>NC_069783.1:66836488-71836488 GCF_027406575.1 Nycticebus coucang | reverse complement strand
CTTTTGCCTTGGGGCAGAATTCACAGATTTCTGGATGTGCCTCAGTAGCAAGGGCAGCAGCGCCCTCTAGTGCTGTGATGTGGCACTGATACCTGAGAGAGGTCCAAGGCAGAGTGTGGTGAGTTGCAGTACCCAGAAAGAGGCTGCTGCTGTTGGGCGGGTGTGATGGTTGGAAGGAAGAGACAAGGGTGTGAAGGGCTGAAAAGATGTTCCTTCAGCTCGTCTGACGTGGCCCTCATCTGCTGGGTCCCTAGGTGGTTATGCTATGCCCCGACCAGTGTGGGTAGAGAGGGGAGTGGATAGTTGAGACTAAGCCCTGTCTGGGCCAGCCTGCTCCCTGGCAGGCTGTGAGACATCCACCCTGAGCTGTAGCACCAGCTACATAGTGAGTTTGAGGATGGGCGAGACCACACGTGTTAAACCCGCCAGTGCCAAAGTGTGTTGTTTTTGCATCTATCCTGGGCCATCTTTGTGCTCCCCTGCCCCTCCCCTCACACCATGGAATTCTGTGCACAGGAGACCAAATACTGAATACAAAAATGTTTTAAACTGAGGATAAGCGTGCTACAACATAGAAGCAGGTGTATTATTATGGTGACCTTCAGCAGCCTCTGCACTCCCCCTAGCCCCACACTAGGTATGGAGGACAAGGTCTCAGCAAGCCTGGAACATGCTGTGGCAGCTGAAGGAGCTCGAAGTCCCAGGCTGCATTCCTGGTGGTGTAAATGAATAACTATAATGTGTGCCCAGCGACTTACTTAGTGTGGCTCTACTTCCTGCTTCCATCTGTTTTCCTGGTGTAGTTACTATATTAACAATGCATTAATATATTAATTTTATATATAAACATTCTGGGTTTGGAATAGAAATTACATGGTCTCCCTGCTTATACCTTACAAGACCCCTCTCTGTCCCTTCATCATGCCCAGGTGATGGGAGAGAGGTGTCTATTTCCTGGACACGAGGTCCATCTCAGGAGGTCATGCCTCAGGAGGGATGGCTACAGATGTGGCTGGGGGTGGGCATTCCTCAAAGGCTGGCTTCAGCCTTTTGGGGCACTGCTTGGGGGAGCCTGTGCAGATCTACTTGCCACCCCTGGGACAAATGCATGGAAATAACAGACACAGAGCTCATCTTGGTCTAAGGAAGAGCTGTCTACTAGTGACACCTGGCCTCCAGCTATGGTCGTGGCCCAGTTTTTAAGAAGTGGCATGGTGTTTAAGAAGCAGGGAGGTCTGTGGGAGTAAACAGGTGATTCCTGCATTCAGTGGCAGGTTCAACCACTCATTTTAAGGTTCCTGCAGGCTTTATAGTTTTATTCCCTCAGGTTGAAGAGGTAGAGATATTTGGCTTGGGATTTCTTTCCCCAGAATTTGGTTGTAAAAGAAGATAAATTAGACTATATCACTGCCAGACTATATCAGTGCCAGGCTGGCATAGTGTGTTCTAGGACACAGCAGTATTTCCGTTCTCAGAGCACAACCTGCAAAGATAACTACACAACAAGTTTGTGTCTCTGACCTGGGCCGGGGGGAGTGGCAGGGAGGGGATGTTTTGAAGTAAGAACCTTTATAATGTGCATTTAGTGCAGAGCAAGGGAGAGGAAGGCATGAAGGAGGAGCATGTTGCTAGATAGGAGGATGGACAGGTTGTATGTACTCAGAGGTACCACTGGCTCTGGGAATCTGCCATCCTGGTGCCTGGAGTCCCTTCCTCCAGGGAGAGCCCTTTGCCGATTCCATACCAACGGGCTCATGTGTGCCTCTGGGGAGCTCATGGGGAGAGGGAGGCTGCTGAGCCTAGCCTGGGGCTCCCAGTCTGCTCCCCTGCTGCTCTTGTCACTGTAGTTCTAACTGCCAGCCAGGTTGCTGCAAGGGTGAGTGTGGGGCCAGGCTGGGACTGAGTGGGTAGAGCTAAGTTGAGCTCTTTAGTGTTGATGAGGCTGTCTTCCCTCAGACCACTGTGGCTCTGTCATAAAGGGGACTGAGGAGAGAGGTAGCTCAGAGTGCCCCGGCCCTCTCTCTAGGGCCTGCTTCTTACTAGCAGTGGTGAGGCTGTGATGGGTAAGGATGCTTTGATGGCGTGTGGGCTGAAGTCAGGGCCTTGACCCTTGTAGTGCAGGTACACCTCTCCTCACCCCTTTGGCCTGGGGCCTTCCTGGGATGAAGGGGGAAGGGATATCTGCTAGGGTTGGGACTCTGAACCCAGGATTCTCCCTCTTTCAGTATTTTCATGCTGTCCTTAGAAGTAGGATGGATTGGATTTTTTATTTCTCGTACCCTCTATCTCTGAGTAGAGATCCTACTCTTGGATGGGGAGTAATTGTGGGGAGAAATAGGGTCAAGATAATCTCTGGAGGCCAGATTATCATGAGAAGTCCATGGGTTGGAGACCTAGCTGTGTCCTGCCTGTGAGACTTACCTCTTTGTCCCCCCAGCCATTTGGGGGAGCCACCTTTGCCTCTGGTTGAACTGGACTCCTTTCTTTTATCCGACTCTGACAGCTCAGCCTCATTCTTAGGGACCCCTCCTACCCCAGTGTGCATTCCTCTGGGTGGGGGCTGGTGGAGCCTGGCTTCTGCCCGTTCAGAGCTCACGGCCACATTTATTGTGGAAGAAGCTATTTGGGTAGAGAAGATGGACACGTAGGAGTTTCTCCAGAATGTTTCCACTAGGGTGAGTGAGGTTTAATGAATGGGGGCCTTAGGAGCTTAAGCAGGGTTTAGGAGTGAGGAGAGAGAGCAGAAGATGAGGCCATTGAGGTCTGGTTTTGATGGGGGCTCAGCCGAGAGGCAACTGCATACCAGTGTCCCCCTTTTCTCCTGCACTGTTTTTTTCCGGCCTTCTGTCAGTGTCCTGGGAAAACGGAAAGCTCTAGTTTCAGAGTGCACCCTGCCTTCATCCCTGAAGTTGGCTGTGGTCTGTAGATGGTGCCAGTGCAAGGGCTGCTCCTGGAAAAGACCCTGGAGAGGACATTTGAAGGCTATCAAGCATTCTCCAGAGTCTTTGGGAGTGTAGGTTTATTGTCGTTGGAGGGGTTTTCCCAAGTTGCTGCAGCCTCTGTCTCACAGACTGGTCCATGAGGGAGTTGTGATGAGGAGCTGCTGCCTGTGGGTGCTGGGCTGTGTGCACAGCTGACAGTGGACATGCTCAGCAAGGGTTTCCTTGTCCTCTTTGGCTAGTTAGGCTACCCCACAGAGAAACCAGACACCCTGTCATGTCTGATGACAGCCATCATTATGTCTTGCTTCTGCATGGGACCAGCAGGACCCAGTCTGTCTCAAGAATCAGAATTCCAGGTGCCCTGTGGGGTCCTGTCAGTGCTGGCTTTGCCAGCCAGGTACCTAGGCCTGGCCTTTCACTGGTCTTTTCCCACCCCACTCCCCCTTATTAGCTGGTGTTTTCTTTGTGCTCTCTTAGTCCTAAAAGGGAGTACCGGGGTCCTCGGGGGGTTGGTGTGAGGATTAAAATAAAAGATGCTCAGCTCGGCGCCTGTAGCTCAGCAGCTAGGGTGCCAGCCACATACCCCGGAGCTGCAGGTTCAAACCCAGCCTGGCCTGCCAAACAATGATAACTACAACCACAAAAATAGCCGGGTGTTGTGGCTGGCGCTTGTAGTCCCAGCTACTTGGGAGGCTGAGGCAAGAGAATCACTTAAGCCCAAGAGTTTGAGGTTGCTGTGAGCTGTGATGCTACGGAACTCTACCCAGGGTGACAAAGTGAGACTCTGTCTCAAATAAAAAATAAAAAGATGCCTAGCATCTTTCTCCTTGGGTGGCACCAAATAATATTACACCCTGGGGTCTTTGCTCTGTCCCTGGCCCAAGTGGCTAAGCCCGTGTGCGTGTTGTAGCCCCTTGTCCTGAAGATGGGGGGTGAGGGGGGTGGTGTTCAGCAGGGGCCTTTCCAGTCTTGGCATTAACCAGGAGGCTAACGGTTTTGTCTCCCTCCACAGCCTGGACGTGTCTCCTCAGGTAGAATCTGACCCAGCTGCTCTTCCTCACCACCTCCCCTGCTCCCCATGGGCTCTGGCCCCCCCCACTCCTGCTCCCACAGCTGCTCCCATGCTAAGCACTAACCTTTTTGCAGCTGCCTCCCCCGCTGCTGCCACTGCTGCCGCCAGCACCACCGCCCCTGAAGCCACCCCATCTGGATTCTCGGGTCTCACCAACCCGTTCCTCACCTCCCTGCAGAGCAACCCCTTCTTCGAGGAGCTCGTAGGCGACAAAGCACTAAACTCTCCTTCACCTGCTCCCTCTCTCCCCAGTGCCTCCAGGGCCAGCCCCACCCCCCTGGCCTCCCCTGGGGAAGCCCTGCCTGAGTGGGACAACACCTTCAACATCTTTGCTGCCAGCAGGCTGCGTCCAGAGGGCAGGAGCGAGATCCTGATCCCTGCCGGAGTGGGGCTGGAGGCATCTGGGCTGCAAGACCCAGGCCTCAGGGCTATGACAGTGAAAGCAACTGAGCCCCAGGGAGGCCCTGGGGAAGGAAGAGGAAGAAGTGGGAGCAGCATGTGGCTGGAGCCCAGGGTTCCTCTGGATTTGGGACTGGACCACCAGAGCACGAGCACGTCTGAACTGGGACCCCTCGGCTTGATAGAGGCCAGCCTCCCATCCACATCAGCCCAGCTGCGCCTAAGAGCCTCAGCCTCAGAACCAGATAGGGAGCTGCCAGCTGAAGAAGGGGAAGCAGGCCAGAATCTAGAAGACGATGGGACATCTCTGTTTAGCTCCCCAGAAGTGATCAGTATGTGGGAGAGGCTGCCTGAACCAGACAGCACGCCTGAAGGCCAAGATGAGGAGGCCTCCCGAGGTGAAAGCCAGCTTTTCCACGAGCTAAACACCGTTGATGATTCCTGGCCTTGGGATGTAGTCACCATTTCTCCAGCAGCTGAGACAACCTCACCAGTCCTCCAGGAAGAATCTGATGAGCTGCCTCCTCCCCAGGTGCAGCCAGAATCACCAGAAACTGAGAGCCCCAGGGGCAGCAAGGGGCCTCCTCTGCTGGAGCCAGAGCCAGAGCCAGAGCCAGAGCCAGAGCCAGAGCCAGAGCCAGAGCCAGAGCCTAAGCCTGAGTGGGTGTCTGACCAGGGGCTGCAGCCCAGCACACCACCTCCCAAGCCACCACGCCTCTTCACACCCTCAAATTCCCAGGAAGAGGAGGCAGAGAAGGAAGAGAAGTCTGCAGGAGGGCTGAGTAACGGCAGAGCAGGGTTAGGAGAGGAAGATGCCTCTCCAAGTGTACTGGTTTTTGGTCCCCAGGAGGTCAAGGAGGAGGGAGAGAAGCCAGAGTCGGAGGAGTCTGATAGCCGTTCTTCCGCGACCCTGCTGGGTGAGCCAGGCATGGAAGACCTAGCGGAGGATGCCAGCTTCCCTGTGCTGGGGCCCTGCCAGTCTGGGTCCACCAGCTACCCTGAGAGTTCTGCCCCCATACCCTGTTACTCAGAGCACTTAGCTCCTCAGAATCAGCAGATCTGGGGGGCTCCAGAGAAAGAAGGCGGCCCTGATGCTCATGAGGCCCAGAGCCAGGGACCAGTAGGAGAGGGGCTTGGGCCTCTGTCAGCCACCTGCCAGCAGGCTGATGTGTGGGCCTCCAGGGAGGATGCCTTGACCCCCTTCTTGTCTCAGGAGAGCCGAGATCCCCCCAGTCTCCCATCCACATCCCCACCAGGGTCCAGAGAATCTTCTGTTCACTTGGGGGCAGAAGAGCTGCCCACTCCTCCAGAGCCTGCCTTTCCACCACCCCCTCTCCCTCTGTGGGCCAGCCACCACAGTGGGCCTAGCCCTCTGTGCTCCCCCCTACCTGAAGTCTGGCCCCTGGCCTCTTCCTCTCCACCTCTGGCGAAACCAGCCTCATCCCCTGGCCCCTTTGAGCCCTCCCCACCTGGGGGCTCCCCTGCCCCACTCAGGGAGGACCACGCTGCAGCCACCCCAGCCTCCCCGCTTGTGCTTCTGCCCTTGGAGACACGACCAGTTGAGGAGCCACAACCCAGTGCCAGGTGAGAGGCCATCCCCAAGAACACTTTACAGGAGGAAGAGGGTGGAAAGGACAGAACAGCCCAAGTGGCAGAGGTGTTCACATTCCTGGCTTATCCTTTCCAAGGACAGGTGAGGGTCTCCTTTATCCTAGAGGCAGGATGATACAAGCTCTGAAGACAAAAGCTTTGTGTGGTACCAGCTCTCTCAAGCTGTCTCCTTGGGACCTTGGACTATCAGAGTGCCCCCACAGCCAGAGGTTTGGGAAATGACACTGATGAGGTGCAGGGGGTAAGAAATGAAGCTGGGGACAGCAGATATGGGCTGGCAGGGGAAGGGGGATGAAAGCCATGCCTTGGGCCCCTTCCAGAGCTCTTGCATTCAGCTGTATGGGGGCTATGTGCTGGGGCAGTGGAGCTTGTCATTTGGGCCAGTTCTGGGACAGGCCTTTGGAGAGCAGCCTGGCAGTGGAGCCTTGAGCAATTTCCTGTCCAGATGGGATGAAGGGAGCAGCACGGGGAAGGCAGAGACATAAAGGAAGGACCAGGACTTAAGTCAGAAAGAAAGGCGGAAACACCTTGAGAGGCCAAAAAGAAAAACTAAAATGTTTTCCACATATGACCCTCAGAAGACAAGTTCTCCAGCCTCAGTAAGTCTTCATTGGTTTGTGTCTTGTGCCTTTCAGAAGGTGGTTCTTATGCATTTAGGACTGCTGGGTGGATAGCATATGCCATGACTATGGTCACTGTGGCATTGGTTTGTTTGGAAGAATTGGGTTGTGACCCCACCAGATGGCTAGTGAGGGGTGATGAGAGCAGAGGTCTGGGAACTCAGGATACTGGAAGGTAATGGGGTATGACTCGGCTGGGGCAGCAAGTCCAGAGAGGCATTAGAGGCATTAGGCCTGCTTAAGGGAGGGGCCAGTACAGCAGGGCAGGCTGCATCACTGGCCTTGGTCAGGCCCTCAGTCTGCATGGGTTCTCTTCTCATTCATACATTTGACACCTTCATTCACTGAGTGTCAACTGCATGTCAGACACTGAGCAGGGGTGGACACTGTCCCCAGTCTATTCACAAGGAATTCCCAGTCCAGCAGGGAAGACACAGTGGACACAAGAAAAGCCTCTGGGGGCCAGCACTGACCCATGAGCAGGTGGCGGGCGGGAGTCCAGGCTGCCCCTAGCTTTTTATTTTTGAGACAGAGTCTCACTTTGTCACCCTCGGTAGAGTGCTGTGGCATCACAGCTCTCAGCAACCTCAAACTCTTGGGTTCAAGCTATTCTCTTGCCTCAGCCTCCCAAGTAGCTGGGACTACAGGTGCCTGCCACAACACCTGGCTATTTTTAGAGACAGGGTCTTGCTCTGGCTCAGGCTGGTCTCGAACCCGTCAGCTCAGGCAATCTACCCACCTTGCCTCCCAGAGTGCTAGGATTACAGGCGTGAGCCACTGCACACAGCCTTGCCCCCAGCTTTCTTCCTCAGTGGTACATGGTGCTGCTGCTGCTCCCCTGAGATTTGCAGGGTGGGGGCTTGTGGCTACAGTGTCCTCAGCTGGGCCTGCTGTCTTCCAGCATGATCTCTAATTATACCTGCCACATTTTTTTTTTTTTTTTAGACAGAGTCTCACTTTGTCACCCTTGGTAGAGTGCTGTGGCATAACAGCTCTCAGCAACCTCTAACTCTTAGGCTCAAGCGATTCTCTTGCCTCATCCTCCCAAGTAGCTGGGACTACAGGTGCCTGCCACAATGCCTGGCTATTTTTTGGTTGTGATTGTCATTGTTGTTGGCAGGCCTGGGCTGGATTTGAACCCGCCAGCCCCTGTGTATGTGGCTGACACCCTAGCCACTAAGCTCCAGGCACTGAGCCAATGTACCTGCCACTTTTCATAAGTTTTATTCCTCTCAGAGTTGGCTTCATGGCTGTACTTGGCATGTTTCTTACATCATGAAGTGGATGGGCCAATAGAGGTATCTCCATTCCTCAGATGAGGAAGTGGAGTCCATGAGAGGTACAAGGTCCAGAGTCCCTTGGATGTAAGATGGAGTAAACAGATGGAGCATCTGGGCCTCCTGGCCCCTCATTCAGAACATTTTTGTGCTGTACTCGTCATCTTCCCCTTTCCCAGCACAGCCTATAGGTGGCATCAGAGCTGCTTTTACACCTCATCCTAGCGTAGAATCCTAGGTGGAGGAGAGGACTCAGATGAGTTCTTTTTCTCTATGTTTGGGTGCTCTGCCACTCTTCCAAATTGGTGAGGCTGAATCCCCAGCCTTAGTCTGAGTGTCTCTAGGTCTGAGGCAGCCTTCCTTTAGTGCAGTGGTTCTCAACTTTCCTAATGCTGTGACCCTTTAATATAGTTCATGTTATGGTGACCCTCAACCATAAAATTATTTTCGTTGCTACTTCATAACTGTAATTTTGCTACTGTTATGAATCGTAATGTAAGTATCTGATATGCAGGATGTATTTAGATGACCCTTGTGAAAGGGGCGTTCGACCCCCAAAAGGGGTCACGACCCACAGGTTGAGAACCGCTGCTTTAGTGGAATTCAGGGCCTTGGGCTAAGCCATTTTGCTTCCTTCTCCTTAGTGGTCTAACTCCAAATCCACTGTGAAGTAAGCATAAACTCGTAAGTGGTCCTCAGGGCAAGTTAGTTTTTTTGAGGGTCTGATGCTGTTTCTGTTACAGTTTATGTAACTGTCATAGGTACAGGGTTGTGGGGGGTACCAGGAGGGGGTCATCTTAGTCTGGGGAAATCAGGAAGGCTTCCTAGAGAAGGTGGCCTTGTAGTTTTGAAACATGAGTAGAAATTAGTGTGCCAATGGGAGCAGTATTCCAGAAAGAAGAATGGCTTTTGTAAGAGCCTGAAGATATGAGAGAGAAGTGGCTGGGAGAATTGTGGGCCATGAGGAAAGGGCCAGATTGTATTGGAGATGGTGTTTTCTTACCTTGATAGGAGCGATCAAAAGGTTTTCAAGTATTGGCTCAGTGCCTGTGGCTCAAGCGGCTAAGGCGCCAGCCACATACACCTGAGCTGGCGGGTTTGAATCCAGCCCGGGCCCGCGAAACAACAATGACGGCTGCAACCAAAAAATAGCCGGGTGTTGTGGCAGGTGCCTGTAGTCCCAGCTACTTGGGAGGAGAATCACTTCAGCCCAGGAGATGGATATATGCCGTGATCTATGATGCCATGACACTGTACCTAAGGTGACAGCTTGAGGCTCTGTCTCAAAAAAAAAAGGTTTTCAAGTATTGGAAAGGCCAAGGTCATTATCCCATAGCAGAAGGGAAGAATGGTTAGAGGTAGGCAAGACTAGGATGGGGTTGCTGATTTATTGGCTGTGGCTGGAAGGTAGCCAGTGCTGGCTTGTAGAGGAGGGTACGGTTTGAGAGAAGGTAAGAAGTGGGCAGAGCTTGACTATTAAGGCTGAGGCTGAAGGGGATGAGTCAGAGAGCTTCTTTGGTTCCTGCCTTTCTGACCTGACTCATGGGAAGCCAACAGTGAGGCTCACTGCTGGGGCAGCACAGAGGAAAGGGCAGGTATGGAGGAGACAGAGATACCCACAGGGGACCCTGTGGGCAGCAAGCCAACTGCAGCTGTCTCTGTGGCTCTAGAGCCAGTAGAGGGAATCTGGGCTGGAGATACACAGTAGCAGTGGTGGGAGCTAAGGAAGAGAAGAGGTGGGAACCCAAGGGCAGATTAGCAGTTAAAGTTGAGAAGGGGCTGTCAGAGGTCAGAAAATTAGATGGATGTCTTGAGGGAAAAACAGAAAAAGAGCTGCCTAAAGGAAGGAGCAATCCAAGTGTCAACCACTCAGATCAGTGAGGTGAGAACCAGCAGGGCTTGGCAACCTTAGCAGTTACACTTGTGGTGGGTAGTGGGGGGGCCGATGTGCTCTTCTGATGGATTGAGGAGTCAATGAAAGGTTAAGAACTTAGGGACAAATGTAGTCTACATGCCTTGGAGAGGTTTGGGATGACAAAGGATGATAACTAGAGCAAATACAAAGGTCAAGAGAGAGTTTTGCAGGCCTGTCTGGAAACCACCCATAGAGAGAGGTGTGTGGCAAAGCATCCCAGTTTTCCCAGGTCTTCCCTGGTTTTAGCACTGAAAGTCTCACATCCTGAGAATCCTCACAGTCCTGGAAAATTCTATAGCGTAGAAGAGGAAGGGAGGAAGAAGGCTGGAGGGAGAATCCCTGGCAAAAACTGGGTGCATGTGCAGAGACATTTGTAGGATGACCTTTGTCATCCCTGTAAAGGGGCTGGGTCATCAATCAATGAGGGAGGGAAATGGCAAGGAAGCTGGTGGTAGGGTAAGGATTGCTGAAGGGTGCTGGGTGTGGCTGCTCTGGAGACCTTGGGTGTGCAGGGGCAGCCGCCACCAAGTAGTGGGATTTTTGTCCAGCAGACTTGGAGACTGCACAGAGAAGGCAGCCCTACCTTTGACCTGTACCACCCTGTCTCTCCATAACCCACCTTCTGTCTGTGTTCACAGCCCCCACCCCGTGAAACCACTCAGTGCTGCCCCTGTGGAGGGCAGCCCTGACAGGAAGCAGTCCCGCTCCAGTCTGAGCACAGCTCTGAGCAGTGGGCTAGAGAAGCTCAAAACTGTCACATCTGGCAGCATTCAGCCTGTGGCCCTGGCCCTGGCCCCCCAGGTTGGCCAGACGGACACCAAGAGGCTAAAGGTGAGGCCCAGGAGGGTGCAGGGGCCATCTGGCAGAACACGTGGTGCTGCCTCCTGGAGAGAGGCCAGGAGTCTTGAGGCAGGGTGCTGGGGAGGGCAGAGCAGGGAGCAGACAGGGTCCCCCACACCAGAGTCCTGAAGTCAGATGGGCCATCTCTGGCACTGGAGAGAGACAACCCCAGGCCCAGTGGTGGCAAAACTAGGGTGTTGGTGGTAGGGAGGCCTGGGATTGCCCTGCTCACTTGAATTCTGTCTGGCCTCAGGATGCAGCTGTGCTGGACCAGTCGGCTAAGTACTACCACCTGACCCATGACGAGCTCATTAGCCTGCTCCTGCAGCGGGAGCGGGAGCTGAGCCAGCGGGACGAGCACGTGCAGGAGCTGGAGAGCTATATCGACCGGCTGCTGGTGCGGATCATGGAGACCTCACCCACACTGCTACAGATCACCCCCGGCTCCCCCAAATAGCGCTCCTCACCCCCATCCCTGGGAGGGTTGGCATGAACCTGCTGCCCACCCACCCTCCCTCCCACTGAACTCACTCTCATGTGGGCAGGGAGAAATCTGCCCTCATTGTCACTCCCTGCTCCTCTCCCTCTTGCCTCTATTGGGGCTGTCGGAAGGGGGCCCTTTGGAGGTATCAGGTTCCATGTCAACTTATATCTTTCAGAGCCCTGGGTCTTTCCCACTTGCCTGTTTTCATACCCCTTAGCTTGGGGAGATCCAGGGAAATGAAACAAGGAACTTAGCTTTAACCTCAAGATGGAGCAGGGGCAAGCTGCAGTTTGATGTGGCATCTGGGACAAGACTGGTTGCTAGCACATACTTTACAATCCCCCAAGGATAGTCAGCCATTTCTTCCCACAGTCCAACCCTCATCCTGTTCATTTCCTGCCAGCCCCTATAGGGTCGTCTAGTATTACTGGACAGGGACCAAGCTGCCTGTTTGTGTGTATGAGTTATGGGCAGCCCCGGCTCCAGCCTCACGCTCATTCCCCTGAGAGCCAGGAGCCTGTGTGATCTGGTCTCAGCCATGACCTGAATCTGTTTCTGCCTCAAGTTGTTTTGTGGGGCAGGTGTTGTGTGGACAGGGGTTGATGTGTGTCTCCAGGCTGTTCCCTGCCCACCCCCCCACACCTTGACCCTGGAGTGTCATGTGGGAATGTGTAGAAGGGAGCGGCACTGGGGGCGGGGGGGAGCTCCTCTGTGCTTTTCACTTCTGATGCACAGGCCCCTCCAGGTCAGGGTTTTCAGCTGCTTATATGTTTGGGATCAAGCTTCCTTGTCTGTTCTTGTTGCCTGTCCAGATGCCAAAACTCTGTGGTGCCACAGGGTTTGAACTTTCAGAAACCAATTAAAATGTGCCTTTTGTGGGAGGGGTCAAAAGCCTCTGGTTGTTGACCTCTCTCCTGTGTGGCGTACCCCTCCCAGCTGTTGAGCATGTAGGGATTGCTCTGTTAGGGCCTTGGGAATGGGGCTGGAGGGTGAGGACAGCCCTGTGCGAGCTCTTCCTCTCCACTAGAGTTGATCTCAGTTAAGGATCTGGCAAACTGCTGCTGCTCCTTCAGCCTTCCTGGCATCTTTCCTTCACCCTTGACCCCAATAGGAGAATCCTAGAATAAAACCTACTGGCGGGCAGGTGGGCAGGGAGGCCTGGAGCTGCCCTGCTCATGCTCATTCCATCTAGCCTCAGACTCAGCTGTGCTAGACCATTCAGCTGGTCTGGAAGTGAAAGGTCCTATTATGCCTTTAGAAGACACCTGTACTTAGGAAAAAGCCGTTGTTGCTCTCCTTTCCATTCACTAAGCTGCTGTCCCTTCTGCCCCATGGCCTTGCCTAGCTTGGCTGCAGTGCACTTTGAAATGAAGTGTCTGTCTTTTGGCACAGTTCCTGGTTTGCTTTAGAAAACACAGCAGGCTTCCCCAAGGCATCTGCAGGGAACCTTTTGCAGTGTAGATTAGCAAAAGTTGGGTGAGGAGGTGCTGAAGGAAAATACTTTTGGCCCAGTGAAGAGGCAAGAGCTCCTCTGGGACCAACTCTTCCTCATGGAAGTGGGCCTGTGGGCTCAGTTGGAAGGCCTCAGGAGGAAATGTGCTCTGTGGGGGACATCTATCCACTGCCAAGATGAACAGTGGAGTCCCACACATGGAGTAAAGCCCCTATACAGTTACCTACCTTAAGATCCACTCACCAAAGTGGAGAAAATATCACAGAGGCCCAGGACTTCAGTTACATTTTTTAGGGGTCATTGGGTATTTCTCTTCTGTAGTATCTCTGCTGAGAGGGAGTCACTTCCCTACTAGGTATTCCTCTGGGCTTTAATCAGTCCCAGCCCTGTCCCTGATATTCTGTTCATCTTTTACTATGGGCCTCCCACATGCCCAGAATAGGGATGTCTTCAGAAGTTTTTGAATTGAAGCCCAGCATTCTTGTTTGATGTTTCTGTTCCTGGCCACAACTTGGAAGAAAGCTGCCGGTGGCGTGGGGCATGGAGCAGGCACAGTTCTGCTTTTGCTGTTTGTCTACCTAGTTGTAACTCCTGTTTATAAAGAGCTTATTCTTCATGTTTTGAGCACTTTATGAAGAATAAAAAGTCCATGTGCTGCAAGTGGCACAGTTGTGTCCCTGTCTTGGAATGAATGGTTAAAGCAGGGTGGATATGGGAGAAAGTAGCCTCAAATCAAGGTGATGGGGTTTTTGGATGACACCACCCATGCCCTGACATAGAGGGGAGCAGTACAGTGTTACCCAGTGAGACTGTCTTTTCCCACTCCCGGGATACTAAAATTTATTGGGTACCATAAGGGAATACATAGTGTAAAAAATTGATTTCTATTCTCAACCTGCTCAGTCTAATAGGGGAAGAAAAGATACAAATCCAGGACACAAACTGTTCTTCATGGCGAGGCTAGACTCTTCAGTTCAGGAAAAGTTTGTTTCTTGTGGTTCAGCTTAAGTATTAGTGGAAGGGGAACTCTGACCGCTACAGCTCATGTAGCCAACAATGCACCTCCATGACATGAATGAGATCCAAAGTGGGCTTCCCTAGAGTCAAGACCAAATATTTCTACTGTTCTCTTCCGTGAAATGGGGAACTTTCTGCCACACTCCCCCACCCCTAGTCTGGTTCACTGACCAAATACTTTAGCTGGGACTGTCCAGCTACTCCGTGCTGCCGCAGTGTGTATTATTCATGCTGGTGCTCACTCTACACTCTGCAGTACTCCACCTTACCTAAAGTCCTTGTGGCTGGTGCTTGATAAACATTACTAACCCCCATTCCCCAACTCACTGCCTAGTTCTCCTGCTCAGCAATTAGACCTCGGGGAGAGGTCTTCCTTGGTTAGCTAAAAGAGGGGGAGGTTGTAAGGGCCCTTAATCCCTACTGGATGACTCATAGCCAACTTGAGTCTGCACTGTGAACCTTCCTATACCTGGCACTGACGACTTAGCAGTGAATCAAAAAGTCATGGCTTCTGTCAGAGTCCGCCGGTGGGAGTGGGGTGGTGGTGGTCATAGCCCCTGCCCTGTGGACCTTACAGTAGGAACAACAAATGATCCAATGCCATAAATAATTATAAATGCAAGGGCTACAAAAGAGAAGCGCAGGGTGCCTTAGGAGCATTTGTGGGATTTTGTGGAAGTTGGGTGATAGAACGGGAAATACAATACTTAGGCTGAGGCCGGAAAGAGGGCCCCCATCGAGTGAAGTTAGTCTTCTGGGCACAGAATGTCCAAGGGTGCCCACCCAGCATGGTCCAGGATCTGAGTGCCGGGCCGCTGGAGAGCACAGGGCAGGGGGGCGACAGAAGAAACTGTATGAAGGTTCCGCAGTGCAACTCCGTGCAGA
Source organism: Nycticebus coucang (assembly GCF_027406575.1). Lineage (NCBI taxonomy): Eukaryota > Metazoa > Chordata > Mammalia > Primates > Lorisidae > Nycticebus > Nycticebus coucang. The sequence continues at coordinate 71,821,973 of NC_069783.1, read as the reverse complement.
AAGCTGTCCGAGATTAACCCTAGTCGGCCAGGATTCCTTTCCATTCTGATCCTGGGTCGGGCCGGCTAGAGTGGGGCCCTTCTGGACTGCAGTTCCGGGAGCGACGCCTACCGAGCTACTCAGATTCTAAGGCAGCAGACAAGCAGCCAGGGCTCGCCCTGGGGTCCCCGCCGGGGGACTTCCCAGACTGCAGGCCCTGCAGGGCTGGCTGCAGAACCGAGACCCAGTCTGTGTCTGCGCAACTCTCCGCAGTCTCGGTCCTCCAGCGCCGTGACGAGAAAAACTACACTCCCCACAACCCTTTGCGTCTCCCGCTCGCTGCGGTTGCTTAGGGCCAATCGGGAGAGGCAGCTGTGGCGGGGGCCGAGGAGGGACATTTTAAAAGGGCCGGAGATTGCGGGCGTCAGTGGCCATGGCGGATACAGCGACTACAGCATCGGCCGCGGCTGCGGCTAGTGCCGCTAGTACCTCGACCGATGCACCTCCTTTCCAGCTGGGCAAACCCCGCTTCCAGCAGGTGAGGACCGGGCTGTGGCCTGTGGGTCGGCGTGTAGCAACGGGAGGTCCAGCAAATTCCCTTCCAAAGTCCCCTGCAGCCTGAGGGTCTCCGACCCGCGGCCACTAGAGCCTGCAGCTCGTGCCTCAGGAACCTCGGCCACAGCCGCCCCTTTCCCATTGGTCTGTGGGGTGGGCGAGAACTTCCACCTTGGCTCCCTATTGGCCTTCGGTGCCGTCACTTCCCGGCTGCCCGCGCCCTCCAGCCTTCCCCGCCCGAAGCGCTCTGTGATTGGCCGCCGCGGGCCGCGGCCGGGGATCTCGGGCGCCTGGGTCCGAGCGGCTGGCGGAGGGTAGCTCCGGGTTATGCAGTAGCCCGCTCCGGCGCAAAGTTCAACTCCGGCCCGGATGAGAAGTTGGCGAGGCCAGGATGCCTTCTAACTTTTTCCTCGGGTGGGGGCTGACCTTCCTTTCAAGCTGCTGGCGTAGCTGCCGGGCAGCGTCCGTGCCGCGCGGTCACGCTCCTATCCCTCGACCCCAAGCCGAGTCCAACGAGAGCGCCAGGGTGGGGCCATGTGCTGGGGAGTGCGGCGCCCGGCCACCTCCACGACCCCCTCATTCCCCGCTCCGCTGAACATTCGCCCACGCCGCGAGTCGGCGGCTGCTGCCCAGCGGAGATGGAGCTAGGACGTGCGGGTACAGCGGGGGTGCGGGGGATGCGCAGTGTCTTACCCCGGGGCCGTCACGGGCTGCCTCCCCAGAAACCCGACCCAGCCCCTCCCTCGCTGCGTCTTCCCCGGAGGGTCTTCTGCCCCTGGAGTCCCGGCTCCACCGAACGCTCGACTCTGTCCAGAACTGCTCGGATTCTTAGGGGCACGGTGACAGTTGTCCTTTTCCTCCAGGACCCCCGCCAGGGCATCACTAACTCGGTCCTCGGCCACGGAGACGGGGACAGAACCAGCAGCTCAGACGTGCTGGCTGGGAGCGCTGTTCCCACACTGCAGACCCTCCCCGACCCCCCCGTTCCCTCCCGCACTGAGAAAATGGAGTTTATTTATTAGGAAGAGAGCAAAGAGACTCGGGTGAAGTGAACTTGGGCTCGCTGGGCGGCGGATAGCTGCGGAGGCGGCCAGAAAGAAGTTTGCAGTAAGAAAGGAAATAGTACGAAGGACGGTGCGGTGGCTATTTTTTTTTTTTTAATAGTGGTGGACAGAGGGGGACCGGTTCTAGCAAAGGAGTGCCTCCATCTTCAATGATAATTACAGAGCTGTGCTCCAGAACCTTCTGAAAAAAAAAAAAAAAAAAGTCCCCATTGTTTTTAAACAGGACCCAATTCCTTGTAAAAGATAGACGGTGTCAGCATGTAGGTGTCTGAGATGAGATTAGTGTCTTCCTGCCAGGATAGGATGACATTCAGAGCGAGATTGTCAGGGGTGCCCCTGCCTGGACTTGAGTGACCCTTCTTTGCCAGTCCTCCCCTCACCGCCCACATACACTCTGCTTATCCTTCAAGGCTCCCACCTCTGGGAAACACTTGCTGTCTTTCCCGTGCCATTACTCCTCTGGTCCCATCAGATTCCTGACTTCCTCCCACAGGCTACCCCAAGTGGGATCTTCATAGCTCGTTCTTTCCTTATAGTCTTCCCTGTGGGTCCTCTAATTGTTCGCTGTGGTTACTTGATTTCCTCAAACCTTCCTAGGATTTTTGGGAGAAAGGGTTGAGCTTGTCCTTCCCTGTCTCTACTTTATGCTGAGGGAGGTTGGGCATATAGTAGTATGCAGAGTAAAGATGTAAAGAGGTGTGTGTGTGTGTGTGTGTGTGTTTCCCTTTGGTGCCTGTTATCTGTGTGTGGCACTCAGGACATTCAGTTATGCAATAGACGTTTACTGAGTACCTCTTAGAGGCTTAAATGACTGAGCTCTTTGCTGTGATCACTGCTGAAGCCATAGATACACATTTGAGACTACACCATACTTTTTTTTTTTTTTTTGGCCGGGGCTGGGTTTGAACCCTACTCCTTGAGCCACAGGCGCCGCCCGAGACTACACCATTCTTAAAGCCATTGCTGGTACCTCTTTTTGGCACTGCTCTCGAAGGCAGTAAAAGTGTTTGTTGTATTTGCTGTTGAAGCTTCCCTCTGCCAGCATAGTGACCTGCATAAAGCACACTGCATGTGCTTCATCAATGTTAAGGAACTTTTCTTTACTCCAAACCTGCTCCTCCTCCAAGGCTCACTGGTTCTTCAAGTAGCCCAATTTGCTGTTCCATCACTGGAGTCAGAAACCTGGGAGTCACCTGTATACCTCCCTTCCTCTCCCTCACCCTCTGAATACAACCAGAGGCCTAGTGATCTCACTTCTTAAACAGTGCTCAAGTCTGCCCATCTCCACTGCCAGAATCCTAGATCAAGTCCTTGTCATCTATTTCCTAGGTCACGGCAGAAGCTTCCCAATAGATCTCCCTGCTTCCACTCTGGCGGATTCTTCTGCACTGCAGAGTCCCAACAATGTAGGTCTGAACAGGTGACTTCCCACCTCCCTGACTATCTGCATACCTCCAGTGGCTTCCCTTGCTTCTCAGACAGAGACCACTTCTGAAGGGGCCCCAAACATCTGCGTGGCCCACCCCTGCTCACTTCTTCCTTGAATCCCACCATCTACCCACCCTCTTAATCTCTTTCCTAGCATACTTGCTGCTTTTCAGCCTTTAAACCTACTGTATTCCCTCCCACATCTTAAATTGGTAATTACTGAAGCTGGGAGATGGGTGAATAGACATTACTGTGGGGGGCATTGGTTTGTGATCATTCTTCTACTCAAAAGTTAATGACAGTAGTCGAGCATTGTTCCACCCTTCTTGTGTATTGACATTGAATTTTCACAACAACCCCATGAGGCAAGTGTAATGATCTCCAGACTGTGGGTGAGAAAACTGAAGCACACAAACAGATTAAGTATCTTCCTAGGAGGTCTGGCTCCATAGTCCATGTTTGCTTGTTTATTTGTTCATTGTCAACTTTTATAATGGAGGTTTGCAAATATACAAAGTGGAGACAATCAGAGAATCTCTGTTCACCATCACCCAGCTTTAGTAATGACCAATTTAAGGCCAGCCTTGTTTCATCTATACACCCTCAGCTCCAACCAATGAATTATTTTGAAGTAAAGCCTCAATAGCTTGTCCTTTCATTAAATCTACTAACAGGTATTTGTAAAAAAGATAAAATAAGGACTCTGGTTAGTTTTTTTTTTTTTAATAAACTTAAAAATTTCTGGATTAATTTGAGATTTACAGAATTAAAAGGCAGAGAATTCCTGTGTAACCCTCACCCAGTGTTCCCTAATATTATCATCTTACAGTGTCACAGTACATTTGTCAAAACTAAGAGGCTGACATTGGCACATTACTATTAACTACACTTTAGACTTAATTGGATTTCACTTTTTTTTTTTGAGACAGAGCCTTACGCTGTCGCCCTGGGTAGAGTGCCGTAGCATCACAGCTCACAGCAACCTCCAACTCCTGGGCTTAAGCGATTCACCTGCCTTTGCCTCCCAACTAGCTGGGACTACAGGCGCCTGCCACAACGCCCGGCGGGCCCAGGCTGGATTCGAACCTGTCAGCTCAGGTGTATGTGGCTGGCACCTTAGCCGCTTGAGCCACAGGCGCTGAGCTTGGATTTCACTATTTTTTACACTAATGTCCCCTTTCTTTTCCGGGATCCCATCTAGGAACACATCACATTTAGCCATTGTATCTTCTTATCTCTTCTGGTCTGTGACAGTCACAGTACCTGTAACAGTTTCTCAGACTTTTTGATGAACTTGACAGTTTTGGAAGTACTCATGGGATATTTTGTGGAATGCCCCTCTGTCTGGGTTTGTCTTTGTCTTTGTCCTGGATAAACGGACGGAGGTTATGGGTTTGCGGGGAAGAATATCACAGAGGTGAAGTGCTCTCTTCATCATATCATCAGATTTTTTGATTAGTTTTAACAGAAACATAATGTCCTTAACACACACAGCATTTTTCTTAGCATCACCAAGTAACCAGCCACTATTCACATTTCCCTGATTGTCACGTAATTTTTCAAATATATATAGCTAGTTGTTTTGAGTCAGGATCTTGTAAGTCCAACACATTAGATTTGGCTTTCTCTCTTTTGTATCTTCTAGTTTATTATTATTTTTTTTATTGTTGGGGATTCATTGAGGGTACAATAAGCCAGGTTACACTGATCTTCTAGTTTATTAATACTCTCTTCTCCTCCCCACCCCCCCTTATTTCTTGAAGAAACTGGATGGTTTGTTTTGTAGAATTCCTCCCTTGAATGTGGCTCTCAGAGTCTCTGTGGTGGTGTTTAATATGTTCCTCTGTCTCCTGTTTCTCCCATAAACTTGTAGCTGTCTCCCAGGCTGGAGTTCAGTGGCCTCATCAGAGCGTACTGCAACCTTAAACTCATGGGCTTACACAATCCTCTTGCCTCAGCTTTCCAAGTAGCTAGGGTTATAAACACATGCCAGCATGCCCTGATAATTATTTTTCTCTCTTTCATTATTATTATTATTTTTGATAATTTCTCACGCATGCTCAGGCTGATCCTGAACTTCTGGCCTCAAATGATCCTTCCACCTTGACCTCCCAAAGTGGTAGGATTGCAGGTGTGAGGCACCATGCCTGGCCAAGTCCATGCTTTTAACCACTCTTTGCCCCATTCTCCTTTGCCTAGTGAAGGGTAGTAGATGATAGCCAGCAGCCAGGTAATCTCTGAGAGTTCGCTTTGCTAAAGCAGGATCAGCACCTCATAGAGTCACTTGGGCAAGCCTTTAAACAGATACTGATGCGTGGAGCCCACCAAAGATCAATAGCATCAGAATTCCTGGGTTATGGCCTCATTTCTGAAGTACCCAGCTGATGCAGTGTGCATTCTGGTTCAGGACAACTGTGCAGGTCCAGGCTTTCTGCCTTTGGGCTATTGGTTCAGTGAGTGATTTATTCTTAATCCTGAAAAACAGTAATTTAGAGGTCTGGGGTGAGGGGGGAATGTCAGTCTCTTCTCCCACTGCCTGCGCCCCCCTACCCCCACCCCCACCCCCATTGGGAGGGGGTGAGCCTGGGCTGTGGGAAGGCAGCCTGCTAGAGCAGGCTCAGGGATCCTGCTGAGAATTAGCTGACTCACCTTTCTTGTGAAGTGAAAGGGAAGGAATCACTTGGCTGACTCATTCTTCCGGTAAAGAAAAAATATCCACTGACTATATGACTGGATAAAGATGCGGGCTGAATTTTAGAGACAGAGAGAAGACTATACATTTTAAACTATTGAGAAAATAAAAATGAACTCAAACTGAGAAAGTAAAAACCTTTCCTGCCATTCATTGGACAGGGAAGACAGACACAGATAAAGCTGGCTGCAAAGAAACAATGTTTCTCACAAGGACCCCTGGAGCTATAAAGTATCAGAACAACTCTGTTCTTTGAACAATTGCTCTTTCAGGCTCATTGAGAAATCTCATTCTCTAACGTCATAGGTTGCCAGAAACTTTCTATGTAAATCATTTCAATGGGAATGAACCATCTATCTCTTGACTGGCAGATCTAAGCCACTTTGCCTCAAAGAATCATGTGCTAAACTTCAAATAAGCAGTTTCTAGTCCCAATCTTCCACATTAATCTTAACTTTTTAGTTTCCAAAGTAACAAGACCCAGATTCTACTTGTCAGTCTAGACCAGCGGTTCTCAATCTGTGGGTCGCGACCCATAGGAACTGTATTAAAGGGCTGCGACATTAGGAAGGTTGAGAACCACTGGTCTAGGCCTATGTCGACCCCTTTCTACCCTGTCTTACTTTGCTTTGAGCACATTGAATCACTGCTTCATTTACATTTTACTCCACCTTTACCCAACATTCTATACTAACTCAGTATTTTCCTTTGTTTGGTGAGGGGCCTCAGAGTTCTTCTGCTGTGTGCTGCCTTCCTTGCAGTCAGTAAACCGGACTTTGTCAGACTATAGGTTTGTCCTTGAGGGTCTTAGGCTGATTAGGCCAGGACATTATCATCTATATTTTCAAATCAGGACCCCCCTTTCTTCAATTTCAGGCCTCTGTGTCCAAGTATTTACTGAAAAGTTACATCTGGAAGACCCTTTAAGTATCTCAGACTTACATGCAGAATACAGAATTTTTGTATTCCTCCCCATTCCATCAGTAGGTTTCTTACTATCCTCATCCTGGTTAACAAGCATTCGTGTTGAAAGACTTGGGGCAGAACCCCCCACTCAGCCCGGAGCTCTGACCACCCCAATCAACCGCAAGAGTCGTCTCTTGATGCAAAAACGCAAGAGGATTTTTATTCCTGTATACGGGGACTTGATTCACAACTCTTTTAGGAGCCGAGAAATCAAGTCCCCCACAGCAGTTTTTTACAAGCTTATAAAGGCAAAAACTACAAAGTAGGCGGGAATAGCAGACATGCCAGGGACTCTAAAGTAAGAGAGAATACACACACCTGGGATTCTAACTAGATAAGGAGAACTCTAGTTCACTATTCAACTGTCTTAAGACAAGACTAACAGTCAAATATTTACTTAAGCTCCTGGGGCTATCTCCTGGAACAGTTACAAAAGGTCACATTCCTATGGTAGGGAGCGAGAAGTGGTCACATTCTCATGGTAATATTTTCTTTCAGTGTCTAACTAGAAATCTATTCTTTTGGGCGGCACCTATGGCTCAAGGAGTAGGGCACTGGCCCTATATACTGGGGGTCATATATGCCCTGCCCCAGCCAAAACTGCAAAAAAGAAAGAAAGAAAAGAAAAAGAAATCTATTCTTTTATATTTTATTTTTATTTTTTGAGGCAGAGTCTCACTATGTTGCCCTGGGTAGAGTGCCGTGGCGTCACAGCTCACAACTATCTCCAAATCATGGGCTTAAACAGTTCTCTTACCTCAGCCTCCTGAGTAGCTGGGACTATAGGAACCTACCACAAAGCCCGGCTATTTTTTGGTTGCAGTTGTCATTGTTGTTTAGCTGGCCCAGGCCAGGCTCAAACCCGCCAGCCTTGGTGTACGTGGCTGGTGCCCTACTCCCTGAGCTATGGTCACCGAGCCTAGTATCATCCATGAGTCTTTGTTCTTCCTTGTTCCCCCACAGTCGCTCAGCCTTTCAATACCCCTAAGACCAAGCACAGTGCTGGGCACATGGTTCTCAGGAGGCAGCTGAATGGTGGAGTTAGGCACAGTTTCTGATCCTAGGCTTCATGCCTGAATACTTTTGCTTATACTCTTCTCTACTTGGAAAATTCATCTACCTCCCAGTCCCAGTTCCACTGGGATACCTCCTTGTCTCACACCAGAAATCTGTGTGTCCCCAGTGTTCTTTTTGATGCCTCATTTAAGCACTGATCAGAGTGTTAGTTGTTTACTTACTTGTTTGTAGTTTTTTGTCTTTCGATGGGTTCTCAGCTTCTCCAGGACTTGTTCATTTTGGTGTGCTCTGATGTCTGTGGGGCAAAATGCTTTATATGGGAGTCTCCCCTACTGGCTATGGTGGAAAGTGACACAAGAGGGTGGCGGGGCTGGGATAGCACAGTGCAGTGCTGGACCTTCTTCAAGAAATTGCTTCATTCAGGCCATTCTCCTTCTGTCTTGGATTGCTGGCTGCCATACTTTATCCATTCCTGACCTTGTCCTTCCTTCAAAACCCAGCCTGGCTCTGCCCATTCTGGGAAGCCTCAAGCCATTGACTGCTCTTCAGCTCACACATCTGTTTCCCAGGCAAGAGTACCGTGGAGCCCCTTCTAGATGTGTGAGGAGAATCCCAGCCAAAGAGATAAGGAAAGAGCATCTAATAGCCCATGTCCTTCAGACCTTATTATCCAGTATAATACTTAAAATAACAGCTTATATTTTACTTTATATTTAAAAAATAGGGTATTCTGTATATTATGTATGATATTGATATGTTTTTCATTTTCAAATCACTTTAAAAGATGTAGAAGTAAAAATCATCCATAATCCTATTACCTAGTGGCAATCTCTATTAACATTTTAATGTATTTTTATCTTGCTTTTTTTTGAGCCAGAGTCTCAGTTTGATGCCCTTAGTAGAGTGCTATAGCATCATAGCTCACAGCAACCTCAAACTTTTGGGCTCAAGCAATCCTCTTGCCACAGCCTCCCAGAGTGCTAGGATTACAGGTATGAGCCACCATGCCTGGCCCTGGCTTTTTGAAAAATATGATTTTTAACTTTTATTTTGAAACACTTTCAGTCTAACAGAAAAGTTACAGGAGTAAGGAAAACTTTCCCATGTACTCTTTGCTTAGATCCACCAGTTTTTAACGTCCTGTCCCATTTCCTTTATTATCCTCTTTGTCTACAGGTGATCATAAAGTCTAGAAACATAGCAAATATACGTAATCTCATGAGGACGTTTTTAATCTGTGAATACATAGAATTATAGTACCTATATTTACAGATTTTGTGGCTGCCCTGTGTATTTACACATTAGTTTTCTTCAACCATTTAAAAGTAGGTTGTATTCATTCATCCTTTAATACTTCAGTTTATATATTTTAAGAACAAGGACATTTTCTTACATAATGATAGCGCAGTTATTATATTTAGGAGATTTAACATGGAAACAGCACTTATATTAATGTAGTCCATTTTCCAGTTTTGTCACCTGTCTCAGTAAGGCCCTTGGGAGCATATTCCCCTCTAGTAGAGGATCCAGTCCCAAATAGTGTGCTGTACTTAGTTGTCTCTTTCCCTTCCTTTAATGTGAAACAGCTTTTGTTTTTGTCTTTATGACAATGTATTTGATGAACATGATCGGTTAATTTATGAAATACCCCTCAATCTTTGTGTGTTTGATATTTCCGCATGATTTAGATTTCAGATATCCCTCTGGAATACTATGAAAGTGATATTGGGGACTTCTCAGGGTGTCACAGCCAGAGGGACACGATGTCCACCTGTCTCTCATTGGTCCTTTTAATGTGTTCTTATCATTTTTTTTTTTGGGGGGGTGGCACTTCATTACTTCTAGAACACCAAAAATGTACCAGTTTCATCTTGTGCCTTCCCTTTCTCAACCCTTGAAATAGCCTCTTCCTGAAGAACTCTGATTCCTTTTAGTGACCTGGATCTGTATGTCGTTGGTCTTTTTGCTCTTCATTTAGAATCCATCTAGGTCTATTTTTCTCCTTGTTTATTGAGTTGGAATCATGCTGCTTATATGCATTTTATATAATAAAATCCTAAGCATTTTTCCATGTCCTCATGTCTGAAAACATGATTTTAAAGGCTGCATAGTATTCAATCATATGAATGGGCCATTATTTATTTAACCACATACCTATGTAAATAGTGTAGCAGTGAATATCCTTGGGGTACACCCCTGACCACATCTCTCAACATCCTGGATGGTTCCTTAGACTAAGTTCTTAGAGGGGAAATTTTGCCAGGACAACAGTGTGAGTCTCAAGCATGTATGTCTTAAGTCAGGAAATGGTATAGACCATTTGAGGTACAAGAGGTTAGAGAGTTTTAGTAAAAATGGTACTTGATCTGGTTTGTGAGGGGCAGCACCCAGTGGGGGTGGCGGTAAGAATGAGGCATGCTGCTGTGGGCAGAGAAATGAACGTGATGGGGCTGATCATGTGTGGGACCTTTGAGGTGACCTGGGGCCTATGGCTGGGTCTTTATTGGGAAGGGAAAAAAACAAGTGTTGACGGTAGGATCTGGTGTCCTAGTAAGCAAGGGGAGGAAATGTGGAGGCTTCTTGTTCTACACTGTACAGAGGATAGTGCGAGGAGAGCTTATGGGACTGCAGGGAGAAATTTAGGGCAGAGCCTGGAGTGTAGTGAGGCATGAACCCAGTGTTTGCCGCTTTCCCTTCATCCTGAGCTTGGCACCCTCCCTCCTCTCCTGGAGCTCAGCTTTGCCCTGCTGGCTTAGTCCCCAGAGCAGAAGGCCAGCAGCAGTATTGCTTAGTTTTCTTTCATTGTGCTCTATGCCTGTGGCTTGCTTAGCACAAAGCCTTCTTTTTCCAGAGCCTCTGAACTGGGGGCCCCTCATCCTGTGTCTCACAGCAGCTCCAGGGTTATGAGTGAAGGAAGGCCCAAGGAGTGAGATTGGTATTGTCATGCTTGAGCTGTGCCTGCAGGGATCTCCCCCCAACCCCTGGGGCAGAGGTGGATCTTGGGAAGGGACCCTGTGAGGCGCAGGCAGGGTCTTCTGTCACTCAGACTGTCCTAAGCAAAGCAGGGAGGCTGGGAGAGGGCTACAGACCAGACTTTACCTCCAGCCTGCATGTCTAGTGCTGCTTGAGAGCTTCTGAAGGGCTCAAATAGATCTCAGCATTGAGAAAAGGAGAGAAAAATGGGAGGCCCCTGGAAGAGAAGTTGGGACTGTCATTGAGTATCTTAATGGTCTCGGAGTTGACTTTGGGAAACTCTCAGCCTTAGGAAAGCTGTCCTCAGGTCCCTGAGCAGTGAGGCTTCTCTGATATTCTCACACTTGGGGAGTCCTGGGGATTAGGGCACACTGACCCTAAGGGAGAGCTGTGGGGTGGGGCTCCCCAGTGTCTGGAGGATGGTGTATAGAACTTACTACTCTTCTCTCCTGCCCTCTTCTCCAGACGTCCTTCTATGGCCGCTTCAGGCACTTCTTGGATATCATTGACCCTCGCACGCTCTTTGTCACTGAGGTAAGTTATAGCTATTACTGAGGGGGGGGGACTTAGTGCCTTTTCACTTTAGAATGTATGGATCATATGAAGGGTCAAGGATGGTGGGGATGGGGCAGTGAAGACAGGCGAGGTGAGAGGTGAGAGGCGGGTATCATGATCTACCTCTACCTATCTCTGCCTGTATCAATCATTCATCTCCATCCATCTGTTAGCCATCTCATGCCCTGTGCTGTGTGCTTTTTCACATTATTACATTTGGATCTCTTACAACACGCCTTCTAGATACATGGTATCATCATCATTATTTTTATTTCAAACTTCAATGAAGTTATTATCAAGTTCAAAAATTATATGCTCATTAAAAAAGTTCAAACAGTACACTCATGTTTAAGTAGAACAAAAGAGTATCCTTTAACCTTCCCTACCTAATTCTGTCCCTTCATAGTTAACAACTATAAATAGTATTTATTTATTTATTATAAATAGGTATTAATGTCAGGTTTATAAAGTATAATTTATTTTATTTATTTTTTTTTTTAGAGACAGAGTCTCACTTTATGGCCCTCGGTAGAGTGCCGTGGCCTCACACAGCTCACAGCAACCTCCAACTCCTGGGCTTAAGCGATTCTCTTGCCTCAGCCTCCCGAGTAGCTGGGACTACAGGCGCCCGCCACAATGCCCGGCTATTTTTTGGTTGCAGTTTGGCCGGGGCCGGGCCTGAACCCGCCACCCTCGGTATATGGGGCCGGCGTCCTACCGACTGAGCCACAGGCGCCGCCTGTATAATTTATTTTTTTAAGTATACAGTTCTGTGAGTTTTGACAAACATATTCAGTCATGTATTCACCACCATAATCAAGATATAAACCATTTTCATCATCCTAACATATTCTCTCAGGCCTCTTTAGAATCAATTTCTCCTTTCCCTAGCCCCTGGCAACCAGTCATCTGTTTCCTGTTTCTAAAGTTTTGTTGTTTCCAGAATGTTCTATAAATGGAATCCTGCAGCATGCAGCATTTTGTGTCTGGCTTCTTTCCCTTAACATAATGCTTTTGTGATTCATCTGTATTGTTGCATGTATTAGTACTTCATCCCTTCTTATTGCTGAGCAGTGTTTTATTAAAGGGATGTTTCAGAATTTATTTATTTGTTGATGAACACATGGTTCTTTCCAGTTTTTTGCTGTTATGAATAAAACTGCTATGAGCATTTTTTGTGTGGATTTATGCTTTAATTTCTATTGTGTAAATAACTAGGAATGAGATTGGTAGCTTATGTGGTAAGTGTGATAAATACATATATTTAACTTTATCAGAAACTGCCAAACTATTGTTCAAAGTGGCTATACATTTTACATTCCCATCAGCAATGTATGAGAGTTCCAGTTGCTCCACTTCCTCACCAACACTTGTTATTGTCAAATCAAGAAAACGTTTATTTTAGCCATTCTAAGACATATGTCTTATAGGCTTTTTGTATGTATTTACAAATGCGAGTAGGAATGTGTGTACATATAAAATATATTTGTGGGACCACACCTACAGTGAATCTTACAAGGGTACATGTGAAATTTACTAAGTGTAGAATATGAATGTCTTAACACAATAAGGAAATGCCACGAAGGCTATGTTAACCAATTTGATGAAAATATTTCAAATTGTATATAAAACCAGTACATTGTACACCATGATTGTATTAATGTACACAGCTATGATTTGATAATATATATAATTATATACATATATGTATATAATATAGATAATATAGATAATATATGTATATATGTATATTATCAAATCATATATTATCAAATATATACATACATGTATATAATATATATGATTATATGTATATTATCAAATCATATATATTATCAAATCATAGCTTTGTACATTAATTTGATGTAATTTGATCAATTTGATGAAAATATTTCAAATTGTGTGTAAAACCAGTACATTGTACCCCATGATTGCATTAATGTACACAGCTATGATTTGATAATATATGTATATTATCATATATTATAATATGATACAATATATGTATATTATCAAATCATATATATTATCAAATATTATATACATATATGTATATTATCAAATCATATATACATATATGTATATTATATATATTAAATTATATATACATATATGTATATTATCAAATCATATATAAAATCATAGCTGTATATAATATACATATATACATATATGTATATTATCAAATCATATATATTAAATCATATATACATATATGTATATTATCATATATATTAAATCATATATATACATATATGTATATTATCAAATCATATATATTAAATCATAGCTGTGTACATTAATGCAATCATGGGGTACAATGTACTGGTTTTATATACAATTTGAAATATTTTCATCAAATTGGTTAACATAGCCTTCATAGTGTTTAATAAATGTTTGAAATTTATATATATATACACATATATGTGTGTGTGTGTATATATATATACACATATGCAGTTTGTAAGCTTTTTACATGTATTAGCTCATCATGTTAACACAAAGCAACCTTAACAGGTAGGTTCTATTGTAAGGTCCATTTTTTCTTAAACCTTTTTTTCTCTTTTTTTTGAAACAGTCTTACTGTGTTGCCCTCGGTAGAGTACCATGGCATCACAGCTCACGGCAACCTCAAACTCTTGGGCTTAAGTGATTCTCTTGCCTCAGCCTCCCAAGTAGCTGGGACTACAAGTGCCTGCCACAAAGCCTAGCTATTTTTTGGTTGTAGTTGCCATTGTTGTTTGGCAGGCCTGGGCTGGGTTCAAACCCACGAGCTCTGGTGTATGTGGCTGGCGCCTATAAGGTCCATTTTATAGATGGAGAAATAGAAGTTAAGTCTCACACACTTGGTGCTGACAAGTGATAGAGCCAAGGTATGATCCCAATTATTCTCAGTAGTTTTCATTCCTATTCAGGTAACTTGAATTTAGGGAAGGAACTTGCCCAAGGTTACTCAGCTGGCAGAAGACCTAAGATCTGGCCCTGGGTCCCCCCCATATACCCTGAGGCAAGTCAGCTGAATCAGCTTCCTGAGAGGACTGTACTTTTCTGTGCTGAACATTCTGACTGGCATTCTTAGGCTCTGGAGATGACTAGCTCAAGGAGTGAAAAACCATGATGGAAGGAAACACAAGGCCTGCCAGGCACTTGGGCCTGGAACCATCCTCCGTGTGCCTGGGGAAGCAGCTTAATAATGTGAAATGTGGACATTGCTCTTATGTGTGGTTTTTTACTGCATCTTAGCAAGGATAAAGGGCTCAGGTGTCACAGACTGTCCTGGGCTCTGTCTTGATTCTCCTGATGAGTAATCAATGTGAGTTCATAAGTATTAGGAAGAGCAACAAATTAGAGAAACTACTTGCCTAGCCTAGGTAATGTGTCATTCTAGATAGAACTGTCAACTCAAAGGATGGAGGTGTTAACAGTTTGGGGGCACGTGGAGAAATGGAGGGAGACTTGGAAGGTAGGGAGGTATTTCAGTTCTCCTGAGATTACCTCGAGCAGGCAGGGACTTTGGGGGTGGATGAGCAGCTGCTGGGTGGCTTGCTGCCTGTGAGAGGCTCACACTGCTTTCCCTGACCCTTTTCCCATTCTTAGACCATTTCATTTTACTATTCTTTTCCTTGTACCACTTCTTTTTTTCAATTCTTTTTTATTTTTTTTTTTGAGACAGAGTCCTACTATGTCACCCTTGGTAGAGTGCCGTGGCGTCACAGCTCACAGCAACCTCAAACTCTTGGGCTCAAGTGATTCTCTTGCTTCAGCCTCCCAAATAGCTGGGACTACAGGCCCCCACTACAACGCCCGGGTATTTTTTATTGCAGTTGTCATTGTTGTTTTTAGCTGACCTGGGCTGGGTTCAAACCCGCCAACTTCAGTGTATGTGGCTGGTGCCGTAACCACTGTGCTACTGGTGCCGAACCTCTTTTTCAATTCTTACCCTTTGACACACCCCAACATTGTATATATCACTAAACTATTTTTTGGCCTGTTTCTCCAACAGTTAATTTTAAAATCTGTGTATACACACACACGCATATATACAAATATATTTATTAATTGAAACTTAAATATTTATCAACTAGAAAATACTAAGGTGCAGCCATTTTAGGATGTTTTTCAAATTTCACTTGTTCCTTCCCCTCATCAAACATTTTTCATGGGCTTCTCAGAAACTTTCCTCCCCACTGCACCCCAGTTGGGGATTGTTTCCAGGGCTACCTCCTAGTCTTTTGCATAGCTTCTGCCTGTGGAAGATCTTCTAGACCCTAAAGACTCTGGAATGGTCCTGAATTGGACCTCTGGGCCAGCACAATAGTGGCCTTAACCCTCTCTAGTTCTAGCATAGGGAGGTTGGTTAGCAAGATCATCTGCATTCATGCAATGAGAAATTAGAGGCATGTAAGAGTGGTCAGGTGGGGAATGCTGGAGGTCATGACTCACTACACTATAGGCTCTGGGCCACATTTCTCCCTGGAACCCCACAGTTGTCCAAGCACCATCCTCTACACAGTGAAGAAAAAGAAGCCTCCACATTCCCTTCTCTTGCTTACTAGGATGCCAGACTCTGCAGCCAATTTTGTTCTTGTTCCTTTCCAATAAAGACTCTGCAGTAGGCCTCAGGTCACCTCCCTACATCCTCTGGATGAGCCGAGGGGCACCAGGAGGGCCAGACTCCCCTGCACTGCTGGGCTCAGTCTACCAACCTTGGCTCCTGTCTATAAAACATTGTTCGTCTCCCCTGGCCCTTGGCTGGCACCCTGGCAGGGTGTGCAGAGTGCTGGCTGCACAGTTGGAGGAAATGTGGATGGCCTATTTGTGAGAGGGAGGATAGTGGAAGACATGAGGAGATGGCTATGGAAAATGGAAGGTCCAGAGGTAGAATGATGAGCTTGAACCTCTGGTGACCTGGTTCTCAGATGCATTAGCAGAGTTAATGGAGAAACTCCTCTTGAGAGAGTTTTGCAGCTACTTGTTAGCAATTTATAACTGAACGAGCTTTAAAACCATGCCAACCCTTGTATGTGAATGAGGTGAAGGAAATATTATTCAGTATAATTTCTCTTAGGAAGAGGGCTGTGTTCTAAGAATGCCTTGAACAGTGCTTCAAGGGAGGAGGAGGTTGTTCTTCACAGAGGGGAAAGAGCTATGTTTATTTTCTTTTCGAGACTGAGTTTCACTTTGTTGCCCTTGGTAGAGTGCTGTGGTGTCGCAGCTCACAGCAACCTCAAACTCCTGGGCTTAAGTGATTCTCTTGCCTCAGCCTCCCGAGTAGCTGGGACTACAGGTGCTGACTACAATGCCCAGCTATTTTTTAGGGAACCATCAGGAACTTGCAGAAGCCTAAGGGAGAAAGCTCGGCCTTCCATGTATGCCAGGGAATTAGACCCAGATCTTTAAGGACAAGGCTGTAACACACGATGTCTGAATGATTCCTAAATATGGACCAAAGATAGAAGGAATTTACTATTCCAAATGAATGGTTGATAAATTGTCCTCTTGGAGGGCATAGGTAACTAACTAAAATGGTTTTGTTTCTTTTTTTTTCTTTTGGGATGGAGTTTCATTCACTCTATTGCCCAGGCTAGAGTGCCATGGTATCAGCTCCCTTACAGCAACCTCAAACTCCTGGATTTAAGCCATCCTCCTGTCTCTCCCTCCCATAGTGCTAGGTTTTATAGGTGTAAGCCAACGCTCCCATCCTGAAAAAGTATCAATAATACCAACTCAATATTAACAGTGGTGTAATAATCTGAAACTATATTGTGTGTATTGTAGAATAGAATAAATAATTATACTGATGTTGAATATCAGAGTTCTCACTGTGGGGTTGAGGGATATGCATATGGAATAGGGGAAAAGATAAAAAGAACTACAGTAGAACCTCTGTAAGTTGACCACCCAAGAGACTATAACAAACTGGTCAATATATGGAAGTGGTCAACATAAGGAACTAGGCCTACTGTACTGACATGTACATGGAGAGCATGTCCAGTCTGTGAAAATGAGGTCAACTGAAGGAAGTTATCAGTGTAGGGAGGTCATCAACTATGGAGGTTCTGTA
This sequence comes from Nycticebus coucang, assembly GCF_027406575.1. Classification (NCBI taxonomy): domain Eukaryota; kingdom Metazoa; phylum Chordata; class Mammalia; order Primates; family Lorisidae; genus Nycticebus; species Nycticebus coucang. The sequence continues at coordinate 71,804,680 of NC_069783.1, read as the reverse complement.
TATGATGGAAGTACTGCATATGATGTATTTAAATTGGTGTTATCAGTATGAGCTCATGATCTATACATGCACACGTCTGCATTACATTTCCTAGCTCTGCTCACTGACTGCACTTTGCACTCGATTTTGGTTTCTTTTCTTTTTTTTTTTTTTTTGAGACAGAGCCTCAAGCTGTTGGCCTGGGTAGAGTGCTGTAGCATCACAGCTCACAGCAACCTCCAACTCCTGGGCTTAAGTGATTCTCCTGCCTCTGCCTCCTAAGTAGCTGGGACTCTAGGTGCCTGCCACAATGTTCGGCTATTTTTTTGTTGCAGCCGTCATTGTTGTTTGGCGGGCCCGGGCTGGATTTGAACCCGCCAGCTCAGGTGTATGTGGCTGGCACCTTAGCCACTTGAGCCACAGGAACCGAGCCTCAATTTTGGTTTCTGAATACCACTACCCACAATAAGGATCCTGGGCTCCTTGGAGAGATGGTGGAATGCAGGTCTGAGGTAGTAAGAGTTGCTACAGAAAGTAAGAAGTGCTCAAAGAATGATGGAGACACAGGGACTGGCTTGAAAGGAAACCCACTTGTCACAATCAGGACAATTTGAGCACTAAAAAGAAAAACAGCAATGGATTCTAACACATTGAATAAAGAAAAAAATCTATGATTCCGTATGCTATAGTAGGAAAGTATCCTCTTGAAAATCAAGGTGTTGGAACTTAATGGCAAACATGATAGTATTAAGAGGTGAGGCCTTTAGGAGGTGATTAGGCCATGAGGGCTGCTTTCTGGTGAATGGGATTAAGGACCTTAATTTATATCAGAGGCTTCACACAGCATCCAGCCCTCTTGCTTTCTACCGTGTGAGGACACAGTGTTCCTTCCCTCTTAAGGATACAGACCTCACCAGACATCAAATGCTGGTGCCTTGATCTTGGACTTCTGGCTTCCAGAACTGTGAGAAATAAATTTCTGTTATTTATGAATTGCCCAATCTATGGTATTCTGTTATGGTAGCACAATGGTCTAAGACACCACAGAAGTACTAAAAATGTGAGTGGAAGAAATTCCTCTTACCCTGTATAACTCTCAATTTGGTAACTGATTCCAACCAGAATCATTCATGGATAACTATTTCCATGGAGTAAAATATTATTGAGAAACACAATAGTCATTTGCTCTCAAAGTATCGCTCTGCAGATTATTTAGCAATTACTTAGCAATTATAAAGAGGGAAAGGTACCTTTACAATGAAGAGCCTTAAAAAGTCTTTTCATTCAGAAATCCCACTTCTAAAAATTTATTCAAAGAAATTAAGAGAAGTACAGTGAAATTTATGGATAAAGATAACTTACAATGGCAGATATCCTTTTACCAGGTGACCAAACTTAGCATCATAACAATGAAAACAATTGACATTGTGTGCCTCCTGATGTGATAAGATTCTGATGGTAATCCCCCAATGCTGGAAGCTACAAAAAGTCTAAAGAAGAAAATAAAAAGTGCTCATAATGTCATCTGCTACAACGAATGACCATTAACATTTTGGTGTATGTATATGTACAATATTGGGATGATTTTTTTTTTTTTAATATTGGGATGATTTTTATAATATCTATATATTGCCACATATCATTTGTCTCTGTGGAGAGAATCATATGTGCATAGACACAACGTGTGGATATCATGATTCCTCTCTCTGTTTACCTAGTGGTAAATATCCCTGGTATATACTTTCTTCCATGTAGCATCTCATAAGCATTTTTCAAATGCGTTTCACTAAATGTTTTGAAATGCATTTAATGACTGCATAGTAATTCATCAGATTAACTTATTTAATTATTTTCTCTGATGTTGGCCATTTGCAGGGGTCCTCAAACTGCGGCCCGCGGGCCACATGAGGCCGTGTGATTGTATTTGTTCCCGTTTTGTTTTTTTACTTGAAAATAAGATATGTGCAGTGTGCATAGGAATTTGTTTATAGTTCTTTTTTTTTAAACTATAGTCTGGCCCTCCAACGGTCTGAGGGACAGTGAACTGGCCCCCTGTTTAAAAAGTTTGAGGACGCCTGATTTAGGAGATTTCAAGTATTTTGCCTTTATAAATAATATTGCAATAAATATCCTAATACACAAACCTCACTGTACTTTTCTTTCCTTTGAATGGATTTCTAGAAATGGGATTTTGGGGTAAAATATTTTTTAAGGCTTTTGTGAAAATATTGCCAAATTGCCTTGCAAATTGTACCAACCTATACCAAGATTTTATCAGTTTGTCCTCCCAATAGCAGCAAGTGAGGGTGCCTATTTAAATGCATCCTAGACAGTACCAGATATTCTAACTTTAAAGGCTTTAATGGAATTTTTTGTTGTTGTTTTGTTTTGGTTTTTGAGACAGTCTACTCTGTTGCCTTGGGCTAAAGTACCATGGCGTCAGCCTAGTTCACAGCAACCTCAACCTCATACTCCTGGGTTCAAGCGATCTTCCTTGCTTCAACCTCATGAATAGCTGGGACTACAGGCACCTGCCACCATGCCAGCCTAATTTTTCTATTTCTTTTTTTTTTTTTTTTAGTGCAGGTGGGGTTTCACTCTTGCTCAGGTTGGTCTCAAATTCCTAAACTCAAGCATTCCTCCTGCTTTGGCCTCCCAGAGTGCTAAAATTACAGGCTATTCCTGGCCCTTTAGTGGAATTTGTAATTTTAAAATTCTCCAGTTGAGGTGGGTAGTTTGCTTGAACCTGAGCAAGAGTGAGACTTCATTTCTACTAAAAATAGAAAAACTAGTTGGGTGTAGTGGTGTATGCCTGGAGTCCCAGCTACTTGGGAGGGTGAGGCGAGAGGATTGCTCAAGCCCAAGAGTTTGAGGTTGCTGTGAGCTATGAGGCCATGGCACTCTACTCAAGGTGACAGAGTGCCCCCCCCCCAAAAAAAAATCCTCTGTTGTCAGTACCCTTGTATACTTCAGGTTCTCATCTGTCTGTGTACATTTTTTGGCATACTTATAACACTGAACGTATACTTTTATTTTCTTTTTTCATTCATTTCCAAGCCTTTATAATTTCTTAAAATCAAGTTTTGTAGTATAAATAACCATCCCCTGTTAGACTTTTAAGTCTAACAGATAGGTTGTTTTCTATCTTTTGCTTTCCTGCAGAAAAACAGTCTTAGGCATGTCATTTTTTATTTCTGCTAAATTTATTTTTTAGGATAAGTTCCCATGTGTAGGGCAACCAGGCTGGAGGCCATGATTGTTTTTTAAGTTCTTGGGGTAGCTGGATAGATTTATTTCCTGAAGAGATGCACCACCTGCCCAAACTGTATCAGTTTACCCTATTTGGCCTCAAAGATGATCAGAAGTCAAGTGTCCCTGGTCCCCCTTTCCCCTGGGTCTTGAAGAATGCCCTTCCTCCCAGCCCAGGACTCCCAGCTAGGCCCGTCATAGTTTTGCATTCAATGGCTGTGCCTGTGCATTACTGGCTGAAAGCAGTTCTTGCAAAGCTCACTCTGCCACCGACCTCCCAGCTTTCCCCACCCCTCAAGTGCCCAAGCCCTTTGCTAAGCCTCACAATCCAGCAGCATGAGAGGAGGGGTTAAGGCAAGGGGACCCTCCTCCTATTCCCCGAGTTTCCATGAAATGGTTTCCTTCTCTGCAGTGGGGACACCACACCCAGAAAATCCAGGCCTTGAGGACTTTTCGAGACAAGTGGCCTGAGGCCTTGCACATCCCATAGGGCCACTAGAGACTTAGTAAGGCTGAGATCAGCCTGTTGCTTCCTTCAGTCCTGGGGTCTCAGACTTGTCTTTAGCAACTTTGGATTTAGTTCCCTCTCAACCCATGCCCTTTGCCAAGATTTGGGCTCTTTGGAATTTATTCTTTTGGCAAGAGGGCTCCCTTTGATGACCGTGTCAAATGAGATGGAGTCTGGCCAGGTTGTTATAGGAACTCAGGAGAATCCCTGGAGTGGGAAAAATAATGAGAACATGGGGCCATTCACCATTCAGCGTTGGAAAGTAGAGCATTCATTGTCCAGGCCCGCAGCAACCCAGGCATCAGGAGGAAGCAGGCTAAAGTGTGGGGGGCTCATCACTGGGAGCCTCAGGGGTATTGGGTGTGTGTGGCAGGGTATGCAGAGCAAGAGTCTGAATAAGCTCTGGGTTCAAATACTGAATCAACCTCTTAGCATTTGTGTGACCTTAAGTTAAAACAATCAACATGGTCCAGTTGTGTCGAAAACAAATGTGTTATGTCCAGAAGAAAAATCATCCCCTCTTTTGCAGTGATTATTTCAGTGGTATGTTTATAGGTGATTTACAATTTTTTTGTGTGCTTTTTCATTTTTTTCTGACGTTTGTTTAAACAGCATGAATTGCTTGCATAATTGGGAATAAAACAAACAAAAAACAACCACAGGCTATCTCCACTTTGGAAATGAACAGATTCTGGGAACAGGTTCTTTGGAATATCATTGTACCACAGTTATGCAGTCATTTCCTAGTGGAAGGACATTTAGGTGGTATCCTTTTTTATTATTTTTGGTGTGTTCCATGAACTGAGGACAAGCCCAAAGCTTTGCACATTGTAAACACTTTCAGTACTTGATTGATACTGATGTAATCTTACAAGGGAAAAATCTGTGGGAACCCTGGATCTGTGCCCCTCAACATCTCTTTTCTTTCCTCTGCAGAGACGTCTCAGAGAGGCTGTGCAGCTGCTGGAAGACTACAAGCATGGGACCCTGCGCCCGGGGGTTACCAATGAGCAGGTAACTGTGTTGGAGTGGGAGTATGGCAGGTGGGGATGGGAAGGAAGGGGGTGAGTTCACAACTTTCCCTGCAGCCAGAACTACTTCACTTTCCTTGAGTAAATATTTCTACTGATGCTGTGTACCCCTGGGGACTTCCTGCTTTTTGGGGGAGATACTCAGATCTCTCCCATATTCCTAGGTCTGGTGAGAAGGTAGAGGCTGAGAAGGAAGAGACCCAAAGGCAGTGGTTTGGTGAAGCTGGCTTGTAGCCAGTTACAAGAACTGATTGTAAGCATTTCTTCCCAATTCCACATCACAGTGGGTAGTTTGAAATTAACTGTGAATGGGAATATTTATACCATGGAAACTGGCAAGTGCTACAAATCAGGACTTTTTCTCCAGAGAACTGGTTATTAAACATTTACCATTATACCATTGCCAAAAATTAAGGTTAAAGGTGGGAAGGATGGGGAGGATGATAAGGATTAGGCTAGGATAATATAATTTCATTTTTAAAAAATATGTAGGAATTATAGCTAACTGAAATGTTGAGGGTTATGTTTGGTTCTGGAGAGAAGGTAGGAGAATGTGGTATACATAGTGTAACAACTTGAATGATACTTCTGAGACTGATAATGTCCCGAAATCTTTTTTTTTGTTCATTAAATTAATTTCAAATTTTTTCAAAATTAATCTCATGTGTTTTCAAAGTAATATGTGTACATAATTGAAAAAGTCACCATATGACCACCTCCTTAAGTTGACCTAATTGCATAGACTAGACATGAACCACATGTTCTTATCAGTACAGTAGGCGTAGTTCCTTATGTTGACCACCACTGTATGTTGACCAGTTTGTTACAGTCCCTTGGGTGGTCAACTTACAGAGGTTCTACTATATTACTAAAACACTTGTAAGGAAAAATAGTACACTACGCATCCCTTCCAAATTCCCATTCCTGCTTCCCAGGAGCAAGTACTTTTAGCTATTCCTCAGATAGAATCTGTATTTCAGACTAGTATGCTTATCTATACTGCTGTTTCTCAATTAGTTCTTTTGCACTAACTGTTACAGTAGTTGAGGATTCAGCTCTCTTATTGCCCATTCCTGAGCCACAGGTGCCGCCCACTTATTGCCCATTCCTATAAACATCTTTCCCACAAAAATAGTAATCATGATTTTGGACCTATTCAGTATTCATACTATTACAATTATATAAATGGCACTTACTGCACAGTCAAGTTGGTTATGTCATGATTCTGTTTCTTCTTTTTTTTCAACTTTATATTTTATCTGGAGTTAATAATTGCCTCATTTTTTTGTTGGCATAGTTTCCTTTGTATAATCTTTAACTCTTAATGTACTCTCTGGCAGCCTTTCAATGAAGTCACGTACTACATAACGTTTTGGTCAATAACTGACTGCATATATGGAGGTGGTCTCCTAAGATTATAATGAGGCTCAAAAATTCTTTTCACCATAGTGACAAATTGGTGATCTGGACTCTGTGTAGGCCTTGGCTAAGGTATGTGTTTGTGTCTTAGTTTGTAGTTAGCATTAAATGAGTTTAAAAAGAAAAAGAGAGGGCCAAGCACAGTGGCTCACATCTGTAATCCTAGCACTCTGGGAGGCTGAGGTGGATAGATTGCTTGAGCTCAGGAGTTCAAGACCAGCCTGTTTAAGAGCAAGACCCCATCTCTACTAAAATTAAAAAAAAAAAAAAAAAAATATATATATATAAAATAAATATATAATATAAATATATATAAATTAAATATATAATATAAATATATATTATATTAATATATAATATAAAATATATATTATATATAATTAAATATATATATATATATATATAAATAAAAATTAACTGGGCATTGTGGCAGGTACCTGTAGTCCCAGCTACTCAAAAGGATCACTTGAGCCCAAGAGTTCGAAGTTGCTGTGAACTAGGACACCAGGTCACTCTACCTAGGGCATAGAGTAAGACTGTCTCAAAAAAATAATAATAATAATAATAATGAAGTAAAAGAGAAAAACAAATTAAAAAAAATCCCAGAACTTTTAAACTAGAAAAAATTTTATAGAATAAGTGTAAGATTTGGTCTGTGGCTCAGTGAGTAGGGCACCGGCCCCATATACCAAGGGTGGTGGGTTCAAACTTGGCCCCAGCCAAACTGCAACAAAAAATAGCCAGGCATTGTGGCAGGCACCTGTAGTCCCAGCTACTCAGGAGGCTGAGGCAAGAGAATTGCCAAGAGCTGGAGGTTGCTATCAGCTGTGACACCACGGCACTCTACCAAGGGCGACAAAGTGAGACTCTGTCTCTAAAAAAAAAAAAAAAAAAAAAAAGAGTAAGGATATAGGTTCAGCACCTGTAGCTCAAGTGGCTAGGGTGCCAACCACATACACCAGAGCTGGTGGGTTCGAAACCAGCCCAGGCCCACCAAACAACAATGACAACTATAACCAAAAAATAGCCAGGCACTCTACCCAGGGTGACAGCTTGAGACTCTGTTACAAAAAGAAAAATAAATAAATAAATAAGGATATAATGAAAGAAAATAATTTTGTACAGCTGGACAATGTGCTTATGATTTAATCTAAGTATTATTACCAAAGAGTAAAAAGCTAAAAAAAAAAATAAAAGTTCATGAAGTAAAAAAGTTACAGTAAGCCACATTTATTATTGAAGAATTAAAACTATTTTTTTAGTGTAGCCTAAAGTGTATAGTGTTTATATAAAGTCCATGGCAGTTTCCAGTAATGACCTAGGCCTTCACATACACTCAACACTCACTTGCCACTTACCAGAGCAACTTCTAGTCCTTAAGCTCCATTCATGGTAAGGGCCTCGTACAGGTGTATCCTTTTAAAAATCTTTTATACTGTATTTTTATTATACCTTTCCTATGTTTAGATACACAAATGATTACCCAGTGTTCCACTTGCCTATAGTATTCAGTGTAGTAAATGCTGTACAGGTTTGAGCCTGGGAGCTGATAGGTTACACCAAATAGCCTAAGTGCATCGTAGGGAGCACCATCTAGGTTTGTGCAAGTACATTCTGTGATATTTCCACAATAAAGTGTCCAATGATGCATTTCTCAGAACTTGTCCCTGTCATTAAGTGGCATATGACTATATTTTCAGTGCCTTCTTTCAAACTGAAGAATCCTATTTTTCAGTTTCATCTTTTTTTCCTTTTTTTTAAAGAGACTGGCTCTCATTCTGTAGCCCAGGCTGGAGTGCACTGGTGTGATCATAGCTCACTGTAACCTTGAACTCCTGGGTCCAAGCAATCCTCTCACTTTAGCCTCCTGAGTAGCTAGGACTACAGGTGCAAGCCACTGCACACAGCTATATTTTTTTTAAAAAAATTTTTGTACAGAGAGGGTTTTGCTATGTTGCCTAAGCTGATCTCAAACTCCTGGCTTCAAGCAGTCCTCTCATCTCAGTCTCCCAAAGTGCTAGGATTATAGGTGTGAGCAACCATGCCCAGCCTCAGTTCCAGTTTTTTTTTTTTTATTCACCAAATTATCCTTTTGGGGGCCTACCTTCCACCACCTCCATGTTTTCCTTTTCCTTGATATATGAACACTTCTTCTAGTAGCTTCTTGAGAAAGGGTAAATGGTAAGAAAGTTTTGAGTCTTTTTATAATATATCTAAAAAATTGTAATTCTGCACTCAGCCTTAATTGACAGTTTGGCTGAGGAGAAAATTTTAGGTTGACAATCATTTTTCTTCAGATTTTTGAAGACCAATTGCGCTATTTTCTTCTGGGTTCCAATATAGCTGTTGAAAACCTGATGCTGTTTTATTCCTGATTCTTTTGTAAGTGGTTTGTTTTCTTTCTTTGGAAATATTTAGGATCATCTCTTTATTTGTGAAATTTATTTCTGAAATTCCACAACAGTAACTTTAAAAAAATTCATTAGTTTGGAATTCTCAGTTACCTCTTTCACTCTGAAGACTCCTGTCTTTCAGTTATAGAAAATTATTTAATACTGTTTCTTTGATAATTTATTCTTATTCTGGAACTCTTCCTAGTCAAATATTATATACATTTTAGGCTGACACTCAGACTTTATCTTTTTTCTCTTCTGTCCTATCACTATAAATGTGGGGGCCAGGGCCTGGGAAATAGAGCAAAGAGGAAGCTGGGTGAGGTCGTGCCTCATGGACTCCCATCCTGCACCCCAGAAACCAGGCAGTGACAGTGAGAACACACAGTTCTATAGGAGAGCCACAGGAGGAGTAGCCCACCCAGACTCAGGGTATCCTGGTGTTAGATGTAGATTCCTGTGTTAGGTGAGTGGTGAGAAGAGGGTCTGAAGAGGGGGCTCTGGGCCGGAGGGGTCCAGCCAAGAAGCACATTGTGGTGGGGGTGGAGGGAGCTAGCCCTGCAGTGGGAGTGGCCGAAGCAAATGCTCTAGGTTGAAGGGCAGTGTGAAGGGAGGGCAAATGCACAGGTGGATGCAGCTCCTGGCCAGATGCCTTTGTGCAGGGCCCTGGGGAAGTGATGCGACATGACATGGTGCTGTGTCTGCTTATGTGGGCCCGTCTTCAGGCATTTGCACCATGCGCTGAGTCACAGGCAGCTACCAGCAGGGAGGGCAGGCTACACCCTTGTCATTCCTGGGCAGCGGTACTTTTCTCTCGCCATGGGCACTGGAAAGCCTGGGTGGTGCGGCCTGATCCACCCCTCTGCAGGCCAAAGTGGTCCTCAGACCTCTTGTGTTCTTTTCAGACATGTCACGGGGGGATCCAGCCTCTAAGCCCTTCCAGACCCTGTGTCTGCTTCTGGCCCGAGCTCCCCTCTGCTCCGTTCTTGCTGAAGTTGGCTTCTTGGGACCCCTTTCAGCTCCCAGATTTGAGGAATGAGGCCTATTTCTTCCTCTTTGCTCTCTTCAGTAACTTAAAGCGCCTGCCCTGTTTCCTGGGCCCTCTTTGTTTTCTGTCCTGAAAGTCCCCCATCTGGCTCCAGAGAGCTGGAGAGGAAGAGAATGGGAGGGGGGTGGGTAGTTTGGCACTAGCTGTGCTTCCCGATTCTGGCTCATATTGGTGATACCTGAAGTGTCCTTCTAGAGGCTGGGTAGCATAGTTCTCTAGGTGTGAGCCTGCTGCCATGGCCTTTAGAGACAGGGCCTCCCTCTCCCTCCCTTCCCCATCCTCCTTGGCTCCCCAGGGAACAGGGGTTGGGCTTTGCATCAGCTCTAGTGGTGCTTCTTTCTCTGCAAAGCCACACCTTCCTTTGGCCTCCACAGACCCAGGAGCAGAGGGCATGGGTGATGACAGGTCAGCTCAGAGCTTAGGAAGCCTCAGGGACAGGCCCTGGCCCTGGCCCAGGCAGCCCCTGTTTAAGAGTCATGGCCATGCCATCTGAAGAGGCCCAGGGTAGTTTTTGGTCTTAGGAGACCTCACCTGCACCTGGGCTCTGTGCTGTGATCTCCTTTTGCAGGTTGTGTGTCAGAAGCCTGTGGCTGGGCCCACGGTTTCATGGGCAATTCTGGGTAACTTGTGATGCTGTTTTTCTACCTGCCCTCAAGTTTCAACACCTCACCTGCAGGTATGCACAAGTGTATCGGTCATTTGTTTATTCCTGATGCTTTGTTTTGGTCTTCTGTTAGGGAGGGCTGGTATCTCCCTAACAGATAAATGAGATGAGACAGAGAAAGCCGAAAGGAAGTTGGTTAGTTATGGGCTAGATTGTGAAAGTTTTGAAAACCTGGCAAAGAAGCTGGATGTGTCGCAACCCACAGGAACTGTAATAAAGGGTTGCGGCCTTAGGAAGGTTGAGAACCACTGTATTAGACGGTTGCTGTACCAATGAATAATTAGTCCTAAAGATAAAAATAAATATAATTTATGTTTTTAGCTCAGTTCACATGTGCTGTGAACCCTAATAAGGTCTGTAGCTTTTAATTAAACAACAAAGCCATAGTTGAGCAAAAACATAAGCATAGGCACAACCACCTAAGTTTCAATGCTGACTCTGATTTGTGCACTTGTGTGTGCTGGGGCTTTGCCAGAATGGCTTGGTGTGGACGGAGAGGGGTGGGATTTAATATGAAAGACCCCTCCTTATGGTGAGCCGCCACTGGCTGCTTACCTACCAAGTGCTGGGCACTGCAACTAGTACTTTACACACATCTCAATTACTCCTCATAGAAACCTATCCTTGGTACCTGTATCAACTCCATTACAAGCCAGAAAACTGAGACTCAGAGAAATTGCAGTTCTTGCCTAAGGTCCCACAGCTAGTATGTGGTGGGACTGGGATCTGGCACTGGGCCCTCTTAGACCAGTGGGAGGGATGTTTTCTGTAACTCACAGACAAAAGCTGAGAAGTAGAATGGAGAGGAGAAACATATGTATGTAGGGGGAGGTGGAGAAAGAGAAGGGGAGAGTAGCAGACAGATAGATGAGACAGAGAAAGCTGAAAGGAAGTTGGTTAGTTACAGGCTAGATTGTGAAAGTTTTGAAAACCTGGCAGAGAAGCTGGATGTGTCGTGTGGGGTAAAAGGAAACTCCTGAAAGCTCTTGAGCATGGGAGTAGCATAACAGTGGCACTGTGGCAGTAGTAGTCAGTGGCAGGGCCAGGTGGATTGAGGATGAGTAAGTGCCGTTATAAAAACTGGCTTGGAAGCTAGTGGAATATTTGGGAGTGTGGTGAGCAGGTTCTTGGGAACCACCGCAGCATCCTGAGTGGTGGTCCTTGTCCATCTTTCTATATTCCCCAGAGGTTGGGAACCAGCCAACCTCTATTAAGTGCCCATTCTACATTTGGCATAACATTCCAGATGCTCAGAGCTCCCGTGCAGGATGGATTTCTGCCCTCGGCATCCAGGGAGAAAGGGCCTCTGGCTTGCAAAAAATATTGCAAGTCTTCTCTGGCAGAGAGGAAATGGGGTCAGCTGTGTTTGGGCTTTGCTGAAAATAGAGTAAATACCAGAGGCTTGAAATACTTGTACCCCAAATCTTCTGTGAGTGTCAGCAGGTTTGTCAGGATCTGGCTGAGGGAAGGGGCTGACCCACTAGACTTACCCTGACTTCTAGCCTTGGCTCTGGGAATCTGGATGGGCGCCTTGCCCCTTTGGGCCAGCCTCGGCCTGGCCCTTGCAGTTAGCATAGAACAGGCAAGTACATGATCAGTATGAGCTGAGGCACTTGCATGATGTGTTAAGAGTGGGATTGGGTGCTGGGTCACTGCAGTGACTTCCTGGATGGTCTCCCCATTGTACCTGGGACCCCCTGCCCCTCCGTCTGTTCACAGTACAGCAGTGGAAGTGATCTGTGAAAACACACATAACATTGTTCCTCTGCTCCAGAGTTTCTCAGACTCAGTACCATTAGCTTTTGGGGCCAGACACACTGGGGATGCTCAGCAGCACCCCTGGCTTGACCTAGCAGACACAAGTAGCTACCCTTCTGTAGTCATGACAATTACAAATGTCTTCAGATGTTGCTAAATGTCCCCTGTGTGCAAAAGTCCACCCCCCTATAGTTAACTATAGTGGAAACTCCGTAGTTTTTCACTTAGTGTAAAAACTATAGTTCTTAACTTGGCCTATAAAGCCTTTCTCATTCTTCTTCAGCCTTTTCTCCTACAACTCTCTCCCTATTCAGTCCACTCCCATCACACTGGCCTCCTTGCTTTCCCTCAAACATGCCAGATAGGCCCACTTCTGCTTCAGGGTGTAACTGCCTTTTCTGCCGTCCATAGCACTCACTCACTAGATCTGCATGGCTCACTGCCTCCTGTGCCACCAGTGCCACCTCCAGTGAGACCTGGAGTGTTCCTTCCAGTGCCACCTCAGTGAGACCTGCCCCAGCCACTTACTGCTGGAACTTCTATTCCCACTGACAGCTCACACTTCCTGTCCTCTGCCCTGTCCCACTTTCCCTTGCAACCCTGTAACATATCAGAGGGTCTACTTAGTTGTTTTGTTTTTATTGCTTATTGTCTGTCTGTGCACATTAGCCTGTGTTTTTCACCTTAGTGCCTAGAGCCGTGCTCAGCACATAGCAGATCGTCATAACACAAATAAGTATTTGTTAGATAAATGAATTATTAATTTTCACAACAACCTAGAAAGTATTCATACCCTCATATTACAAATAAGAACATGTAGGCTCAGCAAGAGTAAATAAATTGCACTAAATCTCATGGCCAGCAAGTGGGAGATCTGGAATTCAAACCCGGGTCGTCACAGAGACAAGCTGCACGTGTAAGGAAATCGCAGCTGCCGCCATGTGCCGTGCTGCAGAGCTGGGCGGAGTGGTTCTCTTCTCTTGTGCATCTATAGAATTGGGGGTCCCTTTGCCCTACATAGACTTGCAACAGGTACATATGACCTGCGAGTAACCATGGCAACAGAATTAATGGTGAGGTATAATGCGACTGGCCCAACTGATAAATTAGGAAGTTTTTTTTGTTTGTTTTATGGAGGCATTCTTTGCCTTACAGAAGGATCCCCTTCAGGCTCTGTTTAATTACCTTCTGGAGGTTGTTTTAAATAGGCTCTGTCTTTGCTGCCTTGGGAAGTTTGGAGAAGCAGCTTGGAAGGAGGCAGAGGGGAAGAAGAGTGAGCCAGGCTGGGGGTAGGGCTGGGCAGTTACTCCTCCTGTGGGGGGCGGAGGGGTGGCCTGCCCTGCTCTGCTGGAGAAGGCAGTGCTTAAGAGTCAGCCATGCCCTTGAAGCATATTTGGGATGCACCCCTCTGCCCCTCCTTGGTCTCCATACTGAGGTTCAGATCGGTTCAGATGGCAGCTCAGCTGAGGTGCTGGCTGTTTTTGAAATCATTAAACTTGCAATATCCCGGCCACCTCTTACCCACACTGCTTCCCTACACCTCTTGTCTGTCCTCATTCACCAAATTGAGAAACCACACAAGGTTCAAAGTCTCCTCTCTACACTGGTAGCTGGTAGGTCCCCAGGGGTTAGGGCTGCATATTTTTATGTTTAGCCAGAGGCACAGAGGAAATGAGCTGAGCCCAAATGACATCAGGTCGTAAGTAGGAGTTGTAGTTTAAAGTGGAAATTCTTTAGTGGGCTGACAGGAGATGCCTGGGGCATCCTGTCCTAGAGTCCCAGTGTGGATGGCCCACCCACTGCATTTCACCATTGAATGCTTTACATCCCAGGATCATCCTCTCCTATAAGTTGATTGCAGGATTGACTGGCAAAACTTCAAACTAACAGATAACTCTTGGCTTGCAGGAGCTGTTTCTGCATCCAACATTTAATCTATGGGTCCAGCAGGTTCCAGGGAAAAGCCTAGACCCAAGGAGTGAGATCTGAGTCCTGTCTTGGTCTCCATGTAAGCTGGGCCTGGCATCATAGCTGTTGGACAGGAAGGGGTCCTGGAGAGACTTGCTTCTACTTGCTGCCCCTTCTTTTACATGATTAATTTTAAGAACAGTGTAAGTCTAAGGTGTAAGGTGACTTGCACAGGAAGACTTTGCAAGTTAGTGACTCAGCCAAGGCCAAATCCATGAACCTGACTGTTGTCACTGTAACTTTGAGATAAGAGGAACACAGACAAGATCAGATCATGCCTGGGAATTTTCACTGAAAATGAAGATGTTATACTTATCTGGCAAGGGAGATATCATGATCATAGAAATGAAGATGTTCCTCTTACCTTACTTAAAGCCTTCCATGGCTGGTGCCTTGCCAGATGCCACCTGAAGAGCCTGAAGCACCATCTCAGCTTCTATTCTCTTCTTTCTTCCCCAGAAAGCTTCCCTTGATGTCTTGGGAGGCAGTTTCCTATAACCCCAAATATGTTATATTAGTTAGAGTAATAGTAGCCGGCTATTGTAAGAAAAAGACCCTCAAATATGCTATAGCTTAAATATAAGTTTATTTTTCCCCCATGTGACAGTTGAAGTTCTAGGTGGGCAAGTGGCTCTGCTCCACAGGATCATCAGGGACCTAGGGTGTTTCTCTACCATCTCCTTGGACAAGTCCTGTTTGCATGGCCAAGGCTGGGCTACAGCCATGTCCTTTCTCTGGCTCATAGGAAAAGGAAAAGGCACAGTGGGCCTGGAAAAGCATATTACTTCCCCTCAGATGCCACTGGGGGGCTTAGTCACATGGACAAGCCTTGAGGCAAAGGAGGCTGGGAAATGTAGTGCAGTAGGCCAGCCACCTGCCAGCTGCTGTTCTATAATTGGACGTAGGGGACGTGGATTTTGTTGCATAGTTCAAGATCAGTTCTGTGTGGGTCAACAAAGGGCTTGGAAGTTGTGCACCTTCTTTCTTTCTTTTTTTTTAATGGTTACCTTTAAATTTTTTAACAATTTTTTTGAGTAGGCCAGAATCCTAAAGGTATATAAAAGGAATAGAGAACTAAAAAGGTCTCCTGGCTTGGCGCCTGTAGCTCAAGTGGCTAAGATACCAGCCACATACACCAGAGCTGGTGGGTTCGAATCCAGCCCGGGCCTGCCAAACAACAATTACAACTACAACCAAAAAGTAGCTGGGTGTTCTGGTGGGCGCCTGTAGTCTCAGCTACTTGGGAGGCTGAGGCAAAAGAATCCCTTAAGCCCAGGAGTTGGAGGTTGCTGTGAGCTGTGATGACAGGGCACTCTACCGAAGGTGATAGCTTGAGACTCTGTCTCAAAAAAAAAAAAAAAAAAAAAATCTCATTTTCCCTGTCCCCTAATTGCCTACTTCCCCTCCCTACAGTAATCATCAGTTTCTTCTGTATCATGCCATAAATATCTGCATAATTTATCCTTTTTCTTTAAATGTTTATATGATAATACCAGTAAAATTCATTGGAGCATCATTTGTAATAGCAAAAATATAAGACAGTCACAAATGTTATATGATTCCACTCATATGAGGTATCTAGTATCATCAAGCTCATAGGGACAGAAAGTAGAATGGTGGTTTCCAGGAGCTAGGGGAGGAATGGGGAGTTAGTTTAATGGGTACAGAGATTCATTTGGGAAAGATGAAAAAGTTCTGGAGGTGGATGGTGGTGATGGCTGCACACATGAATGTACTTAATGCCAGAGAACTACTCACTTAAAAGTGCCTAAGATGGTAAATTTTATGTTATATGTATTTTAGTAAAATAAAAGCTTGGAAATAGCCTTAAAGTCCATCAATACGGGACATTTTATACTATAGTTATTCAAGGTTTCTGTTAGGAAAAATAAGGCTACTTCCTGTGTATTGGTATGGAAAGATCTCCAAAATATACTACATGTCTGTGGGGCAGAACAATGTAGGGGTGTGCTAGCATTTGACAATAAGTGTATGAGGTGGTTAAGAGTGGAGTCTCTGGAACCAGACTTGGGTTCAAATCCCAGCTACGCTGTGGAACGTTGGACAAGTCACTTAATCTCTTTGAGCCTCAGTTTCCACATCTATAAAATGGGAGATACATTAGTGCTTACCTTCTAGGGCTGTTGAGGGGATTAAATAAGTTAATAGATATGGATCCCCTAGAAGACACATAGCCCTTAGTCTGACACGTAGTATGTGCTTACTAAGTGTGAATGGATCTGAAAGCGAATGGATGAATGAATGAATGAAGCTGAGTTAGAGGTCATGAGCTGTAGTTCTGACTCTACCTCTGCGAACTTGGACATGGCTCTAAGCTTTGTTCTTCTCATCTGTTCTATGGGAACAGGTACCTGAGTATGAGAATCAAATAATTAATGGTAGGAAAAGTGCTCAGCAAAACAAAAGCATGGAATTATCATATGAGACTTTACCATTGCCTTTTATCTGGGGTACTAACCTACTAACCATGTGTGGGGTGGTGGTGTTTGTAGGGTGGCACACGTTTCTGTAGGCTCTGGGTTCCTGGCCCTCTTGCACTCTGCCTTTGCTGATGAGCCAGCCACTGCCTGACTCCCCATTGCTGCTCCCTGGGGGAGGGCAGAGGAGGCAGTTCTTTTTTTTAATAAATTATTTTTTTATCGTTAAATCGTAGCTATGTACTTTAGTGCAATAAAGAGGTACAATGTGCTGGTTTCACATACAATCTGAAATATTCTCATCAAACTGTTCAACATAGCCTTCATGGCATTTTCTTAGTTATTGTATGTAGACATTTGTATTCAGGATTCTTGAATCTGAGGGACATAGGTATAGTTATGGCTTACAGCCTCAGGCCTGGTCATCACCCTGGTCAACCTCAGATGCTGATCTGCTCTAGAGGGGTCCCGAGAGAGCAGAGAAATCCCATGCCTGGAGGCCAGGAGGTCTGAGTGGCTGTCTGCATCCTGTCCCCTGGGACCCTGGCTTGGTCACTTAGTCTCTCTGACGTGAGCAGCTACCTGCCTCACAGGCATAGTGGAAGAATGACGTAATAGAAATGAAGTTACCTTGAAAGATGAGTAAATCCTTTAAAAAACTATTGCTCACTGGAATTGCGTCCCCTCTATTTTAGGCAAATATATCGAGCACATTCTGTGAGTCACATTATTTATACATGCATGTCTCATTCAAGACTCTATTAGATTAAGCCAAGTGCTGGAACAAATAACCCCCAGATTTCAAGAGTTTACCACAGTAACGTCGACTTCTCATTCATATCTGAATTCAGTGCAACCGGGGGACTTGGCAGATGCCTAGTTCAAGGACTGGCCCCATTTTGCCTCATGGCTTTATCATCTTCTAGGTCCTCACTGTTGTCCAATAGGTCCTCTGTGGGAGGCTTTGGGGCTAGCCTGAAGATGACAAACATCATTGCCATCCACAGCCCATGAGCCAGTACCCATCACACTGAAAGGCCACATGACTGCAGGGGGAGGCTGGGAAACATCAGTTCAGCTGTGGGCCTGAGGGGAAATGCAGACTGCCAGAGGGCACCACACACTTTCTGCCCAACCCTTACAACAACCCATGTTACTGCTGGAAAAACTGAGGCACAGAGGCAAAGTAATTTGCGTAAGGCCCCACATCCAGTTGGAGCCAGTATTTGTTCGCTGCTCCTCTTTTTCTTATCGCATTCTGTTCCTCTTTCATGTTTCACTGCTCTGAAAATATTATAGCATTTTAAAGATTTTCTTTAGTTCCTGAATTATCTCATTTCCTCAGAATTCCTTTTTCCTTTCACCTCTAGAATTCCTTTTCCTAACATTTGTGAGGCTCAATGCAAAATGAAAATGCAAGGCCCTTGTACACAAAGCAGAAAAAAGCTTTTCCCTTTTTTTGGTGCTCTTCCCCCTCCCAGCCCCAGACTTGCAAAGTTTCTTTTTTTATTTTTATTTGCTATTATTTAATGTCTTTCTCCCTCAGTCATGGTGGGGCGGGGGAGAGGGAGACCCACTCAGAAAGCAAATATAGACCCTGTTAGGCTCCCAGAGTCCTGCCCTACAGCTTGACCTGTGGGACCTGCAGGGCCTACCTGGCCCTCCATGCTCCTAGCCCTCCGCCAGGAGTGGAGGGTAACAGCAGTCATTGAGTGGATGGCGAGAAGTGGGTAGTCAAGAACCCATCCCCGGGAGGTGGCTAGGGGCAGTATGAGGCTGGATGGCATGTGAGCTGAGACTCCAGGCCACCAGCACATGCCCCGTTGTTACTATTTGTTTTCACTTACAAACTGCACATTCAAGGATAAAGGTAGTCATGTGTGGCTTAACGACAGGGACACATTCTGAGAAATGCATCATTAGGCATTTTGTCACTGTGTGAACATCATAGAGTGCTCTTACACAAACCTAGATGGCACAGCCTGCTCACACCTTGGCTGTGTGGTGTAGCCTGTTGCTCCTGGGCTAAAAACCAGCACAGCATGTGCACTGAGTACTATGGGCAGCTGTAACACAATGGTGCTTGTATGTCTAAACATAGAAAAGGCACAGCAAAAATGCAGTATAAGAGATTTTATAAAAGCGCACACCTGTGTGAGGCACTTACCACGAATGCAGCTTCCAGGACTAGAAGTCGGTCTAGGAGAGTCGGTGAGGGAGTGGTGAGTGAATGTGAAGGCCTCGGACATTACGGTACACTACTGTGGACTTTAAAAACACTGTACAGCTTTGTGCAGTGGCAGTATCATAGCCAATGAGGTTTATCCGAGGCGCGATTATTGCTAATTGAAAACTTTTCCCAATACCCCACTGTGATGACTTGCAATATAGTCAGCACTGGCAATTTTTGATGGTCTCTAGGAAAAGTGAATTAAAAAAAAAAAGAATACAGCCAGGCTACATTAAATATAAATTATTATAATGATTTAAACTCAGCTTACTCTGGCTGGGCATGGTGGCTCATGCTTATAATCCTAGCATTCTAGGAGACCAAGGCGGGTGGATTGCTTGAGCTCAGGAGTTCAAGACCAGTCTGAGCCAAGAGCAAGACCCCATCTCTACGAAACATAGAAAACTCAAGAGGCAGGAGGATTGATTGAACTCAGGTATAGGCTGACACCATAGCATACTCTCCCAGAAGGAGACTGTGCCCCCCCCCCAAAACAAAACTTAGCTTACTATAACTTTTTTACTTTATAAGCTTTTAATTTTTTTAACTTTTTGACTCTTTTGTAGTAATACTTAGCTTAAAATACACATTGTACAGCTGTACAAAAATGTTTTCTTGCTTTATATCCTTATTCCATAAACTTTTTTCTATATTAAACTTTTAAATAAAATTTTAAAACATTTTTGTTAAAAACTAAGACAAACACACACCTTAGCCTAGGCCCACACAGGGTCAGGTCAATCAATATCACAGGTATAGTTATGGGTCACAGCCTCAGTGTGCACTGTCCTCCACTTCTAGGCTTTGTCTCACTGGAAAGTCTTCAGGGGCAACAACACCCAGGGAACTGTCATCTCCTTTGATAACAGTGTCTCCTTCTAGATACCTCCTGAAGGAAATGCCTGAGGCTGTTTTACTGTTAACTTTATATATAGAGATATATATAGATATGTATCTATATATAGAAGTGTCTATATATAGATATGTGTCTATATAGAGTGATCTCTATATAGATATATTGACATATATAGAGATAGAGACATAGATAGATACAGATATATATATATGGAGCATATTCTAAAATAATAAGAAGTGTAATGTAGTAGACACATAAGCCAGTAACATAACATAGTCATTAATTGTCATCAAGTATTACATTCTGTGTGTGCTAGGCTTTATACACCTGGCAGCACATTAAGTTTGTTTACAGCAGAGTCAACACAAACATGTGAGTAATATGCTCTTTTTTTTGAGACAGAGTCTCGCTTTGTTACCCTTGGTAGAGTGCAGTGGCGTCATAGCTCACAGCAACCTCAAACTCTTGGTCTTAAGTAATTCTCTTGCCTCAGCCTCCCAAGTAGCTTGGGGCTACAGGCGCCTGCCACGATGCCTGGCTATTTTTAGAGATGAGGTCTCGCTCTTGCTCAGGCTGGTCTCAAACTGTGAGCTCAGGCAATCCACCCGCCCTGGCCTCCCAGAATGCCAGGATTACAGGCGTGAGCCACTGCATCTGGCTTGTTCTGTGATCTTACAGTAGCTATGAGGTCACTAGGCAAAAGGAATTTTTCAGCTTCATTATCATTTTGGGGGGGACCACTGTTGTATGTGTGGCTTCTTATTGACCATAATACATGTATTATTGTGTGGTCCCTGATTGTATTAAAGACACAAGCATCAGACCCCTAGAATAGGGCCTGTTGGGCATTGTGTGGATAGCATGTCCTCAAAGCTGGCCCTCTTAGGGGGTCATTTCTCTGGGAGTCTTTCTGTTTCCCTAGAGAAGGTATCTCCATCCATTCCCAGTGTGTGTTCTGGGAGCTGAACACAGTCTCCTGGAGAGACTTCTGTTCAACACTCAGACCTTTGCCTTATCACTGCTATGCCTGTGACCCACATCCGGGCTGCTCTGATATGGCTTTCCTGAGAATAGGCCTTCATTAGTTGTGGGGCTTTGGGCCTCCCTTCTCCAAAGGGACTTTTAGCCTCTCCCTGCTCTCTGGCCCTGCCATACATACCACACCTCTTCTGAGTGGCTCGTGGGGTGCACTGCTGCTCTTTTCAGCACTGCTGGTGAAAGACTTGGGACAAGACCCCCACTCTGTCCGGGACTACGATGACCCCAGTCAACCGCAAGAGACACTTGATGCAATCAGCAAGAGGGTTTTATTCCAGCATGCTGGGGCTTAGCTCGTAACTCTCTCAGGAGCAGAGGAGTTAAGCCCCGAACAGCAGGTTTTACAAGCTTATAAAGGCAAAAACCACAAAGTAGGGAGGGGTAGCAGACATGGCAGGGGCTTTAACCACAAAGTAGGGAGGGGTAGCAGACATAGCAGGGGCTTTTTAGATAAGAAGAACTCTGGTTCATTACTTAACTGTCTTAAGACAAGATTAACAGTTAAACATTTGCTTAGCCCTTTTATCTGCTTCAGCTCCGGGCTATCTCCTGGAACACTTACAAAAGGTCACATTCTCATGGTAGGGGGCGAGAGGTACTGCTACAGGTCACATTCTCATGGTAGGGGGCGAGAGGTGCTGTTACATGGCTGGTTCCTCCCCCCCTTTTGGATTTGGTAGTACTTTCCTTCACTGGCTGTTCATTCCCTCTTCAGCTCTCCACCCTTCAGAGACGTGTGGCCTCTCTGACATGCTGTCATGCACCTACTCTGGGCTGACTGTGCTCCAAGAACTTCCCATGTACCTCTTCCTCCTCTTCCTGTCCTGATGAGATTTTCAGCTGGTTTATTCCTTTGCTGTTCTTTTGTCAAGGATTTGGGGAAATAAGATAGATCTGTTTGTTTACTTCACCATGCTTAACCATAAATCAGTTACATCCTGGGCATACTTACACATGTATGATGTATTGTAGATTATATTCCTTCACCAAGCTTTTATTGAACACCCATTGTTTGCCACGCCCTGTGGGGGTTTGCTGGGAGATAGTACTGAGAAGCAGCTTCCTGTCTGTGAGAGGCTGGGAAGGTTATGATTGTAGTGGAAAGTGCGGGGCGGCAGGAGTCTGCACACAGGGCCTGCAGCGCCCCTGGGCTGGAGCCTGGACTGGGGGCTGTGCTTCAGGAAGGCCCTTTAGGAGCAGAGAGGGAAAGGCCAGCCTTTTGTCACTGTTTAAAACCTCTTTACTATCATGCTCTCACTTACCTTTGTGTTACCAGTGATTCTGCATTTGGTTTTTCTCACCAGTCCCCTCTGTTTCCCAATTATTATTTTTAAAAATCTACTGCTTCTAATCTGCCTGGGTCTGGAATGGCAGACAATCAAGTGTGTTGGAAGTGTATCTAAAATAAGAGTTAATTAGGCTGTGAATTAAGTTTTGAGGGACTCAGCTGTGACTAAAATGCATAAAGTTTAATGTATCAATTTTATAACTTCTATTTTTACTACCCAGTAGCCTTCTTAACTTCTGTAGCTTAATTTGTATTCCAGATGACCAGCATTACCATATGAGGCATAGCAACTATTCTCCTATAAAACTTTAAACATCAGCTGTGGGCTGTATGTTCCTTTTAGCCCTGTATTCTTTTGGCTGCATTGAATATGTATTGGCCTTTCGTTTGCCCAAAGGGTAAATTTTTATTTACTGTCATTCCTTGATTTGAAGAGGCTTACTATATCACATTTTAGCATCTCTAAAATGGGATGAGTTTTTTACTTGATGGGGATCTAGGCATTACATCAGAGTTTTCTTTCTTATGCCATGTATAATAGTGTATCTTAGGATCAAGGATATCTTAGATTTAATGACATGCAGTAGTTAGGTCATTTGAAGGGATTGACGGTTGTTCTGTTTCTCCAGCCTGTCCCCCACACTGGGCTGGAAGAAACAACCTCATCACTCATTTGAAAAGAAATCCTTTTCTCTTTACAACCTTCTTACACCAACAGTAAGCATACAAAGCACCTACTATGTGCCAACACTGCTCTAAGAACTTTCCATATAACTATTCAACAATTCTAGGTTAGGCCAGGTGCAGTGGCTTAAACCTAGCATTCTGCAAGGCCAAGGTGGGAGGACTGCTTGAGCTGAGAAGTTTAAGACTAGCCTGTGCAAGAGTGAGACCCCATCGCTACTAAAAAAGAAAAGAAAAGAAAAAGAAAAATTAGCCAGGCATTGTGGTAAGCACCTGTAGTCCCAGCTACTCAGGTAACTGAGGCAGGAGGATCTCTTGAATCCTGGAGTTTGAGGTTGCTGTGACTTAGGCTGACGCCATGGCACTCTAGCCTGGGCAACAGAATGAGACTTGTTCTCAAAAAAAAAAAAGAAGGGCGGCACCTGTGGCTCAGTTGGTAAGGCGCCGGCTTACCAACTGAGGGTGGCGGGTTCAAACCCAGCCCCGGCTGAACTGCAACCAAAAAATAGCTGGGTGTTGTGGTGGGCGCCTGTAGTCCCAGCTACTCGGGAGGCTGAAGCAAGAGAATCGCTTAAGCCCAGGAGTTGGAGGTTGCTGTGAGCTGTGTGATGCCATGGCACTCTACCGAGGGCCATAAAGTGAGACTCTGTCTCTACCAAAAAATATATATATATATTAAAAAAATAATTCTATATTAGAGGTATGGCTATTGTTCTCATTTTACAGATGAGGGAACTGTGGCTTTGAAGTTGAGGAGGCAAAGCCAAGAATCCAGGCCGTTGTTTCTCCTAAAAAAAATCAGCTATGCTGCCACTGGTGAATCTAGGAGACAACTGAAGTGTCTTCATTTAAATCAGGGATTCTTACTGGTCATGACTTAGACTCAAATAGGGAGCATTAGAAAAACAGTGAAAGAATTCTCCATGGAATTCTAAAGTACAGCCAGTATCAAGAACCCCTGGTTTATTTTATTTTATTTTATTTTATTTTATTTTTGAGACAGAGTCTCACTATGTTGCGCTGGGTAGAGTGCCATGGCGCATCATAGCTCATAGCAACCTCAAGCTCCTGGGCTTAAAATGATCCTCTTGCCTCAGTCTGTGAAGTAGTTGGGACTACAGGTGTGTACCAGCACGCCTGGCTAGTTTTTTTCTCTTTTTAGTATAGATGGGGGTCTTGCTTTTCCTCAGGCTGGTCATGAACTCCTGAACTTAAGCAATACCCCACCTCAGCCTCCCAGGGGGCTTTTGGATCTGGATGTCTTGGTTAGAAAATATGGCTTTCTTTTCTTTGTTGTTGTTGTTGTTGAGGAGTCATTGAGGGTACAGAGAACTAGGTAACACTGATTGCATTTGTTAGGTAAAGTCCCTCTTATAATTGTGTCCCTCCTCCAAGAGGTGTGTTACACACCAATGACCCCCCCCACCCCCTCTTTCCTCTCTCTGATCTCCCACCCCCCACCATGTACAGGTTATCAATTGTCCTTATATCAGAATTCAGTACATTGGATTCTTCTCCATTCTTATGATGCTTTACTAAGAATGTGTTTCAACTTCATCCGGGTTAATACAAAAGATGTAAAATTACCATCTTTTTTAGTGGCTGAATAGTATTCCATGGTATACATATACCACAGCTTGTTAATCCATTCCTGGATTGGTGGGCATTTAGATTGTTTCCACAGTTTGGCAATTGTAAATTGAGCTGCGATAAACAGTCTAGTGCAGATGTCCTTAAGATAAAAGGATTTTTTTTTTTTTGGGTAGTGCCCAGTAATGTGTTTGCAGGATCAAATGGGAGGTCTAGCTTCAGTTCTTTAAGGATTCTCTACACTTCCTTCCAAAAAGGTTGTATTAGTTTGCAGTCCCAACAGCAGTGTAAACGTGTTCCCTTCTCTCCACATCCACGTCAGCATCTGCAGCTTTGAGATTTTGTGATGTGGGCCATTCTCACTGGAGTTCAGTGGTATCTCAGGGTAGTTTTGATTTGCATTTCTCTGATGATTACAGATGATGAGCAGAGCATTTTTTTCATATATTTGTTAGCCATTGTCTGTCTTCTTTAGAGAAGGTTCTATTCATCTCTCTTGCCCATTGTTATAAGGGATTGTTGGCTTTTTTTATGTTGATTAATTTGAGTTCTCTATAGATCCCAGTTTTCAAGCTTTTGTCCAATTCATGATATGCAAATATCTTTTCCCATTCTGATGGTTGTCTGTTTGCTTTGGTTGTTATCTCTTAGCTTTACAGAAGCTATTCAATTTAATTAAGTTCCATTTGTTTATTTTTGCTGTTGTTGTCATTGCCACTGAAGTCTTCTTCATGAAGTCTTTCCCTTGTCCAGTAACTTCAAGTGTTTTCCCCATAGTTTCTTTGAGGATTTTTATTGTTTCATGCCTTAGATTTAGATAGAAAATATGGCTTTCATTTGTCATTTATTTTCTTTTCCTTTTTCCCCCCTCTCTTTTTCTGTCTTTCTTCTAGCTCTGGAGTGCACAGAAAATCAAACAGGTAATCCAATTTTGGACTCTTTCTGTCCTTCTCCATCCCCGTCTGGGCCCTAACCTACCCTGTCCTGGGATCTAGTGGAAGCCCCTCCTCCCATGGCTGTTTCATGCCTTCTGTCTCTCCAGGTCCCTCACCTCTTCCTTCTGACCCAGCACCTGAGGGTTAGGGTTTCTGAAGCCTGAGGCTCAGGACAGGCTGGCCTTTGTCTGGGCTCTCTGAGCTCTAGGAAGGGACTGGGGTCCATCCACAAAATCATTATATACCTACTATGTGCTGGATATGGGGGTTGAGGGTCTGCAAGGAAGGCATAGCCCTGGTCCCCATTAGTTTTTGTGCTCCCTACAGTGAGCTTTGAGGATTAGTCAGGAGTTGGAGTGCTGTTTATGTTTTGATTCTCTTACCCTAAAGGGTGGAAAAGGCCAGAAGGCAGCACACAGTTACTGGTGTCTGAGTCTTCCTGGAGAAGCTGTCCTCTTCCCCCTTCCTCCCTAAGCACCTCTGCTTGTCCCCTTCCTCCTTTTCTCCCCCTTCCTCACTGTCACCCTGTGCTCTGCCCCTGGCTTTTTCCAGGCTATTCTACACCCAGATACCAATGAGAAGATCTTCATGCCTTTTAGAATGTCAGGTGAGCTCCTGGGAACCTTCTGCTTCTGCATAGGCCAGGGCACTTACTATGGTTGCAGCTCCTGGAGTGTCTTCAGATTGCCGGGTTTAGGGGTAGGGTTGGGTGGAAAGGTCCGTAAGGAGGAGAAGAGGCCAGTGCAGGGATTGGAAAGGCTTTATTAGTAGAGAAAGGAGAGAAAAACAGCAGAGTGAAGTCTGACCTGAAGCCAGCTCAGCTTGCTGGCTTCTTCTCTTCTCTTCTCTTCTCTTCTCTTCTCTTCTCTTCTCTTCTCTTCTCTTCTCTTCTCTTCTCTTCTCTTCTCTTCTCTTCTCTTCTCTTCTCTCTCTTTCTCTCTCTCTCCCACTCTCTCTCTCTTTCTTTTCTCTCTCTCTCTCTCTTTTCTTTCTCTCTCTCTTTTTTTTTTGTGTGACAGAGTCTCACTATGTCACCCTGGGTAGAGTGCCATGGTGTCACAGCTCACAGCAACCTCAAACTCTTGGGCTCTAGTGATTTTCTTGCCTCAGCCTCCCAAGTAGTTGGGGCTACAGGCACCTGCCACAATGCCCAGCTATTTTTTGGTTGTAGTTGTCATTGTTTTTTGGCAGGCCCTGGATGGATTGGAACCTGCCAGCTCTAGTGTATGTGGCTAGCACCCTAGCCGCTGAGCTACAGGCACCGAGCCCCAGCTCAACTTTCTTACAGTTTCAAAAGCCTTTTATTATCCTTTATCAGTGGGGTCAAATGTGGGAGGGGGGTTCCCAGATGGAGTCGTCTCTTCTGCAGAGGGACTAATTTTTGCACCCAAGGCAAATCTAGGAGTTACTATCTTAATTGGCCGCCAGTGGGGGCCACGACAGACTCTAGGGCATCAGAGGCTCTGTGTATCTTATGGTTGTGGAGTGCAGAGCAGGCACTCTTCCTGAGCCTGGCTTCTCTTGTAACTTCTGACCTTTTTTTTTTTTTGAGACAGAATCTCACTCTGTTGCCCTAGGTAGAGTGCAGAGATATTGTCATAGCTCAAATTCCTGGGCTCAAGTGATCTTCTGGCCTCAGTCGCCTAGGTAGCTGGGTCTACAGGTGCATGTCACCACACCCAGCTAAGTTTTTCTATTTTTAGTAGAGACAGGGTCTTACTCTTGCTCAGGCTGGTCTTGAACTCCTAAGCTCAAGTGATCCTCAGCCTCCCAGAATGGTAGGATTATAGGCAGGAGCCACGATGCCCCACCAATTTCTGACCTTTTGGAGTCATGAATTCCTCTGAGGAGCTGATCAAACTCTGGACCTCTCCCCAGAACAAGGCGAGAAAGGGCTGTGCACATGCACAATTATGCATGCTTACAATATTAACTTTTGCTTTAGATGCAGCTCAGATAAGCATGCTCACTTTTGTCTGGCCACCAGCCTGCCCATTGACAACAGTTGAGGCTGCAAAGGGACATCACCTGGAGACTATGACCAGTGAGGAGCCAGCACCAGAGCCTGGCTGTGCTTTACCCTGGCTCTCTGCTGCTTCCCTGAGGATGTCTAGCCAGGATGCCAGAGAGCTAAAAGGCTCTGGTACTTAGAGGTATACAGCTCAGGTGGGTAGGGAATTCCTTATCCAGAAATGGTCATGATATCAGGATAGTAAGAGCCTATGCTAGAAAGACAAGCCAAGGGAAGAAGGAAGACTTTCTGGGGTCCTTGGAGTATGTCCAGTCTTATGCAGTGAGTGGGGGAAATTGTGTGCATCATAAGACCTGACTCTTATTTTTCTTCCTGCTTATAGGTTACATTCCTTTTGGGACGCCAATTGTAAGTGTTACTGTCGATGGATTTTCTTTGCTAAACTTTTTTTAAATGTATAAACTTTAAATTATTTTTCGTTAATGTTTGACTGAGTTATGGATTTAGGATAAATAAATTCCTTGAGGGGAATTACCAGATAAAAGGATTTACTTTTCTGATTATTTCTCTTGATGCTGATAGCCAAACCTCTTTTCATATAATGTGCACTGACTTAAACACCCAACATGGAGTCAGAACGTGCCTTCATCTCTGCACATTTTCCATCCCTAGTATTGTCATCAGGAACTTCTGGTTATAGGGAAGTCCATGGTTCAACTTAGAATATTTCAGCTTTACGATGGTGCAAAAGCAATATGTATTTAGTAAAAACTATACTTCCAATTTCGAATTTTGATCTTTTCCCAAGCTAGCAATAGGTAGTATGATACTCTCTTGTGGTGTTGGGCAGTAGCAGCGAGCCCAGCTCCCGGGCAGCCCCATAATAACCAGGGTAAACTCTACAGCAGACTGCGTTACCAGCATTTATGCTCTAGTTTCTCCAGGTCAAATAAATCTTTCACCTGTTACTGTATTACCAGCTGTTTTGGGGATATTGTGTTTTGTGTTTTTCCATCTCCTTATGTCTACAAAATGTCTATTTTCAACTTACCGTGGGTTTATCAGAGTAACCCCATCACGAGTCAAGGAGCGTCTATGCATACTTTCACGTAATTTTTTCTTTGCTTAATGATATATCCTAGAAATCATTGTATATTCATAGAGATCTCTCATTTTTTATAGCTGCATAGTATTCTACTACTGGAGGTCCCATGATTTACTTACCCACTTTCCTATATTAGGTTGTTCCTGATATTTTACCATTATGAATAATGCCATGATGACGATACCATACATAATATGTTTTTTGATATTGTTGGAATTATCTTAAGGGTTAACTCCTAAAAACTAATTAAATAGACATTTCTGGCAATAGTGATCAAGATGAAAGAGAGAACCCACAAACAGTATTAGGAGCAACAAATATAATATCTATAGATACAGTAGATGTTTAAAAGATCAGAATGCATTGAATAACCCAGAGCAATAAATACAAAGACAAATAAATACAATAACCCAGAGCAATAAATACAAATAGAAGAAATGGAAACATTTCTGGGAAAGTATAGCTTACCAAAACTGTCTAGCAAGATGAAATATAGAATCTGATTGGACCAATAACTAGAAAGAAATTAAATTAGTAGTTTAAAATATTTGTACCAAGGAACAAACACACCAAAAATTATCACTGGGCTCTGATGGTTTTTCCAGGTGACCACCCTGAAAGGATTAGCCAAACTCAATCTTTGTAAAATTCCTAAAAGAGAAAAAAAGGAATTATTCCCAATTCATTTATGAGGCACATTGAAACCAATACTAAAGAAGTAAGTGTAAGAAAGATTATAGGTAGCTGGGCATTGTGGTGGGCACTGTAGTCTCAGCTACTACGGGGACTGAGGCAAGAGAATTGCTTAAGCCCAAGAGTTTGAAGTTGCTGTGAGCTGTGATGCTACGGTACTCTACCGAGGGTGACAAAGTGAGACTCTGTCTCAAAAAAAAAAAAAAAAAAAAAAGGAAGAAAGAAAGATTATAGGCCAATGTCACTTATGAAACAACATGTAAAAATTATAAATAAAGTAGTAATAAACTGAATCCAGCAATGCATCAGAATATGCTATAACCAAATAATTTTCAGTAAGAATTACAACATTAGAGAATGTATTAATGTAAATAATCACACTAAGAAATTGAGAAAATGGGAGAAACATGATTTTCCTGATAGAACAGGTGTTTGATAAAATAAAATATAACTCCACTTACAATAATAGTAACCATAATAAAAATAGAATAGATTAGGTCTAGAAGGAACTTCCTTAACATAATAGAGTATCTACCAAAAAAAAAAAAAAAAATTAAAGACAGCCAACCCCATAGCAAGCACCCTCCCTTTCCCTTTCCCTTTTCTTTTCTCTTTCCCTTTCCCTTCCCTTTCCTCACCACCTGGCCCAGGCACAGCACTGGCATTTACCAGCGCACAGAAATGATGTCCACAAGCACCATTTTTTTTTTTTTTTTTTGGAGACAGAATCTTAACTGCGTTGCCCTCAGTAGAGTGCAGTGGCATCACAGCAACCTCAAACTCCTGGGCTTAAGTGATTCTCTTGCCTCAGCCTCCTGAATAGCTGGGACTACAGGCACCTGCTACAGAGCTCGGCTATTTTTTGGTTGCAGTTATCATTGTTGTTTAGCAGGCCCAGGCCGGGCTCAAACCTGCCAGCCTCAGCATATGTGGCACCACTATACAAGCACCATTCTTAAAGATAAAACAAATAAGGGCAAATTCTTAATATCTGGGACATGATAAAAATGCATGATAATCCTGTTACTACCCAACATTTTCCTGGAAGATTAGCAAATGCAGTAAGACATGAAAAAATAAACTAGTATTAAAGCTGGAAAGGAAGAAACAAAAAACATTTATGAGAATAGACAAACTATTGGTGCTATTATTTTTAAAGATTTCTGGATATGAGATAAGCATGCAAAAAAATGTTTTATGGGGTGGTGCCTGTGACTCAGTCGGTAAGGCACCGGCCCCATATACCAAGGATGGCGGGATCAAACCCAGCCTCCACCAAACCGCAACAAAAAAATAGCCGGCATTGTGGCAGGCACCTATAGTCCCAGCTACTTGGGAGGCTGAGGGAAGAGAACCGCCTAAGCCCAGGAGTTGGAGGTTGCTGTGAGCAGTGTGATGCGACGGCACTCTACCGAGGGTTGTAAAGTGAGACTCTGTCTCTACCAAAAAAAAAATGTTTTATGCCTATAAGCCTACAACAAAAATCTAGAAAACAGAAATATTTTTAAAAGATATTATTTATAATACACTTAAAACTATAAGGCTCCTAAAAAGAAATTTAAAAAATAACATGCAAGACCTTTATAAAGAAACTTATAGGACTTTATTGAAGGACATTGGAAATCTAAATAAATGGAGAGATATATCATCTTGTTTTCTTTAAGTTAAAATTTGTATTCAATGTAATTCCAATCAAAATCTCAGCAGGATTTTTCATGGAACTTGACAAGTTGATACTAAAAATTATGTGAACAAGCTAAGGAATAAGAACAGCCAAGACAATTTTCTTCCTTTTTTTCTTTTCTTTTCTTTTTTTTTTAACAGCACCATATATTGGAAGCTGAGATGGTGTTCAAGAATGAGATGGTGGAAGAATATTATTAGACAGTTTGATTTTGATACAGGGTTAAGCAGACAGATGAATGGAAGAAAATAGAAAACCTAGAAACATACCCATGCTCATACGGAAACTTGGTATTTGACAAAGGTGGTATTACAAATCAGTGGGGGGAAAGGATGGGCCATCTATTATGTAGTACTGAGACAGTTGGCTGCCTATATGGAAAAGAAATAAAGTTAAATCTTCAGCTAAAAAAAAAATAATAATAAATCTTTAGCTGACCTGGTATACAGAACCACATTTAAATATGAAAAGAAAGTATTTGCAGCAATGTTTATGATAGCAAAAAATTGGAAACTACCGAAATTCCATTAATAAGAAAATGGCTAAGCTGTGGGTTAGTCATGCAGTGGAATACTTAACACAGGAAAGAAAATAATGAACAAGGGCTACATTTATGAATATGGATAAATCTCAAAAAGAATGTTGAATGAAAAAATAGTAGCAGAGTAGTAATGCTCTCTGATGTCATTTATATAACGCTTAAAATATGGAAAGCAATGTTATATATAGTTATGGGTACATTTTTCATGGATCCATAAAAACACTCATGGGAACAATAAGCAACAGATTCATGATACTGATTACCTCTGGGAAGAGAAAAAGCAATGGAATCTAGCAAATCAGGGTGCTTCCTCTGTATTTGTAGCATTTCATCTGTTTAAAAAGCTAAAATTTTTATAAAAATTTGACAAAATAAGATTTGACATATATGGATACTCATTATCCTCTGGACTCTTCTGTATTCTTGAAATATTTCATTTTATACGTGTATTTTAAAATATACATAAATATATTGAGAGACGTATTATTCACATCTCTATCTGTATATTTTTGCCCCGAAACTACAGTGCTGCTCTGAAATATTCTCAGAAAGGATTATCAACTTTCTGCTATGATGGTGTGTGTCTATGTATAATTTCATTTCTTCGGTTGTTGTATATATTGTAATTCAGAAGTGTTTGAGTGTGTTCATGACAGTATTATCTTCTCGATGTTATTACCTCTTTTTCTCTTTCTTACACAAACACACAATATCTCCGTTTTTTAAATATTCTTGCCTTAAATTCTGTTTATCTCATATTAATATTTCTATTCTTATTTTGTTTATTTGCCTTGTATATCACTTGCTTATACTTTTATATCAGAGTCATTTAATTTCTGTGTCCTTTTCTATTTTATGTCTCTTTTAGACAGAATCCAGGTGAATTTTTTAACCCAGTTTGAAAAGTACTATCTTTAACTCTAATAACAAATGGAACCCACTCATTATTTTGCCGCTTGTTGTTCTAACCACTTATCCAGTCATCAGGTGGGGGTTTTTTGCTGGCTTGTTTACTAAGCTTTGTGGTTGTTTCCACTTCTTTTCCTGATCTGTACTAGAGTGATGGTTTTCACTGGTCCTTTTGGTTTCAAGGAGTTTGGAAGGGGAAAATCCTAACTCTCTCTAATTACCATTCATGCATACTATTTTACAGATTAGAAAGGTTGTATTATACATATTTTATAAATATCAAGAATCAAATAACGCATATGACTTCCTCAACCCTAACCACACAGGAAGAGCCTGTCAGCATACATTTTTACTCTAATCTCTACTTGAACATTTTACCTCTATAAATCTGCTAAATTTTTGGAAATAAACTGTAATCTCATCAGATGTAAACTATCAGATGTAAAGCTTTTCTTAGCATCTATTTTAAACTCCACAATTGTTTAAAGTTTGTGTGTGTGTGTATTTTATGTTCGACTAGAATACTTTTTTGAATAATTTTCAGACTAAATGGACAATACACTTTCTAAATCCTTGCATATCTGGAAATGCCTTTTTTTTCCCTCTCTCTTTCATACATGAACAATAGTTGGCGTGATTCTCTTTTCTTTTCTAGGTAAACTTCCCCCCTTCTCCTGGAATCGTTTGGTATTTTTTTTTCTCTTTATCTTTGGAGTTCAAAAATAGCTTCAGGATTTAAAAAAAAAACACAAAACTCTGTATATTTTATAAAATTATACAAGTAATACATGAATATGTTCTTTGGGATTCAAAAATACCACCACCAAGATTTTTTTATATAGAATATTTTTAAAGTTAGACAAGTAATACATGAATGTTCTCTCAGCTCAGCATTTAAACAATACAAGCGTAAGTAAAAGTTTTTATAATGATCCTTGACCCCAAATCTGTGTCCGGAAGTAACCTTTGCTGGTATGAACTTCTAATTGTTTTCTAGGCATTCACGTCTATATAATTCATCACTAAAAATTTTTTTTTTTATGTTCTGTGGGGTGTTTTTTATTAAAAATGTGGTAGTATACTTACTTGCCTATGGTTAGCTTATTGCACGTAGCATTTGCCTACATAAAGATTGGCTTCATTTATTTGTTCACGCGTTCATTTTTTTTCCTGCTGAATAGTGTCCTCTCCCCTAGTGTTGGCTTTAGGTTGTTTCTGATTATTTACTATTAGAAACAACAGTGCTGTAGAAAATCTTTGTAAAGTTTCTCCAAGGCATATTCCAGAAAGTGAATTTACTGCATAAAAGAATATGCACCTTTACATTTTTAATCGATACTACTAAACTTCAATACTACTATATATATATATATATTTTTTTTTTTTTCTTTTTTTGAGACAGAGCCTCAAACTGTCGCCCTCGGTAGAGTGCCGTGGCATCACAGCTCACAGTAACCTCCAACTCCTGGGCTCAAGCGATTCTCCTGCCTCTGCCTCCCAAGTAGCTGGGACTACAGGCACCTGCCACAACGCCCGGCTATTTTTTGTTTGCAGTTGTTATTGTTGTTTGTTGTTAGCCGCTTGAGCCATAGGCGTCAAGCCTACTATATTTCTTGATATAAATACGTATGCTACAACCTTGCTAATCTGTAAAATATTATGCCTGAATAGTAATTTCCCACTGTATTTCCCTCCACTTTTGCAACACTGGTATTCATTGTTTAACAGTTTTTGCCAATCTAATGGAGGAAGGGGTGGCTTCTCATTAGGGTTTTCAATTTTATTTCCCTGAACACCAAAAAGATTGTACTTCTTTTCATCTAATTATTGGCAATTTATATTTCCTCTTTCATGAAGTACCTGTTCACACCTTTCCCAGTCTTCCAAGGGCTGTATTTTTCTAATCGATTTGTAAGAGTTCCTTATATATTTTGGATGTTAATCCTTTGAATTATATATTGGAAATCTCTTCTGCAGCTGTTTTTTCCTTAGTCTCTGGTGTCTTTATAATAGAAAAGTTTTAAATGTGGATTTTCAAAAATGAAATGATCTTTCCTTTGATTTTGAGTCTTGTCCCACTCCTCACTTCTATTTCCTTTATTAAAATAACTGGATTTATGGGAGTTGTGTCTAGGAATTAGCTTTTGGGTGTATTTATCAGTTTTTCTGTTTTATCTTCTTATTCATTTCTGCTTTTGTTTTTGTAATACGTTTTTCCCCTCTTTGGTTTGTTTGTGGTTGGTTTTCTTTTTGCCTTGAATGTCTAGTTTATTTATTCTCTTTCTTTCCTTCTAATTAAAGTATTTAGAGCTGAGAATATGCCTCTGAATATATATAAAACTGACTATATCTGTTTTTATATATAGTGATTCTGTGTTATTATTTTTAAATAAGTTTAGAATTATAGTTTCAAATCCTCTTCAGTCTATTAGTCAGAAGGAAGCACTTTAAATTATACGTGATTGGATTTTCAACAAAGTGTTATTTTGTTATTTTCCAGCTCATCTTATTGTAGAGTGACCTCTACAATTCTGCCATTTGGGATTTATTGTGGTTTCTTTGCAGCATGATATCTGATTGTATTGGTTGGAATTAGAATCATCTACATATACAGTAACAAAAAGTCAAAGATAATAGTGGCTAAAACAAAATAGTTTATTTCTATCTCAAGTCAAAGAAGTTTAGAGACAGGCAGAATCTCATAATGGCATCAGGAACCCAGGCTTTCATTTTTCTTTCCACCATTTTCAGTACTGGTTTCTGTTATAAAAGTTACCTCATAGCCCAAGATGACTGCTGGAGTTTCAGCCATCACATTCACATTCCAGAGAGGAGAGGAGTAAAAGGATGTAGCTCCCAACAGAGATAGCTCTCTTTAAGGAGCCTTCTTGGAAGTTCCATATAACAGTTCTGCTTACATTTTATGTAGAATTTAGCTGAGTATATATAGTTATCCCTAATTATATAGGGATAGTAAGAAAGAAGGGGAGAATGGTTAATAGGTAGGAAAATAAGAGTGCCATAATTTTACAAATATTCCATTAAAACTTTAAAAATTTAGGTACATCATCTCTTTGCCAAACCAGAGAAGTGGGTATTTGAAATGGCAAAAGACAAATGTGGGGCTTATTTTCCCATAAGAGGCCAAATGGACTCCCATCAACTGGGAAGAAGGGGCTAACTCAAGAGATGCTGACACTGTTTTCAGCTTGCAAAGTGTTATCGAGGCTCACTCAATACTTCTTCACTCTCTTCCTATCTTACCTAACACACGGCCATTCATTATAGCAGGGTCACTACAGCCTTGTAGGCAGCCTGGGGACTTGGGTGCTGAGCCACTCCTGTGCTGTTCAGGGATTCATTGCTGAAGTAGATACTGTGAATGTCCTATTAGGACCAATCCTCTCCCAGCCTGGAGCAAATAGCCCTTTGTGAATAAATGCATATGGTGTGAGAAGTGGGTGCCCCAGCCCCTGAGATCCTGTACGAACACTTGATGGGGGCAAAACAGGCAGTATGACCTGCCTACCTCCCAGCAGGACTCCATGGCAGCCAAGGCCAAAAGGACAGTGTTCACCTACCTCCACTTCCTAGCCCCAAATATCCATATCCCAAGATTCAGAACAGCTGGCCCAGAGGCTAAGTCCCCAGAGGAGCCTTGGCATTGGGAGAAACCGGTGGCCTTCCGTCTAGGCACTTCGATGTGGACAAGCAACATGACAACTCATTGGTCCCTGCTCCACCCCACTCAGGCTACTGCCTCGCCTTGCATGGAAGGGGAACGATGGCAGCTCCAGGACATGCATCCAGGGCCTGGCTCCCACCCACTCATCAGCTCCTCAAAGGCCCTCCTGTCACCTGATAGCACTGAACATTTCCGCAAATGCCTGGTCTGAAGGGGAGTGAAGGTTCCAGTCCACACCTTAGGAAAGCCCCTGGTCTGATAGAGTGGGTAAGAAATATACACATGCCGAAGCCACTAAAAATGCTTACCAAAATAGAAACGAGGGTGCCAGCGAATGTGCTAGGAACTGGGTCCCTGAGTGATGAAGGGAAGGGGCGAGTAAGGCTGGCAGGTGCCTTGACTGAGAAGCTTCTGGAAACCGTGGTCAGGCTGCTTTCTGCCCAGGTGAACATCCCCAGCTTGACCCCCGACACTGTTCTTGCTTTGCCTGTGAGTCACCCTGCCTCCACCCCGCTCACCCCTCAGAGCTCAGGAGAAACGAGCTAGTTTTCTCCCAGAGGCTGGTGCCAGTTTAGTCAGCAGATTTCACAGATCCACTGGCACCCATGTAGTGTCTTATTTTAAGCTTAACATTTGAAGATGGGAACTTTTTCCCCTTCGGTGTGCGGCAAAGAGATCCCGATTTATACATAAGCACAGCGGCTTAGCTGGTGTACTGAGGCTGCTCCCGAGGCTGCGTGGTTTACTGCTCCCTTTCTTCAAGTGTCTTCTCAAAAGAGCCCTGCCAGTGTGGCCGCTTCTTATAAACAGCTTCCCTGCCCAGGTTTCTACTGAGAGGTGTGCAGCACTGTCCTCTCCACACATGTGGCTGACGAGAAGCAGACGCAGGCTTGGCCCTGGGGGTCTGGTCCTCATCCTGCCCTCCCCATTTCCTTACCTGCCACTGGGCCCTGCACCCTTGGCCACTGGGACACCTCAGAGGCTAGCAACTGGGTTTCCCTTGTGGGCCTAAGGCTCTCCCAGGAAGAATTTGCACTTCCTTAAACAGCCCTGAGCTCCCCACAGCACTGCTGCCTCCCTCAACTCTTCCTTGTGTCTGGAACTCTCAAAACTCAGAGCCAAATGCCTTGGATCCAGCTGGGAGCTAAGGTGGGCAGACCCTGAATGCCTAGTCAGTGAGCCTGGTGGCCTTGGGTTAAGTATCAATCATAGTTCTGTCATGGAACATTAAGAGCTTAGACTCAGTATTCTGAACCCCTTCATTTTGACACTACAGATGATCACGTGGACTTAGAAACTTCAAGCATCAGAAAATACTGGCGTGGGCCACTTCATCTTCAAGGGTGGGGCAGGGGGGTGGATCTCAGAGGGTTCACTTTTGTCAGGACTTGGCTGTGTCCCGAGGCCTTTGTGACATCTCGTCCTCATCCCCGACTCTGCTTTTTCACATCTTTAAATCCCACTTCCAAATTTTTCCCTGGCCTGCCTCCCAGTATTACTGGACACCAGCCATGTTGGCCTGGCTCATCCCACACGAGAGGTGTTGCGTGAGGTAAGCTAGAACTGGCCAGTCAGAGGTAAGCCTTCATTTGACAGATGCTTTCTTTAACTGGCTGGCATCCTTTAAATAGCAACACCCCCCCAAAACTGAAGTGTTACTTTTCAGATCATTAGCCACATAAATCAGAAGATGGAGACAAAGTAGAAGGAAAAAACAGGCAAATTGTTGAGTACTGGGGCCTATGGTGGGTCTATCAAAAGTGAAGAGGAATGTTTTGGAATTGAGCGAGTCAGTGAGGAGGGAAGAAATACGACACAGCAGGGCTGCTGTTTTACCAGCAAGGACTCCCAGGTGCGTGCAGAGTGAACACCATGTCGTCTCACCTGTCTGAAGTTTAAGGTAGTGCTGTAGGAAGACAGACATTAAACAGATTTTTACTACTGAGGTAAATGTTGCAAAAAGGCCACCAGGGCACTGCAGGGTCATGGGACAGAAACCTCACCTGATCTTGGGAGTTAGGGAAGGCTTCCTGGAGGAAGTGACAACTGAACTGAAACCTGAAGGATGAGGAGTGAGGGGTGAGGAGGCAGGAATTACCCTGGTAGAAGTGGAGTGGGGGCAGGGTGGAAGGGATTATTATTTTTGCCATTAGCTGGGCAAGCAAGATAACTCTGGAGCCTGTAGTCCTCCCCTGGCTTAAGTTTTACCACCCAGTTGTTTTGGTACATACCCGGTTTCGTCTCCACTCTTCTCATATGTAAAAAAAATCTTTTTTCCTGTCCCTTGAGTCAGTCTTGTAGGGGAGGTGGCCAAGGACGTGGGGCTCTCAGCCAGATATCATTGTGTACAGAATTGTGTTCAGTGGCTTTACTCCCTTGTCTTTGTTTTCAAGTTGATGTCCCACTCCTGGCCAAGAAGGTTGGAATATTTGGGGGTGCTCTCCCAGACTGAGACCTCATCTCTCTGCTGTAATTAGAATACTCAAAAGGAGGAGGCCTAAAGCAAAGATGTGAGAGATATATATATATATATATATGTTTATTTATTTATTGCATGGGTTGTTGTATGGGTACCAGTGGCCCCTTCCTTACTCTGTCCTGAGACTAGGCATAAGCATAAACTATTCTTCTTCCTGGGCCTGCCAGTGCAGCCCCCAAGTTGGGCTTGTGGCTCCAGATGGGGTGGGGTGATGAGCAAGGCCCCAGCATCCTTAGTGAAGACCTAATTCAAGATATATTCATGTGGTCAGGTTTAGACCAGGAAGGACAGTACAGACAGCCTTTATATGTAGCTATATTTTCAGCCATTGTCACCATAGTGTTGTGTAACAAATGTCCATCATACTTTAGTGGCATCCATAGTATTCATTCTTAGTATTCTGCGGTGGGATCTGTAGCTTGCCGGGGTTTACTTGGTCTAGACAGGGCTTGACTGAGGCAATTCTGCATCTCATTGTGGGTCTGTGGGTCAGTGGGTCAATTGAGGGTTA
Organism: Nycticebus coucang; assembly: GCF_027406575.1. NCBI lineage: Eukaryota > Metazoa > Chordata > Mammalia > Primates > Lorisidae > Nycticebus > Nycticebus coucang. The sequence goes on along the minus strand of NC_069783.1, from coordinate 71,766,025 downwards.
GCTGACCTGGGCTGGTCTTCATTCCTCCTGTCTCTCATCCTCCTCTGTCAGAAGACTAGTCAGGGATGTCACCTTGTGGCTATTTTAGACACAGAAGGGCAAGCAGAAGAACAAAGCCTCTGAGGCTTGGCCCAGAGTGGGCACACTGCCACTTCCTCCCACATGCCGCTGGCCAAAGTGAGTCATGTGGCCAAGCAGAGCCAAGAAGCAGGGAGATATATTCCTCCCATGATGGAGCCATGGCTACAGTATGTATGCAGGGAATTGAAGAAACAATACCAAAAATTCAGTCTACACCCTCCCCAAAGGCAAACCCCCAGGCAATCAGGACTATAATAAGAAGAGTTGGGAGGGGATGGGTGATGGATTGATGGTTGGTCCAGTGGAGATCCTCTGGCCAAGGGTTATTTCATGTTCTTAACAATGAATTGGCAAAGTTTTTCCAGCCTAGAGTATGGGCTTAGTTTGGGCTGAATGATTCAGGGGACATCAGGAAGAAGAAAGAAGAGCCCCAGTTTTACCTATAGGAGCTCAATTCTTTGATTTTTTTTTGTTTTTTGTTTTTGTTTGTTTGTCTGTTTTTTGAGACAGAGTCTCACTCAGTCACCCTGGGTAGAGTGCTGTAGTGTCTTGGTAGCTCAAGGCGATCTCAAACTCTTATGCTCAGGCGATCCTCTTGCCTCAGGCTCCCAAGTAGCTGGGACTACAGGCGTCCACCACAGTGTCCAGCTATTTTTAGAGACAGGGTCTCGCTCTTGCTCTGGCTGGTCTTGAATTCCTGAGCTCAGGCAATCCACCCATCCTGGCCTCCCAGAGTGTTAGGATTACAGCATGGCCACCATGCCCAGGCCTAGCAGCTCAGTTCTTTGAGGACAAGACTTGTGTTCAAAGATGAGATGGATGCAAGCTGATGGCCATTTGTATAGTGTGGACTGTGGAGTTCAGAGCAAGGAGAGACCAGCAAAGGCTAGGAAAGCATTTTCTGGGAGGAGTGGACACTAACCTCAAGTGAGCACTTGCTGCACGCCAGATGCTGAGCCAAATTCTCTCCCTGCCATACTTCCTCTCATGACTGTCCCAAGGGGTATCAGGATTAGCCTCCATTTAACAGATGAAGAGACAGAGGCACCAAAGAGCTCACGTAACTTGCCCATGATCACACAGCTGATAAATACTGGCACCCGCATTGATGACCAGAACCTGAGTGTTAATTGCTAGTCCGTGTCCTGACACCTGCAGGAAAGGGAACAGCGACGGTGCAGGGAGTGTGCAGAGAGGACAGCTGCCAGGCTGCCAGAGCTGCAGAGGGGACTTCAGCCATGTTACGAACTATAAATGGGAGCAAAGCTAGGATGTGCGATTTGGCCAAGGTCCTGCAGCAAGATAGGGTGGAGGCTGGGCTAGAAATCCGAGCTGCTGGCTCCTGTTTCCCTCTCCTTCCACTTTCCTTGGTACCAGCCACATTCTGGGCGCTCTCCACCCATCTGCGTGGCCACGCCTGAATCTCTTCCCTCTTGGAAGAGGTGCAATCCACTGGCATTGAAGCTGGGTGGACTGGCTCCCTCTCTCTATCCCTCTCTTTCTTCCTTTCCCCTGCCATGTTCTGGAAAGGGCAGCGGGAGGGAATGTGGGCAGGTTGCACCAGAGATACACATCTGAGAGCTGAAGGGAACATTTATTTTTAATTTAGACTTAAAAAGAAAAAAGGAAGTTATAAAATATCTGCTCTTGCTCCTGGGATTGTGCAGATGGTGCTGCGTTTTGCCTAATAGGGAATGGGGCTGGCGACTACAAGTTTCTGGTCCCCGCCTAACTATGGGACCTGGAGGGCAGGATACCTGTTCCCCTGCCTCAGCCACTCATGACTTCCCAGAGCCCCATTTGGCCAGTGCAGCTCTGTATTTTGTTCTCTGTCTTTTAACGTTACCCTCTCCAGTCTCCCTTCTGCTGGTTTCCTAAACCTCCTCCTAGCCTGTCCTGCCTGTCGCTGCTCTGTTGAGTATGCGCACGTGCACACACCCCTCAGATCAATCCTCCATACTCCTCTCATCAGATATCCAGGGCACACTGACCTTTCTCTTCCTGAACTCCTGTTCCGATGATAGGATTTATCAGCTTTACACACACCCACCTAACCTCATTAAGCTGTCGTATTGTTTTCATGCCTCAGTGTTATAAACGACATTCTCATACATTTTCTTGTTTGGTTTTTGAGTTTACTATGGTTAAGGAATAACATCTGGTGTTCTCTGCTGGGAGTGGTATGGAACTTGGTACATAGGTCATGCTCCATACGTAGGCGGAGATCATTGAGCAAATCCCTCTTCCTTTGTGCCCAGGGGGATGAGTGGGGAAGGAGCACCCTAGAATCAGAGACTCAGGGCCCCCAAGCCAGGAATCGGGCAACTGAATGTGCTAGGAAGTCATAGGCAAATTGCTGAATTTTTTTAATTCTCAGCTTCCCTATTTGCAAAATATGGAAAGTAATCTCTATTTTGTCTGGTCCCCAGAGTTATTGAGGATTATTGTAAGTGACATATGGGGAAATGCTTGGCAAAATCAATCAATCAATCTCTTTAAGAAAGCATGAGGACACTGGTGCTCAAAGTCAAAGGTGCTGGAATGGATACCGGGCCTGTATTAGGGCAGAAGGTTGGGACAGGAGGTGGGGGTTGTCCAGCAATAACAAGCTCACTGGTCATAGAGCCATGGATGATGTGTGTACATAGCCTGAGTACTAGCTTAGTTTAGGGCTCTGGCTTGTTCTGGAAAAGATTTAAAATTACTTTAAAACATGCATGGCACTGAAGATAAAACAAGGGACAAAAATGAGACAAAGGATAGTTAGAGAAGGAGAAATAAGATGAAGCCAGGAGTGAGGTTTGGGCATGAAATACCTGCAGTGTGGGTCTGTACACTTGGCAGATGTGGCCAGGGAGAGCTGGCCTAAGCTTCTTGACAGGCAATGCAAAGAAACAGTTAAATGGCTAGAGTCTGTAAGGAGTATGCAAACCATTTGCCCAGAAGTACAATTTCTAACCCTGAGACCAGAAAATAATTCCTTCAAGGATTAAAGGGATCTTATAATGTAATTTGTAATGTGCTGGACAGCAGTTGTGTGGCACATACAGTGAGTCCCATGAGGCAGTATCTTATGATGTGCCAGTGGCCTGAGCACAGTTTGGGGGTATGGTGGGGAGTCAAGGGAGAAGGTAGTGTAGGTCATAAGACCCCACGTTAAGTAAACTACAGATTAGGGGGATGATTAACTGAGCTCCGAACAGCAAATAGCTTTCATTTTCTCAGGCTGTGGGAGGCAGTCAGATAGGCACACGTGTACACATACATACACAGCCCTTTCCCAGACATGTCCACTCCCTCTGGGCTCAGCTTCCTTTATTATCTGGCCCCGACTAGGAGGAGGTCCTGTGTCCTCTGGAATGCTTAGCATGTGGGCTCCATTCGTAGACAATGGGACTATCTCTGCTGAATTCTGCTCTACCTAGAACCTGAGAATAGAATTTTAAATTGAGAGAGGACCTCTTAGGTCACCCCCTTCCCTTTATAGGTGAGAAAGTTAGAGCCCCAAAGGAGGGCATCTTCTACTAGAGATCATATAGGAACAGAGCAGAGGCTGAGACCCAAGGTCTCCTGGTTCTCACTCTGGTTCCTTAAGCTGCCCCTTCAGCTGCAAAGAAAAATCAAATTGGGATCTCATTCTGGATAATAAATCTTACAATTCCTCATCGAAGCTATGAAATCACTGTAGACGGTATAATTTTATTCAAACTGATATGGGCCAATAAATATAAATGTGTGTGCGTGTTCGCTGTTTTAAAACATTTTAATGTTTAAAACATGATTTACTAATGCTGCTGGGGATGTCTAGAATTTGATTTACTGCATAGTATTGAATGTTTATACTTGTTCCTTACAGAAATTCTTGCCAAAGAGCCATTTTATCTACAAGAATAATAAATAAGTCAATATGTAGATGGTTGTGCACATTTTTCCCATATGCAGCGGTATTCAGTAGATATTATTTTGCGCACGAACACTCCAAAGGTAAATGAGAGCCGTATATGGATCCCTGAGGCCCAAGGCTTGGCCAGTGTCAAAGTCAGATGGTTAATTTTTATTTAAACAATAAACAAAAACAAAAAACCAATGAGTCTAGGTCTTAGGTAATGTTTGGGTTTTGGGAATAGCTGCATGTGGGCATATATTCATTCTTGCACTCATCCAGCAAGTATTTGTTAGACATCTTCATTCAATAGCTTAAACATGGTATAGGTTTCTGTTCCATGGAAATTCGAAGATAACAGCTACCAATATTCCCCCAACTTATATATACAAGGCAATTAAAGGCCTTTTTATGTAATTCTCACAAAAATCCTATGGGTGGCAGGGGCCAGGAGTCGGGTTGCCTGAGAGGAAGTAAAGTTCCTTTTGTTTGCTTGTTTGTTTTTACTGTCCCCCCCCCCCCACCGCTATGGAAATAATGTGTGTTAGAAAGAATACAGAACTATTTTAAAAGAATGCATCTGTACCCATACCTCAGACAGCAACGGTTAGCAGGATTTGCTATGCCACAAGTTTTTTCATGCATAGATATGTGCGTGTATATGTAGTTATAGATAAGATGAATTTTTTTCTTTACATAACTGGGATTATGCTGCAATGTAATTCTGTAACTTGATCTTTCTCCAGTGCACGCCTTGGTTTGTATGTGCACGTCATACCGCAGCAGTTTATGCATATCCACACTGTTTGTGGCAGTGTACTTTTTCTTTGCGAGGATGTAGGATGTTTCTTTTACTCTTTTCAGCCTTTTTTCTCTCTCACTCATAGGTAGTCGGTCTTCTCCTGCCCAACCAGACACTGGCATCCACTGTCTTTTGGCAGGTAAGGGTCTCCCGGGGACACACAGGTGCTGGTTAAGAGCTCCCTGCCCTGGCTCAGCACCATAGCTCACTGGTTAGGGCGCTGGCCACATAACACTGGGGCTGGCGGGTTTGAACCTGGCCCAGGTCTGCTAAACAACAATGACAGCTACAACGAAAAAATAGCCAGGCATTGTGGCAGGCGCCTGTAGACCCAGCTACTTGGGAGGCTGAGGCAAGAGAATTGCTTAAGCCCAAGAGTTTGAGGTTGCTGTGAGCTGTGATGCCATAGCACTCTACCGAGGGTGACATACTGAGATTTTGTCTCAAAAAAAAAAAGAACTCCCTGCCCTGCCCTGCCCAGGGTAGTCAATCCCCTAACACCTCTCCTAGCCTCGAAGCCCCAGTAGGAAAGCCAGGACTTGAGCTGCACTGAGTAGCCAGGGCGTCTCAGGCCATTGTGTGTGTCACTTTAACCTTTTTACAGAGGTGATGGGAGCTGGGTGCCCTCACCTGGGTTATGACAGCTTGTTAGCAGCCACCCATACTGCCACTTGGCTGCTTGTCCCATGGCTAGTAACCTCAAGGCCCACACCCTCATAATATGTCAACCCCACCCAGATCTGCAGGGGAAAGGAGACCCACTCCTTGCCCCGAGGTAGTGAAGTACATCACGGACCCTCCTCTCTGCTCTTGGAGGCAGTCCAGGTCACAGCTCCATGAAAATAGTTGAAGATGTCCCTGTGTGTATCTAGGCAAGGAGGGGCAGGAAGAAAAACCTGTCACATTCTGGGGGAGAACGCCAGGGAATCTTCCCTGAACACAACTTCTGACAGCACGTGTGTCTGGAATTAGAGGTGGTGCAGGATGTTGGGCTGGGAGATTCTTGAAAGAAGTAACGGCCTGTGAGTCATACCAGGGGACTTGCTGGCCACCTTCTGTCCAGCAAGTGACATAATAAGGATGATGTGGCAAAGGCAGTGGGCCCAGTGGGGCAGTGAATGCCATGTGACAGCCTTTGGGGCTGGGGTGTACAGCACCACGTCCTGGTTTGCCAGTTTCCCAAGACTTGGGACTTTCAGTGCCAACACTAGCACAGTCCCAGACAAACCGGGACAGGTGGTCACACTTACTAGTGGGACGCACAGAACCATCTGTGAGCGAAAGACAGTGTGCCATGTCTTTGTGTGTGGGGGGGGGGGGTGAGGTGGGGTGACCAAGGCCTGGCTTCCAGGGAGGTGACCATTCCTTTTCTGACTTCTCTGTTGCCTTTCAGTGGCTGAACCAGAGCCACAATGCCTGTGTCAACTATGCAAACCGCAATGCTACCAAGGTGAGCATCACTGCCCTGTTGGTGGCTTCCTTTTCTCAGTTAAGCATTACCCTCCTCTGAGTGCTGTATTGCTGTATTTAAACTGCAAGCCCCTCAGGTGAGGAGTGGCAGCAGACTAGACCCTGGCTGATCTCAGCAGGGGCTATTTACCTGCAATGGAGCAGATCCATTAGGTGGGGGGGGTGAGAGGCAGTGTAAGGGATGCATTCTGCTGGCTTCAGAATTCTTGAGCATCTCTCAGAGCCAGTTCTTGGGTCAGGACAGTGTCAGACACTTGGGGGCCAGTTCCCCTAAAGTTTTCTCCAAACTTGCTGGAAGCTGCCTTAGAGTCTTGGCTCCTAACTGCTGGCCACAAGGCTGAAGGGCTCCTAAGGGCTAAGGGTCCCAAAGGCCTGGTTCCTCCTTCCCTGAGTTCCCTGCATGTCTGCGACAGCTCATGGTGGAGGCCCAGTCACCCTTCTGTTGTGCAAGAGGGGTTACTGGGCCCCTGCTTCTCTGGCAAGGCCACCTGTTCCTCTGTCTGATTCTCCCTTACTTAAGTCTAAAGGCAAAAGGAGGGAAGCGACTTCATGATTCCCTTTGGAGGCCTGTCAGTTTAGAGTACTGGGTGGCGGGGGGGTGGGGGTTGTGACATTTTTTATCCTTAGGGGAGAGAGAAGGGATTTAGGTGCTGGCCTGGGCGGTAGGAACTTGAGGGGCCTGATACTCTGAGGATCCTCCCTCTAAACCTCCAACTATGTCCCTCATGAGCTTCGCATATGCACAGCTCTGCTTGGGTGGCTGCTGTTTACCTTAACTGAGCATCTCCCAACCTGCGATGGTAGTAGACTAGTTCCTTAGCTTTTCCTTCATTTTCTGGGTTGGACATTGGGCTGTATTTTTCTATAGAATTGTCTATCATTTTTGACATAGAGACCTTGTTGCTGCATGGGTGGCAAGGCCTGTGGGAGCCATCCAGACAGAGCCAGCCTCAGCACGGGTATTTCCCCCTGCAAAGTGCTGCGTGTGCCTAAAAGCCCGCTTATAGCACTTAGCCTTGCTAAGCCGGAGACTGCCAGCCTTGGCTATAAGTGGTCCCTTATGGGACTTGCTGTTCTCCATCTCCAGCCATCACTGTCTGCTGGTGACCTTTCTAGAACAGGGCAGACGGGGAGTATATTTCTGTGTTTGGACCTGAGCTTAAAGGGAGGCCCGGATCCCTCTGGCTTCCTGAGGGGCCTCTTCTTTCTCACCTGACCCTCCAGGCGGGTGGGCAGGGGGTTTTCTGGCTGGCTGGGGCAAGGGTGGAGTGTGGGAGTTTGGGGCACCCAGCAGGCCTGAAATTCTGCCTCTGTCTTCCAGCCTTCACCTGCATCCAAGTTCATCCAGGGTTACTTGGGAGCTGTCATCAGTGCTGTCTCCATTGCGGTGAGTACTTCCTCCTTACCTCCTTCCTCCTGGTTCTGCTGCGGGTGGCTGCCACATTCAGCTCTGCAGGTGGACCCTGGTCTTAGGGGGCCAGTGACGGCAATGATGTGGTAGATGGGCTTCTGTGGGTGGGCTGCCGGGGCAGGCTTTCCAGGCAGAGAAGAGACTTTGCTAGAGAGACAGCACAAATTGGTGCTCCATGGTTTAGAGGGCAGGTAGATGGTGAGCTGGTGCCTGTGGATGCCATGACAGCACCTCTGTCCTGAGAGGGGCCACAGTTACCCAGCATTCTTCTCATGCTCAGGAATGCAGCTGACGGAAGGAACACAGAAATCTTCCTGCAGGGTTGCCCTACATGCTAGCTCCCCTTTGCTGAGCCCCCAGGGCACTGTTATTCCCTCTCTGTGACCTTGGTCATTCAGTCACATGTCCAGTCCTTCTAGAAGACCTGTAAGCTCCTCAAGACAGGTGTATTAGTGTCCTTTTCAGTCTCCACAGGACTTTGGGATAAGAGTAGCTACTCAGCAGCGGGATTTGTAGACTGGCTATATGAGTGTAGGATGGTTGGTGGGCAGATGAGGGCAGGTGACATAGTGAGGGGCCTGGACAGAGCTCGATTGGATGCTCAAGCTGCCAGGACCTTGTCCCACCCTTGAGCCCACCTCCTGCCTAAGTCTGGCACTCTCTAGGTCTTCACTGGGAAGGCCTCCTACAGCTGACTCCAGAGGGCAAAGGGTCCCTTCACAAATTTGTCATTTCATTACACAATAAATACATGCAATTGGTAAGAAAAAAATGATTCAAAAATGCAAATCAAAAGACATTCACCTAGCTGAGCTTGGTAGCCTGCATCTGTAGTCTGAGCTAGACAGGAGGCAGGAGGATTGCTTGAACCCAGGAGTTTAAGACTTCAGTGAGCTGAGATTGTGCCTGTAAATAGCCACTGCACTCCAGCCTGGACAACATAGCAAGTCCCTGTTTATTAAAAAAAAAAGAATTAAAAAAATAAATAAAAAGAATTCACATATAATAATCTTTTGGTAAAACCTACTCTCATCTTTTCAGCGTCATTAAATGAATACTGTGTGATAATTGTTCACAACTATGTGACATAGTGTGATAGTGATGATGTGCCATACATCATAATTTATTTTGCTATTCTTCTAAAGTAGGGATTTGGGATTGTCCTGAAATGGCCTCATTTATTTTACTCCCACATAGACAAAATCATCTCCAAATAACTGTTAGGTGGGACATCCATCTCATGCCCAAGATCTCTTTCCTTCCCTAAACCCTTATGTCTTAACATGAGTAAGAAGCCAGACATTTCAAATCTACTTCGATGACTTGCCAAGCGCCTGCTCACTCACCCTAGTGGTCCTGCAGCCAGCATGAGACTTCATTTGGGAGTCGTACAGATTAGGGGTCCCTGATTCTGGGGACTTGCTGAGGCTAATGCCAAGCACTCTCCTGAGCAGGGGAAGGGCTCACGCACTTCCTCCTTGATGTAGGAGTTGATGGCCTGCTAGCTTAGACGCTTTGAAAATCCCCTCTCCTGCTCTGAGACTTAAGGGGAAGGGAGGGAGGAACTGGGCATGTAGGAAAGGCTATTGAGTGGCCCCAGATGGAAAGGGCTTAGGAGAAGGGGATCATTGTCCTAGTGGGACTTCCTTCCCCTGCATGCCTGGGGCTCCTGGAACAGGAGGTAAGCTTCTGCCAAGAGCTCAGGGCTCTGTGTCCCCAGTCCTCATTGCCCCACCCAAGGGCCTATCAGCCATCCCACTCCAACCACTTCCCAGGGCAGGCCTAGCTCAGACTTATCGGGTGGGGGTTCTAAAGACAGGCCCGGGGGAGTTACTGGGGGACTCGGGGCCCTCTCAGGCTCTGAGAACTGGGGTCTTGCCCAGGAGGGATGGGGCTTCACACTGGAATGTGCCTGTGCTGGGAACTCCCTCCTCCCTTCTCTCTCTGCCCTGCCTAGCTCCAGGTGGGTAGCAGGGTGCCCCTACCCAGGAGTCCTTCCCTTATCACTCCAGTCCATGATGCTCCCCCCACCCCAGGTCCTGGAAACTTCTGTTCTTCCCATTCACACTTGCAGCATGTCCCGTTCTCCCAGGTTCTGCAGTCTGAGCCCCAGCCCAGTCAGATTAGAAGTTAGCCAGGGTCCGGCACTGAGTCCTATCCCCCGCTGAGGGGAGCACAGAGTCTGCTCCATAAATCCTTATTAATTAGGCTGCTGATTGATTGCTGGCCTCAGGAGGCCCCTCTCCTCGCCCATCCACGAGTCTTAGTGGTGGCAACGTCCCTCTGCCTGAAGTCTTCACACAGTGAGGGTCTAACTCTGGCAGATGGAGCAGAGTTTCTGACTTGGAAAATCTGCAGCTTGCTTGCTTTTCTTTTGTGTGTGTAAATCACAAAACCTCCAGAGAAAGGGGCTTTAGTTTATTTTCCTTTCCCTTGTTCTCTAGAACCCCAGGTCCTGCAGCCTCATTAACTGATCTCTACTTCAATTAGTGACAAATCCCCTCCCAGGGTGAGCCTGTTAGGAGGAGATGACCTGCAAACAAGTGTCACGGCCCCAGTGGTTGGCCCAGCTCTGGCATTAATTAAAACGAGTCCCTACAAGCAGGTAGCGTGGATGGGGACTGACAGGCTGAGAGCAGGTCCCAGAGACTGAGGGACAGCTGAGTGAGGCCAGCCTTCTCTGTGGACCCTGGAGAGCCCTCTCCCCCTCTCAGAAGAGCCCTGACCTTGGCCAGCAACCTCCAGAATCAGAGGCCCCAGTTTGCATGCCCCCAAATGAAGTCTCATGCTAGTTGCGGGACCACCACGGTGGAGATTAGCAGCCTCTTGGTGAACCTTCTAAATAGATTTGGCAATGTCTGGCTTTTTGCTCGAGAATAAAAAAGAAATTCCGTCTTAAGTTATTTTTGAAATCTAACAGTTTGCTGTCTTTTAACAAAGGAAGCCTCGCTCAATCCTCACTTTTTTCATCCGGGAGTTTGTGCGGATCACTTCTGTGGGTAGCCTGCACAGGCCCTGGCTACCCGAGGGCGATGGACAAGGCAAGACCCATTGTTTCCATCAGGGGACTGTGAAGTACAACTAGGCACTTTGCAGAAACTGGGGGCCACAGGGGCTACATTGACTTCTTGAAAGCTGAGAACACTCTGTGGTACAAACAGAATTATTATGAGGGTGACCCTAGGGTATCATGGGGCCAGGGAAAATTCACACAGGACAGACCGGAGAGATCCAGGGGAGGTCAAGGTGGAGAGTTCCAGGGCAAGGGCCCCACATACACGGGAAGCATGACAAATTTGAGGCACTCAAAAAATGAATGTGGTACCAGGTGGGAGTGATGGAGATGAGGTGACGATGAGTGAGAAGCAGCAGGACCAGCTATGAAACACCATGAGTGCCTTGCTCAGGACACAGGAGGCTGCACCCAAGTCCAGCCTGCCAACCTGGGCTCAGGGACCTGGGTATTGCAGGGGATGCGGATGGATGAGGAGTGGTGGGGATTGGCAGGCTCAGCACATGGACCACCCTCATGGACACAGGGTTCTGGACGAGGGTGAACCTCAGGCTGGGGAGAGGAAGATTCAGAGCTGAAGTCCTATGTGACTGGTCAGGAGCTAGTTGGTGGAGCCAGATGATGAGAGGTGATGTATGCCCATGCCTCAGACTCTTCACCTTCAGCTCAGTCTTAACTGGGTGAGGTCTTTCCCTATTAGGCAGTGCTGACCTCCATTTTCAAAGGCTCTGGGCCCTAGCGGGTCCTTTTTGATTCAGATACAGTGATTGTTAACTTTCCCTACCAGACACTGGAGCACAGGAGGGGTGTGGGGGGATCCCTGGGCTGAACACCTACCTTCTGTTCCCCTTGCCTACTGGCAACTATGAGTAGGAGTGCCTGCAGTGCTCCAGGCAGTGCTTGGGGGTTCCTCCTCATTTTATAGACTGGGGCACAGAGGTGAAGTAAGTGACAGCACTTACCCAGCTTAATCATGCACTGTTCTCCTGCTGTGGCACAAGGAGGCATAAGTAGTGTTACCTATTTTCCAGGTTGTAGGAACTACTACCACACCTCCTGGTATCAAGGCCCAAGAGCAGTGGGAACTGTAAGAAAAAAAGAGTCTTTTTGAGACAGAGTCTTACTTGATCACCCTTGGTAGAGTGCCGTGGCATCTTTAGTTCACAGCAACTTCAAACTCTTGGGCTCGAGCAATCCTCTTGCCTCAGCCTTCCAAGTAGCTAGGACTACAGGCACTTGCCACAACACCAGCTTTTTTTTTTAGAGACAAGGTCTTGCTATGACTCAGGCTGTCTTGAACTCATGAGTTCAGGCAATCCACCCACATCAGCCTCCCAGAGTACTGGGATTACAGGCGTGAGACACTGCGCCTGGCCTGTAAGAAACTTTCTTGAGTCCTTCTTTAGGTGTAATAAAGTTAGACCCTCTGTTCACCTTCATACTTGGTCCCTAGGCCTATGTTTTCTGGCCAAAGCAGCACATTTTCATCCCTGACCTAGAGTATGCCTGTGTCCTCCAAGACGGGGCCTGGCTGGTTCTGTGGTAGAGGGTGTAACCCAGGCCCTTCTGTTCTTCTTGGGGCCTGGAGGTGGGTGACAGTACCTGTGAATCCTGGACCAGATTATTGTCTCACAGCTTTCAGTGAGTGGCTGTAGGGTGGAGGGCCCATCTCATGGACCCTGTAGAGCAGCGGTTCTCAACCTTTGGGTCGCAACCCACAGGAACTGTATTAAAGGACCACGGCATTAGGAAGGTTGAGAACCACTGCTGTAGAGAATCTGAAGTGTTCAGAAGCCTGCAGATGGTGATGCTGGCAGTGGCAAATCAGACATGAAAAGCAGCCCAGCATCTATTCTGGGGAGGACAAGTTGTTGTCCCTTCCTGTCTCCTCCGTGGAAGGAGTCTGGTATAATTGGTTTCCCAGCAGGCAGCCCCCTGTACCCTGTGGGGCATGGTTCAAGGGAGTGTTTGGTCACTGTTGCCAGCAAACAAGCCACTCAGCTGCAGCTGGAGCTAATTGGCATTTTTGCCCATGTATAACTCTGCCACACCTGGTTGACGACTGCAATAGAGTTATAGGCTGACCCCACTGCCAAGCAACAAGCTGATTGGGGTTAGAGGACAATAGACATCCATGGAGGGTCATGGGTCCATTTGGTTACCAAGTTTGTGCTACACAGCTTGCCCTCTGGTGGATATTTTTGGTATTTCAGAGATTCCTTGACCTTCCACAGCCACCCCCTGCAACCCATGCAAACCCTTACACTATTATCCAACACACAAGAATCACATGCCTTTAAGGCATGCCGTTTTCTCCATTGTTCTCCAGGCCCATTGGATCCCCAGAGGGCAGGTGCTAGTAGAGTCTACAGAGCCAGCTGCAGACTGTCCTCTGAGTGTCCTGCAAACAACCTGGTATTTCATGCTCTGAACCTCTGCCAATGACCCCCCTCTTTCCTACCTAGCTTCCTCCTCCTTGTCCTTCTGGGCTGTCAGGCCTCCGCATTTTTAGAAGCCTTCAAGTTTCTTGGGCCCCATCCCCTGGAGGCACCTCCTCCTAGTGGACACCATGAGCTCCTCGGGCAGACCCTCAGGCCTGCACCTGTAGGATGTGGCACACAGTAGTGCCCAGTGTCTGCTGAGGCAGACAGCAGCAGCTGCACGGGGCAGTTCTCCTATGTGGCTTCCATCTTCAGTAATCGTTCACTTCTTTATTCTAGGAACATTTACTAAGCACATACTCATTTCAGCAGGCACCAGAAATTCAGAGAGAAATAAGAGAGAAACAGGCCCCATGTCCTAGCACTTGCAGGGGTCCTCAAACTGCGGCCCGCGGGCCACATGAGGCGGTGTGATTGCATTTGTTCCTGTTTTGTTTTTTTACTTCAAAATAAGATATGTGCAGTGTGCATAGGAATTTGTTCATAGTTTTTTTTTTTTTAAACTGTAGTCTGGCCCTCTAACGGTCTGAGGGACAGTGAACTGGCCCCCTGTTTAAAAAGTTTGAAGATGCCTGCATTGGGAGAGATATTTAGTAGAATCCATAGATAACAATATTTCTGTGCTATTCAATATTTTAATCAGATACATGTATTACTTGATTTTTAAGAAGGTAAATAAATATATACTTAGAGGCTGTGATAGTTACATGGAGGAAAGTTCCAGGTTCTTTGAGATACTGCACAGGGGAGCCCTAAGTGAAGAGGGAGCCTCACACTGAGGCTGAAAAGTGAAGAGATCTGGGGGGCAATGCTTAAGGCTCTAGGACAGTGGTTCTCAACCTATGGGAACTGTATTAAAGTGCTGCGGCATTAGGAAGGTTGAGAACCACTGCTCTAGGAGGATTGGCTCCAGGAAGGAACAGGAAGGTAGCCAGAGCCTTGCAAGCAGGTGAGGCTTTTGGTTCTTGAAGGACTGTGAGGCTCTTTTGGTGCTATGAGCCACCACTTTAAGCAGGTTGCTACACAGTTTTTTTGTTTGTTTGTTTTTCTTTAATGAGACAAGAGTCTTTCTCCATCAGCCAGGCTGGAGTGCTATAGTATCATCATGGCTCACTATAACCTCAAACTCCTGGGTTCAAGAGCTCCTTCTGCCTCAACCTCCCAAGTAGCTGGGACTACAAGCATATGCACCACCATATCTGGCTAATTTTTTAATAGAAATGGGAGGAGTGGGGGTATAGGGAGGTCATCTCACTGTGTTTCCCAGACTGATCTTGAGCTCCTGGCCTCAAGCAATCCTCCTGCCTGGGCCTTCCAAAGTGGCCATGGGATTTTAGAAACTTACTTTGGCTACTTACTATAGAGAGTAGTTGGGAGGGCATGAGAGTGGAAGCAGGGGCTCATTTAGGAGGTGGGTAGTCATCTAGGGAAGAGGTGATGCATGCTGAGTGGTGGGTGCAGGCAGCAATAAGAGCCGCGATCAAGATATCCAGAAGGTAGAACCAGGAGCAATGGTTAGATGTGGGCTAGGAGAGGTCCCTGTCCAGGAAGGTTCTGAGATCTCTGGCATGAGTTGCTGAGCTGGGAATGGGTGAGGAGGGAGGGAGTGTGTGAGGAGGAGTGCAATAATCTTTGGGGGTATGTGAAAGTGGAGTGCCCCAAACCTGTGGAAACAGAGCTATCTGCCAGGGTAGGTTGTGCAGGCTGGAGTTGCAGGGTGCAGCCCAGGTGAAAGAGGGATATAGGTATTGCTCCAGACTCAGCCAATGTCTCCTTGCTGGCCTTGAAGAAATTAGGCTGCTGCTGGCCAGGAGAGTCCTTTGTACTTAAGGATGCAGCTGCCAGTCACATAGCTTATGATACTAAAGATTCCATGTCATGAAGCTCCCAGCCCATGTGCAGTCTCAGGAAGCTGGCCTTTCCTCCTCTCCTCTGGCCTCCTATTGGCTGCTCCTGGCAAATTTACTAGCCTAGTGGCCAGAGCCTGGAGAGGAGTGGTCAGAGAAGGCCCGTGGCCTCTCTCGGGCTGTTGCTGATGCCCATGGGGCCTGGGGTCATGCCTGTCCCAGGACTCCCCATGGCTGACCATGCAAGAAATTCTTGTGCAAAATCCACACCTTGTTTGTTTTCCCCCTCTGTCAAAATGGAGCTCCTGTTTGGTTAATTTCTATTTTGTAGCTTATTTGGAGGCTGTTAAAACAGACCCTGGGGGACCCTCAGCAGTGATTGTTTCATATCTCATTATCTTTCTCAAACCCGATTATTAGCTCCGATTTTTCTGATCGCTAGCTGCTGTTCATGATGAGTTGTGTGCCATTAATGCCAGCTGGTTCCCTTAAACAGGACCCACTATGCCAGGGAAAACGAGCTGGCATTCAGAGCCACCAGCCACTTGGCTTTTTAATTTTAATGGGCTCCACCAAATGTTCCAGGCCAAAGGGCCCCTGAGGAACCAGAACAGACGGGCTCCCAACCCCCGGTCTGCAGCCCACCCTGGGTTCCTTCCAGGCTGTGGCTGTCCTAGTCACTGGGGCAGTAAGACCTGGGCTAGCGGGCTGAGGAGGGGAAAGGGTAAGCAGCCACTTGCCTCCCCTGTTTGCCACAGGGCCAATTACTGGTGGGCGGGTAGGGCGATCTCACTGACTAATAAATTCATAGCTACACATGTGCCCAGGTCTTCTCCCCACTTTGCTGGTTCCTGGCCTCTTCCTAGGGCTTGGGCATGTTGACCCTGCTCTCAGAAACATACATGTGTGCCTCACTAAATGTCACCCCATTCAGACTTGGAAGACCTTGGTGGGCTTAGGTTAGAGGAGGCAAGAAAGACCTGAGACCAGGACATTGTTTCTTCTTTTCTTTCCTTGTCCCTACCCTGGGCTTCCACCTTCAGTGGGAGAGAAATGGCCTAGGGCAGTGCCAATCCTAGCCAGTGGGAGGAATGGCTAGCCATGGCGAAGAAGGCTTCCCAGGGGCTGGGGAACAAGGCTGAGTGTTCACTGCAGCCCATGACCGCTGCAGTCCAGCCCTGTCCACTCACTCCCAAGAGGCTGCCAGGGGAGAGGTCCCAGGCTCCCTGCCTACTTCCTTGAATGTTTCCTGTCGCCCTTCCTCCAGCATCTTCTCTAATGAGTGTGTGGGACTCATTACTGACTTCCAGTTGCGAGGCAGAGATGGCTCAAGGGCCCTGTCTTCCCTGACAAGAGTTGCTTTCTCTTTTCCACTTGCGGAGAAGTCCCTAGGCAGGCCTTTGTCAGGGAGGTTCTTGCTATGCAGAGTGCCATTAAATTACACACAGACATAGCATCACTCTTCGAGATGGAAGCAACTGAAAAGTGAGGAGCACAGTAGTTAAGGGCAAAGCTTTTGAACGAGCAGGCCCTGGATTCAAATCCCAACTTTACCTGCCTCAAAGCAGCTATCTGGCCTTGGGAAAAGTTACTTAACCTCTTTGAACCTGTTTCTTCTCTGTAAAAATGATCAACATGGCCTTTCCAAAAGCCTTAGAGTAGGGATTTCATTAAAATAATTCATATGGGCTTGGCGCCTGTGGCTCAAGTGGCTAAGGCGCCAGCCACATACACCTGAGCTGGCAGGTTCAAATCCAGCCTGGGCCTGCCAAAGAACAATGACAGCCACAACCAAAAAATAGCCGGGCGTTGTGGCAGGCGCCTGTAGTCCCAGCTACTTGGGAGGCGGAGGCAGGAGAATCGCTTGAGCCCAGGAGTTGGAGGTTGCTGTGAGCTGTGAGGCCACAGCACTCTACCCAGGGGGACAGCTTGAGGCTCTGTCTCAAATAATAATAATAATAATAATAATAATAATAATTCATATGAACATGTACCAATGTCCAGCACAGAGGAGGTGGTCCCGCCTTCTCCCAGGCCCTCTTTTCGCATCATTAACACCCTCGTGAGAGTCCTCCAGCCTCCTCCCACACTTTCCTTCACTGCACTTCTTTTGGGGGTGGGAGTGGGGGCCATTTCTGAGTCATCACTGCTAGGAGCTGGGGAGACCTGGGCTTGACAAGTTCCACCCATGTAGCAGGGGCATCAGGGCCTGGTGTGGGCGGGAAGCCATACCACAGTGGGGTGTCTAAGCTGCTGCATGTCTCCCTGCCTCCCAGCCTTCCCTGGAGTGAGCAGGAAGAACAAGGATTGAACTCTGAGTATCAGTCTGGAATGAGAAATGGAGGCCAGGTGCTCAGGAACCCAGGCTGCATTTGTCAGGCAGCACCCTGGCTCTCTGGGGTGCTGAGCTGCCTGGGGGCTGGCACCGCCTGTCTTCCTGGTCTGGGCTGGGCCATTCCTGCCGAGATGTAACTGCTGCAGACACCCAGCAGCCCTGGAATTGTCCCACGGCGGCTTGGTGTCTTCCCCAGCTACCCAGAAGGCTGAGGCAGAGCCAGAGCTGAGTGCATAGAGTGGCCTGCTGAGCTGCTGGGTGTGCCAGAACTGACTGCAGGCTGCTCCTGGTCCACCTCTGCTTCCCAGGAAAGATTCACAGGGCAGGGGCCAGGTCCAGTCTCAGTCTGGGAGAGGAGAGGTTTCTACACCCTGCCCCCTGGTCTGGCCACCTGCACCTTGTCTTTTCTCTCTCCATCCTATTCCCATGCTCATTTCCCCACCATTTCCTCTGCATAGCCTAACCCCACCTTCTCTTCCTCCAAGAACCCCTCTTCCGGCCTTCACTCATCTTTCCACACAGGCATTTGTTTGTTGGTTCCTGTGTTTCTTCCTCAATCACCAGCTTACCAAGCATGTGCTGTGTGCTGGTGTGTACAGCCCAGGTAGTGGACATGCAAATGTGAAAAAGGTGTGATTCTAGGGCGGCGCCTGTGGCTCAAGGGGCAGGGCGCCAGTCCCATATGCCGGAGGTGGCGGGTTCAGGCCCAGCCCCGGCCAAAAACCAAAAAGAAAAAAAAAGAAAAAGGTGTGATTCTTTCTTCCCAGCCAGTGACATGTTATTATGTAGCTTCATTAAAAGGCCTACTGAGGCCTTTTATGTGCCAAGCTCATGCTCAACACTTTTCATACATTATTATAAGAGCCCCAGATGTTGTATATATTATACCCCTTTTTACAGACATGGAAACTGAAACTGAGAAAGGTTAAATGACTTACCTACCTAAGTCCCACTGCCCGTCAGTGACAATGGAGGTGGAACTCATAGGGGGGCCTGAAAAAACAGATGTGGGCCATGTGGAGGAGGGAGAGACCCCAGGCCTAGGGATCAGTGAGCAGAGGCCCCACAGCTGGAAGGTTCATGTAGCATCTGATGACCAGTAAACTTGACTTTCAGGGTTAAATTTTGGGGTATCAGGAGAGGGGAAGTGAGGTTATGAAGGCTGTGGTACTGTCTTACCCAGCTCAGGTCATCGGCAGACTAATGGTAGTGAGTGTGAGCTGACCTGCACTCTAGAAAGATGAAGGACTGCAATGGGAGACGGAGGGAGGGCGGGAGGGTGTCCTGGGCCAGGCGAAAGGACTGAAGGCAGGGATAATGAATCCAGGGCATCCGTCCTGCTCTGAGCTACTCTGCTTGGCCCCACAGCCTGTGGCCAGGTGTGTAGGTCTCCTTCTCCTGAGAGCTCCTCGTCTCAGAAAGGTGGTGCTGAGGGGCCAGGGAGGGAACCAGAGGTTCCTACACTTCACTTATGTGCAGAGTGTGTATCCATTCCATCCCTTTTCCACTCTGGTGATGTGTATGTGTGGGTCAGTGTGTGTATATGTGTATGAGTGTGTAAGAATGTATGTGTGTGTGTGTATGTGAGCGTGAATGTGCAAATATGTATATGGGTTATGTATGTGTGAGTGTGCATATATGTGTGAGTGCATATGAATGTGTATGTGTGTGAGCATGAATGTGTGAATATGTATATGGGAGTGTATGTGTGAGTGTACACATGTGTGAGTGCATGTAAATGTATATGTGAGCGAGAATACGTATGAGAGTGTGTGTGTCTTATGCTTTACCTCTCTCCCTCTTTCTCATGGGCCGGTGGTCTGGGATGACTTGGCAGTGGTATCTTACATAACCACACTGGGGCTCTGCAACATCAGCTGACACTGATGGGGACCTGGGGTGCCACTGCAGGGGAAAGGTGGCACCCCTCTCTCTGTGCCCTCCCTCCAGTTCTGCCCCTTTCCTCCCACGAGCCACTGTAGCACCATGCACATTTTCTGTTTTGTTTTGTTTTTGTTTTTTTTTCTTTCCAAGGTGGGCCTTAATGTCCTGGTTCAGAAAGCAAACAAGTTCACCCCCGCCACCCGCCTTCTCGTCCAGAGATTTGTGCCATTCCCTGCTGTAGGTAAGCTGTGTTCCCAGCACACAGACATGCGTGTGCTGTGCGTGGGTGTCTGGGGCTGCAGGGTTCCCAGTGGGCTGGATGGCCCTTCCACATCTTTAGTGATGGCCCGGGGGTGCCCAGCTTGGGGAAGTGTAGCAAACAAGTGGCTAGAAGACAGGACCAGGGGCCCTCACTGATGGCTCCAAGCCTGTGATCCTGCTTTTCAGCTCAGGGGTCCTTAACCTGGGGTCCCAGACCCCCAAAGTGTCAGTAGAGAGAATACAATGGGTCCTATGTAGTAGGTTGAGGAAAATATTTATACTAACCTGTAACTGAAATTTAATATTTCTTTCCATTATAAATATAGGCATCAAACCACAGTAAGAAGGAGGAACTTTGACTTTGTCACCAATAGAAATCAAAGATATTTTTGTGTTGCTATACAGTTGTTACAGAGATCTTAAAATAGCATTTATGCTCAACACTAATTCATATATGTCAACTAATAGAACTTGCCTTTTAATTCTTTGTTCAAAAGCATGTCTATTACTATATCACATTTAAAAAATATTTTAATAACTTACTTCAATAGAATCCCTTTGAGATCCTATGTATATTGTTTTATAGAGTTAGAAACATTATTTTGAGAGCGGTGCATAGACCTTACCAGACTTTGGAGCTTCTGCTAGTCTAGGTTTCAAGCCTTTGGATCTTGTGGCTCTCTAGGTTTTAAAGCAGTGTTTTTCAACCTTTTTATTTCACAGCACACTTGAACCTGTAAACTATCGTGATACACTTAAATTATGTTAATCAAAAAAATTTTTAAAAATATACTTACTATGCCTTGAACTTCTTTCAAAGGTAATTTGATTAGTGATCTTTAAAATTTTTTGCATCACACCTAAGATCCTCTTACGGCACACCAGCATGCCTCAGCACACCAGTTGAAAATCACTGTTTTAGAGGCCTTTCTCATATGTAGCTGATGGTGGGTGCACAGGTGTGTGTGGAGAGGATTTCTCCTGGCTTCAGCTGAGTCTTCGCTAGACTTAAGACTTAGCAATAGATGCCCTAGGTCTGGGCTATGGGGATGCCAAAAAGCCCAGTTTGGCTCTTATTTTATTTTGAGACATGGTCTTGCTCTGTTGCACAGGATAGTGTACAGTGGTGTCATCGTAGCTCACAACAACCTCAAATTCCTGGGCTCAAGCGACCCTCGTACTACAGCCTCCTAAGTAACTGGGACTACAGGTGTGTCACCATGCCCAGCAGTAATTATTTTTTTTTAGATTAAAAAATAAGCAACATTGAAAGCAGCACAGAGCAGTGCATAGTTAGTTGTGAAGAGAAGGATAAGCAAACGCTTAAACCATAGCACCAGTTTGCCCTCTGTGCCAGAGGACACAGATGAGGGTAGTGCCAGCACAGGGCATGAGGTTCTGTGACCACCCTCATGTCAAGGCTCAGTCTGAAGAGCTAGAGTCAGACCCAGGCTCAAGGTCCTGGCCCCATCTTTACCTCCAGGGTTCAGCTTCCCCATCTGTAATAAGCAGGCACCAGTATCCACTTCCCTATAGCCCGAGGCTCTGGGAGGAGCAAATGAGGCTGTAAACCAGATTCCATTGATAGGAAAAGGCCCTGTGAGAAGGTAGGATCCTTACTGGGCAGCCCCACCTCCTGGATGGCCCAGAGGCTAATGAACTCCTAGAACTAACTACCCTGCCGAGCCTCAGCTGACCTAGATAATTGCTATAGCAACTCCACACTTCTAATGAACTCTCTGCTATTTCTGTTCTGGGCCATTAATGGAATAACCCTTTAGATCTGACTTTGTTAAGGGACCTATTTGAGCAAACAGGCTGCCCAACTGGTATTCCCTACCTTTGGCCTAGGGTCATAAGCAGCCTGACAAGGGGGCAGCAGCTCAGCTGCACTGGACTGGATCTAGCTGAGATGCAATCTGTCTTTAGCCAGGCTTCATCAGGGGTCCATTCCAGCCCTACTCTGCTGGCCATCTTGCTGTGTGACCTTAGAGTGGTCTTAACCTCTCTGGGACTCCTTCAGGAGGAAGGTCCCTGCTTTTGGTCTGAGGCTTTTGGACATGTCCCTCTTTAGGCTCCAGTCTGATTCCCTACCATCTTCTCACTGGGGTCCAGACACTGTCAGGAGCCTTGGAATCTGCACATCCCTGGCCAGTTGCACAGGTTGCCCACAGAATGGTTTGCAGCCTTGATAGTCCTGCCTCACCAGGGTTCTGAGAGAAGCAGGCCCTTCTGGGCTTCTTCCTCAGGCCTAGTTATCCAAGTACCCCCAAAGGGTCCTGCCTGCCTTTGCTCCCTCCCACCTCCCCCCGCCCCCCCACAGCCCTCGTCTCCGCTTCCCAGAGGCTGGCTTCCCTCTCTGGGGCTCTGGTCTCCATCCCAGTCCTATGTGCAGATGGGCACTTGCTGGTTCCCCTAGTCAGTACATTCTTTTTCTTTATTCCCTTTTTTTTTTTTTTTTGGAGACAGAGTCTCGCTCTGTCACCCTGGGCAGAGTGCCATGGCGTCATCCCAGCTCACAGCAACTTCAAGCTCTGGGCAATCCTCTTGCCTCAGCTTCCCAAGTAGCTGGGACTACAGGTGCCTGCCACCATGCCCGGCTAGTTTCTCTGTTTTCAGTAGAGACAGGGTCTTACTCTTACTCAGGCTGATCTCAAACTCCTGAACTCGAGTAATCCACCCACCTCAGTCTCCCAGAGTGCTAAGATTACAGGTCTGAGCCATGCCCAGCTCCCCTAGTCATTACCGACACAGTTGTGAGATGAATAAGTAATGCCCCCCACCCACCAGGGGCTCAACAGACCCCTGGTCCTCTCAGGCCACCACCCAGTTCCTATACTAGGCCCTCCTCCATCTTATCCCCAGGAACTCCTGGCCAGGATGGAACATCTCTAAACCCCATGGATACTGGGAAGGCCCAGGTCCCAGCCAGTATTCACTCCTACTTTCCAAGGCAACCTAGGCCTGACTAGACTGGGTCACCCTTAAAGGCTGTTGAGAAGTGTGCTCAGGACATGCTTTACCTTGTAGAGGGTCCTTTGCCTCTTTGGGTTGCTGGCATGGTAGGGGGACAGAACTCACCAAGCTGTGAGTGCATGTGGGAAGTGGCTGAGACAAGTGGCAGTGATCATATTAAACCCTGGCTGTTGGGATGTGTGTGCAGAGTGAGGGGTGAGAGGTGTCGGGGCCACATCCTTAACTCCTACTCTCCTAAGCAACCTGATAACTCAAGCTCTCTGAAACAGAGAGGCTCCTGGAAGTCAGTTGCTTCTCTCTGCCCTACTCCTTGGGCTCCAGCTGTAGTCTGGGAGGTTGAGGGAGACTTCTCTCTTCTCTTGGGCCCACATGCTGCCTAAGAGAGGCCTGAGACAGGACATCTGGGCCTACACCTAACTCCCCTACTCCCACCCTGCTCTGCCTCTGTCTCCTCATCTGGAAATGAGGCCTCTGACCAGAACCCCCCTCCGCCTTCCTTCTGGGACCTCCTTGATATCACTATAGGCCTCTCTAAGTCTGCAGAGCCCAGTACTCCCAGGGGCTTACACAGCTCTCCTGTGCCCCGAGAAGGCCTCTCTTTTCCCTCACTTTTCATTCTGTGCTGGGAAGGTCTGAAGGCAGACCATGCCATCCCCCTTGTATAGATTCGCTGAAACTCACACTGAGCTTGACAAAGCCTAGGCCTCCCCCACCCAGCCCAGGGCTATTCCCAGCCCGCTTGGGTGACCCCTGGCCACCAATAGCTGAAGAACTGAGGCGTGAGGCCCCGGGGTGACTGAGGCTACTCACTCTGCCTCCATATTCTCCCCTGGTTTTTCATTCTGAGCTATGTGTATGCGTGTGTGTGCACTAATGCATGTGTGTGCACTTGTGCCGAGTATGTGGGAAACCCCAGGATGCTTCTGCAGCCAAGGTGGTTTCAGGGCTGCTATGTGCCCCGGTCTAGAACAGCAATCATGTGGGAAATCTCAGTTTCTATTTATACATGGAGATGTTAGGAACGACGGTGAGCCCAGAAGCATGTGTGCTGGCATCGGAATCGATTGGGGACTGGTAATTAATTTGCTTAGACCTTAATTAATTCTCCAGTTCTTTCTTATTTGTGGACTGTCACGCCTAATTGTGCTCAGGAGCTCGAGCTCAGAGCAGGCCCTCTGTTAATTGACGTATGGTCGCTGTGAGGTGGAAGTTAATGGTTTGGGAAGCTGGGCAAACAGTGTAATTAAAGGTCAATAGAGGAGGCATCGGAAAATACACACCCAGGTCCAACCACCAGTCTCCCTGCACAGAGTTCGTTCCAGGGGCTGCAGGTCCCACTACCTTCTCGAGAGGCCTTGGGAGGAGGGGAGCATGGGGTGGAGTTAGCAGCAAGAGGGAGGGCTAGGGCCATGTTCCAGAGCAGACCCTGGCCAGAGGGCTAGGCACACCTTGCTAGCAGTTATGAATGAGGCAGGGGCTTTAAAGAGGTGGAGACCCCATGTGGCATCTCAGCAACCACATCTATAAGGCCGGCACCACAGACACTGTGTAGGTGTGTGTAGAGAGAAGATCAGAAGCCCTGAAGGTCACCCCTGGCTGCCTGACTCCATTCACATGGAGTAGGGGACAGCTGTGAATGTCAGTAAAGACCCCTATCTGGGTCCTGAGCATCAGCCACCTGATGCCTTTCATGAAGAACAGCCTTCCTGCATGCACCGGAAGTGCAGCCCCAGCAGCCCTTTGCTAGGAAGTGACTTCTTCCTGTATTATCCCCTGCAGTCCCTTCTGTTAAATGTCACCATGTATTTCGTTGCCATGAAAAGATCCCTGAGGCCAGGCATGGTGGCTCATGCCTGTAATCTTAGCATTCTGGGAGGCCGAGGCAGGTGGATTGCTTGAGCTCATGAGGTCGAGACCAGCCTGAGCAAAAAGTGAGACCCTGTCTCCATTAAAAATAGAAAAACTGAGGCAAGAAGATTGTTTGAACCCAAGAGTTGGAGGTTGCTATGAACTATGATGCCATGGCACTCTACCCAGGGTGACAGTTTGAGACTCTGACTAAACAAAATATAGGCTCGGTGCCTGTAGCACAGTGGTTGTGGCACCAGCCACATGCACCGAAGCTGGCAGGTTCAAATCCGGCCCAGGCCAAGTACAATGGCAATGACAGCTGCAAGAAAAAGTGGCTGAGTATTGTGGCAGGTGCCTGTGGTCCCAGCTACTGAGAGACCGAGGCAAGAGAATTGTGTAAGTCCAGGAGTTTGAGGGTGCTGTGACTGTGATGCCATGGAACTCTGCCGGGGGCAACGTAATGAAACTCTGTCTCGAGGGAAAAAAAAAAATCCCTGAGCTCACCACTGAGTCCATGGCCCAGGGTGTTCAGGCAGTCTTTGGGAGATCTTCTGCTCACTCACACCCAACTTGCCGCACACGTGCTCCCCCATGTCTCCTTTGCCCCTGGGCTACATGGTTTCCATGTCATCGATCCATCTCCCCCTGCACTGCTCCTCTCTCATGCTTAGTCCTCTTTGCTTCCCTGGTCCAAGAGGTGGCCATGGCAATGTTGAAGACCTGCCTTCAGGCCTGGTCCCCTGTGAGTGACAGGTAGCAAGATGTGTTCTGTGCCGTGACATGTGCTCCCTCTAGTTGGGGCAGTGGTCCACATGGTATCCACGCCCCTCAGACACCTTGGGATGCTATGAGTCCCTGCCTGGACCTGCTCCTGCTGCTGCCTGCTGTACTCCACTGCAGCCCTGGTGAATCTTGCGACCCTTCTCTCCTGGGCCCCAGGCCTTTGCACAGGGCCCTGCTGCTTGGATTCCTGCTCTTCCCACTATCTCAGCCTCTTCCCTGGCTGCTAGGTCTTCGCAACTCAGCTCAGAAACCATCTCCTCTCAGAAGTCCTCCCTGGGAGTCCCAGGGGGGTTAGACTGCCGCTCCCTGTGTGTGCCTGTGTCTATTTGGGGACTGCCCGTTTTGTTGTTCTAAGTCTGCTCTCCATCAGACTGAGTGCCCCAAGATGGGGACTGAATCTCATTTATCCCTACCCCGCAGACTCCCTCTGGGCCTGGCACACAGTCTGCGCTCAGTGTGGATTTCTTCAGTGAACAAATGCTTTGCACAAAATGTTTGAGATCAGGCTCTTACAATGTGGACCCTTACCCTGATAATAAAGGTGACCAGATTCTTTGGCTGCCTGGACATTTAGACATTTTCCATTTTTAAAAATAATTTTTTAGTGTTTTGTCATCTTATATAAGTTTTTACCACCTCTGGTTCACTCTTGGGTGGATGGGCCCACCCCTTCCTAGGTCATCCTGGGCATATTATCCAACCTTTCCTGGCCTTGGTACCCCATCTATAAAGTGAGGACACTAGTGAACTAAGTAGTTTTCCTGGGGATTAAACATGTCAATCTTCCAGAATATCATAAGCACCCCGTAAATGTTAGTCCTCTTCCAACTCTACTCCCCTCCACCTGCCCCAGTCAGAGATGGCAAGAACAAGAGGAGACATGTTCCTGCCATTAGGAAACTTATTATTTGGAGGGTAAGAGGAGCTAAAATGCCCCAAAGAGCACAAAACAAAAAGCAAAAGTTCCAGTGATAAGTCCAATAAAGTTTTATAGAGGATGAAATTCATTAGATATTATCTCTAATGACCTTGTAACACCTCTAAGATTTTAGGTGCCTGTGGTTCAGTGAGTAGGGCGCCGGCCCCATATGCCGAGGGTGGCGGGTTCAAACTCAGCCCTGGCCAAACGGCAACAACAACAACAAAAAAAATAGCCAGGTATTGTGGCGGGCGCCTGTAGTCCCAGCTGCTTGGGAGGCTGAGGCAAGAGAATTGTGTAAGCCCAAGAGTTAGAGGTTGCTGTGAACTGTGTGACATCATGGCACTCTACCTGAGGATGGTACAGTGAGACTCTGTCTCTACAAAAAAAAAAAAAAAAAAAAGATTTTAGGAATCTAACATGAACTGCATTATTTAGGGAGAGCGTGTTTGTTTTTACAAAAGAGGATCATTAGGTCATGTTATCAAAGGAGTATGTGGGCACAGTGGTGCAGATTTTGAGGACCCGTGAAAGAAGGCTGCCCTGGGTTGGGTGCCAGAGATTGTGGCAGCCTCAGAACTGTCATGGGCCCCTGGTGTGTGTCAGGCCCCAAGAGGACATGGCAGTGGGTCCGTTTCAGCCAGAGGGAGGTATAGTGTGTCCTAGAGCTCTGTCCTCAGTCCCATCCCCTCCAGTAGTTTTATGACTGCCTGGGATGGAGGAAGCCTGTGGCTCACATTAAAGAAGCAGAGACAACAACCTGGCAGGAATTGTGAATTCATGGGCAAGAGTATCAGGATCTAAAAAGATCTGCCAAGGAGGGCCAAAGAAATCTCGCAAGGTTTGAGGTAAGGCTTGCTGTTCAGTGTGGCTGCACAAGCATAAAAGTGCCAAGACCTGACTTGGCTGAGGTGCTCAGGACAGAGACCTGGGGATTTCATGGGCTATGTGCTTAGAATGGGTCCACAGCATGGCACGTGCCTCTGATGACGTTCACTCCTATTTCAACTGCATTACTAAAGATAGAACACCCAGAACAAAGGATCTGTTTAATTCTGGCTCCACACGTCAAGAGAAGCTCTGATAAGCAGGAGCCCAACAAGAGTGGCAGGATCTTCTGGGGTGGGTGGGGGGAAGAGTCTGTTATTGGAATGAGCTGCCTGACTCTTGGGTTTTGGGGAAGTATCTGATTAGTGATGGTCCCAAAAAGCTGTGGGGGACACTCATACATGGTCAAGTCACCTGTTTCTGAACCATTTGCTCAGGACCCAGCATATAGTCGGTGATCAATAAATGCTGTTAGAGGTTTTGTAATTCCTAAACTCCAGAACACAGAGAAAGTGGGAAAGTGTAAGGCAGGTGGGGAGGCTTACAATGCCAGAGGGAGCACACTGGGGTCTGGAGTACTAGCTAAGGGTTTGAGCTTTATCTTATGGCTGATGGGGAACCATTAAAGAAGTTCAAACTAGGGAGCAGCTGCGATAAAAGTGAGCTTCTTAGAAGATGGATGTGTTATCAGGAATCTTATATTAAAAGATTCCAAATTTCCAAGTCAGCCTACACGTAGATTTATAGGCTGATTTTTTAATCCAGAAATTCCCAGTCCTGAATTGGTGACACTTAATATGGATTATGAAACTCTCCTAAATTCTCAAGCTATTTAACAGAAAATCTCTGCTGTTTCACACTGCCTATCAGGTAGAGTTATGGTGATTATAAATCAAGCAAATATTAGGTATACATCCTTTGAAGACAGAAGGGTTGAATGCTGCTGTGATTTGAGTGTGTGGTGACTTACACACACACTTTTTAAAAAATGTATAGGCTCGGCACCTGTGGCTCAAGGGGCTAAGGTGCTAGCCACATACACCTGAGCTGGTGGGTTCAAATCCAGCCTGGGCCCGCCAAACAACAATGACGGCTACAACCAAAAAAAAAAAAAAAAAGCTGGGTGTTGTGGCGGGTGCCTGTAGTCCCAGCTACTTGGGAGGCAGAGGCAGGAGACTCACTTGAGCCCAGGAGTTGGAGGTTGCTATGAGCTGTGATGCCACAGCACTCTACCTAGGGTGACAGCTTGAGGCTCTGTCTCAAATATATATATAATAATATATATGCTATATATTATTAAATACAGCTAATCTTTTTTTAAATTTTAGATTAATATGAGGGTATAGACGATTAGGTTACATTGTTTGTGTTTGTTAGGTAAAGTCCAAGTTGTAGTTGTACCCCTCATCCAGGAGGTGTGTCATATGCCCTTACGTTGTGCCTGTTAGGTGAGAGCACACCAGTCTCCCTCCCTCTCTCCTCCCCCCAACTTGAGTTTAATTGCATATATCTCTGGCAGGGACTGAGAACCTGGCTACAGAGGTTGCTTCTGGGGAGGGGGTGAAGCTAAGTTAGAGTTAGGAAGGAGAGTTACTAGACTTATTAGAGTTGGGAAGGAGACTTACTTTTTATGATTTACTCTTTTATATCATTTGAATCATTTACTGTGTTACCAATAAAATAGTGGAATGAAGGAAGGAAGGGAGGGAGGAGAGAATAGAAGAGAGAAGAGGAGGGGAAGCCAGCTTTACCTTTCCCTCCTTGTCAATGAAAAAGTAGCGTCTAGGAGCACTTTGTCCAATATCAGTCTGGAGCCAGAATGGCAACTCAGGTCTTAGGGTGCTTTGTTTGTTTTAATGAAAATGGCTCTATTTTTTCCTGATAATACATAGCCATTATATCAAGTTGAACATCCTACTTGTCTCTCCAGAGATAAGTTTAGT
The DNA here is from genome assembly GCF_027406575.1 of Nycticebus coucang. Lineage (NCBI taxonomy): Eukaryota > Metazoa > Chordata > Mammalia > Primates > Lorisidae > Nycticebus > Nycticebus coucang. Next base: position 71,737,297 of record NC_069783.1, on the reverse strand, counting down.
ATATATCCCTCCAAATTCAAGTTATCACCTAAAAGTATATGAATCTCTGCCTATTTATTATATTGATATATATTATCAATATGCCTTTATAAATATAATTTAATACAAATGGGTTTGTGCATATATGTTATCCTGTAAACTGCCTTTTTTTTTGAGACAGAGTTTCACTTTGTCGCCCTAGGTACAGTGCAAGGGTGTCATAGCTCACAGCAACCTCAAACTCCTAAGCTCAAGTGATTCACTTGCCTCAGCCTCCCGAGTAGCTGGGACTTACAGGGGCCTACCACAACACCCAGCTATTTTTAGAGACTGGGTCTGGCTCTTGCTCAGGCTGATTTTAAACTTCTGAGCTCAAGCAATCTACCTGCCTTGGCCTCCCATAGTGCTAGGACTACAGGTGTGAGCCACTGTGCCCAGCAGGGTTATTTTATTTTTAAAGAAAGGGCCTCTGGAAGGCACCTGTGGCTCAAGGAGTAGGGCGCCAGCCCCATATATTGGAGGTGAGGGGTTCAAACCCAGCCCCTGCCAAAAACAACAAAACAAAACAAAGGGCCTCCCTCTTGTTCAGGCAGGTCTCGAACTCCTGAGCTCAGGCAATCTACCCTCTTTGGCCTCCTGGAGTGCTCAGATTGCAGGCATGAGTCACCATGCCTTGTCTTGTGGATTTTTTTTTAATTATGAAATTTAATTTTTCAATTAACATAGAAAATTGAGGAAATAGAGAAATAAAATATTAGATGCACTCAAAGCCCTCAATACCCTCTTCTAGATTCTGTTTCTTTCTCTCCCTGGAGAAGTCTGCTGACCTGCATTCAAGATGGTTGTGATTTATGTCCCACCAGCCATCAATTGTATTATATATATATATATATATATATTTTTTTTTTTTTTTTTTGTAGAGACAGAGTCTCACTTTATGGCCCTCGGTAGAGTGCCGTGGCCTCACCCAGCTCACAGCAACCTCCAACTCCTGGGCTTAAGCGATTCTCCTGCCTCAGCCTCCCGAGCAGCTGGGACTACAGGCGCCCGCCACAACGCCCAGCTATTTTTTGGTTGCAGTTCAGCCGGGGCCGGGTTTGAACCCACCACCCTCGGTATATGGGGCCGGCGCCTTACTGACTGAGCCACAGGCGCCGCCCTATTTATATATTTTTAAAAGTTACATTAACTGTATCATACTGTAAATTGCTTTTGAAACCTTTGTTGTGGTTTTAAGATTTATATCTTAAATATATATATATATTCGTTTCACCTATTATAGACATTCTACTATGTGACTCTCCACAGTTGATTAATTGAGGACATTTGTTTCCAGTTTCTCATATGTATATCACGGTCTGGCTCTAAACAACCTTATATTCGTGTCCATGTGCACATGAGTAAGAGTTCTCCTGAGCAGGGTTTTCAAACCTTGATCTATATTACAATCACCTGAGCTGCTTAAAACAAAAACAGATCTGGTGGGAAGATGAGTGTCTGGTGCTTAAAAAAAAAAAAATAGATCCAAGTTCTACTTCAGATTTAGTTTCATTTGTGCAGCCAGCATTGAGAATTACCGATTTAGGTATGTACCTAGAAATGGAATGAGCATGTTAGAGGGCATGTACATATGTAACTTTACTAACTAATACCCAGTGGGCATGCAGGCTTTCACCCTACCTGCAGAGTATGAATTTTTGTTTCCCTATGTCCTCTTCAACACCTCTTCAATATCTGGTGGTACTAATCGTTTTAAATTTCTGTTCATCTGAAATAGTTCTTTTCTCATTTTGATTCGCATTTTTCCACTGCCCAGTATGGTTAAGAATAACTTGTAATAGCTATACGAGACATTTGGGTTTCCAAATAGTAGAGAGAACAAGGAGATCCCTGTTTCATACCATACACAAAAATGAATTCCAGATAAAGACCTAAACATGAAAGTTTAAAACTTTTAGAAAAAAATATAGATGACCATTGGAGTAGGGGTTGTTTCTTAATCACACAAAAAGTATATGACAGAAAGAAAAGTACTGTTTATTTGATTGCATAGTAAACTACTTGACAAAAGACACCAGCAACAAAGTGAAGAAAAATAAACCAGAGGCTGGGAATAGCTATTTGGAAACCATTTAGTCAGTGAGGATTATTCTCTGAGACTAAGCACTCCTGCAAATTGATTTTTTTCTTAGATTAGGAAATCGGCCTTTGACTGTTAGTAAAATTGAGTTCATGTTATTGGGATTTTATACTTTATGAATTGCCTCATAATATATTTTTCTATGATTTTTATTACTAATATCTTTTTTTTTTTTTGAGACAAAGTCTCACTTTGTGGCCATTGGTAGAGTGCGGTGGTATCATATCTCACAGCAATCTCAAACTCTTGGGCTCAAGGGATCCTCTTGCCTCAGCCTCCCAAGTAGCTGGGACTAAACAACAATGCCCGGCTATTTTATTAGCGATGGGTGGTCTTTTACTCTTGGTCAGGCTGGTCTCAAACTCGTGAGCTCAGGCAATCCACCCGTCTCGGCCTCCCAGCGTGCTAGGATTATAGGTATGAGCCATCACACCCGGCTAGATTATTAATATCTTTTTAATAATTCTTTTTTTTTTAATAATTCTTACAGATCTTATGTGTGTGTATTTTGGGGGGTGGGTGGGGGGAGACAGAGTATTGTTCTGTTGCCCTAGCTAGAGTACAGTATCACAGCTCATAGCAAGCTCCAATTGCCCTGCTTTAGCCTCCCGGGTAGGAATAACTACCATCACATGCCACTATGCCTGGCTAGTTTTTCTATTTTTGGTAGAGACAATCTACCTCTTGCTCATGCTGGTTTTAAACTCCTGATTTCAAGCAATCCTCCTGCCTTGGCCTCCCAGAGTGCTCTGATTACAGACATGAGCAACCATGCCTAGCTGATCTTTATATATTTTGTGCATGGTTTTGGCTGAACTTAGCAAAAACTCTCATAGTGGCTTAAATGATAAAGGACTTTATTATTTGCAAAAGTAATACATTCAGGGAGATATCCAGGGCCTTCCTCCCAAGTCTCTGCTCTGTCAGCTTCCCAGTGGGCTTTATCTTCAGGCTAGCTCCTGCCATGTTTAGGAGAAGGCAGCTGCAATGCCAAGCATCACATCCAGACCCTATGTCCAGAGGATAAGAGGCTGTCTGCCTGCCACCCCTTCTTAGATGGGAGGAGAGTTTTCCCAGCAGTCCCCAGCAGATAACCTTCATTGGCTAGAATCAGATCACCATATCCCTTCCTAGACCAATCACTGACCAGGGGAGAAATATTACTATTAGTTTGGACTAATCTTTTGGGGGATAGAATAGCTTTTAGAAGTCAGTTACCATGGACCCTCTGTACATTAATATTAGTAGCCTTTTGTTTATCATATACTGTATAAGATACACATTTTTCAAGTTTCTTTTTCTTTTTCTTTTGAGACAAGATCTTGCTCTGTTGCCTGGGCTAGACAGCAATGGCATCATCATAACTCATAGCAACCTCAAATGCCTAGGCTTAAGCAATTCTCCTGTCTCAGCCTCCCAAATAGCTGGGACTATAGGCATGCACCCTCACACCCAGCTAATTTTTCTGGTTTTCATAGAGACAAGGTCTTGCTATGTTGCTCAGGCTATTCTCAAACTCCTGGCCTCAAGCAATTCTCCTCAGCCTCCCAAAGTGCTGGGACTACAGACATGAACCATTTCTGGCCTCTCATTTCTTTCTTTTTTTTTGTTTTTTGAGAAAGTCTCACTTTCTTGCCCTTGGTAGAGTGCCATGGCTTCACAGCTCACAGTAACCTCAAACTCTTGGGCTTAAGTGATTCTCTTGCCTCAGTCTCCTAGTAGCTGGGACTACAGGCACCCACCACAACACCTGGCTGTTTTTTTGTTATTGTTGTCATTGTTGTTTGGCAGACCCTGACTGGGTTCGAACCCACCAGCCCTGGTGCTTGTGGCCGGTGCCCTAACCACTGAGCTATGGGCGCTGAGCCTGGCCCCTCATTTCTTAATCATATGGTCTCTGAATAGATCTTGAATGCCATGTTTATAAGATGGCTCAGTTATAAGAGATATTAATATAATAGGCTTTAAGAAGAGGACAGAACTATATTAATGTTCATTGGAAGCAATAAGCAAGCATTCACTTACACATTCAATACAAGTCACCTGCTTCCAGTGTTGGAGTCTAAGCCTTCTTCACATTTTCTAATTCTCTTTGGGACATTGGTTATTAAACACAGTGTCATGGCCACCACTAATTTCTGTAATCTCTGCCTCTAATCTTGACTCCTTTCGCCTCTTTGAGATTGAGGGTATAATTTCAAAGCATACGAAAGAATATTGCGAATTTTTTTGTGTGCATTTCCAATTTGATTACTCTAGTGGTTTCATTTTTTTTCTTTACTAGAAGGAGAAAACATTCCTGAAGTTACTCAGCTTCTATAGGAAGTTTCTCACATATGAATACCTAAGTGTGGGACCCATGAAGAGGTCACACCAATCCCTACTGACTTTAAAATTTGTATGATCTTCTTCAGAAAGTCTGGCAGTGTCTAAGCATGATTATATTCTCATTGTAAAAATTCAAACTATAGAAAAATTTGGTGTAAAAAAAAAAAAAAAGGTGGGAGTCTTCCAACAACCCCTAATTCTCACATTGAATTCCTTTCCCCAAAGGGGACCACTCTGTAAAGTATGAACCTTCCAAAATGTAACCTGTGGATTTATGCACACATATGTGTGTATACCAATTATGGGGTTTTACATATAGTAAATCATCATGTACATACTCGGTAGCTTTTTTCACATAACAGTTTGTTTTGGAGATCTTCCCATGTGAGTTCCCTAATGGTGGACATTTAGGTTGTTTCTAATTATTTGCTCTTACAAACAGTGCTATAATTAACATCCTTGTAAATGTCTCTTTGTGCATATGGGCAAGCATTTCTTTAGGGTAGCTATCTATGGTTTGGCAATTTCTACTGTCTTTAATTGCATTGCCTGGTATCTGGCAGACGATCTTCTGCATGTACAATAACTTTTCATGTCCGTGCTCCATTATAGTGTAAGTTTTAGAAAGATGTTTTAGGCAACAATTAGGAATCTAAGTTTAAGTTCAAATTCTGTATAGATTGCTGTGGTCAGCTGAGGTGACACTTGAATGAACAGATACCTCTACGCATGGCTAAGTTCACACACATACAAGTGGTTGTTTGGGGTAGCAGATAAGGTCCCCCCCCCCAATGACATTTGTTGTAAGGCACATTATGATTTTTAAAACATTAAAATATTGGAAAATGCATCTTAAAATTGAGGAGTTATAGTAGTTTATATCCCTCAAGCAAATAGCCCATTGCTTCACCTCCACGCTTAAATGTTCCTTTCCCTGTGAGTTGATACAACTGCTTTACCAGCAACTAATTTCCCTGACAGGTGAGTGTGTTACTGGGCAAGTGTGCTGTGCATTGATCTGTTTGTCTACTCCTGCACTAGTTCAGGGGGAAGACTCCCCTGTGGTGTTCTTTGGACCACTTTCTGGTACATTTGTCTTGCTGTCTCCTGCTCTTTCTTACTCCTCTCACTATCCCTTCTACACTGGGTGCTTCATTAGCTGTTCACAATCTGCATGATTTTGCATTGCAGTGGGTCGGATGCGAGAACATCTGCAGCAGTCAAGAGCATATTTTCCTCAGGACTTGACACTGAGCTTGCCATCAGCAAGAAGCAATACCTATCTCTCTTCTCTTTCTCGCTCCCTTTCTCCCTCTCTCCTCCTACTCTCCCCAGCTCCTCTCCCTCCCTGTCTCATTCCATGACATCTCCTCGCATTGCTACTCCAACGTCAGTTAATGCCTGAGTCTTGAATGGTGACAATCTGAGTTGAAAATATGCCAGCTTTCTTAACATTATCACTAACAGACTGCTTAATTAACCTGCTGATACCATCAATAATAGATTTTGCCCATGTGTTAGAGAGAAGACCCATGGCCTATGGTTGCGCTTTCTTTATCTCTGTCTGTCTCTGTCTCTCTCTGTCTCTCTCTCATATATATATATACACACACACACACACACACACACATATACACACACACACATTTGATTAGGCTCTCAGTGTCCGTCATGGGAGAAACATTTGCTAGGGTTGGTTAGCCGAACATTGTGGTAGGCACCTGTAGTCCCAGCTACTTGGGAGGCTGAGAAAAGACAATTGCCTGAGCCCAGGAGTTGGAGGTTGCTGTGAGCAATGATTATGCTACGGCACTCTACCGAGGGTGATAAAGTAAGACTCTGTAAAAAAAAAAAATATATTTTTTTTTTTGCTAGGGTTGGGGTGGGAGGGACCAGGGAAGGTTTAAAAGTGCTATGACAAAATCGAAAGTTCTGGATGAGATCATGGACATAAAATCAGTGTAAAAGACTAGTGTTTTCGGGCGGTGCCTATGGCTCAAAGGAGAAGGGCACCAGCCCCATATGCCGGGGGTGATGGGTTCGAACCTCGTCCCGGCCAAAAACTGCAAAAAAAAAAATACTAGTGTTTTCATTGCTCAAAGGGAGGGATGGCTAGTAGCCTGTGCATACAGCAGGTGCTCAATGAATGGACAAGTATACACAGCTCAACAGAAGAGATTGTAGGGCATGACTAGGCAGTAAGAACTGGCTGTCCTGGGGTTTTCATCATTCTGAGATGGAATTTAGGGTTTTCCGTGTCTTTTTACCACCCAGGCAGGTTAGAAGAGAAGGGCATTGTCACACTCAAAGATGTCCTGCAGGAGCTGGCTGAGAGGAACAAGGCTGGTCTTCACTTCTTTTCATGATACATCGTTTGTCTCAAGTGGCTTTGTGTTTGAACCAAAGTCCTTCTCTGTCCTGCTAGCCCTTCATTTCACATTGGGAAATTGCAGAGAGTAAGCGAGATGCTGCCATGAACCTGGGACTGGCCTACCACCTTCTTCAAATCCACATGGTCTTTTCTTTGTCTGTCTCCCCCACACATACACACACAAAGTGGGGGGTACAGATATTTCAGCTGTCCCAGCTTCTCCTGACCTAGTGTGGGCCCAGGTCCCGAGGCTAACATTCTGTGTGAGCTCAGCCAGCACCCAGAAATCCCAGGAAGACCCTAAACACTGCTGCTCCTCCTCTCACACCCAGGGAAGCTAAGCAGGAGCGAGGTGACAGTGGTTCAAGTTCTTGGTGTGAGCTGGCGGCCCCCTACTTTAAGGGGATGCCCGTCCCTGGGACCATGTGCCTGTAACCTTGCCTTTCTTGGAATGGTGGTAGTTGTGGTGAGGAAGAAGAGGTTCTCGGGGGCAGGGATTGATACCTTTCAGGGTAGAAAATCCCACTATCCAGTGGTTTTCTTGGGTCTCCTGGGAACTGAGGCCCTGGCAGCATGGGGGATGCAAACCATGAGTACTGCCACTAGAGGGCGCGTCCCCAGCACTCAGAGGCCAGGTGCCCACTTCTTCAGGCCACCCTGGGGGGCCCTTCTGGGTCCTGAACCCTGGGGCTGGCAGAATCTCACCTCTGGGAGTGAGGTGGGAGAGTTACAGAGACAGGATTAAAACTCAAGACCAGATGGCCCCAAACCCAGGCTCCTAGTTCTACCTCCACTTGCTTCCCCATTGATTGAATCTTCTTTACCTCAGATTCACTCTCCTAAGTCTGTCCATCTCTGGCGGTGGTTAAAACAAAGGTTTCTCAGTATCAGCGCTGTTGACAGTTGGGGTCAGGTAATTCTTTGCTGTGGGGCCGTCTTATGTGTTGTGGGAAGGTTAGCAGCATCCCTGGCCTCCACCCACCGGATGCCAATACAACCCCACTCCACCCCAGATCGTGGTCAGCAAAAAGATCAGGTGGCCAAATGTATCCAAAAAATCACCCCTGGTTAAGAGTCACCGTTTAAGACAGGTAGGTGTGCCCACTGTGGGGCAGGAGGGGTGCAAGGCTTGACTTACAGCCACAGAGGGTCTGCCTGTGGGGCCCATTGCACTGAGCATCATGTAGAAACAGTAGAGATGCTTGAAGATGGCGTATGTGCTCTAAATACATTTCAGAACTGTATTTGGCCTTCTGCTTTTCTCCTCCAAAGACTGCAGAGCTTCTCGGTCTTCCCCTCTGTTTATTCCACTTCCCTACTTATTGAAACAGGAGACTGAGGCCCAGGAACCTCCAGGGTCTCAAGCCACACCTCACCTGAAGAACCCTATCCCCCAGCTGTGGGCACCCTGGACCACTCGGCTCCCCAGCCATTGGCTCGGGCACCAGGAGCATCTGTGGTCTCCCTCCCACTCTGCCTGCCCACTAGGCCCCGCCGCACTCCAGCTCCCCAAACCCCGGTGCCCCCCCACTGGAGGGAGGGGGGAAGCAGCAGGTGTTGATGCTAATCAGCGTTCACAGCCCAGAACTGCAGTCGCTCCCAGGCTCACACACTCCCCAAAATTAAACACTCATTATACAAAATTAATTGACATTAATTAGCAAAAATTAAAACTTTAAACACAGCAAGGCGCTTTGGGGGGAGGAGTGAGGCAGGCGGGCTCTGCATTTGTCACCCCCCACTCCCCACCTGCCCACCACTCCCAAGTCCCCCCACTTCTACCCTGAAGCAGGGCTGGAGGAGTTCAGGCGAGGGCGGCACCCACATTGGGCCACGGGCCCGGGCCCGGGCCCAGCCATGTGAGTCCCAGGCAAGGGGAGCAGAAATAGGCTTCCTGCGCTAGTCACCAGCTGACGGGTGGCCCCCAGATTTCAGCATGCAGTGCTGATCTAAGGAGCAAGGAACCCTCTCCACAGTCCAGGTCCCCAAGATCTCAGCTAAGAGCAGGGAGGGGGCACACCAAAGGAAGGACCTCAACGTTGGGAATCAAGAATATAGGTCTACCTTGACTTTTGTTCCCCCCACTCTCCTATTCCAGGTATCTAGTGGCTTAGGTACTATAGCCTTTCTGCTCTGCCCCGATTTGCTGTGTGACCTCAGAGAAGGCAGTCCCCCTTTTGAGCCTCAGTTTTCTGTCCATATGATGAGGGGGTGGTGCTGGGTGCCTGCTCTGACACCTGCTGTCGGGGAAGCAAATCTCTGGGAACTTGATTCACTCTGAGGCTCCAGGGGCTGGATGTGGAGACTGGCATTTAAAGAGAATAAGGTAGTCCAGGGCCTGAGTTGCTGATGGTGAAACCTCAGGCGCCTGTGAGGATGCGTCTTCAGGCTAGAGAGGCCTTCTAGCTGGCCTCCTAGCAGAAGAGGGTGGCATCCTCCATAGGTGGCTGCACTCTGAGCCCTAAACAATTCTCCCTAACACTAGCTCTTTCTCCCTAACACTAGCTCTTGAAGACCTGCTCACCAGGTCTTCAAGGCCCCCAAATCCTTCACTAGGCTGGTAGACAGGGGCACAACAGAACTCTCCCTTCCCATACTTCTGCCCCCTGCCTTTGAACGCAGAACCCTGTGGCTCAGGACGGGAAGGCTTGGGAGAGAGAGAAGCCTGGTATCCACCCCTAGGAACACCATCCTCCCCCTCAGCCCTGCTCCCTGTAACCTTCTCTCTCCAGCCAGTGCCAATATCTGCAACGTGGTCCTGATGCGATACGGGGAGCTGGAGGAAGGCATTGATGTCCTGGATGGTGATGGCAACCTCGTGGGCTCCTCCAAGATTGCAGCCAGACACGTGGGTCTGCGGGGGCTCTAGGGGCAGGGCAGAGGGGGCAGCAACAGGGGGGGATTGGTTTTCCTCTAACTTGTTTGTTCCTTGGGGCTTCTGTCCAAAGGAGCCTGGTTTTGTCCTTTTGATATGTTCTCACTCTGCCCCCATCTCCTATCTACATGAGCCCCAGGTCTGGCCCCAGCCAAGCCTGTCCCCCCTGACAGTTGCTCATCGCTATGAAACATCCCATCTTTTGTCCTGGCCCCTCAGGAACCAGCTTCTCTGATAACCTCACCCAAACAAGGTGTTAATTGGCGAGGGCAGAGGAGACTCTCCCAGAACTTTCTTCCCCTCCCCAGGACCTGGGCCCTGTCTCCCTGGGCCTTCACATCCTCTAGGGTAAGAAGGAGAGTCCTGGAGGTGAGTGCTTTGTGGTTCTGGGTTAGTAGGCACTTCTGCAGGCAATGCTTCACCAGGAAACGAGTATGCTGAGGCTGAGGGATTTCTGGCTTGCCAAGATTTGGAGAAGAATATTTTGTCACAAAAAGACCCTCTTTCATTTCAAGTTTCACTAGTCCCGCCCTCTCTAGCAATTATAATTTTTTAAGAAATGAGTCCATGTGCACTTTTCCTTGTGCTTCCCATCTTCATCCTGATGGTGGTTAATGCCTCATCCCTGCAAAGGTATGAGGCAGCCGAGCACCCACCCTGTCTTGAGACCCTTGATTGGCAAAGAGCCCTGTCCAAGTCAGTGCTTCTGCAAGGCCAGTGAGGGGTTGGGGGTTCCAGCCACGCACCATTTCTGTGCTCCCTGTGCTAACACTAGACCATCCCATTGTCCCCACTCCTGTTCAGGAGACTGGAGGGACCCTCTCCTGGGCCTGCCTGAGGCTGACTATAGGGTCCAAGTTCCTGAGTGACATTTTCAGCCCTAAACCCATTATCAGAGGGGATTTAGCCTCAGTTTCCTAGGGATCAAGGGCTGTGAGCCATTCCTGGACCCTCATCTGAGGACCAAGAGCTGGTGGCATTAAAGGAACTCACTGTAATAGCTGTCAAAGTGCAGAACTGTCATGGAGCTAGGCCCTCCCAAGGGCACAGGCAAAGCCCCAGTAGAAACCCTGCAGACACTCAGCAGAAGCACGTGCCCTTTACTAAGAAAGACTTACCTAGAGCCAGGAGACACGAGATCAGATCTTCTACATCTTTGTCTTTAAGGGATGTCAATTAAATAAACCCCACAACCTGTGTCCTCCCTCAGTGCCATGAGCCTCGCTGTTGGTGCTGGTCCTTCCACCCCCCTCGGCTTCAGAGCTTCTCCTAGCTCCTGTGCAGCCCAGGAAGGGGAGGCTGCACCCACCGCCTCTGTGAGGTGCTCGAGCACCTCCCTGGCACAGCTCCTTCCGGGGGCTGCTTCTGTGTTGCCACCCCTCCCCCACACATGGCAGGTGATGGGAATCTGCTCTTTCAAATGTGTGTGGCAAGAAGAGGGGGATGGAATACAGCTTCGTGAGCAATTCCATGAATAATCCCATTCAGCCAGATGTGCTTAGCAGCAGCACACACACCCAGGGCCCCGGGGCGGGGTTCGCTGTCCTGCCACCTACTATCCCCGGCCTCTCTCTCACCACAGCCTCTGCCTGCCCCCAGGCCCTGCTGGAGACGGCGCTGACACGGGTGGTCCTGCCCATGCCCATTCTGGTGTTACCCCCGATCGTCATGTCCATGCTGGAGAAGTGAGTTGGGGCGGCCAGAACTGAGGGGCTGCCAATGGGGAGGAGGGCCAGAGGGAGGGGACCAGAGGAGGGCCAGAGGGAGGGGACCAGGCTAGTCCAGGGCAAGGGACTAGGGAGCAGCCGGCAGCCCCCTTGTTTTCAGAGGGTGGCAAGTGGTGTCCTCCATTATTAGGCTTTCCCAGGTAGGTGCTACTAGAATTGTTCTGTGAGAATTCACTGACTTACCATGCAGGACCCTGGGCTAAGTGCTATGAGAGATAGGGATGAGGCTGGGCCTGCCCTGAGGAGCTGGTGTTTCTGGTGTGAGTGTGTGTGCACACCCGTGCGTGTGGGTGTGTGTACGTGTGCACTCTCACATGCTGTCAGTGAACAGTGCAGGGAAGACTCATCTGAGGATGCTGGTAGGAAGACCAAATCCGGGACCGGCCACACCCCTTGCAGGCATCTACTGTGAGGTATGTCACCTCCTCACTCAGCCTGTTCCTCTGCTTATAAAATACAAATAGTAATAACTCCCCTGTCTCCCTCAGAGGGAGATGTTCTAAGAACTCATGTTACGTATTTGTCATGACTGTAGAGACAATAAGGGAACATAATAACATAAGTTAGTGAGTGTGAAATTGCATTGGGAAGACTGAGGTGCTGCTGGAAGGAGATGCCAGGCAGGGAGGGCAGGCCCCGAGCACCAGAGCAGACCTGGGACAGGACTGAGGGCAGGGAAGGGTCCTAGGCGAACAGTGCCCCGAGGGTCAGTCCCCTGGCTTGTACAGGTAACAATGAGACTTCCCTCCCTCCTATCTTCCTGGGGGCTCTGCCCAGTGGGGATACCTCAAAGCATCAATTGAAATTTGGGGTATATAGGATGAGAACGGGGTTTGGAGCACTCCATCTGGGTTCTGGGGCAAGGGATTCTCCTCAGTTTGGGGACCCTCTCATTTATCAAGCACTCCCTCCTAGTCCTCTCTCAGTCTGGTCTCTGCCTGAATGCCTCCTCCTCAAACAGGCCCTCCCTGGCCACCCCATCAGAACAGCTGCCATTATTCATGATCTCCTCTCCCCTTTACCCCCATATTTTTCTTCACAGCACTTACTAGTATCTGTGATCACTTAGCTAGCTGTGCATTATCTGTATGCTCCACTAGAATGTAATCTCCATGGAGGCAAGTGAGGCCTTTTGTTTACTGCCCTGCACCTTATCTAGTGCAATTCCTGGCCCATAGTAGGTGCTCCATGTTTGTTGAACGAATGAATGAGTAAATGAATGCTTTTATTTAATCCTCACAACAGTACGGTAAGTATGATATCCCTGTGTTACAGGTGAGGAGAAGAAGGTAAAGAGAGATTATATCATCTGCTTAGGGTCACACGCTAGGAAATGTCAGAGCCAACTGTGGCTCAGGACTATGACTGCAAAGCCTAGGCTCTTCATACTACACTGGTTGCCTCTTGGGTCTGCAGGTCGCATCATGTGATCAGTGTGAGTTTGGGTCCTGCCCTGTCAGATTTGGGGCCTGACCTCAGGAAGCCTGTATTATAAAAGAGATAGGTAAGACCCATACACAGGTCAGCTGCAGGTAAGAGCAGGCAGTTTGTAAATGGGGCCAAAGTGATCTTCAGAGATGGAAGACTATGGAGCCAGCAGTAAGAAGGACTATTTTCCTGGAGAGGGCTGCAGCTGATGCTGAGAGCAGGAAGGGAGAGCTTTCTAGGCACGGTGTAGGCCAATGGTGTGGACATGGAAGAGTCCAGCCTAGCTGAAGCAAAATGTGCTTGTAGGGGCCAGACAATGAGGGGTCCTGTATGCCTGGCCAAAGAGGCAGTCCCTCTCATCCTCGAAGAGGGCAGAGCCACTGGGGGTACCTGAGTGAGGACATGGTGTGTTGAGTACTGGGATTTCCAGAAAATAGGGCTGGGTATGGTGACTCATGCCTGTAATCCCAGAACTTTGGGAGGCTGAGGCAGCAAGATTACTTGAACCCAGGAGTTCAAGACCAGCCTGAGCAACATAGTAAAACCTCATCTCTATAAAAAATATAAAAGTTAGCTGAGTATAGTAGCATGTACCTGTAGTCCCAACCACTTGGGAGGCTGAGGCAGAAGGATAGCTTGAGCCCAAGAGTTTGAGGTTGCTGTGAGCTGTGATGCCATGGCACTCTACAAAGGGTGACAAAGTGACACTTTGTCTCTCTCTCTCAAAAAAGAAAGAAAATGGAGTGATGGTTAGTGTAGCATTGAACTGGTGAGGGGGAGGTGCTTAAACTTGGCTTTGGGAGTCAAGGAAGTAAGATGATTATTCTAGTTCTGAACCTCAACAGTCTAAGATCTGCCTAGTGTCTGGGTGCTACGTAGTCTGACTCAGTTCAAGGTCCAAAGAAACCCCTCTGGTAGGGTGGAGAGAGGTTGGCAGTCTGCTGCTCGTGGCAGTCTTGTATCTGGTTGGTCCTTGAGAGCCTCTGGGGAGAAGAAAAGTGTCCAGCCCTGGTTCCCCCGGGAATATCAAGATTTGTGCCCTGAAAGACCTGCTAGTCTCACATACACCCCAGAGCTGCAGGACTGTGGGGTAGGTGAGGCAGGATGACATAGCAGAGCAGGCTGGGACTGGTGGGAATGTGAAGTCTGCATTCCAGCTCCACCTCCTGCCAGTCTGCAACTGGCTGTGGAACCTCCCTCAGTCTCAGTTTCCCACATGAAAATGAGGACACTGCCCCTTCATCACCTCCTTCATCAGGGCTTTGCATTCACACCATCCATCAGCTCTGGGGCTCTTGGCAGGGGCCTGGCCCACACTCCCAGCCTCTTGGTACAGGGACTCTAGCACAGGACCTCTGCTGAGGACCTGGTGCAGGAGATAGCCGCCACATTTGGGGAGCCCCTGTTGGGTAAGGGAGTCAGGACAGCCAGGGAAAAAAGACAAAAGAACACTTACAAAGCAGCCTACTTGCAAATTAATGGAGTGCAAACTAAAGCTGAGCTCCAAGTGCTGAAGGAATGCACAGCACTGGGGGAGACAAGCTGTTGTGTGGCTAGAGCTGGAACCCCCCTCCTTCACCTCTGGCCTCTGTTTACCCTCTCTGGGAGGCACACAGGTCCTTAGGTTTCCTGCTGGGGTAAGAGAGGTGGGGTTCAGCATGCTTAGCTGTCTTTGAGTCTGAGACTGAAAGGAAAAATCTCTAGTCTAAAGCAGAGGAGTCTCCCCACCTCAGTGCAGAGAACTGGGCTGCCTCCGAGGATAGCATCCCCTCACCCTGCACCTCACCTCCCCACAGGCCATAGACTTCATATGCTACACCCACACCCACCCCACCACCCTCCACAGCTCCAACCACAGTGAGGAGGAAGCTGGTTTTAGACCCAGGACTGGGATCTGCCCCCAGCTCAGAGCCAGCTGCCTATGCTGGCTCAGGAGGGCTGTAGCTCACTCACCGCCAGCCTGGCATCCCTGGCCCTGGGATGGAGGGAGGCGGGTAGAAGCACCAGGCTGGGTCACGGTGCAGGCCACAGCCCATGGTGGCTCCCTGAGTCCACTCCCCCACTTTCTTCACTCCCTGGGCTCCGGGTCTTTTATTTCTCCCAGGCATTCGCACATCTCTCCATCTGCATATTTTAACTCCCCCAGCTGCCATTCCCATCCCTCCCTGCCATTTCCCTTTCCTCCCCTCCCCCTGTCCTGCTGTATTCACTCTCTGGCTGCTCTGGGCCAGGACTCCCAAGGCTCCTATTTGACTACAGCCTTGGTCCTGCCTTCTTCTTGAGTTGGGAGTACAGGGCTGGGGCTTCCTAGACCCCTTCCCCAATGGGGACTTCAGCCAGCCACCCCTGCAAATGGAGCTGAGGTTACAACCCCACTTAGAAGGTGATCTGTCCAGTGTCCCCACCAGGAGGTCCCAAGGTCTGAGCCCATGGCCCACCCTTCACCTGCCAGGGAGAGAGCTTCACTCTTTTCTCTCTGTCACCCTTCCCTGCCCTCTGTCTCCAGGGACTTTATACCCTTTGTCACTGCCACTGGAACAGAAGGGCAAGCCCCTAGTGTTGGGGGGTGGAGAGAGACAGGGCTAGTCCAACATTCCTTGTCCTACTTAAGAAGTGATCTCAGGGCTTGGCACCCGTACCATAGTGGTTATGGCGCCAGCCACATATACCGAGGCTGGCGGGTTCAAACCCAGCCTGGGCCAGCTAAACAACAATGACAACTGTGACAAAAAATAGGCGTTGTGGCAGGCACCTTCCAGCTACATGGGAGGCTGAGGCAAGAGAATCTCTTAAGCCCAAGAGTTTGAGGTTGCTGTGAGCTGTGACGCTACGGCACTCTACAGAGGACGACACAGTGAGACTCTGTCTCAAAAATAAATAAAGAAGAAGTGATCTTAGGACCTTTCTCAGCCTTACTCCCAGCCCAGGAAGCCTTGGAGTCCTAGGAGGTTGTGGGGGGACTGGGGGATCAGAGAGATTCAACCTTGATTTAGGTACCTTTGTCCTTATGCTGTTAATCCTGTGGAAACTTCCCTTTCCAAAAGCTAAATTCAACAGCTGTACAGATCTTGGGATCTGGGCTAGTAGAAGGCCACCAGGACCTTCCTTCCCACAGGTGGCACGGGTGATAACCACATAATGACGATGTACAATTACTGAGCATTTACTATGTGTCAGGCCAGGGCTAACTAATTTTACTTGCATAGAACTTACAGGTAGGTAGATCTTTGTTAATATCTGAGCAAGAACATGTGGGTAGGGTTTCTCATAAGTGTGGCCTAGGATACCACTTTAGACTCACAGATGATTGTTTAAAATGGACCTGGGAGTTATCCTGAATCAGGATTCCATGGTTGTGAGGGACTCTTGGGAGCCTGCATTTTGATCCACCTGTACTTTAAACTTTGAGAACTGCTGTCCCCAGTTTTGCTGTCTGTTCAGGATTAGGTGCTCTTGGGATTCTTGTCCCAGGATTTGAGTGTAGTATGGGGTTTGCTTGCACCCCACACTGTGCCCTGCCCCTGGAGGCCCTCTCACCTGCCTGTGGCAGATTTGGTGCCCACCCAATATCTCCTGGAAAATAGTCCAGTCTTCCATCCTGTTGGCACCCTGAGGCCTCCTCACTGGAGTGCTGTGGTCTCCACAGTATTACACAGAGTGGAAAGTTCTGATGAACATGGTGAAGGCATACTTGCCAGCTGATATGTCCCCCATGCTGTCTGGGGAGCTGGAGGACGCAGGGCCCTGGAGGAAGGTTTATCATGGCCCAGTCCTGCCTTCTGAAGCTGGTCATGGGGAGTGGTGCTGGTGATGACAGTGACAGGCGAGCCTGAGCTGGTAGTAGCTGGGATGACAGCACTCTTTGCCTTGGACAAGTCACCACTCTCTCTGTGTTCTTGGATTGAAGTTGGTAAGGTGGCCAGTGGGTGTCTTCTGTTCTCATGCCCAGAAGAGGATCACCTCCTCCCAGCTGTGTGTGTATGAGTGTGTGTTTGTGCACGTGTGTGTGTGTGTGTGTACACACATGTAGTGTGCATGCTTTGTCTTCTCTCCTGAACTCAGCACCTATTCTGGTCCATTTGCTATTTAATTATGCTCTGCCTTCAAGAACAATCTTACTTTCCTGTGTGTCTACCAGGAGCAGAGGCTAATAGCTTCTTTGAGCATTTCTCCCATGTGTGGCCTTCTTGGCACAGGGGTGGACATGTGGTAAATAGGTGCCCTAACAGTGTTCATTTATGATTTGAGTAGTTGCAAGTTCTACCAGCAATGTCCTTCAAGGCAGGACCCAGGGAGTGGAGTGCCAATTGGGGAAGGCCCCAAAGACAGAATCTACTACATGTCTTTAGTTGCAGGCTGGCACTGGCCCCAGAACCATGCCACCCAGGACCTGGATTCTGAGTGGGACCCAAAGTGGTGGCTAGCAGTCAGCCTATCCCATCTCTTTGTTTCTCCTCCACAGGACGGCTCTCCTACAGGCGCGCCCCCGGCTGCTCCTCCCTGTGCAAAGCCTCGTGTGCCTGGCAGCCTTCGGCCTGGCCCTGCCGCTGGCGATCAGCCTTTTCCCACAGATGTCAGAGGTCAGAGGGGAGTAGAGGGTTAAGGGCAGGGTGGAGAATGGGGGGCAGGGAGCCAGCCATTGGTCATTTGTTAAATATTCAACGGAGCGCTGACTCCTTAGCACTGTGGTAGGCACTGGGGTTAGAATCCTGAATAAGACTGGCCCAGGCTCTTACCTCTCAGAGTTGAGGGTTGAGCAGCCAACACAGCAATTAAACAGAAGGGCAAATGAACTTCAGAGAGTGTTAGGGTGTGAGAAGCTCAGCTAGATGTGGGGGGAGACAGCAAACCAAACCAAGCTTGGAAGTAAGTGGCATTACAGTGGAACCTGGGTTCTAGGCTGGAGCTGGCCAGGTGAAGAAGGGGTGGGGGTACAGGAGGATTGGGGATCAGCCAGCATGGCAGTGCTGTGGCAAGGCAGCATGCAGTGTGGCCAAGAGTTGACCAAAGTCTGCAGTGGAACAAAGTAGAATGAGGTGAGGGGTCAGGTGAGGGCTGGGGCCAGGTGTGTTGAGGAGTTGGAAGCCGAAGCACAGAAGATAAATGTCATTCTAGGGGGCTGTGTGAAGCAGGACCACAGATTCCTGCTTTCAAAAGGTCCCATGGCTACATCTTGAGGCTGGGTTGGAGCTTGGGAGGAGAAGGAACCATCATGAGGCTGTGGTGAACATCCAGCAAGAGATGGTAGAGACTTGGAGCAGGCTCCTGGCAGTGAGCATGGAGAGAAGTGGGTCCTTAAAGAGAGTTAGAAGGGAGCTGCATTAGGATTTGATGAAGAGCTGCATGTGCTGGGAGGGAAGGAGCAGGTGTAGGTACCACTTCACAAGAAGGCTCCAGAAGGAGGGGCAGATGTGAGGGAGAGGAGCCTATGGGACATGCAAATAGAGGTACCATGTGGGATGGTATCTCTGGGTCTAGAATCCAGGATAGAGGCCTGGGCTCAAAGGACAGCAGTAGAGGTTACCAGAATAGAGACACTACAGGGAGCCAGGGTAGCAGGTGTTATCACCCAGGGGCAATGTGAAGGACAAAGGCCCTGGAGGGAGTCCAAGGACAAGTGGCCAGGGAGAGAAGGGCAGAGCCAGGCCTACTGGGGTATGGACATGGGTGGGCTGTCCACAGGGTCAGCCCTTCTGAGAGGCAGAATTCCGTGAATTTAAAAATCATCCATTGGCCAGGCTCAGTGGCTCATGCCTATAATCCTGACACTCTGGAGGCTAAGGCAAGGGGATTGCTTGTTCTTACAAGCCTGAGTAAGAACAAGACCCCATCTCTACTAAAAATAGAAAAAAACTAGCTGGACATCGTGGTAAGTGCCTGTAGTCCCAGTTATTTGGGAAGCTGAGGCAAGAGGATTGCTTGAGGTCAAGACTTTGAAATTGCTGTGAGCTATGATGCCATGTCACTCTACCCAGGGCAACAGAGTGAGACTCTGTAAAAAAGAAAGGAAGGGGCTTGGTGCCTATAGCTTAGTGATTGGGGTGCCGGCCACATACACCAGGGCTGGTGGGTTCAAAGCTGGCCCAGGCCTGCTAAACAACAATGACAACTATAACAAGAAAATAGCTGGGCATTGTGGCAGATGCCTGTAGTCCCAGCTACTTGGGAGACTGAGGCAAGAGAATCACTATAGCCCAGGAGTTTGAGGTTGCTGTGAGCTGTGACACCACGGCACTCTACCCAAGGTGACATAGTGAGACTCTTGACTCAAAAAAAAAGAAAGAAAAGAAAAGAAAGGAAGGAAAGAGAATCTTTGGTGTCTCAGTTGATAAAGACAAACTCTGTCTGCAAAGGGCCTGGGTGGTAAGTTAGACTTGGTGCTGAGGAGAAAAAGAGAAACATGCCCATACCTGGAACAAGAGGTGGCATCGAAAGAGGCTTTTGTTTATCTATCTTTCCTTTTTTAAATGGCAGATACTGGAGCATGTAAGTAGTATAAACATGAAAGGGAGGAAGGCACCAGGAGGGATGTTGAGGACACTGAGAGGAGGATGTTGGGGGGAATGAACTCCGTGAAGAGGGGAGTAGACCAGAGCTCAGCAGAGGGAGAGCCCCCTCCCCACAGTAGTAGGCAGAAGGGGGGCAGATGCAGCTGGGGTGGGGGGTTCGGGGCTGGGAAGTTGAGGGAATTGTTTTGATGGCTTCTTTGTTCTTGTGACTGAGCAGAGAGGAAAGAGGAGGATGGGGACATGGGGAGGGTCAGGGGTCTGAAGACTACAAAGGAGTTTGAGACATCTAGCAGGGAAGATGAGAGACAGCTGAACCAGAAAGTCAGGGGAGCCCTGTGGACGGTGCAAGGGGCCACCCAGAAGTATGTGGCAGGGAGGGTCATGGGGCCCTCTCTGCTGGAGTGTCATCGGAAGGGGGGCATTCAGAACATAAGGACAGAAGAAAGGAGCAGAGAACCTCCACGCCAAGCCGAGGGTGGAGGTCACCATGAGCAGGAGGAGACAGTGGGGTGTTTGGAGTATCTGAGCTCGTGAGGGATGGGGGCAATGGCCAGAGGAGGTGCCTCTAAGTCTGATTCAGCACTCACCTGCTACATGCAGGGTCCTAGGAGAGGCAGTGCCAGGGGTTAGGGCTCCTGGAGGGGAGCTGGGGGAGGTGAAAATAAGGGCTTGGGTGTTGTAGCTGTGAGGGCTAGAGCCCCAGGGTCTTAGAGTAGGAGAGGGTGACCTGCCTCAGGCCCTAGGTCCCTGGAGGTTGAGAACTAGGGTAACTTCCCTCCAGAGCCCATAGTTCAAGGGGAAACATTGGCAGGTGCATGGGACCTCATCTAAGACATGCCAGGACAGAAGCCTGGCATGTGATACATGCCGCTAGGACCCTCATCTCCTGCCCACAGGGCCCAGTATCATTAAGACTAGGGCACCACTTCTGCTCTGCTCCCTCAAGAAATCTGCAGCCTGGGAACTCCAAGTAAAACTGAGGACACCAGGTTTCCTAGAAGTCCTGAAGATGGGAGGAAGGGTATTTCTCAGTGATTTCTTTCATCTTCATCCCCAAAGAGCTGGACCTGGCACTCCCTGAAGCCATTGCATCTCTGTGCAATCAGCCTGAGCCTGAGTTCTAGGCCAACATCACAGTCACCTGTGTACTTATAGACACCACTTATAGACTCATGACTCTGTCTACCTGTACAGAGAGGGACCAGGGCAGAGAAAACCCAAGATACAGAGTAGAGACCACCCAAGTTGGAAAGATGATCAAGGTTATCCAGTTTACCATGCTCCTGGCTCTGGGGGACAAGGGGAATGGAAGCCCAGAGCAACCACAGGACCAGCCCAAAGACACAGAAACCACGTGCTGTAAGAAAGGAAAACTCAGAGGTGTACCCTCCATGTCCAGAGTCCCTAGAAAAACTACATCAATCTGAGGCAAATAACAGAGTGATGGCTATTCACCCACCACAGCCTCTAGCCCTGGCTGCACAGAGGTGGTTGAAAGTGAGGTGCCTTGGCCTCACAGAAGCTCCATGTCAAAGTCTCGGCTCCTTCCTCCCTGATGCCTGACTCAAATAGGCATTAAGTGCGTTCTTCTGAGTATCTAACCAAATCCCTTCTTATTGCAACACAAGCCTCTTTCTCCAGCTTGGGAGGAGTATAGTCTTTGTATAATAAGACTTTGTCCTCTGGGAAAAGAGGGTGGGGGCATGATTTTCAGAGCTCCTGCCCCAGCTGCATGGACCCCAACAGGATGCAGGCTGGCCTGGGGACCATGGGGGTATTTTAGGCCCTATCTGTGACTCATGGCACCAAGGCTATCAGCCACTGGCTGAGAGAGGACCTTGTTCTCCCTATCCACCCTCCCAATTAATTCTCTCTAATGAGGTGCTTCTTTTGCCATACAGGGATCATGTCTCACATCCCAGAAGCCAGTGGGATTTGCCACAATAAGTCTGGACTTGCTTGGGCTGACCCAGTTGCCAAAAGCCACCAAAGCTGTCAACAGAAGTAATCGCTAGAATGCAAATTAATTAGAGGACTTGGAGGTAGACTTTAGTAACTAGTTCCTAGAATGGCTGGTCTGCAGTGATTGGTATGGGGTTTCCAACTCACTAGCTCCTGAGGTTGAGAAAAGGACTTCAATCCCCCCTCAATTCCTGGGAGAGAGTTTTGTCTGCTCTTTTCAAATTACTAGTTCTACCTGTTAGTACAGTAGTGAGGATCAAATTGCAAATGGTCATAATGGCTACCATTTACTGAGCGTCTACCAAAGGAGGCAGCATTCTAGGAGCCTTATGCCCTTCAAGTCCAAAGCGTTATTGAATATCAAGGGATGTATCCTAGGTGTATGACTCTAAGGCTCTGGGGAGAGATTTTGGCTAGAGATATGGAACCTGCAGTGCACAGATGGGAATTGAAGCTGAGAAAGGAGGGGAGGTCACAGTGAGGGTAGGAAAACCATCACAAAAGGGAAGGAACAGTCAAGGGCCAGGAAAAGCCAGGGTGGAGGCTTCATGGAAGCTGAGGTGAAGGCATTTCAAAGTGGAGGGAGGGGGCTCTGCAGAGGGGACAAGAAGGAGCTGCTGAGACTTGGTAACTGAATGATGTAGCTAGACATGGCAGTTGAGCAAAGGGCAGCCAATTTCCTCTTTGTCCAGAGAATTGAGCTCAGGAATGAGAAACTGAGAGAACAGCAAAGAGATGATGAGATGAGGTCAGGGGCTTGGAGAGAGGGTGGTGATGCAGAAGGAATGCCCATAGCCCAGGCGAGAAGGCATGGCCTCCATGGAATCCTTGGGTCCAGTGAGTAGAGGAGCCTGGTTGGCTGTGGTAGGGAAATAGGGGCCCAGAATATGACAGTCCTTCAAGGTAGGTGCCATTATTTCTTGTTTACAAATGACAAACCTGAGGTACATTAAGGTTATATACCTTTTCCAAAGTCCTAAGTTGGTAATGACAGGTGGCGTTGGTATTCCTGGGTTCTAAGCAGACTTTGGACCCAGGCAGAAGCATTCTGTTACCTCTCTGGCCCACCCACACCTCACTATCACTCAAAATAAGGAGGCCCCAGTCTAAGCCCCAGGCTGCTTGCTGCTCATTCATCAGTAGGAACATTCTAGTGCCCTTCTACCCTTGGCAGGGAATCATTTTCACAGGGACTTTTTGAAGTAAGTGTGTCTTTGTTTCCCAACCCAGAGCTGAGGAAGGGGGTAGGGGAGTCTAGAAGACCAAGAATCAGGACTGGGAATCTCCTAACAGGTTGGGGAGTGTTCTGGGGGAACTGAGGACCAGGGTCTGGGCTCCCTTCTGGGCCCCAGTCCCGTTGCCCATACAGGGAAGTGGTGGACCCTGTGACCTACAGGTTAGTGCCACAGTGGACATTGGCCAAGGCCCACCCAGCCAGCCTGTGCCCAGGCGTGGATGGACTCATCAGCACCCAGAATCTCTACCCTACCCCATAGAGCTCTAGTGCTTCCCTCTTCTTCTTTAACCAGGATGGCCATGTCACCACGGTGTCTCAGGGAGCCTCCATTCTGATGGTGGAGATAAAAATTCAGTAGAGGGAATATGTCAGGTGACAGTGCAGCTATGGTGAAAATGAAGCAGAGGGCCATGCTCCATACAGCTTTCCATTCGGCTGGTACTTGAGGGCTTCCTGTGGCATGGTGGGGCCAGATTTGTGGTGGCCTTTCTGGCCCTGCCCGCTCTGGATATTGGGGCTCTGGTAGACGTGATCACCTCTGTCCCCTTGCCACACACACACATTAATGCCTGAAGTCCCTCAAGGGAGATGTCCAGGGTCCAGTCTCTGGGCACTCCAGCTTGGCGACCGCGGGATGATGGTGAATGTCCCTCCCACTCTGGCAGCCGATGGTCCCCACTTGGGAGGCTTCCAGTCCCATTTAATGAACCTCCTGTTTCCTCAGCTCCAGAAGCAGTACCTAGGGTGGTGCCTGTGGCTCAGTGGGCAGGGCGCTGGCCCCGTATACCAAGGGTGGCGGGTTCAAATCTGGCCCTGGCCAAACTGCAACAACAACAACAAAAAAGAAGCAGTAGCTTGGCCGAGGCTCCCTCCCACATTCCTGCCTCTATTTCTGTCTTGTCTTCCTTTGTGCCTCTTCTCCCTTCCTTGACTCCTCTTAGGCTCTCCCCCACCCCAGTCCCCTCCCTCTTCCCCACTATCCCCCTGGGAGCTCGGGGGCTGGGGAGCGGGGCTGCATATACTAGCCAGAGCCATTGTTCAACAATCTGTTTTTGTCTTCATCTTGTTGGCAGGCGGCAGGAGAGGAGCAAAAGGTTAATGAGGCACTGTGCAGCGGGCTTACCGCGTGAACGGGCGGGCGGCGGGCGGGTGAGCCAGCCGTGGTGACAGGGAACTAATTAGGAGCAGTTTAACAGGAGGAAAAAGTGAAATCTCCTCTTCACCAACTGTCAATAATTAGCTGATTTGGTGAGGTTGAAATGTGTCCACAGAAGAAGGCAGGGCTTGTCTGTGAAAGAGGAAGGCATGGGGAATGGGGACGGCCGGGGGCGTGCCCTGACCCTAGGTAGTACTGGGGCCAGAGGGACTATCCTCTGTCCCCCCAGGCCTTCCCTCTGCTTCTCTGGCTGGCATCCCTCAGCCTCAACTCTCTGTACAACTTTGAGTCTTAACCTCAAAGACCTCAGTTTCCCTGGCTATAAGACGAGGTGTTGGAACTAAATTTCTTCTTGGCTCTGTCCAATGAGATTCTGGAAGTGAAAACTTGAGCCAAGGGCCCTGGTACTAGAGTCACAAGAGCTAAAACTGGGCTGAGTGACGTTGAACCAGCTGCTGACCCTCAGACACCTCTGCAGCATGGCTGTGTCTGCTAAGGCCATCCTCTGGGCCAGGCCTCAGAATGTCCCCTTAGGGTATTCCCATGGCTGGTGAATGGTGCCAAATTGTAAGAGGGCAGGGCCTTAGCCTTCCTTGGAACACACCTCATAGTCCTTGGACCCTCATTCAGCTTTTCAGTCCTCCCAGCAGCTATAGGGCCGCATACGGGATAGGAAAGATGGCCAGCGCGCCTCTTGCCTGGGCTGTAGGCGGGGGGAGGGCATTACCGCTGTTATAGGCGCTGGAGGCTGAGAATGTGTGTCTCTTTTTCCTGTCCCAGTTGGTGCAGGGATCTCTGGGGCAAGGAGTCAGGTCCACTAGCAGGAGGGGTGTTTCCTGTGTGGCCTTTTTGCTTTTTGGTTGTTGGTTTTCTGGCCCCTGCCCTCTGAACTTCCCTTCCTCCTCAGCAGAGGGTCTTCTCCCCATTCTTCCCAGCCCCTCCAACTTTTGCCGAACATCTTGACTGGAAGAAAGACATCATCAAATGCCATGGTTAGCCCTGTCAGCCTCCCACCCCCTCCCTTTTAGCCTAGCCCTCTACTTAGCTCTAGAGGGTGCTGGGGATTAGAAGGCACGTCATGTTCTGAGGAAGACTAAAGCCTTCCCCATGTCCTCAGCACCATGTCTCCCCCTGGCCCCAGAAGGTGTCTCTCAGAGGCCATATACATGCTACAGCTGAGGTATGAGGCTCAGCTTAGCTACCCCATCCTCATGCCTCACCACCTACTCTTTCCTGCCTCTCTCCTTACAGCTCTCAGAGTCAAGAAACAAAGAGGTATGCCCTCCCTGTATGGACAAAAATATTTGTACCCTCAGTGGGTGCCAGAACTTCTATTCCCTCTCCTTTCCCTCACCAGCCCTGAGGAAAATGGCAAGACAGCTATGACCCACCAGAAGCAAAAATGTCTCCCCTAGCTTACCTCCCTTTCTCTGAGAAAGCATTTAATCTCCCAGCTAAGAATGGGAAGGAATTGGGAATAAGCTCAGGTCCACATTCAAACTGTTTTAGAAAAATGGCCCCTCCTCCAGGAAGTCCTCCCTGATATGCCCCACCCGAATCTCTCTCACCTCACACATAGACTCTGGTGGTGTGTTTCCTATGCCCCATATCCCACCTTGGGACAAGAGCCCTTTCTCCCTCCTTTAACATGTAGGGTGTCCTTGAAGCTAAGAACTGGCACTGTTTATCAATGCCTAATACAGAGCATGGCCCATGTGGATTCACCTTGACTTTGTTGGTTCCTGCTTCACCCACTCTCCCAGACTGATGTAAGGCCCCCCCGCCCAGAGACATGTCTTGGGGGCATTATGTCCAACCTGAGCACACAGCAGCATTTACCAGCATCTCCCAGAGCAGGGGCCTCCTCCTCTCCAGTCTCAAATCCATCTCCTACTTTGCTTAGAGATGTTTGTTTGGGGTTTTTCTCATTTACTGGTTTAATCAGTCCCTACTGAACTCCAAAGTGGGCTATTTTTGCCGTCAGAAATCTGCTGCCTCCCCGCCCGCTGCTTTCTTGGAGTTTGCCCACAGGACCCCCCAGGAGGGATGGAAGGGAATGGCAAAGCCGCTCAGAGCCCAGGAACGCCAACGCCACCTGTCATGTTGCCTGTTCCCCACACCCCCACCCCAAACCTGTGCATGCACACAGGCCCAAACATGCACACACAAACGTGCACACATGCCCAGATAACAGACCTCAGCGGGGCTGCCTGCAGCCTGTCTCCCCATTCTCCTTTTCAGGACCTTCTAGAACACCTAGCTCAATTCAGGACAAGAGGGAGGAGGCTTGGCTGTGCAGAGCTTTCATTGAGAAGATTAAAGGCATGGATATTTGCAAAGTGTTTGGCATGTGACTGGCCCTCAGCCCTGTGAGCTAAGTGAATAAGACTGGGCCTGGGTGTTGGGGTGACCATGGGGTCTGCCCTCTTCATGCAGCATCCTGTGGGTTTTCTAAGCCTCCAAAGGATTCTCCCATCCATTTCTTGATATTATCCTCATGCCAGCCACAGGAGGTAGAAAATCTTCCCACTGCACATGTAGGGAAACTGAGGCCTTGAAGATAAGGAGATACAGGACAGAAAATGATGCCGAGATTGGTCCACCAGAGGGTACCTAGGAATAGTACAAATCTCCAAAATGGGGAGGGGGCCCTGAGAAGTTGCTGGGTACACATGGCACAGGGGAGCTAAAAAAGTATAAGGCAGGATTCTCACACAGTAGGCACTTCTGTTCAATGTAATCCAAGTGCTATTGAGCACCAACTGTATACAAGGCACAGGGATACTGAGCTGTCTAGAGTGGTTCACAGTGGGATGGGGGTAGTGGGGTAGTGAATATCACTATATTCACACCTGGCTAGAGGACAATTCGGTCTATGACTGGGAATGTGATGGAGATGAAAACAAGTGCTGGGGATAGCAGAGGCATCAGCAATGGATTTAGCCTAAGAAGATTAAGGGAGGCTTCCTGGGAGAGGTGGCCTTAGATTAGAATATAATCTGGACTCCTGCTTCAGAGCCTATACCTACACTGTATAGGAAAGGGAGGGCATGTGGTGGGTGAGGAAGCTGGAGAACATCCCAGGAGGCCTTGAGTATCTAGCTGAGGAGTCTGACCTTCACTGAGAAGGCAGTGGGAGCCCAAAGCCACAACCAGAGGCCTGACCCAGGGGTCCAGGCTTGAGCTTCAGCTGCTCCCCAGGCCCGACCTAACACTCCTGGCCTCCAGGGACAGTCAGGACAGCTCCTCTAAAGATGGGGCCTGGATGCGTATGTCTGAGCAGGATGTAAGGCCAGCCCAGCTCTGGTGAGAAAAGGATGGACTGGGACTCCCCAGTGGGCAAGATAATCCCAGACCTGGCACATAGGTTCAGCTAGGTGCTGGGCTTTGCACCCTGTGTCAATGTCGGCACTGTCTATGGACATCAGAGACTCAGATCCCTGGCCAGAAGCAGGAGTTGGCTTTGAGCTATGTCACAGGGTCATGCTGAACACCCCCTCCCCCCCAGCCCTGTGCCTTTGAAAAAGAGGCAGAAAAGCCCCCAGAAGAAAGGCAAGGAGGAGGAAGTTCTTTGTAGTAGGTAAAAGCCCCTGAGAATGGGGCACAGGTTGGGGATCCAGTTTCCTGTTTATGTCTCAGCACCTTAGCTCCAGGTTCAAATATGTAAACTATCCACTGGCTGCTGGCTGGCTGCAGGTGTGTGTGTGTGTGTGTGTGTGTGTGTGTGTGTGTGTGTGTGTGCGCGCGCCCGCGTGCACTCCCAGGCTGTAGAAGTGGCCCCAGATGCATTCCTGACTCTACTCCTCCACCCACAATGAGCCAGGACACAGGTTAACCTAAATAACTCGAGGTTAACCCTTCCCACACCATAAAGGAAGGCCGACAGGGTATTCTAGGGGCTCTGGAGCTAGCTAAACCTTGGGGTGCTCAGGGGAAGCTGGGGACATGCTGATGCTCCAAGTTTGGGGATCTCTTGAGAGGGGCATCAGAGTCTGTGCTGGGTCTAAAGGAGAAGGGTGGTGCTATGATATGGGGAGGGGGCATCCAAGTGGGGCTGTCTAGGAGCCAGGATTCAGGTTCTGTCCAAGAGTCAGGGATACTAACAGGGTGACATTGCTTATTTCTGGGCAGAGTGGGTGTGTTCCAAGCACCCTGCTTCTGGAACTGGGGGAGATCCATTCCAGACACTCTCTCCCTTGAGAGCTCCAGCTGGCTGGCCTTCAGGGTCCTGCCTGCCCCGGGCTGCCAGCTTGGGTTGCCCTGTCCCTGTGTAGCTGTTCCTTACCTAGTCTCCTTTCTCCTCATCTCCTACCTTGAGAAGGCCCTTCAGAGCCACTTTGCGGTTCCAACCCAGTCCCTGCCCTTTCAACCCACTACTGTAGGGCTCTGGCCTTCACCACTCATCTCATTGAGCCTAGGCACCTCCTTCCCTCCCTTCACAACTCCACTGGTGAGCCTCTGTGGCCACCATGTCATTTGTTTGGCTGCTGACATGATACATAAAGCCTACTTGGAGGCCAGCCTCTCTAAGCAGGAGGGAAACCTTTTGTTCCTACTCTGAGGCCTAGAGCTGGGTAGGATGGCAGGTGGTGGCAGCAGGCACTCTCTTGCTTGTAACTTTACCTGAGTTACATTCATCCACCAGCCAGTCCAATGGCACTGCTAAGCAAGGCTTGGATGTGCTTCCCTTGGAGGAGATTCAGCTCACATGCACTTCAAAGAGGTGATCTTCCTGGGAGACACTGGATAATTGGTGGAGAATGGAGGTTACAAGAGGGCTGGGCAAGCACAGGGGTCTCTGCCCTGGCCTCCCTAGGTCAGCTCATGATGTGGATACCCAATGGTCCCAACACCAGCCATGGCCAGAGCGCTGGAGGGGTCCTAACAAATGGCCAGCTGAGTTGGCCCAGAGTAGAAATGAGAGGCTGTGATGCTGGATCAGCACCAAGCAGGGAGTTTGCTACATGAGCCCTGGAAGGTCATCAAATGGTACTTGCTAAGACCATAGCCTCTCAGCCCTCATTGGAAGCACTCTCAGAAAACTGCTTGGTGTCCATGGTTGCTTGGTGTCTGTGGCACCCTCTGTCACTGCTTGGGCTCCTTGGGCTGGTCCTCCATGACCACCATCATGGACTCATTCCCTTCATCCACCCCTCGGATGTGCTTGTTCCCCAGGCCTTGGCACCGTCCCCTCCATCTGCTCTCCTGGGCAAGCACCTCCACTCTGGAGGCTCTGGTTGTGCTTATGCATCCCAGGCTTTCTCTCCTGCCCAGAGCTCCAGAACCCTGGACCCATCTGCCTCCCAGGCCTCTCCACCTGGAGAACCATGGCACCCCAGACTCAACATAGCTACCCTGAGCCTACCACCCAGCACCCTGACCCATCCCATATCCTCTGCCTCTGAGACTGGCGTCACCAGCCACCCCAGCTCCTGAGTTAGAATTAGGAGTCATCCAATGCACAGTCATCCTCAACACCTCCCTCTCACCCCCACGTGGAATTGGTCATCAACTCCTATGGATTGCATCTTCAGAAAGGATGCTCATTCCCACAGCTGCTCCCCGAGAGGCTTCCGACTCCCTGACTTACCCCTAGTCCGTCCTCTACACCCTCCATCACCAAAGAGACCTTTCTAATACATTTGGGTTTGGCCCACCTCTGCTCAGAGTCTTTCCATGGCTCCCTATTGCCCTCAGATAAAATGCTGGTGCTTTCATGTAGCCTGCAAGTTCCTGCCTGACCTAGCCCCACCTCCATTTCTTGCCACATTTCCAGCATGTCCAGCATTGCCTCTACCCCGAGACAAGCTATGCTGGCCAGCTAATGCTTTTCCCTTCTACCCAGCAAGCTTTGCCTGCCCTCGCCTATCAAAATCCTCTATTTTCTTCCTGGCCCACCTCCTCTGAGAGGTCTTCCTTCCTTGCTCCCTCAATAAATTGGAACCCTCTGCCCCTTCCCAGTTGCCATGGCACTTTGCTTGTTTCTCTGGAATCCATCTGCTTTCACAGACTCCTCCCTAGACTTTGAGCTTCTCAAGGGCATGGGCTGGTCTAGTCCTTCTCTGTGCTCCCAGCCTGGGTATATGGAGTTGGTGGCCATAAACATCTGCTCACTTGAGGGCAGATTGAATTGAAATGACAGAGAAAGCCTAGAATACCAGTTCTGCCCCAAACCCCTGCTCCTGATCCTTCAGCCACCTCCCTGGGAGCCTTCCCACTGCCTGTGTCTCCCCCCTCCTACCTGCTGCCCTCAGCACGGCAGGGAGCCCAGGGGAGCCTGGGGGTGCCAGGAGGGGAGGTCTTGGTCTCCAACAGCCCAGCACTCTCTAGGGAGTGGGCACAGTGGCCTGTGGCCCTGCGCCGTGGGCCTCCACGGTGGTGGTGAGCAGCCTCTCTGATTTTAATGTGGGCCTCAGTGCTTCAGTGAAAGCCGGCATGGGAAGTTGCTAATAATGGCACTAAAATAAAATATGCTACATCTGTTATGGGTAGCAGAACAAAATTAGCTGCTCACACCTCTGACATCCAAGATGTCTTAACTTAAAATACTCCTTGGCTTACTTTACATCATTTACTGATTATATTTAAAAGAAATACAATTTTGCAATTACTGTTCTTTCCAGCGTGATATCTATGCATCATTTTCCTTTTATGTTTATATATTTCTCCTTCATTAGTGCAGTCTGAAGGGTGATTAGGATTCTTCAAACATTTTACAGAGGTTAAACGTTGATTAAGATTTAATTATTACTGTAAATAGCTTGGAATGACATATGGTGCAAAAGCCTGACATATGTGCATTTGAATAAATGAAGTGCTATTTCCCAGGATGCCTCAGTAGCTGTTTAACAGCTTTCCCGAAGGGTTATGTTACACCTCATGGTAAGATTGCTGGGATGTTATATTTTGTTGGTTTTTGCAGCTGAAAGCTAAGAACAGTTTTCCAGTTTTTTAAAAACATTGAATATTTTAAATACCTAAATTGTTTTGCACAAATTTTTGCTAATTTGTCTAACTAGGTTAAACATTTTCAAAAGCATTTAGATTTTTAAGCGTGGGCGCTGTGCATTGTGTCAGTGGCAGCGTGGGGACGAGGGGATCCGGCGGGGTGGAGGGGACTCGGGGGTGGTAGGGGTGGGGAGGGAGAAGGTGGTTTGAAGAGAGGGGGTGGGGAGGAGGCCTGGGCCCTGAGCCTAGCTCTCCTCTGTTTGGCCATCTCAAGCGGCCAGAACCCAGGTAGTGGGGTACCAGGCGCTACAGGGGAAGGATCCCATCTTCTCAAGGAATCCCACCATGCCCACCAGCTCCAGTCCTCTCTAAACTGCCTCTTGTCTGGACTCTGCCAAACACAGCCTGGGCCCCACTGAGCTTTCTGAAGACCAGGCTAGTCTATGCCACCTTCTGCCCACTTCCTAGGGGTGCCATGTCTGGACAAATGTCAGGTTCCTAGGACCAAGTTCAGCCAAGCTAAGTTACAAAGGCCTGGCACCTGGTGACTCTACCAAGGGTGGATGTCAGGCCAGGGTCTTCTCACTGAGGGAGTGCCTTCCCCACTGCCCCCCTTGGGCTGGGGGCTCAGAAAGGCCCCCCAGTGCAGGCCCTGGAGATGAAGCTCCTGTGGTATCTCCAGTGGACCCTGTCCTCCCAGTGCCTGCTGCCTCTTTTCTTTCCACCCATTTATTCAACACTTAGCAGGCACCTACTGTGTACTAGCACTGCTAGCACTGTGCTAGAATTTCAGGAGTCTGGGTAACAAGATGGCACATTCACTCCCTCAGGGAGCTTGTGATCCAACATAGAGGGGTGGGAGGTGTCATTCAGATGGAAGTACAGGGAGCCACGCCCAGCCTGGGTGAGGGAGGGTCTAAAGCTGAGACAGAAAAGACTGAACTACAGATGGGGGGAGGGGGCGGGGGTAGGAGTAGAAGTGGGAGTGCACATCTCTGGCAGAGGGGACAGCTCAGGCAAAAACTTGAGGGGAGCCTAGTGCACAAGAGGAAGATGGTGTAGGAGTCTGACTTGATCCCCAGAGGTGGTGAGGCATGGAGCCATTTTATGTGAAGAGAGGTGTGACCAGACTTAGGGTTTAGAAGGCTAGCACTGCCTGTAGGGGGAAAGGACTGGAGTGAATGAGACCTTGTGGAGAGGGAAAGGAAGAGGAGATAGAGAGGCTCCTTGGTCTCTGGCCACAGCACCATGGGATGATAGTGTCTTTCCCAAGATGGGGGAGGTGTGGGTTGGGGCCACAGGAGATGGCAGATTCAGTTCCACTTTAGATGGGTTGAGGGCAAGGCCTGTGAGACATCATAGGAAGGTCTGGTAGGTAGGTGGCTGTGGGCCTGAGGCTCAGGGGAGAACTGTGGGTGGAGACACTTCTGGTCACCCTGGGGCATGTGCAGAGAAGGGGGCCTAGCCAAGTCATGCCCCAAGGACCCTGAGAAGCATCCAGCGGATATTGGAAAATGGGGGGGGAGGTAGCAGTGACCTTGGAGAGAAAGATTTTTGTGGAGTGTGTTGAGAACAGAAGCCAGATTGGCGGTGGGTTGAAAAGTCAGTAGGCGGCAAGGAGGTGGACACAGTCAGTGTAGACAGTTCTTTAAAGAAACGTGGTTGTTGGAGAGGAGAGAGACCAGGCAGTAGCTGGAGCGTGACTTGGGGTGAAGGGGAGTTGTCATGAGAGGAAAGGTTCTTGTTGAGCAGGAATCAGTAGCTACAAAGTGGAGAGAGAGGGAGGACAATTCAGCAGGGGCCAGGTAGGCAGGGGAAGTGGAGCCATGTGGAGATCTGCCTTGCCAGGGAAGGGCTGGCTGCCATGGAGTAGCAGGAGGACAGGGGTAGGGCCATGTGTAACACAGGCAGTGGGCCCGATGACAGGAAACTAAGGGGTTCCCCTCTGGTGCCCTCAATGTCTTTCCCTGAGGAAGGCTCCCCTGCCCAGGACACATAGGGAGTCGACCAGGGTGGCTTAGATGGCTTATGTGGAGCATGGCCAGTGGTGTTGCCCAAGCATTGGAGCAGAGCAGAGTGGTTGCCAGTTGCTGTGAGGGTCGAGCTAAAGTCAAGGATGATGAATTTTGAGTGGTCCCCATTAGGTGTTCAGGTTCAAGAGTCAAGAGGGTGAATGCATAATTGGGCTCTGCCAGTCAGGGCTGAGCTAGGGAGTAGGTGAAGTGATGGTCCCTGGTGTCTGAGTAGGAGGGGGAAGATGTGAAGACTGACAGGTAGGGAGTCTGGGGCCTGAGGTCTCAGTAGTCTATAAACAGGAGGAAGAATGAGGGAAGATAGAGGCTGAGGGGTCCAAGAGAGTCAGCTTTGGACTTAAGGAGTCTAGCTGGAGCAGTCCTAGGTGGTGGCAGGTTCAGGGTATGTCCCTGGTTGGAGAGGAGCTACAGTGTTGCAGACAAGGTCCTTAGAGATGGGGGCAGTGCAGAACTCAGAGGCCAAGGTACAGTATACTCATCCACACTGGTACACTGTCAGAAGGAGGAAGCCAGACCTGGGCTGGAAGGGGTGCTGTGAGCTCTGTGCTGGGAGAGTGGTAGAAAAGGAAGAAACTTTACCAGGCAGGCCACAGGGCCCTGGCTGGGCAGGGTGGGCACAGTGGTCCTGGCTGCTACTCCCTGACTCCCCAGTGGACTTTCCCATTGCCCTACCACTCCTCTCTCTGTTCTTTCTTCCCAGATTGAAACATCCCAGTTGGAGCCTGAGATTGCTCAGGCCACGAGCAGCCGGACAGTGATATACAACAAGGGGCTGTGAGTCGTGGTTGGCCGGCCTGCGGACAGAGCACTGTTCCAGCTGGGGAGTTAGGAACAGGGAAGAGCTGCATTTGCAGGGAGGGGCCAGCTGACCCCAGCAGTCCTGGGCTACCTGCAGTGGTAGGGAGACTAATCCATTTACATGTTAACATAGGGAATTCTAACACATTTTCTACAGAAAATAATCAAGTGCATTTCTGGGCCTTATGTGGAGTTGTCAAAACTCCACACAGCACAATTATGTATGAAGCTAAAATGTTGTAGAGTGCTCAATGGGGTAGAATTAAGATCCTTTTATACTTTTTTTTTTTACGTTTATTTTTTATCAGAATCAAGTCTGAGCCTTGGTCATAGCTGACCAGAAGTGACATGAACAAGTGATGGGAACCAGAGTAGGCCAAAAAGTTGGGTTGGTTTGGTGGCCAGGCTGGTAGATTTAGGTTATTACAGTGGCCAGGCCAGATGGCTCCCAGGGCTGGAGTGGGGGAAGGATGGGACGTGGTCTGCACACCACAGGATGAACTAGCCATGACTAAGATCCTCAGGCAGTGGCCCAAGGAATCCAAGAGCACTGGATGCTCTGGAAGATTCCATGGGCAGCTGGCCCTGAGCATGGCCAGCACTCATCCATGCCATAGCTGCAAAACCAGTCCCTGTGAGTGAAGCCCAGTGACACTGGGGCTGTGGTCACCCTTTGTGAAGACCTGACTGATTAAAGGCCCCTAGATGACCTCAGGTCCAGGAAGGAGTCCCAAGAAGGAATGATGGTTGGCAGGAACCATGGGCCTGTACTTGGCCTCTGAGAGAAGCTCCTTTTCCAGGCCACAGGCTCCTTTTCCAGCCCACAGGTTTTGGGGCTGAGGGTGGGGCTGGAGCTGGGCTGCGTGCTGTCTGGGAAACCTCTCCAGCCACCAAGGCTGTCTGCCCCATCCCACCCTTTCTTGAGTAGAGGCTGTCTCATGCCAGTGAGTACCAGGGCCAGATCAAAGAGACAGCATCAACCCAAGGACAGTAGGCCCTGGCTCTGGCACTAATGGGCTATGTGACCTTGGACAAGTTCATTCCCTTCTCTGAGCCTCCAGAACCAGGTGATTGGATCAAGGGGTTCCTATTGACTCTTCCTGCTAGAGCTCATCTTTGCCTGTTCTGCTTAGATGCTGGTCACCACAGGCACGTCCCCCATGTGCATGCTGGACTGGGAAAGGGGAAGATCCCTTTGGGAATGGCCAGCAGTTGGCCTGAGAACCTGGACCTTGTCTTTCTTTATGTGAGCCCATATCCCAGCAGCACTTGACCTTTGCCCTTACATAATCCTTGCAGTTCTGGAGAGGGAAGTGGCATGGATGCCTGGACCTGATGTTTGGCCACATTGCATGCCACTTCTCATTCATTGCTGCTCCTATCACCCTCCCATTTGTGGGCCTGGAAGGAGGAGGGAGCTGTAAGAGGGCAGCAGAGTCTAGGGTTGGGGTAAGCAGGCAAGCCCCTGTCTGAGAGGTCCAAACAAAGAGGAAGCCTCAGTGCACCCCTCACCTGACCCCAACTAGAATAGCAGCTCCTGGCATGCAGCCAGCCCCTGGACACCTCCCCTGGTGACTCCACTTTGCAAAAGATTGAGGTGATCACTTTTAAGAAAAGACCAGTGCAAGTCATAGCCGCAGGTGGCCTCCCAGAATCTTAGGGCAGGGGTGGTGTGTGAGGTGGGTCTTCTGTGGACACTTAGACCCTGCACCCATGCTGCCCTGGTGCCCACCAGCTGGCTCTGTAGAACACTGTCGTGAAAGGGCCTAACATGCCAATGAGGAGTAACCTGCCCACATCTGTGAGGAGGGAAGAGGGCATATTCAGCATGAAGGGCAAAACAGCAGGGGGAGAAGGTGCCACCATGTTGGAGGCACAGGTTATTTTGAGCCAATCCCACTATAATGTGAATGTGCCAGTGACTGCTGGGCTGTGCTGGTCTCTAGGCCTGGGCGTGACTAGACCCTCTTGAAAAGCTCACTTTAAGCGCAACCTACCCTCACCTGTCACAAGACCTTTATTGTGCACTTTTATCTTGGGACCGGAACTGCCTAGCCTGCCCCCAGCCCCCTCCAGAAGCCTGACAGAGACAGGCCTTCCCAGCCCTTACTCTACTGGCTGCATGTCCCAGCCCCTCCCAGAACCCTCCCCTATGGCTTCAGCATCTCATAACCTATTTGCTTTGTCCCTGAATGATTTCCATCATGCTCCCAAATGCAATTTCAGGTGAGCCAAGGGGGCTGCTCCTGTGGGGGTGTAGTGCAAAGGATCCTTATAGCTCAGGGTGATGGTGACAGAGGGAAACAATGGGTCATGCTGCTAAACCCTGGAACACCCCTAGGGGAAACTTTTTTTCAATACCCATGTCCTACTCTGCTGAGGCCAGAGGAAAGGAGGTCTGATGGGCAGGCTGGTTCTTGACTGGGGCAGTAGTGGGGCCTGGACCCATAGTCAGGGTAGGGCTGGCCCAGCCGATTACAGTGTACACCTGCAAAGGCTCTCCAGCCCTAGAGTCCCTGCCTGACCCTCCTGCGGCACTTCAAACATTCCCTCTATCTCCGGGATGTTCTTCTCCCAGTTCCAGACTGCAATCGGAGGGTGTGGGGACCAGAAGCTCAAGACATCCCATTGGTTGCCTAATCAAGCTGGCTGGTAGACCCCTTGCACGTTGTGACTGTGAGCCAGCTGGGCCTCTGGCCTGGGAGAAGAGCACAGGTCTTAAGGAAGAGAAAGGCCAGTGAACAGATTTAAAGTGGTCTTCCAGCCTGGGGCCAGCGTAAGGCCCTAACACATGCCTTGGCCACTCCCAGGGGACTTTGTAGCATCTTTTTAACCTTCTCAGAAAATGTCTCAATCTTATGTGATTTGCATAATACTAATGAGCTGTGGACAATAAATGATGGTTTAAAGCATCAGGGTGTGACTCTGTGAGTTGTTGGGGGGAACGGTGGGTACAGAAACACAGTGGGGAAGAGCTGCCTGCCTGAGGACTTTGTAGGACAGCACCAAGGAAGGTACAGACCCAGGTGCCAGGCCAGGCCTGCAGGGAGGCCAGAGGGCAAGGGAGAGGCAAGGATAAAGACTACATGAGGGCAGAGGGGGTGAAGTGTTGCAGAAAGACCCCGTGAGAGCTGTTGTCGAGTGCTTACTTAGATGCCCACCTCAAGGAACTTGAGTAAATGGGCAATTCTGGTAGATTCCCAAGCTGTTTATGTCCACAGGCCTGGGGGGACTTCCCTGAACTACCCTGGGCCAGGAGAGGCTTCCTAGGGAGGGCAGGTTTGAGCCAGGGTAAAAAGGTTACTACTTCTGCAGTGGGCGTGGTACTAGCCCTGGGAACTCTGGCCCTTCCTAACTCCTCCACTGTCCCTTAGGGCCAGGACTTGGCCACCTCCTGAAAGCTCTGGCTCCTCTTCTAGTCAGCTGCCAGAGTTCCTAACTCCACCTCTGCAGAGAGGAATGGGGGCAGCGGGTGGAAAGCCAGCTTGGCCCAGCGCAATTCTGTGACTCAGCCAGTCACTTCCTTCATTCATCTGTTCGGCCGGGCCAGAGTCAGATGTTCACCGAACCCCTTCCCTGTGTCACACACTGCTCTGAGCTTTGTTGTCCCTATCTGTAAAATGCGAAGAACAGCATCAGCCACTGGACTGTTGGAAGGATGGAGAAACCAGGTGAGGAATGCACCCTAACTCACCCCTCCCAGGTGTGTGTAAAAGGCTGCCTCCCCTCCCAGGCACTGGGCCTCCCTAGAAGAGTGGGACAAGAGAAAGGGACGGGGAGGGGTCTGTTCTCAACATGATACCTCGGGGTCAGGGGGCTTCTGGTCCCTGGGAATTTCTCTGCTAAGAGCCCCACAGGCCATAGCCCCCATCCGGGGCGGAAATCCTTGACTCTCAGGACAGACACAAATCCCTCCTGGGAACTGTTTGTTGTTTTTAGCTGGTTTTGGGGCTCAGCTCCTGCCCAGCCCAGAGATCATTAACAGTCCAGGAATGTGGCCTCCCCTGCCCCCATCCTCACCTGCCTGGCCTATGGGGGCTTCTCCCTCCCACCCAGGCAATGGTTAGACTGAGCAGCAGAATGCTAGGGGATAAAGACAGTGATGAGTGACCCTTTCCCGACACCCTGGGGACCTGGCCTCATTTTCCAAATGGAGCTTCCCTCAGTCCCCTACAGCTGCTGCTGCTCCTGCTATCTCACCCATCCCCCTGCCTCTGTTTAGCTCCCCTGAACAGGATTGCCTCAGCTCCTTCCCCCAAGGCCTAACCCCCACATGCCCACCCTCCCTGCAGTACCAGGTATCTCTCAGGGCAGTGACCAAAAAATGTTCATTCTCCATCCCCCCAACTGAGGCTGCTGCTGGTAGCTTATCTAAGACCAGAGCCTGTCTCCTTCCCAGCAAAGACACTTCCTCTGAGGCCCACCTACTCCAGTTCCCTGGACTTCCTGGAAAGTGGAAAGGGAAGGAGAAGGTGGACAAATGGACAGACAGGCAGGCACCTTCCCCCTCCTCGAGCCCCCAGGCAAATCCTGAGGAAGTGAGGAAAGGAAGCTGCCCCAGGCTCTTCCTGTATAAGCACAGCAGAGGGAAGGACTGCACAAAGGCCCTGACTCACTCTCAGGGTGAACGCAGGCAAGAAGCTCAGTGTTGTCAGAGAATAGAGAGCAAGATTGGAGAGGCAGTGCAGCCAGCTGCTGCAGGGCCAAAGCCAGCTGTGGGCCACTGGAAGCCATAGGTAGAGGAATAGGCTCACCTGGCTACTTCTGGAAGGTGGAGTAGACCCCATGAGACTGCTGGGGAGACCGGTCAGGGAAGATGGGGCCTGGAACAGTGTTGTGGGGATGAGGACAGAGAAGTGAAGAGATTTAGGACTGATCAGCCCTCTGAGATTCAGTCTGAGAAGGGGGTAGAGAGAAGTCAAAGAGGACCCTAGTTTGCTGGCTTAGGCAGCTGATGAGATGTTAGTGCCATTTCTCTGAGTTAAGGAACAGAGAAGGAAGAATAAGCCTGCAGGGAAAGCTGAGGCACGCTGGTGTGCAAGTTATAAGAAGTGCCTGCGAGATAACCAAGTTGAGATGTCAGGAGACAATTAGGTGTGCAGGAAGGGACTGGAGATGCAGATTTGCATGCTGACCCTTCAGAGAGAGCACTGTGGAGCTGAAGGAACAGGATATCAGAGTAGGTACAGTGAGACGAGAAAGACGTGGGACAGAGCCCTAAGGAGCCTCCACCTCTGAGGCCTGGGCAGAGACAAGGAGCCCCAAGGACCCTGAGCCACAAAGGAAGGTTAAGGGGCTGAACACGCCCACCCTAATTCATATGTCACAGTCCTAGTACTCAGGACTTCAGAATGTGCCTGTATTTGGAGATAGGTCTATCAAAGAGGCAATTAAGTTAAAATGAGGGTTTTTTGTTTTTTTTTTTTTAAGAGACAGAGTCTTACTTTGTCACCCTCGGTAGAGAGCTGTGGCATCACAACTCACAGCAACCTCCAGCAACCTCCAATTCTCTTGCCTCAGCCTCCAGAGTAGCTGGTACTACAGGTGCCCGCCACAATGCCCAGCTATTTTTTGTTGTTACAGTTTGGCTGGGGCCAGCGCCCTACTCACTGAGCCACAGGCGCTGCCCCAAAATGAGGTTGTTAAGGTAGATTCTAAGCCAATGTGACTGGTGTCTTTATAAGAAGTGGAAATTAAGACATAGGCATGCTAGCGGGAGGCCATGAGAACGTTGAAGTCGCCATCCCCAAGCCAAGGAGAGAGGAATCAGAAGAAACCTTTGATCACAGCCTCCGGAATTGTGAAAAGATAAGGTTCTGGTGTCTAAGCCACCCTGTCTGGGGTGCTTTGTTATGGCATCCCTAGCACACTGATATGAGGTCAGGGGAAGAAGAGGAAAGCGCAGAGATGAGAGGCTTCATGTAGAAGGAGATGCCCATTACATAAGTGGGCTGAGAGTGGAGGAAGTGTCCTGGAGTGTGGTCAGGACAAAGGCCAGATCGTGGGCTGAGAAGGCAGTAGGACTCCCACTGACAGCCAACACAGATAATTCCTTAATGAGGTTTGGCTGTGACATGGTCAGGGAAACACAGCAATGGTACAAAATGGCATGGAGCTGAGGGGGGGCGTAAGAGGGAGACTCTTGGGTAAGAGTCAGTAGTGATCGTGACATAAGGGGAAGAACTACCCAGAACTGAGACCCTAGGAGGGCAGGTAGAATCTGGCACCCACGTTGGGGGTTGGGGTGGGGTGGGGATAGGGTCCC
The DNA here is from genome assembly GCF_027406575.1 of Nycticebus coucang. Taxonomy (NCBI): domain Eukaryota; kingdom Metazoa; phylum Chordata; class Mammalia; order Primates; family Lorisidae; genus Nycticebus; species Nycticebus coucang. Next base: position 71,697,541 of record NC_069783.1, on the reverse strand, counting down.
CAGAGTAAGAAGGAAAGAAAGTGGCAGGTGGTGGCAGGAGGAAGGGAAGGGCTAGACACAGGCAGTGTGAGGTTGAGAGTAGAAGTCTAGGCTGAAGCTAGTTCTCCTCCCCCCATCTGCCCAGCACCCTTTTCCACCTGCTGTCTGTCCCTGGAGGCTAACTCGTGTAGACTCAATGTCAGGCTTTTGCCTTTGGGAGTCATCAGCAGGAAACTGGAGGACTGAAGGAGAGTGATGCTGGGAGATTTATCCCTCCTGGTCCCTCCTGCCTTCCACGGGCCTCTCTCTACTGAAGGCTGCAGCTCCTGCCTGGGGCCCTCTCCAGCCAGCTGTCTTCGCCAGGTTCTGGTAACTGCTCCAGACTCTTGCCTCTTCAAGTCACAAGGCCACACAAGCTCACCATTATTACTGGCCATGGGGTTCTATGATATCCTTTTGTGGTGTGAGTTTCCCAAAATTTGTTCATTGTTCCTGCCTTAAACTCTTGCTGAAGTGCCCTGTCTGAAGGTACCATTTGACTGATGCAAGGTATGAATGGGGGTGAGCTCTCAGCTGAGGCTGAGAGCCCATATATTGAGGGGTGACATCCTACACATTTGCTTGATGTCCTCACAGACTCAGTTGCAAGGGCAGGTAGAGAAGCGGGGTCAAGCAGGCTCGAGATTTTGCCAGGTAGGTGCAACCAAGGACTAGTGCAGCATTTTTCAAACTTTTTTTATCTCATGGCACACTTGAACCTATAGTTAAACTTCTGAAGCACACTTAAATTATGTTGATCAAAAAAAAAGAGTAAAAATAAGAATATACTTACTGTGCTTTGAACTTATATAGAAAAGAATTTGATTAATGATCTTCAAAAATTTTCGCAGCACACCTAAGATCCTCTCACGGCACACCAGTTGAAAAAAATCACTGGACTTGTGGAACAGGGCATGTTGGACAGAAAGCAGAGGGGCTGTGACCAGGAGGCCCCAAAAGGTCCCTCAAAGATGCAGAGGGAAAGGCAAAGCAAGTGGGTAGGAAGAACTTGTGGTCTGATAGCAAAGCATGACTGAATGTGTGATGGAGAGAGGGCCCAATTCTGGGCTCTGAAAAGCCCTGAGAGAGGGTGGGAGAAGAGGAGGGGAAAGAGAAGCTGGAGTGCTGGGTGAGTTGTCTACGTAGACCCTAAGGTCTAGGGGGGCAGGAAGATCGCAAGCTGGTAGCCACAGTGTTTGACAAAGGAGGGTGTGTGTCTGATGTGCAGCCCCCACTGCACACGTGCACAACCACACACATGCACAGCCATATACCCACACACACCCACACAGTCACACGCACACACCCACAGCCCTCCCAGACACTCCAAACACCCTCACGCACTCACCCTCACACACCCCCCAGACAGCAGATGGGGCGCTCGGGTAATTGGTTAAACCTGTTCCGATGTCTGGCTCCGCCTTGGCAGCACCCGTCTGACAGGAAAGCTGGCTGGGCCTGCACCCGCTCAGCCTGCTGGCCGCCCCTTCCCTCCCCTCCCCCTGCATGGCTGCCCTGGAGCAGGAGCTTGAGGAAAGCCCTGTGGCCCTGCTGGATCCCTCCCAGGAAGAGCCCAGTTCACCTGGTGACGGCCCCCAATGCCCCACGGGAAGCAATCAGAGTACCTGTGAGGAGGTGTTGGTGCAAACCAAGGGTGGAGATACTAAGAGCACAGGCCATTCTATTGCAAAGGCCATGGACTGGAAAGGTCCATGGACTTGTCATGTGTAGAGACCAGTCTCTGAAGGTGAGGCACAAGGATTAGGCCATGAGGGTTATGAACAACTCCCCTGTGCTCCCTTTATTTCGGCCAGTACAATTTGGAGTTCCTACAGGTGCTCAGAACACCTCAGCCCATCCAACTCTCCAGGGCCCAGGCCAGTCCAGCGAGGGAAACGGCAGACCAGGCTGTCTCAGGGAAGGCCTCACTGAGCAGCTCTCGTGTGCTGAGGATGCTGTGCTGCCAGTGTCCACTATCCTCACCCTTTGCAGCGCCCTGCTCTCCAGGTGGGAGAAGCATAGGGGGAGGGAAGGGAGCAGCAGTCCTTGTCTTCTTCCCTTCTCGGCTGCATCTGTGTCTCTTCGAGAGAGACTTTGGTTTGTTCCCTGGAGAGGGCCCAAAAACTCCCAAATTAGCAAACCTGGCAAGCCCACAGCTCAGAAAATAGTTCATCCTGATTCCATGTTTTTCAGGCTCACAGAAGCCTTTATTAATGAAGTCACAACACCAATATTTACCGTCTGCGGGGAGAGGCACAACATGGGGGATGGATGGGACTGTAGCAGGGACTCCCTGCCCCCCCTCGCAGGCCTGGACTAGGAAGATTGGCAGGTTTCCTTGGGTCCTTTTCCAGCCGTTTATTTGGATGACAGGGGGTGCTCTGCTGTGATCTTCCTGGACCCCTACCCTCACCAAATGAAACAGGATCTTGAGAGGAATGGCTCACCCATCCCTCTGCGACCCACTGGGGCCTACACGATGACTCTTCCTCTCACCCTCACCCCACCTGTGTGAACATGTGGGACAGTCACTGTGTGGTTTAACCTGGACTTACGGGCAGTTAGGACTTTCAGGATGTGAGGGCTGCATTCCTGGTTGGTGGATGGGGAGGGCACATTGGGATGGAACAAAGCCCTTTGGTTTCTAGCATTGACTAGACACAAGTGAGGTGGGGAAGAGTAGGGAGAGATGCTGAGAGTCCCCTGGGTCTGTGTTCCCAGCAGAATCACCTTCTATGCTAAGCTCCCTGCCTGTGGCCCAGGGAACAAGGCTGGACCTTTGACATCTTTCCGATGCGTTCAGCACTGCTTGAGCACCTGCAGCGCACTCACCGGAATTCCCTATGGGAAGAACAGCATAAGCAAAGACACAGCACAGGGAAAACCCATGGATGGCTACTCAGGGACAGGCGTGGGTGAGACTGAAGCAGAGGGCACCAAGAGCAAGGCAAGAAAGGCTAAGAGCAGGAAAGAAGAGGGAGCAGAATGAGGGGCTCAGCAAGGGGTAACTCCATTCTATTTATGGAGGGCCTCCTTCAAAGTGGGCCTCATCCTTGACATTTGCAGAAGACTCATTATGTCCCTACTCCCCTCAAAGAAGCAGACCCAGGCCAAGCTGGTGGCAGGAAGAGCCAGGGTGCTTTATCAAGGAGATGTGTTGGGAAGCCATTCTAGACTCAGCGGACTAGATAGGAGTGGATGGGACTGGGGAAGAGGAAGAAAGCTTGAGGAAGATTCCTGAGTTTCCTCTACCCTGGAAAAGAGTATACATGGCTAATACTGTTTGCCAAGGTGGCCGATCCTGGAGAAGAATAGGAGGGGAGCTAAGCCCACTATGCACACATGTTGAGTGTGAAGTCTGAGGGGCCCAGGTGCAGCAGGTGGCTGGCTTGCTGGGTCTGCAGCACAGCAGAGGTCAGCTAAAGACATAGACCAGGGAGAAAGAGTAGATGTGAACCCCTGGGCAGAGGGCAGAATGAGGACAAAGGAAGAGCAAGGACTGACCTTGGAGTGCGCAAAGGTGACGAGGCATAAATAAAACTGAGACGAAGTCAGAGGGGCCAGGGGAGACATTTCAGAGGTACTAAAGTGAAGGCAGAGGAGGCCAGGGGAGTCAGGGAGGGATGGTTGTGGATCAGGGAACAGGTGAACACAGATGGGATGTGGCTGAGTTTGGCCACAAGGGGGTGGCCAGTGACTGTGTTTGGTGACTGTCATTAGCATCAGCAGAATGGTAGAGCAGAGACCAAAGAGCAGAGGGTTGGAGAGCACATGGGAGGGAGGAAATGGAGACAGGTCTGGAATGTCATAAAGGAAAGTCTGTTAGGAGGCAGGAGGAAAGAAACCTTAATATGTGACAAGAAAGACAGATGGACAAACTGAAAGGCAGATGAACTAAAGAGCTCAGTGGACCAGACCTTGTAGCTCTTTCCCTGCCTGGGGAGGCCCTGAGTGTCCCGGGACAGGTTGCAGGCTCAGCCTCAAGCCCTTTCTCTAAGCTTTAACCTGCAGGGATTCTCCGAGGATGGATAAGCGTCCTGGTGGGGCCAGGACTTAGGCCTGGGACTGTCAGCCTTTGTGGATGGTGTTCCCTTGACTCAGCCCCCAGTACTTCCCTTTCTACTGGTTTCTCCTCAACTGGAGAAGCCCCAGAGTCCCTAATCATAGGGAAACTCCACTCCTGACCCCCGTTGAACCTGGTGGGACCTGATTCCCACCCCTCAATACGTTTGGGAAGACCTGGGCTTAGCTCTCCTCAAGACATAGGGTTGTCCTTGCCTATGACCAGCCTCAGTTTCTCCTGCTATGGAGCTGGAGCTAGAGACCAGGGTCCACTAACAAAGGAGAGTATTTAATAAATGGCCCTTGCCCGCCCCAAAACCCTCCTCAGGCAACCAAGCCTTGAACACACTTGCTCTCCCAGCCCCCACTGGCCACTAGAGCCAGAATCCACCATCCCAGTTTTCTTGGCTCTGGGGCTGGAGCTGGCTGCTCATGTCATTAAGAGAGAGACTTTTATTATCCCATAGGAAAGGGAGATACAAGGGGTCACTAAGAACTACAGCAAGTACCTGGAAAATAAATTAAAACAGGAACGCATCAAAACAAAAAGGAGATAAGAGAAACGGAGAGTGGCTGGGAGGCTGCAGTAACGGGCGGCCCACCCAGGCAGGCAAGCTCTCCAAGGAGAAGGCCGAGGGGTCCCAGGCCTCAGCCAGTCCATTTCTTGTCCCTCTGTCAGTGGTGGCCCCAGGCTCCAAGCCCTGTGGGGCCGTGATTCCAGGCCTCCCTGAAGCTGGCCAGGGAGTAGCCAGAGTCCAGCTTGGGCCCACCCAGGGGCCTGACCAGCAGCAAGCAGCACTCTGCCCTCATGGGTTGTGGTTGCCCACCCTAGTCATTGGAGGTGACATCGATGTCCTCCCCGTTGGCCTGCTTCGTGGCGATGCGCCACCGGTTGATGTGGTGGGAGCCCTTCTTCTTCTGCTCAGACTCGGGCCCTTCCTCCTCCAGCTTCTGCCGTTTGTACTTTGTCCTCCGGTTCTGGAACCACACCTTCACCTGGGCCAGGGAGGGGGCACAGATGAGAAACATTCAGGAAGCCCCCAGAGCAGTCACTGGCCCCTCAACACTCAGGCTGAGCTGAGAGCCAGATAGGGAAACAGGCTACACAGGGTCAGGGCTCACAGGCCAGAGTTCTCTCCTTTAGCCAGCTGCCACCTCATGGGTCTGGAGGACTGCTGTTCCAGATGCAAATGCAGCGGGACAGAAAGAGGACCCTAGAGGTCAGAAGGAAGGGGGTTTTTTGTTTGTTTGTTTTTGAGACAGGGTCTTGCTCTGCACCTGGACTAGAGCACCATGGAGTCATCATAGCTGCAACCTTAAACTCCTAGGCTCAAGCAATCCTCCTGCCCCAGCCTCCCAGGTAGCGTGGACTACAGGCATGCACCACTACACCTATTTTTCTATTTTTAGTAGAGACGGGTCTCACTCTTGCTTGGGCTGGTCTGAAACTCCTGAGTTCAAGCAATCCTCCTGCCTTGGCCTCCCAGAGTGCTAGGATTATAGCATACTTTTCCTTTACAGGGCACATTTCCTGTCCCTCCCAAACAAAAGGTCATAGAGCTGCTGGACATCTTGGCTCCTATGGATACAGCAGAGCAAAGGTGAAGGAGCTCAGGCTCTGGAACCCAGCAGACCCGGGATTTACTAGTTTCTAAAGAAGGGATAATAATTGCTCCTTCACAGGGTTGTTGTGAGCAGTAAATAAAAGACATATGACCTGCTGGATGAGTTCTGATGCTCTCCCAGAGGACCTAAAGGGGACACCAATCTCTCAGCTGGCCTCATCCTTTTTGCCATGCAAAGAGTTAGAATGGACCTGGCTTCATAACCCAGTGTCCACACCAAGAGCAGTGCCTGGGACAGCCAGACCACTCCTAGATTCACGGGACCCACTGCTGGAGGCTCTAATCTCATACATGACATGTTGGTCTCCTTCCTCATGGGAAATTCCCCTCTCCAGTATCAGAGGTGGAGCTGTGTAGGCTGGAGCTGGGCAGTTGGGGAGCCTTTGGTCTCTTGGGTGGCAGCTCCTCATGACAGTCTAAAAATTCACCAAGAGGCCTCACTGTCCTTGAACAGACAAGGTCAAGGAGGAGGCAGGTCTGAGGCTTCATCCCGGGACAATGTTCTGCCTTCAGGGGCAGCTCTAGACCTTGTCCCCACAGCATGGCTCCATCCAGATGTGGAAACAGGTCACACAAGGAACAGCGTGGGGAAACCCCAAGGAACAGAGTGAACTCCTATTTGAACACAGTGACACCCCACCCCCGTCTGTGTCTGGCAGTGAGAGCCCTGACAGGAAGAGGGGTAGGATTCAAACAGAGATGGGACAGTCATTCTCTGTGATGAGGGAAGAAGGAAGGGAAGGTCCACAATTGTAAGCCCATCTCCTCCAGGAAGCCTCCCCAGACTTAATCCCATTTCTAATCATCCTCTCTTCTCTCCCCTCCTCCAGCATTTGCTCAGTATCCAAGACACGGGCCTTATTGTCCTCTCATGCATGATCTGGGAGGCTCATCCTGGGCTCCCTAGCTAGCCCTAGTGTTGTGGACTGGAGAAAGCCTTTGTCTGTCACCTCCACCTATCACCTGCACCTGACTACGTGGTTCTTTACTTGGCCTTGCAGAGTCAGGCCAGACCCAAACCATCTTCAGAGTTGGCAGGAGGAGCCTGGGCTGATCCTTGACCAAGTCCCACATGCATAGGACAAATCTTTCTTAGGACACTTGCAGTTTCTTGGACTCTTGCTCCAGAGGACCCCTGGAGGAAGTGATGCTGAGAGGGCAGGGTTACAAGGCATGGGTATTTTCCTGGAAATAATAGCACATTTAAAAGCAAGCAGGTGCTGCCAACTGCAGCTGTGCAGATGGTGCGTGGCAGGGCTGTGGCTGTGGAACAGTGGGGGGCACATTGGTCTTGACAACAGAAGTGATCCATGGGAAGAGCTGGAGGCAGTCCTTGGAGAGACTGCCCAGTCCAGCTTCTTCTCCCAGAGATGAGGGGAAAGCATAGGGCTTTGCCGCAAAGCCAGGCAGTGGGAGCCAGAAGCAGGCCTGGCATCTGGGCCTTGTGGGTGGTTTCGTGCCCAGGATGTGCCACCCTCACATACCCTTCCCACATATTCCTCTGTCCCCTCCATGGAGCTCACCCAAGGACTCCTGTTCATGGTCCTTCCTTGCCAGGGCTTTTGCCATACCATCTGCCCTGCCCCTTGATTTTAGAGCCCTGGAGTAGGATGTGGATAGCCAGTGATCAGTGCTCACAGAGCAGCCAGTCAGGGACAGGAAAAGTGGCCCAGGAAGAGAGGGGATGCCCAGCCTCAATGGGTGGAGTGAGGGTAAGGGGCTTCTTCCCTCATCTTCAGGTCAGTGTTCAAGTCTATAGCCCATGTCTCACCTCAGGGAGGAGGAAAGATGCTCTGAGTACAGGGCTCTGGATTCCATGGACACAGGGCTGTCTGGACCCTCAGTGGTTCTCAGCACAACCATTTGGCAGCCAGGCTAGTCCCTGCCCCCAACCCTGGAGCCTGCTGTGACTATGCCAGCCAGTGGGTGGGTGAGCTCACCCTGCCTCCTGTGCATGACTCAGGGCTGGGGCGTTATTCCTGAGGAGCCCAAATGGGCCGGCCAAGGATGATCACCAGGTGACAGTGGCAACACCAGGGACAGAGGGTCCTTTTTCTACTCTTTTCTCCCTCCCACACATACTCACAAGCCTCCTTGCAGGAAGAGACTGACAACACTGGCCTCTAGTAGGGTGTACCTAACAGGCTGCCCTTATCCAACAACACTGACCCAATGAAGGAAAGTTCTCATGGTGGCCTTCATGGACAGGATTTGTTTTCAGACTGAGGTAGCCTCCTGGCACACCCAAGTGAAAGGTGATTCTGAATATTTTCTCCATGAAAAATACTGAGGTCAAGGAGGCAGCTCTCTAGAAACAGTGACATAAACCCTCCTTCTCCCTAGACATCCTGGCTATCTTCCGGAGAACAGCCTTGGGCTGAGTGTCCAGATGCTGTTTACAAAGCTTGTAGTAACAGGGATGCTTATGACTTCATAATATTAGTGAAAAAACCAGGATGCACAGTGTGATCACAACCACAGAAAAACAAAATCTATGCATGGGGGAAAAAAGACTAGAAGGAAATGTACCCAAAGTGTGGGTGACTTCTTTCTTCTACTTTTCTGAATTTTCTTTAATATCTTACTTGTTATCTACTGATAACAATAGTTATTTTTTACTTGGAAAGAGAAAAGGAACTGGACTCTGAGTATAGCAGGAAGTTAAGAGTGGCCCCAAAGACCTCCCTAACCTAGCCAGGTAATGCTGGGGTCATCCCAGAGCCCCTTGCCTAGATGACAGAGGACCTAGAAAGGAACAGGTCATATGATATGGCTTTGGAGCCAGCTGTAAGAGGCTGTTCCTATTCTGCACATGCCTCCCCACCCCTAACACCAACACACTACTTGCTTCTCTCTAAGCCTCAAAGGCACAGTTGGAATGTTGGCCAGAGGACCCCTCTGTGTGGGGAGAGGTCCCTTGTGTTATCCAAAATCTTTGCCTCACTGAATGTCTCTCAGTTTCTCAGAGAAGCCAGATCTTTCCAAGACTCAGCACTCTTCTGAGTTACGCAACCTGGAATATTCTCCTTAGCTTTCAAGACCCTACTGGATGGTCCTAGATGGGGCCTGCCCTATTGCCTGTCCCTTCTTTCTTAGTGCTTTCCCCTGGTCTCAGGACAGTGACCCCAAATGTGCACTAATTTATTTGTTCACATCTGTCTCCTCACCAGACTGTGATACTCTAAAGAACCAATGTGGTATGTTAGTTGGCTCTGAAGTCCCAGTGCCCAGCCCAGAGGACATGTTCCATGTATAGTCATCCAGCTGGGCATTAGTGAATGAAGGCATGCATGTATTCATGCAACAAGGAATGAATAAATGAACTAACAAACAAGAAAACTACAGTTCCAGCCAATATTTCAGAGCTAATCATACCGTGCTTCTGAATAATGTGCAATTTTGAAAGAACGAATTCTGTATTCTTTCTTTTTCACCACTCTTCAACTGTAGTCCAGCACAAACAGAAAGGACTTTGGCACTGGGACTCTGCACACTTTCAAGTAAATATCAATCCTGACCTCAAAGAGTTCAGATATCCCTATCAAAGTCTGGTAACTCTGACATAGTCAGTTCCTCCTTATGTCCCACTGTTATCTCTTCTGCCTTAATTTAAGCATATCCTCCTGCCATCCTCTGACAAAAAGAAAGTCCTTGGAATAGACAGCAGCTTGGAGATATCAATCAATCACCCCTGAGCTTACTATCCTCCCTGCCCCCTCCTCTAGGGAGCCATTTCCTATGATTTCATCAAGTGAGCTGTTTCCACTCCCAAGCTTAATGCCATGCTAAGCTCAACTCTCACCTCCAGCTCCCCACCAACCATAGCCCTAACTCTTCCTAAGCCTTCTTGTCTTGTCTCTCCGCCCATCCTGGACCCTCACCCTCACTCTCAGGGAGATATCACAAAATTTACCTGCCCCTGCCCCAGGACCACATTCCCATCCTAGCTCCTCACAGAACCCCTCTGATACCCCTTATCTCCTCCTCACCCACCAGACAGAATGCTTGGAACATCAGAGATACAAATTTCTTAGAGCAAAGCTGAGACTTAGAGAAGGGATGTGTGTGTCCCAGAACACACAGTGAGTAAGTAACAAAGATCTCTTGATTTTTCCCTAAAATTCAAGTCATTTTGATATCTCCTCTCATCCATCCAAGGGCAGAACATTCCAAACTAAGAGACCCCTGGAAGGCTCCTTGCCATGCCTCTGGGGGGAAAATAAAAAAAATCCTATAAGCAGGTTACCATACACTCTAGCCTTCCAAGACCTCCCTCTCAGGCTCCAAAATGCTGGCCGGCCTTGACAGTTCCTCCTCCGTCTTAATGTGCCTGCCTCGACCCCTCTCCTTCCTTTCCTCCAACCTAGCATCCTAGGAATCTCTCTAAGCCTTCCGAGTCTGAGATCTCCTGGAAACCTTCTGCCCAAGCAGATCTCCCTTCATCTCCTTCAGCCCACAGCAGTGACCTCAAGGGGAGCCCAGTAACTTTTCTTGTGCATGATCTGCTAATGTGGTGCATGCTTTGCATTTAGCCTGCACCACTAAATGAGGAATCTCCAAAGCCAAGGACCACCTTTCTGTGCTCTTTTCCCTTACAGCTCAGCTAACCTCAAGGCAAGGTCAAGAAACACCAGCTAATCTGTTCAGAACAAGAAGGGCAGCTGGAAATAGTGATCAATTGATCATCCTGAAGCAGTCAGATGCTTTCTCTCACTACCCCCTAAAACTTACTACCCCTTACATCTAATATGTACCTATGGTATGTGTATCACCTGACCTTTGGGCATTAATCACACTAAACCCATATGTGCTCCACATAGCATTACATATACCTGCTATACACACTCATCAGACTTGCTTGGATCTGAGCCAGGCCCCGGGTCTGCCCACCCAGCCACCAGGACTGAGCCTTAGACAGGTGCCTCCCTGGTCATACTTAAAGGCTGGGCCATAGCAGTGAGGAACAAATAATTAGAAATAGAAGGGAGACCCAGGGCCCCTCCCTCTACCTCCAAGAATGACCCACTGGCCATCCCAGCACAAATATCCCATGCTCAGCCCAAGGTCAACCAAGTAACTTAGGCTGCCTACCTCCCAGCACCTCATGCTGAAGCCTTTGGAATACAGACACCCCCAAGCTCACCCACACATGGATATGCTTAACCTTCCTAGAAGATACATAAACCCGTGTTTGTATCATCTAAATCAATAATCAGCTGCGAAAGTGCAAGGGAAAGATAGAAGGAAAGGGACAAGCAGAGTACAGTGAAAGCAGAGACCAAGGGGGATGATTGATGATGTTAGTATTTCTTTGGGTGGCATCAAGAGAAACCTGCTCATTTGGTCATGTTTATTGAGTATCTACTTCATGCTGGGCACTGAGGTGAACCCTGGGGAGAAATAGACAGGCATAGCCTCTGCTTTCCTGAGCTTAGGTACTCAGGCTTATTATTTGTTAGAATCACCCAGAGAGCTGTTCTTAAAAACATTTTACTGGGCCCCCTCTTATACCTCTGGAGAGAATCTCCTGGGAAGGCCTAGGAATCTGTATTTGAAGATCTCCCTGAGAGATGGGTGCGTTTGATCTATAGATTGACCTTGGGACATGGCAGATATTTAAACAAGTAATAACAGCAAAGTCCAAAGTTTATAGTGATAGGTTGGGGATATACCATGATCTCAGAGAGCATGAAGGATGGATTATGTAGAAAACACAGAGAGGTAGAATACAGATGAGCCACAGAAACTCAGGGCTGGAAAGAAATCTGGGATTCATGCCATTCAGCCTCACAGATAAAGCACCTGAGGCCCAGAGAGAAGAGAAGACAAAGCCAGAGCCGGCAAGATAATAGAAAACCATTAACAGACAAATGAATAAACTATCTGTCAGTTGCTAAATAGCTCTATAGAGGTGGAAGTTTGAGATGAATGGTGGACAAATAAATAGATAAAACAAATAGATGATAAAGAGATAATCAACAGATGGGTAAATAGGAGTTATTGTTAAGAAGAACATATACTTAATAGAAAATAGGAAATATAAATTAACCAATTTTGGGAGCAGACAGAAGTAGATAGCTAGATATAAAACAGCTATCTAAAAAAAATTTAAAAAACAGCTATCTGTGAGGGACAGATTAGAGAGGTCTGAGAGTCAAATCTAGACACTGGCAGTATAAATACATGGCATGGGCCTGACTGGAGTAACCGATGCCTGACAAGTAGCTGACAGCTGGAAATGACAGGTAAGCTTGCCTGGTAAATATGGAGAAGTGGATACTTAGTTAATTGTATGAGTCCAGGTGATACAATAGAACAGAAAGACAAATCTGATGATGGAAACACGGTGTGGCAGGAAGAACACTGGACTAAGAGGAAACCCAGGTTTGGATCTTATTATATCACTAACTTGACATATTACTTAAACAAAGGGAAGGTAAGAGGCTGGGGATAGGAATTAATATTATTCAAGAATCATGTTAGGTGCTTTCTAATCCTTAAACAATCTATTTTCTAGATGAGGAAACCAGAGCTCAGGAAAGTTGAGTTAACTTGCCCAGGTTCACACAGCCAGTAAGCAGGGAAGCAGGAATTTGAAATCACCTTTGCCTGACTAAGAAGCTCTGTCCATCTCTCTCCTTGCCTGGAAAGAGAGTCCACCTTCCTCAGGTTCAAACCTTCCATAGTTCTTTTTGCTCTTGTTCCGTATGCAAAAGCAGCTTATTTACAGATGCAACAATTTAGCCCTGAGTTTTCATCTTTAAGGACATTGGATACATTATATGATTCTATGTGGTTTTGTATGTTTGAAACATCTCATAACAAAAATGAAAGAAACAATCCGTTTACTAACTGGCATTGTTAGCAACAAATATTGACAGGCAGCTAGATTCGGTTTGGAAGAAAGTTAATTAAAAATGCTCTCACTGAGCTTAATAACTGAAAGTTTAAAAACAATGACATTATTTCAACAAGTGTTAATCTGTGGGTGGTGGGATTATAAACTGTTTTTGTTTTCTTACACTTCTGCAATTAAAATTTAATAAATATTACTTTTTAAATGAAGTTAATTATAAACACCATTCCTAAATTGACACCTTGTTTTAAACAATAATTTTAAAACAGTTTGCCAGGAGGGAAAAGGGGTGTTATTTTTCTAATTTATTTTAATGTATCTTTCTTTAAAATGTTTTTAAAGTTAACTCTGTTATTTTGCAAGCTTTTTCTCTGAAGTTACAACAGCCCAACTAGCAAATCTGAAGATGTAGGGGTCTTCCCATGGCACACATTAATTGTTAAGTGGGGCATCTGACAGATATGACTGCAATAGATGGCAAAATGTGACAAGCACTTTGTGGTGGGCCACAGGGAACTGGGAATGCAGGTGGGATCTTGATTCCTCCACTGGCTCCCTTCCTACCCTCCCTGATAATGGGAGGCCAGGCCATCTCACGGCCTGGAACTGATGAAGGGATGTTGGTATAGCAGGGGCAGAGGCCTGGAGGGAAGGGTCGAGAAAGTGAGATGTCAGCGGGGAGGGAGCTGCTGGGGGGCACGAGCAGAGCCAACCTCTTGAAGTAGTAAATCCCGACGCTGGGAAGGAGGTAAGGCCCATCCAGACACCGAAATCTGCCTCCAGGGCAGCAGCTGGGCGGAGGGTCTCTCAACCACTCCAACATGCCGGCCCACACTGGGTGAACCAAGAGCTTAGGGAGAGCTTCCAGGCAGCATTTATTTACAGCAACGTCTTTACCTACAACGAACCCAAATCTGCCTCTCTATAACTTTCATCTGATTCTTTAGTTTTTTTTCTTAAATTCATTATCAATTACAAAAATACTAAATGATAATTATAATTTCACCAGTTCAAGCCCCCACACCATCGGAATTTATTGCCTCCCCACTCGACAGCCCTTCCAGTAATTGAGAACAGCCCCTGAGCGCCCAGGGTCCACTTTTCCCACCATGCCCAGGCCACTCAGGTGCCCTCCACGCATGCACCATGATTTTCAGGGCCCTCCCAGCTGACATGAGGTGCCACCCTTGGACCCCAAGCAGGCGCTGGCCACTTTCTGGCTGATAGTCTGAAGACACCTGGGCTTTCTCCCCTCACTACACACGCTGGAGGGGAGCGGAGGCCTCTGCTAGCTTTGCCCAGGGGCAGCTACGATTCCAGGGCGGGAAAGGCCAGGTCACTCCCCAGCACAGGGGCCGGAGGGGGCTGCAGCAATCTCAGAACTGAGTCGCTCCAGCGGACACCGGGCTGCCCCTTGCTGCCAGCTCCGCTCCCGAGGCTGCCCGCTGTTTCCAGGCAGGCTGGCCCCCTTCTGAGGGGCTTTGGGAGCCAGACCCTGACCGCACTAGTATTTACTCTGCCTCCTGCTGGGTCCTTAGTGCTTGACAAAAATCTTTGGGCCTCAGTAGGCTGAACACCGTGGAAGGGAAGGGGCTCTAAAGACCGGCTTTGCGGAGCCCGCGGAGAGTTGGAAACTTCTGGAACCCCAAAAAGACAGAGAACTCGGGCAGGGCCGGGGCAGGCTCAGGGCCGCTCCAGCACCCGCCCGCCCTCACCTCCACCAGGGCGCGGGACGCAGCGGAGGCGCGGGGCAGGCCAGGCGTGATGATTACCTGCGTCTCCGAGAGGCTAAGGCTGCCGGCCAGCTGCTTCCGCTCGGCGCCCACCACGTAGTGGTTCTTCTCAAAGGCGCGCTCCAGCCGCAGCAGCTGCGAGGGCGAGAAGGCCGTGCGGATCCGCTTGGGCTTGCGCGCGAAGGGGCCGTGCAGAAGCAGCCCGTCCTGGGGCACGTCGCTCGCTGTGGCCCCACCGCCGACGGCAACACACACAGGTACAGACAGAGAGAAGGGCGCGGTGAGCCTCAGTCCGGCCAAGGTTGGCCTCCCACCCGGCTCCTGTACAGCCTGTCCTTGAACACTTCTCCACCTTCTCCGTTCCTTCACAGACACACACACACACACACACACACACACACACACACACACGACTTCTGCCCTTGCCTTTACCACCCCTTCCCTAGTCCATCCCTTTCCCCAACAACACCTCCCCATAGTCTTGAGAGCTACCCGGCCGAGGAATCACAGCGCTGTAGATCCACTGTGGGGCCAAGAGGTGTGTCCTGGCCTGGTGAGGAGCCAACTGGCCCCAAATCCACACTGCCAGAAGCCTCTGAAGAGGCCAAGGGATGGCAAAAGGGCCTTGGCTCTCTTAACCGCCCTTTCCTGGGGGTATGTCCCCATCACTGGCCCCAGTGATTTGCTTTTAAGTAACAGGTCAGAAGCATCTCTCAAAGAGCAACAGAAGTAGAAGCAGATCTGGGTGTCAGGAGAGCAGCCAGGCTGTTAGGCGCAGCCTCACCAAACACAGAGTCAGGAACCAAAAAGTACCCAGGGAGCAGTCCCTTCACACCTGCTCAAACCAATCTTTCACCAAAATGCTTGAAATGCTTGGGGTACTAACCTATTGAAAATTTCTGCCAACAGGCCCAGCTCTGCCTCACCAGAGGTAAAAATAGGCCAGTGGCTAGGTCAATAGTGCAGGTAGCCCCTGGAGGTCCAAAGTCAGGCTACACCTTCCCTTTCCCAACCTTCCCAACCTCTAAGGTACCCCCAACACCACCTGCAGGAGAGTCTTAATGCCCTCTATGGTGGGAAAAGGCCCTGCTTCATCCCTAAATAGTCTCATGCTAAAGAAACATGTGTATAAATATCTAGATGTCATCTTTCTCTCTAATATATATAGATATAGATATATTGGTTTCTGCATGGCATGTGTAAATATAAGTTCCAGCTTCCCTACTGTCTTTCCCTCCCATCTACTGTACAGGATTTTCAGAGTGTGACTGTCCTTTAGCAAATGATGGCCACCATGGGGACTCAGCTACCACATGCAGGAGGAAGGACTAACCCCAGACTGGATGAAGCCGGGATGGGAGGTGATAGTAAGAAACTAGAAAAGCCAAAACAAGTTTCCACTTACTGTCTCAACAAACCCCCCACTAGGCCCTCACACAATCTCTAGCTTTCCTGCACATCCTAATGGACTGGAAACAGGCACTGACAACATCACCCATGGATTCTCATGCAAGGGTACATAACAGTCCTCCTGACCCAACAACAACACAGCCCTAGATTGAATGTTTTGACAGAATTAGCTGTTGAGATCAACTGATCCAATTAATTTCTTCAGAGATGGCCACTGGTTTGACTCAATCTGACCTGTTGTTTTGCTCTTAAGACAATTATCTGGATAATTCAGTTGTAATCTCCTATCTCTGAAAACATCTATTAGGAGAAGCAAAAGCATGTAATTGAGATGTTGTTGCTAAACTTCTCCAAGTAACTGTTCTTGTCCCTCTACTTGTGGAAACTGCTTGACTATACCTTCTCCAAGTCTCTGTACTTTGGACACCTTGGTAGGCCAACTTTATCGCTGGAGTTTTCTGAGAAACAGGGTTGCCTAGGATTGAGGGGCTTATGCTTAAGTGGAGACTTAAGTCACTAACCTCCAGTCACCTTACTATCCATTTCACATGGCTGAATCTTCAATGCCACAAAAGGGGTTAGGATCATATCACAGGGAGATGGAGGACGGACAGCCTGTCCACTGCCATTCAAGGTGGGGGAAGGCCCAAGGCCCTCAGGCCTGACTGAAGGAAAAGAAGTTTAACCAGGGGTGGTGGAGGGGATAGGTGTTCAGGGGATGTGGTCTGGCAGAAAGGGGTAAGTGGCAGAGAATTGAGGAGCTGCTGGGGGGGAGACAAGGAGAACTGAAATCTCTTGGGTAGGGGCCAGTGTGGTAGGCCAGGGAAAGGGTGGGAAGCAAATGCTTCTTACTGATGTTAAAATAAATTGCTTCAAAAGCCAACATCATTATTCTGAGCTTCAGTGAAATCCCAACAGTGGTTTCCTCTGGACAAATGAACCAGAGGAAAAGAGGCAGCCTAGTCCATTCTAGCATTTACCTGGACTAGGTTGGCCAAAAGTGTGGCTGCGATGTAGGAAGGCCCCACAGGTGTGTGTGAGTGGGATGCAGACATGTGAAGGCAATGTGTGGCTGAGAAAGCAGAACTGCAGCCTGCCCCAGTGTGTGTGACTTAAACTGGCTGTTTTGTGATTCTGTGGTATGTGTCAGTGACCTGTGTGGTGGAGTCCTCTGTTTATCTTTATAAACCCAGAGTGGAGCATGAAAGCAACAAGCTTCTGTCCTGACCTGCATGCTCCTTTGCCTCAATTCTGGCTATTTTAGGAGAATGCTAGATGGTTTGTGGTCTATCCCACAAACGGTCCAGTTCGTTGTAAAGTCCTGTTATGGTGGACAGCATGTATCCTATAGTCTATGTCCTGTGCAAAAACATAGATGTCTTCTAACCCAACGTTGAAGAAATAGGAGGCTGGAAAATTATTAAAGCTGCTGAGAAATCATGACAGGTTACTTGATTCTAAAAGAATCGGTACTTTTCCCTGTAAGAAAGAGGATGTTTAGTACAAAGCTACCATCCTGAGAAATGGATCAATTGCTATATGTCTCTGTAAGAACAAGGGTGATACCTTAGGTGCCTATGTACTTGAACCTCTCTGACCTGTGGAGAGTGAGCCTGAATCACCCCTGCTGCAGCTTGACTTTCCCTCGACTGGACCACAATATCAGAACAAACTTGGGGTTGGGGTGCTGCCTGTTTAGATACAGTAACTCTAGGCTGTGAGGAAAGGCTGCCACTTCCAACTGGGACAGGTGGAAAAGTGGAAAAAGACTGGCATATCTTTCTCTGGAGCTAAGACTGAACATTCCTCCGCGCCCCGTCCTTCCCACCTCTCCGATTTTTCTACAGCCTCTCTCAGCAGGCCTCTTCAAAGCAGTGTCTGGGAAATAGCATCAGAGACTCTTAGGAATGGGGCGGCTGGAGGTGGGGGCTAGGGATCCAAAGCAACCCGGGATCGCGCTGCAGTCCCCGCTAGAGAGGCTGCTGCCGGCCAGGGCATCCGCGGGATTGCGAGACGGAAGGGCCTGGGGGTAGGACCGGGAGAAGCAAGCCAGGCTGCAGAGATAACTTCAATCCTCCTTCTCCTGCCCGAACAAAGGCGCCCTTTAAAGCACCTGCCCAGTGTCGTGAGGTGTCCGCGGGAGCTGAGTCTCCGCAACCCCCTCCCAGCGTTGCTCTGAGGCCCAGAAAGTTCCTAATCTCCAGAAAGTAACACTGAAATAGGGCCATCTCCGAGTTTTAGCCAGTTCCTCCTCTTCGGGCTTCGAGAGAGTCCCAGAGCTTCGGGGTCCCGACCATTTCGCATTCGCTTTTCCTCTTCCACCGCCTCGCTTAGTGGAGGAGTCGCTTCCCCGCGCGCCGGGACCGCGCTGCCGACCGCTGCTGCGCACAGAACGCAGACATGTTCCTTTTCGTTCGTGTAGGGTTTCGTTTCTTGCATTAAAACGGGGCCGAAATGAGCATCGCAGAGACCCGGTTCTCTAGAAAACGCGGCGCGGGACGGCTCAGCTCCTAGCCCCGAGCCTCGGCCGCGACCAGAGAGCGCAGAGCAGCGGGGCGCGCATCGATCTTTCGCGGCAATGGTGGTGGGCCCCAAAGCCAGAGCGTCTCAGGGTTCAGAAAGTCCTCCAGCGCCCAACGGATTTCCGGGTCCGAGAATGCGGACACGCTTGGCTCCATCTGCGCGTCTAGACTCACTTCTTGAGAGAAAAATCCAACCGTTTTGTGCAACTTGACAACGTAACTCGCTGGGACTGATGGCTCGGAGAGTGGCGGCAATTTTCGAGAGGGTTTTGCGCAGGATTTATGCGGCCTCGTCTGGCCAAGGACGCTTAAAATCGGAGCTGGATCTCTCCCCAGGCGCCTACGGTTCTTTGTGCCTGGAGACGTGAACCATGGCGCGGCAGCCGTGGGGCGTTGGATCTTAAGCCAGCCGAGGCCACCTTCGGACTAGCTGAGCCACCAAAGAACTTAGACTAGGCTCTGTCCTCCCCTCTGAGGCCTGTCCTCCACCAGCCTCCAACCCGCTGGCCCCTCCACCGCTCCGGCCCGCGGTCTCACAAACCGCCAAAACTCCAACCTGGCCCATGGGCGCCAGGTTGTAAGAGCCAGACTGAGGATTGAGCCCACAGACGAAAGGGATAGTTGGCTCTATTTTAAATAAAACCTCATTTTATCAGTAAACATTGATTTTAAGTGATAGGAACCCTTGACTAAGCGACAGACATCGCACGCATTTTTTCCCCTGGATTTGGATTTGGGCACATCCTTGAAATCCCTGGAGAAGACTAGTCTGCTTACAAAAATTCTTGTTCAAGTAATTACATTCTCTGGTTTTGTGGGGTCAGTATCTATTGGCCAGGTGGGACTGAGAAAATGGTCTGACAAATCGGGATCCCGGAAAGTGCCACTCTGTGATAGTCAAGCGTCTCTAGCCAAAGCCTCAAAAGCCCATTTTTAAAATTATCTAAATAATTTACCAAGCAGCTAACTGTGTGGAAGTAGCTTAGTGTCACATTAGTTCCAGGAGCTGAGGCTCCAGCCATGTTCTTTTCATTTGTTTCACTAAAAGCCGGGTTACCTAGTACTGAGCCGTGAAACTTACAAGGTTGGGGGCCGGTCTACACTAACAAAATAAAACTGGAAGCTAAATCACTTACTGTACAAATCAAGGCCACTCTTCCAACAAACTCCAACAAATTTCAAGGAAGAAAACGAACTCCAACAAATGCAATTCTCTTTTCTTAGGGAAAGTCAGATAATTGAAGAGAGAGAAAAAAAGAGAGAGAGAGGCCAGCGGGGGATCTTCATTAGCAAACACACGCCGGTGCAGACTTGGGAGCTCGGACTGGCTGCCTACGACCTTAAAAGCCCTGTGCCCCCGCCCCCTGTCCGGGTAGACTGTGTCGTTGGTCCCCCAGCAACCGGTTGGGCTCCTGGTGGCGGCAAGCAGTGGAGAACGCCAGTTTGCTTATTGCAAACCTTCCCCATCTTGGGTCGGAGAGACACGTGTGATTCGGAGAAGTCTGGCCAAGGCTGCTGAGAAACATCCCAAGACAGCGGAGCACTCCACGCTGAACATTAACTCTCCGGTTCACCCTCCCTCCTACCCCTGCTTTCCACAGAGCTGGGGCACGCGGATGGACTTTCCCCTGCCCGGACACACCAGGAAGGGCTGATCCCTGGGAGATGGTGGTGGACATGCGAGCGAAGTACGGTATCTGGTCTAGCCGGGGCGACAGGAGAGCGGCCGGAGCTGCACTTTGAGCGAATGCTAGCTCAGTCGGAAAGAGACGAAGGCAAGCCGTGGGGAGGGCCAGGAGAGGCCCCCAGGATGCGCCCGGGCTTGGCGTCCGGACAGGCATCGTTTCTACAAAAGCCTGGAGGTCCCAACCTGGCTCCCTGGAAGGGAGACCTATGCTGCAGAGGCACGGCTCATCCCAGCTTGGGAATCGACCGGTAGCCTTCTCAGCAACAACTTCTGAACCGCCCTGCGCGCCCCCGAGCCTCCCCCGCATCGCCACAGCGCGGGCGCCGACCGTCCGCCTCGGCGGGCACAGCGTGGGCACTCACCCTGGAAGCGGTGGCCGAAGAAGCGGTTCCGCAGGACCCAGGGATAGAAGTGGAGAGGGTCCCGGTGCTGGGCGCCGAAGAAAGAGTGCGGGGGCTGCAGTGGGGAGGCGCCCAGCTGGTGCGCCGGGTGCATGGTCAGCGCAGGATGGTTCATGGCTTCGGGGAACACGAGCTCTGGCCCACCGTACAACGAGCGGCCGGCGCCCGCGGCGGCTGCAGCAGGGAAGCCACTCACGAAGGCCGCCTCGGCCGCGCTGGGGTGAGGGTAGTTGAGCGCTGTGGGCCGGAGCGGTTCCTCGGAGGCGGCCGCCGCCAGGGGATGGGAGCCCGCGCCCCCGCCGCCAGTGCCCCCTCCGGTGCCGCCGTCCTTGGCTACCAAGGACTCTATGGTGAAGCCGCGCTTGGCCGCGGGCTGGAACATGGTCGCGGCCGCCGTAGCTGTCTTAGGCAGCCGGGCTCTGGGGAGCGCTCCGCGTCCTGGCGCCGCCGCCGTGCGGGGTGTGCACCCAGCCAGGCACATGCACACACACCCGCACCCTTCACCTCCCCCGCCCGCCCGCTCGCTAGCTCTCGGCCCCCGCGGGCGAGCCAGGCGCGGAGCGGCGAGGGGTGTGTGAGCGAGCGAGCGCGGTGTCGGGCCACCGCGCACAGCCAGGCGCGTCGGCTGCTGCGGCGGAGCGAGCAGCTCCCGGCGCCCGCACCGGTGACGGCTCGGTGAGATGATGTGTGCTGCCTCTACGGCCGGAGGGCTGAGCCCAGCTCCCACCCTCCAAGTCCCACCGGGACCGACCCCAGCCCCCGGTCCTCCTAGCACTGCCCTACAGGGTCTTGGCTACAAGGCGCTGCGAGGCGCGAGTTAGCCGGCACCTGCCCCGCGCTCGCCCATTGGCCGCCGCTCACCTGCCCCAAGGTGGGGGGCGGGGCGGGGCGGGGCGAGGGACGGCGGGTAGGGATGGAACCCGCAGTCGGAGGCAAAAGCAGGACTGGAACATTTGCCGGGAGATCTAGGCCTCTTGCCGGTCCGCCACTGGTTTCTTCTCCCAACTCTGCCCTTAGCTGAGTCTGGTGGCCGCCGCTGCCCTCTCAGTCTACTCGGGAGCTAAAGAAGGCGTTGGAAAGGCCTGGGGCTCCAACTCACCCTCCAAGGTGTGTAATTCAGTTGAACTCTCCCATTTGTCCCAGGATGTTGTTTCCGTTCTTGTAGAACTTGGATCCCAGGGTGGGTATTTGGGGTCTAATAAATAGGTTCTACAGAGAACCAGCTCCCTACTCCCCTGGCCTCTGGGACTCTCTCACTCACCCACCTTCTGTCCCCTGGGCCTTGGTCTGATGGTGCGGCCTTGTTCCTGACCTTTCGCATTTTCTGGATGTCTTGGGGGACAGCTCCGGAAAGGGGACACTTTTTTTTTCCACAAGGGGCCAGGGAGGTGGCCGCGTGGGAGAAGCCTTCGGACTGGTTACCCCAAGCCCTCAAGCTTCAGTTTAGTACTCCCAGACAGCTTGGTGGCTCAGCCACAGAGCGGCGGCCGGCTCAGAACAGAGGCCTCAGCGCAGAGCAACCTTCTTGCCTTCTCTGGCTGTAGGGCTCAAGTGTCCTCAGGCTGGGCCAGCCTAGGGCCTCGAAGACATTGTAAATTGGAGCTTGTCAAGTAGCTCGAGCTCGTCGCAGAACAGACACGCCCGCGGAAACGCAGCGGTAGTCTGACCTCCCTCGACCTTCGCCTTCCACCCGCGATCGGCTTAGGCCAGTTTCCATTTCGTGCACTACTTCCCCGGGTGAGAGGGCGCTTGGCAATGAGAACCAGCATTCTGCAAACTTTCCACTCAGACCTTCCAGGCCGCAGGAAACCCGGAGCAGAGGCCCAGGAGGGCGCTGGGCGGTGATGGGGAGGCTGGGACCTGGCCCCGGCCCTGGCTCTGGACCTTGCTAGCGAGACTGCACAGAGTTTCACTTCCTCGACGCTGCCCAGATCAATCCTAGAGTCTGGAGCGCAGCCCAGGCGCACAGATCCGGCTGGGCCTCTGGCACCGAGAATCCAAGAGGTCTGCGTGCCCCCTAACTCTGCGGGGACTCCAGACCAGGTCTTGGTAGTGGCCCGCCTAGGCGCCGGGAGCCTTAGTCCGAGAGAGCGCTCCGGGCGCCCTTGCAGCCACAAAGCCGGTTAAAGTCTATTTTCCACTCCACTGCTCAGAAAAGCCCCCTTGCGCCGACGCCGTTCCGGCCCCCTTGGGTGAAGTGGGGAGGGGGTGTCGAGAGGCGCGGAGACTAGACGACCGCACCCAGCAGTCCTTCACGCCCTGGGAAACCCAGAGCCTGGCACCGCGGAGGCGTCCCAGAAACAGCTTCGGAACAAATCGTTACAGAATCCGTGGCGAGCGCCTAGTCTCTTTCGCTGGCTCTCCGGATCTTTCTGGTTCTCTCTGTGTGGTGGGCTCCTTCTCTCTCCCGTTTCCGTCTCAGGCTATCTATTTTCCCCCTCTTGCCTCCCTGGTCTCCTCTAGACTTTTTCCTCCTTTTATTTCTTCCGCCTCCTCTTTTCCCCACCCTCAGTCTTGGAAAGGGGAAACGCGGCGGATGGGGGACAAGGGCCCTACCAGGCCACATCACTAAGGGGGCGGGAGTGCGGAAGCTGGGCAGAGGCACCGAACAAGGAGATTTTCGTTCCTGATGGAAGTAAATAACAGGGGATTTTGTTGGAGCAAGGTCCCCGCAAGGACGCGGGTTCAGTTGGATAAACATTGCTTGGCCTGCGCTCTGCCGCAGAGCAAGTGCTGGGGGCTACGAAGAAGACAGAAACACGAGTGAGTTGAACCGACCCCCCAAGGCCTTGTGCCCCTAGCCAGGATATGAATCCCTTCCGTCCAGCCGCAGGCCCCTACCTGAGCCTTCACCCACCGTGAAGCTAGGCAGTAAACACGAACTCGGTCCGCTGGGCAGGTAGAAGAGCTTGGAGTCTACTGTGACATTCCTAGATTTGCCCCTTACTGTCCACATCCACGTTCATTCTTATGGCTCTGGTATACACGTCCATATCTAAATCAATAGACTTTTATTATAACACCACCTTCCCTTGTGTACCCTTTTGAAGTATTGATACCCACCTGTCATTACCCCCATTTTAGATGAAGAAACAGACTGTGGAGGATTGATGACTTGAGTTTGGTTACAGTCTGGGTTGTGCTGGGAGAGCCCAACAGTCCTGGCCTGGCCCTGGTTCCATTTCCTTTCCATCCCTACCCGGGACATCCCTGCCAGCTTCCCCAGAGGAGTCTACCAGGATGGGGATGAGGTGCTGGACTCTGGGGGAAAACCTACAGCTCCATTTGTGGTCTTCTGGATCCTTTACTGCAGTCTTTCAGCTGAATCCAAATTCATAAAGAGATTTGTTCTGTGTTGTTTGGATTCTGCACTGGGCATCTGGAGGGCCACATGGGGTTCCCCACCCCTGCTAGTGATAGGAGTTCTTTCCTCTTCCCTTTTTTCGTCTTCCAATGCCCTTTTCTCTTGATTTCCTCTCCTGTAATTCCCTGGTTTCCTTCCTTCCCTCCCCTTCTTCTGCATGTCTTTATCCCTCACCTGATTTCCTTTTATTTCCACTTCCCTTAGGGAAGTGATTTTGAACCGGAGTGCTGCAGCACACTGGTGTGCCATGAGAGGACCTTAGGTGTGGCATGAAAAATTTTAAAGATCATTAAATTATTTTCAAAAGAAGTTCAAAGCACAGTAAGTATATATATATTACTCTTTTTTTTTAATCAACATAACGTAAATGTGCCTTGGAAGTTGAACTATAGGTTCAAGTGTGCCATGAGATTTTTTTTTAAAGGTTGAAAAACACTGCCTTAGTGCCTCTTTTCTCTTGTCGCTTCCCCTGCAGCAGGCTAAGAGAAGAAGTGTCCGCCTTCAGGGAGTCTCTGAGCCAGCCACTGTGTTCTGAATTCAGCATCAGTGCCTCCACCTGCACTCCTTCCTGTGCTATCTCCCCTGCCCTCCCAAACTCTCATAGGTCTCCCTCTACCACCATCCCCTACAATTGACCTTATACACAAATACCTCTTCTCTTCACCATTAGCTGCCCACTGTAACCAAAGCCTGTTGCTCCCCCTAATGTGCCCCACTCTTCCTCCCCTTCTCTCTTGCTGAGCTCTTCCAAAGACAGGAAGCTGATCACGCTGGAGTACCCTACCTTCCACACTTCTGCCCTTCCACTTCTCAGAGTTCCCGTCTCCTGCAATCCTGTGCCTTGCCTTCTGCAGAATAGCTACATGCCTTCTAGCTGATACAGCCTGGCCCACCCAATCTGGCTGTGGCCCCACATCAACATTTTCTCTCTCCCCCTCCATCTCTGAAATACCCTGGGCTCAAATCCTGACTCTTACATTTATTAGTGGTGAGACCTGGTGCCAATTATCTTGCCTTAGCTTACACATCTGTGAAATGGCAACATCTGTGGGGATTAAATGAGGTAACACGCGGTGCACAGGACATGCCTGACCCCAAAGAAGCACTTGGGAAAAGCCTCTGCCTTTGCTCACCAGGGTAAACTTGGGAATCATCCTCAGAACCTCATGCTCTCTCATCCTCAGCATCCAACCAATCAGTTAAGTACTTCTCTTCCTTTTGCTGCTTTGCTGGCTAGCTTCATTCTTCACAACCGAGATCATCTCTTTGGGAAGCCCCACTACCTCCACTCAGTCATGGCATTCACCTGCATGATGGACTGTGTGTGTGCCCAGGTGTCTAATCACTGGACCATGATGACCCATGCCTCCCCCTGGGAAGGTGTAGCGTACCTCATACCCCTAATACAGGCCAGTGTTTCTTCACTGTTGGAGAAACACTCTTGCGGAGAGCTTGCCCCCCCAACTTCCCAGCACCCCTCCTTCACCCTTCCTCTTCCTCTTTCCTCTTCAGCCTGCCTTCATCTTCCATCTCCTTCCCTACAAAAAGTCTGTCCTCCTGTTTCCCTCAGTTTGTTGACTTTGCTTCTTCAACACCAAACTGCTTGAATGATTTTTAGTCTCTCTCCAACTCTCTCATGTACTCTCCATCCCAGCCTTTGCAACCAAATTTCAACACCCATCACATTAGGAAAATGGCTTGCAAAAGCTCCAAAACTTTAAGTATGGTGTTATGACAAGAGAAACATGTGCTTATGGCTATAACACTAACTGCAACCTCATGGAATTAAGCTCCAATTGAATGAGTTATGATCCCCACCCAGTGAACTTAGAGCAGTGCCTGGCACATGGCTTTATTTTTACTTAGCTATTATTCATAGAGCTGTGCTGTCCAGGATGGAAGCCAGGAGCCACATGTGGTTATTTGGCATTTGAAATGTGAATGGACAGAATCAAACTGTTCTTTAAATGTAAACACACAACACATTTAGTATTAGGCTTAGTGTTTTTTTATGTACAAAAGTATTAATATTTTCTATATTGATTACACAAAATAATGGATAGAATAAAATGTATTATTAAAATTATTTGTACTTACTTCTTTTTTTTTTTGTACTTACTTCTTTTTAAGTGTACCTACTAGAACATTTAAAATTACATATGTGTCTCACATTACATTTCTATTTGACAGTGTTGTCATAGAAAGTACAGATAATCCAAAAATCCAAAAGGGCTGGGGAGAAGGAAAACAGATCTTGTAAGTACTTACCTAAAACAACTATCATGAAATTCTTGCAGTATCCTTCTAATTCTTTCTATATATCCCTTCCTTTTTTTTTTTTGTAGAGACAGAGTCTCACTTTATGGCCCTTGGTAGAGTGCCATGGCCTCACACAGCTCATAGCAACCTTCAACTCCTGGGCTTAAGCGATTCTCTTGCCTCAGCCTCCCGAGTAGCTGGGACTACAGGCGCCCACCACAATGCCCGGCTAAAACATTTTATTTATTTTTATTTATTTATTTATTTATTTTTGTGATTTTTGGCCAGGGCTAGGTTTGAACCCGCCACCTCTGGCATATGGGACTGGCGCCCTACTATGTCCCTTCCTTTTAAAACAATAGGATCATACTGTACATAGTTTTGTAACCTGCTTGTTTATAATTAATCAAAGCATCTTTGTCTCTCATTAAATATTCTGTATTGGTGACATATACGCTGTTTACAAATTTTCACTGTCTTAAATAAAACTTTGACAAACAGCTCCATAGCTGTGGCTTACTACATGTTCATATTTTTTCTATATAAATCTCTAGAAGTGTAATTTCTACAAGTATAATTTCCAAATATGCAACATTTTAATTCTTTTAATTAATATCACCAGTTTGGCCTCTGGAAACATACCCATTTATTCTCCCACAGGCAGAGTTTGAGAATTTCTCTTCATCCTCTGAAACGTTTATCAGGACTCCTTGTTTCCAAACTTAAGTCTTTTTTAGTTATAATTTTTCACGGGGTCTTCAGCATTGAAGTACCCTTAGCTCTCTTTTCTTTTGAAATCTCCGTCTCTTCATTTTCTGAACAAGGTACTTGCCTGGATCTGCCCCCTCTGGATGTTACTCTTTCATGGCTCCTCTTTCTTCTCCTAACTGTGGTCATCCACTAAGGTGTCCTTGTCCAGCCATCCTCTCATTCTGCTTATCACGCCATCTATCAATCCATCTATCATCTATTCCAGTGGTTCTCAACCTTCCTAATGCCGCGGCCCTTTAATACAGTTCCTGTGGGTCACAACACCTTCATGTATACCCTTTACAGGTTTGTAATGCCAACCCTGTATGTTCCCCCAGATCAAGTCACTAATTTTCAAATGCTTGTGAGATGTTTTCATGGGGGTGCCTTAGACCAGTGGTTCTTAACCCTCCTAATGCCTCAATGTATTTTCATTGTTAAAAAGGGGTCATGACCCACAGGTTGAGAACCACTGCCTTAGACACTCACCATACTCCAAAAGTGAACTCAACATCTTCTCCACCAAATCTGTGCCTCTCCCTGGCTTCCTTCTTCCTTTTTCTGATAATAGCCAAGCCTTTCTGCAGGACACCCAGGCTCCGCAGCTAGTAGGCATTTGTGATATCTCCTTTCCCCACTCACCGCCCTGCACATCTAGTCAGTCTTTACACCCTCTCTTTTCTTTCCATTTCCCCTCCACTAATTTGGGCTCCTGTTACCTTTCCCTGGTAATTCTCTCATGATGACCACTTGTGGTCTCTGCACAATTAGTTCTTCACATGGCTGCTAGATTTCTACAACACAACTCTACCCTGTTAAAATTGTTTCACACAACTCGGACCTAGGGAAGTTTCCTTACCTTCCCGTGACTCAGTTTTTCACTAGCAATCTAACATGTAGGGTTGTCATTACAAAATGTAAAGGGTGTGTATGAATGTATTGGTTGAAGCTATGGGAGTAGACAATAGATAGGTGATAGGTAGATTGATAGATGGCATGATAAGCAGATAATATAATACCTACTCTCGAGAGTGTTTAGAGAGTAAGCTACATGCGTAGCTCTTACTACTTAAGAGCTCACTAAGCGTTAATTATAGTGTCACTGATTCCAATAAATTTCAGGCTCCTTAACTTGGCATTCTAGGCATGGGCTTTACAGGCATGAGCAAGTCATACCTTTCTAGTCATGTTTTCTGCTCACCTATGAGTAAAATGTACTGCGACAATACTGCCACCAGCCAGGACATTAATCAGAGACTCCTTACTCTCTGTCTCTCTGTGCCTCTCTGTGCATGTCCTATAAATTTACCTCCAAGCTTTGCTCTAAATCATTACTCTAGAGCAGCGGTTCTCAACCTGTGGGTCGCGACCCATGGGAACTGTATTAAAGGGCCGCAGCATTAGGAAGGTTGAGAACCCTGCTCTAGAGTATGTTATTGGTCCAAATTCTGAGAGGCAGAAAATTGTCAACAGTGCATGCAGTCAACTAAGCAGAATGCCAGCTTCATGAGAACATTTATTTTGTTCACTGCTGTGTTTCCAATACTCAGCCCAGGTGTGGGACATATAATAAATGCTCTTTAAAGATTTATTGACTGGGACACATAAATTTGAGAAACATAAATCAAGATTCTGTTTGTTTTGAGACAGCATAACAATGAAAGTTTTTATCACAATAGAACATGGAGAAGATTCAACTCCTGCTCTGTGAGGTTTCACAGGAGAGCTGGAATTCTTGTCTGACCCTCAGGGTGGGCTGCCCGTGCTAGGCCTTATCTTGGAAGAAGATTCCTCCTTCAGAGACACTGACTGTAAGGAAAGAAAACCCAGAGGCTTTGAACTTGGAGTGTGCCTGATAATAGGCTAAACTCTTGGGTAGGAAGGACTATAAATTCAAAGTTTCCAGTGTGACTCTATATTTTAAAATGTGTAAACTTGAAGCAAATACCTCTTTCTTTGGAAAGACCAGAATGGGTGTCTTATAAATGCAGAGATAAACCACTTCAATGGATGCTTCCTTTTTTTGCAAAGATAAAGCAAAGACTTAATCCTTAAATGAAATCCATTAGAGATCCCACGGCTCAAGTGTTCTGCATAACATATAAATGTCTTCTCTGTAACAGGATGTTATCTTTGCAGATTAATTTAACTTAGAAAAATGTTTCTTTTCAACATATGGTTTTAGTCTACTCTGTCCCTGAAAATTAGGGTTCCTTTTTGGGTATATGTATGTATTCTGATTCAAAAAGCTCTCCAACGAACTAGAAAATAAAGGCCAGGGGGGCTTATATTTTTCATCTTGACCTGTATTGCCAAAGCCCACCCTGAGCTATTCTGCTGAATGGCTGCTCAGACTTTCAGTCCAGAAGAATTCCTACACTTTGGAAATGGTACTCACATCAAATTTCTGTAGTGGTAGATTGGCCCAGCAGGGCTCCAGGCAACACCAGTCCCTGGGAGTTCCAGAAGGGACTGAGACTTGGGCATCTTATTAGACAGCAGAAAGGGCTGAAATGGGAGAACCTACAGACCAGGTGAGATTTGGGCTGGGGCTGGGAGACAATCTCTCCTCCCTAAAACTAGAGGGTCTGGACCTATGACCTATGGGAGGAAGAAAGATCCTGTGATTACAAGAATGGGACTATCAGCTGGGCATGGTGGCTCATGCCTGTAATCCTAGCACTCTGGGAGGCTGAGGCGGTTGGATTGCTTGAGCTCAGGAGTTTGAGACTAGCCTGAGCAAAAGTGAGACCCCATCTCTACTTAATAGAAAAACTGAGGCAAGAGAATCACTTGAGCCCGAGTTGGAGGTTGCTGTGAGCTATGATGCCACAGCAGTCTACCCAGGGCAACAGCTTAATACTCCGTCTCAAAAAAAAAAAAAAAAGAATGGGATTATCAACCAACAGACATCTGAGTGATGCAATGAAAAATATGGTCCTTTGTTGTAGCTCAATATCAAGACACTTCAGTAGACCCGTTCCTACCTGGCTTGGTGTGCTGCCGATCTGCCCACCTACCCACTCCCCAACTGCCCACTCACACTAGTTTGTTCATATCTGGATCTGAGCCCTTTGCATTACTCAGTACATACATTTCTTGCCTTTTTTTAGTTGTTGAAATAATTTGGGCAGGGTCATTTATAGATTTTCTTTGTGAGAGTCATCATCTGAATGTGACATCAAATTAGTTAGATGTCCAGAGAGCCTCCCCAGTACAGAATATCTAAGAATGCATCTTACTTTACTTTTTATCATAAAAATTTCCAAATACACATAAAAGTAGGCAAAATAGTACAATGAATACCCCTATACTTGGTCACCTAGATTTTACAATTAGTAATAATTATAACTGTCAATCCACTTTACTTTATCCTTTTTTCTTTCAATATTTTAAAGTAAATCACAGACACTGTAATACTTCGCCCCTATATTTCTCACTATGGATCTCTATGGGGAATTCTTTTTTTAAAAAAAGCAAACTTTTATTATGTGAAATCATATAACTTTTTTTTTTTGGACAGAGCCTCAAGCTGTCACCCTGGGTAGAGTGCTGTGGCATCACAGCTCACAGCAAGCTCCAACTCCTGGGCTTAAGCGATTCTCCTGCCTCCACCTCCCAAGTAGCTGGGATTACAGGCGCCCGCCACAACGCCTGGCTATTTTTTTGGTTGCAGCCATCATTCTTATTTGGCGGGCCCGGGCTGGATTCGAACCCACCAGCTCCAGTGTATGTAGCTGGCACCTTAGCTGCTTGAGCCACAAGTGCCAAGCCTGTTATGTGAAATTTTGAACATACTTTGTAGAGAGAAAAGTATAACAAACCTCCATATAGTTATCACTCAAATTTAGTTTTATCAACCTTTAGGCAGTCTTCAAAACATCTTTTAGAATGATGGATGAGTTAGCATAAAAGTAAGGAAAAATTTTCAGTTGCCCCTAGAGTATAGAAAGCTTGAATTGAGATAAGAAAGTAGGTTCTCAAGCTGGAGTTTGTGTTGGAACAACTGATTCTCTAGTGACTCAGAGCTTGGGTTCTAAAGGGCCACAAATGAGAGGGACAGGGGACAATGCTTGAGATTCATCCAAGGCAGGAAATCAGATCAGAGATCCCTGAAAGGTGACATCTTTACTGAGTGAATAAGAAAAAAATTTCACCCTCAAAAAGGGAGGTGGTGGGACTATGCAGCTGGCTCTGTGTATAAGTGGGGGAAGAAAACATGTTTTCCTAAGAGTCCCGACCCACAGCCTGACTCTTACTTGAATTAGAAACCAAACATTTCAAAAGGCCCTGAAAGACTTCAGGCTGAAAATTTGGTGTTTCCTGGCAGATGAAAACAGAAAAAAAATGTATTTATTTTTCTGTAGAGAAATACATTTGCAAGGCAAACCTCAAATCATTCTTCCAGATAAAGTTCCAAGAAAGATAACCTCATAATCAAAAAAATCACAAAGTACACAGAAAAACCAACTACCATAAGAATTAGCCGAAACCACAAACTACAGACTCACACCTGCAAAAAGATCACATATTAATACAATTTATCATATTCATATAAAATATATTTAAATTATAATATATTATGTTATATATTATATTGTAATGGAATATAAAATAATTATGCTTACTGTGTCAAAAAATAAAACAGGTATTAAAAAGAAATTTGAAAATACCTATTTATGAGTGTAAAATGGTATAACTCTGTGAAATTATTTTGCAGTTTTAAATAATGTTAAACATATACTTAGTCACCCAGTCTATTTGTGGGCTGGCTATTCTCTGTATGAGAGAAAAGAGTGCATGTGTCCACAGAAAGACTTCATTCCTAATCACCCAAACTATTTATGGGCATATGAATTGTCTCAAGATTTTGATGATTAGGAATAAAGTTTTTCTGTGGACATATGCACTAAACAGTAGGATGAATAAATTGTTAGATTCGTACAATGAAATGCAATAAAAAAAAAATCAGCTATTGACACATGCAACAATATGGATAAAAGCTCAGATGCATCATTGAGTAAAAGATACCAGACGGGAAAAAGTACACACTGTAAGATTTCATTCATGTGGTACTGTAGAACAAGCAGAATTAATCTATGTTAATAGGAGTCAGAATAGTGGTTCCCTATGAGGGATTATTGATAGGAAAAGTGGCACAGTGGGACTTTCTAAGGTCCTAGAAAATTTTTTTTTTTTTTTGAGACAGAGTCCTCACTTTGTCACCCTTTGTCAATAGTGCTGTGGCATCATAGCTCACAGCAACCTCAAACTCTTGGGCTCAAGTGATTCTCTTGCCTCAACCTCCCAGGTAGCTGGGACTACAGGTAGCCGCCACAACACCAGCTAATTTTTGGGGGGACAGGGTGTTGCCCTTGCTCAGGTTGGTCTGAAACTCCTGAGCCAAGCTATCCTCCTGCCTCGGCCTCTCAGATTGCTAGGATTACAGGCATGAGCCACTGCACCCCGCATGTTTTAAGTTTTAACCTTGTATTTACAGGGAAGTACATATAGGGGAAAATGCATCAAAATATACATTTAAGTTTCATGCATTTTTCAGCATATGTATTATACTTCAATGTAAACAAAAAGGACCCAGCTGATCTGGGAAACTATCAAAGAGAAAAAATTATGATCACTGAAATTAGAAATTAGAAATTCAATTAATAAGAAATTATAAGATTAGACATAGCAGAAGAGAGAATTCATGAACTAAAGAGCTGAAGAAATGCAGCACAGAGAGAGGCAAAGCTGCAAGATGGACCGAGAAGTTATGAGAGATGGGAGGTTATATCTCAAGGATTATTCTAGATCTAACCAGTGTTCTGGAAGTAAACAATAGGGGTCATGGGGGATAGAGGCTTCATTCAAAGAGCTAATGGCTAAAAATTTTTCAAAATTGATAAATCAGTTTCTATGATTTGTATGGTTGTTTTCTCCAAAGCTCATGGTGAAACATAATTCCCAATGTGGCTGTCTTCAGAGGTAGGGCCTTTAAGAGGTAAGTAGGTCAGGAGGACTCTGCCCTCATGAATAGATTAATCCAGTCATGGATTAATGCATTAATGGATTGATGAGTTATCGTGGGAGTGGAACTGGTGGCTTAATAAAAAGAGGAAGAGAGACCTGAGCTAGCACCTCAGTCCCCTCACCATGTGATACCCTCTGCCATTGCAAGATTATAGAGAGTTCTTGCCAGGAAGAAGGCTGTAATCCAGTGGTTCTCAACTTGTGGGTTGGGACGTTAAAGGGCCGCGGCGTTAGGAAGGTTGAGAACCACTGCTGTAATCAGATGTAGTCCCATGACATTGGACTTCTAAGCTTCCATAACCATAAGAAATAAATTCATTTTCTTTGGAAATTACCCAGTTTTAGGCATTTTGTTATAAGCAACAGAAAACACCAATCCTTGAATGGGAAAGCCTACTGAATTCCAACAAGATAAATTAATCTACAGGGTGTCCCAAAGGTCATGCATAACGTCACCAAAATTTTACAAAATATTCATTACATGTTGGCCACCTTTTTGTAAAACTTTGCAATGAATATTTTGTTGATAAAGATACGTTTAGCTACAATTTTCCATTTTCCCCATGTATGGTGACTTTATGGGTGACCTTTGGGACATCCTGAGCATATAGACAATGTAATTGCAAAACATGTACGAGATCTTAAAAGTAGCCAGAGAGAAAAGATAGACTATTAGAAAGTGATAACAATTGGATTGACAACTAACTCACAATAGCAGATGCCAGGAGAGAGTGGGATGGATCTTCAAAACACTGACAGAGAATAACTTACAGATCAACTTACATAGGGCTGTATTTCTAGTAAAAAAAACCCGTCTTTCTAGAGTAAGCGTGAAATAAGGATGTTTTCATACAAATCAAAAATGTAAATTTCTAGGTGGCGCCTGTGGCTCAAAGGGGTAGGGCGCCGGCCCCATATACCGGAGGTGGTGGGTTCAAACCCAGCCCCGGCCAAAAACTGCTTTAAAAAAAAAATGTAAATTTCTATCAGCTGACCCTCATTTAAAGGAATTTTTGGGCAGAAGGAAAATTACTGTAGAATAAAAGTCTGAGATGAAAAGATGAATGGTGAGTAAAGTTAATACAATACAAATAAATATTGACTATATAAAACTATAACGGCCTTGTATAATTTTGTGCCCCACCCCAATAGAACTAAATATCAAACAACAATAGCATGTAAGTTGTGTTGGGGTTGTGATCAAAGTTAAAGCACATTTGAATCATATATTTTTCTGAAGGAGAGTAAAGATGATGATTAACTTTAGATTTTGGGAAGTTAAATGTGCCTAACAGAATGTCCAGAGTACTGGACGTGATGGCTCGTGCCTATAATCCTAGTACTCTGGGAGGCCAAGGTGGGTGGATTGCTTGAGCTCAGCAGTTTGAGACCAACCTGAGCAATAGTGAGACCCTATCTGTACTAAAAATTGACAAACTAGCTGGTTGTTGTGGCAGCTGCCTATAGTTCCAGCTACTCGGGAGGCTGAGGCAAGAGGATGGCTTGAACCCAAGAGTTTGAGGTTGCTGTGAGCTATGAGCTCTATGGAGGGCAACAAGTGAGATGCTGTCTCAAAAAAAAAAAAAGAGAGAAAGAAAGAAAGAGAAAAGAATGTCCCAGGGCAACTGCAAAAGAAATAGAAGTGGGGTATTATTTCTAAACTAACAAAAAAATAGAATTTTAAAAACTAGGATGAAAAATAAATAACAAAAAAGCTTCTTAATAAAAATGATGGTCATTATAAAAACCTTAAATTCATGGTTTCTAGGCTATAGTAGGAGTATGCCACAAGGCTGAAAGAGCCCTGCTTTGGGACATTAATCTGGTTAGAAAATAACTGAGAAAACATGGAAAGTGTCTTAACAAGAAGTGTTAGAGAATCTGTCATTGGCATTCTCTTCTTGTAGATGGAACACAATCACTGAGCAATTCTAAATAAATACTTAAATCACAGGAATCTAAGAAGTGATGTCAAAACAAAAGTTTGAGTTTCTATTTTTCACAAAAATTTCCAAGAGTTTAACATCAAATTATGATGCCAATAGTAGTAGTGAAGAGTAATCAAATATTTTATTATCAAGAATAAATCAAGGTTGACATGAGAGTGGGTATAGAGAGTAACACATTTCAAGCCAAGATTCTGCACATGGTTTGAAATTTGGAAGGAAGTAAAAGGTCTTATCACCCCAAACTACCTTTAAAGTACAAAAAATTCCAAGCAATTAAAAGCATTAAACAAATCTTTTTTTTTATTATTTTTATTATTATTTTTTTTTATTTTGGCCGGGGCTAGGTTTGAACCCACCACCTCCAGCATATGGGACCGGTGCCTTACTCCTTGAGCCACAGGCGCCACCCATTAAACAAATCTTAATAATTGGATTTTTCATGGTTGAAGCAGAGCATTATAAAGGATATATGATATTGTTACTCACTCTAATTGTTCTGCTAAAACCACTCAGAAATGAAAGAGCAATAAAAACTTAGAAAAATTTCTGGAAATTTTCAGAACACCAGAAAAAATGTGAAATGAATTTATACTTGGTGTAGTTTTGTAGTAGAAATATGCTTTTTTGGTGACATTGTGTTTTGTAAACTATTATCTGATTAATAGAAACCTGATGAGGAAAGTAGGATATATCTAAAGTTGAAAATATTTTATTTTGGGGAAAACTATTTTTGGGTACAGGAGATCTAATGCATGAATAAAGCAGTGTTCTGAATCCCAAATCAAAAAGAAACATAAAGAGAACTTGTAACTAATTAAAAGTTGGTTTCTACAAATTGTGCATATTTGTTATGAAACTTGGACAAATGACTTTTGGTGCTAGTTTTCTTGTCTGACAAATGGAAATCAACCATAGAACCTACCTTCTGGGGGGAGGATTCAGTGAATGTATATGTGCAAAGCACTAAAAATAGTGCCTGGTACATAGCAACTATTTAGCATTATTAATGAAATAATAAATATGGGCATTGTTTTCATAAGTTGCTCATAAGATACAATGCAATAACTGTAATGGTCCCTCGCTCTTAAACCTGTGCAACGTCCCTGCAGAATATGTCCAAGGGCATCTAAATGAAGCAGCCATTCATGGATGTGGATAAAATCATTAGAAGCCTCTTACATTTGATTATTATGGAAGCTGATTTTAATAAAATGCATGGCTGATTTTAATAAAATACACTGGAGCTGCTGACACAAGTGGAAGATGTAATGTGTTGCTACAACGTTTATGGAGGATGAGCCAAGAGCTTTGTACACACATTGTCATATACGTCTTGGGGATTTAATGGTGTTGAGGTTTGTCGGGATATGAAAGAACTCTGAAGTGATCTCAGTCCTGTCAATTCTTTGTATGACACTATTCATGCATCTCTGAAAAGCTGGCAAATTTTCAAAACATTTGTAAGCAGAGTGAAGGCATAACATACAGGAAGCTCCGGGGTTGTTGAAAACATGTTGGATTATTGGTTGTGATTGAGGGACTTCTGCAGATTATCCAAAAACGGCAAGTTGTATCAAGCTATTCTTGAAACGTACAGGTGGCTGGTGCAGTAAGGTCTTGGCTGACTTTGATTTCCAAATTTGAATTCACCGTTTGTTTACAAATTTTAACAAAATTTAAACAATGGACTAAGCATTGCAGGCATTTATTTTTTCCTAGAGAGCTTCTAATTGAAACCATAGACATTTTTCTCTTTCCCATCAAAGACTAAAGCATGGATGTGGATAAAATCATTAGAAGCCTCTTACATTTGATTATTATGGTACATAGCAACTATTTAGCATTATTAATGAAATAATAAATATGGGCATTGTTTTCATAAGTTGCTCATAAGATACAATGCAATAACTGTAATGGTCCCTCGCTCTTAAACCTGTGCAACGTCCCTGCACAGGGACCCATTTCATGGTTTGTCACCTGAAAGAAGCAATAAATATTTTAAAACCATTTGAGAGAGAACACAGAAACTATGCTAATAAGTAATCTCCAAAGGCTGTAAAGTGGAAAAACAATTTTTTAAGGAAAAAAATATTCATCATGATTCAAGTAATACTATTCCCCCTACTACATTAGAAAAACAACTTAGTAAACACGTTTATTTTCAATAAATGGTGGCCATATTACTAAACTTGTGTGTTTCAAAAACCAATAAGAGCAAAATGAATGAAATTTCAGAAACACTTTTTCATGGGACAGTATGTTAAAGGAAAAAATAGCTACTCACATGCTAAAATTTTTAATGTGTCTGCCTGCTGTGTCCACACCTCCACTCACCCTCTACTGGTCCTAGGTGCCCCTATGACCCTCCTGCTGGTCACAGCCTATTGTATGATTGTATTGGGGTGGTCCCCTTGAGCTTATCATTGAACTTGATTTGGGGCCAGGCTCAAACAACTTGAGGTTCTCTCTTAGGCATTTGAAATAAGTGACCGAGAGGAAAGTGGCATTTGGTAAAAGGAAGAGGGGTAGAGAGTGAGTGTGCAAATCAGGGAGGTGACAGTGCCCCAGTAGAGAGCCATCCCATCTTTAGTCCTGTCCCCCACACCAAAGGCCTGATGAAGCACTCTCTTCATCACGGAACTGCTCTTCCCCATCTGTCTCTCTGAGCAGCTCTTAAGACTTTCAGAGCTGTCCTTGCGTCTCAGTAGATGTTCTCCAGGAAATGGATTAAGGATGTTAGGACATCCCCCTAGTGAAGGGTGTGACAGGCATGGAAGGCAAGAGAACTTGTGACTGGATCCCCTGGATGGTGGCCACCAGTGGCTGGAGAGAGGCCTAGAGGAAGACTGTGGGAAGTCTCAGGAGCCTGGTGTGGAGGACAGGGGTCTGACATTGTACAGCAGCTCTGTGCAAGCCCCAGTGCTCCTAGGACTTCTGTGCTCCAGCCTCGCCTGCCACCCTCACAGACTGTAGGCCCCCAGGCTCTTGGTCTGTCCGTCTCACTCCCCTACTTAGTGCTTCTGCTCTCAAGGTTTTGCCAGCTAGTATGCCTTCTTCTTCCTCACCAGTGTCAATCCTGCTCAACCTCTGAGGCCTGTTCAAGTCACACTTCATCCAGGCAGCCCTCTCTATGCTCCTTCCCCTAAGCAGTGCTCTTTGAGGTTATCAGACCACCACTTACACTTGCATTTGTGTAGCTTAGGAAAAGCATGTGGAAGGATTCCTGGCACTATGGCATGAAAAGAACAAGGCCGTCACTTTCCTTGTTTCCCACACCCAAAATCCAGGCCCTCCTGACTCCTTTTTGCCTCACTCTATGGCCCACCCCTCAGAAATAAAGGAGAATTATTAGAGGTTCCTTTCTTCTGCATCTAAGTATGGATTTCCAATACCTCTTTCTCCAAGACCCAAGAACCTCTGATTTCAGCTATTCTTTCTCCTTCTGCTTCCACAAAGGCACAGGGATAGTCCTCCCAGGCTGCAGCCCACTACACACCCCTACCCAGTCCTGGGACATCCCTGTCTCTGCCCCATCCTGCAACATCAGCCCAGGCCCCCAGCCTCAGCACCTTGCTGCCAACCACCCTTTAATGAGCAGGTGAGCACCCAGGAATGGCAAGCCCAGGAGCTGCAGTGCCCTGGTGAGGAGCCCCTTATTATCCCAAAGAAGCGCTGGCTGGCAGCGCTTCTGGACACCCTTCTCTTTTTCCAAGGATTGATCACAGATTTTTTCCCCCTCATCTGCACCCTGAGTCTGGCTTTCCCTCTTCTCCTTTCTGCCACAAGCAGTTGAGATCTCAATCTTGCTGTCCCACCCCCCACCCACCATTGTCTGGGACCCTGACCCTAGGCCCTGATAGGCTATAATATCCTCAGTGCTGACTCTGGGGTTGGTGTAATTTCTGGTTATTCAGACATGAACCACAAAAAAGGCCAGGAGGTGCCAAGCCAAACTTTCTCTTACTGCGTGGAAACATCATCTCTCTTCCTTCAGATCAATTTGTGCTTCCTTCAGGAAGTCTTCCCCGGCTGTTCTGCATCTAATTCACTTTAGAGCATCCAGTTCTTACCAGAGAAATCTGAAGCTCACCAATGACTCCATATGTGGGCATTTGCATCTCCATAAGATCTTGATAAATATATAGAATAGTGTGATTATGTGGTATGTGTTTCCAACATTTAATAGATGAATACCAAGCACCTACTATGTGCCAAGCATTGTGTATTGTGCTTAGGGTAGAACTGTGACAAAGATGGAACATGGTCACCCCTTTCATGGAGTTTAGCATGCAACAAATTGGCTAGAATAGAATGATCACTGGGCACTGATGGTATAGTGTGAGGGGGTGGCAGGGAGGTATCTTGGGAGCACATAGTTGGAGCACAATATCAAGTTACCAACCACTGCTTGTCCCAGCCAGACCTCATTTGAGGAAATCCTAGCTCAGGCAGTCCTATTCTGTCTCATGTGAACGTGTCATCTACCATGCTGTCTCTCCAAAGTTTAACAGACCAAGGATGAACACATGATCCATGGGAGCCAATCTATAGCTGGCCAGTGACTACAAATGGGCCTGGGCCAATTAGATTCTCACATTCAGGAATCTGAACTAAGAGACATGAAGAGAAGTTGCAGTTAAATGTGTGCCGGGCTTTGTGAGCAGGGCTACATGTGCCCTGGACTCACAGGGAGCAGAGGTGAAGTGTGAGCAGAGGCTGTGCGCTGCGAGAGGGAGAAGGGAGCTAATGGGGTAGAGACACTAGGCAGCCCCAAGGGAGAAGGCCTCTCCTGCTCACCCCAGAAGGAAAGATACCCCCAAAGAACAGTCCTGTAAGCAGGAATGAGGAGGGACTGAGTAGGCCAAGGAAGGTGCTGAGGATATGCAGGCTGGGGAAAATTAGCCAACCAGGAGAGGACAGGGAAGGGGTGTCCTGGAGGTTCAAATATTCGTTTTGGTATGACTAAGCCCTCTGGAGATAGAAGCCACACAATTGTAATAGCCACAGCTATTACAACCAGGAGTAACATGGTGGAAATTTAATAGACGTTTAAACAGCAGAACTACATTTGCTTTGAGCAGAATAAATATATCTGTCTTTCTTCCTTCTTTCCTTCCTCCCTTCCTCCCTCCCTCTTTCCTTCATTCCTTTCTTTCTCTTTTTTCTTCCTTCCTCCATCCTTCCTTTTCTCTCTTTTCCAAATTACACTATCTTTTTATTACCAAGGTAATGCATGTTCACTACGGAAATTTTTCAGGATACAGAAAAGCAAAAAGAGCCAGATAAAAATTCCTCAAAATCCCATCCCCTGCAAAACCACTATTTTGAACTTACTGTTATTAGTAAGAGATAACAATTGTTGGGCTCCTTCTAGATACAAGACACAGTTCTAGAACTTTCCACATATTTTATTTAATATTCACAACTCTATGAAATGCATTCCCTTTTTTTTTTTTTTTGAGACAGTCATTAATGTCGCCCTCAGTAGAGTGCCATGGCCTCACAGCTCACAGCAACCTCAAACTCTTGGGCCCAAGCAATTCCCTTGCCTAAGCCTCCCAAGTAGCTGGGACTACAGGCGCCCGCCACAACACCCTTTTATCTTTCAGTTATCATTGTTGTTTAGCTGGCCTGGGCTGGGCTCGAACCCACCAGCCTCGGTGCATGTGGCTGGCGACGTAACCACTATGCTACGGGTGCTGAGCCACGATGCATTCTCTTTCTAACTCAATCTAGCAGAGGGGGATACCATTTAAGTAGGTGGCAGAACTACTTAATACATCCAGGCTGGAATCCAGCCAGGCTGACTCAAGCAATAACCAGTGTTAAAATTTTGATGTATGTGTTTGTGGTCCTCTAAAAAAGATCATAAACTAATATGTGACTTGAATCCAGCCAGGCTGACTCAAGCAATAACCAGTGTTAAAATTTTGATGTATGTATTTGTGGTCTTCTAAAAAAGATCATAAACTAATATGGGCTCCTTTTCTGTTTCTATTTACAAAATACATTTTGAAATAAATTCAAATAATAGTCATACTTTATATTGTTCAAGTAATATATTTGTGCTAGAAAAAGTAAAAATGCAGATGAACTTAGGAAAACAAAAATAATTTGGAATCCCACCACCCAAAAGACCACTGCTTACATTTAAGCGTCTATCCTCCTTTCCTGGAATGAATTTAGGATTAGGAACACAGGTGCATCTCCTGAACCTTGGAACACCACCAGGGAATCTTTCAGTGAGCTGGGAAATCACATGAGCATTCAGCAGTTAGGTGCACGCTGAAGGATGTGAATTGTGTTTGAAACCATACTGTTAATGCTGAATGTTGCCCAGTCTTTATAAACCCCCCTGGTCGCAGCAGAAGGAGACATGGGCTGGGGAGTCAACAAAGCTAGGCAGTCCTCCTGAGAGGCTTGAGCTGGAGGAAGTCGTTGCCTATGTAGGCCTCAGTTTCCTCATCTGTGCACTGAGCGGCTGCAATTCTAGGAATGAGTGGCTGACAGCAGAGAGCTTCATCTCTGGGTTATCTGCTGTATTTTGGATGATTCCTGACACAGTTCCCACCCAGCTCTGGCACAAGAAACAAGAGGGCCGGTATTATGAAAGGGCTGGGGTCAGGGAACACCAAAGGCTTAAGGACTCCCAAACGAGGGTGTGAGCTCTATTTTCCTGGAGGGCTGGGCCAGCCAAGCCGATTAGGGGCCCAGAGCAGCTGTGGGCCGAGGGAGGCCGCTGGGAGTGAGGGGATTCAAACAGCTCTTTCCCACCCTCTCCCCCACCAGCCTGCTCTGTGTAAAAATTCCAAACTCCCAATCAAACCCCCTTCTCTTTTCTCCTTTCATTCACCTGCCCATCTTCCTCTCCTCTTCTCTCCTTTTCTATCCAAACTCATAATTAATCGCTCAAGGCAAAAGTAATGAATGTTAATTGGCCATCTGTAGGAAGACTAATTAAAATCTACCACGCTGGGGTTTCAAACATACCTATAGCAACGGAGTGAATCAGGAATGAGGCGAGGAGGGACTGAGGTAGCAGCTGAAAGCCTGCAAAACACCATTGGGCTTAGGTGTGAGGGAACGACGCCAGAGAGGGGCCGAGATGCTGGGGAGAGGGAGAGATGAGAGAGAAAAAAACTTCATCGACTTGCTGCCGCCACTGCAGGGCCTGGCATTTTGTTGCAGTTCTGTTTTGTGTTCAGCAAACACATGTACACATTCCTTCTCACTGGACATAGCTGAAGTTTGTCAACACACAATTGTTGTCCCCCAGTCACAGGCCTGAACACATCCATTTATCCAGGGACACCTGCCCCACGTCAAAATCAAATGCACACATACACGTTGGTTATGGGCTAAATCTCACCCACAGCTTTGCATGGGTTCCTGCGCATGAGGTAAAACCCTGTCACATGTGCACACGTGCACAGACCATTATGAACTGAAAATAACTCAGGGACACAACATGTGGTTATTCACAATCACTCAGAGCCACATATATGCACACTGTTGATGTATGTGTGGTTTAAACACACAAACTCACTGTTATTCAGATACAGATGCTGATGTGTGCTCACAGCAGTTTTCAAAGTTACACTCACATTCACAGTAGGCTTTATAAGTGCATAGTTACATGCCCAAACCCACATTTGCAGGCACACACTGTTATCTGGCAAGTTTTACATCAGAAGACTTATACACAGGTACATACACAATTATACAAGCAAAGCTAAATGTTCAAGCCCCTGTATGACTAATACTAAGGTGACAAACAGTTACACACACATGTACATGTGCACAGGTGGGGCCCACATGTAGTTTAGTTCATATACACCCATAATGTGTACACAGAGACCCTTGGAGAAAGCATGACCCTGGTGACAGCCTCTGTCTTCCTGAAAGGATGGGACTCGAGCCACAG
Organism: Nycticebus coucang; assembly: GCF_027406575.1. Taxonomy (NCBI): domain Eukaryota; kingdom Metazoa; phylum Chordata; class Mammalia; order Primates; family Lorisidae; genus Nycticebus; species Nycticebus coucang. The sequence goes on along the minus strand of NC_069783.1, from coordinate 71,654,951 downwards.
ATACAAAGCTGTTTCCTTCATCTCCTTTCTCAGAACGCCCTGCTGTGTCACAGTGAGCATCCAGTGACTGCTTAGAATGTTCTGTCCAAACTTTGGGCAGAAAGGATTGTGGATGCTGGGTGTTAGGATGGGCCCTGATGAGGCCAGGGCAGGGGCAGGGTGCATCCCTGCGGGATGGCTGGTAGGGCCTTGGTACTCATGTCCTGAAAGGGTCAGTTCTATGGTTCATGAGAGGCCTAAACTGGGTGGGCATGACATTGTGGGAAGAGCACCAACATGGAGCCTGGGTCCCTTCACCAAGGGTCTCTCTTTCCTCTATTTAAAGCGTAAAGGCCGACCTTCTTGCTGAAGGGTTTCTGGGGCCTCTTCCTCATTGCTGCAAAATCTCTTTAGGATAAGCTTAGGTTAAAGCAGGAGGAAGTACAAACACAAAAAAGAATGTCCCAAAAGACATTTGGGGGCAGGGAAGGCATTGAAAACCTGGAAAGGGTCACCAGAGAAAATGGTACGGGATCTTCACAAGAAAAGGCTAAGCATTCTCATGTCCCCGGGGCTTTCTGCCAATCCTCTCTTCTCCTGGGGGCTGGGGGTCTGAAGTTTGCAGACCCTCTGCAGCTCAGAGTCAGTCCCCAAGGACCATCCTCAGGTCTAGCAAGGAAAGCAGCGAGGAGAGGAGCAGGCTGGAGGAGGGTCATCTGCTTGGTGCCCCAAGGGGACCTGGATGCTGGGTGTTCCCAAAAGTGGCAGTCAAACAAAGGAACTCCCTCCACACCAGGAGTGGCTGACACACATCAGGCCAGGTGCTCACCACCACCTTCTGGGTTCCAGGTGGCACTACTACCTGAAGTCCCCACTTGACAAGTGAGGAGACCCAGGTACTCTGTGAGAAGTGACTGCCTTGGATTGCAGGGCTGTAAGTGGCCACAGCAGACCACAGAAGCCAAGTCCAGGTGGCTGTCTCCCAAAGCTAGGTGGGCCCTGGGCGAGGGTCTCTGGGCCCCCGGGGATCTCCCTCTGCCAAAGTAAGGCCTCAGAATTCTCTGGGAGGAACAGATACACGTGCGCACACATACATACACATATACATACACGCCACGCTCTCACACTCACACACACACAACCCTATGACAGCTTCCACATTTGGAGCTGACAGATGTGCAAGGTAACAGCTCGGCACCGCCTGTGCAGCTGAGGCCTCAGCGTCGCGAGCGGGATTATTTCCAGCAAGGCTCAGGGCGGCTGCATGAGCGCACACCCGGGTGTGTGTGAGTGTGCTTTTGTGAAAGAGAGAAAGAGAGTATGAGTGTGTGTGTGAGCGTGTGAGGGTATGTGGCTTCTCCTGCAATCTCTCTCCCTTCCTCTCTGTCTCACTAGATTTTAGAATCTTGCCATCTCTCAGTTCTCCCTGTGTTTCCCCGTGCCTGCTCCTTTCTCCCTCTTCCTCTCATTGTCCTGCTCACCCTGTTGCAGTCTTTGACTCAAGCTGTGTCTCCTCTCCCCGTGTGCCCCCAGAGAAGAGAGGACACTGCCTCCTCTCAACTCCCGCACTTTGCCCTAGTCCCTTTCCTGTCTCACCTAGGCTGGCCACAAGACTGGACTCTTAGAGAAAGCCCATTTTATTCTAGAAAATGACACAGCTGTCTCTGCCTTTTACACAGGGCTTTTGCCCAGGGGCTATCCTGGGGCTGTCAGAGCAGCCCCCCAGCCTTGATCACTGTCTTCAGGCCTGGTCTTCTCCTAATGGGCTAGCTGCCCTGGCATCCATCATTATGGGCAAATTAGCATTTTAAAAGCAGGCCTCTTCCGCCTCCCAAAGTTTTCTGTCTCCATCTCCACATTCCCAACCCCACCACAGACTGAGCCTAAGTGTAACCCTGTGTTGACCCCAAATCTGGCCTCACAGACTGAGCCTAACTGTAACCCTGTGTTGACCTCAAATCTGGCCTCACAGTGACCCTGACCCTAGCCAGAGATTGATCCTTAATTCTGACAGCCTGACCCTCACTCCTAACCCTGACTCTGTCTTACTAACTTATCTCCCTCTTCTGAGAGGTGCTTCATCCATTGATTTCTGCCAATACCATTTGGGCACCCAAGGCTCACAGCTCACTCCTTAAAGCTCCGATGCAGCTGGGAACACACCCAGATCCACTGAGTTAGAATCTGGGGAGAAGGAGAGTGATTAAAAAAACATCTCAGCAGGTGATTCTGACACATCCCAGCCCTGCCCACTTCCTTGATGAACACACTTAGGCTTTCTTGCAGGGACTCCCCACTCAGGAACCCCAGGGCTGGTGGGGGCATGCACAGTGTGGCTCACGGCCAGAGGTCTGACTCCCAAGCAAAGCATAGACCTCTCCTCCTCTCTCCTCCCCTCTCCTCCCCTCTCCTCTCCTCTCCTGGACAAAGTCTCACTCTGTCACCTTGGGTAGAGTGCCCTGGTGTCATAGCTCACAGCAACCTCATACTCCTGGGCTCAAGTGATCCTCTTGCCTCAGCCTCCCAAGTAGCTGGGACAACAGGTGCCCGCCACCACACTTGGCTAGTTTTTTCTATTTTTAGTAGAGATGGGGTCTCGCTCTTGCTCAGGCTGGTCTTGAACTCCTGAGCTCAAGCAATCCAACGTCTTGGCCTCCCAGAGTGCTAGGATTACAGGTGCGAGCCATCCCACCCAGCTAACCCAGCCCTTTTAAATGCATCACTGTGCACCCGCAGTGGTGTTCACTTGCTCTCAGGTTCACTTTTTCATTCATCGCTTATCATTCAACAGCACCTCCAATGTGTTGGGATCCACACAAACTCTTGACACCCAAGCCTCTAAGGCCTGGAATCAAGCTGGGGCTTGGAAAGGGAGGGACCCAGCCACCACTGCAGGCCTGGGCAGGAAAGACCTTAGCAGCAACTGAACCAAGACCTGAACTGAACATTGGCCAGACAGACTTCTGCGGCTCTTAGAGGAGGTGAGAATCTGGGAGGGAGTGGAACCTAAGCCCCTCTTTTCTGTGCCCTGAGAGACCACTAAATAGTGCTCAGATTAGTCAACAAAGGAACCGCTTTGAGCTGCTGGGGTCAGCTGGGAGATGGACCAACAGGTGAACCTCCAAAGCCGGAAAAGTATTTCCTTCTCTCTCCCTCTATTCCCTCAGTTCCTTACTAAAAATAGAAGTCTAGAGCTCTCCCAGCTCCCACAAAGGACTATTAGGGCTGAGGATGCCATTTTCTACTGGTGAAATGAGAGACACAGAATGAAGCAAGGGAGTCTTGCCGGGAAGGAATAGTAATTCCCAGCCTGGAGGAGTGAAGAAACTATGTGACAAGTCTGAACATCCCGCGCTGCTCCTTATCACCCAGCATTGCTGGTGGGAGGCCTCAGGACAGGGCAGTGAGGCAAGGAGGGCTCACTCCATCCTCAGAACCCTGCCCTTCCACTCTTCCCCCAAGTTAGTGTGAGCCCTCAGCTAACATCCCAGCAAGCTGTCTAGTGGCTTCTAGTCCACTGCCCTCCTCTGCACCCCAGATTACTGAGAGGCACCATGGGGTAGAGAAATGTCACCCCACGAGGTCTCTACTCAGGCAACTGGAAGCGCTCTTTATGCACCACCTTGTCACCACAAGGAGTGCAGGTAAAGGAGCACAGGTGGGATGTATTCACACAGGGGCGTGCCCATTTGCTAAGTGAGTCAGGAAGACGCATGCACAGTAGTGCAGGCGGCTGTGAGAAAGGATATGGGTGAAGGGGGCCAGAAGGCAGCGTCCCAGAGCCCAGGAACCTGGGGTGAGATGCAGGAGATGCCAAGGGCAGGTTCTGGGTGAGTGATCTGGAGTGGGGAGGTAGGAGCAGCTGGTGCCTCCAGGCTTGGCTGACAATGGACTCAGCATCAGTCTGGGTAAGGGGGCATGTGTGTGTATTCATGGGACAAAGGACGAACTGGGAGTGGGGGAAGCTGCTGCTTAGCCTAGTCCCAGCTGGTTGTGCTCATGGACCCTGCAGGTTGGGCTTGGAAAACCCCCCTCACTCACTTCCTCCTTGTAGGACAGCTGCTGGCCCCCAGCACAGGGGTATTAAACACTAAACCAAAAACAACTGCCCAGCTCTCTCATACCAAAGACAAAGAAAAACCTTATTTGTCTTTTGGCTAATCTGTGGCCACACTCGGCCCAGCAGCTGGGCTCTGTGCATGTGCAGGCATGTACTTGTGTGTGCTTGCATGTGTTTATGTGTGTGGTAGTCAAGGCCAGGTCATGCACTCTGGGAACACAGATGGTTAGCCCCTGGAGCCCCTGCCTATGTCTTAAGATTGGCATAATAGTTTTCTTGCCCCAGTCAGGAGGCTGAGTCCAGGCCTGGGAGCAAGTCTTGGAAAATCACTGTGGGTAGTCACTGGCGAGGTCTTGGGACCTACCAGGGAGAGTAATCCTGTCCCCTTCTGATCCCCTAGCTCTCTGAGGCCCCCCAGAAAGTCCTGGACTGCAGGGAGAGACAGGGCTAGGGTGTACTTCCAAGGCTCTTAATTCTCTGGGTTCAGAGAAGACAAATGTCAGGCACGGGAGGGCCTCGCCACCTCGTGGGGACATGTGGTACTCATCATTAAGCCTCTGGCCAACCAGACTGGAAAGGACAGAGGGAAGGGACAATGATCCACAGGCATTGAGCTGGCACTGACTACTCTCACACTCCCACAGAAGCCAGGAACAGGGTGACGAAATCCATCCACCATGGCATTAAGGGCAGCCCATACTGGCCCGTTCCCTCCTGCAAAGCTGAGCTTGATGCCACATGATGCAGCCTGACCACATTTGAAACATCTCAGAGCAGTGATTTTCAACTGGTGTGCCATGGCACACTGGTGAGCCATGAGAGGATCTTAGATGTGCTGAGAAAAATTTTAAAGATCATTAATTTTAGAAAGAAGCTCAAAGCACAGTAAGTATATTCTTTTTTTACTCTTTTTAAAAATCAACGTAATCTAATTGTGCTGCAGAAGTTTAACTAGGTTCAAGTGTGGTGTGAGATAAAAAAGGTTGAAGAACACTGTCTTAGAAGGAGGTTTATAGAAAGGAATCTTGGCTTTCATCTGCTCTAAGGAAACTGAAGCCCAGAGAGGTAGTGGCCTCTGCCCAACACTCCCACAACATCTCTATAACAGAGAGGAAAGTAGGGCCAAGAGTTCCTGAATCCAAAGCTCATGCATTTTCCAGCGAGTTCGAGACAAGTTGTCCAGACCAAACCCATCCTCCACCGAGGAGGCCTGGAACAGAGACAGTGCAGTGAAACTTTGCCATAGGTCAGCAAGGGGAGGATGTCTGGGTGGGTAAGAGAAGGAGCTATGAAGGGGGCTCCAGGCTGATCTGGATCTCAGTATTAAAAGACAGTAAATAATATTAGCATTTATGGAACATTTACCACAACGCTAATGTTCTGGACGTTGACAAACATTAGGTTGCTTAATACTCATAATGACCCTTTGGGGTAGGTACCCTTATAATCCACATTTTTCAGATAAGGAAACCTAGGTACAGAGAAGAAAACCAACTTGCCCTGGGTTACTAGCTGATAAGTGGCAGAAGGAATCTAAGTCCAGTGGTTTTTTTTTTTTTTTTTTTTTTGTAGAGACAGAGTCTCACTTTATGGCCCTCGGTAGAGTGCCATGGCCTCACACAGCTCACAGCAACCTCCAACTCCTGGGCTCAAGCGATTCTCTTGCCTCAGCCTCCCGAGTAGCTGGGACTACAGGCGCCCGCCACAACGCCCGGCTATTTTTTGGTTGCAGTTTGGCCGGGGCCGGGCTTGAACCCGCGACCCTCGGTATATGGGGCCGGCGCCCTACTGACTGAGCCACAGGCGCCGCCCAGTCCAGTGGTTTTGACACCAGTGAGGGTGGGAAGGCAGAATGCTCTGCTGAACAAACTAAAAGCACAACTCATAGGGGACCCTGCAGCCCAGGGAGATAGCAGCTCCGTCCAGCCCAGGGCCTGCCCTTTTCAGTAAGCACTACTGCAGTTCTCCAGGAGGCCTGGCCTCACTGCGCCCTCTGCTGACCACAGGAAGACCAAAGAAGAATTCTGTGTGCTCTGAGGCAGAGCTGAGTCTTGGAGTCAACTTGCAGGACTCCCTCCTGCCAAGTAGGTGCCAGGAAGCTAACTGTAGACCACCCCCACTGTGGAGCTTCCAACTCAGTCTCTGTCTACCAACCTGCAGGACTGTCTTGGTTGCTGCCCTGATTTCTCAGGGATTCCCTCTCAGAATCTTGCCCATCTTCCCCAAAAACTTGAGGTTCTAAGTCTACCTCATGGAAGACCAGGACCATGGGCCAGATGAACAATGCCAAGAGAAGCTGCGATCCACTGAATATTGCCATGCAGGAAAGGGTAAAACTGGAACTCCAAATAAGAGCCAGGGAAAGGACCTGCCCTCAAGGGCTGTGGGGAGGGCAGGCTATGAATTGGGCCCTGAAGGATGAATACTCCGAATAACCCAAGGGTGAGGAAAGAACAGTAAAGACTGGGGTCAATGTGGGCAAAAGGATGAAGAAAGAACAGGTACCTAGCCATGCTCATCTTGGAGAACTTTGGACCTCAGCTTGCCACAGAACGGAGCTCAGTGAGAGGAGCACGATAGCCCTGGGATAGGGAAATAAGGCAAACTTCAGGGCTGCTCTGGCCTAGTGAACCAGGGAGTTAGTCATGGGCCCTGTATTGGAGGAAAAAGCAGGCATTAATCAAGGACAATAAACCACATTTTATTTGCTGTGTACAAAGGCTTCAAGTGCTTCTTCCCCTTGCCCGGGGGAGAAAGAGGTGGGTTCTGAAGGAAGCATCAGAGTGAAGATACCTAGTTCAACAGAAGGTCCTGCTACCCTGAGCAAGGAGCATTAGTGTAGGCCGGAACTTGTCCTGTCTGTACACTCCCCACTCTACATGGGTCCTCCTATTTGACACCAACTCCTTCCCTCCTTTTCCCATGGACTGGAGGTGGGCAGGAGACCCAACCTCTCTTCAGTGTTTCAGTTCCTTTTCCTGCTCTGTTCCTGGAGACAGAGAACACAAACAACACATAATCTCTCTCCTAAGCCTCCTCATAACCCAGGGTGCAAAACAGAGACTCCAGACAACGGCTCACCCTAGCAACCCCAAGTCCCCACAGCTGGCTGCATTTGCTAGCAAGATAGTAGGTGTAACTGTTTATCTGTGTAAGGCAGGGCTGGCGGTGTCCTTGTGCCAGGATGATTCTCGGGTGTTCCTGAAAGTGGAGGCAGAAAGGCCTAGGAAGCCAAGGACATGGTCTTATTTATCATAGAAGTCTATGTGGGCTCCAGATTTGAACTTGCCCTTCTGCAGCACACTCAGCAGTTTCTGGGCTGATGCCCTGCAATCCACAAGCTCCCCACTTGTCTTCAGCTCCCGCAGCCTTTTTCGCAAGTCTGGGTCCACAGAGGTCTCCCGAGCCAACTGCTGCATGTCTGTGTCCAGGGGACCTAAGGGATAAAGAGCAGAAGAGAGGACATGGCTAAGGCAGGGGCAAAAGGTCACAGTCCTCATTGTACACGGGGGTGGGGGTGTGGTGGAGCTCAGTCAGGTTTGGCCAGGAACACTTCATCTTGGCTGAAATGTGAGGTTAGAGTCGCCAAAGCTCAGTTTTGTCACTACTGAGTTCCAGAGTTCAGTGAGCATGAACCATTCAGACAAACTGTGTCTAAAACCAAGCTTCTCATCTCTTGTCCAACCAGCACCACCTATCAACTTTTCCATTTCTATTAATGAAGTATTCTCCCATACTCAAGCCCTTCCTATCCCTTTTGCTCCTATAGCCAACTGGGCACCAGGTAGAACCCTACCATATCTGTTACACATATTCTGATAATCAGGCCCTTATTACAACCTTGGTTCTCCCCCTGCTTCAACTCCTTCTGTAGCCGCCTGCTCAATTTATTTTGCTAAAACATCATTCTGCCACTCAAAACTCCTAAATGGCTTCCCAATAGCCTGGCCTAGTACTCAGGCCCCTTTTCTGCTCCCCTCTGGGCACACCTAGCTTGCCAGCAAATGCAAAGATGTATTACTCTAATAATAAGCCTTCTCATCTTTCCTGCATTTATCAGAGTGCTTTCACTGGCCAACTCAAAGCCCCTCTTAAGGTCAATGCCCAGTTCAGCTACCTCCAATAAAGCCAGCCCTGGCCACCCTACCCAAAGGAAATCATTCACTTATGAATTCTAGGTACTCTCCATTATTCATATAGGAAATTATAGTACCCTAGAATTTGCAACTACTTGTCCTCCAGCGGCAGAAAATCACAGAATCCCAGGGTTGGAAGGAAAATCCTGGTCCAAGACCTCCTTCTGACCACTTGTGCATCCCTGATGAGAGGGCTTGAACCTTTCCAAACAGGAAAGGTTCATTCTTTTCTTGATACAATGTCCATTTTATCTTTGGATATTCATTAGAATACTGTTGCAGAGACTAAAATGAAAACCAGGCTGGCCACTGCCTTTGTTCATGATCTGAAGACCTCCCCAAATCTCAGCTCTCTCATAATGCCCAGGGCCACTCCTGAGATCTAAACTAGCCAGGTGGCATCCTGGAGTGTGCTTTTCTCCTGGCTGTCTTTTACATTTGGACACTATAGTGTAAGTGAGTCTTAGGTTGAGTTCAGAGTGGATGAAGAATAGAATGGTGGATGTAAGAATAATTGAGTATGCTGGGGGTAAGGCTGAGTCCCAGAAAACATGAAGACCTTGGAAGCAAGATGAGATCCCAGCCCTGCTGCATCTGGGCTTGGCTTTGGGTAGGCCATTCTACCTCTCTGTCCCAGGGTCCTGATCCTATCCCAAATTGGGTAGACTACTGGATCTCTATGTAAGTTACTTACTGAAATTCTTTCACTACCCTCTAATTACGGCAACTTCAAGCCTACAATAGAAGTCTCACTATTAAGAAGAGGGCTCTGTGGCATCATAGTAGGGTGGTCGGAAGCCAGGTCAAGTGTCACAGACTCTTTTGACTTTCATGAAAACAAAGGCTCTAATCTTACTTTCTTACTTATCCCTGTACCCTCCTCCCCATCATGTTCCAGCATAGTTCAGCCTGGGATGGTCAGCACTCAACCATGTCCATCTGCTCATTCAACTAACATGTACCTCACACTGTCTTAATGCAGTGCTCTGCTAGGTGCTGAGAACACACTGCTGAAGAGTGCATGGTCCCTGCCTTCAAGGCTTTCCTGTCAAAGGAGGGAAGGAGACAAGTAAATATATGAAGAGAACATATTAGTCCTATTTAACAATTAGATAGTACTTCACAGGTAAGGTTCATTTTCACATATATTATCTTATTTAGTCTTCCAAAGGATGTGAGAGATAGCATCCTCCCCAATTCACATAAGGAAATAGGGTACGGACCAGAATTCCAACCCTAGTCTTCTCTCAAAGTCCATCTAATATCTGAGACTTTCCTGCCCCACCCTCCAACTTTCTGCCCTGGCCCCTGCCAGTTCTAACTTCCTTGGAGTCTATATCTCCCCTTGAAGGTAATCACAATTCAGGGACAACATACTGTGTGGGTTCTTTTCTGCATGAGGCGGATTAGGCCCCTTGCTAAGTCCCCAGAGAAGCAACCTGTTATGACAGATAGGGGTGACAACATCCCCCACCTACCTGGGGCATAGCTCAGCACCCGCACACCAGGTTCCTCTGCAGCCAGGACCTGGAACATCATATTACGAGCAGCCTTTCCTGCACAGTACAGTGCCCAGCCTTTGAAGGGCTGCAGGGCACAGAGAGATGAGATGTTAACCACAGTCCTACTGAGGTCAGAGCAGTCCTGGAAGACCTTCAGGATGCCGGAGGTTAGGCAAAGCGTAGAGGTCAAGTTCAGAGCCCAGTAGTTGTTCACTTCAGCTGGGTCACAGAGGTCCACGAAGCCTTTGGACACATCCCCAAGAGTGCCTGAAAAACCAAATCTTAGTAATAAACTAGAGCAAATGTGCCCCAAATTCCTCCAAATATCCCTTCAATCTTCACAACATTTCTGAAGACGCCTACCACTTCCCTGCAATGCAGACAGACACTTCCTCTCCTGCCCCGAGAACCCACCGGTCCAAAGCTCCAGACTGAGAGGGCACCTGTTAAAGGTCTTTGGAGAAGCAGGAAATTTACTTGTTTGAAGATCCCATGCTCTGACTCAGGCCTCCGCCAGAGGGCGCAGAGCAAGACAATCGGGAAATTTCTACAGGCGTTGAGAAAACCCGGCTACCCAAATCCGGCAGAGGGAGGAAGGCTGTACCGATGGCTCCAGGTCTTCTTCCTGTTCCCCCGCCCCGGCTTGCTACTGAAGCTGGAAAACTAGGACTTTGGACTTCCAGGCGCCTTACCTTACTTCCTAGGAGTCACCCTAAAATTCCCCAACGATGGGGCAAGTGAACTCTTAAATGGGGAGTCCGCCCCCAGTCCCCGGTATCTAACCTGCGTTGTTGATAAGCAGCAGTCGCTGCAGCCCCTCGGGCCTAGAAAGCTTGCGGAGGGCGCCCAGCAGCTGCTGCAAGCCGGCGTCAGTGCTCAGGTCGGCGGGCACCCCCACCACGCGCAGGCCAGGCCGCCCGGCTCTCAGCTCCGCCTCCAGCTGCAGCAGCGCCTGGTCGTTGCGGGCGCTTACGACCAGCACGGACTCAGGTGACAGCAGCGAGGCTAGGAGGGGGGCCAACGCCCGGCCGAAGCCGCGGGAGGCCCCGGTCAACACGCACACAGCGCATCCCAGGCCGCCTTCCATGCAGCCAATCTCTGCGGGGGACGCTGGGACCCGGAGCGGCGGGGCGTGCGGCGGCCGCGGTGGGAGGAGCCGCGAGCGTATGGGCGGAGGCCCCGCCTGACGGGGGCGGGGTGGGAACTTGAGACCCCGGACCTGGTTTCCTTGGCGCCTGACTGCAGAAGTGAAGGCGCGGTTAGGACCAGGTTGGGTGGGATGGGGCTGAACAGAAAGGGCCGAGGGGCGCAGCCCACAGGAGAAATCCTAGTCAGCTCCCAGCGCTATCTTACTCTTTGCCTATCACTTTCGGGTACTCAACCCCCGGCTGGGACGTATGCTTGAAATTTCCTCCCAGTTTCAAACCCAACTTCTTGTGCAACTGATTTCCTACCAGGCTGGCCATCTGCTCCGTGCCATGCATCCCTGGATATTGCCTATGAAATCCCTGAATGAAGCCCATGACCATTTAGGGATTTGGGTCCCTGCTTGGGTTCGGTGTCAGCACTCTGTGGGTAACAGGAGCTTCCCCTGGGAGAACCACAGTTGCTCCTCCAATGAATGTTAAAACATTTTCCCTTTTTACTAGGTTCAGGACAACTCACTGCTCTGGCTGGGTCGCCTTGCCTCTTGATATTTCTCATTCCTTTCCCTAAAAGTCTGTGTTCCCTTGTGTTCTGCACCCACTCATTCTGCCTAGATAGCAATTCCATCCACTCAGCTTCAAGGTTATACAGATGATCACTCAAGAGTGTACCCCCAGGCCTCTGCTTCAGAAAACACGTATTTGTTTTTTTCAAGGAGAGAGGGAATATGAGACAAGTTGGTATGCATATTATTATTATTTTTTGTAGAGACAGTGTCACTTTATCACCCTCAGTAGAGTGCTGTAGCATCACAGCTCACGGCAACCTCCAGCTCCTGGGCTTAGGCGATTCTCTTGCCTCAGCCTCCCAAATAGGTGGGACTACAGCGCCCACCTACTATTTTTTTGTTGCAGTTTGGCCAGGGCCAGGTTTGAACCCGCCACCCTTGGTATATGGCCAGTGCCCTACCCACTGAGCCACAGGCACGGCCCTATCTACTAATCTTAAAAAGGAGTTTCTTGGGTGGTGCCTGTGGCTCAAAGGAGTAGGACGCAGGCCCCATATGCCAGAGGTGGTGGGTTCAAACCCAGCCTCCGCCAAAAACTGCAAAAAAAAAAAAATAGTTTCTTTACCATTTCATTTTTATGGCCAAATAGAATTCCATTATGTATACAAATACGTATGAATTACATCAATTAGAAAAAGGAATCTGGTCAGAGGTAGGCACTGGCAGTAAGTAATCTCTAATAACTCAGCCCAACTCCCCTCAGGGCTGTTCCTTCCCCTGGGACTAGACAGCAAAGTTGCCTTCCAAGTATCCTTGCCAACACCAAAGAAGAAACAAATTGGAGGGAAACTTCTCAACATAGGTGCCTCTAGCACTTAGCACACACTTTTTGTAAAATGTACAGTTCAAACTGTACATCCACCATAGACCATAATCTAAGAACAAATGAAACTGCAAAGAAAACTTATGCTTCATTTAGTATACTTTCTTTTCTTTTTCTTTTTTATTTCTTTTTTTGAAACAGAGTCTCACTATGTCACCCTTGGTAGAGTGCTGTGGCATCATAGCTCAAGCAACCTCAAACTCTTGGGCTTAAGCAATTCTCTTCCCTCAGCTTCCCAAGTAGCTGGGACTATAGGCACCAACCACAACGCCCGGCTATTTTTTGGTTGTAGTTGTCATTGTTGTTTGGCAGGCCGGAGCTGGGTTTGAACCCTCAGCTCTGGTGCATGTGTCTGGCGCCCTAGCTGCTGAGCTACAGGTGCTGAGCCTCGTTTAGTATACTTATTGTTAGTGAGTATTATTTTGAAACTATTTTATGTAAAGTAGAGCAAGGAAGTAATTGTACTAATATTAGGAGCCAAGATTTTAGAGAAAAGACATTGAGTATAAGTTCAAGAAACTTAGGGAGAAAGTCTATAAAGTTAAATTTGAATTGGAAGCCAGAGAACACTACCATTTGCTGGGCATGGTGGCTCATGCTTGTAATCTTAGCATGTTGGGAGGCGGAGGTGGGAGGATCATTTGAGATTAGGAACTGGAGACCAACCTGAGTAATAAAGCAAGACCCTTTCTCTACTAAAATAGAAAAAAATTAGCCAGGCATAGTGGTGCCTGCCTATAGTCCCAGCTACTTGGAAAGCTGAGGCAGGAAGATTGCTTCAGCCAAGGAGTTTGAGGTTGCAGTGAACTATACTGATGCCACTGCATTGTAGTCTAGGTGACAGTGAGAGTCGGTCTCAAAAAACCAACAAACAAACAAAAAAGTCTTCTTTTTCCTCAAGGTCATTTTCTAATCTTGTGCACAGAAGCTAGGTAAGTAAGCAGCAGATTAATTCTAAACTTTTAAGACAGAACAAGCCAAAAGCATACTGGAAGCAAAATGGCTTCCCTTTAGCTCGCCTAGCATTATATATAGTCTGAATGGCCCTTGTGGTGCACTTACAAGGGCACCAACCAATCAGAACAGATCCAGGCCATTGTGCTAGAATGTGGAGAGGTGGGCTAGAAAGGGCAAGGCTTTGGATGTTTAGACACAGATAGGATTCTATATATGTGCATACCCTTTGAAGCTGCCCTGCTTTTCACTTACCTATTCATGCTGAAAGATTGGTCTAAAGCTAAACTCTTCTCTATTGGCCTAACAGACAACTCAAAGAGTTGTATTATATTAGTTTCTCTCTACTCTCCAGACCTTAGAAGACAAGATGGTGAAAGCTCAATCCCATCCATTTATTCATTTGACATTTATTGAATTTCTACCATGTGCCAGACTTTGAAGGAAAGGCGATGACTAAAAATCGGACCTAGTCTCTTCTGAACCCAGCTGCTTCTAGGAGAAACCATATGGAAACAGCCCCCAAGGAAAGCGTGGTTTGCCTAGACTGGGAGAGAAACTGGAAAGTTCTTCCTTTCTGAGGAAGATGATTATCTATCCCACATCTTCCCTCACTGCCAGTCTTACAGGTAATATTTCAGGGGCAACACGGTCAGTAGATTTTCTTTCTTTTTTTTTTGCAGTTTTTGGCCGGGGCTGGGTTTGAACTCACCACCTCCAGCATATGGGGCTGGCGCCTTACTCCACTGAGCCACAGGTGCCACCCAGTAGATTTTCTTTAGCAACACAATAGTGTCCAAATCTGTCTGTACATTGAAGTCACTGAGGAGCTTTGAATTACTGTGTCCCATGGGCCTGGTCTGAGAAATTTTTAAAAGATCTCCAGGTGATTCTCATGTGCGGACAAGTCTAAGAAAAAAACCACTGCAATAGCAATCAGCAGTAACATTATTTTAAAAATACAAATCCTGTAAGGTAAGAATTGTATAAAAATAGTGCTAAAAGCCTAAGTCTCATAAAGGACATGGGTAGAAGAATGGGTGAAATTTGAATAAGATCTGTAAGTTAGTGCCTGGCATTATGTCGTTTCCTGATTTTGACCAGTGAACTGTTGTTATATAAAGAGAATGTCAACTAAGAAAACGCCAGGAGGGCCATGTCAACTAATGTGATGAAAATGTGTCAAATGGTCTATGAACCAAGTGTATGGTGCCCCATGATCATATTGATGTACACAGCTATGATTTAATAAGAAAAAAAAAGAGAGAGAATGTCCTTGTTTTTGGAAATACACAGAAATATTCAAAGGTAAAGGGGCATCATATCTGAAACCTACCCTCAAATGTGTGGGAGGAATCTTGGAATAAATAAAGCAAGTGTGGTAAAATGTTAACATTTAGAAAATCTGGGTTAAGGGGATACAGGAGTCCTTTATAATATTTTTTCAATTGTTTAAAAGTCTGAAATTATTTCTAAGTAATAGAGTTTTTTAAATGAACTGTGCTTATAAGTCAAGAATAAAAAGACAAATTACTCAATAACTTTTTAAAGAATGCATAGGATATGAATAGACATTTCCCCAAAGAAGTTATACAAATGGTCAATAAGCATTTCAACATCATTAGCCATCAGGGAAATGCAAATCAAAACCACAATCAGATACCACATCTTACCCATTAGGATGGCTATAATAAGACAAATGTTGATAGAAAGCGTTGGCAAGGGAGATGGGCGGAGCAACATGGCAGCCCAGTAACAGCTTCCTTGCATCGGGGCACCGTGAGTCTGGGGAGATAGGACTCCAGGCATCTCTGGCTGGTGGGATCTGCCCATCATCACCCCTAAAAGGATACAGGGAGTCAGCGAGAGACTTCTGGACCCCAAGAGGAGGCCTAAAACATTGGAAAACTGGCAAGTGGTTGCGTGTGTTCAATCTGTCTAAACCCACCCGCAACTTCCACAGGCACAAGAACTTAAAGAGCAAGAGGAAGTGAAAGGAAAATTAGGGCAAGGAAACAGATAAAAGAAATCATTCATGAGGAAGAATCAGAAAACTCCAGGCAACATGAAGAACCAGTCCAGGACAACCCCGCCAAGGGACCATGAGGTAGCTACTGCAGAGGATTCTACCTATAAAGAAATGTTAGGAATGACAGAAAGGGAATTTAGAATACACATGTTGAAAGAAATGATGGAAACAATGAAGGAAACTGCTAATAAAGTGGAAAATAACCAAAAGGAAATTCAAAAACAGAATCAAATAAGAGATGAACGATATGAAGAATATGAAAAGGATATAGCAGAGCTGAAGGAAATGAAACAGTCAATCAGGGAACTTAAAGATGCAATGGAAAGTATCAGCAACAGGTTAGACCATGCAGAAGAAAGAATTTCAGAGGTAGAAGACAAAGTTCTTGAGATAACTCAGATAGTAAAAGAGGGAGAAAAAAAGTGAAAGAAAGCAGAACGTTCACTGTCAGAATTATGGGACTTTATGAAGCGTTCCAACATACGAGTTATAGGAATTCCAGAAGGGGAAGAAGAATGCCCCAGAGGAATGGAAGCCATACTAGAGAATATTATAAAAGAAAATTTCCCAAATATCACCAAAGATTCTGACACACTGCTTTCAGAGGGATATCGGACCCCAGGTCGCCTCAACTCTAACCGAGCTTCTCCAAGACACATTGTGATGAACCTGTCCAAAGTCAAGACAAAAGAAAAGATTCTGCAAGCTGCCAGGAGTAAGCGCCAGTTGACCTACAGGGGCAAATCCATCAGAGTGACCGCAGACTTCTCTAATGAAACTTTCCAAGCAAGAAGACAATGGTCATCTACCTTTAATCTACTTAAACAGAACAATTTCCAGCCCAGAATTCTGTACCCTGCTAAGCTAAGCTTCAAAATTGACAGAGAAATCAAATCATTTACGGATATACAAACATTGAGGAAATTCGCCACAACAAGACCAGCTCTACAGGAAATACTTCAACCTGTTCTGCACACTGACCACCACAATGGATCAGCAGCAAAGTAAGAACTCAGAAATTAAAGGACAGAACCTAACCTCCACACTGATGCAAAAGATAAAACTAAGCAATGGACTCTCACAAAATAAGACGAATAGAATACTACCACACTTATCAATTATCTCAATAAATGTTAATGCCTTGAATTCCCCACTGAAGAGACATAGATTGGTTGACTGGATTAAAAAACACAAGCCATCCATTTGCTGTCTGCAAGAAACACACCTGGCTTCAAAAGACAAATTAAAGCTCCGAGTCAAGGGTTGGAAGACAATTTTTCAGGCAAATGGAATTCAGAAGAAAAGAGGAGTTGCAATCTTATTTTCAGATACATGTGGATTTAAAGCAACTAAAGTCAAAAAAGACAAAGATGGTCACTTTATATTGGTCAAGGGAAAAATACAACAAGAAGACATTTCAATTCTAAATATTTATGCACCCAATTTAAATGCTCCCAGATTCTTGAAACAGACCTTACTCAGTCTGAGCAATATGATATCTGATAATACCATAATAACAGGGGACCTTAACACTCCTCTTACAGAGCTGGACAGATCCTCTAAACAGAAATTAAACAAGGATATAAGAGACTTAAATGAGACCCTAGAACAACTGTGCTTGATAGACGCATATAGAACACTCCATCCCAAAGATAAAGAATATACATTCTTCTCATCACCCCATGGAACATTCTCCAAAATTGATCATATCCTGGGACACAAAACAAATATCAACAGAATCAAAAGAATTGAAATTTTACCTTGCATCTTCTCAGACCATAAGGCACTAAAAGTGGAACTCAACTCTAACAAAAATGCTCAACCCCACCCAAAGGCATGGAAATTAAACAATCTTCTGTTGAATAACAGATGGGTGCAGGAAGAAATAAAACAGGACATCATTAACTTCCTTGAGCATAACAACAATGAAGACACAAGCTACCAAAACCTGTGGGATACTGCAAAAGCAGTTTTGAGAGGAAAATTCATCGCTTTAGATGCCTACATTCGAAAAACAGAAAGAGAGCACATCAACAATCTCACAAGAGATCTTATGGAATTGGAAGAAGAAGAACAATCTAAGCCTAAACTCAGTAGAAGAAAAGAAATATCCAAAATCAAATCAGAGATCAATGAAATTGAAAACAAAAGAATCATTCAGAAAATTAATGAAACAAGGAGTTGGTTTTTTGAAAAAATAAATAAAATAGATAAACCATTGGCCAGACTAACGAGGAATAGAAAAGTAAAATCTCTAGTAACCTCAATCAGAAATGATACAGGGGAAATAACAACTGATCCCACAGAGATACAAGAGATCATCTCTGAATACTACCAGAAACTCTATGCCCAGAAATTTGACAATGTGAAAGAAATGGATCAATATTTGGAATCACACCCTCTCCCTACACTCAGCCAGGATGAAATAGAGCTCCTGAACAGATCAATTTCAAACACTGAGATCAAAGAAACAATAAAAAATCTTCCAACCAAAAAATGCCCTGGTCCAGATGGCTTCACACCAGAATTCTATCAAACCTTCAAGGAAGAGCTTATTCCTGTACTGTAGAAATTATTCCAAAAAATTGAGTAAGAAGGAATCTTCCCCAACACATTCTATGAAGCAAACATCACCCTGATACCAAAACCAGGAAAAGACCCAAACAAAAAGGAGAATTTCAGACCAATCTCACTCATGAATATAGATGCAAAAATTCTCAACAAAATCCTAGCCAATAGATTACAGCTTATCATCAAAAAAGTCATTCATCATAATCAAGTAGGCTTCATCCCAGGGATGCAAGGCTGGTTTAACATATGCAAGTCCATAAACATTATCCACCATATTAACAGAGGCAAGAATAAAGATCACATGATCCTCTCAATAGATGCAGAAAAAGCATTTGATAAAATCCAGCATCCTTTTCTAATTAGAACACTGAAGAGTATAGGCATAGGTGGCACATTTCTAAAACTGATTGAAGCTATCTATGACAAACCCACAGCCAATATTTTACTGAATGGAGTAAAACTCAAAGCTTTTCCTCTTAGAACTGGAACCAGACAAGGTTGTCCTCTGTCACCTTTACTATTCAATGTAGTGCTGGAAGTTCTAGCCAATACAATTAGGCAAGACAAGGAAATCAAGGGAATCCAAATGGGAGCAGAGGAGGTCAAACTCTCCCTCTTTGCTGACGACATGATCTTATACTCAGAGAACCCCAAAGACTCAACCACAAGACTCCTAGAACTCATCCAAAAATACAGTAATGTTTCAGGATATAAAATCAATGTCCACAAGTCAGTAGCCTTTGTGTACACCAATAACAGTCAAGATGAGAAGCTAATTAAGGACACAACTCCCTTCACCATAGTTTCAAAGAAAATGAAATACCTAGGAGTATACCTAACGAAGGAGGTGAAGGACCTCTATAAAGAAAACTATGAAATCCTCAGAAAGGAAATAGCAGAGGATATTAACAAATGGAAGAACATACCATGCTCATGGATGGGAAGAATCAACATTGTTAAAATGTCTATACTTCCCAAAGCAATCTACCTATTCAATGCCATTCCTATCAAAATACTAACATCGTACTTTCAAGATTTGGAAAAAATGATTCTGCGTTTTGTATGGAACCGGAAAAAACCCCGTATAGCTAAGGCAGTTCTCTGTAACAAAAATAAAGCTGGGGGCATCAGCATACCAGATTTTAGTCTGTACTACAAAGCCATAGTGCTCAAGATAGCATGGTACTGGCACAAACACAGAGACATAGACACTTGGAATCGAATTGAAAACCAAGAAATGAAACTAACATTTTACGGCCACCTAATCTTTGATAAACCAAACAAGAACATACCTTGGGGGAAAGACTCCCTATTCAATAAATGGTGTTGGGAGAACTGGATGTCTACGTGTAAAAGACTGAAACTGGACCCACACCTTTCCCCACTCACAAAAATTGATTCAAGATGGATAAAGGACTTAAACTTAAGGCATGAAACAATAAAAATCCTTCAAGAAAGCACAGGAAAAACACTGGAAGATATTGGCCTGGGGAAAGACTTCATGAAGAAGACTGCCATGGCAATTGCAACAACAACAAACATAAACAAATGGGACTTCATTAAACTGAAAAGCTTCTGTACAGCTCAGGAGACAATAACCACAGCAGACAACCTACACAATGGGAAAGGATATTTGCATATTTTCAATCAGACAAAAGCTTGATAACTAGGATCTATAGAGAACTCAAATTAATCCACATGAAAAAAGCCAACAATCCCATAGATCAATGGGCAAGAGACATGAATAGAACTTTCTCTAAAGATGACAGACGAATGGCTAACAAACACATGAAAAAATGTTCATCATCTCTATATATTAGAGATATGCAAATCAAAACAACCCTGAGATATCATCTAACCCCAGTGAGAATGGCCCACATTACAAAGTCTCAAAACTGCAGATGCTGGCGTGGATGTGGAGAGAAGGGAACACTTTTACACTGCTGGTGGGACTGCAAACTAGTACAACCTTTCTGGAAGGAAGTATGGAGAAACCTCAAAGCACTCAAGCTAGACCTCCCATTTGATCCTGCAATCCCATTACTGGGCATCTACCCAGAAGGAAAGAAATCCTTTTATCATAAGGACACTTGTACTAGACTGTTTATTGCAGCTCAATTTACAATCGCCAAAATGTGGAAACAGCCTAAATGCCCACCAACCCAGGAATGGATTAACAAGCTGTGGTATATGTATACCATGGAATACTATTCAGCCATTAAAAAAAATGGAGACTTTACATCCTTCGTATTAACCTGGATGGAAGTGGAAGACATTATTCTTAGTAAAGCATCACAAGAATGGAGAAGCATGAATCCTATGTACTCAATTTTGATATGAGGACAATTAATGACAATTATGGTTATGGGGGGGGAACAGAAAGAGGGAAGGAGGGAGGTGGGTGGGGCCTTGGTGTGTGTCACACTTTATGGGGGCAAGACATGATTGCAAGAGGGACTTTACCTAACAATTGCAATCAGTGTAACCTGGCTTATTGTACCCTCAATGAATCCCCAACAATAAAAAAAAAAAAAAAGAAAGTGTTGGCAAGGGAATATACACGGTACAGCTACTTTGAAAAAGAGCTACCAGTTGACCCAGCAATTCTGCTCTTAGGTGTATATCCAGGTATAACAAAAAAATAAGTTTACACAATAACACAAATGTTTATATTAATTTGTATATGCAAATGCGTCATTTATAACAGGTAAAAAGTAAAACAACTCATATTTTCATCAACTGATGAGTTAATAAACAAAATGTGGCATATCTGCGGAATGTTATTTGGCAATAAAAAGAAATGAATGATACGTACTACAACATGGATGAACCTTTTAAACATTATGCTAAGTAGAAGCCAGATGCAAAGGTCACATTTATGTGATTCCATGTATATGAAATGTACCCAGTAGGCAGAGAAAAAAAAGTGTATTACCAGAGACAAATAGTATATTAGTGTTTACCCAGGACGAGTGAATGCTAATGGGTAGATTTCTTTTTGAAGTGATTAATATGTTGTAAAATTGATTATGGTGATTGCTGTATAATGCTGTAAATATACTAAAACCCATTAAATTGTATACTCTAAATACATGAATTATATGGAGTATGAATTATATCTCAGTAAAACTGTTAATAAAAAAACAAAAATAAAAATGATTTAACTCTAGTTAAAGATATGCATGCTTAATCATTTAGGGGTGAAATGTAATGATGCAAGTTATTTTGAAATGCATAAACATAAAAAAAGTTAAATTAATAAATGAGTAGATGGATAGATGTGACAAAGCAGTACAGGAAAATGTTAATTACACAAAATGGGTGTTCACTATATAATCCTTTCAACTTCTCTGTATATTTAAAATTTTTATAATAAATATTGGCAAAAATTGAATTAGAAATATCAGCATTTAGCTGGGCATTGTGGTAGGCACCTGTAGGCCCAGCTACTTGGGAGGCCAAGGCAAGAGGATCACTTGAGCCCAAGAATTTGAGATTGCTGTGAGCTATGATGATGCCAGGGCACTCTATCCAGGGTGACAGAGTGAGACTCTGTTTCAAAAAGAGAAAAAAATAATAAAAGAATTAGCATAGAATGAGAATCCACTCGCTCCCTGAAATAAGTATTTTATAGCTCTGTCCCCTGGAAAGACCTAAAAGCAATTTCAACCCAATGACACCCCTATTTGTGGTCTCCAGCTTTCAGCCAGATGCCTGCTAAAGTAGGGTGACAGGTTTACTTCTATAAGAAGGAAAGAAGGGAAGAATGAATCCTAGAAGGCAATGTACCACAATGGGACAGGCAGATCCTGGGGTTACGGCAGTGCACAGGAAGAACAGGCAAACAGGCCATGTTGGAATAATTGTGAGCTTTCTTCTGGGAGGGACTTCCCAAAGAAGGTGACAGTGAAAGAGTGCCTGATTAAATTAAATGCATGTAAAAAATAGGTATTGAATGTACACTGTGTGGCAGATGATATTCAAAGTGTGTGTCACATCACTGATGTGAACAAACTTGTTGAGAAGAGGTTTAGAAAAATGGTGGAGTTTGGGATTGAATTAGGGATAAACACATAAGAAACTAAAGGTCCCACAGAACCTACAAACAGTACACCTCTTAACTCCAGGGAAGACAAGTTGTGCAGAAATATGGTTAATATCTGGCTTCACTCTGAAGAGTATCTAAAAAGTCATAATAATATAAATGCTATATATTGATCCAGTGAAAACTAAGACATAGATAAACTGTATTGGAAACATAAGAGGATGAGAAGTTTGTATTGTGCGTCGTGGGAGAAGGGAAAGGAAACTAGCTGATTCCTCACCTTCCATAGTGAATACCAGGAGATAATATCTTAAAGTAAAAGATGTAGACAAAACAACACAAGCATGTAATTTAGAAATATAATGATAAATACAAAAAAAATCAGTGAGAGGAGTTAAAGTCATTGCCTCTGAGAAAGAAAAAAATGGGAGGAAGGAGGACTGAGGACAGCTGTTTGCTTTTAACAAATCTTTTAAGGCTAAGGAACTCTTTACTTGTGTGCATGTAAAATGCTGATTTAAAAGTCATGATAAACGACTAACGGTTTCTGCTGTAGCTTGTGAGGAGCTTGAAGCCATTTCTTCCATCCACATAAGAAAAAGCTAAGTAAATTGAAAATCAGCAACTCTTTTTAAATCTGTCAGAGAACTAGGTCATAGGCAAACCATTGCCCTCCAAATTGAAGAGACAAATCACAACTTACTGGAGTAGAAGCCCAGAAGCAGATACTTTTCAGGAACCAATACCAGGGTAGGAAAGCCCAATCTGTAATTGATGAATTAATGGACAAGTTTGAGAAATTAAAACTCCAAGGGGTGCCCTGCATGGAGCCTCATATTTGTAATTCTAGCACTTTGGGAGAACAAGGTGGAAGGATCACTTGAGGTCACAACTTCACGACCCACCTGAGCAACATAGCAAGACCTTGTTTCTACAAGAAATATTTTTAAAAAATTAGCTAGCATAGCGGCGGCGCCTGTGGCTCAGTCGGTAGGGCGCCGGCCCCATATACCGAGGGTGGCGGGTTCAAACCTGACCCTGGCTGAACTGCAACCAAAAAATAGTTGGGCGTTGTGGCGGGCGCCTGTAATCCCAGCTACTCAGGAGCCAAGGCAAGAGAATCGCTTAAGCCCAGGAGTTGGAGGTTGCTGTGAGCTGTGTGATGCCACGGCACTCTACCGAGGGCCATAAAGTGAAACTCTGTCTCTACAAAAAAAAAAAAAAAAAAAATTAGCTAGCATAGTGGCATGCACCTGTGGTCCCAGCTACTCAGGAGGCTGAGACAAGAGGATTGTTTAAGCCCAGGAATTTGAAGTTGCAGTGAGCTATGACGATGCCATTGTACCCCAGCCCAGGCAACAGAGTGAGACCCTATCTAAATCATTCATTCCATCAATCAATCAGTAAATAAAACTCAAGGGGGCCCAATCTTAGAGGGCCCTCCACACTTCCACGTGTTTTACCTCCAGGAACCCTATGAGGGCTCTTGTAGTGTAACTAGGAGAAAAAGCTTCTTGCGTTTCTGGCAGTTGGAGGAGAAAGTAGCTATTTTTTAAAGCATCCAGAACATTCTGTTTTTCTTAACAAGGCCTGATCTCAAGAGAAACCATTCACCAGAGCCTAACCTACTTGGGTTTTACCAGAACCCAACCAACCTAGGGAAAAGTAAGTTAATACCCAGTTCCAGCCTGCTCTAGCTTTCCATATAGGAAAAGAATAACACCCAACCCCAGCACTCCCTAGCTTTCCTGTCTTTCCTAAGGGAGGTGGGGAATAAAACACAATACTAATTTAGGTCCCTAAAAATAGTACCTAGATTTTAGGGACCCCACTGGTGATGTGCTGTGGGCTCTGCAGGATGGCTGCAAAAGTGCAGATAAGTCACATGAATCAGGCTCATGTTCTTGCTAAGTTCCCATACAAGCAATAATAGAGTCTGTACACAGGTGAGGACAGAATGTGCATTAGTTTGCCAGGGCTATGGTACTAACTGACCACAAACTTGGTTGCTTGAAACAAGGCAAATTCATTCTCAGTTCTGGGGGTCAGAAGTTGAAAATCAAGGTGTCAGTAGAGATATACTCCTTCTGAAGTCCGCAAGGGAAAATTATTCCTTCTGGTGACTCTAGGCATTGCTGTCAGCAATCCTTAATGTTACTTGGCTTGTAGCTGTGTAACTCCAAATAAATAATAACTCCAATAAAACTCTCTGCCTCTTTCTTTACATGGGTGCATTCCTTTCTATGACTTTGTGTGTTTCTGTCCTCTTCTCTTCTTATAAGGACAACTGTCATTGAATTTAGGACCCATCCCAAATACAGTATGATCTCATCTCAAGAACCTCATCTTAATTATAGTTGCAGATAAGTTCACGTATTTTCCCAAAAGGATCTTATTCACAGATTTTAGATAGACATGTCTTTAAGGGGGCACAACACAGCCCACTGTGGTGTGTGATACAGAAACAGGGCATTCTCTTTGGGAAGTTTGCTGGACTATTGAGCCACAAACCTTGGCTTTTAGTTCAATTTAAAAAGCTTAGATTTGGGGGAGATACATACAAAGGAAGCACCAGACACTTTCCAATGGATACATTTATCCATGTTTCTGTCACTCTAATAATCACTTTTATAACATGGCATTTACTGGAATAGTAAAGATTTTGGGAAAGAATGGGGAAAGTAAGGTTTTATGCAGTTAATGGGCTTTCTGAGTACCCTTGAGTAAAGAGGGGATGGGAATTAAAAGCACACAGAGAACAAAGGTATATTTGATAAGAAGGGCGGCAATCAACTGCACCTAGGCTGGGGGATAGAAATTGGGCTTTCCTCCCTGCAGCAGCACTCCAACTTCAGAAGGCCACTGCTGGACAGCGCCTGCCCTTCATTAGAGGCTTGAGAGAAAGGGAAAGAAATCAACCACTGTTCCTCTGCCCTTCTCTCAGTTGAAATCATGCTTTTCTTTATTTCTCAAACTCACCTTTTCTTTCTTTGCCTCTTTTAATTGGAGATTCCTTAATAAATTTGTCACCTGGTAACATCTGATTTATGTGTATATTTTTAGTTTCATTCATTCATTTATTTATATACTCATTCAGCAGCTATTTACTGAGCACTTACCAAGTACTAGGCTTTGAAGACACCTCATGCACACCAAATATAGGTGCTAAAGATACATAAGATTACAATATAGGCAAAAATTCATGTCATCTTGAAGCTTGCATTTTTGGAGGGAGAAACAGAGTAAAAAAATATTAAAACTCATAGTATGTTGGATGGTGTTAATACTTTTAATGTCTTTCCCAAAGTTCATTTGTTGGAAACTTAATCCCCAGTGCAGCTGTGTTGGGAAGTGAGGCCTAATAAGAGGTGATTAATTCATGAAGGGTCTGCTCTAATGAGTGGATTAATGTCTTTATTAGGGGAATGAGTTCATTATCATGGAAGTGGGTTCATAACTGGTTGTTTTAAAAACAAGGTTGGTTCATTCTTGCCCTTAGGTGTTCTCTTGCCTGTCCACTTTCTGCCATGGAATGATACAGCATGAAGGCCCTCACCAGAGTCCAGCGCCATGCTCTTGGACTTGTCAGCCTCCAAAATTGTAAGCCAAATCAACTTCTATTGTTTAAAAATTACCCAGTCTCAGGTATTCTATTATAGTAGCCAAAATGGATTAAGACAAGTGGTGACAAGCTTCAAAGCAAGATAAAACAAGGGTGGTGAATATGGAGTGCTGGGTGGAGGGTACATGCAATTTAATATAGGGTGATCAGAGAATGCCACACTGAAACATAATATTTGAGAAGAGAACTGTAGGAGGTGAGATAGTGACCCATGCAGTTATCCAGAGAAAGACTATTTCAAGCAGAGAAAACAGCAAGCTCAAAGGCTCCTAAGTGGGAGGGTGCCTGGCTTGTCTGGAGAACAGGAAAAGGGCAGGGCTGTTTTAGTAGTGTTAGCAAGACAGGGAGAATTTAGAGAGATCAGAGAAGTCATGGAAGGCCATATTTGCATAGAGCCTTATAGGCTGTTGGAAGTCTTTTCCTTCTAGTATGAGAGAGATGGGAAAGCACTGGTGGGAAGCCACAAAAAGAGACAGATACAGGGTTCCCAAGTGAAATAAAGGACACCCAGTTAAATTTTTATTTCAGATAAAGAATGAATAATTTTTAGTATAAAAATTATTGGTGCATTCTTATATAAAAAGTTATTTGTTTATTTGAAATTGAGGTTTAACTGTACTTTTGTTTGCTAAATATGACATCTGTAGCCTGAGAAGCTGTGGCCATGATGGGAGGAGAAATATCAGGAAAGTGTGATGTCTTGGAAGTATAGTTTAAAAAGTGCTTCAAGAAGAAATGTATTATCAACGTGTCTCAAGCTCCTGAGCAAATAGGCAGATAATTGATGTCATAACATGGAAGTCATCAGTGACTTCAAGGGAGAAGTTTGGGTGGAATGGTGGGTACAAAAGCTTGGTTGAACTAGATTCAAGAAAGACTAAAGGAGGCCAGCCAGCGCAGTAGCTCATGCCTGTAATCCCAGCACTTTGGTGGGGCTGAGGAGGGAGGATTGCTTGAGGCCAGGAGTTCAAAAGCAACCTGGACAACTTAGTGAAATCTCCGTTTCTGCAAAAACTTTTTAAAAATTAGCCAGGCATGGTGGCACGTGCCTGCAGTCCCAGCTTCTCAGTAGGCTAGTGTCAGAGAATTGCTTGCCAGGAATTCAAGGTTGCAATGAGCTATGATTATGCCACTGAGCTCCAGCCTGGGAGACAGAGCAAGACTGTCTCATAAATAGATAAATAAAAATCAAAATTTTGCTAAAAAATAAAAAATAAGACCAGAATAGAAAGGTAAAAGATTTTCTTAAACAGAGAAACTCAGCATTACATTGCAAAGATATTAGTTCTTCCTAAATTAATTACATATTTTAATACAACCTTGATGAAACTGTCAAGTTTTGTTAAAACAAGCAAGAATAGGAACTAAATGCAGTGTCTGGCATTAGATTGGACCCTGTGCTGGAGGTGAGAGAAACGCTGTAAATAGTATTATTGGGTCGAAGCGCAAAAGTGAAATATGAACGATAGATTAGATAGAAGTATTGTATCAGTGTAAATTTATGAAATTGATAATTGTACTGTGTTTATGTAAGAGACTATTTCTAGTTTCAGGAAGTGCACATGTGGGGGTACTTAGGAACAAAGGGCCATGATATACAGAATTTACCCTCAAATGGTTTGGTAAAAAAGTTATGTGTGAGGGAGAAAGACAAGATGAAATAATAAAAGCAATACTAGCAATTGCGAATCTGGGTAAAGGATATATGGGTGTTCTTTATATTACTTTTAAGTTTATAATTATTTATAAATTTGAAACTATTTCCAAATAAAGGGAAAAAAATAAAAAAAGAATGGACTGGGAAAAAAAGAGAAGTTGAAGGAGATTAATCTTGTCATAAGCATACTATCAAAATGGTATGGTTTTGGCACACAAATAGACATATTGACAAACTGAAAAAAAAATCCAGGAAAAGATGAAGAGCATAGGAAAATTTAGTTAATGACAAAGGGGGCATCTCAGCACAAATACATTGTGTGACAATAATCTATCTGGAAAAGATAAAGTTGGATTCATATGTCACACTATACAACAGTATCAACTGCAAATAGAGCAAAGATTTATATGGAAAAAAGATAAAAGGAATAAAATAAAACATAGACAAATTTCTTTGTAACATTGGAATGGGAATGGTCTTTCTATGATTCAAAATCCAGAAGCCAAATAAGAAAAAATATAAAATAAAAAGACAAGGAAAGAAATAGCAAAAAGAAAAAGAAGATTTAAAGAAGAAGAGGTGGATGTATTTTACCATAAAAAACATTCTTAAGGCAAAAAGAAAAAAAAAACCAACACAATTATAAGGCAGGGAAAAATAGAAAAACTTTGCAATTCGTAAGACTGACAAAAGGCTAATCTCTTCAATATACAAAGAGCTCATTGAAATCAAGACAAAATGACAACCCAATATAAAAATAGGCAAAGGACATGAACAGAGAGTTCTCAAAAATGCAAATGACTTTAAACATATAAAGGATGCTCAATTTCACTTAAACTATCAGAACAGCAAGTTAAAACAAAATTGGCATGCCATTTCTTGACTATGAGATTGTAAAAAAAAAAAAAAAAAAACTGGGGCGGCGCCTGTGGCTCAAGGAGTAGGGCGCCAGCCCCATATGCCGGAGGTGTGGGGTTCAAACCCAGCCCTGGCCAAAAACTGCAAAAAAAAAAAAACTCAAATGTTTGATGACACATAATTTTACCAAGAAACTTTTGTTTTGCTGATTAAGGCCCAAAAGATTACAAACCTATGGAAGGAAATTTGGAAATACATGTATCTTTCAAAGTTCCAATGCTTCTACCCTCAGTCCAGTAGTAATCCCACTTCTGGAAATAAACCTCAAATACACTTCACGTATGTGAAATAACTTTTGTTCAAGGTTATGCATGGCATCATTGCTCATTACAACAAAAGACTGGAAAGAATCCTAATTTTATAACAGTGACCTGGTTAAATATACTATGGTACTCCTAAATAAATATGCATGTATAAAAGTGAATAAAAATTATAATGATGTGAATTGACTGAAGAAGTGAATCACATTGAATAAAGAAGAAGAGAAAAAAGTATATACTATGCTACCTTTTGTGCATGTAATAAAAACATATTGAGATTTTCTAGTATTCACATATTAAATATTATAAAGAGCCCCAATAAATTACAAAACTAGTTAATACAGAGGAAGGATAGGGGAATTGGGCTGAAAGAGAGTACACTAAGGGTCTACTTTTTTGTATTATTTTGATTTTTTAAACCACGTAAATTTATTCCCTATTAAAAAATAAACAAACAAGGCAGTGCCTGTGGCTCAGTGGGTGGGGCACTGGCCCCATATACCAAGGGCAGCGGGTTCAACCCGGTCCCGGCCAAACTGCAGGAAAAAAATAGCTGGACGTTGTGGCGGGCGCCTGTAGTCTCAGCTACTCGGGAGGCTGAGGCAAGAGAATTGCCTAAGCTCAAGAGCTGGAGGTTGCTGTGAGCTGTGACACCACAGCACCCTACTGAGGATGATAAAGTGAGACTCTGTCTCTACAAAAAAACAAAACAAAACAAAAAACAACTTCTTAAACAAAAACATAAATGTACCAGAGTAAAAAAGAACAAAGACAAATTATATCAGAATTTCAATCTTTGTAGACTTGCTTCACATTTTAGCATTCACAACACTAAACAAAATAATTTTCAAGAACTTTATATATATATATTTCTTTTTTTTCACTATACACTGGTTTTATATACCATTTAACAAATTTTCATCACACTGGTTAACATAACCTTCCTGGCATTTTCTTAGTTATTGTGTTAAGACATTTATATTCTACATTTAATAAGTTTCACATGTACCCTTGTAAAATGCACTGCAGGTGTGGTCTCACCAATTACCCTCCCTTCTCCCATCCTCCCCCCTCCCCCCTCCCTTTCCCCTTTCCCCATATTCTTAGGTTATAATTGGATTATAGCTTTCATATGAGAGCTACAAATTAGTTTCATAGTAGGGGTGAGTACATTGGATACTTTTTCTTCCATTCTTGAGATACTTTACTAAGAAGAATATGCTCCAGCTCCATCCATGTAAACATGAAAGAGGTAAAGTCTCCATCGTTCTTTAAGGCTGCATAATATTCCATGGTGTACATATCCTACAATTTATTAATCCATTCGTGGATTGATGGGCACTTGGGGTTCTTCCATGACTTAGCAATTATGAATTGGGCTGCAGTAAACATTCTGGTACCAATATCTTTGTTATAATGTGATTTTTTTGTCTTCTGGATATATACCTAGTAGAGGAATTGTAGGATCTAATGGTAGGTCTATTTTTAGGTCTCTAAGTGTTCTCCAAACATCTTTCCAAAAGGAACGTATTAGTTTGCATTCCCACCAGCAGTGTAGAAGTGTTCCCTTTTCTTCACATCCACGCCAACATCTCTAGTCTTGGGATTTTGGGATATGGGCTAATCTTTTTTTTTTTTTTTTGTAGAGACAGAGTCTCACTGTACCGCCCTCGGGTAGAGTGCCGTGGCATCACATGGCTCACAGCAACCTCTAACTCCTGGGCTTACGCGATTCTCTTGCCTCAGCCTCCCGAGCAGCTGGGACTACAGGCGCCCGCCACAACGCCCGGCTATTTTTTTGTTGCAGTGTGGCCAGGGCTGGGTTTGAACCCGCCACCCTCGGCATATGGGGCCGGCACCCTACTCACTGAGCCACAGGTGCCGCCCGGATATGGGCTAATCTTACTGGAGTTAGATGATATCTCAAATAGTTTTGATTTGCATTTCTCTGATGATTAAGGATGATGATCATTTTTTCATATGTCTGTAAGCCGTGCACCTGTCTTCTTCAGAGAAGCTTCTCTTCAAGTCCCTTGCCCAGCCTGCGATGGGATCACTTGTTCTTTTCTTGCTTATACGTTTGAGTTCTCTGTGGATTCTGGTTATTAAACCTTTGTCGGAGACATAACCTGCAAATATCTTCTCCCATTCTGAGGGCTGTCTACTTAATTTACTTACTATGTTCTTGGCTGTACAGAAGCTTTTTAGTTTGATCAGGTCCCAGTAGTGTATTTTTGATGCTGCTTCAATTACCCAGAGGGTCCTCCTCATAAAATACTTGCCCAGGCCAATTTCTTCAAGAGTTTTCCCTGCACTTTCTTTTAGTATTTTTATAGTTTCATGCCCTAAGTTTAAATCTTTAATCCAGTGAGAGTCATTCTTAGTTAATGGTGAAAGGTGTGTGTCCAGTTTCAATCTTCTACAGGTCGCCAGCCAGTTCACCCAGGACCATTTGTTAAATAGGAAATCTTTTCCCCATTGAATGTTTTTAATTGGCTTGTCAAAGATAAAAAAAAAACAGTAAGTAGCCGGGTTCATCTCTCGGTTCTCTCTCTATCTCATCTACCTCTCTGTTTTTGTGCCAGTACCATGCTGTTTTGATCACTATCGATTTATAGTATAGTCTGGGGTCTGGTAGCGTGATTGCTCCTGCTTTGTTTTTATTTCTGAGTAATGTCTTGGCTATTTGATATTTTTTCTGATTCCATATAAAATGAAGTATTATTTTTTTCAAGATCTTTAAAGTATGACAGTGGAGCTTTAATAGGGATTGCATTAAAATTGTATATTGCTTTGGTAGTATAGACATTTTAACGATGTTGATTCTTCCCAGCCATGAGCATGATATGTTTTTCCATTTGTTAACATTTTCAACTATTTCTTTTCTTAGAGTCTCATAGTTCTATTTATAGAGATCTTTCATGTCCTTTGTTAGATAAACTTCCAAATATTTCATCTTCTTTGGCACTACTGTGAATGGAATAGAGTCCTTAACTATTTTTTCAGCTTGACTATTATTGGTATATATAAAGGCTACCGATTTATGAATGTTGATTTTGTAACCTGAGACGCTGCTGTATTCCTTGATCACTTATAAGAGTTTTGTAGTAGAATCCCTGGTGTTTTCCAGATATACAATCATATCATCTGTGAAGAGCGAAAGTTTGATCTCTTCTGACCCTATATGGATACACTTGATTGCCTTTTCTTCCCTAATTGCGGTAGCTAAAACTTCCATTACAATGTTAAAGAGCAGTGGAGACAATGGGCAACCTTGCCTGGTTCCTGATCTGAGTGGAAATGATTTCAATTTAACTCCATTCAATACAATGTTGGCTGTGAGTTTTCTGTAGATGGCCTCTATCAGTTTAAGAAATGTCCCTTCTATACCAATTTTCTTGAGTGTTCTGATCATGAAGGGATGCTGGATATTATCAAAAGCTTTTTCTGCGTCAGTTGAGAGAATCATATGGTCTTTGTTTTTTAATTTGTTTATGTGCTGAATTATATTTATAGATTTATGTATATTGAACCAGCCTTGAGACCCTGGGATAAAACCGACTTGGTTATGATGTATAATTTGTTTGATGTGTTGCTGCATTCTGTTTGTTAGGATCTTGCTGAATATTTTTGCATCAATATTCATTAGTGATATCGGTCTATAATTTTATTTTCTTGTTGGGTCTTTCCCTGGTTTGGGGATCAGGATATTTGCTTCATAGAATGTGTTGGGTAGTCTTCCTTCTTTTTCTATATTTTGGAAAAGGTTCAGTAATATAGGTACTAGTTCCTCTTTAAAGGTTTAGTAGAATGCTGATGTGAAGCCATCTGGTCCCAGGCTTTTCTTTTTAGGGAGATTTTGTATGGTTGATGCTATTTCAGAACTTGATATAGACCTGTTCAACTATTCCACTTGATTCTGGCTAAGTCTTGGAAGGTGACTTGCTTCCAAGTATTGGTCAATTTCCTTTGATTTTCGTATTTCTGAGAAGAAAGTTTCTTGTAATATTCATTAAGGATTTTTTTAATTTCTGAGGAGTCTGTTGTTATTTCGTCTTTGTCATTTCTGATTGAGGAAATTAGAGATTTTACTCTTTTGTTCCTGGTTAGGTTAGCCAAAGGTTTATCTATTTTATTGACGTCTTCAAAAAACCAACTTTTTGATTTATTGATCTGTTGTATAATCCCTTTGTTTTCAATTTCATTTAATTCTGCTCTAATTTTGGTTATTTCTTTTCTTCTACTGGGTTTGGGGTTGGAATGTTCTTCCTTTTCCAGTTGCTTGAGATGTCCCATTAAGTTGTTAACTTCCTTTCTTTCCGTTCTCTTGAGGAAGGCTTGCAGTGCTATAAATTTCCCTCTTAGGACTGCCTTTGTGGTATCCCACAGGTTCTGATAATTCATGTCTTCATTGTCATTTTGTTCCAAAAATTTGGTAATTTCCTTCTTAATCTCATGTCTGACCCAGCTATCATTCAGCATAAGGTTATTTAACTTCCATGTTGTATGAGTATGCAGATTCCTGTTGTTACTGAGTTTGGCTTTTATTCCATGGTGGTCTGAGAAGATGCAAGGAATAACTTCTATTCCTTTAAATTTGCTGAGGTTAGACTTGTGACCTAAGATGTGATTGATTTTGGCGTATGTTCTATTGGCTGATGAGAAGTATGTGTATTCAGTTTTGTTGGGATGAAATGTTCTGCAGATGTCTGTTAAATCCAAATGTTGGATGGTTAGGTTTAAATCTAAAATTTCTTTACTCAGCTTCTTATTGGAGGATCTGTCCAACACTGCGAAAGGAGTGTTAAAATCTCTGACTATCATGGAGCTGGAGGAAATCAAGTTGCTCTAACATGTCTGTTACAGTTTCTCTTATAAATTGAGGCACATTCTGGTGGGGTACATAAATACTAATAATTGAAATCTCATCATATTGAGTTTTACCTTTTACAATTATGAAGTGACCATTCTTACCTTTTCTTGCTTTTGTTGGTTTAAAGTCTATTGTATCTGCAAATAGAATTGCAACACCTGCTTTTTTCTGATTTCCATTTGCCTGAAATATGGGACAACCATCCCTTCACCCTGAGTCTATATTTATCTTTTAATGTAAGATGAGATTCTTGTATGCAGCAGATATCTGGCCTAAGTTTTTGTATCCATCCAACCAATTCTTGCCTCTTTAGTTTTAGTTTAAATCATTCACATTAATGGAGAATATTGATAAGCCTGGTAAAATTTTGGTTATTGAGTTTTTCAAAAGTCTAGTGGACATTTTTAATCCTTTCACCACTGTGGAAGTTGGAGTTTGATCAAAAGTTTCGGAGTGACATGATTGCAAGAGGGACTTTACCTAACAATTGCAATCAGTATAACCTGGCTTATTGTACCCTCAATGAATCCCCAACAATAAAAAAAAAAAAAAAGTTTCGGAGTGAGTTTACTTTTGTGATAGAGGATTGTGCTGGTCATTATGGAGGATAGGTCTAAGAATATTCTGAAAAGCTGGTTTAGTTATGGCAAATTTATTAAACATGTGATTGTCATTGAAGTATTTAATTTCTCCATCATAAATGAAACTCAGTTTAGCTAGATACAGGATCCTGGGTTGAAAGTTATTTTGTTTTAGGAGATTAAAAGTCAATGACCACCCTCTTCTGGCTTGAAAGGTTTCAGCAGAGAGATCTACAGTCATTCTAATATTCTTCCCTTTGTAGGTTATAGTGTTCTTACATCTGGCTGCTTTCGGAATTTTCTCCTTCATATTAACTTTAATGAAGTTAATTATAATGTGTCTTATTTGGTTTGAGTCATACTGGGGTTCTGAAACTGTCTGCTATCTGAATTTCAGAATCTCTTGGCATGTCTGGGAAATTCTCTTTCATAATTTCATGGAGAAGGGCCTCTGTGCCTTGTGATGCCACTTCATCACTTTCAGGGATTCCTATGAGGCAAATATTACCCTTCTTCGAATTATCCCAGAGCTCTCAGAGAGAATGGTCAGTTTTTGCTCTCCATTTCTTTTCCTCTTTGAGAGTTTGGGAGCGTTCAAAAGCTTTGTCTTCAATGTCAGAAATCCTTTCTTCTGCTTGTTCCACTCTGTTACTAAGGGATTCTACTGTATTTTTCAGATCATTGAGGGGGGCAAATTCTTGCCTCAATGTATCAAAATCTTTGGTGATTTTGTCTTTAAATTCATTGAATTCTTGAGACAACTTTTGAATTGCTCCTCAAATTTCTAATTCCAATTTTTTCCTCCATTCTATTAATCTTATTTGAAATCCAAATTCTGAATTAAATTTCTGACATCTCAGCCATCTGTTTATGAATGGGATCTTCAGTTGCATGTACCATATCTTTCCTTGGTGGTGGTGGGGGCGGGGGGGGTTGATCTACTCTGGTTATTTATGTCACCAGAGTTTTCCCGCTGATTCTGCCCCATGATTATTTTACACCGTTTGACTAGATGAGTGGATAAAGAAAGGTTGGTTTGGGGGCTCCAGGAGTAGTGATTAACTAGCCCTTTGTCCAAAAGCTTGGACTGGTGTCTGTATCTTTTCCCCTGGAGCTTTGCCAAGGACCCATACAGTGGTACAGCCTGAGAAACTGGGGACCTGCTTGGTGTGGTGGGGCTAAGTGGCTCTGTCTTTTTCTCAGCTGGTCTCTGTCTGACCCTAGTGAATCAGTTGATTCTCAGCTGTGGAGAAACACCAGCAATTAAGCCACCCCGCCTCCCACAGGCAATAATTGGAAAAGGAAAATCAAACCTTCCTATGACCACACACCCAGGGTACCACTTGGATAGTCCTCGGGTGATTGGCCCAGTTCAAGAAATCCAAATCAATTGTCTCAGTCAGCACCTGTCTCAGGTGGGAGAGTTTAAAAGGTCTCTGGTGACTAGATTGCAGGGGTCTGCTGACACCTCAGATATGACTTGCTCTGGCACTCGTGGGGTCAGGAGGACTCACCCAGGAAATAGATTAGTCCACCTTGCACCTCTGTCACACCCAGTCACTGATAACCCCATTGGGCTGTGACCCAGTTGCCTCCAATGAGCAGATACTCCAGGGGTTTGCACCTGCCTGAATCACAGGGAGATCTATGTCTCCTCAGCCAGGCTGCTGCTCACTGCCACTATCTGGCAGGGAGAGGTGAGGCCTGACAGCCTCGGGTGCTTAATGGAGTCTGAGGATATTCCCTCAGTTCCAGCCCCACCCCTGATTGATGTTACTGACAGAACAGAACAACTTCGCAGAATTTGTTTCTGTCCTGGCTATATTCCCCCTGCAGAAGAGATGCTGTTAGAGTTCACAGAACCTGTGCCTCAGGCCCTGTCTGTGCCACTGCCAGGTCTTGGCTTCAGTTGGTATTCCAGCCTCTGCCTGCCCTCCTTTGTCTGGACTAATGATCCCCTGAGGGCTGGGTGCATCCCAGGCTCAGTAAAGTGGTCCTCTGGGTCAGCCCTGCCCTGGGAATCTGCTGGCTCTGCATGTGCATATTCTAGTCCCCGTGCTCCACCCTGGCCGGTACCACCTCAGGCAAACCCTTTACTCACGGAGCCTGCATTTCCTTCCCACATCTATTCCGCCAGTGACTGCCACCAGAGAAGATGCCCAGCCTCTTCTGGTTGCCCAGAAAGATAGGGGTGTGACTCTGGAATATCCAGGGGTGAGCCCTATTGTTGCTGAAGCGGCTGGTGCTCTGTGCCTCGGGGCACCACTGCTCCTATGTGGTTCCCTCTCAACCAGCCATCCTCTCCTTACTCCTGTGCTGCAGAATCAGCACTGACCAGCATCAGTCCATGCCCTGTCCACACCTCTTGAGAAAATATCCAAGAATCTGGACTCCTGGGACACAGGTTTCCAGACCTCAGAGTGAGAGTGCAGGGGAGTGCTGGGAGTTCAGAATTGCAGGCAGAGAATATGCACAGTTTTATATAGTTTTATGCCTGGCAGGAGAGCTCCATGGCACCCTAGTAGGGAAAGTAGGTCCAGTTTTTAGAGGGTCTCTCCCATAGGATATAATGAGAGGACTTTTGGACTCTGCTCACTTGTTTGTATGGAGTACTCTGAGCCATTCTCATGGGGGAGGGGACTCCCGTCCACTTGGTGATGGATTTTGTACCTTTTGTTTGTATCCTTGAGGTCGCAGCTTGCCTCAGCAGGGTTGATGTGCATTCTTCAACCTTCTTTCTTGGCACAGCTCTAATCCACCAGGTTACTTGCTAAATTTCTGTCCTTTAACTCTCCTTCCGTACAGAAGCCTCTGTGGAAAGCTGGCTTCAGTTAGCCATCTTGCCTCTCAAGAACTATATTTAATTTTTAATTGTATACTTCATTTAACTTTGAATCTTTCCAGAAAAAAGTCCTATTTGGGAATTCTGTACTTTTTTGTGAGAATGGCTTACAATATGGAGACTATCAACTTTTCCACCCCAGAAGTTTAGGAGGAGGGAAATTCTAAAATCATATAAAATAGAAACAACTCTGACCCAGATATAACAAGAAATATAGACTATGAATAAAAAAGAAACTTTCAGAAAATAATGAGGTATCCCAAACCCATTATGTTTTTAGTGATCAAATTTCAAAACAACAGACTCTATAAAAATGTTTCAAGAAGGTATTTCCTTCTACTTTTGAGTCTATGCAAAAATTTAAACAGAAAGCTTGACAAAAATATTGCTATAGACTTCCAGCTATTTTTAGTGGTAGAAAATGAAGGATTTTTGACATTTGATGAAGATATAAAGTTTCTTCTGTAAAATGTTACTAAAAACAGTTTCTATAATTAAAATCTGCTGTGTATAAAAAGGTTAATGATATTATTAAATGTGCTACTTTTGTACCCTCTGTATCAGACATTTAGATATTCAGAAACAACCAGAAGCCTTTAAAAAATAAGATAGCACTATGGCTTACTGGCAATAAACAGAATAAGAGCAGACCTTTTTCATATTCTTTTTTGACCAAAACAAACTAAGTGATATACAAGATACTTCAGAACTGCCTTGTCATGTACTCATTCCCAGTGTTCAAAGAAGACAAAATAGCAGTTATTACACCTTAAGAAATTTCCTTGATCAAAAGAAAACCTTGATATTTACCTTGCAGAAAGCAATATCAACATAGCAGGACTTTCTAACAACCCATGGTGGTTTGTGGAGAAAGGAATTTACTTGCTGGAGATTGCTATGGAAGTAACCAACTCAATTGTCTTATGAGGATAATATTCCTTTCACTGAAACATGCTGTAAAGATCCTCCTATCAGTCTACAATGGTGACAATTTCAAAATTAGCATGCATGCAGTAACACTTGAGAGACAGATGTAAATTCAGAATTCGAATCATACCATTTCATTGTGTCATATTTGAAGATTCAAGGTTTAAAGACAAGTAGTTCCTCAAGTAATTGTGTGAAGCAGCAAGTGCATGAAAAAAAATCATAGATAAGAGTTGTCTAGGGTGGCGCCTGTGGCTCAGTGGGTAGGGCGCCGGCCCCATATGCCGAGGGTGGCGGCAGCCCCGGCCAAACTGCAACAAAAAAATAGCCGGGCGTTGTGGCGGGCGCCTGTAGTCCCAGCTGCTCGGGAGGCTGAGGCAAGAGAATTGCGTAAGCCCAAGAGTTAGAGGTTGCTGTGAGCCGTGTGACGCCACAACACTCTACCGAGGGCGGTATAGTGAGACTCTGTCTCTACAAAAAGAAAAAAAAAAAAAAAGAGTTGTCTAAGAAGGCAACTATCTTAAGTATGATTTTGAAAGTATTCATAAAGTAGTTTCTTTCAGCTGTGCACAAAGCTTCAATTTGTAAAACTGCCATAATGAAGATGTACCGTCACCATCAGCTTAATCTTTAATCAAGCAGCTGAAGAAGATGTCAGGTACCACTGAAGAGAAAGGTTCCATAATACAGTGGTAATGTCACCCTCAGCAGGATCAGAGTGGCAGAGCAAGACAAAAGCTATTCTGCTCTTTTCCCCACCTCAGTGGAAAATGAACATCTATTTAGTATTATAAATATTCAGAAAAATATATATATAAATATTCAGTAGAGCAATTACAAAAAAAAAAACTGACAGTGTTGAGGAGTTATTTCTTTACTACACTGGAAAATTGTTAAAATATTGTCACTAACATTGTAATAATAAAATTCAAAAATGTAACATTTCTTATATATTTAAATGTTTAAATGCAATGACTTAATATGCAAATGTTCATGGCAGCGTTAGTCACAATAGCCCCAAACTGGAGACAATATGAATTTCCAACAGCTGGTAAGTAGATAAATACAATGTGGTATATATATATAGTACTCAACAATAAAAAGGAACAAAATCCTGATACATGCCACAACGTAGGTGAACTTCATGAAAGAAGCCAGACATATATATAACTACATATTGCATGATTCTACTTATACTAGCTCTGACAATGAAGTTTGTGAATTTGCCACCTAAGCACTGTACAAACAACTCAGTAAGGTTTCATAACCTTGGTATGTCAGTGACTTACAGCTGTGTTCCTGTCAACACGTGGCTATGTCTTGCTGAATGGAGTTCATTATTGTTGTTGCATGTTTTTGTGTGTTGTTGCAAGAATGTTGGAGCTTGAAATAGAGCAATGAACAAAAACATTAAATGTCTTATTAAATTTATCAAACATAGAAGTGAAATCAGGGACATGTTTGTCCAAGTTTATGGGGATAATGCCATGAAGAAAATAGCAGTGTATAAATGAATTAAACATTTTTCTGAGGGGAGCGAAAGTATCACTGATGAAGAGCGGTCACGGCAGCCAGTAACAAGCAGAACTGATGAAAACATTGCAAAAATTCTTAAGATCGTGCATCAGAACTGTCAGCTGACTGTGAGAAGTGTAGCAGACCAAGTAAACATTGATAGAGAAACAGTTAGGAAAATCTTAACTGAAAATCTTGGTGTGGGAAAGGTTTGGCTTTTACAACACAACAGTGCATCAGCTCACACAGTATCATCTGTGAGGGAACTTTTAGGCAGTAAACAAATAACTGTATTGGAACACCCTCTCTACTTACCTGATCTGGCCCCCAGTGACTTTTTTCTTTACCTGAAGATAAAGGAAATATCGAAAAAAAGACATTTTGATAACATTTAGGACATCAAGGGTAATACGAGGAGAACTCTGATGGCCACTCCAGAAAACAAATTTCAAAATCGCTTCAAAAGGTGAACAAGGTGCTGGTGTCAGTTCATAGCTTCCCAAGGGGAGTACTTTGACAGTGACCATATACATATTTTTTTTTTTTTATTTTAGTTTTTGAGACAGAGCCTGGGTAGAGTGCCATGGCATCACAGCTCACAGCAACCTCCAACTCCTGGGCTTAAGTGATTCTCTTGCCTTGGCCTCCCAAGTAGCTGAGACTACAGGCACCCACCACAATGCCTGGCTATTTTTTTGGGTTGTAGTTTTCATTGTTGTTTAGCAGGCCCGGGCTGGATTCAAACCCACCAGCTCTGGTGTATGTGGCTGGCACCTTAGCTGCTTGAGCTACAGGCACCAAGCCCCATATAGGTATTTTTCAATGAGATATATAGCATGTTTTCTAGGATGAGTTCACAAACTTGATTGTCAGACCTCACATGATGTTTCTAGAAAGGGAAATACTATAGAGACAGAAAACAAATCAATGGTTATCTCAAGAGTCAGGATGGAAGAAGAATTAACTGCAAGCAAGCATGAGGAAACTTTCTGGAGAGATAAAGGGGCTCCAAACTGGATTACAACAGTAAATGTTAAATAGTTTTAGCTTTTAAATTTAAGCTTTCCATCTATGCTGAATCAATTTTTTGTTTTGTCTAAATAACAAATACTTATTTTCTCCCAGTTCTGAAGATTGGAAGTACAAGATCAGGTGCCATTGGGATTGGTGTTTCATGAGGGATTCTCTTCCAAGCAGGCAGATGCCACCTTGTTATGTCCTCACACAGCCTTTCCTCTGCATGAAGGCACGGAGGAAGAGTGCTGTCTGGTGTCTCTTCCTCTTCTTTATAAGATGCCAGTCCTATTGGATTAGGGCCTCATTCCTTTTCATTTTTTCTGATTTTTTAATTAAGTTAAAATACACATAAAATATACCACCTTGACTATTTTTTGCCTACCCTTGCCTCATACAGGCTGTTTGAAGCTACTCCAGGAACTTGGTTGTCAGGAGGTGAGAGAGTGGATAGGTTGTCAGGAGGTGAGAGAGTGGATAGGTAGCTGCTACTGTGGTAAGAGCTGAAATTGACTGAAATTAATTACACATTACTGTATGAGCCTTCCTTCTAGAAGTTGCAAGCCTTCAATAGACTTGAGTCCCAAAGTAATTTTATGAGACAGGCTCTGCCAATATAATTTTTGTCTAGGTGGGGAGACCAATTCCTGGTGCTTCCCTGAATCCTGCATTAATTCTTATATTTGGTGTGAGGTAAAGATCAAATTTCATTTTTCTCTTTTTTTGGCACATGGATATCCTGTTTTCCCAAAAGACTGCTGAAGAGACTGTTCTTTCCCCCATTGAATAATCTTGGCACCCTTGTCAAAAATCAATTGCCTATAGATAATAAGGATTTATTTCAACTTCAGTTCATTGGCCTATATGTTCATCTTTATGCCAGTACCATACTGTTTTGATCACTATAGCTTTGTAGTAAGATTTTGAAATTGGGAATTGTGAGTTCTTTAACTTTTTTCATCTTTTTCAAAATTGTTCTGGTTATTTGTGGTCCCTTGAAATTCCATATGAATTTTAGTAAGGGATTTTCTATTTCTGAAAAAACAAAATAATAAAAGAAAAAATGACAGTGGGATTTTGATAGGAATTTCATTAAATCTGTGTATCACTTTGGGTAGTACTGTTGTCTTAACAATATTAAGTTTTCCAATACATGAACCTGGGGTGACACTTTTCTACCTATTTAGATTTTCTTTAAGTTTTTCAGCAAAATATATTGTATAAGTATTGTGTTTTTTTAGTTTAATTTATTACAATTATTTTCTTTTTTTGATGTTTTAAAGATAGAAGTTTGTCTTAATTTCCCTTTTGAAACTGTCACTTGCTAATGTATAGAAATACAACTAAATTTTATGTGTGTCCTACAACTTTGCTGAATTCATTTACTTGTCCTATTGTGTGTATGTTTATGTTTATGTATGTAGAAAGAGAGGGAAAAGGAAAGAGAAAGATAATTTTGTATTTACAATAGAGAATACCTATTTTTCAATTATCTAAGAACATTTACAAAAATTCATCCTGTACATAAAGATCTCAGTAAATCTCCCAAATTCCCTTACCACAATATAACAAAATAAAAAAATAGAAATAAAAAATTGTCAAAAAGAATCACCTGGAATTCTAAAACCACTTTTCCAAATAACTCAGATCAAAGAAATAAACATCTATTCAGAAAATAATAACAGGAAGTAAACTACTTTGTTTTTTTGGTTTGTTTATTTGTTTGTTTTCTTGTGGTGGTTGTTGTTGTTTGAGACAGATTCTTACTATGTCACCCTTCTTAGAGTGCTATGGCATCACAGTTCACAGCAACCTTAACTCCTGGGCTTAAGCAATTCTCTTGCCTCAGCCTCCCAAGTAGCTGGGACTACAGTCACCCGCCACAATGCCTGGCTATTTTTTTTGTTGCAATTGTCATTGTTGTTTAGCAGGCCTGGGCTGGGCTTGAACCTGCCAATCTCGGTGTATGTGGCCAGCACCCTACTCACTGAGCTACGGGCACTGAGCCAAGGAAGTAAACTACTTTGTATACCAACAAAATTGTACTCAGAGGAAAATTTATATTGCTAATTGATTTTTCATTATAAAGCAAAAAAGACCAAAAAAAATGAATATGAATTATTCACCCTGTAGAAATTCAGATTCTATTTTTGTCTTTTTGAGACAGCCTTGCTCTGTTGCCCAGGCTAGCACTCTGTTTAATTTCATCTGAGTTGATTTCTGTTTTTGCAAAGAATCTGAATTTAGGCTGAGTGAGGCAGCTGATTTTGTAATCTTAGCACTCTGGGAGGCCAAGATGACAGAATTGCTTAAACTCAGGAGTTTGAGGCCAGCCTGAGCAAAAATGAGACTCAGTCTTTACAAAAAATAGAAAAATTAGCCACATGTGATGGCAGGAGCCTAAAGTCCCAGCTACGCAGGAGGCTGAGTCAGAAGAATTGTTTGACCCTAGGAGTTCAAGGTTGCAGTGAGCTATAATGATGCCACTGCACTTTAGCCTGGGCAACAGAGTGAGAGACTCTCGAATTTAAATTAAATTAAATTAATACATAAATAGACAAAATTTCACTAGGAGAAAATGCAAAATACTTATGCAAAATCTTACTTACCTTGTCCTTCAGAAAGCACTTAGCCATCTGTCTCAGCAGAGGGTCTTTCCTTCCTCCACTGTGCCCACTGTACCCTTTTATGGAGAGTCACATACAGTCTTCCTCATAGGTTAGAGCCCACTCCCCACAGATTTAAAGGTAACCTTTAAAATCCTGCAGATCCCACCCCTGCACAGCCTAAATAGGGAACAGTCCTCCAGGAACTCAGTACCAGTCATTCTCTCATTTAACCTCTCATCATGAGGGAGGTCCTATGATTACTGCCACTAAATAGATAGGGCTTACTGAGTGGTTAAAGTGATTTGCACAGCAACATACAGCTACGCTGATGCGGAGTCAGGAGTATAGATGAAGTTTGCATGGCTCCAAAGACACTGGTATTATTTTTATGCCCTAATTTCCCATGTTTTAAAAGTTTTTTTCTCCATAATTGTTGTATACATACAAAATATAATATGTATGCCAACCTTGGTCTTTTTTTAGCCGTAGCAATGACCTGAAGCAGGAGCCCCAGAATAGCCCCAGAGCATGGGACACCACCTTGTGGTATGACTGCCACAAGGTGGCAGCAGAATCTGAAAGTTTTTCACTAACTGTCCCCAGCCTTTCTTGCCTTTCAAGTGTCTGCACAGGCGAGGGGAGGTCTCCTGTTCTCAAAGTCCTTTGGTCTCTGGTCTGCTTTCCATCATTCCACTCCATTGCCTCCCACAAAATGAGCAACACAATGCTGACTTGCATTAAAACACCGCTGCTGCTAATCCACAGTGAATCATCTGTGGTTGAGTCCTGGTCAAGATATCAACTATATAAAGCAACTACTGTGGATAATGAATGTTTAGAAATTTAGTTATTTTGTTTCTTGACATGTTTATTTTGATTTATAAATAATATAAAGGCTTCCTGAGTTGTCACCTTATCACTTTCTGCCAAATTTTAGCATCTAGTTTTAAGCAAAATCTAGCAAAATCCATGGACTTCCTAGAACTAGCAAAATCTGAGGCCTGGGAAGCCATCCCAAAGGTGAGAAAACTAAAATTCATAAAACTTCCCAACATTGCTGAGTAGACCTGTCTCTATCTGTCTACAATTGTTATCAATTCCTCTGAGATTTGGCATAAATTTGCCATGATTTGTGCCTTTTATTTTTATGCTTTTATGGTACTGTATGAGGAAGTTAAAAGAGGCTGCATTGAGGACTAGAGCCAGAACACTCTTTGAAACACAGCTGGGCTGAATGTTTGGCAGTCCTGTGGAAAAGCCAGATACTGAATTCAAAGCTTTCTGAAGTTGCACAAGGGAAGTGACATCTTCCTCTCTCCTTCCCTCTCTTCCCCACCATGCTCACTTCACACTATCTTCATGAAGGCAAGGGGATCTGCCTAGATATAATAGTCTGTGGTGCTGGGAAAGACTCTCAGGCCTCTAGTCTCAGCAGGAATAAAGAAGGATTTTATAGACCAAAAAATTCTGCCATGTGCCTGTAATTCCAGCAACTCCAGAGGCTGATGTAGGAGGAGCACTTGAGCCCAGGAGTTCAAGGCTGCAGTGGGCTGTGATAGTACCACTGTACTCCAGCCTGGGCAAATGAGAGTGAGATTGTCTCTAAAAAGAGAGAGAAGGGCGCGCTTGTGGCTCAGTGAGTAGGGCACTGACCCCATATACTGAGGGTGGCAGTTTCAAACCCGGCCCCGGCCAAACTGCAAGAACAACAAAAAATAGCTGGGCGT
This sequence comes from Nycticebus coucang, assembly GCF_027406575.1. Lineage (NCBI taxonomy): Eukaryota > Metazoa > Chordata > Mammalia > Primates > Lorisidae > Nycticebus > Nycticebus coucang. The sequence continues at coordinate 71,610,593 of NC_069783.1, read as the reverse complement.
TGTGGTGGGCGCCTGTAGTCTCATCTACTGGGGAGGCTGAGGCAAGAGAATCGCCTAAGCCCAAGAGCTGGAGGTTGCTGTATTCTGTGACGCCACGGCACTCTACCGAGGGTGACAAAGTGCAACTCCGTCTCTAAAAAAAAAAATTGGAAATAAAAAAAGAAAGAAAATTCCGCTCTCTTTCTGCATAGTTGATTGCAGCAAAGGGTAACCCCCACTGCATGATTCTCCTTGTGGCCCTCTCTCTTCCATGAGGCTCTTACTGACCAAAGAAGTCCTTACAGGTATAGGTTCCTGACCACACACTATCCTGCAGTGGATGAGGCCCCCACCCTGAAAAGTCCCAATTGTCACTGAAGCCTTCCTCTTATGAAGTCTCAAACATCTGGGAATTTTTGCTCTTGCAGTGTGGGCTGGGCAGAGAAGAAGTGGCTGCCTTAGCACCTGGAGACCCAGCTCTGAAGGTTGTTCTAGGTTTACTTCCTCCTCTGAACTTGACAGTTGAGAGAAATGACCATTTATTTAACAGCCCACAGGAGCTCAGAGGGTCTCAGCCCACTCAGGATCCCTTGCAGGAGGAGCCAAGCTCAGTTACTCCACCCCTCAGGGATAACACTCACCCCCTTGAGCAAGAAAGTCAGCCACAAACATGCAGAAATATGAGCAAAGTCAGGAGTGAGTAGAAAGCCATAGGGAGGAGAGGGGACAGCTCTGGAAAAATCTAGCTATTGCTATTGAATATTTGGTAGTTCAAAACATTTTAAATTTGGATTTTCAAGGGTGGATTAATAAGGGAAGAGGAGAAAATTATGACTGGGCAGGTGAAACCCATTCTAGGGGTGGGCCCAGCAATCTCTATCTTAACCAATCCTCCTGGTGTTTCTTTTCTTTTTGGGGGGACAAAGTCTCACTACGTTGCCCTTGGTAGAGTGCTGTGACATCACAATTCCCAGCAACCTCAAACTCTTGGGCTTAAGCAATTCTCTTGCTTCAGCCTCCCGAGTAGCTGGGACTACAGGTGCCTGGCACAACATCCGGCTATTTTTTGGTTGCAGTTGTCATTGCTAAGGCCCAGGCCGGGCTCAAACCCATCAGCCTCGGTGTAGTGGCTGACACCCTACTGACTGAGCTATAGGCACTGTCCTCCTGGTGTTTCTGATGCAGGTGCAAGCTTGAGAACCACTGGTTAGGACACACCTCTCATCCAAGTTAGGCCACTTCATGTGTCTCCTCTGGGATATATTGTCTCCTATGGAGAAAAATGGAAATAGTTTGGGAAAACATTTTTATTATTATTCTTGTTGTTGCTATTATTGTTGTTTTTTACAGATGGGGTCTTTCTGTGTTTCCCAGGCTGGTCTTGAACTCCTGGTCTCAAGTGACCCTCCCACCTCAGCCTCCTGAGTAGCTGGGGTTATGGACATGTGTCATGGTGCCCAGCTTCTTTCTGTTTTGATGGAGCATGTTCTTAGTAGATTCCTGAAAAAATATGCATGGGAAGTAAATTTATGAGATCTGAATGTAGTTTTATTTTATATTTATCCTTTTTTTTTTCTTTTTTTGAGACAGGGTCTCACTCTGTCACCTTGGGTAGAGTATAACCTCCTGAGTAGCTAGGACTATAGGTAACTGCCACCATGCCTGGCTAGTTTTTCTATTTTTTAGTAGAAATGGGGTCTCACTCTTGCTCAGCCTGGTCTTGAACTCCTGAGCTCAAGTAATCCACCGGCCTCAGCCTCCCAAAGTGGTAGGATTATAGGCATGAGCCACCATACCCAGTCTCTATATTCATAGTTGGTGAAAATAATAACCTACAATTCTAAGTTGAAAATAATATTTCTTTAGGGTTTTAAAGGAAAGCATTCCTCTCTTGCCTTGTAACTTACAACTAAGAAATCTGATTCTGTTTTAATTCCTGGACTTTTATAGGTGACTTGTTTGTTCTTCTTTGGAACTAGTAGAATCTTTTCTTTATCTCTGGTATCTTGAAATTTTACTAGAGTGGTTTCCATTAATTTTGCCGGCTATTTGATGAGCTCTTTAAAGCAAGGATACATATGTGATGGCTACTTTTAGGTGTCAACTTCACTGGATTAAGGGATATCTAGATAACTGATGAAGAATTATTTCTGGGTATGTCTGTGACATACAGTGTTTCTGGAAGAGCTTGGCACATGAGTCAGAGAACTGAATAAGCGTAATTTTTTTTTAGTTTTATAAAGTCCAACTTATCTACTTTTTTCTTTTGTTGTTTGTACTTGTGGTGTCATATCTAAGAATCCCATTGATAAATCCAAGCCCACAAAAATTTACCACTATATTTTCTTTAAGAGTTTTATAGGCCCAGCGCCTATGGCTCAAGGGCTAAGGCACCAGCCACATACACCTGAGCTGGCAGGTTCAAATTCAGCCTGGGCCCACCAAACAACAATGACGGCTGCAACCAAAAAATAGCTGGGTGTTGTGGCAGGTGCCTGTAGTCCCAGCTACTTGGGAAGTGGAGGCAGGAGAATCGCTTGAGCCCATGAGTTAGAGGTTGCTATGAGCTGTGATGCCACAGCACTCTACCCAGGGCAACAGCTGGAGGCTCAGTCTCAAGAAAAAAGAAAGAGTTTTATAGTTTGGACTTTATATTTAGGTCTTTGATTCATTTTGTGTATATCATGTGAAGGGTCCAAATTTGGATTTGAGGGGGTTACCTGACAATTCTACTCCTAAGTATATATCCAAAAGAAATGAAGACATATGTTAACACAAAAACTTACGCATAAATGCTCATAGCAACTTTATTCATTTTTTTTTTTTTGTAGAGACAGAGTCTCACTTTATGGCCCTCAGTAGAGTGCCATGGCATCACACAGCTCACAGCAACCTCCAACTCCTGGGCTTAAGCGATTCTCTTGCCTCAGCCTCCCAAGTTGCTGGGACTACAGGCGCCCACCACAACGCCCAGCTATTTTTTGGTTGCAGTTCAGCCGGGGCCGGGTGTGAACCCGCCACCCTCGTTATATGTAGCCGGCACCTCACCGACTGAGCCACAGGTACTGCCCAGCAACTTTATTCATAATACCAAAAGGTAGAAACAACCCAAATGCCTATCAATGAATGAATGGATGTGGTATATCCATTCATATAATGGAATATTATTCAGCCATATAAAGGAATGAAGTACTGATACACTTTACAACATGGTAAAGCTTGCAAACATTGTTACATGGCAAAACCAGGTACATAATGTCACTTATTATATGATCCTGTTTATTTGAAGTGTCCAGAATAGGGAAATCTGTAGAGATAGAAAGTAGATCAGTAGTTGCTTAGGGCTGGAGAGGGTATAGGGAGATTGAAGAGTGATAGCTAAAGGATATAAGTTTCTTTTTGAGGTGATGAAAATATTTAAAAATTAATTGTAGTGATGATTGTGCAACTTTGTGAATATACTAAAAACTATTGAATTATAGTACATTTTAAGTGTGTGAATTGTATGGCGTATGAATTTTATCTCAATAAAGCTGTTATTGAAATAAAATAACAAATAACAATAAATAAAATAACAAAAGCTGTTATTGAAATAAAAACAAACATATCATGACTATGTTCTCCTTTACCTATCTACCTGTGTATATAATTATTAGTGGTGTTTTTTGCAGTTTTTTTTTTTGGCCGGGGCCGGGTTTAAACCTGCCATCTCTGGTATACGGGGCCGGCGCCCTACTCCTTTGAGCTACAGACACCGCCCAGTTTTTGGTGTTTTTTTTGTTTAATTGTTTTAGTTTTCTGCTATTCCTTGTATCTATTTCCATCAAGTTGCCTTTTTTCCTATTTATTTTGCTCTTTGTTTTTCATGTTGGAGGCTTTCCTCAAATGTCTGGCGATGTTTGTTCACATTAAAGGAGTATTAGAGAGCTGATTGGAAGTCTCATAGGTGTGTGTGTGTCTGTTTGTGTGTGCATGTACATGAGTGTGTGTATGGTGGGCACATACTGACCAGCAGGCCAGTAAGAGTGAGAGTACCCTACAGCCTCCAGCAGTAGAGTGAATGGTGGGGAGGATTTAGGCGAGGAGCCCAGCTGCTGCCTCACGGAGCTCAGATGTCAGCACCTGCGTCCTCTTAGGCTGACCAGATTCTTCTGAGAAGATTCCCTAATCTGCAGCTTAAATTCATGAGCCTGGCCCCACACTCCTGGAACTGAGCAGAAGACCACATAATAAGTCCTTATCCAGAGGTATGATTGTTAGAATTAGGAGCACAGAGGATTGGGAAGGAGGGCTTATCTTGCCATGGGCTCAGAGTGGAATCAGTCCCTCCCTTCTATAATTTGGTATAAAAATGTCTGTCCTATCTACCTCATAGAGTTGTTAAGAAGGTAGGACCAGATAAAGTATGTGAATCTGTTCTGAAAATGGTAAAACGCTATTTGGGCACATTCCTGAACACTGGGAAAATATCCCAGTATATGAATAAGACTGGACTCTTGTTCTCAAGGTTTCAAAATAGAGGAGACAGACAAGCAGACAGACCGTTACAACTCAGTGTGTTTCATGCTGTGATACGGGTTGGCACAGAGTCTAGGGAGAACATGTGAGATGAGGATCTTATTCCATGTTGCTGTGGGGAGAGATCAGGGAAGTCTTCCCAGAAGTTATCTTTAAAGATGAAAAGTGGCTAATTAAGTATAGATGGGAGAATGATCTGTAAAGCATAGGAGTATGAAAGAGAATAATGTGTTAGAGAAACTACATGTGGTTTCCTACGCCAGGTATAGGCTAGGAGTAGAGACCTGTGAGGTTGGGTGCTGTGGTTTGCATATGCTAAAACTCATGTTGAAATTTTATCCCCAATGTAGCAATTTTGGGAGGTGGTAGTGGGAGGTACTTGGATCTTGGGGACAGATCCCCCTGAATAGATTAATGCCCTCTCTCAGAAAGAGTAAGTTCTCTTGCTCTCTTGTGAATGGATTAGTTCCATTAGTTCCATCCTCAGCTGTCCAATAGCAGAATTATGACTCAAATAAACCCCTTTTCTTAGAAATTACCCAGTCTCTGGGGCGGCGCCTGTGGCTCAGTGAGTAGGGCACCGGCCCCATATACCGAGGGTGGCGGGTTCAAACCCGGCCCCGGCTAAACTGCAATCAAAAAATAGCCGGGCGTTGTGGCGGGTGCCTGTAGTCCCAGCTACTTGGGAGGCTGAGGCAGGAGAATCGCTTAAGCCCAGGAGTTGGAGGTTGCTGTGAGCTGTGTGAGGCCACGGCACTCTACCGAGGGCAATAAAGTGAGACTCTGTCTCTACAAAAAAAAAAAAAAAAAAGAAATTACCCAGTCTCAGGTATTCTGTTTTAGCAACAGTAAATAGACTAAGACACTGGGGGTATGGGCAGGGTCAGTAACAGGTCTGATACATTCTCCTAAGGGTCTGCATTTGAATTTTATCATGAAGGTGGCTTTAGACTTGATCAGGTTTGCATTTTAGATATCCCTTCCTTCGTCAGTCAGTATGGAAAATGATACAGAGAGGATGATGTTAGAGGCAAGGAGACCAGTTATGGTGTTGTTGCAGTAAGTCAGAAACTAGAATGATGACTAGAGAGGAAGGATGGATTTGAGGGGTATTTAGGAGATTAAACCCATAGCACTTGGTGAATAACCAAGTGAAAGGCATCAGGGCTTGCTCCCTGGTTTCCGCTCTGAGCAAAGGATGGGTGCTGATATCATTGTCTGGGAATGGAACACAGGAGAAGTAGATTTCATTCATTTATTCCATAAATATATACTGAGCACCTACTTACTACATGCTGTACAGAACATTGAAGTCCGTAAAATAAATACTATCTTTACCTCTAGTGAACTTATAATTTAATGAGGTAAACAGATATTATAAAATAATCAGGTAACTATGATTATGAATTGTAGAGTGTGTATAGATAGGGCTTTTGAGAAAATATACCTCATGATTTAATTTGGAGTTGATGACGAAGGCAGGCTTCCTTGCAATAAGGTATGAAGGAGGAAAGGGAATAGAAGAGAAGGGGTGGGGGACAGTGGAGGGAGGTGTCCCCCAGGCTATAGGGCCAGTGTGTGGGCAGCCATGGTGGCTTGCATTGGCTAGTGAGGAGGGAGTGGTGCAACATAAAGTATGGGATGGGGGAAGGGAAAGTTGGGTTTTTATTAATATCATGATAGCAATGGATGGCCATTTAAGGGTTTGAAGCAGATTAATGACATAATCTGATTTGTGTATTTAAAAGTATCCATAAAATGAGTTTGAATGGGATAAGCATGTTAGGAGGATAAAGCTATGGTCTAAATGAGAGATGATGGTGGCATGAGAGGGAGAGAAGGCCTTAAAATCTGGGGGTGAGGGATGAAAGATGTGTTTACAACACAGCATGAGGGAATTTTTCTGTGACCATGAGCAGCCTTCCACACACCAACACTACGTTTACACTTATGCTCCTCATTCCCTGTGGACTTGGTCCTTCGCTACTTGCACAAATGCGTGCATGCCCATATCTCTGCTCTTCTGCCTCTGTCAATCTTTGGAGGGAAAGTTTTCTCGGTCTATCATCTCACAGGGAGAATTTAGGGTAGATTTGGGCAAGGAGATAAATATACATGGATGAGATGAGAAAAGTGAGATCCCAAGGTGTGGGTCACTCTAGCTCAACAAATTTGTGACTTTGGCTAGCCAGGCCCTCCCCCAGAGCCCTGGAGAAAAGATAGCCAGCTGCTCCTCTTCAGACCTAGTTCCCTGGGCCCTGGGCCCTGGAGAAGCTGCACCAGAGTGCCATGGCAACAGAGGTCAGGTGACAGATGGAAATCCCCCACCTCCATGCCCTGAGGACCTGGTGCATGCCAGGTGGAAGAAGGTTAGGGAATTGGACCCATGGGCTTTTTTGCAGGGCTGTTTAGTTGTCTTGATGACAGACACAGTTGAGCTGTGGTGTTTTTGATTCAGCCCTCACAAACTCAGCCTGAGAGGAGGGGTGGCGGAGCTAAGGGAGAAAATGCCGGAGTCCACCAAGGAAGGAGCCAGAAAAGGTACAGAGAGATAGAGAGAGAGGAGAGAGAGAAGCTAGTTGCTGGCTTCCAAGTGACAATCAAAAGCAAGGAAGTGCTCAAAAAACAACAAGATGGGGGCATGTCAAAATAATACAGGAACTGACATAAAGGAGTTCCCAATGAACAAAGCTGAAACAATTTGAGCAATAAGATGAATAACACAGTATTGGATTATTACCCAAAATATAAATGTACATATATCCGCTGTTACAAAAATGCATGTTTGAATGATAATTAAATGAAGAAGGGTGAGATATCTTCCTTTCTCAAGAATCTCATTTAATATACATTATATATATATATATCCTCTTCTAGGACATGGAGCTGAGTTCCTCTTTCACCCATGTAGATGGACTTGACTTAATGACTGGATTCCAAAAGAGAGTTTGGAAAAAAAGAAAAAGCAACATTATGGTGGAGAAACCTGACATTGTCCTAACCACGTGATGTCATATGAACATTGTGTGCATTTATGTACCCACTGCTATGATACAGAAAGCACTTCACCTCTGTGACATTCTTTCTGAAAACTCATAACCCCAGTCTGGTCATGGAAAAAATATCAGCTGAACCTAAACGGTATTGCCTCAAACCATCAAGGTCATGAAAAGCAAGGAAAATGTGAAAAACTGTCACAGATTGAGAAGACTAGGAGATATGATGACTAAATGCAATGTGGGATCCTGGATTGGATCCTAAAGCAGAACAGGATAATAATGGAGAAGTCCAGGGAAATATGAATGAAATCTGGGGTTCAGTTAATAGAAATGTCCCAGTATTGGTTCCTCGGTTTTTTTCAATGTACCATGTAATATAAGTTGATAATAGTAGGGGACACAGAAATTGGGTGAGAGATATAAGGAACTCTGTACTATTTTCACAAATTTTCTCCAAATCTAAGATTATTCCAAAATAAAAAATTTTATTAGGCCAGGTATAGTGGCTCAGCCTGTAATCCTAGCACTCTGAGAGGCTAAAACAGGTGGATTGCCTGAGCTCACAGGTTCGAGACCAGATTGAGCCAGAGTGAGACCCTGTCTTTAAAAATAGCTGGGCATTGAGGCAGGCCTCTGTAGTCCCAGCTATGGGGGAGGCTGAGGCAAGAGCATCACTTGTGCCCAGGAGTTTGAGGTTGCTGTGAGGTATGAAAGTGACAAAGTGAGACCCTGTATCAAAAAAATTTTTATTAAAAATATGCATCTAAAGCTCAGTGCCTGTAGCACAGTGGTTACAGCACCAGCCACATGTACCGAGGCTGGCAGGTTCAAACCCGGCCTGGGCCAGCTAAACAACAATGACAACTTCAACAAAAAATAGCTGGGCATTGTGGTGGGCACCTGTAGTTTCCAGCTACTTGGGAGGCTGAGGAAAGAGAATTGCTTAAGCCCAAGAGTTTGAGGTTGCTGTAAGCTATGATGCCACAGCACTCTACTGAGGGTGACATAGGAAGACTCTTTTATATATATATAAAATCTGGGAGCTTATTGAGTCAGTGCATAGAGAGTTTTCTCTTTTTTTTTTTTTGGTTTTTGGCCGGGGCTGGGTTTGAACCCGCCACCTCTGGCATATGGGACCAGCGCCCTACTCCTTGAGCCACAGGCACCGCCCGAGTTTTCTCATTTTTTTTATGGCTGCATGGTACTCCATTGTGTGGGTTTACTATAATTTATTTAAGTCTTCTACTAGTAGGTATTTTGGTTGTTTCTTTTTGCTATTGCAAACAATGGTACTTGAATGATATGTCATTTACACATGTGTGAGGATATCTGGAGAATAAATTCCTAGAAGTGTCATTGTTGAATTTAGAAAATATTGGCACTTGTCATTTTGATCAATATTGCCAAATTACCTTCCTTAGATGTTGAAACAATTTATACTTCCATCAGCAATGCAGGAAACACTTCTTTCCTCACACTCTCCCAAAATGGATTAAGACCAAATTTTAAAAAAGAATTCGTTATTTTTGCCAACATGATGGGTAAAAATTGATCTTTTGGTATAAAATTTAAGTCTTCTTATATATAGGGCTAAGCATCTTTTCATTTGTTTCCAAGCCTTTTTTATCCTTTTCTGTGAACTGTCTTAAGCAGATATTTTTGTAAAAAATAAATAAATACTCCCAAATCTTCTAGACAGTAGAAATTCCTAGTACTTCAATGAATTAGAAAATACAGAATGTTGATGAACTTAGCAGTTTCCAGGGTCTAGGAGGTGGTGATTCTCAGTCTCTGTGGCAAGGGGCACTCACTTCTGGCTCTCTCAGCCTTCTTCCAGGCTGTCATCATTCTTCTGGCCAAGGTTCTCTCTCTTGCTTTCCCCAGGGTAGTCTGTTCCCTGAACTGTAAAACCGCAATAGGATTCTGAATGGGGTTCTTCGTGTTCCTGCATATGGCAACTAAGGCTCAAAGTTGGCCACAAAATACCTCCCCCTCCAAACAAACAAAAATGCTGAGTACTTCATATCCACAAAGAAAGTCGTCAATAGGGCAGCGCCTGTGGCTCAGTGGGTAGGGCACCGGCCCCACATACTGAGAGGGTGGAGGGTTCCATCCTGGCCCCCGCCAAACTGCAAAACAAAAAAATAGCCGGGCATTGTGGCGGGCACCTGTAGTCCCAGCTCCTCGGGTGGCTGAGGCAAAGAGAATCACGTAAGCCCAAGAGCTGGATGTTGCTGTCAGCTATGCTGCCACGGCACTCTACTGAGGGTGGCAAAGTGAGACTCTGTCTCTTAAAAAAAACAAACAAACAAAAAAAAAGAAAGTCGTCAATAATTTAAACCAGATCTCTCTTCTAGGGATTATGAAGAAATAGGGAAAATGGCCCTACCACCCACAACATTGAATACCCGCATATGAGAAGGGGGGAAGTTAGGAGGAGCGGTCAGTTTTGTGGGACAACATGTTCATTGTAAGGGATGATTCTCCTGGCTTCTCTTCCCACAAGCAAAGAAAAGGGGAAACTCCAAGAGGACAAGTCACAGAGCATGGGGAGAGAACAGCATTCCATTTCTGAGGGTTGTCAGCTGGACAGTAGAGTCCCTAATCTTGCCTCAGCTTATCTAAGCAGCAAAGAAGAGCTAGAAGAGGGGAGGAAGCGGGGAACAGTGAAGCTGCTCACTTTGGTATTGAGCTGCCAGAGTGTCCTGACAGGCAGCACCTCCAACCCCCACCCCAGGCCCCAATGGAAGGGGCCCTGGGGCCTTGTGTATCAGGGGATCAGGCACTGATTCTCTGCCAGCCCAGTCCTCCCCAGTGTCTAAGATGCCAAGAGGCGTGTCCACGTAAAACCTGTGCCTCATCTTCTAGAATGTGGTCCAGGCAGCCAGGACTCCAGAATTTCCTGCGCAATTGTGTCTGAGCTCATTTCTGGGACCTAAGTGGGTCTCTTCCTTCCCATCCTAAGGACATGCTGCCACCAATACATTCACCTCCTACACCTAAGGAATAGCCAAGGAGCTGCTGTTTGTGCAGTGTGGATTGAGCATGGACATTCAAAGCGTCCACAAACGTGTGAGTCCTAATGGTTAGAGCCCAGGTTATGGTTTTCCCTCCATCTCCATGTTTTGACATAGAAATCTGGGAGTCTGACCATCTAAATGCAAATCTAGGCTTCTAGGTCATCATAAATGAAAATCCGTCAAGGTATGAGGATAGAACATATCTTGTTTAGACTGGCTTACAACTTAAAATCATTAGACATTTGGTATGTGAGGCTCCATGTCTGCCCTCTCTCCAGACCTCTGGCAATGTCAGGTGTAGACTGCAGGTAGGACCCCATCCAGGAGGACTGTCCACCGGCAAGTGACCCTTGCATTTGGGATGATGTGAACTGTCCCCCTGAGGTGGGAAGTGTTGACCTACATCTTCCACGTGAGTGGGAGTAAAGTAGGAAAGGCCCCGGGAGTCCTGAAAAGAATTCTGGGCATGGCAACTCATTTAAGGTGGGGTGAGGGGCTTCCCAGAAGCACCCAGAAGACATTCCTTTTGCCTTTTGGTTTACTGCAAGAACTGGGTTACACAATTGCTCTAGGGAAGCTGGAGCAGTCACATATCCTGCACCGTATCTTACAAAAAAGGAGCAAAAAATTATCTCATGATCTAAAATCAGGCTGCATATTATCATACCTGGGCAGCTTTAAAAAAAACACCAAATGGGCTTGGCGCCTGTGGCTCAAGCAGCTAAGGCACCAGTCACATACACCTGAGCTGGCGGGTTCAAATCCAGCCCAGGCCCGCCAAACAACAATTATGGCTGCAACCAAAAAATAGCCGGGCATTGTGGCAGATGCCTATAGTCCCAGCTACTTGGGAGGCTGAGGCAGGAGAATCGTTTGAGCCCAGGAGTTGGAGGTTGCTGTGAGCTGTGATGCCACAGCACTCTACCCAGGGTGACAGCTTGAGGCTCTGTCTCAAAAAAAAAACAAAAAAAACAAATGACCAGGCCCCACCCCAAACCAATTAAATCAGAATTTCTGGGGACGTGACTGGGGTTGTCATTAAAAAAAAAATCCACAAGTTATTTTTCCTCTTCTTTTTTATTTTTTTAAACAAACAGGTTCTTGCTTTGTCAGCTATGCTAGAGTATAGTGGCTAAATCCCAGTTCACTGTAACCTTCAACTCCTGCATTCAAGCAATCCTCCAACCTTGGCCTCCCGAGGCACTGGGATTACAGGTGTGAGCCACCATGCCCAGCCCATGGATGCGTTTTAAAAGAAATTAATGTGGTAAAATATATGATGAAATTTACCATTTAAATCTCTGCAGGTGATTCTAATACACTTGAGGACTGAGAATTATTAGACTACCAGGACTGATTGCTTAGAGCCCAACACTCTGCCTTTAACTACATCCAAGTACTTTTAGCAAGGAAGAAGAGAAAAGGCTAATAATGTCTGTGTTACCTGTCACAGTGCATGAAGCCCAGTCAGTTCTGTGGCCTCTGTCCCAAGAACTGGGCTGCATATAATTTTGAAAGATAGTGTTGGAGTTGAGAGATATTCAAAGCTGAAGGAATAGTAAAGAGCAGGGGGAGACATTTTGGGTTTGAAAATGCTCTCTACATATTGGTGTACCTGAGATGTAGTCCTTGGATTTCTTTTCTTTGTTTGTGACTTTTTTTTTTTTGAAACAGAGTCTCACTATGTTCCCCTCAGTAGAGTTCTATGGAATCACGCTCACAGCAACCTCCAACTCTTGGGCGTAAGCAATTCTCTTGCCTCAGCCTCCCAAGTAGCAGGGACTACAAGAGCCCACCACAACACCCGGCTACTTTTTTTTTTTTTTTTTATTGCAGTTGTCATTGTTGTTTAGCTGGCCAGGGTGGGTTCGAACCCTTCAGCCCTGGTGTATGTGGCTGGCGCCGTAACCACTGTGCTACGGGCAGCGAGCCAGTCCCTGGATTTCTTTTATCTGTGCACACTCCCTCAGGAATCCCATCCGGTTTTGTGGATTTATTACCACTTACATTTTTTATGACTCCCAAAATTACATCTCCAACCTTAATCTCACATGAACTCTTGACTCATATATTTAACAGCCTATTTGACACTGCAACTAGAATATAAAATAGATATGTCAAACCTAACATGTTCAAAATTGATTCCCAATTTCACCGCCCACCTCCCCAACTTCATCTTTCCCAAAACTTCTGTATCTTAGAAAACAGAAACTCCATTCCTCCAGTTGCTCAGGCCAAAAACCTTAGAATTATCCTTGACTCTACTCTTCCTCTCACACCATATGTCTATTCCATCAGCAAAATTTGCCAGCTCTACTTTCCAAATACATCCCAAATCCAAATGCTTCTCACCACCTCTGTGGTGAGACTGCCACTGTGGTCCAAGCCCTCATCATCTCTCACCGAAACAGTCACGATGGCCTCCTTCTAATTTATGTGCCTGCTTCCTTCCTTCTGGTCTTACAATCTGTTCTCTATATTAAGGCCAGAGTAACCTTCTAACATTTAAGTCAGATCATACCATTCCTCTGCTTAAACACTTCAAGACTCCCACTAGGCCCCTAGTGACTTCTCTGTCCATGGCTTTTACTTCTCTCTGCCTCACTCAACTTGCACTGATGTTCCTTGACCTGCTAGCATGCCTTTGGTTTAAGGTCTTTGCAATTATTGGCCCTTCAGTTTCTTATCTGTTTCCCCCAGAAATCCACATGGTTCTCTGCCTCACTTCCCCTTCAGAAAGATCTGCCAAGATCACCTACATAAACCAGCACTGCCTTCTGGGTTCTCTCCATCCTTCTTACTCAGCTTCATTTTCTTTATAACACTTAACACAACCTGACATCTTCTATAATCATTTATTTATTATCATCTCCTAATGCCTAATATAGTGCCTGGCACACAGATGGTGTTCAGTACATTTTCTTATGAAGTGAGTGAGTAGAGCTGGAGGAGAAATGTAATGCTAGAAATTAAAAAGGTTAGAATGGGGCTAGATTTTAGCGCCATGCTAAAGATCTGAGTTCCATTTTGTTGGCAATAATCATTAAGGATTTATAGGAGTGTGCATAGGCAGAATAGTGGCCCCAAGTGATGCCCACATCCTAATCCCTAGAATCTGAGCATAAGTTACCTTGCGTGGCAAAAGGGATTTTGCAGATATAACTAAGGCTCTTGAGATGGGAGATAATCCAGGGTGATCTGGTGAGCCCAATGTAGTGATAGAAGTCCTTATAAGTGAAGTGTATGTGGGAAAATCAGAGTCACAGAAGGAGATGTAATGTGAAAGCAGGGCTCAGAGCAACAGGACTCCTGGCTTTGAGGATTACAGGAGACCACAAGCTGAGGAACACAGTTAGTTTATGTAAGCTGCAAAGATCAAGGAAGTGGATTCTCCCCCAGAAAGACTCTCCCTTGCTGAGACCTTGATTTTAGTCCAGTGAAATCATTTCAGATTTCTGACCTACAGAATAGTAAGACAATACATTTGTGTTCTTTTAAGCCATTAAGTTTGTGGTGATTTGTAACTGCAGCAGGTAACTGATACACAGTAATGGTAGCATAATATTTATATTTTAGAAAGGTAACTCCATCATATCTTCACAACCTAAACCTCAAAACACTTATGTCTGTACTCTCCTCCCCATTAAAATGGATGAATATTGATGCCCCCATCAAAGCTAATGTTAACTGTCGACTCGCCAAAATACATTAGAAAAATCTGTCAAGTTGAACTTCACCTGTCTGACTCACTGCAACAGGGAGAGGTTGCTAGAACCTTAGTGGTGTCTCAAAATGGGGAAATTAGGACAGAATATTTACAGGGTTTTAGGGCCTGGTCTGTATTTTGCAAGGTGCAGAACTGGTTAGAATTGGACAGAATTTAAAACAACTTTTTGGATTGGTGAACACCATTAGGTAAAAGTTTATTAAATCTTTTTTTGGGGGGGAGGATAGAGTCTCAAGCTGTCACCACTGGGTAGAGTGCTGTGGTATCGTAGCTCACAGCAACCTCCCACTCTTGGGCTCAAGCCATCCTCTTGCCTCAGATTTTCTATTTTTAGTAGCTATGGGGTCGTGCTCTTTTGCTCTTGCTCAGGCTGTTCTTGAACCTGTGAGCTCAAGCAATCAACCCACCTTGGCCTCCTAGAGTGCTAGGATTACAGACTTGAGCCACCACACCCAGCCTTATCAAATCTTGGTAAACATTTTAGCTAGTTCACCATCTTATCTTCCAGGAGCAGGTATTTTCTGGAGCAATCGGTTATTTTCACATAATCTCAGTGTTGTTTAATACAAGGATAGCAAAGTATGCCCTGTCCCAGTATTGTTAAATATAAGATCAGGGAACTATATTGGTATCAATTCACCAAAAACTCTAATAGTGGTCTAAGTACCATTCCTTTTCTTTACTTGAGGACTTTCATCCTCCACCTTGCCTCTTTCTTGAGCATTGTCATTTATCTTACTTTACTAGATCATTCTCATCTCTTATGAAATAAAATAAAATAAAATTCCCCCACTGGCCTCTTTTACATCTGCTCTATCCTTGAAAGAGTTGTCCATGGTGATTGCGTTTGCCTTGTCACCTTCCCTTCCAGCTGGCTCTCTCTCATTTGCCCTTGATTCTCATGCCATACCAGCCTTCTTTAGGTCCCTGGAACACTCCCAACATGTTTCTGCTTTAGGGCTTTGTACTAACTGTACCCTTCCCCTGTACTGCTCCCTCTCTCCCACTATCTTCACATGGCTGCTTCTTGTCATTTAGAGATCAGCTTAAATTTCCCTTCCTCAGAGACACCTTCTGTAACCATTAATCCTGAAACCACCTACGTAGGCACTATTATGTCACTTCATTAAAAAAATATTTACTTGTTTTTACTGTGGCAAAATACATGTACGGTTTAGTAACATTTTAGTGCATACACATTGCTGTGCAACCACTGCCATCATTCATCTCCAGAACTTTTTCATCTTCCCAGACTGAACCCACATACCCCTTAAAAAACAATGTCCCGTTCCTCCCTCCCCTCAGCCTTTGGCAATCACTGTTCTACTTTCTGTCTCTATGAATTTCACTATTCTAGGTACCCTATCATGGTGGAATCATACAATATTTGTCTTTTCGTGTCTGGCTTATTTCTCTAAGCATGTCTTTTTCAAGTTTCATCCATATTGTAGCATGTGTCAGAACACATCCCTTTTTAAGAATGAATAATATTCCATTGTACTACTTTTTAATCTGTTTATCTGTCCGTGGAAATTTGAGTTGTTTCCATCTTTTGACTGTTGTAAATAATGTTGCTATGAACATTAGCATGCACATATCTCTTCCTGCTTTCAGGGCTTGTTGGGTATAGACCAAGAAGAAAGTGGAATTGCTGGATCATATAGTAGTTCTATGTTTAATTTTTGAAGAACCGCCACAGTGTTTTCCACAGAGGCTGTATAATTTTACATTCCCACCAGCAATGCACAAGGGTTCCAATTTCTCTGTATCCACACCAAAATTGGTTGTTTTCTATTTGTTTGTAATAGCCATCCTGAAGGGTTTGGGTGGCAGGTCACTCCATTTTAATTCTTTAAGTAGCCCCTCTCTGTGTGTATCTGAATTTTACACACAGACACATTTTTCTCCCCCAACTGTATTGTAAGCTCAGTAAGAACAGAAATCTTTTTTTTTTTTTTTGCAGTTTTTGGCCAGGGCCAGGTTTGAATCTGCCACGTCTGGTATATGGGGCCGGTGCCCTACTCCTTTGAACCACAGGCACCGCCCAAGAACAGAAATCTTATCTCTCTTGGTTATCACTGAATCTCCAGCATCTAAGAGTTCCTGGAAAAGAGTATCAACAATAACAATAACAATTATAGCATATACAATAGCCAGCACTTATCCAGCACTCACTATGTGCCAGGCACTGTCTTATTACAATATAACAATCCTATAGGAGAGGTAGTATTATTTCTTTTTTAACTAACTGTCTCACATATTTATTACTGAACGAGCTTATTAGTCAGAGCATATAAACAAAGAGATAAATCATTTTCACACTGAACTATGTCTGACTGTCCAGATAATAGTGACATTTTCTGCTTATCATTTGGTAAGATATAGTGACCTTGATACAGCATAAACATGTGTACCATATCATGTGAAATTCCTTATAGACCCACCTTGGTTTTTCTCTAATGTCTCCTGTTTGAGTTGTACCTAATTTTATTACTAGTTTTTATTCAAGTCCGCTGGGGAATGGGACAATTTTGCTTTTGTTTCTTGGCCAGAAATCACTTGGTTCTGAAGGTCTGTGAGAAGACCTGGCAAGAAATGGAGTCAATTGCATATACCACGGTGGCAGAGAAAAGGAGAGAGAGGAGAGATATTATTATTATTATTATTATTCTGATTTTACAGATAGGAAAATTGAGGTATAGGGAATATAAGCAATTTGCTGAAGGTCACACAGTTAGTGTCACTGTCGTTGCTCAAAAAGTACATTTTGAATAGAAGAGAAAACCACTGAATGATGGGAAAGGAGGATTTTAGGAAAACAAATTGGTAAATTATAAAATCCTGGCACAAGACATTACACCTTGACCTGTGGTCGTAGCAGTGGTGAAGATAAGGAAGGGGGGCTCCAAGCCACTGTGGAAGTAGAATCATTGACAAGATTTCATGATGAAAATGAGTATTCAGGAACGTGTTTTTAGTGTGCAGGAAAATTAGATTGCCTAGGATGGGCACATGGGTGGTGAGGGGCCTGAGAGGCAGAATTGAGGAGAGTTTGTACTTGGAAGGTAAGGAAAAAACTAACCCTAAGCAGGCCTGCTTATCCCATACATTTTGGTACTTGGTTATTTTCAATTTAACACATTATTCTATCTGTCTTTGTGAAATTTTCTATTTGGTGCAGAGCAGAATAACATATTGAGTTTCTAATTTGACTTTCATTCTCCTGATTTATTCTTCTTTTCCAAGGAGGAAGTTGGGCTTTGGATGCCATTGGCAGACCATTGGCATGGCGAGGCAAGTTATCAGAAGGAAGTCCAAATTTCTTGGTGATTTGATGGTAGGCTTGGGAAGTGGGAGCATAATAATATCTGGAGAATTAGGCTGAAGCAGAGAGGGCAGAAGGGAGGGAAGAGCCCTTCAAGATTTGGGAGGTTCTGAAGCAGGAGAAAACCCCAGCCTGCCCTGATGGGGTACTGTAGAGATGATGGGACAGTAGAAGGGAATGGCCACCCAGTGCACTCCAGACACCAGGAGACCTAATCCCACAATGCTTCCTGAAGGGAACAGTAGTCTGGGAGTTCTTTTTTCTTTTCTTTTTCTTTTTTTTTGAGACAGAGTCTCACCTGGACCACCAGGACTTAGAAAACAAGCATCTTAGTTGGGCGCCCTCTGAATGTTCTGCTCCAATAAAGCCCCCTGGGTCCTTTCCTAACCCTGGATTAAGACTAAATTTCCCACTAACCCAGAAGAATGGGGGGTTTGGAGGCAGATTTAATTCGATCAAAGGAAACTGAAGTAATGCATCCTTTGTCCAATTTATAAAGTAAAATTTATACCTGTTTTGTGTGTGCTATGCCTGCTTCCCCAAGTAGATGATGAGATGCTCTCTCAATGTAGCAATCATTTTTTATCATTCATTTTATCAACAAATATTTATTTTTATTTATTTTTTTAAAATGAAGTAATTTATAAGTCAAATGCCAAAAGTATTCCTTATTTGATATAAGTTGTGCCTAAAACTTTGGCTGATACAAAGAAACCCGTCCACTAAGGCACCCTGAGGCAATCTGACAATGTGTTGGAGAGAATTTTGTTGTCAGTACTACATCATTATGAGAGTACAGAGAATGGATCACCCGTAGGGGACTGGCTTCGTTGGGCAAACAGTCAACAAGTTCACTGCACTGTGTGTCAAATCCCAACAAGCGAATCCCATAGCCATGTGGGGAAGAAATCATCCGCCCATCAGGGCTGAAGCAGTTCTTTGATGTAACCCCTGCCTACATTGGCTTCTTCAATGTAATGAGTCAATCGTAGAGAACAGCGAGGTGAGACAGGTGCACAGGAGCTCTTTCTTGGAATTCATAGACACAAGTCCATTTCCCTTTGAGAAGCTCATAACATGTGTTTCTCAGAAGAACTGGAATCATTATGATGACAAGGTGAACGGGAAACTCTAGGACCAGATGAACTCGATGAAGTGGTCAAAATCTGAACTTGATGTAGTTCTTCTTGCTCTCAAAATGGGATAGCTACCTACTTCTAAAGACTTGGTTAAGTCAAGATCATGTACAATTAAGAGATAGCCAGAGGATGTTGAAATCAACATTTTTGAACAATCTGGTGTTAATCTCATTAGCATGAGAAAACGTGTATGGAAAAATTTCTTATGTGGACACCCATCTTCTGTACACCTGTTCGTGTCCCAAATAATGACATTTCCATCAAATCCTGATGTTACTGAGAGTCTGGTATTAGTATCATATTCGATGTTCTTCACCCAGCTAGTGTGACCATGTAAAGTGCATACTTTGGTGTTCAGTTTTCTCAGATCCCATAGTGCTATTGTAGCGTCATCAGAGCAGGTAGCGAACAGCCGGTTATCAAGAAATCTGATATTATTTACACAGTCTTCATGAGCTTCAGAAAGTGTTTTTATGTGCTTTGAAGATATTGGGTCAAAAAGCAGAACTTCAGTTTGTTCACAAGCAACTGTCAGCACTGACCCGTCGGTCGAGTATTCAAGGTTGAAGACCGCACCGTGGGTGCGGGTGCTAAGGTACACCGAGTCCACGGGGTGGATGGAGCCATACAGGTTGGTCATGGTGCGGAAATTGTCTCGCGCTGGGTCCACGAACAACCCGCGGCCCAGGCTGTGCTCTCTCAGCCACCCGAACAGCCTGGTGCCGGGGTCACCCAGGCCCGTGCTGAGGCCATGCCGGCCCTGGCTCCCGGACCTGCAGTCCGTGGCGCGGCGGGGAGGGCGGTCCAACAAATATTTGTTAAGCACCTACAATGTGTCATGATTTAGGTACCAAGTATACATTAAACAACTCAGATATGACTTAGCTTTACAGCTTAGTGAGGGAGAAAGAAAACAAACAAATAAATATTATTTAATTAGAAATTGGAATGATTGATACAGAGGAAAAGAATCGAGTTTTTATCTTAACATAAGAGTTGCGTAACTCAGAAGGTAGCCTTGAAGCCAGTGCAGTCACAGTGAGAAGAACTAGCTTCACCAAGTTTGCTCATGTCCCTGCACCTCTATTGGAGCAGCATCTTAACCTTGGTCCTGGGCCTAAAATTGCTTTGTGGACTGCTGAGACCTTTCCCATCTTTTGCCATGCTCAAGTTGTTAGCCATATTCAGTCTGTTACAGTCTCTGAGGAGGTAACTAGCCTAAGACTACTAACTCTGACTTGTCCTGCAGGTCTGAAAATAAACATAAATTGCAAAAGCCTTATTTTGGTGTTTTCCATGGTGTGAAAAGTGGCTAAGGTGGCTGGAGGGGTGTGGACACAAGAAGAGTGGTGCAAGATGAAACCAAGGGGGGTTAGGGGAAGGTGTCCAGGACATGATATAAAGTTTGGATTTTGTTTTAAGTGCAATGGGAGCTATATAAAAAGGTTAAGTCTGTTTAATTTTTGTTTTGAAACACATTCCGTTGTGCCAAGTATTAAGGTAAATGGCTATTTGTTGTTTGATGACTATTTGCTGAATTGAATTAAACTAATGGTTGGTGGATGGAAGGGGAGAGTCCTCTAAAAAGATGCCATCCTTATAGCTAAGAGAGACCAGCAAGTTAAAAACCCAAAGGTTCAGTTTGGAATCCCTTTTAAGTGTCTAACTAAAAAAGTGGAGCAGCCCTGTGACAATCACATGCTGCAATAATTGACAAGTTGCTCTAATTTCCTTCTGCCCAGCTTTTTCCCTTTTCCAGCCTGACAAAATCACTGGGGAGTATTTTTTTTGGCAATCCCCTGTGTTTCTCAATTTAGGTTGATGTGTCAGAGATTCTAGGCAGTTTATGAGTGGAGCAAAGTCCTGAGTGAAACTCATGATTTCAGAGGACAAAGTTAGAGTGAGGAACAGGGAGGAAAGCTGTCCATACATGGAAAGAGATCTCTGGGCAAAGGAAGGGACCGCCAAAACTGTGGTCACAGAAGTTGTCTCAGACAGGGACATGTGGATGAGGTCTGAGTTCCTTCCTAAGACTTATGGAAACATGAATGATGTCAATGTGAAGCTGGACCCAGAGTCTCAGGAGAGCAGAAGGCTGGCATCATCACACAGGGGACCCAGTGAGCTCAGACTTCAGGGAGGCCTCTTCGTAGCCCCCCAAGGATGCGGGAACAGCAAACATGGCCAAGAGGGCCCTGGGGATTGAGCTACGTTCATCACTGTTTAGTTATCATTTTTTCCTTTAGTCTCCTGCCAGCATAGACTCCTGCCTTGACACTGGAGAGAGAAGAGGAAGGGGTACTGATGCCCTGCATGCAGGAGACTTTAGGCCTTATAGGGAGACATATTTCTTCTGCTAAGAGAGCCCCCTACTAGGAAAGACCCAATTCTCTGAGGAGCTCATGGTATAGTTGGAGAGACAGACTTGCAATCTAATGAAAGCAATTTTTAAAAGTGTATGAGCTTTGAGGTTAGGCTTGGCTACCAATATCCATCTATCACTTAATTTTAATCATCAGAGTTTGGGCAAGTTATTTAACCACATTGGGCCTCAGTTTTGTAATCAATAAAGGAGAGACAACAATTCTTTTTTTGGTGTTGTTGGAGAGAGAGTCTCACTCGGTTGCCCTGGGTAGAGAGGTTTCATAGCTCACAGAAACCGCAAACTCTCAGGCTCAAGTGATCCTTTTGGCTCAGCCATCTGAGTAGCTGGGACTATAGGCATGTACCACCAAAGCCGGCTAGTTTTTCTATTTTTTAGTACAGACAAGGTCTCACTCTTGCTCAGGCTGGTCTTGAACTCCTGAGTTCAAGTAATCCACCCACCCCAGCCTCCCAGAGTAGGGAGCTAGGATTACAGGTAAGAGCCAATGCTCCTGGCCCTGTAAAATTAATATTAATATGAATATTAATACTTATTTTGAGAACTTTTCTTTTTTTTCTGTTGCCCTGGCTAGAGTGCAGTGGCATCACTGTTGCTCACGGCAACTTCAAACTTCTGGACTCAATGGATCCTCCTGCCTCAGCTTCCTGAGTAGCTGGGACTATGGATACCCACCAGAATGCCTAGCTAATTTTTCTATTTTTGGTGGAGACAGGGTCTTGCTTTTGCTCAGGCTGGTCTTGAACTCCTGATCTCTAGCAATTTTCTTTTCTTTTTTTTTTTGAGACAGAGTCTCACTATGTCACCCTTGGTAGAGTGCCATGGTGTCACAGCTCACAGCAACCTCCAACTCTTGGGCTTAAGCAATTCTTTTGCTTCAGCCTCCCAAGTAGCTGGGACTACAGGTGCCTGCCACAATGCCCAGCTTTTTTTGTTGTTGTTGTAATTGTCATTGTTGTTTTGCAGGCCTGGGCCAGGTTCAAACCCACCTGTCTCAGTGTATGTGCTGGCACCCTAACCACTGAGCTATGGGTGCTGAGCCTTTCTAGCAATCTTCTTGTCTTAACCTCTCAGAGTGCCAGGATCACAGGCATGAGCCACCATGCCTGGCCTATTTTAAGTAATTTTCACCTATTAATTTAATTTAACCTTATGAGGTAGGTACTATTAACATCCGCATATGATAGATGAGGAAAATAAGGCCTGGCAAGATTAATAATTTGCTCAATCACACATTTAAAAACTGATAGAAGCAGGATTTTTATCTGTACCATCTGACTCAAGAGTCTGTGCTCCTCACTACTCTGCTCTAAGAGACAGAGCTGTCCTGGGGGTAAGAAAATGGTAAAATCATGAGGTAACTCCTGGGACAGAGGTATACACAGGAGGCTGAGTGCCCAGAGGGGAGAATGAGATCATATTGGGAAGACTCCCCAGAGGAAGAAAATCAGTGTGTTGTTCCAGGTAAAATGAAGAACATTAGCAAAACAATGTCAAGAATGGAGGTAAGTAAACTGATTACAATAGAACTGAGGTAAAATGCAAGGACTGGAACTAGGCATATCAGGGATAGATGAGATAAAGAAGAGTGAACAGATGAGAGAAATTAGCAGGACTTGGTTGTCTACTGGATGTAGGAGATGAGGAAAAGGGAGGAATCTAGAAAGCTGACTACCAAGTTTCTGGTGAGAGGACCTGGGTGTCATTAATTAGCTAAGTTTGAAAAGTGAGAAAGTATAAAGTCAATTTTGAATATTTAGAGTTTGAAGCACCTAGGAAACAGTTAAGAGGACATATCCATTCAACAAAATAGTTGGAGACTTCAGTACCCCTGCTTTCAATAATGGATAGAGAACTTAGGAACAAGAGAATAGAAGGCTTGAACAACAGCCAAATACACATTCTTCTCAAGTGCACATGAAACACTCTCTATGAGACCATATCAATAAATTTGAAAAGACTGAAATAATAAAAAATATGCTTTCTGTACCACAATGGAATTAACTTAGAAATCAATAATAGAAGGAAATTTGGGAATTCACAAATATGTGGCAATCAAAAAACACATTCCTAATAACCAGTGTGCCGAGAACAAAATTACAAGGGAAATTAAAAAATATTTCTAGGGCTGGACCTAGAATCTACACCTGTAATCCTAATACTTTGGGAGGCCAAACTGGGTGGATTGCCTGAACTCACAGGTTTGTGACCAGCCTGAGCAAGAGTGAGACTCCATCTCTAAAAAATCGCTGGGCATTGTGTCAGGCGCCTGTAGTTCCAGCTACTTGGGAGGCTGAGACAAGAGAATTGCTTGAGCCTAAGAGTTTGAGATTGCTGTGAACTATGACACCATGGCACTCTACCAGGTGACAAAGTGAGACTCTGTCTCAAAAAAAAAAAAAAAAATTTTTTTTTTCTAGATGAATGGAAATGGAAACATAATATATCAAAACTTATAGGATGAAAATAAAGCAGTACCCAGAGGGAAATTTATACCTATAAATTTCTATATTAAAAAGCAAAAAGTTCTCAAATTAATAACCTAAGCTACCACTGTAAGAAACTAGAAAGATAAGAGCAAACTATACCTAAACCAAGCAGAAGGGAGGAAATAACAAAGATTAGAGAATGAATATATGAAATAGAATAGAAAAACAATACATAAAATCAATTACTCAAAAACTAGTTCTTTGAAAAGATCAATGAAATGGAAAAACCTTTAGGTAGACTGACCAAGAAAAACAGAGAAAAGACCCAAATTAAAGAAAATAAATATTTATAAATTAATGAAGAAGCATAAGACTTGGCACTGAAAACTGTAAAATGTTATTGAAAGAAATTTTTAAAAACCAAAATAAATGGAATGATATTTCACATTCATTGATCAGAAAAGTTAATATTCTTAAGATAGTAACATTCCATAAATGAAACTATAGCTTCACTAAAATTTTATTAAAACTTCCTAGCTGACTTTGTTGTTACTATTGTTCCAAAAACTGACAAGCTTATCCTATAATTCACTTGGAACCTAGAATACCCAAATAGCCAAAGAGCCACCTATTCTAATACCCTAGAATAGCCAAAAAACCTGAAAAGGAAAAATGGAGTTGGAGGACTCACTCTTCCTAATTTTAAAACTTACCACAAAGATATAGTAATCACGACAGTGTTGTACTGATATAAAATTAGACATATGAATCAATGGAATACAACTGAGAATCCAGAAATAAACATTTATGGTCAATTGATTTTCAACAAGAGTGACAAAATAATTCAATTAGGAAAGAATAGTCTTTTCAATAAATGGTATGAAGATTGGCTATTTTCTCTCTAGCTCAGGCTGGTCTCAAACTTTTGAGCTCAGGCAATCCATCCACCTTGGCCTCCCAGAGTGCTAGGATTACAGATGTGAGCTACTGTGCCTGCCTTGGCTCTGTCTTCTGAATGGAACTCTGAATTAAGCTCAGAGGTCAAATTTCCAAAGACTGATCTATGCCTCAGTCATCTTGGTACAAGGCAATCAGTCTATGGGTCGGCTCAGGTGTGGCTATTGATTCCAGCGGTTCTGGGCTATATAGGATTGAGATGCAGCTATCTTAATTGATGGCTATTGAATAAATAGTAATAAGGGGTGGTTTATCTGTCAGAGAGAGAATGATAAGTAGAGCTGATTTTGTTATTAAATTGAGAAATTTGTTTAAAATATTGAGTTTGAAGTAGTGGCAGGACATTAGGCAGCAATGTTCGGAAGGCAGCAGAGATCTGAGATTGAAGTTTAACAGAGAGCTTTAAGAATCAAGACTATTTTTGACCCTCTGGGGTTAAATAAGATTACTCAGGACAAAACTGCAAAGTAGCTAGAAAAGAAAGTTGAGGAGGGAAGAGGTTTGGAAAGGTCCCACCTAAAGGGTACAATGTAGGGGTATATGGCATACAATCTTGGTGAAGTACTTCACAACAACTTTACTTTACAAATGCAAACAGTGCAACCTCACATTAATTCAAAATTTTAAAAAAAGGAAAGTTGAGTAGTGGCTATGCAGGGTGGCTCATGCCTGTAATCCTAGTACTCTGGGAAACCAAGGTGGGAGGATCACTTGAGCTCAGGAGTTTGAGACCACCATGAGCAAGAGTGAGACCCTGTCTCTCTAAAAATAGAAAAATTAACTGGGCAATGCGGCTGATGTCTACTCAGGAGGCTGAGGCAGGAGGATTGCTTGAACCCAGGAGTCTGAGGTTGCTGTGAACTAGGCAGAAGCCATGGTACTCCACCTAGGTGAGAGTGAGACTCTGTGAGAGAGAGAGAGAGAACGAACCAAGCCAGTAGAGACTATAAAATGTGGTAAAGAAGATTAGAAAGATTCAAGCACAAAATCAGAAGAATTACGTGCTCCAAAAGCTAAGGGACAAGAAACATTTTTGAAGGAAGGAAGAGTGTATCAGATAGCTATTGTCACAATAAAGCTATGTAACCAACCAACCCAAAAAGCACGTAGAGTACAGTGTGGTCAGCTGGGTGGCTCTGCATTAGGCTGCCATTTTTAGGTTGTCTGAGTAGTTCTGCTCAACATGTCTTTCATTCTTCCAGGACCAGTGGGCTATGCTAGGCATGCTCTTCTCATGGTGATACCAGGAAGGTCCAACTATGTAAGTGCATTTTAAGCCTCTGCTTAACATTTGTCTATCCCACTGGCCAGAGCAAGTTACATGGCTGAGCCCAAAGTCAAGAGTCAGAGACTACATTCTACCTATAGTGGGAGGAAGTAGAAAATCACATGGAAGAGTGAAAAACTGGGAATAAGAATGCCATGAACTACAGTCACCTCGGTCTGCACCCTAATATTTTGTGAAGTTTGGGTTAAGGGTATATAAGGGAGCCCACTCCCCTTTTCTTCCTATCCCTTGGTTTCATATAACATCTGAGGTTAACAATGTCAAATATTGAGTAGAGATCAGTTAGGATGAAGAACAGAAAAATGTCTTTGAATTTGGCAATTAGAAAGTTTAGGATCACCTTTACAAAGCTGTTTCACTGGAGTGGTTCCAGTTAAGGCATTAGGAAGCAAGTGGGAGATGAAGAGGAGGAGTGACAAGTACATTTTCAAATAGTGTGAAGGGAATGGAGGAACTGGAATTGCTTAGGGGAGTAAGGTTGAGGGGAGGGAATTTTAGCAGGAGAGATTCAAGCTTGTGTTTATTGACCTAAGTAAAGCAAAGAGGAGAAGCTGTAAGAAGTAGGAGAGATGACTGCAGGAACTGTCAGAGTCATGGGAAGCAACTTCTACCCAAAGAGAAATTGACTTTAGAAAGTGATAGGAATCCAGGTGGTGTCTGTAGCTCAAGGAGTAGGGCGCTGGTCCCATATGCCGGAGGTGGCGGGTTCAAACCCAGCCCCGGCCAAAAAAAACAAAAAAACAAAACAAACAAACAAACAAAACAAATTAACTTAAAAAAAAAAAAGAAAGTGATAGGAATCCCCATTCTTCTTATATAGTAGATGAGGAGGAGTTGGATGAAAAGATAGTGAAGGGAGGAAGGATGAGGGGATGGTGAACCTGTCAATGAAGTGGGAGGCAAAGGTATGGGGGAGCAGAGTTCGGCTCTTAAATAGAGATGAATAGAAGTCAAAGGATGGGTGAGTAGCCCCGAGGGCCCAGATGATATTGAGTAACATAAACATGTCCTGGTGCTAGTTGCCATGATTACAATTTTATTTCTCCAGTATCATAGGAGAAGGAGAGACTGGCAATGCAGGTATGGTGAAAGATGAAGATGAACAAGAAAGCTAGCAAATTAGAGGTTTAGTCAAATGGGGACCTCATGTGAATACCTGCAGGTAGCAGTTAACATTTAATGCACCAACCCTGTGGTAGGCCCCTTGAATTAAAGTATTTCTCTAATTTTTACAGTGGCCTAAGACATGGATTATAAGCTCCATTTTACATATTTATATGAGAAAATGGCACCTTGAGGAAGCCACATGACTTACCCAAATTCACCTGCTCACTAATGAAGAAGCCAGGAATCAAAGTCAGATCTTTCTGAATTGGAATCTTGGATAAAAGAAAATCTAGGATATAACGGAAAACACACTAATAGATTAAATAGACATCGGGGTGGTGACTGAGATTAAAGTGCAATTCTCACAGAAATTAGATACAGGGCTCGGCACCTATGGCTTAAGCGGCTAAGGCGCCAGCCACATACACCTGAGCTGGTGGGTTTGAATCCAGCCAGGGCCGCCAAACAACAATGATGGCTGCAACCAAAAAGTAGCCGGGGGTTGTGGCGGGCACCTGTAGTTCTAGCTACTTGGGAGGCGGAGGCAGGAGAATTGCTTGAGCCCAGGAGTTTGAGGTTGCTGTGAGCTGTGATGCGACAGCACTCTACTCAGAGTGACAGACAGCTTGAGGCTCTGTCTAAAAAAAAAAAAAAAAAAGAAATTAGATACAGGAAGAGGTGTATGGAAATGAATCAGAGAGAGGGATTTCAGTTTATAGTCAGTATTTATGGAATATAGTAGGTCCCTGAATGATATCATATGGTTATAATATTTGAGAAAAGAAAGACATCTTCCTTTTCTGAGCTATAAGAAGTGTATAAATTTTATCAGGCCCAGGGAGACATGAGTTTGGGACCTCAGTCATGCCCTAACACCCACGCCCAGAGGCAATTGTTTAAAGACATTTTTTTCCCTGACTAGCTTGCCTCACCCTTTGTCTTCATGTTTCAGGAATTTGTAATACAAAGCACAACGAATAGCCAATCAATAGCTTATGTTACTTAAATGTAAATTTGTAGTAAACAACTTAGAAACTGCCTCTTCTTTTTTTCTTAAAAACCTACTTGTAACTGTCACTAGTCAGAGTGTATATTCAGGGTGACTTGAATCTATGCTCCTGGGTGGCTGTCTTCAACATTTGCACTTGAATACACTCTTTCTAAACTAGATTCTGACCTTTTTGTTTATTTTAGATTAAGATTTGATAAGGAAAAATAGATTCCCTGCTGGGGCCACTCTCTGTGTGGAGTTTGGACGTTTTCCCCATATCTGCCTGGATTTTCTCCAGTTACTCTGGTTTCCTTCCGCATCCCAAAGGGGTTCCTATTAGGTTCATTGGTGTGTTTAAATTGTCCCAGTTTGAGTGAGTGTGGATGCATGTGATGTGCTCTGCCGTGGGATGGTATCCTGTCTATGATTGCTGCCTGCCATGTGTCCTGGCTATCAGAATTGGCTCTGGCCACCTGCAGCCCTGGACTGAAATAGCAGGTTGGAAAATGAATGAACAATAAATGTATAATAAAATGTTGTAGAGCAGGGGTCCTCAAACTACGGCCTGTGGGCCACATGCGGCCCGCTGGGTGTTTTTGCCACAGCTGCCTGTCTTGCTTAGCAGCCAATTCCTCCCTGCCTGCCAGGTGTTTTTGCTGCCCTGCTTGTCATGTTTAGCAGCTGACTTGTCCCGAGCCGCAGTGCACATGTGTGGAATGTGTGCCAACTCTCCAACTCCGCTCCTTCTCTCTGTCTCTCCCCACCCCTCCTTCTCTCTGTCTTTCCCCGCTGGGTGTTTTTGCCGTCCTGCTTAGCAGCCCACTAGTCCCGGCCCACAGTGCGCATGTGTGGAATGTGCCCCACACTCTCCTCCTACTCTCCGACTCCTCTTCTCAGTCTCTGGTGTAATCGGAGGAGTCACCAGGTTGCCTATGCAGAGCCTGCTGCTGCCTAAGCACCAAGGTAAGAACAAGTTAGGATTTATTTATTTTTTTGAAGTTAGGAGAGTTTTTTTTTTTTTTTTTTTTGCAGATGGGGGCGCCTTTTTTTTGAAGTTAGAAGAGCCTTTTTTTTTGAAGTTAGGAGAGCCTTTTTTTTTTTAAGTTGGTTAGTTGGTTGGGGGTGGTTTCTAGGGGGGTTGCATCACAGTGATAATGCAAATAGTGCTCAGTGCTAATGCAAATTGTCAGTGCTCAGAGCTAACGCAAATGGTCAGAGCTCAGAGGTAATGCAAATAGTGCTCAGTGGTGATGATAATTGTTAAGTGCTCAGTGTTAATGCAAATTGTTAGCACTCAGTATTAATGAAAATTGTCAGCAGTCAGTGTTAATGCAAATAGTCAGTGCTCAGTGTTATCGCATGGGAGCCCCAAACTGGTAATCTGCCTAGGGCCGCATGGGAACTTAATCAGGCTCTGCAGACAGCCGAGGAGTAGGAAACCCAATTTAATTGACAGTAAGTGCATTTATATTCTGATTGCTATTCAGTTGTGTATGATGTTGTATGTTGTGTGCTGTGTAAGCCCCAGTTCACAATGTTGTGATCTCTGAGCAGTGCAAGTTCAATCATATGCTTGTATGGCTGAACTCACATAAGATTTGGAAGAAAAAAGGCATACATGCCTTCTTTTTTCCTGCAGTGGAATCTGATCGCATGGGTCTTCTCACCCATGCGATCAGATTCCTGTGCGAGTTCGCAGATCGCAGTGAAGTTCTCACAGGGTAGTGTGAACTGGAAAGATGGTGGAGGAACCGGCTCTGTGATCGTGCCTGTTCCCACACCGCACCAGTGTGAACCTGAGGTAAAAGCGGAGTTCCACCATATGGGCACTGGCGAGGCTGAAATGATGTGGACTGGCAAGGCTGCATTGATGGGCACTGATCAGACTGCATTGATGGACACTGATCAGACTGCATTGATGGGCACTGATCAGACTGCATTAATGGGCAGTGCAGTCTATATGTCTCTGTGTGGGCAGAGTTATTGCTGGTATATTGTTTTTGGAGCGCTGTATATATATATATGTATTGGTATTTTACTAATAGCAATTTGGAATCCCTAGGAAATAATGATACCAAGAAAGAGAAAAATTGACTCGGAGTGTAGGATATTCAAAGAACAGTGGACTTATGATTACTTTTTTGTGCAGTACAAGGAAAGAGCTGTGTGTTTGATATGCCAGAATATAGTGTCTGTGTTCAAAGAATAGAATTTGCATCGACATTATCAAACTCAACATAAAGATAAATATGATTGGTGGGTTGGAGAAGTGAGAAAAGATAAAATATTAAAACCGAAATATACATTGACAACTCAGCAAAATACTTTTGTGAAGCAGAAGCAGCTAGATACTTCATCACTGTGAGCAAGTTTTCAAGTTGCCAAGCTAATAACGTACACTGGCAGACCATTCATGGAGGGAGAATTTGTTAAAGAATGCCTTCTTTCTGTTGCCAAAGAGATGTGTCCAGAGAAGGCCGATTTATTTAGTACAGTGAGTCTTTCAGGACTCTCAAATACACGGAGGATTGAAGAAATGGGAGACAATTTGCATCAGCATTTGCAAAACTCCGCAAAAAAACTTTCCTATTTTTCCTTGGCACTTGACGAAAGTAATGATGTTCATGATTCTGCACAACTTCTAATTTTTATTCGTGGGACGAATGACTATTTTGAAGTCACAGAAGAGCTTGTTGCACTGCAAAGCATCAAAGGAACAACTACAGGAGAGGATATCTATGAAAAGGTTTGCCAAACCGTGAATAGTTTGGAGCTGGACTGGGCAAAACTAGCCAGTGTGACAACTGATGGTGCTCCTAGCATGGTGGGGTCTAAGAAAGGAGTAATTGCTCGCATTAACCAAGAGATGGACAAACATAACCATTCTCATCCAATAGCCATACACTGCCTCATCCACCAACAAGCGCTGTGTAGTAAATCACCGAAGTGGGACTCTGTTATGAAAACTGTGGTATCTTGTGTTAACTTCATTAGAGGTAATGCACTAAACCACGGACAATTTCAGGAATTTCTGTCTGAGCTAAATGTTGCCTGTGAAGATGTTCCATACCACACAGAAGTCCGTTGGCTGAGTCGAGGGAGAGTTTTGAAACATTTCTATGACCTACTTCCACAGATCACAGCTTTTCTGCTTTCAAAAAACAAAGAAGTACCAGAGCTCAATGATGCAGAATAGAAATGGCACCTTGCCTTTCTGACAGATGTAACAGAGCTACTCAACAGTTTCAATGTGCAACTTCAAGGAAAGGGGAAGCTCATCTGTGATATGCAATCACATGTGAAAGCATTTGAAGTAAAATTAGGCCTCCTCATTAAACAAGTGAAGGAGGAAAATTTCTGCCATCTCCCCACAACTCAAAATCTATTAGTGGAAAATCCATTGGTTGCATTCCCAAATAAAACATGTCTGGAGTCACTGGAAAAGTTGCAAAAGAATTTCCAATTTAGATTTAAAGAGCTTCATCTCCATGAACAGGACATACAGCTTTTCCGTGACCCATTTTCTATTGACATTGAACACGTGGATACGATTTACCAAATGGAACTGGCTGAACTGCAGAATTGTGACTCTCTGAAAGACGCATTTAAGTCAAGCAGCCTTCCTAATTTCTATGCATCTCTCCCCTCTGAGACATATCCTAATCTCAGGAACCATGCACTCGAAATGGCAACCATCTTTGGTAGCACTTATGTCTGTGAACAGACTTTTTCCAGGATGAAACATCTGAAATCTCCAACCAGATCTAGACTAACTGATGCACACTTGCATCACTTGTTATGAGTAGCAGTGA
Organism: Nycticebus coucang; assembly: GCF_027406575.1. Classification (NCBI taxonomy): domain Eukaryota; kingdom Metazoa; phylum Chordata; class Mammalia; order Primates; family Lorisidae; genus Nycticebus; species Nycticebus coucang. Next base: position 71,578,919 of record NC_069783.1, on the reverse strand, counting down.
CAAATATGGAACTGGACATTGACCATCTCATTAGCCAAAAGCAGGCCCATAGTTCCCATTGAAATGCTGGTAAGTTTGTTGATTTAACTTTACTTGTTCTGCATTTTAAATATTGTATTTGTTGCCATTTTGTTTTTTTACTTCAAAATAAGATATGTGCAGTGTGCATAGGAATTTGTTCATAGTTTTTTTTTTTTTTAACTATAGTCCGACCCTCCAATGGTCTGAGGGACAGTGAACTGGCCCCCTGTTTAAAAAGTTTGAGGACCCCTGTTGTAGAGTATCCAATAATCATTCAGATGCATGACAATAAATGATGCAGTACACAATCCCTCAGAGAATCCACCAGATTTGAGCTTGTTTTTGAACTTTATGGTGATAGGAAGTGCTCTTAAAATTTTTGCTTTGCAAACATTTAATCTTTGATTTAACCTACGACTAATTTGACTGCCTTCACTGATTTACCACACATTTGGTAATTGTCTTACTTGTTTTTATTAATCTTTCCTAAATGTATGTATAGCTCACATTACATTTATTTCAATGTTTAATATTAGAAGTACTTTAGGTCTTGATTTAGAAGTATAGTGATGTTTTTGTGGTCAGAAATGTGTAAGAGGGTGGTGCCTGTGGCTTAAGGAGTAGGGCGCTGGCCCCATATACTGGAGGTGACAGGTTCAAACCCCGCCCCAGCCAAAAAACTAAAAAAAAAAAAGAGAAATGTGTAATAACTGAACTCTTGTTTCTATCGATTAGCCTATGTTAAAATTGATTTCATTAGTTTCGCTTAAAGTGGCAATTTCCAAGAACCTGTGAGTACTTACTTTACTAAGATAAAAGGTGAGGCTGTGACTATATTGCTAGTGTGGCATGAGGAAGCTGGCTAAGATAGTTGGGATCCATGAGGTTAGAGTGTTAGGTGGGTTATCTATGTTGATATTGAAGTATCTTAAGATCATGGCAGAAAATAGATAAGAGAGGAAGTGGTAAAATTTCTGGGGAATATGGGACATGAGTAGATAGATTATCATAGCTCAACCTGATGCCCCAGGCTTCAAAGACGAGTTTAGAAATCAGGGTGTTGAGACAACAGTCTACAAGTGGCATTGAGGAGTAGTGAGAATGCTGATGCTGTAAATTTACTGGTGCAGGAGAAGTGAAAACCGGTTTAAGTAAGCGGAAGGTGTGGTTTAGTGAAGAGGTCTGCAAGGTGATTTGGAAGGGCTCTGGGAAATGATACCATCTACCAGACTAAAGTGGAAGCAGATGCAGAGAGGCAGAATGTCTTAGCTCACAAAATAAGCTTGCAGCAGTGGAGGGAGTTGGTGAGGACTGTATGGGCTACCAGTTAAAAAATAGGCCTTTGAATCAGATGGACTTGATTTGACTACCAGCTTTATTATTTATTGGCTGTGAGATGTGGGGAATTACCTAGTAATATCTCCGCTTTCTCATCTGTAAAATGGGATGTGTAATAACTACTACCAGGAACTGTTGCAAGATTTAATGAGGTTGATGTACGGGAAGGGCTTACTTTATGTACCCTGGCACACAGAAAGTGCTCGATACATTTTAACTACTAATGCTGTAACTGAATCCAAGGTTTGAACCTGCCACCCTCTGTATATGGGGTTGGCGCCCTACCCACTGAGACATAGGCACCGCCCGACATGACATTGTCTTATTTGAAGGACATTAACATTAAGCAGGCCATCTTCCTGGAGCTTTCCTGTGCTACTCACTCCAAACTGCGTCAGTAAGATAGTGGGCCTCTGGCCTCAGTGAAGACTCTGAAAAACTTCTGACATTGGCAGAAGCTAGTTTAAACACTGCTATATATATCTGATCTATATACTAGTTTCCTTCCTGTGAATGTTGAAAAACTTTTTGCTGAGTGGGATGCTGAAATGGGCATCTGATGGGTCCCTCTGTCATGTTTTTCAAGAGGACTTTAGAAATATCAAATCCTCCATGCTCTCCCTTCTCCTACTTTGGCCTGGAATTGTTTAAGCATGAGTAATGAAATAAAATAAGAACAGCCGGAGATTATCTAGAAAACAGGTTTAGCAACTTGCTTGGCTCCTGGTAAACTAGGACTTATAATCCATTCATTCTCCTCACTACTAGTTTGTTTATTTTTAAAATGTATTTTTTTTCTTTTTTAAAATTTCAGATTAATACAAGGGTACATATGATTAGGTTACATTGTTTGCATTTGTTAGGTAAAGTCCAAGTTGTAGTTGAGCCCTTGAAGACCCAGGAGGTATACCAAAAACCCTTATATTGTGCCTCTTATGTGAGAGGTTATCAAACCCCTTCTCTCCTCCCCTTTCTCCTCTCCTATCTACCCCTCCTACCTCCCCACTTCTTCCTCCCAGTTGAATTTAATTGTGTTTTTCTCTCATGTGTGCATCTGGTTATTCATCTACTGGTTTCATGTTAGTATTAGTACATTGGGTACTTGCTTTTCCATTCTTGTAATACTTTACTAAGGAGAATGTTCTTCAGTTCCATCCAGGTAATACAAAAGATGTAAAGTCTCCATCTTTTATATGGCTGAATAGTATTCCATGGTATACATATACCACAGTTTATTAATCCATACATGGGTTGATGGGCACTTGGGTTGTTTCTACATCTTGGTGATTGTGAGTTGAACTGTGATTGTGAATTGAGCGCAAATGTCCTTATGGTAAAATAATTTTTTTCCTTCTGAGTAGACATCTATAATGGGATTGTGGGATCAAACGGAAAGCCTCCTTTTAGCTCTTTGAGGATTCTCCAGACTTCTTTCCATAAAGGCTGTATTAGTTTGCAATTCTACCAACAGTGTTCACAAAGTCCCAAAACTGCAGATGCTGGTGGAGATGTGGAGAGAGGGGAACAATTAAAATGTATTCTTATATAATAGCTACTATTTTTATTTAAAAAGCAATACAAATAAAAGGGAAATAATTACAAAGCATAAATTAAATATAATTAAAAATTACCTTGTTCCCATTTCAGTCCTCTTCCTTCCAGTTCTACTCCTGGCTACCACACTGTTAACGGTTTTTTTGATATCTTTCAGAAATTTTCTATCTATGTAATATTATATATGTATATAAGTATTTATTGTTTTCAAAAACCCATGATGACATAGTATATAAATTGTTTCATATGGGGGGTGGTGCCTGTGGCCCAGTAGGTACGGTGCCAGCCCCATATGCCGAAGGTGGCCGCCTGCAACAAAAAATAGCCGGGTGTTGTGGTGGGCGCCTGTAATCCCAGCTACTGGGGTGGCTGAGGCAAGAGAATCACCTAAACCCAGAATTTGGAGGTTGCTGTGAGCTGTGACGCTAGTGCACTCTACCGAGGGTGATAAAGTGAGACTCTGTCTCAAAAAAAAAAAAAATTGTTTCATATCTTGCTTTTCTCCATTCAATGCTACAACTTGGAGACGGTTTTATATCTGAATATAATCTTTTTTCTTTCTTTCTTTTTTTTTTTTGAGACAGAGCCTCAAGCTGTCATCCTGGGTAGAGTGCTATGGCATCACAGCTCACAGCAACCTCCAACTCCTGGGCTCAAGCAATTCTCCTGCCTCCACCTCCCAAGTAGCTGGGACTACAGGCACCCACCACAGCGTCTGGCTATTTTTATTTTTATTTTTTTGGTTGCAGCTGTCATTGTTGTTTGATGGGCCCAGGCTGGATTCAAACCTGCCAGGTGTATGTGGCTGGCACCTTAGCCGTTGAGCCACAGGCACCGAGCCTGTCTTTCTTTTTAATGGTTGTGTAATAGACATAGTACGGCTGTGGCACAAATTATTTAGTCTCAACTTCCACTTTGGTTCTTCTGATGTGCCTTTTATTATTGGCTGGCAGCACTATTTTCCCAGTCCTTTGGCTCCAAACCTTGGAGTCATTCCCAGTCTCCTCCTTCCTAGTATCTGTAAATCTTGCCAGTTCTTCTTTTATAATGTTTTTCCTTTGTGTCCATACTTTTTCATTCTCATTGGTGCATCCCTGTTTTAGGCCTTATCTCTTATAGTGAATTCCTAGTTCCAGGGTCTCTATCTCTGCATATCTTGCACATTTGCTCTTGATTGGATTTCCTAATGCCAAGATTATGTTTGTGTCACTCCTCTTCTTAAAAACCTTCTGTGGCTTCCGATTCATTGTGTTACATAAAAACTCAAGCACTGATCAATAAATCTTATTCTTAAGTTGTAATCTGTAGAGTTTACGAAATTCAGATGCCTGGATCAGAATCTCTAGATACAGGACCTTTAGCCTGCATTCAAAAAACAAAACCAAGCAAAACAATTTCCTTGGCTGGGTGCAGTGGCGGCTCATTCCTATAATCCCAGCACTTTGGGAGGTTGAGGCAGAAGGATCATTTGAGGCAGGTGAAGGAGCCTAGCATGGGCAACAAAGTGAGACCTCATTTCTGCAAAAAATTAAAAAAATTAGCCCAGCATAGGGTTGTGGCATGGTGGTGCCTGCTATGATCAATTCAGTCTCAGCAACAGGGCAAGACTAGGACTCAAAAAAAAAAGAAAGTATCCAGCCCCTTCTGATGCAGTTTGTTGTTCTATCAGTTTCTCAGCCCAATAATTAAACCTCCTCACAATTTCTCTCCAAGGTACCTTCCCAGCTCCATCTCTTACTAGTAATACTATAGTTTTTTATACGTCAGTGCAAATGAAATTCTTGTTGGCTATCTGGATGCTTCTCACATTTTTTAACCTTCCAAACCCAGTCTCTTTATGAAGCTGTCACACTCAAAAGAGATTCCTGAACTCTATTCTTTGAACTAGCTTTCAGTCAAATTCTTCTCCAAATCATAGTTTTGTATTCTCCAGGTTTCCGAGTGTCCCCCTGGATTGTATGATCTTTGTCAGCAGACACCTGGTCAGTCCTTTCTTATTATTCGCACCTACAGAGTCTTCTGCACTTAGAGGCAAAGGTGTAACCAAGAATTTCTGAGATTACTGCCATTGCCTGACTTGATCATCACTGTATATGTAGTGTCGTTATCTCTTTCTGGCTTATAGCGGGTTTTCAATGCGTTATTTGTGGATTCAAAGAGTAAAAAGAACAGACTTTTGCCCAGAGAACTACAAATTCCAGGGGGCATTGCGCGGGACGTCGGCGGGCGCGGTGACGTAAGGGGGCGTGCCAAACCTGAGGGAGGGGTCGTTCTGCGGGTAGCCGGAGCCTAGGGTGGCTGTGGAGTCTGGGGTGAGAGAGGGAGTGTGGGGGAGAGAAAGGTAAGCGGCGCTGAAGAAGGGGACGCGCTGCCGGGCGCCCCCAGACTATAGAGCGGGGTAAGATGGCGGAGGCGGAGAGCCTGGAGACAGCGGCAGAGCACGAACGGATCTTGCGAGAGATCGAGAGCACGGACACGGCCTGCATCGGGCCCACGCTCAGGTACCCCGGGTACCCGGGCCACCAACTGGCGGGACGGTGGGCGGGCTCCTTTGGGTCAGTTGCCCAGCGGCTCTTTCCTTTGGAGAAACCCGCTAGCTATCTGCGTCCTGGGCCAGGCGGGTGTCCCTGCGCCGCCCCGACGTGGGGTCCCTTCTCTGCCGCCGGCGCCCCACAGCCCAGTTACATTGGAGGCTCCTCCTGCCTCCCTTGGGGCTCAGGCAGCCTTCGTTGCTCTCCGAGGCTAGCCCAGCGACTGGGAGCGAGAGCGCGCCCGACAGATGGTGGCTCTTAGCAGACCTTACCCCTGGGGACATCACCCTCCTCCCTTCGACTCACAACCCGTCCATCCCTACGTGTTAAGTCCTGCTCTTCAGGCAAAACAGTTTCACCTCACGGCCTGTTGTTCTAAGTTAAACTCTGGTCTCAAAATCACAACCACGTCTAAGAAACGGATCCCTGACAATCTTAGGCCCTAGAGGGAATTTTCCTCAACCCGCGCCCCTCTTGTGGGATCCGCTGTTCCTTGAACCCTGTTAAGACGACGACCTACCCTAAGGTGCAGCCTCCCGCTATTCACACCGCTGAGGAAATCTTATTCAAACTTACCATTGCTTAGCACGCAGATCTTTTTTTTTTTTTGTAGATGTCAAAACAAATCCCTACCTACCTCAACTTAACAAAATTTAGATAACACATGTTGTATACAGTGCAGAGCATTGTATTACGTGATTTACACATATAACTTATTTAAACCACAGAAACAATCTTATTAGGTAGGTACTATTATTATTACTTTGCAGACAAAGCACAGAGAGGTTAAATGACTTGCCCATGGTCACAATGGAAAAAAAAAAAGTAGGGGACTGAGATTCCTACTGGAGCTGTCAGGATCCAGACTCTTAACTACTGTTGTACTGCTTCAATTGCAGGTTACCATTTACCTGCATTTCCTGTTGATAATTACTCAGCAAGCCCAATTTTGAACTACTTTTCCTTTTCCCCTCAGGTTATTGGTGTCCTAGAACTAATTCATCCTCATCCTTTTCTGTTGTGTGTTCTGATCTCCACACAACTAATAGATAATTATCTCACCCTCCTTATACAATCTTGGGTCACTGCTCCTCCCTTAAACAAAGTTATTACTCACGCCAGCTTTGTCATCGGGAGAGTTGGCTCATGAAAGAGAATCTGATTGAAGGGCAGGCTGGGAGACTGCGCCTCATCTCCACCTGCACAGCTTTCTTCTCAGGGCACATTGTTTGCACAATTCTCCCCTCCTTGGTTCTAACCATTCTTAGTAGTTTGCCTTTTGCCCTTTAAAGTGAGTTTTAGCTCCAATTTTGGACCAGTTTTTTCACCCAGTTGCTCCCTCGCTCCGTTGCATTAGGATTGTGACCATTATGTTCCTCTCATATCTTGTTTTCTTTAACTCTTATGTAAGGGTCAGTGATCCTCATTTCATAGTCTTTAGTTTTATAAAAACTATGATCTGTTTACTAGTATTCTGCTAATTGCTTTATTAATGGTTATTAATATTGGGTTTTCACAAAATTAAATGTTAGTGGAGTTACCTATGATGCTGTTTCAAAATTCGATTAAGAAATTTGGCTACTGAGCTGTATTTGTGAGCCCAGCAAAGCTCCCACTGAAGCACTGGGGTTATTAAGGAGTTTTTTTCTGAAGAGTTCTTTATCAGAGCACCATCAATGTTGTGTTAAGTTGCTTGTGGTTTTCAATTGCTATTCTTGTTTTATGTGATAAATGACTTTTATTTAGTGTTATCGATGTAGTTCGTTGTGATTTATATTAGCCCTCCATTGAATAGTATTACTGCTACATAGTTATATAAACTTAATTTCGGCTTGCAGTTTTCTTAGTATCTTGACTTTAAGAATTTAGTTTTCTATCAGTATCTGTGGGGGATTGGTTTCGGGACCTCCTCTGTAGATAATCAAATCCATGGATGCTCAGGTCCCTTATATTAAATGGTATAGTATTTGCATGTATCCGATGATGTCCTCTTGTATATTCTATATTATGTCTGTATTACTTATAATACCTAATAACAATGTAAAGATGTATAAATACAGTAGTTGTTATGTTGTATTGCTTAGATAATCATGGCAAGAAAAATAAGTCTGTGGATGTTTAGTACAGAAGTAACCATCTTTTTGTTGTTGTTGAATAATTTTGATCCAAGGTTGTTTCACCCATGGATATGTAGGGTCAACTGTGTATTCATTATGGTTCAAATATAAGTTAACCATTCTTCCATTGTAACTAATTTTTTTATTATTACTAAGTAATGAAAATGAAAACTAATAAATTTCATTATTACTGAGTTTTTTCCCACTGGAAATTGGGGTTTTTGTGGAGGTAGATTGATTGAGGGAACACTGTTAAAAAAAAGTTTGAAACTCAATGGACTGTCCTACTAGTTTTAGTTGCTTTTCCTGACTGACTTATCATTTGTAAGGGGCTTTTCATTTTTAGTCTTGTCTTATTTTTTTGGCATATAATTCTAAATCTTAGTGAAGGACCCAAAGTTCAGTGACTTTTTATTTTATTTTATTTTTATTAAAACATATTTTAGGGCGGCGCCTGTGGCTCAGTGAGCAGGGCGCCGGCCCCATATACCGAGGGTGGCGGGTTCAAACCCAGTCCCGGCCAAACTGCAACAAAAAAATAGCCGGGCGTTGTGGCGGGCGCCTGTAGTCCCAGCTACTTGGGAGGCTGAGGCAGGAGAATCGCCTAAGCCCAGGAGTTGGAGGTTGCTGTGAGCTGTGTGACGCCACGGCACTCTACTGAGGGCAGTAAAGTAAAACTCTGTCTCTACAAAAAAAAAAATTAAAAACAAACAAACAAAAAAAAAAAACCAAAACATATTTTAATACAAATAGTACTCACTGTTTTTGTCTTAGTCCAGCTTTTCCCTGCCTATATTCATAGGGGATGAGCTCACCTTTTTTCCCTATCCCATTCAGAGGCAGCAGCATGCACAGACTTAATGTTTCAGATCCCATGCCTTACTCTGGATGTACCCCTGTCAAGCAAAGTGGGAAAATGAAAAAATTGTGAAAAATCTTGTAGCTGATAAGACAATGTTGGTTTGGTTCAACCAGCAATGGGTTCTGTGTCTGATTGGTTATTTTGACATGTTGGTTATGTTTGATTAGATTCAAACCACAGAAAAATTAATAGCCCCAGAGAGAAATTAATGAGAATGCAGCATTTAGTAATTTTTCCTGTATTGAATTTCAAGAATTTATTAGTTATCATCAGATCAAATATATAATGCTGATGAACCTGATCTCTTGGAAGTCCTAACCTACTGTAATTTTGAAAATAAATGAGGCAGGTAAATTATCTTATTATTTTGGGTTTGAAATATTTTATTTAAGAACTAGAAAGGAGGGGGCAGTGCCTGTGGCTCAAAGGAGAAGGGTGCTGTCCCCATATGCTGGAGGTGGTGGGTTCAAATCCAGCCCCAGTCAAAAAAAAAAAAAACAAAAACAGGGTGGCGCCTGTGGCTCAGTGAGTAGGGCGCCAGCCCCATATACCGAGGGTGGCGGGTTCAAACCCAGCCCCGGCTGAACTGCAACCAAAAACAGCTGGGCGTTATGGCGGGCACCTGTAGTCCCAGCTGCTCGGGAGGCTGAGGCAGGAGAATCACGGAAGCCCAAGAGCTAGAGGTTGCTGTGAGTCCTGTGACATCATGGCCCTCTACCAAAGGTGGTAAAAAAAAAAAAAAGGCGATACAAAAAAAAACAAAAAACAAAAACAAAAAACTAGAAAGGAAAAGATGAACAACAGATTTAATGAATATTTTTTATCCCAGTCCTTCTGTTTCCCCATTGTTTTGTTACTTTCTTATGCAAATAGGAGCATATATGCTCTTATTTTCTCCCCCCTTTTACAAAATAATTAGCATACTGTATACATATTTCTGTGGCTTAGTTTTTACCTCAGTAGTATATTTTGGAGATCTATTAGTATGTATAAATTTTCCTTATTACTATTACTTTTCACTGATGAAAAGTATATTTGTTTGAATATACCATGGTGTATTTAACCTGGCCCCTATATCGGGATTCTTGTGTTATTGCCAATCCTTTGCTGGACAGAATAATGCCTTGAATATTTGTCTTTTCTTATTGAGCTTTTTTCCTTTTTTTAAAAATTAAGTCATGTAGGCTCGGCACCTGTGGCTCAAGCCGCTAAGGCGCTAGCCACATACGCCTAAGTTGGCGGGTTCGAATCTAGCCTGGGCCCACCAAACAACGACGGCTGCAGCCAAAAAGTAGCTAGGCATTGTGGTGGGTGCCTGTAGTCCCAGCTACTTGGGAGGCTGAGGCAGGAGAATCACTTGAGCCCAGGAGTTGGAGGATGCTGTGAGCTGTGATGCCACAGCACTCTACCCAGGGTAACAGCTTGAGGCTCTGTCTCAACAACAACAACAAAAAATTAAGTCATGTATACATAGATCATGAATACATTTATGCATATGTGGGGTACAGTGTGTTGATTTTTTACATCAAACTAATTAATACAGCTTTCGCCTCATTTACTTGATTATTGTGTTAAGACATTTATGTTCTACACTTGATAGATTTGACTTGTACCCTTGCGATCTGCTCCATAGGTGTGGTCCTGCTGTTTACCCTCCCTCTATCAAACCTCCCCTCTCCCCTCCCTTCCCACTCCATTTCTCTCCTTCATCCTGGGCTATAGTTGTGTTCTATCTTTCATAAGAAAGTATGAGTAAATATAAGTTGGTTTCATAGAAGTACTGAGTACATTGGATACTTTTTCTTCCATTCTTGAGATACTTTATTCAGGAGAGTATGTTCCAGGTCCCTCCATGTAAACATAAAAGAGGTAAAGTCTCCATCTTTTTTTGATAAGTAGATGTCAATATAGTCTTTGTTTGTAATTTTTTGTATTGTGAGTGAGGCTGAAAAAATTTTTTTTTTTTTTGTGGTTTTTTTGGCTGGGGCTGGCTTTGAACCCACCATCTCTGGCATGTGGGACTGGTGCCCTACTCCTTGAGCCACAGGCGCCACCCTGAAAATCTTTTTATATGTTTGAGGACTTTTATGTATCTTTGTGTGTGTGTATTTATGTGTATACTGTCTGTTCCTGTCCTTCCCTTATTTTTCTATAATATTGGCATTTTTCTTTTTGATATTTGGGAGCACAGGTATAGAATCTTTGATGGTTATGCATTGCTTAAGGGCATTAGGAGCATACAAAGTAAAATTAGTTGCTAAGTAAACCGTTGTGTTTTAAAGAATGAAAGCTTCATATCTACCTTTTCAAAATTCAAAGAACATGAATAAATAGATATATTTTAAAATAATTTAAAAATCTTAGGGCTGAGTGTGGTAGCTCATGCCTGTAAATCCTGGCACTTTGGGAGGCTAAGGTGGGATGATTGCTTGAGGTCAGGAGTTCCAGACTAACCTGGACAACATAGCAAGACTTCATTACTACAAAAAACAAAAAAAAGTTAGTTGGATATGGTGATATGTGCCTGTAGTCCCAGGAGGCTGAGACCAGAGAGCTTGAGCACAGGAATTTGAGATTACAGTAAGCAATGATTGAGCCACTGTATTCCAGTCTGGGTGACAGAATGAGATTCTGTCTCTTAAAGAAAAGTCCTAGACTAAGATCCTATGATAATTTGAAATCATAACGTTTTATTGGCAAATGCAGTGATGTCATTACAAATAAAATGCTTCATATACAAATAAAATTCTTAGTAAAGGGGGGGATATCAGCAATTTTATAAATTCTTTACCTTTAAATTTTATGGCATGTATCCATGTTTATATCATTTTCAAAATCAACATAATTTGTTTATGAATTAATTACAAAAATGTATTGATAAGGACAGTTATTTGGTATGATTTTGGAAATACTTTAGAATTTTGGATGACAATTATTATAACTTTAATTAGAATATGATGCATATGAATAATAGGGCATAAAGAAAAATAAAAATATTTTGATTCTTTTCATTATTGAAGTTGATTATAATATCTGCTAATGATGTAATAATTGATATAATCATACACCAAAATTAAGCTTCTATATAAGCTTCTTTTTTTTTTTTGAGACAAAGTCTTTGTCACCCTGGGTAGAGTGTGGTGGTGTTACAGCTTACAGCAACCTCAAACTCTTGGGCTCAAGTAATTCTCTTGCTTCAGCTTCCCAAGTAGCTGTGACTACAGGCACCTGCCACAATGCCCGGCTGTTTTTTATTGCAATTGTCATTGTTGGTTAGCTGGTCTGGGCCGGGTTTGAACCTGCCAACTTTGGTGTATGTGGCTGGCCCTGTAACCACTGTGCTATGGACGCCAAGCCTATATAAGAAACTTAAGCAAATAAAATTAGTGAGTCACTTGTCTGTGGAATATATCAAAGTTGGGATCTTGAGAAATAATGACATTTTAAGTTTACTTGGGAGGAAATAGCAAAAATAGTGAGGGGGGAGGAATTGTTAGTAAAAGCTGAGTTATGTAGCTAAACTTATATACTTGAGTTCTGAGGTGACTAATAGGTTATTTCTGAGAGATATCTGTCATGGCTGTGGAATGGAAGAATAGAGCCATTTCTGTGATGTAGTACTGTCTGTGGAATAGTTAGAAGGCAAGTAACACATTTTGCTCAAAGACAAACTGATGTTGCATGGACTTTGTTCCAATATTTGAATTGAAGAGAGTTCAGCTAAGCAATAGACAGCATGGATGGAGTATTTTAATGTTTTGGCTATTTTTTAAAAGCAATTTGTAATGTGTATTGTAATTGTATTTTACATTTCTTGGTGTCTGCACATTGATAATGTTTTCCTTTAAATTGCACGTAACTTCACATTAATATTTTATAACATATTTTGACTATTTTTTGGAGGGACTAAATTGTCTAAACTTTTAGAGTTTTTTTCAGTCTCATTTTCCTCTTACTCTGGTTGATTGATGATTCTTTTTCTCTCTTTGTCTCTAATTTTTCCTTGCCTCCTTCTAGAAAGGAATTAGATACGTTCCAAAAATCTACATATAATAATACCTCAAAGGTGGTGAGGAAATAGGGGCAAAGGGAAAATAAGGGTAAGGAGGAGAAGAGGAGGTCAAGAGTAAGAGCAGCTAGAAGGTTAATTTCTTTTTTTTTGTTTTGTAGAGACAGAGTCTCACTTTATCACCCTCAGAGTGCCATGGCGTCACACAGCTCACAGCAACCTCCAACCTGGGCTTAGGCGATTCTCCTGCCTCAGCCTCCTGAGTAGCTGGGACTACAGGCGCCCGCCACAACGCCCGGCTATTTTTTTGTTGCAATTTGGCCGAGGCTGGGTCTGAACCCACCACCCTTGGTATAAGGGGCTGGTGCCCTACCCACTGAGGTAGAGGCCCCACCCAGAAGGTTAATTCTAAAATGCCTGTACATTTTGTAAAGGTAGACCATCAGTTTGGGTTTAGGCTTTCTAGCAGCTAGTGCAAAAAGAGTTATACTCAGTTATTTGATTTATGGTGTTATAAAATTAAAAAATAATTACTTAGGAGAGGCAGAGTTATTTTTGGTTTAAGGCCAGAGAACTGTTTTTCCCATGTGTTCTGACAAAGAAGTGTCTGTATAACAGGACTTTACTATCTAGATAGTAAATGCTGCAATATGTGTTAGGCTCTTCCTTATACTGCTCTTTAGTGAAAACATATGGTATAACCAAGGTACAATTTAATAAAAGCAGTTCTGCAGGAAGCCAAAATAAAGTAGTCCAGGAATGGAGTTCTTTTCTGGTCTTACCTTAGTCAAGCATAGAGTTTGTAATACCTGGTGTGAAAGTTGGAAGTGGCATTATCCTTCTCCCCTCTTCTTTTGAGATTATTAACCACTTTGAGACTCTTGTGAAAGTGGTAGATAATTTCCTTAGTAAAATGCATATGTGTCCGGTCTCCATGATTTCTAATCTGGAAGAATGCATGCACTGCATATACATACATTAGTTAATTGTCCATAAGTACAGCTTTTAGTAGTGTAGCTTTTTTTTTTTGTAGAGACAGAGTCTCACTTTACCACCCTCGGTAGAGTGCCATGATGTCACAGGACTCACAGCAACCTCCAGCTCTCGGGCTTCCGCGATTCTCCTGCCTCAGCCTCCCGAGCATCTGGGACTACAGGCGCCCACCACAGCGCCCGGCTATTTTTTGGTTGCAGTTCAGCTGGGGCTGGGTTTGAACCTGCCACCTTCGGTATATGGGGCCGGCACCCTACTCAGTAGTATAGCTTTTAATAAGAATTTAATAACTCAATTGTCAGTGAGTTCAAGTTTATGTTTTTATGCCTTTTTTTTCTGAATATGTCAGTTGCCTGTATTCTTGGGGTTAAGTACAGAGCAATATATGCTTTAAAAGTGTATAATGCTGGGCACAGTGACTCATGCCTGCAATCCCAGCACTTTGGGAGGCCACAGGAGGATTGCTTGAGGCCAGGAATTTGAGATTACATTGACATATGATTGTGCCACTGCACTCCAGCCTAGGCCTGGGTGACAGAGCAAGACCCCGTTTTTTTTTTAATCAACTAGCTCTGAGTAGTCTTAATACACATAGCTTTTTGGAATTTGAAGAACTTGAATAAACTACCTTATACTTCTGAAAGAAGTGGAGTGAGGGAGAGTACCCAAAGATAGGACCACGATTCTTTCTAGGAGTAATTAAGAGTGTGTTCTAGCACAGAAATAAATGCCATTAATGCCACAATAATTTTGATTAGAGCAGTCTTAAATTTGATGTTTTAAAAAAACAACCCACTTTGGCCATTTGAAACATTGTGAACAAATAAAGTAACTTTTATTATAGGTTATATAAAGTTTTGCCTTATGCTGTATAATTTAGAGAATAGACTAGCTAGAAAATGTATGCCTTATGAAGTAGGTTATTTCCTCCTTGGAATGTTTAGAATTACCCTGTTCTATAGAGTTATAATTTTTTTTTTTTTATTGTTGGGGATTCATTGAGGGTACAATAAGCCAGTTACACTGATTGCAATTGTTAGGTAAAGTCCCTCTTGCAATCATGTCTTGCCCCCATAAAGTGTGACACACACTAAGGCCCCACCCTCCTCCCTCCATCCCTCTTTCTGCTTCCCCCCCCATAACCTTAATTGTCATTAATTGTCCTCATATCAAGATTGAGTACATAGGATTCATGCTTCTCCATTTTTGTGATGCTTTACTAAGAATAATGTCTTCCACGTCCATCCAGGTTAATACGAAAGATGTAAAGTTTCCATTTTTTTTAATGGCTGAATAGTATTCCATGGTATACATATACCACAGCTTGTTAATCCATTCCTGGGTTGGTGGGCATTTAGGCTGTTTCCACATTTTGGCAATTGTAAATTGAGCTGCAATAAACAGTCTAGTACAAGTGTCCTTATGATAAAAGGATTTTTTTCCTTCTGGGTAGATGCCCAGTAATGGGATTGCAGGATCGAATGGGAGGTCTAGGTTGAGTGCTTTGAGGTTTCTCCATACTTCCTTCCAGAAAGGTTGTACTAGTTTGCAGTCCCACCAGCAGTGTAAAAGTGTTCCCTTCTCTCCACATCCACACCAGCATCTGCAGTTTTGAGACTTTGTGATGTGGGCCATTCTCACTGGGGTTAGATGATATCTCAGGGTTGTTTTGATTTGCATTTCTCTAATATATAGAGATGATGAACATTTTTTCATGTGTTTGTTAGCCATTCGTCTGTCGTCTTTAGAGAAAGTTCTATTCATATCTCTTGCCCATTGATATAAGGGATTGTTGGCTTTTTTCATGTGGATTAATTTGAGTTCTCTATAGATCCTGGTTATCAAGCTTTTGTCTGACTGAAAATATGCAAATATCCTTTCCCATTGTGTAGGTTGTCTCTTTGCTTTGGTTATTGTGTCCTTAGCTGTACAGAAGCTTTTCAGTTTAATGAAGTCCCATTTGTTTATTTTTGTTGTTGTTGCAATTGCCATGGCAGTCTTCTTCATGAAGTCTTTCCCCAGGCCAATATCTTCCAGTGTTTTTCCTATGCTTTCTTGGAGGATTTTTATTGTTTCATGCCTTAAGTTTAAGTCCTTTATCCATCTTGAATCAATTTTTGTGAGTGGGGAAAGGTGTGGGTCCAGTTTCAGTCTTTTACATGTAGACATCCAGTTCTCCCAACACCATTTATTGAATAGGGAGTCTTTCCCCTAAGGTAAGTTCTTGTATGGTTTATCAAAGATTAGGTGGTTGTAAGATGTTAGTTTCATTTCTTGGTGTTCAATTCGATTCCAAGTGTCTATGTCTCTGTTTTTGTGCCAGTACCATGCTGTCTTGACCACTATGGCTTTGTAGTACAGACTAAGATCTGGTATGCTGATGCCCCCAGCTTTATTTTTGTTACAGAGAACTGCCTTAGCTATACGGGTTTTTTTCCGGTTCCATACAAAACGCAGAATCATTTTTTCCAAATCTTGAAAGTACGATGTAGGTACTTTGATAGGAATGGCATTGAATAGGTAGATTGCTTTGGGAAGTATAGAC
Organism: Nycticebus coucang; assembly: GCF_027406575.1. Lineage (NCBI taxonomy): Eukaryota > Metazoa > Chordata > Mammalia > Primates > Lorisidae > Nycticebus > Nycticebus coucang. The sequence goes on along the minus strand of NC_069783.1, from coordinate 71,562,949 downwards.
ATTTTAACAATGTTAATTCTTCACATCCATGAGCATGGTATGCTCTTCCATTTGTTAATATCCTCTGCTATTTCCTTTCTGAGGATTTCATAGTTTTCTTTATAGAGGTCCTTCACCTCCTTCGTTAGGTATATTCCTAGGTATTTCATTTTCTTTGAAACTATGGTGAAGGGAGTTGTGTCCTTAATTAGCTTCTCATCTTGACTGTTATTGGTGTATACAAAGGCTACTGACTTGTGGACATTGATTTTATATCCTGAAACATTACTGTATTTTTTGATGACTTCTAGGAGTCTTGTGGTTGAGTCTCTGGGGTTCTCTAAGTATAAGATCATGTCGTCAGCAAAGAGGGAGAGTTTGACCTCCTCTGCTCCCATTTGGATTCCCTTTATTTCCTTGTCTTGCCTAATTGTATTGGCTAGAACTTCCAGCACTATGTTGAATAGTAAAGGTGACAGAGGACAACCTTGTCTGGTTCCAGTTCTAAGAGGAAAAGCTTTGAGTTTTACTCCATTCAGTAAAATATTGGCTGTGGGTTTGTCATAGATAGCTTCAATCAGTTTTAGAAATGTGCCACCTATGCCTATACTCTTCAGTGTTCTAATTAGAAAAGGATGCTGGAGTTTATCAAATGCTTTTTCTGCATCTATTGAGAGGATCATATGATCTTTATTTTTGCCTCTGTTAATATGGTGGATAACGTTTATGGACTTGCATATGTTAAACCAGCCTTGCATCCCTGGGATGAAGCCTACTTGATCATGATGAATGACTTTTTTGATGATAAGCTGTAATCTGTTGGCTAGGATTTTGTTGAGAATTTTTCCATCTATATTCATGAGTGAGATTGGTCTGAAATTCTCCTTTTTGCTTGGGTCTTTTCCTGATTTTGGTATCAGGGTGATGTTTGCTTCATAGAATGTGTTGGGGAAGATTCCTTCTTCCTCAGTTTTTTGGAATAATTTCTGCAGTACAGGAATAAGCTCTTCCTTGAAGGTTTGATAGAATTCTGGAGTGAAGCCATCTGGACCAGGGCATTTTTTAGTTGGAAGCTTTTTTATTGTTTCTTTGATCTCAGTGCTTGAAATTGGTCTGTTCAGGAGGTCTATTTCTTCCTGGCTAAGTCTAGGGAGAGGGTGTGATTCCAAATATTGATCCATTTCCTTCACATTGTCAAATTTCTGGGCATAGAGTTTCTGGTAGTATTCAGAGATGATCTCTTGTATCTCTGTAGGATCCGTTGTTATTTCCCCTTTATCGTTTCTGATTGAGGTTATTAGAGATTTTACTTTTCTATTTCTTGTTAGTCTGGCCAATGGTTTATCTATTTTATTTATTTTTTCAAAAAACCAACTCCTTGTTTCATTAATTTTCTGAATGATTCTTTTGTTTTCAATTTCATTGATCTCTGATTTGATTTTGGATATTTCTTTTCTTCTACTGAGTTTAGGCTTAGATTGTTCTTCTTTTTCCAATTCCATAAGATCTCTTGTGAGATTGTTGATGTGCTCTCTTTCTGTTTTTCGAATGTAGGCATCTAAAGCGATGAATTTTCCTCTCAAAACTGCTTTTGCAGTATCCCACAGGTTTTGGTAGCTTGTGTCTTCATTGTTGTTATGCTCAAGGGAGTTAATGATTTCCTGTTTTATTTCTTCCTTCACCCATCTGTTATTCAACAGAAGATTGTTTAATTTCCATGCCTTTGGGTGGGGTTGAGCATTTTTGTTAGAGTTGAGTTCCACCTTTAGTGCCTTATGGTCTGAGAAGATACAAGGTAAAATTTCAATTCTTTTGATTCTGTTGATATTTGTTTTGTGTCCCAGGATATGATCAATTTTGGAGAATGTTCCATGGGGTGATGAGAAGAATGTATATTCTTTATCTTTGGGGTGGAGTGTTCTATATACGTCTATCAAGCATAATTGTTCTAGGGTCTCATTTAAATCTCTTACATCTTTGTTTAATTTCTGTTTAGCGGATCTGTCCAGCTCTGTTAGAGGTGTGTTAAAGTCCCCTGTTATGATGGTATTATCAGATATCATATTGCTCAGACTGAGTAAGGTCTGCTTCAAGAATCTGGGAGCATTTAAATTGGGTGCATAAATATTTAGAATTGAAATGTCTTCTTGTTGTAGTTTTCCCTTGACCAATATAAAGTGACCATCTTTGTCTTTTTTGACTTTAGTTGCTTTAAATCCACATATATCTGAAAATAAGATTGCAACTCCTCTTTTCTTCTGAATTCCATTTGCCTGAAAAATTGTCTTCCAACCCTTGACTCGGAGCTTTAATTTGTCTTTTGAAGCCAGGTGTGTTTCTTGCAGACAGCAAATGGATGGCTTGTGTTTTTTAATCCAGTCAGCCAATCTATGTCTCTTCAGTGGGGAATTCAAGCCATTAACATTTATTGAGATAATTGATAAGTGTGGTAGTATTTTATTCGTCTTATTTTGTGAGAGTCCATTGCTTAGTTTTATCTTTTGCATCAGTGTGGAGGTTAGGTTCTGTCCTTTGATTTCTGAGTTCTTACTTTGCTGCTGATCCATTGTGGTGGTCAGTGTGCAGAACAGGTTGAAGTATTTCCTGTAGAGCTGGTCTTGTTGTGGCAAATTTCCTCAATGTTTGTATATCCGTAAATGATTTGATTTCTCCGTCAATTTTGAAGCTTAGCTTAGCAGGGTACAGAATTCTGGGCTGGAAATTGTTCTGTTTAAGTAGATTAAAGGTAGATGACCATTGTCTTCTTGCTTGGAAAGTTTCATTAGAGAAGTCTGTGGTAACTCTGATGGATTTGCCCCTGTAGGTCAACTGGCGCTTACTCCTGGCAGCTTGCAGAATCTTTTCTTTTGTCTTGACTTTGGACAGGTTCATCACAATGTGTCTTGGAGAAGCTCGGTTAGAGTTGAGGCGACCCGGGGTCCGATATCCCTCTGAAAGCAGTGTGTCAGAATCTTTGGTGATGTTTGGGAAATTTTCTTTTATAATATTCTCTAGTATGGCTTCCATTCCTCTGGGGCATTCTTCTTCCCCTTCTGGAATTCCTATAACTCGTATGTTGGAACGCTTCATAAAGTCCCATAATTCTGACAGTGAACGTTCTGCTTTCTCTCTTTTCTTTTCTGCCTCTTTTACTGTCTGAGTTATCTCAAGAACTTTGTCTTCTACCTCTGAAATTCTTTCTTCTGCATGGTCTAACCTGTTGCTGATACTTTCCATTGCATCTTTAAGTTCCCTAATTGACTGTTTCAGTTCCTTCAGGTCTGCTATATCCTTTTTATATTCTTCATATCGTTCATCTCTTATTTGATTCTGTTTTTGGATTTCCTTTTGGTTATTTTCCACTTTATTAGCAATTTCCTTCATTGTTTCCATCATTTCTTTCATTGTTTTCAACATGTGTATTCTAAATTCCCTTTCTGTCATTCCTAACATTTCTATACTGGTGGAATCATCTGCAGTAGCTACCTCATGGTCCCTTGGTGGGGTTGTTCTAGACTGGTTCTTCATGTTGCCTGGAGTTTTCTGCTGATTCTTCCTCATGAGTGATTTCTTTTATCTGTTTCCTTGCCCTAATTTTCCTTTCACTTCCTCTTGCTCTTTAAGTTCTTGTGCCTGTGGAAGTTGTGGGCGGGTTTAGACGGATTGAACACACGCGACCACTTGCCGGTTTTCCACGGTTTTAGTCCTCCTCTTGGAGTCCAGAAGTCTCTCGCTTACTCCCTGTATCCTCTGAGGGGTGATGATAGGCAGATCCCACCAGCCAGAGATGCCTGGAGTCCTATCTCCCCAGACTCACGGTGCCCAGATGCAAGGAAGCTGTTACTCGGCTACCATCTTGCTCCGCCTCTATTGGATCTTTTCTAGAGAGTTATAATTTTTTTAAAATTTTGATATGTTCACCCCTACAAGCACAATGATTGATGAAAGAAATTTGAGCATGTAATATATGTATGTATAAATGTAATTTAGGGCTTTAAAATACACATTACATATACAGTGAAATATTTAAGAGAGTAAAACCCATCATAGTGTAACAAACTAGATTACCTTAATGTGATTTGTTATGATACATATGGACTGGGACTCTGTGTATCTACATGTCATTTGCAGTCTTGAAAATTATCTCACTAACATTCACCTTGAATTTTTATGAGTTTATCTTTGGTTACTACTGTGGTTTGATAATCAGATTGATCACTAGATAAAAGCAAAAAACAAAAACAGTCACAATAATAAGCAATTCTATCATTTGAGTTATTTATATGCTTCTAGTGCTTAGAACTCTAGATAAATGTTCTACCATATATTAGGTAAAAAAAAGGGCATTTGCCAAAAGTGATGCCATGGATTAAAATGTAGGCTCTCTTGCTTTACATAGTCTGTGATTAAAAAGTTGTGGAGGAAAACAGGCTTTCAATTTTGACCTTGTTTTTATAGGCCTGCAGCATGACAAGCTCTGTGACTCATGTATATTCTTTTGGCACTCTGATATTGTGTAGGGGAGTACTGACATCTTGTTGCGTATTCCAGCCAAGTCTCTTTCTTCCTATTGTTCTCAGCGTCTTTATTTTTGAAACTTGCTTGTCTTTCTCCTTTGCAAATTGTGCCTTTCTTTCCTCATATTTGTGCTTGCCCTTTCACTTCCTACAATTTAGAACTTTAAAACACGTATTGTCCATTGAAACATCTGAGCAAGCAAGAATCATCATGATGTAACCAGTTTCCACTTCCTCTGGAAGCTCTGGTGCTAATAAACAATTCAATTCTATAAGTATTGATATGAAATGTGATCTTATCAAGCAGTATGAATAAAAACAGCAGACATTGGGCTGGACAAAATTTATGCTGTGAAATAATTTTGGTATAGAATTAGATATAAGGAAAGGTATGTTTATGGCATATATATTAAAGAAAAGTAAAAAAATAATTGAGCTAGTCAAGTTATTTTGTTTTTGATGAGGTAAGGGAGTTCCTTGATGTTTGTGAGGAGGAGGTGTACAAGGAAGATCTTTTGGCAGTGGTGTAGCAAAAGTAAGAAGAAAGTGAGATGAGAAGAGTTCCTGAAATCCAAAGAAAAATAGGTTATTAGAAGCATAGTAGATATGCATTTGACTGTATACTTTATTACTTGATTTTTACAAGTTAAACTTTTTATTTTGAGATAATTACAGATTCACATGCAGTTGTAAGAAATAATACAAAGATCCATTGTACCCTTTACCTAGTTTCTCCCAATGGTAATGTCATGCAAACCTATAGCTATAGCACAGTGTCCGGACCAAGATATTGACTTTTTTTTTTTTTTAAAGCCATATTTTTTTATATTCTTTTTTATTTCATAATTGAAAAAAGCTGGTTTTAAATTTCTTTCTTTTTTTTTAAGATATTGACATTTTATTTGGACAGTCAAGATATGGAACATTTCTTTTATTTATTTATTTAATTATTTTAAAAAGTTTAGATTAATATAAAGGTACAAATGATTAGGTTACTTTGTTTGTGTTTCTTTTTTTTTGGCCGGGGCTAGGTTTGAACCTGCCACCTCCAGCATATGGGACCGGCACCCTACTCCTTGAGCCACAGGCACTGGGTGACGTTCAAATTGTGTTGAGGCAGTTGAGCCCTTCATCCTAGGGGTGTGCTGTACACCCTCACAATGTATCCATCAGGTAGGAGTTTACCAGTCCCCCTCTCTCCTCTCCTTTCTCTGCTCCCCCTTCCCCCCACTGGAATATACTTGTGTTATTCTCTCATATGGGCATATAATTGTTTTTCTCTTAGATTCATGTTAGTTTTGAGTACGTTGGATACTTCTTTTGCATTCTTGAGATACTTTACAAAGAAGGATGTGTTTCAAGTCCATCCATGTAACTACAAAAGATGTAAAGTCACCATCTTTTTTTATAGCTGAATGGTATTTCATTATACATATATATACCATAGTTTATTAATCCATTCATGGGTTGATGGGTGCTTGAGTTGCTTCCATGTCTTGGCAATTGTGAATTGAGCTGCAGTAAACATTCTAACACAAATGTCCTTGTGATAAAATGATTTATTTTCTTCTGGGTAGATTCCCAGTAATAGAATTGCAGGTTCAAAAGGAATGTCTACATTTAGCTCTTTGAGGATTCTCCATACTTTTTTCCATAAAGGCTGTATTAGTTTGCAGTCCCAGCAACAGTGTAAACGTGTTCTCGTCTCTCCACATCCATACCAACATTTGCAGCTTTGAGATTTTGTGATGTGGGCTATTCTACCTGGGGTTAGGTGATATCTCAGGGTGGTTTTTGATTTGCATTTCTCTGATGACTAGGGATGATAAGCATTTTTTCATGTGTTTGTTGGCCATTTACTTGTCTTCTTCAAAGAAGGTTCTGTTCATGTCTCTTGCTCACTGCTGGATGGGATTGTTTGCTCTTTTTTTGTTGATTAATTTGAGTTCTCTGTAGATTCTAATCAGTCCTTTGTCAGATTCGTAACATGCAAATATCTTTTAAGATATGGAACATTTCTGTCATCACAGGGAGCTCATGAGGCTCTCTTCCATTTCCAACAACCCGTGCCCCTATCCCCTCTTTAAACCCTGGCAATTACTAATCTGTTCTCCATTTCTATAATTTTGTCATTGCAAGAATTTATGTAAATAGAATCATATAGTATGTAACTTTGGGGTTGGCTTTTTTCACTTAGCATACTTTCCTGAAGATTCATCCAGATTGTTATTATGTGTCAATAATTTGTTCCTTTTTATTGCTGAGTAGTATTCCATGGTATGAGTGGTACTACAGATTGTTTAATCATTCACTCTTTGAAGAACTTCTGGGTTATTTCTAATTTTTTGCTATTAAAAATAATGCTTCTGGCTTGGCGCCCATGGCTCAGTGGGTAGGGCACTGGCCACATACACCAAGGCAGACGGATTTGAACCCGGCCTCGGCCTGCTAAACAACAATGACAACTGCAACAAAAAAATAGCCGGGAATTTTAGTGGGTGCCTGTAGTCCTAGCTACTTGGGAGCTTGAGGCAAGAGAATCGTTAAGCCCAAGAGTTTGAGGTTGCTGTGAGCTGTGATGCTACAGCACTCTACTGAAGGTGACATAGTGAGACTTTGTGTCAAAAGAAAAAAAACATAATGGGCTTGGCACCTGTGGCTCAAGTGGCTAAGGCACCAGTCACATACATTTGAGCTGGTGGGTTCAAATCTAGCCCGGGCCCGCCAAACAACAATGATGGCTGCAGCCAAAAAATAACTGGGCGTTGTGGCAGGCGCCTGTAGTCCCAACTACTTGGGAGGCAGAGGCAGGATAATTGCTTGAGCCCAGGAGTTGGAAGTTGCTGTGAGCTGTGATGCCACAGCTCTCTACCCAGGGCTGTGAGGCTCTGTCTCAAAAAAAAAAAAAAAAAAAAAAAATAATAATGCTTCTGTAGACATTTGTGTACAGGTTTTTGTGTGAACATATGTTTTCAGTTCTCTTGATCTATATCTAGGAATGGAATTGCCAGATCACGTGATAGCTCCACGTTTAATTTTTGAGAAACTACCAAACCTTTTTTCTAAAAAATTGGAATCGTTATATATGGCTGGCAGGGATGTACCCGCCAACCACATATAAGGATTCCAATTTCTTCATATTGTTGCCAGCAGTTGGTGTTATCACTTTTTATTTTTTATTTTATTTTATTTATTATTTTTTTTTTTTTAGAGACAGGGTCTCACTTTGTCACACTTGGTAGACAGCTCTTGGGCTTAGGCAATTCTCTTGCCTCAGCCTCCCGAGTAGCTGAGACTACAGGCGCCCGCCACAACTCCCGGCTATTTTGTTGTTGTTGTTGTTGTTGCAGGTTGGCCAGGACCGGGTTTGAACCCACCACCCTCAGTATATGGGTTCTTTGCCCTATTCACTGAGCCACCGGTGCCGCCCTGTTATCACTTCTTAATTTTAACCATTCTGATAGGTATGTCAAAATGGTTAGTAGTAATAGGTAGTAATATCTCCTTGTATCAATAGTTTTAATTTACATCTCTCTAACTGCTAATGATGTTGAACATCTTTTCATGTGCTCATTTGCTGTATGAATATCCTTTTTGATGAATTACATCTTCATGTCTTTTACCCAGTTTCTAATTGGATTTTTTTAACTGTTGGGTTTTGAGAATTCTTTTTTATAGATATTGTTCTGTTGTTGGATATGTGGTCTGAAAATATTTTCTCTGACTATGTAGCTTGACTTTTTATCCTTTAAGAAGGTCTTTTGCAGATCAGAGGTTTTAAAAATTTGGGCTGGGAGCGGTGACTCACACCAGCCTGAGCAAGAGATAGACTCCATCTCCACACAAAAGCAGAAAAATTAGCTCAGTGTGGTGGCATGCACCTGTAGTCCCAGCTTCTAGGGAAGCTGAGGCAGAAGGATGGCTTGAGCCTAGAGGTCTGACATTGCAATGAGCTATGATGATGCCACTGTATTCTAGCCCAGGCAGTAGAGCAAGACCCTGTGTTAAAAAAGTTTTTTTTTTTTTTTGCTGAAGTCTACTTTATCAATTTTTCCTTGTATAGAGCATGCCCTCAGAACTCTTTGCTTTTTTTGCCTGGTCTTACTTAGAGCCAGAAGAACTTCCACGTGTGTGTTTTATGTTTTTCATAATTTCAAAGTTTTAAGGGGATACACATGTCTTTGATACATGGCTTGTGTCAGGGATATAAATGTGCCTATTACTCCCATGGAGTTCATTGTACCCGTTAAGTGGGGTTTTGCCTCGTCTCATCCCCCTTCTCTTGCTTGATTCCTAATGAATTTTATTTCCCTTTGTGCCCTTGTGTGCCCATCGGTTAGTTCTAGAGAGTACATGTGGTATTTGTTTTTCCATTCTTGAGATACTTTGCTTGGGATAATGGTCTCTATTTTCTTCCAAATTGCTGCAAAAGGCATTACTTTGACCTTTCTTAAGGTTGAGTAGTACTCCATAGTATACATATTTCACAGTTAGTTAATCCACTCATGAAATGAAGGGCACTTGAGTTGCCTCCATGTCTTTGCAATTATGAATTGTGCTGCAATAAACATTCAACTGGAGGTGGCTTTTTGATAAAATTACCTCTTTTCCTTTAGGTAGATACCCGTAGTGGGATTGCTAGGTCAAATGGAAGATCTAGTTCTAGTTCTTTAAGAAATTTTCATACTGTTTTCCATAGGGATGGTACTAATTTGCAGTCCCACCAACTGTGTAAGAAAGCATTCCTTTCTCTCTGAATCCACACCAGCATCTATTAATTTTTTTCTTAAAAGTTTTATAGTTTTCCTAAAATGTAAGGCCTGTAATCTATTTTGAGTTAATTTTCATAATTTTGTTGTTTTTGTATAAGATTTGAGATAGGTTGAAGAGGTTTTTTTTTTTTTTTTCTCTTGGTGCCTATCAATGTTTAAATGTTCCAGTACCATTTATTGAAAATCCTTCACCGAATTACTGTTAAACCTTTGTCAAAAATTACTTGGGCATATTTTTGTGTTTCTGGGTTCTCTCCTTTCTGTTGGTTGTCTATGTGCCTGTCTTTTTCCTAAAACCATAGTCTTGGTTACTGTAGCTATATATAATGTTTTGATTTTGGGCAGATTGAGTCCTCTTTATCTTCTTTAACCTTATTTATCAAAAAACTTTAATTTTCTTTATTGAAATAGTTTTAGCTTGCTTCCTTTGCTTTTCCATTACATTTTAGAATAGTTTTGTCTGTGTCAGTAACAGTGTTGCCGAGATTTTGATAGGAATTGTATTACATCTGTATGTCTGTTTAGGGAGAATTGATATCTTTACTATGGTAAAGTCTTCCAGTCCACAGACATATTATGTCTTTCTGTTTATTGAGGTCTCTTTTAATTTATTTCATCAGCATTGTGCAGTTTTTAGTATACAACGTTGGTACATGTTTTGTTAGATTTACACTTAAGTATTTCATTTTTAAAGTGATTGTAAATGGCATTTTAGATTGTAGTGTGTGTTTATTCTAGTGTATAGAAAACCAATTAATTTTTGTATATTTACTTTGTATTTTGTGAACTTGTTGAACTCACTTATTAGTGTAGGAGTTTTTTTTAGATTCCTTGGAGTTTTCTATGTAGAAAATAATATCATCTGTAAATGGGTATGGTTTTAGTTCTTTTGCAATATGTGTTCCTTTTCCCCCTAATTTCAGTGGCTAGAACTTCTAGGACTATGTTGAATAAGACTGGTGAAAATGGACATGTTTGCTTTTTTCCTGATCTTAGAGAGAAGCATTCAATCTTTCCTCATTAAGTGTATTGTTGATTGTAGGTTTTTTGTAGGATCTTTTTATCAAGTTGAGGAATTTCTTCTCTATTCTTGTTTTCTGAGTTTTTATCGTAAAACAGTGAATTTTGTCAAATGTTTTTAAGGCCTCAATTGTTAGGATCAGCTGGGTGTGGTGGCTCCAGCTTTTGAAATCCCAGTTGCTGAGAAGGCTGAGGCAGGAGGATAGCTTGAGGCCTAGAGTTTGATACCAGTCTGGGCAGCACAGCAAGACCCCAATGCTTAAAAAATAAAAAATTATTTGGGCATGGTGGCACACACCTATAGTTGTAGCTATTCAAGAGGTTGAAATGGCAGTACTGCTTGAACCTAGGAGTTCAAGGCTGCAGTGAGCTTTGAATGTGCCATTGAGTTACTAGCTGGGTAACAGAGTAAGACTTTGTCTCTTTTTAAAAAATTGCTATGATCATGTGATTTTTAAAATTTAGTCTGGTGAATTACATTGATTTTGGAATATTGAATGAGCCTTGTATCTCTGGAATAAATCTCACCTGGTCATTGTGTATGTTTTTTTCATTTATCTCTAAATTTTGTTTGCCAGTATTATGTTAAAGATTTTTGGTTTGTATTTTTAAAGATCTTGGTCTGTACTTTTTTCTATTTTTTTTTACTGTCTTTTATATTTAATATTAGCTTCATAAAATGAATTGAGAGATTTCCCTTCCCTCTTCTTCTATTTTCTGGAAGAGATTTTAGAATTTGTGCTAATCCTGCTTTAAACATTTTGTAGAATTCTCCATCAAAACTGTCTAGACTTGGAGATTTATTTTGGGGGGATTTTAAATTACAGTTTTCTTCATAGTTATAAGACTATACAAATAACTTATATTGGTGAGTTGTGGTAGTTTGTGTTTTTTGAGGAATTGGTTGATTTCATCTTCAATTGTCAAATTTATACATGCAGAATTTATTGTTTTATAATTGTTTTGATGGCTACACATGTGTAGTGATATCACTTGTTTCATTCTTTATATTAGTAATTAATCTCTTATATTTGCTAAGTATCAATTTTATTGATCTTTCAAAATACTAGACTTTGATTTTCTTTTTTTTATTGTTGGGGATTCATTGAGGGTACAATAAGCCAGGTTACACTGATTGCAATTGTTGGGTAAAGTCCCTCTTGCAATCATGTCTTGCCCCCATAAAGTGTGACACACACCAAGGCCCCACCCCCCTCCCTCTGTCCCTCTTTCTGCTCCCCTCCCCTTAATTGTCCTCATATCAAAATTGAGTACATAGGATTCATGCTTCTCCATTCTTGTGATGCTTTACTAAGAATAATGTCTTCCACGTCCATCCAGGTTAATACGAAGTAGACTTTGATTTTCTCTGTTGTTTTTTCATTTTCTGTTTTATTGATGCCTACCCTTATCTTTTTTTTTTTTTTTTATGCGCAGTTTTTGGCCAGGGCTGGGTTTGAACCCGCCACCTTTGGCATATGGGACCCGCACTCTATCCCTTTGAGCCACAGGCACTGCCCAAAGCCTTATCTTTATTTTCTTCCAGCGATTTGCTTTGCATTGTTTTAGTTCTTTTTTTTCTCCTAGGTTCTCTAGCTATAGGAGTTTAGATTATTGATTTGAGATTTTTCCTCTTTTCTAATCTATACATTTAGTGCAATAAAATTTTCCTCCTAGTGCTGCTTTACCTGTATCTCGTAAGTTTTGATACGAGGTGTTTTAATTTTCATTCAGTTCATTGTATTTTTTGATTTCCCATTGATTCCCATTTGACCCATGAATTATTTAGAAGTGTGTTGTTTAGTGTTCAAGTGTTTGGACATTTCCTATCTTATCTGCTACTTATTTTTAGTTTGATTTCATTGTGGTTACAGAGCATACTGTGTATGATTTCAATTCCTTTAAATTTGTTAACAGTTTGTGTTATGGCTGAGGATATAGTCTTTTGTGGTATATGTTCTATGAGTACTTGAAAAGTGAAGTAGAGTGTTTTATAAATGTTGATAAGATCCCATTGGTTGAGGGTGTTATGTTCTTTTATATTCCTGTTGGTTTTCTGTCTAGTTCTATCAATTGTTGAGTGGGGTAGTGAAGTCTCTAATTGTGGAATTGCCTGTTTCTTCTTTTAGTTCTATCAGTTTTTGCTTCATATACAGTAAAACCTCTATAAATTGACCACCCAGTGGACTATAACAAACCAGTCAACACATGGAGGTGGTCAACATAAAAAACTAGACCTGCTGTACTGATTGGTAGACGTGGTGCATGTCTGGTCTATGAAAATTAGGTCAATTGGGCGGCACCTGTGGCTCAGTAAGTAGGGCGCCGGCCCCATATACCGAGGGTGGTGGGGTCAAACCCGGCCTCGGCCAAACTGCAACAAAAAAATAGCTAGGCACTGTGGCAGGCGCCTGTAGTTCCAACTACTTGGGAGGCTGAGGCGAGAGAATCACCTAAGCCCAGGAGCTGGAGGTTGCTGTGAGCTGTGTGATGCCAGGCACTGTACCAAGTGTGACAAAGTGAGACTCTGTCTCTAAAAAAAAGAAAATTACCACCTCAATTTAAGAAGGTGGTAGCTCCCTAAGTTGACCTAATTTTCATAGACCAGCCATGTACTACATAGTTTTTTTTCTTTGGTACATAGTGGATTGCTATGTCATCTTGATGGATTGCCCATTTGATTATAAAATAACATTCTCTGTCTCTGATAATTTTCTGTGTTCTGAAGTCTACTTTATCTGATGATAATATAGGCATTCCTTCTTTGCTTAGATTAATGTTTACATGATGTATTGTTTTCCATCCTTTTATTTTTAAAACCTGCCTATATCATTATATTTGAAATGAATTTCTTGTTAACAGCATATAGTTACAGTGTTTTTGTAAAATGAATTGTCAGTTTCTGTCTTTTAATTTGTATATTTAGACCATTTAGTTTTAATATGCTCATTGATATCCCAAGGCTTAAGCCGAAGTCTCATTTTTTTGTTTTCTGTTCATTTGTACAATATATTAAATTTCATCTTTTTTTTTTTTTTTGGAGACAAAGTACCACTCTGTGCCTCTGGGAGAGTGCCATGGCATCATCGCTTACAGCAACCTTAAACTCTTGGGCTTAAGTGGTTTTCTTGCCTCAGCCTCCCAAGTAGCTGGGACTACAGGCGCCTGCTACAATACCCGGCTATTTTTAGAAATGGAGTCTCACTCTTTCTCAGGCTGGTCTCAAGCTTCTGAGCTTAGGTGATCCACCTGCCTTGGCCTCCGTGAGTGCTGGGATTATAGGTGTGAGCCACGGTGCCAGGCCAATTACATTTTCTTTGAAGAGAAGAGGAAACTGAAATGAAACATATGTAATTTCTATTGAATGGACTGAATTTCAGATAAATATTTTTTCAGCACAGTTGATATTGGTTTTTTAAAGATCTACTAAACTTAAGACAGTAAAGTCAGCTTTTATATGTGTAATTTAAAAAAAATTCACAATCAAATTAATTGATTTCCCAGTACACAGGCACACTACACAATTCACATGCAGTTTTAGTTGCTATTAATGGATTTCCCACTACACCAGCATGGCTCATGCTGGCACACTTGGAGATACTGTGGGTTTGGTTCCTTACAATCACAATAAAGTGAATATTGGCTATAAAGCAAGTAGACAAACTTTTTGGTTTTCATATATCAAAGTTATGTTGACACTGTACTGCAGTATGTTAAATGTAATAGCAGTATATCTAAAACAATGTTCATACCTTAATTGGAAATATAACTGAAAAATGCTGACACAGAAACATGAAGTGAGTCCAGGCTGTTGGAAAAATGGTACTTACAGACTTGCTAAATGCAGGTTTGCCACAAACCTTCAATTTGTGAAAAATGCAGTATCTGTGAAGTGCAGTAAAACAGAAGAAAAAGAAAATGAGTGCTTTTTATTTTCTTTTAGCTTAAATAGCCTCCGGATCCCCTGAGGTCTTCTTTGTTCTTGGTATGATCAATGCTAGATGAATGAATTTCGTCAGATAAAAATCCTGATGCACAGAAAAATGTCCTGAATTGGGAGGGATGGCTCATGCTGGCAGGAAGGATTCATGAAGAGCATTCTCATCTCTATAGTCTCAGTCTCAGGGTGGCAAGGTGGGAAGGACCAATAGCTTTATTAAGATATATCACAGACCATATATGCCACAAAATTTAAGTGTACTATTTCCATTATTTAAAGTGGGTTTTAGTATACTCTCAGGTTAATCATTTCTACAGAGAAAAGTCCCCTGATACCTTGCCCCAAAGTTAGACGTTTAGCTGCTGGACTTTCCATGTAGGGAGTACATGTCTAGGGATTTGACTGTTCTTTATTCAGTCTTTCAAGTAACCCTTTTGTTTTCAGTTCTTCTATTATTATTGGCATTTTGAACCCTGATCCTCTTCATAGTTGTAGCAGCTCCTTTTGGATTTTATTCCCTTGGCAAATACTCTAGGTGCCTTTTTGAGATCTTTATTGCCCTTTATCAACTTTTGTCTTCCAGAAATTTATTGCTATTTCTCATTAGCTGTGGGTCCTTTTCTTTTTTTTCTTAGAGTAATTGATTTATACTTTTTGCTTTAATGGACTCTGAGAAGGGAGAAAGATAAATAGATGTACTTGGCTCATCACATTGAACTGGAAGTCTAGAGGCCAGAGTTCTGGTTCAAGTTTTTATTTTTGCTTTTACTTGCTAAAGTAAGAGCAGGCTATGTTAAATAATAGATATTATAAAACTAAGAATGGTAGATTATTAAAGATGAAGGAAAACTATAAAGATAATTTTCCATAGCCACTAACTGTCTTTTCCCATTCCCTATTTTCCAGCACCATTTTCATACAATTTGATGACCTTTTTCTATGTATGTAACTCTTACTTTTGCCTTCTTTTCTTCTCACATATTTTTAATATCGTTTTCTCACTTTCCCTTGTTTTGCAATGCCAGTCATTTCCTACACAGTCTGCCTTAGTTTTGCCTATTCGTGATTATCCTGTAGAAGTCTTACATACATGTTCAGATATGTCCTGATATTTCCATTTCTTTTTCTTTCATATTTTTAAATTGTATATTAATTTACATGATTTTCCTTTGAATTGTATATTTTGCTACATATGTGAAATTATGTCATATCTGTGAGTGTGTGACAATCTTATCCCGTTCATTTAAGATATCTTTTTAATAATTGAATATCCATCCTTTATGTACCAGGTTCTTTACTTGTAAATTATAATGGTTTTTAAATATTTTAAAGTTTTATAAAAAATGAAAACAATCTAGAAATATGTGTACATAACTAAAACTTCCTTTGTTCCCCACTCTAAGTTAATTCCCTCAAAGCATTATTAGTGGTTTGATTTGTAGACTTTTTTATATGCTTATATAACCATGGTGTGTATATACATATTCATATTCACGTATATGTATACATTTTAATAGTTATTTTTATGTGGGAGTCTATTATTTTCTACTTAACAATATATAAATTTATTAATATATAAGTCAAATTTTCTATCTCGATTCATTCATTTTAATAACTATATATTAGTATTCCGTTGTTTAGGATTACACGATCACTTCTTTGTTGATACGCTTTTAGATGGTGTCCTTTTCCCTTTACATATTCTTACAAACAATTCATTTCCCTTTACCTATTGATACTGGCATTTCTGTAGGATCAATTTTTAAATGTGGGATTGCTGAGTATAGGCTTGTAAATTTGAAACTTTGATTGATATGATTAATTCCCACTCCATTTTTTAAATCAAATTTGTTAATTGTGAAAAATTTAAAATGTATAAAGGTAGAGAAAGTAGTATATCTGCCTTGCAATTTTTTAGTTATCAACACGTAATAAATCTTGTTTTGTCAAATCTTCTCACTATACCTCCCTAACCCCTGCCCCTCCTAATATCAGGATAGGTCTTAGACATCATATAATTTACTCTGTAAATAGTTCAATAAAACCTATATTACTTCTGGGAAATTCTGCTTTGATTTGCAAATACTTGCTTCATCCATGGGCTACCAGGAACTTATTTATTGAGTGAATCAAGGACTGGCTGTAGTTGATCTGAAGCTATTCTCCTTGGCAATGATTAGGCAATAAGGCCACTTTTCTATGGTCACACCTAAAACCATATAATCAGTATATAAGAAATAGATTTTCTTTCCATTCTTTGCATGGGGGGGGGTGGAGTGGGGAAGAAAGGCATACATTCAACTCCTCTGAATGAGTTATTAATGATAAGGGTGTAAGACAAAACAACAAAAAATAAAAAAACCTCTTGTTTTGTCTTGCTGAAAGTTATCATCCAATCTTACAAGTCCTTGTCTATACTTCCCAACTCTTGTGCTAAAATTAAGAGAAAGGCTTTTAGTTTCAGGAAAGGAGATTTTTTTATTTTAAACTTACAAAGTTTTTACCCAGAGTTTTAAGTGGAGGCAGGGGGGGTCAATGAAGTTCTTAGACAATCCATATTGTTTTTAATGATTTCTGTTTCTTATCATCAATATTAGAATAGCTGTGCCTCCAGTGTGCTAGCTCCTTACATAATGTGGACTGGAGAAGCTCAGGATTGCATTTATTGAGGATGCTGGCATGCATTTGTACACTTGATTTTAGCTAGAAGGCTGAGAAGTGATGGCATGCATTTGTAATGGTTATTTAATAAGGCACTACTTTTTTTTTTTTTTAATTGAGGGGGTTAAGCAAAATGTCCTTTGAAATAATGGCTGAGGCTCTATTCTCCAATCAGAAAAGACTATCTATATGGTGTGGATAACTTGGCAAAGTGGTTCTTGAGGAATACTGGAGGAAGAAAATCTTTCTAAGGTTTAATTTAGTTTGAACTTTAAATCAGTTTTCTAGAAGATGGGCTCTTGTGTTTCTAGTACTTAGAAGATGGCCTGTTTGCAACAGGCATATGATAAAACGTTCGATATTACTAAACATCAGGGGAATGTAAATCAAAACCTCAATGAGATTTCACTTCACACCTGTTAGAATGGCTATTACCAAAAAGACAAAAGATAACAACTGTTGTATAAGATATGGAGAAAAAAGAACCTTGTACACTACTGGTGGGAATGTAAAGTAGTATAGTTATTATGGAAGACAAAATGGAGGTTCCTTAAAAAATTAAAAATGGAACTATCAGGGCGGTGCCTGTGGCTCAAAGGAGTAGGGCACTGGCCCCATATGCCGGAGGTGGTGAGTTCAATCCCAGCCCTGGCCAAAACTGCAAAAACAAACAAACAAACAAAAAACTGGAACTATTATATGGTTCAGTAATCCCACTTTTAGGTATATTTCTAAAGGAAATGAAGTTATTATATTGAGGAGTTACCTGCACACCTATGTTTATTGCAGCAGTATTCACAGTAGCCACGATATGGAGTCAATCTACGTGTTCATTGATGAGTGAATGATAAAGAATATATGTGCTGAAAAATGTGCACACAGTTTAAGAAAGGAAAAGACTGTATTAAAGTTGTAATATTCAAATCACATTTGTCTTATGCAAATACAAGATACAATATGCAAGGTAACAAATGTTATTGGTATGTATTGAGTATTACAATTTTAAGGCAGTTTTTTTCCCTTCTTTTTTTATTATTAAATAATAGCTGTGTACATTACGCGATCATGGGGCACCATACACGGGTTTTATAGACCGTTTGACACATTTTCTTTTTTTTTTTTTTTTTTTTTTGGCCGGGGCTGGGTTTGAACCCGCCACCTCTGGCATATGGGACCGGCGCCCTACTCCTTGAGCCACAGGCGCCGCCCTCCGTTTGACACATTTTCATCACATAGCCTTCCTGGCATTTTCTTAGTTATTGTGTTAAGACATTTATATTCTACATTTACTAAGTTTCGCATGTACCCTTGTCAGATGCACCACAGGTGTAATCCCACCAGTTACCCTCTCTCCGCCCATCCTCCCCCACCTCCTCTCCCTCTTCCCCTTCTCCATATTATTAGGTTATAACTGGGTTATAGCTTTCATATGAAAGCCATAAATTAGTTTCATAGTAGGGCTGAGTACATTGGATACTTTTTCTTCCATTCTTGAGATACTTTACTAAGAAGAATATGTTCCAGCTCCATCCATGTAAACATGAAAGAGGTAAAGTCTCTATCTTTCTTTAAGGCTGCATAGTATGATTTTTTCCCTTCTTAAATTGTGTATATGTAATTTTGGCACCCCCTATATATATGTGTGTGTGTGTACTTGAACATTATTAAGAGAGTAGATCTTAAATGTTCTTACCCCTCTCCCCCAAAGGTGAGTATTAAAGGTGATGGATATTTTAAATCAGTTTGGGTTAATCATTTCACAATGTGTATATGTATATATATGTATATTAAAAACATCACATTGTGCATCCTAAATTTATACAATTTTTAATTGTCAATTATACCTTAATAAAGCTGAAGAAAACAAAAATAAGTAAATAAAATTTTATATTATCATTAAAAAAAGGGAAAGTGGCTTCTTCTCATTATACCAATTTTTGACAGTTTATAAAACTGGGGAAACCAAACCTCCAAAGATCTACCAGGTAGAACTTGTCATTGCCTCAGTCATCAAATTCATATTTTGAACAACATGACCTGGAATTTGTCCTGGTTATCAGACTTACTAAAAGAGTCAGAAGATCAGTGTAAGTTAATTCTGAAGAAGAAAAAAAAATCCCAGCCATCATCTGTGCATTTTTATTTTCCATATCACTACACAAACTTGGTCAGGAGATTTATTTTTGCTACCTAGCAGTCTTTAACAAACTATGTATTGGCAGGATAAATCTAATTGCTTAGAATCACTTTTGGGTTACACAGCTCACTGATAGGAAGAGAAGAGAGAAATTTCTCAAGATATTTGAAGCAGTGTTCTAGAAAGCTTTCGTTTCATTGCAACAAGTTACTAGAAAAACTTTGAAATTCTCTTAATTCTTCTTATATTCCTCAACTCGCTAGTCTAAGGCCAGTCATGTATGGACAGGGTGTCTAAGATAGCTCTTTTAAGAGTTTAAATGAGGAGAAATTGCCATTCTATTTGGTCCAGAAGTGAAGAGGGGCTGTAAAATGCAGATTGCTGTATACTGGAGTGTTTTCTGCAAATTTATCAGATAAAATTTTTAGAGGATATTTCATTCAAATCAGTATGTTCTCACTAAAATAATGACTTATTGATAAGCAGACCACTCTTCCCCATGGGCTCCAGGAAAAGCTCAATAGACCCTTATCTATTATTGTGTTGTTGTCCTTCAGAGACATGAAACATATAACAGACCAAATAGACATCCAGAGCAATTAAATAAACAAGTAAATAAAAACTACATTCACTCAGAAGCAGATGAAGAGAATGAGTCTGTAGGAAAATTTTCCCACTAGTTTTGTTTTTCTGTATATTAGAATCATATAGTGAAAGCAGTATTATACAGTTTGGTGAAAAGCTTAGGGTCAAAGAATAACCTACTGTGCTTTATCTGCTGGAAGCTGGAACCCCAGAGCTGTATTGCTTTATCATTAGTTACTTGCAAAGAAGAAGTTATAGGTTATGTATATAGCTGGGAGGCTCTTGTCAGCCTAACTTCTGTGAACTATATCCTTAAATGTCTTGAGGATTTCTAATTCATTATCAAGGTGTGGTCTAAATTAGGTTAATTCTGAAATGTGGTTGCTTTGTACAGTTGTGTAGTGCACAGCTGAACCATGTCTAAGGTGGTGCCATAGATTGATATCTATTTATTAGGACAGTTATTCAGTAGGTGGCAGGTAGTCAAGTATTTGAAGAAAGGGAGGTACTAAGTGGGCAAGTGTAGACCTGTTTTTAAGTACTGTATTTAGAATTTTCTTACAAAACTGTAAATGAGAACTTTTTTCAAAGTTGCATTTGTATGAGAGACCAAGACAGGAGGTTCGATCACACGAGTCCAGGAGTTTGAGACCAGCCTATGCAACAAACACAGTGAGACTCTGATTAAAAATTACCAGGATGGTGGCACCTGCCTGTAGCTACTTGGAAGGTTGAGGCTGGAGGATTGTTGAGCCTGGGATTTGGAGGTTGCAGTAAGCTATGATTGTGCCATTGCCCTTCAGCCTGGCTAATAGAGTGAGGCCTTATCTCTTAAAAAAATTAATGAAGTTGCATTTATCGATGCAGTAATTTTAAGTGTACTTTCTACATATTTACCCCCTTTATTCTCTGTTTATTATTTCTCCCACATTTTCCTTATTTTGATACTGGTAGTGTTTTATTCTTCCCCCAGAGAAATGAGCTCTTAAGTGAATTTGCTCTGAAAGTGTTTGGAACTTTTATTTTTATTGTGTTTAGTTTGTTCACAGTTTTGTAACTCTGCAGCCTTAATGTGGGTGTTCTTGCCATGTTGAGATGACAGTGCTTGGATCCTGTTAATAGCTCCATTGTATGTTGAATAAACCTTACATCTTTGCCAGAGATTTGGTTATTATTCAGTTGTGATTCTGTCATTGTTTGGTCAGCTGGGATTGTAGGTTCATTTGTTATTGCTCTGAGTTTCCAGAAAGTAGCCCTGGGTAGCGCTAGGCTTTTTATATGTACATTATTCACTATCTAGAGATGTTTGAGTTTGAAAATTTGGTTGAGTTTGGAAATTTTATTTGTTCTTTTTTCATCAAGATGAGTCACAGTATAAGAGGGGTTACTGTTCTATTTCTGATATTTTAAATATTCTTTAGTTCTTTATCCTGCCAAGGTTATCAGCAAGCAGGATCTCCTGGTGGACATACATGGTATTACCAATGTTTGTTTGATTTATATACCGATGGTATATAAATTTGATTTATATACCGATGGTAATACCAGGAGGTATTTAAATTGTGCTTTCAGATCACTAGGTTATGAGTTCATCTTAAAAAGTGTTTTTCAAACTTTGGTATATCAGAATCACCTGAAGGGCTTGTTAATGCAGATTTCTGGGCTCCACTCCCAGACTTTGTAATTGAGTAGGTCTGGGATGGGGCTTGAGAATTTGTATTCCTGTCTAGTTTCAGGTGATGCTGCTGCTGCTGTTTTGTTTTGTTTTTGTTTTTTTGAGACAGACTCTCACTATGTTGCCCTCGGTAGAGTGCCATGGCAGCACAGCTCACAGCAACCTCAAACTCTTGGGCTTAAGCAATTCCCTTGCCTCAGCCTCTCAAGTAGCTGGGGCTACAGGTGCCCGCCACAGCACCCAGCTATTTTTTTGTTGCAGTTGTCATTGTTTAGCAGGCCCAGGCCAGGCTCAAACCGGCCAGGTTGGGTGTATGTGGCTGGTGCCCTACTCACAGAACTATGGACACCAAGCTGATGCTGCTGTTTTGGTAACACACTTTGAAAACTACTGCCCTGAGATAAAATTATCTTAATTCTTCTCTAAATCTGTGCTACATGGGGTCTAGAACATAAGAAAGTAGGATTAGGTCTTTGAAAAAACTACCAGTATCTTAGAGACTTTTTTTCCAAGCTGAAAAGGGCTATTCTTTCTGATTTTGACTATAAAATATGTAGATGGTAAAAAGATTCAAACAGGAAAGCTTAAAGATAAAAGTAAAAATTACTTAAATTCTCATTATCAATACAATAACATTATGGTAAATATTATTCCAGATGTTTTTCTTTGCTTTTATATAAATTTGTAATCTCATTTAAAAGGATTTCATGTATACTTTATTTTGAAACCCACATCTAAAATTCAACAATATTCAGTAGAAAAAGATATATATATATACATAATATATAATATGTACAATATGTATGTATATCCATATAATATATATGTAATATATATATTACTCCATTTTATAATTGCACAGTACATTAATATATATATTACTCCATTTTATAATTGCACAGTACATTTTTAAACAATGATAGTGGTAAGCATTTAGATTGTTTCCAGTTTTTTAGCAGTTACAAGTTCTTGTGCTATATCTTTCTACATAAATGTCATCATCTTATTGTGAAGATGATAAGAAATGATATTGCTGAGTTGAAGAGATGTGCTTTTAACATTTTGAAGTATATTGCCAAATTGTCCTCTGGAAAGGTGGTATGAATTAACACTTACACCAACAGTACCTAAACTCTGCCTGTAAAATGAAATGGTTTTAAAGATACTGTAGTAACTTCCTTTTTTCCAGTCTAAGAGTTGGAGAGGTTTTCTTTAAGACGGATAATGACTCTTTTTGGAGCAAATAGGAATAGTGACTGGTGTGGGGTGAATAGAGTGTCCTTAGCTCTACAGTACTGCTCAAATTTCCTTCTTAGTTCTGATAAGATTATTTAATCTTGGCAAGTCTCAAGACACTGTTCCAGATATTTCTTTGTATTCACATTACAGACAGCATCTTCTCAGATGACAGACATCTGCATTGTTTGTCATTCATAGTTCTATTTTAAGTTTCTGAAAAACCTTTTCTTGTAGGGTAGAGACAGTCAACATAGGTACTTTAGGAATCATGTAGTAACCAATTAAATTAAAAATGTCCTGAAATCTTATGGCATAAAATAAAATCTTTAAAAATCAAACCATTTTTTCAGTGGTATACTTTTTTTGTGAGCTAACTCTACATTTTTTGGACCATATATCCCTATTGATAAACAGTGAGCACACTCACTTTCTTTGAGTGTGTTTATTTATAAATTATATGCACGTACTAAAATACTTATTTATATAATCAAACATACACAGGAAAATTAGAAATTTAAAAAGATGAAATTAAGATACAGTAGAGTAACAATGCTAATTTTTTTTTATACCTCAGTAGAAATTACTGTTCTGTGCAGGGTTTATTTCTTAACCACCATTTTCTTACAGAGAACATGCCTTCTTGACTAGAGGCATATATCTGAGCTGAATGTTTAGACCAAATACCTATTTTGATTGTTCCTGAGCCTTATAGTGCAACTATATTATAGTGGAACTTATATTATGTTTCTTTAGTAACTTCTTAAAATCTGAAGTTATTTGTCATTGCTACAGTGGAGAATGAGAGGAAAGATAGTATTATTTGTTCTTTTAGGTAAATAGAACATCTGTTATTTAACATCTTTGATATAGTATCCATTATCCTGACTTTAGATCTAATTCTATTCAGAACTATAGAGTTTATATTTATAAAGGGTATCATAAAAATCATCTTATCTCTCTTTGTTATCTAATTTTTTTTTTTTTTTTTGAGATGGCCCAGGCTAGAAAGTAGTGGTATGGATTCTAGCTCACTGTAGCCTTGAACTCCTGGGCTCAATCAATTCTCCTATCCTAGTCTCCTGTGTAGCTTGAACTACAGGTACATGTCTCCATGCATGGCTATATTTTTATTTTTAATTTTTTTTTGTAGGGATGGGGTCTCACTATGTTGCCCAGGCTGGTCTCGAGCTCTTGGCCTCAAGTAATCCTTCCACCTTGGCATCTCAGAATGTGAGGCTTATAGGTGTGAGCCAACATGGCTAGCCCTAAATTTTAATATAGGTAGTGGTTAAGAGCCCAGATTCTGCAGTTAACTTATGTATATTCAGTTTCTGGCCCTGTTACTTATTTGTTATGTGATCTTGTGTGAATCACTTTACCTTTCTATATTTCACTTTTTTTCATCTACAAAATGAGGCTAATCAGAGCATCCATCTTTTTTTTTTTTTTTTTTATTAAGAGCATCCATCTTTTGAGGCTGTTGTGAGAGATAATGTCTACCATGTAGTCAATGTTTCTATTAATGTTTGCTATTATTATTAGTTATTATTACTAAATTAACTTCTAAATATAAACGTTAAAAAATTCATCAATAGCGGTAAGGCGCCGGCCCCATATATCGAGGGTGGCAGGTTCAAACCCGGCCCCGGCTTAACTGCAACCAAAAAATAGCTGGGCGTTGTGGTGGGCGCCTGTAGTCCCAGCTACTCGGGAGGCTGAGGCAAGAGAATCGCTGAAGCCCAGGAGTTGGAGGTTGCTGTGAGCTGTGTGATGTCACGGCACTCTATGGAGGGCTATAAAGTGAGACTCTGTCTCTACAAAAAAAAAAAAAAAAAAAATTCATCAATAAATCTGTCAACAGTTATTTTGGTTTTTTATGACAGG
Organism: Nycticebus coucang; assembly: GCF_027406575.1. NCBI lineage: Eukaryota > Metazoa > Chordata > Mammalia > Primates > Lorisidae > Nycticebus > Nycticebus coucang. Next base: position 71,538,540 of record NC_069783.1, on the reverse strand, counting down.
CAAAATGGCATAAGTTTTTGGAGTCCTGTTGCTTGATTGTGAACCTACTACGTTACTTATTAGCTCTGCAACTTTATTCAGATCTACTTATCTTTGCTTCTGATTACTCATTATTTAAATGGATGATGATAATAGTGTATATCTTATAAAATTGTTTTAAAAATGAAATGAATTGTTACCTGTATAGAGCTTAGAAGAATGGCTAGGCATAATAAGTGATAAAACTATATATTTTGGCTTGGCGCCTGTGGCGCAGAGGCTAGGGCACTAGCCACATACACTGGAGCTTGTGGGTTCGAACCTACCCCAGACCTGCCAAACAACGATAACTACAACCAAAAAATAGCTGGGTGTTGAGGTGGACGCCTGTAGTCCCAGCTCCTTGGGAGGCTGAGGCAAGAGAATCTGCTTAAGCCCAAGAGTTTGAGGTTGCTGTGAGCTGTGATACCACGGTACTCTACCAAGGGTGACATAGTGAGACTCTGTCTCAAAAAAAAAAAAAAACTACAAAGTTTATTCTTCACAGATACTTGAAAGTACACATTTATAATTCTTAATGTTTAAAATTAATTTATAAATTCTTTTTGAGTACTTAATATATTCTTAATTTTAATATCTGTGTATAATTTTTAAATCTTGAGATACTTTGAATTCTAAACAATAATTATCACTACCATATTAGAAATATGGTGTTTTGTTTTCCTATTTCTTCAAAAAATGTTTACTTTTCTTTTTTTTTTTTTTTTTTGAGACACAGTCTCACTATGTCGCCCTCCATAGAGTGCTATTGCATCACAGCTCATAGCAACCTCAAACTCTTTTTTTTTTGAGACAGATTCTCAAGCTGTTGCCCTGGGTAGAGTGCCATGGTGTCACAGCTCACAGCACCCTCAAACTCCTGGGCTTGAGCTATTCTCTTGCCTCAGCCTCCCAAGTAGCTGGGACTACAGGCGCCTACGGCAATGCCTGACTATTTTTTGGTTGTAGTTGTCGTTGTTTGGCAAGCCTGGGCAGGATTCGAACCCACCAGCTCCAGTGTATGTGGCTGGCGCCCTAGCAGCTATGCTATATTATTTTTTTAATAAACATTTAAAAATACCTTTTTTAAGCATATATTTTGATGCTTAAATACATTTTAAACTTTATTAACATGTTTTAAATGATATTGAACCTCACTACATATAATAATGTCTGGAAATAAATTTGTTGTTATCTCATATTACTATCAGCTTTTTTTGGTTACCTAATTGCGTAGGCTTTGTGTTACTGGGCTTTTTTTTTAATAAAGACAGAATCTCACTTTGTCACCTTCAGTAGGATGTGTGTCATCATAGCTCACAGCAACCTCAAACTCTAGGGTTCTAGTGATTGTCTTGCCTCAGCCTCCCTAGTAGCTGGGACTACAGGTGCCTGCCACAATGCCTGTTTTTTTTTTGTTGTTGTTGTTATTGTTGTTTATTTAGCAGGCCCCAGCCAAGTTTGAACCCATCAGACCTGGTGCCCTAACCATTGAGGAGCTACGGGGACCCAACCATGTTAATGGGCTTTTTTTTGAGACAGAGTCTCACTATGTTGCTTCAGTAGAGTGTTATGGTGTTACAGCTCACAGCAACCTCAAACTCTTGGGCTTAAGCGATTCTCTTGCCTCAGCCTCCCAAGTAACTGGGACTACGGGCGCCCGCCACAGTGCCCAGTTATTTTTTTGTTGCAGTTGTAATGTTGTTTAGCAGGCCTGGGCCCAGCTTGAACCTGCCAGCCTCCTTGCTATGTGGCCAGCACCCTACTCACTGAGCTGTGGGCGCCTAGCTTGTTACTTGGGCTTTTTATTAGTGAACTTTATAACTATATGCGTATGACATATACTGTCTTGTGCATGTTTTCATGAGTAATTACAGTGGTTTTTTTTTTTTTTAATTATAGTGTTGTTTTGGCCTGTGTTCCACACTTTTTGTGACTCAGTCTTAAAATTTAAAAATATGATATTAAATACTTTTGTAACTATTTGCTGAAACAGTGGAATTTGTTAAGATTTATGGGAACCTATGGGATCAAATATTTGAAAATGGCAAAATAAGAAATATCTAAGCTTTGTTGATCACTGAATATTAATTTCTTTTCTCTTGGAGTTCAGAACTTACTTTTGTTCCTCACAAATATGTGGTATTTAGCACTTTGAGTCTCCAAACAGTATATTTCGATTAGTAATTAAAATGTCTAGCTTGTTGCTATTTTAAGCCAGTATGCTATAGATCAGACTTTAACTTTTTATTATTTTTTTTGTTTTTTTATTTTTTGAGACAGTGTCTCAAGCTGTCGCCCTGCGTAGAGTGAGGTGGCATCACAGCTCACAGCAACCCCCAACTCCTGGGCTTAAGCGATTCTCTTGCCTCTGCCTCCCAAGTAGCTGGGACTACAGGTGCCTGCCACAATGCCTGGCTATTTTTTTGGTTGCAGCCATCATTGTTGTTTGGTGGGCCTGGGCTGGATTCGAATCTGCCAGCTCAGGTGTATGCGGCTGGCGCCTTAGCTGCTTGAGCCACAGGCGCCAAGCCCAGACTTTAACTTTTTAAAAAGTATATTTAAATTCTATATGCTACTCTTTTTTTTTGTTGTTGAGACAGGGTCCCACCCTATGCCCCTGAGCAGAGTGCAGTGGGCGTGGTAGCTCACCGCAACCTCAGACTCCGGCTGTGGACACACCGCTGCCTCAGCCTACGGAAGCCGCTGGGATTACAGGCGCTCGCCGCGGCCCCTGGCAGGGTTTTTTTTCCGTTTTTTTCATGAGTCGGGGTCTCACTGTCGCTCAAGCGAGTCTCGAACTCCTCACTCAGCCTCCCACAGTGCTGGGATTACAGGCGTGAGCCCACTGCGCCCTGCATATGCTACTCTTTTTTTTCAATTTGAGTTTGGGTAAGATAAATACGAGTTTGTGATAAATGAAGATTAAGAATTGTAAAACTGAGATATCATAATTTTTTTTTTGCTCTATGGAGTTACACAGAATTTCATCTTTTATGTTTGTCTTTCCAACAGGAAAATCCTTGGGATGAAAAATGGCCAAATTCACTTTCAGTGTTTATAGGTGTTTTTTCATTTATTTGCTTTGTTCATAAGCATTTCTTAAATATTTGTTTTCTCAATTACTGTGTTAATCCCAAGAGATACAAAGATAAAATTAAGAGAGCATAGTTTATTGGGAATATCAGATTCTTAAATTGAAAAATCATGTTTAAAAATTAATTTTTCCATGTGTCCATGTCAGATGTTTTTTTCTCAAGGAAAACAACTTTTCCAAAATACTAGTAATATAGGAAATGAAAATAGTTGCATCATCCTTTTTTGAGTGGTTAGTTTTTCCATTGGGAGTGGGGGTAGAGAAGAAATAAAGTTTTCCATATGCTGGTAATTATCAAAGCTGAATGATGGATACATGTTGGGAGATTCAGTTAATCTAGAATTTGAATCTAATGGAATATTATTTTGACAAATATTTTAATCCAGGTTAGTATTTCTAGAAATATATAGGTTTAATTTGTGGTAAATTTATTCTTTGTGATTTAACATTTGATTCAGTTTGTGGTTCAGTAAAATTACTTTTTAGTTCTAGATTAACTGAGTACCGAGATCAGAAAATAGATTATTAAAAACTAATATAGAAATTATTTATATATGTGTATGTGCATTTCTCTCCCTTTCAATATACAGAATATATTAAAATTTATTCTGGTGTTTTCTAGGTAATAAACTTTCCATTAGGCAAATTTTCAAACATGTGCAAGAGTAGGGAGACTAGTATTCTGTTATCTTCTACCATTTTCTTATATATTTAGCTAAAAAAGGAAGGATGATTAATTTTACTAGACTGTACAGATGTTCAAGGATACAATACAGGCTATCTTCTTGTTGATCTTATTCATAGACAATAAAAAAAGTAAGAGGATAGTTTTAAGAGCACTGTCCAGAGAGTGGGTGGTAAAAGTGAGGATGGACTGTAGTATTCTTGAAGCTCATTAGAAATTCTGCATTTCATGTAAGAGTAAACTGATGCCCATGGAAGTGAAGAGAATTGCTTAAGATCACAAAGTTTAGTTAGTTGGGGAGTTTGGAGTGAAGCTAGATTCTCTAACCCAAGTGGTGCCTTTTCTCCTTAGCTTTAACTGTCATCAAGGTATAATCTTTTGGCTGTTTTATATGTCTTTGAGTTGATGATACTTTTCCCTAGTGTTGTTATATGGAATGCTTTCTTGAGGGAGCCCTTAAACTTATTTTTCTTACTCTTTTCCTTTCAATGCATTTCCAACTTTGTTTCTCCTCTTCTTGTAAAGGAATTCAAATTCTAGACTGTTTTATCTTTTGGATTCTTTTGTTTGTTTTTGTTTAGCAGGCCTGGGCAAGGTTTGAACCCACCAGTCCCTGTGCATGTGGCCAGTGCCCTAACCACTGGGCTATGGGCACTGAGCCTGGATCCGTCTATATAGGGATCATCTCTTATTATATTTTTTCTCACACTGACCTAAAAAATAGTGGGAAATTCTCCTTTATGTCCAGCTAGAGTACCTTCCTTTTCTGAGGGGATCAGAGAAAAAGGGACCTGCCAGAAGTTTACCAAGAAACTGAGGAATATTTTGTAAACAGCTCTTCCATTTTCTCTTCAGAATACCAGGCTTGCTGAGGGAGAGGACCAAACTCATACTCTTGGTTAGTATGGGAAAGGATGAATCAAAAAAGTGAATGATGGAGTGGTCAGTGGTGCTCATTGGTCCTAGGCATGATGATTCCAGTATTGGGGTTTCAGAAGCTATTCCTTTGACTCCCATTTCACTATTCCCATTCCTTTTATCTGAAGTCTCTTTCTTCAATTAGAAGTCTTCTCAGAAGCTTAATTTACTCTGTATCACCCCTCCTGAGAAGTACTTTAACCTGAGGTCTATTTGTATAGCATTAACTTTGCTCCTTTGGGAAGTTGACTTTGTATTATAACCTTATTCCCTCTTGATAAATTATCTCCTCCTCTTTTATGAGTGCTCTCCTGAGGACAAAGTGAAATTGCTTCTGGTTGCAAATTGAGCTAGCTGTCTCCTCTGGCAGTGTATACTGGTAGGGATGTCTGGGAACTCTTTTCCTTCAAATCTTGATTATGTTGAGAGGTGTATGGTTGTGGCAGGTAGAGGGCCTGTGTGTGCTGCCAGTGTGCCAAGATTTATGAACTAGGAAGATAGTTTTCTTTTTTTGAATCAGAATTCTGAGTAAGTGCAGGGGGAACAGGGAGGGGAAGACAGAGACATAAAAGTAGAAATGAAGAGAGAGAGTTATTTGTTAAAAAAAATGAATTATTTAGTATCTACTGTGTTCAAGATAGAAGATAAAATATGGTCTCTATTCTTGAAGAGTACATTGTCTTGTGGGGAAGAGGAATATGTAAACATCTAATTGTGATATATGATAAGTGCTTGTATTTATAAAAGAGTAGACAAAATAGTAATTAATTCTTTGGTGTAGAGGTAGTTTTTGAGCAGGGTCTGAGATAGGAAAATTGAAATTATTATTAGGCAAGGAAGCTATTAATTTTCTATGGCTGTCGTAACAAATTACCGTAACTTTAGTGGTTTTTTTTTTTTTTAACTTTAGTGGGTTTTAAAATACCACACATTTATTATTGTACAGTTTTATATTTCACATGTTTGATATGGTTTTTTTTTTTTAAGCTGATGCCTTAGTTCAAAATTTTATTTTAGCAAATCCTCAAGAGATTTAAATATTCTGGTGCACTGTTTACATCTTTATTATACTCTGCTAAAATGTTATCCTCGGACTTTACTATATTAAAACATGAAGCCACTGTGTATACCACCCAATTACTTTTTCTAAGGTGAAATCATATGGTTTATTTTCAGTTTGCATATTCTTCCCACTCACATGTTAAGTATTGGAATGTTCTGTCCAGTCATAAATCCTAAGGATGTCTCATTTGCCTGAATGAGCTGCCCAAACCCTTCAAAGTATTATCTCCATCTGAATTATTCCCAAGGCCCATTTCCTATCCAATCTTTGTAGAACAAGTACATCCACAAGATACTCTCAATACTTTACAGCTTCTTTCACCTACTCACAATTTTTGAGGAAGGCAGTCACCCTTCCAATTCCCAAGTTTATTCCAGCCTGTACCCAAGGCCGTGGTGTATTAAAAAACTCACATTAAACCCCGTTTTTCTTTCATAGCCTTCATACGGGAAAAAAATCCACTTATCTTCTAATATCTGTACTTGCCCTGTAATTGTCATTATATACATACTTATATCTCTGACTTCCTTGTACTCTGAAAGTGCCAGATAACCTCCATTTTAAACACATGCCAACTCAAGTTAAGGCAGTAAGTTTTTTAATGCCTCTTAATAAAAATACAAGAGCACAAATTTACTTTCATTTACTTTTCATCAGTTTAAATCCTTGAGGGGTACAGCATCACATGGATTCTGTGTCCAAAGGCCTTAGCAGGAAGGTTGCTTTGGAATTGGGCACGAACCATGCCACTGTTTCCATGGGCCCGAGTTATCATTCCCCAGATAACTGGTTTTGTGTTGGTTTGCCGCCAGGAGTCACTGTGTTGTTCTTTGCTTTGTATACATAAGCACATCTTTTGCCCAAGTTTCATTGTGGGCATAAATACCTTCAATTTTAAGAAGAGCTATGTGTGTTCCCTTTGGTTCTGGAGACCTTTCTTATAGCCAGCAAAAATGGCCTTGGACCACAGCCTTCCAGACATATTTGCCTTTTAGAAGTTCTGTTCCCAGCAGGCCCCAAGATGGCGGAAAGAGGAAAGTGAGGCCCTGCCGCGTGGCATTATGGGAGTTGATATGGTTTTTTTTGGCCAGGGCCAGGTTTGAACTCACCACCTCTGGTATATGGGGCCAGCGCCCTACTCCTTTGAGCCACAGGTGCTGCCCAAGTTGATACGGTTTTAACTGGGCTAAAAATCAAGATGTCAGCCCAGCTACATTCCTTTCTGGAAGCTCTAGCAGAGAATCCATTTTCCAGCTTTTGGAGGAGTCAACTGAAACAGAGGTGCAGAGTCTGTAAATTTAGAAAGGAGGCCTTATTTCTTATAAAGGGTTGCAGCCTGCAGGCTGGACATCCTGACAGGTTGGGAAGTATAGCCTTCAAGGGAGGGAGGAGTAAGACAGAAATTTATGCTGAGCAGATTGACCAAGTGTACATATTCAACACATTACAGGAGGAGCTGTGTGAATATTTATGAAAGAGACCCACATACATGTGTATTAGGTTTACATGATGTAACAGGTGTCTTGTGATCACTTTGGGGTAGAGATTTAATGTGTATATGCATTATAGTTAGGTCTTATGTGCATACAGGTGAAGTATAGGGCATGAGTTCATAAACTGTGTGTCCTCAGGAGACTGGTCAGAACCAGTCTATGGCTCCAATCTGTTATTAAGAAAAAACTCTTCAAGGGAGTAGGGCGCCAGCCCCATATACTGGAGGTGGTAGGTTCAAACCCGGCCCTGGCCCAAAACTACAAAATAATAAAAGACTTTAGGGCGGCGCGTGTGGCTCAGTGAGTAGGTCGCTGGTCCCATATACTGAGGGTGGTGGGTTCAAACCCAGCCCTGGCTAAATTGCAACAAAAAAATAGCCGAGCCTTGTGGCAGATGCCTGTAGTCCCAGCTGCTGGGAAGGCTGAGGCAAGAGAATCGCCTAAACCCAGGAGTTGGAGGTTGCTGTGAACTGTGATGCTATGGTACTCTACTTTATCACTGAGGGTGATAAAGTGAGACTCTGTCTCTAAAAAAAAAAAAAGAAAGAAAAAACTCTTGGGTACTAAAACAGCCCTCTGCCGGGTCCTCCGGCAGTTGTAGTTGAGGGAAGATGGGGCCAGCCCGATCTCTCCCAGGAGCTGAGCGGGATGGTGAGTGTCAGCAGCTCGAACAGGAACACAGGGAGCCAGGAGTCTGTCGAAGCAGGATCTTAACTTTATTGCGTTAAGGAGCCACTTATATAGGGTGCCGGGAAAGGAGGCGGGGGATGAGGTATGTGAAATGGTGTGATGGGTGGTAAAACAGGGTTGGGCCAATGGCATGGTATCACATTGGCTGTATCTAGGTAGAGGCAGTTTCAGGCCGGGCCTTGCTGAGTCATTGCTACGTGGAAGTAGCTTGATGGATCTACTTCTAGTCAAGCTCGGGAAGTTGCACTAGGTCTCAGGCACATGGCAGGGCCCAACAGCCCTCATGTCAGAACCATGCAGAGAGGAAGAGGGCACTAGTGTCAGATGAAGTTAAGTGGAAGAGTCTTATGACCTTTTGTTCTCTCATAGGCCTTTGATAAAATCTAGTAGTGAATAGTAAGGGAGGGGATGAAAACAAATGGGATGTGGCATTCTTCCATCCTGCCATGGCTTCAGACTCTAAAATTTGGGGTTTTAGCCAAAGGAGGGTCCATTAGGCTGTTGCAAGGGTTTAGGAGTTTTACTTTAGTACCCACTGGACAGACATATACCTGACCTGGCTCATGGTACCTTTTCTCCATATTTAAAGTTACCAATAAAGCATCTCTCTGACCCTGCTTCTGCTGTCACATACTTTTCTCTGAGTCTCTTCTTTTGTCTTGTTCTTCCACTTTTAAAAACTTAGTGATTATGGGCGGCACCTTTGGCTCAGTGAGTAGGCCCCCTGGTTCGAACACGGCCTGGCCAAACTGCAACAAAAAAATAGCCGCGCATTGTGGCCAGTGCCTGTAGTCCCACCTACTTCCGAGGCTGAGGCAAGAGAATCACTTAAGCCCAAGAGCTGGATGGTTGCTGTGAGCTGTGATGCTAACGAGCACTCTACCGAGGGTGATAAAGTGAGACTCTGTCTCTAAAAAAAACAAAAACAAAAACACTTTGTGATTATGTGGGGTCCACCTGATTAATCCAGGATAATTGCCCTATTTCACAGATAATTAGCAACTTTAATTTCACCTGCGTCCTTATTTCCCTTTGTTGTATAACCTATTACATTCATAGATTCTGATGATTAGGACATGGACATTTTGGAGTTATTATTCTCACTGTCACAGAAAAGGAAAGTTTTTTGTCATTCATCTGCTTAAAAAGTTGGTTGATTTATTGCTTCCAAAGGAGATTTTAAAATCTTTTTAGGGCACCAGAATCCACATGTGATGAAATATGTGGTTCCTTTCACCAAAATAATGTTTACATAGAGATAGTTTTGGGAGATCCTGTTAGTCTACCTTGGTTTTTAAGGTCTTTTTAGGCTAGCCTGAGCCTAACCTATGGCTCTCCTCTTCCCTTAATTTCATCTCTCAATTCTAGCCTAGTGTTTCTCAAACTTGGCTGTACCTCAGAAACATCTGGGAAACGATATAGAAGTATGTGCCCAGACCCCTCCCCTTTCTAGTCAGGATTGAGAATCATTGATGTAGCTGCATTGGATTAATTATTATTTGCAGAAAAATTAATGTATTTTAAACTTCTATGCTTTTGTTTTTGCTATACCCTGTACTTGCTTTGAATTTCCCCTCTCCTTTCATTCTCTCACCTCTACTGGATAAATTTCTAGTGTTTTTTCAAGGTCTAGGTAAGATGGAATCTATTCTGTGATGTTTTCTTGAGTCACTTCTATTATAACTTCTCTGTCAGTTTCTTTTCTACTTACATTTTAGATTTTTTATATTTCTGTGATAGCAATTTGCTCACCATGTGTACTTGTTCACATTTGTTTCCTGATCAGGTTATGAATTCTTCCTTTATAGCACCTTCTACATACAGTAAATTAGTTGTGTTAGGCACTAAGTGAATTTATTCATCTGCTCCTAGTTAAGTCATAATTTGTTAACAACTTCTCCAGGAAATGAACTAAGGTCATATTTGTAAAGTGGTAGAAACTAATTAAATTTTTTTTTTTAAGGCTGGGTGTGGTAGCTCACACCTGTAATCCTAGCACTCTGGGAGGCTGAGGTGGGTGGATCTAGGAGGGTGGATCACTTGGGTGGATTTTGAGGCTAGCCTGAGCAAGAGCAAGACCCTGGAAGTGGAAGACATTATTCTTAGTAAAGCATCACAAGAATGAAGAAGCATGAATCCTATGTACTCAATTTTGATATGAGTACAATTAATGACAATTAAGGTCATGGGGGGGGAAGGAAAGGCAGAGAGAGGGAAGGTGGGAGAGGGGTGGGGCCTTGGTGTGTGCCACACCTTCTTGGGGCAAGACATGATTGCAAGAGGGACTTTACCTAACAAATGCAATCAGTGTAACCTGGCTTATTGTACCCTCAATGAATCCCCAACAATAAAACAAACAAAAAAAAAAAGAGCAAGACCCTGTCTCTACTAAACATAGGAAAATTAGATGGACATTTTGGTGGTCCACTATAGTCCTACCTACTTGGGCAGGCAGGGGCAAGAGAATTGATTGACCCAAGAGTTTGAGATGGCTGTGAGCTATCATACCATGGTACTCTAGCCTGGGGCAACAGAATGAGACTGTCTCAAAAAAAAAAGAAAAAAGCGTTTTTGATTGCTAGTGGATTTTATGCAAATATATGTTTTCCTGTTTGTTCTGTATCTTGGCAAAAAATACCTGGTAATGTTCACCAGATTTCAAGATTACATTTAGGATTTTTCGACTTAAAATGCAGATTATGTGACATTCATTTTGGTAAGTTCTAGAGCGAGGGTCACCTCAAAATTAAGCAGATCATTCCAGAGCAGCTGACACTGAGCTAAGAGGTCCATGTGACTGCCTGTTGAGTATTATGCCATACATATTTAAAATGCCATGGACAGAGAAACAGTGGTTGCAAATAGGAGCTCCAGATCAAAAGTCAGTTAGCAAGTTATCAGTGTCTGAGCTGCTTCTAACAAGGACAACTCTATTTAGCATGTAATAGAATTATACTGTATGATGGTTATTGTGAGTATATTGAAGCAACTTGGCAGTGATTAGCAGAGGGCAATTAGTTGTTTATAAATTTGTATTTATCTTTCATTGCCCAATACAGAGAAATAGTCTTTTACTAGCAGATACCTTCCTCCTGGAATGAAAACTAGAGCAGCATCTGCTGGTACACCATGGCGCCAGTGGAAAGATTGGGGCTGAGTTTGGTTTCTTCAACATCTCCTTTCCTTCTATTTTATTGATACATGTAAGTCTCTACATCAGTGGTTCTCAACCTTCCTAATGCCACGACCCTTTAATACAGTTCCTCATGTTGTGGTGACTCCCAACTATAAAATTATTTTCGTTGCTACTTCATAACTGTAATTTTGCTACTGTTATGAATTATAATGCAAATATCGGATATGCAGGATGTATTTTCATTGTTACAAATCGAACATAATTAAAGCATAGTGATTAATCACAAAAACAATATGTAATTATATATTGTGAAATATTTATTTCTAATTACAAGTAAATGATATTTTGTCTTGAAGCATGGTGTAACATGGGTAACAGTCTTAATACAACAACAGTAAACTACTTTGCTACATTTTGCGACAATATGTCTAAACCAAGGCTAAGTTGAGATTGCTTCTTTCTCACCACATCAGAAATTCTCGGGACAGTGTTTGCAAGAGCACAACGAAGATCATCTTCCACAACAAGTCTACTTCTGTGTTTAGACTTGATAACCAACAAGCTGGAAAACCCTGTTTCACAAAGATATGGTGTTGGAAATGGAAGAAGAAGGCACAACACAGTCTCAGACAGAACAGGATATGACTGTAAACACTTGATCCAGAATTTTGTAACTGGCATTGTAGAGAAATCAGTTCTCATTGCATTGCTGTTAATAAGTTCAATCAACTCCTCTTGTGCTGTCTCAGGAACATCTTCAACTTTGACTGTAAATGGGCTTCTGGCAAGTGCAAATGGGGTGTCAGGTAGATTGGAAAGTATGATGAAATTTCGTCTGCAAGCGTGTGCAAGTATTCTTTCACAGAAATTATCATCGTAATCCTTTTATCTGGTTCAATGTCATGTTCCTGAAAGAAAGCAGATAAGGTAGGCAACATGTAAATTTTATTTTCATCCCATTTTTTTTTTTTTTTTGCCAAAGCTGAAGTTTCATTTGGAATGATTGAATCTTTTCAAATTGAGGCATGTTGCATTTGGTCCTTGCAGTGATAAATTTAAGTCATTCAAGATGGCAAAGATGGTAACCAAGTAAGCTATTTTTTGCAGTTCACTTTTATTGCTGAAAAGTGCTTCGAACTGCGGTCTTGCTTTCTGATTAAAAACGTTTAGAGTTCATCACGAACCTCTAAAACACGTTTTAAACTTTTCCTCTCGATAATCATCTCACTTCAGTGTGAAATAGCAGAGCATTGTTTGGTGCATCCAACTCATTGCACAGTTGGGAAAACAGTTGACTGTTTAAAGTGCTCGCCTTTACAAAATTGACATAACTTATGATGCTTTTCATTACTTCTTATAACTCTTGTGGCAGCGTCTTCGTTGCTAATATTTGCCAATGAATCATACAGTGAGTTCCGATGACTTTTGGTCACTCATTCAGTACCAAACATTGAAATCCAGATTGACATCCTAGCATACCTGGAGCACCATCTGTGCAAACACCACAAACCTTTTCCCAAGAGATCTTATGCTCTTTCACAAATGAACCCAACTGTGTCAAATACATCACGTGCAGTAGTTGTCGTTTCAAGAGGTTTGCAAAAAAGAAATTCATCTTTAAAGTCACCATCATTAAATACCTCATGTAAACCAGTAACTGTGAACAGTTTACAACGGCTGTAGATTCATAAGCTGGATACTAAATATTGGAAGTGGAGCAGATTTAATTTCCTGGATTACCTGATCAAGAAGATCAGCAGACATGTCATCTATTCTTCTGCCGACAGTGTTGTTAGATAAGGAAATTTCACTCAATTTCATAACAAATTTGTCTCCGATAATAACTCGAACAATGTCTTTGGCCGCTGGCAACAGTAAATCCTCAGCAACGGTGTGAGGTTTCATAGCTCTGGCGATTCTTAGTGCCACCAAATATGAAGCTTCAACAGCTGCTACGTTGTTTGTGGTACTTGCCACCAGTGTCAAGTGTGACTTTTTTGAGTCCATCAGCTTTGCTTCTAAAATAGTTGATATCCGTGCTGGAAAGCTCAGATGCTTGCTATCAAAATAGCGTTTTACTTTGTTTGGCTTCATAGATTTGGCTGATAGAACTTCACAACAAAAACATTGCGGTTTTCAATTCCTGCTATAATTATTGAGGTAAAACCATACTGTAAAAAATCCTCACTGTATTTTCTTAACATTCTTCTCTACACAATCCGTTGTCATGGGATGGTTTGCTAATGAAAATAATATATAATGATAGCTTTAATAATACAAAAGATGATACATGAGGGCAGCTCCTGTGGCTCAGCGAGTGGGGTGCCAGCCCCATATACCGAGGGTGGTGGGTTTGAACCCGGCCCCGTCCAAACTACAACAAAATATAGCTAGGCGTTGTGGCGGGTGCCTGTGGTCCCAGCTACTTGGGAGGCTGAGGCAAGAGAATTGCCTAAGCCTAAGAGCTGGAGGTTGCTGTGAGCTGTGACACCCCAGCACTCTACTGAGGGCGATGAAGTGAGACTCTGTCTCTAAAAAAAAAAAAAAAAGATACGTGGAATAGTTCATTCAATACAGTTCATTAAAGTTCCCTATGATTTACCATTCTTTCTTATTTTTTTATATATCTGTTACTATCACAAGGGGGCAGTATTCACATCAACCACAACTGAATATCAAAAGACCAGTCAGCATCCAGATTAAGTTCCCATGGTACAGATATTTTTTTTTTTTTTTGCAGTAGTTGATGATTTTGTAGTGCATGATTTTACATTTACCCAGTAATTATAATTCATGAAGTGTCGTTTTACCTCCAATACTGCTGCTTTCAACACAGTAGCTACTTTCTACACAGTAGCTGCTGTCTACACATGTGTGACTGGTCTGCATAAGTACATTATGGTGCCAACCCTGTCACATACACCTGTCTTTGTACGGGGTGTATGTTATGGGGTTGGTGTGATGATGTCATCGTGCCCGGTACTCTACTCATGCGGGTGTATCTGCATGTGGGTGGACCTGCCTGGAGATGGATAGAGAAGCTGTGTCTTGGTTCCTAAGACCATCAGAAATAGAAATATGTGTCTTAGGCGACCCCTGTAAAAGGGTCATTTGACCCCCAAAGGGCTTGCGACCCACAGGTTGAGAACCACTGCTCTATATGCTATCTACTAAGTTTTTGCCCATGTTATACTTGCTACTCTAGGTACAAATTATTCTGGTATCCTCTTTTCTTATATATCATCTTTTTTTCTAGTTCAAGTCTATATCTTACTAGATGCAAAGGGAGGTCATCTCCTAGTTGAGTCATCCTCTATTAATAGTTTTTCCTTGGCTGGGCGCGGTGGCTCAGGACTGTAATCCTAGCACTCTGGGAGGCCGAAGCAGATAGATCACCTGAGCTCAGGAGTTCCAAGACAAGCTTGAGCCAGAGTGAGACCCTGTCTCTAAAAACAGCTGAGCGTTGTGGCAGGCACCTGTAGTCCCAGCTACTCAGGAGGCTGAGGCAAGAGAATCACTTGTGCCCAAGAGTTTGAGGTTGCTGTGAGCTATGACACCGTGACACTTTACTGAGGGTGACAAAGTGAGACTGTTTAAAAAAAAAAAAGAAAAAAAGTTTTTCTTGAAGATCTACCCAATGACTTCTTCTTAGATCTATCTATTTCATGGACCTGTTTGCAAGGAGTGTTCCTGATAACTATACTCAACTCTTAAAGGTCTACTTCAAATGCCATCTCTTTCATCCTATTTCCTCCAGCTATTATGGTCAAGTAGCTTATTTTCTTTGTTTCTAAAGAACATACCTGTTTATACCTCCATTTTGGAGCTTATCACATTATTCTCAGTTGGCAATTCTTTTTTCATCTTAAAACTGAGCATTTTACCGTAGGTTTTATAGGTTTTATGTTCAGAACCCAGGGATAATAGTAAGATTTGCGATAGAGAGGGGTAAACCTTTATTTTTTAAAGTTACTGTATATTAAATATAGCTTGTTCTTAAGCAGATCAGTTTTTGGAAAGAGTATATATGGGAGTTGTGGGGCTGGAATTGGATTCTTTTTTTTTTTTTTTTGGAGACAGAGCCTCAAGCTGTTACCCTGGGTAGAGTGCTATGGCATCACAGCTCACAGCAACCTCCAACTCCTGGGCTCAAGCGATTCTGCTGCCTCAGCCTCCCAAGTAGCAGGACTATAGGCGCCCGCCATAATGCCTGACTATTTTTTTTTGGTTGCAGCCATCATTGTTATTTGGCAGGCCTGGGCTGGATTCGAACCCACCAGGTGTGGTGTATGTGACTGGCGCCTTAGCTGCTTGAGCCACAGGCGCCAAGCCTGGGTTCTTTTTATTTGTTATTTTATTTTAATTTTGTTTTGGAGATATAATCTCACTCTACATTCAGGCTGGAGAGCAATGGCCTGATCATAATTCACCATAGCTGCAAACTCCTGGGTGAGCAATTCTCCTACTTCAGTCTCCTGACTAGCTAAGACTTCAGGTGCAACCCACTATGCCTGGCTCTTTCATTTATGTGTGTGTACATGTATATATGCTTTTAGAGAGATGGGGTCTGGCTATGTTGCCTAGGCTGGTTTTGAACTCTTGGCCTCAGGTAATCCTCCCAACTCAGCATCCCAAAGTGCTAGGATTTTAGGTGTGAGCCCCTGTATCTGGCCTTGATTTGGATTTTTGAAAAACAGTATGACCACTTATTGGCCATTAAGTATGAAACGTCCAATTTCAAATCAAACGTTTATTATATCTCAAACAAGAAGCAGTACAATTAAAGTATGTACCTAAACTATTGACACAGTTTTGCCATCTTAATGGGAGTTTGTTTATGTCTGCAGCTAAGAAGCCTGGAGAGCAAGTGGTGAAGAAATTGCGAAAGGCATTTTTCACAACTTGTTAAGAATTTAATAATTTTCCTTGTGAGAAGTGATTAAAATCCTAGAAGAAATGGTAGTTAGTAAGTGCAAGGCCTGATGAATACAGTGGATGACAGTTTTCAAGTCCAGCTTCTGTAGTTTGAGCAAGGTTTTTTGTGAGACATGTGATTGATTGTTGTCTTGCAAGAAGATTAGACTGTCTCTATCAACCAGTCTGGCTCCTTAATCACAAGTATCCTCATCATTTCATCTGGTTACAGTAGACATCTGCTGAATTGAAATATATTTGAAAAATAATCACAAACCAAAACATGCTGTTTGAAACAATAAGGATATATCTTCACAATATTTGAAAAAACTAAAACAAAACAAGAAGTGTCAATGTGAAGTGTCAGAGATACCAACTATCAAACTTAGTACTTAAGGAGATTGAACATTTCATATTTAATAACCCAATAATATTTGGAAAGTTTTGTGTATTCTTTATGTACCCATTACACATCCTTTGTGGAGTCTTGTGTCTGTTTGAGGACCACTGTCCTAAAGAAGTTCTTGTGCATTTAGATCAGTTTACATGTAAAGGAAACGATTGCAGTACCAGCAATGTACATAATATCTAAAACATGGAAATAGGCTGTGTGCAGTGACTCATGCCTGTAATCCTAGCACTCTGGGAGACTGAAGCGGGTGGATTGCTGAACTCAGAGTTTGAGACCAGCCTGAGCAGGAGCAAGACAATGTCTCTATCAGAAATAGAAAAAACAGCTAGGGGTTGTGATAGGCACCTGTAGTCCTAGCTACTCAGGAGGCTGAGGCAAGAGAATTGCTTGAGCCCAAGAGTTTGAGGTTGCTGTGAGCTATGGCAATGCCATGGCACTCTGCCAGGGGCGACAGAGTGAGACTCTGTCTCAAAAAAACAAAGCAAAACAAAACAATGCAGAAATAGTTCAGATGTCCAAAAATACTAACACTGATAAATTCTGATATATTCATGCAGTAGGATGCTATATAATAATGAAAAGAGATGAACCATAGGTAAGTTAGACCAACATGGATTGAGCTCCTTATTTATGTAATATTGAAAGAAAAAAGACACGAAAGAATACAGTCCTATGTGTAATAATTAAGAATAGGCAAAGCCAACTAATATTGTTTTTGGATGTATACATGTGTGGTAAAATATGAAGCTGGGTAAGGGAATGATTACCAGAAAGCTTAGGGTAATGGTTACCTGGGAGGGAAGGAACAATGTAGTGATTAGAGAGAGATACTTGGTAGGGCAAAAGTAAAAGTGATTGTTGTAGCCAAGCAACTTGGGGCAAACTGACTTCTTGGCTTCAGTTTTTTTGCTGTAATGTAGGATAATATAACCACCTTATAAAAGTTGTAAGGGTTGGGATAAACAATATAGAGCACTTAGTTCAGTGGGTAGGTCATAGTAAAACACTAAATGTAATATTTTCCTTACTATATTGTGTCTCTCACCATGACTTGGAGACCATGGCCGATGCTATAGGCCAGTGCTTTTCAACATTTTTTATCTCACGGTACACTTGAACCTTATATGGTTAAATTTCCGTGGAACACTTAAATTATGTTTATTAAAAAAAAGAGAAAAAAAGAATATACTGTGCTTTGAACTTCTTTCAAAAATAATTTACTTAATCTTTAAAAATTTTCATGGCACACCAGTTGAAATTCACTGCTATAGGCTTTTCGGAGGGATGATAAAGTTGAATAAAGTAGATGAAATTGAAATAAGAAGAAAAGCAAGAAATAATGAAAAAGATAAGGAAACATTTGGATACTACTGCTACTTTGTGTGATATGCCATGCTAATTGGGTATGCTTTATTTAATTTTCAAAATAACTCTTAGACCAAATTCATTTATCTTTTGGCTTAGGTATCCTTATCACCAGTTTACATTGGATTAGTTAGATAGGTTCTACACCTAGGTACAGAGTTCATGGTTCTACACCTTGTAAATGGTTGAGCTGGGATTTCAGCTAAGATTTTTTTCACTGTGTTGTTATTAATGATTAATTTTGAAAATAGGTGTTAGTCTGTTTTCAGTATACATGAAAATGCTCTTAGAAGTGTTTAACTGAGAATTATCCTGAGAAATTTATCCTGTAGAATATTAGATTATATCCATGTCCAGGTAGGGGCTCCATCTTCCATGGTTGTGTAACAGAGTCTGGCTAAACTAATCCAGTTTATTCCAGGCCTTCCAGGATTAATTCTCATTTAACAGAGTCCTGAAGCTCGGATTTTTGGAAATTATTTGGAATCTAAATTTCAGCGAATTCAAAATTACAGGCAAAATCTTAAAGAGTTGGCTACTGAATTTCATGATATTGATTTACTGTGTGTTCACTACCTTTGATGTTTATTGTGGTGAAGTCGGATTTAATAGTTTGTGATCAGATCACAAACTATCCTCAAAGGATTAAAAAGATGACTCCATCAAAGATTGCTTATCTACTAGGTATTATAGACATATATTCTTTGAGTTTTGACTCCTTCCTAGCTGTATTGGTTCTCATGTCATTATTATTTGTTAATAAGCATTTATGCTGTATTCTATTCTATTCGAGACAGTGTCACTCTGTCACCCTGGATAGAGTGCCATGGTGTTGCATCTCACAGCAACCTCAAACTCTTGTGGTCAAAAGATCCTCTTGGTTCAGCCTCCCAAGTAACTGGGACTACAGGAGCACACCGTAACACCCAGCTAGCTTTTCTATTTTTAGTAGAAATAGGCTCTTGCCTCTTGCTCAGACTTTTTTTTTTTCTTTTTTTTTGAGACAGAGTCTCACTTTGTCACCCTTGGTGGAGTGCTGTAGCGTCATAGCTCACAGCAACCTCAAACTCTTGGGCTCAAGTGATTCTCTTGCCTTAGGCTCCTGGGTAGCTGGGACTACAGGTGCCTGCTACAACACCTGACTATTTTTTAGAGATGGAGGTAGGGTGGAAGGGTAGGGGGTCTCATTCTGGCTCAGGCTGATCTCAAACCTGTGAGCTCAGGCAGTCCACTTGCCCTGGCCTCCCACAGTACTAAGATTACAGGCATGAGCCACCGCGCCCAGCCCCAGACTGGTCTTGAACTCCTGAGCTCAGGTAGTCTGCCTGCCTTGGCCTCCTAAAATAGGCATGAGCTATCATCCTAGTCCATGATTTTAAAGGTATTTATTTTTTCCTTTTTATATTTAGTTGTCATGTAATAGTTGTACACAGTATTTATGGGATACTGAATGATATTTTGATATATATATATATAGTGAAATGATTGAATCAGAATACTTAGCATATCCATTACTTCAAACATTTATCATTTCTTTGTGTTGTGAACATTCAAAATCCTTTCTAGTTTTTTGTGAATCTTATATTGTTAGCCACATTGCTACCCTGCAGTGCTATACGATACTAGAACTTACTCCTATCTAGTTGTAATTTTATTATTATTTTGGATAGATTTGGATATAAAATTACAGCAAGGGGAAGGCAGGTGGCTCACACCTGTGTCCCTAGTACTCTGGGAACCAAGGTGGGAAGATCGTTTGAGGTCAGGAGGTCAAGACCAGCTTGAGCAAGAGTGAGATTCCCATCTCTACAAAAAACAAACAAAATAAAAATTTTGGTGACATCATAGCTCACTGCAACCTCAAACTTTTGGGCTCAAATGAGGATTCTCCTGCCTCATGAGGCTTTCTGAGTAGCTGGGATTCCAGGCATGCAACACCATACCTGGAAAAAATTTTTATTTCATTTGTTTTTTGTAGAGACGGGAGTCTCACTCTTGCTCAGGCTGGTCTTGAACTCCTGACCTCAAGCGATCCTCTCACCTTAGGTTCTCAGAGTGCTAGGGTTATAGGTATGAGCCACCTGCCTTGCCCTTGCTATAATTTTGTATCCATTAACAAACCTCTTTCTATCTTTTCCTCCCCCCTTCTGAGCCTCTCATAACCACAATTTTACTCTATACTTCTATGAGCTCAGTTTTTATTTAGCTTCCACATATGATGAGAACATACAGTATTAAATTTATTCTTAATAGGTCCATTTTCAGTTCAGACAATATAGGTTAGTATTGCTTTCTATTTTAACATATACATACAGTTAGATAGCTTGTTAAAACCCATTTTTGAGGGCCAGGTGTGGTGGCTCATGCCTGTAATCTTACAGGGGTCCTCAAACTGCGGCCAGCAGGCCACATGAAGTAGTGTTATTGTATTTGTTCCCATTTTGTTTTTTAACTTCAAAATAAGATATGTGCAGTGTGCACAGGAATTTGTTCATAGTTTTTTTTTTAAACTATAGTCTGGCCCTCAAACGGTCGGAGGCACAGTGAACTGGCCCCCTGTTTAAAAAGTTTGAGGACCCCTGTAAGGCTAAGGTGGAGATTGCTTGAGGCCAGAAGTGTGAGACCAGCTTGGACCACATAGTGAGACTCTGTCTCTACCCACCCTCCTCCCCCGCCCCCCCCCAACATTAGCTAGCCATGGTAGGGCCCACATATAGTAGTCTTAGCTACCGGGGAGGCTGAGGTGGGAGGGTTTTTTGAGCCCAGGAGTTTGAGGCTGCAGTGAGTTAAGATTGTGCCCTTGTACCCAGCCCGGGTAACAGAGCAAGACCGTATCTCTAAAAAATAAACACCACCTAGAGAGGTTGTAGTGATATTTGTTAGTGCTAATAGTAAGTAATCCCCTAGTCTAATTTTCTAGACTTTTGTTTTCTGAGGAGTTTTGCATTAAAGTGGGCTACTTTTGTTTTGCTTCTTATATTAAGAAAATAGGAATGGTGTGTTTATTATATTTAACTTTAAAATTTTAGGAGTCCAGAATAAGCTGAAAGTATAGATTTTTGTGGTACTACTTGAGATTCCAGAAACTAGTTGAGAGACCTTTTGTATATAAGCTAATTTTTGAGATTTTAAAGATGTTTCCATCTTTACATTATTTTAAGTTTTTTCCTTATTAAAGAGCATATTGGGGTTAGGTTTCCCTGCAGTTGAATTATTGATGGGAATCTAAATAGAGAATTTCTTTTTCATTTCTATTGAAGTAAAAGAATCCTTTTTGCCATTTAGGTTATAGAAACTCACAACTTACTACCTCTGCTAACTGCTTTATTTTTCTTAGGTTTATGTGATTGTATTCAGTATTTTTCTTCTTGGATTTTAAAATTTTAAAGAGTATCTCACTAAAGGTTTCTTCTGTTCCCTTGGAGTAGGAGTGTTTTTAATGGTGAAACCTGGACATAACTCTTTATCAGAGCAACCCATTTCTGCTGCCTTAGAGAGCAGAGGGATTTCTGGCTGCCATATAGGAACTCCTCTTCCTGATCAGCACAATGCCTTTCCTCCGAGTGTAGCAGCTTTACAGGGTAGAAAGTCTGAGAGCATGTTGATAGACTGGTAGAAGATATGGTAAAATTTATGAAGAAAGGAAAAATATCAGAGAGGTTTGTTTTCTGTTAATTAGATGGTATAAATAGTAAATTGTTAATTTTTCTGAACTCTGGTAGTGTTAGTATATGAGTGCATTGAATTTTGTCCCCTGTCCTCGTCTGCCCAAAGTTTCTATTAAGAAAATTCCTACCTTACAGAAAAATTGAAAGAACAACCTAGCTTCAATAATTAATTACTAACATTTTGCTATCTCTTCTGTATCTATGCGCATTTCCCCCTCTGTGTGTCAAATTGTTTTTTTAACCATTTGAGAGAAAATTAAGTTTTGTGTCATCAGTTAGCAGTTTTTAAAATTTTTACATTCTATTGCCGGGCGTTGTGGCGGGCGCCTGTAGTCCCAGCTACTCGGGAGGCTGAGGCAAGAGAATCCCTTAAGCCCAGGAGTTGGAGATTGCTGTGAGCTGTGTGAGGCCACGGCACTCTACCGAGGGCCATAAAGTGAGACTCTGTCTCTACCAAAAAAAAAAAAAAAAAAAAAATTTTTACATTCTGCCTTGAAAGGTGTAGCATTTTAACCTTCTGAGTCATGAAGTGAATCAGTTTTCTTTCTTTCTTTTTTTCTTTTTTTTGTAGTTTTTTTGGCCGGGGGCTGGGTTTGAACCCGCCACCTCCGGCATATGGGGCCGGCGCCCTACCCCTTTGAGCCACAGGCGCTGCCCTATTTTGTCGCGGGAGCCGGTCGAATGAGTCTCAGTCTGAGGGTTTTTCAGGGCGAACTTACAGGTTGATTGGAAGGTCGACGCAGGATGGTTTGACAGACTACTAGACACCACAGGTGATGATGAAAGTAGCTGCAACTTTACTGAATTTTAAGAGTGTCTTTTATACATTTTTGACAAAGCATTACAAATCACAAAAGACATTTTTATGACTTGCAGGTGGTCACAAGTTCTTATCTTGTCTTACAAATGTAAGCATTCAACCATTTATCTTACACAGTGTTTTGTCCGCAAGGGGGAACAAATGGCAGCTGTGAGGTAGCTGATAAGCAGCAGTTACTTTTCAGCTTCCTTTATCTAAAGTTGAATGTGTTTTTTAACATACAACACTACTTTCTTTCATAGTTTTAGTTTCATGATTATATATAGTTGTTATGATTAGAGGTATATTATGAATCATATAAGTGATTAGAGTGTGAAGGAAACATGAGAAATAAAAGGATATTGTATGAAAACTAAACTATATTGAAAGTGAGGTTAGGAAAGACAAGGTTAGAGATAGGGGGAAAGGGTGGGTGGATATCAGGTTGGAAACATCTTGTTTATGGTATTTACATTCTTTTGATGTATTGTATATTTTTAAAGTTTTTGTTCTTTGGAGGGAGGTGGTTTATTTTTTCAAGGTTTTAGTTCTAAGGAAGTGGTTTCATTAGTAACACCTGGTTGCTTCCCCTTATCTAGGAATGTCAAGGCTTGTAACTTCTCTTAGTTCTGTAATTGTTTTCAGTTTCTTATGATCTTTTTTTAAAAACAGCTGAACATATTCTTTTATGTATAATACTTGACTACTACTATATATTTTTACTCTAATTAGTAACTATATTCTGATTCATAGTTAATTGTTTATTAAACATTAAACTACTCTATTGATTTGTGTTACATATGAAAATTAGTGAAGTAAGACATTTTTCTAAGTAAGGTTTTACTAATTAGTGAAGTCAGATGTTTTTCTAAGTAAAGTTTTACTGCAGGAGGTGTCATGTTGGAACATCTTGTTTGCCGTGCCTGCATTCTCTCGATGTACTATTTCAATTCACTGACATTTATGGTGGGGACGTGCTGTTGTACAGGCTCTCTTGGAGCCACTGAGTCCGGCACAGCCATACTTGCTGTGTTTAATTGTGGATCAGTAAGTCACTGTGTTTATTCTTAGTTTCTCAAAACAATCAGGCAATAATCAGTCATTCAACTGAACAGACAGGTTTCAGGGTAAAGGTTTTTTAGGCTTTTATGCCGCACCTCATGACTTCCTACGTTCACTAAAAGGCATGCTAGGCAACTTATGCGCTGCTGTCGCAAGCCAGGGGGACTGGGGGCAACGCTCCGGGGAGCACTCACCGCCTTACCACAGTTTTTACAACGCGGACAGAGCCATCCCGCCACGGCTTGATGCCGGGGGTGCGGCACTATTTGTAATGTTAATATTAATCATGATATAAATATATTTATCAGACTCATCCTTTAGAAATTTGGCAAGTATAGCTAAAATGAAGAAGTAGGAGACTCTCATTAGTTCACATTCAACTCAGAGTTGTTACAAAGAATTCCATTGTCTTCAAACTGTACCCCCTAAACCAACCACACATATCTATACTGTCTCTGTTCCAAATTTTTTCATCATATATTGCCTGGGAGTGGGGATGAAATAGGCAGAGGAAGAGTAGAAGGAAACATTTATTACTTGGAGCTAGATGTATCACATATGTTTACTTATTTAATCTTAAATGGTTGCATAATAATTAATTCTATTATAGATATTAGTATTCCTATTTTATAGCTGAGGAGAGTGAAGTTGAGGTAAGTTAAATAGTTTGCCCAAAGTCACATGGTGGTAGAAGAGGTGTGAAACAGGTATGAAGCTGAATGTGTGTCCCTGTTTTTTCTTTTTAAATTAAAAAAAATTTTTTTGAGACAGAGTTCCACTATCTTGTCCTTGGTAGAGTGCTGTGGCGTCACAGCTCACAGCAACCTCAAACTCTTGGGCTTAAGAGATTCTCTTCCTTTAGACTCCCAAGTAGCTGGGACTACAGGTGCCTGCCATAATGCCTAGCTTTTTTTTTTTTTTTTTGGTTGTAGCCGTTATTGTTGTTTGGCAGGCCCGGGCTGGATTCGAACCCGCCAGCTCTGGTGTATGTGGCTGGCCCCCTAGCCGCTTGAGCTATAGGCGCTGAGTCTTTAAATTAATTTTTAATTAAAATCATAACTGTAAACATTTGTGGGATACAATGTGATGATTTGATATATAATGTGGAATTCTTAAATCAAACTGATTAATATAGCTATCACCTCACTTACTTATTTTTGTGGTGAGACATTTAAAATTTACTCTTAGTTACCTTGAAATATAACCTTGCATTGTGCACATTAGGTGAGATCCTACCAAATGCCTTCCCTCCCTCTTCCCTCCTCCCACAAATCGCCCTCCTCCCTTTCCCTCCTCTCTTCCTGCTCACCCCTCCCTCTTGTTAGACTATATTTGTGTTTTATCATTTGTATAAGTATGTAAGTATTTATATATTGGTTTCATAATAGTATAAGTCCCTGTATATTTGAATTAAAAGAAAAGTCTGGCTGAGCATGGTGGCTCGTGCTTGTAATCCTAGTACTCTGGGTAGCCAAGGTGGGTGGATTGCTTGAGCTCAGGAGTTTAAGACCAGTGTGAGCAAGAGTGAGACCTTCTCTGTACTAAAAATTGAAAAATAACTAGCTAGAAGTGGTGGTGTACACCTGTAGTCCCAGCTATTCAGGAGGTTGAGGCAAGAGGCTTGCTTGAGCCTAAGAGTTTGAGATTGCTGTGAGCTATGATGATGCCACAGCACTCTACCTAAATGTGCTATAGAGTGAGACTCTGTCTCAAAAAGAAAAAAAATAAAGAAAAAAATCTATGCTTTTGCAGGTCACTGTGATAACAGTACATTTAATTCAGGAATCTCAAGTGAAAAATTAGATGATAAATAAAATCTCAGGTGATTTTACCATTGTATAGTTGGATAAGTTATTTGAACATGACATGATTGGCAGTCAGGGTGTAACTTGTCAATAGTACTTTTTAGAATATAATTGACAAAAGATTTTAGGCAGTTTAATAGTGTTAAGTGCAGAACTTGTAGTTATGTTTTATGTTTTTGCTGCCTTCTATAAAAAAATAGTGGAAAATTACAGGGTAAATTAGCCAAAATGCAACTGAATTCTACCACATCAGTTTTCTCAGAGGAGATGGTGCCAAACATGGCACCACACCCAAAATCAACCAGGCACAGCCCATGAAAGAATCTAAATCAAGAATTCCATGGGGGAGGTTGTGACTCATTCCAGGATCCTGGAGAAAAAGCTGACATGAGGAAGGAAAAAACTAAAGCAAATAATGGGGTCATAAGTTGCTCAGGTTTCTGTTAGTGGTAGAATTAGAAATATAGGAGATTCTTGGTATTCCTGAAGGGTATGTGTTGTTAAGAACATTCCAGAACATAGCTAATTGAAATGGTGATGCTATGTAATTTGCTAGGCTGAAGCCCAGGCTAAATGACTAGCCTTCACATTCATTTTCACACTTGTAATTGTACTAGGTATTTTTAATAGTAACAATAATTAATATTTATTTAGTACTTAACTTGGTGCTAGTCCTTATTTTAAGAAGTTTTACACATTAACTCTTAAATACAACATCCCTATGAGATAGATAAGGAAACAAGACAAGAGGGATTGAATAAATTTTATAAATTATTTCCTTAAGGTCATGCCTGTATAGTAAAAATGTGAGTACCGAATATTAAAAAAGTAAAAACTCATGTTTTTCTTATCTAGCTCTAGCTTGGATGACTGGATGCATCTTCTTGTTAGTCTATTGAATTTATTGTATCATGTCTCAGAAATTAGAACAGTAATCTTTTTGAGGATCATTTTTTTTTTATTTTTGGAAAAAAAGAGTCTCACTTTATGGCCCTCGGTAGAGTGCCATGGCATCACACAGCTCACAGCAACCTCCAACTCCTGGGCTTAAGCGATTCTCTTGCCTCAGCCTCCCGAGTAGCTGGGACTACAGGTGCCCGCCACAACACCCGGCTATTTTTTGGTTGTAGTTCAGCCGGGGCCGGGTTTGAACCCACCGCCCTCCGTATATGGGGCCAGCGCCTTACCGACTGAGCCATAGGCGCCGCCCCTTTTTGAGGATCGTAATCAGAAATATCTTGGAGTTTGTGTTGTATTTAAAAATAAATTATAATCTTAAACTTTCCTTAAAGCTATCTCTTATGGAAAATAAGAAAAAAAATAAAAGAAGATCTAGAAAATCCTGGAGATTGAGGTAGCTGTTGAAAGATTTTTTGAGTTCAATTCATAGTTAGTACTCCTTGAGAGACCAGTTCTGAAATGGTGGTGTAGAGGCAAGATTTCTTTCTGAAGCTCAAATATGAGGATGAGACAGTTCTTGGCACTTCTCTTCTACAGAAAAGTGGAACTCTGGACAGATGGTAGGAGAATTGGACTTCCACATCCTTGATGCCTCTCCCCCTATTCTGCCAGGAACAAAATATGTGAAAAATATCTCCACAACTCAAGTTTCTACACTGGAAAAAGTGACATTGAGGTGGTCAATGAGTTCTCTGTCAGGAGACCTGTTCTTATTTAACCCACAAGAATCGTTGTGACTGCCTGAAGGGAGAAAAATCATTGAGGACAGGGAGAGACAGATGGGAGAGGCACTTACCATCCATAGCCACTGAAACTCTGCACTGTAACTTGGCTAAAGGAGATGTCAAATCAGATTGGCTGTAGGAGGAATGTTTCTCAGTACCCTGGGCACGAACCCCTACCCAGCCTTCAAACATTGCTGGGATAATCACTTTGGGGATTTCTCCCATTTGGGACAGGCAGAGTGCTCTGATCATTTACTAAAGCTGAGGCAAAACTGGGCTTAAGGTGTCACCTAGAGCTGAAAAGGAAGCAGCAATCTAACAGTGAAAATTCCCTGAGCGAAGATATTTGATAATTGAAACCAAGTTGGACAGAGAAAACTAGAATAAATAACTTATCCTTCAATGCAAAGTTATAGAAATAGACATATACTCACAAGAAACAACAGTAAACAGAGAACCATGACCTCCTCAAAAGGACAAAGCAAATATCCAGCGACAGATCCTAACGAGAAGGCAATTTGTGAACTGACCAAGAATTCATAATGGCAGTTTTTTTTTATCATTAAATCATAGCTATGTACATTAGTGCAATCAAGGGGTACAATGTGCTGGTTTCATATACAATCTGAAATATTCTCATCAAACTGTTCAATGTAGCCTTCATGGCATTTTCTTAGTTATTGTACGTAGACATTTGTATTCTGCCTTTAGTAAGATTCGCCTGTACCCATTCTAAGATGCACCGTAGGTGTGGCCCCAACCATTACCCTCCCTCCACCCAACCTCCCCCCTCCCTTCCCCTTCCTTGGCCCTTTCCTCATAGTCTTGTGCTATAGTTGGGTTATAGCCTTCATATGAAAGCTATAATTTAGCTTCATGGTAGGGCTGAGTACATTGAATACTTTTTCTTCCATTCCTGAGATACTTTGCTAAGAAGAATATGTTCCAGCTCCATCCATATAAATATGAAAGAGGTAAAGTCTCCATCTTTCTTTAAGGCTGCATAATATTCCATGGTATACATGTACCACAATTTGCTAGTCCATTCGTGGGTCGATGGGCACTTGAGCTTCTTCCATGACTTAGTAATTATGAATTGGGCTGCAATAAACATTCTGGTATAGATGTCTTTGTTATATTGTGATTTTTGGTCTTCTGGGTATAAACCTAGTAAAGGAATTATAGGATTGAATGGCAGGTCTATTTTTAGGTCTCTAAGTATTCTCCAATCATCCTTCCAGAAGGAACGTATTAGTGTGCATTCCCACCAGCAGTGTAGAAGTGTGCCCTTTTCTCCACATCCACGCCAGCATCTCTGGTTTTGGGATTTTGTTATGTGGGCTACTCTTACTGGGGTTAGATGATATCTCAAAGTAGTTTTGATTTGCATTTCTCTGATGATTAAGGATGGTGAGATTTTTTTCATGTGTTTGTAGATCATGCATCTGTCTTCTTTAGAGAAGTTTCTCTTCAAGTCCCTTGCCCACCATGAGATGGGATCACGTGCTTTTTTCTTGCTAATACGTTTGAGTTCTCTGTGGATTCTGGTTATTAGACCTTTATTGGAGGTATAACCTGCAAGTATTTTCTCCCATTCTGAGGGCTGTCTGCTTGCTTTACTTACTATGTTCTTGGCTGTGCAGAAGCTTTTTAGTTTGATCAGGTCCCAGTAGTGTATTTTTGATACTGCTTCAATTGCCTGGGGAGTCCTCCTCATAAAATATTCACCCAGGCCGATTCCTTCAAGAGTTTTCCCTGCACTTTCTTCAAATATTTTTGTAGTTTCATGTCTTAAGTTTAAATCTTTTATCCACTGAGAGTCTATTTTAGTTAATGGTGAAAGGTGTGGGTCCAGTTTCAATCTTCTACAGGTTGCCAGCCAGTTCACCCAGCACCATTTGTTAAATAGGGAATCTTTTCCCCACTGAATGTTTTTAATTGGCTTGTCAAAGATCAAATAATGGTAAGTAGCTGGATTCATCTCTTGGTTCTCTATTCTGTTCCAGACATCTACTTCTTTGTTTTTGTGCCAATACCATGCTGTTTTGATCACTATTGATTTATAGTACAGTTTCAGGTCTGGTAGTGTGATTCCTCCTGCTGTGTTTTTATTTCTGAGTGATGTTTTGGCTATTCGAGTTTTTTTTCTGATTCCATATAAAACAAAGTATTATTTTTTCAAGATCTTTAAAATATGACAATGGAGCTTTAATAGGAATTGCATTAAAATTATATATTGCTTTGGGTAGTATGGACATTTTAACAATGTTGATTCTTCCCAGCCATGAGCATGGTATGTTTTTCCATTTGTTAAGATCTTCAGCTATTTCTTTTCTTAAAGTTTCATAGTTCTCTTTGTAGAGATCTTTCACGTCCTTTGTTAGGTATACTCCCAAATGTTTCATCTTCTTTGGCACTACTGTGAAAGGAAGAGAGTCCTTGACTGTTTTTCGACTTGGTTATTGTTGGTGTATATAAAGATTTATGGGTGTTGATTTTGTAGCCTGAGACATTGCTGTATTCCTTGATCACTTCTAAAAGTTTTGTAGTAGAATCCCTAGTGTTTTCCAGATATATGATCATGTCATCTGCGAAGAGTGAAAGTTTGATCTCTTCTGACCCTATGTGGATACCCTTGATTGCCTTTTCTTCCCTGATTGCAATGGTTAAAAATTCCATTAAAATGTTAAAGAGCAATGGAGACAATGGGCAACCTTGCCTGGTTCCTGATCTGAGTGGAAATGATTTCAATTTAACTCCATTCAATACGATATTGGCTGTGGGTTTGCTGTAGATGGCCTCTATCAGTTTAAGAAATGTCCCTTCGATACCAATTTTCTTAAGTGTTCTGATTATGAAGGATGCTGGATATCTCCAAAAGCTTTTTCTGCATCAATTGAAAGAATCATATGGTCCTTATTTTTTAGTTTGTTTATGTGCTGAATTACATTTATAGATTTACATATATTGAACCAGCCTTGAGACCCAGGGATAAATTCCACTTGGTCGTGGTGTATAACTTTTTTTGATGTGTTGTTGGATTCTGTTTGTTAGGATCTTATTGAGTATTTTAGCATCAATATTCATTAGTGATATTGGTCTATAATTTTCTTTTCCTGTTGGGTCTTTCCCTGGTTTGGGGATCAAGGTGATGTTTGCTTCGTAGAATGTGTTGGATAATATTCCTTCTTTTTCTATATTTTGGAAGAGGTTTAGTAATATAGGTACTAGTTCTTCTTTAAAGGTTTGGTAGAATTCTGACGTAATGCTGTCTGGTCCTGGGCTTTTCTTTTTAGGGAGATTTTGTATAGTTGATGCTATTTCAGAACTTGATATAGGCCTGTTCAACATTTCCACTTCATTCTGGCTAAGTCTTGGTAGGTGGCGTACTACCAGATATTGGTCGATTTCTTTCAGATTTTCATATTTCTGAGAGTAGAGTTTCTTGTAGTATTCGTTAAGGATTTTTTGAATTTCTGAGGGGTCTGTTGTTATTTCATTGTTACCATTTCTGATTGAGGAAATTAGAGATTTTACTCTTTTTTTCCTGATTAGGTTGGCCAAAGGTTTATCTATTTTATTGATCTTTTCAAAAACCGACTTTTGGATTTATTGATCTGTTGTATAATTCTTTTGTTTTCAATTTCATTTAATTCTGCTCTGATTTTGGTTATTTCTTTTCTTCTGCTGGGTTTGGGGTTGTTCTTCCTTCTCCAGTTGCTTGAGATGTCCCATTAAGTTATTAACTTCCTGTCTTTCCGTTTTCTTGAGGAAGGCTTGCAGTGCTATAAATTTCCCTCTAAGACTGCCTTTGCAGTATCCCAGAGGTTCTGGTAATTTGTGTCTTGATTGTTGTTTTGCTCCAAAAATTTGGTGATTTCCTTCTTAATCTCGTCTATCACCCATCTATCCTTCAGCATAAGGTTGTTTAGCTTCCATGTTTTTGTATGGATATACAGGTTCCTGTTGTTACTGAGTTGAACTTTTATTCCATGATGGTCTGAGAAGATGCAAGGAATAATTTCTATTTTTTAAAATTTTCTGAGGTTAGATTTGTGGCCTAGGATGTGGTCGATTTTGGGGTATGTTCTGTAGGCCGATGAGAAGAATGTGTATTCAGTTTGGTTGGGATGAAATGTTCTGTAGATGTCTGTTAAGTCCAGATGTTGAATGGTTAAGTTTAAATCTAAAATTTCTTTGCTTAGCTTCTTTTTGGAGGATCTATCCAGCAGTGCTAAAGGGGTGTTAAAATCTCCAACTACTATGGAAGTGTAAGAAATCAAGTTGCTCATGTCTGTTAGAGTTTCTTTTATAAATTGAGGTGTGTCCTCAATTTGGTTGAGTGCATAAATATTAATAATTGAAATCTCATCATATTGAGTATTACCTGTAACAAATATGAAGTGTCCATCCTTATCCTTCCTTATTTCGGTTGGTTTAAAGCCTATTGCGTCTGCGAATAGGATTCCAACGCCTGCTTTTTTCTGCTTTCCATTTGCCTGGAGTATAGATGATCATCCCTTTACCTTGAGTCTATATTTGTCTTTTAATGTAAGATGCGATTCTTTTATGCAGCTGATATCTGGCTTGAGTTTTTGTATCCAGTCAGCCAACCTATGCCTCTTTAGAGGACAATTTAAACCACTCACATTAATTGAGAATATTGATAAGCCTTTCGAGAGTCCGGTGGACATTTTTAATCCTTTTGCAACTATGAAAGTTGGAATTTGATCAAAATTTTCTGGGTGGGTTTACTTTTGTGGTGGAGGATTACACTGGTCTTTATGGAGGATAGGTGTGAGAATATCCTGGCGAGCTAGTTTAATTATGGCAAATTTTTTCAACATGTGAATGTTATTGAAGTATTTAATTTCTCCGTCATAAATGAAACTCAGTTTAGCTGGGTACAGGATCCTGGGTCGAAAGTTACTTTGTTTTAGGAGATTAAAAGTCGATGACCATCCTCTTCTAGCTTGAAAGGTTTCAGCAGAGAGATCTGCAGTTATTCTAATATTCTTGCCCTTGTAGGTGATGGTTTTCTTTCGTCTGGCAGCTTTCAGAATTTTCTCCTTCATATTAACTTTAGTGCAATTGATTATGATGTGTCTAGGTGATGTCTTATTTGAGTCATGCTGGAGTTGTGAAATTGTCTGCTATCTGAATTTCAGAATCTCTTGGCATGTCTGGAAAGTTCTCCTTCATAATCTCATGGAAAAGAGACTCTGTGCCTTGTGAAGCCACTTCGTTGCTTTTGGGGATCTGTATAAGATGAATATTTGTTTTCTTCGTATTATCTCAGAGCTGTCTGAGAGAGTGATCTGTTTTTGCCCTCCATTTCTCTTCCTCTTTGAGAGTTTGGGAGCGTTCGAAAGCTTTGTCTTCAACGTCAGAAATCCTTTCTTCTGCTTGGTCTATTCTGTTACTGAGGGATTCTACTGTGTTTCTCAGATATTTGAGGACTGCAACTTCTTGTCTCAATATGTCAAAATCTTTGGTCATTTGGTGTTTGAAATCGTTGAATTCTTGAGATATCTTTTGGGTTACTGCTTGGAATTCTAATTCGATCATATTTGCTATCCAGATTCTGAGTTCGATTTCTGACATCTCTGCTATTTGTTTGTGCGTGGGATCTTGTGCTGTGTCTGCCCCATTGATCCTTGGGGGAGTTGATCTACTCTGATTATTAATATTGCCAGACTTTTTCTGTTGATTTCGCCTCATGATTGTTTTTCACCATTGTCTCTGGCTGTCCTCAGAGTTGGGGAGGTGTCTCTGCAATATTAGACCCCAGCGGGATCACTCTATTGTTGCTGGATCTTTGTAGGGAGTGACCATGTGAAGTTCCGCTGGGGCTGCCCCAGCCAGGGATTTCTGGTTGTAGAAGCAGCTCTGCTGTGTGACACACCCGGATCCAGCAACAGGGTGGGAGGTGGTGGACATGGTTCTGGGAGTGCCTGGTGCCCAGTGACTTTGGCACAGAGAGCCCAAGGCTCCAGCAGTGTCTGGTCAGGAGAAGGGCTCTATGCAGAGGCAGGGAGGGCTCCAGAGGACATGCGGCTACCAGAGTCCCTGGTCAGACGAATGGGCTGGTGTGGAGGCAGGGTGGGTCCAGGGGGGAGGTTGCAGGGCTGTGCGGCTCCCGTAGTTCCTGGTCAGGGCATGCGGAGGCCCGGTGGGCATCGGGCACGGGTCGCAGATCTGGGGTTGCGGTGCAGGTCTTATGGAGGTCTGGGCGGCGCCAAGCCCAGGAGTTTGAGGTTGCTATGAGTTGTGACACCATGCCACTCTACCCAGGGCAACACTCCGAGTCTCTAGTGTGCCAAAACTGGTCTCACTGTTCCCCTGAGTGTTAAGGCTGTACGGCAGCTTAGTCCCTGCCTTTAGGCTGCTCAGTCACTAGGTTACTAGCTCCCTTCCGATTCTTGCTCTGCAACCCTGAGGGCAGAGCTTGCCCGGGCAGTTCTCTCACAATGGCTCCCTGAGGCCCACAGCCAAACACTATTAGCTCTGTCTGGCTCAGCGGCTCAGTCTGAGGCCCTAGACAATGCCCAAAGTTCTCTGTACTCCTACTCAAGCTCTTCCCAAGGCAGTTCAACTGAGTTCCAAGTCCAAAAACACTGAAACAGTTCACAGGTATGGTCTTTCCGGTTTGCAG
The DNA here is from genome assembly GCF_027406575.1 of Nycticebus coucang. Classification (NCBI taxonomy): domain Eukaryota; kingdom Metazoa; phylum Chordata; class Mammalia; order Primates; family Lorisidae; genus Nycticebus; species Nycticebus coucang. The sequence continues at coordinate 71,505,075 of NC_069783.1, read as the reverse complement.
TCTCGCTCCTGCTTGTACGTACGGACTCGTTCCATCAGACACACGCAACCACTTGCCAGTTTTCCACCGTTTTTGTCCTCCTCTTGGGGTCCAGAAGTCCCTTGCTGACTCCCTGTATCCTCAAAGGGCTGATTATAGGCAGATCCCACCAGCCAGAGATACCTGGAGTCTTATCTCCCCAGAGTCACTGTGCCCTGTTGCAGGGAAGCTGTTACTCGGCCACCATCTTGGATTATTCTCCCATAATGGCAGTTTTAAGGAAACTCAGTGATCTCCAAGAGAGATAGATCTGAAGAGCAATTCAGAAATTTCTCAGAGAAATTTAACAAAGAGATTTCAATAATAAAAAATCAAATAGAAATCTTAGAACTGAGAAATACATTTGCCGAATTGAAGAACTTTTTAGAGGTCTCAGTAGTAGAGTGAACAAACCAGAGGAAAGCGTCAGTGAATTTGAAGACAGCTATTTGAAAATACACAGTCAGAGGAGAAAAAAGAACAAAAAGGAAAAAAGACAAGATACAGAAAACTACCTTAAAGTCCAAATTTAGTTGGCTGTGGTGGTGCATGCCTGTGGTACCAGCTACTTCTGAGGCTGAAGTGAGAGGATCCATAGAGCCCAGGAGTTGGAGATCAGCCTGAGAAACACAGAAAGGCCCCATCTAAAACAAATAAACAAACAAACAAACAAACAAAAAAACAAACAAAAGCAAAGACAAAAACCCCAAATAAGAAAACCCTAACTGCATTTGAGAATTATCAGTGTTAAAGAGGGAGTTGAGCAAGATCAGGAGATAGAAAGTTTATTCAAAGTAATAATAACTAAAGTTTTCCAAGACTTGAGAATGATATAAATATTTAGGTACAGGGAGATCTTAGAATATCAGATATATTCAACTCAAATAAGACTACACCAAGGCATAATCAAACTTTAAAAGGTTAAGGACAAAGAGAGGATCCTAATATAAGCAAGAGATAAAATGTAAATAACATATAAAGGAGCTCCATTGTGTCTGGCCATAGATTTTTCAAGAAAACTGTACAGGCCAGGAGGGAGTGGAATAACATTTTCAAAGTGCTCACAGAGAAAGACTGCCACCCAAGAATGTGATATCTAGAAAAATTGTTACTCAGATTTGAAGGAGAGATAAAGTCTTTCTCAGCCAAACAAGAGCTGAAAGAATTAACCACCACCAGACCCTTTTAGCTGAGAAGTGCCAAAGGGAGTTCTATTTGAAATAAAAAGAAAACAAAACAAAACTAATATGCAAAAGAAAACTTTCCAAAGTGTAAAACCCACTGGTAAAATTAGTACACAAACCTAGCATACTCTTAACTATATTTGGGATGTGCAGTCCACTCATAACTCTAATACAAAGCCCAAAACAATAATAGCTACAGCAATCTGTTAAGAGATAGATGATACAAAAATAAATACTAGTTGAAGGAATCAACTTTCCAATAATATGTAATATATTTAAGGTTGTTAGGTGGTAGTTCCGGCTTACAGTTCACTGTGAGATTTTTCTGTGACCAAATTGCTTCTCTAGTCTCTACAGTTGTTTTCTCTGTTTCTTATAGCTCATAAGTCATACAATTTAGCATTCAAATTAAGAGAACTCAATGTTGATGTCATCTCCAGTTCCCTCTTGTCATTGCCCTTATTTGGCCTTATAATTCAGGCCTTTATTTATTTATTTATTTATTTATTTATTTTGTAGAGACAGAGTCTCACTTTATCGCCTTTGGTAGAGTACCGTGGCATCACACTGCTCACAGCAACCTCCAACTCCTGGGCTTTGGCGATTCTCTTTCCTCAGCTTCCTGAGTAGCTGGGACTACAGGCACCTGCCACAACACCTGGCTATTTTTTTTGTTGCAGTTTAGCTGGGGCTGGGTTTGAACCCACTACCCTCAGTATATGGGCCCAGTGCCCTACCCACTGAGCCACAGGTGCTGCCTGAGGCCTTTATTTTTCACCTGGACAATAGCCTCCTGACCGTTACCTCTGTTTCATTCTTTTTAATTTCTTCAATAGAAACGTAGCTAAGAGTGTCTACAACGTGTGAGATGATGTGCTCAGTACTGAGTTTATTAACAAACAAGACAGGGTGCTTGCCCTAGTGGAATATATAAGCCATTGGTCAGTGTGTTTTCTATACTATTGCTATGAACTTTAAAATAAAAAAAAAAAAAACCAAAAACACCTAGATCAGGTCTTTTGCTGCTTGTTTTTTGCCTGCTCTATAGGCTCTTATTAGGCACGTTGTGGCATACTTTAACAGTTCAAATGGCTTCTCCTTTTGATTTCTCCTTGGAACAAAAACCAATGATTTTCTTAGTCCTCGTTCTCATAATACTTTATAAAAATCTTTTTTATGTAATTTACATTGTATTATAGTTGTTTGCATCAGTCACCTCTGACATAGTTTGTGAGTTTCTTGAAAGCAGGGATGGTATTTTATTCATTATTGTTTTATTTTTGGTGTAGAATACAGTACCTGGAATATAAGTGCTCAATAAATGTTTGAATTATGGTATAGTCTTATTTCTTGCTATCATTTCATGTGTGTGTATGCCTCTTATTTCTCCAAATATTAGGTTACAGACTCATAAAATTTCTTTGTCTTTTTTCTGACATCCACGAGTCTGTGACCTAGTACTTAGAGAAATAAGACACATACACACACATGAAATAATAGCAAGAATTACAACTGTATGAAAGACAGAATAATAATAATCTGTAAGTGCTGATTTAATGACATATTATTATTCTTTCAATATCTTCTTCATATTCGCTTCATTGTTTAGGAAAGCATTTCTTGGTCCCTTGTATAGAATGTCTTACTTTATTAAAAAATGTCATTGTATGTAAAGGGACCTTATTTAATTTCATGCCTATCCTAAACAACTGTTTTTCTTATTGATTCTATGATTGATAAGATAGGTCTTGCATTCTTTTTCTGTTTGGAGAAGACTTAGAGCCTTGTGCCTCACCGTCAAAAATGATACATACTTTATTGATGTGTATCTTGTGTATCATCTTCAAAGTTAGACTTTGTCTTAGTTGCTGCCCTTTATACTGTTTTTTTTTTTTTTTTGTAGAGACAGAGTTTCACTTTATCGCCCTCGGTAGAGTGCCGTGGCGTCACACAGCTCACAGCAACCTCCAACTCCTGGGCTTAGGCGATTCTCCTGTCTCAGCCTCCCGAGTAGCTGGGACTACAGGCGCCTGCCACAATGCCCGGCTATTTTTTTGTTGCAGTTTGGCTGGGGCTGGGTTTGAATCCGCCACCCTCGGTATATGGGGCCGGCGCCCTGCTCACTGAGCCACAGGCGCCGCCCCGCCTTTATACTGTTTGTTTTCCTATTTTTGATTTTATTTTATGTTATATTGTTTGTATCTTCAAATCCTTAAACCATCAAAACAGAAACCAATGTTGCTTTCTTTCATCCAACAAATATTTATTAAACCCTTTCTTAAGGTAGAGTCCTAAGCCCTATGTAACATACAAAGGTAAATTATATACAGGATGGCCATAAAGTTTATGTGCAGTTTAAAATAGTAATTAAAAATTGTTGCTATTTTAAATAGCACATGAACTTTATGACTACCCTGTGTATCTATCCACTTGAACTTGTTAATGTAGAAAATACTTGATATAAGAAAGATTAGGGGCTCGGCACCTGTGGCTTAAGCGGCTACGGCACCAGCCACATACATCTAAGCTAGCGGGTTCGAATCCAACCCTGGGCCCGCCAAACAATGAAGGCTGCAACCAAAAAATAGCCAGGCATTGTGGCAGGTGCCTGTGGTCCTAGCTGCTTGGGAGGCAGAGGCAAGAGAATCACTTGAGCCCAGCAGTTGGAGGTTGCTGTGAGGTGTGATGCCAGGGCACTCTACCCAGGGTGATAGCTTGAGGTTCTGTCTCAAAAAAAAAAAAAAAAAAAGAAAAATATTAGGCACGTGTGCTTTGGTTGATGAGAGGCAGAGGTTTAGGAGATGGTAACGTTTGAACTGAGTCTTGAGGAATGGCTAGGATTTATACTTGGAGCGAAAGGAGAATAGGCATTCTAGTAGGAGGAAATAAAAGTGGTCAAGAAAATATACTTTGTGATATTTATTAGAATTGTACATTCACTATTTCTTTTCTTTTCTAAGGCACATGTTACTGTTGTGTGCCTTTTCTCCTCTGACGTTAGGTGTGACCATGTGAGTTGCCTTGGCCAATTATATGTGTGTTGAAGCTACATGAGCCACTTCCAGTTAAAAGTTTGAGAGTCAATGTCCTCAGTGTACTTTCTTTTCCTCTGCCATACTGACCTGCAGTGCTCTGGCAAACTATGATATATGGCATAAATATGGTCTGCTGCCTGTTTTTGTAAATAAAGTTTTATTGGAACATAGCCATACTCATTTCTTTATGTATTTTCTATAGCTGCTTTTGTACTACTGCAGCAGAGCTGAATAATTGTGACAGACACCATATGTCCTACAAAGTTGAACATATTTACTATCTGGCCATTTATAGAAGTTTGTTGAATACTGCTCTAGATAATTGGCTGCTTCTTAGAGTGAGGACATTGTAGAGCAGAGCTTCCTGCTGACACATGATGGACATATACCATCAACAAGAAGTAACTCTTTGTTGTTTTAAGACACTGAAATTTGGGGGTTGTTTGTTATAGTAGCATAATCTATGCCATACTGACAATCTAGCTGTTTCTAGGATAAAAAATATTCACACTGCTTAGAGAAAAGGAAACCTTATGGAGAGAAACAGTATGAAGGAAAGATAGAAATATTAGGGTAATACTGTGAAAATACTAAACTGTTAAGTTCAGAAATTTAGATTTTATTTAGAATTGTCAATATGGAGTCAGGATTCAGGATTTGGGAATTTTTGTTTTCAATAGAAGAGTAGCATGGCTAGAGCTTTATGATGAAAATATTAGTCTGCCAATAGTTATTAGAAAGTTTAAGAGTTGTAATTAAGTTAGGAATTTGATAACCTGTATAAATAAAACAAAATAAAAATCCTTGAAAATCCAACCAAGATTTAAGTGTGGAGTTTTATTGTTACTATTCTTGAGTTTATTTTTTTACATCTAACAAGTAGCAATGCCTTAGTTCGTTGTCTTCTTTAATATTTAATAGCAGCCATTGCATTTTCTATAATTTGAACTGTTACACAGGGAAAAGTTGTCATTGTAAGAGAGTTATAGCTGGGGGGCCAATTCTTCACTTTCTTTGACTTTCTCTTTCTTTAAAGCAAACATATCAAATACTTTCCTGACTTGATGAAATTTGGTGTCAGATAACTTACAGAAGTATTTTGAAGTGGAAAATAGTCCCTTTAGAATTAGATTTTAACTCCATTTCCTGTTATTTATTCTGTGGAAGGAAATATCTATTGAAGGAAGCCGTTGTCAGCTCTTCAAGTTATATGAATGAGACAGAGTATATAGCAGCTCTTAAAGATTTAGAACCTTGGGGGACTGAATCCTTCAGGTTTATGTAAGGCCGTTTCATTATACATATATTTAGTATAGTTATGAAGATACACAGAAAGAAAAAAATAGAACAATAACAACAAGTGCTATAAGAAATCCCTGTATAGGGCAGTGCCTGTGGCTCAAAGGAGTAGGGCCCCATGTGCTGGAGGTAGCAGGTTCAAACCCAGTCCCGGCCAAAAATTGCCCCCCCACCAAAATAAGAGTATTAAAAAAAAAAAATCCCTGTGTAATCAGGTTATTTTGTAAAGTGATAGAAGAACTTGTGCTAATCCTATTTTGCTCTAGTGAAAGAAATGATTTCTTTGTTTTTTTTTGATTTTATTGACCTAAGGACATTTGGAAATTTAAAAAGTTCATTGTATTGCAGATATGCTTTAATTTTTATTAAGCTATTAATTATTCTTTTTCTCTTAGAGTTGATATTTTAATAATACAACTTGTTACATACACATCATTTTAAAATAATATATCAATAGCATAGAAATATCTTTTGCTTGCTTTTCTTATTATGAAAGTAAGACATGTTTGTATTGGTTGAGACTCTTTGGTTATAAGTGACAGAAATTCAGTGTCAGTTAACTTAAGCAGAAAAGTTTAATTTTAATCAGCTTATACCAAACATCTGAAATTATAGTGTGAAGGTATTAAGTATTAGATAAGAATGGAATTCTCTCTCTTTTCCACTCCCCTCCCACCTTTTGTTTTTTCTGTCTGGGATTGTCTTCAACCTGTCCTGAAATAGATAGCCTTTATCGCTGCAGCAGTGGATATAATACCGCTAACTGTAGGCTTCCATTATAATATCTCTGAGACCAAAAGGGAACAGGGTTTTTTCTTAGCTTCAGTTATTACAATCTTGGGAAAAGGATCTAATTTCCCACCCCTCAAATTCTTAGGTACTTAGGGACATGGTATATGCATGTATTATACTTCACCCAAATTTGGTCCTGTGTTTACTTTTGTGCCTGGAGAAGATGTGGCATTTTGCCAGAGAGAGTTGGCATGGGGGCTTAGGTCTGGACAAAATTGTTGGCACTTAATGCTTATTGATGTAAATGTGGAAGTATTTAGAAAAACTGAAATGGAACAAACTCTATTCATAAACTCATTATAGTCACTTACATATTAGCACATTTGCTTGTCAATGTTAATATATGTTTTGTATTTAGAAACCATACATGTCCATACATATGCATATGTTTATATAAATTTGTGTATATTTAATATAAATGTATTTATAAGTTACATAATATGCATATTTAGAATGGGGGCAACAAATTATATATACATTTATATAGTATGCATAATTTATTTACCTTTTTTTTATTTACTTTTTTAATATAGTGGTAGGTAGAGAAATGGATGAGTGTAGGATTCTTTAGTCTGTATACTCAGACCTTAATCATAGCTCTACTGACTAGCTTTGTAACTTGGGCAAATAATTTATCTTATCTGTGACTCAGTTTATTTTTTTTAAATCAAGATAATATTATTACCCTATATCACGGAGGTGATTTTGAGGTTAAGAAAGATAATACATGAAAAGTATTTAGTATAGTTCTTTAGAAGTAGTAAACTTAATGGAATAAGCATTGGTTATTGTTAATTACTAAATAGTATAACATACCATTTACATATGTATTCACCATATATGTTTATATGTTAACATTTAGACAGGTACACACATATTTTACATATTGCTTTTTTTTTTTTACTATTTTACTTGTTTATTATATTTTTGAACTTTAATACTATTTAGAAAACTAAGAAACTTAAAGAAAATAAATTTTGGAGTTCCTTGATGTTTTTAACTTTCCTCTGAAACATGGCATTTTGGGAAAAATTTTACTTGAGTGTAATAGCCTTTAACCCAAAGAAATGAAGTGTTCAGAAGAATTGGGAGATGACTAATAGTAAATCTTAGTTCTTGGCTTGAATGTGTTGGTTAGTGAGATTTGCTGATAAATGAGGACTTTTGCCATTTTGCTGTTTGTTTTTTATATGTTTTCCATATTTTTTGTTCCTTGGTTTTCTTCATCACCATCTTCTTTTTTATGATAGATAGGTATTTTTTTTTGGTTTGAGTCTCATCTGGTCACCCTTGGTGGACAGAGTGCTGTGTTGTCTTAGCTCACAGCAACCTCAAACTCTTGGGCTCAAATGATTCTTTTGTCGAGGCCTCCCAAGTAGCTGGGACTACAGGTGCCTGCCACAATGCCCAGGTATTTTTAGAGATGGGATCTTGTTCTTGCTCAGGCTGGTCAAGAAATCCTGAGCTCAGGTAATCCACCTGCCTTGGCCTCCCCCAGTGCTAGGATTACTCTAGAGCAGGCGTCCTCAAACTTTTTAAACAGGGGGCCAATTCACTGTCCCTCAGACCGTTGGAGGGCCGGACTATAGTTAAAAAAAAAAAAAACAAAAACAAACTATGAACAAATTCCTATGCACACTGCACGTATCTTATTTTGAAGTAAAAAACAAAACAGGAACAAACACAATTCACACCGCTTCATGTGGCGCGTGGGCCGCAGTTTGAGGACGCCTGCTCTAGAGGCTAGGCATCAGCCGCTGTGCCCAGCCTTGTAGATAGGTATTTTCTAGCTTACCATTTTGATTCCCTCCTCTTCTCATTTACTATGTGTGTGTGTATATGTTTTTTTGGGCTTTTTTTGGAGACAGAGTCTTGCTCTGTTGCCCCAGGCTAGAATGCTGTGGAATCATAGTTCACAGCAACCTCAAATTGCTGGCTCAAGGGATCCTCTTGCTTCATCCTCCCTGAATAGCTGGGACTACACATGCGCACCACTACATTGGCCTAGGTTTTTTGTTTTTTAGTAGAGATGAGCTTTTGCTCTTGCGCAGGCTGATCTGGAACTCCTAAGCTCAAGTATTCCACCAGCCTTCACCTCCCAGAATACTAGGATTATAGGTGTGAGCCACCGTGCCCAGCCAATTTATATATTTCTGTTTTTTTTTTTAATTTTTTTTTTTTTTTTTGTAGAGACAGAGTTTCACTTTAGTGCCCTCGGTAGAGTGCCCTGGCGTCACACAGCTCACAGCAACCTCCAACTCCTGGGCTTAGGCGATTCTTCCGCCTCAGCCTCCCGAGTAGCTGGGACTACAGGCGCCCGCCACAACGCCCGGCTATTTTTTTGTTGCAGTTTGGCCGGGGCTGGGTTTGAACCCACCACCCTCGGTATATGGGGCTGGCGCCCTGCTCACTGAGCCACAGGCGCCGCCCTGTTTTTTTAAAGTTTTTATTATTATTATTATTTTTTTTTATTAAATCATAGCTGTGTACATTGATATAATCATGGGGCATCATTCACTAGCTTCACAGGCCGTTTACCAAGTTTCACATATACCCTTGTAAGATGCACTGCTGGTGTAATCCCACCAATCCCCTTCCCTCTACCCACCTCCCCCTCTCTCCCCTCCCTTTCCCCCTTCCCCCTATTCTTAGGTTGTAACTGGGTTATAGCTTTCATGTGAAAACCCAAAATTAGTTTCATAGTAGGGCTGAGTACATTGGGTACTTTTTTCTTCCATTCTTGAGATACTTTACTAAGAATATGTTCCAGCTCCATCCATGTAAACATGAAAGAGGTAAAGTCTCCATCTTTCTTTAAGGCTGCATAATATTCCATGGTGTACATATATAATAAATTATGGTATATGTAACTGTTTTTTTTTTTTTTAATGGTTTCCCTGGGGGTTAGTATTAATCTTAATTTATGACAGTCTATTTTGGTACCAACTTATTTTCAATAGTATACACAATCTTTGCCCCTATATAGCTTCAGTCAGCCTTTTCATTGTCATAAATTATATCTTTATACGTTGTATGTCTAGCAGCATAGATATGTAGTTGTCTTTTAAATTGTACAGGAGAAATGATAAGTTACAAATCAAAAATTCATTAATATTGAACTTATATTTACTTGTGTAATTAACCTGTCATTGTTATTTATTTTTTTTGTGTGGATTTGAGTTAATTATTTAACATTTCTTCTTTCTAGCCTGAGGGACCTTTAGTGTTTCTTGTAGGGCAGATTTTTTATTGATGAAGTCTATCTGTTTTTGTTTCTAATGTCTTAATTTCTCCTTCAATTTGAAGAATAATTTTTCCAGATAATGAATTCTTGCTTAACTTTTTAAAATTTTGGCATTTTGAATTTATTATCTCTTGCCTTCTGGCTTACATGATTTCTTATGAGAAATTGGATATTAATCTTATTTGTTTTTGTCTTTTGACAGTTTGATTATAATGTGCCTTGGTGTGGTTGTCTTTGAGTGTATTCTACTTGGAGTACACTCCAAGTATATACTTATGCCTTTTGTCAAATTTGGAGAACTTTTGGCCTTTATTTTTTCAAACATTCTTTCTTTTCTCTCCCTCTCTCCTGGAGATATTATTGTGTGTATGTTGGTTCTATAGTTTTCTTAGGTTCTTTCATTTTTCTTCTTTTTTTTTTTTTTCTTTCTGCTCCACAGACTTGCTAATCTTGGTTGACTTATTGGCCAGTTAGCTGGTTCTTTTTTTTAACTAATTAAATCTGCTATTGAACCCTTCTAGTGAATTTTTTATTTCAATTATTGTAGTTTTTGATTCCAGAATTTCTACTCAGTTCTATGTTATAAAATTATATTGTCGGTACTCCCTATTTGGTGTGACATAGCCCTCAGGGTTCCCATTAGGTCTTGGTTCATGGTTTCTTTTAGTTCTTTGAGCATATTTAAAATGGTTGATTAACTTCTTTTTCTAGTAAGTCCACTGTCTTGGTTGCCTCAGGACAGTTTTTAAAAAAAGTTAATAGAAATTCCCATGTATGGTCCATATTTTCTTATTTCTTTGCATGCTTGTAATTTTTTATTGAAAACCAGAAATTTTGAATGTAATAATGTGGTAACTTTGGAAATTACAAACATATCTCATTTTATTATGCTTTGCTTTAGTGCATTTAATAGATGTTGCATTTTTTAGAAATTGAAGGTTTGTGGCAACCCTATGTCAAGTAAGGCACCATTTTTCCAAGAGCGTGCTTACTTTTATGTTTCTGGTTACATTCTGATAATTCTCACAATATTTCAATCTTTTTCATTATTTTTATATCTGTTATGATTATTGATCAGTGATCATTGATATTATTAATACTATTACACTTGTTTTTGGAGTGCCATGAATTGTGCTTACATAAGATGACGAACTTGATTGATAAATGTTTTTTTTTTTTTGTAGAGACAGAGTGTCACTGTACCGCCCTCAGGTAGAGTGCCGGGGCGTCACATGGCTCACAGCAACCTCTAACTCTTGGGCTTACGTGATTCTCTTGCCTCAGCCTCCCGAGCAGCTGGGACTACAGGCTTAATTGATAAATGTTGTGTGTTACCGCTCCACCCACTGGCTGTTCCCCTACTTTTTTCCTTCTCCTCAAGCCTTCCTATTTCCTGAGACAAAACAATATTGAAATTTGCTCCATTAATAACCCTATAATAACTTCTAAATGTTCAAGTGAAAGGAAGAGTTGCATGTCTCTTACTTGACATCAAAAGCCAGAAATGATTACGCTTAGTGAAGAAGGCATATCAAAAACAGAGATAAGACAAAAACTAGTCCTCTTGTGCCAAACAGTTAGCAAGGTTGTAAATGCAAAGAAGTTCTTGAAGGGAACTAAAAGTGCTACTCTAATGAACACAGGAACGTAAGAAAGTGAAGTAGCTTTTACTGGTGATATGGTGGTCTGGTGGTCCACAGAGGGTGGGTTTCGTGCCAGGGACCATGCAGGTGGGCCTGGAGCCTCGTTCTGGGGGATGGTCTGGTACCAGATTCTACTGGGGCCTGGGTGGAGTTTGGGCCTATAGGGGTATGCCTGGAACCTCTCATCACCAGGGCTGGTCTGGTGCTGATGCGGGCTTGGAGCCTGTGTACATGATGGCTGACTTGACCCTGAGATTCAGTGGGGCAGACGTGGTGGTAAGGTCCCTGGTAAAGTTGAGTGTTCACCACTCTCATTTCCCTATGTAGAGCGTATTTCTCTCAAACTGGATTTATATGCTTGAGGGAAGGGAGTCATGGGTAATGTGAAACTGTCTTTCATACTCTTTTCAATGAATATTTTTTTATTTTTGGGCTTCATCCAGGTACTGTAGTCTCTCACCTGGATTCCTTATTTCTTATAAAGGTATTTTTGTACATGGATGGTTGTTCAAAGTGATGTTTAGAAACTCCTATTCTGCCATCTTGCTGATATCACTTCTCATTTTTAATATTTAAAATAGTACTTTTTTTTGAGACAGGATCTTACTCTGTTACTCAGACTGGAATGCAGTGGTGTGATAACAGCTCACTACCAACCTCAGACTTCTTGGCTCAGACTACAGGTATATGTCACCATACACAGCTAATATATATTTTTAAATTTTTAAATTTTTTGTAGAGATGGGGTCTCATGGTATTGTCTAGGCTGGTCTCAAACTACTGGCCTCAAGTAATCATCCTGCCTTGGCCCTCCAAAGTGCTGGGATTATAGGTATGAGCCACTGTGCCTGGGTCTGGCCTATAAGATAGTACATATTGATATATATATAATTCATATAAAGAAATGTTCTTTAGGGTCCTTATTAATTTTTAATAGTATTAAGTGGTCTTATATTTGAGAAATACTAGTTTAGATGAAAGGAAACTGAAGAGACAAAGAAACATAACAAAATATAGTGCACAATACACTGGGACTGGATGCTTTGCAGGAGGAAATTAAAATGTTCTCAAGAACATTACTGGGATAGTTGACAAAGTTGAACTGTGGATTGGGTTATGATTGTATCAATGTAAACTCTTGAATTTGATAATGGTACTGTAATTTTATGTGAGAAAGTACACATCACAGCTTTATAGGCACAATATATGAAACCTGTTTGCAAATGTTTTAAAAACATAAATGCACACATACATATATATGTAGAAGGAATTATGAAATAACAAAAATGTTATGATTAGAGAATTCTGCTTAAAGGATGTAGAGGAGTTCTCTTTGCGATGTGAAATTATTTCAAAATAAAAATTAAAATAATTAGAAAGTAATATAATGAATGTCTTAGAAATAAATTTTGCAGGTTAATTGGTGAGTATAGTACTGTGAATAAAATGTTTTTAGCAGTTATAGACATAGTAGCTATTATGTAAGTACTGTAGTTTGGTAGTGTCAGCCGCTTTTTCAGAGGACACTCTTTATGCTCTGCTGCCCTCTGGTGACTTTTATGCTTATCTGCAATTCATTTTGCTAGTGTAGTTAACTTGAGAATTTAGAGCAATATAGTTGTCATGTAAAAATGATTTAGTATTGCTCAGCACAGTGACTCATATTTGTAATCCCACTATTTTGGGAAGTTGAGATGGGAGGATCACTTGAGGCCAGTAGTTTGAGACCAGCCTGCGCAGCATAGAGAGACCTGACAGCTGCCTCTCACCCCACTGTACAAAAACTATAACAAAACTAAAAATAAAACTAGCTGGGCATGGTGGTACATGTCTGTAGTACCAGCTTTTGGGGGGTACTACAGACATGAGAGTGAAGGCTACTATGAAGACTCATTTTTTTCCTTTGAAGCTAAAAATAATTGTAGTTTTTGTTCTTTGGTTCCTTTGTATTGCATCCTCAGTTTCTTTCTTTTTTTACATCTTTTTAAAAAGATGGTATTTACTGGTTCCTCACCCAAGAGCAACAAGAATACTTACTTCTGTATTTTTCCTCTTCTCTTTTCCCTTGCCACTAAATATTAGTTAATAGTATTGTTGTAGTGTTTTATTTCATAGTCATAAATGGTGCATTTGGCCCATAATCTCTCATTTGCACTCTCCAAAATCCCAAAGGATCTAAAAACCATTTGTTGTAAAAACCTGCCTGAATTCATTTGGCAATAAAACCTGATGTGAATTGACATGAGGTTTTGACAGTCTTTATGTTTTCCACTTGTGTGAATATTCTTACATTTTGCTGCTGTAACCATAATGCATTTGATTATGGACTACTTCTTAAAATCTCACTGGGGATGTTACATAGTATATAACAGATGCACTGTATTTGCTTTTTACAATCTGTGGAATTTGGTATGAAACATTTCTGTCATGAGAACTTTAGATTACAGATTGTAGTCCTGTACTTGATCTGCTTAGTTTTGACTCCCAATTATTGATATAAGGCAATTGACCAATAATTTTTGCATATTCTTTTTATACCATATTTTGTCACTCTTAATCTGACCTTGTTTTTATCTTACAGTTGCAGTTAACTATGTTCACTTTTTGCTGCTAGTACCGTCTAAAGTTTCCCATTATCTAGTTTGGTTTGAGATCTTCCTCTAGTAGTTGCCTTAAGAAAGACTTATATGGAGTCTGGGTGCAGTGGCTCATACCTGTGATCCTAACACTCTGGGAGACCAAGTGGGCAACTCTTCTGAGTTCAGGAGTTTAAGACCAGCCTGAGCAAGAGCAAGAGCAAGAGCAAGAGCAAGACCCTGTCTCTACTAAAAAAAAAATTAGCTAGGCTTTGTGGCAGGTGCCTGTAGTCCCAGCTACTAGGGCGGCTGAGGCAGGAGCATTGCTTAAGCTTAAGAGCTTGAGGTTGTCGTGAGCTGTGATGCCACGGCATTCAACCTAGGGTGACAGAGTGAGAATTTGTCTAAAAAAAAAAAAAAGGACTTAAATTAACAGTAATTTTTGAGTTATTGTGTATTCAGAATGATTGCTCTGTAGACTTTATACTCAAAGGATAGCTTGGGTGAAATTAAAATTCTTAGCTCATATTTTATTTCCTTGAGTATCTTGTCTTCTGGTGTCCATTGTTGCTGTAGAGAAGTCTGATGCTTGCTGGGTTTTTCTTTTTTTCTCATAAGTTCCCATTTATTTTTATTTTTTTGGCTATTGATTCTTTTTTAATCATTGGGGATTACTCTAAGGATTGTAGCACATCCTTGACTCACAAGAGTCAAATATAAATTAATATTTCTGTTGCTTCTTTGACATAGAATAACTTCTTCTTTGGTAAGAACATATGATGCTTTTTCATTTATCCCCTACCCCCTCTTAAACTGTTGCTGTCATTTTAATTTACATGTAATTTAGACATTTTAAATATTACTTAAGTAAGACATTTTCCTTATTATTTTGTAGATTCAGCATTTATTTTTACCTTTTTTTTCATTTCCTGTTACATCTCTGTGCTTCACTTTTCTAATGTATGAAGAACTCTTTTTAGCATTTGTTTTAGCACAGGTCTAGTGCTGACATATTCTCTCATTTATTTTGTTTATATGAAAAATGTCTGTATTTTGCCTTATGTATTTTTAAATTGTGGTAAAATATACATAAACTATACTATTTTAACCATTGTTATGTGTGCAGTTCAGTGGAATTAAGTACATTCATATTTTTGGGTAACCATCACTACCATCCATCTCCAGAATTTTTCTCATCTTCCCAAACTGAAACTCTATCCATTCAGCAATAAATCCTCATTCTCTCCTTCTCCTAGCTCCTAACAAGCAACAGTCTACATTTCTGTCTGGGTTTGGGTACTCTAGAGAACTCCTGTAAGTGGGTTTGTACAGTGTTTGTCCTTTTGTGACTGGCTTATCTTATTTAGCGATAATGTCTTCAAGGTACATGGTAGCATGTCAGAATTTCCTTTCTTTTTTAAGACTGAATGATATTCCATTGTATTATATGCCACATTTTGTTTATTCATTTGTCTTTTTTTTTTTTTTTTGGGCCGGGGCTGGGTTTGAACCCGCCACCTCTGGCATATGGGACCGGCGCCCTACTCCTTGAGCCACAGGCGCTGCCCTATTCATTTGTCTTTCAGTGAACACTAGGGTTGTGTCCTCCTTTTGATTCTTGTGTGTAATGCATCTGTGAATATGGGTGTGTATCTCTTAAAGCACCTTAAAGTATCATTCAATTGTCCTTTGACGTATCTTCTTAGTTAAAAAGTCAACTCTTGGTCTTTTTGTTTCCTTGGAGATAATATAATTTTTCTTATGGCAGGGTATAATATTATTTCCTTTGTTTTGGTTTTCAGCAGTTAATTATGATGTGGTTAGGTATAGTTTTCTTTACATTCATCCAGCCTGAGTTTTATAGGGCTTAAAACTGTGGATTTAAATCTTCCATTAATTTTTGTAAATATTATACTTGGACATAATGTCTTTAAATATTGCGTATCCCCTATTGCACAAAGGTGAAACAAATTTAAAAATGTTTTCATAATTACTAAAATGTGATTTGCTTTTTTTACTTGAATTCTTGCAGGGGAATATAGTAGAGTTTCTCAGAGGCTACATGACATATGGAGACATAATTGTTTTAATGGCAAATGTAATTTCTGCTTGTGTGTGTGTGTGTGTGTGTGTGTGTTTTTGAGGCACAGTCTCATTCTGTCACCCTGGGTAGAGTGCAGTGGTAGCCTACTGCAATGTCAAATTCCTAGGTTCAAGCAATCCTCCTGGCTTAGTCTCCTGAGTACCTGGGACTATAGGTACATGCCACCATATCTGGCTAACTTTTCTACTTTTTGTAGAGCTGGCTTCTTGCTCTTGCTTAGGCTGGCCATGTACTGCTGGCCTCAAGTGATCCTCCTGCCTTCACCTCCTAAAGTGCTCAGATTACAGGCATGAAACTGTGATATAATAAGAAAGATATTTGGTCTTTGTTCATGGTTCCTGGCACAGAGTTCCTAAAACTCTTAGAATTTCCTGAATGATAAGGATGATAGGAACATCTTTTGTTCGAATGTGGTGACTCTTAGTGGGTCCCTAGGTAGTTTTAGGGTGGAGCCAGTCACCAGAAAGAGCAAGCCTTGATTAAAAGCTTGTAACTTTCTTTTTATTTTTATTTTTTTTTATTGTTGGGGATTCATTGAGGGTACAATAAGCCAGGTTACACTGATTGCAATTGTTAGGTAAAGTCCCTCTTGCAATCATGTCTTGCCCCCATAAAGTGTGACACACACCAAGGCTCCACCCACCTCCCTCCTTCACTCTTTCTGTTTCCCCCCCCATAACCATAATTGTCATTAATTGTCCTCATATCAAAATTGAGTACATAGGATTCATGCTTCTCCATTCTTGTGATGCTTTACTAAGAATAATGTCTTCCACGTCCATCCAGGTTAATACGAAGGATGTAAAGTCCCCATTTTTTTTAATGGCTGAATAGTATTCCATGGTATACATATACCACAGCTTGTTAATCCATTCCTGGGTTGGTGGGCATTTAGGCTGTTTCCACAATTTGGCGATTGTAAATTGAGCTGCAATAAACAGTCTAGTACAAGTGTCCTTATGATAAAAGGATTTCTTTCCTTCTGGGTAGATGCCCAGTAATGGGATTGCAGGATCAAATGGGAGGTCTAGCTTGAGTGCTTTGAGGTTTCTCCATACTTCCTTCCAGAAAGGTTGTACTAGTTTGCAGTCCCACCAGCAGTGTAAAAGTGTTCCCTTCTCTCCACATCCACGCCAGCATCTGCAGTTTTGAGATTTTGTGATGTGGGCCATTCTCACTGGGGTTAGATGATATCTCAGGGTTGTTTTGATTTGCATTTCTCTAATATATAGAGATGATGAACATTTTTTCATGTGTTTGTTAGCCATTCATCTGTCGTCTTTAGAGAAAGTTCTATTCATGTCTCTTGCCCATTGATATAAGGGATTGTTGGCTTTTTTCATGTGGATTAATTTGAGTTCTCTATAGATCCTAGTTATCAAGCTTTTGTCTGATTGAAAATATGCAAATATCCTTTCCCATTGTGTAGGTCGTCTCTTTGCTTTGGTTATTGTGTCCTTAGCTGTACAGAAGCTTTTCAGTTTAATTAAGTCCCATTTGTTTATTTTTGTTGTTGTTGCAATTGCCATGGCAGTCTTCTTCATGAAGTCTTTCCCCAGGCCAATATCTTCCAGTGTTTTTCCTATGCTTTCTTGGAGGATTTTTATTGTTTCATGCCTTAAGTTTAAGTCCTTTATCCATCTTGAATCAATTTTTGTGAGTGGGGAAAGGTGTGGGTCCAGTTTCAGTCTTTTACACGTAGACATCCAGTTCTCCCAACACCATTTATTGAATAGGGAGTCTTTCCCCCAAGGTATGTTCTTGTTTGGTTTATCAAAGATTAGGTGGTTGTAAAATGTTAGTTTCATTTCTTGGTTTTCAATTCGATTCCAAGTGTCCATGTCTCTGTTTTTGTGCCAGTACCATGCTGTCTTGAGCACTATGGCTTTGTAGTACAGACTAAAATCTGGTATACTGATGCCCCCAGCTTTATTTTTGTTACAGAGAACTGCCTTAGCTATACGGGGTTTTTTCCGGTTCCATACAAAACGCAGAATCATTTTTTCCAAATCTTGAAAGTACGATGTTGGTATTTTGATAGGAATGGCATTGAATAGGTAGATTGCTTTGGGAAGTATAGACATTTTAACAATGTTGATTCTTCCCATCCATGAGCATGGTATGTTCTTCCATTTGTTAATATCCTCTGCTATTTCCTTTCTGAGGATTTCATAGTTTTCTTTATAGAGGTCCTTCACCTCCTTCGTTAGGTATATTCCTAGGTATTTCATTTTCTTTGAGACTATGGTGAAGGGGGTTGTATCCTTAATTAGCTTCTCATCTTGACTGTTATTTTTGTATACAAAGGCTACTGACTTGTGGACATTGGTTTTATATCCTGAAACATTACTGTATTTTTTGATGACTTCTAGGAGTCTTGTGGTTGAGTCTTTGGGGTTCTCTAAGTATAAGATCATGTCATCAGCAAAGAGGGAGAGTTTGACCTCCTCTGCTCCCATTTGGATTCCCTTGATTTCCTTGTCTTGCCTAATTGTATTGGCTAGAACTTCCAGCACTACGTTGAATAGTAAAGGTGACAGAGGACAACCTTGTCTGGTTCCAGTTCTAAGAGGAAAAGCTTTGAGTTTTACTCCATTCAGTAAAATATTGGCTGTGGGTTTGTCATAGATAGCTTCAATCAGTTTTAGAAATGTGCCACCTATGCCTATACTCTTCAGTGTTCTAATTAGAAAAGGATGCTGGATTTTATCAAATGCTTTTTCTGCATCTATTGAGAGGATCATGTGATCTTTATTTTTGCCTCTGTTAATATGGTGGATAACGTTTATAGACTTGCGTATGTTAAACCAGCCTTGCATCCCTGGGATGAAGCCTACTTGATCATGATGAATGACTTTTTTGATGATAAGCTGTAATCTATTGGCTAGGATTTTGTTGAGAATTTTTGCGTCTATGTTCATGAGTGAGATTGGTCTGAAATTCTCCTTTTTGTTTGGGTCTTTTCCTGGTTTTGGTATCAGGGTGATGTTTGCTTCATAGAATGTGTTGGGGAAGATTCCTTCTTCCTCAATTTTTTGGAATAATTTCTACAGTACAAGAATAAGCTCTTCCTTGAAGGTTTGATAGAATTCTGGAGTGAAGCCATCTGGACCAGGGCATTTTTTGGTTGGAAGATTTTTTATTGTTTCTTTGATCTCAGTGCTTGAAATTGGTCTGTTCAGGAGCTCTATTTCTTCCTGGCTGAGTGTAGGGAGAGGGTGTGATTCCAAATATTGATCCATTTCTTTCACATTGTTAAATTTCTGGGCATAGAGTTTCTGGTAGTATTCAGAGATGATCTCTTGTGTCTCTGTGGGATCAGTTGTTATTTCCCCTTTATCATTTCTGATTGAGGTTACTAGAGATTTTACTTTTCTCTTCCTTGTTAGTCTGGCCAATGGTTTATCTATTTTATTTATTTTTTCGAAAAACCAACTCCTTGTTTCATTAATTTTCTGAATGATTCTTTTGTTTTCAATTTCATTGATCTCTGATTTGATTTTGGATATTTCTTTTCTTCTACTGAGTTTAAGCTTAGATTGTTCTTGTTTTTCCAATTCCATAAGATCTCTTGTGAGATTGTTGATGTACTCTCTTTCTGTTTTTCGAATGTAGGCATCTAAAGCGATGAATTTTCCTCTCAAAACTGCTTTTGCAGTATCCCACAGGTTTTGGTAGCTTGTGTCTTCATTGTTGTTATGCTCAAGGGAGTTAATGATTTCCTGTTTTATTTCTTCCTTCACCCATCTGTTATTCAACAGAAGATTGTTTAGTTTCCATGCCTTTGGGTGGGGTTGAGCATTTTTGTTAGAGTTGAGTTCCACCTTTAGTGCCTTATGGTCTGAGAAGATACAAGGTAAAATTTCAATTCTTTTGATTCTGTTGCTATTTGTTTTGTGTCTCAGGATATGATCAATTTTGGAGAATGTTCCATGGGGTGATGAGAAGAATGTATATTCTTTATCTTTGAGATGGAGTGTTCTATATGCGTCTATCAAGCACAGTTGTTCTAGGGTCTCATTTAAGTCTCTTATATCCTTGTTTAATTTCTGTTTAGAGGATCTGTCCAGCTCTGTAAGAGGAGTGTTAAGGTCCCCTGTTATTATGGTATTATCAGATATCATATTGCTCAGACTGAGTAAGGTCTGTTTCAAGAATCTGGGAGCATTTAAATTGGGTGCATAGATATTTAGAATTGAAATGTCTTCTTGTTGTATTTTCCCCTTGACCAATATAAAGTGACCATCTTTGTCTTTTTTGACTTTAGTTGCTTTAAATCCACATGTATCTGAAAATAAGATTGCAACTCCTCTTTTCTTCTGAATTCCATTTGCCTGAAAAATTGTCTTCCAACCCTTGACTCGGAGCTTTAATTTGTCTTTTGAAGCCAGGTGTGTTTCTTGCAGACAGCAAATGGATGGCTTGTGTTTTTTAATCCAGTCAACCAATCTATGTCTCTTCAGTGGGGAATTCAAGCCATTATTTATTGAGATAATTGATAAGTGTGGTAGTATTCTATTCGTCTTATTTTGTGAGAGTCCATTGCTTAGTTTTATCTTTTGCATCAGTGTGGAGGTTTGGTTCTGTCCTTTAATTTCTGAGTTCTTACTTTGCTGCTGATCCATTGTGGTGGTCAGTGTGCAGAACAGGTTGAAGTATTTCCTGTAGAGCTGGTCTTGTTGTGGCGCATTTCCTCAATGTTTGTATATCTGTAAATGATTTGATTTCTCCGTCAATTTTGAAGCTTAGCTTAGCAGGGTATAGAATTCTGGGCTGGAAATTGTTCTGTTTAAGTGGATTAAAGGTAGATGACCACTGTCTTCTTGCTTGGAAAGTTTCATTAGAGAAGTCTGTGGTCACTCTGATGGATTTGCCCCTATAGGTCAACTGGCGCTTACTCCTGGCAGCTTGCAGAATCTTTTCTTTTGTCTTGACTTTGGACAGGTTCATCACAATGTGTCTTGGAGAAGCTCGGTTAGAGTTGAGGCGACCTGGGGTCCGATATCCCTCTGAAAGCAGTGTGTCAGAATCTTTGGTGATATTTGGGAAATTTTCTTTTATAATATTCTCTAGTATGGCTTCCATTCCTCTGGGGCATTCTTCTTCCCCTTCTGGAATTCCTATAACTCGTATGTTGGAACGCTTCATAAAGTCCCATAATTCTGACAGTGAACGTTCTGCTTTCTCTCTCTTCTTTTCTGCCTCTTTTACTATCTGAGTTATCTCAAGAACTTTGTCTTCTACCTCTGAAATTCTTTCTTCTGCATGGTCTAACCTGTTGCTGATGCTTTCCATTGCATCTTTAAGTTCCTTGATTGACTGTTTCATTTCCTTCAGGTCTGCTATATCCTTTTTATATTCTTCATATCGTTCATCTCTTATTTGATTCTGTTTTTGGATTTCCTTTTGGTTATTTTCCACTTTATTAGCAGTTTCCTTCATTGTTTCCATCATTTCTTTCATTGTTTTCAACATGTGTATTCTAAATTCCCTTTCTGTCATTCCTAACATTTCTGTATAGGTGGAATCCTCTGCAGTAGCTACCTCGTGGTCCCTTGGCGGGGTTGTTCTGGACTGTTTCTTCATGTTGCCTGGAGTTTTCTGCTGATTCTTCCTCATGAGTGATTTCTTTTATCTGTTTCCTTGCCCTAATTTTCCTTTCACTTCCTCTTGCTCTTTAAGTTGTCGTGCCTGTGGAAGTTGCGGGCGGGTTTGGACGGATTGAACACATGCGACCACTTGCCGGTTTTCCACTGTTTTAGTCCTCCTCTTAGGGTCCAGAAGTCTCTCCCTGACTCCCTGTATCCTCTCAGGGGTGATGATAGGCAGATCCCACCAGCCAAAGATGCCTGGAGTCCTATATCCCCAGACTCACAGTGCCCAGATGCAAGGAAGCTGTCACTCGGCTGCCATCTTGCTCCGCCTCTTAAAAGCTTATAACTTTCAATCCCACCCCTCCCCAATCTCAGGGGAGAGGAGTAGAGATTGAATTAATCACCAATGCCAATGAGTTAATCAATTTTATGTACTTAAGGAAACCTGCATAAAATTCACTAAATAATGGGCTTTGGGAGTTTCTGAATTGGTGAACACATCTACATGCTGGAAGGGCAGCGTACTCCAACTCCGTGGGGACAGAATCTCTTATGCCTGGGACCCTTCCAAACTTCATGCTGTGTACCTCCTTCCTCCTTCAGCACTTTAAAGATATCTTTCCATTGACTTCTTGCCTATATAATTTGGATGAGAAGTCTGCAGTCATTCTTTGTTTCATTGTGTTTTACATGTCCTTTCCTTTTCTCTGTTTGCTTTGATGGTTATTTTTCTTTATTAGTATTTTAAAGCAACTCCAAGAAGACTTTTTTGACTAATCTTATTTCCACACTGAACCTCAGTTTACATTGCTTTATCACCTAAGTGTAAAATATAAATGTTATATTAATTTCTATATAGGTTTATAATTATATTTCATTGTGGTTTCTTGTATATTTCCTTACCAATTACACTATGGACTTCTTCAAAGGGAAACATTTTTGTCTTTTTGTTTTTGGTAAGCTATCAGTAAATACACATTAAATGAGCCTATAGTGAAAAAGATGTTTAACCACCAAGTATAGCCAATATTCTTAAAATTCTAGAAAAAAATTTCTGTTTTATGTTGCTGAGGCTACCTATTTTATTTTGTTATAATATTTTATCAAATTGTCCTGCCTTTTAAAAGTTTATTTCTTCTAGTTGAGGATTAAAAAAGAGATGCATCTTGAGCATTAAAAAAGAGATGCCCCGTTTTTCCTCATTAAATAAATAATCAAGTTACTCCATACAGTGAAGGACTAGAATGTGATAGTGCTATTTCATAGCTTCGAAGAAGTGCTCTAAATACAATCCTTTGGAAAAGTGATTTGCCTGGTAAGTAATCTCGGTTTCTTCAGTGATGATTGCATCCACATTAGAATATCACTTTGTTGAGTTTAGAGTTGACCCTTATAGAGTATTAGATTCTAGAAAGACATTATGTGAACCAGACAAGATTGGCCTATTGATAATAGATGAGAAATGAAAATTTGCACTGGACCTCAGATAGGTATCTAATGAATTTTAATCATAGATTATTTCTAAAAGGAGTATAATTTACTTTCCCTACAGTTACCTGTTTTAATTTCTTAATTCCTTGTGTTGAACCAATCATGCAGTTTTAGTAATCTTTCTTTTTGGAAAGATATCTCTTGACATGTCAAGCTTTATCATAAAATATTTACATTATTTGAAATGATTTTCTTTCAAGCTTTATTTTATGGTTTGAATTTTGTTATCACTCATTGAGTTAAATTTTGTTTTGATTGCTTTAGACCTATTAGTCTTTCTCTGGTTCTGGTGATTCTGGACATTGATTAAGCAAAGAATAGAACTCTTCTTGCTTTACTGATTCTTTTAAAACAGTCCATCGAGGTTACAGAAGATTTCCAGCAGATAACCCTCTGACTTTTCACAAAGGCTCCAGCTGATGACCTGTTGATCTCTTGCACCACATCCAGAGTTACTGATTTTTGACTGACATGCCCGCCACCTGCTGAGGTACACATATACCACACCCTGAATTGCTTTAAAAAAGATTTTTTACCCTAACTCTGCTTTTGCCATCTTCCATGTTCAGTGGTAGCCAGTCTGCTTGCAGATGCTCTTAATAAATCTCTGCTATTAACTCTAGTCAGCCTGATTTCTTTGTGGCACCTTTCTACCTTTCAACATCTAACAAGAGCCATTTTACCAAATAAATCCATACAGATCAAGGTTGTTTCAGGTGTTATTTAGTCTTATTCAGAATATTTAAAATAAAGCCAATTTAGTATCACTTATGTTTTATAATTAAACATATTTTTGATTTATTGATCCAGATAAAAAGAAATATTCTTGAATAGAGTGGGCGCTAAGATGACTCCATGGAGAGATAGTTAATGACAAAAGTGAGTTCTTATTCTAAGAGATAACCACCACTAAACTAACTCTATCTTGGAAACTAAACAACTGTATAGTAAGACTGATGCTGTGGTATGCCAGGGCAGTCTATTGGGAGTATGATCCAGATCACTGGTTCTGTATACTGACATTTGAAAATGATTTCTTGGTGGAGCATCTGTGACCTTGGAATTATGAATTGTCTTAAAATTTCTTTTTAAGGGAAGGAGCATATGAAAGGGAGGGTAAACAAAATATTTTGTTTATAATTTGCTATGAAGATGATTGACTACAGTTTAATATTAAACAGCTCTGGAGGCCTAAAATTTATCTCACTTGGTTCTAACTGGTGTTTCTCTCTGACACATGGTGTGAATCAACTGTCCTTCCAACTTGAAAGAGCAGAGAGTTCACTGACGCAACTCCTTTGTTCTGAGAATTGTTTCCATTATGTCTTCAAAAGGGAGGGACATTAAAAGCTTTGGCCCATGGCAAGTTCTCTCCAAGTTGAACACAGTTGGGGGGCTGAATGTTGGCTTAAGGAAGTGAGGTTGGTTACTTTTTCTATTTCCTGGGCTGCTTCTAAGGGCTGAACATTAACTTTTCCCCATCTCTACTTGACTTTATGTGATTAGTGGTTCCTCCTTCCCCCTTAAAAATGGAAGTCAGAACAATCTCAGTTTGATATGTTGTTGCTTTCCAGGGTTCTCTTTTCTTAGATGCTAGAGTTTTTGCCCTTCCCCCCAGTGAATTTTCTTCTCTGAAATCTTCCTGTACATATTTCACAAAGGGAAACATAGAAATGGAAAGTTGAATGACAAAATCATAACACTAAAGGGTGTCAAAATACTGGAAAAATGGTGTATGATTGTGATTGGCAATAAACAGTAGATCCAGAGCCTCAACTGAATGCAAAACGCAATGTATAAGAGCAAATGAAAAGATTTTCTGTGTTAGGCTCAATGGTATGACTGTGAAAACTGCATAAGCAGTATTGTTAGGCTGTTTTAATAGAAGCTGAGTAAGAAGGTTAAAGGAGATGTGCTTTCATTATCCTAGTTTTGCCCATATTTGATTTTAAAATTGCTAATATTTATGTTTTCTGTGTGCCAGAAACTGTCCCAGTGCTTTTTATTTATATTATCCCATTTAATCTTTACACAACAGCTATGTGAAGTGGTTGCTTATTATTATCTGCCTTTTGCTGATGTGGAAGCTGAAGTATAGAAAGTTTATAACTTGCCTAAGGTTACCCAACTATAGGGTGTCCCAAAAGTTTTTCCTGAAGTTGCCATACATAGGGAAAATGGGAAACTATAGCTAAATGTCCTTTTATTGACAAAATATTCATTACAAAATTTTACAAAATATTCACTATTCTCTACATGTTGGCCACCTCTTTGTACAATTTTGTAATGAATATTTTGTCAATAATTTCTTGTTTTCCCTATGTATGGTGACTTCAGGGATGACTTTTGGGATACTTGTATTAAGTAGTGAAACTCAGGCTTGAATCCCAAAAGTCTGGCCTAAAAACCTTTCTTGACCACTGTGCTATATTGCCTGTGTTGTTACAGAAGAGTGATTACTGAACATGTCTACAGCATAAAGAGTAGAATTGAAAGGCTATTTATATGTGGAATAGTTAAATAATTTAAGATTGTTTAGTCTGAAGAAGGGAAAAGAAGGATCAAGGACTTGTGTCTGTGGTCCTTTGGGGACAAAAGTAAGATAAATGGTGAAAATTACAGGAAGGCAAATTTTAGTTTTGTGTAAGAACTTTGTTATAGTTGTTGCAATGGGATTGATTCTCTTGTAGTGAACTTGCTTTTACTAGAGATGTTTCAGCAGAACCTACACCAGCATTTGATGGGAAATGTTGTCTGGGAAAAATTGTCTGTGAATTTGGACTGGATCATCTCTGAAGTTCCTTTTATCCCTTGTATATTTCTACATTAAAGAGAAATCACTAAAATGGGCTGCTCTATACTCTTCTAAACAACTGCTTCTGGGAAAAAAATGGCACAATGTTGATTCTTAATGGAAACATGGCATCCAGGGTATAAGAAGAGGGGGGAACAGATTTATTCTTGTCTAAAACATGAAGTTTCTTTGTTTGTTTTGTTTTTGGTAAGTGGCTCTGTAATGTTGGTAGGAATTCTTTGTATATCTTGTTAGTAGACTAGGAAGCAAAAGAAAGTAAGAGATTACAGTGTCCATCATAATAATCGAGACTACTGTCTTTCTCCTCCCACATGAGGTATAATGAAAGAACATTTATTGATAGACGTTACAGTTGCAATGGAAGGGACCTTGGAAACTGCTATATCAATTTTAAAATCAAGAATTTCAGGATATTCAACAATGTACATTTAAAAATTCTTTTGATGGCTTGGTGCTTGTAGCTCAAGGGGCTAAGGTGCCAGCCACATACACCAGAGCTGGTGGGTTCGAATCCACCCTGGGTCTGCCAAACAACAATGACAACTACAACCAAGAAATAGCCAGGCGTTGTGGCGGGTGCCTGTACTCCCAGCTACTTGGGAGGCTGAGGCAAGAAAATCACTTAAGCCCAGGAGTTGGAGATTTCTGTGAGCTGTGATGCCATGGCACTCTACCTAGGGGGACAGCTTGCGGCTCTGTCTCTTTTTTTTTTTTTTGGCTGGGGCTGGGTTTGAACCCGCCACCTCCGGCATATGGGACCGGCGCCCTACTCCTTGAGCCACAGGCGCCGCCCGAGGCTCTGTCTCAAACAAACAAACAAACAAACAGACAAACGAAATGAAACAAACATTAACAGACCCTTTTGAGATCATGATTAATAACAAGAGGTTTGAATATGGATACTGAATTTGTGAAGTTCTGACTGATGTTGAGTCCTTCTTGAGTTTGTGAAGGGTAGATTATAAGAAGAAATTCTTATTACATTTGTCAACCTAAAAAGGAAACCCAGAAAGATAGGCTCTCCAGAACAAAATAATTTATTTAGGTAGAGCAAAGGACTGCAACCAGGAATATACGTGCTCTAACAATCTTAGGCTCACATGAAGAAAATTGGGACAAATCGGAGTTTTTAAAGGCAAAGAGATGTACATGAAAACTGCTTTGAAAGACATCTCATTGGTGTCAGAAACTTACTGTAGAAGTTGGTAGTAAATCACTGGAGGAGAAACTCTTGGTAGACAACTGTCCTGGTCCAAATGTCTTATCTGAAATACTGGATGCCAGAGGAAATTCCTATGATAAGCTCTGTTATGTTTATAAGAGATTAACAAGAACTGCAGGTATTTCAGGAAGGCAAGCAAGAGAGCTTCTCTGATTCCATTTTGGTTCTAGTTTTGACATATGAGGTCAGACAATTAAGTTTGAGAACTAGTCCTAGAAAAAGTGCTATATACGTCTTTGCTGAATATCACTAGGGTCACATTTAAAGTACTCCTCTTGGGAAGCTATGCATTGATTCCAGCACCTAGTCAACTTTTCAAAGCAATTTTGGAAATCTTTTTCTGGAATGGCTTTCAGAGCTCTCATTGAGCTGTCATTATAGGAGGTTTGAGAATTAAGTTCACAAACTCTTCCTAGAAAAGTGATTCCACATTATTTTTTATATTTATTTTATTTTGGATAATTATTGACAATTAGACCTCTAATTACCCTGGAGTGTTTGTTCTTGGTTTGGTTTTTTTTATTGATATTTAATTGAGCATCTGCTACGGACTAGGTGCCATTCTAGACTTTAAAAAATACATTTTTCTGGGCTCTCTGGTCCTCCTGTTTGTCAGACAGCCGCTTCTTCCTGAGGCACCGTGGTGAAAGTGAATATCGGAATAAATAGCTTTGGTCATATTGGGTATTTGGTCACTAGGGTTGCTTTTAACTCTGGCAAAGTGGATACTGTCGCCATATTGACCCCTTCATTGACCTCAACTACATGGTCTATATGTTCTAGTATGACTCTATCCATGGCAAATTCCAGTCAAGGCCAAGAATGAGAAGCTTGTCATCAATGGAAATCCCATAACCATCTTCCTGGAGTGAGATCCCACCAAAATTAAATGGGGTGAGGCAAACGCTGACCATGTTGTGGAGTCCACTGGCATCTTCACCCCATGGAGAAGGCTGCGGCCCCCCCTACAGGGGGGTGTCAAAAGGGTCATCATCTCTGCCCCTTCTGCTGATGCCTCCATGTTTGGGATGGCTCTGAACCTCGAGAAGTACAAAAACAGCTTCAGCATTGTCAGCAATGCCTCCTGCACCACCAACTACTTAGCCCCCTTGACTAAGGTCATCCCTGACAACTCTGGCATCGTGGAGGGACTCATGACCATAGTCCATGCCATCACTGCCACCCAGAAGACTGTGGATGGCCCCTCTGAGAAGTTGTAGAGTGATGGTCGAGGGGCTCTTCAGAACATCATCCCTGGCTCAACTGGTGCAGCCGAGGCTGTGGGCAAGGTCATCCCTGAGCTGAATGGGAAGCTTACTGGCATGGTCTTCCGTGTCCCCACTGCCAACTTGTCAGTCATGGACTTCACCTGCTGTCTGGAGAAGGCTGCCAAATATGATGATATCAAGAAGGTGGTGAACAGGCATCAGAGGGCCTCCACAAGGGCATACTGGGCTACACTGAGCACCAGGTTGTCTCCTCCGATTTCAACAATGATACCCATTCTTCCACCTTGATGCTGGGGCTGGCATTGCCCTCAACAACCACTTTGCCAAAGTCATTGCCTGGTATAACAATGAATTTGGCTATAACAACAGAGTGGTTGACCTTATGGCCCACATGGCCTCTAAGGAGTCAGAGCCCCTGGACCACCAGCCCCATCCAGAGCACGAGAGGAAGAGAGAGGCTTTCAGCCAGTGGGGTGCCCCTGCCTACTCAGTCTCCCACCTCACTGAGAATCTCCTCTCAACACAGTTTCTACACCAGACCTCCCAAAGAATGAGAGGGGCCTAGGAAGCCACACCTTGTCATGTAACATCAATAAAGTTCCCTGTATTCAGCCAAAAAAATATTACATTTTCTGGCCAGATACAGTTGCTCACATCCGTAATCCTAGCACTCTGGGAGGCCTAGGTAGGAGGATTGCTTGAGCTCAGGCATTTGAGACCAGCCTGAGCAAGAACAAGACCTTGTCTCTGCTAAAAAATAGAAACATTAGCTGGGTGTTATTTGTGGCAGGTGCTTGTAGTCCCAGCTACTTGGGAGGCTGAAGTTAGGAAGATCCCTTTAAATCCAGGAGTTTGAGGTTGCTGTGAGCTAGGATGACACCATGGCACTCTAGCCTGGGGCTAAAAATGCATTTTCTTTTTTCAATTATAAAAATATTACATATTTATTTAAATAAAGTATAAAATAATAGAAAAGTAAAGAAAAAGTCATATCATTTAAACATTGCAATTTGTATTATTTTGCTGTGTTTTTCTCTCTGTTTCATATTTTCTTTTCTAGAGATGTGAGTTTCATATTTTCTTTTCTAGAGATGTGAGTTTCATATTTTCTTTTCTAGAGATGTGAGTTTCTTGAGCTGTCATTACAAAGTCAAACGTATACATCGGAACTTTTTTCAGCATCATAATCAGGTATAAATTGACTTTAGGTCTTCCACAAATTGTGTGGCAGGATTTCCCTACCTACCTGTGTGATAACCTTTTAGTAGAATGCTTAATCCAGGCCAAAATAAGGTAATGAAAAATTGCTACATAACAGGGCATTTAGCATTGCCTTTTGTTTAGTTCTTTGACTGTACCTATACTGTGTAGTCTTGGCATGGGGCTGATGTTTATCATTATGATACTGAGTTCTTGGCTACTTTTCTGTTCTACCAAATATAAATCTTTAACGGACTCTACCTCACCCTCCCCCTTTTAAAAAAAGACTTTGCCAATGAATTTTTTCACTCCTTTGAGGGTTAACTTGGTAATTTGGAGAATGTAACCATGATGTTTGGGAGCTATCTAACTATTTCCATTGTTGCAGCCTGATTGTCCATGGTTTAATCATCAGTAGTTAAGAAGGAAAGCAAAAAAACGGCTCCAGGCTGCATAGTGCCATAAAAAATTTCCACCTGGAAGCAATTTTTTCTAAAAGCCTTTAGGGACTGCTGTCACCCTCCCCCTTCTATTGGCACTAAGGGCCAGAAACACCAGTTCTCTTCAGAGCCAGGTTTTGTTGCAGTTTAATCATCTTCCTTCTCGTAGCTTCCAGGGTACGTTAGAGGAGAGTGAGGGAAATAAATTATTTCCAGACACTGCTCTCGTCCTGCAACTGATTTCCTTGAACCTTCTAAGTTCCTTCTTTTCTTCCTCTGTTGCCTTCTTTTTCTATTTAAAAAAATAGCATTTAGCATTTTAGCTGAAGTGCAAATTATTTGTACTGCTAGAACTTGAATTTACTTTTTGGTAAGAATGTTTATTATTTAAATCTAGTGCTTGTCTTTTGGAAAATTTAAATGTTGAAACATTTTTTGGATACCACTTTAGGTCCTTTGTCACTTTATAATGCCTTCTCTGTGAGATATGGGCATTGTTCCAGGTGTAACCTCTCAAGGAACTCATGGTCTGGAAAGGGAGATAGACATATAAATAAATCATTAGTGTAGAGTGTTCATTGTAGAACCCTTTCAAAAATATGAACAGATAAACATTTCAGAGCAAAAGGATATTAACCCTGCTTTCTACCAGTGAATGTCATTAGTAGTGGTGCCCACTCACTTCTAGGCCCATTATCCTAATGTAACTTCAGGATGTTGCTAGGCATTTGTTCAAGAACTTTAAGGCAAAACAAAATGATAGCACTTCCCGTGGCACTTACCTCAAACCGCATATGTGGTTCCATAGGTGGAAGGCCATTTCAGATTTGTACATAATATCAAATTAAGGGCTAGGTGGTAAATGATTATACCATAGCTGTTTAGGAATAACTTCATCCTGTATTCTTATCCTGCACTGCTTATCAAGGATAGGTATAGGTGTTTCAACAGATTTTGTTTTATTATTTTTAAAAAGGTTTTTAAATATATTCCTTAAAAAACTAGACTATTACATGGTGCAGCAGATTTTTATTATGGATGAAATTGCCTCTTTTTGGAAAAGATGCCTAATATCAGCATATCAAAAAGTATGAGAAAAGTAGTCTTCAATTTGAATCTTTGAAGAGTGGACTCACAGTTTTGTTTGATGTGAATACCTCTAGAAAGTGCAAGTTTAACTCCTCATAGTCTCTTTGGTTTTACGAGCAGTTTCTTAGGTTCAACCTTGTTGGTAAGAAGGAGAACTTCTGTACTTGGTTATAGTAGTTGTATTAAGTACGGAGCCTTTATAGAATAGTTGAGTTTTGAGCTGAATCTTGAAGGATGAATAAGATTTTGCCAGATACAGTGGGAGTAAGGAGATTCTAGGTGGAGGGAATACATATTATACTCAAGGAACTTAGAGTTGTAGAGTGAATGTGGGGAGTATTCAGAGATAAAGCTCGACATGGAGGGGTGTTATATATGATGCTGGAGACTTTGGACTGAATCCTGAGGCAGGATACTAAAGAATGTGTGTGTTTGTGTAAGTGTGAGTTTCAACAAGTATTGAAGCTGGATTGTTAGGGAAATAGGGGAGAGATGAAAACAGTTGTTCAGAAGTGAAATAATGAGGACATGAAACAGGGCAGTATCAAGGGAGGGTAGGGAGGGAGAAAAGCATAGAAGGGACAGTATGGAATCAATATCGGTAGGGCTTGGTGATTGTTTTGTTAGGGAGGTGTGAGGTGGAATGAAGACTCAAGGTTAATGTACATATTCATAGTTTAGGTAACTGGGTAGCTGGTGGTACATTCAACTGAGATAGGGAAATGTGGGTTTGGGTCAATGAATTCATTTAAAAAACACTTTTGTTTTTATTTTATTTTACTTTTTTTTAATTGATGAAATCTTGTTATGTTGTCCAGGTTGGTCTGCGATGGCTATTCATAGGTGCAATCATTACTCACTACAGCCTCTCACTCTGAGGCTCAAGAGATCCTCCCATTTCAAACTCTTGAGTAGCTGGGACTACAGGTGTGTGCACAGCTGAATTCAATTTTTGACATGCACTGTTTGAGATATCTTTGAGGATGTATAGTGGTTGGGTTTTGGGGTTTATAGGATTTGACAGAGATATGAAATGGTGTTAATTGATTTGGGAATCAGAAATGTTTAATAGTGAAAACTGTGGTATTGATGAGATCTCAGATGGTATATATGAAGAGTAAAAGGAAATAAAGGTCAAGCAGATATTGAGGGTCAAAGGGAAGAGTGTTATGAATGAAGGACAATCAAGAAGGAGTGTAATAAAAACCCTGAGAGTAGAGATTTTAAGAATAGGCAATGGTTAGACATGATGTATACAAATGAGGAGTCAAGTAAAAATGAATATTTGACTTTACAATTAGTAGGCTTTCATTGACTTAAGAATAGGTTCATTGGAGTGATATAGGTAAAAAACAAGTGATGTTGAGTCTAAGAGCAAGTCCAATTTGAGGAAATTGAGGAAATGTATATAGAGTGCTCGTTTAAGATCTCACCTGAAAAAGGAGAGAGCTAGAGAAGAAAGGATACCAGAAAGAAATTTATTAGAGGGGAGATTTTAATTTAGTACATTTTTTCCTCTTTAAAATAATAGGCAATGTTGTTTTGTTAAAATGAAAAGGTACATATTTTGTTGAAAGAAATTGGTAGAGATAAACAATTGAAAGTACAGAACAATATACCCTCTCCCCCCACCCCCAAAGATATTGATGAAATAACATTCCTGTAGTGGAAGAGAAATGAGATTTCTGGAATACAGGATTAGTTTTACATTAAGGTGAAATACCTATTCCATTGAGGTAGCAAACAAAAAATGTAAGGGTAGATAGAACTCTCAGTAGACTTGTGTACTGGAATGCAAGAAACTAAGAAGATTCATGCCTAAAAAGCCTGAATTTTGCTTATGAAGTAAAAAATGTTAAAATTGTTGGTTGTGAAAGAAAGTTGTAGGATCCAGGTTGGGATGTTAAATAGAATAGTGACACTTGGAATAGATTTTTTTTTTTTTTTTTGGGAGACAGAGTCTCAAGCTGTTACCCTGGGTAGAGTACTGCGGCATCATAGCTCACAGCAATCTCAAATTCTTGGGCTTAAGTGATTCTCTTACCCCAGCCTCCCAAATAGCTGGGACTACAGTCATTTGCCACAACTCCCAGCTATTTTTTTCTTGCAGTTGTCATTGTTGTTTTAGGTTTCCCAGGCCAGGTTCAAACCTGCCAGCCTTGGTGTATGTGGCTAGTGCCCTACCTACTGAGGTACAGGCGCCGCCTGGAATAGATTTTTATATAACAGAATAATGAGCTGCTAAAGACACACCACAAGTTTGAATGGTGCTAAGGGTGTATATATGTGTAGTATTTGTATAATTAGCCCCATCATAGTAAGGTTCTGCATACTGCTGAAGTTGAGCTGTGAAGAGAAGTGACAATAGGCAGTCAGTCTAAATATGTGACAGATATAATTGAACAGAGAAGAGTGCTGTTCTTCTGCTTCTTTAATGAGGCTTACAGGTCCATTGTTTTACTTTGAGGTTTATAACTCCCTTATAGCTTTTATTAATTCTGAGAACTTCTCAGCTATTTTTTTTGAATATTACCTATCTTTTATTTCTTTCATTAAAGCCATTCTGTTCTTCATGTCTCTTCTTTAACGTTTTCCATCTTTTGTCTCTCTGTGATGAATTTTGAATTTTTTATGTATACCTCCCATTAAATATTGTCCCCTCCATTAATTAAGTTTTAAATATTAGTTATTATGGTTTTTATTCTAAAAGTTAGATACTTTGTTTCCAGTTTATCTATCCATTTTGATAGTCTGATCTTTTTAAAATAACTTCCTCTTATTTCTTTAATTTAATGTCTTATTACACATTTTTATTTTTTTGTTTTTTGTGAGACAGAGTCTCATTCGTTGCCCTCAGTAGAGCGCTGTGGTGTCACAGCTCACAGCAACCTTAAACTGTAGGGTGCAAGCAATTATCTTGCCTCAGCCTCCCTGGTAGCTGGGAATATAGGTGCCCATCACAATGCCCAGCTATTTTTAGAGACAAGGTTTTGCTCTGGCTCAGGCTGGGTACACATTTATTTTTAATTTATATATATTAATTTTGTTTTTTTTTTATTGTTGGGGATTCATTGAGGGTACAATAAGCCAGGTTACACTGATTGCAATTGTTAGGTAAAGTCCCTCTTGCAATCATGTCTTGCCCCCATAAAGTGTGACACACACCAAGGCCCCACCCACCTCCCTCCTTCCCTCTTTCTGTTCCCCCCCCATAACCATAATTGTCATTAATTGTCCTCATATCAAAATTGAGTACATAGGATTCATGCTTCTCCATTCTTGTGATGCTTTACTAAGAATAATGTCTTCCACGTCCATCCAGGTTAATACGAAGGATGTAAAGTCCCCATTTTTTTTAATGGCTGAATAGTATTCCATGGTATACATATACCACAGCTTGTTAATCCATTCCTGGGTTGGTAGGCATTTAGGCTGTTTCCACATTTTGGCGATTGTAAATTGAGCTGCAATAAACAGTCTAGTACAAGAGTCCTTATGATAAAAGGATTTCTTTCCTTCTGGGTAGATGCCCAGTAATGGGATTGCAGGATCAAATGGGAGGTCTAGCTTGAGTGCTTTGAGGTTTCTCCATACTTCCTTCCAGAAAGGTTGTACTAGTTTGCAGTCCCACCAGCAGTGTAAAAGTGTTCCCTTCTCTCCACATCCACGCCAGCATCTGCAGTTTTGAGATTTTGTGATGTGGGCCATTCTCACTGGGGTTAGATGATATCTCAGGGTTGTTTTGATTTGCATTTCTCTAATATATAGAGATGATGAACATTTTTTCATGTGTTTGTTAGCCATTCATCTGTCGTCTTTAGAGAAAGTTCTATTCATGTCTCTTGCCCATTGATATAAGGGATTGTTGGCTTTTTTCATGTGGATTAATTTGAGTTCTCTATAGATCCTAGTTATCAAGCTTTTGTCTGATTGAAAATATGCAAATATCCTTTCCCATTGTGTAGGTCGTCTCTTTGCTTTGGTTATTGTGTCCTTAGCTGTACAGAAGCTTTTCAGTTTAATGAAGTCCCATTTGTTTATTTTTGTTGTTGTTGCAATTGCCATGGCAGTCTTCTTCATGAAGTCTTTCCCCAGGCCAATATCTTCCAGTGTTTTTCCTATGCTTTCTTGGAGGATTTTTATTGTTTCATGCCTTAAGTTTAAGTCCTTTATCCATCTTGTGATATCAATTTTTGTGAGTGGGGAAAGGTGTGGGTCCAGTTTCAGTCTTTTACATGTAGACATCCAGTTCTCCCAACACCATTTATTGAATAGGGAGTCTTTCCCCCAAGGTATGTTCTTGTTTGGTTTATCAAAGATTAGGTGGTTGTAAAATGTTAGTTTCATTTCTTGGTTTTCAATTGGATTCCAAGTGTCTATGTCTCTGTTTTTGTGCCAGTACCATGCTGTCTTGAGCACTATGGCTTTGTAGTACAGACTAAAATCTGGTATGCTGATGCCCCCAGCTTTATTTTTGTTACAGAGAACTGCCTTAGCTATACGGGGTTTTTTCCGGTTCCATACAAAATGCAGAATCATTTTCTCCAAATCTTGAAAGTACGATGTTGGTATTTTGATAGGAATGGCATTGAATAGGTAGATTGCTTTGGGAAGTATAGACATTTTAACAATGTTGATTCTTCCCATCCATGAGCATGGTATGTTCTTCCATTTGTTAATATCCTCTGCTATTTCCTTTCTGAGGATTTCATAGTTTTCTTTATAGAGGTCCTTCACCTCCTTCGTTAGGTATATTCCTAGGTATTTCATTTTCTTTGAGACTATGGTGAAGGGAGTTGTGTCCTTAATTAGCTTCTCATCTTGACTGTTATTTCTGTATACAAAGGCTACTGACTTGTGGACATTGATTTTATATCCTGAAACATTACTGTATTTTTTGATGACTTCTAGGAGTCTTGTGTTTGAGTCTTTGGGGTTCTCTAAGTATAAGATCATGTCCTCAGCAAAGAGGGAGAGTTTGACCTCCTCTGCTCCTATTTGGATTCCCTTTATTTCCTTGTCTTGCCTAATTGTATTGGCTAGAACTTCCAGCACTACGTTGAATAGTAAAGGTGACAGAGGATAACCTTGTCTGGTTCTAGTTCTAAGAGGAAAAGCTTTGAGTTTTACTCCGTTCAGTAAAATATTGGCTGTGGGTTTGTCATAGATAGCTTCAATCAGTTTTAGAAATGTGCCACCTATGCCTATACTCTTCAGTGTTCTAATTAGAAAAGGATGCTGGATTTTATCAAATGCTTTTTCTGCATCTATTGAGAGGATCATGTGATCTTTATTTTTGCCTCTGTTAATATGGTGGATAACGTTTATAGACTTGCGTATGTTAAACCAGCCTTGCATCCCTGGGATGAAGCCTACTTGATCATGATGAATGACTTTTTTGATGATAAGCTGTAATCTATTGGCTAGGATTTTGTTGAGAATTTTTGCGTCTATGTTCATGAGTGAGATTGGTCTGAAATTCTCCTTTTTGTTTGGGTCTTTTCCTGGTTTTGGTATCAGGGTGATGTTTGCTTCATAGAATGTGTTGGGGAAGATTCCTTCTTCCTCAATTTTTTGGAATCATTTCTGCAGTACAGGAATAAGCTCTTCCTTGAAGGTTTGATAGAATTCTGGAGTGAAGCCATCTGGACCAGGGCATTTTTTGGTTGGAAGATTTTTTATTGTTTCTTTGATCTCAGTGTTTGAAATTGGTCTCTTCAGGAGCTCTATTTCTTCCTGGCTAAGTCTAGGGAGAGGGTGTGATTCCAAATATTGATCCATTTCTTTCACATTGTTAAATTTCTGGGCATAGAGTTTCTGGTAGTATTCAGAGATGATCTCTTGTATCTCTGTGGGATCAGTTGTTATTTCCCCTTTATCATTTCTGATTGAGG
The DNA here is from genome assembly GCF_027406575.1 of Nycticebus coucang. Taxonomy (NCBI): domain Eukaryota; kingdom Metazoa; phylum Chordata; class Mammalia; order Primates; family Lorisidae; genus Nycticebus; species Nycticebus coucang. The sequence continues at coordinate 71,468,206 of NC_069783.1, read as the reverse complement.
TCACTAGAGATTTTACTTTTCTATTCCTTGTTAGTCTGGCCAATGGTTTATCTATTTTATTTATTTTTTCGAAAAACCAACTCCTTGTTTCATTAATTTTCTGAATGATTCTTTTGTTTTCAATTTCATTGATCTCTGATTAGATTTTGGATATTTCTTTTCTTCTACTGAGTTTAGGCTTAGATTGTTCTTCTTTTTCCAATTCCATAAGATCTCTTGTGAGATTGTTGATGTGCTCTCTTTCTGTTTTTCGAATGTAGGCATCTAAAGCGATGAATTTTCCTCTCAAAACTGCTTTTGCAGTATCCCACAGGTTTTGGTAGCTTGTGTCTTCATTGTTGTTATGCACAAGGAAGTTAATGATTTCCTGTTTTATTTCTTCCTTCACCCATCTGTTATTCAACAGAAGATTGTTTAGTTTCCATGCCTTTGGGTGGGGTGGAGCATTTTTGTTAGAGTTGAGTTCCACCTTTAGTGCCTTATGGTCTGAGAAGATACAAGGTAAAATTTCAATTCTTTTGATATTTGTTTTGTGTCCCAGGATATGATCAATTTTGGAGACTGTTCCATGGGGTGATGAGAAGAATGTATATTCTTTATCTTTGGGATGGAGTGTTCTATATGCGTCTATCAAGCACAGTTGTTCTAGGGTCTCATTTAAATCTCTTATATCCTTGTTTAATTTCTGTTTAGAGGATCTGTCCAGCTCTGTAAGAGGAGTGTTAAGGTCCCCTGTTATTATGGTATTATCAGATATCATATTGCTCAGACTGAGTAAGGTCTGTTTCAAGAATCTGGGAGCATTTAAATTGGGTGCATAGATATTTAGAATTGAAATGTCTTCTTGTTGTATTTTCCCCTTGACCAATATAAAGTGACCATCTTTGTCTTTTTTGACTTTAGTTGCTTTAAATCCACATGTATCTGAAAATAAGATTGCAACTCCTCTTTTCTTCTGAATTCCATTTGCCTGAAAAATTGTCTTCCAACCCTTGACTCGGAGCTTTAATTTGTCTTTTGAAGCCAGGTGTGTTTCTTGCAGACAGCAAATGGATGGCTTGTGTTTTTTAATCCAGTCAACCAATCTATGTCTCTTCAGTGGGGAATTCAAGCCATTAACATTTATTGAGATAATTGATAAGTGTGGTAGTATTCTATTCGTCTTATTTTGTGAGAGTCCATTGCTTAGTTTTATCTTTTGCATCAGTGTGGAGGTTAGGTTCTGTCCTTTAATTTCTGAGTTCTTATTTTGCTGCTGATCCATTGTGGTGGTCAGTGTGCAGAACAGGTTGAAGTATTTCCTGTAGAGCTGGTCTTGTTGTGGCGCATTTCCTCAATGTTTGTATATCCGTAAATGATTTGATTTTTCCATCAATTTTGAAGCTTAGCTTAGCAGAGTACAGAATTCTGGGCTGGAAATTGTTCTGTTTAAGTAGATTAAAGGTAGATGACCATTGTCTTCTTGCTTGGAAAGTTTCATTAGAGAAGTCTGCGGTCACTCTGATGGATTTGGCCCTGTAGGTCAACTGGCGCTTACTCCTGGCAGCTTGCAGAATCTTTTCTTTTGTCTTGACTTTGGACAGGTTCATCACAATGTGTCTTAGAGAAGCTCGGTTAGAGTTGAGGCGACCTGGGGTCCGATATCCCTCTGAAAGCAGTGTGTCAGAATCTTTGGTGATATTTGGGAAATTTTCTTTTATAATATTCTCTAGTATGGCTTCCATTCCTCTGGGGCATTCTTCTTCTGCTTCTGGAATTCCTATAACTCGTATGTTGGAACGCTTCATAAAGTCCCATAATTCTGACAGTGAACGTTCTGCTTTCTCTCTCTTCTTTTCTGCCTCTTTTACTATCTGAGTTATCTCAAAAACTTTGTCTTCTACCTCTGAAATTCTTTCTTCTGCATGGTCTAACCTGTTGCTGATACTTTCCATTGCATCTTTAAGTTCCCTGATTGACTGTTTCATTTCCTTCAGCTCTGCTATATCCTTTTTATATTCTTCTTATCATTCATCTCTGATTTGATTCTGTTTTTGGATTTCCTTTTGGTTATTTTCCACTTTATTAGCAGTTTCCTTCATTGTTTCCATCATTTCTTTCATTGTTTTCAACATGTGTATTCTAAATTCCCTTTCTGTCATTCCTAACATTTCTGTATAGGTGGAATTCTCTGCAGTAGCTACCTCATGGTCCCTTGGCGGGGTTGTTCTGGACTGGTTCTTCATGTTGCCTGGAGTTTTCTGCTGATTCTTCCTCATGGGTGATTTGTTTTATCTATTTCCTTGCCCTAATTTTCCTTTCACTTCCTTTTGCTCTTTAAGTTCTCGTGCCTGTGGACTAAGGGTTATAGGACCAGAAGGATGAGAAGGTTTAAGAGCAAAAAAGGGATGAAAGAAAGGAGGACCGAGTGATAAGGAAAAAAAAAGAAAAATAGAGAAAGGAGAGGGGGTGGGTAAAAGGAATATTGACAAAAAGAAGAGAGGCACAGAAAGAGGGAGATAGAGCAATATAGGTGTACAGTAGGGTACTTTGATACAACCTTAAAAAAAAACCACCTTCTGGGGGTGCCCAGTTGGGTGGTTCCCTTGAGGGCAGCAGCTCTTTGCTAACCTGATCAGACACAGTACCCCACCTCCACCAAGTAGAGAGGAAAGACAAAAATGCTATAAATCAAACCAAAACAAGCAAACAGAAAACTTTACGGGATAAAATTGGCTGGAAAAACCAAATAATAGCAGTAGAAACACTAACAAAAATGAAGTTCTAATTATTGAAATAGGCAGCAATGGGAAATTATAATTAAACTAGAAAAATTGAGAAAGAAAAAGGATCTGTATGGGAAAGGTTGAAGTTAAAAAACAAAACAACAATCCACAACATCAAAATAAACAAAAAAAACAACCAAACCAAAAAAAAAAAAACGAAAAAAAAAACACCACAACCAAAAACAAAGCAGTATGTATATGTTATTGAATATTGTCTGGGCAACACGTGGTCTTCTGGGGTATGAGATGTTAATTACAGTTCTGATACGACTGGAGGCTGCTAGTTTCTCAAACCCCAGCAGGTAGACACCCTAAATCTCTCTTCAGCCCACTTAAAAGGCACTTTGAACTTGTTCACTTACTGAGCAGAAGCTTTCTCAGGGAAGTGCTTGTCCCTGGAATCACTGCTGAAGGTGGCTATCCACTTACCCTGTGTGCCAAAACTGGTCTCCCTCTGCCCCCGAGGGTTAGGGCTGCAAGGCGGCTCAGATCCCACCCTTAGGCTACTTGGTCGCTGGGTTACCAGCTCCCACCCAATTCCAGCTCTGCGACCCTGTGGGCGGAGCTTGCCGGGGGAGATCGCTCACAATGGCTGCCTGGGACCCAGAGCCAAACACTATTAGCTCCCTCTGGCTCAGCGGCTCAGACTGGGGCCCTAGACAAAGGCCAAAGTTCTCCGCACTCCCGCTCAGACTCTCACCAAGGCAGTTCAGCTGAGTGCCAAGTCCAAAGACACCAAAACAGTTCACAGGTAAGGCCTTTCTGGTTTGCAGTCTCGCTGCTACTGAACTTACAGTTGCGGGCGGGTTTAGACGGATTGAACACACGCGACCACTTGCCGGTGTTCCACTGTTTTAGTCCTCCTCTTGGGGTCCAGAAGTCTCTCGCTGACTCCCTGTATCCTCTCAGGGGTGATGATAGGCAGATCCCACCAGCCAGAGATGCCTGGAGTCCTATATCCCCAGACTCACGGTGCCCAGATGCAAGGGAGCTGTTACTCGGCTGCCATCTTGCTCCGCCTCCCTCTTATATATATTAATTTTTAAGCCTTTTTGCATCTGGTTCTGCTATTGTGTTTCTTCTGTTTTATGTTTATATGCTTTGTTTCTTTGTGTTTTGTGACTTTTGATATTAAGTTCCAGCTCAAAGAATATTATTGTGAGAATTCTTAAAAGTGTGGGTTAAAGTTGATTTCTCCAGAGAAGATTTGCCTTTGCTTCAGTCAGTTATGTGAGGGTACTAACAACAATATTGAGACTACTTTTATTTTTTATTTTATTTAATTTTTTTCAGTGAGACTACTTTTAAAATAAATTCTCAGTTCAAGATTCCTTAGATCACATAGATAGTTTTTTCTTTTTTTGAGACAGAGTCTCACTTTGTTGACCTCGGTAGAGTCCTGTGGCGTCACAGCTCACAGCAACCTCCAGCTCTTGGGCTTAGGCCAGTGGTTCTCAACCTGTGGGTTGTGAACCCTTTATAACATTGAAAATACATCCTGTGTATTAGATATTTACATTACAATTCATAACAGTAACAAAATTACAGTTGTGAAGTAGCAGGGAAAATAATTTTATGGTTGGGGGGGTCACTACAACATGAGGAACTGTATTAAAAGTTGCGGCATTAGGAAAGTTAAGAACTGCTGGCTTAGGTGATTCTCTTGCCTTGGCCTCCGAAGTAGCTGGGACTACAGGCGCTGTCTACAACGCTGGCTATTTTTTTGGTGCAGTTTGACTGGGGCCGGGTTTGACCCCGCCACCCTCGGTATATTGGGCTGCTGCCCTACTCACTGAGCCATAGGCGCCACCCACTACCTAGACAGTATTAATAGTATGAATATAGGCCTCTCTGGTGAGAAGGTCAACTTGTGGTTAGATTATGGGAGTTTTCTCCGCACCCCCACCTGGAGCCAATACTAGAAAGGCATATTTGCAGTCCCCCTTATGGAGAAATGTTTTTCTCCTTTATCTTTTAGTAAAGATGTAGCCCTTGAGTATCATGGTTGTATTCACTTGGAGGCCTCTATTTGACTCTCATCTTATGTGGGCCTTTGTATTTTCAGTTATTAGTGGTAATTGTTCTAACAGTATGACATTATCATAGTAGTAGTTGTGGCAGTCTCTGTAACCTTAATTTGGAGTTTTCTTGCTTTCATTAGTTTATTTCCTAACAGTCTGTTATTGATTTGACTGATGTTTTGTGACAAGTTCCCCTTCCCCACTTTCTTATGTTATTTAACCAAAACCAGGCTTTTAGTAGGCCCTTTGGCTAGGCGCCAGTTGAAACTACTTAACCCTGTTTTTATTCCTCTGAAAATAGCCATGCTTGGGGTTCCCTTCCTTCTTTGAGGGAGATCTCCTCATAACATTTATTTGCTTACATGGGCTATCCTGGCAAAGCCAGTTGTATACCTTGGTTTATCTTCAAGGGTAGAAAAAGGATTTGGACATAATTGATCTCCTGTGGCAAACAAAAACATTTGGTTATAGTGTTCAGCTTAGTATTCATAAACTAGCAAATGCTTCTTCTGTCATTGATAATGATATACATTCACCTACTTCATTGCTATGCACCCAGAACATACAAATTATAATACTAAGGTCTGAGTTAAATTGATAAACAAAATGAAGTTAGAAGAAGGGACTTTAAACTCCCTTTGACTTCCTACAGTTTCTCTTTCAACATCATGCTCAAATCTGTTTTTCCACTTTATTTTTAACTTTTGGAATAAACAGAAATACTAATGATGCTTTTATGGAGCTTAATGAAAAGAAAATGTTTGAGGACTAAAACCATGACAGAAGTTAAAAAACATATATGTGAAAAAGACCAGAATAAACTCTGGAATTTCTTCTTGGATTAATAAAAAACAGAAAACAAAATGTTCAGTTCTTTGTGTTTTGAAGTTCTCCATGGTTCTGAAAACATCTTAACAGATAATGCTTTGTATGGTGTGATACTCTTTTGCAAAATTGGAAATTCCTATCAGTTAGTCTCTTACCTGTCCTTCACTTTCTTCATCGTCAGTATAAATGGAGGACCTCCTCTGTACCAGGGTCTGTGCTAGGAGGTAGAGATAAAATGGGTAAAATATGGTCTCTGCCCACAAGAGGATTAATGGTCTACTATGGGGAGATTGACAGATGAATGGGAATTTAAAATATAGTTCAATAGATTTTATGATGGTAATAATCACAAAGGAGGGGCACATAACATAGTGTATGTGATTTGAAAAGGGTTTTCTAGAAGGTGCAAGTTGAGATTTGAAAGGCAGAAAGGAACTCTTAACTAAACCGGAAACATAGGTGAAGAACAATCTAGGTCCAGGGAACAAAATTCTTTAGCAGTGTGTAGACTCTGACTTGCTGTTGATTGTTTTTATGATTTGCCTACTATCTTTGAAGACTAAATAATGTTGTACGTTTAGGATACTTTCCTCTGCAAATAACAGCCTATCTAGGGAAAGTGACTTACACAATAGGAAATTTAAGTCATATAACATGACGTCTAGAGATAGGGCTATTTCACAATTGCTTCACCATCAAGGACTCAAGTGTTTTTTATCTTAGATTATAGGCAGTATCTCCCCACATCACAGTATGGTTGCTGCATCCCAAGCATTATGCCCTAAAGGAGTAGTGTACAAAATAGGAAAATCAATTTTCCTGCATCCTTCAGGAAAGAAAACCTTTTCTTGGGCTTTCACTGCCAGATTTTCCTTTATTTTTCATTGATGAAAGTGGTGTCATATATCCTTATGTTAACTGGTCACTGACGGGGGACTGGAATTACCATGATTGATTTACAGAGTAATTGACATTGTGGTAGGATGGCAAACTAAAATACCAGAGCAAATTAGGACACTTCCAGTAGGAAGAAGAGAATAGTTGTGTAATTACAACTAACAGGCACTAACTCATCTTGATGTAAAAGTTTCTCTCTCTCCCTGTGATTTATTTGGGGGTTTCTGAAAATTAGACTCCATAGGTTAGCATTTCTTTAGTTGAATCAAAGGCTATATAAAAATTATTGTTAATTTGTAAGCATTACTTTTTGTTTACCTTTTATTAAGTGCTAGCATATTTTTGAGATTATCACAAATAATTAACCAGTGGTTAGTTATAGCAGTGTTAGCTGTAGCAGTAACAAGCAGAGTAATTGCTTGTTAGTCTTGTTTTACTGTGACACACCTGGGCATATCAAAAGCCTGTGATTTGTTCTCAAAGTCCTGCTTTCTTTCTTTCTTACTTTTTTTTCAATAAAGTTTCATTTTTAAAATTCCTGCTTTCTAATAGCAAAGGAAATGTAAACATTAGAGTACTTTACATATTATTTACTAATTAGTTACAAGTCTTTGCCCAACAGGATTATAGAATTTAGTTTTTAGATTTTTAAGCAGTCATGTTTACTTGGCCACATCATTTTAAGGCATTTTAGAAATGGGCCATCACCATCATCATTTAGAATGGGCCATCACTAGATGGCAGTCTTTCTCCATTTTAAATTACTTGTTAAAAGGGAAGAAACCTATACTGTTCAATTACAGTGTTGACTATCAGTATTAGGTTTGCGTCAGTAATTTCTGACCTTTCCACAGCTTAAACTTTGTTTATTTTTGTTTTTAACTTTTTATATATGGTAGATATATTAGTTTTCAAGGATTTATACTGAGATATACTTGAAATTTTGGTTCAAGGAAACTGTCAAGTAGTGATTTGTCCAAAATTGTCTTCTGTTTTTACTAGAAATTTGAGACAAAACCTTTAGGTCAGTGGTTTTTAACCTCTTTGATAACCAGCTGGAAACTCGGGGAAACTTCTTTCAAAAATGCATATATGTGTATACATATACCCCAATCCCACCCCAAATTTGGGAATCATGAAGTTTTTGAAGCATACCCATGTAACTACTAAATATAATCCACATTTCCTGTTTTAAATATGTGCATTTTACATTTTATTCTAACTTAAAATTCTCAGAATACTTTGGAAATCCACTGTAAACCTTTCATGTTATTCAACATTATAATTAAAGAGAGTATTAGAATGATAAAGGTCTTAAGATAGGAGAAATCAGTGGGGGATAATGATAAGGAGGTAGAAAGTTCATTAACTTGTTTAGAACTACTCCCTCTTTAAATTGTTCAGAAAATGTCTGATCTTTGTACTATGGACTGAATTTGAAAGCGGGGATGAATTGTAGAAACTAAAAAGCTAAGGTAGTACTTCAGAAAATTCGAATTGATTTTTTTCTACTTTATAAATGGGAAAGCTGAGGGTCACAGAGATTAACTGAATTGATTAAAGACTCATAGCTAATTAATTACAGTGCTCCGACCAAGGCCTTACAGTCAGGTATCTAAAGCCATCTTTCCTTGTTTGATTTTTGATTTTTTTTTTTTTTTCCAATAGGACATTCAGGATGCTTAGGGAGGCATTAATATAAATTCTGAATTTTTAAACTTTGGTATTTACTTTTCCCTTGCTTGTCTTTTGTGATGTTAATGTAGATCTTTGGAGGGAAAAGAAGGAAAAAGTTTTCCCTAATTTCTACCAAGTAGACTTGCTACCTAACTTAGAAAGTAGACTTGCTTACCTGACTTACTGGGTCAGGTTGTTGAAACCAAGAGGTTGTCTAATATTGAATAATACATCAGCTTATGCCATTTGGATTGCAGAATTTTCAGTTCTTTCCATTCTCCAAATGTCAAGGAATATGGGTATCTTTACATGGAAACCTTTCTTTTCCATTCATTAAAAGGGGGAAAATTCAGCTTATTTGAGATTAGTTGAAATGTCACTGATAGATTCTGTTTTGTGTATTCTAAATAGCTCCATCAGGCAAATGTTTATTCTACAGTTTTCTTACTCAACAAAGCAAGCATAATTTATAAGGTATTTGACAATCCCCTTTTACTTCAAAGGAAGGAGAATGAATCTAGATTGCTGTGCTTTTTCTGAAGTGTTTATAATCTTTACTGGAAACCAAACATATACTGTCATGCATGAGGATGTGTTCTGAGAAATGTGTTAGGCAATTTTTTTGTTTTGCTTATGTAATAATACCATATAGCTTAGATGTATGATAGGTTTCTAATAACACTCTATGATACCTACTTACAAACCTACCAAACACCCTAGGCTATGTGGTATAGCTTATTCCTCCTAGGCTATAAACCTATACAGCATGTTATTGTACTGAATACTCCAGGCAGTTGTAACACAATGGTAAGTATTTGTGTATCTAAACATAAAAAAGGTAATATGTTGTGCTATGACACTGCAACACTTCCAACCTCATTAGGCAATAGAAATTTTTTGGCTTCATTATAGTGTTAAGGGATCACTTTTGTACCTGTGGTCCATCATTGACTGAAACGTTATGCTGTGCATGATTATAAATGTTTTGTCCATGGTTAACCCTGAGTTTTAGGTAGTGGAAAGACCTGATGAGGAAAGTGTGCTTTCTGATCCATAGGATCAGGGTATGATCTTTGTACCTGCAAGTGATTATAGAACCAGAAAATGTTGGCAGTGAGCAAATGTGTATCTGTTGAACAAATATTAGTGACCAAAGAGGTCTTAGAAATCCTGCTGGTCATTTGTTATCAATGACCTTACTTACTGCCTACTACTTGTCTGGCACTGTTGTAGGGGTATGGTGATGAATATGGCAAAGTTGTTACCTTGAGCTCAGAATCTAATTAGGGTGGATTGTGGGAAGAGATAGACAGCAAACTGTGGATGATGATGAGGAGGAGATTGTTCAGATTGAGGGGGTTAGCATTATTAGCATAAGAATAGCAAAGCAAAATCCTGAGCCAAAAGGAGGCTAAAACATTTTTTTAAAAGCCAATATAGTTGGAGAATAGAGGATAGAAGGGATTGATTGGTGGTGGGAACTAGGAAGAGGGGAGAAATAGGGTTAGAGAAGTATCAGAAGCTAGATTATGTAGGGTCTTATAGGCCACAGTAAAGATTCAAGATTTTTATTCTTTTTGTAAAGAAAAACCATTGAGGAGGTTGAAACAGGGGAATACATCTGAATTATTTTTAGAAGATCACTTTATTTTATTTTATTTTAAATTTTATTCAAATTAATATGAGAGTACAATATTTAGGTTACATTGTTCTCACTTCCAGGGTAAAGTTCCTTTTGTAGAAGAGCCCCACATTCTGAGGGTTATACACCCTCAGAATGTGTACCTTAGGTGAGATAGAAGATCATTGTAATTGCTGTGTGGAGTGTTTGTTTTTGGGACAGGGGATAAGGGAGGGGGGGTAGGACAGAATAGAGACTGTTAGGAGGCCATTGTGTGTTATGATAATAGGAATAGATTTGGACTAGTGTTTCAGTGGAAAATGGTTAATTGCAAGACTTTTTTGGAGGTTGTTAGGACTTATTAATGGGTTAGATAGGGCATATGATGGAAAGAGATAGAGTAGAAATAATTCCTGGATTTTTGGTTCAGGCAAGTGGATGGTGCTATTAATTGTGATAGGGTGGGTTGGTGGTTGGGAATTTCAGGTAGGAATAAGTTTGGGAGTGGAGATCAGTTACTAGTTAACATTTTTTCCCCCCATGTCAAATTTGAGATGGCTTTTAAAAATCCAACTGGAGTTGTTAAATGCTATCTGGAAATTTGAATCTAGTGCTCAGAGAAATGCTCTAAATTATAGGTATAGTACTATACAGGTGGAATTTTAAGGCCATGAGATTAGAGATTAGATGGTAATGTTTGGTGAAAGAATGTAGATAGAAAAGAGGAAGGGTTTCAGGAATATTTAAGAACAGGATAGAAGAGGAGGAGCTGAGAAGGGGGATTAAGAAACCTTGTACATGTAGTACATGTATCATTGAAGTCTACAGAAGAGATTATTTAAAGAGATAGAACTATCAAACCATAACAAATGCTATTAGTTGGAGTAGGATGCATATTTACTCTAGTAAGGTAAGGAAGAAAGGAGGTAAGGATGTGGAAAAGAGTTTTGGTGGGAAGGAGAACAGAAAACAAGATGGTAGCTGGAGGGGGATTTGTAGTTAAGGGTGGGTTTTTAGAAGTCATGTTTATATACCTATGTGAATGGTCTAGTACAGAAGAAGAAATATATGATCCAGAGAAGAGATAAAAGGGAATAATGGCAGGAGTAAAGTTCTTGAGACAAGAAGAATTGACTGCAGATAAGAGCTTGGAATACTTTTTCCCTTGTTACAGGAAGCTGGACAGAGTAGAAGTTACAGATCTAAGTAGACTGGTAGGTTTTAGTGGGGAAAGGGGAGCTACTTCTCTGTATCTATTTTTTTTTTTGTAAGGTGTGTAGTCAGATCAGCAGCTGAGAGTGAGGGGAACATTTAAGGAGAGGAGAAAGTAAGGTTCCCACACATAAATATTTTGAGAACACAAAGTGACTTTTTTTGGGGGGGGGAGCAGAATAGGGGGATAGTTGTAGTAGGATTATATAGTGGTATCGAGTGCCCAATTTACATTTGTGAGTCTAGCCAGCACAGCTATGTGATTTTTCTCTAGCAGTGTTCAGCTTCTAGAGTAATTGGATAGTTATGTTTAACCAAATTTGAGAAAAATTTGACTAGTTTAATAGAGAAACAAAGATACAAAGGAGTTGTAATTTAGTCTTTTCATGTTATGATGAGAATTCTGTAATGAATGCTGTCAGTCACTCAAATATTTTTGAATGAGCAAGAAAGCAAAATTTTGATTTTTCCTAAAAAATATTCATTTTACAATGCATTAATGCAATGTTAATACACATTTTTTTTTTACTTTGTGGGTTATGTACCTTCAATATCAAATTTCTAAAGATTTGCTTTTGGTTTGTGTAATTATTGTTTCTCTATCTTAAAAGTAACTGTGGTGTAATCTTCATGCCATGCCATTTTTTTTTTAAAGGTCTGTCTATGATGGTGAGGAACATGGGCGATTCATGGAGAAGCTTGAAACTCGCATCCGCAATCATGACCGAGAAATTGAGAAAATGTGCAACTTTCATTACCAGGGCTTTGTGGACTCTATAACTGAATTGCTGAAAGTAAGAGGAGAAGCCCAGAAACTCAAAGTAAGGAAACTAAGAGACACTTATTCGTGGGATTTTGATTAGTATTAAAAGAAAAGGTGACTACGATGCAGATCACTGTTTATAGTAGAGATTTTTGTGTTGTAAGAAAGGAATTTACACTAAAACCTAGATAATTGAGATCATGGCTCTTTAGCCAAAAAGTTAGAGTTTAATTGGAATACTTATGTGAGTGTGAATCAGGACCAGTAATTAGTAACTGTTTCTTTCCTACAGAAACATTTGACTCTTCATGTCCTCAGCTTCCTTGTAGATTAAAGCTATCCCTGGAGGGTGGCAAATTTTCAAAGCACTGCTATAGAATTCTTTGTAGCATGGTATCTAGGACAAAGGAAAAAATACCAGTGGTGGTTGTGGAGGGTCTTCTACCAAAGCATGAAGCTTCTTTCTTGATGAGAAGGAAGCTAGTAGCATCAGTCTGGTCCTGGGCACAGCAAATTCACTTATTTTAGGTAATTCATTTTGCTTATTTATCATAAATCTAACTACTGCACTAAACTCTTCTGTCATTTCTGAAAATTTATATGGGATTTATTTTTGAGTTTTCTATGTAAATATTCATGTGATCTATAAGTAATAACAGTTTTATTACCTTCTTTGCAGTAATTTTACTTTTGGTTTTTGGCATGGGGTTGATTTGCCAATGAGTGTAAAATTCATCTAAAAGACTACATTGGTAAGAAAAACAAAGAAACATTTTTACTGAGGGGTGAAGTGGGCTATCAGATATCATATTCTAAAGCCATAGTAATTTAAAAACTCATTTGACCACAAAATGTGACATGAAATTTCTTTTTAAAATTTATTTATTTATTATTATTAAATCATAGCTGTGTACATTAGTGTAGTCAAAGTTTCTTTTTTATTTTAATTAACAATTCTTTTTAAATTAAAAATTTTCTTACATAGAGACAGGATCTCGAGTGCAGTGGCGTAATTATAGCTTACTGTAACCTTGTACTCTAAGGCTCAAGTGATCCTCCTGAGTAGCTGGGATTATAGGTGCAGAGATGTGCCACTGTACACAGCTAATTTTTCAATTTTTTATATAAATGGGGTCTTGCTTATGTTGCCTAGGCTGATCTCAAATTCCTGGTCTGAAGCAATTCCTGCCTTAGCCTCTCAATGTTCTGGGATTACAGGTGTGAGCAACCACTCTCAGCTGCAACTATCAAACTTCTTAGCGTATTTTATTTATTATAAATTTTTAGGTTTTGCTACAGAAATATTAATATGTTTGATTATGTAGCACTATCATAATCCCCACTGGGTGATATTATATCATAAATGATATATACCTTATTATCTTTATACAATTTCCAACATTCTTCAGTCCAAAACACTTTGGGTCCCAAGGCTTTAAATAAGAATTTATGGGCTATACATCAATATCCAGCCATCTTAAGAATTATTGTATCTCCAACACAATATTATATCTCTTTCCTACCCCTTTCAGTTGCTTTCTTTACCTCAGAGGTAAGTTGTTTTATTTTTGCATTTATTTTTTTTTTTTTTGGCCGGGGCTGGGTTTGAACCCGCCACCTCTGGCATATGGGGCTGGCGTCCTACCCCTTTGAGCCACAGGCGCCGCCCCATAAGTTGTTTTATTTTTAATGTTCTTTAATGCTTATCTGTTCTGATTTAACCTCTTCTTCATTCACTATACCATAATTAATGTCAGAGGAACTAAAGAGTAAAATGCAAAAAGAAAAAAAAAGGAAGTAATAGAAAATATAAATGAGGCTTTTTCCTATGGAGGGGGATGGCGGTGAGTGTTGGTTGAGAGCTTTGTGGCCACAGAAGGAGGCTCAGAATTTGTTACGTGGATGACAGTCTTCAAGTTACCATAAAACAACATCACATAGGAAATGTTGTAAAGACTGGATTGTTTTATCATATTTTACTCAGTTTCATATACAGAAGGCTATAGATTGCTTATGGCACATGTTAAGAGGCAAGATCCTTGAAGTGGGAGACAAGATGGCTGACTGAAGCCAGCTTTCCACAGAGGCTCCCGTCCAGAAGGAGGGTTAAAGGACAGAAATTAGCAAGTAACCTGGTGGATTAGAGCTGCACCAAGAGAGAAGGTTGAAGAACGCACATCAACTCCACTGAGGCGAGCTGCGACCCCAAGGATACAAACAAAAGGTACAAAATCCATCACCAAGCGGACGGGAGTCTTCTCCCACATGAGAAGGGCTCAGAGTGCCCCACAAACAAATGAGCAGAGTTCATTCCAGTCCATGGGAGAGACCCTCTAAAAACTGGTCCTACCTCCCCTACTAGGGTGTCATGGCGTTCTCCTGCCAGGCATAAAGCAGTATAAAACTGTATTCTCTACCTGCAACTCTGAGCTCCCAGAACTCCCCTCTACTCTCACTCTGAGGTCTGGAGGCTGTCCCCCAGGAGTCCAGATTCTTGGGTGATTTCTCAAGGGGTGTGGACAGGGCCTAAACTGCAGCTGGTCAGTGCTGACTTTGTGGCATGGGAGTGAGGAGAGGATGGTCAGCTGAGAGAGAACCACACTGGAGCGGCGGTGCCCTGAGGTGCAGAGCATTAGCCGTCTTTTGGCAACAATAGGACTCACTCCTGGATATTCTGAAGCCACACCCCCTGTCTCCCTGCGCAACCAGAAGAGGCCAGGCATCTACTCAGGTGGCAACCACCACGGAACAGATCTGGGACGGAAACACAGGCCCCGTGAGTAAAGGGTTTGCCTGAGGTGGTACCGGCCTGGGTGGAGTGCTGGAGCTAGAAACACATGTGCAGAGCCGGGAAGTTCCCAGGGCGGGACTGACCCAGAGGACCGCTTTACTGAACCTAAGACGCACCGGCCTTCAGGGGATTGTCAGCCTATAGACAAAAGAAGACAGGAGGCTAGAACTGACAGGTAACTGAATACAAACCTGCAGGAGCAAAGACAGGGCCTGAGGCACAGGCTCTGGGAACTCAAAACAGGTTCTCTTCTGCAGGGTAATTTAGCAGGGACAGAAACAAATTCCCACAAAGTTGTTCTGTTCTGTTCTGTCAGTAACATCAATCAGAGGCGGGGCTGGAACTGAGTGAACACCGCCCCCAGCCTCCATCAAGTGCCCGAGGTTGTCAGGACTTACCTCCCCCTGCTAGACAGAGGCAAAGTGCAGTGGCCTGGCTGAGCAGAAATAGGTTTCCTTGTGATTCAGGTAGGTGCAACCCCCTGGAGTATCTGTTCACTACAGTCAACTGGGTCACAGCCCTGTGGGGCTATCAGTGACTGGGTGTGAGGTGCAAGGTGAGGAAGGAGGCATCAACCTTCCCAGACTGATCGATTTGCTGGGTGGGTCCTCCTGATTCCACAGAGCACCGGAGCAAGCCATGTCTTGAGTAGTCACCAGACCACTGTGATCCAGTTGCCAGAGACCTTTTAAACTCTCCCACCTGAGAAGGGGATGACTGAAACAATTGATTTGGATCTTTTGAAATGAGCTAATTGCCCGAGGACTATTCAGGTGGTGCCCTGGGTGTGTGATTGTAGGAAGGTTTGACTTCCCTTTTCCAATTGTTCCCTGTAGGGGGCGGGGTGACTTAATTGCTGGTATTTCTCCATAGCTGAGACTTCAACCCAGAGTAACTGTTTCACTAGGGTCGAACAGAGACCAGCTGAAAATAAGACAGAACCATTTAGCCCCACCACACCAAACAGGTCCCCAGTTACTCAGGCCATAGCACTGTACGGGTCCTCACAAAGCCCCAGAAGAAAAATCAAAAGGTGTAAAACAATCATGGGGTGGAATCAGTGGAAAAACTCTAGTAACATGAATAACCAGAATAGATCAGCCCCCCCCAAGGAAAGATATGGCAGATGTAACTGAAGATCCCATTCATAAACAGCTGGGCGAGATGTCAGAAATCGAATTCAGAATTTGGGTTGCAAACAAGATTAATCGAATGGAGGAAAATTTGTAATTAGAAATTCGAGGAGCAATTCAAAAGTCGGAATTAGAAATTTGAGGAGAAATTCAAAAATTGTCTCAAGAATGTAATGAATTTAAAGACAACCACCAAAGATTTTGACGCACTGAAGCAAGACTTTGCAGCCCTCAAAGACCTGAAAAATACAGTAGAGTCCCTCAGTAACAGAGTGGAGCAGGCAGAAGAAAGGATTTCTGACATTGAAGACAAAGCCTTTGAATGCTGGGCGGTGCCTGTGGCTCAGTGAGTAGGGCACCAGCCCCATGTACCGAGGATGGTGGGTTCAAACCCTGCCCTGGCCAAACTGCAACAAAAAAATAGCAAGGCGTTGTGGCAGGCTCCTGTAGTCCCAGCTGCTCCGGGGCTGAGGCAAGAGAATCACATAAGACCAGGAGCTGGAGGTTGCTGTGAGCCGTGTGTGACGCCATGGCACTCTACCAAGGGCAGTAAAGTAAGACTCTGTCTCTACAAAAAAAAAAAAAAAAAAAGCCTTTGAATGCTCCCAAACTCTCAAAGAGGAAGAGAAATGGAGAGCAAAAATGGATCATTCTCTCAGAGAGCTCTGGGATAATTCAAAGAAGGCTAATATCTGCCTCATTGGAATCCCTAAAAGTGATGAAGTGGCCTCGCAAGGCACAGAGGCCCTTCTCCATGAAATTATTAAAGAGAATTTTCCAGACATGCCAAGAGATTCTGAAATTCAGATAGCAGACAGTTTCAGAACCCCAGCATGACTCAATCCGAATAGGACATCCCCCAGGTATATCATAATTAACCACTAAAGTTAATATGAAGGAGAAAATTCTGAAAGCAGCCAGACATAAGAAATCCATTACCTATAAGGGGACAAATATTAGAATGACTGCGGATCTCTCTGCTGAAACTTTTCAAGCCAGAAGAGGGCGGTCATCGACTTTTAATCTCCTAAAGCAAAATAACTTTCAACCCCGGATCCTGTATCCAGTTAAACTGAGTTTCATTTATGATGGAGAAATTAAATACTTTAATGACATTCATATGTTGAAGAAATTTGCCATAACCAAACCAGCTCTTCAGGATATTCTCAGACCTATCCTCCATAATGACCAGCCCAATCCTCTACCACAAAAGTAAACTCACTCAGAAGATCAAACTACAAATTCTACAGTGGCAAAAGGATTAAAAATGTCCACTGGACTTTGGAAAACTCGATACCCAGAATTTTACCTGACTTATCAATATTCTCCATTAATGTGAACAGCTTAAACTGTCCTCTAAAGAGGCACAGGTTAGCTGACTGGATACAAAAACTCAGGCCAGATATTTGCTGCATACAAGAGTCACATCTTACCTTAAAAGATAAATATAGACTCAGGATGGTCGTCCATATTTCAGGCAAATGGTAATCAGAAAAAAGCAGGTGTTGCAATTCTATTTGCAGATACAATAGTCTTTAAACAAACAAAAGTAAGGAAGGATAAGAATGATCACTTAATATTTGTTAAGGGTAGTACTCAATATGATAAGATTTCAATTAGTATCTATGCACCCAACCAGAATGCACCTCAATTTATAAGAGAAACTCTAACAGACATGAGCAACTTGATTTCCTCCAGCTCCATAATAGTTGGAGATTTCAACACTCCTTTGGCAGTGTTGGATCGATCCTCCACTAAGAAGCTGAACAAAAAAATTTTAGATTTAAACCTAACCACCCAACATTTGAATTTAGCAGACATCTACAGAACATTTCATCCCAACAAAACTGAATACACATAATTCTCATCAGCCATGGAACATACTCCAAAATTGATTACATCTTAGGTCACAAGTCTAACCTCAGTAAATTTAAATGAATAGAAATTATTCCTTGCATCTTCTCGGACCACCATGGAATAAAAATTGAACTCAGTAACAACAAGAATCTGCATAAAAAAATATGGAAGTTAAATAACCTTATGCTGAATGATAGCTGGGTCAGACATGAGATTAAGAAGGAAATTGCCAAATTTTTGGAACAAAATGACAATGAAGACACGAATTATCAAAACCTATGGGATACCACAAAGGCAATCCTAAGAGGGAAATTTATAGCACTGCAAGCCTTCCTCAAGAGAACGGAAAGAGAGGAAGTTAATAACTTATTGGGATATCTCAAGCAACTGGAAAAGGAAGAACATTCCAACCCCAAACCCAGTAGAAGAAAAGAAATAACCAAAATAAGAGCAGAATTAAATGAAATTGAAAACAAAAGGATTATACAACAGATCAATAAATCAAAATTGGTTTTTTGAAAACATCAATAAAATAGATAAACCTTTGGCTAACCTAACCAGGAAAAAAAGAGTAAAATCTCTAATTTCCTCAATCAGAAACAACAAAGACAAAATAACAACAGACTCCTCAGAAATTCAAAAATTTCTTAATGAATATTACAAGAAACTTTATTCTCAGAAATATGAAAATCTGAACAAATTGACCAATACTTGGAAGCACGTCACCTTCCAAGACTTAGGCAGGATCAAGTGGAAATGTTGAACAGGCCCATATCAAGTTCTGAAATAGCATCAACCATACAAAACCTCCCAAAAAAGAAAAGCCCGGGACCAGATGGCTTCATGTCAGAATTCTACCAAACCTTTAAAGAGGAATTAGTACCTATATTACTCAACCTGTTCCAATGTAGAAAAAGAAGGAAGACTACCCAACACGTTCTATGAAGCAAAAATCACCCTGATCCCCAAACCAGGATAAGACCCAACAAGAAAAGAAAATTATAGACAAATATCACTGATGAATATAGATCCAAAAATATTCAACAAGATCCTAACAAAGAGAATCCAGCAACACATCAAACAAATTATACATCATGACCAAGTTGGTTTTATCCCAGGGTTTCAAGGCTGGTTCAATATACGTAAATCTGTAAGTATAATTCACCACATAAACAAATTAAAAAACAACGACCATATGATTCTCTCAATTCATGCAGAAAAAGCTTTTGATAATATCCAGCATCCCTTCATGATCAGAACACTCAAGAACGTTGGTATAGAAGGGACATTCTTAAACTGATAGAGGCCATCTACAGCAAACTCACAGTCAATATTGTATTGAATGGAGTTAAATTGAAATCATTTCCACTCAGATCAGGAACCAGACAAGGCTGCCCATTGTCTCCACTGCTCTTTAACATTGTAATGGAAGTTTTGGCCACTGCAATTAGGGAAGAAAAGGCGATCAAGGGTATCCATATAGGGTCAGAAGAGATCAAGCTTTTGCTTCGCAGATGATATGATTGTATATCTGGAAAACATCAGGGATTCTACTACAAAACTCTTTTTTTTTTGTAGAGACAGAGTCTTGCTTTATGGCCCTTGGTAGAGTGCCGTGGCCTCACACAGCTCACAGCAACCTCCAACTCTTGGGTTTAAGCGATTCTCTTGGCTCAGCCTCCCGAGTAGCTGGGACTACAGGCGTCCGCCACAACGCCCAGCTATTTTTTTGGTTGCAGTTTGGCTTGGGCCGGGTTTGATCCGGCCACCCTCGGTATATGGGGCTGGCGTCCTACCCACTGAGCCACAGGCGCCGCCCCTACTACAAAACTCTTAAAGTGATCAAGGAATATAGCAGCGTCTCAGGTTACAAAATCAACATTTGTAAATTGGTAGCCTTTATATATACCAACAATAACCAAGCCAAAATAACAGTTAAGGACTCTATTCTATTCACAGTAGTGCCAAAGAAGATGAAATATTTGGGAGCTTAGCTAACAAAGGACATGAAAGTTCTCTATAAAGAGGGTGGCGCCTGTGGCTCAGTGAGCAGGGCGCCGGACCCATGTACTGAGGGTGGTGGGTTCAGGCCCAGCCCTGGCCAAACTGCAACAACAAAAAAAAATAGCTGGGCGTTATGGTGGGCACCTGTAGTCCCAGCTATTCGGGAGGCTGAGGCAGGAGAATTGCCTAAGCCCAGGAGTTGGAGGTTGCTGTGAGCTGTGTGATGCCATGGCACTCTACCGAGGGCAATAAAGTGAAACTCTGTCTCTACAAAAAAAAAAAAAAAAAAAAGAAAGTTCTCTATAAAGAGAACTATGAAACTCTACGAAAAGAAATAGCTGAAAATGTTAACAAATGGGAAAACATACCATGCTCATGATTGGGAAGAATCAACATGGTTAAAATGTCCATACTACCCAAAGCAATATACAATTTTAATGCAATCCCCATTAAAGCTCCACTGTCATACTTTAAAGATCTTGAAAAAAATAATACTTCATTTTATATGGAATCAGAAAAAAACCTTGAATAGCCAAGACATTACTCAGAAATAAAAACAAAGCAGGAGGAATCATGCTACCAGACCTCAGACTATACTATAAATCGATAGTGATCAAAACAGCATGGTACTGGCACAAAAACAGAGAGGTAGATGTCTGGAACAGAATAGAGAACCAAGAGATGAACCCAGCTACTTACCGTTATTTGATCTTTGACAAGCCAATTAAAAACATTCAGTGGGGAAAGGATTCCCTATTGAACAAATGGTGCTGGGTGGCAACCGGTAGAAGACTGAAACTGGACCCACACCTTTCACCATTAACTAAGATAGACTCTCACTGGATTAAAGATTTAAATTTAAGACATGAAACTATACTAAAAATAGTAGAAGAGAGTGCAGGGAAAACCCTTGAAGAAATTGGTCTGGGTGAGTATTTTATGAGGAGGACCTCCCCCCCCCCCCGGCAATTGAAGCAGCTTCAAAAATACACTATTGGGACCTGATCAAACTAAAAAGCTTCTTCACAGCCAAGAACACAGTAAGTAAAGCAAGCAAACAGCCCTCAGAATGGGAGACGATATTTACAGGTTATGTTTGACAAAAGTTTAATAACCAGAATCCACAGAGAACTCAAACATATAAGCAAGAAAAGAACAAGTGATCCCATTGCAGGCTGGGCAAGGGACTTGAAGAGAAACTTCTCTGAAGAAGACAGGCGCACGGCCTACAGACATGTGAAAAAATGCTCATCATTTTTAATCATCAGAGAAATGCAAATAAAAACTACTTTGAGATATTATCCAACTTCAGCCCATATCACAAAATCCCAAGACCAGAGATGTTGGCATGGATGTGGAGAAAAGTGAATGCTTCTACACTGCTGGTGGGAATGCAAATTAATACATTCCTTTTGGAAAGATGTTTGGAGAACACTTAGAGATCTAAAAGTAGATCTGCCATTCAGTCCTATAATTCCTCTACTAGGTATATACCCAGAAGACCAAATATCACATCATAACAAAGATATTTGTACCAGAATGTTTATCGCAGCCCAATTCATAATTGCTAATTCATGGAAAAAGCCCAAGTATGCATCAATCCATGAATGGATTAATAAATAATTAATAAATATACCATGGTGGTATATGTACACCGTGGAATATTATGTAGCCTTAAACAAAGCTGGAGACTTTACCTCTTTCATGTTACATGGATGGAGCTGGAACATATTCTTCTTAGTAAAGTATCTCAAGAATGTAAGAAAAAGTATCCAATGTACTCAGCCGTACTATGAAACTAATTTATGGCTTTCACATGAAAGCTATAACCCAGTTATAACATAAGAATAGGGGGATGCGGGAAAGGGAGGGGAGGGAGGGGGAAGGTGGTGGAGGGAGGGTGATTGGTGGGATTACACCTGTGGTGCATCTTACAAGGGTATATGTGAAACTTAGTAAATGTAGAATGTAAATGTCTTAACACAGTAACTAAGAAAATGCCAGGAAGATTATGTTAACCAGTGTGATGAAAATGTGTCAGATGGTCTATAAAACCAGGGTATGGTGCCCCATGATCACATTAATGTACACAGCTATGATTTAATAATAAAAAAAAGAGAATATAAATTAATATGTATATGATTTGGGAGTAGGGAATATGTGTTTCTAAATAAAATTCCTGCATCTGAAAGAAAAAATTGATACATTTGACAACATTTAAATAAAGTAACATACTCTATGTACAAAATAAAAATGCAAAGGTAGATAATCAGAAATCTTTACAAATACCTATGGTAAATGGTTGGTAGTCTTAATAATGAAGATTCTTTACAAATAGGAAATACATGTACATTCTAATAGAAAACTGAGAAATACACATTAATATTATTTATAGAAGAAGAAATTCAAGGGAACCCTACAATTTAGAAATAATGAAAGGAGTGCAAATTTTGAACAATAGATGCTAATGCTTAAAACACAACTTAGTTTTAGGATTTCTTCTAAGTCTGTAGGTATATGTATAAGGATGTTCATGTGGTATTTTTTTTTTTTAATTTTTTTATTAAATCATAACTGTATACAATGATATGATTATGGGGCATCATACACTCACTTCATAAACCATTTGACACATTTTTATCACAGTGGTTAACATAGCCTTTCCGGCGTTATCTCAGTTACTGTGCCAAAACATTTATATTCTACATTTACCAAGTTTCGCAAATACCCCTGTAATATGC
This sequence comes from Nycticebus coucang, assembly GCF_027406575.1. Lineage (NCBI taxonomy): Eukaryota > Metazoa > Chordata > Mammalia > Primates > Lorisidae > Nycticebus > Nycticebus coucang. The sequence goes on along the minus strand of NC_069783.1, from coordinate 71,445,896 downwards.
GCCACAGGTGTGATCCCACCGACTCCCCTCCCTCTACCCACCCCCCCCTTTCCCACTTCCCCCTGTTGTTAAGTTGTAGCTGGGTTATAGCTTTCATGTGAGAGTCCCAAATTAGTTTCATAGTAGGGCTGTGTACATTGGGTATTTTTTCTTCCATTCTTGGGATACTTTACTAAGAAGAATATGTTCCAGCTCCATCCATGTAAACATGAAAGAGGTAAAGTCTCCATCTTTCTTTAAGGCTGCATAGTATTCCATGGTATACATATACCACAATTTATTAATCCATTCGTGGATCGATGGGCACTTCGGCTTTTTCCATGACTTAGCAATTATGAATTGGGCTGCAATAAACATTCTGGTACAAATATCTTTGTTATGTTGTGATTTTTGGTCTTCTGGGTATATGCCCAGCAGAGGAATTACAGGATTGAATGGCAGATCTATTTTTAGATCTCTGAGTGTTCTCCATATATCTTTCCAAAAGGAATGTATTAATTTGCATTCCCACCAGCAGTGCAGAAGTGTTCCCTTTTCTCCGCATCCACGCCAACATCTCTGGTCTAGAGATTTTGTGATATAGGCTAGTCTCATTGGAGTTAGATGATATCTCAAAGTAGTTTTGATTTGCATTTCTCTGATGATTAAAGATGATGAGCATTTTTTCATATGTCTGAAGGCCGTGCGCCTGTCTTCTTCAGAGAAGTTTCTCTTCAAATCCCTTGCCCAGCCTGCGATGGGATCCCTTGTTTTTTTCTTGCTGATGCGTTTGAGTTCTCTGTGGATTCTGGTTATTAAACCTTTGTCAGAGTTATACCCTGCAAATATCTTCTCCCATTCTGAGGGCTGTCTGCTTGCTCTGCTTCATGTGGTATTTTTTATAGTGTTTTTTTTTTTTTTTAATTATTAAATCATAGCTGTGTACATTAATGTTATCATGGGCCACCATACACTGGTTTTATATACCATTTAACATATTTCCATCACACTGGTTAACATAGCCTTCCTGGCATTTTCTTAGTTATTGTGTTAAGACATTTATATTCTACATTTAGTAAGTTTTACATGTACCCTTGTAAGAAGTAGTGCTTTTTTTTTGTTTTTCTTTTTGAGGCAGTCTCACTTCATTGCCCTTGGTAGAGTGCTGTGTCATCATAGCTCACAGCTACCTCAAACTCTTGGGCAAAAGCAGTCTTTTTGCCTTAGTTTCCCCAGTAGTTGGGACTTTAGGCACCCGCCACAATGTCCAGCTATTTTTTTAGAGACTGGGGTCTCACTCTTGCTCAGGCTGGTCTCGAACTGCTGAGCTCAGGCAATCTACCTGCCTTGGCCTCCCAGGTGTGAGCCACTGCTCCCAGCCAATGTGGTATTTTTTATACTAAGTGAAACTTTAAAATGTTCTGAAAAATTATTTAATGGAAGATTATTGAAAGAAATTATGGTACATCTATTTGAAAGAATAATAATTTATTTTATAAAATTCAGTAGAGGATATTTGACATAGGAAAGAGTAATGATTGGTTATTGTGTGAAGCAGATTAAAAAGTATGAACAATATGATCCTGGTTTTATAAACTAAATATGTACATACTCTATATGTAAATAACTAGACATTACAAATATTGAAAGATTATGTGCCAAAATATTTCAATAATCCCTGGATGCATATTAGATAATTTTAATGTTTTTATTAGTGTCTTGTCTTTGTATTCTAAGTTTCCTGAAGTTTCAAGTGAAATACAAATTTTAAAACTTCAGATTAGTATGAGGGTACAGTTGATTGGGTTACATTGTTTGTGTTTGTTAGGTAGAGTCCAAGTTGTATTTGTGTTCTTCACCCAGGAGGTGTGCCATATATTCACGTGAAAATTTTGAATGTCACTTAGAAAATTCAGTGTTATAGGATGCACGCTTAAAATTTTCATTGAACATGGGAAAATAGTAAGTTGAAATCCAGATTAAAAGAAAATAACACAGACCTAAAAGTAAGGAAATAGTGGGAAAGGGGCAGATTGCAGAGATTCTTATGAACTTGTGAGATAGAGCCCGTGACTCTCAGGTTTCTAGTTTGGTGTCTTATACTAAGAAAAATAAAATATGTAGTAGTAGAATATATAAAGAATATATATAAATATTCTAAAACTCTTTTTCATCATTTTAAAATGAGAAATTTAAACACTACCATGAAATAACTTTTAAATTCAAATTTCTGCTTAAAATGACTACATGCAAATGTAATCGAGACTTTTGAAATGATGACTTTTTGAATTCTTCAAAAAATTCAAGAAAATTATTATTAAACTATTATTATTGAAATAATAGTTTATAATTTCTTGAAAATTATTAAACTATTCAAGAAAACCTTTTCTCAGATGCAGGTGATAAAAGATTGAATTATTTCTGTTTTTTTTTATTTTCTCTATACATATACATGTGTTTATTTGGTTTCCACTTTTTGCCTTCACAAAATTAAAGAGGCATAAAATTTAATAACAATAACAATGTTTAAGATACGGACTAGAAACAAAAACCTCGTAAAGAACAAAAGAAGATAAATAGATTCGGAAAAGAAATCAGATGATGGGCGGCACCTGTGGCTCAAGGGGTAGGGCGCCGGTCCCATATGCCGGAGGTGGCGGATTCAAACCCAGCCCCGGCCAAAAAAAAAAAAAAGAAATCAGATGATTACTGCAATGAAATATTGAGCAATAATAATAATAATAATAATAATGCAAAAAAATAACATCCACACTGTCAGATAACAGTTTGTCTACATAGAATGCTTTGACTCTGAGGTTCAGTATGGAGTCATCAGTTAACTTTTTTTTTTATTTTTCCAAAGTCTCAAAAAATGGACAACTAATATTTATAAATAAAAATAGAAGATAATTTCAAAAGACAGGTCATGTCAAATCTTATAGACAATAGAAAAAATGGATATACCTGATATTAAAATTGGAAAAAATGTATTATTATAAAGGGAAATTATAGACATATTTCACTTATAAATGAGGATGCATTGAAAAGTTGAATTAAAAATTATTGTTTAAATAATGTACTTTGGTCTAAATTAAATCCAATTTATGTGAGAATTAGTCACTATTTTCTTTTCTTTTCTTTTTTTTTCTTTTCCCTCACCCCTCCCTCCTTCTCTCTCTCTCTGCTCTCCCCTTCCCTCACCCCCACCATGTCATTAATTGTCATTAATTGTCCTCATATGAAAGTTGAATAGATAGGATTCATGCTTCTCCATTCCTGTGATGCTTCACTAAGAATGTGTTCCACCTCCATCCAGGTTAATACAAATGCTGCACAATCTCCATTTTTTTTTTTTTTTGAGACAGAGCCTCAAGCTGTCACCCTGGGTAGAGTGCAGCAATCTCCATTTTTTTAAATGGCTGAATAGTATTCCATGGTCTACATATACCATAGCTTGCCAATCCATTCCTGGGTTGAGGGGCATTTAGGCTGTTTCCACAGATTGAATTATTTTTGTATTTATTCAAAAGTGTACATTACTAGAAGTTAGAGAATTTTAATAGTGTTTCCTTTTATTCATTGGTTCTGATCATACATTTGTGATCCTGAATTTTTGGGGGCTGATCAGCCTCAAATGACAAAATTATCTGAAATGTGTAAAACAAAAGATATGAGGATTCCTGGCAGGAGCTGTATATGTTATTTGTCCTCACCCAGTCATCCCAGCTTCCTGTATTTGTCTTAGGTTGTTTTTTTCTATGTTCCTTGGACTTCTGCCTCTCATACTTATCCCACAGTGCCATGGGACCCTAGTGGATGATGGGCAGGAGTATAGTCTGCCTCTAATTATTAAAGTGGTCATATGGTAGATTACCTCCTTGGCAGGGTACTGCCAAATATTGCCTATAATGCTCATCAATTGCTGATATCACTTGCTGGTTGGTGTAAATCTTCTATTCCTCTTACTTCCTTCTTGTTCCTTCAAATTGTTTCAAGTTGCAAATTCTTTCAACTTGCTTAGGATGCCCCTGAAGGAATGTATGAACTGGAGGCTACCAGTTCAGGGTTTTTGGCTGTTTCAGGCTTTACCCAGTTACTCTGAGGGCTGAAAGGATTAATGTCTAGCAGTACATCAGGGAGGCGCTTCTCTAGGGGGATCCATTTGACCTAGGTGAAGAAAGTGTAAAATGTAGTTTTGTGAACTCTAGAAAAGAGTTTAAAAAATGGAAAAAGCTAGGTGTTAACTACTTTCAATACTATTTTTACATGATATTGAAAAGAAACTATAGGATACCCATTTTTTTATGATTCAAAGTGTGTGTACACACACATAAACATATACAAATACATTTATGGATGTATAGACCCCTGTTTATGTTCTTTGAATTAAAAGAAGTGGCATCTTAGATATTTGAATTTTTATTGTTATGCATTGAAATAGTTATTGAATACTATTAAACTAGTTTTTATTACTTATTAGGCGTATTGGTTAGTTACTTATAGATATGTTTTAGAATCATGGTTTGCATGAAAAAACTCAGTAGGCCTTAATAAATAGTTTTAACAAAAACTTAGAATGGAATTGAATAGAAAATAAGGATAGATTACAAGTAGTAAGGATAAACATTGTACCTTGAAAGTCACTTCTCTCTGTGTATGTATATGTGTGTTCCCTAGACTTGTGTACTGAGTTGCAAGGGAAAACATATTTTTTTATGATGAGTTTAAGGTAAAAAAAAGAATGTGAGAATTGGTGACTTTATGAGGTAAAAAGGCTACTCTACTAGTAGAGACAATAATGTTGAATTTAGGAGTATTTATGGAAGGTCAAATTCTCAGAGATCTCCAGTTTAGGATTAAAAACATCTTATTTGTTATGGAATAACTACTGTGAGGGGAATGAGCACTGTCACTTGAGGCAGCCCATACTGTTTATATTCACATTACTTGAAACTTATTTATTATATTGAAGTGAATCTGGTATTCTAGTAACATCTGTTTGTTGGCTTGAATAATAAGTAATTTTTAGGGAGGTCCCTTTCTTCTAGTAGTTCTTGAGGTATTTGAAGGGCAGCCATTGTGAAGGTATGGTATATTGTGTTTGGGCTCCAGGTGTAGTGTATAGCGCCTCAAAAATGATTATTTCCCCCTTTTGTTGGCTAAAAATTCCTTCATCCATTTTTCATGTGGTGTGGTTTTCACTCCTCCAATCCTATTCACATCTAATCGTGCTTCAGCTATCAATGCCTTTCTTAAAAACATGACATGTTGGCTGAGTGTGGCGGCTCAGGCCTGTAATCCTAACCCTCTGGGAGGTTAGGTGGGTGGATTGCCTGAGCTTACAGGTTTGAGACCAGCCTGTGCCAGAGTGAGACCTTGTCTATAAAAATAGCTGGGCATTGTGGTGGGTACCTATAGTCTCAGCTACCTGTGAGGCTGAGGCAAGAGAATCGCTTGGGCTCAAAAGTTTGAGGTTGCTATGAACTATGACACCATGGCACTCTACCCAGGGCGACAAAGTGAGACTCTGTCTCAAAAACAAAACAAAACAACAACAAAAAAAAAAACGTGTAAGGGTAATTCTCATAGTGTGAGCTTATAACTTCACCATCTCACTTTTTTTAGACTTGGGTTCATCTCACTTTTGTCATGTAGGCCAAATCTAGCTCGCCTACTGTTTTTGTAAATAAATGAGCTATGCTCATTCATTTACCTTTTGTTTATTGCTGCATTCCTAATACGGTGGTAGAAATGAGTAGTTACAACAGAGACTATATGGCTTGCAAAGTCTAATATTTACTGTCTGACCCTTTACAGAAACATCGCCCACCCATTTTAGACAATGCTTTTATTAACATCATCTTAGATCTGCATTTTGAGCAGCTATGCACACTTAATTCATATTGTGCTCAGTTTAATAAATCCACAAAATATTTCACATGTGATGCTGTTAAGTAAATAATAAAGAAGGAATTTGATGGTTTGTTGCTTCTCTTTCTGGTACTTTACAAAGGCTTTTTGGAGGAGGTTGGATTTCATTTTGTCTTTGAAAGGTGGCATGTGTGGTAGTCTGCTCTGAAGATGGTAGTCCATGGGTAGTGTATATTTTAAGGCAGTGATTTCAAAAGCATGTTGTTTGAAAAACTATTTCCTTGAGAAAATCTTCGATAAAAGAGTGTTAAGTTTGGAAAATGTTCTGTATGATATCTCTTTCTTGGACATTTACAGTGTATGTCATATTGTGTATGTATGCCTACATAATGGAAAATGCTAGGTTGGGGAGTGCATTAAAGTTTAATGCAGATTGTCAGTTGTTGGTGGAAGGCTAGAAAGCCGTGATGAAAGAACATTGTTGAAGTTAATATTGCTCATGTTTGAGATAAGGAAATCACTATTCTATAGACTTACTTTGTCTTTTTTTACATCAAATGAGATGTTAACAGTGGATGCCAAAAAAAAGGTGGCTGCCCATTTCTTTAAATTATGAACTAGATCACTTAGAGGCTTATTCTCCTATTTTTAACTATCTAAAATGGAGATTATGCTGTATAAATGGGAATATGAGAAGCTTAGGAGCTGTTAAGAATTGTGATCCAAAAATAATTAAATTAAAACATTTTCTAAAATTAAGGTAATAAACAAATAGGGGAACCTTGACGTAAGTTAAAAAAGTTCAGTGTATACCTGACTTTTCTAGGAATACATTGGTGAAATGAGTAATATCTGTAATCAAATTTGTTCTTCCTAGATATTGTGGAGATGGTAAGACTCTTATTTTCATTCTTTTTCTCTTTTTCTCCAAAGTTAAAGTGTAATCTTTAGTCATTGTAATAGTTTGAAATGTTCTAAATTCAACATACCTGTCGGTAAATTTTTCTTTTCATTGTTCAGAAGGTCATATAAATGTCTAGTAGAAAAGACGAGATAATTTAAACCTAAGAGAATGCCACTGTACCAACATGTAGGAGAATACTGAAAATAAACTATCTATCCCCCATCTTTCCATATAAAATTTTGAACTTCTTAAACTATTGCCTGAGTATTTGTTTTTTATGAGTTTAAATTGTCTTCTCTCCACAGAATCAAGTGACGGATACTAATAGAAAACTACAACATGAGGGAAAGGAAGTAAGGCCAGTTTACTTTTTGAAAAAATCTTTTCTGTTTCATGCCATTCTCTTGGGATGACTCTGCTATTCATTTAGTGGTTTGTAAGACTATATATAAGTAGTATGTTGGAAGTGCTTGGACACTATTGTTGCTTCTTCTAATGTTTACCTGAATTAAATAAATATAGCCTATAGAAAGGCTAACTTGCAGGAGTGTCCAACCTTTTTTCTTTTCTGCTGGACATTGGAAGAATAAGTGTTGTCTTGGGCCACATAATCAATACACAAACATTAACGTAAGCTCATGAGCAAAAATAAAGGCCTGTGCAACTTTTCACCATATCTGACACAATGGATAAGCAAAACAATCCTCACGTAATCTGCATGAGGCCTACCGGCCACAAGTTGGACACCCCTGAAAGGATGCTGCCTTCCTTAGCTGTGTATTTAAAGCATTGAGTGGTCAGGATATAACAAGTGCTGTTGGCTCTGTTCTTTCCCAAATACTTGCATACTTCAAATCTTTGCTCAAATATTACTTTCTTAATGAGGCCTTTCCTAACGATGTCGTTTGAAGTTTTAGTCTTACCCCAAACCCCCAACATTCCTTTTATCCTTTGTCACTTTTTTTTTCTCCATTGCCTCTGTCATGCTCTAATAATATATTTTATGATTTTATATATACAGAGGTGGCTAAAAAATGTATATCCATTTTAAGAAAGGAAAAAACTGTATTAAAATTGTAATACTCAAGTCATGTTTGACTTCTGCAATTACAAGAGGTGCTCAAACATACCTTGTATTCATCTTTTATTGTTAGTATATATAGAGCATTATAATTTTAATACAGTTTTTTCCTTAAAGTATGTGTACATTTTTTTGCACCATATATATATATATATTTAATGTATATATATATACATTAAATGTTTTTGTTATCTAAAATTTTGTTACTTAGAATACTTTTAAGGACCATATTTAGCATAACTTTTCAGATAATAATATATATTATATATTTTAAATCTGTTTCCCTTCATTGGAAATTACGCTCCATGGTGTTAGGAGTTTTTGTTTTATCTATTGCTATATGCTTTCCATCTACCTACATAGTGACTGGCTGAAAGTAGGTACTTAAAAAAGAATCATTGACTCTATTAATTGATATACTCCCTTTTAATTTTCACAGTTTACAATATTATTTTACATCCATTTACTCACTTGTTCCGCAAGGCAGACAGAGTGAGGACAGGTAATAACACTATTTTGTTGATGAGGAAACTAGAACCAATGATCTGGTAAAGTTTATGTACTAACTGGCAAAGCTAAGATTAAAACTCAGGTTTTCTGACTCATAGCTTATACTGTTATCTGTATCATGTACCTTCTTTATCACCTAACACTTAATTTAATGCTTAATTTTGATAACCTTTAAGATTAGCTTTTGATTATCAATTACTTAATTAGGGCCATTGTCTTCTTCTTTTTGTATTGTTTACTTTAAAAGTTTGTCTCACATATTCTAAATTCTGTAGGGTTCAGTTTCTTCTAGTTGTGTTATAGAAGTCTTTAAAATAGGAGCTATTGGAATAAAAGTACGTTACTCTTAACTAAACTGTAACTCTTAGAAAAGCCGCATCTCCTAAGTGTGTAGTTTATTTGTTGAAATATGGATTTAATTGAAGATGATTTTTAAGATTCATTTGAAGCTCTATAGGAAGAACCATTTTCCTCCAGGAATCTAGCACTAATGAAAAGAATATAGGATCTTCTCAGAAGATTGACACAACTTTGAATCATGAAGGTTTGGAGAAAATATGCAAAACTTGTATCTTAGGATTTCATTTAATCTAGCCTTTCCTAGAATAGTATATGTTGGGAAGAAAGTAGGAAACCGTGCAGGAATGTTTTACTGGTTGAGAAAGGCAGTTCCTTAGTTCACTTGGCAGGTCTTACTATGCAACTGTCTGGGATTTTCTGATGAATTGAGCACAGTGTGGAAAAATGTGACTGAAAGCTTTTTATTTACAGCTATTGGCATAATTCAGTCTTTTTCCCTCTTGCCAAGCTGGTAATAGCAATGGAAGAGCTGAAGCAGTGTCGACTACAACAGAGAAATATTTCAGCCACTGTTGATAAATTAATGCTGTGTCTTCCAGGTGAGGAACTAAAAGTGGAGTAGGATTCTTGTGGTAATTTTTTTTTAGCTTTAATTATCTTTGACTTTCTCTAAATAATGCTTGTGTGGTCTTTTCTCTCTTTTAAGTCCTAGAGATGTACAGCAAACTGAGGGACCAGATGAAAACTAAAAGGTAAGATTTTTCATCGAATGTTTTTATTATATAAAATTTTGTTACTTAGAATACTTTTAAGGATCATATTTAGCATAACTTTTCAAATAATAATTAAAATCTATAACATCTCTACTTTTTGTATATCTATTGATTCATCTTTGATTTATTTATATAAGTGGTATGCTGATGTATTTTGTCATGATATGTTTAATGAATAATACTTAATGTTTGATTTTTAGAAAACCCAGTCTTCTAGGGAAAAGCATATAAGTCTTACAGTGATGATTAGTTTGAGAAACATGTTTTTATTTATTTAGTATTGTTGTAGAAAGAAATAGCACTTGTTCTAGTGCAGGAGTGTATTAGCCAGGGTTCTCTAGAAAAACAGAACCAGTAGGATGTGAGTGTGTGTGTATCTATGTCTGTCTGTCTATCTGTTTATTTTGAGAGAGAAGATATTTATTTTAAGAAATTGGCTCACATGATTGTAGAAGCTACTAAGTCCAAAATCTGAAGAATAGGTCTGTATGATAGAGTCCCAGGGAAGAGTTAATGTTATAGCTTGAGTCCAAAGGCAGTCTGCTGGCAGAATTTCCTCTTCCTTAGGCAAAGTTAGCCTTTTCTCCTTTTCCTTCCCCTTCTCTTTCCCCTTTAGCGCAGACAAGGTCTTTTGCTGAGTGGTTTGGTGTCATCATAGCTCACTGCAGGAGCTTCCAACTCCTGGGCTTAGGTGATCCTTCTCTGTCAGCCGTCTGAGAAGCTGGGACTACAAGCACGTCCCACTGATTTCTGATACTTGTTTCCTCAGAGGAGTAGCAAAGGAATAGGACTAACAAAGGGGACAAATTTCATTTGTAATTAAAAAAAAAAATATATATATATATATATACATACTGCTATATACTGCTTATCTCTCTCTGCCCATATATACTTTTATATATGCTATGTGTACTTACATAGATTGTGTGTATGAATTAAAACTGGAGAATTATTGTCATCTGTTAATTCACAGAAGTTGATATGTAAGTATTTTTTAATTCTCTGTAATTTTAGAACTTTAAGTCTGCTAGGGAAATAATACTTCTTACATATCTCATCGAACAGAACTTCTCATAGTATCTTACTTATATTCTCTAATGAGAACATGTCCTCCTGGAGAGAAAGGTGTCTAGAAAACAATCCCAAGAAATTAAAAATGTTGATGACTAATGCTTTGGCTTAAAAACATTTCTTTTTTAATTTTAGATTAATATGAAGGTACAGATGATTAGGTTACATTGTTTGCATTTCTTAGATAAAGTCCAAGTTGTAGTTGAGCCCTTCACCTAGGAGGTATGCCATATATCTTTATGTTCTGCCTGTTAGGTGAGACCACATGAATCCCATTCCCTCCTCTCCTCTCCCCTGCCCTCCTCCTCCCCTTACGTGAATTTAACTGTGCTTTTCCTTTGTATGGGTGTTCATCTACTAGTTTCATATTAGTATTGAGTACACTGGATGCTTGCTTTTCCATTCTTGTGATACTTTACAAAGGAGAATGTTCTTCCACTCCATCCAGATTAATGCAAAAGATGTAAAGTCTCTATCTTTTTTATGCCTGAATAGTATTCCATGGTATACATACACCATAATTTATTAATCCATTCATGGAGTGATGAGCACTGGGTTGATTCCACATCTTGGCAATTGTGAATTGAGCTGTGATAAACATTCTAGTGCAGATGTCCTTATGGTAAAACAATTGATTTTTCTTCTGGGTAGATACCCACTAATGGGATTATGGGATCAAATGGAAAGTCTGCTTTTAGCTCTTTGAGAATTTGCCATACTTCTTTCTAAAGAGGCTGTAATAGTTTACAATCCCACCAAGAGTATAAACGTGTTCCCTTCTTTCCACAACCAGACCAGCATCTGGAGCTTTGGGACTTTGTGATGTGGGCTATTCTCATTGGTTGTAGGTGATTTCTCAAGGTGGTTTTGATTTGCATTTCTCTGATGATTAGGGATGATGAGCATTTTTTTCATGTGTTTGTGGGCCATTTGTCTATCGTCTTCAGAGAAAGTTCTGTTTTATGTCTCTTGCCCAGTGATGGGATTGTTTGATTTTCTTTGTTGATTAAATTGAGTTCTCTGTAGATTCTGATTATCAACTCTTTGTTAGATTCATAACATGCAAATATCTTTTCCGATTCTGAAGGTTGTCTCTTTGCTTTAATTGTTGTGTTCCTAGCTGTGTAGATGCTTTTTAGCTTAACTAGGTCCTGTTTATTTATTTTTATTGTTGCAATTGACAATGGAGTCTTCTTCATAGAATCTTTCCTCAGGCTAATATCATCAAGGGTTTTTCCCATGCTTTCTTCTAGTATTTTTATCATTTCATGTCTTAGATTTGAATCTTTTATCCATTGTGAGTTAATTTTTATAAGTGGTGAGAGGTGCAGGTCCTGTTTCAGTCTTTTACATATGGTTATCCAGTTCTCCCAGCACCATTTATTGAATAGGGATTCTTTTTCCCAGTGTTTGTTTGGTTTATTAAAGATCAGATGATGATATGAAGCTGGGTTCATCTCTAGGTTTTCTGTTCTGTTCCAATGATTTATGTCTCTGTTTTTGTGTCAGTATCATTTTGTTTTGAATATTGTGGACTTGTAGTATAACATGAAGTTTGGTGAAGTGATGCCTACAGATTTGTTTTTATTACTAAGAATTGGATTGGCAATATGGGTTTTTATCTGGGTCCATAGAAAACAAAAACTATTATTTGAGTTCTTCAAAATATGATGTTGGTATTTTAATGGGGATTGCATTAAATCTGTGGATTGCTTTGGTCAGTATAGACATTTTAACAATGTTGATTCTTCCCAGTCAAGAGCATGTATGTTCTTCCACTTGTTAATGTCTTTTGCTATTTCTTTCTGAAGAGATTCTTTACCTCCTTTGTTAGGTATATTCCTGGGTATTTCATTTTTTTGAAGCTACCGTGCAAGGTATTCTGCCCTTGATTTGCTTCTTGGCTTGATTGTTATTGGCATATAGGAAGGCTACTGATTTTTGGACATTCATTTTATATCCCAAGACATTAGTGTATTTCTGATCACTTCTTGGATTCTTGTGGTTGAGTCTCTGGGTTTTTCTAAGTATAAGTTCATACTTATTGTCTGCAAAGAGGGAGAGTGTGATCTCCTCTGTCCTCATGTGGATACCTTTAATATCCTTCTCTTGTGATTGCATTGGCTAGCACGTCCAGCACTATGTTGAATAGTAGTGGAAATAGTGAATAGCCTTATCTGGTTCCACTTCTAAGTGGAAATGGTTTCAGTTTTCCTCCATTCAGTATGATACTGAGTATGGGTTTGTCATAGATGACTTCTATTACTTTAAGAAATATCCCATCTATGCCTATTTTCTTGTGTTCTTGTGAGAAAAGGATGCTTAATTTTGTTGAATTTTTTTTTAGCATCTATTGAGAGGATCATATGGTCTTTGTTTTCACTTCCATTGATCTGGTAAATTACATTTATGGATTTGCATATATTAATTTAATCTTGCATCCCTGGCATAAAGCCTACTTGATTGTGGTGTAAAATTTTTTAAATTGTATTCTATTTGCTGGGATTTTATTGAATGTTTTTACATGGATATTCATTAGTGAAATTGGCCTGTAGTTTTCCTTTTTCTTTGGGTCTTTTTCTGGTTCTGGTATCAGGGTGATATTTACTTCATAGAATGTGTTGGGGAGGGTTCCTTCCTTCTCAGTGTTTTGCAGTAGGTTCTCTCCAAACAAGCTCTTCTTTGGAGAGTAGATAGAATTCTGGTGTAAAGCCATATGGTTCAGGGCTTTTTTTCTTTGTTATTGGGAGCTTTTTTATTGTCGTTGGAATTTCAGTGCTTGATATTGGTCTGTTCAAGAGATCTAGTTCTTGCTGATAAAGTCTGAGGAGGTTATATGATTCTAGGTATTGGTCCATTTCATCCTCAATGTCAAATTTCTGGGCATAGAGTTTTTGTGGCAATCAGAGATGATTTTTGTATCTCTGTGGTATCTATTGTTATTTCTCCTTTTTCGATTTTGATTGAGGTTATTATAGATCTTTTCTGTTTCTACTTAATGTTTCCAAAGATTTATTGATTTTATTTATTTTTTCAAAGAACCAACTTGTTTCATTAATTTTATTAATGATTCTTTTGTTTTCAGTTTCATTTACTTCTGATCTAATTTTGGGTATTTTATACCTTTTACTAGGTTTGAGATTGAATTGCTCTTCTTTTTCCAGTTCCTTGAGATGATTCATTAGGTTGTTGATTTGCATTCTTTCTGTTTTATGGATGTGTGAATCTAATGTGATAAATTTCCTTTGTAGGAATGCTTTTGCAGTACCCCACAGGTTTTAATAGCTTGTGGCTTTATTGTCGTTTGAGAAACCTAATGATTTATTTCTTTATCTCCTCCTTGACACATCTGTCATTCACAATAAGGTTGTTTAGTTTCCATGACTTTTTGTGGGGCTAAAGATTTCTGTTGGTTTTGGGTTCTACCTTTATTCCCTTATTTTCTGAAAAGCTACAAATATGATTTCAATTATTTTAATTATTTTTAGGTTTTATTTTTATCCTAGGATATGATCAACTTTGGAGTATTATTCATGAACTGAGAGAAGAACATATCCTCTGTAGTTTTGGGGTAGCATGCTCTGTTTGTGTCCATTAAGCCTAATTGTTCTAGGCTTGGGTTTAACTCCCTTTCTTTGTTTAGTTTCTGGTGAGAGGATCTGTCCAGTTGTGTCAGTGGGTGTTGAATTCCCTACCTATTGTGGTGTCGTAGGATATCATATTGTTCAGATTGGTTAGGATTCATTTTATAAATTTGGAAGCATTTATGTTGGGTGCCTATATGTTTATAATTGAAATGTCTTCTTTTTGTATTGTTCCTTTGACCAGTATATAGTGTCTGTCTTTGTCTTTCCTTACATTTGTTGTTTTAAATCCACTTGTATTTGCAAATAAGATTGCGACCCCTCCTTTCTTCTGATTTCCATTTGCCAGAATTACTGTTTTCCAACCTCTCACCCTGAGTTTTGTTTTGTCCTTAGAGGTTAGATATGTTTCTGGGAGATATCCTGTGGTTGACTTATACTTTTTATCCAGTCAGCTAGCCTATGTCTCTTAAATGGGGAGTTCAAACCATTCACATTTATTGAGAGAATTGATAAATATGGTGGAGTTCTGTTCATCTTATTTTATGGAGGTCTATTGCCTACTTTTATCACTTGGTCCATTGTGGAAGCTAGGCTTTGACCTTTCGTTTCTGGGTGTCTTTATTTTGGTGGTGGTCCATTGTGATAGTCTGTGTGTATGTGGGTCTGAGTCTTGTAGCGGCAAATTTCCTCAGTGATTGCTTGTCAGCAAATGATTTGATTTTGCTGCTGAATATGAATGTTAGTTTGGCATGATATAGGATCCTAGGCTGGAAGTTGTTTTGTTTTATTAAGTTGAAAATCAGAGCCTAGTCTCTTTTAGCTGAGAAATCTCCTGTCACCCTGATGGATCTGCCCCTGTAGGTGATCAATTGGTGCTTACTCTTGGCTGCTTGTAGAATTTTCTCTTTCATTTTGATCTTGGCCAGTTTCATTACAATGTACCTAGGAGATGCTCTGTTTGTTTTGAGGCAAACTGGAGTTCAATTTCATCTCAAAGGAGTGTTTCTGAATCTTTGGTATTACTTGGGAAATTCTTAGTTATGATACCCTATAAAAGGGCTTCCATACCTTTGGTTTGCTCTTCTTCTCCTTCAGGGATACCTATAATTTGTATGTTTGTGTGCTCCATGAAGTCCCATAATTCTCTAAGAGATTGTTCTACTTTTATTCTCTTTTCTTCTGCCTTGTAAAATGACGGAATTAGCTCAAGAGACTCAGCTCTGAGATTCTTTCCTCTCCCTGGTTTGATATGTTATTGTTACTTTCTGTTGCAGCTTAAAGCTTGCTGAATGATGCCTTCAGTTCTTTAAGCTCCATTATATCCTTTCTAAAAACAATTTCTTTTTTTTTTTTTGTAGAGACAGAGTCTCACTTTATGGCCCTTGGTAGAGTGCCATGACATCACACAGCTCACAGCAACCTCCAACTCCTGGGCTTAAGCGATTCTCTTGCCTCAGCCTCCCGAGCAGCTGGGATTACAGGCGCCTGCTACAACGCCCAGCTATTTTTTGGTTGCAGTTCAGCTGGGGCCGGGTTTGAACCCGCCACCCTCAGTATATGGGGCCGGCGCCTTACTGACTGAGCCACAGGCGCCACCCTAACAATTTTTTTTTTTAGAGACTCTGTCTTTAAAAAAGACAGAGGGTGTCACTTTGTCACCCTCAGTAGAGTGCTGTGGTGTCACAGCTCACAGCAACCTACAGCTCTTGGGCTTAGGCAATTCTCTTGCCTCAGCCTCCTGAGTAGTTGGGACTACAGGCACCCACCACAATGCCTGGCTATTTTTTTTTGTTGCAGTTTGGCTGGGGCCAGCTTCAAACCCACCACCCTTAGTATATGGGGCCAGCACCCTACTCACTGAGCCACAAGTGCTGTCCTATCCTTTCTAATTTCATCATGTTTTTCATTCATTTCTTGGGTCAATTTTTGGATTTCCTTTTGGTGGTTTCCACTTTACCTTTAATTCCCTCATCCATACTCTAAATTCTCTTTCTGTTATTTCCATTATTTCTTTGTAGGTGGAATCCTCTGTGGTAGCTGCCTCATTATCTCTTTGGAGGGTTGATCTCTTCTGGTTTTTCATGTTGCCAGAATTTTTTTGTTGGTTCCTCATGTGTGTTTTCTTCTTGTTTACTTCCTTCTCCTATTTATTCTTCTTACTTCCTCCTCCTTAATTTTTCTTGTCTCTATGCTTGGGTATTGAAACACCTTTTTGGTATAGGCACAGAAGGGAGAGAAGAGAATGAAAGGAAGTTAAAAATTAGAAAAGGAGAGAAGAAAGATGGAAAGAGAAAAAAAAGGTAATTAACAGTGGTGTTGGGCAGAATGCTGTGACCTGCACTGCAATCCTAGGACTCTTGGGAGCCAGGGTGGGAGGGTTCCTTTAGGTTATGGGCTCCTTACCAGCCTGAGCAAGAGCAAGGCCCAGCCTCTGCCAAATGTAGATTAAAATAAACTGTTTTGTGTGAGGGATCTGCAAAGACAGTCCCTTGAGAGGCCAAAGCTAGAGGGACACCCTAACTCAGGGATTCAAGGCCTTCATGAGCCAGGCCAATGCCGTGTCACCATAGCCCAGGCCTCAGAGCAAGGCTCTGCCTCAGAAATAAAAAAAATAGCATGAAGGAGAATAAAACAGGCGAAAAAAGAAAGGGATATCTTGGTTGTTCTTTGAGTGATTTATGAGGGAAAGATGCAAAAAGTAGAAAATAGCCAAAAAAGAAATGAAGAAAAGAGGAGAAAAAAGAAAAGTGCTGGAAAATGTGTAACAAAGTTAGAAATCTTGATATTAAAAGTATTTTAAATACTTGATTAAGAAAGTATTTGCGTGTGTATGCAGGAACACACACACACACACACATACACACAATGCAGTATGTTGCCTGTACCAGATGTTGCTACAGGGTTAGAAAACAAAAAAATTGGGGAAAAAAGCACACTTCATCTTTTGGGTGTGGTGGGGACAGGAAGTTACTAGTTGCGGTGGAAAACTGGTTTTATTTTTCTGGTTTATTTGATTTTAATCTGGCTGTGGTTGTTGTGAGAGCATTGAGTCCCCGTAGGAGTAAGAAGCCAAAATCCTGAAGCTTAGGCCACACTTTATGGCAGATACGCCTCAACCATCCAAAAGGTTCCTGAGGCCAAAAAGTGGTCTATGCAGGGGATGGGATCTGTCCAACTTGCCCATATCTCTGTGGGAATCAGCCCAAGGTTGGCTGCCCATGGAAGTGCAGTCTTGGGACCCTGTGAATGCGTTCTTGAAATAGGCTCCTCTGATTGCTGGCTGATTCAAGGTTGTGGCTGTCTCCATTTCTCCCCTGTGGCTGTCCCTAGATGGCAGCACCCTGTCCGCTGGCCTCCCAATGAGTAGTCTACAGGTCCATACCTGTCTGGCACTGTTTGAGTTAGCTCACATGTTCTGTTCTGCCTAAAGCTGCTTCAGGTAGCTCCCAAGTTCAAAAACTGGCATAATGCCTTCCCTGTCTCCAGCCCTTTGACCAAGGACCTGCTTCTCCATGCTCCCAGGAGACCAGTGGTATCTCAGTTCCTGTGTGTTTTACACCATTCCCCTCCTGTGGAGAGGCAGATCCTTCCATAGTTCAGTCTAGTCCCCAGTCCGCCACTACACGGTGCCATGGGGGTTTTGGGGGTAGGCTCTCCTGCCAGCTTAATCCCTCAGGCATTCCACATGTAGGCTTTGTCCCTGAGTCACCAGACTCTCTTGCATCTGCTCTCTTTCCACTTTTCCTGACTGCCTTGGCTCTTGGAGTCCCTTGCTGTCTCACTGTGCCCTCTCGATTGTGGGTGGGACAATCTAGGTTGTCTGCTGTTTTCTTTTTCATACATAGGAATTCGTTATATACTCTGGATGCCTTTTCCTGTTATATGGTGCAAATACTGTCTTTTAGGATGTGATTTATCTCTTAAATTTGTAAAGTTAATATTTTTGTTGCATGATAGTTTTAAGTTTTGATATAGTCAAATTTATTTTTTTCTGGGTTTCAAAAATTTTTAATTTTAAACATTCTAACATTCTTAAGTCAATATAAATGTGTTTTTTTTCTTGAACCAGTTGAAAGTTAGTTGCTAAAATGGTGCACCATCCTTCCCAAATACTCTAGTGTGATTTCCTACAGGTAAAGACATTCTCCTATAGAGAATAGAAATTAACGTTGATGTATGTATTACTAGCTTCTAATCCTCTTACCCAATTCAAGTTTTGCCAGTTGTCTCATTCATGTTCTTTATAGCAAAAGAATCCAGTTCCAGTCATGTGTTGCATTTAGCTGTCTTATCTCTTTTGTTTTCTTCAGTTTGGAACTATATTCATTCTTTCCTTGATTTTTATGACTTTGTCAGTTTTAAAGATTATAGGCCAGTTATTTTGTAGAATGAATTTGCTGTTTTAAAAAGCTCTTGTCTGACAATCTCTGTTATTAAATTACATTATATAGATCTCACATTTAATGTGGTTATCAATAATGAGTTTAAATCTACTGTCTTCTAGTTTATTTTTCATTTGTCTTACCTGTTCTTTATTCTTTCTCTCTATTCCTGTCTTTTCAATTAGTTGACTATATTTTAGGATTTCATTTTATATTCACTAATGCTTTATTATCTATATCTCTTTGTTTTACAGTTGTACACTCAGTTTCCTCAAGGTATTTGTTACAGGTCCCCATGGATAACAAAATCCATAGAGGCTCAAGTCCCTTATAGAAAATACTGTGGTGTGCATATAACTTATCAATGTCCTTTTGTATACTTTTAAAATCATCTCTAGATTACTTATAATACCTAACACAATGTAAATGCTATGGAAATAAAACTACACTGTGTTTTTAAATTTGCATTATTTTTAATTGTTGTATTGTTACCTTTTTATTGCTTTTTTTCTGAAAATTTTTGATCCATGCTTGGTTGATTCTATGGATGTGGAACCTGTGGATACAGAGGTCTGACTGTATTTTATTTTCTTAGTGGTTGATTCTAGCTTTACAATGTATACATTTAACTTACTGTGGATCTTTAGTATTAATTTTGTTTTTCCTGGTTATAGGTAAGTTTTATTCTTATCATGTCTAGTAATTTTTGATTGGGTAATGGATATTATGGTACGTTGATGAGTATCTGGATTTGGGGGGGGGAGCTTTTTTTAAAAAGAGAGTATTGGGCTTTGTTTTGGCAAAGAGTTCAGTAGGTTACAGATCTATCTGTTATTTTCAACCTCCCACCCCCCCTTTTTTTTTTTGGAGACACAGTCTCAAGCTGTTGCTCTGGATAGAATGCTGTGGCGTTATAGCTCACAGGAACCTCAAACTCTTGCGCTCAGGCGATCCTCTTGCCTCAGTTTTTCTATTTTTAGTAGAGATGGGGTCTCACTTTTGCTCAGGCTGGTCTCAGTTTGTGAGCTCAAGCAATCCAGCCGCCTTGGCCTCCCAGAGTGTTAGGATTATAGGTGCCCGGCCTCAAACCCTATTTCTAAGTTCTTCTAGGCCTGCCTTCATTCCAGGAATAGTTTAGCTTTTAAATGAGACTTTACTAATAAGACACTCTGTAATCTACTCTGAATAACTCAGGAGTCCCTGGGAACTCTTTCACAGTTTCTCTTCACAGAGAAACAGTTCCAGTGTTTCTCTTCCTTGTCTGAGTTCTTGAAGTGTTCATCTTAAATCACCCTGGGTTGATCTCCCCTTCCCTTCTCTCAATTCTGTCTTCCACTCCCCTTCCCTACCTTCCATGTAGAAATTTTACTTTTCTCATGCTTGTGCTAGTACTCAGAAGATTCAAGGAGACCCCTGTGTAGTTTTCTGCAGTTCTTTTTTTGGTATTGCTTCCTTTTTTGGGTGAACTCTGCTGCAAAACTTCAAATTACCTCAACTTTCCTGAACTACTATCTCTGACTTGTAAAGTTAGGAAGGCTGATGAGCTAGCTATTTAAGTTTTCTGTGGCTGAGTCCATGATCTAGAAATTACCTTTAAGTAGATAAGACGAGTTATTACTAAACTTGTCTTGTTTGTTTTCCTTTTTTTTGTTGAGACAGAGTGTCAAGCTGTCACCCTGGGTAGAGTGCTGTGACATCACAGCTCACAGCAACCTCCAACTCCTGGGCTCAAGCTATTCTCCTGCCTCCATTGCCCAAGTAGCTAGGACTACAGGTACCCGCCACAACGCCCACCTATTTTTTGGTTGCAACCATCATTGGTGTTTGGTGGGCCTGGGCTGGAGTTGAACCTGCCAGCTCAGGTGTATGTGGCTGGTGCCTTAGCCTCTTGAGCCACAGGTGCCGAGCCTTGTTTTCTTTTTTTTAGGGGTACGGTTCTGTGTTGCCTAGTGCTCAATGTCTGAAAACAGTTGTTTTTTTATATTTTACCCAGTATTCTACTTGTTTATAAAGTGGGAGATCATGTCTGTTCTTTGTTAGAGACTTTCATGGCTGAAATTTTACTATTTTTTTTTTTTTTTTTTAAAGCTACAAATACTGATTATTCTACTGGGTTTTATATTCCTAAAGGAAAGATAACTGACTATCTTTCTTTCTTTTTTTTTTTTTCTTTCTTTCTTTCTTTCTTTATTTTTTTATTAAATCATAGCTGTGTACATTGATATGATCATGGGGCATCATTCACTAGCTTTACAGACCGTTTACCAAGTTTCACATATACCCTTGTAAGATGCACCGCTGGTGTAATCCCACCAATCCCCTTCCCTCTACCCACTTTCCCCCTCCCTCCCCTCTCTTTCCCCCTTCTCCCTATTCTTAGGTTGTAACTGGGTTATAGCTTTCATGTGCAAACCCTAAATTAGTTTCATAGTAGGGCTGAGTACATTGGGTACTTTTTCTTCCATTCTTGAGATACTTTACTAAGAAGAATATGTTCCAGCTCCATCCATATAAACATGAAAGAGGTAAAGTCTCCATCTTTCTTTAAGCCTGCATAATATTCCATGGTTACATGTACCACAATTTATTAATCCATTCATGGATCGATGGGCAGTTGGGCTTCTTCCCTGACTTAGCAATTATGAATTGAGCTGCAATAAACATTCTGGTACAAATATCTTTGTTATGATGTGCTTTTTGGTCTTCTGGGTATATGCCCAGTAGAGGAATTACAGGATTGAGTGGCAGATCTATTTTTAGATCTCTAAGTGTTCTCCATATCTCTTTCCAAAAGGAATGTATTAATTTGCATTCCCACCAGCAGTGCAAAAGTGTTCCCTTTTCTCCACATCCGCGCCAACATCTCTGGTCTTGGGATTTTGTGATATAGGCTAGTCTCACTGGAGTTAGATGGTATCTCAAAGTAGTTTTGGTTTGCGTTTCTCTGGTGATTAAAGATGATGAGCATTTTTTCATATGTCTAAAGGCCGCGCGCCTGTCTTCTTCAGAGAAGTTTCTCTTCAAATCCCTTGCCCAGCCTGCGATGGTTTCCCTTGTTCTATTCTTGCTAATGCGTTTGAGTTCTCTGTGGATTCTGGTTATTAAACCTTTGTTGGAGACATAACCTGCAAATATCTTCTCCCATTCTGAGGGCTGTGTGCTTGCTTTACTTACTGTGTTCTTGGCTGTGCAGAAGCTTTTTAGTTTGATCAAGTCCCAGTAGTGTATTTTTGAAGCTGCTTCAATTGCTCGGGGCGTCCTCCTCATAAAATACTCGCCCAGCCCGATTTCTTCAAGGGTTTTCCCTCTAGTATTTTTATAGTTTCATGTCTTAAGTTTAAATCTTTGATCCAGTGAGAGACTATCTTAGTTAATGGTGAAAGGTGTGGGTCCACTTTCAGTCTGCTACAGGTTGCCAGCCAGTTCACCCAGCACCATTTGTTAAATAGGGAATCTTTTCCCCACTGAATGTTTTTAATTGGCTTGTCAAAGATTAAATAATGGTAAGTAGCTGGATTCATCTCTTGGTTCTCTGTTCTGTTCCAGACATCTACTTGGCTGTTTTTGTGCCAATACCATGCTGTTTTGATCACTATTGATTTGTAGTATAGTCTGAGGTCTGGTAGCGTAATTCCTCCTGCTTTGTTTTTATTTCTGAGTAATGTCTTGGCTATTCGAGGTTTTTTCTGATTCCATATAAAACGAAGTATTGTTTTTTCAAGATCTTTAAAGTATGACAGTGGAGCTTTAATAGGGATTGCATTGAAATTATATATTGCTTCGGGTAGTATAGACATTTTAACTATGTTGATTCTTCCCAGCCATGAGCATGGTATGTTTTTCCATTTGTTAATATTTTCAGCTGTTTCTTTTCTTAGAGTTTCGTAGTTCTCTTTATAGAGATCTTTCACGTCCTTTGTTAGATAAATTCCCAAATATTTCATCTTCTTTGGCACTACTGTGAATGGGATAGAGTCCTTAACTGTTTTTTCAACTTGACTGTTGTTGGTATATATAAAGGCTACCGATTTATGAATGTTGATTTTGTAACATGAGACGCTGCTGTATTCTTTGATCACTTCTAAAAGTTTTCTAGTAGAGTCCCTAGTGTTTTCCAGATATACTATCATATCTGCGAAGAGCGAAAGTTTGATCTCTTCTGACCCTATATGGATACCCTTGATCGCCTTTTCTTCCCTAATTGCAGTGGCTAAAACTTCCATTACAATGTTAAAAAGCAATGGAGACAATGGGCAGCCTTGTCTGGTTCCTGATCTGAGTGGAAATCTTTCCAATTTAACTCCATTCAATATGATATTGGCTGTGGGTTTGCTGTAGATGGCCTCTATCAGTTTAAGAAATGTCCCTTCTATACCGATTTTCTTTTTCTTTTTTTTTTTTTTTTATTGTTGGGGATTCATTGAGGGTACAATAAGCCAGGTTACACTGATTGCAATTGTTAGGTAAAGTCCCTTTTGCAATCATGTCTTGCCCCCATAAAGTGTGACACACACCAAGGCCCCACCCCCCTCCCTCCTTCCCTCTTTCTGTTCCCCCCCCCATAACCATAATTGTCATTAATTGTCCTCATATCAAAATTGAGTACATAGGATTCATGCTTCTCCATTCTTGTGATGCTTTACTACGAATAATGTCTTCCACGTCCATCCAGGTTAATACAAAGGATGTAAAGTCTCCATTTTTTTTAATGGCTGAATAGTATTCCATGATATACATATACCACAGCTTGTTAATCCATTCCTGGGTTGGTGGGCATTTAGGCTGTTTCCACATTTTGGCGATTGTAAATTGAGCTGCAATAAGCAGTCTAGTACAAGTGTCCTTATGATAAAAGGATTTCTTTCCTTCTGGGTAGATGCCCAGTAATGGGATTGCAGGATCAAATGGGAGGTCTAGCTTGAGTGCTTTGAGGTTTCTCCATACTTCCTTCCAGAAATGTTCTACTAGTTTGCAGTCCCACCAGCAGTGTAAAAGTGTTCCCTTCTCTCCACATCCACGCCAGCATCTGCAGTTTTGAGATTTTGTGATGTGGGCCATTCTCACTGGGGTTAGATGATATCTCAGGGTTGTTTTGATTTGCATTTCTCTAATATATAGAGATGATGAACATTTTTTCCTGTGTTTGTTAGCCATTCGTCTGTCGTCTTTAGAGAAAGTTCTATTCATGTCTCTTGCCCATTGATATAAGGGATTGTTGGCTTTTTTCATGTGGATTAATTTGAGTTCTCTATAGATCCTAGTTATCAAGCTTTTGTCTGATTGAAAATATGCAAATATCCTTTCCCATTGTGTAGGTCGTCTCTTTGCTTTGGTTATTGTGTCCTTAGCTGTACAGAAGCTTTTCAGTTTAATGAAGTCCCATTTGTTTATTTTTGTTGTTGTTGCAATTGCCATGGCAGTCTTCTTCATGAAGTCTTTCCCCAGGCCAATATCTTCCAGTGTTTTTCCTATGCTTTCTTGGAGGATTTTTATTGTTTCATGCCTTAAATTTAAGTCCTTTATCCATCTTGAATCAATTTTTGTGAGTGGGGAAAGGTGTGGGTCCAGTTTCAGTCTTTTACATGTAGACATCCAGTTCTCCCAACACCATTTATTGAATAGGGAGTCTTTCCCCCAAGGTATGTTCTTGTTTGGTTTATCAAAGATTAGGTGGTTGTAAAATGTTAGTTTCATTTCTTGGTTTCCAATTCGATTCCAAGTGTCTATGTCTCTGTTTTTGTGCCAGTACCATGCTGTCTTGACCACTATGGCTTTGTAGTACAGACTAAAATCTGGTATGCTGATGCCCCCAGCTTTATTTTTGTTACAGAGAACTGCCTTAGCTATACGGGGTTTTTTCCAGTTCCATACAAAACGCAGAATCATTTTCTCCAAATCTTGAATTACGATGTTGGTATTTTGATAGGAATGGCATTGAATAGGTAGATTGCTTTGGGAAGTATAGACATTTTAACAATGTTGATTCTTCCCATCCATGAGCTTGGTATGTTCTTCCATTTTTTAATATTCTCTGCTATTTCCTTTCTGAGGATTTCATAGTTTTCTTTATAGAGGTCCTTCACCTCCTTCGTTAGGTATATTCCTAGGTATTTCATTTTCTTTGAGACTATGGTGAAGGGAGTTGTGTCCTTAATTAGCTTCTCATCTTGACTGTTATTGGTGTACACAAAGGCTACTGACTTGTGGACATTGATTTTATATTCTGAAACATTACTGTATTTTTTGATGACTTCTAGGAGTCTTGTGGTTGAGTCTTTGGGGTTCTCTAAGTATAAGATCCTGTCGTCAGCAAAGAGGGAGAGTTTGACCTCCTCTGCTCCCATTTGGATTCCCTTTATTTCCTTGTCTTGCCTAATTGTATTGGCTAGAACTTCCAGCACTATGTTGAATAGTAAAGGTGACAGAGGACAACCTTGTCTGGTTCCAGTTCTAAGAGGAAAAGCTTTGAGTTTTACTCCATTCAGTAAAATATTGGCTGTGGGTTTGTCATAGATAGCTTCAATCAGTTTTAGAAATGTGCCACCTATGCCTATACTCTTCAGTGTTCTAATTAGAAAAGGATGCTGGATTTTATCAAATGCTTTTTCTGCATCTATTGAGAGGATCATGTGATCTTTATTTTTGCCTCTGTTAATATGGTGGATAACGTTTATGGACTTGCGTATGTTAAACCAGCCTTGCATCCCTGGAATGAAGCCTACTTGATCATGATGAATGACTTTTTTGATGATAAGCTGTAATCTATTTCCTAGGAACTGACTATCTTTCTATCTCTAGCACAGAGAAAGGATTGAATATTTGTAATGATGATCTTTGGTTAGGAAAGGCACTAATATTTTCTTGCAGTAAAAGCTTTAATTTTTTGTACTCTAAATTTATAAAAGTTTCTTATCAAAGAATCAAAAATTACTTTCTTATCAAAGTAGCAAAATTTACTTTGCCTAGAATCAACATTCCTCTTCTCACTATTGCATTCAACCATGTGTAAGTTGTTCTGATCTTAGTTATTCAGTTTAAAGAATTATTTAGTCCTCTTTTCCTGCATTCTTCCCTGTTATTCTCTGCTTTTATTTACTTTATTTCCACTTTCATCTCTATTAGGTAGGGAGCCTGTGTGGGAGGAGGGGAAAGAATGAGCATATGTGCAAATGAAACTTAGGAATTTGGCTTTTGATTCAGTTTTAATAATATTTGGAAGTTGTCAAAAGGAACATGAAAATGTAGTTTTGGATTGCCAGAGCTACTAGAAGTTGTTTCTTTATTTTTGGTGTTTGGTATACAGGTGTTTAATTGGCTGTCATTCTTTAACCTGCTACTCATATTAAGAAAGACAAGAAATTTGAATAATCTTGTTTAGCTATTATAGTAGGAACATGTGTATGTTAGGGGAAGGGACAATGAAGAAATAAGATAACATTCTTTGTTACCAGGAAACACAGGGTTTTGTACTAATTAGCCTTGAAAAATGTGGAGCTATGTGACAGACCAGATGTTTTCAGCATGAGCCATGCATCTCATCAGAGAATGTGCCTTATGTCTGCAGGCAATGTTGATGGATTTTTCTCATTTTATAAACAATCTTCCAAAACATAACTAAACCCCAAAGTGTGTTTATCTTTTTAGCTTAATTTCTGGATTTCTATCCATTCTAAAGTTTCTCTCTAGAGGAACTGCATGTTATTGCACATAGTTCTTCATACCTAATTGTAGTATAAACACCCTTCTGTTTACATTAAACCATGTGAATTGTATTGTTCTTGAGCCTTTAAAATTTTAATAAAAGCAACTATTTCAGATTTAACTATGATTGTACTTTTCTTTCTAAATTTAGAAGGAATACATGTTTCTTCCCTCCTTTTATTTGCACTAAGATTTTATTTTTGGAATACATGAAGGAAAACAAGAAAAAAAATAGAACAAGTAAAAACAGTCTCTAGTCTTTAATGTCCATAGTACTGAGTTCATTGGAACAAGAAAAACTTAAGTTTGTGCTGTGAAAATCACTCTTAAAGTCCAAAATACAGTTGTAACTCTTTTTTATTTATTGAGATGGAACTGAATTTTTCCTATACTCTAAGTATATCATGGGAAATATGGAAATTAAAAGTATGAAGAAGAAAATTTATCTCTCATAATGTTACTGTTCAAGGAAAGGAACTTAATGGTTAACATTTTTGTTTATTTCTTTCTGAACTTTTTTTTGTGTGTGTATTATGTGATATACATATATTGCATCATATATTCATAATTTATACATGTGTACATATTTATAATTTTAAAAATGATTATGATTATACTTGTCAGATATATTTTTTTTAATTGGAGCACTATTTTTGGAGGTACTGTAATGCCAGGTTAATGTGTACAGTGGATGAAACAGGCTCCCATTTCATCTCCCTGCTTCAAAAATCTATTTCATGTGTTATCCTCTGATAGACGTTGCGTCAGAAATTAAACTTATGAGAATAGATGCTATACTTAATCTTAGTCAGAAGTCTAGAAGGCTGAGAAGTGATAAGATCTAGTTTGTGAAATAATTTTCAGTTGCTAATATTGTAAAGATTTTCTTTTTTTTTTAGTATTTTACTACCATGACATATCATAATGTGGAAATTTAACCAATTCCTTGTTATTAGACATCTAGGTTAGTTTTTTTTTTGGCTAATATAGCTTTACAATTTTTGTTTTTGCCTAATATAAATAGCTTATACATACTTTTGTACATCTCATTTCTGTTTTAGAAATGCATTTGTTTAGAATAGTTGTTTTACTAAAATCTTCATTGTAAACTTGTGTCATTAATAAAAATTTGCTTGCCAGCAGGGTGTGAATTCCCATTCATTGAAACCCTTGACATAATATACATGATTGTTTAAGAAATCTTTGTCAGTTTGAGTGACAAAATTATGTTTTTTATTTGTGTTACCGCATGTATAAGTTCAACTTCTTATTTTATACGTTGGCCCTTTTTTCATTCTTTTTGTGACTTTTCTTTGTTCATTGGCTTAAAAAAAAACAACTCAAGTTTATTGATCCTTTATATACGTTACAAAAAATCTTTTTTAGTTTTTTGTTTCTTCTTTATTCTTATTATGTTCTTCTCATTAATAACATTTTGTTTTTACCTTACCAACTTTATCAATCTTATTTTTATTTGTCCTCTTATGCTTACACATGTAGAAGCTTTACTACCTAGCAGATAATATCCTTTTTATTATTAAGAATTGTTCCTCTGTATTATTAGTAATATTTGTTGTCTTAAAGTCTCTTGTATCTTATATTAATGTAGCCATTTCAACTCTTTTATGGTTACTTTTTTGTATGGTGTATCTTCTTCCATCTTTTTTTTTTTTTTTCTTCTTCTATCTTTTATTTGCAACTTGTTTGTGTCTTTGAATTTAAAGTGTGTTTCTTGTAGATAATATGGATCCACATATTGGATTGGATTATGCTTTTAAAATCCTGTCTTGACAATGTGTGCCTTCTGCTTGGTGTATTTAATCCATTCACATTTAATGTTATTACTGTGATGGCTGGATTTTGCTTTTTGTTTCTGTACATTTTTCACGTCTTTTTTATATTTCTTTTTTGCTCGCTTCTTTTGCATTAATTTTGTAGTATACTGTTTTAATTCTTTTGTTGATTTTTAAACGATATAGTTTTTTTTTTGAGACAAAGTCTCATTTTTCACCCTTGGTAGAGTGCCATGGCATCATTGCTCAACAACAACCTCAAATTTTTGGGCGATTCTCTTGCCTCAGCCTACTGAGTAGCTGGGATTATAGGTGCCACAGTCCCCGGCTATTTTTAGAGATGGAGTCCATTCCTCAGGCTGGTCTTGAACTCCTGAGCTCAAGCAATCCACCTACCTCGACCTCCCAGAATGCTAGGATTACATATGTGAGCCACCATGCCTGGCCCACATGATAGATATTTTTGATTTTTTTAAAGGTTGCTTTATGGATTGTATTATGCATCTTAACTTATCACAGTCTTCTGTAGGTTATTGCTGATACAAATTTGTTATAGTAGTTGTTGTCATTCAACATACTCCATTTCTTTCCTTATCTTTTGTGCTACTATTTTTACATAAATTGCATTTATGTATCTTATAAACCAAATAATACAGTGTTGTAATCATCACTTTTTAAAAAATCTTTTAAAGAAGTTATGAAAAGAGAAAAAATATCTTTATTCAATCTTTTATATTTAGCATTTATTTACTATTTCCTGTGGACTTCATTTCTTTCTGTGAATCAAGTTACCATATGCTGTCATTTCCTTTAGTATTTCTTTTTTTCTTTACGTCAGAATTCTTTTTTTGTTTTTTTTTTTATTGTTGGGGATTCATTGAGGGTACAATAAGCCAGGTTAAACAATCAAGCTTTTGTCTGATTGCAATTGTTAGGTAAAGTCCCTCTTGCAATCATGTCTTGCCCCCATAAAGTGGGACACACACCAGGGCCTCACCGCCCTACCTCTGTCCCACTTTCTGCTTTTCCTCCCCCCCCATAACCTTAATTGTCATTAATTGTCCTCATATCAAAATTGACATTTTAACAATGTTGATTCTTCCCATCCCTGAGCATGGTATGTTCTTCCATTTGTTAATATCCTCTGCTATTTCCTTTCTGAGGATTTCATAGTTTTCTTTATAGAGCTCCTACACCTCCTTCGTTAGGTATATTCCTAGGTATTTCATTTTCTTTGAAACTATGGTGAAGGGAGTTGTGTCCTTAATTAGCTTCTCATCTTGACTGTTATTTCTGTATACAAAGGCTACTGACATAGGATTCATGCTTCTCCATTCTTGTGATGCTTTACTAAGAATAATGTCTTCCACTTCCATCCAGGTTAATACGAAGGATGTAAAGTCTCCATTTTTTTAAATAGCTGAATAGTATTCCATGGTATACGTATACCACAGCTTGTTAATCCATTCCTGGGTTGGTGGGCATTTAGGCTGTTTCCACATTTTGGCAATTGTAAATTGAGCTGCAGTAAACAGTCTAGTACAAGTGTCCTTATGATAAAAGGATTTTTTTCCTTCTGGGTAGATGCCAGTAATGAGATTGCAGGATCAAATGGGAGGTCTAGCTTGAGTGCTTTGAGGTTTCTCCATACTTCCTTCCAGAAAGGTTGTACTAGTTTGCAGTCCCACCAGCAGTGTAAAAGTGTTCCCTTCTCTCCACATCCACGCCAGCATCGGCAGTTTTGAGATATTGTGATATGGGCCATTCTCGCTGGGGTTAGATGATATCTCAGGGTTGTTTTGATTAGCATTTCTCTAATATATAGAGATGACGGACATTTTTTCATGTGTTTGTTAGCTATTCGTCTGTCATGTTTAGAGAAGGTTCTATTCATGACTCTTGCCCATTGATCTATGGGATTGTGGGCTTTTTTCATGTGGATTAATTTGCGTTCTCTATTGATCCTAGTTATCAAGCTTTTGTCTGATTGAAAATATGCAAATATCCTTTCCCATTGTGTAGGTCGTCTCTTTGCTTTGGTTATTGTCTCCTTAGCTGTACAGAAGCTTTTCAGTTTAATGAAGTCCCATTTGTTTATTTTTGTTGTTGTTGCAATTGCTATGGCAGTCTTCTTCATGAAGTCTTTCCCCAGGCCAATATCTTCCAGTGTTTTTCCTATGCTTTCTTGGAGGATTTTTATTGTTTCATGCCTTAAATTTAAGTCCTTTATCCATCTTGAGTCAATTTTTGTAAGTGGGGAAAGGTGTGGGTCCAGTTTCAGTCTTTTACATGTAGACATCCAGTTCTCCCAACACCATTTATTGAATAGGGAGTCTTTCCCCCAAGGTATGTTCTTGTTTGGTTTATCGAAGATAAGGTGGTTGTAAGATGTTAGTTTCATTTCTTGGTTTTCAATTTGATTCCAAGTGTCTATGTCTCTGTTTTTGTGCCAGTACCATGCTGTCTTGAGCACTATGGCTTTGTAGTACAGACTAAGATCTGGTATGCTGATGCCCCCAGCTTTATTTTTATAACTAAGAACTGCCTTAGCTACACCGGGTTTTTTCTGGTTCCATACAAAACGCAGAATCATTTTCTCTACATCTTGAAAGTATGATGTTGATATTTTGATAGGAATGGCATTGAATAGGTAGATTGCTTTGGGAAGTATAGACATTTTAACAATGTTGATTCTTCCCATCCCTGAGCATGGTATGTTCTTCCATTTGTTAATATCCTCTGCTATTTCCTTTCTGAGGATTTCATAGTTTTCTTTATAGAGCTCCTACACCTCCTTCGTTAGGTATATTCCTAGGTATTTCATTTTCTTTGAAACTATGGTGAAGGGAGTTGTGTCCTTAATTAGCTTCTCATCTTGACTGTTATTTCTGTATACAAAGGCTACTGACTTGTGGACATTGATTTTATATCCTGAAACATTACTGTATTTTTTGATGACTTCTAGGTGTCTTGTGGTTGAGTCTTTGGGGTTCTCTAAGTATAAGATCCTGTCGTCAGCAAAGAGGGAGAGTTTGACCTCCTCTGCTCCCATTTGGATTCCCTTTATTTCCTTGTCTTGCCTAATTGTATTGGCTAGAACTTCCAGCACTATGTTGAATAGTAAAGGTGACAGAGGACAACCTTGTCTGGTTCCAGTTCTAAGAGGAAAAGCTTTGAGTTTTACTCCATTCAGTAAAATATTGGCTGTGGGTTTGTCATAGATAGCTTCAATCAGTTTTAGAAATGTGCCACCTATGCCTATACTCTTCAGTGTTCTAATTAGAAAAGGATGCTGGATTTTATCAAATGCTTTTTCTGCATCTATTGAGAGGATCATGTGATCTTTATTTTTGCCTCTGTTAATATGGTGGATAACGTTTATGGACTTGCGTATGTTAAACCAGCCTTGCATCCCTGGGATGAAGCCAACTTGATCATAATGAATGATGTTTTTTTTTTTTTTTTTTGATGAATGACTTTTTTGATGATAAGCTGTAATCTATTGGCTAGGATTTTGTTGAGAATTTTTGCATCTATATTGATGAGTAAGATTGGTCTGAAATTCTCCTTTTTGGGTGGGTCTTTTCCTGGTTTTGGTATCAGGGTGATGTTTGCTTCATAGAATGTGTTGGGGAAGATTCCTTCTTCCTCAATATTTTGGAATAATTTCTGCAGTACAGGAATAAGCTCTTCCTTGAATGTTTGATAGAATTCTGGTGTGAAGCCATCTGGATCAGGGCATTTTTTGGTTAGAAGATTTTTTATTGTTTCTTTGATCTCAGTGCTTGAAATTGGTCTGTTCAGGAGCTCTGTTTCTTCCTGGCTAAGTCTAGGGAGAGGGTGTGATTCTAAATATTTATCCATTTACTTCACATTGTCAAATTTCTGGGCATAGAGTTTCTGGTAGTATTCAGAGATGATCTCTTGTATCTCTGTGGGATCAGTTATTTCCCCTTTATCATTTCTGATTGAGGTTACTAAAGATTTTACTTTTCTATTCCTTGTTAGTCTGGCCAATGGTTTATTTATTTTAGGTATTTTTTCAAAAAACCAACTCATTGTTTCATTTATTTTCTGAATGATTCTTTGTTTTCAATTTCATTGATCTCTGATTTGATTTTGGATATTTCTTCTCTTCTACTGAGTTTAGGCTTAGATTGTTCTTCTTTTTCCAATTCCATAAGATGGCTTGTGAGATTGTTGATGGGCTCTCTTTCTGTTTTTCGAATGTAGGCATCTAAAGCGATGAATTTTCCTCTCAAAACTGCTTTTGCAGTATCCCACAGGTTTTGGTAGCTTGTGTCTTCATTGTTGTTATGCTCAAGGAAGTTAATGATTTCCTGTTTATTTCTTCCTGCACCCACCTGTTATTCAACAGAAGAGTGTTTAATTTCCATGCCTTTGTGTGGGGTCGAGCGTTTTTGTTAGAGTTGAGTTCCACCTTTAGTGCCTTATGGTCTGAGAAGATACTAGGTAAAATTTCAATTCTTTAGATTATGTTGATATTTGTTTTGTGTCCCAGGATATGATCAATTTTGGAGAATGTTCCATGGGGTGATGAAAAGAATGTATATTCTTTATCTTTGAGATGGAGTGTTCTATATGCGTCTATCAAGCACAGTTGTTCCAGGGTCTCAATTAAATCTCTTACATCTTTGTTGAATTTCTGTTTAGAGGATCTTTCCAGCTGTGTAAGAGGAGTGTTAAAGTCCCCTGTTATTATGGTATTATCAGTTATCGTATTGCTCAGACTGAGTAAGGTCTGTTTCAAGAATCTGGGAGCATTTAAATTGGGTGCATAAATATTTAGAATTGAAACGTCTTCTTGTTGTATTTTTCCCTTGACCAATACAAAGTGACCATCTTTGTCTTTTTTGACTTTAGTTGCTTTAAATCCACATGTATCTGAAAATAAGAATGCAACTCCTCTTTTCTTCTGAATTCCATTTGCCTGAAAAATTGTCTTCCAACCCTTGACTTGGAGCTTTAATTTGTCTTTTGAAGCCAGGTGTGTTTCTTGCAGACAGCAAATGAATGGCTTGTGTTTTTTAATCCAGTCAGCCAATCTATGTCTCTTCAGTGGGGAATTCAAGCCATTAAATTTATTGAGATAATTGATAAGTGTGGTAGTATTCTATTCATCTTATTTTGTGAGAGTCCATTGCTTAGTTTTATCTTTTGCATCAGTGTGGAGGTTAGGTTCTGTCCTTTAATTTCTGAGTTCTTACTTTGCTGCTGATCTATTGTGGTGGTCAGTGTGCAGAACAGGTTGAAGTATTTCCTGTAGAGCTGGTCTAGTTGTGGCGAATTTCCTCAATGTTTGTATATCCGTAAATGATTTGATTTCTCCATCAATTTTTAAGCTTAGCTTAGGGTACAGAATTCTGGGTTGGAAATTGTTCTGTTTAAGTAGATTAAAGATAGATGACCATTGTCTTCTTGCTTGGAACGTTTTATTAGAGAAGTCTGCGGTTACTATCATGGATTTGCCCCTGTAGGTGAACTGGCGCTTACTCCTGGCAGCTTGCAGAATCTTTTCTTTTGTCTTGACTTTGGACAGGTTCATCACAATGTGTCTTGGAGAAGCTCGGTTAGAGTTGAGGCGACCTGGGGTCCGATATCCCTCTGAAAGCAGTGTGTCAGAATCTTTGGTGATATTTGGGAAATTTTCTTTTATAATATTCTCTAGTATGGCTTCCATTCCTCTGGGGCATTCTTCTTCTGCTTCTGGAATTCCTATAACTCGTATGTTGGAATGCTTCATAAAGTCCCATAATTCTGACAGTGAACGTTCTGCTTTCTCTCTCTTCTTTTCTGCCTCTTTAACTATCTGAGTTATCTCAAAAACTTTGTCTTCTACCTCTGAAATTCTTTCTTCTGCATGGTCTAACCTGTTGCTGATACTTTCCATTGCATCTTTAAGTTTCCTGATTGACTGTTTCAGTTCCTTTAGCTCTGCTATATCCTTTTTATATTCTTCATATCGTTCATCTCTTATTTGATTGTGTTTTTGGATTTCCTTTTGGTTATTTTCCACTTTATTAGCAGTTTCCTTCATTGTTTCCATCATTTCTTTCATTGTTTTCAACATGTGTATTCTAAATTCCCTTTCTGTCATTCCTAACTTTTCTTTATAGGTGGAATGCTCTGCAGTAGCTACCTCATGGTCCCTTGGCGCGGTTGTTTTGGACTGGTTCTTCATGTTGCCTGGAGTTTTCTGCTGATTCTTCCTCAGGAGTGATTTCTTTTATCTGTTTCCTTGCCCTTATTTTCCTTTCACTTCCTCTTGCTTTTTAAGTTCTCGTGCCTGTGGTCTAAGGGTTTGATCAGTCCTTATGGTACAGTACCAGAAGGGTGGGAAGGTTGAAGAGCAAGAAAGGGATGAAAAGAAAGGAGGACCGAGTGATAAGAAAAAAAAAATAGAGAAAGGAGAGGGGTTGGGTAAAAGGAATATTGACATAAGGAAGAGAGACACAGAAAGAGGGAGACAGAGCAACATAGGTGTACAGTAAGGTACTTTGATACAGCTTTAAAGAAAACCCACCTTCGGTGTGTGCCCAGTTGGGTGCTTCCCTTGAGGTCAGCAGCTCTTTGCTAACCTGGTCATACACAGTACCGTACCTCCACCAAGTAGAGAGGAAAGACAAAAATGCTATAAATCAAACCAAAACAAGCAAATAGAAAACTTTATGGTATAAAATTGGGTGAAAAACCAATTAATGGCGGTAGAAACACTAGCAAAAATGAAGTTCTAGTTATTGAAAAAGGCAGCAATGGGAAATTATAATTAAACTAGACAAATTGATAAAGAAAAAAGATCTGTACGGAAAAGGTTGAAATTAAAAAACAAAACAACATCAACAACATCAAAATAAAGAAAAAAACAACCAAACGAAAAAAAAACACAACCAAAAACAAAGCAGTATGTATACGTTATTGAATATTGTCTGGGCAACATGTGGTCTTCTGGGGTATGGGATGTTAATCACAGTTCTGATACGACTGGAGGCTGCTGATTTCTCAAACCCCAGCAGGTAGATACCCTAAATCTCTCTTCAGCCCCCTTAAAAGGCACTTTGAACTTGTAACCTTGCTGAGCAGAAGCTTTCCCAGGAAAGTGCTTGTCGCTGGAATCACTGCTGAAGTGGCTATCCACTTACCCAGTGTTCCAAAACCAGTCTCACTCTGTCCCTGAGGGTTAGGGCTGCAAGGCGGCTCAGACCCCACTCTTAGGCTACTCGGTTGCTAGGTTACCAGCTCCCACCCAGATTCTAGCTCTGCAACCCTGAGGGTGGAGTTCGCCGGGACAAATCGCTCACAATGGCTCCTTGTGGCCCACCGCCAAACACTATTAGCTCCGTCTGGCTTAGCGGCTCAGACTGGGGCCCTAGACAATGGCCAAAGTTCTCCGCATTCCCGCTCAGGCTCTCCCCAAGGCAGTTCAACTGAGTG
Organism: Nycticebus coucang; assembly: GCF_027406575.1. Lineage (NCBI taxonomy): Eukaryota > Metazoa > Chordata > Mammalia > Primates > Lorisidae > Nycticebus > Nycticebus coucang. The sequence continues at coordinate 71,410,492 of NC_069783.1, read as the reverse complement.
CCAAGTTCAAAGACACCAAAACAGTTCACAGGTAAGGCCTTTCCGGTTTGCAGTCTTGCTGCTACTGAATTTACAGTTGCGGGAGGGTTTAGACCGATTGAACACATGCGAACACTTGCTGTTTTTCCCATGTTTTAGTCCTCCTCTTGGGGTCCAGTAGTCTCTCGCTGACTCCCTGTATCCTCACAGGGGTGATGATAGGTAGATCCCACCAGCCAGAGATGCCTGGAGTCCTATCTCCCCAGACTCACGGTGCCCAGATGCAAGGAAGCTGTTACTCGTTCGCCATCTTGCTCTCTCTCCTCACCTTTAGTATTTCTTGTAAGGCAGATCTGCTAGCAAGGTATCCTCTTTGTTTATCTGGAAATGTATTATATTTCACTTTCATTTTTAAATAGTCATCATCTGATGAATTTTTCTTTTTTTTTTTGAGTTAGAGTCTCACTTGTCACCCTCAGGAGAGTGGCATCATAGCTCACAGCAACCTCCAACTCTTGGGCTCAAGGGATTCTCTTTTCTCAGCCTCCCGAGTAGCTGGGACTACAGGTACCCACCACAACGCCTGGTTATATTTAGAGATGGGGTCTCGTTGTTGCTCAGGCTGGCCTTAAATCTGTGAGCTCAGGGCAATCCACCTGCCTCGGCCTCCCAGAGTGCCAGGATTACAGGCATGAACCACTGCACCCAGCCGTCATCTGATGATTGATTAGAGGTTGTGCTTCAATAAATTCAAGCCAATAAGATTTTTACTCTTTGCCAGTGGATTTGTATGTGGCTAAGGAAGTACATTAAAGGTTTAGGCGCGCCTGTAATCCCAGCACTCTGGGCGGCCAAGGCAGGTGGATTGCCTTAGCTCACAGGTTTGAGACCAACCTGAGCAAGAATAAGACCCTGTCTCTAAAAATAGCTGGGTGTTATGGCAGGCACCTATAGTCCATCTACTTGGTGCTATGATGCCATGGCACTCTACGAGGAGGTCAATAAACTGAGACTTTGTCTCAAAAAAAAAATAAATAAATAAAATAAAAGTTAGGCAGTTTCCAAGTCTGTCTGGTCCAGACCTTCAAAGGTCTCCTATATGTCTGTCTGCCTACAAACCTAGTAAGCTAAGGATATGGGTAATGTTTAGGTCCTTTTAGGTGTCCTTTGCATGTGTGTGTAGTCCTTTAATCAGCTAGAGACTTGCGGAGAGCTTATCAAGCCATTCTATAGGTCTCTTATTTCTACAACCTTCCTAGAAAATTTCTGATTGGTTTCCAGTTTGTTTTATGCCAACCTAGATTGCAACTTTAGGACAATAGAACTGGAGGTTTCATTTATTTATTTTTTACTGAATTTGTTACTTTTACTAACAGTTCCACTTGATAAGGGTTTTTCACCCTCTGTTCCAAATTATGTTAGCTCCTAATATCAGAGAAGCTGCTGGTTTTCATGACTAGCCAGGGCCAATGACCCAGGGCAGAGAAATTGAAGAGGCAGGGTGATGGAGGTAGAATACTGCAGAGCCCCATGGTGAGTCATTTTCATGAATTAACAGTTCTTGGTTTGTGGTTGTTCTTTGGTCAGTTTCCAGGGCCCTGAAAATGGTTATTTTGGATAGTTTAGTCTATTTTACATTTGTTTTGGGGGTAGATTTTCCAAGTTCTTCCCTCTGCCATAGTTGGAAGTTTAGCCTTGGCTACTACTACTTCGTTTTGTTTTGGGGGGGTGGGGGGGGCTACTTCATATGGAATGATTTTTTTGGCATTTAGATGATCATTTTTAAATTTTCTTTGTTTTTTATGTTTCATTGGTAGATATTCTGAGTTTTATGCATTCTTCGGATAAAATCTTTTTTGAGATGGGCACCAGGGCTCACACCAGCAATCCCAGCACTTGGGAGTCTGAGGTGGGGGCATCAATTGAAGCCAGGAGTTGTAGACCAGCCTGAACATAAGTTAGACCTTGTCTCTAAAAGTAAAAAACAATTAGCTGAGCTTGATGGTGTGAACCTATAGTCCTAGCTACTTAAGAGACTGAGGTAGAGGATTGTGTGATCTAGGAGTTTGAGGTTGCAGTAAAGCGTGGTGATGCACTGTAACTTTTGGTGACAGAGTGAGATCTTGTTACAAAAAAAAATTATTTTTCATTATAATTTACTAGTCTTTGAAAACATATTGTTTTAATAATTTGATATTTTTAATAGGTATTTTTATTAAAAATTGATACTGAATTTGTCTTAAGGTACAGGGAAAACCAAATAAGGCTAGACATATTGTCTGAAGAATATATCTGTAACCCTAAAGAAGACTGAGTTGAGCTAAAGGTGATTAATTCCTTTTGTAGGCATTATCCTGCCCTGAAAACTCTGGAACATCTAGAGCATACCTATCTGCCGCAAGTAAGCCATTATCGATTCTGCAAAGTGATGGTGGATAACATTCCGAAGCTTCGAGAGGAAATAAAGGATGTCTCTATGTCTGATCTCAAAGATTTTCTGGAGAGCATCCGCAAGCATTCAGACAAAATTGGAGAGACTGCCATGAAGCAAGTAGGTCTTGGATTTATGATAGGTTTTCCAATGGCTTTGCGAGTACTCAGTTAAACACAGGGTTCTCTGTGCCAAGGGTCTTAATTGTTTCTTATCATTTTAGGGAAATCTTTCATCTTTATGGAAACATAGGATTAAAACTATTTTTTATTTTTTAACAAAGCGGTTTTGCTCTATGGATGTTCAGTAAATACTGACTGAGAATGATGGTTTATATTGGAGATTTGAAGAAATTTTTCTGTTATTTGAATACTTCCCTTGACTTTGGATAAAACTTGAAGCTCAAGATGTTTCAAAGTTCTCCTTTTAGTTAATGACCTAAATTATGTTGCAAGTGCCTTTGGCTGATTGTTTACTATGTAAAGAAAGATGTCATGTTATGTATGGATATTTATAATTTTTAACAGGTGTCATGAAAAAAGGCTAATCGGGCAATGGTATGAATTATGATCACAGAAAGGGCTTTCTTCCCACTTATACATTAACAAATGTGTTAGAAGTATTTAGATTTTAAAAAATATCTTTATCTTTCAGTCACCAAAGCCTTGAGGAACATCTAAATTTGTTTTGTCTTTTGTGAATGAAAGAGCAGTAATGATTTGTAATAATACTTGTTCTTTTGAAGTTTATCACATTGATTTTATTAAAATTTCTCAATATATTTGATGATGTAGCCTACAACAATAAATTGAAAAAATTCAGTTGCTTATGGAGAGAGTATTTGTTTTATAAACAACAGAGTGTTTAAATAGGTCATTTGTATTTTTATCATTCTATTGGAAATGAGGGAATAGATTAGATTTTGAATCATATTTTAGGTCTCAGCTGTCCCTGATAATCTATTCAAGGGTAGACCTATGATGTTTACTTGATGTAGTAAAAGAAATTTGCCACTTACCCTTTCCTAGATGAATATAGATATTTACCATCCCATTCTTCTTTTAAATTTGATTATTGTTATATTTTACAAAATGCAGGGTTTAAAACTAGTTGAGATCTCTCTAGTGCTGCCATTGCTACCTGACTAACAGTGTATCAGCTACCCCAGTTGGACCTGGACAGAGTGACAGCTCCAGCCACTGCAACTCCCTAGAAGGGCTCCACACATCATCTTAGCCTCACCAGTTGTGGGTGGCCCAGCCCCTGTAGCCCAGGGAGCCAGACTGCTGCTGGCTGCAGTCCCACAACCAACTCAGGCATAAGCCAAGACCCCGGACTGGCTCAGGCACCTGCCAAGGTTCTGTGTCTTGCTCAGGCATCTGCCAAGGTCTTGTGACCCACACAGGTACATTCCAAGTTACCACAACCCATCCTACCACTGGTTGTAGTGCCATGACATGCTCAGCATCAATCAAGATTCCAGGACCTGACTCACTGCTAGCTGTCATCCTGTGTTATGCTCAGGTACCTTTAAGGTCCTGCAAACTGCATAGTTGCTAGCCACAACCCAGGTGCCTGCCAACATCCTATACCACACGTAGGTACCTGCCAAAATACCAAGAGCAAACCAGGCACTAGTCAAAATCTGGTGACATGTCCAGGCACTGGTCAAGGTCCCTGCCCCATTGCTGTCTGCAGTCCCACAAACTCATCAGCCAAGGTCATAATACCCACTTTTGTGGAGAAGAGACTTGTCCCAACCTCTGCCAAAGTTTTTAACAGCAGCCTGGGGAGCAACCCACCAATCTGCATGGATATCCCCTAACACTGGCTTGGACTGTGACAACACAGGGAGATAGGATGATGAAGGGGAATAATTGTGTTACAGGCTCTCAGCGCATCCTCTCCTGCTGGATCAGTCTTCTGGAGTAGAACACAAAAGTGCTATCCAGGGATTTCTCCTTCTTCTTACTAAGTAGGAGAGTTCCCAGCAAAGGTGAACGGGTGCTTCACAAACCTATCAGTCCTATGCTAAGAGAAGAGAGCATAGGACTCTTCAGATGAGAAGAAACTGGGAAAGGAATTCTCGCAATATTAAAAAATAAGCTAGTTGGACACCCTAAAAGGATCACAATAGATCCATAGCAATGGACCCCAACCAGAAGAAACTGTTGAATGTCAGAAATGGAATTCAGAATATGGATGCCAAACAAGATGAATGGAATTGTAAAGAAAGTTGAAAAACAAAACAATGGGGTGGCACCTGTGGCTCAGTGACTAGGGTGCCCGCCTCATATACCGAGGGTGGTGGGTTCAAACCCAGCCCCGGCCAAACTGCAACAAAAAAATAGCTGGGCGTTGTGGCAGGCGCCTGTAGTCCCAGCTGCTCGGGAGGCTGAGCAGGAGAATCACAGAAGCCCAAGAGCGGGAGGTTGCTGTGAGTCCTGTGACATCATGGCACTCTACTGAGGGTGGTAAAGTGAGACTCTGTTTCTACCAAAAAAAAAAAAAAAAAAAAACAATGAAACAACAACAGAAATCTCAGCACATTCATGAAAATATGTGAAAAACTCACTAAAGAGACACATAACATTAGAAAGCATATATCATAAAGAAATGAAAGAGTCATTTAGGGCAGTGGTTCTCAACCTTCCTAATGCTGCAAGCCTTTAATATAGTTCCTGTGGGTTATGACCCATAGGTTGAGGACCACTGATTTAGGGAATTATAAATTGCAGCAGGCGAGGCCAAGCAGAAGAATCTCAGAGGTTGAAGATAAAGTTTTTCAACTAACCCAGTCAGTCGAAGACACAGCGGGGTGGGGGTGGGGGGTGGGGGGGAGGGAGAAGAAGAATGAGCAATCACACAGAGAAATATGAAACTATATGAAATGAGCCAATATATAAATTATAGGTATCACAGCGGGAGGAAAAGAAAATGCAAGGAAAACCTAGTTGAGGGAATTTTTGTAGAGAATTTAGCTAATATTGCCAGAGATTCAGATATCCACATACAAAATGGTCATCAAACACTGGAAAGATTCAGGCGAACAGAACATATCTAAGATACTTAATCAGCACCTGGCCAATGTCAAAATGAAGAAGATAAGACAAAAGCAAAAACTAACCTACAAAGGAAAACCCAGAAGGCAAACAGCAGACTTCTCAGCACAGACCTTACATGACAGAAGGGATTGGGGACCCGTTTTTAGTCTTCTTAAACAGAGTGACTTCCAGCCAAGAATTTTGTATACTGCAGAAATAAATTTCATAAATGACGAAGAAACGAAGACTTTTTCAGATAAGCAAACACTTAAGGCAGTTTGAGACTACTAGACTTGCCCTATAGGAAATGCTCAAAAGTGCATTATATATGGAGCAGCATGGTAGATACAAACCACTGTAAATATACCCATAAATTAAAACCTCACAATTCTTATAAAACAATAGCACAAGAAGGAAAACAAAACAATTAAGCTATCACCCAATGTGATGAACAGAACAGCATCCCACATGTCAGTACTAACACAACATGATTGGTCTGAATGCCCCACTTTGAATGCCCCACTTAACAGGCATAGACTAGCTGAATGGATGAAAAAAATACAACCCAAATATATGCTATCTCCAGGAAACACATCTAACCCACAAGGACACCCAGACTTAAGGTAAAGGGATGGAAAACAATATTCCATGGAAATAGATACTAAAAAGTTAAATTAGCAGACATAGCCATTCTCATATCAGACAAAATAGACTTTAATTAACAGTGGTAAAAAAAGATAAAGATGATTATTATTTAATGGTAAAAGGAGTAATTCAATAAGAAGACATAAAGGTCCTAAATATATACACCTAACCACAGGAGCACGCAGATTCATGAAGCAAATTCTGCAAGTTCTAAGCATAGAAATAAAGAGTAGCATCTTAATACCTGGGAACTTCAACCCCCCTCTGACAGAACTGGACAGATCATTGAAGTAGAAAGTGAATAAAGAAACAGTGGAGATGGGTGGCGCCTGTGGCTCAAAGGAGTAGGGCGCTGGCCCCCTATACCTGAGGTGGTGGGCTCAAACCTGGCCCCAGTGAAAAACTGCAACAAACCAAAAAACCCCAAACAAACAAACAAACAAAAGAAACAGTGGAGTTAAATGAGACTATAGAACATAGGTACCTAACAGACATTTAGAGAACATTCTACCCTCAAACTATTATATATATGATTTTCTCATTAGCACATGGGACATTTTCCAAGATTGAGCAAATTTTAGGCCACAAAATGAGTTTCAGAAAATTAAAAAAAAAAAGTCATAGCATGTATCTTCTCAGACCACAGTGGAGTAAAACTAGAAGTTAATTCCACATAAAGTCATGGAAATTAAACAATCTGCTGTTGAATGATCCCTGGCCAATGATGAACTTAAGATGGAATCAGAAAGATTCCTTGATCTAAACTACAAAAGGGACATGAGCTTTCAAAATCTATAGGATATGGCTCATTGGGCGGCTTGGGGTGGACGACTGCAGCACTGGCTTGCTACTGGCCGATGGACTGCACCGAGCCCTGGCCCCTTGGCAGGGGCAGTGGCTGGTGCAGCTGTGGCAGGAGCAGCAGCTGCCTGGCACCACAGCCGTGTAAATGTCGCAGTGTGAGAGGACAGCCTCACCGTCTTAGCTAAGAAAAATGCTGACCCTGGCATAGTAGACAAATCATCTCTTCATAAACAGCGTTTCATGCAGTTTTCGTCACTAGAACATGAAGGAGAATATTATATGACATGACGAGACTTCCTCTTTTCAGTAACGTTTGAGCAAGTGGAATGTAAAACTTTAGTCGAGAAGCTGACAAAAAAGGATATCGAAGATACACTGGCAGGAATCCAAACAGCTGGTTATGGATCAACTTTTTTTAGAGACCTTGGTGATAAAGGGCTAATTTCATATACCAAGTATCTTTTCTTGCTCACAATCCTCACCAAGCCCCATTCTGGGTTTCATGTTGCTTTTAAAATGCTGGATGCAGATGACAATGAGATGATCGAAAAAGAGGAATTTTATAAGCTGCAGAAAATAATAAGTAAACAAGATGACTTAATGACAGTGAAAACCAATGAAACAGAATATCAGGAGCTAACAGTGAAAGAACCTGAAATTAAGACAACCCTTCAGATGCGTTTCTTTGAGAAAAAAGGAGAAAGAAACTTCATTATAAAGAATTTAGGAGATTTATGGAAAATTTACAAACACAAATTCAAGAAATGGAATTCCTTCAGTTTTCTAAAAGCTTGAATTTTATGAGAAAAGAAGACTTTGCAGAGTGGCTACTTTTTTTCACTAACACTGATAATGAAGACATTTACTGAAAAAATGTGAGAGAGAAGTTGTCAGCAGGAGAGAGCATTAGTTTGGATGAGTTCAAGTCATTTTGCCATTTTACAACCCACTTGGAGGACTGTGCTATTGCCATGCAAATGTTTAGTTCAGCTCATCGCCCTGTCAGACTAGTGGAGTTTAAGAGAGCTGTGAAAGTAGCAACAGGACAAGAGCTCTCAAACAATATTTTGGACACTGTCTTCAAGATCTTTGATGTGGATGGGGATGAGTGTCTGAGTCATGAAGAGTTTCTGGGGTGTTAAAAAACAGAATGCGTCGAGGCTTATGGGTACCACAGCATCCAGGCATACAAGAATATTGGAAATGTGTAAAGAAAGAAAGCATTAAAAGAGTAAAAGAAGTCTGGAAACAAGCTGGGAAAGGCCCTTTTTGATAAAACTTAATAAGGCTATTATATTGCTCCAAATTTCAGAATTCATGATTTTTTAAAAATTATTAGTTATTTATCTATTTAAGTCTTTATTGATATCCTTTATAAGGCAAACATACCTTGTATTTGCCTTTTTTTCCTCTTATGGTCTTGTCTGAATCCTTATACTTGCTTTCTGATTTAATTAAAGAGCTTAATAGGAAGACAAGAAGAAGTCTAAAACAGATATTGGACTGTGTCATAAGGATTAGCTTGAAGTAATGTTTTACAATTTGGTAAGATAGAAATCCTGGTTAGTTGTTGATCTCTTAGATACAAAATCACAATATGCTTCCTGAAAGAATAAACAAGTACTTATGGAAAAAGGTGCTTGATTCAATTACAGAAGTCCTATTTTTCCCGACAGGGTGTAAATGAAGTTAAAAACTTACTTCAGATTTTTCTCATCTGTATCTTATAGCTCATAAATTTCTTACATATTTTATGTCAGTAACTGAGCTACTTATTAGTTGTCATAAAAATAACATGTAAATTTCAATATCCTATCTGAAACCAAAATAAAGTGTTTACTTAGATAAAAAAATAAATCTATAGGATATGGAAAAAGCAGTCCTAGGGGGAAAATTCATAGCCTTAAATGCCTTCATCAAAAAGATAGAAAGCTCAGAAACTAACAACCTAATTAAACATTTCAAGGATCTAGAGGAAGAAGATGAAACCAAATGTAAAGGCATCAGAAGAAAAGAAATAAATAAAGCTCTGGGTGGAGCTAAATGAAATAGAAACCAAAAAAGCAGTAAAAAGATCAGTAAAATAAAAAGTTAGTTCTTTGGCAAGAAAACAAAATCTATGGACAACCAGCTAGATTAACCAGAAATAGAAGAGCAAGGACTCAAATAAACACCATTAGAAATGACAAGAGAGATGTTACAACTGATACCACTGAAATGCAAAATATTATTCATGAATACTACAAAAACCTCTATGCAAATAAACTAGAAAACCTAGAAGAAATGGATAAATTTCTGGAAACATACAACCTCCCAAACTTGATTCAGGAAGAAACAGAAATCCTGAACAGACCAATAATGAGCAGCGATATGGAAGCACTAATAAATTTCCTAACCAAAGAAAAAGCCCTGCATCAGACAGATTCACAGATGAATTCTATCAGACCTACAAAAAATAACTGATATCTGTCCTACAGAAATTATTCAATAACATCAAGAAGGAGAGCTAACACATTCTGTGAAGCTGGTATGATCTTGATACCAAAGCCAGGGAAGGAGACAACAACAAAAGAAAACCACAGACCAGTATCCCTCATGAACGTAGATCCAGATCCAGAAACCTTCAACAAAATACTGGGAAACCAAATTCAAAAGCACATCAAAAGGATAATTCACCATGCATCCCTTGGATACAAGATAACTGAACATAAGAAAATCAATAAACATTATTCACCACATAAATAAAAGCAAAAACAAGGACCATGTTGTGATCTTAATAAATGGAGAAAAAACATTCAACAAAATCCAGTATCCTTTCATGATAAAAATCCTCAACACACTATGCATAGAAGGGATAAATGATCAGTAAAATAAAAAAGGATGAAAGGATCAATAAAATAAAATTATAATACCTCAAAATTATAAAAGCCATATATGAAAAACCTATAACCAACATTATACTGAATGGGGAAAAGTTGAAAGCATTCCCCTTAAGAATTGGAATAAGACCAGGGTGTCCAGTGTCACTACTTCTATTCAACATAGTATTGGAAGTCCTAGCCAGAGGAATGAGGCAAGAGAAAGAAAAGAAATAAAGGATATTCAGATCTAGAAAGAGGAGGCCAAGCTACTCCTGGTGCTAACATACACCCTATAGACTCCACTAAAAGACTCCTAGAATTGAAATAAATTCAGCAAAGTTTCAGGTTATAAAGTCAATGCACACAAGTTAGTAACAGTCAAAGTGATAGTCAAGAACTTAATGCTATCCATAATAGGTACAAAGAAAGTAGAATACCTAGGGATATACTTAACCAAGGAGGTAAAAGATCTCTACAGGGAAAGCTATAAAACACTGAAAGAAATCACAGATGATAGAAACAAATGGAAAAACATCCCATTCTCATGGATTGGCAGAATCAACATCATTAAAATGCCAATACCGCCCCAAATGATTTAGAGATTCAATGCATTTCCCATCAAAATATCAATGTCTTATTCCACAGATATTAAAAAAATCCCATGTTTCCTTTGGAACCAAAAAAGTACCTCAATAGCTAAAGCAATTGTAAGCAATAAGAGCAAATCTGAAGCCATCACATCACCTGTCTTTAAATTATGCTGCAAGGCTATAGTAACCAAAACATAATGGTACTGGTATAATAGTAGAGATACAGACCAGTGGAAAAGAATAGAGAACCTCAAAATAAAATGGTATGTCTACAACCAACTTATCTTTAACTAAGCAAACACTTGAGAAAGGTATCTTTCTCTTCAATAAATGGTGCTAGGAAAATTGGATAGCCACATAAAGAAGAATGAAACAGGACTCCAATCTCTCATCATGTACAAAAATTAATTCAAGATAGATAAAAGACTTAAATGTTAGGCATGAAACTTGTTTTCTTCTAAAAAACATAGGACAAATTCTTCTTGACATTGCTTTAGGCAAAGAATTTGTTTAAGACCCCAAAGGCAAATAACAGCAACAACCAAAATTAATATATGGGACTTTTATTAAATTAAAAAGCTTCTGCATAGCAAGGGAAATAATTAACAGAGTCAACAGATGACCTATAACAGAGTCAACAGATGACCTATAAAGTGGGAGAATACATTTACGAACTTTACATCTGTCAAAAGGCTAACATGAGAATCTACAAAAATCTCAAAACAAATCAGCTAGAAAGAAAAACCAACTCCATCAAAAAGTGGTCAAAATATGTGAACATAAGTTTTTCAAAAGAAGATAATAGAAATGACCAAATATTTGAAAAAGTACTCAACATCACTATGGGGAAATGCATGTTAAAACTATAATGAAATATCATCTTATCCATATCAAAAAGGCCATTATTAAAAAGTCAGCAATCAACAAATGCTGGCATGGATGCAGAGAGTTAGGAACACTTGTACAGTCCTGTTGGGACTGCAAATTAGTACAAGCTCTATGGAAAACAGTAAGGAGATTATTCAAATAATTAAATGTGGATGTATTGTTCGATCCAGTAATTCTGCTGTTGTGTATCTGCCCAAAGGAAAATATGATAAATCATTTTATCAAAAAAACCCCATACTTGAATGTTTATTGTGGCATAATTCACAGTTGATATGATTGGAATAAACCCAAGTGCTCATCAATTCATGAGTAGATAAAATGTGGTTTATATATACCATGGAATACTACTCAACCATAAAAAGGATTGAAATAATATGTTTTGCAGCAACCTGGATGGAACTGGAGCCCATTATCCTAAGCAAAGTGTGTTAAGAATAGAGTATCAAAAACTCTAATAAATGGGAGCCAAATGATGGGTATACATAGGCACAAAGATATAAAGGACATTGGAAACCAAGAGCAAGGAATGGTAGGAGGGGAGGTATGGACTAAAACTTACTAATTGGGTGCAGTGCACACTATTCTGGTGTCAGACACACCAAAGGCCTCAACTTAAGCATTATTCTAGGTATCCATGTAACAAAAATATTTGTACTTTCTTAGTATTTTGTAAAGGAAAAGAAAACAAACTAGTTGATTATAAACCTGATAGAAATAATTATATCATATCATTGTTAATGGTGATTAAGAAACAAAATTAATCATTGAAAATACATCCTTTCATTGCTGGGTATATATTTGGAATGCAGGAATCAGAGTATCTTTTAAGATAAGTCTTTATTGTCATTGACTAATTTTTTGCTAAACTTTCAAAATACAGGAGAATATAGTTAAAAGCCTCTGTGGAAGCTGCCTTTTAAAAAGTTTATTCTGTTTTTTAAGTATATTTACTTCCCTTTTGATGAAAGAAGAATCCATTTATTTAATGTGAGGTTAGCGGGTCTTATTCTGCATTTTATTGGTAGAAATTAAGGCCCAGTCGAAGGAAGTGACCTGGATCAATTTTAAGCAACTTGTAAAGGTCAGATCCTATAGTGGCACTCAGGTCAGGTTGAGATGAATTTGTTTGCTCAGGTACTTAATTTGTGTAAACTATTAGCTGGTTGCTGTACTTTTGTCATATAAAGATACGATGAATAAATCTGTTGTGAATTTGAGACTTTTAATTAACTGATAAGTCTTTATTCTTCCTATAAAATTTTTTATCTCAGTAATAGCTCTTATTATGTATGTTATTATCCTAATCTATGATATAATAAAATCTTTGAGTAAAGATATCTTAACACATTTTAAAATCTTCTGTAGTACTTGGAAAGTAGAGAAACTACCACGTACTTTGCACGCAGTAAATGCTCAATAAATATTTTGAGTAAGTAGATGTTAGAAAGTAGGACTGGGCATGGTGGCTCATGCCTGTAATCTAGCACTTTGAGAGGTCAGGGCTGGAGGATCTCTTGAGGGCAAGTTTTTGAGCTTGCCAAGAGTCAGACCCTGTCTCTAGAAAAATCTGAAAAATTATCTAGGTGTCAGGAGTTGGAGTCTGAAGTGAGCTCTGTTGATGCCACCGGACTGGGCGCAGATACAGTGTGAGACCTTATCTCAAAAAAAAAAAAAAGGAGAAGAAGTGATTTATTTCTTACTTATGTCAATCCTGGATTAGTGTTTCTGATTTGTGATTTTTTTTTTTTTTTGCAATAATTTTTTTTCTAACTTGTGGCTCTATCACTTTAACATGTGGTTCTCAGGTACAAGCAAAAGGGAAAAGAGAGTAAGTAAATGCTTGGAGGTTTTGTGGATCAAGGCTGTTAGTGATGCATAGCACTTCTGCCAATTTTACATTGGTCACAGCTCAAACACTTCAACAGCAGCTTGGAAATATAGTCTGGCTGTGTGATAAGGGGGAAGAAAATACAGGTTTTGTGAATAGCTAGTTATTGTCATAACCTGTTATGATATGGCCTAGCAAGATAAATATCCATTATTCTTCATAATTTTATCCTTTTGTCGTTTCTCCCCATGTGTTTGCCTCTAATTTATTAATTCCATTTTTAGCATTGTTGTGCTGCCATTTAGAACTTTATCACTATTATTTTTAGCTCAACAATCCTGGTTTTAGCTTTGAAGAATTTTTTATTGTTCTTACACTGCTCTTGTCTCATTTAAGTAGGCTTCTTTAGAATCATTCAGAGAAAAAAAGATCAGAAAGTTTTTCTTAATATGATAATTAGTCTGGGCTCTTCTAGAAATTATGTAGGTGACTTCTTTGGCTTGGTGACTATCTCTCTTTTCCTGTTTCTACCATTGAGTTGCTGCAGTGATCCATGGGTGGACTTTGTCTTCAATACAGTGGAACCAAGTTGGTAGATAGGCATCTCTTTGGAATATACCAGCCCAAATAAGTCACTAGAAGAGTTTGATCCTTATTAATCTCTAATGAGCAAATTACATTCTAAATGTTTACCTGAAAGTATAATCTCATACTGTCTTTTGTCCAATTTTTTCAAAAGATAAAATGCAAAAAGTACTCGTTGAGGATGATCTGAATTATATGTCACTTATCCATTCTTCTGTATGCAAAGTTGTATGTCGTCTTTAGATATAACTTTATCACTAGGAAGCTCTTTGCTTTGAGTAAATGTGATAGACAGAATTCTGAGATAGCCCCTAAGATTCCTACATTCTTTGTGTGCATCCTGTAAAATATTCTCCTCTTGAGTTGGCAGGCTTGATTTAATCAGGAGAGCTTCTTTAAAGGAGGATAAAGACGTCAGAGATTCAAAGCTGCAGCAGGTGCTCTATTGTTGGTCTTGAAGAAACACATTGCTGTGTTTTGGAGATGGCCACATGGGAAGAAACTGTAGGAAGTCTGAGTTGCTGAGAATAATGCCCCTGATAGCCAGCAAGAAAATGGGGACCTTGTTTCTACAACTACAAGAAACTGAATTCTGCCAACTGTCTGAATGAGCTCAGGAGAGGACTCCTGAGCTGCAGATTAGACCACAGACCTGACTGACACCATGATTTCAGCCTGGTGAGACTCTGAACAAGTGATCAGAAAAAGCATTCTGAGCTCCTAATCCATGGAAATGCTGAGATAATTGTTTTAAGATGTTAAATTTGTAGTAATTTGTTATGCAGCAAAGAAAACTAATACACTCTTACTATTTTGGCCTCAAAGAGAAGTACTTATTAAATTGGGTCATTTGTGTATTGCCTTTGGGATCTAGAAACAGTGGTATAGTTTGGTGTCTAGTGTTTTATCTAGCCAGGCATGGTGGCTCGCTCCTATAATCCCAACTACTTGGGAGGCTGAGGCAAGAGGATCACTTGAAGCTAGGAGTTCAAGACCAGCCTGGGTGATATAGCAAGACCTCGTCTAAAAATAAAACAAAACAAAAGGTGTCTATCTAGAAGTCTGTCAGTCTTCTGTCTGTCTTCCATATCTCTGGGAAGCTGTGGAAAAATAAGAAAATGTGCAAGTGTGAAAACTAGGAGATAAGTTCAATTCTTTAGGAGAATCTTGGGAGGAATTTAAAAATTATCCATTTTACCGTTATTACTGCACAGTAGTTCACCCTTACTTAGGGTGTTACTTTCTGTGGTTTTAGTCGCCCACAGTCAACTATGGTCAAAAAATATTAAGTGGAACATTCCAGAAATAAGCACTTCTTAAGTTTTAAATTATGCACTGTTTTGAATAGTGTAATAAAATCTCCTGCTGTTCCACTCTGGCCTGCCTGATACGTGTATCCATGCTGTGTTGCTCTACCTATTAGTCATTTAGCAGCCCTTTTGGTTATCAGATGGACTGTCTCAGTTTTGTAGCACTTGTGTTCAAGTAACCCTTGTTTTACTCAATAGTGGTCCCAGAGCACAAGAGTAGTGATGCTGGCATATTGTTATAATTGTTTGATTTTATTATTAGTTATCGTTACTCTCTTACTATGCCTAATTTATAAACTAAAGTTTATCATATCCTGTTTCCCCGAAAATAAGACAGTGTCTTATTTTAAGGTGTGCTCCCAAAGATTCGCTAGGTCTTATTTTCAGGGGATGTCTTATCTTTCCTGTAAGTAGGTGTCTAGTGTTTATTTTCGGAAGATGTCTTATTTTTGAAGAAACAGGGTAGATATATATATATATATGAGAAACATAATTTTACATGGTTTTAGGCATTGCCTAGAGTTTCTTTTTTTTTTTTTTGGCTTAAACAACAGAATGCCTAGCGTTTCTGGAACATATTCCCTGTGGATAAAGGGAGACTGCTGTATTGAATTTTAAATGAAGTAGTAGTGTTTTTATTTTCAAAAAAAACCTTTCATATTCTCATGTTGCATTTCTTATTGTTTTTGTTTCAAAAATGGTATTCGATGAAAGCACACATACTGCTTCTGCCATGGAAAGCAGAGTCATCATTAAAGCAGGTAGAGCCCCTTCATCTTATCCTACCCTATTTTCTATGTTGATCCTTTTCCTGTGTGTTTCCAAAATATTATGCATATCTTATTTTTGGAATTATCATGTTTAGCTTGAAGCGATTTTTTAAGAAAGGACCAAAGAAATTCTTTGTTAATTGTCTGCCATTTTCTAGTTTTTCTTTTGAAATTGATTTCTGGAATTCACTTGTTATGGAATTGATTTGTGCAGCAGAGAAGTTCTGTATTTCTTATTTTGATTGGTTTGCCTTAGGCTTTGTGGGACTAAATAACATTTGTAATGTAAACATTCTTGACTAGGTTGATTTCTGTGTGAGGCCCTTTAACAAGGGAAAGATTTATTTACTTTTAAAATCCTAACTTGCTTTTGGCAAATTATGTGTGTTATATAATTGATGTTAAGGAGGGAACCAATTGCCTATAAAAGATACTGAAATCTCCTAGGCATTCTTCCTTTAATAATTTTGGTTTTAAAGAAACTGACGCTTGGGTCAGATTAGTTGTCAACCATAGTTTTTTCAACACTTGACTTTCTTTACTAAGTTTTCATTAGAGCAAATATGTTCTTTTATTTATTGTGTCAAACATCTTTTGACTTAGATCTGCCACAGTACTACTGTCTGAATTCACAAAGGGCATGTAATGACTGCCATGTAAAAGCAGTATTGGCATTGAAACCTCTTGTATGATGATGCTGTGGAAAACATCCACAAAATGTGGTCTTTGGCACCAAAGAAATTGGTATGGTGCTCCTGGATTTATTTTTTATTCTCTTATTGATTTTGTTGTTTATTTATACTAGTTTTTGCCCCTTATACTTTTGCCTATAGGCATGGCCTAGGGGTAAGGTGGTATCTCATTTTTAAACACATTTTTTTCTGCTTGTCTTAAAAAATAATTTCTATTACATATGCTTCCTAAATATTTTGAACCTAATCTCTGTTAAAAAGCACATATATATTAGTTGACCATTAAGTTTAAAAATCAGTGCCTCTCCTAATACTGAGTAGAGGTGAGAGAAGATAAATCATTTATTTCTTAAATCTCATTATGAATAGTATGGCAGTTTGGTTTTGAGTTTTCAAAAAAGGAGACATAGGGTGTGTGTATATGTGTATGTATGTGTATATATATATATGACATATATAGTATTTATTTGTTTTGGCTAAGCAAAGTATACCAGCTTTTTAGGAGAACTTTTCCTTTTATTAAAATTTAAGAGAAAATCATCACATAGACTCTCAATGTACTTTGTGAACATGGCTTTGTGGTATGTTTATCTTAAAACAGACCATCACCTAGCCTGAGCAAGCACAAGACCCCACTCTACTAAAAATAGAAAAACACTAGCCGGGTGTTGTGGTGGAGGCCGAGGCAAGAGGATTGCTTGAGCCTAAGAGTTTAAGATTGCTGTGAGCTAGGACACTACAGTACTCTACACAGGGTGACAAAGTAAGACTCTGTCTCAAATAAAAAGAAAAACAAAAAACCAAACAAAACAGACCATTGCTTAGGAAGTTAGGGGTAAGGAGAAGTTTTATTATAATACTTATGCCATCAGTTATTAAAATACTTATACCATACATATATATAGGTACATATTTGAGTTGTTTTGAGATTTAAATTATTTAGAGACTGATTCTTGGCTTCTATTAAAAAAACAATGATACTTAAAATAATATGGTATTATAAGAATAAACTAGATGGCAAGTAGAATAGTGGTAGAAAGTTTAGCACAGTGCTAACCTTTTCTGTCATCCTGTGAAGAGGTCTGATAGGTTTAGCTTTGCTGTATAAAATCTGAGACATGCCTCAGGAGAGGAATCCTGCTCTTGTATCATTTATAGGGAAGTTGGGAGGGCAGAGACCATCTAGTCAGCTATGCATTAAGTTAAGGAAGTGACTCAGCTAGGAGGATTCTCCTATCAGTGCTATTTTTACCAGCAGAACATAGCTAATGTTCTTCAGATGGGGCTAAGCCTTACTGAGCTAGCTCATTGAGAATGGCGAAGGGAGAGAGCCACTAGCACTCTCACATCAGTGGGGAGCTCTGTTAATGTGATTGCTGCTTTACTTGTCTGTCTTCCCTACTAGTCTCTGGCCTCTAAGAGTACAGGTGTGGTTTTTAATATTTCCTTATCTTCTGTAGTATCTCACAGAGTATCTTCTATCTATAGTAGACAGCCAATAGATAATCCTTAAAACTAAAAAAAAACTACAATAGCCAAAAGGTAGAAGCAATTCAAATGTCTCTGGACAGATGAATGGATAAAGAGAATGTGGTATATACATACTCTGGATTAAAGGAAGGAAATTTTGACAAAAATTCAAATGCTACAGAGTGGGTGAACCTGGGGAACATTATGCTAATTAAAATAAGCCAGTTACAAAAGTACAGTATTGTATGATTCTACTTATCTGAGGTTCCTGGAATTTTCAAATTCATAGAGACAGAAAGTAGGATGATGTTTTCTCAGATCTGCTGGGGCAGGGATGGTGACTTAGTGTTTGATGGGTATAGAACTTCAGTTGGGGAAGTTTGAAGTTGAGGAAATTTGAAGATGTTTACAAAACATTTTGAATGTAACTGCATGCCACAGAACAGTACACTTAAAAATGCTGAAAATGGTGCATTTTTTGTAATGTGTATTTTACCACAGTTAACCCAAAGAGTATCACACATAAGCATTTTCTATAAAAAGGTAAACATCAAAAGGGTGGTTGTCTCTGGGGAGCAGGATTTGAGGGGAAAAAAGAAGAGGGGAGAAAATTTTGTTTCTCACAATAAACCTTGTAGAACTATTTGTGTATAATTTAACTATTCTTAGCTTTACATGAATAATTTTGATGAAGTATGTTGAAAAAAAAAGTATAGCTGGTTGTATTTGGAATATATGTATAGCAAACAGAATTTGTTGATGGGTGTGATGCAGGAAAAATTTCAACTCTCAGGTTACAAAGGAAGAGTTCCCCATATTTAAGGGACTTTTTACGCTTATCCATGGCATTATTGATTTTCTTTTCTGTTCTATGTGGTGTAATTGAGGAGTCTCTGGTACTCAAATTCATTGCCATAGCAAAATAGGATTAGAATTATGTTTTGTATGTGATTGAAATTAAGGCCTAGTCAATTTTCTAGAGTACTGTTCGCCTTATTGAGAAGAGAACATATACATTTGCTATAATGGGCAACAAAGTAAATGTAATTTTTTTGTAATATAAAATCTTGAGGATGGAGATAAAGGTTGAAAATTTGTGATAATCAGAATGATCTCTTTCCTTGACCTTGAAATCTTAAGATAAATATTTTTTTTTTTTGTGGCTTTTTTTTTTGGCTGGGGCTGGGTTTGAACCTGCCACCTCCGGCATATGGGACTGGCGCCCTACTCTCACTGAGCCACAGGCACCGCCCTTCAGCACCTTCTTTTGGTTGCAAGATAAATGTCACACTGTCCTACCCTTGCCACCTCTGAAGGCTCTCACACTTATTTCATACTTTGGCACATGTGAGTGAGTGAGTGGTGAGTTAGTGAGTGGTTTCTGTGTTGCTGCACAAAAACATGGAGGAAAATGGGAATTACAGCAATGAAGGAAAATAATGCTGAAAATTGGGTCTCCTGGAATAGAGCCAGAGAGGCATCATAATTATTTCATTGAGAAACTTAACTTTCTCTTAAATTTAAGATAAAGAACACAACCCACACCATGAAGATTTTTTTGGGTGGTTTGTACAATAACAACTTCTTTTCACTACAGTATTCCTGGGATTTACTGCTGTCCCAGGTATCACGAATAAATGTCCCATACCAATGTGAAAATTAGGTTCAGTTCACTGAACTCACGTTTGATTTTGACCTTTAGATCTAAGTTATGAGGTTGAAATGGATTGTTTTTAACATAAATAAGAAGCTGTTTTCATTATATGGTTTAGCCTCTGAAATATGCAAGAATATGAAAAAGATTATTCGAAATGATGCCCTAAATATAATATGTAAACATACTGCCTAAGTGCTATTAAACAGTGTTATATAAGGAGCCAAGAACAACCTTGAGTCATCAGGTTAAGTTTATATCTGGTCAGGCATGGCTAATCAGCCTTTCTAAAGGGTGGCGTCTGTGGCTCAGTGAGTAGGGCGCCGGCCCCATATACCGAGGGTGGCAGGTTCAAACCCGCCCTGGCCAAACTGCAACAACAACAACAAAAATAGCGGGCACCTGTAGTCTCAGCTACTCGGGAGACTGAGACAAGAGAATCGCCTAAGCCCAAGAGCTAGAGGTTGCTGTGAGCTGTGACGTCACAGCACTCTACTGGAGGCCATGAAGTGAAACTCTGTCTCTAAAAAAAAAAAGATGGACAAAACAAAATGTATTTTTCACCTTACCACTGGAAATAGCTATCACAGTTTGTGTTTACTTGATAGTGACCTCTCATTACAAGTTTGGGAGTGTTAATATTCTTGTGTTACATGTATTTATGAAGTTAATATCTTACTTCCTTGGATATGGATGTTTTTTCCAGTCAAATATAATAACTATGTGATTAAAATATAGGAAAATATTTTAAAACAAAGATTGCTTTCTTTTTTACTTCCTATCTCTTTACAGGGTTAGTTTTTCTGTTTCTGTTTTTCCTTTCTTTTGCTTCTCTTCTTCCCCCACCCCTTTACTTGTTTTCATTTTCTCTCTTCTTGCCTTTCCCTCTCTCTTAGTTCTAGAAATCCTGCTTACAAGAGGTGAGGGGTCAGCTTCTTCATGAGCTGGCTTATATGTTGGCTATATCATGTATTTTTAATTTTTAAAATCAACCATGGAACCTTAATTTTTAAAAATCAACTATAAGTTACTAAAATATAAGTAAATATAACTAAAATATAATGTTTAAATCAAGTTTGAGAGCCATGGAATTTATTTTCTACTTCACACATGTAGGTTAGTGGTTCTTTGGTCTAAAGAAAAATTCCAATTATTGAATTTTAGAGAGTTTAAATCCAAGGATATGGAGTAATTAGTTCTGGTTCTTCTCACATCCTAGATTGTTTTCTATATCCTCATTTATCTTCACTATTAATTCTTTTTTTTTTTTTTTTTTTTTTTGTAGAGACAGAGTCTCACTGTACCGCCCTCGGGTAGAGTGCCGTGGCGTCACACGGCTCACAGCAACCTCTAACTCCTGGGCTTCCGCGATTCTCTTGCCTCAGCCTCCCTAGTAGCTGGGACTACAGGCGCCCGCCACAACGCCCGGCTATTTTTTTTTGTTGTTGCAGTTTGACCGGGGCTGGGTTTGAACCCGCCACCCTCGGCATGTGGGGCCGGCGCCCTACTCGCTGAGCCACAGGCGCCGCCCTCTTCACTATTAATTCTAATCCTTATACTAAGACATTATAAGGCATACCAAGTGAACAGGGATACGCAGGACATGTTTTAAAATTGCTGTAAATCTTGTCCATTTTTTACTTACATGTGATTAATCTTTGGACCCTGCCTATGGATAATAATTCCTTCTACTATTTGAATTCCATCCTAAATTTGGTGAGTGCTTTTTCACATTCAGTTCTTCTCTATCCTAAACTACTTAATATAATTCTATATTGTAGATCTTACAGAGCATGATTGATAGGTTTGGTCATTTTATTTTTTCCTCCTTTTTATTAATTATTTTTTATTAAATCATAACTTTGTACTTTGATTCATTTATGGGGTTCAGGGTACTGCTTCGACCTACAATGTGAAATGTTTACATTGAACTAAGTAACACATCCATCACAATTATACTCATTTCTTAATGGTTTGGTCATTTTAATTCTTTTATTTTTTAATGCTTCGTTTGGGCAACAGGTATCATTAATACCCAAAGAAATAGAAGTCTTATGAAATTATAAAAGTTATTATAACATTTTATAAATGGAAGAATTCTGAGTTGTCAAATATCATATATAGCATGAGAAGAGTTACTACCAGCCCAAGTTACTTTTATTTTAAAAAAATTGAGTCTGATTTTATATTGGTTATAAGAATATTTTGAGATAATAATCTAAGAATGTAGACCCTTTAATAGACCTAGAATTAGGAGAAGGGAGACTGGTTCCATTGATGAAACCCTGAAAGACCATTAAAGCATTTACTTAATATGTACTTGACTTGTAAACTAGGACAGGGCATGCCTTATCCTATTATTGTCATATAGTTATAGTGATAATATAGAATAGAGAGCAGCAATCTACCCCTTAATAATTTTTCTAATGATTTTAGAGAGCATAAGTTCATAAATCCATTCTTAGTCAGATCTTTGTTGTACAAAAACTTTTGTGGTATCTTTAGTAGTAAAGAATATAGGTTTGTGAGTCAGGAGAGCTGGATTAAAAACTGTATCTGTTGCTTATAAGTTGCCTGGACAAATGACTTATCTAAGCATTAGTATCCTTCTTTATAAATGATTGTCAATAAAGTAATATACATGAAGTACTTCACACTGTGGTTAGCACACAGCAGGCACTTAGTAAATATGTGTATGCTATTTTGGACTGGTTTTGTTTTGAGATCTACATGATTTTATCAGGCAATTGAAGTCTTCAATTGGGATAGCTTGGGTATTGATAGCCTGATGCCAACTGTTCACCTCTTCATCTTATTCAAGAATGACAACCACATTTTTCATGACTACTTTTTAAACAAACTGGTTTAAGAAAGTATAAGTTTTTGTAGGGGCAGTATTTTATTTTATTAATTTATTTTTTAAACATTAGATTTTCCTTATCATTTTTATGCTTCAGTGTTAAAAAATACAAGCCTTTTTTTTTTTTAAACTGTATTTGCAGTGATGGCTTTAATGTCACTGAGAAACCAAACTCCAGATCTGTTTTCTTTTTTAATTTTAATTAATTAATTACTTTTGTTTTTTAAGAGAAGTGATTTTGCTATGTTACCCAGGGTGGATTTAAATTGCTGGACTATAGCCATTCTCTTGCCTTAGCCTCCAGAGAGGTGGGATTATAAGAACACCCCACCGCACTCAGCTATAAAATCTGTTTTAATGAGCAATTCAGGCCATAGAAATTAGTGAGACTTAAATGCATCTCTTTATGTTATTCTTAGAAATTTGATTTTGGGCTCTTTGTCGTTCTATAGTCTCTTCAAACAACTTCATTTATGAATCTGGTGATCGTATTTCTCAGTTACTAGGTTGAGCTGTACTCTGAGCTCCTTATTTTCTTATTTCCTTCTGTGCTAATACTTCTTAATATAGACAGTTCAGTTTATTGAGGAGCTATTTTTTTCTTTTTAATGACTCTAGACCCCTGCCATGTGTATAGAATGTAGTGGAGCCAAATTTGAGGGTTGGCTCTAGAGCCTTCCTCCTTGTGGTGCACCTTCTAACCTAGAAGGTAGTTCTTACTGGCCCTGGAAAAATAGAATTGAAAATTACTAGGATTATTGTGCTGTCAGCAAGTGTTTTAATTTTGTCTTTTGACAAAGTGTTTTCTTTGCTGAGCATGTAAACTTTATCAAAATAATGCTAATGGAACTGACATATAAGGAAATAAGAATAAAAGAAGAAAAAGATATAGTCTCCATGTTTAGGAGGGTCAGAGCAGTGGGCCTGAGGATTGTCTAGAAGAGAGAGATATCTAGCTCAGTGGTATTTTCTTACATCCTTCTAGATTTCCTTAAGAAAGAATTTTAGTAGAAAGTAACTGTAAACTGGTTTAAAAACTTAAAAAAACTTACATATAATAAAATTTATTATTTTTTGGTGTACATGAATCTCATGTTATCCCTGCTGCAGACAGGGTACAGAACAATTCCATCACCTTCTAAGATTACCTTAGGCTACAGTTTATAGCTCTTTTACTAATAGATCATGCTAGAATATATGAAGATTTATGAATATTTTAATGATATTTTGAATTGAAGTTCTATTATCCTGTCAATGCTATTTTCCCATGTTCTTTCCCTACATGTTATTTAGAGGTTTGCATCTCCTCTTGCATGAATTTCTATCGTGTTATTGGGAATTTGATTCTTTTCTGTGAAATATTTGAGCCTTGTATATAGCAGAATTTTCTTTACATATGAGGCTAGTATTTCTCTAGTCTGTGCTTTTTAAAAAAATTTAATTTTCTTTGAAAATTTAAAATTTTATAGAGTCAAATTTGTTGATACATTCTGGATTCTTCTATTACATTTCCAAAAGAAAAATAAGTACATGCTGTTTGTTTTTATTCTTTTGATAACCATTTTATTTCTTTCTTTTCCTATCTGGTATATATTTCTTTTCCTCCCTAGAAGTAATATGTCTCTTATCTAATCCTGATTAGCTCATTCATTCATTCATGAAGTTTGTATTGAGTAGTTATGATATGTAAAGTCCTATGGGTAGGCATTATGATATTCACAGATGAAAAATCTTGTCCTGAAGGAGCTTTGTCTTCTAATGAAAAATGAAAAACATGCACAAATAATAGGAATACAAGGTATCAAATAAATACTATGGAAGAAATAAAGATAAAATGATAAAAGATTTTAGAGAAGTGAGGAATCTCCTACAGTTTGTATAAGATACTATAAGTTTAATAATAAGGTGGCATTTAAATTAAATTTGGATACATGATGTTGCAATTACTATTGCTGTATAACAAATTATCACAAAACTTAGTAGCTGAAAACAGCAACTATTTTATTATTTGTGCTTATAAATTCTTTGGGTCAGGAATTTGATAAGGGCACAGTGAAGATGACTTATCTCTGCTCTAAGATGTCTAGGGCATCAGCTGGGATGAATTTAAGGCTGGGAGTGGCTGAGAACTAAGAGTTGGAATCATCTGGAGCAGACCCCTTCACTCACAACTCTGCCCCCTTTGTTGGGACTTACAGATTAGATTTGCTGATTTTGAGTGCTTACATGTGATTCCTAAGCACAAAGTGGAAGTTTCATTACCTTATTTGGTTTATCTTTGGAAGTCACATTGTATTGGTCAAGCAGTTATAACCTTGCTTTAGTTAAGGAAGGAGTCATAGATGGCCCTCTCTTTTTTGTTTTTTGAGTCAAAGCTTCACTCTGTTGGCGTGGGTAGTGTGCCATGGCATCATAGTTTACAGCCACTTCAAACTCTTGGGCTTAAGAAATCCTCTTGCCTCAGCCTCCCGAGTAGCTGGGACTACAGGCTGGGTAGTAGTCTACACCTGGGTAGTTTTTCTTTTCTTTTCTTTCTTTCTTTCTTTTTTTTTTTTTTTTTTTTGAGACAATCTCATTATGTCACCTTCGGTAGAGTGCTATGGTGTCACAGATCACAGCAACCTCAAACTCTTGGGTTCAAGTGATTATTTTGCCTCAGCCTCCCAACTAGCCAGGACTACAGGTATCTGCCACGGTGCCTGGCTATTTTTTTTGTTGCAGTTGTCATTGTTGCTTAGCAAGCCTGGGCCAGGTTCAAACCCGCCAGTCCCAGTTTATGTAGCCAGCACCCTAACCACTGAACTATAGGTGCTGAGCTAGTTTTTCTGTTTTTAATAGAGATGAGATCTCACTCTTGCTCAGGGTGGTCTCAAACTCCTGAGTCTATCTACCCACCTTGGCCTCCCAGAGTGCTATTTACCCACCTCAGCCTCCTGGAGAACTAGCATTACAGGCGTGGCCAGCACACTTGGGCTTTTTTTTTTTTTTTGAGACAGAGTCCTGCATTGTCATTCAGGGTACAGTACCTGTGGCCTCAGCCTAGCTCAAAGCAACCTCAAACTCCTGAGCATAAGCAATCCTCCTGCCTCAGCCTCCTGAGTAGCTAGAACTACAGGTCCTTACTATCATGCCTGTCTAATTTTTCTATTTTTGGTAGAGGTGAGGTCTCGCTGTGCTCAGGCTGGCCTTGAACTTCTGACCTCAAGCAATCCCTCCCCTTTACTTCTTAGAGTGCTGAGATTACAGGGATGAGTCACTGCATCTGGCTGATATACATATCTTAATACTGAACGTCTAAAGAATTTTGTGGCTGTTTTAAAAATCCATCCTGTAAGGCCATAGTTTGAATATCTTTCTAAGCTAAGGAAATAATGTAATTATGGCAAAAGTATAGAATAGTAAAAATTGCTGAGAGATAATCTAAGGCAGAGTTTCAGCTCATGATCATTACCCAAAAGAAATAAGGCAGGTCAACCTTGTGAATAGACAATTACATTGCCTATCCTCCTCCCTGCCTACCCCCACTAGCATGACACATACACACAAAACACACACAAACACATACTTAAAAAGTCAGTCCTTCAGGAGTTCTTTGGGTAAATGACTCTGGGAAAACATTTCATTGGAAAGTGATTATATGTCCTCCAAAAGTTTGTTCAGAAGTGTTTTGTGTGTATCTATCTGCCTTGCTTAATGGTTTGTAAAGAAATTATCCAGAGAGGCACATTCATACAGCATAAGGGAAGAAGCACTTGACCTTGTTTTTAATATCATATGTTAAAGCAATGAATATGCAGCATATATTTTAGAAAATATACATTTTATTCTTCTGTCCTAATGGAGTATGTTTGTTTTTTGTTTTTTTTCCTTTTTTGGCCATTGATCATGCAGTGTAACAGAAATAATAGGCTAGAATGGAAGCATATTTAACAGTAATGGGACTAGTAATTACTAGAAACTGTAATTAATTTTTGCTAGGCAATTCACTGATTGGGAAAGTATCATTAGAATCTCAACAGAGATGAACCTTTAGCCAAAAATATAGAAAAGTTGATTATTTGTAATTGAAAAATGACAGATGGCCACCTAAATTATTCCTTTGTATAGGTCTATGCGATTTTAAACTTTAGACTTTATAACCTTTGAACCTAGTTGGGATGGAGTCTTTGTTCATGATGTCATGGCTACATGACATCAAGATGACTACAGACTGGGATGTGTCAGACATGGTTAGATCATTAAAGCTGTATTTTTTCATCCAGGCATGGTGGCTCACGCCTGTAATCTGGGAGGCTGAAGCAGGTGGATAGCCTGTGCTTGGGAGTTCAAGACCATCCTGAGAAAGAGTGAGACCCCCATCTCTACTAAAAGTAGAAAAACTAGCTGGATGTTTGGTGGATGCCTATAGTTCCAGCTACTTGGGAGGCTGAGGCAAGAGGATTACGTGAGCCTAAGATTTTGAGGTTGCTGTGAGCTGTGACAACACAACACTCTACCCGGGTGACAGAGTGAGAGTCTGTCTCAAAAAAAAAAAAAGAAAGTTTTATTTTTCTCTCGTGGAGTCTTTTGGTTCTTTTTGAGCGGCTACCTAACAATCAATGTCAAGAGTTTTTATTGTAAATTGAAAATTTTCAACTGACCACATTGTATTTGTTGGAAAACTTGCACAAAATGTTATTCTGTTGACAAGTTTAGCCTACCTTACCTTCCTGACACACTTTTCTAATTGCATATCTATAGCAAATTTAGAACTGCTTTCAATTATTATGTGAAAATTCTCTGCAGATTGATTAGAGCAGTTATTTGGGGGAAAGAAAAAGCTTTGTCATATTTGACGCCAACTTGCATGTGTGTATTTTGGGTAAATTCATAAGTTTGTGTAAATTCATAACAGTGATAATGAATCTTTATATTAATTTTAAAGTATCTGGAGATTTTTGAAAATTGAGAAAATATTATTTTTGAAATCAGAATGGTTTGTCATGGGAGATAATTACCCTTAATAGCAGTAAGAAGTTAGTACATTAAAAAAAATGGTCAGAATCAAAAACTGGAGTAGTCATTACTCCCTCAAAGTCTTTGTCTTCTGGTGGTTGATAAAGAGAACTCTATGTATGTGTGTTTTTTTGTGGTCTTTGTATCTTAACAAGATATCACCATCTCTCTGCACCTACACATTCAACAAACTGTAGGTGAATATATTTGAAAAAAATGAAAACAATGAATAATAACACAAAAAACAATACAAATTAAAAACAGTATAACAGCTATTTACATAGCTTGTGTATTATATTCGATTTTGTATGTAATCCAGAGATGATTTAAAATAAACAGGAGGATATGTGTAGGTTATTTGTAATTACAACACCCTTTTATGTAAGAAACTTGAGCATTCATAGATATTCATATCTGCAGGGAGATCCTGGAACTGACACCTTGTTGATACTGAGGGGTGACTGTATATGGAAAGCTATATTTTTAGCTTAGATTTTGTGCATATGCCATTGAAGACTGGTTTGGACCATGCTGATCTTCATCTACTTTTGAAGGCTATCCTGCCCTTGATTTATGCTAATTTTATTGTGGTGCCAGAGGAGTTGAGAATAAAGAGTATCTCTTTTTCAGTACTATAACGCTTGTTTTTTTTTTAGGCTGAAGTCTGTTATTAATTTGTACCTTTCTTTCTAAATAAACCGTATAAAAAACCAAGCAAATGCCAAAAATTGGTATAGCCTACTTCTCAACAGTATGACTTATGTCTTCTTGTGCTAAATTTATAGCTCTCCTAGTTTCCCTAATGAAGAAGGCTGTGGCTTAACTGGGCATGTATTCAGTTTGACTTTTTTCATGGGTTTTCAAGCAGAGTTTAGTGAACATTTTAGGGATATAGATCTTTCGAGAATCTAATGAAAATCATGAACTCTTTCCTTAGAAAAATTATCATGTGCACATAAACTTTCAAAAAGTATCAGGGTATTTAGAGACTCTCTGAAACATATCCAATTAATTTATATGTCCTTTCTGGGAGCCATCCAGATTATTAAGGTCTAGTATAAGTGTCAGAATTAGTGGTATATTCTGGGAGGCTTCTTTTGTGTTTTCTTTATGATTCGTTAAGAGTACATAGTAGAGAAAGTTGAATAACGTTGAAACCATTTCAGAGTTCAATTTTACATAATTATTGGAAATGGATGGTATCTTCACTAACACATTGAAAATAGGGTTGAGATGTTGGTAAACTTTTCTGAGTAGCCTCGAGTTAGATCTAGTAGATGGGTGTTGGAGAATAAGTTGACTTGTGTTGCATTTTGTTGTTGGCAGGGATAAAGTTGAATAAAGGTGTATTTCTACATTTTGATTAAGTTGTAACTTCTCATGTGCTTTTGCTATTTATTTTTTCCTTTTCCTGTTATACAGGTACTACAGAAGAAATAGAGAAGGGAAAAATAACAATGAACTATGTTCTAATGTTGACTTGAAATAGCTAGAGATAGCATTATATGAATAAACTTAAATTTGGTATTCATTTAAATAGTAATATTATTCACTTTGTCATGAAAAGGCATTTTACTCTGGGAGAGACTTTACCTCCTTCTTCACAGAGAAAGTGCCACTTTTTCTTTATGAGTGACCTTATCTCTTAACCAATGTCATAGATAAACTGAGGATTACTAGGCAGAAACATTCCTGGCTTTCAGTACTTTCGTTCCTTAATTATCTATGTCTATACCAGTCTTTATTGCTTTAATTCCAGTCTCAGAGGAAGAGTTAACTAAGAGGTTAAAGCTATTTTCTTCCACCTGTGCTCAGTTCCATTTCTCTTCTTTTTATTTTTCAACCTTTCCTTCTCCAGTGGCTCCACTTCACACTCAACATGCCCAAGGCTCCCCTTTCATTGGTTATATCACTGTACCCCCTCTCTCCATTGCCAAATCATCAAATGCTTTTCTTTTCATACTTTCTGTCCTATTGAATAATATCACCATTGATCTAATACAGAAATCTACCATGCCAAGAAATTTAGACTTTAATCTATATATAGGCCCCTGAGGGGGGTTTTAAATTAGGGCTGGAAAGGGGCACGATTAGATTTATTCTGGGGCACTGTTTTTGCTTTCCTACCTGTTGAGATTAGTATCTTAGTTGTAGTGATATAAGTGTAGTAAATAAAATATTGTGGGATGGTGGAGGAGTTTACACAATATTTCTTATAAAGTTTAAATGCATTGTTTTAGTGAAAGTAGAACATTAAAACTATGGAGACTCTGAGTCATTTTTGACATAGTGAGGAAATTGTAATATCTGGAAATAGGGATGGACTAAATACCTAGATGAGGCTCTTTTTTCAACTTATTACATCTCCTAGTACATGGCAGTTTACTAGAAATCTTGAAAAATTTTGACATTTTTTCTTGAAAAATTTTCATTTTTTCCTTTAAAAGACATGGAAAAGTTATGCTCACTATTTGTGAGCTTGTATTTATACATTATATATGTGTACCAATTTTATTAGCTCAATGGTAACAAAATTTCTTGATTATGGACTGATATTCGTAAAATGTTTTTGTGTACATGTACCCCATTTACAAGGTGGACATAAAGTTCATGTGCAGTTTACTATGTTAAACTATTTTAAATGGCACACGAACTTTATGTCCACCCTATGTATGTGCGTATATATATTATATATGTATATGCACATACATATATTATATATATAAAACATTACATATGTACTACTCTCATTGGCTAGTATCTTAGGTCAGGATATACATTTAGGGAAAGGCCCCTTGTTAATAATACATTTAAATCTCTTTGCACATAGTATTTTTAATAATTTCAATTTTGGGGTATTCTTTTCTGTTAGATCTGATCATTATATTTACCATTTGCTGTGTTTGACCAGGGGCTCTTACTAGGTCTGTCAATTATCCATTGCCATGTAACCATCCCAAATTTAATGGCTTAGAAATACTGATTTATTATTTCTTAGGTTTTCATAGATCAGCACTTTAACTTGGGCATACTAGAAAATTTGTCTGCTGACCTCAACTGGAATCACTCACGTGGCTAGCTGACAGTTAGTGCTAGCTGTGGGATAGGCTAGCTCAGTCTCCATGTGGTCTCTTATCTCCTACTATGCTAAATTGCTTTGTTATATCATGGTGATCTTATTCAGAGAGAGAGAGAGAACTCAAATGCTAGGCCTCTTCAGACGTAGGCTCCAGAATTTTAAATTATACACTGCATTTTGTTAGCAAAAGCTAACAAAAGTTAGAAATTGACTGACAGAAGCCAAAAGCCAATTCAAATTCAAGAGGATGATGAAAGAAGCAGCGGTATCATATTGTGAAGGGGAATGGGCACAGGAAGGCATGATCCATTGGAGACCACTATGGTCTTATCACATCAAGATTAGGACAAATATTAACTCTTCTTGTCATTTTCTAGTATTATTAGTATTATTTTCAAGCCACAGAAATATTTTAAAGCTATTTATTTATTTTGTATATGTTTAACTAAAACAGGATAATCTAATTTTATTATATGAAATAATATTTATTATATGAAATCTACAATACATTAAAATGAATTTATTATATGAAATCTACCATACATTAAAATCAACTGAAAGAAAACCAAGTGAGGGTGTTACTGTCAATCATTCTCCACTCAGTATAGTATATCTCAAGGTCTGTCTATGGTGTATGCCTTTCTGATATACAGAGGGTAAAGGTATCAGTGTTGTCTCTTCTTAAATATTATTAAAACTTAGTTTCTTTCTTTTTTTTTTTTAAGATGAAAATAAATTTAAGTACTAGTGTGGTGTTTTTCCATAATCTCAGGGGTAGATGCACCTTACTTTGGAGCCATTATTCTAACTGATTTGGACCAGTTAATTGACACAAATCTGTGGTACTGGTATGCCCATTGGTGTCCACCCTGATAGATGTTATTCAGCATGACATTCTTCCCATTGCTCTGGACTGAGCATGAAAGCTCTTCTCAATGTAGGATCCAGGCTGGCCTTCACAAATAGATCATAAAGAGCGCATGAAATAAAATTTGTTTTTTATTATGCTTGTAAGAGATTGATTTTACTTGCAGAAGAGATAGAATGTTCCTATATGTTAGAGCAGGCATTTAAGGAAAGATCTTAGCAGCAGTATGTGTGTGTATGTATATGTGTGTATTTGGGAGTTTGTATATGGAGGCTGGGGAGATTCTGATTTTCATCTCTGCTTTAGTAGTTTTTCTTTCTTTCTTTCCTTTTTTTTTTTTTTAATTGTCAGGGTCAATTTTCCTTTGGTTTACATGTTCCTCGTGTGTGTTTGCTGATCTGACGTCTTTAGCTTTTCATACATGGTCCTATTGTACTGTAGGAGCTTTGTACTTTTATGAAGGAATTTACTATTTGAAAAACCTTGCTAAAATTCTAGTTCACTGACAGCTACTTGTCTTATAGCTGTGCTTTTCTGTGTCCTAGAAGAGAATGCTTCTTTCCTGTAGTCAGCAGGATTAACAGATGGCCAAGCTGAACCTCAAAGCATCCAGCCCTCTTTCCTGCTTTGACCTCATAACCTCTCCCCTGGTTGGCAGTGTGTTGGTGTTGACAGTTCTCCTGGTTCAGCCAAAGGTGAAAGATAATTGATTGTGGAGTAGTGGCTGGGATGGTATGTGTTTTCGCAGCAAGCATTCCCACCCCTGTCCCCAGGCAAAGCTTTGGATCTGGTGCATATTTCAAAGCATGTGTTAAATTTTATGTGATACTGATTAAAGTGGAGGGCTCCAGGGTGAATTGGCAGAGCCTCATAACTACATCTGCCAAATGATATATAGAGAAATGTCTTGCTATATGTCAGGCTGAAATCTGTCTATCTTAGCAATATGCAAGCCTGCAAAAGGAAAGATGACTCTGGCCATGTGCATATACGCAGCCTGTGAAACATCCAGGATTCTTCAGCAATGCCTTTGTTCCTATGGTATTTTAACTGGAAAGAAGGTCTTTTTATTTTCCCTCTCCTTTAAACCAAAACAACAACAAATCCCACATTGAAACAATAGTTTAAATAATAGTATTACCATGCCCTTTGGTTCTCCATTCCCATTTATTTAAAAACCTATCTTGGACCAAAGACAGGAAGGTAGAAGAATTAACTACTTTCAGAAACTAGATTTGTGAACCATTGAGATAAGATCTATGAAGTTGATTCTTTATTTTTCCTCTGACCTCTTTTTTCTTTTTTTTTTTGTAATTAAATCATAACTGTATACATCAATGCATTTATGTGGTACAATGTGCTGATTTTATATACAATTTGGAATGTTTACATCAAACTTGTTAACATAGCCTTTACCTCACTTAATTATTGTGTTAAGACATTTATACTCTACTCATAATAGATTTGACGTGTACCCTTGCAATATATACCATAGGTGAGGTTCCACCAATTACTCTTCCTCCACCCCCTTCTCCCCTAACCTTCCCTTCCTCTTCCCTCCTTCATCCTGGACTATAATTGAATTTTATCTTTCATATGTAAGTGTGAGTATTATAAATTGGTTTCATAATAGTACTGAGTACATTGGATATTTTTCTTCCATTCTTAAGATACTTTACTAAGAAGAATATGTTCCAGCTCCATCCATGTAAACATAAAGGAGGTAAAGTCTCCATCTTTTTTAAGGCTGCATAATATTCCATGGTATACATATACCACAATTTGTTAATCCATTCATGGGTGAGTGGGTACCTGGGCTGCTTCCATGACTTGGCAATTATGAATTGGGCTGCAATAAATATTCTGGTGTGGATATCTTTGTTGTAAAGTGATTTTTGGTCTTCTGGATATATACCTAGTAGAGGAATTGCAAGATTGAACAGCAGGTCTACTTTTAGTTCTTTAAATGTTCTCCAAACTTCTTTCTAAAGGGAACATATTAGCTTGCATTCCCACCAACAGTGCAGAAGTGTTTCCTTTTCTCCACATCCATGCCAACATTTGTAGTTTTGGGATTTTGTTATGTGGGCTACTCTTACTGGAATTAGATGATATCTCAAAGTGGTTTTTATTTGCATGAAGTTCATTCTTAAAGGAAGCAACGTCTTTATAAAGTAGGTAAGTTGTATCCAGAGCTTTTAGGTTAAAGGTCTCCTCAAGATGTTCTTTTAGAAGGAAATATGCATCTATATCATAGGCATAGATCAAAACCTCCTTAAAGGCCCCATAGATAACATTAGTATGTCCACGTCACATATTCTTGGACATCTTTCCCTGCTTTTATAACCAGGTTAGGGTAGACAGACCATCAGTTCTCTAAAAGGGCCTTAGAGTTTTTTTTCTTTTCCTTTTTTTAAAAATAAAGTAGAAAAGTAGGAAATTTAGAGGAATAAAAAGGATGAGAAATACCAAATCTAACAACCCCCCAACCCTAAACAAAACAAACAAAACCAAGAAAAAAAGGAAAGAAAGTTAAAATTACTAGAAAGAGGCGAACCAGAGGGAACAGATAATCAGATTAGGAATACAAAACATAGACTGGGTACTAACTAATAATATAAGGCAGCCACAATGATACTGATTTATGGATTTGAATAACCCCCCCAAATGTTGATTTATTTCATCATATTCACTCTCTGCTCCTGAGAATGAAGAATTGTTTGATCCTGTACATTGGCTTTTTTTCAGAATGGCTCAAAAGATGGCTTTGGGTACTCTCTGTAGGATCATCTGGGTTATACTTAAAGTAGGGAGGCCTAACTTGAACAATTTCATAGACAAAGAAAGTACTGTATGTAGCAGATCCTGAATTGGGAAAACAAAGACGTTTTATTGTTCAGAATTTGATTTTATAAACTCTCTTTTAAAAATCGCAATCCTTATACATGTGGATATATTCCAGCTTTCCAGGTGAGACCTTTGGAATCCATTTTGCTTTTAAGTGTTTTCTGTGATGTATCATGTTTCTTTGTTAATCAAGTTGCTTCCTCTCTTCCTTTTCTTCTTTCTCCTCCTCCTTTCCACTTCTTCCTCCTCTTCCTATTCCTCTGCTATGTTCTTCACCACTTTCTTCTCCTATTCTTTTGGATTGGGGGCAGAGAATATGTGAGGAACTAAAGTGTTATTTGCTCTTTTTTGAGCTTTTATTGGATTTCATGTGTTTTTTTTCTTTATTTTCCTCAGAGTTTGTCACAGAGATAATTATTTCTAAAGCATATTTTTGACTTAAGCTTCTTTTAAGGGTAATTTGGTGTTGGGAGAGGTGAAAATCTGTTTTTCTCCTTCCTAGAGTTTTATTAATAGTTAGGTTAAATAGGACTTACCCTGAGGATATTAGTATTGACTTCATGTAAAAGATGTTTCAAACCTAAGATTCCTCATTATTTCCTCTCCTGGGCTTATGTAGAATATTTTCCACAGGGAGAAAAAAAAAATGCAAATGGAATGTAATCAGTCACTAAATTCTAGTGAATGTGACTTCTTTCTAAGGATCATCTTAGAATTTCAAATGGGTCAGTTGTGACACAATCTTAATCATCAAAGAATACTATGAGAAAAAGAAAGACGGAAGACTCTACATACTTCCTTGTAGAGTGAAAGTTGAAAGGAGAAGTAGGAGTAATAGAAAAAGAATTTGGAACTTGTTAGTAATTACAGTAGATTTTTATTTAACACTTTCACCTTATTTATTTTATCTATGAAAGACTATCCTTGTTCACCACGGCACTCTACCAAGGGTGATAAAGTGAGACTCTGTCTCTACAAAAAAAATAAAAAGAGACTCCTTGTTTAGTAATATCGCTGAATTTGAATTTAATTTTAAGAAATGTCAAGATTAATTATCTTGATTTAGACTTCATTTCAAGATTAATTATCTTAATTTACACTTCATTTATTCTTTTAATCAATACATAGGTATTGAGTGTATACTAAGTGTTACTGAGTTTGAGACCAACCTGAGTAAGAGCGAGACCTTGTCTCTGGTAAAAATAGAAAAATTAGGCAGGCGTTGTGGTGGGTGCCTATAGTCCTAGCTACTTGGGAGGCTGAAAGGTAAGAGGATTGCTTGTACCCAGGAATCTGTGCTTGTAGTGAGTGAGCTATGATGCCACTGTACTCTACCCAGGGCAACAAAGTAGACTCTGTCTCAAAAAAACAAAAAACAAAATCCAAGTTACTGTATGGTATGCCAGATAGTGATATTTGCTATGGAGAAAATAAAGTAGGGAACAGGGAAGGTTTAGCTCTTTCTTTTTTTTTTTTGTTGCAGTTTGGCCAGGGCTGGGTTTGAACCCACCACCCTTGGCATATGGGGCCAGCGCCCCACTCAGTGAGCCACAGGCGCCGCCCCTGTTTAGCTGTTTCTTATGAGTGGGTAAGGTATTCTATTTTTTAGTGATCTTTACTAGACATTTAAACATTACAATGGTAATATTCTTGAGATTCATTGTTCCTGAACATTAGCTGAAAGTCATCATTTTACTAGAGTTTAGGCTATCTTTTTTTGCCCGCACTTAATGCCTCTGCCTCTTGTATAGACCAGATTCTATTTACTGGAATTTATTAATATTTATTTTAATATATAACTACTAAGCATATTGGAATAACATTTTGTATTTGTTCTTGATTTTTCCTGGTATCTTTGGCAGTACATAGCAGCGCATAGTACATAGTAGTACAAAGCCAAATACAACAGCAGGTCATCAAGTATTTGAAAATTCCAGATCAAAGTAGTTTATATTCATTATATATGTATATATTAACTCAAAAATAGATTTGGATGCTTTTTCTATTTTTGTTGCAGTTGCATCTTTGATAAACTAATTCATTTTTAGACAGGTTGCTAGATGCATTTGTGTTCTATTCTATTTCAGGACTGGAAAGTTTCAAATCATTTAGTCTTTTAGTTAATACTTGGAAATTTGACTTATTATATAGTGGGGTTTTAGGGATGGATTTGGCCAACTCCCTAGAAGTGTTTTCAGATTTTTATCTTTATGTGTATCTTCTTGGTTTATAACTTTGATGGACTCTCAAAGCAGTGTGGGTATCAGTTACGGTTTAGTCAGAGGAGTGGAACTACTAGGAGAGTGCTTACTCAGTTCCTACAATTGCATAAGGTCAGGTTTGTTCCTTTGTGTCTTATCCTGGGGTAACACAAAGTTTGAAGTCCACCCAGAAGCGGACAATAATGGCAAGTGGCTATAAAATAGGGAAGAACAAGGACAAGCTAGAACCCATAAGCACAAGCTGAAACCCAGGAGAACAGACTGAAACAATAGCAGTTCTTGCTGCCTCTGACCTCAATCATGTAGGTATCCTGCAGGAGAAACTGGTACCCTCTGTTATGGAGCTGAACCACGTTTGACTTAGGAGAAGCTAAAGGAAGATCCAGGGGAAGGTAAAATAATTGCAGATCTGGATGCTGCCCCATGCCAATAAGCTTAGCTAGCAGATAAGTGCACCATGTATGAGCTACCAGATGGCTTTTGCTTCATTTCCAATTTCTAAAACTTGTACAGGAAAGAATCTTGTGCCCCATCCTAATTAAAAACATATAGGGCAGGGAATTATGGGAAGAGTAGTTACGTGTAGCTACACTGGCACGTGACAGCTGTGTGTCTATGATCCCAAGACTACAATAGGGAATGGAACTATAGTCTGTAGGTGGACCACCCTTTTTTTTTTTTTTTTTTTTTTTGGTTTGTTTGTTTTTAAATAAAATTTAGTTGAACATAGCCATGTTCATTTATTTACATGTCCACTTTTGCACTACTGAGGCAGAGGGCAGAGTTGAGTAGTTGAACAAGCAACTGTAAATGACCTGCAAAAGCTAAAATATTTACTGTCTAGCTCCTTAAGAGGATGTTTGCTGACCCTTGTTCTATAGGAGCTAAGAGATTCTTTGGATCCCAGAAGACTCATATCCAGAAATACTTCTCAGAAGTTGCAGAACCTTGTATTAATCCAGAAGAAGCCATACTAATTTATATTTTCTGTTTGCAAGCATTCCTTAAAATTTTATTTGCTTTTACCCATATAGTTTTGTTTTCTGAGATAGTAACTAGAAATAGAATAAAAGTTATTTATAAAATATTATCGATTAACCTATTCAATTGCATATTCATTATGGCTTTCCCTATAAACTTTACTGCTAAACTATGTTCTGTGTAAGATATTTCTCGTAAACTTTGATCCTTTGTTTTATAATTATATTTCTTAAGGTAGATGTATTAATTTCCTTGAGCTGCTGTAACAAAGTACTACAAACTAAGTGGCTTAAAAAAACAATAGATGTTTATTCTCTCACAGGTTTGGAGTCTAGAAGTCTGAAATCAAGGTGTACGCAGAAGGTTGGTTGCTTCTTAGAGGCTCACAGAAAATCTGTCCCATCCTTCCCTTTTAGTTTCTTGCTGTTGCTAGCCATCTTTTGTGTTGCTTACGTTGTAGAGCCGTTATTCAAATCTGCCTTCTTCACATGATGTTTTCCCTGAGTGTCTAAGCTCTCTTCTCATTTTTTTTTTTTAATAAGGATGCTAGTCATAGTGGCTTAAGGCACACCCTGATGACCTCATCTTAACTTGATTACATCTGTGAAGACCCTAATTCCAAATAAGTTTATATTCACAGGTATTCAGAGTTAGGATTTCATTGTATCTTTTGAAGGGACACAGTTTAACCCACAACAGAATTTAAGGTGACCTGGCATACCATCTTCTTAGTAGCTTTCTTTGCTGTATGAAAACATGGAAATAAGCTCTAAATAGTCCAGAAATCTTTAGTGTAAGAAAGTCTGTACTTCACAAAAAACTAATTGAACAGGAATAACAGGCTTTATATTCAGAAACTGGGACTAATATACAAAGTTGTCGAATTGCTTAGAATGACTGATCTATGATTTGTTACTAGTGTTTGACAATGAGTTGTGCTTTGCTGCAGTTGATAAGTCAGTAGTAATTAGTCAGTGACAGTTTTGGTATAGCCATTAAGTCAAAGGACTTGTCAGGGAATTAAAAAAAAGAATTGCTTCAGAACCTTTTTTAGGAAAGGTGAATTTGACATATGATCTACTGATGTTTTAAATATTGAGGGAACTTGAGAGTAAAGAAGTGATTTCTAACTTGGAAAATAAGATAATCTGCTTAATTAAAAAATTATAAATATTCCTCTTTGTCCCATGGAAATATAAAATGATTAGAATGTACGTACAGTAAGGGGATATGATGAAGGCCATCAGTCATTTTTCTTTTTCTTTTTTTTTTTTGAGACAGTTTCACTATATCACCCTTGGTAGAGTAACCTCAAACTCTTGGGCTTAAGTGATTCTCTTGCTTCAGCCTTCCAAGTAGCTGGGACTACAGGTGCCTGCCACAACGCCCGGCTATTGTTTTTGTTGCAGTTTAGCTGTTGTTTAGTTGGCTGGGGCTAGGTTTAAACCTGCCACTCTTGGTATATATGGCTGGTGCCATAACCACTGTGCTATGGACACTGGGCCCATCTGTCATTTTTCATCATTTTAGGGGAGAGATATTTGTTAATTATAACATTGCTAGTCTTAGTTATCATGTACCTGACATGGTGCTTAAATGATAAAAAGATTATTGGTGTTATGAAACATCTGTTTAGAGATTTTGTAGTTATTTTTGACACTTTTGTGAATTAGGCCAGTGTTTTTTTTCCTCATTGCCTTATTAAGCTAGAAAAGTTAAGTGAGAAAAGGCAACATCTTTAGGCAGCTATAGAAACTTGGTGTTAAACTAGTTTGAACTATTGGTTTTATTCCTGGACTTTAATAAACCACCTCTGTCTTCCTGTTGTGAAGAAATTAAAACTTGTATAACAGGTTGTATTGGCTGAGACACAGCCGGTATGAGAAGCTAAGTAATACTGTCTACTAGGGCAATGCGCTTTGTATCTACCAATCAACCTCCTGTCATCTTTCCCTTTCCCACCCCTATCACCTGTCTTCACCCCACCCCTCAGGCTTCTAAGTCTCTCTCGTCCATTATTCTATACTCTGCTTCCATGTGTACACATTATTTAGCTACTATAAGCGACAGCATGCAGTATTTGTTGTTCTGTGTCTGAGTTGTTTGGCTTAAGATAATGGCCTCCAGTTCCATCAATGTTGTGGTAAAGGACATAATTTCATTAATTTTTATTGTTGAATAATGAATATATACAATTCATTTTATATATATATATATACACACCACACTTTCTTCACCCAAACCTCCATTAATGGGTGCTTAGGTTGATTCCCTATCTTTGCTATTGTAAATAGTGCAGGGATTAATTTATGAGTGCTGGTATCTTTTTTATATATTGATTCCTTTTCCTTTGAGTAGATACCAAAAATCCAGTGGGATTGCTGGATTGTATGGTAGTTCTATTTTTAGTTCCTTGAGAACTGGCCATACTGTTTTCCATAGAGTATGCACTAATTTACATCCCCGTCAACTGTGTATAAGAATTCCCTTTTCTCTGCATCCTAACCAACATCTATTATTTTTGCCATTTTATAATAGCCATTATGATTGGTACAAATTGATATCTCATTGTGGTTTTAATTTACATTACTCTAATGATTAGATGATTAGTGATTATTGAACAGTTTTTCATATACTTATTGCTCATTTGGTTTTCTTCTTTTGAAAAATGTCTGTTCATATCCTTAGCTCATATTTTAATTTTTGTTGTTGTTGTTGTTGAGTTGAGTTTCTTGCAAATTATGGATATTAGTCTCTTGTCAGAGGTACATAGGTAATTATGAAAGTTTTGAGATACACAAAAATTAAGAAATATTAAACCTGCTTGGATGGAAACAAACAAGGCCCTCCCAGCAACACCAGTAAAGCCAAGGAATTTGAAACTTGCGTGGGTGAATCAGAAAGGGTACTATTGACTGTGTTTCTTGGAAGTGAAATAATGGACCATAGCACAGACTGTCTCAAAACTTTTGTAGTGGCCCACATACAGTGTGCAAGTATTTTCTCTCTTTGTGCAGGTTGTCTGTTCACTCTGTTTCTTTTGCTGTACAGAAGCCTTGTAGTTTAAGTCTCATTTATCTATTTTTGTTTTTGTTGCCTGTGCTTTTGAGGTATTAGCCATGAATTCTTTCCTTAGACCAGTATTTTTCAACCTTTTTTAATCTCACGGCACACTTGAACCTACAGTTCTGCAGTGCACTTAGAATAGAATAAAACTACTTACTATGCTTTGAGCTTCTTTTGAAAATAATTTAATTAAAAAAAGAAAAGAAAATAATTTAATTAATGATCTTTAAAAATTTTTGTACCACATCTAAGACCCTCTCTCAGCAAACCAATATGCTATGGCAACCAGTTGAAAATCACTGGCCTAGACCAATGTCGGTAAGAGTGCTTTCATAGTTTCAGGTCTTTCATAGTTTTCCTCAGTGCTTTCATAGTTTCAGGTCTTATATTCAAATCTTTAATCCATCTTGAGTTGATTTTTGTATATGGTGAGAGGTGGCGTTTAGCTTCATTCCTCTGCATATGGACATCTAGCACCATTTTTTGAAATGGGTGTCCTTTCTCCAGTGTATGTTCTTGCTGACTTTGTCAAAGATCAGATGGCTGTAAGTGTTTGTCTTTCTGGGTTCTCTATTCTATTCAATTGATCTGTGTGTCTGTTTTTATAACAGTACCATGCTCTTTTGTTTACTATAGACTTGTAGCATAATTTGAAGTTAGGCAATGTGATGCCTCCTGCTTTGTTTTTTATTGCTCAAGATTCATTTGGCTATTCAGGCTCTTTTTTGGTTCCATAAGAACTTTGGAATTGTTTTTTCCAATTCTGTGAAAAATGATGTGTTTTGATAGGGCAGTATGGTCATTTTAATGATATTAATTCCTCTAGTCCACGAACATGGGATATTTATCCATTTGTTGTGTCACCTAGAATTTCTTTTATGGATGTTTTGTAATTTCCCTGTGGAGAATTTTCCCTTCCTTGGTTATATTCCTATATTCCTAGATTTATTTTTTTCCTTTGTAGGTATTGTAAATGGGATTGCCTTCTTGATTTGGTTTTCAGCTTGGTTATTCATCTACAGAAGTGCTATTGATTTCTGTTTATTGATTTTGTATCTTGAAATTTTATTGAATTTATTTATCAAACTTAAGAATATTTTGGTAAAGTCTTTTAGAGTTTTCTAGATATAAGATTGTATCATCAGTGAAGAGGGAGAATTTGACCTCCTCTTTTCCAATTTGGATGCCCTTATTTTTTCTCTTGCCTGATTGCTCTGATAAAGAAAGACTTCTAGTACTATGCTGAATAAGAAAGGTGAAAGTAGGCATCCTCATCTTATACCAATTCTAAGGGGGAATGGTTTCAACTCTTCCCCTTTAATTATGATGTTGGCTCTGGATTTGTCAAATGTGGCCTTTATTATTTTGAGGTATGTTCTTTCTATGCCTACTTTGTTAAGAATTTTTGTCATGAAGAGTTGTCGAATTTTTCTGCATCTATTGAGATGATCATGTGGTTTTTGTCCTTAATTCTGTTTAGTGATATATCACATTCATTGATTTATGTATGTTGAACTATCTTTGCATCCCTGGTTATAAAACCAACCTGATCATACTGTTATTATGTTTTTGATGTGCTGTTGGATCAGTTACTAGTATTTTGTTGAAGATTTTTGGATCTTCAAAAATATATTCATCAGAGATATTGTTCTGTTGCTGTCGTTGTTGTGGCAATCTTGTGTGGTTTTGGTATCAGGATGATATTGGCCTCATAGAATGAATTGGGGAAAATTGCCTCTTCCTTGATTTTTAAAACAGTTTCAGGAAGATTGGTATTAATTCTTTGCATGTTTGGTAGAATTTGGCTGTGAATCCATCTGATCCTAGATTTTTTTGGTTGGGAGTTTTTTTGTCATTGGTTTAATGTTAGTACTTGTTACTGGTTTGTTCAGAATTTCTGTCCCTGCCCCAGTTCAATCTCCAGAGGTTGTATGTTTGTAGGAATTTATCTCCTTCCCTTAGGTATTCTAGTTTGTGAGCATATACTTGTTTATTTTAATAGTGTCTGATTTTTTTTTTTTTTATTTCTTTGGTATCTAGTGCCTCCATTTTAATTTTTGATTTTCTTTATTTGTATTTCTCTTTTATTTTCTTGGTTTGTCAACCTAGTGGTTTATTAATTTTGTTTATCATTTCAGAGAACCAGCGTTTCATTTTGCTCTATTGTTTATTATTTTTGTTCTTCTGCCAACTTTGGGTTTGGTTTGTTCTTATTTTTCTAGTTCTTTGAGGTGGGTCATTAGGTTGTTAATTTGTGATCTCTCTACTTTTTTGATGTAGTCATTGAATGCTATAAACTTCCCTGTAGCACTGCTTTTGTTGTATCCCACAGGTTTTGGTATGTTGTGTTTTCATTTTCATTCATTTCCAAAGCATTTTAAATTTCTTTGTTGTTTACCGTATATTTGTATAGATTCTGAAGTTCCTTTTGGTTTTGATTTCTAGCTTTATTCTACTATGGTCTGAGAAGATACTTGATATGGTTTTGATTTTTTTTTTTTATTGTTGGGGATTCATTGAGGGTACAATAAGCCAGGTTAAACAATCAAGCTTTTGTCTGATTGCAATTGTTAGGTAAAGTCCCTCTTGCAATCATGTCTTGCCCCCATAAAGTGGGACACACACCAGGGCCTCACCGCCCTACCTCTGTCCCACTTTCTGCTTTTCCTCCCCCCCCATAACCTTAATTGTCATTAATTGTCCTCATATCAAAATTGAGTACATAGGATTCATGCTTCTCCATTCTTGTGATGCTTTACTAAGAATAATGTCTTCCACTTCCATCCAGGTTAATACAAAGGATGTAAAGTCTCCCATTTTTTTTAATGGCTGAATAGTATTCCATGGTATACATATACCACAGCTTGTTAATCCATTCCTGGGTTGGTGGGCATAATTTAGGCTGTTTCCACATTTTGGCGATTGTAAATTGAGCTGCAATAAGGTTTGGATTTTTAAAAATTTGTTAAAGCTTATCTTTTGCCCTACTTTTTGGTTTTTCTTGGAGAATGTTCCATGTGCTAGTGAAAAGAATATATGTTCTGTATTTACTGCTTAGAATGCTTGGCAAATGTTACGTCTATGGGATCTAAAGTCCAATTTAAGTTTAGTGTTTCTTTGTTGTATCCCACTATTATTGT
Organism: Nycticebus coucang; assembly: GCF_027406575.1. Classification (NCBI taxonomy): domain Eukaryota; kingdom Metazoa; phylum Chordata; class Mammalia; order Primates; family Lorisidae; genus Nycticebus; species Nycticebus coucang. The sequence continues at coordinate 71,366,883 of NC_069783.1, read as the reverse complement.
ATTGCTGTCTACCTATTCTTGCTTTCTTTTTATTTTTAGAGATAGGGTCTCATTCTGTTACCTGGGGTAGAGTATAATGGTGTCATCCCAAAGCTCTCTGTAGTCTTAAACTTCTGGGCTCAGGCGATCCTCCTGCCTCAGTCTATGGAGTAGTTGAGACTACAGGTATGTGCCACTATGCCAAGAATTTTTTTTTTAAATTGTTATTGTAGAGATGAGGTCTCTCTCTGTTGCCCAGGCTAGTCTTGAATCCTGGCCTAAAGGTATCTTCCTGACTCAGCCTCCCAAAGTTCTGGTATTGTAGGTGTGAGCCACTGTACCTGGCCTCTATCTTTTTCTTTAGGTCTAGTAACATTTGTTTTGTGAAACTGGGTGTTCTGCTGTTAAGTACGTATATACTGTATTTAGAGTTCTTATGTTCTTTAGCTGAATTGATCACTTTACATTATATAATGACTTCCTTGTCTTTTATTACTGCTTTTGACTTGAAGTCTGTTTTATCTGATAAGTATAAGTATAGCTAGTCCTGCTTGCTTTTGGTTTCCATTTGTGTGGAGTATTTCTTTCTACCTATTTTACCTTTACTCTATGTATGTCTTTACAGGTAATGTGAATTTCTTATAAGCAGCATATAGTTAGATCATGTTTTTAAATTCATTCTGCCAATCTGTATATTTTAAGTGGAATATTTAACTTATTTACATCCAGGGTTGGTATGTAAGGTTTTATTCCTGTAATATTGTTAATTGTTTTCTAGTTATTTTCTACATTCTTAGTTTTTTTTGTCTCTGTCTTCTTGTGTTTGTGATTTGATGAAGTTCTGTCATGTTGTCATTTGATTCCTTTCCTTTCCTTCTTCATGTGATTGTTTTATAAGACCTGTGAGTTTTTTATATTTTCATGATGGTGAATAGTGACCTTTTGTTTCCAACATTTAAGTCCCCTTTGAACATTTCCTGTATGGCTGCTCCAGTGGTGACAAATTCTGTCAACATTTGCGTGTTTGGGAAAGGCTTTATTTCTCCCTAATTTATGAGGCTTATTAACAGACAGTTTTTTTTTTTTTTTCTTTTAGCATTTCGAAAATGCCATCCCATTCTCTCTGGCCTGTAACATTTCTGAAGAAAAGTCTGCTATTAGTCTGATGGAGTTTCCTTTATAGGTGACTAGATGCTTTTCTCTTCATAATTTTAAAATTCTTTCCCTTTGGTTTTATGTATTTTAACTATAGATAGTATGTTGTTGTGACATCCTTTTTGTAGTATATTTGCCTGGGGATAGCTGGCCTTCGTGTATCTGCTACATGGTAGACTGGAGAAATTTTCATTAGCTGTTTTTAAAAATATATTTTCTAATTTTTTTGATGTCTCTTTCCCCTCAAGGATACCGATAATTCTTAAGTTTGGTTACTTTTTATAGTCCCAGACATTTCAGAGGCTTTAATCATTCTTTTGTATTCTTTCGTCCTTATTTTTGTCTGACCTGTCTTCCTTATTTCAAAAGACCTGTCTTCAAGTTCTGAGATTCTTTCTACTGTTTAGTCTATTATTGAAACTTTTGAATGTATTTTATGTTTCCTTTACTGAGTTTTTTAGTTCCAGAATTTTTTTTCCCCCCTTCAACATATCTCTCTCCCCAGTAAATTTATCCCTCATATCATAAACTAATTTTCTGATTTTTTTGTTATTGGTTTTAGATTTCTTTCACATCTTATGGGCCTTCTTTAAAATCAATATTTTGAATTCTTTATCTGGCATTTTGAGGTGTTCTTTTTGATTGTGATCTGTTATTGGACAATTGTTGTGTCTTTTGGTGGTGTCATACTTTTTTGGATTATTCATCAAAGAAAATGTAATAAAATAAGACTGTATAGTCAGCATTATTGAATAAAATGATGGCTTGCTTAGAGTGCCCCAGTTGTTAACAAAATTTATGTTTCTTAGCACCAGAGGATAATATCTTAAGCAATTATTTCTTTGTAGACTATCTATAAATACTATGAAGGTAGAAAAACACAGGTGAAAATTGGGGAAAAATATAAAATCTTATAATTATACTATGTATAGGATAAATATTCTTTACTTGTTTAGGATATTTTGAAAGGTAAATGTTATTTATATGTGTTGCACAGGGCCTCTTCTTTTCACCAGAAGGAATAAGATTATAACTAATACTTACAATTGCTTTGATGAGAAGTTCAAATCTTTCAAGATAAATAATTTAGAATGCTTGCTTAATTTTATTGATGGGGTAAATAGAGAATTGAGTATTTTGCTTATGATTATGCAGAAATCTCAAAAGAGAACACTAATACTTTATCTCTGAAACTTGGGCTTTTCCAGACACTACTCCTTGGCAAAAAAATCTGTGCCTTATTCATAAGATGTTTTGCTTCACTAGGAGTCTCAAATCATAATTGTACATTGAAAATATCAGGTATTTGCCCCATGATATTACCCGTTTTGTTTAATCCTAAACTTTATTAACTCACTAAATTTTGTATATGGTATGTTCGTTAAGTTATAATATTCCATGGGTGGTTTTTCTATCATGTTTCTTCTCTTAGTCTTAAAAGCCTGAGCCTACCTAAGGAAATCCACTTTACCAAACTGCAGACTTCATGTGCAGTGGAACTTAAAAAAAAAGAAAAACTCTTGGCTGAGCCTGAATGCTGAGAAGCAGCAAAGTGGTTTTCTCTGTCTGGAGAAAATTGGAAAAGGGGAATTATTAAGCCCTGCAAATGTAGTTGTTGATGGAAATGCTGACAGACCGGTCCTGCTTTGGTGCCACTGTCGTGAGAAGTCAATCAATATTAGATGTATTGTAAGAGCTGCTTGTACAAGCTGAGTCTTGTAGGCTTTGTCACATATAAATAAACCCCTTCAAAAAATGTTAAGTGATTTCTATAAAAAATATTTATTCTGTTCTCCTTCTTAAGCCAAATTTTTGTTGTTTATGGCTTCCTGTACCCAACAGTTCCTGATTGTCTCAGAAAGCAAAACATGTCCTGCATGGATTAAGCTGCTGAAATGCCTTTCAGGCATTGTTTATGAGTCTGTGCTCTTTATTTTCAGAGAGAAAGCGAATACTTTAATGTCTTCCATATTTCATAAATCTGTCCCATGCTACAATTCAAAGCTGTGTGTGTTTTTGTTAGAAGGTACTGCTGGTTGTACTTAGAGTAAAAAAACTGCGTAAGAATGTTGGTGAATATTTGGGTGGTGGTGGCAGACTCCCCTAATAGGGATTTAGTACTGGTTAAAAGTGCTGTTGACGTTTTGGCTAAAGAAAGCAGTTACCAAAGGTGCTGGTATAGCCAGTTGTAGGGTAGTTTGCTTTTTGATTGCTTTGCACCATGAGTTTCCTTTTTGATTCATTCTTTGGGATCAGTCTTCCTTCTGGGCATATTTGCTAGTTTGCTACTTCTGACTCCATTGCTAAGCATCACACAGAGTGTGCCTACCTAGTAGTCTGAGTAAAGGAAAACCGACTTAGCTTGCTATAAACTAGATGGACTCTTTCTGAAGTTATCCAAATGTAAACCGTACTATTTTCTTCTTAATTTATTTTGAAAATTTTTGAACATGTAGAACAGTTAGAAAAATTATACAATCAATACTTATTTACCCACTACCTAGATTCTATAATTAACATCTTAGAGTACTTACTTTATTATACATCTATACATCTGTTATCCATCAATCACATCTTTTTTTATGCATTTCAAGTTTGAGACATTACTATGCTTCACCTCTAAATACTTAAACATGGTAACATTAGTTAGAGCTCAATATTTGTTTGATTATGTTTTCTTCTGAGGTAAATTTTAAATACCATGATATGTACAAACCTGAAATGAGTTTTTGACAAATATGTGCACCCTCCTCACCTAAACCTCTACTAAGATATAGAACATTCCTATTACCCAGAAAGTCTCTTATTTCCCTTTCCACTTAGTTCTCTTGTTCCCTTCTTTAGAGGCAACCATTGTTCTGATTGTTTTTCCACTATAGGTTAGTTTTGCTTAATGTAGAACTACATATAAATGGAATCATGCAGTATATTCTCTTTTATGTAAGGCTTCTTTTACTCAGCATAATGATTTTGAGATCCTTCTATGTGGTTACATACATTAGTAGTTCATTTCTTTTAAGTATTATTCCCTTTTATGAATTTTAACTGTTTATTCATTCTTTTAATTGATGGATACTTGGGATGTTTCTGTTTTTGGCTACTATACATTAAGCTACTATGAGCATCCTTTTCCAAGTCTTTTTGTAGACTTATGTTTCATTTCTCTTGGGTAATATACATAGCAGTGAAATTGTGGATCAGAATGAGAGCCAGAATCAAACCTTTGCTAAGTAGTTGTACCATTGTATGTTTCCTCAATTGCTCTGCCTTCTTGGTAACATTATTTATCATTAGTCTTTTTAATTTTAGTTTTTCTGGTGTTATTTCATTGTAGTCATCATTTATTTTGGTGGGAAATGAGGAATAAAAAATGGAAGGGATATAAAAACAAATTGTAGTGACATACCTAGTGGATTTTCTGCTCTCCCATGGGACATGGGTGAAACAATGAGTGAAGAAAATACAAGGAAGAGCAGGACAAAAAGGTGTAATGAAAGTAAGTGACAAAGGAGCAAGGGCCTGAAGGATAGTCATGTCAGAGGTTTGGAACAAAAAAGACTAGTAGTTAGCATAGGAAAGTAAATTTAGTTGAGTTTCCTCCCCTTCCTTTCAGTTGTAAAACGTCTTTATTGTTTTGATATCTGTGGGAGAGATTAATATTCATTGCTTTAAAATTTCATGTAATATCTGAGGTGTATGTAAACAAGAATGTAAGAATAAGGGAGGAGGGTGGATGGAGAGAAGGTGATTGGTGGGGCTACACCTACAGTGCATCCTACAAGGGTACATGTGAAATTTACTAAATGTAGAATACAAATGTCTTAACACAATAACTAAGAAAATGCCATGAAGGCTATGTTAACCTGTTGGATGAAAATATTTCAAATTGTATATAAAACCAGCACATACTCCACGATTGCATTAATGTACACAGCTATGATTTAATAATAAAAAAAAGGGGAACCAAAGGGGAGGGGAAAGAATGTAAGAATAACTTAAAATCTCACTGCCCTGTTCACATCTTGATGAAAAGTTTTAGATTTTTATTTATGTACAAATCATTTATTTGTCTATACCTGCATATCATTATGTATGTATTTGCCAAAATAGACGAGCTATATATACAAATTATAGGCTTTTCTTTCATATCTTAAACATATTTAATGTCCATAAATACTTTTAAAAGTTTATTATATAGGCTCGGCACCTGTGGCTCAAGCGGCTAAGGTGCCAGGCACATATACCTGAGCTGGAGGGTTCGAATCCAGCCCAGGCCCGCCAAACAACAATGAAGCTGCAACAAAAAAATAGCCAGGCGTTGTGGCGGGTGCCTGTATTCCCAGCTACTTGGGAGGTGGAGGTAAGAGAATTGCTTAAGCCCAGGAGTTGTAGGTTGTTGTGAGCTGTGATGCCATAGTGATGCCATCATAGTGTTGTGATTTGTGATGCCAAAAAAAAAAAAAAAAAAATACCGTAATTTAACTATTCCTCTATTGTTGGGCATTAGATTATTTCTAGTTTTTTTAAAGCGGCTAATTTTTCTCTTTTTTTTAGCATCTGCTACATGTAAAGCTGTTCTGAGTAGACAGGGTTGAGGAAGGTAGAGAATCTGACATTAAAAAGTCATAGTTATGCCTTCTAGGAACTCATAGTTCTGTGAAACTGAATCAGATGCTAAAAGCTTTCAAGGTAAGTACTTTTCTTGTATATTATGCAGAGGGTGTGTGATGGTTTGTGCAAATCTCCTTTAAGTGAGGCTTCATATGACTTTATTGCCAGCCAGTCCTTTGTCGGTATTTCTGGGAAGCAAGATTGCCAAATTTTGATAGAGTTTAATATTCTGAGAAGTACAATAATTTAGTTGCAGTTGAAAATAGACAACTGTTCCCGTGGTTTTTAGATGTTGTTTCTCAGAACCCTAGAATTGCATAAGAACTTCATAAGTGTTCATTGAAAGAATAATTATAGGCTTGGTCCTGTAGCCTACATTATAGGCTAGGGCACCAGCCACGTACATCAGAGCTGGTGGGTTGGAACCCAGCTTGGGCCTGCCAAACAACAATTGACAACTGCAATAAAAAAATAGCTGGGCGTTGTGGTGGGGGCCTATAGTCCCAGCTACTTGGGAGGCTGATGCAGGAGAATCATTTATGCCCAAGAGTTTGAGGTTGCTGTGAGCTGTGATTGCACAGTACTCTACCGAGGGTGAAAAAGTGAGACTGTGTCTCAAAAAGAAAAAAAAAAAGATAATTATAGAGGTATATCTCTTCCAGTATTTATGTGAAATCTTGTAATAGGATTTTGGAGGTTTAATGTATAAAATAATATCATGGTGTGGCGCCGGTGGCTCAGTGATTAAGGCGCCAGTCCCATATACCGAGGGTGGCAGGTTTGAACCCTGCCCCAGCCAAACTGCAACAAAAAAATAGCTGGGTGTTGTACGGGCGCCGGTAGTCCCAGCTACTCAGGAGGCTGAGGCAAGAGAATTGCCTACGCCCAAGAGCTGGAGGTTGCTGTGAGCTGTGATGCCACCGCATTCTACCAAGGGCGATAAAGTGAGACTCTGTCTCTTTAAAAAATAATAATAATATCATGGAATAGCTTATAACCTTTCAATTTTATGTGTGGAATCAAGATAGATTTTTGCCTTACAGTTTTCTTTTTAATTATGTTTATAAAATCAGAAGCAAATCAGCTTAGATATTCATACTCTAACTTTGTCATTAGACAGTGTAAATCTTTTAAAATTATTGATTGACTAAATAAATAGTGCTTTTTTCTTGGACCTTCTCTTTATTTTATGATCACCTTGATGGTTCATGTGAACCCATGATTGTTCTTTTCGAAATTTATTTAAAACATATTTCCTTTCAAGTAACTTCTTGATGAATTTTTTTTTTAACACAAAGGATAGCAATTAAAAAGTAAAAAGAGGAAAATGTGGTGGAGAATATAATATAAAAAGGAAACCAACAAAATATGTCTAGGAGTTTGTATACTTTTTCTCTTCTTACTGTTTGAATTTTATCTAATTTAAGTTGTGATCCTCATCTCCTAGGATTTTGTTTCTTGAATGGAATAAATAATGTCAGTTTGCCCATTTGTGTAAAAGGAACCTTAGGAAGAAAGAGCAGATGGTTGGAGCCATTGTGTTTCTTACCCAGCTGGGAAGGATACAGTTTTGAAACGTTATTTCCATTGTGTTTAATATGGCTCAAGGGCCTTTTCGTAGCACCTTTTTTATTTGGCCATGTGTTTTTGCCTAGTTCACGGTGGGAAAGGGAACTGTAGTCTAGACTTTGATTTTAGGAATTAACTAGCTGTTGTGACTAGCAAGATTAAAAATCTTTTCAGACAGATTGTATTAGTTCTTTTTTTTTTTTTCAGATGCTCTGGTTACAAATAACTTTATGAATTGAAATTATGCCTTCCTTCTACTTGGCTAGTTGTGAGAAGGTACTTAGAAGAATTTTCAGTTTATATGGTATATGCCTCTAGCAACAAAAGCATTTTTAGTTATTTATATTGTTTTTAACAAGTTAAGACTGCGCTATTGTTGTGACTGGTGTCTTTTAAGAAATCCATGAACATGTGTTCAGGGGAATCTCCTTTCTTATCAACTATACCAGGGGTCCTCAAATTGCCGCCCGCGGGCCACATGAGGCAGTGTGATTGTATTTGTTCCCGTTTTGTTTTTTTACTTCAAAATAAGATATGTGCAGTGTGCATAGGAATTTGTTCATAGTTTTTTTTTTTTTAAACTATAGTCCGGCCCTCCAACGGTCTGAGGGACAGTGAATTGGCCCCCTGTTTAAAAAGTTTGAGGACACCTGAACTATACTATCATCTGCTTTTTCTGAACTCTTGAGGCATAGAGTTAATTTACTTTTTATGACTAAAATGTATATAGCTAACATTTTATATACTTGCTTAAAAGTATAGAGTTGGTATAAGTATTTTCTCTCTCCATTTGACAAATGCTTTATTTGTTAGTCGATATATTACCCTATACCCTATGTGTATATACCTGTTGGAATTTTCACATGATAGATAAGAGATGGTACACATTACGGTTTCTTGTCAATGATTCGTTTACTCAACACTAATTGAAAGCCTGCATTATACCATGTTTTTGTATGGGGATTCAAAGACTTAAAAGACATAAAAGACTGTTGCTTTTAAAACTCAGAAACTAAGAAGCATGATGGTGATTTTAATTTGATACTACTTCAGTGGCAATTCATCAGACTAGATAAATAAGGTTTATAGGCAGAGGAAATATTCTGTTTTAGGGCTTGAAGGTTTGTGTTCAGAGAACTATGATTAGTTCTCTGAGGCCTGAATGAAGGATATATTTTGTGGAAGTGTGCTGATCGATGAGAACGAACGAGTATGCTGCTACCAAATCATGATGGACTTATTTACTTAATGAAATTGGAATTTTATCCTTAAAGTTAACATTGAAGGTTTTAATGAAGACATCATCTTATCAGAATGTATGAAGATCAAAGATCTCTCTGATAGCAATGGGAAAATAGGTTAAAAGAAGAACAGCTGGGAGGCAGGGAGGCCGGGAGGCCATCCTGAGGACCAATAGCCCTGTAGCTAAAGATGAAGAACTGTAACTTTTTCTCTTATTGTTTTCTTTATTTTTTTCTAGAATTGGCCTGATCTAAGACAGAGAATTTCATGGTGGGATGAAATGGGGGTGGATTAAGAGTTATATTGGGAAAGAAATAAAACCATGATGATGAAGATTGGAGTGCTACTTATTTGTCAGGCATTGTTCTAAATACTTTATATGAATTCTCTGCTTATCATTTTTTTATTTACAACAACTTGAGCTAATACTATTATTATCTCCTTTTTACAAATCAGAATATAGGCAAAGAGAGGTTAAAAAATGTACTTGCCCATGGTTACATAGCTAATAAGTAGCTGAGTCAGGATTTGAACCTAGACAGCATGCTCCAGATCTTTTTTGGAAACCCTTTCTTGAACTATAGAAAAGTTGCTGAAATAACACAAACAAATCCATATATATGTCATTATAAGAGTCCCCAAGTGTTAACATTTTACCATATTTGGTTTATCTTTCTTTTATTACACGCATTATCTTTTCCATACCATTTTATAGTTAGTTGCAGATACAATGGCTTCTTTCTAAAACAAAAATATTCTGTGACATAATCATATTATCAAAAGGAAGAAATTTATGTTTGCATAGTACTCTTATTCAATTTATAAACTTATTCAAATTTCATAGAAGAAAAAGCTTGTTTTGGTCCAGGATTCAGTTGAAGATCATTTGTTCTGAGTCTCTGCTCTTAATCTCTGTAGTCTACTGTTTTCACTATTGCTAGTACTACCAGAATCATTGTATCCAGCTAAGTGTTGATTATGTTCCATTTCACTTCTGAAATCTTTTGTTGCCATTTTTGTCAGCTTCAAAATGTAATAATTTTTAGTTCCCATTTCCCTCTCTTCTTCAGAATATTTTCTCTAATTATGAATGCACATTTTACTTTTTCTGTTACTTCCTCCCAACTCATTTTACAGCTTTTATGCCATCAGTGAAATGCCATGGAATTAACAGTTTTTACATTGGAAATATTATTAGAAACCCAGTTCTAAAACAATATATTTTAAAGGTAAACAAAAGAAAATGTGGGTCTCTTAGTTATAATCTGTCAAGGTTATGTTTTTTATAAGTTTATTTTCAATGAGAGAAGAAAGGAGATTTGGCGCAAATGGTAATTATAACCAGGTACAGGAGGTACATTAACTGTCTGAAATTATATGCAATGTTATATATTTTTGCATGTATTTTGGAGGAGAGGATCCCTAACTCTTATTAGGGTTTCAAATACTTGATAACCCAGAATAATTTTAAGAGTTACCATGATGTTGTGTTTGCTTTTAGAGGTGAGAGATTGCATCTTGTGCTAGTATTTTTTTGTATTTCATGAAATCCTATCAGGCAACAAAACAGTAACAGATCCTTGCAAATTTTAACCAAGTGCACTTATTGAGAATTCATATTGCACAGTAATTTGATGTGTGCATACATGTTAACTGTTACTGTGTATGTTCTAGCTATCAGTCTGCTTGGGTTCCTTCATAAGCCCTATCTCTTCTGTTGTGACCTGAAGCACCAATCTAGCCATGTGATTTCACTAGTGGGCAGTAAAATCAGATTCTACTCTAGTGGCAGCACTAGTGGCATTGAAACAGAAATTGGTAATTCTGTTACAAATGTTTAGCAAGCCACATTTCATGACCAGCTTTGCAATAAAAAATCGAAAGTGTGAACATCTGTTGATACATTGCATTTACATTTCTGAAGTTTCAAGTGAAGATAAAACCTTAGCAGCTGTGATGGATAGACTCCTGCATTTGACCTAGTGCCTCAGGGTGTGTAGTACAGTGATATTGTCAGGCTGTCAGGGTCCTGGTGAGAACTATCGGTGGGGGGTGGAGGGGAGAATCTAAGTGATGAAAACACATTTGTTAAGTTCTTGCTTTTTTTTTTTTTTTTTTTCAATTCAGAGTTAGATAGTTCTACTGCAATCTAGCAATCCCCATTGTCATTCAAAAGGCCTTTGATTTAGGAGTTCCAGTGTTTGATTGACTTAAGACTATGTAAGCATTTGAAATACTGAAGTAGTTAATTCTCTCACGGATTGTTCATCATTTTATTTTGTTTCATTCTGAGTTGTATGTCCTTAAGAGACTTTAATTATGCCTCTGTATCTGGTTGATTTCCTACTTTGTCTTCATGTAAGGTGCTGTTGAGTACTCTTTTATAAGATCCAAATACTTGCAGGCAGAATTAAATGTTATTGATGAAATTACTTTAAGCTCACCTCTGATAATATTTGTTAATATATTGTATTTTTTCTTTCCTCTAAAGAGTTAGGAAGTATAATGCCAAAGAACATAGAGTGGGCTTGACTTTCAGGCCCACTGACGTTCAATGTAAAGTATTTGGGGAAGGGTCTAATTGAAAGCATTAAACAGGACTAAAGATGTGAAGGGTGGACTTGAAGGAGTTGGGTGTATGAAGCTGTAGAGGAAAGAACTGGAGAAGGGGAGGAAAGAATCATTCTTAACTGTTTTGGGCAGCTAATTTTCATAAATTTGAATAGTATTCTTTAATGTCCTGAATTCATCATCCCATCCCTGTCCAACTATAGGAATGAAGTTCTATATTATACTAGCTGAGAATCACAGTAGAGATTAGGGCTGTGTAGATTCTGAAACGTATTTAAATACATTCCAAGACTTAGTAGAGTCTTCATAAGAAAGGTAAATTAGTGTTTCATTTGCAATAGGTTTATTTTGGAGGATCCTTGCAGACCTCTTAGTCTGGAATTCTATGTATTTTGACATACTGGTATTAACACTTCGTAGAATTAATTTATGATTATAATGATAGTTATTTGAGTTTTCTTCTTTCTGGCTCATTTGGGTACAAAGCATCACTCTGATATGTTACTTGGTGAGTTAACCCAGAACTTTTTTTGTTATGGTTGTTTGGTAGAAATTCTTTCCTTGTTTTAGAATCAAAACCATTATGTAAGTCATTGGTAGTATCTTAGCTGCCGAGAAGGTAGAAAGATCTGGTCTGAGTCACTTCACAAAAATATAGTTGACATCTTATTAAGAGGGATGCTTTTTTCTTGCCTTCTTTAGTTGGGTTTATCGCCTCTGCATAAGAAATAGTGTTTGGTGGTTCTCCTTCCACTTTAAACCACTAGACCCGTTAATCTTATTGAAGACTTCAAATTTTATATGCAGTCTGTGCAGGTAGCCAGATGTCATATGTTGTTAATTTCTGATTCTATGAGGGCCAGATCATACAGCTGGAAATGATTGAAAAGAAAAGCATGTTCTTTTGTTTAACAAGACAAAGCCTATTGTGTATTCTGCTTCTGATGCTTAAAAGATGTATTTTTTTTTTTTTTTTTTACTGCATAGTATGTAGCGCGCTAAAAGTTTTGAACTCTTCACTTCAGAAATTACTTTTCCAGACAAAAGAGCAAAACAATGTTTGTTTAAATTGTTCTCTGGAACATGACTGATAGTGTTTACAACATTTCTATGACATTTTGATCCAGTGGGGAGTACTTGGAGAGGTATTTAAAGTGCTTTTCACTAAATCAGATGCTTTGTAGTGTTTGAACCTTTAAAAAAAAAATTATTTGAAAGGGTGAAGTTCTGAGTTGAGAGACAGAAAATGGCCAGGGTATTCTCTAAAGACTAGGATTGACTTACAAGTAAAACTGATTTTTTTCCTTTCAAAAAATGAAAACTTACTTTTTTTTTTTCAACTGGAATAAAATGCATGCATTTTGGTTCAGAGCTTTTTGCCAGTTCATGCTATATCCCTTCATAAGGGCCATTTTCCAGTCTTCTTTCTTTCTTTTCTTTTCTTTTTTTTTTTTTTTTTAGAGACAGAGTCTCACTGTGTTGCCCTCAGTAGAGTGCCATGGTGTCACATCTCACAGCAACCTCCAACTCTTGGTCTTAAGTGATTCTCTTAACCTCAGCCTCCCAAGTACCTGGGACTACAGGTGCCTGCCACAATGCCTGGCTATTTTTTTTTTTTGTTGTTGTTGTTGCAGTTGGTTAGCTGGCCTGGGCTGGGTTCGAACCCGCCACTCTTGGTATATGTGGCTGGAGCCGTAACCACTGTGCTATGGGCACCGAGCCCAGAGTCTTCTTTCTATTCAATGAGAACTCGTTTGTTAAAAGCCATTGAGGAAGATGATGTTTGTGGGTGGGTGGGGAGCTTAAAAAACATTCTACTACAGAAGAAGCTATACCTTGATTCAAGTGCCAGAGATATGATGTATTAGTAAAACATAGAGGAAAACATCACATAAATGTATTGAGCCAATGAGAGAGTGTACATAGAAAAATTTGTGATTTGTGTTTTGTACATTGTTTTTCCAACCCTAATGTTTGCCATGCCAGTTCAAGGTGTTTAGCTGCTTAAAACTGCCTCCAGCGATCTTATGAACCATAAAGATTCCACAGGAAAAATATTCAAGTAATTGATCCAATTTGCACAGTTACTTTTAGTGAATCCTAGCTATTTATGGTAGATATTTCAGGAGATTCTGTTTAATGACATCAGGCTAATAGAATGTTTAGATGTTTAAATGTTTGAACTGGGAAAGATTTGTTCAGGTTTTTATGTGTGTTCTTAAATCAATTGTGGCAAATTTGCATTACAGAGCTCCAAACATAAAAGTCAGTACAAACTTTAAAGAAGTTAGTGATATTGCCCTAATCATATAATATTGTTAGTAACCATCCTCTCCATTATACTATGTTGGATATATACCTGGCCAAATCATGTTGAAGCAATATATTTTCATGGTGCTTGATTTGAGTGGTATATAAAGAAATATAGATGTGATTTTGTAGAAGATATGTACCTGAATTTGATATTAGCCTAAAAATATGAAAAAGAACATATTTAGGAAACATTTTAGCATCATTATTACACATATTTATTATTGTGCATTGGGCAATTTACTTAAATTGACACGTCTATTTTGTAAGTTAAAACAGATAAACATTTAATATAGTTTTTCAGTCAGTTGTATAATCTTTTAAAAGGTATATCAATCCTTACCATCATACAGACATAAATTATTAAAGTAAATGAGCATTTGTATATACGCATTTCATGGTAATGTTTGTGGACAAGAGAATGAAAAGTGAAGAACCCTGAATGTTAAGGTAGTATTGGTGCCAAGGCCATTAATTAACAAAGTATTGTAATTTGTATGACAGATGAGGCTCTGGATTCAAGACCCTATTAAAGATGGAGAATATCATCATCATTAGAAAGTAGAACCTTCTTAATCATAGCGGAAGACCTGAGAGAAATCTCAAAAGGGTGCTGTTTTTAAAGGGAAATTGGGAGTGTGCTTGATTGGTGGGGGTTACAAGGACCAACTAGGAGACATAGGGAAGTGAGATAACTGAGACTTTCTAGTGAAACTCACTGATATAAAGAAATAATAAAGTCTCATAACATGAAAGTGGTCATAGAAACCTTTAGAGTCATAGAATCTGTCTTTTCAGCCAAGGGAAAAATCCTTCTTGTAATACTTCTAATGGAGGGGATGTTTTAAATGTTAACCCCCCCCCCCCATTTAGTCAGTCAATAAATATTTCAGTATCCGCTGTATATCAGACACTATTAATGTGATAGATACAGGAATGAAGAATATATTTACAGTCTTCTGTGCTCATAGGTCTTATTGTCAAATTGAGGGTTGATGGAGTAAAAGACTAATCTTAAAGGATTTAAAAACTAAATATAATATATGGTTATAATTGTGATAAATGTTAATTTATTTTTATTTTTTCCTATGGATAGAAACCTGACTTAAATTACCTTACTCAAAAAAGAAAAAAAAAAAAAAAGAAGAAATTTACTGATACACATAAATGAAATTTCCAGGAATGGATCTAACCTTTAAGCATATATGTGTCTAGTGTGCTAATAATATCTGCTAATTTTTGTGATGACTTTGTTGTTAAGGAGACTTTTTGATTTGGTAGCAAAGATGGCCTTCAGTAGCTCTAAGCTTACATAATGTTCAACATTAACCATATACTTTTCCAGATAACTTCATCAAAATCAGAGAAAATGACTCAGCTTCAATTATATTCTGAGTTCTAAATTAAGACTAGAAGAATATGGCATTCTGACTAGTCATGATTGTCTGAGCACCCTCATGTTAGAAAGGTAGGGTGTTATCAAAAATCATATCCATTGATTCAGTAAATATCAATACCCTACACTCTAGACCAGTTGAATTTGAATCACTGAGGATGGAACCTTAGTATTGGTATATTTTTAAAGCACTCCAATGGATTCTAAAATGGATCCAGGGTTGATAAATACTGATGTAGGCCTTGAGAATCAATGTAAAGACTTAACCTTTGAGTGAGAAGGAAGCCATTGGAGTGGTTTTTTTAAATACTATTTTTATTGTTATATTGTTATTTTTATTGATTTTTTCAAGTATTTTATTTTTTAAAAAATTGGTGCACAGTACACATATGCACATATGTATATTAGATGCACATATTTTGGGGGTATATTTGATAATTTGATACATTCATACAATAAAATAAGGGTAATTGAGAGTGCATCACCTTAAATATTTTATACCTCTTTGTAGCTATTGTAAATGAGATTGCTTTTGAGATTGTTTGCTGTTGGTGTATATAAATGCCTCTAATTTTTGTTTGTTGACTTGGTATCCGCAACTTTACTAAATTTGTTTATCAATTATAACAGTTTTTTTTCTAGAGTCTTTAGGAATTTCTAATAATAAGATCATGCAGCCTGTTTATAAGGCTATTTGACTTGTTTCTTTCCGATTTGTATGTCCTTCATTTATTTTTCTTGCCCAATTGCTTTGGCCAAGTCTTCCAGTATTAATGTTGAATATAAACAGTGAAAGTGGGGATCCTTGTCTTGTTCCAGATCTCAGAGCAAAGGCTTTCAATTTTCTTCGTTCAATATGCTGTTGGTTGTGGGTTTATTGTATATGGCCTTTATTGTTTTGTGGTATCCTTTTAT
The DNA here is from genome assembly GCF_027406575.1 of Nycticebus coucang. Taxonomy (NCBI): domain Eukaryota; kingdom Metazoa; phylum Chordata; class Mammalia; order Primates; family Lorisidae; genus Nycticebus; species Nycticebus coucang. Next base: position 71,351,135 of record NC_069783.1, on the reverse strand, counting down.
GCCTGTTTGTCGAGGGTTTTTAATCATAAAGGGATATTGATGAGGGTTTTTAATCATAAAGGGATATTGAATTTTATTAAATGCTTTTTTAGAACCTATTGAAGTGATCATATGATTTTTGTTCTTGCCTTGTTAATGTGATATTTCATGTTTATTGATTTGAAAATGTTGAACCATCTTTGCATCCCTGGGATAAATCTCACTCGATTATAGTGAACAATCTGTTCACTATGTTGTTGAATTTGGTTGGCTAGTGTTTTGTTGAGGATTTTCACATCTGTGTTCATTAGTGATACTGGCCTGTAGTTTTTCTTTTTTGTTGTGTCCTTTCATGGTTTTGGTGTCAAGGTAACATTGACCTTGTAGAATGAATTGAAAGTATTCTCTTTTCTTCAATTTTTTTGAAAAGTTTGAGTAGAATTGCTATTAGTTCTTTTTTAAATGTTAGGTAGTATTCAGCAATGAAGTTATCAGGTCCACGGATTTTCTTTAATGGAAGACTTTTATTATGGCTTCAATCTAATTACTGGTCATTCGTTTGTTGAGGTTTTCTATTTCTTCATGTTTTTATATTGGTAGGTTTTGTGTGTCCAGAAATTTATCCATTTCTTCTAGATTTTCTACTTTGTTGGCATGTAGTTGTTTAAAATAGTCTCTCATGATTCTTTGTATTTCTGTAGTCTCAACTGTTATGTCTCCTTTTTTTTTTTGTTTCTAATTTTATTTATTTGGATCTTCTCTCTTTTTTCTTAGTTATTTTAGTTATTTTTTGTCTTTTAAAAAATCAACTTTTCATTTCTTTGTTTTTTTTCTCTTATTGTTCATTGATGGTGTGACCATAAAAGAATAGATAACTTGTTTTGACTCTTTGAATACATCACTCCCACTGCTGTATCAAATATAGGGTGGGTGGAATAAGGAAAGCAGATAGGAATAACAGGCAGGAGAGGACTATAGCTAGAAGACCAGGCTATAGTGGTAGAGATGTTAGGAAGGGTTCACTCTGCATTTGATATATTTTTGGTGTAAAAACCAATAGGTAGATTAAGTGAGTTGTAGGAGAAAACGAGATCAAGAATGACTGAAATTATTAGTTTTTTTCCCTTCTTTTTAGAAATTTCAGAATATTATGGGGGTACACATTTTTTGGTTACATAGTTTGCTTTTGTAAATTTTAAGTCAAAGTTCTAAGTGTGCCCTTCACTCAGAAAGTGTGAATTTAGTGTGAATTTACACCTTCCCTCCAATCAACTTGAATTCTGTTGAGTTTTGCTTTCATATCTACACATAAGAATTGAGAAACTACAGTAGAACCTCTTTAAGTTGACCACCAAGGAACTGTAACAAACTTGAACACACAGAGGTGGTCAGCATAAGGAACTAGGCCTACTATCTCTATGTGTACATGTGTTGCCTATCTGGTCTATGAAAATTAAGTCAAATTATGGAAGTGGTCAATGTAGGGAGGTGATCAACTATGGAGTATTGAGTACATGTGGTATTTGTTTTTCCATTCTTGTTATACTTCACTTAGAATGGTCTCCAGTTCCATCCAGATTGTTATGACAGATACTAGGCACCATTGTTTTTAATGGGTGAGTAGTATTCCATGTTATGTGTGTACAAAATTGTATTAATTTATTCATGAATTGTTGGCCCTTGGATTGTTTCCACATCTTTGTGACTGTGAATTGTGCTAGTATACATTTTCCAGTACAAGTGGCTTTTTAAAAAAAAAAAGTCTTTTTTTTTCTTTGGGTAAATACCTAATAGGATTGCTGGAACAAATGGTAGGTCTACTTTTAATTCTATGAGATATCTCCTTATGACTTTCCACTGACATTTTAGTAATTGGCAGTTCCACCAACAGTGTATCCTATTCTTTCTCTCCTAATTGTTGCCAGCATCTGTTGCTTTGAGAGTATTTGATATGCATTATTCTCACTGGACTTAGGTGATATCTCACAGTGGTTTTAAAATTTGTTTCCCCGATGATTAGAGACATTCAGCATTTTTGCGTGTGTTTGTTGGCCATGCCATTTAGTCTGTCTTCATTTGAAAATTTCTGTTCATGTCCTTTGCCTACTTTTTAATGGGGTTGTTTGATCTTTTCTTGTTGATTTGCTTGGGTTTTTTTTTGTAGATTCTGGTTATCAGCCTATTATTGGCTATATAGCATAGAAACATTTTCTCTCATACTGTAGGTTGTCTATTTGCTCTATTGATAGTGTCCTTGGCTGTGTAGAAACTTTGTAATTTTATTGGGTTCCATTTGCTTATTTTTGTTGTTGCTGTGATTGCTTTGGGGGTCTTCTTCATAAATTTTTTGTGTAGGCCCATGTCTATAAGAGATTTTCCAACATTTTCTTCTAGAATTCTTAGTTTCATGTCTTAGGCTTAAGTCTCTTATTCATTATGAATTAATTTTTGTCAGTGGTAATAGATATGGGCCTTATTTCAGCCTTTTACATGTGGCTATCTAGTTTCCTCAGCTTCATTTTCTGAATAGAGATTCTTTTCCCCAGTGTGTATTTTTGTCTGCTTTTTCAAAGATCAGATGGGATTGTGAAGGTGTTTTCATACTTGAATTCTCTGTTCTGATCCATAGGTCTGTGTCTCTATTTTTGTGCCAGTACTATGCTATTTGTGTCTGTATTCATAAGATATATTGGTCTGTAATTACTGTTGTTGTGTCCTTTTATGGCTTGGGGTCAAGGTGTTATTTGTTTCATAGAACAAGTTGAAGAGGGTTCCTTCCTTCTCAATGTTATGGAATAATTTCTGCAATATTGGTACAAGTTCTTCTTTGGTAAAATTTTTGTGTGAAATCCTCTGGTTTGGGACTTTTTTTGTTGGAAGGCTTTTTATTATTGCTTCAATTTTGGTGCTTGGTATTTGTCTGTTAAGGAGCTCTATTTCTTCCTGATTGAGTCTAAGGAGGTAGTGTGATTTCAAGAATTTGTCCATTTCCTCATTGTTAAGTTTATGAGCATACAGATTTTTATAGTATTTAGTGGTGATGTTTTGTATTTCTGTGATGTCAGTTGTAATTTTTCTTTTTTCATTTTTCATTGTGCTTACTACAGTTCTTACTTTTTTGTTTGCGGTTAATTTTGCCAAAGTCTTTTATCAATTATATTTATCTTTTCAAACAACCAACCTTTTGCTTTGTTGATCTTCTGTGTAGTCCTTTTGTTCTTGGTTTCATTTATTTATGCTCTAATTTTGGTTATTTCTTTCCTTTTGCTGGGTTTGGGATTGGTTTATTTTCCTTTTTCAGTGTTTTGAGATTATTTGTTAGATTGTTAATTTGTGATCTGTCTTTTGGAGGTGAGCATTTAAGGCTATGAGTTTTCCTCTCAGGATTGCATTTACAGTATCCCACTGGTTTTGATAACTTAGAGCCCCATTATTAGTCACTTGAAAGAATCTTCGGATTTCCATCATTATCTCCTCTTTGACCCAACTATCATTCAACTAAACAATAGGTTATTTAATTTTCATGACTTTGTGTAGGGATGAGTGTTTTCATTGGAACTTATTTCTAATTTTATTCCACTGTGGTCTGAGAACATAGACGGTATAATTTCTGTTTTTTAAAATTTGTTGAGAAATGTCTATGGCCTCGGGTATGATCAGTCTTAGAGAGTGTTCCATGAGCTAATGAGAAGAACATACATTCAGTAGTTTGGGGGGAGAATGTTCTATAAATGTCTGTTAAGCTGATTTGTTCTACAAACGTGTTTAAGTTCATTGTTTCTTTGCTTATTTTCTGTTTGGAGGATCTGTCCAGTTGTGTAAGTAGGATGTTGAAGTCTCTCACTATTATGATGCAGTTGTTTATCATTTTGTTTAGATCAGTAGGATTTGCTTTACAAAATTGGGTGCACCTGTATTGGATACATACATATTTAGGATTGTTATGTCTTCTGGAATTGTCCCATTCATCAATATATAATGATCATCTTTATCTTCCTTTACTTTTGTTGATTTGAAGTCTAGGTTATCTGCTATGATAATTGCAACACCGGCTTTCTTTTGGTTCACATTTGTAGATGCATTGTGGGTTAGATGTGTTTCCTGGAGACAGAAGATACTTGGCTTGTATTTTTTTTTTTTGTCCATCTAGCCAGCCTTTGTCTCTTCAGTGGGAAGTTCAGGTCATTCACTCTGAGTGAGGGAATTAATAAGTGAGATAGATATCTGTTTGTTCTTTTACTGTGTAGAACTCTATTGCTTTTGTTTTATCTCTTGAGCCATTGTGGTATTTAGGCTTTTGCTTTTGGGTGGTTTTACACTGGTGGGAGTCAATTGTACTGATCCGTGTATAATGAAGATCTGAGTACTTTGTCTAGTGCAGGTATAGATATGTGAAATTTTCTGAAGGTTTGCCTGTCAGGAGAGGACTTAATTTCTTCAACAAATGTGAAACTCAGTTTTTCAGGATATAAAATTTTAGGCTTGCATTCTTTCTGTTTAAGGAGATTGAAGCTAGAGCCCTTCTGACGTGTAAGATTTCCTGATAGGTTTTCTTTTGTAGGTCAGTTGTTGCTTATGTCTAGCTGCTTACAGACTTTTTGTCCTTCATTTTTACTTTGGCCAGGCTAATTACTATGTGTCTTGGAAATACTCTGTTTGCATGGTTTCTGATATATTGAGTTCAGGTTGGGAGATAGAAGAAGGACAAAAAAAAGGTAAACTCACAGACAGTCTCATGGTACTTCAAATTCTGGTCTTCTTTGATCTGTCTGTTCCTGTTTACTTTTTCAGAGTCTTTAAATAGCTGCTCTATGTTTTCTGTAAAGCTTTAGAAACTGTATTCAGTAGGAGAGATGCATGAGTATGCTTACTTTATTCTACTTGGAACTATGTTTCCTTAATGAAATTTTACATGGATGAAGCCAAACATACAGACTGTTACATATAGACTAAGTAATCAGGGAATGAATGAGCTCATGATATTGTTATAGTTATAACTTAAAATATTTAATAATAGGATAATTATTGGGTAAATGTATTTGTGGAGACTAAGTTTTTCTTGTTAGGAGGCATTGAATTAGGATAGCATTTGTAGTTTGCTTTTCAATGGAATTCCAACGATGTGATAGATATGCTATTTCTATACTACTTTTTTTTTTTTATTAAAGAGATTAGAAAAAGGCTATTTTTCCTAAGGCTGAAAAGGAGAGTGCTTTCTTAATACCAGTCTACAAATATCATTGGAAATACATATAGTAAGTATTTATTGTTGACTGTATTAAAGATAACATAATTACTACCAGCTTTATTTCTTTCAGCTTTTTGATCAAGTAAATCATGGTTTTTAAAGATCAGGATAGTACTGTCTATTTTTAGACTATGTTTTAATAGCTATTCATTTATACTCACTTTTAAAAAAGATTGATAAATGAAGAGAGTGGAGTGGATTAGTAAAGCAGGAGAGGTGATTCCTTATTTTGAGTTTTGTCCAGACTAATCTATATGGGAGAGACCTCTTGCTATTTTTAGATTGCTTGATCTTTTTGTAAGTTAAAGATTTTAAGAGTTTAACATTACAAATACCTTAGGTTCATTGGCATATGCAGAACAAATGTTATTCAAACACAGACATGATTCTTTCAAGAATTTTATTTATTGATGTGATAGTGAAATACTACACTGTTTACAAGAGAGAGCTAAGTGGGATTTGGGGCATGCTGAGAAGTTGATGTTTCATGGGTCCTAAATGAAATTCTGTCTTTTGAAGGAAAAAAGCAGAAAAGATGTATTCTTGAAATGATTATTTATAGATTATTTGAAATCTTGTTCTCCTTTCAGCTCACGATCTACTTGCCAGCAGTGTGGTCACTGCAGTAGTGAAATTTTGGATGCAAAAAACTTTCCTACAACAAAACCTCTTAGAAGTCTGTTTGAAATGGAATAACAAGATAAAAGATGGTTATGTAGGCTTGGAAAAATAAAATGTAGTAGTTAAAACTGTTCTTCCACTTATTAGAATAAAAAAAATCTAGGAATTTTTTATTCTAATAAGGAAGGAATTCAGTATAAAGTGAATCATCCTGGAAAGATGGAAAGGATATTGCCTGTTGGTATACAGTGAATAAGAGATTAGTAGTCACTTGATTAAAGGCTGGAGAATCCACGGGAGATATTTGCTTCTTGTGTGACTTTATCTTCTTTACATTTGATAATAATGTCTTACTTTAGATTGTTTTTTGGAACTTAGTGTAGTCAAAAGAATGCTTGATTTAATACTGTGCATATTCTAGTTTATTTATTAATTTATTGTATGTTTCTTCCTACTTCCAAAATAATTTGAGGTACCTTCTGGGAGAAGACAAACCTACAAATACTGGAGTTAAATGAACAGTAATATAGCAGTGGAAATGATGGTGTATAGGAAGTGTAACTAAATAGAAGAGGAAATAAATACCAGGAAACTGATCTGAGAAGCTCATTTTAGTACATAACTTCACTCTGAATTTTTTGTTAGCCAAAGTATAATTTTTATGATTGTCTGATAAAAAGAAATAAGACTTTCCTTCCCAGAAGTTCCTAAGAGAATGCACAAGTTATTTATTTGTTTGCTTTTTTTTTTCTTTTGAGACAGAGTCTTACTATGTCAACCTTGGTAGAGTGCTGTGACATCACAGCTCACAGCAACCTCAAACTCTTGGTCTTAAGCGATTCTCTTGCCTCAGCCTTTCAAGTAGCTGGGACTATAGGCGCCCACCACAACGCCCGTCTATTTTTTGGTTGTAGTTATCATTGTTATTTGGCAGGCCCTGGCTGGGTTCGAACCCTCCAGCTCCAGTGTTATGTGGCTAGCACCCTAGCGGCTGAGCTATAAGCATCGAGCCTGTTGTTGTTATTTTTAAATTATAAAGGAACTTTTTATTATAGAGCAAAGGTAATTAACTAACCTTTTTAAACTAAAGAGAACTCTTGATTATTTTACCATAATAACTAAAGCAAAACATAATAAAACTATGCTTGTGAATAAGTGAAAATTGCTATAATAATTGCAATAAAAATATAAACATTTTTTAGAAAATGTTTTTATATCTTAATCTTTTTTTCTTGTTTTCTTGCCAATTAATATTTAGCAATCAAAAGCCAATCGTGGGAAAGGTAAGTAGATGCTCTCTATACTATAGTGTCAGGGTGATATAATTACTTGTATATAATTAATATTAGAGGTGAGCACTGACAGAGGAAATAGGTGATGAAGAAAGGCAATTCGAGAGAGGGAACATTGCCGCTGTAACTGAGTCTTTGCTTCTCCCTGGATCCATCATAATATTTAAAAAACATGAGAGGTCAGACATAAAAGTAACAACAATTATATATTGTTATAATAGAGAGTAATGCTTGATGCACTTATCATTAGGACATTTCTTTTGATCCTAAATTACTGAGCTTTTATCATTTTTACACTATTAAGTTAATTTTGTCCTTTTTTCTTTTTAACTAGTTTTATTTTTACTATAACTATCTTTGATTCTCTCCTTTTCTGTTACTTCTCTCAGTTAATTATAATTCACAATAAATTGATCCTTGAAAGGTCAAAGGCATATATTGGTTGTTCAAGAATGTTTTTTTGTTACCGTGAGTGTAGTTTCATGGAGAAAAACCTGTACTGGATATTAACCAGATCTTTGGGCTTTTTTTCCCCAATATGTATTGTATTTTGCTTATATCTCTATTTCTTCAAATTATAAGAATAATATTTAATGAAGAATATCTAGGAAATAACTGAAAAATAAAAATTGTATGTAATTAATATTCAGAGGTGACTACTGATTATTTTGGTGAGTGTTCTTGATATTCTCTGAATGACTAGCTTTTAAAATCTAGTAGTATGTTGTGAACATTGCTTTTCTAAAAATAAATACTCTTCAAAAGTAATGATAGGTAATATTTATTGAATGCTGTATTTTTTTCTCATGTGAAGTTGTTATGGTAGATTTTCCAAGTCTAGTACAGTGACTTTATTCCACACAAAGATCAGAGACTAATCTTTTTCTAATTTGCTGCTTGTTCATCTGTCAGTACTTCTTCTACTTCCAAGGTGACTATCCAGGTTCTATTTCTCCTATCCATATGTATAGATTTATATATTTATGTATATATGTATATACGTACATATACATGTATGTATGTAAGTATGTTTGTGCATGCACACCCACAAATACATCACTAAAAATTTAGGTCCAGAAGGACATGCATCTAAATATTAGTAATAGTCATCTCTGAGTGGCAGTTTTTTTTTTTTTTTTTTTTTTATTGTTGGGGATTCACTGAGGGTACAATAAGCCAGTTACACTGATTGCAATTGTTAGGTAAAGTCCCTCTTGCAATCATGTCTTGCCCCCATAAAGTGTGACACACACTAAGGCCCCACCCTCCTCCCTCCATCCCTCTTTCTGCTTCCCCCCCCCCATAAACTTAATTGTCATTAATTGTCTTCATATCAAGATTGAGTACATAGGATTCATGCTTCTCCATTCTTGTGATGCTTTACTAAGAATCTGAGTGGCAGTTTTATGAATTTTTAAATTATTTTTTGAACAAGTCTATGATGAACATTCTTAAATGAAGAATTTTGGCTTTCATCATTAGTGAATGAGGGTGATGTTTTATTCACACTGATGAAAATGGAAACTCCCTCTTTTTTTTCATTTCTCTCCTCTCCCTTCTCCTTCCCTCCCTTTGCTTCTCTTTTCTCTTTTTTTTGGAGGAGAGAATCTCACTTTGTTGTCTAGATATGAGGGCAATGGTGTGATCATAGTTCACTGCAAACTCAAATTCTAGGCACATGCCACCCTGCCCAGCTAATTTTCCTATTTTTTATAGACAGGATTTCACTATGTTGCTCAGGCTGGTCTTGGACTCCTGACCTCAAGTGATCCTTCCAACTTGGCCTCCCAAAGTGCTAAGATTATAGGTGTGAGCTACCACACTAGGTCTGCCACACTTTTTCTAAAATGAATAGGGAAGATTGATATTGTATAGTTTTAATTTATAATTTTTTATGACTATTTTATTTCTTCTTTTGTTAATTGTCCTTTTTTTTGCCACTTGCATTGATGTGGAGTTTGTTTTATGTAATCATATCTTTTGAACTTTTGTCTTCTGTTTTGAAATTGGTTTCCATTTCAAGGTTAAATAGGTATTCTCTGTTTTCTTACAAAATGATTTTTACTATGACATTGTGCATTTTCACTAAAAATTATCCAGCTGTCTTATTTATTGAATAATTAAACTTTCCCCTACTGATTTGAAATGCTACTTTTAAGAACTTCGGCTATTTTGGACTTATTATTCTGTATATTTTTTTCTCTGGTTAATTGCACAGTGTGTTAACTGTCATCACTTTATTGTGTACTTTAACATCTGATATTTTAGTTTCACATTGTTCTTAAGTTCAAAATGATTTTGGACACTTTATTCCTTCATTTCCGGCATTTCCTTAGAAATGTCACATTTCAAAGGAACATTTTATAAATTTTGAAAGAAATTTACAGTATATTTTTGGTTCAATTTGTGGATTAATTAACATATTTGTAATACAGATATTCCAGCTAGGAACATGGCACATCCCTTCATTAATTCTGATCTTCTTTTGAACTATTAAGTTTTATAGACCAAGATATGCTCAGAAAATACAAAAATTTAAATGTGAGGTCTTTGTAAAATATTTCATCTCAGGTATGGTTAACAATATTAATAATATGGTTAATAATATTGATAGCATGATATTACTAAATTTGAAAAATGTTTTCTGCATGAAAATATAATTTATAATTTTGATCATCATGTTTTCAGTACTTACTTTGAATATGTTTTGTATTAAATATTTTGGTGCTCATTGCCAGGCCTTAGATATTCAAGTTTCTCTATTTTGAGGATTCTTATTTCAATTTGTTTTTATGTTTGACTGAAGTACATCATTGAATACAGTTACTTTTTCAGTAAGTTTATGTGGAATGAAATTTATATGGATGGAATCTTTTGGAACCACTGAATACATATATCTAAAGATGTTTTTTTTTTTTCCTTCTCTCAAAAATAACAACTTTCTTTTTTTTTTTTTCCCAGTGAGATGAAAATATATCAACTGGTCTATAAAACCAGTGTATGGTGCCCCATGATTGCATTAATGTACACAGCTATGATTTAATAAAAAAAAAAACTTTCTTGAATACAGAATTCTTTTTGCCACAAGGTTTTTCTCTTCAGAATATATGTAATTTTCTTCTACTGTTGTCTTAAATTTATGGCAGTCTGATATATACCTGATTTTTCTTTTTAACTTGCCCTTTAAAAAAATCTATAAATTTAAAGAATTCTTTATACTTTTCAATAAGTTAGCATACATAATACATATGTTTGCAATTTTAATATTGACTTCCATGTTCTCTAGCTATTGAGATAAGTAATGATTTTTACATAAACTCCACTGCTTCTAGCATTTGTATACGAGGTCAGACAATTAAGTTTGGGAACTTAGCCTAGAAAAAGTGCTACATATTTCATTGCTGAAATTCACTATGATTACTTTCAAGTTAATCCCCTTAGAAGCTATGCCCTGACACCAGCGCCTAATCTACCTTTCAAAGCAATTTTGGAACTTTTTTTCTGGAACAGCCATCAGAGCTGTTAAATAAAGGTTTGATAATTAATTTCACAAACTCATCCTAGAAAAGTGGTACATACCTCATTGCAAAATATTACTACAGTCACCAGATAGCCAAGGGAAGTACTTCAGAGGTAACTATGGTAATATTTAGCAATTAGGCATGTAACACTTTTTCTAAGAAGAGTAAATGAACTTCACTGTTAGACCTTGAGTAGTTACTAAAATCTGCTTACTTTTTAAATCATTGATTTAGTATTTCTAGACACAGAGTACACATTTCAGGTAAGTAAGAAGACCGTATTTGCTTTTCTAATGAAGTATTGGCAGAAGTGTGGTTAATTTGTGAAAGACTCGTATAGGTAGTATTTAGACTTGGTTCTATGTGTCCTACCAGTTTTCAAAAGATAAACATATTTGTAAGTAAAAAGAATGAGTTACTTCTTTATTGCTATTTAAAGCAAGTATTACTTGCTTTCAATCAGTATTTCTGACCCTTAGAAAATATTTGAGATGGTTTGTGTAGAGCAGTGGTTCTCAACCTGTGGGTTGCCACCCCTTTGGGGGTCGAACGACCCTTTCACAGGGGTTGCCTAAGACCATTGCAAGACACATGTTTCCGATGGTCTTAGGAACACAGACACCGCTCCTCTATCCGTCTCCAAGCAGGTCTGCCCCCATGCAGATATGCCCACATATGCACCCAGCGTGATGACATCATCGCACCAACCCCATCGCATGCACCCGGTACAAATACAGCAAGGAAAATAATTTTATGGTTGGGGATTACCACAACATGAGGAAGTGTACTAAAGGGTTGTGGCATTAGGAAGGTTGAGAACCACTGGTGTAGAGGAAAACGTGTTCTGCCTATTTTCTGCTTAATTAACCTAGAAAAATCATTCAACTTGCTAATTTGCTGGGAGATTTTTGTGGCTGGAGCATTTGTAGTAATCTTGATGTGTAGATGATAACAGCTGTTTGGCATTATATTTTTGGACTTGAAATTTAAAATAGCCCTGGCATAATGTTGCATGGTCTAGAAAGGCAAAACAACAACGACAACATCCCCCCAAAAAATAAAAGTAAAGAAAATATTTCTCTTCCTTTTCTCTGTGCTTAGCATCTAAATATTTCACATACTAATCAGAAAGGAAAGCAAGGCACTTTGTTGTTTAATTTCGGTCTCCAGAGGAGCAAAAATAATAGGATAAAACTAGACTTAAACTCGGGCGGCGCCTGTGGCTCAGTCGGTAGGGCGCCGGCCCCATATACTGAGGGTGGCGGGTTCAAACCTGGCCCCGGCCAAACTGCAACCAAAAAATAGCCGAGCGTTGTGGCGGGTTCCTGTAGTCCCAGCTACTCGGGAGGCTGAGGCAAGAGAATCGCTTAAGCCCAGGAGTTGGAGGTTGCTGTGAGCTGTGTGAGGCCGCGGCACTCTACCAAGGGCCATAAAGTGAGACTCTTTCTCTACAAAAAAAAAAAAAAAAAAACTAGACTTAAACTCTACACATCAGTCTTTTTTTTTTTTTTATTAAATCATAACTGTATACATTGATATGATCATTGGGCATCATACACTCACTTCATAAACCATCTGACACATTTTTATCACAGTGGTTAACGTAGCCTTTCCGGCATTATCTCAGTTACTGTGCCAAAACATTTACATTCTACATTTACCAAGTTTCGCAAATACCCCTGTAAGATGCACCACAGGTGTGATCCCACCGACTCCCCTCCCTCTACCCACCCCCCTCCCTTTCCCACTTCCCCCTATTGTTAAGTTGTAGCTGGGTTATAGCTTTCATGTGAGAGTCCCAAATTAGTTTCATAGTAGGGCTGTGTACATTGGGTACTTTTTCTTCCATTCTTGGGATACTTTACTAAGAAGAATATGTTCCAGCTCCATCCATGTAAACATGAAAGAGGTAAAGTCTCCATCTTTCTTTAAGGCTGCATAGTATTCCATGGTATACATATACCACAATTTATTAATCCATTCGTGGATCGATGGGCACTTGGGCTTTTTCTATGACTTAGCTATTATGAATTGGGCTGCAATAAACATTTTGGTACAAATATCTTTGTTATGTTGTGATTTTTGGTCTTCTGGGTATATGCCCAGCAGAGGAATTACAGGATTGAATGGCAGATCTATTTTTAGATCTCTGAGTGTTCTTCATATATCTTTCCAGAAGGAATGTATTAATTTGCATTCCCACCAGCAGTGCAGAAGTGTTCCCTTTTCTCCACATCCACGCCAACATCTCTGGTCTTGAGATTTTGTGATATAGGCTAGTCTCATTGGAGTTAGATGATATCTCAAAGTAGTTTTGATTTGCATTTCTCTGATGATTAAAGATGATGAGCATTTTTTCATATGTCTGAAGGCCTTGCGCCTGTCTTCTTCAGAGAAGTTTCTCTTCAAATCCCTTGCCCATCCTGCGATGGGATCCCTTGTTTTTTTCTTGCTGATGCGTTTGCGTTCTCTGTGGATTCTGGATATTAAACCTTTGTCGGAGATATACCCTGCAAATATCTTCTCCCATTCTGAGGGCTGTCTGCTTGCTCTGCTTACTGTGTTCTTAGCTGTGCAGAAGCTTTTTAGTTTGATCAAGTCCCAGTAGTGTATTTTTGATGCTGCTTCAATTGCCCGGGGGGTTCTCCTCATGAAATACTCACCCAGACCAATTTCTTCAAGGGTTTTCCCTGCATTCTCCTCTAGTATTTTTATAGTTTCATGTCTTAAGTTTAAATCTTTAATCCAATGAGAGTCTATCTTAGTTAATGGTGAAAGGTGTGGGTCCAATTTCAGTCTTCTGCAGGTTGCCAGCCAGTTCACCCAGCACCATTTGTTAAATAGGGAATCTTTTCCCCACAGAATGTTTTTAATTGGCTTGTCAAAAATCAAATAGCGGTAAGTAGCTGGATTCATTTCTTGGTTCTCTATTCTGTTCCAGATATCTACTTCTCTGTTTTTGTGCCAATACCATGCTGTTTTGATCACTATCGATTTGTAGTAAAGTCTGAGGTCTGGTAGTGTGATTCCTCCTGTTTTGTTTTTATTTCTGAGTAATGTCTTGGCTATTCGAAGTTTTTTCTGATTCCGTATAAAACGAAGTAATGTTTTTTCAAGATCTTTAAAATATGACAGTGGAGCTTTAATAGGGAGTGCGTTGAAAGTATATATTGCTTTGGGTAGTATGGACATTTTGATAATGTTGATTCTTCCCAGCCATGAGCATGGTATGTTTTTCCATTTGTTAACATTTTCAGCTATTTCTTTTCAGCTGAAACTTTTCTAAGAGTTTCATAGTTCTCTTTATAGAGATCTTTCACGTCTTTTGTTAGGTAAATTCCCAAATATTTCATCTTCTTTGGCACTACTGTGAATGGGATAGAGTCCTTAACTGCTTTTTCAATTTGACTGTTGTTGGTGTATATAAAGGCTACCGATTTATGAATGTTGATTTTGTAACCTGAGACGCTGCTGTATTCCTTGATCACTTCTAGGAGTTTTGTAGTAGAGTCCCTAGTGTTTTCCAGATACACAATCATATCATCTGCGAAGAGCGAGAGTTTGATCTCTTCTGACCCTATATGGATACCCTTGATCCCCTTTTCTTCCCTAATTGCGGTGGCTAAAACTTCCATTACAATGTTGAAAAGCAATGGAGACAATGGGCAGCCTTGTCAGGTTCCTGATCTGAGTGGAAATGATTCCAATTTAACTCCATTCAATATGATATTGGCTGTGGGTTTGCTGTAGATAGCCTCTATCAGTTTAAGAAAAGTCCCTTCTAGACCAATTTTCTTGAGCGTTCTGATCATGAAGGGATGCTGGATATTATCAAAAGCTTTTTCTGCATCAATTGAGAGAATCATATGGTCTTTGTTTTTTAATTTGTTTATGTGCTGAATTACATTTATAGATTTACGTATATTGAACCAGCCTTGAGACCCTGGGATAAAACCAACTTGGTCATGATGTATAATTTGTTTGATGTGTTGCTGGATTCTGTTTGTTAGGATCTTGTTGAATATTTTTGCATCTATATTCATTAGTGATATCGGTCTATAATTTTCTTTTCTTGTTCGGTCTTTTCCTGGTTTGGGGATCCCCCAGGGTGATGTTTGCTTCATAGAACGTGTTGGGTAGTCTTCCTTCTTTTTCTACCTTTTGGAACAGGTTGAGTAATATAGGTACTAATTCCTCTTTAAAGGTTTGGTAGAATTCTGACGTGAAACCATCTGGTCCCGGGCTTTTCTTTTTAGGGAGGTTTTGTATAGTTGATGCTATTTCTGAACTTGATATGGGTCTGTTCAACATTTCCACTTGATTCTGGTTAAGTCTTGGAAGGTGGCATGCTTCCAAGTATCGGTCTATTTCCTTCAGATTTTCATATTTCTGAGAATAAAGTTTCTTGTAGTATTTATTAAGGATTTTTTGGATTTCTGATGAGTCTGTGGTTATTTCGTCTTTGTTGTTTCTGATTGATGATATTAGAGATTTTACTCTTTTTTTCCTGATTAGGTTGGCCAGAGGTTTATCTATTTTATTGACCTTTTCAAAAAACCAGCTTTTTGATTTATTGATCTGTTGTATTATTCTTTTGTTTTCAATTTCATTTAATTCTGCTCTAATTTTGGTTATTTCTTTTCTTCTACTGGGTTTGGGGTTGGAATGTTCTTCCTTTTCCAGTTGCGTGGGATGTCCCATTAAGTTGTTAACTTCCTCTCTTTCCGTTCTCTTGAGGAAGGCTTGCAGTGCTATAAATTTCCCTCTTAGAACTGCCTTTGCAGTGTCCCAGAGGTTCTGATAGTTCATGTCTTCATTGTCGTTTTGTTCCAAAAAATTGGCGATTTCTTTCTTAATCTCATCTCTGACCCAGCTATCATTCAGCATAAGGTTATTTAACTTCCATGTTTTTGTATGGGTATGCAGATTCCTGTTGTTACTCAATTCAAGTTTTATTTCATGATGGTCCGAGAAGATGCATGGAATAATTTCTATTCCTTTAAATTTACTGAGGTTAGACTTGTGACCTAAAATGTGGTCAATTTTGGAGTAAGTTCCGTGGGCTGATGAGAAGTATGTGTATTCAGTTTTGTTGGGATGAAATGTTCTGTAGATGTCTGCTAAATCTAAATATTGGATGGTTAGGTTTAAATCTAAGATTTCTTTGCTCAGCTTCTTTCTGGAGGATCGATCCAACACTGCCAAGGGAGTGTTGAAATCTCCGACGATTATGGAGCTGGAGGAAATCAAGTTACTCATGTCTGTTAGAGTTTCTCTTATAAATTGAGGTGCATTCTGTTTGGTTGCATAGAGATTAATAATTGAGATCTCATCATATTGAGTATTACCCTTAACAAATATGAAGTGACCATTCTTGTCCTTCCTTACTTTTGATGGTTTAAAGCCTACTGTATCTGCAAATAAAATTGCAACACCTGCTTTTTTCTGATTACCATTTGCCTGAAATATGGATGACCATCCTTTCACCCTGAGTCTGTATTTGTCTTTTAAGTTGACATGTGACTCTTGTATGCAACAAATATCTGGCTTGAGTTTTTGTATCCCGTCAGCTAACCTATGCCTCTTTAGAGGACAGTTTAAGCCATTCACATTGATGGAGAGTACTGATAAGTCTGGTGGAATTTTGGGTATCGAGTTTTTCAAAGGTCCAGTGGACATTTTTAATCCTTTCGCCAGTGTGGAAGTTGGAGTTTGATCCGAAGTTTCTGAGTGAGTTTACTTTTGTGGTATAGGATTGGGTTGGTCATTGTGGAGGATAGGTCTGAGAACATCCTGAAGAGCTGGTTTACTTATGGCAAATTTTTTCAACATATGAATGTCATTGAAGTATTTAATTTCTCCATCATAGATGAAACTCAGTTTAGCTGGATATAAGATCTTGGGTTGAAAGTTTTTTTGCTTTATTAGATTAAAAGTTGATGACCAGCCTCTTCTAGCTTGAAAAGTTTCAGCAGAGAGATCTGCAGTTATTCTAATATTCTTACCTTTGTACGTTATAGTTTTCTTTCGCCGGGCTGCTTTGAGAATCTTCTCTTTCATGTTAACTTTAATGAAGCTAATTATGATATGTCTGGGAGATGGCTTATTGGGGTTGAATCGTGCTGGGGTTCTGAAGCTGTCTGCTATCTGAATTTCAGATTCTCTAGGCATGTCTGGAAAATTTTCTTTCATAATTTCATGTAGAAGGGCCTCTGTGTCCTTGGCAGCCACTTCATCATTCTCCGATATTCCTATAACCCTTATGTTGTTTTTTTTTCGAATTATCTGAGAGCTCTCTGAGTGAGTGATCCGTTTTTGCTCTCCATTTCTCTTCCTCTTTGAGAGATTGGGAGCGTTCGAAGACTTTATCTTCAATGTCAGAAATCCTTTCTTCTGCTTTCTCCATTCTGTTACTGAGGGATTCTACTGTATTTTTCATATCTTTGAGGGCTGTAAGTTCTTGCTTCAGTGTGTCTAAGTCTTTGGTGGTTTTGTCTTTAAATTTGTTAAATTCTTGAGACAATTTTTGAATTTCTCCTCGAATTCCTAATTCCATTTTATTAATCTTGTCTGCAATCCAAATTCTGAATTCGATTTCTGACATCTCAGCCAGTTGTTTATGAATGGGATCTTCAATCACATCTGCCGTATCTTTTCTTGGGGGGGTTGATCTATTCTGGTTATTCATGTTACCAGAGTTTTTCCGCTGATTCCGCCCCATGGTTATTTTACTCCCTTTGGTTTTTCCCCTGGGGTTTTATCGAGGGCCCGTATAGTGTTGTGGCCTGAGAAACTGGGGCCCTGTCTGGTGTGGTGGAGCAAAGTGGTTCTGTCTTGTTTTCAGCTGGTTTCTGTTCAATCCTATTGCAACTTCTACTCTGGCTTGAAGTCTCAGCTGTGTGGAAAAATCAGCAATTAAGTCACCCCGCCTGCCCACTTCTGGCCCCAGTTGGAAAAGGAGAATCAAACCTTCCTACAGTCGCACACCCAGGGCACCACCTGAAAAGTCCTCAGTCTATTAGCCCAGTTCAAAAGGTCCAAATTAACTGTCTCAATCAGCACTTGTCTCGGGTGGGAGAGTTCAAGAGGTCTCTGGGAACTGGATCACAGGGGCCTGGTGACTCCTCTGACACGGCTCACCCCAGTGCAGCGTGGAGTCACGAGGAGCCACCCAGCAAACAGAGCAGTCTAGGAAGGTTGACGTCTCCTTCCCCACTTTGCCCCTCCGTCGGACCCAGTCACTGGTATCTCTGCAGATGGCTAACCCAGTTGCCTGCAGTGAACAGACACTCCAGGGGTTTGCACCTGCCTGAATCGCAAGGAAGTCTGTCAGACCCCTGCAGACTGCCGTTATCTAGCAGGAGGAGATGGGGCCTGACATCTTTGAGTGTTTGATGCAGGTGATGGGAAGAAGGTGTTCACTCAGGCTTAGCCCCATCCCTGATGGATGCTGCTAACAGAACAGAACAGAACAGAACAGACAACTTTGCAGGGTTCTGTCTCTGTTCCTGTCGAAATCGCCTACAGAAGACGGGCTGTTTTGAGTTCAAACGTCTTTGCTGCTGGAGATTTGCGTCCCAACACCTCTCTGGGTCGGCCCCGCCCTGGAAGCTTCCCGGGTTTGTGAGCCGTGTCAGGAAATCCCCCGCTCACCGGTGGCCTCCTCTGGTTGCCCAGGGAGACAGGGGGTGTGGCCTCAGAATATCCAGAAGTGAGCGTTCTGCCGTTATAGAAAAAACGGCTGTTGATCTACCTCCAGGGAACTGCTGCTCTGGTGTGGGCACTCAGGCGACCCTTTTCTCCTCTGTCCCGCGCCCCAGAGTCAGCACTGAGCGGCTGCAGTTTGTGCTGGGTCCACACCCCTCAAGAGATCCCCCAAGAATCAGAACTCTTGGTGGATGGGCCCCCAGACCCCGATTGGGAGTGGGGGGTGAAGCTAGAGTTTCATTCAGTTTTACGCAACACTATGGCCCAGGGAGGGCTCCTGCACTGCACCGCAGGGAAGTGCCGCCAAGGCTTGATTTCCCCTCAGCAGAGTGCCCTCTCCTCGCTCACGTGTCCCAGAGTCAGCGCTGACCTGACGCAGCTCAGGCACTGTGCACTCCCCTCGAGAAATCACCCAAGGATCCGAACTCCTGGGGGATGGGCCCTCAGACCCCGAGTGAGAGTAGGGGCTCTCAGCTCTCAGCGGGGAAGCTAGAGTCTTATTCAGTCTTGTGCCCGGGGAGGGTTGCTGCACTGCACCGCAGGGAAGTGCTGCCGAGGCGTGACTCCCCTTCAGCCCAGTGCCCTCTCCTCACTCGCGCGCCTCAGAGTCAATGCTGACCAGTCGCAACTCGGGGACTGTCCACTCCCCTTGAGAAATCACCCAAGGATCCGAACTCCTGGGGGACAGGCCTCCAGACCTCAGTGGGCGGGAGGGGAGCGCTGGGTATTCAGGGTTGCCGGCAAAGGATTCCCAAAGGTTTATTCAGTTTTATGCCCGGCAGGAGAATGCCACGGCACCCCAGTAGGGGAGGTAGGTCCAGTTTTTAGAAGGTCTCTCCCTGGAGTGTAGTGGGAGGGCCTTTAATTTCTGCCCGCTTGTTCAATTGTGGGGCTCTTGAGCCGGTCTCATGGGGGAGGGGGACTCCCGTCCACTTGGTGGTGGATTTTGTACCTTTTGTTTGCATCCTTGTGATCACAGCTTGCCTCAGCGGTGTTGATGTGTGTTCTTCAACCTTCTTTCCTGGTGAGGCTCAAGTCCACCAGGATACTTACTAAATTCCTGTCCCTTAACTCTCCTTCTGGACGGGAGCCTCTGTTGAAAGCTGGCTTCAGTCCGCCATCTTGTCTCCCCTCCTACACATCAGTCTTGAAATATATTTGTCTTCTACTCAAAGTGATTATTGTTAATTTTCTCTGTGTTTGTCATGGTTGATCTAGCTAGCCATAAATGTGAGTGAATTTTATGTGGATTAAAAGCTGGGGAAAAAAGTCTAATCTCTAAAAATGTGTGTGTGTTTTTTTTTAAATGAAACCTACATTGTAGGGCAGTGGTATTTATCAAAAGTTATTCCAAACTCATTTACTGGCATAAAAACAGACACATAGACCAATGAAACAGAACAGAGACCCAGAAATAAATCCATGTGTTTATGGTGAGTTGATTTTTGACAAACACAATAAGAATACACAATAGGGAAAGGACGGTCTCTTCAATAAATGGTGTGGAGAATACTTTGTATCCACATGTAAAAGAATAAAATCAGACCCTTTTCTTACACTATACACAAAATCAACTAAAAATGAGTTAAAGACTTAAACATATACTTGAAATTGTGAGTTTACTAGAAGACACCATAAGGGTATCCATGACATTGGGCTGAGCAATGATTTGTTGGCTATGACCTCAAAAGCAAAAATAGACAAATGGGTTTACATCAAACTAAAAATCTTTTGCACAGCAAAGGAAATAATTAATAGATTGATGAGATAACCTATAGATTGGGAAAAATACTTATAAACTGTACATTTGATGAGGTTGATATCCAAAATATAAGGAACTGAAACAACTCAGTATGAGGAAAACAACCCAATTTAAAAATGGGCAAGGGACCTGAATAGACATTTTTCTGAAGATGACATACAAAAGGCCAACAGGTATATGAAATGTTAAGCATCACTAATGATCAAAGAAATTCAAATTCCCACAGTAGGGTATCACTCAAACATATTAGAATAGGTACTACTAAAAAGACAAAAGATAACAAGTGTTGGCAAAGATGTGAAGAAAGGGGAATATTTGTACAGTTAGTGAGATTGTAATTTAGTTTAGTCATTATGGAAAATATTTAAGAGGCTCCTCAAAAAATTAAAAATAAAACTATCATATGATCCAACAATTCCACTTCTATGTATATATCTGAAGGAGAAGAAATCAGTATGTCAAAGAAAACATCTACATACATGCTCATGTTTCCTTGCAGCACTATTCACAAAAGCCAAGATATGGAATCAACCTTGGTATCCGTTAATGGATACGTGGACATATACACAACAGAGTACTATTTGACTTTAAAAAGAAGGAAATTCTGCCATTTATGATATAGATAAACCTGGAGGACATTATTTTAACATTATTTCCATATTATTTTAAAGTGGAAATAAACCAGGCACAAAAAGGCAAATGCTGCAGATATCTATTTGTGGAATGTAAAAAAGTTGAAGGAAGTTGGGAGACTGTCATGGCTGTTCTATCAGTTGCAGACTTCCCTGTGGGGGAAAAAAAATTAAAAAAGAAAAAAATGTTAAAAAGTGAACTCATATGACCAGAGAGTAGCATGGTGGTTACCAGGAGTGGTTGTAGGGATTGTAGGGAGATGTGAAAAAAGTAAAATGAGAGAGAAAGAGATATTATAATTATGTTGTTTTGTAGCAACAAAAGAGAAAATTTCTTTCTTTCTTTCTTTTTTTTGAGACAGAGTCCCACTATGTTACCCTTGGTAGAGTGTGGCGGTGTCACAGCTCACAGGAAACTCAACTCTTGGGCTTAAGTGATTCTCTTGCCTCAGTCTCCCAAATAGCAGAGACTATACGCCCACCACAATGCCTGGCTATCTTTTTTGTTGCAGCTGTCATTGTTTAGCAGGCCAGGGCTGGGTTCAAACCCTCCACCCTCCGTGCCAGCACCGTAACCACTGTGCTACGGGTATTGAGCTGAAAGATAAAATTTCTGTCACCAGTTTATTGCCGATAATTGTTACATTACACTTGATTTATCAGGAAAAATGCTAGGAAGTGTACTTTTTCTTGAGAAACTATAACTTTGTATTAATGGCAAAAAGCAACATTATTTTAGTGAGTAGTTTGAGTTATTGTTGAAACCATCATGAGAGATTTTTGATGGCATTTGCCTGAAGGCAGTAAAGTCTTTTGAAAAGTTAAGATTTAAGTATCTTCCTAAAGATTAGTTTTCCTTTCCGTAAAGTGGTTATCATATTCAATTTCCTTTCGTTTTTTTTACTTTAATAGCTTAAGGTAGAAGAAGGGGTACAGAGGACTTGGTAATGTAATGGTCCCGTGATTGTTAGGTAGTTTGTGTATTACAATGAAGAGGTCGGGAGATCCATCACTGGATCTGGATTTAATATAAAGTTAGAGTAAATTTGAGAGACTGATGGAAGCTTAGGAAAATTAGACAGAAAATAATGTTTGTAGGCTAAGTATAACTATAAGATGGACACAAATTAATGGTTTATTAAAAGATTTCATTATGACTAAGCAGGGTTTATTATGGACTACAGATACTTAATATTTTGAAGTAACAGAAGGTTTATTATGGAATACAAATACTTAAGTTTTTTTTTTTTTTTTTTTGTGGTTTTTGGCCTGGGCTGGGTTTGAACCCACCACCTGCGGCATATGGGGCCGGTGCCCTACTCCTTTGAGCCACAGGCACTGCCCACAAATACTTAATATTTTGAAATAACAGAGTCTAATCTCCATCATTATCACTGTTTAACAGTTAATAGAAATTCAATTCAGTGCAATAAAAGAAGAATATGAAGTGAGTTGTACAAAAA
Organism: Nycticebus coucang; assembly: GCF_027406575.1. NCBI lineage: Eukaryota > Metazoa > Chordata > Mammalia > Primates > Lorisidae > Nycticebus > Nycticebus coucang. The sequence continues at coordinate 71,328,910 of NC_069783.1, read as the reverse complement.
ATAAACACAAGCAGTATTATTTTAACTTGTGATGTAATGTCATTTGTAAATCTAAGAAAATCAATTGGACAATGATTTCAGCTAGCAAGAGAGATTAGTGACTAACTACAAATGTGCAGAACTCAGTGCTTTACCTGATAGTGATTTTCGACTGGTGTGCCATGAACATTTTTAAAGATCATTAATTAAATTATTTTAGAGAGCCATTCAAAGCACATTAAGTATATTCTTTTTTTTTTACCTTTTAAAAATCAACATAATTTAACTGTGCTATAGAAGTTTAAGTAGAGGTTCAAGTGTACTGTGAGATTAAAAAAGTTGAAAAACACTGCTTTACTACATGCAAGAAATAAATAGAAAATAAAATGGAATAAAAGATCCTATGTACAAGAGCACTGACAATAATTACATATCCTGAAACATATGTATACAGTATTTCCCAGGAGTTAAACTAACAAAGGTTCAGGATCTATGAAGAATAGAACAAAAAATCCTTAAAGTACGTAAAATAAAATTTAAATAAATGAAGAGACCATGTTGTATTGATGGATGGGAAATTGTAAATTTAACATAGTTTTACTGACAGTGATGATGAAATGAAATTCTTTTTTAAAAAATTAATTAATTAATTTATTAAATCATAGCTGTGTGCATTAATGCAATCATGGGGCACCATACACTGGTTTTATAGACCATTTGACATATTTTCATCACACTGGTTAACATAGCCTTCCTGGCATTTTCTTAGTTATTGTGTTAAGACATTTATATTCTACATTTACTAAGTTTCACATGTACCCTCGTAAGATGCACCGTAGGTGTGGTCCCACCAATCACCCTCCCTCCGCCCATTATCCCTCCTCCCTCCCCTCCCTCTCCCCCTTCCCCCTATTTTTAGGTTATAACTGGGTTATAGCTTTCATATGAAAGCTATAAATTAGTTTCATAGTAGGTCTGAGTACATTGGATACTTTTTCTTCCATTCCTGATATACTTTACTAAGAAGAATATGTTCCAGCTCCATCCATGTAAACATGAAAGAGGTAAAGTCTCCATCTTTCTTTAAGGCTGCACAATATTCCATGGTGTACATGTACCACAATTTATTAATCCATTCGTGGATCCAAAGTGGATGGGCACTTTGATTTTTTCCATTACTTAGCAATTATGAATTGGGCTGCAATAAACATTCTGGTACAAATATCTTTGTTATAATGTGATTTTTGGTCTTCTGGATATATACCTAGTAGAAGAATTGTAGGATCAAATGGCAGGTCTATTTTTAGATCTCTAAGTGTTCTCCAAACATCTTTCCAAAAGGAACTTATTAGTTTGCATTCCCACCAGCAGTGTAGAAGTGTTTCCTTTTCTCCACATCCATGCCAACATCTCTGGTCTTGGGATTTTGTGATATGGGCTAATCTTACTGGAATTAGATGATATCTCAAAGTAGTTTTGATTTGCATTTCTCTAATGATTAAGGATGATGAGCGTTTTTTCATATGTCTGTAGGCTGTGCGCTTGTCTTCTTCAGAGAAGTTTCTCTTCAAGTCCCTTGCCCAGCCTGCGATGGGATCACTTGTTCTTTTCTTGCTAATACATTTGAATTCTCTGTGGATTCTGGTTATTAAACTTTTGTTGGAGACATAACCTGCAAATATCTTCTCCCATTCTGAGGGCTGTGTGCTTGCTTTACTTACTGTGTTCTTGGCTGTGCAGAAGCTTTTTAGTTTGATCAGGTCCCAGTAGTGTATTTTTGATGCTGCTTCAATTGCCCAGGGGGTCCTCTTCATAAAATATTCACCCAGGCCGAGTCCTTCAAGAGTTTTCTTTGCACTTTCCAATATTTTTATAGTTTCATGTCTTAAGTTCAAATCTTTGATCCAGTGAGAGTCTATCTTAGTTACTGGTGAAAGGTGTGGGTCCAGTTTCAGTCTTCTACAGGTTGCCATGAAGTGAAATTCTTTTGGATAAAATTGAAAATGCGATTCTAAAATTTACTTGTAGGGGGAAATACAACCATATTACCATGAGTAATGATATAGTATATGACTTTTGTGGTATATATTTGTGATTTGGTGCTAACACATTAAAGTATATATAGCTATAAGGTACAGTAAAACAGAATAATAGACTAGTGTATGCAGTTCTTAAAGTAATCCTAGTACATATAAGAAGTTGACATATAATAAAAGCAACATTTTAAATAGATGTCAAAAGGCTTAAGGTTTACTGTAGCATACAAACACTGCAGTTAGATTAAAGAGGTGAATATGAAAAAATCCCATCCAGGAGTGTCCAACCTGTGGCTTATGAGCCGCATCATGATTATTTGAGGACTATTTTGCTTATCTGTGCTGTTGGATGTTGCAAAAAGTATTCACAGACCTTTTCTTTTGCCCATCAGCTTTTGTTAGTGTTTGTATATTTAATGTGTGTCCTAAGACAACTCTTAGTCTTGCACTGTGTGGCAGAAAAGAAGAAAGGTTGGGCACCCTTACAGAAAGTGTGAATAATTATTAATTGTGGTGATTTCTAAACATGATAACAGAAGAAATAATGTCTTGAACTATATTGACAATGTAAAAGTTGTCATAAAATTCAAAATTACTAATCCAAAATATACAAAGAATTCTTAAAACAATAAAATAAATAACTCAATTTAAACGTGGGCAAAAGATCTGACCCTTCATCACAAAAAAAGATATACAAATGGAAAGTAAGTATATGAAAATATGGTTAATGTTCTATGTCATTAGATAATTGCAGATAAGGACAACAAGGACTTACTACTGCACACCCATTACAATGACTAAAATTCTCCAAACTGACAACATGAAATGTTGATGAGGATATGAAGCAGCAGGAACTCTTGTTCCTTGTGGGCAAGGATACAAAAACTATGCAGGCTTTTTAGACAATGATTTGACAGTTTCTTATAAAGCTAAACATACTGTTACCATGTGGTTCAGCAATTGTGCTCCTAGGCATGTACCCAAATGAGTTGAAAATTTATGTCTACACAATCAAAATCTGCACATGAATGCTTACAGCAGCTTTATTTATAACTGCCGAAACTTGGAAGCAATTAAGACATATTCAACAGATAAAGAAACAAATAAATTGTGGTACATCCATTGGAATTGTACTCAGTGATAAATGAATGATTGAACCAAGAAAAGACATGGAGGAATCTTAAATACTAACAGAAGAAACCAATCTGAAATGGCTACATATATACTGTATGATTTCAACTATGTGACATTCTGGAAAAGGCAATTCTATAGAAATAGATAAAAAATCAGATGTTGCCAGGGGTTGGGAGGTGATGTGGGGAAGGATATGTAGGTGAAGCATAGGGGGTTTTTAAGACAGTGATGCTATTCTTTGTAATATTTTTAGTGGATTCTTGACATTATATATTTGTCCAAACCCATAGAACTGTATAACACAAAGATGGAATCTTAATATAAAGGACTTTAATTATTAATGTATTAATATTGGTCTATCAGCTTTAAGTACTGTACTATACCAATGCAAAATGGTAGTTTAAAAAATCATGCTTAAAAGGCAAATAGCAACTGGAAGACATTTATATTTTATACAATAAAAATAGTAAATATCTTTATTTTTAGAAAATTCTAAAGACCTAGTCTCAAAAAATGGCAAAGAATGTGAACAAACTGTTTATAAAGGAGATAAGTAAAAGTAACAGAAATGTATTTTAAAGCTTTAGTGAGATGCTATTTGATGGCATCTGAGAAATTGAAGGCACCTGTGGCTCAGTTGGTAAGGCTCTGGCCCCGTTTACCGAGGGTGGCAAGTTCAAACCCTGCCCCAGCCGAACTGCAACAACAACAAAAAAATAGCTGGGCGTTGTGTTGGGCGCCTGTAGTCCCAGTTACTTCAGAGACTGAGGCAAGAGAATCACTTAAGCCCAGGAGGTGGAGGTTGCTGTGAGTTGCGTGATGCCACGGCACTCTACCAAGGGCCATAAAGTGAGACTCTGTCTCTACAAAAAAAAAAAAAGTATCTTAATGATCAAGAATGTAGAGGCTGGGTGCAGTGAGGCTGAGCAAAAAGTGAGACCTGGTCTCTTTTAAAAATAGAAAACTGAGGCAAGAGGATCACTTGAGCCAGAGTTGGAGGTTGCTGTGAGCTGTGACACCATGGCACTCTCCCCAGGAAGATAGCTTGAGACTCTGTCTCAAAAAAAAAGAGAAAATGTAGAGAAACAGCTTATTCTCATATCCTTCCAATTCAAGTATTAGGGACCATAAGAAAATTGAGAAGATATATCAAAGTTTTAAATCAAGTATGAAGGATTGTCTTATTAAAGTCATCAAAAATATAAAGGTCTAGTTAAAAGGATATATACTGTACTATGTCAGCAAAATTGGAACCCTCTTTAATGGTTAGAATAGTAAACCATGGATAGTTAAATAAATGATTATGTGTTAATACAGTGGAAAATGTGCTGCCATTAATGGCATTTTATAACAGTGGTTTTCAAACTTGAAGATGTATGGGAATCACATGTACCTTATCTTTAGAAATTCTGGAGTTTGTGACTAAGAATTTACATTTCTGGTAAGTTCACACATGATATTTTATTCTGTTGATTTGAGGACCATGGTTTTTTTTTTGTTTTGTCTTTCTGTCTTGCATGGTCTAGAGTGCAGTCATCATAGCTTATTGCAACCTCAAACACCTGGGTTCAAGGGATCCTCCTGCCTCGGCCTTCCAAGCAGCTGAGACTACAGGCACCCTCACAAAGCCCAGCTAATTTTTCTATTTTTAGTAGAGATACTGTATTGTTCTTGGTCAGGCTGGTCTTGAACTCCTGTGCTCAAGCTATCCTCCAGCCTCAGTTTCCAAGAGTGCTAGGATTGTAAGTGTAAGAACCTGGCTGAGAACCACTTTTTATAAGAAATATTTAGGGGAAGACTACAGATTATTTTATTTTTTATTTTTTGAGTTTTTGGCTGGGACTGGGTTTGAACCGCCACCTCCAGTATATGCGGCCGGCACTCTACTCCTTGAGCCACAGGCACCGCCCAAGAATACAGATTATTAAACAGTGTTTATTGTGTGACTCCCCTCTCGTAAATGAAATAAATAAGATGCATTTAAAAAAATGTCAAGAGAATGTGCCAAAATGGGGCTGGGCACAGTGGCACTCTGGGAGGCCGAGGCTGGTGGATTGCCTGAGCTCACAGGTTCGAGACCAACCTGAGCCAGAGTGAGACCTCGTCTCTAAAAATAGCCAGGTGCTGTGGTGGGTGTCTGTAGCTCCAGCTACTCGGGATGCTGAGGCAAGGGGATTGCTTGAGCCCAAGAGTTCAGGCTGCTGTGAGCTGTGAAGTCAGAGCCCTCTACCATTGGCTACAAAGTGAGATTGTGTCTCCAAAAAAAGGGAATATACCAGAATGTTTACAATTGTTATTTTGTGTATAGAAACAGGGGTGATTTTAATTTTCTGATTTTTGTTAATCTGTGTTTTTAACATTTTCACAGCAAACAAATACTGTTTTTAAAAGGATGGAAAACTTAAAATAACTAAGAAACAAAAAGATAAGGTAGAAAAATGTATTTTTCTTTCAGGCTTAGCATGAGAACTTAAAATGTCAGTTTATATGTGATTGAGTCATGTCTCTGTCATCTCCTACATGTAATCAATTGTAAAGATCGATTTTACTTTTTTGAGTATTTCTTTAATTTTGCTTGTCATTCTTTCTGCCATTATATCACTTTAGTCTGTTATAATCTTACTGTTGGATTTCTGGAATATACTCTTAGTCTTATTTCCAGTCTTGCTGTTTTATAATCTATTCTTTACATAGCAGCCAGAATAATCTTTATAAAATTCCAATTTAAAACAATGAAAGGGGCTCGGCGCCTGTGGCTCAAGTGGCTAAGGCGCCAGCCACATACACCTGAGTTGGCGGGTTGGAATCCAGCCCAGGCCTGCCAAAACAACAATGACGGCTTCAACAACAACAAAACAAACAAACAAAAAAACAATGAAAGGCTGGGCACGCTGGCTCATGCATGGTGGCCCAGCACTTGGAGAGGACCAAGTGGGAGGAGTTTGTGAAGCCAGGAGTTCAAGACCAGACTGAGCAAGACCCCATCTCTAGAAGAAATGGAAAAATTAGCTGGCATGGTGGTATGTACCTATAGTCCCAGCTACCATGAGGGTTAGACAGGAGGATTGCTTGAGCCCAGGAGTTTGAGGTTGCAATGAGCAATGATGACACCCCTGCACTCTAGTTTAGGAGACAAAGCAAGATCCAGTCTCCAAATGAAAAAGAACTGAAGTCTTGAAAGATATGCTTACAGTCACTTTAATGCATCCTTAGCTCCCATAATAAAGTCTAGAAATATTGCTTGTCTCTTATATTTCTTCACTTCCCTATCACAGACATTCTGAGCTCCTTTTATTTTAGTTTGTGCTAGGTGTATTTTAGTCCCCCACTCATGTCTAAACACTTTGTTTTTACACTTTGGGGCACTTATCTTCTTTCTTCAAGCCTGACATTGCTAACTCCTAATGACTTCAGCATAAATGTCTTTACTTTTGGCATGCTTTTTCTAAGGTATTTCTTCCCCATATCACTTCCTAATTCTAGGTTAAATACCTTTTCTGTGTACTCATATGGTATTCTTTATGTCTCTTTCCATAGGATATTCCCCACTGCTTATTCCATGTCTCTTTCCATAGGATATTCCCCACTGCTTATTACTTGTCTCTTGTCTGTGTTATTCTTTGGACTATTAACTCTCAAAGGGTGAGGATCTGTGCCTGGCATAGAGTGAGAGCTTCACTGGTAAGTGTTCAGTGAGTGAATGAATGAATAGATGAAGAATGAGATGTGAAGATGAAATGTAGACATGGATTGATGTGGCGCCTTAGTATAGCTCATGTAACCTGTCCTGGTTAGACTGGAATTCCCTTTGCTTTTTATTTCTTTGTTTTACGAAGTTACACTTGGAAAGAATTTTGAACAGACATAGAAAGAATTACTCTGATGATTACCATGTAATAGCTCGGAAGTAGAACCAATGAGGCAAAGTAAAAGGAATTGAGACGATTATGAGTAGCCTGAAAGTGAGCATGATGATCTAATAATTATGCAAAGTTAATTTTCAATGAGTAGTCATTAGCTGTTCTCTACTATTTAATGAAGAATAAGAATTTGGTTGATTCTGCAGCAGAATTTAAGTTCAATAGGTGTGGTAAAAATTTCCCGACTACAAATAAATCTTGGAATTATTTACTGAGGCATTGGAAGTGCCAATTTTTGTGTTTTTTTTTTTAATACAAGAAGATGGTCTCTATGTTATGGAGAAAATAGTTAAAGGTGATTACTGATGAAATGTGAAGGTATATATTGTTGGTATACCATAGATATATATCGATGTGTGGCCTTAGTATAGTTGTCAGTCATTAAAATGTAGATAATTATAATGCCTCAGATACTCTGGAGATTTAAAACTAAACTTTCTCCTCTAAAAGAACTCCCAGTTGAATATTGTTAATGATGAATAATTTTCTGACTAATCTCTAGGTAGCCTCACCAATTTCCTTTCAAGATTTAAGAAACGTTATTCTTAATCTATGGAGAAAATACTAACGTCAAAACCTGAAATGTTAATAATCAGTATACAGTGAGCTATTTTTAGTGTAACATGAGCCTACCAATGTTGACTTGAATGAGTGATGTGTATCCTATATAATCAGCAGAATGGAAGGTTTAGCTTTTTGTGCAGCTGCAGGAGACATATTTAATTAATACTGAAGCAATTATCTTGACAAGTAAATCAAACTCAATTAGTTCTCAATTAGAAAACTAATGTTTTCTCAAATATTGTATGGTTGCCAGATGGTTACACATTTTTTTCTATCTTCTTCCTTGTTTAAAACTTGACGTTCCTGCTACTGTGTTTATTAAGTATAATCACTCAGGTTTTTCTTTCTTAATTTTTTGGGAGGGAAATTTGAAATTTAATACATTTTATATCATAATTCTTCTACCTGCTAGTGTATAGTGTTTTTTTTTTTTGTAGAAACTTAGGAAAGTAAAAATATTGACTTGTTTATATAATAAACAATAAATTCTAAACTAGAGATAGTGAATCATTTAAGAATAGACTTTTAGAAAGCATTTAATTTCTACCCTTATTAGAGGCAGGCCAATTACTACACTGGATCTATGTATCATTTTGTCATATTTTTATATTTTGTCTTCAAGTAGAATGGACAAATAGGTCTTTTTATGCTTAATAGGTGTAAGCGTTTTAATCACCAACTATTGTTTAATGGTCACTAAACAAGAAGTTATTATAGGTTCTTTTATTAACCAATTATTTATACTTAGAGTAATTTGTCTTCAGAAGTTTTCTTTTCAATTGCCTTTTCAAAGGTCAATTACATTAATATCAATTCCGTTCTGGCCACCTTACCTTGGTGTTAAATTAAATTTCCTGCATTTTATTTGAGTGTTCTCTTAAAGATAAAGATAGAGGACAGTTTACAGGAGGTGGTATTACATCGTGAATTAGAACTGCAGGCTTTCTGGTAAGACTGCGTGATTTTTGAGTTCTGGCTTTATAGTCCTAACAGTAAGTCCTTCCTCAGGGAATTTAACTTCTACAATTCATAGTTTAATAGGTAATAAACCTGACTCAAAGGTAATTGAAGTACTAAAATAGATAAAGTAGAGGAGGAGGGAAGTGGATGGAGGGTTACAGTGTATGGCACACCTCTTGAGGGGTAGGACACAATTGTAAGAGAGACTTTACCTAACAAATGGAAACTCCGTAACCTGACTCTTTGTACCCTCAATGAACCCAAAACAATAAAAAAAAAAAAAAAAAAAAGGAAAGAAAGAAAGAAAATAACAATAACCTTTGAAATGATTTCTGTTACTTTATCAAATGTTTTATCTGCTTTAAATATATTAGTGAGTCACTTTTGTTTTATGAGAAAGTTCTGTTGACTTAAAACACTACTGCTAATGTAGACTGCAACACCACAAGCATAGTTGTCTGACAAAAATATTTAAAGCAAAGGAAAAAAATATTTCAGAGCCATTCATGTTACTGAAGGCTCCTGAGTTCTCATAAAACATTTCCAAAGACTCTGTGAGGGTCCAGGAGTTAGCTATTTCTCCATGAGTTTCAGTTACTCAAATGCAGCTCTACGGTGAAATGCAGGCTTGGCTTGGATATCTGATAAATGAAATAAATGATTGTGATTATTTCCATAAAAAAAAAAACAGATGAAGCGTAGATATTATTCTTGGCACATGGTAACACTCAGAAATGGCTGCTGCTGTTGTTAATTAATTTACTCAAATATTGATTTATTCATTCACTTTTCCAATGAATAACCTTGGGTAATTTTAATAGTGAAACTTAAGGACTCAGGACTTTATTGCCTGGCATACTGTAAGAGTTTAGGAGAGATGAAATTGTCTCCTAAATTATTTACTTGTTTCTAAATTTTTTGTTGTTGTTGCAGTTGTCATTGCTGTTTAGCTGGCCTGGGCCGGGTTCAAACCCACTACCCTCGGAGCATGTGGCCAGCCTCTTAACCACTGTGCTATGGGTGCTGCCTCTAATTTTTTTTTTTTAAATCTTGCTTCTACATTTTCATCCTCCTGTCCATTCAGCAAGTGCTGTCCATCAGACATTGTCAATTTTTTTTGTGTAAAGGACCAGAGAATAAATACAAATAATAAATCCTTAGGCTTTGGGGGCTACATATAGTGTCATGTATTTCTCCTCTTTTTTTTTTTTTTTTTTTAGGTTTTTATTTTGAAATAATCACAGATTTCACAGAATTTTGCAAAGATACTATAATATAGAAATGTTCTATCCCTATGCCCTTTACACAGTTTCTCCAATGGTTACATCTTACATAATTATAGAACAATACCAAAATCAGAAAACTGACACTGGTAGAATGTGTATATTTAGTTCTCTGACATTTTATTACATGTGGATTCCTGTAACTGCCACTTCAATTTGTAATTGAAGATACAGAACTATTCCATCAACTGTAAGGAACTTCCTCCTGCTACTTCTTTATAGTCACACCTACCTCTTTTTCCCACCTCTCCCTGATACCTAGATAGCACCAATCTATTTCTATCTCTATAATTTTGACTCACACATTATGTGACTTTGGGGATTGGCTTTATTCACTCGCTCTTGAACTATCCAAGTTGTTGCCTGAATAAGTAATTCATTCCTTTTTATCTCAGAGTAGTATTTCATATTATAGATGTACCACAGTTTATTTAAGTAACATTACAGTTGTTTCTATTTTTTGGCTTTTTTTCTACAGATTTTTGTGTGGACATAGGGATAAATTATGCCCACGAGTGAAACTTTGCATAGTCTGTACATGTCTAGTGTCTTAAGGAACTGCCAAACCATATTCCGGAGTGGACATGCCATTTTACATTCATATCAGCAATGTATGAGAGATTTGGTTTCTCCACATTCCATGAAACATTTAAATTTGCCATAATTTTTTTTATCACAGCCATTCTGGTAGGTGTTGTAGTGATGTTGAGCATCTTTTCATGTGCTTATTTGCCAAACATATATCCTGTTAAGTAAATGTCTTTCCATGTCTTTTGCCTACTTTCTAATTGGATTGTTTGCCTTTTTTAATTGTGGGGTTTTGAAAGTTATTTATATAGTCTATATATGTATACATTTTATTTATACAATTTGACAAATACATGACTTGCAAATATTTTTTCCAGTCTGTAGCTTTTCTTTTTATCCTCTTAATAGGGTCTTGAAGACCAAAAGATTTAAATTTTGATGAAGTTCAATTTATTGATATTTTTCCCTTTAAGGATTATGCTTTTGGTGTCATGTCTAAGAACTTTTCACCAGCCCTAGGTCCCAATTATTTTCTCCTGTATTATTTTTAACAAGGATTTACAGGTTTATAGTTTACAATTATATTTATGATTCATTTTCCTTTATTTTTGTATATGGTGTGAATTTTAGGTGAGGTTCATTTTGCTCCAGCAGCATTTGTTGTAAAGGTGATTCTTCCTCCACTGAAATGCTTTTGTACCTTTGGGAAAAATCACTTGGCTATACTATTGGGGCTGTTTCTGGAATTTTTTTTTTTTTTTTTTTGATCTATGTGTCTAGTCCTCCACCTTGCCTTGATTATTGTAGCTGTATAAAGTCTTGCAATCAAGTAGATTGCTTCCTTCAACATTTTTCTTAATTTTTTAAAGCTATTCTAGTTCCTTTATCTTTTCTTAATCTTGTTTAGGTTTCTAGAATATCCGACCGGGATTTTGAGAGGAATTCATCAAATTTGTATATGTATTTAGGGACATGTTACATCTTTATTACTATATTGATTATTTCAATCAATGAATACAATGCTGATATAATGTTTCAGTCATGTATCAATGACTTTACATTTTGGTTTTGTAGTTTTCAGCATACACATTCTGTATGTATTTTGTTAGATCTGTCCCTATATTTATATTTTGTTTCAGCATATTTTTATAAGTGGTATTATAAATTCCAGTTTCCACATGTTCATTGGTAGTATGTAGAAATAAAATTGGGCTAATGCTGCTTATCTTGTAGCCTGTGACCTTGCTGAACTCCTTTATTACTTCTAATACTCTTCATTGTAGATTCCTTGGAATCATCTATATAGGTCATTATGTCATGTATAAATAGAGACAGTTTTATTTCTCCCTTTCTGATATGTATGCTATTTATTTATTTATTTGCCTTATTACATAGGATAGAACTTATAGCACTATGTTTAGTAGTGGTGGTGAGAACACACACCTTTGTCTTATTTCATGTCAGTATTCAGCATTTCATTAGTTAGTATAATGTTAGCGGAGGAATTTTTGCATATGTTCATTATCAAGTTAAGAAATCTTTTTCTATTACTATTATAGTATTCTGAGAATTTTTATTTAAATGGATGTTGGATTGGGTCAAAATTTTCCTGCATCAATTAATATGATCATGTAAGTTTTTATTTCTTTAGGTCTCCTTTTCTTCTATTAGGTCTTTAGCTTGTTAATATGATAGGTTACATTAATGGATTTTTCTTGTATTGAACCAGCCTTCCATCCCTAGAATAAGCCCTACTTGATCATATGTATACTTTTTTTTATGTATATTGCTGAATTCTACTTGCTAGTATTTTGTTAAGATGTTTGTATCTATATTCATGAGAGATATTTGTTATAACTTTCTTTTTGTTTTCTTCCTTTGGCCTGGCTTTGATATCTGACCTTTATAAAATGTATTGAGAATTGGTCCTTCCTCTTATATTTTCTGAAAGTATTGTGTAGAAATCCTTCTTAAAATGTTTGGTAGAATTCCCTATTGAAGGGAGATTTCTTTTTTGAGAGGTTTTTAGTAACACTCAATTTTATTCATAGTTATAGGACTATTTATTTTTTTATTTTTTTTAATTAAATCATAGCTGTGTACATTAATGCAATCATGGGGTACAATGTGCTGGTTTTGAAATATTTTCATCGAACTGGTTAACATAGCCTTCATGGCATTTTCTTAGTTATTGTGTTCAGGCATTTACATTCTGCATTTAGTAAGTTTCACCTGATATAAAGCACATTAAAATTTATGGTACACAGTTAATGCAGGGAAGAAACTTCTAACACTAAATGCATACACTAGAAAAGTCAATAATCTAAGCTCCATTTCACCTGTATCATGTGAAACTTACAGGACTATTTGAATTATCTATTTAATATTGGGTGAATCATGGTAATTTGTAAGTTTTTGAGGAATTGGTTCACTTTATCTAAGTTGTCAAATATATGTATTTATACTTGTTCATACTGTAGTATTCCTATTTTACTCTTTTTGTGGCTGGATAGTCTGTAATGATATTCCTTGTTTCATTCCTGATTTGTGTCATTTCCCTTTTTTTCCATTGTCAATCTTGTTAGAAGTTTTTGTTTCACTGACTTTTCTTTCTTTTTCTATTCTCAATTTAATTGATTAATACTTTTGTCCTTATTTTTTCCTTCTGCTTGTTTTAGAATTATTTTGCTCTTCTTTTTCTAGTGTCCTGAGATGGGAGCTTAGATTATTGACTTTTCTAGTATATGCATTTAGTGTTAGAAGTTTCTTGCCTGCATTAACTTTGTCCCATAAATTTTAATGTACTTTGTTTTCACTTTCATTCAGTCTGTTGTATTTTTCAATTTCCTTTGAGACTGTTTTGTAACCCATATACTATTTAGAAGTGTTTTTCTTAGTTTCCAAGTGTGTGGGAGGTCATTTTTAGAAATCATATCCTAATTTGTTTAAATTTATTGTATGGGTGCTTGTAAAGAATGAAAGAATAGGAATTCTGCTATTGTAAGGAGTGTTCTATGAATGTCAACTAGATTTTATTGCTTGACGTTATTGCTGAGTCCTATATGCTTGTTCATTTCCTGCCTTGTTGTTTTATCAGCTGTTTCTTTTTTTTTTGGAGACATAGTCCCACTGTGTTGCCCTTGGTTGAGTGCTGTAGCATCACAGCTCACAGCAACTTCAAACTCTTGGGCTTAAGTGATTCTCTTGCCTCAGCCTCCCAAGTAGCTGGGACTACCAGCGCCCACCACAACGCCCGACTATTTTTTGTTGCAGTTGTCATTGTTGTTTTATCTGACCCAGGCTGGGTTCGAACCTGCCAGCTTCGGTATATGTGGCTGGTGCCGTAACCACTGTGCTATGGGCGCTGGGCCTATCAGCTGTTTATATAGGGATGTTGAAGTCTCCAACTATAAATGTGGATTTATCTATTTTTCCTCTCCATTCTATCACATTGTCTCCATTGACACCATTTCAAGGTTCCTGGTTACTTACTGCTGGTGGTTAAATTCCTAGCTCTGTGCACTGCCTTTTCTGACACCATCTCTAAGGTGGGGAGACTTTGGAGCATCTCATTATAGCCTTGAGGGATTGGAAGTCTTGGCTGCTTACTTGGACTTTGGTGAGTAGTGATGAGGCTGTAGTTTTCCTCTTCTACTTAGCAGGAACAAGAGGAAAAGTAAATCTAATTCTGATCTTTTTGGAATTAGAAGTGATTTTTTTGTTTTGTTTTTCATTAGAGATGTTACAACCCTTAAAAATTTACAAAACATTCTTGCCTGTAGGACTGTACAAATATAAGCTATGGATTGGCTTTGGGTTACAGGCCGTAGTTTGCTAACATGATTATCTATACCTATTAGTCTTTTCTTGAGTCTTCTGGTTGCTTAGTATACTGCAGCCACTGGATTATTTATTTATTTAAAAACTGCCTTTTCCCTGTATTTGTACCCTCTCACATGCTCTTTTTCCCATCTGGATCATTTTTATCTCCATTGTCTATCTATCTATTTATCCTTTAGATTTCATCTTAAATATCATGTTCTCGAAGGGCTCTTTTGACCCTCAGCAATCTTAGATTCCCTGCTTGTCTTCATAACATTGTTAACTTTTCATTTGTAGTACTCAGACAATGTCTTAATCTAAGTTTATTAATGTGATTATTTGCTTTAAGTTTATTTTCATTCTCATAAAACTATAAGTTCTTTACTGAAACAGACCCTGTCAGTTTTATTTACCAGTTTACAATGTCCTAGGACAATATTTTAATGCTTCACACAATAGTTGCAATTCATCAGTGTGATTAAGGGGAAGTGAATCTATATCTAAGTCAGTTCCATAATATTGTTCTAGGTGTTTTACTTATATTTACCTATGTACCTATGTTTGCTAATTTAATATTTATATAAACTTGTAAAGCACATGTTGTGATTACGAGGGTGCCAAAAGAGCTAAAGTAATTTGGTTAAAATTGGAAAATTAGAAAGAACCAGAGTATGATGCTAGCCTGAATCCAAACTCATTTTGTTTTAATTACACCAGAAGTTCTCAGTGAGTCCTCAGAATCTTGATGGGAATACAGCATTGGGAAATGATATTAAAACAGTAGCAACAGCAAAAACAACAAAACCGCACTGTATGATCATGCCCCGTTTCTTCTCCAGTTCGTGAAGTAGGGGTGGGAGGTTGGAGGGTGGCCAGGAATGTGCGCCTCTGTTTAGAATCCCTGCACCTCCACCTGCTGGCAGAGATAGTGCTTTTTGTTAAGATGCTTAATATTTGGTCAGAAAGGCAAATGTTGTGTTTTGCAATAAGATGAGGAAGAACTGAATAAATGCTATGATATAAAGTAAAAACAAAAGTAAAATTATCAGCAGGTATATCAAAAATAGTACAATTAATTCCAGTTTAAATAACAGCAGTTTAAAGAAGTTTGTTAGCCAGGTATGGTAACTCAGGCCTGAAATCCCAGCACCCTGGGAGACCAACCTGAGGATCACTTGAAGCCAGGAGTTTGAGACCAATCTGGGCAACATAGTGAGAGCTAGTGTCCACCAATAAATGAATGAATGAATGAATGAATAAATAAGGAAATAAAATAAAAATTAGCCAGGTGTAGTGGTACACCCCTGTGGTCCTAGCTATTTAGAAGGCTGAAATGGGAAGAAAGCTTGAGCCTAGGAGCTTGAGGCTACAGTGGGCTACAGTTGTGCCACTGCACTCTAGCGTGGACAACAGAGTGAGACCCCATCTCTTAAGATAAAAAAGAAGTTTATTCAGATTCCATTCCCTTTATGTAGAAGACAGGGTATAAATTGAGACGCTGTTGTTTTAGGACTTACTTTTTGGGAACCAGTTATTATAATCTCCTCCCAGATGTAAGAAAAGAGGGAAAGCAAAATAGAATAAAAGACTACTTATTTTTTTTATTTTTATTTTTTTATTGTTGGGAATTCATTGAGGGTACAATAAGCCAGGTTACACTGATTGCAAATAAAAGACTACTATTTTTAAATAGTTTGCTTATTTTCCTTTAACGTTTTTATCTGCATGGCTGTGCTTTTCAAAATGTTTTTTTAATCATATTACATGTGCAGTTGCATATCTTATTTTACAATTTGGTACTAAGTATTTTTCATGTTACATATCCATGCAAACATCACTTTTAATGAATGTTTTTCATTCATCTAGAGCAGTGGTTCTCAACCTTCCTAATGCCACAATGTATTTTCATTGTTAAAAAGGGGTCGCCACCCACAGGTTGAGAACTGCTGATCTAGAGAATCATGATGCTGTGGGTTAGTCAGTTATTCTTACTAAATGATGAACATTTAGATTATTTCTAGTTTTTAAAAAATATTAGAACATCAACTGTATGATCATAACCTTTTCATATTTAAGATCATATTTTTAGAATAGATGCTGAGATATTAATAGAATTACTGGGTTAAAGAATAAAACATTTTTAAGGTTCTTCCTACATATTAAAAATTATTCCCTAAATTGGGTGGCGCCTGTGGCTCAAAGGAGTAGGGCACTGGCCCCATATACCAGGTCAGCGGGTTCAAACGCAGCCCTGGCCAAAAACTGAAAAAGAAAAAAAAAAAAGAACTTTATTCCCTAAATTGACTTTTTTACATTTATAATTTACTGGTATTTCAGATAGTTTCTTTTTATTATACTCTTGCCAACATGTATTATTATTTTCTTTGTCTTTAAAAATTCAGTAGATGTTGTTTTACTTTGTATTTCTCTAATCACTAGTAAGACTAAACATTTTAACATGTGTTCATCCACTGGACTAGATAGATTTCTCATTTTTAGTTTGTGTTTATTTCCCTTCTGTTCTATTGGGAGGTTGTGAAATTTTTTTAAAAATTATCAATTGTATCCATTCTCATGTAGCATCATCTACTCATTTTTTTTTTTTTTTTTTTTGGCCAGGGCCAGGCTTGAACCCACCATGCTCGGTATATGGGGCCAGTGCCCTACTCCTTGAGCCACAGTCACTGCCCCATCTACTCATCTTTATACTTTTATTGTTGTTTTTAGGTTTGGATATTTATATTTAATAAAAAAAAATTTTTTTTTGCAGTTTTTTTTTTTTTGGCCACCTCTGGTATATGGGGCCAGTGCCCTACTCCTTGAGCCACAGTTGCTGCCCCCAATTATTTTTTTCCTGTATATTTAACTTTATTTTTTTGCAGTTTTTGGCTGGGACTGGGTTTGAACCATATGGAGCTGGTGCCCTACCCCTTTGAGCCACAGGTGCTGCCCCTTTATATTTAACTTTTTAATCCATTTGGAATTTATTTTGGTGTGTGATGTAAAAATCTAAATTTCTTTTCATGTTGACTTTACCATGTATTGGATAATCCTTGCATTCTTTTATAAACATGTAACTCTTGCAATGTACATGTGTTTGTGCATTTTTGTTTACAGGTTTGGTGTCAGAGTTAAACATTATGATATAGAGTGGAGCGTTAAGGGTCCTATAAAATAACAGTGATGTGAAATTATGGATAATTTATCTTTGACTCTTTTAAATGTTACTTGTTTTATATACTCACAGAAATACACGTCTGTATACACATACATTTACAAATATTATGTGTCTTTCTATATCTCTCTCCTCCTCCCTCCCTCCTTAACCTTCTATACTTTAGAACTATCAAGGAGCATTAACTATACCCTATGGCTTGTTTACACATAGTCGTCTATTCTCCTTTATAAATATGTTGGTTTTTGTAGGATGTTCTGATTAGTGGTGGTAATGCAAAGTCATGATGAATGCAATATTATGTAGTTTGCTATGTTAGAACATCACTTTGGGATTATTTAGTTTAGTTTGGTGATTTGATATGGTGCCAGCGTTTCTCCTTTAGGATTGACTACTGTGTCATTACATAGTTATGTATATTGCTGCTTCCTCCTGAGATTTGTACTTGGGCATTAGAAGTTTTTTCCAGGGCAAAGGATACAGTTAATATGCTTTAAGATTGCCATTTTTCCTACTGTAATTGTTTAATTAGCTAGCTTGGGAGTTTTTTCTCACTTAGCTTGAGAAATAATCCTGTATTTTCTAGCTTCTGGGAGGAAATGTAAAATTTATTAAAATGTAAAACATTTTATTTTCTGTTCTGTTTGAAAAAAATATTTATTGTACAATATGAAGGTTATATAGAAGTTTTGTGATCTCAGAATCTCAGAATGAGATCCCAGAGATCATAGTGGAGGAAGTAGGGAAAGAGGTCATGGATATGGATAGGAATAGATTATATTAGGATAGATGTTGCATATTCTGTTAATTACAGGAATTAACAGGTATGCAAATGAGTGTGGAGAGCACTAAGCAGGTCTAAAGGGGTTTGTTACTGTTTAGTATATAGTTGGTTATTTCCATGGGACAAGATAGGCCTAATGCTATCAGACTGTAGGTTTTTTTTCTTTAAGAGGTATTGTAAACTTGGGTTTTTGTGTGAATTTTACTAATTTCTAAATAATTAGCAGATTGCACATTTGTGATCATCTCACACTTAAGAAGTCTAGAAAGCATGTGGGGATGATGACAGCCTGGAGGATTATGGACGGTTAGTGGATTAGTCACTGAGGTAGATAAATATGAGGTTTGATGTGATGGAATTAGTCCCTGGGGCCTAGGAAATGGTGGTAGGTAACCAGCTCTCTTTCTCTGGTCCTGAATATTTCCTTCTGGACTTGTTGACTCTTTGAGGCTTGGTCTGATACAATGCTATTCATGACTAATGATTGTTTCCCAAGGTTTGCAGTTTGGTGAGTGCTAAAGAGAAGAAGAGCTGGCCAGGAGGAGTGACTCACTCAGGCCTATAATCCTAGCACTCTGGGAGGCTGAGGTGGGTAGATTGCCTGAGCTCAGGAGGTCGAGACCAGAGCCAGAGTCAGACCTCATCTCTAAAAATAGCCATGTATTGTGGTGGGCACCTGTAGTCTCAGCTGCTTGGGAGGCAGGGCTCAAGAGGATTGCTTGAGCCCAAGAGTTTGAGGTTCTGAGCTATGACTCCATGGCATTCTACCAAGGGTAACAGAGTAAGACTCTGTCTCAATAAAAAAAAAAAAAAAAAAGAGAGAAGAGAAATTATAATAAGGTACGTAAGTGTTATAGGAGACAAAGGCATTTGACGAAGGTCATTGTGCTGGTTATGGCATGTTATGGGTAGAAGACAAAGTTTATAAAGCCAGAAGGCAAGTGAGGATGGTGTTTTTAGGAACTGGAAAGTAATTCACTTTTTGTGACTATTCTTGAATTTTAACATTGTTTTATATATCATTGCCATCCTAGTCAGTGTCTTTACAATAAAAAAAATATTGTTTAAAATAGACTAGTTCCATATTTGCTTAAAATTGCCTTTAAAAAGCCAGTCCTTTACTTCAAATGGCTGCATATCCCACTCTTAAAACTAGCTTAAGAGCAATAAATGTATCTATAAGAATACATAGATCCTAAAAATAACACAGCAAAAAATGAGAAACAGAAGAACCTTAACTTTCTATATACTGTATCTTTGTGTTTCTTGTGAGTGCATTTTCTAACTTAGGTATTTTCCCAAGGCAAGGACCTAATGCACTGGGCACAAGTTATATCATCTTTTTTTCTAAAAAGAGAGAGATTGCATTGAAAAGACAGGCTCTGCCAGGCTTCCACAGAGCTCATTTCTTCCAAGATGGCCAAATTATGCATGAGAGCTGATTAACACTTCTCATTAACAACTCAAGCAGAGCTCTTATTGAGTAATTTTATTGATTTTTTTTTCTTTGAATGTAAAATGTAATACTTTTTACTTGAACCTAACTGCATCCAAAAACCTTTTCTACCACAGGAATGATTTCTGTTGATTGAACAATGGTTGCATAAGAGTCTGTGCAATGTAGTTTGTTAAATTACAAAGGTTCTGCTCTATGAGTGGCAAGTTATTATACAGTCTGTTTCTGTTATGGCACCAATGAAGGAAGCAGTGCTGAAATGCAGAGTGGTTTTAATATGTACATTTGTAGGGTTTTAGACTCAATTAGAGAAGGAATTTAGTTTGTAGTTTGCCCTGACTTTCAGTAACCTGAGAAGCAGAGATGAATAGAGAACAATTTTGCATACAAAATAGCAGTCAGAACAGCTAAAGAAAAACAAGACACAGATTTTCTGTTTTGCTTACTAAAAGTCTGTGTAAGAATTCTGCTCCATCTTCTATCCTAACAGTTCAGACAGCAATCTCTCCTTCCTTAACCACAAATCATACGGTTATCATTTGATACTGCTTTCTTTCTCAAATCTTCAACCAGTCCAATCTCTACAATGGAACACTGAATCAGCCTCATTAAGTAGAAATTAAAGTTGCTTCTGAATACTAACATTTATCTAATAAAGCATAGACGAGAATCATCTTAAAGTCATTGCCCTGCAGGGATCAGTCTTTACCCCACAGCATAAGATTAAGAACACATTAGATAGGTAATTAACATATTTTAAAGTAATATCAACACAAAATGGGGTTTTCTTCCATTTAAGTAGATTATAGGATACCGAGTAGTAAATAAACTGTTCCTTCTTATGTGTGGCAGTGTTTAATAGTAAGTGTAGATTGTGCTGGTTAGAGGCCCCTCCCAAATATTAAAAGGTTATGATTTTGTCATTGTCATTATTATAATCTCTTTGGGGAGATAAAATTATTACAGATAGAAAGAAGTTAATATAGTGCCATGTAAATAGTAAAGAAACCCTATAGGCAATGCATACTGAAGATAATCAGAATACAGAGAGATCACCATGGATGCAATAAATGTTCAAGGGAAACTAAATAAGAGAATTCACAGCATCTCACAGTTTGAAGTGACTCCAAAATCATCTTTTCTGATTACGCATTTACAGATTTCTAGTGTCCAGAAGATACCTCTAAAAACTAGAATCTTAACGTCTTTTGGATGAAGCTAAATCATAAAATATTCCGTGTGTGTGCTTTTTCTTCTACAAGTCTGACTTTCATAAAATATTTCTTAATGTAGGTTTGGGAGCTATTATGGTGAGTATGTAGGTCATTATGAAAGTTTTGAGACAGACTGTGTATGGTTCCTTATTTCACTTCCTAGAAACGCAGTCAACAGTGTCTTTTCTGATTCACCTGTGTAAGTTTCAACTTGCTTGGCTTTTAGCTGTTGCTGGGACGGCTTCATTTGTTTCTCTCTGTGTGCATTATACATTTCTTGATTTTTGAGTATCTCAAAACTTTCGTAATGACCCATTTATTTAATATTTATTATCTTCAGATGAACTCTAAATACTATTAGGAGTCCTTGGTGTTCTCTTCAGACAGTATTTATTTTTTTCTTGATAAAGCCAGCCTGATGAATGCTGAACGATCCATTTACTTCTATTGTTGAATGTGAGTTTGTCTACCAGAATGAATTTCGGATGACTTTATATTTCATCCTTTTATGTGAAAAAGTATGTTGTGAGTTTTTTTATTTTTTTCTAGGTATGGTGAAGTTTTCTGGGCTATGAGGAAAAACATAGCATTTAAATTACCTGATTAACATAGTAGTCCTGATATGGGAAAGGAAGGGCTATTGTTGAATCCTGAATGAGGATGAATTCAGAAGGGAAAGGTAGATTTTTAGAAACTTTGAAGGATAGCCAGAACATATAAGTTTAGTCTCTTTGAAACTATGAAAAAGTTAAAGTTTTGTAAAACTACAGTAAATTCCAACTATTGTTTAGTGTAAGGGATGACCAAATATGAATTGGAGGTGAGGATATTCCTGAAGATAAATTTGTAATGGGTCTGATGTGGTAGTCTTGTAGCCCTGTAAGGAGAGTAGGAATATCCTATGATACTTACACAATTCAGTAGAAGACCAACAATCTCAATAGAATGCACAACATTTGGGATCTTGAATCTAAAGATAGGAATTTGGAGCTAATTGGTATGACCTAGAGCAGTTTTCAACTTTCTTTATGTCACAGTACTCTTGAATTTATAGTTCAACTTCCACAGCACACTTAAATTATGTTGACATACACACAAAAAAGTAATGGGCGGTGCCTGTGGCTCAAGGAGTAGGGTGCCGGCCCCATATACTAGAGGTGGCAGGTTCTAGCCCGGCCCCAGCCAAAAAAAAAAAGTAAAAGAAGAACATACTTATTGTGGTTTGAACTTCTTTCTAAAATAATTTAATTAATGATCTTAAAAAATTTTCACAGCACACCTATGATCCTCTCACAGCACACCAGTTGAAAATCACTAGCCTAGAGTCTTTCTTGGCGTGTGCTAGCAATTTTGGGGGGAAAAAAGTTCTCTTTCTAGATGTCTTGCATGGGAGAGTTTCTCAGGAGCTACTGGAATGAGGACAATAAGGGAAATAAGAAACTGATGTTTCCTTGCTGTCTTCATGGGCAAATATGAAAAGATTGTTTCAGTCTCATTTGGAATTTCTTTATGTGAACAAAAGTTAAACGGTATGGAAAGTCTTTTAAAAAATGTCCTTTTATATAAAAGAAAAACCACTCTATAAGTTCTTACACATGGAAAAAGGTATGGAAAGACAAACCGCCATGCAATTATCATTGATTAGGAGATACAAAAGTGTAAAATACTGCACAGACTCTATAGGCAGATAGTCCATTCCAAATCTCACTCTGTCACTTACAATTTGTGTGACCTGTGACACAAGACACCTCATCTGCTGGTGTCTGTCTTCTATAGGGTTGATATAAAAGTTGAATAAGAAAATGTGTACAGTACTTAGAATGGTGTCTGGTCAATGGTAGGTGCTATATAAATGGTTTTAAGATAAAATACAATAATATTCTCTGATTTTGATCTGAGAGAAGAAAATATAGAATTGCTCTTCATGTCTACGTTCTTTATTTCAGTTTCATTTCCGAGAACTAAAAAAGATAAATAGATTAAAATGCTATTAGCATTAGCATTTAGTTTTTGGTTATCTGCTATGGAAGTATAGCTGGAGACAGTGCATTATGTATACTTCTACACACTGTCAAGGTTGACTTCTAGGTTCTGGCTGGAATTGGCTGGGAGGATTGTGCGTTCATCAATAAGGAGATTGTAGGAAGACTTTTGCAAGAATAGGAATAGCATGCTTGTATTGCTTTTGTGGGGGATGAGGGGGTAGAGGCTTTAAGAGTAATAAGTTTTGAATCTTTTGAATGGAGACATTAGTTGAGAGATGAATAATTCAGTAGTTGAGTCTGATTTGAGGTGCTGAACCATTATCAGAGCAGATACACTTGTAGAAACCTCTGGAGTTGAGGTTGGTGACTGTTATAAAGGGCATGTTCAAAGTAATCAAAGACTTTGGAACTTTTCTTTAAGGAATTTAGCACTGGTTAAATGAAGGGTATTGTTTCACTATTTTGTTTTTCAAATTTGGGACCTAAACATAGGTCCCAAAGAGTAATAGAGAAGTAAGGAGTAATAGAGAGTATTAGAGAAGTAATACTTCTTCCTTCTTCTTAGCTTCTTCTCTATTACTACAAGGAGTAATAGAGAAGAAGCTAAGCTCTATCATTGTGAACCTTTTCTCTCCTTCCCCATAGAGCACTTACTCTGGTGTCTGTGTTAATATCAAGCAAATATTTAAAGAATATCTGTTTTTACAGGTACCAGTTACCAATTTTGCCAATGTGTCTCTGGCCCTCTAAAACAGTTGGTAGGTTAGAGGTATGGATATGTGAATGTGTTGCATGTTTTGGTGGAGTTAAAGACATGGATGGGAACACACTCTTGTAGACTGAAAAGAGAAGAATGCGTAGGACAACTTTTTTTAGAAAAATGGATTTTGTTTTCATTTTTAAAGAAAATAAAGAGAAGTATTATATACATAAATGTACAGCTTGATGAATATTCAGAAACTGAACCATCCCCATGTGACCAGCACCCAGATCAAGATGGACTTTATTAGTGTCACGTAGCTTTTCTTTTGTTCCCTTTCAGACCAGTTCTTGTCCATAAAGGGTAATCCTTATCCTGATAGGGTCCTAGGGAATGCAGATGTTTGGCTTTAGTAGATCCTGCCTTTGTTCCAAAGTAGTTGTACTAATCTACAATTCTGCCAGCAGAGTATGCACATCCTATTTGCTTGATATTCTAACTACACTTGATATTTTCTATCGTATTAATTTAAAACTTTCTTATGAGTGTGTAGTGGTGTCACATTATAGTTTTTGTGTATATTTTTCTGATAACTAATCATATTTTTATATGTTCTTTGGCCATTTAGATATCCTATTTTGCAGAATATTCACTTCCTTTTGCTTAGTATTAAAAATTAGGGTTGTCTGTGTTTTTCTTAGTAATTTGGGAGTTCTTCATGTATTCTAGATTTTGAGGAGCTTTTTAAACTTATAAATTTGTGTTTATACTCTGTTTAGATTCTGTTTCACTTGGTGTGGGTCAGGATACTTTTACTACATTTATTATTTTTTTTTTTTAAGAGATAACATCTGGCTAAATTGCCTACAACCAAACCTGAACTCCTGGTCTCAAGTGGTCCTCCTGCCTCAGACTTCTGAGTAGTTGGGACCAAAGGCACATACCACTGTGCCTGGCTACTACATTAATTTTTTAAATTATTATTTGTAAAATAAGCACCATGTAAAATCTTATAAAAATTAACTTTCTCCCTTTCTAATCTTATAATATTAGAGGCAATCATTGTTAATTGTTTAGTATATAGTCTAATAATTTTTTTCTATGCCTATATGTTTTCTCCCTCATTTTATTTTATTTTATTTTTTGTAGAGACAGAGTCTCACTTTATGGCCCTCGGTAGAGTGCCGGGGCCCCACAGCTCACAGCAACCTCCAACTCCTGGGCTTAAGTGATTCTCCTGCCTCAGCCTCCCAAGTAGCTGGGACCACAGGCGCCTGCCACAACGCCTGGCTACCTCTTGGTTGCAGTTTGGCCGGGGCCAGGCCCGAACCTGTCACCCTCGGTATATGGGGCCGGTGCCCCACCGACTGAGCCACAGGCACCACCCCCTCATTTTAAAAATAAAAGTTCTTCTTCCCCTTTCCTTAATGTGGCATTGATATCTTTCTAAGATAGTTTACAAAAGTCTTTAATTTTTTTTAAAAAATTATTTTTAATTGAAAAATAATACCTCTTTCTTTTTAAAAACACTTTTTTGCTGTGTAATAAGTTATTTGCAAATTATCCTGTCTTTGGATATCTAGAATTGTTTCTTCTGGCTCACTTTATTTTTTGATGGATAGAGTATTACAAACTATGTTGCAGTGAACATAATTTATTTATTTATTTATTTATTTTTATTTTTTCTATAAAGAAACCAGACATTTATTTCTCCACCGTCCACTTCCAATCTATATCCATACATGCACATATGTTTACATGGCTATAAAGACAGTAAACCTATATTATGCCTTCTTTTTATCATATAATATGCATTTTCAACATGGCAAAAAAAAAACAAAACAACTTTATAAGTATGGTTCAGAGAAGCTGAATCGAACAAATTAGAATCCTAAATGAATAACAATGGCACTGAGGGGGTGATAATGTAAACATAACCACTCAGTATTTTTTGTTTCTACAGCTAAAGAAACAAATTGTGTTTCCTGGAAGCAGCCCTTCCATCTTAGCATGAGCTTTTCTGAGTCTTAGGAGGGACAATTTCACTGTTTATTCACAAGCCATTTCTTCATTGAGTTTCCATTTCTGAAACAGGTCCTCAGTGTTCAGACAGGATTATAATACAGAAATACATTCAAACAGCAAAATCTACTATAATTCTGTGGGTGAAGTACTGTATGCAGTGTCTTACCAGTACATGCTTGTTGATAAAGACTGTAAGAGCTCCTGCCAAAAAGTTATTTTCCTGATTTAAAAACTTTGATTCTACTAAAAGTTTATGTACAATAAGGTGGAAGCTCCTATTAAAG
Organism: Nycticebus coucang; assembly: GCF_027406575.1. Classification (NCBI taxonomy): domain Eukaryota; kingdom Metazoa; phylum Chordata; class Mammalia; order Primates; family Lorisidae; genus Nycticebus; species Nycticebus coucang. Next base: position 71,303,061 of record NC_069783.1, on the reverse strand, counting down.
GATTCCTCATACCGATTACCTGCTGAATACATTCACAAGTTCTTTCTGGTTTAAGCATTCTGATGCAGAAATGGATGGACATCTCAAGGGGAAGTTCTTTCTTCACGCTCATGTTTTATTCCAGTGTATGTGCTGTCATGTTTGATATGGACTGAATCATCCTTGAAGCTTTTTTTTTTTTGAGACAGAGTCTTACTTTGTCACCCTCGGTAGAGTGCTATGGCATCACAGCTCACAGCAACCTCCAGCACTTGGGCTTAGGCGATTCTCAGTCAGCCTCCCGAGTAGCTGGGACTACAGGCACCCACCACAACAACCAGCTATTTTTTTGTTGCAGTTTGTCCAGGACTATGTTCAAACCCACCACACTCAGTGTATGGGGCTGGCACCCTACTCACAGGTGCTACCCCCCCTGAAGCTTTTTCTACATTTCTTACCATCCTTTGTTGTCTCCAGACCAAAATGAACAGAGTTAGCAATAAGGCTATGGAATGTCTCACGTTCATCAATTCACTGGATAGGCTAAAGAATTTTGCTGGGCATAAAGGCTCACACCTGTAATCCCAGACTGTGGGAAGGCAAGGCAGGAGGATCACTTGAGGCAAGGAATTCATGTCCAGCCTGTGCAACACAGCAAGACCTCATCTCTTAAAAAAAACTTTTCTACTGACCAGGGAGACGTCCCATCTAAGACACACCTCCTTCATGTAGAATTCTGAGAGCACATTGGAAGAAGAGTGTAGCCCACATGCATTATGTTTCCATGGGCTTATTTCCGGGTGTGTTCTTTGATGTCGGATAAGAGATGAGCTCTGAATGTTTTCCCACATTGAGGACACTGGCTGAATCCCTCCCTGCTGTGAAGTCTCTGATGTACTGCCATGTGAGAGTTCTGCTTGAAGGATTTCCCACATTCTGAACACTGGTATGAGGTCTCCTTAGTGTAAATTCCTTGGTGCTTGGTCAGACAGGAGCTGTCCCTGAAAGCTTTGCCACATTGATTACACTCATAGGGCTTCTCACCAGTATGAATCTTCTGGTGCCTGATGAGGTATGCACTCTCAATGAATGTTTTCCCACACTCTACATTCATAGGGTTTCTCTCCAGAATGGATCTTTTGATGTACAATAAGGTGAGAGTTTCGATTGAAGGACTTCCCGCACTCTGCGCATTCAAAGGGCTTTTCTCCAGTGTGAGTCCTCTCATGCTGGGTGAGGTATGAGCCATCTCGGAAAGCCTTTCCACGTTTGCTACACTCATCGGGCTTTTCACCTGTATGGATTCTCAGATGCACAATAAGGTGGGAGATGTCAGTGAAGGGTTTCCCACACTCATTACACCTATAAGGTTTTTCCCCTGTATGAGTTCTTTGATGCAAGATCAGGGATGAATTTCTGTTGAAGGTTTTTCCACATTCTACACATTCATAAGGTTTCTCACCTGTGTGAATTCTCTGGTGCTGTGTTAGAGCTGACCCATCACTAAATGCTTTATCACATTTATTGCATGTATAAGGTTTCTCGCCTGTATGGATCCTTTGATGCACTATCAGGTTGTAGTTCTTGGAGAAGTATTTTCCACACTCATTACAGGTATAAGGTTTCTCTCCAGTGTGAGTTCGGTGATGCAAAACAAGGGAAGAGTTCCGTTTGAAACATTTGCACATTCGGTACATTTATACTGTTTTTCTCCTGGGTGATTCCTCCTGTTTTCGTTAAGAGATGAGCTCAGGGTAAAAATGTCCCCGAATTCCTTACCCTCATACAGTTTCTTGCCCCTTTTAATTATTTTCTTATGGCCAACGGAGGTAAAATGGTTAAAAGATTTAACACTTTCTGGGTATTTATAAGATCTCCCTCTCATTTGACTTCTTCCAAATTGAACAACTTCTGTGGAATAGTTGAAGGCTTTTTCATAGGCATTACTGTCAACCAGTTCCCTTAGCTGCATAACTTTTGGGACAACTGTGTAAGGCCGAGTCACAATCCAGACTTCTAACATCTGAATCATGTACATGTAAACCATTTGTCATAGGAACTGTCTGAGATGGTGAACGGTGTGAACTTGCATTCAAATGCCCCCTCCAAACCAGGATATTCACAAATTGCTTTCTAAGCCCCTGCTTTCTCTGGAGTTAAAGCTGATTGCCTTAAATGTCTGTTGTGGTTGTCACAGTCCCAACCATCCTCCCCTAGAAGGGAGGAACAGGGAACCTCCCTTGGAAATCCTTCCATTTCTACAGCACAAGATAGTTTTTCTTCAGGAATATTCTGGGCTGTCATTTTCAGTCTCATACCCCAGGCCCCAAACTCCGTCCTCTAGTGAGAAATGGAGGCACCGCGCAGCGAGGCTCACTGCAGGGACAAGGTAATTTTTTTTTATCAGATGTGATGTTTTTGCCATCAAAACAGGTTAAAAAAAAACATAACTCATACTCTTTTATTCAAAAAGGGGAACTTTTGGATTATAGTGGAGGATGTTTAGAGTTATCTGTGTTGGTTTAATCCAATGGATCCAACTTAATTTCTCTCTCTTTCTCTGGCTGTATATTTCTCTGGCTTTGTCTGGCTTTGTTTTTAGGCTGCCTTTCCAGGTGGCATAGCATTTTCAGGTCTTATATCTGCATATTACAACCTTAACAGGAAAAGAATGCACCTCTTTTATTGGCTTTCCCTTGAGAGTAAAGAAACTTATTTTTAAGTATTTCATCAGCAACACTCTCTTTTATCCCATTACCCAATATTAAGTCAAATGCTAATTCTTGATACTATTATCAAGGTGATTTTAATTGCTAATTGGCTTAGACTTAGGTTCCTGATCCATAGAGTGTAGCAAGGAGTTGTGACTATACTCAGCAAGGTGCTGGGAGGAGAGTTCTCTTCAGAATCATTTTGACTAAATACAAGAAGATGAAATGCCCTTCAGGGTTGAAAAGGGAAAGACAGTGGAGGAATGGATATAGGTTAGGTAATGTGTAGTAAATTCATTATTTTTTATTCATGTTAATATTTTCTTGTTAGACATGAAATTTCTGGTTCAAAAAAATCATCTAATAGATACTAAACAAATTGCTGTGAAAGACAAAATACACCAGACAATTAGAGAGATGATTTTCTTTGGGCATTGGCAACTGGGAGAATGCTTATTAATGAGGAGTATTGCAAGAGGGTAAATCTTGTGGTGTTACAGAAAACAAAGGAGTCAATGAGCAAGGATGGAGGTGGGTTTTAAAATATGTGAAGACAGGTTGATGCTTTGTTGTTAGCCTTTTCTCAGAACACAGTAGTGTTAAGGGATTTATTTCTTAATCTTTCTGTTATCCAGGAGCATAACTTTATCAGGTAAAGTTCAGCTTTGTCAGTCTCCACTGTTTTATTCAAGATGAATATCATTTCTCACTGAACAACTAGGAGGCAATCATAAATGTCCTGAGTGGGGTTAAATTGTGTCTAAAAAATAATCTCTCAAGAATTCTTTTTGGTACTATTCCTGAATAAGCAATTGAAACATCTCTTGAGAGTCTATAGCAAAGATCAGAACTGTATAAGATCATGAAGATAAGGTATCTTAAAAAGAGTGATATCTAAAATTAAATAATATTAATATGAAAAATTGTATTAAAGTAAACAGCCAAATGTTGAATCAGTCTAGTGGATCTAGAGGTAGGAGGAAGAAAATCTTTGGGTTATATAGCACCACTGTGTTTCTTAAAGCTTTTGAGCTGGAATGTTGATGTTCTTGGTGTGTTGTCTATAGTCTTGGTTAATGCTCATGTTAAGAGGATGATGATCCGAAGATTTTAGGAGATTTTTTTAGTGGTCCAGAAATGGGCTTGTCCATGGAGAATCTCAGCTGAATCATGTTCTGATGTGATAATTCCTTCAAGGTTATTATCAAGTCACAAGGGAAAGAAATTCTTCAGATCTGGGGGAAAACAGTTAGATCGAGGCAGCCTTGAGTCCTGATAGGGATCAGGAAGTCAGCTTTTAGTTCTTAGCGACACAGAGGGAGAAGAATTGGAGGAGTTAGTTTGAAAGGTTGTAGTACTGGCGATTTGGACAAGGTAACAGGTTCTAGTTCAATTTATGCTTAAACTGGTTTATACACATAGTGCTAATGGTGTAGGTGAGGAAAAAGGTAACGGGATCTAGTTCAATTTAAATCCAAACTGGTTTATACACATAGTGCTAATGGTGTAGGTGAGGAAAAAGTCAACTAAATCTCATAACAGGCAAGACATAATTTGTGTATCAGTCAGTTATTTGCAAAATAGAGCTAAAGTAACACCCCTAATATATTCTGACAAATTATGTGCTTTCACATTCTTGAATTTGCCAAAAGGATACCTACTTTATTGTTGTAGCCTCTGTATTTTGGACACTTGGCAAGCATAACTCCAGGGGTAGGGGAAAAAACCCCAAATGCCCTACACATTTGTTACATAGTTGTAATCCTCTGGTGTTCAAAGTATTTTGCATTGACTGTTTAATCTGTATCATGTCTTTATGACTTACTGTAGATAGGTTAAAAAATGAGAGGATTAGCTTTGTACCCATCAAATTTGTCAGTAAGAAGAAAAATATGCTTAGCTTTCCATTCTATGGGTACTTTGCCTTCTTTGAGTAACATTATTTAAGAGTGAAGGTTTTCCAAATTCATTTAAAATTTTTGTTTACTGTCATTTCCGTTTGTATTCATAACAGAATGCAGTGACATGTGTGAGGGAATATAAAGTAGAGATTAATGGTAGATCCTCAGCAGCTTGTTCTAGCACTGGCATGTGAAGAAGAAAAATGTTGTGGGTGAATTAGGCTCTAGTTTTGCCCCAGACTTGTCTTATGACTTTAATTAAGTCCTTTTAACTTCCCAACCCGCATTTGACATAGTTACCTCCTAGCATAGATTGAAATTATGAGAACTGCCAGCAAAATCAGCAATTCTGGAAAAACTTGTTAAATACTTTGAAAGTGTGAGAAATTGACCTTTTAGAGATTTTTATAGCAGATTCTGGAATAAACCTTTAAGCACAGTCTTCACCCACAATCGATTTTGTATTACATTTGCGTTTTGCCTTCTTATTCTTTATATTATACCTGGTTTTTCTCTGCCTCACTCTTCTTAAAATAACGTGTTCCAAAATGCTTGCTTCTGTGATTTCACCCTCTTCCATAATTGTGAAAGTAAACCTCAGGGGATAAAGAGATGGAAGACAGGATATCAAACTCTGTTTCCAGACAGCTACTTTTTCTTGCTCGTCTTGGGTGGAAATGTTGAGTGTTAAGTAATGTTTGTAGATGGTTAATTATCAGTTCACACAATATGATATTTTGTCATATGCTTTTGGTTTATCATCAACAGAAGTAAAAGTTGAAAACATATTTTTCTTCATCCAGTTTTACTTGTGGCTATTTGGAATAGTTTGTTGCCCACATCTTTTGGTTTTTTGTGGAGTTCTTGGCCTGAAAACAGTGTGACTGTTCAGTATTCCACTATTTTTCTAATGTGCTCAAAAAGCTTCATTTTGGGACTTTCCTTAGGTAAAACTTAAAAGTATTATGGTTGTTATTTTTAAAATTGCATCCATTTAAAAAAAATTAACATCAGTTGCAAACAATAAGGTCAGAAGCTTTTCTAAACATTGCCTAAGCTATTGTTTTTAATTTTAGGAAAACTAACTTTGTTTTCCTCATTATAAAAGTAGTATGTAGTGTTGTGTTCCTTAAAGACAGGGATAGTTCTGAGAAAAGCATTGGTAAGTGATTTCCTTGTTATCCTTGTTATGCAAACATCATAGAGTATATTTACATAAACCTCCTTGGTATAGTCTATTGCATTCTTTGGCCATAAGGTCTAGCCTAGGTCTCCTAGGCTACAAACCTATACACCATGTTACTGTACTGAATACTATAGGCATTTGTAACACAATTGTAAATATATGTGTATCTAAACATATGTAAACATAGAAAGGGTATGGTAAAAATAAGTATGAAAGATAAAAAATGGTCCAGCTATACTTAGGAAGTTTGCAGGGCTGGAAGTTTGCTTTAGGTGACTGAGTAGTGAGTGAATGTGAAGGCCTAAGAGATTACCATATACTACTGTAAATCACTGTACACTAGGCTACACTAAATTTATAAAATAATTAAATGCTTAAATTTTTACTGTAAGTTTTTAAAATTAAAAACTTTTATGTATACAAAAAGTTTTGATTATTTTGTGATAACATTTAGCTTAAAAGATAAACACAATGTATAGCTGCACAAAAATATTTTCTTTTTTTGTATTCTCAGTCTATAAGCTTTGTTCTATTTCATTATACTTTTACTTTTTAAACATTTTCTTAAAAGCTAAGACACAAACAGACACATTAGCTGAGGCCTACACAGCGCTAAGATCATCAGTATTACTTTCTTCCATCTCTACATCTCGTCTCACTATGGAAGGTCTTCAGGGCCAATAACAGGCTTGGATCTGTCATCTTCTATGACAGCAATGCCTCCTTCTGGAATACTTCATGAAAGGCTTTCCTGAGGGTATTTTACAGTTAACTTTTTCTTATATTAAGTGAGAGACATTCTAAAATGAGGATAAAAGTTCTTTAGTAATTTGATAAATCTGTAATACAGTTGTTTATTCTCAAGTATTATGTATTATACATAATTGTTAAGTACTCTATACTTTTATGTAACTGGCAGCACAGTAGGTTTGTTTACAGCAGCATCACCAGGAACAAGTGAATCATGCATTTTGCTTTGACTATTCTATATTGGTCTGTCATTAACCTAATAATCTTTATGTGGCACATGACTGTTTATTCATTTTAGAGAACTTGGAAAATGCTAAAAATGTACAATGAAGGGCAGTGCCTGCGGCTCAAAGGAGTAGGGTGCCGGCCCCGTATACCTGGCTCTGGCCAAAAACTGCAAAAAAAAAAAAAATAAAAAAATAAATAAATAAAAAAGATACAATGAAGAAAATATGCATCATTAATCATGTATCACTCAGAAAGAGATTATTAGCACTTCAATAGATTTTATTCTTTTTAAAAAGATATGTAAGCACAAATATTTATCAAAAATGTTAACACACACACATATATAAATGAACTATTAGGCATAGTTCAGTATTTATATTTTTCACTTGTCACAAAGTGCTTAATATGTAACATATGTAAATTATAAAGCATAAAAAAATATCATTACAGTACTGCCCAGGTTAAAGTAGACATTATTAACATCTTTGAAGCCCTCTGAGTTACTCCAGCTTCATCATATCCCTGTTTCCTCCCCAACCAGAGATGACCAGTATGCTACATTTTGTGTACATTATTTGCCTTTGTTTTTTGTATTTATGTATCTATCCATATATTATATATTATTTCATTTCCCTTGTTTTTAATCTTTAAGGGTAACACATCTAGGCTTGTATTTTATACTTAACATTATCTTGCTCCAAATCATCTCTATCTTTATAGCTCATTCATTTTCATTGTTCACATATCATGTAGTACTTACATATTCAACTTTTGAAGGTAGACATTTGTAGGTGACACTGGCCTGGAAGGTATTTGAATCTTATAAAAAGATGAATCTTTATGTTTAGTAGTACTTTTGCTTGGTACATTATGTGATATTAAAACAACTGTATTAGCAGTTTGGGGGCTACTATTTTCATGGTATAGCATTGTCCATATTTTTATTTTTTGAAAATAAGTTTTTAGATGTGTATCTTATAGTTTATGGTTGGACTTTTAAAACTATTTAGTGTGACTATCGTTATTAATTGGTGCATTCAGTCCATTTATATTTAATCTTCTCCAGTCTAAGAAGCGTCTATTTCTCCACCTAGCATTGGGAACTACATTATTGGAGATTGGTATTTAGAAACCAAAATTCTGGTTTCTGGGAGTGGTCATTGCTACTGAGGTGTCATTGGTTCTAGTTCATCTCAGTGGACATAACTAGGTAATATATATTACATTAACGCATGTATACACCATATACATTTAGTTTTTACTATGTTTTTTTTTTTTTTTTTTTTTTTAGAGACACAGTCTCACTTTATTGCCCTTGATGTGGTGTCACAGCTCATAGCAACCTCCAACTCCTGGGCTTAGGCAATTCCTTTGTCTCAGCCTCCTGAGTAGCTGGGACTATAGGCGCCCACTACAACGCCCGGATATTTTCTTGTTGTAGTTTGGCCAGGGCTAATGGTTTTACTATTTTATTATTAGGAAATCTACTACTTTATCACTAGCAATATGTTTTGTTTTGAAATTAATTTGCCTGATAATAGTATAGCCATACCAGCTTTTTTTTTTTTGGAGACCCTGGGTAGAGTGCTGTGGCATCATCATAGCTCACAGCAACCTCAAACTCTTAAGGTCAAGAGATCCTCTTGCCTCAGCCTCCCGAGTAGCTGGGACTACAAGGTGTGTGCCACCATGCCCTGCTAGCTTTTCATTTTTAGTAGACATGGGGTCTCATTGTTGCTCACCAGCTTTTTTTTTTTTAATGATTACTATTTTCATGGTATATATTTTTCTACCTCTATACTTTAGCCTCCTTTTGTTTTTATGTGTAATGTGTGTTTTTGGTAAATAGCATAGATTTGGTCATTGCTGTTTGTATTTTTCAATCCATTTTCATAATGTCTTTTAAAAGGTGTTTTTAGTTCATTTACGTTTGTCATAAATCTCCATATGATTGCATTAGATCTTTCATCTTGTTTTTTTATTTGTCACATTTCTTATATTCATTCATTCCTCCTTTCTTGCTTTCCTTTGGATTCATTGAGCATTTTCTAGAATTTCATTTTCTTTTCATTTTACTTTTTAGCTATATATAAATTTTTAGTGCTAGCTCTAGAAATTTAAATATTTGTTCATCACATATCACGGTTTATACTAGGTAAGAAACTCTTTACATGTTTCATATCAGTATAATGCTATTTACTTCCACTCCTATCCTTTGTGTTGTTGCCATATTATATTTTATTCCAATTATTTTACATATTCCATAACATATTATTACTATATGTTTTAAAAATGGTAAATTTTTAAATAAATTTTAAGAAGTATTTGTTATATTTACCCACCTATTTATATTGTTTGGTACTTTTATTTTTTTACTCCTTCTTTAGTCTCTGGCCTTCTTTCTGGGATCATTTTCTTTCAGCCTTAAGCTCTTTAATTTATTGTAGTACAGGTCTGCAGGAAAAACTTCTCGTGACTTCACTTCTCTAAGCATGTATTTATTTCATATTTATTTTTAAAGGTTATCTTTACTAGATATAAAACTCTATGTTAATTTATTTTTTCTTCAGCACTTTAAACATGTCATTCATTCCATTGTCTTCTGTTTCCATTATTTCTCATAAGTCAATTGTATTCTAATTGTTTCTCCTCTGAATATAATGTGTTTGATTTTTCCAGCTTTTCTTAATGTTTTTCTTTTATTGTTTACAGAATTGACTATGTATTTTTTTTTGTTTGTTTTATTTATGTGTTTGGGTTTTATACCTTTTGGTGTTTATTAAGCTTCTTGAAATTCAGGCTTAAAGTATTTTTATAAATTTGGAAAATTTTTGGCCAGTGTCACCTCAAATATTGTTTCTTCCCTATCTTTTTTCCTTCTTTCTTCTGGAAATGATCCTTTTTCATGCGCTTGGATATTTTGGGTGCATTAATGCTTTCTTCTGGTTTGTTCAGTTTGCTTTTAAGAACACCCATCAAATTCCTCATTTTAGATATTGTATTTTTTAATGCTAGAATTTCTATTTGGTTCATTGTAGTGTTTTCGTTTCTCTGCTGAAATTGTCTGTTTTTTTTTCCTCTCTTGTTTCATCTAAATCAGTATGTCCTTGAAATTCTTTACCTATTTGCTATAATTATTTAGAAGTTTTTGTCTGCTAATTTGAACATCTAGGTCAACTGTGAGTCTGTTTCTTTTGCTGTTTGTTCTCCTAATTATGAATCTTGTTTTTCTACTTTTTTCCTTGTCTCATAATTTTTGATTATTTGTGATTACAACAGGGCTTTGCAATAAGCATCTCCTTGTTTTCTGATACCATCTATATCTTTCCATATATTGCCTATGGGTGGAAGTGGGAAGTGAGGTAGTAATTGGAAGGTGGGAATAACTAGCTTTGTGTTTGGGACTTCTCTAGATTCTATTCCCCCACACTAGCTGAAGTGTCATTATTAAAAATTTGATTTCTCCTTGTTCCAACAATGTTCCTTCATCTAGGCCAGACTTACTCCTCTTTCTGCCTGCGTCCTAGACTTGATATCTGCCTGTAGTGATACTAGTGGATGCCAATCTCTGCGAATACAGTACTTTACTCTTTACGGTTTCTCCCCCATCCACATCTCTTCTAGCCTTTTAAAGAATTAATTTTTTTTTCACTTTTTAGTATTAATTTTCATTATTATGGATATGATGAGAGTAATGGTCTTTGTAGCCTTCTGCAACATATCTAGAATTGAAAGTTATTTTTATTTTTTGAATTTCATTTTTAAAAATATCTATTGGCTTTGGCATTCATTGCTGAAACATTATTATGAAGGGAAAGTAGCTCTAAATCTCATGACTACTGTTTATGTGAAAACAATGAAAGGGACTTATAAAGAATCTTTGGTTTAGTAAAGCTATATGCGTAGTTGACTATTTGAGGAGGAGACTGAATTTGTCGGGAACAATTAGGCAACTGATTACCATTAAAATTAAGGTATATAATGGTCTTTAGGTTATGAAGTACTCTTAATGATTTCTAGGATCAATGATTTTTTTTTTTTACCCCTTACAAAAAGGCTACTCTGGAATTTATGTTTAGTATCTAGAAATCTTGCTAAACTTTATTGTCTGTTCTTTATCATTTGCTTTTTCAACTTGCTTCCCTTTAATATCTTCTTTGTGATGGTACAGAATAACTTACTAACGTCTTATGGCTTTTCTCAGTTCCTTAAAGCTTCAGACTTTTGTGTACCAAATGTTAATGCTCCATTCTGATATTTCATAAAGCTCAAGAGTTCATGGAGGGCTTTGTTAGAATCACGTTTGTTGTATTCTGCTTACATTTGCTAGCATCACACGTTCAGGTCTAAACAACATTGTTTAGTTCATTTAACTTTATTTATTTATTTATTTGAGACAGAGACTCACTTGGTCTTCCTCGGTAGAGTATTGTGGTGTCTTGGCTCACAGCAACCTCAACCTCTTGGGTTCAAGTGATTCTCTTGCCTCAGTCTCCCAAGTAGCTGGTAGTACAGGTGCCTGCCACAATGCCCAGCTATTTTTTGCTCTTGCTTAGGCTGGGCTTGAACTCATGAGCTCAGGCAATCCACCCACCTTGGCCTCCCACGTGCTGAGATTACAGGCATGAGCCACTGTGCCCTACCCTTTAACCTTAAACATTATTTATTTTTTTGTTTCTATAATTTTTATTTATTTATTTATTTGTTTGTTTGAGGCAGACTCTCACTTTGTCAGTCTTGGTGGAGTGCCATGGTATCATAGCTCACAGTAAACGCAAACTCTTGGGCTTAAGCTATTTTTTTTTGAAACAGAGTTTCACTGTGTTACCCTTGGTAGAGTGCTGTGGTGTCACAGCTCACAGCAATCTCAAACTTTTGGGTGTAAGTGATTCTCTTGCCTCAGCCTCCAAGTAGCAGGTATTCCAGGAGCCTACCGCAACACCTGGTTATTTATTTATTTTTAATTGCAGTTGTCATTGGTTAGCTGGCCCAGGCAGGTTTGAACTCACTAGCCTGGTTGTGGCTGGTGCTGTAACCACTGTGCTATGGGTGCTGAGCCACCCAGCTATTTTTTCAGAGATGAGGTCTCGCTCTGGCTCAGGCCGGTCTCGAACCTATGAGTATAGGCAATCCATCTGCCTTGGCCTCCCAAGTGCTGGGATTACAGGTGTGAGCCCGTGCGCCTGGCAATTTTTTATTTTTAAATATTATGAGTGCGTAGTAGTTATATCTTTATAGGGTAACATGTGATGTTTTGATATTGGCATACAGAGTGAATTAATCAAATCGGGATAACTTGAGTCTCCATCACCTTAGGCATTTATCATTTCTTTGTGTTAGGAACATTCCAATTTCAGTCTTTTAGTTATTTTAAAGTATAGCCTTATTGGTGATTATAGTCACTTTGTTATTCTATCAAATACTGTTCATTTTGTGTAACCATATTTATCTTTATCTGCTCCCCTCCTTAATACTCTTCTCAGCTTCTGGTAACAATCTTCTACTCTCAGTCTCGGTAAGATCAATTGTTTTTAATATTTAGGTCCTCTGTATGAGTGAGTACGTGTGAGTTTTGTCTTTGTGTGCTTCTCTTATTTCACTTAATGTAATTTTCTTCAGTTATCTCCATGTTGTTGCCAATGGCAGGATTTCATTCCTTTTTGTGGCTATGTAATATTCCACCACGTATATACCACAATTTCTTTATCCATTCATCCATTGATAGGCACTTAGTTTGATTCCCAATCTTGACTATTGTGACCAGTGCTGTAGTAGACATGGGAGGGCAGATACCTTTTTTATATACTGAATTGCCTTATTTATTTATTTTTTTTGAAACATAGTCTTACTTTGTAGCCTTCAGTAGACTGCTATGCCATCATAGCTTATAGCAACCGTAAAATCTTAGGCTCAAGTAATCCTCTTGCCCAGCCTCCATAGTAGATGGGACTACAGGTGCCCACCACAACACCAAGCTATTTTTTTAGAGATGGGATCTCATTCTTGCTCAGGCTGATCTCTAATTACTAAGCTCAAGCAATCAATCTACCTGCCTAGGCCTCCCAGAGTGGGAGGATTACAGGTGTGAGCCACTGTACTCTGTCAAGAATTTTGCCTTATTTCGGTTGTCTACTTAGCAGTGGGTTTTCTGGGTTATGTGGTAGTTCTACATTTAGTTTTTTTTAGGAACCTACATACTGTTCTTCATAATGACTGTATTAATTTTTTTTCCTTTAAGAGTTATTCTATATGATTACATATTTTTTATTTTCTTTTATTTTTTTTTATTGTTAAATCATAGCTGTGTACATTTGTGCAATCAAGGGGTACAATGTGCTAGTTTCATATACAATCTGAAATATTCTCATCAAACTGTTCCACATAGCCTTCATGGTATTTTCTTAGTTATTATATGTAGACACTTGTATTCTGCATGTAGTAGGTTTCGCCTGTACCCATTCTGAGATGCACCGTAGGTGTGGCCCCACCCATTACCCTCCCTCCACCCTAACTTCCCCCTTCCCTTCCCCTCCCTTGGCCCTTTCCCCATATTCTTGTGCTATAGTTGGGTTATAGCCTTTATATGAAAGCTATAAATTAGCTTCATAGTAGGGCTGAGTACATTGGATACTTTTTCTTCCATTCTTGAGATATTTTGCTAAGAAGAATATGTTCCAGCTCCATCCATGTAAACATGAAAGAAGTAAAGTCTCCATCTTTCTTTAAGGCTGCATAATATTCCATGGTATACATGTACCACAATTTGCTAGTCCATTCGTGGGTCGATGGGCACTTGGGCTTCTTCCATGACTTAGTAATTATGAATTGGGCTGCAATGAACATTCTGATACAGATGTCTTTGTTATATTGTGATTTTTGGTCATCTGAGTATATACCTAGTAAAGGAATTATAGGATCAAATGACAGGTTTATTTTTAGATCTCTAAATATTCTCCAAACATCCTTCCAAAAGGAACGTGTTAGTGTGCATTCCCACCAGCAGTGTAGAAGTGTGCCCTTTTCTCCACATCCATGCCAACATCTCTGGTTTTGGGATTTTGTTATGTGGGCCATTCTTACTGGGGTTAGGTGATATCTCAAAGTAGTTTTGATTTGTATTTCTCTGATGATTGAGGATGATGAGCTTTTTTTCATGTGTCTGTAGATCGTGCGTCTGTCTTCTTTAGAGAAGTTTCTCTTCAAGTCCTTTGCCCACCCTGAGATGGGATCACTTGTTCTTTTCTTGCTAATACGTTTGAGGGTTCTGTGGATTCTGGTTATTAAACCTTCATCGGAGATATAACCTGCAAATATTTTCTCCCATTCCAAGGGCTATCTGCTTGCTTTACTTACTATGTTCTTGGCTGTGCAGAAGCTTTTTAGTTTGATAGGTCCCAGTAGTGTATTTTTGATACTGCTTCAATTGCCTGGGGAGTCCTCCTCATAAAATATTCACCCAGGTCGATTCCTTCAAGAGTTTTCCCTGCACATTCTTCAAGTATTTTTATAGTTTCATGTTTTAAGTTTAAATCTTTTATCCAGTGAGAGTCTATATTAGTTAATGGTGAAAGGTGTGGGTCTAGTTTCAATCTTCTACAGGTTGCCAGCCAGTTCACCCAGCACCATTTGTTAAATAGGGAATCTTTTCCCCACTGAATGTTTTTAATTGGCTTGTCAAAGATCAAATAACGGTAAATAGCTGGATTCATCTCTTGGTTCTCTATTCTGTTCAAGACATCTACTTCTTTGTTTTTGTGCCAATACCATGCTGTTTTGATCACTATCGATTTATAGTACAGTCTCAGGTCTGGTAGTGTGATTCCTCCTGCTGTGTTTTTATTGCTGAGTAATGTTTTGGCTATTTGAGTTTTTTTCTGATTCCATATAAAACGAAGTATTATTTTTTCAAGATCTTTAAAATATGACAATGGAGCTTTAATAGGAATTGCATTAAAATTATATATTGCTTTGGGTAGTATGGACATTTTAACAATGTTGATTCTTCCCAGCCATGAGCATTGTATGTCTTTCCATTTGTTAACATCTTCAGCTATTTCTTTTCTTAAAGTTTCATAGTTCTCTTTGTAGAGATCTTTCATGTCCTTTGTTAGGTATACTCCCAAATGTTTCATCTTCTTTGGCACTACTGTGAAAGGAATAGAGTCCTTGACTGTTTTTTTGGCTTGGCTATTGTTGGTATATATAAAGGCTAGAGATTTATGGGTGTTGATTTTGTAGCCTGAGACATTGCTGTATTCCTTGATCACTTCTAAAAGTTTTGTAGTAGAATCCCTAGTGTTTTCCAGACATAAGATCATGTCATCTGCGAAGAGTGAAAGTTTGATCTCTTCTCACCCTATGTGGATACCCTTTATCGCCTTTTCTTCCCTAATTGCAATGGCTAAAACTTCCATTACAATCTTAAAGAGCAATGGAGACAATGGGCAACCTTGCCTGGTTCCTGATCTAAGTGGAAATGATTTCAATTTAACTCCGTTCAATATGATATTGGCTGTGGGTTTGCTGTGGATGACCTCTATTAGTTTAAGAAATGTTTCTTCTATACCTATTTTAAGTGTTCTGATCATGAAGGGGTACTGGATATTATCGAAAGCTTTTCTGCATCAATTGAGAGAATCATATGGTCTTTATTTTTTAGTTTGTTTATGTGCTGAATTACATTTATAGATTTACGTATATTTAACCAGCCTTGACACTCTGGGATAATTCCCACTTGGTCATGGTGTATAATTTTTTTTGATGTGTTGTTGGAATCTGTTTGTTAGGATCTTATTGAGAATTTTTGCATCAATATTCATTAGTGATATTCGTCTATAATTTTCTTTTCTTGTTGGGTCTTTCCCTGGTTTAGGGATCAAGGTGATGTTTGCTTTGTAGAATGTGTTGGGTAGTATTCCTTCTTTTTCTATATTTTGGAAGAAGTTCAGTAGTATAGGTACAAGTTCTTCTTTAAAGGTTTGGTAGAATTCTGACATAAAACCATCTGGTCCTGGGCTTTTCTTTTTAGGGAGATTTTGTATAGTTGATGCTATTTCAGAACTTGATATAGGCCTGTTTAACATTTCAATTTCATTTGGCTAAGTCTTGGTTGGTGGCGTACTTCCAAGTATTGGTCGATTTCTTTCAGATTTTCATATTTCTGAGAGTAAAGTTTCTTGTAATATTTGTTAAGGATTTTTTAAATTTCTTGAGGGGTCTGTTGTTATTTCATGTTTACCATTTCTGATTGATGAAATTAGAGATTTTACTCTTTTTTTTCCTGGTTAGGTTGGCCAAAGGTTTATCTATTTTATTGATCTTTTCAAAAAACCAACTTTTGGATTTATTCATCTGTTGTATAATTCTTTTGTTTTCAATTTCATTTAATTCTGCTCTGATTTTGGTTATTTCTTTTGTTTTGCTGGGTTTGGGGTTGGAATGTTCTTCCTTCTCCAGTTGCTTGAGATGTCTCATTAAGTTATTAACTTTCTCTCTTCCCGTTTTCTTGAGGTAGGCTTGCAGTGCTATAAATTTGCCTCTTAGGACTGCCTGTGCGGTATCCCAGAGGTTCTGATAATTCATGACTTCATTGTTGTTTTGTTCCAAGTATTTGGTGATTTCCTTCTTAGTCTCATTTATAAACCATCCATCCTTCAGCATAAGGTTCTTTAGCTTCCATGTTTTTGTATGGGTATGCAGATTCTTGTTGTTATTGAGTTCAACTTTTATTCCATGATGGTCTGAGAAGATGCAAGGAATAATTTCTATTTTTTAAAATTTGCTGAGGTTTGATTTGTGGCCTAGAATGTGGTCGATTTTGGAGTATGTTCGTGGGCTGATGAGAAGAATGTGTATTCAGTTTTATTGGGATGAAATGTTCTGTAGATATCTGCTAAGTCCAGATGTTGAATGGTTAAGTTTAAATCTGAGATTTCTTTGCTTGGCTTCTTTGGAGGATCTATCCAGCACTGCTAAAGGGGTGTTAAAAACTCCAACTACTATGGAACTGGAGGAAATCAAGTTGCTCATGTCTGTTAGAGTTTTTCTTATAAATTGAGGTGCATTCTGGTGGGTGCATAAATATTAATAATCGAAATCTTGTCATATTGAGTATTACCTTTAGCAGATATGAAGGGTCCATCCTTATCCTTTTTTATTTTGGCTGGTTTAAAGCCTATTGCATCTGTGAATAGGATTGCAACGCCTGCTTTTTTCTGCTTTCCATTTGCCTGGAGTATAGATGACCATCCCTTCACCTTGAGTCTATATTTGTCTTTTAATGTAAGGTGAGATTCTTATATGCAGCAGATATCTGGCTTGAGTTTTTGTATCCAGTCAGTCAACCTGTGCGTCTTTAAAGGATAATTTAAACCATTCACATTAATTGAGAATATTGATAAGCCTTTCAGAGTCTGGTGGACATTTTTAATCCTTTTGCGACCGTGGAAGTTGGAATTTGATCCAAATTTTCTGTGTGTGTTTACTTTTGTGGTGGAGGATTACTCTGGTCTTTATGGAAGATAGGTCTGAGAATATCCTGGAGAGCTGGTTTAGTCATGGCAAATTTCTTCAACATGTGAATGTCATTTATGTATTTAATTTCTCCATCATAAATTAAAGTCAGTTTAGCTGGGTACAGGATCCTGGGTTTAAAGTTATTTTGTTTTAGGAGATTAAAAGTCGATGACCATCCTCTTCTAGCTTGAAAAGTTTCAGCAGAGGGATCCGCAGTTATTCTTCACCTTGTAGGTAATGGTTTTCTTTCGTCTGCCTGCTTTCAGAATTTTCTCCTTCATATTAACTTTAGTGTAATTGATTATGATGTGTCTGAGGGATGTCTTATTTGGGTTGAGTTGTGCTGGAGTTCTGAAACTGTCCGCTATGTGAATTTCGGAATCTTTTGGAATGTCTGGAAAGTTCTGTTTCATAATTTCATGGAGAAGAGACTCTGTGCCTTGTGAAGCCACTTCATCGCTTTCAGCGATCCCTATAAAACAAATACTGGTTTTCTTCGAATTATCCCAGAGCTCTCTGAGAGAGTGATCTGTTTTTACCCTCCATTTCTCTTCCTCTTTGAGATTTTGGGAGCATTCAAAAGCCTTGTCTTCAATGTCAGAAATCCTTTCTTCTGCTTGCTCCATTGTGTTACTGAGGGATTCTACTGTGTTTGTCAGATCTTTGAGGGTTGCAACTTCTTGTCTCAATGTGTCAAAATCTTTGGTCATTTGGTCTTTGAATTTGTTGAATTCTTGAGACATCTTTTGGGTCACTGTTCGGAATTCTAACTTGATCTTATTTTCTATCCAGGTTCTGAATTCGATTTCTGACATCTCAGCTATTTGTGCATGGGATCTTGTGCTGTTTCTGCCCCATCGATGCTTGGAGGAGTTGATCTAATCTGATTATTCATATTGCCAGAGTTTTTCTGTTGATTTCGCCTCATGATTGTTTTTCACGTTGCCTCTGGCTGTCCTCAGAGTTGTGGAGGTGTCTCTCCAAGATTAGATTGTTGCTGGATCTTTGTTGGGGAAGTGTCTCTCTAAGATTAGATTGTTGCTGGATCTTTGTAGGGAGTGACCCTGTCTAGCTCCTCTGGGGCAGCCCCAGCCAGGAATTTCTGGTTGTGGGAGCATCTCCGGAGTGTGCCACACCTGGATCCAGCAATAGGCTAGGGGGTGGTGCACACAGTTCTGGGAGTGCCTGGCACCCAGTGACTTTGGCACAGAGAGTCCAAGGCTCCAGCAGTCTCTGGCCAGGAGAAGGGCTCTGCGCAGAGGCAGGGAGGGCTCCGGAGGGCATGTGGCTATCAGAGTGGCCAGTGTGGAGGCAGGGAGGATACAGGAGGGAGGACTGCGGGGTTGTGCAATTCCTGGAGTTCCTGGTCATAGTGTGTGGAGGTCTGGTGGGTGTGCGTCACGACATCAGTCGTATGGAAGTCCCGGCAGGCGCAGGTCGTGGCACAGCTCTCTCTGAGGTCCGGGCGGGCACCGATTGTGGGCTGCAGTACAGCTTTTACTGAGGTCCGGCGGGCCTGACTTTATTAATTAACGTTCTCTTTGTGATCCTTTCTAGCATTCATTATTGCCTATTTTTTTTGATAAAAGCCATTTTAACTGGGATAAGGTGACATCTTATTATAATTTTGATTTTCAGTTTTCTCATAACTCATGATGTTGAGCATTTTTCATATACCTGTTGGCCATCTTTATGTTTTCTTCCAAGAAATGTCTGTTTAAAAGAAAAGAAAAAGAAAAAAAAATCTGTTTAGATACTTTGTCTTTTTAAAATGAGGTCATTTGATTTTTTTCCTGTTGAGTAATTAGAGCTCTTTATATATTATAGTTGTTAATTCCTTTCCACATGGGCAATTTGTAAATATTTTCTCCCATTCTGTGGCTTGTCTCTTCACTTTGTTAATTGTTTCCTTTGCTTTGAGGAAGTTTTTTAGCTTGATACAATCCCGTTTGTTCAAATTTGCTTTGGTTGCACGTGCTCTTAGGGTACTACTGAAGAAATCTTAGCCCAGACCAATGTCCTAAAGTGTTTCCTCAGTGTTTCTTTTAGTACTTTCATAGTTTCAGGTCTTAAATTTAAGTCGTTAATCCATTTTGACTTGACTTTTATATATATGGCAAGAGGTAAAGATCTAGCTTCATTTTTCGGCTTAAGGATACCCAGTTCTCCCATCACTATTTATTAAAGACACTGTCCTCATCTTTGTCAAAGATAAGTTTAATATAGATGTGTGGATTTATTTCTGGGTTCTCTATTCTGTTCTATTGGTTGATGTGTTTTTATGCTAGGACCATGCTCTTTTGGTTAGTAGAGCTCTGTAATATAATTTGAAGTCAAGACATGCGATTCCTCCCCATTTTGTTCTTTTTACTCAGGATTGCTTCAGGCGTTTTTGGTCTTTTGTGGTTCCATACAAATTTTAGGGTTATTTTTTCTATTTTGGTGAAGAATGTCATCAGTATTTTGATGGAGCTTGCATTGCATCTATAGATTTTGTGGGCAGTATAGACATTTTGGCAATATTGATTGTTCTAATGCATGAGCATGGAATGTCTTTCCATTTTTGTGTGTGTTTTTTAATTTTTCATCAATATTTTATCATTTTCGTTCTAGAGATATTTCATAAACTTATATTTTTTGATGATTACCTAACTTCATATTTACTGAATTTGTATATAACAATCATGCCTTTAAATAATATTGCATTTGTTTTGTCTCATTCATGATAATTTCTTCAATGTCTTTTGTTCATTGTGAATTCTAATATTTTACTTTCAATATAATAATTACTTTTATACTTACTTCTTTCATTCTATCATTTAGGCTTTGATCACCCACTAAAAAATCTTACCAAAGACCTATACAATTTTTTTTGTGAATTTTTAGTTAATAGGCTAGCTGTCTAACAGTTGTCATTATTGAATATGATCAAATGGATTTAAGTTATTAAATCCCTCCTTCCCTTCCTCCCTCCCTTCCCAGGCAGGTCTCCAAGTCTTGAGCTCAAGAAAACCTCCCTCCTTGGCCTCCCAGAGTGCTGCAATTACAGCCATTGCACCTGGTTTCCTGTGTATGCATCAGGAAAGGACTAAATCTACCCTAGAGTGTGGCATGGACTATAGGAATTAGAAAGTACACTTTGTGCACCTTCACCTTTATACTTGGATTGGACATTATGCATCATTTGTAAAGAATATACATATTTCTTGGGCAGCACGTGTGGCTCAAAGGAATAGAGTGCTGGCCCCATATACCAGAGGTGGCAGGTTCAAACCCAGCCCCTGCCAAAAACTGCAAAAAAAAAAAAAAAAAAAAAAAAGAATATATTTCTTGAGAAAAAGTTCTCAAAACTTAGGTGATTTTTAAAAATTGGGCAAGAGTCTGTAGAATTTATACAGAAGTGAAGTTTATTTAGCTCACAGTTCTGGAGGCTTGGAAGTCCAAGAGTATGGTTCTGTCATTTGGTGAGAGTCATCCCATGGTAGAAAGGCTGAAGGCAGAAGTGTATGACACAGAGACAGGGGATCAGGCTGAACTCATCCTTTCTTTCTTTCTTTTTAAAGATATTAATGTTTCAATAACTAACCCATTAACTCTCTCAATAACTAACCCACTCTGTGATAACAGCATTAATCGATTCTTAGAGCAGAGATCTCATGACCTCATCATTGTTTAAATGTTCTGGCTCTGAACACTGTTAAAATTGGCAATTCAATTGCTGTATGAGTTTTGGAGGGGATATTCAAACCACAGCAGTAGGTATGATTATATTGTCAATAAATTATGAGAGAAAGACTATCCTACTTGAGATCTACTATTGAATTTAGTTCAAGTCTAATCCTATTAGGAAAATAAGTTTTTTAATATGGTAGTTTGTTTTTGCTTTCTTTTCTCTTTTCATTGCTTCCTCCACCTGTCCTATTTCCTAATCTTTATTAATGCTGTTCTGAGAATGGCAATATGTTTAAAATTTTATAATGGGAATTTAATAATGAGAAAATTATTTCACTAAAATAAATTTGTTTTATTGTGTTAAATTGCCTTAGCTGTAAGAGTGAATTTTGGAATATTTGTTTGATTACATCTGGATAACATTAGATTAAAGAATGTGAATGTACGGTATTTCTGGGAAAGGATTACCTTCTGAACTTTATATCTGGATTCTGTTAGAATTGGGATGGGTGGAAGTTTTCACTAATATAGTGTAGGCTTCTTGTGTTTACCTCATAAACCTGTAAAGTATGGTGTGTGTTTGTGTGTGAGTGTGGAATAAGTAATCAGTTGTGGCAAACGACCTAATTGGGCCCACAGAAGAGTTCATTTAGACAGTTGAAAGAACATAGAATATTTCATTTCAAAAAAAATTTTTTTTTTTTGCAGTTTTGTCCAGGGCCAGGCTTGAACCCGGTAAAAGGGGCTGGCTCCCTACTCCTTGAGCCACATGCGCCACCCTCAAATTTATGTAGGCATGAGACTAATTATTACTGGCCTATCTGGAAAATAAATTTTATTAATGCAAATACATAAGTCTGAGAAATCTTTGTTTAGTTCTTTGTCTCTGATTCATTCCACTGGTGGCCTATAGAGGGCAATACATGTATAGTAAATATAGCTTTGAATTTTCAGTTTTCACCTAACGTCATTTAGTCATTTTATCTAAAGTCAAATGAGATGACATAGGTTCTGAGTTATTATTCACATATTCTATGATATATCATAAATATTAAGATTGTAATCTTTGTAATATTGGGTCAAAGTAAAAGATAGTTGTGAAACTAACATTATTTAGTATGTACAATGACTTTTTTGTTGCAGCAACATTTTCTTTGTTATTTCTTCTTTTCTGAGGACTAAATGAAAAAAAAAATAGGCTTAAAGAGATTTTGAGTAGATACAAATAAAACTTCTTAAGAGTTTTTACACGAATAAGCCACATGCCTTCTCATTCTGGGATTTTAGTGTTTCCTTCTGTAAATCGGAGATTCTTAATTGTAACCTTTAATGGTTGTGTTTTGCTTCAGATTTTATGAGATTCTTAAGTGTACAAGAGATGCTTATCTTGTGTACATACTGTTGAATAATTAGATAATAAGGCTGTCATTTTTTAATGGTGTCTAATTGTCAGTAATGGGGAAGCTGAGCAAATGAAGGTTATTCTGAAGAAATAATTTGTGTAAAAGCCAATTTTTACCAAAAACATTAACTAGGAAGCCCTTTTCTCCTTACTCCAAGGATGTTTTAATGATATGGTATAATTCATTGGTATAATGTAGGCCAGGTTGAGAATAAAATAATTTAAATATGAGGTAGTCTGGATTTTATTAGTTTGCTTTCAAATTTTGGTTCTACCTCTTTTCTGGGATTTGTAACCTCTAATCAATTAAAGAAGCTCTCTAAACATTAGTTTCTTCTTTAAAGTGAGTATAAGTAAAGTATTTACCTTATAGAGTTGAGACTTAAATAAAATAATCTAGATTATGAGTTTAGTATAGTACCTAATGGTATAAAGAGCATTCACAAACATCATATTGGATTCTTTTTTATAATTTTTTTAAAGACTAAAAAGGATGGCAGAAGGAGGGAGGGCATGAGGCGGGATCTCACCTAATGTGCATATTGTGAAGAGTGTATGACATGCCCCCTGGATGAGGGGCTCTTCTACAAATGGAACTTTACTCTGGAAGGGAGAACAATGTAACCTGTACCCTCATATTAATTTGAACAAAGTTATTTTAATAAACAAGATGGTAGATTTTCTCATTTAAAAGATAATGTGAAAATTTCAAAATACCTTTGAGGAATCTGAAACTGGAGTACATTTGCAGGTTTTTTTAAAAGACTGTGAATAACACTAACTCTTAGGAAATCTTTGGGCATCTGTGAGATTTATTTTAATAACACTGACTCTGGGTTTTGTGTTATACTTCTTCCTAAGGTGGTTAGACTCATTAAGTCATTTGGGGAACCTAGAAGATCAGTGTGACAGAAATTTACATCAGCATCATGTAACCAGGGACTAATAAATCTGAGATGCTTTTCCTTCTGGAACAGTTAATAATTGTTCACAAATGATCTTGATGGAACCTATAAATGAAAAAACATTCTAACAGATAAAGATTCTAATCCTGATATTAAGGGGTAAAGGACCATAGGAAAAAATGTAGTGGTTGGGGAAGTCCTTGAAAAGTTGTTAACTTGGGTAAGGGAAATACCAGTATCTTTGTGGTCTTTCAGGGACAAAAGACATCTTTTGCAGAGGGTGTAGTGTTTGAGACAAGGTATAAAGTGACCTTCATGGCTGTTCAGCTCCACGTAGGGAGAGTCAGTCAGCATCGCTTCAGTGGGAAGCAAGGAAATGATGGCTGAAGCAAGGAATGACTGTTACTTCTCACCAACAGATAGGTACACACCACTTCCTGAAATGATTCAGCAGTTTAGAGTTGCGAGCTGTGAGACTTTGTGAGTTACACAAGGGGAGCACAGGACCCAGGAGGGTCAGGTCTGTGGAAATACTTCTGGGATTACTCTGTTCCCTCCTGCTTTGAATCACAAGCTGATGTGCAATTGTAGGCTTTTCCTTCTTTTCCCCCTCCTAACCCTATCTGTAAGGTTCCATGACTGTTTGTAATAGAGTATTCTAGACAACAGCAGGTAAAAATTTACAGGTGCTGGGGGACAAGGGGTGGGAATTGGGGAAGAATGAAGGTGTTTTATCTATCCCATCAGTGCTTCCAGTTTTAAAAATGACATTATTTTATTCTACCCTCACTTGCTGGAAAAAAACAGGCCTCTTGTCTGGATCTTTTCCTTTTAATGATTTCCATGTAAAGGCTTTTACTCAGACTCTGACATGACTGTCAGAACACACACTTAAATGCAAGACTACTTAAAAGGCTATTGATATTCCCTGGTGGAAAAGAAAGTGCTTTAAAAAAAAAAATCCATCTATCTGTACACAAGTTAACCCTGACTATTTTCTTTCCCTCTTTCTCCTAATATTCTTCCTCCTCTTTTTTTTTTTTTTTATATTAGTCAAAGACTCAGGTTAAAGCCAGACCCACAGTCCAACAAAATTTATGTGATACCATTTCCTAGAAGGTGTCATTTTTATACATTGATGGCTGTGATTAATTTAATCCAGATCCAGGTATATTGAGTAGAGGGAAAGAATGCTTAGTTTTGATCTAAAGCTGCTGTTTGGTCTCCAGAGACTGCTCCTTTTAAATCTGAGGCTCGGCTTGGCACCTGTGGCTCAGCGGCTAGGGTGCCAGCCACATGCACCAGGGCTGGCAGGTTCAAATCTGTCCTGGCCTGCCAAACAACAACAACAACAACAACAACAACAAAATAGCTGGGTGTTGTGGCGGGCACCTGTAGTCCCAGCTCCTTGGGAGGCTGAGGCAAGAGAATTGGTTAAGCCCTAGAGTTTGAGGTTGCTGTGAGCTGTGACTCTACAGCACTCTACTGAGGGTGACATAGTGAGACTCTGTCTCAAAAAGAAAAAAAAAAGTCTGAAGCTCATCTCTCTCTTGAATATGTTAGCAGAAGTCAAATCTGTGTTTAAATAATGCTGTATACAATAGGAATTAGGTATAGTATTTACAATCAAAGTGTATTTTGGCATGAATTTATTAGTGGGAATTAAAGTTTAATCAGATTGCTGTATTATTTAAGCAGTCTATTAGAGAAGATAGGTTCTAAAGTAATAATCAGGTATTTGATTAGATGCTAACTAATTGATAGGCTATGGAGCTATGTGGTTGGTCTCTTCTGTTGGTGAGAGAATATTATGTCTATTAGCCATTAACCACCATGTTCATTTTTGCTGTCCCTTTCTCACATGAAATATGATGATTTTACTGAGTGGAAGAGATTTAAGCAGTAAATCCATAATCAGAAAAATAATTCATTCTTTGAAAGAATGATATAATCATTCTGATTTTATTCACTATAATAATGTTAGCTACCTGAACTTAACCAAGACTTTCATGGCTTCTTACAAATACTTTATAATCATCTTTTAAATCTTGCTTACTTTCTCTGGGGTGACTATTTTAAACCTTTCTCACATTATTCAATCCCCTAAATTTAGCACCTCTGCCCCTCATTTTAGCAGACAATCTTTTACCTAGAAAAGGGAAATCATAGAATAACTTTCTCAGATGTCATTTTTTATTTCAAATTTCTTCTAAATCATCACCTTCCCTTTTCTATTTCAGAGAAGGAAGTGCTTGACTTCTTTAAAGAGGCTAGTAGCTACACACTGTTTTTGATCCTTCTTGTTCCAGATTTTTCTAAAACTTTGATTTAGTAATATTTCTACCTTATTTTTTCAATCTCTTGATTGATCCTTTTCCTTCTTCTCACAAATTTGATCTTTAAAATGATAATAAAAAGGGCCAGGTGCAGTGGCTCACTCCTGTAATTCCAGCACTTGGGAGGCCGAGACAGGTGGATTGCCTGAGCTCACAGGTTCGAGACCAGCATGAGCCAGAGCAAAACCTTGTCTCTAAAAATAGCTAGGCATTGTGGCGGGTGCCTGTAGTCCCACTACTTGGGAGGCTGAGGCAAGATAATTGCTTGAGCCCAAGAGTTTGAGGTTGCTGGGAGCTGTGATGCCATGGCATTCTACCGAGGGCCACATAGTGAGACTCTGTCTCAAAAAAAGAAAAAAAAAAAAAAGAAAGTGGAGTGATGGTTAGTGTAGCATTGAACTTGGGGGGCTTAAATTTGGCTTTGGGAGTCAAGAAAGTGGTGTTGTCATAAGTGCCATTTAGTCATTCTGTCATCCCTTCCAATACTGGTGAAAGTTCTGAAAGGAAGAATGGCTACAACTGTTGGTCTCTCTTTCCTGTGCCACTTACTTCCCTTTCCTAAATTCTGGCCTGACGTGTTTCACCATCTTGTTAGCTTTCTGATGCCTTTAAGCAGACAGCTTTTATATTTTGTTCTTTTTTCTTATCTAAATTATTTAATTCACCCTTGCCAGATATATATATTCCTTTACAATCATTTGTATCTGTTTTGTAAAATTTTAATTATATTGTGTATATAAAAATATCTTGCTTTTAAAAACTTAACAGAACTTAAAAACATTTCTACATGTAAGTATTCTTTCAAGACATTTTTTAACTGATTGAATATTATTTAATAGTTCTTCACATTTACGTTAAATAATTTCCCATTCTTTCTCTTCATCCAGTTCCTTATTAGCAATAAATAGAGTCTCTCTTTTTATAGTCTCTTTTTATTTGGTACATAATGATATTTCTAGATGCAAAATTATTTAGGGATCTTCTCTTTTACATGTTTATAATGTAAACTTGGTCATTTTTACTGGACTTGGTATCTACTGTGATAACAAAATTAAATTTTATTAGGCAGATGCTTTTACTATCTTGAGAAGCACCTGGCTTTTCAGTTAAAACTGGAAACAGAAGCTTGTGTGAATGTGTAGTTTTACACCTAACAAAAAGAGAACACATGTCCATCTGATCTTTGGAAGATTTTATATGTTTCAAATGGATCTCTGGCCCTGAGCCATTCTTGCTGTCATTTTTTATTAACTTTGTTCTCTTTTTCTTCTTATAGAAAGACTGCTTTTTGTAATATTTTTTTTAAAAGTATGATGCCATGCAAAAGGATATTGTAAATGGCGTCTTAAGATTGTGTCCTAGTCTCTTAAAAGGAGTCATTAAACATACCATACAATATGCAGTAACTAGTCAGAAGCACAGAATTAACATTTTAGCTATCTTCAAACTCTAGTAATCAGCTTCCAATGACCATTATAAAACAGCGAATTAATTTGTTTAACAGATTAACGAATATTATTAGCTTCATTGGTAGATAAAAGGCATTTAAAAATCACTTTTGTAGATAAATAGTCCAAATTGTAATTTTCAATAACATATTTTCATTTAAATCTTATAGCCTGCTCCTCAGTTCTTGTGATACATTTGTTTCAGCTTTCTTACTTATTTTCATGAACTAATGTTTATGCTTTGTAATGTTTGTGTAATGTTTGCGCTTTCACAGATTGACTACAACTGAAATTTTTGCTATTCCTTTTTCTCTGGCACTTCCAAGGAGTAGGTAATTGAGATGTATTTTCTCTGGTCCTCAGCACTCTTCTTATCTCTGTACTATAGTTCTTTAGAATACAGAGTCCCCTTGTGTTACCCAGGCTGGAGGTCAGTGGCTTAGTCAGAGCTCACTATAGCCTTCAACTCCTGGGCTCAGGTGATTCTCTTGTTTTAGCCTCCTGAGTAGCTGGGACTACAGGCACATACCACCATGCCCAGCTCACTTTTCTTACTTGTTTTTTTTCTTTTTGTAGAGAGGGAGTTTCACTGTCATCAGCTTCCAGTGACCATCGTAAACAGCAAATTAATTTGTTTAACAGATAAACGAATATTATTAGCTTCATTGGTAGATAAAAGGCATTTAAAAATCACTCATCACAAGTGTTGCTTGTGTTGCTCAGGTTGATCTTGAAATCCTGGCCTCAAATGATCCTCCCTACTTGGCCTTCAAAAGTGCTGGGATTGGCTTGGTGCCCCTAGCATAGTGGTTAAGGCGCCAGCCACATATGCCGAGGCTGGCGGGTTTGAACCCAGCTCAGGCCAGCTAACCAGCAATGAAAACTGCAAACAAAAAATGGCCGGGTGTTGTGGCGGGCGCCTGTAGTCCCAGTTACTTGGGAGGCTGGGCAAGAGAATCTCTTGGGCCCAGGAGTTTGAGGTTGCTGTGAGCTGTGGAGCCACGGCACTCTACCAAGGGTGACCTGGTGAGACTCTGTCACAAAAAAAAGAAAAAAGTGCTGGGATTACATGTGTGTGCCACTGTGTCCATCAAAACACAGTTTTGTAGGAAATTTGGATCAGCATTTTTATTCATTTTTATAAGCTAGGTTGTGGTCCTTCTGTTTGGTCTTTCATAGATTGGCTAAGTTACAATTACGTTATTCCTTTTCCTATGACATTTCTTGAAGGAGTTGGTAGTAGAGATATGATCTCCTTGTTCTATGTTCTTTTTACCTGCATAGCGTTTTCCATGAAAAATATACCTTTTGCATTAGCAGAAGCTATTGATAAAGTAAGGAAATGTAAGGTTATGGAAGGAAGAAAGAAGCTCTTTTACCAAATGTCTGCTCTGTGCCAGGTACTCTTATTTAAAATGTGAATGGTCTTGGTCCCCCCCACCTCTTTTTTTTTTTTTAATTTTGAAGTTTTTACTCAATGTGGACAAAGACTTTGGGATCCTTAATTTTTTTTACTTTTTTCTTTGTTATCTGTTTTATTTCCAAAGTATGTGGATCAAGCATATTATTTTTTTGTTTATATTTCTATTCTTTATAGATTGATAGCTTTTCTTTGTACACTCCTTGTGTTACAATGTGGACCTTAAGTTTAGCATTTTCTTAATTTTCCTACTTATATTTATAGATGACAATGTTATTTGTATTATTTTTGAAGAATTATATCATTACCATTAGATTATATAATGTATAAATGGACCAGAATCAAATATTTCTTTACATGGAGTTTTTTTCTCTATGGAAAGTTGTCTTATATGCATTTTAATCTTAATCTTCCATCCTTGGTATCATTAGCAGCCTACATAGCCAATGACTTATACCCAGCAACTTTTATGGAATCCTAAGATTATTTCCCATAGTAAAGGTAATACGCAGGATAGGAAAGGTATGCCCTTGCTTTCCTAGTAAACCACACTAAAGGTACAGGTTTTCTTTGCCAAAAATTGGCTTCCTTCATCATTCTTCCCTCTTTAGAGGGAAGCAGCTTGGAGTATTGCCCTTCTCTTTGATGTGGTCTTTGAATTTCTTCTCTTCATTGGACTTCTTACAGAAGGCTTTATTTGAAACAGAATGTTTAAATCCAAATGTGGTTTTCTAACACATTGTTTTTATCCCCATTCAAAGCCATGTCAAGTAAGTTATGTCATATCTGCGATATCATTTTTGATATAAATCGATAAGGAGAAAAAAGAGAGTGAGTAGACATAGGGAGGTAATGCTAGTGATTCAATGTGCACACTCATGACTTTGTTTCAACTTCCTCTTGATTTTGCTATGGGAAACAAATTTTCAGGTGAACATTTGGATCCCTTGCATCCAAGGGAATTACTGGATGACCTGCATATCTGCTTCCTTGCCAAAATTTAAAACAGTATTCTTTTACCAAAATTATGGTTTTCTTTTTCTGGGATGTATACTTAATGTTCTGATATTCAATATAGACTGCTGAATGTTTTGCATTTTGATAACAATTTAGAAATTCAGAGTAGTTTGTAACACTTTGTAGAAGATGGTAGAAAGACATAAAAAGAATTTGCTTTTGACTTTGAATTACAGTTATTATTTCAACTCAAATAGTATGGATATCAATTATTAAAGAGTTATTAAGTTTGTATCAAGTATATCGTCAGAAAGAGTTCTGGTACTTTAAAAACACTTTTAAAAATTTTTTTCAAGTCTGGTAAATGTTATATTTACCTTTTTTATTGAATTTATATCATTTTAGGTGTCAGAATAATAAATATATAGAATTTAAGGCTAGAACTATTTTTTTTTTTTTTTTTTTTGGTAGAGATAGAGTCTCACTTTATGGCCCTCGGTAGAGTGCTGTGGCCTCACACAGCTCACAGCAACCTCCAACTCCTGGGCTTAAGCGATTCTCTTGCCTCAGCCTCCCAAGTAGCTGGGACTACAGGCGCCCGCCACAACGCCCGGCTATTTTTTGGTTTTGCAGTTTGGCCGGGGCTGGGATTGAACCCGCCACCCTCGGTATATGGGGCTGGTGCCCTACCGACTGAGCCACAGGCGCCACCCTGGCTAGAACTATTTTAAGAGGTCACAAATCTTGACTATTTTAAGAGGTCACAAATCTTGTTACTTTTAGAAACTAAACAAACATCACACAAAGTTACACAACTAGTTAGTTGCATTTAAAACTAGGTAGTTGTATAAAAACAAGTTAGGCCTCATGACCCTTTTCCACTGTTCTTTTCTTCTTGTTATTTTGTCACAGCAATTCTTTTAATTTTTAACTTTCCTGTAAAGAAATCTGTCAGGAAAAAGCTGCTTTTGACAAAGAATTCTAAACTGGAGCCTAATTGGATTTATTTTTCTTATGATAGATTACTCCATAGAGAAAACCTAATAGTATATTTGAAAGGAAGTATATTACAAGTTTGGGATCAATATAATGTTAGAATTCTAAGCATTTGCATTTTGTGGAATATTAGTAGTGATATTTAATTTGTTTTTCTTTCAGATGTATCTAACATAGCATTTTTCCTCTTACTCCTCCCCATCTTTCTGAGTTTCCCTACCCGCTTACCTTCATTCAACACAAATACAATTCTTAGAATTGGGAAAGGATGAGGAATTATAGTAATTTGCCTTGGGTAAAATGACTTGTTTTGGAAAGAGAGATATCTCCTCTGCTTCTGAAGCTCTTGAGACTCTGATTCTTATTAGGAATGCATTCTAGAACTTGGGTGAAAGGCAAGACTCACCTAGTTTACTAGATGGAAAACTTTGGCTAATAAAAGTTAATTTATTAAAATTTTTATTTTGCAAAAATGGTGAATTAATAGAATAGACAATTATGGAGTAATTCTTGCTCTTTAGGAATTGATCACAAAAGAAAATGCTTCTCTTCTTCAAAGAAGAAGAAGATAGTTGTTTTATATAACACAAGTGGAAGGGGCATAGAAGAGGGCTTATCATGTGGTTTGGTGATATACCGTGATTATGCTACCAGCACATTCATTGGGTATATACTTTTTAGATTTGATTTAGATTAATTTTACTGATAAAAGTGCCCCAAAACTTGTGTGAATTGTGAAGCATGCCTCTTGAATGTGTTTATTACTGGATATATACCTAATCACTTTCTTTGAATAGTAGCAGTTGTCTTCTGAAAAAATAAATTACAGGAAACAGTCATGTTTTTTTGAACAGTTTTATCCTTTGTTACCGTGGAAATCTAGAAATAGGATGTTAAATTAACATCTTTATTGATTTCATAGTTATAGTTGAAATTATTGATTCAGTAGCAATATTGACTAAGGATATATATTTCTTAACTAGGGTTTTTCTTTTTTCTGGCCCTATTCTGAAGGGGATGGAGAATTGGTCTTTGGAGAAAGACCTATTTATGTAGGTCTTAATGTTTTCTAGGGGATTAGGTTAAAACATAAAATATTAAGGAACTAGGGTAGTACTGCTTTGAGGGAACTACCTACTTTTGCTTATTTTTCCTTCTAGCTTTACCTTTGTTTTGGATATTTTGGGGTCATTTTCATTACCATCCGAAGTTTGACAATGACAAAACTCAAACTGATTTTTAGTAAACATTTGCAGAGTTAATTCTGTTGTCAAAAATAATTCAAGGTAGAGATTACCTTGAAATTTAGTTTATTCATGAGCTAGCTTATTTTTGAATTATGCAGGAATTATTTTGAGTTCTCCTGTCAGTGTGCTAGTATTAAGCAAAAATGTACCATTATGCTCCTATCTTTAGGTAGATGGTATGGTAGACATTATACTTTCATATATTAGAGTATATTATAAAACAATAGTTTTAAATTGGTGTGAAGACTTTGGTTTAAATATAGTAAATTGAGTACATGTGTTTATCTCTTTCTCCTAAACCCCTGCCAACATTAAACAAGATCTTCAAGATATGAAACACAAATACTACTTTATGACAGAGACTTTTCTTAAACACTCTATATATTAAAAGAAACCTCTTTTTCCTTTTTTTATATTTGCCCAACTTGAACCTTCTTTTATATTTACCCATTTCTGATGTTCTTCATTCATTCCTGAGGATCTGAATTTCAATTGAGTATCATTTTCTATCAGTCTAAAGAACTCATTTTAGCATTTATTTATTTAGTTTTTAACATTGATTTGATTGATTGATTGAGACAGGGTTTCTCTCTAGTCCAGGCTGCCATGCAGTGGCTTGAACATAGCTCACTGTAACCTCAAATTCCTGGACTCAAGCAATCCTCCTACTTCAGCATCTAGGACTGCAGGCATGTGCCGCTGCACCTGGCTAAGATCAGGTCTTGCTATGTTAGCCAGGCTGGTCTTGAACTCCTGGCCTCAGGAATCTTTCTATCTCTGCCTCCCAAAGTGCTGGGATTACAGAAATGAGTCAGAGTCTCATTCTGTTGCCCAGGTTAGAGTGCAGTAGCATCACCATAACTCATTGCAACTTCAAATTCATTTTCTTAACTCATCCTCCTGCGTCACCTTTCTGAGCAACTGGAACCACAGGCACATGCTACCTTGCCTACCTAATTTTCTTTTTTAAGAGGCAGGGTCTCAATATTGCTCAGGCTGATCTCAAACTACTGGACTCAAGTGATCCTGCCCCCTTGGCTAGCAACAGCCACCATACACAACCCTCTTTAGCATTCTCTTTTCTTTAAATTTTAAATTATTAAGGGTCCATAATAGTTGTCTGTATTTAGAAGGTACATGTGATATTTTGATACAGACATTCTGTGTTAATTAGTCAACATCAATCATCTCAGGCCTTATCATTTCTTTGTGTTAGGAACATCCGAGTTCTACTCTTGCTAGTTATTTTGAGGTATTCCCTAACTTAGTGTTGATTATAATCACTTTGTTTTGCTGTTGAATCTTGTTGAGTCTATCTAACTTTATTTATTTTTCCTTCCCTCCCCGCTACCGCTACCCTTTCTTGCTTCTGGTAACCATCATTCTATTCTCTATCTCCAAGAGATCAATTATTTTTAATATCTAGCTCCCCAATACGAGTGAGATCATGAGAGATTTTTTCTTTCTGTGCTTGGCGTATTTCACTTAACATAATGTTCTCCATTTCCATCCATGTTGTTGCAAATGGCAGCAGGATTTTATTCTTTTCAATGGCTATATAATATTCCATAGGGTATATGTACCATAATTTCTTTATCCATTCATCCATTGAGGGATACTTAGGTTGATTCTCAATCTTGTTTATTGTAAATAGTGCTGCATTAAACCTGGGAGTGAAGATATATTTTTGATATACTGAATTCTTGCCTTTGGCTATATACCCAGCATTGGGGTTTCTGGGTAATGTGGTAGTTCCCTTTTTAGTTTTTTGAGAAACTTCCCTACTGTTCTCCATAGTGGTTGCACTGATTTACGTTTCTTCCAACACTGTATGAGGGTTCCTCCTTTTCCACATCTTTGCCGGCGTTTGTTGTTGGCTTTTTGATAAAAACCATTTTAACAGGGGTAAGATGGTATCTCGCATTTCTCTGATAGGTAATGAGCTTGTGCATCTTTTCATATACCCATTGGCATTTTTATGTCTTCTTTTGAGAAATGTCTATTCAGATCCTTTGCCCATTTTTTAATTGGATTTTTGATTGTTTTTCTATTGAGTAGTAGTTTATTTCTAGATATTTTATATGTAGCTATTGTAAATGGGATTACTTTCTTGGTTTCTTTTTCAGATGGTTTACTGTTGGCATATAGAAGTGATACTGATTTTAGTATATTGATTTTGTATCCTATAACTTTACTGATTTTTTAATTAGTTTTAATAGTTTTTTGGTGGAGCCTTTAGGTTTTCTAGATACTGGATCATATCTTCTGCTAACAAAGATAATTTAACTTCTGTCATTCAAATTTGGATTCCCTTTATTTCTTTCTGATTTCTCTAGCTAGAACTTCCAGTAGCATGTTAAATAATAGCAGTGAAAGTAGACATCCTTGTCCATCCTGTTCCTGATCTTAGATCTTAGATCTTAGGCTTTCAGTTTTTCCCTATTCACTGTGATTCTAGTTGTGGGTCTCTCAAATGTTGCCTGTATGGTATTGAAGTAAGTTTCTTCTATACCCGGTTTTTTGGGGAAATTTTTCATGAAGGGATATTGAATTTTATTGAAACTTTTTAAGTATCAATTGAAATGATAGGGCTTATGTCCTTTGTTCTGTTTATATGATGTATTACATTGATTTATTTGTGTATGTTGAACCATCCTTGCATCGCTGGGATGAATCTCAATTGATTTTGATGAGTAATCTTTCATTGTTTTGCCAGTATTTTGCTGCAGACTTTTGCATCTGAATTCATCAAGGTAATGACTTATGGTTTTCTTTGTAATGATCCTTTGGACTACTGCAGTATCAGTTGTAATGTCTCCTTTTTCATCTGTAATTTTATTTATTTGTGTCTTTTTTTTTTTTTTTTCCTTAGTCTGGCTAAAGGTATGTCAATTTCATTTATCTTTTAAATAGCATTTTTACAGCTGCGGTCCCCAATCCCCATGCCATAGACCAATAATAGTCTGTGGCCTGTTATGAACCAGCTGTACAGGTTGTCTAAGTTGGTTGTTATTTCCTTTCACCATTTTCAGTATTTCACTCCAGTCTTTTCTTGATTACATGGTTTCTGAGGAGAAGTCAGATATAATTTATATCTTTGTTGCTGTATAGGTGTTTTTTTTCCCCTCTGATATCTTTGCAGAATTTTTGTCTTTCATTTTCTCAAGTTTGAGTATGTAAGGTTTTTTTTGTTTGTTTGTTTTGTTTTTTAAACATTTACTTAGTGTAGTATTCTTTGAGCTTCCTGAATCTGTTTTTTGGTATTTGACATTAATTTGTTGGAAATTCTCAGTTATTATTGCTTCAAGTTATTACTTTTCCTTTTTTCTTTTCTTTCCCTCTGGTAATGCCATTACATATATTTTATACCTTTTGTTTGTCCCACAGTTCTTGGATATTCTATTCCATGTTTTTCAATCTTTTTTCTCTTTGGTTTTCAGTTTTAGAAGTTTTTGTTTTTATAGCTTCAGTTTCAGAGATTTTTCCTCTACGGTGTAACGTCTGCTAATCAGCCCATAATGGCATCTTCCATTTCTGTTATATTGTTTTTGATCTTTACCATTTCTTTTTCATTTTTTTCTTAGAATTTCTTTTCTCTGCTTGAATTATTCATCTGTTCTTGCACATTTGTCTACTTTTATAGTTCAAGGTCTTAACCATGTTAATTGTAGATTTTTAAAATTACTAGACTGATGATTCTAACATTTCTACCATATCCAACTTTGGTTCTGATGCTTATTCATTCTTTTTAAACTGTGTTTTGATTTTCCTTTTTTTTTGTTTTTAAATACAAAGTCTTGACCAGTCACCTAGGTTGGAATGCAATGGCATAATCATAGCTCACTAGTAACCTTGATTTCCTGGGCATAGGTAATCCTCCTGCCTCAGCCTCCTCTGTAGCTGGGAGTGCAGACACATGCTACCATGCCCAGATAATTTTTCATATTGTTTTATAGAGATGGGGTCTCCTTAAGTTACCCAGGCTTGTTTAGAACTTCTGGCCTCAAGCAATCCTCCTGTCTCAGCTTCTCAAAGTGCTGGGATTACAGGCATGGGACATTGTCATCACCCTTTTTGTTTTGCCTTTTAATATGACTTGTAATTTTTTTGTTGAAAGATGGACATAATGTATTCTTTCAAGAAGTCACACAGAACACACACATATACACACATATAAATATATTCTTGTAGATAACAATATACAAATAACTCTTTTGAGATCATCTTCCAATCTTCTCCCTTTGTTTTGAATCGCTATTATTTTATTTTTTTTGTTTGTTCATTTGAATCTAATATTGTAGTTAGCTGCTAAAGAAAACTATTTTCCAAAGCTAGTGATGATAAGTATGAAAAAAACCCCTGATTTGAAGTTACAGTTCCTTTATAGTTTTTTTTTTTTGGAGTGGTGAGGCTTGAAGAGGCAACTTTGGAGTCTGGACACTTTTTTTTTGAGCCTCAAGCTGTCGCCCTGGATAGAGGGCTGTGGCATCACAGCTCACAGCAACCTCAAACTCCTGGGCTGAAGTGATTCTCTTGCCTCAGCCTCCCAAGTAGCTGGGACTACAGGTGCCTGACACAACGCTCAGCCATGTTTTTGTTGTAGCTGTCATTGTTGTTTAGCAGGTTCAGGCAGGATTTGAACCTGCCAGGTCTGGTGTATGTGGCTGGCGCCCGAGCCTCTTGAGCTATAGGCGCTGAGCCTGGAGTCTTGATACCTTGATTTTGCTATTTATTTTCATGATTGTATTTTGGGCTTCAGACACAAAAGAGTGTCATGATTCCACTTCACTGTATTATTGAATGTGATGTTGTTTTAGCCTTGGTTTATCTGAAGGAACCTGGGGTGGGGGGTTGATATGTGAGTGGTTTATTAAATTATATGATTTTATGAAACAGGAATTAAGGTCATAACGAGAGAAAAGAGAAGGTGGGAGAGCAGTACAATGGTACAGTGGTAGAGCAGTCTGGTTTCTTAATCCAAGGGACTTTCTGAGAAGTCTTGTGGAACTTACTATGGGAAGAACAAAGAGGAGAAGCATTTATCTGTCAGCTCCATTTCATGGGTTGTTTAACTTCTGATTTTGCTTCCTGAGTGCTAAGTGTTTTTTGTGGGATTCCATGTAGTGGTATTAGAAAAGCCCTAGGGGAGGAAGCCAGAGGTGTACTGTAAGTGTCTGAGCTGGTGTCAGGTACATTTTATCTTGCTTTCAAGCCAGTCCAGAACTGGTTGCCGATGGTAGCTGGAATAAGAGGAGAAGCTGAAAGGATTTGAGTGGAACTGTGGTGTTGTCCAGTACAGATACATAATACTTGAGATGTATACAACTGCAAAATTTGAATGGAAATGCATAATAATATTAGATGCAATTAATGATTATGTATTAAAATGTTCTAGATCTCAGATATTTCTAAAGTAGATGGTGAAATAAGAATCCTGTTTCATGTCAGAGGGAAGACAGGCAGAATGTA
Source organism: Nycticebus coucang (assembly GCF_027406575.1). Classification (NCBI taxonomy): domain Eukaryota; kingdom Metazoa; phylum Chordata; class Mammalia; order Primates; family Lorisidae; genus Nycticebus; species Nycticebus coucang. The sequence continues at coordinate 71,265,939 of NC_069783.1, read as the reverse complement.
TGGTTTTTAGTTTTTAGTGTTTTTTCCCCTCAGTTTAAGGTACTTCATATGTATTGTTTCATTTAATCCTTGAGGGCAGCTCTGAGGTAAATTTGATTGTGTTTTTTTAATAGATGGGAATGTTACTAAGAGCAGTAAAGTAACCTTCCCAAGGTTATAGAATGATTCACTTGCAGGGGTTATATATAGAGACTTATATAACTCCAGAAATCTCATTTCCCTCCCTTCTGTCTCCTTATAGAACCCTGTTATTGATGTCTATGTAATTTTATTAGGCTTTCAACCTGTAAACCTAAACCTCTATTTTCAACCAGTTTATGATTTATAAAAGTCATTTGTATGTACTCTTCTAGTCCACTAGAGGTCAGTATTGGGTTAAAAAGACTACTGGAGACTGGTTTTTGATTCTCATTATTTTAACTAAGTCTTATTTCTAGGTACTTATAGAATTTGTATTTTACAATAAACCTTTATTTAATGACACATGTAGAATGTACCATAAAACTGCTTTAACAGTTGTAAAAGTGTTAGTAGGTGACTTTTTAAGGTTAATAGTCCAGATTAGGTAATAATGCTTATGGATTCTCTCCTCTCTGATAGGTAGGATAACACCTAAGCCATATCTTTTGCAGATATCCCCCACTCCCCCCTTTTTTGCAGTTTTTGGCTGGGACTGGGTCTGAACCCGCCACCTCCGGCATATGGGGGCGCCCTGCCCCTTTGAGCCACAGGCGCTGTCCCAGATATCCCTTTTTAAAAAAATTGTGCCACATCTTGTTCTCATATGGATTCATTGTTATCTATTGCCTTTATTTGGTAAATATATGTGCAAATTTACTATGTATATGTTGCTATGTCTAGACTTAGAGGATTCTAGGAATGGTAAAGTGTTTCTTCAAAAAGAGAAGAGTTACATACTGGAGGGCTTTACTGTCATTTTCACCTGGATGTGCAACAAGTTTACCTTTGTAAACAGTACATTCTGTACTTAACTTACTATTTTTATGGTTCCTTTTGCTTGGGATGGCCCTATGATCAGTCAACAAGGCCAGAATACTTGGAATTATTCTTATTTCCATTTCTCTTCCATGAACTACATTTAAATCAGTAAATTGTTTCTGCTTCTTATATATCTACTGGTATATTTATTCAAGTTCTCATACTTCCTACTTGAACTATTTTGTTGGTTTTCCTGCTTCCAGTCTTTACTTTCTCCCAGTTGACTACTCTTATGTTCCTAAAGGATTTGTCTGAATTGTAAAGATGATCCTGTTATTACCCTGCTTACATTCTTTCATTATTTCTCCCATTTCCTATTAGCTAACATCACAACTACTTTATGTGGCATCTTTAATTTTATCTCTTTTTAATCCTTCATAACCTATGCTTTAATTATATAAAATTGTGTATTATTGCCTGGATAGAGAAGGTCTTTTATCATGCTATTTGCTATTCTGGAATGGTTACTTTTTCTATTTATCTCTGTTTGGAAAAATCGTATTTAGCTTTCAAGAGCACTGTTTATTACATGTTCCTTTGTCAAGACTTCCCTGAAACTTTTCCAAGCACATCTGATTAATTTCTCCTTTGTCCAATTATTGTCCTCTATATTTGTTTTTATCATTATACTAATTGCACTCACTGAATTCTAGCTACTTAATTTGCCTATCTGCTTCTTGTAATTGTGATGTGAGATTCATGAGTTAGGGACTCCATGGCATAATGCCTTGTAACAAGTAGACATTCAACATGTTTTTGAAAGTAGAAATACAGAGAGAAAGCTCCTTCAGATGGGAAATGAGAGAAGGCTTTCTAAAAGAAGAAAAATTTTAATTGGATTTTGTAGGAAAGGTTGGCTTTGGGCAGGGAGAGATTATAGGGTAGAGAAATGGTATAAGTAAGGATACAGAAATAGGAATTTACCTAGTGTATTATAAAATAGAGTCTCATCCAAGTGGAAGAGTCATGTTGGAAAGTTCTGGGTAAGAACATTGGAAAATTAGATTCACCTTCTGTTATGATTGAATCTATGCAATAGATTATGAAGTTTGGACTTGCATTTGTTTAAAATTCTCCCCTAATTTCTCTCATGCCTAATTTACACAATAAACAATGTGATTTAAGAAGAGCCTGGCAATAGCAAGTTAAGGGGATTGTAGTGGGAAGGTGATGGGTTCCCTTTTGGGTATGTTGGGCATAAGGTGATGAAGAACACACAGTAGTAATAGGAAACTGGAGATGTGCTACTGCATTTCAGGAGGGTGGAAAAAGTGGTAAGAAAAGGGTTAAGGGATAGATGTTGCTCAATTTCTCTATATTAGGAAATCACAGGACAATATATGTAAGGGAATCAGAGCACTGTCAGCTGCTTCTTTATAAGGATTGTTTTTGGAGAGATAGAATAATTGATCCTGATTAATAAAAAGGATTGGCATGTTAGAAAAGAACACTGAAGGGCTTTTATTGGATTTTTTTGTGTGTACTTTAATGTCACATTTTCATTTCAATATATTATATATTCATATATAATATATTTAATGTTATATAATTCATATATAATATATTTAATATGTTATATCATATATGAATATATATGAATATTTAATATGTTATATTATATATTTAATATGTTGTATTATATATGACTATGTTATATATATGAATATATTATATATTCATATATAATATATTTAATATGTTATATAATTATATACATAATAAATATATATAATTTATTTTTTTTTATTGTTGGGGATTCATTGAGGGTACAAAGAACCAGGTTACATTGATTGCATTTATTAGGTGAAGTCCCTGTTATAATTGTGTCCCAACCCCAAAAGGTGTGTCACACACTATGATACCTCACTCCCTTTCCTCCTCTCCCCTCCACCTCTCCCCACCGTGTACTGGGTCATTAATTGTCCTCATATCAGAATTGAATACATAGGATTCTTGCTTCTCCATTTTTGTGATGCTTTACTAAGAAGAATGTGTTCCACTTCCATCCATGTTAATACAAAACGTGTAAAGTCTTCATATTTTTAATGGCTAATAGTATTCCATGATATACATATACCACGGCTGTTAATCCATTCCTGGGTTGGTGGACGTTTCCACATTTTGGCAATTGTAAATCCAGCCGTGATAAACAGTCTAGTGTAAGTGTCCTTATAGCAAAAGGGTTTTTTTTCATGCTGGTAGATACCCAGTAATGGGATTGCAGGATCAAATGGGATGTCTAGTTTGAGTTCTTTGAGGGTTCTCTATACTTTCTACCAAAAAGGTTATATCGGTATGCAGTCCCACATACAGTGTAGAAGTGTTCCCTTCTCTCCACATCCATGCCAGCATCTGCAATTTTGAAATTTTGTGATGTGGGCCATTCTCACTGGGATTAGATGATATTTCAGGGTGGTTTTGATTTGCTTTTCTTTAATAATTAGGGATGATGAGCATTTTTTCATGTTAGCCATTCGTCTGTCTTTTTTAGAGAAGGTTCTATTCATTTCTCTTGCCCAGTGATGTAAGGGATTGTTGGCTCTTTTTATGTTGATTAATTTGTAGATCCTAGTTACCAAGATTTTAAAAATATGGAATGCTTCATGAACTTGCGTGTCATCCTTATGCAGGGGCCATGCTAATCTTCTCTGTACCATTCCAATTTTAGTATATGGGCTGCTGAGGTGAGCACTATTACATGTACTTATATATTTATATTAAGTCTTCACCACTTTTGCCAATCTTTTTTATTTTTTTTTGAGACAGAGTTTCACTTTGTCGCCCTTGGTAGAGTGCCATGGCGTCAGAGCTCACAGCAACCTCCACCTCTTGGGCTTAGGCAGTTCTCTTGCCTCAGCCTCCAGAGTAGCTGGGACTACAGGTGCCTGCCACAATGCCTGACTATTTTTTGTTGCAGTCGTCACTGCTGTTTTAGCTGGCCAGGGCTGGGTTCAAACCTGCCACCCTGGTATATGGCGCTGGCACCCTACCCACTGAGCTACAGGCACCACACCACTTTTGCCAAACTTATACATTGTGAATAGATGGTGATTTTTACTTGCATCTGTGGTTGTAATATATGTCCTGATTGCACCTTTACAGACTGGAGAAGCTTAAATAATTAATTGTAACAAGAGACCCAGGTTCAGATAGAGCGTGAGAATACGACTTGAGGCACCTTTGATTTCTAGCATAAAATTTACTGTCTCAATTTGCTGATTTGGTCCAAACCACTTTGCACTCCTTCAAATTGATAGGAAAACCATCAACTAAAAAGGACAAATCATAGAACATCTAAAATTATTTCATAGGATACTTTTCAAGTTTGTATTATTTCATGTTTGGATGACAGTACTTATATGTGGCTCTTCTTGATTGCTTTTGATACATAAACATGCTTTATTGATTGTGAAAAAAATTAGTTTGGGATTCAATCAAATAAGACTCATTTGTGAAAGATTTTGGTTTTGCTTTACTGATAGGATGGAGTTAGGGAACAAGTAATCCCTCTCTAGTTGAGGGCTTGCTTTTCTTAAAAAAAAAATGAAAGCTTTAGAGGAAGTTCTTCCTTCCTTTGGGCCTCCCCAGAGTCCTTAATCCCTTTTTGTGTGTTTTGCATTGGAAGTAAGTGGGGGAAGAACGTTTACTTTTGGGAAAAATTCAAAGAATGTTCTATATCTTAGTTAATTAAATTTTTGGAAGATATGTCTTACATATAAACCTTAATTAAATGTTTTGGATACCTTCTTACTCTCAGTTTGTTACCGATGCCGTGTATTTTATGTAGATCTAACCAAAATATCAATAGGTAATATGTAGAGAAACAAGTTTGTCCATTGATTCAAATCTCTGGAATGTAGATTCTTTTCATTTTCCTGCAGAAACTAGTTCACATAGTTCAGGTTATTTTTTTGTCCTCTTATGTTTCATTTGACCAGTGCCTGAACTAACTTCTTATACTTCATATGTGTGTATTTCCTAAATCTCATTCAGAATCTTTAGAAATGCTAATGTTTCTCCTGAACTAATTTCTATTTATCACTAAGGAGAAATATCATATATTGAATTAAAGGATTTGTATTTTAAGAGGTAAGATTTGTATTTTAAGCTTTGTATCTTGGGATAATTCGAAGTATTACATTGATAAAAAAGAAAGTTCCATTTGGAAATACTTTTGGAACATGCTAGATTAAACCATTTAAACCTATTTTTTAAAACTGAACTTCTCCCAGCTTTTATCCTGTTAATGTACGTTGTATATAAGGAGACTACACAGCATGAAGTATTTCCCATGGATTTGACCAAATAACTCCTTTTTGTGAAACATTTTTGTCATGTTTTAAGGGACTATTGGTATAATGGAAAGATCACTGACCTGGAATTGGAACATCGCATGTTGAGCTTCTGATTTACCCCTTGCTAGCCTCATAACCTGGAAATAATCCTTTGTCTTCAAGCCTCAGTTTCCTGATTTGTGACTAAGGTCACTTCCACCTCTAATACTGTGTAATTTAATGCTTCTGTTGTTGACTCTAGATTGTCACACTTTGTCACACTTTCTACTTCTTTGTATCTATTAAAACTATGTCATCACTTCAGTCTCTTTTTTTTAAATTGAGGGGATTAGATTATTAATACCTTTTCTATAAAAGTTCAGAAGAATTAAACCTTTAAAATTCTGTCTTCCTGGGCGGCGCCTGTGGCTCAGTCGGTAAGGCGCTGGCCCCATATACCGAGGGTGGCGGGTTCAAACCCGGCCCCGGCCAAACTGCAACCAAAAAATAGCCGGGCGTTGTGGCGGGCGCCTGTAGTCCTAGCTACTCGGGAGGCTGAGGCAAGAGCATCACTTAAGCCCAGGAGTTGGAGGTTGCTGTGAGCTGTGTGAGGCCACGGCACTCTACCCCGAGGGCCATAAAGTGAGACTCTGTCTCTAAAAAAAAAAAAAAAAATTCTGTCTTCCATGTATTACGATCATGGAATCTTGTTAGATTAGTTAGTTCAAATCACTCTCTAAAGATAATTCATTCTCCTTACTACATGTTATTGGTCTCTTATATCTGTATAACTGTTATTAAGAGTGCCCTCAGTTAAAATGTATCAAAATTAATCTCAAGCTTCCACCCCTTCTCTCCCAACATTATGATTTTCAGTATGGTTTTTTCTAATAAGAGGTAAGTCCCCCTGTAATGGGCATTAGACTAATCTCTTGACTGCTTAAGCAGAAATGTGTGGATTTCATTTTATGACGATTTAGTGGATATATATGAAAAGTCTTATAATATTAACTGATTATCTTTTCTCCGTGTTAACTTGGAAAATGAGTTAAGATAGGATAACTTTAGGATTAGAAATGTACATATTAATGTATTTGGTTGTATTTTGACACTAAAACTTTGTTTTAAGGTTTTCATTGTAGTATTTTCTTTAAGATACCAACTTGTTCAAAATTAGAAGTTTGTTGACAATTTAATTAATTTTTTTTCTTTCCTCTTTTGTTTTTGTTTTTCCTGTGTTTTGTGTGTTTTTCTCTATCTAGGCCCAACAGCAAAGAAACCTGGATAACATCGTCTTGCAACAACCCAGAACAGGTAGCAAGAGGAAGTTAAAGAAAGATACATATATAATCTTTGATATAGAGATAGAAAGCACTAGCCCCAAGTCTGAACAGGATTCAGGAATTCTGGATGTTGAAGATGAGGAAGATGATGAAGAGGTAACTAACATTTGAATTGGGGAAGTAAGACTATTTTTAAGCTTAAATGGAGGATAGTTGAGATGTAATGTAGAGTTTATCCAAGTAATACAGTTTGTGTGATCTTCCAGATATTAAATGCCATTTTGAATGGGCCCCAATGTAAGGAAACTGAAGATACACTAAGATAATTTAGATCATTATTCTTTTAAAAGAATTTAAATTTTAAGTGCATTCTTCTAATTTTGAAAAGATTCAGAGCTTTTTGATTCTGTACTGACTGGGCACTACATTACGGGATGAGCACAGTTTACTTGACCTAGAAACAAGAGAAGTAGGTGACTCTGCTGAAACTATTACTAAAATAGAATTATGATATGTGACACAAATATTTACTTCAAAAGGGTAGGAGTGAATAAACTGATTTATTTATTGAGGAATGATTCAGGGTGAAAATACAAAAAGGTTCCAGAAAGTTGGGAATACATTTCTGGAAGAAGTAAATGCATGAATGATTATGGGGTATCTAGGAATTTTGTGACATATCCATAGCCTCTTAGGTGAGTTCTGTATCACTGTTAGGGAAGAATATGATTAAGTGGCTTAATTAGTACGTATTTTTATATTCTTCTTTGTTGTTGCAAGTATATGCAATGTGTTTTTAAAAACTGTTGTGGCATTCGAGATTCCTATTCAGATTTTTAATACTTATCCAAGTATTTACAAAAAAACTGGATTTATTTCTTTATAAGGGTAGTATTAAAAAGCATGAATTTTAGAGTTAGATAGACTGTAATCCAGTCCTGGTTTTGCTATTTTCTTTTCAAAAATTATTAACAGTCATATCATGTATTTTTAAAATGGCTGCTGATACATGTGAGAAAGTATTTACTTCTGACTTTTTTGCCTTTTGAGTGCTTCTCTAATTTTAATTGTTTCATTTCTTCATATAAAAATGGGTTTACTGTATCTTCCTCATCTTGTCTCCTATTATATCCTTACTATTCTATCATACCCTTTCTCTCCAAAAACTATGGTCAAAACCTTGTCATTGTCTAACTTTGTAACCTTAAGTAACTTTAATTTGTTGGAACTTTAATCTTCACCTATCAAGTAAAGTCTACCCCATGTAGGATTACACAAGTGTTTTCCCCATAAAAGGTTGTCAACAAACATTAGTTTCACTACTTTCCCTTTCTAACTTGTGTTATTTATTACCACAGTCAGTATGCTTGTACCCATTATTATTCTTTTTTACTTCAAAAATTGAATTGACATTGTTTAAAGTGTTTGAGCTGAAAAGCAAGTGAACAAATTAGTTATTCGTCTAAAAAAATTAGAAGATTGATTGACTGAAGGACTATCATATATGTAAAATACTATCTTCTTTTACATAGTTTTCATTATTGAGGAGGAACATTTATGCCTTTTAATTGTATTTATCATTTTTAGTTAAAATTTATACTTTACTAGGTTGTGTAAACGAAGTATATTAATAGTTAACAATGCTTAAAAGTTTCATCCTAATCTCTATTGTACTTAGATTGCAAGAACTCCTACTAGCTCTTAATAGAGCTAAAACAAGTCTTTTGGGTGTTACCTCATGGACCACTTTTAAAGAACTAACTAGTTGCCTGATAACTTATGGAGACAGAAAGGAACAGGGAGGTCTTTATTCTCCCAAATATTTTTATAGCATTCTCTCTTCTAGCTTAGAATGATTGGTGTGTTAGGATATGAATCTGTCCTGGAAATCAGATTGTCAGGTATTAGGTTCATCATAGATGACTAGTCACAGTAGTAGTACAATAAAGCATTAGTCTGAAGAAAGACTAGTTAATTCCCTTCATGTACATTTCTCATCCAGAAAATGAAATTCTGTGAGGTGCTATGGCTTATGAAAACAGATTAGACATAGTCTCTGCCATTGGATAACCTGAAAAGATGGTTAATTGATAAGATAAAAAATGATGTATATACATAGTTCTTATATCCCTTTGAGAACCTCTGGCTAGAAACCATTCTTTATCATTAGTTCACCGAAGATACTAGATAAGTTCCTTTTAATTTTTGTTCCATGTTTCTTTTTTGCTTTGTTCTATGAGGTCCAGAGAGGATAAAGAAACACTAGTAAAATTTGTTGGGGGATTCCTCATAAAGGCAATACTATAAGAATGTATTTGAAAGTTAATATTTTAATATTTTGGGGTTTCATTTCCCAAATCAAACAGAATTCATATTAAAGATTTGCTGATTGAGCTCTTAGAACAAGAATTCAGCACTCCACTGTCATCTAATGGCATCCCTAGCTTAAAAAAATCCTACCTTATATTTATTTACTTCTCAGTTTGAATCTTCTTCAAGTGCACATTCTTAATCTCAAACCTCATGTAGAGAATTATTTATTTAGATGTTTCCAAACTGGTTTCTTGGCATAGTTCTTGCATGGTGTGAATAAATTCTTCAGATAAGGTCTTTCATGACATTCTGACCTTCATTCTTGTCATTCTTCAGCAGACCCCATTGAGAACAGCATAGTTTTTGGAATATTGTGACTTTTAATCTGTAAGCATAATAACTGTGGCATAGAATCCTATAGGGCAGTGAATTCTTAATCTATTTGTTGTCATGTGTTACTTTGAGAGTTTGGTGAAATGATAAGGAATGATTTCCCAGGGAAAGGTATATATATTCACTCAAAAACAGTTCTGCTTGAAATTTCAAGAGGTTCACAAAATTCATTTTACTCGTAGGACCCAGGTTAAGAACCATGTTGTAAAGCAATGCTTCTTGAACTTTACTGTGTATAGAAATTTCCTGAGAATCGTATTAAAATGCAGATTGTGATTCTGCAGGTTAGGCATGTGTCTGAGAGTCTGCGTTTTTTTTTTTCATTTCTATATAGTATTTTATTTTTAAAGCACTGTATTATGTATATTGTTCTGTAACTTGCCTTTTTTTTTTATTAAATCATAGCTGTGTACCTTAATGCAATCATGGGGCACCATACACTGGTTTTATATAGCATTTGACATATTTTCATCACACTGGTTAACATAGTCTTCCTGGCATTTTCTTAGTTATTGTGTTAAGACATTTTTTATTCTACATTTAGTAAGTTTCACATGTACCCTTGTGAGATGCACCATACAACATTTCCAGGTGAGGATGATGCTTTTGGTCCCTGGACCACATTTTGAGTTGTAAGGCTATAGAGGACCATGAGGAAGCTTTTTTAGTATATTTAGATAATTTTTTAGATAATAATTATTTAGATCTTCTATGGCTTTTCCATTACTATGATTTAAAACTTTTCTGGCCATCAATGCAATACTTGAAGAAAAAGTTATGTTTAGCTTTCTAAAATCTGTTGCTTATTATAGATTACCAACATTTTAAAATGAAATTTTATAATTCTAATTTATCAAGTTTAGATATTTATTTTGTGAAGTAAAAACTTTTTACTTTGTGCTTTTAATGGTAATATATTTAATATGTTCTTTGAGTTGAATGCCATTTAAAAGCTATTTCCTATAATTATATCTTTAGCTTAATGGCACTTAATAGGAGATTGTGGAATGAGGTGAGTAGGAAAATCCAAACATCTAGAACATAGCTTTTCACATAGTAAGCAGATTATTAACATAATATTAAACCAAAATAAAATTTGTGCTAGAAATGGGAAAAATTTAATAGCCTGAGGAACTGAAGATGAAGTCTCAATAGTAAATTGTGATCTTGGGTGCAAAACTACCTCTCCATGTTGAATGAACTGAAGGAATGAGTCTCTTTTTGTTATTCTATCCCTCTACTCCTGACCCCCAGGTTTATTGAAGAGTGTTTTTTTTTTTTTTTTTTTGTAGAGACAGAGTCTCACTGTACCGCCCTCGGGTAGAGTGCTGTGGCGTCACACGGCTCACAGCAACCTCTAACTCTTGGGCTTACGCGATTCTCTTGCCTCAGCCTCCCGAGCAGCTGGGACTACAGGCGCCCGCCACAACGCCCGGCTATTTTTTGGTTGCAGTTTGGCCGGGGCTGGGTTTGAACCCGCCACCCTCGGCATATGGGGCTGGTGCCCTACTCACTGAGCCACAGGCGCCACCCTGAAGAGTGTTTTTTAAAAAAAAAGTATTCCCTAGTAAAATTCTGTCTTTATTTTAATATTATTTTTGGCTGAGCTAATGAAAGGGTCATAATTAAAATAAGTTTTTAAAACCAATCATATATGAAAATTGAACCATATAAAACTACCAATATTTAACCAGTTTTGATCACCTTAATTAGTTTGATTTTCACTGGAAATACGTATGATTTAGGGAATTTGCTTTATATCATCCTATGATATACACAGATATTCATGTTCTTCTCTAAATGTCTACATAGGATTTTAAAAATATTCTAGAAATGGTGAGCATTTTAAATTGAAAATGAATTTATGGCCCTAGAGTCATCAGGAATATCAGTTTTGAGGTGTTTGAAGATAAAATCCAAAGAAGCTCTCAAGACAATGGTTCTCAATCTTCCTAATGCCGTGACCCTTTAATACAGTTCTTCATGTTGTGGTGACCCCCAACCATAAAATTGTTTTTGTTGCTAATTCATAACTGTAATTTTGCTACTGTTATGAATCATAATGTAAATATCTGATGTACAGGAGACACGCAAAGGGGTCGTGACCCACAGGTTGAGAACTGCTGCCTTAAGGTGATATGTTAATATTTGTGAGAAAGGGAGCAACCACATCATCCATGCCAACCATCATAGAGTATGGGTCAAATTAATGTTTGTTGACCAAATTATTCATGTCAAATTTAGCTGTCCAGATTTTGGTGCCTCTATTGAAATATAGAATTAACACGAGGAAATCGCTAATTTAAATACAAATGTCATATAACATAAAGCCTCCTGGAATGTCTTGATGATTATGGTACTGGACTAATTTTGAAGTAACATGATGTGTTCATTTGCTGTGTAGTTGGTACCATAACAAAATACTACAGACTGGGTAGCTTAAACATCAAAAATTTATTTTCTCACAATTCTAGAGGCTGAAAGTTCAAGATCAAGGTTCTGGCAGGGTTGGGTTCTCCTAAGGTTTCTCTCCTAGCTGTGTCTTCACATGCTTTTTCTCTTTGTTCACACACTCCTAGTGTCTCTTCCTCCTTTTTGAGATGTTTCTTCCACTTTTTATAAGTATACTAATCCTGTTGGATTAAAAACCTGCCCAAGGACCTCATTTAACTTCAATTATCCCTTTAAAGGGAGAGACACAATTCACTTCACAACACAAGGTGATTGGAAAGTATACAAATCAGATTTGTATTTAGAAGGTACAATTTCTATTAATTTTGTACTATTAGGGAAAATCATTTAATAATTTAACCATCCCTTTTTCTCACTTATAAAATAGTAAAAATAATTTGTGTCAAATGCTTATAAAAATTGTTGTTTTTCTATTTGACTCAACTTTCAAAATGTTTCTTGTAAAAATTTCCATTGATGGTAAGGTAATAGAAAATAAGGATCATTCCTCAGAAAGTTAATGTGAAATAAAGAATGCTATTAGAAGTTTAGATCAGATGTTGTAGATTGGCAGTTCATGGGCCAGAAATAGTTTGCAAACTTGTTGACCTGCACAGTGCTTAAGATTTTTTAAATTAGTTGTCAACTCTTAAAATGTCCATTGAATTGCACAAAAATCTAGACTTCCAACTTAGTTTCTTTCTAAGCATGGTATTAATAGGTCCCGAGTAGCAAGGTTGCAATCAGTGATATTATTTTTTCCATAAGCCACAATTACTGCTGTGTCTACATACTGGCCATTGCTATTTTTATCACAATTATGCTGTTGAGGGAAAATAATATTGGTTATATTAGATGTATATTAAAAATGGCATTTGAAAGAGATTGCCGGGGCCATAAATATTTGAAAAAAAAAATTATGAGTATAGTCTTTTCTAAAAGTGAGTATTAGTCATAGATATTTCATTTGTAAAGTGTAAGTCCTGACAATTACGTTTGTAAACTTATCCTAGAAAAAGGGTTACATACTGCATGGCTGAATATCAATCACTACAGTCACATTCGAAATACTCTTCTTGGGAAGCTATGCACCAATATCAGCAGGTAGTCCACCCTTCAAAGCAATTTTGAAACTCTTCTTCTGGAGTGGCCATCAGAACTGTCATCATATTATCCTTGATGTACTGAATGTCATCAAAATGTCTTCCTTTCAATAATCCTTTATTTTTGGATAAAGAAAAAAGTCATTGGGGACCAGATCAAGTGAGTAGGGAGGTTGTTCCAATACAGTTACTTGTTTACTGGCTAAAAACTCCCTCATAGACAGTGCTGTATGAGACGGTGCATTGTCTTGATGCAAGAGCCATTAATTGTTGGTGAAAAGTTTAGGTTGTTTTCATCTAGCTTTTCCACACAGTCTTTTTAGCATTTCCAAACAGTAAATGTAGTTAACTGTGTAGTTGGTACAAATTCATAATGAACATTCCCTCTGATATCAAAAAAGGTTAGCAATATGATTTTGACTCTTGATTTGGACTGATGGCACTTTTTGGTCATGGAGAATTGGCTGACTTCCATCAGGCACTTTGATGCTTTGTTACAGGGTTGTATGGGTGTGATGTTTCATCACTAGTCATACCATGTCCCAAAACATTGTCTTGCCTCTCCAAAAGACCTTGGCAAACTTCACTTCTCCTTTGCTTTTGTTCATGGTTGAGCTCCTTCAGGACCATTTTTGCACATACCTTTCTCATGCCAAGATTTTCAGTTAAAATTTTCCTAACTTTTTGTATCAATGCTAACTTGGTCTGCTATACTTCTCACAGTCAGTGATAATTTTGACACACAATTCAATGAATTTATGCAGTGTTTTCATCAGTTCTACTCTGCCCTGATATCTCTTTATCAGTGGTGCTTTTCCTCTCCTCAGAAAAACGTTTAATTCATTTGTACACTGCTGTTTCTTCATGGCATTGTCTCCATAAACTTGTACTAACACATCATTGATTTCACTTCCACTCTTGTCAAGCTTAACAAGAAATTTAATGTTTGTTCATTACTCTAATTCAAGCTTTGATATTCTTGCGACAACCCACAAAAACACGCAACAACAATAATGAATACCACTCAGCAAAATACTGCTACACATTGACATGAAAACAACTGTGAGACACTGATATACTAAGCTTATGAAACCTTACTGAATTATATGTACAGTGCTGCCAGTGTAAGCCCACTGTGGCAAGTTCAAGAACTTTGGAGCTGGAACATATTCTTCTTAGTAAAGTATCTCAAGAATGGAAGAAAAAGTATCCAGTGTACTCAGCCCTACTATGAATATGGCTTTCATATGAAAGCTATAACCCAATTATAACCTAAGAATATGGGGAAGGGGGAAAGGGAGGGGAGGGGAGGGGGAGGATGGGCGGAGGGAGGCTGATTGGTGGGATCACACCTATGGTGCATCTTACAAGGGTACATGTGAAACTTACTAAATGTAGAATATAAATGTCTTAACACAATAACTAAGAAAATGCCAAGAAGGCTATGTTAACCAGTGTGATGAAAATATGTCAAATGGTATATAAAACCAGTTTATGGTGCCATGTAATTGCATTAATGTACATAGCTATGATTTAATAATAAATTAAAAAAAAGAACTTAATTGTCAGACCTTGTATGTTTAATAAGAGAATACAACTTAAAATGCTAGCCTACTTCACTTACTCTCAATACCCATAGACCCTGTAGGCTTCTAGTTTTGCACTTCTGTTCTTAATGAAGACTGGTCTATTACGGATAAATATAGTCAAGAGAAAAGTAGGTATGTATATCCTTATGTATAATCAAATGCCCAAAGGACAATTTATGAAGTTGAATGAAAACATTATGATGTGTTTTAGACTATCTGTTTAGTTTTTTTATTCCAATTCTTGATATTTTAGATCTATCTATTGGTAAAGATATAGCTCATATTGATTTAAGGAGTTTTTGATGTTTTTCATTGTAGTGAAATTGTTTGCTTCAATCATAAACTTCTGTCATTTCAGGTCTTCTAGAATTTCTCCTTCATATTCTCATTGATTATTCAACTCCATTTTGCCCTGTGCTAAGTTGCTAATAACCCAAACTATTGAATGTACTTTTCCCCTCCCGTGTCTAAAATACTCTATTTCATTGTTTGACTGTACCATAGTTTATTCAGCCAATCTATATATGAGCACTTAATGACTTCCAAAATTTTCCTATTAAAAAGTACTATTTTACCTGCACAGTTATTTGAATAGCTAAATTAAAAAAAATACTGACAATATCAAGTGTTGGCAAGGATGTAGGCCAAATGAAGCTCATATACTGGTGTAAAATTGTGAAACGGTACAGTCACTTTGGAAAAGAATTCGGTAGTTTATTATAAAGTTGAGCATATGCCTACCATATGTGACCTAGCAATCCCACTTCAAGGTATTTAGTCAATGTGTTTATTTAAAAACCTGCAGCTGAATATATAGAGCAGCTTTGCTTAAACATTACCAAAGTTAGAAACACTCTAAATGTCCTTCAGTGGATGAAAGAATAACAAACTATGATATAACCATAATTGGGGTATCACTCTAAAATAAAAAGGAATGAACAACATATATATGAACAACACCACAGGTGAATCCAAAATTCATTGTGCTAAATGGAGCCAAATTAAAAAGGGTACATATTATATGAGTCTATTTGTGTGATGTTCCTTAAAAGGCAAAACTCTAAGGACAGAAAATAGATCAGTGCTGAGGACTGGGCGTCAGGGCACAATTTGACTACAAAGAGGCATGAGGGAATTTTGTTGGATGGTAAACTGTTCCTTTTCATCTTGATTATGATGGTGGATTCAGGATTATATGCATTTGTCAGAACTTAGAGAGTTGTTCACTGGAAAGGCTGAATTTTACTGCATGTAAAACACCTCAAAACTTGGAAAAAAATAAAAAACTGAGAATTGTTCTTTCGTACAATCAGGGTATGTTATGGAAGCAAGATTGAGCCCAGGGGAAAATATAGTTTTGTTAGATAATGTCAAATTCTCCTCCATAGAAGTTATACTATTTCTATATACCCCACAACCCACCCCAGCAATGTTTCCTTGCAGCGTCTTTAAGAGAATGTTGTTTTAGGCTTTTGAATTTTTGCCAGTCTGATAGATGAAACATGGTATCTCCGGGTAGTTTTAATGTGTATTTGCATTCCTGTTACTAAGGATAAAGTCGAGTATCTTATAAGTTGTTTTATTTTTGGTAAACTGCTTATGTCTTTTATCCATTAGGAAAAATGTATAAAATCATGAGTACATGATTTGGGTTTTTTTTCCTTAAGTTTTTCCAAGTTCTTTATATATTAGGAATATTAGTTTTTTACTTATAATATTGTAACTTTTGTTTAACTTACTTTTGCACACCTTAAATTTTCCTTCTCTCAAACCTTTTATATTTATTACCAGATTTAGGGCTAAATTTCCTTTTTTGCTTAACAGTTCAGAGTTTCCACACTTATAATGGATACTTGTTAAATACAAGACCAGTTGAATGTTTTTATTTCACCAGTGTTCAGTTTTAAATGGAGAATACTTGATAGACTCTCCTCCAATTTTGGCCACAGGGTTTTTGTAATGCCTCAGTAAGTAGAAATGGCGGTTTTCCCTGATTTTCTTCTGGTTAGAGCAAACACTTGAATAAATTAAGTGGTAATCTATTTAGAAATTTCTCAGAAAGGGTCCCAATAATTTATGAGTTGCTCCACAGCAGTATTTCTTATTTTTTATTTTTCAGTTCCAAATTTTATTTCATTAACTTAGAAGATGAACAAAATGTGTATTTCAAATCTCATTATCTATCTGAAACCTATGTTTACATAGAAGAAAAACAGATACAGGATTTCAAGTAACTTATTATGCAGTCCATTGTCCATTTAAAAATATTCTTCCTTCCACAAACACTTGCATTGAAAGAAAAAAAGTCTTTTTTACTGCATAAAAGCTAGATGGAAAGTTCTGATGTAAATTTATTTGTCAACTCTGGTGATGATGAGAGGCACAAATATGCATAGTTTAGTAAAATAATGCAAGCAAAAAGCCTCTGTTTCTCTCAGAGACTAATGAGAAGCCTCCATTCATGTCTCTTGCAGTATCACACAAATGACGCTCATGCTAGGTCACGTCTTCTTTCCTTTCCCTTTTTTACTTCCCTCTCCTTGCTGAACACTTTGGTTACCACCTCCTGTTTTTTGTGTCCTTCTTTTTAGTTTAGGTATCATTTCTGCTGCATACAACATTACTGACTTACGTCATGGGAACTGTACAAGACAGAGGCTGCCATCTTCCTGTTTGAGCTGAACCCGGACTCTGCCTCTGTATTGGACAATACGATCCCATTCTCTGGAGTACATTTTATTTTTCTCAAGAAATGCATTCAGTACAACTGCTAAACATACATCTTGAATCTCTGTAGCTGTTGGGTTTTCAACAGCCTTACTTATGGGTATCTGCCTTCCTTTTGTGATGGTCTTCTTGTTATTTAAATAAGCAGTATAAATACAAATGAACCTGTCCTGGGGACCAAAGGGCAACACAGGCCATCCTTACAGGGGTCCATACTGCACCAGCACAAGACCCCCAAGGCAATATTTCTTATTTTTTAAGATAGAGCTCTCACCAGGGTATTCTTAAGTGCTGAGGGGCTTAAAAATTCTTTATATTTTTATAATTCTAGTCACTTAGAATCCTTCCAGTTTGTTGAGTGTGTCAGCAGTCTCTAGTCTTGCTCCATAAAAGCTTGTATCCAAATAAATTCTACTCTTCTTTTCTCTGAATATTTGGAAGCAAAGTGGTTCAAAAAGCACATTAATAAAAAAATGTTTACCAGGTATTTCCTGGCTTCTAGACATAAGATGGGCAGTCACAATTGACCCTTTTGAATGCAAAGGCAATGCAATGCCTATTCAGCTAATTTGTTGTTTGCTCCCTGTAGAAAAATACCTGGTATGTTTTAATGACTTGAGAACCGGGTAATGTTCAGAAATGGGCACCAAGACCCTGCATTCATTTACCAATATCAAGAAACTAGGTTGTGTAAAGTGGTAATCAGAAGTTTTTTCAAGGTGGAGAATGGCTCAAATGATTAGTGAGAAACATATCTAAATTCCTTGTAAACTACTATCGCACTCTTTTTGGATACTACATCTACTTTGAAAGACTTCTTAAGAGAAAAATAAATGGTGTGTACATTTGTATGTGTGTGTGAGGGAGAGTGTGTGTTTGTGTATGTCTGTCTCTTCTGCTACAGATGTGTGAACAATAGGACTAGAACACTTGTTTTCATATACTGTCTTTATTGGCAGCATAAGTAACTTTCTTATAGTACGTTGGCTCACTCTTCTTGAGTGGTGGGAGGCAAGCAAGGTTTTCTTTTACTATACTCCCTCTTTTTAGCAATAAAATGCAAAGATATATCAGTTTACCTTCAGGTAATTTTTTTCTGTTTTCCTTCACTAATGAGTCTTTTAAGACTGACTACTTCTTTGGGGGGAGGGTTTAGAAAATATATAAATGAATATATCTGTTAAAACTTTAATGGGATTATCTTTTAAAAATCAAAATCTTCCTTTTTCTCTAATATATGAAATATTTTTCTAATGCTTTTATTTATTTATTTATTTATTTTATTTTTCAGACAGACTTTCACTTTGTCATTGTTGGTAGAGTGCCATGGTGTCATAGTGCACAGCAACCTCAAACTCTTGGGCTCGAGCTGTTCTCTTGCCTCAGCCTCCCAAGTAGCTGGACTAAGGCGCCCACAATGCCGGGCTATTTTTAGAGATGAGGTCCCACTCTGGCTCAGGCTGGTCTCGAACCTGTGAGCTCAGACAATCCCACCTGGGCCTCCCAAGTGCTGGGATTACAGGCATGAGCCATGCTCCTTGCTTCTTATGCTTTTTTTGAGAAAAATTTAACTATCTATCTTTCTGTTTATTGAGACTTCCTTTTGCCTGAAATAAAATGTATTAAAAAGGAACAAAAAGATATCATGAAAGCCAGATAATGATTTTTATAAGAATTTTTATAATTAGAGGGCTGTGCATATTGGCTTATACTTATAATCCTAAGCACTCTGGGAGGCCGAGGTGGGTGGATTGCTTATGCTTAGGAGTTCGAGACCATCCTGAGCAAGAGCAAGACCCTGTCTCTAAAAAAATAGCTGGGCTTTGTGGCAGGTGCCTGTAGTCCTAGGTACTTGGAAGGCTTGAGGCAAGAGGATAGCTTAAGCCCAAGAGTTTGAGGTTGCTGTGAGCTGTGACTCCATGGTACTCTTCCCAGGGTGACAGAGAGAGACTTTGTCTTTAAAAAAAAAAAGAAAGAAAGAAAAAAGAAAGAATTGTTGTAATTAGAAATGTTCATATTTGTTTTCCTCCTGATCATCCATGCCCACTCTGAATCTTTATATCTTCTCTAGTTAATACTGTCTAGAGAGGCTCATTAGTCTGTTTGTCAGAGGATATTCCCTTAATATTTACATTTCTTAATTTGTAAGTCCTCTCTCTCCAGGCTCTTTTTGGTCATAAAACATAGTGGTTTTATGTGATAGCTGGTATATTTATAGAATTTAAATGCTACTTAATAACAAATACTCCACAAAAATTAGGAAGTATTGCTTCAGCTGAAGCAAATATAAGAATCATTATATTGAAATGAACAAATTAGCCACATGCATTGGTATCTAGTAGTTACATGATGTCTCTAATGGGTGTGTGAAAGGAAGAATTTAGTAGTTGCCTACATGATATCTGTCTCTGGATATTGAAGTTCAGTCTCTCAAAATTGTTTTAATAGTTGTTTACTACCTGTTATTTAAAAATAAATCATAGTTCTCATTTATGTAACATTATCATGTTCTATGAGGCACAGATACCTTAGCTAATAGAATCAAAATTTTATTGTTTGATCCTCTTCAAAATAAAAAGGTTTGAGCTGGCAAAATGCATGAATGCTCTCCATTCAGAAACTATACTGGGAATTATGTAGCTGCTGTCCTTGGTGATGAAATTATTTCACATGAATACTTAAGGAAAGCAACTAGTTAAAAAGGCAGGATAATCTTGAATATACTGTTTGTGGCTACTTTTAGTATTTTCATAGATCTATGAGAATTCTAGAAAAATACCAACTCTAGTATCTTAACGTCTTGAGTTCCTGACTGCCAGGCAGAGGAAATGTTTAACTATTCTAATCATGTTTCTGTATCTCAGAAAGAAAGCCCTTATGAGAGGAAATGACAACATCCTACCACAGAGTTATCTCTTATCAGTTACAGTCCCAGTCGATAATGATTTGTCAAATTTAGACATGTGTAAAATGCAAGGGCTGTGTTATTTACTTTGGAAAGGAAAAATTAGATGAAGCTGATAAAGAAGGAGTCATGGCTTTTGTTAGGAGACAGAAACTATTAGAGACAGTCATTGTTAGCTTAGGAAAGTGTCCCTGGACCCCTCCCTCTGCCCCAGCTGAAACCTAAACCTGTTTGAATCATTCTTTGCAACTTGAGGGGAGGGAAAGGCAAAGGAGGGGAAGAAGTGGGAAGGCTGCTTTGTTAGAGTTAGCATTTTAAGTGGAAAGCAAAATGTAGACTTCCAAAGAGATCTATTTCTGTGAGACAGGAATATCTACCTTTGTTCTGGCAGTATTCCTCACCCCCATTTATTTATATTTTTGAAAGTTCATTTCTTATTCTTCTGAATGTGTAGCATTCTTTCACGTTCAGTGTATGTTGCTCTTCTCCTTTTGTCTTTCTGTGGTTGTAAGTGATTCTTTTTCATTAGTGGAAGCAGAGAAAACACATCTAGCTCAAAGCAACATGAGTCAGTGCATACTTTACATACCTTTATCCTCACGGCACTCTTCTTCGTTCCTCACAGTGTTAGTTCCTAGTGTTCCTCACAGAGGGGAGCATAGAGGAAAAATGATTTCCAAATATCAGGCTATTTTGGGGGTAGAGGTAAAGATTGTGAACTGAAGTCTTGTTTTGCTCCTTTCTTTTTTTGTCTAGATTTCTGTGTACTGCTTTCAGAGCAAGTAGTCTGAAAGCTTAGGAAGACTTAACTGGTAGATGATCCAGAGCTAAGAAATAGTAGAGTCAATACTTATAGGTCAGGGCACTTTGAATATTTTGAAGCCGATTTAATGATGTCATACCAGGCTCACAGAGAATAGGTTTGGGTGTACGTATTTGTCGGAGATGACAGAAAAAAGCCTTTATCACCTCTCTAAATATATATATATATATATATATATATACATATATATATATATTTTTTTTTTTTTTTAGTCTGCCCAGATAAACCAGTGCCCATTAGTAACTAAGTGTCTTTGTTAGGTGGTCCTGTTAGCCAGATTTCTAGGGAAACTGGCCCTTAATGTGTGCGTTCGTTCTACAAGGATGGGTCTAATATGTGAAAGAGCGAAGGCTCTGCCTGAGGTATGGCCACGGGCAGTTTCTTTTTGAGTGAAGCCATGTCTCTGAGATAAAGTAAAACAAAATAAATAAAACGCATGAAGAAGAACGCATGGAGTTATTATTGAATTTGCTATTCAATGTTAGGTAAGAAATTTCTTTAAACTTTTTGTGATTATAAAATATTTATGATAAATAATTATAATAGTTTATTCTAAATAAAGGGAAAAAGTTTCATTTCCTATACAGCTCAAACTTTTTTTTTTTTCTGAGACAGAGCCTCAAGCTGTCGCCCTGGGTAGAGTGCCACGGCATCACAGCTCACAGCAACCTCTAACTCCTGGGCTCAAGCGATTCTCTTGCCTCCGTTTCCCAAGTAGCTGAGCCTACAGGCACCTGCCACAACGCCTGGGTATTTTTTTTGGTTGCAGCCATCCTTGTTGTTTGGTGGGCCTGGGCTGGATTTGAACCCACCAGCTTAAGTGTATGTGGCTGGTGCCTTAGCCGCTTGAGCCACAGACGCTGAGCCTAGATCAAACTTTTTAAAAAACATGTTTTTGTCTCCTCTTTTATTCAAATGTATGTGTAGTTTTTATGTAGTTTAAATATTATTGTGAATATAATTTTTTAATGTTTTTCTATTTTTTTCTTTGAGAATGTGTTTTGCTTAGTTTTAGGCTCTTGTTTTCTGGCAAAATAAAGGAAATTACCTGGTGTTTTTAGCAAGATGAGCAAGCTCTGGTTTTCTGTCAAGATAAAGTAAATTTCCTTCAAATCTCTACTTTGCAATTGAAAAAAAGACTGTAAAGATGTTTAAATGTTGTTATTTTAAATAAGAATGCCTAAAAAATGATCATTTGTTGACTCTTTTTGTGTTAAGATGAAAATAAGTGTCCATTTGTAGTCTTACAAATTTTACATGATTTTTAACCCTACTTTTTTTTTTTAGACTGCATAGGGCCCATCTGTCCATAAAATATTTTTCTTAGTAATTTGTAATGCTTTTTAACTCTTCTAAAGGCTTTTTTTTTTTTTTTTCTAACCGAAATTATTCTTGGGAGATGATGTAGGATCTTGGATATCTTACCTTCACTCTTTAGATTAACTTAAAAGTTTGTTGTATATGCTGACAGAATAGATGGCACTATGAAGTATTTAAATAGGTTTAATCTTTGCCCTCATGGATGCAAAACAGATGAACAGAATAGGCAATAAATTTGAACCAGTAAATGTAGAGGTGTGGTGGTTTCAGAGGGAAAGGCAAGTGGGTCTTGTGCTACTGAATTGTAGAATGAGTAGATTTAATTGAGGAAAGCAGTTTGGTGAAGAAGCTATCCCCCAGTGAAGAAATGAGGTTTAATTATTTCTTTAGGTAATGTTTTCCCTTTTTCTTTTTAATTTTGTTTTGTTCAAAATTTACTTTCATTATCTCCTTTTATTCTTGTTAAATTTCTATAATTCAATGGATAGTTTTCTTTTGTAATTGAAGAAATTGAGGTCAAAGTAATTTGTGACTTACCCATTGTCAGTTCACATAGCAGTGAACAGTTTTAACACTCATGCTACAC
Source organism: Nycticebus coucang (assembly GCF_027406575.1). NCBI lineage: Eukaryota > Metazoa > Chordata > Mammalia > Primates > Lorisidae > Nycticebus > Nycticebus coucang. The sequence goes on along the minus strand of NC_069783.1, from coordinate 71,243,173 downwards.
TCCACTTCTTATTGATTTTTTTTCCTTTTCCTTTCTTTTTTGATGTTTAGGCTTAATTGAGATGCATTATCTGGATATAATTGGTTGTGATTACTTGTGGGTTTAAGTTTTCCATTAATCATCTTATTTTTCACATAATCTCCCCTTTCCTTCCTAGCATATTTCTGCATTTTGATTGCATGCCGACTAATGCTTATGAACTTCCGAAGTTGACTGGCAGAGCATTTTAATTCATCTTGTGTGTCAAGTTTTGTTTTTGACCACTAAAACTTAGGTTTTTTTTCTTTTTTTTAAATTAAATCATAGCTGTGTACGTTAATACAATCATGGGGTACAATGTGCTGGTTTTGTATACAATTTGAAATACTTTCATAGGACTGGTTAACACAGCCTTCATGGCATTTTCTTAGTTATTGTGTTCAGACATTTATATTCTGCATTTAGTTAAGTTTCGCCTGTACCCATAGGTGAAACTTATGTACTTATGTACTGAAACACCTGTACTCACTATGTCACTCTCGTTAGACTGCTGTGGCATCACAGATCACAGCAACCTCAAACTCTTGAGCTTAAGTGATTGTCTTGCCTCATCCTCCCAAGTAGCTGGGACTACAGGCGCCCACCACAAACACCTGGGTATTTTTTGTTGCAGTTGTTGTTGTTTAGTTGGACTGGGCTGGATTTGAACCGGTCAGCCTTGGTGTATGTGGCTGGTGCCGTAACCTCTGTTCTATGGGCACAAACCTGAAACCTAGTTTTTTATGTAAACTGCTGTGTATCTTAGAAGACAAAATCAAGTCATCAAAGTCATATTGCTACATTCTTAGTTTCCCTTTGGAGTCACACTGCCCAAGATGTATCTGTAAAGGCAGATACAGGATTAGTGCCACCTGTTTCTCTTCTATTCCTGCTTGTGGGCTTTGTGGCAGTCTTGGTGGTATATATTCACAGTTTGTTAATCCCATGACTAAAATGCCAGAACTAGGTCTTTTGGAGCATATATTTGTTTGTTTGTTTATGTATCTCTTACTTTGAATCTAGAATTTTTGGCCGTTGGCCTTTTTGAAAAAAAATACAACTGGTAAAAGTAAGCGCATTTTCTCTTTATAGCTTTGTTTGAATTTTTGTGATAACTTTGTATTTGCAGGTACCAGGGGCTCAGGATTTGGTGGATTTCTCTCCTGTTTATCGATGTCTGCACATATATTCTGTCCTGGTGAGTCTTTATCTGGCTTTATCTAATATGTATATTGAATTCAAATCTCTGATTTCTCATTTTTGGTAGTTTTCCTGTATTATTAAGAATGAGAGTGAGAAACTATGGGCAGCGCCTATGGCTCAAGGAGTAGGGCGCCGGCCCCATATACTGGAGGTTGCAGGTTCAAACCCGACCCCAGCCAAAAATTGGAAAAAAAAAAAAAAAAAAAAGAATGAGAGTGGGAAACTATTATTGTTTAAGTAATATTATTTCTAAAAAATAATACATTTTCTTGGTTATTGAATCATTTTCTTGTGTCTGTTAGGTAATATGCTATAGCTAGTGACATTTCTATGAGTCATCAACAAAGTCATGACTGTCTAACTTATCACTAGATATACATGTTCAGATTTCTGTTTTTAATTTAATGAGGTACTTATTCAAATAACAGTAGCCCATTTTTATATATTTAAATAGTATTTGTGAAAATGTTCAAATTTTTAGTTTCTGATAACAGTTATTCCTTTTATCATACACAGCATATGGAAAAAGGATCCTCTCTAGGGAGCAGGGGATATTGTGGGTATTAATTGTGTTCTAAAATATATTCTAAAACTTTTTATATTCTAAATAATTAAACATTAGTATCAACAAAGGTAAATTGGTAAGAGAAGCCCATTATTGATTATTTTTTGTGGTAAAGGTCAGTGAAGCTTACAGCAGGTTTGTTTTTATATGTTCAATTATATCTTATTGCCCAGTATGTTATCATTTCCTTTCTCCATATTACAGTATTTAATATAGCGTTGTCACTTAATCATTATTCCAGACTGATCTGTGGACTTTATGGGCTGACGTATTTTGTGGTAGTCTCCATTAGTTTGAAAAAAGACCTAGTAGCTTCTTTTGCTATTCTTCTCCTCTCCTCACTTTGTCTTCCTCTTTTCTTCTCTCTTTCCCTCCCTCTTTCTTATCCCAGTATACCTCCTTCCTCTCTATCAATCATTCCTTTTTACATAAAGATAAAGCCAGGTGTAGAGCGAATCATAAGAAGGCATCTAAATCAAGTAGATAAAATTTTTTTCAGTCTTATGGATAATTAAATGAATCATATACACCTTAGATTGTGATATACTGTTATTTCATACAAGGGACTCTTGTATTTTATTTCATTATATTATACATGTACTTTTCCAGTCAGTTCCTATGGAAAGCCGTATATCTCTTCACCTCCTACTGTACTAACTCAAATATGTTTAATATATGCTCATAGATAGATGTGTACTATATGTGTCTTTGAAACATATATAGTGATTTTGTATCTGTATATTTTAATTTGCTCAAAGAATATTGTGCTGTTGATCTAGTTCTATTTTTTGTATATTTTTATTCAGCACTATTTTAATATCTGTCCTTGTTAGCGTGCATATTTCTAGCTCATTTCCTTCTCCTGCTGAATGGTAGTTAATTGATGGTTTGTAATTGCTATGTTTAAATTATACATTACTTTAGTCATCATAACTTAAATGGCCTCAAGTATTCTGCTATAACAGATAGTACTTTCTAATAGAATTGTGTGTAAGTTTCTACCTAGGAGTAGAATTGTGTCATAAGGTATAATACTTAATTTTACTAATTTCTATTTTTTGCTAACCGGATGGATTTTGAACAGCTTCTCTTTGTTTTAATAAGTATTTCTCTGATTATTGGTAAAAAATTTGCTACTTTTTAGAGACTTTTTAATCATTTAAGATTTTCTTCTTTTATGCTTATTTTTAGCTTTAGTTAAAAATTAAGGATGAGAAGTTTGTTTTAAAAGTTTTTTTAAAGTTATTTTTAAAAGTCGTTTTTAAAGTTTTTCTTAAAAGTTTTTTAAAAGTTTTTTTTAAAGTTATTTTTGACTTTAGTTTTCTTATTTCTCTTACTCTTTCTTAGAAAGAAGAATTTCTGGAAATTCCATGTGTTGTAGGTATTGACAGTTTAGGGTGCTGCAAGTGTGTTTTGTTCCAGTATGTTACCAGATTCTAAACCATGTCAATGTTTTCTTTGATGAAACAGAAATCTTTAATTTTTGATGTAATTAAATCCACCAATTTTAACCGTATAGTTAATAACTTTTTGAGTCTTGTTGTTTTTTTAAAAAAATCTCTCTCTATGCCAGTGTTACAGAGTATTTCTCCTATATTACCTTTAATATTTTCCATTCACATTTTCATCTTAATCCATCTTCGATTTACCATCCTATGTAGTATGAGGTAGGGATCCAGCTTTATTTATTTATTTTTTAACAATCTTGTCTACTGAGTAATCACTGCATGATTTCTTTTAGTACCTCTGAGGTTGACTAAATTTCCATACTTAGATGAGTCTGTTTCTTAGCTTTTTTTGGGGGAGGGTTATATTTGATTTGTAGTATATCTAAATAAATGACAAGAGAAGTTCCTTCTTGTTTCTTTTGTAAAAAAAAGACTTAGCTATTTATATACCATATATACATATGAATGTATATATAAGTTTGAATTTATTAAATAAAAAATATTCCTAGAATTTTGATTTGAATTGATTGAATTTATATATCCATAAATTTTGGGAAGAATGAACAACTTTATAATGCTCATCCCATTCACGGAAGGATAAGATTTTAAAAATGATTTAATTCAGCTCCCGCCCCCCCCCCCCCATGTTAGTAGTCTTGGACATTATTTATTAGTTTAATAACAAAATACTTATAGTTTTTATTGCTGTTTTCTACTTTATTTTCTAATTAGCTCTGAGGAATACTATAGATTTTCAGAAATTGATCTTATGTCTGTCAAACTTGCTCAATTATTTTATTGGTTATAATAGTGATCTTTGGTTCATGATAGGTGTTCTGTTTAGTCAATCATATAATCTGTCATTATTGATTTTGTTACTTTAATTTTTATCCATATTATCTAATTGTTCTTTTTATTGATTGTGATCATCATTACTTTGTTGTTCAGTAATGTGATAGTAGGCATCCTTGTCCAATTTCTTATCTTAAAGAGAATATATTTGATTTTTTTTCATGAACTGATTTTTATGGTAGGGTTTGGTAAATATTCTTTAGTTATTCCTAGGTTCTTGATAATTGTTTTTGAAAAAACATAAATGTGTGTTGAATTTTTTTCACAATATACTAATATGATCTTATGGTTTTTATCCTTTATTTCATGAATATGGTGAATTTCATTGATAAAGTTTTCAGATGTTAAATCATCTTTGCATTCTTTAGATAAACTGAATTTGATAAACATGTATTACTATTTTTGTAACATTCTATGGAACTTAGGTCTTATTCTTTTTAAAAAATTGTATTTGTATATATAGTCGTAAGTAACATAGGCCTATAATTTTCTTTTATTGTGGGTTGTCCTTATGTGGTTTGTAAGTCAGTGTTATTTTAGCCTTATTAAAATGAGTTGAACATTTCTCCATTTTTTCTATACTTAATGAAATAACTTATGTGAGATAGGAGTTATCAATCTTGTGACAGTTGTATAGAAGTCACATATGTACTTATATGTATTTCTCATTTGCCACACACTTTTTCCTTTCTCCCTTATTATTTGGCTTCCGTGCTCCATGATTTTGTTTAGTTTTTTCCAGTGGTATATATGGATATGGCAGTTCACACTTATTGTATTTAAACTAATTGTCTATAGAAAAAGATTATGTTTACTCACATCTAGTTTCAAGGTTTATAGTAAGCCTCATGATTGAAAGTCAAATGATTTTTTTTCTTTAAGTAATGTAAGGCTTATTAAAATGGGTAGTTTGTTTTGTTTAATATTACATCTTAAGTACCAATAGCAGTACTTGTCATGTAGTAGGCACTCAGTAAATATTAGTTGAATGAATACATAAATAAGTGATAGCTAAACAACCCAGTTCATTTGTTTGAATGTATGCTGATCAAATCTTGTTATTTCTTTACTTGTTCAGTAAACATTTATGATATTTATGTCTTCATTAAATGGATTTGGAGAAACAATTATGTACAAAAATGTCAAGGACTTATGCTTTAAAGTAATTACCATATATCAGGAGTGAAGTTACATTTTTTGAAATACTATACTATGACAGTACTATGTCTTATCACTATGTATATGCTAGTTTTTATAATCTTTATTAAGATTTTATGATATGAAATTATAACAGATTTTCCTCCAGTGAGGGCTCTAATAGTGACTTGTAAGAGTATTAAAATAATTTAGTTACACATTGTATGGTGTTAGGCTAGTTTTCTCATATATGTGTAAAGGGATAATAATTACCTTCTTAGTGCAGTTACAGATATTGAGTAAATAGTGCTGAACTCAGTCTTGGGCATATAATTGGCATTTAATAAATAGCAATTATCCGGCAAGCGTTTTGTATCTCTGATGCTGATGGTTAGACAAATATTGGTACTCATATTTCAAAAAGTATATGGCATGAAATATCATTTAGATAGGAAGTCTAGTCTCTTTAATCAACATACAGCTTTTACACATTTTTAATTGTACAATGACTATGTAGTCCTAAGTATGAGAGTCCTGAGTAGAAGGTAGGGTATACTGGTAATTATTTAGAAAGATAAGCTCTTAGAAAAAGCAGAAAGAGGGACGGAGGGAGGGGGGTGGGGCCTTGGTGCGTGCCACACTTTCTGGGGGCAAGACATGATTGCAAGAGGGACTTTACCTAACAAATGCAATCAGTGTAACCTGGCTTATTGTACCCTCAATGAATCCCTAACAATAAAAAAATAAATAAATAAAAATAAAGTTAAAAAAAGAAAGAAAGAAAAAGAAAAATATTCAGAACATAAAAAAAAAAAAAGAAATGCAGGAGGACTTTAAGCTGCCCTTTTAAAAATAAATTCTACACAGTAGTGTTCTGAAATGTTGAAATATTTGGTATTAATAAATTTTCTATAACAATTTTTAAGGCATTGTTTATATGACAGAAATAGGTCTCTTCTTCTCATCACGTTTCCTAGTTTTATAAAGGTATAATTATGGGTAGAAACTCAGTTTTATTTTGGGGGGAATATACGTTTATTTTTTAAACATTGGTGTACTATACCTGTAGAGATGTTAAATAAACATTCAGGTAACTCCTTTGCTGAAGAAAGGGCCAGAGCATATATAACTTCTAGTGTTGTCTATTTTCATAGTGTTCAGAGGCGTATAATTTGTTCCTTCTCTTTGTTTCCCGCTTCTCAAATCATTAATTTATATTACTACATAGTAAAGGATAGCTTCTCATAATATTAATGACAAAGATAGTTAAAATTGGTTTACTTCATATAAATTTTATAATGTAATTTTTTTCTTTTCTTTTCTTTTACTTTCTCTTTCTTTCTTTTTTTTTTTTTGAGACAGAGTCTCAAGCTGTTGCCCTGGGTAGAGTGGGATGGCATCATAACTCACAGCAACCTCCAACTCTTGCCTCAGTTTTTCTATTTTTAGTAGAGACTGGGGGTGGGGGTGTCTCGCTTTTGTTCAAGCTGGTCTTGAACTTGTGAGCTCTGGCAATGCACCTGCCTTGGCCTCCCATAGTGCTAGGATTATAGGCATGAGCCACCACGCCCGGCCTTCTTATTTTCTAAAATAGTTAATGTTAAGCCTTAAGAAAAGAGGATTTAGGAATGAGAAATGGGGACTGTGGAGAAAACAAACCGTATCTCTCTCATTCCTTTCCATTGTAATACTCAGTATCTATTTTTTACTCTTCATTCTTTCATCTTCTATTTATATCACTATTCTGTATCTTTTTTCTTCAGAGAACCTATTTCTATGCAATGACTCTGTATCTTACCAGACTGTTTGACTTTACTTTGTTGATCATTTTTGCTTTGTAACTCTTTACCTCTTTGTCTTCTTTTATAATGTGTTTTTCTTGTTCTCTACTTGCCTTTCTGATAGTTATTGCCCAATTTGGCCTCTTAAGCTTCAAACTTGTATATATAATCATTTACTGAACTCAACTTTTTGCATATTCCCCAGGGAAGACAATCACTATATGTCTGTATTTTTCAAAATGAATTCATTATCTCTTATCTCCTCACTACCTGAATTTCCAGTGATCTCAGGTGATAGCAACATCACTTACCTAGTCACTAGCCAGAAATCTAAAGTTTTGCTTTTTTGTTCAGTACCAGATCTCCAAATCTTGCAAATGTTATTTCCTAATTATAGTTTTACTGTATCTCATCTTCCTTATGGGGTATATATAGGGCAATAATTTGCCTTAGTTCAGATTCTCATCAGAATCATTGAAAACATTCTTCTTAGTTGTTCTCCCTACCATGCACATGTATCTTAAACTTCGTTCTATAGTAATCTATCTAACATACAAATCTGACATATGTTATCTGCTTAAAATTTTCTAATTGGTCACCAGTAAAACTTAGAAGTACTTACAGAAGAAAATACAGTATATAGAAGTATAGAAATTCTTCCATGTTCTGCCATCCATATTACCTGCTGCTTACCACCTTTCTTGATACTAAAATGCTTTTAGTCCTTTCAATGCACCATGCCTGTCCTTCTTTCTTTATGCTAGTCCTTCTACTACTATTTCCAGTTCTTTTAATTTTACTGATTGTTATTTATCTTATACTTATATCCTCCAGCATATTTTTCCTGTGTTCCAGGTTGAGCTCTGTGGATCCACTTCTCCTTCGCGGTATTATAGGATCCAGTGCATATTTATATTAATGGTGACTGTTTTGTATCATCATATGCTAAATGTTTTCTTTTTCCTCAATAGATTGTAAGCTCTTTTAGGGCAGGTATCATATTTATTCGTTTTTTTATTTAACCCCAACACTCAGCACTTAGTATTAGTGGTATATGATATTGAAAAATGTTTGTTTTTGATTTTGAAAGATAACTGCCCTCCTTTTGACCTGCGAATGAATCCAGTATTCTAGTCTCAGGCAGTGTTATACAATATCAGGGCTGGGACTTATATGAGGGAAAACAGTTCTATTGGTATCCAACGGAAGGATCATAACATAAGTAACAAAAAGTTCTAATATTTTGTCATTTACAGTAGTGTTTATCTGAACTTTTGGCCTGGAGGATAACAAGGCACACTTTGAATAAACATGGCAATATTTATTATTTTTAGTGAAACCGACCTTCCATTCACCCCCCTTTTATGGCTGTGCTGCTTATAAATTCCCAAAGGATTATTTGAAAAATCCTACTTATATCTGCCAGCCTTATCAGTAGGGCAGGAGTTCACGTATTGTAACAGAAGGTCAGATTTCGGTCATGGTCTTATAGATGGGGCCAAGCACCTGTAAATTCTTCCTTTGGTGACTAAAGTGAAGTACAATATCAAACAGGCAGTGAGACTTTCCTAGGAAGTGCTGAACTTTGTCAGGAAGGGCAAACTTTGACAGGGAGAGGGGAGGGAAGAAAGTGAACAAGGGTCAGATAGTGGTTAATTGAGACTTGGTTCTTGATGTAATAATGCAGTGGAAATGTGCAGGGCAAAAGTAGGTGTATTTTATGGAATTGTTTTAAAGAATTTACATGGTTAAATTTTCACATACAGTTTAGATATGAGCATGTCAGGGGCAGGATATAAAACATCATTTTATAGTCATTAAAGAAAAAAAATTTTAAGGGGGAAAACAACATAAATCGCAAATTATTGTTAAGGAAATGATCAATAATAATAATCTGAGGTTCTTGTATGTAGTGTAGTGGTAGTTAAAAAGATGGATGGACTATGTGTCCAGTAAAGACAGAAACTATTCTGTCCTTTAGATATTTATAAACTTTATTGACTTAGTGTTGTCTGCCATGTTTATGGGCCCCAATCCTCAAACCCAGCTCAATTTAGACAAAGATTTGCATGTACTTTAAGTTCTTTTATACATTAATATGTCTTTCTGAGTCTTGTCCATATTTATTCTTTACCCTTCTATCATAGGAAAGATGTATATATACCCCATAAATAGCAGCTTGGGTGTCATTAAAAGATATGGAGCAGCAAACCTGTAAATATATCCATGCCCCTAATTTGTGAGTCTCATTTATGATCTTCTCTTCTTGTGATACTCCAGTTATCTATATCACTTCTCATTAACAGTTTAAATTCCTAGATTTGAAAAACAATTTACAAAGTGTACACATTTGATTTATGTACTTGTCTGCATGTTTGCTATGATAAAAAATCTATTTTAAGGATTTCTGACATGTTGTGTCTAGGGATAGCAGTTACAGCAATATATGGAGTTTTTAGTAAGCAGCAACCCCCCCTGTAATACACGAATCATAAGAACCTCAGGTTTATCTAATAATCCCCTAGTCACTAAGGAGACTGTAAAATAACCTAGGCAATAAGGGAATGCAGAGTGTCATTCTGCAGTGAATTCATTATTACAAAAGCTCTAGCAAGTGCAGTATTTCCCTTAAATTTTCTTAGGCAAAGGGCCTCCGAGAATTTGACAAAGCTGTGAACCTTTTACCAGAGAAAATGTACATATATGCATGAATATGAGATTTGGCTTAGAATTCAGAGGCTTCCCCAGCTCTCGGAATCTTATCCATAGACCCAGAAGGAATCCATCATTTGAAGAGAAGTACAGGTTGAGTCACGTTTCAGGTATCTATTGACTACCAGTGCCCCAGAATAGCTTACTCCAATTCTGTTGAGTATCCCCTTTTATAAGCTTCCTAAGAACTCTCTACCACCTTGTCTTTTTCTTAGTTTTGGAAGCCTTGGTAAAAATCTAAATTTAAAAGCATATTTCAAAGTGGCCTTATTTCTGTGTTGTAAATTTTCATTTCCTTCGCAGCCATTATACATGCCAAGCTAATGACCTGTTTTTCTGCTAGGAATATGTTAGCCTCAGTAGCTAAACTAGTAGTTTTGTCCCTTGAATTCTTCTGCTTAAAAGGATGCTGAGCAGAGGTTTAGAAATAATAATCAGAATTGTTAGTAATTGATGTCCCAATCATTATTAATTGTGTTACATTTCAGAATATTTTTCTTCTTTTTTATTTTTAATAATTTTTTTTAAGGATCTTGCTATATAGGAAAAGTGAATCAGCAGCAGAGCTAGAACAGTCCTTCATGGCTATTGTAGGAGCATAGGATTAGATGATGAAGGGTGGGCAGAAATCTTCCTGGAACATGTTTCCCTTATTCTGATCTGAAGATTTCTACTGGTATGGTTTGTACTGGTGGTGGCTAGAAGAAGTTACAAAAATTTTGGTCCTGTAACTATAGATAACAATGAGGAAAAGATTTGGAGAGTGGAAAAAAGGAGTAGACACAAGCAGTTCTGGGAGACATGTTTCTGAGATGTTAAGGGAATTTATTAATGAAATTACTTACAGAAATTTGATAGCATTTGACTTATATTAAAGCACTTGGGAAATAAAGGAAGAGTCTAAAACACCACTGGAGTTTTCAGTGGAATGTTTTAGCATTCTCAATGTTAAAACTCAAGATTTCTTTGAATAGTAATAGTTGAAGGGTTGTTGTGATACATTTATGATGATATCATCTTGGATTTTATGTAACACTTTGCTCTGCAGTCTCATAATACTTTACAAATTTGACTACATTGAATAAGTGACTTTAGATAGATGGAAACTACCTTGTTAAGTAGAGACTATCTCACTCTGAATCATGTCAGGAAATTGTTCTTTTGTTGACACCAGAGTAAGGATTTTAGGATTTTCATTCTTGCGTTTTTATCAGAAGGCACTCTTACTATTTAATAACCAAATAAATTTAGCAGCAGCAATTGGAACATAGACTTAATGCAAATCTGAAGGATTGAGTGTATTTTTGTTTAAAATAATGAGATTAAAAAATCGAAACATTTCTGTTTTATCTCAACATTAAAATGATTGATTGGTAGATGAAAAAAGATACACATCAGCCTCATTAGGATTTTTGTCAGTGCTTCTCACCAACCATTGATATGGCAATGAAAGGTAATAAGCAAATAGAGTTGTAAATGGCTTTTTTAGTTTTTCATAAAATTTATATTTTTGTAGCCTAGGTTTTTATTTTAGAACTATCTTGACTCTATTTTAAATATTGGAATGGTTGATTTGTATATATTTTACATAATTGTAGTAATAATCTATTATTTGAACTCTTAATTTTTTACAGAGAGTAAAAAGGAGGGAAAATTTAAATTGGTTTGGGTATAAGCATAAGTGAGATTCTTGACCACTCCTCAGATAAATGAGAAATAACAAATGCAAAATTCTAGGACGTTAGAGTTGGTAAATGAGTTTCTTTTTATTTGATATTTCCAAAGATGGTATTACAGAGAGAGGGAAACAACATTTTATTTTGAAAATGGAAATTTTGAATATTAAATTTCAGCATTGCCAGAGATACATCAATTGTTGATCCATATCTTCTTAAAGTTGTTTGTGGAACTGTATTTCTAGGCAACATTAGTCTTATCAATTGATGTGTTAAATAAAATAAAAGGGGGTAGACTTGTTTCATATGTTGTTGTTTTTGCAGTTCGTAATAATATGTTCAAGTATATTATGAGCTTATCTATAAAAAATGTTAAACTTTATTTAAGCTAGCATGTGCTAATACACTGAAAGATACAAAGATAATCAGGACACTCTGTACTCTTAGTAAATTTATAATTTAGTGGATCTAAAGAAAAGCTTCTTTAGACCTGAAAGGGACTTGTTTTTGTTTTATGTTTTAATTTGTCATGTTTATTTGAAATATATAAATCATCTTTGGGAAATAAGAACAATGAGATTTTAAAGGAAAATCTTTCCTGAGAATATTAATTTGAAATGAATAGGTGCTATTTTCAAATATTTTGGGATATCATTGGTTTTAATAGAATAATTCTGATGCTTATATTCTTGAAATTTGTTTTTTGAGAATTTCAAGTGGGGGCGGTGCCTGTGGCTCAAGAAGTAGAGCGCCAGCCTCATATACCGGAGGTGGCAGTTTCAAACCTGGTCCTGGCCAAAAAAAAAAAAAAGAATTTCAAGTGGTTATTTAATATTTTAGGAGCTGATATTTATACTGTCATCCTTTGATCCTTTTTATAATTATTGTTTTCATTTTAAATGGACTTTATTTTGCCTGTCAAAATATTCATCCGCTGTTTCATACTATCTAAGAGAAATGCAAATTGCACCTCTAAGGAGTCAATTAGAAAAGAGCTGGAAACTTTCTTGTTTGTTTCCAGGGTGATCTTGAGTACTTCTGAGCATTAAAACATATTTTAAGTATTTTCTTTGGAGATTTTTTTTTAATGTGGAAAGTTTTGTCCTGAAATATTTGGTAACTTCTAGTCCATCTCTGACACTTAGCAGGTTGTCTCATTACTCTCTTGCCCTATCTCATTACCTCCTAGTAGTTTCACTGACCCACTGGAGCCTGGTGAGGTTAGATAGGCATAAACACTACATAGATCATTCAGAAAAACCAAGGGTGAGATACTTTGTGCACTGCATTGATAAGGACTCAGGAAAAGCCATTTATAGTGATAACTTTCCAGCATTATGGGCTAATGGGTCCTGGTTTATAGTAGCTGTAATCTAACTTTTTATAATTGTCTTAACCCTGTGACCTTATTACCCATGGGCATACATATCAGTTGGCCTTGAATAAAACAAAAGGGACAAAAAAAAGTGAGGTTTTTTTTGTTTGTTTGTTTGTTTTTGTTTTTTAATTTCTAGACATGTTTGCATTTATTTTTCAAGATGAATACTCTGGGAAGATTGAACTTCTCAAGTGTGCTTACTTGTTTTATAATTAATAATACTTCACATAAACAGCTTTAGACACTGCAATAAGAAACAATTCATTTTACATGTAACACCTAGTAATACTTCTAAATACAGATTTTATCTTATCAAGACAACGCTTAAACACTGAGTTTCTCACTGCTCTCAGAATAAAGTAAAATTCTTTATATGATCTGTTTAGTCTTCCATTTTCTGTCCTTGGCTTAATTCACCCCATCTCTAATTGTTCCTTTCCTTCTGCCTGCTAACATGTTATGCTATAGATCAGTGGTTCTCAATCTTTCTAATGCCGCGAACCTTTAATACAGTCCAAAGTGGTCGTGACCCATATGTTGAGAACTGCTGGTCTCGACAAACCCTATGTACTTTCACAATGATGCCTTGGCACAGGGATTTCTCATTCCTGAAACATATTCCTTTCTTTTGATGACTCTTCTGAATTATGCCAAATTTCTCCCCTTATTGAGATCTCTGGATTTGGCATTTTTAATTTGCTCTCTCTTGTTTCAGATGTCTAGTTGGATGTCTTATACATTTTTCTCCCTTTTCTTGTTACCACATTTTTTTTTTAACTGAAAACGTATTTTGGTTGTAGGTTGTAATTACCAAGTTTATTTATTTTTAATTTTTCAGAGTATTTTTTTTTTTTTTGCTTGCCTAGGACAAATTCTATTCTGGATACCTAGTTTAATATTTGTCCCAAGAGTTGTGAATACTATGAGGGGAGCAATAAGTAACTGTAACCAAGTGCCTTGTTATCTTAACAACAAAAGATAATATGGGGAACAAAGGAGTTTCCTTTTGTTTTATAGGGGAATTCAGTCATTCAGGCAATTGTATGAGCTTCATATTATAGCAAAATGATCTTACCAGAAGCACATGCCATCTGGAGCTTGCATTTATTTATTGCAGGTGTAACAAGAGTTTATTTTTTTAAACTATGAATATAATGAACTTAGTTTTAATTATGGGAGTTTGAAAAACCTGAGTTTGGGACTGTGGTGGATTCTCTACTTTCTCAGATTCTTATAACTCAGACCAACAGACTAGAGGAAAATAGTTTGGTGCCTTTATACTAGAATAGAAGCTCAGCCTTTTCACCTGCCCATACTTGAGATTTTCTCAAGGAATTTAGATAGGACCTATCTTATTTGTTTTTACTTCAGATTATTTAACTAATAATCTCAGAATTCTGTGTAGTTCTTTCCACATAGAAGGAGCTGAATAAATAATTGTGGAATGAATGAATTATGTACTTTAAATACCTCAAGAAAGTACTATGTGAAAAATTAAAAGGACGGGCAGCGCCTGTGGCTCAAGGAGTAGGGTGCCGGTCCCATATGCCGGAGGTGGCGGGTTCAAACCCAGCCCTGGCCAAAAAACCACAAAAAAAAAAAAAAAAAGAAAAATTAAAAGGACAAGGAAGTAGACTATACTCTAAGAAGATTTAGTTGTTTTGCTCTAAATTAATATAGTTCATTGATCTATTCTTTGGAGTATCATTAATTAAGGTTAGGGATTTCTCATTGACCTGAACTAAAGAATGTTGACATATTTTGTGTGTGTGGGGGGGACATGAATAAAACCATTTATGATGTTCAATGATGACCTTTGTAGCAGTTGTATGTAAATAAAACTCAGGATGATGATTTACATAAATAGTTCTTATAATAATATGGTATGTCCAGATATAGGCAGTTCATTGTTGGTATGATAGATCCACACTGTCATCAAAGACCTGTGTTCTAAATTTAGTCATTCTAGTCCTCCATCTGTAATATGTGGCTTTTGTCCTTATGCTTGCAAGATGAATTATGTCGTTAAAAGGAATGGTGAAGCCAAAGTGTAAACACTGTATCCCATTTGAGCTTATTTCTGTTTATCTAGAAAACAGTAGCTTCAGTCAAAGAATAAAAAGTTTTACAAACATGCTGAATTCTTTTATAATTTTAAAATAATTAAAGTTAGAAATCAACTGACTTCTAGTGAACATTGAGTTTTTTAAAGATGAGGAATAAATCAGCTGTACTTTAGTCTCGATTTAGATATATTACCTAACCTTTAATATCCTCAACTTTTCCCATTTAAAAATGTGGATAATTCATCTTGCAGTGTTTCTATGAGAATGAAATGAAAGAATACATATAAAAACACCAGATGTAATACCTAGAATATAGTAAATCTTACACATTTCTCCTCTTAACTCACACATACTCTACTCAGGCTCTACTCATAAAATATTCACATTATAAAATTGACTTTAAAGAATACAGTGGGGAGGGAATAAGACACTAGGCACCAGACTAGTGTATATGTTGACAGATACAATGATGTAAGATACAATCCAAAAAAACCACTATGTTTTCTCCTCAGCTCCACCTACATTTTATATTACCTTTATAAAAATTCTAATCTAGAGATTAAAAATTATGAAATATTAGCAGAAGGGTTTTTGAATCTCCTTTCTTTTAGCTGTCTCTTTTTACAGAAGAGGCATAGGGCAGTTAAGTTACTCACTTCAAGTCATATAAGTAATAAATGGGGGAATTAGTGTTAAAAACTAGATATAAATTCTCTTTCTTGTGTTCTTTCTTTAGTCGATTGTCATTATTATCAAAGCAGCTAACTTTATTAGCTATGTATGATGACCTATTGTAAGCACATTATAATCATTAATTAATTTACTTAGCATTTTATTAATATTGCAGTAGAGGTGGCCAACATGTAGAGAATATTTTGTAAATCAAGGTACATTTAGCTACAATTTCCTATTTTCCTTGTGTAAGGTGACCTTTGGGACACCTACATGATAAATGCTTGCATTTTATAAACCTAATCACCCATGGTTTTTCTTTTTCCATTACCAGAGACTGGGCTTGGTTTTCTGTCGGTAATGATTAGGAATGGGAGTGGAGGTGGGAAGACCTACATTTTTTCAGGCTGCCCTTTCAAAGTCTTTTTTCCTTCAGAATTGCCTTAGGTGCATACTTTAACAGCTCTTTGCTCCTAGTTTTTATGTGACCATGTCAAAATTTTTGCTCCAGTTGTCTACAGCTATCTTATGGAGGAGCCTGATGACCATGGTTAATATAGGGAAAAGGACAGATTTTTTTATTTTCTAATTAGTAACATCAATTTCTTCCCTTGCATGAAAATGAGCCTGTTTACCTACTATTTTTTTCCCCTTGTAACTTAAAATGATGCTATTGAAGCCAGTATCATGCATAAGACAGTGAATATCCCAAACCAGACCAAACTTCTTGTAACTGGTTGTGAGTGTATGTGTTGCTACAGCTGTTAACTGTGAGTTTTCTTATGCCATTATTCAGGTTTTTAGAGGGCTTTGAAGATACTTCCCTTGAGCTTTTAGTTGCCTGTTCCATAATGTCTTTCTAGATTTTTCTGCATTTTTCATAAATTCAGAATTATTTTTTCTGTCAAATAATATAATAAAATAACTGGGCTTTAAAAATCATAATGGAAAATGAAAAAGTAGAAGAGTTCATGAAGATAAGTGTTTTCACTGGGGGAAGAAATAGAAAAGCATTCATGCATGTTAATGATAATATAGGAACGAATGAGTAAGTACATAGATACACAAATAGGAGAGAATGATGTAGTGTTACTGATAGGACGCTATTGAGTACTGACTGTTGGGAGATAGTTCTCTATGGATCTCTTGTATTGCTGTACATCTTGCAAGCAGAGATACTCATTCTGTTTGTTTCAGACCATGTTTTCATAGTTGTTTATATAGCTGACAGGTTTGAAAGGTAGGGATAATGTATTTCACTACAGAATGAGCAAGTATGCTTCCTGCCTTGGAAGACAGAAATCATGTTTTCTATGAAACAAAGGGATTTGGGTTTTCCATGTTTACAGTTCCTCACCTTCAGGGCAACTAACTGTGTATGAGCTATCATCAGAACCTCTTCATATTGCCCTCTGGAAATTGGGACTCAGGGAATTGGTGCAAGTAAATGCTGATATCTGGCTACTTCTGTTCATATCATTAATAAAGTCCTTTGTCTCTGATTCAGGAATCTTGTGCTTCTGCTAGAAGCCACGAAACTATGGCATGTATATATGTGGGCTTGCAAGTGGGTAAAATCTCAGACTCTTTACAGCCCATTTTGTGATCATTACAGTAAAAATTTATTTAGACAGGAATCACATTTAGTATCTATTGTTACTAAATCTAAGGAGGGCATTTTGATAAGGAATAGAATATTTGTGTAGTCTTAAAGTGTCTCAAGATTGCTTATTAACAGAAAGAGAAAAATAGTAATTGGTGAAGATATTGACAATGGGGAGGCTATACTTTCTCGCATATTTGGTGTGAACCTAAAAGTACTCTAAAAAATAATATCTTTATAAAGGGATAATTGGACACTGCATTCACCAGATGATCAATATTAATATCACAATTAAGGATCAGATAGCCATTACATGCCTCTGTAAGAGCATCACTTGATGAGAAAATAACATTGAATTTAAAGAGAAGGAAAGAGAGGGTGGGGCCCATAGCTCAGTCAGTAGGGTGCTGGCCACATACACTGAGGCTGGTGGGTTCGGGCCGGCCCAGGTCAGCTAAAACAACAGTGACAACTGCAACAACAAAAAAAATGGCTGGGTGTTGTGGTGGGCTCCTGTAATCTCAGCTACTTGGGAGGCTGAGGCAAGACAGTTGCTTAAGCCCAAGAGTTTGAGGTTGCTGTGAGCTGTGATGCTCTCTCAAAAAAGGAGAAAGAAAGAAACTAAAGATGTTTTTTAAAAATGTCAGTCAAAAAAGTTAAAGACAAGCTTAGAACTGTTTCAGATTTAAGGAAGCTAACAAGACATGACAAATAAATGCACCGCATTGTCCTAAACCAGGGATTTGCAAAAATTTTTTGTTAAAAAAAATCTTAGTAGTAAATATTTTAGGTTTTTTCGACCATCGCATCTCTCTGACAACCATTCAACTTATTGTTATATCTCAAAAGTATCCATATACAGTAAATAAAATGAATTAGTGTGGTTGTATTCCAATAAAACTTTATTTCCATGATAAGTAATGGGATGATTTTGACCTACGGGTCATGGTTTGCTGACCTCTGTTCTAGATTGAATTGTCTACTTGAGGAAAGTAGACATCATCTACTTTCAAGACTTGACCATCTAGGGGACAATAACAAACTGGTCAACACAGGGAGGTGGTCAACATAAGGAACTAGGCCTACTATACGGATATTTATATGTGGTGGATGTCCAGTCTATGAAAATTGAGTCAACTTCAGGAGGTGGTCAAATTGGAGGTCCCACTGTATGTATAGAAAATGATTTGTGCTGAGCAAATGATAAAACATATAGAACAAAATATTAACAGTAGGTGAATCTGGGTAAGGGATACATGGATTATTTTTGTACTATTCCTACACTTTTTCTGTAAGTTGAAATTATTTCTGAACAAAAATTTAAAGGGTATACATTGTATGAATAAATTTTATGTAATTACACAGCCAATAGAAAGGAAAAAATATAAAAAATGATATAGCTTTCTTTATCCTCTTGATAGATACATACAACAAAAAAGGAAATTAACCAAAATATGAGTTGAAAATGAAAATCTGTGATTGCTAAAACAAGGGAATTAAGCAGACATCATCCTTGGCCTACTCTGAATTCACTTAGTTACCAAGAGGCTATAGTCTAGGGGCCAGTAGTTTTAGTGTGGTCTAAAATGAAGTTGAGAGCCACATTTTCCAGACTGCAAAACACAGGGTACCTTGTTTAGTCAGCACAGTTTAGGTCAAATGTGGTTATGAAAAACAGATGAATTCTGGTGATCAAGTTGTACTTTGACAAATATCCCATTGTTTGAACATGCAGTAATTTCTGAAAAATGTGAAGCAGCCTGGACTGCAGAGATTGAGTTCTCTCTTCTCAACTCCCTTGCCTGCTCACAAAGGTCTTGTCATCATGGGGAGTAGAAATAACAGGGCAGAAGAAGTATTTTAGATGCTCCCTCCCCCTCTTTTCCCTTTTCTTTGCTCTGTGGCAAATCAAATGTTCTGGGCAGGCTGTTTTGTCAGCTGGAGGTCTTGCACTACTCTGGGCTTTAGGGGCAGCTTTTATGCTTCAGTTTAGGGGCCAATGGTGTGTTTTAGTGAATTACATACTTGAACTTATCTCATTGATAAAAAAGTTGATACTTGAGGTTAGTGAGACATTGTCATATTACATTGACATATGTATTTTACTAGCTACTCTGATTGTGATCCGAGAATCATCATTTTAGCCAGAGCCTGTTCCCACCTCAAGAGAGAGGCTCATCCAGGGAGCTCTGTTTGTGTAACTTAAGAATTACAGTAATTATATAGCACGCTAGAGGTGGTTGGAGCAGAGAACTATACATAAAGCTGGATCCTCTTTGTTTGATGGATGTTTTCCATTTCTATGCTTGTGTTATGGAATTTTTGTTGCTTTAGGATTGTGTCTGACTTAATTTACCTTGTTGATTCATCTACTCAGTAATACAGTATTTATTGCTTACTTAGAGTGTACAGAGCATGTGATCCATCCTTCTGACTTTGGGCAGTATTTCTGTTCTGTATGGTTTAGACTTGTGGTGTTCAGTGTAGTGGCCACTAGCCACATGTGGCTTTTGATCACTTGAAACAGGAATAGTTTGAATTGTGTCAGACACATATCAGATTTCAAAGACTCACTATCAAAACAGGAATGTGAACGGTTTGATTAATAATTTTTATATTGATTGCCTGTTGAAATAATATTTTATACAGTAAGTTAAATAAAACATATTGTTAAGTTTAATATAACGTGTTTTTTACTTTTACTGCGATTACTAAAAAAATTTAAATTGCATATGTGGTTCATATGTGGTATTTATGGCTTGCATTATATTTCTGTTGAACATTGCTTCTCATCAGATATGAATCAATATATATGAACCATGACTATTTTTCGCCCTCTCTTATGGTGAAGAAATTTCTTGGTCATTTCTAGTGTTAGTATATTTAATATTTCCATAAAAGAAGATCAGCTATGATTATTATGACCTCTTTTAATTTTCTTTCAATTTTGTTTAGGGTCAGTACATCTCAAAATGCTGTCAGTTTTTGTCACTTGGTAAATTATTTCTCAATAAATTTAGAACTTTTGTGAGTGTCTCCGGGCAACCAGATTTAATAATAACAAGCTGACATTTATAAAAGTGATGAATGTTACCCAGAAACTTTAACGATGGTATCCACATCAATTCTGCTAGAATTTTTATGTAATCTGCTAGAATTTTTATGTAATCTGCTGAAATCTTAAGAAAAATCTCCTTTTTTTTTTTTTTTTTCAAACCAACTATTCTAGTTATAGGGAAGTGGTAGTTGTATGATATAATGAATTGTGAAATGTAAAAGAAATAAGAACCCATCCCTAATCTTAAACATTTAGTCATTTATGAAGTGCATATTTAATATTAATTTGTAAAGATTACCTTTTGTTTCTGGAACATATTATGTATACTACTTTGAGGAGAATGGACTGAGAAAATAATTTTAGGGGCTGCTGTGCTATGACTTTTGGAAATACTGGTTCCTTCAAGGTGGCCACAATATTTATTGTAGTGCCTTGCAGATGGCTACATTTTCTAGAGACTTGATGCTAAATCACAATGTATATATGCTAGTCTTGGACTTCTGCAAACAATTGTGACAACTACAACATCTTTTTTTTTTTGAGACTGAGTCTTACTAATTTGTCCTCAATAGAGTGCCATGGCATCACAGCTCATAGTAACCTCAAACTCTTGGGCTTAAGTGATTCTCTTGTAGCTGGAACTATAGACACCCACCACAATGCCCAGCTATTTTCTTGTTGTAGTTGTCATTGTTGTTTAGCTGGCCTGGGCCGGGCTGGAACCCGCCAGCCTCTGTGCATACGGCTGGCACCGTAACCACTGTGCTACAGGCGCTGCGCTAACTTTAACTTCTTTTTTCATCATCATCCCATGATTTAGGTTTAATTTATCTTTCTTTTGCTATATGTCATTTATGGTATTAGTGGCATGTGTGAATTCGGGAATTTTTTTTTTAATCTCTCTGAAGTCTCAGCCATGGTGTAGATACTTTTTAGCGCTGTAGGGAGCTTCAGTAATTGTGGGCCCAGTATGCAGCTGTCCTTATGAGGACACAGGTTGTTGGCAACTTTATGGGAGGGAAAAAAAGCAACTTTTGCTATAGAGTTGCCTAAGCAGCAGCAGAATTTTTAGCTAAGAATCACATACATGTTCATCTGGAAGAAGTCAGCTTCATAATGGAAAGTCAAATTCAGTTTTTCCTTTTATTCTTTTTGTTGCCTAGCTCTAACATGCTTTTACAGTGGGCTTTTTGGGAAAAAGAATAGTCTAAGAATGTTGAGTTTTTACCATGTGTTCTTCTACATTGGGTAGGGAGACAAAGTATGAGATATTCATATATTCAAGAAAAATTGATGTAGGTAAGACATGAGATTTTACCAGTACATATGGAAGTTTCCTAATTTGGCAAAGGGCATCTATGAAAATTCCATAGCAAAGATCATACTTAAAGACTGAAATTTAGCAATATTCCCAATAAAGCCAAGAAGACAAAGACAAATGCTAGGACAAAGGTGCCCGCTACTACCCATCATATTTGTTATTCCCAAAGTCTTAGATTGAGAAAAATAAAAATAAAAAAAGAAAGAAGATAGGTTGATTAAAAAAAAAAGATACAACATGCACAGTAGTAGTATTTCTCTTAATCAATTTTATCCATTAAGAAAGTGTAATTGAAGATAAACCTGTTAACAGGTTGTATAGAAATTAACATAAAAATGTACAAAGACTTTTCTGAGGGCAAGACATGATTGCAAGAGGGACTTTACCTAACAAATGCAATCAGCGTAACCTGGCTTATTGTATCCTCAATAAATCCCCAACGATAAAAAAAAAAAAAAAAGAAAAAGAAAATTTCAAAATTATGTTAACAGATCAACAGGTTGAATAAAAGATAACTTAATAAACAGATTGTCCATTTGTCCATTGTAAAATTGTTAATTTCTCCTTAATGTAATTTGTAAAATCAATAAAAATTCCAATAGGGAGTTTGTGGTAACCTGACAGATCTTTTCTTGATTCTTCCAAAGTTGCTGTGCTGTATAGGCTTGTGGTTTGCTGTCAAAACTTGAGGCTGCATTGTGATGATTCATACAGTTCTCCTGTACTTCCACTAGGAAACATTCATGAGAATATTAATTTTATTATTGTTTCTGGTGGTAAAGAATGGAGGCAGTCTTCATCACTGAAGGGATGAAAGGGAAAGGGATGAAAGGGGGAAAGGGATTCATAAAATTGGTACTTACAACCCCCCAAATATGTATATCTAACATGTATCAAAAAATAAGAATGCATTTTTGATAATGCAAGGAA
Organism: Nycticebus coucang; assembly: GCF_027406575.1. NCBI lineage: Eukaryota > Metazoa > Chordata > Mammalia > Primates > Lorisidae > Nycticebus > Nycticebus coucang. The sequence continues at coordinate 71,220,753 of NC_069783.1, read as the reverse complement.
AAATTTAAAAGTTGGTATGCAATATGAAACATATACCAAACAATTTGTAAATGATGAAGAGCTTTAATACAACTTTACTTCATTCATTTTCTGAATATAGTAATGTATAGATTTCAGAAGCATGCAGGGGGATCAAAGTAAGAAATAATACAGTTGACAATGCATGAAAACAATCATAAAGTAATACTATGTATATTTCCAAAACACATTTTTATTTAAATAAATACAAAGTGTTGTTGTAAACAACATAGTCTTATATAAACCAAGGACCTGTGTTGATGAGGGGAGAGGGACTGGAAATGGGGCATGGAAGAGAAAAAATGTAAAAATACAATAGTTCATGCTTCAACAATGTGCCCTGAACTGAAGGAATATTATAAAATCAATTATTTGTATGTGATACCCCAATAAAAAGGCAATAAAATGTTCTAAACTGTTTCTACTTAACTGTCACATTATCAGAGAAACCATTAGCATTTGTCAAAATGCTACTATTGGGATTATTTTATAACACTACCTTCACCATCAAAATCTTGATAGAATTTCCACAAACACTGGTCAAAAGATTTTATATTTTTCATCTTTCTTGTATCCACCTTGAAAACCAGTCATTCTATTTAAGGTCATTAATGTATTTGACAGGCCACAAAAAATGCTTTTTCTTTTCCATTTAGGTGAACCAAAGTATAGCAAGGAATATGGATACCTCTAGTATCCCTAATGTGAATTTTCTTTATAGTTCATTCTTTATAGTTCATTCTTTGCATGGAAAACTACTATATCAAAAACAAAACAAAACAACAACAACAACAAAACCAAAGTAGTATTGCATTAGTACAACTATATTTGATTCATTTAGCAAATATTTATTCAAGATATATTTTATTCTATACCTGTGGGTTTCAAACAAAGTAGCACGCTAGACGCTGAAGAGGTATATCAGAGGTTCCTTGCTTGAAAAGAAGAGCTCCTTACTAAAAATTTCAGTGTCTTTATAAACATGAATGACATTGAAGAAGTTCTTTATTAAAGAGTTTGTATTAAAATAGGGAAACATCAAACCAATCAGCAAGAAGAGACACACAAACCCACTGAAACATGGATGAAAGACATGAACAGAAGCTTTTCAAGAGAAGATAGACAGATGGCCAACAAACATGAAGAAATGTTCAATAGCACTAATCATTAGGAAATGCAAATTAAAACCACAATGAGATACCACCTTACCCCTGTCAGAATGGCCCATTGAAAGTTCAAAAAACAACACATGCTGGTATGGATAATGAGAGAAAAGAACATTGTACACCACTGGTGAGACTGCAAATTAGTACAACATCTATGAAAATTTGGTAGACAGATTCCTCAAATAAATGTAGGCCCAGCAATCCCACTATTGGGTATCTACCCAAAGGAAAAGAAGTCATCTTTTCAAAAAGACACCTGTACATTGCAATTCACCATTGTAAAGATGTGGTATCAACCTAAGTGCCCCATCAATTCATAAGGGGATTAACAACATGTGGCATGTGCAGAAGGTGCCAGAAAAATATATACACATTTTAAGAGATATTATGTATTTATTACTTTTCAAAGTTGAATTGAATTATGGTAACAATGTGTAGTATGATGTTCCCTCAAAAGATGGCATTAATCAAATGAATGCTCACGTCACCATGTGACCATGGTACTGTATGTGATGTGCACAAGGGAAGATCGAGAGGCCTTGTGACATTGCTCAAAGAGTAGTTCACCATAATCAGAATTGTCTGGACAATGATGGTAAGCACTAAAAGCATGCCTCGTAATTGCAGGAGTCAAACATAACTTGTATTCACTTTTGTTATCAGTATCTATTGAGTATTACAATATTAATACAATTTATCCCTTTCTTGAAAATGTGTATACATCTTTTTGGCACCTTTTGTATATACTATGGAGTACTTCTCAGTCATAGAATGAAATGAGATAATGTCCTTTGTAGCAACTTGGATAGAACTGGAGACCAGTATCCTGTGTGAAGTATCTCAGGAATAGAAAAACAAACACCACATGTACTCTTCAATAATTAGGAGCTAATCAGTGGGGACACATGGGTACAAAGAGATATAAAGGTCATTAAAAATCAAGAAGGTGGCAAGAAGAAGGGGTAAAAACTTAACCTGTCAGGTACGATGAACATTGGGCATATGGGCACACTGAATGCCCTGACTTAAGCATTATAAAAGGTATCCACATAACAAAAACATTTGTACTCCTTTAATATTTTGAAATACAGTTGTAAAAAGGGGTAAAATAAATAAAATAGGGAAAGAGAAGTGTGTGATATGATTACCAAGTTTGGTGTTTGTATTCTAACATTTCATCTGTAATTAACGGGTAGAAGACATTCCTTCATTAAAACAATTTTGAGGTAAGATTTTTGAAACGACTTTAGGCCTGTTCATCTCCCCTGAAGTTTAGTGTGACTTGTTTTAAAAGTGTGATTTGTGGGAGGGGAGAGTTTCAGAAGGAAAACTTTATTCATTCCTTGATGAAAGAAACCTCAAGCTACCTATGTGAGGTTGCTAGAAATGGAGTCTGTAAAATTAGACAAAAAACTCCCACTAAAACCTTGTCTAGGAAAAGGTTATATATAACAAAAACATTTATACTCCCCTAATATTTTTTAGTAATAATAATAAAATTCAAAAAAGAAAATATGAAAAGCAGTACAGTAGAAACAGCATGAGATATCAGAATTATTCATATTGCTATCAGGGCGGCACCTGTGGCTCAAAGGGGTAGGGCGCCAGCTCCATATGGCGGAGGTGGCGGGTTCAAACCCAGCCCCGGCCAAAAACTGAAAAAAAAAAAACAAAAAAAAAAAACAAAAAAAAATCATATTGCTATCAATGATCTTTGTAAATTTGGCTTTCAATTTCCCTACAGGATAGGGAAATGCACTGTAAAGAGTTGTAGAGGAGAATGAATGAAATACTGAGATTTTTTTTATGAACTCCTAGTTATTGTGAACTGGTCTCTGTACCTATTACACGACAATGAGTTCTCAATATATATTAATTTTTGAAATAATAATTTCTTCTTCAGCATGTGTAAAGTTGCCTCTTTTTTTTTTTTTTTTTTGAGACAGAGTCTGACTTTGTTGCCCCTGATAGAATTCCATGGTGTCACAGCTCACAGCAACCTCAGACTCTTGGGCTCAAGCAATTCTCTTGTCTCAGCCTTCCAAGTAGCTGGGACTATAGATGCCTGCCACAATGCCCAGCTATCTTTAGAGATGGGGTCTTGCTCTAGCTCAGGCTGGTCTTGAACTCATGAGCTCAGGTGATCCGCCTGCCTTGGCCTCCCAGAGTGCTGGGGTTATAGGCATGAGCCACTGTGCCTGGCCTTGAAAGTTGCCTCTTAAGCTTCCTTAAATATTAAATCTAACCCCTACCTTTTCAAGACTCTTAGGTAAAGTTTATTTTTATGAAATAGTTAAAATATAATATCTTTGAGAGAAATTTTTAGCACATGCTTTTCTTTCTTTTTTTTTTTTTTTGTAGAGACAGAGTCTCACTGTACCGCCCTTGGGTAGAGTGCCGTGGTGTCACACGGCTCACAGCAACCTCTAACTCTTGGGCTTACACGATTCTCTTGCCTCAGCCTCCCGAGCAGCTGGGACTCCAGACGCCCGCCACAACGCCCGGCTATTTTTTTGTTGCAGTTTGGCCGGGGCTGGGTTTGAACCCACCACTGATATAGCACCAAATCTAAACTGGATACTCTGTACTTACCATGCTCATAAAGGATGAGGCCAGAGGAAACAAGTATTTGTAATTATATTGAAGAAAGGGAATGGAAAACTGAACCAATCTATGCTTCAGGTTTGAAATATAATTAAAAATACTTGTTTCCTCTGGCCTCATCCTTTATGAGCATGGTAAGTACAGAGTATCCAGTTTAGTTTTGGTGCTGTATCAGCTCCTCAAACAGTTCTTCTTGAAAGTACAAAAGTAGAAAAGAACCATGATAATATCTTTATTAAAAAGGATAATATTTGTATTTTTTCTCCATTTGCGAGTATTAGTTCACATCTAACATATTTCATAGTCGATATACCAAACTGCTGAATCCTTTCAATTTGGGGAACTTTGATTTTTTCCACAGCATTTTCATACACACTTTATCTCCTTTGAGTTTCCCTACACTAGTCTGTTTTATAGTAAGTGTCTTATATTGACTTGAGTGATAAGGGTTGAGTGAATTAAGGCTCAGTGAGATTAATTGATCTCCTCAATGGATCACAAAGCTAGTGATTGACGAAACTTGGATCAAAGCTTGATCTTACAAGTCATATTTGAAATCTTTTATTTTGACTGTGTCATAAATGTTTCTCTTGTAGGCACAAGTGCTGTGCAGTTAGTAAAAAGACTTTTTTTAATGATACATTCTGAAGATGTTACTAAAAAATAAATACAATGGCATTGTTTTGCATTAATTCTGGTTTTGAAGTTTGAGGAAGAAGAGCTATTTATAAAAATTTTAGGTAATGTTCTTGGTAGTTTCTGGAAAAACAGCATTAAAACTAATAGTCATGCCCTCCTTCTAATATTGGCAAGGACTTGAAAGTCAGATTTAAGAACCTGAAGAAAGTCACATAAACGACACTGGTTTTGGCCTAGAAAAATGACTAGGTAGAGAGAGATGATGGGCAAAATATGTTTACTCCAAATATTGGGAATGTTGCCTTATGAGAAACTCTAATAATGTGTCAGTGTCATCATACAAGGTCTCTCTGGGCCTGTCAGAGTTCTGCAACTGCCATATAAAATTTCAGCCTTGCTGGGAGAGTTCTCTAAAGTTCATCCTAAGCATTTAATTTTAACTAGAAATTACCTTGTGCTCCCTGCTCTAGACTTGGCTTGGGAAAATCAGGAGGGGTGGGGCAGGTGCTAATATCTACTGTTTTAAAAGGATCACTGCCAGCCCCAAGTTAGGCAGAGCCAGACTCATTCTGGACTAGTCTTAGGGTAGATCATCCTTCCCTGAGTTGCCAAATAGCCCTTTATAATGCCAGGTTATTGTGCAGTTTGTTCCAGGAACAGGATTCATTTGGGCCCTCCCATTCAGAAAAGAGCAAAAATTTCCCCTCTTTCCAGGCATAGCTTTATTTCTTTTTTAAGGGAGACGATTTATTTGGCTATTTCAAAAGACCTTTTGTTGAAAGTTCCACTGTGCAGAATGTCTTTTGATGCCCGAAATTATCCAATGTAGTTATCCTAGAGTTGCAAACTTTGTGCTTATAGGGAGAAATCATCAGATAGCCAGCTACTGTGTCTGTAGTCACAAGTGGTAGATGACAGAGTCAAAAACCTCAGTTATGGTCATTTTCTTCCTATCAGGACAGTGAGTTCCTTTCCAGGTGCCAGTACTATTAACTCTAACCCTGTCTAATAGGCATAGCACAGGAACCACTTTTATTCCCACCCATCAGTTTCTAAGAAAGCACCTTTTTCTCTCTTCCAGGGGTGGGTAACCTGTGGCTTTGGGGCCAGGTATGACCTAGATCCTTGAGTGTCACCTTTTACCTGAATCTAAATTTTACAAAACAAATTTCTTCAGTAAAAGGATTTGTTCTGTGAAGTTTAGATTCAGTTGAGGGGTCATACAGGTTCCCTATCCCTGCGTGACCTGGTGCTATTAGTCAGTAGGTACTGAGATAACTTGACTATAGATGGTAAGTTACTTTTATTTCTTTAAGAAAAAGGAACTAAGGAAATATCTTTCTGTATGTTCTAAATGTCTTTGTTCATTTTAAAAGAAGAGAAAAAAATTACAATTTAACCACAATTTGGGTCTGTTTCCTTGCATACATTCTAGGGACACACAATATAATTTTTATAAAAATACAGTTGTAATAACTGTATGCATTTCTTTATAGCTTCCTTCCTTCCTTTAATATATACTGTATCATAAATATTCATGTCAATAAATACAGACCCAACATTATTGTTTTTGTTTCTACTATATGGGTTTACATAATGATGCAATGTTTTTGTAAATGATGATGATGATGACGATGATGGTGATGGTGATAATGGCTACCATTTATTGAGTACTTACTACATGAGAGATATATGTTATATGACTTGTATATAGTATTGTATTTAATTCTCATAACAATCCTAGCAAGCATATATTATCTTCATTTTGCAAGTAAGGCAATTGAGGCAATTTAGAGAGATTAAATAGTTTATGATCACAAAGTAAGCCAGGGTTCTAACCCATATTGTTAAAATCTGAACTCAAGTTCTTATTTGTCTGTTCACATTTTAAATATTTTTTTTTCCTCTGATCGATTATCACTTTAGGTAAAATTATTAAAGTGAATTTAAAAGCATAACATATTTTAAGCTTTTTGATATTTAACTCCCCAGAAAAGTCATAACTATTTGCATTCCTTAGAAAAAATTTTTGATGTGCAGTTTTACAATATTCTCCACAATAATGGGTGTTTTCTTTTGCTAATTTGGTTGGGAGAAAGTGGCACATTGTGAGTTTCATTTGCTTATTTTAAATCACTATCTATTGTGGACATTTTTCTAATGTTAAAAGGCCATTCATTTCTTTGTGTACACATGGGATGTTTGTGTTTTTATATTTTATTTATTAAAGATAAATACTTTTTTTGATGTGTGTTTAGAAATTAATGCATATTATTGCATATATTAGTAGTTTATTCCTTTTTATAGTGGAGTAGTATTTCACTTTACAAATATTGGATGGACATTGTTTTCAGTATGGAGTTTATAATGAATCAAGCTGCTATGACATTCTTATAAAAATCTTTTAGATGGAGCTAGATACTCTTTTCTCTTGGGAAAATACTAAGGGCTGGGATATTTTAATTATCTTTTTGTTACTGATTTCTTGATTTCTACAGAAGTCAAATAAATTATTTTATATATTCCAATGGTTTGAAATTTAGGGAGATTTTCTTTACAGTTCAGTGCATAGTATAATTTGGTAAATGTTTAGTATTCATTTGAAAGGAATATATTTATTTTGAAGTTGTTAGAGTGTTCTATAAATGATATTTTGATTTTCCAGTACTTTCTGATTTTGTTCTAACAATATCTAGAGAAAATACTTAAGACAATTATACAATAAATGGAGGACGTTTAAGAAATAAAGGGAAGTAAGGTTTCTATACTTCCCTGGAGCCAGTAAAATGGCAATGTTAGTATCCTGTGATAAGTTATCTATATGTGATGTATTTCTAGGGTAAACACTAAAAATGTTGTGCAAATAGACCTGCACTCCAAAAATACCATCAAGAAATAAAAATGAAATTCTAAAAAATGGTAATTCAAGTTGCCCATAGGAAGGCAAGCAAAAGGAAACAGAAAGAAAATAAGGAGACCAACCATAAAATAGTAAAATAAAATGACAGATGTAAGCTCAAACATATAAATAATTGCATTAAATGTTCATTGTCAAATATACCTCCCCCAAAGGCAAAGATTGAATGAGTGGGTTAAGAAACATGAACCAACTGGGCGGCGCCTGTGGCTCAGTCAGTAAGGCGCCGGCCCCATATACCAAGGGTGGCAGGTTCAAACCCAGCCCCGGCCAAACTGCAACCAAAAAATAGCCGGGCGTTGTGGCGGGCGCCTGTAGTCCCAGCTACTTGGGAGGCTGAGGCAAGAGAATCGCTTAGGCCCAGGAGTTGGAGGTTGCTATGAGCTGTGTGAGGCCATGGCACTCTACCGAGGGCCATAAAGTGAGACTCTGTCTCTACAAAAAAAAAAAAAAAAAGAAACATGAACCAAGTATGTGTTGTCTACAAGAAAATCACTTTAAAGGTAATGATCTAGTTAGGCTCAAAGTAAAATAAAGAGAAAGAATACGTTATGTAAACATTGACCAAAGAAAACCAGAATTGTCTGTATTAATATTAGATGAATTAGACATCAGAGGTACAATTATATGATGGACATGGGTCAGTCAGTCTAGAAGACATGCAATTCTAGGTGCACATCTTCCAGACAACAGAACTGCAAAATATGTGGAGTAAAAATGGACAAAAGAGAAACCAACAAATCCACAGTTATAGTTGAAGACTTCAAAACTCATCTCCTAACAATAAAACAACTGGGCAGGAGGTTAGCATAGATATAGAAGAACTCAACAGGATCGTCATACAACAGAATGATAAACTGACATTTATAGAACCCCGTACAAAACAATAATAGAATATTCCTTCCAAGCATCTGTAAAACATATACTAAGTGAGACTGTGTCCTAGGCAAAATAAATTCAACAAATTTTGAAATCACACATAGACCTCAATGGAATCAGAGTAGAAATTAGTGACAGTATCTCTAAACATTTTGAAACTATATAATGTACTTCTGTATAAAGCTTGGGTTGAGAAGGAAGTGTCAAAGGAAATAAAAGTATGTAATGAACTGAATGAAAATGAAGATTGAAAAAAAATAAGATGGCTTACTTCAAACATTGCTTGCTGGACTGTCCTATCAGGAAGGTAGATACTCAGATACCTTCAGATAGAGGAGAGAGGAGAAGAGTTGTAGCTTAGGTGTAAATCACAGAGAGAGATGACAGAGGTGGCTGGGGTACCCCATGGAGAAAATTTGCAATGCTAAGAAGGAAGAAGAAGAAGAAGACTAGATCTCAGGGAGGATCAAACCCAGAGAGTATCAGAGCCCACTGAAATGGGCAGGATTCCCCTCTCCCGCCTACATGCCTTCAGTGAACAGGAGGCCATCAAGTTTATTGAAGGCCTTTCCACCCTTCACAAGCCCAGGCACAGCAGCAGGTAAGGAATAGTGGGTTGAACTAGCATGTCCTTAGAGTTAAGGCAGTTCATGAGGGGCTCCCTATGAGGCTAGAGTGGTAGTAGCTTTCTTCTATCCAGATGCTTCCTCCCTGCCTCTCTCCTGGCCACTGCAACAGAGAAAGCAGTTTGAGCTGCTGTCCCTTCCCTACTATAGCCATGAGCAGTTTTGAGCCAAGAAGTTCACAAACAGCCTTGATGAGATGCACTCTTGGTGAGGTCTGTGTAGAGAGAGGAACTTACACCACTTCCTTTGATGATGTGTGGTAGAATGGGTACATAATTTGGGAATTCCTTGCCTGCTGGCATTTTGTGGAGTTGTATACCAGCCAGCACCTCAGATAAGCAAGCTGTTCCCAGTGACTTCTGGACTTGAGAGGAGTGCAGGGGACACAGGAGAGATGTCTGGGAACTGGACTTGGGGGAGGGGCAAGGAAGCCCTCAGGGGCATATCTGATGAGATGGACAAAAATATTCTATGCAAATGGAAATCAAAAGAAAAGTGTAGTGATTCACATGTCAGATAAAATAGGCTTTAAATCAACAATAGTAAAGACAGATAAAGATGGTCATTATATGATGTTGAAGGGAGCAATTCAACAAGAAGATGCAACAGTCTTAAATATCTGTGCATCTGACACAGGTGTGGCCAGATTCATAAAGGAAACCCTACTAGATCTAAGAGAAGTGATAAATAGCAGCATAGTAATTGCCAGATACTTCAACACCCCAACAGCTCCTAGAAGCAGAAAATGAATAAAAGAATAATGGACTTAAACAGTACCCTAGAGCAAATGGGCCTAACAGATATTTACAGTACATTTTATCCACCAAACAATTGAATATATATTCTTTTCATCAACACATGCCACATGCTCTAGGACTGGTAACATTTTAGGGCATAAAAGAGGTCTCAACAAATTTTAAAAAATAGAAATTATATCATGTTTCTTCGCATTCCACATTGGAATAAAATTAGAAATAAACTCCAACAGAAAAATTCAATTCTACACAAAGTCATGGAAATTGAATAAAACTGATGCTGAATCATTATTGGTCAAGGATGAAATTAAGATGGAAATCAAAAGATTCGTTATAGTGAATGACATAGGGGCACAAGTTATTAAAATCTATGGGATTCAGCACAAGCAGTCGTAAGCAGAAAATTCATAGCCTTAAATTCATCCCTTAAATGCCTACATCCAAAAGATGTAAAGATCACAAATTAACAATCTAATGAGTCATCTTAAGGAACTAGAAAAGGAAGAGCAAACCAAACCAAAGCCAGCAGAAGAAAAGAAATAATGAAGGTAGGAGCAAAACTAAGTAAAATTGAAAATAAAATAATTCAGAAGATTAATGAAATAAGAAATTGGTTCTTTGAAAAGATAAACAAAATTGACAGACCTCTTACTAGGTTAACCAGTAATAGAAAAGAGAAAGGACCAAAATAAACTCAAATAGAAACAAAAAGAAGATATTATAGCGGATACCACAGAAATATAAAATGTCATCTGTGAATAATAGAAACTATGCACATAAACTAAAAAACTAAGAAAATGGACAAATTCTTGGACACACACAACTTTCTAGTGTTCAAATAGAAAGAAATAGAACTCCTAAACAGACGAATGGTGACCAACGAAATTGACACAAGAATAAAAAATCTTACAGTACCAACAAAAAAATCTTCCAGTACCAACAAAAAAACTTCAGACCTGATGGTTTCACAGTTGAATTGTTTTAGACAGACCTACAAAGAAAAATAGCTACCAATACTGTAGAAATTATTTTATAACATCAAGAAGAAAGCAGTTGTCCCCACCTTGTTCTGCAGAGCCGGTTTCACCTCATACTATAGCCAGGCAAGGATGCAACAAAAAAAGAAAGCTGCGGACCAATATCTCTTATGAATATAGATGCAGAAATCCTCAATAAAATTCTAGCACACCAAATTAACTTAAACAGCACATGAAAAAAATAATCCACAATGCCCAAGTGGGCTTTATCCCAGGGATGGAAGGATGGTTTCAACATATGTAGATACATAAATGTGACTCACCATATAAACATAAGCATAAACATAGATCATATGATCATCTCAATAGATGTAGAAAAAACATCTGACAAAATTAAGCTGCTTTTTTTGGTAAAACCTCTTAATAAAATAGATACAGATGAAATTTACCTCAAAATTATAAATGCCATATATGAACAACCCATACCAACATCATACTGAATGAGGGAAACTTGAGAAAACATTGCCACTTAGAAATGGAGTAAGACAAGGATGCCCACTATCAGTACTTATACTCAACGTAGTGCTGGAAATCCTATTCAGAGCAATCAGGGAAGAGAAGGAAATTAAGAGTATCCACAGTAGGATAAAGGAGGTCAAACTATCGCTTTTTGCTATGATATGATCTTAAATTTAGAAATCCCCAGAAATTCCACTAAGAGACTCCTGGAATTGATAAATACATTAAGCACAGTCTCAGGTTCCAAAATCAATGTGAACAAACCAAGCATTCCTATACATCAGTGTTAGCCAAGCTGAGAATCAAAATCAAAGATTCAATATTTTTCATAATAGCTACAAAAAAATTAAAATACCTAGGAATATATTTAACCAAAGAAGTGAAAGACCTCTACAAGAAGTATAATGAATCACTGAAGAAGGAAAGTACAGATGTTGTAAACAAATGGAAAAACATATCAAGCTCTGGATTGGCAGAGACAACATTGTTAAACTGTCCATAATTACCAAAAGTGATCTACAGATTCAATGCAGTCCCATTCAAAATACAAATGTCTTTTTTCACAGGTCTAGAAAAAATAATTCTGCATTTCATTTGGAATCTGGAAAGAGCATGAACAAATCAGGAGGCATCACTTTACCTCCCAGACTTTAAGCTATACTACAAGACTGTAGTAACCAAAATAGCATGGAACTCCCACAAAAAGAGACATAGACCAATAAAATAAAGCAGAGAATCCGGATATAAAACTGTCTACATAACTGATTTTTGACAAAGCAGACAATATACACTGGAGAAAAGAATCCCTGTTCAGTAAATGTTGCTGGGAAAATTGTATAGCACATGTAGAAGATTGAAACAGGATCCATATTTCCCAGCACTCACAAAAATTAATTTAATGACTCAAGTCTAAAGATTCTAGAAGAAAATATAGGAAAAATTCTCCTAGACATTGGCCTAAGCAAAGAATTTATGAATATCCCAATGGCAATCACAGCAACAACAAAAATATATGGATGGGACTTGATTTAATTAAAAATTTCTGCACAGCCAATGGAAAAATCACAGAGAACACAGACAATATATATAATGGCAGAAAGTATTTGAATGCTATACATCTGATAAAGGGATGATGATGATAAATACCAGACTCTATGAAGAACTCAAGCAAATCGGGAAGAAAAAAAATCAAACAACCCGATTAAAAAGTGGGCAAAAGACACAAACAGAAGTTTTTCAAAAGAAGATAGACTAATGGCCAATAAACATATGAAAAAATGTTCAACATTATTAACTAGGAAATCGCAAATCAAAACCACAGTGAGATAACACTTAACCACATCTATCAGAAAGAATAGATGCTAGCATGCATGCATAGTGAAAAAATACTGATACATTGTTGATGGGACTGTGAACCAATACAATCTTTATGGAAAACCATACAGAGATTCCTCAAAGAATTAAAATGCATTTAACTTTTAGATCCAGCAATCCCACTACTGGATATTTACCCATAAGAAAAAAAGTTGTTTTTTTAAAAGAAGAAACTTGCACTGGAATGTTTATTGCAGCACCATTGACAATAATACAAAGAGGCGAAATCAACCCATATGCTAATCAACTCATGAGTGTTGTAATAAAACATGATATATAAAAACACACCCCATATAATACTACTCAGTCTGGAAGAAAGATTACTTAATCCCTTTTCAACATTTTGGATGGAACTGGAGAGTATTATCTTTTTTTTTTTTTTTTTATTTTTCATTTGAGTCAGCCCCTCTAACTGAAAACAGTCCAGGCTAACTTTATTTTATTTTATTTATTTCTTAATGTTAAATCACAGCTGTGTACATTTGTGCAATCAAGGGGTACAATGTGCTGGTTTCATATACAATCTGAAATATTCTCATCAAACTGTTCAACGTAGCCTTCGTGGCATTTTCTTAGTTATTGTACGTAGACATTTGTATTCTGCATTTAGTAGGTTTCACCTGTACCCATTCTAAGATGCACCATAGGTGTGGCCCACCCATTACCCTCCCTCCACTCTGCCTTCCCCCCTCCCTTCCCCTCCCTTGGCCCTTTCCCCATATTCTTGTGCTATAGTTGGGTTATAGCCTTCATATGAAAGCTATAAATTAGCTTCATAGTAGGGCTGAGTACATTGGATACTTTTTCTTCCATTCTTGAGATACTTTGCTAAGAAGAATATGTTCCAGCTCCATCCATGTGAGCATGAAAGAGGTAAAGTCTCCATCTTTCTTTAAGGCTGCATAATATTCCATGTTATACATGTACCACAATTTGCTAATCCATTCGTGGGTCGATGGGCACTTGGGCTTCTTCCATGACTTAGTAATTATGAAATTGGGCTGCAATAAACATTCTGGTATAGATGTCTTTGTTATATTGTGATGTTTGGTCTTCTGGGTATACCTAGTAAAGGAACTATAGGATTCAATGGCATATTTTTAAATCTCTAAGTATTCTCCAAACATCCTTGCAAAAGGAACGTATAAGTGTGCATTCCCACCAGCAGTGTGGAAGTGTGCCCTTTTCTCCGCATCCACGCCTGCATCTCTTGTTTTGGGATTTTGTTATGTGGGCTACTCTTACTGGGGTTAGGTGATATCTCAAAGTACTTTTGATTTGCATTTCTCTGATGATTAAGGATGATGAGCTTTTTTTCATGTGTCTGTAGATCGTGCATCTGTCTTCTTTAGAGAAGTTTCTCTTCAAGTCCTTTGCCCACCCTGAGATGGGATCACTTGTTCTTTTCTTGCTAATACATTTGAGTTCTCTGTGGATTCTGGTTATTAAACCTTTATTGGAGGTATAACCTGCAAATATTTTGTCCCATTCTGAGGGCTGTCTGCTTGCTTTACTTACTATGTTCTTGGCTGTGCAGAAGCTTTTTAGTTTGATCAGGTGCCAGTAATGTATTTTTGATACTGCTTCAATTGCCTGGGGAGTCCTCCTCATAAAATATTCACTCAGGCCAATTCCTTCAAGAGTTTTCCCTGCACTTTCTTCAAGTATTTTTGTAGTTTCATGTCTTAAGTTTAAATCTTTTATCCAGTGAGAGTCTATCTTAGTTAATGGTGAAAGGTGTGGGTCCAGTTTCAGTCTTCTACAGGTCGTCAGCCAGTTCACCCAGCATCATTTGTTAAATAGGGAATCTTTTCCTCACTGAATGTTTTTAATTGGCTCATCAAAGATCAAATAACGGTAAGTAGCTGGATTCATCTCTTGGTTCTCTATTCTGTTCCACACATCTACTTCTCTGTTTTTGTGCCAGTACCATGCTGTTTTGATCACTATCGATTTATAGTACAGTCTCAGGTTTGGTAGTGTGATTCCTCCTGCTTTGTTTTCATATCTGAGTAATGTTTTGGCTATTCGAGGTTTTTTCTGATTCCATATAAAATGAAGTATTATTTTTTTCAAGATCTTTAAAATATGACAATGGAGCTTTGATAGGAATTGCATTAAAATTATATATAGCTTTGGGTAGTATAGACATTTTAACGATGTTGATTCTTCCCAGCCATGAGCATGGTATGTTTTTCCATCTGTTAACATCTTCAACTATTTCTTTTCTTAAAGTTTCATAGTTCTCTTTATAGAGATCTTTCACGTCCTTTGTTAGATAAACTCTCAAATATTTCATCTTCTTTGGCACTACTGTGAAAGGAATAGAGTCCTGGACTGTTTTTTCGGCTTGGCTATTGTTGGTATATATAAAGGCTAGAGATTTATGGGTGTTGATTTTGTAGCCTGAGACATTGCTATATTCCTTGATCATTTCTAAAAGTTTTGTAGTAGAATCCCTAGTGTTTTCCAGACATATGATCATGTCATCTGCAAAGAGTGAAAGTTTGATCTCTTCTGACCCTATGTGGATACCCTTGATCGCCTTTTCTTCCCTAATTGCAATGGCTAAAACTTCCATTACAATGTTAAACAGCAATGGAGACAATGGGCAACCTTGCCTGGTTCCTAATCTAAGTGGAAATGATTTCAATTTAACTCCATTCAATACGATATTGGCTGTGGGTTTGCTATAGATGGCCTCTATTAGTTTAAGAAATGTTCCTTCTATATCAATTTTGTTAAGTGTTCTGATCATGAAGGGGTGCTATATATTATCAAAAGCTTTTCCTGCATCTATTGAGAGAATCATATGGTCTTTATTTTTTAGTTTGTTTATGTGCTGAATTACATTTATATATTTACGTGTATTGAACCAGCCTTGAGAGCCTGGGATAAATCCCACTAGGTCATGGTGTATAATTTTTTTTTTTTTTTTAGATATCACTACATAAAATTTATTCTATTTTTTATAAAAAAGTGTATAACACCGGCACCTACTTTTAAATCAATTAGTTTATGAAACCATTTTCTTTTGTAGAATACACATTGGCATTGAGACAGTTTAAAGAAATGTAATGGCTTTCTACAAAAAAATTAGTTTTGATTGTTGTACCCCCCATACTTTGTGTTTGCACACATAGAGGAAAATTATATTTTTCAAACATTTTATATTCAGCAATTTTTTAAAAAGTACAGTTTTCCACGGCTATAGTCTTATAAAGGACTTGACTGAAAGTTTGAAATAAAAAAATTAAGGTACTAGAATAACTGCTGTCTCTTTCATCAGCATTTTCATATAGAAGAATCTGAGTTGGCATGCACACAACTTCTCTTGTTGTCACATACCTGTGTTTAGGGAAAATTGTACCTATTTTACAGAAAAATCCCAATACACATACTGTAATAAGCTTGAAACAATGTTAAAAAGACCAGTGAGAATGGCACACAAAAGTCACTTCTTTATAAATAATTAACTGGAATTCTTGATCAGGTAGTGCACACAGGGTGGTCTGGTCCTCAGGGCTTTGCTCTCTAGAAGAAGACCTTTAAGTACTTTTTAAAAACTTTCGCATCAGGTTGCTGAAGCGCTTGACAAAACTGAATTATTTCTGGAGCTACTTGCAAGGAGGGCAGGTATTCTTGTTGAAGATACTGCACACTCTGGGCCCCTTCTGAGATGGATGGTTTTCAGTGTCACTGAACACTCAGATAAAGCCAGCACTGTCTGCGCATCCGCCAGGTCAAAGGTCTGCTTCAAAGGCTCCAGGAAACACACGGGCACGATGTGCTTATAAACAAAATCAACAAATCCCACTGGTCCATCTTTATCTCCCCAGAGTTCTACCAACTTTGAGAGGATGATAAAACACGTTTTCTGTGCAATTAGATCTGGATATTCAACTGCTTCTTGGATAACAGTGACCAGCACTCTTTCCACATTCTCTGCACCCTGGTTGGCAATGATGGCGCTCATCCCGCTGCCCATGACTGTCTGTAGGAAGGTGAAGTAGCTCTGGCGCAGCATCTGCTTCTCCAGTGCTACACACTGGTCGTTCTCCTCGGCTAGCGCAGCAGCACCTCGAAGATGGTGTGCAGCAGGGGCATGAACATCTGCTGCAGGAACGGCGACACCTGCACCTTAAATTTAGCTGTAATCTGGTTGATAAGAGGAATGAACTCCTGGAGGTCTTTCGCTTCACAATCTTTGAGCATGTGTTCTGAGGCAGATGGGATGAATGGAAGAACTTCTTCCTCCAGGCAAATAATCATTCGATGAAGGAAAGTGCGAACTCCACTTCTGAGAATGTCCTTTTGTAAGGGACAACTGAGGGCTGGCAAGAATGTCTGTAAGCAGTCCAGATAAACTTCTGAACAGCCACATTGTTTCACAGTCTGCTTGTTGCTGAAAGCTTTGCTGGTTTGACTGGCAAACCCCACTGCATGGTTGAGACCTTCTGCTAGAGAGGCCTGCCTTCCTTCATCTCTTGCCAGCATCAACTTCCCAGCGTGGCCAGTAGATTCCTCATTAGGGCCTGCTTTCTCTCAGCTGGGTATTCACTGTTGACAATCAGTACTCCAACTGTCTCATAGACAAACAGCTGGTCATCACTGCTCAGCAAGGACTGGTAACTGTTCTCAGGTGGAGAAAGCTCTAATAAATCTTGTATTCTATTCAAAATATCTTCAATGAAAGGATTCATTTGTTTATTGAGAGATTTGACAAATCTAGAAAACAGGTACATGGTCCTGCTCTGGACTTTTGCACTGGAGTGCCGCAGACCTCTGTGATCTAAGAAAGCCATTAGTACACATGGAACGTGTTGAGGTTCGACTGTGAAAAACTTCTCGTATCTAACAACCGTTTCAAAGAACTCTAATGTCACAGACGTGTGCTGATAGGAGCTGACTCCTGACGTTACCAAACGTTCACATCTAGCTTTGGAAACGTCTCCTGAGAAATGAGCACCGTGAGACATGGGAAGAGCTTCAGCCAACATATACAGCAATCTTATCACCACTTCCATGTCCATGAACCGCATGGTCTGCCAGTTCTGCAGTGTAGAGCTAAACACTCTGCCAACAGACACCAGCAGCAATTCCGGGGAGACCTGAGCCAGCCTGTCCAGCAACAGCTTCAGTTGTTTTCTGTATTCTACAAACATGGCTTCATCTTCACCCTCATTTTCAAAGTTATATTCCCCATCATAAGTCAATTTTTTCATAACGGCCAACATGATTGCGTCCACATTAGCTTTCTGCTGATCCGAGAGCACCGTGAGTTATTTCAAAATATGAAGATAATCGTAACAGAACCCAATAATGTTGGAAGAAATGTCGTCATCCTCATGGATCAGGAGCTGCAGCATCAGTGCCACTTTCGTTTCAATTGCTTGCAGTGCCCTTTGAGCATTCTTAGGATCTTATTGAGTATATTCATTAGTGATATTGCTCTATAATTTTCTTTTCTTGTTGGGCCTTTCCCTGGTTTAGGGCTCAAGGTGATGTTTGCTTGGTAGAATGTGTTGGGTAGTATTCCTTCTTTTTCTATATTTTGGAAGAGGTTTAGTAATATAGGTACTAGTTCTTCTTTAAAGGTTTGGTAGAATTCTGTCGTTAAGCCATCTGGTCCTGGGCTTTTCTTTTTAGGGAGATTTTGTATAGTTGATGCTATTTCAGAACTTGATATAGACCTGTTCAACATTTCCACTTTGTTCTGGCTAAGTCTTGGTAGGTGGTGTACTTCCAAGTATTGGTCGATTTTTTTCAGATTTTCATATTTCTTTCTTTCTTTTTTAATTAATATTAAATCATAGCTATGTACATTAATGCGATCATGGTTCACCATACATTGGTTTTATAAACAGTTTGACACATTTTCATCATAATGGTTAGCATAGCCTTCCTGGCATTTTCTTAGTTATTGTGTTAAGACATTTATATTCTACATTTACTAAGTTTCATATGTACCCTTGTCAGATGCACCGCAGGTGTAATCCCACCTATCACTCTCCCTCTGTCCATCCTCCCCCCTACCTTCCCTCCTTCTTCCCATTCCCCATATTCTTAGGTTATAACTGGGTTATAGCTTTCATATGAAAGCCAAAAATTAGTTTCATAGTGGGGCTGAGTACATTGGATACTTTTTCTTCCATTCCTGAGATACTTTACTAAGAAGAATATGTTCCAGCTCCATCCATGTAAACATGAAAGAGGTAAAGTCTCTATCTTTCTTTAAGGCTGCATAATATTCCATGGTATACATATGCCACAGTTTATTAATACATTCGTGGATCGGTGGGCACTTGGGCTTTTTCCATGACTTAGCAATTGTGAATTGGGCTACAATAAACATTCTGGTGCAAATATCTTTGTTCTAATGTGATTTTTGGTCTTCTGGGTATATACCTAGTAGAGGAATTATAGGATTGAATGGCAGGTCTATTTTTAGATCTCTAAGTGTTCTCCAAACATCTTTCCAAAAGGAATGTATTAATTTGCATTCCCACCAGCAGTGCAGAAGTGTTCCCTTTTCTCCACATCCATGCCAACATCTCTGGTCTTGGGATTTTGTGATATGGGCAAATCTTACTAGAGTTAGATGGTATCTTAAGGTAGTTTTGATTTGCATTTCTCTGATGATTAAAGATGATGAGCATTTTTTCATATGTCTGTAGGCCGTGCGCCTGTCTTCTTCAGAGAAGTTTCTCTTCAAGTCCCTTGCCCAGCCTGCGATGGGATCACATGTTCTTTTCTTGCTTATACGTTTGAGTTCTCTGTGGATTCTGGTTATTAAACCTTTGTTGGAGACATAACCTGCAAATATCTTCTCCCATTCTGAGGGCTGTCTGCTTTCTTTCCTTACTGTGTTCTTGGGTGTGCAGAAGCTTTTTAGTTTGATCAGGTCCCAGTTGTGTATTTTTGAAGATACTTCAATTTCCCAGGGGGTCCTCCTCATAAAATACTCGCCCAGACCGATTTCTTCAAGGGTTTTCCCTGCACTCTCTTCTAGTATTTTTATAGTCTCATGTCTTAAGTTTAAATCTTTAATCCAGTGGGAATCTATCTTAGTTAATGGTGAAAGGTGTGGGTTCAGTTTCAGTCTTCTACAGGTTGCCAGCCAGGGATTGCATTAAAATTGTATATTGCTTTGAGTAGTATGAACATTTTAACAATGTTGATTCTTCCCAGCCATGAGCATGGTATGTTTATCCATTTGTTAATGTTTTCAGCTATTTCTTTTCTTAGAGTTTCCTAGTTCTCTTTATAGAGATCTTTCACATCTTTTGTTAGATAAACTCCCAAATATTTCATCTTCTTTGGCACTACTGTGAACGGAATAGAGTCCTTAACTATTTTTTCAGCTTCACTATTGTTGGTATATATAAAGGCTACCCATTTATGAATGTTGATTTTGTAATCCAAGATGCTTCTGTATTCCTTGATCACTTCTAAAAATTTTGTAGTAGAATCCCTGGTGTTTTCCAGATCTACAGTCATATCAACTGCGAAGAGCGAAAGTTTGATCTCTTCTGACCCTACATGGATACCCTTGATCGCCTTTTCTTCCCAATTACGGTGGCTAAAACTTCCATCACAATGTTAAAGAACAGTGGAGACAATGGGCAGCCTTGTCTGGTTCCTGATCTGAGTGGAAATTATTTCAGTTTAACTCCATTCAATACAGTATTGGCTATGGGTTTGCCGTAGATGGCCTTTATCAGTTTAAGAAATGTCTCTTCTGTACCAATTTTCTTAAGTGTTCTGATCATGAAGGGGTGCTGGATATTATCAAAAGCTTTTTCTGCATCAATTGAGAGAATTGTATGGTCTTTGTTTTTTAATTTGTTTATGTGCTGAATTATACTTATGGATTTACGTATATTAAACCAGCCTTGAGACACTGGGATAAAACCGACTTGGTCATGATGTATAATTTGTTTGATGTGTTGCTGGATTCTTTTTGTTAGGATCTTGTTGAATATTTTTGTATCTATATTCATTAGTGATATTGGTCTATAATTTTCTTTTCTTGTTGGGCCTTTTCCTGGTTTGGTGATCAGGGTGATGTTTGCTTCATAGAACGTGTTGGGTAGTCTTCCTTCTTTTTCTACCTTTTGGAACAGGTTGAGTACTATAGGTACTAATTCCTCTTTAAAGGTTTGGTAGAATTCTGACGTGAAGCCATCTGGTCCCGGGCTTTTCTTTTTAGGGAGATCTCATATGGTTGATGCTAGTTCAGAACTTGATTTGGCATGTTCAACATTTCCACTTGATTCTGGCTAAGTCTTGGAAGGTGACGTGCTTCCAAGTATTGGTCAATTTCCTTCAGATTTTCATATTTCTGAGAAGAAAGTTTCCTGTAATTTCATTGTAATTCATTAAGGATTTTTTGAATTTCTGAGGAGTCTGTTGTTATTTTGTCTTTGTCATTTCTGATTGATGAGATTAGAGATTTTACTCTTTTGTTCCTATTTAGGTTAGCCAAAGTTTTATCTCTTTTATTCACCTTTTCAAAAAATCAACTTTTTGATTTATTGATCTGTTGTATAATTCTTTTGTTTTCAATTTCATTTAATTATGCTCTAATTTTGGTTATTTCTTTTCTTCTACTGGGTTTGGGTTTGGAATGTCCTTCCTTTTCCAGTTGCTTGAGATATCCCATTAAGTTGTTAACTTCCTCTCTTTCCATTCTCTTGAGGAAGGCTTGCAGTGCTATAAATTTCTCTCTTAGGATTGCCTTTGTGATATCCCAGAGGTTCTGATAATTCGTGTCTTCATTGTCATTTTGTTCCAAAAATTTGGCGATTTCCTTCTTAATCTCATGTCTGAACCAGCTATCATTCAGCATAAGGTTAATTAACTTCCATGTTTTTGTATGAGTGTGCAGATTCCTGTTGTTACTGAGTTCAACTTTTATTCCATGGTGGTCTGAGAGGATACAAGGAATAATTCTATTTCTTTAAATTTACTGAGGTTAGACCTGTGACCTAAGATGTGATCGATTTTGTTGGGATGAAATGTTCTGTAGATGTCTGCTAAATCTAAATGTTGGATGGTTTAGTTTAAATCTAAAATTTTCTTGCTCAGCTTCTTATTCGAGGATCTATTCAGCACTGCCAAAGGAGTGTTGAAATCTCTGACTATTATGGACCTGGAGGAAATCAAGTTGCTCATGTCTGTTAGAGTTTCTCTTATAAAATGAGGTGCATTCTGGTTGGGTGCATAAATATTCATATTTGAAATCTCATCATATTGAGTATTACCCTTAACAAATATGTAGTGACCATTCTTATCTTTCTTTACTTTTGTTGGTTTAAAGCCCATTGTGACAGCAAATAGAATTGCAACACCTGGTTTTTTCTGATTACCATTTGCCTGAAATATGGATGACCACCCTTTCACCCTGAGTCTATATTTATCTTTTAACATAAGATGTGACTTTCGTATGCATCAAATATCTAGCCTGAGTTTTTGTATCCAGTCAGCTAACCTGTGCCTCTTTAGAGGACAGTTTAAGCCATTCACATTAATGGAGAATATTTATAGGTCTGGTAAAATTTTGGGTATCAAGTTTTTCAAAAGTCCAGTGGACAATTTTACTCCTTTCACCATTGTGGAGGTTGGAGTTTGATCAAAAGTTTCTGAGTGAGTTAATTTTTGTGGTAGAGGTTTGGGACGGTCATTATGGAGGATAGGTCTGAGAATATCCTGGAGAACAGTTTTGGTTATGGCAAATTTCTTCAACATATGAATGTCATTAAAGTGTTCAATTTCTCCATCATAAATGAAACTCAGTTTAGCTGGGTATAGGATCCAGGGTTGAAAGTTATTTTGCTTTAGGAGATTAAAAGTCGATGACCACCCTCTTCTGGCTTGAAAGGTTTCAGCAGAGAGACCTGCAGTCATTCTAGTATTCTTCCCTTTGTAAGTAATAGATTTCTTGCATCTAGCTGCTTTCAGAATTTTTTTCCTTCGTATTGACACTAGTGAAGTTAATTATGATATTCCTGGGTGATGTCTTATTCGGATTGAGACATGTTGGGGTTCTGAAACTGTCTGCCATCTGGATTTCAGAATCTCTTGACATATCTGGAAAATTTTCTTTCATAATTTCATGGAGAAGGGCCTCTGTGCCTTGCGAGGCCACTTCATCACTTTCAGGGATTCCAAGGAGGCGGACATTAGCCTTCTTCGAATTATGGCAGAGCTCTCTAAGAGAATGATCTGTTTTTGCTGTCCATTTCTCTTCTTCTTTGAGAGTTTGGGAGCGTTGAAATGCCTTGTCTTCAATGTCAGAAATCCTTTCTTCTGCCAGCTCCACTCTGTTACTGAGGGATTCTACTCTGCTTTTCAGATCTTTGAGGGCTGCAAATTCTTGCTTCTGTGCATCAAAATCTTTGGTGGTTATGTCTTTAAATTCATTAAATTCTTGAGACAGTTTTTGAATTTCTCCTTGAATTTCTAATTCTGACTTTTGAATTGCTCTTCGGATTTATAATTCCAAATTTTCCTCCATTCTGTTAATCTTGTTTGCAATCCAAATTCTGAATTTGATTTCTAACATCTTGGCCAGCTGTTTATGAATGGGATCTTCAGTTACATCTGCCGTATCTTTTTTTTGGGGGGGGGTTGATCTATTCTTGTTATTCATGTTACCAGAGTTTTTCCGCTGATTGCGCCCCATGATTACTTTACACCATTTGTTTTTTTCCCCTGGAGCCTTGTTGAGGACCTGTGCAGGGCTGCGGCCTGAGATATTGGTGACCTATTTGATGTGGTGGGGCTAAGTGGTTCTGTCTTGTTTTCAGCTGGTCTCTGTTCACCACTAGTGAAACAGTTACTCTGGGTTGAAGTATCAGCTGTGGAGAAATACCAGCAATTAAGTCACCCCGCCCTCCACAGGCAACAATTGGAAAAGGAAAATCAAACCTTCCTACAACCACACACCCAGGGCACCACTGGAATAGTCCTCAGGCGATTGGCTCAGTTTAAAAGGTCCAAATAAATTGTCTCAGTCAGCACCTGTCTCAGGTGGGAGAGTTTAAAAGGTCTCTGGCAACTGGAACTCAGGGGTCTGGTGACAACTCAAATATGATTTGTTCCGGTGCTCCGTGAAGTCCAGAGGACCCACCCAGCATATAGATTAGTCTGGGAAGGTTGATGTCTCCTTCCCCACCTTGTAGATCTGTCACACCCAGTCACTGCTAGCCTCGCAGGGCTGTGACCCAGTCAGTTGTCTCCAGTGAGCAGATACTCCAGAGGTTTGCACCTGCCTAAATCACAAGGAAGTCTGTATCTGCTCAGCCAGGCTGCTGATCTCTGCCTCTATCCTGCAGGGGGCGGTGAGGCCTATCAACCTCGGGTGCTTGATGGAGGATGGGGGGTGTTAACTCAGTTCCAGCCCTGCCCTTGATTGATGTTACTGGCAGAACAGAACAACCTTGTGGGAGTTTTTTTTTTGTCCCTGCTAAATTCCTCTGCAGAAGAGGGGCTGGTTTGAGTTCCCAGAACCTGTGCCTCCAGCCCTGTCTTTACTCCTGCAGGCTTGTATTCGCAACACGGTTAGCTGTCAGCTCTATCCTCCTGTCCTCTTTTGTCTATAGAGTTCCTGGTCAGGGCATGAGGAGGCCCGGTGGGTGATGTAGCGTGTCTCTGCGCAGCTCTTACCTGGGTCCGGGAGGGTGCGGATTGTGGGTGCTGGCACAGCTCTTCTGGAGGTCCGGGTGGGTCCCGATGCAGCTTTTACCGGGTCCGGGAGGGTGCCAATCACGGGTCCTGCGCAGCTCTTCCAGAGGTCCAGGCAGGTGCCGATCGTGGGTCCCGGTGCAGCTCTTCCAGAGGTCCGGGAGGGTACTGATCACGGGTCTTGACGCAGCTCTTCCGGAGGTCCGGATCTAGAGAGTATTATCTTATGTGATGTGTCTAAAGAATGGCAAAGCAAACACTACATGCATTCAATATTAAATTGGAAGTAACCAATCTGCTGTCATAGTCCCCGATGGATGTCAGACTCAACAGAAATCAACCACAGAGGAGGAGGGAGGGGTTGGGTGAAATTATACCTAATGGGTACAGTGAACAGTATCTGGGTGATGGGTACACTTATACCCTGGATGCAGTTCGTACAAAAGCTGTTACCCCTGAGATTAAAAAAAAAAAAAAAAAAGAAAATGAAAATTTGTAGGATGCAATTAAAGCAGTATTGAGACCGAAAGTCATAGCACTCAGGTTGTTATACTTGGAAAAAAGAACAGTCTTAAACCAATAATATTAGCTCTCATCTTAAAAAATCTAGGAAAGGAAAAGGAAAGTAATCCCAAAGCAAGCAGGATGAAGATAAGAATAATGGTAAAAGCAGAAATCAGTGAAATTGAAAGTGCAAAATAATGGAGATAATCAAAAAGAAAGAGATTTTTCTCTTTGAGAGATTTATAAAATGGACAAACCTGTAGCATGTCTGATAAAAGAGAAGGAAAAAACACACAGATTATCAGTGTAAGGAATAAAATAAGGAATACCACTGTAGACACTACAGATATCACAAGGACAATAAAGTAATACTAGGAGCAACTCTACACACACAAATTCAACAACTTAGTAGATATTGATTAAGTCTTTGAAAAACCCAACCAACCACAAGTCACTCAATATGAAATGGATAATTCTTTTTAATTTTTCTTTTTTGGGGGGCAGGGGGTCGATACAGGGTCTTCCTGTGTTACCCAGACTGGTCTTGAACTCCTGGCCTTAAGCAATCCTTCTGCCTCAGCCTCCCAAAGTGCTGGGACTATATGCATGAACTGCTGTGCAGGTGAAATGGTTAATTTGAATAGCATGGTGACTATGATGGAAGTTGAATTCATAATGTATAAACTTCCCCCTAAGATCTTCAGGCTCCGGTGGTTTCCCTGGAGAATTCTACCACATATTTATAGAAGAATTAACACCAATTCTACATAATCTCTTAAAGAAAATAGTGGAAAGAATACTTTAGAATCTAGTAATATCCTGATAGTACGAACAGACAAAAATGGTACCAAAAAGAAAAGTCCAGATTAATATCTTATGAATATAGTTGCAAATTTTTTAAATAAAATATTAAGTAAACTTCAGTGATATTTAAGGAGAATATATGACCAAGTGAGGGCTATTTCAGAGACAAATCACATTTCAGATCAATTGATGCAAAAATCCAAAACATTCATGATTTTCAAAAATCAATAACTTCTTCAACTGGTTAGAGAACATACACATTAAACCTATAAGAAATTTCTTATTTAAGGGTGAAAGACTGAATAGTTTTTTCGTAAAATCACAAGCAAAGCAGAAATATTTGATCTTACCACTCTTACTCAGCATAGTGTACTGAAAGTTCTAATCAGTGCAGATAAACAAGGAAAGGAGATGAAGGGCATACAAATTGGGAAGGAAGAAATACAACTATCTTGTTTGTAAATAACAAGATTACTCTGAAAATCACAAAGAATCCAAGTATAACTACTTTTATAATTGAATACAACAACGTGGCTGGATGTAAGATAAACTATAAAAATCAGTTGTATTCCTATGTACTAGCAATGAACATGTTGATATCAAAATGAAAAAACTGAATACTATTTATGATTGCTCAAAAATAGGTTATACATCTAAAAACCACCTCCAAGCTTTGTATGCTAAAAAGTACAAAATGATGATGGATTAACTCAACAAAGAAATAAATGTAGAGACTTACTGTGTTCATGGATCAAAAGATATAGTACCAACTCTTTTTGAGTTGATATACAGATTTAATGAAATTGCAAGAAAAATTCTAGCAAGATTTTTGTAGATGTAGACAAGATTATTATAAAATTTGTATAGAAAGGAAAGAGAACTCGAATAGCTAGAACAATTTTTAAAAAGAATAGTAAAGTGTTAGAAATCAGCCTACTTGATTTCAAAACTTATTATATAGCTTTAGTAATCAAAATTGGTGTGATATTGGTAGAAGCGTAGACTGATAGATTGATGGGAAAGAATACAGACATAGACCAACAAAAATATTTGACAGGAGTTAAAAAGCAGTTCAACAAATGATGCCAGAATAATAGTAAGAATAAAAAACTTCAAGCTAACTCACATATTGTATACAAAATGGATCATGGATTTAAATGCAAAAATATAAAAATTATAAAACTTTTAAGGAAACAGAATCTAGGGATAGAGGTAGAGTTCTTAGACTTCACTCCAAAAGCACTTACCATAAAAGAAAAAAATGAGAAATTGGACTTCCTCAGATTGAACACTTTTGCTTTGCCCATCCTGGTGAGAACGTAGAATGATAAGCTAGAGTTGGAGAAGATGTTCA
This sequence comes from Nycticebus coucang, assembly GCF_027406575.1. Taxonomy (NCBI): domain Eukaryota; kingdom Metazoa; phylum Chordata; class Mammalia; order Primates; family Lorisidae; genus Nycticebus; species Nycticebus coucang. The sequence goes on along the minus strand of NC_069783.1, from coordinate 71,193,929 downwards.
CAAATACATACCCAACAAAGGCATATTATCTAGAAAGACTTTTAAATCTCAACAGTAAAAAGTAAACACCTACTAAAAATAGGAAATGAGCAAATGACACGAAGAAACAATTTTCCAAGCCAAATATACTGATAGCATAATAAGCATATGAAACAAATTCACATTGTTAGTCATTAGAGAAATGCTAGTGAGGATGTGGTGGGAATGTAAAATAGCAAAATGGTATATAGTCACCCTGGAAAACAGTTTGGCAGTTACTTTAAAAAGCAAGCATGTTTTTATATATAATGCCCTCCTAGGTATTATGGCAGAGAAATGAAAAGTTAGTTCAGGCAAAAATCTCTATATAAATATTTATAGCAGCCTTATTTGTAATTAGCCCCAAGCTGGAAACAACCTCAATGTCCTTTAACAAGTGAGTGATTAAATAATCTGTGGTACATTTGTACTAGGAAACATTATGCAGCAATATACAAGCAACAGCTTGAATGGATCTTCAGAGATATATGCTGATCCCCCAAAGATTCTATTTATGTAATATTCTTAAAATAATAAAATCATAGAAATATAGAATAGATTAGTGGTTATTTGGAGTTAAGTAGGGAGTAGGGTTTGAAGTCAGTGGGTATGGCTATGAGAAGGCAACTTGAGGGATCCTTATAGTTTTAGAAATTTGGATCTTTACTGTCAATGTCCTGGTTGTGATATTGTATATTGTTCTAAGATGGTTACCATTGGGGAACTGGGGAAAGGGCACATGTGTTATGTCTTTATTATTTCTTATGATTGCATGTGTATGTATAATTCTGTCATAATAAAAATTTAAATAAAAATTTGTGATGAAGCACATTTTATTTAATTTTTAGTTTCTTTTTTCTCTTACATGTATTCATACATTATTTACCAAGTATAGACCTAATAGTTGTCCTTTTTTGTCTGTTTTTAGATATTCTGCTTATTTTTCTGAACATCTGAATTTTAGTATGACAGGTGCATCTAAGGTTTCAAATTTGTCAGCTCCTATACAGAATTTCTTAATGAGGAAAAAAGGCATAGCTTTATTTATATGAAATTTCCCTAATCCTCACTTAACTGTTATATGTGGCAAATATAATTTTGAAATTCAGGGAGCAACCGTATGTGTTTAAAATACCCATTACATACATTATATTGTATATCATAAAAATACCATGTATAGCTTTTTTAGTTTATAAAGTACTTCAAGCTTTGTATTTTTTGCTTTTCCTGGCATTGACTTCCTTATATGCATGGAAAGTCACTTAGATGGTAGCTACATATGCCTAATTCTTTTCGTATAAAATCTTATACCATAACCTCCATTTAAACCAGTGATTTCCATTATGAGTACTGTTTACAATCTTTCCTCTCTTTCATCTATAACATGATGGTTTTTATTTACATTCTTAAATGCCACTTTCCTATTAGCTCTTCAGTAATTGTTCAGATGCTCTATTCATTGTGACAACATGAAACAGATTAAGTTATTTAGGAAACTGCAAACTTCCTAATTGTGAACCATTTTACCAATTTAGGAGATTGACAGGTGTGCATTAGATTAGAAGAGACTCTTCTCATTGGCAAGTATGAAATTGGACATTTGAATAGTAACTTTGAAAAACTACCAACTTTGGAATAGTTCTTTGGAGAAAATATAGAGAAGCCCTATTTTGTTAATTCTAATTCAGTGGTTCTCAACCTGTGGATCGCAACCCCTTTGTAACAATGAAAATACATCCTGCATATGAGGTGTTTACATTATGATTCATAACAGTAGCAAAATTATAGTTATGAAGTAGCAACGAAAATAATTTTATGGTTGGGGGTCACCACAACATGGGGAACTGTGTTAAAGGGTCACGGCATTAGGAGGCATTAGGAAGGTTGAGAACCACTGCTCTAATTAAAGGAGTAATGTTCCTTGCTTATCATGTGCAGATGCTCAATTCTTTTTAAGAAGTTTTGGAGTTCCATTGTTGGGTAAGTAGTGTGGTTTACTTCCTTGCTCACTAATGTAGTACTCCTAGTAGTCTCTGGTATGTGAGGCAACTGAATAAAATGATTGGATTCAGGGCAGGTTAGGAAAATAATTTAAATTATATACTTCTTTATAACTAGTAAAATGACTTGCATTTTATTTGTTTTCTCTTAAAAGTTATGCCATGCATTAAAATTAAATGTACAAGTTAATTAAATCATATTCTTTGAATAATTAGCACAGTAAGGTACACAGTTATATGCAGATTGTTCATGTTGGTGTTTTTCTAACAAAAGTGATGCTTATCTTAAAAGTGAAATTCAAATCTTTTCCTGATCAATTACCTTAATAATAGAGGAAGTCTGCAGTTTTTTTTCCTTCTTCTTCTTTTTTTTTGTCTAGCCAGGTAGGTAAGTTGTAATTTCAAGCAGTTTGGTTTGCTAAGAATGATTAAGACACCATTCCCTTTGAGGTTTACCCTTTTGCTTCTAAGGTACAACTGTTTATCATCTTGGGTCAAAGGTTATAAAAAGTAGTCATCAATTAAAGCTTTATTGGTTGTAATTGGTAGTGCTATGAAAGGAGCTAGCCAAATTGAATCTGATAATAAAAGACTCTTTGTTAAAATATTTAATAAATTAACACTCTGTCGTGGAAGGGGGAAGCTAAATTGCAAAGGCCAAGATTGTTAATCATAATGTTTACTTTCTTCAAAAGCACAGACTCAACTACTCCATAATCATTAGACATCAGATTTCTTTCTTTCCTTTTTTTTTTTTTTTTTTAAATCCTACCGACTCTGTCAGTCCCCGGAGGGGATGCTCTTCTATGGCTCGTGCTTGGAATATAGCAGGAGGAGGAAATGCCAAGACAAACATAGGTTATAAAGGCCATCTTAAAAATAAACAGAGCTCTGTTAGAATGTCAGACTGCTTCTGCTCTCTTCAGAAAGGGTCAGAAGTTTATGTAGATTAATTTTGTAGGCAAATTAAGTGATATCAAGAACTGGAGCATTTGGATATAACAATAGTTTTAATGATAAATTATCTATCAGAGCCATTATTCTTTCCCCATATATAGTTTTTTTACAAAGTGTTTTGACAATGTGTGGCTCTTGAATTTTAGGCATTTTTCAAAGCCCTAATATACATTAGTGGATTTGTGACACATATCTCTATGACTCTTGAATGACCTTGTCTTGGGAATTCTGTGAATGGGTTTTTACATGTGGGAATTCAATGTTTCTATATTTAAGCAATAGGGGGCATTTTGGTTTTTTTCCTTACACATGTTTCTGCAGTCTGATGTTTAGGGCATTTCTAATGAGAGAAAATCCTGCCTTGAGCCTGCTGTGCAAATTAGCCATATGGTGAAGTGTAATATCCCGCTGAACATCATTATAGGGCTCTATGAAAAGTACTCCCTTTTTCACATGGAAGCAAATTAAAATGGCCCTTTCAGGTTTTTTTTTTTTTTTTTTTAAACTCTGAATAAACCTGTCTTCACCTGGATGCTATGACAGTTAAAACGGAGTTCCAGCTGCATTTAGGGTGGTGAAATTACAGGCTTTGCCCAAGACCTAATGAAAATATTGCTTCCTGTGGGCAAAGCCGGAAGAACAATGATGTATGCTTCCCTTCTTCTGTCCCTCTCCCTTGTTCTTTCTGTAGTTGTCCTTAGCTGCTTCTCAATCTAAGGGTTAATTTCTGTTACTGTGTTGGGTAGAAGGACCCACTCCACTCTCCAAAGGACTGCATACCAATTTCTGCCAGGCAAGACCCACTAGTTCAAGAGCTGTTTAGACAAATAAGGGCACAATGAATATTTAATAAATAGGACATAAAGTGTGTCCTTTTTTGCCTGCTGTGTAGACATATTACACATGTGAAGTAGTGTCCCAATGTAAATATTTTGTTTTCTCTGCATTGCTAGGAATGTAGATGCCACTATGTTTAAAAGCATGGGGCTCATTAATAGTTTGAAATGTTCCAGGTGTCTTTGTATATGATGTACACTGTTACCTTTCACAAAGAAAAAGAAATCCATAGAGAGTCTTTCATCTCTTTTCTCTTTTCCACTAGTTTCTCTTTTCCCTTAAGGCTGGGATCACATGATCCTGACTTACTTGATTACTGGTATGCATTTGTAACTTATCACAGCTAAAATTTGGCTTTGAGCTTTGTTAGCAGTAAATTTTAACCTCTTTTACAGATAAAAACAAAACCATTATGCATTTGTGCACATTGAGTAGCAATACAAGATTTTGTGTTTCTTATGATTATATACAAGTTAGTATTTGAACACATGGAGAAGTAGTCAAGGTTATCACTTGTGTTTTGTTTTTATTTTTAAACCTTTATTGAAAGCCATATTAGTTCCACCATTTGTATGGTGACAATTTATAGCACGCATTTGAAGAAAAGGAATGGTATTATGGAGTAAAGTAGATCATGCTAAATTATGATGGAGAATGTATCTTTGCATGCAAAATTCAATGGAAAGAGTATATACAATATGATCCTATATATGTAAGTATATATCAAATTTCTATCCATTTAGGATAGGAAAACGTCTTGTAAGTGAGTACACCAAAAAGTAAGCAGTAGTTATTTTGCAGTGGCTTTATTGGCTTTTATTTTGTCTGTTTATCCGATTTGTGTTGTCTAATCTTTTTGCAAGTCACCTATTTTACTTGTGTAACTAAAAATAACTTAAAAAGTCAATGTAGAAAACATAGCTATAAACAAATGGTTAAGAAAAAAGAACTATTTCCAGCATAGTCTGAGAAGTTTGTAATTTCCTGGTAATTAATCTAATTGCTAGTATTAATGATTAGACTTTTTGGGAAACAGCAATGGGTTTTAGAGCATTTGACCATCAATGCACTTCCCCAAGTATAACAATAGGGTGTGATATCATATTAAGTACCCAGTGAATAAGAGGTTAACAGCTTGAAGAGTACTTCTTTCTCTTGCTTTAGCATTAAGTAAAAATATAATATTTGCTGTAAACACTTAGTTCTTATATAGTTTCTTTATAACCAAATGATAATAAAATTGTGGTAGGGATTTATTTATAATAGTACAGAATGTAGTATTTGGATTAAATTTTAGATGGCATGTATATATTTAACATAAAAAATGTTAAACAAAGCCTTGATTGGATTCTAAGTCTTTCTTTCATTTTCAAAATACTTTAGATGCATAAAAATCTGAAACTTACAAATAAGGCTGATTTGATAGTTAGCATTTCGTCTAAATTTAAGTAATTTTTTTTTCTAATTGTTAGGCTGATTGATGGATTGAGAAATTTAGTTGTTGGTTTCTGTTTTATTATTATAAGGAAATAAAATGCTGTACCTTAAGAGTCAGAAGGCAACTTTATCCCTCTCTTATTTTATGCCTTCTGTCTTGAAATACAATCCTGAATCTATGGATACATCAGTTAGTGTCTCTGTCCATCTGTGCTGCTATAAAAAACTACCACCAATTAGTTAATTTATATACAATAGAGATTTATTTCTAATGATTTTGGAGTTTGAGAAGTCCAAGATCAAGGTGATAATAGGTTCAGTTGTCTGGTGAATGCTGCACTCTGCTTCTAGGATGGCACCTTGTTGCTGCATCTTCTAGAGGGAAGGAATGGAAGGTAGAAACATTTTTTTCTCAAATGGCAGAAGAGATGAGAGGGGGCTAACATACCCCCTTAAGATCTTTTATAAGGGCCCTAGTCCCATTCATGAGGGCCCACCTTCATCACTTAATCATCATTTAAAGGCCCAAACTCATTACCATATTGGTTATTAAGTTTTAGCATATAAATTTTGGTGGACATATTCAGACCGTAGCAGCCAGCATCCCCTGTGGTATGTGGATTTTCTATGTTAAGGTTCCCAGAGTGTGGGGTAAAGGAGGTAGAAGGATACGGGGATTTTTGGTGGCAACACAGTTCATCCTGTGTTGGAGAATACTCAAAATAAGAGTGCCCTATAAGGACACAGCTGGGAAGACCCAATATTACTCTGGTTTACATCCACTTCAAGAAGTTTACTTCTTTAAATGCTGAGAAATGTGTGGGAAGAGAAAGCCCATATTTCATGTGAATTCAGTAGGCCGGTTGCTTGCTACGCATCGGAGTCAGTTTGTGGATTGCCTTTGGCACAATCTTAAATTTGGATACGTCAACCTCCTGTGAGTTGTTGCTTCCATAAGGATATTAGCTAGATCAATGGTGAATGGGCCAAAAGCAAACCAAGCCTAAAAGAAAGTACTAGTCTAGAAAGAATTCCTCTCATTTAAAATAGAGCAATTAAGGAAACAAAACAATATAAAATAAAATGAGATATGAGAAAACTTAATAGAAAAGACCAAGGAATACCATCTTAAAATTTCAGAGGAAACATGATCCTAAAAGTTACTTTTTACAGGAACCAGCAGGAAGTTCTAGAAAATTATTTGGTATAAAGAAGGCATTACCTTTATGAAATAGGAACAAAATAATTTAAGAGAACAAATATAGAAAAATAACAGGATGAGATATATAGAAAAATTACAAGAAAATGGTCATTGCAGTAGGAGATGAAGTGTAAGTATAGAAATGGAGCAGTACAAGTAACTATGGTTTGATATTTTATTCATACTTTTGTTTATTCAAAATTGAATGCCTAGAATGTGCCTCATCCTGTTGTAGGGTTATAAACACAAGAATAGATGTGATAAACTAGAAACTTGACCTCACGGAGCTTTCATCCTAATGAGAGAAAATAGACAATAAACGAACTACATAGTATCAGATTGAGATGTGTACTATACAAAGAATTAAAAGGGGTTTATATTAGGTAAGACTTTCCATTTTAAATTGGGTAATAGAAGAGATTTTTCAAAGTAGATGACATTCGAAGTTATATTTGAATGATAAGAAAGAGCCATACATTTCCTTATTCCTGGTGTCCCTTGTTTTTTTTTTTTTTTTTTGCAGTTTTTGCCGGAGCTGGGTTTGAACCTGCTACCTCCAGTATATAGGACCGGTGCCCTACTCCTTTGAGCCACAGGCACTGCTGCCTTAGGGTTTTTGTGCTAAGTTCTTTTTTACTTTCATTCTGCAGGCATTTCTTAGACTATCTCCTTTTATCCTAGGGCTTTGATTACTATCTCTGTGCTACTGATTCTGAAATCCATTATCATTAGGGAAGCCATTTCTTCTGACCTGCACATCCAGCAATGCCAGTTCCCAAACACTTGGCACTTGGAAATTGCCAATTAAATACTGTCCAATTTACAAGTTATCATCGGTCTTCTCAAATATAGTTAATTCTCATCATTCTTGGTAGTTATGTTCTACAATGTCACTGCAAACACTGAGTTAGTGAATACTGAGCCATTGTGTCTAGGGGAACTACAGGGCTCATTCCCTGTGAGCTTCTGGTCACATTTTTATCAAGTGATTAATGTGTAACTTTGATTTGTGAGGTTTTTTTTTAAAGATGCTTTAATATGTTATTGATTTATTAATGTTGAAGAACTCTATACTCATGCCTGAATGAAGCTTACATGTTTTTTTCTCTATAAGGCATATCACAGACTTCTTGAGCTTAGAAACATCAGATAGCACTTTACTACTATGATTGGAGGCCATTTTAAATAGCAAAAACACCAAGAAAAAGCACAAAAATGCAAAAAACGTGGCACTGGATAGACTGTGAAAATGATACTTGTTTACAGTATGAAAACTAACAAAAGGCTGAGAATTGCCTTATTTAACCTTAGCTGGAAATATGTGCATTGGGCAACTCAAATTTTTTGCCATGTGCTTGTCTATGTATGACCATGCACTAGCTATGAGTATTGATTTTAGGGTTGCTGATCAATTTTAGTTAGTGGGCAAATTTATAAATAAGAATCTGTGAATAATGAAGATGATTGTTTATTCCTTCTACTTATGTTTTCTCTCTCATTAAATGATACCACTGCCAAACCAATTATCCAGGGTAGAAACTTTTATCAGCATTCTTTTCTTCCTATTCTTCATCACCTATATCTGGTTAATTACCAGTTTGTAACCCCTGAATATATCTAAGATTCCGGCTGATCTTTCTGAATAAAATTTGCCCCTTCCAAAATGTCTGAAATGCTTATGGTCGTTAGAGTCCAAATAGCTTTTTTTTTTTTTTGAGACAGTCTCACTATGTGGCCATTGGTAGAGTGCTGTGTCATCACGGCTCACAACAATCTCCAACTCTTGGGCTCAAGTGATTCTCTTGCCTCAGCCTGCCAGGTAGCTGGGACTACTGGCGCCCGCCACAACACCTGGCTAGTTTTGGTTGCAGTTGTCACTGTTGTTTGTCAGGCCTGGGCTGTATTTGAACCCTCCAGCTCCGTTGTATGTGGCTGGCGCCCTAGCCGCTGAGCCACAGGCACTGAGCCCCAAATATCTTAAAATAATTTACATAGCCCTCCAACCTCACCTCTTATCAGCACTGTTCTTATACCTGAAGTTCTAGTTATGGAGAATTTCATTGATATGATGCGTTTTAAAATTTGAAACTCTTTGTTTATATTAGGAACATTTTTTCCCTTTCTCATTACCTGGCTTACTCTTCTATCTCATTCTTCAATTATGAATATAAATGTTATTTTTTTCTGAGAAGCTTTCTCTAATACTTCCCCCACCCACCACACGTTACGCACGTACACAAACACATAACACTGATAGGATTCTGTAGTTCATTTGAATATAATTTTTTTTTAATTGCCATTCTTTCCCCCTTGACTATAAATTCAGTGAAGATAGGGATTATTCTTAGTGCCTATTGTATCATATTTAGTGTATATTAAGTGACTTTTTTTTCTGTGAGATTGTATGTATGAATTACCACAAAATGTTTGAAGCACTGTAATACTAATGATATAAAGTAGGAAAAAACCCTTTTACTTCCCTGCTTATTATTTTATATCTATTTGCTTATGTCTTCAATAGCTTTTTGTTTTGTTTTTATTTTTTAAAGACAGAGTCTCACTCTGTTGTCCAGGCTAGAGTGCTATGTTAGCAGTCTAGCTTACAGCAATATTAAACTCCTGGGTTCAAATGATCCTCCTGCCTTAGCTTCCCAAGTAGCTGGGATTACGGGCTTCCTCTGCCATGCTAGGCTAATTTTTCTATTTTTAGTAGAGCCGGGGTCTTGCTCTTGCTCAGGCTGGTCTCAGACTCTTGAGCTCAAATGATCCTCCTGTCTTGGCCTCCCAGAGTGGTAGGATTACAGGCATGAGCCACCATGCGTGGCCAGCTTTTTTTTTTTCCCTCCCACATTTTTTTGGTATTATTAATATAAGGGTAAATATGATTGGCTATATTGTTTGCATGTGTTAGGTAGCATACCAATTATAGTTGAGTCCTTCACCCAGGAAGTGTGCCATATATCCCAACATTGTATACATAAGGTGGGAGCTTACTGAACTCCTGCCTTCCTTCCCCCTTTCCCTCTCCCCTACTTGAATTTGTGTTTTTCTCTCATGTGGGCCGATAGTTGTTAATCTACTAGTTTCAAATTAATATTGAGTACATAGGATGTTTGCTTTTCCATTCTTGATATTCTTTACTAAGGAAAACGTTCCTTAACTCCATCCAGGTATATACAAAAGATGTCAAGTCTCCATCTTTTTTGGAGATACCGTAGTTTATTAATACATTCATGGGTTGATGTGCTCTTGCTTTGTTTTCACATCTTAGCATTTGTGAATTGAGCTGCTATAAACGTTTGAGTGCAAATGTCCTTGTGATAAATGAAATTGTTTTCTTGTCCGTAGATAACTAGTAATGGGATTGCAGGATCAAATGGAAAGTCTACTTTTAGCTCTTTGAGAATTCTCCATACTTCTTTCCAAAAAGGCTGTCCTAGTTGGCAGTTCCACCAATAGTAAGTGTTCCCTTCTCACTGTACCCATGCCAACATCGGCAGCTTTGGGACTTTGTGATGTGGGCTGTTTCTACTGTTTGTTTTTTTTTTTTTCCTATAATGTTAGTGATTTTTCTGAAAGAGCTTAAAGTTGAAGTGAAATCCCTCTAGTTCATCTAGTGACCTATTTGTGAATAGGCAGATACTTCATCAATTACTTAGTTGGATTGGTCAAACATCTACTTCTCCAATTCTGTCTTTAAGCATTGAGTTAACAGACTTGGCAGATGGAATAGGATAATCAAAGGTGAATTTATTTAATAGCCACTAAGGAAAATTCAAATTGTTTTTGTAAACTGAAAGCCAGACCTACTAGATAAATTGGTCTTTTCTTTTGTTTTTATTCTAATGAAGGAATTTTCGAAAGGCAAGATATATCCAGTTTAAAATTAAGTACAGAGGTTCATAATTTGATTTTTATATAATATCTCACATATTTTCTATCATTCATAACAAAAAATTAAATTAGTGTGTATGGTCTAATTAGAAAGAAAGCTTTCCATAAATTCTGAAGTATTTCTTGGCTTCAAAGCATGTTGAATATGTAATGTCACACCAGAACAATAAAGGTCCTTTAGGGCTGTTAACATTAAACCGTAAAGCCCTTCAGTGTGTAGAGAATGTAATTAACATTTAATAATACCACTATGCTATGAAATGCTGACAAGTTGGGAATAACTTTAACAAACTAAATAGCAGTTTCTACTTCTTATTTATTAAGTGGAATCATTTGCTTCCTTACTAGCTTATGAACTAAGAAAGCCTTTGAAATAGCTATCCTAATGTTTAATTTCTTTTTATAGGCAGAAAAACTCAGGTGTATATAGTTGTAATCACTTTAGAATTTAAAAACCTTTGTTTTTAAGCTACATGGGGGTTCAACAAACCATGACCTCTGGGCCAAATCTAGCCTACTACCTATTTCTGTATGGCCTGTGAACTAAAAATGGTTTTTACATTTTTTAAATCAAAAGAAGAATATTTCATGACAGGCAAAAATTATATGAAATTCTAGTTTCAGTTTCCACAAATAAGATTTTATTAGAACACAGCCACACTTACTAATTTATATCTTGTCTGTACTTTTGCATTACCACAGCAGAGTTGAGTAGTTGCCCGCCAAGCCTGGTATATTTATTATCCTGCCCTTTCCAGAATATGTTTGCCAACTCCTGAGCTACTAGTGTGTTTACATGATTTAGTACCTTAAGTCAACTTTCCCAATTTAGAGTCAATTTAGGAATCTAACAGAAAAATCATGTTGAATAGCTTTCTCAAATTTTCTGGAAGGCAGGAGAAAATGATCTGTTCCTTGAAGTTCATAATTTTTCAGATGGTCAGGGCTTTCACTTTAATCATTGATTTTATCTTATTTATTTTTTATTTGTGTATTTAATTTTAGCTCACAACAACAGAAATTTACTATTTCTCCCAGTTTGGGAGGCCAGAAGGCCAGAATTAGGGTGCTGAGAGAGCCCTGCTCTCTATTCTAACTTCTGGTGGATTCTCTGTAATCCTTGATTTGTAGCTAACTCCAGTCTCTGTCTCCTTTGAATGTGACTGTCTTCCTTCTGTTTGTATCTTCACCTGGTGTTCTCCTCTGTCTGTGTGTGCCTCTCTATTTTTTTGTAAGATGCAGGTCTTGCTGGGTCACCCAAACAGTTGTGCAGTGCTCTGATCATATCTCACTGCAATCATGAACTCCTGGCTCAATCAATCCTCCCACCTCAGCCTTTCGAGTAGTTAGAATTATGGGTGTGTGCTACCACACCTGTTAAAAAAAATAGGTTTTTTTTATTTGTAGAGACTGAGACTTACTATGTTGTCTAGGCTGGTCTCAAACTCCTAGGCTCCAGCAATCTTCTTGCCTTGGCCTACAGAAGTGCTGGGATTATAGGCATGAGCCACTGGGTCTGGTCTCTTATTAATTTTTTAAGTAAGCACTTGTGTAAGTACTTATTATTTATCAAGAGTCTGTTCTAAAACGTTTATAGCTCTTCTGAATCCTCATTTCAACCATATGAGATTGGCATTTCTACAAATGAGAAAACCATAGTACTCCTATTAGTGAAAGTTAAATAGTGAAAGACTGTAACTTAAATTAGTGGGAGGGAATTTATACAATCATTTGTGGCAGTTATACATCTAATAAGGGGTAGAGACATGACTAGAATATCATCATCTGGTTCCAAAACCAGCACTCTTTACTCGTGCGGTATTTTATCATTTCCCTTCTAGTCTTGGTTATTTATTACAGGAAAAGCTTTGGATTAAGAGTAGAATTTAATAATAAGAAGGACATGATATTTTTAAAACTTCAAGCTTATTTTAGTTTCCTAGAGTTGCTTTAACATAGCACCACAAACTTGCCACTTTAAAACCGAAGTGTATTCTATCCCAGTTTGGGAGACTAGAATTCCACAATCAAGGCATCAGAAGGGCAGTGCTCTCTCTGAGACTCTGTATGGATTCCTTTCTTGTGTCTTTATAGCTGCTGCTGGTGACTAGCAATTCTTAATATTCCTGGGCTTACAGCTGCATCTCTCCAATCTCTGGTCCTGTTGTCATATGATATTCTCCTATGTGTCTATCTCTGTGTCTGCCTTTGAAGGACATTGGTCATATTTTATTAAGGACCCACCCTATACTAGCATAACTTCATCTGAATTTAACTATTTATATCTACAATGACCCTATTTCTAAATTAGGTCACACTCTGAATTGTTGGGAAGGACATGAATTTTGGGAGGCCGCTATTCAACCTACTGTAGAGCTTATGAGCCAGATCTTATTCTCTGTTAAGCTCAAAAATCCTAAATGAAAATTGTGCACCAAGGATTTCCAGGGTGTCATTTCTATTTTGGAGGTTTAATCCTATGTTAGATTATAAAGACTGATTTACTTTTTACAGTTCCTGCCTTTTGCATGCTCCCCATTATTCCTTTGCTCATGATTCATTTGAAGTCTGGTTTTTATTCTGAACATTTTTCTTCTGGAGTGGTCTGTGAGTTCATTAAGTAACATTTCCTCACCTGTTATTATAACCTATGGAAAGGTTGGTTTACCTTCATTCTTGTGAATTTGGGATAATTGATTCAGAAACCAGCTTTGATGTGCTGATGAGTTCTGGAAGTTTCCTTATAAGGATATTTGTATCCATCCTTTGTAAGTAAGGTTCAATAACTGGTTATAGTTATTTATACTTTCTAAGGTAATTATTATCATCATTAAAATGGCAGATTTTAAGAAACATGTTACTATCTCAAATTCCAGACCTGAGACCTTCTGTTTTCCCTTGAAATACAACAGCAATTGGTCAAATTTTGTCAACGTATTTCCATTGTTTGTTATACAGGGTGCCCAGGAAACATTTGAGAATTATTACCGAAAACAGAGGCGAAAACAGGCCCGTTTAGTACTCCAGCCTCCATCTAACATGGTAGGATTACACCTTCACTTTTCTCACATTTTCACTTTTCTTCTTGGTTATCTTTTTATTGGGGGTGGAGGGAGAATGTGTGTTTACTGTTATTCTGAGACCACTTTTGGTGGATGTGATTTGCAGTGAGAAAACGTGTGGATGCTATGTGTCAGGCATTATTCTAAGTACTAGATATGTATTATCTCATTTGATCTTCATTGTACTCCTGTAGTGTAGGTACTGTTATTATATTTACTTTATAATCTAGGAAACTAGCCTTAACAGATTAAGTAACTGTTTTTTTTTTTTTTTTTGTAGAGACAGAGTCTCACTGTACCGCCCTCGGTAGAGTGCCGTGGCGTCACACGGCTCACAGCAACCTCTAACTCTTGGGCTTATGCGATTCTCTTGCCTCAGCCTCCCGAGTAGCTGGGACTACAGGCGCCCGCCACAACGCCCGGCTATTTTTTTGTTGCAGTTCGGCCGGGGCTGGGTTTGAACCCGCCACCCTCGGCATATGGGGCCGGCGCCCCACTCACTGAGCCACAGGCGCCGCCCTAAGTAACTGTTTTTAACTTTGTATTAATGTAACAAAACAAACAATAACTTTTTCTACTTTGCTTTGTTGCAGCATGAAACTTTAGATGGCTATAGGAAGTATTTCAATCAAATTGTAGGGTAGGTATATATTTATATTTAAATGTATATACTTTTAACATGTAGAGTTATGAAACTTGGAAAAATAAATCAGTTTTTTCTTGGGAAATTCTTTTTGTTTTTAAATCCTTAAGGTGAGATTTAATTTTGCTTTTTCTAATGGTTTAAAAGAAATATCCCATTTCTTTCAATATTATATTGGTAAAGGGTACTTTTTGTGAATAAAGGTAGAAAAACATTGAATTGTAATCTTATCATACATGATGTTTTGTTTTTCTGTTCTTTGTAAGCTAGAATGAAATAATCAACAAAAGTTGGCTTTTTTTTTTTTTTTTCTAAAAGCTAGTAAAGGATTTTAGGCTTAGCAGGCCATACGGTCTCTGTCACAACTATTTAGTTATGTTGTTGTAGTGTAAAAGCTGCTAGAGACAATACGTAAATAAGTGAGCATGGTTGTGTTCCAGCAAAACAGTCTTAATAAAAACAGGCAGTGGGCCAGATTTATCCAAAGGGCTATAGTTTGCCACCCTCATCTGGAGTATACATAGGGGTATGGAAGAGGAGTTCCCAAATATATAACCCAAATACAGGCAGCTTGTTCTAACTGCAAAATAATAACTGTGCAGTTAAAAGAAAATGAAATAAATGGAATGCTTCCTCCAAGTTTTTCTCTTTTTTTTTTAGTTTTAGATTGTTTCAATGTAATTAATAGTTTTGATTAAAATTGATTATTAAAATATCCTAATACAGCTTTGTTTTCATTAATATGAAACAATTAGGGAAGATAGCCAACTCTACATTTTAAATGCATAGTAACAAAAAGCCACAACAATTTAGTTATGTTCAAAAATATGTTTGCTTTTTTTTTTAATCTTTATGTGATACTTTTCTAATAACACTTTGATGAGAGTCCACCTAAAGGGAATTATTTTGGTATTTAGTGTGTTAGTTTCTCATAAATACATCTGTATTTCAGCTTTCTTTGACTCCTTCAAATACATGAGTTTTTCAATTTTTATTGGGTGCCTGATTTTTTTAATATAGTGAAATTAGCCTCTATCATCTTTATACATTTTTCTCTTTTAGATAAATAGCAGGGCTACCATTTAATAGAAATTTAACTCCAACCTCTGTAGAAGTTGTTAAGAAGTTATCATGATCATGGATATAATTCTTAGTCTAAGAAATCTGATTTCATTTTGATACTAAACAACTTTATTTTTTTTTTTGCAGTTTCTGGCCGGGGCTGGGTTTGAACCTGCCACCTCTGGCACATGTGGCCGGCGCCCTACCCCTTTGAGCCACAGGCACCGCCCACTAAACAACTTTCTAAAGGAAAAAAATAACTATCAACTTTGAATTTGATGGCAGCTCTTAGTGTTTGTCAAACCTTACAGATAATTATCAAACTGTAATTTCTGACAGCTGTGCTTTCTTTTTTCCTTAATCTTAGCTTTTTTGTGGTTGAAGATCACATTTTGCATACAACCCAGGGCTTAGTAAATAGAGCCTACATTGATGAACTATGGGAGATGGCCCTTTCAAAAACCATCGCAGCACTCCGTACCCATTCGGTATGTAAGAAGCATAAGAGTTAACTTCTTTCTTAGAGTTGATTATCTATACAGAATTCAGCATTTTACTGCTTTACAATTAATACATGTATATCTTTGGAATCACCCTTTTGGATCTGTACATGTCCTTCAAAGAGGCAAAAGTAGCCCCTTCAAATTGGCATATTTTCTAACACTGAGCTCACCTTTGCAATAAGAAGATAGCAGCCAACATCTATTGATTGCTATCTGTCTGTATTTCATGTGTACTGTTTTATTTCATCCTCACTGTAACCTTATTAAAGTGAGTACTACTATGTTTGTCTTATTGTCTGGGGAATTGAACTTCAGATAGGTTAGGTAACTAGCAAAAAATAAGAGACTCAAGACTGAGAATAGATGTTTGGGTTTCTTTTACCAGATATTGAGATAATTTAAATATCATTAATTTGAGATAATCTCATATTATCACTAGATAGATAATGAGCCTTCATATAGTCTCATACATATATGGATTCTTTATATATGAGATATGTATATGCCAGTGTGATGGCATTGGAGGTCAGTGGATAGACGACAGATTTTTGGAGAATAGTAGTTGGGCAATTGGCTATTATGATGGGGGAAAATATACATCAAAAATTGAGTTTCAGGTGGATAAATATGAAAATGTGAAAACCAAAACCATAAATCTTTTAGAATACAAGAGAATATTGTAATGATACAGGGTATGAAAAGACTTCTTATATAATATACAAAAAGCAGGCGGCACCTGTGGCTCAGTGAGTAGGGCGCCGGCCCAATATGCCGAGGGTGGCAGGTTCAAACCCAGCCCCTGCCAAAACGCAACAGAAGAATAGCCGGGCGTTGTGGCGGGCACCTGTAGTCCCAGCTGCTCGGGAGTCTGAGGCAAGAGAATCGTGTAAACCCAAAAGTTAGAGGTTGCTGTGAGCTGTGTGATGCCACGGCACTCTACCCGAGGGCAGTGCAGTGAAACTCTGTCTCTACAAAAAAAAAAAAAGGATACAAAAAGCGTTATTCATAAAGGATTCTTACAGTAAACATTAAACTACATTAAAATTATAAGAATAACCTTATAGAAGATAGTGGAAATTTTTTCATATATTGAAAAATGGTATTTGTAAGACATGTCATATTTGCAAAGAATTGATATAGACTGTATAAATAATTTCTATAAATCATTATAATAAAGAGACACATTTCAAATATGTTAAAACACATAGAATATGTAACACAAAGAGTAAACCCTAATTTAAACAATGGACTTGAATTAATAATATTATGTTGATACTGGCTAAAGGCTTAAACAAGTACTTAACAAAAGGACTCTACCTGTCTGGAAAAAACATGTGATAGGTGTTTAGCTTTCTTATCATATCAGTGAAGTGCAAACTATAACCAAATGAGGTAACATTACTCAAGAATTAACAATACTAATGTTGATAAAGGTATGGGGCAATAGGAACTGGCATACACTGCTCAGGAAATGATAAATTAGTAAAATGCTCTTAAAAAGTATGGCATTGTCTTGTAAAATTGAAGATCCCATGAATCAACATTTATAACTGTATTCCCTAGATAAATTTGCCCTAAAATGCTGCAGTAAACATGCAAGGATATCATTCTAATATTGTTGAACTTTTCAAAATTTGAAGTGATTTAAATGTCCATCAGTAGTAAAATGGACAATCTGGCTTAAATTCAAACATGAAATACTCGACAGCATGAAAATGGCCAAAGTACATCTACATACAATAGCATTGATGAGTTTCAAAAATATAATGTTGAATGAAAGAAGCAATATAGAAATTATATGTATGGCTTATTTCCTTTTATGTAAAGTGGAGACAGAAAATATTGATTAAGGCTGAGTATTTAGGTGCATACAAACTAAAGAAAATAAGAGAGCAAAAGGATAAGCCACAGATCGAGAGAAATCTTTGCAAATCACATATCTAATAAAGTACTGGTACCTAAAATATACAAAGATCTCTTTTTCTTTTTTTTTTTTTTTTGTAGAGACAGAGTCTCACTTTATGGCCCTCGGTAGAGTGCCGTGGCCTCACACAGCTCACAGCAACCTCCAACTCCTGGGCTTAAGCGATTCTCTTGCCTCAGCCTCCCGAGTAGCTGGGAAGATCTCTTTTTCTTATTTGTTTTATTTTAAGGGAAGGGTCTCACCCTGCTCCCTAGACTGAAGTGCAGTGGAAGGATCATGACTCATTGCAACCACAAACTCCAGGGCTCAAGTGATCCTCCTGTGTTAGCCTCCAAAACAGCCGGGATTACAAGCTTTAGCCACCATGCCCAGCCCCAAAGAACCTGAACTCAATAAGAAAACAAACAACCCAATATAAAAATGGGTAAATGGTTTGAAAGATACCACACCAAAAAGGCAAATATGCATGTATAAGATAGTTATTATCATATGTCATCAAGGAATTGCAAATATAAATGATAATAAGATACTAGGATGTATTTCTAGAAATGGCTAAAATCCAAAACACTGCTAATACCAAATACTAGAGAGAATGTGGAACATTAGAAACTGATTCATTGCTAGTGGGAATGGAAAATAGTACAGACAGCCTGCAAGACAGTTTAGTGGTTTCTTACAAAACTAAACATAGTCTTATCATATAACCTAGCAAGTGTATGCCTAAGAATTTGCCCAAATGAGTTGAAAACTTGTGTTCATACAAAAATCTGCAAATAGATGTATAATGCAGCTTATTCATAATTGCCAAAACATGGAAGCAATCAAATGCTCTTCATTGGGTGAATGAATAAATAAACTGATACATTATATCCATATAATGGAATATTATTCAATGATAAAAAGAAATGAGCTATTAATCCAAGAAAAAACATTGAAGAAATTTAAATACACATAAATGCTAAATGTAAGAAGCCAATCTGGAAAGGTTATATATAATGTATGATCCCAGTTACAGTGGATTCTGGAAAAGGTACAACTTTGGAGACAACGAAACTATCAACCAGGAGTTGAGGAGAGAAAAGGATGAATAGACAGAACACAGGAAATTTGGGGGAGCAGCAAAACAGTTTTCCATGATACTGTAATGGTGGTGCATGTTAATATACATGTATTAAAACTCATAAAATATACAACACAAAGAGTAAAGCTTAATATAAACTTGGACATTATATTGATGCTATCTTATTCCAGAAAAGCATGGGATTCTTTCTAGGGAGACTTTAGCAGGTAAATTAATACAAATTTAATTTTTAATAATTAAGATGTTTTTTTCCCTTTGTCTTTTATTTCCTTTAGTCTTACTGCTCCGATCCAAACCTTGTGTTAGACTTAAAGAACCTCATTGTGCTTTTTGCAGACACACTTCAGGTATGTGACTTCTATTACACATAAACTCATCTAGTATTTAAAAAACCATCAGTATTTCATCAGCTCCAAATCTTTTATTGTCTACTTAAACTTAGATGAGTGCCTTTTAGTTTGTAGTTGTGTTTATTCTTATCTTGTAGCTAGATGTGTTTTTCTCTTTATAGCATTTCCTGACACTTTATGCTTTCATAAGTAGTTTCCATCCCCTTTCTTCTCTCAGACCCAATCAATTAATCAGACCATTTACTGCATTGGTTTTTCGAAAAATTTTTTTAGTTCAGATATGGTGCCTTGGTGATTTTGTACTTTCTTTCACTGCCATCTTTAATAACGGTGGTGATGTGAATCATATATTACATCTATTACGTATATTACATCTAATATCTAATAGATATTAGAGTAACATTAGAAGTGGGGGAGATTGGTAGTGTTTTTACTTTTTCTTCCTTCACTGAAGGTTGCTGCAAGAGTTACAGGAGAAGTTGTAGGGAGGACTGAGCTGACAGTATACACAGTACATGTTGAATTTAATTTTACGTTTTTACTGACTGGCTTAGGTATTTTGCTATGTATCATTTAATTTCTGAGAGATAAAAACTAGATACTAGGTGGGAATGAAAGGTTCTACCATCTTGGTCATATTTAAATTATAGTCCAAAAATAACATGTCTTTCAGTGCCTAATTTCTTTTATGTTGCTAAAAAAAAAATTTACCTTAGAAAATGAAGCTATTTTCTTATTTTGTTTCAGGTATATGGTTTTCCTGTAAATCAGCTTTTTGACATGCTGTTAGAAATCCGAGACCAGTATAGTGAAACTCTGCTAAAGAAGTGGGCAGGTATTTTCAGGTGAGATATTACCTGTTCTCATATGTGTATGTTCATGTGCATTGCTGTGCACTCATGTCTTTATGTGCAAGGTTTTTCAGATGGAATAGACCATCAGTATATATGACTTATATTTTCTAGCTACTCCAGATTATGATCCAGAATTCAAGAGAATGTGATAAGATGCAAAATGGTCTTCCTAAGATATCCAATCTCAATGTATTAGTGTCTACTATGTTGGGAATTTCCCCCAACCCTATTTTGGCATTTTTATTTCCTTGGATAAATGTGAGATTCCTTGGTTCATACCTTCTAGGTCATCTTGCATCTATTACATGTTTTCTTGGTAATCTCTTTGAGGTTCATACCTAATTTATAATTCACTTATAATGAGTGGCATTTGAGGCCTTATGAATAATTTGGGTTTTGGGGAAATCTTTTTTGAGGACTCGTTCATGTTATTCTTCATCATTTTCCTTCAGTACACACAGAGACAGGGCCTATTACAGTCCAGTGTTTCAAGCCTATTATTTAAGCATTTCTTTTTTTTTTTTTTTTGGCCGGGGCTGGGTTTAAACCCGCCACCTCTGGCATATGGGACCAGCGCCCTACTCCTTGAGCCACAGGCGCCACCCTATTTAAGCATTTCTTATACATGCAATAATAAGGAAGTTATTCTCTTATATCTCCCATTCAAAAATGTCTCATTGTACTGTTTTTTTGGCACAAACACCATGTCAACTCATTTGAATTTCTTCTCTTTGTAAACCTGCACTTTAAGAAATTTTCCTGCATAATGCAAGATCCATTCCTGCATCAGTTTATCCTGTTTTCAAATTCTTATAGATTTAAGATCTTATATTGCTTTTATAATCTTACTCTCACAGTTTAGAATATATCTTGCATCATTAGTTTGTCTGTATATTAATATAAATATTAATGTTTCTAAAACCCAGATTTATCTAATATTATAATTAAGGGAGGTTTAACTTTACAGGAAGGTTGAAAATTAATAACCTCACATATGCATAGACTTAGATGCTTTTGATCTGATAACTTTGGTGAATCTCTGTTTTAATTTTAAATGTGTAGTCTCTGTTTTTAGAGAACACCCAAACTAATTGAGGGAGAAACTACTGCTGAAAAAAATTACGATTAACATAGCACAGTGGATGAGTAAGTTAACATAGTTTGGATTTATTATGGAAGTTATTTTTCCTACTTGCTCATTTTTTAAATGTATTTTTACTGCAGTAAAATATACATACATAATTTACCATCTTTACCATTTTTAAGAGTGTAGTTCACTAGTAATAAATACAATTTATATTCTTTTTGTTTGCCTTCATCCCTCCTCCCCCTCCGTACTATTCGCCAGTTTTGGAAGTTAGAATGGAAGATCTAGTACAGGGTTACTGTTGTTGTGTATTTCTCACTTGCTTTAAAATTTTTTGTCTCATGTATAAAACTCAAATAATAGGAGTTCACATTTATAATTAGGTTCCATTAGTTTTGGAGTATAAATTTCTTTCTGTCTTCTTTAAAAGACAGCCTAACTCTAAAGCAAATAGTTCCGTTGTGAAAGGAACATAATAAGGACAGGAAAACCTTCATTTTGGGCTGTGGTGTATGTACAATCACTAGAGTTCATCAGAAAATCATTTGTAATTAACCACCATTTACTCCCTTCCCTCCATTCTTCCATTTTATTTATAGAAATATACTTGATTCTGACAACTACAGTCCCATACCGGTAACAAGTGAAGAGATGTATAAAAAGGTAGTAGGACAATTCCCATTTCAAGATAAAGAGCTGGAAAAGGTAAGGAATGCTTTAAAATAAACTTCTTTGGTTTTGGCATCCTCAGAATGCTTTCACTGTAATAATTTCTTTAAAGGCATTAAAACTCCTTCAGAGGACTCTTTCTGGGGCTTAGAGGAATAGAATTTTCTGGTTATTTCCCCAGCTTTAGATCTTTTTACTTCTGAAGTGGTAGAGAAGGGGTGTCCAACCTGTGGCCTATGGACCACATGCAGATTATTTGAGGAACGTTTGGCTTATCCTCCGTGGTGTTGGATATTGAGAAAGTTATGCGTGGGCCTTTTCTTTTGCTCATCAGCTTTTGTTAGTGGCAAAAGCTTTTGTTATTTTTCTAATGTGTGGCAGAAAAGAAAAAAGTTTGGACGCCCCTATGTTAGAGGATTACTGGGTTATTACTCTTAAGACATTTTGTCCTAAAAACACAATGAAATTTACTCTCTGTGATTATAGTTCTTCTGATTTTGATAATGTACTGAGTCATATATTCACTACCATAGTTATTATACAGAATAGTTCTATTATACCCACACACTATCCCTTTTTAATCAACCCCTCCCCTAATCCTAGCCTCTGGAAACTACCAGTCTGTTCTCTATCTACTTTTGCCTTTTTGAGAATGACATATAAATGGAACCATACAATATGCAAACTTTTGAGACTGACTTATGTGACTGCACAAAAAGCTTTGAAATTAATCTAAGTGGGTGCATATTTCAATAGTTCATTCCTTTTTATTGCTGAGCATATACTGTAATTTGTTTATTTCTTCACATAAGGAAGAGCATTTAGATTATTGGTTTATTTAAATTTCTGTCTTATTCTTTTTAGCATCAGAAAACTTTTTAGGGCATTTTCTTAAATTTGACATTGTTAAGCAGATAGCACACAGTGTAGAGAATGTTCTTTATGTGATGTAAATAATTTATAAATGTCTTCAGTTTTATTGGTTTGTGATTTGATATTCTTAATTCTTGTATTTACAGCAACCATTTCCGAAAAAGTTTCCTTTCTCTGAATTTGTGCCAAAAGTTTACAACCAAATTAAAGAATTTATCTATGCTTGTCTGAAGTTTTCAGAAGATCTACATCTAAGGTATAATATGAAATAGTGAAAATGTAATCAGTGTTAAAATTGTGGCTCTATACATATATATAAATATTCTGAAAAACTTTTGATATTTCCTTCAGCTCTGATTTTGAAAGTCTTAATATTAGCCCTTTACTGCATGACACTGCCATATTTATATGGTAAAAGGGAAAGTTGGTAACTTTTGAATAATTTAAAAAATTCATTATTATCCATTCTATTCTCTACTTTTTTTAAAAATAGATTTGCTCTTTAACCCTTTCTATTAATGAAAATTCACTAGAAAATTATAATATGACATACTAATTTTAATATTCTACTTGATGAAATTTAAAGGCCTGAAGGGGAGTAGCCAATAAAATTGTTTGGAAATATTATTGCTCTACTTGTGTATATATGTAGATTGGGTAGATTTGAGGGCCCTTTTTTTTTTGCTCACTTATTGGTTTATTCATCATATATTATAACTAACATATTATTTGTCAGATGCTTGGTGATGAAGACATAAAGACATTAAGACGCTGGAAATATGATCCTTGTCTTCTGAGATTACTTAATCTAATTGAAGAACTAAACAATTAGTAGTAAATACTGATGTATATAGCAGCACCCTAGGAGCCAAGTCAAACACAAATTGAGGATGTAAGAAAAGGCCTCTTTAGAATAGGAACATTTTATGTTATATTCAGCATAATATCCCCTGTACCCAGCTCTTGGGCCCAGGGGATATAGTTCTTGGTTGGTGTAAGACTCAATCAAATCATTTACTACATTGGTTTTTCAAAATTTTCTTAGTTCAGATATGGTGCATGGGTGATTTTGTAGTTTCTTTCACTACCATCTTTAATCACAAAGCTAAATTTTGTCAAATGCTTTTTTCTGCATCAATTTAGAGGATATATAGCCTTTTTTTGCTTCTATTGATATGGTGTATCACATTTATGAATTTGCATATATTAAACCAGCCTTGTATCCCTTGGATCAAGCCTACTTGATTGTGATGTATAATTTTTTTAATGTGTAGTTGCAGTCTATTAGCTAAGATTTTGTTAAGTATTTTTACATGTATATTCATTAGTGAAATTCTTCTGTAGATCTCCTTTTTAGATGGGTCCTTTCCTGGTTTTGGAGTCAAGGTGATCTTTGCTTCATAGAATGTGTTGGGGAAGGTTCTGTTCCTCTCAATGTTTTGGAATAGCTTCTACAGTGTAGATACAAGCTCATCTTTGAAAGTGTGATAGAATTCTGATGTGAAGCCATCTGGTCCTGGGCTTCTTTTTTGTTGCTGGAAGCCTTTTCATTGTTTGTTCAATCTCAGTGCTTGATATTGGTCTGTTCAAGAGATCTATTTCTTCCTTCCTAAGTCTAGGCAGATGGTGTGATTCCAGGTATTGGTTCATTTCCTCCATATTGTCAAATTTCTGGGCGTAGCATTTTGGATAATAGATAGAAATACTCTCTTGTATCTCTGTGGTATCAGCTATTTTCCACTTTTTATTTTTCGATTGAGGTTATTAAAGATTTTACTTTTTTCTGGTTAATCTGTCCATGGTTTATCAATA
This sequence comes from Nycticebus coucang, assembly GCF_027406575.1. Taxonomy (NCBI): domain Eukaryota; kingdom Metazoa; phylum Chordata; class Mammalia; order Primates; family Lorisidae; genus Nycticebus; species Nycticebus coucang. The sequence goes on along the minus strand of NC_069783.1, from coordinate 71,169,665 downwards.
TTATTTATCTTTTCAAAGTACCAGCTTTTGTTTCATTAACAGAATGAGATTATGTGATGACCACGTGGTTAGAACTATCATTTTGGAACTTCAAAATACTATGTGCTTGAAAATATAGGAAGTTTTAGCAGACATGGAAATTAAAGGAAGGAGTCAAATAGAAATGCTTGAAATAAGAAACAGTTTTGGAAAGGAACTGTTCCTTTGAGGGGTTACCAGTAGAATTGGCATGGAAATTACTGAAACTGTCACTCAAAGAGAAAAAAAGGTAAAGAAATAAATCAAAGTATTCAAGATTGGTGGTTGTACTTTTGAACAGTAGATCCAGGAAAGAGTAGACTGAGGGAACAGGGAAGAAGGAGTATCTTAAGAGAAAATGTTTGAGAATATTCCCAACATAATGAAAGACATCAAACAAGAAATTCAAGATTTTTAGAACCCAATTCAGATAATTAATAGCAACAACAAACAAAGTATCATGGGGGAACTACACAGACAAAATACTTAATACATCATATTCAAATTCATGAAAAAAAGATAAAGAGAATGTTTAGAAGGCTTTTACAAAAATAAAAATTACATGCAGGTATAATGATAAGATTTATAGTGGACTTCTTGCATGAAACTATGCAAGGTGGAGACAGTGAAATGACTTCCTTGAAAAAAAGTCAAGCCAGAATTTTAAAGACAGGAAAATAATTTTTTTTTAATTGTTGGGGATTCATTGAGGGTACAATAAACCAGATTACACTGATTGCATTTGTTAGGCAAAGTCCCTCTTGCAATAGGGTCTTGCCCCCAAAAGGTGTGGCACACACCAAGGGCCCACCCTCCTCCCTCTTTCCCTCTCTCTGCTCTTCTTTTTTCCAACCCCACCCCCCCACTCTTTTCAAAAATGAAGGCAACATTGTTTTTTCAGCAAATGAAAGCTAGGAGAATTTATTAAAATACTTTGTATAGCACACAATAAATATTACTTCCTGCTGCTACTGCTATTTTAATTTTATTATTATTAATATAAGTACCACTGGCACACTGATTGTTTACCAATATAATTCTGCTACCTATGATAACTGACTCTTGACCCTTCTTTTTCAGCTCAACTGAAGTGGATGACATGATTCGTAAGTCAACAAACCTGTTGCTAACTAGGACTCTGAGCAACTCTCTGCAAAATGTCATTAAAAGGAAGAATATTGGGCTTACTGAGGTAAAGCTGCACTTAATGAAGGCAACCAAACCAATATGTATACAGATGTCCTAAGTTCTAGGCTTTATGTGCGAATTAATTATACCTTTCTACATGAGTGGTTCTCAACCTTCCTAATGCCATGACCCTTTAATACAGTTCCTCATGTTGTGGTGACCCCCAATTTAAAATTATTTCCGTTGCTAATAGCATGTTCTACATGGTCTATCATGTTCTTCTTGATAGGCTCCTAATAGTAAGGGTACAACGTGAAATCCCTGTTCTTTGGTTACCTTTGAGTAACCTATTTTTTCTAAAGAGTCACTTCCTCCACCTTCCTTCTTTCATTGTTTTTACTGGCTTAACTTTTTTTTTTTTTCTTTTTTTATTGTTGGGGATTCATTGAGGGTACAATAAGCCATATTACACTGATTGCATGTGTTAGGTAAAGTTCCTCTTGCAATCATGTCTTGCCCCCAGAAGGTGTGGCACACACCAAGCCCCCACCTCCCTCCCTCCTTCCCTCTCTCCGCTTTTCCTCCCCCCCCATGACCTTAATTGTCATTAATTGTCCTCATATCAAAATTGAGTACATAGGATTCATGCTTCTCCATTCTTGTGATGCTTTACTAAGAATAATGTCTTCCACTTCCATCCAGGTTAATACGAAGGATGTAAAGTCTCCATTTTTTTTTAATAGCTGAATAGTATTCCATGGTATACATATACCACAGCTTGTTAATCCATTCCTGGGTTGGTGGGCATTTAGGCTGTTTCCACATTTTGGCAATTGTAAATTGAGCTGCAATAAACAGTCTAGTACAAGTGTCCTTATGATAAAAGGATTTTTTTCCTTCTGGGTAGATGCCCAGTAATGGGATTGCAGGATCAAATGGGAGGTCTAGCTTGAGTGCTTTGAGGTTTCTCCATACTTCCTTCCAGAAAGGTTGTACTAGTTTGCAGTCCCACCAGCAGTGTAAAAGTGTTCCCTTCTCTCCACATCCACGCCAGCATCTGCAGTTTTGAGATTTTGTGATGTGGGCCATTCTCGCTGGGGTTAGATGGTATCTCAGGGTAGTTTTGATTTGCATGTCTCTAATATATAGGGATGATGAACATTTTTTTCATGTTTGTTAGCCATTCGTCTGTCTTCTTTAGAGAAGGTTCTATGCATGTCTCTTGCCCATTGATCTATGGGATTGTTGGCTTTTTTCATGTGGATTAATTTGAGTTCTCTATAGATCCTAGTTATCAAGCTTTTGTCTGATTCAAAATATGCAAATATCCTTTCCCATTGTGTAGGTTGTCTCTTTGCTTTGGTTGTTGCCTCCTTAGCTGTACAAAAGCTTTTCAGTTTAATGAAGTCCCATTTGTTTATTTTTGTTGTTGCAATTGCCATGGCAGTCTTCTTCATGAAGTCTTTCCCCAGGCCAATATCTTCCAGTGTTTTTCCTATGCTTTCTTGGAGGATTTTTATTGTTTCATGCCTTAAATTTAAGTCCTTTATCCATCTTAATCAATTTTTGTGAGTGGGGAAAGATGTGGGTCCAGTTGCAGTCTTTTACATGTGGATATCCAGTTCTCCCAACACCATTCATTGAATAGGGAGTCTTTCCCCCACGGTACGTTCTTTATTGGTTTATCAAAGATTAGGTGGTTGTAAGATGTTAGTTTCATTTCTTGGTTTTCTATTCGATTCCAAGTGTCTATGTCTCTATTTTTGTGCCAGTACCATGCTGTCTTGACCACTATGGCTTTATAGTACAGACTAAAATCTGGTATGCTGATGCCCCCAGCTTTATTTTATTTTTTATTTATTTATTTTTTTGTAGAGACAGAGTCTCACTGTACCGCCCTCGGGTAGAGTGCCATGGAGTCACAAGGTTCACAGCAACCTCTGACTCCTGGGCTTACGTGCTTCTCTTGCCTCAGCTTCCCAAGCAGCTGGGACTACAGGCGCCCGCCACAATGCCCGGCTATTACCCCCAGCTTTATTTTTATTACTAAGAACTGCCTTAGCTATATGGGTTTTTTTCTGATTCCATACAAAATGCAGAATCATTTTTTCCAAATCTTGAAAGTACGATGTTGGTATTTTAATAGGAATGGCACTGAATAGGTAGATTGCTTTGGGAAGTATAGACATTTTAACAATGTTGATTCTTCCCATCCATGAGCATGGTATGTTCTTCCATTTGTTTATATCCTCTGCTATTTCCTTTCTGAGGATTTCATAATTTTCTTTATAGAGGTCCTTCACCTCTTTCGTTAGGTATATTCCTAGGTATTTCATTTTCTTTGAAACTATGGTGAAGAGAGTTGTGTCCTTAATTAGCTTCTCATCTTCACTGTTATTGGCATATACAAAGGCTACTGACTTGTGGACATTGATTTTATATCCTGAAACATTACTGTATTTTTTGATGAATTCTAAGAGTCTTGTGGTTGAGTCCTTCGGATTCTCTAAGTATGAGATCATGTCATCAGCAAAGAGGGAGAGTTTGACCTCCTCTGCTCCCATTTGGATTCCCTTTATTTTTTTGTCTTGCCTAATTGTATTGGCTAGAACTTCTAGCACTATGTTGAATAGTAATGTGAGAGAGGACAACCTTGTCTGGTTCCAGTTTTAAGAGGAAAAGCTTTCAGTTTTACTCCATTCCGTAAAATATTAGCTGTGGGTTTGTCATAGATAGCTTCAATCAGTTTTATAAATGTGCCACCTATGGCTTTCAGTATCTTTACGTGTGAATGAAGGAACATTCACACACATTTATTAATTTCGGCTATTATAGCAGTGTGTGCAGGTACAGGTACATAAAATGAATTTTTAATCACAGAAACTCTTTGAATAACTATACTATCTACCTTTGGAAAGAGAAGACATTATATTCTTTTTTAAAAGTACTAAAGTGATTTCACATCTGGAGTCACCGTCATAATAGGTAACATTTGTGGATCAGTTTATATTCTTCAAAGCCCACTCACAGATACAATTTCATTTAGTACAGTAACATTTGAAGCAGGCTTGGCATGTGTTATTATTCCCATTTTATAGACCCGTAATTAAAGTTCAGGGAGATTGTCCAAGGTCACATAGTTAGCAAAATGGTAGAAGCGAGACATAAATCTGGGTTGTTTTTTCACAAACGTATTTACTTTTACTGTGTTGTAATGACTTCCGTATTGATTTAATTATTTATTGTAACAAACATGGAGATTTGTGCAGGAGGTCCATAGTAATGTGGGAATTGTTCTAGTTAAAGATAGTTTTGTGTCCGAGAGTAGAAATTCACTTAAACAATTGAGTTATTGAAAGTACATAAAATTCACAGAACCATATTTCAGGATGTCAGATAATTCTCTTAAGAGTTAAAAGTTCTTATAAACTAATGTCTGTCTATTTGCCTATCTTGTTTTGGGAGTTTACACAGCATCTCACCTCTTCTTTTTTTCTGTGCATAGATGCGCTATCCTTCTATCTTTTCCTCTTGCACTCTGGCTTTGTTGCTTTCCTTTTGCTTCTTTGCTTTCCCATTCAACATTACCTTTCAGTTTTAGTACCTACTAAAACTTGAATGCTTTGCTCATTTTCTAATTCTGTCAATAAGTACAGGTATTTTCCTATGGTTACTTTTTCAAGGTCTGTGTGAAAAGCAGTTGAACATTGATGAAGAGTGTATGTTCTAATACAGACTATGTAGGTTTCAATTGTGGCTCTCCCCTTAATAGCTGTGTCCTTGAGCAAACTACTTGGCTTCCTTTGTAAAATGGGGATGATAATAACATATATTTCATAGGAGTGTTGTGAGGATTAAATGGACATGCCAGGGTACTTAGAGCAGTGTCTGGTATATAGTATAGTATTCAGTGCATATTGCCTGTTACTGTTTTTCTTTTTTGTTTGTATATATTGAGAGAGTACAAGTGCAGTTTTGCTACATGGATATAATACATAATAGTGAAGTCTGAGGTTTCAGTGTAGTTATCACCCGAATAGTTTAAACGGTATTTCTTATTCCTCAGCCCCTCCCTCCCCCAGAGGTCTGAGAAGGCAAACAGCGATTGTCAGTCCTAGTACAGAAATGGAGTTTTTTAATTAAGAGAAGTGAAATAATTGGAACAAGATGTCCTATTAAGATAATTTTTTTTATTAACTGAATATATTTATTGAGTCTTTACTCTGTGTCAGGCACTGATCCAAGACCTTAGAATAAATCACTGAACAACAGCTATAACAACAGAGATCCTTACTTACGTTCTAGTGGAAGAAAACAAATAATATCAGTTAAGAAATAAATTAATAAATCTTGTAGTATAGTAAAAGGTGGTGAACGCTATGGAGAGAAGAAAAAGTATCTGGTTTAAGGAAACCAGAAGTCTGTCGGCTATTCCAGGTTGGTCTTGTTTTTAGAGCAACATTATGAGGATAAGTTACCATTAAAGGAGAAAGAACATTCTAGGCAGAGATTAGAGATAGACTCTAATGCTTGAAGTTAGGAAAATTCTTGGCAGGTTCATGGAACAATGAGGCTAGAGATGAGTGCGGGGAAGAAAAGATCAGAGCAGTTTGAGGGCTTCATGGTAGGCCATTTTAAAGCCTTTGCCTTTTAATTTATATGATATGGGTAGCCATTGCAGGATTTTGATTTGTGACACGTTCTGACTTAACATTTTGAAAGGATCACATCGACCATGGTATTGGGAATAAACTTAATAAGTAGTTTGTAAGTAGGGAGATCTCTTAAAGGGTTATGACAATAATCCATTGAATTTTGATAGAAGTCTGAGTGGTAGCCACGGGCAATGGTAAGATTTTAAGTGAAGAGCCATTATGTTTTCCCGATGATTGGTTCTGTATGAAGAAAGAAAGTGAAGAGTTGAAGATAAGTACAACTTTTAACTTGAGCAACTAAAAGGCAACTATGATGGGAAAACTTTAAGTAGAGCTATATTTGGGATAGGGAAATATTGGGAATTCAATTTTGAACATACTAAATTTGTAGTGTTTAGGCTGACATGTTGAATAAACAGTTATGAATTATGAGTTTGGGAAAGAGATATAAATATGGACACATATAAATAAAATTTATAGCCACACAATTGGATAATATCACTAAGGAAATGAATAAAGATAGAGAAGAAAAGAGGATGGAGGACTGAAGTGAGGACTCTCATATTAAGAAGTCAGGAGTAAGAGGAACTAACAAAGGAGACAGGGAAAGGACCACCAGGGAAGTAAGAAGAAAACAAAAACAGGAGAGGATGGTGTCCAGGAAGCCAAATACAGAAAGTATTTGAAGAAAGAGGGACTGATCAAGTATGACAAATACTGCTGATAGATATGATAAGATGAAGATTAAGAATTACCATTGGATTTAGAAACTTGGAGTAAGTTGGTGACCTTGATTAGAGTACTTTAAATAGAAGGAAACTCCTGGTGGAGTAGGTTTTAAGAGAATTGGTCTTGTACATAAGAATTTAAAATAATTTATATAGATACTTCCTCCTTAAGAATGCAGTATAAGCTAAGCTTAATGATTTTGTTCCAAATAGTAGAGTGTGTAAGGAGAGAAAAAATAACTTTGCATAGAGAAACCTGACAAATGCTACTTTGGTCAAGTGCTCAAGGTTAACATTATCAGTGGTAAGTTATGTTTTGTTTTTTTTCTTTTGAGGCAGAGTCTTACTATGTTGCCCTTGATAGAGTTCCGTGACGTCACAGCTCCCAGCCACCTCCAACTCTTGGGCTTAAGCTATTCTCTTGCCTCTGCCTCCCAAGTAGCTGGGACTACAGGTGCCCTCCACAATGCCCAACTATTTTTTTTGTTGCAGTTGTCATTGTTGCTGGGCAGGCCCGGGCTGGGTTGGTACCCGCCAGCCCCTGTGTGTGTGGCTGGTGCCCAAGCCACTGAGCTACAGGCTCTGAGCCTATCAGTGATAAGTTATGTTGATAGCATGTACCTTTGATGTGATTTGATGAGAGGGCAATTTGCCTCCATGGTCTCCCTCCCAAAACCCACAACTTCAGTTTTACTGTGAGAAAAACATTAAACAAACACAAATTGAAAGACATTCTATAAGATATCTGACCAGTACCTCTTAAAACTGTTAGTGTCATTGAAAAGAAGAAAAAGTCTGAGAAACTGTCACAGACCAGAGGAGGCTTGAGGAGATGTGATGACTAAATATAATATGGTATGTTGGTTGGATCCTGAGGTAGATAAAGAACATTAGGGAAAACCTAGTGAAATATAAATAAAAGATGGCATTCAGTTAGTAATGTACAGATGTTGGTCTCTTAGTAGTGGCCACTGTACCATATAACGTAGTACATTAACAGTAGTAGAAGCTGAATGAGTATATGGGAACGCTTCACAGTTTTCTGTAAATATAAGTATAAAACTATCCTAAAATCAAAAGTTTATATAAATAAAAATTTAAAGAATGAGAAGAGAGGAATTAGAAATAGCAAATATAAGAAGTTAGCTTTTTTGGAGGATTTTGTTACCAAGAAAAGGAAGGAAATGAGGTAGTAGCTAGGAGGGAAAGTGGATTAAGATAAAGTTTTTTGTTTTGTTTCTTAACAGGGAAATAACAGCATATTATTTGGGATGGGAATGACATAGAAGAGAGAGAAAAAAAATGGAAAATGTAGGAAAAGTGCTAAATCTCTGGAGCACTGTTTATAGTTAAGAAAGTTTAGGATCTAATACACAATTAAAGGTAGTGTCAAGTTTGCCTCTGGTAGTAGATAAGAATCAGAGTATGTGGGTGCAAATGGGAATGTGTTGTGGAGGCAGGTTCCAAATGCTCAGTTTTTCCAGGGCAAGCAAGGTCTTTAGCTGAATGTGGGGATGGGACAGCAAGTATGCGAGCTCAAGGAAAAAGAGATATGACATATTCCTCTGGGAGCATGGAAAAGATAATTGATATAGCATTGGCATTATCCCACTTTTAAGATGATGAAAGAGCGTGAATAACTTGCTGAGTGTGCGCCTTGCTTAAGGCCGCACACTCAGTAAGTAGCTTGAAATAAAATTTGAGAAAAGTTTTGAAATGTTGTCTTTTAAAGTAAGATTTGGAATAAGCTTTGAAATTAGATCTTTAAAAAAAATTGTGTGTGGGCGGCCCCTATGGCTGAGTGAGTATGGCACCAGCCCCATATACCGAACCTGGCCCGGCCACAAAAAATAGCTCAGCGTTGTGGCGGGTGCCTGTAATCCCAGCTACATGGGAAGCTGAGGCAGGAGAATCACCTAAGCCCAAGAGCTGGAGGTTGCTATGAGCTGTGATGCCACAGCACTCTACCAAGGGTGACAAAGTGAGACTCTGTCTCTACCAAAAAAAAAAAAATTCGTGGGCTAGGCAAAGTGGCTCATGTCTATAATCCTAGTTATATGAGATTTTTCTCCTCCTAGCTTGGTTCTCGGTCTCAGGAATGGAAGAATGAATTCACTAGAAGTTCATTAGAAGATAGGAAAGCTTCCAATACAATGGAAAGGGTTCCCAATGGGTTGCCATTGCATCTTGGCTGGGTTGGGCTTTTTATGCCTTGCCTGCCTGCCCAAACCTGCTGAGAAACACTAATTGGGTCTTTCAGACCTAGCTGGCTTACACTGATTGGTTCCTTTAAACCTTAACTTACTGGCTTCTCCTGATTGACCCTTTGTTTGCAGTGGGGCTTTTCCTGCCCTATGCCCATGGGAAGTCCTTGCCTAGCAACAGCCAGTGACCAGTGGCTGCACAGGTGAGACCCTGTCTCAAAACAATAACAACAACAACACCCAAATTCTAAACTCTTGCTCTTTTCACATTTTGTTAACTTTAAAGCATCAGTATCACAAAGAGAAAGGAAACTAGTTTATTAATCTCAGAATACAAGGGAGTTAATTATGTTTGAAAGTTTTAACATGAATCAGATCACATTCTACTTTGTGAAGAGTGTATTCATATAAAGACTTAAGATATAAATTGGATTAAAAAGAATTTATATAACATAGATATAGAAAAATTACATCTTCAGTTTAAATTCCTTCTAAAATGTCATTTCCTTCTAGAGCAGAGAAATCTATAGAGACAGAAAGTTACTGCTTAGGACTCAGATTGCTTGAGGTTGGATGGTATAATAGTAAAGGAAGGTGACAGCTAAAATGTATGAGATTCTTTTTGATGTGACACAATGTTCTGAAATTGACTGTGGTGATGGTTTCATATATCTGTGAATATAAGAGAAACCATTCAAATTGTATTCTATAAATGGGGAAAGTATACCCCAATAAAACTATTTTAAAATTAAAAGAAATAAAATGTCATTTTTTTAAAGAGGCCTTTCTTGACCACTTTATCTCAAAATAGCTAAGACCTGTCTTCCCCATGTGGCTCCTTAGCTTTACTTCTGTTCACAGTGCTTATTATAATATAAATATTATACTGTATGTTTGTTTGTGCATGTGTTTACTGTAATCTTTATGAGGCCAGAGACTTTGTCTTTCTTGGGTACAACTGTAGATAGCTATATGCCAATCCCTTGTCACATAGAAGGCTCTTAATTGATGAAAGAAAAAAGAAAGAGACAGATCAGTTCGTAGGGTAAAGTTAAAGAAGTTCAGAGTTTCTATTAGTGATACCATATTGGACATTTATAGTTTTATTATCACAATGGTGCCTCAGGAGATCTGAAAAAATGACCAATGCTTTGCATTTATTCTTTGTTTTTAGTATAATTTAGATTGATGACAATATGACTGTCTTCTTATTTATGGCCCACATACCACTTCCCTCCACTCTCTGTTGTTAACAGTAATGATTATTGCTCACATTTTGTTAAAGTGTTTTATACATAAGTTTTGTCAAATATAAATTCTGTACTAGACTTTAGAATTTGTAACTACTACTTCCATGTATTTTAGTAATTTGGGTATTTATGTATGGAGATAGTATAAAATGAATCTTTTGGGCGGTGCCTGTGGCTCAGTCAGTAAGGCGCCGGCCCCATATACTGAGGGTGGTGGGTTCAAACCCGGCCCCAGCCAAACTGCAACCAAAAAATAGCCGGGCGTTGTGGCGGGCGCCTGTAGTCCCAGCTACTTGGGAGGCTGAGGCAAGAGAATTGCTTAAGCCCAGGAGTTGGAGGTTGCTGTGAGGCCACGGCACTCTACCGAGGGCCATAAAGTGAGACTCTGTCTCTACAAAAAAATAAAAAATAAATAAATAAAATGAATCTTTTACGCCATTTTTGGTAGCCTGACTGGGGTGAAATGGTGATTAAATCCCTTAAAGTCTGAGGGATAGCTTATTTTTATGAATGAGAACCAATGCCGCTTTGGTCATCTTGCAAATCTAACAATTGATAGGCATTGGTGGTATGGAGAGGAGTGTGACTTCTCATTTTCTTTCTTTTTTTTTTTTTTTTGCAGTTTTTGGCTAGGGCTGGGCTTGAACCCAAACTTCTCATTTTCTTGCTTTGGATTAATTCAGCGGTTCTCAACCTGTGGGTCGCAATCCCTTTGTAACAATGACAATAAATTGAGGCATTAGGAAGGGTGAGAACCGCTGGATTAATTTTTTTGAAGCTTAATTGTATTGAATTTTCTGCTTTTAGAAGCATGCTAGTAGCAGTTCTAATATAAACAGATGTATATACCCAAAGGTAATTTATAGCTGAGAACGGACATCTCTTCTTGGAATTTAGGTCTTAGTTTTGACCTTTGGAAAATGAGGACAGTTTCTTTTCTGAAGTTCGTCAAGAATAAAACATTTGTCTTCATGGTTTAGGTTCCACAGGGGTATTTGGAGCAGGTTTGAGGGAGAAATTGCCTCTATAGTATACTCAGTGCCTTTCTCAATAGATTCTGTCTGGTGTGAGGAAGAAGAGAGAAAAATTTTTACATTCTTAATGGTTTTAAATTCTTAATTAAATTATGTTATTTAGTTGTGAGAGGTGTTTGCTTTATAGTATCTTTTGACTGTTTTCGGAGAACTTTATATAAGAGATAATAAATAACTGATCTGTTGTTATTTTCATGTCCTTGAAACAACGTTCCGGACAGTTTGGATTGCTGTAGTGGTATAGTTTATAAGAGATTGGGAAGTAAGGATTAAAAAAATATCATCAAAGGAGCTCAAAATCTGATGGAAGTTGATTTCTGAAATTGGTTTATTTCATCTAAAGTTCAAAATTATCCTCAAAGCATCTGGCTTTAAATTTGTAAATGCCCTTGTAAGGATTTTGGTAGCTGTCATTCAGGAGTAGAGATCACTCAGACCTCATTAATAGACAATATTCCCCCTGAAAATGACATGGTATCCACTGTAATCCTAGAGTGTTTTAATAGCCTATTCTATGCTCAGCAATGAAACATTTCAAAAGTGACTGACAGCCAATTGCTGTAATTCATGGTGATCTTTTGTGTTGACAGATCTCTAAAAAGTCATGGGAAATTACTACTGTACTCACTGAAGCCGCCTCCTTTTTTTTCTTTAACTGCCAATATCCTGCAAAACAGGACAATTTTCTCTTCGACTGCCACTGTTTTTTATTTCAATAACATGACACGATTCCTCCTTATTATTAGGATTTCTTTTGATAGAATGTGTTCCCTATAGGTAATGCTAATTTTAAAATAGAAAATTTTTCAGTTCTCCAAATTAACCCTCTTAATTTTCTGACTTCCACATTAAGACAATCTTGCCAGTAGCCACATTACCACTCAGGAAGAATGACTTAATTTAGACAATTTAAATGTTTTAAAATGGACTCAGCGACCATAGCACAATGTGTTAGGGCGCCAGCCACATACACCGAGGCTGGCGGGTTTGAACCCAGACCAGGCCAGCTAAGCAACAAAGACAACTGCAACAGAAAAATAGCTGGGTGTTGTGGTGGGTGTGTATGGTCTATCTACATGGGAGGCTGAGGCAAGAGAATTGCTTAAGCCCAAGAGTTTGAGGTTGCTGTGAGGTGTGACGCCACAGCACTCTACCAAGGGCGATGTAGTGAGACTACTTCAAAAAAGAAAAAAGTTTTAAAATGATTTTAGTTCTCCTCTGAAGGAGAAAAGTATAAAAGCAGGAGGGTGATGAGTTGCTTGTTTTGTGAGTATTTTTTCCTAGACCACACTAAAGTTAAAATGTTGACATTTTGAGTAATTTTATAGGAGATAATCGTTGTGTATCCAAAACCCAGAGTTTCCAAATTCAAACTGTGGAATGATGGAAACAGGCTTCTGATGAATATGAACTTGTGTAATGACTTGGGGGGTAAAATACAGAGATCTAATCCCAGTGTTGCTCTAACTGTTCATCTAACTCAGTATTTGTAACTGTATCTCTGGGTCTTTGCCCTTGGTCATTGTGCTTCATATTATAGAGGTGGTTAAGAATATACTTTATGTTTATAGTCTTATTTGTATTTTTGCTTAATATTCCACAGCATGATGCAATGATTCTTTCTGAAGTATAACTCCAACCTTTAAACTTGTTTTGAAATATCATTGTAAACACATGCTGTCGCTCCCTTCATCATCAGTTCCAATTTCTCCTCTGTGTCATCTACTAACTCTCCACCTGGTTATTAGTGTCCCCATCACCTGAATAGTGTAGATTGTCTCCAGTTGGTAATTTTTCATCCTGCACCACTCTCCCTCCTCTGAGTCTCCACTATTTGTTATGTCACTCTGTATCAGCATACATATCCATTGCTTAGCTCCCACTTATGAGTGAGAACATGCAATGTTTGGGTTTTTGTTCCTGGGTTACTTCACTTGGGATAATGGCCTCCGTTTCCATCCAAGGACAATAGAATATTTAATCCTCACAGTAACTATGTGGGTTAGATATTATTATTAACATTTTACAGATAAAGAAATAGGCTTATAAAACTTAAGATACTTTATCAAGATCCATTATTCGTAAGAGGTTTAAGTTTTTGGTTTTTGTGACTTCCATGCCCACGTTTTTTCTTTCATAAATTAATGTATTTTGTTAATAAGCTGTGGTCTATTCTAACATTTCTCTGTTCATTATGCCTAATTTTGAAAATTCTGATTGCTATTTCAGTTATTCTTGTTCTTTTAGTAGAAATTCATTTATTTAATTCATTTGGCAATTATTTGCAGACACTGTGCTAAACAGTAGCAATTTTTGTTCTTAGGCTAGTCTTTTTTAAACAGAAGAACATGTGTTTAAAATAGTGACAAGTGTTCCTGTAATAGGAGGAAGTTCGAAGTGTTTTGGGATGCTAGGAAAATTTCTTGAAGGAAGTAACAGGTAAGCCCATGCTTTGACATACCCGTTGCAGTGAGGCAAGAGAGTAAAAGCCGAGCTAAAGATCTGTCCTGGCCACTCTGGATAGGCATTAGCCAGTCTGTAACACTCTTACCCCTATTGTAGCAGATGTCTCTGTTATCTGTATATCTTTCCCTTGGTATGTGCTGGGCCTAGATAGTAACCTTGTAACTTCCTTAACCTTCCCTCGCCTCTGAAGACAGGTAGCCTGCCTGGTGTCAAGGGCACGGGCCAATCTGACCTTCCCTTGAGTCCAAAGACTTTCACGTTTGTCACGTCCCTCACATCTTTTATGACTCTCACGTGCACTCTAGCCCTAAAAAATGTATAAAAGAAAGGCAAGAAATTAAGTCGGCGGGGCTCGGTTTTTGAGACACAAGTCTGCCGAGACCCCCGGCTAGAATAAACTCGCTGCTTCCTCTATCAACTGGTGCCTGGAGTCTTCTGTCTGCGTCAGTTTTCCTGCTATAGCAGAATGTGGATGGCATTTGCCATCATGTCTTTTGTTTGCCTTATACCAGCAGGTTTATATAGAGCCATTAACCCTATGGTGAATAGTGAAATGACTTTTATATGTGCTTGTTATTTTCTAGCTTGTCCAGATTATTATCAATACAACACACTTGGAGAAATCCTGTAAGTACTTGGAAGAATTCATCACCAATATCACTAATGTGCTTCCAGAGACAGTTCACACTACCAAGCTTTATGGCACCACAACTTTTAAGGTGAGAGTCTCCACAATACTGTGGAACTGCTTCTGGTATTCCAGGCATTCTGCTGAAAATGGCTTTGTTTCTGAAGGATGATTTATAAAATGTTCTTGAGAATAAGTACCTAAGATGGTTTTATTTCCTTTCTCTATTTTTTTTTTTAGAAAAACAAATGCTAAGGTGGCGCCTGTGGCTCAAGGAGTAGGGCGCCGGTCCCATATGCCAGAGGTGGTGGGTTCAAACCCAGCCCCAGCCAAAAACCACAAAAAAAAAAAAAAAAAAAGAAAAAGAAAAACAAATGCTAAAGAAAAAAAGAAAAAGAAAAACAAATGCTAGTAGTAGTTTTGGGGGGATTTAAACTAAAAAACAGAAACAAACAGGTAGGCACATGGTGGCTCATGCCTGTAATCCTAGCACTATGGGTGGCTGAGGTGGCTCAGAAGTTAAGTGACCAGGTTGAGCAAGAGTGAGACCCTGTCTCTATTAAAAATAGAAAAATAGCCAGTATGGTGGCAGGAGCCTGAAGTCTCAGTTATTTGGGACCCTGAGGCAAGAGGATAGCTTGAGCCCCAACAGTTTGAGATTGCTATGAGCCAAGGCACCAAATCTCTACCCAGGATGACAGAGTGAGAAACTGTTATCTGTCGGGTCCTGCCCCTGGGGCAGGGTCTGCTAAGACCTGTGGAACTGGTGGGGACCACTGAAGAAATATAAAGTTAGAAACAATGGCAAGGAAAGAGATATGAGGAGAATAGAATTAAAGGTGGGAACTCAAGAGTCATTGCCCATTTGTGGGATTCCAGCAATGGCCCAGAGTGTTAGTTCCACTCTGATTTTATTGAAGTCTATTTGCCCAGAGGGCAAGATGAAGGAGGGAACAAAGACACCAGCAGATTCTCTGAGTGAGTGTATCAGTTTCTATTGTTATTATTAAGGGTTTGAGTAGCCTTGAGAAATCTGGAATCTGAGCCTTGTATTGGGAGAGCCTCACACTTGAGATTTCTAGGGAGGTGTTAAACTCTGCTAGTTCCCTGTGGAGTAAAACACCATTGGTGTTAATCTCCTCTGAGGAATTTATCTTTCTAGATATTTGCTATAGTCTCTTCTATGGCCATTTTTCCACAGAGTGCTCACAGACCCAGCAGGGTGTTTGTAAGCTGTATCCCCAAAAGGCTAGAATTTCAGAAGAGGCAGGAAGCTTGCTAGCAATGGCTAGCTTAAATGTAAACTAGCTGACTTTTCTTTGTTCCACTTACATAGCTTACTTTTTAATTTTCCTTTTTCTGGAGGTGCTTTCCCTTGCCAAGAATGGGGTCTTAAGCCCCCATTCTTCCTGCAGTCTCAAAACAAACAAACCAAAAAACAACAGCCTCTAAATTGTTTCTTATATTTTGTACATAAAAATCATTATTTCTTAAGTTGACCCTTATCTCAGTCAAGTGTTCTTAAGTATGATCTAGGCATTCTTGTCATGGCTGACACCAGTTTAATTAGAACTTTCTACTTTGCTATCCCTTCATCTCTTTATCACTGACCAATTTTTTCATCTAACTTTTCAATGAAGAATTTGTCTCTTGCTATTATAGTTAGCAATTTTATGATAATTTCACAAGATTGCAGCATTAGTTTTGATCTAGAGTGTTGGATTGAATAGAGAAAAATGACATTCTTATATATAGAAAGGGTTGATACTAGATGAGTTTTTGGAGAGTATGAGCCTTAATAAACTTAAACTTTACATTGCCATGTAAGCTTTAAGTAAGTATTAAGCAGAAAAACAGGGCAACATCTCAATCATTATAAAGATACAGCTAACTTATATGGTTTGAGTTTTTGTTTATGTCATTATTTGTTTTCATTTTGAAACATACTCTGTGTTATGTTTCGAAAATCAGAAATTGACGTCAATTAAATATTCAGTTGGAGAGTTGAAACCATGATTTATATCCTCTGGTGTCTACTTTTTCCCAGCCTTTCACCCCCTTTCTATTTTTTGGTACTTTCTTTTGAGAGTAGTTACTAGAGAAGAAATTCAATTTGATTCATACTGCTATTATATTTGAGAGTTAAAAATTATTGCTATGACTTAACTATCTTTCTGTTATAAGAAAAAATAATTGTACAATGTTAGATCACAAAATATTCTTTATCTGCCCATTTGATTAGGTCAGCTGCTAAGGTGAGTTATACATTCATTAAGTGACCATAGATTATTTGTTTTAAATTACCAATGAAGTTGCTTAAAACAAAACTTATTATTGAACATGATATGTTTATGTCATTACTTCCAAATTTCTCAATAATGTGTAATTATATTACTATTGAGGCTCTTTCAGTGAAGAAAAGAATTATGTAATAAAGAGGCCCTGAGAATGAGCACAAAAATGTCAAAAAAGCTTTAAGAACTTTAGAATGACTTTAGGAATTTTAAGAGGAATTATTATAATTACTTCTAAATACTAGAATTATTATGAAGCATGGAAAATAACTTTATCAAAAAATATTTCTAATGTCTTTTATAAAAGCCAAAATTTCTTCAGTAAAGAAATGTGGAAGGGACTATAGTTCAGCATTAAGTAGATAATAGGGAGTTAAAGAATTAGAATCTGAGGTTCATTTATTCTTGTCTTCATGTACTATGTCACATCCACTGATAGTCTTTCCCTAAACCCATCTCAATTTTTTAATTTCAACGGCCTCTCAATTTATGTTCAGAAATACTCTCAAAGGATGGCTTGTGTATTTTGTTGTTACTACAGCATGAAAAATGCTGAGGGAAAATTAAGACAGACAGGAAGCCATAGGGGTTAAATGGCCAGTTAACTACTTAATAAAGGAGAAGTTCTGGAGACCACTAAAGGTTATGTTGACAGTGCTTATTGGAAACACTGATTGCCTAAAACACACTGAAAGTTTATTTTTACCATGACTGTTTCAGGCTAACTCAGAATTCAATATAAACATGGCAATTACAAGAGCTACATGTTGTGTATTTTCTTAAGCTACTGTTTTCAGAAAACTTTCCCTTGCAGATGGAAACCTTTATGCTGGAAAAGGGGCAAAATGAATCAAAAGTTTATGTCACCTATGCCATAGGTGACATAATCAAGCTGGCATTCCTAATTCATAAGACTTTCCTGATTTCCTTACAAAAGAGAATGAAGGTGTTTATGAACTTTCTCCATCACAGTTATTGCTTACGTATCTACTATATGATGTATCTAAGATTCTGGCAGCTTCTTGGGGAGAGACAGAAAGTATTTGGTCCAGACACTGGACTAGAATAATACATTAAATATATTCAATTGCTGGGCGGCGCCTGTGGCTCAAGGAGTAGGGCGCCGGTCCCACATGCTGGAGGTGGTGGGTTTAAACCCAGCCCCAGCCAAAAACCACAAAAAAAAAAAAAAAAAAAAATATATATATATATTCAATTGCTCACTTATTTAACAAGTTTTTATAAAGCATGTTACGCAATGTGGTAGGCATGAAAAAAATAAATGAGTCTCCTGACTTTACTGAGCTTATATTCTAATGAATTGATAGATGATAAACAAACAGAAAAATCCAATATTAATATAATGTCAGGTAGTGGTAAGAACTAGGAAAGAAATAAATGACCCAAATGAAATGAGAAATTAAATCATTTGGATTTCTGTTAGATACACAATCAAAGGGAGTAGCAGTACAGTTGTAAGTACTGTATGTTCAAGGTATAGAATGGGGATCAGTCTGGCAATGATTTACCTGTCTCTGGTGGTGGGGAATGAGGGATAAGGGATGAGCTAGCAGAAGTCAGATGATTTCTGGCTTTGTAGGCCATAATAAGTACTTTAGTTTTTTTTTGAAAGGGGATGCAGAGTCGTCAGAGGATTAAAGGTCATGGGGATAATCTGATTTATCCTTTAGTGGATAATAGTGATTTTTGTGTAGAAAATAAATACACGTGGTAAGTCAATAAAAGTGTATGAAGAAAGTCCAATCGGAAGGCTGTTACAGTAGCCTAGGTCAGAAACAATGGTCACTTTGACTAGAGTAGTAGAGGTAGAAGAGGTAAGAAGTATTTTTGAAGATCTAGACAAAGCGGGTCTTACTGCTGGATTGAGTGTGGGGTTTTATGAGAAGGAGAGGATTCAAGGACAATTCCAAGACTTTTGAATGAGAAAACTGGATGTATGTGGTGCTACTTACTAAGATGGGAAAAAATGAGAGAATAATGTTTTGGGGAGTAGGAGTAGAATCGGGAGTTCTATTTTTGACATATTAAGCTTGAGATATTTAGTTGTCATCTTCATAGAGATATTAAATTGACAGGGCAGAATTGTAGGAGATAAAAATTTAGAATTCATCAGTGTAAAAGTGGTATTTAATGCCGTAGGATTGGTTTCCTTCTGAGTATCAGTAGAGAAAAGGTGTGAGGACAGACTTCCTGGTTATATCTATCAATTTTGTCATGCTTGAGCAAGTTTTATAAGTTGCCCATAATCCCATCCAATATTGTTCTTTGTAGGTTTTCTCCCACCCATCCCCTGCCTCCTCCCACCCGCTTGATTTCCACTAAATTTTACTTTTCTCTGTACACGTATGCTCGTAGGTTAGTTCCACTTTAGTAGTGAGTACATGTGGTGTTTGTTTTCCATTATTTAGATATTTCACTTAGGGTGAAAGTCTCCAGTTGCATCCAAAGTTTTGCAAATGACCCTACATTATCCTTCTTCATGGTGGTGTAGTAATTCCAAAGTCTACATATACCATGTGTTGTTAATCCACTTATGAATTGATGGGCACTTAGGTTGAATCCATATCTTTGCAATAGTAAATTCTGCTACAGTAAACATTCAAGTGCAGGTGTCTTTTTGATAAAATGAATTCTTTGTCTTTGGATATATAACCAGAAGTAGGATTGCTGGATAAAATGGGAGGTCTGTCTACCTTTAGTTCTTTGAAGAATCTCCATACTGTTCGCCATAGAGGTTGTCCTAATTAGGAGTCCCACCAACAATGCGTAAGTATTCCTTTCTCTCTGAATCCCAACCAGCATCTATTGTTTTTGCACTTTTTAATAAAAGCCATTCTAACTGTGGTAAGCTAAATACCTCTTTGTAGTTTTTAATTTGCATTTCCCTAATGATTATTGACATTTAGCACTTTTTCATATAATTATTGGCCATTTGTCTATCCTCTTTTGAAAAGCTTCTGTTCATGTTTTTTTGCCTACGTTTTAATGGGGATTTTGTTTTTCCCTTGCGGACTTGTTTGAGTTCTTTGTAGATTGTGGTTATTACCCCCTTACATGTATTAGATTTATAGCTTTGGAGTATTTATTCCAATTCTGTAGGTTGTTTATTTGCTCCATTGATTATTTCCTTAGCTGTGCTGCTTTTTAATTTTATCAAGTCTCATTTATTTTTATTGTTGCTCTAATTGTCATTGGAGTCTTCTTTATAAATTCGTTGCCAAGACTAATATCTGGAATAGTTTTTATTTTTTTTTAACATTTTCTTTTAGATTTCTTATGGTTTTACACCTAACACTTAAGTCTTTTATCCATCTTTTTTTTTTAATTAATTTTTTTTTTTTATTGAATCATAGCTGTGTACATTAATGCAATCATGGGGCACCATACACTGGTTTTATATACCATTTGACATATTTTCATCACACTGGTTAACATAGCCTTCCTGGCATTTTCTTAGTTATTGTGTTAAGACATTTATATTCTTCATTTAGTAAGTTTCACATATACCCTTATAAGATGCACCCTAGGTGTGGTCCCACCAATTGCCGTCCCTCCGCCCATCCTTCCCCCTCCCCTCTCCTTCCTTTCCCCCTTCCCCATATTCTTAGGTCATAACTGGGTTATAGCTTTCATATGAGAGCTATAAATTAGTTTTATAGTAGGGGTGAGTACATTGGATACTTTTTCTTCCATTCTTGAGATACTTTACTAAGAAGAATATGTTCCAGCTCTATCCATTTAAACATGAAAGAGGTAAAGTCTCCATCTTTCTTTAAGGCTGCATAATATTCCATGGTGTACCTATACTACAATTTTTTAATCCATTCATGGATCAGTGGGCACTTGGGCTTCTTCCATGACTTAGAAATTATGAATTGGGCTTCAATAAACATTCTGGTACAAATATCTTTGTTAAAATGTGATTTTTGGTCTTCTGGGTATATACCTAGTAGAAGAATTGTAGGATCGAATGGCAGGTCTATTTTTAGATCTCTAAGTGTTTTCAAACATCTTTCCAAAAGCCCCAACATATTAGTTTGCATTCCTTGCCAGCAGTGTAGAAGTGTTCCCTTTTCTCCACATCCACGCCAACATCTCTGGTCTTGGGATTTTGTGATATGTGCTAATCTTACTGGAGTTAGATGATATCTCAAAGTAGTTTTGATTTGCATTTCTATGATGATTAAGGATGATGAGCATTTTTTCATCTGTCTGTAGGCTGTGCACCTGTCTTCTTCAGAGAAGTTTCTCTTCAAGTCCCTTGCCCAGCCTGCGATGGGATCACTTGTTCTTTTCTTGCTAATACTTTTGAGTTCTCTGTGGATTCTGGTTATTAAACCTTTGTCAAACCTGCAAATATCTTCTCCTATTCTGAAGGCTGTCTGCTTGCTTTACTTACTGTGTTCTTGGCTGTGCAGAAGCTTTTTTAGTTTGATCAGGGCCCAGTAGTGTACTTTTGATGCTGCTTCAATTGCCCAGGGGGGTCCTCCTCTTTTATCCATCTTGAATTAATTTTTGTGAGTAGTGAGAAATATGGATCTTGTTACATTTTTCTGCATGGGGCTATCCAGTTTTCCCAGCAGCATTTATTGAATAGGGCTTTTTTACACCCACGTGTATTGTTGTCTGCTTTGTTAAACATCAGTTGGCTATACGTGGATGGTTTTATATCTGAATTATCTGTTTTCTTCCATTGGCCTGTGTCTCTTTTTGTGCTAATACCATGCTATTTTGGTTATGATAGCCTTATAGTATAGTTTGAAGTCTGCTGATGTGATGCCTCTAGATTTTTCCTTTTGGCTTAAGATTAATTTGGCTAGTCAGGCTCATTTCTGATTCCAAACAAAATGTAGAATTTTTACCATGACTGGATTAACAAATTGTGGTAGATGTATACTATGGAATACTATGCAGCCATATAAAAAGATAGAGACTTTACATGTTTTATGTTTATCTGGATGGAGCTAGAATATATTCTTATTAGTAAAGTATCTCAAGAATGGAGAAAAAAGTATCCAATGTACTCAATAGTATGATGAAACCAATATATAATCACTTAAACATTTGTATGAATGATGAAACACAAATATAGTCTAGAAAAAAAGGAGAAGAAAGGAGGGATAGGGGAGGGGAGAAGGGTGAGTGGATGGAGGGTATTTGGTGTGATCTTATGTAATGTGCACAATGCAAGGGTACATTTCAAAACAACTAAGAGTATATTATAAATATGTCTTACCACAAAAAAATAAGTAACTGAGGCAATGGGAGTTCCAGCCAAAGCATTCAGGCAAGAGAAAAAAATTAATGGTAGCTACATTGGGAAAGACAAAGTCAAACTATCACTTTTTGCTGCCAAGTATGATCTTATATCTAGAAAACCCCAAAGACTTCATCAGCTTGATTTATGCATTCCACGTTGTATGTTAAATCATCACATTGTACCCCATAAATGTATCGTTATGATTTAATAAAAATTAAGTTAAAAAAGAAACAAATAAGCAGTAAACAAACAAACAAAAGTTCATGAAATATAATGTTGTTATTTTGATAGAGATTACATTGACTCTATAGATTACTTTGGGTAATATGGACATTTCAACAATATTGATTCTACCAATCTATGAGTGTGATAAAGTTTATTTTATTTTATTTTGTTTGTTTTTTTTGTGACAGAGTCTCACTTTGTCACCCTTGGTAGACTGCTGTGGCCTCATAGCTCATAGCAACCTCAAACTCTTGGGCTCAAGTGATTCTCTTGCCTCAGGTTTTCATTTTAAGTACAGATGGGGTCTCACTCTTCAGGCTGGTCTTGAATTCGTGAGCTCAAGCGATCTTTCCACCTCAGCCTCCCAGGAGCATAATATGTTTTTCCATTTGTCTGTGTCATCTGCAAATTCTTTCTTCAGTGTTTTGTAGTTCTCTTTGTAGAGATCTTTCACTTCCTTGGTTACATATACTCACATGTATTTTATTTTCTTCGTAGTGATTATGAATGATATTGAATCTTTGATTTAACTCACAGCTTGACTGTTACGTGGTATGTTGTAATGCTACTGATTGTGTACATTGATTTTGTACTCTGAGACTTTGCTGAATTTATTTATCAATTTCATTAGTTTCTTGGTGAAGTCTTTGGGGTTTTCTAGATATAAGATCATACTGTCAGCAAAAAGTGATAGTTTGACCTTGTCTTTCCTAATGTAGCTACCATTTATTTTTTTCTCTTGCCTGCATGCGTTGGCTGGAATTCTCAGCGCTATTTTGAATAGAAATGGTGACAGTGGGCATCCTTGTCTTGTTCCTGTTCTCAGTGGGAATGCTTCCAACTTTTCTCATTCAGCATGATATCGGGTGTGGGTTTGTCTCACATGGCTTTTATAAACTAGAGATATATTCCTTCTGTGCCTACTTTGTTGAGGTTTTATCATCAAAGGATGCTGAATTTTCTTGAATGCTTTTTATGCATCTTTTGAGATGATCATCTGGTCTTTGTTTTTGTTTCTATTCAGGTGGAGAATTACATTTATAGATTTGCATAGGCTGAACCATGCTTATATCTCTGAGATGAAGTGCACTTAGTTGTGATGGATTATTTTTTTGATATGCTATTGAATTCAGTTTGCTAGCATTTTATTTTAGGATTTTTGCATCTATATTCATAAGGGATATTGGTCTCTAGTTTTCTTTCTTTGTTGTTATTGTGCCCTTTTTCTGGCTTTGGTATCAAGCTGATGCTAGCTTCATAGAATGAGTTGGGGAGTATTCCACTCTACATGTTATGGAA
The DNA here is from genome assembly GCF_027406575.1 of Nycticebus coucang. NCBI lineage: Eukaryota > Metazoa > Chordata > Mammalia > Primates > Lorisidae > Nycticebus > Nycticebus coucang. Next base: position 71,146,455 of record NC_069783.1, on the reverse strand, counting down.
TAATTTCTGCATATGGATAACAGTTGTTTGCAGGTTTGGTAAATTCATCTGTGAATCCAACTCATCTTGGAGTTTTTTGTCGGAAGATACTTCATTACAGTTTCAATATTGTTGCTCATTTTGGTCTGTTCAGGAATCCTATTTCTTCCTGGGTGAGTCTTGGGAGGTTGTGTATTTCCAGGGATTTTTCCATTTGCTCTATCTATTGAAGTTTATATGTATAAAGATTTTTATAGTTCACAGATGATGTATTGTATTTCTGCAATATCTCCTTTTTCATTTCTGTTCGAGCTTATTTGGGTCCTTTCCCTTCTATTCCTGGTTAATGTAACAAAAGATCTGTCAATTTTGTTTATTTTTCAAGAATCAACTTTTTGGTTAATTGATCTTCTGTATTAATTTGTTGTTTTTGATTTTGTTTGGTTCTGATCTGATCTTAGTTATTTCTTTTCACCTGTTAGCTTTGGGCTTAGTTTACCCTTTTCTAGCTTGAGATGTTTCATTAGATTGTTAATTTGTGTTCTTTCCTTTTGATGTAGGCATTTAAGGCTCTGAATTTTCCCCTTCGGACTCCTTTTGGTGAATCTCAGATTTTGATAGCTTGTGTCCTTTTTGTCATTCAATTTGAGGAATCTTTTGATTTTCATCTTAATTTCATTATTGTTCTAATAATGTTTCAACAATAGTTTGTTTAATTTCCATTACTTTGTGTGGAACCAAGTGTTTCTCTTGGAGTTAATTACTAGTTTTATTTCACTGTGGACTAAGAAGATATGTGGTATGATTTTTAGTTTTTTCAATTTGTTTAGGCATGTTTGTGGTGTAAAGATGTGATGAATTTGGAGAATGAGAAGAATTTATATTCAGAAATTTGGAGATAAAATGTTCTGTAATTGTCTGGTAGGCCCATTTGTTCTAGAGTCCCATTTAAGTATAATGTTTTCTTAGTTATTTTCTGCTTGGATGATCTGTTCAGTTTTGTTATTGGGCTGTTGATGTCCCTAGAAGTTATGACGCTACTATTTTCTCTTTGCATTCCTGTGTTAGCTGAATAAATATTTAGGATTGCTGTGTCTTCTTATTGAAATGCTCCCTTTACCATTATACAATGACCATCTTTGTCTTTCTTTACTAGTGTTGATTTAGAGCCTGTTTTCTCTGATATGCTAATGGCTACACACTCTCTCTTTTGGTTTCCATTTGTTCGGAATATTGTTTTCCATTCTTTCATAGTGAGCCTGTGTGTGTCCTTGTGGTTTAGCTATATTTCCTGGATGCAAGAAATAGTGGGTCATATTTTTTCATCCATTCTGTGTGTTTTGAGTGGTGCACTCAAACCATTAACGTTAAGAGATAGCCTTGATATGTGGGATGCTGTTTTCATCATATACCATGTGGTAGCGATAAATGTAGTACCTTATTGCTTTGTTTCACTTCTTGTTCTGTTGTTTTATACATGTTGTGAGCTTTAGCTTTTTTCCATGGTTTTATATTGGTGGCTATCTACCTATGGTGATGCATGTATAATGTAGTTGTGAATATTTCATTCAAGTATGGTTATGACAAATTCCCCCTGTGTTTGCTTGTCTGGAAAAGAATTTCTCCATCAATTTTAAAACTTAGTTTTGCAGGATACAAAATTCTAGGTTGGCGGTTGTTCTGTTTAAGCATATTGAAGAGGGAGACTTACTCCTTTTTTGGCTTATACAGTTTTCACTGAGAAATCTGCTGTTAGCTTAATGAACTCTTTAGTTCAGTTGTTCCTGAATAAGTTCATTAATTCCTTTGTAGTTCAGCTGTTGCTTACATTTAGTTGCTTATAGAATTTTCTCCTTCATTATGACTTTGGCCAGGTTCATTTCTATGTGTTTTAGAGATATAATATTTGTTATGAATCTTCCTGGAGTTTGATGACTATCTTGTATCTGCATTTTATATCTGGTGATACTGGAGAAGTTTTCCTCAATTATTCCCTTGAATAGATTCCATGCTTTTAGCTTTGTTTTCTTCTCCCTCAGGGGTGCCTATAATTCCTATGTTAGTCCATTTCACCTAGTCCCATATCTCTTGTAGTAATTTTTCACTTTTTCTGTTCTCTTCTCTGCCTCTTTGTATGATTGGCTTAGCTTGAAAGTCTTGTCTTTATGTTCTGAAACTCTTTATTCTTGGTTGAGTCTATTGCTGATGTTTTCCTCTATGTTCTGAAGTTATATAAATGACATTTCTTTTTGTTCTATTATATCCTACCTTATATTCCCTAGCTCTCTAGTGTCTTTTTCATTAAGTTCCTGGAATATTTTTTGTTTCCTTTGTTGGTTTTCAACGTTCTCTTCAATTTCATCTGTTTTATTTGCCATCAAGATTCTGAATTCCATTTCTGTCACTTTAACAATTTCCTTGTAGTTTGAGTTCACAACTATGGCTCCAATATGATCCCTTGGGGGTGTCAATCTGTTTTGATTTTTCATGTTGCTAGAGTTTTTTTTTTTTTTTTTTGCTGTTTTCTTTTCATCATTTCTTTTTTTGCCTGTTTTCTTATTTCATGGCTAATAGGTTTATAGGGCACCTATTCTTTGCTGGAACTCTCCTGCTTAATTAGAAGAAGGGGTGGGTTCTAAATGGTATTTTTTCCTCCTTCTCTGGAAATGTTATTACAGCAAGGGAGGGGTGTGTGCACTAGAAGGCTGTAATGCAGCTGTTCTGATATGATCTGTTTACCTGTGATTGCCTCTGTTTAAGCCTTTGCTGGGATACTGTTTGTGCTGGGTGTTGGGCTATTTATCAGGTAATTGCAGGATGTTCAAGTTGGAAGCTGGATGTGATAGCAAATAGTCCATGGGTTACCCTGAAGCAGTCTAGGTTGATGGATTTTTAGTTAATTTTGAGATAATCACTGCCTTGGTGTAATGTGTACTCATTTGTATATTTTTGTAAGAACATTAATCCCACTCTGCCTCTTAGAGCCTTTTTTTAGTAGGCTAGTGTACATCATGAATCTCTTATACAGGGTACCTCAAACTTACATAATCTAAGAATGCTTTCCTTTTTTTTTTTTTTTGCATCATTTAGTATTATTGTTAACTTAAAACTCATTTTAGGAAACTTCTAGTGTGCCCATCTATAATTCAGGATACTTATAAGCATTGTGAAGGAACTATAGGATATGTAGAGGTTGGCATTATAGGAAGGAAGCTGCTTAATATCCCAGTGAGATGAAAGTGATTAGACTCCTGAGAGCAAGTTAATTTTGAACAGAAATAAGAGAGTAAAGAAAGATACGGAGTTGAGGGCAGTGAAAGCAATTTCCTTATTTAGTGAAGCAAAGTAACAGCTTTTTTTGTAGACAAAAATATAGAAGAGATTACAGAGTGGTTTGGAAAAAAGAAAAGTTAAGGGAGACTGTGATATAACTTTGTATTCCCAATTATGTTACTTAATGAACTGTAATTATGGAATAGCTGCAAGGTCATATAAATTTCTGCCCTGTTAATACTGGAAATATGAACGATTTTTCTTATTTTATTTTATTTCACAGGATGCTAGACATGCAGCTGAAGAAGAAATTTATACCAACTTAAACCAGAAAATTGACCAGTTTCTACAGCTGGCAGACTATGACTGGATGACAGGAGATTTGGGAAACAAAGCTAGTGATTACCTAGTGGACCTCATTGCCTTTCTGCGTAGCACCTTTGCTGTCTTCACACACCTTCCTGTAAGTGACAGCTGCTCTTATTTTGCCCTTCATATAGAAAGTAGTTCCCTTAAAATCATAGTCTGCAGTAAGATATTTCTGTTGTAACTAGCCAGGAAGATTTCCAGTATACAAAAATTCATACTGTGTTTATTAAGCTGTAATGACATTAAGAGGCCTCTTTCATCATTTTTAATTGACTTTTTTTTTTGTTGTTGTTGTTGTTGCAGTTTGGCGGGGGCTGGGTTCGGACTCGCCACCCTCGGTATATGGGGCCAGCATCCTACTAACTGAGTCACAGGCGCCGCCCTTAATTGACTTTTGCATTTTATGTATTCTAAAAATGGTCTCTAGTATAATATCTACTTATATTTCTATTATTGTCAAGGTAATTAGCACAAAGATATTATGTAAGCCTTCATAGAAATAAAAAAAGAAATTTACAAGTTACAGTTTCAGTTATATATCTTTTGGTTCTAGGATATCTTTTAATTCTTTTTATATAAACTGAAATTCTGTGATGGAACTTTTTGTTTAATTTGTCTGTCTTTTTCCTGTTTTCTTGAACGTATTAGTCATAATCATTTAAAGTCATTCTACACTAATTCTTACATATTGTTTACCTATATATCAGTAACTTTATTTTATTTTTCTCGTGGTTTTCAATCTTGTGGTCCTGTCTCTTCCTAGTATTTTTTGGTCTAAAATATGTAGAGATTCCAAGTGATGTCTTCCACCAGAAAAAGTTTATTCTTTACTAAGTAGGCAGAATGGACAAGTGATTGTGGTTTGAAGCTGATTACCTTAGTTCAATCGTGGACTCATTTGGGTTATGATTGGGTTATGCTTGGGTTATGATTGGCTTATACTGGTTTGCTCCTATTACTAGGGTATCGTTCTGAAAAACTTTTAAGACCCTACCATGTCATTATCTCCTCAGCACCAAAGAGTACTGGAGAGATTTATGCTTTTCAGAGAACCCTTATCTATTCAGCCTCCTACCTTCTATAATTCTAGAATTTGGCAAATGTCATGAGGAATCTTAGCAGTACTCAGATCAGCAATTACCAATAGTAATAAAAGTTATTGGTGATTGTCAGTGTCAATTCACTGCTCCATTAAGACCTTTCACCTCCTCCCATGATCTGAATGTTTGTGTACCTCCAAAATTCATATTTTGGACCTAATCACCAATGTGATGACATTAGGAGGTGAGACCTTGGGAGGTGATAGACTGTGAGGGTGGAGCCCTCACAAAAAGATTACTGTCACTGTAAAAGAGGCTTCAGAGAGCTGCCCTGTTCCTTTTACCATGTCAGGATGCAGCGAGAAGATGCCTTTTATGAGCCAGGAAGGAGGTTCTCACCAGATGCTGAATCCATTGCCACCTTGATCTAGGAATTCCTATTTTCCAAAGCTCTGAAAAACATTCTGTTATTTATAAGCTACCCAATCTATGGTATTTTGTTATATCAGCCCAAATGAGTAAGATAGCTCCCACCATTTTATGTGTCTTTCCACTAGTGAGTCTTTTTCTCTGAAACACTGGAAATTGGAAATTTCACTTTTGTTTTTCAAAAGTTTTTGCTTAAATTCTGTTTTTCCTCATCTGTGTAGCTTTAGAATTCAGAAAATATATTGAGGGAAATGCCATCCTCAAATCTCTGATTGTGGAACTCTGTCCCTTTGGAAACAGCAGCAATTTCATGGGTTTTTGGTTTGGTTGGTTTTGTTTTGTTTTGTTTTTTAACCACTGGTAGTTATGGTCTGCCAAGTCTGAAGATTCTTAGTCTGTTGTGCATGCCTAGCTTTGGCAAATGGCCCCAGGGATGAGAGCTATAGAGTCTCAGCTCACTTTTTAAAGGTTCTGTCCTATCTGCAATTTTATTACTTTTAGTCCTCATTGCTTCACAGCACTCTGGTAGTTACACACACACACACACACACACACACACACACACATACTCTCACACTCACACACAGACACACAGTGTCTATGAAGTTCATGTGCAATTTACTGTGTTAAACTATTTTAAATTGCACATGAACTTTATGGACACCCCTGTGTGTGTGTGTGTGTGTGTGTGTATCTATATGTTTTTCTCTACATTTTTTACTTCCCTCTTTGTTGTTCTTAATAGGACCTCTAGAAAATGATGTCATTTCGTCTACCTTTATCTTGATACCAAAGTCTGCCAAAACTAGCACCCCCAAACATTAATCTCACAATTACAGATAAAACTAAAATAAACAAAATATTAGCATTAAATTCTAAGTGTTTTAAGAGAGTAATTTCATCCTAGAATGTAGGATTTATTCCAGAAATGCAAGGATGGTTTGACAGTTTTAAAAATCTGTTAGCATAATTTATAACATAACTAGGTTAAAAAGTTTTGATGTATTCTATGATAGAAAGGCATTTTATAACATGCTGCCTGCCTTCTTGATTAAAAACAAAACTTATTATAAATAGGATAATATTTCAATAACATGCTAAGGACATCTTTTAAAATTCAGCAGCCTCTATAGATTTAATTAGTGGAACACTAAAAGCATTTATTTACAGGAACATCAGGAGTTGGGTGAAGATGCTTCTTACCAGTACATACAGACATTAATCATCTTTATTATGTATTATAAAGGTGTAGAATTGTGTACTCCTTGGATTAACTATGTGTATCTCTATGTTGCCTTTAGTTTTTCTTTTCTGTTTAGGTTTAAAAATTTTTTTTTCTGTCTGGAAACATTTGGTGCTTTATAGTCCTGGGGGAAGGAGGAGATGGTCTTTAGAGTCATTATTTTCCGTGTCAATTATTATGTCTTTGATAACTAATTTCATATTTTTCCAAGGACTATTATCAAAGAAAGATTTTTAAATTAGGTTTCAGATTTTGGAGGGAAAATGGCCAGTATTATTTTGGCCATAACGTCTCCCCTAGCATTGTATAGTTATTTAAATGAGTAAGATCTTGTAGTATCATAAGAAAAAATTGCAATAGTTGGAAGACAGAGCTATCCTGGATGGGTGTTCCCTATTTTATCTTCCTTATTGTTTTGTTTTCCTGTGCTTAAAAATTAAAAAAGGGACTTTAATAATTGTTACTGTTTATATATGCTCTATAATGCAGTGGCTTCCATTTATGCAATAGCTATCATATATCAACACAACTCCATACATTGTACTCCTCTCAGTATAGATTGAGTTGATCCTACCATTCAACTATAAAACCACTTTACTATGTACCACTCAATCAATGAGGTAACTGACAGTCATCTTCAATATTGCTTCCATAAACACCATGTTTCTGTGTTGTCTAAAATAAAGCTCTCTTTTTGAAGGTATACTTTAAGAAATTAGTTCATTCACCAAACATTATATTTTCTACAATCAGATAAATATGACTTCTAAAACTACTTTGTCTGGTTTTCTACAAAAAGCAAAATAGATTGCCCAGCCTTTGTGTTTATGATCCCCAGAATGCATGATACTTTATTCATGGAACCCTACATTAGCGACAAAACAGAGCTTGGTCTAAAATTTGCCCTTGCTAGACTTGAAGAGAAACTTCTCTGAAGAAAACAGGCGCACGGCCTCCAAACATGAAAAAATGCTCATAATCCTTAATCATCAGAGAAATGCAAATCAACACTACTTTGAGATATCATCTAGCTCCAGTAAGATTAGCCCATATCACAAAATCCCAAGATCAGAGACGTTGGCATGGATGTGGAGAAAAGGGAACACTTCTACACTGCTGGTGAGAATGCAAATTAATACATTCCTTTTGGAAAGATGTTTGGAGAACACTTAGAGATCTAAAAATAGATCTGCCATTCAATCGTATAATTCCTCTACTAGGTATATACCCAGAAGACCAAAAATCACATTATAACAAAGATATTTGTACCACAATGTTTATTGCAGCCCAATTCATAATTTCTAATTCATGGAAAAAGCCCAAGTGCCCATCGATCCACGAATGGATTAATAAATTTTGGTATATGTACACCATGGAATATTATGCAGCCTTAAAGAAAGATGGAGACTTTACCTCTTTCATGTTTACATGGATGGAGCTGGAACATATTCTTCTTAGTAAAGTATCTCAAGAATGGAGGAAAAAGTATCCAGTGTACTCAGCCCTACTATGAAACTAATTTATGGCTTTCACATGAAAGCTATAACCCAGTTATAACCTAAGAATATGGGGAAGGGGAAGAGGGAGGGGAGGAAGGAGGAAGGATGGGTAGAGGGAGGGTGATTGGTGGGATTACACCTGCGGTGCATCTTACAAGGGTACATGTGAAACTTAGTAAATGTAGAATATAAATGTCTTAACACAGTAACTAAAAAAATGCCAGGAAGGCTATGTTAACCAGTGTGATGAAAATGTGTCAAACGGTCTATAAAACCAGTGTATGGTGCCCCATGATCGCATTAATGTACACAGCTATGATTTAATTTAAAAAAAAGCTATAACAAAAATAAAATAAAATAAAATAAAATTTGCCCTTGCTAGAGAAAGAATTTGAGGGAAAGGAAGGAGGTTTTTCTGAAAAAGTACCAAAATCATTTGTCTTTTACTTAACATGAATATTTTCATATTCTTTTTATATTTTCATATTTCTTTTCCTATTTGAAATTATCTGCCTGGAGTAGCTCTTTCAAAGAGGAATTGAATAATAGAAAGTATGTGTATGTAGAGAACTGGGAAGGAAAAGACAAAGACTGTCTTGTTCTCTTACATTTTGATATCCCCAGTTTCTTTGTGTTCTCAAGGATATTTTGTTAACCATATCACAATAGCAGTATGGCCAGCAGAATAGTTCAGGTCAGTATTTAGAGGTGTGAGAGAGAGAGAGACAGAGAGAATGAATATATTTTTTTAGGTGAGAGAGAATGTCCTAGAGTATACTTATTGTTAGTGAATGGTCAGAAAGGAAAATTAATTTTGCAACTATTTTTTGCCCTTGAAGTTTGGTATCTAAGGTGGCCTTCCTATCTTCATGAGGTACCCAGAAATGACTATAATAAAAATATTTTCCACAGTTAGAGTTTTAAAATGTTACTGTGTCTCTTGAGTTAGTAGATGAGGTAAATGCACAAGCATTTTTTTCTGGCTTCAGTTGTATAATTTATGATGGCTTGCATGGTTACCCATTTTACATGCTCAGCATATGATCATAGTTTTGAGAGCTTATTCTTTTTATCCTGATAATTATCTGTCAGAAATTTTTAAGAGAAAAGAAATAGCATCTCAAGTAACATACCCAGAGGGAAGGAATTCTGAATTTGTTTTCTCCATCTGCTGTTAACATTAATTTGCATGACCTGGGACATGATCTCTCATAACTCACTTTGGCCTGTGAGTTAAGTGTGAAATTCTCTTAGTTTCTAACAATACAGTGATACGTGTGCTGGTCTTATTTCCTGGGAATCTGATAGCCATCTTTAAGGAAATGTTATTCTCTACATGTAAGTTCCTGAAATTCTTCCCATCTGAAACACTTTCAAAACTCATGTTCCTCTTAACACTCCGTTTAATTCTATGAACTGCTATCATCTCAGAACTAACCAAATGATTTTGCTACTGAGAAACTGTCAGTACAACCTGTCAGTGCTCCCTTTAAGTACCAAATCTCTGTGACCATAAAGACTATTCATAATAGGACCTTATACTACCTGTTTGTCTTTGTCTCTGTCTCTCTTTTCTACTTGAAGTCATGCTCTTTGTTAAGCACATCCACCCGTTTTCTACCCTAAGTTTTTTTTTTAATCCCTTTTGGTCTACCTTTATTGCTTCTGCCTTTTACTTGTCTGCATTGAAATCTTACATCCTTCAAATACCATACCTTCTATGAAATTTGGTACCCTCAGTGCAAATTTCAACACAGTGAAAAATGCAAATAACACATTAGTGTTATTACAAAAATCGTCTTGACCTGGCGGACCTCTTGAAGAGATCAAAGGAACCCCAGGCATCTATAGACTGTACTTTGAGAACTATTTTAGTTATAGGATATACATACAAATATTTTTTCTAGTTTGCCCTTTCACTCTTATAATGGTGTCATTTGATGATAGTTTTACCCTTTAAGAAGTTTAAATTTGGGTGGCGCCTGTGGCTCAGTCTGTAAGGCGCCCGCCCCATATACCGAGGGTGGCGGGTTCCAACCCGGCCCCGGCCAAAACTGCAACCAAAAAATAGCCGGGCATTGTGGCGGGCGCCTGTAGTCCCAGCTACTCGGGAGGCTGAGGCAAGAGAATCGCTTAAGCCCAGGAGTTGGAGGTTGCTGTGAGCTGTGTGAGGCCACGGCACTCTACCGAGGGCCATAAAGTGAGACTCTGTCTCTACAAAAAAAAAAAAAAGAAGTTTAAATTTACTTTGTAATATAATTTTCAAAATTAAACCTGTTTTCTTTCTTAAGGAATTATATATAGATAGCATCAGTCACAGCAAGTTGGCCATGGTCTTTCCCTATGCTTCTTCTCTGTGCCACAGCTTTTTCCTACTCCGTTTTCTTCCTTAACATGATGGAGATGTTTATTCTACAGTGTTGGTGCTCATGGTTGCTGCTTCTTGCAGCTCTGTATTCTTTAATTGTATGTATTCAGTGTTTTTTGCTTTATGTTTCAAACATGACAGTTAACTTGAAATATTCAGTATTAACTGGCAGGTTAGAGAGGAAAAGGAAAAGATTATAAAAGGAAATCTCAAATATTTATATGATATCAGATTTCTTTGGATCACTGATGTATTCTTATTAACCGTTATAGATCCATAATAATTTTTATTTCAAGAAATGGGTATCATCTAAAATCAACTAAATGATAACACTGCCTAATATGTAGTAACCATTTAATATTATCTATAATATTTTTAATAAATGTTATTAAAACTTACATAATAGATGTTATCATTAAAACTTAAAAATCTTTCTGTAATATGTGTGAGATATCAGTTGTTTTGAGATTATTAATGAAATAGTGTTGACATGCTACAGCAGGTGGTAAAGGAAATAGGAGGTATCAGTTCCTGAGGGGACATTTACTTGTGATCTTTCTTTAGGGTTTCCCTTTCCTTTAGCAGTTGTCCATGGGGATCCTTCCAGTGTTTTTTGTTTACCTTCCTGGCAGAACTTGTCTCCCAAGTGTAGGGTAGGGAGTGAGCCTAATGAGAATAAGCTTTATAGCTTAAATAATAATGCTTAAAGGCTGGGCGTGGTGGCTCACGCCTGGAGTCCCAGCGCTGTGGGAGGCCTAGGCAGGTGGATTGCCTGAGCTCAGAGGTTCAAAACCAGTATGAGCAGCAGTGAGCCAGAGTAAGACCCCATCTCTACTAACATCAAAAAAACCAGCCAGACGCTATGGTGGGCATCTGTAATCCCAGCTACTGGGGAGGCAATGGGACAGAGCATTGCCAGAGGAAGCATGGAAAAAAAGAAGAAAGAAAATGAACAAAAAAAAAAAGAGTACTTCAAATGAAGAAGAATGATGAACAAGCAAGCTGAAATTGAAAATTAAAAAAAATTAAAAAAAATGGTAATAATGCTTAAAACTTCAGTCCTTGTCCAGCTCTTCGGCCATGTTAGTTACTGCTAATGATATGACTATGCCTTGCCCTAATCTGCCTATTCTATGCTATTGAGGGAATTTTGTTGGACCACAATTGGCACAATTGTTTTACTGATACTAACTGCAGAAATTCAAGAAAAACTTCCAGTGACCTTTTGTCTATTTTTTGAATTTAATAATGTAATTATGGTAATAGCACTTGATCTGCTATTTAAAGACACTGCTACCCCAAACTACCAAACTACAATCTCGTTTTGAGTATAACCTTGACTCTATTTTGCCTTAACAGCCCCTCTTGCTGTTTCTTCTTTTTACTTTTTTTTTTAAATGTGAAAGTCATGTTGATTAACTTTTAGTGTATCTATTTCTTATATAGTATATGACTTTTGTCTTTTGGATCCTTGTGATAAACTTGCTATGTTGTCCCTACTTTCATGGAATCTGAGCAGGTATTTGACTTAAATGATTTCAAAAATCCTGGGAGGCACTCTGAGAAAGTGATCTTGGTCAAATACCAGAGTTTAGCTTTTTTTCTTGTTTTTTCCAGATCTCGTTGCAAGTCATTTAACCCTCTCTACATTAATAATGTATTGGAATTCTTGGGAGCCTGTCACAGTTTTCTGGAACCCCGATTTTGTCTGTTATTTTCTCCAAAGGATAGACTGTCAAATTATTATAGCAAGAAAATAACTTATAATTGGCTTCTAGGAATGTTGTTCTTGACTCTTACCACTAATTTGCTGTCTTTTATTTAAAGAAAGATTTAAATATTCATTGGCCCTTTGCTTTCCCTTTTGAAATGGGAAAGCTAAATGCTTAGAAAGGTGCTTACAGAAGATGGATTAGACCTGTTGTACATGGATCTAACAAGTAGAAGTTAGAGAAAGGTAAATTAAATAGAGCATGAGATTATTAACTTATGGACAGCACTGTAATAGAGGATAGGTAATTTTTCTATAGAATGCTGCAAGAGCAATCCACACATAGGACAGAGTATTAGACTAGGAATCTGAGTCTTCCATTGCTGAGATTCCTTTGCTTCTATCCCTGTGTGCTGGAACCACCTCTTAGGAATTTCTTGGTACAGCGTATGATACAGTATCTTTTTAATGTTTAGAGGTCTACAACTAATTCAATAACTGTAAAAGTGTATTAGAAATTAAGCTTTTAGGGAAAACAATTTTAAATTAAGGACTGAATTTCGAAGAATTTTCACCTTAAATTTCTTGTATTTCTCTTATGTATTTAAATACTTACGTTGGTCCAGTATGGTTTTATACTTTCATTAAGGGGAGCACTTCTAAAACTTCATTAGGATTTTCTCCTTCAATAATTGCAATGGAACAAAGGAAAAAAAAAGCAATGCTGTCAGACAAATGGGAAAGTAAAATGAGAGAAATAACCTCCAAAGGTAAAAGATTGAAAACAAATCTATAGTTTACTGCTCTGGTTAAGACTTCCATAAGCTTTATATAGTATGAGCTGTGGTATATTTTTCTTTTAGACTTAAGTATAAGTGAAATAATAGCTTTGCAATTAATGTACTATTTTTTTATTTTACAGTCTGGAACTTTAAAATCTCTTATGACTCTTTCTAACTTGAGGATATATAAAAGAATGCTGATGACACTCTGTATCTCTTAGCCATCTTCCTAGAGGCATCTCTTAACACAATAATGTTAAGTATCTCATCCAACAGTATCTCATCCAAAACTGGGCAGATGCTTGAGAGTGAACTGGTCCCTGGTTAGTCTCCTGACCAGCTGATCTAACACAGCACTGCACTAAGTATTTATGGAGAACTTAGATTTGGGCCATTTAGGTTTGGAGATATTATTGACTTAATCAGATGTTCCAAACCAAGATAATTTTTTTGTAGTATAACATATAATCATTTTTGCTAATTATTATATTCTACTTCCATATTACATATAACCTCTTATTTTCAGTTGTCTAAGTAGTATGTTTGGTTTAACATTTACTTCACTTATTCCATGTTCCCACAATAAAATATTTTTGTTAATTGGGAGACAATTAATAGATAAGTAAAATTTTCTCACAGAGGTTGAGAGATATGCCTCAAATAAAAATGAACCAGACAAATATTGAAAATATGTTGTTTGTCACTATATAAGCTATTGCTTAGATTATTATAGGGTGATTTCACAAATAATTGCCTAATTTGAATAGATTTTATTTAAATGAATAGAGAGTGAAGTGTGTTATTCTCTAGCTAGAGATAGACAAACAATTATGTTTTTCAAAAAGTTGAGGAGGAGATAGAGTTGGAAAACATTCTCTTTAGTAGATTATAATAAGAATGGAAAAACAAGTATCCAATGTACTCAATACTAATATGAAGACAGTAGACAAACTAATACACACCCACACAAGAGTAAAACTCAATTTAATTCAAGTTGCAGGGAAAGGAGAGGGAAGAGGGGGAGAAGGGAGGAGGTTTGATGTGCTCCCACCTAATGGGCACAATGTAAGGGTATATGGCATACCTCTTGGGTGGAGGACACAACTACAGTAGGGATCTTACCTAACAAACCCAAACATTGTCACTTAATTGTCAATACCCTCACATTCATCTGAATAAAAAAAAGTTAAAGAGTATACAAAAAATTATGTAACAGTTTGATAGACTAGTAGACATCTGGCAGAAAAGAAAGGAAGAGATGCTAGGCTGATTGTATATATAGTGTGTGTAAAGACATAGGAATGAAATTAATCATGGAGCTTTTAGAAACTATAAGGGAGTATATGCTGGGATATTGTAGAATATGAAGATAGCAACATGATGGAGAACATGAAGGACCTTGAATACCATATTAGGATATTGTGCTGTGTACTGAAAATGATGGCAAAGAAATCATTTAGAAAATATTTTAGTATTTCTGGTGAGAGATAATGAGTGATTCATACTAAGTCACTATCAGTGGGGTTTTAGAGGAGAGGGCTACTCTGAGGAAGACTGAATGTAACAAAGATAGCTATAGTTGGATTCAGAAATTCAACTCTGCACATATAAATAAGGAAAGACACAGATTGGAATCAAATCCTGTGACTAAAGATTAGGTAATGCTAGAAACTCAGTAGTTATCCCTGGTGAAATATAGTTTCCAAAAGAGGTGATATTGACTTATGTTGCACAAGTAGCAATATAATTTCTGAAATTAGGGCCACATGGTAGTTCAGACTGTCTTGTATTTTAGTCTAGCTAATGTCTTGAGTTGAAAGGATATTTGTCTACTGGAGCTCATAAAGAAGAGAGTGATTGGGATAAATGGAATTTTTTGGTATAGAACTGTAAAGGCTCTGGGAAACATACTATTTTCACATATTTTAAGGTATATCAAATAGAAGAGATATAGATTTATTAGATTTTATTGCAAGCTATTTGTTAGAAAGTTCTAGAGAGATAGATTGCAGTTTAATAGACATTTCGTAAGTGGCTAACACATGCAAGGAACTGTTAAGTTTGAGAGATACAAAAATGAAATAAATATGGTGCTTCCTTTGAGTAACTAATTCAAAGTTTAATGGGTTAAAAATGATGAACTTCATAAGAACATTTTACGAAGATAGGTTTATTTATGTAGAAGTTGTAAAGGGATTTAATATAATATAAATGGATGTTTGAACAATTTCTTAGAATGTTAAATTCTGTGATTTTTTGGAGGGGGGAAGCTTCTTAATAGTAGCCTTTTCCCTCTTGGGAAACGTCTAAGGAGAATTCTTGGGAAATGACTTTTTTTTCAGAGATCGTTTTATCTTTCTATTTGAGATCAAATAAATGATTATAGAATACTCTGAAAAAATACATGACATAAAGAAGTGTGTCAAACTTTTCTAGAACTCCAGGCTATATCAAAAGTTAAGGAATCAAAAACAGAAAGAGAGGGAAGTCCCCTAAAGAGGAGAATTAACCTCAAATTCTATTCAGCAAGTGACGTTTTAAAGTATTAGCTTTTGTGTCAAGAACTTTTAGATCCCTTGTACCTTAAGAGCAGATTACCAAAAGCAGTGGTGTGCTTAAGCCAATCTTTCCTTTCTCATGGAACATTTTTTTGGTTATTCTTATCTATTTTTTTTTGGAAGCCATCAAGTCATTGGCTAGAGAGAAATTATTAGGTTTCCTAATCTCAATGATTTGAGAAGTAACAGAAAGTTGGCAGTGACAGAAGTAACAGAAAGTTGCTTAATTTTTAGAAGGTATTCAATTCATATAAAAATAGAGTTTGTTGGAGAAAATGTTTTCAAATTATAGATCTGATAAGGGTGTAGTGTCCAGAATATATAAAGAAAAATTACAAATTAATAATAAAAAGACAACCCAATTAAAGAATGGACAAATCTGAATAGACATTTTCCCAAGGAGAGGTACATATGGCCAATAAGCACATAAAAACTTGCATCATATAGCCATCAGGGAAGTTCCAATCAAAAGCACAGTGAGATATAATTTTATACTGACCACGCTGACTGCTTCTTCCAAGAAAGAACAGCAGTTTTAAGAAGAGATACCAGATTTGGACATGAGTGTGAGGTCCTTTGAATATGGACAATCCCATCACTGGGCCAGAGACATGAACAGAACCTTTTCTGAGGAAAACAGACGAATGGCTAACAAACGTATGAAAAAATCATCATCAGAGAAATGCAAATCAAATCATCAGAGAAATGCAAATCAAAACCTTCTTAAGATATCACCTAACCCCAGTAAGATTAGCCCACATCACAAAGTCCCAAAGTTGGAGATGCTAGTGTGGATGTGGACAGAAGGGAACACTTTTACACTGTTGATGGGACTGAAAACTAATACATTCTTTGGAAAGAAGTATGGAGAATCTTCAAAGAACTTAAATTAAATCTCCCATTTGAAGCCATAATCCCACTACTAGGCATTTCCCCAAAAGAAAAGAAATCATTTTGTCATAAAGACATTTGCACTAGAATGTTTATCACAGATCAATTTACAATTGCCAAGATGTGGAAACAACCTAAATGCCCATCAACTCAGGAATGGATTAACAAACTATGGTATATGTATACCGTAGAATACTATTCAGCCATAAGAGAGATGGGGACTTTACATGTTTTGTATTAACCTGGATGAACACATTCTTCTCAGTAAAGTATAACAAGAATGGTAAAACAAATATCCAGTGTACTCAATACTAATATGAAGACAGTAGACAACCTAATTCATGCCCGCATAGGAGAAAAACTCATTTCAATTCAAACTGGGGAGAAGGGGAGCGTGGGGGGATGAGGAGGGCAGATTGGATGTGTTCCCACTTAAAGGGTGCAAGGTAGGGGCGTATGGCACACCGTTTGGCTGCGGGATACAACTACAAGGAGGACTCTAACAAATACAAAAATCGTGACCTGGTTGTTTGTACCCTCACATTAACCTGAAATTTAAAAGAAAAAAATGCCCTTTGGGAATAATTTGTCATTGAAATAAATTGATGATATTTATATGTAAATAAATTAATTTATTCCAGGTTTAATTCTTTGGGCTCTTTTTGGGTTTCAAATGAAGTATGGGATTATTTTCTCTAGATCTGTGAAATATGACATTGGTATTTTGATGGCCTAGGCAAAGAATTTGTGACTATGATCCCAAATATAGTAACAACAAAAATAAATAAATGGGACTTGATCAAATTAAAAGCTACAAACTGGGAGAAAATATTCACAAACTATATATGTCTGATAAAGGGCTAATATACAGAATCTACAAACAGCTCAAACAAATCAGCAAGAAAGAAAAACAAAGAACTCATCAAAAAGTGTATGAAGAAATGTTCAACATCACTAATTGTCAGAGAGATGCAAATTAGAGCCACAATGAGATGGCATTATTCCTGTCAGAATGGCCATTGTTAAAAGGTTACAAAACAATAGATACTGGTATGGACTCAGAGGAATGTTTATACACTGTTGACAGGACTGCAAATTAGTATGACCTCTGTGGAAAACAGTATGGAAATTCCTCAAAGAAATAAATGTAGATTTACCATTCAACTCAGCAATCCCACTACTGGGTATCTACTGGAAAAGGAAAAGAAGTTATTTTGTCAAAAAGACACCTAAACTTTAATGTTTATTACAGCACAATTCACATTTGCAAAGATGTGGAATCAGCCTAAGTGCCCATCAATTCATAAGTGGATTAAGAAAATGTGGTATATGAGTATATATACCATGGAGTACTTATCCAGCCATAAAAAGGAATGAAATAATGTCTTTTGCAGCAGCTTGGATGGAACTAGAGACCATTATCCTAAAATGAAGTTTCTCAGGAATGGGAATACAAATGCCACATGTACTGTGTAATAACTGAAAACTAATTGATGAACACACATGGGCACAGAGAGAAGTAAAGGTCATTGGAAATTAAGAAGGGGGAGAGGGGAGGTGGGGAAATGTAAAAAATTACCTGTCAGGTACAATGAACATTATTTGGGCAGTGGCCACACTAAAAGCCTTGACTTAAGCATTATATACCAGGTATCCATATAACAAAAACATTTGTACTCCCTTATTATTTTGAAATTTTACAGAAGTTTTTCAGCTTAGTTAAATAAATGAGATTTTTTTATTCTAAAACAAAATCAAATTAAACCTCATTTTTATCTCAGACTCCAAAGACACTATAGTATCTATAGAATATTGAAGAAAAAAGGTGAATATTTAAAATTTAAGAAATTAGAGGGCCAGGTATGGTGGCTCATGCCTGTAATCCCAGAATTCTGGGAGGCCAAGACCAGTGGATTGCTTGAGCTCATGAGTTTAAGACCAGCCTGAGCAAAAGCAAGACCCCCATCTCTTAAAAAACAAACAAACTAAAAAACAGCCAGGCGTTGTGGCACGTGCTGTGGTTCCAGCTACTTGGGAGGCTGAGGCAAGAGGATCACTTGAACCCAAGAGTTTGAGATTGCTTTGAGCTGAGATGCCATGGCCCTCTACTGGGGGCAAGAAAGTTGAGGCTCTGTCTCAAAAAAAAAAAAGAAAGAAAGAAAAAGAAATTATTCTAGAGTGGTAGTCCACACCTGTATTCCTAGCATTTTGGGAGGCCTAGGTAAGAGCATCACTTGAGGCCAGGAGTTTAAGAGCAGCCTGGGCAACACTGGGAGACCTCCCCTCTAGGGGGAAAAAATATCTGGGTGTGGTATTGGGTGCTTGTAGTTCTAACTACTCAGGAAGGTGAGCCAGGAGAGTCACTTGGGCCCAGGCATTAAAGGTTGAAGTGAGCTATGATTGCTTTTTTATTCCACAGTACTCTCTTCTAAGTGATAGAGTGATAATTTGTTTTAAAAACAAAATAGAAAGGAAAGAAAAAGAAGTCTTTTGAACTTTTCCTAAAAACTTACTTGGAAGATAAATCCAAGAAAGCAAATCATAGATGGTAAAATTACTGTCTAGAACAGAGGTTCTCAACTTGGGGGTCAAATGACCCTTTTACAGGGGTCACCTAAGACCATTCTCATATTGGATATTTACTTTTACGATTCATAAAAGTAGCAAAATTATAGTTATGAAGTAGCAACGAAAATAATTTTATGTTTGGGGGTCACCACAACATGAGGAACTGTATTAAAGGGTCACGGCATTAGGAAGGTTGAGAACCACTGGTCTAGAAAGATAAATGATGAACATCTTAAACAGAAAATCAAGCATTTTAGGGAAAAAGGATGTAATGTTTGAATTCTTAAATATATATGTATATATATTTATGTATAATGCATGTATATATAATGTAGAAATACATATGTGTGTATATATATATATATATAATGTAGAAATAATAAATTTAATGATAGTTAACAGGAACAAAAAATTCAAAAATAACCAGCAAAATCAAACTTGGGGTGGGAGTGGAGGATATATTAATATTATGATTGCTTCATCTTTCTTAGAAGAGTTTGTTTTTGAAGTATACAAATGGAAAAATTTAGCATAAACATACTAGTCTATTCATCAATTCTAAGAAACATCTCTGAAACTGGGATATGTTTTTCAATCAATAATAACATATAGTTGTGATTGACACCCTTTTTTCTTTCAGGATCATTTAAAAATGATGTATCTTATAGATTATGACATGTTAGAGGCCATTATATATAAACGTTAAACATGTAAAATCATCACTAATAGATATAAAACCTGATAATTTATGTATTTTATAAATTGAGAGAAAGAAGATGAAATTAAAAATTAATAAAGGTCATAAAATGAAGATCAAAAACAAAATAAACAGCAAAAAATGGAGGTAATAGAAAATAATAATTAAGAGTTCAGATAATGGAATCAGTCTAATTTGGGTTCAAAGTGTAACGCTAGCAAATACGGAGATACAGTCAAATTATCTGTGTAACAGTAATCCTGACAGATTATTTTCTAGTAAATAATGCTTTGATCATGGCATTAGTCAAATTGACATGAAGAAGTTAAATTGAGCTACAATGAAAATCACATTTCAAGGAAAATTCGTACCTTTAGTATTTTAAGTTTTAATCTAGTAAGAATGAAAAACAAGTAGGATTTTTTAAAAATCAGTGAAAAAGGAAAGCAATAGGAATTTATAATGAATTTCTTAAAGGAATAAAGTATTAGCTGAATAATCTGATATTCAGTAAAAAAGGAAATAATCTGATAAATCAGTGAAAAAGGAAAGCAATAGGCATTTATAATGGCATTATCAGGAATAATCTGATAAATCAGTGAAAAAGGAAAGCAATAGGAATTTATAGTGAACTTCTTAAAGGAATTAAATACCAGCTGAATAATCTGGATTGACAGGTTTTTGAAATTTTTCTTTGATAATATATATTATTAGTCTAACTAGGGGATAAGAAGAAAGCCAATATTAATAAAAATTGTGAGATGATTTGAAATATAAAGAAAATTAAAAGAATGCTACACCAACAATGGATGCAACCCAAAAGGGATGAGAAGAGGTGATGTTTCTTAGTCCTGAGATCTGGTCTGTAACTATACAATAAGCATTTACTGAAACCAAAGCTGTTTTGTATGGAGAAGAGTGATCTGAGAGCTGACAGAGAACTGTCTTCACATTTCATACAGACTGTCATATGGGATAGCCTCTTGACTGACAAATGGGATGTGGAAAGGAGGATTATGACCAGAAGCTTAGGGGATTCAGGAATTTGGATATTAGTTCAAAATAAGAAAGAACTTCTTAATGTTATAAATGTTCAGTAATAGAAAGGGTTGCTTCTTGAAATAGTGAGCCCACCATACTATGTACCTTGACGTGTTCAAGAAGGGACTAAAGTACATACTGTGAAAGGGATTGCTCTATTATGACATTTGATGAAATGATAGACAGGATCTTTTTTTTTTTGCAGTTTTTGCCAGGGCTGGGTTTGAACCTGCCACCTCTGACATATGGGGCTGGTGCCCTACTCTTTTGAGCCACAGGCACCACCCTGATTGATAGATTCTTTTAAGGCCGGTGCCTTATAAGTCTCCAAATAATTTTTACTTATGATCAGATCATTTAATCCCTTTTTCTTTAGAATGAGACCCCCTCAAAATCTCTTTAACTTTTCCAAGGTTTAATTTCCTCATCTACAAATTGGAGACAGAGTGATACCACTTCTGCTTATTTCATAAAGATCTTGTGTGGACTCAAATAAGTAGTTTATTAAATACAAAACTTTAAGAAAAAGAATGCTATAACTTTGCATCATCCTTGAAAATTTAGATAAAATGGATGTTTTTCTAGGAAATTTAAGACAGATTTGAAAGAAGGTAGAAAATCTAAATAGGGCAAAAAACATAATGGATGAACAAGTCTGTCAAAGACCTTATATCCACCACTACCTCTTATTTTACATATCTTCTAGGTGGCTTCACAAGTGAATTCCATTTAAGTTATCAAAAAATCAAGTAATATTAATTTATTACATATTAAAATGCAATTAAAAGTGTTCCTGATATTAGAGGTAGAAGGCATGATAACAACTATTTTTATCAGAGAACATACTTTAGATACAATAACTGGACATTGAAAATACAAAAGCAGTGTTCAAGCCAGTCTTACACAAGATGAAAATCATCTTTAAAATTTTAGTAAATGTGATTCAGCAATGTATTAAAAGAATATATGCTTTGGCCAAAAGAAGTTCTTTCTAGGAGTGCAGTGTTAGTTTAATAAATTTCTCAAAATTACCATGTGAGAAATAAAAAGAGTGAATTATTGGGAACTTAAAAGTTGTTTGATATTACTTATTATTCATAATCAGGAAAAGAGAAACAGTTCCCTAAAGCAAGTATGTGCTTGTGTGAGTGTGTAGAACGAAACAAGAGTAATAATACTCACTACAAAATTATACAAATTGGTGGCAAATATGTGAAGGATATTTTGTAAATATTTTGTAAAATTTTATAATGAATATTTTGTAAATAAAGGTACATTTAGCTATATTTTCCCCTTCCTTTATGTATGAATATTTTACCATTACGCTTGGGAAATACTATATGAGCATATTAATAAAATTTTGATATCTCAGGAACAATTTTTTTTTTTTTTTTTTTTTGTAGAGACAGAGTCTCACTTTATGGCCCTCGGTAGAGTGCCATGGCATCACACAGCTCACAGCAACCTCCAAATTCTGGGCATAAGCAATTCTCTTGCCTCAGCCTCCCGAGTAGCTGGGACTACAGGCACCCGCCACAACGCCCGGCTATTTTTTGGTTGTAGTTCAGCTGGGGCCGGGTTTGAACCCGCCACCCTTGGTATATGGGGCCGGTGCCTTACCGACTGAGCCACAGGCGCCACCCCCTCAGGAACAATTTTAAACATGTGTACCCACCATTGTACCATCAACATATATGAAGCAAAGACTACAGAATTGATGAGAGAAATAGATAGTTCTATAATAATATTTGTAGATTTCAAAACCTTTCTCTCATTATGGGATAAAACAAACACACAGAAAGTTGAATAGTGATTGCCAGAGTTTGGAAATAAAGGAGAGTAGGTAGTTGTTTAATGGGTATAAATCTTCAGTTTTAAAATGGAAAGTATTCTGGAGATGGTTGGTTTTGATGTTTATACAAGAGTATGAATGACTCATCTAATATAAACTCTTGATACAAACTAAAATTTGTCTTTTAAATTAATTAAAAATTTATAGTAACAAATATATGTATATAAATCTGTGTATATATGTTTTTCTCTGCTGTATATATATATCAGCAGAGAAAAAACAGAAAAATGAAAATTTGACCAGTTTAGAATGAAAAAAATTTATAAAAAAGTATGAGAGAGTCCAGCAACACATCAAACAAATTATACATCATGACCAAGTCGGTTTTATCCCAGGATCTCAAGGCTAGTTCAAATATCTGTAAATCTATAAGTATAATTCAGCACATAAACAAATTAAAAAACAAAGACCATATGATTCTCTCAATTGATGCAGAAAAAGCTTTTGATAATATCCAGCATCCCTTCATGATCAGAACACTTAAGAAAATTGGTATAGAAGGGACATTTCTTAAACTGATAGAGAGGCCATCTACAGCAAACCCACAGCCAATATCGTATTGAATGGAGTTAAACTGAAATCATTTCCACTCAGATCAGGAACCAGACAAGGCTGCCCATTGTCTCCACTGCTCTTTAACATTGTAATGGAAGTTTTAGCCACCACAATTAGGGAAGAAAAGGTGATCAAGGGTATCCATATAGGGTCAGAAGAGATCAAACTTTCGCTCTTCGCAGATGATATGATTGTATATCTGAAAAACACCAGGGATTCTACTACAAAACTCTTAGAAGTGATCAAGGAATACAGCAGCGTCTCAGGTTACAAAATCAACATTCATAAATCGGTAGCCTTTATATATACCAACAATAGTCAAGCTGAAAAAACAGTTAAGGACTCTATTTCGTTCACAGTAGTGCCAAAGAAGATGAAATATTTGGGAGTTTTTCTAACAAAGGACGTGAAAGATCTCTATAAAGAGAACTATGAAACTCTTAAGAGAAGAAATAGCTGAAAATGTTAACAAATGGAAAAACATACCATGCTCATGGCTGGGAAGAATCAACATTGTTAAAATGTCCATACTACCCAAAGTAATATATAATTTTAATGCAATCCCTATTAAAGCTCCACTGTCATACTTTAAAGCTCTTGAAAAAACAATACTTCATTTTATATGAAATCAGAAAAAACCTCGAATAGCCAACACATTATTCAGAAATAAAAACAAAGCAGGAGGAATCACGCTACCAGACCTCAGACTATACTATAAATCGATAGTGATTAAAACAGCATGGTATTGGCACAAAAACAGAGAAGTAGATGTCTGGAACAGAATAGAGAAGCAAGAGATGAATCCAGCTACTTACCATTATCTGATCTTTGATAAGCCAATTAAAAACATTCAGTGGGGAAAAGATTCCCTATTTAACAAATGGTGCTGGGTAAACTGGCTGGCAACCTGTGGAAGACTGAAACTGGACCCACACATTTCACCATTAACTAAGATAGACCCTCACCTGATTAAAGATTTAAACTTAAGACATGAAACTATAAAAATACTAGAAGAGAGTGCAGGGAAAACCCTTGAAGAAATCGGTCTGGGCGAGTATTTTATGAGGAGGAACCCCTGGGCAATTGAAGCAGCTTCAAAAATACACTACTGGGACCTGATCAAACTAAAAAGCTTCTGCACAGCCAAGAACACAGTAAGTAAAGCAAGCAAACAGCCCTCAGAATGGGAGAAGATATTTGCAGGTTATGTCTCCGACAAAGGTTTAATAACCAGAATCCACAGAGAACTCAAACGTAAAAGCAAGAAAAGAACAAGTGATCCCATCACAGGTTGGGCAAGTGACTTGAAGAGAAACTTCTCTGAAGAAGACAGGCGTGTGGCCTACAGACATATGAAAAAATGCTTATCATCTTTAATCATCAGAGAAATGCAAATCAAAACTACTTTGAGATATCATCTAACTCCAGTAAGATTAGCCTATATCACAAAATCCCAAGACCAGAGATGTTGGCATGGATGTGGAGAAAAGGAACGCTTCTACACTGCTGGTGGGAATGCAAATTAATACATTCCTTTTGGAAAGATGTTTGGAGAACACTTAGAGATCTAAAAACAGACCTGCCATTCAATCCTATAATTCCTCTACTAGGCATATACCCAGAAGACCAAAAATCACATCATAACAAAGATATTTGTACCAGAATGTTTATTGTAGCCCAATTCATAATTGCTAAGTCATGGAAAAAGCCCAAGTGCCCACTGATGCACGAATGGATTAATAAATTGTGGTATATGTACACCATGGAATATTATGCAGCCTTAAAGAAAGATGGAGATTTTACCTCTTTCATGTTTACATGGATGGAGCTGGAACATCCAGCTCTCTAACATTCTTCTTAGTAAAGTATCTCAAGAATGGAAGAAAAAGTATCCAATGTACTCAGCCCTACTATGAAACTAATTTATGGCTTTCACATAAAAGCTATAACCCAGTTATAACCCAAGAATAGGGGGAAGGGGATAAGGGAGGTGGGCGGAGCGAGGGCGATTGGTGGGATTACACCTGCGGTGCATTTTACAAGGGTATATGTAAAACTTAGTAAATGTAGAATATAAATGTCTTAACAATAACTAAGAAAATGCCAGGAAGGCCATGTTAACCAGTGTGATGAAAATGTGTCAAACGGTCTATAAAACCAGTGTATGGTGCCCCATGATCGCATTAATGTACACATCTATGATTTAATAAATAAATAAATAAAAAATAAAAAATGAACCTGAAAAACAAAAAAAAGTATGATAGAACAGAAAATATTAAATAAGATGTTGGTAGTAAGTCCAAATGTGAATATTTCCTTTAAATGTGAAAATATTAAAATTTTCCTTTAGATGTAGAGACTCTCATATTTGCTTTAAAACAAAATGAGCTTTGTGTTCTTTACAAGAGGTACTGATCAAATAAAATAAGATAGAAATATATAAAATAAGTATTTGAGAAAATATTCCAGTTAAAATGCTAACAAAAAGGAAGCATTATATAAGATAGAACTTAAGGCAAACTCATAATTGTGTAAAGGAGGAATAAATCATACTATAAAAATTAATAATACACTAGAAAATTAAAAGTCAAAATTTACATGATTATTCAAAAGCATTTGACCTTTTAAAAATTGCAATGTGTGTATGTGTGAGATAGCACAATCTATGATTAAAGATAATGCATGATAATTTGTAGAATGTGAAAATATTTATAATATATATAGGAAAGATAAGCATATATATCTATAAAAAATAAAGATCAAGTTTAATAGGAAAATGGTGAAATAATATGGAAGATATTTTTATAAAAGAAGAAACAGAAATGGCAGGCCAATAAAAAGACTTTCAACTCCTTTTACTAATCAGGGAAATGAAGTTAAAAATCACAATAATGCATATTTTGTCTGTCAGATTTGAAAATAGAAAAGATTGATAAAAGTTTAGGAAAAACAGCTCTTTCATATGTTTTTGGTGATAAACAGCCCTTTTGGAGCACAATTTAATAGTATGTAGAAGATTTAAAATGCATATTCTTTTTTTTTATTAAATCATAGCTGTGTAAATGGATATAATCATGGGGCATCATTCACTAGCTTCACAGACATATTCTTATGCTTAGCAATTCTATTTCATGTCTAAACTCAGCAATTTTGTTTTATACCAAGAATCGAATATTAATATGCAATAAAAATTTATTGGAAAAATTAAGAAGAGACTTAAATTTCAACATGTTTGTGTAGCAGAAAGATATAGATCAACATACATACATGTTAATACTAGTATCAGATACACAGTAAGGTTTTTAAGAAGTCATGTTACAATAAACTATGTCTAGCTTGAGCTCATTTTTCCAAAATGGGTTTTGGTTGTACTTTTGTGTGTGTCAGCAGATATATATTTGCTAGAAGTCACACTTAGAAATATAAAAGGAAATCTGTAATCTCTGCAATGTGATATTACCATGGGCCATTATTTTCTTTCTTATACATTTCTGTTTATTCTATTATTTGTTTTAACCTCTATTATGTGTTGCTTTATGTTATTCAGGATCAGTAACAATTGGCCTATAAATTTGTCAGAAATCTGCTTTCCTATTTGAAGGGGTAAATGTAGTGCTTTTGTTTTTTGTTTTTTTTTTTTTTATTCTTGGGGATTCATTGAGGGTACAATAAGCCAGGTTACACTGATTCAAATTGTTAGGTAAAGTCCCTCTTGCAATCATGTCTTGCCCCCATAAAGTGTGACACACACCAAGGCCCCACCTCCCTCCCTTCTTCCCTCTTTCTGTTCCCCCCCCCCATAACCATAATTGTCATTAATTGCCCTCATATCAAGATTGAGTACATAGGATTCATGCTTCTCCATTCTTGTGATGCTTTACTAAGAATAATGTCTTCCACGTCCATCCAGGTTAATACGAAAGATGTAAAGTCTCCATTTTTTTTAATGGCTGAATAGTATTCCATGGTATACATATACCACAGCTTGTTAATCCATTCCTGGGTTGGTGGGCATTTAGGCTGTTTCCACATTTTGGCGATTGTAAATTGAGCTGTAATAAACAGTCTAGCACAAATGTCCTTATGCTTAAAGGATTTTTTTCCTTCTTGGTAGATGCCCAGTAATGGGATTGCAGGATCAAATGGGAGGTCTAGCTTGAGTGCTTTGAGGTTTCTCCATACTTCCTTCCAGAAAGGTTGTACTAGTTTGCAGTCCCACCAGCAGTGTAAAAGTGTTCCCTTCTCTTCACATCCACGCCAGCATCTGCAGTTTTGAGATTTTGTGATGTGGGCCATTCTCACTGGGATTACATGATTTCTCAGGGTTGTTTTGATTTGCATTTCTCTAATATATAGAGATGATGAACATTTTTTCATGTGTTTGTTAGCCTTTCGTCTGTCGTCTTTAGAGAAAGTTCTATTCATGTCTCTTGCCCATTGATCTATGGGATTGTTGGCTTTTTTCATGTGGATTAATTTGAGTTCTCTGTAGATCCTAGTTATCAAGCTTTTGTCTGATTGAAAATATGCAAATATCCTTTCCCATTGTGTAGATTGTCTCTTTGCTTTGGTTATTGTCTCCTTAGCTGTACAGAAGCTTTTCAGTTTAATGAAGTCCCATTTGTTTATTTTTGCCGTTGTTGCAATTGCCATGGCAGTCTTCTTCATGAAGTCTTTCCCCAGGCAAATATCTTCCAGTGTTTTTCCTATGCTTTCTTTGAGGAATTTTATTGTTTCATGCCTTAAATTAAAGCCCTTTATCCACCTTGAATCAATTTTAGTGAGTGGGGAAAGGTGTGGGTCCAGTTTCAGTCTTTTACATGTAGACATCCAGTTCTCCCAACACCATTTATTGAATAGAGAGTCTTTCCCCCAAGGTATGTTCTTGTTTGGTTTATCAAAGATTAGGTGGTTGTAAAATGTTAGTTTCATTTGTTGGTTGTCAATTCGATTCCAAGTGTCTATGTCTCTGTTTTTGTGCCAGTACCATGCTGTCTTGACCACTATGGCTTTGTAGTACAGACTAAAATCTGGTATGGTGATGCCCCCAGCTTTATTTTTGTTACAGAGAACTGCTTTAGCTATACGGGGTTTTTTCTGGTTCCATACAAAACGCAGAATCATTTTTTTCAAATCTTGAAAGTACGATGTTGGTATTTTGATAGGAATGGCGTTGAATAGGTAGATTGCTTTGGGAAGTATAGACATTTTAACAATGTTGATTCTTCCCATCCATGAGCATGGTATGTTCTTCCATTTGTTAATATCCTCTGCTATTTCCTTTCTGAGGATTTCATAGTTTTCTTTATAGAGGTCCTTCACCTCCTTCGTTAGGTATATTCCTAGGTATTTCATTTTCTTTGAGACTATGGTGAAGGGAGTTGTGTCCTTAATTAGCTTCTCATCTTGACTGTTATTGGTGTACACAAAGGCTACTTACTTGTGGACATTGATTTTATATCCTGAAACATTACTGTATTTTTTGATGACTTCTAGGTGTCTTGTGGTTGAGTCTTTGGGGTTCTCTAAGTATAAGATCATGTCGTCAGCAAAGAGGGAGAGTTTGACCTCCTCTGCTCCCATTTGGATTCTCTTTATTTCCTTGTCTTGCCTAATTGTATTGGCTAGAACTTCCAGCACTACGTTGAATAGTAAAGGGGACAGAGGACAACCTTGTTTGGTTCCAGTTCTAAGAGGAAAAGCTTTGAGTTTTACTCCATTCAGTAAAATATTGGCTGCGGGTTTGTCATAGATAGCTTCAATCAGTTTTAGAAATGTGCCACCTATGCCTATACTCTTCAGTGTTCTAATTAGAAAAGGATGCTGGATTTTATCAAATGCTTTTTCTGCATCTATTGAGAGGATCATGTGATCTTTATTTTTGCCTCTGTTAATATGGTGGATAACGTTCATAGACTTGCGTATGTTAAACCAGCCTTGCATCTCTGGGATGAAGCCTACTTGATCATGATGAATGACTTTTTTGATGATAAGCTGTAATCTATTGGCTAAGACGTTATTGAGAATTTTTGCATCTATATTCATGAGTGAGATTGGTCTGAAATTCTCCTTTTTGTTTGGGTCTTTTCCTGGTTTTGGTATCAGGGTGATGTTTGCTTCATAGAATGTGTTGGGGAAGATTCTTTCTTCCTCAATTTTTTGGAATAATTTCTACAGTACAGGAATAAGCTCTTCCTTGAAGGTTTGATAGAATTCTGGAGTGAAGCCATCTGGACCAGGGCATTTTTTGGTTGGAAGATTTTTTATTGTTTCTTTGATCTCAGTGCTTGAAATTGGTCTGTTCAGGAGCTCCATTTCTTCCTGGCTGAGTGTAGGGAGAGGGTGTGATTCCAAATATTGATCCATTTCTTTCACATTGTCAAATTTCTGGGCATAGAGTTTCTGGTAGTATTCAGAGATGATCTCTTGTATCTCTGTGGGATCAGTTGTTATTTCCCCTTTATCATTTCTGATTGAGGTTACTAGAGATTTTACTTTTCTATTCCTCGTTAGTCTGGCCAATGGTTTATCTATTTTATTTATTTTTTTAAAAAACCAACTCCTTGTTTCATTAATTTTCTGAATGATTCTTTTGTTTTCAATTTCATTGATCTCTGATTTGATTTTGGATATTTCTTTTCTTCTACTGAGTTTAGGCATAGATTGTTCTCCTTTTTCCAATTCCGTAAGATCTCTTGTGAGATTGTTGATGCGCTCTCTTTCTGTTTTTCGAATGTAGGCATCTAAAGCGATGACTTTTCCTCTCAAAACTGCTTTTGCAGTATCCCACAGGTTTTGGTAGCTTGTGTCTTCATTGTTGTTATGCTCAAGGAAGTTAATGATTTCCTGTTTTATTTCTTCCTGCACCCATCTGTTATTCAACAGAAGATTGTTTAGTTTCCATGCCTTTGGGTGGAGTCGAGCATTTTTGTTAGAGTTGAGTTTCACCTTTAGTGCCTTATGGTCTGAGAAGATACAAGGTAAAAAGATTTCAATTCTTTTGATTCTGTTGATATTTGTTTTGTGTCCCAGGATATGATCAATTTTGGAGAATGTTCCATGGGGTGATGAGAAGAATGTATATTCTTTATCTTTGGGATGGAGTGTTCCATATGCGTCTATCAAGCACAGTTGTTCTAGGGTCTCATTGAAATCTCTTATATCCTTGTTTAATTTCTGTTTAGAGGATCTGTCCATCTCTGTAAGAGGAGTGTTAAGGTCCCCTGTTATTATGGTATTATCAGATATCATATTGCTCAGACTGAGTAAGGTCTGTTTCAAGAATCTGGGAGCATTTAAATTGGGTGCATAAATATTTAGAATCGAAATGTCTTCTTGTTGTTTTTTTCCCTTGACCAATATAAAGTGACCATCTTTGTCTTTTTTGACTTTAGTTGCTTTAAATCCACATGTATCTGAAAATAAGATTGCAACTCCTCTTTTCTTCTGAATTCCATTTGCCTGAAAAATTGTCTTCCAACCCTTGACTCGGAGCTTTAATTTGTCTTTTGAAGCCAGGTGTGTCTTGTAGACAGCAAATGGATGGCTTGTGTTTTTTAATCCAGTCGACCAATCTATGTCTCTTCAGTGGGGAATTCAAGCCATTAACATTTATTGAGATAATTGATAAGTGTGGTAGTATTCTATTCGTCTTATTTTGTGAGAGTCCATTGCTTAGTTTTTTCTTTTGCATCAGTGTGGAGGTTAGGTTCTGTCCTTTAATTTCTGAGTTCTTACTTTGCTGCTGATCCATTGTGGTGGTCAGTGTGCAGAACAGGTTGAAGTATTTCCTGTAGAGCTGGTCTTGTTGTGGCGAATTTCCTCAATGTTTGTATATCCGTAAATGATTTGATTTCTCCGTCAATTTTGAAGCTTAGCTTAGCAGGGTACAGAATTCTGGGCTGGAAATTGTTTGGTTTAAGTAGATTATGGTAGATGACCATTGTCTTCTTGCTTGGAAAGTTTCATTAGAGAAGTCTGCGGTCACTGTGATGGATTTGCCCCTGTAGGTCAACTGGTGCTTACTCCTGGCAGCTTGCAGAATCTTTTCTTTTGTCTTGACTTTGGACAGGTTCATCACAATGTGTCTTGGAGAAGCTCGGTTGGAGTTGAGGCGACCTGGGGTCCGATAGCCCTCTGAAAGCAGTGTGTCAGAATCTTTGGTGATATTTGGGAAATTTTCTTTTATAATATTCTCTAGTATGGCTTCCATTCCTCTGGGGCATTCTTCTTCCCCTTCTGGAATTCCTATAACTCGTATGTTGGAACGCTTCATAAAGTCCCATAATTCTGACAGTGAACGTTCTGCTTTCTCTCTCTTCTTTTCTGCCTCTTTTACTATCTGAGTTATCTCAAAAACTTTGTCTTCTACCTCTGAAATTCTTTCTTCTGCATGGTCTAACCTGTTGCTGATACTTTCCATTGCATCTTTAAGTTCCCTGATTGACTGTTTCATTTCCTTCAGCTCTGCTATATCCTTTTTATATTCTTCATATCGTTCATCTCTTATTTGATTCTGTTTTTGGATGTCCTTTTGGTTATTTTCCACTTTATTAGCAGTTTCCTTCATTGTTTCCATCATTTCTTTCATTGTTTCGAACATGTGTATTCTAAATTCCCTTTCTGTCATTCCTAACATTTCTTTATAGGTGGAATCCTGTGCAGTAGCTACCTCATGGTCCCTTGGTGGGGTTGTTCTGGACTGGTTCTTCATGTTGCCTGGAGTTTTCTGCTGATTCTTCCTCATGAGTGATTTCTTTTATCTGTTTCCTTGCCCTAATTTTCCTTTCACTTCCTCTTGCTCTTTAAGTTCTCGTGCCTGTGGACTAAGGGTTACAGGACCAGAAGGGTGAGAAGGTTGAAGAGCAAAAAAGGGATGAAAGAAAGGAGGACCGAGTGATAAGAAAAAAAAAGAAAAATAGAGAAAGGAGAGTGGGTAGGTTAAAGGAATATTGACAAAAAGTAGAGAGGCACAGAAAGAGGGAGACAGAGCAATATAGGTGTACAGTAGGGTACTTTGATACAACCTTAAAAAAAAACCACCTTCTGGGGGTGCCCAGTTGGGTGGTTCCCTTGAGGTCAGCAGCTCTTTGCTAACCTGATCAGACACAGTACCCCACCTCCACCAAGTAGGGAGGAAAGACAAAAATGCTATAAATCAAACCAAAACAAGCAAACAGAAAACTTTACGGGATAAAATTGGGTGGAAAACCAAATAATAGTGGTAGAAACACTAACAAAAATGAAGTTCTAATTATTGAAATAGGCAGCAATGGGAAATTATAATTAAACTAGAAAGATTGAGAAAGAAAAAGGATCTGTATGGAAAAGGTTGAACTTAAAAAACAAAACAACAATCAACAACATTAAAATAAACAAAAAAACCAACCAAACCAAAAAAAAAAAAATACAACCAAAAACAAAGCAGTTTGTATATGTCATTGAATATTGTCTGGGCAACACGTGGTCTTCGGGGGTATGAGATGTTAATCATAGTTCTGATACGACTGGAGGCTGCTAGTTTCTCAAACCCCAGCAGGTAGACACCCTAAGTATCTCTTCAGCCCACTTAAAAGGCACTTTGCACTTGTTCACTTGCTGAGCAGAAGCTTTCCCAGGGAAGTGCTTGTCGCTGGAATCACTGCTGAAGTGGCTATCCACTTACCCTGTGTGCCAAATCTTGTCTCCCTCTGCCCCAGAGGGTTAGGGCTGCAAGGCGGCTGAAACCCCACCCTTAGGCTACTTGGTCCTGGGTTACCAGCTCCCACCCAATTCTAGCTCTGCCACCCTGAGGGCGGAACTTGCTGGGCAGATGGCTCACAATGGCTGCCTGTGACCCAGAGCCAAACACTATTAGCTCCGTTTGGCTCAGCAGCTCAGACTGGGGCCCTAGACAAAGGCCAAAGTTCTCCGCACTCCCGCTCAGGCTCTCCCCAGGGCAGTTCAGCTGAGTGTCAAGTCCAAAGGCACCAAAACAGTTCACAGGTAAGGCCTTTCTGGTTTGCAGTCTCGCTGCTACTGAACTTACAGTTGCGGGCAGGTTTAGAGAGATTGAACACACGCGACCACTTGCCGGTGTTCCACTGTGCCGGTGTTCCACTGTTTTAGTCCTCCTCTTGGGGTCCAGAAGTCTCTCGCTAACTCCCTTTATCCTCTCAGGGGTGATGATAGGCAGATCCCACCAGCCAGAGATGCCTGGAGTGCTATCGCCCCAGACTCACGGTGCCCAGATGCAAGGAAGCTGTTACTCGGCTGCCATCTTGCTCCGCCTCCTCGTGCTTTTGTGATTTTTTTAAGAGTTGAATTTTTTTTTTGTGAAAAGATCTTGTTTTCATCACTTCATTCTCATCATAAGTAACAATATCTAATAATTACTTAACATGTACTCTGGGCCAAGGATCTACTTTAATACTCCCAATCGTTAGATAATTATTATTTTTTGGCCTTTAGAGCCGCAGTTCTCAAACATTCTGCTTTCAAGAGCCACTCATGTGCCTAGAAATTGTTGAGGACCCATGGAACTTTTGTTCATTTGTATTACATCCATCTATATACCATATTAGAGATTAAATCTTAGAAGTTATTAAAATATTTATTTTAAAAGAGCAATAATAATTGTAATGTATGTTATAAGGAACACAAAAAAATGGTTATTTTCCAAATCTAAAGTTTAGTGAGAATGTAGCAGGAAAATCGAC
The DNA here is from genome assembly GCF_027406575.1 of Nycticebus coucang. Classification (NCBI taxonomy): domain Eukaryota; kingdom Metazoa; phylum Chordata; class Mammalia; order Primates; family Lorisidae; genus Nycticebus; species Nycticebus coucang. Next base: position 71,112,903 of record NC_069783.1, on the reverse strand, counting down.
GCAGACAGAAGACTCCAGGCACCAGTTGATAGAGGAAGCGGGGAGTTTATTACGGCCAGGGGACTCAGCGGACTAGTGTCCTAAAAACCGAGCCCACCAACTTAATCTCTTGCCTTTCTTTTATACATTTTTTTAGGGCTAGGGTGCACGTAAGAGTCATAAAGGATGTGAGGGATGTGACAAATGTGACTATCTTGTGACTCAAGGGAAGGTCAGGTTGGCCCGTGCTCTGGACCCCGGGTTACCTGTCTTCAGAGGCAAGAGAAGGTTAAGGAAGTTACAAGGTTACTATCTAGGCCCAGCGCATACCAAGGGAAGGATATACAGATAACAGAGACATCTGCTACAGTAGAAGTAGGAGTGTTACAGACTGTTTGGCTAATGCCTATCCAGAGTGGCCAGGACAGATCTTTAGCTCCACTTTTACTCTCTTGTCTCAAGAAGAGTAGCATTATTTACATTTTGAAAATCTCTTTAATGTCTGGCTTGATAAAAGGTAGCCGAAGTCTTATACATGCTTCTGCATTTTATCTGTTTTGCTAAATTGTTTTAATATGTCATTATTCTCAGTTATTTAGTGCTCTTCACTGTGTCAGGCTTGTCTATCCGACTTGCTTTTGCTATGGAATTGGGAAAGTGTGGGTTTCATCTCTTACTTCATAGAAGATGGCTTTAAGAGTCATTCTGCAGTTCTTCTATTACTCTTTCCCCTTGGCCATGTGCATGAATGTCCCAAAGAGGAGCTGCCCCATTTCTAACTTGATTCTATGTTTAAAATGGTAAGAAGCAGAGTAGCTGATCCCTGCCAAGAGTAATTTGAGTAAGGATTAGACTTGTTTTGTAAGCCATTGAGATTTAGAAGTATTTATTGTTTTATCATAAGTGAGTATAAACTCACTGATGCAGACGTTGATGCCAGAATGAAATATTACTGTAATAATCCTACACACAAAAAAAGTTGGGGGTCCCGCCCTGAGAGAGCATCTGCTGAGACCTGTTAAAATTGGCTGCAATCGACTGAAGAAATATAGAGTTAGAAGCGACGGTAAGGAAAGACAAGAGACATAGAGTAGAATTAAAAGCCGGAGCTCAGCAGTCCATTCCAGCAATGGCCCAGAGTGTTTGCCCCACTCTGATTGAAGTCTGTTTGTCCAGAGGGTAAGATGAGGGAGGGAACAAAGATGGCAGCAGTTTCTGGGATTGATCATATCAGTTCCTATTGGTATTATTATTAACCTGAAGGGTAGCCTTCTGAATCTGAAATCTGAGCCTTGCATTGGGAGAGCTTCCTGCTTGAGATCACACACACAGATTTCTAGGGAGGTGTTAAGCTCCCCTAGTTCTCTGTGGAGTAAAACACCACTAGAGTTAATCTCCTCTGAGGGATCGGTGGGAGGGAGGCATTATTCCTCCCATCACCACCACAGAGGATTTTCCTCTGCAATAAGGATATAAGCTCTTCTGCCCATATCTCAGAGCTTAAGTTACTCCCTTGGTCTCTGTCCCAAGCAAATGTAAATCTCCTGTTTAATGGGTGGGGGGGAATGCCCTAGAAGATGTCTTTTCTAGGACTTGCCATAATCTCTTCTATGGCCATTATTCTCCTCAGAGTGCTCACAGACCCAGCATGGTGTTTGTAAGCTGTATCCCCAACAGGCTAGAATTTCAGAAAAGGCAAGAAGCTTGCTAGCAATGTCTAGCTTAAATGTAAACTAGCTGACTTTTCTTTGTTCTGACTCACTCAGCTTACTTTTTAGTTTTCCTCTTTTCCTGTGGGTGCTTTCCTTTGTCAAGAATGAGGTCTTCGGTCCCCATTGTCCCAGCAAAAAACTATGTAAAATATATGAAATTGATTTGGGAGCTGGGCAGAAGGAGGTTACCACGATAAAACTTTTGATGATGTTGTCACCTTAGTACCTAAAAATCAGATAATGTACCAAGTGAGTATATGGTATTAGGCAAAAACATAGGGAAATAAAATATTACTAATGTTCTTTGGTTACTGTTGGCTTCATTTGATTAGGTATTACAGAAGAGAAATGAGCTCAGAAAAGATTTGTCCAGTTTATAAACAGAGCACAAAGGAGAGAATCCAGAAATTCCAGGATTGTGGGTTAAAAATAACTGTTTCTCAATTTCATTGGATAAAACATATGATCAAAAATTATTTGAATATACAGAAGCTTATTATAGTTCAGCCACTATCAAAGACCACACAGGGCTAAATTCAGAACACTTTTGTTAACAACTCAGTAACTGTTAAAGTGGATTACTCATAGCCCTTTTTATTTGAATAAAATGGCTTGTGAAGGAACAAAACATAATAAAACTTGAGAGTGTGGCTTCCCCTCAGAAACTTGCTAACCTCAAGAAACTTATAATTAAATCTGGAGTAGTTGCATATCTTAGAAAGATTTGTGGGAGGGCGGCATCTATGGCTCAAAGGAATAGGGTGCTGGCCCCATATGCTGGAGGTGGCGGGTTCAAACACAGCCCCGGCCAAAAACTGCAAAAAAAAAAAAAAAAAAAAAAAGGGCGGTGCCTGTGGCTCAAGGAGTAGGGCGCTGGTCCCATATGCCGGAGGTGGTGGGTTCAAACCCAGCCCCGGCCAAAAAAAAAAAAAACACAAAAAACAAACAAACAAACAAAAAAAAAAGATTTGTGGGTATGGCAATTGGTAAAACAAAATAGCTACAATCAAATACATTAAAAGCCAACTAAACTTTTTAGAAATGTATACTGCCAAAAGAGCTATACTAAGTTTAAGTGAAAGAGACTAAAATTGTTAATAACTTGTGTGTCTCCAACCTTCTGTGAATACGAAGCAGCCAAAGAAAGCTGCTCAGCCACCAGTGTGGTGATACAGTAAGTATGTGTGTATGTGTGTGTGGGGGGGAGGATATAGTCTATAATTCTTTGTTTGTAGATCCAAGCAAAATTAAGGAATAGGAATGACCACGTATGGGGCAGAGCCAGCAGCCTCAGAGAACAGTAAACTCGGAAGCTTCTCCTGAGTAGCAGAACTGAGACCCAATTAAGAAATGTTCCCTCTTGTGGCAAAGCAGTAGCTTTTGCAACTTCTGCCCAGCAAAATTTCAGGGTTCACAGGATAAGTGATCGCTCTGTGTTTTCCATTTGTCTTCTTTCAAATTTATAGATGAATTCCAATTATTACAATTCTTCAATTATATGTTGGTTATTTGAGGAACAGCTAACCTGTCTTTTAGTTTATAAGTCTCCAGCATAAAAAAAAAAAATCTATAGTCTCATCGAAATTTTAAACAAAGGCAGTCTTAAAATCCTGGACTTTGTGAGTCTATTGCCATAATTTGATAGGAGTTAGGATAATCTCCCTTGGGGTACATGTCTTATGCAGAAAGAAAAATATTTGTTATCAGTTTACAGATTGTGGTATTATTATTTTCCCCAATTATTTGCTGGCTCTCCTGTGAGAGAATTTTAATTTCCTACCCAGTGATATCAAGCTTGCCCACATGACTTCCTTTGTCCAATGAAATGTGAACAGAAGAGATCGATGTCACTTCTAAGCAGAATTCTTAAGAAACATTATGTTGTTCTTCCGTGGCTATCTTCCCTCTGCCATGAAGGCTGCACATCCCTGAAGTGGGCTGCTTCTTCAGCTTGGCTGACAGCTAACATATAACATAAGCAAGATATAAATCTTGGTAAGACACAAAGATTTAGGATTGTTTATTACTAATTTAAGCTGTGTGATAAATCGTACAGTATTGGTTTAAATATTCTGGGATATATCTTAATTCTGTCAAACTGGCTTGAATTAAACTTTGCTCCTCAAGAAGTTGGCACCAAAAAAATGACTAGCAAAGCTAGTGAAGGTTATTAGTTTCTTAAGTTTAGCTGATTGACACAGAGTGCATCTGTTCCATAAAAGGCTGTTCTCTTAGCATATTAATATTCTTGCACAAAGGACCTCTGTCCATGTTATGTGAACATGGCAGGATTCTTTGTCTTCTTGTCACCTTAGCTAACTGGAATCAAATACTCAAACTTGAAATTAATTTTTTTTCAGTTGTGGATAAGTATTTACGAAACTGGTTTTTGAACATCTAGTAATTAGATAATTAGATAAACTATTCATATCATTGAAAAGGAGCCAATGGTCATTTTTCAAGGGTTGTTGGAAAGCATTATATAGTTGATTTATTGTTTTTTTTGTCATTCTTATAGTGTTTCAGAAAAGTAATTTATAGAATATTCAGTGCAGATCCTTAGAGTTCTCTCGATGTCAGCGAAAGGACACCACAGGATCTCAAAAACTGGCTCACTTACAAATTAGAGATGACAGAAGTCTAAAACTCCTTTGGGCTCATGAATTAAAACTAGAAAATAAAGAGTAGTTGGTCCTCTTTCACATGTGAATATGTAATTAATCTATGATCTGTAACATGCTTTTTGTTGATTTTTTCAATGTGTTAGAAAACAAGAAGTGGAAGTATTAAGTATGTCATTAAAATCAATTGTGCCTGTAAAAAAGACTTGGGAATTTGAAATGACTACAAGTCCTTAAGCCTTCCAAAAAGCTAAATGGATCTTACTTAGATTGTGCTGTATAAAATGTCATTCAACAGTTTTCAAAGTGTGGTCCCTGAAATATCAATGTTATTATTATTACTAGATGAGTTGTTAGAAATGCAAAATCTGGGGCCCTATACCAAACCTTCTGAATCAGAAACTTAGGATTTTTGGCCTAACTATCTTGTGTTTTAATAAGTCTTCGAGGTAATTCTTATGTTTAAGAATTACTGATCTAGAACAAACTTGTCATCTGCTTTTTGCTGTTTAGAATAAGCCAGACCAGTTATTTTGCTTTTATTTTATAGTCTAAAAAAGAAGCTGACAAGCTAAAGTACTTCTACAAGAAAATGTTGTGTTATAAAAATGACTAGAAATGAAATACATGGGACTATTTGGGAAAAAATTGATGTTTTTAGGCTAAAATGAAGATGGGCACAGTGCCTGACAATCTGTAATCCCAGCATCTTGGGAGGCTGAAACCAGAGGCTTGATGAACCCAGGAGTTCAAGACCAGTCTTGGTAGCATAGCAAGACCCTATCTCTGCAAAATATAATAATAAAAAAATTAGCCAGGTACGGTGGCACATGCTTGTAGTCCCAGCTACTTGGGAGGCTGAGATAGGAGGAATGCTTAAGCCAGGAGTTCAAGGCTGCAATGAGCTATGATCGTGCCACTGAACTCTAGCCTTTGTGTGGCTCTGTCTTTAAAAAAAAAAAAAAAGAAGGGAGCAAGGGAGGAAGGAAGGAAGATAACTTAGAGGGTTAAGATTAAAGTGCTATCTTAGCTTCAGAAGTACAACTAAGCAAAAGAACTTTCTGGCAAAAAACTTTCTTGTTATATGCTGTCCCCATGATTTAGTGCCTCTCTGGAGGCATTTGTGTTATGTTCTAGACTTCCTATTAATGTCAATTTTGAGGTAATCATTCATGTATTCATGTGCAGGTTGAATCAGATGATCACCACCTAAGGTCTTTTCTAGTGCTTAGAGACAAATATTGGTGACTTGGAATGAGTAAGCATGCTTCTGGTTATCACATGGAACAACATTCTCAGATTTCAGTAATGTATGAACCCCTCTTGATTGAAAATGTCTTTATTTTGTCTCTTTTATTTTCTAGGCAGTGTTAGAATTCTGAACTAAACCTTATTTCCTAGCTTATTAAAGATACTCTTTCGGCTCGGCACCTGTAGCTCAGAGGCTAAAGTGCCAGCCACATACATCGAGCTAGCGGGTTCGAATCCTGCCTGGGCCTGACAAACAACAATGACAACTACAACCAATAAATAGCTGGGCATTGTGGCGGCTGCCTGTAGTCCCAGCTACTTGGGAGGCTGAGGCAAGAGAATCGCTTAAACCCAAGAGTTTGAAGTTGCTGTGAGGTGTGATGCCACCACACTCTACCCAGGGCGACAACTTGAGACTCTTGTCTCAAAAACAAACAAGCAAACAAACAAACATAAAAAGACACCCTTTCACTGTCTTATAGCCTTTTTGTTGTTGCTGTCAGTACTTAGGGATCCTTTGTAGGTAATCTTTCTTGTTACTTTTAAGATTTTTATCTCCTTGTATCTTTGACTTAACATTCTAGGTAATTTCTGGAATCTTTCTTCTAGTCCAAACTGTTGTTTATGCCATCCACTGATTTTAAATTTCAGTGACAATGTATTTCCAGAAGTTTTTAAAATATCTGTTTACTTCATAATGTTCTATAAATACGGTATTATTTTTAATGGCTTAAATTCCTTTATCTTGTTTATCATCCGAAATACATTTTATTATAAATTTCAAAAAGTTAATTCATCTCAGATCTTCATATGGTTTTTATCCTATGTCTTGATCTTTGGACTCATGAGGAATCACTTTTTAAAGCAGTTTTTAATTTTCAATTGTGAGTTCACTTTTAATAAGAATTTTTTTTTCATGGAAGCTCATTTTTTGTAGATTATAAAAATGTTGCATTTGTTTTTCCTGGTTGTATTAGGAGTTTCACTAATTCAGGACCAATTTCTGTTCATATTCTAGTTTAGGGATTCCTGTACTACATGGGTATTATAAATGTTGACAGCAAATCCACTCTTGGAATTTCATTTCTCAGAGGAGACTGTTTTTTCAAAGCTTCCATGTCACTTTAATCCAATCCCTTTTCTTTTTTTTTTTTGTAGAGACAGAGTTTCACTTTATGGCCCTAGGTAGAGTGCCATGGCATCACATAGCTCACAGCAACCTCCAACTCTTGGGCTTGAGCGATTCTCTTGCCTCAGCCTCCCAAGTAGCTGGGACTACAGGTGCCCAACACAACACCCAGCTATTTTTTTTTTGTTTTTGTTTTGCAGTTTGGCCAGGGCCGGGTTTGAACCCGCCACCCTCAGTATATGGGGCCAGCACCCTACCCACTGAGCCACAGGTCAATCCAATCCCTTTTCAATGAAAGTACAGCCTTTTGAGGTCCCAGCTATATTTATATCCTTCTGCAGAACCCAGGACCTATCCCTTTATTTTATTTATTAAATTTCTGTATGTAGGGGCAGCGCCTGTGGCTCAGTCAGTAAGGCGCCGGCCCCATATACCAAAGGTGGCGAGTTCAAACCCGGCCCCGGCTGAACTGCAACCAAAAAATAGCCGGGTGTTGTGGCAGGCGCCTGTAGTCCCAGCTACTCGGGAGGCTGAGGCAGGAGAATCGCTTGGGCCCAGGAGTTGGAGGTTGCTGTGAGCTGTATGATGCCATGGCACTCTACCAAGGGCCATAAAGTGAAACTCTGTCTCTCTCTAAAAAAAAAAAAAAAAAAAAAAAAAAATTCTGTATGTAGCTATTAGATTATTCTGGCTTCATATCCTCCATAGATCTGAGCAAAAACAGCTTAGGAGTTTACTCTTCCACCTTTTAGGTTTCCTGTTCATTTTCTGGCATCTAGACATTTCCTTTTCTTTTAAGCTCAGATGTATAACTAAAATATTATTACATTTAATTTATAATTTCTGTGTTTTATAATCATCTGTCCGCCCTATTTGCCAGCACTAAAATTCCTTGATCACTTAAATTCCTGTCCCTTTTTCAGTAGTGTTACCTACATGTGTAAACATAAAGGAAGTATAAATACCTTCTATATTTAGTTCTTATACAATTTTAAAGGGTGGCGCCTGTGGCTCAGTGAGTAGGGCGCCGGCCCAAATACCGAGGGTGGTGGGTTCAAATCCAGCCCCAGCTGAACTGCAACCAAAAAATAGCCGGGCATTGTGGTGGGCACCTGTAGTCCCAGCTGCTTGGGAGGTTGAAGCAGGAGAATTGCGGAAGCCCAAGAGCTAGAGGTTGCTGTGAGTCCCGTGACATCATGGCATTCTTCCGAAGGCGGTAAAGTGAGACTCTGTCTACAAAAAATAAATAAATAAATAAAACAAATAAGTATAAAAATTTATAACCATTAAAATTAAGATTAGGCTGGAGACATGGCTTATGCCTATAATCCTAGCAGTCTAAGAGGCTGAGGCAGGTGGATCACTTGAGGCCAAGAGTTCAAGATGAGCCTCAATAAGAATAAGACGCTGTTTCTACTAATAATAGAAAAAAGTAGCCAGGTGTGGTTGTGCCTGCCTGTAATCCCAGCTGCTTAGGAGGCTAAAGTACGGGGAGCACAGGAGTTTGATGTTAAGTAAGCTATGATGATGTCAGTGCACTCTAGCCAAGGTGACAAAGTAATACTGTCTCAGAAAAACCAAAAAAACATTAATTTAATGAGATTAATGTTCTTTTGATAAAGCTGAATTGTTACATCCAATATGAATATAGTACTAGCTTTTAATATGTTTGGTTGTTTGGTACAAAGTGTCCTAGAATTCACCATACATAGGGAAAATGGGAAAAGATAGCTAAATTACCTTTATTTATAAAATAGTCATTACAGAATTTTGCAAAGAGGTGGTCAACACATATGGAATATTTTGTAAATATTTATTTTGTAAAATTGAGTCTGACAACCTAAGAACCAGAAAAGCCTATGTGTAACCTCTGGTCTGAAAGCTGGCAGGCTTGAGATCCAAGAAGTTTCAGTTCAAACTGGAACACAAGGCAGTTAGGAAGATTTCCCACTTACTTGCAAGATGATCTGTCTTTTTGTTCTATTCATGCCTTCACCTAATTAGATGAAGCTCATACTTGGGAGCTTCATTCAAGTTTCTGGATTCAAATGTTAATTTCATCCAAAACACCTTCATGGATACACCCAGAATAATGTTTGACCAACTATCTGAGCACTCCATAGCTCAGTCAAGTTGACACATAAAATTAACCATCACAAATCTTTGTGTTGTTTTGCAGTATTTTTTTTTTTGTGTGTGTGTGTGTCCTATGCTAGTATTTTATTCTCTTCCTTACTTGACCTAAGGCATGACAGGATCTTTATAGCTTGTGTACTTGTCAGTAAACAAGTTGAGTAATCAGCCCTTGATCTATTTTTTTTTTGTCTCATCTCTATCTCTATATCATTTGTGTGCATACTTATGTACATATCTTTCATCTGATTTCTGATTCTGCTGGCTTTCACATAGCTGTCAGTTATCATTAATAGAAGATATACAAATTCAATGGTTTGAATACCTTATATATTCTCTTTTATTTATTTATTTATTCATTTATTTATTTGAGACAGTCTCAAGCTGTCGCCCCACGTAGAGTGCTATGGCGTCACAGCTCACAGCAACCTCAAACTTCTGGGCCCAAGTGATTCTCTTGCCTCAGCCTCTCAAGTAGCTGGGACTACAGGCATCCACCACAATGCCTGGCTGTTTTTTGGCCCTGGGCTGGATTCGAACCTGCCAGATCTGGTGTATGTGGCTGGCACCCTAACTGCCTGAGCTACAGGAGCTGAGCTCATATATTCTCAGATAAGAAGAACTCCAAAAATAATTAACTCAGAGACTGAAGGATGTTAGGGCTGAGGTCTTTTTTACACCTTTGCCTCAAGGTTTCAAGATAGTTGCTTGACTTCTAGCCATCGTATCTGTATTCAGGGCACAAGGAGACAGGAAAAAAGAAGACAAATAAGTTAAAACTGCTTTAAAAAGTGATTCCTCATGAGCCCAAAGATCAAGAAATAGGATAAAAACCATATAAAGATCTGAGATGAAGTAACTTTTCGAAATTTACAATAAAATGTATTTCAGATGATAAACAAGAGTGCACTGCAAAGGTATTCTGTAGGTATTACTTTCAAATCATTTTCCTCTCAATCTGACAAGAGACTGAGAATTGTAATTTTTCTAACTGTTCACATCACCATGATTATTGTCATTGAGGTAAAAGGGAGTATGGATAATGAGTAAGCAACCAATAATTCTGAAAATATATTCTTTCTTTAATAGAGGTGGCATCTTCTTCCTATTACCAATGTCTGGTATTATGAAAATATTCTGAACGTGTTGAGTATACAATGTAAATAATAAATTTCTAGCATATTATAAAGATCCCTCAATTCTTGTTCTTACTTAGAGTACTTTGCTTAAATGATTACATCTCTGTAATAATGCACAATTTTGTGGGGTTTTTTTTTTTAACCTTTCACTTCTTCTTTAGATAAGAAAGAAGCTGGGTGACAGGCAGTATAAGAAGGAGTCATTAAGAATAGGAAGAACAATATTCTAACAGTGGCAAGGAATAGGAAAGTAGAGCCTAGTTCTCTTTTATATGTTGTCTAAGGTCTCTGAGAACAGGATAGATGTTAGAGGACTTTTCAAGGATGTTTAATGTCCTATGTTCTAAATTCTAGGTAGGTTTTTCTCACCAGCTTTTACCTTCTACTTAGGACCACTTTATCTCTGGATTTGTCGGTCTTTGTTTTAGCATTGTTGTGGCTTTTCATCTTTTTCTAGGTCTCTACTATTGGGAGTATTTAGAAGAAGCTTTACTGGGGGGCTATTAGCAAGACAAAATTTTTTCAGTGATTATTTATTTTAATAGACATTTAGTTTCATTATCTTTTAATGAGTTCTTTGATAGCAAGTTCCTTAATTATCAAGGCAGTCTTTTAGGTTTCCTTTTCTCTAATTGTTAACATATTTTGGTGCTTTTACACAGATACACTATGATGAAAAGTTTTCTCTTTAATAGCTCCTTCTTAGGACTGTTCAGAAAGTATGAAGAGGAGGATAGGGAAAAATATGTAGCCTGTTTCCTTAAGATATAAATGATTTAAGAGTATTTCTTTTCCCAAACTCACCTACCATGTTCTGTAGCCTCTACAGGATTGACTCAGAGTGTATTTCTAGGTGTACGAAATTGGTTATAAGTCTAGTTCATATTAGAATTTTATGTTGAATTTTCCTATAACCAGCTTCAAAAAATGTGAGATATTTAATTCTTCCTTGCAAACCCTTATAAAATTTCATTTTATAAAACTAATTACATATATTTCTCTCTATTCAATGCTAACTACTGTTGTAAAAGTTGTTTTATTACCAATTAAAATGACTTATTAAATGAGTGAATGAATGAATGAATAAATAAATTTCTCTTAAATTATGTTAAGTACTTCTTGAGAAAACAGGAACATTTTATAATACATTAGCTACCATTCATTGAGCCCCAACTGTGTACCACACACACTGTGCTTTGGGCTCTAGATTATATCATTTATTACATACAGTCTGTACAAGTTTGGTCTCATTATCTACCTTTTACAATTGAAGAAGATGAGTCTAACGAAGATTAAGTAACTGTCTTAAAGGTCAAATAAGTGAAAGGGTCAAGATTTCAACCTAAGATAATATGAACCAAATTTCTTGCTTTTTATATGTCACTCTCTCTCTACTCTTATCTAGTTTTTACTACCACTTCCCATAAAGTGGATATGATGGATAAGGTATATATTCTCCTATATTGAGCTTAATTAAAGAGGTAATTAAATTCATATAATGAAGATCATAACCTCAGAGAAACCTAAGGTTTTAAATATTCTGAAATAAAATATTAGTTATTGGCAGAAAATAATGAACCAGAGCACCTACAGGATACATTAGCTCAAAAAAGCAAAAAAGAAACTCAGGGTAATGAGGTGTTTGGGAGGAGAAATGCTCTTATTTAGGGTATTGACCAGTTAGGAACTGAGTAATAAGTTGTATGTGGAAGTTAAAAGGGACTGGCTGGCAGACAGGCAGGCGTCTGTACCATTGTATTTTGTAAACTTTCTCCTATGGCTGTGGTGTGTTTTTTCCAAGCCCACTTAATTTTTTATGAGGTTTATAAAGGTCTTCAATAAGCAATTGAGATTATAGAGGTTTTCCTGAAAGCTTTGGTTAATATTTTAATACTCTTTGCTTTGTCACATTATTAAATAGCTTATTGGAAAGTCTGAAAGACAAGGTTTATTTTTTATTTTTCCTTTTTTCCTTTTCCCTTTTTGTTATTTATTTTGCTTTATTGTTTTAGTAGTTAAATATCAAAATTAGATATAGTTTTTAGTTGATTCCCTTTCTTCCTTTTTATCTTAACTTTATATCTCTATAGATTACCCTTGGATTAAGGATCTGGCATCTGGGCGGCACCTGTGGCTCAAGGAGTAGGGCGCTGGTTCCATATGCCAGAGGTGGCGGGTTCAAACCTAGTCCCGACCAAAAATCAAAAAAAAAAAAAAAAAAAAGGATCTGGCATCTGGGAGGCCTCCACTCAAAATGCACGTTAAGTGAAATTATAGTTTAGAGGGCGTGTTTTGAAACTAAGCCAGTGACTGTAAATGTATGTAGTAAGAGGGGACTGGAAAAAGGGCAATGTGAATTGGATAGGGTCAAAAAACAGGAACTAATAGAGCTTCAGAGATTACCTCATCATGACCTTTTGCTCATTAATATTTGAATCTGATTCTTTGGCATGATGGTTGTAGTCTGGTGAAATGTCAAGCATGGCAAAGATTGAATACCTTCAAAGACATTCTGTTGTTAACAAGATGGTTTGATGAAGCTGACCTTTGACCTTTGAACAGGAATTGAGGAAAGAGAAAGGAACAGTTTTTATTTCTCATTATGAGGAGTTCTCATACTATGGAGGTTTATATGATAGTAGTAGTAGTTGTTATTTGTAGAATACTTTATATTACTTCCATTTTGAATTCTAAACCACTTAAAAGAAATTATACATGGTTATTATTGGGGTATAATAAGGGTTACTCAGCAAGCTCTATTACTTTTGTGAAGTCTTCCCTGATTGTTTTGGCCTCATAACTTTTTTATTCTAAAATCTTATAGGGCTTAGGGTTTATTCTCCTCAAATTGGCACTTAACTGCATGTTCTCTTTTTTTCATCAGAATAAGAAATATGCTTTCTGTGTTTTTTCATGACAGAATTATTTGGTTTAAAAGAATAAAATCTATGACACTATGAAAGACTTAAAATAAATAGTACAATATTATGTATTCATAAAGTACTTACATCTTAAGCAAATATACCTTATTTTTAATGATTTCCCATATGATAATCAAAAGATATTTACAGTGTGCTCAGTATAAGCCAGGCACTGTGCTAAATGCTACATAGGATTTATTTTTTATTTAACCATTACAATTCTGTTTTGCAGATGATGAACAAGATACACAGGTTAAAGTCAATATTTCAGGGCATCATATTTAAACCGTGTGTTGGTTTTCATTAATCAACATATTTATAATTTCTCTATCAAAAGACAAATATATGTATGGATTGTTTTTTGTTTGTTTGTTTGTTTGTTTGTTTTGTTTTATTTGTAGTTTTTGGCCAGGGCTGGGTTTGAACCTGCCACCTCTGGCATATGGGGCTGGCGCCCCACCCCTTTGAGCCACAGGTGCCGCCCTATGTATGGATTTTTTTAGAAGACAAAAATATTTGCCAAGATGAAGATGGAAATAAGGACTGAGGTACATAATATTATTAACTAGGGAGACATTCTTTAAATAGCCATTATAGTTTTTTTCTTGTTTGATATAAATTGGTAAAGTCAAGAACTTTTTGGATTCTAGTTGTGATGCCATACCTAGTATGAATTTTATTCTCTAGTCATAAACAACTATAAAACTTGGAGAAAATATAAAATCACAGTATTGTCAAATAAAAGAATGGACCAATGTTTGGATGTCAGTCAGTACAGCATTTAGAGAAATAGAAGTCCAAAGAAGAATTAAACATAGAGAAGAAATCCTTGCTAAAAGATCTTCATTAAATTGGACTACAGCTGGTTTCTTTGATCTTTGACTGAATTCTGAGCTGTACATGGATAGGATGCCCTTTGGTAGTTTAGAAGAAAAAAGCTGCTAGGCTATTGATTGCTGTGCAAATACTCTAGAAGTTGCACAGCAGAGATATTGAGGATTGGGTCCAAAGAGAGATCTGACAAGAATCATGGGCGTTCAGTTAAAACATCAGTACACAGAGGTTAACTTAATGGTAAGTTCCCAAGAATAAGGGCAAAACTAAGATATACCCACTGTAATAAAGTTTAAAAACAAGTCTGGCAAAATCAAGATGATTCACCAATAATTTAACTTCCTTCTAGAACAAAACTGAAAACCCTATTGAGGCAGATAGGATAATATATACTGTCTATAGCATTTTTATCTGCAATGTATGGCATACAAAATAAAATTTCATAACATGCTAATAATGAGCAAAATGCTGACCTATACTCAAAAGTACAAATATTCAATAGAAGCAGATTAGGATAATCCAGATATCAGGTTAGCAAAGACTGCAAAATAGCTGCAATTAATATGTTAATAAAAGAGAGGAAAGAAATATGGCAGAAGACAGATTATTTGAACAGAGATTAAGAATCAGGTGTGTATTCTATAACAGCAAAATACAAAGTCTATAATTAAGAAGTCATTATGTGAATTTAAAAAAATGCATTAAGTGTGTTGAACAGCAGGCTTAAGAAAGCAGTATTCAAGATTAGTTTAACTCAAATGCAGGTCTTTAGAAAACACCCAACACAGAGATACAGAAAGAATAATATTTTTATGTTTAATTTTAAGAGTGGAATGGACCATGAGAAATAGGTGGATCATAATCAAAAGTTCTAAAAAGTTTGTACTTGAAGTTCCAGAAGGAGAAAAAAGAAAGGAAATAGTAAAAAAAAACAGTGTTTAAAGAAATAATACTTAAAAGTTTTTTACTGAAAATTCATAGTAAGCTCAGTAAGCCCATGTAGGGTAACCTGAAAGAAAACCATACATAGCCAGGCACATAATGGTATGATTGCTGATATTAAATGTAATGAAAAGTATCTTAAAAGCAGCTGGAGAACAAAGACAAATTCATGGGAAAAACAAAATGAATGATCACTAACTTCTCATGGAAAGGTTAAAGGCCACTGGACAGCAGAATGAAACTTTTAAAATTCCAAAGGAAGAATCTTGAACATGGGTTGAAAGTAAGCTCATGAAAATGTAAGAGAAAATGGAAACCCAACACAAAGAAGCCACAAAGACAACGCATCAAATGACTAAAAAAATGAAAGCATTACGAAAAACCAAAAAGAACTTCTGGAAAAGAAGAATTCATTCAAGTAATTGCAAAGCACAGCAGAAAGCCTTAGGAATAGGCTTGATCAAGTAGAAGAAAGAATCTCAACTTGAAAATAATACCTTTTTGTAAACAAGTCAGTTGAAGAACAAATAAACGAGGAAACAAAGCCTACAGGATATGTGGGACTACGTAAAAAGGACAAATTTAAGAATCATAGACATCCCTGATGGTGAAGAAGAAAATGCACAAAGGTTGGATAATGTATTTGAGGGAATTATTGATGACAGTTTCCCAGACCTGGCTGGAAGTCTAGGTATCTAGATACAAAAAACACACAGGACTCCTGGGAGAGTAGGCAGTCACCACAACACGTAATCTTTAGGCTGGCCAAAGTAAACACAAAACAGTCACTTCTGCCAGTAGTAAGGTGAAAACGGGAGACAATTTACAAAGGTAAATCAATCAGACTAACTACAGACTTCTTGACTGAAACTCTACAAGCCAAGAGGAGCAAGGTACATCTTCAGTCTTCTAAAACAGAATAATGGCCAGCCTTTGGTAGGTTAGAAGACAAAAGCTGTTTGCACAGTAGTAGTTTGCAAAAGTAGTTTGCACAACAATCAATAGCCCAGCAGCTTTTGTCTTTTAAACTACCAAAGGCTTGTAAAGTCTGTAGTTAGTCTGATTGATTACTGGGGAAGATACAAGATTCTTGTATGTTCCAAAACTAAGTTTGTTATTGATATATGAAGGAGAAATCAAGATATTCTTGGACAAGCAATTGCTGAGGGAATTTGTAAAGAATAGACCTGCCCTGCAGGAAGTACTCAGACTTGCGTTATACAGTGATCAGTATAATAGACACTCACCAGTGTAAAACCATCCAAAGGCTCAAGTTCAGAACCCGGATACCACATGGCCTAAGAGGTAAAACAAACAAATAAATACTCAACAAGATTAACAAAAATCCACATGTATAGATTTTTGGATCGATACGGTATGTATCTATACTTTCAGTAAATGCAAGTGAACTCCCCATTGAAGAGATATAGGCTGGCTAAATGGATTAAAAAAAAAAAAACAACAAGTATTTACTGTTTACCAGTAAACACATCTTACCCACAAGGCCTCATTTAGGCTCAAGATGAAAAGATGGAAAACAAAATTCTATGCAAATGGAAATCAAAAGAAATCTGGTGTAGCCATTCTCATATTAGATAACATTGACTTCAAATCAGCAAAAGAAAAGAAAAAGATGCTTACTATATAATGGTGAAGGGAACAATTCAACAAGCAGACTTAACAATCTTAAATATTTATGCACTTAACAGTGGAGTGCCCAGATTCATTTGATTTAATCTAAAGGATAAATAATGGCACCATAATTGCTGGGGACTGTAACACCCCACTGACAGAACAGGACAAACCCTCCAAACAGAAAACAAGCAGAAAACAAAAACAAAAACAAGAGACTTAACAGAACTCTAGAACAAATGGCCCTAACACATTTGCAAAACATTCCACTCCAAAATGGCTGAATATATGCTTTTCTCATCAACTCATGGAACATTCTCTAAGACTGAGATCACATCCTAGGCCACAAGACATATCACAAAAACTTAAAAAAAAAAAAAAGAAAAGAAATATGCCATGTATCTTCTCAGACAGTGATATTTAGAAATCAACTCCAATGGAAACACACCTACCTACACAAAGTTATGAAAACTAAAAAACCTATTGCTGAATAATAGCTGGGTCAATTAATAGATAAAGATAGACATCAAAAGATTCTTTGAACTAAATGATAATGGAGACATTAATAAAATCTATGGGATACAGTAAAAGCAGTTCTGAAAGGAAAACTTAATAACCTTCAATGCACACATCCGAAAGATAGAAAGATCACAAATCAGCAATCTAATGAATTGTCTTAAGGAACTAGAAAAGGAAGAGCAAACCATTCCCAAACCCAGCAGAAGAAAAAAAACTCAGAGTAGAGGTAAATGAAATTGAGAACAAATGAACTGTATGGAAGATTAATGATACAAAAAGTTTGCTCTTTGAAAAGAAAGGAAATTAACAAGCCTCTAGCTAACCAGATTAATCAGAAACAGAAGAGAAAGGACTCTATTAAACTCAATTAAAAATGAAAAAGGGAAAATTACAATTGCTATCATGGAAATATAAAATATCATCATGGAATACTATAAAAATCTGTATGCTCACAAACTTGAAACCGTGGTGGAAATGGACAAATTTTTGGAAATGCACAACCTCCCTGGGCTCAGTCAGGAAGATGTAGAACTCCCCATTAGCCTAACATCAAGCAATAAAAATACCTTTCAACAACAAAAAAATCTTGGACCAGATGGTTTCACACCCAAATTTTACTAAACTTGTACAATACTGCAGAAATTATTCCTTATCATTGAGAGAGAAGGAATCCTCCCTAACTTATTCTACAAAGTCAAATCCCCTGATAGCACAGCCAGGAAAGGACACACTAAAGAAGAATGCTACAGACCAGTATCACTTACGAAAACAGATGCAGGAATTCTCCATAAAATTGTAGCAAACCAAATTCAGCTGCATATCAAAAAAATAATTCATCACAAAAAAGTGGGCTTCATCCCAGAGAGACAAGAATTGTTTGATATTAACAAATCTATGAATGTAATACTGCACATAAATAGATCCAAAAAGAAGGACCATATCATCCTGTCAATAGATACAGAAAAAGTATCTAACAAAATTCAGTACCTTTTTATTGCCAGGTTTATTTCACTGAAACTTCATTACATTCACTACATAAGACTTTTTGGGAGATCTTGTGTCACAGTTTAAATTTTTCAAGGTAACCACTTGATTGGAAATCTGCCACTCTAAAGTCCTGTGCAAATTTTTTAGCAAACTTTTGGATCATGGACCCAGATACTAAGGCATTAACTGTCTTCATTTGTTATAACCAGCTTGATGTGGCTTCATTGACTTAATAGAGGGAAGTTTTTCCTCCTTTTCTGCTGTAGGTCACTGCTTTCCTTACCATATCTCTTCAAGAACTCAGTTTTAGTTTTTGGATATTGCTAACTGTGTTCTTGCTAACTATCTTTCTTTGGCTGCTGCTTTCCAGAAATTGTATAAGATCAACCTTTTCTTTTCCTTCAGCATCAGCTCTTTGAGTTCTTACCTTTGGGCCATAATGTCTTTTTTTTTTTTTTTTTTTTTTATATATTGTTGGGGATTCATTGAGGGTACAATAAGCCAGTTACACTGATTGCAATTGTTAGGTAAAGTCCCTCTTGCAATCATGTCTTGCCCCCATAAAGTGTGACACACACTAAAGCCCCATCCCCCTCCCTCCCTCCCTCTTTCTGCTTCCCCCCCCATAACCTTAATTGTCATTAATTGTCCTCATATCAAGATTGAGTACATAGGATTCATGCTTCTCCATTCTTGTGATGCTTTACTAAGAATAATGTCTTCCACTTCCATCCAGGTTAATACGAAGGATGTAAAGTCTCCATTTTTTTTAATGGCTGAAAAGTATTCCATGGTATACATATACCACAGCTTGTTAATCCATTCCTGGGTTGGTGGGCATTTAGGCTGTTTCCACATTTTGGCGATTGTAAATTGAGCTGCAATAAACAGTCTAGTACAAGTGTCCTTATGATAAAAGGATTTCTTTCCTTCTGGGTAGATGCCCAGTAATGGGATTGCAGGATCAAATGGGAGGTCTAGCTTGAGTGCTTTGAGGTTTCTCCATACTTCCTTCCAGAAAGGTTGTACTAGTTTGCAGTCCCACCAGCAGTGTAAAAGTGTTCCCTTCTCTCCACATCCACGCCAGCATCTGCAGTTTTGAGATTTTGTGATGTGGGCCATTCTCACTGGGGTTAGATGATATCTCAGGGTTGTTTTGATTTGCATTTCTCTAATATATAGAGATGATGAACATTTTTTCATGTGTTTGTTAGCCATTCGTCTGTCGTCTTTAGAGAAAGTTCTATTCATGTCTCTTGCCCATTGATATAAGGGATTGTTGGCTTTTTTCATGTGGATTAATTTGAGTTCTCTATAGATCCTAGTTATCAAGCTTTTGTCTGATTGAAAATATGCAAATATCCTTTCCCATTGTGTAGGTTGTCTCTTTGCTTTGGTTATTGTGTCCTTAGCTGTACAGAAGCTTTTCAGTTTAATGAAGTCCCATTTGTTTATTTTTGTTGTTGTTGCAATTGCCATGGCAGTCTTCTTCATGAAGTCTTCCCCCAGGCCAATATCTTCCAGTGTTTTTCCTATGCTTTCTTGGAGGATTTTTATTGTTTCATGCCTTAAATTTAAGTCCTTTATCCATCTTGAATCAATTTTAGTGAGTGGGGAAAGGTGTGGGTCCAGTTTCAGTCTTTTACATGTAGACATCCAGTTCTCCCGACACCATTTATTGAATAGGGAGTCTTTCCCCCAAGGTAAGTTCTTGTTTGGTTTATCGAAGATTAGGTGGTTGTAAGATGTTAGTTTCATTTCTTGGTGTTCAATTCGATTCCAAGTGTCTATGTCTCTGTTTTTGTGCCAGTACCATGCTGTCTTGACCACTATGGCTTTGTAGTACAGACTAAAATCTGGTATGCTGATGCCCCCAGCTTTATTTTTGTTACTAAGAACTGCCTTAGCTATACGGGGTTTTTTCCGGTTCCATACAAAATGCAGAATCATTTTTTCCAAATCTTGAAAGTACGATGTAGGTACTTTGATAGGAATGGCGTTGAATAGGTAGATTGTTTTGGGAAGTATAGACATTTTAACAATGTTGATTCTTCCCATCCATGAGCATGGTATGTTCTTCCATTTGTTAATATCCTCTGCTATTTCCTTTCTGAGGATTTCATAGTTTTCTTTATAGAGGTCCTTCACCTCCTTCGTTAGGTATATTCCTAGGTATTTCATTTTCTTTGAAACTATGGTGAAGGGAGTTGTGTCCTTAATTAGCTTCTCATCTTGACTGTTATTGGTGTACACAAAGGCTACTGACTTGTGGACATTGATTTTATATCCTGAAACATTACTGTATTTTTTGATGACTTCTAGGAGTCTTGTGGTTGAGTCTTTGGGGTTCTCTAAGTATAAGATCATGTCGTCAGCAAAGAGGGAGAGTTTGACCTCCTCTGCTCCCATTTGGATTCCCTTGATTTCCTTGTCTTGCCTAATTGTATTGGCTAGAACTTCCAGCACTACGTTGAATAGTAAAGGTGACAGAGGACAACCTTGTCTGGTTCCATTTCTAAGAGGAAAAGCTTTGAGTTTTACTCCATTCAGTAAAATATTGGCTGTGGGTTTGTCATAGATAGCTTCAATCAGTTTTAGAAATGTGCCACCTATGCCTATACTCTTCAGTGTTCTAATTAGAAAAGGATGCTGGATTTTATCAAATGCTTTTTCTGCATCTATTGAGAGGATCATGTGATCTTTATTTTTGCCTCTGTTAATATGGTGGATAACGTTTATGGACTTGCGTATGTTAAACCAGCCTTGCATCCCTGGGATGAAGCCTACTTTGATCATGATGAATGACTTTTTTGATGATAAGCTGTAATCTATTGGCTAGGATTTTGTTGAGAATTTTTCCATCTATATTCATGAGTGAGATTGGTCTGAAATTCTCCTTTTTGTTTGGGTCTTTTCCTGGTTTTGGTATCAGGGTGATGTTTGCTTCATAGAATGTGTTGGGGAAGATTCCTTCTTCCTCAATTTTTTGGAATAATTTCTGCAGTACAGGAATAAGCTCTTCCTTGAAGGTTTGATAGAATTCTGGAGTGAAGCCATCTGGATCAGGGCATTTTTTGGTTGGAAGATTTTTTATTGTTTCTTTGATCTCAGTGTTTGAAATTGGTCTGTTCAGGAGCTCTATTTCTTCCTGGCTGAGTGTAGGGAGAGGGTGTGATTCCAAATATTGATCCATTTCTTTCACATTGTCAAATTTCTGGGCATAGAGTTTCTGGTAGTATTCAGAGATGATCTCTTGTATCTCTGTGGGATCAGTTGTTATTTCCCCTTTATCATTTCTGATTGAGGTTACTAGAGATTTTACTTTTCTATTCCTCGTTAGTCTGGCCAATGGTTTATCTATTTTATTTATTTTTTCAAAAAACCAACTCCTTGTTTCATTAATTTTCTGAATGATTCTTTTATTATCAATTTCATTGATCTCTGATTTGATTTTGGATATTTCTTTTCTTCTACTGAGTTTAGGCTTAGATTGTTCTTCTTTTTCCAATTCCATAAGATCTCTTGTGAGATTGTTGATGTGCTCTCTTTCTGTTTTTCGAATGTAGGCATCTAAAGCGATGAATTTTCCTCTCAAAACTGCTTTTGCAGTATCCCACAGGTTTTGGTAGCTTGTGTCTTCATTGTTGTTATGCTCAAGGAAGTTAATGATTTCCTGTTTTATTTCTTCCTTCACCCATCTGTTATTCAACAGAAGATTGTTTAATTTCCATGCCTTTGGGTGAGGTCGAGCATTTTTGTTAGAGTTGAGTTCCACCTTTAGTGCCTTATGGTCTGAAAAGATACAAGGTGTCCCGACCCGCGGGACAGCAACGGGGGGCCGCAGGAACCACCTAAAGGAGAAAAACAAACAAGGGGTGCGAGAAAGGGAGACAAGACAGTTTTCTGATCAAGTCTCGAACTTTATTGAAAAAACTTGTGCCTTATAAGCATTACGAGGAAGGTGGGTGGGTCTTTTTGGGAGGTTCAGAGGAGTTGTTAACTGGGGATTGGCTAGAGTAAGTAAGATGGGGCATAAGGTGATTGGTTGGCTAGTTGTCAGGTAAAGTTACCGGGAAAAGGTAAAACTGTTTTTTACTTAAAAAGGAAGTAAGGCCAAGCTGTACCTTATATGGCTTCCGACATCTCCTCCCTTTTTGTTTTAAGGAGGTGGGCATTAACCGAGAGAGGGAGTAGTGACCTGGCTCCTCTCGTGGATTTCCCAGATCCACATTTGTTATTTGCGGTATCTTTTGGAGAGGAGAGGTAAGCGAAATTTTTGATACCAACCTCTATGCAAGCCAGGTTTGCTCTCAGAGAAAAATCAGAGGGGGTCTGATCCTTCATTTGACTTCTCCTTGGGATCGGGAGGTCGAAGGATTGTGGGACCTTCTCTTGCAATGCCTTGCTGTGCACTCAACTCGGTGCCCATACCCTTTTTTCCTTTTATTAGGAATGGGTAAGTGTACCTCTGATCTATACACTGCCCTCATTATGAAGGGAAGCCATAAGAGTCGGTTTCTTGGTCAGACAGAGCCAGGCGATGGTAGTGAATTTGAATTGGTTTTGCTAGGGCAGAGTCTATTTGTTGTTTAATGAAAGTGGTGACCTTTTTGAATAGCCAGGGGCCAAAGGAAAGGACTAATAGAAAACCTAATAGGGGGCCTAGGAGTGGGAGGAGATAAGGAAGAAGTCCATTGAGTCCTGACCAAAGGGGGTTATCACGAAGTTCCTTTCTTCTTTCTTCGAGCTGGTCTTGCAGGTTTTTTATCTTGTCTCGAACAATGCCTGACTTGTTGGCGTAGAAGCAGCATTTTTCCTGTAAAGCCAAACAGATACCTCCCTGCTCTGCCGTGAGGAGATCTAAGCCTCTACGGTTTTGTAGGACTACTTCTGCTAGGGAGTCTATTTGATCTTGAAGATCGTGAATTGTTTCAGAAAGAGCTGAGACGTCCTCTATTAGTTGATGAGACAGTTTGTGGTAGGAATGTATAGATATTCCTGTTCCGGTAACTCCCGTGGCTACTGCTGTAGTGATGCCTAGTCCTGCTATTAGTGGGATAAGTTGAATAGCTCTTTTAGAGCGTGGATGTCCAGCTATATAATCAAGACTGGGGAGAGGAACAGGTTGATCTCCTAGTATAATAGAGATATCAGGGAGTAGTTGGGCGGTTACGCAATAGCCTGTCCAGTTACCTGGTAGGGCCGTGTAGGCCAAATTTCCTCCGCATACAAAAACATGTCCAGGAGGGGGGCACCGGTGTGAGGTGATGTTAGAAATGGAGGAGCAGTTTGTGAAGGTGATGCTTCCTAAGTCTACATCATAATTATTGTTCTGGGGAGGTTTGTATATACAAGGGGTTTGTATAAATTCTATAGGTTGGACTCTAAAAGGTAGACTGTCACTACAGTTTAGATGTGAGTTGTTTAGATGTGAAGTGGAGGTGTTTGTTAGTAGGGCTAGGGGCATAGGTGTGCCAAGAGTTAGACATAGCCAGCAGTTTTCCGCGAGGGTTGGGTTGGAATTATTTAAAGCTTTGAAAGTGGCTTCTAAAATATCAGAGGTTTGGACGTCGAGATCTATATCTCGAGATTTAGGTAAAGCTAAGGGGTGGTATTGTAGGGGAGTATATTTTTCTTTAATTATTTTTTCAATTTGTTTTTGGACTGCATCTTCTCTTACCCTATCTGATGGCCCACCGCCATCAGATGTGTGAATTGGTGGTTTTAGTGGCCAGCAAACATTTTTGCCAATAGTGCCTAAGCAGGAGGCTTGGGCATATTTGGAGTGTCCCAGGTTATGAGTAGAATCAAGCTCACTCCAAAGGAGCCAGAATAAGTTCTTTGTAAAATGGCTGTTAGATATGTGTTGCCGTTTGTGTGGGTGCACTGTTGGACACTATTGTAGCACATAGAGTGCATTTGATTGGTTATTTCACACTCCGTGGGACAAGGTCCTGGTTCGTTTTGAACTGGGAGTATTATTTTGGGTGCATTAACACATTGCCAGTTTTGCTTATGTCCTCCTCCTATCTGTGACGTGAAAGTTAAATAGGCGGTTTTGCCGCTGCAATCAACTTGGCTAGTATGTGAGGTGGGTATTATTGTAGTTGTTCCTCCCTTGCAGTCACAAGGTGCCCCATATAATTTTTGGAGTAGTTGTTCTGTGGTAATTGGGGGCCCCATGCCACCTAGGGTAGTGTTTAATAAGGTAAAGAATATTATGGTAGGGTAGAAAACCATGGTTTTGATTGATTTTGTTCTAGCAGGTAGGAGTTTATTGAGAAGTAGTGTCTTCAGGAAGGTTGTGTTCCAGGGCCGTATCTGTAGGGGAAGATAAAGTTTTCTCAGGGATTTTCCCTGGAACTGATAGTGTTACGGAGGGGTTGATGGGTTTGATTAACCGTTCTGGGAGCCAACGAGGTCCGTCTTCTTTGGTATCATATATACAGGCATGTCCTCGACCCCAAATGAGAACGGGATCGGGGCCATTCCTTTTTAAAGTAAAGGGATCTTTCCACATGACTTTAGCATATTGGGTGTTTGTTTCTTGGTGCCAGAGTCTGTCAGCTGCAGACTTTCCATGGTAATCTAATTGTAAGAAGTTTAGGACAAATAGAGCATGGTTAAGGAGGTTACGAGGGGAGCCTTTGGTGGGATAAAAGGAGGTAGTTTTAAGTTTGTTAATTGTGGTTTTTAAGGTTTGATGTGCTCTTTCAACGATCCCTTGGCCTTGCGGGTTATAAGGGATCCCCGTAATGTGTTTGATTTTTAATTGATGGCAGAATGATTGAAAGGCTTTGGAAATGTATCCAGGGCCGTTGTCAGTTTTGATTTTTTGAGGTTTATTCATGGTAGTAAGACATTGGAGAATATGGGCTATGACATTTTTTGTGGCTTCACCGCTTTGAAGAGTGGCGAAGATGAATCCACTGAAAGTGTCAATAGTGACATGGACATACTTAAGGGTGCCAAATTCAGGGAGATGGGTAACATCCATTTGCAAAATTTCATTGGGGAGTATACCCCTGGGATTGACTCCTAAGTGAGGAACCGGTAATGAGGTTACACATCCGGGACAGGACTTGACAATTTGTCGAGCTTGTTCTCTGGAAATTTTGAATAGGAGTCGGAGGGTGTGAGCATTAAGATGGTGAGTAGCATGAGTTTGTTGGGCTTTGGTAATGGGGTCTGTAAAGATGGGGGTATATAGGTCGGGTATTTTTGTCAGTGATGGCATTGCCCTGGGAAAGGGGTCCTGGTAGTTCTGTATGTGCTCTTAAGTGTCCGATGTAAAAGGGAGTTTGCCTGGTTCTTATTAACTTTTGTAGTTGATAGAATAGAGGTACTGCATTAGTGGTAGGTTTGATATAGGGAATAGTTTCTAACAAAGGGATGGAAAAGGCTAGATAAGAACTATCAGTGTAAAGATTAAAGGGAGAATTGGGTAATTTTGTAAAGACTTGAAAGATTGCAAAAAGTTCTACAAGTTGGGCAGATTTGAAAGGGGATTGAATGGAATGTTCTTTATCATTGATAGTAAAGGCAGCCGTGCCATTGGAGGAGCCATCTGTAAATACTAAGAATGCTTGTTTAAGTGGTGTTTTTGAGGTGATTTTGGGGATAACGAAGGGATGTAATCGCGCAAATTGGAGTAATTTGTGGGGAGGGAAATGGTTATCTATTGTTCCTTGGAATGAAGTGAGGGAAATGGTCCAATCGTCATCATGTTGAATAAGCCAATTTAATTGTTCCTTAGTATATGGAAGAATAAGTTGATTGGGATCTCTTCCAAAGTATTGTAAGCTTTTTTCTCTCCCTTGTCGTATGATTTTTGTGACTAATGAAGGGTAGGGGGTAAGTACCCGGGAGGGAGAGGAGGGTAGGTGAATCCAAAGAAGGGGATTGTCTTGCCATAAAACTCCGGTTGGTGTGTGAGGTGTAGGGCATATGATAAGAGAGAAAGGTTTATTGTAGGAAAGGAATGTAATTTGTTGTTGTTGAATGGCATTCTCAATGGAGCGAAGGGCTTTCTTTGCTTCAGGGGAGAGGGAGCGCGGGGAGAGAGGATTAGAATCACCCTGTAGGGTGTTAAAAAGGGGCTTAAGTTCCTCGGTTGTAAGTTTTAGGTAGGGTCTTAACCAGTTAATATCACCGAGGAATTTTTGGAAGTCATTAAGGGTTTGAAGGTGTGAAGTTTTTAGTTGGATTTTTTGAGTTGTAATTTTATTTGAGTTTAATTCGAATCCAAGATATTAATAGGGGTCTTTGAGTTGTATTTTATTGGGAGCTATTTGGAGTCCTAAGGTGTTGAGTTGATTTGTTGGTTCTTGGCTGCATTTGAGTACTTTTGAGGCCGAAGGTCCTGCTAGAAGAATATCATCCATATAGTGAATGATATACATAGAGGGCCATAGTGGCCGGAGGGGGTCTATGGCTTGGGCGACAAATTTTTGACATAGGGTGGGACTGTTTTCCATTCCCTGTGGGAGTACTTTCCATTGATAGCGGGGCATAGGCCCTTTGAAGTTGATAACGGGGAGGCTGAAGGCAAAACGCTCCCTGTCCTGAGGGTGTAAAGGAATGGTGAAGAAACAATCTTTAAGATCAATAATAATTTTGAAATAATTGGCTGGAATAGCAACTGGGGAAGGGAGGCCTGGTTGAAGGGCTCCCATGGTATACATGGTTTTATTAATTTCTCTGAGATCTTGGAGAAGTCTCCAGGATCGTGTTTTCTTTTTTATTGTAAATATGGGGGTGTTCCAGGGGGAAGTAGTAGGTTCTAAGTGGCCAGCTGCTAGTTGTTCCTGTACTAACTGAGTAGCTGCTGTAAGTTTTTCATTACTTAGAGGCCATTGATCTACCCACACTGGTGCGTCGGATTTCCATTTTATCTTATCAGCGTGGGGTACAGGAAAGTCAATGGGCATTATGGAAAATGTTCACTCCCTAAACCCGAGCGGTTACTGTTTTGTACTAGGGAAAGGGGCTGTTTTATTCCTTGGCTGTTTTTACCTAATCCTTGCCCTGGTAAAAAGCCCTGCTTAAGCATTTGATGAGTGATGATTTCATTGGGACTGCACATAATGATTTTCATCTGGGATAAGATGTCTCGCCCCCAAAGATTGATGGGCAGTCCTGAAACAATGTAAGGTTGTACTTGTCCGGTATTACCTTCTTCGTCTTTCCATGTTAATATTTTGGAACTTTGTTTAGGGTTGGTTGATTGACCAATACCTTTAAGGTGAGTTATGGAGGCTTCACAGGGCCAACTAGAGGGCCAGTTTTGGGCAGCGATGACTGTAGCATCAGCCCCTGTATCTACTAGGCCTGTAAAGGCTTTGCCATCAAGATGTAAAGTTAACAATGGTCTGTCAGGGGTTATTTCTTGTGCCCAATAAGCATCAGCTGATCTGAGAGCAGCATTTAGGCTGGGGAAGGAGGAACTATTTTTATTGGAGGAATTTATGGGGAGCAATATAAGTTGGGCTATTTTTTTGCCTTTGGGGATGGACACAGGTCCTGATGGTGCTGAGGCTAAGAGTGTTATTTGTCCTGTATAATTATTATCAATAATTCCAGGAGTGATGTGGAGACCGGCCAATGTAATACTTCCTCTGCCTAAGACAAGGCCGAAGGTCTCAGGAGGTAGGGGCCCATATGACTCTGTGGGTATGAGTTGTATTCCTTGGTCAGGAATTAATATTGTATCGGTGGCGGCACAGAGGTCCAATCCTGCGCTACCTGGGATGGGGTGGAGGAGAGATTTGACATCTGAGTGGGGAGAATTTGTTGTTGGTTTTCCTGGGCTTGAGGGATGAACCTGGTGGCCCCTTGGTTCAGTCCCTGAGTTGGGGCCAGGGGCTGGCCCCTCAGGGAGTTTCCCTGGTTGGGGTTTTCCCGCGAAGGGGTAAGGAGTTTACCTTCGATATCAGTTTTGGAGTAGCATTCATTAGCCCAGTGAAGGCCGCGCTTGCAACGTGGGCAACGAGTTTTGGGAGGTGCTCAGGGCTGGGAACATTTAGGCGGGGAATTGGTGGTAGCTGCTGATTGTTTTTCATTAGGGCAGTTACGGGCGAAGTGCCCTGGCTGTTTACAATTATAACAGGTTTTGTGTTGGTTATTTGAGGTGAGGTTTTTTAAGGCTGCCCCAATGGCTAGACCAAGCGTGTGAGAAGTGCCAATGCCTGAGCATAATTTTATGTAGTCGGACAGACTGCCACAACGATGGGGTCTAAGGATTTCCTGGCATGTTAAATTTGCATTTTCATAAGCAAGATGTTTAATGAAGGTGCCCTCAACTTCTGCTTCCCCTAATAATCTTTCGGCAGCTTCAGTGAGGCGGCTGACAAAGTCACTATAGGGTTCATCAGAGCCTTGGCGAACTTTAGCCAAGGAGGTGGTGGCTGAGCCTTTAGGAGGGAGTCGTCGCCAAGCTTTGAGGCCTGCATTCTGAATTTGAGCTAGTAATCCAGGGGGAAATGTTGCTTGGATTTCATTAGTTTCATAGGGACTCCGGCCGAGTAGTTTATCTCGGGTCCAAGAGCGTGTGGTTTTATTTTCACTATTGCGCTGGGCGGTTTCTCGACAATTTTCTACAAAGTCAGTCCGCCAAAGGACATAGTCACCTCCTGATAATGTAGCTCGTGCCAGGGAGAGCCAATCGTTGGGTGTTAGCCATCGGTCACTAAGACTCTCAAGGATGGTAAGTGTATAAGGAGCAGTGGGGCCATAATTGGTAACTGCCGCTTTTAGGTCTTTTAAATGTTTAAGGTTTAGGCGGCGGTATTTTTGTCCTTTAACGAGATTTTTTTGGTCAGTGTCTAAATCCTCCGTATCTGAATTATCAGGATCAGGTTTTGTGGAGTCAGGGGAGGTTTCATTTTCATTAGAAGGGTCTTCCTCAATCTCATTGTCTTCAGATTCTGCTACGGCAGGGTTAGAATTTTGGCTACGGGTGACTGGGAATGTAAGAACAGGGGGGTTGCCTTTGGCCCTTTTTGTTCTCCCTATTTTTTGTGTTGGTGAGGGAGATAGATTATTGGCAGTGAGGTTGGGGTTTAATTTAAAAAGTTCAGTTTCAAGGGCCTGAATTTCTTTAATAAGGTGAAGGTGCTCACTCTTGGTTTGTAATATTTCTTTGAGGGAGGAGACTTCTTGAGTGAGTGTTGTTTTTGCTAGTCGGATGGGGTCAAGTGGGAGATTATTGGGTATAGAGGGAGGTTTTGGGATAACTGAGGTGTTGAGGTTGTAAGAGTGTGGGTTATGGGGGGGGGGGGTTTATTGATGACAGGGGCTGTAAGGCCCCAGGGGTTATCATGGTAATGGACAGCCTGATTTTCTAGGGATTTTTCTTCCTCAGGGTTTAAATGATGTATTTGATTATTAGAAATGAGTGATGGGTAGAGTTTGGGAGATGAAGGCTTTTGAGGGAAAGGGTTGGTAACATTTGGAGTTTTAAGAGCGTTGTTGGGGCTGTTCGGGGTTTTAGGGGAAACTGGGGGGTTGTCAGGAATTTCTACCGTGACAGAGGGGCAGGTGGAAGGAGGGCGAGAAGCCTCTTTAAGGACTTCTTCTCCTACTTTGATGACATCTCGAATGTCAGGATCTAGTGAATGAACTTTTAACATGTCATGAATTAAATTCCAGTAGGAAAAGGCTGTAACTGGGACTTTGTCAGGACCAAAGGTGTGGTAAAAGTCCTGCAAGGCATCTCCTACTCGTTCCCAGCGTTTTTGGCTGATTGTTCCCTCTAAAGGGAACCAGGGGCAAGTGTTATGAATAAAATTAAAAAATTCTTTAAGGTCCTTTCTTTTAACCCTTACTCCTCGCACTCTGAGTGATCCTTTGAGTCCGTCAAGGAACATTTCATGTGTACTAAGCGAATTCCCCATTATGTTGGCTGGATGGCTCTCTCAGGATCTCGGTTCACGCAAGTCTCCAGTCGACTCGGAACTTAAGTTTCTCTGTGACCACTCTCCCTGTACCTTATGATCTCTGCTCGCGTGTCATAGGTCGGCAGGTATAATCCGCCTGCTCGGACCCTCTCAGGCAGGACAGCTGCCTACCGCCCTCAGGCTTAGCCTTTGGGAGGCAGCGTCCCTGGGAGTGCCCTTGAGGTGGACGACCGTGTAAGACGTAGCAAGCTCAGAGTTTGTTAGAGAGTGTTAGGCAGAAAAACTAGTCCAAGTGTTTTGGAGTTCTCACTGCCGAAACGGGTACCTCTCGTCCTTCCCCGCTTTGGCCCTGTGAGCTTGGTAAGTGAATTAGATCCGGGAGAGCCAATAATAACAGCCAAGACAAAGGGGTGAAATGTTTGAAATCTTGTAAGTTATCGTTTGCCTACCTTCTCTTCTGATCCGTCTCACGGCGGGTGAACCGAGGCGATCTGAATGGGGAGTGCACGCGGGTCCTCGCTGCAGCTCCGAAGGGTGCCCGGCCGGGGCTTCCGTAGGCAAGCGTTCTCCTCCAGGGGGTCCCGATCACCCCTCGTTGGGCGCCAGGATGTCCCGACCCGCGGGACAGCAACGGGGGGCCGCAGGAACCACCTAAAGGAGAAAAACAAACAAGGGGTGCGAGAAAGGGAGACAAGACAGTTTTCTGATCAAGTCTCGAACTTTATTGAAAAAACTTGTGCCTTATAAGCATTACGGGGAAGGTGGGTGGGTCTTGTTGGGAGGTTCAGAGGAGTTGTTAACTGGGGATTGGCTAGAGTAAGTAAGATGGGGCATAAGGTGATTGGTTGGCTAGTTGTCAGGTAAAGTTACCGGGAAAAGGTAAAACTGTTTTTTACTTAAAAAGGAAGTAAGGCCAAGCTGTACCTTATATGGCTTCCGACACAAGGTAAAATTTCAATTCTTTTGATTCTGTTGATATTTGTTTTGTGTCCCAGGATATGATCAATTTTGGAGAATGTTCCATGGGGTGATGAGAAGAATGTATATTCTTTATCTTTGGGGTGGAGTGTTCTATATGCGTCTATCAAGCATAGTTGTTCTAGGGTCTCATTTAAATCTCTTATATCTTTGTTTAATTTCTGTTTAGAGGATCTGTCCAGCTCTGTAAGAGGAGTGTTAAAGTCCCCTGTTACGATGGTATTATGAGATATCATATTGCTCAGACTGAGTAAGGTCTGCTTCAAGAATCTGGGAGCATTTAAATTGGGTGCATAAATATTTAGAATTGAAATGTCTTCTTGTTGTATTTTTCCCTTGACCAATATAAAGTGACCATCTTTGTCTTTTTTGACTTTAGTTGCTTTAAATCCACATGTGTCTGAAAATAAGATTGCAACTCCTCTTTTCTTCTGAATTCCATTTGCCTGAAAAATTGTCTTCCAACCCTTGACTCGGAGCTTTAATTTGTCTTTTGAAGCCAGGTGTGTTTCTTGCAGACAGCAAATGGATGGCTTGTGTTTTTTAATCCAGTCAACCAATCTATGTCTCTTCAGTGGGGAATTCAAGGCATTAACATTTATTGAGATAATTGATAAGTGTGGTAGTATTCTATTCGTCTTATTTTGTGAGAGTCCATTGCTTAGTTTTATCTTTTGCATCAGTGTGGAGGTTAGGTTCTGTCCTTTAATTTCTGAGTGCTTACTTTGCTGCTGAACCATTGTGGTGGTCAGTGTGCAGAACAGGTTGAAGTATTTCCTGTAGAGCTGGTCTTGTTGTGGCGAATTTCCTCAATGTTTGTATATCCGTAAATGATTTGATTTCTCCGTCAATTTTGAAGCTTAGCTTAGCAGGGTACAGAATTCTGGGCTGAAAATTTTTCTGTTTAAGTAGATTAAAGGTAGATGACCATTGTCTTCTTGCTTGGAAAGTTTCATTAGAGAAGTCTGCAGTCACTCTGATGGATTTGGCCCTGTAGGTCAACTGGCGCTTACTCCTGGCAGCTTGCAGAATCTTTTCTTTTTCTTGACTTTGGACAGATTCATCACAATGTGTCTTGGAGAAGCTCGGTTAGAGTTGAGGCGACCTGGGGTCCGATAGCTCTCTGAAAGCAGTGTGTCAGAATCTTTGGTGATGTTTGGGAAATTTTCTTTTATAATATTCTCTAGTATGGCTTCCATTCCTCTGGGGCATTCTTCTTCCCCTTCTGGAATTCCTATAACTCGTATGTTGGAACGCTTCATAAAGTCCCATAATTCTGACAGTGAAGGTTCTGCTTTCTCTCTCTTCTTTTCTGCCTCTTTTACTGTCTGAGTTATCTCAAGAACTTTGTCTTCTACCTCTGAAATTCTTTCTTCTGCATGGTCTAACCTGTTGCTGATACTTTCCATTGCATCTTTAAGTTCCCTGATTGACTGTTTCAGTTCCTTCAGGTCTGGTATATCCTTTTTATATTCTTCATATCGTTCATCTCTTATTTGATTCTGTTTTTGGATGTCTTTTTGTTTATTTTCCACTTTGTTAGCAGTTTCCTTCATTGTTTCCATCATTTCTTTCATTGTTTTCAACATGTGTATTCTAAATTCCCTTTCCGTCATTCCTAACATTTCTTTACAGGTGGAATCATCTGCAGTAGCTACCTCATGTTCCCTTGGTGGAGTTGTTCTAGACTGGTTCTTCATGTTGCCTGGAGTTTTCTGCTGGTTCTTCCTCATGAGTGATTTCTTTTATCTGTTTCCTTGGCCTAATTTTCCTTTCACTTCCTCTTGCTCTTTAAGTTCTTGTGCCTGTGGACTAAGGGTTACAGGACCAGAAGGGTGAGAAGGTTGAAGAGCAAAAAAGGGATGAAAGAAAGGAGGACCAAGTGATAAGAAAAAAAGAAAGATAGAGAAAGGAGAGGGGGTGGGTATAAGGAATACTGACAAAAAGAAGAGAGGCACAGAAAGAGGGGGACAGGGCAATATAGGTGTACAGTAGGGTACTTTGACACAACCTTAAAAAACCCCACCTTCTGGGGGTGCCCAGTTGGGTGGTTCCCTTGAGGTCAGCAGCTCTTTGCTAACCTGATCAGACACAGTACCCCACCTCCACCAAGTAGAGAGGAAAGACAAAAATGCTATAAATCAAACCAAAACAAGCAAACGGAAAACTTTACGGGGATAAAATTGGGTGAAAAACCAAATGATAGCGGTAGAAACACTAGCAAAAATGAAGTTGTAGTTATTAAAAAAGGCAGCAATGGGAAGTTATAATTAAACTAGAAAAATTGAGAATGAAAAAGGGATCTGTATGGAAAAGATTGAAATTAAAAAACAAAAGAACATCAACAACATCAAAATAAACAAAAAAATCCAACCAAACAAAAAAAAAAGAAAAAAATACACAACCAAAAACAAAGCAGTTTGTATATGTTATTGAATATTGTCTGGGCAACACGTGGTCTTCTGGGGCATGAGATGTTAATCACAGTTCTGATACCACTGGAGGCTGCTGATTTCTCAAACCCCAGCAGGTAGACACCCTAAATCTCTCTTCAGCCCAGTGAACAGGCACTTTGAACTTGTAAACTTGCTGAGCAGAAGCTTTCCCAGCTTTCTCGCTGGAATCACTGTTGAACTGGCTATCCACTTACCCAGTGTGCCAAAACTGGTCTCACTCTGCCCCTGAGGGTTAGGGCTGCAAGGCGGCTCAGACCCCACCCTTAGGCTACTTGGTACCAGCTCCCACCCGTTTCTAGCTCTGCGACCCTGTGGGCGGAGCTTGCCGGGGAAGATCACTGACAATGGTTCCGTGTGACCTACTGCCAAACACTTATTAGCTCCGTCTGGCTCAGTGGCTCAGACTGGGGCCCTAGACAACGGCCAAAGTTCTCTGCACTCCCACTCAGGCCTTCCCCAAGGCAGTTCAACTCAGTGCCAAGTCCAAGGACATCAAAACAGTTCACAGGTAAGGCCTTTCTGGTTTGCAGTCTCGCTGCTACTGAACTTACAGTTGTGGGCGGGTTTAGACGGATTGAACACACGCCACCATTTGCCGGTTTTCCACTGTTTTAGTCCTCCTCTTGAGGTCCAGAAGTCTCTCGCTGACTCCCTGAATCCTCATAGGAGTGATGATAGGCAGATCCCACCAGCCAGAGATGCCTGGAGTCCTATCTCCCCAGACTCACGGTGCCCAGATGCAAGGAAGCTGTTACTCGGCTGCCATCTTGCTCCGCTTCTGGGCCATAATGTCTTAATTAACTATAATTTTTTTCAGTAATTGTAAATTACTGAAGGGTGTACCCACAATTCAGACCAACCTTCATGTTGAAAAAATCTGCAACACGTGATAAACAATGGGACATTTATCCTAATCCAAGACATGATAATAATAAAATATGAAGAAAAGACTAAAGAAAAAATAATACAATAAGGGGCAAAACCCACACCTTCTACCCACTGGTGTAGAGTGGACTCAGTTGCTCAAGTTATAGAGGGTAAGTTAATATTGTGTGTCACAATCCAAGCGGTCAAGGTACAACTTAGATAAGTGGTCAATATATAGAAGTCAGTCTTCTATTGAGTACATGTGGCGCATGTCTGGAAAATTTAAGTCAATTTAAGGAGGTGGTCAGTGAAGCATGCTGGTTAACTACATAGGTTCTACTGTATACAGTATAAGGCTGTATACAGCCTTTCACTGTGTAAAGATGCCATGTTTTCTTTATGCATTCAGTCATTGATGGAAACCTAGATTAACTCTCTATCTTGGATATTGCGAAAAATGCTGCAATGAAATGTTTTTTTGACATACTGATTTTATATCCTTTAGATCAGTGGTTCTCAACTTTCCTAATGCCACGACCCTTTAATACAGTTCCTCATGTTGTGGTGACCCCCAATCATAAAATTATTTTCATTGCTACTTAATAACTGTAATTTTGCTACTGTTATGAATCATAATGTAAATATCTGATATGCAGGATATATTTTCAGTGGTCACAACCCACAGGGACCCACAGAACAACTGCTTTAGATGTATATATTCAGTAAAGGTCATATACATGTAGTAGTTCTGTTTTCAATTTTCTTTTTTTCATTATTATTTTATTTCTTCTTTCTTTTCTTTTATTTCACATTAATGTGAGTGTACAATTAGGTTACGATGTTTGCATTTGTTAGGTAGAGTCCCTATTGTAGTTGTGTCTTGCGCCCAAGAGATGTGCCATACACCCTTACATTGTGCCTGTTAAGTGGGAGAACACTAACCTCCCTTCCTTCTCCCTTCAGCCCCCTCCCTTCTACCCCTCTTCCCAACTTGAATTGAATTGAGTTTTTCTTTTATGGGGGCATGTATTGGATCCTCTACTGGCTTTCTTTTATGGGGGCATGTATTAGATCCTCTACTGGCTTCATATTAGTATTCAGTACACTGGATATTTGCTTTTCTGTTTTATTTATTTATTTATTTATTTTTGAAGTTAGCTCCACAAATGGAAGAAAATTTAATGCACTTGTAAATAAAATCAACTGTATTTGTTACAGACTCATAGGTAAGGGCATGGAGCATACCAGGAATATGGAATACATAGTGGAAAAGTCACCTTGAAACAGAGACTATTCTTTGTATCATATTTACCTTCAGAGCTTCTGGGCCTTCATGATAACACAATTGATACACTGTGCGATGTTCGTATCATTACAAGGATATTATCATCTTGGTTAATAAGGATTTAATGATCAAAGATCTACTGCCAAGTAGAACAATTAAAACAGATTGACGATCCTTCCCAGAGACCCCCAACAACATCCCCTTCTCTCTTCCCAATCAACAAAGTTCAAGAACATTTCATCAATTCTGAATAAAAACTGCACAGAGAAGCATCTTAGAAAAAATAACCTGTTCTGATGCTTTTCTGTTTTTTGTGATACTGTACTAAGAAGTTAAGAGTTGTGTTTCAACTATATTCAGGTTCATACAAAAGATGTAAAGTCCCCATCTTTTATTATGGCTGAATAGTAGTCCATGGTAAAAATATACTAGAGTTTGTTAATTCATTCCTGGGTTTATGGGCATTTAGGTTGTTTCCACATCTTAGCAATTATAAATTGAGCTGCGATAAACATTCTATGGCAAATTTCCTTATGATAAAATGATTTATTTTTCTTCTGGGTAAATGCTTAGTAATGGAACTGAGGGATCACATGGAAGATCTATTTTCAGTTCTTTGAGGAATCTCCATACTTCTTTTCAAAAAGAGTATATTAGTTTGCAGTCCCACCAACAGTGTAAAAGTGTTCCCATCTTTGCACCAGTATCTGCACCTTTGCAACTTTGTGAAATGGGCTATTCTTACTGGGGTTAGGTGATATCTCAGGGTAGTTTTGATTTGAATTTCTCTGATGATTAGAGGCAATGAGCCTTTTTTCATATGTTTGTAAGCCATTTGTCTGTCTTCCTCAAAGAAGGTTCTGTTCATGTCTCTTGCCTAGTGATAGACAGGATTGTTTGTTCTTTTGTTGTTGATTACTTTGAATTCTCTGTAGATTCTAGTTATCAACCCTTTGTCAGATTTACAATATGCAAATATCTTTTCCCATTCTGAAGGTTAACTGTTTGATTTAATTGTTCTGTTCTTAGCGATGCAGAAGTTTTGTTGTTGTTGTGATGGCTGCTGAGGTCTTTGTCATAAAATCTTTCCTCAGGCCAACATCCTTAAGAGTTTTTCCCACACTTCCTTCTAGGATTTTTATCATGTCATGTCTTAGATATAAATCTTTTATCTGTCATGAGTCAATTTTTCTAAGTTGTGGATCCAGTTTCAGTCTTTTACATGTGGTTATCCAGTTCTTCCAGCACCATTTATTGAATAAAGATTTTTTTCCCCAGTGTATGCTTTTGTTTGGTTTATTGAAGGTCAGATGGCAATAAGAAACTGGTTTAATCTCTGTTTTCTATTCTGTTCCATATTTCTGTGTCTCTGTTTTTGTGCCAATAACATGCTGTTTTTTTCACTGTGTACTTGTAATCTAACCTGCAATCTGGTAGAGTGATGCCTCTGGCTTTTTTTTTTTTTTTTAAAGACGGAGTCTCACCCTATCACCCTCTGTAGAGGGCTGTGGCCTCACACAGCTCACAGCAACCTCCAACTCCAGGGCTCAGGTGATTCTCCTGCTTCAGCCTCCCGAGTAGCTGGGACTACAGGTGCCCACCACAATGCCCAGCTATTTTTTTGTTGCAATTTGGCCAGGGCTGATTTTGTACCCGCCACCCTCGGTATGTGGGGCCAGTGCCCTACCCACTGAGCCATGGGCACCGCCCTTTTTTTTTTTTTTTTTTACTAAAAATTGCCTTGGCTATATGCATTTTTTTCTGGTTTCATGCAAAACATTTCTTACAGTTATTCAAAGTATGATGTAGGTATTTTAATGGGACTTGCATTGAATCTGTAGATTACTTTGGATAGTATAGACCTTTGAACAATGTTGGTTCTCCCCAGCCATGAGCATGGAATGTTCTTCCATTTGTTAATGTCTTCTGCTATTTCTTTCTTAGGGTTTCATAATTCTCTTTGTAAGTTATATTCTTACCTTATTTGTTAGTTATATTCTTAGGTGTTTCTTTTTTGTTGAAGCTACTGTAAATGGAATTGAGTCCTTGATTTGTTTCTCAACTTGGCTATTATTGATGCATACAAAAGCTATGGATTTGTGGACACTGATTTTATACCCTGAGATGCTCGTGTATTACTTGTTCACTTCCAGGAGTCTTGTGGTTGAGTCTCTGGGGATCTCTAAATATAAGATCATATCATCAGCAAAGAGTGAGTGTTTGACTTTCTATGCCCCCTTTATATCATTCTCTTGCCTAATTGCATTGGCTTGAATTTTCAGAACTATTTTGAATAATAGTGGTGATAGAGAACATCCTCCTCTTGTTCCAGTTCTAAGTGGAAAAGCTTTCAGGTATACTCCATTCAGTATGTTATTGGCTGTTGGTTTGTCATAGATGGCTTCAGTCAGCTTAAGAAATGTGTTACCTATGCCTATTTTCTTCAATGTTCTTGTTAGAATGGGATGCTGAATTTTGTCAAGTACTTTCTCTGCTCCTGTTGAGAAGATCATGCAGTCTTTGCTTTTCTTCTATTGATATGGTGAATTACATCTATGGATTTGTGTATGATAAACCAGTCTTGGGACCACAGGATGAAGCCTGCTTGATCATGATGTATAATTTTTTTTAATGTGTAGTTGTAATCTATTTACTAAGATTTTATTAAGAATATTTTTGCTTCAGTGTTCATTAGTGAAATTTATCTGTACTTCTCTTTTTTAGTTGGGTCCTTTCCTGGTTTTGGTATCAGGGTGATGGTTGCTCCTTAGAACTCACTGGGAAAGTTCTTTCTTTCTCAATGTTTTGCAACAGGTTCTGCAGTATAGCTACAAGCTCTTCTTTGAAGTTTTGATAGAATTCTTGTGTGAAGCCATCTGGGCTGAAGCTTTTATTGTTGGAAGCTTTTTTATTGTTTTTTCAATTTCTGTGCTTTATATTGGTCTGTTCAAGAGATCTATTTCTTCTTGGTTAAGTTCTAAGGAGATGGTGTGGTTCTAGGTATTGGTTTATTTCCTCCGAATTGTCATATTTCTGGGCATACAGTTTTTTGTAGTGGTCAGAGATAATCTTTTGTATTTTTGTGGTATCTGTTGTTATTTTTCCTTTTCCATTTCTGATTGAAGTTATTAGAGATTTTACTTTTCTGTTTCAGGTTAGTCTGGCCAAAGGCTTATGGATTTAGATTATCTTTTCAAAGAACCAACTTTTGTTTCATTAATTTTCTGAATGATATTTTGTTTTCAATTTCATTTCTTATTTAATTTTGGTAAGTTATTTTCTTCTGCTAGGTTTGGGATTGGATTGCTCTTCCTTTTCCATTTCCTTGAGATAATTCATTAGGTTGTTGATGTGTTCTCATTCTGTTTTATGGGTGTAGGCATCTAATGTGGTAAATTTCCCTCTTAGGACTACTTTTGCAGTATCCCACAGGTTTTTGTAGCTTGTGGCTTCATTTTTGTTATGGTCAAAGTATTTAATAATTTCTTCTTTATTTCCTCCTTGACCCAACTGTCATTCAGCATAAGTTCATTTAATTTCCATGCTTTTGTGTTGGGATGAAAATTTTTGTTGGAGTTGAGTTCACCATTATTGCCTTGTGGTCTGAAAAGATACAAGGCATAATTTTAGTTCTTTTAATTTTGTTTTGGTTTGATTTGTGTCCTAGGTTATAATCTATTTTGGAGTGTGACCCATGGGCTGATGAGAAGGGCATGTGTTCATTAGCTTTGGGATAGTATGTTTTGCGTATGTCTGTTAAGTTCTAGGGTTGCATTTAAGACCCCATTTCTTTGTTTGGTTTCTTTTTAGAGGATCTCTTAAGTTCTGTCAAAGGGATGTTAAATTCCACAGCTATTATGGTGTTATAGGAAATCGTATTGTTCAGACCATTAAGATCTGTTTCATAAATCTGGGAGTATTTAAGTTGGGTGTCTAAATGTTTAGAATTGAAATGTCCTCTTATTGTATTGTTCCCTTGATCAGCTTTGTCTTTCTTAACTTCAGTTACTTTAAATCCAGTTGTGTCTGAAAATAAGATAGCATCTCCTCCTTTCTTATGCTTTCCATTTGCCTGAAATAATTGTTTTCCAATACTTCACCCTGAGTCTTGTTTTGTCCATTGAGATTACATGTGTTTCTTGGAGACAGCATATGGGTGGCTTGCATTTGGGGGGGTGGGGGGGATGGGTCCAATCAGCCAGCCTATTCAGTGGTGAATTCAATTAATTTACACTTATTGAGAGAATTGGTGTGTGGTAGAGTTCTATTCATATTTTCTTGCAAAAGTCCATTCCTCACTTTTGCTTTGAGCTATTATGGAAGCTTTTGTCCTTTAGTTTCTGGGTGTTTACTTTGCTGGTGGTCCATTGTGTTGGTGAGTATGGAGAACAGGTCTGGGTATTTCCTGCAGAGCTGGTCTTGTGGCAAATTTCTTCAATGTTTGCATGTCAGTAAAAGATTTGATTTCTCCATTGATTTTGAAGCTTAGTTTATCAGGATAAACAATTGTGGACTGAAAATTGTTTTCTTTAAAAAGGTTAAGGATAGATGACCACTCTGTTCTGGCTTGAAAAGTTTCGGCTGCAAAGTCTTCTGTCACCCTGATGGATCTACCCCTGTTGGTCAATTGGCACTTATTCCTGGCTGCTTGGAGAATGTTCTCTTTTGTTTTGACTTTGGAAAAATCTCCAATGTGTCTTGGAGATTCTTTGTTTGTGTTGAGACAACCCTGGGTTCAATCTCCCTCTGAAAGCAGTGTGTTGGAACCTTTGTTGATGCTTGGGAAATTTTCATTTATGTTAGGGCTCCTATTACTTTGGGTCATTCTTGTTCCCCTTCAGGGATACCTATATTTCATATGTTTGAACATTTTGGAAAGTCCCATGATTCTCTAAGCTGTTACTGTGCTATTTTTCTTTTCTTTTTTGCCTCTTTAAATGGCTGGGATAGCATAAGAGCCTTATCCTCTAGTGGTGAGACTCTTTTTTTCTCCATGGACTAATCTGTTATTAATACTTTCTACTGCATCTATAAGTTCCCTGATTGACTCCTTCAATTCCTTAAGCTCAGATATATCCTTTACCATTTCTTCATATCATTCATTCATTGTTTGGGTCAGTTTTGGATTTCATTTTGTTTATTTTCCATTTTTCCTTGAATTCCCTTCATTGTTCTGGCCATCCACATTTTAAATTCCCTTTCTGTTATTTCTGTAATTTCTTTATAGGTGGAATCCTCTGCAGTAACTACTTCATGGCCCCTGTTTTTCTGTAATTTCTTTATAGGTGGAATCCTCTGCAGTAACTACTTCATGATCTGTTCTGGTCTTTCATGTTGCCAGAATTTTTCTGTTGGTTCTTCCTCTGTGTGTTTTCTCCTTGTTCACCAACTTTCTCTACTTTTCCGTTTCCCTTTAACTTTTCTTTTCTTATCTTCTCTTTCCCTTTAAATTATCTTGTCTCTGTGCTTAGGTGTTGATGTGACGTTCTGGGGTAGGGCCAAAACGAATAGAAGTGTTAAGAGCAAAAAGGGAGAGAAGAAACAAAAAGGTAAAGAAAGTAGAAAATGGCAGGGTGAAAAGATAAAACATGATAAAAAGGAGAGAAGAATGACAGACAGAGGGAGACAGGAGAAATAGTAGTGTTCTGCTGGGTACTTTGACCCACATCCACAGTTCTAGGACTCTGGGGACACAGACTGGGTGGGTCCCTCAAGGTTAAGAGCTTCTTACCAGGCTGAGCAAAAGACCCCATCTCTGCCAAATGTAGAAAAAAGTCAACAGTATGTCGCAGTGAGTAACTACCAATGCTGTCTTTTCTTTCTTTTTTAAAATTTTTCTGAGATAGAGTCTCAAGCTGTCACCCTCAGTAGAGTGCTATGGCATCACAGCTCACAGCAACCTCAAACTCTTGGAGTTAAGTGATTCTCTTGCCTCAGCCTCCCAAATAGCTGGGACTACAGGCACCCGCCATAACACCTGGCTTTTTTTGGTTGTAGTTGTCATTGTTGTTTAGCAGGCCCAGGCAGGTTGTGAACCTGCCAGCCTTGGTGTATGTGGCCAGCCCCTAACCACTGAGCTACAGGTGCTGATCCCAGTGCTATCTTTCCAAAGGCCAAAACTAGAGGGACACTCTAGAAGAGGGGCTTAAGGCCTTCTTGAACCAAACCAATGCCATGACATCCCGGCCCAGGTCTCAGTGAGGCTCTGTTCCATAAACAGCATAAGGAAAGAAATAGAATAAAACAGATCAGGAAAAAAGTAATAATAATAGATAAAGAAAATTAAGAATTAAATTGTAGAAGCAGTTAAAAAAAGAGGTATTTTAGTTGTTGCTTTCAATATTTATGTGGGAAAGATAAACACATAAATATTTCTACCAAAAGAGAGAAGGAAGAAGAGAAGCAGAAAAGAATAAAGGAGGCAGAAAAACCATTGCAAAAATGGAGCCATAGCTATTGAAGAAAGTTAAAATGAAAAAATAAAAATTCAACAAAACAAAACCAACAAGAACAACAAAAAAATTCTAAGGAAAAATTGAGAGCAAAGAACAAAAGAAAAAACATGTATATAATGCCATGTATTACCTGGACACAAGTTCGTGCTCCAAGAAGATAGGAAATAAGGTATATAATGCAATATATCACATGGACATGAGGTGGTGCTGTGGTGTTCCTAGATGCAAAACATGCATGCTGATTTTGCTGTATGAGATAGGGGCCCAAAGCTACTATCTAGTTGCTAAGGAGACTTGGTCTCTCTTCTTGATTTATTTGCTGCCAATCAGGGCTTGGTTGCTTCACCAGCATTCTGTCTAGCAGGGTTGTGAGCCTGAATCTCTTGCCAGACTATTAGGAGATATGCCTGGACTTTCTAAACAGTGCCCCTTGGTCACAGAGGGGCTTTCCCCAGGCGTGTAGGAGCCGCCTAAGCTCCCAGGTGTGCCAGCACCAGGCACGTGCTAGGACCCTGGAGGCTATTCTTCCTGAGCAGCCTTCACACAATGGCAGCACCCTGATAGTAGCTGAGCTGATGGGAGTTCCACCAACCTGGTGATTAGATCCTGGCCACTGGGTGCTGTTCAAGTTCACTCACTTGCTTAAGCCCTTACAAGGCAACTCTAGTGAGCACCCAAGTTAAAAAAATAATAATAAAAAATAGGAGGCAAGATGGCTGACTGGAGCCAGCTTTCCACAGAGGCTCCCATCTGGAAGGAGAGTTAAAGGACAGAAGTTGAGCAAGCAAGCTGATGGTTTGGAGCTGATCCAAGAGAGAAGGTTGAAGAATGCACATCAACCCTGCTGAGGTGAGCTGCAATCCTGAAGAAACAAACAACAGGTACAAAATCCATTGCCAAGCAGAAGGGAGTCCCCTCCCCATAAGAATGGCTCAGAGTGTACTTTCTACAAACAAGTGAGCAGATAGCCTCTTATTTTATCCCACAGGAGAGACCCTCTACAAACTGGAGGTCCTTCCCCTACTAGTGTGCCATGGCACTCTCCCACCAGGCATAAAACTATATAAAACTGCATATATTCCCTACCTGTCTGAACTCCCAGCAGTCCCCTTCACTCTCACCGTGAGGTCTGGAAGCCTGGCCCCCATGGAGTCCAGGTTTGGGGGCATTTTCTCGAGAGGTGTGGACAAGGTGTGGGCTGTTGCTGGGCTGTGCTGGTTCTGCAGCACAGGTGTAAGGAGAAGATGGTGAACTGGCACAGAGCAGCAGTGGCAGTGGCAGGAACAATAGGGCTCACACTCCTGGGGATATTTTGAGAGACACTCCCTGCCTCTCTGGGCAACCAGAGATAGCCGGGCATCTTCTCCGATGGCAGCCACTGGCAGAACAGATCTGGGACAGAAATGCAGGCCCCATAAGCAGAGGGTATGCCTGAGGAGGTACGTACCTGTGCAGGGCACAGTGGGGTGGAGACTAAAATATGTGCGTGCAGAGACTTCATACACCCAGGGCGAAGCTGAGTCAGAAGGACTGCTTTAGTGAGCTTAAGAACCACCTGGCCTCCATGATCTTTGTCTCAGATTATAGACAAGCTGAGACAAAGGCAGGCTGGGAGAGGCAGGAACTGAGACCTGAATGTGAGCTCTAACCACGCCTGCGCCAACATAGAGTGCAGCAAAGACAGACACACCAGCTCCAGGCAGCAGCACAGACCGGGGCTAAATTGCAGTTTATGTGAATTCAAACAGCATCTGGTCTGCAGGGGAATATAGCCAGGACAGAAACATAAATTCTGCAAAAATATGTGTCAGCAACATCAATCAGGGGCGGGGCTGGAACTGAGTGAACTGCCCCAGCTTCCATTAAGTGCCCAAGGTTGTCAGGCCTCAGCTCCCCCTGCTGGATGGTGGCAGAGTGCAGCGGCTTGGCCAAGGATACATAGATCTCCCTATGACTCAGGCAGGTGCAAACCCCTGAAGCATTTGCTCACTGGCGAGAACGGGGTCACAGCCCTGTGGGCTTACCAGTAACTGGATGTGACAGAGGTCCAAGGTGGGGAAGGAAGCATCAGCCTTCCCAGACTAATTCATTTGCTGAGTGTGTCCTTCTGACTCCACAGTTCATCAGAGTAAATCATACTCGAGCCACCAGCAGACCCCTGTTATCTAGATGCCGGAAACCTTTTGAACTCTCCCATTTGAGACTGTGTGCTGACTGAGACAATTGATTTGGATCTCTTGAACTGCACCAGTTAAAAAAAAAAATTGTACTGTCTTCTACAAAGGATTGGAAGCACTTTACATATAGAGAATTACATCTTAGTCTAAAGTCAAATTTACATATCATAAAAGATATACCTACTTTTCCTCAGGTTATACAATATATTTTATTTCCATGTTATTTACCATCCATTCTAAAAGACAGGATAATACATGGTTTTAAATGCCTGTGCTCAAATTAGTGAATTAT
Organism: Nycticebus coucang; assembly: GCF_027406575.1. NCBI lineage: Eukaryota > Metazoa > Chordata > Mammalia > Primates > Lorisidae > Nycticebus > Nycticebus coucang. The sequence goes on along the minus strand of NC_069783.1, from coordinate 71,068,697 downwards.
CCTTTTTATTTTGAAATTGTGAAGTAGTTCAGTCATACGAAAAAAATATAGAATCATATAATGAACACATACAGATCCATTAAATATTATATATACAGTTTAAGTCCCTATGTGTTCTCCTTAATTATTTTCCTTCCCCTTCCCAGAGATGACTGTTAGTGATATTAGGTATCCATTTGTACTTTATTAATTAATTAATTAATTAATTAATTAATTTTGAGACAGAGTCTCACTTGTCCCCTCAGCAGCGTGCTGTGGCATCACAGCTCACAGCAACCTCAAACTCTTGGGCTTAAGCAATCCTCTTGCCTTAGCCTCCCAAGTGGCTGGGACTACAGGTGCTTGCCACAACACCTCACTATTTTTGGAGATGAGGGTCTCCCTCTGGCTCAGGCTGGTCTCAAACTCACGAGCTCAGGCAATCCACCTGCCTCAGCCTCCCAGAGTGCTGGGATTATAGGCATGAGCCACTGCACCCAGCTCCCTTTGTACTTTAAAAGGTATTAATATGGCAGTATATACCAAGAATATATACTGTATATATATTGGATTATTGTTCATATTTTGAACAATATATTGTATTATTGTTCATATTTTGAAATTTTCTATAATATGATATGGAATATGGCCTTCTGCAACTTTCTTAGTTCAATATTACAAAGGTAAAGACATTTTAATGTAATGCATATACCTGCAGTTTATTCCTTTAGCTGTTTCATGGTATTCCCTTATAAAAATGTACAATTTATTTGGACATTCTTCTGTAGTTGGAGATTTAGGTTGCTTTCAAAATTTTTTTTAAATTTGGCTATTACACATAGACTAAGCCACAGAGTATATGTTATATACTCTACCGAGAGTATAAAATTATGAATTATGAGTATAGTGACCCTTTTACATGTTTTTTCATGTTTCAGTGAGCCAAGGCCTTTCCACAACAGTAGCAGGCTTTAAATGGAAAAAATGTAGATACATAATAACACAATAAAATTTGAAACTTGCACCTTTGAATAATTTGTTTAGAATTATTTCTCAAACCTACCAGGATGTGCAGTATCAATACTGAGATTCATAATGCATGCTTATATACATATGAAGAGAGGCATAGGTAGAAGCCAGACTCCTAAATATCTAAAATTTATAAATTTTTATTTATTTGACAAAATCTTATTTTGTAGTATAAAAATAATAAACAATGACCCACTTTAGTATACACATAGTATGAAGGTCACTATGAAAAATTTGAGACAGACTGTGTTATAGCCCATTATTTCACTTCCAAGAAACACAATCAACAGCATCCTTTCTGATTCACCTGTATAAGATTCTACTTACTCAGCTTATCGACATCATTTACTGAGAGAGTCTTACTTGTCTCTTGACATTAATGTCTTACTTGACATTACTTCCTGAGAGGACTTAATTTGTTTCCATCCACCCAGATTTTAAGTTTCTTGATTTTTATATATCTCAGAACTTTGATGACGATACATGTATACTACGTATATTCCTCATCTATATGTGTATATGGTTCTGTTTGTATTTTCCGATGATTCACACTTTGGATGATTGAAGACAAGAAATGAGAATGCTTAAGTTAGGGAGCAATTTAGAGACTAAGTAAGAAAGAGGTAGTGGAGGCATAGAGAATCCTAAAGAGAAAAATCACATTATAAAAGAAATGCACATTATATGGCTTGCTTTCAACTAAACTCACTGGAGACCTTATACAATGTACCTCCAAGGAGCAATAGGGTTCAACATAATTGTCAGACTATGCCCAGTGTGAATTCCCAGAATGTTCAGATCAAAATATTAAATAGCTTATTAACTTTAATATTAATATGATTAATTATATGATTTTCAAGTTTATACATCAATCATAGAGCCAAAAATATACATGTTATGTTACTCTGACATACTGGGTTGTTTAATTATCCTCCGAGTACTTTCTACCCTAATTTCCCTCTAGCTGATTCTTTAATACCAAAGCTATAACTATAGATATGTACATTTTCACTGTTAAACAGTCATTTAATACTACACAGCTCATTGAATCTTTGATAATTCATTGTCCACTCTCCATTTCTGGTTTCCATTTCCATACTATCTAAGAATAGGAAAACACAGATTCAAGCAATAGCAACCAATCATTAAGTAGTAAACTCTATAGGTTTACTATATATCTATAGGTCAAGGTAAGAGTTTGGAACTTAAGAAAACTAACCTGACCAAATGTCTTTTTTTTTTTTTTTTTTGTGGTTTTTGGCTGGGGCTAGGTTTGAACCTGCCACCTCCGGCATATGGGACCAGTGCCCTACTCCTTGAACCACAGGCGCCGCCCTGACCAAATGTCTTATAAAACTGCCTTTGAATACCTCTAGGAATAGTTTCAAATCAGCCACATTGACACATAAACTAAGCATTATGGTGGGTGGCGCCTGTGGCTCAAGCAGCTAAGGTGCCAGCCACATACACCTGAGCAGGCGGGTTCGAATCCAGTCCGGGCTTGCCAAACAATGATGGCTGCAACCGAAAAAATAGCCAGACAGTGTGGCAGGCACCTGTAATCCCAGCTACTTGGGAGGCGGAGTCAAGACAATCGTTTGAGCCCAGGAGTTGGAGGTTGCTGTGAGCTGTGATGGCACAACACTCTACCCAAGGTGACAGCTTGAGGCTCTGTCTCAAAACAAACAAAAACACACACACAAAAAAAAACCCCCACAAAACTATGCATTATGAAAGTATGTAAGTACTAGGGTACAGAGATTCACAAGACTGAAGACAGGATGTCAGACAAAAGGAAAAGTTAGTCCAGAACCCAACATCTTTACTGGTAAATTATACTAAACATGTCAGGTAGAACTATACCAGTCTTTCTCAAACTCTTTCAAAAACTTTGAGAGAACACTTCCAAACTCATTTTATGAGGCCAGCATTACCCTGATACCAAAGCGGGATAAGAACAATACAAAATTATGGGCAATATACCTAAAAAACAGATGCAAAAATCTGCAACAAAATATAAATGAATTTGATAGCACATTAAAAAGAATCATTCACTATGACCAAGTGGGATTTCTCCCTGGGATTAAAGTATGGTTCATCGTATGTAAACCAAAAATTGTGATACACCACATTAACAGAATGAAGGACAAAAACTATATGATCATCTCAATAGATGCAGAAAAGGCATGTGACAAGATGAAAAACCTTCTCCAGATTTAAAAAAAAAAACAACTCTGAACAAATTAGATGTGGAACCTTAACAAATTAAAACCCATATATAATAAACCCATAACAAACATCATTCTGAATGGAGAAAAGCTAAAAGCTCTTCCTTTAATATCTGGAAAATGGTGTCTACTCTTGCCATTTCTATTCAACATAGTTTTGGAAGTACTAGCCAGAAGAATTAGGCAAGACATAGAAATAAAAGGCATTCAAATAGAAAAGGAGGAAATTAAAATGTTTCTGTTTGCATAAGATATGATTTTATATGTAGAAAACTCAAAAGATTCCACCAAAAGCTGTTTAATAAGCAAGTTAAGTAAAGTTGCAGGATACAAAATGTGTGAGGCGATTGTGATAACCACTACATTACGGAAACCCAGGATACAAAATGAACATACAAAACTAACTCAGTTGTGCTCCTATATACTAACAACAAACTATCTGAAAAAGAAATCAACAAGACAATCCCACTTATAACTAGAATGAAACCTTAGAAATAAATTTAGCCAAACAGGTAAAATATCTGAAATACATCTACACTGAAAAGTCCAAAGTATTACTGAAAGCAATGTTTTGAGGTTTTTTGTTTTTTGTGAAACAGAGTCTCACTCTTTGCCCTGAGTAGAGTGCTGTAGTAACAGAGCTCACAGCAACCTCAAATTTTTAGGATCAAATGATCCCATTCCCTCAGTCCCTAAAGTAGCCGGGATTATAGGTGCCTACCACAGTGCCCAGCTAGTTTTTCTATTTTTAGTAAAGACAGGGTCTTGTTTTTGCTCAGGCAGGTTTCTAACTCATGAGCTCAAGCAATAAACCCACTTCAGCCTCCCAGAGTGCTAGGATTATAGGCATGAGCCACGCCACCGTGCCCAGCTTGAATGAAATTTTGGAAGACACAAATAAATGGAAAGATATATGTTCATAGAATGAAGGAATTAATATTATTAAAATGTCAATACTACCCAAAACAATCTACTAATTCCATGAAATCCCAACCAAAATTCTGATGACAGTTCTCACCAAAATTGAATAAAACAGTGCTAAAATTCACATGAAACTACACAAGACCCCAAATAGCCAAAGCAGCCTTAAACAAATAAAACCCCAAAGCTGGAGGCATCATACTATCTGACTTCAAAATCTACTACTAAGCTATAGTAATCAAAACAGTAAGGTACTGAAATAAAAATAGACACATAGACCAATGGCACAGAACAGACAGCCCAGCAAAAAGTCCATGCATTTCAATGGATTTTTGACAAAGATGGGAAAAAAACACAATGGGGGAAAAGTCTGTTCCAAAACGGGAGCTGGAAAAACTGGATGTCCACATGCATAACAATGAAATTAATCCCTCATCTTACACTATATACAAAAATGAATTCAAAATGGATTAAAGTAAGAAATGGAACTGTGAAACTATTAGAAAAAATATGGGGGAGAATCTCTATGACATTAGCCTGGACTGTAATTTTTGAACATGATCTCAAGAGCATAGGCAATAGAGGAAAAATTAGATAAATGGGAAGGTATCAAATTCAAAAGCTTCCGCACAGCAAAAGAACAAATCAACAGAGGGAAGGAGCAACTTTGGAATTGGAGATTATGTCTGCACACCATATATCTCATAGGGGTTTATGTCCAAAATATATAAGGAACTCAAACAATCCAATAGCAAGAAAACATACAACCTGATATAAAAATGGGCAAAAATAAGAATAGATAGTTCTCAAGAGAAGACATATAAATGGCAAAGAGGCACATGAAAAAATGTGTTACATCGCTAAGTCATCAGAGAAATGAAAATTAAACCACAATGAGATATCATCTTGCACCTGTTAGAATGGCTATTAACACAGAAATAAAATATAACAAATATTGGCAAAAACATGGAGAAAGGAAACGCTTGTACACCATTGGTGGGAATGTTAATTAATATAGCCATTATTGAAAATAGTATGAAGGTTATGAAGAAGATTGATAACAGAAAAGGAGAGCAAGATGGTGGAGTAGAGACATCGCCTTAGCACCACATGCAGTGAGACATGGGGGAGCGGACTCCAGCAACCATTGGTTGGGGTATCCTTTCCATAAACATCATTCCGGGGGCACAGTAAAGCTCTAGGAGGTGCTAGGAGCCAACAAGGCCAGGAGTAGAAGACCAGCATAAAAGGTGAGTGCCTGGTTAAGAGCAAAGACCCACCAGCCCTCTGGCAGAGGGCTAGAGACAGGGAAGGCCTATCCTGTGGTTTATTTATTTATTTATTTATTTATTTTTATTAAATCATAGATGTGTACATTAATGCAGTCATGGGGTACAATGTGCTGGTTTTATATACAATTTGAAATATTTTCATCAAACTGGTTAACATAGTCATCACGGCATTTTCTTAGTTATTGTGTTAAGACATTTATATTATACACTTAGTAAATTTCACATGTATCCTTGTAAGACGCACTGTAGGTGTGGTCCCACTGATTACCCTCCCTCCATCACTCCTCTCCAGTTCCCTTCACTCCCCTCCTCCTCCCCTTTCCCCTTCTTGGGCTATAATTGGGTTATAGCTTTCATATGAAAGCTATAATTTGGTCTCATAGTAGGGCTGAATACATTGGATACTTTTTCTTCCATTCTTGAGATACTTTACTAAGAAGAATATGTTCCAGCTCCATCCATGTAAACACAAAAGAGGTAAAGTCTCCATCTTTCTTTAAGGCTGCATAGTATTCTATGGTGTACATATACCACAATTTATTAATTCATTCATGGGTTGATGGGCACCTGGGCTTCTTCCATGACTTAGCAATTATGAATTGGGCTGCAGTAAACATTCTGGTGCAGATATCTTTGTTATAATGTAATTTTTGGTCTTTTGGATATATACCTAGTAGAGGAATTGTAGGATCAAATGGCAGGTCTATTTTTAGATCCCTAAGTGTTCTCCAAACATCTTTCCAAAAGGAACGTTTTAGTTTGCATTCCCACCAGCAGTGTAGAAGTGTTTCCTTTTCTCCATATCCATGCCAACATCTTTCGGGATTTTGTGATGTGAGATAATTTTACTGGAGTTAGATGATATCTCAAAGTAGTTCTGATTTGCATTTCTCTGATGATTAAGGATAATGAGCATTTTTTCATATGTCTATAGGCCGTGTACCTGTCTTCTTCGGAGAATTTTCTCTTCAAGTCTCTTGCCCACCCCCAGATGGGATCACTTGTTCTTTTCTTGCTAACACATTTGAGTTCTGTGTGGATTCTTGTTACTAAACTTTTGTTGGAGATATAACCTGTAAAAATCTTCTCCTATTCTGAAGGGCTGTCTACTTGCTATACTTACTGTGTTCATGGCTGTGCAAAAGCTTTCTAGTTTTATCAGGTCCCAGCAATGTATTTTTGGTATTGCTTCAATTGCCCGGGAGTTCCTCCTCATAAAATATTCGCCCAGGCTGATTTCTTCAAGTGTTTTCTCTGCACTTTCTTCTAGTATTTTTATAGTTTCATGTCTTAAGTTTAAATCTTTAATCCAGTGAGAGTCTATCTTAGTTAATTGTGAAAGGTGTGGGTCCAGTTTCAGTCTTCTACAGGTCGCCAGCCAGTTCACCCACCACCATTTGTTAAATAGGGAATCTTTTCCCCACTGAATGTTTTTAATTGGCTTGTCAAAGATCAAATAATGGTAAGTGGCTGGGTTCATCTCTTGGTTCTCTATTCTGTTCCATATATCTACCTGTTTTTGTGCCGGTACCATGCTGTTTTGATCACTATCGATTTATAGTGTAGTTGGATGTCTGGTAGCGTGATTCCTCCTGCTTTGTTTTTATTTCTGAGTAATTTCTTGGCTATTCGAAGGTTTTTTTGATTCCATATAAAACGAAGTATTATTTTTTCAAGATCTCTAAAGTATGACAGTGGAGCTCTAATAGGGGTTGCATTAAAACTGTATATTGCTTTGGGTAGTATGGACATTTTAACAATGTTGATTCTTCCCAGCCATGAGCATGGTATGTTTTTCCAATTGTTAACATCTTCAGCTATTCTTTTCTTAGAGTTTCATAGTTCTCTGTATAGAGATTTTTACATCCTTTGTTAGGTAAACTCCCAAATATTTCATCTTCTTTTGCACTACTATGAAGGGAATAGAGTCCTTGACTGTTTTTTTCAGCTTGACTGTTGTTGGTATATATAAAGGCTACCGATTTATGAATGTTGATTTATGAAAGTTGATTTTGTAAACTAGACGCTGCTGTATTCCTTGATCACTTGTAAGAGTTTTATAGTAGAATCCCTAGTGTTTTCCAAATATATAATCATATCATCTGTGAAGAGTGAAAGTCTGATTTCCTCTGACCCTATGTGCATATCCTTGATGGCTTTTTCTTGCCTAATTGCAATGGCTAAGACTTCCATTACAATGTTACAAAGCAGTGGAGACAATGGGCAACCTTGCCTGGTTCCTGATCTGAGTGGAAATGTTTTCAATTTAACTCCATTCAATATGATATTGGCTATGGGTTTGCTGTAGATGGCCTCTATCAGTTTAAGACATGTTTCTTCTATACCAATTTTCATAAATGTTCTGATCATGATATGATGCTGGATATTATCAAAAGCTTTTTCTGCATCAATTGAGAAAATCATATGGTATTTCTTTTTTAATTTGTTTATGTGATGAATTATATTTATAGATTTACATATATTGAACCAGCCATAAGACCCTGGGATAAAACCCACTTGGTCATGGTGTATAATTTATTTGATATGTTGCTAGATTCTGTTTGCTAGGATGTTGTTGAATATTTTTGCATCAATATTCATTAGTGATATTGGTCTATAATTTTCTTTTCTTGTTGAGCCTTTTCCTGATTGGGGGATCAAAGTGATGTTTGCTTCATAGAATGTGTTTGGTGGTATTCCTTCTTTTGCTGTATTTTGGAAAAGGTTGAGTGATATAGGTACTAGTTCCTCTTTAAAGGTTTGGTAGAATTCTGATGTGAAGCCATCTGGTCCCGGACTTTTCTTTTCAGGGAGATTTTGTATAGTTGATTGCTATTTCAGAACTTGATGTAGGACTGTTCAACATTTCCACTTGATTCTGGCTAAGTCTTAGAAGGTGGCATGCTTCCAATTATTGGTCTATTTCCTTCAGATTTTCATATCTCTGAGAATAGAGTTTCTTGTAATATTCATTAAGGATTTTTTTAATTTCTGAGGAGTCTGTTGCTATTTCATCTTTACCATTTCTGACTGATGAAATTAGAGATTTTATTCTTTTTCCTTGTTAGGTTGGCCAAAGGTTTATCTATTTTATTGACCTTTTCAAAAAACCAACTTTTGTTTTCAATTTCATTTAATTCTGCTCTAATTTTGGGTATTTCTTTTCTTCTACTGGGTTTGGGATTGGAATGTTCTTCCTTTTCCAGTTGCTTGAGATGTCCCATTAAGTTGTTGCTTTCCCCTCTTTCTGTTCTCTTGAGGAAGGCTTGCAGTGCTATAAATTTCGCTCTTTGGACCACGTTTGTGGTATCCCAGAGGTTCTGATAAATCGTGCCTTCATTATCATTTTGTTCCAAAAATTTGGGAATTCCAGCTATTCTTCAGCATAAGGTTATTTATTTTCCATGTTTTTGTATGGAAATCTCCGACTATTATGGTGCTGGAGGATAAGTGCTTTCTTTGAAAAGCTTCTGCTTGGCCAAGGTTCATAGTTTGGAGTGTCTTTTAAGTGGGCGGAGGGGACTTTTGTTTTCCCAAGCCTGCAGGGTCTGAGAGATCAGCCGAAGCCTCCAGTCTCCATCTTGTACAGCTGTATCAATATTGTGATTAACATCTTATACCTCAGAAGATCACCTGTTGCCCGGACAATATTCAGCAAGATGTATATACTGTTTGGTTCTTTGGTTTAGGGGGTTTTGGGTTTTTTTTCTTGTTTTTTTTTTTTTCTCAATATTTTTCCTTGGCATTTTTTTTCCTCTTTCTTTTTCACTATTCTAGTTTAAATACAATTTTCCATTTTTGCCTTCTTTAACAATTAGAATTTCATTTTTTGTCAGTGTTTTTCCCCCTATATTTGTTTTCTATTTTTTCCCCCAATGTTATCCCATAAGGGTTTTTACTTGTTTGTTTCGGTTTGATTTATAGTATTTTTGGCTTTCTTCTCTACATGGTGGAGGTGGGGTACTGTGTCTGATTCAGCTGGCAAAGAGCTGTTGACCTCAAGGGAATCACCCAACCCAGCAGCCACAGAGTTTGGGGGTCTTCAAGGTTGGGTCATAGTACCCTACTATATACCTATATCACTCCTATTTCTTTCTTTTGGTGCCTTTCTTCTTTTTCTCAATATTTCCTTTTACTCACCCTCTCTTCTTTCCTTTTTTCTTTCTTTTAAAAATCTTTTTTCCATTCTTGCTCTTTAATTTTCTCATCTTTCTGTTCCTGTACCAAAAGAACTCATTAAAACCTTAGGCCAGCAGCACAGTCACTTAAAGAGCAAGAATAAGTGAAAGGATAATTAGGGTAAGGAAACAGATATAAGAAAGCACTCATGAAGAAGAATCAGCAGAAAAATCCTGGTAACATGAAATACCCATCCAGAGTAACTCCTTCTAGGGATCGAGAGTTAGCTACGGCAGAGGATTACTCCTATAAAGAAATGTTAGAAATGACAGAAGGGGAATTTAAAATACATATAATGAAAAAAAAAATGAAAGAAATTGCTGAGAAAGTGGAAAACAATCAAAAAACAATGAAGGAAATTGCTGAGAAAGTGGAAAATAACCAAAAGGAAATCCAAAAACAGAATCAAATAAGAGATGAATGATATGAAGAATATAGAAAGGATATAGCAGAGCTGAAGGAACTGAAGCAGTGAATTAGGGAACTTAAGGATGCAATAGAAAGTATCAACAACAGATTATATCATGCAGAAGAAAGAATCTCAGAGGTTGAGGATAAAGCTCTGGAGATAACTCAGATAGTTAAAGAGGCAAGAAAAGAAGAAAGAGAAAGCAGAATGTTCATTGACAGAATTTTCGGACTCTTTGAAGTGTTTAAACATATGAGTTATAGGAAGAAGAAAGCCCCAGGGAAATGGAAGCCATTCTAGAGAATATTATAAATGAAAATTTTCCAAATATCACCCAAGATGCTGACATACTCCTGTCAGAGGGATATTGGTCCCCTGATCTCCTCAATTCAAATAGAGCCTCTTTAAGGCACATTGTAAATCTATCTAAAGTCAAAATAAAAGTAAAGATTTTGTAAGCTGCCAGGAGATAAGCTCCAACTGACCTACAGGGGCAAATCTATCAGGGTGACTGCAGACTTCTCTAATGAAACTTTTCTAGCCAGAAGACAATGGGTCATCTGTCTTTAATCTACTTAAACAGAACAATTTCCAGCCCAGAATTCTATATCCCGCTAAGCTAAGCTTTAAAATTGACAGAGAAATCAAATCTTTTATTGATACGCAAACATTGAGGAATTTTGCCACAACAAGACCAACCTTACAGGAAATATTTCAACCTGTTCTACACACTGACCGTGACAATGGACCTTCAACAAAGTAAGCACCCGGAAATTAAAGAACAGAACCTAGTTTCCACAATGACGCAAAAGACAAAACTAAGCAATGGACTTTCACAAAATAAGATGGATAGAATGCTACCACACTTATCAGTTATTTCAGTAAAGTCAATGGCTTGAATTCCCCACTGAAGAGGCATAGATTGGCTGATCGGATTAAGAAACACAAGCCATCTATTTGCTGTCTGCAGGAAACACATCTCACCTCAAAAGACAAATTAAAACTCAGAGTTAAGGGTTGGAAGTCAATTTTTCAGGCAAATGGAATTCAGAATAAAAGAGAGGTTGCAATCTTATTTTCAGATACATGGATTTTAAGCAACTAAAGTCAAAAAGGACAATGATGGTCACTTCATATTGGTCAAGGATAAAATACAACAAGAAGACATTTCAATTCTAAATATTTATGCACCCAATTTCAATGTTCCCAGATTCTTGAAACAGACCTTGCTTAGTCTGAGCAATATGATATCCTATAACGCCATAATAACCCCTCTCTCAGAGCTAGACAGATCCTCTAAACAGAAATTAAACAAAGATGTTAGAAATTTAAATGAGACCATAGAACCACTGTGCTTGAGAGACGTATATAGAACACTCTATCCCAAAGATAAAGAATATACATTCTTCTCATCATCCCATGGATCATTCTCCAAAATTGATCATATCCTAGGACACAAAACAAACCTCAACAGAATCAAAAGAATTGAAATTCTACCTTGTATCTTCTCAGACCACAAGGCACTAAGAGTGGAACTCAACTCCAACAAAAATGCTCAACCTCACACAAAGGAATGTAAATTAAACAACCTTATGTTGAATGACAGGCTGCAGTAATAAATAAAAAAGGAAATCATTAACTTCCTTGAGTATAACAACATGAAGACACAAGTTACCAAAACTTATGGGATACAGCAAAAGCAGCCCTGAGAGGGAAATTTATCGCTTTAGAAGCCTACATTTCAAAAACAGAAAGAGAGCATATCAACAAACTCACAAGCAATCTGATAGAATTGGAAAAAGAAGAACAATCTAAGCCTAAATCCAGCAAAAGAAAATATCCCAAATTAAATCAGAGATTAATGAAATTAAAAACAAAAAAATCATATAGAAAATTAATGAAACAAGGAGTTGGTTTTTTGAAAAAATAAATAAAATAGGAGCAGTGCCTGTGGCTCAAGGAGTAGGGCACCGGCCCCATATACTGGGGGTGGTGGGTTCAAGCCTGGCACCAGCCAAAAAACTGCAAAAATAAATAAAATGTTAAAAAAAAAAAGAAAAAAGAAATAAAATAAATAAACCTTTGGCCAGACTAACTAGAAATAAAAAAGTAAAATCTCTAGTAACCTCAATCAGAAATGACAAAGGGGAAATAACAACTGATGCCACAGAGATACAAGAGATTATCTCTGAATACTACCAGAAACGTTATGCCCAGAAATTTGACAATGTGAAGGAAATGGATCAATATTTGGAATCACACCCTCTCCCTAGACTTTACCCAGTTGAAATAGATCTGAACAGACCAATTTCAAGTGCTGAGATCAAAGAAACAATAAAAAGTCTCCCAACAAAAAAATGCCCTGTTCTGGATGGATTCACACCAGAATTTTATTAAACTTTTAAAGAAGAGCTTATTCCTGTACTGCAGCAATTATTCCAAAAAATTGAGGAGGAAGGAATCTTCCCCAACACATTCTATGAAGCAAACATCACCCTGATACCAAAACCAGGAAAAGACCCAACTAAAAAGGAGAATTTCAGACCAATTTCACTAATGAATACAGATGCAAAAATTATCAACAGAATCTTAGACAATAGATTACAGCTTATCCAAAAGTCATACATCATGATCAAGTAGGTTTCATCCTAGGGATGCAAGGCTTGTTTTATATACACAAGTCTATAAATGTTATTCACCATACCAAAAGTAGCAAAACCAAAGACTATATGATCCCTCTCAATAGATGCAAAAAAAGCATTCGATAAAATCCAGCATCCTTTTCTAATTAGAACACTGAGGAGTATAGGCATAGGTGGCACATTTCTGAAACTGATACAAGCTATCTATGACAAACCTACAGCTAATATTTTACTGCATGGAGTAAAACTGAAAGCTTTTCCTCTTAGAACTGGAACCAGACAAGGTTGTCCTCTGTCACCATTACTATTCAACATAGTCCTGGAAGTTCTAGCCAATATAATTAGACAAGACAAGAAAATAAAGGGCATCCGAATGGGTGCAGAGGCGGTCAAACTCACTTTTTGCTCATGGTATGATCTTATACGTAGAGAACCCTAAAGACTCAACCACAAGACTCTTGGAAGTCATCAAAAAATACAGTAATGTCTCAGGATATAACATCAATGTCCACAAGTCAGTTGCCTTTGTATACGCCAACAACAGCCAAGATGAGAGGTTAATTAAGGACTCAACTTCCTTCACCATAGCCCCAAAGAAAATGAAATACTTAGGAATATACCTAACAAAAGAGGTGAAGGACCTCTATAAAGAAAATTATGAAACCCTAAGAAAGGAAATAGCAGAGGACATTAACATGGAAGAACATACCATGCTCATGGCTGGGAAGAATTAACACTATTAAAATGTCTATACTTCCAGAGCAATTTACTGATTCAATGCCATCCCTATTAAAATACCAATGTCCTACTTTCAAGTCTTGGAAAAAATGATTCTGCATTTTGTATAGAACCAGAAAAAAGCCCATATAGCTAATCCAGTTCTTAGTAATAAAAACAAAGCTTGGGGTATCACCATACCAGATTTCAGGCTGTATTACAAGGCCATACTGATCAAGACAGCATGGTACTGGCACAAAAATAGAGACATAGACATTTGGAATCGAATATAAAACCAGGAAATGAAACCAGCACTTACAGCCAACTAATCTTCAATAAACCAAACAAGAACGTCCACTGGGAGCAAGACTCCCTATTCAATAAACAGTGCTGGGAGAACTGGATATCCACATGTAAAAGACTGAAACTGAACCCACACCTTACTCCACTCACAAAAATTGATTCAAGATGGATAAAGGACTTAAATTTAAGGCATGAAACAATAAAAATCCTTAAAGAAAGAATAGGAAAAACACTGGAAGATATCGGCCTGGGGAAAGTCTTTATGAGGAAGACTGCTGTGGCAATAGCAACAACTGCAATAATAAACAAATGGGATTTAATTAAACTGAAAAGTTTCTGGACAGCCAAAGAGACAACAACCAAAGCAAATAGACAACCTACCCAATGGGAAAGGATATTTGCATGTTTTGAATTAGACAAATGCCTCATAACCAGGATCTATACAGAACTTCAATTAGTCCACAAGAAAGAAACCAACAGTCCCATACATCAATGGGGATGAGAGATGAACAGAATCTTCTCCAAAGATGACAGACGAATGACCAGCAAACATATGAAAAAATGCTCATCATCCCTAATTATTAGAGAAATGCAAATTGAAACCACTCTGAGATATCATCTAACCCCCACAAGAATGGCCTATATCACAAAAATCTCAAAACTGCAGATCCTGGCGCGGATGTGGAGAGAAAGGAACACTTTTCCACTGCTGGTGGGATTGCAAACTAATACAACCTTTTTGGAAGGAAGAATGGAGAAACCTAAAAGAACTCAACCTAGGGCAGTGCCTGTGGCTCAAGGAGTAGGGCGCTGGTCCCACATACTGGAGGTGGTGGGTTCAAACCCAGCCCCGGCCAAAAACCACAAAAAAAAAAAAAACTATGAAAAAGAACTCAACCTAGACCTCCCGTTTGATCCTGCAATCCTATTACTGGGCATCTATCCAGGAAAAAAGAAACCTTTTATTTATTTATTTATTTTCTTTTTTTTATTGTTAAATCATAGCTGTGTACATTAGTGCAATCGCCTGTACCCATTCTAAGATGCACCATAGATGTGGCCCCACCCATTGCCCTCCCTCCACCGAAACCTCCCCCCTCCCTTCCCCTTCCTTGGCCCTTTCCCCATAGTCTTGTGCTATAGTTGGGTTATAGTCTTCATGTGAAAGCTATAATTTAGCTTCATAGTAGGGCTGAGTACATTGGATACTCTTTCTTCTATTCCTGAGATACTTGGCTAAGAAGAGTATGTTCCAGCTCCATCTGTGTAAACATGAAAGAGGTAAAGTCTCCATCTTTCTTTAAGGCTGCATAATATTTCATGGTATACATGTACCACAATTTGCTAGTCCATTCATGGGTTGATGGGCACTTGGGCTTCTTCCATGACTTAGCAATTATGAATTGGGCTACAATAAACATTCTGGTACAGATGTCTTTGTTGTATTGTGAGTAAAGGAAATATAGGATTGAATGGCAGGTCTATTTTTAGGTCTCTATGTGTTCTCCAAACATCCTTCCAGAAGGAACGTATTAGTGGGCATTTCCACCAACAGTGTAGAAGTGTGCCCTTTCCTGCACATCCACGCCAACATTTCTGGTTTTGGGATTTTGTTATGTGGGCTACTTTTACTGGGGTTAGGTGATATCTCAGAGTAGTTTTGATTTGCATTTCTCTGATGATTAAGGAAGATGAGCTTTTTTTCATGTGTTTGTAGATCTTGCATCGGTCTTCTTTAGAGAAGTTTGTCTTCAAGTCCCTTGCCCACCCTGGGATGGGGTCACTTGTTCTTTTCTTGTTAATACGTTTGAGTTCTCTGTGGATTCTGGTTATTAGACCTTTATCAGAGGTATAACCTGCAAATATTTTCTCCCATTCTGAGGGCTGTCTGCTTGCTTTACTCACTAAGTTCTTGGCTGTGTAGAAGCTTTTTAGTTTGATCAGGTCCCAGTAGTGTATTTTTGATACTGCTTCAATTGCCTGGGGAGACCTCCTCATAAAATACTCACCCAGGCCAATTCCTTCAAGAGTTTTCTCTGCACTTTCTTCAAGTATTTTTATAGTTTCATGTCTTAAGTTTAACTCTTTTATCCAGTGAGAGTCTATCTTAGTTAATGGTGAAAGGTGTGGGTCCAGTTTCATTCATCTACAGGTTCCCAGCCAGTTTACCCAGCAGCATTTGTTAAATAGGGAATCTTTTCCCCACTGAATGTTTTTAATTGGCTTGTCAAAGATCAAATAATGGTAAGTAGCTGGATCCATCTCTTGGTTCTCTATTCGGTTCCAGACATCTACTTCTCTGCTTTTGTGCCAGTACCATGCTGTTTTGATCACTATGAATTTATAGTACAGTCTCAGGTCTGGTAGCATGATTCCTCCTGCTTTGTTTTTATTGCTCAGTAATGTTTTGGCTATTCAAGATTTTTTCTGATTCCATATAAAGGGAATTATTATTTTTTCAAGATCTTTAAAGTATGACAATGGAGCTTTAATAGGAATTGCATTAAAATTATATATTGCTTTGGGCAGTATGGACATTTTAACAATGTTGATTCTTCCCGGCCATGAGCATGTTATGTTTTTCCATCTGTTAACATCTTCGGCTATTTCTTTTCTTAGAGTTTCATAGTTCTCTTTGTAGAGATCTTTCACGTCCTTTGTTAGGTGTACTCCCAAATATTTCATCTTCTTTGGCACTACTGTGAAAGGAATAGAGTCCTTGACTGTTCGGCTTGGTTACTGTTGGTATATATAAAGGCTACAGATGTATGGGTGTTGATTTTGTAGCCTGAGACATTGCTATATTCCTTGATCACTTCTAAAAGTTTTGTAGTAGAATCCCTAGTATTTTCCAGGTATACGATCATATCATCTGCTAACAGTGAAAGTTTGATCTCTTCTGACCCTATGTGGATACCCTTGATCACCTTTTCTTCCCTAATTGCAATGGCTAAAACTTCCATTACAATGTTAAAGAGCAATGGAGACAATGGGCAACCTTGCCTGGTTCCTGATCTAAGTGGAAATGATTTCAATTTAACTCCGTTCAATACGATATTGGCTGTGGGTTTGCTGTAGATGGCCTCTATTAGTTTAAGAAATGTCCCTTCTATACCAATTTTCTTAAGTGTTTTGATCATGAAGGGATGCTGGATATTATCAAAAGCTTTTTCTGCATCAATTGAAAGAATCATATAGTCTTTATTTTTAAGTTTGTTTATGTGTTGAATTACATTTACAGATTTATGTATATTGAACTAGCCTTGAGACCCTGGGATAAATCTGACTTGGTCATGGTGTATAATTTTTTTTGATGTGTTGTTGGATTCTGTTTGTTAGGATCTTATTGAGTATTTTAGCATCTATATTCATTAGTGATATTGGTCTATAATTTTCTTTTCTTGTTGGGTCTTTCCCTGGTTTGGGGATCAAGGTGATGTTTGCTTCGTAGAATGTGCTGGGTAATAATCCTTCTTTTTCTATATTTTGGAAGAGGTTTAGTAGTATAGGTACTAGTTCTTCTTTAAATGTTTGGTAGAATTCTGACGTATAGCCATCTGGTCCTGGGCTTTTCTTTTTAGGGAGATTTTGTATAGTTGATGCTATTTCAGAACTTGATATAGGTTCAAGATTTCAACATTTCTACTTCATTCTGGCTAAATCTTGGTAGGTGACGTGCTTCCAGGTATTGGTCAATTTCTTTCAGATTTTCATATTTGTGAGAGTAGAGTTTCTTGTAGTATTCATTAAGGATTTTTTGAATTTCTGAGGGGTCTGTTGTTATTTCATCATTACCATTTCTGATTGATGAAATTAGAGATTTTACTCTTTTTTTCCTGGTTAGGTTGGCCAAAGGTTTATCTATTTTATTGATCTTTTAAAAAAACCAGCTTTTGGATTTATTGTTCTGTTGTATAATTCTTTTGTTTTCAATTTCATTTAGCTCTGCTCTGATTTTGGTTATTTCTTTTCTTCTGCTGGGTTTGGGATTGGAGTGTTCTTCCTTCTCCAGTTGCTTGAGATGTCCAATTAAGTTATTAACTTCCTCTCTTTCCGTTTTCTTGAGGAAGGTTTGCTGTGCTATAAATTTCCCTCTTAGGACTGCCTTTGCAGTATCCCAGAGGTTCTGGTAATTCGTGTCTTGATTGTTCTTTAGTTCCAAAAATTTGGTGATTTCCCAGCTTAGTGGCTCAGTCTGGGGCCCCAGACAATGCCCAAAGTTCTCCACACTCTTGCTTAAGCTCTCCCCAAGGCAGTTCAACTGAGTGCCAAGTCCAAGAACACTGAAACAGTTCACAAGGAAGGCCTTTCCGGTTTGCAATCTCATTGCTGCTTGTACTTACGGTTGCCGGCATGATTAGGTCGATTGAACACATGCAACCACTTGCCAGTTTTCCACTGTTTTTGTCCTCCTTTTGGGGTCCAGAAGTCCCTTGCTGGCTCCCTGTATCCTCAAAGGGATGATTATAGGCAGATCCCACTGGCCAGAGATGCCTGGAGTCTTGTCTCCCCAGACTCGCTGTTCCCAGTTGCAGGGAAGCTGTTACTCGGCCGCCATCTTTAATCCATCTCAAAAAAAAAAAACCCTTTTATTATAAAGACACTTGTACTAGGCTATTAATCGCAGCCCAATTTACAACTGCTAAAATGTGGAAACAACCTAAATGTCCTTCAACCCAGGAATGGATTGGTAAGCTGTTATATGTATACCATGGAATATTATTCAGCTATAAAAAAAAATGGAGATTTTGCAGCATTTGTACCGATCTGGATGAAGGTGGAACACATTATTCTTAGTGAAGCATCACAAGAATGGAGAAGTATGAATCCTATGTATTCACTCTTGATATGAGGACAATTAATGACACAGTGGGGCATAGGGGAAGGGGAGACCAGACAGAGAAGGAGGGAGTCAGTGAGGGAAAGGAAAAGAAGAAAAAAAAAAGTGAGAAGAAAAGAAAATAGTGACTAATTCTCACATAAATTGGGTTTAATTTTGACCAAAGTATATTACTTAGACATTAATTTTTAATTCAACTTGTTAATATGTTGTCTGGGATATGCCATCCTCATTTATAAGTGAAATATGTTTGTAATTTCCCCTTTATAATATATTCTCTCCAATTTTAATAGCAGGTGTATCCAGATCAAGTAGAATGATTTTGAATAATTTCTTCTTTTTCTATTGTCTATAAGATTTGGCATGATCTGTTTTTTGAAATTATCTTTTACTTTTATTTATAAATATTGTCTATTTTTTGAGACTTTAAAAAAAAAATAATAAGTTAACTGATGACTCCATCCTGAATCTCAGAGTCAAAGCATTCTATAATAAACATACTCTTATTTGACAATGTGAATGTTACTTTCTTTGCATTATTATTATTATTGCTTAATATTTTGATGCAGCAATTCTCTGATTTCTTTTCTGAATGTATTTATGTTCGTTCACACTTTACGACGTTTTTGTTTCTAGTCTTTATCTTAAACATTGTTATTGTTATTAAATTTTAAGCCTCTTATAATTTTGTGAAGGCAAAAATGGAAACCCAATAAACATGTGTATATGTAAAAATTAAAAAAGAATATAGTATCTATAAAGTTATAATTATAAAATTAAAAAAAGAAGTTATTCTAATTTTTGTTGGAATTTCATTATATCCATTAATTTTATCCTTATACTTTTGTATTTCAGGGAAAGGTGGCACAGACAGCATGTATGTCTGCTTGCAAGCATTTAGCCACATCCTTGATGCAACTTTTATTGGAAGCTGAAGTAAGACAGCTTACCTTGGGAGCATTACAGCAGTTCAACTTGGATGTCAGAGAATGTGAACGTAAGACAGTGAACTATTCCTTTGCTTATTTGTCTTACCTACATATGCACTTCCGTGGACAAAAAAAAAGTTTTAGTTTGGTAGGACCCTTGTTCCTAATGGAGTCAGATAGTACCTAAATGATAGAGATAACTTGTAAGGCCTCTAGAAATAGAGTCTATTATCAAGCTAATTCAAGCACCCAAAAGTGCTTAGATCCATGGTTAGAATAGAGATGATCCCTGGCCACAAGGAAGTTTACAATCCCAGGAGGGATATAAGGCAGGCATGCATTTTATAGACTTTAAACCAAAACTTATTGATCCAAAGACTTAAAAAAAAATGCAATTCCTAATGACTGTCTACATCTTATCTGCAAACTCTTCTTAGTCTAAAGAACTAAGTATGTATGAATTAATAAATGAGAAATGCTTTCTATTGTGAGAAACTAAACTTTGGACAGAGCGGTTTAAGCAAATAGGTTTTATTTTTTTCAGAGATAACAGTTGCTGCACTGATTTAAGCTACTGGGTGAGATCATTATGGACCCAGGCTCTTTCATTTCTTCTCCTTTGCTGTAGAGTGTGGACTTTTCATTCTCATATATATTATACCATGTCGTCAGAAGAGACCCACATTCAAGACAGGAAAAGGTGCCAGCCTCACCTATTCCATTTATTAAGAAAATGAAAAGCATTAGAAGGTCCATAGCAAACTTCCCTGTTTGTCTCATTGATCAAAGCATAGTCATATGGTCATTTCTTTTTCTTAGGGAGGCTGGAAGATTGTGTGTCTAGCAAGGTAAAATTTGAAAAATTATTTTCCTGATTTTAATATAATTAAAATAGTCGAACATTACATGCCATCCCTTTCAATTTTAACTACTTATTGATTTACCTTGGTTGATTTTTGATGGCTAGAAATTAAGGTTTTATTTTCCATGCTATTTTTTAATTTATAAAGGTACTAATAGGAATTTCCATTTCCAACCATCAACAGAGTAAAAAATAGCAGAGGTCACCCTTTTACCATAAATAGCTATAAAATTGGATAAACTCTATGAAGCAACTATTTTCATGCTTGGACAGCAGACAGCACAAGGCTGTGAACTTTCAGAGAAGGGAATACAGGATGTACATAAATTTTGTGTGCAATTTGACATAGTTTAACATAGTAAATAGCACACAAACTTTATGTCCATCCTGTATATAAGATAAGCTTCACATTCACTCTGGCTTTCTATCTGGGGACACTATCTAGACAGCAATAGAGCAAAGTAGAGCTCCCTAAAAGCAATTTTCACACAGAGAAACATAACAAAACAGAAACCAACAAAGACTGGCATATATGCCCTATATTTTGGGCAGGGTTCCAAAGAGCAGAGAACTACTTCAGAAAAGTATCTCTAGAAATTGGCATTGGAGAGCTCTTGAGGATTTGGGCAAATATTTAGTTGTCATATATAGGGTAAAACTGTATGAGTATTGGCAGAGAATATCCACTAGAGTTCTGTGAGATGAATGAGGACGTCAAAGGTCACTGAGTATTAGTAAACATTGTAATTCTGACCATAGAGAGACCAGCTAAACATCTTGTGCTTTCAGTAAAACCCTGAAAGGTTAGGTCTTAAAAATGTTACTCCAGCTCTTAAGTAACAGCTACTCTTTTTTTCTTAATTGTATATATTTATAGTGTACAATATGTGTTTTGAAATATGTATATATTTCAGAAAAGCTAAATCGAGCTAATTAATGTACATATTACTTCATGTACAAGTTAAACTTTTTTAGATTTTATTTATAGTGAGATTATGAGCTGGGTGCGGTGGCTAACGCCTGTAATCCCAGCACTGTGGGAGGCTGAGGAGGGAGGATTGCTCGAGCTCAGGAGTTCGAGGCTTGTCTGAGCGAGAGTGAGACCCTGACTCATGAAAAAAATGGAAAAACTCAGCTGGGCGCCGCGGCGAGCACCTGTAATCCCAGCGGCTTCGGAGGCTGAGGCAGCAGGATGCCCACAGCCGGAGTCTGAGGTTGCAGTGAGCTATGATGCCATTGCCCTCTGCTCAGGGCATAGGGTAGAACTCTGTCTCGACAAAAAAAAACAAGGCAACTATAGTGAGATTATGCAGTGTTTGTCTTCCTGTGTGCCTGGCTTTTTTTGCTTACCATAATGTCTTCCAGATTCATCTACATTGTTGCACCTGACAAGATTTCCAACTTCTTTAAGTCTAAATAATATTATGTATTTCATTGTGTATATATACCACATTTTCTTCATCCATTTATCAATTGATGAATACTTAAGTTGATTCCGTATCTTGGCTCTTGTGTATAATGCTACAATGAACTGTGCAGATATTCTTTGACATACTAATTTCATTTCCTCTGAATTTATACCATTAGTGGGATTGCTGAATCATATGGTAGTTCTATTTTTAACTTTTTGAGGATCTTTCCATACTCTTTTATAATGGCTTTACTGATATACATTCTCACAAATAATGCACAAGGGTTTTATTTATTCCACATCCTTGCCAATACTTGTTATCTTTTATCTTTTTGATAATAGCCATTCTAATAGATGTGAGGTGATATCTTATTGTGGTTTTAATTTTCACTTCCCTGATGATTATTGATTTTGAGAATTTTTTCATTTTTCTGTTGGCCATTTTTATATCTTCTTTTTAGAAATATCTATTTGGTTCTTTTGACCATTTCTAAATTGAATTATTTATTTCTTACTATAATATTTAGTTGTTTGAGTTTCTTACATATTTTGGATGTTATCCTCAGGAACTACTCTTGACTCTTCCCTAACAAAGTCTATTAACAAGACATGATGAGATACAGTTACTTTGCCGATATTCAAATATTGTTCAAAATGCCTTCTGACAATACTCGGAAGTCCCTAGAGAGGAAGAAAGAAAAATTCACATCCTCAACCATAGCATCCATAATTTTATAGCACAAAGCTAAAATTTGACATGAAGAGAAGCAGTAAAGTGTGACCTATAACAGAAGAAAAACTAGGCAATAGAAAGAGACCCACTGATGACACGTATGTTGTAAATTGCATATAGGAGCTTTGGAAAATTTAATATAATTTATTCAGTAATTTAGAAGATAAGGTGGGCCATAATGCATGATTGTAGCTTAAAGTTTTTTAGGTTTTAAACAAAGAAAGACACACTGAGGCACATTGTAGTTAGATTGCTAACTAAACAATTAAGAATTTTAAAGCAGCCAAAGAAAGTAGGGCATAATGGTAAAAGCTACTGCCAATTTCTTATCAGAAACAGTACAAACTACAAAGCAGTAGAACAATGTCTTTGAAGTGCTAAAAGGAAAACAAAACCTGTCAACCTAAAAACCTATATCTTGTGAAAATATCCTTCAAAAATAAAAGTAAAAGGCCAGTCATGGTAGCCAGGTGCACTGGCTCATGCCTGTAATCCTAGCACTCTGGGAGGCTTTGGCTGGTGGATTGCCCCATGAGTTCCAGACCAGTCTGAGGAAGAATGAGACCCTATCTCTGTAACTAGCCAGGTGTTGTTGAGAGTGCCTGTAGTCCTAGGTACTTGGGAGGCTGAGGTAAGAGAATTGCTTGAGCCCAAGAGTTTGAGATTACTGTGAGCTATGATGCCACTACACTCTATAAAGGGCAATAGAGTGAGACTCTGTATCAATCAATCAATGTAAAATAAAGACATTTTTAAATAAACAAAAGTTGAAAGAATTTCTCACCAGAAGATCTGCACTGCAACAAATATAAAAGGGAGTTTTTCAAGTTAAAGGAAAATTATAGTATATGTCAGCTCAGACCTGTGGTGCATATTACATGGTTCAGAGATATCTACAATATCTTCTTTACTATATCTTTTTTGGAACCATGACACTACCTCATTAAGCAGTGACTTCCAATACTCCTCCCCTTGCAGCTGGGCAAGTTTGTGAGTTGATTATAACCAATAGAATGAGGCATTAGAGGCCCCTTTGTAACTTCTGAGGCTAGGTCATAAAGGAAGAATCAGCCTTAATCTCCTTGGTTAGTGTTGTGTAAGCAGTCCAGCTACCCTGAGGCTTCTGTGCTGTGAGGAAGCCCAAATAATGCTTATATGGAGATACCACATGAAGACCTGAAAAGTTTTCAACAGAGATGCCTGGCTAATTTCCAGTTGTCTCACTGATACTTTATTGTTATTATTTTCTTTCTTCTATTTACTTTTAATTTGATTTTTTTTTTTTTTTAGTTTCTTTAGGTAGAAACTTAGATAATTTGAAGTTTTCGTCTTTTCTAATTACAAGCATTTTTATCTTCAAAATTATCTTCTAAGTATTACTTCAGCTGCAATACACAAATTTTGACATCCTGTTTTTATTTTCATTCAATTGAATATTTTCAAATTACTCTTGCATTTTCTTCTTTGACCTATGGGTTATTTAGAAGTGTGTTGTTTACTTCTCAAATATTTAGAAAATTTTGTAGGTATGTTTTTTATATTAGCAGATTACTAGTCTATTTTGTTTTTGATCAAAGAGCATACTTTGTATGATTCCAGTTCTCTTAAATTTTTGAGACTTACTTTATGACCTGGTAAATGTTCCATTTGTGTTTGGAAAGAATCTATGTTAAGCTGTTATTGTGTGGATCAGTCTTTAGATATCAAATGGGTCAAGTTGGACTGATAGTGTTATTCAAAATCTCCTATATCCTTACTGATGTTCTTTTTTTAATTTATTTTTTGTTTTTTGGTTTTTGTTCTCAAAATAAGCCAAGACCATTAAACAAGTGAAACTCCGACAAATAAGTCTTCTCTATCAGTGAGAATAACTGTATGGTTACTCAAAGCTGATTCTTCCAGTGGGGCTGGGGACAGAAGTGAGAGAGGAGGGCAAAATCATGGAAGAGGGCCTGGGGAGGAGAGTAGGGGAAATTAGGTTCAGAGTCCTGCCTATCAGATTGTAGCTACCTGCATCTTCACACTCTGCAGTCAAACAATGGGGGGGTGGGGGAAGTCACCTCTTCCCTTCCTTTGTGTATGAGAAGGCATCCTTCACCACCTTCCAGTGCCAGTCATTGTCCACTCACCCTTATGCGGCATGAACAAGACAGGACCAGCTGGGGAGAGGTAAGGGTCCTTTGAGAGGGACACCCTGCTGATGCCAAATGAATTGGCCTGTCCATCTCACTTGCCAGGGCTAGCAGGAGCGGGACTAGAGAAGCCCTGGGAGTTTAGACAAAGGGCGATCAGAAAAGCTACCGAAACACAGGTTGGGGGACTTGCCACTTGCATAGGTTGATGAGTATACAAGAGATACACGGGCGGCGCCTGTGGCTCAGTCGGTAAGGCGCCGGCCCCATATACCGAGGGTGGCGGGTTCAAACCCAGCCCCGGCCAAACTGCAAACCAAAAAATAGCCGGGCGTTGTGGCGGGCGCCTGTAGTCCCAGCTACTCGGGAGGCTGAGGCAAGAGAATCGCTTAAGCCCAGGAGTTGGAGGTTGCTGTGAGCTGTGTGAGGCCACGGCACTCTACCGAGGGCCATAAAGTGAGACTCTGTCTCTACAAAAAAAAAAAAAAAAGAGATACACAAATAAACCCGATACCACACCGATGTGAAATAATTTCTGCAGTATGGGTACCAATTCTAATTTGTAGGTCTGGAATAATTTGTGTAATCATCTGGTCTGGAACTTTTTCCTTGGAAGATTTTTTTTTTTATTTATTTTTATTAAACCATAGCTGTGTACATTAGTATGATCGTGGGGCACCATACACTTGGTTCATAGATCATTTGACACATTTTCATCACATTAGTTAACATAGCTTTTGTAGCATTTTCTTAGTTATTTTGCTAAGACCTTTACATTCCACATTTACTAGGATTCACATATACCCTTGTAAGATGCACCGCAGGTGTAATCCCATTAATCCCCCTCCTTCCCCCTCCCCCCCCCTTTCCCCTTTCTCCCTATTCTTAGGTTATAACTGGGTTATAGCTTTCATGTGAAGGTCCTACATTAGTTTCATAATAAGGAATTGGTGCTTCCATTTCATTACTCAATGTTGGTCTGTTCTGGAGTTCTGTTTCCTTCTGAAGGAGCTTAGAGATGGTGTGTGTTTCTAAGAATTTGTCCATTTACTGTACATTTTGATGTTTATGTGCAGAAAGATATCTTACTGATTTTCTTTCTACTTGTTTCATTGATTACTAAGAAGAGTGTTAAATTCTCCAGATAATCTATTCATGGATTTCAATTCTATCGTGAAGCTCAGTTATTGGGTATATACTTAGGATTGTTAATATCCCCAGGATAGATCAATACTTTAATTTTTATGAAATTACTTCCTTCTGCCCTGGTAATATTCCTTATTCTAAAAATCTAATTTGTGTGATGTCCTACTATTAGCATAGTCCTACTCAACTTTCTTGTGATCTGTTTGCATAAGTATATTATCTTCTATCCTTTTAAGTTTTTAAAAATATAAAGTTGTAGACAGCATGTAGTCAGGCCTTACTTTTGTATCCAATATTATAATTTTTGGTTTTTAATTGGTTTGGTTAGGTCATTTATATTAAATGCAATTTTCGATATGATTGAACTTTACCATATTACTATTTATTTTCTTTTTTCCCTTTTATATTTTGCCCTGCTTTTCTTCCTCTTTCACTTTTTTTCTTTAGGTTAACCAAGTTTTTATTTTTTCATTTAATGTGAATTATAGCTTATTAGCTATAACTTTTTTTTTTATTTTGGTTAATGTTACTAGATTTACAATGTATATCTTGTTTTTCTTTCTCTTGTCCTCTGTGCTGTTGTTGACATAAACATTATTTCTACATAGTCTGTATAACCTGCAGTGCATTATTATATCTTTGTTTTAAACAATCATTTTCCTTTTAAATATACCTAGAAGTGATTAAAATACATATTTTATATTTACCCACATATTTACTATATTCAGCATTCTTCATAGTTTATGTAGACTTTGATTTCCATCCAATTTCATTTTTTATTCTGCTGAAGAGCTTACCTCAATGTATATTATAGTATGATGCCACGTGCATTAAATTCTCTAAACTTTTTTTTCCTAACAAAATCTCCAGTTTACCTTCATTTTGGAACAATATTTTCAATGTATAAAGAATTCTAGGCTGAGTGCAGTGGTTCATGCCTGTATTCCTAGCACTCTAGGAGGCCAGGGCAGGTGGATTGCTTGAGCTCAGGAGTTCAAGACTAGCCTCAGCAAGTCTTCTCTCTACCTTTTTGCTAAAAATAGAAAAAGTAGCTGGGCATTGTGGCTGATGCCTCTAGTCCCAGCTACTTGGGAGGTTGAGGGAAGAAGATAATTTGAGCCCAGGAGTTTGAGGTTGCTGTAAACTATGATGCCACAGTTCTCTACCCCGGGCATCAGAGTAAGATTCTGTCTTAAAAAGAAAAGAAAAGAAGAGAGATAGAGAGATAGATAGATATGGTAAGGGAAGGAAGGAAGGAGAGAGAAGGGAAGGAAGGAAAGGAAAAAAAAGAATTCTATATTGGCAGTTTTCTTTCAGTGCTTTAAAGATTTCTATCCATTACCTTCTGGTTAACACAGTTTCTGATGAGAAGTCTATTGTTATTCTTATCCTTATCTTTGTTCCTCTGTATATATCTTCCTTCATTTTTGAGATTTTTATCACTGGTTCTCAACAATTTCATTGTGCTGTGCCTTTTAGGGTGTTCTTTGGGTAGATTCTACTTAGAATTCATTGAGTTTATCTATGCAGGTTTATAATTTTCATTAAATTTGAAAATTCTTTGGCTATTATTTTTTGAATATTTTTTCTGTCTCTCCCTTTCCTGTGAAATTCTCTTTGCACATATTTTAGACTGTTTCATGTTGTCCCATAACTTGCTGATGGATGCTCTGTTTATTTTTATTTTTTTCTATCTTCTTTTTTCTTCATGAGAACTTATTTGGAGGGTCTAGCAAGGATACACAACTACTTATATTCCCTTGACCAAAGATTGATCTGGCAATGTCGTCCTCTTTGACTTGAGTACACAGCTTTGACAGGGGTGCACATGGAGTGGAGAGGGAGGAAGCAGACACTGTAGCCAGCCAGATCAGCCAAATCAACCCTGGCAATCAGTAGGGTGACAGATGTTGCAGCTAGATTACTCTCATGTCCAATCTTTTTTTTTTTCTTTATGTGCTTCATTTTGGATGGCTCCTACTGCAATTTTTCAACTTTCCTCTTGCAGTATCTAATCTGTTTTTATCTATTTTAATATATTTTTCATTTTAGGTATCGTTTTGTACAACTATATGAACTCCATTTAGTTCTCTTTTTCTGTCTTCCATTTCTCTCCTCACAATGCTCATATTCCTCTACCTTCTTTAACATATCAAACATTTTTATAACAGCTATCTAACAGTTCTATTCTACCAGTTCCATTATCTGTATATTTTTCAGGTGTATATCTGTTAATGACTTTTCTTTTCTGCTGGTTACAGGTTGTATTTTGCTATTTCTTTGGACTCCTGGTCCTTGTTTATTAGGTTTTTTAATATATTAGATTTTATTTTGTTAAGTATATTTGTTTTATTCATTTATATAGTGTTAGGTTTTGTTTGGACATGCCTTTAAGTTACTTGGAATTGGGTCCATTCAAGGCTTGCTCTTAAACCTATAATGCTTTCATAGCAGCCTTTTGTCTAGGTCTGATTTAATGATAATTCTAAAACAATACTCTGGATATCTGGAGGTCTTTCAACTCTGACTGGTGGAAACACAAAGTATGCCCAGCCTTTTAAGAGCTTCACAACTATTTCGGCCTATTCATTAATGGTGATTTTCCCTCCTGGCCTTTGGTAAGTTCTTCCCATACTTGCACAAATTAGTACTCTACCAAATATCCAATTGAACTTTTCTATAGTTTTTCTGAATGCTCTCTTCCAGAGCTTCCTTCTCTCTGGTACTTAGCCATGCAAACAGTAATTGCCTTTGCCTCCTTGTCTCATGTCGTCTATGTATTTTCAACTTGGTAGGATAACCATGTTCTGTTTGGGTTCCCTCCCTTTGCCTGCTTTCTATCACACTCTGAAAACTGCCCTAGGCAAGCTTACCTGATTTCTTTCCTTCTCTCAGTTTCATATTACCTGTGGAATCACAGTGCTGCCTTGCTTATTGTCTAATATCTACAGTCATTCCCTCAGATGCTTTTGCCCAGTTTTCTAGTTTATTTTTTCTACAATGTTAGGATTAGTGCTTTGCCTTTTATTTATTTATTTATTTATTTTTATTTATTTATTTTTTTTGTAGAGACAGAGTCTCACTTTATGGCCTTGGGTAGAGTGCCGTGGTATCACACAGCTCACAGCAACCTCCAACTCCTGGACTTAAGCGATTCTCTTGCCTCAGCCTCCCAAGTAGCTGGGACTACAGGCGCCCGCCACAACGCCCAGCTATTTTTTGGTTGCAGTTCAGCCAGGGCTGGGTTTGAACCCACCACCCTCGGTATATGGGGCCGGTGCCTTACGGACTGAGCCACAGGCGCCGCCCAGTGCTTTGCCTTTTAGACTATCATAGCTAGTAGCAGAATCAAATGAATATCTTTTCAAAGTTTTTTAGATTTTTCTTTATGGAAATATCATGGAAAATTGGGGGAGAGTGGAGGGAAAGTACAAAAAAGGAAATAAAAGCTGCCATAATCTCATTGTTTAGAAATAAGCACACTTCTAGGGCTTTCATCTAGACATGATAATATCCAATAGCAAACATTAGCCAAAATTGCATTTATTAATAATTAGCCAAAATGATTTCATATTTCTTTCTCTTATCCAGTTATTTACTAGGAAGGCATAATGATTGTCTATACCAATCAAACTGATTCTTGAAGCTGAGTATGAAATCATCCTTTCCTGAGTTCTGAGGAAAAAGTAGAAACTCATTCTCTTACAGAGAAAAGGAAGAATA
Source organism: Nycticebus coucang (assembly GCF_027406575.1). Taxonomy (NCBI): domain Eukaryota; kingdom Metazoa; phylum Chordata; class Mammalia; order Primates; family Lorisidae; genus Nycticebus; species Nycticebus coucang. The sequence continues at coordinate 71,039,222 of NC_069783.1, read as the reverse complement.
GGGATTTGGTGTAGGCATTTGACCATTGGTTGAGTGACAAAGTCTGATGACTGATCGGGAATGACTAAACTACAAGACTGAATTTTTGATATTGATAAGAATAAATAGGAAGGCCCTGTGTGGTGGCTCATGTCTAATCCTAGCACTCTGGGAGGTGGTTGCATTGCTTGAGCTCAGGAGTTTGAGACTAGCTGGAGCAAGAGTGAGACCCTGTTTCTAAAAAAGTAGCCTGGCGTTGTGGTGGGCACTTGTAGTCCCAGCTACTTGGAAGGCTGAGGCAAGAGGATTACTGAGCCCAAGAGTCTGATGTTGCTATGAGCTATGACGCCATGCTACTCTACCGGGGCAAGAAAGTGAGACTCTGTCTCAACAACAAAAACAACAAAAGGATATACAGGAATGAAGTATGATAAAGCTGAGATATATACACTTTGAGAAGGAGTGATGATCTGGGAGAATCACTGAAGAGTAAGAAAAATTCCTATCTTATGGGCTAATTCTGAAGTACATTTTGTTCAGAAGAATGAACAGCTTCTACTTGGAGAACTATAGCGGAATCAGCATCCTTACTGCAGAGCCAGTTTTCAGTTAGTACTAAGAGATAGATCATTCAGTGGAAAAGTGGAAACAAGAAATTGTGAACCTTTTCAAAGGGGTTCCAAAAAGCTAGTATCTTTTCTGAAAAGCCATTCCCTATTTGTAATAGCCTTTCGGATGTAGGATTGACTAGAAGCTAACATTGGGAAGGCATGACAGTACCACTTATAACCATAATATCAGCACTGAAAAAAATTTTTTTGTATATTGTGGAGCCACTAAGATTCATTGATTTAGAATTTAATGTTTCATTGCTGATTGGCAGTAATTTGTCTGTCAAGAAACTTTCCATGGGCATTTATTTTACTTTAAAAGAAAGAACTCTATTCTATGTCTTTTCTTATACCACCCCCCTCATTTTTTTCTTTAGATGCTCAGTGGTCTATAAAAAAATCTTAAAGAAATGATACATAAAATTCAAGTAACTATACAGAGGTTTTCTTTAGATGCTCAGTGGTCTATAAAAAAATCTTAAAGAAATGATACATAAAATTCAAGTAACTATACAGAGGCGTATAAAAGCAGTGCCAAATGACAGGATAATTATCACTTACATCTTTCTACCCAGAGGAGTTTATGCATGAGGTATTTTCCCTTTTTGTCTGTGAGTCCTTTGAAGAACTGTATAGGTCCTGAAAGAAATCAAACTCTGGACACAATAAAATGTGAATGTTCCTTGGGTGTTTGACTCTGAGGCCTGGCTTCCGTTTTCTTAGCTCCCAAGTGCAGAGAGGAATTATATGTACTAACAGTAGCCTAAGAGATTCTAATAGTATTCTGTCATTAAGAATGCAGATTTTACAGTCACTTCAACAGAATAAATTTGAGTCACCATTTAATTTTAGTGTGACCATGTATATGTTACTTAACACCTCGAAGCCCCATTTATGAAATGGGAATAATAATAGTACCTAATATTACAGAGATAGGGGTCAGAACTAAATGAGATAATGCATGAAAAGGTTTACTTCATTGGCTGGTGAAGTTCTAACTAGGCAATAATTAGTATCTATTCATGTTATTATTGTTGTCTTTATCCCTAGGAACAATTTGCATATCTGCTAACTCATACTCAGCATATCCAGCTGAATATGCATAGGACTCAGAAGGCCTTTCACAGACCACTCGAAGTAGGTTGTGAATAATTAGGTTTGGAGATGCCCTTTAATTTGGCATAAGAAATTAGACTGGGCATCGTGGCTCGTTTCTATAATTCCAGCACTTTGGGAGACTGATGCAAGAGCATCATTTGAGGTCAGGAGTTTAAGACCAGTGTAGGCAACTCTGTCTTTACAAAAAAACTTTAAAATTTGGTCAAGCATGGTGTTACATGCCTGTAGTCCTAGCTACTTAGGAGCCTGAAGTGGGAGCATTTCTTGAGTCCAAGAGTTTGAGACTACATTAAATAGTGATGCTCTTCAGACTGGGTGATGGAGTAAGACCCCCATCTCTTAAAAGAAAAAAAGACTTTAACTTTTGTTTCTTGGAAATTGTCTGTAAAACCTTTTTGGCTGTCCTTAAAGATATGATTAGAACTGATCATTTTCTAATTTTAAGCTTGATGCTTTTGCAGGAAATCAGTCAGTTAGCTCCATTGTCTTCTAGAAATGATAACCATTAGCTAACAGAAATGTTATTATTAGGTAACTCTTATTGAAAGGCCTCTAAAACAAGAAACTTTAGGGTGGAAGTTGCTAGCAATTCAGGATGTGTGAAGAAATTATCCCTTTTCATTAATAATAATAATAATGACTTCTGGGTTTTTCTGCTCTGTTGAATTTCACCTTACATGTCTATATTTTTGTATGTCTTATATTTGGTTTTGGATATTGAAACACTTGGTCCTGTCAGAGAAACCTGGTTTTAAACAACAGCAGATCCTGATTGTCTAATACCTCCTTGATCTATTGTATCTTCTATACACTAGGATGTTCAGTCTGTGTCTGGGTGTGGAATTTCCTAAGCTATCTCTTTGTATATTCAAAATAAGGAGATCTAGATTTATATTACAGCTCAATTATTTGTTACTAGCATTAATTCAATAATTTGTTCATTTATTCAGCAAATATTTGTGGGCCTCTAAACTGTACAAAGTATCATGCTGGGAGCTGAAGATAAAATGAGAAATCATGGATTTTAAATAGCAGAGTGACTTGATTAGATGTGTACTCTTGGAAAGAACGCTGAAGTTTTCAAAAGCTTCAGAGATTAGTGAGAAGGATGCTGAAGTAATCCATGATAGAGGTAATTTAGAAGCTTTACCATTTATCTGCATGATGATTCAAGCTATGGGAGTGAATGAATCAACTCACTTAACCTCACTGAGTCCATTAGTAAACTAGAAATATTAATTCCTGCTATATTTGTCTCAGTATTATTAGAAGTCAAATGGGATAATTATGTAAAATCATTTTAAACAGCCATGGAAATTTTATTATAATTTATTACAGTTATCAATTTTTATCCATATGCATATCTTTATGTGTTTTCTTTCCTACTTTCTTTCTATTTCCAATAATAGTGTTAAGCATTTTCAATTTTTAGTTATCTCCTTAGATCCCTAAATTATTCAAAAGATTTGTATATTAGAAATATAATTATACCAAATACAGGGCACATTTGCTTGCAAGCAAGGAAATGCAGTAATTGCATCTTTTTAAATTTAGTGAAATTCATTATTTCTTAGGATCCATGAATCTTTTGCACAGAATAAACTAGATACTTGAACTGGAAGATAATTAAATGTATCTTGTTATACGTATACTTTCAGTTCTTTGATGGGTGATTATTCTGGACTTTGATTTACAGTTTTGGAAGGGAACAAGGGCCTCTAAAGCCTTCCATATCACCATTCTTACCAGAATTCTTACCACTCTATGGGTCAGGAAACTAATGTGGATATTAAGCTTATACTGATGATTTAGAGAAGCAAATTCAGAGTAAATTCATGGTCTTATGATTTAGAGAAACAGTATATTCATGGTCTCACCGAGCCTCCTGTGATACAAAATAGTGGCAGAATACCATTTGTTACATAATCTGCCCATTCTGATTGAAGATTACATGGCTTTCTGTATGCCTGAAGAATTAGTTTTAGCTCAATATCAGCATTCAGTATACTGAAATTCCTGAGAAATTTGAACATTTCCATCTCTTTGTATATGTTAATGAAAATAAATACTTGCAAACGTGTAGTATTACTGACTCTCCTCTGACTCAGATGTGAGATATTTTAGTGAATATTATTCAGGTGAACTTTATTAGGCTATTTTGTAATTTTGCCACTGGGACTTCTAAACTAAAAATCTTTCTAAGAGAACTCTCTGGACTCTAGGTACCAGGCCCAAACAACTGCCAACTGGTATAACTATGCTTGCTCCTTTCTATTTTCTATTCTACTTGAGCCCAGCTATCCTTGCCTCTCCAATTTCTTACAATTAATTATCCACCTTCAGTTCCTCTCCATGAGAGTATCTCATACAGCTCAGGGCATTTCTTTACCAATCTCTTCCAAATGTGAGGGAGAGGGAAGAAAGTAAAATCCACAAGACCCTGGTAAGAAACACAGGGAAAACATGTGTGACAGATCCATACTATCATTCTTCTTTTACAGCCTTTGAAGTTTATATCTTGCAAAAGGAGTTCTGGGTCTTAAATAATAACGAAGCTAGGGCTAAACCCAAATCTTCATCAGCAAACCAAGCAAACTATTAAAGTAACTGTTAGCTAATACATTAAATCAAGCCTCTCCAGTGCCCTATGATAGTTGACAATCAAAATTATGTTCAGTCAGCCTGTAATCATAGCACTCCCGGAGCCCGAAGTGAGTATATCTCCTGAGTTCAGGAGTTCAAGACTAGCTTGAGCAAAGCCAGACACTGTCTCTACTATAAATAGAAAAACTAGTCAAGCATTATGGTGGGTGGCCTGTAGTCCTAGCTATATGGGAGGCTGAGGCAAGAGGATCACTTGAACCCAAGAGTCTGAGGTTGCTGTGAGCTATTATGCCACAGCACCCTACCCATCGTGACATAGTAAGACTCTGCCTCAAAAAAAAAAAAAAAAAAAGTTCAATCTTTCTTGAAAAAGTAGTACAAAATGCATATCCATAGTTTTCCCTATTTTTTTCTGAAGTTCCCTAGAAAACTCTTACATTTCTTTTTGGATATAATTCCTTCCTTCTCTACTCTTAATTTTCACTCTTAATCCCATGTTGTATGGAGATCCTACTCACAGGACAAGATTCAATAAGGGATGGACCATAGCAAAGCAGAGTGCTACTCTTCTCTGGCAATGGAATTGAAATGGAAAGCATTCTGGAGAAGAATAGGGATCAGAAATCTATGATTTCTCTCAGTGCCCTTGCATTTATAAGGGAAATATGGTGGGATTATAAAGACAACTGATACTTGAAGTGAATTTATGTACTTGATTTTCAGCTCACTCCACTATCCAGCTTCAGGCAGGAAGGGATTGCTGCAGTAGAGCTTTAGGGTAATTCTGTGTTTTCTTGTATTCTTGAGCTGAGCACTCTAAGAAGGACAGAATTTGCCTTGTTTTCCTTGTAAATTGCTTGGTATTGTCGAAAGTGATTACGTGACTCATGTTCCTCAGTCTCTTTAAATTGATAAATGGCAGCAGAACCTACTCCTCACATGGTGGAAGGAGAAAAAGGGCATGACTAACTCCCTTCAGTCCTTTTATAAGGTTACCAATTCTGTTCACAATGGCTGAGCCCTTATAGCTTAATCATCTCCTAAAGGCTTCACCTCTTAATACTGTTGCACTAAAGATTAAGTTTTCAACCTGAATTATGGAAGGGTCATAAACATTCAAACCATAGCAGCAAGGAGCAAAAATTTATATAAATCAGTTCAAGGGTAAAGGAGAGATTTTTAAATATATGGATTTCATAGTGTTCAAGAAAAATATAAACATTAGATTAGTTAGGGCAGGGATCCTGTCTGCCCTGCTCAGTCCTTTCTCCTTAGGAGTTAGTAACATGTCTGATGTATGGTACTTGCATAGTATTTGTTGAATGAGTAAATGTGATGCAATTAGCAACTACTTTATTTTCTGGATGTCTGGTAAGCTCTGAGCATGGGATGGATTGGAGGTAGCAGTAACTCAGGATAGATGTCATGAGATATGTCTAGCAGGGCAAACTGAGATGTAATTGGAATTGTAAGGAAGATTATCTTACAGGGTATGCAACTAGGAAGTCAGTGGCAGTTTTAGTACATACATGCTATCACCAACTGATATGGATTATAAAGCCAGTTTTGCTACCAGTTGAACCAATTCTCAATATGCCAGTTACATGACAATTAAAATCTTAGATGATGCAAATAGACAGATTGTCCTTTGAAACCTGGATTTCAATCTGGTAGTTTGGGCATATTCAATTCCTACTCTTAACCTCAATTTCTATATTTGTATAATACATTTACAACTATACCAATCTCATAGACTTTTTATAATGATTAAGTGAGTAATTACTATTCTGAATACTCAATAACTATTAGCAGCTATCATCAATGTCACTGTGATCATCACTGGAAAGAGTAAATGAACTGGATTTTATTGTATTAAACTTAAGTTTTGCCACCAAGTAACTATATGGTCTTGGGGATTTGTTAAACCTCTCTGGGCTTTGGTCTTTTCATTTATAAAATGAGAAAGGTGGACTAGATGATCTCCAAATTTCTATTTAGTTCCAAAATACTGAGGTATGTTATGAGAAGGGAGATTATATGGATTATTTTAATGTCTGTAGAGAATCTTTTTTTCAGATACAAGTGGATTTAAAGCAACTAAAGTTAAGGAAAAGATGAACATTTTATATTGGTCAAAGGAACAGTACAAGAAGGAATAGTACAACATTTCAATTTTAAATATTTATGCACCCAACTTAAATGCTCCCAGATTTAAGAAACAGACTTTGATATTGTATGACTAATATGATATCCCATAACACCATGATAGCCAGGGACTTTAACATCCCTCTGACAGAACTGGACTGATCCTGTAAACAGAAAATAAACAAAGATACAAAGGACTTAAATGTGACCCTAGAACAGCGGTTCTCAACCTGTGGGTTGTGACCCCTTTTTAACAATGAAAATACATTGCGGCATTAGGAAGGTTGAGAACCACTGCCCTAGAACAAATAAGATTAATAGACATATGCAGAACACAACATCCCAAAGCTAAAGATCATATATTTTTATGACACGTACTCCAAAATTGACCTATTAAATTAAAAAATAGAATGTATACATGTATCTTCTCGGACCACAAGGCAATAAAGGTGGAACTCAACTCCAACAAAAATGTTCATTCCCACACAAAGACTTAGAAATTAAACAACCTTATGCTGCATGATAGTTGGGTTCAGGAAGAGATAAAAGAGGAAATCATTAAATTCCTCAAACATAACAACAATGAAGATACAAGTTACCAAAACCTGTAGGATATAGCAAAAGCAGTCTTAAGAGGGAAATTAAAGATGCCTACATTCGAAAAACAGAGTGCATCAGCAAACTCATGAATCATCTCATGGAATTGGAAAAAGAAGAACAATCTAATCCCAAACCCAGCAGAAGAAAAGAAATAACCAAAATTAAATCAGAGATTCATGAAATTGCAAACAAAAGAATCATTGAGAAAATTAACAAAATAAAAAGTCAGTTTTCCAAAAAATTAAAATTGATGAACTTTGGCCAGATTAACTAGAAACAGAAAAGTAAAATCTGTAGTAACCTCAATCACAAATGATAAAGGGACAATAACAAACAGACACTGCAAAGATACAGAAGATTATCTCTGAATACTACAAGAAACTCTATGCCCAGAAATTTGACAATGTGGAGGAAATGGATCAAGACTTGGAATCACACTGTCTCCCTAGACTTAACCAAGAAGAAACACATCTCCTGAGCAGACCAATTTCAAGCACTGAGATCAAAGAAGCAATAAAAAATCTCCTACCAAAAAAAAAAAAACATGGTCTGGTCTGGATGGCTTCGCACTAGAAATCTATCAAACCTTCAAAGAAGAGCTTATACCCATACTGCAGAAATTATTCCAAAAAATTGAGAAGGAAGAAATCTTCCCTAACATGTTATACGAAGCAAACATCACTCTAATACCAAAACCAGGAAGAGACCCAATTAAAAAGAACTTCAGACCAATTTCAGTAATGAATATGATGCAAAAATTTTCAGTGAAATCCTAGACAATAGATTATAGCTTCTAATTTAAAAAATTGTACATCACAATCAAGTAGGTTTCATCCCAGGGATGCAAGGCTGGTTTAACATATGCAAGTCCATAAACGTTATTTACCATATCAACAAAATCAAAAACAAAGATCATATGATCCTCTCAATAGATGCAGAAAAAGCATTCAATAAAATTCAGCATCTTTTTCTAATTAGAACACTTAAGAATATAGGCATAGGTGGCACATTTCTTAAACACATTGAAGCCATCTACAACAAACCCACAGCTAATATTTTACTGAATGGAGTAAAACTGAAAGCTTTTTCACTTAGAATTGGAACAAGACAAGGTTGTCCTCTATCACCACTACTATTCAACATAGTTCTGGAAGAACTCTAGCCAATACTATCAGGCAAGAGAAGGAAATAAAGGGCATCCAAATGGGAGCAGAGGAAGTCGAACTCTCGATCTTAGAGAACCCCAAAGACACAACTGTAAGACTCTTGGAAGTGATAAAAAATATAGCAATGTCTGAGAATATAAAATCAATGTCCACAAATCAGTAACCTTGTATATACCGATAACAGCCAAGATGAGAAGCTAATCAAAAAGACAAGATGAGGAGCTAATCAAGGACACAATTCCCTTCTCAGTAGCTTCAAAGAAAATGAAATACCTAGGAATATACCTAACAAAAGAGGTAAAGGACCTCTCTAAAGAAAACTATGAAACCCTAAGAAAAGAAATAGAAGATATTAATAAATGGTATGTTCATACCATGCTCATGGCTGGGAAGAATTAACATTGTTAAAATGTCTATACTTTCCAAAGCAATCTACAGATTCAATGCCATCCCTATTAAAATACCAACATCATACTTTCAAGACTTGAAAAAAAAAAATTCTGCACTTTGTATGGAACCAGAAAAAAACACATACAGTCAAGGCATTTCTTAGTAATGAAAACAAAGCCAGGGCATCAGCCTACCAGACTTTAGGCTGTACTACAAGGCCATAGTGATCAAAACAGCATGGTATTGTCACAAAAATAGAGACATAAACATTTGGAACCAAATAGAAAACTATGAGATGAAACTAACATCTTATAGCCACCTGATCTTTGATAAATCACACAAGAACATAAGACTGGGGAAAAGAATCCATGTTCAATAAATGGTGCCAGAAGAACTGTATAACCACATGTAAAAGACTGAAACTGGACCTGCACCTTTCTCCTCTCACAAAAATTGATTCAAGATGTTTAAAAGATTTAAATCTAAGGCATGAAACAATAAAAATCCTGGAAGAAAGTGTGGGGAAAACACTTGAAGATACCGGCCTGGGAAAGATTTTATGAAGTGGCAATTACAACAACAAAAAATAAACAAATAGGACTTAGTTAAACTGAATAGCTTCTGTACAGCTAAGGAGACAACAACCAAAGGAAATAGACAACCGTCAGAAAGAGAAAATACATTTGCATATTATGAATCGGACAAAAACTTAATAACTAGCATCTACAGAGAACTCAAATTAATCAACAACAAAAAAGTCATCAATCTCTTATATCACTGAGCAAGAGTGTCTCTCTAAAGAAGAGAGACAAATGGCTAAAAACGTATGAAACAATGTTCATCGTCCCTAATTGTCAGACAAATGCAAATCAAAACACCCCCTGAGATATCACCTAACCCCAGTGAGAATGGCCCACATCACAAAATCTCAAAACTGTAGATGCTGGCATGGATGTGGAGAGTAAGGAACACTTTTACACTGCTGGTGGGACTGCAAACTAATACAACCTTTTTGGAAGAAAGTATGGAGAAGTCTCAACAACCTAAATGCCTACCAATCCAGGAATGGATTAACAAGCTGTGGTATATGTATACCATGGAACACTATTCAGCCATTAAAAGGGATGGAGACTTTCCATCTTTTGTATTAACATGGATGGAGGTGGAACACATTATTCTTAGTAAAGCATCATAAGAATGGAAAAGCAAAAATCCAATGTACTTAATTCTAGTATTAAGACAATAGATGATCTAATGCATGGTGCTGGGTTGGGGATTGAGGGAATGTGGAGAAGGGAGGAGTGAAGGTGTTATGAGGTCACAGTGTATGACACACCTCTTTGGGGCAGGACACAATTATAAGAGAGAATTTACCTAATAGATGCAATCAGTATAACCTAATTCTTTGTATCCTCAATGAATTCCAAACAATAAAAAATAAAAAAATTAGATAATACATGTGAAAGACTTTATAGATTCCAGTAAATAACTGTAATTACTAAAGAAATGTTAAATATATTTATTATAGTTTTTACTGTAAGTATATATAATCCTATGTTCCCCCAGAGGACTTATACAGTAGTCCCCTTTATCTACAAGGCATATGTTCCAATAGCCCCAGTAGAAATCTGAAACCACGCATAGTACTGCCTCTATACAGTCATGCATTGCTTAATGGTGGGGATACATTCTGAGAAGTGCTTTGTCAGGTGATTTTGGAACATCAAAGAATGTACTTACACAAACATCGATGGTATTTCCTGCTGTACACTAGGCTATATTGTATAGCCTATGTTTCCAATTGCAAACTTGTACAGCATGTTATAATACTGAATACTGAAGGCAGTTGTAACAAAGTGGTAAGTATTTTCATGTCTAAACCTATCTAGACATAGAAAAGGTAATGCATTGCACTAACACCTTAGTGTAGCTACAGTGTGATTAGGTAATAGGAGTTTTCAGCTCTATTAGACTCTTATGGGACTACCACTGTATATGCACTTTGAAGTTGACCAAAATGACACATGACTGTATTCACTATGTTTTTTTCTTATATATACATACCTATGATAAAATTTAGTCTATAAATTAAGCACAGTAAGAGATTAACATCAATAACAATAAAACAGGACAACTGTAACAATGTATTGTATTAAAAGTTACATGACGTCATCTCTCTGAATATGAGAGTCATCTTTTGTACTGTACTCACCTTCTTGTGATGATTTGAGATGATAAAATGCCTATGTGATAAGATAAAGTGAGGTAAATAACAGTGATTGTTATGTAAAAGGAAAATTTCAGAAATAACTCATACATTTAAAATTTTGTGCCATTGTGAGTAGGGCGATAAAATCTTATGCTGTCCTGTTCAGTCCCATCCTAGGACATGAATCATCTCTTTGTCCAAGTATCCACACTGTACATACTACCCACCCATTTGTCACTTAGTAGCCATCTCAGTTGTCAGATCCACCATCTCAGTAATGCATTGCTTGTGATTAAGTGACCCTTATTTTACTTAATAATGGCCCCAAAGTTCAAGAGTAGTGATGTAATATTTTCAGACCATGGCTGACTGTGTGTAACTGAAATCATGGAAAGTGAAACCTTGGGTAAGTGGGAAGCTACTGTATTCAAAGTATATGGAAGAAGAAAGCAAGCTTTGTGTAATTGCTATCAGGGACTCTAAATAAATTCAATGGCCATTGAGCTAAGGTCATTTTTTTTTCCTGAAAGAAACTTCATATGTAATTCTTTAAGGCAGGATTGTCTCAAAGTCTGCTTTATACTGTTTATTTTACTTTTGGATAATGTTGGGTTTGGGTGTTTTTTTGTTTTGTTTTGTTTTGTTTTAATATGACGGCTCACTCTGTTACCCTGGCTGAAGTCCTTAGCTCTTCATAGGCTTTATCGTTGCTCACTCGAGCCTTCAACTCCTATGTTAAAGCCATATTACTGCCTTAGTCCTCTTGAGTATCTGGGATTACAGGCATGCATCACCATTCCCAGATGGATGATGCTGGTTTAAGAAGAAAGTCAAACTATAATCAATACCTGAAGTGCTGTAGTATTCCCATAGAGATATCAATGTGTTTCTGGGTAAGATTAGATCTGCTGTGTGAAACATGTTAACCAAACAGTCCTGAACCTCAGAGAAGACTAAAGATTATGAATACATTTCTTTTAGAAACCTGGGTATCCAGGTATGAATACTGGTAGAAATAGATATTTAAAAAGAGAATGTGGTTCTCTATGAAATTAAATAAATCTCAAAAATGTTCAAACATCGTAGCAAACTACCATTTCTTTTTTTTTGTTTTTTTTTTGTAGAGACAGAGTCTCACTGTACCGCCCTCAGGTAGAGTGCCGTGGCGTCACACTGCTCACAGCAACCTCTAACTCTTGGGCTTACGCGATTCTCTTACCTCAGCCTCCCGAGCAGCTGGGACTACAGGGCAAACTACCATTTCATACTAAGGAATTCTTATGAAAAGTTTTTAATTTACTTCCTACCCAATTAATGTATATTTTTAATACCTTATCAAAAGGACACTTTTGAAATTATATCTTAGGCATTTGGTACCTCTTCAAGAATGAAAAAAGAGCCATTTTATTTATTTATTTATTTATGAGAAAGAGTCTCACTCTGTCCTTCTGGGTAGAGTGCCATGGTGTCATCATAGCTCATGGCAACCTCAAACTCTTGGGTTCGAGTGATCCTCTTGCCTCAGCCTCCCAGATAGCTGGGATAACAGGCACCAGCCACTTTGCCCAGCTTGTTTTTTCTATTTTTAGTAGAGACAGGGTCTCATTTTTGCCCAGACTGGTCTCAAACTCCTGAGCTCAAACAATCCACTTGCCTTGGCCTGCCAGAGTTGTAGGATTACAGGCATGAGCCACTGCCTGGCCAAGAGAGTTGTCTTAAGAAGGTAAGGTTTATAGAGAGATGAATAGTAGAAAGTTTGAGTCCAGTAAAATTTTAAACTTCATCTGCTAAATTAAATGAAAATAACAGATGCCTCTCTTGTTAGAAAGAATAGAGTACTTCTTATTGGGTAAACTACTGAAGGATATTTTGTGTGTTTCAGTATCATTAATTTCAGATCCTTTGGCTGTTATCCTCAGCCTTATCCTTCGGAATTAAATTTTAAAATCAGCTTTTTTTTTTTCCCCTGACCTTTTCCATCTGTGAAACATTAAGGTCAGAATATTGATGATAGACTTTGAATTTGTATGCAGAAAAAATAAACTTGTTTCCTATAATTTACTGAGTTCTTCACATGTGAAAATCTAAGGATAATTGCTTGTTACTGTTTTAATATGATGAAAACGGTGACTTGATCCAAAAGGAAAAACTATATCGGTAATAAATTTTGTCTTTTAGTGGATGGCTGGTTAATAGATTCAGAAAAATATTTTATGTCTGTTTTTTTATAATCATTAAGTTGGCAATTTCATATGTGTGTGAAGTAATCAACAACCCATTGTGTTTCTTATTTTCTCAATAGAAGCTGGCACATTTTAGATATTTTTTATAAGAAATCATAGTAGTATGAAATTTGTAGTATGAAAATAGAGACCATAGTCTGGTATCATTTTCTCAAGTGCACAACTCTCAATTAACCCGTGCAAAAGCTTCTTTGGAAACTTAAGAGATGGTGTAGCTTTGTCTCTCCCCCACCTCCCAGGCCCTTACTAATGTCATTTAAAAGGATTGAGCTTGGATTGTCAGATCTAAAATGAGAGCACAAACTTCGAATATCTTCCCTCCATCAAAAATAGGCAATAAAAAAGCTTTGGTTGGCGGCGCCTGTGGCTCAAGGAGTAGGGCGCTGGTCCCATGTGCCGGAGGTGGTGGGTTCAAGCCCAGCCCTGGCCAAAAACCACAAAAAAAAAAAAAAAAGCTTTGGTTTATTTGCTATTGTCTTATAGTGCCTACTAGGGTTGTCATGCTAGTGCGATGCTTCTATTATATGCTATGCCTTTCTTAGTTGTGGAGAACTTAAGTAGAAGGCCTCCTTGCCATTAAAATGGCATTGTCACTTCTCTTTGACTATGGATGATGGACTCTATACCTTCTAGGAAGGTTTTTCTCAGATATGGGTCAGTGAATAGTGCCCACTCAGGAGTTATTTTGGTTTATGGGCTGAAGTTCCTTGAATTCCAGGAGATAAGGCAGTCATTGTTTCTCTAAGCTCATTGCCAGACACCTGGTCATTTGATAGTAGGTGCTGCCAACCTGAGCAGTGGGGGCAGGCATCCTGCTCCTCCTCACCTTGGCCCAAGATGCCATCCTTGTCAAGAAAATAGAGATGGATTGTGCTGCTCTAACCTTGTTATCCATCACTGTCACTCCATGCTGTTGACTTTGTCTGTGTTGGCCAGTGTCTGGACAGTACCTTTCTGGCAACAGATATTACCTTGGATTGTTTATAGGGAATCTTAGTGATGAGGGAGTACAAAGGATCTGCTACATGAAGGATCATAATTCACAAATGAGCCTCTTTTTTGTGGCACACTCTTCTAATACCCTGAAATTCTGTCTAGCTGTTTGGTAAATGTGGTATTTATCCCATCTCTAACTAAGGACAGTGGCTAGTTCCTCTTTGAAATTGTTTAGCTTTTATTCTCTGGTTTTATTGCAGAGGATATTGGGGGGAGCAGGGGTAGAGGGATAGAAGTGGTGGTGAGAGATCTAACTTATCCAACTAATTGTTTCCAAAAGGCCATTTTCTTGCTGCATGTTTTTGAAAAGGAGACGACCAGATTTTTTTTTAAATTGTTACTCCAAACTTGGTGCTAATTATCTCTTTCTCTACATTTTCCATGTTAGCTCTTCAATTCCTTATGTTTTCACAACTGTGAGACCTTTTATACTTCGGAAGTTTTAGAGACCAGAAAGATTAAGAAATCCTTCCCTCCCTCCTTTCCTCCCCCTTTTTTGAGATAGAGTCTCACTCTGGTGCAGAGTGCATCATTGCTCATTGCAACCTCAAATTCATGAAGTCAAGCAATCCTCCTGCCTCAGCCTTGCTAGCAGTTGGAATCACAGGTGCATGCTACAACAACTGGCTAGGTTTTCTATTTATTATAGAGATGGACGTCTTGTCCTTGCTCATGCTGGTCTAAACTCCTTAATTTAAGAAATCTTCCCACCTTGTCCTCCCAAAGTGCCAGGATTACAGGCATGAGCCACCACACCCAGCGGAAATGCTATTTCTTAAAAAAAGTATATTGTGATTATTGCTCTATTTCTATTCATTTGACCCTGATTCCAGACTTGGTAAAACAAGTTTTTTTTATAGTTGAAGTAGTATATCATAGTAATTTCTTAATCTCCAAAACCTTTTTACTATTTTTTATTAGAAACTTTTTAAAAAATTATTCAAAAGTTTCTTTAATCCCCATAATTTGCTTGAAAACACTCAGAAGTATTTCAAGAGATAAACAAGCCAGTAGCAACAACAGCTCATTGTAATCGTTTCAAACCGAAACCTCGCCATTAGCCCAAGAGCAATGTATGGTCTTCTCTTTCTGCTGTATCAACTAACTCCAAATATCATCTCAGCTGAAAATCATTTTACTTCTTTTAGCATTGCTGCCTTCTTCCATCAAGCCCTTTTACCTTCCTTTTACTCCCATAGGCCAAAATCCTAATGTTGATAATATTCCCAAGAATTTCTGATACATTCCCTGCTTTGCATGTTGCCAAGTGTTTACACTGGTACATTTTCTACATTTCATATTTTCTTTGGCCCTCAATTCATATTGTTAGGGTGGGTGCCAGTAAACTATTTATTTTAATTGGGCCATTTTTTAGGGTGTAAACCAGGAAACCACATTAAATACTATGTCTATTTTAAAATTATTTTAATTGTTACAAGTTGACAGATTTCTACTTAGGTCTACAAGAAGTTCCCATAACATTCTACTGCCTTTAGGTGGAACAACATCTTACACATCTCAAAAAAATTCATGCATTATGAAAATACTAACTTTTATAAGGTATTTTAAAAGAAAAAAATTTTAAAAGAAAAAATTCATGCATTTACATCATTACTCACTCAAGCATTTCTGCATTTAACAGGTTCCAATTTGGATTCTGCTCTTTTAAATAAACCATCAATCAAGTGAACTTTTAATACTACGTGTGAAAATTTGTCTTCTTTCTTTCTCCTTAACTTATTTGTGTTTATGTACTTGTAGATGGGTTGTAGGAGAGAAACAGACCCAAATATCACCTTAGTAGTCCCAATTTCGTATTTCTTAGATTGGATTTAGAAAATGTGAGGAAAATATCATTGCCAGCACTTCCATTTAGAAAAAGTGAAGTTCCAGACACTAGTAAACGAATGAACTTTGAAGTCCTGCCTATAATATTCCATAAAGGTAGTTGATCCCTATTTTACTTGTGTTTTTTAGTCCTTTTCTGGTAGGAAAGGGTGGTATGATGGGGTTGCTCGTGGGATAATGGACATTTAGATGAGTGAAATGAGGCCTTTGTTTTTGTCTTTGTTTGATCAGTAAGTAGCTATGAATTTGTACAACTCACCTAATCTTTTTAGTCATTTGTTATATGTGAATGGGTTGGACTAGAATATCCAATGGAACCAGATGATTAGGAGTTAGCTATCCAAGTGGGATGAAGTAGGTTAGAAGGTATGTTCTGACAAAAGCAATGTATGTAAAAATTCTGAGGAAATAACATAGCATATTAGGGAACTAAAATTAGTTCATTGCGACTAGAGAATAGGACAGAATGAAGTGGAGTAGCCCAAAGAAAGGATGGTAAGATAAGTCATCATTAGATCTTGCAGCAGTTACTAAGAAGTGGGGTATATTTTATTCTAAGAACATTGAGAGGCATTTTTGTTTTATGTTTGAGACTAAGCAGATCATTTTCTGCTTTAGAAAATGACTGTGACAGAAGTGTGAAAAATCCATAGGAAGAGGGTAAGACTAGATGCAAAACCACTTAGGAATTAGGTTGCCAGGTGAAAAACAGGATGCCCAGTTAAATTTTAATTTCTTGGAAAAAATATACTTCAGATAAACGGTGAATAATTTTATAATTTAAGTATGTCCCCAGGTATTATAGGGTACAGGCAGATGTTCTTAAGGATTGAAAAAGTGTTGCTTTAGTAAGAAGAAAACCAAAGAAAAATTCAAAGGAGTACTTTTAGTGGAAGTAGGATAGTAGAAACCAGACTGCAGAGCATTGACAGATAAATGGAAGTTAAGGACATTAAATCAGTGTTTGCAAACAAGTTTTTTCAGAAGTTGATTTGAGAGAGGGAAGAAGGGGTTTATTTCACTGACTGACTTATTTCAGTAGTTTTCTTTCTTTCTTTTTTTTTTTTAATGCTGCTGTTGTTAAGCCTATTGACGCCAACTGTTTAGTTGTAAATAACTCCAAACATCTTACTTAATGTAACCAAGGATAAAAGAGAAAGTATGTTTTCCTTGTGGCGTTAGTAGAATCTGCCTAATAATATTTCTCTTCTTTTTATCTTTCTCTCTCCTTTCTTTCTGAATAATGTGGCTTTCTGGAGACGTTCAGGTCTCTTCAATTTTTTTACCAAATTCCAACATTAAGACTGCTTGAGGCCTGCCCGTCCCCTCTGACTCACTGGAATCTCTTTGTCAGCTGTCTGCCTGTCAGTAGATGGAAACAAGGTGTAGCATAAACCCTGTTCAGGCAATTAACCAGTGAAATGGGTGAGGTTCTCTACTCTCCCCTACAAAAGCATTTTTGAGAGCTTTTTCAACAAGGAACATTTTAAAGACAGGAGTGCTTTTAATATTTGAAATACTCATTTATCTCCTATATCTCTTACTACTTCAGATATACCTTAAAAAGCACTAGTCTGTCATGGAAAGAAGTTGCATATGTACCCTAAGAAAAAGCCAGTTTTCTTTTCCTCAAGCTAACCTAAATTCTCCTTAAACACCAGTCTTCCTCTCTCAGCAGTGCCTAGGAATTCAAGTGCCTAGATTCTTCCTCTGGAGCTCCTATTGTGTCTGAAGTCTTATTCCTTGACGCCTTACCTAATAACTAGCAGCTTAAGGTCTCAGGTTTCTTTGGCAGAGATGCCCCCTCACCCCCGCCCTTTCTGTTTATTTGTTTAAGGAAAAACATCACCCCATACTAGCTCTTACTGGCAAGTTTATATACTCTAGTAATATGGATCCTAAGAGTAGCTCTTAACCTCTGAAAGTAAATTCATTAGCCTGTATAAGTAGACTGGCAGATTATTATTTATGTTAATGGTGATCTAATATAAGCATTTAAAATGGATCATTGTTTTAATACTTTACATTTAAAAAACCATTTTATTGGGAAAAATCCCAACTAGTTCTAGAACTATGTCATTAAGCAAAAAAAGGAAACTAGAAAATTTTTAAAATATTAACTTCCTCTAGGCAAGATATGCAGAACTTTTTACTATACTGTATTGAAAATGATATCTAATAATGAAGACTCTTCTAATTTAATACTTTAAATGTTTTATTCATTGAAAAGGTAATCATGTAGGGAAGGATACATCTTGTTCTTTTATTATATCCAAATCCAATAATTTTCATGTTAATTTGGGACATACCTGGCTGTAACCTGGATAAGTTGTACTGCGCTTAATCTGATTGGACCTCACATTCTAATCACAGTTCTCTAACAAAAACTGAGTGTTCTGCATTTCCGTCTGATTCTAATACTAACTATCCAGAGTTAGCACAGATCTCCCAAATTCAGGTTGTCAGTCCTACAAGACTGCCCCACTTCAAACTTTAGTTACAAGTCAGGTATCCCCAAGCCACTTGCACTTACGCCTACCTAACCACCAATTCAGGGTTCTTTATATTAATTTCAGTAATTTGCTGGAATAACTCCCTGAAAGCTCCATACTTATAATTATAGTTTTATTATAAAGGATACAACTCAGGATCAACCAAATGGAAGAGAGACACAGAGTGAGATCAGGGTGGGAGTAGACAGATCATCCATGCCCTCTCTTTATGGAATCTTATGTCACCCTCCCAGCATATCAATGTTTTTACCAATCAGGAAATTTGCACGGAGTTTCAGGGTCCAGAGTTTTTATATGGAGTTTTATTACATAGGCTTGATTCATTAAATATTTAGCTATACAATTAAATTCACTCTCCAGTTCTTCTCCCCTCCCTGGTGGTTAGGGATAAGGCTGAAAGTACCAGCTGTTCAATCATGTGATTGGTCTTTCTGGCATGACCAGCCCCTCCCTTCAAACTCTGTAGAGTCTAAGGGGCTACCAAGAGTCAACTCATTAATGTAAACTTCAGTATTTTTAAAAGGACATTATTATAAACAACAAAGTGTATTCCTATCACTCAGGAAATTCCAAGTGTTTTTGAAGCTCTGTGCCCAGACACAGGGACAAAGACCAGATATATTCTTTTATTGTATCACAGATCTCAAGAATATATTTGATTCAGTCCTGTACATTTAAACAAGTGAAATACTACCTCATATTATAGCTGAGCCATCGGGCAGTGAGAACTTACATGTTTGGCTCAAGGTCACATAACTAGTAAATTCTAGAAAAGGCTGGAATCCCAGTTACCATAACCAATGATATGTTCATTTTCTGTGGACATTAACTTAGAGTATGAGACTAACTTTTCCTAGTAGAATGTGAGGCCATCCATAAAATTTGTACCAAGGAAACATTATCTGTTTTCAGCTTGGAAAGAGTCGTGCTGACTTTTTATGGTTTTTAACCCAGCTCTTTTCATATGAGAACATCCTGTGTGGAATCACCCTTAATCATTTCTCTGATGTTTAGTTTTTTCAGGATTCCTGATAATAAGTCTTGATTCTTTTCCTTTTAATGGTCAGCATTTCTTTGTTTTGTACCTTTTTTTTTTGCAGTTTTTGGCCTGGGCTGGGTTTGAACCCGCCACCTCCAGCATATGGGGCCCTACTCCTTTTAGCCACAGGTGCTGCCTTGTTTTGTATCTTTTAAAATATTTGTGAGTTGTAGCTCAAGATTGTTACTGTCACTGGCTAGGGAAATTAAAACAAAGAGCTTTGTCCAGAAACCTATATGCCAATCAGCTATTATTACTTAGAGAAAATTTTATCCTCCTGCTTTCCAGAAATGATTTGAGACCAATTTCAATAGTATAAATTTGAAAATAAATTGCAAGTAAGAAAGCAAAAATGGGACAAAGAGAAGAATGGCAAGAATACAAGTGAAAAATTAGTAGAGAGGTAGTAAAAACTTAGTGACAGCATGTTGAACCATATATAAAGATTTCTCATCTACAAGGGCAACATTTTTTAAAATTCCAAATTTCAAGATAAATTTCTCATAATAATTCTCATAGAACTGAATAGAAGTTCTATTTTCTGAATATCTCCCCAAAATGTATATGTTGAAATCCTAAACCTCAAGGTAATGCTAGTACAAGGTGAGGCCTCTGGGAAGTGATTAGGTTATAAGGACAAAGACCTCTTAAACAGGATCAGTGCCTTTATAAATTGACCTCAGAGCGATCTCTCTGTCCTTCTACCTGTGGGCACACAGTGAATAAGCACTATCTAAGAACCAGAAAATAGGCTCTCACTACACACCAAATCTGCAGTGCCCTGATGTTAGATTTCGCATCCTCTGGAACTGTGAAAAATAAATTTGTTTTTTATAAGCTTCCCACTTTATGGTATTTTGTTATAGCAACCTGAATAAACTAAGAAACCCTAATGTACTATCATGGACATTTGTTTCAATTCCAATTTCATAGCCAACATAAAAATAGAATCCATGTTGTTATGAATTCTTATAGTACTCTTTCCTTGTATCAAAATCTTAAGTCATTTTTTGTACATTTAATTTTCATTTTTATTCATTATAATCAACATTATCTAGAGCTGTGATGTTTAATACTATATCTACCAGCCACAAAAGGCTATTGAGCACTTGAAATGTTGCTAGTCAGAAATGAATGTGCTCTAAGTGTAAAATACATACCAGATTTTGAAAAAAGTATAAAATACCTTAATATTTTTGAAAATATTGATTTCATGTTGCATTTATATTTTAAATATATTAAGTTCAATAAAATTTCTCCTATTTCTTTTTTTTAATGTGTCTACTAGAAATTCTAAACTTAGCCATATGGCTTGTATTTCTATTTAGAGAGAGAATCTGTTCTCTATGCAAAATTTCAGATAGCCACAACTTTGGATATACGTTCATCTGGTGGAATATTCATTGTTAAACAAACACATGGATAAAATTAAGTCCTTAAAAGCATAGTAAAAATATCAAGGATATAAAGTTACTACTTTGGAACACAAATCTTTCTCATTTTCAGGAAACCCACCCCTTTCATGGCAGATCTTCAGTTTTCCTAGACATAATGCACAGAAGCAGTTCCAGTTGCCAACTGGAAGAGGCCTAGTTTTAATAGATCTATTGTGAAATTGGCCCTTATTATACAAAATTATGATGGATTCAGAAACTTGAGATGAAATTTTTGACTTTACATGCATCTATATATTTTTATGATTTTAGTATTTCCTAACTAAATGTTAAAGCATATTTGATATGTATAAAAAGGAACATGTAAAGTGAATATTTGTTTTTAGATATTCTAGGGTGCATATTGAAATAACAGAGACAGGCTTAGAAGGATTAGAAGGATTAGATTTTAATGGTTCATTGGCTTAGTCTTTTTTGCCTTATTTTTAAATCTGTAAAATCCTCAGTAATTACAAATTCCCCTTTCCTCTTTAGGATTCTAGAGCTGTAGGTTCAAGGCTTGGGACATTTTTGGTATCCTTGACTATTATTTGTCTGTGGAATATTAAGGAAAAATTCAATGCCATGTGTCAGGACATTGTTCTGCCACTTGTAATAGTCTTTATTTTTCTTGATTCTTCTTCCTGTGCATTAGAATATTATTTTCTTAGACAAAGAGCAGCCCTTCAGTCTCACTGTGTTGTTCAGGCTGGTCTTGAGCTTTTGGCCTCAAGTAATCCTCCACTTTGGCCTCTTAGTGCCATGATTACAGGTGTGAACCATCATGCCAGCTTAATAATTCTTATATGTTAGGCAAGACATAGAAATTGGCTTTTCCAGTTTCTAGGTTTATTCCTTTTAACCCAGTGTCTCTCTCCAGATGAATTTGTACTGTCAATGACATCATTACTGCAAGTGCCTAGACTTTCATTTCCTCTCTGCATATAATACATGGTACAGCCAGATTGAGACTGATCTGCTTATCTACTTAGCAGCTGCGTGAAAGGTGCATCATGCTTATGGCTATTTCCTAGGCTTTAGGGAATCAATTCCTTGTTAATTAAAAAGTGATGTCTCTCTTAGTTCTCAATGATAAGAAGCTGGGGGAATTGAACTATAGAAACGATTTACAAATACATTTGCAGACTGGTTTGCATTTGCTATCAGACTTTATTTTATAGTTTTTTTTATTTTATTTTATAGTATTAATCGTATTTCCTACAAAGAAACTTTGACAATAACTTAGAATTAACCTTTATTTTCCTCTGCTCTTTTTTTTTTTTTTTATTGTTGGGGATTCATTGAGGGTACAATAAGCCAGGTTACACTGATTGCAATTGTTAGGTAAAGTCCCTCTTGCAATCATGTCTTGCCCCCATAAAGTGTGACACACACCAAGGCCCCACCCACCTGCCTCCTTCCCTCTTACTGTTTCCCGCCCCATAACCATAATTGTCATTAATTGTCCTCATATCAAAATTGAGGACATAGGATTCATGCTTCTCCATTCTTGTGATGCTATACTAAGAATAATGTCTTCCACGTCCATCCAGGTTAATACGAAGGATGTAAAGTCTCCATTTTTTTTAATGGCTGAATAGTATTCCATGGTATACATATACCACAGCTTGTTAATCCATTCCTGGGTTGGTGGGCATTTAGGCTGTTTCCACATTTTGGCGATTGTAAATTGAGCTGCAATAAACAGTCTAGTACAAGTGTCCTTATGATAAAAGGATTTCTTTCCTTCTGGGTAGATGCCCAGTAATGGGATTGCAGGATTAAATGGGAGGTCTAGCTTGAGTGCTTTGAGGATTCTCCATACTTCCTTCCAGAAAGGTTGTACCAGTTTGCAGTCCCACCAGCAGTGTAAAAGTGTTCCCTTCTCTCCACATCCACGCCAGCATCTGCAGTTTTGAGATTTTGTGATGTGGGCCATTCACACTGGGGTTAGATGATATCTCAGGGTTGTTTTGATTTGCATTTCTCCAATATATAGAGATGATGAACATTTTTTCATGTGTTTGTTAGCCATTCGTCCGTCGTCTTTAGAGAAAGTTCTATTCATGTCTCTTGCCCATTGATATAAGGGACTGTTGGCTTTTTTCATGTGGATTAATTTGAGTTCTCTATAGATCCTAGTTATCAAGCTTTTGTCTGATTGAAAATATGCAAATATCCTTTCCCATTGTGTAGGTGGTCTCTTTGCTTTGGTTATTGTCTCCTTAGCTATACAGAAGCTTTTCAGTTTAATGAAGTCCCATTTGTTTATTTTTGTTGTTGTTGCAATTGCCATGGCAGTCTTCTTCATGAAGTCTTTCCCCAGGCCAATATCTTCCAGTGTTTTTCCTATGCTTTCTTGGGGGATTTTTATTGTTTCATGCCTTAAGTTTAAGTCCTTTATCCATCTTGAATCAATTTTTGTGAGTGGGGAAAGGTGTGGGTCCAGTTTCAGTCTTTTACATGTAGACATCCAGTTCTCCCAACACCATTTATTGAATAGAGAGTCTTTCCCCCAAGGTATGTTCTTGTTTGGTTTATCAGAGATTAGGTGGTTGTAAAATGTTAGTTTCATTTCTTGGTTTTCAATTCGATTCCAAGTGTCTATGTCTCTGTTTTTGTGCCAGTACCATGCTGTCTTGACCACTATGGCTTTGTAGTACAGACTAAAATCTGGTATGCTGATGCCCCCAGCTTTATTTTTGTTACAGAGAACTGCCTTAGCTATACGGGGTTTTTTCTGGTTCCATACAAAATGCAGAATCATTTTCTCCAAATCTTGAAAGTACGATGTTGGTATTTTGATAGGAATGGCATTGAATAGGTAGATTGCTTTGGCAAGTATAGACATTTTAACAATGTTGATTCTTCCCATCCATGAGCATGGTATGTTCTTCCATTTGTTAATATCCTCTGCTATTTCCTTTCTGAGGATTTCATAGTTTTCTTTATAGAGGTCCTTCACCTCCTTCGTTAGGTATATTCCTAGGTATTTCATTTTCTTTGAGACTATGGTGAAGGGAGTTGTGTCCTCAATTAGCTTCTCATCTTGACTGTTATTGTTGTACACAAAGGCTACTGACTTGAGGACATTGATTTTATATCCTGAAACATTACTGTATTTTTGATGACTTCTCGGAGTCTTGTGGTTGAGTCTTTGGGGTTCTCTAAGTATAAGATCATGTCGTCAGCAAAGAGGGAGAGTTTGACCTCCTCTGCTCCCATTTGGATTCCCTTTATTTCCTTGTCTTGCCTAATTGTATTGGCTAGAACTTCCAGCACTACGTTGAATAGTAAAGGTGACAGAGGACAACCTAGTCTGGTTCCAGTTCTAAGAGGAAAAGCTTTCAGTTTTACTCGATTCAGTAAAATATTGGCTGTGGGTTTGTCATAGATAGCTTCAATCAGTTTTAGAAATGTGCCACCTATGCCTATACTCTTCAGTGTTCTAATTAGAAAAGGATGCTGGATTTTATCAAATGCTTTTTCTGCATCTATTGAGAGGATCATGTGATCTTTATTTTTGCCTCTGTTAATATGGTGGATAACGTTTATAGACTTGCATATGTTAAACCAGCCTTGCATCCCTGGGATGAAGCCTACTTGGTCATGATGAATGACTTTTTTGATGATAAGCTGTAATCTGTTTGCTAGGATTTTGTTGAGAATTTTTGCGTCTATGTTCATGAGTGAGATTGGTCTGAAATTCTCCTTTTTGTTTGGGTCTTTTCCTGGTTTTGGTATCAGGGTGATGTTTGCTTCATAGAATGTGTTGGGGAAGATTCCTTCTTCCTCAATTTTTTGGAATAATTTCTGCAGTACAGGAATAAGCTCTTCCTTGAAGGTTTGATAGAATTCTGGAGTGAAGCCATCTGGACCAGGGCATTTTTTGGTTGGAAGCTTTTTTATTGTTTCTTTGATCTCAGTGCTTGAAATTGGTCTGTTCAGGAGGTCTATTTCTTCCTGGCTGAGTGTAGGGAGAGGGTGTGATTCCAAATATTGATCCATTTCTTTCACATTGTCAAATTTCTGGGCATAGAGTTTCTGGTAGTATTCAGAGATGATCTCTTGTATCTCTGTGGGATCAGTTGTTATTTCCCCTTTATCATTTCTGATTGAGGTTACTAGAGATTTTACTTTTCTATTCCTCGTTAGTCTGGCCAATGGTTTATCTATTTTATTTATTTTTTCAAAAAACCAACTCCTTGTTTCATTAATTTTCTGAATGATTCTTTTGTTTTCAATTTCATTGATCTCTGATTTGATTTTGGATATTTCTTTTCTTCTACTGAGTTTAGGCTTAGATTGTTCTTCTTTTTCCAATTCCATAAGATCTCTTGTGAGATTGTTGATGTGCTCTCTTTCTGTTTTTCGAATGTAGGCATCTAAAGCGATGAATTTTCCTCTCAAAACTGCTTTTGCAGTATCCCACAGGTTTTGGTAGCTTGTGTCTTCATTGTTGTTATGCTCAAGGAAGTTAATGATTTCCTGTTTTATTTCTTCCTTCACCCATCTGTTATTCAACAGAAGATTGTTTAGTTTCCATGCCTTTGGGTGGAGTCGAGCATTTTTGTTAGAGTTGAGTTCCACCTTTAGTGCCTTATGGTCTGAGAAGATACAAGGTAAAATTTCAATTCTTTTGATTCTGTTGATATTTGTTTTGTGTCCCAGGATATGATCAATTTTGGAGAATGTTCCATGGGGTGATGAGAAGAATGTATATTCTTTATCTTTGGGATGGAGTGTTCTATATGCGTCTATCAAGCACAGTTGTTCTAGGGTCTTATTTAAGTCTCTTATATCCTTGTTTAATTTCTATTTAGAGGATCTAAAGAGGAGGATCTAAAGGTCCAGCTCTGTAAGAGGAGTGTTAAGGTCCCCTGTTATTATGGTATTATCAGATATCATATTGCTCAGACTGAGTAAGGTCTGTTTCAAGAATCTGGGAGCATTTAAATTGGGTGCATAGATATTTACAATTGAAATGTCTTCTTGTTGTATTTTTCCCTTGACCAATATAAAGTGACCATCTTTGCCTTTTTTGACTTTAGTTGCTTTAAATCCACATGTACCTGAAAATAAGATTGCAACTCCTCTTTTCTTCTGAATTCCATTTGCCTGAAAAATTGTCTTCCAACCCTTGACTCGGAGCTTTAATTTGTCTTTTGAAGCCAGGTGTGTTTCTTGCAGACAGAAAATGGATGGCTTGTGTTTTTTAATCCAGTCGACCAATCTATGTCTCTTCAGTGGGGAATTCAAGCCATTAACATTTATTGAGATAATTGATAAGCGTGGTAGTATTCTATTCGTCTTATTTTGTGAGAGTCCGTTGCTTAGTTTTATCTTTTGCATCAGTGTGGAGGTTAGGTTCTGTCCTTTAATTTCTGAGTTCTTACTTTGCTGCTGATCCATTGTGGTGGTCAGTGTGCAGAACAGGTTGAAGTATTTCCTGTAGAGCTGGTCTTGTTGTGGCGAATTTCCTCAATGTTTGTATATCCGTAAATGATTTGATTTCTCCATCAATTTTGAAGCTTAGCTTAGCGGCGTACAGAATTCTGGGCTGAAAATTGTTCTGTTTAAGTAGATTAAAGGTAGATGACCATTGTCTTCTTGCTTGGAAAGTTTCATTAGAGAAGTCTGCGGTCACTCTGATGGATTTGCCCCTGTAGGTCAACTGGCGCTTACTCCTGGCAGCTTGCAGAATCTTTTCTTTTGTCTTGACTTTGGACAGGTTCATCACAATGTGTCTTGGAGAAGCTCGGTTAGAGTTGAGGCGACCTGGGGTCCGATAGCCCTCTGAAAGCAGTGTGTCAGAATCTTTGGTGATATTTGGGAAATTTTCTTTTATAATATTCTCTAGTATGGCTTCCATTCCTCTGGGGCATTCTTCTTCCCCTTCTGGAATTCCTATAACTCGTATGTTGGAACGCTTCATAAAGTCCCATAATTCTGACAGTGAACGTTCTGCTTTCTCTCTCTTCTTTTCTGCCTCTTTTACTATCTGAGTTATCTCAAGAACTTTGTCTTCTACCTCAGAAATTCTTTCTTCTGCATGGTCTAACCTGTTGCTGATACTTTCCATTACATCTTTAAGTTCCCTGATTGACTGTTTCATTTCCTTCAGCTCTGCTATATCCTTTTTATATTCTTCATATCGTTCATCTCTTATTTGATTGTGTTTTTGGATTTCCTTTTGGTTATTTTCCACTTTATTAGCAGTTTCCTTCATTGTTTCCATCATTTCTTTCATTGTTTTCAACATGTGTATTCTAAATTCCCTTTCTGTCATTCCTAACATTTCTGTATAGGTGGAATCCTCTGCAGTAGCTACCTCATGGTCCCTTGGCGGGGTTGTTCTGGACTGGTTCTTCATGTTGCCTGGAGTTTTCTGCTGATTCTTCCTCATGGGTGATTTCTTTTATCTGTTTCCTTGCCCTAATTTTCCTTTCACTTCCTCTTGCTCTTTAAGTTCTCGTGCCTGTGGAAGTTGCGGGTGGGTTTAGACGGATTGAACACACGGGACCACTTAACGGTTTTCCACTGTTTTAGTCCTCCTCTTGGGGTCCAGAAGTCTCTCGCTGACTCCCTGTACTCTCTCAGTGGTGATGATAGGCAGATCCTACCAGCCAGAGATGCCTGGAGTCCTATATCCCCAGACTCATGGTGCCCAGATGCAAGGAAGCTGTTACTCGGCTGCCATCTTGCTCCGCCTCCCTTTCCTCTGCTCTTTTTATAAAAAGTGTGTTTTAGAGAACTTTACTTTTTAGAACAATTTAAAATTCGTAGCAAACCTGAGTCGAAATTACAGAGTTCCAAAATACTCCTTTGCCCCACCACACACAGAGCCTATTCTACTATTATCATCCCACACTAGGGTGGTACATGTCTTATAATCAATGAACCAACAATGACATATCCTAATTACCGAAAGTCCGTACTTTTCATTAGGGTTCACTTAGTCTTGTAAATTCTATGGTTTTACTATAGTAACATGTATCTACCATTATAATTTCATAGAGAATGATTTTATTGCCTTAGAGATTCTCTGTTCTCCACCTATTCATTCGTTTTATCTCTCTATTCCCTAGCAATCACTGATCCTTTATTGTCTCCATAGTTTTCCCTTATCCAGAATGTCGAATAGTTGTAGCCTTTTCAGATTGGCTTCTTTCATTTAGAAATATGTGTTTCATGTTCATCCATGTTTTTCCATAGCTTGATAGCCAATTTCTTATCTCTACATAATTCCACTGTCTAACTGTAACACAGTTCATTTACCATCCACCTACTAAAGAACATCTTCATTGCATCCGAGGAATGAAAATTACAAATAAAGCTGCTCAAAACATTGTTGTCCAGATATTGTGTGGATGTAGGTTTTCAACTCATTTGGGTAATACCAAGCAATGCAGTTGCTGAATCGAATGACAAAATTATGTTTAGGATGAATAGGAAACACCAGGAATCTGCCTTCCCACCTAGGCAGCAATTGCATTTGCAGAATTTATATGATGCAATTATTTTGGAACTTTGGAGTCTATTGAAGACTTGTAAAATCCAAGGGAAGGCTTGGACTTTAAAGTTTGGTTAATTTTGATTAATTTTATTTCTTAGCACAATAGCCACTACCTATCCACAACCTTCAGATCTCATGGTAGGCAACTGTACATGTGCTCACAGATCAGCTTACACATATCCTGTGGGACCCAGGTAGGACAAAAATTACCTCATCTTCTGAATGTAGGTTATCTATGTTCAGATCACTGAATGTTGCTTCTAATCACAGAAGTTAAAACAAGAGGCAGATAGCCATTGTTATTCATCCTTTCAGATTGTTGAAAGCCCATTCTCTCTGGCTAAAGTGATGTCCAGGATATTTAAAAGGTTGTTACAGTTTTAATTCCTTTCATTTTTTATTTTTCTCTTTTTGGGAGCCAAACATTAAAGATTAGAACATTCAACAGCAACTGCATAATTGGGGAAAATTAGAAACTATTGTGCAAATTCAGGGAACGAATCAGACTCAGAAAAGATGTAACAAAATGTGAATTTTACATTCAGACTGAGGCTTGCACACACACAGCCTGCAACAATCAACAAAAGAAAAACAATGAAAAAAAAGCAAATTCTGAGTAAGAGTGAGAATCTGTTTTCCAGAGTTACATATTGTTATATTCAAATGTCTAGTTATCATCGAAAAATCACAAGGAATGCAAAGAAAGTAAAGAAAAAGGTAAATGAACAAAAACTTCCCTTGAAAAAGACCTGATGATGGATCTACTAGACAAAGACTTTAGGCTCAAGCGGCTAAGGCGCCAGCCACATACACCTGAGCTGGCGGGTTCGAATCCAGCCCGGGCCCGCCAAACAACAATTTTGGCTGCAACTAAAAAAAAAAAATAGCTGGGCTTTGTGGTGGGCACCTGTAGTCCCAGCTACTTGGGAGGCGGAGGCAGGAGAATCGCTTGAGCCCAAGAGTTGGAGGTTGCTGTGAGCTGTGAAGCCATGGCACTGTACCCAGGGCAACAGCTTGAGACTCTGTCTCAAAAAAAAAAAAAAAAAAGACTTTAAAACAACTGCCTTAAAGATGCACAGAGCACTAAAAGAGGATGTGAGGAAACTCAAGTAAATGATACAAAGGGTAAAATGAGAATAGCAGTAAAGAGTTAGAAAACAAACTGAAAAAAATTCTGGAGCTGAAATGTACAATAACCGAAATGAAATTTTTACTGGAGTGATTCAAAGGCAGATTTGAGTAAAAATAAAAAAGAGTCAGTTAATGTTAAGGTGGGGCAACAGAGATTATTGGATTTGAAGAACAGAAAGAAAAATTGAAAAAAAGTAAACAGAGCTTAAGGGTCATGTGGGACACTGTCAAGCAAACCAACTTAGACATATTGGAAGTCCCAGAAGAACAAGAGAGAAAAGAGTAAATAGAATATTTCAAGAAATAATGACTAAAAACTCCCCAAATTTTATGAAAGATATGACCATAAACATATAAGAAGAATTTAGTGAAGAATTTGAAGTAACATTAGCTAAAAGAGACTTAGACCCACACTGAGGAACATTATAATCAAACTTTCAAAAGACAAAAAGAAAATCTTTAAAGCATCAAGAGAGAAGTCACATCATATCCAAAAGATCCTTAATAATATAATCAACAGATTTTTCATTACAAATTTTGGGGGCCAGGACACAGTGGATCAATATATTCAGGATGGCAAAAGAAAAAACTGTTAGCAAAAAATGGAGGCAGAAAAAAATACTACATTTGGAAAAACTGTCCTTTAAAAGTGAGGGAGAAATGAAGACATTCCCAAATAAACAAAAGCTAAGAGATTTCTTAACTGTTGGACCTGCGCTGTAATAAATGCTCAAGGGAGTCCTGTAAGGTGAAATGGAAGTACGCTAGTCTGTTGCTTGAAGCCATGTGAAAAAATAAATATCATAGTTAAGGTATATACATGGGCTGTTATATATGTTAGTATTATTATAACAATGGTTTGCAACTTCTTTTTGTTTTCTGCATGATTTAAGAGACTAATACGTTTGAAAAACCATTTAGTCTAATAGCAAATTTTGTTTTAACATTGGTTTGCCACTCCACATTTAGTTTTATGCGTAATTAAAAAATTATTATTTCATGTTTTTATGCACACAGTGTGTAAGGAAGTAATTTTGTGATATCAACAACCAAAATGGGTGGGGATGGTGCTATAAAGGAGCAGCATTTTTGTATGTTATTGAAGTTAAACTGATGTATTTTGTATCTTAAAATAGAGTGTGTTAAACTTTAGGGTGTTAAATGAAATCTCCATGCTAATTACAAGGAAGATAACTGTAAAATATACACAAAATGAGGAAGGAATTTAAGCATTTTACTTAAAAAATCATCTAAGCACACAAAAAGATAGTAATGCAGGAAATGAGGGACACAAAAGCAAGCAATAAGACATATAGAAAACAAATAGCAAAATGGAAGTAAGTTTCTCCTTATCACTAATTACGTTCAGTGTAATTGCATTAAACTATCCAATAAAAAGATAGGAATTAACAGAGTGTATTTTTTAAAATGCTCCAACCATGTACTGTTTACAAGAGACTAACTTTAGATACAAAGGTACAAATAGGTTGTAAGTGAAATGATGAAAAAGGTATTCTATGCAAGCAGTAGACAAAAGAGAGCAGGGGTTACTAGACGGTTTTTTTTTTTAAATGGAAATCAATACTAAATAAAGCTGAAAAATTCAAAAAAAAAATACATTATAAGGGAAATAAATGCTTAGAGAGGAATGAACATGAAAATACAATGTACCCAAAACTTATGGGATGCAGGAAAAACTGGGAGTAATTTATATCTATAACTTCTTACATTAGGAAAACAAACAAACAAACAAACAAAGAAAGATCTCAAATCAACAACCTAACTTTATGACTTAAGAAGTTAAGAAGAGCAAACTAAATCCAAAGAAGAAAGGAAATGATAAAGATTAGTGTATAAATAGGGCCAAGGAAAACAATAATGAAAATAAGTGAATTCAAAAGATGGTTCTTTGGAAATATCAACAAAATTGAAAATCTAGCTAGACAGTATAAGAAGAAAAGAGAGAAGATTCAAATTATTAAAATAAAAGCAAAGTGGAGATATTACTGATTTAGCAGAAATAATTATAATATTACTATGAACAGTGGTAGCCCAACAAAGTGGATAGCCTAGATGAAGTGAACAAATGTCTAGAAACACAAAACATGCCAATACTAAATCATGAAAAAAATAGAAAATCTGAATGGATCTATATCTCAGTAAGGAGATTGACACAGTAATCAAGATCTCCTGACAAAGAAAAGGTCTGAACCTGATAGTTTCATTCTTGAAATTTACAAGACATTAAAATAATAGCTAATACTAGCCCTTCTCAAACTTTTTCAAAAAACTAAATAGGAGAGAACATTTTCAAATGTGTTCTAAGAGACCAAAATTACACTGATCCCAAAGCCATGCAAAGACAGTATAAGAAAACTACAGACCAATGTTATTATGAATATTAGTGTAAAAGTCTTCAACAAAATATTATCAAACCATATCAGACCATGTATTAAACTATTATACAACATAGTAAAGCAGTTTTATACCTGGAATGCAAGGATAGTTTAACATGCCAAAATCAATCAATATAATATACTGCATTAATAGAATGAAAGGGAAAAAATCCACAGATCATCTCAATTGATGCTGACATTTGACAAAAGTCAACACCCTATCATCATAAAAAGGAACTACAAATAGAAGGAAATAGACTCAAAAAATGTGAACTTTGTACTCAATGGTGACAGGCTGACTGCTTTTTCTCTAAGATAATTAAGGTCAAGATGTACCCTTTTTCAGGTTTTTATTCCATGTGTTGCTAAAATTTCTGATCAGAGCAATTAGGCTATAAAAGAAGTAAGAGGCATCTCAGTTGGAAAGAAAGGAGTAAAATTATCTCTGCTCACAATGATGTGATCTTGTATGTATAAAACCATAAAGGTTCCACAAAACCTATTAGAATTAATAAATGAATTCATCAAAGTATCAGGATACAACATCCATGCGCAAAAATCTGTTGTATTTTTGTTACTAAGAATGAATAGTGTGAAAAGAAAAATTATTAAAACAATTCTATTTACAGTAGTTTCAAAAATACTTCAGAATTAATTTAACCAAGTAGGTGAAAGACATGTACAATGCAAACTATAAAATATTGCTATCCAAAATTATAGAGGACATAAATAAATGGAAACACATTTCATGTTTATGGATTTAAAGACTTAATATTTTTAAGATGTTGGTGCTACCCAGATTCTGCACAATCTCTGTTAAAATCCCACTGATGTTTTGTGCAGAAAGGGGAAAGCCCCGTCTGACAATTTATATGGAATTGCAAGGGATCCTAAGTAGGCAAAACAATGTTGAAAAAAGAACAAAACTGGAGGATTCATACTTCCTCATTTCAAAACTTTGTACAAAGCTACTTCAATCAACAGTGTTATCCTAGGATAAAGATAGACATATAGATCAATGGAATAGAGAGCCCAGAAACAAACTTCTGCATATATTGTCAAATTAATTTTAAGAAGGGTTCTAAGACCATTCAATGGAGAAAGGAAACCCTTTTCAACTGATGATATCCACATATAATGAAGTTGGACCTTTACTTAGCACCATCTACTAAAATTAACTCAATATAGATCAAAGACCTAAAGAGAAGACCTAAAACTGTAAAACTCTTAGAAGAAAACAAAGGTCAAAACTTCAGAATGCTGGATTTGTCAGTGATTTCTTGCATATGACACCAAAGACAAAGGCAACAAAATAGACAAATTGAACTTTCTTTCTTTTTTTTTTTTGAGACAGAGTCTTAGGTTGTCGCCCTCAGTAGAGTGATGTGACATCACAGCTCACAGCAACCTCCAACTCCTGGGCTTAGGCGATTTTCCCACCTAAGCTTCCCAAGTAGCTGGGACTACAGGTGCCCGTCACAACACCCAGCTATTTTTTTGTTGTAGTTTGGCCGGGGCCAGGTTTGAGCACCCGCCACCCTTTGTATATGGGGCGGTGCCCTACCCACTGAGCCACAGGCACTACCTGACAGATTGAACTTTATGAAAATTTTTAGACTTTGTTTACCAAAGGAGAATATCAACAGTAGAAAAAGGTAATTTATGGAAAAAGGGAGAAAGTATTTACAGATTATTTGTCTGATACAGGATTAATGCCCATAATATATATAGAACTTCTGAAACTTAACAACCAACAAACAACTCTGTTAAATATGTGTGAAGGATTTGAATAGACATTTCTCCAAAGATGATATGCAACTGGACAGTTACAATATGAAAAGATGCTTAACATCAGTAATGATTAAGGAAATCTTAATTAAAAATTAAATGAGATATAGCATATAGCATGATGGCAGAAAAGAACTTTCCAGCACTCATCTCCTCACAGAAACATCAGTTATAGTGGCATTCATTACACAATTACCTCATTACCCATGTTACCTCACCCCTCCCCCACTCAGACAGTATATTGCAGAGATAACTCTCTCTGCAGGACACACAGAATTAAATGTGCACTAAACTTCACCACAGAGCCCAGCATTTTTTTTTTTTTTTTGAGACAGAGTCTCACTATGTCACCCTTGGCAGAGTGCTCTGACATCACAGCTCACAGCAACCTCCAGCTCTTGGGCTTAGGTGATTCTCTTGCCTCAACCTCCCGAGTAGCTGGGCCTACAGGTGCCCACCACAAGGCCCGGCTATTTTTTTGTTGCAGTTTGGCTGGGGTTGGGTTTGAACCCACCACCCTCCTTATATGGGGCTGGCGCCCTACTCACTGAGCCACAGGGGCTGCCCCACAGAGCCCAGCATTAGCTCTACCTCTTTGAATGCTGATGCCAGGCTGTCCCTCATGGCCCCAACCTCCAGAGTGGTAACTATGAACTTAGCCATGAATCTTACTCCTGCATGCAGGCCTGCTCCAGCTCTTATAGACACTCCCTTCAGGCTGAATAGTATTCCATTTGTATACACTAAATTTTTGTTACCCAGTCATACATTATTGAATACTTAGGTTGTTTTTATGTCTTAGCTAATACCAGTCATGCTACATGGAACATGAGGGTGCAGAAATCTCTTTGAGATACAGACTTTATATCCTTTGGATATATATCTAAAAGTGGAATTGCTGGATCATAGAATAGCTCTTTTTAAATTTTTTTGAGGAACTTTTTCATAATGGTTGTAGTAATTTACATTTATACCAACAATGTACAGGCTTTCCTTTTTTGTACATCCTCACCAACAGTTTTTATCTCTTGTATTTTTTTTCTTTTTTTTTTTTTTTTTTATTCTTGGGGATTCATTGAGGGTACAATAAGCCAGGTTACACTGATTGCAATTGTTAGGTAAAGTCCCTCTTGCAATCATGTCTTGCCCCCATAAAGTGTGACACACACCAAGGCCCCACCCACCTCCCTCCTTCCCTCTTACTGTTTCCCGCCCCATAACCATAATTGTCATTAATTGTCCTCATATCAAAATTGAGGACATAGGATTCATGCTTCTCCATTCTTGTGATGCTATACTAAGAATAATGTCTTCCACGTCCATCCAGGTTAATACGAAGGATGTAAAGTCTCCATTTTTTTTAATGGCTGAATAGTATTCCATGGTATACATATACCACAGCTTGTTAATCCATTCCTGGGTTGGTGGGCATTTAGGCTGTTTCCACATTTTGGCGATTGTAAATTGAGCTGCAATAAACAGTCTAGTACAAGTGTCCTTATGATAAAAGGATTTCTTTCCTTCTGGATAGATGCCCAGTAATGGGATTGCAGGATCAAATGGGAGGTCTAGCTTGAGTGCTTTGAGGTTTCTCCATACTTCCTTCCAGAAAGGTTGTACTAGTTTGCAGTCCCACCAGCAGTGTAAAAGTGTTCCCTTCTCTCCACATCCACGCCAGCATCTGCAGTTTTGAGATTTTGTGATGTGCGCCATTCTCACTGGGGTTAGATGATATCTCAGGGTTGTTTTGATTTGCATTTCTCTAATATATAGAGATGATGAACATTTTTTCATGTGTTTGTTAGCCATTCGTCTGTCGTCTTTAGAGAAAGTTCTATTCATGTCTCTTGCCCATTGATCTATGGGATTGTTGGCTTTTTTCATGTGGATTAATTTGAGTTCTCTATAGATCCTAGTTATCAAGCTTTTGTCTGATTGAAAATATGCAAATATCCTTTCCCATTGTGTAGGTTGTCTCTTTGCTTTGGTTATTGTCTCCTTAGCTGTACAGAAGCTTTTCAGTTTAATGAAGTCCCATTTGTTTATTTTTGTTGTTGTTGCAATTGCCATGGCAGTCTTCTTCATGAAGTCTTTCCCCAGGCCAATATCTTCCAGTGTTTTTCCTATGCTTTCTTGGAGGATTTTTATTGTTTCATGCCTTAAGTTTAAGTCCTTTATCCATCTTGAATCAATTTTTGTGAGTGGGGAAAGGTGTGGGTCCAGTTGCAGTCTTTTACATGTAGACATCCAGTTCTCCCAACACCATTTATTGAATAGGGAGTTTTTCCCCCAAGGTATGTTCTTGTTTGGTTTATCAAAGATTAGGTGGTTGTAAAATGTTAGTTTCATTTCTTGGTTTTCAATTCGATTCCAAGTGTCTATGTCTCTGTTTTTGTGCCAGTACCATGCTGTCTTGACCACTATGGCTTTGTAGTACAGACTAAAATCTGGTATGCTGATGCCCCCAGCTTTATTTTTGTTACAGAGAACTGCCTTAGCTATACGGGGTTTTTTCCGGTTCCATACAAAATGCAGAATCATTTTCTCCAAATCTTGAAAGTACGATGTAGGTACTTTGATAGGAATGGCATTGAATAGGTAGATTGCTTTGGGAAGTATAGACATTTTAACAATGTTGATTCTTCCCATCCATGAGCATGGTATGTTCTTCCATTTGTTAATATCCTCTGCTATTTCCTTTCTGAGGATTTCATAGTTTTCTTTATAGAGGTCCTTCACCTCCTTCGTTAGGTATACTCCTAGGTATTTCATTTTCTATGAAACTATGGTGAAGGGAGTTGTGTCCTCAATTAGCTTCTCATCTTGACTGTTATTGGTGTACACAAAGGCTACTGACTTGTGGACATTGATTTTATATTCTGAAACATTACTGTATTTTTTGATGACTTCTAGGAATCTTGTGGTTGAGTCTTTGGGGTTCTCTAAGTATAAGATCATGTCGTCAGCAAAGAGGGAGAGTTTGACCTCCTCTGCTCCCATTTGGATTCCCTTGATTTCCTTGTCTTGCCTAATTGTATTGGCTAGAACTTCCAGCACTACGTTGAATAGTAAAGGTGACAGAGGACAACCTTGTCTGGTTCCAGTTCTAAGAGGAAAAGCTTTCAGTTTTACTCGATTCAGTAAAATATTGGCTGTGGGTTTGTCATAGATAGCTTCAATCAGTTTTAGAAATGTGCCACCTATGCCTATACTCTTCAGTGTTCTAATTAGAAAAGGATGCTGGATTTTATCAAATGCTTTTTCTGCATCTATTGAGAGGATCATGTGATCTTTATTTTTGCCTCTGTTAATATGGTGGATAACGTTTATAGACTTGCGTATGTTAAACCAGCCTTGCATCCCTG
The DNA here is from genome assembly GCF_027406575.1 of Nycticebus coucang. NCBI lineage: Eukaryota > Metazoa > Chordata > Mammalia > Primates > Lorisidae > Nycticebus > Nycticebus coucang. The sequence continues at coordinate 71,002,131 of NC_069783.1, read as the reverse complement.
GGATGAAGCCTACTTGATCATGATGAATGACTTTTTTGATGATAAGCTGTAATCTGTTGGCTAGGATTTTGTTGAGAATTTTTGCGTCTATATTCATTAGTGAGATTGATCTGAAATTCTCCTTTTTGTTTGGGTCTTTTCCTGGTTTTGGTATCAGGGTGATGTTTGCTTCATAGAATGTGTTGGGGAAGATTCCTTCTTCCTCAATTTTTTGGAATAATTTCTGCAGTACAGGAATAAGCTCTTCCTTGAAGGTTTGATAGAATTCTGGAGTGAAGCCATCTGGACCAGGGCATTTTTTGGTTGGAAGCTTTTTTATTGTTTCTTTGATCTCAGTGCTTGAAATTGGTCTGTTCAGGAGGTCTATTTCTTCCTGGCTGAGTGTAGGGAGAGGGTGTGATTCCAAATATTGATCCATTTCTTTCACATTGTCAAATTTCTGGGCATAGAGTTTCTGGTAGTATTCAGAGATGATCTCTTGTATCTCTGTGGGATCAGTTGTTATTTCCCCTTTATCATTTCTGATTGAGGTTATTAGAGATTTTACTTTTCTATTCCTCGTTAGTCTGGCCAATGGTTTATCTATTTTATTTATTTTTTCAAAAAACCAACTCCTTGTTTCATTAATTTTCTGAATGATTCTTTTGTTTTCAATTTCATTGATCTCTGATTTGACTTTGGATATTTCTTTTCTTCTGCTGAGTTTAGGCTTAGATTGTTCTTCTTTTTCTAATTCCATAAGATCTCTTGTTAGATTGTTGATGTGCTCTCTTTCTGTTTTTCGAATGTAAGCATCTAAAGCGATGAATTTTCCTCTCAAAACTGCTTTTGCAGTATCCCACAGGTTTTGGTAGCTTGTGTCTTCATTGTTGTTATGCTCAAGGAAATTAATGATTTCCTGTTTTATTTCTTCCTTCACCCATCTTTTATTCAACATAAGATTGTTTAATTTCCATGCCTTTGGGTGGGGTCGATCATTTTTGTTAGAGTTGAGTTCCACCTTTAGTGCCTTATGGTCTGAGAAGATACAAGGTAAATTTTCACTTCTTTTGATTCTGTTGATATTTGTTTTGTGTCCCAGGATATGATCAATTTTGGAGAATGTTCCATGGGGTGATGAGAAGAATGTATATTCTTTATCTTTGGGATGGAGTGTTCTATATGTGTCTATCAAGCACAGTTGTTCTAGGGTCTCATTTAAGTCTCTTATATCCTTGTTTAATTTCTGTTTAGAGGATCTAAAGGTCCAGCTCTGTAAGAGGAGTGTTAAGGTCCCCTGTTATTATGGTATTATCAGATATCATATTGCTCAGACTGAGTAAGGTCTGTTTCAAGAATCTGGGAGCATTTAAATTGGGTGCATAGATATTTACAATTGAAATGTCTTCTTGTTGTATTTTTCCCTTGACCAATATAAAGTGACCATCTTTGTCTTTTTTGACTTTAGTTGCTTTAAATCCACATGTATCTGAAAATAAGATTGCAACTCCTCTTTTCTTCTGAATTCTATTTGCCTGAAAAATTGTCTTCCAACCCTTGACTCGGAGCTTTAATTTGTCTTTTGAAGCCAGGTGTGTTTCTTGCAGACAGAAAATGGATGGCTTGTGTTTTTTAATCCAGTCGACCAATCTATGTCTCTTCAGTGGGGAATTCAAGCCATTAACATTTATTGAGATAATTGATAAGTGTGGTAGTATTCTATTCGTCTTATTTTGTGAGAGTCCATTGCTTAGTTTTATCTTTTGCATCAGTGTGGAGGTTAGGTTCTGTCCTTTAATTTCTGAGTTCTTACTTTGCTGCTGATCCATTGTGGTGGTCAGTGTGCAGAACAGGTTGAAGTATTTCCTGTAGAGCTGGTCTTGTTGTGGCGAATTTCCTCAATGTTTGTATATCCGTAAATGATTTGATTTCTCCGTCAATTTTGAAGCTTAGCTTAGCAGGGTACAGAATTCTGTGCTGGAAATTGTTCTGTTTAAGTAGATTAAAGGTAGATGACCATTGTCTCCTTGGTTGGAAAGTTTCTTTAGAGAAGTCTGCGGTCACTCTGATGGATTTGCCCCTGTGGGTCAACTGGCGCTTACTCCTGGCAGCTTGCAGAATCTTTTCTTTTGTCTTGACTTTGGACAGGTTCATCACAATGTGTCTTGGAGAAGCTCGGTTAGAGTTGAGGTGACCTGGGGTCCGATAGCCCTGTGAAAGCAGTGTGTCAGAATCTTTGGTGATATTTGGGAAATTTTCTTTTATAATATTCTCTAGTATGGCTTCCATTCCCCTGGGGCATTCTTCTTCCCCTTCTGGAATTCCTATAACTCGTATGTTGGAACGCTTCATAAAGTCCCATAATTCTTACAGTGAACGTTCTGCTTTCTCTCTTTTCTTTTCTGCCTCTTTTACTATCTGAGTTATCTCAAAAACTTTGTCTTCTACCTCTGAAATTCTTTCTTCTGCATGGTCTAACCTGTTGCTGATACTTTCCATTGCATCTTTAAGTTCCCTGATTGACTGTTTCATTTCCTTCAGCTCTGCTATATCCTTTTTATATTCTTCATATCGTTCATCTCTTATTTGATCTGTTTTTGAATTTCCTATTGGTTATTTTCCACTTTATTAGCAGTTTCCTTCATTGTTTCCATCATTTCTTTCATTGTTTTCAACATGTGTATTCTAAATTCCCTTTCTGTCATTCCTAACATTTCTGTATATGTGGAATCCTCTGCAGTAGCTACTTCATGTTCCCTTGGCGGATTTGTTCTGGACTGGTTCTTCATGTTGCCTGGAGTTTTCTACTGATTCTTCCTCATGAGTGATTTCTTTTATCTGTTTCCTTGCCCTAATTTTCCTTTCACTTCCTCTTGCTCTTTAAGTTCTCGTGCCTGTGGACTAAGGGTTACAGGACCTGAAGGGTGAGAAGGTTGAAGAGTAAAAAAGGGATGAAAGAAAGGAGGACCGAGTGATAAGAAAAAAAAAAAGAAAAATAGAGAAAGGAGAGGGGCTGGGTAAAAGGAATATTGATAAAAAGAAGAGAGGCACAGAAAGAGGGATACAGAGCAATATAGGTGTACAGTAGGGTACTATGATACAACCTTAGAAAAAAAACCACCTTCTGGGGGTGCCCAGTTGGGTGGTTCCCTTGAGGTCAGCAGCTCTTTGCTAACCTGATCAGACACAGTACCCCACCTCCACCAAGTAGAGAGGAAAGACAAAAATGCTATAAATCAAACCAAAACAAGCAAACAGAAAACTTTACAGGATAAAATTGCCTGGAAAAACCAAATAATAGCGGTAGAAACACTAACAAAAATGAAGTTCTAATTATTGAAATAGGCAGCAATGGGAAATTATAATTAAACTGGAAAAATTGAGAAAGAAAAAGGATCTGTATGGAAAAGGTTGAACTTAAAAAACAAAACAACAATCAACAACATCAAAATAAACAAAAAACAACCAAAAACAAAGCAGTATGTATATGTTATTGAATATTGTCTGGGCAACACGTGGTCTTCTGGGGTATGAGATGTTAATCACAGTTCTGATACGACTGGAGGCTGCTAGTTTCTCAAACCCCAGCAGGTAGACACCCTAAATCTCTCTTCAGCCCACTTAAAAGGCACTTTGAGCTTGTTCACTTGCTGAGCAGAAGCTTTCCCAGGGAAGTGCTTGTCACTGGAATCACTGCTGAAGTGGCTATCCATTTACACTGTGTGCCAAAACTGGTCTCCCTCTGCCCCCGAGGGTTAGGGCTGCAAGGCGGCTCAGACCCTGCCCTTAGGCTACTTGGTCGCTGGGTTACCAGCTCCCACCCAGTTCTAGCTCTGCTACCCTGAGGGCGGAGCTTGCCGGGGCAGATCGCTCACAATGGCTGCCTGTGACCCAGAGCCAAACACTATTAGCTCCGTTTGGCTCAGCAGCTCAGACTGGGGCCCTAGACAAAGGCCAAAGTTGCCGCACTCCCGCTCAGGCTCTCCCCAAGGCAGTTCAGCTGAGTGCCAAGTCCAAAGACACCAAAACAGTTCACAGGTAAGGCCTTTCTGGTTTGCAGTTTCGCTGCTACTGAACTTACAGTTGCAAGCGGGTTTAGACGGATTGAACACACGTGACCACTTGCCGGTTTTCCACTGTTTTAGTCCTCCTCTTGGGGTCCAGAAGTCTCTCGCTGACTCCCTGTATCCTCTCAGGGGTGATGATAGGCAGATCCCACCAGCCAGAGATGCCTGGAGTCCTATCTCCCCAGACTCACGGTGCCCAGATGCAAGGAAGCTGTTACTCGGCTGCCATCTTGCTCCGCCTCCTATCTCTGGTATTTTTTATAATAGCCATTCCAACAAATCGTGAGGTGATTATCCTATTGTGGTTTTGATTCGCATTTTTTGATAATTTGTGATTTTGAGCATGTTCTCATATAGCATTTATATGTTCTTTTTTTTGAAAAAAAAAAAAAGAAAAAATGTCTATTCAGGTCCTTTCCTATGGTTTTATATTAGGTTGTTTTCCTACTATTGAGTTGTTAGTTTCTTGTATGTTTTGGATATTAACCCCTCATAAGGCATATGGTTTTTAAATATTTTCTCTCTTACTATAGAGCTTGCCATTTTATTTTATTGATAATTTTATTTGCTGTTTAAAACCCATTTATTTTGAAAGGGTTCCACTTGTTTATGGTTGATTTTCTTGCTTGTGTTTTTGGTGTCATATCCAAAACAATCATTGCCAAGAACAACATCAAAAGACTTTTTTTGAGCGGCGCCTGTGTCTCAGTCGGTAATGTGCCGGCCCCGTATACCGAGGGTGCTGGGTTCAAACCCGGCCCCGGCTGAACTGCAACAAAAAAATAGCTGGGTGTTGTGGCGGGCGTCTGTAGTCCCAGCTACTCAGGAGGTTGAGGCAAGAGAATTGCTTAAGCCCAGGAGTTGGAGGTTGCTGTGAGCTGTGTGATGCCATGGCACTCTACCGAGGGCCATAAAGTGAAACTCTGTCTCTACAAAAACAAAACAAAACAAAAAAAAAAAAAAGACTTTTTTTCCCCTTTATTATCTTCTAGATGTTTTACAGTTTCAGATCTTTTGTTTAAGTCTGTAATCCATTTTGTGTTAGTTTTTGTGTATGGTGTAAGACAGTGGCCTAGAACTTTACTGAATAGAAGTGGCAAGAGTGGGAACCTTTTTATTGTTCCTAATCTTAGCAGAAAAGATTTTTAGCTTTTCACCATTATCTATGGCAGTGGTCCCCAATCTTTTAGGCACCAGTTGCATGGAAGACAATATTTTTCCATGCACCAGGAGGGATGGTTTGGAATGATTCAAACACATTACCTCTCTCCTTCAGATCATAAAGCATTAGATTCTCATGAGGAGCACACAACCTAGATCCTTCTCATATACAGTAGGGTTTATACTCCTGTAAGAATCTAATGTCACCACTTATCAGACAGGAAGCAGAGCTCAGGCTGTGATACAAGCAATGAGGAGCAGCTATAAATACAGGTGAAGCTTTGCTTGCTCAACCACCACTCACCTCCTGCTGTGCAGCCTGGTTCCTAACAAGCAATGGACTGGTACCAGTCTGTGGCCCAAGGGTTAAGAACCACAGAGCTATGGGTTCTTCATAAATGGCTCTTATTGTGTTGAGATATTACATTCTTTGTATACCAACTTTGTTGAGTTTTTATCATGTAAAGATGGTAAATTTTGTCAAATGCCTTTTCTGCATCTATTAAAATAATCATGGTTTTTGTCCTTCATTCTGTTAATATGGAGAATCACATTTATTGATTTGCATGTATGGAATCACCATTTCTGTATCCCAAGAATAAATTCCACTAGCTTGGGTCATATAATCCTTCTTTTGTGCCATTCAATTTGGTTTTCTAGTATTTTCTTGAAAAATTTTGCAGTTATATTCATCAGAGCTGTTGGTCTAGAATTATCTTTTCTGGTAGTGTCATATCTGGCTTTGGTATGAAGTTAATGCTCACATTGTAAAATGTGTTTGTGTTCAGTACTTGTTACCTTACTTGTTATTGGTCTGTTAAGATTTTCTATTTCTTCACAGTTCAATCTTGGTACGTTCATATTTCTTGGTATTTGTCCATTTTCTAAGTTATTAATATTTTTGGCATGTAATTGTTCATAGTAGTCTCTTTTAATCCCTTGTGTTTCTGTGGTATCTTTTGTAATGTTTCCTTTTTTATTTATAATTTTACTTATTTGAGCCTCTTTTTTATTTTTGGTATAGCTAAAGACTTTGTCACTTATTCTTCATCTAGTCAAACAAATTCAACTCTCAATTTTATTAATCTTTTCTGTTGTTTTTATAGTCTGTGTTTAATTTATTTCTGCTCTGATCATCATTATTTCTTCTCCTAATTTTGGGCTTAATTTGTTTTGTTTTGTTTTTTAGTTACTTGATATGTGTAGTTTTTTGTTTTAGAACTCTTCATTTTCTTAATATAGTTGTTTATTGTTATAAACCTCCCTCCGTGCATCTCAAAAGTTTTGTTTTTTAGTTTACATTCTGTTTTTATCTCAAGATAATTTTTTATCTCCCCTTTGATTTCTTTTTTTTTTTTTATTAAATCATAGCTGTGTACATTGATATGATCATGGGGCATCATTCACTAGCTTTGCAGACTGTTTACCAAGTTTCACATATACCCTTGTAAGATGCACCACTGGTGTAATCCCACCAATCCCCTTCCCTCTACCCACCTCCCCCCTCCCTCCCCTCCCTTTCCCCCTTCCCCCTATTCTTAGGTTGTAACTGCGTTATAGCTTTCATGTGCAAACCCTAAATTAGTTTCATAGTAGGTCTGAGTACATTGGGTACTTTTTCTTCCATTCTTGAGATACTTTACTAAGAAGAATATGTTCCAGCTCCATCCATGTAAACATGAAAGAGGTAAAGTCTCCATCTTTCTTTAAGGCTGCATAATATTCCATGGTGTACATGTACCACAATTTATTAATCCATTCATGGATCGATGGGCACTTGGGCTTCTTCCATGACTTAGCAATTATGAATTGAGCTGCAATAAACATTCTGGTACAAATATCTTTGTTATGATGTGCTTTTTGGTCTTCTGGGTATATGCCCAGTAGAGGAATTACGGGATTGAATGGCAGATCTATTTTTACATCTCTCATTGTTCTCCATATCTCTTTCCAAAAGTAATGTATTAATTTGCATTCCCACCAGCAGTGCAAAAGTGTTCCCTTTTCTCCACATCCGCGTCAACATCTCTGGTCTTGGGATTTTGTGATATAGGCTAGTCTCACTGGAGTTAGATGGTATCTCAAAGTAGTTTTGATTTGCATTTCTCTGATGATTAAAGATGATGAACATTTTCTCATATGTCTGAAGGCCGCGCGCCTGTCTTCTTCAGAGAAGTTTCTCTTCAAGTCCCTTGCCCAGCCTGCAATGGGATCCCTTGTTCTATTCTTGCTAATGCGTATGAGTTCTCTGTGGATTCTGGTTATTAAACCTTTGTCAGAGACATAACCTGCAAATATCTTCTCCCACTCTGAGGGCTGTTTGCTTGCTTTACTTACTGTGTTCTTGGCTGTGCAGAAGCTTTTTAGTTTGATCAAGTCCCAGTAGTGTATTTTTGAAGCTGCTTCAATTGCCCGGGGGGTCCTCCTCATAAAATACTCGCCCAGCCCGATTTCTTTTAGGATTTTCCCTGCACTTGCTTCTAGTATTTTTATAGTTTCATGTCTTAAGTTCAAATCTTTGAACCAGTGAGAGTCTATCTTAGTTAATGGTGAAAGGTGTGGGTCCACTTTCAGTCTTCTACAGGTTGCCAGCCAGTTCACCCAGCACCATTTGTCAAATAGGGAATCTTTTCCCCACTGAATGTTTTTAATTGGCTTGTCAAATATTAAATAACGGTAAGTAGCTGGATTCATCTCTTGGTTCTCTATTCTGTTCCAGACATCTACTTGTCTGTTTTTGTGCCAATACCATGCTGTTTTGATCACTGTTGATTTGTAGTATAGTCTGAGGTCTGGTAGCGTAATTCCTCCTGCTTTGTTTTTATTTCTGAGTAATGTCTTGGCTATTCGAGGTTTTTTCTCATTCCATATAAAACGAAGTATTATTTTTTCAAGATCTTTAAAGTATGACAGTGGAGCTTTAATAGGGATTGCATTGAAATTATACATTGCTTTGGGCAGTATAGACATTTTAACAATATTGATTCTTCCCAGCCATGAGCATGGTATGTTTTTCCATTTGTTAATATTTTCAGCTATTTCTTTTCTTAGAGTTTCATAGTTCTCTTTATAGAGATCTTTCACGTCTTTTGTTAGATAAATTCCCAAATATTTCATCTTTTCTGGCACTACTGTGAATGGGATAGAGTCCTTAACTGTTTTTTCAACTTGACTGTTGTTGGTATATATAAAGGCTACCCATTTATGAATGTTGATTTTGTAACCTGAGACGCTGCTGTATTCCTTGATCACTTCTAAAAGTTTTGTAGTAGAGTCCCTAGTGTTTTCCAGATATACTATCATATCATCCGCGAAGAGCGAAAGTTTGATCTCTTCTGACTCTGTATGGATACCCTTGATCGCCTTTTCTTCCCTAATTGCAGTGGCTAAAACTTACATTACAATGTTAAAAAGCAATGGAGACAATGGGCAGCCTTGTCTGGTTCCTGATCTGAGTGGGAATGATTCCAGTTTAGCTCCATTCAATATGATATTGGCTGTGGGTTTGCTGTAGATGGCCTCTATCAGTTTAAGAAATGTCCCTTCTATACCGATTTTCTTGAGTGTTCTGATCATGAAGGGATGCTGGATATTATCAAAAGCTTTTTCTGCATCGAATGAGAGAATCATATGGTCTTTGTTTTTTAATTTGTTTATGTGCTGGATTACATTTATAGATTTACGTATATTGAACCAGCCTTGAGATCCTGGGATAAAACCGACTTGGTCATGATGTATAATTTGTTTGATGTGTTGCTGGATTCTGTTTGTTAGGATCTTGTTGAATATTTTTGCATCTATATTCATTAGTGATATTGGTCTGTAATTTTCTTTTCTTGTTGGGTCTTCTCCTGGTTTGGGGATCAGGGTGATGTTTGCTTCATAGAACGTGTTGGGTAGTCTTCCTTCTTTTTCTACCTTTTGGAACAGGTTGAGTAATATAGGTACTAATTCCTCTTTAAAGGTTTGGTAGAATTCAGACGTGAAACCATCTGGTCCCGGGCTTTTTTTTTTAGGGAGGTTTTGTATGGTTGATGCTATTTCCGAACTTGATATGGGCTTGTTCAACATTTCCACTTGATTCTGGCTAAGTCTTGGAAGGTGATGTGCTTCCAAGTATTGGTCAATTTCCATCAGATTTTCATATTTCTGAGAATAAAGTTTCTTGTAATATTCATTAAGGATTTTTTTGATTTCTGAGGAGTCTGTTGTTATTTCATCTTTGTTGTTTCTGATTGATGAGATTAGACATTTTACTCTTTTTTTCCTGATTAGGTTGGCCAAAGGTTTATCTATTTTATTGACCTTTTCAAAAAACCAGCTTTTTGATTTATTGATCTGTTGTATTATTCTTTTGTTTTCAATTTCATTTAGTTCTGCTCTAATTTTGGTTATTTCTTTTCTTCTACTGGGTTTGGGGTTGGAATGTTCTTCCTTTTCCAGTTGCTTGAGATGTCCCATTAAGTTGTTAACTTCCTCTCTTTCTGTTCTCTTGAGGAAGGCTTGTAGTGCAATAAATTTCCCTCTTAGAACTGCTTTTGCGGTGTCCCAGAGGTTCTGATAGTTCGTGTCTTCATTGTTGTTTTGTTCCAAAAAATTGGTGATTTCTTTCTTAATCTCATCTCTGCCCCAGGTATCATTCAGCATAAGATTATTTAATTTCCATGTTTTTGTATGAGTATGCAGATTCCTGTTGTTACTCAGCTCAAGTTTTATTCCATGGTGGTCCGAGAAGATGCATGGAATAATTTCTGTTCCTTTAAATTTACTAAGGTTAGACTTGTGACCTAAGACGTGATCGATTTTGGAGTAAGTTCCATGGGCTGATGAGAAGTATGTGTATTCAGTTTTGTTGGGATGAAATATTCTGTAGATGTCTGCTAAATCCAAATGTTGGATGGTTAAGTTTAAATCTAAGATTTCTCTGCTCAGCTTCTTGTTGGAGGACCAATCCAACACTGCCAGAGGAGTGTTGAAATCTCTGACGATTATGGAGCTGGAGGAAACCAAGTTGCTCATGTCTGTTAGAGTTTCTCTTATAAATTGAGGTGCATTCCGGTTGGGTGCATAGATATTAATAATTGAGATCTCATCATATTGAGTATTACCCTTAACAAATAAGAAGTGACCATTCTTGTCCTTCCTTACTTTTGTTGGTTTAAAGCCTATTGTATCTGCAAATAAAATCGCAACACCTGCTTTTTTCTGATTACCATTTGCCTGAAATATGGACGACTATCCTTTCACCCTGAGTCTGTATTTGTCTTTTAAGTTAAGATGTGACTCTTGTATGCAACAAATATCTGGCCTGAGTTTTTGTATCCAATCAGCTAACCTATGCCTCTTTAGAGGACAGTTTAAGCCGTTCACATTAATGGAGAATATTGATAAGTGTGGTGAAGTTTTGGGTATTGAGTTTTTCAAAAGTCCAGTGGGCATTTTTAATCCTTTCGCCAGTGCGGAAATTGGAGTTTGATCCGAAGTTTCTGAGTGAGTTTACTTTTGTGGTATAGGATTGGGTTGGTCATTATGGAAGATAGGTCTGAGAATATCCTGAATATCCTGAATGGTTTTGTTATGGCAAATTTCTTCAACATATGAATGTCATTAAAGTATTTAATTTCTCCATCATAAATGAAACTCAGTTTAGCTGGATACAAGATCTGGGGTTGAAAGTTATTTTGCTTTAGGAGATTAAAAGTCGGTGACCACCCTCTTCTGGCTTGAAAAGTTTCATCAGAGAGATCTGCAGTCATTCTAATATTCTTCCCTTTGAAGGTAATGGTTTTCTTTCTCCTGGCAACTTTGAGGATTTTTTCCTTCATATTAACTTTAGTGAAGTTAATTATGATATGCCTGGGGGATGTCTTATTGGGGTTGAGTCGTGCTGGGGTTCTGAAGCTGTTTGCTATCTGAATTTCAGAATCTCTAGGCATGTCTGGAAAATTCTCTTTCATAATTTCATGTAGAAGGGCCTCTGTGCCCAGCGAGGCCACTTCATCTGTTTCTGGAACCCCTATGATTTGGATATTCGCCTTCTTTGAATTATCCCAGAGCTCTCGGAGTGAGTGATCTGTTTTTGCTCTCCATTTCTCTTCCTCTTTGAGAGTTTGGGAGCGTTCAAATGTTTTATCTTCGATGTCAGAAATCCTTTCTTCTACTTGCTCCATTCTGTTGCTGAGGGATTCTACTGTATTTTTTATATCTTTGAGGGCTGCAAATTCTTGCTTCAGTGTGTCTAAGTCTTTGGTGGTTTTGTCTTTAAATTCGTTAAATTCTTGAGACGGCTTTTGAATTTCTCCTCGAATTCCTAATTCCACTTTGTTAATCTTGTCTGCAATCCAAATTCTGAATTCGATTTCTGACATCTCAGCCAGTTGTTTATGAATGGGATCTTCAATTGCATCTGCCATATCTTTCCTTGGGGGGGTTGATCTATTCTGGTTATTCATATTACCAGAGTTTTTCCGCGATTCCGCCCCATGGTTGTTTTACTCCCTCTGATTTTTTCCCCTGGAGCTTTGTCGAGGGCCCGTACAGTGTTGTGGCCTGAGAAACTGGGGCCCTGTCTGGTGTGGTGGGGCTAAGTGGTTCTGTCTTGTTTTCAGCTGGTTTCTGTTCCACCCTAGTGAAACAGATACTTTGGATTGAAGTCTCAGCTGTGGAGAAATATCAGCAATTAAATCACCCCGCCCCCCACCAGCAAACAATTGGAGAAGAAAAATCAAACCTTCACCGTGCACCCAGGGCACCACCTGATTTGTCCTCAGGTGATTGGTTCAGTTCAAAAAGGTCCAAATCAATTGTCTCAGTCTGCACCTGTCTCAGGTGAGAGAGTTTAAGAGGTCTCTGGGAACTGGATCACAGGGGTCTGGTGACTACTCTGGTGTGGCTTGCTCCAGTGCTGCATGGAGTCAGGAGAAGCCACCCAGCCAATAAATCAGTCTGGGAAGGTTGCTGCCTCCTTCCCCACCTTGCACCACTTCACATCCCGTCACTGATAGCCCTGCAGTTGGCTGACCCAGTTGCCTGTAGTGAATCGGTACTCCAAGAGTTTGTACCTGCCTGAATCACAAGGAAGTCTGCCAGGCCGCTGCGCTCTGCCTCTCTCCAGCAGGAGGAGGTGAGGCCTGACAACCTCGGGCACTTGATGAAGGTTGAGGGGTTTTCACTCAGGTCCAGTCTCGCCCCTGATTAATGTTACCGACAGAACAGAATAGAACAACTCTGTAGTTCCCCTGCAGAAGAGAAGCTGAATTGAGCTCCAAATCAGCTTGTCTTTGCTCTTGTATTGTCTATAGGCTGACGATCCCCTGAGGGCCAGGTGTGTCTTAGGTTTAGTAAAGCGGACCTCTGGGTCAGCCCCACCCTGGGAGTTTCCCTGGTTTGCAAGCTGGAGTTGCCTCAGGCAAACTCAGAGTCTCTGGTTGCCCAGGGAGACAGGGGGTGCGGCTTCACAATATTCTGTAGTGAGCCATATTGCTAGCAAAAGAGGGCTGCTGCCCCATGGCTCAGGCAACGGCCGCTCCGGTGTAGCTCCCCTCCGGCCAACCGTCCTCTCTCCGTTCCCGCACCCCAGAGTCTGCACCAACAGGCTGCAGCCCAGCACTGTCCACACCCCTCGAACAATCACCCAAGAGTCCGGACCCCTGGGGGACAGACCTCGGAGTGACAGCAGAGGGGAGCGCGGGGAGCGCTGGGAGCCTGGGGCTGCGGGCAGAGAACACACAGAGCTCCACACAGTTTTATGCCTGGCCGTATTGTCACCAAAAGACGGCTATCTCACTGTGCCTCAGGGAACCGCCACTCTGGTGCAGTCCCGTCTCCGACCGACCAGGACTGGCCTCCAGACCCCAGTGTGAGCGAAGGGGAGCGCTAGGAGCTCAGAATTCCAGGTAGAGACTATATACAGTTTATACAGTTTTATGCCTGGCAGGAGGACGCCGTGGCACCCTAGTAGGAGAGGTAGGTCCAGTTTTTAGGGGGTCTCTCCCGTGGAGTGTAGTGGAAGGACCTTTGAACTCTGCCCGGTTGTTTGTGGGGCACTCTGAGCCATTCCCATGGGGGAGGGGACTCCCGTCCGCTTGGTGATGGATTTTGTACCTTTTGTTTGTATCCTTGTGGTCGCAGCTTGCCTCAGCGGGGTTGACGTGCGTTCTACAACCTTCTCTCTTAGTGCAGCTCAAATCCACCAGGTTACTTGCTGAATTTTTATCCTTTAACTCTCCTTCTGGACGGGAGCCTCTGTGGAAAACTGGCTTCAGTCAGCCATCTTGTCTCCTGCCCCCTTTGATTTCTTATTTGTCCCATTGTTTGCTCAGGAGCGTGTTGCTTAATTTCATACATTTGTGAATTTTCAGAATTTACTATTAATATATAATTTTATATACCATCATGGTCAGAAAAGATACTTGATATGATTACAATTATCTTAAATTTCTTAAGTCTTTTTTTGTGACTGAACATGTGATTTTTCCTGGAAAATGTTCTCTCTACACTTGAGAAGAATGTATATTCTGCTACTGTTGGATAGAATGTTCTGTCTATATGTGGTAGGTTCATTTGGTGTATAGTGTTGTTCAAGTCTGCTGTTTCCTTATTCCTTTTCTATCTGAATGATTTATCCATTTTTGAGAGTGTGGTATTGAAGTCCCTTGCTATTATTGTGTTATCTATTTTTCTTTCAACTCTATTAACATTTGCCTGACATGTATATGTTTATAAGTGTTATATATATTAACATATATATTTATAAATGTTATATCCTGTTGGTGAATTGATCCCTTTATTGTCATATAGTTACCTGCCTTTTTCTATACTTTTACTTTCAGTCTGTATGTGTCCTTAAAGCTAAAGTGAGTCTCTTTTAGGCAGCATATTGTTAGGTCTTAATTTTTATTCCTTTGGCCACGCTCTATCTTTTGATTGAAGAATTTAATTTATTTACATTGAAAGTAATTCTTGATTTGTGAGGATTTCCTATTGCCATTTTATTTGGAGTTTAGTGCTTATTTTGAGTGTTATTGTTTACTTTCTTCCTGTGTGATTTGAATTTTTTATTCAATGGTACATGGTAATTATCTTCTTTGTATCTACTAGTGTTTGTTTCTTAAGGTGACCACAGGGTTTACATAAGATATTTTGTTCTTATAACATTCTATTTTAAGCCGGTAACAACTTAACCTCAACCTTCCATTTTATGCTATTGATGTCATAGTTTACATCTTTTATAATCACAAATCCATGAACAAATTATAAGATCTATAGATATTTTAATTTTTAACTTAATAATAGAATTAAAAGTGATTTACTCACCATTATAGTCTTACAGTATTCTAAATTAGACTCTGTGTTTACATTTACCAGTGGTTTAATATTTGTTAGTTACTATTATTTTTTTCAACTTTAAAACCTCCCTTTAGCATTTTTTGTAAGGCAATTCTTGTGGAAATGATTTCCTTCAGGTTTTATTTGGAGATATCTTTATCTCTTCTTCACTTTTGAAGGATGACTTTATTTGTTACAGTATTCTTGGTTAGCAGAGTTTTTTTGTTTGTTTGTTTGTTTGTTTTTTCTTTCATTTCACCAATTGGAATATATCATCCTATTCCCTCCTGGCTTGCAAGATTTCTAATGAAAAGTCCATTGGTAGCTTAGAGGAGTTTTCTTTTATTTGACAAGGCCCTTTTCTCTTGTTTCAAATAAGTTTTCTGTTCCTTTTTGTTCCTCCATTTCCTGGGAGTTTTATCATTCATATGTTCATATATTTGATTGTGTCCCACAAATACCTTATATTTTCTTTACAATTTTTTGATTATTGTTTATTTTTATTTCTCTAATTAGCTAATTTTAAATGACCTGTCCTCGAGTTTATTAATTCTGTCTTCTGCATGCTCAAGTCTACAATTGGAGCTCTCTATTGAATTTTTTATTTGTCATTGTATTTTTCAACTTTGTCATTTCTGTTTGGATCTCTTTAATGGTTTCTGTTTATTAAATTTATTTTTTTGTGCATGCATTGTTTATCTAATTACATTTACTTAGCCTTCTAACACAGTTGTCTGTGTCCTTGAGCTTATTCAAGATGATTATTTCAAATTCCTTTGCAGGCAATTAAATGTTCTTCATTTCTTTGGAGTTAGTTCCTGGAAGCTTATTATTAATAGTTTCATTTGATGGTTTAATGTTTACTTATTTTGTTTATTTGTTTATTATCTATTTGGCCTTGCATTGGTGTCTAGGTATTTGCAAGAGTGAACAAGACATCTTTTTCAGTTTTCACAGACTTATCTAAGCAGATACAGGCCTTCTCTTTTTTGGGTTCTGTTTTAATTGGATTGTGCTACTATAACACAATACCTCAGACTAGGTAATTTATAAACAACACAAATTTATTTCTCACAGTTCTGGAGGTTGGGAAATCTCCAGATGCTAAGATCAAGGCACCAGCAGGTTTAGTTGTCTGGTAAGGTCTGCTCTCTGCTTAAAAGATGGCACCATTATGCTACATCCACTGCAGGATAGGAACATCACGTCTTCATCTGGTAGAAGATGGAAAGACAAGAAAGGATGAATGCCCTTTATCAAACCCTTTTATAAGTATAATCATGAAGCAGTTTCCTCATGACTCAATCACCTCCCAGTAGCCACACCTCCCAATACTGTTCGTTGGAGATTAAGTTTCAACATGAATTTTGGAGGGAACAAAAATATCCAACCTGAGTAGGTCCACTTGCTGATGAGATTTCCCTGAGGTTAGTAGTTAAGTAGGGTTAGAGCTGGTTACATGATTGCTGCTGGTTTCATAGGGGTATCCAGAGTAGGCAAGACTGACTATGGTCTCTAGCAGGTATAAATCTGATTCTTAGGTAGTCTCAAATGCCTCCAGAACCTTGTTTTATAAGGGTGGAGAGGGATAGGGTTCGTTTCAGGGTCCACAGATAGAAGATCTCTTAATAGGTGCACTGATGAGTTTGTGTTCCTGCAGTTCACTGGGAGGGCTATTGCTAGGTAACTGGATGGTCACTGTCACAGACAGTACTTACCCCTGACTGTGACTGAGAGGGCTTAGAATTGAGTCATAGGGCTGCTTCAGGGTTCACTGGCAAGATCAAGATCTGCAGGCCTACTTCTGGGAGACACAGATGTGTCTCTTTGTAGGAAAGACACTCTCAGAAGGCACTTGAGAGGGCCTAAAGTCAAGTTTCAAGGCCTTACAGCATTCTTGCCCTAAAACCTTAGACTGCGTGTCACTCCCTGAATTTCTCTGTGGCAGGGCTGCTCTCAGACCACAGCTAAGATGGCCTGGAGTTATTCTCAGTGTTATTTCAGAATCCACAGCTGAGACCAAAGTCAGCAATCATGCCACCCAACGCATATGTGGGAATGACACCTACCAGTTCATTTCTGAATAGTTTTGGTAGCAGGACCATCCAATGCCAAATGGGGCTATGGCCACATCCACAGGGTATAGGGGATTTTCCCAGGTCTAGAAAGAGTTGGCAAATCTTCCACCTAAACATAGTTAGGCCCTTTCAACCATTTCTTTCTTAATCTTGAGTTTCCCCAGGATTTCACAGTGTTTTCACAAAAAGCACTTTTTCTATGAATGACTGAAAAATTGTTGCTATATGGGGATAAACGTGGAAGTCCTCCTATTCCATCATCTTGCTGCCTTTACTCCAACATAGAACACTTGTTACATGCTTATTATATTTTTACCTATCTTCCATTGTGAAGTATCTGCTCTTTTTCTATCTTCAATTGTTTTTTAATGATTACTATTGAATTGTAATAATTCCATTATATGTTCCGGATACAAGTCCTTTGTCAGGCATGTATTATGGATATTTTCTATAAGGTTGTGACTTTCTACTATTTTTCTTTTGTTTATTTTTATTGTGATAAGAATGCATTCATGAGATCTACCCTTTTCACAAATTTTTAAGTGTATACTACAGCATTGTTAAACTATAGGCACAATGTCCTTAGCCATCTCCTCTTGTTGAGGTGGTAGATCTAATGAGTTACATCTTAACAGTTAAAATGTAAAAGCAAATAATTTACATCATAGTCATACTCTAAGTAATTAATGGTAGTTAATTTTTATCATCACATTTTCATCCAAGCATGCTTATACTAGCATAGTCAGTTGAATCTCCCAGGAGCTTTCCCTTTTTACTCTTCCCCATGTCTCCTTGACATTGTTCTCCCTCATTTTTACTTCATTATGTTAGCCAACCTTTCTCTGACCAGCAGGGCCTGGAGTGGATTCCCTATGGAGTCCATCAACTCCTTTCTGTAATTAGCTTAGGAGAGCCACTGTGAAGTGATGCAAGAAGGTTTTGGCTTCCCCAGAGCCACACTTCGTAGTCTAGCACACCCTTTGTCTGTTGCTCCAGGGAGCTGGATACCAGGAAACCATTATATTAATACACCAACAACAGCTCTTATTTTTTTCATTCCCACAAAAAACACACATGACCTGACATGATCTTAAGATGGAAAAAAATACCCAGTATATTTTAGCCTTTATGGTACTGAGTTCTCCTGCTTATATGGCATTTTGGCTTAAACTGAATCACTAATACATTCAGTAAGAATAGGTTTTGCTGGCTTATCTATTGTCTGAGCTGGAAGTTCACTGAGAGCAATAGTATACTGATGTCATCTGAGGACCTCTCAGTAACACTTTGTAGATTGTCTTTTCATCTTTTTGCCTACTTCTTATTTGAACAAATTATGTTTTCCTTTCAAAATTGCTATTTTATCTATTTGGCAGTGTACTTGTTTTACTTTTCTGAAATATATTTTACCTTGTTGTTCATCTTCCTTTGAAAACCATTTTTGTTTTATGGACATTTTGCAAAGATTCAGAAAAATTAATTTTATTGTTTCTAACAGCCTGCTTTTGAATAAACTCCCAAGCCTTCTCTATAGATGTATAAATTGTAGACTAATACAGTCATTTTGACTTCTCAAAGCCCCTTCTAACTCTGATTATACCATTTTATTCTAATTTATTATTCTGTGATCTTTTACATATTTTTTTCTTTAGCTATGTGTGAACATACCAGGTAATTAAAGTTAATTTATTTTATTTTATTTATTATTATTATTATTATTATTGTAGTTTTTGGCCAGGGCCGGGTTCAAACCCCTGCACCACTGGTATATGGGGCTGGTGCCCTACTCCTTGAACCACAGGTACTGCCCCTAAAGTTAATTTTTTTGTCTTTCTCCAAGTGACAGAGTTTCTTAATTTTAAGATCAGCCTTCAAGAAGTCTAGAAAGCATTTTTGAAATTAGTTCAATCCTTCCTTTTTTGCCTTTGGTATAACTTTATTTAGTTATAACGAAAGATTATTAGAAGTGTGCAAAATGATTATCACATTTCATAGATTTTGTGTTTGCATGAAAATATGAAGGGTTGTTGGATATTTGCAGGTAAAGTAATTGTAGTAGTGATTTTCTAATGATTTTCATTCTCTTCTTGTACCTTTGTTCTTTCCTATAACTTTGTACATCTTTTTTTTTTTTTTTTTTTTTTTTATAGTTTTTGGCCAGGGCTGGGTTTGAACCCGCCACCTGCAGCATATGGGGTGGGCGCCCTACTCCATTGAGCCACAGGTGCAGCCCTGTACATCTTTTTTTTTTTTTAATTTCAGATTAAATACAGATGATTAGGTTGCAACATTTATGTTTGTTAGGTAACACTCCTATTGTAGTTACACCCTTCATCCAGGAGGTATGCCATATACCCTTACATTGTGCCTATTAGGAGAGAGTTCACCAATCCTCCTCCCTCCTCCCGTCTCTTCCCTGCCTCCTCCCCTCTCTTCTTTCCCTCCTCCCAACTCCTCCAACTTGAATTAAATTGAGTTTTTCTCTTGTGTGGGTATATATTAGTTCATCTACTGGCTTCATATTAGTATCGAATACATTAGATACTTGTTTCATTTTTGTGTACATCTTCTTTCAATTTTTTTTTTTTTTTTGTAGAGACAGAGTCTCACCCTATGGCCCTTGGTAGAGTGCCGTGGCCTCACACAGCTCACAGCAACCTCCAATTCCTGGGCTCAAGCCATTCTCTTGCCTCACCCTCCCAAGTAGCTGGGACTACAGGTGCCCGCCACAACGCCTGGCTACTTTTTTGTTGCAGTTCGGCCGGGGCCGGGTTTGAACCCACCACCCTCGGTATATGGGGCCGGCACCTTACCAAATGAGCCACAGGCGCCGCCCAAAAAAAGTCTTTTGATGTTGTTCTTGGCAATGATTGTTTTGGATATGACACCAAAAACACAAGCAAGAAAATCAACCATAAACAAGTGAAACCCTTTCAAAATAAATGGGTTTTAAACAGCAAATAAAATTATCAATAAAATAAAATGGCAAGCTCTATAGTAAGAGAGAAAATATTTAAAAACCATATGCCTTATGAGGGGTTAATATCCAAAACATACAAGAAACTAACAACTCAATAGTAGGAAAACAACCTAATATAAAACCATAGGAAAGGACCTGAATAGACATTTTTTCTTTTTTTTTAAAAAAATATTCACATGCATTTTAGATTTCAAGTTTTAAAAACTCCAGTTCTCAAATAAACCAAAAAAGAAGAGGGCACATTTATTTGATTATGCCATTTTGAAGTTCCAGGGAATGCAAATTTAACATATAACTGAATATTGACCTTAAAGATTCATCTACTCCAACTCTTTCTGTCTCTTTATTTATCTTCCCAGAGTAAATCAAATCCATTCTTAGAAAGACTCTTCTTAAGGAGTTTACTTGCCACTAGCCCTTGTTTCTTATAATAAAATACCAATTTTAAAAAGATGGAATACTTCAGCTCTCCCAGTGTTCTGTGAAATATTGCAAGTAAAACTCTGGGTGGCCATACTTTTCTTGGACCATTTTTTTTTTTTTTTTTTTGTAGAGACAGAGTCTCACTTTATGGCCCTTGGTAGAGTGCCGTGGCCTCACACAGCTCACAGCAACCTCCAACTCCTGGGCTTAAGTGATTCTCTTGCCTCAGCCTCCCGAGTAGCTGGGACTACAGGCACCCGCCACAACGCCCGGCTATTTTTTGGCTGCAGTTTGGCCTGGGCCAGGTTTGAATCCACCACCCTCGGTATATGGGGCCGGCGCCCTACCGACTGAGCCATAGGCACCGCCCATTTCTTTCAATTTTTTTTCTTTGAGACAGGGTCTCATTCTGTCACACAGGCTGGAGTATAGTGGCATGATTATAGCTAACTGTAACTTCAAACTCCTGGGCTCAGGCAATCCTGCCTTAGTCTCCCAAGTAGCTAGGACTATCGGCATTTTAATCATTTTTAATAAAATATTAATATTTCCTTCATAAACTTCAATGACCTGGCAATTTCCTCATTGAAAGATTTTGCACCTTTGCAAATTGGATCTTGGAGTCAGGCCCTGATACCAGCTTAGACTCTGTGAGTCCCCCATGCATGTCTGGACAAGGGCAGGGTAGAGCTACAGGGGAAAGCCAAGCTTTCTGGAGAATGAGTTGGTGCTGGTTGGTTAGAGACTCTAAGCTGAACAAGTTTTCCAAGAGGGAGCCACCTTGTCAGCCTCTCTGGAACTTTGATTCAGTCCCCAAGTAACAAGACTTGGTCAAAGGTAAAGTATGGTTCTATGTTAATGGAAGAAGCACCTTGATTTCCTTACTTATTCCTTGAAAACTTGGTGCTAGTTTCCATAACTTAGAGATTTAATACCTATTATAGATCCTAGAATCAAAGACAAGTCTATAACGGTTTTTATTCATGACTTTAAAGGAAAATGTATCTATAATCAGTTTGTGGGTGTATCAGCATATTACATGCAACTGGGAGCCTCTCACCCTTCTCTCATGTGTGATTTTCCTCCTGTTTCTCTGTCAAGCAGCATCTGAGAATTTGATTGTGCAGACCTATCCCAGTTGCCTATAATGCTGTCTCTTTTTTTTTTAATTCTTTATTAAATCATAACTGTGTACATTAATGCATTTTTAGGGTACAATGTGCTGATTTGATATACAATGTGGAATGCTTATATCTAACTGATTAACATAGCCATCTCCTTGCTTACTTATTTGTTGTGGTAAAAACATTCATATTCTGGGTGGCACCTGTGGCTCAAAGGAGTAGGGCGCCAGCCCCATATACCGGAGGTGGCAGGTTCAAATCCTGCCCCCGCCCAAAACTGCAAAAAAAAAAAAAAAATTATATTCTATTCTTAGTAGTTTAGAAATGTATCATTGCATTATGCACATTAGGTTGGATCCCTGCAAATACCCTCCCTTCTCCCAGCCTCCCCCCCTCCTCCCCTTTCCTGCCTCTTCCCTCCTTCTTTCTGAACTATAGTTATGTTTTACCATTCCTATGAATGTGTGGGTGATTATATACTTATTTCATAGTAGTGCTAAATACATTGGATACTTTTTTTCCCATTCTTGAGATACTTTACTAAGAAGAATAATGCCGTCTCTTGAATAAGTTATATCTCTTATCACTAGACAAGATACTGCTACATCAGCATACCACTAATGTCTGTGTGTGTGTTCTTCAGTTTTCTTTTCTCAGTTGTACAAGTGATTTGAATTTATTTTTAAAGTTTATAATATACAAAGAATAAAAAAATTTTTATAACCTTATAACATAATGGTGTGATTGTTGTAATATCAGGCATACTATATTTTATATAGTCAAAATAAGAATATATACAAGTTCTCATTTTTTCTTTTCCTATTTTCTCATGCTATTACCATTTTTCATATATTTAAAAAGTTGACTCCCAAGAGGACAGTCATGTTTATAAGGGTTTATTGACTCACAAAGTTACAGGAGAGCTATTTTACACATTTATTAAATTGTTTGATAATACTAATGAAAATTACTGTTCTATGCCCAACACACTAGTAACTTCCTATAAATGAAACAATTAAATATTTGTCTATAAATAAATTTGCCCTGCCAACTTACTGACTTGTCACTGAAAGATAGCTAAATTTATTCTAATATTTTGTCCTTAATATATAGCAGTGGTTTTAAACTTTTTTTGAGTCACGAGCCCTCTGAGAATTCAGTGAAAGTTATAAACCATCTCTACAAAGAAATGCATATTTACACAAAAACTAATTATAATGATAATCAATTATGATATGCTGGGCATTCTGCCAACTGCTTTGCATGTGTTATTTCATTTAATCCTTATAGCAGCACTATAAAAATGCTCTGTTATTTTCCTCATTTTTGAGATAAAAGTACTGAAAGAGATTAAGTAATTTGTGCAAGCACCTGAGCTAGTAAGTGAAGAACTGAGGCTTAAACTCTGATTTTTATGACCCCAAAGACGATCCCTTAATCATTGTGCATATAATTTATAATTTTAGGGAGCTCATGAATTCCTAAAGCCTGCTCATTGATACTAAAATTAAGAACTCTTTTATCTATTGAAATCCAGAGATTTATTTTAGACAGTGAAGAGTGTATGTGGTTAATGAATCTTGCTATTTGTGCAACTTACTTAATTAAAAACACAATATTTATTAAGCATCTGCTATTTTAAATACTTGTTAGGTTTTGAGCAGTAATCTTATAGTAATCCATAAAGAGTTTACCGTCTACATGGGAAAACAAAAATGATATACATAAAACAATGACAGAAAACACAAATATGAATTTGAATTTACAATACTTAGTTTCATAAGCTGAACATGAAAATTAGTCTCTTCACTGTGTTATACTTAATGTGATTGTCATTTTTTGATTCCCTGATTTATAAAAAGGGAAAGCAAATCTAAGGACATCATATCCTTTGGGAACCTGGAAGATTCAGTGTGTCATACAAATGAGGTCTATAAAGTGACTCTGAGAACTAAATATGCATCACATCCACATTCCTAAATGGTTTGTTTCATCAGCTTCATCTATTAGCCCCAAGGATCACACCCAATAAAGAAATGCACAATGTGTTGCCAGCTCCCAAGCTTTCAAATATGTATCACAGGATAATTCTGTTGAGTTGGACATATATAGGACAGCAGAATATGTTGATAGTTGCTGCATTTTTACTTACTAGGGTTCTTACTGACAAAGAAGGCTTCAAATGCTTCAAATGACTCAGCATAGACTTGAGCCATGCAATATGGATAGTGATAATCTACTAAACATGGAAGAAACCATTAAGCGTAGGAAGCATATTTAAGCTGACCACCTAACGATCAGGGCTGTGAAAGAGTGGCTGTAGCTATAATTCAAAGAACTGCTATTAATAGGAGCACAGTATGGGCAAATTGTGCATTTGACTCGAATAGCTCCTGTATACGAGATTATCACACATAATGGCTATTATAGATATGAGAGAGGGAGTATATAGCAAGCTTTCTGGAGTATTAACATGACCTTCATCAAGTATTTGTACAGTTTTAGAATTTTACTCTTTTAAAACTTTTATCACTTGGGCTTCATGTGCAAGAATTTATAAATGGCATTTGAAAGTTCTTCTCAAAGCAATTCGAAACTTTAGTACTGCTAATCATGCCATATAGTTTATCTCTTTCCATTTATGAGTCTTTTTTATTTGAAATGTCTACAATAAGAATTTTGTATGTTATTAATACATTGGCCCTATATTTTAATTAGTTTAAGAAATTAATTAAATTTCATTTCACATACTGTTCCTATAATCCTTACAATCTAAGTTGTTGGCATTATTTCTAAAAGTGGGGCAAGGCTTTTATAAAACCCTGTTGTGTCTAAGAAGCCCTCAGGTGGAAAATATTTTTAAAGACCAGAAGTTCCTATCATTGTTCACAAATTGTCATTTGAGTCTATCTAGCTACTAGCTTATTGGAAATAATTTTCTAGATATATATGCAAATATCTTCATGAATTTTATTTAATTTCAAGAGAAAAATATAATACCAACTCTCTATAATTTCCTAAATATAGTCCTGGAAAAAATATAATTGAAATGAAAACTCTTTTTTTCATATTTGCTTTGAACAGATTTGAGTTGTTTTTGAGGTAAATAGTAGATTGGACATCGGCTTCTCCTAGAAAATTGAAGACATAGTAACTATCTAGCTTTTGAAAAGAAAAAATTAAAAAATAAATAAACAAAACTATCTAGCTTTTGAATTTGCTCTGTGTATGTGTATAGGGAACTTAAGATCTTTTGATTTCGTAATAAGCAGGGCTCAGGGACAATAAAACTTGACATTCTTAACTGTTACTAGTTTTTGTCCCTATAGCCCTGTGCAGTATCTTCTTAACATTGTAGAAACCAAAGTCATAAACCAAGCATGGACCCAAGACACCACTGTAAATTGCAAATAGCATTCGTGCAGTAACTTTGACCTAACACTAAATTGCGGTAGAGAGGAAAAGAAAAAATGTTTCAGAGTGGAATAGGAATAGAAGTCAAGGACAAAGAATGTACACTAGAAGGACAGACATGTGAAAATGTTCTCTAAGTTTTGCAATGAGATTAATTCAGATGGGCCTTTTCATATCTGCAAATACTTCTTGGCTCAAGAGCCAGGACTGGATTGGTGCAGCCTCTGCTGCTATAGGTGTATGTGTGTGTGTGCACGCGCATGAACACGCGTGTCTGTATGTTTGTGTGTAGAGGGGGCAATAATGCACTCAATATGATAGTACAAATAATCAGTGAGGGAATAATTAATGATGTGGCAGGGAATATTTTTTGATAAATGCTTGGAGAATGAGGTGACAAGCGTGAAATTAGAAAATTCCTTCAGCGATCTAAAATATAAATAGCTTTCGGAACTGAAAAGAGTTTCACAGCTGAAGATTTTATTGTGTTGAGAGGAAAAACTTTTTTCTCTCCCCCACTCCCTCCTCCTTTGCAAGTTGTTTGTCCATTCACAAAACAAATACTCTGAAGCCCAGCGCAGCTCATGGGAATAAATTTCAGGTCGAATTAGTACAGTTTCCTTGCTGTCAGGATGCTGGAATTAATGGTGTTTTGATGACACGAATTTTGAAGGGCAAACAAAGAAGCTGAAGGGAGAGAGACATGACTCCTTAGAAGCTTGGTCCTCCTCTCCCCCAGCCTCTCTTGTCTTCCCTGTCATCCGTCTGCCAATCTCCCTGTCCATGGTTAGTTAAAGGCGCTTTTTATCCTCTTTTCTTTCCCACAGAGTTTGCCAGATCCGGCCCGGTGCCTGGGTTCCAGGAGGACACGCTGCAGTTGGCCTTCATCGACTTGAGACAAGTAAGTCTTTGTGTTTTTGTTTTTTGTTTTTCTTTTAAGATGTGTGACTGAAGACCATCAGGTCTTAAGGAAAAGGGGAGGGAAGGGGGATTGGCATTGGCGATTCACACTGGAGACCTAAGGTTTTTTCCTGTGTTTGAGGCCACCTCTTTTATTTAGCTATCTGGGATCCTTAGCTATGGTGGAGTTAAAGGTTTTGTGGGTAGAAGGGAAGACAGGGGGTGGGAGGAGGGATCCAGAGAGTAGAGGGACTCAAGTGACCCTCAAGTGATGTGACCCATTGTGCTATAGTTGGCTTCTGCAGACCCAGCAAAAAGATAACTCAGCAAACCAATGCTAAGCAGGTGCACTGATGCAGAGACTGCCTGCTCAGAGAACTTTTATTTGCAGATAATGTGGCCAGCAGCTTTTAAGAAAAATGAAACATTTTACATTCTAGAATGTTGATTTGGTTTGTTGACTTTTTCCTGCTGCCTTAAGTCTTCCCATCTCCTCCTTCGTAGAATGTGGTCAGCCATGAGTGACTAAGTGGTTGTTTTTGAAGGTGTTTAGCAAAGGCCCTACCAGTCATGCTAACCCTATTAAAGTAACATGGTGAAATCAGGTACTTGGGCACACCTGAGCTTCAGAAAGTCTATTAGATAGAAAGAGTCATTCTATAGGGCTGTTTCTTGCAGATTGAAGTGGGTGGGTTGGTAGGCCTTGGTGGTTTGGGTATAGTGGAGCAGGATGGGCAGGGGGCTCAATGAGGGAGAGAGTTAACTGGGCTCTGTCATCTCTTCACTCTGAAGATGGATGGGGTTGGATAGAAAGTGTGAATGAAGTAAGAATCAATGACTGATGCTTCTCTCCTATTAAAACAATCTTTTTTTTTTTTGTCTGTTTTTAAAAGGCGTCTGGCTTTGTTTCTCCTGCCATAATGATGCAGTGCCTCTTGTTTTCAGAGCTGACATAGTTTGCATTCTGAAAACTTTTAGATGCCCAGGGTATTTCTTAAAGCTGGAGGACCCCTTGTATCGGTAATCCTTACCACTGTGACTCGATTCATGCTGGAACAGCTTTTAACCTATAATGGATGGCCTGAGCCACCCCTGAATCCTTATGGATGGGTGGTGTAATCTGTCATCTGATGACAATTCTGGAAAGCTCTGTTAAGTGGAAAACAGAAAATTGTGTGTCTTTAGACCTGCCAAAGTTTGAGGATTCAGGCTGTGTCCCAGAAACGTGTGTCAACTTAATATTTGGGGGCCAGGGTGGGGGATTCTCTGACATATAAAGGGCTTTCCGAGCCCACTCACAAATGGAATTGAGTATCTCTTCCCACACTTAAGACCTTCCACCTGTAGATTCAACAACTCAACTGAGACATTCCGGTTTTAACCCCTTGACTAATGTAAGATTGAAAGCTTGGGATTTTACTTAGGGTTTTGTGGGGTGATGTCTATTGGATTTCCCCCCTCCCTTCTTCTCAGAGACTTCTAAGCCAATTGTCTTTTCTTGGAAAGCAGAAATCAAATTTCATTGGAGAAACACATCCAAAGAAAAGTTTTTCCGTTCTCACTATTCATGAAAAGGAAGTGTAGTTATTTTCTCTAGTTTATGGTTTTGATCCCTATGGAAAGCAACTAGTGTTCACAGAAAATGTTAACTAAGGGAGTAAGTTAGAAAGCACAGCCAAAATAAGGTGGATCTGAGCTGGGGATGAATGCTCAAGTACTTGTAAACTCTCAGTGAGCACTGTTATTTATACTTAAGTTCCCGTTTTCTATTACATTTCTGTTCTTAGAGGTACTTTTATGTTTTAATAATTGAAACCAAAACTCCAAAATTTTACTGACAATGAAAGAGTATGCCCCTTCCCATTGAATCTACCACCTAATTTCTACTTATATCTGTCTCTATGAAAGCAGCTTAAAGGGATACTTTTTCTAACAAAGGTCATTTGGAAAACTTCGTCAGCTCTGCTGAACATAATTATTTCTTTGCAGCTCATTTTAGACATACTCAGAGCTTACTTAGGGTGGGCACCTTTTTAAAAGGAAACCTCTTAACTACAGAGCTGCTCAAACTACCTGTACAGATAGAAAGCCCGGGAGTCTATTTTTAGGAGTGGTATTGTTACACTAAATGAGGCATGATTAAGTGTCCTTTTGCATGTATTCTTTAGAATCCTAAATATAATATTTGAATTTGGGGCTGAGGCAAATCTTAAAAATCATGTAGTATAACCTTTGCCTTGATCCTTTCGTAAGAATCCTGCACAGCACTCCACACTATGTTTGAATATCATCCTTTAGGAGAACTCATTGTCCCAAAACAGCAAGTTCTACCTTAGGATATGATTATTAGAAAGGTATTTGTTAAGTTGGCTGAAATCTATCTCACTTAACTTTCACCCGTTGAAGCTTTGGTTTTTTTATTAATGCATCCCCAATTCGGGGAGATGGGCTTTCAGCTCTTCATTTATTGAGCTTCCTATTGAGTCCTTTTCACATGTAGCATTGTTACTCATCTAGTGGTCTTTGCATGATTGATTTAATGAACCCAAACTGGAGACTACTCACATTGGTCCATGTTTTTCTTTCAGACATATTATTAACATCACAGATTGTTAAATTCTAAAATGGCCAGTCTAAACCATTTTAGGTCCTGATTCAGTTATCTAGCTTATGAACTGATTTAACCATTATGCCTGTTTAAGTTGAAGATAAAAACATTGAACAGGAATGGCAGCAGTTAAAGGAAGAAGTTATAATAAAGTTTAGGCAAATTATAGGGTATACACCTGTGAAAGAAGGGATCTGGCCCCAGTGTAGCATGTGAGTATATTTTACTGTCACTGAGTGTATATGCCTCACTAGTTTATGAGGATATTCATTCTAATCATCGTTTCATGTTCTCGTTTTAGAGAGTTTCAGACAGTATCAATTGAATGATAATTTTAAAAATATTCAAAACATGGACTATTTTATGAAGTCATCTTTGTATAGACTATAATGACAGAGTGTCATTTAAAAGCTGTAGAATTTCATTAGGAGGAAAATTATATTTGGATAGCAAAACTATTCATCCTTTCTCACCTGTCCTGTCTATGCTCCCTTTCCTACTTCTTAAGGAAAAAAGAGAAATGACATTTTGAATACACAAGCTTTCATGATATTTTACATTTGTATGGCACCTCAGAGTGAAAGTACAAATGAGTTAAATCTCATTTGTCAGATTTCTGGATTTAGAAAACCTGCTATTAATAATGATGTGAATTATACAATACAAATCAAAATCTCTTTTTTGACATTTTAAATTTTCTATATTTGTAAGTTCATAAAAACACAACTTCACTTGCAAATATCAAATATACGTGCATCTTTCTGTCACAATCCAAATTTGGGTTAATCCTAAATCTTGAGAAGGACAACTTTATGTGCTCATTTAATTGACTATCTTAAAGCAGCATGTATATTCCAAGTACTAATAATTGTGGGCCTTTAATGGTTTATATTTTATATTTGGGAATTTTAAAATATAAACGAATAGTAGATTTTCAGTACGTATTTGATTCTTTAACAGTACTGTGGCTTGTAATTTTCTCCTATGGTTAAGCATTAATAGATAATGCTGATGAACACTAGAATTTGATTTTCATTTCAGTTTATCAAACTCTGAGTAACTGTTATTAATATGCACTACAGTGCACAATCTAAGTGCTATGTGAATATATAAATATAAAATATAATCTCTACCTTCCTGGAGCAAAGGGGTGATCAACAAATTCTTGGTTCTAATGTAAGGCACACTGTGGTAAGTATTACAGCAGAGGGATAAAATCATTGCATAGTATTCAATTATTGCAACAGTTTTTGCCATATAATAAATCATCCTAGAACATATTGACTTAAAACAAGAACCATTTATTTATTAAGCTCAAGTTCCCACAGAATCCCCATTTTGGGTAGGTTCGGCTGGTCTTGCTCATACTTCAAGGTCACCTGCTAGGCTGGCTAGGGATTGACTGGACTGGATTGCCTTGGCTGGGCTTGCTCTTCTCTGCTCATGTGACCTCTCAGCCAGGCCATTCATGTGGCTTCTTTTTTTTTGTTTTTTTTGGCTGGGGCTGGGTTTGAACCCGCCACCTCCGGCATATGGGACCGGCGCCCTACTCCTTGAGCCACAGGCGCCGCCCTCATGCGGCTTCTTGACAGAGTTCCCGGAGAGCAAGAGCAGAGGTGCAGACTCCTCCAGGCCTCACTTGGAACTTGCAAGCTGCCACTTCCACCACATTCCTTTAGTTAGAGCAAGTCACAAAGCCAACTCACATTCAAGAAATTAGGAACTAAACTCTAATTTACACTCTAATTGAGATATACAGTGTATATAAACAATGCAAGAGCCAGATTGATTTACATCAAATTCAAAAAGAGCCCATGAAGTGGAGAGGCCTTCGTGGGCCTAAGTATTTATAAATGATTTCATAGAAAAAGATAGCGAGCCAAACTGAAAGAAAGTTAGGCATTGGTGAAGGAAGAAAATAATTCACACATAGAAAGTGGCAGATTTAAGTTTTGTTTAAAAACATGGGAGAGGATGTGTGTATTTGTTTGACTGTCTTTCCTCCTTTAAGTATTAGGCTAATCTCTTTAAGCCCCCATTTCTTAATTTCTTTTTATTCCTTATTTTTTGCTGTTCGGCTTCCTCATGTGCCTCTTTTGTTATATCCGATCTATTTTTCTCATTAATTACATCCATCCTGAAATACTTCAAATTTCTATTATTCACATTCATTTTGAGGGCATCTTAACTTCCCCAGATAATTATTTATTTAATTTATGGCACTTCACCTTTCATATTTGACCTAAGGTTTAAGGATGTTCTTTTCCTTAGTAACATCACAATATTTTCTGTTCCTTAGCCCCAACTGTTATTTACTTCCAATACATACTTACTTTTTTATAAAGCTGAATGAGTTAGGTTGCGACATTGCATCAGATCTCCTGAATGGAGCTTGTTGGTAATGACTCTTGTATATCAAGCCATCCCAAGATGTCTAGGGCTTTTTTTAGATTGAGCTGTTGCTAATTCCCTCTAGGTGAGTTATTCCCCAGTTAGTTAACCTACTGTCTAAAGTAAACACAGTGCATTTCCATTGTAGACACTTAACCTGCCTTAAAAACAACTATAGGAACTAAGAGAAATAGTTGTGTATTTCTTTTGGGATGTCTGTACAAATTCTGCTGCTATTCTTGTTAGCAGTATAGAGGTAAAACCAGTACCTTCAGTTAGTCAACACTAGTTAGGGAAACCCAAGTACAATTCATGACCCTAAGTATATAGAACTGCCCCTCCTATTTTTCATCCTGCTATGACCCTTGTCATAAAATTTTGACTTTTAGATCAAATTAACCAAGTCTAATGAACATTGTGTTGTTCCTAAAGGGAACATTGTCCCTTTGCTCAATTGCTGTGGCTCATATGGAAAAATCTTAACTTTGATTAATATTTATTTTATTTTATCCTTGTAGAAAACCCATTTGTATCAAAAGCTGATTTTTTTCCTGATATATACCATATCAAAATGGTATATAGTCCATAGGGTTCATTGTTTAATGTTTCACCTTAACCAATCTAAACTATCTAACTAGGAATCTTCATAGAAGGCTGGGGTAGAGATGGAGCAGGCCCACATCTCAGAAGGCCTGAGATATCATTCTTCTGTTTTTCATCATGACTAATGAAAGGAAGGCATCTCTCACATGTACTTAATATTGGTCCTGAACCAGCTAGAATGTAACTTGAGTTTGGGGGGGTATGGCCTGTACCTATCCCAAGAGTGTACTGAACAGTTTCCAGGAGTCTTGATGGAGAAGAAAAGTGTAGGTGTAGGTGGTGAGAGAAAATTTTTATGAGATACTCTTTGTAGAGGAAAATAGAAAGAGTTATATTTGAGAACCCTCTAATAGTGATGTGTATGGACCAGTAATATTGTCAATAGCACTCTTCAAGCGCTCAGTAGAAATATTTTTTTGACATCAGGTTACGTATGGTCTTGAACGATAGCCTGAAAAACTAGAAGTCATCTATACCAGAGTCAGAAATCAAATAGCTTAATAACTCATGGCGTCAGAAGATATTATTATGACTGATGTGGAAGGTGGGGTCAGAAAGAATGGTTTCAGTCATAAAGAGCATTATCTCAGAAAAGATTATCTGTACCACCAGTGTAACAGCATGTGTATGTAGTGAGGGCAGATCAGAATGAAAGTCAGAATCATTATATACCCAAGTCATTCAGTGGTTAGAAGAGGACTTACTAATATGTCAGACCACCTGCACAGATGTCTTTTCTGATACAGAGCCACTAAATGTCTTCATTTCTACATGTCTATAACTATGTCAAGATATAGACTATATTCTATATCTATAGGCACTCCAAGCACATAGATATAGATGTATACTTCCCTAGTCAAGGAGTATTCATTCATACATTCATTCATTCAACACTATTCCTAGCACTGTAAGAGGCAGTGGGTATAATGCAGTGAATAAGGATGATTCTTACCCTTATGGGGCTTACATACTTGTAAAGTAGGCTTTTCCAACACTCTGTTCTTCCCATAGTCTCTCTTCAGGTGGCCCTGATTCTTCACAGAAATGCCACTTTATCTAGATTTTGAGTTTTTGTATGATGCCATATTATTCAGTTTTAGGGACAGCTGCAGAGTTTAATGGAAAGATCTCCAGGGCAAGGCCAAGTCTGCTGTACACTGATACACAGGCTTTCAGAAAAGAACTTTAGTTATGGTTTGGTAGCCTGGCATAAATAAGATGGTTGACTTCAAAAGGTGGTCCTTTGGTTTTTGGAAGTAGAGACTTCTGGCTATTTTGATAAGATTTTCTTGCCCAAATTGTTTTCACAGATAGCTGTAACCTTCAAGGTGATACTTCCAGTATCAAAGAAGGCTCTGGGACAGGAAGTAATTCCTATTCCTAAGCAGGGTATGACTAACATCTTTCAGACCTAGTTCTGTGAAAAATATGAGCAAAAACATTCTGAGAATATACTCCACTGAACTAGGCCCTTGACTTTACATAAGCCAAGGCTGGGTCAGCAGGTACAAGGTTAGGGCACAGGGTATATGCTGGATCAGTATATGCAAGGAAAGGGAACAGCTACTGGGATGCTACAACAGCCCCTGCCAACCAGACATGTCTCCTTACCTTGCTTGGGACATTTGTAACTAGAGCCATCCAAGGAAATTAATGGAAGGAATTGCTAGTAATATGAACAAATTCTGGGATTTGCTAAATGCCCTCAGTTGATAGGAGGAGAGTTTACTGTAGAACTTCTGAGACTGTATCTCCCTTCATACTACCTTCTTAACTTGGGAGGAGGTGAACTCAGAAATTCTATTTCAGTGCCTTTTTTAATTTAACAAAGTCCATTTCTTGCAGACTGGGATCTTATGACACAATATCCAAATGAACATAACTCTTTGGTATAGAAAAACATGTAAAATGTTATTTAAATTCCAGGAAAAGACCAATGTTCAATAGATCAAATGGCATTATAGCAAGTTTGAAAGGCCATTTTCTATTCATTATCCTCTCACTATGGAAATAATTTTAGCATCTCAGAGGTCTAATTTCCTAAAGTCTTCATGGAATTGTTCTAGGAGGTTGGAAACTAGAAGAGAGTGAGTATTAGTAGTAGATAGTAACCACATTGAAATCATGGTAGTCTTACTAGAGATAGACTCCTTTTTAATTTATTTTTTAGTAGAGAAGGGTCCTTAGAGAAGGTAGAAGGCCTGATATACTGTATTTTCCAGGAGTTTTGTTTTTCTTCAGGAAGCAAGCACACCCCCTGAGCAATAAAGTAAGCCCCAAGCACTTGTTTTTTGTACAGCTGATGGAGAGGCAGCTTCTGGATCTCTCTGAGAGAACTTCCTTCTAGACAATTTATTGTGTCCAGAAATGCTAAATGAGTGGAAGGCTCTGTAGCCCCTGTCTAGGTCCTTAAACTGTATAAATGGCAGATGTGTGAAGACAAGCAGTGAATGAAGTTCCTTCAGTTAGAAGTAGTTACTGACAAACTTTTAACAGGAGACAAAACATCGGGCTTTTGAAATATTTCTCCATGAAAAATTCACTGAATTTGGCTTTCTGAGCCATGGGCCTCCCAAGCTGAGAGTACCCATTGTCATTAACAACCCATATTACCACAGTCTTGGGAGAGATGGGGAATTTAACCTAACGCTTGGTTGTCCCGCACTTTCTACTCCAACCTGGAGTCAGGGCTCTACCACTTAAAGCTTCCACGAGAAAATAAAACACCCTTTCTAGTAGTGGTAGAAGTACGTTTTATAGGAGTGTGAGTCTAGTCTATAACAACCTCCTACTCCTTTTTTCCGTAGAACAACAGCTGTAACTTTTAATATGGGTGTGATGCTAATGTCGCTGTCATAGCAAAGTCTCATAGATAGCCTCATAGCAAAGCCTGTCAGTTCAAATGCTCTTGGATAAAGAGCTAACACTAACAAGCATAGCATAGTAAGCCACCTACCAATTGTTCCCTTAGTCCCCAGACAGCATCCTTGATCATGCTATATCATAAGGAACCCAGGTAAGTGAGACAGTCTATGAGATAGTTTATTGCCTGAGTTAGCACTACACTGCTCTCTGTTTCTCCCAATATGCCAAGCCTGAGAAACTCGGGAGGTTTCTCTGTTATCTCCAGCACATGGCATTAAAATATGTATATTCACTAACCTGGAACCTGTGAGTTTCTGCGAGTCACATCTGTAGAAGAAAGGATAAGAGAGTCATTACAAATGCATTTCCCTGGGAATAAACACGATATCAGAGGCTGTTGTGGTAGTGCTGGCTGAATGAAAGCCTGCTAGGTTCTGACCACTAAGCTCACACATCTCCATTAACTGCATTGCCTAGCGTCCTACAGAGGACACTCATAGGCCAAGAAAGGGCCTTGGAACTAATTTCTAACTACAATTATACATTCTATTCATAGCCGCTGGAGGGCAGCAGAGAGTGACAACAAAGGTCTAGATTTAGGGAACTGGGGCATAGTTCAGTTTACCAAGAAACAAGCCCCTTTAGCTATAAGAATTAGCTACCTGAGAGTCACAGTTACAAGCACAGACCTCTGGAGAACAAGAACCAAAAGGAGAATCCAGAACCTAATTTAAAGGTTACAACACTTGTTTCTATTGAAGTTCAAGAACCAGGAATGGGTAAAGAAATGAAGTAGGACTCCCTGGTAAAGAAAGAGGAACCATAAAGCACCAGTAAAGGTAGAGAACCAAAAGTACAGTCTAAAGCATCAACTCCAAAGGGGGCAAGTAAATATAAGACAAGGATAAAATTGTGAGTGAAAGAAATGATGACAGTGAGAGGCAAGCCAGAGTGAGGGAGTCAAGGAGGCAAAGGTACAGTCAGCAGAGATTGATTCTCTAAGGCAGTGGTACTCAGGAAGGAGCCTTCTGTAGAGTGCCTATCAGAAAGAAGGGATCTGCAAAGCAAGCATTTTCAGACACAACTAATTGATTAGCTGGGATTATTTATTTTTTGGTCTGTTGGTTTCAAGGGTAATATAACTCACTGAGAATGTGGAAAGAGAAAGAGAAATGATATCACATTCTGAGATGTGATTAAGGGATTCTTATACATGAAATGAAATTGAACTTGGGCACGATGCCCTTCTGGATAACATTTGTGTAAAAGGACAGCTCATTTTCCTAGAATAGCTTCTTGTGTTCCCTTTTCATGTTTTATACTGTAACATTTGCTAAGAATATACAGTAGAAAAGAAAAATGGGCACTGGTGACTTATATAGGCAAGATCCCAATCAATTCAGGGACTTAGGATCTGTTCCTAGTAGGTTAGCAGAGAGTTGTGTTTGGAATCTCTTCTAAATACTGAGTGCTCAGCATTTTCCAAATCCCTTACATATGGAGAAAGAAAACTCTTTCTTGGTCTGTTAAACTTCCAGTGTCTCCCACTTTTCCTCAACCCCTCAAGCATCAGGAAAATGGGGCTTCTGTTAACCACAAATTCTAGGACCCCTATACTGCATGACAGGGCAGTATATTTAAGTTTGGAATCGGGCAGACCTTAGGTTACTAGCTATGACATTTGGCAAATAATTTGACCTCTAAGATGGTAGTTTCCTAGACTATGAAATGAAGATTTTGAATAACTTAAAGCCTTGTAAATGTTGGCATAAGCATTAATAAGACAATATAATTATGTTGCTTAATATTTAGTAAGCATATAATAATTGAGAGTAGCTACCATTATTACTTCTATTATTTGATATTACTATACTTGAGGAGTCTGCCTACATGGGGACAATATTCAAATGAAACTCAGAGACCTGGAGTGATCTCTTAGTTCTTGCTGATTCATTACATGACTTGGAGTACTTATGCCTTTGGCTGCCAGCTCATAATGGGGCTCCTATCATTATTCAGGAAGTAGAAAATTGAGAATGGTAACTATTAAATGTTCTGAGCTCTTCTGAGCATGGAAGTGACTGAAAATGAAATAAACTTCGAGTTAATTTTTCAAGCTTAACCAAATTACAAGTTGTTTGCTTTAGTGTTTTTCTATTAAAAATTATTTCTTTATTGGGCGGCGCCTGTGGTACAGTGAGTAGGGTGCCGGCCCCATATAC
Source organism: Nycticebus coucang (assembly GCF_027406575.1). Lineage (NCBI taxonomy): Eukaryota > Metazoa > Chordata > Mammalia > Primates > Lorisidae > Nycticebus > Nycticebus coucang. The sequence goes on along the minus strand of NC_069783.1, from coordinate 70,965,989 downwards.
CAAGGGTGATGGGTTCAAACCCAGCCCCGGCCAAACTGCAACAAAAAAATAGCCAGGCGTTGTGGTGGGTGCCTGTAGTCCCAGCTACTAGGGAGGCTGAGGCAAGAGAATCATGTAAGCCCAAGAGCTGGAGGTTGCTGTGAGCCGTGTGACGCCATGGCACTCTACCGAGGGCAGTAAAGTGAGACTGTCTCTACAAAAAAAAAAAAAAAAAAAATTATTTCTTTATTACTATAGCATGTGAAAAATAATTTTACAACCAAGAACATGTCGAAAGTGCCAAGAAGCTTCCTCGTGCTTCTTTGTAGCTCTCCTTGCCCCCAGGTAACCGCTGACCTGCTGTTCATCATGTTAGATTGGTTTCTATTTTCTAGAATTTTATGTGAGAAGTTATATTCTTTTGTGTACTCTTTGTGATTGGCTTCTTTCTTTCAGCATAGTATTTTGACATTAATTCATGGTGTTAGGTGGATCACCAAATATCACCTATTGATATTTTAAAAATTTTATTACTTCCAGTTTGGGGCTATTATGAATAAAGCTGCTAAGAACATTCATGTGTAAGTGTTTGGGTGCACGTGGGCTTTTATTTTTCTGGAGTGGAATTGTTAGGCCTATGGTACATGTATGTTTAACTTTAGGTTTAAAATTGTTAAACTGTTTTTCACAGTGATTGTACTATTTTCTGTACCTACCAGCAGTGAATGAAAGTACTAGTTGTTCCATATTCTCTTCCTCATTTGGTGTTGACAGTATTTATTTGTTGATTTACTGAGGTATGGTTTATATATAGTAAAATTCATCCTTCTTAGATATTCAGCTCTATAAATTTTTATAAATGTATGTAGTTATATAACCACCACCAAAATCAGAGAAATTTTTCATTATTCAAAAAGTTCCTTTATGCCTCTTTGCAATGGCTCTCCTCCCTTGACTCCATTCCCTGGCAACGACTACTCTGATTCTCTATCTGATACTATAGTGTTGTCTTTTCCAAAATGCCACATAAATGGAACCAAACCTTTTTTTTTAGTGACATGGCTTTGCTCTGTCACCCAGGCTGGAGTTCAGTAGTGCAATCATAGCTCACTACAGCCTCAAACTTCTGGCACAAGCAGTCCTCCCATCTTAACCTCCAATGTACATAGGAGTGCAGGCATGTATTACTCTGCAGCTAATTTTTTATTTTATTTTAAAGAGATGGGGGTCTTACTGTGTTACTCAGCTGGTCTCAAACTCCTGGCCTCAAGAGATCTTGCAGCCTCAGCCTCCCAGAGTTCTGGAATTACAGGTGTCAGCACCACACCTGGCCAAATCATACTTTAAATTGTGTCTTTTCCATGTAGTATCGTGCTTCTGAGATTCATCTATGTTGTTGCATAAATTAGTACTCCATATTTTGTTGCAAAATAGTATTCCATACTGCAGATTGTTTACTCATTCACTAGTTGATGCATTTGTGGGTTGTTTCCAGTTTGGAGATACCATGAATAAAGCCACAGTGAACATTTGTCCACTGGTTTGGGGATGAACACATAAAGTCCAACAACTAAGTTTGTGAACTCACTGTAGAAAAAGTGCTGCATCCTCATTACTGAATATCACTATGTTCCCCTTCAAAGTATTCTCCTTGGGAAGCTATGTACTGACACCAGTGCCTAGTTCACCCTTCAAAGCTATCTTAGAAGTCCTTTTTTGGCATGGCCATCAGAGCTGTCACTGCATGAGGTCTGACAGTTAAGTTTGTGATCTCATCCTAGAAAAATTGCTTTGAAGGGTGGACTGAGAACTGGCATCAGTGCATAGCTTCCCAAGGGGAGAACTTTGAAGGTGACCTTTGTGATATTCAGTGTAGCACTTTTTCCAGGATGAGTTTGTGAACTTAATTGTCTGACCTCATATATTTTCATTTCGTAGGAGTAAATATTTGGGATGGGATTACTGAATCTTTTAGTAAATACATGTTTAGCATTATAAGGAACTACCAAACTGTTTTCCAAAGTGACTATGCCATTTTTTATATATTTCCAGTCCCACTAGCAATATAGGAGAATTGCACTTGCTCTGCACCATTGCTAATATTTGATATTGTCAGTATCTTTTAAAAGTTTGGACTATTCTAATACATGTTTAATAGTATTTTTGGTTTGAATTTGCATTACCCTAATGACTAATGATGCTGAGCATCTTTTTTGTTTGGTTATCTAGCATCTGTACCTTTTGTGATGCATTTGTTAAAATATTTGTCTAGTTTTAAAAATAATTATTGAGTTGTGAAATGTTTTTGTATATTCTGGTTAAAAGTCCATTACTAAATATGTGTTTGGCAATCTTTTTCTCCCAGTCTATGGCTTTTCATTTTATTAACAGCATCTTTCAAAAAGCTTGATTTTTTTAAAATGTCAGTGATATTCACTTGTAACATCTTTTTTTTTTTTTTTATTGTCTCATGATCTATGTGTCCTATCTTATGAAATCTTTGCCTGACCCAACCAAGGTCACAAATGTCATCTATGTTTTCATTTAGAATTAGATTTTACATTTAAGTCTATGATGACATATTTTGAGTTAATTTTTCAATATGGTGTGAGGTATGGTCAAAAATCTGTATTTTTTTTTTATGAAATATGCAGTTGTTCCAGCACCATTTGTTTAAAAAAAAAAAAAAGACTACTGTTTCTCCATTGATATGCCTTGATAACTTTTTTCAGATTCAATTGACGGTATATGTGTCAGTCTATTTCTAGATCCTCTATATCCTGTTCAATTTATCTATGTGTCTTTTTTTGCTATGCCTGGATCTTCATATTATATTAAGTCATGAAATCAGGTAGTATGAGTTCTCCAACTTTTTCTTCTTTTTCAAAATTGTTTTGTTTATTCCAGGTGTGTGTGTGTGTGTGTGTGTAATCAATTTGTCAATTTCTACAAAAAAGCTTGCTGGAATTTTGATTAGGATTATGTTGAATTCATAGATCAAAATGGTGAGAATTGACATTCTGGCAATATTTAGTCCTATATTTGTGAACACATTCTATCTCTCTATTTATGTCTTTGAGTTTTCTCATCAGTACTTTAGAGTTATTAGCAAATCTTACACATGTTTTGTTAGCCTTATTTCAAAGTATTCCATGTTCATTGTAAATGGAATTGTTATTTTAATTGTAATGTTTAATTATTCATTGCTAGTATACAGGAGTATATAATTTAGTTTTGTATGTTGATCTTAAATCCCAAATTTGCTAAATTCACTTGTTAGATCTAGTAGTTTTTTTATGTCTTGGGGGCTTTGCTAGGTGGACAATTATGACATCTGTGAATAAAGACAGTTTTACATCTTCCTTTCTTTGAATCTAGATGCCTTTTATTTCTTGCCTTTTTTCAGTAAGAACTCCAGTACAGTGTTAAATAAAAGTGCTGAGAGCAAATATCCTTGCCTTGTTTCTGATCTTAGCGGAGAAGTATTCATGTGATACTTTCACTTTAATACGTCAAGTATTAAATGTGATGATAGGTATATAGTATAAAAATTTTTTTTCTTTTTTTTCTTTTTTTTTGGCTGAGGCCAGGTTCTGAACCCACCACTTCTGGCATATGGGGCTGGGGCCCTACTCCTTTGAGCCACAGGCACCACCCTATAGTACAAAATTTTTATGCCCTTTCTCAGTTGAGGATGTTTCTTTTCATTCTTAATTTGATTAAAGTTTTTATTTATGAATGATCTATCAGTTTTATAGACCATCATTTAATTATCCATTATTTTTAACTTATATTTTGTTTCTAATGTTTTGTTTGTATATTTAAATTACAATCATGTATTCATATCTAAAGCTTTATTTTTCCCTTTTATGAAGTCATATTTACATAGATCATGAATACATTTATGCCTTTGTGGGATTTAACGTGTCGATTATTTGTACAAATTGGAGTGCTTACATCCAACTAATTAACATAGTTTTCATCTCATTTACTTAGTCACAGTGTTAAGACATTTGTGTTCTCTACTTGATAGATTTGACTTGTACCCTTGCAATATGCTCCATAGGTGTGGTCCCACCATTAACCCTCCATCAAACCACTTCCCTCCCTTCCCATCCACCCCCCAGATTCTCTATATTCTGGGCTATAGTCGTGATTCATCTTTCATATGAAAGTGTGAGTGATTATAAATTTATTTCATAGTAGTACTGAGTACCTTGGATTTCTTTTTTCTATTCCTGAGATACTTTGCTAAGAAGAATATTTTCCAGCTCCATTCATGTAAACATAAAAGAGGTAAAGTCTCCATGTTTTTTAATGCTGTGTAATATTCCATCATATACATATACCATAATTTATTACTTCATTCATGGGTCGATGGACACTTGGGCTTCTTCCATCACTTGGCAATTATGAATTGAGCTGCAGTGAACAATCTGGTGCATATCTCTTTGTTGCCAAGTGATTTTTGGTCTTTTGGATATACACCTAGTAGAGGAATTACAGGATCAAACAGCAGGTCTACATTTAGATCCCTGAGTGTTCTAAAGCCTTTTCATTTCAAGTACTCCTTAATGTAAATTCTTTATGCAAGAAGTATAAACATTTTTATGGCTTTTAAATACATGACTAATTCCTAACAAAGAGTATAATAATTTAAGTACTTCTGGAAGTATATTTGCATTAGTTTGACAGATATCCCACTACCTAGGGTCTTATGATTTTAAGATTTTGGGTTAGTTACTTCATTTTTTTTATTTCAAAATGTTAAGGGAGTAGTAATGTTCTTGTTGTATAGATAGCTTTTATGATGCTTATGGAAGAGCTATTATTGTGCCCATCACCCAAATATAGTGTTCATTATACCTGATAGGTACTTGCTTTGACAAACAGACAACAGCAAACTTTAGATGAAAATAGTCTGGAAAAAAAACCTGGATAGCCACATGTAGAAAAAATGAAACAGGACCCCTATCTCTCATTGTATACAAAAATTAATTCGAGATACATGAAAGACTGAAATATAAGGCATGATCCATAAAAGTTTGAGAAGAAAATATAGGAGATTTTTTATTAATTTAATAGGTATAAGAAGGTACATCTTTTTTTCTTACACTTTAAAAACTATTGAGTGATCTATGAACATCAGTAAGGGTATGAGTTTACCAATGTCCATATTTTCAGTTCTTAATGTCCTAACCTGGGATGGGCGGTATTTTTCAATCTAATTCCATACATGTTTAATTCAACCTTATTACAATCAAATAAGAAAGGCAGAAGAAGTAATACTTATAAAAAGCAGCATGTGATTATGTGCCAAATGAGTATTGTATGAATTTGGAGGAGGGAGATGCTGTGCTGTTAGAAATGATTATTCTTGCCTTTTTAATTATTATTTACATAATGGTTCACTAGGAGCTGATGTTTCTCTTAGTTTTGCTTTGGTTTTTAGTTGTTGTAAAAGTGTTACATGACCAAAGCATATGAGAATCAATATTCATAGTGTCTCTGAAAACTGTGATCATCTGGGGAAATATCCCCTGCTCATAACAAAAAATGTGCAAACCATTGCTTGTCTCCAGTGTTATTACAGAAAAGTGCAGAGTGGCCTTCTGTTGGCCAACAAAGTTAAGGGATAACTCTTCCATTTTCCAGACTGTGTTAAAAATATGTGCTAGAGGAGGCTGAAGCAAGAGAATCGCTTAAGCCCAGGAGTTGGAGGTTGCTGTGAGCTGTGTGAGGCCACGGCACTCTACCGAGGGCCATAAAGTAAGACTCTGCCTCTACAAAAAAAAAAAAAAATATGTGCTAGAAACCTAATCTAAAGATTGAAGTGTTCATCTAAGCTAAACATGAGTCAGAGAGAGAGGTCTCCTAAATTCCTCCCAGAACTCTAGTGCATTGGGCCTGATCAAGGCAAGCCCCAGATTCCCTTTAGGAATATTCTAGCCCTCTCATAAGATACTAAAGGGACAGCCTGTAGTATTTAGTCTCTTAGCACCATAAGAGACTTGGAGTGACAATGGAGAGGAAGTGGTTCTGAGAAGCTGCTAGTACACCAAGGTTATATGAAAAAGAACTACCTCAGAATTGCCAACATCACTGAAAATGAATGTGCATTATGATGTACAATAGATGTAAAGATTCTTTTTGGTGTTTATACTGCTTATCAGTTGTCAGTGCAAGCATTGTGTGTATGTGTATGTGTGTTCATTCATATGTGCTTCCCTCCATTCTAAATCTAAGCGTGGTTAGAGTTCCATATGACATTCTTAACTTTTCCTTCTTGTATAACCTCTAAAAAAAATAATTCAAAGGGAGAGAGTGGTTTTCTTTGTGTTTTTTTCTGGAGTACCAGTCCTCCAACTATCTTTTTGTGTGGACATTTCTTCTCGCTGCCAGCTTGATAAAATGATAGTGAAAGGGATATTTAATTTAATTGGTGGGAGGTAATGAAAGGTTGTGAGCATGGGGAAAAGGTATGGGAGTAGATATGTTCATGGTTCTTTCTGTAAGGTGTAAAATTCTATTTTCTTCTTCTCTTGATCTGTTTTATCACACTGCCATTGATGATCTTCTGTTTCTTTTCTTACTTTCTCCCACCTACTGTTTTTTAAAAATAGAACTATGATCATGTCATTTGCCTGTTTAAAAAGCCTGCCATCTCATTGTTGCTTAAAGAACAAAGGACAAACCCCTGGTAAAGAAGTTCTGGTTCTAGCTGGTCTTTCCAGTCTCCTCTTTCTGTCACTCTTTCTCATGTACCCGCTACCCAGACTACTCTTAATATTCTCTCAGCCCCCGAGAGGGTAAGCTTTAGGTCCCCTCTGCCTATCGCATTCTCCCTCTCCTGGTAGAATGACAAACTCCTTCCCTTCCTTCACAGCTTGGCTCAAATGTCATCTCCTTTATAAATCCTTCCAAACCTCCTCAGGCAGATTTAATTGTTCCCCCTTTGGGTCCCTGGCATTTTGTATGTCCCTTCATTACAAATGCTCTTGTAATTACTTGTTTAATCATCTGCCTTCACCATTAGATTCTGAGTTCACCAAGAGCAGGAACCCTGTTTTATTTATTTCTGAATTGCCCCTTTCCTTAGTGGGTTGCATAGTTCCTGTTAGATATTATGCTTTCCTAATTGCTTGCTGAATGCATTGACTTAATACTGTTTTGTTGCATTTCAGAAGTAATGGAACTAGATTGAATTTCTGAATAATATTTATATTCAAACTCCTATAAATAAATAAATTCATCATTTTTCTCCCATTCCTTGCTCTTAATTCTCACCTTACTTTAATCTTGTTAAATGATGAGCAGAAATACAGCCCTGGGAAAGGCAGAACCAGATACAGGGAAAAGGAATTTTGTTGACAGTCTCTGGGACCTAGCACATGTGCACTTCAGTGAGGGCCATGAGGAAGGGCTACCAAAGAGGTGCTCTGTGTAGCTAATGGGTCATGCTGGCGGGAAATAGCTCCTCACCTGATAAATCACTTTTACTTCTTCAACAGGAGATGACTTTTCAGACTAAACACTTGGTCATATTTTTCCAACCCTGGTGAACACCTGGGTTCAAGTGTCAGGTACAGGTACTGCCTTTTTATTTCTGTTCTCCAATGGTGGGGGGGCATTTTTCTCAATGCAAATGCACCCTTGGAGTTCATCCAGAATTTCATCCTTGTTATATCTCTGAGACATATGTGGCCCACTTAACTGAGCTCCAAAATTATGCCAAAATGTCAATCTAAACTCTATAACAAATTCAAGATGTTGAAATCTTTCTAGGATTGACTTCTAAAGTAGTTTACTAATAATCTTTGCTGAAGCAGTGAAGAGTTTTAAGTGACAGTGATTAGCATGTTGAAAATGTAACATATTCTCTATACTACAAATATATTTATCTTCATCATGTATGATAATAAAACATTGTTAGTGTTTTATATTCTGTTATAGCTTAGAATGTTTTAAAATAAGTTCCTGATTTCCCTATAGCCTCCATAAAAGCCTGTCCTTCTGCAATTCTCTTCATCTCAATTAATGGCAATTCTACTCTTTCTTCTAGGAATAGAAACTTTGGAGTCATCCTTGACTCCTTTCTTTGCACATCCCACATCCAGTCTGTCAGCAAATTATGGTTTCTCTATCTTCAAATTATATCCAGAAACCAATCATTTTTAGCTATCATCTCTCTTGTTCTGGTTCACATAATGTATTATTTCTCCTTGTATTCTTGTAATGGCTTTTTAACTTGTCTCCATGATTCTGCCTTTGTCCCCTTATGGACTGTCTCCATATGACAACAAGCACAAAACAGTTAAAACAAAAGTCAGATCATGTCACTCCTCTGCCAGAATTCCACATGGGCTTCTTATTTCACACTAAGTAAAAACTAAAGTCTTTTTAGTGATTAAGAACTTACAGAGCAATGATTTTCAACCGGTGTGCCACAAGAGAATCTTAGGTGTACCACAAAAATTTTTAAAGAGCATTAATTAAATTGCTTTCAAAAGAAGTTCAAAGCACAGTATGTTTTTTTTTTTACTTTTCTTTTTATTTGACTGACATAATTTAAGTGTACTGCAGAAGTTTAACTATAGATTCAAGTGTGCTATGAGATAAAAAAGGTTGAAAAACACTGTTACAGAGTCTACACACACACACACACACACACACACATACACACATACACACACATACACCTTTTAACTCTGACCTCATACCCTGCTGCTTTTCTCCTCAGTCACTCTGCTCTCTTTCTGATAGCTTCCTTATTTTATTCCATGTGCTAGGTACACTCCCATCTTAGGACTTTTGAACTTGAGAGGACTCTTCCTGGAAGCCTCTTTTCCAGATTGCTATATTGGTTGCTCCTTACCGCATCACTTAAAGCTCACTAAATTGAGACTTTCCTATTTAAGATTGTAAGTTTCCTCTCCCACTACCACTGTCACCTCTTCACCAAAGCAAAAATCTATTCTCTTTCTTATCTTCATTTTTCCATGAAGAATTCCATCATCTTCTAGATTATACATCTTACATGTGTTTAATTTGTTCTTCCCTCCACTAAAAAATGATTTTCATGAGGAAAAGGATTTTGCTCATTTTGTGAACAACTTTATGCTTAGTGTCTAGAACAATTTCTAGCACATGTCAAGCTTTTAAGGAAGTATTTTTTTGGAAGAAAGACGTATGAGTATGTAATCTCTACATGTTTGCCTTATTTTTAAGTATTAATGACTAATAGCATTTTAGACATGAATTGTTCTACAAAGCAAGCTGATGTGGCATTAAAAGAAGGGATTTCAGAAAGAAGTTTTGATTGGGGGTTTTAAAGTATGTTATACATGCTGGACATAAACTCTGTACTTTTTAATGAAGTAGAAAAAAGATTGTCCCATGTGTTCTTAGTTGTGAATTTCTTTCATTCACAATATAGATTGATACATACCTGATGATAAATGTTACCCAGGATGATATTTAATAGGGAAAGGAAAACTGTAAGCTGTGTTCCGGATCACAAGTTAGCAGCGAGACTTAAAGAAGCCCAGCTTATTAAGAAATGCTGAAGTGGGCGGTGCCTGTGGCTCAAAGGAGTAGGGCACTAGCCCCATATGCCGGAAGTGGCGGATTCAAACCCAGCCCTGGCCAAAAACTGCAAAAAAAAAAAAAAAAGAAAGAAAGAAAGAAAAAGAAATGCTGAAGTCACTTGAAAATGGTCAAAGAGCCTATGTGGAAACAGTCTTTTTGGTAAATAGAAAACTGATTTCTGGCTGGGCATTGTCACTCATGCCTGTAATCCTAGCACTCAGGGAGGCAAGAGCAGGTGGATTGCTTGATCTCAGAAGATGGAGACCAGCCTGAGCAAGAGTGACACTACTAAAAATAGAAAAACTAGCTGGACATCATGGCCTATAGTCCCAGCTACTCAGGAGGCTGAGGCAAGAGGTTTGCTCAAGCCCAAGAGTTGTAGGTTGCTGTGAGCTACAGTGATGCCATGGCACTCTACCCAGGGTCACCAAGTGAGACTCTTGTCTCAAAGAAAAGAAAAAAGAAAACTGAGTTCTGGCTTGGTGCCTGTGGCTCAGCAGCTAAGGCACCAGCCACATACACCAGAGCTGGCGGGTTTGAATCCAGCCCTGGCCTGCCAAACAACAGTGGCAACTACAACCAAAAAATAGCCAGGCACTGTGGCAGGTGCCTATAGTCCCAGCTACTTGGGAGGCTGAGGCAAGAGAATCGCTTAAGCCCAAGAGTTGGAGGTTGCTGTGAGCTGTGATGTCACAGCACTCTACCGAGGGCGACATAATGAGACTGTCTCAAAAACAAAAAAACCTGAGTTCTGATTGAAAAAGTGCGTTGTGAATTTTAATATTGTAGCTTCTTTTTACAGCAGGATACAGTTGAGTATGATGAGACATGGAGAGTTTTGGGAATTAATGGATACCAAGTGACAGTGACAGCCTGGGATAATGACAATGAGTGTCGGTATATAGTATATAAGGAGAGAAAGGCAGAAGTCCTCCCTACAAATGTGAAAGTACAAGTATAATATTTTGGATAATAACAACAAAGATATTTAAACTGCATAGCCTTACATTAGGGTCTGTAAGTTACTAGCCCATTGTAAGAAATGGCAGATAATTCAGAAGCTTTTCAGGGCCAGTTAAGCACCTTTTGTTGCTTTCCTCATGTCTTTTTCCTTTATCCCCTTTCTCAGTATGGTTCTCAGTGTCCCACTTTTACAGAAAGCATCTGGCAACAGCTAACTAATCCCAAGTAGCAAATTGCCTGGACAATGATCATAGTATTAACTGCTAAATCTATGACTGGCTAATTGCATAAGTGCTAGGGTTGAGAGGCTCTGATAGGCCAAATGACTCCTTGAAATGTTGAAATTTTTTTTAAAAAGAATTTCAGTCTGGAAAAGAATATAAAAGCTATGGTTTTTATGTTAATTGTGTCCCATAATGCTCTGGACAGCACAGGTTTCAAAGATATCTTTATTTTGGCTCCTACTTTTTATGAGGTAATAGAGTTTAAAAAGTCTTGGCAGAAAGTCAGACGTGGCAGAGGTGAAGCCATTAACCTTTTTTCCTACTTTCTTTCCCCAGAATCCAATGGTAATTTTATATACACTTAGCCTTCTAAAATCTCATATGCAAAACTAGTGAATCTTGAGTTCTATACTGTCTATGGTGTTTAGGTACACTGGCCATGGGGAGAGAATCAGAGATCATTGCTTTTCATAAGTCATCCCCTATTACTTTTGAAAAGATGTTCTTTACTGACTTTGCTAGTAGAACTGAGATTAGAGTTTTTTACAGTGGTAATGATTAGCATAGTTTCACCTACATTTTACATTTTTGTCCCCATTATTGAAACCCCAGAATAAAGTGGCTGAGAGATTAGAATCAATTTGGCAATAATAATAGAGCCACCTCCCGTGGATCACCCCAGGATATGGATCATGAAAAAATCAGAATACTTGTGATATTGCCCTGGACTAGGTGATCTTGGGAAAGTCTCTTCCTCATATTTTGATTTCCCCAATATAAAAAGAAAAATTAGGTTAAATAATCTCATATCCCCTTTGTCACTTATGTTCTTTGGCTTTTGGTCATCCTTACCAGTGTTAGACTTGTCCTCTTTAAAAATAGTTTTCCCCTTGACTTTTTATCTGTGCTTACTAAGAATTCCAATATTTGAGTTTTAGAAGATGGCATTTATTTAGTAGGAAGCTTTTTAACTTTCCTGATACTAATGATCCTCAGCCTATAACACATGATACACCCAATATTATTAATTAAATTAGTACTGCTCAATCCACATATTTATATCTCATAAAACTTACTTAACTCAGTTGGGAGGGAAAAAAAGGTATTGACGACAGGAGAGGGCTGCTTAATTTCTCCTTTTGGAAACCTGAAGTAAACATCTTGCCTTACCAGTAATACTGGAACCTGCCATCTAGGTGTTGCAAGCTTTTCCCAGCTTCCTGCCTTTAGGGAGTTCTGCAATGATCTATTACTATGTATTCCATTGCCTGGACCAAGATGTTCCTGGAAAAAGGACCTCTGAGTGTTCAGTCTATTATGCTATTCATTGGCTGAGTGTTCTGAGGTATTTCAGGATATTATGTACAAAATTGAAATTTGTGTGGTCACCCCAAGAATAAGTACCATTAGATATAACTAGACCAGAAGGTAAAAGTCTGGGTAAGTTGTTTCTAAGTTAAAATAGGAAATAGATAAGTCATGAATGGGCAAAACACAAAAATCTTCAAAGTCAATGTCTCTTTAGATTTAGTCCAAGCCTACTCTTCTGTTCTTTGCTTACTCTCTATAGTACATCTAGCTGAAAATGTGTGCTTATATGTGTGTGTTTGTGAGATAGAACAATGTCCCTGTGTTGTTAAATACCTTTAGATGGAAAGATTACCCTGGGTTATTTAGGTGAGTTTTGTCTTATCCCATGAGTCCTAAAAAGCAGAAGGAGGAGGCATAATAAGTGGTTCAGAGACATGAGATGTAAGAAGAGGGAAAGATTAGAAGTGTGACAGGACTCCATCTATTATTGCTGATTTTGAAGATGAGAAGGAGGCCATGAGCCAGAGAGTGCAGGGGGACTCCAAAGGCTGCGAATGACTATAACCTGAAAGCCTACAAGGAAATGGGGATTTCACTTCTATAACTGTAGGGAACTAAATTCAGCTGATGACCCAAATGGGCAAGGAAACTGATCTTACCCTAGAGCCTCCAGAAAGGAATGCAATCCTATGAACACCTTGATTTTAGCCCTTTAATATCTATGTTGTTCGTAGAACTGTAAGATAATAAATTCATGTTGCTTACGCCACTAAATTTGTGGTATTGTTATTAATTAAACAGAATTATCATATGGCCCAACAATTCTATTCCTGGGTATATACTCAAAATTACTTCAAAATTATTATTACTATTTTTTGAGACAGAGTCTCATTTTATTGCCCTCGGTAGACTGCTGTGGCATTATAGCTCACAGCAACCATAAACTCTTGGGCTCAAGCAATCCTTTTGCCTTAGCCTCCCTAGTAGCTGGGACTATAGGTGCCCAGCTACTCAAAATTACTTAAAACAAGTGTTCAAACAAAAACTTGTACATGAATATTCAGAGCAACACTATTCAACATAGCCAAAAGGTAGAAATAAGCCAAATGTCCATCAATTGATGAATGGATAAACAATATTTAGTATATCCCTACAATGGAATATTACAATAGTCAAAGAAATGTAATACACAATGTGGATATACTTTGAAAAAATTATGCTAGGTGAAAGAAGGCCTCATATGATTCCATATATATGAAATATCCAGAATAGACAAATCCAAAGAGATAGAAAGTACATTAGTGGTATTAGGAACAAAGGAATGAGTAGTAACTACTTAATAGGTTTGGGAAGATGAAAAAGTTCCGAAACTATATAGGAATGGTGGTTGTGCAAAATTGTGAATGTTCTTTATGCCACTAAATTTGTACTCTTCAAATTAGTTAAAATGGTAAATTAATTTTCATATTTGATAACCAAGAAAGCTTAAGGTGTAGTCAACTCAATTGTATGGGTACGTGCATGTGTATGCATGTGCACATGTATATTGATAGGTGAATATGCACAAGGATCCGCAAGTGAAAGAATTTGGGAAATCTTAGAATAGTGAGATTGCCAAAGAAATTGGGGTAAAGATAAATAGTAACTCTATTAACATGTAAGGAAATAATCCAGGCATGGTATTTTACTTGTTTTTATTTAAAGGGTCTGATTAGAGAGTAAACTATACATTTACTTAAAGCAAACTGCCTTTATTGTAATAAGAAATACATTTCTTATACATTTATAGTTATCCATCTTCGTTTAAATTAGGTAAAGAAAATGACTTCCTTTACCTACAAATAAAATATAAAATAGATAAAAATGTTTAACTAAATTGGTTTGGGGTATTATAAATTGTCTGCCTATTAGGATAGAAAAAGTAATAATGTTGGTTTATTGGGAACTTCCATAGAAATAGGTTATTCTGATGTACTCAATTTTGATAGCAGTACAATTAATGACAATTAAGGTCATGGTGGGGGTGGGGGAAGGGGAGAGCAGAGACAGTAAGAAGGAGGGAGGGGTGGAGAAAGGAAGAGCGGAGAGAGGGAAGAAGGGAGGAGGGTGGGGCCTTGGTGTGTGCCACACCTTTTGGGGGCAGGATTCGATTTCAGGAGGGACTTCACCTAGTAAATGCAATAAGTGTAACCTGATTTATTGTACCCTCAATGAATCCCCAACAATAATATAAAAATAATATATATAATAATATATAAAGTAACAGGAGAAAAGCAAATATGACATACAAGAAAACCTTCATAGGGCTATCTGTCAACTTCTAACGGAAAGCTTACAGTCCAGGAAAGAATAGAATGCTATCTTCAACATGAAACAAAAAATGGTCAATCTCAAGAGCCTAGAACTGGTCAGCTGACATGGACTCCATTCCCAGCCAGAACAATGTGCATGAGTTGGACTTAAAAGAAAATAGCCTTAAAACCATGGAAGAGATCATTAGCCTTCAGCATCTTCAGAACCTGCCCTGCTTAAAGTTATGGCACAAGAACATTGCTTATATTCTTGCACAGATCAGGGCATTATCCAATCTAGAGCTGCTCTCTTTGGACCATAATAATATAGAGAATCTGCCCTTGAAGCTTTTCCTATGCATCAGACTTCATTATTTGGATCTAAGCCAGCGGTTCTCAACCTGTGGGTTACGATCCACAGGAACTGTACTAAAGGCTCGTGGCATTAGAAAGGTTGAGAACCACTGATCTAAGCTATAACCACCTGACCTTCATTCCAGAAGAAATCCAGTATCTGGGTAATTTGAAATACTTTGCTGTGACCAACATATTAAGATGTTACCAGATGGGCTGTTTCAGTGCAAAAAGCTGCAGTGTTTACTTTTGGGGAAAAATAGCCTGATGAATTTTTCTCCTCTTGTGGGTCAACGCTCAAGCCTTACCCATCTGGAGCTTATTGGTAATTACCTGGAAATAACTCCTCCTGGACTAGAAGGATGTCAGTCTCTAAAGCTGGCTGATTATCCAGGAGAATCTGCTCCATACTTTTCCAAACACTGTACTGTTGCAGGCAAACACACTTAGACAAATGTTGACTGAAAAGGAAAGAGAATTGTATCTCATAATTTTTTTTTATTGTTTGGGATTCATTGAGGGTACAGAGAATTAGGTTGCACTGATTGCATTTGTTGGGTGGAGTCCCTCTTGTGGTTGTGTCCTGCCCCCAGGAGGTGTGCCTTACACTGTGACCCTCCATCCCCTTCTCTCCTCCCTTCTTCCCGCTCCCTTATTCTCTGACTCCCCACCTTGTATTAGATGAAAATAATTTTTAAAAGTGTGTTCTGGGCCATACAGTCACAGGCCAATTGGCAGGGGAGGATGGGGGGGTGCAGGGGGCAGGAGATCAGGGACATGGGAAAACAAACCATCCCGAACCCCCCACCCCATTGGTATGTGACTGATTACTAAATGAGAAGTAAAATTTTCTAAGTCATGGAGATGAGAAAGGGGTGATGATCATGATGATATATAAATGTCTTATTAAAGCAACTTACCCACATCGCAAAGTCGCAAAGCTGCAGATGCTGGTGTGGATGTGGAGAGAGGGGAACACTTTTCTACTCCTGGTGGGACTACAAACTAAGACAGCCTCTTTAGAAAGATGTATGGAGAATCCTCATAGAACTCAAGACCTCCCATTTGATCCCCAATCCCAGTACTAGGCATCTAGTCAGAAGAAAAAAAAAAAAATTTTATCATAAGGTCATTTGCTCTGGATTGTTTATTGGAGCTCAATTTACATTTGCCAGGATGTAGAAACAACCTAAATGCCCATCAACACAGGAACGAATTAATAAACTGTGGTATATGAATACCATGGAATACTATTCATCTATAAAAAAAAAAGATGGGGACTTTATACCTTTTCTGTTAACCTAGAGTTGAAACACATTTTTCTTAGTAAAGTATCACAAGAATGGAAAAGCAAGTATCTAATTTTCTTAGTTCTAAAATGAAGCCAGTAGACGATCTAATTCATGCCCACATAAGAGAAAAACTCAATTCAATTCAAGTTGAAGGGAAGGGGAGGGAGTGAGATGGGAGAAGGGAGGGAGATTAATGGGCACAAGGAAAGAGTGTATGGCAGGCCTCTTGGGTACAGAACACAACTACAACAGGGACTCTACCTAACATTGTAACCTATTTGTACCCTCAAATTCATCTGAAATAAAAGTAAATAAATAAATAAAAAGAAAGAAAGAAATAGGTTATTCTGATTATATAGTGGAGGAGAGATTAAAGGAGATTTAACAGACTTGGATAGATAAATTAGGATGTTCCTTAGTTTACAATATGAGATAAACTAACATGGTCTTATTTCCAAAATATATGATAAAATGAACCTCAGAAAGCAACATAGAGTAATCTTACTTGTAAACACAGATATAATATCTTAAATGAGATGCTAGAAATTAGTAACTAATATCACAGTTTACCAGAATTCTGGAGATTGAGAGCATATGGAAACTTACTGCCAATTACAATAGATAAGGATTTTTAGGAGTATAGACTTAAACATAATTGAGTAAATTGCCGTAGTCTTTTTGCAGAAGAATTTAGCTGTATAAAATGATTATAAAACTAACCACTAATTTTGACCTATAAATTATCTTTATAAAATTACCCAAATAAAGTAAAAAGAAATACTACATAAAATTTTTGTTTTTGTACCATCATTATTTTTAATTTAAAAAATGAGAAATATCACAACTACATAACAGTTGACGAGAGTTAGACTATTGTATCTTAGTTATAAAATTGAATTTGCCATTAAAATGACAAATCTGTGGACCAGGTTGATGCATGTAAAGGGCACAGTGCATATAAAGTGTACAACAAAGAAATGTTTTTAAAAGGTCAAAAAATTGTATATTCATAATGACATAATTACATAAAATATTTTTAATGTTAAAGATAGAAACTACTTATAGAGTCTAAGGAATTATTTAAGATAAATCTGTGTCTCTTGGACTCAGTTTTATCAACTATAAAATGAGAACATTATAATACTATAAAGGTTTACATTTTTTTTTAATTGTTGGGGATTCATTGCAGGTACAAAAACCAGGTTACACTGATTGCATTTGTTAGGTAAAGTCCCTCTTACAATTGTGTCTTGCCCCCAAAAGGTGTATCACACACCGAGACCCCACTCTCCTCCCTCTATCCCTCTCTCTGCTCTTCCATTCTCACACCCCCTTCCCTCTCTCTGCTCTTTCTTTCTTCCACACCCCTCCCTCCTCTCTCTCTCTGCTCTGCCCTTCGTCCACCACTCACCATGTATTAGGTCATTAATTGTGCTCATATCAAAATTAAATACATAGGATTCATGCTTCTCCATTCTCATGATGCTTTACTAAGAATAATGCGTTCCACTTCCATCCAGGTTAATACAAAGGATGTAAAGTTTCTATTTTTTTAATGGCTGTAAAGTCTCTATCTTTTTTAATGGCTGAACAGTATTCCACGGTTGTATATATACCATAGCTTATTGATCTATTCCTGGGTTGGTGGGCATAAATTGAGCTGTGATAAACAGTCTAGTGCAAGTGTCCTTATGGTAAAAGGCTTTTTTTCCTTCTGGGTAGATGCCCAGTAATGGGATTGCAGGATCAAATAGGAGGTCTAGCTTGAGTTCTCTGAGGTTTCTCCATACTTCCTTCCAAAAAGGTTGTATTTGTTTGCAGTCCCACAAGCAGTGTAAAAGTGTTCCTTTCTCTCCACATTCATGCCAGCACCTGCAGTTTTGAGATTTTGTGATGTGGGCCATTATCTCTGAGGGTAGATGATATCTCAGGGTAGTTTTTTTGTTTGTTTGTTTTGTTTTTTGAGACAGAGCCTCAAGCTGTTGCCTTGGGTAGAGTGCTGTGACATCACAGCTCACAGCAACCTCCAACTACTGGGCTCAAGCAATTCTCCTGCCTCTGCCTGCCAAGTAGCTGGGACTACAGCTCCCTACCACAACGCCTGGCTATTTTTTGGTTGCAGCCATCATTGTTGTTTTGGAGGGCTGGGCTGGATTCAAACCCGCCAGCTCAGGTGTACGTAGCTGGCGCCTTAGCCGCTTGAGCCACAGGCACCAAGCCTCAGGGTGGTTTTGATTTGCATGTCTCTAATAATTAGGGACGATGAGCAGTTTTTCATATGTTCGCTAGCCATTTGTCTTCTTTAGAGAAGGTTCTATTCATCTCTCTTGCCCATTGATAAATGGGATTGTTGGTTTTTTTCGTGTGGATTAATTTGAGTTCTCTCTATATCCTAGTTATCAAGCTTTTGTCTGATTCAAAATATGCAAATGTCCTTTTACATTGTGTAGGCTGTCTATTTGCTTTGGTTGTTGTCTCCTTAGCTGTACAGAAGCTTTTCAATTTTTTTTTTTTTTATTGTAGAGACAGAGTCACACTTTATTACCCTCGGTAGAGTGGCTGTGGCATCACACAGTTCACAGCAACCTCCAACTCCTGGACTTAGGAGATTCTCTTGCCTTAGCCTCCCGAGTAGCTGGGATTATAGGCACCCACTACAACACCTGGATATTTTGTTGTTGTTGTTGTTGTTGTTGTTGCAATTTGGCCAGGGCTGGGTTTGAACCCACCACTATCGGTATATGGGGCCAGTGCCTTACCCACTGAGCCACCGGCACTTCCCAGAAGCTTTTCAGTTTCATTAAGTCCCGTTTGTTTTTTATTATTGCTGCAATTGCCACAGAAGTCTTCTTCATAAAGTCTTTCCCCAGGCTAATATCTTCAAGTGTTTTTCCTGTGCTTTCTTTGAGGATTTTTATCGTTTCATTAAATTTAAGTACTTTATCCATCTTGAATCAATTCTTGTGAGTGGAGAAAGGTGTGGGTCCAGTTTCAGTCTTTTACATGTGGATATCCAGTTCTCCCAGCACCATTTATTGAATAGGGAGTCTTGCCCCCAAGGTATGTTCATGTTTGGTTTATCTAAGATTAGGTGGTTGTAAGTTGTTAGTTTCATTTCCTGGTTTTCTATTCAATTCCAAATGTCTATGTCTCTATTTTTGTGCCAGTACCATGCTGTCTTGACCACTATGGCTTTCTGGTACAGCCTAAAATCTGGTATACTGATGCCTCCAGTTTTGTTTTTATTACTAAGAACTGCCTTAGCTATACAGGTTTTTTTCTGGTTCCATAAAAAATGAAGAATCATTTTTTCCAAGTCTTGAAAGTACAATGTTGGTATTTTAATAGGGATGGCATTGAATAGGTAGATTGCTTTGGGAAGTATAGACATTTTAACAATGTTGATTCTTCCCAGCCATGAGCATGGTATGTTCTTCCATTTGTTAATATCCTCTGCTATTTCCTTTCTTAGGATTTCATAATTTTCTTTATAGAGGTCTTTCACCTCTTTTGTTAGGTATATTCATAGGTATTTCATTTTCTTTGAAGCTATGGTGAAGGGAGTTGTGTCCTTAATTAGCCTCTCATCTTGGCTGTTATTGGTGTATACAAATGCTACTGACTTGTGGACATTGATTTTATAACCTGAGACATTACTGTATTTTTTGATGACTACCTGGAGTCTTGTGGTTGAGTCTTTGGAGTTCTCTAAGGGTAAGATCATATTGTCAGCAAAGAAGGAGAGTTTGACCATCCCATTTGGATTCCCTTTATCTCCTTTTCTTGCCTAATTGTATTGGCTAGAACTTCCAGCACTGTGTTGAATAGTAATGGCGACCGAGGACAACCTTGTCTGGTTCTAGTTCAAAGTGAAAAAGCTTTCAGTTTTACTCCATTCAGTAAAATATTAGCTGTGAGTTTGTCATAGATAGCTTCAATTAGTTTCAGAAAAGTGCCACCTATGCCTATACTCTTCAGTGTTGTAATTAGAAAAGGATGCTGGATTTTATCGAATGCTTTTTCTGCATCTATTGAGAGGATCATATGGTCTTTTTTTTTTTTTTTTTGCGTCTGTTGATATGGTGAATAACATTTATGGACTTGCATATGTTAAACCAGCCTCGCATCCCTGGGATGAAACCTACTTGACTATGATGTATGCCTTTTTTTGATGATAAGCTGTAATCTATTGGCTAGGATTTTGTTGAGAATTTTTATATCTATGTTCATTAGTGAAATTGGTCTGAAATTCTCCTTTTTGGATATCAAGGTGATGTTTGCTTCATAGAACGTGTTGGGGAAGATTCTTTCCTTCTCAATTTTTTGGAATAATTTCTGCAGTACAGGAATAAGCTCTTCCTTGAAGGTTTGCTAGAATTCTGGTGTGAAGCCATCTGGACCAGGGCATTTTTTGGTTGGAAGATTTTTTATTGTTTCTTTAATCTCAGTGCTTAAAATTGGTCTGTTCAGGAGCTCTATTTCTTCCTGGCTAAGTCTAGGGAGAGGGTGTGATTCCAAATATTGATCCATTTCCTTCACATTGTCAAATTTCTGGGCATAGAGTTTCTTGTAGTAGTCAGAGATAATCTCTTGTATCTCTGTGGCATCGGTTGTTATTTCCCCTTTATCATTTATGATTGAGGTTACTAGAGATTTTACTTTTCTATTTCTAGTTAGTCTGGCCAAAGGTTTATCTATCTTATTTATTTTTTCGAAAAATCAACTCTTTGTTTCATTAATTTTCTGAATGATTCTTTTGTTTTAAATTTCATTGATCTCTGATTTGATTTTGGATATTTCTTTTCTTCTACTGGGTTTAGGCTTAGATTGTTCTTCTTTTTCAATTCCATAAGATGGCTTGTGAGTTTGTTGATGCACTCTCTTTCTGTTTTTCGAATGTAGGCATCTAAAGCGATAAATTATCCTCTCAAAACTGCTTTTGCAGTATCCCACAGGTTTGGATAGCTTGTATCTTCATTGTTGTTATGTTATGCTCAAGGAAGTTAATGATTTCCTGTTTTATTTCTTCCTGCACTCATCTGTCATTCAACAGAAGGTTATTTAATTTCCATGCCTTTGTGTGGGGTTGAATGTTTTTGTTAGAGTTGGGTTCCACCTTTAGTGCCTTATGGTCTGAGAAGATACAAGTAAAATTTCAATTCTTTTTATTCTGTTGATGTTTGTTTTGTGTCCCAGGATATGATCAATTTTGGAGAATGTTCCATGGGGTGATGAGAAGAATGAATATTTTTTATCTTTGGGATGGAGTGTTCTATATGCATCTATCAAGCACAGTTGTTCTAGAGTCTCATTTAAATCTCTTATATCTTTGTTTAATTTCTGTTTAGAGGATCTGTCCAACTCTGTAAGAGAAGTGTTAAAGTCCCCTGTTATTATGGTATTATCAGATATCATATTGCTCAGACTGGGTAAAGTCTGCTTCAAGAATCTGGGAGCATTTAAATTGGGTGCATAAATATTTAGAATTGAAATGTCTTCTTGTTGTATTTTTCCCTTGACAAAAATAAACTGACCATCTTTGTCTTTTTTGACTTTAGTTGCTTTAAATCCACATGTATCTGAAAATAAGATTGCAACTCCTCTTTTCTTCTGAATTCCATTTGCCTGAAAAATTGTCTTCCAACCCTTGACTCGAAGTTTTAATTTGTCTTTTGAAGACAGGTATGTTTCCTACAGACAGCAATTGGATGGCTTGTGTTTTTTAATCCAGTCAGCCAATCTATGTCTCTTCAGTGGGGAATTCAAGCCATTAACATTTATTGAGATAATTGATAAGTGTGGTAGTATTCTATTCATCTTATTTTGTGAAAGTCCATTGCTTAATTTTATCTTTTGCATCAGTGTGGAAGTTAGGTTCTGTCCTTTAATTTGTGAGTTCTTACTTTGCTGCTGATCCATTGTGATGGTCAGTGTGTAGAACAGGTTGAAGTATTTCCTGTAGAGCTGGTCTTGTTGTGGCGAATTTCCTCAATATTTGTATATCCCTAAATGATTTGATTTCTCTGTCAATTTTAAAGCTTAGCTTAGCAGGATATAGAATTCTGGGCTGGAAATTATTCTGTTTAAGTAGATTAAAAGTGGATGACCATTGTCTTCTTGCTTGAAAAGTTTCATTGGAGAAGTCTGCAGTCACGCTGATGGATTTGCCCCTGTAAGTCAATTGGCGCTTACTCCTGGCAGCTTGCAAAATCTTTTATCTTGACTTTGACAGGTTCATTATAATGTGTCTTGGAGAAGCTCTAGTAGAGTTGAGGCAATCTGGGGTCTGATATCCCTCTGAAAGGGGTGGATCAGAATGTTTGGTGATATTTGGGAAATTTTCATTTATAATATTCTCTAATATGACTTCTATTCCTCTGGAGCATTCTTCTTCCCCTTTTGGGATACCTATAACTCATATGTTTGAATGCTTCATAAAGTCCCGTAATTATGTCAGTGAATGTTCTGCTTTCTTCCTACTTTCTTTTCTGCCTCTTTAACTATCAGAGTTATCTTAAGAGCTTTGTCCTCTGAGATTCTTTCTTCTGCATGGTCTAATCTGTTGTTGATACTTTCTATTGCATCTTTAAGTTCCCTAATTGACTGCTTCAATTCCTTCAGCTTGCTATATCCTTTCTATATTCTTCATATCATTCATCTCTTATTTGATTCTGTTTTTGAATTTCCTTTTGGTTATTTTCCAATTTCTCATCAATTTCCTTCATTGTTTTATGGATATTTTCCATTTTCTCAGCAATTTCCTTCATTGTTTTCATTATCTGTATTTTAAATTCCCCTTCTGTCATTTCTAACATTTCTTTATAGGTGGTATCCTCTGCAGTAGCTACCTCATGGTCCCTTGGGGGAGGGGGGAGTTGCTCTGGACTGGTTTTTCATGTTGTCATGATTTTTCTGCTGATTCTTCCTCATGAGTGTTTTCTTTTATCCGTCTTCTTGCCCTAATTTTCCTTTCACTTCCTCTTGCTCTTTAAGTTACCGTATTTTGTGTGTGTGTGTGTTCTTTTTAGGCTTCTGGCCTAAGGTTTCGATGAGTCCTTTTGGTACAAAACCAAAAGGATAAGAAGATTGAAGAGCAAGAAGGGAAAAAAGATTAGAAAAAAAAAAAAAAGAAGAGAAAGGAGAGGGGGTTAATAAAAGGGAAAATTGACAAAAAGAAGAAAGGCACAGAAAGAGGGAGACAGGAATAATAAACATGTACAGAAGGGTACTTTGACCCAACCTTTAAAACCTGCAACTTCTGGGGGTGCTGGATTTAGCGGTTTCTTGAGGTCAGCAGCTTTTTGCCAGTCTGTGCAGACACAGTATCCCACCTCCACTAAATAGAGAGGAAAGACAAAAATACTAGAAATCAAACCAAAACAAACAGAAAACCTTATGGAATAAAATTGGGAGAAAAACCAAATAATAGGGGCAGAAACACTAGCAAAGATGAATTTCTTATTATTAAAGAAGGCAACTTGGAAAGTTATATTTAAACTAGAGAAATGAAGAAAGAAAAGGAAAAAAAAAGAAAAATCTAGAGGGAAAATGTTGAAATAAACAAATAAAAAACATAAAACAAAACCAAAGCAGTATATATATCTTGCTGAATATTGTCTGGGCAGCGGTGATCTTTTGGGGTATGAGATCTTAATCACAATGTTGATATAGCTCTATGAGATGGAGACTGGAAGCCTCTGCTCATTTCTCAAACCCTGCAAGGTTAAAAGCCTAAATCTCTCCTCAGCCCACTTAAAAGACACTTTAAACCATTAACCTTTGCTAAGCAAAAGCTTTCCCAGGAAAGCACTTGTCACTGGGATCTCTCCTGAAGTGGCTGCCTGCTTATCTAGTGTGCCAAAACTGATCTCACTCTATGCCCTTGAGGGCTGAGGCTACAAGGCAGCCCTTCTTCAACCAAACACTGGAGTCTCCACTCTTCCCCAGCATCTCAGTCCCAGCCTTTGGCGCTACTCATTCACTAGATCACTCGCCCAAGGTCTTCCAGTCCAAGCCTCACTCTGCGACCCTGAGGGTGGAGCCTACAGGGGCAGTTCTCCCACAATGGCTGTAGCCGATAGCCAAGCAATATTAGCTCTGTTCTGGCTCAGCAGCTCAGTCCAGGTCCCTAGACAACACTTAAAGTCATTCACACTCTCACCCAATTTCTCCCAAGGTAGTTCAAATGAGTGCCCAAGTCCAGAAAAATGAAACAGCCCACAGGGAAGGCCTTCCCTGTTTGCAATCTTGCTGCTTTTGTATTACAGCTGTGGCAGCCACAGCCTCGGACCAAACAAACACAACCACTTGCCAGTTCTCTACTGCTTTTTTTCCTTCTCCTGGGGTCCAGAAGTCTCTCACTGTCTCCCTGTGTCCCCAAAGGGATGTTTCTGGGCAGAACCCACAAGCCAGGGATGCCTGGAGTCTTCTCTCCCCAATCTCACTGTGCCTGTTTGCAAAGAAGCTGTTACTCAACCACCATCTTGCTCCCTCCCCCTACATTTTTATTTTAATTCTTGTCTATGGCTATTTCCATTTACCTTGTCATTTTTTTTTTTTTGTTTTGTTTTGTTGTAAATAATAAGTGAGCTATAGTGGTTAAATAAGCTTAAGAGATGCCTTATTTGAGTCTGCTTATTTGGAGTAAGACATGTTCCTTCTTTCTTTCAACTGGGCATACTCTCACCACAGGGAAAATGTGTTCAGCATTCCATAGTCTGGGACCATACTGTTTGCTCTCCCTTTTACAATAGTTCAGTCAGGTATTATACAAACAAGAACAGGACTTCTGAACCCTATAATTATAAGTCTTTTGTTTTACTGGCTTCTTGGGATAACTTAAATCTAATTAGCTAGTGTTCACAGTTTTTAGCAAACATAAAATTAATCTAAAGGATCAGTAGGAGAACATTTCTTCTGTGGCCCAACCCTAGGAACATGGAACTAATTTTATTATACAGTGAAATTTTAAAATTTGAAACCAAGATGAGAGCTAAACAGAGTGAAATGGGCAATTATGGAATTATCTAATAAATTTAGGGAACATTAAAAAGAAGGTAACTAAAGAGATTAAGCAACTTTATTAACATAATTTAGCTGATAATTGCAGAGCCTCAATTATTAACTGGCTATATGACATTCTCAAGTGACTCGCTTCTTTGCATTTCAGTGTCTTCATTTGTAAAAAGGGCATTATTATGCCATACCTGATAGTTGTTGTGAGGATTGAATATGCCAGTATATGTCAAAGCTTTTAATACAGTCTCTGATACATAGTTAATGCTCATTAACTGTTCATTTTCTTCCCTTTCCTAGTTACAGTTTCCCAGGCAAACCTTGTCCCTTCTTGACTATGTCTCTGCTCACTCTGTGCTCTTTGCTACTAATCACAATCTATCATAAAGGTATTCGTTTAATTTAGACTAAAGAAAAATCACATAACTGCAGAAGGTATATGTACAAAGAAATTTGGGGAAAAAAATTATTTATAATGGGGCGGCATCTGTGGCTCAAAGGAATAGGGCATCAGCCCCATATACCGGATGTGGCGGGTTCAAACCCAGCCCCGGCCAAAAACTGCAAAAAAGAAAAAAAATTATATATAATGACAAAAATTTGGAGCAATTTGGTTAAAATTTAGTTAAATCAAATTGAAATTTGGTAATCATTATGGCACATACTTCATGGAAATATAATGAGTATTGAGTTAATATTTATAGAGCACATAAAACAGTGCCTAGTACATAAGCAATTACTGTACTTTTTAAAAGTGTTATATTCAAGTACAGAACCAGAAGTACAGCCTGGTTTTTCTAACACTTGATTTCCCCTGTAGTAAGTCAGAATTGGATTATATATAACCTTGAGAAATTAATGTAATGGTGAAGATTTTCAGAATTTTCCCTCAGTTCCTCTCGGTCCATGTAGCTATCAAAGTCCAAGTAGATTCTCATGGACCTTTCTGTTCTCAGTAACAGTGAAATGTGAAAGCTCAAGCTAATTAGGCCCACTTACTTGGAAATCAATCAGGCTTGGACATAAATGGCAACTTGTTTAACTTAGTTTGGGTGGGGATGTTTAGATATAACTAACAGATTACAGATTCCTGAAAGGAAAAACTGTCCAATTCACTTTTCTGTGAAAATTCCAGTTATTCTACATGGGACTTTCATGAGGAATAAATAATCAATACGTATAGATAGTACTTAAGGGGACCAAAAGTTCTCATGAGGTTTCTATCACCCTATGACTACTGTCATTCAACCAAAAGACAGGAAGAATGAGCATTTTCCCCAGTGGTATTTTTTTTAACCAAATATCAAAAAACATTGGAAAGGAAGAGACAAAACCTAAACAAGTGAATTGAGTAAAAGCAATATATAAATAAAAGGTAGTCATTAAAGTGGTCAGAGTATACAAAACTCCTGTACTGTATACAAAAACAAATAGCTTTTCTATATACTAGCAAATATAAATAAGAAAAAAGATCCCACTTATGTAAGAACAGAATTGGTAAAATCATTGGAGAGTAAACCTAACTAGAAAAGTATAGCACATATAGGGATAAAATTATAAATCTCTGCTGAAAGACATAAAAGAAGAACAAGATAGGATCAAGATGACTTACTAAACACAGGTAGTATGTGCCTTCTCCATCGAAGGGAACCAGAAGAGTAAGAAGATACATTTCAAACAATTAATCTGGGTGAGAATGCTAGGATTTACCAGAGAAGGATGAGAAGCACCAGAAGTAACAAGAAGGTTGTTTGCCCAGCTAGAGACTAACTGACAGCTAGGAGAAGCTTAGATATAGAAAAATAGTAAGAATGTAAAATCAATTCTGG
This sequence comes from Nycticebus coucang, assembly GCF_027406575.1. NCBI lineage: Eukaryota > Metazoa > Chordata > Mammalia > Primates > Lorisidae > Nycticebus > Nycticebus coucang. Next base: position 70,939,143 of record NC_069783.1, on the reverse strand, counting down.
AATGTGGAGAATTGGAAGGGTTCCTTGACCAACATGGGCCTCAGGATCAATAGGAAGATGCCCAGAGATCACTCCAAAAAGGGAACCCATGCAGAATTACAAGGCATCTGAGCCTAGAACAGCTTCATTCTGAGAGTCTAGATATCAGATATTGACAGTTAGGGTTGCCCAATCCCTTCTTCACATACATAGGACAATGTCAACCATCCTACAATGGGCTGTTGTGAGACTGAGACACAAGTGAGCTGCACGCCACACAGCTTCTTGCCCATGCTAGAGACATTTATGGACAATTATATTCACAGACTAGAAACCCTAGGAGAATTGGATAAATTCCTGGAAACATACAACCTCCTGAGATTGAGCCAGGAAGAAATAGAATGCCTGAACAGACCAAAAATGAGTAATGAGATTAAATCAGTAACAAAAAATCTCCCAACACAAAAAAAGCCCACAACCAGATGGATTTGCAACCAAATTCTGTCAAACACACGAAGAACTAAACCCAATCTTTCTGAAGCTATTTTAAAAGTTGAGGAGAAGGTAAATACCAACTTGTTCTCTGAAGGCAGAGAACATTTGATACCAAAACCAGACAAGTACACACATAAATAAATTTTAGACCAATATCCCCAATAAACATACATGCAAAATCCTCAAAAAAATATTAGCAAATTGGATTCAGTAGTACATCCAAAAGATAACACACCATTAATGAGTTTTATACCAGGGATGCAAGAATGCTTCATATACACAAAATTAAGAACATATGATCATGTCAATAGATGCAGAAAAAACATTCAATAAAACTCACCTATTCCTCATGATAAAAGTCCTTAACAAACTAGGCATAGAAGTAATAGCCCTTAAAATAATAAAAGTCATATGTGACAAGCCCACAGTCATTATCACACTTATGGAAAAGAGTTGAAAGCATTCCTCCTAAGAACTGGAACAACACAAGGATGCCCACTTTCACTACTTTTATTCAACACAGTATTTAAAGTCCTTACCAGAGCAATTAGGAAAGAAGAAAAAAAAAAGGCATACAAATTGGAAAAGAAGTCAAATTATCCCTGTTTGCTGATAATACATTATATTATATCTGGAAAACCCCAAAGACTCCACCAAAACCTTTTACATTTGATAAATAAATTCAATTAAATTACAGTATATATATGGTAATGAGTAGCGTTTCTATACACCAATAATAATCAAGCTGAGAACAAATCAAGAAGGCAATCTCATTTATAATAGATAAAATACCTAGGGATATATTTAACCAAGAAGTTGAAAGATCTCCACAAGGGAAACTACAGAACATTGGTGAAAGAAATTGTAGATTATGCAAACAAATAGAAAAATATTCCATGCTTGTGTATTGGAAGAATTAACTTGTTAAAAGGACCATACTACCCAAAGCAATATACAGGTTCAGTGCAGTCTCTACCAAAATACCAACATCATATTTTGCAGAATTAGAAAATATAATTCTGAAGTTCTTATGGAACCAACAATCAGCCTAAATAGCCAAAGCAATCTTGAGCAGGTAGAGTGGGAATGATGCATCACATTACTTGACTTCAAATTATACCACAAGGCCATAGGAACCAAAATAACATGCTACTGGCATAAAAATAAACACATTCATCATGGAACAGAGGACCCAAAAAGAAGTCGCACATAGCCAACTGATATTTGACAAAATTGACAAGAACATGTACTGGGAAAGGGCATCCTTTTCAATAAATGGTGCTGGAAAAAGTGAATTGCCATATGCAGAAGAATAAAACTAAACCTCTGTCTCTAACCATAGGCAATTATCAACTCAAAATGGATTAAAGAATTGAATGTAAAACTTGAGAATACAAAAATACTAGATGGAAATCTAGGGAAAACTCTTCTAGACATTGGTCTACACAAGGAATTCATAACTTATGTCCTTGAAAAGATAGGCCGCAAAATCAAAATTAGATAAATGGGACTTAGTTAAACTATAAATCTTCTGCACAGCAAAAGAAATAATCAATAGAGCAAATAGATAACCTGCAGAATGAATGTACGTCCAGTAGGGGACTAATATCCAGAATTTACAAGGACCTCAAACAACTCAACCACAACAACAAAATAACCCCATTAAAATGTGGATTAAGAGCATGGATATTTTCAAAAAAAGAAGACAATGGCCAATAAGCATATGAAAAAGTGTTCACATCACTAGTCATCAGAGAAATGCAAATTAAAACCACAGTGAGATATCATTTTACACCAATCAGAATGGCTGTTATTAAAAAGATATCAAATAGCAGACATTGGGCAGCACCTGTGGCTCAAAGGAGTAGGGCGCTGACCCCATATACTGGAGGTGGCAGGTTCAAACTCAGCTCCGGGGCAAAAATTGGAAGAAAAAAAAAAAGAAATAGCAGACATTGGTTAAGATATAGAGAAAAGGGATCTTTTACACACTGTTGGTGGAAATATAAATTAGTGCAACCTCTGTGGAAAACAGTATGGATATCTCTCAAAGAACTAAAAATGGAACTACCATATAATCCAGCAATTTCATTTACTAGAGATCCATCCAATGGAAAAGAAATCAATATATAAAAATGATACTGGCACTAGTATGTTTGTCACAGAACTATTCACAATAGCAGAGGTATAAAATCAACCTAAGTGTCCATCAACAGAGGACCGGATAAAGAAAATATATGTGTATATACACAGTGGAATACTGTTCATCAAAAAGATTGAAATCATGTCTTTTGCAGCAATGTGGATGAGACAAGAGACCATTATCTTTAAGTGAAACAACTCAAACACAGAAAGACAATACCATGTGTTCTCACTTATAAATGTGAGTTAAATAATGTGTACACATAGAAGCAGAGTGGTAATGATGGACAATGAAAACTTGGAGGTAGGCAACAGGGTGATGGCAGGTTGTTTGGCAGGTACTATGTATGTTGCTACAGTGATGAATGTACTGAATGTTCTGACTTCACCACGATGCAATATATCAATCAAGCAAAATTGCACTTGTACCCCATAAATATATACAAATAAAAAATAATTAAACATAATAAATAAAAGAAAAATGAATGGAAAGGTACACCATGTTCCTAGATCTGAAGACACAATTTTGTCATTATTTTATCCTTGAAACTGATCAGCGAATTCAGAGAAGTATCAAGCATTTTTAAATGACATTTGATAGCCTGATTCTCATGGAAGATATAATGTATGAGAATAACAAAGAAATTTTTGAATAATAGCTATCATATTTGAATTCTTACTGTCAGGTACTAATTTAAGTATTTTTCATGTATTTACTCATTTAATCCCCCTAGTAATAAAATGTAGAAACTATTAATATAACTATTTATCACATCATGTCCTTTAGAAAAGTACAAAGAGATTAAGTAACTTGCCCAAGGACACACAAATAGTAAATGACAGACCTGGGATTCTAACCAAATCTTATTCCAGAGTTCCTGTTCTTAACCACTACACTGCGACCTGAATTCTGTAGGAATATTTTCACTACTTGATATCAAAACATCATATAAATCTGTAAATTAAAACTTATAATTTTGGCACAAGAACAAAGTAGAAGATGGAAATAATAGACTTGTGGTAATTGGTTTATTTATAAAGGGACAATTTCAAATCAGTCAGAAAAACTTTAGTAAATTGTGCCAAAACAAGTCGCTATCTCTTTGGAAAAGAACATATTAAGTAGATTCCTGCCTTATGCAATACCCATAAATAAATCCCAAATATATTAAAAGCCTAAAAACAAAAGGTATTAAAAGGAAAATGGGAGAATATTTTTATACTCTCAGGATGGGGCAAAAACTTTCTAAGATATAAAATCCAAAGCTATAAAAATAATTGGCAAATTTTCAAATATGACAGAAGACGTTAACATAAAGTAAAAAAGAAATCACAACCTGAAAGAATAGTGGCAAAATCTTTAATGGAACAATGATTAATATTGAGAATATATTTTAAAACTTTCAATAACTCTATAAGAAAAAAGGCTATAATCCACTAGAAAAATAATCTAAGTATATCAATGGACAATTCTTAAAAAACGAACTAAAAGTATCCCTCCCAAAATAAAGATACTTACCTTTAATAATACTGACAATTAAAATAATAATGAAATATCATTTTCAACTGTCAGAGTAGCAAAAAATTTTTCTAATTTACAATATCTAGCATTGGGCAAAGGAGTGAAAAAGTTAAAACTGAAGCTGTAAGTTAGGGTATAAATTGGCATGTTTGATGGCATTTTGGGTAATAACTATCAATATTGTAAATTACACCTTTCATTTGACCTTGAGTAATCTAATCAGATCTAATCTGCTCTCTTCTAAATAGATGCTCTCACGTGTATAAGATGTAAGTAGAATGTAAGTAGAAAATATGCACTATAGTGTTGTATTTAAGAGTGAGAAATTAGAGCAAATTTGAAAATTCATTTGTACAAGAAGGTCTAAACCATAAACCAGTTATACTGTATAATACTATACATCCCTTAAAAGGGTTGAGACAACCATATGTAAGAACAAAGATTTCTAAGACATAACTGTGTTTAAAAAGGTCAGTCACCAAATAATGTAAAATCCCATTAACACCCTACAATGATTTATATTGTGCATATCTATTTATGTTAACATTTAAAATACCATTTCAGCTTGAAGAAGAAATTTGGTTTCAGGAAAGAAGAATGGGAAAATTTCAACTTTCACTTGAATGCATTTTTTTAACTTTTATGAATGTATTCACATATTACTTGCTTTTTCAAATCATGGCAAATTGTAGAAGATAAATTCAGAAGTGGAAAATCACTTTTAGATAATTTTGTTAATCCCTTGTCTTCCTTGGACAGATTTAGCCTCTATTGCATTTTCCTTTGCTTAATTTCATCCCATTACACTGTTAGTTTTAGTCTCTTGAGAAACGTTTTGTTCACTCTCCTTGATAGTCACGTTCTTTATATACCTAGAGAATAGTCATGATCCTGTCTTTGCTACTTCCATTTTATTTATTTATTTTTATTGTTAAATCATAGCTGTGTACATTAGTGCAATCACCTGTACCCATTCTAAGATGCACCATAGATGTGGCCCCACCCATTACCCTCCCTCCACCAAAACCTTCCCCCCCCTTCCCCTTCCTTGGCCCTTTCCCCATAGTCTTGTGCTATAGTTGGGTTATAGCCTTCATGTGAAAGCTATAATTTAGCTTCATAGTACGGCTGAGTACATTGGATACTTTTTCTTCCATTCCTGAGATACTTTGCTAAGAAGAATATGTTCCAGCTCCATCCATGTAAACATGAAAGAGGTAAAGTCTCCATCTTTCTTTAAGGCTGCATAATATTCCATGGTATACATGTACCACAATTTGCTAGTCCATTTGTGGGTCGATGGGCACTTGGGCTTCTTCCATGACTTAGCAATTGTGAATTGGGCTGCAATAAACATTCTGGTACAGATGTCTTTGTTATATTGTGACTTTTGGTCTTCTGGGTATAAACCTAGTAAAGGAATTATAGGATCGAATGGCAGGTCTATTTTTAGGTCTCCAAGTATTCTCCAAACATCCTTCCAGAAGGGACGTATTAGTGGGCATTCCCACCAGCAGTGTAAAAGTGTGCCCTTTCCTCCACATCCATGCCAACATTTCTGGTTTGGGGATTTTACTGAGGTTAGGTGATATCTCAGAGTAGTTTTGATTTGCATTTCTCTGACACATGAAATGCTCATACTTATAATCTTAGCTCATACTTGTAAACTTGTGAGGGTTCCCGGGGAGGATTACTTAAAGCCAGGAGTTTGAGACCAGAGACACATGTGCCAATACTTCTCTTAGAATTCTAGTTTGGTGGAAACCAGGGCACTGCCCCTTGGAGTCTATTGAAGGCTTTATTCATACTGTATACTGTAAGATACCCATATACCTTTCTGTACTTCTTCTGCAGTCAAGTCTAGGAAGCAGACAAGAGTTCCTCATTCTTTACTCCAGTCTGGGTTTGTTGTACTCATAAAAAGTTATAGGACCTTTAGGATTCAGCCTAAAGTAAGGCTCTAATGTTGCTATATTCACCAGAGACTTAAGACAGACTCTTAGACTTGCTTTTATGTTATAGAAAAATCAAGTTTTCTACGTGATAGCATGAGAATATAAGAAAAGAATGAACATGTCAGAAGAAATTAAGTAGAGATTAAAAAGAACATATTTGGGTCATTCTGATTTTAAAATATTCATTCAAGCTCTAATTTTACTTTTTCTTCTTTTAATCATAATAAATAATGAGTGAGTTATCTGTTGGATATATGGCCTAGTCTATTATAGGAGAAATACAAGAGTAGAGGACATGAAGCTGTGCCTCTCATTTTATAGAGTATCATCTAAAAATGGAGAAAGATTTAACTCAATTAGGCTGACCCCCTAGACCTTTTCTCTGCAGCAAGGATTAGCAAATTACACCCAGCTGCTTGTTTTTATAAATAAAGTTTTATGAGAATATAACCATGCCCACTGGCTCTGGGCATTCACCTGTTGTCTGTGGCTGCTTTCATACTACAATAGTAGAGTTGAGTATTTGCAATAGAGAATGAATGTATGTTCCACAAGAGCCTAAAATATTTACATCTGGTCCTTTACAGAAATAGTTTGCCATTCTCTGCCCTACAGCATTAAATGCAAGAAAGTGAAAACACAAACTTTTAAGGAAAAATAGTCTCTATAATATAAGCAAATTGCTTATTATTGTAGGAAGCAGAAATATATGTATGTCCAGTAGAATCTTTATAGTTGACCAGCTCCCTGCATTGACCACCTTCTTAAATTGACAAACTTTCATAAACCAGACATGCACCACATGTACTCAGGCCAAGTTCCTTATATTAACCACCTCTATATGTTTACCTGTTTGGTGGTCAACTTACAGAGGTTCTACTGTATTTTAAAGTAAAAGAATGAGGTTATATAAAAGGATTAATAGAGATAAGAGTAGTTTTGAGAGATATATTTTAATATTTAAAAATATTTCAAATGCTTCTGTAAATATTTAGAAATACTTAAAAATAAAAAAACTTAGTCTAAAATCCCTAATTATATTGATCAAATTGAGAGACGAGAAATGTGAGTAAATAGATTGTTTTTTATTATAAACACTGATAATTGTTCATATTTTAAAATTGAATTGCCATTTATATACATTCTAAATCATTAGCAAAAGCAAAATCAAAGAAAATATCTTTGTAGCAAAGGAAACAACAAAGACAACACAAAGCAGAAAGCATAAAACTAGTTAACACAAGACCAAACATACTCATGATAATAAATGTAAATAGATTGAATGTCTCTGCTAAAAAGCTCAGATTGACTTTTTTAAAAAAGAGAGAAAGAAAGAATCTAATATCAAAACGTAACTCTGAAAGGCTAAAATAATGGCAAGGGTGGTGCCTGTGGCTCAAAGGAGTAGGGCACCAGCCCCATATGCTGGAGGTGGCGCGTTCAAACCCAGCCCCGGCCAAAAACTGCAAAAAAAAACAAAAATAAAAATAAAAAATAAATGGCAAAAGCATTAAAGCAAATGTTAAGTGGAAGCAAATTTAATGGGAAGATGAGGCTATAGTATTACTGTAGTATTACTAATTGTAAGCATTTTAGGAGTTAGCATTTTTAGTGAAGATTGAAATTAATTTCCTTTAACATTATGTTACTGAGTTAATGGTAAAGCAAGATCATTTAGGCTTTTTGTTACAGAAAACACTTTAATACCTTCTGAAGGTTGCAGTCCTTATTGTTTAGATTTGTGCATGTGTGAAAATCTGGTTAAGAGCAGCAGAATATACTCTGGTTTCTGAGGAAAAGAAAGACAGATGGAGGTGATTGTTGCCTGTCCTCACATGTGCCTTCCTGATTCTGAATGTCTTGAAATTAGAGCCACATGGGTCGAAATTTTAGTGCTCAGGAATTGTATCAGATTCTTAATGGTCTGATTCTGTAGTGAAGAGTTAAGTTGAGGACAGAAGAGTAGAATATAGTAGACTATAATAAATGTTAACTTAAGGTAAACAATAAATGTTCAATTCTTAGTGCTTGTCTCTTCATACAAACCATCTTTTCTTTCTATTTATCTCTTTTTATTTCATCTCAGAACTTTAATGAAAGCTATTCATGCTTGTATATTATAGCTGTTGTTTAAGTTGCTGAAATTGTGATCATTACCAATTTTAATATTTATTGAGATTTTACTGTTGCTTTTTCATTCATTGTTTCTGCTGTCTCCTTTATTATGACTACTTTTATTGTGGATTTCTGCTTTCTTGCATCCTATTGAAAATGCAATGAGTTTTTATTTTTTAATTTCCTCCTGGTTTCTGCCTTTTCCTGAAATATATTCTTCCTCTGGAACTTGAAGGATGATAGTCCCTTTAGTCTTAGAGTATTTTTCCATAGTTTTTTTTTTTCCTCCGAGATTACTAATCATAAGAGGAATATTCAAATGAATTGTGTATTTCAACAGACAGGATGTGTGGTCAACTATGGTCTTGTTTACCTGGGTTTATTTTACATATAGTGTCACTGAAAGTATCACAAAAGAAAGTTCATGCTTTTGTATACAAATAAGAAGTTAACACATCATTACGTATTGCAAACATAGAGCATTATTGGGCCCTAAGTCACATCACAATTATGTGATGTATTTATTTCTAGGCCAAAGGAACCAATACTAGATGTTCATTTTAAAAACCAGTGTTAAAAAAATTATTTATTTATACCAAATAAATAAATAAAACCCATATACCTGCCAACCCTGTTTTTGAGTATACATGCTCTATCTCAACTCCATAGTAGAAGAGCACATTAATATGCATAAATATAGCAATTTTATTCATCCAATGCAACATTAATGATTTATTGTTTATCATAAGCCTATTCTCATTATCTCTTTCTCTGATATTAACTAATAGGATAAATGGAAGGTTGTTGCCCCCAATATATCTTCTTCCTAGGGTCTTCTAATCTGTGCCCATGTTGTGTCTCGGTAATGCTTTTCATCACCTCAAGTCTTCTTGTATTCTCCATATTTAAAAAAAAAAGTTAGGGGTGGGGGCTGAAAAAAGGATAATTAGCCTTGGGTACCTCAAAAAACAACTGATAAACCAACTACTGGTGAGGATGCAGAGCAAGTGAATCTCATGTACTGTATTTTCCCATGTAAAATACACTCCTGTGTATACTGTGCATCTACATTTTGGGCCCAAACTTTCAGGAAAACACTGCTTGAGAAAGTGATTAGCTCTCTGCTAGGAGAGACACATCTGAGAAGGCTATGCTCTCCTGGTAAACGTGCAGATCGCACCACCCTCCCACGGCTGCCAATTCTGAGAAGGCTTCTTCTTCCCTCTCTCTGGGAGCCTTTCCTTCCCCACCATTATTAGGAACTGTGACCCATGTGGCCATTTGTGTAGCTGGAGAGGTAGGAACTTCTAAGACCACTTGGCCTGTGGGCAGTCAAACAGAGCTGTGGCAAAATCTGGTGTACAGTTGCTGGTGGGAATTTAAAATGGTACTGTCAGTCTAGAAAACAGTCTGATAGTTTCTTATAAAATTAAACATTTTGCCAGGCACAGTGGTGAGGGCCTGTAGTCCCAACAGAATCATTTGAGCCCAGCATTTGAGACTGCAGTAAGCTATGATTGTGACTATGGATAGCCACTGCATTCCAGCCTCGGCAACCTTGTCTCCAAAACCAATTAAATGTATTGACAAATCATGCAAACCAGCAGTCATAGTTCTAAACCTGTATCCTAATGAAAACATGTTTAGTTGTCGTTGTGTGGGACTCTCCCTAACCAGTACAAACATAGTAACCTCATTGTTTATACCCTCACATTAACCTGAAATTAAAAAAAAAAAAAAGTTTACACAGAAACCTGTATATGAATGCATAGCAGCATTATTCATAATAGCCAAATACTGGAAAAAATCCACATGTATTTCAGAGGATGAATGGATAAATAAACTGTGGTACATGTACAATAGAATGCTGTTCATCAATGAAGAGTATTGAGGTATTAATGTACAAAAAATTTGAATGGCTTTCAGAAGCTTTATGCTGAGTAAAAAATAAAAATGCAGTCTCAAAGGATTATACATTATATGATTCCATGTATGTAATTTTCTTTATGTGACAAAACTATAGTAATGGAGAATGGATTGGTAGTTAAAAAGGCTGGGGTCAGGAGATGAGGAAGCCATGACTAGTAACAGGTAAGACAAAGGAGTTTCTTTATGGCAGTAGAACAATTCTGAATTCTGATTGTGGTAATGGTTACATGAATCAACACATAATAAAAATTTATAGAACCATATTCAATACACACACAAAGAGTACATGAAAAAACTGATGAAATCCAAAGAAGGTCTGTACCTGAATTCATAGTATTATACCAAAGCCAGTCAACTGTTTTTGACAATGGCCTATGGTTATATAAGATATTATCATTGGAAGAAGCTGGCTGAAAGATATACAGAAACTCTTTGTACTAGTTTTGCAACTTCTTGTGAGGTTATTTCAAAATTTAAAAGTTTCATATTTTTTAAAAAGTGGCAACTCTGCAGTAGAGGGACAGCTACCCAGTTTTTCAGACTGGTATAGACTGGTAGTAGTTTTCAAACCTGGCAGATCATCAGATTCACTTAAAGAGCTTTATAAAATATATTTATATTTCTGGATCCTTCCACCACAGATACAGAAAACTATATGTTCAGAAAATTTCCCTGGGTTGGAAAACAGTTGTAGAGCTCGATTTGTCAGCCAAGGGTAGTAGTGGAGAAAATTGGTGCGTCTGTTCTATATTAATCCTTGATTGTGATTCACAGTACTGCTATATGTTGTTAGGATGAAAATCCTTCTGATTTCTGAAAATAAGTTAATTGTTTATTTTAGATTTCAGTTTTCTTAAGAATTTTAACTTTTTCTCTAAGCTTTTATAGATATTTCAGTGTGAAGTTTTGTGAGGCTGTGTCATTAGCTACTAATCAGTTGCCAGTTTAAACCAGAAGCAGAACAATAGTTCTTTTATATGAATCTTATCTTTACCTCATTCATGTGTGAATGGTGACTTGATTCCAGCTTTTCCCAGTCAGACTGCAGAGTTCTACTTTACTTGATCACTTTTTCATATTGATGTGGCATCAACTTAAATCACATTTCCCCCAAGATTGGTTGGTGAGTGGAAGACAGCCAAGGCACACCACAGTGAAGACATCAGTTAGGAAAATTATATCCAAAACCCAAAAACGGCTGTCTCTGAAGTTTTTGTTTATGAAAATTGGAAAAGCTCTCTTCTCTCAGCCTCTGACATTCCTGATTTATTGTTTCTCTGCAGAAAATTATCCTTTCTCTGCAGAAAACTATCCAAAGATGTTTTTAGACATTAGCTGGTGAGAGCCACATTTATTGAAGGTAGAGAATGTAAAAAGCCCTTATATTTGTGAATTTCTCAGTCAGATTGGCAACAATTTAATAGCTATGGTTGACCAGGTTCTTTTTGTACGTATAAAAAATTTGTTCCAGAGCTAACAATATGATCCATAATGCTAGAAAGGACAGATATGCTGTGGTGCAAAGAATCCTAGACCGATAATCAGGAAACATGAATGTTTACCTGGACTCTGCCATTATTATAAAATTGTGTCCTTGGTCAAATGGCCTAATTTGCTGTCAGTTTTCTTATCTATAAAATCTGAGTATAAAGATTAGACTAAATTCACATTTCAAATATTTATGAGCTGTGAAATTCATAGTAAATATATCTCATTCTTACCCTCTCTGGGACCTAAAAATAATATAATTTCTTTTTTTTTTTTTTTTTTTTTTATTATTGGGGATTCATTGAGGGTACAATAAGCCAGTTACACTGATTGCAATTGTTAGGTAAAGTCCCTCTTGCAATCATGTCTTGCCCCCATAAAGTGTGACACACACTAAGGCCCCACCCTCCTCCCTCCAAAAATAATATAATTTCTTAATAGCACATGATAAAGAAGCAAATTAAAGGAAAAATTAAGATTTTGTATATTATTAAAGATTATAAATTTAATTTTAATGTAATATTTATAAAGACAGGTTAAATACATTTCATCTTTTTGTATATAAAATTATGCATATTATTCAATTTATTTTAAACTAATTATATCAGAAAACATAATTGACTGGGTGCTATGGCTTACACATATAATCCCAACACTTTGAGAGGTTGAGGTGGAAGGATTACTTGAGTTCAGGAGTTCAACACCAGGCTAGGCCACACAGAAAGACATTATCTCTACAAAAATTAAAAAAAAAAAAAAAAATTAGCCAGACAAGCTGGCAAGCACCAATAGTCCTAACTACTTGGGAAGCTGAGGCAAGAGGACTGATTGAGCCCAGGAGTTTGAGGCCTCAGTGAGCTATCATAATGCCATAATGCCATTTCCCACAGCCTGGACAGTACAGTGGGAAAAAAAAAAAAAAAAAGCATAATTAACTGACGGATCCAACTGAAATATTTTATTGAATTGTTCAGAAATCCATACGTATTAAAATACAGATCAAAAAGCCAAATCAGTTTATATGACCTGTTTTTGAAGTATTTAATTGTGAATATTAAAAACTAATTTGTTTTTATAGTTTGCAAGTTTTGTTTCTAAAGAAACAAAAAGAAAAAATATTTTATGCTAGTAAGTGCAAGTGTATTTCTTACACTTGTATGAAATATATAGAGAGATATAGATAGGTATATATATAGAGAGAAGGTGCCTCAAAAATGTGTATACATTTTAAGTAAGGAAAAACTGTATTAAATTTGTAGTAATCAAATCACATGACTTAAAATTATCTTTCATTGTTGATGTATATTTAGTATTACAATTTAAGTATTTTTTTTTTTTTGGCAGTTTATGGCTGGGACTGGGTTTGAACCCGCCACCTCCAGCATATGGGGCCAGCGCCCTACCCCTTTGAGCCACAGGCGCCGCCCACTATTACAATTTTAGTATAGTTTTTCCTTTCTTGAAATATGTATACTTTTTTTGCACACTGTGTGTGTGCATATATAAATTTGTATGTTTGTATGTATGTAATTTATATATATATATGTTTGTATGTGTATATGTACACATATATACAGGCATGTAAATCTCTTAGAGATTTATAAGGAATTGGCTCACCCCATTATGGAGGCTAAGTCTCAAGACATGCAAATGGCAAGGTAGAGACTAAGGAGAGCCGTTGATGTGGTTCTACTTCAAGTTCAGAGACCCAAAACCCAAGAGAGATAATGGCATTGTTCCAGTCTAGATGTACACAGGCTTGCGACCCAGGAAAAGCTGCTATTTCAATTTAAGTCTAAAAGCAAGTAAAAATTGATGTCTCTGTTCAAAGGTTGCAGCAGTAGTTTCTCACAGGACAGTCTGCCTTTGTGTTCTATTTAGGCCTTCAACTGATTGGATGAAGTCCATCCACATTAGGGAGGAGGGCAATGTACTTTATTTAGTTCACCAATAGAAATGTTAATCTAATCCAGAGACACCTTCGCAGACACAACCAGAATAATATTTGACCAAATGTCTGGACACCCCCTGTCAAGCTGACACATAAAATTAACTGTCAGAGTGAATAAAAATTAAAACATTTTCACACTTTATAATGGTTGAAAAATACACACAGACACACATATACACCACACATCATAGCAACTAGTTGTCATCAGCTGAGTGGAATACCAACCAGGCATAATTGGATCATGAGTGCAGTCTTCTGAATTTCACTGGCTGCTACTTATAATTTACTCTGTACTCAAAGGATTTCAGGCAATAAAGATTTAAAGGGAAGGGTGGCACCCATAGCTCTGTGGGTAAGGCTCCGGTGGGTAGATTTCCGGCCACATACACTGAGGCTGGCGGGTTCGAACCTGGTCGGGGCCAGCTGAGACAGCAATGACAATTGCAACAAAAATCTACCCAGGGTGACAGCTTGAGACTCTGTCAAAAAAAAAAAAGCTTGGCCCCTGTGGCTCAAGTGGCTAAGTCACCAGCCACATACACCTGAGCTGGCGGGTTTGTATCCAGCCCAGCCCACCAAACAACAATGACAGCTGCAACCAAAAAATAGCGGGGCATTGTGGCAGGTGCCTGTAGTCCCAGCTGTTTGGGAGGCGGAGGCAGGAGAATCACTTGAGCCCAGGAGTTGGAGGTTGCTGTGAGCTGTGATGCCACAGCACTCTACTCAGGGCAATGGCTTGAGGCTCTGTCTCAAAAAAAAGATTTAAAGGGAAGAAGTAAATATCCTATTTATTGACATTTTAAAGTAAACATTTTATTATAGAACAGAAAGATCTATAATTATAATTATGTAGCTTGATATATTTTTACCATGTAAATGCATCCGCACTGTCTTGATTACTGTACCTGTATGCTATCATGAAGTCTGATGATGTTAGTCCTCTGACTTGGTTCTTTTCTTTCAATATTGTGTTGGCTATTCTGGGTCTTTCCCCTCTTCATATAAACTTTAGGATCGTTTGTCAATATTCATAGAATAATTTACTGGAATTTTGATTGGGATTGCATTGCATTTTTAGCTCAAGTTGGAAAGAACTGACATCTTGGTAATATAGAGTCTCCCTATCCATGCATATGAACTATCTCTTCACTTACTTAGTTCTTCTGTAATTTCTTACATCAAAATTTTATAGTTTTTCTCATATAGGTCTTTTACATATTTTGGTAGATTTATACCTAACAGAGGTATTTGTTTTTCATTTTGGAGGGTGCTGATGTAAATAGCACTTTTTTTAATTGCAAGTTCAATTTGTTCAGTACTGGTATATAGGAAAGTGAGTAAATTTTGTTTAAAAGCCTTGTAATTTTTTTTTCTCTCCTTTTAGATTTTCTACACAGACAATTGCGTCATCTCTGTGTTAAAAAGCGACAGTTTTATGCCTTATTTCCCCATCGATAATACTTTTTATTTCCTTTTCTTTTCCTATTGTATTAGCTAGGACTTCCAGGAAAGTGTTGAAAAGGAATTGTGCATAAGGATATCTCTTCCTTGTTCTTGATTTATTGGGAAAGCTCCTAGTTTCTCACAATTAAGTTTGATGTTAGTTGTAGGTTTTTGTAGATGTTCTTTATTGTTCTTTATCAAGTTGATAAACTTTTCCTAGTTTTCTGAGAATTTTTATCATGAATGGGTTTTGGATTTTATCATATGCTTTTTCTGCATTTATTGATATGTTCATGAATTTTTTTTTCTTTCTGAACCTGTTGATATAATGGCTTTACATTAGTTAATTTTCAAATGTTAAACCAAGGATAAATACCAGGCAACTGTGGTATACATAAAATTCTTTTTATACATTGTTGGATGCAATTTGCTAATATTTTATTGAGAATATTTGTCTCTATGTTCATGAAAGATATTGATCTGTAGCTTTCTTATGTCTTTGTCTTGTTTTGATATTAAGATGGTGCTGACCTCATCAAATGAATTGGGAAGTATTCCCTCTAATTCTGTGTTCTGAGAGATTATAGAGAATTTGGCATAATTCCATCCTTAAATGTTTGGTAGAATTCACCAGAGAACCCACCAGTGAGCTTTCTGTTTTAGAAGGTTATTAATTATTGATTCAATTTCTATAATACATGTAGGCTTTTTGGTTTGACCATTTTTTTTTCCTTGTCTGAGTTTTGGCAGATTGTGTCTTTTAAGAAATTGGTTCATTTTGTCTAGGTTATAAAATGTGGTGGCAGAAAGTTGTTCATAGTATTACTTCCACATGAATCCTACAGCTGCCTAGAATTGGGTATTTACCTTACTGTAGGACAGTTAGGATTTTATAAAGTCCCAACAGGGTAAAATTACGTTAGGGTTTGGTTAACTAGTTTCTACTGAGGACAGACCTGTTAAGAAGTACAGAAGGCTCTTATGTATTTCAAAGTGTTTCCTTTATGCCTCTCCCTTCTGGCAGCACAAGAGGATTTTCCTTTGATATTTATGATGAGAATTGGGTGGAGCTCCTAGGGTTAAAACTCACAAAAAAACCACCATTGCTGGGTTCTCTTACCTGGAACATTCAACTTTTCAGCTTCTTCAATCCACCTATTTATCCTTTTGCTGCTTTTCACATTTTAGAAAATATCTTATATAAGCCTACTGATGATGAATTACTTTAGCTTTTGTTGCCTTGAATTTTCTTGGGGGTGGTTAATTGTTGGAAAGATATTTTCCTTCATTATTGAATTCTAAGTTATTTTCTTTTAGGATTCACAGATGTACTTCTGACTTCCATCATTTTTCAAGGTCACATGTCAGACTTATTGCAACTCCTTTGTCTTTTATTTGTCTATTTTAAAAACGTTCTCTTTGTATTTTGTTTTTGGTAGTTTTACTCTTAATGTGTCTTGGTTTTCTTTGTGTTTTTCCTGAATGGAGTTTGAACTTTCTATTGAATCTGTGACTTGGTATCTTTCATCAGTTTAGAAGAGGTGCAATTATTATGTCTTCAAATTTTCTTTTCCTCCCCTTCTCTGTCTTTTCCTTGGAATTCAAGATACATGTTCTATTGGCCTTTTTTACTGTGTCCCATCTGTTCTATCTTTGTTTCCCTCCAATCTAGAATTTACATCACTCTAGATAATTTGTACTCACCAGTATTCCAATTTATTAATCCTCTTTCAGCTGTATCTAGTCTGTTCTCAAATCCATCTGCTATATTTTTAGTTTTAGCTATTAATATTTTTCAGGGATAGAATTTCTTTTGATTTTTTTAAAGAATTCATTGCATAAAGAAATTCTGCTTTTTTATTTTTGAAGTCTGTTGCTGATTTTGCTCACCTGTAGGACTGTTTCTATTGTGTTTTTCTCTTGCTCCTTATCAGTAAGTCTTTCATAATTTTGCATGCAGTGGCCCTGTATAATGGTATTCTCCTCCAGAGACATTCATCCTGTCTTTTGGTAGTTATCAAGAGTAAAGGGACATCACCTCGATCCATTCAGAAACTTTGCAGATTTGTAGCTACAGTGCAGTTTTTAGATAGTTCAGTCTACACTTTGTTCATGCACACTATTATAGGTATCCCTCCATGTGTCCCAACCAAGAGCCTAGGATTTTGGCAAGGCTCCTTCTAGGTGGGACTTGGACTCTACTTTTTATCTCCCCAGTATCTAGGGTCTGCAAAAAACTACTTTTCAGCCATTTCCTGCTTGGCTTCTTGCCCTCTACTTCCTGTAGCTTAGCATCCCACAACAGTAGGTTGTTTTCTGTTCCTCCGTTTTCCCTGCATTCTTTATTAATTAAGTACTTGCTCCTTTATTATCACCAAACTCCAATTTTTTTTTCTCTGATTCTGTGCGTTTGCCAAAAGTTTTCCTGGCTTCTCCACCTGTCTTCTAACATTAAGAATATTTTGTATACAGAATTTTTTATTCCTCTCACGGAGCTTCCCTCCCCTTCCAGTTCTTGTCTCCTTAAGTCCTAGATGTCTCAGGAGCTCTCTGATGCTTTCAAATAGCATTTTTTAATTTTTATTTTTAAAATTTTTGTCTCTAGCTTTTCTAATTGTTCTTGGTAGGGTATTAATCTCCTACAAGTTACTCCATTATGTCTAAAAACCTGTTTATTGACATAAAATAGAAATTCTAACTAATGCCATTACCACCTTTAATACTTTGGAGCCTCAAGGGTTCCCAACCATGTCTAAACTAAATGATCTTGAAGTTGTATTTAATTTTTAACATCCATAATTCTTTTAGGTTAATGTTATAGACTTATTTTTAGAAACAGCATCTGATCCTATCATCCAGGTTAGAATGCAGTGGTACAAACATAGATCGTTGTATCATACCTAATCCTTCTGCTTTAGCTTCCCAAGCAGCTGAGTCTATAGACATTCTGCACCACTGCATCCAGCTGCCATCATAGACTTTTATACCCATATTGGTGCATGAGAAATGGTAATTTCTTTTTCTTAATTCTAACATCTGCTTTATCTCATTTTGTTTGTTTGTTTTTTAGGAAAAAAAGGTTATAACCACAAGGCATGTGAAAATAGGGAGAAAAAATATTGGGTTACCATGTTTGAAACATACTTGAATTAATATGTAATGCAGGGCAATAGAGAACATGAGAACAAAAGCAGGAAAATAAAAATAAAGAGAAAATGAAAAAATAGAAGTAGAATGATAAAAAGAGATTAATGAAGACCAAAGGTTATAATGATTAAAACCCTACACCTAGTAAATATTTGATACATGCTTGTAGCAAATGTATTTTTAGGAAGAATTTCTTGGTTTCAGTAAAGCATGTTTTCTGAAGGACTCAGTACCTTTAGAAAAGTTATCTAAACTTATTCTATTTCACTAACTAAAGTTGATCCAAAAGGGAAAGGTAAATTTAGAACAAGTACTTTGCCATTGTAATTTTGAGAGGAATATGGCCTCTAGCTTAGAATAATATTTTATCACATATAAAAAGCAGTTTGTTAGCATTTGGACTTTCATATAATTTTTGTTTAGACCAAGGTCAAAATTTTAAATTTGGTTCCTTACCCTATCATTTTAATTCTAATCTTAATGACTAGGTCAGATTATCCCTAAGGGAAAACAGAAGTGTGACTTTTTAACTCTGGAAAGCCTGGCAGAAGAATAAAGCCCTGGAAAATGGGTCTATGACCTTAGAACTCTTCACTTCTGAGAATATCCAGTCTCTGTTCTATTTCAGTTCAGTCCTGATTCAAGTACAAAAGAAAATCAAGCTGGGAGAAGGGGAAGGAGGAGAAGGGTAAATCCATACCTATTTAGTACAGTGCACACCCTCTAGATGAAGGGCCCACTTAAAACTTTGATTCAATTTGTACAAAAACAAAGTATGTAAACAAAACATGGGTACCCCTAATATTCTGAAATTTTAAAAAAAGATGAAGAATGAAAAGGAGTGGGGGTTGGGGGTGGGAGGGGAAAAGATAGTGAAAGGAAAGATCCCGGATTTGGAATGAAAGTCCTTTTGTTATTGTGGAGCAACTATTAGTATACTTACCCTACAAATCAAATGTGGCTCTGGTTCTGCTTTTAATCTTAGCAATGTTCTGAGTCTAGTTTAATTTTATGTACTCTGAAGATTACTCTGAAACAAACTTTAGAGCCCTGGGTTCCTTTCATACAAATCCCCTTGAACTGAGCTAGTGGATACTAAATACAAAGTGCCTCAGTATTCATACTATGACATTTGACTTACAAAGTCATCAATACATTTCATTTGTATCTCTCCTTTGATCTTTACTGAATACTAGGGGTCTCACACAGGGCTCTGAATCAAATATACACCAGGAACAGTATTAGATATTTTCATAAATCTTATTTTTTATCAGAAAAATAATCCTGTGAAGTAACAATTTTTATTCTGTCTAAAGAGATGAGAAAACAGATATGCAAGATGCTCTCAAGCAATGTGTACAGGTATGAAGTAGCAAACTTTAAATTTGAGCCCTAAGTGTTGTGACTTCAACTTCAGTGCTCCTTTTAGAACCCTACAGAATGTCAATAAATACCTGGTTGATTGTTGACTGAAAAGGAACAATTTCCCTAAAATGAAAGGCAGACTCTAAATGACTTCCTTGCCTTGGTCTGACACTCACCACCTCCTTTTGAATGCCAGACAAGGGAAAAGATCAGTTTAATTGTTGCCATTTATAAGTGGGAAAGTTGAGACCACATAAGCTTTATTGAAGGCCTCAGCTTTCAATTGTCATTCTACGTTTCTCATTAAGGAAAGTTGAGATGCATGGAGGTTGTCACCTTGTTGAAGATCAGATGGAGTGTTTCTGTGCTGAATAGAGTCTGATGCCATGACTAGTCTCATCTGATCCCTGTGATGACGAGGAATTTCTGGGTGAATGTAGAACAAGGATGAGAAGGAGATTTCAGTATTGCCCCCATAAAATGAAAACTTTTGCACTGAAAGAAATTTTTTCCAATCTGAGGCAGGTAATGTATTTGTTGAGTTTTAATGTAAGAAATATTTATTATATCCTAATACACTTAGGATGTGTATTGTAGGGAGAATAATATAAACAAGCTATGTTCCTGCCTTCAAGAGATAATAATTGAATGGAAAAATATTCTGTCATCATCATTCATATAGTTCTGAGTTAATTAAGTTTAGAAAAATGATTCATCATTTTCAAATACAGACTTTATAATTATTACCAACATCCATATCTTACTAGCTTTAAAGTTCTGTTGCCTGGAAGTTGGTGGTTTTATTGAGCTGTAATTGGATCTGATTCTGTACTGAAGTAGTAGAAGTTGGGGGCACGGGGGAATTTTATCCTAAAGCCTAAGTGGCTTTGATATTATACAGGATGTCCCAAAGGTCACTCCAAAAGTCACCATATATAGGGAAAATGGGAAATTGAAAGTAAATGTACCCTTATTTAGAAAATATGCTTTACAAAAATGATATTATAAAGAGGGGCCAAAATGAATATTTTGTAAATAAAGATACATTTAGCTACAATTTCCCATTTTCCTTAAGTGTGGTGACTTTAGGGGTGACTTTTGGGACACTTTGTATATTTCATATATTGGTCCTTTTCATAAAATTCATTTGGGGGAAGAAAACAGGCTCTGCAACTTCACAAATGTAAATCATTGGATAATGCAACTATAACAAAATATTCAGGCTTTATGTTGGGCACTCATCTAAATGCTTTGTTTCAAATGCTTAAAAACAACCAGAAGTTACCTCCCTGATTTGAAAAGCAGTATTGAGATAATCAGTGATTAAGATTTGGGAATGAAAAGGATTGTTATCCCACCCACTTATTTGCCAAGAAAAGGATCCTCCAAAAAGGAATAGTGAACATTATAGAAATTATCATTTTGTCAGCAAGGATTGGCAAGGCAGATCAGTCTGTAAGAAAGCAGATGCACACCAGCCAAGTGGAGGTTTAAGTGCCAGGGAAGACTTCTAAGCAAGGAAAGGTCCCATGCTACCTCTGATTGTTTCAGTAAGGGGGAATAGGTGTCCAAGAATGAAATATGCTTGTGTATATAGTCTCTTCAAGTCAACTTAACAAATGAGCAGTTTAATAGTATGAGTGGTTCAGTAATTTATATTGCTTGGGGAAAAAATTAAATATTAAAACAAAACAAAAATGAACTAAACTCTATGAAATGGAAAATGAAATTTCCATACAGGAGGAGTTAATGAGTTAAGCAGAAAGCATTCCCGAGAAAAAGCTTTCAGGCCAATTGTTTTTGTTCGGGATTTTAAGTGGGAAAATGGGTAAGTTGGTCCTAGAGAACATTTCTACAAAATTTGTCATTCTGGCACATGATACATTTTAGGCAACAGGAGATGAGAAAAATCACATCTGAAATGACTCTTCTCATTGATGTTAGCTGGATTCTTTAAGCCTAATTGATAAGAGAAAGAACCCTTGTCTGCAGAAAACACCTACCCCTCTGAGAACTTCCTTTTCTATTCCTACTCACTGAGAAAGCAGAAGGAAGTCAGCTTTTGTCTTAGTTGCTTTCTATGCAGAATTAAGCTTCCACTATTGTGATCGCTTCAGAATGTAACACAGTGCTGCTTTTGAGACAGTTTTGGTAGTGATGCAGTTATCTGGTAGACAGTTTTCTGGTAGTGATGCAGTTATCAAGTATCTAGAAACTTTTGCAAGCTCCACCCTAAAAATACAAGCCCTTCCTCCATGAGCCACAATCTTCTCACTAAGATTAGCCATTGGCACTGAAACAGTCAAAACTCCAGAAGTCAGGAGTTGCATCTATCTCCTCTTTCTTTTTCCACCCTCCTTCCATTTTCATCCCTTTTCCTTCTCCCTCCCCTACTTCCTTTCATAGTCAGTTAAGTGCTCTGTCTGGAATGTTTGAAAGTGAGGATTTAGGTCTGGGCAACCTGTTAAAAATGTGAATTGTTACCATGAACTCTGAGTGGCCTTTCGGCTTTGCTGACAGAAATTTACTCCATGTAGACCCCCACCAAAAAAAAAAAAATTAAGCAGGTAAGGTCATTTGGAGTTGAAACAAGCATGCAGTCGGTATGTTTGAAAATGAAATTACAATTAACCTGCTGATGGCTGTGAGGTGTTACCTTGAACTCTGTGTGGCCTCTTGGCACAGCGGCTGAACTTGCTTTATTGAATACCCAGAGACCTGAACAGGTGAAATCAGGATATGTCCGGGGACAATTGTACTTTTAGAAAGATTATATCTCTTTTAGTGCCAATTGTAAAAGAGTTAAGGATTAATTGAGCAACACTAATCAGAACATAAAAATGAGTTTTGACCATCCATGTCTTTGTGAAGCATAACATTTGTTAAAACTACTAAGGAAAATAACTATACTTGCTCACATTGTGGATTGATTCCTGAAGTCATGAGAGGTTACCAGGCCTGATAGTAGACTAGGAAGATTATTGCAGTTTGGAAATCATATGGCATCTACAGATATTTAGGAAAATGTAATTACCAGCTGAGAACTATGAGGTGTTACTTGAATTCCAAATGGTCTGTTGACATATGGGTTGGACATCTTTATGAAACTATTCAAAATAAGGTAGGTAAAACATACAGCCATAATGTAGCATGGTTGTTGACAAGTAGTGGTGCTGAGGTCATTTATGGTACAGAATGAAAGGATCTTAAATAAACTTTAATTTTGTCTTGTCCATGGAATATTATTTTAAAGCAAATGTGCAGCTTACTGACTTACATAATCAACAAAATGGAGTAATGGCACTGCAGTTATTGTGTGGGTATGAGGTTAAAGGAATACCATAAACGATTAATTTATTGACCGTCACTCAGGACAGCTTGTCACTGCTTTAGATTGGGGGGAAAAATTCATCTTATGCTTTGTCACACTAAAAAAAAGAATCCTGCATTGTTCTGCTGCCTCTATCTTCACATCTCTTCCCTTTAATTATGTAATATCATTCCATGATAAAGTCACATTTTATAAAAGAAAAAATTTTGGGTCCCTCCTTGTTTGGGCTGAGAATATCTATCGTTAGACAAAACAAACTGTTTAGTTTCACTCTGTACTTTTGACAAGGCTGGCTGGAATGAATGCTCCTGGTGGTTTAGTAAACAAAGAGTAATAATCCAAAATGGGTTTTATTACTGAATATAATTACTCTATTCATAGGATTGGAATGATCTAATTGTTCACGTCGCTGCCTAGCGTAACACTGTTTAAGTAACAGTGAAGTTTTCCTAATTTCAAAAGACACTTCAGATAGGATGCACATACAAACACTGTTTGCCTTACCAACTCCCTTCTTTAGTAGCATCTTGTGCTATATACTCTTTTATTTCTTGTAGAATACTTAATTGAAAAAGAAACTTCATGAGGTACTAACTGATAACTCAAGCTTGTTATCTAAAGTTAAAATCATTTCACTTGGTTGGCAATTAAGGTTCAGTGTCGCAAAATTGCATTTGCCCAGCATATTTAATCTCAGTCAAATGCCAAGCATAGAATTAGACTAAATCCTTTATAGCAGTTACAGGCATGATCATGTCGGCTCCGGGGTCCCATTTAGATTTTCATGGTCTTCTGTGTTATGTTTCTGTGTAACTTGAAATACCTGTCTAAATGTGTAGGGCCTCAATTTTGTTTCACTTGCTTATTCCAATGTCTGGTAGATACTCTCCAACTTATAGACACATCCATACAGTTATAAATCTAATTCTTTATTTGTAGTATTTCTATACTTTGGGATGCTTTATTTGTTTCTCAATACTTGCCTCCCTTCTCTAGGAACCCTTTTATTTCATTCCAAACTCTGTACTCTTTTTATTATAACACTTTATTTGGAACACTCATAATGGTGGCAGATGTATGACAAAATTTACATAGATATCTACATTAACATCAGCACTTATTATAGAATTTATTGTACTTATTTTGCATATTTGTTTCAGTGTTTCCACTGCTTTTGCATAGTACACACCCCCACCCCCACCCTCATTGTTGCTAAAGTGACCTTTCTAAAACACAAATTTGACTGATAATTCTTCTGCTTAAAACTTAAGAGTTTGCCCATAGTCTCCAAGGAAGGTCCTAAGCTCTTACAGACAAAAACCTTCTCAGGCCAGTCCCTCTCTGCCTTTCCAGCTACATTTCCTATCATTCTCTTGGTATACACACACCAAATTTGTTGCTATTCCCCAAACATGACATAGCAACATTTCTTTTATCAAGGCACTTACTCCCCTGGCAAACATTTACTCAACTTTTAAGACTCAGATCAGATGTTTCCCCTCACCTGGGAAACTTTCCCTAACTATCAGGGATTGGCCTGCCCTCTATACCTATTTAACACTTTACACGGTGTTTTGCTACAGCAAATAAATATACTATACTTTATTTATTTTCCTTATGTCTCCTCAACTAAGCTGTGAACTATTTAAGATAGAGATTGTTGTTTTACTCATTTTGTATCCTTATCTTAGTTTCTGACATATTCCAGCTATTCAATAAATGTTTGTCAAATGAATGAATTAATTAACAAATGAACAAACATCTTTTTGGAATTAAAAGGAAGTCAAATAATTCCAATGAGAGAAATACTTACAAATGAAAGTATTTCTTGTTGATATCTGTCCTGCTTTTTAAGCTAATTGTAAAGGAGCCTGTGTGCATACACACGGAGTATTTCAGTAGAGAATCTAGTACCTTCAAAGGTGTCTTGACCATGGATGCCTTGATTTAAGAAAGTCTTCCAGTTTGCGTAAAAGTGATTATGGCCATTATAGTTGATCAGACCTAGGTTCCAAAGTAGGTCAGGTAGATGTAAGGGCAATTTGAGTATAACTGGTAAAGTAGAGTATTCGGTCTCATATTTACTTCTCCTTAATGCAATGTGAGTCTCAGAAAACACTACTTTTCCTTAGTGTTCTGAAATATTTTTGGCCATGACCTTCATAGAAGGGAATTATTGAGTACTTTCACCTGCTTTGTACTTCTAATCATTCTTTAGTAGGACCCAAGAAATAGCAAGTTCCATCAAATATTAGCATAAAATAATAATGCTGCTAACATCATATGCAGGGCTAACTATAGGGCTCTACCTGTCTGCTGGCCCTCAGCCTCGAAATCCAGAAGCACAACTCTTGAAATATGATCTTGTGTTTCTTTTCCTGTCACTGAGACTTAGTTGTTCTACTCTCCAAGGCTCTCTAAACAGGTAACAGAGGAGCTTAGGAATAAATAGTGATGAATTTTATTTTATAATAGAGGAAAACAAGCCAAAGGGGTGGCGCCTGTGTCTCAAAGGAGTAGGGCGCCAGCCCCATATACCAGAAGTGGCGGGTTCAAACCCTGCCCCAGCCAAAAACTGCAAAAAAAATAACCGGGCATTGTGGGGAGCGCCTATAGTCCCAGCTACTTGGGAGGCTGAGGCAAGAGAATCACTTAAGCCCAAGAGTTTGAGGTTGCTGTGCGCTGTGACGCAATGGCACTCTACAGAGGGTGACAAAGTGAGACTCTGTCTCAAAAAAAGACATGCCAAAGATAAGTAGTTTGTGAGATGATTTTGGGTAGGTTCAGGCAGAGGTTAGTGCAGTGGTGAAGAAAGCATCCAGGTACCCTGGACAGAGTTCACCTTGCCCTTTACCACCCAGCCCCTCCACTATGTACAATTTAACTTGTATCAGTGATCACAGAGATTTTCTGAATGAATTACCATAATTGGATTTAATTCAAGAAGGAGATGTTTTCTATACTGGCTGCATACTGGATTCTTCTGCCTAGATGACAGAGAGAAAGAAACTCAACAGGAAATACATCTTTGCAAATTGGAAAAGTTGATGAGCTAGGTTCTATAAACATTGTGCCTTTATCCAAGGTGAACTCCTAGTGACCCCCAGCACCTTGGCTCACCTCACTGTACTTCACAGCCAGAAGCATACCAGGTGGATTCACTTTCTTAGCTCCCTGATAAGGCAAAAGACCTTGCCACACCCAGACTCACATCCAATCTCTTTTCCTGCTTTGCCTGACCCCAGGTCTGATAAAAATCCAGGGTGATAATGCCATTGAGGTATAGGCCATAAACCATATCAGTATGTAAGTAGAGGGAGGGAAAGGGGAGGAAAAAGCAAAAAAGGCCAATTGGAGAGTTCAGCTTCACCTCCAGGTGACCTTGGCAGCATGTGGAAAGGAAAATGAAAGGAACTTTCAGCCTTTTTTTGAGCATTGTTTTGGCTTGGCTTTGCTGCAGAGCAGTTTTGGGGGACTGGGACAAAATATAGGTCATTGTGAATTGCAGGTGCAGTTTTGATCCTAAATTATTATGAGTTGTGGTATATGTGCAAACCTAGTATTTATCAAGATGAAAACATAGTTTTTCTCTATAGGGCTACTTATAATTATATTAGCACCAACATCATATCAAAGGGTTTTTCCCCCCCTCCTAAAAGCAGAAGGGACTGTTTCTTCCTCTTTCTGTCTCTCCCTCTCACTCTCCCTCCCACTCTTCTTCCTCCCTATCTCCCATCCTCCTTCAATTCTTCTTTCCTTTTCTCACTCCCTTCTTTCCCTACTCTTTCTTGGATAGACTATCTTTTTCTTTTTTTTAACACCTCACCTGACAAACCAACTCTGACTCTCACGGCATCCTCTTCAGAAGAATCTGTTTAATATAGGCAGACTTCACTTAAGGATTCAGGATAGACAAGACATTCAAGAGGGTAGGACTTTAAATATTACTCCCACGTAGTCAGAACATTCACTGTGATCTTTGCCTTCTTAATTTAAACTCTTGAGAGAATGCAGACCAGCATATAAAAAGAACATGTCCCAAAAAATGAAAGGGGAAGAGTTTTAAAAACCCTTGTTCTTGGCCTCAGTCATATCACTTAATCCCTTCCACCATCTGTTCCCTCATTTTCTTAACGTGGTAGGAAACATGTCAAACCACCTGCTGCTAAAATGATAAGCACTATCTCTAGACTGAGAGGAAAATGTGGATTGAGTATTGCTCAAGCAATTTTGTATATGAGAACTTCTGACAAATATAGCTTGAGGTGCCAATGTCTTCCTTCCAAACTATTCTATACACATATAGATTAAGAGAATAGAGGTTTAAGTTTTATCAAGAAATATTTAGATTAGCTTAGAAGTGTTCCAACACCTATTTATCTAGGGAAGAAACCATTTAGGTGAGGCTTAATATAAAGGAAAGTCCATTTTATTCATTTTCTGATCACTGTGATTTTTTAAGATTAATAACTAGGGGAAATAGATATCTCCTAATGATACTTTTTAGATGAAGTTGTAGTAGTTGACAGGAAATGCTGATGAGAAACAAACATCTAAGTAAAGCAGTTTTATTATGTCTTCAGCAGACACATACGATGTGTTCTAGATCTAGGTGTGGGGAGGAAGGTAACAAGGGTGTTGACTGGGCAGATGGACTCTACTGGAAGTATCTTCAAAGTTAGTGGTTAATATGTCTGAAGAATTCAATTTCTTTAGTCTTTTATTCTGTACCCTTACTGATATTTGGAGGAAAGTAATAGCATTATCTCTATTAGGAAGAGAAATGAGACTTGGAGTAGACAGATGTTTTAGGACAACATGTTGGCCTTTATCTTCTGTCACCTCCTCAGGATCCCCTGACACTATTCATACTGCTTCCAGGCTACTTAGAATGAGGATGAGCCACCACCACCTTCCAGTGTCTCAGAATTTTGACCACATGGAGGTTTTAGTGCTTCCAACAGGAAGTCTCATTTCGCTATGACCTCTTGAACCTAGGCTTCGAGATGGAGCAGTGGTCCAGAATTTCAACCAGCTATACCTCTGTAGTTCTGTGAGCCTAAAATACTCATGCTTTGGTTCTGTAGGCTAGACTAGTGTTAATGGGAAGGACTTTGGGTTGGGGGGTGGTGCTGACTCATATCAGGGAGGCTTCCTGTCCCTGTTCACTACCTCACAATTTGTACCTAGGGGCCCCCTTCCAATTCCCCATTATTACGATGAGAATATGCATTATTCCTCATTTATGTTTAATTAACAAAACAATGGTTAACATCAAAAAATCTCTTGATAAATGTTTCATCCCTTTTATTTTTCCCTATCATTCTTTGAAGATTTCCCCATGTGCCAGGAAAAACTAAGTTGTACATTCATACATTATCTCAGGTAATTCTCCAGAGACAATGAGATAAAAATTATTATTGATGAGGGAACTGAAGTTAAGCAGCTTGTTTCTAAAGTCACACCAAACGGCTGAACCAAGAATTGAGCCTAGACCTCCCTGTGGCTCAGTGAGTAGGGCGCCAGCCCCATATGCCGAGGGTGGCGGGTTCAAACCCAGCCCCGGCCAAACTGCAACCAAAAAATAGCTGGGCGTTGTGGCGGGCGCCTGTAGTCCCAGCTGCTTGGGAGGCTGAGGCAAGAGAATCGCGTAAGCCCAAGAGTTAAGAGGTTGCTGTGAGCCGTGTGACGCCACGGCACTCTACCCGAGGGCGGTACAGTGAGACTCTGTCTCTACAAAAAAAAAAACAACAAAAAAACAAAAACAAACAAAAAAAAAAGAGCCTAGACCTCCTAAAGCCAAAGATATTTTAATTATTATGCTGTTCTACCTCCTATCCCTAGAACCACTATAGTTGAATGGTTCATGTCTGAAATAGCAAATGTTCATTCAGATAGACACAAAGTCTCTGCTTTTAAGTTTCAGAAGAAATATTAAGTAGAGCTAAATCTTTACTTATGCTTAAAATTCCTTATACCCAATAGATGTGTTTCTCAATACCTTAAAATAGTCAACTGTTGTAAGTGGCCCCTTGAGACCTATCTTTTTAAGAAATTTAAATAAAATAATATATTCCCATGATATCCATCTATATACATTTTTTTCTTTTCTTTCTTGTTTTTTTTTTTTGCATTTTGTGGCCAGGGCTGGGTTTGAACCCACCACCTCCGGCATATGGGACCAGTATTGAGCCACAGGTGCTGCCTTTTATATATATTTTTAAAAACCTATCCAGTTAGTTAGAAGAACTATAAAAAGAAGAAAATAGTGTTAAAGGAAAAGAAGAGAAACAATACATCGTAGCATATGAAAGCTATAATGCTTTTTTTTTTTTTTTTTTATTGTTGGGGATTCATTGAGGGTACAATAAGCCAGGTTACAATGATTGCAATTGTTAGGTAAAGTCCCTCTTGTAATCATGTCTTGCCCCCATAAAGTGTGACACACACCAAGGCCCCACCCCCCTCCCTCCTTCCCTCTTTCTGTCCCCTCCCCATAACCATAATTGTCATTAATTGTCCTCATACCAAAATTGAGTACATAGGATTCATGCTTCTCCATTCTTGTGATGCTTTACTAAGAATAATGTCTTCCACGTCCATCCAGGTTAATACGAAGGATGTAAAGTCTCCATTTTTTTTTAATGGCTGAACAGTATTCCATGGTATACATATACCACAGCTTGTTAATCCATTCCTGGGTTGGTGGGCATTTAGGCTGTTTCCACATTTTGGCGATTGTAAATTGAGCTACAATAAACAGTCTAGTACAAGTGTCCTTATGATAAAAGGATTTCTTTCCTTCTGGGTAGATGCCCAGTAATGGGATTGCAGGATCAAATGGGAGGTCTACCTTGAGTGCTTTGAGGTTTCTCCATACTTCCTTCCAGAAAGGTTGTACTAGTTTGCAGTCCCACCAGCAGTGTAAAAGTGTTTCCTTCTCTCCACATCCACGCCAGCATCTGCAGTTTTGAGATTTTGTGATGTGGGCCATTCTCACTGGGGTTAGATGGTATCTCAGGGTTGTTTTGATTTGCATTTCTCTAATATATAGAGATGATAAACATTTTTTCATGTGTTAGCCATTCGTCTGTCGTCTTTACAGAAAGTTCTATTCATGTCTCTTGCCCATTGATCTATGGGATTGTTGGCTTTTTTCATGTGGATTAATTTGAGTTCTCTATAGATCCTAGTTATCAAGCTTTTCTCTGATTGAAAATATGCAAATATCCTTTCCCATTGTGTAGGTTGTCTCTTTGCTTTGGTTATTGTGTCCTTAGCTGTACAGAAGCTTTTCAGTTTAATGAAGTGCCATTTGTTTATTTTTGTTGTTGTTGCAATTGCCGTGGCAGTCTTCTTCATGAAGTCTTTCCCCAGGCCAATATCTTCCAGTGTTTTTCCTATGCTTTCTTGGAGGATTTTTATTGTTTCATGCCTTAAGTTTAAGTCCTTTATCCATCTTGAATCAATTTTTGTGAGTGGGGAAAGGTATGGGTCCAGTTTCAGTCTTTTACATGTAGACATCCAGTTCTCCCAACACCATTTATTGAATAGGGAGTTTTTCCCCCAAGGTATGTTCTTGTTTGGTTTATCAAAGATTAGGTGGTTGTAAAATGTTAGTTTCATTTCTTGGTTTTCAATTCGATTCCAAGTGTCTATGTCTCTGTTTTTGTGCCAGTACCATGCTGTCTTGAGCACTATGGCTTTGCAGTACAGACTAAAATCTGGTATGCTGATGCCCCCAGCTTTATTTTTGTTACAGAGAACTGCCTTAGCTATACGGGGCTTTTTCCAGTTCCATACAAAACGCAGAATCATTTTTTCCAAATCTTGAAAGTACGATGTTGGTATATTGATAGGAATGGCATTGAATAGGTAGATTGCTTTGGGAAGTATAGGCATTTTAACAATGTTGATTCTTCCCATCCATGAGCATGGTATGTTCTTCCATTTGTTAATATCCTCTGCTATTTCCTTTTGGAGGATTTCATAGTTTTCTTTATAGAGGTCCTTCACCTCCTTTGTTAGGTATATTCCTAAGTATTTCATTTTCTTTGAGACTATGGTGAAGGGAGTTGTGTCCTTAATTAGCTTCTCATCTTGACTGTTATTGGTGTACACAAAGGTTACTGACTTGTGGACATTGATTTTATATCCTGAAACATTACTGTATTTTTGGATGACTTCTAGGAGTCTTGTGGTTGAGTCTTTGGGGTTCTCTAAGTATAAGATCATGTCGTCAGCAAAGAGGGAGAGTTTGACCTCCTCTGCTCCCATTTGGATTCTCTTTATTTCCTTGTCTTGCCTAATTGTATTGGCTAGAACTTCCAGCACTACATTGAATAGTAAAGGTGACAGAGGACAACCTTGTCTGGTTCCAGTTCTAAGAGGAAAAGCTTTCAGTTTTACTCGATTCAGTAAAATATTGGCTGTGGGTTTATCATAGATAGCTTCAATCAGTTTTAGAAATGTGCCACCTATGCCTATACTCTTCAGTGTTCTAATTAGAAAAGGATGCTGGATTTTATCAAATGCTTTTTCTGCATCTATTGAGAGGATCATGTGATCTTTATTTTTGCCTCTGTTAATATGGTGGATAACATTTATAGACTTGCATATGTTAAACCAGCCTTGCATCCCTGGGATGAAGCCTACTTGATCATGATGAATGACTTTTTTGATGATAAGCTGTAATCTATTGGCTAGGATTTTGTTGAGAATTTTTGCGTCTATGTTCATGAGTGAGATTGGCCTGAAATTCTCCTTTTTGTTTGCTTTTCCTGGTTTTGGTATGAGGGTGATGTTTGCTTCATAGAATGTGTTGGGGAAGATTCCTCCTTCCTCAGTTTTTTGGAATAATTTCTGCAGTACAGGAATAAGCTCTTCCTTGAAGGTTTGATAGAATTCTGGAGTGAAGCCATCTGGACCAGGGCATTTTTTCGTTGGAAGATTTTTATTGTTTCTTTGATCTCAGTGCTTGAAATTGGTCTGTTCAGGAGCTCTATTTCTTCCTGGCTGAGTGTAGGGAGAGGGTGTGATTCCAAATATTGATCCATTTCTTTCACATTGTCAAATTTCTGGGCATAGAGTTTCTGGTAGTATTCAGAGATGATCTCTTGTATCTCTGTGGGATCAGTTGTTATTTCCCCTTTATCATTTCTGATTGAGGTTACTAGAGATTTTACTTTTCTATTCCTCGTTAGTCTGGCCAATGGTTTATCTATTTTATTTATTTTTTCAAAAAACCAACTCCTTGTTTCATTAATTTTCTGAATGATTCTTTTGTTTTCAATTTCATTGATCTCTGATTTGATTTTGGATATTTCTTTTCTTCTGCTGAGTTTAGACTTAGATTGTTCTTCTTTTTCCAATTCCATAAGATCTCTTGTGAGATTGTTGATGTGCTCTCTTTCTGGTTTTCGAATGTAGGCATCTAAAGCGATGAATTTTCCTCTCAAAACTGCTTTTGCAGTATCCCACGGGTTTTGGTAGCTTGTGTCTTCATTGTTGTTATGCTCAAGGAAGTTAATGATTTCCTGTTTTATTTCTTCCTGCACCCATCTCTTATTCAACAGCAGATTGTTTAATTTCCATGCCTTTGGGTGGGGTCGAGCATTTTTGTTAGAGTTGAGTTCCACCTTTAGTGCCTTATGGTCTGAGAAGATGCAAGGTAAAATTTCAATTCTTTTGATTCTGTTGATATTTGTTTTGTGTCCCAGGATATGATCAATTTTGGAGAATGTTCCATGGGGTGATGAGAAGAATGTATATTCTTTATCTTTGGGATGGAGTGTTCTATATGCGTCTATCAAGCACAGTTGTTCTAGGGTCTCATTTAAATCTCTTATATCCTTGTTTAATTTCTGTTTAGAGGATCTGTCCATCTCTGTAAGAGGAGTGTTAAGGTCCCCTGTTATTATGGTATTATCAGATATCATATTGCTCAGACTGAGTAAGGTCTGTTTCAAGAATCTGGGAGCATTTAAATTGGGTGCATAAATATTTAGAATTGAAATGTCTTCTTGTTGTATTTTTCCCTTGACCAATATAAAGTGACCATCTTTGTCTTTTTTGACTTTAGTTGCTTTAAATCCACATGTATCTGAAAGTAAGATTGCTACTCGTCTTTTCTTCTGAATTCCATTTGCCTGAAAAATTATCTTCCAACCCTTGACTCGGAGCTTTAATTTGTCTTTTGAAGCCAGGTGTGTTTCTTGCAGACAGCAAATGGATGGCTTGTGTTTTTTAATCCAGTCAACCAATCTATGTCTCTTCAGTGGGGAATTCAAGCCATTAACATTTATTGAGATAATTGATAAGTGTGGTAGTATTCTATTCGTCTTATTTTGTGAGAGTCCATTGTTTAGTTTTATCTTTTGCATCAGTGTGGAGGTTAGGTTCTGTCCTTTAATTTCTGAGTTCTTACTTTGCTGCTGATCCATTGTGGTGGTCAGTGTGCAGAGCAGGTTGAAGTATTTCCTGTAGAGCTGGTCTTGTTGTGGCGAATTTCCTCAATGTTTGTATATCTGTAAATGATTTGATTTCTCCATCAATTTTGAAGCTTAGCTTAGCAGGGTACAAAATTCTGGGCTGGAAATTGTTCTGTTTAAGTAGATTAAAGGTAGATGACCATTGTCTTCTTGCTTGGAAAGTTTCATTAGAGAAGTCTGCGGTCAGTCTGATGGATTTGCCCCTGTAGGTCAACTGGCGCTTACTCCTGGCAGCTTGCAGAATCTTCTCTTTTGTCTTGACTTTGGACAGGTTCATCACAATGTGTCTTAGAGAAGCTCGGTTAGAGTTGAGGCGACCTGGGGTCCAATAGCCCTGTGAAAGCAGTGTGTCAGAATCTTTGGTGATATTTGGGAAATTTTCTTTTATAATATTCTCTAGTATGGCTTCCATTCCTCTGGGGCATTCTTCTTCCCCTTCTGGAATTCCTATAACTCGTATGTTGGAACGCTTCATAAAGTCCCATAATTCTGACAGTGAACGTTCTGCTTTCTCTCTCTTCTTTTCTGCCTCTTTTACTATCTGAGTTATCTCAAAAACTTTGTCTTCTACCTCTGAAATTCTTTCTTCTGCATGGTTTAACCTGTTGCTGATACTTTCCATTGCATCTTTAAGTTCCCTGATTGACTGTTTCATTTCCTTCAGCTCTGCTATATCCTTTTTATATTCTTCATATCGTTCATCTCTTATTTGATTCTGTTTTTCAATTTTCTTTTGGTTATTTTCCACTTTATTAGCAGTTTCCTTCATTGTTTCCATCATTTCTTTCATTGTTTTCAACATGTGTATTCTAAATTCCCTTTCTGTCATTCCTAACATTTCTGTATAGGTGGAATCCTCTGTAGTAGCTACCTCATGGTCCCTTGGCGGGGTTGTTCTGGACTGGTTCTTCATGTTGCCTGGAGTTTTCTGCTGATTCTTCCTCATGAGTGATTTCTTTTATCTGTTTCCTTGCCCTAATTTGCCTTTCACTTCCTCTTGCTCTTTAAGTTCTTGTGCCTGTGGACTAAGGGTTACAGGACCAGAAGGGTGAGAAGGTTGAAGAGCGAAAAAGGGATGAAAGAAAGGAGGACCAAGTGATAGGAAAAAAAGAAGAAAAATAGAGAACAGAGAGGGGGTGGGTAAAAGGAATATTGACAAAAAGAAGAGAGGCACAGAAAGAGGGAGACAGAGCAATATAGGTGTACAGTAGGGTACTTTGATACAACCTTAAAAAAAAAACCACCTTCTGCGGGTGCCCAGTTCGGTGGTTCGCTTGAGGTCAGCAGCTCTTTGCTAAGCTGATCAGACACAGTACCCCACCTCCACCAAGTAGAGAGGAAAGACAAAAATGCTATAAATCAAACCAAAACAAGCAAACAGAAAACTTTACGGGATAAAATTGGCTGGAAAAACCAAATAATAGCAGTAGAAACACTAACAAAAATGAAGTTCTAATTATTGAAATAGGCAGCAATGGGAAATTATAATTAAACTAGAAAAATTGAGAAAGAAAAAGGATCTGTATGGAAAAGGTTGAACTTAAAAAACAAAACAACAATCCACAACATCAAAATAAACAAAAAAAAGAACCAAACCAAAAAAAAAAAAAAAAATAACCACAACCAAAAACAAAGCAGTATGTATATGTTATTGACTATTGTCTGGGCAACACGTGGTCTTCTGGGGTATGAGATGTTAATCACAGTTCTGATAGGACTGGAGGCTGCTAGTTTCTCAAACCCCAGCAGGTAGACACCCTAAATCTCTCTTCAGCCCACTTAAAAGGCACTTTGAACTTGTTCATTTGCTGAGCAGAAGCTTTCGCAGGGAAGTGCTTGTCGCTGGAATCACTGCTGAAGTGGCTATCCACTTACCCTGTGTGTCAAATCTGGTCTCCCTCTGCCCCTGAGGGTTAGGGCTGCAAGGCGCCTCAGACCCCGCCCTTAGGCTACTTGGTCGTTGGGTTACCAGCTCCCACCCAATTCTAGCTCTGTGACCCTGAGGGCGGAGCTTGCCAGGGCAGATCCCTCACAATGGCTGCCTGTGACCCAGAGCCAAACACTATTAGCTCCGTCTGGCTCAGCGGCTCAGACTGGGGCCCTAGACAACGGCCAAAGTTCTCCGCACTCCCGCTCAGGCTCTCCCCAAGGCAGTTCAGCTGAGTGCCATGTCCAAAGACACCAAAACAGTTCACAGGTAAGGCCTTTCTGGTTTGCAGTCTCGCTGCTACTGAACTTACAGTTGCGGGCGGGTTTAGACGGATTGAACACACGCGACCACTTGCCGGTTTTCCACTGTTTTAATCCTCCTCTTGGGGTCCAGAAGTCTCTCAGTGGTGATGATAGGCAGATCCCACCAGCCAGAGATGCCTGGAGTCCTATCTCCCCAGACTCATGGTGCCCAGATGCAAGGAAGCTGTTACTCGGCTGCCATCTTGCTCCGCCCCTTCGAAAGCTATAATGCTTTTTAATCTCCAGGCCTAGGCAAGCCCATTCCTACTATGAATTTAAGTATTATCATGAACATTATAAACAATATGTATTATTACTTTGTATGTTTTCCAAATTTCCAAATCATGCTATGTATCTTCTCACGTTTTCCATTGAATATTATTTTCACTATTTATCCATGCCAATAATGAGATTTCATTATACCCTCTATCTGTTGTATGGTCTTCCATTTTATTAATATGGTTAAATTTTATTATCCTTTCTCTTATTGATGAACACTTATTTTCCTTTGTTGTTGTTGTTACAAATAGCACTTAATGGAACATGTGTATACTTGTTTAACTTGTACACACATATGAATGTGTCTTAGTGGTTTTTACCTAGATGTATACTGGAAGTAGAATGTCTGATTCATTAAATCATTTTGTCTTAAACCACATGAGGTTTTTATTTGGTGAGATGACACCAAGTAAAATTGTAGGTATATGTTAACAGTAAGAGAAGAACAGTGGGGATAATATCAACGTAGAGTGTAGAAGAAATTAGAGACTCTGAGTTCTTTGACTATCTATAACATTGTTCCCCTTCAGTAAACAGAGATCAACTCTATAGGCAAGAAAGACCAATGTAGTCAGATTAATGTACAGCATATGGCATCTGCTCTTTATTGATTGGTACATTATCTATTTTTTTATACTGAGGAATAGGCCCATTCCTTAATTCAGAGAAGGAAATAAAAGATATTATGCCCAGAATTTAAACATTAGTCAACTTTGTGGTGTTCTAAACAAACTCCTTTCAGGATCTTCATAGCATTCTGTCTGTCTTCGTGTCCCTCTGTCTGGCAGGATGCTTTACCCTGATACTGGTAGCAGAACCTGAAAGAGAATTTCCCTTTGCAGGGGTGGCTGAGAACGGGGAAGCTATGCCTTGTGTGAGCATTATGCTATACGTATGTATAAAGTATTTATTTAGTGACTATGGCTGTGACTTAATCTTCTTCTAACTCATTTTTCAGCATTAACAGGATAAAACTTTTCCTGCTATCATGATTTACCATGCAGCAAACAAAGAGAGCTTTTGGATTGCATGTTATAGAAATGCTTTATTTAACTTCTCCTTCCAATCCCTTTGGGAAAGAATTGACAATTGATATTTCTCTTTTGGATTTCTCAGTGAACCCAGCATTCCTAGATTTGGTTTCTATTTGTTATTTGGCTTGTAAAAGCCATTGCTTTGGGGATAAGAGTGGCTTGTGTCCAGCATAATAGTTTTCTGCTTCCTAGTCTATCCAGTGGCAGGAGGAGAAGGACAGCATGGCTTGTCCTGACCCTATCTCTGTTGTTCTTTTCACATTCTTCTCGAAACATAGCAGTGCCCCATTCCCAAACAAACATAATGGTATCACTTTTGGCCATGGGCATATTCTCTTCCCAGCAACCTATCTTTGGTTGTAGAAAATTCAAATCCATCAGAGTACTGCACAGCTGACCACATTGGGACCTACGATCAGGTCTAGCACTGGCTGCTATCCTGTTGATAACCAGACCTGCTCTCCCTAGGATCAGTTAATTTCACAGGGCAAGTTTAGTCCATTAACAGAAGAGGAATTCCTGGATCTTTCATGTTGTCAGGAATTTCCAATACAATATCAAATGTATATTCCTCTCATTCTAAATTGTCCCCCAACTTTGAGTCTTGCTTTCAGAGGAAAAATCTCAGTCTAGGAATGTTTATGTGCTGTGCATCCATTTTCTGTAATATCACTGTGGCTTGTTTATTGCCTGCATGCTTGTCTCTAGCATTAGTTGCTGAGTTTCTTTAAGGTAAGTCTTTTTGTGTGAATTTCAGTTCTCAGTGCCTTTTGTTGATTTGCAGTAAGTTTATATTGAATTAATTCCATATGTATGGAAGAATGAACTCAGAACTTGTAGGAAGTGGGAAACATAAATGAAAGCACCTAAATCTTTTTTTCTTTTTCTTTCTTTTTTTTTTTTTTAGAGACAGAGTCTCACTTTATTGCCCTCGGTAGAGTGCTATGGCGTCACACAGCTCACAGCAACCTCCACCTCCTGGGCTTAGGCAATTCTCTTGCCTCAGCCTCCCGAGTAGCTGGGACTACAGGCACCTGTCACAGTGCCTGGCTATTTTTTTGTTGCAGTTTAGCCGGGGCCGGGTTCAAACCCACCTCCCTTGGTATATGGGGCTGGCACCCTACTCACTGAGCCACAGGTGCTGCCCACCAAATCTTAACCAATATGCAAGCAGAATGCTATTTTGCCCAGTGTTGTCAAACTAAATCTTCGCTATTGCTCCAGAGGTTATATATGCCACTTCATTTTGTACTTTTGCTATATCCATTTTATATTCAAAATTCTGATTAACGGGTGAGTATAATTTATAATGCTTGGCATCCTTTCTCCCCAACCTACTGGACCACAATGTAGTTATTTTGTGTTTCTTTATTACATTCAAGCCATCTTTACCATCAAGGGATGCTGTGTCTGGAATGAGTAAGTGTTCAAATTTCAGTTGAGAAGTGCAGGGAACCTGTCTGGACTGTACTGGACTTCTTAAACAAAGACCAGAGGCTACTCACACGCTTTGATCCTCTGCTACTATATCCTTCAAGACCTTTGCCCAGAGAGGTTACCCGAGAGTTTATCTTATTTTCCTTTGTGGGCAGCAGTGAGGACCCAAGGAAGGGAATTAAGCTGGCCAAGGAGAAGGAAGCTCTTGATTTTAAGACTCATTATTTTCCATTCATTCTTTTTGTCATCACAAAAAACTCTGTTATAATGTTGAAAAAGCATATTCTGATTTTTTTCTAGCCAACACGTTATTTTCAGTCTGATATAGGGAAAGAATACTAACTTGAGAATCAGGACATCTATATTCTGTTTCTATCTCTGCTACTACCTGCCTTTGTAAATGTGAGCAAGTAATCTAACCTTTCTGGGCATCTCTTTCATCAGCTGTAATTGGAGGCAGTTAGCTAAGATAATAAGCCCATACCTAAGGCATTACATTTCATTTGGAGCACCACATTTTAAGGAGGAACCTGATAAAGTACAATAGAGCAAAAAGTTAACCAGGCTAACAAGAGATCTGGAAACCATATTAAAAGAACTGGGGACATTTCAGCCTAGGAAACAGAAGACTCAAGAGACTTAATGTATTCAGCATCAAATATATGAAGATCTAACTTGTAGAGAACTATGAGTATACTTCTATTTTGCTAACTTTAAGACCTGGGAATGGAAGTTAAAGGAAAGCAGATAGCCCTGATGTAAGAGAGCTCTCAAAAATTGGAGCAGATCTACATTTCCTATAACTAAAGGCATGTAAGCAGAAAACAGATTCACATTTGCAAGGAGTGTTTTATTTTGGGTAGCAAATTATACTAAATGGATTCCCAAGGTCTCCTCCAAAGCTAAAATTCTATGGTTTTGTGCATAGATAGACTCAAACTCCTTCCAGCCTTCAGTTCTATGATTCTAAAAGATCTATAAATTTAATAATTTTTTTCTTTAAAATTGTGAGTATGAAAAGAATAGATAAGGCATTTTGTTTTATTACTTTCCAATCTGGCAGGACTTCTCAGTGTCTGATATGATCACAAGTTCCCTGGAGGTGGTGCTCCAAGCATGTTCTTATTCTGCTTATTCTCCCTCCCTCCAAGCACATCTGCCACTGTTTTTTTTTTTTTCTTTTTGTCTTCTTCTTAGTGATTTTTGTATTTCTTTGAATCTTTACAGGTGGTAGCAATTTTGGTTCATCTAACTTGATGGTATGAAATTCTAAATAGTTGGGGGTCATTTGGAGTGATTACTTTTTTCTTTGTATTCTGGGAGCCTGGGGGAGTGTGTTTGGAGCTGCTTAGTTTATAGTCCTTGTCAACATAAACTCTTTATTCATCTCCCATCTCTCTGAAAAACAGACAGAGGAGGTCCATGATATCACAGATGTCATGCAACAGACATAGACGGAGTCATGCAGAATTATAGTAGTCTCTAAACTGGGTAAATTTAGTAACCTTTATATTTCTAAGTCACTGGTTTAGGGAAAAGAAATTCTATATATCACCAGACAGAAAATAAGACTTTAGTTTTGGTGGATAGTGTTTCTAGTAAGAAATCTATTGGAATACCTCTGGCATGTGGGAACATCTTCCCCTCACCATCCCCTCCAAGGATTAAGTTACCAGGAATTACAGCTATTACAAGGAAATTGCCAAGATCTTCTCTGTTCTCTTATCAAATGATCTGGATGGCTCTTTTTTACTTCCCCTACTCCCTTTGCTGAAATCTGCTGGAGCCTGTATTTTATATGAGATTCTTTTCCATTACACTTTCAGGGTGTTTGAAATCCTGTCTAGATTATTGACCATGGGGCAGGGAAAGGGAATCTTTGAACTTGATCTGTGTGGTGACATATTTTAAAGCAATCTCTTACAACTTCACAGAGGTTGTGCTGGTGACCCTCTGCTTGTAATTGTTGCCACACACAATCAAAACTAGATATGACTTCGGTTATCTTACAGGCTAGCTCCAAAGCATAGATCTTTAAAAGCAGGTTGCAGTTTTTTCTTAATGTCCTAATCAGCCTCACCCTACCCTGTGATAACGATGAAAGTCCAACAGTCTCCATGGACCATAGCATTCCCTTACATATGGACACAGTTCAATTTCCTTTCATATAACTACATTTCTAAAATGTATAATCAAAGTGACTGCTTTATTATTATATATAAACTTGAAGGAGGAGGAGCTTGGTCACTGCCACACTTGCAAAGCAAAGAAATCCAGAATGGCATGCTAGGGTGATACTAACTGGAGCCAAATTATTCAGTTAAAAAGGGCTGATTAGAGCAACAAGAGTTCTCATACACTATTGATGGGAGCATAAAGTGGTACCACCATTATGGAAAATGGCTGATAGTTTCTTATAAAAGTAAATGTGTACCTTATAATCAGCAATTCCAATCCTAGCTGTTTATACAAGATGAAAGCATATGTCCACAAACATACTTTTAAAAGAATGTTCATAGCAACTGTATCCATAATTTCAAAAACTGAAACATCCCAGGAGTCTACCAGAGGGAGAATGGACAAACTGTAGTATTTTTTTTTTTAACTGTAGTATTTTCATACAATGGAATACTATTCCTCAGTCTAAAAGAAGTAACTACTGATACACACAATATGTGTAACACAGATGCATCTCTAAAACATTGTACTGAATGAAAGAAATCTTACACAAAAGAGAACATACTGTCTGCTCTTGTTTATGTGAAATATTAGAATAGATGACTACAGTATTCACACATCAAACAAACTAATCTAGGTGAAAAAAAATAAAAACAATGGTTTCCACTAAAGGGTGGGGACAGGGTGATGGAAATATTCTATTTTAATAGACATTTGGGCTTTTCCAGTGCATGCCTTTGTCAGAATTCATCTAAACTATACACTTAAAATTTGTGCATTTTTATCGTGTGTAAATTTTACATTAAAATAAAAAGTAGAACTGTAATCAAGTACTGAACTCTAGTTAAAGATATGCATGATGAAATTGTGTATAACTTACTTTGAAATGCATCAAAAAAGAATTGATGAACATATGTATGACAGTTAAATTGTTTCAATTTTCTGTATGTCTGAAATTTTTCATAATAAATGTTAGTGGGGGGGCTAGGAAATAGTAACAGCTACAGTGACAAGAAAACCCAACCTTAAAATTCTCAGTGGAATAATTACTGTATTGGAGCCTTCTAATATTTTCTATTATTATTACTATTATCATTATTATTATTCACTCATTCATTTGTTTTAAAGCATTCTTAGAGCACCTACTCTTTGTGAAGCCCTGGTCTAAGTGTTGGGAAATCAGGATAAAAGAAACATAAACCCTGTCCTTAAGGAGCTCACATTCTAAAGGGGAAGACAAGAAATGCTCTCATGCTATTCATACTTGACTTTACATAAAGACAACACTATTAGTACTGTGGGAGTTTAAAAAGAAATTTTTTTTTT
Source organism: Nycticebus coucang (assembly GCF_027406575.1). Taxonomy (NCBI): domain Eukaryota; kingdom Metazoa; phylum Chordata; class Mammalia; order Primates; family Lorisidae; genus Nycticebus; species Nycticebus coucang. The sequence goes on along the minus strand of NC_069783.1, from coordinate 70,897,305 downwards.
ATTCAGATTAATTTGAGGGTACAAATGATTAGGCTACATTGTTTGGGTTTCTAAGGTAAAGTTCAAGTTGTAGTTGAGCCCTTGATCCAGGGGGTGTGCTGTACATCCTCACAATGTGTCCATCAGGTGAGAGTTTTCCAATCCTCCTGCCTCCTCTCCTTTTCCCTTTCTTTCTAGTCCCTCTCCCCCCAAAAAGAAATAATTGAAAAAATGGCATTGCATTTAAGTTTAAAAGAATATATAATCACATGTAGATGTTTAGCTTTAAATTATTGTAGACTGTGAAATTTAGTAAGTAAGCCAGCCTTATCCTAAAAAATCTCAGGATGGAAATTCCCAGAGAATTTTTGCAGGACTTAGAATCGAGGGAAGAATGCCAGCTGCCTGATTGAAATACTTCAATGCCCGTTTAACTCCATCTCTTCAAAGAGACCGGAGTTGTAGAAACCAGAAAACTATCTGGGACCATGTGACCCCTCCCCATCAACCTCATACTATCCTGCAGCTCTGTAGGTTGTGGTGACTAGCCTAGCCCTGGGAAATTGGGTGGTTTGGAGAGAACAGAAGAAATAACTCCTGCTTTGATCTTCCTCAAAATAGGAAGGCATCAGTGTTTCATTGATCTTTCCAAGTCATACAAATTTTGCAGAATTCACCAATCCTGTCTCCATAAGAATCTTCTGGTAGTTGACAGACATGTAATTCAAGCTTTATGTGTTAACAGGCCTTGTTAACATGCTGCATTCAACTAATGATAAATATTAGAATAATACGTTGCCTTCAGTATTGATTTAATGACCAGAGACTGATAGTGGTTTTTCATTCTGCTGAGGTTGGGTTCACTCAGACTCAACTAAAAGGCTCTAAAACAAATGAAATTTCCAATCCGAATATTGTCAGCTTGAGATTAAATTAAGGGAGGAAGAAGATTAAGTCTAAGAGCTAAGAATATAACCCAAGCCTATTTTTAAAAATTACTAAGTCAAACTGGCCTGTTCTAAGAAAGATGTGTTGTTTTTTTTTTTTTTTTTTAAAGCTGTGTAACTTCTGAAAGATGGAAAAGATTTTGTGAATATTATTCTCAGATGTGGCAAATCCATGTTGGCAGGACTAACTTATATGCAGACACTTTGAACAATACCCTGCTTCACCTGGTCTGTGTCATGTCACATATGTGGAGAGAAAATACTTTGCACAGTCATTTTGTTCCCAGAACGTGATGAGATGGGGCAGGAGGGAGTCAGCCTAGGGACAGTGACTGCCTGTGCAGAACAAAGGATATTAAGGGTTACATTAGGCCCAAATTCCATGCCCCTGGAACCTGGAATAAATGGGTTCCAGATACTTGCTTTTACATTCAGCCTCCTTGTTCCAGATACTTGCTTTTACATTCAGCCTCCTTGTATTCACACATACACACAGTTCAGACCATGCAAACACTTAAATGCTAAAATATAAGAATAGATTTCTAATTCAAAATATAAAATTGAGCCTTAGAGGGACTTGATAAGCATCTAGCCCTGTCATTCCCAAACTTAATTAACCTTGAATTACCTTGGTTCTTTAAAAAAAAAAATAGATAAATTTCAGGACCACAAATATTCTGATTTAGCGGGTTGAGCTAGAAGCAGTGTGGTAAGAACTGGGAACCTGTAGTTTTAAATAAGCCTCTCACATGATAAGATGATCATGATCAGCCAGTTTTGAGCTACAGGGTATCAAAACTTAGTCACCCCTCAAGTCACCATACATAGGGAAAATGGGAACTTGTAGCTAAATGTACCTTGATTTACAAAATATTCATTCCAAAAGTTTATAAAATATTTACGAAATACTCCCTATGTGTTGGCTCTGCCCTAGAAGTCATTCTTTACTTTTTATAAAAGATAGTAGCTCCATCAGCCTATTTCCTACCTAGAGAATTTTGGAAGTCTATCAGCAAGCACTCCTTTACTTTGTCCCATCTCTGTCCCCTTCAGTCCAAGCTGGCAGTATTTCTGTTGATACAACATTCTTTAAATCCTTGTAGGTGTCCTGCGTATGTCACAAGGATCCATACATTAGACAAAAGGGTCCTCCATAAATCTTTTCTGGGTAATCTGATCTCTGTTTCTGGCTTCTATTGAGATGGTAAAGTGGATCAATGAGTCACATACTGAATCTCTTTAGCAAAAGATTGTCCAGCCACACCCTTGGCTTTATATCCAGAGCATACTTTCCTAAGAGTGAATTTCCTAATTTTGGCATCTTTTACAATCTGGATAGGCCAAGAACCTTCCAAATCATCAAGTACTGGTTCCTTTCTGCCTAAGGGTTCTTTCCTCAATTTATGTCTTTTCTCTCACATTTTATCATAGGTAGTGAAGAGAAAGCAGGCTGTATCATCAACATTTTGCATGGAAGTATTTCCTCAGCTAAATATAGAAATTTATTGCTTACATAGTCTATTTTCTACCCAACTATAGAATCCAGTTCAGCCATGTTTCTTGCTACTATATAACAAGGATCACCCTTCCTCTAATTTGCAATAACATGTTCCTCATTTCCTTCAAGACCTCTCCAGAAACACCTTTAATGTTTATATTTCTACCAGTTATTCTCTTCATGATGATACATGCATTTCTAATCATAGAGACTTTCTCTAGCATACTCCTCACTTATTTCTGAGCCTCTGGTAGTATCTCCAACCATTCATATTTGTACCAACAGTCTCTTGAAGGCAATCTAGTCTTCTTCTACCATTCACCTAAAAAGTTGTCTAGCCTCTGTTCATTACCAAATTCCCAGCCACTTTTACATATTTAGGTTACAACAACATGCATCTTCCAATTACCAAAATCTGTATTAGTTTCCTAGGACTATTATAACAAACTTTCTATAAACTTTGTGGCTTAAAACAACAGAAATGTATCCTTTCATAGCTCTAGAGGCCAGAAATCTGAAACCAAGATGTTCACAGAGCCATACTTCCTCTGAAAGCTCTATGGGAATATCCTTCCTTGGCCTCTTCCAGCTTCTAGTTGCTCTAGGAATTCTGTGGCTTGAGGCCTGGATAATTCTAGTCTTTGCCCCTGTCTTCTCCCTATGTCTTCTGCTCTTCAAAGATACTTATCATTGGATTAGGAGTCTACCGGTTAATCTAGGATGATCTCAAAAATCCTATTCCATATAAAGTCACATTCATAAATATAGGGGATTAACTCAAACATATCTTTTTGAGGATCACCATTCAACCCACTGCAATTTTCAAATGTAAGAGAAGCACATTATTTCTAAAGCTCTTTACTAGCACTGTGATTTGTAATTTTTATGTTTTTTCATTAAAAAACTATTAGTAGTAACATTAATTCTAAGCGTTAGTGTGCTTAATGTGTACTATTCATTCCTTAAACTTATAAAGCAGGTATTGTTATTGCCATTGTACAGCACAGAAACTGAGGCAAAGAACTATGAAGTAACTTTCTCAGTAGCTCAAAGTATATGGCAGAACCTAGATTTGAGCCCAGATCTGCCAGATGATGAAACTGAAACTTTTACCCTTTCCATATATTTTTAATTCCCAAAGTTTTTTTTTCCAGAATATAGAAAAGTATGTGGATAACGGCAGACAGTAGGGATGTATATTCCGTCAGCTCCCTAACACAAAAAAACACAATCAAACAAGAAGAAAGAATATCTACATACCCTGTTTCCCCGAAAATGAGACAGTGTCTTATTTTAAGGTGTGCTCCCAAAGATGCGCTAGGTCTTATTTTCAGGGGACGTCTTATCTTTCCTGTAAGTAGGTCTTATTTTCAGAGGATGTCTTATTTTCGGGAAAACAGGGTAGATAATAGTTACAGACATTTCACCCCTGTTTATATCAATGCAATTAAGTAAAATTGTATAATTTCCAAAAATGGTTGTAACCATTTCTCTTACTCCAAGGCTCATCTTCTCTTTCCCATTCCCTAATATTACTCAGTAGTTATCAAATTCAGAGACAATACAATGTTTATGTGGTGATGGAATGATCCAGTAAAAAGGGAAAACTCGATAATTCTACTGAGAAGAAGGAATAATTACAGAAATAATGTCCTTGGGTAGATAGAAAACTGTGTGATTAAGTACACAGTGAAGGGAGAAGGATGGTTCATTCATTATAAAAGAAGAAGAAGGAGAAAATATGGATACAGATACATATATCTGATCATGATAAAATCATGTAAATAAAAATAGTTCACTAATACTGATGTTCATCAGGTATGACTTTATTAAGCTTTATACTTGCTAAATGTTAAATTTGCATGAAGTTACAAAAGACTAGAACTGAGGAAATGCCAAATTAAGTGTCATTATACCCAATAATAAACATATATATGCATTTCTTTCTAGGAAGAATGGCAACATAGTCAAATTTATATTCACCTAAAACCCAGTTGTCTCAAGTGCTATTAAAGTTACAGTTTCAAACTTTATCCATGTCATTTGTCCTACTTAGAAAAATTAAAATTAAAATACTATCCTTAAACTCACAGATTTCTTAATACTAAGACTCACTAACTAATTTCTTAGTACTAAGACCCACTAACTAATTTCTTAGTCCTTCCAACCATTTGCAAGTGAATCAGTTTCAAATGAATAGCAGAGGAAATGGATTTGATTCATATCTATTCTTACCACTGGAGAACTAACCCAGCTGACATGCATATGACAATGGATGTGTCATTCTCACACTCTTTACTTCCAAATAGGACATTTAAATTAAATGCTCCTTCAGGTTATTTGAATCCAGTGGAAAACAAATCGTGTTACCTAAACATAAATTCCTCTGTGCACTTTGAATATATAGGCATCTAGAAAACCTGCTCATAAGAGGTTCATTTATGTTGAAAAGTTTGGAATCCAAGCAGAAAAAGTTTATCAAAGAACAAGATTAGGAACAAGCATGCCAAGGAATAAAGTAGACAGAAAAAAAGAGCAACTATAGAGACATTACCAATATCAAATACAAAGTAAGCAAGTGAAATAATAAAGACCTACGTTTCCTTCATCTTCAGGAGACAAACTGAAATTGAGTTTTCAATGAGTGATGAGAAGAAAAGGAAATGTACATTTAAAAAAATCATATTAGATTTCAAACCAAATAAATTTATTAGCTTGCAAAAATCTGACTTTTGCCAGATATGCTCATGTCTAGACAATGTTATAAGGATCAGAAAGTACTGATCAGTTTGGTCCAATATACTAGAGGCACTTATTGGGCCATGCGTGATGACTTTGATTGGTACCATGTTTATATAAGAACTTGGAGACTATTTTCATCCCTCAAATTTTAAAATGACTGAAACTTGATCCTGATTCCTCCACTACTGTGTCATTCAAGCTTTGTGTTACTTTCTACATAAAAGATTTCCTTGAAATAGCTCAAAGAGTAAAACATTCATTTATTGAACCCATCACTATTAAACCTGTTACTTAATAGTGATGGGAAAAGGAAAGGAAGACCCATTTGGTGGAAATTTTACAAATCTTTTACAGGGTTAAAGATAAAAACTTTACATACTTTTTTGACTACCAATTTACATGTAAGAATCCGTGCAAAAAAATATTTCTCTCTGAGAATTCAGTATCAGGAAAATGTTTGCATCTTTAGATGAATGCTATTAAAACTAGAAATGTCATGTATTTTCTTTTTTTATTTGTCTGCCAGGAAGCCAGCAAACTACATTTAATAATCCATTACAGTGGTAAATTAACCCGAATTCACCTAGATTTTCTGGTTGTTTTTTTTTTTTTTTTTTTTCTTTTAGGACAAAGTCTCATTGTGTTGCCAGAGCTAGAGTACAGTGACACAGTGGCATCATCATAGCTCACTGCAACTGCAAACTTTTGGGCTCAAGTGATCCTCCTGCCTCAGCCTTTTGAGTAGCTGTGACTGTACATAATGCCTCCAGGCCTGGCTAATTTTTGCGTTTTTTGTAAAGTCAAGGTCTCTATGTGGCTCAGGGTGATCTCAAACTCCTGGCCTTAAGTAATCCTCCTGCCTTAGCTCCCTGAAGTGCTAAGATTACAGGCATACACCACTGCAGCCAGACTTTTTTTGTTTTTTAATCTGTGTTTTTCTATTTTGTCTCATTTTTATATGTTTTGCTAGTTCAGGCCATTTAGATTTTTTGGTAGTAGACAGGATCTGAATAATAATTTAACTAAATTTTAATACACAACTCTTTTTCATTTATTCTACAAATACTCATTGAGTATTTACTGTGCTGGACACAGAAATTAAACAATAAATAAGACAGTCAAGATCCATACAAGGTAATTGCAGGTGAAAATGGATTTGGTGTTCCCAAAGAAATGAACAATTAGAGCTCAATGTTTTGGTGGAATCTCTGTATGTTCAGAAAGCTGACTCAACTTTAGGTAACACGCTTTGAAAAAACTAACACTGCAGATGGTACATGGTAAAATGGTGAAATTTGGGATAAATTAAAGCTAAAATGTCTCTCCCTACAAAAAATTAAAATTCTAGAAATCTAGATAAAACTGTTATTTATAAGTGTACTACTAAGGGCTGTTTACAATAAAATGTTTTATCAAACCTAGACTCTTTCAAAGGCCTTCAGTTTAGTTGGTAAATAAGAACACAACTCTAAGATTGAAGGAACTGAGGTATAGTACAGATAGATATACCCATCACGAGACATGGAATTATAACAATGAAAAAATTCCAATGCTTTTTATAATTGTTCTTGTCATTGTCATTTTTCTATTTAAGCAGTTCAGGTTCTGGCAAAGGAAGTCAGAGAATATGGAAGCTATTTCCAGGGAACAGACCAAAATCCCAGAGTCACTGGCCAACACTGAACCACTCTGTGTGTTTTTGTTGTATATTATTATAGAAACTTTGGTAAAAGGTTTTTCAGGGACAGCTAGTCCATCTCCCATTCTCCAGGCATCCTCCACCTACACCATAAAAAGATAGTTGACAGCCTATCTAACTCTCCAAGATTCTTAAGAAAGAGATCCAAGTTCAAGTTCAGAGCATCTTAATATGCCTTCCAAACTTCCTTATAAGATGAATCAAAACAAATCTTTAAAGGACCAAAAGAATTCACTTTGAAAAAAACTACCACTGCCCTCAATCCCCCCCACCCCACTACCAAATCACATTTATGGCCCAATCATTATATTCTAATAAATTTGCAAATTTCCCATGTTTGCTTTCCAAGGCAGCTGTAGAAAAGGAGCTGGGAGTTTGCATGAGTAGTTACAGTTACAAGCTTCAGCCTGCCAAAACGTTTCTTAATTTCATAGCATATCTAAATGGGAGAACTTTTGACATCTGGATGAAGCTGGAAAGGCCAAGGACACACCATCAGTTCATCACAGTATGTTATCCTTGGGAAACCCTGGAAGAAGAACTAGAGTAAGATTAGAAATTTTTTAAAAGGCACTAAGCAAACAACAGCATCTGTATAATAATGATAGCAACCCCAGTGTTCTTTTTCTCTTAGGTTGTTGTCTCTGCTAAATTTTTTCCTCTACTATCTTAGGTATCCTCTTGCCTACCTTTAAAGACTTTTGACTCCTCACAGTAAGAGTGATAATTCTATATCTTAGATACAGGGTGGTATCAGAAATATAACTCCAGTGTCTGCTCATGTCTTCCCTTTCTACTTTTTCATTCCTGGGATAGGAATAAGACTACCCCACAGAACAGAATCTGTGTTCACTAAATAAAATTTTTAAATATATCAAAAAACTCTTTTTATATTCTTAATGACAAATAAATCTTTGTCTTATAGCTCAAAGTCCTACCTTCTGCATTTCTACATAGCAGCTTTTGTTACTATCTTCTAGAAATATGTGTTTAGTACTATGGATCACTTTCCTCTATAGACAAAATACCAAAATACCTTTTTTTTGAGACATAGTCTTACTTTGTCACCCTTGGTCGAGTGCCATGGCGTCACAGCTCACAGCAGCCTCTAACTCTTGTGTTTAAGCTATTCTCTTGCCTCCCAAGTAGCTAGGACTACAGGTGCCCGCCACAATGCCTGGTTGTTTTTTGTTGTAGTTGTCGTTGTTGTTTAGCAGGCCTGGGCCAGGTTCAAATCCACCAGCCCCAGTGCATGTGTCCGGTACCTAACCATTGAGCTATGGGCACTGAACCCAAAATACCTTTTAAATACTCCAGATATTTAGCTTTGTGTCCATAGAAAAGATAAATTTTCCTTAGGGTAGGGAACCTGTGGCCTTGAGGTAGCTGTCTGGATTCTTGAGTGTAGCCTTTTAATCAAATCCAAATTTTATAGAACACATATTTTTAATAAAGGGATTTGTTCTGTGAAGTTTGGATTTGATCAAGAGGCCACACTTAGGGATCTGGAGAGCCGTATGTGTGGCCTTGAGGCCTCAGGTTCCTATCCCCTCCATGGAATTCACATTCTAGAAAATATAACACAGTATAATATGATGAGCGTGGTAGATGCTATGAAAGCAGAAGTATAAAGTTTGTGGATGCAAAATTTATACGGATTTACCCTGATCTGGAGGAGTCGAGGACAGCTTTTATAAAAAAGCAACATCTAAATTGAGACTTGAAGATAAAGAGTGATAAAGACAGGTACATTTGAAGAACAGAAAGAATCCAGCTCTTTAGATTGTTGGATGAATAATGGGTTGTGTGGACAGATCATGGCTCTGTAGACAATATTAAATTTTTAATTTTTAAATGTTATTCAAAAACCAATTAGTCATCTGTAAAATTTAAGCCAGGCACTGATCTTATCAGGTTTAAAAAAATATCACCCTGACTATAGATTGGAAGTGAAGAATCAATGCAAGAGACCAATTCGGAAGATTTTTGCAATACTTCGGATATTTAAAACAAAGGTACCTTGAACTTGATCTACTATTCTAATAATAGGGATAAATAAAAGTGGGAGGATTAGAAAGAATTAGAACTGCCAATATTTAGTGAAAGATTAAGAAATAAGAAGAAAGAATCAAGGGTGGTATATAGTAACCCAGGGGTTCTGAGAAGGCTCTGTTTTGTGAATTTATTTTTCTATTGTTATAACCTTAGTGTCTAGCATATATAAGATATTTCTGTAATTTTAAATGATTGAATGAGCAAATGAACTCTTAACCACATCAATATACACCTAGATTTATTTCTATCTTCAGCAACTAGATTGATTGTGGTGGTGTTTATTTAGATGTGGAACAGGAAAGGAAGAAAAGATTTAAGGAGAATATAAGTCCTTATTTATTCCTTTCTAATTATTTAAAAGAGCTATGATAGATGTAAAGCAGAAATATTTCACATTTTTTTAAAAGTAGTAGTCACTTAGAACAGTTTTAGGTTTACAAAAAAATTGATCAGAAAGTAGAGTTCTCATGTGCTTGCTCCTCTCCTCCCCATGCCAGTTTCCTATATTATTTACATCTTGTGTTAGTATGGTACACTTGTCAAAATTAATGAAGACTATTGATTCATTATTTTTAACTGAATTCCATAATTTACATTAGAGTTTCCTCTTTATATTGTACTTTCTAAGGGTTTTGGAGAATAGGCAATAACACATATCCACCCTTCCGTATCACATAAAATAGTTTCACTACTCTGTATTCCACCTATTCTTCTTTCCCTTACACTCCCTGAACTCCTTCCAACTACTGGTCTTTTCACTGTCTTCCTAGTTTTGCCCTTTCTAGAATGTCATATATTTGGGAATCATACAGCATCTACTCTTTTCAAACTGGCATTTTTCACTAGCAATATGCTTTCAAGCTTTCTCCATATGCTTTCTGTGGCTCAGTAGCTCATTTCACTTTATCACTGAATAAAACTTCATTGTATGGATATATCACAGTTTATTTATCCATTCATGTGGATGTCCAGTTTTTCCAGCACTTTTTGCTGAAAAGACTCTTTCTTTTTTAAATTGCCTTTGCTTATTTGTCAAAGATCAGTTGACTGTATTTGACTGAGTTTTTTTCTGAAGTCTGTAGTCTGTTTTATTGATCTTCTTGTCTGTTCTTATCCTGATATTACATTGTCTTGATCACTGTAGTTTTACAGTAAGTTTTGAAGATAGGTGGTGTCAATCTTTTGATGTTCTTCTTCATTATTGTGTTGGCTATTCTGGGCCTTTTACCTGTCTGTCTAAACTTTAGAATTAGTTTGTTGATATCTACAAAGTAAACTCACTGGGATTTTGGTTGGAATTGTATTGAATCTATAGATCAAGTTAGAAAGAACTGACATCTTGATAATATTGAGTCTTCCTATCCATGGAACAGGGAATATCTTCCCATTCGTTTAGATCCCCTTTGATTTCTTTCATCATAGTTTTTCATATAAATCACATATTTTGTTAGAATCATACCTAAATATTTTATTTTATTTTATTGGAGGGCTAAGGCAAATGGTATTGAGTATTTAATTACAAGTTCTAGTTCTCTATTTATGGTTTGCAAGATAGGAATTGGCTTTTACATTAACCTTGTGTTCTGCACCCTCTCTATAATTGCTTACTAGTTCCTAGAATATTTCTTTATTTTTCTTTTAATATCAATGGTATCAATAGTGATAGCCTCCCTTTCATTTCTGACATTAATAATTTGTGTTTTCAATCTTTTTTTCTTAGGTAACCTGGCTAGTTTATCAATTTTATCGAACTTTTTTTTTTTTTTTTTTGGTAGAGACAGAGTCTCATTTTATCGCCCTCGGTAGAGTGCTGTGATGTCTGCCACATAGCTCACAGCAACCTCCAACTCCTGGGCTTAGGCAATTCTCTTGCCTCAGCCTCCCGAGTAGCTGGGACTACAGGTACCCGCCACAACGCCTGGCTATTTTTTTGTTGCAGTTTGGCCGAGGCTGGGTTTGAACCCACCGCCCTTGGTATACTGGCGCCCTACCCACTGAGCCACAGGTGCTGCCCAATTTTATTGAACTTTAAAAAAAAACTTTTCATCGATTTTTCTCTATCAATTTTCTGTTTTCAATTTTATTGCTTTGGGCCCTAATTCTTGCTACTTTATTTTTTCTTTTCTTCTTCTCATTTCAGATTTAATTTGCTCTTCTTTCTTTCACCTATCTTTAGTGAAAACTTATTGATTTTGCATCTTACTTCTTGACAAGTATATATATTCAAAGCTATGAATTTTCCCTTGAAAACTACATTTGCTACATCCCACAAATTTTGATAAGTTGTATTTCATTTTTAATTCACATTATTTAATTTCCCTTGAGATGACTTCTTTGACTCATGTTTTATTTAGAAATATGTTGTTTAATCTCCATATATTTTGACATTGTCCAGATATCTTTCTGCTTTTGATTTCTCATTTAATTCCAGTGTGGTCTTAGAGCATACTTTGTATTATTTCTATTTGTTTAAATTTGTTAGGGTATATCTTACAGTTCAGAATGTGGTTGATCTTAGTTCTATATGACCTTGAGAAGAATATATATTCTGCTCATGTTGGATATACTATAATATTCTTTTTTTTTTTTTTTATTTTTGGGGATTCATTGAGGGTACAATAAGCCAGGTTACACTGATTGCAATTGTTAGGTAAAGTCCCTCTTGCAATCATGTCTTGCCCCCATAAAGTGTGACACACACCAAGGCCCCACCCCCCGCCCTCCGTCCCTCTTTCTGCTTCCCCCCCCATAACCTTAATGGTCATTAATTGTCCTCATATCAAAATTGAGTACATAGGATTCATGCTTCTCCATTCTTGTGATGCTTTACTAAGAATAATGTCTTCCATCCAGGTTATACGAAGGATGTAAAGTCTCCATTTTTTTTTAATGGCTGAATAGTATTCCATGGTATACATATACCACAGCTTATTAATCCATTCCTGGGTTGGTGGGCATTTAGGCTGTTTCCACATTTTGGCGATTGTAAATTGAGCTGCAATAAACAGTCTAGTACAAGTGTCCTTATGACAAAAGGATTTTTTTCCATCTGGGTAGATGCCCAGTAATGGGATTGCAGGATCAAATGGGAGGTCTAGCTTGAGTGCTTTGAGGTTTCTCCATACTTCCTTCCAGAAAGGTTGTACTAGTTTGCAGTCCCACCAGCGGTATAAAAATGTTCCCTTCTCTCCACATCCACGCCAGCATCTGCAGTTTTGAGATTTTGTGATGTGGGCCATTCTCACTGGGGTTAGATGATATCTCAGGGTTGTTTTGATTTGCATTTCTCTAATATATAGAGATGATGAACATTTTTTCATGTGTTTTTAGCCATTCGTCTGTCATCTTTAGAGAAAGTTCTATTCATGTCTCTTGCCCATTGATCTATGGGATTGTTGGCTTTTTTCATGTGGATTAATTTGAGTTCTCTATAGATCCTAGTTATCAAGCTTTTGTCTGATTGAAAATATGCAAATATCCTTTCCCATTGTGTAGGTTGTCTCTTTGCTTTGTTTGTTGTCTCCTTAGCTGTACAGAAGCTTTTCAGTTTAATGAAGTCCCATTTGTTTATTTTTGTTGTTGTTGCAATTGCGATGGCAGTCTTCTTCATGAAGTCTTCCCCCAGGCCAATATCTTCCAGTGTTTTTCCTATGTTTTCTTTGAGGGTTTTTATTGTTTCATGCCTTAAATTTATTTTTTTTTATTTATTTATTTATTTATTTTTTGGCTGTTCTTTTTTTTTTTTATTGTTGGGGATTCATTGAGGGTACAATAAGCCAGTTACACTGATTGCAATTGTTAGGTAAAGTCCCTCTTGCAATCATGTCTTGCCCCCATAAAGTGTGACACACACTAAGGCCCCACCCTCCTCCCTCCATCCCTCTTTCTGCTCCCCCCCCATAAACTTAATTGTCATTAATTGTCCTCATATCAAGATTGAGTACATAGGATTCATGCTTCTCCATTTTTGTGATGCTTTACTAAGAATAATGTCTTCCACTTCCATCCAGGTTAATACGAAGGATGTAAAGTCTCCATTTTTTTTAATAGCTGAATAGTATTCCATGGTATACATATACCACAGCTTGTTAATCCATTCCTGGGTTGGTGGGCATTTAGGCTGTTTCCACATTTTGGCGATTGTAAATTGAGCTGCAATAAACAGTCTAGTACAAGTGTCCTTATGATAAAAGGATTTCTTTCCTTCTGCGTAGATGCCCAGTAATGGGATTGCAGGATCAAATGGGAGGTCTAGCTTGAGTGCTTTGAGGTTTCTCCATACTTCCTTCCAGAAAGGTTGTACTAGTTTGCAGTCCCACCAGCAGTGTAAAAGTGTTCCCTTCTCTCCACATCCACGCCAGCATCTGCAGTTTTGAGATTTTGTGATGTGGGCCATTCTCACTGGGGTTAGATGATATCTCAGGGTTGTTTTGATTTGCATTTCCCTAATATATAGAGATGATGAACATTTTTTCATGTGTTTGTTAGCCATTCGTCTGTCATCTTTAGAGAAAGTTCTATTCATGTCTCTTGCCCATTGATATAAGGGATTGTTGGCTTTTTTCATGTGGATTAATTTGAGTTCTCTATAGATCCTGGTTATCAAGCTTTTGTCTGATTGAAAATATGCAAATATCCTTTCCCATTGTGTAGGTTGTCTCTTTGCTTTGGTTATTGTGTCCTTAGCTGTACAGAAGCTTTTCAGTTTAATGAAGTCCCATTTGTTTATTTTTGTTGTTGTTGCAATTGCCATGGCAGTCTTCTTCATGAAGTCTTCCCCCAGGCCAATATCTTCCAGTGTTTTTCCTATGCTTTCTTGGAGGATTTTTATTGTTTCATGCCTTAAATTTAAGTCCTTTATCCATCTTGAATCAATTTTTGTGAGTGGGGAAAGGTGTGGGTCCTGTTTCAGTCTTTTACATGTAGAGATCCAGTTCTCCCAACACCATTTATTGAATAGGGAGTCTTTCCCTCAAGGTATGTTCTTGTTTGGTTTATCGAAGATTAGGTGGTTGTTAAGATGTTAGTTTCATTTCTTGGTTTTCAATTCGATTCCAAGTGTCTATGTCTCTGTTTTTGTGCCAGTACCATGCTGTCTTGAACACTATGGCTTTGTAGTACAGACTAAAATCTGGTATGCTGATGCCCCCAGCTTTATTTTTATTACTAAGAACTGCCTTAGCTATACGGGGTTTTTTCTGATTCCATACAAAACGCAGAATCGTTTTCTCCAAATCTTGAAAGTACGATGTTGGTATTTTGATAGGATATACTATAATATTCTATGTATGTCAGTTAGATCCACTCACTTGAATGGATCTAATTCTAATTTTTTTATCTTCTGTATCTGGCAATTACTACTGATAAAGGTGTGTTGAAATCTGCAACTATGATAGTAAATTCATCTATTTCTCTTTGCATTTCTATCATTTTTTTGCCAAATGTATTTTTACATTTTATTGTTAGTTGTGTACATATTTAGGATTGTTATTTTTTTTTTGGCGAATTAGCCCTTTTATCATTATGCAATGCTCTTCTTTATTCCTGATAATTATCCTTGTTCAGAAATCTGCTGTGTCTAAAATTAAGATAGCTATTACAGGTTGGGGTTTTTTTTGTTTTGTTTTGTTTTGTTTTTTTGAGACAGAGTCTCACTATGTCACCCTCAGTAGAGTGCTATGGCATCACAGTTCACAGCAACCTCAAACTCTTGGGCTTAAAAGTGATTCTCTTTCCTCAGCCTCCCAAGTAGGTGGGACTACAGGCACCCGCTACAATGCCCAGCTATTTTCTTATTGCCATTGTCATTGTTGTTTAGCTGGTCTGGGCTAGGTTTGAACCCACCAGCCTCAGTGCATGTAGCTGGTGCCGTCACCACTATACTATGGGCACCGAGCCTACTGTTTTCTTTTGATTAGCGTTAGCATGATATATCTTTTCTCATCCCTTAACCTTTAATCTCTCTCTGTTTTTATAGTTAAAATGGGTTTTGTTTTTTTTTTGCCTACTACAGTGGCTCTTGTCTGTAATCCCAGAATTTTGGGAGGCTGAGGCCAAAGGATTGCTTGAGGCCAGGAGTTCGAGAACAACCTGGGCAATATAACATGACTCTATCTCTACAAAAAATGAAAACATTAGCCAGGCATGGTGATGCATCCCTATAGCTTCAGCTCCTTAGGAGGTTGAGGTGAGAGGATTGCTCAAGCCTAGGAGTTCAAGATTATAGTGAGCTATGATTAGGCCACTGCACT
This sequence comes from Nycticebus coucang, assembly GCF_027406575.1. NCBI lineage: Eukaryota > Metazoa > Chordata > Mammalia > Primates > Lorisidae > Nycticebus > Nycticebus coucang. Next base: position 70,882,134 of record NC_069783.1, on the reverse strand, counting down.
CTAGCCTTGGTGATAAAGCAAGACCCTGTATCTAAAAAAATGAAAATAAAATCGGTTTCTTATACATAACATATTATTATTAATATTTTATCCACTCTAAAAATCTCTGTCTTCTGACTGTATTTAGACCATTTACATTTGAAGTGATTATTGATATATTTGGATTAACATCAACCATATTTGGCATGGCTTTTTACTTTTTGGCCTTTGTTCCATTTTTTGTTTCTGCCTTTTATTCTTTTTCTGCCTTCTTTGATTTTAATTGAACATTTTAATGATTCTTTTTTCTTCTCTCTTAGCCTATCAATTATACTTTTTTTTTTACTTTTCTTTTTAGTGGTTTCCCTTAGACTTTTCTTTTTTTTTGGCCAGGGCTGGGTTTGAACCTGCTACCTCCAGCATATGGGACCCGCGCCCTACTCCTTGAGCCACAGGCGCCGCCCTTCCCTTAGACTTTTCAATATACATTTACAACTAATTCATGTTTACTTTCAAATAACACTATGTTGCTTCATGTGTAGTGCAAATACATTATAACACAGTATTTCCAGTTCCTCCCTCACATCTCTTGGGCTTAACCAATTCTCTTGCCTAAGCCTCCCAAGTAGCTGGGACTACAGGTGCCCGCCACAACACCCAGCTATTTTTTTGTTGTAGTTGTCATTGTCGCTTAGCCAGCCCAGCCAGGTTACATTTGAACCCACCAGCCCCAGTGTATGTGGCCAGTGTCTTAACCACTGAGCTACAGGCACTGAGCCTCTTGTTTTTTAGAGTAGTGTATGTCACTCTTATTAAGTAGGCTGGTAAATGTCCTATCTTGTCCAGAGCGATAGATGGTTGTGGGCCAGGGATCTGTCCAGTAGTTCATTTCAAGAAACCCTCACAGACATCAGGGCTTAAGGAGACTTTGGAGTAGAGGTCATTTGGGGTGTGTGTGTGTGTGTGTGTGTGTGTGTGTGTGTGTGTGTGTGTGTGTGTGTCTCATTCCTATCCATAGTCTCTGAATTCTTCAATAGTCAGTTTGACCTCTAACTATTTTAATGTTGCTTTATATATTGATTTTTCCAGTAGGTGTTAAATTAGAATCATTTGCTAAGAAGAGAAAGTTAAAATAAATTATAAGTCCTTAAAAGGCTACTTGCTTCCTACATGACATTGAACAAATGACTTTACTTCTTTGGATGTGAGATAATAAAATTTTCCACCCCATGGTATGGTTTTGAGGGTTTGCTTAGAAAGAAAGAAAATAAAGAATAAGTAAAATAACAATAAGGAGAATAGGAGTTCAAATTCATTTTTCTCTTTGGATATATTGATTGTTATTGTTTTTTCTCCTTAAAGAAAACTTCAAACCTTTCAAAAATTACTTAAAAAGCAAAGTTCTCCCTCTGTGATCTGGAATAAGACAATGACGTCTGCTCTCACCATTTCTTTTTCTTTTTTTTTTTTGTAATTAAATATTTTATTTAAACACTGTCTTACACATTCATTTACATATTGTCTATGGCTGGTTTTATACTACAGCTGCAGAGATGAGTAGCTGCAATGGAGAACATAGTGCCCTCAAAGAGTTAAATATTTACTGTGCTGGTCTAGAGAATGTAGTTTGAGAGGAGAGGTTGGAGAGTGGCAAGAAATAAGCCTAGAAAAGTAATCAGGAGACTGACTGTGAAAGCCCTCATAAGCCATTCTAAAGAATTCACTCTATTCTAAAAGTAATGAGGTAACAACTAGCATTTGATACAGAAACGTAACCTGACGATATTTGCATTTTAGATAATAATGATGAGAATAAGAAAGAGTAAGAGGCAAAACTGGAATTGGGAGGATGGCATATAGGCAAAAAATGATGGCCTTGGTTGTGAAATCACCAACTGGATGAAGAGAAATGGACAGATTTGGAAGATAATAGGATTCGGTGGTTGTTCAGATATGGAGTGTGTGAAAGCTATGGTCCACAAGGCAAAATTTCTTTAGGAATTTTATTTTCTTTCTTTCTTTCTTTTTTTTTTTTTAGGGAGCAAATAGCCCTTTAATACTATTTGACTTACTTCATTTACTTGAATACACCAGAGTCTTTCCCGTCTCATGATTTTGAGGGATTTCGTTCCCACAGCTTACTAAAACTCGGTATTTTCGTTTCAGTGGAATGTAGAAACTCTGTCACCAGATAGGCTTTCACTTATGTTGTATTAGTTTTTTAAATTCCATCTATATACAGTGAAAACCTGCTGAAATTTTTGTTTTAAACAATCAAGCATGCTTTAAAGAACTCAAAAGGAAAGTAGTGCATTATCTTTAACCAGGTATTTATCATTTCTATTGCTCTTCCTTCATTTGCTTATGTTCCAAGTTCCTCCTGGAAGTCATTTTCCTTTTGTGTAAAGAACTTCCTATGATCTCTCTATATATGACTTAATAAAAAAAAAAAATAACTTCCTTCAGCAATATTTTTAAAACAGGTTTAAAAAAAAACATGTGGCAAGAAATTTTTTTAGTTTTACTTCTTGGAGAATGTCTTCATTTCACCTTCATTCCTGAAGGATATTTTCACTGGGTACAGAATTCTGGGTTGACAGTCTTTTCTTTTAGCACTTTAAAAGTATTACACTGTCTTCTGTTTTCCACAGTTTCTGATGAGAAATCTTCTGTCATTCAAACTGTTCCTCTTTGAATATGAGGTTGGTTTTCTCTGGCTGTTTTCAATATTTTTTTTCTAAAAACTAAAGTTTTTAGCAGATTATGCTGTTTATGCGTGTAGATTTCCTTGGGTTTATTCTGCTTGGGATTCACTAAACTTCTTGAATTTATAGGTTTATATTATTATTTTATGAGACTTGTCTTTGTCTTGAACTGGCCTCAAGTAATCTTCCCATCTTGGCCTCCCAAAGTGCTAGAATTACAGATGTGAGCCAGCATGCTGGCCATGACTCTCAGTTTTTTTTTTTTTTGTAGAGACAGAGTCTCACTGTACCGCCCTCGGGTAGAGTGCCGTGGCATCACACGGCTCACAGCAACCTCTAACTCTTGGGCTTACGCGATTCTCTTGCCTCAGCCTCCCGAGCAGCTGGGACTACAGGCGCCCGACTCTCAGTTTTGTTTTAACCTGATAGAGAATGTTGATATTTTTCTTTAATCAGGCAATTAACCAGTTTGTTTCAGGTCACACATTCAGAACAAACGTTTGTGGATCATGGTTTTCAATATCAGTGTCATTTTCAAAGACTTTTAGAGTTTGTCTTGCTTGTGTGCTACTCGGTGGAAGTAGCATGCAATCTGGAATCTGGTGGTAGTCTTGTTTTGTAGTACAGTTCTTTTTTTTTTTTTTTTTTATTGAATCATAGCTGTGTACATTAGTATGATCATGGGGCACCATACACTTGGTTCACAGATTGTTTGACACATTTTCATCACACTAGTTAACATAGCTTTCGTAGCATTTTCTTAATTATTTTGCTAAGACCTTTACATTCCACATTTACTAGGATTCACATATACCCTTGTAAGATGCACCACAGGTGTAATCCCATTAATCCCCTTCCCTCCACCTACCTCCCCCACCCTCCCTTTCCCCCTTCTTCCTATTCTTAGGTTGTAACTGGGTTATAGCTTAGCTCTCACCATTTCTATTCAATACTGTATTGAAGATGCTCACTGGGGTAATTAGGCAAGAAAAAGAAATAAAAGGCATTCAAATTGGAAAGGTATAAGTAACATTATCTTTATTTGTAGATTACATGATCTTGTATAAAGAAAATCCTGAGTATTCCACTAAAATATTTTTTATAGCTAACAAATGAATGCAGCAATATTGCAGGATACAACCTTGTACCTTGTGTATGTTACACAATATATACAAATCTATTGTATTTCTATATAGTAGCAATAAGAAAATAAAACTAAGAAAACAATTCCATTTATAATAACATCCAAAAACAGCGATAAATTTAACAAATGAAGTGCAAGATTAACACATTATCATTATTGTTATTATTATTAATTTAGACGAAATTTTACTCTATTGCCCAGGCTAGAGTGCCATGGCATCAGCCCAGCTCACAGCAATCTCAAACTCCTGAGTTCAAGTGACACCCCTGCCTCAGCCACCCAAGTGAAGACTTACATTTTAAACATCATCAAAAGAAATTGAAAAATAGCAAAATATATGGAAAGTTACCTCACATTCATGCATTAGAACACTTAATATTGTTAAGATGACAATATATCAAAAATTAACTTATAGATTCAGAATAATTTCTATCAAAATCCCAGTTGGTTCCTTTGCAGAAATTCATAAGCTAATCTTAAAATTAATAAGAAAATTTAGGTAACTCAGGACAGTCAAAACAATTTTGAGAATGAACAAGTTCTCTATTTCAAAACTTACTACAAAATTATAATAATCAAGACTGTGTGGTACTGGTATTAAGGATAGACATGTAGATCAACAGAACAGACTTGAAAGTTCAAGGAAAAACCTTGTATTCATGGCCAATTAATTTTTGACAAGTATAGAAAGACTTTCCCCTGAGGGAAATAATAGTCTTTTCGTAAAATGGTGACACTGCACAAAAATTTACAAAATATATCAAAAACCTACGTGTAAGAGCTGAAACTATAATCAGCTCTTGGAAAGAAAGATTGAAGTCAATCTTCTGAACTTGGGTTGGGCAACACCTTAGAAATGGCACAGATAAGCACAAGTGCAAAAGGAAAAACTAGTCAAAAGTATTCTTTACTTAATCAAAATTGAAAACATTTGAGCTAGTAGTAATACCATTAAGAAAGTGAAAATACCATACACAGAATGTGAGAAAGTATTGGCAAGTCATATGTCTGGTAAGGAACTCATATCCAGAATACATAAATAATTCCTACAACTCAATAATAAAAAAAGATATCACAATTTTAAAATGCAAAGGATTTAAATAAACATTTCTCCAAATAAAATATACAAATGGCCATTAAGCACATAAAAGTGCTTAATATCATTAGTTATTAGGGAAATTAAAATTTAAAAAACCATTAGACATACCATTACCCACACTAGGATGGCTAAAATAAAAAAGACAAAACAATATGTTGGTGAGGATGTGGAGAAATTGAAACTTTCTTATATTCCTGGGAAGAATATAAAATGACAAAGCCACTTTGGAAAACAGTATGAGAGTTCCTCAAAAAGTTAAACAAGGAATTACCATACAATGTCTTGGTACATACCCAAGACATCTGTACATACAAAAACCTATACACAAATGTTTATAGCAGCATTATTCATAATAATGAAAAAAAATTCTCTAAATGTCTATGAACTGTTGAATAGATAAATAAAATATCTGTAGAGGGCTATGTTAACCATTGTGATGAAAATGTGTCAAATGAGGCGAATGTATGATGCCCCATGATCATATCAATGTATACAGTTATGATTTAATAAAAAATATATATATATAAAAAAATAACAACTTTTGTCTACCAATCAAAAAAAAAAAAATCTGTAGAGGGGAATATTATCCAGCAACAAGAAAGATGAAGTAATGATACATGCTACAACATGGATGAACTTTGAAAACAGTACATTAAGTTAAAGAGATCAGCCACAAGAGACCACATATTGTGCATTCCATTGACATGAATGTCCAGAACAGGCAGAACTATACAGCAGGAAGCAGAGTAATGATTGCCTGAGCTTGGGGAGCAGGGGAAACGAGGGGTGACTGAAAATGGGTACAGGATTTCTTTTTAGAGTGATGAAAATGTTCTAAAGTAATTGCAGTGCTGGTTGCACAGTTTTTTTAACATCCTAAAAACCATTGAGTTTTACACTTTAAATGGGTGAATCATATCTTAACTAGCTTTTTTTTTTTTTTTTTTTAAGCAAATGTCTCAGCAAGTCCAAAAGTAAGAGAAAGTTTTGTTTCCTTCTTTCTTTCCCAGTCTTGGCTCTCTCCTGCCTCTTCTCCACCCACACTTCAAGTCAGCAGCCTCCAAGGAGCACTCAGTTTACAGCCCCTGCTGCCATAATGTCAAACTCTGTAGAAATATATTGTACAGAGCAGAAATCAAAAAGTCATAGTATGTGAAGTCCGACACAAACTGGCAATTACTCAGAGATTCAAAGGTCAGGCGGAGGGCAAGGGTAAGAAGGACAGAGTTGACTCTGTAGTGTGTTTAAATTCCCTTTGCTGTGTAGCTTGCTTTAGATTGTCAGTTGTCAGCCAGTTTTCTGTTTTGTTTGGAATCTATGTGTTTGTTTCTTTGCATTTTTTGAAAATTTCAGAATATTACAGGGATGCAAATGTTTTGGTTACATGAATCGCTTTTGTACAGTTTGGATCAAACTTGTAAGTATGCCCCTTGCGCAGATAGGGTGCATTGTACCTGTTAGGTAGGTATTTATCCCCCTCCTGTCCTGCCCCCTCCCACCTGCTTTCTTTACTACTAAATGTGCACATGGGTGTTGATTGATTAGTTCCAATTTAATAGCGAGTACACGTGGTGTTTGTTTTTACATTCTTGTGAAACTTCACTTAGAAAAATGATCTCCAGTTCCATCGAGGTTGTTCCAAAAGGTATTAGTTCATCATTTGTGTGTGTGTGTGTGTGTGTGTGCGCGCGCGCGCGGGCACGTGCCTGAGTAGTACTCCATGGTATCATATACTACACTTTCTTAATCCATTCATGTATTGATGGGCACTAGGGTTGGTTCCACATCTTTGCAACTATGAATTGCGTTGCAATAAACATTCAAGTACAAGTGTCTTTTTGATAAAATGCATTTTTTTCCTTTGGGTAAATCCCAATAGTAGAATTACTGGATCAAATAGTAGTTCTACTTTCAGTTCTTTGAGGTATCTCCATATGACTTTCCATGGAGGTTATACTAGTTTTTAGTCTCACCCACAGTATATAAATGTTTCTTTCTCTCTGCATCCATACCAGCATCTGTTATTTAAGTATTTTTTTGATAAAATCCATTCTCACTAAAGTTAAGTGACACCTCATTGTGGTTTTGATTTGCAGTTCCCTGATGATTAGGGCATTTTTTTCACATGTTTATTGGACATTCGTCTATCTTCTTTTGAAAAGCTTCTGTTCATGTCTTTTGCCCTCTTTTAATATTTGCATGTTTTTTCTTATAAATTTCAGTAAATTTGCTGAATCTTTGTTCTATTGAACATCTTTGATTGGAGATTTGCATATGTACATTTTCAACCTCCTGATTATGTTCTCAGGAAAAATCCATGATCAAAATGGAAAGGAAATGGCATCCCAATTACCAGATAGATACCTGTCACATAGCACACATACCTTCTTAGCTTGGACAAATTCCCATCTTAATGATATATTGAAATGGAGAAGTTTAACATTTTGCATTCTCACTGCCTAGTATAATGCCTGTCACTTCATACGTGCTCCATAAATATTTATGAATGAATGAATCCATGAATGAACTACCTAGCTAGCCTCTACTTATCACTGGAACTTCCTCTCTCTATTTTTTTTTTTTGTTTGTTTGTTTGTGACTGAGTCTCACTCTGTTTGCCTGGTAGAATGCAGTGGCATCTTTGTAGCTCGCAACAACCTCAAACTCCTGGGTTCAAGCAATCCTCTTGCCTTAGCCTCCCAAGTACCTGGGACTACAGGCACATGCCACCATGCCTTGCTAGTTTTTTCTATTTTTAGTAGAGATAGGGGTCTCACTTTTGCTTAGGCTGGTCTCGAACTCCTAAGCTCAAGCAATCCATCTGCTTCAGCCTCCCAAAGTGCTAGAATTACAGGTGTGAGCCACTGTGCCCAGCCCCACTCTCTTCTATTTTTCATGGTCCACTTTACCTTTTTTTTTCCAAGACTACATTTTCTTGAAGTCTCAGAAAGCATTAACTGTGTGTAGAATTTAGAGCCATGTCATCTTTCTACCCAGCAAGTTGAAAATCATTCTGGAAGAGAGAAAAACATGACTACTATGCTGTATTTAAAGATAAGATTGGTGATCTGCTGTTGAGAGTGAGCAGAGGTAACACAGATTTTGCCAAAGAATAGAATAACCCAATATTGTGTAAGAGAAACTGAGACTGCCCTGAATTTTGCTGTCCCTCTTCGCTTGCCCCACCATTTATCTATTTTGTATTAGATCTGGCTAGATGACAGGTAAGTCAAATGTTGCCCAGAAAATAAGCATGTCTTTCAAGACCCTTCTGCTGAGTCACAGAAATCTCAGCCACTTAGCCTGTGGAATAGCATTGCTAATTGATTGAGTCATCAAGAGCCAAACATGTCAAAACAATTCAGATACAGGGATACTGCTGGAATAAAGTTTCTAGGGGATTCTCCAGAACCTAAAATTACTTAAATTGATTGGGTAGCTGTCTTGTAACAAAGTATATTGAAAGTTACATTGTACTTGAAAACCAAATATTGAACGATTTTGGACATCTAAATTCAAGATAGTCCTGACAAACCAATGCCAGCATGTGATTTTCCTTCTTGTTGCCCTCAGAGTAGTATATGCAAGAGGTCATTGTCCAAGCTGAGAGAAGACCAGAATTCAGAACATTTCAAATTATTTAATCTCTCTTGTGTATTAGTGGCCCAATATTATTGCCCTGTTCTCCAGCTGCCATGAACCTGCAAGCATAAATCAATTCCAATTATGCTTGTAAGCAACCCGTGTTACGGAAGGGGTTATGTACTTAGATTTGCCAAGAGGCTGCCTAATCCAGTCAGGAAGGGCTCATTGTCAGTCCATTTTGGTTCAGCTCAACAATCCAGAGGAAGTTAAATTACTCTTCTAGATGTCAGTTTTCATTTCCATAAAATGTGAGTAGATTCCTTCTTCTCAGGAATGATCAGAATGATTAATATAGCATTTATTAGATGTGTTAACTGACATCTCTTAAGCACCTTTATATGGCTATGTTAGCCTTGAAGGGTTTACAGTTCCCTTGAAAGGGAAGCAAAAACATACCTATGAAAAGATGAGCTACAACCCAAGTACAAGCCAATTAAGTGGTACAAGCAGACAGAAGAAGAGGTGATGGCAAAGGCTGCCATGGTATGGAAAAGTTGCCTGGACAGACCAGGGCCTTAATGACACAGCCAAGGGAAAGAAAAGGACAGCACTGCATGAAAGGACTGTATATCCACAGAGAACCATGGCTGGGAAAGAGAGCAGAGTAAAGGAAGTTATAAACCAGAACGCCCCTACACCTGTGAAGTAGGATTATTCTTATGTTCCACTCAGTTTCTAGATAGCACCATTTAAAAGCTAGATTTGTCAGTCTGCTTGTATTTCCAGCCCTTTGTATTTAATAAAAAAAAATTGTAGCTCCGCAGTTATGTAGTCTTTTGAGACTCTTGGTCCCAATGGAAGTTTTTTTAAAGGGTATCATATTTATTAGGCTTTCTTTCTGTGTTTATAAAAGTAGTACATGTTTATTATATACATTTCAAAATATATAGGAAATTATAAATGTAAATAATGTTTAAGATATTTACATAGATTTATATCTTCATTTTTCACTGAGCATTATCTCATTATTATCTTCTCCCATTATTAAAAACTACATAAACATAATTTTTTTTAATAGCCAGGGTTTCGCTCTGTCACCCAGGCTAGCGTGCAGTGGCATGATCATTTATGTCTGCAGCCTGAGTTCAAATGACTCTCCTGCCTCAACCTTCTGAGTAGCTGGGACTATAGGCATGTAGCACCATGCCCAGATAATTTTTAATGTTTTCTTTTTTGAGACAGGATCTTACTGTGTTGCCCACGTTGGACTTGAACTCCTGGCCTCAAATAATCCTCTCACTTTAGCTTCCCAGAATTCTGGGATTATAGGCACGAGCCACTGCAGCCGACCAACAACATTTTTCTATACTCTGCCTTATAGAATATAATGAATATTGACTGTAGTTCTACTTTACTGTAACATATGACAACCATCATGTATGAAGTATCTTTGTCTAGATTTTCTCATCAGTTACTTAGGATAAATTCCCAGAAGTTGAATTCCTAGCTTAAGTTGTGTGAGCATTTTATATATATATATATATATATATATATTTTTTTTTTTTTTTTTGAGACAGAGCCTCAAGCTGTCACCCTGGGTAGAGTGCTGTGGCATCACAGCTCACAGCAACCTCCAACTCCTGGGCTCAAGCGAGTCTCCTGCCTCCGCCTCCCAAGTAGCTGGGACTATAGGCACCCGCCACAACACCTGGCTATATTTTGGTTGCAGCCATCATTGTTGTTTGGCGGGCCCAGGCTGGATTAGAACCTGCCAGCTCAGGTGTATGTGGCTGGCACCTTAGCCGCTTGAGCCACAGGCGCTGAGCCTGTGTGAGCATTTTATGGCACTTGATGTGCATTAACAAACTGCTTTCTAGAAAAGTTTTACCAATTTACTCCCATGTATAATACATGTGAGGACCCATTTTAATCTCCCTATGACGAATATGAAATATTCTTAGTTTTTAAAAATCTTTGCTAATTTGATAGACAAAAGGTATCTCATTGTTGTAATTTGTATTTCTTTGATTGCCCTTGAGACTGAACATTCATTAATGTTTATTATCTATTTATGTTTTTTTACCTATGAAGTATTTCATAATATCCATTGTGTTTTGTCTGTTTCATAGGCACATTAAATTCTTAATAGTTGTAGCTCTTCATATAGTAGAGTAGATTTACGAAGACATTTTCCCCAGGTTATTTGCCTTTTATTTTTGTTTTTTGGTATGCTCAAGTTTTAAATTTGTGTGCAGTCAGTTTATAACTTTCCTTTGTAATTTCTCTTACTGCTTTTTTATTCTTTAGAAGTTATTCTACAATCAGAAATAAGATTAATACTTCCATTTTCTTCTTTATTGTTCCATTTTAACATATTTAGATTACAAATGCATCTAGAATTTATTCTGGAGAAGGTTCTGAAATGAGGATTTTATTTGTTTTTATCTCATATAGTTAATTTTCCTATGTTGTTGACTACTTCGTTTCCTCCGACTTGGCGATCAGTTCTTCTGAATTACAATATTGTTATTATTTAAAGAGAATGAGACCAGAGAGAGAGAGAGACATGGGTGGAGGGAGGAAGACAGGGAAAGAGAGGCAAAGGGTGTGTGTATTTATGTATCATGGGTAATAGAACACTGGGAAAGTTGAGAAAGTCTTCCACCGTGTTAAACCAGAACTAAATTCTATTTTCAAGGGTACTTTTGAGTCACACATTCTCAGTGAGTTTGATTTTATCCAATCAAAGTTAACTGCTTTATTCTTTATCCTCACAGTTCTCATTGATGGGGATAGCATTTAACTGTTTCTTTATTCACTCCTCTTTTTTTTTTTTTTTTAACTACTATTCTTTAACACACACTTATAAAGCCAGTTCTTCACTCTCAGGAATATGTTATTTTTACTCCTGCTTTCATTCATACTGTTTCTTGACTAAAATGTCCTCTGTCTCACAATCTCCTAGCAGTACTTCAATACCCAGATCAATTCCCAATTCTTATGGTTAGCTTTAGTATTTCTGTCCTTTGAATTCCAGTGAGCAAATGATAATCTACACATTGTGAGCACTTAAATTCATTTTATCTTATATATAAATCTTATTTTAGCAGATTGTATAAGCTTTTTACAGAAACAATGTCTTCTTTTCCTTAGTACCTAGCACTAAGAATTTTTTAAAAACTTCATTTAAATATATGGATCAGATCATTGTTCAAATGTTAGAATGTAAGATATCCATCATTATGTATTTACGACCCTCACTGCCAGCATCTCATGCAACTAGTATAAGAGACTCTGTAGAACAGAGGTGAAATAAATTGTTATCCCTATTTGACATAAGAAGGAATTATAATAGAAAAAGATAAACACAAAGACATCATTAAGAAGTCAGACCTCCCAAATTCACTCTTCTTGTCTTTCTACTAGTTCTTCCCTTTCCAAAGAGAAGCTTTCCAAAGCTACTTTGTTCTTAAATAATTTTTTTAAATGTTGTTCATATCTCTCAAAGTATGTTCAACAGAACCATAATTCCCTAGCATGCTAGTAAGTATCCTGCAGTCTAAGAATCCCATAGTAAATAAATTGGGGACATACTAAGTTAAATTTCAACAGTTTTCCTTATAGCAGGACTTCTCAGAATCCTTAATATGGTACTGATCATACAAATCAAATTTATTGCAGGCAGAACTCCTTTTCTTTTCACAGAGAATCTGTGAACATACTTTAGAAAATAGTGTTGTTATGTTTTTTTCCTCTGCACTCACTCCTTTCTTACTCTGCTATTCCTTCTTTGGTTTTCTGTCTAGGGTACATTGTACAGTAAAGTTATCCTGTCTGGTTTTTTTTGTCGGGGGGGATGGACACAAGGTCTCACTTTGCTGCTAGGACTAGAATGTAGTGGTAACATAGCTCAGTATATCCTAAAACTCCTGGGCTCAAGCCATCTTGCTGCCTTCACCCCCCAAGTTGCTGGGACAAGCACGTGCCGCCAAACCTGCTTAATTTTTCTATTTTTTGTGGAGATGGGGTCTCACTCTTGTTCAGGCTGGTCTCTAACTCCTGGTCTCAAGTGACACCCCACCACCACCACCACCTCAGCCTCCCAAAGGGCTGAGATTACAGTCATGAACCACCACAGCTGGTCTATCTTGCCTTTTTAAGATCCTTTGAGACAGGGATAGCTGTCAGAAAGAATCCCCTGTTTTGATAAATTACATCCAGCACCACAAAAATAGCCAAAATTTCACCAACAATGTGAATTTTAAGAAGGCTATTAGGTGGCATATGGTTTCTAGTTCTCTGAACAAAGGCAATTTTTTAAAAGAAATATTTTGAGTTAATATTTCATAGTTTACTGATTTGAATCTTTGTTGGGAATTTAGATTGTTTCTCATTTTTACTTTTGCAAGTGACTCTATAATGCACATTTTCTTGCAGTCTTAACTACAAAGAAATGAATATTGAGCGAGCATTTGCGTTTGTGGGTTGTCTGTCTCTTCTTCCTTTTATGGCATGCTCTAGCCTTCATTGGGGGAACTCCCTGCCTTGTCTTCTTCTGATAATACCTGACTTGTTCCAGGTCTACAAAGAGATGTCTTGCTTCATGTTATAATCATCAATTGTTATACTAAACTTGTCCTGTTGTCACGAAGATTTTTGCTTTAAAGCAAATGGAACCTGATCCTGCTAGTATTATTATTATTAATTTCAGCCTATTTGAATCTTTCTAACTCCTCATTTCTGCTACTTCCTTCCCCCTTGCTTCCTGATGCTTGCTTTAAACTCTCCCATCATTATCAGAGTTAGATCTTCTTAAGGATATCCCCCAATACTTCAAGTATAGTTACGTTCTGAACACCAAGCCTTACTTTTTCTCTTCTCCTACCTGCTTTTCTTTTTTTCTCTATTCTTTCTTCCCATTAAGGGCCTCACCACCCAATCAGTCACCCAGACTAAGAAACCTTAGACTTATCCTTGATTCCTCGTTTTTTTCCCACTTAATTCATTCCACTGGACATAGAGTAAATTATCAAGTGACATCAACTCCATGCTTTCACATCTCTCATCAGCATGAAGCTTAGACACTTTTGATCACTTCCCTTTGCCTAAATAATCAAAACCAAACTTCCTTCTAAACAAAATCCAAACTTCCTGACTCCACTCTACCTTAACACCTCTTTTCTACCTTTTCCTTTTTCCCATACTTCAGTCATACCTTCCCCCAACCACCTGGCTTTTTCGTATATTTTTACCTTAGCAAACTCTTTTCCTCCATCATCAATTCTCTTATTGGCCTGATGAATAACATTAGGGGGCCACATTAGCTGTGTAACATTGAAATAAAGCTATCACCTCCTTAGCATTTTTGCCCCACAAATTGTTTTCCTAAATTGAGTAAAATTATGAGCATTCTAGAGAAAGAATTTAAAAAACATATTTAAGTTATTTATTTGTAATTTTATTTGTGGTGATTCGAAGAATGTGGTATTTGTTGAGGTTTTCTTTTTAGCCTCTTTGTGGCCAACCTTTGTAAATGCCCCATGGTAGCCTGAGAGCATGCATTTTCTCTAGTAAGTGAATACAAGGATATATGTCCAGTGGATCAAACATAGTAATTGTGCTATTCAAATCTTCTGCATCTTCACTAATTTTTAAAAATCTGTTTTGGGAATTAATAAGAGTGTTAAAATCTCCCTCTATGATTATGGTATATCAATTTATCCTTATAGTGTCAGTTTTTACTTTATATAGCTATGTATGTTCAGACAATGTTATTGGGTATATGAAAGTTTAGAAATGTTACATCTTCTTGGTAAATTATTCTCTTACCAGTATGTAATGACTTTCTTTATTCCTGTTAATACTTTTGACCTTATAGTTCTTACTGCACCAACTTTCTTATTTAGTATTTGCTTAGTGTCTGTTTTTCCATTGCGTGACCTTTAACTTTCTATGTTAAAAGTCTTCATACTTTTATGAAGAAAAGTATGTTTCTATGTTTCTATGTCTTCATACTTATATTTTAGACTTACCTCTTATAGGCGGCATATAGTTGTATTTGCTTATTCATACAATCTCAGAGCCTCTATCTTTGAACAGATGAATTTAGACTATTAGTATCATATTTTTATTTCTAACATCTTATTGTACTACTTACCATGCCTTTTACTTGCTTCTTTTGTTGATTTTGTTTTAATCTTTTCCTGCCTCTTATTTTTATTTTATTTATTTATTTTTTTTTTGTAGAGACAGAGTCTCACTTTTTTGCCCTCGGTAGAGTGCCGTGGCCTCACACAACTCACAGCAACCTCCAACTCCTGGGCTTAGCGATTCTCTTGCCTCAGCTGAGACTACAGGTGCCGCCACAATGCCCAGCTATTTTTTTGTTGCAGTTTGGCCAGAGCTGGGTTTGAACCTGCCACCCTCAGTGTTTGGGGCCAGCACCCTACCCACTGAGCCACAGGCTCCACCCTTATTTTTTGGTTTTAAAATGTTAGAATTATGAATGTGAATGTGTAGAATGCAAACATATTTCTAAGGTATTTTATACCTGAAATTACTTTTACTCTTCGAAATACATATCAAAAATTATACTCTCTTTTAATTTTTTTGGTTTTATATGGTGATTGTAAATTCCATTGCTTCCTATTTATCTAACAAATTTAGAGGCAGTTTGCTTCTGATTAAGAGGACAGAGAACACATAGTTTCTAATCTCAAAGTACTTGTCTTTATTTTTAGCATTGTTTAATTAACTTATACAGATGTCAAACTTATATAAAATATAAACAGGATTACTTGACTGTTTATATGCTGTACCTTGAAAACCAATTCATTGATGTGTCACGTCTACTGACTTAATGAGTGAAATTAGTCCCTTCATAAGTGTTACCAGAATGACCATGCTTTGGTGATGGTATTGTGGCCTCTTTAAAGTGAACACAAAACCAAATTCACATTTTTTCTTTAAAATATGACAACTCAAGTAGACCTAGCTTTTTAAAAAGGATGGCAGGAGAAACAACTCACACATTACAAAACTGAAGTTTCTTCCATAGATGGTGCAGTTTTCCTCTCCCTTTTTATCTAGGAGTTCTCCTCCACGGACTCAGTTCTACAGATTTACATATTTGTATGCATGTACCAGGTTATTAACTGCATCACTGTTTATAGTTGTGTAGTAGGATACTAATGAAGAAGTGTTTTATATGTGGACATGAAATCATGCCCAATATATTGTTAAATGAGCCCAGGGAGCGGGGGGATGGTGGAAAATGTAGAGCAGTGTATTTAGTCTGAAATGATAAATGAGTTTCCTTATTATCTCCTCATACCAAGGGGTAGGTAAGTTTTCCAGTCTATCCTTTCTCTAAAGTACCATTCTTGAAGAGTCCTGTCAGTACACATCTATTGAGACTCAGACTACTCAATAGATGAGTCTAAGTCTCCAGTTCCCACACAGGCATAAAAGCCCAAGCCTCAGATACGTCCCTGCCATCTAGTACAGTGATTATCAACTGGTGTGCTTCAGTGCTCTGGTGTGCTGTGATAATTTTTAAAGATGAATTAAATTATTTTTGAAAGAAGTTCAAAGCATAGTAAGTATATTCTTTTTTTTACTCTTTTTTTTTTGATAAACATTATTTAAGTGTGCCATGGAAGTTTAACTATAGGTTCGAGTGTGCTGTGAGATCAAAAAATTTGAAGAACCCTGCTCTAGGACAACCAAATAAATTTTTCATAATACTATCTGTCTGATTCTGATAGTGAGTTTCTTAAATGACTGTAAAATGTATCATCAATTATACCACCTAAAAATGAAAATTAAATAAAAAATAATGTCTGCAAAAAACTTAACCCAGTATCTGACAAATTAAGTGCTCAATAAATGTTAACTGTTGTTGAATTGTTGAGATGTTGTTATAATTTTATCTCTGTTGGTAGCCTTGCTACTGATAAATTGCTATTTTTCAAACTTTTTTACTCATACCTCTTTTTAATAAACATAAAATATCACATCCTATTCACTATTATTTAAAATTTTAGACATAAAATAAAGCAATTTTATGTCTAAAAGTATTGATAATTCTCGAGCTCTTGCACTCGAAAAAAATGTGGAGTTTAAATAAACCAAAGAAGGAGAGAAATTAAACTAGAAAGTGACTGTGTTTATAAACAAGCAGCCTTGAAACACAAGACCATGTGGTAATTGGAATGGTCTGTATTCCAGAATGTCCTGCTTAAAAGATGCCAAGCTCACTAACAAGCTAGGAAAAGACAGAGCAGTGTGTTTACCCCTAAGGTGGTCAGACAACACAAATCTAAATTCCTAAGCTCAGCAGTTACTCTCTACTCCAAAATTTATAATGCTCCAGTCCATCTAAGGTGTTTGCACTAAGGATTCTAATCTTCCTGAAGTATTACAGAATTCTTGCTTTAAAAAAACAAACAAAAACAGGCTGATGCTAGGTCTTAGAACCTTTTCTCTCTTTATAAATGTATTTAATAATAAAATAGAAACACATGTTCTTTTCCCAAATACCATGTTAATTCAAAAAAGACGTTTTCATTAGATGACTTATACACAAGAGCTACAGATTACAAAGGCAAAAAATTAAACTGTAAACTATACAAGGATGCTTAGGAGAAAAACCGTAACAGGGGTAGTAATCAGAGATGCTTTTGACCCTTCTGGCTTGCTCTGTTTGCAATCTAACATTTGTAGAGAATACAGTCTAGGGAGACCATGAAATGGTTTCATAATCTGTAACCACAAAGGGATGACTCAGATCTTTATCTTTTATAAGCTGCACTCGTAGCTTGATCTTTTACTCACTTTCTCAAAGTCTAAGCATGTATGGTCCAGTGATTTAAAACAAGCTGAAGGAGTTTCTGTGTTTGGGGGGTTTTTTCCACTGCATTTTCTGAATAGTAATCTCTCAATGGCTGTTAGCTATTGAAATCAGTTCACCCTCATAACTTCATCTGCCTTTGAGGCTCTTTCTACCTTCTTACTAAATTAGAGTGGAGACTGGTGACCAAGGAACAAACAGCTGTGCTCTTTGAGTGTGATGGGGGGAAAGGCATAGAGCAGAAAGATGGAACTCAGGGACACAATGAACACAGACACTATTGCTGCCACACATGTTCAGTGCTGGTGACTCACATACAGGGTTGCCATAAAGTTAATGTGCAATGTAAAATAGTGTGCAATTTTAAATTGCACACAAACTTTACGGACACCCTGTATAAAGCTGCTAGTCTCTGAAGAGAAGTGAGTATATTGCAGTCCCTCATATGAAAATAAAAGTCTCCTCTCTTCCTTTCAGTGTGTTAGCTATCAGCCTCACTTTGTTATTTACCTACTAAAAAATAATGAATACTTTAGGAGACCCTTGGAATGAGAGTTCTCTCTTCCCAGTTTAGGTTCAAAGTAGCTTGTGATCAGTTATTTGAAGTGCCTAGGACATTTAAGAGATGTACACAGCTCCTTGTGCAATAATAGTATTTTCCAAAATAATTGCCCATGTAGCCCAGCCAACCATGTGACCTGTCTCTAAGGCAGGCCAGTATCAGACATGTCCTGAGAAAGGCACTGGTGCTCTCATAAGGACCCAATTATGAAACACTATCTGTATCACAAGAAGAAAGGCTATGTGTTCTCTCTAGCTAATAATTAGCTTAGCTTCTAGCCCAGGGCTTTTTGTTTTTGAAACTATCCATAACTAGGTACAATGACACTTAAATATACAATAAGGTTTTTGTATTAAAAAATGATTAAGAAGCATCTTGAATGAATTGTCCCTTGCCTTCAGCTCTGACTATAAAAATGTAATTATTATATACTCGTTCTTACGTCTACTTAAAAATATTTTATTCGGTATTTTAAGGCCCACCTTTCCTATAGAAAGCCTTCCCTGGTAATTTTGAGACACATAGACAGGCCTATGAATTTTTCCTGTGCTTTGCATTTACCCACAACAGTGTGCAAGCATTAACCAGTTTAGTGTAGACTGATTCTGTTTCTCAATGGCAGTCATAGTATCTCTGTATTTTATAGGACTCAATATGCAAGTGTCTATACACACAAGGTAGTAGGATCAAGACAACAAAAGAACGGAAGTTGTACTAGTTAAAAAGAGTCTCCAACTGGCCTGTGCCTGTGGCTCAAAGGAGTAGGGCGCCAGCCCCATATGCCAGAGGTAGCGGGTTCAAACCCAGCCCTGGACAAAAACTGTAAAAAAAAAAAAGAAAGAAAGAAAAGAAAAGAGTCTCCAACTTCTGGCTATTCTACTAGTGAATTCTCCATGAAGCTCTTACTGACTTGTCATTGTGAGTACACTGACTGTTTCTCAGTTCTTCTGGATCTTTTGCCTTTGCCCAATTTCTCCAACCCATTTTGACCCTCTTAACTGGATGGCAAATTCACAAGGGTTTCCCCAAGCCAAAGTGAAAACAGATAAAAGAATTTGGTATTTATGATTTTCAGATTATACACATCAATCAAACGGAACATGTTTTTAAATATCTTCTGGACCCAAATCCTGAGCTGAGTATGGTGACTGTTTCAAAAGAAGTTAGCCTCTGCCCTCAGATAATTTAAAAGTTAAATTATTCTGGGCGGCACCTGTGGCTCAGTCGGTAAGGTGCCGGCCCCATATACCGAGGGTGGCGGGTTCAAACCTCAGCCTCGGCTGAACTGCAACCAAAAAATAGCCGGGCGTTGTGGCAGGCGCCTGTCGTCCCAGCTACTCGGGAGGCTGAGGCAAGAGAATCGCTTAAGCCCAGGAGTTGGAGGTTGCTGTGAGCTGTGTGATGCCACGGCACTCTACCGAGGGCCATAAAGTGAGACTCTGTCTCTACAAAAAAAAAAAGACTGATAAAACAATAAATAAATAAAGTTAAATTATTCTTAGGGGATAATTCATTTATTTATTCAACCAATATTTGCTGAGCTTCTGCTATGTTGCAGGCATTTGAGACACATCAATGTACAAATAGACTGAAAATCCTGAACTCATGGAACTTACAATTTAGGATACAGGAATAAGGAAACAGATGAATAGTAGAATAATTAATGAATTTTTTAATTGTAGATAGATGATAGATACTATGGAAAGAATAAAAAAGTAGAACAAAGGGAAGGGATTTGAGAATATGAAGATTTTGAAGTATTGTTTGGCAGTATTAAAGAAGATAGAGTAGGCCTCATTAGGGTGAAATGTGAACAGTGCCTTGAGGAAGATAGCATAATTAGTCAAGCAGATATCTGAAAGAAGTGTAGCATTCCAGGTGATGAGAAAACCATGATTTATCATTTAAAACTTATAGGCATTTTTAAATTTAGTAATTTAATATAGATTATTTTATTCTTATTTTTCAAATGTAGAAACAAGATGTTCCAGCAGAACATCAGCCCTGGATTAAAGTGGCTTTCATCTGAAGCATATTTTATTTTTTATTTTTTTATTAATATTAAATCATAGCTGTGTACATTAATACGATTGGGGGCACCATACACTGGTTTTATAAACAGTTTGACACACTTTCTTTTTTTTTTTTTTTAGTTTTTTATTTTTTTTTTTTAACATATACATGTGTTTGTTAGGTTTCTACTTTTTGCCTTCACAAAATTAAAAAGGCTTAAAATTTAATAACAATAACAATGTTTAAGATAAGGACTAGAAACAAAAACCTCGTAAAGAACAAACGGAGATAAATACATTCAGAAAAGAAATCAGACGATTGCTGCATCAAAATATTAAGCAATAATAATAATAATGCAAAGAAAGTAACATTCACATTGTCAAATAAGACAATGCTTTGACTCTGATATTCAGTATGGAGTCATCGGTTAACTTCTTATTTTTTTTTCCAAAGTCTCAAAAAATTGACAACTAATATTTGTAAATAAAAGTAAAAGATAATTTCAAAAAGCATATCTTGCCAAATCTTATAGACAATAGAAAAAGAAGAACTACTTCAAAATCATTCTACTTAATCTGAATATACCCGATACTAAAATTGGAGAAAAGAAAATTACAGAGTAGAAGCATTGGAGAGCTTGGGGTGTGAGGAAACCGTTAGTTTTTACAAAAAAAAAGAAAGAAAAATCCCCTTTGTTGTAGCAGGGATTCCTTTCCATGGTCCTGTTCCCCAAATTTCAGGTCAGTGAATGGGAACAAATATCAACTCATCTAAGAAATATCATGGGAAAAACTGGCCATAACAAGCAGGTTTCATTCTTGTAAAAATGCATGAAGCATTAGAGAAGTCATTCCTAATTTGGTGTTTTTTGTTTTCTTTTTTTGAGTTTATGGCTACCGTAGGCTTCAGGGTATGCCTCTTGGTAGACTTTCCAGGTTTCCTGAATTCTTGCTATTCGTGTTCTGCTTCACAGTTCATTGTAGACAAAGGACTGCCTGTGAAAGTAGTCACACACACAGACCTATGACTACCATTGTGACTGACCCTGCCTGGGGTGCCTTGGAAATAAAGCTGCAATATCAACCTCCTACATTTTCCCAGCATTATATCATGAAAAGTTTTAAATATACTGAGAAGTTGAAAGAATTATATAAACATCATCATTTAGGCCTTACCATTACATAATATGTATACTGCATCTGTTTTATGTAGCATCTATCTACTCATTCCATCAAAACATCTTTAAAAAAAAATATATATATATATGTTTTCCTTTCTGAGACTGAGTCTCACTCTGTCACTGTAGGTAGAGTGCTGTAGCATCATCTTAGCTCCCAGCAACCTTAAACTCCTAGATTCAAATGATCCTTTTGTCTCAGCCTCCCAAGTAGCTGGGACTATAAGCATGCACCGACTTGCACAGTTTTTCTATTTTTAGTAGAGATGGAGTTTCACTATTGCTCAGGCTGGTCTGGAGCTCCTCAAGCAATCCACCCACCTAGGCCTCCCAAAATGCTCGGATTACGGGTTGTGAGCCACTGCTCCCAGCCTAGAAAATTAATATTAAAGTAAGTTATAAACTTTTCCCTTCCCCCATGCACGTCAGCATGCATATCATCACAGTTCTGTTTTTTTCTTTCTGAAGTAAAATTCATACACAGTAGAATGCACATAGTGTAACTGTTTCATTTGTTGAATTTTGACAAGTGTGTACCCCTGTGCAACCCTACCCTGTTAAGACAGAGGATATTACCACTACCTAGAAAGTTGTCCAGTGCTTCTTTTGCCCAGAGGAAATCGCTACTCGGAGCAGTTTGACACATTTTCATCACACTGGTTAACATTGCCTTCCTGGCATTTTCTTAGTTATTGTATTAAGACAATTGTATTCTAAAAAAAAAAAAAAAAAAAAAAGACAATTGTATTCTACATTTACTAAGTTTCACCTGTACCCTTGTAAGATGCACCGCAGGTATAATCCCACCAATCACCTTCCCTCTGCCCATCCTCCCCCCTCCCTCCCCTTCCTCTCGCCCTTCCCCATATTCTTAGGTTATAACTGGATTATAGCTTTCATATGAAAGCCATAAATTAGTTTCATAGTAGGGCTGAGTACACTGGATACTTTTTCCTCCATACTTGAGATACTTTACTAAGAAGAATATGTTCCAGCTCCATCCATGTAAACATGAAAAAGGTAAAGTCTCCATCTTTCTTTAAGGCTGCATAATATTCCATGGTGTACATATACCACAATTTATTAATCTGTTCATGGATGGATGGGCACTTGGGCTTTTTCCATGACTTAGCAATTGTGAATTAGGCTGCAATAAACATTCTGGTGCAAATATCTTTGTTATAATGTATTTTTGGTCTTCTGGGTATATGCCTAGTAGAGGAATTATAGGATTGAATGGCAGATCTATTTTTAGATCTCTATGTGTTCTCCAAACATCTTTCCAAAAGGAATGTATTAATTTGCATTCCCACCAGCAGTGTGGAAGTGTTCCCTTTTCTCCACATCCACGCCAACATCTCTGGTCTTGGGATTTTGTGATATAGGCTAGTCTCACTGGAGTTAGATGGTATCTCAAAGTAGTTTTGATTTGCATTTCTCTGATGATTAAAGATGATGAGCATTTTTTCATATGTCTGTAGACCGTGCGCCTGTGTTCTTCAGAGAAGTTTCTCTTCAAGTCCCTTGCCCAGCCTGCAATGGGATCACTTGCTCTTTTCTTGCTTATATGTTTGAGTTGTTTGTGGATTCTGGTTATTAAACCTTTGTCAGAGACATAACCTGCAAATTATCTTCTCCCACTCTGAGGGCTATCTCCTTGCTTTACTTACTGTGTTCCTGGCTGTGAAGAAGCTTTTTAGTTTGATCAGGTCCCAGTAGTGTATTTTTGAAGCTGCTTCAATTGCCCGGGGGGTCCTCCTCATAAAATACTCGCCCAGACCGATTTCTTCAAGGGTTTTCCCTGCACTTGCTTCTAGTATTTTTATAGTTTCATGTCTTAAGTTTAAATCTTTAATCCAGTAAGAGTCTATCTTAGTTAATGGTAAAAGGTATGGGTCCAGTTTCGGTCTTCTACAGGTTGCCAGCCAGTTTACCCAACACCATTTGTTAAATAGGGAATCTTTTCCCCACTGGATGTTTTTAATTGGCTTGTCAAAGATCAAATTAATGGTAAGTAGCTGGGTTCATCTCTTGGTTCACTATTCTGTTCCACACATCTACTTCTCTGTTTTTGTGCCAGTACCAGGCTGTTTTAATCACTATCAATTTATAGTATAGTCTGAGGTCTGGTAGCGTAATACCTCCTGCTTTGTTTTTATTTCTGAGCAATGTCTTGGCTATTTGAGGTTTTTTTCTGATTCCATATAAAATGAAGTATTATTTTTTTCAAGATCTTTAAAGTACGACAGTGGAGCTTTAATAGGGATTGCATTAAAATTGTATATTGCTTTGGGTAGTATGGACATTTTAACAATGTTGATTCTTCCCAGCCATGAGCATGGTATGTTTTTCCATTTGTTAATGTTCTCAGCTATTTCTTTTTTAGAGTTTCATAGTTCTCTTTATAGAGATCTTTCACGTCCTTTGTTAGATAAACTCCCAAATATTTCATCTTCTTTGGCACTACTGTGAACGAAATAGAGTCCTTAACTGTATTTTCAGCTTGACTATTGTTGGTATATATAAAGGCTACCAATTTATGCATGTTGATTTTGTAACCTGAGAGTTACAAAATTTCTAAGAGTTTTGTAGTAGAATCCCTGCGATTTTCCAGATATACAATCATATCATCTGCAAAGAGCGAAAGTTTGATCTCTTCTGACCCTATATGGATACCCTTGATCGCCTTTTCTTCCCTAATTGCCATGGCTAAAACTTCCATTACAATGTTAAAGAGCAGTGGAGACAATGGGCAGCCTTGTCTGGTTCCTGATCTGAGTGGAAATGATTTCAATTTAACTCCATTCAAAATGATATTGGCTGTGGGTTTGCTGTAGATGGCCTCTATCAGTTTAAGAAATGTCCCCTCTATACCAATTTTCTTAAGTGTTTTGATCATGAAGGGATGCTGGATATTATCAAAAGCTTTTTCTGCATCAGTTGAGAGAATCGTATGGTCTTTGTTTTTTAATTTGTTTATGTGCTAAATTATACTTACAGATTTATGTATATTGAACCAGCCTTGAGACCCTGACATAAAACCGACTTGGTCATGATGTATAATTTGTTTGATGTGTTGCTGGATTCTGTTTGATAGGATCTTGTTGAATATTTTTGCATCTATATTCATTAGTGATATTGGTCTATAATTTTCTTTTCTTGTTGGGTCTTTTCCTGGTTTGGGCATCAGGGTAATGTTTGCTTCATAGAATGTATTGGGCATTCTTCCTTCTTTTTCTATGTTTTGGAACAGGTTGAGTAATATAGGTACTAGTTCCTCTTTGAAGGTTTGGTAGAATTCTGATGTGAAGCCATCTAATCCCGGGCTTTTCTTTTTAGGGAGTTTTTGTATGGTTGATGCTATTTCAGAACTTGATATGGGCCTGTTCAACATTTCCATTTAATTCTGGCTAAGTCTTGGAAGGTGACTTGCTTCCAAGTATTGGTCAATTTCCTTCAGATTTTCATATTTCTGAGAATAAAGTTTCTTGTAATATTCATTAAGGAATTTTTGAATTTCTGAGGGGTCTGTTGTTTTTTCATCTTTGTCATTTCTAATTGATGAGATTAGAGATTTTACTCTTTTTTTCCTGGTTAGGTTAGCCAAAGGTTTATCTATTTTATTGACCTTTTCAAAAAACCAACTTTTTGATTTATTGATCTGTTGTATAATTCTTTTGTTTTCACTTTCATTTAATTCTGCTCTAATTTTGGTTATTTCTTTTCTTCTACTGGGTTTGGGGTTGGAATGTTCTTCTTTTTCCAGTTGCTTGAGATGTCCCATAAGTTGTTAACTTCCTCTCTCTCCGTTCTCTTGAGGAAGGCTTACAGTGCTGTAAATTTCCCTCTTAGGACTGCCTTTGTGGTATCCCAGAGATTCTGATAATTCGTGTCTTCATTGTTGTTTTGTTCCAAAAATTTGGCAATTTCCTTCTTGATCTCACCTCTGACCTAGCTATCATTCAGCATAAGGTTATTTAACTTCCATGTTTTTGTATGAGTATGCAGGTTCCTGTTGCAACTAAATTCAACTTTTATTCCATGGTGGTCCGAGAGGATGCAAGGAATGATTTCTATTCATTTAAATTTACTGAGGTTAGACTTGTGACCAAAGATGTGATTGATTTTGGAGTATGTTCTGTGGGCTGATAAGAAGTATGTGTATTCAGTTTTGTCGGGATGAAATGTTCTGTAGATGTCTGCTAAATCCAAATGTTGGGTGGTTAGGTTTAAATCTAAAATTTCTTTGCTCAGCTTCATATTGGAGGATCTATCCAACACTGCCAGGGGAGTGTTGAAATCTCTGACTATTATGGAGCTGGAGGAAATCAAGTTGCTCACGTCTGTTAGAGTTTCTCTTATAAATTGAGGCACATTCTGGTTGGGTGCATAAATATTCATAATTGAAATCTCATCATATTGAGTATTACCCTTAATAAATATGTAGTGACCGTTCTTATCCTTCCTTACTTTTGTTGGTTTAAAGCCTATTGTGTCTGCAAATAGAATTGCAATGCCTGTTTTTTTCTGGCTATCATTTGCCTGAAATATGGACAACCATCCTTTCACTCTGAGTCTATATTTATCTTTTAAGGTAAGATGTGACTCTTGTATGCAGCAAATATCTGGCCTAAGTTTTTGTATCTAGTCAGTTAACCTATGCCTCTTTAAAGGACAGTTTAAGCCATTCACATTAAAGGAGAATATTGATAAGTCTGGTAAAATTTTGGGTATCAAGTTTTTCAAAAGTCCAGTGGACATTTTTAATCCTTTCGCCACTTGTGGAAGTTGGAGTTTGATCAAAAGTTTCTGAGTGAGTTTATTTTTGTGGTAGAGGATTGGGCTGGTCATTATGGAGGATAGGTCTGAGAATATCCTGAAGAGCTGGTTTGGTTATGGAAAATTTCTTCAACATATGAATGTCATTAAAGTATTTAATTTCTCCATCAGAAATGAAACTCAATTTAGCTGGATACAGGATCTGGGGTTGAAAGTTATTTTGCTTTAAGAGATTAAAAGTCGATAACCACCCTCTTCTAGCTTGAAAAGTTTCAGCAGAGAGATCTGCAGTCATTCTAATATTCTTTTCTTTGTAGGTAATGAATTTCTTACATCTGGCTGCTTTCAGAATTTTCTCTTTCATATCAATACTAGTGAAGTTAAATATGATATGCCTGGGGGATGTCTTATTTGGATTGAGTTGTGCTGGCGTTCTGAAACTGCCTGCTATCTGAATTTCAGAATCTCTTGGCATGTCTGGAAAATTCTCTTTCATAATTTCTTGAAGAAGGGCCTCTGTGCGTTGCAAGGCCACTTCATCACTTTCAGGGATTCCAATGAGGTGGATATTAGCCTTCTTCAAATTATCTCAGAGCTCTCTGAGAGAATGATCTGTTTTGCTCTCCATTTCTCTTCCTCTTTGAGAGTTTGGGAGCGTTCAAAAGCTGTCTTCAATGTCAGAAATTCTTTCTTCTGCTCGCTCCACTCTGTTCCTGAGGGATTTTACTGTATTTTTCAGATCTTTGAGGACTGCAAATTCTTGCTTCAGTGAATCAAAATCTTTGGTGGTTTTGTCTTTAAATTCATTAAATTCTTGAGACAACTTTTTAATTTCTCCTCGAATTTCTAATTCTGACTTTTGAATTGCTCTTCGAATTTCTACTTCCAAATTTTCTTCCATTCTATTAATCTTGTTTGCAATCCAAATTCTGAATTCGATTTTTGACATTTCAGCCAGCTATTTATGAATGGGATCTTCAGTTATATCTGCCATATCTTTCCTTGGTGGGGTTGATCTATTCTGGTTATTCATGTTACCAGAGTTTTTCCACTGATTCCACCCCATGATTCTTTTACACTGTTTGACTTTTCCCCTGGAGCTTTGTTGATGACCCATACAGTGCTACAGCCTGAGAAACTGGGGACCTATTTGGTGTGGTGGGAAAGTTTCTGTCTTATTTTCAGCTGGTCTCTGTTCGACCCTAGTGAAACAGTTACTCTTGGTTGAAGTCTCAGCTGTGGAGAAATACCAGCAATTAAGTCACCTCGCCTCCACAGGCAACAATTGGAAAAGGAAAATCAAACCTTCCTACAACCACATACCCAGCGCACCACTTGAATAGTCCTCAGGCAATTGGCTCAGTTCAAAAGGTCCAAATCAATTGTCTTAGTCAGCACCTGTCATGTGTGAGAGTTTCAAAGGTCTCTGGGAACTGGATCGCAGGGGTCTGGGATGTTTGAGGGCAACTCAAATATGACTTGCTCTGGTGCTCTGTGAAGTCCGGAGGACCCACCTAGCAAATAGAGTAGTCTGGGAAGGTTGATGCCTCCTTCCCCACCTTGCAGCTTTGTCACACCCAGTCACTGATAGCCCCGCAGGGATCTAACTCAGTTGCCTACCGTGAGCAGATACTCCAGGGCTTTGCACCTGCCTGAGTCACAAGGACATCTGTATCTGCTCAGCCAGGCCACTGATCTCTGCCTCTATCCAGCAGGGGGTGGTGAGGCCTGACAACCTTGGGCGCTTGATGGAGGCTGGGGGGTGTTCACTCAGTTCCAGCCCCACCCCTGATTGATGTTACTGACAGAACAGAACTACTTTGTGGGAATTTGATTCTGTCCCTGCTGAATTCCTCTGCAGATGAGAAGCTGTTTTGAGTTCCCAGAACCTGTGCCTCAGGCCTTGTCTTTACTCCTGCAGGTTTGTATTTGGTTAGCTGTCAGTTCTAGCCTCCTGCCTTCCTTTGTCTATAGGCTGATGATCTCCTGAAGGCCGGGTGCATCTTAGGCTCAGTAAAGTGGTCCTCTGGGTCAGCCCTGCCCTGGGAATTTCCCAGCTCTGCGCGTGTGTTTTCTAGTCCCCACGCCCCACCCAGGCCGGTACCACCACAGGCAGACCCTTTACTGAGGAGGCCTTAGTTTCAGTCCCAGATCTGTTCCACGGTGATTGCCTTCTGAGAAGATGCCCAGCCTCCTCTAGTTGCCCACGGAGACAGGGTTTGTGGCTTTGGAATATCCGGAAGTGGGCCATATTGTTGCCATAAACGGCTGCTGCTCTGCACCTTAGGGCACTGCCACTCCGGTGTGGTTCCCTCTCTGCCGACTGTCATCTCCTCACTCCCATGCTGCAGAATCAGCACTGACCAGCTGCAGTCCAGGCACTGTCCACACCCCCTGAGAAATCATTCAAGAATCTGGACTCCTGGGGGACAGGCCTCCAGACCTTAGAGTGAGAGTGGAGGGTAGTGCTGGGAGCTCAGAATTGCAGGTCAAAACACCAAACTCATTGTGACCAAATGAGCAAATAAACAGATAAAAAGGCTACCAGACACACTAGCTCATAGATGCACAATCAGAAACACATAAACATACAGACAACAACAACAACAAAAAAAAAACTACAATAAAAATAATGATAAACATAAAATAATTGAGAAAAAAGGGTAAAAAACATACAAACAAAATGAAAAAATAAACAAAACAAACAAACAAAAAACCCTCTAGAAATCTGATGTTAGCACTCTCAGAAACCATAGGAAGAGAAGAAGAGGAAGACAGAAGGGAGAAAAAAAAGTGGTGTTCATAAAAAAAGTTAAAAAAGAAGAAAGAAAAAATTAAAAAGAGAAAATAAAAATAAAAAATAAAAATTGACAATAGTTCCTCCAAGAAAATGATGAGAAAAAAAGGCACCAACCACAAAAATAGTATTCTTGTATATATGTAGAAATATATATCTATATATATGACATAGGGATCAACTTTTGTAGGAATATATTTATAATGCAATATGCTTTCTGGACACCAGGTGCCGCTGTGACTGGTTCCCAGGCATATACCTGATTCACAGTTCATACTGTTACCATGGTAACCACCCTACCTGGTTGATCGCCATTTTGGAGTTTCTGTAAAAGTTTTTTACCTAATTGTTGTGCAACCTCAGCTGCTCTGTTCCAGACAGCACTCCTATCTGACCTCCCAGCTCAGTGCAGGAGTCCACGCTTCACAAATCTTTCCACTCTGCTCCCACATTCTCCTGCAAATTGGCAACTGCAATCAGCTGTGGGGGAGGGTGCTGGCAGCCGCAGCTTCTTGCTGGTGCCAGCTACCGCGGCTGCCCGCTCTGGAGGCTGCTGCCGGGTCTCACTGCCCCCGGGACTGCAGCACACGGAAACCTTACACTCAGTTTTTGTGGCTCTGGAGTTTTGAGTCCAACCATCTGCCAGTTCCCCGCACAGCCTGAACTGCCCGCCCACACCAATATTCCCCACCAGGAATGGTCCAGTCTATTTAAACGCTCCTGTTGTTCTGGGGGAGGGTGCCCGCCATTTTGGACAATTCAAAGTGTCTGTTTCCCGGGTGGGATCCCTTCCTTTCAATTTTCCATCGGTTTGCTTAGTACCTTGTGATTCTGAGTGGCTCCCCTTTCGGGTGCCAAACTCTGCTCAGGAATAAATTTTCATCAGTTGGGTTTTGCCAGGAATTGCAAACTGCTGTCCTCTGTGAGGGAGGGGCTTGCTGGCCAGCACAGCCAAAGAGGAAAAATCTCTACAACAGAGTCCGTGCTTTTAAATTACACTTCATATACAGCAATCCGCCAATTCGCTGAGCATCTCCAGCTGTCCGTCCACACCAATAATCCACGTGGGGAAAAGGACCAGACCTCCCTTCCTCTCACCTGATGACTTGGGAGAGGTGGGCTACACGTCCGTCCTGTCCACCATCATGCTTCACCTCCCTGAAGCATATTTTAGACAGAAGCCATTGTCTTTCTTTTATGGATTTGGAAAAGTAAGACACAGGAAGGAAAGAACTAACTATGGGTAGAGGAGAGGAAGGGAGAAAGAGAAGTTGATTAATGGGTACAAATATATGGTTCAGTAAAAGAAATAAGGCCTACTATTCAATAGATTTATAGGATCACTGTAGTTTACAATAATCTATTGTACATTTAAAAATAGCTAAATGAGAATAATTTGAATGTTTCTAGTACACAAATAAAGACAAATATTTAAGATGATGGATATTCCAAGTACACTGATTTGATCTTTACAAATTATTTAAAGGTATTAAATTATCAGATGTACCCTGAAACTATATACATCTATTATGTATCAATAAAAAATGGTTTAATAATTTAAAAAAAACTTTCTTAGAGTCACAAAACTAAACAACATCACCCAGGGCACAATGTTTTAGATTAGTACTGTGATAGTATGTCATGCACAGTTTGTCTTCCTTGTACCTTTGAGAGTTCTTTTCATAAAAAGTAAATTGATTTCAGACATTTTCTTTGAAATAATATTAAATTGTCACCATTTTCCTATGCAATACAATATACTTAAACTTGTTACAAAGCAAGTTAAATTAATTTCAGTGAAGAGTCAGAAAATATAGCCTGGAGATCTTAGATGTAAGCGTAGGTCATTTTTTAATAGTCAGTACCACACTGTACATACTTTGAATCCCCTGGAAATTATTTGGGATGTTTTCTTGGAGGTCAGAGTGTGCATCTGGAAGGCCTGTAGGGCTAAGATAGGAGTCTGCCTGTGATCATCCCTGCTGCCCCCAGGAGGCATAACGAGCCAGCTTTCCTTCCTGTGTGCCATCTTTAGCTGCCTTGGCTAGGTAGAGAGCACCCCATCCCCTTGGGTTTAAGTGGGGGAGGGCCAGCAGAGATAGATGGGACTTGCAAGTAGCAGGGCCAGCACCTAGGAGCAGTTGAGAAAGAACTGAGCATATATTCTAAACCAGCTCAATCCAGTTTATGTACTCTTCAGGCCCTGGAAGACACAAATGCTAACAGATAAATTCACCTAATTTCCACCTATGGGTACCTAATGGAGCCTTACCATTAAAAGCTTATTAAAACATTTATGTAACATTTGGAAGTTCCAAATCCCTTTAAAGTTGTTTTTTGGCTAATTAATCTCTGGAGAGCAAGTTGGTACTTTTATCCCCATTTTAGAGATTAGACACAAATGCGTTAAGTGACTTACCTGAGACTGTACTGTGAGTCAGGTCTCCAGTAACTCCACAGTCAGTGAACCAGTGTTTAGCCATGACTCCACTAGCATAAATCACCTAAACTACGTAACCCTTATTTTTTTCTGTTTGCTTGGGATACCAATGATCTTTGTCCTACCTATTCCAAAGAATGATTGTGAAAATAAAATGAGGCAAACTGAAAGTGCCTTAATGCTAGTTATAATTAGCAATGGATTAAGGCAGCAGACTCATTATTTCATATTTAGAGAGTATTAACTGAAAAAAATAGAGCAGAAAAAAATGAAAAGAGAAACAAACTGTGGCTGACAACACTAAGTCCTTCCCCCGCCACCCATTTTTACTCAGCTTAGGCTGGAGTAGGGAAGAAAAGGAAAACAAAGAATAGCAACTAAATATTTACAGAGTGAAGAATACTAGGAGGAAGAAAATGAAAGGTAAAATTGTGAGTCTTTTAGTATGAGTACAACAACAACATCAACTGCTAATCTTGGCAAAACAATCATTTCATGAACTCAAGCAGTATTGCTGCACTGAAAGAAAGAGAGAGAGAGGCTTCAAATTTGAGTGCAGAGGGTGCTTTAGTCGCTGGATTCTGCTGTCCAAACCACTGATCTGTGCCCCAGATCTGGTAATAATCATTCAAGATCGTTTAGTCCTGCCCTCTTCCTCCTACTACCTCTTCTTTCCCTCCTGCCACTGTCTGAGCCAAGCTTTAGAAAATGAGACCAGTAACTTGATTGTCAGTGTCCACATACTTACTGGCCACATTATAATTGCAGCCGGTGTTCCCTTCGGCCTTCTCTCTGGCCTGAGGAATTCCTGACCAGTCCTTTCAGCATTATCACTGCTGAATACCAGGGCCTCTTGTCTAACAGAAAGCAAGGCCCCTGATGCAAACAATCACAGGTACCATCAAATTACTGAAACATTGATTCTTATTTTCATTCTCTATGGAGTTTTTTTCCCCTCCTTCCTCTTAAGAAAAAAAAAGGGGGAGCATATAAGAGAAGAAATGAAGGATTAAGCAAATGTAAAAACTGGAACAAGCAATGAGGGATAAATTTAAAAGAACAAATAAATACTTCGCAAGGTGAGGAACAGTGTCAGAAGTCACTTACTAATCAAGTTAAGTTGGTTAATTAAAGTGATTAGTAATTGTCATGAACACATACATAAATGCATACATGTACATATGCACATGTGTGCACACACACACACTGTGTTCTGGGACCCTGATTGGTTAGACTTCCTATTCTAGGTTGAGTTACTAGAAATTACTGCAGGAACAAAGAATTCATGAACATGCATAAATACTAAACTTTAAAACGACTTTATAGGATTAAAACTCTCTAGCTATTACAGCAGTAAGCAACCTGACAAATTCACCTTGCTAATGAGTTGAATGCTAAATAGCCACTTTCTATGACTTACTGTGCTCATCCATAAATACATTTATGAGGTGTAGAGCTGACAAAAGGCAGGTACATAATTTTTCCTCTGAGTACACATTGACTTATAAATTGGCAAAACCTTTCCCTTTCATCTCCCCTGATAACATCGGTTCTGCTTTTTCCAAAGAGTCATTCAGTGATTTGGAACAAGTTACTTTTCTAGCTTCATTCTCTTTATCTGTAAAGTGGGATTGTTAATAAACCCTGCCTCATAGAGTTGTTTTGAAGATAATTAAAATGATTATAAAAATGCTTAGCACAGTGTCTGACACATAGTAACCACATTAGTGCTATTACTTATTGAATGCATATTTGCTGGGTCCTGTCCAAGATGAGACACAAAGTAAATAAAGCATAATCAAGAAGCCTTCACAATGCTCATTATCTTTCTAATTCCTGGAAGTTCCTAAGTAAAAACGCCAGGTATCCATCCCTTGAAGCAGACCCCAGTCAACCAAAACCCGCAGGCATCCATATTCACACTGTGATTGTCTGATATCATTTTCTCTGACCTCCACTCATGTCTGGCTCTTGAAAGGCAAATTCTCCCTCTCTTTCCTTTAACTAGGAGTGCCTCTATTATGAAAAACTGTGTCTCAGCCAAATGGGAATTTTTCTTCTCCTGCCAGTAGGAGTGAGTCTTCCACACAGTGAGTGCTCTGAATGCACCCATTCCTTTTACACCAGCTTGTTTGTAGCTGAGGCACTCTCTGTAGCAGAGATTGTCAGTACCCTCACTCTGTGCCACTGAGTTTGAAAGTCCAACGTGAGTGTCTGTGCTGCACCAACTCAGAAAGTCCTGTTTCTTGACCCTCCTCTGTTTGCTTCTTATCCTAATTTGAGCAAAAAGGAGAGAAAGTAGCTAAGGTGGAGGGATTGTGAGATTTAGGTACTAGAAGAACAAAATGATTTTTAATATCCAACTTCTCCTCACCTGAAAATATTGGTATTATCCAGGGTGAACCTGCAATGGGACAATAAGGCATAATAGTGGGATTGTAAGGGAAGCACACATGTAAACTTTTAATCCACAAAGTGAGGCCTACAAGAGAGAAATACTTTGCTTCAGGCTACCTCCTTCTCTTACCTTGATAACTACAACTTGTCCTAATGGTCTCCCTACTGCCAGTCTTTACTAAATTATTCTCTATGTTGCTGTTAGATGGAAGTCATCTCTCCCCTCTCAAAGACCCTAAACCATAGCTCTCTTTTATGATATTTATTGCCCTCTACCTTATATGAAAGAACTGCATGTACATATCTTGTCTTTGCTAGACTGAAAGAATGTGAGATCACTATTCTGTAATCTTTCACCCCTTTGATTATCAAGGTTTATTCTCTTATAAACCACCTAGTCAAGATGAGTTTATGGAATCAGTTGCCTGTGTTCAAATCTTTGCTTTTCTACATGCTAGTTGTCTGATCTCAGGTAAGGTAAACTTTCAATGCCTCAGTTTCCTCATTTGTAAAAGGAAGATAATAATAAAATCCTTTAGAACCACTGTGAGGCTTAGATAAGGAGATATATGAACAATACTGGGCGTATAGTTAATATTCAATAAATGTTAGCTGCTGCTATTGCTGCACTAATACTGATAATACTATAAATCAGATGACGGTGTCCTTCCTCATGGCTTCAGAGGTTCTATGCTTGCTTCTAAGGTGATGACTTTTCCATAAAAAGAGATTCATTCTTTGGCCATTGGTATGAGTTACAGTATTACCTCATTAAAAACAGGATCTAGCCTTACTTAGCTCTGTATTTCTTACAGCATATGAAATTAACGTCTTAAAATGTATTTTTCCCATTTAAAAACTAATACATGCACATTAAATAAATGTAGGAAATGTAAGAGATACAATTCAGAAGGAAAAATATTACCCATTTCCACCCCACCCAGCAATAATAACTGTAAATATTTTAGTTTATTTCACATAATATATATATTGTTACATAGTTGAGCTCATATTATGTATTCAATTTTATGTGCAGATTTTTATACTGGCTATTTTAAGTACATTTTCTCTTAATATTTTTACAAACAATTGAAATTATCATGACTGCACTATAAATTATGTTGACATTCCCATATTGTTGGATGTTACCTATTTTAAATTATTATAAATAAATCTGTAGTTATCATATCAGTATAGAAAGCTTTTTGCATGTCAGACAATTTAATATAAACTATCAGGAATAAAATTACTGTGTCACAGAATATCAATGATGAGATGTCTATTTTATTTGGGTTTTCAGCATCCATTTTTCTTTCTTCTTTGAAAATTGAGTCAACATTTGGTCAACACTAAGCTTCCATAAATCTTATTATCCAGTAGTCCTTAGCACTTATACATTCAAAAATAAATTTCAGGGTAAGGAGGTATCTCGCCAAGGAATGGCCTGCCATGGGATGTCAGAATTTGAGCAGAGTGAAGAGGATGTGTATGCATGGAGGATGCCTTTACAGAGGCATTATTTACATACATCAAAGTTCACTTTTTGTAGTGTAGAGTTCTGACAAGTGCATACATTCAAACCACCATCATAACCAAGATACAAAACAGTTCTATCACCCTAAGAAATTCATTCATCCCTTTGTAATCAAAGCCTTCCTCTACTACCAGCCTATGGAAATCACTGATCTATTTTCTGTCAATATATTTGTGCCTTTTCCAGAATGTTATATAAATGGAGTCATATATGATTTGGAGCTTTTTGTGTCTGGTTACTTTCACTTTGCATAATGCATTTGAGATGCATCCATATTGTGGACTGTATCTGGAGTTCATTCCTTTTTATTGCTGAGTAGTATTCCATTATGGGGATATATTATGTAATAGCCTCTGTTGGTAAGTGCAAGTTGTATGTAAATCTGCTGTTCATAACTCAGGGACTGCCTGTGCTCTGTGTTTATCCTTTCACCAGTTAAAGGACATCTAGGTTGTTTCCAGTTTTTTGCAATAGCCAAATGAAGCCAATTTGAGCATTTACATATACTTTCTTTTTGTGAATATAAGTTTTCATATAGCTGTCACAAATACCTAGGAATGGGATTATGTTAAGCCTTAATGAGAAACTGCCAAACTGTTTTCCAACATAGATATACTAATTGTTTTTTTTAATTTGAAGACGTCTAATAGGTATGTAGTGGTGTCTTCTGTGGGTTTAATTCACATTTCCCAAATAACCAATGATGCTGAGTATCTTTTTATGTGTGTAATTGTCATCTGTGTCTTCTTTTTTTTTTTTTTGAGACAGAACCTCAAGCTGTTGCCCTGGGTAGAGTGCTGTGGCCTCACAGCTCACAGCAACCTCCAACTCCTGGGCTCAAGCGATTGATCTTCTGCCTCTACAGCCGCCCAGCACAACACCCGGCTATTTCTTTTTCTTTCTTCTTTTTTTTTTTTTTTTTGGTTGCAGCCATCATTGTTGTTTGGCGGGCCTGGGCTGGATTCGGACCCACCAGCTCAGGTGTATGTGGCTAGTGCCCTAGCTGCTTGAGCTATAGGCGCTGAGCCTATCTGTGTCTTCTTAAGTAAAGTATCTATTCAAATCATTTTACCATTTTTAAAGTTGTGTTATTTTTCTTGTTACTGAGTTTAAAGGTTATTTTTATATCCTGGATACAAATCTTTTATCATATATGTGATTTACAAATATTTTCTCCCTGTCTGCAGCTACCTTTTCATTCTCTTTTAAAGAACTGTTGCTTAATTTTAGCGAAGGCTAATTTTATCAAATTTTTCTTTTATTGATTATGCATTGTATGGTATATCTAAGAAATCTATACCTAAATGAAACTCACCAAGATTTTCTTCTGTGTTTGCATGTAGAAGTTTTATAGATAAGATTTTATACTTAGACACATGATGCATTTCTAATTAATTTTTGTATGTAATACAATATAGAGACTGGAGTTGGGAGTTTTGTTTTCCTTTTCTGTATGTAGTAGGGGCTGAATGGTGGCCCCAAGAAAAATAAGTTCCTGTGCCAATCCCCAGAAGCTGTGAATATTGCTTCATATAGCAAAAGACACGATTAAGTATCTTGAGAAGGGGAATTTATCCTCTGTTAGCCAACTGGTCCCTAAATACAATCATATGTACTCTCATGTAAGAAGGGCACAGGGATTTTTGAGATACACAGAAGAGGAGGACCCAATGTGACCACAGCAGCAGAGATTGGAGTGATGTGCCTATAAGCCAGTGAATGCCTGGAGCCATCAGAAGCTGGGAGAGTCAAGAAATAGCTTCTCCCCAAGAACCTTCAGAGATAATATGGCTCTGCCAACATCTTGCTTTTGGACTCTGGTCTCCAGAACTGGGATAGAATAAATTTCTGTTATGTTAAGCTACCCAGATAATTTGCTACAGCAGTCACAGAAAACTAATACAACAGCTATCCACTTCTCAGCATCATTTGTAGACAAAGCTCCTGTTTCACCATTAAATTGCTTTTGAGCCTTTCACAAAACTAATGACCACATGCATATTGAGTCTCCTTCTGTACTCTCTACTTTGGTACATAGATGTATCTGTCTGTTATCTCACTAACAGTGCTTTGTTGTAATTACTGTAACTTGATAGTAAGTTTTGAAAATAGGTGGTGTGAACTTCAACTTTGTTTTTCTTTTTTGAAATTATCTCAGCTTTCTTAATTTCTATGCTTTTCTATATAAATTTTAGAATAAACTTGTCAGTTTCTACCAAAAAATTTAAAAAAAAATCTAATTCTGCTGGAACTTTAATTGGAATTGCATTGAATCCATCAGTTTGGTAAATTTGACATCTTAATAATCTTGAGTCCTTCAGTCCATGAACACAGTATATCTCTCTATTTGTTTAGGTCTTCTTTGATTACTTTAATTATTTTGTAGTTTTTGGCATTCAGATCTTGTACCAAAGTATTCTATGATTTTTATATGCTGTTGTAGATTATGCATTGTTTAGAAAATATATTTTAATTTTCAATTTCCAACACTAAATATAGCATTGGGATAGTTATTTTGTGTGTAATGACCCTGTGTTCTGGGATCTTACTAAACTTACTTACTAGTACTAGTAGCTTTTTGTAGATTCAGTGTGGGGGGAGGGGCGGGGGGTTCTTTGTAGATGATTTTATCATATGTGAATAGTGCTGTTTTCTTTCTAATCTGTGAGCCTTTTACTTCTTTTTCTTGCTTTAGTGCATGGCCTCCACTTTGAATAGGACTGGTAAAAGTGGATATTCTTGTTTTAGGTCTTCCCTTTGTGTTTCATCTCACAGTACCTCTCCTCCACCAGTTAATGCTGACATTGATTATTCATGGCTTGCCAGCTTGGTTTTGAGGAGTAAAGGTGTTCATATTTTCCCTTCTCAGTTATCCTTTTCCTCCCTCACCAGTAAGGGATCTCTGATGATCTGGACCCAATTCCTTGTTCTGTTTCTCCTCCATAGATGCAGAATTTTTTGCTTTGTTTTCTATTTTCTTTCCCCCAGCTACACTGTGTCTTCCCCTCTGCCCTAAAGCAGTAAGGTTTGCTAGCCTTTCTTTCCTCAGTCATACAGCCTTTGTTTTGCAGTGGAGAAAGGGTAGAAGCACCAGGACAGGGCTTTGTTCTTTTCCTGCAGTGGCTACTATACGTTTCCTCTCGGTCTCTACCAAGAGAGGAGGCCTTCTCTGGTCTTCTGCCCTACTCCCAGTCTCTTATGAACAATGAAGTCTATAAGGAAGTCCCATAAAGGGTGCAGAGTTCTCACGTACTGTACTCTCAAGCTAATCTACACTCAGCCTTTCACAATTTCTTAACAATTTTAACTGACTTCTTTTCAACTTACCTGGCACCCATTCTCTGTTCCAGGTAAGCAAGAGAGACATCCTGTTCCATGTCTGATTGAAGGTGCTATCTTTCTTTAGATTTCAGGCTAATTGGTTCTGTAACCAACTTCCTATGAAGTTTTTGCTCTGCTTTGATTTCTTTGGTCCTTTGTGAGGAGGAGTAATGATTTTTTTTCCTGGAAGGTAGGTTTAGGTAATAACCATTGTGTGAGGTGGGCAAATGAGACAATTTGGGGAGATAATGTGAAGCATTATGCATATGCATTATGCATATGTGATGCATATGCTTTCGCCTTCTTGGTTACTAGGTGATGGTAGGGTGGTAAATTGAAGGTATGTGATGGAACTTGTGCCTAGCCCAGGGCAATTCCAGAATGAAACATGATATTTTCCTCCCTAGCTTCCTACCCTAGGGGAGAGTCATGAAGCAATAAAATTCACTAATTTGAATATCCACAGCCTTTTCCTGTGTTCAGTCTGCCAGGAGAGGTGTTCTTAAGTAGGCAAGTGGAAAGAAGATGAAATTATTTGGCCTTCTCTTACTATTCAGCAATAAGAGAGATATGCCCTCGTTGAGTAGCTCTTGTTCCCCATTTCCAATATAAGCCAGACTTGTATGATTAATGAGAGAGGGCATTCACTTGTGCTGTTGAAAGATAGATCATTGTGAAAAAGCCCAACCCTGTTTGCTGCATTTCCTCCCTAAAAGTAGTCAGTCTTGACAGAAGCTATGCAAGTCATCCTGTCTCCCATTAACAATGACATCAACTGTTTGTTTTAAAGAGTTCACAACCCCAAAACAAAATTCTCATATACAAAAACCAGCATCAACCAAAGCTTTTGGGAAAGCTCTCCCTGAGTTCTCAGCCTGTATACTTCTGTTCATAAAACCAAATTAAGCCCTTTATAGTAGGTGGAAATTTCTCATCAGTGGCATTAATATGGCCCTAAAGGAAGAAGCCTACAAGTAACCAGCTCTCCACATACCTGATCCATTCTAACTGTAGATCAGCAGATGGGTAGAAAATATGAATGTCAGGAAGAAAATAGAAGAGATGATTCCGTGGAAGCACAGTAGCTTAGCTAAGGAATCCTGACCAGATGAGGCACTGAAAATGGTATTGGGATACCACAATCATATATGGTAACTAATACTTAGTAAGGGAGAAGATTTAAGAGCACATCCTGTGCCCCCAGGCACCAGTAACAATTTTCAATTGTTACCAATGATAATATGAACAGACGTGACTCATTCTTGACTTGAGCCTGGGACTTTATGGGCTAGTGGGCAGAAGACCATCATTGGAGCACCTTCTTGAACAAGAGCAGAGTTTCTGTTCTGAAAGCTAAAGAGAAGCAATTTTCTCTTCTTAGTTCATTTGGGATGCTATAACAAAATACTATAAACTGCATATCTTATAAATTTATTTGTCACAGTTATAGAGGCTGAGAAGCCCAAGATCAAGGCAGATTGAGTGTCTAGAGAGGGTACACTTGGTGGCACATAGCATCTTCCTGCTATTGCCTCATATGATGGCAGAGGCATAGGGTCTCTCTCAGGTCTCTTTTAAAAGTGGATTGATCCAGGCGGTGCCTGTGGCTCAGTGAGTAGGGCGCCGGCCCCATATACCAAGGGTGGCAGGTTCCAACCCGGCCCTGGCCAAACTGCAACAAAAAATAGCCGGATGTTGTGGTGGGACGTTGTGGTTATAGTTGTGCCTGTAGTCCCAGCTACTCGGAGACTGAGGCAAGAGAATCACTTAAGCTCAAGAGCTGGAGGTTGCTATGAGCTGTGATGGCATGGCATTCAACCAAGGGTGACCAAGTGAGACTCTGTCTCTAAAAATAAATAAATAAAAAAATAAAATAAAATAAAAGTAGATTGATCCTATCCGTGAGGTCTCCATCCCCATGACCTAATCATCATCCATTGGTAATACTTTCACCTTGGGGGTTGGATTTCAACATATAAATTTTTGGTAGATAAAAGCATTTAGACCATAATGCCCCTTGAAGACTTCCCATCAGGAAGTCTCATCCAGAAGTCCTAACAAGTTTCAATCTAGGTAAGGTGAGGTAATTCATTCTTCCATTTTCTCTATGTTCAGTGGATTATTAAATCCAAAAAGGTGAACTTAAGACCTCACATTATCTCTACCTAAGTTTCTAAAACAGATGGCTATCTAACTGGTTTCTAGAAATTTTTTGATTCTGAGGATTTCTACCTGTTCAATTATCTTTTTCTACATTGCCAAGATACCCCAAAAACTTAGTACCTTTAAATAAGAATCAGATTATTTGTTCATAATTCTATGGGTCAGGAATTTGACCAGTATGAGCTAGGCAGTTTTATATGGTGCTAGCTGGCATCTCTCATGAAGTTACCGTCCCTGGGTTTGGAATACCAATGGCTTCTCTCACAAGTACAGCACCTTGACAGGGTTACCTGGGAGACTAGAACATGTGGCTAGCTTAGGCTTATTTACTTGGCAACCTGATTTCAAGAATGAGTTTTTCAAGTGGTAAAGCAAAAACTACTTTCTCTCTCTTTTGATTTTTTTTTTAAGAGATGAGGTCTCACTTGCTTTATTACCTAGGCTGTTCTCAAGCTATTGGCTTCAAGCAGTCCTTCCACTTCAGCCTCCCAAGTAGGTGGCACTATAGGCATGAGTCCTTCTTCTTGGCTAATTTTTAATATTTTTTTAGAGATGGGGTCTTTTTCTATGTTTTTAGAGATGGGGTCTTGCTATATTGCCCATACCAATCTCGAACTCCTGGCCTCAAGCAGTCCTCTGGCCTAAGCCTTCTGGATAGGCATGAGTACCACAACTGGCTAAAAGCTGCTATCTCTTAAGACTCAGCCTTAGAAGCATCACTTCCACCTTATTCTCTTGATGAAAACAAGGCCTTGGACTAGCCCATACTCAAGGGGAAGTCAATAGGCTCTACCTCTTAATAGGGGAGTAGCACTGTTATTTTGCAAAAGAGTGCGTGAAATGGAAGATATCATTATAGCTAACTTTGGAAACACTGTCCCACACAACCCTAAGACTCTCCTTATGGTGCTTCTTATACTGTTGTAGTAAGAACTATTTTGTATGTATCTCAAGAATTATGTATTACAATTGGCATTTCTACTTTTTTCTTCACTTTATAGTAGAAATGGAGAACACAGAAGTCATCACTCTTCATATATCCTTAAAAGGCTAATTGTTTAATTGGCTTGAGCTCTACTTCTCTTAAGTAAGATTAGAAGTTGCAAGGAAAACCCTTGAAGGAGAAAAGATACAAATTCTTGGTCCATTTCCCCTATTACTATTGAAGTCAAATGCATTTTTATTATTATTAAGTTGAAGGTGTTTTATTACCCACACAGGGATTTTCAGTTCAGTTAATATGCTTGATCCTGACATTTAATTTATTTTATTGCTCTGTTCTTTTATCCCTTTTCAGTACCACCAACTCCAAGTCCTCTTTTATAAGGCTATTATAATCTAGAGCTATACTGTTCCTCTGTATGTTGGAAATTCAGTTTATCTCTATGATATGGTGGTAATTAAAGCAAATTTCTGTATATCATAAAATAGGCCTGTCCTGTCCCAAGAAACTGGAGTGTGGAGAGGACTAAAAGCTTAATCAGGCAAAGATAAAAAAAAAAAAATTGTTAGTAGCTGATAGATACCGTTACATCTTTTGAGAATACTGTTTTTGTTCCTTGCATCCACACATGTTTAAGATCCCCCAAGAGCAAAGATGCCACCTTTCTATAGAGAGAGGAACTAACTAGGCCTAGGGCAAATCCTGTCAATCACTTTTAGCAGTCATTTTATACACCATTCTTGGGCCACAGAGAGAAATTTCTTCAGCATATTCCAAAGCAATAGAGCCTCTTTAATTTTTTTCCACTTGAACATACCCAAGGGATTCCACACACTCCTATCTCTTATTTGAGTGAAAGGCTTACTGCTCATTAGGGTAGTGAGTCTTATGGAGAGATATGTGGTTTGGAAAAAGTCCACCATTGAGAATCCCCAGGATAAAACTTTAAGCAGTATAAGATAACACTGGTGACAGAGAAAGCCAAACCAAAGAAACCAGTAAACCAAACTGATATGCAACCTCCTAAATCCTTCAGTCAGCTCATAAAATTGGCAAAACAAGATAAAATATACTTTTATCTAAAATCACATTGGTTTCATAGTAATTATGCTACCTGACCACATATCAAATTTACATTGGGAATTAGGGAGATGTAGGTTAAAAAAATCATTCATAATTCATCACATCACTTTCTAGTAACCTGACCAAGCAGGGTGTGTCGTGTAAATCTCCATAAAACCCAGTCTATCTTGGATATGGTATAATGTCCTATCTTAAGCAGGGACAAAGTTTTTACTTCTGTTGTGGCTTCACATTGCTCT
Source organism: Nycticebus coucang (assembly GCF_027406575.1). Classification (NCBI taxonomy): domain Eukaryota; kingdom Metazoa; phylum Chordata; class Mammalia; order Primates; family Lorisidae; genus Nycticebus; species Nycticebus coucang. The sequence goes on along the minus strand of NC_069783.1, from coordinate 70,839,323 downwards.
GGGCACAGGGTAGACATTTCTTGTAGGCATTCATTAAATGACTGAGTAAATGAATGCATGTACAGAAATAACAGGGCCCAACTTTAGTCCTGAGCTTGTACCAAACTGGCTAAAGGCTTTCCTCTCCCTCACAGTATAGCTCTGGCAAAAGAGGAGGGCCCATTTTCCCACCTCGTTCTCTCGTTGGAGAATATGGTGCATTTATAAATTAAGTTTCAGAGCTGGAAAGGAGCTCTAGGAAATCAGCCCCCAAACTTCATTCTGTTGGGGAAAGTGAGTCCATAAATGTTATGCCATTTTCTGGAATCACTTGACTGTACATCTGTAACTGAGTCTCAGTAAGGGGCCATGTAAACTGGTCCACTGAGGGATAAGTCTTAGAGGTTTCCGGTGCCCAAGCAATTGGTGCTGACAAGATGCACTTCAAGTGAAGAGGGAGGAGAATAAAACTGTTAATATTAGTACTTTCCTGAATCACTTCTTGCTAGAGCAAGCTGTGGCTGCCTGGAGAGAGCAAGAGGTGGTATTTTTACCTTCTATAGATACCACTGGACTCAGACTGATCAGCATCTTCAAATAGGTGCTAAGCAAAAACATTTTGAGGAAATGCTTTTATAAACAACTTCTGTTCTCTTGCAATCCTGCATAAGCATGGTTGCAGAGAACAAAGCAAAGAATATCTATTCCAAAGTTTCTGCTGCATCACTAATGCCTGTATTCCTACCTTGCTGCTTCCCACCACCCAGAAAAAATTTAAAAATTTGAAAAAAATAAAAATAAAAAGCAACTTGTTAGAAGTGCAAACCACTTTCCCTTGGGCACTATCCCCAGAGAAGCAGCACATGCTGACTTGTAAGAGGAGGCATAGCCCCCTCTGGGATGGCTGCCAGAAAACTGTACAACCTTATGGAAATTATAATAACTCAGGGGCCCTTTAGGGAAGTTAGGTATCCTGGAAAACACCTGGTCCCTTAGCTTTGAAATAGATGGCAGGTCAGGAGAGTGGGGAGTTCATTCTATAAATATTTATGGAGTGGCTGTTGTGTCAGCCACTGTGCTAGGAAATGGGTGTGCAGAATGAACAAAATATTATCATTGTCCACTGCTCTTCCTTCTAAGCCTTCTGTGGTGACTCCTGCCTTACTTCACACTGATGTGTTCATTTTATTTAGCATTAATGGAAAATAAACAATATGCCATTCATAAATACAGCATTAGATTTACTTAAATATGTGAATCTGGCTCCTTAACTAAATTGTAGACACCTCGAGGGCAGAAGTTTTATATTCTCCTTTCTTAGTGGCTCTCATATCATTTCACATGGTGGTTAAAGATTCAATAAAAGTTGATTGATTAGATACCTAAAAAGTAATATTTGGAGGACTAGAAAGGAGTCTAATAGTAAGCAAAGGTTTAGGGTCCAAAAGAGCAGCACATCTTGCTACAGATACCCACCAAAAAATGTCTTAGTATTTATACTGCTTTTTAAAAATGTATACCTGCCTAATCCATACATAGCAACATCATTAGGTACGTCATGTTTGAATGTGAAGTCCAGCAACATAAAACTGCAATGATGGCTGCAACCAAACAAATAGCTGGGCGTTGTGGCGGGCGCCTGTAGTCCCAGCTACTTGGGAGGTGGAGGCAGGAAAATCGCTTAAGCCCAGGAGTTGGAGGTTGCTGTGAGATGTGATGCCATGGCACTCTACCCAGGGTGACAGCTTGAGACTCTGTCTCAAAAAAAAAAAAAAAAAATTGCTATCATTAAAGACTAAATTTAAATGCCATTCATTTTTTTAAAAGAGGGACTACTTTAATAGCCCTTAGTGAGTAAAAGTGTATTCAGATGTCCACAGTTGTATTATCATGCCCTAGCCTTGATGTTAGCACTCAGGGCACAGTTTACAAAAACTGATTCTCTGATACAAACATAAACCTTTATTTCAGCAAATGCTATAATGATCAGAAATGTAACTGAGCCTAGTTTTTTGCTTTTCTTTGATATAAGCATAGGTCTGCATTGGGTTTTTGGCTGAAATGTGTCTAGTTTCTAATAGAATGAGATACTCCCACTTCCTACTAGCAAGAGAGTATCCTAATAGAGAGAATTTTAGGGAAGTCTGAAGACGCCAAACTGAGTTTTGCTTCTTTAGAAACCTGAACATTTAAAAAAGAAGGTTTTATTGGGGCAGAGATTAGGAACTCCTATTTGTTTATTCTGGTAAATGCTCACAGTTGATTAAGGGGGAGACAGCTAAATAAGATAAAGTATTTCAAGGCACTTCAGGTAATAAGACTGTAACTCCTTCTCTATGTGTTCATTTGCTATAAGAGTTTCTATAGAGTAGAGGGAAGAGGCTATCATTGCAAGTTTAAAATCCAAAGAAAATAAGCTTCTTAATGCTTAGATAGTGACAATGGAAGATTATTAGTAAGAAATTCCTGAAGAGCTTCTGGTCTGATGATGGGAGATGAAGGGTGCAGGCACCCCAGGTCTCTTTCATTCCAAGGCACAGGGCTGGATCTTAGTATCTAGAAAAGGGTAAGAGTGAGACCTGACATCACTTTAATTATCTTGCAACCAAATCACCACTCACCTGTCCCAATTGGAGGGTATGGATTTGCATGGGCAATAAGGTCAGTGGTGTTTGTACCCAAAAAATGGGAATATTTTTAAAATATTTTGCAAACTATAAAGCATTTTCTACATGTATGTTAGAACTATCTTTCAAAAATGTTCTGGGATTTTCAGCTTATTCTTATGATTTTCATTACATTTGTATAATTTAGAAATAGGGCAAGGAAGCATGAGATTTTATGGTGGAAGTAGATCACTGAGATCATAAACCTAAAGCTTTTTGTTCAGTGATATAGTCCCTCTAGCATTTCTGACAGATGGTCATCTGAGGCTATATTCATGTATTTCCATTCAAAAACACTCAGAACCTTGCAAACAGGAATGTAAACTGACACACTGTTCTGGAGGGCAGTTTATCAATGGATATCAAAATATTTGACTGAGAATTCTGCTCTCAGGAATTTATGATCACCATCAATAATCATCACCATTGCTAATATTTGTTCAACACTTACTGCATGAAAGGCCCTATTCTAAATGCTTTGGGTGAATTAATTAACTCAAAATTCACAGCAATCTAGTGATATATGTGCTATTATCCTCATGATATATGATGAGACTGCATTATATAGAAGTTAGATAACTTTTGCAAGGTCACAAAGCTGAAAAGTAGAAGAGCTTGAAATCTAGCACAGGCTGTCTAGATCTAGAATAGATACTTTTAACCCCTTTTTATATTGTAACTTGCACTATTTCCTAAGGAAACACTTTGAGAAATGTACAAAGATATATATTCAAGTATTTTCATCAAAGCATTTGGTAATATAGGAAAAGACTGGAAAGAAAACAAAATATTTATCAATAAGGGATTTGTTCAACTTAGGAGGGTATATAGCCATTAAAAATAGATACTATGGAGTCTTTAAAAACAATTAAGTTGAAGAAAAGGTTTACACTATTCTCCTATGGGTGATCGTGGATGGATCCTTGGAGGAATTCATCAAAAAGGAATCCACTGATGGGTCTTCAGAGGTGCTCCAGCAGAAAATGGAGGAGGGAAATTACCTGGCTGAACGGGGACTCTAGAGATAGTGAAGAAGGTAACCAGGTGTGGATTAAAGATTGAAGCCTGAGTGCCCTGAAACCACAGTGAAAAGGACCGTACTGGTGATCCTGTCCACACCAACAGCAGTGAAGGTGGATGGCATTCCTGTCTGGATACATCACTCATGTGTGAAACCAGCCAGTGATGAGGAGTGGACAGTCCAACAACACCCAGAGCATCCCCAACATCTTACCCTAAGAAAACAGACTATACCCCTACCCCAGTCACATACCGGGAGCTGACTGGTCTATGCACAGCAGAAGCTTGAGGGTGAGAAGCAGTGGAGTGGGACTTTTTCACCTTTCTTCTTTAATCTTAGGTTTAAAACATGGTGAAGGTTGTGAAAAATGTATCCATGAGGTAACCCAAACTGGACAAACTGTCAAAACTGTGTTATTGGTTTACTCTTATTATGAATGTACAGGAAAGTCTAAAGGAACTTGCACATATAATAATACCCAATATCAGGTATGTGTACCCCTCAGTGGGCCTATTATTTGTTACAATCCTTCTGAACCCCAAGAGAAGACTGAATTTATTCTGTGTGATATGCTGATATCCCTAGGAAGATAATAACCCAAGTTATAACAGAAGGAATACCTAAACAATTATTACTAACCTTTGATGCTTGCAAAGTTTTTAATAATGTAATGTTTGAGGGAGCATGCACAAATCCATCTTGGGAAAGACAATATACTAAGGAGGTAAGATTGTGCATATGCCACAGATTAGGCACCTTTGCAGGTTGTATGTACTAGTCTTGTATAATTTGGGCCACATGGATTAATCCCAATGACGGTAATCCAGTACATTTAATAAAAAGAAAAGCTCCTTCACCTTGTACCCCTAGAAATTGTTACTTGTTAGATGATAAGCTTCCTTCCCTAGCTGTAACTGGGGAAATTGTAATCCATTGATACTAACTATAACCAACCCTGTGACCCTAGATGGGCAAAAGGTGAAAGCCTATGTTAGGAATAAATGTACATGAAAGAGACCGTATCATAGGTATAACAATTAAAAGTAAAATAACCAAAAGAAACTCAAAGCCTATGTACCTACCAGACTTTCTGTGATGAATTACAACAACCTGCTCCAGACCTTCCTCCTAAAGCTAAAAACGTATTCCTCTACCTGGCAGAAAACATTGCTCAATCTTTAAAAAGATCTTGCTTTGTCTGTGATGGGACAATGGTGAGCAGCAAATGGCCCTGGGAAGCCGAAAAGTCATTCCCTCAGATCCTACTCCTCATGTCACTCACTGTAAGTGTGCAGTGGGAGTAAGCTTTTGGGCACTAAAAACATCCATCATAGGTTAATACTATTTAGCCAGAGAAGAAAACAACTTCACCATCCCATTAGAGAAGCTGTCATGTCTAGGCCTAAAAATGTATAATGAAAGCACCGATACTACTACCTGGTGGAGCAGGGACTTAACTGAACTAAACCTCTAGAGCTCAAAGCTGCTTGGAACTATCTAGGGATCAGCATTAACTGGGCACCTCCACCAGGTCTCTACTGGACCTATGGACACTGGGCCTACATTAAGCTTCCTGATAGATGGTATGGGAGTTGTATAATAGGTATGATCGAACTGTCCTTCTTTTTATTGCCCCTAGAGAGTGGAGAACTGTTAGATTTTCCAGTTTATGCTTCTAAACTGAAAAGACAGAAGAATGTTATGAAAATAGGAGATTGGAGTGACAATGAATGGCCTCCCCAGCGAATAATTCAATATTATGGCCCAGCCACCTGGACTGAGGATGAGTCATGGGGATACAGAACCCCAATATATATGTTAAATCAGATCATCCAATTACAAGCAGTTTTAGAAATGATAACAAATGAGACCTGCAAAGCCTTAACCCTACTGGCCCATGAAGAAACCCAAATGAGAAATACTGTTTATCAAAACCAATTGGGCCTGGACTACTTTCTAGCAGCTGAAGGAGGAGTATATGGAAAATTCAATTTAATTAACTGTTGCTTACAGATTGATGATGATATAACTAAAAGGATACCTAAAATAACTCATGTACTTATACCGGTGTGGAATGAATTTAACCCAGATTCTTTACTTGGTGAATGGTTTTCTAAACTAGGAGGATTTAAAACTATGATTATAGGTTTTCTTTTTATAATTAGAGGATATTTCCTTTGCCTTGCTTTTTACCTATATTTGTTCAATTTCTCAAAGACATATAGTCTCTGCAATTGTGAAAAAAGAGAATGCAGGGAAAGTGGTTATGGCTCAACTATATTATCAAGTAATAAAGGATACTGATAATAAGTGAGATGAGACCCCATTCCTGATTGATGAGGAAGGAGAAATAAATCTTATACTTTTTAGTGATCCTGAGAAAGCAGCAAGCAGCTGCAGAAGAACTCCTTCTCTAAAAAGATAAGAACAAACTTTACACTGAGCTAAAACTAATAACAGTAACCTGCTTTCTAACATCTGTAGCCATAATTATGTAGCAGATACTGAACTGAAGCGGGGAAGGGTATAATATAAAAGAGCTTGAAAAAAAAAACTATTCCTTGGAACTCAGCATTTCATGCCTTGAAGCCCCCAAGTTCTGGCTGGCAATTAAATGTTCCTTCCTCTAAAAAAAAAAAAAAAAAAAAATTAGGTTTATCTGTGTGTGTTTGCATATAAAAGATGCTGCATTGGGAGGGGAGTGGGGCCTTGGTGTGTGTCACACTTTATGGGGGCAAGACATGATTGCAAGAGGGACTTTACCTAACAATTGCAATCAGTGTAACCTGGCTTATTGTACCCTCAATGAATCCCCAACAATAAAAAAAAAAAAAAAAAGATGCTGCATTAGTAGAGAAAAATCGCCTTTGACATATGTATAATTTGTTCTGTTTTTGGTGAAGAAAGTCTTAAAGGCTAGATACCAAATTGTTGATAGTTGTCCCTAGAGAAGGATATTATGGATGATAGTTTATCATTATGCTTTTTTGAGTTTTAAGTTAAAGGAGTTTTTCCTGATTTTTTTATTTTTTTGTAGCGAACATGTATTCTTTTAAAAAAAAATACAGTAAAACTACATCATTTGGGGAAAAAATTATACATAAAAGAAATAGAACTCATTCTGTTCTCATACATACTATATATCCCTTTCTATTCTAGCACATTCCACTACTGAACAACTCTTTTAAAATTTTTTCCTTATTTTGTATATCAAGAGCCTTTTATTAGTTTCTGGGGAGCTTAGTCTCAATAGATTGAGATCCCACTGTGTATCCCCTTGCTCTTCTAGGCGTTGTGGGTCTCAGACCTCAAAGAGTTGATGTTCTATTCTGGGAGATACAAACTATAACACTTAGGTTTCTCTCTGTATCAACATCTGGTTTACTGACACAATCAACTATTCAACTGTAAGGACAAACAGTTGGAAGAATAGGAAAATATGTGATACAGTGTTTCCTATGCACCATAAACAGTAAGTGCACATGGAATTCAAAGAAGGGATAAATCTAAGTAACAGTGGTATTCAACAAGTTTTCCTAGAGAACATGGGGACAGAGTCTTAAAGAATGCCAGAAAAGGAGGAGGATATCTTATTCAGTCTGACTGGCATGAACTTGTGTAGAAGTCCTTCGTTCTATGTTTCTAAGAGTCTACTCTCATACAAATGCATTGAATCAGGTAGACCTGGTTTCAGATTCTAACTTCCTTTCTTACCAGCACTTTGGTTTTGAGGGGATTTTGAGCAGTTGATTTTGAGCACTTTTTCCTTAGGAAATAGTGTTAGTTACAATATAACAAAGTGGTTAGAAGCATCTATTCTGGGTCTAGATAACCTAAACTAGATTTCAAGCTCTTCCACTTAGCAGCTTTGTGACCTTGGAAATTTATCTAACTTCTATGCCTGAATTATCTTAATCTGTGAAATAAGCATGACAATAGTATCTTCCTCTTAGAAGTACATTAAATGAGCCTGTTCCAATAAAGTCTTTAATAATACTACCTATAAATTTTATTGCGCTTCCCTCTAACCCCGTATGTTTCCACCCAACAGTCTCATCTCATTTTCTAGCTCTTGATCTGACTTGCCTTTTTTCCTTTTGTGTATGCCTTCTGGGTTCCCAGCTACCCTATCAAGTCTGTCTCATTGCCTTTGGCTGGCACCTATGTGTGACAAGATTATTTGCCTGATTTCAGAGCCTTCAATAGAGCCTCCTGCTTGCTCTCTCGGGCTTCCCAAGATTCTCATATCCTAGCCTCCATAGTTCAGAGTCCTGGACTCACCACAAAACACAGAACTCACATTGAAAGGCAAGGAACCCATTCTCTTTCTTCTTCAAGTCCAGACCAGAGTTTTGAACACAAGTTGCCCCTGGGACCAGAGATTGACCTCAGAACTCCTATGCCAAACTTAAATATCCTCAATACCTCCCTGACACTGAGGCCATTTCATTCCCTGGCTCAGCTCTGTGTGTCAGAGGCAGTGCATTTCCTGGCTAATTCTTACAAGCAGCAGGGATCTTGCCCAGAGTCGGAGCTAAGCTAAACCATCAGCTACCTCCCTCACGTGGATGGACCCAGGGATTTGCTACCTTTATGGACAAGGCCTTGCCAAATATAGAAACAATGAGCCTCTTTAGCACCCTTGTCACTGCCACAGGGTAACCTGAGACAGAACAATTCCTTTCCAAAGGTGGCTTTACTGGCCAGCACCTATCACCTCAGTCTGGGCTTTCTGACCACTTTTTACAATTCTTTTGGATCAAATAGAGCACTCCCTGGCCTTTTCTGGTTATAGAGGTCTCATTGTTTCATGGTCAGCATAGCCCTTTTGCAGGCGTATCTTGGCTTTGGAATCCTAGAGGGTTTAGCAAACTTTACTTCAGTGGAATATCCATTTTTTTTCCTACTTTAAGCATAAAACAGTGAATCATAGAAATAAATGTTCTTAGGTCATCTGGTCAATCTCCTGGGTACAGCTACAGGGTGTTTCCTTTAGAACACGGTCTAGTCTTTGTCCAGTCTCAGTTAAATGTCCCAGATGTTCCTTCCTCATCTCTCATGGCAACTCAAGGAATAAAATGAACTGTTTTCTTGCAGCTTTTATTTCCCTTACTGCTACTCTTGTCAGTTGCCCTATACCATGTTGCAAGTGCTCTCCTTCTTTCTCTTTCTTTCTTTCTCTCTCTCTCTCATTACTTGAGTGATACACTTCAAGACAAGCCAGGTGCAGCCGGGCATGGTGGCTCACACCTGTAATTCTGGCACTCTGGGAGGCCAAGCAATTACAGTGCTTGAGCTCAGGAGTTCAAGACCAGCCTAAGCAAGTGTGAAACCCCCATCTCTTATTAAAAATAGAAAAGCTAGCTAGGCATCGTAGCAGGTACCTGTAGTTCCCAGCTACTGTGGAGACTGAAGCAAGAGGCTTGCCTGAGCCCAAGCATTTGAGGTTGCTGTGAGCTACAGTGATGCCATGGCACTCTACCCAGGGCAACTCTCAAAAAAATAAATAAATAAATAAAAAGACAAGCCAGGAGCAAGAGCAGAACAGGATTCTGTTTCACCTCTGAACTTAAAGATTATCTAGAAATGGGACCAGGAGCACCTCAGCTACTCTGTTGAGTTTGGGTCTTTCAGGGTCTTTTGAAGCTTTAATGTCTCTCACATGACCAAATTGTTGTCCCCTTCTTTCTGGGACACCTATGCAGTGTTTTCTCTTTTGTTCAGAGCTGTGAAAAGGAACTGTTTGTTTGACTGTGGGTTTCCCTTTTTTAATCCCCCCCACCTCCAACCCATTGCTCTCTTCCTCTCCCAAAGAAGAAAAAGGAAAGCAAGCCACAATAATACTTCTGTAAATTTATGGCCACTCAATAATGTTTAATCACAGCTACGTGACTGGGGGCTTCAGAGCAGGCGTACAAGTTCAGCACAAGGTGAATCTTGTCTGAGATAATCTGAAAGTTCATTCAGAGGTGAGGGCAGCAGCCTCTTGCAGACGAGTGAGGTTAACAGGAGGTCACCTGCTTTTTTTTTTCTTCTGGTCTTCTCCCCTTTAATGTGTAAACAAAGGGAAAATGTAACTTCCAATGAACTTGGCATATGTTGTGCTCACGCTAATCTTGGCCTGGCCAACTGTAAACAGTCCAATATCCTGTGGCTGAGCCTTTCCACCCATTCTTTGCCTTTTGGAGAGTATGAAGAAATACCAACAGAAAGCAGAGACCTTGTAGAGCTAGACTCTGGTACCCTAGAGAACCCCAAGGTTCTCGGGAGGGGAAAAGGCAGACCTTAGATAGAGGTTGTGGCTGTGTACATCCAAGGCTTTGCCAGGACAATGGCTTCCTAAAATGCTTTCTCACAATCATCAGTCAGCACACACTTTTTGAGCTCCTTCTCTGTCCCACCACACCGTGCCAAACAGTAAGAAGACAAAGATGGCCAAGCCCTCCAGTGCTTACAGACCTAAAGGTGAGAGTATCTATGATCTGGTCGTAGATGTAGGAAGATGAAAGATAGGGACTTTGCTGGCATCCAGAGAAAGCTGAAGATAGTAGATAGTGTGGAGACAGAACCCTGTTAGAAGTTCCCTCCCCATTGTAGGTTTATGCTATATTTTCCAGCTCATTTGCCAAGAATTCCAGAAGTGTATACAGGTAGTACATAATATATTGGAGGGCCCATAGCTTAAGCATCAACAGATTATAGAAGAGCAGTGGCCATTTTACAATTTCTGAATAACTCTCATTTGCCATAAACCAAGTGCCTTAGTGGTCCAGAGCCTGTAACCCAGCCCATGTGTGCAAGGGGGACATAACCTCTGCTCCACCTCAGCAACCCTCTTGGAAATGGAAGAGTATAATTAGTACTCCAATATCTGGAGCAAGAATAATTGCTTAGTGAATTCTTGGTGGTAAGTATTAAATCTCAAGATAGCTTTTAGAACCCCTTACTTATTTGAGGAATATTCAAGAAATGTAGACTTTTTACTCCTTCAGTCAGTATAGGACCATTATAGTTACATGAGTTGGTAAAGGAAGTCAAGCGGTATTGAACACCCTTTGTATTGTGCTTGGCAGATGGTATTTGGTAGCATTTACTCAGTGATACTGAGTATTTACAATATGCTGAGTATTTACCAAGGTCAACATTATTTCCACTTTAAAGTGAGGTTAGTAGCTTACTCAAGGGCACTTACTCATGTGAACAACAATGAAAATTCTGAACTCCTCAGCTCTTAGGTAGAATGACTTGGGTTTCTTCACCATGACTCTTCATTATAACTCTGAAGATTTCCTTAACCTCCCACCCTCTGTCCCCAGCTTGATGTTGTAAAATGTTTGCAAGATCCATAAAGGAGACAGGAGGTGGGAAAGTACTGGGAAAATTTAGCTGCTAAATGACAACATCTTCAAGTCAGGAATATTGCTTGTCATCACATGGAAAGGACTAGTGAAGGAAACTGGCTAGAACAAGATGATGATGATTGTTTTCCAATGTCACTTTGGTATCTACTTTTGAGTGATTTTTCTTATAAAAGGACAGATTTATTTTTTTCCTCTCACAGCTTGCTCATGGCATTTAAACTATGGATGGTCCCCTCTAAAAAAAAAATCACTGCTTATGATTTGGCCCTTGGTTAGATCCTTGAAGGAACTCTGCTCCCAGGGAACAAGTCCCACAGACAAATGCTAATCTGGAGAATGTCCATCTGGACCTGGCTCACAGAGAATGTGGACATGATGGCTCTGGGGTCAGGGGAAAGGAGTTATAACTTGAATGTGAGCCAGGGGCTCCAGTCTGTGTTACATTGAAGCAAAAGTTGGAACAACTCCTGTTGCTTTATAGTTCACAAAGGGCAGTGTTTTGTTACCTTTTAAAAATCTCTTCAGATAATAATGATACCTTGTGGTAATAGTATTATTAACTACAATAGTGTGAAGTACTTTCTTTTTTTTTTTTTAAGTACTTTCACTTACTATTTTCTGTGTGTTTTTTCATATCCTTATCCAATAAATTAGAACAGGTTTTAACAAATTTACCTAATTGAAAAACTATAATGACCCCACAATAGACCATACTATTATCTCTATTATTTTTAATAATCTTATAGAGATAATATTATTTTTCATAATATTATAGAGATAATAAACACAATGTTGGATAAAGGCTCTCATACCAACAGAGACTAAAGACCTTATTGCTCTGGCCACACAGGAAATTAGAAGATGAAGCTTGCTTTTGTGGACTAAGGCAAGAACTCTTTCTATCCTAGGATCTTAAGAGAACGATAGTAAGCTCTCCCACAATAAAGTTTCTTTCTTCTAATTTCTTCTTCTTCTTAACTTAAACACTAGCTAATGGGCATTTGGATGCTTTGGGGAGTATTTCAAAACAATCTATTCAAGTTCAAGGAAAATATAAACTTGGAATTGAGGGTAATAGCTAATACCCTGAGACTTGAAAATTCAGACTTACTGATTCATTTCCATTCAGGAAGGTGAAGAAACAAAGGATGGGAGGGGATTTCACCTTTATTTGTAACATTTCATTCCCCAAGTCTCAGAAATGGGGATATAACTTCCTAACATTACAATTCAGGGAAGAAATAGTTTTTATCAGAATTCTGGTCAAGATAGGCTTAGTGACCTCAACTTTACTGTGCTTCCTTCTTTATTCCTCCATATATTCTCTCCCAAAGAGAGATGAATTTCATTGCAGTTATCTCATTAAGAGTCAGCCTAGGCTCGGCGCCCATAGCACAGTGTTATGGAACCAGTTACATACACCAAAGGTGGTGGGTTTGAACCCGGCCCAGGCCAGCTAAACAACAATGACAACTGCAACAAAAAATAGCCAGGCATTGTGGTGGGTGCCTATAGTCCCAGCTATTTGGGAGGCTGAGGCAAGAGAATCACTAAAGCCCGAGAATTTGAGGTTTCTGTGAGCTGTGACGCCATAGCACTCTACTGAGGGCAACATAGTGAGACTCTGTCTCAAAAAAAAAAAAAAAGTCAGCCTAGACTAGTCATCTGAGTTTTCTCTGTGCCGCTTGCTGTGGAATCAAATTCAGGAAGTATTTAAGTTGGCCCACTAAGTGTCCATATGCACACTTTATACATATGGTGATAGATAGGTGATACGATAATCTCTCCTTATCGTATTCACCATATGCTGTCTGCTCCCTGAATATAGGCAGATATCTCATCCCCCTATCAGCCAGAAAGACAATTGTATAAATTCCCATCATGAATGAATTGATAAATACACTGTAGTATATTTAAATATACTTACACAGTGGAAAACAGTACTTGGCAATTTATATGAATGAACTAGATTTAAATGGATCACTACGGATGGATTTTGAAAACATAACATTGAATGAAAAAAGCAAGTTGCAAATGTTATGTACATTATTTTATATGTATATGTAAACTAAAACACAAAATGTTAGTATGTATTACTAATCTATTAAAAACATGAAAACATGTATGTATAGATATATAACAAAATCATGATAGCAGCCTTCTTCAGAAAGGTGAAGGAACAGAGGATGGGAGGGGATTTCACCTTTATTTGTAGCATTTCATTTCTTTAAACAAAGGGAAGATCCAAAGTAAATTAGTGAAATCATTAACATTTGTTCACGAGGGTAAGGTAAATTTTATATTCTTTTTAATGTTTTAATTTAAAAGCAAAACAAAATTCCCTTTCATTCTCCTTTACCTATCTAGTTATCTGACCTATATACTGTTTTCAAAAACTTTGGTTCTCTACAAGCTGATTACATTGCATTGTGTAATAGAAAGAAAAATGGGCCATAAGTCAAGGGCTTGAGTTCTCACAGCAGGCTTATTCCTAGTAGCTTTGCCATAATGAATTCTTCTGGACCTCAGTTTCTTCCTGTGCAATATGAAGGAATAGTACTGTTCTGCAGTCCCTCAGTCTACCATTTTAACAGCCCTATCCCTGCTAAGTGATGAGGACTGTTCTCTATCCCATGCATAGAAAAGAAATTTCTTCCTAATAAGAAATTCATTAGATTTAGAATCTTAGAGCTAGAAGGGACATTAGATATCTGGTCATCAGTAAAAGCAGGTTTTAAGGAGTCCTAAGTCACAGGACTACCTGTGACAGATCTGGGTCTACAATGAAGGTCTTCTGTTTTGGGAGCCTACCAATCTTTCAGAAGCCAAAGGAATATATAAAACTAGCAAAGGAAAGCAGAATGACTAAAAGTTTACTAACCAAGAGACAGATAATGTGGAACAAACTGAAAAGATTTGGGGCCCAGGATGCTCTGAAAATGGCAGGCAGAATTCAAGCAAAAGTCCATGTAGGATACTTAATTCCTCAAATGAGAATTCTGATAAGTAAATTGTGACAGATTCTGGCAGGAGGAAGTTTTAAAGAGGAGATTGTGATAGGAAAGGAAAGATATTCATGGTGATGGAGAGTAGGGTAGAGAAGAGGCTATTTCTCCTAGGGTTCTTCTTGGAGAAAGGTTCTATTCTTGTCCCTGTTCCAAAGATAAATGGGGTTTGCTCTTTTTTTGAAACAGAGACTCTCACTCTGTCACCCTTGGTAGAGTGCCATGGTGTCATAGCTCACAACAACCTCAAAGTCTTAGGCTCACACTATCCTCTTGCCTCAGTCTCCTGAGTAGCTGGGTGCCCACCACAACACCCAGTTATTTTTAGTAGGCTCAGGCTGCCATCCCAGGCCAGGTCTCTTAACTCCTGAGCTCAAGGGATCTGCCTGCCTTTGCTTCCCAGAGTGCTAGGATACAGATGTGAGCCATTGCCCAAAATCTTTTCCTAGGTCAGTATCTAGAGTAGTTTTCGCACACTTTCTTCTAGAGCAGTGGTTCTCAACCTCTGAGTAATGACCCACAGGAACTGTATTAAGGGCCACAGCTTTAGGAAGGTTGAGAAACTGTCCTAGAGTTTTTATTGTTTCATGTCTTAGATTTAAATCTTTTGTCCAGCATGAGTCAATTTTTGTAAGTGGTAAGAGGTGTGGGTCCAGTTTCAGTCTTTTATATGTGACTAACCCATTCTTCCAGCAACATTTATTAAATAGGGATTCTTTTCCCCAGTGTATGTTTTTATTTGGTTTATCAAAGATCAGATGGCAATATACAGCTGGTTTCATCTCTAGGTTCTCTATTCTGTTCCATAGATCTATGTCTCTATTTTTGTGCCAGTACCATGCTGTTTTGATCACTGTAGACTTCTAGTATGACCTAAAGTCCGATAGTGTAATGCTTCCAGAATTTTTTTTCTTAGAATTGTGTTGACTAGTTGGGATTTTTTCTGGTTCCATATGAAACAAAAACATATTTTTTCAAGTTCTTCAAAGTATGATGTTGGCACTTTAATGGGGATTGCATTAAATCTGTAGATTGTTTTGGGTAGTATGGACATTTTAACAATGTTGATTTTTTCTAGCCATCATCATGGTATGTTCTTCTATTTGTTAATGTCTTCTGTTGTTTCTTTTCTCAAGATTTTGTAGTTTTCTCTGTAGGATTCTTCATGTTCTTTGTTAAGTATATTCCCAGGTATTTCACTTTCTTTGAAGCTACTGTGAAGTGTATTGTGTCTTCAGCACTATGTTGAATAGTAGTGTTGGCCAAGATTTTTAGCAAGCACTTATGGATGGAGCTTGCTTATTTGTGTTGCCTTTGAACATCTTGGAACTAAGTATGACTTCGGCAAAGGTGTAAGGTAACCTTAACCTCTAAAGCAGTTGCCTAATAAAATCATCTTGAAAATCTAAATTTAATTTCCTATCTTCCCTGGTGGATGGCTCAGTTTTAAGGCCTCATTATTGTCAGAAATCACTGAGTCACTAAGACTCACCAGCTAGCTCTGTGTGGGACTATTCTTTCTCTAGTCCAGTATTCACACTTGTAGCACCACTCTCTTTACATTCAGTTTACTTAGAGAATTCTGTTGCTTCTTAGAATGTCATTGTGTTTCTGGTCTACTCTTCTGGGAGGTTCTTTCCAGCTTTAACATTCTAGCTCATGAGTAAAGGCTGGGAAAGTCCAGCCCTTGTCACACTCTCATAGTTGTCTCATCCAAGGACTTAAATTTGGCCCCTAGTTTGTACTTTTCTGACTCAGGCACCCCTGATTACTAATCTGATTTCAGTGTTATTTCTTGTTGAATTGTGTAAGTACTGGAAATAGTTTAAGCAAAAGACAGATATGAAAGAAATCAAAATGTATTGGCTACCTGTTTGTGTTTGGAACTAAAACAATCATGTGAAACAATGGAGATCTGAGCTCTTGACATCTTTCCTCTTTGAGAAATAATGTGCATAGTAGAAGGGTGTAAATTTGAGGTTAAAGAAACTTAAATTCAAATTCAAAGCCTGCTATTTGCTAACTTTAAAAATTTGAGCATATCACTTCAACTTTTCTTCTTCATATCTATAAAAATGGGCCAATAATACCTATTTCCCAGAATTGTGGGATAACTAGGATCAAATAAGATTATGCAAAGTATATACCACTGAAACAACACTTGATTCTTAATAAATAGTCACAACTTTCCTTCCCCCTGCCTTAGGATTTGACTTGGCCTGGAAGTCCATTTCAAAATGGACCCAGCTAGAAGAGAAATGGAGTAAGAAGAGGAAGAAGTCCTGCTCTGTGAGAGAGCAAGCCCTTGATTCTGTGTTGACTTTTCTTGGAGGCAACAGCTCATTTGAAATCTTTCAGTTCTCCTGAGCATTGGTTTAGCTCATGCCAAAACATGGTGTTCTAAGCAGCCTTGACAACACTGGCTTAAACCTAAAATTCTCTTCTTTTCACGTTGGCCTTATTTCTTCTTTGTGGAGCAGGTATGTCAGCTCAGCTGGTGGGTAGAAGAGGAGAATGATAATAACCCTAATTAACATAGCATAACCTGCTAAGGGGAGAAGGACATAGGCTGAGGGAATGTGAAAGCTACATACATCATCTGGCAATAGCCAAAAGTCTCTTTGGTTTTCCCTGTGCCCCAACCAGCCTCAAAACCCTCCCCAAAAGTTTCAAACTGTGGCCCAACAAGTGACTGGCACAGTGCTTTTAAAAATCTGAGTTTGATTTGACTTGTACCCTTGCTGTACAAATAATCAACACATTAAATCCCACAAAGGCATTCATGATCTATGTATATATGACTTAATAAAAAATAAATAAATTTAAAAATAAAAAAATTAATTAAAAAATATTTTTTTAATCTGAATTTGTATGCCTTTAGGAGGATTATGTACTCCCCTGTTTTCTATGGCCCCCACCATTTACTATTGTATTTCACATGCCCAATTCATTTATTTGTATTGCTTGCCTGGTCTCTGGAGGCAACTGATTTTGAAAACCCTGCCTTGTGATCATTTTTTAGTCTTCTCTGCCCCCTCCAACACTCAATCAGCCTTTAATTCCTTCAGCTGAACCAGAGACAGTGGCCAAACATTAGCCACCCATGCCTCTTTCATCCTTTTGCTGCCATCCCAGTCCAGTCCTAGTCATTGTCTAAGATCTTCCTGCCTGAAAATTTTCTCCTCAAGTCCATCTTGTATGCTACTGCTAAGTTTATCCCACTAAATCAAACACTACTGAAATGTTGACCATTCCCCATGGAATATAAATTTTAAAAACAAATCCTTAGACTGAATTAGTACTCTGTATAATGTAACCCTACCTACTTCCTCTTCCACCTTTCTACTACTCTATATACCCCCTCTGCCTTCATCCAAGTGGTATACCAGTTGGCCCTTGACAGAGGCCCAAAGGGAATGGAGGAAAAGATCAGGCTTGGGAGTCAGAATGTCCTTAGGTCCACATCCTGACTCTTACTGGCTATGTTCCTTTGGGCCCATTCTTTAAACCTTTTTGTGCTTTCACTTCTTTATCTGTAAAAAGAGGGTACCTACCTTTTATGTTGTTTATTTTCCTGGGGATTAAATGAAATGGATATGTAAGGTACCTAGTCCAGCATATCACATAGTAAGTATTCGAGAGATGTCCATTTTCTTCTTCCCTTAGGAACATTTCAGCTACTCCTATTTCTATTCCTTAGCTTCCACTAGTGTTTTTGCTTGAAATTCTTCCCTCAGTTCCCACATCACTTGTCATAAATCTTGCCCATCTTTTTGGCAGGGTGTAACTTCAAATCTTTTGGGCTTCTGTGATCTTTCTTTGCTCTGAATGTGCTCTCTGCCTGAGCCCCTCCTTTGATTTTTAAAGACAGATGCCAGACATGCTGGCACTTTTTTCTATTTCTTTTAATCCCACCTATTTCCAAAATAGACTTGAGGTGGCTCATTAAAATGATGCATAAAACATAACTAGTAAATAAAATTGAAAGGAATAAAAGAAATTTAATGAAAAATATACCAACCCCATGAAGCTGAAACTGTAGCCTTTCTGGGAAATAGTGTTTACTTAACAAAATTTGGGAGAGGCAGAACCCTTTGAAATTTGGAGTTTATGGAAGGAAAACAAACAAAAAGGAATTCTTTTGTGATTGATAAGCACTTTTTAGCTATTATTTCTTTACTTGATCTGTTGATTAGATAGAAATTTAGCAATAGAATTCTGAGTTAAAATTTTATTCAATTTCCAGCCCCTCAAATTCAAGTGAACAAAATAGATTTTAAATGGTTATCTGATTAGGCTAAGGGTCTTAAAAAGTTAGTTGCCTAGGACTGAGCCTTTCATTCAGTCCCAATATTTTTAGGCCTTATTCTGAACTTACCCAGGTTATAAGGACATTCTCTGCTTTACTGTCCTTCAGTATTAGATTACTTTTTTCTTATGCCTAACATAAGTGTCTGGGTTGTAATTTGGAATAATGACTTGTATATGTAACAAAAATTATTTTCTACAATGACATTTCTTAATTTATTCACTTATAAAACAGAACACAAACCATTTTCATTATGAATTTGTGATAGTTTTCCCTACAGGTTGTCTAGCCATTGTCTCCAAACTTCTTTGATTGAGTACCACTGTTGGTAAAATAAATTTTGAAGAGTCATTCAAAAGAAGTCATTTTACATTTTGGTGGGTAAAAATTATTAATACATTTTAATTAGATATCAAAGAGCTACAAAAGAATATTCCCACACCTACCCTCCTCTTCACTGTAGTTTCAGAGATTGAACATTATCATTACCTTTGGAAGTTTGCTCTGTATGTCCACGTGTGTACATACATATACTAATATTCATAATTCTAGACACTATGTACTGAGGCTAAGTAAAGTTCATTATTCACAATAGTGGATACAAATAATTTTAAATTACTTTTTTGATCATATCAGATTAGGGGACTAATTTGTCAAATCCAAATTACCAAATTACCAATTTACCTTATCACTGTTTGTATTTTATAGTGTGAATAATAAAGAGCTTGTACTGTGATTAAGAGATTTTTGAGCTCTGCTATTTTCTTGATGTTTGTTTCCACTTCCATATTAATATCATCAATCCATGGTCTTTTTGAAGGGATGTTTTTAAGACACTTAGTTATTTTATCCAAAGAGGGAGGGTAGTTAATATCTCAATGATACAATCCCTAATTCATTAACCTAAGAATCTTTAACAAGTCACAGTATACCAAAAGAAGATAAACACTGGCCCATGGCTCCTAGCTCCTTCTCTCACTTTTGCCACAGATATGTTCTATCTAAAACTCACACCTATCTGCCTGCTTCCTCCACCCTAACAAGGGTCTCCCCAGTCAGCCATAGCAGGGGTCAATCTTTGGCTTCCTCCCCCAGACATGTATCTGCAAATTATGGTTATTACCAACCAGTGTCATAATAGGATTTCCTTCTGTCTCCTCCAGCAGGATAGATGCTGTCATCAGTGAGAAATGGCTTTGAGCCTCTGACTCAAAGAAATGTTTGGTGTTGGCATTTTTGTTTTTGTTTTGTTTTTATTTTCTGACTTTTTTTCTTTTGGGGAAGGAGTCTAATTTTGCTGCCCTGTGTAGAGTGCTATGGAGTCACAGCTCACAACAACCTCAAACTCTCAGGCTCAAACTCTTGCCTCAGCCTCCTGACCAGCTGGGAGTCACCCACCACAATGCCTACCTAGTTTTTTTATTTTCATTTCTTTTTTTCTGGGAAGTTTGCTTTATTTTTTTTATTTTATTTTTATTTTTATTATTTTTTATTAAATCATAACTTTGTACATTGATGAATTTATGGGGTTCAGGGTACTTCTTCGATATACAATGTGAAATGTTTACATTGAACTAAGTAACACATCTCAATTATACTCATTTCTTTTTTTTTTTATTTATTTTTTTTTATTAAATCATAACTGTATACAATGATATGATTATGGGGCATCATACACTCACTTCATAAACCATTTGACACATTTTTATCACAGTGGTTAACATAGCCTTTCCGGCGTTATCTCAGTTACTGTGCCAAAACATTTACATTCTACATTTACCAAGTTTCGCAAATACCCCTGTAATATGCACCACAGGTGTGATCCCACCGATTCCCCTCCCTCTACCCACCCACCCCCTTTCCCACTTCCCCCTATTGTTAAGTTGTAGCTGGGTTATAGCTTTCATGTGAGAGTCCCAAATTAGTTTCATAGTAGGGCTGTGTACATTGGGTATTTTTTCTTCCATTCTTGGGATACTTTACTAAGAAGAATATGTTCCAGCTCCATCCATGTAAACATGAAAGAGGTAAAGTCTCCATCTTTCTTTAAGGCTGCATAGTATTCCATGGTATACATATACCACAATTTATTAATCCATTCGTGGATCGATGGGCACTTGGGCTTTTTCCATGACTTAGCTATTATGAATTGGGCTGCAATAAACATTCTGGTACAAGTATCTTTGTTATGTTGTGATTTTTGGTCTTCTGGGTATATGCCCAGCAGAGGAATTACAGGATTGAATGGCAGATCTATTTTTAGATCTCTGAGTGTTCTCCATATATCTTTCCAAAAGGAATGTATTAATTTGCATTCCCACCAGCAGTGCAGAAGTGTTCCCTTTTCTCCGCATCCACGCCAACATCTCTGGTCTTGAGATTTTGTGATATAGGCTAGTCTCATTGGAGTTAGATGATATCTCAAAGTAGTTTTGATTTGCATTTCTCTGATGATTAAAGATGATGAGCATTTTTTCATATGTCTGAAGGCCGTGCGCCTGTCTTCTTCAGAGAAGTTTCTCTTCAAATCCCTTGCCCAGCCTGCGATGGGATCCCTTGTTTTTTTCTTGCTGATGCGTTTGAGTTCTCTGTGGATTCTGGTTATTAAACCTTTGTCAGAGATATACCCTGCAAATATCTTCTCCCATTCTGAGGGCTGTCTGCTTGCTCTGCTTACTGTGTTCTTAGCTGTGCAGAAGCTTTTTAGTTTGATCAAGTCTCAGTAGTGTATTTTTGAAGCTGCTTCAATTGCCCGGGGGGTTCTCCTCATGAAATACTCACCCAGACCAATTTCTTCAAGGGTTTTCCCTGCATTCTCCTCTAGTATTTTTATAGTTTCATGTCTTAAGTTTAAATCTTTAATCCAATGAGAGTCTATCTTAGTTAATGGTGAAAGGTGTGGGTCCAATTTCAGTCTTCTGCAGGTTGCCAGCCAGTTCACCCAGCACCATTTGTTAAATAGGGAATCTTTTCCCCACTGAATGTTTTTAATTGGCTTGTCAAAAATCAAATAGCGGTAAGTAGCTGGATTCATCTCTTGGTTCTCTATTCTGTTCCAGATATCTACTTCTCTGTTTTTGTGCCAATACCATGCTGTTTTTTTTTTTTTTGTAGAGACAGAGTCTCACCTTATCGCCCTTGGTAG
Organism: Nycticebus coucang; assembly: GCF_027406575.1. Classification (NCBI taxonomy): domain Eukaryota; kingdom Metazoa; phylum Chordata; class Mammalia; order Primates; family Lorisidae; genus Nycticebus; species Nycticebus coucang. Next base: position 70,817,837 of record NC_069783.1, on the reverse strand, counting down.
AGTGCCATGGCGTCACACAGCTCACAGCAACCTCCAACTCCAGGGCCCAGGCGATTCTCCTGCCTCAGCCTCCCGAGTAGCTGGGACCACAGGCGCCCGCCACAACGCCCGGCTATTTTTTTGTTGCAGTTTGGCCGGGGCCGGGTTTGAACCCGCCACCCTCGGTATATGGGTCCGGCGCCCTACTCACTGAGCCACAGGCGCCACCCCATACCATGCTGTTTTGATCACTATCGATTTGTAGTAAAGTCTGAGGTCTGGTAGTGTGATTCCTCCTGTTTTGTTTTTATTTCTGAGTAATGTCTTGGCTATTCGAGGTTTTTTCTAATTCCATATAAAACGAAGTAATGTTTTTTCAAGATCTTTAAAATATGACAGTGGAGCTTTAATAGGGAGTGCGTTGAAATTATATATTGCTTTGGGTAATATGGACATTTTGATAATGTTGATTCTTCCTAGCCATGAGCATGGTATGTTTTTCCATTTGTTAACATTTTCAGCTATTTCTTTTCTTAGAGTTTCATAGTTCTCTTTATAGAGATCTTTCACGTATTTTGTTAGATAAATTCCCAAATATTTCATCTTCTTTGGCACTACTGTGAATGGGATAGAGTCCTTAACTGCTTTTTCAATTTGACTGTTGTTGGTGTATATAAAGGCTACCAATTTATGAATGTTGATTTTGTAACCTGAGACGCTGCTGTATTCCTTGATCACTTCTAGGAGTTTTGTAGTAGAGTCCCTAGTGTTTTCCAGATACACAATCATATCATCTGCGAAGAGCGAGAGTTTGATCTCTTCTGACCCTATATGGATACCCTTGATCGCCTTTTCTTCCCTAATTGCGGTGGCTAAAACTTCCATTACAATGTTGAAAAGCAATGGAGACAATGGGCAGCCTTGTCTGGTTCCTGTTCTGAGTGGAAATGATTCCAATTTAACTCCATTCAATATGATATTGGCTGTGGGTTTGCTGTAGATAGCCTCTATCAGTTTAAGAAAAGTCCCTTCTAGACCAATTTTCTTGAGTGTTCTGATCATGAAGGGATGCTGGATATTATCAAAAGCTTTTTCTGCATCAATTGAGAGAATCATATGGTCTTTGTTTTTTAATTTGTTTATGTGCTGAATTACATTTATAGATTTACGTATATTGAACCAGCCTTGAGACCCTGGGATAAAACCAACTTGGTCATGATGTATAATTTGTTTGATGTGTTGCTGGATTCTGTTTGTTAGGATCTTGTTGAATATTTTTGCATCTATATTCATTAGTGATATTGGTCTATAATTTTCTTTTCTTGTTGGGTCTTTTCCTGGTTTGGGGATCCCCCAGGGTGATGTTTGCTTCATAGAACGTGTTGGGTAGTCTTCCTTCTTTTTCTACATTTTGGAACAGGTTGAGTAATATAGGTACTCATTCCTCTTTAAAGGTTTGGTAGAATTCTGACGTGAAACCATCTGGTCCCGGGCTTTTCTTTTTAGGGAGGTTTTGTATAGTTGATGCTATTTCTGAACTTGATATGGGTCTGTTCAACATTTCCACTTGATTCTGGTTAAGTCTTGGAAGGTGGCGTGCTTCCAAGTATCAGTCTGTTTCCTTCAGATTTTCATATTTCTGAGAATAAAGTTTCTTGTAATATTCATTCTCATTTCTTAATAGTTTTGAAAGTTACCATTGCATCATACACATTAGGTGAGGTCCCCCCAAAAAGCCGCCCTCCTTCCATATCCCTCCTCCCCTCCCCTCTCTCTCCTCTTCTCTTCTACTTTATGGACTATAGTTATGTTTTGCCATTCATACTGAGTGTGTAGGTGGTTATATATTGATTTCATAGTAGTATTGAGTGCATTGGATACTTTTTTTTCCATTCTTGAGATACTTTACTAAGAAGAATATGTTCTAGCTCCATCCAGGTAAACATAAAAGATGTGAAGTCTCCATCTTTTTTATGGCTGCATAGTAGTCCATGGTGTATATATACCACAATTTGTAAATCCATTCGTGGGTCGATGGGCACTTGGGCTGTTTCCATGTCTTGGCTATTATGAATTGGGCTGCAATAAACATTCTGGTATAAATGTCTTTGTTTTAAAATGATTTTTGATATCTGGGTATATACCTAGTAGAGGAATTGCAGAATTGAATGGTATGTCTACTTTTAGTTCCTTGAGTGTTCTCGAAACTTCTTTCCAAAAAGGTCGTATTAGCTTGCATTCCCACCAGCAATGTAGAAGCATTACCTTCTCTCCACATCCATGCCAACGTCTGTAGTTTTGGGATTTTGTGATGTGGACTAATATTACTGGAGTTAGATGATATCTCAAAGTAGTTTTGGGGCGGCACCTGTGGCTCAGTGAGTAGGGCGCCGGCCCCATATGCCGAGGGTGGCGGGTTCAAACCCAGCCCCGGCCAAACTGCAACAAAAAATAGCCGGGTGTTGTGGTGGGCGCCTGTAGTCCCAGCTGCTTGGGAGGCTGAGGCAAGAGAATTGCGTAAGCCCGAGAGTTAGAGGTTGCTGTGAGCCGTGTGATGCCACGGCACTCTACCCAAGGGCGGTACAGTGAGACTCTGTCTCTACAAAAAAAAAAAAGTAGTTTTGATTTGCATTTCTCTGATGATTAAGAATGATGAGCATTTTTTCATGTGTTTGTAGGCCATGCACCTGTCTTCATCAGAGAAGTTTCTGTTCAAGTCTCTTGCCCACATAGAAATGAGGTTATTTGTTCTTTTCTTATTGATTAGTTTGAGTTCTCTGTAGATTCTAGTTATCAGACCTTTATCAGAAGCAGAACTTGCAAAAACACTTCTCCCATTCTGAAGGTTGTCTGTTTGCTTTACTTACTGTGCTCTTGGCTGTGCAAAAGCTGTTTCGTTTGATCAGATCCCAGTAATGTATTTTTGGTATTGCTTCAATTGCCTTGGGGGTCCTCCTCATAAAATATTCTTCCAGGCCAAGTTCTTCAAGTGTTTTCCCTGCACTCTCTTCTAGTATTTTTGTAGTTTCATGTCTTAAGTTTAAATCTTATTATTATTATTTATTTTTTTTTTTGCAGTTTCTAGCTGGGGCTGGGTTTGAACCCACCATCTCTGGCATATGGGGTTGGCACCCCACTCCTTTGAGCCACAGGCACTGCCTTAAGTTTAAATCTTTTATCCAGTGAGAATCAATTTTTGTTAGTGGTGAAAGGTTGGGGTCCATTTTCAGTCTTCTACAGGTCACCAGCCAGTTCACCCAGCACCATTTGTTAAACGGGGAGTCTTTCCCCTACTGAATATTTTCAATAGGCTTGTCGAGGATCAAATGGTGATAAGTAGCTGGGTTCATCTCTTGGTTCTCTATTCTGTTCCATACATCTACCTCTCTGTTTTTGTGCCAGTACCATGCTGTTTTGATCACTATAGATTTATAGTATAGCCTGAAGTCTGGTAATGTGATACCTCCTGATTTGTTATTTCTAAGTAATGTATTTGCTATTTGAGGATTTTTCTGATTCCATATAAAACAAAGTACTGTTTTTTCAATTCTTTAAAGTATGACAATGGTGCTTTAATAGGGATTGCATTAAATCTGTAGATTGATTTGGGTAGTATAGACATTTTAACAATGTTGATTCTTCCCAGCCATGATCATGGTATGTTTTTTTATTTGTTAACATCTTCAGCTATTTCTTTTCTCAGAGTTTCATAGTTCTCCTTATAGAGATCTTTCACATCCTTTGTTAGGTAAATTCCTAGCTATTTCATCTTCTTTGGCACTACTGTAAAAGGAATAGAGTCCTTGATTGTTTTTTCAGCATGACTATTATTGGCGTATATAAAAGCTACTGACTTGTAAGTATTTATTTTATATCCTGAGACACTGCTGTATGCCTTGATCACTTCTAAGAGTTTTGAAGTTGAGTCCCTGGGACTTTCCAGGTATAGGATCATATCATCAGCAAAGAGTGAGAGTTTGATCTCCTCTGATTCTATTTGGATACCCTTGATCACCTTCTCTTGCCCAATTGCAATGACTAAGACTTCCATTACTATGTTAAATAGCAGTGGAGACAGTGGGCATCCTTGCCTCATTCCTGATCTGAGTGGAAATGTTTTCAATTTTACACCATTCAATATGATATTGGCTGTGGGTTTGCTGTAGATGGCCTTTATTAGTTTAAGAAATGTCCCTTCTATGCCTATTTTCTTAAGAATTCTGATCATGAAAGGATACTAGATATTATCAAAGGCTTTTTTTGCGTCAATTGAGAGAATCATGTGGTCTTTATTTTTTATTTTATTGATGTGATGTATTATATTTATAGATTTGTGTATGTTGAACCAACCCTGTAACCCTAGAATAAGACCAACTTGATCATGGTGTATAATTTTTTTTAATGTGTTGTTGAATTCTGTTTGCTAAGATCTTATTGAATATTTTTGCATCGACATTCACTAATGATATTGGTCTATAATTTTCTTTCTTTGTTGGATTCTTTCCTGGTTTGGGTATCAGGGTGATAGTTGCTTCATAGAATGTGTTGGGAAGTATTCCTTCTTTTTTCTATGCTTTGGAAAAGGTTGAATAATATAGGTACTAGTTCCTCTTGAAAGGTTTGATAGAATTTGGATGTAAAGCCATCTGCTCCTGGACTTTTCTTTTAAGGGAGATTTTGTATTGTTGATGCTATTTCAGTGGTTGATATAGGTCTATTCAAGATTTCTAATTTTTTCTGGTTGAGTCTAGTAAGGTGGCATGCTTCCAGGTATTGGTCCATTTCCTTCAGATTTTCACGTTTCTGGGAATAGATATTTTTGTAGTAATCATTGAGGATTTTTTTGAATTTCTGAAGTGTCTGTTTTCTCCTTTATCATTTCCAATAGATGATATTAGAGATTTTACTTTTCTGTTTCTGGTTGGTTGGCCAAAGATTCATCAGTTTTGTTAATCTTTTCAAAAAACCAACTTTTTGTTTTGTTGATCTTCTGAATGATCTTTTGTTTTCAATTTTATTTAATTCTGCCCTAATTTTGGTTATTTCTTTTCTTCTGCTGGTTTTGAGGTTGCACTGTTCTTCCTTTTTCAGTTGCTTGAGATGATCCATTAAGTTGTTAGCTTCCTCTCTTTCTGTTTTCTTGATGAAGGCTTCCAATGCTATAAATTTCCCTGTTAGGACTGCCTTTGCAGCATCCCACGGGTTTTGATAATTTGTGTCTTCATTATCATTTTGTTCTAAAAATTTGGTGATTTCCTTCTTAATCTCGTCTTTGAACCACCTATCATTCAGCCTAAGATTATTTACCTTCCACAACTTTGTTTGAGTATGATGATTCCCGTTGCTGTTGAGTTCAACTTTTATTCTATGGTGGTCCGAGAAGATACAAGGAATAATTTCTACACTTTTAAATTTGCTAAGATTAGACTTGTGTCCTAGGATATGCCCTATTTTGGAGGATAACCTGTGGGGTGATGAGAAGAATGTATATTCAGTTTTATTAGGGTGAAATTTTCTGTGGAGGTCTGTAAAGTCCATTTGTTTTAGGGTCAGGTTTAAGTCTAATATTTCTTTGTTTAGTTTCTTCTTGGGGGATCTATCCAATATTGTCAAAGGGTGTTAAAGTCTCCAACTATTATAGTGCAGGAAGATACCAAGTTCATATCCATTAGGGTCTGCTTTATGAATTGAGGTGCATTCTGGTAGGGTGCATAAATGTTAATTATCAAAATCTCTTCATGTTGGGTGTTCCTTGATTAATATGTAGTGACCTTCCTTATCTTTCTTTATCTTTGTTGGTTTAAAGCCAATTGTATCTGCTACTAAAATTGCAACCCCTGCTTTTTTCTGATTTCCATTTGCCTGTATTATATAAGTCTATCCCTTCACGCTGAGTCTATTTTTATCCTTTAAGGTAAGATGAGATTCTTGTATACAGCTGATATCCGGTCTGAGTTTATGTATCCGGTCAGCCAGCCTGTGCCTCTTTAGAGGACAATTTAAACCATTCACATTAATTGAGAGAATTGATAAGCCTGGTTGTGTTTTGGGTGTCATAATTTTCGGATGTCCAGTGGACATTTTTAGTCCTTTCACCACTGTGGAAGTTGGGTTTTGTTCAAAAATTTCTGGATGATTTTACTTTGGAGGTAGAGCATTGCACTGGTCATTCTGGAGGATGGGTCTGAAAATACCCTGGAGAGCTGGTTTAGTTATGGCAAATTTCTTCAACATGTCTATGTCATTAAAGTATTTGATTTCTCCAACACAAATGAAACTAAGTTTAGCTGGATAGAGGATCCTGGGCTGGAAATGGTTTTGTTTTAGGAGACTGAAGGTTGATGACCATCTTCTTCTGGCTTGAAATGTTTTGGCTGAGAGATCTCCAGTCATTCTGATATTTCTCCCTTTGTAGGTGATGCTTTTCTATGTCTGGCTGCTTGCAGAATTTTCTCCTTCATCTTAACTATGGCAAAGTTAATCACAATGTGTCTAGGAGATGCTTTATTTGGATTGAGTCTTGCTGGGGTTCTGAAACTGTCTGCTATCTGAAGTTCGGTATCTCTTGCAGTGCTTGGGAAACTCTCCTTCACAATCTCTTGGAGTAGAGCATCTATACCTTTAGGATCATCCTCTTCTCCTTTGGGAATTCCTATAAGACAAATGTTTGATCTTTTGGAGTGATCCCACAGCTCTCTCGGGGAATGATCAATTTTTGCTCTCCATTTGTCTGCTTCTTTGAGTGTTTGGGAACATTCAAAAGCTTCGTCTTCAGTTTCAGAGATCCTTTCTTCTGTCTGTATTTTGGAGCTCTTCAACTAACTTTTTCATTTCCTTGAGCTCTGCTATCTCTTTTCTCATTATGTCCATATCTTTGGTGACTTGAGCTTTGAATTCATTAATTTCTTGAGACAACTTTAGAACTACTCTTTGGAATTAAATTCTTATCTTTTCTTCCATTCTATTTATCTTATTTGCCATCCATATTCTGAATTCGATTTCTGACATTGCTGCCATTTGTCTATGCATGACATCTTCAGTTGTATCTCCTTTGTCATTTCTTGGGGGGGCGGGGGGTGGTGTTGATCTACTCTGGTTATTCATGTTGCCAGAGTTCTTCTGTTGGGTCTGCACCATGGTTATTTTCCACCTTTTGATTATTAGAAATGGTAGGATGAGATTGAATTGGGGTTCCCAGGTAGTAGAGATGGCCCCTTACCAAAGCACTAGGCTTTGTAATCGTGGCTTATCTCCTACAATCTTACAAAGGCTCCTTTCAGAGTTTAGCCAGAGACTCTGAGGACCTACTTGGTGAGATAGCACAACTAGCTCTGTTTTGATATCAGCCAACCTTTCTACCCTATCCTAAGAAACCACAGTATTAGGTTTAAATCTTGACTGTGAAGATATACAAACAGCTGCCACACCCAGTCCCCACACTTCAGTTCTTTTCCACTACAGAACTTTGAAGGTCAACCTCAGAATGTCCCTGAGTGGACAGCCCTAGATACAGGTCCCAACCAAATTGTCTCAGGCAGTGCAAAACCTCCCCAACAGAGAGGGATTTGAGGGTTTCCAATAGCACAATTGGAGCTAGGGATCCACACTCCCACCCACCAGATTCAGGTCCACACTGTTGTCCACTTCTCTGCTCACAGGCCCAGCTGGAGCCAGGAACCACTCCCCTGCCTGCCAGTCTCAGTCAAGGCAAGCCTCTGTTCTCAGACTCTGTTAGGGTCAGGGCACCGCACTCCACCCACAGGTCTTAGTCCTCACCTGGTAAGCCTCTGCTCACCAGCCCCGCTGGAGACAGTAGACCACGCCCTAGCCTGCAGGTCTTGGTTCATACCCAGTAAGCCACTGTTCAAGGGTTCTGTTGGAATCAGGGGACCACACCCTTGCTCTCAGGTGGCAGTCCACCCCTATTAAGCCTCTGCTCACAGGCCCAGCAGGGGCTGGGGACCAAACTCAGTCTGCCAAACTCAGTCCACATGGGGCAACCACTCTCCCGCTGTGGTTCTTCAGAGCCAGGGGTTCTGCATCCCATCCCACCAGACATAGCCCTAACAGAGAGTCAACACTGCCATTGGCTGGGCATAGTCATAAATAGGAGGACTGTTCCTCCTCTTGCCAAGTGTCCCTTTCTTCCTGCACCCTCTTTCTTCCCTGTTAGTCACTTATTCCATCCTGATGTTTGGCTGTCCACACTATGCCCAGGTCTCTCAGGACAAGACCAAACACTCTGTGCTCTGCAAGGGCACCATTCAGGGGGAAAAGGGTAGACTGGGATTTTAGACTTGTAGGGGAAAATATCTGTTCAATTTTATGCCTGGCAGGGTGGTGTCTAGGTTCATAAGTGGGACCTCCCTGGAGAAAGAGACCTGGAATTTAGCAGCTCTCTCCACCAAGGTAAAATGAGAGGTCTTTTGTTCCCTGCTTGTTTGCAGATAGCCTGCAGCAGGCCCCCTGCTTGGGGGAGGGATCTCCATCCTCTAGTCAATAGGCTTTGTATCTGTAATTTGTTTTCTTGGATGCTCTTCCTTGGTGTTACAGCTTGCCGAACTTCTTTCTTGGCTTAGCTCCCCGTCTTTGGCTTCATAGAGTCCAGTTCAATCCAGTTTTTCTTCCTCTTCTCTGGAGCCTCTGCCGAGGGTTGCTACCAGATGGCCATCTTCCCAGAATTCTGGTGTTGGCATTTTTATTTGAGATCTTTTCCCTAGGCACCTACTGGTAACAATGGGAAAATATTAAGCTTCCCTTTCTTTCTTTTCTCTTTACCAAGGTAGTCTTAGAGGTGAAAAGTTTAGGCAAAAACCTATAAACTGGTGGCACCTGTGGCTCAGTGAGTAGAGCACCAGCCCCCTATACCAAGGGTGGTGGGTTCAAACCCAGCCCTAGCCAAACTGCAACAAAAAAATGCCTGGCGTTGTGGTGAGCACCTGTAGTCCCAACTATTCAGGAGCTGAGGCAAGAGAATCGCCTAATCTCCAGGAGTTGGAGGTTGCTCAGAGCTGTGATGCCATGGCATTCTACCAAGGGTGATAAAGTGAGACTCTGTCTCTACCAAAAAAAAAAAAAATACCTATAAACCCAAATTTAGAGGCAAATAAATGTTTCTCGTGGCAATGTTCCCTTTGAGAGGAAGCTACTGATAGGCAACTGGCCACTGATAAAGAGCTTAATGAAGCCTCCATTCACCTGAAGCTGGGTTGCAGGGAAAGCAGGGAACTGAACAGTCCATACCTCTTTTCCTGCCCTATCTCAACCAGGGTAAAAGAAGAGGAGGTCAGACCTAGGGCCAGGAGCCAGTCTATTGAATAGAGTGGCCACTGTTGCAAAGCTCAAGTATAAGTCAGAGCCCCTTAACCTATAAAGATGATCCAGACAAATTTGGAACCTCTCCCCACCTCAGTTCAATAATCTATGGGAAATGCAAAGGCGTCCTCCAGATTTCTGTGAATCCCTACCTGCCTCCAGTCTTCTTGCCTCCTCAGCTCCCATTTCCATAGTGTGAAACTCTGCTGCTTCTCTGAGTTACACATGTGCATACAAATACACACACAGAGAGAGAGAGAAAAAAATCACCCAAGCAATTAGGAGCAGAATAGATTTGTCTAAAGATTGGGATTAAGGGAATGGATTTGTAGAGATTATGTCACTTACTGCACATCAAACAGCTTTGAAAAAGTCACTTATTAGATATCCCAAGTCTCCAAAATTGTCTAGAGCCACAGTACCATTAAGGATTTCCTTCTTAGCTATTCCCTCTTCACATCCTCTCAAGAACTAGAATACCAAATTTCTTCCTCTTCTCTACCAGATATCTTGGTACCACCTTAGGGGTCTCACCAAGCAAGATATTTCCCCAAACATGTTTCTCTCCCATAGAAGAATTCTGACTATAGTTCCTGAGATAATGGAAATTTTTCCATCTCATTATAATTGGGTCTTCCTAAAGCCATTTTTTCCTTCTTTCTTAAATTTAATACATAGATATTAGAGATCTTACATCTGAGAGAATTCCAGTCACACTGCCCTCCCTGGCCTGGATCTAGAGGAAAAGTTTTTCTGTAAAAGACCAGATAGTGAATATTTTGAGCTTCCTAGGCCATATGGTCTCTATCACAACTTTTGAACCTCAGCTGTTATAGCATAAAGTAGCTATAGATAATTATGTAAATCAATGAACATAACTGTGTTTCAATAAAACTTTATCTATAAAAACAGATGGTAACTTTTGTTTTCCATCCCCTGATCTAGATGAAAGCATGTAGCAGCCTTGCTGGAAGTTGTAAGTAGAGAAGCCTGCAGGCTAAAATTTAGTCTTCTTGGCTTAACATATGAGGCCTCATTTGTCATGCTTATTCCCAAAGCACTCCGGAGAGTTCCAGCCATGTCAGATTCCTCGCTTAATACCCCCTCCCCACCACTACCAATTCCACCTACTTTACTTAGGCTTAGATGCACTTCTTTTGAAATTTCTTTGTACACTGTTAGAATACCTTAGAGTGTTCACATAATTCTGTATCTTTTTATTTAACAGACTGAATTCCTCAAGACTGGAGATACTGTCTTAACCATCTTTTCATGTGCAGTGCCTGGGAAAGTGCTTGTTCCATTGGTACTCAGTTTGTTTGTTAAAATAAGCCCTGCTTTCTGTTCCAAATGTGCCTGGATTTCTATGTCAGAAAGTGCTCCTGAGAATATGCATGAGGCAGGCAGATGCTCTTCTTTGAATCAGAGCGGCCCAGCACCAGGGAGAAGGAGTTGGGGAAAATCTTAGGCAATAAACACAAATGGTTCATGAGTTAATTCTACGCTTTTTACAATTGTTCTCTTGGTCTTCCCTGAGCAACTGATAGGAGTTGTTATGATTCCATATCTGAACCAGAAAAAGACATTTGGTGGTATCCCTAGGGTCACACTGTCAGTCAAGCAACCCTCTGCCTGGGGCTTTCTTTGCTGTGTTCTACTGTCTTCCAAAAAGGCACCTATGTGTGGATCAGTGATTATGAAAACTACTTTATAATGATGCAATTAGTTTCATCCTGTCAAAGGCAGAGAGGGGACAAAAGGAACCTCCGCTGGCTTGTTGTCCTGTCTGTTACTGTTCTCTTCAGTAAGTAGACTGTACTTTATAGAGTAGCCGTATTCTAAAGAGGTAGCATATTTAGAAATTTTGTTGGATTGTATGTTAAGTGTCCCAGAGAAGCATGTTATTTGACATCATTTTATAGTCTATCCTGTTTAACATGAAGAGTTCTTCTGGAATGTATAAAAGTGCAAATTCAAGGTTTCCTACCTATCATTTACTTCAAGGACACACCTGCTATAGGAGCATGATCCTCCCCCTCCCTCTCCTCTCCTCTCCACTCCTCCTCTTCTCTTTCTCTGTATGTCAAGAAGTAACATGTGTGCCCTCAATGAATTCCAAACAATAAAAAAAAGAAAAAAAAAATTAATTAGATTATATTATTCACAGAAAAAAGAGAAAGAAAGAACATTTAAAGAAAACCACACCCAGGGGAAGTGGGATGTGGCTGTTACCAGGGTGTCTTTGTATCTATGTGCCTACCTTAGTCCCTACAATTCTTTGCTGCCCATGGAGTCTGTGTAGGTAGGTATTCTGGGAAAAGGAGGCTTTTCCTAACAGTAAGCAGCTCCCCATGCTGCCTACTAGGACCCAGTCTAGATGTCACCAAACATCTGCTTTCCACTCACTGGTCATAGCTATCTTCCCTGGGAGCCTTGAAATCTAATCCCCGGGGCCGAGTCCCCACTCCACTGCCACAGGTATCATCTATCCTGTTTGATGCTGCTTTCTTCCTCTCACAACTTTCCCTCTAGTGCTGGTCAGGAGGACCCTAGGTTTGGAATAGTTGGAATGTTTGTTGTGAAAAACACAGTGTGTCTCTCCTACCATCTAGCCAATATTGCTGCTTATTTTAATTTAAAACGTTAGGTTGCTTGTTTTAATTTCATTTCACATGTCTTTGCTGGCTACCTGCTAGAAATCCTGCCATATGCTAGTCTGTGGTATTGAAGAGTCAGAAGGAAAAAGCACAATCCTCATCCTTCGGGGGCTTGCAGTCTGTATGGGAGATGAGGCCTATATTCTAAGAATTAACAGTGAAGGCAGGATATAGCCAACATTCTCTGCACCTGTGAATAGGAATGGTATGAATTGGTTGAGTAACAAACAGTAGTCCAGCAGTAGGAACAAGCAGGCCATTCTCCACTAGCCTTTTCACTGTCACTTTTTGAGTTCTTCAGGTAATCCTTTCTGCCTAGGAAAATACAAGGGCAGCCTGTAATTATTACTTGATGATTCCCTTCTACTCTTTTGCCATTAGCAACTCATTCATCTGAATTATTTCTATATTTGCTGCTGGAGATATGTATATATTAGTATGCACTAACAAGGATCAACAGAATTCTGCCTTATTTTAATTATTTCTCATTTCTAGGGTCCTTCCTAGAACTTTGCCTTTGTTCCACTATTACAGTGCTATCTGTCCTCTCTCCAGTTAACTCACTGTATGACCCTGGACTAGTTTTCACTTTAACTCATTTGGATTTGTCTAGTCTTTCTCAGCTACTATTCCAAAAAAGAAAGTCTATTCAAAAGTTTGGCATAGGCTCAGATGAGAGACAAAAATCAATGAGAATTTTTAAAAACAGACAGCTAGTGCATCCTGGGGCCTATGAGCCAACAAGCCATCTCTACTACTTGTCTACCTTGCGATTTTCAGCAAGTTGCTTATCCTTTCTGTCTTGGTCCTCCCTACTTTCTTACCTCTGCTAATGAAAACAGAATTATAATTAAGTATTGTTAAACCATGAGAATGTTCTGAAGTAACAAAATATAACAGAGTCAGCTTAAGAACCTTACCAAAGCCCAAGTTAAAAATCACATAGATAAATGTCATACAGGAGGCAAAAAAAAAGAGGGGGGTGGGAGAAGGAGGCGAGGGGAAGGGAGTCAAGGGGAAGGGGAAAGAAGCATTCTATCAAAAGAAAAATGCAGTCTGTCATCCTAGCTTGTTTGGTATAGCCTTATTCAAAGTGTCTTCCCTTGTTATATTCTCTCCCACTTGTATACATTTTTATATAATAACCAGCAATCACAATTTCAGTTAACTTATGTAGTTTACGTTTTTAATTTCAGAATGTTACAGGGGTACAAATGTTTTGTTATATATGTTACTTTTGTATTGTTTGAGATCAAACCATCATTAATGATAGGTTGAGTCTCCTTTTGATCAAATCAGCCATAACATTTATCAGTATGTTCTTCTGTTTGAATAGCTAGCACTTTCCTAGTCCACCAGTTGAGCAACAAAATGCTCCAAAATGTAATGTCTGGTCTTTCTCTTGAAAATGACTTCACATATCAATTTTACAAAAGCAGCATTTGTGATTTATGAATCAAATATGATTTATGAATCAAATATGATTACTGATGAAGAATGAGCTTCTAGGGGAGTGAGTTATAGGACACACAATAGTATGTGTGAAAAATAAAAAAGCCCTCCAAGTGAGAAAGAGGAAGATACTAGAAGATACACATGTGTCTGCTCATTTGTGCAATAGAAATAAAAGAATGAAAAACCAGAAACTAAATTGGTTACCTACAAGGCAGGGATGGGAAAGATATAGAAAGAAGTAGGGAGATGGGGAGCAGGTTACTTGGGATGAGGAGGGAATGATACTTCTCTGAGTATACTTTTTTGTGTAGCTTTGATGCTCAGAGCTATGATACTGTTTCACATATCCCATAATTTAAATCACCCAGAATGAGGGGGAATTCAAAATGGAACACAAGCATTGAAAAATGAACCTAACTGAATTACAAAATAGTATAACCACACTGAAAGGGGTGAGGAAGAAAAGAAGCAACCTAAGTAACTTGAGAAACAAAAGGAACTGTGTACAAATAATATAGTAAGTAAATTTGTTTATTACAGAGATAGGGGTTAGTGATTCTGAAACCACTTTACATTAGGGTTAAACAAATAAGTTAAATACATCATCAATAATGACAACCAGGTTTCTCATTGTCCAAAAGAAGTAATAAATAAGAAAAGAGAGAAAGGGGCTAAAATGAGCCCTGTAGTGCTGGACTAGAATTGAAAACATCAATATGAACTCATCTATATATACAAATAGATAAAGAAAAATACAGATATATGTGTGAGTTGGTATACATACTTATTTCCCTCAGGTCTGTCCATTGAGAGGGCCTCGATATAATAATAAATACCCCAGTAGAAAGTACTCAGATCTTGGTTTCTAAATACCATTCTCCAGGGCTGGGCACCCATTGCTCAGTGGTTAGAGCACCAGCCCTGTGCATGGAGGTGGCAGGTTCAAACCAGGCCCAGGCCTGCTAAACAAACAAACAAAAAAAAATACCATTCTCCAATAAGAGAAACAAGGGCACCTTAGAGAAAGGATAGACTCTAGGCCCGAGGCAAAGAAAGGTACAAATGAACTTGTAATATTTTGTAGGACCAGAAAGTGAGGATATGGTCAAAATAGGATAAAGGCAAGTCAAAAATACACAGGAGAGCCAATGTTAATGAGTTTCTTGCCAAATCTGGGACAATTTGAATGACAAAACAACAGGCCTAGTAAGAATGTGAGCCTTTAAAAAAATGAGAATCCATAAGCCCATCCCAGTATTAAATAGGTAAATATATTAATAGGGGAGAAGGGAAAGCACTTGCTTACAGTAGAATGAGTAACAATTGATAAATGTGGAGGGAAGCATGGTGTTAAAATATCATCAGTTTGCAGTCATCATAGTAGGCAAGAATCTTCCCAGGAGACTAAATATAAGAGGAAATGTTAATCAGGAGGAGTATATTTGCATGGTCTTAAATTGTCTCCCCAATTGCTTACTAGTTGAAAAATGCAGTAACAAGACAGTGGGGAACTCAGTATCTTGACTAAGTGATCAAAATTAATGAGACGCAAATGAACATTATATGCCTGAGCTGATACCCTGAGGAGGACACAGCATCACTTATCACCAGTAGCATTCTGGTCAGGAATGTATGTCTTGAAGGTTATAAGAAAACATCAGACAAAACCAAACTCAGAGAAAAAAGAGGTCAGGGAACTATATTCTTCAAAAATGTCACCATGATGTAAGAAAAAGAAAGGCTGTAGAAATAGTCAATATTCAAGGAGACTAAAGAGACATGACAACTAAATGTAATACCTCATCCTAAACTTTATCATGTAGTGGAACAAAAGGAGAGGCTGTACATTGTTGGGCCATTGTATTATACAAAATTAGAATATGCTATCAAGATTAAATTAACTAAAGTTGAAAATTATACTGTGATTATGTAAGAAAATGTCCCTAATTCTTAGGGACACTGCAGTAGTTGGGGACAAAGGGCCGTGGTATGTGTATGCAATTTACTCTCAAGAGACTCAGAAAAGAAATCATGTGTGTGTGTAAAAGAAAGAGAATGAAAATGATGGAGCATGGTGGGTAAAATATTAATAATGGATGGAAGAGGTAGAAGATATATGGATAGTATTCCTTATACTATGCTTATTCTTTCAACTTTCTGATAAGTTTGAAATGATTGCCAGATGAAAGGTTAAAAATTAAAGAATCATTAGTGATCATTAGCAATGATTGAGTGTTCTACTGCTTGGGGGAGAATTTATTGTGATCTGACAAGCTATTGTATGTAGAGAAGCAGAATAGGAGAGTCTGATTCACTTTTAAAAGCCATAGTGTGGAAATCAAAGTACTATATGGATAAATAGGCCTGCTAGTTTTCTTGGCCTCTTATTCTAACATTGTTCTCTAGATTCAGTAGAACTGTGCCTCCAGGCAGCTAACTTAGTTAAGTACCCTCAGATTCCACTCCATGTTCATCTCTCTCAGAGGAGACCGTGGACCTAGCGTAGACAACCCTAAAAGACTGCAAAGCGACACAAACCCAGAGTATAATCTATAGGCTCATAGTGGTTGAACTTAATAGAGTTGCCTAAAGTGGAATAAGTTAGGTAGCTTGTCCTTCCTGAGATTTTAAATTCAGCACTGGCATTGAAAGATTGGCAAGAAGATAAAAAAGGAAATCTTTAGAGCTAAGCCATGAATTTCCTTCCACTGTTTATAAGTGACTTACCCAAGTGTCATTAACGGGAAAGGCATGGCATTCTTAGCAATAAATCAGAAAATGGTGATACTATTAACTCCATCACAGAAATTACCAATTCATAAAAACATAAGGTAGTTTTATTACCTGCTTGTATATGTCCATATCTGAAAAGTTATATTGAAAATAGCTTTAAGAAATCCGGGTTTTCCAGTTTTTCCAGTTAGACTTTTTGATATTCATTCCTTTTTTCTTTATTAGCTCCCTACTAGGCGTACAGTAAAAGGCTTTGCATGGTTTCCTTTAAAATTTGAGTATAAAAATTTTAATTGAGAAAATGCTATCCTTTTTCACAGATTTTCTCCAGGTATTTGAAGGAAAAGCATAATCAAATCTGCTGGAAGAATTTTAGAAACAAGAGGCACTCCAAGTGGTGATCCCTAGGAGCAAGTAAAGAGGAGCTAACTTGAGCTGTCTTAGGAGAGAAATACCAAAGTTAGAGTAGAAAGTGGGTAGAAATTCTCTTCTAAAGGAGAACTCTGTGAGGCCTTGGGTTAGCAGAAGGAAGTGGTAAAAGCCTTTTTACTTGCCAATGAAAATAGGCATGACCTAAAAGGGGACTGACAGGGCCCTTTGGGACCATGCTGACCGAGACCAACCAGCACGTCTGTCTCTCTCCCTCCCTCCTTCTCTCATCTTTAACATCCCTTTCTTGGCTGAGGGTGTAGGGGCTTTTCTCAGTTTTAGGTTTGGGACTTTAGCCAGTTCCCATCCCTCTTGAGGAAGTTCCTGACAGCTTTTCTAAGGGAATGGACGGAGTAGAGACTTGGGCGGGCAGGGCAAGGCCCACGCTGCCTGTTAGCCCAGCCGCATAGTGGAGACAGGCATGGGAGGAAGATGTGCCTGGAGCCCAGGCTCTGGCATTGGACATGACTGCTACTCTTAGCCTCTTAGCCTTTGTTCTTCACAGAGAGACAGCCATCTACTTTTCTCCACCAGCAATTATCTCTTGGAAAGAGAGAGACAGAGAATGTCTTGAGTACAAAAATACTTACATGAGGGCTCTCCTGTGCAGTGATGTGACTCTAGGACTCCATTCCCTCTAGAAAGTTATAGAAAGGAGCTAACCACCTCGCCTTTGAAATGCAATGATTTTGTTTCTTTATTTATTTGTTTTCCTTTACAGTTCATGAATATTTGTTAGAGTGGTGCTTGAGGCTAAAACTGAAAGGGAAGGAAAGCCTTTAACAAAAATGATTCACTTTCTCCAAAACAAAATCTCCCCCAGTGTCATAACTCAGTGGACACTCAGAACGCTCTCTTTCTTCTCTCACATATCCAGTTCTTGGAAGTTCTCTATAACATTCATAACCCCGATTGCAGACTGTGTGTCCTCAGTCATGGACTAATCCTGTTTTTCAGCCCTGATCTGCCTTGGCCCTGGTTTCCATCTGCTCACCTGTGTCTGCATAGGTATAATGCATACTGGCTCTTACAAATGCTTCATGATCCACTTGTGCCTCGGTGTTTCTGCATGTCCTATTTGTATACAGGCATGTATGTTATATGTTTGTATTAACTGAGTCACTTGGTCAAAGTCAGTGTAGCAAGTCACACACTGGTACTTGAACCTATGTCTTTTAACTTCAAAGTTCAAACAATTGCATGTGTGGCACTAGCTTTATTTATTTATTGTGGAATAGTGAGCTCCTGGGATGGTGGTTGGCATGTGGAAGGAATTTAAGAAGTACTTATTAAATGAATAAGTGAGTTATTATTCTGATAATCTTGTGTTTTGATTCAGTCCAATGTTTGTTTCTTCACAGGGAAGCCTCTAAGAGCTAATTGCTGGCATGCAGTCTTAGCAGTGTTACTGTGTTGCTTGTGGCAGAGATGACTCTGCCTTCTGATGTTTACTCACTTATCTTCTTGGTTGCATTACAGTCTGTAGCCATTTTTTCTCTTATTACATTTTGATTTTTATTTGTTAAATATATTAGCTGATAGTGAAGAATGACACAGTCTGCAATCGGGGTTATGAATGTTATAGAGAACTTCCAAGAACTGGATATGTAAGAGAAGAGAGAGAGCGTTCTAAGAGTCCACTGCGTTATGACACTGGGGGAGATTTTGTCTTGGAGAAAGTAAATCATTTTTGTTAAAGGCTTTCCTTCCCTTCCAATTTTAGCCTCAAAAACTGCTTATCTTTCCTGTATGATTAATCCCTGTGGTGGTGGTTTGAATATTTTACAGCTTTTGGATCTTTTCATCCAGTGGGATTGGTCAACCTACCTTGCCGACTATGGTCAGCCCAACTGCAAGTACCTCCGGGTGAACCCAGTGACAGCTCTGACTCTGCTTGAGAAGTGAGTACTTAGTCCAGTGGTCTGTGTTGGGTGGTGGAGAGATGGAGATTTGGGGTTGGTAGAGAAGGTTAATTTTTCCACTGCCAATACCTTGAAAGACAGCCTTGTTCTTAAAGTTGTTGTAGGTGCTATCAGGTGTCTCAATCATTGCACCTGGAAGGCCAGTCTTTCTCTTGTAGCCTCTTAATTCTTGAGCTAAGCCAAGTATAGGTCAGAAGTGGACTCTGACATTATCTTATCGTTTAATGGGGCAAAGTGTATTTAACTAGAGATGGCCAGAGAGGAAAGGAAGATGAATTAGTTTGGGACTCAGTTTGGGGTTTGGGTCAGTGTGGTTAACAGAGTGAGGCCGGCCCCAGTCTTCTGGGATATGATGATGGATAGAGCAGCCCCACAGAACAGGTGGCTTCTCTGGTTCTTAGCAGGGAAGCTCTGGGAATTATTAACACCTTCACCTATGCCCAACTCTTGCCCCTACCAGATTGAACTTTATTTTGATGACTATCCCAATAAAGCTGTATTAGATAAGGTGTCTAATTCTTGCCTTAAGAAGTCACTAGCCAACAAAAGTTGCCCTGCTCCAGAGCTATAGCCTCTGTGAAACAGAGGTGCTATCACTGAAATTGGGTTAGTGAGCTCTAGAATATCTCAGAGCTAACTAATATGTCACCTAGTAGCTAGAAACTGCTATGCATTTCAGCCTGGTGAGGACTTTTGCTAATTTAGTTGAGAGCTGGTGGGCCAAAGAATAAGACCTATGTAAAAAGGAAGCTTTCTCTTGCAGTCAGAAAAACTAGTTAACTTCCAGCTGCATTTGGGCAGTGTAGAATGTCTACATATATGGCCAGTCATGCATGTCTCAACTCCTAGGAAGGCAAAGCCCAGAGTCTATGTCAGAGTGGAGCCTTAAGCAGAAAGAAAGGCCAAGATATATTCTTCTTTCTATATAATATGATAGTTGGAAAGAAGAAAAAGAAATGGAGGGTAGGCAGGGGCAGAATGCAAGAGTTCAGAGCCAAGAGACTATAAAAACTCAGAGTACAGTTTTCTCCTGACCTTTTTGGGGATTGATGTTTGCATTTTAACTTTGTTTCCCATGGTTCTCTCCCACTGACCTTCCTCCCTAGGATATCTAGAGAGTAAGTATGTTATTCACTTGGGCCTTTTCCATCACTTTGAGGCAAGTCCTTCTAGTTTCCTCATTGACACTAATGACTACACTAAAATCCCTAGCCTGTTGAGTTGTCTCCACCCTGACATACTAATCTACTAAACCAGCCTGGTGCCAACTGGCTGGCTGCCTTCTCTATCCTTGGTCCTTAGAGTGACCCTTGGCTTACCAATTCCTTTGGGGCTGGGAGTAGTGGCAGAGACTTCCCCCCATCAATACAAGGTAAAAGATTGGTCCCACTCAACTTCTAGCACACTCTTGTTAGTACAATGCCTGAAATTCAGCCCTGACAAAAGGGAGCTCCTCAGCAGTCTCTCTTCCCTTCTGGTGGTGAGGCCCATAGTTTTAAGATCTAGAACTCATATCTCCTGCCGAAGACCTTTTATTAGAGACATACCCTAATCCCAGAGTTCTCAGTACCTAGCCAAAAGGGGGAAACATTTTGACCTTTGAATTGGTGTTTAAATGGTCATGCGTATTATGTGACCAAATGCGCTCTTGGCTTCCCTTCAGCTAGTTACTTCTCTCAGCAGTCCTTTAATCCTCTGTTCCTGAAAATCTCCAGTGGGAAGTACTGGTTCATCTATTTCCTGTGGGTCAACAATAGGCTGAACTAATCAGCCTCTCTCTACTATTTTGGAGACCTAGCCAATAAAAAAGCTATGTGCGTACCCCTAGCAATCAGAAGGATTTAAAAGTCTCCTTCCAAACACAGGGCAAAGGCCACCCAGATGACTAAAATTCGCATCTCCCAGCCTCACAGGAATCAATCCCTTACCTGCCCTGTTCCTGCTTTCCCCACAGCCAGTTGTACTGTCAGAGCTTAACAGTGTCTCCTTTTCAACCTGGCCCTTCTTCACTAGGTAAGGCATAGAAACCTGCTAAAGACATTCAGGAAAAAGAAGCCACCTCTGTGTCATTGAGAGGTGGCTTCCCTAAAGTAGAACAAGATCTTGGGCTTACAGAATGGGATGAGAAGTGGGAGGACTCTCATGGTTTTGGAGCATTCCTAAGTACAGACCAGTAAGCCTCCATCAGCCAGGGAGGACAGAGCTTGTCTTTGCAGTGCCTGATTCCAAATCCAGGCTTTAAAGGCCAAGAAATCTTAGCCTGCAGGGCACAGAGACTATCCTATGTATTACAGAGACCTCCCTGTGGGAGCTGAAAGCCAGCTGCCTGGACCTTGGCTGCTTTGAGCAGTCATGAAATTAATGATCACATAGGCCATTAAACTGAATGTTCTAAGAATATAGGAAATGATTTTCTTCACTTTTTGTTTATTTTGTATCATTGTTGTTTAGATCTATAGTATACCCAGCAGAAGAAAGGGACTCCTCCTCTGGGACTGTCTGAAACCAGGCCAGGTCCACAAACATAATTGTGTAACTAGTATGTAAGGGACCAAATACAGTAATTATCAGAGCTTCGAGGACCATTGTACTTTTCTTTCCAACAAGCCCAATCCCCTCTCCTCCTTCTTTCTTTGAAGCACAGGCCTCCACATGTGGGTAGTTGTACCTTATATTCAACATTATGAGTTTACTAGATGAGTAATCCAGCCTGAAGTCTCTTGAGAACCTTCATTAGTTTATGGCTATCACTGTCAGCCAGAGCCATACAGCTATGGTGCTCATCAGAACCTCCTTGCCACATATATAATGCCCTTATGTTACTAGGCATTCCATATATGTGTAATAAGTGTGTGTTTGTGTGTGTGTATGGAATGCCTAATACACACACACACACACACACACACACACACACACACACACACATATATATATATATACACATCATGTATTTATGTCATATATACAGATGTAAATGCCCATATGGGATCTCTGGCCTTTTAACTCACTGGCCTCTAATCTGTCCCTCTGCAAAAAGCAAAGGCTTTGGCTGAAGGCTCTGGGAAGTGTACCTGGGGGTAATTTGCACCCTAGTGCTAGGCTCCTTCCCTCCACTCTGCTAATCTGTCTCCCTGCATCACATGGAGCAATGAAGTCAGACAGCTGGCCCAGCTCCTGGGAATGGTGGTGAAGACTGGCCCACCCCTATTCCAGGGAGAGATTGGTCTGGGCATTGTTTTCAATTCTCTAATGCTAGAACTAGTTGTGGGCTGTGGGTCTGGTGTGCAAAGGCCAAGGCCAAAGTTAATGGTCCAGCGGATGTCAGGGGTTGTGGGCCCTTTGCAGGAAATAGCACATTCCATGTTTCCTGGGGATTCTGTGACAATCTCAGCCTAGTCTTGACTTTCTTTTGTCCATGCTTCCTGGTTAGAGCTCTCCATTTGACAGAACCAATGGCCAGAACTGCCCAAGGTTTGTGCTCTACGAATATGCCATCTGTGCATGACCCAAAGGTCACATACACCATGAATTTATGTCATATAGACATAAATAGACCTCCATTGAGAACTCAGGGACTTCTCTTGGATAAAGCCCTGGTTTATCAGGTGAGAGGATGGCTCAGACATCTGCTTTCCTCAGCACCATACCCTCCTAGCCACCTCACTGCCTATCATCCCTTAATCTGAGACAAAGGAAGAAATCAGTCAAGCCCTGGCTTTGTTAGGGATGGGATAGAGTAAGCCACTATAGTGAGGTTTAGAAATTCACAGCGGCTTTCAGTTGTTCATGTCTCTTGCAATTGGTGGTTAAGAGCATTTTCCCTGCTTTACTTTTCAAATACCATCTCTAGGGTCCCTGTAGGATGTAGTAGGCTCATGAGGTAATGAGGGAATCCCAGACAATCTGTAAGAGTTTGTTCACCAGGAAGGCTTAACACATGCCATGTGTTAAGGTATGTATGTGTACATACCTGTGAAGAGAAGGGAATGAGTTAGGTAGGGAAGCTATAAGAGCTAAGGAAGTTGGCCCCTCTAAAGCTGGCTCTTGACTATTTTCCAAAGGTAGCTGAAGTTGGGAAGGCTGTGGGTGTACGTATCAGTAGGTGACAGTGGAAATAGTCTGGCCTCTCTCATCTGTCTGGGTAGTGGTTAATATGCACAGTGCTATCTTACCTCCTGCACGTTCTCCTTCCACCATTGTCTCCTCAAACACTTTGCCCTCTTTCTTTCCTTCTCTGTTTAGGATGAAGGATACTAGCCGCAAGAACAACATGTTTGCACAGTTTCGGAAAAATGAGCGAGATAAGCAGAAACTGATTGACACTGTGGCCAAGCAGCTCCGAGGACTCATCAGCACCCACCACTCATGAAGGCTGGCCCTGGGCCCACAGAGGCTGCCTGCTACAGCCCCCTAGTCTGGGAGCCAGCCCTGAATGACGCTGCATTTGTGCATTTTTCTTCAAAAGAGCATATGTATTTTTTTATTAACCTCTGTACAGTATTCACATAACATTTCCCTATAGTAAAGGAGGCATAGGAATAAGCAAGTATATGAGATGTTGCTAGGCTGGGACTCAGGGGAGGTTATTACTACACTATCCGTGTTATCCTAGAGATGATAGCATCATCAATCCCAGTGTGATGAACCACCTTTTATCCATGGCTCTAAAGCTTAGGTCCGGAGCTTAGGAACTATACAAAGTGGGTACTTGGAACTGGGAGGTAAGGTGAGTAAGCAAAAGGACAATAAAGTACGTCCTATTCACTCTTGGTGCCCCATTCACCATATAGATGAAACTTATTCTTCTTGATGAAAGGAAAGGGCCTGGCGAACATTAAGCAAGAAGAGCTTTAGTACACTAAAGACCACACAGTTCTGGAGGTTCATTCACACTGACTCTTGTTGGCTGATGAACAAGCATGACATGTGGCAAGACAATGGCTTCCCTGTAGTCCCCCAAGAATGGCAGTTTCTTTAGCCTAGATCTGACCAAGGCTTTTACTGCTAATTTTTCTGGGGCAGGATAAATCAGTAGGCAGCAGTAATAATTGAACCCCATGATTCACTACAGGTTACCCCCACCTAGGAGTGTTGAGTCTGAGCCCAAGGAATTTTTCTGGGTCTTGAAAGCCAGTTTGAATGGCTCATCTCATTTCCTTCTTTCACAGTCAGAGCACTTAATTCAGATCATAGGCCAGCAGTTCTTTCTATAGGTCCTCACAGAGAGTCTCAGACTTGACTGCCTCCACCTATGGCATTAAGA
Organism: Nycticebus coucang; assembly: GCF_027406575.1. Taxonomy (NCBI): domain Eukaryota; kingdom Metazoa; phylum Chordata; class Mammalia; order Primates; family Lorisidae; genus Nycticebus; species Nycticebus coucang. The sequence continues at coordinate 70,794,084 of NC_069783.1, read as the reverse complement.
CAGATCAGATTTCAGAAGCCTGAAAATGACTCTTACTTTTACCCTTAGGTAAAGCCTAAAGGTTACTTGGGATTGTTCCTTTGTATTTTAAACCCAGCTTTCTTGCCATCATTTTTACAGGAAACATCACAAGCTCTGCTCTGTGTGGGTAGCCACAGCAGGACTGAATACCTCTAGATGGAGCTACTGTGACCATGAAGTATACAAGGCCAACCCTGGTTGTGTCTCGTTGCCTCTGGCCCAGCTGTCTAAGTTATATCCTAGATATAAAGCTCTTCTTGCTCAAGCCTAAGGCTTCCATCCTCTTTTGAGTTCCCCAAAGCCATCTTTTGGCCTTGTCTAAGAAAGATTGCATATATTCCTATCCCCCAAACCAGCTTAGTTTGGAGGCTGGCTCCATTGTCCCAGATGGGCTCCAGACTCAATGCAAGGAATTTCCTATGAGGTCAGAGGACACTGCACTTTAAGACACTTCAGGTAGATGCAACTTTGGCTACTGCAAGAATGTAATTGTGCATCACCAAACAATGACAAAGAAGCCACACAGGCATTTCCAGCTTGGATTAGTGAAAGGAGAGACTCATCAGACAGATTTCTTCACTACCTTTGTCACCTACTGAGTTGCTTCTGGGAAGGGAAGTCCTTCATTTTTTGTCCCCCACCCCTACCCTTAACCATGTCCTATCGCATCAGAAAAATCATGGGTAAGAGAAGGAGCACACAAACATGTAGCCTTCCTCAAAGCTGGAAAGGCCAGGCTGCATGTGAGCTCTGCAGAACACCCCTGGGACTCAACCTAAGAGCTAGGAGTTTTAGGATGAGGGTCAGGGATGAGCACTGCCTCACAGATTTTGATAAGCCAAGGGAAGGCAGGGGCCAAGGTGGCATCTCTAAGCCCTGGTCTTTTCTGAACAGTAATGGTTACTATAATCTGAAGAACCCAAAACACCCTCCTTCACTGGTACCCGGTTTGCAGCAAGATTTCTTCAGCTTTGAATGCAGAGACTTTGAAGTGGGAATGGAGAGAAGTGTAAGCATGCCACAGTGTTTGTCTTTTTAGAGGGTCATCATTGCTGGTCTGGTCTCAGACCTCTACCCTGGAGAAACTACGGAAAGGAAAAGGTGAACAGGTTGGAGGAATGGGGGTTACTCTTCACCTTCACCACAGAAGTCCCATGAAAGAAAAAGCTTATTCAGGCTCCAGGCTTATAAGGATGGCCCCTCTAGTGTACCTCCTCTTCTTTCTCAGTCTGCCTTCACTCTTTCTCAACAAAAGCAACATGCAGCTACTGAGTTGTATATAGAGACATACTCTTGGTGGGCTGGGAAAGGTAAAAATAGGGAACAGCGATGTCAAAAGTGTTTTGAATTGGAAAAGTGGAATGTTTTCAGTTTTGTCTGTAGGCCTATAGCTGGACCCTTTAGAGGACTTGTACAAACCATGCATGCCCTCAGACTTCAGGTCTAGCCCCAAATGCCCAGAGATGTAGTAAGTACCCTGAAGGGTCTCAATAACAGGGAAAGAACATGAGTGGCTGGAAGCCTGTCTTCTGGTCAGTATGAACTTTTGGCCAAGTTATTGGGGAAACCAGGTCTATGTTCCTGAAGGAAAGGTCTGATTTGGAATCCTAGTGAATTTGGATAGTGATGTAAGAAGTTACCTTGTTTTAACATTCATAGGAAAACCTCTTTGAGCAGACTGTAAGTGAAGCTATTGGAGCTAAAGAAGAACAGGACCTGAACATTGAAACCAGCAGAGAGTCCCTCTTGGCAAAGGGAATGTAAAGCTTCCAGGACACATTGTCCAGTGTTCTTATCACATACCGGGCCTAACAATCTCAAAGTCAGGCTAGCTTTACTGTACATTTGACAAGTGCTCACTTAGCAAGTCCCAGACCTAGGGTCTTTTATCCCCCAGGATTGACATTAGCCATAACCTTCCTCATCAGGCCTCTGAGCACACTCCCTTGGGCCTGCTACAGAAATCCATACACATACCTTATTAGCCTCCCTGCTCCTAGAACTCTTCTACTGACTATTTCAATTGCTTCTTCTTTTTTTTCTTCCTTTTTTTTTTTTTTTTGCCTGCATTTGCAATTATTTTTCACTAATTTGTTGGAAATGGCCTTTTTATTTTGCACAGATAGTTGCACATTTCTAGAGAAAATTTAATAAAGTCCATTTTTAACTCAAAAGGGAACTTTTTCTCTGAAACTTACTAGTAAAGCTACTGATGCAGATGGTCCTGCATGGTTAGGGGAAAGTTCCTCTGTGGAAAGAGCATGTTTATTCCTCTTATACATTTTCCTCTTTTAACTGCTATTAAACAAGAGAACCTACATACTTGTTTGAAAAGCCACAGTGTTGTCTCATGGGTCTTTTGTTCTTCTGTTCCTTTTGCACAGTGCAGCTGTGGTTGGTGAACTGGATGGCAGACATGGCATCCCTACTCAGCTGGACTGAGGACTAGAGCAGGCCAGAACCTGGTGGGGAGGAGAAATCTTGCCTACCACACAAGGCAAGGAACTGTATTATGGCCTTGGAAATGTCCTTAACCACAGGGTTTGGTTTTCCTATCTGTACAGCTAATGTTGGCATCATTATCATTATCATCATCGTCAAAAGGAATAACTTGAAATGCCTGATTTATGTACAGGGTACTGGCCTAGGTGACTTGGGGCCCCATGTGTTTGAACACCAGCCTGAACATGGAAAGACTCCCAGTCAAGATGGAGTGATGGATTATCCATATCAAAGCCAGACTACGGGAGAGAGAAATATGATGCTATTTTAGACTCTGTGCAGGAGAGAAGCCATCATCTTGGCCTGGTTTGGGAACGGGTTAGGGAAGACAGCACAGAGAAAGAAGGATGTTAATTAACTGGGCCTTGAAGAAATTAAATGCAAACATTATTAAGCCACGGGAATAATTTAGGTGCAGATCCCATTAGAGTGCAAAGTCGGCATAAACCTAGTAAGTGTAGGAAGGATAGTGAACCTCCTGAACACATCTGGAGCCATAGTGAGTAAGACCAGAAATGCCAGTGTAGCCATACCCAGCCTGCTTTCCCCCTAGACTGGCACAGACACTATGGGAATGGGCTAGACAGAATTTCTTCAGTAATGGGTCTGACTACCACAACTGTACTCTGATGATCTGGGCCTTGATGCCTGCAGGGCCACTACTAGCTGGATGACCTTGAACAATTACTTAACTAACTCCCTAAATTTTATAATCCTCATCTATTAAAGCAGAATGGTAAGTCTCTAGCTTATAGAGTGGTTGTGAAGTGTAAATGAGCCATGGAAGGTCAGAATGCTTAGGTAGTGCTGAGCCATAGCACACACACTATTCGGGACCTTTTGCTCTCTTCCTTCACAACTGAGCACTGGACAAAAGTGTCCAGAGCTGCCGTGCCTCCTGGCATTCTGTCCCCAAGCCCAGTATAGTGTTGGTGGTAAATATGCCTCTCAAGTACCTGTGCTTAAAACAGGAAGGAGCCTTTCAAATTAGCCAGCTGGTTGGCTCAGAGAAGAGCCAGGCCTTAAGGTGGATTCAGCCTCTCAACACGACCTGGAACCTTCTCTGCTCTCACTTTGGTGCTGAAACTTATACTTTCTTCTAGAACTCAGGAGTTCTTACCCAGGAGTCCAAGAACACTTGAAATGTCTGTATATGCACACATACATGCATGCCCAGGCTTGCATCCACCTACTTTTTCTGGAAAGAAGGTGTATGGCTTCATCATTGTCTAAGATTTATGTAGAAAATACTGGATAATAACCAAATCCTTTTGAAAATGTAGATCTCCCCGTGAGGGAAAGCCAGAAGCTCTGAGCATTTATGTCCTCTCCCTGCCTCTGTAGTCCTGGCAGATTTTTTAAGACCTACTGCTCTGCTATCCTGCTTTTCCAGATGTCCCACATGAACTCCAGGTCACATCTAAAGACCAATAAAGCCACTGCTCCTAGCTTTCTCCCCCCACACCAGATTGGAATACAGAGGTGGACAGGAAGAGGCTGTACTCCTCAGAACAGAGAGGCTTCCATCTGGCTAGGGAGATGACAAATGAGGGTCCAGGACAGAGGCATGGGGCGTCACAATGCTAGACCTGACTTACCACAGAACACTTCCCATAGCCTCTGAGCACTGACTATTCCAACTTAGGCCCAGGGCCTTATCCAAAGTGGAACCAGCAGCCTTTGTGGGGTGCTCTGAGGCTGGAAAACAAAGTAAAACCAAAAAACCCAGAGAGAATGTGAAGCAGTCATCAGCTTGCCCCTTTTCTCACAGCTGGGCTGCTTATCTGCACACCGGGCAGATGAGAGTGGGGAATAGCTGGTGGGAGATAAGAGGAGGCTGGGAGAGAAGTGCCAAACCCTTTCCCCAGAGGCCTCTTTTTAAATTTAATGGGCAGCATTGGCCTTGGAATGAGAGACTCCAGGCCCAAGGGACCAGAAGACAAAGGCTCTTGAGGAAGTGCAAGGAGGAGGAGGAGAGGAGTGAGGGCTGGGCATTGTGTGGGAGAGCTACCCCCTCTATCTGTTTCAATCGATGGTGGGGTTAGGGTTACCCTCCATTTGGGGCCCCAGCTGCTTCCTGGGGTCTATGACATCAGCCCTTGTGATGGTAATGGATGGGGCTGTCTCACAGGGGGCACCACTTCCTCAGCCAGCCAACATCAGCTTTCAGAGAGGATGGAAGCTTCTATTCCCTCAGGGTGGGGGCAGATTCTGGGCTCAGAATTGAACCCAAGGCACCAGCTCTCCTGCCAGTCTGAACCCACTGCTAAGTGTACCTTCCAAGCCCAAGCTATGACCTTCCTCTCTCCAAAGCTCCAGAAAAGGAATGGAATCTGAACATTGAGACGCTTTTCTGGCTCTAAACAATCCTCCCATTCTCTAGGCTCAATGATGGGTCTATTTCCTCCTCTAAATGGGTCTCGTAATCTTCAACTTTTACCATTGCTTCTAAGGGTAATTAATTGGATCTCCCTCTTGTTCTCCTCACACACTCCCCTCTTCTGTTACAAGGCTCAGGTTATGCTGGGTAGATGGCTTTTCTTTCTTTCTATTCCACAGGGTGCTTATTTTTAAAGCTGATGGAGAAAGGCCCTGCCCTCTCCCGTGAGCCCCTTCTCTAGAGACACCTGCTGGGGAAACACCACGTCTGTGGGCACTTAGAAAGGGGCCTATGACCGTACCAGCCAGAGGCCTTTCAGACAGCCAGTTCTGACCAACCATTTCCCTTTTTTCCCCCAGATACGTTTCCAAGGTTTTAGGGAATAAGTTTTCAGGTAACACTCTCAGGAGCAAAGTGGGGGTTAAGCGGTGGTGTGGACACGGGAGACAAACAGTAGCAAAGACGGGCATAGGAGAAAGTAAGATCAGAAGACCAAAAAGCCTCTCCCTTTCTCTTTTCTTTTTTCTATTTTTTTTTTTTTTTTTTTTTAGAAAGAGTGAAGAAAAACAGTAAGGCCTTTAATTCAGGGCAGCATGAGGGCAACAAGGTAAGAGGGGTGAGAACAGGGCCCATCTAGGGGCAGCTGGAAGAGAGGCTGACATAGGAAGGAGGTGGGGCCTGCAGGCAGGAAGTTGAGCCCCAAGGAGGTGTAACTTCTAGTTGACTGTGGACTTATCTGCTGTTTCTGCGGCTTCTCCTTCGAAGGCAGGAGCAACATAATACTCCAGTCCGAATCCCATGTAGCAGCTTGTCCAGCAAAGGGCACATGGGCACAACCACATGAATCACACAGTAGAGACAGTCATGTACCAGGGGAGGAGGTCGGGAGAGCAGTACTCCTGCTGGGAGGGATGTTTTGTCCAGGCATTGTTTAGAATCGCCAACATTTGGTGGATAATAAAATACCAAGCCAACTTTTAGTCTGTTTTCTTGTGTTTTTAAAATTCTCTACAAACATGTACCATCCTACCCTTATCACAGAGTAGGGAACAGGTTGAAAACAAGAGTCGGGAGAAAACAGACTGGCAGTTGCATTCCTGATGGACGATGTGGTCCTGGTGGTGATGATAAATGTGTGTATACATGTACAAGTGCATGTATATATTGGTATCTAACAGAATTGGGGCTTTCCCCACTGAGTCCTAGTCCCATTTCCCACACATAATTAATGTTAGCAGTGTGTTGATATTCTTTCAGATATTAATCTGCATATATTGAATCTCACAAAAAAACCATAGCCATGGTATATTTATTGCATTACAGTTTTACTTTTTCACTTAATGTATCTCAAATATCCTTCACTGACAACCTACAGAATTTCTTCATTCTTTGTAAAGCCAATAAAGTATTTCCATTGTGTGGATGTACCATGAGTTTATTCACCCAGTTCTGAATCATGGATATTTGGAATGTTTCCAGTATTCCACTGTTTATAAATAATACTGAAAGATAGGGCGGCACCTGTGGCTCAGTGGGTAGGCGCTGGCCCCATATACTGAGGGTGGCAAGTTCAAACCAGGCCCTGGCCAAATGCAACAAAAAAGATAGCTGGGCATTGTGGCGGGCGCCTGTGGTCGCAGCTGCTCAGGAGACTGAGGCGAGAGAATCACCAAAGCCCAGGAGTTGGAGGTTGCTGTGAGCTGTGTGATGGATGCTACAGCACTCAGGACAAAGGTGATAAAGTGAGACTCTGTCTGTACAAAAAAATATATATATATTTGTATATATCTTTGCCTACTTGCTTAGGTATTTCTATAGTATAAAATTTCAGAAGGAGAATTGATTGGTTAAAACCTATAAAAATTATAAATGTTACTAGAAATTAGGTAATTACTTTTTTGAAAAATCATCAATTTATACCCTCTCCATTAGGCTATCATATAGCCCATTCCCCCATAGTTTTCTCTTTCAGAATGTTCCTGGATAGTTGGATATTTATTATTCCAGGGTAATTTTATAATTGCTTTCAAGTTTCTGAAGTTCTATTGTGCTTTTGGTTGGAATTGTGTGGAATATGTAGTAATTTACAAGTAAAGGACATCTTTGTAACACATGCCTATGCAATGATGATAATGTTTCCTTATTTATCCTCAGCCCTAAGTAATATTCCTCTTTTTTCCATTCTAGCCAATCTTGTAAGCAAAAGATGATTTATTTTTGTTCTAATTTACATTCCTTTAATTTATAGTAAGCGTAAGCATCTATTTATATTGTCTGTTAGTCATTTGTATTTCCTCTATATGAACTAGCTATCTATATATTCACCTTTTTTCAGGTTTTCCTTTTCATATTGATTTGTAGCTCTTTGCTTTAGTGATTTTAACTATTTGTTATTTGCATTGCAAATATTTTTCCAGTTTGTCTTGTGAGTTTGTTTATTGGTCCATGTCAGTTGGAGCTCTTTATTTTGCAGGTAACGAAAAAACCCAACTCAGAAAAGATTTATTGACTGAACATCTAAAGATAGTTCAGGGTTAATATGACTCAATATCTAAAAAATGTCAAGGTCCTGTTTTCTTTCTTTCCCTCTACTCTGCCATTTATGGTAAAAAGGCCATCCTAAATCTCACTTCCCTGATGGTGGGTAAATGGCTCCTGTTTGTCTAGATTTCACATCCTCACATTACACTGTGCAGAAACTGATTTCTAGTGGCCCCCTTAGAAGAGCAAAGAACTTTTTATCCCATAAACTTTCAATATTTAAAGTCCTAAATTGGACTGTTTGTCATTCTCTTTGATCAGGAGCATGCCATGAGTTTACTCCTTTGACCAAGGTTACCTGAACCGATCACTGGGGCAACCTAACCTTGTTGCCCTGATCTTGTAGGTTAGAACAATCAAGTCTTACCCTTGTAATTTAGAGTGAGGAGGTATGAATACCAACCCCCAGCCAAACTGCATGCAGCTACACAACGGGGAGATAGTGGAAAGAATAATGAGAAGACAACCACAATATTCACACTATGGTGCTTTTTGAAAAGTCAGCTGTTTTTTCATCCTGGAAATGTCAAATTTATCAGACTTTTCCTCTATGATGTTGAGATTTCCCCACTTCAAAAATATCAGACCATGTTTTCTTCTGATACTTCATTTTTAATATATGAGTCATTTATCAGTTTGAAATTGAAGGTGAAGAATGTGAAAGGGATCCTGCTTTTTATTTCCAAATAGCTAACCAGTCATTTCATCTCATAACATCATTGATTTACTTTTAAATGTCATCTTTATCATATGTTTATTTTATTTTATTTTAATTTTTTGAGTCAGAGTCTCACTATGTCACCCTTGGTAGAGTGCTATGGTGTGACAGCTCACAGCAACCTCAAACTCTTAAATGATTCTCTTGCCTCAGCCTCCCAAGTGTCTGGGACTACAGGCGCCCACCACAATGCCATCCCTGGTGTATGTGGCCAGTGCCCTAGCCGCTGAGCTACAGGCGCCGAGCCTTTATCATGTATTTAATTTCTATTTATCCTTGGGTCTGTTTATGAACTTTATTGTTCTATAATCATTCTGTTTCTAATCCATTATCATTTTTTTTGATAACCATATCTTGATAATCTGTTTTATTATCTAGTAGCCCATTCCTTCACAGTTTTCTCTTTCAGAATGTTCCTGGATAGTTGCGTATTTATTATTCCAGTGTAATTTATAATTTCTTTCAAATTTCCATGGTTCTATTGTGCTTTTGGTTGGAACTGCATTGAATTTATATAATAATTTACAGGTAAAAGATATCTTTTAACACATGCCTATGCAATGATGAAAAATCTCTGTCCATTTATTCATCACATTTGCATGTTTTCATTGCTGTTAAAAATGATATCTCTTTTCATGTTCTATGGTTTTTTTGTTTTAATTACAGAAGCAATATGTACATACCTATCAGATTTGCAAAATTCTTAAAGTTTGGTATTACCAGTTACTGGTGAAAGATATGGAGAAACAAAATCTCATAAGGGTGGGAAGATAAATTCATATAACTGTTTTAGACAGCAATTTCGTGGTGCAGATCTAAATCCCTATCAGCAATTCAGAAATCCAAAAAGCCCTGAAAACCACAAGTTTTTTTCTTCACTCATTTGATGGCAAAACCCAATGACTGATGGGAAATTATTATTCTTCATTGGTTCTACTTAATGTAGATAATTATATTTTTCACTGCAGTAAAAGCAATGTATTTGACTATGATCTACTTCACAAACCCTACTGAGGGTGTTATGTATGGCACATACACCATGTTGCCATTCTAAAATTCAAAAAAGTCTTATCCTGAAACATGTCTGGCCCCAAGGGTTTTGAACAACATTGTGGACCTATATCTATCTAGTCAAATTAAACATGCATGTACTATCAACACCCAGCAATTCCACTCCTAATGATAGGAGACATGTACAAGAATGTTCATCATAGCATTGTCTATAATGATGAATAATTAGAAATAACCTAAATGTTCATCAGTGGGAGAATAGTTAAATTGTGATGTATCCCTCTAATAGAATACTATGTAGCAATTAAAATGGACAATAACTACATGTGTCAAATAAACCTTTTAAAAAGTTGTTGATTTAAAACAACAAAATTAAAAAGAAAACAAAGTTTAAAACACATTTTAAACTTTGAAAATATGCATAAGGATGAAAAATACCAGATTTAGTATAACAGCTATCTATTCAGAGGGAGGAGGAAAAATTAGGTTCCTGGGAAGACAAAGTAGATTTTTTAAACTTTACCTATAAAGTCTAATATATCTTTTTTAAAACTATGAGTATAACAAAATATTGGAAAGTTTTTACAAATAGATTTGTATTCTACATAAAGTTCTCAATCTTTTCAGTGGCCTTAGAGTATCTTACAGCCGTAAGTATCATTATGTAACTTGATTACACTTGCTAATTATTACAAAAACTACTGAAGCAAACATCTTTAATAAATTTTTACATATGTACAAATATTTCTGTAGATAAATAATGTCAGTTGTCTTTCAAAAAGGCTGTGCCAGATTATACACTTCACTTTCCAACAACAGGAGAGAGCCCGTTTCCCCATACCTTCAATAAGACTGTCAAACTGGAGTGGGAAGAATTGGCATATTAATTTGCAGTTGCCAATTCCTGTTAAACTGAATCATTTTTTCTTATTTCATTAGCCACTTTTAGTTATTCTCAATAACATGCCTGTTGATACTTCATCAGAAGTATGTTCAGTTACAAGTAATTCAAAATTGACTGTGAGTGCAACAAAGAGTAGGCTAGAGTTTTTTGTAGTTGGGGAGTTTGGGAATTTTTTTGTTTTTGTCTTGTGTTTACTTTTTGATGGATGTAAGAATTCTGGAGGTTTAAGCATAAGCAATACAGGACCGAAACAGCTTAGCAACAGAGAGAGGCCTAGGTACTTTCTGTCTTTCCACCCATCATCCTTAGCACACTTGCCAATTCATAGGCGCAGCACAGCTGCTTCACCTCCAGACATCACATTCACTTTCCACGCAGGAGAAAGAAAAGCAAAGCAATAAAGAGCTGCACAAGCTGAATCTATCCTTTTCTTAGAAGCCCATGATTTCTTTCTTTAGGTTTACAGATTTGTTTCTCTACAATTATATAAATCAGTGGTTCTCAACTTTCCTAATGCCATGGCCCTTTAATACAGTCCCTGTGGGTCGTGACCCACAAGTTGAGAACTGCTGATATAAACTATTCTCAAAATTATTTAAACATAAATTACTGTGTAAAGTTATCTCTCCATATTAATTCCTGTTACATCTTTTTGGCCAGAACTGGACTGCATGGCCACCCCTAAACCAATCATGACCAATGGGAGTAAGGTCATCATGTCTAGTTAATACTAAGCCTGGTTAGTATTAACTAGAGTTACAGAGTTAACACTGGTTAATACTAAGCCTGGTTAGTATTAACTAGTATTACAGAGTTAACACTCTGTAAACAGAGTGTTTTGTTCATAGTTGTATTCTCAGTGTGTAGGAGAGATTCTGCCACAAAGAATATGCTCAATAAATTTTGTTGAATGAGCTGAATGAATGCATGAATGAAAAGATAAATGGGCTGGGAGGGGCCAGGAGAACATGTTAGCTGCACAACTATTTGAGCCAGTCTGAGTGCTAAAGTCAGGAAGAAATCAATGTTGTCAAGAGGTGGGGGTCTGTCACAATATCCTTGACCCATTGATCCTATTGATGTGAATTATATATTTGTTTTGTTATAATACGAGCAAATATTTTCTCCCAGTCCAGTCTTTCACTTACTTTTAAATAAAAATTTTATTTTGGAATAATTTTTATGCCTATGAAAAGGTTGCAAAGTGCTACATAATACCCCAAAACACCTCAATAGCCTCTGTTGTTAACTTCTTACATTACCATGTATGTTCATGAAAATTTTAAAACTAACATTGGCACATTAGAATTAACTAAACTCAGATTTCACTAGTTTTCCCATTAATGTTCTCTTTCTATCCCAGGATCCAATCTAGGATGCCATGTTGCATTTAGTTGTCATATCTCCTTGGTCCCCTCTGGTCTGTGGCAGTTTCTCAGTCTTTGTTTCTCATGACCTTAATCACTTTAAGGAGTAACACGCATTTTGTAGAATGTTTCTCAATTTGTGTTTGTCTGAAGTTTTTCTCCTGATTAGGTTGGGGTTATGGGTTTTTTGAAAGAATAGCCCAAAGGTGAAATGCCTTCCTCATCAACGCCGCCAGAGGTTCTGTGATATCCATGTGACATCACTACTGATATTAACCTTCATCACTTGGTTAAGGCAATGTTTGCCAGAATTCTCTGCAGAGAAGTTACTATTTTTGCCTTTGATACTCTGTTTATGAGAAGCAAGTCACTAATTGCAGCCCACATCAAATGGTGGCAAGGAGGGCTAGGAAGGTTAAGCTTTACCTCCTACAAAAACTATTTCTATAAATTATGTGGAATTCTTTGGTAAGACTTCATCTCTGTTTATTAAACCAATTACTTCATGTATTTATATCAGTATGAAGTTTTTTGTCCATTTTGCACTAATTTTAGGCTTTTTAAATAATTTTTAAATCGAGATTTAACTCATGTAACATACAATTTCAAAATGTACAATTCAGCAGTTTTTAGTATATTCACAATGTTGTGCAATCATCATGTCCACCATCCTGAAAAGAAACTCTCTACCTGTTAGCCATCACTCTCAATTCTCCTCTTCCCCATCCCCCTTATCTACTTTCTCTCCCTAGGAATTTGCCTCTGAGCATTTCATATAATCATATAATCAGTACATTTTTTGCCTGGCTTTTGTCACTTACCAGAATGTTTTCAAAGGTCTGACCGTGTTGTTGGTGCATTAGTACTTCATATCCTTTGTGGCTGAATCATATGGAATTGTATGAATATACTACATATTGTCTAGCCACAGATGGACCTGTGAGTTGTTTACACTTTTTTGGCTATTATGGATATTATTGCTATGAACACTGATGTACAAGTTTTGTCTGGACATGCATTTTCAGTTGTCTTAGGTGTAAATCAGTACCTAGACGTGGGATTTCTAGGTCATATGGTAACTGTGGTTAACGTTTTGAGAAACTGCTAACCTGTTTTCTAAAGTGGTTGCATTATTTTATATTCCCACCAGCAATATATGAGAGTCCCAATTTCTCCATATCCTGCCTAACATGTATTGTTTTCTTTTTCTAAGTGTTTTTAAAATAATAGTCATCCTTAATGCTGTATCTCACAGCATTAAGATGACTATTGTTTTGAATTACATTTTCCTAATGACTATGTTGAGAATCTTTCCATGTGGTTATTGGCCATTTATATATCATCTTTGGTAAAAATGTTAATTCACATTCTTCATTTCTTTTTTAATTGTCTTTTTATTGTTGAGTTGTAAAAATTCTTTTTGTATATCTGGATACTAAACTCTTGTCAGATAGATGATTTGCAAATATTTTCTCCCATTCTGTGGATCTTTTCACTTTTTAACAGTGTCCTTGATGTTTCAACAAACGTGCTGGATTTTAAACTTAGATAAGGTCCAGATTCATCCATTTTTTCTTTTCTTTCTTGTGCTTTTGGTGTGATAGCTAAGATATAAGAAACTGTTGCTTAATCCAGGGTCATGAAGATTTATACCTTTGTTCCTGCTAAGAGTTTTATAGTTCTAGCTGTTAATTTAGGTCTTAGGTTCATTTTGTATGTGGTGTAAAGTAAGGGTCCAAATTCATTTTTTACAGTTGGATATTGAGTTATCCCCGTATGTTTGTTGATAGACTATTCTTTCCCTATTGTATGGCCCTGACATTCATATTGAAACTTAATTAATTATAGACATGTGGTTTTATTTCTGGATTCTCAGTTCTCTTCCATTGATCTATGTATCTATCCTTTGGACTTAATTATTTACCTTTTGAATTATAATCCAATTCTATGTTACTTATTTATTTTATTGCTTAAATTATTCCAAGTTTGGCTCCTGTGTGCCTATGACATACTCCCATTCTTTTGTATTTTGAACATTTCCTTGCTTTTTGTAACTGTAAGATGCTGCAAGCTTACTTATACTTTCCCTGTTCCAGCCAATTTATTAATCAACTCTTCATGGAGCACTGGTTCCTTTTACTGAAGAATAGTATCTAAAAATCAAGATCTTGGTGCTGACTATGCTCATTGCTACTAAGGTGTCATCACTATTAGGCTCTCAGCAGACAGAGCTAAATGCAATATTATATGTGGTAACCCATGTATACACATCTAATTGTTTCTGTATCTATACGTCTCTACACATGTGTTTGTATTATGAGGCATATCAAATATGTACAAAACATAAGTTCATACTGATGTCTCCAACTATAATCTAGTACCACAGAGATCGTTCTAATCTCTCCTTATTGCTTATCTCTCTCCAAGCCTAAGATCCAGTCTCCCACTATCTGCCAGCCATTTACTTATTTATTCAACCGTACTATAAAGTTTTGTAATTATTAACCCATAACTGAACTTCCACTTATTTTTAATATTTGTTTATGGTAGCTTTCATTATACAGAATCTTGATATTTAGTGTACTTTAATCATCAGTCTTTTCCTTTAACCTCCTGCGTTTTACATCTTGCCTAGAGGTTTTTCTACCCACCAAGACCCCCAGAATATAAAATTATTTTAGTTTTATATTTAGATATTCAATCTATCTGGATTTTATTTTAGGTTATATGTAATGCAGATATAACCTTTTTTTCCCTTAAGTGGCTATTTGAAGATCCTAAACACCTTAGTTATTACTAAATCATCTCTTTCCTCATTCATTTGCAATGCCTGGGTCTGTTTTTAGACTTTATATTCTATTGGCCTGTTTGTCTATTTCTGTGCCGATACGAGATCGTTCTCATTTATGTAACTTTTAAATACATTCAGGTATCTAGCAGGGCTAGGTATTTGATACTTTTCAGAAAAGTCTGGGCTCTCCCTGCATGTTTAGTCTCACAAATGAGCTTTAGAATTAATTTGTGAATTTTCACTTTAAAAATGCCTTTGAGATTTTGATTGGGATTACATTGAATTTATTCAATTTTGGAGAAATTGACATTCCAACATGTTTAGTCTCTAGGTGTTTTACATGTTTTTCACTAAGTTTTATGTTTTCGTCCTATAAGTCTTGCATTATTCGTGAATTCACATACACTCATGAATTCACATGAATATTCACATTATTTATATTTTAAGTTACATTTCAAATTTTCTATTGCTAGCATATTAAAAAGCTATTGATTATGTTTGTCATGCATCTGGGTAAATTACTGCATACTTTTAATAAGATCTAATCGATTTTTAGTTGATTCCCTAGAAAATTCTGTTGTAGACATTCCTAATATCAATATAAGTAATGTTGAGGATACTTTAAATAATTTTGTGGAAATAAATCCATAAACCTAAATAAAAATAGATGATACTTCTAGAAAAATACATTATCAAAACTGAACCAAGGAAGGTAGAGAAATCTCCAAAGAACCAATAATAATGAAAAAAGTTGGGAAAGGTGTCCAAGAACTATCTCTAATACTTATATATTTATTCTTTAGATTTTTTTATTTGCATTTCTGAATTTTTCTGATTAATTGGCTCAGACAACCAGCAGTATTATTTAATATTGCTAACAGTAGAATTTGTCTCTTTCCTTACTTAAATTGAAGTGCTTCTAATGTTAGTTATTAATTATGAGGTTTGCTGTGGGTTTATCAAGTTAAAGGAGTTTTCTTCTATTCTTAGGTTATTGTGAGTTTTTATATGACATTAGCATTAAATTTTATCACATGCTTTTTTTAGCATCAATTAGAATGTTGAAATTTTTTCCTTTACCTATTAATACAGTAAAGTTCTAATGTGCAGACATCTTTTGGCTCCTTTATGATTTAAATCCAACGTGGTCGAGTGTATAGTGAAGCAGAGGCAGAGTGGCTCTGTGTGCTCCTCTCCACTTTCCCATAGAGAAACCCTGACTAGCCACTGAGGGGGAGCCACACACACACCCTCATGCCCGGCGAGCCCACGATGTCACTGTCATATGACAAAGGCTTTGCCGTAGTTCATCTTCCTCCCTGTGTACTTTCCATTTGCCTTCCTGAGAAATAAAAGTGAAGCTTCTGGACCTCTGGAAGAGCTACACCACGACCTGTGATCGGCACCCTCCCAGACCTCCGGAAAAACTGTGCAGGGACCCACAATGGGCACCTTCTCGGACCTCCAGAAGAGCTGCACCCACCCAGACCCTGGTAAGAGCTGTGCTAGGACCCACTACCCCATTTGCTGTGCCTCCCCACGCAACCCCGCGTCCTCCCTCCTGAACCCTCCCTGCCTCCACACTCACCTGCTTGTCTGGCCAGGGACTCTGGTAGCTGCATGCCCTCCAGAGCCCTCACTGCCTCTGTGTGGAGCCCTTCTCTTGGCCAGAGAATGCTGGAGCCTTGGACCTCTGTGCCAAAGTCACTGGGCGCCAGGCACTCCCAGAACTGTGTGGACCACCCACCCACCCCCCATTGCTGGATCCAGGTGTGTCTCACTCCGGAGCTACTCCCACAACCAGAACTCCCTGGCTGGGGCAGCCCCAGAGGAACTACACAGGTTCACTCCCTACAAAGATCCAGCAATAACAGAGTGATCCCGCTGGGGTCTAATCTTGGAGAGACACCTCACCAACTCTGAGGACAGCCAGAGGCAATGGTGAAAAACAATCATGAGGTGAAATCAAGGAAAAAACTCTGGCAATATGAATAATCACAGTAGATCAACTCCCCCAAGGATCAATGGGGCAGACACAACACAAGATCCCATGCACAAACAAATAACTGAGATGTCAGAAATCAAATTCAGAATCTGGATAGCAAATAAGATCGAATTAGAATTCCAAGCAGTTACCCAAAAGATGTCTCAAGAATTCTATGAATTCAAAGACCAAATGACCAAAGATTTTGACACATTGAGACAAGAAGTTGCAGCCCTCAAAGATCTGAGAAACACAGTAGAATCCCTCAGTAACAGAATGGCGCAAGCAGAAGAAAGGATTTCTGACATTGAAGACAAAGCTTTCAAATGCTCCCAAACTCTCAAAGAGGAAGAGAAATGGAGGGCAAAAACAGATCACTCTCTCAGAGAGCTCTGGGATAATTCGAAGAAAACTAATATTCATCTTATAGGGATCCCAGAAAGCGACAAAGTGGCTTCACAAGGCACAGAGTCTCTTCTCCATGAGATTATGAAAGAGAACTTTCCAGACATGCCAAGAGATTCCGAAATTCAGATACCAGACAGTTTCAGCATGACTCAACCCGAATAAGACATCCCCCAGACACATCATAATCAATTTCACTAAAGTTAATAGGAAGGAGAAAATTCTGAAAGCAGCAAGATGAAAGAAAACCATTACCTACAAGGGGAAGAATATTAGAATAACTGCGGATATCTCTGCTGAAACTTTTCAAACTAGAAGAGGATGGTCATCGACTTTTAATCACCTAAAACAAAATAACTTTCAACCCGGGATCCTGTACCCAGCTAAAATGAGTTTCATTTATGATGGAAAAATTAAATACTTTAATGACATTCACATGTTGAAGAAATTTGCCACAACTAAACCAGCTCTCCAGGATATTCTCAGACCGATCCTCCATAAAGACCAGCATAATCCTCTACCACATAAGTAAACCCACCCAGAAAATTTTGATCAAATACCAACCTCCTTTTAAAAGGATTAAAAATGTGCACCGGATTCTCAAAAGGCTTATCAATATTCTCAATTAATGTAAATGGTTTAAATTGTCCTCTACAGAGGCACAGGTTGGCTGACTGGATACAAAAACTAGAGCCAGATATCTGCTGCATACAAGAATCGCATCTTACATTAAAGGACAAATATAGACTCAAGGTGAAGGGATGGTCATGTATACTCCAGGCAAATGGAAAACAGAAAGAAGCAGGGGTTGCAATCCTATTCGCAGTTGCAATAGGCTTTAACCAACCAAAATAAGGAAAGATAAGGATGGACACTTCATATTTGTTAAAGGTAATATGATGAGATTAATATTTATGCACCCAACCAGAACAAACCTCATTTTATAAGAGAAACTGTAACAGACACGAGCAACTTGATTTCCTCCAGTTCCATAGTAGTTGGAGATTTTAACACCCCTTTAGCAGTGCTGGATAGATCCTCCAAAAAGAAGCGAAGCAAAGAAATTTTAGATTTAAACTTAACCATTCAACATCTGGACTTAACAGACATCTACAGAACATTTCATTCCAACAAAACTGAATGCACATTCTTCTCATCAGCCCACGGAACATACTCCAAAATCAAACACATCCTGGGCCACAAATCTAACCTCAGCAAATGTAAAAAAATAAAATTATTCCTTGCATCTTCTCAGACCATCATGGAATAAAAGTTGAACTTAATAACAGCAGGAACCTGCATACCCATGCAAAAACATGGAAGGTAAATAACCTTATGCTGAAGGATAGATAGGTTATAGATGAGATTAAGAAGGAAATCACCAAATTTTTGGAACAAAACAACAATGAAGACATGAATTATCAGAACCTCTGGGATACTACAAAGGCAGTCCTAAGAGGGAAATTTATAGCACTGCAAGCCGTCCTCAAGAGAACAGAAAGAGAGGAAGTTGACAACTTAATAGGACATCTCAAGTAACTGGAGAAGGAAGAACATTCCAACCCTAAACCCAGCAGAAGAAAAGAAATAACCAAAATCAGAACAGAATTAAATGAAATTGTAAACAAAAGAATTATACAACAGATCAATAAATCCAAAAGTTGGTTTTTTGAAAAGATCAATGAAATAGATAAACCTTTGGCCAACCTAACCAGGAAAGAAAGAGTAAAATCTCTAATTTCATCAATCAGAAATGGTAACGATGAAATAACAACAGACCCCTCAGAAATTCAAAAAATCCTTAACAAATATTACAAGAAACTTTACTATCAGAAATATGAAAATCTGAAAGAAATTGACCAATATGTGGAAGTACACCACCTACCAAGATTTAGCCAGAACGAAGTGGAAATGTTGAACAGGCCTATATCAAGTTCTGAAGTAGCATCAACTATACAAAATCTCTCTAAAAAGAAAAGCCCAGGACCAGATGGCTTTACGTCAGAATTCTACCAAACCTTTAAAGAAGAACTAGTACCTATATTACTAAACCTCTTCCAAAATATAGAAAAAGAAGGAATACTACCCAACACATTCTATGAAGCAAACATCACCTTGATCCCTAAACCAGGGAAAGACCCAACAAGAAAAGAAAGTTATAGACCAATATCACTAATGAATATTGATGCAAAAATATTCAATAAGATCCTAACAAACAGAATCCAACAACACATCAAAAAAATTGTACACCAGGCGGTGCCTCCGGCTCAAGGAGTAGGGCGCCGGTCCCATATGCCAGAGGTGGCGGGTTCAAACCCAGCCCCGGCCAAAAACCACAAAAAAAAAAAAAAAAAAAATTATACACCATGACCAAGTGGGATTTATCCTGAGGTCTCAAGGCTGGTTCCATATACGTAAATCTATAAATGTAATTCAGCACATAAACAAACTA
This sequence comes from Nycticebus coucang, assembly GCF_027406575.1. Classification (NCBI taxonomy): domain Eukaryota; kingdom Metazoa; phylum Chordata; class Mammalia; order Primates; family Lorisidae; genus Nycticebus; species Nycticebus coucang. The sequence continues at coordinate 70,775,008 of NC_069783.1, read as the reverse complement.
AAAAATAAAGACCATATGATTCTCTCAATTGACGCAGAAAAAGCTTTTGATAATTTCAGCATCCCTTCATGATCAGAACACTTAAGAAAATTGGTATTTCTTAAACTGATAGAGACCATCACAGCAAACCCACAGCAAATATCGTATTGAATGGAGTTAAATTGAAATCATTTCCACTCAGATTAGGAACCAGGCAAGATTGCCCATTGTCTCCTTTGCTATTTAACATTGTAATGGAAGTTTTAGCCATGGCAAAACTTTTAGGGAAGAAAAGGCAATCAATGGTATCCACATAGGGTTAGAAGAGATCAAACTTTCACTCTTCACAGATGACATGATCATATATCTGGAAAACACTAGAGATTCTACTACAAAACTTTTAGAAGTGATCAAGGAATACAGCAATGTCTCAGGCTACAAAATCAACACCCATAAATCTGTAGCCTTTATGTATTCCAACAATAGCCAAGCTGAAAAAATAATCAAGGACTCTATTCCTTTCACAGTAGTGCCAAAGAAGATGAAATATTTGGGAGTTTACCTAACAAAGGACGTGAAAGATCTCTATAAAGAGAACTACGAAACTTTAAGAAAAGAAATAGCTAAAGATGTTAACAAATGGAAAAACATACCATGCTCATGGCTGGGAAGAATCAACATTGTTAAAATGTCTATACTACCCAAAGCAATATATAATTTTAATGCAGTTCCTATCAAAGCTCCATTGTCATATTTTAAAGATCTTGAAAAAATAATACTTTGTTTTATATGGAATCAGAAAAAAACTCGAATAGCCAAAACATTACTCAGAAATAAAAACAAAGCAGGAGGAATCACACTACCAGACCTGAGACTGTAGTATAAATCAATAGTGATCAAAACAGCATGGTACTGGCACAAAAACAGAGAAGTAGATGTCTGGAACACAATAGAGAACCAAGAGATGAACCCAGCTACTTACTGTTATTTGATCTTTGACAAGCCAATTAAAAACATTCAGTGGGGAAAAGATTCCCTATTTAACAAATGGTACTGGGTGAACTGGCTGGTGATCTGTAAAAGACTGAAACTAGACCCACACCTTTCACCATTAACTAAGATAGACTCCCACTGGATAGAAGATTTAAACTTAAGACATGAAACTATAAAAATACTTGAAGAAAGTGCAGGGAAAACTCTTGAAGGAATCGGCCTGGGTGCATATTTTATGAGGAGGACTCCCCAGGCAATTGAAGCAGTATCAAAAATACATTACTGGGACCTGATCAAACTAAAAAGCTTCTGCACAGCCAAGAACATAGTAAGTAAAGCAAGTAGACAGCCCTCAGAATGGGAGAAAGTATTTGAAGGTTATACCTCCGATAAAGGTTTAATAACCAGAATCCACAGAGAACTCAAATGTATTAGCAAGAAAAGAACAAGTGATCTCATCTCAGGGTGGGCAAAGGACTTGAAGAGAAACTTCTCTAAAGAAGACAGACGCACGATCTACAGACACATGAAAAAAAGCTCATCATCCTTAATCATCAGAGAAATGCAAATCAAAAGTACTTTGAGATATCACCTAACCCCAGTAAGAGTAGCCCACATAACAAAATCCCCAAACCAGAGATGTTGGGGTGGATGTGGAGAAAAGGGCACACTTCTACACTGCTGGTGGGAATGCACACTAATACGATCCTTTTGGAAGGATGTTTGGAGAATACTTAGAAATCTAAAAATAGACCTGCCATTCGATCCTATAATTCCTTTACTAGGTATATACCCAGAAGACCAAAAACACAATATAATAAAGACATCTGTACTAGAATGTTTATTGCAGCCCAATTCATAATTGCTAAGTCATGGAAGAAGCCCAAGTGCCCATTGACCCACAAATGGACTAGCAAATTGTGGTACATGTATACCATGGAATATTATGCAGCCTTAAAGAAAGATGGAGACTTTACCTCTTTCATGTTTATATGGATGGAGCTGAAACATATTCTTCTTAACAAAGTATCTTAAGAATGGAAGAAAAAGTATCCAATGTACTCAGCCCTACTATGAAGCTAATTTACAGTTTTCATATGAAGGCTATAACCCAACTATAGCTCAAGAATATGGGGAAAGGGCCAAGGGAGGGGGGAGGTTAAAGTGGAGGGAGGGTAATGGGTGGGGCCACACCTATGGTGCATCTTAGAATGGGTGCACCTACTAATGCAGAATACAAATGTCAACATCAATAACTAAGAAAATGCCATGAAGGCTACGTTGAACAGTTTGATGAGAATATTTCAGATTGTATATGAAATCAGCACATTGTACCCCTTGATTGCACAAATGTACACAACTATGATTTAACAATAAAAAAATAAATAAATAAATATAAAAAAAAGAAAGTTAAGAAACTATAAAAGAAAAACAGTGGGACAAAAAATGCAGGTGAATGTGGGTACATATACATAGAAATATTTTATACTATGCTTGGAATTTTTCTTAAGTTTGATATCATTCTGAAATAAAAAGTTTTTCAAAAAGTAAAAAAAAAAAATCCCACTTGGTCATGGTATCTTATTTTGGTGAATGTCTGGATTTTACTTGGTAACATTTGACCTAGGACTTTTGTGTGAATATTTATAAATAAGATTTGTCTATACTTAACTGTTTCTATGCCGCCTTTAAGAGATTTTATTTTGGTGTGTAAGAAGAATATTTTCAGAAATCTCATTCTCTTCTCTTTTTTGCAGTTTTTGGCCAGGCCTGGGTTTGAACCCGCCACCTCCGGCATATGGGGCCAGCACCCTACTCCTTTGAGCCACAGGTGCCGCCCCATCCTCTTCTCTTTGCTTTGGTATATTAAGAGTTATTTGTTTCTTGACATAACTTACAAAACTAATTTCATCAGGAGCAGTGGAAGGTAGCTAGACTGCTGGTCATTGATGATTTGTGCTTCCTGTAAAGCAGTGGTTCTCAAGCAGCACCTGTGGTTCAGTGGGTAGGGCGCCGGCCCCATATACCAAGGGTGGCAAGTTCAAACCTGGCTCCAGCCAAACTGCAACAAAAATATAGCTGGGCATTTTGGTGGGCACCTGTAGTCCCAGCTCCACAGGAGGCTGAGGCAAGAGGATTGCCTAAGCCCAGGAATTGGAGGTTGCTGTGAGCTGTGCCACCAAGGTACTCTACCAAGGGTGATAAAGTGAAACTCTGTCTCAAAAAAAAGCAGTGGTTCTCAACCTTCCTAATGCCGCGGCCTTTTAATACAGTTCCTGTGGGTAGCAACCCACAGGTTGAGAACCGCTGCAAAGCATCAAATTAGTGTAGATGGGGAAGATGCAGTTAGGGTGGGATGTAACCTAAGAGAATGGGTTACCAGAAGTCTTAATTTGTATGTATTGTCTCCTATCAACCTCATAGGGTGAGGAATCTGAAGATTCATCCACTTTGAGGACAGTGGTAATGAGGATGGAGATGAGGGGGATATTTAAGTATCAACATGAAAAGTGAATTATGAACTTTTGGTTAACTAAACAGCAAGGGAGGTGGGAAAGTGGCGGGGTTGTTAGAAGCAAAGTGTTCTAGAGGAGGATTGGTTTGAAAGAAGGTGAAGAATTAAATTTTGGACAGGTGTGGAAGACATTTTTTAGAAGCTTGATGAAGGAAAGAGAATGAACACAAATGCTATCATGTGGTTAATGGAATCTTCACAACTAACCTATTTCCATGGAGCGTATCAGTAACCCCAGAGGTCTGCAAAGGTTAAGTGAGTTCCCCAAGGTCTTTTAATTCTAATTACCATGCTCTTTGCATTGAATCCCATCCTTTGTGATGTTCCCTACATCAGCCTAGACTTCATAGACATTAGGAGAAAATCGTTTTAGGCTTGATTATAGGCAGAAGGGAAGAAACATTTAGAAATAGCTATAGTAAAGCTGCTTTAGATAGAAGTGAATGAGGTCCTGAAGTATGTAAGAGGGAATCTATTCAGAAAAACCTCTTCTTGAGAGCATAGACACTCAAACCATGAGGAATAAGAATGCACAGTCTCTGTACTTGAAATTCTTTTAATCCTTCAAGAGAAAGGAGTGTGTAATTAATTGCCTGACTTCCCAGCTCCACACAATACCTTCTCACTCCTTCCCCATCTCCTCTGTCTGTCCTCCTGGCCATCCCCTGAGGCAGGAACCATTTCTGTTCTAATTTCCAAAGTAGGGGGTGGTATATAACTGAGAAAGAAAGAAAGGAAGGAAGGAGGGAAGGAGGGAGGGAGGGAGGGAGGGAGGGAGGGAGGGAGGGAGGGAGGGAAGGAAGGAAGGAAGGAAGGAAGGAAGGAAGGAAGGAAGGAAGGAAGGAAGGAAGGAAGGAAGGAAGGAAGGAAGGAATTCAATGATGTTAAGTGCTAGGATTGTCTGTACAGAATGTTCTGGAGCACCAAGGAAGAGGTAACAAACTGGAAAACATCACAAAGAATATGACATTAGAATTGGGTTTTGAAAGATAAGTAGATCATACGCAGTGAAAGGAAGACATTTAAAGCAAAAGGCTATTAAAGGGAATATTGAAGGAAGGATATTCAAAGCAGTGTTAAGAGGTAGATATAAAGGCTTAGGTTGCTCAAAACCTCTCAGACTGGCAAAATAAGAGAGAAATATGTAAGTTGAGGATGAGGGGAACTGGCACCTGTGTGCACTGCTGATGAGTTTGACTAGTGCAACCTTTTTGGAGAGTTACCCAGCAGAAGAACTTTGTTTAAATACCCACGTCCCCTAAGATTCACTGCGCAGTAACGGTGTGGAAGCCAATCTAAGTGTCTGTTACAAGGGTAAAATGTGGTAGATATTTTGGACAATTTTTCAGGAATCAGAAGTTAACAAAGTAGAAGTATATAAAGCATCATGAATACATCTCAATACCAGTGTTAAATTGAAAAAATACAAAATAAATGAGCTCTATAGTGCAACATCATTTATGAAAGTTAAAAAGACATAAATACATGGGATGACAATTTTTTCTTTTATTACAAAATATTAACAGAGTACAAATGGTTTTGGTTATATGGATCACTTTTGTAATGCTTGAATTGTGGCTACACTTGTGCCCATCACCCAAAATAGTGTTTATTATACCCATTAGGTAGGTTTCTACCCCTGTCTTCCTCCCCATTTCCCCCTGTTTGATTTCCTCTGCATTTTACTCCCCTCTGTGCACATCAGTTACTTTCAATTTAATAATGAGTACATATGGTGTTTGTTTTTCCATTCTTGAGATACTTCATTTAGGAAAATGATCTACAGTTCCATCCAAATTGTTGCAAAAGGTATTAATTCATTCCCTTTTATGGCTGAGTAGTACTCCATGGTATACATATACCACATTTTATTAATCCAGTCATGACTTGATAGGCTTTTAGGTTGATTCCAGACCTTTACAGTTGTGAATTGTGCTGCAATAAACATTTGAGTGCAAGTGTCTTTTACATAGAAAGACTTCTTATCCTTTGGGTAGATACCCAGTAGTGGGGTTGCTGGAGGAATCAAATGGTAGGTCTATTTTTAGTTCTTTGAGCAGATCTCCATACTATTTTCTATAAAGGTTGTACTAATTTGAAATCCCACAAACAGCGTGTAAGCATTCCTTTCTCTGCATTCATGCCAACATTTATCATTTGTGGACTTCTTAATAAAAGCCATTTCAAAAGAGGTAAGGTGATACCTTACTGTGGTTTTAATTTGCATTTCCCTAATAATTAGTGATGTTGAGCATTTTTCCATATGTTTATTGACTATTTATCAATTTTTGAAAAGCTTTTATTCATATCTTTTGCCCACTTTTTAATTTTTTCCTGCTGATTTGCTTGAGTTCTTTGTAGATTCTTGTTATTAGCCCTTTATTGCATGCATAGCTTGTGAATATTTTCTTCCATTCCATAGGTTGTTTGATTGTTTCCTTAGCTGTGCAGACACTTTTTAGTTTAATCAAATCCCATTTATTTATGTTTGTTGTTGCTGTGATTGCCATTGAGGTCTTAGTCATAAAGCCTTTGCCTAGGCCAATATTTAGGAGAGTTTTTCCTCCCTTTTCTTCCAGAATTCTCATGGTGTCATGCCTTACATTTAAGTCTTTTATCCATCTTGAATTAATTTTTGTGAGTAGTGAGAGTGTGGGGTCCTAGTAATTCTTCTGCATGTGGCTATCCAATTTTCCCAGCACCATTTATCGAATAGGGCTTTTTTTCCCCTAGCATATATTGTCATCTGCTTAGTCAAAGACCAGTAGGTTATAGACAGATGATTTTATATCTGTTCTCTATTTTGTTTCATCAGTCTATGTCTCTATTTTTATACCAATACCATACTTTTTTGGTTACTATAATCTTATAGTATTATTTAAAGTCTGGTAATGTGATTTCTCCAGATTTGTTCTTTTTGTGTAAGATTGCTTTGGCTACTCAGGCTCTTTTCTGGCTCCAAATGAAGCACAGGATTATTTTTTCTAGGTTTATGAAGTATGGCATCAGTATTTTGATGGGCATTGCATTGAATCAGCAAATTGCTTTGGGTAGCATGGACATTTTAATAATATTGATTTTACCAATCCATGAGCATATGTTTTTCCATTTGTTTGTGTCCTCTGTGGTTTTTTCCTCAGTGTTTTGTAGTTTTCCTTGTAGAGCTTTTTTTTTTTTTTTTTTTTTGAGACAGAGTCTTTAGTTGCCTTGGGTAGAGTGGTATGGCATCATTAAAGCTCACAGGGACCTCAAATTCTTGGGCTCAAGTGATCCCCCTGCCTTAGCCTTCTGAGTAGCTGTGACTATATACACCTGCCCTGACACACAACTAACTTTTCTGTTTTTAGTAGAGACCAGTTCTCACTCTTGCTCAGGCTGGTCTCAAACTCCTGAGCTCAACCAACCTACCCACTTTGGCCTCCCAGGGTGCTAGAATTACACATGTGAGCCACTGCACCTGGCCTTCCTTGTACAGCTCTTTCACCTCCTTGGATAAGTATATTCCTAGCCTGGTTTCTTTATTCTTTTCTCTTGCCTAATTTCTCCAGCACTATGTTGAATAGAAGTGGTAATAGTGGGCATGCTTGTCTTGTTCCAGTTCTTAGGGGGAATGTTCTCAACTTTTCCCATTTAGCATGATGTTGTCTGTGGTTTTGTCATATATGGCTTTAATAATTTTGAGATCTGTTCCTTCTATGCATAGCTTGTGGAAAGTTTTTTATCACAAAAAGATGCTGGATTTTTGTCAAATACTTTTTCTGAATCTATTGAGATGATCATGTGGTCTTTGTTTTTGCTTCTGTTTGTGTGCTAAATCACATTTATTGATTTGTGTGTGTCACACCATCCTTTCATCCCTGGGATGAAGCCCACTTGGTCATGATGGATTATTTTTTTTTTTTGATATGCCACTAAATTTGGTTTGCTAGTATTTTATTGAGGGCTTTTTCATCTATATTTATGAGGTATATTGATATATATTTTTTTGTCCTTTCCTAACTTTGGTAGCAAGGTGCTACTGGTTTCCTAGAATGAGTTGGGAAGAATTCCCACTTTTTCTATATTATGAATAATTTCTGTAGTATAGATACCAGCTCTTCTTTGTAGATCTGGTAGAATTTGACTGTAAATCTGGTCCAGGAATTTTTTTTGTTGGAAGTTTTTTTTATTATTGCTTGGATTTTGTAGTTCATTATTGGTTGTTATTTCTTCCTGATTGAGTCTTGGAGGTTGTATGTTTTCAGGGATTTGGCTATTTCTCTACAGATTTTCCAGTTTATGGGCATAGAGATTTTCACAGTATTCATTGATGATGTTTTGTGTTTCTGTAGTATCAGTTGTAATGTCTCCTTTTTCATTTCTGATTAAGCTTATTTGAGTCCTTTCTCTTCTATTTCTAGTTAATATATCAAGTGATCTATTAATTTTGTTTATCTTTTCAAAGAACCAACTTTTTGTTTTATTGATATTTTGCATTGTTTGTTCATTGGTTTTCCATTTCATTTAGTTCTTCTCTGATCTTTGTTTTTTCTTTTTCTTTTTGCCAAATCTAATGGCTTCTAATGGCAGAAGAAAAGAAAAAAGTTCTTCCAACCCCAGCTTTGGGGTTGGTTTGCTATTCCTTTTATAGTTCCTTGAGATGTGATCTTAGGATGTTAATTTTAAGATATTTCTTTCTTTTTGATGTCAACATTTAAGGGTATCTGGTAGAATATGACTGTAAATCTATCTGCAAGGGTTTGGCTTAATGGCCCAGGAATTGCCAGAGCTTCCAATTAGCCAAGGTTCTCCCTACCACACATAAGACCTGCTGAGACCCTCACCCAAGTCTTTCTAGGTGGTGCCTATGTCATCAGTGGGTCTGCCTCTGCTCGTGTCCTATGCAGGGGAAGAGAGATGCTCAGCCCTCATCAGAGGTCATAACACAAGGCAGGTTCTATTTTTTTTGTTCCCTCCTCAGCCTGGCAGAGGTGATATAGAGGCTACTGCTAGAAGGCTGAGTTCCTAGCAGATCTGTCTCCATGGACGAGAGTGATTAGAATGGCATTGGCTGCAGAAACCTGGAATTGGCCACCACCAGATCTCTGCTACACCTATTCTCCAGTGCAATGTCTCTGTACAGACTCTGAGTAACTCCCCAATCAGCCCAGAGGCATGCAGTGGATGAGGAAGACCCCTCGCAGCTCAAGCTGCCTGCAACTTTTATTCCTCTCCAAAGAAGCAGTCCTCTCTTGGGTTGTTTTTCTTTTGCTAAGACAGCATTTTTTTTCAATGGATACAGATCCATTACCAGGGACATATTCAATATAATGGAGTGTATCTGGGGGCCCAAGTAGGGGTGGGTAGAGAATAGGGTTGGTGATTGAAGGGGAAAGGAAATCAGAGTAAAGTCAGTACTTACTAAAACATCCAGAAACTAAAGAATATGATGATCACTTCCTGCCCCTGAGGCCCAAATAAAGGACCTGGTAGTATAAAGTAGTATGAAGTATAGGTAAGCTTTTACCACAGAAGAAGCTGAGTTGAAGGCAAATAAGACTGGGTGAAAGGCTGGAGTCTGAGTGCCAGCCTGGGCATTGTTCCACATCCCTATCCTGAGGGCAAAAAGGAGCCACTAACAGCTTTTAAGCAAGAAAAAAATTTTTTGTTTTAAAAAATTTTGTTTTAAAAAGATCCTCTCTGGCTGTTCTTAAGTGTCTACTGTAAGTTATAGAAGAAGGATACAGCGATTAGAACTAGTGTGGGTAGAGGGGGTAGCAATGCTGTGGGTGGTCTGGAGTGGTGCCTCTGGGGTCAATGTAGGGACCTACAGTGGACCTGTGGATAGAAGCAGCCATTAGATTCACCCATCTCAGTAGATTTCTTGAGGAGTGTGAAGACTCCAATATGGAAGCTATAGTGAAGTTGTCTCTCCTTTCTTAATCCTATTCCTTCCTCCATTCTTGGTTACCTTGGTGTAGAATCCAGGAGACTCAAGTTCTAAGTCCAGCTCTTCCCTCTGGTTCCAGAAGTAACCTTAGACTGGTCATACCTTCTCTCTGGGCCTCACTTCCTCTATTTTCCCTTTCCAGCTTGCACTTTCTTGGCCTCCACATTATTTCCCTAGTAATATACCCCAACAGGGAAATCTTGCCCTTTCCCAAAATCCCCCCAGGTGTCTCCAAAGTCCTGACATCCTCCTTAATCTTCCAGCTCCACTGCCCCACCTTGGTGAGGAGGAGCAACAAATTGGTATTGTAATGGCCCTGCTGATTGCATTATGGGTGTCTAATGCAATATGCCCTCATGAGGACCATCCATCAAAGCAAAGCCCCTCCCCAAGTCCCTGCCACCCCAGTCACATTAATAAGACAGCCCATTCATCACTACCCTACACCTCCATGGAGACTGGCCTAGACAGATGAGGGGCCAAATCAGATTTATGGGGAAGAATCGTGGAAAAAATCAGCTCCATCCATCTCCCAGACACTGAGGACGGAGCTCTGTGTCCCTAGTCCTTTCAAGGCTCCTTAGGGAAACGGGTGTTAATTGAGAAACAAACCAAGTTGCCTTTGTTTTCCTGATGGGCCATTCCTGAGCCCCTGTGTGGCCTAGCATGGCCTTAGAACTAGATCCTCTAAGAGTTAATAATTTTTGGAGCAAAGCTCCTGCCAGGACTGTGACACAGTGCCCAGATTCAGCCACACATTCTGAGAATACTAGGGCATGCATTTGACTGGGTTTCTGTGTTGGATTAGCCACTGCAAGCAGAGGGTGGGGAAGAGTAGGCCCTAAGCTCAGATCAGGAATGAGATCAGTCCTAGGACAACATTCACATAGAAAGTGATTTCACCCCTCCTTATGGGCTGAGGCCTTGCTGAGAGCTCATTTTAATTCTCCCTTGTCACCCTGAGTAATTCTCCCCTGTGCATAAGGAAGATTTTTAAGGGATTGATAATGGGGCAGGATGAGAGGAGAAACAACTACCTTTTGGGTCACATGATTTGTATAACCTGAAGCTTGTACACTTATGACTTGGGGGACCTTCTTTAAGAAAACAACACAAAACGATGTATTGCTAGGGCCCTTTCCAAGACTTTGGAAGGAGCCTGGACAAATGAAAGTCCCTAAAGCTTCAGCTTCTTCAGCTTCACCATGAATCTGTCCATGCTGTTTGACTGATACTATGTGCCTGGCGCTGTGTGTCTGACACTGTGCCAGGTGCTTTATACGCATTATGTTTTTTGAAACAGACCTCCCCAACTGCCAATTTCCCAGGAAGGCAAGACTGACTCTCTCCATTTTTATAAGAAAATTGGGCCTCAGAAAGATCAACTGACTTGGTTAAGGCTATTCAGCTGGTAAGTGACAGAACCAGTTCACTCAATGCTCTGGCTTGAGCTCATTCCACCACCCCTTGGTCTGAGCTGAATTGCCTAGTTACATGTTGGGCTGGGAGCAGCCACTGGCGCATACATCTCCTTTCTCCATAATTGTTCTACAATCAGCGCTATAGCTACCCTGGGGGCCTGCGAGGGACCAGGCAGAGACAGAAACAGTGATAGGAAAGGTGGGAGAAATCCTGGTGACACAGAGCCATGTGATCAGTGATGGGTGTTCTAAGTTTGGGGCTGCCTTTGCCCTACAATAGTTAATCATGCCTTCCCGAGACTGACCATGGCCCTGTGTCAGCTGGGTCCTAGTGAAGGGAGCTCAGGTCTGAGCAGAGCTGGAAGGCCATATGTGGGGTCCAGGTAGAGGACCATGCAGAGCCTTTCTATATTAGTATAGAGTTCTCTGAGAAGCCTGTACCACATTATCCCCACCTCATCATCCCCAGCAGATCTTCTCTCTCCATCCATGCCCTTGTGAGGTGTCCTTTACACTGTGGCCAAACCCATCACTGCTTACCTGAGTATTAAGGCACTAAGAATGGGGGTGGCCCTCCTTCTACCAGGCAAGAGTCTCAGGGCCATGAAACTCAGCCACTGAACCAGCTGGTGGAGAACGGGGGAGGGGAGACTGGGCATGTGTGGCAAAGACCATGTAAATCTGTGGTCAGTGGTAGGAGCATCAGCGAGAATAACAATGTGCACATCCACTCAGTAGAGGAAACTCTGTGAGCTTTTCCCTACTCATTTGGTCTCCATTTGATGGCTTTGTCATGTATCTTCCCATAGTTATCACTTGGTCCCAGGTGCAATGATTTATCTTCCCTTTGAGGGTATATCTAGCCCATGATGTCTGAGCTGGGACTTTAATAACCAGAGTTATTAAAGTTATCTCCTGCCCTTTTCTCCCCTCAAGGCTCTATCTGCAAACAACTCCTCTGCACCCCTTCCTCCTCCTCTGACACATGGGCTCCCACACAGCAGCTGAAAAGGGAAGGGATGCCATTTCTCTCTACTCGATGCCTGGTTTTCTTCCCATTCTCCATTTCCACACTGAGTCAATGTGTGACCAGTCTTTCTATTAGGTCTGGGCCCTTCTTTTGGCCCTCCTAGATGCTTACTCTCCTTGCTCCCACAGAGGTCCCCTTCCTGTCTCAGAACCTGAGCATGGAGCAGAAGGCTGAGTCAGGTTGTGTTCTCCAGGGTCTTCCTCACAGGCTGATGGAGGACACACTGGGATGGGGAAAGACTGCACCTGGTGTGAACAATAATTCTGTTATACAACAGGAGTCCTTAGGTCAGGAAGGTGTGTGCATGCATGCATGTATGTATGTGTGTGTAGAGGTCCCTTGGTCAGGTAGAGACTGAAACTGCTGACCTCCATGTTCCTTTAAAACTGAGATTCTAAACGCTAAGGGGATTCAAAGACAATGTATAATTCCAATGAGGTTAACTAGGATGTGTGTTTTGGGTAAAGAAAAGCGGTCAGACCCATTTTCCTCTACTTGTGTCTTGAATGTTGGTATTCCTTGGAGCTCCATCCTAGGTCCACTTTGCCTTCTGTGCAGGCTCCTCTACTCCTGTGTCTTCCATTGGCATCTAAATGCAGATGGTGCCCAAATCTCTCCCCAGCTCAGATCTGTCTTCTGTACTCTAGACTCTATATCCAACAGCCAAAAGACAGCTCCAGTGCAAGACACCTCAACCACCTGGAACTTCCCATGGCCCAATCCTAACTCATCATCTTGTTTCCTAAGGCTCATCTTTCTCTTGAATTCCCTATTTGACTATCGCCCACCCACCACACACTCAGTTCCCCTGGCCTTCCTTCATGCCCCTCCCACACCTAATCAGCTGCCAGATCTGTCTACTTTTTTATTCTAACTGACTACTTCTAAAATCTGTGTACCTCTCTCCATCATCACTGTTACTAGCTTGGTTTGGTCTTTAGTATGTTGCTTAACAGCTCAGATTCTAATCAAGATTTCCTGGGTTTGAATTCTAGAGGAGATTAAGTTTAACACTAAATGCGCAGCTGGATTCACTTGAACAAGTTGTAGAACTGCTTAGTGGCTCTGATTCTACCTCTGTGAAGTGAGGATGATAGTATCTACCTCCTGGGGTTGCTGTGAAGGTTAACTGAAATAATACATGTGAAGTGCATAATAAAGTGCCTGGAACATAGGTTGGTGCTAAATAAGTGTTAGCTATTATTATCTTATTGTTATTATTATTATCATTATTATTACACAAGTTGTTATCATAGTCTCCTAACAGGTCTCCCTGCATAAACTCTCACTCTGTCCTAATCCATTCTCCACACTGGACATGCACCTGATGCTCAGCTGGGTAAAGTATAATGCTCCAAATATTAAGAGGTAGAGCAGATTTTGAGCCTAGGTCTGATTGATTCCAGAGACTTTGTAGTTAGCTAATAAGGCACATGGCCTAGTTGCAAGAATTAATGGAATTGGAACAGCAGGACAATGAGGAAGAAATAAAAACAATAGAGGGAAAATTAGACGCAAGTCAGAGGTGCTCCAGTTTTTCCTATAGAAGGGATTTGGGGGTGGAGATCTGACTTCAGAAAGTGGGGAACCAGAGAATTTGTATTGAAGCTAGATTTGGAGAGCCCAGAGTTTTGGTGGGTGTGCTGATGGAGAGAATGTGTTAGAGAGGGAGAAGTCCTACCAAGACGCTCTTGGGGCCTCCAGGGCGGTCAGGCCCAGGCAGTGGGGATCAGGTGAAATCCTGGAGGGATCATGGGCATGTGTCAGAATAGTCTTGGCCATCAGAACAGTCAGGATGTGCAGTGGAGAGTCTTATTGGGAAATGTTCCTCTTATCCTTGGCCGTCACATCAGCATCTGGGGAGGAAATTAGCTAAAGTTGCAGCAGGGACCCAGGAGAGCTTGGAGCTGGGGTTGTAGGTGTGAGAAGGAAGATGGGCGATGTTCAGGAGGGTACCCTATCTCTATTCTCCTTCTTCTGAGAGGGAACTAGCAGGAGTCATGGCCTCAGCCAAGAGGACGGGGTTTGGTAGCATTTTGGACTTGTGGGTGGGGACCTCTATCAACTAGATTCTCAGCTTGGCTCTCTCTGTGAGATCTCTAGGCAAGCCTGCTAGTTGGCTGCTGGCTGGCCTGCCTCCTGGTGGGGAGGGTGGTTCTGAACAAAGCCAGCTGAGAATGGGAAGGCGGGGGGGCTTGTTTCAGGCATTGTCTCCAAACTCTGAATAAGAGATTTGCCTTCCCAGACTTGTTCTTCTTGCAACTGTTGCTGATGACTGAGGTTGCTGTCCTCCCTTCTTCCCCTAAAGAATGAGAACCTTCGAGACAAGCATTCCAGTGCCCCCATTTACTCTTCTTCCAGCCCAAACCTGCCCTGCCAGTCCTTTCTCCATCTAGCAATCCATGGAGTTCAGGACAGAACTTTGATTGGCAGGGAAAAGCCCACTCCATTTCTGTCCCAACAGTACCCCTAAAGAGAAGCTGGCTGGACAGGCCAAGGAGGAGGGTATAGAGAGCACTGTATCTCTGTGAGTGACCTCTTCGAGGAGGCTTCCCTGGCCTGGAGAGCTGTGAAAGGAACCCAAAAACCCCAGGAACCCTGCAGGGAGGAGGCTGTGCTTCAGCTTGTCTGATTCAGCCTATGTAAAAATGAACAGTTTTCCTTTTAAAAATCAACACTCTTGCAATTTCTGGGATCCATGCGATTTTTACAGCTTGGGTTGGATGGGAGGAGCAGTTTTTAACATCAAGCAACATGAAGGGAAGTTCCCTTCAAGCCACCCAACCACATCCCCCACCTTTCATATCGGTGTTTTACCTTCGACAAAAGCTCAGAGTTCTCTGTCATGCCTCTTTTTTCTTCCTGGATCCCAATTGTCAAGCCTTCAAGAAAATGCACTTCAGTCCTTTGTCACTGAATGTAATTTGATAAACTGAGCAGAAACACACTGCTCTCCCCATCCTTTCAAAAACTGTTACTGCCAGAGAAAGGGGATGAGGGAAAGAGATCTGAGGTCTTTGAATGGACGTTTAAGCACGAGCGCACGCACACACACACACACACACAGTCTCATACACATGCCAGGACATAGAGTTGCCTTGGTGGAGGATGTTGAATCCCAGATTCTTGTATGGGGGGGCCTGGCCCTGGGGTCCTGGGACGGATGCCCTCCCAGCTCCTAGCGACTCCCCTAGTTGCAGGCCCTTGTTGCAACCGCCCAGTGGGCGGTGCCAGGGCAGGTTTCGGCTATAAAGGGCTCTTGGCTCCCTGGGCCTGAGAGAACGCCATTGCTGCGGCAGTGTCCCTGCCAGACACAGCCAGCTTAGGGCACTGCCTGTGTCCCATCACCACCAGGCAGTGCCGATTTGGACACAGCTGTTAGCTGCGTTCCTCGTACCTACCTGTCTTCTCTATCGGCAAGTCCCTTTTTGGATTGCTTTCGTTGGGATTGGGTGTGGGGTGGGAGGAGGATTGAGCTTGGGGGCTTTGACAGGGGAGGATGGGGGTATTTAAAAAAATTCCCTGTAAGGCATGTCTCTGAAGCTGAGATTTCTGAGATGATGTATGGGATGAGGATTGTTCCTATTCAGGGAAAGGAGAAAGCAGCATAGTTTTTTCCCTAAAGGCCACCCCTATCCCAGAGGGCTGCAGAGGAGCGAGTGAGGGGCTTCTCCTAGCTGGTCTCCTTTGAGCCGCTGGGAGTGAGGGGCCAGATTGTGCCTGGCAGGTAGAAATGCCTGGACAAGTGCTGCTATCTATAAAACAAAACTAGAATATATCAGAAGATACATAGGGGTGGGGTAATAGGAAGTCACACTAAGGAACAAAAAGGAAAAAGAAGGAAGGCTTTAAGATTTAAGACCATGGAATCCAGAATCCAGCTCTGCTTCAGCAGCATTGCAAACAGCAGGATGGCATCTGGGCTGGGGTTTCTGCAAGCGGTGGTTTAGAAGGGGTCAGTAAAGTCTCTGAACAGCCTCAGAGCCCTTGAAACTGCAAGGGCAGCGGGGAGACTTCAGCCCCTGCAGGTTCTAGTAAGGCAGAATTTCTGGATCTGTGCTGATTTATAACCAGTGTGCTGGCTGGTTAAGTGTGCTGCCATACACCCCCACCCCAACCAGCCTGGATAGCAGAGATCCCAGCCCCTTGTCACAGTAGCCAAGGCACAGCCAGAGAGCGTCCTCTAAACTGTCCTTGAGGGTTGATCGCTTTTGTGGCACCTGTTCTGGAGGGAGTGTACAGAGCGGGAGAAGGGTGGGCAAACAGACCACCTTGGGATGAATATCTGGGGCCACAGCTGGGTTCTAGGGCCAAAGGGACACCCTGGAACTGCTGGATCAGCAATGCCTGCTCCGGCCTTGCTGTCCCTGGTCCCTCTCTTCCTCAGCTCCTCAGCATAATACTTTCCCACTGGACTCAGAACTTAGCAGACAAAGGGCCCCACCAATGTCAGATGGTGTACCAAGAGAACTTAGAAGGGAATGGGACCAGCCAGAGGCCCTGGGGAGGATAAGGAGTTTTCCAAGGGCTCCTTCATTCCATCACAACAGGACAGGACTAAGAGCAGAGAGAACTCCCTGAGGTGGAATCCCAAACTTTGTCCCCCAGGCTAGACTTCCCTCAGTGTAGACAAGAGGCCAGGAAGACCTTACGCAAACTCTTTTGGTCCTGAATACACACCCCTGCTTCCTCCTACTACCCCTGATCTGTCTGGACACTCCGGCCAGTATGCTCAAATGACCATCCCCACCATTACGCCAGGCTTCCTTGTTTTCCCTTTCTGTTTAGCTCTGCTTGGAGGAATCAGTGGTGGTTTTAGGGAAAAGCAAGGGAATAAGTATCATTTGAAAAAAATCAGAGACAAAATTATATAAAATTGACTGTAGAACTGACAATCCCTCTGTTGTCAGCTTTAGTTTTCAAAAGCATAGACTATTAAACAAAGGGGGAGCTGCCATGTAGGACAGGATCTCATGGCTCCCGGGGACAGGTGCTGTTTCAGTGGGAGAAGAAACAGGATAATACAATGGGGAAGTGCAGAGATTCTGAGCTTCAGTTCTCTTATTGATACAAAAAAATAACATGTAAATGTAATATCTAAAAATAGTACTATCTCACAGAACTGTTGTGAAGATGAAATATAATTATAGAAGTGGAAAAGATGTGTTGGCAATACAGGACTGCACATGTATTAGGGACTTGGAAGGTACCATGTCTTCTTTCCTGTGGGTGTAGCAAGCATAAGGCAGATAGCACTCCTGGGAAGCTTTGTGCCTTAGTGAGGAGCAAGACCTTAGGCAGACCTGCCCCTGTGCATGGGTGTTTTCTGAGCCCAGAAAGAGGGTGCAGAGGCTGTGCCTTGCCTACTATCTAAGTATTCCAAGAGTTTCTGAGGCCTGTCTCCTGGCCACTTCTGCAAGGACTGTAGATGCCATCCAGGCACAACTCCACTTGAACCAGTATCCCCCTGACTGAGCTCCCGGGCTGCTCTGACTGGTTTCAAAGTGCCTGAGGAGCTACAAGAACGTGCTTGGCAAGCCCTGAAATGAGGCTTTCCAGCACTACCAGCAATAGCTGAAGTCCACGGGTGTGCCCTGTACCCAGGGGAAGGGTTGTGTGTGTGCATGTGTGGGGGTGTCCAGAAGTTCCTGTGTTAGCTAAAGCCTTCCTTGAGGGAGAGAGATGCTCGCTGGGGAATAGGAAGATCATTCTATAGCCAGAATGAGAAAAATATTCTGTCCTACGGCACAATTCTACTTCCAGAGCTTCAATGGTTGAGCTGTGCCCTAGTTCTGGTGCAGTCCACAGGGGGCCAGTCACACACACTCCCTGTGGCCGAAGGTGGGATTGGGTGATACTAGGTATTATAGTCTGGGGTCAGGGGCAGGGTTAGTCTACCAAGGATTAAGGATCAGTCTGGGATGTGACCAAGAGGTGTCTTTTAGGTCAGAGTTATGGGTCAGACTGAGGTCTGGGTTAGGGCCCAGTCTGGAGCCAGAGTCTGAGGTCCATCTGAGGCTGATAGAAGGATGTCTTCTGGTGGGATCTGACTGGCAAAGCTGGCTGCTGACCTCTTCTGTCCTAGCACCCTCTTAGCAATCCTGTGCCCCAGCCCCAGCATTCCTCCTCTCCACAGCAGCTCTAGGGAGTTATGTAGAATTATAATGCTATGGCTTTACTTTTTTTTTTCCCCCTAAGTATCATTTGGGACTTGAGCAGAGAGATGATTCCAATGAGAAAATCCAGCAAATTTTTCTGAGGGACTGACTATGCTGTCCCTGTGGAAGTTCCCCAGGAGTCCACTTGGTAGCCAGGTGGTAAAGACTCAGAGTTTCTCCCTCATTTCCTCTCTGAGCTCCCATTTTACACCTGAACAGGAAGAGAGGCAATGGAGGACCAAAGAGAGCAAAAACCACCCCTGCAGGAGTAGGAGGGTGGTGGAAGGCAATTAAAGTGTGTGTGTGTGGGGGGGCCTCTAGGCCTGTGACCCCCATAAGACACTCCTGTGGACTCTTGGTTTGGTGGCTGGGAGGTGGGAGTTTTGTGACTCTGACAATGATGCCCCCATTATGTGTACTGGCCTTTGCGTGTGTGTGCTCAGGATCAGCCTGCACATCTATTTGCATCTCCATAACGCTGTGTTCATGTCCATTCTTTTAGAGACAGATCTCCCATGGGTGGATGTCCCAGGGTCATCTTGCTCATTTCACCATCTTGTGGCCAATGCTGTGTGCCAGGGTGAGGCTAAATTCTTAGGGTTCCTCAGGACAGCAGGGCCTCAACAATCTCTCTTAGCCCCATTTTACCCCAACTTCATCCTCAGACAGGGAGTAGAGCGGGCCTAGCTTCCCCACCTCTGGGTGCCTGGTCTACATGTGACTGTTTTGTGAAACCTCCCTGCTTGGGTGTGGGGGGGTGTTCTCCATCTATTTCTGGGACAAAAGTGGTCCTGACAGGGACTTTGTGAGTGGCCACCTCCCAAGAAATCTGGGGTGGAAGTCTGATGGAACTGAAGCAGGAGTGGAATCCTTTGGGAGCCTACAAGTTGGCCCCTGGGGACTGATCTCCCACTAGGAAAACCGAATGAGGAAAGGGGGAGAGGGAAATGCTTCCCCCGAATTTGTAGTACTACAAATGTCCACCAGGTGGGGTTCCAGGGCAGAGAGAGAGAGCCGTGATGACCAGAGCTAGGAGCAAGAGACCAGCCTTTGGATCTCTGGCCACATCAACCTCGGCAGGGCTTACTCAGAGAGGGACACTACATTTGCGCGCTCCTTAGACGCTCACACACATTCTCTTCTAGTAAACTCTAAAGCAGAACTCGTTTTGGGAGCTGAGCAGGTGTTCAAAGGGGGCTCTCATTTCGTTTACACACATACCACCCTCAACTAAAGGTGAGATATCAAATCTTTGGCTCTGGGAGTGGAAGAGAAAACGACAGAGCCAAGGGAGCTGGGGAAACAAGATGCACGCGAGAGGGAGATCCAGGCATTAGGTAGACAGATGTCAGGCTGGTATGCAGAGCTCCATGTTAACACAGGTTTGCAGAAGAGGCCAGATGACAGACCTAAGCATAGAAACACAGACACACAGCTCTTGAGAAAACACACAAACACGCAGACACATCTTCTCGTTCCCCAGACTCCAGGCCAACGCAAAGACGCACACGAGCGCGCACAGACACGGATGTGGCCCCGGGCCACACGCACACCTCACCTAAGCACGCGCGCTGGGCCCTCTGCAACTAGCGCTGAGATGGTGGCCACGCTCACTCGGTGTCTTTATTTACTCATTTGTATCAATGAATGTTTGTGCCCTTCTCTCCTGCCTCTGGTACCCAGGTCGCCGCAGCATTTGTCCTGGCGTGGGACACTCGCTGGGACCAGCATCGGGGTACCTCGGTCGCTGCCGGCGTTGGACAGGGACTGCAAGCGCTGGAGGTCTCGAGGTGGTCCCGCCCAGGACGCGAACAGGGACAGGGCAACCTCAGGGTCCTTCAGAGAACAGACATATGTGGGGGGAGGATCTTGGAATTCGAGGATGCCGGGATCAGGATGGGAGACCTAGGATAGAATCCGACTGGGAACGGCAAAGGACGGGTCCCGGGAGATAAGAGCCAGCGGGTTTGGGGTTCAGGACCCTAAGCACAGGTTCAGGGGCTTTGGGCGCCCCCCAGTCAAGGGGGTAGTCCGGCCAGAACCCCTGCTGCCGAGAATACAGCCTACGCGGGACTGCCCAGAGGGGGAGAAGGGGGCTAGTGACCTGAGCGAGGGAAGTAGCCTAGCAGCCGAGCGGGCACTAGCGAGTGCGCCCTGTGCGCGTGTGTGTGTGTGTGTGTGTGTGTGTTCGTGCGCGCGCGTGTATCTCATCTCGTCCGTCTGTAGGTGCTGGGCTCAGCGAGACGCCGGCGAGAAAGAAGAGGAGGCGAGAGGTGAACTGAGTTTGATCCTGCGGCGGCTACAAGTGGGTCCCGGCGGGCGGCGGGCGGCGGGCGGCCGGGGCGGGGCGGGAGGCCGGCCTGCGCTCACACGCTCCGGCCGCGGGCCGGCCTCTCACCACGCCTCCCGCTTTTGTGAGCGCCGAGGGTGGGGGGATGCTATATAAACACACGCATTGGCTCGCTTAGGACGCAAATTCACATTGAGAGAAGCTTTTAAAACCACCAGCCCTGAAATCTTGCCTCCTGCTTTTCTCCCTCTTTCATTCCTTTTGCCTCCTTTCTTTCCCCCCCTTTTCTTCCCCCAGCAGCAACTCCAGAGCCGAGAGACCGCGTCCTGGGACGGACTGCCTTTCTTAATTGATACAATAGCCCAGCTCGGGTTTTCCACCTCCTCCTCCAACCCCACCCCGCCTCACCCCTCCCGCCCGCCGCCGCCGCCGCCGCCGCCGCCGCCCCATCGCCCGCCCGGGGCTCTGTCGCCGGCTGCGTCCTGTCCCGGCCGGGCCCGCCGGCTCCGCACCCGCGCTCCGGCCGCCGCGCCCGCCTCGCCGCCTCGTCCGCCGCGCCCTCCTCGTCCGCCTCGGGGGTGCCGCGGCGGCTCTGAGGCTCGGGCGCGCCGCCCGGAGCAGCCCAGAACGCTGGCTAGGGCCTCTCCATTCGCCTCGCCCCAAAGTTTCTGGGTTTGTTGGAATTTTTTCATTTAGGATATTTCCCCCACCTAGCATTTTTTTGGGAATACTTTTGACAAATCGATCGCACTTTTTCTCCGCTAGCTCTTTGCACCCCCTTCTTTTTTTTTCCAAGCAGGGGAAGGAGTTTACGAGAGCGAGGCTCCTTCTAGACAAAGTTTTCCAAAGTTTTCCCAGTGTGATGGTTGCGAGAAGAGCAAATCCACCAGCTTGATTCACGGCTGCGTCTCAACCAACCCTTGAGCAGCCCCTAAGCCCCGCTATAAAGGAACAAACAAACAAACAAACAAAGTTACACCCCAGTTGCCTCGTGTCTCCTTTCTCTCTTCTTTTAGGCAAATTTTTTTCTCCGTCTCTCCGCTCCCCTTGCAGGCTCCACTACCCTTCCCTCGGCCCCTTCCTCCTTCTCTGTTTCGGCTGGGAGGTGCGAGGACCCCCGGCCGCAGCCTCCCCTCCCCCGCTGCTCGGGTCCCCTCCTGTCTGGCCCTCCCCTCCCCCGCTGAGGCCAGCACAGCCAATCCCCCGAGCGGCCGCCAACATGCTCTTTGAGGGCTTGGAGCTGGTGTCCGCGCTGGCCACCCTCGCCGCTTGTCTGGTGTCCGTGACGCTGCTACTGGCCGTGTCGCAGCAGCTGTGGCAGCTGCGCTGGGCTGCCACCCGTGACAAGAGCTGCAAGCTACCCATCCCAAAGGGTTCCATGGGCTTCCCGCTCATCGGAGAGACCGGCCACTGGCTGCTGCAGGTAAGGCGCGTTCACTCCGCTACTCCCTGGGGTCCGCTAGCTGCAAGCGCCGGGAGGACGGAGCTTCGGGCCGGCCAGGGGGCGCCGGGAGCCTGAAGGCGCTGGTCCCCGCCCCGCCCCTTCCCTCCTCTTAGCCTCAACTGCCCGCCTGGGCTTACTCTGCTTGTCTGCAGCAAGGTTCGGAGACCACTGGCGCCTGGAAAGCGGGTTCAGGGGTAAGAGAGGTTCCCAGACCAGTAGGAGGCCCCAAGACTGACTCTCCCAGGTCGCGGGCAGCCTGGCAGGGGTGCTTCGAGAGCCCTGAGGGCTCCCAGCGAGTCGGAGGGAGCATCCGCTCCTGTGCGCTCCAGGCCCAGGTGCCGTCGGCTTCCTGGGCTTTGGCTGAGTCTTTAGGAGGCGAAAACCGAGTCGGGAGAGGAGGAGGGGGCCGGTGGCAGCTTGAATCGCCCCTTTAAAACTGTGTTCCTGCCGTGTAGTCTGCTGCTCCAGGTACTACCATCCTGGTTCGCGGTCTCCACAAGTGTGTGTGTTTTGTGGTGGAAGAGGAAGAAGGTAACCCAGGGAAAATGAGAAGCCAGAGACGTGAGGGCTCTCGGCTTTCGGGGAAAAGGGTCTGTTTACTTATTGGGTGGGGACAGTTTAGCGGGAGAGAAACTTGGGAGAGGTGTGTTAGACGCCGCACAACCTCACGCTGCAGAAAATGGGGGTAGGGCGCTTTAGGGACCAGACTCAGGTGGGTACTGGGGAGGTTAACCCAGAGTTAACCTCATCAGGGGCTAGACAATAGCTTTGCGATTTGATACACACTAGCTTTTTTCGGGGGTTGGGGCCTCTGGTATTACCTCCTGGGGAAGTGTGTTCGTATGTACATGTGTATGCGTGTCTGTCCGGTGAGTTCTGAGGGGCATTAGGGGGAGCATAGGTGTCCAGAGACAGACAACTATGGCTCCGGCCAGGGGAAGCGAAAGGTGAGCGCTGGGGCGTGTGGGTTGAGAGGTGAGAAAGCTTGGCTTGAAATTAACAGACGCGTGCAATCCCAGCGCGCGCGCATCCCCCTACGGACACCCCCAGTCCTAGGCTTAATGACAGTGGATGGGAGCTGAGAGGACCACGCGAAGTTCCTCTGCGCTGTGGTCTTTTCAAGTCCTGGAGTTTGTCTGCCCATCTCTTTGGGGGGTTGTTCGTGTAGTGGGGTGGGGTTCACTTCAACCAATCTGACTACTCCCAGGTGAAGAAATCCCCAAAGCCCGTAAAGGGTTAACTGTGGAGGTGGTCTAGCCTTTTGGCCGCCAATTAGGAAATAAAATAGCTCACTTGGGCAAAGGCTGCCGCCTAGTTGGAACCAGTCTTCGGAATCCACGGTCTGTCACCGCCCCGACCCCATTTCCTGACCTTTCTCTGCCTCCCCCATGTCCCCCTGACCTTTTTTCCTAATCCCACCAAGGCCCCTGGAGGTCCGCGTCCAAACAGCATAGAAACTGGGGAGGAGGAAGCCTGCTTCTCTCATGCATCCAACCCGGGACCCTAGGTCTCCAGGGTGGAGGAAAATGGGGGGCGGAGGTGAGCGCGAGTGGAGGAGTGCGGAAGGGGTTAATGAGAGCCCTCTGAATCCTAGCGTTATTTCTTTCAGAGTCATTTATCAGATTTTACGGGGGGGACCTCCAAGGGCTCTCCGTTTCCACCGAGCGCCATCTAAACAGAGCCCAGGGCTAAAAATACAACATTTTTGTATAAATTGGACTTGCGGCCCAAGCGGCCGCCCCTATGAAAGTCCTCTTTGTGAAGACCATGGAAACGGCGGACAAATAACTCTTTATTAATGCCACAAAAAACGCACTTTAATTATAGTTAGGCAGATCAGAGGCAGGGGGTGGGGGCGAGGCGGCGGCGACCTCGGAAAATTCACAGCTCAACTTTTGTGTTGAAAGAAAAGAAAAACAGAGGAAAAGAAGGAGAGGAGAGACCCAGGGTCAGACAGAGCGCGGGAGACGCTTATAGCATACGTAGGGAGGGAACCCCGCTCCTCACCGCCCCCCCACTCCTTCGCACCCCACCTCTGCCTTGATTTTTCTTAAAGGGGTAGACGTCGTCTCGAACTGCTGCACGGGGGTGGGGGGAGCTCTCCCGGAGCCTCCAGCCTCGGAATGAGGCAGCGTCTCCCCGCGGCTCAGCCCCCTCCCGGCGGCGCGGGCGCTCCCGGCTCGTTCCCTGTCGCGCGCCGGGGCCTGAGGCGCATGTGGAAAAGTGATTAGAGAATCCAGGTTCTGCAGAGTCACTTTTCGGCTGTGCTGGGGTGTGTACACTTCTAACTGGAGAATAGTTTTCCGAGGAAGAAAGGAAAATGAGGAGGAGGACCAGTCCAGGAAAGGGGGAGCAGAGCTGTCCCCTTGGGGGTGCGTGACTGGGTAGACCTGGAGCCGGAGTCCTTACTTCTGTTGGCGGGCAGGCGGGGCGACTGGACAGGTGGCACCACCCGCCTTTCACTCAGTGCTGTCTCGGCAGAAGAAGGGTTAACGTGGGGTGGGGTAGCCAGCGCGGCGACGTCAAAGGTGAGCGGGGACGCCCTTGCCCCCGCCTCTCTGAGGTCCCCTCAGCTTCCGGTACTCGCGCCGGGCGGACTGCGCCTGCTGTTTAGAGCGTTGGACCGGGCCAGGGCCCCAGCCATTCTCGGCTTGAGCCGCCGCCTCCACCGCCGGGGATCCGGTTACCTGCGCGGGTAGCCGCGCCGGTCCTACCCCGCCCCGGTCCTACTCCGCCCCGCCCCGAGAGAAGAGTCTTCCGCGGTGCTCCTATACCAACCTCCTGGGAGGCCACGAAAGTCCGCCTCAGTTTTTTCCAGGGCAAAATGCGTTAGGAACATTGCGGCTTCGGGCCGGTGACCCCACCTCGCAGAGTCCTCGGAGGGCCTCCGGGTGCCTGCGCTGGCTCCACCAGAGAACGAAGGAAACCCCAGCCCCTCCCCCATCTCTAGTGACTGCCTCCGGGCACCGA
Source organism: Nycticebus coucang (assembly GCF_027406575.1). Lineage (NCBI taxonomy): Eukaryota > Metazoa > Chordata > Mammalia > Primates > Lorisidae > Nycticebus > Nycticebus coucang. The sequence continues at coordinate 70,750,279 of NC_069783.1, read as the reverse complement.
CCGCTTACCGCTATAAATAATCTTTGGCCTGCGGCCACCCCGCGGGGTCTCGCCAGCCCATGGCCTGGAGCCTGGAAATATTTATTCTGAGAGACTCCGAGCCCGGGGTGAGGGTTGGAGACTTCAGCTTCAGGTCCAGCTGTCCGGGATACCTTTTCCCTCCCGAAAGTCATTACTGAAAAACAGCCTTCTGGGGGGATGCCCCGGGGCCTCCAGCCTCCTTGCGTTATTTATTATTCTCTCTAGGCCCTACTCTCCAGTTCTTGCGCACGCTGTGAAAAATAAAACCTGCGTTCGTACGTGCCTGGGTGTATTTGGTGGGGGTGGGGCAGGTGACTGGTGCCAAGGGTTGGAGGCCTCTGCCCCTCCCTCGCCCCGTGGGCCCTCTGGAGACAGGCACCTGAGAGAAGTTACTCATGTGGCTCCCGCAGGGTTCTGGCTTCCAGTCGTCCCGGAGGGAGAAATATGGCAACGTGTTCAAGACGCATTTGCTGGGGCGACCGCTGATACGTGTTACGGGTGCGGAGAACGTGCGCAAGATTCTCATGGGCGAGCACCACCTCGTGAGCACCGAGTGGCCTCGAAGTACGCGCATGCTTCTAGGGCCCAACACAGTGGCAAACTCCATCGGTGACATCCACCGCAACAAGCGCAAGGTAAGAACTCAGGCCCCTTTCTTCCGTGCACCCCGCCCCCTCGGAGTAAGGAGTTCTTGGACATCCACAGAACATCCCCTACCCAAATCGGCGCCCTTGCACACTATGCTTGAGGACCCGGCAGTTCCCTGTCTAGATAGCTTTGAGCCTGGATCCAGGGCCTGCACAAGCCTCCTTCCGGTCCACCCTCCTGTAGTCTACTGCACCCTGGACACCACCAGCTAGGCTGCTTCGGACAGAACTTGAATGTGCGAGGTCTGGGGTGTCCAACGCCTGTCCTTGGTGTGCTCCAGAGAACTGGAAAAAGAAAGGGACCGGACAGTTGGCTGGCGCTTTCCTTTTCACCAGTTTCCCTAGAACTCATTCTAAAGTCAAACTTGGCCCTTCCTGCACAGCTTGTTTTAAGGGAGACACGGACAGGCGCGGGGATGAGGGGCGAGGGCACCTCATGGGCAGCAGTTGCGGGGTCTTGTCAGGAAGAGATGCGGAGAACTTTCGGCCACTGCAAGCTCCAGCCTGGACGGGGGAGGAGGGAAGCGGAGGGGTGGGAGAGCAGCCCAGGCGCGGGCAGGGATCAAAACACACCCACCCCCTCTAAAGAGGAAGAGAAAGTGGGTGTTTATCCCGTGGATTTCCCGAGCGGCTGGAAGAGGCGCGGAGGAGGCGAGCTAGCGCGCACTGAGCAGGCCTCCCCGCCCCCTCTCTGGGCTGAGCGGCCGCGGCAGCTCGGAGCTCGGGCGGCACGTGCTGTTTGAACTGCAGTAACCCGAAAGCTGAGCCGGCGGGCGGGGCGCCGGCCTCCGGCTTGAAGCCGCCAGGAGGGAGGCTGCACTACCTCCTCCACTCCATTTTTTCCCTTTGGGTCAGAGGACTCACCCCAGTTTGAAACCTAAAGGAAGGAGAGGTAGCCTCTCGTTTCCCTGAGCAGTGGCTGGGCTCCGAGGAGGCGGGGGCAGCTCCCTGGGCCAGAAGTCGTATGTGTGAGGTTGACATGGAGCATTGTACTGGTCGCTGACCCATCTTACAGAATTTGGTGTTCTCTGAACAGCCTATGAAGGTTAATTATAGCAGACAAAAGAAGGAATATCAAAGGGAGGAGATTGGCCTTCATTCCCCTCACTTCCCTAATAAATTGACTGCTTGAGGATTGGTCTTAGTCCTACCCCCCAGTTCCCTAATAAATTGACTATTTCAGGAACAGAAAGGGGGCTCCCAAAGTCATCTCTTCCATCTGCCTCACTCAGAGCTGGAAGCAGTTAACAAAGCTTGGGGACAAAGCGGGTAGGAAGTTGTGGGTGTCACTGGGAGAAAGCTGTGGGCTTAGGAATGAGGACTTTTCAAATGTGTAGGATATTTTTCCCTTAGTTTGGGTGACTCCACCAAAGGCCCATTCCCAAGAGAAAGAAGAGAGCTGAGACTCAGGAATCCAGCTCCAAAGCAGATGGCTGCTTGCTTCCTCATTTCATCTTTACAGAGGCTTTGACAAGAAAGGAATTGTCCCCACAGAAGGCTTGGTTGAGACTTGAACCCAACAAGAAACAAAGAAAAGGCTGGGTAGAGCCTGCAACACAGGTCTTTGGCTTCCATGGGTATAGTTGTTTCTGGGACACCGTGTTGAGTCCTACTCTGTCCTGGGGGCTTGGGGCTGCCAGAGCTGGGATGGGTTGGGAGTGCTGGGAAGAAGAAGTCTTGCCCAGAACTAGAGTGAGAGACCCTGGGGCTTTGGGATGAGGCTTTTGCCTTGGAGTTCCACCCATACTCTGACTGACTCAGCGTTGGGCCTCCAGGTGCCCACTGGGGAGGCCTGTCTGGAAAGCCCTAAGGTTTTGGCCTATGTTGTCCATTTAGGAGGGAGGACAGGGAGAGCACAGAGAAACAGTCCCAAGAGGAGTATGTCGGGCAGGAAGAGGGTGAGATGGGGACAAGGCTGGGAGGGGGGCAGAGGCTGAGGACCCGGGATGAGCTGTAGGTGATGTCTCTATTCAAAGCACCTGGCCCTCCAGCTCCTTGGGGTGGGGAATTCCAGAAGCCAGTTCATCCCGGCAAAGAGGCTTGAGACCGAATAGAGGGGCTTCTCTTTTGGTGTACTAGTTGTGTCCTTGCTATAAGGGGCATGTGTGTGTGTCCCATGGTAAATGGGTAGTCAACTAGACAAAAGGATTCTTCCCCCCAAATCTCCCTAATTGATGATCTATAAACCTAAGTTTACTGAATTCATAGAGGCCTGGGGTTAAGTACATAGAAGTAGGATATTGATCCTTTGCCCTCACAAAGTAGTCTAAGCTGAAGGGATAAGAATACCCAAGGTCACTGTTTCTAAATATATATCCATGTTAGTCCTGGAGAGAACAGCCAGATTGCTGGATCCAGTGCCTGGTGGACTCAGTGTGGCCTGGGTAGGTGCTGTTGTGTGCTATTCCTACTGCCTTAGTCATCCCACTCTGCAGTCAGGGACCTGGCTGAGAGTGGACTGCTGGGCCAGGCCCAGCCTGGTTAGAAGGTATGTGCAGGAAGTGGGGCCCAGGTGTGCTGGGGCCTGGCTGGAGGAGAACTAGAAGCGTCACTGTTTCCATTGGGGTTGGTGGCCCACCCCTTCTCTGGGAGGTCTGACCAGATGTGCTGGGAAGAGGCTCCTCACTGCCATCACTGCACACCAGGTGTTTGCCCTGGCTGCTCTGGTGGTCTAGGTCCAGCAGAGTGGGGTTGCCAGGGAAAAAGTCCAGAAAATCTTGCCCGGTCTAACAGAATCATCTCTGGAAGCCAGGCCTGTGTCCCTACAGCCAGGGCCTCAGACTCCCTCCTCCTGGGTTACCCCTCTCCCTGCTGAGGGTCTAGTGTATCTCTGGTGGGTAGGGAAGGGACCCCATCTCTCTCTCTCTCTTTTTTTTTTGTTTGAGACAGAGTCTCGCTTTATCGCCCTCGTGCCATGGTGTCACAGCTCACAGCAACCTCCAACTCCTGGGCTTAGGCGATTCTCTTGCCTCAGCCTCCCGAGTAGCTGGGACTACAGGCACCCGGCACAATGCCCGGCTATTTTTTTGTTGTTGTTGCAGTTTGGCTGGGGCCGGGTTCAAATCCACCATCCTTGGTATATGGGGCTGGTGCCCTACCCACTGAGCCACAGACACCACCTGACCCCATCTCTCTTCATGTGTAAAGAGGCTGGGTATTGCCCTAGAAGGATGGATGGAATCTGGTTATGAAGATATAGTGAAAGAATCAGAGACACGGAGAATTTGGGGGATAGTTCTATAGGATTACACATTTCTTCTTTCCCCTTAGAGAAAGGGCCAGGCCTCTTTGTACTAAGAGGCCACCTGCTTCAGGGCATCCTGGACAGTGGCCCTGAGATACCCTCAGGGTACTTGGAGAATATCTCAAGAGTGGTACTTAGCTTGGAGCCCCTGGACTGGGGAGACCCCACGAGCAACTATCTTGCTGTTTCTACCCAGACCCCTGCCTGCAGGGCCTCTGTACCTGTGCCTTTGGAGGTGGGGATCAAGAAGCCCTGTCTGCCCACCCACCATCCATCACTGACCTGGCCTTTGGGCCCCATCCTGGGGTGAGGGTAAAGGTCAGGATCAGGGTCACCACACTCCTTTCAGAAACCCTAGCCTCCTGGAGTGGAGTGGAGTGACCAGGAGGGCAGAGTCAGGGCACCCACGATTGTGGGATCCTGGGGAAGACTAGCTCATACTTGGCTCTAGGAGACCCCAGACACTCCATCCTGCATAGGATGGGAAGGCTGGTAGCATGATCAGGCAGCCGTGCTGCTGAGAGCTCTGCCCCAGCCCCTGGCATAGGCACAGGGCCTTTGTTCTGCCAACCCAAGTCCTTCACCCAAAAGTTACTGACTGTAGCACCAGTGGTGGGCGCAGGGGCTGCTGAGGGGGTGGTGGCAGGAGCGGATCTCTCTGAAGGTCAGCGGGGGAGGGAGCCCACAGTCAGCTGCCAGGGCGCCTGGGAGTGGGTGCCTCCCTCTGTATGCCCTTGTGCTGGGCAGCAGGCTGGTGGGCGGGCTGGGCGTGGGGGCTACTGCCTGTCTTTGTCCCTCTTTTCGGTGTCCTTCTCCCAGGGTGGGGAGGGGTCCAAGGCTGTGATGCTGATGTGTTTGTTTACTCTCCTAGCCTTGGAAGACAAATGTGGCCTTGGCGGTGGGGAGGCTTGGCTGGGGTCTACTTTGGCCTTGGTCCCTGTGCCACCCTCTGTGTCCATCCTGAGTTCCCCAGGCCTAAAGGGAAGGGGCTCTAGTGGCCTGAGTAATGCTGAGAACAGATCGAAGTATCCTTATCCTTAGAATAAACTTAGGCTATAGAGGAGGATCCCTTTCAGGACTTTTAGATAAATTCAGAAACCACCAAGGGGTAGAGGGCAACTTGATGGTGTCTGGGGTTGTGGGAGGCACAGGTGTCAGGGACTTTGGTGGGTTGGCCAGTTATGCCCTGCACTGTGACCTTGGAAAGCCCTTCTCCCCTGAGCCTCAGCTTTCTAAGGAAGAGGAAGGGTTGAGAGCATCCAGGCAAACCCTTCCAAATTCTGTAGCTTGGTGGGTATTTGCTAAGCTCTGTCCTCCTCTCCCCACCTTGTGCATTTGCTGTCTGTGTGGAAGAGTTAGGTCATGTTAGGGAGGTGGGAAAGAGGTCTTGAAGTACGATGATTACAGTCAGGTGGGGGACAATCACTCTGTTCCCACTGATGTTGGGAGGGATCTGGGCTAGTCCAGAGGGACCAGAAAGGCTGAGTGTGCCCAGCCCCACACACGAGGATGCTGCATTTACAACCTTGGGGAAAGCTGCCTGGCATTTCCACTGGGCCAGGGTAACGCTCAGGCCCAGTAGAAATGTCAGGCAGCTGGGAAGATGACGTCCTCTCTTGTTCTCCCCCCACCCCTGCTTTAGTGTAAAGTACACACCTTGGCGTCACCCCTGTGTGGATGGCTGCCGCAGCGGCTGCCCACGCTGTTATTCTTTCCACTCCATAGGCCTCGGCTCTGGTGGCTTGGCTGGGTGGCCTGCCTGGGCCCCCACCTCTTTCTTTTGGGAAGCTGCTTCCATTCCTCCTAGTCTGAGTCACTGGCCTGGGCAGTGGGTTCCTTCTCTGGTTCTTCTCGCTCCCATAGCTACCCATCCATTTGTCTATCCATCCTTAGTGGCCAGCAGAGAAGCAGGGTGGTTACCTGGCTGAGCAGCTGCAGCATGAAGCGATCACCCTCCCAGGGGCACTGGATGAAAGGCAGGGTGAGGGGGCCCTGGCTGGTGGGGAAAAAGCATTTGTAGAAACAATTACAGGGAATTTGAGCCTTGACAAGCCCCAGTGGTGCCCCCAGACCCTTGTTGTGAAATTGGTCCTCATTCTGGAGGGTGGAAGAGAACCAGCCATGTGGGCTCCACTGGGGGTTTAGGAGGGGAGGTGTCCAAGGACATCCCCTGTGGGTGGAAGCCATCCTCCCTCTTGCCCTTGCCCTGAGGCTCTGGCCTTGGTGGGAAGTCCATACCTGTGGCTCCCTCTGCAGGGCTTGGCCTGGGCCTGGCCAGTTCCCAGTGACCTTTGTTTGGCATTCTTGGCTCACTTTTGGGAATTCCCAGGGAAGCCCCAGAGGGAAACAAAGCAGCCCTGGCTTCTGTGACAACTGTGGTCAGAGAAGGAAGTCGCTTCTCCCTTTCCTTTCTTCACACTGAGCGGCTCCCCGGGCACCTTCCCAGTGTGCCCAAGTTCTGACTTTGGCAGGCAGCTCCTCAGACTTAGCCCACCTGACACTGCCAAGGCTTCCTGTGCCCCAGCTGACACCTCTGCCTCTGCTTGTCCTATGTGGTGGGTGGTGGTTTCTGAGCTTCCCCAGCTTTGGGAAGTGCCTGCATTGTTAATCCTGGACACAGACCCAGGGATGAGGCCGTGGAGTCTTCCTGGTACTCAGAGACCCGAATGTCTTTGGAACAGCTGGGCCGGTGGCAGGGACATGGACTTGATAACCTCTGAGCAAAGCCCTCAGGACTGGAGAGTACACTACTTCCCTTTACTCGGCTTTTCATTTGAGTAGCTTCTCCTCCTGGGGTGCTCTGAGGAGAATGGTGGGACAAGGTAGGTGAAAGGACCTCAGAACATCCAGTTGGACTCTCATTGGACCAGTAGGGAAACTGAGCTCCAGAAGGCAGCCACCTGCTGGCTGTCAGCCAGCAAGTTAGAGGCTGCTCAGAACAAGAGTCTTGGTCCAGCTTCAGTTCTCTTTCCAGAGGCCCTGGCACCAGGGGCCTTCAGGGTACAAAGTGGCAGTGGTTTTCTTGGGACATTCCAGCTCCTAGCCTTGCTCAGCACCTCTTTCCACCCCGGGCCTGGTGTGGGCGCCCTGCTCTTGGAGTCCCTCCGCTCATTTCCAGGTTCCCCATCCCTCTTGTCTGTCCCTGCCCTGCTTGGCCCCCAAAGCCCCGAACAAGAGCGATTCAGCTAGTTGTCGCTAGAGGGCGCAGGGAATGCAACCTACGGGGCAGGGCAGAGCTAGTTAGCGGGTGCGGAAGGCGCCCTGGGTGCTGACTTTGGGAAAACGTGGGGTGGCCCTTGTAGGGCCACTGTGGCCCGTGTGGGCTGTGTGGTGGTGCCTGGCAGGCCCTCTCTAGGTGACTGGAGCATCGTGAAGTTCTGGGCTGCCTCGAGTGAGTAACGTCTACTTTAAGGGCAAGTGGATAGTGGCATTTCATCTGCTTGGTGAAATGAAAGGAACCCCAGCCATCACCTGTTTCAGAGTCAGCATTTTACAGATGAGGAAACTGAGGCTTGGGGAGTGGTGGTGATTGTTCAGTGATCATACAAGAAGTTGGTGGATGATTCGTAGCTAGAACTCAGGTCTCTGGGTGTCCAGCCACTCTTTTCCCATCACCCTGCTGCACGCAACTGGCTTTGACTTTGGTTGGGCCTGGGGGGCATGGCTTCTGCCCTCTTTACCTCCACAGACCCATCTTTGGGCCCCAGTCTCCCATGTGATGCGGCCCTGATCAGTCCCTACCCTGTTCCTTTCATGACAGAGCTCCTAGTTTGTCCTGGGCCAGTCAGCTCTGGGCCTGGAGTGGCCCTTCCTGGGTCCCCTTTTCTACCTCTAGCCTCCCCACAGAGGCCTGGTAGCTGCAGAGTAATTTTTTTGCCTCTCATCTAATTTCCTGAAGAGCCTGCTCAGCAACCAGGCACCACTTTCTGCTCACTCCATGGCTTCTTTGCTGTTTTGTAAGAGACCTTACCTGACTGGTTCTGAGCTTTCAGGGCTCCCCCTCACCCCCAAGCCCCAATGTCCAAGGGCTGAGCCTAGAATCCTAACGACATCATGGTAGAGGGCTGAGGCAGACAAGCACTACCTTTATCTATAACTCTCTGAAGTGGGGCGGCCGCTGAAGGCCCCCCCGGAAATTCCCTAAGACCCCCTAAACTTGGCAAGGTGTGCATGACCCATCCAGGCCTGCACTGTCCTAGGTGACCTCCTATCATCCTTCTGCCTCTTGGCTCTCCCTTTGTAGCAGGAGCAGCCCCAAACCATGCGGGCCTCTCTGCCCCTCACCGGCCTCCTGCCCTCCCTCCCTCTCTCCACTGGGAATTTCAGAATGAAAGTGCTATTGTGAATGCCTGGCTGGGCCACTGAAGGGCCAGCACTGTTATTTCTGCAAACCAGCCTTCCCATTAGCCATGCAGGGCTCAGGCCAGGAAAATGTTACCTTTCCTCCTCGAGCTGACTGCAGGGGAAATTCTCACATTTACAGTTTGTGCAGCGGTTGTGTTTGGGGGCAGAGGGAAGGGCAGTCCGTGTGGTTTGCATGAGGCAGGGTGAGGGGCTCCTCTGTGCGGCCTCTCCCCTCTCAGTCTTTGCAATGACCTTCCCTTGGTGCTTTTGGAGGGGCACCCTTTCTGCTCTGGACTCTGGGGGAGATGGAAGTTGTTGGTTTTAAGTGAGACCCACAGGCTGTCAGGAAATAAACTAACATCCCCATCTCTCCTACACATGAAAAACATATGCTTGGGCTTCTTAGTGAGGAGGGGCCATAAGGGGGGTTGTTGAACCAATCAGGAGGATGGAAGGCAGGGGAGGTGGAAACGGGCTCATTGGCCACTTAAAATGGTCCTGGAAGATGCAGGGAATTAAAAACCTTCTGTTTGTCTTTAGGATCTTTTTGGAGTTGAAAGCCATTGCTCCCATATTCCTCCCTCTATACCTGGCCTGAAAAAATTTTAATGTCATAGCTGTTAATAAACACCCTAGAATCTCCACCCAGGGTATGTTTCTCAGGGAATGAGAATAATTTTGGATCCCAGGAAGTCCTCCTTGTGAGCTAGCTTCAAACTCTGTTGCTTTCCCATCAGTAGAGGAGAAGAACCACCTACTGATTTTCCACCTCTTCCCCATCCAGTCCACTGACCTGTGTTTCACTTCTCCTGGGCACTTCTGTTTGTGCCCTGGATTTAGGAATGGGCCCCTGCAGTAGGAGGGCAGCCTCCATGATCCAAGGTTCTGCTCAACCTCCTCCTACAGAATTGTTGGCAGCTGGACTGCCCAGTCTCCAACCCTTTGCCATTGTGTGGAACTTGGAATTTTCCCTGGTTGTAGTTGTGGGATAGGTGCCTCGTCCAGGTAGAGTGTGGGCCAAGCCAGCTTCAAGGGTCAGCCCAGGGCACCCACAAGCCTTTCTACACTGCCAGCTCACCCACCTGCCTTTCTACCCCCTAGGTCTTTTCCAAGATATTCAGCCATGAGGCCCTGGAGAGCTACCTGCCCAAGATCCAGCTGGTGATCCAGGACACCCTGCGTGCCTGGAGTAGCCACCCTGAGGCCATCAACGTGTACCAGGAAGCTCAGAAGCTCACCTTCCGCATGGCCATCCGGGTGCTGCTGGGCTTCAGCATTCCTGAGGAGGACCTTGGGCACCTTTTTGAGGTCTACCAGCAATTTGTGGAGAATGTCTTTTCCCTGCCTGTCGACTTGCCCTTCAGTGGCTACCGGCGGGTGAGGATCCCGGGCCTCGGAGAGGAGATAGGGCATCCTGAGCTTATTTACCCTCAGGGAGGGCAGCTTTCTGCTAGGCACAGGGCACATGGATGGGAGAGAGGGCTCTGCAAGAGGGCAGCTGGAACCTTGGCTTGGCTGTCTATGTGGATGACAGCTCCTTCTCCCTTCAGGGCATTCAGGCACGGCAGACCCTACAGAAGGGGCTGGAAAAGGCCATCCGGGAGAAGCTGCAGTGTACCCAGGGCAAAGACTACTCAGATGCGCTGGACATCCTCATTGAGAGCAGCAAGGAGCATGGGAAGGAGATGACCATGCAGGAACTGAAGGTGGGGGTGGCGGCTCCTGCAGCGAGCAACAGTGCACCTATGCCCCATTGTGGAGCTTCCTCTTTGGAAAGACCTCTCTCTCTTTCTCTTTCTCTCTCTCACAGCACGTGCTTTCTGAGTGGAGTTGGAGGGGGCAAAACTGGAAGCAGAGACTGTGTCTGTGTCCCTGCACGGGGCTACCTGACCTCCTTGAGCAAGCAGCTCAGGGCTGGGAGGGGTCTCAGTTCCTTTCCAGTTCCCCATAGCCCTGGAGGCTTCCTAAGGAAGTGTAGGCCTTGGAGGGGAAGCCACTTGCTTGAGGCCACCTCAGCCCTTGGGGAACGGCAGGGAAGATTTGTGTAGACAAGGAGGTCTCTTCTTCCACCCACAGCCTTTTCAAGCTGGTGGCACTTTGGTGGCTGTCCCATCCTTCCTGGCACCTGCTGAAGCCAGCTGGGCTCCATGGAGGGCTTCCCGCCTGCCCTGTTGTGGGGAAGTGTTCCTCCTGAGAGGGGTCCGTTAGTCCCTCCCCACTAAGCTCTGCTTGCCCCCTCAATGCCAGGTACCCACAGATACTCACTGAAGACTCCCCATCCCCACTATCTCTGCTTCTTCATATTCTATCTAGCTCCAGCTTTTTCCCTGGGGAGCCAGGAAGAGCCTGGAATGAACTCTCCTATTGTGCAAGTTTTGTGACTTTTAGGTGCTGTGGCAAGTAAGGGACCCAGGCTGCTTTATTCCTCTCTCTGGGCCCAGAACCCATATTTGTAAAATGTGGGACTTGGAGTGAGAAAACCTACTGGGGCCATGTCCTGTGGCACCCATACCCAGTATCCAGCTCCCCAGAGAGCCCTTGGGGAGTCTTTAAGTTCTCTGGGGGTTATCTCCCCTAAGCCTTCTCACTGCAGCCCCACTACAGGCCCTCAGGGCTGTGGCCCCATGCTACCTCCCAGAATCCCTAAGCTCCCCTGATGCCCACCAGCCATCCTCCTCCTGGGAATGGAGGAGAATGCTGGGGCTGGGAGTAGGAAGGCCGGGTGTAGACCCCACGTCTCCTACACACATAACACAAGTGTACGCACTGGCTGCCCAGGGTTTGGCTCCTTGGATTTGTTCCTTTTCTTCTGTGGGCTCACAGAATTGATAAGGCCTCAGGGGCTGGCAAGAATCCAGCAGTGAGGAGTGACCCTAATCTCAAGAGACTAGCAGGCTAGTGCTTCTGCCTGGTCACAGCAGTTGTGTCTCCTGCCCAGCCAAGGACTGGCTGTGACCCTTGTGCCATCGCGGCCCTGATGCCCAGGCATGTGAGGCTCAGAGGAAGCAGAATTCTCAACAAGAAGTGGGTAGGGCCCAGCACAGATGGCCCTATGCACAGGGCATGCTGGCAGAATGGGGCTGTCCCCAGGATGGGCCGGCCTGGCTGAACCCAGATGGTCAATGGTGCCTCTCCTCTGTGCCACTGCAGGATGGGACCCTGGAGCTGATCTTTGCGGCGTATGCCACCACGGCCAGTGCCAGCACCTCGCTGATCATGCAGCTGCTGAAGCACCCCGCCGTGCTGGAGAAGCTGCGGGAAGAGCTGAGGGCCCAGGGCATCCTGCACAGTGGCGGCTGCCCCTGCGAGGGCACCCTGCGCCTTGACACGCTCAGCGGGCTGCGCTACCTGGACTGTGTCATCAAGGAAGTCATGCGCCTCTTCACACCCATTTCCGGCGGCTACCGCACTGTGTTACAGACCTTCGAGCTTGACGTGAGGCTGGGGGCCCTTTGGGCTGGGTGCTGGGGGCCCCTAAGGGCTCTGCTCTGGGGGCCTGGGACTGACCGAGGGGGATGACTAGCTTTCTGCTTGGGTACCTCAATCTATTGGGGGTGATAGTGCTTGGTTTCAGGGAGCTTTCAGTCTGATGGGAGAGATGCAGCTCCAAGTGCAGAGTGAGAGGAAGCCAGGCCAAGTGTCACGTGTGAAGGTGCATGTGGATGTCTGTTAATGTAGATAAGACTGAACTAACATGAGCAGGGGAGGCTGGCCAGGCCTGGGGACCACCGTGTCTTTAGGAGCTAGGGACAGGCAGGCAGTTCTAAGCCCTACCCTGGCCACCTCTGGCTCTCACCACCAGCCCCCTGACCCCCATCTTGCCTGCAGGGTTTCCAGATTCCCAAAGGCTGGAGTGTCATGTACAGCATCCGGGATACCCATGACACAGCACCTGTGTTTAAAGATGTGAACGTGTTTGATCCTGACCGCTTCAGTCAGGCACGGAGTGAGGACAAGGATGGCCGCTTCCATTACCTTCCATTCGGCGGTGGCGTCCGGACCTGCCTGGGCAAGCACCTGGCCAAGCTCTTCCTAAAAGTGCTGGCAGTGGAGCTAGCCAGCACGAGCCGTTTCGAGCTGGCCACCCGGACCTTCCCCCGCATCACCCTGGTCCCTGTCCTGCACCCCGTGGACGGCCTCAGTGTCAAGTTCTTCGGCTTGGACTCCAACCAGAACAAGATCCTGCCAGAGACTGAGGCCATGCTGAGTGCCACAGTCTAGTCCCGCTTCAGCCACACCCACCTCAGCCCCATCATGGGGTGGGGGTGGTGGGAGGTAGAAACCTGTGTGTGGGAGGGGACCAAACCTGGGGGGGCGAGTGACCCCCATTCTTGCCCTTCCTGGCTCCCCCTCCCTGGCAAACCTTATTCAAAGCCAAGAGGGCCTCATCCTTCCTGGGGATGGACTCCCCTCCTGGCTCCTGCTTCCCCCCCCAGGTGCCTCCCAGTTCCCACCAGCTCAGCCTCTGGGAAATGGCGAGACTGGGGCTCTGCATGCCCATGACAGTGTTAGATGTTGCTTGTGCTACAGTGTTTGCTTGTGATGTTCTGAACTTCTCCCTTCCCTCTGTTCCTTCCCAGCCCTTTTAGATGGAGGTCAGGCCATTGTGTTGGGGGTGGCGGGAAGAGAAGTGCCCCTTTGGTGCACTCTTCAGCGCTCTCTCCCCACTGCCCCTCCCCCTTTGGTTGCCAGAGAATAGCATCCTGAGTAATGGAACAGGAGTCAGCCCTGGCAGGGGCAGGGGCACCACCAACGTGGAGACCCCCACCCCCACTTCCCTCTCACCAGTTTGGACATTTGAAATTAACTATTGCTGCTACTTGTTCTGTCCTCTGACCTTGGGTCAGAGGAGCCCCAGGCCTGTCCCCCTGCATCCTCCCTGCTGGCCCTGGGCAGGCGCACTGACATCCCACGTCCTAGCCTCTGCTGAGCTAGGCTGCCCTCTGCTACACACACACCCAGCTAGGCCTTGGCTTGTGGGTTCCCCACTCCCGTATTTATTACCTGATAGAGAATCCTGGCAATGTGGGTGCCTGGAGCAAACATTTCCTCTATCCTCAGCCTCTGTTCTACCTGCCCCAGGTGAGACATCTGTGAGTGAAGAGGAAGGGGTCTCCTTCAAACCCAGCCCCTTGGCCTAGGGTGGAGAAACTCCCCAGGCTTTAGAAGTTATTTGAGTTCAACCCCAGAGCCTTGCTCCTGGGCTGAAATCCAGCCCCTCTGTATGTTGTCCCCTATGGGGGATGGGGCCATGGCCCATTGCTTCCTGCCTGTCCCCCATCATAACCCCAATTATGTGGATTTGGAGGCTGCCATGGTTCCCTGATTGGCCACTGTTCACCCCAGTGCCCCTCACTCCAGCTAGTGAGTATGCAGGATACAGGTTCATTCTGCAGGTGAGAAGCACGGACCTGGATCTTCCCTTCCTTGCCCCTTACCTTGTGCCCTTAGCCCTTAGAAAGGTGCCCTTGATGTCCCTTCTGCTCTATGCCACTGTCTGCTTAGTCCAGCTCAGGGGAGTGGGGACAAGATGAAGGCAAGGAGGAGGTGAGCACAGAGGCAGTCCTTCCTTCAGTGCCTGGAGGCTGCATGGCCTTGGGAAGCTGCAGGGTAGGCTGCAGGGAGAGCTGAGGACCAGGGTATGTGCCATTTGTCAGAAGGGATTGGGTTGAGAACTGGAGAGTCTAGATGACTGGGAAGAAGAAGAGTAGCTCCTGCCACTGGCATTTTTAGTGTTGGCAATTTAGAATGCCTCCCGGGGATGGTCTGGGGGCCTTTGGTGAGTCTCTAAGCAATTTTGTCTGTTTTCAAAATTTTCTTTGCTTTCCCATTTCTCTATTGGTTTCTGATGTTATTATAAAAGCAGTGACTCCTTCTCTTTACAAGAAAGTCAAAGCACAGACGAAGAAAGAAGGATGTGACGATCCCCCAGTTGCGGCTGCAAGCAGCTTAGCACACCCCCCAGTGTCAGTGGGCAGACCCATGGTGGACCCATGGGCCTTGCTGGTAGACTTTACAGGAATGGGCTCATACTTCTCAGACCGTTCTGTAACCACCGATTCTCAAATGTTTCATTTCATAGTACTTTTCACTACTAAAAACCAGTGTAACAGACATTCTCGGCAAAAATACAGTAGAACCTCCATAGTTGACCCCCTCCCTACACCTCCTTTAGTTGACCTAATTTTCACAGACCAGACATGCACCCCATGTACATATCAGTACAACAGGCTTAGTTCCTTATGTTGACCAGTCTGTTATACTCCCTTGGGTGGTCAACTTACAGAGGTTCTACTGTAGTCTGAATTTTTAAAAAAAATTAGTAAAATCCCTCCAAACCTCCACTGTCCCCCTAATCCTGAAGAACAGGCCAAAATGTGTAACGACTCATCAAAGCTTGCAAAATAGCTGCATGGTACACCAGAATCTGTTACTCACAGAAAAGCCCAGGTTCATTTTCTTTGAAGGTGATCAACCGTGCCCTGAACCAGTTGTTTTTGACTGAATAACCTTGAGTGCCATAAGTGTGACTTCATACAGGAAGCATGCCAGGTCTGGCCCTGGCATGCTGGAGGGCTGGAGGGGGCTGGAGGGCTCGGAAAGGCCTCAGGGGCCTTCCCTTGGGGTGGCCAGCCTGGGAGGGGAACAGAGGGAAGAGCTGAATGGATCCCTGTGAGAGAAGAAAGAAGGATCATTTGCCCTGCTGGGTCTCAGAGGTGACAAGAGAGAGCTACAGAAAGGTCTGGCTGGCTGACAGCATCCCACCATCAGAATTCACCCATCTCTCCTCTGTAGATCTGTATTGAGATATCTGTGTCCATGTGTTTGCTTGTGTGTTTTATAGAGCTAGTGTTAGATGAGTGATGTTTTCTCACTTACCATTCCTAACTATTGTAACTTGACATTAAAAAGACAAAACCCCACAAAACTCTTCCCGCCCTGGGCTTGCAGATTGAAGCACTTTTGATGTTGGGCGCTGGCATTTGTGTTCTGGGCACCACCTTGCCCCCCGGCCCAGATCGCTATAATATTATTTTATACACAAGACTTTTTTTTCATAAATGTTATAATTTTGTGTCTGTCTTTATAAACTATTATAAGTACTATTTTTGTTATAATTCAAAATAGATATTTAGTATAAAGTTTTTTGCTGTTAAATATTTGTTTTATTTAGTAAAATATGAATTTTTTTCTCTATTGTAAACATGTTCAAAATATTAATATGTTTTTATCACAGTTGTTTTAATATTGAAAAAGCACTTGTGTGTTTTGTTTTGATATGAAACTGGTGCCGTATGAGTGTTTTTTTGCTGTCATGTGGTTTTAATCTGTATATAATATTCCATGTTGCATATTAAAAAATGAATGTTGTGCATTTTGTGATCTTGGAAATACTCAATATGGCTCTTTTATAGGCTTCCATAATAAACTGTGGGGACTCACACTTGTCTTCTTTGCCTCTCTGGTCTCTGCCTTCTCATCCTTACAGAAAGGGTCCTCCTGAGCTACCAACATTCACATCAGCAACACCCAGCCCGATTTCTCAGGAAGTTCTTCCTAATAATAATGTCTTCCTTCTTAATAATAATAACATCTGACCTGTGAGGCCAGTTGACTGCTCTGTGTGTGCAGGCACAGAGAAGTCTGGGTAGTATCCTGGGAGGAGTGGATTCCCCTGGGGAGGGAGAGATGTAACTGGTCAACCCGTTGGGACAGCTGGGAGGCCACTCACCCCGGCACAGTGTGGCTTTCACTGGCTGTACTAGTTGTGTCAGGGCTGGGCATGGGAATGCAGAGATCTAAGGAACTGTCTTCAGAAACCACCTGGTCAGATTGAATGAGGACTCAACGTCAGTGTCCACAGTCACGTGGCAAACTGCAGAGCAGAATTCAATTCCTCGGAATTTCTGCCTCATGTCTCATGTCAGCACCACTGAAAGCCTGTGTTATGGTTGTTGCAGGATCAAACAGATTCTGTGATCAAATAAGTTTACGGGCCTTATCAGAACCTTGAGCATAAGGAGTAGTACAGTGTAGGGTGGATACAGGCTGCAGCACTCTCCAGGCCTATCTGAGGACTGAAATCTCATCCTCTTTTGTTGATTAGCACATTTTTATAGAAAGCTCCACAGCCTGTCACTGAGGTCTGAGGTGAGACTCAGCAAAGGGCATGACATTCAGTGCAGAGACAAGCAAGACCCAAAGTGGTTCCAAGGACCACGAGGTAGTGGGTGGGGAGACAGGGCAATGAGAGACAGAGCCTTGACTCCCAAGCTGCACACTGGGAACCAGAAAGACCACAGAGTGTCCAGGCTGGTCCCAGCCTCTTCCGTGCATGCCCTGGTCCTCTCCCCACAGTCTGGGAGAGAAAGTCCATCCCTGAGCTGGCAAAAGGAGAAAAGTCTCTTTGTGGCTGTAGTGTTTCTTTTTGGTACAGTCTGTTGGACCCAACCTCAGCCCAGAGCACCTGGCCTAAGTACACCCTGGGGCACAGGGTATTGCCCTGCCTGGGTCACAGAGCCAGACACCCAAAAGAGAATTACCCAACATGTGAGTAATGCCACCAGGGCAGGACGCTCAGCCATCCTAGTCATCAGCTCATCTGCCCTGTGTGGCCTTTCTGCTTCACCGACCACCCTGTCCACACTCCCTGGTGCCCTGGGTGGTTCCCGCAAGCCTGCGCGTTCCCTCCAAATTGGGGCCCCAGCTCACTGTTCTCAGGGTGGGGAGGGGCAGGGGTGATTTCCCTATTTTCCATATGGTAAAGTAGAGTCTCACAGTGGCAGCAACTTTCCCAAGGCCACACAGAAGTGAAGGGTAGTATTGGCCGCCTGCCCTGCCCAGCACATGCCTGGCACAAAGGGGCTGCCTCAGACAGAAGGCCCCACTATCAGCAGAGGCAGCAAAAAGCCTCTGCTTCTGCAGGGAAGTGTGCCAGGGAAAGGTAGCAGTTTTTCAGAGTGTAAATTCCACCTCTCTTGGTGGAATGTCCTGTGTGGCAGTAGAGGTGAAGGGAGCATGGTCCCTGGGCTGCCCTTGTCCTGACTACCCTGCTGTGGGGCGGCAGGACGGGCGGGTGGCTGGCCCATTGCCCAGCCTGTCCTTGCCTCTCTTCCGTGGTCCCCGTGGGTCAATGACGTCCGCCCGCCTGCCGGTTTCCTTTACAGATGCTTACCCTGGGATCTCCTGGCCTGGAAGGAGAACACAGGCTGCTGTGGACAGGCAAACACGGGCTCTGTTTGTCCAGGGATTGGGGCGCCAGTTTGGAGGGAACGCACAGACCGCACATTTTGCCACCTCCCTGCAGTTTTCCAAAACAAGCCTGGCTTTGGCTGTGCCTGGCAGCTCAGGGTGGCCAGGGGCTGGGAGCCAGGAACAGGGCAGGGGAGAGCAGGCCCTTGGAGCCAGCAGGGTGAGGTGATCAGGTGAGGACAGAGACATTGCTCCGTCAGCTCTGTTTAGCTTTGACATGACATTAAGGAGAAGGAAAAGGGGGAGAGAGAGGCAGTGAAGTGTGGAGAGACAGGGGAGAGAGAGAGAGGAGAGACAGAGATGACTGTTTATGTCCGGCCTCCCAGGAGACCCTTCTTTATAGCCCCTCCAGCCTTGGCCTCCTCCTTGCAAAGGGAGCCCCCACCCCATCCTCCAGCCCTGATGCTCTAAGACTCTGCCCTCCTCTAACTGCTTCTCATCCTGCACAGCAGGTGAGAGACCTGGGAGCCCAGAAAGAGCCCAGAAAGGGGGTGCTGTAACTACCTCGCCCCTGCCCCAGGGAGCTGGTTCTGCCCTGGAGGCTGTTCGAGGCACAGTGGGGTTCCTTGGTGGCAGTAGCCATGCAGCCAGGGTACCAGCCCACCTGAGGGTATCAGGCTCCCTGGGAGGCAATGTGCCCACCTGCTTGGCTGTGTCCTCCATCCTGGCTAGTCTGCAGAAGTCCTTCTTGCTTGGCCTGTTGCAGACATGACATTTTGACATGCCCGTCCTCTGGGACTGAGAGAGTGGTGACCCTGCACGTGTGTGCTGAATGTCTTACTCTGAGCCCATAATAGCACAGGCCACATAGCAACCCCTTGCAAGGACTATGATTGGCCTCGCTGGCCAGGAGGATGGTTTCTTCTGATTGATTGTCTTGGGGTGGGGTCAGGGGGCTGATGCATGATTGGCAACCCAAGGCAGAGAAGGAAGGAAGTGAGGGAGGGGGCAGGTGGAATCCAAAGGCAGAAAGGCCCTGCTGATGTGAGAGGTGGAAGGAGCTAGCAAGAGAGTGGGGAAGGGTGGGGAACGAGGAAGACCAGGGCTGCTGAATTCATATGTGCCAGGAATGGAGGAGAGTGGCCTGTAAGTGACATTTAAAAAGTGAGATGCTAGAAAGGGAAGCCCCTGCTGCTTTATCTGGGTCATTTATCTGAGTATAATAGTGGGTTGTTCTTCATCAAAAAAAAGCCTGCCTTGTTCCCAAGGGTTTTGTGTGACTCGCATGCATGCACGCATGTGTGTGTGTGTGTATATACTGATGTGTGCATTTTTTATTTTGAAGAAATTATAGATCCATAGAAAGTTTCAGAGATAGCACAAGAGAGGTCCCATGTACCCTTTGCCCAGTTTCCCCCGGTGACTTCTTACATAATTATGGCATATTTCAGTCAACAGTGGACTACATATACTATGGTGGGCTAATTGCAGTGGGGCTGAAAAATTCCTATCGCTTGGTGACATCCTAGCCATCATAAGTTACATAATACATTACATAACATGTTACTTTTCCTGTTTTTAGATACACAAGTACTTACCATTTTGTTCCCGTTGCCTCCTGTATTCAGTACTGTAACCTGAGGTAGGGTTGTAGCCTAGGAGCTACACGGCACACCCAGATGTGCAGTGGCTGTGCCATCTGGGTCTGTGTGAGCACACTTTGTGATGTTCTACAACCATGAAGTCGCCCAACAGAACGTATGCCCCTCGTTAAGCAGTGTGTGACTGTATAAGGATAGTTGGATTCCATTTTATCACACCTGTAAATTCGTGGAAACGTCACTGTAATCAGATGTAGAGCCACTGCACCAGCACAAAGAGCTCCTAGGGCTGCCCCTGCCTGGCCACACCCAGCCCTGCCTGGCCACACCCCCCTGCCAAGCCACACCCGCCCCGCCCCCACCCTCTACTCTCTCCCCACCTCCAGCAACCACGTGTCTGTTCTTGATCTCTACTTTTGTTATTTCAAGAAAGCTACATAAATGGAATAATGCAATATATAATGATTTGAAATTGGCTTTTTCACATGGCACCATCTTTTCATGTACTTATGTGCTATCTGTAAATCCTCTTGAGTGATAAGGGTGACCAGGTTCATACATGATACCGCATGCGTTAGCATTTTCTTCTTAAGACAGAATAATATTCCATTTATATATATATATATACATACCACTGATCCATTGATAACCACTTGAGTTGTGCCTACCTTTTGGCTACTGTGAATAATATTGCTATGAACATTTGTTAGAGTCCTTGCTTTCTATTTTTGGAGTGTATACTCAAAAAGGGAATTCCTGAACCATATACTAATTATACAGTAAATTTTTTGGAACCACCCTTGTTTTCCACAGCAGCTGCACCATTTTAGTTTCTAGTGTACCAGCAACGTACAAACGTTCCAATTTCTCTATACGCTTACCAACACTTGTTATTTTCTGTTTTCTGCTTTTTTAAAAAAATGATAGCCATCCTAAGGGGTGGCTTTAAGTCCCTTGACCATTTTTAATTGAGTTGTTGTTTTGAGTTGTAGGAGGTCTTATCAGACATCAACCACTTATTAGAGATATAATTTGAAAATATTTTCTCCTGTTCTGGGTGTTGCCTTTTCACTCTGTTGATAGTGTCCTTTGATGCACCAAAGTTTTTAATTTTGATATAGTCCAACCTATCTCTGTTTTTGTTTCTTGTGCCTTTGGTCTCATAACCAAGAAATCATTGGCAAATACAGTGTCATTAATCTTTTCCCTCATGTTTTTTTTCTAAGATTTATATAGTTTTAGTGCTATACATTTTGAGTATGGGTCCAGCTTCATTATTTTGCATATGGATATCCAATTTTCCCAAAACTATTTGTTGAAATGATTGTCTGTTCCCTATTGAATGGTCTTGGCACCCTGGTCAAAAATAATTTGACCATGTATATGAGGGTTTATTTCTGAGCTCTCTATTTTATTCCATTGGTGTATATATCTCTCTTTATGTGAGTATCACACTGTTTTGATTATTTATGTGAGTATCACACTGTTTTGATTACTGTAGGTTTATGGTGAGTTTTAAAATCAGAAAATGTGAATTGTGTGTGGTGGCTCATACCTGCAATTCTAATACTTTGGAAGCTGGAGTGGGAGGATCACTTAAAACCATGAGTTTGAGACCAGCCTGGGCAACATAGTGAGATTTTAATGCTCCTAGAGAGAGAAAGAGAGAAAATGTGTGTGTGTGTGTGTGTGTGTGTGTGTGTGTGTGTGTAGGGTGAGAGAGAGAGAGAAATGTGAGACCTTCAACTTTGCTCTTCTTCTTCAAGATTGTTTTGGGTATTCGGGGTTCCCTGGCATTCCATATAAATTTTAGGATAGATTTTTCTATTTCTATGAAAAATAGTATTGAGATTTTGTTAGGGATTTTACATTGAAATTGTAAATAGCCTCGGGTGATATTGCCATCTTAACAATATTACGTCTTCCAACTCATGAACACAGAATGTCTTTCCATTTATTTGTATCTTCTTTAATTTCTTCCAGCAATATGTCATAGTTTTCAGCCGGCAAGTCTTTTGCTTCCTTGGTGAAGTTTATTTATAAATATTTTGTACTTTTTTTTTTTTTTTTTGGTTTTTGGCCAGGGCTGGGTTTGAACCCCCCACCTCTGGCATATGGGACTGGCGCCCTACTCCTTGAGCCACAGGCGCCACCAATATTTTGTACTTTTTGATGTTACTATAAATGAAATTGTTTTCTTAATTTCCTTTTCAAATTATTTATTATTACTATATAGAAATGCAAATGATTTTTATGTGTCAATATATATATCTTGCAACTCGATTCAATTGTTATTTATTTTTGAGACAGAGTCTCAAGCTGTCGCCCTGGGTAGAGTGCCGTGGCATCTTAGCTCACAGCAACCTCCAACTCTTAGGCTTAAGCGATTCTCTTGTCTCAGCCTCCCAAGTACCTGGTACTACAGATACCCGCCACAGCACCCAGCTATTTTTTTGTTTTTGGTTGCAGTTGTCATTGTTGCTTAGCAGACCCAAGCTATTCGAACCCGCCACCCTAGGTGTATGTGGTTGGCGCTCTTGCCAGCGGAGTTATAGGTGCTGCCCTCAATTTGTTTATTAATCTAACCATTTATTTGTATATGGAATCTTTAAGGTTTTCTATGTATAAGATCATGTTATTTGTGAAGTGATATAATTGCCCTGGATAGGATTTCCAGTGCTATGTTGAGTAGAGGTGGCCAAAGCAGGCATTCTTATCTTGTTCCTGATCTCAGAGGAAAAGCACTCAGTCTTGTACTATTGAGTATGATGTTAGCTATAGGCTTTTCAGAATGGCCTTCACCATGTTGAGGCAATTTTCTTCCATTTCTGTTATAATTGGTTGAATGCTTTTATCAGAACAGGTGTTGAATTTGCTTTTCTGCATCAAGTGATTATGTTGTTTTTCCTTCTTTCTGGTAATGTGCTATATTACATTGATTGACTTAAATTTAAAAAATTTTTATTATTAAAAAAATATTTAGGGTCGGCGCCTATGGCTCGAGCGTCTAAGGCACCAGCCACATATACCTGAGCTTGTGGGTTTGAATGCAACCTGGGCCTGCCAAACAACAGTGATGGCTGCAACCAAAAAATGGCTGGGTGTTGTGGCAGGCACCTGTAGTTCCAGCTACTTGGGAGGTGGAGGCAGGAGAACCACTTGATCCCAGGAGTTCGAGGTTGTTGTAAGCTGTGATGTGGGTGGCACCTGTGGCTCAGTGACTAGGATGCTGGCCCTATATACCGGAGGCGGTGGATTCAAACCCAGCCCCGGCCAAAAACTGCAAAAAAAAAAAAATTATACATTGATTTTTTATGTTAAACTGTCCTTGAATAAATTACACTTGGTTGTGGTGTATAATCCTTTCAATGTTCTGTGTGGTATAAATGTATAGCATGCCTTAGGTATGTATAAGGCAGGTCCTCGAATAACATCATTTCATTCAATGGTATATTGTTACGACATTGATGAGAAAAAAATTGATTCCTGGCCAGGGCCACTGTCTATGTAGAGTCAATTTTCCCCGTATCTGTGTGGGATTTTTCTGGGTGCTATGGTTTCCCATTACATCCCAAAGATGAGCCCATTAATGAATTGGCATGCCTACAAGTGCGTGAGTGAGTGAGTGTGCATGAGAGCGCCCTCTGAGGAGAAGGCAGCCTGTCCGTGGCAGGTTCTTACCTGGGCTCCCAGAGCTGCTGGGAAATGATCTGGCTGGAGTTAAGTGGGTAAAAAAATGATCTTTCTTGTTTATATTAATATTTCTTCAATATTATATATAACTCACATTAATTTCTTTTTTTTGTTGTTGCAGTTTGTCCGGGGCTGGGTTTGAACCCGCCACCTTTGGCATATGGGGCCGGCGCCCTACTCACTGAGTCACAGGCACCACCCAAAGCAATTCTTTTTTTTTTTGGCTGGGGCTGAGTTTGAACCCACCACCTCCGGCATGTGGGTCCGGCGCCCTACTCCTTGAGCCACAGGCGCCGCCCTACTCACATTAATTTCAATGTGTTATATTAAAAGTGGTTTTGGGGCAGCGCCTGTGGCTCAAGGAGTAGGGCGCCAGTCCCATATGCCGGAGGTGGCGGGTTCAAACCCAGCCCCGGCCAAAAAACCACACACACAAAAAAAAACCTCTGCAGAGTTTGGGCGGTGCCGGTGGCTCAAGGGGTAGGGTGCTGGTCCCATATGCCGGAGGTGGTGGGTTCAAACCCAGCCCTGGCCAAAAAAAAAAGTGGTTTTGGTGTTTGTTTAGATGTTTGCTAGTGTTTTTGTGAGTAGAAATGTGCTGTAGGAACTTACCTGTTGTTTATGTCAGTTAGCCTAGAGTTTCGTTACATGTTGTTTTACTTGAACTTGCAGTTGCCCAGCACCTATCACGGACACTGAGCGAGGACCTACTGTGCATAGCTATGTGGTTAGGGACACATGCTTAGGTGTGTGTGGTGTGATGAAGAGCAAGGCGGGGCTGCGAGGCGGGAGTGCTCTCTTTTGTACTGCTTGTTTTACAAATGTTTTTTATACCATACATTTATCTTTTTATGTATTTTTCCATTAGTCTGTTGTATTTCACACACGTCGTGAAGTTTAAAAATAAAAAAAAGATGGGATTTACCCTGGGCAAGAGACGAGGGGAGGGGAGGTGCGAGGCACCGGCCTAGTCACATGCTGCCTAGAGGCACTCCTGCCACGAGGTTGTTGGGTGGCAGGCCTGGGGAAGACCCCAACCCTCAGGGAGTGGTAAGGGGAGTGGCACACCCCACAGGCTCCCCCGCCCCCTGGCTCTGCAGGAGAGCTGCTTCCATCTCCAGGCCCTGGTTAAACATCAAAGCTGCGCAAACTGAGAGCACCAGTCCTGGACAGGCAAACAGTAGAGCAGAAACATGGTTTTGTTGCAGGCATAGGGTGAACATGAACGCTGGCCTCGGGCTGAACCATCCGTGGCCTGACCCCACACTGCACTCGCAGAACAGAGATTTTAACCTGGGGTTCATGAATGGCTTAAGGAGGCCTTTACAGCCCCAGTAGTATATTTATAATTTTCATTTTTGTGCCTTCTTGGAGGTGAGAGTTCATAGCTTCCATAGCTTTTAAAAGAAATCCAGAGATCTATAGAAGTTAGAATCAGCGTTCTATATTTAGGTCAGAAATAGTAAAATAATAACAGAGAATTTTATACATCATTCTACTGTGCCCCAGGCCCAATTATTCCTTCTTACAGATGAGGAAACTGAGGCTCCAAGTGCTAAGTAAGGTCCCATGGGTAGCAAGTCAGATTCTTCCATCACAGGTTGTCTCTGGGGGGGGCGTTCTCCTAGAATGGAGAGGAACAGTTGAGGGGTCCAGCCTGAAGCTTGCAGGAAGGCCTGGATTGCTCCTGGCTCAGTGAGAAGACAGCAGAGGCTAGGGGTGGGGTGGCTGCCTGGTAGGCCTGAGGAGCTGCTGCAGAACCTCCAGGTTGGGATGTAAGCTGTCAGGCGTGGCCTCTTCTTTTCCTGCCTGTAGGGCTGGGAGAGGGAGGGCTGAATGGGAAAATGGGGCTCCTCCTAGGGCTCTCGGATAGCTGGAGGAAGGACAGCTTCATGCAGCTGCTGCTCTGGGCTATAGGTGGCCCTGGGGCAGGGGGTGATCCTGGGGGGCTCCTTCACAGTGGCAGGCCTGGAGTTATGCCTGGGAGGCTGGGAGGAGTGATGTGAGCAGGGAAGAGTCAGGGCATGTGTGGGCTCAAACTGGAGAAATGAGTGTAAGGTGTATCCTGAGGGGCCCAACTGACAGCAGTAATACCAGGTGGGGGAAGCCGATGAGGCACTCATGCTTAAGAAAACGACCTGGGGGTCAGGGTTGGTCCCAGGCCAGCAGAAAGCGGCACTTGGAGAGAACTGGTCATGGGGTGGGGCTGTGACAGGGTGTGGATGGGTGGAAGGCCAGGAAGTGATCTTTCCTCAGCCCTCAGCATCAACCCCACCCTCCCTGGAGGGCCTTATCCTTTGAAGGGCAGGATGATGTCCGCCCTGGAGGAGGCGGCGGGGCCGTTCACTTGCCCGTGACTGAAAAGAGTCCCTCTCTGCCCCTCAAGTTCCACGCGTAGGCTCAGGCTGTCAGGCTGAAGGGGATGTGAGGAGGAGGGAGCGGAGGCAGGCCGGAGGGACCTACGTGGAGGTGCCCCAGGGCCGGGCCACGGAGGGAACCTGATATAGGATCTCTGGGGCAGCTGGGAGCCCTGTCTGCGCCAGTGCCTCCCTTTCCTGGCACTTTCACTGCCTCCTGTCTGTGGGTCCCTGGTCTGTCAGTCACCAAGCTGAGTCAGAGAAGCCCTGGGGCTGGGGGCCGCCTGCCAAAGGCCTGACTCAGAGTGGCTGACTGGTTTCTCCAGCCTCTGCCCCTCCCTGCCACAGCACACGACCGGGTTGAGGGCTGGGGAACCATGTGGTTTCTCTCTCCTGGTGGATCCTTCCACAGCCGGGGGCACCCTGGGCCTCAGTGCCCACCCTACCCTGCCCTGGCAAGGACCTCTCCTGTGGATTCTCCTCGTCTTGAGCCCAACATGAGCCCTGCACCTGCTAAGCACCTATGTGGTGGCTGAATGAATGGGTTCCCCCTCTCTGCTAGCTCTGAATTACACTGGGGCCTCCCAGCCCACGCAGGACCTGCTGGCCCCTGGCTTCCTCGATGCCACAAGAAGATTGGAAATGCTCTGTTAATTTTTGTGCCATGGCTCAGAGAGCCGTCTTCCTAATACCCCACTTAGCCCCATCATTAGCTCTGGTTTGATATTTTATTTGAGTGAGAAGTAACCCCCAAACCTTTAAATCAGAAGACCCAAAGCTGAAGAAAAGTGCTTGGCAATCCCACCAAATGAAGGGTTTGGGCAGGGACTTAGGCCTTTGAATCTGGGCTACAGAGAAGAGCAGCTCTTTGGAGAAATCTGCACCCCGAGGTGGGACCCAGGGGCTCCAGTGCTAATAGCTCCCCCAGGGAAAGGAGGTGCTCTGGCTATTGCTCTGCGCCTCTGCCTCTGAGCAGCGCCTCTGCCTCTGAGCTGTCCAGCACCAGCCTGGGACCAGATCCTCAGGGTGCTGAGTCAGGGCTGCTGGCTCGTGGGCCAAGGTGGGCAAGGCTGAGGGGCTATGGTGACAGCTGTGGGGAGCAAAGGCCCAGGTGTTGACATCTGTAAAGACAAGCAACAAGAGACAGGCCCCGCTGGCTCACGGCATGGCCAGGTGGAGAAGGGGCTCTGGCCTTAGGTGCTGCTTGCTCCTGGGGTTCAGATGATGCTCTCTCTGGCTTTATCTCATGGTCCTCCATTGTCTCTGGTTGGCTTTCTTCTGAGTGGGCAGGAGGCTGGCTGGCCATGGGCTGTGTCTGTCCACGCAACCCCAGTGGTAGGAGAATGTCTCTCTCCCATCCTTCATGCAATGACCCCTGGGATGATGCCAGTCAGCTGTGGGCAGGGGCGGACTACTTGACTGGCCAGTAGGGCCGTGGCCTATCCTATGGGTGGTGGTGGGACTTCCCAGAGTGGGGGCAGAATTCTCTACCTGCCCCTCCTGGGCAGCCCAGCCAGCTGCTCTTGTGGGCATTTTCAGCTCTGGGCCATTCTGGCTGTGTGACGGAGAAAGGTCTGACCCGCAGTGAGGCTGGGCAAAGCTGGGCCCCCACCTGTCTTCCTCCTAGGAGATGAGGGGGTTCAGGGACATAACAGACCTGAGAGGGCTTAGATGGGTGACTGTAGAAGCACTGACATCTCAGTAACAAAAGTTTCAGTCCAATTCAGGACAGACAACTCCCACAGGGAAACCTCTTTTCCCCTCTCACACTGAGGAAACAAAAAGTGTGAATAGGCCACACAGACTCACGGGGCCTTCAGGGACATTGGATTACAGGGACCTTTTTTGAGGCCAACACACAGAGAGCCAGCAGGGCCAGATGCCAGAGTCTTGGAGAAGGACCAAGGGCTGTGGGGCTTTTAGGCTCCAAGATCAGGAAAGCACTTGTACCTCCTCTTTTGGGGGTCAGGCTGTTGCAGCATGGTAGCCCTGCCCCAACCCCTCCAGCAGGACTGGCTGCCCTGGGCACTGGCTGAGGCTAGTTTAGGGGAAATCCTGTAGGAAGCCAGCCACAAGGGATCAGTTTGGACAAGTTAGCCCATACCTCCTACCTCACTCCCTTCGCCTAGCCACAAACCACCCAATCTTGCACCAACCATCTTACAAACACCCCACTGGTTAGAAGGTTGCACTGTAGCAAGTGGCACAGGGCAGGGGGTATTCCCTGCTTTGGGCTCAAACCTAGGGGTCAAACCTAGCACAGCTGCTGCAAGGTATAGGCCTGATGTGAGAACATTCCTGAGCTTTGCCGACAGACTGAACATTCTGCCCCTGGGGAGTGTCTCTTGGTGACACTCCTACATCCGGCAAGAGGGCCTCACTCTGTGGAATGGACACAGAGCCCTTTCCAGAAAGCTGGCACACTTTACAAACTCCTCCATTCAAGTTCCACAGATTTCCCCATTGCCTGCCGCCTGCCTGTGATCTTTCCTATCTGAAATGAGTTTCATTTCTCCGC
Organism: Nycticebus coucang; assembly: GCF_027406575.1. Classification (NCBI taxonomy): domain Eukaryota; kingdom Metazoa; phylum Chordata; class Mammalia; order Primates; family Lorisidae; genus Nycticebus; species Nycticebus coucang. Next base: position 70,722,662 of record NC_069783.1, on the reverse strand, counting down.
TAATCTACCCTTGGTTCCAGCTGGGCCTTCTAGGTCCCTTCCAGAAAAAAGCAGGAAGAGCCTGCTGTGATCATGGAGGAGCACAGGGATCCAGGGGACACCTCCGGCTCCCACTTCAATCTGCACATGCTCCCAAGCCCAACCTCAGCGGGCGACCGACCTTGGTGGGTAACTGTCCTCAGTGCCTGTGGTTGGTGCGTCTGTGCTGGGGAATTTGACCCTTGAGTTGAGCCCCTCACATTGCTCTCTGACAGTGTGCTGTGTGTGGCCTGTCTTCCCAATAGCCTCTTTACATGCTCAGGGACCCTCACATTCTATGAATGCACAGCAACAGGGGGCTGTGAGGTTAACTTGAATGTGAACTTCGTTAGGTTCAAATTTCCCATGGAACAGATGAAGCAACTGGTGCAGGGGGTAAGAGTGTCTTTCTCATGGCCAGCAGCTTGCTGAGGCCAGAGTTAGTTGCAGAACTAGGCTCTCTTGGCTCCCAGGCCAGTGTCTGTCCACTTTCTGCGTACCCTGAGTGCTGGGTCAGTGGATAGTAAGTTTCCTGCTCTGAACCAAGCCACTCGCAGGATGTAAATAACATTTTCCACCTTCTCATGCATGTCAGAATGGGGCCTGTACCTCTGGGGAAATGCTCAGCAAATAATCCTTTATGTGTTGTTCAGAATTCTTTTAGTCGCAAGTGGCAGACAATCCCTACTCAAACTAGCTTATGAACAAGGAGGAATTTATTGCTTCATGTTCAAGGTGGTCCAGGGAGGAGCTTCTTGAGACTGAGGGGCCTGGGAAGACCATTCTCCTAGGAAGGGTGTGTTTTCCCGCACAGGTAGGGGCTACTGCCCTGAGACTCAAAGAGAGGGGAGGCGGAGGGCCAAGGTCTCATTGTAAAGATCTGAGTCATGAAGCTGTTAGGATCTTTTTTCAAACTGTTACATTCTGAAACATTTCTCACATATTGAAGAGTCTGAGAAGTATGTGTGCAGGTCAAAGAGTAACAACAAAGCAAATACCTCTCAGGATAAGAAAATTAACTCTGGCAGGCGTAGAGCTGTCCCTAGGAAACCCACCCTAGTTGCATCTTCCTCCCTTCCCATCCCCTCCATTTTTTTTTTTTTTTTGAGATGGTCTCAGGCTCATGCTGGGGTGCACAGTGTGATCATAGCTCACTGTAACCTTGACCTCCTAGGCTTAAGCCATCTTCCCACCTCAGTCTCCCAAGTAGCTAGGACTACAGGTGGGCACAGCCATGGCTAATTTTCATCCCCTCAATTTTGAATTTATTATTCCACTACCCACTTTGGGATGTAGCCCTAAACTTGTTAATGTTCCGTGCTGGCTGACATTTTATAAATGGAGTCATTTATCTTCCACTTTTTTTTTGCTCCGCACGACGAAGTGTGAGATTCCTCCATGATGTTGCGCTTCGTTTTTTCCCACCACTGTATGGGAAGCATGACACATAATACACATGTTTCAGTCTGTCCGTCCACTCTGTGGCTGATGAACATTTGGTGTTTCCAGTTTCTTTCTAACATAAACACTGCTGCTGTGAACATTCTTGTCTTCTGATGAATAATTTCCGAAGTTTCTTTAGAAGTAGGTCGTAGGTTATGTGAGTGTGCGTGTTCAACCACATCAAATGATGCCCAGTTGTTTCCCAAGGTTTGTTCTCCCTGCGTGGCTGTTGCTCATGATGTTGTCCTAATGCTTCAGTCTAGAACAAAATCTAAACTCTGTGATCTGGAGAGTTAACTGGATGAGATTGAGGGGTTTCAGTGAAGGAAAGGGGGGCATTTGGTTCTTGAATGCCCTACAACATGAGATTTCCGGAGCCTGCAGCAGGCCCTGGTAAATGCAATGTAGGAGACCTATGCAGGCGAGAAAGGAGGTCAGCACTGTGGCTCCACCTCTGTGGCAGAAGAAGAGAGAGGTGGGGAGGTGGAGCCTGCTGGCCTGACTTCTGGTTGGAGCAGGGAAGGAACACTGCTACTGCCGGCGCTGAAATACACCCCTGTGGAAAACCCTCCCATGCAGCTCTACTGAAGGGTGTAAGTCAAATTCAAATTCTAGGGAAATAGAGGAAAAAAAACATCTATTGAAATGGCCAATGAGTCTGAAAGGAGACTGTATTACTTATCTATTGCTGCTGTAAGTGGTGATGGCACAGACGAGGCCACGGAGGAGATGGTCAGGCCAGGTTTATTGAAAGGAGAGGGTGATCAGCTTGGGCAGTGCAAAGGTGGTGTCAGCACCTGGGTTAGAGACCTGGGCAGTTAGAGACCACTTTTGTATGGGGATGTGGGGGGTGGGCACATTCCACAGGCTGCTGTCAGCTTAGGGTCTTTTGGTGCAAACTTCTGGGAGGTGGGACTAGCCAGATACTTTGTCTTAGGAGGAGAGGAGGAGGCAGAGGGGAAAAAGAGTTTGTGTGGGGCTGTGTTAGGCCCCCCAACACATAGCCACCCATCACCAGGCTTTGTAAGCCTCTGCACACCATGAACATGTAGATCTCTGACAGGCGGTGTAAGACTGCAGTAAGTTCAACCTTTCTCTTCTCCTCCTCCTGGGAATGCAAGATTTGAACATAAAACCCACATGAGCTCTGACACAGCCTGTGTCAAAACCAGATTCTGGTAAACAGAGGAAGAAGAACATCTATTGAAATGGCCAATGAGTTTGAAAGAAGGAGATTGTATTAGTTATCTATTGCTACCTAACAAATTATCTGAAAACTCGGTGACTTAAAACGACAATAAACACTATGATGGCTCCCAATTTCAGTGGGTCAGGGACTTGGGAGAGGTGTGGTGGGGTGGTTGTAGCCCAGGGACTCCCATTAGGGTGCTGTCCTCCCACGCGTTGGCTGAGGCTGCAGGCATCCGATGGCTTGAGGGGTTGGGCAGGTCGCTCATGTAACTGGACAGCTGGAGCTGCCTGTTGGCAGGAGACTGTTTCCTCAGGTACATCCCTCTGCAGGGCTGCTTGTCCTCATGACACAACGATGGGCTTCCCTGGGAGTCAGAGATCCAAGGGCACAAGAAGGAAGCTGCAATATCTTCTGTGACCTCCTAGCTTTGAAGGTTTACACTATTATTTGTATAATACAAAATGATGAAACTCCATTGGTCTCACAGGTTAGCCCTGGTTCATTGTGGGAGGGCAACACTGGACAGAAATAGCAGGAGGCAGAGATCTTAACCTTAAAGTTAGACTACTGTAGGGACTGATGCAGGGAAAACAAACAGATGTATTCTTCTGTGGAGAAGAGTTGCTGCAAGAAACAAGAGAAAATAAATCAATAGAAGATGAAATATAATACTTCTCTCCATAGTTTCTACAAGATTCATTGTACTTAAAGAAAAAACTATCTCAATGATGAAAATTCCTTTTTTAGTAAAGAAAAAAGTTGACATATGAAGAATAACTAAAATTTAAAAAGTATAAGCCACAAATAAAATAAAGCCAAATAAAATGAGAAAACTAGCTTGAAGATCGGGCATGGTAGCTCCTACCTGTAATCCTAGCACTCTGTGAGGCCAAGGTGGGAGGATCACTTGAGCTCAGGAGTTTGAGACCAGCCTGAGCAAGAGTGCAACCCCCCCAACCTCTACAAAAAAATGAAAACTAGCTTGAAAATTTCTACTAGATAATAGAAGAGGCTGAAAAGATGAGGGAAACATAAAAGGTATAGAGAACCCAGGTGGCACAACATTTATGTGACGAGACGATAGAGAGGAAAAGAAAAGAAAAAAAAGTAATGCATCCTCATACCCTCATCCGTCCATTTATTTGCTTATTAATTCATTCAGCATATATTTATAGAGGCTATAATGAGCCAACCATTAATGGAGCTCTTAGATACTCGTTTAAAATCTCTACGTAAACGATTTAATTATTTTTCATAATCTACTATTTCTAAAATCAAATAATAGAAGAAAACTTCTCTGTATGAAGGAAGATGTGAGCCATCAAATTCAAGGGGCAAAATTAATATAAAGGGACACATGCATACCTGTATCTTTATAAAAATCTCCTGTTTCACAGAGAAAGGACAAATATTTTCAGTATCTAAGCAAGAAAAAACAGGTTCCCCACAAGGAGAGGAAATAATAAGCTTGACCCAGACTTCACTTATGCAACTCTAAATTTCAGAAGACAATGAAGCAATGTCTGCCGAATTTTAAGGGACAACAATTACGAAGAATTCTGTACATAGTTATGATGTCATTCATATATAGGTCAAGAGAGAGACGTTCTCAGACATGTAAGAACTCATGTAATCTGCCTAGAAAACAATAATCCCAAAAGGTCTATCAGTCAACTGAGAAATGAGTCAAAACCAAGAACCCAAGAATGGACGAAGTGGTACAAGAGAAACAACCAGGAGTAATTAAGCCAATAAAGAATAGTTAATTTCCAAGTCATAGTTTGGAACATGGTGATGAAACCAGATACAAACATCAAAAATAATTCTTGAAGGGAAAGGAATGTAAGTGCCAATTGTATAATTATTCTGACAAAAGTTCAAGGGTAGGGAAAGGCATAGAAAAATATAAAAGAGCCCTAAATTTCTCATCTTACTTCAGTATAGTTATAGACAGTCTTTAATTCTCAAAACTGGTAGAATTTTTCTGGCTTTCCATGTTTTGTTTCACTTTACAAGTCCATAGCTTTCAAATTATTACAGAAAAATGAGCCAAGAAAAATTGACCAATTAAGAAAATTAAGAAAAAGAAACAACAAAGAACATAGAAACAAAGCACAAAATAGCACCACGGAAACAATGCCAGACGTGCAAGTTTCACAGCACACAAGAACACAAGACATTCTGCTGTGACAGATGAAAACTTTTAGTTTGTTTAAAAAAATCCAAATATATACTGCTTTTCAGAAATACACAATAACATGAAAATATGAAAAATAAAGAAATGGGAAAATACCATACTCAGAGAATGCAAACAAAAAGAAAGCAGAACGATGTATCCAAGTAGTAATCAAAATGGAATTAAAGGGAAAATGCAAATAAAAGAAGAGAGGCTATGTTATATTGATCAAAATGACAATCCATGATAAAGATACATCGTAAACTTTTATGAACCAAATAATATCTCATTAAAAAACAGCAAAAGCTGTTATAAACAAAACACGAAATCCAAGAATTCATAGTGGGGGTTTTAAAATTATGGGTCCTTGTATTTGACAGATGAAGGTGACTAAAAGATGAACTAGAGAAATGGAATCACAGGGATGTAACGTGAGGGGGGAAGTGGAGACTCTGAGGGACTGAACAGGGCAGAGCCCCCTTCCAAGCCTGCCTTGCTCCCTTCAGTCTGTTGGTGGGGAAGGGAGCACACTCCCTTCACCTCAGCCCAGCCTGCTGTTTTGTCCTGGGGTTAGAGTGCACGCTCACCTCAGGGCCTCTGCACTAGCTTTCCCTCCAATTCAAACAATCTGCTCTCTGCCTTCACCCCATATTCGCCTGTTTTCATTATCCTGCTTGAAAGTTGCCTCCTCCACGAGGCCGTGCCCGCCTCTCCTGATGGGATTTTCCCTGCTGGCTCACCCTGCTCCAGGCCATCACCCTTCCACTGCTCTGCTTTATTCATTTATTTTCGCACATAATTATCACGACTTGATATTATTATATAAGCATTTGGTTCCTTCACCTGTGGGTCCCCAGTACTGAACTCTGCTTGGCACACAAGAGGTGCTGGATGGTATGATTCATAAATGAAATTTTAAATATGAAAAATGTAAAACTTCTGTAAGTTCTTCGTGTTGCTATTAGATTGATAGCTGCTGACGGGGGTGGGGGTGGGAATGATTCTGGCTGCACAGGACATCAGGCAACATCTGGGGACATTTTGGGTCGGGGAGGGGAATGGCTACCAGCAGCCAGTGGGTAGAACCCAGGGTGCCGCTGAGCGACCTCCGAGCCCGGGGCGGCAGCCTCGAGACAGCGCCACCGGCTCAGCGCATGCCCAGGAGCGGAAACTGTTTCAGAGGCATCATTGCCTGCTTTATTTAAGACAATAACTTCTTCAGGCTTAAAAAATTATAAATAGGTAACATGTTCAAAATCAAAGTTTCAAGTGGCTGCAGCGGCTAGGAGGAGGGAAAGATGAAGAGGCAGCGGGAGGAGGATTTCTAGGGCGCTGAAACTGCTAGGTAGGGTACCGGGAGGGTGGAGAGCTGTCGTCAGGCGCGGGTCAAACTCACCGAATGTGCAACGCCAGGAGGGAACCCTGAGGTACGCTATGGACACTGTGGCCTTGGTGACAGTGATGTTTCAATGTAGGTTCAGTTGATTGTGTGCCATTGTGGTGGGGAATGTCAATAATGGGGGAGGGGTGTGGGGGTGGGGAGCGGTTCCATGGGAAATCTGTACTTTCCACTTACTTTTGCTGTGAACCTAAAACTACTCTTAAAAATAAAGCCTTTTTAAGAGAAACGAAAATCAGAGTTTTACCAAGCCACATAGATATTCTAGTTCTTTGATGCTCAAAATGTGGTGTTCAAATCAGAAGCGTCAGCACCCCCCAGGGGCTTCTTGGAAATGCAGACTCTTGACCCTATGCCAGACCTGCTGGAAAGAACACCCCAGGCACTTCATACACACAGGTAAGCCCGAGGACACTGGTTCTTATACCTGGCTGCTTATCAGAATCACCTGGAGAGTGTTTTAAAACCCTATCCAAGTCAAATGAAATAAGTAGAGGCGAGTCTCTCTATTTAACGTTTTATTTAGGAAGAAAGAATCGCAATTTGGGGTATGCACACAAACCGTGTGGCCTTCAGTATGCCTGGTGAACAAAGAGCAGGTTGAAAGAGAGGTTTAAAAAGGAGAAATGTTACCTGTCATTCTTTGAGGAAGTTAATTGGCACTAGTAAAGTTTTGGGGAGCTGGCCAACTCTGGTGAGTGGGGATGGTGAGTAAAACAGCAAGTTAGTTCAGTAGCCGGCAGATCAAATTGGTTTCAGGTTATGGCAAGTGGTTTCAGCAGCCAGGCTTGCAGAGAATTAGATTCTTGAAGCAATGTCAGGTGCGCTGAGCGCTTTTCCGGACTGGTGTCTCACTGTGTTAGTCCGATGTGACAAGAATGACCCAATGCATGTGATCAACTTTCATAACCTCAGGCCCAGGCTGCACCCCAGACCAAGTTAATGAGAATCTAGGTGCTGGAGCCCAGACATCACTATTTTCTAACACAGTCCAGGTGATTTCAGTGTTCACCCCAAGTTGCCAACCATGTGCCAAAGTTAGGAGAGAGTCAGTAGGAAAATTGGTTTCTGCCTCCTGGACCCTTTACCTCCAACTGGGATATAAGTAACTATGAGAAGCTCCAGCTGTTGGGGTTACACTGACTTGGGGAGGGGGAATGTCCTCTCAGAGCCTCACTGTGAGTTGGTCTCGGACTCCTGACCTTGCCCAGGAGACCTTGAGGGACACAGCTGGGGTCTGTCACTGTCGGCAGGGAGGCTGGGTGGTGAGGCCGAGGGAGGTGGCCCGCCATGATCTGCTTCCACTAAGGGCCAGGGTGGATGTGCCTGCTTCTCATGGATCAGGGAGAGCCATGTGGAAAGAAAACTCAGAGCTGTGGGACCCTGCCAGCGACAGACAGGCAGCGTGAAAATGGGCAAAGCCCACGGAACTAATTGCAGCTCCCTCTTCATGGCAAATGCAATCAGATGTTCCCTGCAAGGCTTTGAAGAGTTCAGGGAGAGGCACCATCAGCAAGTCATCTTTCCGTGGCAGAGCATAAAGCCACTTTAACACAGCCCTGTGGGGTGACATTGCCCTTTTCTCCTTGCTGCTTCTCCCCGCACTGGCCCTGGCCGGGGCAGATGCCACAGATGGTGAGCTGGGAGGGGCAGAGAAGGGCCACACAGTGAAAGAGGGAAAGGTGGTGTCAATGTCTGGCCCCAGGGGCCCGACAAAGTGCCCCCTGTAAGTTAGGCCACCCCTAACCAGCCCTTGCTGAGAGAAGGGAGAAAAGGTTTGAGGATTTTGTTGTCCCAAGAGCCTGGTTGTTTTTAGTTACTGAGCTGAGTTAGCATCTGAGACTTCAAGCAACGTTTATTATCTAGAGGTGAGAAAAAGTTTGAGCACTCCAATTTTCTTTTTGTTTGTTTATTCTGTTTGCTATTTGTTGTTGTTGTTGTTTGTTTGTTTAGCAGGCCTGGGGCCGGAATCGAACCCACCAGCCCCAGTGCCTGTGGCCGGCACCCTAACCACTGAGCTATGGGTGCCCAGCCAGCACTCCAATTTTCAACCCAAGGTTTATCTCTCAATGAATAAAGTTTAAAGGGATGATGGTGATGCTATAGTTTGGAGTTCGTGTCCCTCCAACATTCATGTTGAAACTTACTCCCCCAAATAACAGTATTAAGAGGTGGGGCCACTGGGAGGTGATTAGGTCAGGAGGGCTCTGCCTCTTGAATGAGACTGGTGTCCTCATGGGAGTCCTGGAGGGGTCTGCTGGTCCCTTTGCCTTCCACCTTGTGAGGATGAAGCAACAAGGTGCCACCTGTGAAGTGTCAACAGGGAGATTCCTTGGCTTTCTGTTTTAATTGATAGGAGGGGCTGGGACGAGAGACAGAGGCGCAGAGAATGGGCAGAGGCACTGGGAGTGTGACCAAAGGGCGGGAGGCTGGTCCCAGAGGGTCGGTGGGCTCGGCCTTCCTGGGTAGCTGGGCCCAGGCTGTGTGGTTTGACCCAGGCTGCGACGTCCCCTCTGAGTTACAGGGAATTGTTGTACTGGCCGCACACAACATGTTTTGGTTACTGCACTTTGTCTTTTTTCCAAGCAAGACAAAGCCATTGGACCACCAGCGAGTAGCTTCTCTTTTCTCTGAGACTGTCAGGATCAAGCACTGCCCCACTCCCCCCGCCTATTCTAAGGGCACCCACCTTGAGAGAGAAGGCTGTGGAGAAGCAGGACTATTCTGGGCAGGGGGAGGAGGTGAGGGGCTATGGCAAGTCCGGCTGATTGGATGATGTTCTGAAGCCCCACAGGGCCTTCCTCTTGTTCAATAAGCAGACAAAATTGGGACTCAAGCAGTGAAACAATGCTTCTGGGGGTGTCCCTAGCATTGCTGCTCACTGCCTGCTGCTCACTCACTGCCTACATGGAATTGTCCCCAAGGGAGAGTTTCCAAGGAGGCGTCTCACCATTTCCCTGTGTGCCTTTGCTATCCACAGAACACCATTGTTAGCCTCTTTCCCTCTTTTTATTTTCCTGTCTCTGGTGCTGGGAGAGTCGGTTTGCCAGGCCCATGTGAGTGGTTTAAAGACACATCATCTTCCATCCTTCCAACTTGTTCAGTATACACACTCTTTTTAGTCACTGTTGAGAACATTTTCAAAATGTTATACCAGCTCACAAAGAAGTTATCTATAACCTCTAAAATGTGCAAATTGTATAGGTCACATTCTCTGACAAGAATTCAAGAAAACTAGAAATTAAAAATCAAAAGATAAAAGAACAAAAGCAGCGAATCATTTAGGAAATTAAAAATCACTCTTCTAAGTAACTCTTGGGTCCAAGAGAGAATGGAAATGTCAATAACAGGCTGCAGAGAACGTAATGATAATGATGACAATATAGAAAAATAAATGAACCAAGCATTTATTTCCAGAAGCCAGAAAAAGAGGAAAGCAAACAACCTCCATCATCACCAATACAAGTGTAGGAAAAAAGGAGAAGCTAATAATGAAACTCCCAGAAATTAATGGATTAGAAAATAGGAAACATAAATTGATAAAGCAAGCCAGGGTCTGGCTTTTTAAAAAGACCAATGAATTAGAGAAACTATTGGCAAAGCTAATCAAGAAAAAGAGAAAAATATGAGAGCGCAGAAATGAGAAATTATACAAAGTTAATGAAAAATATAAATATAAACTTTATGTTAATAAACTTGAAAATCTCAACAAAGTAGTTTTTTTCTACCTTTTTTTTTTTTTTTTTAAATTTCAGGTTATTGTCAGGGTACAAATAACCAGGCATATTTTTTGATTTTTTTTTGTAAAATGCACCCAAAAGGTGTGCCATACACCCCTACCTCATGCCCTTTAAGTGAGAGCACACTAATCCCCCTGCCCCAACTTGAATAGAATTACGTTCATCTCTTATATGGGCATGTGTTAGATGGTCTACTGGTTTCATAATAAAATTGAGTACATTGAATTCTCATTTTTCCGTTCTTGTGATGCTTTACTAAGAAGAATATGTTTCATCTCCGTCCAGGTTAATACAAAAGATGTAAAGTAGCAATTTTTTCTTACAGCTGAACAGTAAGTACCCCATGGTATACCTATACTAGAGCTTGTTAATCCATTCCCAAGTTGATGGGCATTTAGATTGTTTCCACATCTTGGAGATTCGTAAATTGAGCTACGATAAACCTTCTAGAGCAAATGTCTTTATGATAAAGTGATATTTTTTTTCTTCTGGGTAGATGCTTAGTAGTGGGATTGTGGGGTCAAATGGAAGGTCTAATTTGTGTTCTTCGAGGATTCTTCATTCTTCTTTCCAAAGAGGTTGTCTTAGTTTGCAGTCCTACCTATAGCTTAAAAGTGTCCCTCTCTCTCCACACCTGTGCCAGCATCTGGAACTCTGGGATTTTGTGATGTAGGTTATTCTCACTGGGGCTAAGTGATATCTTAGGGTGTTTTTGATTTGCATTTCTCTGATGATGAGCATTTTTTTATATGTTTCTTAGCCATTCATCTGTCTTCTTCAGAGAAGGTTCGTTCATGTCTCTTGCCCAGTGATAGATGGGATTGTTTGCTCTTTCTTTGTTGATTAATTTGAGTTCTCTATAGATCCTAGCTATCAAGTCTTTGTCAGATTTGCATGCAAATAGCTTTTCCCATTCTGAAGGTTGTCTGTTTACTTTAATTGTTGTATCCTTAGCTGTGCAAAAGTTTTTCATAGATAGTTTCTAGGAAAATATAAATAATCGAATTTGACTGAAGTAGTTATAAAATCCAAATACACAGTAGAATCTTTGTAAGTTGACCACCCAAGGGCTGTAACAAACTGGTCAACATATGGAGGTGGTAACATAAGGAACTAGGCCTACTGTCCTGATACGTACATGTGGTGCATGTCCTGTCTGTGAAAACTAGGTCAATTTAAGGAGGTGGTCGGTGTAGGAAGGTGGTCAGTTAAGGTTCTACTGCACTAAGAATCCTACATGAAGCTGAAAAAATTGTCAAAGAAAGTATTAAACTTAGAGGTGATTTCTTTTAAACCTTCAAGGAACAGATCATCTTTGGGCTGTTAAATAGAATTAGTGCATGGAAAAAGATGGGCAGCTTCCCAAGTCATTTTGATAAGTTAGGATGGTCTGGACACTAAAGCCAACCAGACAGATGGGCTGAGGAGAAATTGCCTTCCACTTTCACAAATACAGACTCAAAATATTAAAAAATTGAATGCAGCCATATGTTTAAAATAATAATACACTATGTACAAGCGGGGCTCATTCTAGAAATGCAAATGCTGTTCAGTTTTAACAAATCTCTTACTATGATCTGTCATGTTAATAGATGCAGATGAAAACCCACATTTTCACACTCATGGAGTATTTAGAGCTTAAGAGCTTGAGTTTTGAAATCAGAAAGCCTGATTCAAATACTGTCTTTTTTCATTTCTCAGCTGTGAATCCTTGGTCAGTTACTCTATCTCAAATTTGGAAAATAATGGGGTCATGTTCAGATTAATGAATAATGAATATAAAACTCTTGGCACAGAACTAGGCACAGACTGAGAGATTAGTAAATCAGAGTTGTAAAAAAAATTTCAAGATGTTGCCATCCATTTCTGGTGATGTTTTTGTAAATAAAAGAGTTGAAAAATAATCCTTTAACATTACAAACATAATTGCTCTCAGACCAAAGCAACATCATCATTAAATGCAAAAACATTAGCGACATCCCAATTAAGTTCAGGAACAAGATAAGGATGCCTGTATCTCCACTATTACTTATTTATATTCTGGAAGTTCTGGCAAGAGAATTAAACAAGAAGATAAAATAAGGGTCATAAATATTCCCAAGGAGAAAATATTATTACCGTTATTTTCAGGGGTTACGGTTTTGTAATTTGAACATCTCAAAAAAAATCAACTGAAAATGTCATATAGCTAACAAATGAGTTTGGTAGGGTAGCAGTCACAAAATATAGAAATATAGTTGTAAAAACCAATATCTTTCCTATGATAATGAACAAGCCGTTAGAACACATCATGGAAATATATTACATTTACTACAGCAACAAAATTCATGGGAATTAACTGAACAAGAAATGCGCAAGATTTATGTAAAGAAAATGAAAAGACTTTACAGAGAAACCCAAAATGAGCCTTTAACAAAAAGAGAAACAAGCATTTTTTTTCTAGGAAGAGAAGCAGCAATAATAAAATTTCAGTTATTCCAATTAACCTATCAGTGACTAATTCCAATCAAAATCTCAGTGAGTTTTTTTTTCTTAAGAAATAAAAACAAAACTGACAAAATTATTGTAAGTTTTTCTGGAAAAATGAAGTATGGGGAGGAAAATGTTGAAGAAGAGCAAGGTGGATGGGTTTGCCCTACTAGATATTAAATATGATTAAAGGCTACAACAATTAAAGCATATTTACTAGTGAAGAAAAAAACAGACAGATGGATTTTTTAAATTAAATCATAGCTGTGTACATTAATGCAATCATGGGGTAGAATGTGCTGGTTTTATATACAATTTGAAATATTTGCATCAAACTGGTTAACATAGCCTTCATGGCATTTTCTTAGGACATATGGATTCTTGGGACAGACTACAAAGATGGAAATGGATCCAAATCTGTGTGAAAATTTATTATTTATTATGGAGTTTATTTCATTGAGTTGGAAAAGGACTGGTTAAGAAATAAAGGCTGAGCTAGATTCTTTCCTCAATATATATATAAAAACAAACATTAGCTTTTAATTGCATATATGTATCATTATTATTATTTTTTGTGTGTAGAGACAGAGTCTCCCTTTATGGCCCTTGGTAGAATGCCGTGGCCTCACACAGCTCACAGCAACCTCCAACTCCTGGGCCCAAGCGATTCTCTTGCCTCAGCTTCCCGAGCAGCTGGGACCACAGGCGCCCACCACAACGCCCGGCTACTTATTTTGTTGCAGTTCGGCCAGGGCCGGGTTTGAACCCTCCACCCTTGGTATGTGGGGCTGGTGCCCTACTCACTGAGCCACAGGCGCTGCCTGCATATATTTATTTTTATTTTAACTTCATTTTGAAAAGATTTTAAATTTAGAAGAATAAGAATGGTGAAATCAATTCCATCATATCCTTAACAACGATTCATCAGATGTTAACATTTTACAGTTTTTGTTTAATTATACACACACCAACATATGTATATACATATATTTTAGATGTATATATTTATATATTTTTAAGTATTTACATGTTTGTTCCTGTAACATTTGAAAGTAAGTTGAGAGCAACATGTGCCCTTTATCCTTAAAGACTTCAGTGAAATTCTTCAATGAAAAAGATATTCTCTCTTATATAACCACAATATGTAGTATATTGGTAACGGTCAAATTCACAATTATTAGCATTGATGCAATATTATCATCTAATGCTTAATCCATATTCAAACTTTCCATTTCCCAGTAATATCCTGCATAGGCCTTCCCTCTTCCCCATCCCGTATCCAATCTAGGATTATTCATTGCTTTTTGTTAGCTCCCTTTAATCTGTAGTAACTTACCAGCTTTTCTTTGTCTTTTATGTCACTGATAGTTTTTGAAATGTACAGGCCAGTTGTTTTGAAGAATCTCCCTCCACTGGTGCTTATCTGGTATTTCTTCATAATTAGCCTAACACACGTTGCGTTTCTCTTCATGCCTCGTTTCGGGAGGCACACAATCATTGTCTGTTCCCCACTGGTAATGTCAACTTTGACTGCTCAGCCAAGCAGTGTTTGACAAATTTCTGTATGAAGTTTCTTCATTTTCTGTTGTGATTAATACAAAATCTGTGAGGGAATGCTTTGAGGATGTGTGAATATCCTGTTACCCATTTTTGCCTGAATTAATTGTTACCACAATTGTTGTAAGGTGGTAATTTTCTAAAGCTTCCCCCTGTATTTACCAGTTGGTATTTGAGTGTGAGGAAGAGCTCTCTTTTCTCTCTCCCTCCTCTCTCTCTTTCTTCCCATCCTGTCAGAATAGACTCACAGATCCCCGGGCCATTACCCTTCACTGTCTGTTTATTTTGATGCTCCCTCGTTGTCTCAGCTTTGGCCAGTGGGCCCTGTGTCCTTGTGACCTGTTCCCATCATTTTCTAAGCACTTCTTTGCTTTCTGGCACTAGATGTTGTACTTTCCCTACCCCTGACTTGGAATCAGCCATTTCTCTGAGGATCTCTGGTTCCTTTGATTGGGAAATGGTATTGATAAATAAAGATCTGAACATAATTAAATACAAACAATTACAACATAAAAGAACTGGAGATGAATAGTTCTATGTCTTTGAGTGAGAAAGAACTTTAAAATATAACAACAAAGACAAAATCCATAGGTCTAACTCTGTGTACATTTAGGAACATCGTCATAAACAAAATGCTGAGAGGTCCCAGGGCTCATTCGTTGGATTTCTTCTCTTCTCTTTCCACACTCCCTCCTTGGTGAGCTCATCCAATGTTATGGTTTTAAGGACTATCTATGTTTTGAGGATTAGCAAATTCACAGTTGCAGCCTGGCCCTTGTTTTGGGGCTCCAGACTTGCTTGTTTAACTGCCCATTCGACACCTCCACTTGGAGGTCCACCACGCAGCCCACATCTCTCTCCTACTCCTCCCACAGTCTTCTCCATACCAAGTAATAGCAAATTCATCCTTCCATTGCTCAGGCCAACAATTTTGAAGTCATTCTCGAACGTGTTCTTTTTCTCATATCCCTCCATGATTCCCTAGCTAATTCTGTCACCTTTACATTGAAGATATATCCAGAGCTTAATCACTGCCCATCTCCTCCATTGTGACCACTCTAGGACATCGTGCCATCCAACTTTCCTGCTTCTGCCCTCACCCTTCACAGTCTACTCTTGAGAGAGAGCCAGTGTGACTTGATCACACCGTTCCTCCACCAGAGTGGCTTCTATACCTCCAGGAGAAGAAGCCCAATCCTCATAATGACCTCCACAGCCCAAGGCCATTGGTTCTTAACTCTGGTTAAGAATCATCTGGTAAACTTTAAAAGAAGTAGCGGTGCCTAGACCTGGGCCAATTAGATGAGAGACTGGGGTGTGGTGTCTGGCATTGGGAGTGCACGAAAGCTCTCCAGGGGACCTGATGCACAGGCTGAGTGGAGCACCCCTCCTTTAACATCACCCCATTTCTGCTCTGTCCTCATCTCTAGTCGTCTGCTTTCTTCCTCGCTCACTGCTGGAAATGCTCCTGTGTTGGGGCCATTGCATGAGCTGTGTCCCCTGGCCTGGAACCTCTTCCCTCAGATTTCTGGATGGCTTGGCTCTCTCACTTCCTGTTGCTCTATTGAGTCCTTTCCTGTTTAAAGTTCCCCTCTGTTTCCCTTCCAGCACTCTTTGCCCTTCTTCCCCACTTTTCTTTTTTCTGTAGCATCTCACTAAGCAGACATGTTATATACTGCTTAGTTTGGAACAGAACGCGGGCCAGATCTGTCCTGCCTGCCGTCTGTTTCCGTGTGACTAGTGCTTGGAGCTACCAGTCAGAGCTTCCTCCTGCTGGTCTGCCCTGCTCCCGGTGCCCACCACCCCTGTCAGACCTCCCAGCCTCTTGGGACCCTCTGTTTCCACCTGTGAGCTGTTGGTAACTGCCAGGCACTGGTAAGAGGACTCCCAGTGACTTCTAACCAGCGGCCCAAGCTGACACTGCCGTGCTTCCCTGGAGGAGCAAAGTGCTCAGGGCTTTGTTTGTCACTGAGGCAGAGTAAAGCTGACCATTGCAGCTGCCCCAACTCCTGCCTCCCCTTCTCAGGGTGGTTTCTCCTCTTTGTAAGACTGTCTGCAGAGGACAGTCACCCGCACAAACTGTAGTACCACCCAGTCCCGTGGGACGGGGCCAGAGTGGCAGAAGTTTTCTCTCTTGTTACCTAAGTACCATCTTGAACTTGCCTTTTGGCCTAACGCATTTATCATCTGGTTCTTTTATGGGAAAGCTTTAGGACCTCTGCTTCAGAGTATAAGCTTCACAAAGACATGGCCTTTTAAATCTTATTTTGTTCACCAGTGATTTTTCTGGATCTAATAGCATGCGTAATAGTACATCTCAGCAACTATTTAATAAAAGAATATAAAGCAAATTATAAACTAGAAAAATATTTGTGTCACATATAATAAAAATTTTTACTATATAAGAGCCAGGATACGTTGTAAAGGAAAATATTAACATACTAAAAGAAAATCAGGTAAAGACATGAAGATAGAGTTTCACAAAAGTGGAAATGCAGAGACCAGTAAACATATGGAAACTTTAGTACCAATCGTATATATCTAAACTAAAAAAAAAGGATAAGTTTCGCTTCTCAGGATGGCAGTACAGACTAAAACAAGAATGCCTGCTTTTAGGGGCTGTCTGGAAAGGAACTTCAGAAATCACTGGTAAGTGAGTGTGAAATTCTGGATAGTGAGATTCTGAGTGATTCTTTTTTCCTTTTGGTCGTATATAAATATTTGAATTTTCTATACTGGCTACATATTATTTAGGTAATGACTTAGAATGTTATTTAAGAGTAAATCTAGATAGAAAAACAACTGGACATCCCTCATTGTACATAAAAATTAATTCTAAATGGAACATGGATGTAAATGTAAGAGGTAAAACAATAAAGCTTCTAGGAAACAACATAGGTGCAACTCTTGTGACATTAGCTTACATAAAAATTTCTGAAATAGGACATACAAACTTGAGCCATAAAAAAAGAAAATTGATAAAATGAGCTTTATCAACCCAGTTAATAAGGAAATGAATATAAATAAGGAACTCCAGAACAGAAAAACCATTATACTAAATGTATGTACAGGCCGGGTGCGTTGGCCCACGCCTATAATCCTAGCACTCTGGGAGGGCAAGGTGGGTAGATTGCCTGAGCTCACAGGTTCGAGACCAACCTGAGGCAGAGTGAGACCTTGTCACTAAAAATAGCTGGGCATTGTGGTGGTGGGTGCCTGTAGTCCCAGCTACTCAGGTGGATGAGGCGAAAGAATTGCTTGAGTCCAAGAGTTGGAGGTTGTGTTGCTGTGATGAGCTATGACACCACAGTACTCTACTGAGGGCAACTAAGTGAGACTCTGTCTCAAAAAAAAAAAGTATGTACAGAATTATTATGTTTATACTGTAAACACAATATTGATGAAGTAAAAATGTTTGCAACCTACAGAGATTTGGAGATTGCTGGTTATTGCCTTTTCTCTTTAAAAGACATCGTTAAGAAAATGAAAAAGGAAGCCGCAGAATGTGAGAATATTTTTTCTCAGTGTATATCTGACCAGAGACTTGTAGCCAAAATATTTCAAGAATATTAATAATGAGACAAATAACCCATTAAAAAAAAAGAACAAAAAATAAAAATTAAAAAGTTAAAAGAATGAGCAAAAATTTGAAGAGGCACTTCAGTAAAGAAGACATAAATGGTTAACAAACACATGAAAAGACACTCAACCTCACTGCAATGAAATGCAAATTAAAACCCCAATGAGATAGGACTATATACCCAATAGAGTTAAATTTAAAAGATTGATAGTACTAAGCATTGTTGAGGAAAATAGACTAAAAAGTTGATAGATTACTTGGGTAAATAAAACTGTCCCCTCACTTTAGAAAACAGTTTGGTTCACATTTATCACACAACTCAGCAACTCCACTCCTGGTATTTATCCAGGAAAAAATATTTGTCCACTCCTACTTGTAGGTGAAGGTTCATAGCAGGTTTGTTCATAAGTGGCTCAAACACAAAAAGAGCCGAAATGTCCATCAACTGGAAAATGGGTAAACAAAATGTAGAATTCTCATGTAATTTCGCTTCATAATAAAAAGAAACAAAACACATACAAAAATATGCATGAATCTCAAAAGCAGCCTTATGCTAAGAGAAAGAAGTGAACCATGAGAGACTGCACATATATGATTCCATTCAGATGCGAGTCTCCAAAAGGCAATAATGACAGGAAGTAGCTCAGTGGTTCCCCGGGGCTGAGGGCAGCTAGGGTAGGGGATTGGTACAAAGGGACACAGAGAAATTTTTTAGGATGACAGAAATGCTTTCTGCCTTGATTATGATAGTGGTAACATGACCATTACACAATTGTCACTCTCCTCTAACTGCATACTTAAAATGGGTGAATTTTAATGCATGCAAATAATACCCTAAATAAAGCTTATTTTTTAAAATGAAAGGAAAAAGTTATCAAAATAATAGGAAAGACATTCAGAGAAAAGGGAACTGAAAAAGACTTTTCTGCTCATCCTCAAGATTCAAGATGGGAGGAGGTCACAGAACCTGAGAGGATACCGTGCCCCTTAATAGAGAACCGAGAACATGGTGAGAAAGTGGCCTCAGCGTGGCGCCTCCGGCACCTGGCTACTGCCCTGTCTGGCTCTGCTCTTCCGTACATCCCCAATATAGTTCCTAAGAAAAATGCTGGCTTACATGGAACTATCCCTGTTCCATGCTGAGCAATAAACAGAAAGAAATCATTAAGAAAACTATTCCAACAGACAAAAAAAGAAAAGACACATAACAAGTAAAACTATCAGAAAAAAATTACTTTGGGAAATGAAGGAACATTTCAGAAAAAATATCCTGTCCATCATCTCAGAGAAACTGATGAACATGTAAACTCCTCATGGGAAAAGGGAAGAACTCAGAGAAGGAATAAAAGAGATCAAAAAATCAACATTAAGAGACTGGATAAAGATAAAAAGTGAGCTGACAAATCTCAAATGATAGAAATGTAACTTAATACACGTGTTAGAGAGACAAAAACCTTACTGGCAATCACAAAAATGGAACCGAGTTTTGAAAGCAGAGTAAGATTCATCATAGACAGGCCTGAGAAAAATCTCATAAAATGAAAAGGAGAAGAACAAAGATTGGAAAAAATAGGTAGACGTTCAAGACAAACACAAGCAGCCCAGCAGAAATGCAATTGTTGTTCCAGTAGAAGTAGACAGAATAAGTGAGGTAGAAAAAATTCAAGTATAAAAGAAAACTGTCCTATAAAGGAGTATACAATTTGATAGGGTGCATTATGTTCCAAAAAGAACATGTCCTAGTGATGTAATTAAGTATTAAAGCTAAAAAAGAATCAAATGGGCATCCAGGCAGAAAAAGCAAGTTGCTCACAAGGGAAAAACAGTTTGAAGTGGCCTGACGCGTCTGCAGTGATAGCAAAAAGTAGTAAGTGTTGTCTACAGAGTTCTGAGAGAAGTAGGACCAGACATGTTTTCCCTCAGCCAAATTGTCATTCAAGTCTAAAGGCAATAATCATTCACAAACAGGAAAATTATGCTGGGACTGTTGCACCTGTAAGTATTTCCTGAAAAAATACCTGGTGTTGGAATCCAGTTAATCAAAATATGAATCTAAATAAAAAATCTAGAATGGAGAAACCATTACACCAAATTTATGTATAGAACCATTATGTTTATACTGTAAATATAATATTGACAATGTAAAAACCTTTGCAGCCACTGAGATTTGGGAATTGCTTATTACTGCAGCCCACACTAGCACAAGCTGATTGATGTACCCATATATTGGTCTAAAAAACCAGAGTCTGAATGAGGCACTGAGGGGCCTTCTCGCAAAGGCTGTGTTGTAAGATTAGAAAGATTCATATGTGGCTTTGTTGGCCTTGGTCGGCTAACACGGGGTGGTGACTATTACTTAGTTATTTTCTTGGCCAAGTCCCACAGTTTCACATCTTGTCATTGGAAGAAAAAAGGATGCAATGCAAGTAAAAAGAAAATATCTATTTCACTAAAACTCTGAATAATATTGTGGCCAGAGCAATGAGCTTTGATATCCCTCTCTTGGGTTTAACATGAAGAAAAGAGAAATATTCTACTTCACTGTGCCTTGGACCCTCTGGCTTTGCATCTTGAGGGTTCTAGGACATTGGTGGCAGTGCCCTGGGGAGTGCTGCATGCAGGTGCCACACTCAGGGGTGGTGACTGGAGCCTACAGTGGGGCAGGGCAGTGGTTGTGCAGAATCTGTGGCTCTGGTCTAAACAGAGGACATAGGAATGATGGTTTACGTTGCAAGTAATGAGAATTTATAGGCTTAGAATATCGAAATGTCCAGCAATGCAGTAAGCTGAAGGCAGTTCGGTCATGAGGTCCAGGGCATCACTTAGGACTTGATATCTTTCCATCTCTCTGTTCTGTTTCTGTTGAGTTGGTTTCATCCTACGGTGGCTCTCCTTGTGTTTGCAAAAAATGGCTGCTTCTAATTACCAGGCATACAGCAGGTGAGAAGAAAAACCACTGACCATTGACCACAATTCTTGGTTCATTCTAATTCACCCAATTTAGGTCAGATACCCAAACCTACCCAATAACTGTGGGAGGAAATGACATGACAGAATTAGCTTAGACCAGTGCATCTCCACTAGGGGCAATTTTGCTACCCCAGGGACATTTGGTAATATCTGGAGACATCTTGTCACAAGGGGTATGTGTGTATGACTGCCATCTAGATCAGGTTGAACATACTACAACCTGTAGGACAGTCCCACTTCCACCTCTAGCTGACCCCAAATGTCAATAGTCCTAGGATTGAGAAACTGTGGGTTAGGCCAGTTAGAATCCCCTCAAGGTTGAGATGGGGCCATACCTGTTTACACATTTTGGCAGCTATGGAGGGAGAAGGTTAAAACAGATGCTGGGAAGGCAACTTTATGTCCTCAGTAAGTGTCCAACACACCACTAGGCAGCACCTGGACTTGTGTGTGGACACAGGTGACATACTATTAGGGACTCCTAGAAATGCTCGGAGTGGAAACTGTAAGATGCCAAATTATTGCACAACATGGACCAGAGAAATCTACGTCGTTATCGAGAGAGTGACCTTGTTGTTCTCAGAGGCTGGCGAGGCCTTGGCCACCCTGGGTCACACAGCAATGGGATTTTAAATTAAGGCCTAGAAACCGAGGGTGCCACTACCTGCTGCAGCAGTTGCAGGAGGGCTGGGGGGTTGATGGGATGAGGTCTGCTGCAGGGCCACAGCTGCAGAAGGAGGGCGGCAGGGATGGGGCTTTACTGGGAAGGTGACAAGTAGCCCTTGAACGAATTTAAAAAGGGGAATGGTATCGTCGGAGTTGCATTTTATAGAAATGACTCCTTGTGTGGAGGATGAATAGCAGCAAGGGTGGAGATGGGGGTGGGACGGCCAGCAAGACCAGTTAGGACACTTCTGCAGTGTCCTGGGACAGGAGGAGGTGGCGAGGAGGGAGCGGGTTTGATAGTTCCTGAGCAGGACACAGATACAGGGTTTGTTGCCAAATCAAATAAGGGAGGTTAGGGAAAGGGAGGAGCCAAGAACTCCCTACCTCACCCCTGCAATTCGGATCCAGCCTGACTCGCTGAGCTGAACAAGGGCGGAGGGGCACGGGGGAAGCTCGGGGCAGGAGACCCGGGACTGGTTTGAGGCTGTGGGGTTTGAGTGAGGTGTGTTTAGTTTCTGGCACTGAGGAGGGCCATTGTCTAATCAGCGAAGGGAATCTGTGAGAGGGGAGCTGCACGTAGAGGGAACAGAAAGGGCGCTCCGGAGAGAATGCTGGGGAATGCCAACCTTAGGGACAGGCAAAGGACCAGAGGCGGGAAGGAGGGACTTGGTTGGCAGCCTGGAGAGAAGACAGACGGGAATTAAAGGGAGAGGAGCTCGCTCCTCGGCCCTCCTCGGCAAGGGTTGCTAAGTATCAAACACTACGCAGAAATCTCTTTTCCCGGAGGCCTGAAAAGCGCTCACTGAATGTAGCCCAGAGGCTGCTGGAGCAGTTTCCCTGCAGCTGTAGAGGCAGAGGTCAGATCGCCGCGCACTGGGGGGAGGTGACAGGCGGGAATCCCAAGCCCTTTGTGAAGAAGCTTGCTGGGAAAGAGGACAAAGAGACACGGTGACAGGAGGAAAGGAACTCCTATTCCCACTACATTTAAAAGCCAAATGATCTGAAAAATTAACAGAGCGAGCTGGACGATTGAATCAATAAAAGATTTCTTCCCAATTAAAAAAGAGATCGTTAATATATACTTTTAAAAACTCAGTGCTTTTCTTTTTTGAGACAGAGCCTCAAGCTGTTGTCCTGGGTAGAGTGCAATAGCCTCACAGCTCACAGCAACCTCCAACTCCTGGGCTCAAGCGATTCTCCTGCCTCTGCCTCCCAAGTAGATGGAACTACAGGCGCCCGCCACAACACCCGGATATTTTTTGGTTGCAGCCATCATTGTTGTTTGGCAGGTGCGGGCTGGAGTTGAACCCGCCAGCTCAGGTGTATGTGGCTGGCGACTTAGCTGCTTGAGCCACAGGCGCCGAGCCGAAAACTCAATGCTTTTAAACCAAAATTTTTGGCTTTTGTTTAGTGATGCCGATTTTTCTTATAAAAGTAGTACACATGGCTCAGTGCCTGTAGCTCAAGTGGCTAAGGGGCCAGCCACATACACCAGAGCTGGAGAGTTCGAATCCAGCCCGCGCCTGCCAAACAACAATGACAACTACAACTAAAAAATAGCCAGGTGTTGTGGCGGGTGCCTGTGGTCCGAACTACTTGGGAGGCTGAGGCAAGAGAATTGCTTGAGCCCAGGAGTTAAAGGCTGCTGTGAGCTGTGACGCTATAGTACTCTACACAGGGCAAGAGCTTGAGGCTCTGTCTCAGAAAAAGAAAAAGTAGTACATATGACTTAAAAATCCAATTTTAGCAATGGGATCAAATTATACCATTTTCTATGATGTGAAATATATAGGTACATTAAAAATGTAAATTAAATATATATAAAACCACTTTATAGTTTAGTCTCTTCCCTAGTGATGTAGTTGTTTTTATTTTGTTTATTAAGATGCTTGGAACTTTCATGCTGAAGGGAAGAGTCAGGAGAGAGGGAGATGCCCAGTTCCAAGGTCAGGGTCTCCCTGGGACTTCTATGTCTCCTGCTTCCAGTCTAGGAAAACTCTGACTCCCTGAACATTTAGAGGGAAGAGATGAGTAAGATGAGCAATGACCAAGCCCTTCCCACCTGACCTCATCGACCTTCTCCACCCAAGGCCTATTTCTTTTGCATTTCAAGTGGAATAATTTTCTGGAATCTTGTCACTACTGTTTAATGTTCATGTTTCAAAACGCACAGCAGCAATATATTGAAAAAACGCTGCCCAAGATTGGTAGTCACTTCCTCCTATGACTGAGGTTGAGGAGTTTGGACTTGATGTTACAAAATGAGTGAGGACTTGGCTCATCAGCTAACCACCCCCCAGGAGCCCTTCCCCTTGGTGTAAACTAGGGCTCCTCCTGTTGCCCTTGGGCTGAATTTTCCTTTGCCTCAGATGACAGATCCAGAACAAATGCAGATATTCAATTCTATCACTGCCCTTTTAACCTGATTACTCAGACAATACCCGACTATTGCCCCGGGGTGATCAATTGATGTTTTGATACCATGTCAGTAAGCAGGTCTGGAGAAAACTGTGCAGCAGGAGTCATCCTGGGAACTGGGAGAAGGTCAGGAAATCTGGGCCAGTGGCACTCTGAATTTGAAACCTGGAGAGGAAGTGGGTTATGGCAGAAGAGATATCAAACCCAAGTCGGTACCTTGACTGGTGGATAAAAATACAGTTTGTGAATCTGTAGCAAAGAAAGTGGTCATCACTGAGAACTGACCAGGCTCCACTTGGCAGAGTCTGAAATCCCTTCGTTTTCATTTTTAGTGTGTTACTAGTTAGGAGGTGAAAGTGGTGACCTGGGGTGAAGGGCAAGTGTGCCTGTTTCACCCCAAATCTCTCAAGTCACCCCTGTGAGACCGAAGGAAGACTCCTGGGCTGGGATGACCTGGCCCTTCTCTGACCTTGTCTCTGTCTCCCCCTGCGGCAGAGGCCAGGAGGATATCCAGCTATCTGGAAGGTTGATTTGGGAATAAATCCCAGCTAGGGTGTGGGAAATGTAAAGATCCAGATCTTTAATTGGATAAGGCAATGATGTTATCTCCTGTTTCCAGCCTTGCTGTGACCTAATGCCCCAGATCCAGAGACTGGGGCTTGCCTCTGCACCCTTCTTGCCAGTGAAACTGTGCTGCTGGGGCTGCTCCTGTGTAGCCTGGCCTGCTGCTGCTGCATTCCTGTCTTTGGTTCCCTTTTGCTGGGCCTCTTGGAGCCTGGCCCTACCTGCCAATCTGCTCTTTTAGCTGGCCCAATTGCAGCCAGCTGTGCCCCCCAGCAAACAGTTGCTCCAGAGTCAGTCTAGTTCCTGATCCTGCCTCCCCCACAGTCTACAGCCTGGAGGTCCTGTTCTCACAGTCTGGGTGCCAGGAGCACTCATCCATGGAACTCCAAGCACCCGCCATCGCCACCACACACTTCTGAGGAAAGCAGCCTTGGGCAGCTACTTACAAGTAACCGCTGGGTGTTATGGTCTGCGACGCTGCTCCTCTGGCCACAACTAGTTGGCCCAGAAATCAGGACTTGAGTCCAATTTCGCCATCAATTGGCTGGAGATGAGCTGCCCCTGAGCCACCCTGGTGGCAGGTTTTGCCCAGCAGGTGTGCTCCATCCCAGAAGGTAACTAGCTGGTCAAACTGATCTCTCTTGGGAATTCTGAAAGTGACATAACTCATAGAAGTCAGGCAAGAAAAAAGGACAAACAGGCAGAGAAAGAGGCAGGAGGGAAACACCTGTGATGGGGAAGATGCAGCTCCCAACCATGCCCAGCCTGTCTGGGTGTCTGGTTCTCCCTTCCTTCTCTCTCAGGCCTGGCAGTCTTCACTTTCCCATCTCCTGAGGTTGTCCAGAGCCAGGTATTGCTCCTACCCAGCTCTTCAGGGGTGAATGACCACATCCAAAGGGTGCTGATGGAGGAAAAGACAGATCAGAGAGAGGGAGGTTTCCACCGGGTGCTTAGGCCTGTTTAAGCATTCTAGTTGCTTCAGAAATGAAGACATACATGATATGCTTATCCGAAGAGGGCATAACCCTGGGCTGAGAGGGATAGTGATTGGGTGTCAAGGTCAAAAGGCCCGGAGACCTTGTCAGGCTGAGTTAAATGTGGCGACACTCAAAAGGGACAAATGGGAAATGCTCCCTGCACCCTGATTGCAGCTATAGTGCTTTTGAAAAATACTTGGTAAGTCTCAGTGGCTGCAGGAAAATAGCCTATAAAGTGAGGAAGTTGCCCCAAAGGGAAAGAGCCAAAATACTTGAATCCTAAGTACTGAGAGTACCATCTCCAGTCCAACCTCCACCATGGCCTTGGACAAAATGTCCTGGTTATACTTGGTGAGGGGCAAGACAGGGTCTGATAGCTGAGGCTCTGAGTGTAGGCAACATTTAAAAGGTTTGAAAGGATATAGAGAAATTTAAGGTGGAAAAATGTCCTGCCCACAGGGCTATTCTAGTCGTGAGTGGAGCTTTCCATGGGAGGAGTGAAGGGGCCAGTGGTGCCGAGATCATCATCCCAATCCTCCCTTTCTTCACCTTCTTTCCTAATTCCCCTTCCCTCCCTCCCTCCTTTATTTGCTTTACCAAACCGTGAATACCTCTGACTTAGCACCATGGCCTAAGTGGGGGGAGAGGAAGCTGAAGAAATTTCACAGAGAAGCTCTGTCTTGAGGAACAAGTAGGAGTTGGTTTTGTCCGGCTGATTTAAGAGAAGGGGATGTGGGGGAAGGGGTATTGCTGCCTGAGGGAACCATGAGAAGTTTGAATTCGCTGGAGGTTGGGGGATGGCAGGAAGAGAGGCTGAGGTCACTCAGTGGAAGGCATTGTACACTGCACCAAGGACTGTGGCTGCTGTTCTGAGGGCAATTATTAATGGTTTTTAAGCAGGGACCAACACAATCAAATATGAGATCAGATAGATCACTTTGTTATCAGGATGGAGGATGGACTGGAGGGAAAAGGCCAAGGGCATGTGATCCAGGTTCCCAGAATGGGAGCCTTCCTCCTTCCTTGCTGGGATAGCTACCTTTGGGGAAGGGGCTGAAGGCACCCAGTCTGCCCAGCCTTCTCTGCAGCTAGGTCATGGGCACAGGACTGAACTGGCCGGTGGAACCTGTGGGAATCTTGCTGATAAAAATAGATAATTGAGGAAGAAAATGTCTTCTTTTCTGCTTTGCCTTATGAGAATGTGATGTCAGCACCCAAGACAATCGTCTTGCCCATGTCAGGGGAAAGCTGAGAGAATCAAGGCCAGGCTGGTGTGGCATGGTTTGGTGGCTGAGTCAACCAGGCCTGGGGGTGCCGGCTCCTGGCTGCCTGGTTAAGTAGGAGTGGCTAATGCTTATTGGGTGCTGTTCCAACCTCATGAGGTGATTATGAGAAATGAAAGAATCAGTGCAGTTACTGTGGTTGCTACACGTAATCCACGTATTAGATTCTCTATGTAATAGGTAATGGCACCCTGTAACTGACAGCCGAGAGCGTCCTGACAGATGCAAGGAGCTGTGTCATGGGCTGGGAGAGTTCATCCTGCCCTGCAGTTGGCTCTGGCCATATAATGGGAAGAGCAGAGAAGCTAGAGACATTCCACAAGGGGGGCCAGTCAGCCTTGGTACCCCATTGGGTGTGACACGGGAGGAAGAGGGGCAGTTCCTGAGTGTGTGGAGAAGTTGTGGGGGTGACTGGGAAAATGAGCTTGGTGTGGGGTGTGTTACACGAGATTGTCTGGAGTTGTGAGTTGGCAAGGGGTGTCCCATAGGTCCTTAGAAACTCTTGTGTGGGAGAGAGGACAGGGCCCTGGGGCCTGCTGACACAGATAGGGAGCTCACGTTGCAGTTAGATGAGGGGACCCCAGGCCTGGCAAAGAGAAGGAGCAGTGAGGACTGACAAGGGCCCTGGGGACAGCCAGCACTCAAGAAGTACCCAGGGAGTGGGTCCAGAGCAGGGCACTGAGGATGGCCAGGCATCAGGGTAGCGGGGCCAAGGGGAAGCCCAGGAAGGAGGAGGCTCTGATGACGGAGAGAGGTCAAGGCAGGTGGCCACAGGTGACTCTTGGGTGAAGGGCAAGACAGAGTCTGATAGCTGAGGCTCTGAGTATAGGCAACATTTAAGAGGTTTGACAGGATATAGAAAAATTTAAGGTGGCAGGAAGGGGCATGGGGGAGGATGTGGGGAAGGAGCTGGAAGCAGAGCCGAGGTGGAAAGAGGGGAGAGAAGTGAGGAGGTAACCCATAGACAAAGCTGTGAGAGGTGGCCTGCAGCCCAGCAGGGGGGCTGTCCTTACCACCCTCCCCAAAGGAGGCAGAGAGCTGGGGTATCTGGCTCTGGGCCTCGTTTCTTTTTGCATAAGGAAAGGATAAAGGTGCATAAGGTGAGGGTGAGGTCATGTTCTGGGACGGAGCTGCAGAATTGGAGGTTTGCAGATAACATGGTTCCTGGGGGCAACCAGGGTCCTTCCCCTCCTCTCCAGCTAAGCATCTTCTCCCTTCTCTTTTTCTTTCTGCTCTCACACCATGGGCCTTAGGGGCCCCTGGAAGCCAGCCAGCCCTCCATGCTCTTGGGAGCTAGAGGCCTCTGGAAATGAAGCCTGGACTTGTTGGGAACATCAACAACATCCTCAGAGGGCTGCTTCCTTAGGTGGCCTTCCCAGGGTGGTGGGGAGCTATAGGCTGCTACCCCTCCTGCCTCTCCTTCCACATCCTCTTTTAAGGGGAGAGAAGGCTGGCTTTGGGGGCAGTAGTGCCTAGTGTAGTAAGAATATTACTTGGTGTTGGGGTTCTTAGGTTCAAATCCTATCTCTGCAGGTTCCAACAGAACAACCATGGGCATGTTGTTTAATCTCTCTGATTTCCATTTCCTTTTGTACAATGGGACTGATCATTGTATTGACTGCTTGGGGTTGTTATAAGGATTTAAATGAGAGGACCCATGAGGCGGGCACATTGGAACTGTCCACAGTGGCCAGTTATAGTATTTTGGCTCTTGCTGCTCCTGCTGGGGCAGCCCCTGTCTCCTGTCTACATAGGGCACCCTCAGTTCTGGGCCTGTGGAGGGTGCAGGCAGACAGGAGACAGCACGTGCCTGGATTCCCCCAGTCTGAGGGTGGAATGTGTGTGTTTTCAAGTTGAGCTGATCCATGAAGCAGACCCTGGAATTCTCTGCACTCATGTGCTGAATCCCAAATGGAAACATATACAAACACTCTTTATAAACAAAGACAGCATCTTAAAAAGGCAACAAACCAATGAGTCGGTCTGAACTGGAATTGAAGCTCTGGGTTTTCTGATGATTTTCTCTCAATCTAAACAGAGCCCCCCCAGACCCAACTCCCTCAGAGAGCTGACTTCCCTCCAGGCCTGGATGCCAGTGGCTGCCTGCACCTCCCTTCCTCACAGCCCAGCCACGTGCCGGCACTCTCCAGCTTCGGGAAATTCTTCCAGCTGCCCACGGATTCCCTTAACAGTGCCAGCCAGCTAGGAGGGGGGACAACGTGTCCCTTGCCCTTTACAGGGACCGAATTTAACAGACATGTTCCAGTGAAGGGACAGTGCACACCTATGTGTAGCTTCACAGTGGACCCCACATGCTGCCCTTCCCTTGCTCACATGATCTTGGTGGCAGAGGTCATCACAAGCCCTGACTCCTCCTTTTCTGGTCTTGGCCCTTCCATTCTCTCACCATCCCCAAGGCTCCCCTGCTTTGTCTCCCACCTTCCCCCTCTTGCCGCCGCGTGTCCCTAACTCCTGCTTCCCTGGGTCAGGCCTGTTTCCTCTCTTGTCACATCAGACAGCTACAGGAGCCTTCTCTGGCAGCAGTTCACAGGGCCCACAGCATTCAGTGATGTGACAACTGAGTGTGGGCCAGGAAGTAACTGGGAATGCAGAGCCATGGAAGCCCTGGCCAGTCCCAGGAGCGTGAGACAGGCTCAGGTGCTCCCATTGCTCCCCGTTGGCCTCCCGCGCCCTCTCCACTGTCTGCCTGCTCCCATTCCAAGGCAGCTCTGCCCACATACCTGCTCCATCCTGTGTCTATTCCCAGAAGGTGAAAATCAGGTTTCTTGGCTGCAGCCAAAGCTTCACAATCTTTCTGATTTTAAATTCTAATTCCTACCTCCTTGTATCCTACCAATCTTCCAAGCCCAGTGCACACCCTCCTCTGACCATCCAATTTTCCCAGCATGCCACATGGCAGTGGCCTCTGGGGACATCTGTGTGTTTGCTGGTGTTCACGCACAGGCCTCAACCTATGTCCCTGAGTGTGGTCTTCTCCCACCACCAGTGCAGAGAGGTGGATTGTGGGGCTGCCCTGGTCTCATTGTCTTAGACCCTCAGAATGGGGAGTTGGCTCTAGACCAGGGCTTGTGTGGTGCCTCTGGCACTTGCTAACTATTGCGGAGGCTTGGGGTCACTGGGGACAGTGGAGGGTGAAAAGGACTATCTCTCCTGTCTCCATCCCTCCCACAAAGCCCAATGCAAACAGAACTGGAAGAAAAGCATGTTCCACCCCATGGTCGGCTGCGTTGCCTGCAGACAGGGAGCTCACCTCCACAGTGATGGGGGACAGGGAGAGCCTCAGAACATAGGAAGTCTGTGAGGTGCTGAGATGATGGACAAGACTTGGTCTCTGAATTGAGAATCCATACTGGGGACCCTCTACCCTCATGAAGCCCCCAGGCTGCTGGGAAAGAGATACAGTCCCCTTCCTGGGGGTACAAACTAGAGACATGCATGGGAATCATTTTTCTCTGAGGTGATACCACTGCATAGGGGCTCCTGGGAGATCCTGACCATGGCAAGTTTGTCCACAGTGCACAGTGCACAGTGCACGGTGCAAGTCACAGGGAAGTGCTATGAGGCTGGGCCTATGGCCTGAGGGCAGGCAGGGAGGAGGTGAAGACAGTAGCTGGCTGGCCCAGGTCTCCCAGTCTACACCAGTCAGGACTGACCCCAGGAACTCTGGCCTTCTGACCTTCTATCAGTTTCTGACATCCAGACGCCCCTCTTCCCCAGGCCTGGCTAGCTCTCACCCTGTTAGTGCTCATCAGGGCCAGAACCAACCATAAAAGAACAATGCATGACTCAGAGTTCCATGTTTCTGTTGTGGGTTCTAATTTTAGGCCATTGTTCCAGTCCTCTCTTTGCCTTTCCCAGAATTCCACCAGGAGGGGGTGGAGGTGGCCGGATGCGACCAAGGGGGCAGGGCAGAGGTGAGACCCAGGTCCCACTCTGGGGGCTGGATTGGGCATGGTGGCAGGTCAGTCCTCAGGACTTCGAGGGAAGGTGGCCCTTGTGACCAGGGTCTCTGCTGCCCTCCAGAGAGTGGCTCAAGAATCAGGAAACCAGTGCTCTGACCCTGGCAACCCCTCTAATTACTCAGCTATGTCATTTGAGCTACAGGGAGGAAGATCTGGAAACTCCATAGCTCTGAGTCACTTGGATTCTCAGGCGAGTGAAAAGCCCCACAAGGCTCAGAAGCTGAGGCTTGGATCGGATATGTGAGCAGTGGGTGCACGTGCCCCCTGCCTGTGGGTGTGTGCTCAGATCCAGACCACAGGGTGCAGAGCTGCTCTGTGGCCCAGGTTGGCCCTCACCCTGTCCATAGAACCACTTGCAAACACCTGGCTCCATGAGCCACCAAGCCTGAGGGCATATGTTGCGGTGGGCCCTTGTGGCCAGAAATCCTGTCCAGGAACTTCTTCCTTTCTATACACTCAGATATCAGCACTGATTGCAAATGGTGGGCAGAAGACTGGTCTTGGTGCTTACGTATTTCTAGAAGGTTCTTCAAAGGTCACATTTCCCCAGAGTAGAGCATGGTATGGGAGTCATAGCTCCTTTCAGTCTGACACCTGTGTGTGCGAGTGTGCTGCTTTGAGCGTCCCTCCCGTCCCCTCCCCTTGCCTCCACCCACTGCCAGACCCCACCTGTCATCCTTTGAATACTCAGGCACAGCCTGAGAGCACAGTAGTGAAAATCCAAGGGCCCTGGCATCCCACATCCACCCTCGGATAGGCTCTGTGACTGTCCTGGAAGCCTGCCCTCCCTTTCCTCTGTGGACAGAGAGAGCGAGGTCTTGGCCAGGTGCTACAGGCTGCAGTTTATACTCAGTAGATGCTTAACCAAGACAGCAGGGGAGGCCCCCAAGAGTTGGAAGAGGGGTTGCACAGGTCAAACGTTATACTGATGGCATGTGTTACCCATGAGCTGTTTTCTGGCATTAGGTATAACCATGGGACTGTGAAATCCCAGTGTCAGGGCCTTGCCAGGGATGTGGGACTTAGGCAGGTGTGGTGACAACCACCTGGACAAAGTGGGCAGGGCACATGCTGTGTCGATGATAGCTGATCTCATGAATATCTCTTGGCTGCTGCAGGTTTGAAGTCAGCAGACTGAAGTTAGACTGAAGTTTCTAATTTCCCACCTGCTTCAGTAACAGGAAGCTTTATGGCATAAATGTCAGTGCACAGGCTCCGGGGGCTAACAGGGCCTGTGTTCAACCTCCCAGTACACCACTTGTTATTATACATCCTGGGCAAAGTTATAGAATATTCCTGAAACTCAGGTTTCTTTCCTTAACATAGGACAAGATGTAGCACCAACCCATTGTCACAAGGATTAAGTAAGACAATGAAGGCTAGCAGCTATCATTTCTGGTAGTCTTGCTCTTGCTCAGGCTGGTCTCGAACTCATGAGCTCAAGCAATCCACCCACCTCGGCCTCCCAGAGTGCTAGGATTTCAGGCACGAACCATTGTGTGGGACCTCATCTTTAGATGCTTTAATACTCACGTATGCCTGCCACTGGTTATCACTGATTACCCCCTCTCTTTTGGCTCCTGTGTCACTCTGGTCCTCATTTCTCTCCATATTCCAAGTGATCTCATCATCCCTTTCCCAAGCTACCCATGTAAACTCAAGTTTCTCCCACAGTTTTCCACAGAACTATCAAACTTACTTCTGGGCTCTTTTCATATCATGGAAGTAGCAGAAAGGTAGGAGGTAGAGAGGAATTGATTTCGACTCACCAAGAATTCCTTTGCATTAGTTAGGGTGAAGTGATAAACTGTTGGAAAAAAATATTTCAAAATCATGTGGCCAAAACCAATATACATGGGCATGAAGTTTGAGTGCAATTTTGAATTGCTCACTATTTATTTATTTATTTATTTTTATTATTAAATCATAGCTGTGTACATTAGTGCAATCAAGGGGTACAATGTGCTGGTTTCATATACAATCTGAAATATTCTCATCAAACTGTTCAACGTAGCCTTCATGGCATTTTCTTAGTTACTGTATGTAGGCATTTGTATTCTGCCTTTAGTAAGGTTCGCCTGTACCCATTCTAAGATGAACCATAGGTGTGGCCCCACCCATTACCCTCCTTCCACCCTAACCTCCCCCCTCCCTTCCCCTTCCTTGGCCCTTTCCCCATAGTCTTGTGCTATAGTTGGGTTATAGCCTTCATGTGAAAGCTATAATTTAGCTTCATAGTAGAGCTGAGTACATTGGATATTTTTTTCTTCCATTCCTGAGATACTTTGCTAAGAAGAATATGTTCCAGCACCATCCATGTAAACATGAAAGAGGTAAAGTCTCCATCTTTCTTTAAGGCTGCATAATATTCCATGGTATACATGTACCACAATTTGCTAGTCCATTCGTGGGTCGATGGGCACTTGGGCTTCTTCCATGACTTAGCAATTATGAACTGGGCTGCAATAAACATTCTGGTACAGATGTCTGTGTTATATTGTGATTTTTGGTCTTCTGGGTATAAACCTAGTAAAGGAATTATAGGATCGAATGGCAGGTCTATTTTTAGGTCTCTAAGTATTCTCCAAACATCCTTCCAGAAGGAACATATTAGTGTGCATTCCCACCGGCAGTGTAGAAGTGTGCCCTTTTCTCCACATGCATGCCAACATCTCTAGTTTTGGGATTTGTTATGTGGGCTACTCTTACTGGGGTTAGGTGATACCTCAAAGTAGTTTTGATTTGCATTTCTCTGATGAATAAGGATGATGGAATTGCTCACTATTTTAAACTGCACATAAACTTTATGGGAACCTTGTATTTATCTTAAGTAGAGGGAGGGAGTTGGTGGTGGGATATCTCCACTGTAGCCAGCCATTCAGGAAACTAGGCTAATGGCAAGCTCTGCTAATTTGAGCTCTGTCCTCCCAGGATCTTTCAGTCCTTGCCATCTCAGTCAGCTGAAGGAACATGGGGTGGTGGGGACATGGGTCATGCCCGGCAGTGCACCTCACAGCTGCTCACATTCTGTGGTGAGACTGGTCACATAGCCTTTCCTTGGGGTGAGGGGGACTGAGAAGTGTGGTATCAGGCTTGTTTCCATATGAAGTCATCACTGTGGAGGAAAGAGAGACAGCATTTTGGTAATTTCTGTTACAACTATTAAGACATTATTAACCAAAATCGAAATTATGTTCCTAATGGAATGCTGCTCCCTGATAGGCAAGATGGCTCAATCTATGGCTATAGTTTTGAAGTATAGCTTATGTCTTTACAGGATTTCTATCCATTTATCTACCTACCCACCTACTCTTTGTATATCTGTACTAGCTTTTAAAACTTGGAAAGGAAGCTGTCGGTTAACCAGGGAACTTACTGGGTAGAGTTGGATGCTGTGTTTTTCAACATCTCTGCCCTGTAGTGTTTTCTCTTCCTATCTTCTGTGTATCTCTAGTCAAGAAAATTTTGTTGGGCTTTTCTTTTAGTTTGATATGAATTCAAGAATATTGAATATTCCTTTCCCTATTATATGTGCCCCACCTCACTGTCTTTACCCGTTTCCCCCCACAATCCTTAACAATTGAAGAACACCTGTGTTCTGACATGCCCTTGTAGGAGGTAGGCCTTTGGAATTGGAGAATCATCAGGGTTGTGGAAGGTGTAGCAAGGTTATAACTTGCATGTGAAGTAAGTAGACAGCTTACCTAGGAGATCCATGAAAAGTCCAAGCTTAGCTAAGAGAGGTAGAGTTGAGGGCTAGTTATGAAACAATTGGGTGATGTTGTGGGAGGTGGAGAATGGGCAGGAATTTCAACCTCATGAATGATTTTAAAAGATGAGGCAGGTGCCAGTGTGGACACAGTCTGGCCAAGGTCAAGGCCTGGAGCTTGCACTTGTGGGGGTATCTTTGATGTCCTTATTTCAGGTGGGAAGGGGTACAATGACTCAATCAACCTTAGGCTGCCTTATGCTCTCTCTGCTTGGATTCCTTGTCCCTCACCCAACCTATCCTTCTAGCAAATGGAAGCCACTCTCTATTCAAATCTAGCAGAAGCAAGCATAGAAAATACCTGTTTTATGTAGGATTAAATCATTTGAACAGGAGCCAATACATAAACAATTGTTGGAAGACTCTATTCATCCTAGAAAAATATATACATCCTTTCTATGTGCTAGCAAAAGGCATAAGATACATGAATTAATTGGAAGCTCTGAACAAGGGCTCCACTCAGAGAAATTAGAAAATTAAACTCTAAACACAATTGATAAAAGAAATATGCTAATATCCTCAATGACATAAATGATGGATAATATGAAATCATGATCAAGTAGAAATTGAATCTACCTTTGGGACTTTTAGTTGTGAATACATACAATTTCTTTTCTGGCACAATCCTAGGAGCTTAAGGGTCTGCCTTGTATTGTCTCTCTGTATTATTTTGGATTGGCCTTTTTCTCAGGTGGTGGCCTGAGAAAGTCATTTGGTCACCCCAGTTGGACCTTAGTAGCTTTAGAACTTCTCTAATAGTTCAGCAAATGTCACTTTCATTGACCTGGCCTTGATCCATGCCTACCACTGAATTGATCATATGGCCAGGAGATTGCCATGCTTTCATTGTCACGTATCTGTTCACTTGGGCACCATCTCCTGTCAGTCCTCGTGAATGGAGAGTGAGGGAGGAGGTTCCTGAGAGGAAGACCAGGGTGCTGGGCCAGCAAACACAACAAAACAAACAACTGTTCACTTACCCAACCTAATTATTATTCAAATGGATGGCAACACAGAGATATTCTTAGACATACTTGGATTCAGGAAGTAAACCACTTATTCTGAAAGATTGCTGGAGGACATAAAATTGAGAAATGAATCAAAATAAGAACTCCAATATGGAAGATGTGCCATAAAAGAAATGGTGGCAAAAATAAAACCATAAAACTTATTGTATAAATTATTGCTAGTAACATAGCTGGAAATTTAATAGAAAGAAAACAACAACAACAAGAAAACCTAGAGAGCTAACCAAGGCAAGAGAAACTGTGCAGTAACAACCTAGACCAACAACCTCTGGTTATTCAAACAAAAATCCCTGGATTGGGTTAGTTCAGAAAGGGAGAAAGGTGTGAAGTAGAAGAGAGCAAGGGGAAAACTGCAACCCACCAGGGCAAATGGGAACTCATGTCTGTCTCTCATGAGCTCTAATAAGCTGGCACCCATGGCATGTACAATAGAACCAGAATTCTGAGAAGCAGAAGGAGACCCAGTAGGAGCTGAGGGTCTGGCTGCTACCCACACCAGAAAAGTCAGTTGGCAGGTACCTGACAACCTGTGAACTGCAGTGTCTAGCACCTGACCCTGCACTGACTTTAGAGTTAAAAAAAAAACAAAAGAGTACTCCTTCACTTCTGCCTCTGAAATCCCATGTAGATTTCCCTTGAGACTAACTCCGTCTAAGGAAGGGAATTGTGTGAAATGTAATTCTTCATGCTTAGCTAAGTGGCCTTAGTGTACTATCACAATAATTAAATAATAGAATGAAAACAGAATACATTTGGTAGCTAACTCAGAATTTTAGAGAAGGGTAACAAAATACACCTAATGAAAGTAAAAAGAAAAAATTAATAAAGACAAGAGCAAACTTTAATGAATTCGAAAATGAAGATTCAGTAGACTTATTAAACAAACCAGTATTTATCTGTGGAAATGTTAATAAGATAAAAAGACCTCCAGCTGTGCTAATAAAACAAAAAAGAGAGCACACAAAATATTATAAATAAGAAACAGCACAAAGTCCTAGAAAGAGAAGATTCTATAAGAAGGGATGGCAATAAACAATTGAAAATTGAAATGAAAAACACCAGCTGCAAAAGCATAGAATCTTAAAATAATCAAGAATAAATAAAATAAATTACGTGTAAGACATGTACACTGAAAATCACAAAATACAGTAGAACCTCTGTCAGTTGACGACCAAGGGACTATGTAACAAACTGGTGAACATAAGGAGGTGCTCAACATAAGGAAGCAGACCTACTGTACTGATATGTACATGTGGTCTGTGTCTGGTTTGAGAAAATTGGGTGAACTAAAAAAGGTGGTCAGTGTAGGGAGGTGATCAGCTATGGAGGTTCTACTGTATTGCTGACAGAAATTAAATGCAACTGAAATAAATAGTTCACATTCATTAATTAGATGACTTAATATTATGATTTTAATTGTCTCCTAAATAATTCTATATGTTAAAAAAAATCCTAGCAGGGCTTTTTTTGTGGTAGGGGAAAGGGAGTGGATTGACAAACTGATTCTAGAAATTATGTAAAAATGCAAAAGACTTAGAATGCCCAAAACAACTTTATTAATAAGGCTAACATTAGAGGACAACTTAAACTATTTGATTTCATGACCGTGAAGCTATAGCAATAAATATAGGGTGATACTGCTCTAAGAATAGACACACAGATCAACGGAACATGTGTAGTCTGGCATTTCCATAAAAATGCCAAGGTAATTCAATGAGGATACTTTCTTTGTTTTGTTTGTTTGTTTGTTTTTTAAGACAGAGTCTCACTTTGTTGCCCTTAGTAGAGTGCTGTGGCGTCCCAGCTCACAGCAACCTCAAACTCTTGGGCTGAAGTGATTCTCTTGCCTGAGCCTCCCAAGTATCTGGGATTACGGGCACCTGCCACAATGCCTGGCTATTTTTAGAAACGGGGACTTGCTCTGGCTCCAGGCTGGTCTCGAACTGGTGAGCTCAGGCAATCCAATGGCCTTGGCTTCCCAGAGTGCTAGGATTACAGGTGTGAGCCACCACACCCAGCGTGGACAATTTCTTTGATATATGCAACTGGAACAATTGGACATCCATAGGCAAGAAAGTGAACCATGATCCTTTACTCACACTACAGAAACAATTAACTTGAAATAGATCAGAGAGCTAAATTTAGGAGCTAAAACAATAAAACTCCTAACAAAAGCATAGAAGGAAATCCTTGTAACATTGAGTAAGGAAGATTTCTTAGGACATAAAAGCACAAGGTATAAAGGATTAAAAATATTAAATTTTAATTCATCAAAATTCGAAATTTCACAATTTGAAAGACATTGTTAAGAAATTGAAAAGACATGCCATAGACTGGGAGGAAATACTGCAAACATACCTGTTATGCAAAGAATTCTTCCACCTAATAATAATAAGGCAAACAACTCAGTAAAAATGGGTGAAAGATTTGAATAAACACTCCGACCAAGAAAATAACATGAATGACAAAAACACACACACACATGAAAAGATACTCAAGATCATTAGGCAACAGGGATAAGTAATGTAAAACCACAGTGAGCTTTCACTGTTGCATATATTATGCACATAATGGCTAAAATGAAAAAGACTAACCACAGACATACCAAGTACTGTGGTTTTAAAGGTTTGTTTTCCCTCCAAATTCACATTGAAACTTAATTCCCCATTCAACAGTTTTAAGAGGTATGGGTTGGGGAGTGATTACAACATGAGGTTCTGCTTTCATGAATAGATTAGTGCTCTGATAAAAGGGCTGGATGGATCTAGCTAGGTCCTTTTTGCCTTTCTGCTAAATGAAGACACAGCATTTAAAAGATAAGTCTTGGAAGTAGAAACCAGGTCCATACTAGACACCAAATCTGCAGATGCTCTAGAACTGTAAGAAATCAATTTCTGTTATTTATAGATTACCCAGTTTCAGGTATTTTGTTATGGCAATATGAACAAATTAAGGCACAAAGTATCAGGAAGAATGTAGAAAAATGGCAAATCTCATAGTTTGGAAAACAATCAATTTCTTATAAAAATTTAAACATCCCAGCAATCCCATTCTGATTTGTCCAAGAGAAATGAGCAATATATCCACACATAAACTTGCACATAAAGGTTTATTGCAGTTTTATTTTATTTATTGCAGCCATGAATTTATTTTCTAAAGCTGCTGTAACAGCTTACTGCAGACTTGGTGGTTTCAAACAATATAAATTTATTCTGTCATAGTTCTGGAAGCCAGAAGTTCAAAAGAAGATTCACAGGGCTGATGCTGGTGTGGCTGTTTTTCTTCTGGAGGCTCAGGGAAGACCCCACTCCTTACCTCTTCTAGCTTCCGGTGGCTGGTGGCATTCCTTGACTTGTGGTCGCATCAATCCAGTGTGTTCAAATTTCTCACATGGCCTTCTCTGTATGTGTGCCAAATATCCTTCTACCTTCTTCTTTACAAGGACATGTGTGAAGGCACATAGGGCCCACCTTGAAAATCCAGAATGAACTCCCCATCTTAAGATTCTTCATTTAATCTCTTTGGCAAAGGTGCTTTTTCTTTTTTTTTTTAATTTTTTTTTGTAGAGACAGAGTCTCACTTTATGGCCCTCGGTAGAGTGCCGTGGCCTCACACAGCTCACAGCAACCTCCAGCTCCTGGGCTTAAGCGATTCTCTTGCCTCAGCCTCCCGAGTAGCTGGGACTACAGGTGCCCACCACAACGTCCGGCTATTTTTTGGTTGCAGTTTGGCCGGGGCCGGGTTTGAACCCGTCACCCTCGGTATATGGGGCCGGCGCCTTACCGACTGAGCCACAGGCGCCGCCCGCAAAGGTGCTTTTTCAATGTAAAGTAACATTCACAGGTTCCAGCGATTAATACCTGAATATCTTCGGGGGGGGGGGACGTTTATTCAGCCTCAGATGGAAAATAATGCAGATGTTCATCAACAGATGCATGAATAAACAAATCTGGACATCCATATAATAGACTGCTACTCAGTATTAAAAAAACAATGAGCTATTGATATACACGAATCTCAGAAATATACTGTGCAAAAGAAGTCAGGCACAACAGACAAATTTTGTCTAATTCTATTCATCTGAAAATTTTAGAAAAAGCCAGCTACAGTAACAGAAACCAAACCAACAGTTGCCTGGAAGAGAGGTGAGGGGAAGGTACTCTGACTGCAAAGGGTCCTAAGACAACTTTTTGGCCTGACTCTAAATACAAAAAAAGTACTCTGTACTTTCAGTGGTGGTTATAGGAATGCATAGATTTGTTAAAACCCCACTAAAATGTACAGTTAAAATAAATAAACTTTTGAATGTAATTTATATTTCAATAGAGCTATTTTAAAAAGTAAAAGACTATAAGGCTAAGAAATATGAAAATACAGATTAAATCATTGCTTTTTAAGAAAAAGATAGCTAAAATAGACTCGAAAAGAAATAGGAAGTCTGAATATTGCAGTATTAATAAATAAAGACTGTGTTGAGAAGTTCAATCCTTTCCCCATCTTCTCCAAGCTATACCTGAGCGACAGAAAGTAGATCTATTCACATAAGATTTATTTCAAACCTGAGAGAATTTCAATGTAATTTAATTGCTCCACTAAATAGATAAAGAAAAGAAAGTTTTCAATTTAATAAAATTTATTTAACCCTAGTACAAAAATTTGATAAAACAGTATACAATGAAAAGCTACTGAATACTATGCTTATGAGTAAACCATTGATAAAACTTTAGCAAATAAAGAATAACACACTCTACTAAAGTAGAGCTTATTCCAGAAATGCAAGGTCAGTTTGAGGGACTAAGAAAACCAGAGAGAAATAATTAACTTTCGACATTTTCTTCCCCACCCTTCCCTCTCCAAGTCCTCGGGACAGATGAGCTATTAATATACAGGGTGGGAAATCTCCTCCCGCTTCTTTCTGGGGTCCAAAGGGTGAATGAAGTCCAGTCCCAAAGAGTTGTACTGTGGGGTGACTAATTATTGAGATGAGTTTCCAGTCCTGCCCTCTCTACCCTAGGACTCTTCCACCCTCCATCCCTTAGCTCAATGGGACTCACACAGACAGGGGTCTGACCTTCTTGCAGTTGTACAACTGACAGAGAAGGCAAGATCCCAGGGAAAAATGACTTTAGGCAAAAATAAGACAGATTAGAGTCACAGCTATTTCAACAAAAAATGACACACAACTAGAGTGCAGATTTCTTCAGAAGAAGTATTAGAATAGCTCGAATACCCATGTCAAATTAGAATAATAAGCTAAACATGATAAAGGAAAATGTTAATAATGTCTAATATCTTAGAACAAGAACAA
The DNA here is from genome assembly GCF_027406575.1 of Nycticebus coucang. Taxonomy (NCBI): domain Eukaryota; kingdom Metazoa; phylum Chordata; class Mammalia; order Primates; family Lorisidae; genus Nycticebus; species Nycticebus coucang. The sequence goes on along the minus strand of NC_069783.1, from coordinate 70,682,122 downwards.
GAAGCACAAAGAAAGAACAGGTAGAAATATCAGATATGAAAAATATAGTAGTTAAAGAATAGACTAGTTGGCCTAATAACAGACTGGATCTACCAGGGGGATAAATTAGTGATTTGGAAGACCAGGTTGAGACTATATCCCTTAAGAAAGAAGAAAAGGACAAAGAAATAGAAAATACAAACTAACACAATGAGGAAATGATTTTATTTATAATCAGGAACAGAGACAAGGATGCCAACAATACCACCACTATCCCTCATTATATTGAACATCCTAGTCAGTACAATATGCAAAACACAAGGAACAGGAATTAGGAGCATAAGAACTGGAGAAGAGAAATTAAAATCATCACTATTTATAGATGATCCTGTTATTACCCCCAAATACCAAAAAATCTGCAGAGATATTATTAGAAATAATAGATTCTAGCAGCAGCAAACTAGAAACTATAATTAAATGTTTGCAATCTTACCAGAGACTGACACATATCTAGGTATACATCTAACAAATGATGTGTAATATTTCTATAGTGTAATACTTCTATAGGAAAAATTATAACACTTTATTAAGAAAATTACACACACACACACAGATACATTGCTTAAGGAGAAGAACACAATAGAGCGAAGCTATTAATCTTCCCCAAATAATTTATAGATCATTCCAAATAAAAATTCCAGCAGTACTTTTTCTTTTTTAAAAACTTGGAATGTAGTAAGACAATGTTAAACTTTATGCACTGAGGACTTCTGAAAAGAAAGAGGAGAAAAGGGAATAATTGCCCTACCAAATATGAAAACCTATTTTTCAGCTGTAGTAGTTAGAACAGTGTAATACTGATTAAGGGACAGCCTAGTTAACTCATAGAGGAGGTTAGGGAGCCAGCCCCACCCTAGAATTGTGTGGAATTTGGGTACAAGAAGGACCTGGCATGTCAGATCAGCAAAGAAGTAATTATAGCTAGAAAATAATGGTTACCCATATGGAAGAAGATGAAATTGGAATCCTACCTTTTATCACATACTTAAGTCAGCTTGAGATGAATTGGGAACTTATGTATTAATATCCAAAATTTAAAACTCCTAGTAGAAAAAATTTCTTAAACAAGACATAAAAAGTATTGATAAGAAAGGAAAAGATTGATAGAGTTATCTGGATTAAGAACCATAAAAGACATATGAAAGAAAATAGAAAGACAAAATAGAAACTGATAGAAGATATTGGCAATATCTACAGATGATAATGGATTTGCATTAAGCATACATGAAGAACTACAGATTAATAAGAAAATCAGATACAACTCAAAAGAAAATTGTCTATGTATGATTTATGTGAACAGGCATTTCATGTGAGAGGAAACACATGAACACCCATAAACAGATGAAGAGACACTCAGAGATTAGAAAATGTAAATTAAGACCACAGTGATTTTATTAAATACATATCTAACTTGCAAAAATAAAAATGATACCACGAAAAGTTGGAAAGGATATGGATCCAAAGGATCTCTTTCTTACATCTTACTGGTGGGAACTCAAATGGATGTAACAAAGGTGGAGAACTGTTTGGCATGACCTCCTAAAGTATATTCTACCTTTTGAGCTAGCAATTCTTGTCCTTTATGTATTGAGGTCTGACAACTAAGTTTGCAAACTCGTTCTAGAAAAAGTGCTACACACCTCTTTGCTGAATATCACTATGGTCACCTTCAAAGTCCTCCCCTTGGGAAGCTGTACACCAACACCAGTGCCTAGTCCATCCTTCAAAGCGATTTGGGAACTCTTTTTCTGGAATGACCATCAGAGCTGCTGTCGTGCGGCACACAAAGACATGCAACAATAATGAACATCATTCAGCAAGATACCACCACATGCCCACACGAACCCAGCTGTGAGACACTCAAGGTTATGAAACCTTACCGAGTTGTATGTATAGTGCTGCCAACATAAGCACATGGTGGCAAGTTCGTGATCTTAATTGTCCGATCTTATGTGATGGCAGCTCTGATGGTCCTTCCAGAAAAAGAGTTCCAAAATTGCTTTGAAGGGTAGACTAGTCACTGGCATCAGAGCATAGCTTCCCAATGGGAATACTTTGGCTGTAGTGATATTCAGCAAAGAGAGATGTATCAAGGATGCATTGAGGATGAGTTGTGCATCTAATTGTCAGATACATACCTAAGAGAAACATGCACATGTCCAATAGAAAGCATATATGAGATTGTTAATAGCAGTATTGTTCTCAATGTCAAAAATATGGCAGCTTAAAAGCCCATCAGTGGAAGAGTGGAAAGTTATTACGTAGCAGACAAAACAAACGAACTAAAATGATGCCAACCATAAGGATGAATCATAGCAATATAATAGTAAGTAAAACATGTGACTCTGCAAAGAATGTGTTAAGCATGATAGTGTTTTTATGAATTTAAAATAAAAATATGTATAATTTTAATGAATACATGTATCTAGATACATTAAAACTATACACAATGAAAAATTTAAAAATGATGAATATAGGATTATGGCTGATGATTAACTGGAGTTGGGACAGGCAGAGGAATGGGATGAAGGGAGAGCATATGTTCAGATGTAGGTTGCTTTCAAGGTCCAAGGTTTTGTTCTGGGTGGTGGTTTCACAGATGCTTATGTAATTATTAACCTAATTAAAACTTCCTGTTTCAATGATTGCTGCATAAAGAGCTACCACAATCTAATGGCTTAAAAATACTTCTTATATTACATCTCATGATTCTCTGGAGTTTAGACAGAGCACAGAGGGGCCTGTCTTTGTTCCACAATGGCTGTGGTATCAGTTGGGATCTAACAGCTGGGAGTTGGAATAGCTGGAGAGTGGCAGGGTATTTCTCCCTTTCTACCCATGGGGATAGCTCAGGCTTCCTCTATTATGGTGGTCTCAGAGTAGTTGTAGTTCTTACGTGGTGGGTCCGGATGTTCAAAGTGACTACACTAAGGGGCCCAGGTAGAAGCTGCCCCTTCTTCTGCCTAACAAAGCAGGCCAATGAGAGCGAGTCAGAAACCAGTGGCTATGATTAATCCAATTCTCTTCATCTGAGCTTCATCGAAGAAATGAAAAACAATATAAAAAATGATTTCTGGAGTACTATGATGAGAAAACATAAAATTTCAGTTTTCCTAGGTCAAAAAATGGACAAATATAACCAGTTTTACATAATTCAACTGAATAGAAGTAATTATAGATGTGGCTATCACATTTAATTTCTGTATAGGAGGATTGTGTCATAAACAGACCAATTCTTCCGAAATGTATTAATTGAACAAAATTTCCATGAAAACTCAACGATTTTACCTGATGAAAACGTTCTAACATTTATCCAAAGATTGAATATGAAAGGAAAGTCAATAAAACTATGAAAAAAAGTAACAAGAAGACAGTTATCCTACCAGATAACAAAATAAATAGTATTATAAAACTGAAATAAATAAATGAACATAGTACCAACATCAGAATGCACAAATGTAAAAGTAGAAGTAAACAGAAAGTCTAAACCAAGAAAAGTGTTTATAAGGATTTGATGTAAGGTGATGAGGAGATTCTTATCAGGAGGGAAAGGGTGGGCTATCTAATGAACTGTATTTGCATAATTGGCTTCTATTTAAGAAAAAAGTATGGTTGGATTTTTTTGCTCCTTATAGAAATAAATTTCACATTGATTATAGAGTTAAATAAAAGTATTAAAAGTCATTAATATATTAAAAAAAGAGAACATAGGATATTATTTTTACTGTCTCAGGCTAGGGAATCCTTTCTACTCTTGACACCAAAGCAAAAGCAATAAAGGAAACTACATAGATTTGACTACATAAAAAGTATAAATTTATACTGTGAAAATTATTGTGATAAAAAACATTAAAAGATAAAGATGTCAGAGTGGGAATGTTGGCAATAAAAATATTGAAGGAGTTAATATTCTTTGTATAAAGTGCTCTTAAAAATTGGTAAAAATATGAATAGTTCAATTTCAAAAACAGTCAAATTGCATGAGCAGACAATTCAAAAAATTAAAAACCAATAAATATATCAATAACATTGATATTCGGTAGTAAAAATAAATGCAAAATGAGATATCTTTTTTTCTTAATGGATTTGCAAGGATTAACATTTATAATACTGTGCAGTGCTCATTATGATGTAGAGAAGCTGGCACTTTCATAAGCCATTGGTTCAGGTATAAATTACTATAACTTTCGTAAAGGGGTATTTGACCATCTCTATCAGAAGTCTTAAAATTGTGCAAGCCCTTTTAACACTTTGGGGAAGGAATCTATCCTAAGCAAATAATTGGAGAGCTTTGAGTTAAGGCTGGTGGGTAGAATACCAGATTTCTCTCTGCTCCTGCATAAAACTCCACTAGACAGACTAAGGTTAAAACAGAAATGTAAAATAACAAGGAAATGACAATGGTCTAGAGTTGTCAACACAGCTTTGGAAGCTGAAAAATGGATGCATGAGCAAAGAACAGCAAATTGAACACATACATTTAATTTTGCTCTTTTCTGAAATCCCACTAAAGCGATAGTAGAGGGATTGATTAAAAAGCCTTTTGAACCCACAAATGAGTGGAGTATGGGAAAAGAGAAAGAAGCAACACAATTCTGTAAGTCAGAAACCAATAGCTCCTTAATTTACTAGACAAATCTGAGAAACCTGGGAACTCAGTGGGATTGTGCTGCAGAATCTTCAAAAGACCCAAGAATTTAAGGCCTTCCCTAGGACTGGAAGGAGGTGAGCGAAGGAATGTGTGGGGCTAACATAAGAAGGGTTTTTGAAAGCTGTTTAAGTGGCTCTTGGATCTCTAATCCCTTCTCCAAATCTGCCACTGCCTGGCTGCCTCTCCCTGACCCCTGCAGATGACAGAAGGTTTGTTCTCTGAGGGGGCTGCAGGCATCCTTGACTTGTGGCAATATCATGCAAAATCTCTGCCTCTGTGGCCACATTACCTCCTCCTCTGCCATGTATGTCATTTCCCTCTGCTTTCTCTTGTAAGAACACTTGTGATGGCACTTAGGGCCTACCCAGATAATCCAGAAGAATCCTCTCCTTTCAAAATCCTTAGTTTAATCTCACCTGCAAAGACTGTTTTCCAAAATAGATAGATATAAATTTACAGGTTCTGGGGATTAGGATATGGATTTTTTTTTGTGAGGGGGGAAGCATTTTTCAGCCCTCTATACATGCTAAGTTAAATTTATTGATTTTAGAATGTTAACCCAACCTCACATCCTTGGAATAAACCCTATTTGCTTATGCTGTGTCATTCTTTTTAGAGATAACATTGCTGGATTCAATTTATTAAAAATTTTAAAGGATTTATTTTTAGGTTTGATATTATGAATATCCTGAAAGACATTAGTCAAACTTTTTGTAGTCTTTATTACGTTTAGATATCCTGGTTGTCATGTCAATTCTCACTTCATGTATTTTGAAGAACTAGTTTTTGGTTTTATTGATTTTCTCTGTTATTTTTCTGTTACCTTTTAAAAAATGATTTCTGCTCTTTATTATTTCCTTATTATTTTACCATTTCCTTCTCTTATCTTATTTTGGGTTTAAGTTGAATTTTCTTTTTTTTTTTTTTTTTTGGTTTTGTAAGTTGGAAGCTGAAATTATTACTTTACAATTTTATAATTTTTCTCTCCTAATATGTAAGCATTTCATGCTACAATTTTCCCTCAAAGCATTGCTCTATCTGTAATGCACCCATTTTGGCTGATTGTGCTTTCACTTTCATTTTGATTTCAATTGTGAGTTATTAAAAGTATAGGTTATTTAGAAGATGTTGTTTAGTTTCCAAATATTTGGAAAGTTCCTAGATAACTTTCTTTCACTGATTTCTAGTTTAATTCTAATGTGATAAGTGAACTTTACATGATTTTAATGCTCCTAAATTTATTCAGATTTGTTTTATAGCTCAGAATATCTTGGTTGATGTTCCAAATGCACTTGAAAAGAATTTGTCTTTTGCTGTAGTTGGATGGTGTAACCTATAAATGTCAATTAAGTCAAGTTAATAATCAACACCATCAACTAATATCAAGTTAGTTGATACTGTTGTTCAAGTCTTTTGTATTCTTACTGATTTTCTGTCTACCTGTTCTATCAATTACTGGAAGAGAAGTATTGAAATTCCCAGCTATTATCATAAATCTATCTATTTCTGTATTTAGTTCTATGGTTTTACTTCATATATTTTTAATCTCTGCTTTTATTTGCGTACACATTTAGAATTGTTATGTCCTCTTGACAAATTTACTTCCTTATTCTGTCTTTATTCCTAGTAATATTTCTTGTTTTGTAATCCACTAGTAATATACGTGATAATGAAATAGCCTTTCTAAACTCCAAGATTAAACCATCTACCTACAACCAACTAATCTTTAACAAAGCAGATAATATACACTGGAGAAAAGAAGCCCTGTTTAATAAATGGTACTGGGAAAACTGGATAGTCACATGCAAAAAAATAAAACAAAACCCTTATCTCTCACTATGTACAAAAATTAATTCAAGATGGATTAAAGGTTTAAATGTAAGGCATGAAACCATAATAATTCTAGAAGAAAATGTGGAAAAATTCTTTTAGGCATTGGTCTAGGCAAAGAATTTATGACTAAAACCACAAATGCAAATATAGCAACAACAAAAATATATAAGTGGGCTTTGTTACATTAAAAAGTTTCTGCACAGTAAAGGAAATACCAACAGAGTGAACAGACAACCTACAGAATAGGAGAAAATATTTGCAAGTGATGCATCTGACAAAGGACTGATGCCCATAATCTGCAACGTACTGAAATAAATCAACAGGAAACAGACAAACGAAAAAAACATCAAAAAGTGCGCAAAAGAGAGGAACAAAAGTTTCTCAAAAGAAGATAGACAATGGCCGAAAACATATGAAAAATTGCTCAATGTCACTAATCATCAGGAAAATGCAAATTAAAACTACGATAGGTACCTTTATCCCTATCGGAATGGCCAATATTAAGTCAACAAACAATAGATACTGGTGTGGGTGCAGAGAAAAAGGAATGCTTATACACTGTCCGCAGGAGTACAAATTAGTACAACCTCTATGGAAAACAGTATGGAGAGTCGTCAAAGAAATTATAAATGGAAACCTACCGTTCAATCCAGCAATCTCACTACTGGGTATCTACCCAAAGGAAACGAAGTCCTTTTTTTAAAAAGACACCTGCACTCAAATGTTTATTGCAGCACAATTCAAAATTGCAAAGATGGGGAATCAACTCATGACTTGATTCATGAGTGGACAAGGAAAATGTGGTGCCTATATATACACCATGGAGTACTACTCAATCATAAAAGAGGAACAAAAATGTCATTTGCAGCAATGTGGAGGGAGATGGAGACCATTATCCTAAGTGAAGTATTTCAGGAATTGAAAAACAAACACTCCATCTACTCATTAATATGTTAGAGCTAATAGATGGCTATACACAGGCATAAAACAACATAAAGGAAATGAGAAATCAAGCAATGGGGAGGGTGCAAGGGTGGATGTGAGATTAAAAACTTACTATTGTGTATAATAAACACTATTCTGATGATGGGCACACTAAAAGCCCAGATTTAAGCATTATACAAGATATCCTTGTAATAAAAACATTTGTACCCCTTTAATTAACATTCTGAAATTTAAAAAAAGAAACACGAAAAAGGTACCAATAGAAAGAGAGAGAGAAAGAAATAGCTTCTCCACTTTTATTTTATTTTAAACACTATTTTAGAATAGTGTTTGCATGATATATCTTTTTGATTATATTACATTTAGTCTCTGTGTATCTTTATATTAAAAGTGGGTTTCTTCTAAGGAATATATAGTTGACCTTGCTTTAAAAAAAAAACAAAAAACTACTACAAAAGCCTTTGTCTTCTTTTTTGAGACAGTCTCACTCTGTCACCTTTAGTAGAGTGCCATGGTGTCATATCTCACAGCAAACTTTTGGGCTCAAGTGATCCTTTTGCCTCAGCCTCCCAAGTACTTTAGAGACAGGGTCTTGCTCTTGCTCAGGCTGGAAATCTTTGCCCTTTAGTTTATATTTAATGAATATTTTGCTATTTTTTCAGCTTAAATCTACCATCTTACTAGTTGTTTTCTTTTTGCTTCATCTGTTATTTGTTCCATTTTTCCTCTTTCCTCCTTTCTTTTGGACTAATTTTTTAGAAGAAATAATTTCATGTTATCTCCACTATTGGCTTTATAATAGTAATTATATGTCTTTGTTTAATTTTTTAGTTTTTGTGTATAGTTTATAATAAAGATCTTTAACTTACCATAGTCTAATTTAAAAGTCAAACCACACAGAGTTGTACAAACTGTAAAAGAGTATGCCTCTGTTTCTTCCCCCATTCTTTGTGCTATTTTTCATACATTTCCTCCATATGTGCACACATTGCATTACATGCTATTATTTCTACTGTAAACAGTATTCTATATATTATCTTCTCAAGTGATCAAAATGAGATTTTTACCCTTTATGGTGGTTTTTATTGTTTACATGGATCCATTTTCCAAGTATCATTTTCCTTCAGCCTTCTGATTGTCCTTGAACTTTTTTCATAATGCAGGTCTGTTGGCAATACATTCTTAGCTTTTGTCTGAAAAAGTTCTTTATTTGTTATTATTTTTTTCAGTTTGGAAAAAATACTTATCTGATAAAAATTCTAGGTTGATATATATCTAAAATTTATTATTTATTTATTTATTTTATTTTTTTTTTGGCAGTTTTTGGCTGGGGCTGGATTTGAACCCACCACCTCTGTCATATGGGGCTGGTGCCCTACTCCTTTGAGCCAGAGGTGCTGCCCAGAGATTTATATATTTTTTTCATTTAACAATATCTTCCCTCTATGTCTTGGATAGCTTCTGACAAGAAGCCAGTAAGCCGGAAGAATAACAGAGCTCTTTATTTGGTTTCCTGTCTCTCAGTAAAGTCTCCGTTTGTTGTCCAATGATTGAAAAACATTGTTTTATGTGTTTTTCTATTTTTTTGACTATATCAGGTGAAAGAGTAAATCCTACCACATTTACTCCATGTTAGCTAGAAGCTAAACCCTACTGTTCTGATCATTTTTAAGTTTCTATTATGATTTCTCTTTTGAACCATTAATTAGAAATGTGTTTCTACATATTTTTGGAATAGCAAAAATTCTAATTTAATTGTGTTTTAAACAGAGACTGTAGTTTGAAATAATAGCAGTTCTCTGAATTGTGTTAAAGTTTACTTTATGTTCTACTGTGTAGTCAGTTTTGCGAATCATTCTTATGTATTTAGGAAGTATATATATTTTCTGATTGTGGAGTGCTGAGTTCTAGAAATATCCATTAAGTCAAGTTTCTTCAGAGTGTTATTCAAATCCTATACATTTTTATTCCTTTGTATGTTCTCTCAGAGATGAGTAATTGAATTAGTTGTGTTGAAATTGGTCACTATAATAGTAGATTTGTTCATTTCTCCCTGGATCTGTCACTATTCTAATAGGTGTAAATAAATTTGTACTTATACGTGTTTCTTCCCAATATGTCAAACATTTTCTCATTAGGTAATGACTCTTTTTTATACTTACTAATGCTTTCCTTCTTAAAGTTTATTTTCTCTTTTATTGGTAACACTTCCTAGCTATCTTTCCTTTGTAAGTGTTTGCTTGCAACACCTTTTTGCATCCTCTAACTAACTTTCGGCCTTTCTCTGTCTTTATGTCGCTATGTGTTATTTTACTAATTCAATTACTCATCTCTGAGAGAGCATACAAAGGAATAAAAATGTATAGGATTTGAATAGCACATAGATAAATTTTTTAAAAGTCTAATCTGACTGTATTCATCATGTAACAGGTGAATTTAGCCTATTTAAACCCATGTTGGTGATTAACATCTTAAATCTTTCTGTTTCCTTATGCTTCTTTTTTTCTCTTTGCTTTTTTTCAATATTAAATTTTGTGGTTGGTCCCTCTGTAGTGGTCATACTGACATTTCCCCTCAGTGTCTCCTCATCTTCTCTTAACATTTGTTTACATTTGTTTCACCTCATCTAGTTTCTCATTCTGAAAAAGTTTCTTTTTTTCCTGTTTGCTCTTAGATTTTTTAACCTAGAGGTAGATAAGGTAGTACGTGGATCATTTGGAAGGTTTTAAGACAGAATGGGTTGTGGCCCATTATTTCACTTCCAGGAAACACAGATGCTGTTGTTTCTGATTCACCCGTGCAATTTTCACCTTGCGGGGCTGATCAGTATTGTTGGGAGGGCTTTATTTTTTCCATTTTATGTGTTTATGTTTCTTCATTTTTTTGACTCTCAAAACTTTCATAATGATCCAGGTATTAATAAAATGAACAATCCCAAATAGAAACTATTGATTTGGAGAAACTGTGTATTCTTAATTGATAAATAATAGAAGAAAAAGTAATTATAATCCTCATTGCTTAGCATATGAAGTACTAATAAAGATGTTTTGAGGTTTTCAGGTGAATAACTTAATAGACAAAGTAAATGCAAGGGCAAGTTAAAGAACATTGCTTCATCCAATCTTTTACTGTGAGTTAAAAAAATAATCTATGCCTATCCCTGGATTGGAAGACTTAATATGATAAAGATGTAAAAACTATCCAAAGCAATACACATATTCAATGCAGTCCTGATCAAAATCCTAGTGACATTTTCTTACAGAAATAGAAATATCCATACTATATTTATAAAGAATCTCCAGGGACACTGAGTATTTAAGACAATCTTGAAAAAGAAGAATAAGTTGAAAGTCTTACACTTGCTGATTTCAAAACTTTCCACAAAGCTACAGTACTAAACAGTATTCTACTGGCATAATGACAGATGTATGTACCAACAAAATAGGATAGAGTGCCCAGAAAAAAAAACCCTGGGCATATATAAGCCACTGATTTTCAGTAAGAGTGCCAAGTATGTTCACTAGGGGAAAGTGGTTTCAAGAAATGGTGTTGGGGAAACTGGATTCCTCACATGAAAGAATGAAGGTGGACCTTTACCTTATGCTGTTACACAAATTAAGTAACAATGATTCAAAGACCAAACATAAGAGCTAAAGCTATAAAACTCTTGGAAGAAAAAATAGGGTAAAAGCTAAACAATATTCAAATTGGTCATCCTTTATTCGCAAATGGCATCAAAAACACAGGCAACAAAGTTAAAAATAAATAAATTGAATTACATCAAAATTAAAAATTTTATGTACTGGGCGGTGCCTGTGGCTCAAAGGACTAGGGTGCCGGCCCCATATGCCAGAGGTGGTCGGTTCAAACCCAGCCCCGGCCCAAAAAACTGCAAAAAACCCCACAAACTTTTATGCATCAAAGGACACTATCAACAGAGTGAAAAGGCAACTCATGGAATGAGTGAAAATATTTGCAAATCATATATCTAATAAGGGATTAATATTCAGAATATATACAGACCTCTTATAGCCCAACAGGAGAAAGCAAATAACCTGATTAAAAAATGGGCAAAAAATTTGAATAGACATTTCTCCAAAGAAGATATACAAAAATTGCCAATAAACACAAAAAGAGATATTCAACACGACTAATCTATAGGAAAATGCAGATTAAAACCACGATAAGATGCCACTCCATTAGGATGGCAATTTATAAAATACAAGCAAACAAAACCCCGCCAACAAAACAGAAAATAACAAATATTGACAAGGATGTGGAGAAATTGAACACTGTGCATTTCTGGTGGTATTGTAAAATGGTGCAGTTGCTATGGAAATCAGTATAGTTCCTCAAAAAAAAAAAAATACACATATAGAATTAGCCTAGGATTTAGCAATTACACTTCTGAGTACGTACCTAGAAGAACTGAAAGAAGCAGGAACTCAGATAGATATTTATATCCCTGTGTTCATAGCATCGTTTTTCACAATAGCCAAAGGGTGGAAGCAACTCAAGTGTCCATCAATGGATGAATGAATAAACTAAATGTGGCCTACACATAAACAGTGGAATATTATTCTGCCTTAAAAAGGAAGGACATTCTGACACACACTATAATACAGATGAACCTTAAAAATATTATGCTAAGTGAAATTAGCTGGTCACAAGAGGACAAATACGTGGGAGTCAGCCTGCACAAAGTATCTAGTGGAGTCAGATTTATAGAGACAGAAAGTAGCATGGGAGTAGCCAGGGCATAGGGAGAGGGAGAAGTGGGAAGTTAGTGTCTACTGGATACAAAATTTCACTTTTAGAAGATGAAAAACTAGAGTTTTTCAGAAGTGATGGTGATGACTGCACAACAGTGTGAATGTGCTTAAAGCTACTGAATTGGAAGGATTGAGATGGTGAATTTTTTTTTTTTTTTTTTGAGACAGAGTCTCAAGCTGTTGCCTTGGGTAGAGTGCCATGGCATCACGGCTCACAGCAACCTCAAACTCCTGGGCTCAAGCAAGTCTCCCACCTCTGCCTCCCAAGTAGCTGGGACTACAGGCATCCGCCACAACGCCTGGCTATTTCTTGGTTGCAACCGTCATTGTTGTTTGACAGGCCCAGGCTGAATTCGAACCCTCCAGCTCAGGCATATGTGGCTGGCGCCTTAACCCGCTTGAGCCACAGGTGCCGAGCTGAGATGGTGAATTTTTTGTATATTTTAGCACAATAAAAAAAAAAAAATACAGCATTATACATCTGACCAGGAGAAGTTTCTCACTAAAACAAAATAAAACCAGAAAACTATACCCATCCTCATTCTAGACCAATTAAATCAGATTTAGGGGATATCAGTATACATTTTCTTTAAAGCTTGAAAGCTAATTCTAATGTTAAGTCACTGTTGGGAATACCTAAGCTAAATTATAGATCTCATTGATGGAAGAATAGTTTCCTAATTTTGTTATTTTTATTAACCCTACTTTTAGTGAGTCTTGCTCCAAAATTGCAATTGTGTTTAAGGCAGTTTTGCTAGGATCTGGCTATATTTTAGTGGGATAACCCTGTAAAGTATGAATTTAGAATTTTATACTCAGCCAAACCATCAGTCAATCTTGAGGGTAGAATAAACATTTTTAGGCATCTAATTTTTTAAAAATTATATCTCTCACTTTTTTTTCTGAAGAAACTATTGCAGGTTGTGTTTCAACAAGATAAAGGAATAAACTAAGAAAATAAAAACAGGGGATCCAGGAAACAGGAGAGCAAATACAAGATAAAAGCAAAATGAACTTTCAAGATGTTAATGAAACAACTAGTAGAACACTAGTATGGGGTGTCAGAGAACAGAGCAGCTGTGTAGCTCTTAACGTAGGGACATAAGGGAATCTTTAAAAACAAATGAAAGATGGCTTGAGGTGCTGGCCTTAGTTAGAGAGGTTTTATGGTTTTATCAGAACTTTTGGGAAGAATTCACAATAAGTATTGAGAAAGCGTAGTAAATAAAAATGAGGTAGCAGTTACTGACTCCGGGAAGAACTAAATATTCTACAGGAAAGGAAGTGCATTCATAGTATACTACCTGGCTCAGATTTGGAAGCGTTGGAATATAAGTCTATTAGAGTACCAAGGAGAAGGGATTGTTTATGTGTGGCAGAATAAGACCTCTCCCTTTTCATCTTCCATAGTAGGAAGTCAATAGATGAAGTTCAAATTTGATAAATCAAGAAAGCAAAATGCAAAGTTATATAGATGTACACAATTAAATAGTAGCATTTAAAGTTATGTTTAGAGTATTCCTCTGGTTGAAGAAATGTAGTTTTGGGGGTTTGTTTGTCTTTGAGACCAGTTTCACTCTGTTGCCCATGCTAGAGTGGCATGGTGTCAGCTTAGCTCACCGCAATCTCAAACTCCTGAGTTCCAAGCAATCCTCCTGCCTCAGCCTCCGGAGTAGCTGGGATGACAGGCGCCCACCACAACACCCAGCTAGTTTTTTATTTTTAGTAGAGGCGGGGTCTTGCTCTTGCTCAGGCTGGTCTTGAATTCCTGAGCTCAAGCAGTCTTCCCACCTCAACCTACCAGAATGTTACAATTACAGGCATGAGCCACCATGCCCAAATTGAAGAAATGTTAAGTATACAAATGTGCATACAGATGTATTGTAAGGATGTTCATCATAGCATTGTTTATAACATTGGAAAAATTACTATCTACTTGGGGAGATAATTTGAGTGTGTATCTTTTCATGCAACCATTCTGCAAATGACAATAGCAGTTTAAAAAGACAGCAGCTGGAATGTTTATGATTAGTGGCCGAGAGGATTATTAACTCATATCAAGGCAGGAGTTCAGAGGAGGGAGTGAGCCTTCTGGCTGGGATTGGTTAGGGGGAAAAGCTGAAGGTTGTACTTGGCTGGTAAGATTGGGCTCAATGGTCTCTGAAGCCAGGACAGGGGTTGGAAAGGGCCCTGAGAGTCAGGGAAGAGTGGGCAAACTTGCCTGGCAAGCAGGGAGAGGAAATGGTGTGTGTGTGGCGGGGAGAAGGGATTAAACTGTGGAGAGCATTAGGGCCATGCTAGGAAAAAACGAGGGCTTTTGATGGCTTTGCAACCATTTCCAATGTGCACCCAAATATTCTGCCCAGTCCTTTAGCTATATTCTTTGTGGTGGTGGTGGGGAGTGCTCCAGAAACATCTACATGATCTTTTCCTGTACCTTTTGAGTTAGAAACGTGGTTTTGAGGTGGCCAGTAGCCAAGATTAGGCTCAGTGTAGCTGAAGTGTGTAGTTGGGATTAGGGTGACTCTGAGGACAGGTTTAGCGGTGAGTCTCTGGCCAAGGTTAAAGTTCAGTCTGAGGCCAGGTGTAGGGTTCAGTCTACAGTCGGGGTTAGGGTTTGTTTGCACATGCTGCTTTCTGATTGGATCCCATTGTGTTGACCGTGTCAATAAATGTTTTTTTTTTATTTTTAATTTCAGCTTGCTTGTTCATTCTTCTTCGTTTGAAGTACTCTTTTTTTGTTGTTCATTTTCTTCTTCCTCTGGCGATGCTCTTTCCCATTACCTCCCCAGTAGCTGGGATTACAGACGCCCACCACAATGTCCAGCTGTTTTTGATGTTAGTAGAGACGGGGTCTTACTCTGGCTCACTACTGCTCATACTGGTCTCGAACCTCTGAGCTCAGACAATCCACTCGCCTCGGCCTCCCACAGCGCTGGGACTACAGGCGTGAGCCACCACGCCCGGGCCACAATAAATGTTTTTTAAGCGCACAAAGGCATAGCAAAGTTTGGCCAGCTAGTCTTCTCAAAGCCCTTCAGCCCTTGCCTGTTTTAGTCCCTTCTTTCTCGGTGTCCTCTTTCCTTCTTACCACACAGGAATCTTTCCCAAACCTTCCCCAAGCACAGCCTTGCCTAAGGCCCAACCCACCTCCTCACCCACTCTGTACTAGCTGGGTGTGAGCCTTCCGTCAGTGGGGGCCTGGGCTGTGAGGAAGGGGCTGCATGGTGGAGAGGTGATGGGGAGGCTGTGATGGCTCTGCCCAACCCACACCAACTGGTGGCCGGTACCTCTCCTCTCCTCATCCCTGCTGGGATGGCGGTCTTACTCAGTGCCCAGGAATCCTGGCCCACACAATGCCTGGGCACTTTCGAGGCAGGTTACTGAAACTTTAATCCCAGCTTTCCTTTCGTTCCTGACTCCCCCAGCTGCCATGTCCTCAGTTGGGCCCCTCCCTTTCCCTGTCCCCAGAAGGCACCTGAGTCAAGCCTTGGAGAAGAACTCCTCATCCAGCCCAGCCCAGACAGTTGGATGCCGGCGTGTCCCGTAGCTAGGTCAGCGTGTGTGTACGTGTGCGCCTTTGTGTGTGCATGTGATGCTGGGGCCATAGGACAGGGCAGCTCTCCCCGTCACTGCCACCTTTTGAGTGCACGCCCACCTCATCTTTGGCTGCCTTCCAGTTTGGCTCCCTTACTCCTGGCCCTCATGCCCTGACATGTGTGAGTTTCAGGAGCAGCTCTGAGGATGCACAGCCCAGCCTGGCTCTGAGGCGGCTGGGGAGGGAGGGACCCGGACCCACACCCATCCCCCATGGCCCTCCACCCACCGCGGTCCTCTGCCTCCCAGCCTTTGTTGTCCTTTTCTGTTCCTCCCTGTCCTCTTAGTCTGCTGGTCTCTGGGTCCCTGTCTGTCTCTGCCTGTACATTTCCTCCTCTTCCCCTAGCCTTTTTTTCTATCACTGTCATATCTCTGTCCCTGACCCCAACCAATTTCCTTCCTGTATCTGTTGCTTCTTTCTTTTGCCATTTGCATCTCTTGGTTGCAGAGTTGATGCCATCGTCACAGCCCAGAGGAGCAAATTCTCTCTTCAGTTACTTTGCAAAAAAGAAATATAACAGATACCATTGATGATGATAATAGTTTGAGGGGATAGCCTTCCTTCAACGTCCCCCCACCCATTATCTCTGTAGAGCAAATTTTATCACTGAGTCACTTCTTGGAGTTAAGGCAATTCAAAACCACAGAATGTTTTCTGCCCTCCTACCAAGCAGGTGCCAGCACCATGCTGGGTGGGAGTGTGTGAGTAAGACAAGTCTCCATTATGCAAAAGCTCAGAATAGAGTGAAGGTGAGGTGGCAAAACACGCATGCTGAAAGATGTAAGATGGAAGTCACCTTGCAAGGTAATAACAGAGATGGATTGAATGTGCAGACAAATCTCCCCTACTGGTTAGAGGACCAAAGAGTCCTTGAAGGCTGAGGGAGCTGGAAAAATCCTAAGAAAGTCCATGAGAAGAGAAGCAGCTGTGGAGACAAGGGTGGGATTTGTAGATGAAGCGAGTGGGATAGCCATTCCAGGCTGGGGAAACAGCATGAACAATGGTGGGAAGGTGGGAATGTCCAAGGCCCTGTAAGGTTAACCTGCTGGGTCCTCAATATTTGTGTTTGTGAACAAATAAGAAAGGTTAAGAAGCCACTTGAACCCAAATGGTGGGCTTGGACTCGACCCATTTGGCACGAGGGAGCCATGGCAGCTTCTTGAGCATGGGAGTGATGGGTTGCAAGTGATACACAGAAAGCAGTGTAATTTCTGCTTCCTCTCCTATGTCCAGGCACCAGAGGACTTGGACCAGGGACATTGTCCTTGTCCACAGAGGCAGGCAGCTGAAAGATTCTGTTCCCCAGAAAGGACCAAGCTCAAGGCTGCAGCATCTCCGTGCAGTAGGAAGGCTGCAGGCATAAGGATCACGGGGCATATGGGAAAGGAGGTGGCTGCATCATACTGGGTTTAAACTCTTAAATGACTCCTTGTGTACCTGGGAAAAGGCTTAGAATCTGTACTGAGGTCTGGAGGCTGTGCGTGGCCTGGAGCCTGTGTCCGCTGTGTTTCCTCCACTGCTGAGTCTTCCCCGAGGGCTTTGACTATCTCCCCACATACTCTCAGCCTGCTCCTTCCCCGCCTGTGGGGGCTGTGCTGGGGGCTTCCCCAGGGAGGCCTCTGATGCCCCTGCAGGCAAAGTTTGGCCCTGCCCTGCGTCACACGCCGCAGGAGCCTTGGCTGCCTGGCAGGCAGGCACCCTTGGGTGGGGCGCTTGGCTTCTAATTGGTGCCTGCAAAGCACTTGAAAGCATAAAAGATGACACGGGGAGGAATGCAGTACCTAATCCCAGTGACTCTTGAGTCAGAGGAGGAGCTGGGGAGGGGACAGTCATGCAGAGCTCCTGGATCTGTCCCCTTCTATCCCCAGGAGATCTGCCCTCAGCATCTCTGCCCACTGGGAAGGCTCAGAGGCCCCTCTCCAGGAAGTGTCCTGAGCAGCGACTCCACCTGGCTACTTCCGTTTCTTAGGACTGGGCGGAGAGAGGACCCGTCAGCGGTGGCGGCAGGAAGACCTGAGCTCTGATTTCCAGAATGGCTGTGAGATCAGGAAAAGTCACTTCTTGTATCAGGACACACATGGCGACAAGCAACTGAGGGCCCACCTCAAAGCAGCTTGAATGAGATCCTCTCACATAGCAGAGTCCTGATGCAGGGTGGTGATGGACCTAGCACCGATGGATCGAGAAGGGCCTGGGAGCATTCCAGCCGTCCTCTGCCTCAAGCAGCTGCTGGCAATGTCTTGCCCAGGGGGGTTAATGATAAAATGACAGATGGTAAACAAGAGGAACACTTCCCGCTCCTCTAGATATGAGGAAACTTTCCCCTAATCCCCCAAGGTCCCACTGACCCAGATTGGGTGACATGTGCAGGTAAGGGCAGGGAGATCCTGTCATCAGCCTACACCACCGGCTCCCAGAGGAAAGCTCTGGCATGTTGTGATTGTCATGACTCCGGGGATGCTATGACATTTGGAGGTGGCTGGGGAAGGTGGAGTTTGAGTGTCTTGCAATGCATGAGATGGTTTGTCCCCTCCATGACCTTTAATGTCAGACATTCATTTATGGAGGCCAGAAACCTGCTTTTTTGGGCCGGGGCTGGGTTTGAACCCACGGCTTCTAGTATATGGGTCTGGAGCCCTACTCCTTTGAGCCACAGGCACCGTCCCTGAGAAACCTGCTTTTTATTACCCAAGCCTAGGTCCTAATTTCTGTTTTATGGAAGTGTTCTTGCCTGATACTTGCCAGGTAAATTGAGGGAAAATACTCCATGGTTTTCTTCGGAACTTAACTGAGAGCTGCCCACCACTTCTGAAGGTTCCAAGGCCTGGGCAGCACAGCTCCATGGGGCGTGAGCAACCACAGTGCCCAGTGGGAGGGGGTTGTCCTGCACTGGCTGTGGTCGTGGTCATGGTCACAGCGCAGCCTCCGTAGTAGTCCTGCTCGTCCATCTACACACTGAAACATGTTTATCTTACTTTCCTTTGCTTGGTGTGGTGTCTCATGCTTGTAATCCTAGCACTCTGGGAGGCCAAGGTGGGTAGACTGCCTGAGTTTGAGACCAGCCTGAGCAAGAACAAGACCCTATCTTTACTAAAAATTCAAAAAACAAATCTAGCTGGGCATTGTGTGTGTGTGTGTGGGGGGGTTGTCTGTAGTCCCAGCTACTCAGGAGGCTGAGGCAAGTGGATCACTTGAGGCTAAGAGTTTGAGATTTTTGATTTTTTTTTCTTTGAAATTATATTATATATTATTTTATTTTAGAATGGTAAAGACATGGCTCAAACCATTTGCCATCAAAGGGAGACTGGATTTGACAGGGTCTCAAGCTGCCGGCCTCAGCTGACAGAGATAGACCCTGGGGCTGAGGGGGGTGCTTTCTCCTTGAGCCCCAGGGAAAGTGAACTTCAGGACAAAATTAAGAGTTCCCAGCAACAGAGAAGGGGGTGGGGCGAAAGGTCCGCTGCTGGGGAGCCATTAATACCTCTGCGGCACTTATCCCACCAGGGCCTTAGTTTGCTCATCTGTGACAAAGGTTGGCAGTCTTAGTTCTGGCCACATTCTATGAGACTCTAAGGAAGATAACTGTGAAAGGCCCTGTTATGGGCAAATCGCTGGCCAAATGTGATGCCCTGGGGTCCTGAACCCTTTAACAGACTCTGTTTATCCCTTTCCCTGCCCTCCGGAATGCTTGTCCTTGCAATCCTGTATTTTAGCCCCAGATTCATTAATACCAATAATATCTAAAAAATGTGCAGTTACCAAAGCCAGAGTGTGTTGCTTTGTTTTTTTGCAGTTTTTGGCCGGGGCTGGGTTTGAACCTGTCACCTCTGGTATATGGGGCTAGTGCCCTACTCCTTTGAGCCACAGGCACCACCTTTTTTTTTTATTGTTGGGGATTCATTGAGGGTACAAGAAACCAGGTTACACTGATTGCATTTGTTAGGTAAAGTCTCTCTTACAATCGTGTCTTGCCCCCCAAAGGTGTGTCACACGCCAAGGTCCCACCCCCCTCCCTCCTTCCCTCTCTCTGCTCTTCCTTTCCCTACCCCTGAGTGTGTTGCTTTTTAACCTGCCTTCTTGGAAGGTCAGCACATCCTCTTGGGCACCCCTCCCAGGGTGGGCTGCATGCTGAAGGGCCTTGGTGCCCCGTAGGAAAGGAATAAATAGAAATGGAGGCATTTTAGGGATTGGGAAGATTGGAGATGATGCTAAATCTTAGCATGGCCTGGCACCCACCTTGCTCCAAAGACCCAGCTTGCTGCTGCCTGGAATTCCATCCCCAGAGATTTAGATGCTGGCTTTAAGCTTCTAGTTTGTGGGGAGACCTTTGGCAATACCACAGCTTGCTCGAGGGTGTGTGGGGTGAGAGGTAGTCTCATCTTGCTCTTAAATCACATCATGGTTAACAGGAAGACTGACTGCTGTGGTTCAAAATGGTGCCTAATCAACAGAGCCATGTATTTAACCACATTGTGCCTCAGTTTTATATATATATATAAATATATATATATATATGTATCTTTAGAACTGTGCACAGCCATAGGTGAGGCTTGATTTAGCCATGACCTGACTCTTGTTGTTGACACATGAGGGTGTCATGTGGTGCTCTGAGGGTGGGAGCAGCATGCTGGGGTGCCCTGATCCTCTGCGGGGCCCAGACATTGCAGTCCTAGGGATCATGACTCACAAATCCTCTAGGGGAGCTGCCTCAGAGCCTCTGCCTCCCCTCCCAGGCCCCGGTGGCTGGGCCAAGGTAATGACCTCAGCCAGCAGGAATGAGGGGCGCGGAGGCTGCAGGGCTGGGTGCAGGCCCCTGCCTACCGCTGTAGCCTTCCTGGCCTCCCCTTGCACTTGTTCCCTCGCAAGTGACCACAGGCAACACGACTCCAGGTGACTCACTGTGGTCTCTAGATCTAGACCCAAGTGCCTGGGGCCTCTCAGCCTCTCCCTTCTGTAGCCCACTGTATACAGTGATCCCATCAGCCTCACATGCACCATTAACCCTGACCTCCAGCCAAGACCTCAAGCTGGCCTCTGACTCATGTGTGACCCTGACCTTTGACTGACCTCTGACCCTTGTCAGGAACTGACTGTCTCAGACAGTCTTAGCCTAGCCTCTGGACCTGGCTGCAGGTGGACCCATCTCCCAGACATGCAAGGTGCCCTGGGTGTTTCTGGGCCGACATCTCTCACAGCTCATCTCCCTCCCTTCTGTCTCCTACTCCAGGCTGGAGTGCTCTGCCTCTGGCTCTCTGAAGATGGAGAGTGCCTGCTTGGTCCCCCTTGCTGGAAGAGGTCCATATGGAGAAGGGGGCCGAGTCTTAGAGGAGAGGATGCTAGTAGATTCTGACAGCTTTATCCCTTTACCCACTTCTCAGTGATGCCCTGGGGGAGCATCCTTCCTCCTGCCTTTCTTGGCTGCAACTTCCAGAGGAAAGGGAATCTCACCCCTGCCATTAGCCATTAGCTCAGGGTCTTCCCAAGGGTAGCAACAGGGCTCCCCAGTTGTGCCAGGTTTCTTAAGGACAGAATTCTTCCATCATACCGGGATCTAGAAGAGTATGAGTTGTGTCTCCAAGGAGAGTATGAGTGCAAAGCTTGGGTGCTGAAGATGAGCAAACTTGGAGTCAATTCCTGGCTCCACTGTTTACTAGCTGTGTGTCCTTGAGCAAGTTTCTTTTTGGGGGGTCTCTTAATCCCTCTGAGATCAGTTTCCTCACCTGTGAAATGGGGCCAGTGGCATTACTCAGCTTCCAGAGTTGTGAGGATTAAGTGTGATATGCCCTGGGAAGCACTGAGCAGTGCCCGGCACTCATCAGTGCTCAGCAGATGCTGTTGGCCATGGGTCCTGTATCCCAAGCATATCAGGGGTCCACAGGGCAGGACAACTCGGTGAGAGGCTGAGGACTGGTTTTTCTCACTGGACAGAGGGCAGTATCTAAGCTGGCCTCCCCTACCCACCCTGGCTCCTGTGGCTTTTCAGGGACACTGAGCCTATAAGGCTCATCCCAGCCTCTCCACAGACCTTCTCTCTACCCTTCACTGGAAGAAGGCCGCTGCTCCCTGGTCTCACCTGCCTACACCTGTCCATCTTTTCTGAGCTGCCTGACCCAGTTAGGCCCACTCCTGGAAGCTTCCTGGGTTGATGCCTGCCAGGGCCAGGCTCTCTAACTTCCAATCATCCCACAAGGGCCAATCCACTATGTGCATGGCCTAGCTATCATCTCTGGCTTCCAGGGTCCAGCCTGCTCCCCCACCATGCCCCTAGGGTGGGGCCAGGGTGGGGTGAGCCCCCTGGACCAGGGCCATCATGCTGGGGATTTCTCCATGGCTCTCATCGCTCAAGCATATACCCAACGTGCCCTCAGAACAGTTTGGTTTCTTTTCCTCTCTTTTCAATTAATTAAATCAATTAAGTAATTTTGAATCACTCCCGTTGGCCAGTTGGGGCTTTTTCCTTAGTGAGGCCTGATTCATTAAGGCAACAGGACAGATGCCAAAGTCAGCCATGACTTCAAGAGACAGGGGCACACTTCCTGTGGGAGGGAGAAAAGAGCAAACGTGGGCACCCCCAGGTACGTCCCAGCCCTGACCTCTGGGAAGGGACCCAGAGTGTAAGGATACCGGTGCCTGTGGGGTCACTGGCCAGAGCAAGGCATGAATCGAGCCTGCTATCTGTTTTTCAATCAGCCTCAAGCATTCTTCAGGGGTTTCATGGCTGCCAAGTGCTGGAGGGAGAATGAAAAGATGGTTCAATACACCCTAGAGATGTCCCCCCCCTTTTTTTTTACCTTGGCTGCTGGGAGCTCAGATATAAATTTAATCACATAATCTGTGTCAGCCCCTATGTTTGGCATATTTGGATCTTCTGCCTCTTGAATTTATATTTATTATTATCTTTGTCAGAAGCAGCATTGGGTGCACGCATTTTATTGTAAGCTTTTTCATTCCTCTCTAGAAGAAGATAGAATATAAATCATAAGTCAAATAGTAAGGTGCAGGGAAGGTCACAGACCATTCAGAGGAACTCATGGAAACTTCCTATATATTTCTCCCTTGGTTGGAGGTAACCACAAGGGCATGGAAAAGTGAAACTTGGGCCTGAAGATTGGAAAGAAATTGTAGCCACAGCCTTCAGTTGGGGAGAGAGGGAATGGCAGGGCCTTATCCCAAACTGAGGCTCTCTCAGGAGGGAGACCGGCCTGGGTGTAGGGTCTTAAGCCGTGACTCTGGCCCCAGCCCCACGTCTCTCAGGCAGTCAGGCCCTGGGATGGGCAGATCCTCTTGCCCCTGTGGGCTGCCATTTGTTGATCTCGGTGTTACATGGATTCTTTGAGAGACGGGACCTTGGTTCTCATGGAGCTTTTCTGAGCCTCCTCTGAGCCAAAGGGTGAATTTTTATGATTCCTCTGGCCAGGGCTGGTTTGTGCTCTGCTCCTGCTGCTCAGAGAATGAACTGGGAGAGTGTGCTTAGACTCCAGGGCTGAGAAGGACAGCTACTCCTTCCAGAACTTAGAAGAGAAATATCTTTATAAAATTATAAAGATAACTTACAGATTATTTTTTGTTATTATTTTTATTGTTGCCTGGTCCCAGAGAGAGACCCACTCTGCGTCTGAGGCCCCATGCACTCTGGCCACTGCCTGCCCCACTGGCCTGGTTCCTCCCTGGCACACACCCAGTGTTCAAGGGTGACTGAGCATGTGTATCAACCTTCCTTGAAAAAAGGTCCTGCTTCCCAGCATGGGGGTGCCATCTCTAGCTCCTGGACAGAGCTGGGAGAAGCTTTCCTGGACATCTCTTGACCTGAAAATGGGCTCAGTGGGCCCTGACCCCCAGTGAAGCTGTGCCGATGGCATCATGGTCCTAGTCAATGTTTATTAAGCACATGTTAATCCACACAAACTGCCCCATGAGTCAAACACTATTATTAGCTTAATTTTATAAATAAGGAAACTAAGGCACAAAGAGATTATGTCACACAGTTAGGAAATGGCAAATTATCCAAATTCTCTTTACCATTAAAAGCTACTAATGCTCATTCATTCCACAAGTATTTGTTGAGTGAATACTATGTGCTAGACATTGAGGATCAATCAGTGAATGAAGCAGACATCACGGAGGAGAAGACACTAAATAGTAAACATAACAGACACGTCAATTATAGAGCATGTATGCAGGTAATAATTGGTGTGGGGAAAAATAAAGGAGAGTAACGTGAAGTGAGATACTGCCAGGGGGAGGATGTTGCAATATAAGTGGAGGTGGATGTGAAAGGCCCCCTTTCAGCCAGACTTGAAGGAAGCGAAGTAGGCAGCCAGGAGGGGAGATCCTGGAGAGCCCTGTGGGCCACTATAGGCCTTTGGTTTTTATTTTTTATTTTTCCAAAACTGAGTTGAAGGAGGCTGGCTGCACCAGCGAGGCTTTGGCTTTTCCCCTGATCAATGGTCAGCCCCTGCGGGGCTTGGAGCTCCACGGGGCCTGCTCTGACCGCATGTTTGCTGAGGACCCCTCTGACTGTAGCGGGAATGCTGATGGCAGGGGGTGGACGGGGGTAAATGTGGGCTGAGGGACCTGTGAGCAGGGTTCTATGATGGTACAGGGGCACTGGGCCTGGAAGATTTGCTGCTGGACTGGATGTGGGGTGGCAAAGAAAGGGATCAACATTTTTGGCTGGAACAACCAGAAGGAAGGAGTCATCTTTTACTGAGACTGCAAGGTGTTGAAGATCCTTTGGTGGCATTTGGGGGATGTTGAGCGCTTAGTTGAGAGCATGTGGAGTCTGAGCTGTCTACTGTGCATTCTGGGCAGAGCTCCGGCCAGTGACTGGGCTGGGCCCCCCTACTGTCAAAGCAGACAGGCCCTTAAGGAGTGAGTGGGGATTGGAAGAGGAGAAGGAGAGTGAGAGGCCAGACCACGCTGCTGGGGAGCAGCTGGGTTGGGCCAGGACCCTGACCTTTCCCCAGCTGCCTGTCATCTGTGTCCACTACCTCCCCTCCCACTCCAGGATGAGGGGGAAGAAGAAGGGCAGGGATCGGCTGGGCCCACCACACCTTTTAACAGAGGAGGGTACCAAGGCCACCATGATTGCCTGAGGACATACCAAGGACAAGGGGATAGCCAGAGCCCAAGCCTCCCTGACTAGGGTTCAGAGATTTGCATGACAAGATAGCACAAGATAGACAAGGTGCCCTGACAGGTTTGGAATGCGGGAATGAGTGTGGTGATGATTGTTCTTGTGCCCCATTGGCTGGCCAGGGGCACATTTTGGCAGGCTTGCCCTCTTACCCAGTGAGTGTGGGGGACCAGCTCACGTTCTTCCTGCTGGGAGAGGCCCAGGCCCCTGGGTGGGCCCCCCTCCCTCAAAGTCCCTGCCTCCCTGATTCATTCCAGTTTTCCTGGAGGCCTGAGTCACTTTCTTTCCAGGTGAGAGCTGCCTGTTTGGCAAATTCCTGAATTGGAGAGGGGGATAGGAACTCCTGTTCTGTGCACATGTAAGGCAGGCAGCCACCCACACCTGCCCCAAATCCCTGCCCTGGCCTGGAATTCATGCATGAGTCTCTCTATCTATCCAGCCAGCAATTTCTGAGTAATGATCTCCATTCACGTATTCAGTATTTTGCAGTTTGCAAACCACTTTCAAATACAGGTACTCCTATTTTATGCATGAGAAGGCTGAAGCCGAGAGAGGGGAGAGATTGAAGGGTGCCGGCTGATAAAAAGGGGAGCCACGCGCAGCACCAGGAGCTCTCCCTCTTACAGTCACTACTGTCCCCATCCTCAGACACTGTTTTCCAACTCTGCTCCAGGGAAGGAAGTGGTGACCTTGGAGAAGTTTGTTAAATTCCCTATTCTGAGGATGGATGATGGGAGGAGGAGGAGACCTGGGGCCCTGAAGAACCACCCCAAGGATGACTGCACAGCAGCATCTGGGGGGCAGCCGTGGAGAAGTCTCAGGTGGGTTGTGTGCTTAGTAGCAGCCCTGTGGCAGCCATCAGAGGAATATGAGAGAAGCAAGTTGAGTAGAAGGCGTCTGGGCAGGGAAATAGCCAGAGAATGGAATGAACTTGTATTCAGGGGCAGGAACAGTGTGTGTGTGTGTGTGTGTAGGAGGGTGGGATTATAAACGTTTCTAATTGTGCCTGTAGAATGCCCTGGGGAGTGGCGGTGAGAGGCTGAGAGCTGCTGCCTCTTCCCCCTGGAAGCCTCCTGTGCTCACTCCGCTGGTTGCTCAGCCCCAGCCAGCTCTCCTTCCCCAGCACAGCATGTGCTTCAGAAGGAAAGCTCTTGACTTCCTGGGTCATGCCCTCTCTCTCAGGGAACAAGGCACAGGGCATGGGGTGGCTTCCAGGATGTCTACACTACTGATAGAGGCTATGGGGTATTAGGAAGCCCAGAGCCCTTCCCAAGGAGGATCAGGGCAAGGGAGGAGGCCAACCTTGCAGACATGTAGACTGTGTATTACTCAAGGTGTGTGCAGAAGTCTTCTCTCCAAAGAACCCTGACTGGGTGTTAGGGTGCCTGGAATTCTGGAAGAGGTGACTCACCCTTTTGGACTAAGGCACATCCCCTTTATTATGGATAAATTTCCTTGCAGGGGTTCTTGCTGCACCCATCACTGTAAATGCCTCAAGCAAACAATTCTTCCCTGGGTAGGGGTAGAGGATGGGGCAGCAGAAAAGAGGAAGGTGGCCTGAGAACTGCAAGCGATGGTGGGGGAGCAGAGGCACCTTGGGCCACTTTATACCTATGTTATGGCAGGACTGTGTCTGTTTGGAGAGTTTGCAATAATAGATCTCCACGTTCTACAATGCCCCAACGGCTAGGTAAAATTTGCCCTCTTCCAACAAGACTAAGACTTCCTAATGTAGGGGGTATAGGGCTGATTTGGGGAGACCATGAAGTAGTTAGGGAGGCCTTGGCTCTTGAAGCCCATTTTCCCTTGGGAGGAAAAACCTAATTCAGGAAAAGCCAACCAGGGCACCTGTCAGGTAGTCAGTCTTTAGAGGTACAAATAAGTCAGGCTGGAAATATAATGCCACATACCTCAGGTTTCACCTGCGACCCCATCTATAACTAGCAAAATGCAAATTAGCTCTACTCCCACTGAAACAGACAGTGCCCTCGAGTAGAATTAAAAAAAAACATGTGCCAACCTAACTCGTGTAAATCTGCAGTAAGGATGTGCCACACCTCTCACCTGGGCCCCAGAGTCTAAGCCGCAATCAGCCAAAATCTAGCAACCAAATAATGCCCAGTGCATATGGCACTGTTTGCTGAGAAGAAGTATTTTGTCTTGTTAAATGAAGTTTAAAGTCTTTGGCATGACTCAGAAACACATCTAGTTTAGAAAAATGAAGAGTAAGAACTTCAGGAATGCTGCTAGTGAATCAAAATAAAAAAGTTTTAAAATATATTGTAAATAAGCCTTAGTAATGATAGGCATATAAATTGGAAGATGTGGCTCATCGTGGCCTATTGTAAAAATTGAGAGGATTGTGAAATAAAGACAATTTCAAGTAAAATAGAATATATTACATTTATTTCAAGGTGTTGACTCCTTATTCTGAACATAAAAATGTCTGTAATTTATATTAGTTGAGAACCTGTTTCTTTCCTTTTCTACTAAATAAAAAATGAACAAAAAATTTAATAATTTATTAGGATCACCAAATTCTTAGCTTTGCTGGGTTGACCAGCTGCCTTGTTCTTCCCTGATGAGAATGTCTGGGGGGTGGGGATGGGGGGGATAGATGCTGCTCAGCGGTGATACAGCTTCATGTTTCTCATTAGTGCTTTAAACAGTTAAGATCCAGCAGCAGGTCTAATAATTATTATAACTTCAGTGCCACAAGAAGCATTTTTGGATATTTCGAGAAATTGTTCCAGTTGTAATGATTTGAAAATGTTGGTGACAAAGTTATAAGTACTTCAGTGTACTCTTGTGGTTTATGGCCTCCATGCATAATTGAAAGGAAATTCAGTTAGAGGTTGGTGAAAATAACAGCATAATTTTCTCCCCATCCAGTTCCCAAATCCTCTACATTCTCTCCTTGGAGTTCCAAGAGGTTAGGGAGCCCCGGTCAGGTCAGGGGCTCCCCCCGCAATCCCTGCTCACAGGCCTGGAATGGGAAGCTCCGGGCTGACCTCCCCTTGGGGTGTCTGTCCCTGATTCATCCATTAGAGTCTTGTCTCCATCTGTGTCCTGACTCCCCACACTCTACCCTGGTGACTGCTACTTCATGGTTCCCTACACTGTCTGCTCCTGCCCCCTCAACACCTCTCTGAGTCAGGGTCTTGGTTGGACTGTTGCCAGGGCCCCTAGAAATCTCCCTGCTGCTCTCGTGGCCTCCCACTGGTTCTCCTCATGGTAACCAGAGGGGAGTTAAGTCCTTAAATTCATCATGTCAATTCTTAAATGTCTCTACTTAAAGTCCTTCAATGTCTCCCTAGTACCCCTTAGGGTAGGAACAAGAGCCAGAACTTGGGTCCTAGTGCCATTCCCCTTTCCCACTAGGCCCCTCTGTACCATCCTGGCCGCCTTCTGCTTGCTAATTTGTGCCACGTGCCTGTCTGCCCTTGGTGATCACCATTTCCTCTGCCTGGGGTGCTCCATGCTCCGTCCCATACCTAGTGGATTCTGAACTCTCACAGAGACATCACTTTCACCAGCAGTCATCCCTGCTCTCTGTGGAGCGCCCATTCCACACTTGCCACTGCCCAAGGCTGGTATGTTAGAACGGGCACACGTTTTATCTCTCACATTGGGGATGGGTGGAAGCCCTTCGATGCTCCAAAGGGGGCTGAGGGTGTGAGGGGTACCATCAATACCCTACCACCTGGGAGGACCAACCAGCCCAGCAACAACCCTGGCTTGGGGCTTGTGCTGAGAGCCTGGAAGGCGAGGCTGAGCGATGCTGATGCAGTGCTGAGAACAGGCTCCTGAGCCTGCTGTGTGGGGTGCCAGTAGGCTGCCCTCCTGGTGTAGAACAGGGCAGACTCTGCCTGTTTGGGCTCTCCTGGGACCATGAACTTTTGGTTTAAAGCCCCTAATGCCATTGGATTTTTACTTTTCTTTGATTAATATCATCTTCCTATTAGACTGTAAATTCCAGGGAGGCCAATATGGCATTAGCGTCCCATATCTAGGATGTGCCAGCATGCAGCAGGAATTCAACAGCTGCTATTAATGGACTGTTTGTGTTCTCTCTTCCCCACTAACAGCTCCTTGTGTCCCCTCCCCTGCCTCTTGAGAGTTTATACTCCTGTGGCTAGGTTTTGTGATTGTTGACCCTCTGCTGGCTACCGGGCATCCTCAAACTTTTTAAATAGGGGGCCAGTTCACTGACCCTCAGACCTTTGGAGGGCCGGACTGTAGTTAAAAAAACAAAAACAAAAAAAAACGGGCAGCACCTGTGGCTCACTGGGTAGGGCGCTGTCCCCATATACCGAGGGTGGTGGGTTCAAACCCAGTCCCGGCCGGGCATTGTGGTGGGCACCTGTGGTCCCAGCTACTTCGGAGGCTGAGGCAGGAGAATCGCCTAAGCCCAGGAGTTGGAGGTTGCTGTGAGTTGTGTGATGCCACAGCACTCTACTGAGGGTGAAAAAAGTAAGACTCTGTCTCCTACCAAAAAAAACAAAAACAAAAACAAAAAGCTATTAACAAATTCCTATGCACACTGCACATATCTTATTTTGAAGTAAAAAAACAAAACGGGAACAAATACAATCACACCGCCTCATGTGGATGGCGGGCCGCAGTTTGAGGACCGCTGCTAAGCCATCCCTTACTCATTTTGCAGGAGGGTTGCTGGTGACTCAGACCCAGTGCAGCTGAAGGGAGCTCCCAGGAGACCAA
Organism: Nycticebus coucang; assembly: GCF_027406575.1. Lineage (NCBI taxonomy): Eukaryota > Metazoa > Chordata > Mammalia > Primates > Lorisidae > Nycticebus > Nycticebus coucang. The sequence goes on along the minus strand of NC_069783.1, from coordinate 70,652,426 downwards.
GTGCTCAACAAATGTGTGCCTAGTTAGACGTCAGCCAAAATTGGAGGCAGAGGGATGGAGCGATGACCTGGTTGGAGTAGGGTGGGCCCTTGGAGTAGGGAACAGACAGGCCAGATGCCTGAGAACAGGGTTTGATCCTGGGTCAGGTGGTTCTGCAGAAGGTGCTGGGGTGTCCAGGGAGTTCCACACCCTGTGATCTGGGCTGGGTGCTCCAGATAGGATCCTGGCACATCCCCAGCAGCCTGCCCCCACCTGCTCTTGGGGTGGAGGCAGCAGGTGGGGCGCACTTATCATCAACCAGGCCAGCAGGTGGAGCCAGCTTTGCTCTGGGGAGATGGCAATCATACAGGCACTCCTCATGGAAAAATCACCCCACTGCCTGGCCTCTTCCTGGGAATGAGAACAGAGAGGTCTGGGAGGCACAGGACAGAGGGATGCCACTAAGTTCATGGGCCTGTGGAAGGAGTTCAGGCTCCCCCCAAACTGGGGAAAATAGGGAGTTTCTTTCTGCAGGCCCCACACATGGGCAATGCTCAGACTGGGTTAGGGTGGGTTGAGGCTCAGGTTGGAGGTCAAGTGCTCTGAACATTTTTTTTATGAGTGTGTGGCTATTGGACCCCTTATGGTCAAGTTGCACAAGCTAAGAAGTGTCCATATCACTTTCTAAATGCTTTGCTAGAATGCAAATACTTGCATATAAGACATAAGTGCACATACTGAGAGCATCCCCTGCATGTGCTTTCACACCCATGTCTACAAATGAAGACATTCTTTCACATAACCACAGAGACCACAGATATAACTGATGCACAGAGACCCACATGGGTCTCTACCAAAGATAGAGGTATATGCTCGAGACATTAACAGTCTCCATGTGCAGGCTCAGCTCCTTTATCCTGTCTTGGAAAGGTGGAGAGTCATGCATATTTCCTTCCAGTCTCTTTTTTACATGCTAAAAAACACAACAACGAAAAAACATGCATTTGAACTGTTTGTACGATTTCATATCTTATGCCATGAAACACTCTTTTTAAGCATCATTTAAAATTATTGCATAGTCTACTGTCTTATGGGTAGACCATAATTTAACCAATCCTCTAAGTTGTTTATTCACCTATCTGATGATTTCCTTGAGTGAACATCCAGAAGTCAGGATACCAGGTTAAAGGTAAGACTTTTTTTTTTTTTTTTCCATTAAATCATAGCTGTGTACCTTAATGCAATCATGGGGTACAATGTGCTGGTTTTATATATAATTTGAAATATTTTCATCAAACTGGTTAACATAGCCTTCACCGCATTTTCTTAGTTATTGTGTTAAGACATTTATATTCTACACCTAGTAAATGTAACATGTACCCTTGTAAAATGCACCATAGGTGTGGTCCCTCCAATTACCCTCCCTCCACCCATCCCTCCCCTCCCCTCCCCTCCCTTTTCCCTTCTTCTTGGGCTATAACTGGGTTACAGCTTTCATATGAAAGCTATAAATTGGTTTCATAGTAGGGTTGAGTACGTTGGATACTTTTTCTTCCATTCCTGACATACTTTGTAAAAAGAATATGTTCCAACTCCATCCATGTAAACATGAAAGAGGTAAAGTCTCCATTGGTCTTTGGTTCATATTGCCAGTTTTACTGAGATAACCAATTTATGCTCCCACCAGCAGTAGTCATTTTCTTTTTCCCTTGTCAAGTCTACATACTCTTATTTTAAAAACTATTAATTTCATGTGCAAAATTGTCATTTTAGAATTTGCATATTATTAACGATTACATGTATAAACATTTTTACTTTTACTTTTTTGTTAGCCATTTATATTTTCACTTTTTCTATTTAACCCTTTTACCATTTTTTAATTTTGATCCTACAGTCTTTTTTTTCATATTGATTTGTAAGAACTCTTTGCATATTAAGGACATTTAACGCTCTTTACTGGCCAGGTTTGTTTCAAATATTGTTTCCAATTTCTTTTTTTTGTTTTGTTTCTAATTTCTTATTTGATTTTATACTCTGCTTTTTTTTTTGACATAGAGAAGACTTACATCCTAAGCACTCAAATTGAAAATATTTTCCTTCACAACTGTTCCATTGACTTTTAAGAAAGTTCTTCTTTATTCTAATTTTTGAAAATCACTTCTGTTTTCTTCCATTGTGTATGTGTGTGTAGTTATTTTACATTCAGCTTTGTAATCATCTGGGAAATGGGGAAGAGAAGACATTATTCCTGCCCTCAAGGAGTTTGCAGGAAACAGCAGAGAGAAGGCAGGACTAGAGTCACCACTACTCCCATTGCCTGCTAAAGAGATAAGATATGCAGATAGGAGTTCCACCTGAAAGGAGAAAGAAGCCATAAAGAGGAGATGGGACTTTACTAGAGTGCTGAAGATTGTGCTGGACTGTAAGAGGTTTTATTTATTTATCAAACATGTATATAGGCTTATTACATGGCAGATGTTGTTTTAAATGCTTTATAAATACTAATCCATTCAATCCTTATAACTTACTGAGTTATTGTTTTGGTATCATCCCCATTTCACAGATGAGGAAACTGAGGCATAAAAAATATAAACGACTTACTCAAAATGGTAAATTGAACCCAGGAAGTCTAGTTGGATTGGTGATAAAGTGGGGGTTATGAGACTTGACCAGCCATTGGCAAACTTTTCCTGTACAAGGTCATATGGTAAATATTTTGTATTTTGAAGGCCAAAAGGAAAAGCTGAGAACATTATAGGTACTTATATAACAAAAGAGAAAACATATTTCCATATGTTTTTTAGTGATGAAACTTAAAACACAATAATAGAGTACATTTATAAAATAATATATGTCTACTAACATGAAGGATGGAATCTGGGGAGGAAGGGAGGATAAAAAATTTTGCTTAGTTGGGGTTTAAAGTTAGTGGTTCCCATCATCGCACCGATTGCAAATGTTCATTGGTGGGTTCCTAGGGAAAGAGGCAGTGGGCTGGATTTGGCTGTGGGCTGCCGAGCACTGCTTTAGACATACTGTTGCAGGAAGGTGGCACTGAGGTAAGGAATGATGCTCGAAGTGCCGTAGTACCAATGGAGAAGAGGTAAAGCTGCTGCCCAGCTCCACCAGAGAGGGGAGAAGGGCCCTCTCCAGGGCCAGGGAAGCTGGGTGCAGAGGCAGCATACACTCGGTAGATTATTCTGAGGCCAGTGATTGGGTGTGGGGTGAGGTGGATGGAGTGCAGTCCATGCCCACAGAGTCAGCAGTGCCCTCTGCTGTGCCCTTGTTTTTCTCTAGACGGCTCAAGGGGAGGCTGTTTGGAACCCTGGGTGAGAGGCTGAGACATTAAAGATGAGTAAGGCCCTTTGCCATAGTTTGGTCAGGCCTTGCTTCTGTGGGACACCAGGAAGACCCCACAGCCAGCACTGGTTTCCACATTGGCTGCCCCAGGGCCAGTGATCCCACCAGCTGACCTCCATCTCTTCGGTATTAGATGCCTTTCCCAGAGTGCCGGCACCCTCAGACCTTCCCATTCAGGGTGAATGAAGGGGCCAGGCTGAAGCAAAGAGTCAGGCAGGAACACAGAAAGGGGATTGAGAGACATCTGAGAAAATGGAACCGCCATGGTCACAGTTTCCTCTGAGACTGATCACAACCCCAGGCTGTGCTATTGGGAAACACTCCTTGATTTCTTTCACTGATACCTCTTAGTGGAACACAAACTGGCCCCCCTTCTCTGTCCCATGTGGGGGCGGAAGGTGGCCGCTTTGTGTGGCCGGCCTCTGTAATTAAGTCTGTAGCAACGGGCAGGGGAATGGACAGATCTTGTCCCAAAGTTGATCTTATTGTCAATGGGCTTAAACCCAGACAGGCAGCTTACGAAATGTTCCAGGGAAATCCTCCTAGGTGAGTCCAAGGTGCGCCAGATGCAAATGGGCCTGAGAAGCAAATGCAGGAAACCTCTGCTGTGGGTGAGGTCTCCCCTCCTTTCCCTAAGTCCAGAGGGGCTGGGGAGAGCTAGCTGAGAAAGCTGTGTGGGCCAGGCCAGGCAGAAAGCTAATCCCCCCACAGGGGGCGATGGTAAGCTGAGGAGTGTCACTCCCCTCACTAGCTGTTCCCTTGACCCTGATTTGAGTGACCCTATTCTATCTTCAGACTAACTCTTAACTCTGACCTCAGACAGAGCTTTAAGCCCTGTCCCCAGACTGACCTTCAAGTCCTGCTCACCATCCCCCCAAATAAGCATGCTTTATTCCAAGGGAGATTGGGTATAGCAGTGCGGGCAGCTCCGTGTGGGTCTGGAGGGACCCAGGCTACGTCTTAATGCCTGGAGGGTTGGCTAGGGAGGGGTAATGGAAGGTCACTGAATCGCGACTCAGCCACAGCCTGCTCACTTGACTCCTGCTCTGCTGAATGGCTCTGGGTAACTCTCTTAGCCAAAGTGAGGTTTGGGTGCTCAGGGATTTACTCATCTACCCAATGGGTATAATGACACTCAAGAAGTGCCCTTCCCATCTTTTGAAGTAGGTGTAAGGGCTTGATGGGGAGGAGCGGAAGTGATTTGGAAACGGCATGTCATTATCATCCAAACCCGTAGTATTAAAATGAGAAGGATTGAGCAGGATGCCTGCTGCCCTTTGCTCTGCCCCTGGGCTTCCCAGTGCTGCTGTGCATGGTAGCTTGCTGGAGTTTCCTCTTCTCTGGACTTTTCTGCTCTCTCCATTCACCTTTTTTTTTTTTTCCTGCTTAATTTTCATTGATAAGAATTCCAAACATAGTACAAATCAGAGAGAACAGTTTAATAAACCTTCACGTGGCCAACAAGAGAGCACACTTCGCAGACCTCCTGCTGTCGGGTCCAGCTGCTGGGCTTTGAATCCTTGCCCAGTTGTGCCAAGGCTGCATGTCCCTGGGGCCGGACCCTTCCAATGTGGCATGGATACTCAGGAAAGCACCATCCTGGGACTTGTGGGACTCTCTGATGGACATTTTTTCTCGAGGACACATACATGGCTTTGCTTAGCTGCCCTCAGACTCAGAAGCTGGGATTGCAGCCCAGCGTGCACCACCCAAACTTCCCGCCCTCCCTTTTCACTCAGCGTCAGACTTGCATTTACAACGATGGCTAGCTCCCCCAGCCTTTCTGGTTCCTTTTCTATTTCCTTTCTTCCAGGCATTTCCCCTAATAAAATAAAACCTTAATCCCATCTTGGTTTCTGTTTCTTAGAGGATCTGAACCAACAGACCCCCGCCCCCATCCCACACATCCACAGTCAACAGTCAGCTATATTCCCCGACATTTACTTATTTTTTCCTCATGCTTTTTTTCTGTTTCTCCACTGAAGAGCTTTAAAGCTAATCACAGATACTTTGCCATTTTATCCTTAAACACAGTCAATCTTGATTATTCCTGGCTTACAAATTTGCAAATTTGCCTTGTTTTAACATTTATTTGGAATGCTCAAATCGACACTGAACAGTGCTTTCTTGGTCATTTGCAGCCACACACAGATGTAAAGAAGTGTCCTTTCTTGGTCCACATTTTTCACATTTTTGTATTTTTTATTGGTTATTTCACATTTAAAACGCCCCCCCCTCCCCCGCACAGTGTTTTGGTGCTATCTGGTTCAATCTATCTTTGTGTTTTAGCACTGTCTAAATCAGCACAAAGAGACTGTGATTTGCCTTATGGAGGATGCGTGTGTGAGGTAAGCTTCATTTGGCATGAAATATAGGGCTGTTGGGCATGAGCTTACTGTTAATGAATCAACAATGTATATTGAATAAGGTGTCTTTAAACTGAAACACACATAATACAAGGTTATGTATCAATCAGATGATGAAAATGCTGTTACAGAGACTCAATGGAACCTAACCCCATGTTTCCCCAGGGAGCAATGGTTTAATAGACACTAATTCAGTGTTTTGGTGAGATCAGACAAAGTTCGAGAACTCATCCTAAAAAAGTGCTGCATACCTCACTCCTAAATATCACTATGATCACCTTTGAAGTACTCCCCTTAGGGAGCTATGCACCAACGCCAGAACCTAGTGCTCCCTTCAAAGCACTTTTTCTAGGAAGAGTTCATGAACTTCATTGCCAGACCTCATATGATGACAGCTATGATGGCCATTCCAGAAAGAGTTCTAAAATTTCTTTGAAGAGGGGCCTAGGTGTTGGCATTGGTACATAGCTTCCCAAGGGGAGTACTTCGAAGGTGACCCTAGTGATATTTAGCATTGAGGTCTGTAGTGCTTTTTCTAGGATGAGTTCTCAAACGTCATTGTCTGACCTCATATATAACATAACCGCTGTGAATAACGAGCACCAACTGTTCTTCAGAATTATGAATACTTCCTTACTGGATCACAATGCCATCACCACATCTAACAAAATTAACAGTAAATCCTTGATATCAGTACTTAGTCTATCATCAGACCCTGTCTCAAAAATGCCTTTTTATGGTTGGTTTATTCAAACAAGGCTGGGTCCCAGCAAGAACTACATTTTACATGAGGTTGTTATGATTCTTAAGTTTCTGAATCTAGAGCATTTCTCTCTCCACTTTTAGTTTTTTCATACCATTGACTTGTTGCAGACATCAAGTCAGTTGCCCTGTGGAATGTCCTATATTATGAATTAATCTATTTGTCTCCTTCTGGTTTATTCCTTTATAGCCTATATTTCTCGACAATGGAATTTATCTCTAGAGGATTCTGTTACAAATGGTCAGGGTAGGAAGGACTGAAAGTTGGGATGGAGCTGGGCTATATTGAGTGGGGACGCTGACATTAGGGTTGGGTTTAGTTTGAATTCAGGGCAGAGCTGAACGCATTGGCAGGATGATCTAGTGGTTAAGAGCAACAACTTGGGAACCAGGTTTTCTAGCTTCAAATCATGGTTCTATCATTTGCTAGCTATTGACCTTGAACAAGTTATGTAACCTATGTTTTAGTTTCCTCATAGGTACAATGAGAATAACAAGAATCCTTACCTCACAGAGTTGTTGTGGAGTTTAAATGAGTTAATGTATGTAAAGCATCTGGGCTGGTGCCTGGCACATAGTAATTGCTGTGTTTGTTATTCTGTTGTGATTTGAGTTAGAGTAGGGGTTGAAGTGGGGTTAGTTGCAGTGCAAGGGTAACTCTAGTTCAGTATTCCACTTTACTGGAGGTTCTGTCTCATGCTCAGAGGGGGGATGGGGTAGGGAATGCTGGAGTCACTCTTCCCTTGAAGTGACCTTCTCTTTCTCCCTCTCTGGAGACCAGGTAGGGATTGGATGGGAACAGGAGCTCTTTGGAAGCTCTATTCTTCAACCAGATTTGACTCTAACCCTTTCCCTTCCTTGCTCATATGCCAACAGGGCTGTGGAAGTTCTTTGTTACAACCACAATCCTGAGTGGAGATTTAGGAAGGTGGGGGGAAGTGGGTCTATGTCTCTAAATAATTTCTGAGGAGAAAATTTTACAGGGCAAGGTCACCTGTGTGGACATTTGGATCATTTTCATGGAGCTAGAATGGAAAAGGGCTGATTTAACCCAGGAATAAGGTAAACTGCATGGTGGCCAAAAGGGATGCTGATGGAGGTGGATATAGTATTCATCTATCCATCCATATGCCAACCATCCCTCCCACCGTCCATCTGCTTATTCATCTATTCACCCATCAATCACCACAGAAATAGTGAGCACCCACTCTGTGTTGGGCACACCATCCCTGCACTGAAGCAGCTCATTATCTCATGAAGGAGATACATATTTAATTACTGCACAGCGTGCCAGGACAGGAATGTGCAGTATGCGATGAGAACTCAGAGAGGGTGGAGCCATTCTCAGCTGGAGCCAGGGACTGGAAAGGAGGCCTCTTTCTGTCTTCCTTGGGACTGATTCTTCCATCCTGGTGGCAACCCCTATCCTAGGGGTGAGTCCAGTGGCAGGCTGATTTATCAGTTTCCTGTTTCTAAATCATCAAGTTCAACTAGAGAAGAGAGCTGTTCCTTCCGGGAAGGAATTTGGGAATTACCAAATAACTCTACCATGCCTGCCAGGCACTCTGAGGTCATGGACAAGTTCTCCAGTGACAGACTCAGTTCCTCATGAGCACTTCATGGGGAAATGTGGACCCAGGGTCCATCTGCTGGGTTGAGAAGACACATGGACATATAGCACTTGTCCCCAGCTTAGAGCTATCTCCACTCCCCCTAAGTTGGGGTGGTGGACAATGGGCCAGGGGCCTCTCTTATGCCCCCTACTCTGCTGCCCCCAACCCCTACTCTGCCTCTTGGGCTTTGGTTTAGGCAGCTCTCCTCATAATAGCTCTCAGTCTCAGGCATCCTGACAGGCTGTGGGCTCCAAAGTCAGGAAGTGTGACTGTCTACATAAAACCAGGCTTTTCAAGGCTTGGGGGTGGTGGGAGACTGCCTGCCTTTGCCAATAGCCCAGAGGTCAAATGGCAGGGTCTGTGTCTGCTCCATCAGCCTGGGGCAGAGGCTGCGGCCTCACCCTGTCTCTCTCCTCAGCTCCAGATTGTGAAGGAGCCCATGGAGTCTTTCTTGTTGGCCTATTTACCTTGAAAACCTGGCCAGGGCCTGAGGTGGTTTCAGCACACTCCCCCTCCCTCCATCTTTCTGACTAATGTTCCCATCTGTAAGCCCCAGGTGAGAGGGCAGCGTCTCTGTCTCTGCTGCTGCCCCAGCCAGCGAGTGGCTGTTTGCGGTGTAACTGCCTGATGGTATCTCGGAGGGTGATGTGTTGAGTTGTCTCTTGGGAGTGTCTGCCTGTTGCTTGCCTCAGCCCCTACTGGGCTCGTTGTGTTATTTATAGAACTGTAGTCTTCGCACCCTGTCCCAGCACTGGGAGAGACATGGTGGCCTGGATGACGCGGGGGAGGGTATGCGTGAGTGTGTGTGATTCAGGGGAGGGGGTCCTCTCTGCACCCGCTCTTGAACCAGCCCTGAGATTCTTCCTCTGCCAGGTTCCTAAGCAGAAGCTCTGGGAACTAATTCCTGCCAAGGTGTCTAGAGAAGGGAGGCTCAGTTTCTGTCTTCTGGCTTATAGAGAATCCCAGCGACAGGCCCTGAATTCTGGTCCCCCGTTCTGACTGCATCTGCAGTACCCTCTTCTGCCCAGTGGGCTCCCGCTAGCTGACCATGATGGGCCCCTACCACCAGCTGGGAACACCTCCCCCCTCCCCCCAAGCCCACTGCTCCCACTGTGCCTTTCTTTTCTGAACTGTAAATGGGAAGGAGAGTATAAAGAGTCCCTGTGGGATTAAAGGAGATCATATATGCAGAAGTGCTGGGACTCAGGCGCCCAACGGCTTGACATTTCTCCTTCGTCCTGACCCCTGTCCCCTTAACCTTCTGTTCTCAGGGACTGGCTCCTGCGCAGCAACCACATGCAGAGTGTATATGCGGAGAAATAAAAACATGAGAAGGAAAAGGAGAGGGGCCCCACCCTTTGGGATCCTCTTTGTTGATGGGAGCGACACAGTCTCTGCCTCGGGGAGCGCTCAGTATGTCCGCGTCTGCGCTCTGCGTCTGCGTGTGTGTGGTGATGGAGGCGGCGTCTTGCCCCAGCAGGGGAAGAGAGCCCAGATGTGCACATCCCGGCTGGACCAAGCCCTAGACTGTCTTTATAGCAGGTGAGAGCCATCAACAGATTCATTAAGTACCTGTTTACACATCTGTTGTCAATGTTAATAATTTGATTTAACTAAGCTGATTACCTTCATTAAAAACCATTAGTTACCATAAGCAAATGTTTCTGTGTTTGCATTTTCATAATTATGTTGACATTTCACAACTTGCATGTCAAGGGAGGCCTGTGCTTAATGTCCTCCTCGCCCACCCCAGCCCACAGGGCTCTCTCTGTGTTGAGTGAGACCTCCCGGTCCAGGCTCTGCGCTGGCTGTCAGGGAACAGTGGGGAGCAAGACAGGCTTGTTGGTCCTTTGCTGCACTCCATGTTCTGTGCTGCCTCTGGTGTCCTGGGTGGCCCGTGTCCTTGTGCTCACAGCTCTGCAACCTGTCTGTGGAAAGGGCCACCTTCAGGGAAGGGGAGGTGCCGGTGTTTGTCAAAGGTGCCAGGTGCTGGCGCTATGCTTCTCTCCGTAATCCTTGCAGGACTGGATCAGCATTTCCATTTTACAGATGATGAAACTGAGACTCAGAGAAATTAAGCTGCTTAGCCAAGTTCACACGGACTTCTACCTGTGAAGTCCGTGGACTGGACTGAGAGCCCATGGGTGGGTTTCCTTTAGGGTCCACCATCTGCCCTCCTAAATTTCCAGTGCACTTGGTGGGTTTTCCTGGATGCCTCCTCCCCTGGAGCAGCCAGGATCTATGCCCAGGAAAGTGTGGAGACAGCACCTCCCGAGGGGTCCAGATAAGCTGAGGAACCCAGGCTTGGCAATGGCAACTGCAGCTGACATCTCCTGAGCACCGCCCGTGTGCCTAGGCCCTGTTCTAAGCTTTGCTACCGATAGGCAGGGAGTTGCCCCTCAGAACCTAAATCTCCCCATCTGTAGAATGTGTGGAAGAATCCCCTGTTCTATCCACCTCCCAAGACTGTATCATCATACCTGTTGGGAAAATGTGCAGCCCCCCCTGTATAATACTGTCCCTTCCTGGGGGGACCGTGCGGTCCTCTGCATCCACTACTCTTTCCCTGGCATCACTTTCCATTCCTTCCCTCTTTTCTTTTGCATTTCTCTCTTACCCCACCCCTCCTGCCTTCCTGCCTCTGACCCCTTCCCTCCTCTGTCTTAGCCCCTCTCCTGGACCCTGGGCCCTTGTACCTGCACTGCCAGGTTGAGACAGGAGCACCATCTACACCTGCAGGAGACAGAAGCTTCTAGACTCCACATGGGAGGAAGCTGAGGGCCTAGACTAGGAAGGTCATCAGCTGCTGTCTTGACCATCCACAGGAGCCAGGTGAGTCCAAGAGGAGATAAGTTTTGCTCAGACACCCAAAAGATCCTGCAGTACTTTCTTTGGAGTATATTCCTAAATAAATCTCCCTTCTTACTCTTATTTGAGAACAGAATTGATCTTAAAAAAACCCCAAAGTTACTGTCATCTAGATGGTGTGTGAGATGAGTTAGGACAACTCTGGGTAAGAAAGTGAGTGTGGCAATAAGGAAAGGCTCAGCTTTTGTGTGTCAGTCCCACCAGTTCTGCTCCATGAGCCCCTGTGTAGTGTCACTGTGTAGGGAACACCTGCCCGGCTCTGTGAGGGTCAAGAGCCCCATCCAGCCTCACCTGTCCTACAAAACTCATGTCCAGTGGGTGAGTTCCCAGGCAAGCTTCTGGACATGAGGGAGTAATTCAATCCCCACTAAAGGGAGTGGTAAGTCTTCTAGAAACAGTTGTCTGCTGTGGGGACATGAAGATTTGGGAGTTCAGTGTCAAAGTGCAGAGGGCAGGCCTGAAGCTCCATCACTTTCTAGCTGTGTAAACCTGATTGTGTGACCCTGAAGTCTGGTTTTCTCATCTTTAAAATGGGGACAGTTTTCATACTGATTAATCTCAAAGTGTCAGCATGAGGCTCAAACAACAGAGTCCCAATGGGCTCAATACACTTTAACTTAAAAAAAGGACGTATCTAAAACATGTTCCATTTCAAAAACATGTTATTGTGAAGCTCAAGCAGCCTCATAAGCAATTGCACAGGAATCTCACTGTCTTTTGGTGTCCAAGATTGGAAGTGCTGGATTCTTCTGTCACTGTCACTCACGGCTGTGTGCCCTTGGGCAAGACATCTGCTGCTCCAATTTTTTTTTTTTTTATTGTTGGGGATTCATTGAGGGTACAATAAGCCAGGTTACACTGATTGTATTTGTTAGGTAAAGTCCCTCTTGCAATCATGTCTTGCCCTCAGAAGGTGTGGCATGCACCCAAATTTTAGTGACTGTTTCTGTAAGATGAATAGAACTTATAGATGTCATAGATGTTTTTAAAGTTCCTGCAGGTTTGACATTATTTCTTCAGAATACTTTGTCACTGTTTTTTCTCTCACTGGCCTATGGCCTATGGGGACGGTTATGCGGGGGCAGAGGAGGGGGAGGGGGCCTCCTTCTCTACACAGCCCGGAATACACACACACTCCCCCCAGGTGGGAGAACTCTGGTCTTTAGTCAACTTCTAGAAGGAAATGGGGTCTGCACATGCCCTGGAGTCCCAAACTCAAGTGTCCAGAGGCTTCTGCTGCTTGGGTGTGGTAGGGTTGAGTCACTCAACAGGAGAAAAAAATTGGGAAAACATTCCCCTTTCCTCCACCCTTCCTCATCCTGTGCTCACGAGCAGGGAGGCTGAGCAGGATCAAAGCCATCCACACCTCCCCATGTTGGTGTATTTAACTACTGGGCAAGCTGGGGGGATGCTGCTGAGGGACAGAACAGTGATGAGAGCTCTTGCACACCCATGCACACACACACTCCCTCACCAGCACACCCATGCACACATACACTCTCTTACAACTTGCAGTGGGTTTAATGAGCCCCTCACAAAGCTACAGCCCTTTAAACAGGATCACATCCTTCCATGTCAGAAAAAAAGCTTTAATAATTTGCCCTGGGCACCCAGTAATGATTGTGAGTAACTATGAGCCAGGGTACACCAGGGCACTGCAACTTAAAAGGGAACATTTCCCAAAGGGAGGTGATAGGTCTCGATAATTGTTATAATAACAGCTCAGCCGGCCTGGGTTGGCTCCTTTCATCCAGTGAAGTCATAAAGGGCTTTCTCCACCGGAGAAAGGACAGGGCCTCCACCCACCACGAGCACCCTCTTGCCTGCATTCACCCATCTGGGGATCTGCCCAGCTGTGATTTCTGAGCTGGGGAAACTTCAAGATTATTAAAACGAGGTGAGCTAATCATGCCTGTGTGCACCATCCTCCCGGGATGGGAGTGGGAATTCCACTTGTCAAGTAGGTTTTGGGATCCTCTGCCAGGAAGCCTGTCCCAGTGCCCTGGCCCCACTTCCCCACCATCCTGTGCACAAACTTGTACTCTGCAGTGTAGTTCATGCTTGATTTGCTGCATGGGTGACCGTCAAATGCATGGCTGATTTATTTTACTCTTCTCTTCAAGTGTGTTTCACTTGAAAAGTTGACAATGGTGTCTTGAGGGTTGAATTATTAACGTAACTCTGATTTATCTAACAAGGCCAATAGCAAAGGGTAGGCTGGCAACCAGACTGCCAAGAATGAGCCCTGCAGATGTTGTCCAGATCACACACAGATTGAAGTTTCTTTTTTCCCTACCTATTTACTTTCTTTTAAATTGGTATGAGATGGCACAATCATAAGACCACAGGCTACAGTGCCAATCCGAGCCCATGGTACTGTGCTATCCTCCTTACCTGGCTAATTCTCCTGAAAAGGCCACATTCAGGGTCACCTGTTTTGTTGGACAATTTTGTTAGACAATAGTGTTTGTTGCTACATTGCCCCAGCTGGTACCCCTGTTTGAAGCTGGCTGGCCTGCATCTCGCATCCTCCCAGTCCTCACATCTGGCTGGGGTTCCCTCCTCACCCCGCCACAAAGGCACCTCTGGGGTCTGCAGTCCCAGAATCTCTGCCCTTGCTGAGCAGCCATGGTCTTCCATATGAACCTAGTGGAAGCCACACACCTGTGGCTTTCCTGTAAATCTTGGTGTTCAATGTTCAACCCTTTGTCAGAGGCTGGGTTTATGTTTAGAATTTGGAAAAATGGTCCTTTTATTTTATTTCATAGCAAACTTCATCACATAAACAGATGCCTTGTAGTACTTCAGATGTTCATGAAATTGCTGTCGATTGAGTTTTTTCATGTTAGGTTCTGTTGCGTCTGAATGCAGAGCCCATCCTCGATTCTTATAACAGCTTCAAACTTTCCCTCTCAAGAAATTCCCCCTTAGGTCAGACGTCTAGCCTTCTTGTTGCAGCCAAGTCACATCTCTGTGCATCCCCATGCTTAATGCAGACAAGGAGGATAGTCTGGTTTCTAGGCTACAAGGCATATCAGTGACCAGCACACAAAAGACAGGGAGATGCCAGGGCAGACCCTGGGCATGCCAGCCTGAGTCCTGGTTCCAGCACCAGGAAGCCCAGCACCTGTAGTCCTGGTTCCCTTAGAATAAGAGTAACCATTTGAAATGCAAATGGAGTGCCCATAATGGCTTTGCATGCAAATTCTCACTGTATCAGTCCCCCATCCCTACCCCAGAGCAGCTTCTGACTTCAAGGACCCCACAACTGTTCCTTTAAACATGGCTTTCATCCTGTCACTTATGGCTCAAGGAGTTATGTTCCCCCACTGCAATTCACGGCCCATGAAGGTGCCATAGTGGAGGGTGTCTTTTTTGCTCTATGTTAATGTCTATCCCTCCTTCAAGGCTCAGATTGCATGCCCCCTTCGCGAGGAAGGCTTCTCCAACCCCTTCAGTCCACACAGCTCTCTGGATTCCTCTGGCCCTTGTTGTGAATATGAAGTAGGTCCAAGTTTGGCCCCCAGGCCACCCTCTCACTCTATTCCTCTTTGAGGGCTGAAATCTGACCAGTATGAGGTGACAGAGTGTGATGAAGTTTCTTTGGAGGCCAAGAAACAGATCTGCTTTGCGGCCCTGTGGAGCTGACGGTCTTCCTGTGAGAGAGGCTGTGATAGAGGCTTGGCCATGCTTGCTTCCAGACAGAAGGGAAGAATCCTGGGACCTCTCTTGGAACTTTCCACAGGATGCTCACAGAATTTGAAGGTGAAGGCTGAACAGGAGAGGACAGGCTAGGCTCCCTCAGTGTTCCATTTGGAGGTCAACTGCCAAGAGAAAGCTATTTGGGAAATGCCGAGGTCTCAGTAAAGACTCCTTGGCAGCTGATGCACTGCACCCTGGCTTCCGGATTTTCTCTGGATCTCTCTTTATTCCTGCTTTTGTGTCTTGGTCTCTGGGCCACTGTTTCTGTTTTCTTCTTAAGGCAGGTGCACAAAGGCACCTGGATGAGTAATTCTCCCGTAATAACCAGGTGAGTGTGTAGACACGACTTGGCATGGAGTGTTCTGCCACCTGTGCTACCAGACCCTCATTTAATAAATTTATCAGCTCACAGTCAGCGCAAAAGACTGGTCTGCTGACTCCTAGGTATCCGTTTTCTAGACCATCACTGGCAAGTTTCTGCACTGTCAGCCGTAAACTGGTCTTGAAACACAACCTGCCACCATTCTTCACGCACCTGGATTATGCTGTAACAAGCAATCTGGCTCAGAGGTTACTTTATGTCTGGGATTATCTATGTCATAAATAAAGAGAATATAATTTCCTTCCAGAAGAAGGAAATCAGGAGGTCCAAGACAGGAAATGGCTGTGTCCCTCTTCCAGGGGGGCAGAGCCCACAGTGAGGGGGATCCTCTGATTTTCTTGGCGGCCAGGGGAGTGAAGCAGTCACATTAGGTGACCGTGCAGGGTGAGGGACAGAGGGCAGGACCTGAGCCTGGGTAAGCCCAAGTTCAGGAGAGGCAGCGCCAGGTCCAGACCACCACTGTCTAGGGAGAACTCTGTTCCCAGATCCAGGCATCTCGCCTTTGCTTCCTGGCTGGACACACCTTGCCTTTCTCCCTGGGGATTGTCCTTCTGCCCGAGGAGTTTTCACACACAATGGTTGGCAGACTTCCGGCGTTTATTTTCATCACCATTTTTAAGAAGAATGGCATTTGTCACATTCTTTCCTGGTTGGCTTTGATGTGGGGTGACTTCCCACTCCCTAATGACAGGTGAGGAGCTGGCCAGCTAACACCCAGCACCTCTGGGCGGCTGAGCTGCCCCGCCACGTCTGGTTCCCACAGCTGCTGCTTGTTTGGCCTATCTATTTCAGGGACCGTAATTAAGATCCTCTTTAATGATGGAGAGGAACTTCTCTGGCGATTACCTCCTCATTTTACAGCTCTCTCAGGCTCTCTCTCCTCCTCCTTGACTCCCACAGTCTCCAGCCCTCACCCTGGGAGACTCAGGCAGAAGATACGCCTTCTCAGGAGGGCCCTGGGGGTCCAGGTGAAGCGCTTCTTCCCAGACAGTCCAGCAATGCGCAAGTACGCCGTGATGATAACAGCCAAGAGCACTTAAAAGCCTAGACCCTAAACAAGTTGTAAAACCAGGGTGGCACAGTGCCTGGCACACAAAAAGAACTCAGACAGTGTTTATATGATGGGTGAAATAAATACAAAGATGTGTGTATGGGTGAGTTAAGAATTGAAGATTAAATATTGACATATGGGGCAGGACACTTCTGATTCCCTGACTGGGAGTAGTCTTAGGTCCCCAGCTTCATGAGCTAAACATTTGTATTCATCAATTCAGAGACATGGGATCTGGTCATGGGAGGTGTGTTGTGGTCAAGACCTATGCAGAAGAGAAAGCCTTGGCCCAGGCCCTTCAATCCCCTCTTCTGCTATAGCTCTGCCCCAACCTTACTTCTCTGGCCTCATTTTTCTAGTCTGCAAAATAGGACAGTGACAGCGGTAAGTCGTAGAGTGCTGATGAGACCCTGTGTATAAAAATGCCCAGTAAGAGCCATTTGAAGTTGCTTCACGTGAAAAGTGAGCCTTGGCTTTTCCAGCGAGAGGAGGAAGAAGCTGGATGTTTGAAGACTCTGGGACCTTGGACTGGGCTGCAGCCTCATGGTCTAAATGGGCCTGGAGCCGATCTCGTGTCCTCCCTGGCGGCATCCTGCTCCTCCTCCCTTGGAGCGCTTTGCTGCCTCCTGCCTCCTTCCAGGCAGGCTTCCTGTGTCCATCTCCAGCAGCAACCCAGCACTCATTTCTGTGGTCTCCCATCCTACCCACCACAACTGACTTGGCCAGGAAGTGTGCTACTTTCTTTAAGGAAGTCCTGGAATCCTAGAATGAACACCAAAGCCAGAAAGACAGAGCAGCTCCCACGCTCTTTCCAGAAGACCTCACACAAGGGGGCTCAGGCGTTCAGGTGGTGAGGGGTATGGTCAAGTGAGACTCTGACCCCAGTTCTCACGTGGAGGTGTTGGTGCCAGCTCTAGTCATGGAGTGGGCACTCCACTGAGGGGGTCTCCCTCTCTCTGAGCCTCAGTTTCCCCATCTGTAAAGTGAAGGGTTGCAATGGGGAAGTCTTACATTCCCATTGGCTGGGTCATTCCCTGGTCCCATGAAACAGGAGATATAGAAGTAGTGGGGCTGCAGAGCCTCCTGTACCACATTGCCTGTGCCTCCTTCACACACACTCCTGCACACCATGTGCTCTGCTTGCCCTCATTTGACAAGGCTGACTTGACCCGTATTGGGTGGCTGATTTGGGGAATAGGGAT
Source organism: Nycticebus coucang (assembly GCF_027406575.1). NCBI lineage: Eukaryota > Metazoa > Chordata > Mammalia > Primates > Lorisidae > Nycticebus > Nycticebus coucang. The sequence goes on along the minus strand of NC_069783.1, from coordinate 70,635,141 downwards.
GGGTGTGGTGAGTTATAGGCTGGGAGCCTGGAGTTTTGAGTTCTGCTCACTGCCTGGATACTCACTGTGGTCTGACTGTGGGAAAACCATGGGAAAATTCTGAGCCTGTTTCTTTATTTGTAAAATTGAGACAATAATTAGCCTCCAACCACCCACCTTCTTGTGGTTGTGGGGCAGATCTAAGGTGATCTCTTGCCCTTGCTAACATGAGGGGTTATTATGACTAACCCCAAGTGAGGGGGTGAGAACATGGAGAGAGGGCAGCCGGGTCACAGCTCGGAGGACCATGTAACCCACAGGGGTAGGATGGAGCTCTCTCTATAGGGGCCGATTCTGCTGTGGGGGCTGGTGTGGGGAAGGCAGGTGTGAGAACTGCAAGGGGGTTGGAGGGTTGAGAGTGGTTTGTACAACAAGGAGGCTGCAAAGGCAGTTGGGGGGAGGCAGGGAACTTGTTAGGGGTTTAGATGCACTGCACTTGGTTGTTGAAGGTGCTTAGTATTTGTGGATTTGACAAGATGTTTTTGCCTGTGTCAAGAATTTAGGGAAGATACTCAAAAAAAGGCTGTTGACCCATTTCTTTGCCTTGGCCATGGAGCAAAGATCCTAATTTCAAGGGTCAGGACTCAGGGGTAGGGGATGTGGAGGGGCCTGCAGGCTCAGGGCCCACCTTGCTGTTCCAGTATTTGGGGTGCTGTTTGCCCCATGCCATTGTTTTTTGTTTGCTGAGTACCTTCCTTCCCAGGATCTCAGAGGAGGGGCACTTTGTTATCTTGGAGACTGTCAACACCGTGGGAGGTGGCTGGGATCCTTATCGGGGTGGAGAACAGGGCTGGGGAGCAGCCATGCTGGAGGGCTGCGCAGGCTCTGCTCTCTGCCCCACAGGCCTGCAGTCTGGATTTTCTGGGGACACTTGATTTGCCTATTCAATCCCAGAACACAGCTGGCCCTGGTTTCTAATTATTGCCAGGAAGACAGATTGCCAATCAAATGCTCTATCAGCTAAGCTATTATTTTTGGTGGTTGTCCCTTGGCTTTTAACGACAGTTAACTGTCATCCCACACAGGTCTACTCTCAGTTAACTTGGCATGTGCTTCATGAGTGGTTTATCTTGGAAGCTACAGCAGGAAGAAGACATTACCAACACTTACCAAAAATTAGGTAGGTGTTCGGCTGGAGCTGCTTTAAAATGTTCCCAGGCTAATGTTACTTACAGTATGTTTCACTGGGTCCATCATTATTTTCTGGGAGGAATCATGGACCTGCTTGTTCAACTTGAGAGACAGAGGACAAGCCCTTGTGAGGACTTCTTGATTTTTATAAGAAGATGTCCAGCCTTCCCCTGGTTTGACATCTGTTGGCTCCTTGGATCACACACAAATCTTTACCAACTAGAATAGCTTCCATCAAGGTGCCGGTCATGACAACAACCTACAGGTGAAGCTCTCCTTAGAATTACTTCAGGGATCTGTAGAATATACCCTCTATCATTTGCCTAAGCATGCATGGAGCTGGACTGCATCCCACACTGCCAGCGCCCCCCAATAACTGCATCTTAACATTAGTCAGACTTCTGTAGCTCATAGCTATGTCTGCTGTGAAGATGCCTCTGAGCACGTCCATCATTGTCTCAGCCACTGCTTTCCCTGGGAAGGGAGAGGATCCATTTCTTTCTGTTCTCTGGGACATCAGGAATGCTTGTGTTTCTCCTGGGCTAGTGGTTTGCTTTAATCTTGAGGATCCTGGGAATGGTGCCTCTGATCATGTTTCATCTTGGCACTGGCTGTTAGAAATTTTAGAGCCAAATTTGTGGCCCACCCCTAACAAATGGATCAAAGTTTATGGTATGTTTATTTTGTATTAGTCCCATCCTTGGCTGCATTTTATGGCTTTACCCTTGCTTTTACTTTTTTTTTCTTTCTCACCTGCTTCTAATTTATGTCGTCTTGCTAAATTTTATGCATCTTTGTAAGCTGCCTTAAATCCTTTTGTGAAACAAAGAGGTGGATACACAAACAGACAAACAAATACATGAGTATTCTGTCTTATTACTAGGCAATATATCATGATGTTTGGCTTGGGAAATAGGGTCCCCATAGCTCCTGCTGTCTTCCCTGAGCTGCTGTTCTACAAGACCAGCCAAGCAGGTAAACTGTGAGCAAAGCCAAGCATCGACACAAAACACACCAATCACTACACACTAAGTCAGGTGGTGCTAAGGGCTGTGATGAGTAAAGCAGAGTAAAGAAGACCAGGCACAGACAGCCAGGCAGGCAACAGCTCACAGGCCGCCTTTGAGCAGAGCCCAAGGAAGACAGGGCAGGAGACAGTGAGGGAAGAACATTCCAGGCAAAGCTCTGGGGTGAGCAGAGACTATAGGAGAACATTAAGGATGCCAGAGAGGCTGGAACTGAATGAGTGATTGATGAGCAGAAAGGTGGGTAACAGGGAGCTCAGACTGGACCTAGTGGTGCTTTGAAGTCCACAGCAAAGATTTGATGTTCTTCTGCAATGACAAACCTTTGATGGGTTGGCCAGAAGTGTGACACAATCTGACTTAAGTTTCATCACAGCACTGTGACTATTAGCAGGCAAAGATGAAGCAGGGGAGGAGTTAGGAGGATGCTGCAGTAGTCCAGATGAGAGCCAGGGAGGGTTGAATAACCATAGTGGCAGTAGAGTCAGTAAGACATGGTTAGAATCTGGATCTCCCTCCATACTGTATCACCGAAGTATTACAGAAGTCTGTTTTGTCTTCCCTTCTTGCCTGCGTGTCCCTGTCCTTTTCACAGTTCAAACAGTGCAACCTGGCTGCTACTCATGTCTCTTCATCAACATCTCCTCTGCATGATGTGACGCGCATGGGACACTCACCTCTGTCACTCCCATGTCCCACCTCTCCAGCAGCTCCTCCAGCCTGGCATGGTGCTCCAGCATAGCTTTCCTGGGCTTCTCTTTCCTGGGGCCTGCCCCTTTGAGCATTGTGCTTTAGAGTTTGTGTTTGTCCCTCTCAATATCAGAAACTGCTACATAATTTGCAAGACCCAGTGCAAAATGAAAATATGGACCTGTAATTCAAGAATTATTAAGCAATTCAAGCAGAGCATTAAATCAAGCGTGGGCCATTCTGAGCATGGGCTCTGTGTGGTCACACATTCCTTCTAATCTATTAGCTCCTGGGACAATCTCGTCCACGGAGCATTGACTACCACACACACTGATGACTCCCAGATGCATCTTCTTTCTTGAGCCCCAGACTCAACAGGGGGGCCGACCTACTGATATCAACACTTTGTCATTTTTTGCAGGCAGCTTGAAAGCAGTAAGTTCAAGACTAAACTCCTTTTCTTCTTCCAAACCTGCTTTTCTTCCTGTTTTCTCTATCTTGATGAATAACAGCATAATCCTTTAAGTTGCCCAAACCAGAAACCTCTGAGTCATCCCTGACTTTTCCCTCTGCCTTACCCTTGCATCCAATAGGTCCTCAGGTTCAAGTGACTCTAATTCCCTATTATCCCCTTTGGGATTCATCTCCTTTTAGTCTCCCAGTTATTGTCCAAGTTCTGGGGCTCAGCAGCTCCTGCCTCCTCTAGTGCAATCATATCTTTCTCCCACCTCTTTTTTCCCAGCACCCATGAACTCTCCGCCACCCTGTCACCACAGCAATGTTTCGAAAGCACAAAAGTCCTACCTCATTCCCATCTCTACAACTTCCAGGGTCTGCAGAACAAAGTTCAAACTCTTTTGCCCTGCATGCTGGTTCTTCACAAGCAGGCCCTGCCCACTGGGTCTCCTTGCCCTGACCTAGGCCATACCCCTCCTACCTGCACATGGTGTCCAGGGTGCAACTGCCCTCATCTCTCTTGACAGGCCACATGCTTTCACACTGTTTCCCTCTGTACATCCTGGTCTCTTGGCCCCAGTGGCCACTGGGGCCACTTTCTAGCTCCTCTGACTGCTGCTATTCTTCTGGACCTTCCCATGAAGTTCCAAGATGTCCACATGTGGGGTGGTAAGCTGAGTTTCTTCTTCCTCCCAAAGATACACTAAAATGATCAAAAAGAACAATGTTATAAAATGTCCATAGCAATGCTGACAGACAGGAAGGCTGTGTTAAAAGAGAAGGAGTTTGTAGGACTTTCTGGAAGAAATGAGGCAGGTAGGGTCAGATTGCAGTAACAGCTGGTCATGACACCAATAATCATGCAATAAAGTAAAGAGGAGATGCTTAAAAGTGAGGGTAGGAGCCTTCCCTACCAAATCTCAAAGGACTCAATTCTTGGAACAACAGGGACAACTAGGGAGGGTGTAAAGTAGGACAGTCTCAGTTGGTAAATTGAAAGGACATGAACTGGAAAATGGGTCACATCCCTATAGTGAGAGTGACAGATTCATTTTGTGTGTTCCTTTCCAAGTCTTGAGGTAAACTGAAGAATGAAGTGGGGTGGGACAGTGACCCAACTAACTCTGAGCAGTACCACAAATATGGAGAATGGAAAGGAAGCCCAAGGGTGGTGAAATCCCCTAAGGTCTTTAGCACCATGGCAGCAACTCCTTTCATTTTTGCCATTGATATTGTCCTGTTGACCTCAATGACTTTGCTAAAGACACACACAACTCTAAGGTGACTGAGTAAGTGACCAGGAAGCCATCACCAGAAACAATCCAAAGATCTTCCAGGGCTAGGTCAGAGCCCTTCATCTCAGCTGTTGGCCAAAGTGCTATCTTGTTGCACCTCCCTCCAACCCCAACTATTGCTAGGAGCAGACTACTCACCAGTTCAGTATATGAACCCGGCCCTACAGCTATGAGCCTTTATAGGGAACTGTGCTCTCAGCCTATACAACCTGAAAGGAATTCTTCCATCAGTGTGCTCCAACTCAGTCCTCAGCCCAAGCTGATGACACTCCAGAACTTGGTGGCCATTACTTACTTACCTTTTCTAGGGGAAAATGATGGTGGCTATACCTGCCAAACTGATGTTCATATGTGAGAGACAAAGGAAGACATTTCTAGAACACAGAAGTCACAATAGCTATATATCTTTTCTTAACTGTGGTTGGAGTTGCAGAGACACCAACCAAAAAATTAATCAGAGAAAAATAAATTCAGGTAAAGCGAAGATCCAGGATATAAGAAATAGTTCAATCCAAACAAATGCATTAGCAATGGGATTTTGAAATTTAATGCAAATTTTATAGAAGAACTATAAGAAAGAAGAAAAACATAATTGTAAAAATCTAAATTGTAGGGCAGAAACATAGGAGAAGACAATCTAAAAAGCATATGAAAATGTTACTCTTATTTTTTGAGATAGTGTTTATTGATATACATATTTTGCTCAGATTTATTTGCTAAAATTTAAGGATAATCAATAGTAGTATAGAAATAGAATGTAGGAGTTTTAGGCTACTTGAGAATAAAAGGAACAAAAAAATTATCCAGTGAAACGTGGGAAAGGTAAAATACTAGGGGTGAGAGCAAACATAAAAGTGACAACAATAAGTATAAACAAGTTAAATTCTCTATTTAAAGAAAAAGAATCTCAGGCTATAAAAACCAAATCTAGTATTGTGGTATCTATAAGAGAAACACTTAAACCAAACTGATATAAAATGTGGAAAAAAATGATATGAACAAAAATATATTGGGAAATTTGTGTGAATGAGACAAATAGATGGAGGGAGGGAGAGAGAATTAGGGGAAAAATGTTAAATAGGGATAGCAATATTGATATCAGAATAAATAGAATTCAAGGCAAAAACTAGATCAGAAAAATGGAACATTTGTATTTATAAAGTTGTAACCAGCTAAAATACACAATATTTATGAAATTTTATGTATTGAAAGTTAGGTGTAGAAAGTTGTAAATCACTAGAAATGCAAGAACTGAAAGAAACTGAGTGGGAGGTTTTAGCAAACCACTCTCAGAATTGGACAGGCATTCAAAATGATTTAGAAAATACGATTATTGAGTATGGTTTAATGTATACAATTTAACTTCATACCTCATACATTGAAAAATAACTTTTCAAATACTTCTGAGTTATTATAAAAATTTACCACATGCAAGTATATAAACAAATTCTCAGTAAATTTCCAAAACCTACCACAGTGCAACAAAACTAGGAATGATAAAAATAAAAAGTTATCTAAAAATAAAATTATTGGAAACCATTAAAAACGTATGCTCTACTTAAAAATTAATAATAAAAAATAACATATATCAAAGCATATGGGGTGAAGTCAAAGCTATACTTAGAGTAGAACTCATTGTTTTAATCACTTTATTATAAATAAAAGTTTGAAAAGAACAAGCTGAGATTTTTATTCCAGAAACTAGAAAAGAAACAACAAAACATTCAAAGAAAATAGAAGGAAGAAATTGAAGCATTAGAAAGAAAAAAAAAGAATTGATATGGAAAGTAAAAGGAAAGTTTTATTGACTTACCCTGTCAATAAATATTTATCATGTATCTACCAAGTTTCTACGTCTTGCACCCTGAAGCTGATGAGATGAACAAAAGAGCAACGATCCTGGTACTTGTGGAGTTTCTTTGAAAAGATTTTTATTTTTTTGTAGAGACAGAGTCTCACTTTATTGCCCTTGGTAGAGTGCTATGGCATCACAGCTCACAGCAATCTCTAACTCCTGAGCTTAGGTGAATCTCTTGCCTCAGCCTCCTGAGTTGCTGGGACCACAGGCGCCTGCCACAACGCCTGGTTATTTTTTGTTGCAGTTCAGCCAGAGCCGGATTTGAACCCGCCACCCTTGGTATATGCGGCTGGCACCCTACCCACTGAGCACAGGTGGTGCCCTCTTTGAAAAGATTTTTTAAAATAGACAAACTTCTTTTAAGAATACCAAAAAAAAAAAAAAACAGAGTAAAGACTACATGATTTTATAAGTACTACATATTTAATAAGAAAATAGATATAACTACTTAAATTAAAAGTTTACTGTACGTAAATCATGTATAGATGTATGTCAGTAAATTTGAAATCTAGAAGAAATGAGTACTTTTAATGACTAATATAGAAAGCAAAAAAGGTGGCTTAAGAAAAAGCTGAAGACCGTGACTAAGCATTTCAGAAGTTCAAGACTAGTTCAGTGTTAGACATACATTAATTTATATTAATAAAGAAAAAATTATGATCATTTCAATAGATACCAAAACATTTGGAAAAATTCAAATTCTGTCCTTGATAAAAACTCTCAGTAACTTATGAGAATAAGAAGAGTTTGTTAACTTCATAAAATTATTATAATGTCACTGAGCCATCATCTTTATAGTGAAACATTAAAAACACCACTAAATCAAGAACAAGAAAAAGATGCTCACCAGCATTGCGATTATTTATCATTGTTCTGAAGATTCTAGCCAAAACAATAAGAAAGTCAGTTAAATAATCAAATATTACACATAAAGAGGGAAAAATTGTCATTATTGTGGATAATGTGAGAAACTGAAGTATCCAAGGGAATCAACTGTATGTATGTAAAACAGTGAGTCAGTTCTGTGAGGCAGTAAAATATATTTATATTAAAAAAGCAAAAATCAATAGGCTTCCTACATACCAACAATAACATGTTAGAAAATAAAACTTTTCATAAAAATCATTCAAAGAACATTCTTAACCACTAAATAGTAACAAATTTAAAAAGAAATGTGTAAGACATATATAAAAATTATGTACTTTTCATCATGGATAGAATAATATTTGAATTAGTAACTGGAGAGACTCAAGATCTTGGATGGGCAGATTTAAATGTGTAAAAATGTCAGTTGTTCCAAAATTGCTCTGTTAATTTAATTTAGTTTCAATAAAAAGCCCAATGAGATTTTAACATTTGAACATGAAAAAAATCCTTTCTAATTTTGTAAAAGAAGAATATTAAGAGGGAATTTATTCTATAAGCTATCAAAAAGGCCACAGTAAAGAAAATGAGAATTGTATAATAGACATACAGAAAAAGAAAAGTTGATGAGTGGGAGACAATAGAGAGTGTAAAAATAGATACATGTATATACCAATGGGAATTAAATTTGTAAAAAAGCGGCAATCATATTAATTGAGGAAGACTTTTTTTTTTTAAATAAATAGGATGAGAATATTTGGGTATCTAATTGAAAAAAATAGAGTCTATAATTACTTGACAACATCTTAAAAAATTCAGATAATTAAGTAAATGTACCATAGAAGTATTAGAGAATAGTTGCATAATCTTTCCATGTGAAATACCTTTCTAAGCATAACTGAAAACCTAAAAGTTGTAACATAAAACATTTTTAGATTTTATTAAATCTGATTTTATTAATAACTAGTAATAACCTAATAGATGTCAAAAATGCATAACTAAATAATATATATGATACCTGAATAAGTAATTAATATCCACAGTATATAAATAACTTTAAAAATATTGATAAGTCATAGAAAATGAGCAAAGATTATGAAGAATAATTCATAGAAATAAATGTTTAACTTCACTAATAATCAAAGAAGTTCAAATAAATATTTATTAGTTGGACAGAAATAATTGAGTGCAATTGTCTGGTAGTGGTATGGTTGTAAGTGTACATTGACGCAAATCATTAAGAAGGATTAAGTTTGCAATGTCTAACCCTTTTACTCAGCAATTTCATTTGTAGAAAGTTAACCTATAAAAATATTTACATAAATGCCCCAAAGCAAAACGCATGTTTTACTATAGTATGGTTTGTAATAATGAAAAACTGAAAACAACCTAAAAGTTCATGAGTTGGGGGCTGATTACATCAATTATGGTAACATCAAGCACCAAATTGTGCAAATACATATATAAGGAGGGTGTGGAAAAACCTGGAAGAAACACTGAAGTGTTAATTTTGTAGCCTAGAAGTCACTCCACTTAGTAGTAAAGAACTTGGAGATCTAGGTTTAACTCCTTTCATTTTATATATGAGAGATCTAATCTCTGACCAATGGTTATTCACCTTCTATTTGAAGCATGCAGATGGACACTCGGGCTATGAAAGCACCTTCCTTCAGAAAAAATCTGACTCTGAAATTTACTTGTAAAAAAGAGCAGCTAAGGAGACAGGGGATGATGGATGGGAGTCAGAAGAAGCAGAGTTTAATGTAATGTAAAGACATTTTAGGTCATCTAAAGATGGACGAGGTTGCCCCTTCACTGAAGTTATGTTGGCAGAATGGCTGCTAAGGGTACTATAGGAGGAATGCTTGATTAATGGGTTTGATTAATTGACTGCCAAGGTCACTTCTAGCCTTGAGATGTCATGAGTCCCTGGTTCCACTTACTGGAACCAGTTTTGCCCTTTGGAGAAACACAGATTTTCTCCAAACCCCCTTCCTTTAACACTGTTTACATACTATGTATTTGGAGGAAACTCTCCATTTCGCTTCCAATGTTTTCTTCTTCAGACTTTACATTCTCAGTTCCTTATTATTATTTTCATTAGTACTATGACTTTTTACTCTCTCTCCTCTAGTCTAATTGCCTGTGGTCACTTTTAAAATCTTATACTATGGAACCAAGAATTTACCCAAAAATCCCAACTGTGGTTTGATCAAAGCAGAATGTAGTGAAGTTTTGACTTTCCTTACTTGGGACATACATATTCTGTTGGTAAATTCCTAAGCTACTTCTCTGGCAGCCATTTTACATAGCTGGGTCATATTAGAGTCACAGAAAGAACACTGTAAATTATCATGAGGTTACATGTGGCACAACTCTAGGGGGCTCTATTTATAGCACATTGTAGATCTAAGTATTTCATAATTTTCCAGCAGATGGCAGTAAAGTTTCTGAGGAAGGGGGTACCTTTTCTAATTCACACAAAGACCTGCTGCAGGCTAGCAGTGACCCTAGCTCATAATCAACTAAAGCAATATTTTTAATATGAATGTACTATCTTTATGGTAAACTCTTCAGTACCCATCTTTCCACTTCTTCCTTCCTAACAAACCCCAGTTTTGCTCAATTATCCTCTCCTTCCCTATGTGACTTTGGGGAAGGCAACTGCTTATCATTCCAGGTGTACATCTGGATTACTATAAATCAGTGTTTCTCAGTCTTAAACTACTGACATTTGGGACAGATCATTCCTTACTGTGGGGGTTGTTCTGTACATTGTAGGATGGTTAGCAGCATCTCTGACCTCTTTCTACCCACTAGGTGCCAGTAGCATACCCTGCACCTCACCATAACAACCAAAAATGTCTCTAGAAAAATCACCCTGGTTGAGAACTCCTAGCCACTAGAGTATCTCAGAGAAGTAAAGCTTCCACATCTGCAGCTCCTTTTTCTCTGTCTCCTTGTTATAGGAGATAATTGCCTTATAACCACATTGAATTATGTATTTTTGTTACTTGCAGCCAAAAGCATGCCCATTTAATGCACGGAATTACTGCTAATTCAGGTCTATCTGCTGTTCCTATGCTTATGTTATTGCTTTGTTTATAAACCTCAGTGAAAAACTTTAAACTATTTCCATTCCCTTTGTTATTGTTAGTTTTAGCCCAAGTTTTAATCTATCAAAAGACTTCAGAGTCCCAATTATGTCATCCAAATTATTAGCTGTCGCTTGTAGTCGGGTACCATTTGTAAATCTGATAAACACGCCATGAATACTTTTATATGAGTTGCTGATTTAAAAATATTTCGTCAATATTGTTTAGGTATAGTTGTTTAGCCAGTTACAAATTCACCTATTTTCCCAGTAGCTAACTCATGTTGCTCTATCTTACCTGCTAAGATTTCAAGAGATGCTTCTTCAAATGGTTCACAAAAGTCATGTCCATACTGCTCCTTGACCCATAAGTCAAATAACCAAGTAGAAAAAAACTAGACCATCTGACATAAACTATTCCCTTGAGAACCCGTGTTTATGCATGGTACTTTCATGTGCAGGACTGTCTACTCATTAGTCTGTTTTGCGTCAAATTGGTAAGAGACATCATACTCATCAGTTTGCAATTTTTGCATGTCATCCATTTCACTTATATGAAAAATATTCAGCATTTGATGGTCTTCTGTTTTATGACTCATCTCAAGCTCCCTATCACTTCACAAACATTATCAACAATGTTTCAGTTATAACATTTGCAATATTTGGTGCTCTGAGACTCGAATTCATTTAAAGCTACCTCTTATGTAAAAGAACGTAAATAAAGGAGGCCATATACTTACTCAACCAAATACTACAGATGCAAAGGAGTGTCTGCTAAACACAGGACTTATGGACCTAGATTAAGAAACCCTGGAAGAGCTGTCAAACTCCACCTCTGCATCCCCAACAAATAGCCATGGTGTTCAGTAAACTGAGAGGGAAGGAGAATCCTCAGAGAGCCCCATGCACACAAGAAGGAACTCTACAGAAAAGCAGAAAAAGAGAGAAATGAGTTAAGCTGATAGCTTCCAGTAATTTGGGATTCAGTTCCATCTCTTCTTCCCTCTGACCAATCCCTTCCCCCAACTTACTCTTCTAGCCTCCAATCAGAGAGACTTTGTTGACAATAAAACCATGGGTAAGGAGCCTGCAGTGATGGAGGTCCCACTGATCTGTTGGAAGTGAGTATCTGGAGCAGATGCCAACTTTGGGAGATGAACCAGCACTGTCAGAATTACAATGTTAGCAACAGAACCAAAGCGACCACACTCAGTGGGGAACAATGATCACATCACAGAGCTGCTTTCTTCCCCATGTTTAGCATGGAGCCAAGGGTAGGGATTTTGTAGGTTGGGGCTGACCAGGAGGTTACTGTCTCTTTGCCAAACACTGAATGTTGGCCACATACACCATGGAGGAATACTGACTTCTCAATCTGCACTAGAAGAATGCCATAGTACCCAAGGTCTGCTGTAGAGGGAGAATGGATCTGTAATTGTTCTCATTCCCAGGTGAGCACTTATTTTCTCCCAGGGAAGCATGTTAGGGGACTGGAGCCAGATTGATTGGGTTCAAATAGTGGCTACCCCTGATTCTAGCTATGAGGCATTGGGCAAGCTACTCAACTTGTCAGAGCTCTATTTTCTTTGCTGGCAAACCAGATAGAATGTGTGCAGAATGCCTGGTGCGATGTTTGCTACTGTTGCTCTTAAACCACCTGCTGTGGAAACTACTTCCTTACCAAAGGCTATCACTGGAAAAGAAGATCAAGGCATCCTGAGCTTGATCCTCAAAGCAAAAAACTGGTCCTGAGGTTCGTATAGTTCTGACGAGGAAGGCTGAAGCTGAAACTGAACTGTGATTTCAAAGGTTCAAGTGATTTCTCACTAGAGGTAAGTTCTTGGGTTCATTCTTAGGCAATGGCCTTTCTGACTAATCAAAGCAAAGGCAATGGATTTCCAAAGAGCTCATTTTCTCTGTATAACAATGTTAACAGGTTATCTTGAAGGAGAGTGGTGGAGGTGGGGAGGGTGGATAGAGTTACAGCTCTGCAGATAGATTTACTTCCTTTAGAGAAATGCCTCTTTCACAACTACTGGATTAGGCTGTCTTACTTGGTACAGTATTGCCTGTTCTCAGGAGTTGTTTCTATTTTACTCTTCAAACATTTGGTCACAGATCTGGGAGGGGACCCGGGAGATGACAGAAAGCCTGTGAAGGCCTGGTCAACACAGTTGCTGAAGGAAAGATGAGAAAGAAATGGTTTGAAATTGGCTTGCACTGTTAATAGGTCACTGATGATTTTTTTTTAAAGAAATGTCTTGATTTGTAACTTTGGGTTCAGATATGTTTTAAGGGCCAAAGGGCAAGATTGTATTTCCATGGGTGGGGCTGGGGTTTTCTGAAAGGAAGTTGGTTTTTCATTGTCAATCATGCTTGTAGAGTGTTAATCACAGGGCTGGAAAATAAAAAAAAAATAAAAACTCAGAAGGTGGGTCTTAGAATTAAGTGAGGGAAAACTGCCTCCTGTCTGTAGGCAATGGGATATGACTCGATCAGATATTGCCTTGGCTGTCATAGTAAAGGACACTTTGTTTGGGATGGACCTAGTGACAAGTAGCAGCCTGGGACAAGGCAGGGAGGTCAGCTGTACTCCAGCAAGGCAGGAGAGAATCCAGGAAAAAAGGAGGGCACCATTGGTTCCAAGAAGGGGCCTAGGCCTGTGGACTTTGAGGGCAGCCACCTACAGAATTCACTGTAAGCATTACATGTGGTAATCCCACCTGTTATAGCCTACTCTTCAGCCAGCTTGTCTTAAATTCTACATCCCATGAGACAAGAGAATCACCTAAGCCCAGGAGTTGGAGGTTGCTGTGAGCTGTGATGCCATGCCACTCTACCAAGGGCAACAAAGTAAGACTCTGTCTCTAAATAAATAAATAAAATTCTACATCCCAATCTCATTTCAGCAGGGGAATGGTGAGAGGTTGCCATTCCCACACTGGGGGAGATGTGGCACAAGGAAAGCGGGAGGACCTAGGGGGAAGCTGATCTTGAGCCTACGAAGGGCAACAGTGACAAGAGCAAGCAGCATTCTAGATGACAGCCTGGGGTGGGAAGAATATGGCAGGCATTTGGTGAATTCACACAAGGTCCACTCCTCTTCTGTGTATAGAAGAAGAGTTTTCCCTCACCATTGACGCAGAAATGAGAAAACAGTCCCTTTCTTCTTTGCAAAACCATGGAAGTATGTTCTGCTGCAGAGTCTCAAGGCTTTGTCTCCCTTCCCTCAAGAGAGACACACTGGCAGACATCCATTTGCAGAGACCCGAAGATGATCCGGAGAGGGCTGACCCAACAAACTCTGCCAGAAATGGGTGTTGAGGATTTACTACTAAGCTAACTTGACTCATTCTCTTCCAACTCAACTTTGGTGGAGGCAACAGGACAAGATTTTTACCGTAATTCCATGCGGATCCCTCAGTAGACAGTCACACCTGTGCTGCGTGATCCTGAAGGTCAGGATGACCCGGAAGCCATGCCCAGCCCTTCCTGCCTGCCCTCCTCCAGCTCCCTTTAGCCAGGTGCCTGTGGGATTCTCTCTGGCACTCTGGCTTCAGACATGGGACCCTGCTTCCTGACTCCAGAGCTATTCCCTCCTTCACCCTGCCTGAGTCACTCTCTTTCCAGGGTTGATGCTTGGCAGTTCCAAATAGGCCGAGTCAGGACTTAAATGCTTATCTGTGGTACTCTTGTTAGTAAATTATGCTTATCTCTGTCCTAGCATTCCCTAAATTAACCAACTGATTCTTCAGGCTTTTTTCTACTGGGATATATGCTGTTTGGGGGGAATAGACCCTGTCTTCTTTCTTCATTCATTCTTATTTCTAACTCAGTGTTTATTCCTATCTCAGCATAGTAAGCATTCTTTAAACATGTGCTGAGTAAATTCAGGAGTTAGTGAAAGGAACTTAACTCTAGAGAAGTCAAAATAGAAAATGCATTCATTCATAAATTAATCCGTGCATTGACTTAGCACCTGCTGTCTGCTAGACACCCCTCCAGGCCCTGGAGACACAATGGTAAACAACAAACCAGGACATCCCTCAGCTGTGCCCTTTCCATTGTGGCGGACAGAAGAGAAATGAGCTTGTGGCAACGTGTGTTATGACAAAAACAAAGTGAGGAAAGATGGGATGAGCCATCTGAACATTGTTAAGTAAAAATGTTGCAAATATTACATAAAATACAAGAAAAAGAAGAAGAAAGACAGCTTAATTATGTTTTGGAAACAAATACTGGAATTTATAACCCTGGATTAAATTGTTGTAAATGTCTGAAATAATCATAAAACTGGACGAAAAGAAAGAACAAAATTATTTAATCATTCACAAAATGACTACAATGTTATTATTTGGTCTTTGTCTTTTAAAGTTATTTAATTTCTTTACGGACACACAGAGCTAACTCTATTTTTTATGTTTTTTTTTTTTTTGCAGTTTTTAGCTGGGGCTGAGTTTGAACCCGCTACCTCTGGCATATGGGGCCGGCACCCTACCCCTTTGAGCCACAGGCGCTGCCCAGAGCTAACTCTTCAAAGGCAAGTTGTTTTGGTTTTTGTTTGGTATCGTCTCCTCACTCTGATCGCCCCCTCTTCTTTAACCCATGTTAAGAACTAGTATGCAAAAGGAATCCAGTACATACCTTCCATATTTTTCTCCATGCTAATGTGATCGTTTATATTGCATGTGTGTGAGCCCCTGCCAAATACATACGCATACACGTAATAAGAGCTTTCTGTTGATTTGTTGTTTTTTATAAAAAATATGAAGAAGAAATATTTTTAACCTTTTTATACATCTTGTTCAATAAAACCGCAGGTAAATCCCTCTAGGACAAAAAGCATATTTCTAGTCCCATAAGAAAAAAAATAAAAACAGCTACATAATATTCCATGGTATAGCTGACCCATATTTTCTCACATCCCAGTATTCATAGACATTCGTTTTACTTCCACAATAACAATGCTGTGATAAATGCCCTTAAATATGTACCATATATACTAGTGGTCTTATTATTATGTCTACATTCCCACAAGTGAAATTACAGACATACATACACACAGACACACACACACATATATATAATTTTAATTTTATAGGCACTTGCAGGTTGCTTTTCATAGAAACCATAACATTGCACATTGCCACCAACAATATGCTAGAGTTCCTTTGCATCCACACCTTCTCTGGGAATGGGTGGTACTGAATGAGGTGACATTTCATTATTACTTTAATCTGTACTTATCTACTAGTAATTTAGATTTTGTATTTGGGTTTCAGTAGTTCAATTCATATAAATGTTAAATAAACTCCTAATTTGTTTATACTTTATTTATCTTCATAAGCCTAGCTTGGAAGTGCTTATTTTCTTTTTATTCTTTGGAAGAATTTATACCTCATTGGATCATTTTTTTCCTTAAATGTTCAGTGAAACTTTTGGACTAGAGCTTTTTTCTGTTGGAAATTTTCAAATTACACATTTAATGTTTGAAATATATGTAGTAGCACCAAAGGTTTTGTTTCTTTTTATGTCTGCCCTGGTAAGTTATATTGTCTAACAAGTTGTTAATTTAAGTGAAATTAAGGTTTTTTTTGGCATAAATTTGTTAATAATATGATTTCATTATCTTTCCAATGCCTATAGAAGTTGTCCACACACATTCCTTAAAGGGGATACAGTTAAGCTATACTAAAGTTCCCTTTTAATTACTGAATTAATAATTTGCATTCATCACGTTTTTTCTAAATAAGTTTTTCTAGGGACTTATTAATTTTTATTCGACATACAGAGAATAAACTGATATCGTATGTTTACTTTCCATTTCATTGATTTCTGTTCTCATCTTTATACCTTTTTTTTTTTTTTTTTGCCTTTTTTGGATTTAATTTTCTTTTCTTTTTCTAAATTCTTGACATAAGTACTTAATTTTCAGCCTTTCTTCTTTTTTAATATATGCATTACAACTACCAATTTCTCTTAAAGCTCAATTTTAGCTGCATTTTACAAATTCTGATGTGTTATATCTTCATCACATAATTTTCTTTTCTAATTTTCATTGTTGCTTCTTTTTTGATTCATGAGTTATTTAGATGCACATATCTTAATTTCTTAACATTTAGGGACTTTTTCTACTTACGTTGTTATTGATTTTTAACTAAATTCCATTGTGAGCAAGAACATAATCTGTTTTATACCTTTTTTTGAAATTTGTTGAGGCCTACTTTATGCCCAGCATTTTTGGAGAACATTTCATATGATCTTTAAAAATGTTAATTCTGAAATTAGTTGGTACAATGAATTCCATCATCAATTTGGTTATGTTGTTAATCACATTTTCCAAATTTTCTAAATTCTTCCTTATTTTTGTCTTTTGTTCCATTAATACTAAGAGAGATGTGTTAAAATTTCAAACTTACAGTTAGTTGTTTCTCAAGATGGTTTTGCCAATTTTTGCTTTATATATGTATTTTGGGCTAATTCTTAGGTGTTTATAAATTTAGAATTGGTATACCTTGCTGGTGTGCTGCTACTCTAATTGTTATGAAATATCTAGCTAGCAGTGGTTTTTGCTTTAAAGCCTACTCTTTTTGGTTATTAATATAGTTATAATAACTTTCTTTTGGCTAACTTACATAGGATATCATTTTTCATCTTTTTACTTTCAATATACTTTAGTTCTTATCTTAAGGTCTATTTCTTCATTTCTTCTAAGAAACACAGTATTATTGCTGCTGTTATTTTAATTTAGTCTTATAATCTACACCTTTTGATTAAATTTTTAGTTCATTTACATCTATTCTAATTACTGATATAGTGTAGAATGCGAGTGTCTACCATATTACTATTTGTTTGCTATTCATACTGATTGTTCTGCTTTTGTGTACTCAACTTTATTGCCTTCTTTTGCATTAAACAGGTATTTTTTAAAAATTTCATTTGTCTTTATTAGCTTATTTGGTATACATTCTTTTATTATTCTTTTAGTAGATAGAAAATCAACAGGGATATAAAAGATTACCACATATATTACCACTAGAGATTACATGTATATTATTGATCTTTTTCAGGGAACATAAGGGCCCTGTAGACCTCCCTTTCTGGCTTTGTCTTATTGTTCCCATGTGTTTTAATTTCACATGTGTTTTATACTCCACAAAACTTTATTATTACTTTTATGTAGAGTCAACATTGACTTAGATTACTTCCCTGAAGGTAATGTGTCTTTATACCCTGGAACTTTTAAGATTTTTTCTTTGATTTTCATTCTTAACAGTTTTACTATGAAGTGCATAGATGTGTTTTTTCTTTTCAGTTATTCTTGGAGTTCATGTTTTTTTTCAAATATTGCTTCTGCTTCATCTTTTTCTCCTCTCCTTCTGAGTCTCTAATTACATGCATGTCATATCTTTTCACTGGGTTTCATATATCCCTTTGCTCTTTTTAGTATTGTCTATCCATTTTTTTTCTCTCCATGATTCAGACCAGACCTTTCTACTCACAACTCTCAATGCATAGATTTAACAACGCTCATGAAATGAACAAAAATGCTTGAAAAATAAAAACTGCCAAAATTCAACCAAGATTAAGTAGATGGTCTGAAAAGTTATTAATTATTAAATAAATTCAATTTTAGTTAAAAATCTTTTGAAAGGAAAATCTCCAGGTCCAAATAATTTCACTAGTGAATACTACTAAACAATTTTTTTTTTGAGACAGTCTCATTATGTCACCCTCAGGAGAGTGCTGCGGCGTCACAGCTCACAGCAACCTCCAACTCTTGAGCTCAAGCTATTCTCTTGCCTCAGCCTCCCAGTAGTTGGGAGTACAGGCACCTGCCACAATGCCCAGCTGTTTTTTTGTTATTGTCATTGTTGTTTAGCAGGGTGGCTGGTTTCAAACTCACAAGCCCCAGTGCATGTGGCTGGCACCCTAACCACTGAGCTACGGGTGCTGAACCAATACTACTAAACATTTAAAGAAGAAATAATAACAATTTTAAAGAATCAATTCTGGAAATTAGAAGAGGAAGGAATACTTTCCAACTTATTTTATATGGATAGCAGCACCATGACACTAAAACCAAAGTACAAAAAAGATAAAGAAAAAATAAACGATAGATTAATATTCCTCATGAACATAGAAGCAAAAATCTTTAACAAAATACCAGCAAACCAAATCTAGCGATGTAGAGCAAGAATAATACACCAAGACCAAGTGGGGTTTCTCTCAGGGAATGCAGATTGGTTCAATATTATTTGAAAATCAATCAATGTAATCTACTATGTTAACACTCTAAATAAGAAAAATCATTATGATCATATCAATTGATGTAGAAAAAGCATTTGATACAATTCAACATCCTTTCATAGTAAAAATTCTCAACAAAGTAGGAATAGAAGTGCAGATGGTAAAGGGCATTCATAGAAAACATACAGCTAACATCACACTTAATGCGAAAGACTGAATGCTTTTTCTCCTTGCTACTTTTCTAGGGACAAGGCAAAAGGATTCACTCTCATCCTACTCTACCTTGCACTAAGAATTGTAGCCAATGCAATATGACAATAAAAAGAGATAGGTCATACAGACTGAAAAGGAAGAAATAAAAGTCTTCCTGTTCACAAATGATATAGAAAATCCCAGAAATCTGAAGAAAAGCTCCCAGAACTAACTGGAGAGGTAGCAAGAATGGAGAACATAAGGTCAACACCAAAAAGTTATTCATATTTCACATATACTAGCAATGAATATAAACTATTGGAACTGGATATTTTTTAAAATACCACTTCCAATAGCTCCCCAAATACACTACTCCATGAATCCTGTAAAATATGCACAAAATCTGAAAAGTACAAAACACTGATGAAATAAATTAAAAGGACCATTAAAAATGAAGAGACATATTATGTTCACGCATTGGGAGACACAACAAAGTAAAGATTTCAACTTTTCCCAAATTTGTTTATATATCTAAACATTTATATATCTAAAACATTCTTTTTTCTGGAATGCAATTCCAGAAAAAAATTGTAGCAAGATATTTTTTGTAGATATACACAAGCTAGTTGTCATTTTAAAAATAAAATTCATGCTATATTAACTCAAAAATGGATTAAAAACTTAAGAACTAAAACAATAGTATTTTATTAGAAGAGAACATGGGTAAATTTTTATGACTTTAGATTTGACCAAAAAAGTCTTAAATATGATACCAAAAGCCTGAGCAACAAAAGAAAAAACATTAATCGAACTCAACGAAATTAAAAATTTTGAAGTGTACAAGTCATTGGCATTTAGTACTTTTGCAAAGTTTTGCAACCATCTCCACTATCTAGTTCCAGAATATTTTATCAGCCCCAAAGGAAACATTGTACCTATCAAGTAGTCATTCCCCGTTTTCCTTTCCCCCATCCTCTGGCAGCCACTAATCTGATTTCCGTCTCTATGTATTTGTCTATTCTAGATATTTTATATAAATGGAATCACACAATATATGGTTTTTGTGTCTGACTTTTGCACTTAGCATAGTGTTTTCGAGGTTTACCCATGTTGCAGCATGTATCAATATTTCATTTCATTTTATGCCTAAATAATATACCATTGTATGTATGAACTACATTTTGCTTATCCATTTATCAGTTGATAGACATATTGTTGTACCTCAATTTCCACTATTGTGAGTAGTGCAGTCTTGACACTTTGTGTACATTTTTATTTGTTTGTTTGAATACTTATTTTTAATTCTTTTGAAAACAAGTGTCCAAACACTGGAAGTGTCCAGACGCTGGGTCCTATGTAACTCTATGTTTAACTTATTAAAAAGCTGCCAGTATATTTTCTAAAGTGGCTATACCATTTCACATTCCCACTAGTGTTGTATAAAGATGGCCATCTCTTCCCATCCTCAGCAATACTTGCTATCATAGGACTTTTTCGATTATGGCCATTTCAGGGAGTGTGAAGTGATATCTCATTGTGGTTTTGATTTGTCTTGCTCTAATAATTATTGATGCTGAGCATCTTTTTATGTGTTTATTGGCCATTTGTATATCTTCTTTAGAGAAATTTATTGTTCAGGTCCTTTGCCCTGAATAATACATTTTTAAGTAGGTTACTTGTATTTTTATTATTAGGTTGTGAGAATTTTTATTTTTTTCTGGAGACTAGACCCCTATTATATATATAATTTATAAATATTTTCACCCATCTGTGTGTTGTCTTTTCACTTTCCTGATTGTGTTTTTTGATGCACAAGTCTTTAATTTTATTAAAGTCCCCTTTATCTATTTTTCTTCTATTTCTCATGTTTGTTTTTATTATCATATCTAAGAAACCAAGGTCATGAACATTTACACCTAGGTCTTCTGTGACTAGGTGCAACCTTTTTCTCTTATAGTTAGGTCTGTGGTTCATTTTGAATTCATTTTTGTATATAGTATAAGGTTGGTTAATTAATTTTTTATGGCGGTGGAAAAGCAGTTCAGTAAAAATTGATAGTCTTTGCAATTGATGGTGTTATAACAATTAGCATTCATATAAAAAAAATCAATCTGGACCTATGCCTCACACCTATACCGTATAAGAGAAAAGTCAGTAAGCTAGTTTAATGAGAAACCTGAACAGAACGCCATCATTCAGAGTGGTTTGGGGCCAAATGGCAAAGAGATAGAGTATCATTTTCTTTTACATGTAGAACTCAGCCAAGTTCTGTTCTTCCAAGGATTGGAAGCTTCAGTAGCACATGAATATGCAACTTTAGTAGGAATAATGTGGGCTTGTGCTAGATAAATGCAGTGACAGCCTGATGATTTTTAGAGATAGGCTAACTTCACAGTGCATCCCACAAAGTGCTGATCCTAAGCAGACAGGAAAGAGAATCCAGGAAAGTACAAGTGTGGAGTCCTCATTAAATTATAATGACAGTCCAAGGATGTCCAGGAACACATCCCCTAATGCAATTCATTTTCTTACTATTCTTGAGGTGTATAAAAACCACTCAAAGCTCCTACATTTCTCTTCTCCTGTTGCCTGGCCTTCAATACACAAATAAGAGAAATGGGAACCACAGGGAGGAATGCTAGGTGTTCTGGATCAGGAGAGGTTGTAGGATGGTGCTGGCAATGGCATGAATCATAAATGTTTAACTTTGAGCATGATGTGTCTTGGCCTTTCTAAGCCTCTCTCTGACAGCAGGAGGCTAGAGTTCTTGCATTTCCTATTACTCATAAATCCCCTGAACTGAGGGCTCCTGGCTGTTCCTCAGAGCTGAAGAATAAATTTGAGTTGTAAACAACAGTTGCTAAGATGAGAAGGTGTTATGGTTTTATCTATTTTTTCCAGAAAAGCTCCCTGGCTCTAGAGACTATGAGGTGATTAAGGCATCAAATAAGCTTTCTCTTAGCTCACCAGGGAGTCTCTTTTCTGTTCACTCATCTTTGGGGATCAGGGGGACATGAAGGGAAACTGGACTTTGGAGTCAGGTAGATACGCCCTTGTTCAAACCCAAACTAGTCAGGTTATAGCTGGTGACTATGAGTAAGTTCCCTGAGCTGAGCCTCAGTCTCAAGAGTAACAATGGGGAATAACAGTAGCCATTCTGCAGGATTACTGAGAGGATTAAACACAATAATATAGGTGAAAGCATGTAGTGGGTGCTCAGAAAAATGTTAATCTCCACTCTCTTTCCTCATTTGAATGGCTGGCTGGAATTCTGCCTCTTGCTATCTGTACTAGTAAAGAATGAAGTTTTCTTTGGCATAATACCAAGAATAACCGTGACTTAAATGAGAAGTTTATCTCTTTGTCATCTAGCATCTGAAGATAAACAGTTTGAGTTGTCCAGGGTCCCCTCTGCTCTACTGTCCCCGTAGTCCATGGTGACTCTCCATTACATCTGTGCTCCCCAGGGCAGGGTGGAGGAAGGGGAAGGAAGACTCGCATGCCTATTGGTCAGATCTTAATCTCATGGCCACTGTAACTGTAAGAAAGGCTGGGAAATGTAGTCTTTATTCTGAGCAGCCACCTGTCCAGATGCTAACTGAGGGTTCTATCACAATAGAAGAAAGGGAACTAAATATTAGGGGACAATTGTAGCCTCTGCCCAGTGTCTATGTATTTTCCCCCTTACTCTTAGCTCATAGTTGATATTTTCAAACATGAGTGCAAGCAATATAGGTAATAAATACAATAAAATTCATCTTACACTATTAAAAGATGCAGAGGCTAAATTATATTAGAAAAACATAAATAAATCAGAAAAAGCAGAGTTGAAGACACAGAAGATCATAGAGTGTCAGTTTCTGTTGGTGAGAGTTGAAAGCATGGAGACTTCCCAACAATAGGAAGTGCTGAACCCCATCTATATCCCCCTCAGATACACACTTCCTCCATCTCCCACTGTGTTGGGACCCCAGAGGCTGATCCATCAGGACCCTGGTGACAGCTTCCTCCCTCACCCTTTGCTTCCACTTGGTTTTGGCCCTCCGGGAGCTGCAGCCAGAGATTAAGGGGCAGTTGGAAGGTGGGGCTAGGGTGGTTAGTTCCCTGCAGCTTTCCTGCAGTGGTGCCACAGGTTAGCTGTTCTTTCCCTGAGGTGACAATCCCCAGAGAGAAGCTCTCCCACGTGGCCCCTCTGTTTCTAGTTCCCGTATCTTCTCTCAGTCCTCTTCCCTCCCAGCCTGAGGAAGGTGATGATCCCCCACTGTTTCCAGCCCCAGGGTCCTACACTACCATGGGTGGTTTTTCTGCACCAGAACTACACTTTTGCACATGGTCTCTCCTCAAATTACCTACTTAGAGTGAACCATCTGTTTCCTTCTCGGACCAGATCCAGGCTTAATACTACAAACCCTGTAGCATCAAAAGGCACAGAGCAAAACCCGTTAGATTTGTAGGAAGAGATTTATAAAAGCCAAATCTCTCAAGGCCTTTTTTTTCTTTCTCTTGAGAGAGAGCCTTGCTTTGTCACCCTGGGTATAGCATAGTAACGTCCTCATAGCTCACTGCAATCTCAGACTCTTGGACTCAAGCCATCCTCCTGCCTCAACCCCCACAGTAGCTGGGGTGCATCACCAAGCTCATTTTTCCTATATATATTTTTTATAGAGATGGTGTCTCACTCTTGCTCAGGCTGATTTCAAACTTCTGACCTCAAGCAATCCTCCTGCTGCAGCCTCTCAAAGTGCTAGGATTACAGCACAGCTTTCCTCCTGAGGCATTTTTAATCAACCAATATCTACAGCTTAAGTAGCAAGGCAAAATTTTCATTCTAGATAAAAAACATGTACTATTTTCAAATGTCAGTGGATAATTCAGATTATTGAACAAATTATGGCAAAACAACACCCACAAAATGTGGCAAAAATATAATGTTTTTAATATATTAAGAGTTTTGAAACTAAGTTATGAGAAAAACATTTGCAGGAAAAAGTTAATTACATGTTTAAAATTTTTAACCACTGGTAATCAAAATATGCCAGTTACTTATCAGTGCTTGCAAGAGTATTTTATGACACTGTTGTTCGTAGCCAGTGAGAGTATGAATAGATAAAAATGTTCTGGAAAGACATTTGTCATCTCTATATTAAGAGCCTTCTAAAGATTTATACTCCCTCCATCAATAATTCTACTTATAAGACTTTATTATAAAAAAATAAAAATAACGCAAATGTGTTTAAAGATGAGTAGCACACATGAATTATGATAGCAAAGTGGAAATAGTTCAGATAATCAACAATAGTTGATGGTTACATTATGATATGTCAGTGGAAAATATACAGACATTAAAATAGGGCTTTGAAAAAATTAAATGAAATGCAACAATATTACCAAAATAGTTTTAACTTATCATAGCAGGATGTAAAGCTATAGAAACAGTTTGGTTCTTAATTAAGTTAAAAATAAGCATAGAAAAATATTAACAGTGTTCATATGAGTAGTGAAATTACAAATAATTTTTATGTCTTTCTCTGCTTTTCTGCATTTTCCAAGTGTTTTACAGTGGGGAACATACTTTCATAACACTATGTATCTTTAAAAGCGAAACAAAATTCTGAAAGGTTCAAGCTGCTTCAGAAGTTAGACCTTTTCACAAAAGGTCTGTTTCGTGAGGCCACATGATCCTGATGTGAGACACACCTTTCCCACCTCCCACCCTTCTATAACCAAGTGCACAATTCTGAAGGTAAAACAAATCACGTTTTCTCTTTATTCTCATATACCACTCAACACTTCTGTCCCCAGATGTGTAGTTTCTCTATACATACCCCAAGAAATTCTTCAGTGGACACCAGCTGGGTGTCCTATAATTCATCTTATTTCTGAGACTATCTACCTGGAGATAGTGTCAGATCCCACAGGTCAAACGCTCAGTCTGACAAGACTGCTCCTCACTTGATACGCAAATTACAAGCCCCAGGTTGTGACCTGTGCTGCCAACTGACCTGCTATAAATAAGGGTTCCCATGCACAACTCCCTTTTCAGGTTTGATTAATTTGCCAGAGTGGCTCATAGAACTTTACTTATATTTATCCATTTATTATGAAGGGTATTACAAAGGATATAGATGAACAACCAGATGAAGAAGATGCACAGGGCGAGGTATGTGGAAAAGGTTCAGAGCTGCCATGCCCTCTGCGGGTGTGCCCCTCTCCACGTGTTCAGCTATCCAGAAGCTCTCCAACCCTGCTTTTTGAGTTTTTAATGGAGGCTTCATTCTGTGGGGATAGTCGATTATATCACTCGCTAAACTTTTACCATCTCTTCCCACCCCAGAAGTTGTGGGATGGGGCTGAAAGTCCCTTGATATTTTCAGTGAAGGCCCCCATCCTGAAGCTGTTTAGGGTCCTCAAGACACCAGTCATCTCATTAGCATACAATAGTCACTCATCACTATGGAGAGCCAAAGGTCTTAGGAACTGAGTGCCAGAAAACAAGGACAAAGACCAAATATATATTTCACAGTATCACAACTAATTTGGAAAGAGATTTTGAGCTATGTCAATACGGTTTGGATTGAGGTGCATTAGTTTCCAAGGAAAAGTCCCAGTGGGAAGGGAAGACAGTGAAAAGAAGACAGGTGAGCCCCTAGGGACCACTGGGTCACTGGCAGTATGATTCAGAGAAATAGAGAGCAGTTTAAGCAGAACTTGGCACTGTACGTGGTAAAGGCCAAGGGGTGCAGTGCAAAGTAGTGGAGGCCATTAGCAGAAGTGTGTTTCGGAGCAATTGAGGCCAGCATTGACCAGCTACCTGAATAGGCTCATGGGAAAATATATAACACTGCTAGGTGGGCCTTAGGAAATCTGGGAGGTAGGGCTAGTGCTGCAAAGGTTAGGGCTTTTTTTTTTTTTTAATCAAAGTGACTATTCTCCTTTTTTAATCTGTCATTTTCCAAATTCTTTCTTATACTAGAATATTCTTTTTTGGTCATTAATGTAAGTTTCAATTATTTTAGTTTTTTTTTTTTAAGACACAAGACCCAAGGGGAAAAGCACTATTTGCTTGTGATTATTTATTTTTTTATTGTTGGGGATTCATTGAGGGTATAAAGAACCAAATTACATTGATTGCTTGTGTAAGATAACACTCCCATAATAGTGTTCTGCCTCCAAAAGGTGTACACCCTCTGTGACCCCAACCCCCTCCCTCCTTCCCTTCTCTGCTCTCCTTCCCCCAGCCCCTACCATGCGCTAGGTCATTAATTGGTCTCATATCAGAATTGAGTACATAGGATTCTTGTTTCTCCATTCTTGTGATGCTTTGCTGAGAATAATGTCTTCCACTTCCATCCAGGTTAATACAAAAGATGTAAAGTCTCCGTCTTTTTTAGTGGCTGAGTAGTATTCCATGGTATACATATATCACAGCTTGTTAATCCATTCCTAGGTTGGTGGGCATTTAGGCTGTTTCCACATTTTGGAAATTGTAAATTGAGGTGAGATAAACAGTCTAGTGCAAATGTCCTTATGGTAAAAGGATTTTTTTCCTTCTGGGTAGATACCCAGTAATGGGATTGCCGGATCAAATGGGAGGTCCAGTTTGAGTTCTTTGAAGATTTTCCATACTTTCTTCCAAAAAGGTTGCATTTTAATGCCTCATAGTACAAGTTCATCCTATATAACAAAGGTGTACCCAAAGCTTTATTCAGAGGCAATTTTGTAATCCTAAATATTTCATTGTTAAACCAAAACCACCAACAACAGCAACAATAAAAATAATCCTAAAAACAAATTTTAGAAAAGCTACTAATTCAAAAAATTAAAATTTAATGGGAGTGACTTACTATAAATCTTACTGTAAAATAAAAGTAATTAAGACATCATATTATTGCATGTAGATCAATGGAACAGAACAAAGTGTTCTGCAATACACCCACATATATAGGTCAATATGACTTACAACAAAGAGGATAAGATAATCTAGAGGAGAAAATGATAGTCTTAAAGCAAATGGTGCTATTTCAACTGGATATTCATCTGGAAAGGCAAAGGAAACCTTGAGCCTTATCTCACACCATACACCTGACATTACTCAAAATGGATCAGGGACCTAAACATCAAATCCATGAAACTTAAAAACAAACAGGGCAGCACCTGTGGCTCAGAGGGGTAGGGTGCTGGTCCCATGTGCCGGAGGTGGCAGATTCAAACCCAGCCCCGGCCAAAAACTGCCAAAAAAAATAATAATAAAATAATAATAACCTAAAATAATTACTAAAATCAAAAACAAACAAACAAAAAAACTATGAAACTTTTGGGATAAATCTAGGTGATAATTTTCATAATTTTAGAATACACAAATTTCTTAGTTTGGACACAAATGAATCATATAGAGATAAAATGAAAAATTATTAATAAATTCCATTAAAATAAAAAACTTTGTTATTGTAAACATACTATTAAGAAAATGAAAAAATAACTCCTAGCCTGAGGGGGTAAATATCTGCAATACATATTTCTGACAAAGGATTTGTATCTAGAATATATAAAGAATTCTTAGAACCTATTGATAAAAGGAAAAACAACCTAACAAAAACTCATAAAACATGTTTCCTTTACTCCTCATCTGATTCCTAAACATTTAAAAAAGGACCCTTATAATATATAGTAGAACCTCTATAAGTTGACCACCCAAGGGACTGTCCCAAACCAGTCAATATATGGAGGTGGTCAACATAAGAAACTAGGTCTGCTGTACTGATAAATACATGTGGTGCATGTCCCATCTGTGAAAATTAGGTCGACTTAAGGAGGTGGTCAATATAAAGAGGTGGACAACTTTGGAGGCTCCACTGTGGTCCCAATACTAGATAAATTTATTTTTAACAGTAGTAACTGGAAAGAAATACTGTTAGCAAAAGGACAAAGGATTGGGCACAACATATCTACATTCCAGTGGGAATGTAATTGGTATAATCTTTCTGAAGGGCAATTTTGGGGGACTATAGTATGAATACTCTTTTCTAGAAAATTGCATGTCAAAAATTTTTTGTAAGTTTTAAGTTAACGGTCATGTGCATAATGATTTAACTATAGAAAATTATAAGAAATGGAATATTTCCTAGATGGCTCTATTAGGAAATTGGTTAAAACAATTATGATACTTACATGTGATAAAATTATGTGCAGTCAATAAAAACATTGTTATAGAAATATAAGCATTGATATGAAAAGACGTTTACATTATTTTATTAAGTGAAAAAGCAAATTATAAAAGTATAGTATAGTAAGATTTAATTTTTATAAAAATATTCATTTATGTAAAGCAATGTCTGAAATTTAATAGTATTACCTCTGGAAATTGTGATAATAGGTTATTTTTATTTTTGCAACTTTGTATTTTCTTCATGCTCCTAATGTCTTGGTCCATTTTGTGGTCCTGTCACAGAATCCCTGAGACTGTGTTATTTATAAAGAACACAAATTTATTTTCTTATAGTTCTGGAGGCTGACAAATCCAAGATCAAGGTGACAGCCTCTGGTGTCTGCTGAGGGCCTTCTTGTGTATCCTCACATTGTGGAAAACAGCAAGACAAAAGGGGACCAACTCCCTCCGTCAAGCCCCTTTAAAAGGACACCTAATTCCACTGATGAGGGAGGAGCCCTCACGGCTTAATCACCTCTCTTAAAAGCCCCACCCCTGAATCATGCCCACATTGACAACACCTGAATTTTGGTGGGGACACATTCAAACCACTGCATCTAGTAACATGTCAAAGAATGATTCAAGTATTTCATGGGTCCTAAGACTACTGCTGTTTCCTATAGAATTTAATCCAGTGTCCTCTCTTCTGGATCCTCTGCTACCTTACCTATCCTTTCTGATCGCCTGTTTAGGCAGCCATGGCCCCCTCTGCACGTTCTCCTACTCTTGGGGGAATAATCAGCCCTTTCTGGGTCTTCTCTGGGACTAGTGTGAACTGTATGCCAAGTGGTACCTGATACTAATTATTTGCTTTCTCTACTTTCTCCCATTCTGCTCACTTCATAGTTTCCTATTTGCCCTCCCTCCTTCATCTTCTTTTGTAAATAGATATCTGGTTTGGTTCTTGGAATTGTAACTTACCTATCACCTAAATTTTTCTCTGAGCCTTCCCTTCTTCGCCTCTCTTACCTTGCTTATACCTTAAGATTCGGGCTTTCTGATCTATGTTCAAAGCTTTTGTTGAGTATCTTAGAAGGGCTTTGCTTTTTTCTGCTCAGCACTTTTTTCCCACCTCACTTTTCAAGTAAAGTATAATTTCTTAGCCATGGCATGTGATGGTTCCTGGATCATAGCAGTTTGGTCAGGCATTGGGATATGATGCCAGCTGGCTAATCAGATCCCCTCCTTCTTAAGCTATAAAAAGAGTCCAGAATCTACCTGTGACCATGTTCCTCATAATGCATGCAAGCCAGTTGGAGAGCATAGAGCTCATGCACAGACAAGAGAGCTGCATGAAGAAAAGTCTAGATGGTATTTGTTCTCTTGATCCAGCAGTTTCCGAGGCCAGTCCCATCCCTATTCTTGCTATGGGATGATTACATCAGTCACCAAGTTTCCTCTTTAATGCTTTGAAATAAATTTCTGTCACTGCTAACCAAGTGTTCCAACCATTTAGACCTCACTGGGCCACCATGATTTGATGACATGATAGCTCTCTGCACACCTCCCTCGGGAAGTGGTTTTGTCCATCTTCACACTCTCAACACACACATCTTTGCAGGTGGTCTTGTCCATCTTCACACTCTCAACACCCACAGATCTGGCCTGGGAATAGGGAGACTTGGAGTCTACTTGTGGTTCTGTTAGCAGAGGCTGTGTGAACTCCAGGAGAGCCTTTAATCTATCTGGGTCTTGATTTCCTCATCTATAAAAGGAGGACATTGGACTAGACAGGGCCTAAAATTTCTCCCAGTTTTCACAGATTGTGGTTTTGTGATTCCAAATTCTACATATCCAGGCTGACTTACTAAGACCTCTGGTCTTATGCCTGCTTAACTTTTCCAATTGCATGTCACATTATTATCTCAAACTCAACAACTCTGAAACCAGTCATCACTTCTCTGCAGCAGCCTGGTCTTTTGTGTTTCTGCCAGTGGGAATCCTATTGTGGCAGATGCTAAGACTCAAATATTTTAAATCGCGTTTAACTGTTTATATGCTGTTCATATATATATTTAAGTATGGTACTCACCTTGAAAAAGTCTTCTAATCATCTTGGTTTGGGCTTTTACTAGTGCTTGTTAAGATATATCTACATCTGTCTATGTCTATCTTTCATATATATGTCTATTAATAGCTGTGTCTACACTCACAGTGTCATCTATATGTAAACCTCTATCTGTATCTGTGTCTCTTATCACTGTCCATATAGGTACATCACCTGTATTCTCAATCTCTATTCAGGCCCGTATTTTCGCATGTATATTGAAAATTTCTAAAATTTCTCCATAGAAATCTCTCGGGCATCCCAGACTCATTATTCTTTCCTCAAGTGCTCATTTCTCCTGCGTTACACAGCTTGAGAATTGTCACTATGAAATTTATTTCCCAAGCTATACTTTGTGTACAATCTTAACCCCTCTTCTGCTCTAACCTGTAATCCTATCCCTCTACTCCTATCACTCTACCTTAGAAAAGGCTCTTAAAACTTCCCCTCCTCCTTTGGACCCACCTCCTTAAATTGCCCTCATTCAGGCTTTTGCTTTCTCTCACCCAACGGCAATACTGACCTCTCTCTCTTCCAGCTTGCCTTGCCACAATTCTCATCCCACCCGACCCTCTGTTGATATTGATGCTAGACTGTTCTTTTCAGGTGTGTAAGCCAACAAACTCTGTCTACTGGCTGGCAACATTCAAGAATCATCCTTTTTTTTACAGGTTCAAGTTCAAATGTCTTAACATGGCCTGAAATGATAATAATTATAATGGGGAAGTCCTAAGAGGGATAAGAGGTATTCAGAAGTTACTTCGAATAGTCTCACGCAAAGTTCCCAAGGGAATTTTCTGATGAGCACAGACACAAGAAGACGTAAGCAAAGATGAAGAGTAGTGTTAAAGAAAACCAGACTCCAGAATGAGCTCAGGCCTTGAGTATTGGTGTCTAGTGGGAGGACCAGGCTACTGTCTCATTTTCCCCTCTCTTTTTCCTCCCATAGTGAAGGTGTTCAGGGTTAAATGTTGGTCCTCCGTGCCAGAAGAGAGGTCTGCTTTCTCTTCTGGGCACAGTCTCTAGCTGGTTACTTACTTTTACTAGGCTAGCAAGTTGGGTTAATCCTAGCTACTCACACCGCCAGGCTATGCCCCCTGGATCCCTGCTGCTCTGGGTCTTAGCGAAGGCCAACACTCCCTTCATCACGTACCATCCTTTTTTCCCTGCGCTGGAGCACTCAGGATGGCCCTTACTCGCTTGACAAGAGTTGTCTAGGATCTGAGACTGTGCTCACTCAGAAAAGAAATTACCCAGTGTGGTCAAGGGAGACCTGGCTCCGTTCTGCACTGAGGCTTGGGGCAAAGTCCCAGCTGAGAGGGAGGGCTCTTTTGCCTTATTTTTTCTTCTGTGCTTATATTCCCTTTGGGAATTCAGGGGAAAGTTGCCATTGAAAGTAGGATTTGAAAGCCCACACCTCGGTCATCTATGTCTCCACAAATACCCCCTCAGTATGCTATTCTGATACAACTTAAAACCACCATTATTACTTTTTGTCATACAGAGTGAAAGGAAGGAGGCAAGATGGGAACACATTTTCTGACAGATGGTATCTGGGAACAGATGACAGGGAGAAGACAGGTCAGTCAACTCCTACTGAGAGGGAAAATTTGGCTTTCTCCATCCAACACAGAGATCTTCATTCTTGGAGGTATAGAACAAATGTGGTTAGTGAATGTAAAAATAGGATTGGGTGGTAAGAGAGCAATTTATTACTTTGAAAAAAAATTTAATGGTTCAATTTTTTTTGACTTTGAAAAACATTATGAAACTGAAATGTAGAAAGAAGAAAAGCCACTCATAGTCCCATCAGGCAGATGTAAATCTTTACTAACAGCCACATGATGTACCTTCCACCCCTCCTTTTGATTTTACTGTGCATGCATTTTTATTTTATTTTATTTTTTTACAAATTGCCATCTGTCTACACACAAAAATTTCTGCTTTTTACATGAACATTATATAATCATATTTATATTTTGTTGCACATTTCTTGTAAGCTTTTGTTAATTCAGTAAATATTTATCAAGCATCTATAATGTCCCAGGCGTCAGCTCTGACAATCAAGTGAGAAACAGGTGCAAGCTAGCTGAAGGTACCCAGCAGCAAGAAAAGAGCCAAGGGAGGGAAACCTGGGATTTCCCCAGGTGTCCGTGGGGTGGGATTCATCCTGCAGGATGGGTCAGAATTGGCCAAGAAAGGAATCTGAGGGGATAAAGAATGTCCTGAGGTCTGGAAGGGAGCAAGAGCATGGGGAACTTGAACTGAGTTTATCTACCAAGGGTCTAGAGCTGAGGTGAGTACAGGAAAGGGCAGGTGGCATTAGAGGGAGAAGAAGGGGGACCTTGGGTGAGGCAGGGTTGTGACAGCCTGTCACTGCTAAGGCCTGTGAAGGCGTCTGAATGGTGTCTTGAAGGTAATGGGAGTGGAAGGATTTTAAGAAAGGCAGTGACATGGTCAGGTTTGCATTTTAGAAAGATTGCTCAAGCTGTATTGCAAAGGAGACATTGGAAGGGGAAAAGAATTAGGGAGACCAATTAAGGAACGCTGCAGTAATCCACGTGAGAACTGATGGCTCTCTGTGCAATCCTCTGCTATCAACTCTATCCTCCTCCAGGGGTTTGAGGAAACAGTCTTCCAAAGACTTTCCACTGACCTTCCTCAGCTCCCACTCCTGGCTGGGCATGTCTGGCTTCAGAGGGGCTGGAGAGTAACTTCCTTCTGATCCTCCAGCTCCACATGCAGGGCCTTGGCTTCCTCAGCTCTCCTCACAATTGTGTAATGTCTTAGTCCCATCGTATACCCCGTTTCTTCATACAATGTCTCTGCTTCCTACTTTACACCTGACTGTCACAGCCTCCCTGGCCCCCAGTCACACTGGCCTGTTACTCTGTTAGACTTACCTTGTGTGGAACCATCTTGTTTTCTTGTATATTGTTTGTCCCTACTACGTTGTTACGTTCCCTAAGAGCAGAAACTCCATCTGCTTTGTTCTGAGAACAGTGCTGGGCACATGGCAAGTGCTCAAATATTAAGGGAGTGAATGAAGGGAGGAAGGAAGGAATGAATGTATAGGTCAAAGTTCAGGAAGGAGATCTGGGCTGAAGATAAAGGTTTTCGTGTCACTGAAGCCATAGACGGACAGGGATGAGATCATCAGGGAAGGAGTGCAGAGTAAGGAGGAGAAAGGAGGAAGGTCAGATACAGCATTGTGAGGAGGGCCCACGACAGAGAAAGAGAAGGCGCGGCCAGAGGGGAGGAGGCTCTTCCTGGGAGCTGTGCCGAGAAGGCAAGGAGGAGCAGCCTTTCAGCTTGGAGAGACAGGGCCACGCCTCTGAAATGGAATTAGCAGCAAGGAGCTGCCTTTGGGGTCCTTGGAGAGGCAATTTCAGGAAAGTGGTGGGAAGAGAAGCCACACTGCCATAGACCGAGGAGAAAGTGAGGGTGAGGAAGGGAAGACAGTGTATGTGCTTCCAAGAATGGGGCTGTGGATGGGAGGAGGGAGCTACATGCTTCTGACACAGCAGACAATTGAGCGGTGAACATGCTGATGAGAGGGGCTGACCGCCAGCGAGAGGTTAGATAATCGGGTAGGACTGCGAACTGCAAGAGAGAAGCCCCAGAAAAGGCAGGGAGGGGTGCTGTGTGGCCCTCTTTGAGAATGGAGCCCTGGGGAGGGCGGAGACTGAAGCAGACAGCTCCCCATGTCACCAGAGGAAGGAAGTAGGGATCCTCGTGCACTTGGGTATAGAAGATCCAGGGGCTCCACCACTCCCCTCACTGGAAGGTGGGAGGCAAGGCCACCTGCTCTGAAGCCTGGGAGCAGAGGCATAAACGTTTTTGGCTGGGCCAGTTTCATTAGTACATTGAATTCCTACTAAGGAATCCTCAGGGCTGCTGCCTGGGAATCTGCTGGTAGCCTTGACTGGGCCCTGCAAGCGTTAATTCTCATCTGGAGGTTTGGCCAGGAGGAGTTTCCCTCTTTTTAGGAAAAGAGCATTTCTTAAGCTCTTCTGAACCTCTTTTTCACCCTTCCTCTGGGAACATCTGAGGGGCCTGGTGCCTGCCCTTCCCTGCCCGGCTCAATTCCTAAAGAGGGCAGTATTTTCACAGGTGGGGCCTGCTTTAAGAAGCCCCATTATAAGAAGACTCTGGCTTTTTAAACTGGGGCCAATAAAAGAATTTGCCAAGAGGGTCTTTGAAGTAATGACCTCCCTAGTTAGTGCCTTGAAACATATTTTTACATCTTGGAGGAGAGATTATGAGCTGGGGGGCCTGAGAACTGTGGGAGGCAAAAGACCCTGAGGGTGGCAGATTCCTGGCGTCTGTCCAGAGGCCCCATTAGGGGAGTAGAGGCAGCAGCTCAGGGAGGAGCCGGGGTCTGGGGAAATCAGATTCACCGAATTCTGTGTCTAAGCCCAGTTCTTGGGCAAAGAGAGGCCTGTCTGGATTAGGACTATTTATTCTCCAAAACCCAGGCCTTGCCAGCCTGGTGTGAGGTCCAGGCCAGCTGAAGCCACGTAGGGTGGCTCATGCACCTGTGTCCAGCAAGGATGAGCCTGGTGTGGATAGAGAATGGTGAAGGAGAAAATGGGTGCTTGGAGGGTGGTCAGCCCAAGAGGTGCTAATGATCTACTGCACAATCAAAACATTATCTCATCTTTCCCATCCACTGTTCACTCAGGCACCCATTCCTCAAATCCTCATTGAATACCTACTGTATGCCAGACTCATTGCTGGGGATTAAATAGTTGAGTGTCATAGGCCTTATCCTAGCTTTGGTGGAGCTAACATTCTGATAGGGGAGAGAAATATTAAGCAAATATGTGTGCCCGTGTGTAATTATGAGCTCTGAGGGAGCTGTGCAAAGCCCAGCGAGCCCTGAGAGCATGTAACAGAGACGGGATCTGTGGGTGGCACAGTGGTGGCTGAGGTGCTGTGGACATCAACTGTGAGCTGCACCTGACATTGCCAGGCGTGTGTAGGACTTTGGGCAGAGGGAACAGCATGTAGAAGGGCCTTCCAGAGCAGGGGGTGGGGCCTGTGGGAAGAAGAAAGAGACAAGGAGAGTTGGACACAGAGAATGAAGGCAAGGAATTGAGAGGTGTGGGGAAATGAGGGTAGGAAGATTGGCCCAGGCCAGGTCATACAGGCCCTGTTAGTGGCAGTAAAGTGTTCAGATTTTATTTGGGGTATAAATAAGAAGCACTTGGCTGCCAAATGGTGGCCAGCAGAGGTTTGTGTGTGAGGTCTCCTCCTGGCAATGAAAAAGTGGTACCTGTAGTTAGAAAAAGGAAACAGAATTCAATGTTCTCCACTTCTGGTCCCCTTCTCACTTAATTTCTCTTCACCCCAAAACCCTTCCCTGAGAAGAGCTAGGAACAGAGAAAATCCCTGTCTTCTGCCTGCTCTCAGCTCTCAGGCTTCCCCCACAGGACTCTGCCACTCAGGGTCTTGACACTGCCCGTAGGAGGAGGTCTCCTTCAGGGTCAGCAGCCAACCTGCCTGCTTAGTCCAGCTCTCTCCTTTCATGGATGTGCACACTGAGATGGGAGGGAGAAGTGAGCTCTGGCATTTTAGATGCCAGAAACACTTTACCCCAAATCCTTCAAATGCCTCCCACCTACCATCTTTTAGAAAGTCTTTGCTGTGAACTAGACACTGTGGGAGAGAAAAAAAGGAGGCAAGATGTGTGCATGAAAAGAGGATCAAGACTTGGAGCTTCCAGATCCACACGTACAGAGCTTGGAGACTGCCACTTTGTGCTAACAAAAAGTAAAAGCTTCTAGAGACTGAAAAATCACCTACTCTTCTTGGGTCTGTAAGAGAGATGAGGACAGAGTAAACCACTGCCCCCAAGATCAGAAACACAGACAGGCAAATACAGGAAGTCACAGCTTATGAAATAGACTTGAGCAAAAACCACAAAAGGAACTTGTGCCAGGGTAGGAAAACCTGAACTGTAATTGATGAATTGCTAGAGGCTCAGTTAAAAACTCCATGGGGACTCAGTCCTGGGGGCTCCCACATTTTGTGAGTTTTACTTCCAGGAGCTCAACCAGGTTCTCATAGTAAATATCTCACACGCATACACACACACACACACACACACACACAAATCTTCTTGTGTTTTTGGCAAGGGGAGGGGAAAAGGAATCATTTTGAAATACACTGGAGCATTCTGTTCTTAGCAAGGCCTGCCCTCAGGAGAAACTATTTAACTAGCATCTAACCTGCCAGGGTTTTATCAGAGCCTAACTGACCTGGGGGAACCCCAGCCCATTCTAGCCATCCTATCCCACCTAAGGAGGGCAAAGAGGATGAAGAAGCCCTCATGAAATGTAGGCTCACTAAAAGATTGAGACTAATCATAGGGCTACTGAATGCCCCCCTTCCCCCTACACCTTACCACCATATTACTTAAGGCCTATTTATAGCAGTTCCTTTACCTGGTACATCATGTTCTGCTAGCAAGAAAAAAATACCAGGCATATTAAAAGGTAAAAGTCATAGTTTGAAGAGATAGAGCAAGCCTCAGAATGTGACATGGAAAAGATGTTGGAATTAATCAAACTGGGAGTTTAAAATAACAATGATTAATATACTAAGGGCGCTAACAGATAAAGTAGACAGCATACAAGAACAAGGTAAGCAGAGGGATGGAAAGAAAGAGCCAAAAAGAAATGCTAGCGATCAAATAAATTCTCCAGTAATGGAGAATGCCTTTGGCGGGCTTATTAGTTGACTGGACATAGCTAAGGAAGGAATCTCTGAGTTAGAAAATGTATCAATAGAAACTTCCCAAACAATATAGATCGGTCAGAAACTCGGATTTTCTTAAAGAAAGGAAGAACATCAAAAAGGAATAAGTAAAAGTAAAATAAAAACTTTCCTTTTTCCTATCCATATTCTTGATTAATCCAATGGATAGTTAGAGCAAAGAGAACAAAGAATGAAAAAAAGAAAATAGCAGAACAGACCATCCAAAGACTGTGGCACAACTACAAAAGGTACAACATATGTGTAATGAGAATCCCAAAGGAGAAGGAAGAGAGGGGAGAAAATAAGAAATAGTTAAAGTAATCATCACTGAGAATCTTCCCAAATTAAGGTCAGATAATAAACCACAGAGCCAGGAAGCTCAGCGAACACTAACCAGGATAAGTGTCCCCAGAATTACACATACAGATAATATTTTCAAGCTGTAGGAAATCAAAGATTAATAACAACAAAACTCTGAAAGAAAAGTGAGAGGAAAATAAATCATTTTACCTACAAAGGAGCAAAGATAAAAATTACACCTGCCTTCTCAGAAACTGTGTAAGCAAGAAGAAAGTGGAGTGAAATACATAGTGTTGGGAGATAAAATACCCCACCAACCTAGAATTCTGCATGCTGCATAGAAATACTTTCTCAGACAAGCAAAAATTGGGATTTGTTGCTAGCAGACCTGAGTTATAAGATATGTTTAAAGAAGTTCTTTAGAGAGAAGGAAAATAATATAGGTCAGTCAGAAACTTGGATTTTCATAAAGAAAGGAAGAGTATCAAAAAAGAATAAGGGCAGGTAAAATAAAAACTTTTCTTTTTCTTAATTGATCTAACAGATAATTAATTTTTTAAAAATAACAATAGCAACACTATATTTAGTTATACACGTATATACCTACATATGCTTAATATATGCTTATACATCAGTGAAATAAATGGCAGAAATGGCAATGGTATGGAAGGAAGGTATTAGTAATATTTTGTGATTATAAGGTACTCATACTACTTATGAGGAAGTATTACACTGTGATTTGAAAGTGAGCTTGGATTAGTAGTTGCTATGGCCTGAATGTATTCTCTAAAATTCAGACATTGAAACTTAATCTCCAATGTGATGGTATTAACAGGTGGGGCCTTATGGAAAGCAGTTAAGACATGAGGGCTCCACCTTCATGAATGGGACTAGTGGCCTCATAAAAAAGACTGAAGAGGACATATTTCCCTTCCTACATTCTGCCATATAAACACACAGATAGGTGGTGCCTCTTCTAAGGAGAGAGAAAGCCCTCAGAAGACTGAATTTGCTAGTACTTTGACCTTAGACTTTCCAGCTTCCAGAACTGTAAGAAAAAATTTCTGTTATTTATATTTTATCCAGTGTAAGGCATTTGTTTTTATAGCAATGCAACTTCTTGAAAAGGGGGAGGAAAGTATAACTGATATTCTAAGAAGGGAGAGAAAATGGAATCATATAAAATGCTCAATTAAAGCATTTAGAAAAGGCATAAAAAGAGTGGAAGACAAAAGGAGAAAAAAGAACTAGGACAAAAAAAGAAAAGTCACAAATATGGCAAATATTAATTCCATTATATTAATAATTACTTTGTTTAGCAATGGTCTAAATGTACCAATTAAAAGACAGAAATTGTCAGAGTGGGTCAAAAAATAAGACCCATTTATATGTTTTCTATAATAAACCCACTTTAAATATAAAGACACATACAGATTAGAAGTAAATAGATGGAGAAAAATATATAATACTAACACTAATCATAAGAAAATAGGAGAAGCTATATCAACTTTAGAGAAGACTTCAAAACAACAATTATCAGGCATTTTAAAAAAAGGACATAAAAAGAAGAAGACATAATAATCTTCTCTAAGAAGACGTAATAATCCTTCACAGGCACACATCTAATAACAGCGTCAAAATACACAAAGCAACGACTGCAAGGAGAAATAGATAAATCCACATTGTAGTCAGAGACTTCCATACCTCTCAGAAATGAACAGACAGAAAATCAGTAAGGACATAGTTGAACTCAACAACTCAACCATCAACCACCTGGAGATAATTGATATCTATTGATTATGCCATCCAACAACAGTAAAATGCACATTCTTCTCAAACTCACTTGGAACATTCACCAAAATAGATTACATTTCAGGTCATAAAATATACCTTAGCAAATAAAAAATAGAAAATCATATATCTGCTCTCAGACCACAGTGGAAAGAAGCTACAAATAAATAACAGAAAAATCCCCAAATATATTGAGATTAAACAATATATTTCTAAATAACACATCAGTCAAATAAAAAAAAAATCTCAAAAAATATATTTTGAATTGAATGAAAATGAAAAGATAACAAAATGGGTGTGATGCAGCGAAAGAAATGCTTACAGAGAAATTTATAACACTGAATGCATGTGTTAGAAAACAAGCAAAATCTAAAATCAATCATTTAAGTTTCCACCTTGGGAAACTAGAAAAAGAAGAGCAAATTAAATCCAAAATAAGCAAAATAAAATAAAAAGAGCAGAAATCAATGAAACTGAAAAGAGGAAATCATTAGAGAAAGTCAAGGAAATAAAAAATTGGTTCCTTGAAAATGTTAGTAAAAAGGAAAAAAAAGAAAGAAAAAGAGAGAGGATACAAATTATTAATATTAGAAATGAAAAAAGAACATCACTACAGATCCTATCCCATGGGCATTAAAAGGATAATGAAGGAATTTTATTAACAAGTCTATGGTCACAAATCTGGAAACATAGATGAATTGGATCAATCTCTTAAAAGAGATTCAGTCTCCCATAGCTCAGACAAGAATAGACTATCTTGAATAGATATAGGTTTTTCAGACATTTAATCAATGATTAATACCTTCTGAAATAGAAAGTACTAGGCAGAAACAGATTCACTAGTAAATTTTACCAAACATTTAAGGAGGAAATGATACCAATTCTCTACATTGTCTTTCAGAAGTTAGAAGCAGAAAAATACTTTCTAACTCCTTCTATGTTGCCACCATTACCCTAATACCCAAGCCAAAGATATTATAAGAAAACTATAGTCCAATGCCTCTCATGAATAGAGCTGTAAAAACCCTCAAAAAGATATTAGCAAAGAATGTAACAATACATAAAAATACACACCACAGCCAAGTGAGATTTACCCCAAGTATGCAAGGCACATTTAACATTTAAAAAGCAATTTGTGTAATTCATTATATAAATAGCTTAAGAAAAGAAAAAGCCATATGATCATATAAGTAGATACAGAAAAAGCATTTGGTAAAATTCAACATGTCTTCATAATAAAAAAACTCTCAGTAAGCTAAAAATAAAGGGTAACTACCTCAACTTGATAGAGAATATATCAAAAACCTATGGCTAACACCATGTGTAATTGTGAGAAACTAGAAGATTTTCCATGCAAATCAGGAAAAAGGCAAGGGTTTCCCCTTTTATCACTGCTTTCCAACATCATACTAGAAGTCCTAGATAATGCAATAAAACAAGAAAAGGAAATGAAAGGTATACAGATTAAGCTTTGTTCAAACATGACATAGTTGTCTATGTAGAAAGAAAACTTCCTGGAATTAGTAAGCAATTGTAGCAAGGTTGCAGGATACAAGGTTAATATACAAAAAATAACCACTTTCCCATATACAATGAACAAATGGTGATTGAAATTTAAAAAATGATACCATTTACATTACCACCAAAAATATAAATCTAAAACAGTGTAAGATATATATGAGAAAAACTACAAACCTCTGAGGAAAGAAATCAAAAAACTAAATAAATGGGGAGACATTCCATATTTACAGGTAAGAACAACCTTCAAGATTATCAAAATGTCAGTTCTTTCCAACTTGATATATAGATTCAATATAATTACAATCAAACTTCCAATAAGT
Organism: Nycticebus coucang; assembly: GCF_027406575.1. Taxonomy (NCBI): domain Eukaryota; kingdom Metazoa; phylum Chordata; class Mammalia; order Primates; family Lorisidae; genus Nycticebus; species Nycticebus coucang. The sequence goes on along the minus strand of NC_069783.1, from coordinate 70,594,301 downwards.
TATTTTGTGGGTATTGACAAAGCGATTCTAAAGTTTATATGGAGAGAATAGCCAATATAATATTGAAGAAAAGAACAAAGTTGGAAGACTGATGCTACTCAACTTTGAGATTTACTATAAAGCTATAGTAATCTAGATGGTGGAACAGAACAGAGAGCCCAGAAATAGACCCAAATAAATACAGTCAGCTAATCTTTGATAAAAGAGAAAAAGCAATACAGTGGAGAAAAGACAATCTTTATAACAAGTGATGCTGGAACAACTGGACATTCATATAAAAAATGAATTTAGACACCTACATTACACGCTTCACAAAAATGAGCTCAAAATGAAGGTAAAATATAAAACTATACAACTTCTAGAAGATAACATAGGAGAAACCTGGATGACTTTAGGTATGGTGTTGACTTTTTAGATGAAAAGCCAAAGGTTTGAACCACAAAAGAAATAATTGATAAGCTGGGTTTCATTGAAATTAAAAACTTCTCTGTAAAAGACGATATCAAGAAAATGAGAAGATAAGACACAGGATGGAAGAAAATATTTTTCAAAGACACATAAAGAAATGCTATCCAAAATCTACAAAAGAACTATTAGAAATCAACAATAAGAAAACAAACTACTCAATTAAACAATGAGCTAAAGGCTTTAACAGATCAAAGAAGATACACAGATGGCAAAGTGGTGTGTGAAAAGATACTCCACATTATATGTCATCACAGAAAAGCAAATTAAAGCAATAATCAGATACCACTACGCACACCTATTAGAATGGCCAAAATCCAGAGCACTAACAACACTAAATGCTAGACAGGATGTGGAGCAACAGAACTTTCATTCATTGCTAATGGAAATAAAAAATAGTACAGCTATTACATTTTAGAAGACAGTTTGGCAGTTTCTTAGAAAACTAAATGTATTCTTACCATGTATCCAGCAATCCTGCTCTTTGATATTTACCCAAATGACTTAGAAACTCGATTTCCACACAAAACCCTGCACGTACATGTTTATAGAAGCTTTATTCATAATTGTCCAAACGTGGAGGCAACTATGATGTTCTAGATTAGTGAAGGAATAAATAAACTATGGTACATTCAGACAATAGACTATTACACAGCACTAAAAAGAAATGAGCTGTCAAGCCATGAAAAGATATGGACAACCATGTGTGTTAATAAGCAAAAGGAGGCAATTGGAAAAAGCTACACATGCTGCCTGATTCCAATTATAGAACATTCTGGAAAAGGCACAACTATGGAGACAGTAGAAAAATCAGCAATTTCCAGGGGTTATGAGACAGGATGAGCACAGGGAAATTTAGGGCAGTGAAACTACTCTGTGAGTAACGGTGGACACCTGTCATTATACATTTGTCCAAACCCACATGTGTATAACACCAAGAATGAGCCCTAATGTAAACTACGGTCTTGGGTTATGATGTGTCCATGTAAGTTCAACAGTTGTAACAAATGTAGCAGCCTAGTGGGGGCATGTTGATAGCAGGAGAGGCTACCCAGGTGTCGGGACAGGGGATAAATGGGAAATTTCTGTACCTTCCTCTCAATTTTGTGTGAAACTAAAACTGCTTTAAAAGAATTATTTAAAAATAAAATATAAACAGTGAAACATGATCCCTGCGATCTGTGTATTACTTCAAAATTCACAAAGTGATTTCCCAGACATTGGCTGCTCTGAAGTTCATACTATTTCACTTAGGAAATGAGGAGATGAAAGTCCAGAGAGGTTAAGTGACTTCCCCAAGGTCACACAGGCAGTGAGTGGAGAAGCTGGCCCCAGACTTCAGACTAAATGTCTGCTCCTTTGCAAGTCTTCCCAGTGACAGCTGGAAGGTGAGATGACAGGCCGAGAGAACCATCAAGGAGGGCTTCACAGGACATGGGGTGTCTGACAAGAGTGTGGGGCAGAGGCAGCAATGTGGGGATCTGTTTGGCAGGGGCGGGGTTTTTGTGAGGACATAGTAAGAAGTCAGGTTGGGCATGCATTGGAACCAGCAAGAAGGTTTTGAATGCCAGGCTGAGGAGGTTTGATTTCTTTAGAGATCCCCTGGAGGCTTTTGAGCAGAGGTGTGACCCGGACAAACACTGGGACTCTTGTTTGGTGCTGGAATGCAGGATGGGCTGTAGGGAGTGTTGAGATAGGAGGCAGGAGCAGTAGTCCTGCGGTTGCTGTGGTCTAGGAGAAAAACAGGTGTAATTATGGCGGGGGGGAGGGGGAGAGGCAGTGGGGCAGGAGCAGAGGAAGGGGCCCCGGCAGGACTTGTTCAATGTGTGTTGGGGGAAGGGGTGAACCCAGAGGGTTCTAAAGTCATGACCACGTGTTTGGATTGCTGAGATATTGGGTGCCAGGTCATGGGGCAGGATGACGTGTGGATGACTTTGGCCAGGCCAAGGCTGAGGCGTTCAGAGGACACTCAGCTGGGAAGGCAAGTGGAGTACTGAAAAGCTGAGCCTAGCACACAGAAGGGAGGGGTTCTGAGGATAACTAGCTTCTGGTGTGAATTAATCACCAATTAACTTATCATTCCACAAGAAAAATGGGGCCTCTGAATTCCCAAACACTACAACCCCGGTTATTGAATTCTGGCCTGTCATCCCTGAGGTCAACCCCACCCTTTCCTATCAGTTTTGAAAACATTAGTTCATCCTTCATTCTCCACATGTTCTACTCCCTATTCTTGCCCAACTCTGGATAGAAACACACAGAGAAACTCACCTCTCAGTTTCCATCTGACTTATCTCTTAAGCTTTCCTAAGGTTCTTTTGCAATGCTCAGAAAATCGTACAGCCCAGTCCTTTCCAGTTCTCACCCACACTTCTGCTCATGTGTCTTGCCCATCCCAGTGCTCTTGATGGAAGGCCTGTCATTCTCCTTGGCCTTGCTCAGCTTTCCCAGGTGGGCAGCCAAACATTCCTATAGGTTGGGCCTGGTACAGTGATCACACCTGTAATCTAAGCACTCTGGGAGGCTGAAGTGGGAGAATCACTGGAGCTCAGGTGTTCGAGACCAGCCCGAGCAAGAATAAGACCCCATCTCTACTAAAAATAGAAAAAGTTGGTGGGCACCTGTAGTCTCAGCTACGTAGGAGGCTGAGCCAGGAGAATCACCTGAGCCCAGGAGCTGAGGTTGCTGTGAGCTAGGCTGATGCCATGGCAGAGACTCTAGCCTGGGCAGCATAGTGAGACTCTGCCTCAAAAAATAAAAATAAAAATAAAATTCCTAAAGGTTGAAAACTATGAGCTGTGAGAACACTGACCATTTTCCAAGGCCCATTTCTATTTCATCTCCTCCATGAGTTCTGTGATTATACTTCAGCTAAGCTCCTGCCATGACGCCAGAAGGTAATGACTATGAATTACATGAATTGTTTGTGTTGTACATGGCATCTGCCCAACAAGCTACAACTTGGTCCTCTTCTGCCTGCTTTTGCTACACCTTATTTCATGCAGGTAGGCTGTGCTAGTCAAGATAGGCCAGGCTCTGCAGAACTCACAGCTCTACTCTGAAACCTCTGTGGCTTCACACAATGCAAAGTTATTTCTTGCTCATGCCTCTTGTCCACTGTAGGTTGGTTGGAGGCTTTGCTCTTTATACTTGCAGACCCAGGATGATGGTGGCCTGACATCTTGCAGCTTCACGGTCTGGAGTGGTGCTATCTAATCCCACTTTCTGCAGTGACGGAGATGTTCTGAACCTGTGTGGTGTGCTCTAGCAGCTGCTAGCCACAGGTGGCTATTGAGAAATTGAAAGACAGCTAGTATGGCTAAGGAATGGAATTTTAAATTTCATCTAATTTTAATTTATTTAAATTGCCACATGTGGCTGTTTGGTACCACATTGGACAGTGCAGATCTGTAATATGAAATCTTCCTGTTTTCCTCCTAGGTGTCAGGAGAAGAGAGAGTTCATGGCCAATTCTTACTTGCTTTTCAGTGCTCAGCTAGGAGGTAGTTATTGGTCAGAACTGGTTACCAGGCCTCACCTAATTGCAAGGGGGCTGGAAAATGGGAGAGAAGACATTACTATTCAGACAACAAGAAATGCTTTGCCATAGACCTCTTTCAAATGAAGCCAGATCTTCCTGAAGCTAAGATATACAAGATTCTGGGATAGTGTGGGAGCAGAAGGAGACGTCCTGCTGGAGAGATTCGACTGAGAGAGAGCAGAGAGAAGAGTTTAGACAGGCAGTGACAGGCCCTGAGTGGGCGAGGAGCATAGTCCCCACCACACAGCCATGCCAGGCCTGGAGTCTTGAGGTCACTGCTCTGAGAAATGTGATGGCAAAGACAAGATGCTCTACCTACTCCTGAGGGGACAACCACCCTGGTTAGAAACATCTAGCTTTTCATTCTGGGTCCCTGAGAAGGGAAGAGCAAAGAGCTGCCAAAGGCCTGTTCTTGGAGCCTTTGGAAGGGAAGGGCCCCAAAGGGCTTCCAGTTTTCAAATGGCTTTGGCTCTTACCCCCTGGGGTGAGTCACCAGTGCTGAGGGATGAATGGCAGGGCAAGAACCCAGGATGAGGTCATCTGGGCCACACTGCCCGCCTGACCCCAGCCCTGCGGCCAAGTTCACAGAGTTTCCAAGGCCAGTGAAGAAGGGGTCATGCCCTGAGCTGCTGCAGAACTTCAGCCAGTGCCAGGGGAGTGTAGGTGAGCAGGGTGGGGTGTTGTTGGTGTCAGGGCCTGAGAGCTATGGAATGGGATCAGAGGCAACTCAGCAAGGGAGGAAACTGAGGCCCAGAGAGGCCACTCAGGGAGTTAGCAGCCAAACCATGAGCTCCCAGCACAAAGGGGTCCCTGAGGCAGCCTTGCCTTGATTTCATCTATACAGTCTCCTAGTTGGTGCCTGGTCCAGTTGTTTTTATTTTTCCTAGAGACCCGCATAATTCAGGCTCTGTCCACTTCTGATTTAAATCTGTGCTGATGTTGTAATCCAGGACAGAAGACAAAGCTCCAGATGGCAAAGAAAGACCAATGTGAGCAAAGGAAATGTTTTTTTTCTGAGCATGGAGGCTGAGGAGGGAGCCTCTGCTGTTCCCAAATCGGGTCAACACAAATCTGTATTTTCAACAAAGCTAAAATTGGAAAAATTCTTAACCTTTTAAACTATGTGGTATTCTTTATTTTAGACTTTACTACAGGACTCCCTTAGGGCATGCAGTTCCCTGGTATTTCAGATGGAATCTGGTTCACAAAACTTTTGATTTAATCAGCAAAACATTATTAACAACTACCATTGTGTAAGGTAGCAAAAGGTGTAAAAATTTAACATCCAATCAAAGTTAGACTTGAGTATAGGTTCCTCAAGTTTCAGAGAACTCCAAATTGGTTTGGACCGTGCTGGTCCCCAATCTGCCCAGGCCAGGAGAAGTTAGCCCTCATTTTCTAAAGGGAAAATTGACGCTGGAGTAAGGAATTGGAGCCAAGACCTAGCAAACTGTCAGCCTTCACCACTGCCCAGGGGAGGAAGTGTTTGAAATCTGGTCAGTTGCAGGGCATCTTGGATCCTGGATCCTCCAGCCTGAACTGCAACGTGTCCTCAGGCTTGTAGCTGACTAAAGAGTTAGCTTCATTGTGAGAGAGGCCTACGTGCATTTCCAGAAGTCAGCTCTCTTCCTCTCTTTCCCTTTTCAGAAATGGATCCCTTATCACAGCCCAAATGGACCTGCCTTTTGCTGGTATCTATGGAAGATGTCATTTTCCAAAGAGTTCCAAGTATCTCTGACTGTAGTTCACTTCTATAGTACAACCATGCCATGCCACATCGTGGGGTGGAGTCTAGCTTCCCTTCTCTTGTTTCTGGGTGGGCATGGATTGCCTTGAGGAATCCATGGTATTTCAGATGGAATCTGGTTCATGAAACTTTTTATTTAATCGGCAAAACGTTAGAAGGCAGCAAGCCCCATGAAAAAGTCCAGTCTCGGGTGGGACTTAAGAATGAAGAACCTTCAGACAATTCCAGCCCCAGCTCCAGCCTTTGAGTCCACCCAGCTGAGGTATTGAACAGCATGGACAAGCTATCTCTAAAATGCCCTTTCCAATTCCTAACCCTATGGAATCTGGGACCACAATAAATAGTCGTTTCAAACCGCAAAGATGTGGGGTCATTTGGAGCCAAAGGAACCTGTTCTGAGGTCTCAGGCTCCTAACATTTTCTTCAAAGCATACACGGCAAAGGTAATTAATAAATTATTCAGGTAATTCCTTCTTTTATGATTGTCTTTTCCATTCAACTCTAAGACCCAGGGAGACAGGGATATTGTCAGGGCCATCATTTTGCTGCTAGGGAGTCAGCCTGGATGCTCAGTGAATATTTAATGAATGATTGTTTCTAACACTGTCCTCACCCTGACCCTGTACTTGCCCTGAGAATGACTCTGGCCCTGAATTCAGACTGACTCTAACCTTGGCCATGGACCAACCCCTAATTCTGGCATCAAATACCTAACCCTGGCCAAAGCCTGAGCATAGTCTCTTGCTCTGGTGACTGAGAAATAAGCCTAGCTTCAGAATGACCCTTAAACTTGACCCCAGAATGACTCCTGACTCTGACCTCAGGCTGTTTCCTGGCCTCACTATGGTCCAAATGATCTGGCCCCCACCTCCTTCTCCTGGTTCATTTTGCTCTGTCCTACCTGCCTACCCTACGTTCTTGCCCCATTGTTCTTCTTTCAGTTGCTTGGAGGGTATAAAGTTCTTTCAGGCTCAGTACATTTGTATATAGTCGCACTGGCCCCTGATCCTAGGAATGCTCTTACCTCCTAACTCCTATGCTTTCTTTCAATCTTGCTTAAATATCACTTCAAGGATCGGTTAATTTAAATTAGACCCTTTAGAATTGTTTGTAGCATTTTCACACCTTATAACTGTAACTATATACAGGCATGCCTATTTTATTGTGCTTTGCTTTATTGCACTCCACAATTTTCTTTTAACAAATTGAAGGTTTGGCAACTCTGCGTTGAGCAAGTCTCTCAGCACCATTTTTTCCGACAACACATGCTTGCTTAGTGCTTCTGTGTCATATTTTGGTAATTCTCATAGTATTTCAAACTTTTGCATTATTATTACGTTTGTTATGGTGCTCTGTGATGTTTGATGTTGCTGTTGTAATTTAATTGTTTTTGGGGATACCATGAACTGACTCCATATAAGATGGTGAATTTAATTAATAAATGTTGTATGTGTTCTGACTGCTACATCAATGGGCCATTCCTCTGTCTCTCTCCCTCTCCTTGAGCCTCCCTATTCACTGAGACACAAAAATATTGAAATTAGGCCAATTAATGACCTTGCAATGGCCCCTAAATGGTCGAGCAAAATCTCACTTTAAACCAAAAGCTAAAAATGATTAAGTTTAGTGAGGAAGGCATACTGAAAGCAGAGATAGGTCTAAAGCGAGGCCTCTGGTACCAAAAAGTTAGCCAGGTTGTGAATACAAAGGAAAAGTTCTTGAAGGAGATTAAAAATCCTACTCCAGTGAGCGCAAAAATGGTAAGAGAGTGAAAGAGCCTTATTGCTGATATGGAGAAAGTTTGAGTAATCTGGCTAGATCGAGATAGCCATAATATTCCTTAAAGCCAGCACCTAATCCAGAATAAGGTTCTAACTCTTTAATTCTGTAGAGAAGTGAGGAAGCTATAGAAGAAAAGTTGGAAGCTAGCAGAGTTAAAAATGTTTAAGGAAAGAAGCCATCTCCACAAGACAAAAGTGCAAGGTGAAGCAACTAGTAGTGCTGATGTAGAAACTGCAGCAAGTTATCCAGAAGGTCTAGCTAAGATAATTAAGGAAGACGTCTACACGAAACAGATTTCCAAAGTAGGCAAACAGTCTTCTGTTGGAAGAAGATACTATCTAGGACTTTCATAGCTAGAGATAAGTCAATGCTTGGTTTTAAAGCTTCAAAGGACATGTTGACTGACTCTCTTGCTAGGGACTAATGTAGCTGGTGACTTTAAGTGGAAGCCAATACTCATTTATTATTCAAAAAATCCTAGGGCCCTTAAAAATTTTGCTATAGCTACTCTGCCTGTGCTTTATAAATGGAACAAGAAAGCCTGGATCACAGCACATCGATTTACAGTATGGTTTACTGCACATTTTAAGCCCATTGCTGAGAACTGCTATTCAGAAAAAAATGATTTCTTGTAAAATACAACTGCTCACTGACAATGCACATGGTCACCCAGAAGTTCTGATGGAGAGGTACAAAGAGGTTAATGATGTTTTCATGCCTATTAACACAGCATCCATTCTGAAGCCCACAGAGCAAGGACTATTTTGACTTTCAAGTCTTATTATTTAATAAGTATATTTTGTAAGGCTATTCTTGCCCTAGATAGTGATTCCTCTGATGAATCTGGGAAAAATAAATTGAAAATCTTCTGGAAAGGATTTACCATTCTAGATGTCATTAAGAACATTTATGACTCATGGAGAGATGTCAAAATATCAACAATAAAAAGAGTTTGAAAGAAATTATTTCCAACCCTCATTTATGACTTGAAAGGTTCAGAACTTCAGTGAAGGAAGTAACTGCAGATGTTGTAGAAATAGCAAGAGATCTAGAAAGAAAAGTGGAGCCTGAAGTATGACTGAATTACAGCAATCTCAGGATTGCACTTGAATGAATAAGGAGTTAATTCTTATAAATGAGCAAAGAGTAGTTTCTTAAGATGAAAGCTACTCCTTGTGAAGATGCTGTGAATGTTAAAACCACAACAAATGATTTTGAATACTGCATACACATAGTTGATAAAGCAGCAGCAGGGTTTGAGGGGATTGTCCTCAATTTTAACAGAAGTTCTACAGTGGGTAAAATGCTACCAAACAGCATTCTATGCTACAGAGAAATCTTTCATGAAAGGAATGGTAAATCAATGTGGTAATCTTCCTTGTTGTCTTATTTTAAAAAATGGCCATAGCCACCCAACTTTCAGCAACCACAACCCCTGGATCAGTCAGCAGCCAATAACACTGAGGCAAGATCCTCCACCAGCAAAGAGATCAAGACATACTGAAGGCTCAGATGATCATTAACATCTTTTAGCAATAAATTATAGTAGAACCTCCATAGTTGACTACATTTCTGCACTGGCCACCTCTTTAAGTTAACCTAATTTTTATAGACCAGACATGCACCACATATACTCAATATATATACTGCTATATATTGACCACCTCTGTAAGTTGTATCTTGACCACTTCGAATGTGATATACAGTATTAATTTTCCCTCTGTAACTAGAGAAGTTGAGTCTGCTCTACACCAATGGGTAAAAGTTGTACACTTTGCCCATTAGTTGCATAATTTTTTCTTTAGTATAAGTTTTTTTTTCATGTTTTATTATTAACATGTATTGATTAGGTGTGCTATTGTTTATCACATGTTGCAGAAGATATTTTTCAATCTTCTTTGGTCTGATGTGTAGGTAAATCCTATAATTACTGAAAAATTTTACAGTTATCAAGACATGATGACACAAAGGAAAGAACTCAAAGAGCTGACATTGAAGAAAAATGTTGATCATCTATATTTTCTGGAAAGCACCAGCCAAAGAAGCATTTTGGAACATTTTGGTATTCGCAAGGTCACAGTTAGCAACATTCAGAAATGTAAACATGAGCACTTGGAGAGATAAGGTAAGGAAAGTCAAGACCTACAGTGGAAAAGGAGGAAACCATCTCTTAGTGAAGTCAATGAAGACACATTAAGCTGGTTCAAACAAATGAGGGCAGTTAACGCCTGAATCTCCAGGTGTCTGATGGATCCAAGAAGTTGTTAAAAAAATTTGCATAGGAATCCGGGATGGGAGATTTCCAGGCATCACGTGGTTGGCTTGAGAAATTTAAACTGTAACACAAGATCTCCCAGAAAGTCTTGTGTGGTGAATTCAATGAAGTTCCAGTAGAGGTTGTGGAAGAGTTCATCAAAAAGTTCCTAGACTTTGCCAGAGGCTTCAAAGATGATGACATCCTTAATGCCATCATGAGTGGGGACTCTTTTTCAAGGCGATGCCTGACTGGACCCTTATCAGGAAGGGTGACAAACATAACAGCAGAAAACTTTCCAAAGAATGTTTCACAGTTCTGCTTTGTGCTAGCTCAGCCACAGAGAAACTAAAGCCGATTGGAAAATCAACAAAGCCACGTGCATTTAAGAACATAAAGCCTTCTCAAAGACCTCTGTGTCACTGTAGATCAAACACATGCATGTGGATAACTGGTGCCCTGAAATGGTCTATTCTACTGATAGTAGACGACTGTCCTGAATGCCCCTAACTGAATCATCTCACAAATGTGACAGTGAAATTACTGCCTCCAAATATAACCTAAAAAAAATCCACCCTCTTAACCAAGGCATCATCAAAGCATTTAAAATGCACTCCCAAGCCCAATTCCTGCAGTGGGTCATTACTAAAACACAAACCTGCAGTCCACCTGTGGAAGCAACTGCACCCACTGCATCAGTTTACACTCTGGATGGAGTCCTCTGGATCAGTTTTGCTTGGAATAAAGTTCAGCCAGAAACAATCCAGAAGGGTTCCAAGAAAGTTGGACTTATCACAACCCAAGAGCACTATGTTTTGGCCCCATTGGACAGTCCATCTTCCATGGCAGAATTTGAAGGAGTAGATTTTGAAAAATTTGTTGTAATGGGTGATGAGGTGGCAACCTGTAATGAACCTGACTTAGCAGCCATTTTCCAAGTTTATTGACTGAGGTATAGACCAGCATAAAAGTGCACGAAATAGCTGATGAAGTGGAAAAAAACAAATGCAGATGACACAAAACTTGCAGTGACTCCAAAAAGAAGAGGATGTCAGTCATCTGATAACGCAGATGAAGTCATTTGCTGTGGAAACATGCCCAGATAGGCTGAATGGTGTAGCCAGTGTTGAGAGTGCTTTCTCCACTTATGTTTAAGAATAAGAAACGACCAAGATGGAGTCTTTTTTCAGAGAAAATGGTTAAAACATGAGAAGACAGTACATGTACTGATTTTGTATGATACAGCACAGATGATTTTATTTTGTTTTGATTACGTATGATTTTGTATCATATCCTCTAATAAAAGCTATAAGGAAAGTAAAGTCCATGTATATATCAGTATAGTGGGCCTAGTTCCTTATGTTGACCACCTCTGTATGTTGACCTGCTTTTTACAGTACCTTCAGTGGTCAACTGACAGAGGTTCTATTATATGTATTTTTAAATTAAAGTTGGTATATTAAAAAAATATTGCTATTGCATTCTGCATGAACTACGGTATAATATAAACATAACTTTTCTGTATACTGGGAAACCAAAAAAATTGTGACTTGCTTTATTGCTATATTTGCTTCAATGTTATCGCCTGGAATTGAACTCTCCATATCGCTGAGGTAAGGGTGTCTCTGGGTGTGTGTGTTTGATGTTTGATGTCTTTCTCTTCCTTAGACTGTAGGCTCCTTTCATGAAGGTGGGGCCTGCCACCTATGGGGCCCTAATAAATAGTTGTGGAATGACTGAAGGAACAAATAACTGGGGACAACATCTTCCAGGAAGGCTTCTTTGTTGCCCTCCCCTGCCAGGGTGGAGTTCCCGCTCTCCCCCCATGGCCAGCCTCCCTCACTGGCCAGCATGTGGCCGCTTTCTGCCCTGAGCCCAGTCTCTCCCCTCTGCTGCTCCAGCACACACAGGCCCGACGGCTCAGTAAATACTGAACTGTTGAACCGAGCTGATTCTTTCTCCCCAGCCACCTCTCTGGCCTCAGCCCTCAGTGGTTCATATGAGGGGCCGTCAGGACCAGCACTTCAAACAGAGAAGAAATAAACGAAGAAGCCGAGAAATCGGCGGTAGGAGGCAGGCAGAGACATCCATCTCCTCCTGCCCTCTGTCCTCATCGCTGTCCTCCTGAGGGTTTCAGGCAGTCAAAAGTTCAGGCTGCACGTTTTCTGGAAAAGGGAGGGGAATCCATGTGGGGGGGGGATTTAAAAAAGTCCCCAAACTCGAATCACGCACACAGAACAACAAGCCATAAAACAGACACCATTGGGAGAAGATGGAGTCACATGGTGGGAATTTGTGGATTGCGGGGGAGGGGGTGGTGGCACTTGAGAAAACGCAGCCTCCTCAATGGGAACCAGATGGGCTGCGTATTCTTAAATAGAATCCCAGACTCAAGCGCTGGGCGGGAGCTGGCCTGGGGTGCTCTCCCCTTGGCCCCTTCGTGTGCTGTGTGGAGGGGAAATGGAGGCAGAGGGAGGAGGTGACAGGCCCCGAGGCTGTGGCAGCAGCTTCCAGACCCCAGGCTCCTGGCCCTGGGTCAAGGCTCTGCTCACCCTGCCACGCTGTCTCCCAGCCCTCTGCCAGTATCTCCAAATTAGAAGCATATCAAGAATCAGTACTATCATTCCCTTTTTTTCTGTTCTTTCTTCCAATTCCTTCTCTCTGCAATATAATAATTTTAAAAGTGTCAGGAAGTTTTTATTGTTTTAAATCTCCACCTCCACCCCTGCCCTATCAACAGAGCCCACAACAATAGTGACAAGCCTGTGACAGGCATCGGGCTGGGGGTTTGGCAGCTATTTGCTTCTGTAATTGTCTGAAGGACCCATGATGGAGGGGCTGGTCTGTCAGTTCAGCTCCTGTAGAGTGGATGCAGGACCAGAGGTGAGGCAGGAGGGGCAGGGGCCACATATCACATATTATCATTTTGCTTCTTAGGATTTAGCATTTTAACCAGAGACCCTTATAGCAACAAGCTTGTGAAATGAAATGAAGCTGACCCTTAGGGATCAGGCCCAGCTCTTGAGCTTTTGAAATCCAAGTGGCCTCCACTTTCCCCATCATTGTCTATTGTTCCCCGCTGCAGAAACACTGGGTGAAGACATGAAGATGAGCTAGCTTTTCCTTTTTTGCTGACTCCTCCTCTCAGGAAAAGGCATCACCGGTCTATTTCCCAGCTTCCCTGAGAAACAGATTCTCGTGGTAACTTCTGTGGGAAACCACAGGTGGCTCTGTAAACTGTGCCCTGAATAGCACTGGGGGACCATTTATGTGGACCACGATGTCAGTGAAGGCCTAGCCTCCTTGGGCTTTCCTGCTGCCCACCCAGGCAGGAAGCAGGACCTCAGCCCTCCCCAAGGCATGGTAAGGAATCTCTGCTTATCTGGACCTCAGAGGCATCTGTGACTCCTACTAGGAGTGGTAGAAAGCTGGGTATCCACTTCCTTCAATATCTGCCCTCCTCTGGTCTGTGTGGAGCTGGACCTGTCTAATCCCTCCTGGAGTTAGCATCGCCTGCAACAGCCACTTGCTCTCTCATCCAGCCAGCAGTGGCCAGGACCTTATTTGTGGGCCTGATGCATAGGTAAGGAGATGTTGCATGTGGAGTGATGAGGAGGACATTCCTGACAGAGTGTGAGCAGTGCAGGAAGGCTGGGGGTGAAGGCCCCTGTCACACGGAGGGGGGCTGGTGTGGCCACAGCACAGGCTTGAGGAGGAGAGCAGCTGGAGGGTACAGTGAGGGTATAGCAAGGTCCAGCTCAGGCAGGGTCACTGGGTCTGCAAGGCCATGCCAAGGAGCCTGGATTTTATTCCAAAAGTGATGTGGAGTCTTTAAAATGCTTCTGGCAGGGAAGCGATATGACTAGTTCACATTTTTGAAATATCACTCTAGCTAGGGGGGATTAGAAGGATCAGAAAGTTAGAGCAGAGTGTGGAGAGTCAGAGCACCGTGGTGTCCAGGCAAGTAGAGGTGGCCTGGATGAGGGCAGCGTCAGCCACATGCAGAGAGGTGGACAAAGGTGAGTGTGTATCAGAGCAAGACTTGACTGGACTTCCTGAGGGATTGGATGAGGGCCAGAAGGGTCCTAATTTGGGGCCTGAATAAGCAGGCTGGCTGGCAGTCCTCCTTCCCCAACCTTCCCAACCTGTCCCTGATTGCCCCCAACCCATGCCGTTAGCAAGTACACGCTGTGGCCTCTCTCTGTTCCCTTCCTTGCAAAGCAGATGGCAAGAGAAGGAAGAAGGCCAAGCCTCTGTGGTTGTGATCGTACTTTCTGCTTTTAGCTCAGCATTTGGGAGCCTCTGGCCTCACCATCCCTTGTCTCCCACTCCTGGTTCTCTTAGCTCTGCTCTAAATCAAATTCCAATCAGTATTATTCACTGGGCCTGCAGTGGCCCAGCCACTATGGGATGAACAGGAAGGAGCGCATGGGGAATGCCAGAAGCACAGACGGAGAAGGAAGGCAGCAGGAGGGACGCCTCCCTGGAAGCAGCAGGGGTTTGGTGTGGCATGAAGGATGGGTTTGAGTTGGGTGGAGGAGATGGGCAGAGGAATCCCCATGAAATTACTTTCACAGTAGAAAGAGAGAGTCCTAGAAAGCTGTGGACACTTATTTGAGGTCAAATAGTGGGAACCGGAGGCAGAGTCAGCAGAACTCTAAAGGCTCCATCTCCCCACCACACACTCTCCTAGGGGGCCCCAACCCATCCCTCCTGACCCCACCCTCAGCCTTGCTTCCTCCCTGTTCCCCGATGAGATAGAAAGAAGGAAGAGAACAGACCACCACGGGAGAGCCAGCTAAGAGGTCTTTACAGTCAGCCATTCCCTCACCTTGTGTTCTGAATCTCCTCAAATAGCAGGTCAACTTCTCAGTTCTTCTAGAAAGCTCCGGCATGAGCCTCAGACCAGAAATATCAGCATTACATAGAACTGAATAGAAATGCAAATTCTTGGGCCCACCCCAGACCCACTGAATCAGAGACTTGAGGGAAGGAGGGTGAATCTGTACTTCACAAGTCCTCCAGAGGATTCTGATGCACAGTGGATGCTGAGGTTTGAGAACCATGGCTATCCTGGGGCAAAACTTTCCCAGACTAGTAGATAATTCTGTTGCTCCCCCAAGACAAAGCTCCTGGGAGGGCCCCTCTGGGGTCTAACTCTGCTTCTTCTCCATAAGTTGTTTCCACCTATATGGGCTTGTTGGCTCCTTGGGTGTGTTGCCCACTTCCCCCCACATCTGTGCAGTGAAGGCCAGGGGGCAGCATCTGCCTCCTTCTCACATCCATGAAGGGTCCTCAGGGAGCCAGTGTCATCATAGGTACATTCTCAAGTAGTGGAAAGGGAAGGGGGTTACCTGATGCCCCCATCCAACTGTAGTTCACCTGGCTTCCAGTTATGCCCCAGAACCCTATCCCTAGTAGGGGAGATGGAGAACATCGACTCATCAGCACACTCATGCTTGGCCCCTTTTCATTAGAGATAAAAGGCTGGTGTGCATTTCATACTCAAAATCAGCTGGCTGCTGGCTGCTTCCTGGGATGGGACCACTTTATTGTCCCCAGGGAGCTCATAGGAAAATGTTATAGCCAGCTAGATAGAGGCCTTGAGATTTTCTTTAAAACTTTAAGCAAGATGCACCCAGCTGAGCAGGTAGATACCTTCTTCACAGAGCTCTTAGAAGAACTCTGCGGGAGGCACTGAGTGGGGTGGGGATGTTTCCTTTCCACTGGACACCTCCTCTCCTGTGAGCATTTGACTAAATACAAAATTTGTTTATACCAGTATTTTTCACTGCTTTTATCATTTTCTTGTTGTAGTCCTCAGTGAGGGAGTGTGGACTCTACTTTTGTGAAGCAATACTTGCTGAAACTACATATGCTGGAGTGGGAGTGGCGATGTTTGGAACTACCCTGGGCAGGGCCGAGAAGAGGGGACATGAAGTGACCCCTCAGATGATCTGGTAGAGGAGGCTGTGTGTATGAGCATGAATGTGCTTACCTGCCTGCTGCTGACAGGGACAGAAACCAGGGGTTCTAGTTGGATAGACTCTGTGGTTCTGGGGGAGTCAGCCTCTCTAAGTCTCGGTTTACTCTTTTAACAAATGAGAATAATACTAGATTTTAGGACCATGGTGGGAATCAGAGGAGCTAGTATCTAAAATAGCTCTAAAATTGTTGATGGCTGCAAAATACAAGGCAGTGTGGTCACTCGCAGAGCCACTGCCTCTTACTGAAGGTGAAAACAGCAGTTTTCCTGTGTTTCATATTCCCCAAAGCACCTGGTACAACCCATGACAGGTGGTCAATCAATACTTGTTGAATGGATGAAACAGAAGACATGGTCTCTGTCTCCATGGAATTGAAGATCTAGAAGGGGGATGGTGGTGGAGATGAGGAACACACAATGGAAGAAATGTAAGAAGAGTAGGGAAAGGCCCTTGTTAGCTCAGACACCTCTAATTTAGAATTTGTGATGCTTTTACAAGGATAGAGAGGAATTGGACCCTGCTGATGGGAACATGTGCTGAACAAACTCCTAGTGGGAACAAGATAATAATAACAGGAGCTACTGGCCTCTGGCAAGTGTTGTGTTCCAGATGGCAAAGGGAGTGCTGTGCCCTTAGGCAACTCCCGGTTGCATGGGAGCAGTTAGCATGCCAATCACAAGTGAACTCTGACCTCATTTCTGAAGCAGCCAGTACCTTTCCTTGACCAGGCTTTGTGAATGGTTGTCCAGGGTGACTTCATATATTTAAGGAACATAAAATTTTATTTTGTTAAGACTAAACCATTACTGGCCTCCTTCTGCCCCCTCCCAAGCAACTCAAATCCAGTCACAGTTTTCAAATGGAGTTGATAACAAAGAGCATGCAACCAGCTCTATCTCATCTCCCCAAGAAGAGAGGACATGGGTTCCCTCTGCAGCAATCAGAGGGACCCCTGAACCTGAGAGACAAATGCTGGACTGCTAGAGACCCTGGGCAAGGTGCTGCCCTTTCCTGGGCCCCAGTTGCCCAACAGAATGAGGAGTCTGGACCAAATGAGTCTCAGGGTAGGTACCTGCTGCACTAGATGCTTCTGGTTCTTGGCCAAGGGAATGAATGTTCCAGCCCTGGAGTTGTGAAAGAATAGGATAGCTCCTATGCTGGCTGCTGCCGCCTCCTTCCCAGAGCTCTGGCCAGGGCAGACTTGGGCTCCCTAGGTTGGAGGCAGAGGTGGCCTAGGTTGTCTTGTCCATCCCTCTTGGCCTCAGACAGACTAGATTCCCAGTGGGTACTGGCCTTAGGGCAAATGTCCAGTTAAGGTCTGCAAATAGGGCTGAGAGGAGACATCACCCCATTTTCACAGACCAGGCTCTCAGAAACAGGTGGAAAAGTCTGTAGGCCAGGCCCTCAGACCACCTTGCCCCTTTGGGAGGGACCTCTTGGTCCTCTTTTCATAAAGCTTCCCCTCTCCAGAAAGGGCAAAGGGATGAGCCCTTCAGAAGGTTCTGAGGGAAGGTCTGCTCTTTGCTTGGACACCCCTTCCTTAGGGGCCCCAGTTCTGGGCAGGAAGTGCACCTCAGCTGATGGAGGGTGGGTGGATTTGGTACTCACAGGCCTCCCACAGGACATTTTCATGCAGTCAGCTGCCTGGGGGACTTTCTGGGGGGCCTGGATCTAGCCAGCCTTCTGCTTTCTGAAGCTTCCCCCTCCCTCTTCCTCTCCTCCTCCTCCTCCTCCTCCTCCGCCTCCGCCTCCTCCTCTCCTTTTCCCTCCCTCTCTTCCTCCCCTAGAGGCTTGGCTGGGGTTCTGGTCACCCTTGTTTAGGCAGCAGTGCTGCTGGCCGGCCCATGGCAGCAGCATTGCCTAGTGGTTACAGAGGGGACTGCAGCCTGCCACCTGCTTCCCTGGCAGGCACACTGTGGAAATTCCCTGGGGTTTAGATCTCAGTATCCACATACCCTGGAAAATGAGGGCATGAGACCTTCGTATGGTTCTGTCTCCAACAGCAGAGTGATTCCTGAGTGCTGAGTAACTGGGGAGCAGCAGAGGAATGCAGGTGGGGAGGCATCCGGAGTCTCACTTACTCACTGGTCCATTTACCCTCTGTGTTGTCTCAGCAAGAGCCATGGAGCCCTTTTGGGTGTCTTGAGCCCTGCTGAGCTGAGCACTTGCTGTCCCAGGGTGTGACAGGGTGCCCTAGCCCACGGAGTACCTTTGAGCACCTTAGACAAAGATGCGCCTTCCTCTGGGCACACAGCTCCACCCCAGGGCCTATCTCTTGGCAAGAGGAGCCTCCATGTGGCCCCTTGGCTGGGTGCTCACCCAGATGGCACCTCATCAGTGGAGCACTGCGAAGCAGGGTGGTAGAGAGAGGGGCAGTTGAGGGCCCAGGAATGTAAAGATGAGGCAACCCCTGAGAAAGTCTCATGGAGGGGAGCAGGGTTTTCTTGGGCCTTGGGACAGTAAGTACACTTGGCAGGGGCTGAGCATTCCAGGCACACACAAATGCATGGGCACTGTACGGTGGCTGGAAGGTAAGAGCTGAGGAGCTGGGGAGCCCAGCATAGAGAAACAGGAGGATGGGGTGTGGAGCTTCTCACTCCAGCAAGAGGAGCGCTGTCTCAGTCTGCAGGAGGTGTTGACTCTTGGTCGGGAGGGAGTGGGTGGCTGTGATGGAGTGCCTGTGGGCTGATCTGCAGCCAGGCAATGACATGGGCTGGAGCCAGCAGCACTGCTAGGTAGGAAGCCCTGGAAGGCTCCTATGGGTTAGAGGGGGAGAAGACCCGCTAGACACCCTTGAAAGGTCACAGTGGCCTTGGGGCAGCAAGGAGGGTCTAGGGAGACCCCTCTGCCTAGAAATATCACAGATAATTGAGATTCAGCAACCCCCTCCTTGAGCTTCCACAAAGCCCTGTGACTGCATGAGACATCTACATCTAATTTTCTTAATTAATCCTCATATAGCCCCAAGACATTTGGTCTTATCCTCATTTCATGAATGAGGAAACCAAGACCAAAAGTACCAGCGACCTGACTGGAGCTCACATGCTGGGAAGGATTTGAGGCGGGCTTTTCCGTAAGCCCTGAGCTCCTGCTCCAGCCCTCACCCCTGTGCCCCAAGCCTGAGATGGCTGGCCTCTCATCCCCAGAGCAGGCCCAGAGCGGGGCATGGGGACCCGGGCCCCTGGGGAGGGCATGGCATGTGCTGAGGAGGGGGTCTGTCTGAGGCCCAGGGAGCAGGGGTTTGGGCCTGGACTCTCCCTGGGGAGAGCCCTGCGGAGCCTCGGGGTCTGAATGGAGGAGGGGCTGGTGGTGGTCTGCTTGAGGTGCCTTGGGTATCTGCTCCTCATGTCCCTCTCAGAGCCTTCCTGCTGCCCGCTGTGCCACTCTCTGGCTGAGGTTCTGGGCAAGTCTCCCCAGATATCTTTACACTTCCATTTCCTCAGCCTCAAAGTGGGGCTACTAACAGTCCAGGGTGGTTAGGACAAAATATATGAGAGGAGGAGGTCTAAGTGGACTGTTTAGTCCCAGGGAGCAGCTCTAACTGCAAAGTCCTTGCCAGTTACCTTTCCCCTGTAACACATTCCTACAGCTTTTAAAGCCCAGTGTAAGTGCCTCTTGGCAGAATCCATTTTCCCTGGTTCCTCTTCTGCTGGCAGCTTGTAAATAGCTTCATCTTACTATTTATCACAATATGACTGTATAGTCAGTGGAGAATGGTCTGTCCTTCCAGATAGTGAGCCCCAGAGGGCAGGGGCTGTTTTTGCCTATAGTTCACTTTTCCTGAACTCAGAGGGAACAGCTATAGGGACAGCTCTCAGCAGTCCCCAGCACTTGTGTTGGGGCCCTCCTCCTTCACATACAGGCTTCTCAAAGGAGGGGGCTCTGGTCTCAATGCCCCCTTCTTCGAGGCTGCCTCTTTCCCTTACCTCCACACCACTTCCTCTAACATAGGCTGACTGTGGGCCGGAAGGTGATTCTTGATTCTACTGACTCTCTTTCCATCTGAGAGTGCGGACAATTCTCGTTATCTAGAAATGAGTTTCCTCTTTGATGTCTGTGTCTCCACTTTTCTAAGGTTTTCCTTCCTCTGGCTACTATCTCACTCTGTCCTGTCTAGCAAAAGTGGGTATTTATAACACTTCAAGTAATTGCAATGCAAAGCAGTTCTAAGAAAGGTTTCTGCCTACAGGGTGCTGAACTCTCTCTGGCCCTCTGCCTGGCCATACTACTGTGCCTAGATGTACGTATCTTTTGTGTTGTTACATAAATGATCCAAGATGGCATTAGGCAAACCAACATGATCATAACAAGGCTCAACAGAGAATGGAGGGCAAAAGCCAAGTATGTGTTTATATCCATATAATGTAGAGATGGTGATGAGTCCTCCAACCCCTACTTCCTCTGCCTTCTGGGTAAGGCATTACCCAGCCTCCCTATCAAGAGATGAGACCAGGGAGCTAAGTTCTGGCTAACGGGATAGGAGCAGAGGTAGGTGACCCTGGGCCACCCTAAGAATTTCCCCTAGAGTCTTCTCCCCTGGTTGGCTGTGGAGTGCCCCATAGAGAACTCTGGAATCCATGGAGTAGGCAGGTTCCAGGTACCAGAATCAAGGAGGAAGAGAATGACTCAATCAGCAATACACGCATTGGACATCCACCAGAGGGAGAAAGGCCCTCTTATTCTGTTTAGCCATTTCAACTTGGGCATTGTCTATTATCACAGTTAGTCTACCCTGTTTAATACAACTTCAAGAGTATCTATGCAACTGACATGGATACATATAGTAAGATTATAAAAATATTAATAAATAGCTAAAGCACTCAAGATGGGGGGAAATGGACTAGAGAGGTAAAATGAAGTAAGGAATAAAAGAAAGGTCTTGCAAATAGTACAGAAGCTAACAAGGAAGAGAATAATATGTTAATAGAAGAAAAAGGACAAAGATTTTGAATAAGTAACTTATAAATGAGTTAACATCAAGGCCAATAAATATATAGAAAGATGCCCCTTAGAAATTCAGAAAATGGAAATATAAGAATCAATGAGCAAACCCTTTAAACCCCTCATCTTGGCAAAAACTAAGCATTGCAATAATACACAAAAATGAGAGGGAGAAACAGGACCCCTGTGGATCGTTTGATGGCAGTGTAAATTGCTACAACCTCCTTGGACAATGATAATATCTAATAAGCTTGAAGATGAGTCTTCAGCCTGTCTATAGAAACTCTCACACATGCACAACTGGAAAGAGATAGGATACTAATTTAGCTCTGAGCTGAGCTTCCTAGCAGCCAAAATAAAGAGGAGCAGACAGAACTATTTAAAGAATTCTCAAGACCCATATAATGAAAAAGTAAACCAGTGGCTCTGGGTACTTGATGAGGTCAGAGAAAATTTTGCTCCTGGAAGCAACAGGACTTTACTAGAAGAGATCTTAGGCAATACCCCATAATAAATAGTAAATTTCATACTAAGTTCCAAACCACATGTACAGTTCTACACAACTTAGTATTGATTATAGGAATGAAATGCCAGCAGAGGGTCAAAAGACAGTTCAGTAGAAGTAATTATAGGAGAGTTCAAAGCCACATGGTTCAAATATGAGCTCTCTAACAGTTTACCTTGGCCTGGTTTGTTTGAGGGATGAGATTTTTTAATATCACTAGGAATCCCTTGACTCATGATGGCTATTTCTCCAAACCAAGTTTTTGAATACAGTGAGTAGAAAAAAGTTAGGCTACTATTTTAGGCAAGAAATCAGAGTGAAAATATCCTCTGACATTGATTTAAGGCATGTCCATGAGCTCTGCTGATCATGCAGACAAGAAATTGGTTACTTTCTATGAAAATTCAGGAGCCCTCAACAGGAACAGTGTTTGCATAGATGGCCCCCTAATCTAAAGAGGGTGTGGAGAGAGTAAAAGTAAAGAAAGAGGAAATTATACCAAGACATATACACAGATGTAAGCTGTGGTTGATTCTTAATTACATCACGACATTTTGATTAAAGGCTTCGTTGCAGCCAAAAGAAAAGTGGACAGTGACCCTATTTTAGGTCACTTCTCCATCAGGTTCAGGTTCAGAGGTCACTGACTTTAGTTCTGAAAGGCCAAGGTCATGGCCCAGATATAGCTTTGATGGTTCATGAGTAAAGCTTGGAGACCCTATAGGAGTGAGTACTTGTCATGTCCCTCAGTCCCATCTTTTTTTCTTTTTCTTATTCAGAGATAAGCTCTGCTCTGTTGCCTAGGCTAGAGTGTGGTGATGCAATCATAGCTCACTGCGACCTTGACATCCTAAGTTCAAATAATACTCCTGCCTTCTGCAAAATGAAGGAGAAGACTTGGGCTGGCACTGACTTTCTCCCTGTGCCCCATTCCTCTCACTGTGCCTGGGCCAAGGGCAGCAGGATCCTGGTATCTATTCATTGTCAGGTCTTCATGGTGAGCCAGGGACTGCCTCTGAGATCTGTGACAGCTGGCCGGGTGTTTGAGCTTTTGAGGACTAAGCTGCTCCTAGCATGACTGAAGGCAGTGCGTGCTGGCGCAGGGCTTGCTTTGCTGTACTCCTCTGGAACTGCCCTGGTAGTCCTGCCAGGGAGTTTTGGCTTCCAAGAGAACCTCATAAAACAGGAATTTTATAGCCAGAGTCTCTACTGCCCAGATCAGGAAAGTCAGACTGAGACTGAGTGGTCCCTATCAGTGCTGCGTGGCCATAGAGATAGCCTTGGAGAGGCAGCAGCAGCCATGATCTGCCCACCCCCAGGCCAGAAGATGGTATTCACCCACTTCAGTCTCTTTACAATCACCTGCCCAGTCCTGCCCAGGTCACCTAGAGATGGCCCAAGGCTTCCTATGGGCAAAGGGAGATTGAGGGTAAAAGGGCTCCTCTGAACTCTCTAGATCATCTCTGTCTCAGATATGGCAAATGTTGCATCATCAAAGATGACAGCCCTTTGGCTGAACCGTGAGCCCATTTCCCGTCACTGTATGCCACGCGTAGCTATTGAGCAATAACACGCAAGTGGGATCAGCTGGCCCCCTGCTGTCATGATGACTCTCACAGAGGTGTGGCCCATGGGAAGCAGCCTTCTGAAGTCTGCAGAACATAAGACAGTGCCCAGGCTGGGTCCTTTTTGAAAAAGGCATCTGCCCGCCTGGCATCCAGGTCACTATCAATTTGCACTGCAGTCGGGCTGTGCTGGACACAGGAAGCTCACAGGGTTGTCTGGCTGGGACCTGTGCCTGAGGAGCCTCCCCTGAACCACAGCAAAGGAAAGTAGGCCCTGAAGCTGGTTCTTGTAGGTGCAACCCGGAGGCCTGACCATCTCCAGCAGTGACCCAGCAGCAGCTTCCAATAGGTCACTTTGTCAGCTAACACGGGCATGGGTTGAAAATGCAGGATCCATTCTTACAAAAAGTGTCAGCTTGGAAAGAAGGGGTGACGTCTGGCCTCAATGTGCAGCTCCTCCACATTTGGAGAGTGCTTTCAACTGACTGTCTCCGTCCTCCCCCAGCTGGGCACATCCCTCTAGCTCACTCCAGAATGACCTTCTCTCCCATCTCATACACTTTCTAAGCCTCCAGGTATCTCAGTCTTCAGTGCACTGTCCTCTCACAGCACTGATCACTGCTGGGCCCATTCCCTTACCTGACACCCACTCTGTCCCCTCCTCCCTCTGGCTGTGCCTTCCCTGGTCCTGTGCAGGCCCCTGTACCGAGGCCCCTCTCTCTACACTCTCTGGAGAAGCGCAGCTGTGGCCTGGCATCAGTGACCATCCCCACGCCAGTAACTCCCTTCTGAAGGCCTGGCTATGCCCTTGCTGGACACCTCCCCTGAGGACAAAGTCTCGGCCAACTCACTTGCCCCACACGAACCCATCATGGCCCTGCATTTTCCCCAGACCTGCCCCTCCTCAGGTAAAACCTCTTTGGTACCCCACAGCTCCTTATAATCCCCAGTCCCCTACATTCCGCATGGCAGCAAATGGCATCAGGAGATGCTTAGTGGCGTGGCTGAAGCCAGACACTGGAGCATCCCTCACCTGAGTCCTGTTTATCTCCTACACATCTATTGCCTGTCACATCTGCTCTCTCTCTGTGGCCCTTGTCTGGGCTGCATCACATCTCATCACAACTTCCAGCTCCCTTTAGGCTTTTGCCTTAATTGACAGGAGTAGAAAGCCTGTTAGTTGAGTGAGAGCAGGGCAGGCGAGGACAGCCATGAGCCTGTCCTGGCCAGGAGGTCCTGAGGCTCAGTGGGCTGAGTGGCAGGTCTTGCCACTGGGCAGGCTCACTGCTCCTTCTGCTGTGATCAGAGGACTCTGGTCCAGGGCAGACCCAGTCCCAAAGGCATCTGCACTCCCAGCCCCATGATAAGCTATGTTCTTAGGCACTCGTCTGATGGATGGGGAAGGGGAAATGGAGGCTTCTAGCTTGTGGACCTGGAGTGGATAGGGCCCCTTTTTCAGTGCTTCGGGAAGCCCATGTGTTCTTGGGGTCAGAAAGCTCCGCTCCTCCCACCTCACTCACGGGGGCCCCCTCAACGGCCTAGGCACCCTCACCTAACACCTAGGGGACAAGGTACACCCTCCCCTATACACTTTCTCCCAAATGACAGAGTCAGGCTGTCAGAGCGAAGTAAGGTGAGACTTCACTGGACCCTCAGGAGGGGCTGGTTATCTTGGGGAAAATGCTTCGCTACAAAATACCCTCTGTCTGGTCATGGAGGCAAAGGTACTAACAGTAACTCTTCCTTTCTCTGGAGCAAATGCCCCTAGGATAAGAAGTTCCACGGTCTTGCCATTACTAGTCCCTCAGAGTAAATGGAGTTATCAGATAAAGGACAGTGGCTTGCAGGGTGTGTGTGTCCTTGGGAAGGATGGGGAGACAGGGCCAGTGTCCCCCTGAATGCCTGGAGGCGGGAGAGTGCCATGAGTGTGCACAAGTTGGGGCCCTCTGGGATACTCCCCAGAGGAGAGGATCCTTAGGGCCTGGCAGGCTTGGGGAACGGAGCATGGTGGCCTGGGGGAGGGGCGGCACCGGTGGAAGAGAAGCTTTCAGACTTTCAGGGAACGTAAATTTTACCCCCGGCTACTTTCTCTGGGATTTATTTCTCCGTGAACTTGAGACTTTGCCTAATTACGTTTGGGTCTCTTTCAAAGCACATAAATTGCATCCAGTTCTTCTGCCTCCTTCTTAGGAATAAATTGTCCATGTGTGAGGAGGGATCTGGGGGAGAGAGTGAGACTTTATTAATTCGACACAGGACTCTGTTCCCCTGCCCTCCCCTCTGCCCCCCATTGAATAATAAAATAATGAAGATTTGACTTGGACCAGGATGTATGGATAAATATATTGGTGACATGAATGGAAATGGATTTATTACATAAACAGGAGACTTCATCAATTTAAACCTGGCCTCCTTTCAATGGGCATAAATTACATTTTCTTTTCCTACCAGTTGCTGGATTGTTTTTTCTTTCTCTCCCTGTCTTTTTTTTTTACTTTTAAGAAACTGGATTTATCGGAATTGAGATTTCACTAATATATTTCATGAAGCCCTGTGCTTTCTCTTTCTGCCCAACTTATTAAAGATAGGTTCTCAGCTACCTGCTTCGAGTCTCCCCACCTCAGTCCCACTCACAGCCATGTGACCTCCTGGGAGCTCAGTGGGAGGGGTGGGGTGGAGCATGGAGTGTCTTGATCGGGCCCTGAGGGACCCTGTAGACTCTTCTCCCTTTAGAACTACCCAGCCCATCTTGGGAGGGTGTTAGTACAGCATGCCCACCCCAGAAGCAGAAGAAGACCCCTCACCTGGCCTCTAGGAGGGCTAAAGGACAACCTAGAGCAGAACCCAACCTCAGTTGGTCCCAGGACAGGTCAGCAGGCAGATGGCGAAGGATTCAAGAAATAGGCATGCAGCAGGGGGCACAGGCAACTTGGCCAGAAGTGCCCAGTGAGGTGGATGTGGAGGTGCAGTGCAGGGAAAACCATAAAGTCCCATTGAGACCAGCGGCAGGACACTTAACAGCGTAAGTGATGCCTTAGGACTTCAGGGTCCAATGTGTACAGTTCCTCCTCTCCTTTCTTTTCTCTGGCTGCTTACTCTTAGTGAAACGGGTATCCGGATAACACCAGTTACAGCGTTTGGTTGGAACAGGGCAGATGGCTTGAAGCTGTCTTAGAGGCGTGGAAGATGTGGCCTTTAGGCTCCATGACTTTGCTTTTCTGTGACTTTGCTGGCATGTCAAATTTACACAAAGCTGAGAATTCCCATGTAGGGAGCCTCAAATCTGCTTTTCCCCAGGTGTCACCACTCCTCAGGGGACAGTAGGGGAAAGTTCTGAGTATTCTCATTCATTCATTTAAAGTTGTAAGGAACCCAATATTTTGACATTCCCAAGAATGTTTACATGAGAGAGAAGATGGGCAGCTAGTATTTTATTTAGAGACCCTGAAGAGGACTGTGTTTAACTCAAAGAGGTGATTATTGGAGGGAACTGGAGCACCACAGAACCAAACAATGAAGGGTTTCTGTTTGATAGGCCTACATGGTGTCATCTCACACGGAGATGGGAAGGACGCTGCCTCAGCAAGACTGGCCCTGTGGGGGCTTAGGGAGGATGTGAAGGGAGGCAGGAGCTGGCTCCCCACCCAAACAAGCCTCTTCCCATCTCCTATCCCACTGATTTCACCAGCTACAGTACTGGCAGGGGGGCAGTGGTGGCTCTGTAAGCTGTCACTCACCAGGCCTGTGCCGGGCACAGGTGTTTCTAATAAGGGCTCCTTTGGGCTTGCTTCATCCAGGAGGATGTTTACAAGAAGGTCTGATGAGAAATTGTCTCCAAATGCTGTCTTGTAAGCAAGACGTTAAGAAGGGGGGTGGGTGTGCCTTAGGCTATAAGCAAGCAGGGCTCAGAATGGGGCCTGGCCGGTGCTCTCCACCCTCCTCTCTTCTTGGCCAGGACAGGCAGGCTGGGGCCTGGGCAGGTCTGGGCCCACTGCCAAGGGTGGTAAGCGCCATGGGGATTGGGTTTCAATAAACAAAAGCAATAATGTTGGAAGAACCTCCACAATAAACAGAGACTGGGGCATCCTAACACTGTTACTGGAGCCCTAAGGCCTGTCTTTGACCTTGCCGGTCTTCCGTTAGCCCCACCTTCACAGGTTGGCAGGTTTTATTATCTTCCTAATGAACAATCAACACATCATTAAGGGGCATCTTCTTGGAGAAGCCCAGTGAAGGAAGAGAGGGATCCTATTTCCAGGCCTTTACATAGAGAATTCTCCAGTGTGACTATACCCTCTAAGAGGAAGGCAGGGGAGCAAAGCAGGGTGCAGACTTTTCTGAGATGATCAGATATGGACATTTTTGGCTTTGAGTCCCACATAGTTTCTCTGGAAACTACTGGCCTCTGCCAATGTCATGCAAAGGCAGTCCTAGACCATAGGTAAGTAAGTGGGCATGGCAGGTTTGATCCTCTGGTGGTAATTCATTGGATCAAATGAGTACCAGAGAGGCGAAGTAACCAGCTTGGATCCCGACACTGCTGGGCAACTGAGCAGGACAACTGCCCAGGCTTCCAGCTCCTGCCTTGCCATCCATGTGGAGTGAGGTGTTTCCTGAAGACCTGAACTAGGCACAAAGGAATTGCCCTCTCTGTTTTGAAGACAGAGTGCCCGGTCTCAGAATAGCTGGGATTGAAGTCATTGCTAGATTGAGGTTCATGGAGTCAGTGAGTGTTCTGTTTGGGGTGTTGGTGGCTCTAATTTGGTGGTTAGAACACATATGAGGCTTGAGATGGGAGTGACAGATAGAGATTGGGACTGGGGTCAGCCTGTGGCTAGACAGCTGGCTCTGAGCAACTTCTGGTGCCTGGGGGATCAGTGTGCTGTTACATTGGGAAGGTTTGCATGTGAGTTGTTGGGATCTGGAGAGCTGGTGTGCATTAAACACTGGGACATCACTGTGTGTGACTGAGTTCAGAGATAAACATGTGGCTGGGCTAAATATTCCAGGGTTAGGGATGAACCGAGGAATTAGTGAGTAATTGGAATATATGTAGTTGGTTATGTGTGGTTGAGGACTCAGGTAGTTGGACTTGCACTGTGGGAGTGTTTGCTTGTTGTGTTAGTGGGTTCAGGGCTCAGGGTGAAGTCAGATTTGGGGTGGTTGGTGTATGGCTGGGCATTGATTGGAGAGCTTAGTATATGGATAAGTTGGGTCAGGGTGAAGGAGTGGTCTCTCTGGAAAGGCTCCAAAAGAAGGAAGCCTCACAAGGAGACACTTGGAGGCTGAGTTGCAACTAGCTGCAACTTGGGCCATGGGCTCCACATGAGCTGGGGGTTAGAGGTCAGCCCGTGGGTGAAAGCGGGGCACAGGTGTTGGTGGAAAAGGAGTTTGTGAAGAGTAGGAGTCTTGTGTCTGGTAAGAGTTCTGGCATAGGCTTCCTGTGCTGGGCTTCTTAGAGAATGCAGAAACTAGGGGCGATTCAAGGGTCAAATTTACTTGAATCTTTGGGCAAAAACACTCTAGCAAATGCTGCTGCTGTACTCCTCAGTCTTCACCCCTGAGAGCTTTCAGCACATATATGTGACTCTGCCCAAGGGTATTGTCTGGCTGTGGGAAGAGGCCAGAAAGGCCTAGAGTTAATGCCCCAGTGATAGCCCAGCACTAAGATGTGCAGGAATTGGTGGATAAGTGCGTCGGCGTGGGCTCTTTAGCAGGATGGAGCCCCTTTTCTACAATAGTCTCTTGCTCCCTAAGAAAGGTACTGTGTGGGTTCCTTCCCACCCCAACTCACACTTCCACTCCCTGTGGTGCTGCCCAGGGTCACGGCCCAAGTAAACAGTCTTGCCCTCACAACCCTGTCTTGGGTCTACTGCTGGGGAACCCAACCTCAGAGAGACATTTCTATAATAAAGTTAACAAAGAAACATTATGGAGCATGTCTTACACATGACTTCTCAGGATAAAGCAAAAGCCAATAGATTGTGCATGCCTCTGCCCTGGGGTTCCCTTCCTACCTCACTAACAGGTGCTCTAATTTGGAAACTCCAGCTGGAAGCTCGAGGGCAAAGGAGGTGCCATACACTCCCTAGAGGTCAGCCTCCCAGGCACAGACAGGGTGGAGCAGGAGAAGCAGAAGTCTGGAGAGGCAAAGAGACAGGATTGAGCCCAGCTAGCTGTGTACCTGAGTTTGGCCAGCGGTGTAATAAGTGTGTTGTTGGGATTTGGGTTCCTCATGTTGTTTTTTCCATTGTAGGGTCAGTGTGGAATTGAGTTGCCTGGTCTTCAGTTGTATTGGGGTTGTTCCTGTCCTGAAGACTTTGTGAGGATCAATGTGTGGTTGCTGTGGGGTGACCAGAGTGGCCCAGTCACGGTCACTGCATGGTGAGTGAGACAGTTAAAACCTGCATTGGATCAGGGGATCCAATGCAACTGACAATAGGTGTTAACAGTGGTGTGGATTTCCTTGGAGGGCCGTGTAATTGGTTGGAGGTAAAGTGCATCACTTTTAGGCTCAACAGTTGAAACAGGTGGGGGTCAGGATTTGTCTGAGGGAGCTGTGTAGTATTTTTGCATGGGTGTTGAAAAAGGCCCTGCCCTGGGCAGATGCAGTCCTGCCCCATGGAATCAGGCATGGTGAATGCAGTGTGGGTTGGATTTCAGCCCCCACTTGTCCTCGTTTGGGTGCCTTGGGCAGTGAACAACTTGCACAACTCCACATGGCAGCCCTGGGGATGGCTGGGGTCTCTGAGCAGGGGGTCCTCACTGACCCAGCCTTAGCAGTGCCCATGTCCTCTAGCCCCGCTGCAGTTTTTACCTCCAGCTGTCTGGTTTTATGTGATGAGCCTAGGCAAGTTTCTGCAGCGGGAGTCTCTGCACCCTGTGCAGCTTGGGAGCTGGCTTCCTAGAGTGAGGGTCAGGGTCAGGGTTCGAGTCCTGGCCACGTCGTATATGTGTCAGAATGAGCAATGCCTTTTTAGGTCACATATACTTTGGACTTCAACACTGCTTTATGTAGGCCGTAAAATTAATAGGTGGGAACTAGATTTATGGGCCCCACTGGGCTGTTCTTTGCTTGTTAGGTTAAACACACTGATTTCCTGGTACAAAAGTGCTTGTTAAAATAATCTCCCCCAGCATGTTCAGAGGGGACTTATCTGTCTTGTTTGGGGGGTGGGGAGAAGACCGCAGCGCCTCATCCTCACCTCCCTGCTGGCCCACCTGTCATGGCCTCCCCCTGCCCCAGCTGTGTGCGTGATGGAATGAATGATGATGCTTCTGGGTGGGGGTGGGGGGTCCAGGGAAGGAATGCCTCTGTGCAGATAGCACCAGAGCCAGATGCACCCTCCCGTCAGCCCCCACCCCCCCGAAGAGCTGCTAGCTTTTGTTCCTGCCATATCTTACAAAGAAAAAGGAGGGCTAGAAGCAGGGGAAGGCCTGCCTGAGGGAGGCACAGTATAATTGCAACAGAGCACAGGGATGTCCTTGCTGCCACTTCTGAAGACTTGGAAGTCAGCAACAGAAGCAGAGAGAAGGAGGTAGAAACCCTGCAGCCAGAGCACCTCTCCACTCCTCCTGGCTCCGTGCACCCTCCAGCGACACGGTGCTTGCACATGCATGGTGCACCCCATCATCCCCCACAGTGCCCGGGGCACGCGTCCTCTCTGAATGACTCACCCATCCCTAGGAACAGATATTGCCTTACCACCTCCTGCCCTGGTGGGGTGTTCCTTCTTCTCCTGGGGGTGTGTCTGATGAAGTCACTGGTGGAGTGGATTATGCAGAGCGTATTGGAAACTTCTGATAAGAGCTAGGTTGCTCACAGATGTTCTCCCAGAGCAGGGAGGTAAAGCTGGCTGGGGGGGACAGTGGAGGAGCTTAAGCGGGCTTGGTCCAGTCAAGGCCAAGACAGTGTCTGAACAGTTGCAGGGACGCACCTGCAGTGCAGGAAGAAAAGCCCAGGCTGAAACAACTCAAGAATAGTGCCTGGCACTTAGGCCCCCGAGTTACTTGTTGCATGCCCACCTGCTGATGGGTGCTCTGCGTCATCTACTTCCCGGTTTAAGTCCAGCTCATTTTGAAGCCCTTTCCTAAAACCTGCGTTTCCCCATCCTCAAATGAGTTGGAGAACCCTGGTTCCTTGGGATTAAGAGAGTACTCATAGACCTCCTCTGCTTCTCACTCATACTGTCTCAGGTGTCACAGGCTGTTGAGTCTCCAAGGCTTGTCCTCACCCTCCTCTGTCAGCCAAACTGCTCAGCCTTGGAAGTTCATTTCCATCCCTCCTCCTCGGGATTCCCATTGCCCTTTGTATTTAATATCTGCTGTCATCTCGGTAAAGCATGTAATGCACTATATGCCTAATCCTCTCTCCATGTGTTCTCTCATTCCATCTGCACAAGGTCAATATTATATCTAGTAACAGATGATGAAAAAACTGAGGCTGCAGACTTCCGTTAACACCCCAAGGCCACCCAGCCAATGAGTGTAAGAGCCAGGGCTCGAGCCCATGTCTGAGAACTCTGTCAGGGCTCAGCCCTGCCACTTGCTGCCTTGTACCTCCTGCATCATCATGGGGCATTAGAATCATTCGCTTCTAAAAGCCAATTGACTGGCTGGGTCCCTGGAGCAAGGATGTCATCTGGATCTTCTTTGAATCTCTAACACCCACCACAATATTAATGGATGTGGAAATTCAGTGTAGGCTTAATGATTGAGTTCTGATGTTACATCTATGGGGAGTTTAGGTCTGGGCTTAGACTGCCAGATAAAAATCTTGGTTCCACTACTTCCTGCCTCTGTAGCCTGGAGCAAGTTACTAAACCCTTCTCATATGTAAAATAAAGCTAATAATGGTACCTATATCATAGCGTTGTTGTGAAGCTTCAATGAGATGCTCTGTATGAAATGTGTGTGACAATGCCTGGCACACATTAAGAGCTGGGCAATCCCTCCTATCACTGTCCTAACCTACAGGAGTCTCTTCTTGTTCTGAAATACTGCCACCTGCTGGTAAGCTCTGGGTGCAACCACCACAAGTCATCAGTGCCCAGAGCAGCTGCACCCGACTGCTCTCTACTAATTTCTCCACTTGGACCATCCTCCTGTCCTCCACAATAAGCCATGCTCCTCATCTTTTTCCAGACTCTGCTCACAGAGCCCCCTTCTAGGAGCTTCCTTGATTATAAGCTCTGGACACAAGTGAGAGCAGAGCCATCTTTAGCTTTCCCATCTGTCCTCCCATTCCCTAACTATTCCTTTGGTTGCTTGGGGTTTAGAGCCAGGAAAATGTGGATTTGGACTCTGGTGTCAACACTTAGTAGCTATGCAACATGAGGTAAATTACTGAGGCTCTCTGAGCTTCACAGTTGAAGGACCCCCAATAACCACTTACGTTGTTATTCATCTTCTTCCCCCTTGACTCAATCAGTCTCTTATGTCCCCCCCGCCCCCAGCTCCCATCAGGGCACACTACTTGCCTTCAGGTCCTCAACTGCATATGCCCTCTTGAAAGGTTCTGAAGAATTGCCCCTGCCAGTCCATGGGGAAAAGGGAACACAGTAAGGAAGGAGAGTACCACAAAGTCAAGCCCATTGTGGTGGTCACACAAAGGACTCAGGTCCTCACTTTTTTAGTGCTATCCTTGCTCTCCATGTGTTTCATCTTAGGCATTGCTTGGAGGGGGTCCAGCTTCCTGTCTTTCCTGACCACACCCCACATTCTCCCCAAGCAGCAAGCTGGAGGAGCTTGGCTTACTCCAACTCCTTCTGGAGGGGAATCTCATGGGGATTGATCTGTAAATGTGGAGGTTGGACCACAAAGTTCTCCAAGGTCTTTTCTAGCTCTGGCATGTTTTGTGTCAGAGTCAACCATATTTTGACTTAATGATTTCCAAATGTCTGCTTGGGAGAACTCACTCGCCTTTGCCCTAGTAGCTGACACTCAGCACCACCCCACACAGACCCAAGAAAACCTGCCAGGCCTTAAAGATAGGAACTAGGTGTCCTGGTCTTGATGGAAGACTGGCTCCTCTTTCAAATCCAATTCAGGAAGATCATAGGCAGAGAAATAATTCAGATTCTTACTCTGAGTGGGAGAGAGAGGCCTGGGCAATAAGGAAACTACTCATCCCTTTGGTCACTTATCTCTAAGATGAGCACAGCACCCTACTGTGACAGAGGCTCCTGCCGTCCCCTTTGTCCTAAGATGCCTCTTCCTGTGCTTGAGATCTCACTGTTAGTGTCTCTTCTTAGGGTTCAGCGTCTCTTCTACAGGCTCATCTTAAGCCCAGTCTTTCCCCAGGAGGGGTGGTACGTTCTGTGTCTCTCTCATGGGACTGTTGAGTTTCCCAGTCCCTCTGGGCAGCCTGAGAGCTCCCAAAGAGGTAGATGGTGGTGCAGAGGGCGCCAAGGGGCCGAGGCTGGGGAGCAGATATTCAGACAGCTTTCACCGAGGTGCACAGCCTGCCCACAGGCCTGGTGGATTAGAAGGGGTATTTGGTGCATCCACAACCAGCCCGCAGCGGCGGGGAGATTTGCTCAGACTTTGTAGACCATCCAATGGCCTTTTTCAAAACAGGATTTTGATGAGTTAAGTGTAAATGAATCAGAAACACATGGGTTGGATTTTCCTCCAAATGCGATGGGGTTTGAATACAGCCCAGGGAGACAGAGGGGGTCTGGGAGGAAAGACGTGGCTTAATCAAACAGGTCTTTTCTTATTTCTGTTAACTTTCCCCACCACTGACCTATGGCTCCCTGTCCTCTGCCATCCCACTACTCTATCCCCAGGATGGAGACCTTGGTCTTTGTGGTCTGTGCCCAGCTGGGGACCCAGGGCCAGCCCTGCTGGCGTCAGACTATGGGGGAGCTGGATGCTCCCGGACTCCCTCGGCTGCCTTCCAGTGTGCCTGGCAGAGGCACCAGGAGGCTTTCCTCTGGAGACAACACTTCTGCTCATCCTAGACTTCTGAGATGGGGTGACCCAGGAGGACAGGGTGAAGCTGGGGGTGGTGTAAATCTCCCTTGGGGTGACATACTTATTTTACAGGAAGTAGACCCCAGTGTCTCATGAGGAGGTAACTTTTCAGACAAGACTGTGTCTTCATCTATTTAAATCACATGTATTTAAAAAAATTTTTTTCATTATAAACATCATACTCTTTTTCCTTTGTACAAATCTCAAAAGCTCAGAGAAGCAAAATAAAATAAAAGCTATCTTTAACTCCCACCCAGAAGTAACTTAGTTAACATTTTGGTACAGTTGGCTCCAGGTTTCTGATATGTGTGTGTATGTGTGTGTGTGTGTGTATTTTAAAAAATACAGATTTAAAGCCATGGAGGATAGAGACAGTAAAGTGTAATGGTTGGAGTTCTAAGTAGACTATGTGGGTTCAAAAACCAGCTCTGTTACTTGCTGGCTTATTTCATCAATTTCCTAACCCATGGCTCCCTCATCTCAAATTGTTGACAACAACAACAATATGGTAATTGCCAGGACAGAATGGGATAGCACATGTAAAGCACTTAGGGGAGTGCCCAATGCTCAGTAGTTACTCCATAATTGAGAGCTATCACTATTTCTATTTTGCATTCTCTTTTCCTCTTACAGATATAGGATACAAATATCTCCCCATGCCACTGATGGTTTTTAAACATGATCGAATGGCTACTTTCTTCTTAAAGGTTACTCAACCAACATTTTACATTGAATGTGTATTGTAAATAACACTGTAATGAACATCCTTCTGCATATTAATAACAGCAAAAGCTTGAGTCTGAGATTTTTTTTCTTATTTAGATTTTTTTTTTTTTTAGAACAAAACAGGTATATTTCTATTGGACTACCTGATACAGAGGATAGTGTGGTATGGATGG
The DNA here is from genome assembly GCF_027406575.1 of Nycticebus coucang. Taxonomy (NCBI): domain Eukaryota; kingdom Metazoa; phylum Chordata; class Mammalia; order Primates; family Lorisidae; genus Nycticebus; species Nycticebus coucang. The sequence continues at coordinate 70,559,638 of NC_069783.1, read as the reverse complement.
ATAATATGAATGACAAATAATACAAATATATTTTATTTGAAATAAACAAAAAATGCTTACATAGCTCAATGGGTCACTTGGAAACAAACTTGCTTAACTGTATTACTGAGCAAAAACAAAGTTTAAGCAGAAATACCCTTCTTTTTTGACATTGGGAGATTTAAGAAGACACTACTTGGTTTTTAAAAAACTGACCTTCCCTTAAGGCCTGGTCATAGCAGTGTAAACAATGTAAATGAATCCACCATTACCAGCTGTCATATCCTATCTGTGCATTCTGTGCATTCTGAGATCACACACAGACCTGCCAATATACCTGGGAAGGGTTGCATTATCACAGTTACATTTGAGTTCTTGGCAGGCAGGGCTGAGCAAGGGTAATTCGGAACAAGTTTTACTTCCTATTCAGAAGAAATCACTAGTATTCCTTTAAATAACAGGTTACAATAGAAAGATACTGCCTAGAAGTTAACCTTTTCACTTTGGTTCATTTTTACTTTCTGTTTGTGATTTACATAGTTGTTTGATTCATTTGCTTACAGCACAATCCTGCCATAAAATATTAAAGCACAAGATACTTATTTCTTCAACATCTGCATTTTTCAAGTTTTATATTTTACTACATCCACAGTATGTCAGTAGTTTTTAAATGTTTTTAAAAAATAAAGGGGTAAAACTTTTCTAAAAATGCAGATGTCTGTAACTACAAGGGTACTAGATGAGAAGACGACAATGAGGAAAGGGAAGAAAGCAAACATGCTCACGTGCAGGACTGTGGTTCAAGTCTTTGGATTTAAAAACAAGTTCCCCAGAGAAGCTGGCGGTAATAGAATTTCCAGAAAACTTCCTTTGCCCCCCCCAAAGGACCCAAGAAGTCCTAATCCAAACTTTGGGAAACTACTGTAATGAGATGCTAATAAGTGATGATCAGAGCAGTTGGAGGAAGGGTGAACACGTCTTCCGTTTAGCTATAGCTTGTGTACCACAGCCTTTCTAGCTGTGTACCAGAAGTTCTTTAAAGGACAGGGGTAGAAAAGTACTGAACATTATTACCTTGTCCAAATCAGTAACAGGGCTTCATGGCTAGGAAAATTTTCTAAATAGTAAAATGACTCCAGGATAGACCTCTTTCTCTAACATTAAATGTAGCAAAATTAACAACAAAAAAAATTTACCAGTAGATACAGTGATAATAGAAAATTACAAAGCAGAGAACGCAAAAGAATCAAGACAATGCTACAAGTTCAACAGTATTTCAATGAGGCTAGAAAACCTGATAACTTTGAAAGCCCTAGCAAAATATCTCTCTTGTTTATAAATCACTTATCATATGACCACACGTTGAATCCTTTTTCTTTCCACATACTGAAGAATCCTACATTTGGCCTTTAAGCATTCTGCATTTCTTTGCCAATCTTGTAGCTGAGTATCTTGTTCCAGTCGATTTTGGTGCAGGTAACTGGAAGCTGCCGGCGCAAAGCCTTGAATGTGGTATCTGACATTGTTTGATAGTTTTCACTAATTGCTGTCTGATACTCATTTTCTGCATTCTCTATGATTTTAATAAAGAGAAGCTGGCTGTAATAGAATTGGCAGTTTGAACTTCACTTGAAACAGTTATTGAATCCTGCACATCTTTATGACTAACCAACTGAACATCGCCATCTTCATAATAGTGAACCTGAATCTTAAGCACTCCAACCACCTGGGCTGTAGGTGGTGTGACAGTGAACTTCCACTCTGATCTCTAACGACCATTCCAGAAGTTTTTAGGCTGAAATTGGTGGCTTTCAATACATGCAATAATAGTCTGTTGCCCATCTATAGTTTTAGCGTAAACAGTACAGAAGCCATTGGAATAATGATCTTTCACATAGGCTCTTAAAGCACTATCACAGGATTCTCTCCAAGACTTCAGACCTCCATCTACTTCTTCCGGCTGGGGGTCACTTGCTTCTTTCCATAAGTGATCAAACTTAAAGGAAATTTTGTTTCTTGGATTTTCTAAAAATCTGCTATATTACACAGGTCCCCGTGTTCTGTAATTAAGACCTGATCTTCATATCCTTCTATCTTCACAGGTGTGAACTGGTCCATGTTATACTGGGCAAATGCATGTGCTGCCCCTTCCCTGAGGAGATTGTCATTATTAAGTAGTAGCCGAACATCATCGAATACTTCATTAAATTCCCCTGGAGGTACATGAGTGATGAATTTAGCAGCTATGCGTACCTTCTCCTCGTCCGACACCCGATCCTTGAAGTCGGCCATCTTGGCTGCTCTGGCCCAGCCCGGCCGCCTTTTTTTTTTTTTTTTTTTTTTGAGACAGAGTCTCACTATGTCACCCTTGGTAGAGTGCTGTGGCATCGCAGCTCACAGCAACCTCAAACTCTTGGGCTTAAGCAATTCTCTTGCCTTAGCCTCCCGAGTAGCTGAGACTACATGCACCAGCCACAATGCCCGGCTATTTTTCTGTTGCAGTTGTCATTGTTGCTTAGCTGGCCTGGGCTGGCTTCAAACCCATCAGCCTTGGTGTATGTGGCTGGTGCTGTAACCACTGTGCTATGGACACTGAGCTCTTATTTAAGTTTTTTTTTTTTTTTTACCTGTAAGTTTATTATGGGGGAAATTAACTTGGAGAATATGTATGTTTATAAACTTGAAAGAAAACTAGGGTATTCACATCCCCATAGTTTTGCCTGTTCCAGAATGTCAAATAAATGGAATCATGTAGTAGATAGCTTCCCACCTTTGGCTTCTTTCCCTTTGTTTAATGCTTTTGAGATTCATTCTTATTGTTGCATTTATCAATCCATTTGTCCCTTGGTATCCATGGAGGATTGGTTTAGAATTCTCTGAGTATCCCAAAATTCATGGATGCTCAAGTTCTTCATGTAAAATGGTACAGTGTTTGCATATAAACTATGCAATCTTCCCATATACTTTAAATCATCTCTATATTATTTACAATAACTAACACAATGTAAATACTGCATTGCTTAAGGAATAACGACTAGGAAAAAGGTCTGTACCTGTTCAGTGCAGACGCAATCTTCTATTTTTCCCCTAAATATTTTAGACCTATGATTGATTGAATCCACAGATACAAAGGGCCAGTTGTACTACATCCATTTTTGTTGCTGTGTAGTATTCCATTGTGTAGCTGGAATATAATTTGTTTATCCGTTGACTAGTTGACAAACTGTTGGGTTAATTCCAATTTGGGGCTGTTACAGATAAAGCTCCTAAAATTTACATACCAGTTGTTGTGTGAACATATGTTTTTGTTCTTCTTGGGTAAATTCCTAGGAGTAGGATTACTGAGTTGTGTATATATGGCGAGTTTATATTTAACTGCATAAAAGACTGCCAAACTGTTTTCCTAAGAGCCTACACTATTTTGCATTTCTACCAGCAATGTCTAAATGTCCCAATTAATCACATCTCTCTGTAGCATTTTGTATTATTAGTTGCTTTTTAGCTAGCCATTTTTATAGGGGTGTAGTATGTTGGTTTTAATTTATATTTTCCTAATGATCAGTTGTATTAAGGATGCTTCCATGTGCTTATTTACTATCCACATAAATTATTAGGGTAAGAGTTTATATCATTTGTACATTTTTAATTGGGTTAATTGTCTTATCAATATTGAGTTGTGAGCATTCCTTACATAGCATGAATAAACAGTCTTTAATATATCTGTGTTTTTAAATAATGTTTTCTCCCAAAGGTGTCTTATCATTTCATTTTCTTAACTGTGTCTTCTGATGGGCAGAATTTTTAATTTTGGTAAAGTCCAATTTATCCATGTTTTTCTTATGTAGATTATCATTTTAGGCCATAACTTAAAAAACTTTGCCAAACCCAGAGTCATAAAGATTTCCTCCAACATGTTTTTCTAGAAGTTTTATGGTTTTAGAATTTACCTTTAGGTCTATGGTACATTTTAAAGTTAATTTTTATATGTAGTGAGATATGGATTGAAATTTCTTTCTTTTCTTTTTTTGCATATGATGTCCTGTGGTTGCAGAACCATTTGTTGAAAAGACTATACTTCTTCTAATATCTTTTATTCTTTGTCAAAAATCAATTAACTTTATGTGTGAGGGTTTATTTCTAGATTTTATTCTGTCCCACTGATCTAAGTTATCTATATTTTCACCAATATCACAGTCTTGATGACTATAGCTTTATAACGAATCTTGAAATCTGGTAGTATGACTCTATTAACTTTCTTTTATTGAGAAAAATTCTAATTCTATTCTGATTCTTTTCTTTTTCATACAAACTTTAGGATTAGCACATCAGTTTCTACCCCTGAACCCCCATTATATTTTTATTGAAATATTAATTGAAACAATAGATCAAATATCAATTTTTGGTCTTTGACAGTTTGATTATATGTAATATATTTAGTTTTTGTTTTGTTTCTTTTTCACATTTTTTCTCTAAACATGTTGGATCTGTGCTGTTTTGGTCCTTTCATGATTTTTAAAAGTTCTCAGCTACTATCTATTCAAATATTTCTTCTTCTAAGTTCTTTCTCTCTTGTTCTAGGATTTCAATTTGATACTGTCTTACAGCTTTTGGATCTCCTTGACTTAAATATCTTCTTTTTTGTTCTAGAAAATATTAATTCATATCTAGGGAGTTACCTACAAGTTCAGTGATTCTTTTCTCATCTGTGTCCTCTGTTGATAAATTTGTCAAAGGAAGTCTCTATTTCTGGTATCATGTGTTTTTTCTTTGAATTTTTTATAGTTTCCATCTCTATGTTGAAATCCCCCATCCATTTAAGCATGCAGCTCACCTCTTCTGCCAGATCCTTTTATGTATTAATCACAGTAATTTTAAGGTTTCTGTTTGATCATTCTAACATCTGGGTCATCTCTGAGTCTATTTCTGTGGGCCACCCTATCTCATGAAAATTTTTTTCTCTACTTTTTTGTGTCTTGCAATTTTTTTTTATTGAGTATTAGATTGACATGCAGAAAATAGAGACTGAGAAAAATAGCACTTACGCCCTGAGATGGATATGAGGCCCGTGTGTGTGTGTGTGTAGTTTGGGGGTGAGGGGAAAGTATTATAGTCAATAGTTGAACAAGGTTTGAGTTTTGTTGTCGCTATAGTTATCTTTAACGTATCACAGCTTGGAGATTCTTCTAGCAGTGGGCTGCTGCCACGTCTGTCTTCTATGCTTTGCTAAAGGAAATGAGTTTGTGTGTTCCATCTCCTCGAATGGGCTTTTCACTCTTTGAAATCCAGTTCATCTTCTATCCCTGTGACATCAGCACTTTGATGGGTTCAGAAGAGTAATAATTTTGCAGGTTTTCTGGCTTTCTTAAAAACCACTATTATGGTGGAATCAACATTCCCTTGTAATTTTTTTACATCCTAAGAGAAAGCAGATATTTCTTCCCTTTTCACATCTATCTAAATCAGCAGTTCTCAACCTGTGGGTCGCAACCCCTTTGTAACAATGAAAGTAGATCCTGCATATCAGATGTTTACATTACGATTCATAACAGTAGCAAAATTACAGTTCTGAAGTAGCAACGAAAATAATTTTATGGTTGGGGGTCACCTCAACATGAGGAACTGTATTAAAGGGTCTCTGCATTAGGAGGCATTAGGAAGGTTGAGAACCACTGATCTAAATGAATATAGGGTTTTGTCCTTTGACCTAATGATGTACTGAACTATATTAGTAAATTTCCTACTAAACCATGTTTACATTATTTTTATAATGTCTATTGCCTAATGTTGTATTATCCTGTAGCACTGTATTTAAGTTTCTTATATAGGTAAGTACTTTATTTCATGTGTGACTTTATTTCTTGTGTTTTTGTATCATGATGTACATTTATAAACCCAACTGTTATCTTTTATACCCTTTTCTATTCTCTGCAACAGTTTGTCTAGCCTGGAAATCATCTGTTCCATGAATAGGTTGTTATTGTACCATTTTTGGAGGTAGTTCTGTATCAGTCTTTTCAATTTCTTCCTTAATAAGTGGGCTTTTTATTAAAGGCTTTATACTTCTTAAATACATTATGGCAATTTGTATCTTCTAAGAAAACAATTTGTTTTATGGAGAAATTTAAAGTATAGACTTGATTGCGTTTGTATCTCTTGGCCTAGCCTGAGAAGGAAAGAGAGCCTACATAGAGCCACCGGGTGGACCAACATTCAGGAATAGAGGGGAAGGAAATGTCACAAAGCAGGCGGAGAAGAAGCATCCTGAGAAATAGGGGGAAAGAAGGAGGCTGTGGGAGCATAAGATTGGAAGCCGTTAAGCCAGGCTCGTATTTCTTTGCAGCTTTAGATAGCAGAAAAAAACTAGAATTGATCATCAGAATTTTGAAGAAAAAGTTGTGATTCAAGAATTCTACATGCCAGATAAGATGCCATTTGCCCATTAAAGAAATGAAGGAAATTCTTAGTAACATGCCTATTCAAGAAAAATACCAACATCCATGTTTTCTGAAAAGTTAAAAATGTAGAGAATTTACAAGTGAGGAAGTCATGGTATACCAGAAACTGTAGTCATTATTGAAGTAATATGAATAGAGAACCAAGTTTAAATTGTCAACCTTATCATGACCTTGAGGCAGATGGCTTTCTTGCATTTAAAAAAGATAAAAATATAAAACCAATGATTTGACCAGGATACAACTGAGTTAAAAATAGGTAATTATTTTGACAAAAATTGAGAGAAGGAATTTGAGGGAAGTATGACATAAACCTGTACCAGTTCTTCATCTTTCAGAGACTCTAAATTAAAAGATAAATCTATTGCAGTATAATTTACAATAAAGTACACACATTTAAAGTGTATTAGTTGTATAAGTTGACAAATACAACCATGTAACCACTGCCACAGTCAAGATATAGAACATTTTAATTACCCTGAAAGGTTTGCTTGTGGCACTTCCCAGTTAACCTCTGACCTCTACCCTGACCCCATCCTCATAAAGTTATTAATTTGCTTTCTGTATATCCAAATTAGCTTTCCTAGAGTTTAATATACGTGGAATCATGTAGTGTGCACTCTTTTGTATCTGTCTTCTTTAGTTCAGTATAATATCATCAGCCTTGAAACGGAGCGCAGTAAAACTGTTCTTCTTTTCAAAATTGTTTTAGCTACCCTAGTTATTTGTTTTTACATATAAATTTTCAAATCAGTAAACTGCCATTTAAAAGCCCACTTGGATTTTGATTGAGTTTGCAGTTGGATCTATAGGCTGAGTGGGCAGAATATGCATCGTAATAACTGTGACTCTTTCAGTCCATAAACTTGATCTTGGCAGTTTTCTGGATAACACGATATGGGTCATACAAATGTATTTTTAATTTTATCCCTAAATAATTCATTTTTTGATGTTGTTATGAATGATATTTTCAAAAGTCTGATTTCTAGTTGTTCATTGCTAGTATATAAAAATACAATGTGTATTTTATTGACATTTTATTCTATAGCTTTTCTAAATTCAATTATTTGTTCTAATAGGATTGTTTTCTAGTAGGATTATTTTGTAGATTGATTCTTTATGATATTTTTATGTACCTAAGTCATCTTTAAGAGAGTTTTACTAATACTTATCCAACTGTATTCTTTCATTTTTTTCCTTGCATTTTTGTACCTGCTAAGATCTCCAGTAAAATGTTGAATAAAAGAGACAAGAGTGAACATCTTTGCTTTGTTTCCCATGTTAGGGAAAAGCATGTTTGTCATCATCAAGTAACTGGTTGATAGTTACCCTTTATTCTTAGTTGAGAATAGGAAGTTGTATTATGTCAAGTGCTTTTTTGGATTCGTTGATATTATCAGTTATCATTTTTATCATTATTATCATTTTTCACCTTTATTTTAAAAATATTTAATTTCTTTCTTTCTTTCTTTTTTTTTTTTTTTTTTTGTAAAGTCTTATTATCTTCCAGACTGGTCTTAAACTCTTGGCATCAAGCAATCCTACCACTTCAGCCTCATAAAGTATTGAAATATGAGCCACCATGTCTGGCCCATCACCTTATTTTTAATATGACAAAATGCATTGATTGATTGCTGAATGTTAAAACAACTTATATTCCTGGGAAAAATAAATGTCATTTGGTCAAGATCACATATTTTGCTGGATTCAATTCACTAGTATTTTGTTAAGAATATTTCTGTCTGTCTTCATGAGGGATATCAATTTGTTATTTTCTCTTTTTACAATGTCTATACCAAGTTTGGTTTCCCCCTCTGTTTTATCAAAGAGTTTGTATTGGACTGGTATTCTTTCTTAAACATATGATAAAATTCATAAGTGAGCTATCTGAGCCTGGTGTTTTATTTGTGGAACTGTTCTTAGTCATAAATTTAATTTTTAATAACTTATTTACTTATATTATTTAAAAATTATTCCCCTAAGTCATCAAATTTATTCTCCTAAACTAATAGCTAATATTATTTTGTGACTTTAATGTGTGTAAGATCTGAATTAAATTATCCTCTTTTATTCCTGCTATTGATCATTTGTGGCTTCTTTTTCCTCTTGATAAATCTACCTAGAGATTTCTAATTTAAAAATTTCTTTTCAAAGAACTAACTTTTGCTTTCATAGATTTTTTCTCTTAGGTTTTCCGTTTTCTATTTCACTGATTATTGCTTTTATAAATATTATTTCTTTTTACTTCATTTTGGTTTAGCTTTTCTCTTCTTTTTTGTAACTTCTTAGATTGGTCAATTATATTATTAGGTTTGGATCTTTCCTCTTTTTTAAATATAAACTGTAGAGGATATAAATTTACCTCTCAGCACTATTTTCGCTATGGGTATAGTCTATGAATTTGATAAACATTTTTAAAAAATGTTTCATTCTATGAAAAAATATGGTCAATCTTGGAGAATATCCTTTGTGTTTCTGGGGAAAATGTAGGTTCAATAGTTTGGGGCTAGAATGTTCTGCAAATGTCTGTTAGTTCCGCTTGATTTAGAGTCTGGTTTAAGTCCATTATTTATTTATTTTTCTGCTTTGATGATTTGTCCAGCTCTGATAGTGGGTTACTGAGGTCCCTACTCAATTGTAAATAGCAATTACAATGGTGCTATTTATTTCTTTGCTTAGCTCTACTAAACTTTGCTTTATGTATCTGGGAGTTCCTGTGTTAGGTGCATATTCATTTAGAATTATTATATCTTCTTGTTGAATTGCTCCCTTTACCATTGTATAATGACCCTCTTTGTCTTTCTTTACCTTTGTTGGTTTAAAATCCATTTTTTTGTTCTGATATGAGAATGCTCTCTTTTGAGTTCCATTTGTGTGGAATATTTTTTTCCATCCTTTCCTGTTCAGTCTGTGTATGTCCTTGTGGTTTAGATGTGATTCCTGGAGACACAGATACTTGGATTGTGTTTTTTCATCCATTCAGCCAACCTGAGTCTTTTGAGAAGAGCATTCAGACTGTTAACATTGAGTGATAGAATTGATATGTGAGACGTTGACCTGTTAATCATGTTGGGTAGATCCTTATTGTTTTGTTTTCCTTCTCATGCTATTGTTTTATAAAATTTGTGAATTTTAGGATTTTAGGGGGGCGATTTTAGATTCTCTTCAAAATATTTTCTAATTTTATATGTTATTTCTTATTTGGCCCATTGGCTATTAAGAAATGTCTTGTTTAATTCTCAAACACTTCTGGTTATTAAGAAATGTCTTGTTGGCTCGGCACCTGTGGCTCAAGCGGCTAAGGCACCAGCCACAAACACCTAAGCTGGAAGGTTCGAATCCAGCCCAGGACCCGCCAAACAACAATGATGGCTGCAACCAAAAAATAGCTGGGTGTTGTGGCGGGTGCCTGTAATGGGGCTGAGGCAACAGAATCGCTTAAGCTCAGGAGTTGGAGGTTGCTGTGAGTTATGATGCACCACTCTACCCAGGGTGACAGCTTGAGGCTCTGTCTCAAAAAAAAAAAAAGTAATGTCTTGTTTAATTCTCAAACACTTCATTGTTCTCCAAACATCTTTTATTCATTTATAATTTATTGTTTTCAGATAACATATACTGCAAAGTTTTAATATTTTTCTACTTCATTGAGATTAAAAAAAGACTCAGCAGATGACCTATCTGGTGACTGTTTTGTATAATATATATTTTGTTAATGTGTGAATGTTTTTATAAATTCTACTTAGGTCATTGTCTTAGTCAGCTTAAGCTGCTATAACAAAATACCATAGAGTTAATGGCTTAAACAACAGACATTTATTTTGCAGAGTTATTAAGCCCAGAAAGTCCAAGATCAAGGTGCCAGTTGATTCATGTTTTAATGATAGCCCACTTCTGGCTTGCAGACAACCACCTTCTTACTGTTTTCATGCAATATAGAGATAGTGAGCTCTTGCCTCTTTCTCTTCTTATAAGAATGCTAATTCTATCATGAGGAGTCTACCCTCAAGATCTTATCCAAATCTAATTACCTGCTAAAGGCTCTAGTCCAAGTACCACCACATTTGGGGTTAGAGCTTCAACATATAAACTGTAGGGGTGGGCGTAGATAAATATTCAGTCCACAATAGTCACGTTGCTTGATAGTGTTATGAATGTTCTCTCTCTATATATATATGCTAATTTTTTCAGTTACTGAGAAGGAATGTTAATTCTAATTAAAGTTATGGATTTGTCAGTTTTTCTGTAAGTCCATTGACTTTTGCTTCATCTATTCTGAAGCTGCTGTATCAGTACAGGTATATTTAGGACTGTTATATATTTTTCATGAATTTACTCTGTCATAATAAAGAATTTTTTTCTTTATCTCTGATATCATTTGTTCTTGAGTTAATTTTAATATTAAAGCAGCCACTTCAACTTTCATATGATCAATGTTGGCATGGTTTATCATTTTACTTTTCTAAGAATTTGTTTAATAGCATACACTTGGGATTTCTTTTCTGCCTAGACTGGCCTCCTATTTAGTGTTTGGACCAAGGACCAAGACACCCTGTGTACAAGGTATGATGACATCATTCATTTATGTATTGTCAATGGCTGCTTTTGGACCACAATATCAGATCCAATAAATTTGACAAAGACTATATGGCTTACAAACACCTAAAATATAGTAGAATCTTCATAGTTGACCACCTCCCTACACTGACCACCTCCTTAAGTTGACCTTATTTTCATAGACCAGACATGTAACACATGTACACATCAGTAAAGCAGGCCTAGTTCCTTATGTGGACCACCTCCATATGTTGACCAGTTTGTTTCAGTCCCATGGATGTTCAACTTACAGAGGTTATACTATACATAGTATGTGGTCTGGTCCTTGATAGAAAACGATTTGTCAATCTCTGGTTTAGATTATTAACATTTAATGGGATACAAGTGTGGTTGTATATATGTCTATCATGTTGCTATTTGCTTTCTAGTTCTTCCATTTATACGCATTCTTTTTTCCCTCTTTTGAGTTAATCATTCTTTTTTTATGATTCTGTTTTGTCTCCACTATTGGCTTATTCACTAAACTTCTTTGTTTTCATTTTAGAGATTGCTCTAATTTTTATTACACATATCTTTGACTAATCACAGTCTATCTTCAAACAGCATTATACTGTTTCATGCATTATGTAAAACCTTACAGTATACTTCTATTCCCCATTCTTTGTGCTATTGTCATACATTTCACCTCATCACAGATTATAAGCATAGCAACACAATTTTTTTTTACTTAAATAATCAATAGTCTCAAAGAAATTTTAAAAATGAGAAAAAATGTTTTATATTTATCCATACATTTACCCTTTCTAGTGTTTTCTATTCCATTGTATAAGTTTCAGATTTTTATCTGGCATAATTATCCTTCTACTTGAAATATTTCTCTTAACATTTCCTGTAGCAAAAGCCTATAGGTGATGAATTATCTCAGCTTTTGTCTGACAATAATTTAATTGTCCTTACAGTTTAAAAATAAATATAGATTGAATATTTACAAGGTTGATCTCTTGTTTCCTATTTTAGAGACATTATTCCATTGTTTTCTGGCCTGTATAGTCTTTGATGTGAAGTCTGTTAGACTTATCTTTGTCTGTATTATATCTTTTTTTAATGGCTGCTTTTAAGATTTTCTTTTTAAGAAATACAATAATCCATGAAAACTCTTTTCATGGGTTTTCAGAAGTTTAATAATGGCGTGGGGTTTTTTTGTGTGTGTGTTACTACTTTTGGAGGTTTTTTGGCCTTTTTAGATTTGTTGGCTTATCAAATTTGGGAATATTTTTGGTCACAATTTCCTTGAATTCTTTTCTGCCCCTCTCCTTTTTCATTCTTAGACTTCAATGACAAATAGGCATATGTTATATTTTTGGCCCCTTAATATTGCCTCACATATCACTAAGACCCTACTAATTTCCCCTCACTTTCTTTCTCTCTGTGCTTCATTTGTATGATTTGCAATGTTATATCTTTAAGGTTACTAAGTTTTCTTCTACTTTTTCTAGTATGTTGTAAATATTACCAGTAAGCTGTTCATTTCAGATTGTGTGTGTGCATGCGCATGTGCATGTGCACATATAAAGGCAATCATAGGGATCTCTTCATTTGTTTTTCTTTTCTCAGGGATCACAATGCTAATCTGCCTATTGTCCAATATGTGAAAATAGTTGTTTGATATATTTTTTCTAAGTTTTAATTGCTTATATTTGGAAGGAAACCCTATTCCTGTTAATCCATTATCACTAGAAGTGGAAGAGTAGATACTCTTTTTATTTGCTTTACAAAGAGCAAGAGTAGATACTCTTTTTATTTGCTTTACATTTTTGCAGGCGTGCAAAATGTAAAGCAAATATATTGCAGAAATTACTTTTGCTGATTTTATTGAGGTTTACTATAAATATTATCAAAATACAGAAGTTATGACAAAAAACCCACTGCTAATATTTTGCCATGTGTTGTCACAACTTTTTTTCTATACTTGGTGACATTCATTAGATGCGGGTTTTAAAACTTCAACTTTGTGGTGGATGTAGAAGTCTTTGAAATTAAATAAAAACTCCAGTTATTATGAATCTTGGAATGGAGTTAGAAATGTTATCATTACTTACAGATAGTATGTTTGCCTATTAAAAAGCCCAAGAAAAGAAGCGAAAATGGCTGTAAATAGTAAGATTGTTCAAAAAGACTTTTATATAACAATACTAACTAAAATATAAAGTAAAAATTATCTTGATTATAACCACAGTTATATATATATATATTTATTTACTGAAATATACAGAAATAAATTATATGAATAATATTACAAAGCTCATTTAAATGATAAATTTTCTAGATAACTATTGAGAATATTATGTTCTCATTGGGAACATTTAGTACTGGGAAGCTATTTATTTCCTACAAATTAAACTATAAATTATTTGTAATTCTCATCAAAATCCATACGGGATTTTTTATAGCAAAATGATTCAAGAAATCATTGAAAAAATGAAGTTTAAGAAGATCCAAGGAATTTTTGGAAAAGGAGAGTAATGAAATGGGAGTTTTCCTACCAGACATGAAAATGTATAATAAAGTTACAATAATCACAATTGTATGCAACTAGTGAAAAAATAGACAAAACAGATTAGTTGGAACAAAAGACAAAACCCAGATAAATTCCCCCCAAAAAGTCAAAAATAACGTATTGCAAGATAGAAGTGGCATTTCAAATCACTGGGAAAAGATGAATTTATTTAGTAATTAAATTTGAATTTCTTGTCTATTTGGAGATAGAGGATATGTCAGGCGTTAAAATATAATTTAAATCAGAATAAATCCAGGTAGGTGTAAAATTTGACGCTAATTAAGGGCTGGGAAACAAGCACTGGTACATTTTTGGTGAAGAATATATTTGTATAACTCTCTGGAGGCCAATTGGCAATATTTATTAAAATAAAAATAAAAGAGTACACATAAACTTTGGCCCGACTATTCGTCTTCTGGTAGTTCATCTGGTAATTCATCTGCAGATACGTGTATAATGGCCCACATGCACAAATAAGTATCCTTGGACAAGAATATTAATGACAGCATCACTTATGATATTATAACAAAATATTAGAACAGAACTGTTCTTGGCTCAGGATACCAAAGTGGATATACCATAGACCTCCTTCCTCACTGTAGTTTAACAAAGGAATTTGGCGCAGAAGCTGTTCAATGATTCTTGGACTACTCAGGCAGATCGAGGATGAAAATAAGGCAAAAGACTGCCAGGATGGGAGATTTGGGGGATGAGATTCTTTAGAGCTATTGTATTTCTGGGGTCCTCATCCTGCCATTTTGGGAGCAGAGGAGGAGGCCACCATGAAAACTAGGAAATGGGGTTTTAAGGCACCACTTAGAGAATTTTTAGAGGCATTTATAGCAGTAGGAAACACAGAAGACCAGTGCCTTCCCCAGGCCAGAGGATGCTAAACTGGCCTGGGAGCTGAGGCTGACTCTCCTGAGAAATCCAGAAAACAGGGAAGGGCTGTCTTCTTGGGCCATAAGCTCAAGAGAGGAACAATCTGAGGGTTCCCTGGGTCTGGTTGAATAGGGCTAAGAAGATCCTGGTAAAATAAGGCTGGAGATACCTCCAAATGCTCGTGCCAAGGAGAATTCCCAAGGAATAGGTCAGGAGAATAATAGGAAAGAGTCACTCTCTAGGGAAGTTCCAAAACCCACAAAAGCTCCCTAGGATAAGGGGGCAGCATGAGATATCTGTCAAGGCCAGAGAATGCAGAGTCATCCAGCCAAATAATAATGGCCTTTACTCTTCTTTGTCCACTCCACCACCCTGCTTTGACTCTCATGGGTGATAAAACAGCAACCAGAGGGAGATAGTGAAAGGAAGAGAGGCACAGAGGCAGACAGACCAAGGCCCCATCCTTGTTAGAGGCATTCTAGATGAGGGGAGAAGATGTAACATTAAGTCAAGTTCACTATTTTTGTTTATTTCATAGGATTATATGGTGTAATTTCTGAACTGAGGCTGTGTCTTTGACCAAAAGCAAAACCCACAAGAACAGCCAGTGTTTTCTAACAAAGGCAGGAAGAATACTTATAAGGGAAGGAAAGAAGAAAAAAGTAAATTTTTTTTTTGGTTATACATGTACGTATTGTGAGTCATGCTTGTTCAGCATACCAGTTGTAGCAGTAAAACACTGGAAAAACTAAAAGGCGCACTACAAAAGCCTGGATAAATGCACTGCTATGTCTATATAATAAAATAGTATACTGTTATTAAAAATAACAAGGGAAATCTTTATACACTGATAAAGAATGATTTCCAAATAAAGTGTTTAGTGGGGACAAAAGTAGAGTATAGAACACTTTATGTAGTGCACTATTTTATATGGAAAAAAGAGGTGAGAAGAATATAAAATATACACATAGTTTATACACAGAGTATCCCTGGAAAGTTAAGAAACTGCTCACACAATTTGCTTCTAAAGAAGACAAGGTGGAGACTGGGCAGGGAGCAGGGGAGGGACATCTATTTTCTTCTATGTGCATTTGTTACCTATTAAAATAAATTGAAAATTGATTCTTAAAGTACCAGAAAATAAACAGGTAAATATTCATCCACATAAAACATAGGAAGCTTCATAGGTCTAATTTTAATGTGGTATAACAGTTGAACAGAATCCATACAGAAACGTATAATTGAAAGAAGTTTAAATCTTTACTGTCTGTAGTAAACACCCATGGGCTATAACGACAGTGTACGCTTGTATGAGAGAAGTACATTCTTAATGAACCACAAAACATTTAAAACATTCTCTCCCCATCTCTGCCATTCTCCGAGTCTTCCACATGTACAACAGCTGGGAGCTACAAAATTCTGTCCTTGTAACACCCTTAAACTCCCAAACAAAACTCATTCTGAAACTGATAATTCATGGCTCACCATCTTCCTTCTGAGGATAGACTTTTTCTTTTACTAAGATTATTTCTCTTTTTTATGTAAGTCTCCTGTTTCTCATCTAGCACCTCCCGATTCAGCATCTCTTTCTACCAGCTCTTTGTAAATATAAAACATCAAGGATGTAAAACACAGACTGTTTTATGGCATGAAGGAAGATGGGGAAGTGATCAATGTCCCTCTGATATTTACCTTATCTTCAGTGGGGCATACCTTCCCTAACATAAAACTAAATATAAAGGGAAAAAATGTTATATTTGACTACATTGAAAAAGAACTTGGGAAAAAAGCTGTACAGGAACATTTCTGATCATATGTCAAGACATCATAAAAGTGTAAATAGTTTATTAAGCCAAACACAGACTGTAAAACAACCTGCACCACGTATTACTACAAAGGAACACCACAATTCAACTAGAAAAGTGAAGTATGTGAAGATTTACAGAAGAGGGGAACCCAATGGCCCGTAAGTATGTGCAGAGATGACCAAAGTAACTTGCCAGGAGGGAAATGTAAAAATAAAACAGCAGCATACCACTTTTTATCCACAATATTGACAAAAACTTAGTCTGTTAATACTAGAAGTTGGATAGAGAAACAATATGCACGGGAGAGTAAAATGGTACCACTGCTTGGAGGAGATATTTGGCACTCTCTAGGAACTCTGAAATGTGCACACAGTTAGCCAGACAGTCCACAGCGTGGCGTAGGCCTGAAGAAACTCTCCTATGTTCTCATAAAGAGTCATACGCAATAATGTTCATTGCAATGTTGCTCTTACAATAAAAATTTAGGAGGAAAGAAACCTCTAAGTGTTCAACTACTGGAAAATAATAAATTACAGTGTATTTATAAAATAGAATATGATATTTCTGTTAAAATGAAAGCATCACAGCTGTGTATTTTGATATGAATACATTTCCAAAACATAATGTTAAACCAAAGCAAATTACAGAAAGACACCTACAGTATGATTCCTTTTACATAAAGTTTCAAAACATGAAACATGCAAAACAATATCATACACAGCATTCCCGAGCATACATACAGTGTTGCTATTATTTTGTACACAGAAACTATACAACAAATATTAGGATAGCGATTAGATTTGAAGAGTGAAGAAGGGTAATGCCTTATGGATAAGAACACAGGGTACACTGGTGGTAATGGAAAAGTTCTGCTGTTTTAAAGAATCTAAGGCAAATTGACAAGTGCTGATATTTCACGAGGCCATGTGATAGAATACACAGGTACCTCTTGTGTGTTTTTTCTATGACATTATATGTCATAAGGCAAACTATGAAAAATTTGCAATACATATGACAAAAAAGGAGTTCATATTGTTTATACTCCCTATAGGAAATACGGAAATACTTGAAATTCAATGACAAAATTACCTAAGTACCCTTCCTAAAAACGAAATCTAGACAAACTATGTAAGTAGGCAGCCCTCAAAAGAAGGGCTGGAATATTATGTATCCTTGTTATTTCAAATTGTATATAAAACTAGCACATTGTACCCCATCATTGCTTTAATGTACACAACTATGATTTAATAATAAAAAGGATACAATTTCCAATCGTATTTAATCTGCCTAGTAATCAAAGAAACACATATTGAAATAAGATGCCTCCTTTTTTTTATTCTTTTCAGATTAGCAAAGATGAAAAAGAATGAAAAAACAATCAGTGTCAGTGAGAGCGAAGACAAGGATAGCTGCAACAAGAGGAACAGAATTACAAACTCCCTCGTAACTCTTGGTAGGACAACACTATGTAAATCAATTTACCAATTCAAGTAAATTTAATTTAAAAAAAAAATTTAACATTTATGCCATTCTCATAGATTACTGCCTGGAAACAGGAAATAAAACTAGCACAAGGCAAGTATTTGCACCTCCTCTTGAGGGACATTCTCTCCTCTTTATTGCTATAAATATTGAAGAGGAAGATAAAATGATAACTATTTGCAGATAATATTACTGCTTACCTAAGAAAACCAAAGTGAATCAATTAGGGAAATATTAAGAGCGAGCAGTAGCTTGTCAAAAATAATAAATGTAAAGATCTCAAAAGCTTTCCTACACACTAAAAATACCAAACCAGGAGACGCACTGATGAAAACTACATCACTAATGCCAACAAAACCCATAACATACTAGGAATAAGCTTAATAAGCATGGTGGGGTCTACATAGACACACACACTGCACACATAACCCCCATACACGTACACACTTCCTCACATGTACCCTCAAAACACCAGCCACGCCCAGAAAGAACTTCAACAAAAAGCTGCAAGTGCGATTTTAAAAACTAGACACACTACATTCTTCGATGGTAAGTTTTAATGTTATTAATATCAATAAGTGTGGAAAAACTGACATCAATAAATTTAACATATCCCACCCAAAATCACCTCAAGGAGGTGGCATACTTGCCAAGGTGACTCTCAAATTATCCTGAAAAAAATAAACTCATGACAATATCAAAAGAGAAGAAAAAGGAAAAGTGGCTTATATGCTCAGATATTAGAATCTGCCTCAAAAACATAGTGAATCAAAATAATGTGGCTAGAGAACCCAGAATAGAATAGAAAGCTCTGAAACCAACACAGTTACATGTTAAAATTTAGTGCGTATGTAAAGGTATCATTTAAAATCAGTAGAGAAATCACTTCTTGTCCTTTGGGTAAGATCAAATGTAAAATTAGTAGAAAAATGATTTTTAAAAAAGCATCAGGACAATTAATAAATCCCTGGAGAAAAGTGAAATTAGATTTCTATATCAAAAGATAGATAAAACCTCCCTATAGCAAAATATGGCATTGATTTCACAAGGTGTAAAGGGAAGTTTCATCACAAAGGCAGATTTCCAGATGTCAGCTTTAATTAAACTCCAGAGATATATTTTAAAGATAAGAAAGAACAAGATTCATCCTTAAAACAAAATCTTTATATATAATGCATTATTATTAATACTCTTTATGCTCTCACAATGTAAAATGTTTAGAAACTCTTGAATTCTAGAAATTTTAACCAGTTAACCTATTTGGCCTCAACATAATCTAAATTCCCTTTTGAGAATCACATTAATGTTTTTAGTCCATCAGTCCAATATAGATGGAGCAATTCTATTTCTTTTTCTTCTCCCTTGGTGGCTCATCCTCAGAGCTGCTATCTGTGCTGGTGCTGCTGCTCCTGGGAGAGCTGGGATGTGAGTCTGAGTCAGAGGCCGAAGATGATGAACTGGAGGGGCTTTCTCCCCTGCCACTGTCTTGTGAGGAGGTCGAGGTAGACGTTTCTTCACTATCTGATGAAGAATCACGGGCTGACTTTTCTTTTCTCCCAGTGAAATAAATGCCATACTTTGTTACAGGTGAATAGTGTGTTTCAGACATGTTTTCAGGACAGTGCTTCAGAACGTCTGGCAATGAATTTCCAATGCTTTTGGAGATTCATGTGTGTTATTATGTAAGATTAAATACGTGTTTACAATAAGCTTGGGAGCTTTCCTACAGTTAGTAAATGTGCCCTAGTTTCATGTTTATGTTCAGGAAGTTATTCTGACCTTTTGTCCTAAATGGTAAGTTTAATGAACCTGTTAACCTTTAGAACGCTACAAGTGACAAGCTGCTGTGTTGTATCATTCATTTTCTTCTGGTTCCTTAAGTTCTTAGAGTTATTCTTTCCTGAGGAACATCATTCTAGAGGAACTTACACAAGGACAAAAATTCTGAGACTATTTAGGAGTCTGATCTCAGTGCCTTCTGATAAATTCATAAATTTATAGACATACAAAAGGCTAATCTATGTAAAAGGGCTATGGATATTAACATGCTATAAAAGGTACTATTCAAAGGTGGGGAGAAGGAGGAAGAGAGATAATTTTTACAGAAAATTAGGGCAATGTTTGGCCACCTTTTATTAAAAGCTTATTTTAAGCTTCCATAAAGATTGCCTTTCACCATTTTTGCAATTATGATATTACAGTTTACATAGTAATTGGTCATATATGACAAACTGCTGCATAAATGTGAATGGCTGGGATTAACCTGATGTGTTTACATAGTGTACACACAGCTGGTATCTAGAATGAAAGGTAGAAAAGAAAATACTTCATAATATTTCTTAAAAGTAACATACTCTAATTGTGGTAAGATTATGTGGTTTAACTTCACATTATTTTAAACTTTTTGGAAGGAGGTATCATTTGTAGAAAACTCTTGATTGGGGCTAAATATAAGTTTTTAAGACTAAAAAAACCCTCAAATGATATTAAATAATTAAGAGTAAAATTTGAAATCATAGAGGACCTAGAATAAAATCTACATAAGGATTTTATCTCAGGATTGGAAAGCCTTTCTAAAAACACTCAGAGCAGAATCCACAAAGAGATTGTTAGATTTAATGCATAGGAAAAATATTAGCACATTGACCAAAACCACCAATTTCCACAGGGGTGTCCCCTGGGAAGCCAATCTAAGATGGAAATTAGAGAGTAGGAGGTTGACCCGGGGGTGCTCTTGATCATATGCGACAAGAGAGGCAGGAAGCAGGATTGACCAGTGTGAAGCTGAGTTGCTGCATGAGACAGCTATTACATGTGTGATCTTGGCAAGGTGGCTCAGAGCAGACTGCTGAGAATGTAAATCCTATAACCCTCAAGGGAGATCTGGGAGGCACAGTGCAGGGTGCACTACCACCATGAAGAAAATACAGAACCTAATGATAAACTGGTTAGAAAATATTTGCATAATGTGAACATCAACTCCTGGTGATCCTAGGCATCTTGATAGCTTGTGTTTACTAATTCTGGGAGCAAGGGGGATTCAGGGGTGACCCACTCAGATGTCTTCCAATTCCATAGCCTGAGCGAGTCACTTCATGCCAGCTGGGGTGCAGAATTAAGAACAAGACCACATTTACACCAAGCATTCTCTTACCCTGGGCTTCTCTGAAGGTCATGGGGAGGGTTCATATTCTGGAACTCATTCATATTTTTTTCATTCACACCCTCTCTTCTCTCATTTCCATCTCTCCTCCACACCCTATCTCTTGGAGTTCTCCCAAGAGAGATAATCTCCAAAGTCTTCTTCCTCTATTACTCAGTTTGATCTTCCCTGCTCTGTCTTGATCTCATAAGCAAAAAATCCTCCATTCCTTGAAGCTTGGCAAAACTTAGAGTCTACCATTTCACAGACCACCCAACCCCAGAGGGCAGCTGATTCTTAGTACACTTGTAACAGATGGTAGAAAAATGGTCATTATATTTAATATTAGGACAATAGTTCTCATTCAAATGCTACTTATATGAACATTCGATAGAAAAGAACAAGCATGTGACAAAAAATAGGCAATTCACAATAAAAAACATACAAATGACACACATGTTCTTTGAGAATAGAGTAGCAAGCAGCAAATGGGAAGTATTCAGGAAAAGAATTCAAGCATCAGAGAAGGCTTCGCAAAGCTGTGATGTGTCAGCCACGGTGTGTCCTAAGCTGGGAGCTGCCAAAGGTCTCTGTTGGAGACAGGACAGCCCCTCTGAGTGCTGAGGGAGAACTCCTCTGCCTCTTCTCCCCAGTTAGAGGCCACCCAGGCTGGTCCTGGCCAGACTGGGTGGAGCCCTGCACAGGAGGGTGTGCAGAAGCCCACGGAGGGTGGGTGCTGAGGGCTGTTGGCAGCCCAGACTACCACGGCCCTGTGAAGGCTTCAGCTGGAAGTAACCTGTTCTGCTGAGTCATAGCTCTGTCACTTACCAATGGTGTGACCTCGGGTGAGCCACTTCCCTCTCTGTGCCTCAGCTTCTACCTTGGTAAAATGGGCCAATAAAAGCAATATCTGCCTCATGGTGTTATGAGGACTTGCTAGTTTACACAAAGCACTGAAAACAGTCCCTGACACACGGTGTCCAAAAATGTTACTTAATATTTGAGATTTTATTTTATACTTGCTTATCTAAAAGCTATTGCTAAAAAAGATAGAAAGCATCGTTCTCCTCTCTAGCAGTCCTTCTCCTAGAGCTCAGCTGTCTGTTAAGAAGCTGAGCCACATGTAGCCCTTCTAGGCCTCTTGCCTATCAGTTCACTTTCTCTAACCAAAGGTCAGTTAGAGGAGAGGAGAGCAAGATGGCGGCCGAGTAACAGCTTCCTTGCATCTGGGCACTGTGAGTCCAGGGAGATAGGACTCCAGGCATCTCTGGCTGGTGGGATCTGCCTATCATCACCCCTGTGAGGATACAGAGAGTCAGCGAGAGGCTTCTGGATCCCAAGAGGAGGACTAAAACAGTGGAAAACCGGCAAGTGGTCACGTGTGTATAATCGGTCTAAACCCGCCCGCAACTGTAAGTTCAGTAGCAGCGAGACTGCAAACCGGAAAGGCCTTACCTGTGAACTGTTTTGGTGTCTTTGGACTTGGCACTAAGTTGAGTTGCCTTAGGGAGAGCCTGAGCGGGAATGCGGAGAACTTTGGCCGTTGTCTAGGGCCCCAGTCTGAGCCGCTGAGCCAGACGGAGCTAATAGTGTTTGGCTGTGGGCCACAGGGAGCCATTGTGGGCAATCTGCCCCGGCAAGCTCTGCCCTCAGGGTCACAGAGCTAGAATCGGGTGGGAGCTGGTAACCCAGCACTGAGTAGCCTAAGGGTGGGATCTGAGCCACCTTGCAGCCCTAACCCTCAGGGGCAGAATGAGACCGGTTTTGGCACACTGGGTAAGTGGATAGCCACTTCAGCAGTGATTCCAGCAACAAGCACTTTCCTGGGAAGGCTTCTGCTCAGCAAATTTACAAGTTCAAAGTGACTTTTAAGTGGGCTGAAGAGAGATTTAGGGTGTCTACCTGCTGGGGGTTGAGAAATCAGCCACCTCCAGTCATATCAGAACTGTGATTAACATCTCATACCCCAGAAGACCAAGTGTTGCCCAAACAATATTCAACAACATATACATACTGCTTTGTTTTTGGTTGTGGTTTTTTTTTTTTTCTTTGGTTTGGTTGTTTTTTTTTGTTTATTTTGATGTTGTTGATGTTGTTTTGTTTTTTAATTTCAACGTTTTCCGTACAGATCTTTCTTCTTTCTCAATTTTTCTAGTTTAATTACAATTTCCCATTGCTGCCTTTTTAAATAACTAGAACTTCATTGTTGCTAGTGTTTCTACCACTATTATTTGCTTTTTCACCCAATTTTATCCCGTAAAGTTTTCTGTTTGCTTGTTTTGGTTTGATTTATAGCATTTTTGTCTTTCCTCTCTACTTGGTGGAGGTGGGGTACTATGTCTGATCAGGTTAGCAAAGAGCTGCTGACCTCAAGGGAACCACCCAACTGGGCACCCTCAGAAGGTGGGTTTTTTTTAAGGTTGTGTCAAAGTACCCTACTGTACACCTATATTGCTCTGTCTCCCTATTTCTGTGCCTCTCTTCTTTTTGTCAATATTCCTTTTACCCACCCCCTCTCCTTTCTCTATTTTTCTTTTTTTTTTTTTTAATCACTCGGTCCTCCTTTCTTTCATCCCTTTCTTACTCTTCAACCTTCTTACCCTTCTGGTCCTGTACCAAAAGGACTCATCTAACCCTTAGTCCACAGGCACGAGAACTTAAAGAGAAAGAGGAAGTGAAAGGCAAATTAGGGCAAGGAAACAGATAAAAGAAATCACTCATGAGGAAGAATCAGCAGAAAACTCCAGGCAACATGAAGAACCAGTCCAGAACAACCCCGCCAAGGGACCATGAGGTAGCTACTGCAGAGGATTCCACCTGTAAAGAAATGTTAGGAATGACAGAAAGGGAATTTAGAATACACATGATGAAAACAATGAAAGAAATGATGGAAACAATGAAGGAAACTGCTAATAAAGTGGAAAATAACCAAAAGGAAATCCAAAAACAGAATCAAAAAGAGATGAACGATATGAAGAATATAAAAAGGATATAGCAGAGCTGAAGGAACTGAAACAGTCAATTAGGGAACTTAAAGATGCAATGGAAAGTATCAGCAACAGGTTAGACCATGCAGAAGAAAGAATTTCAGAGGTAGAAGACAAAGTTCTTGAGATAACTCAGATAGTAAAAGAAGCAGAAAAGAAGAGAGAGAAAGCAGAACGTTCACTGTCAGAATTATAGGACTTTATGAAGCATTTCAACATACGAGTTATAGGAATTCCAGAAGGGGAAGAAGAATGCCCCAAGGAATGGAAGCCATACTAGAGAATATTATAAAAGAAAATTTCCCAAATATCACCAAAGATTCTGACACACTGCTTTCAGAGGGATATCGGACCCCAGGACGCCTCAACTCTAACCGAGCTTCTCCAAGACACATTGTGATGAACCTGTCCAAAGTCAAGACAAAAGAAAAGATTCTGCAAGCTGCCAGGAGTAAGCACCAGTTGACCTACAGGGGCAAATCCATCAGAGTGACCGCAGACTTCTCTAATGAAACTTTCCAAGCAAGAAGACAATGGTCATCTACCTTTAATCTACTTAAACAAAACAATTTCCAGCCCAGAATTCTGTAGCCTGCTAAGCTAAGCTTAAAAATTGATGGAGAAATCAAATCAATTATGGATATACAAACATTGAGGAAATTCGCCACAACAAGACCAGCTCTACAGGAAATACTTCAACCTGTTCTGCACACTGACCACCACAATGGATCAGCAGCAAAGTAAGAACTCAGAAATTAAAGGACAGAACCTAACCTCCACACTGATGCAAAAGATAAAACTAAGCAATGGATTCTCACAAAATAAGATGAATAGAATAATACCACACTTATCAATTATCTCAATAAATGTTAATGGCTTGAATTCCCCACTAAAGAGACATAGATTGGCTGACTGGATTAAAAAACACAAGCCATCCATTTGCTGTCTAAAAGAAACACACTTGGCTTCAAAAGACAAATTAAAGCTCCGAGTCAAGGGTTGGAAGACAATTTTTCAGGCAAATGGAATTCAGAGGAAAAGAGGAGTTACAATCTTATTTTCAGATACATGTGGATTTAAAGCAACTAAAGTCAAAAAAGACAAAGATGGTCACTTTATATTGGTCAAGGAAAAATACAACAAGAAGACATTTCAATTCTAAATATTTATGCACCCAATTTAAATGCTCCCAGATTCTTGAAACAGACCTTACTCAGTCTGAGGAATATGATATCTGATAATACCATCATAACAGGGGACTTTAACACTCCTCTTACAGAGCTGGACAGATCCTCTAAACAGAAATTAAACAAAGATATAAGAGACTTAAATGAGACCCTAGAACAACTGTGCTTGATAGACGCATATAGAACACTCCATCCCAAAGATAAAGAATATACATTCTTCTCATCACCCCATGGAACATTCTCCAAAATTGATCATATCCTGGGACACAAAACAAATATCAACAGAATCAAAAGAATTGAAATTTTACCTTGTATCTTCTCAGACCATAAGGCACTAAAGGTGGAACTTAACTCTCACAAAAATGCTCGACCCCACCCAAAGGCATGGAAATTAAACAATCTTCTGTTGAATAACAGATGGGTGCAGGAAGAAATAAAACAGGAAATCATTAACTTCCTTGAGCATAACAACAATGAAGACACAAGCTACCAAAACCTGTGGGATACTGCAAAAGCAGTTTTGAGAGGAAAATTCATCGCTTTAGATGCCTACATTCGAAAAACAGAAAGAGAGCACATCAACAATCTCACAAGAGATCTTATGGAATTGGAAAAAGAAGAACAATCTAAGCCTAAACTCAGTAGAAGAAAAGAAATATCCAAAATCAAATCAGAGATCAATGAAATTGAAAACAAAAGAATCATTCAGAAAATTAATGAAACAAGGAGTTGGTTTTTTGAAAAAATAAATAAAATAGATAAACCATTGGCCAGACTAATGAGGAATAGAAAAGTAAAATCTCTAGTAACCTCAATCAGAAATGATAAAGGGGAAATAACAACTGATCCCACAGAGATACAAGAGATCATCTCTGAATACTACCAGAAACTCTATGCCCAGAAATTTGACAATGTGAAGGAAATGGATCAATATTTGGAATCACACCCTCTCCCTAGACTCAGCCAGGAAGAAATGGAGCTCCTGAACAGACCAATTTCAAGCACTGAGATCAAAGAAACAATAAAAAATCTTCCAACCAAAAAATGCCCTGGTCCAGATGGCTTCACTCCAGAATTCTATCAAACCGTCAAGGAAGAGCTTATTCCTGTACTGCAGAAATTATTTCAAAAAATTAAGGAAGAAGGAATCCTCCCCAACACATTCTATGAAGCAAACATCACCCTGATACCAAAACCAGGAACAGACCCAAACAAAAAGGAGAATTTCAGACCAATCTCGCTCATGAATATAGATGGAAAAATTCTCAACAAAATCCTAGCCAATAGATTACAGCTTATCATCAAAAAAGTCATTCATCATGATCAAGTAGGCTTCATCCCAGGGATGCAAGGCTGGTTTAACATATGCAAGTCCATAAACGTTATCCACCATATTAACAGAGGCAAAAATAAAGATCACATGATCCTCTCAATAGATGCAGAAAAAGCATTTGATAAAATCCAGCACCCTTTCTTAATTAGAACACTGAAGAGTATAGGCATAGGTGGCACATTGAAGCTATCTATGACAAACCCACAGCCAATATTTTACTGAATGGAGTAAAACTGAAAGCTTTTCCTCTTAGAACTGGAACCAGACAAGGTTGTCCTCTGTCACCTTTAATATTCAACGTAGTGCTGGAAGTTCTAGCCAATACAATTAGGCAAGACAAGGAAATCAAGGGAATCCAAATGGGAGCAGAGGAGGTCAAACTCTCCCTCTTTGCTGACGACATGATCTTATACTTAGAGAACCCCAAAGACTCAACCACAAGACTCCTAGAAGTCATCAAAAAATACATTAATGTTTCAGGATATAAAATCAATGTCCACAAGTCAGTAGCCTTTGTATACACCAATAACAGTCAAGATGAGAAGCTAATTAAGGACACAACTCCCTTCACCATAGTCTCAAAGAAAATGAAATACCTAGGACTATACCTAACGAAGGAGGTGAAGGACCTCTATAAAGAAAACTATGAAATCCTCAGAAAAGAAATAGCAGAGGATATTAACAAATGGAAGAACATACCATGCTCATGGATGAGAAGAAGCAACATTGTTAAAATGTCTATACTTCCCAAAGCAATCTACCTATTCAATGCCATTCCTATCAAAATACCAACATCGTACTGTCAAGATTTGGAAAAAATGATTCTGCGTTTTGTATGGAACTGGAAAAAACCCCGTACAGCTAAGGCAGTTCTTTGTAACAAAAATAAAGCTGGGGGCATCAGCATACCAGATTTTAATCTGTACTACAAAGCCATAATGGTCAAGACAGCATGGTACTGGCACAAAAACAGAGACATAAAGACTTGGAATCGAATTGAAAACCAAGAAATGAAACTAACATTTTACAACCACCTAATCTTCGATAAACCAAACACGAACATACCTTGGGGGAAAGACTCCCTATTCAATAAATGGTGTTGGGAGAACTGGATGTCTACATGTAAAAGACTGTAACTGGACCCACACCTTTCCCCACTCACAAAAATTGATTCAAGATGGATAAAGGACTTAAATTTAAGGCATGAAACAATAAAAATCCTCAAAGAAAGCATAGGAAAAACACTGGAAGATATTGGCCTGGGGAAAGACTTCATGAAGAAGACTGCCATGGCAATTGCAACAACAACAAAAGTAAACAAATGGGACGTCATTAAACTGAAAAGCTTCTGTACAGCTAAGGAGACAACAACCAAAGCACACAGACAACTTATACAATGGGAAAGGATATTTGCATATTTTCAATCAGACAAACACTTGATAACTAGGATCCATAGAGAACTCAAATTAATCCACATGAAAAAAGCCAACAATTCCATATATCAATGGGCAAGAGACATGAATAGAACTTTCTCTAAAGATGAGAGATGAATGGCTAACAAACACATGAAAAAATTTTCATCATCTCTATATATTAGAGAAATGCAAATCAAAACAACCCTGAGATATCATCTAACCCCAGTGAGAATGGCCCACATCACAAAATCTCAAAACTGCAGATGCTGGCGTGGATGTGGAGAGAAGGGAACACTTTTACACTGCTGGTGGGACTGCAAACTAGTACAACCTTTCTGGAAGGAAGTATGGAGAAACCTCAAAGCACTCAAGCTAGACCTCCCATTTGATCCTGCAATCCCATTACTGGGCATCTACCCAGAAGGAAAAAAAAATCCTTTTATCATAAGGACACTTGTACTAGACTGTTTATTGCAGCTCAATTTACAATCGCCAAAATGTGTAAACAGCCTAAATGCCCACCAACCCAGGAATGGATTAACAAGCTGTGGTATATGTATACCATTGAATACTATTCAGCCATTAAAAAAATGGAGACTTTACATCCTTCGTATTAACCTGGATGGAAGTGGAAGACATTATTCTTAGTAAAGCATCACAAGAATGGAGAAGCATGAATCCTATGTACTCAATTTTGATATGAGGACAATTAATGACAATTAAGTTTATGCGGGGGGAGAAAAGCAGAAAGAGGGATGGAGGGAGGGGGGTGGGGCCTTGGTGTGTGTAACACTTTATGGGGGCAAGACATGATTGCAAGATGGACTTTGCCTAACAACTGCAATCAATGTAACCTGGCTTGCAATTGCAATTGCAATCAATTGTACCCTCAATGAATCCCCAACAATAAAAAAAAAAAAAAAAAAGAAAAGGTCAGTTAAATCTGAAACCCCCCAGCTGGGCTTTAGTCAGGGACTGATTTGGCCTAGGGTGTTGATGGAGCCCCCTCTCCTCCCAAACCACAAAGCCAGGGATATGGGACAAGGAGGCTGGTCCCCACAAAGGAACAGGCAGATGAAGTACCCTGAGCACTTGCTGAGCTCCTGTGGAAGGGGGCCTCGGAGCCTGCCTTGTGCCCCAGGAGAGCAAGGTCTCCACTGGAGCGCCATGCAAACAGCCCTCCCCGTGCTCCTGATGTCCTGTGCTGGACTCACCCAGATGTGAATCCTAGGTGTTCCCTTTACCACTGTGTGGACCGGGGGTCCTCAAACTGCGGCCCACTGAGGACATTTATCCTGCCGCCGGGTGTTTTTACCACAGCTGCCTGTCCTGCTTAGTAGCGGACTTGTCCCGGGCTGCAGTGTGCATGTGTGGAATGTGCGCCAACTCTTCAAGTCCATTCCTTACCTCTGTCTCTCCCCGCAGGGTGTTATTGCCTTCCTGCTTAGCAACCCACTGTCCGGGCTGCAGTGCGCATGTGTGGAATGTGCCCCACACTCTCCAATTCCCCTCCTACTCTCCCACTCCACTCCTTTTCTCTGTCTCTCCCCATCCCTCCTTCCCTCTGTTTCTCAACTCCTCATCTCAGTCTCTGGTGTAATTGGAGGAGTCACCAGTTTGCCTGTGCAGAGCCTGCTGCTGCCTAAGGACCAAGGTAAGAACAAGTTAGGATTTTTTTTTTTTTAAGTTAGGAGGTCTTTTTTTTTTTTTTTTTTTAATTTTGCAGTTAGTAGGGCCTTTTTTTGTGTGGTTAAGGGAGGCCTTTTTTTCTGAAGTTAGGAGGTCTTTTTTTTTTTTGCAGATAGGAGGCACCTTTTTTTGAAGTTAGAAGAGCCTTTTTTTGAAGTTAGGAAAGCTTTTTTTCAAAGTTGGTTAGTTGGTTGGGGGTAGTTTCTAAGGGGGTTGCATCAAGTGATAACACAAATAGTCAGCGCTCAGTGCTAATACAAATCGTCAGTGCTCAGAGGTAATGCAAATAGTCAGTGCTCAGTGATTATGATAATTGTAAGTGCTCAGTGTTAATGCAAATTGTTAGCACTCATTATTAATGCAAATTGTCAGCAGTCAGTGTTATCACAAATGGTCAGTGTTAATGCAAATAGTCAGTGCTCAGTATTATTGCATGGGGGCCCCAAACTGGTAATCTGCCTAGGGACCCATGGGAATTTAATCCAGCTCTGCAGAAGCCGAGGAGTAGGAAACCCAATTTAATTGACAGTAAGTGCATTTATATTCTGATTGCTATTCAGTTGTGTATGATGCTGTATGTTATGTGCTGTGTAAGCCCCAGTTCACACTGTTGTGATCTCTGAGCAGTGCAAGTTCAGCCATATGCTTGTTGGCTGAACTTGCATTAGATTCAGAAGAAGAAAGGCTTACGTGCCTTCTTTTTTCCTGCAGTAGAATCTGATCGCATGGGTGAGAAGACCCATGCGATCAGATTCCTGTGCGAGTTCACAGATCGCAGTGCGGTTCACACAGGGTAGTGTGAACTGGAAAGGTGGTGGAGGAACTGGCTCTGTAATCATGCCTGTTCCCGCACCACACCAGTGTGAGCCTGAGGTAAAAGCAAAGTTCCACCATATGGGCACTAGCAAGGCTGAAATGATGTGGACGGGCAAGGCTGCATTGATGGGCACTGATCAGACTGTATTGATGGGCACTGATCAGACTGCACTGATGGGCACTGATCAGACTGCATTGATGGACACTGATCAGACTGCATTGATGGGCAGTGCAGTCTATATGTCTCTGTGTGGGCAAAGTTATTGCTGGTATATTGTTTTTGGAGCACTGTAGATATATATATTGGTATTTTACTAATAGCAATTTGGAATCCTAGGAAACAATGATATCAAGAAAGAGAAAAATTGACTCAGAGTGTAGGATATTCAAAGAACAGTGGACTTAGGATTACTTTTTCATGCAGTATAAGGAAAGAGCTGTGTGTTTGATGTGCCAGAATATAGCATCTGTGTTCAAAGAATACAATTTGCGTGGACATTATCAAACTCAACATAAAGATAAATATGATAGTTTGGTCAGAGAAGTGAGAAAAGATAAAATATTAAAACTGAAATATACATTGACAACTCAGCAAAATACTTTTGTAAAGCAGAAACAGCTAAATACTTCATCACTGTGAGCAAGTTTTCAAGGTGCCAAGATAATAGCATGCACTGGCAGACCATTCATGGAGGGAGAATTTGTTAAAGAATGCTTTCTTTCTGTTGCCAAAGAGATGTGTCCAGAGAAGGCTGATTTATTTAGTACAGTGAGTCTTTCAAGACCCCCAATTACACGAAGGATTGAAGAAATGGGAGACAATTTGCATCAGCATTTGCAAAACTCCGCAAAAAACCTTTCCTATTTTTCCTTGGCACTTGATGAAAGTAATGATGTTCATGATTCTGCACAACTTCTAATTTTTATTCATGGGACGAATGACTATCGAAGTCACAGAAGAGCTTGTTGCACTGCAAAGCATCAAAGGAACAACTACGGAAGAGGATATTTATGAAAAGGTTTGCCAAATCGTGAATAGCTTGGAGCTAGACTGGGCAAAACTAGCCAGTGTGACAACTGATGGTGCTCCTAGCATGGTGGGGTCTAAGAAAGGAGTAATTGCTCGCATTAACCAAGAGATGGACAAACATAACCATTCTCATCCAACAGCCATACACTGCGTCATCCACCAACAAGCGCTGTGTAGTAAATCACCGAAGTGGGACTCTGTTATGAAAACTGTGGTATCTTGTGTTAACTTCATTAGAGGTAATGCACTAAACCACAGACAATTTCAGGAATTTCTGTCTGAGTTAAATGTTGCCTGTGAAGATGTTCTGTACCACACAGAAGTCCACTGGCTGAAT
The DNA here is from genome assembly GCF_027406575.1 of Nycticebus coucang. Lineage (NCBI taxonomy): Eukaryota > Metazoa > Chordata > Mammalia > Primates > Lorisidae > Nycticebus > Nycticebus coucang. The sequence continues at coordinate 70,527,988 of NC_069783.1, read as the reverse complement.
CAAGGGAGAATTTTGAAACATTTCTATGACCTACTTCCACAGATTAAAGCTTTTCTGCTTTCAAAAAACAAGTACCATAGCTCAATGATGCAGAATGGAAATGGCACCTTGCCTTTCTGATAGATGTAACAGAGCTACTCAACAATTTCAATGTGCAACTTCAAGGAAAGGGGAAGCTCATCTGTGACATGCAATCACATGTGAAAGCATTTGAAGTAAAATTAGGCCTCCTCATCAAACAAGCAAAGGAGGAACATTTCTGCCATCTCCCCACAATTCAAAATCTGTTAGCGGAAAATCCATTGGTTGCATTCCCAAATAAAATGTGTGGATTCACTGGAAAAGTTGCAAAAGGAGTTCCAATTTAGATTTAAAGAGCTTCATCTCCATGAACAGGACATACAGCTTTTCTGTAACCCATTTTCTATTGACATTGAAAATGTGGATACGATTTACCAAATGGAACTGGCTGAACTACAGAATTGTGACTCTCTGAAAGACGCATTCAAGTCAAGCAGCCTTCCTAATTTCTATGTATCTCTCCCCTCTGAGACATATCCTAATCTCAGGAACCATGCACTCAAAATGGCAACCATCTTTGGTAGCACTTATGTCTGTGAACAGATTTTTTCCAGAATGAAACATCTGAAATCTCCAACCAGATCTAGACTAACGGATGCACACTTGCATCACTTGTTATGAGTAGCAGTGACAAATATGGAACGGAACATTGACCATCTCATTAGCCAAAAGCAGGCCCATAGTTCCCATTGAAATGCTGGTAAGTTTGTTGATTTAACTTTACTTGTTCTGCATTTTAAATATTGTATTTGTTCCCATTTTGTTTTTTTTATTTCAAAATAAGATATGTGCAGTGTGCATAGGAATTTGTTCATAGTTTTTTTTTTTTTAAACTATAGTCCAGCCCTCCAATGGTCTGAGGGACAGTGAATTGGCCCCCTGTTTAAAAAGTTTGAGGACCCCGGGTGTGGACTCTTCTCTCAGAGTGTCAGTGTCCTCACAGTTGAAATGAAGGTCACACTTACATCCCTGAGCTGTTCTGAGGCTGTGATAATGTTATCAGTGGAGCCTTGCTACACAGTATCGGTAGTGGGCCTCGGTAAGTTTGGGTAAGCATTTTCAGTGTCCTTTTCCTTGGCAGTAGCCTGGGCTTTTGCCTCAATTTCAGAAAAACCTCTCTCTGTGTCTGGTCCAAGCCAGTTCCCCCAGACAACTGGAGTCCGCTTAATATCTCCTTAATGGACTCTTTGCAAGTCTTCCCCAGACACACATCCTGGAAAGGGAGAGACTTTGCAGGTGAGCTCTTAATCCTTTCACTTCACAGAAAAGAGCTCTGAGTGCCAGAAAGGAAAAAGGGCCTGCCCCAGTCCATGTAGTGGAGCCAAGCCCAGAACACAGGCCTTGGGCCTCCCAGGCCATGGCTCCACCTCCTGGGGGTCGCAGTCACATTCCTCATGGTCTCTGCCTCTGCTCTTCCACTCCTTGTCGGGCACTGGGTTTCATCAACATTCACTGAGCTTATGCAGGGAGGGGGTTCTTCAACCCAGCCAAAAGGTACAACCAAGTGAGCATGAAATGGGAAGGGGTAGGAGGTGGCAGGTGCCAGGGCCTGGAGGTGGCAGCAGCTAGTCCCAAACCCTGCAAATAGCAGACCTGCAAGGTACTTAGGTGCTCAGAGGCCAGCTGCCCTGGCAGGGAAGTCTGACATTCAGGTCCAGTGTCAGGATAAGGGTGGCCAGGGGCTGCAAGATACCCTGCCTGGGGCCTGGGGTCTGGGTCCCAGGACCACACTTGACCATGCTCCTCATCCCAGGTCTGGTTCATCTATACTCCAACATGGACTGATTACTAAAAGAGAAAAATGTCATGAGAACTTAGAATTTAGGGTTTACCTCAATATATGAAACATTTAATTCTGATCTTTCTTGGAGTCCACTCTTCTCTCTATTCCTTCCTTCTCCATTTCTTCTTCTTTTGCTAATCCCTCTGAGGGCCAATTGAACATGTATATGGTCCATCCATAAGTCTGCTAAGTGTCTGAAATGCCACCATTTGCACTTCTTCCCCCAGAGCCATCAAGCCTCTGTCCCTGTGCTTGGATGCCTGCACCTCCTCTCTAGCAATTCAGGTTCCGCTGAAGCCCAAGTCCTGCCTCATCAATGCAGCCACCTTCAAATGTTCCTCTCACCTGGCCCACCTGCAAGTGTGCGTTAACTCACTGCTCTGTGTAGCACTGGGTAGTCTCATCAGGTCTCCCGGACTGTGCTATGGGGTTGTGTGTGTGTGTGTGTAGGTGAACCTCCTGGGGCTATGGCCTCATCTCTTCCCTCTGTTCCCTCACAGTGCAGCTGTGCACAGAGCTTGAGGATAAGAGGGCTGTGATCTGGGGTGTGGGTTAAAAATGCAGAGTCTGGGGTCCTACCGTAGCTTACTAATTCAGAATCTAGGGTGTGGTTCCCCAAGGGAATTTACCTAGGGGACACATTCAGGAGGAGAAAGTGAACAAAAGGAGACTGAGCCAGGGCCAAATAGTGGGGGTGGAGAGTGGGGGGATGGGGGGTGAGGGGGATGGGGAGGCATTGTTCTCCACCCTTCTGGAGAATCAGACCTGAGGAAGTGGAGTCAGATAGAAGAAAAAATTTTCTGGTTTTGTTTTGTTTTTAAATTATCATGGCTACATAACAGTTGTATATCTTTATAGAATACATGTGATGTTTTGATAAGGCTTATAATGTGAGTTAATCAAATCAGGGTAATTGGGGATATGTATCATCTCAGGCATTCATCGTTTTGTGTATGTGTTGAAACAATTCGATTCCACTCTTTTAGTTATTTTTAAAGTGTACCCTAAGAAAAGGACATTTTCTAGAGGTAAAATAAGTAACGAACAAAGAGCTTGGACAGCTTCAGGAAAAATGAGCCAGCTCCCATTGGTCTTGCATGGACTGTGTTTTTGCTCACAGGAAGCAGGGAGCAGAGGAGGGACCTCTCCAAGCTCCTCGAAGCACAAGGGCCCCAGGGTTGCTGTCTCTGTGAGCAGAGGCGAGGCCAGCTGCAGACTCTGGGCACGCTTGCAGAGCAGCTGGGGATCCTGAGTCCCTTCCCCCAACCCCAAGTGCTATGTCTGAGAGGACTCTGACACTGGTCAAATGTTTCTAAACGTGTGCTCCAGCTGGACTGAGCAGCCAGCTGCTTCTTGTCTATCCCTGGACACGCTGTGGACGAGATGAGAGGCTACAGGGAGGCCTAGGCACAGTCATGGGAAGCATCAGAAAGAGCATCAGTGCACAGAAGGGCGTCTGCTCTCACCCTTCTTGCCACCCTCGGTCTGGCCACCAGCCCTACTCAAACATGCTTATTTATGGAGCTAGTCTAGAACAGCTGCGGGACATTGAGAAAAGGAAGGCCTTATGTGCTAGTGCTGTCAGGGAAGGCTTTCTGGAGGAGGGGACCAAACTGGGCCTTGAAGTTCTATCTAGCCAGGATTGATATATGGACAGAACTGTTCACGTACTATTATTTTTCAGGCTCCTAAAAAGCAAGCCTTAGAAAAGCCATCCTACACTGTGTCACTGGGTCCTTGTTCCCTGCAGGCTTTTCTGTATTATAGAAGTCCCAGCAATTCTTGGGCAGAAGAGAAGTTGGAGGAGGCTGTGCTTCAGTTTAGTCCCAGGCATTGCATTTAGGCCCATGGAGGTGGAAGCCGGGGTAGAGGTGGCTGGGTTTATAGAATACATGTGAGGTTTTGATAAGGCTTATAATGCGAATTAATCAAATCGCAAGGTGGGGGCAAGGGGACAGCTCAGTGCAGAGCCGAGTGGACAGGTGGCAATTTCCAAAACAGAACATGGCTTTCTTCCTCCCACTTTGCCCTGTGTAAGGCTGGAGGGTAGCGAGTGCGTGGCTTGGGGTAGGGTCTGGGGCCCTGTTGTCTTTGCCTGTGTGCCTGAGTGGGGAGCATGACAACAGGCACAACGTGTCACCAGGGCTCAGGCCTGCCCTTGATGGTGCCTTGTGTGTTGGGCTGGGTAGAACTGGGTATGAGGTTGATTCTGGGATTCTCCTTCCAATGGGATGTTCGTGGCTTAGTAAGGAAAGTGCTGAGCCTGACCTAGGAGTCCCCACACTACATGCAGTGGAAACACAGCCACATTTTGACTCTGAATTCAGACTAACCCTAACTGACCTCAGATTGACCTCTGACTCTGCTTCAGATGGGAGTCTGGGGGACTGACTTGACATAACAAGCACTAATACCACACAGCCCTTAATAAGCCCTGGGCACTACTCTAAGGACTTCCTATGTATCAACTTATTTAAATTCACATAACCTGGTAAGGTAAGCCCTACTATCACCCGAGGCACGGGGGGGTGGTGGTGGAAGAATTTGCCCCAATTACACAATGAGCAGGTGGTAAAGCTGGGCTGACACGCAGGTAGTACCAGGGGCCAGGGCTTCACCTCCAGCACATACCCTCTGTGTCTCATCCCTGCTGCAGGGGAGGAAGGGCAGAGCTTACAGGAGGTTGGGGTCTCTCCTTCCTGACTAGGTGAGAACACACTTAGATTCGCTACCCAAGAGATGACAGAGAAGGGCAGAGCCAAACAGGAAATCCCAGAGCCTGGGCCTCCTGGTACCCCATGCTGTCTGTGGGAGGGTTGGAGACCTCAGCTGCTGGCAGTTAGTCTCTGCTCACCCAAGCTTTGCCCTCATTCATTTATTCATTCAGCATTGCTGTGTGCTCAGCTCTGTGTTAGGAATGGGGCGGTTCAGTGTTTGGCTTATTTGCGTTTTTACAGTCCAGTGGAGTGACAGTTAAACAGACCTGTCCACCTAGCTATCTATCTGACACTGAGAACACAACAGAACATCTGCCTGGCCTGGGGGAGGGAAGAGTTGATTGGGGAAAGCTTCCTGAAACCTTAGAAGGATCTGGGAAGAAGGGAGCACCAGCTCCGTCTTGACGGATATGGAGGAGTTGGCCAGGTGCAGGGCTGGGGGCCATGGGCAGGGCAGGAGGGGAACAGAGCCTTGAGGCTGAGGTAGAGGGCAGCACCGCTCAAGAATGCCATGGGAAGAGTGGGGTTATGAGGGGCGTGGAAGGGGTGAGCTGCTGAGCGTGGTGTGGCTAAGCCACTGGGCAGCCTTAGAGGACATTCTGGAACTTTCCTCCCTAAGCTGAGATAGTTGGCCTTCCCCAGCATTGTTAGAGAGGGTCCTGGGCTTTCAGGGGGTGTCCTTGGAGCTTCTCTTCTGACCCAGAAGCACCCTCAGGATGGGTTGCGCTCAAGGCCAGGTCTAAGGACTACCTCTCTACCCCACAAGTCACTTGAGAACAGTTTTCTTAGGAGACAGGAGGACCATCTGTGACCGTGAGGGTGCTGAGCATTTTGACAGAAGGTTCCAGGCTGCTGGGTGACCGGCAGGGACCAGGTTGAAAAGGGACCTATCTGCTAAGTTACAGGTTGCAGTGTGACTTTTTTGCTGGCTCAGTCACAGATGCTGTGCACTGTGGTCACAGCCTAAGCTCAGTCATCTGGAGAGCTGAGGTGGTGCTCACTCCACTCTCTGCTGTACAGAAGTGGTCCATTTCAAGAGTGTTGTCCTTAGGAATAGCTAAGTGATCAGAAGAGGAAAAATAGGGGTAAAATAGTGATCCCTTTGAGTGTCATTTATCACCTTTAGGGAGAGGCATCAGAAACTTTGAAAATCGGTGTCTTTGTAAATATTAACATTTCTAGCAGGAGATTCTGCTGATATTTTCTTGAAACTGCAAAAGGAAAAGGGTTTTTGAGAAGAGAGAAAAGGAGGGGAGAGGGAAGGAAAGGAAAGAAGGCAGAAAGAGGTGAGGCCTTCCTGGGTACCAGACAGTCTAACTTTTGTAGGTCCCACCCCAGAGTATATAAAAGAATTAAAAGGCACCCACATCCCACATTAAATAGAATTATTTTGCTATAAAATACTTGGAAAGAATTTTTATAATTTTGCTTTTGAAATGATTTGGCTGAAGTTACTCAGTTCGTTTACGACTGGCTCTGACTTCCCAGGCATCATCAGACTCAGGAATCTGTAGAAGGAGAGGAAAATCGAAGGTACAAATTGTTTTCAAATGGAAGGCAATTTTCATGAGCACCAAATTGAACAATTAATAAAATTTGAATGCATTCATTAAATATTTTATTATCTCTAATTCTGCTCTTTTGTATTTTGGAGCCAATTCATTTTTCCCAAATTGCAACGTTTTGTGGAGTAAAGAGCTCATGGGTCCTAATCATGGTGAAGGACTTCCAGTAAAGCAGCCCTGGGGAGGGGTGAGAGGAGAATGAGCTCCCATGCAAGGGACCCAAGTCTCGGGCAGGGGGGACCACTTTCTCCTGGACAGTCCTCCCTCCAGCTGCCTGCCCAGAGCCCCCCTGCTGGACCAAGCAAGACTGGGGTTGCGGAGGGGCTGCTTAGTCTGGAAGAGGTGCCGTGGAAAGCCTGGGTCCATTTGGCTCAGCCTGTCACACCCAGTTATGGGACTAGGGTTATGAAAACCTCATCCCAAACCAGGGGACTCCTAAGACCACCTGGGGCCAGCCCACACTGTGCCTGCACTTTGTAACTTGGATTCCTTGTAACTAGCCCTGGGACACCAGGAGGGGGAACAAAAAGCCCCTTGCTGGGCTCCTGCTTTTAGCCACTACACTGGTTTTATAATCTGAGAGGTGAACTGGAGAGCAGCCATGGACCTCTTAATCTTTTTGAAAATGTGGACAAACGTTTGTGTTTGGATTTTTAAAATGTGTTTTCAACAAAAAAAAGAAAGAAAGAAAACTCAGAGTTCACTGCAGGTAATGATTCTAGTATTTTGCAGCTTCTAGGCGGAGCTGGGTAGTCAGCCCTCTGGCCTCCAGATGGATGGAAGCCCTGTAGCACCTCTGTGGTGATCCCATTGCAGACAGAAGCCCCCTGAAGACTGTCCCTGGGGCCCTGCTATCCCGCGCAGGGTGCGGCCTATTCCTACCACAGGATGGCCATGGCTAGGGAAGTCACATTAGCAAATGAGGTGCTGTGATGAATGGGGTCTCGTTTGTGTTTCAGGATGATGTATGGACTGTGTGTGTGTGTGGGGGGGGGCTTGACCACAGGACAGAGGGGCCATGCTGGGACCGCACCCAGCAGAGCAGGTCATACTGGGACTTTGTGCTGACATGTGGTAGAAATGGATTGCATGTTGGATATATGATCTGTTGATGAAAACCTCACTATAAAGTCAGCATTGCTGAGGGTGGTGATTGGAGGGCTGAATGTTGTTGACTTTTTTCTGAGGCACTGGGATATGCTGGCAAGACCTTGACTTTGTAGTTCTCACATTTCCCTGAAGCTCTCTTCCACTTCTCCAAGCTTCATCCATGGGTGCCGTTCCTCTTCCCTGCCTCCCATACTGGCCACATGCTTAGTTAAGGTTCTGTCATAAATTAGCCCCTGAATTTCACAGATGGTTTTTCAATATGGCAGTCCAGTGAGGCTTTTCCTGGTTGGCCTGTGATTTTGCTTCGTGTGGTGACTTGTGGGTTTCTTCCATCTTGCTGCCCCATCATCCTGCAGGGCCTCACAGGCCTCACCATATCCCCAGTGGGTAGGCAGAAGGTGGTGAAGGCACACTCTCTTTGGCAACCTCTTAGCTCAGAAGTGACTCCATATGCCATTGGTGAGAATTAGTCACATAGCACATATATAAGGTTGGACAAGTCAGTTTGCAAACTCATCCTAGAAAAAGTGCTTTGAGGGGTGGACTAGGTGCTTGAGTTGGTACATAGCTTCTAAGGTGAGTACTTTGAAGGTGACTGTTGTGATATTCAACAGTGAAGTATGTAGTACTTTTCCTAGGATGAGTTCATGAACTTAATTGTCAGACCTTGTACATCTGGATGAAAGAAGGGACAGGATAGTGCCTCCCAAAAAACTCTGTTCTTCAGACAGGAACAGTGGAGAGTGAGCCATCTCATCATCTGTTCATCAGAGGCCTTCGTCTTCGCCATCCTTCTCCTCAGCATGCAAACAGCCAACACATGGTGCTACCTGCCAGCCTCTGCTCTCTGTGCTTTGAACATTTTAAATCACATGATTCTCAAAACAATCCTCTGAGTAGAGATTGCTCTATTTCACTGATGTAAGATGAACTTTCTTTCACACTTTAACCTCTCTGGAATCAGGACATAGTCAATGGCATCTTGTAACTGCTGTCAGCCAGGCAGCAATCATGGTGGCTGTGTGGAAAACCACACTTTCTGGAAAGATCAAGAAATCTCCAGCATCTACAGATTTGGAAACTGAAGCCAAGAGGTTAAATTATTTGCCCCAAATCACATAGTCAAAGAGTTGTTTGAAGGTTGCATTCCCCTCCTCTCTGCTTCTAACAGATTGTAAGACCTGGAAAACCATCCATGTTTATCAACTTTCCAAGATCCAGACTCTTCCAGGAGCCCTCTCAGTCCCTCTTGTGGAGAGAGAAGAGGAAATATTTCTCCAACTCAGAGATCAGGGGCCTCAACCTGGCAGAAGCCAGCTCTTGGCTAGAGTGATGAGACTCCAGTTACAAGGACATCTGCTACAGTTGGGCCGCCTGCTACATTCTTGCCTGGCTGATAATTTAATCTCTCAAAAAGCAACAAGTGGAACTGGCAGGATACACTGAATTCTGATCAACTAAGAGGATGCCCTAGTAAAATGGAAGCAATAGGGACCTAGGAAGAAAAGGACTTTATCTTGCTGACATTCACAATGTTGCAGGCAGGGAGTGGTGGCAAAGCCAGTTGTGTAGGGCAGACCTTGAAAAAGTAGATTGCTTTCCAGTAGAGAAAATATAGGGGTCCCAAAGTGATGACTCAAAAAGATCAATGTAGCCTGATGAAAAACTCGAAACAAAAAAATAAAAATGAAAACAACGACCATCACCACCACCACCAACAAACAAGGAACAAGCTGGTGGGAGAAGGGAGATTCAACACACAGCCAAGAACAAAAACAATCCCCACCCCACTCCACCCTCAATTCCTCAGATCAGATGGTACAAAGTGTGTCAGGGAACTGTGTGCACATAAGGGTTGCTGACCTGACACCCTGGAGTAGTCTTGGGAGGTCTGAGAGGGAGAAGGAGGATGCAGGTATCTAAACTTGGGGTGTGAGGTGGGTATTGGGCTCTGGGAGAAATGGCCAATGGAACCCCTTAAATGAAAGGAGGAAAATGGAAACTGCAGATGAATAAAAACAAGATATTTACAAAACATTCTCTACATGTTGGCCACCTCTTTGTAAAATTTTGTAATAAATATTTTGTAAATAAAGGTTCATTCAGCTAAAATTTCCCATTTTCCCTAAGTATGGTGACTTTATGGACAACCTTTGGGACACCTTACAGTTTGTCTGCATCATATACCACAGATGACTTTGCTACTTCCCTGCCTCTGGACTCCTGGATTGTAGCTGTTAACAGTGTTTTGGGGTCACCAGGTCTAAGAGTTTGAACAACTTTATGATTCTTGGTACATATTAATAAAAATAAAGAAATGTTTTAGGGAGCCTGTGAAAGATTGTGAAGACCCTTAGAAGCCAGTGCTGCTTAGTGAAGAGCAAATATTCCTCATCAAACTCTTCTCCTTCTGGGGTGGGTACCAGAGATCAAGGGTGAGCTGTATACTTTGTTGTTTCAGCTTGGGACAGTCTCTGGTCATATTGGGTGAACAAAATGGATGAGATAAAGACACAGTCATATGTGGGTCACTATGAAAGTTTTGAGACATATTATTTCACTTCTAAGAAACGCAGTTGCCAGCAACCTTTCTGGTTCACCTGTGTAAGTTTCATCCCCCTCAGCTTATCGGGTTGCTAAGAAGGCTTCATTTGTTTCCATCTGTGTGGATTTTACATTTCTTGATTTTTGTGTATCTCGAAACTTTTATAATGACCCATGTATCTGGCTAAATTATTCCCCATGATAATTTAGTTGATTAAAAAGTTGATATCCGTGTGCAGGGAAGTTTCTGGTGACCTACCTTGCTCAGCATTTTGGTTGTGAGTGTACACAAAGATATAGTGTTCACACAGACCCCCTTTGTGACACAATTGTGGATGAAGCAACTATAGGAGGGATGAATAATCCATGGTTAAAAGACTTAAGATGTTAATAGATCTTGAGAAGTTGAAGGATGGACTATAACTCAGCAGGATGAAATGTTACATAAGGCAGTTAGTTCAAAAAATCAACTGCATATGGACAGGATGGGGAAGCCCTGCCTTACTTAATAGCTGTTCATGTGAAACAGACCCGGAGACTACAGTTGACCTCAAGCTCAATATGAATCATCTGTGTGGTATGGCTGCCAAGGAGACTAATACAATCTTGGGCTACGTTAAGAGAAGTTATAATATTGAGACCCAGGGAGGGGGGTGTTCCCACCAGGTTCTGATTAATCAGACCACACTGGGAACATTGGGTCTAGTTCTCCAAGACAGTTTCTCAGTGGAACATCAACAAATTTATTCTTTCAAAAAGCATTTATTGAATGCCTACTATATGCCCAATACTGTGCTAGATGTGAAGGGTACATCAATGAAATAAGTATGTCCTTGTCCATATAGAGCTCACAGTTTAGTAGAAATAAAACAGTGCTAGATTTCACACAGCATTTAATAATTTACAAAGCAATACTTATAAAGCAAAATATACTCAGTCTACTGTGCTCTGAATGCTCTAAATGTTCTCAGGCATCAGGTAGACGCTCTCTCTCCCCACAACCCCCATGGTGGTCTTCTTCATTTGAGGTGGAAAGTTACCTCAGGCTCCCTTTCCTCCATCTGTCCTTCCAAGCTCATCTCATGTGATTTCTGTACCTGATTCCCTTTGCCCAGCCCTGTTTGCCTCAACTACTGGGCTGCAGAATCCTCTCACCCTGTATTTCCCAGCCTTAAGACCCCAGGATGTGTTTTCTGTGGTGGGTGTGCTCATCTGGCTCTCAGCATCAATCCTTTGAGAGTGCTGTCTGGTGTTGCAGAGGCTGGAAAGCTAAGAACTACACCCGGGCTTCCTTAAAGCTATGGTTCTGGATGTAAATTAGGTTTTGCTGATTGGACATGGGATTTGGAAAGTGGAATTTCAGCAAGGGCCATTTTCCACCACTTTGGCTCTTACTTTGGGCAAGCGTATCTAGGACAACAAAGTGCCAGTGTCCAGTTGTACCTGTCAGGATGGGCTACACTGGGCTGAGTAATAAACAATCCTCACATCACATGGGTGGTTGGGGCTTCTGGTCCCTCTTTATCCCATTTGGAGACCCAGGCTGGCAGAAAAACCCTCACATGGGGCAGTGGGGTCACTATGACAAGTGAAAGAGAATATAGAAAATTCGAGAACAGCATTTAAACCTTCCAGTAGGAAGTGACACATATTTCATTGAGTCACATGGTAACTTAACACCAGGAAGGCGGAGAAGGCTAATTCTATCGTGTGCCTGGGGGAGGAATGGCAATACTGAGTGAATAAGTCTCATGACTTTCACACCTGCTATTAGTTTCTGAACACTGAAGTCCAGCCGTGGGGGTGGCAGTGGTGACTTCCTGGCCCTAGCAGCCTCCTGACTTCTTGCTATCCTGGTGGTAGTAGAAGTACAAGTTCCCCTGGTCATGTCCTGAAAGTATTTCCCAGAAGGTCAGCCTCAATCCCACTCCTCCAGCTCCTCCAGTGACTTGGTGATCACTTAATTACCTGGGTTAAATCCCTTTCTGCTGAGCTGGGCTTCAGTGTCTTCTGTTTCCTGCAACTAAACCCAAGTTGAGACATGCTCCCTGCACACCCCCTGGCCTCCAAGACCACCTCAGCACAATCCTGTGACATCAGCTATCATTAGCTCCTGTCACTGAGGAAAAAAGCGAGGCCCACAGAATTCAAATGACTTATCTAAGTTCATACAATCAAAATGTACTCAGTTCTCTGGACAGCTTATAACCAGCTCACTCCACAAAACCACAAACCATGTTCAGAGAAGCACATTGCAAGGAGGGAACCAGGGAGTCCTAGAAACACCGTCTCATAGGGAGACTAAAGACAACTGACTTAAAATGCCTAAAGGGGCCTTAAAGCAGACTGCATTCCACACACACACCCCATAAAAATAAATAGCCACAGCAATATTCCCAGTCCCATTCCCCCAAGTGGAGGTGGCATCTATATCGCCTTTCCTTGAATCTGCGCATGCCTGTGTGACTGCTGGATGAGTAGACTGTGACGGTAGTAATGCTGCGTGACTGCTGAGGACAGATCGTAAATGCTGCTGTGTCTCCTGCCTGGCTTTGTGGAACGTCACCCTTAGAACCTAGTCCCATGTGTGTGGAAGCCCAGCACATAAGCGAGCAAATGTTCGTTTTCCAGTTTACAGCCTCAGCTAAGATCCGAGCCAACAGCATCAACTGTCAGGCGTGTGAGTGAATGGAGCTCTAGATGATTCTAGCCCCAGCCTTTGACTCAACCCAACTAATGCTGGGTGGAGCAGAAACTAGCCATCCCTACTGAGTTCTGCTAAAATTTCAGATTTGTGAGCAAAATAAATGTCATTTTTGTTTTCAGCCATTAAGTTCTGTTATACAACATTAGGTGACTATGACAGGTGCCCATATTCAAGAGGAAGTCAACTTATTTTGCCCAGCTGCTCATTCACTATGTTAGGAAGTTCTAAGTAGCTGCTGCCTGGCATTATTGGGTCCTGGAAGTTCAGAGGTGGCTAAGATACCATCCCACACTTCAAGAAGCTGTGGTCTTGTAGGGGAGATATATGGGCAACGAGGTAATTGCAGTCTGGTGATTGCTAAAAATGGAGCTGTGAGTGCATCACAAGAGCAAGTTCAACGGCCTCTGATTGGGCGAGTCAATAAAAGGTTCCCAAGATGACAACTTGCATTTGTCTCACAGAAGAAACAGAAGTCCTATGAAAAGAGAGCGAGGACGGCCCTCTAGCAGAGGGAGGATCAAGTGCAAGAGCATGGCAGTGGGATCAAACATGGCAAGTCCAGAGAAGAGAGGGAGATGCTCAGTAGACTGCAGAGAATGGGCTAGAGGGGAAGGAGACAGACTCAGAGAAAACTGGCAGGAGATGGGTACAGTCCTTCTGCCAGGACCAAGTGACAGACATGACTTTGGAAGGAGAGTCTAGGTAGTTGGTTACAGTCTAGTGGGGGAAATGAGAGAGAAGGAAGCAGTGGTGACAAGACTTTCTGGCAAAAGAAACCATCATCTGCTGAGAAGAAGATCTCTCCATACGAGTGACTTGAGAAGGAGTTGATTTTGGATTCACTGATGATAAGGTGCGTACTAGAGTGATTTTAGCTTTAGGTAATAGACTACCTTCCTGGAAGTGGCTTAGAATAAAGGTATGTGTAATCTTATGTGGTGGTAACATGGAGGTCCCACATTGGTTCATCGGTTCAATCACATAATCAATGACACAAAATACTTTCATACTTTAGGTCTGCCAACCTCAGCACGTTGAGTTTATCTCCTCATTGTCATATAGTGGCCGCTGGCGATCCAGGTAGTAACATTAGATTTTCACTTCCAGCCAGAGAAGAGGGGTTTCCACTCCTGAACTTTTATTATACTGTGAACTGCCCTGTGGACAGGTCCATGGGTCAAGGAAGTTAAGGTATCTCTGGGCAAGCAAACACGGAAGGAGGAGAAGAAGGAGCTGAGGGACAGCTGATTTGAGGCCTGGCTGGGCTTCTCAGGGCCCTGGGATTGCTATTTGTACTCAAGTTGCTAATGAAAGGGAGACCTGCTAGGCTATTGTAAGAAGGGATTAGAGGATGTAGGAAAGGGAAAGCGCTTTGGAAGTGATCCCAGTGGTGGGAGGTGAGCACAGACTGTTACCTAGAGAGCAGTTGTTAAGACAGTCTGACTTCCAAATGGACTTGGTCTAGTTTAAATTCCATCACAGGGTTCTTCCAGTCTTCCCTGAGTTGGAGCCCTGAGCTTACAGCAGCTGGAGAAGCACAGCCTATGCAGGGTCGACTGCAGAACCCAGGGTCCCTGAGGGTGTTCACAGTGACAATGCTTCCCAGGGGGCTCAGGAAATTGTTTCAGTTCCTGCATTGCTAGACCTAGTGTCTGACATCAGGCATGGCTATGCACACATGGTGCCCACCGATTTCCCACGGGCTTCTCCACCTTCCTGCCCCTCAGCAGATAAGAGGGACCAATTTGTTCAGGATCGGTCTCATCATATGCCCCAGTGAGTGAGAAGACTTCTGATGAAATGACAGAGCCCCACATTAAAGTAGCCCAAAACAAGGTTAGGAGATAGTTGCCCTGCAGAGTACTTTGATTACTTTGAGTGAGAGGACAATAAGCTGTTGTTATATTAAGATTTAGTGGCTGTTTGTTACTGCAGCTTAACTTTACTTATCTTTACGAATATGCAGGCACATGGTATGTGCTCAGTGCCCATCCATTTAAATTAAAACAGCTACCGACTAGTTATCTAACCTCAAACCAGTCTCTTCATCTCTGAGCCTCTGTTTCTCCATCTGAAAAGTGACTCTGCCTCATAGGCGTGTACAAGGACTGAAAGTGACAGTGCTTGGCTCATGAAGGGACACTGTCATACCAGGTGTTCCACTCTTGTTTATTTCATTCTCTTTCCATGAGTGAGACACACAGAGGTTAGTAGCATCCTCCTTATCTGGAGGATGTCCCAGTGTCATTCAGGGCATAAAGGCAGCTGGGAGATGTGACAGCCTTCCTGGGGGGAAATGGCATTCCTTGAGAAGAAGCTGAGCATGGGGCTAGAGTCTCCATTCCAATTTTTGGCCAGTGGGTTTTAAAAGTGGGGAGTAGGTGACTCCTGCCCTTTCTGTTTGTCAGGAATCCCCAAACCTCTTCTTCCCCATCTCCAAAATAAGGAGAAATCTTAAAAGGCAGCCACTGTGCTCCCTTGCCCTCTGACCTTTTTCAGCTCTCCTTCAAGAGGGAAGCCAGGGCTCACAGCTATCCTGGGCTTCCATGTCATTCTGGAAATGCATCCCAAGAGGTGAGGGAGCATTCCAGGAATGTCCTCTTAACTGGCTGTGCTCAGGAAGCCCTTGCTGAGGGCCACTGTTCTTCCCATGTGCCCAGCCATGGGTGCAGAGACATGGAGAGGGAGGAGGCAGCTGAGGACACCTGGTCAACCCCTGGAAGGAGAGGTGTTTGTCAGGTATGCTGATGTTTCAGAGGGTGGGCTGTGAGCTGGATGGGGTTAAGCAGCCCTGTCACCAGGCTGAGGAGAGAAAGGCTGTCCCATAGGGCCAAGGGCAGGCCCATAGCCCACCCACATGCCCAGGAGAGTCAGAGTGATTCTATAAATAAGACAGATTTGGGTTTAAGTTCCCTCCACAGCCATGACTTTATGTGTGGCCTTGGACAAATCTCTTATGACCTCTATTTTCACCTCTGGGAATGGAGAAAAAGTCTGTCTCAGCAGGCTTGGCACCTGGTGGGTGCTCACAGAGTAGCCAGTGCAAGCCAGACTTGCAGTCTGGAGGGCGACCCACTGGGAAAGGCAGCCCCTGCTGAGGACTAAGAGAGAAATGGTTCCCCGACTGGCTCTGCTCTGGGCAAGGACAGCGAGGCTGGCTGGGTGGTGAAGCAGGCGGTGGACAGGAGACATCACTGCTGGCAGCTCTGGCACGTGCACCCCTCTCATATCCCGCTTGGCCTTGGACAGCAAATAGCCAAGACTGGCCTCCCTCCCCAGCTGTTCCTTGTGCCCCAGATAAATTGTTTCCGCCTGAGCTGCCTGCTCCCCCACACCCATCTTCCTGCTGCAACACCTCGGCTGGACAGTAAATACAGGCTCTATCTATCTCTACCATGTCCCTGGCTCCCTGCCAGCCACAGGCTCATCCTCCTCCAGCCCAGCTCTGGCCAGATGTGCCCATGGCTTTCACAGCTGTTCCCTTGACCCCTGAGTCAAAGGTCTCTCTGTCAAGGGATTGCCCCTGTCCCTCCCTGCCCCTTCCATATCAGCCACCTGTACTCCCAGCCTCCCGCATTCCTATCAGGGCAGGAATTGAGAGGGCCCTGAGGCTGCCTTTTAATTGTAGCTTTCTCTCCCATTCCCCCAGGCCTTAGCAGCAGCTGTAGCCTCCAGTCTTTGGCAACACCATGAAAGGCATTCATGGTGTTTTCGATGTGCCCTCAACACCCTGCTGTCCAGGTCCACTGGGTTTGTCTCCCCCACCAGCCACCCAGGACCTCCAGGTGCTCCCAGCTCCTTGTGGAAGGGAGAAGACAGTCTGATAAGCCTATTCATACCAAGTACTCCAGACTCAGTACCTCGCTTCTTCCAGGTTCTGTGTTCCTTTTAGAGCCTCACAAGGCCTCATCTTCCCAAGCGGGAGTCATCTCCACCCTTCCTACCCTGGCCCTGGCCCCATGCAAGCTCCTTGGAGGGTCGAGGTCCCCAGTCATTCCCCCAGAGAGAAGAGAGCTTCTGTTCTCTCTTGAGCTCCAGGGGCTGTGTTGGCCATAAAGGGAGCAGGGTCTTTTTCTGAACTGTGTAGGAGTTTGGAGATGTTGCTCCAGCCCTCTGGGCTTCCACATTCTCAGCAGCTCTGACTTCCCAGATGACAAAAAAGATGCCCCTGTCTCTTTGTCCAGATGACCCAAACAGGACATTTGTGGATACTGCTCCCTTGGCACCCCCACCCCCACCCCCACACACCAAAATAATGAGAGAGGGGAAGTGTCACACCCACCTCCTCTAATGGCAGCATTTTCCCCAATCTTTTAAAAACTTGACACAATGGTTTCTTAGACCATGATGAAAAGATCATTTAGAGAAAAAAAGTGTAAAGACCAATTGCTTTGCTCAAAATCCAGTGAAAACCCAAGGGCTTCCTCCCAGCTATGAGGGGCTCAGGCTCCAGCTCCCCAGGCCCATGTCCAGGCTCCCGTCTGAGCTTCAGAACCTGGTGGCTGGGCTTCGGCTCCCACACCAAGCCTCTCCAGAGCTCACCTTTGTGGAGCTGCAATCCCTCTGTTCCTCTCAAATCCCTTTTCTGTAGCCCTGAAGATTTTCCCACCATGGATTGCTCTCTCATTCTCCATAACATTTCAGTCCCCCAATTGTAGGGTCAGGGGACTGATTAGAGAAAAGGAAAGGTAAAAAAAGGGACTGAGAAATTATTCTTGCCATCCTCTTTCTTCACAGAGGGATATAACTGAGGCCGAGACATGGTGCTGATAATGACAGCAGCTGAGATTGACCAAGCATTTACCATGTGCCAGCTCTTGAGCTGAGCATTTCACATGCACTGGCTTATTTAATCCTCACAACAGTCCTCTAAGAAATATATTATTATTATCTCTGTTTTACAGAAAAGAAAACTGAGGTTTGGTGAGGTTAAATGACTTGCTCCAGGACACCAGCTACTAAGTGTCAGAACCAAGATTCTAACCCAGGAAATTCATATTTTAAAGCCCAGTGCTTTGAATCACCAGCTGTACTGCCTCCTCCATAGATTTTTTAAAATCATGTAACAAATTGGCAGTGTAATGGGCTCCAGAACCAAGGCTGTTGTCACTTGCTGCTCACCGCTAAAGGCCCAGTCCTTAGTGAGCACCTGTGATAAGGGCAGGACCTGGCCTGGCTGGGAGGCCCCGGCTGTCCTTTCCTGGTCCCTTCTCTCTCTGACCCAACCCAGCCCATTCAGGAAGAAGGCTTGAGTCGGGAGGGACCTGGGAGCTCATCTTGCTAAACTCCTCACTGTGACTTGCTCCAGGTCACAGGAGAGCCTAACTCCCAGAGCAGCCCTCTCCAGACCCTGACTCTGTTTTCTGAACCCTGCTCTGGCAGGCCAGGCCTTTCCAGGGCCACATCAGCTCCAAGAGTATTTTGGTGGTCAAGACTTGGTGGCAAGTCCCAACAAGTCCTCTCAGAGGGGATAAGATTAGAACAGGGACCTCAGCTATGACTCACAGAGGTGGTTGGGGTCAGGCCAGCCTGGCTCCTGTTACTGCTCTCCTCTGATTCACCAGTGGAAAAAAAATTGGTCCAAATAACTAAGAAAATGCCAGGAAAGCTATGGTAACTAGTGTGATGAAAATGTGTCAAACAGTCTATGAACCAAGTGTATGGTGTCCCATGATCATACTAATGTACACAGCTATGATTTAATAAAAAAATAAAAATAAAAAATAAATAAATAAACAAAACCTTTCCCCAGCTGCAAGCTTCCTCCCTCTCACAACCAACTGGGTGCTGTAGACTGGGGATGGGGCTTTGCCATTTCTCAGCCTCAGAACCTGGGCTTTTAGGAATTTCCTTCTTTGGGGCCCACCCTGATGTTGCCCAATCCTTCCCTCAGTTTATCCATCCTTCCGTTCTCCTCAGCCTCTAGCCAAAGTGGGTAGCCCACCTTCTTTGCTTCAGAGGGAAAACCCTAAGTCAGGAAAACCCTGGTACAGCCAGGCTGGGTCTACACCTCACTGAGACTTCTCAGATTTCACCAGAACTTTGAGGTGTGATGGCCTCACAGCAAGTATAAGGGACTTATGTGTCTCTTGTCACTCACTCAATGTTAAAGCCACGTCAGGATTGGTGAAATAGTTTTATGTGTGTGCCTGTGTGTGTGTGCATGTGTGCGTGTGGGTGAGTATGTGTAGAGGGAGTGTGGGGAAGGGGATCTATGAGCAGGCCTGGATAACCCACAGGGATCCCAGGGCCCTGTGCTCAGGAATCCTAGATCAGAGCTGAAAAACTCAGTTTCCCCATCTGTAGGATGGGTGACCCTGCATGCCAGTTTTTCCAGAGCCACTGGCTCCTAGATCACCAATGGTCTTGTCACACAGAGCCCTGGCTTGGGTCTGTGACAGATACTCATCATATTGCTAGACTCCCTTCCTGATCTGCGTCCTGGAGGCATCTGTGAAGGGGCAGCATGGGCCACCAGACATCCCCTGTCTGGGAGCAGGAGGGAAGAGGCTTGAGGAATAGAAAGGGTTGACTTCCAGTGAGACCAACCAATCTGTAGCTGTCACCCAGTACACCCATGGCCACCTGTGCTTTAGGTTCCGGTTGCCTCTTTTCACACAAGGCCTCAGGGTCCCTGGAATGGCAAATGCAGCAGTAACTGTGAAATTTCCTTTTCCTTTCTCTTCTCTCCTCTTCATTTTCAAGAACATGGCAGAGACACAACCGCCATGGTGCTGTGAATTATGGATGGAGTGATCATAGCTGGGAAGGCCTAGGACCTGGAACACCAGTATGAGGACAAAGCCAAGGCCATCAGGGAGCAGGACTTCTTCATCAGGATGGAGAAGATGCAAGAGACAGGCCCAGGCAGGGAGGATGGACATGTGTTCCTGTCTCTTGCCCAGCCTGGGAGCATGCTGGAAAAGGCTAGTGAGAGCCCAGAAACATTACTGTAACTAGGACCACCTGGCCTGGAGAAAAAGCAGGACAGCATCCCTTTAGAATCCCAATTGGCAAAGCAGAAAGATGCCCATTACAAAATCAACATGGATGTGGAACAACTGGGCAGGATGCTGATCACTCAGGGTGGGGCTGGTGGCCATTGTTTAAGCTTGAGCTGATGGGTAACAAAGAACTGCACTCTTCCATGGGACAGAGGGTGAGATGGGTGGAAGATGGCTTTAGATGGATAGTGTCATGGGTGAGGAGGGAATGTCATGTAGAAGGAAGAATGACTTAGGATCCATGGGAAGAATGAGGTATTATGGAATGTTGGGGAAACCCACTCACATGGGGTCTCCTTGCTCATGGATGAGTGGTCTCTGTATCCCCCAGTCACTAATTGCCTAGGACATAGAATCCTCAGGGTAGGTGGCAGGGTCTACTTTGGAAGGTGGCTGCACCCTACAGAAACCATGCTGAGCCTGGACTCCAGGAAGGCCGTGTGCTGGAGAAGCTGCGGCCACACACAGGGTGGCTCACGCCAGTGCAGGAGGTTGGCTCTCTGGCTCACCCTAAGCCTGCATCTTCCCTGTCTCATCAAGTCATGCAAGTCATGTTTGGCTGTGCCGCCCAAGGCCACCCTGTGTGTGGGGAGCACAGCTGGTGAACCCAGAAGGGCTCAGCATGACCTCCATCCTCTCTACTTCATTCCTGTTGCCTCCAGGGACAAGCAGGGCCAGCTCAGGTCGTTCCAGCTAACATCCCTCAGCAAACAACACCCCCACCCTTACTGACCAGGCCTTGTTTACACCACTGCCTTTGCTCCAGACCTGAGCATCACAGAATGCAGGGTGGAAGTTTAAGGGGATGGTGAGGGTCATAACATTGCCTAGGAGAAAGCCCACCCATCAGTTTCCTCCCAGAGTCACAGACTCCTCTCTCATCTAAAGGGGGACAGCAGGTGGGGGCTGAGGATATCTCTACAAACCCAGGCATCTTTGTTCCTACTTCTGATGGGACAGGGAGGATGCATGGGTACTGGGCCAGCAGAACAACTGAACTGACAGAGACATCTCTCACATCTGAAGGAAACCTCTGGGCACCACTGCTACCTTCTGATTTCAGTCTTTGCACCCACTCTGGTAGGGGATCCCTACAACTCTCTGATAACAAACTCATTCCTACCCTTGGGACACTCCTTCCTCACTGCAGCCTGCTTTGCCTGACTATCCCCTACTTATCCATCTAGTGTCAGTTCAGATATGACTCTTCCAGGAAGCCCTCATGGACTGCCTGCCCCACCATGTTTGTGTTAGTGTTAGGCAACAATGTTCCTCTGTGCTTCCACCCCCCACCCCCGCCCCCGGAGTTTCTCATATTTTATGATTTATTATACCATGTTGTCATTTCTGAGATGGCCATATGAACTATTGCCTTCCTGCTGCATTGTGAAACCTATGCAGAGTGCTGGGGACAGAGGTGAAGTTCCACTCCATCCCAGCAGTTTACATGGTGTCTTGGTCTATTTTCTATTGTTATAACTGAACACAACAGACTGAGAAATTTATAGAGAATAGAGGTTTATTTAGCTCACAGTTCTAGGACCTGGGAAGTCCAAGAGCATGACAGCAGCATTTGGTGAGGGCCTTCCTGCTGCCTCATGACATAGTGGGAGGCATCACATGGCAAGACAGAGCAAATGTGCTAGTTCAGGTCTCTCTTCCTCCTCTTCTAAAGCCACCAGTTCTACCATAGAGGGCACACCCAAATGATCCCATCTAATCCTAACGTTCAAATGTCCTGCCTCCATATACTATCAACATATGAATTTAGGGATTAAACATCCACTGAATTCTATTTGAGGGGCACATTCAAGCCATAGCATAGGAAAAAGCAAATATCTAAACTACTGTTAAAAAGTGGTGTCCTTATTCATGCTTGTGGTTGACCAGCCAACAACTTTTCCTTCAGCTTTATCATCATCATAATGACCATCTCCACCCCCTCTTTTGGGTACAGCTTTGTTAAGTTATAACTGATACATACCTATTTTCAGTGCACAGTTTGATCAAGTCTGACATATGCCACATCTGTGAAGCCATCACCAAAATCAAGATAACAAACATAGCCATCATCTCCAAAAGTTTCCTCCTGTCCTTGTAAACAACTTCCTTCTACCCTTCCCAGCCCCACACCTGGCCCCCAGCAGCAACCACTGTTCTGCTTTCTGTCCCTATAAATTAGTTTGCATTTTCTAGAGATTTATATAAATGGAATCATATAACATGTACTCTTTTTTGGTCTGGATTCTTTAACTCAACAGAATTATTTTGAGATTTATCTAAGCTATTGCATAAATCAGTAGTTCCTTCCTTTATTTGCTGACTAGTGTTCCATTGGATAGATATACCAGAATTTGTTTATCCATGCACCTGTCTATGGATATTTGAGTTGTTTCCAGTTTGGGATGATTATAAATAAAGTTGCTTAACATCTGCCTTTGCCCAACTTTGTGTAAATATATGCTTTCTTTTCCCCATATCACCACCTTTGTGTGTGGCCACTGCTGAATGGGAGAGGAGATGCTGGTGGGAAGGATGTCTTGAAAGGGAAGTAGCAGAGCATACGGTGGGAAACAGATGGTACTGGCTGAGGCCTTCACAGGGCAAAGGTTGGGTTTCCTGAGAGGTGCCTGGTTTCACACATCCCATACATCCTATGAAGGCTCCTGGCTCTTCATCCTTGGGGTCTATTCACTACATGAAGCTGAAGAGGATTTACAGGTTTCTTCACTTATCCCCAGTTTAGAATGGAGAATTATCTACCAGTACCATTCAATTCCCACTGGCCAGAAGGCAGGAACTCTCTTTTCCTCCCCATAGTCAGCACCTTTCATTCCTAATACACACACATACTCACACACACACACGGGTACACACACACACCAATCCTCTGCAGTAGAGAGGGTAAGAGCTGTAAGGTTGAGGGTCTAGAAGAAGAGAGGAAGGCTTCTTGGCTGGGAGGGTAGAGTTGCCCTAAGGCCCCTGGGAGCAGCTGCCCTGGCCTGACCTTGGTGCTATGGGGCCACTGACTGAAGGGGTAGCTGAGATATTGTGAAGTTTGAGGAACTCCATTGGTGTCTGGCTGCTTTTAATCTCCAGTGCATACCCCTTCCCCTGGACCTGAGGCTCAGCAATCCTTTAGGCCCCTAAGCTCCCACACTGGCTATTCCTGTACTCTAGCTGCCTGGGGTCAGCACATGGAAAACTGGCCTTCAAACTCCTCACTCCTCCACTCTCCTGTTACAGGCCACCCCCTTCCTTTACCCCTGGACCTCCCCATCTTCCAAGTGAGTCTCTTCTGTCCTTGGGCCCCATTTCCAAGGTCTTTTTCACTTTCCTCCCCCTTCAGGGAGGTTCCTTTGATCAGCTCAAGTCACTCCCTCAACCTGATTTGCCAACCTTCATCCTTTTTCACAAGGCCTGCCTATGTCCTGAAGTGACCTTCTTGTGGCGCCTCAAGGAGAAAGAGAACAAGACTGTCAGCATCTCAGAGGCTATGTCTGGCTCCCCTCCCCCTGCAGGTAGGCCTATGCTAGGCCCTAGGACAGGACAGTTTATTTTTCTGTTATTGTAGGCTCAGGCTGCTAAAACCAGGGACACAGGGGCTGATGAAGAGAGAGAGGGATTGGGAATAAGCTACTCCTTCACCTTTCCCATCTGATTGGGTCCCCAGAGCCCAGGAAAGGGGCAGAGTTGGGGCTAGAACCCAAAGGCTCTGACTATCCATTGGGTGCTCATCCCACCCTCAAATCCAGTCCACACATTTAACGAGGGCTCCTCCATGCTTAACGTGTGTGTTGGTGTCTGAGGGCCTGTGTGGTTGCCTTTAGGGAGGTTGCTGTCTAATCCAAAACACAAGGGACACAGGCTATGAGTCTAGCAAAAGAAGAGGGCCATTAGTCTTTGGGCTAGTGGTGAGAAGGGCACTCTAAGCAGACCCCTCCATCAAGGGGATGGGGTCCACCATGTTGGATGACTTCTCATCATCACCCTTAGTTCAGCCTTCTCTCTTCTTTTGATCCATTCACAGCTCCCCACATCCTCCCCCCAACATCTAGTTCCCTGATCCCAGGTCTTCTCTCAGGGGCACCTAGGAGAACAGTGTGGAGTTGCATCTTGGCAGAAAGTGCTGGCCGACAATACCTCCCCCTTCTTTTTTTGGCCTTCAGCACCAGATCTTTATTAAGAAATGACCATCCTCTACCCCCGCAGCAGCCCTAGATCCCACTTCGCCACCCCTCAAATCATCCAATCACCTGCAGCCCCCAAGACTGTGTTGGTGGGGCAGGTGACACTGTGATGATATGGAAATATTATTGCCTTCTACTATAAATACCCTCAGGCTCAGTGGCAGAGGTAGGGGTTGCTGAATATAGTATCTGGCCATGGATCTTGAGGAGTGTGAGAATGTGTGTGTGTGTTTATATCAGAATCACCTTGGGAGCTTATTAAAAATACATATACCCAGGCCCCACCCTGGACATACTGAGTCAGAATACCCAGGACATGTTGTGAAAAGGTATGTTCATATTTTTGACAACCACCAGCTAATTCTGACATCCTTTCACAGCCCCACCTTCCCCCAACCAAGTTGAAAACAAAGAGGTTGAGGTATGAGTGAGGTCAGATCTGGCCTCAGTCCTCCCACCATCCATTCAGGAGCAGGCCTGGAGACGCCAGCCTCATCTGGCCCCTCTGGAGGCATAGAGGCTCAGGTTTCATCCTCCTCACTGAGGAGCCCTGAGAGCCATCTGGAGAAGCAGGCCTTCTCCTCTCTCTGGTTCACAGGCTTGGTCCTTGTGGCTTGCCCCCACTGGTTACTCACCTGCACCTTGACAAGCTGGTAAACTCCACCATTTCAGATTCTGTAATTGGGTCCCTGGTCAACCTTGAGCTACTTTTGGATATGCTTTTCCCCCTTTTTGACTACAAGATTTTCCCTCCAGCTATTCTGGATAAGTACCCTCCTTCTTCCCCAACCTCTACTCCCCTTGCTCGGGGTCTCCAGAAAGCAGTGACAGGTTTGCAACACTCACTACTTCCACCACCAGTGCTCACCTCAGCACCACTATGGTCATCCTCACTGCAACAACCTTCATTACTCCCTAGTTCTCACTACCACTGTATTCACTGCTGCCCCCATCACCACCACTGCCAACAGCCGCAATGCCTCCAGGTTCCCACCACTGCTACCACTCACACAGACACCACCACCACCAGGCATCTCTGTGCTCTTAATCACCAACTCCACAAGCACTGTCATCTTGTCCTTTTCAAAGCAAACGTTTCCTCATATTGATGGAGAAGGTTTTTTTTCAGACAGCCACCTACTGACTAATGTAGATTCTCTTGCCCTTTGACTAAGGGGTGAAGGCCATGACTCAAGGAGGCAGAGGCAGGAGGACTGTGTGGTGGGGTGGAAGAGAAGGGAAATACCTTACAGCGCCTATCATTTAAGAAAGCAGAGCCAAATGGCATACCACAAATCATATTAAAAAGTGCCAGACAACACAATGGATGGATTTTGTGCCCTATAGCTATCAGACTGTGTGGCCATGATGATGCTGCCTCCTGCGTGGCTCTGGGCTAAGCGGGCCCCGTCTGCTCCCTACCCAAAGACTTCAGCTTCCCCAGGGGTGACCCAGTTCATCTCCAGCCTGGGAGTGGCTAGTGAGTATGTGCCAGACTCACATTGTTTCCATAGACACTCCCTATTTCCAGGTTATGTGTTGTGTTCACCCTTCCTGGTGCCAGCCCCTGCCCTGGCAGCCCCAAGTGCAGACACAGAGTCCAGAGGCACTTGGAACCAGGAATACATGGAGAGGTGCCCTTGGCTATGCCCAGCAGAGTCCTCTCCCACCACCCAGGGAGGGTAACCTGGGAGCTCAGGTGTCTTTCTTCTGCCCTTTCCCCCAGAGGGGGGTTACCTTTGTGTCTGAGATTGAGCTGGACCCTGATCAGGAGGCACCATCATCTGTGGACTTTCACTGGTATTACATTCTCTATTATTGCGTTCAATCATGTCTAGCCATTCTGTTGTGTCCCTCAAGTTCTCCCTCTGCTTTGCCAGGCTTTTCCTTCAAAGTCTCTGTAGAAGTTTAGACCCTTCTGGAAGTCATCTCTGTTTTTTTCTCTTTTTCCTTAGAGAACAGAGCTCAAACTGTCATGGTTTATTTCTTATGTGAGCTACAGATAACACCAACCTTGATTTCTAACAGAATCTTGATCTTGACCATATATTGACCTTAATACTGACCATCAATGGACTCTAACCCTAACCAAAGATAGAACCTAACCCTGGACTCAAACTCATGCTCCAACCCAACCTCTCTACTGTTTCAGAGATAAGCTATTGGTTACTGAAGGAAACCAGGTAAGAACTATGATGGCAGGTTCACCCTCTGCAGTGGTTGTAGCTTTCACACACACTTGCTGTTTCCATGAAGAGGGTGTTTCCTTTACTCTATTTAGAATCCTTTTCATCACAACTCCATCCCATGTTCTCCAGGGAACAGAAGAAGTAGGAAATGGTCTCTGGTTACATAGGGAGGAATTCTCTGCTAAGCCTGGAGCTCAGAGGAAGCCCTTGGCCGCCTAGTGGGGTCTGGATGTCACTGCATCAGAGTTGCAGGGAATATGAGTGCAGTATGAGAGGGAGGCAGCTGCTTGGAGCTTCTGTTTGTCACCTCGCGAGAACCAGAGGAACAACACTTTCCCCACTGCCAGCCAGCCGAGCCCAGTCCTTGGGCTTCCCTGCCCTCTGCAACTCCACAGTATCTCCCCCACTTTCATTCTCTTTCCTTCCCCTTTTCCTCCCCTCTCTCTTATTTTCTTATTGTCTATCTTTCTTTACTCTTTCCTCACCACTTTGCATCGAGTTTCTCTCTCTGCCCTTCTTGTGACCCTTCCCCTCTCTGTTATCAGCAGAGCTGTAGGCAGCTCCTACCTGTTTGCACAGTTTACTCCCACCTGACATTCTGGGGCTCCCCATGCTGATGCAAGTGTTGTCTAAGCCCTTTAACCAGAAACCTGAGCTGCATGTTTTCTGGTCTCTTCCATACAGAGCTTGGCTCATGGTGGAATCCAAAAACAGCTCAGTGAGGGAGACGTTGGAGGTGGAATGCTTTCATGTAACAAAGAGGGAAATTGAGATTCCCAGCCACTCCCCAACCCAGGAAGGCTGTTTTCCTGAGCAACCTACACTATTAGCAATGGAACTAGAAGCCTGGTCAGTTCTCTATCCCTCCCAGGCTGTGCCTTTCTCCATGTAAGGAAATGTTTCTTGTCCATTTGTACCTATTCATTTCAACTGAATTTCATTTAGCTCCTTTGGACTGGCCAATGACATAGAAATGTAATATCAGATAATCCTTGGACACATGAAAACATGTCTAGAAACCATGGCTCAGTTTCACCATGTAGGAAGAGGATGATGAGACCAACTGACCTGATTCAGAAGCAAACAGAGGATGCTGAGATTCAGTACAATTTTATGGAGATACACTGCTCCTGAAGACTAACTGAGATAAGGATGGGCAGGATGAAAGAAAAACTATGTCCTGAGTAAGAGAATGGTGTGAACACAGGTGTCTTGTCCTCCTTCCCATCCACTCAGATCACCCCTAGATTCTCACTGAAGTGGCCAAAATATTAGAAATGTAAATATAGAAAATATACAAGATCACAGACAATATGGAACAGTACCACTCTTATCCAGAAAATCTAGGGAGCTCTGCAAAATCACACATTGAAGGATAGGAGTGAGACCAATCTGCTGTGGTCCGTCCTGGGGAATAGCCCTCTTAGAGAGACGTGCATAGAAGAGAGCCTGCAGCCCCTACCACTGCTCCTAGCTTGAGGGATGGAGGTTAGAGGACAGGATGAATTGGGAGCAAATGAGGAACAATCTGCATGAACTCCATCCTACCTCAAGGCAGTAGCCAGTGTAACCAGCCTGTGAGGCACCAGGGCTTGAGCGGCAACAGCATCCCACAGAAAGCCCACAGGGAAGCAGAGTTTGCTCCTGGTAGAGCAGGAGACTCGATCCATTTGTGCTGCTATAACAGAATGCCTGAGATTGAGTAATTTACAAAGAATAGAAATTTACATCTTCATGTTTTGCAGGCCAGAAGTCCAAGATCAGGGCCCTGGCAAGTTTGGTGTCTAGTGAGGGCCTCAGTCTCTGTGTTTCCAAGATGGTGCCATTTTGCTGTGTTCTCTAGCGGGGAAAATCACCATGTCCTCACATAGTGGAATGCAAAAGGGACCTAAGCTAGTTCCCTCCAGCCCACTTATAACGCACTAATCCATTCACAAGAGCAGAGCCATCATGACTTCATTATTTTCCAAAGCGCCCCCCTTTTAATACTATCATAATGGGGGTTATATTTCAACATGAATTTTGAAGCAGGCACATTCAAACCATAGCACAGGGCAATGAGTTGATTTGTGAAAGGAGGCTGTGCCCAACTATGGTTTATACCTATTAAGAAGGCCAGAACTAATGGGAAAACAGAAGTAGAAAATAACTCCCAAAATACTAAGCCAATATCCCAGACACATAGCTTCCCTTCAAGCATGCTCATCACTGCCTTCATTCCCATTTTGAAATAATTGAATAAATTATTACCACCCACCTTTTAAGGTATGGCAGCAGGATTTGTACAGCAACTAAGACGTGATGGGAACTAAGGGCCATCTGATGGGTTGCACTGGCCAGGCAAACACCATATCTGGTCAAGTTGTCCTCAGGAGGAAGTCTAAAAACCCAGCACGGATCAGACAGAATCTAGAGGGAAAAACAGTACCACAATAAAAATTCAAAAGATAAATACACTTTTGTCAAATATTTAGTATAGAAAACAGAAGAAATATTGGAAAATAACTCCTTTATATTCTCAAACAATTCAAGAAAATGTGAACTCTATGAAAAAGGATATAAAATACAGGGTGATAAAATATTAGACTGAAATGAAAAGGGAGAAGATAATAAATTTAAGAAAAAAGAGGTATTGGTGTTGGGGAAAGACAGGAAGAAAATTAGAAATGCCATAGCAGAATTGAAATCTTCTTTAGAAATGGAAAGAGGAATTTGACACTGCAGAAATTAGGATCAATGATGTGATGGATATTTGAGAAATTTTTTCAGGATGCAAATGAAAAAATAAGGGGACAGAATGATTAAAAAAGAACATAGATGTTCAACGTGGATGGGAAAGTTCAATACTGTTAAGATGTCAGTTCTTTCCAACTTGATCTATAGATACAATATAATCCCAATCAAAATTTATGCAAGTTATTTTCTGGATATCAGGAAACTGATTCTAAAATTTATATAGAGAGGCAAAAGATCCAAAACAGCCAACACAATACTGAAGGAGAACAAAGTTGGAAGACTGACACTTTCTGGTTCAAGACACTATAAAGTTGCAATGAGTTAGACAGTGTGGTATTGGTGAAAGAATAAACAAATAGACCAATAGAATAGAACAGAGAGCTCAGAAATAGACCCTCTATCTACTGATCTTTGACAAAGGAGAAAAGGCAATACATTGGAGCACAGATAGTCTTTTTAACAAATGGTGCTAGAACAATTGGATATCCATGTACAAAAAATAATAAATCTAGACATGAACTTTATACCCTTCACAAAAATGAACTCAAAACAGATCATTGGGTGGCGCCTGTGGCTCAAGGAGTAGGGTGCTGGTCCCATATGCCGGAGGTGGTGGGTTCAAGCCCAGACCCCGACAAAAAAAAACAGATCATTGACCTAAATTTAAAGTGTAAAACTATAGGGCGGCGCCTGTGGCTCAGTGAGTAGGGCGCCGGCCCCATATGCCGAGGGTGGCGGGTTCAAACCCAGCCCCGGCCAAACTGCAACCAAAAAAAAAATAGCCGGGCGTTGTGGCGGGCGCCTGTAGTCCCAGCTATTCTGGAGGCTGAGGCAAGAGAATCGCTTAAGCCCACGAGTTGGAGGTTGCTGTGAGCCGTGTGACGCCACGGCACTCTACCCAAGGGCGGTACAGTGAGACTCTGTCTCTACAAAAAAAAAAAAAAAAAATTGTAAAACTATAAAATTCCTAGATGATAATATAGGAGAAAATCTATAACCTTAGTCAGGGTAATGACTTTTTCAATGTAACACCAAAGCCATAAACTATGAAAGAAATAATTAATATGCTACTCAAGAAAATGAGAAGACAGCCTTAGATCGGGAGAAAATATTTGTAAAAGGATTGTTTTATTCAAAATATCTGATAAAGGACTGCTTATCCAAAATGTACAAAGAATACTTAAAATTCAGTAACGAGGGAACAAACACACTGAATTTTAAAAAGGGCAAGAGATCTCAGTAGACACCTCACCAAACAAGGTATACAGATAATAAGTAAGCATAAGAAAAGATGCTCTACCTCAGGTGTCATCAGAAAAATTCAAATTAAAATGAGATGCCATGTATACCTATCGGAATGGCCAAAATGCAAAACATTGGCAATTCCACATGCTGCTGAGGATTGGAACAACAGGAACTCTTACTCACTGATGGGAGGAATATGAAAGACTGTACAGCCACTTAGGAAGACAGTTTGGCAGTTACTTTCAAAACCCAGAACCTAAGCATACTCTCACCTACCACATGATCCAGCAATCATGCTCCTTGGTATTTATCCAAAAGAGTTACAACCTGCACATAGATGTTTATAACAGATTTTTTAAATAATTGCCAAAAGCAGGAGATAACCAAGGTGTCTTTGAGTAGATAAATGAGTAAATGAAGGTGGTACATCCAGGCAATGCAATATTTTTCAGTGCCAAAGATAAATGAGCTGTCAAACCATGAAAATGCATGAAGGAAACTTAAATGTATATTAGCAAGTAAAAGAAGTCAATGTGAATGGGCTATACACTGTTTGAGTCCAACTGTATGACATTCTAGAAAAGGCAAAATTATGGAAACAGTAAGAAGATCAGTGGCTTCCAGGGGCCCAGAGGGGAGACAGGGACGAATAGGTAAAGTACAGAGAAAGTTTTAGGGCAATGAAAGTGTTCTGTGTGATACTACCATGCAAACACAAACCAGACAAATTGTCATCTATGTAAGGGTCCCAAGAGTATTACATCCAATAAGAAATATGGGGCACTTGAAGAGACAATAATCCAGCAATAAAGAACTTGAAGGCTGAGCGCAGTGGCTCCCATCTAGGAGGCCAAGGCGGTAGGATCACTTGAGCTCAGGAGTTCAAGACCAGCTTGAGAAAGACCAAGACCCCAATTTCTACTACAGATAGAAAAATTTTCTGGGTGTACAAGCAGAAGCCTGTAGTCCCAGCTACTCAGGAGGCTGAGGCAGGAGGATCTCTTGAGCCCAGAAGTGCGAGGTTGCAGTAAGGTATGACGATGCCATTGCATTCTATCTTGGGCAACAGAGCAAGACTTGGTCTTGAAAAAAACAAAAAGAGAGAGAAAGAGTATAAAATAGTATTGTCAATGAGCACTATTAAATATAGACTTGGGTCTAAGTAATCATGACTACACTTGTCTAAAGTTGGAGAGAAGATACCTGAGACCCAGGTGGCCATTTCTATGTACAGCTTTTATTTTAGATTCCTTAATTCTTTGACCATAAATAATTCATCTAAACCATGAAGGTGATAACTTGATAGAAGTTGTGTGTAATTAATCTGTACACCTAAGATGTGTGCACTATATTGCCTATAGGTTACATCATCATTAAAAATAATTAAACACAGAGTAGGCATTCTTTTTGTCTTTGGGGGATGCCATGCCATCTCCCTGCTCTCTGCTCTTCTTTCAATCTCTTTGCCCCCTCTCTCTAATTTTTCTCTTTCTACCTCTCTCTTTATAAAATATAAAATAAATTCATACTTTTATATCCTCTAAAAACAAACAAATGAAAGAACCTAAAAAAAATCCACTTATATCCAAAGCATTGGAATTCTCACACCTAGGAAGAAATACTACTAGCTGGATACCCTTTAGAGCAAATAATTGTCCCTATGATGTCTTTGTGTGAATTAGAAAATGTCACTCCCTTTCTCAGGATCCTTTACTTTTATCTCTTAAAAATCATGGTAATAAGTATATAATAAGTCTTTGATGGCTATGATTAAATGATATTCCCTTAGTTTTGGTGAACTTGTATAGTGCACAATCTGTACAACCTTAAGTTTTAGCTTTGGCTGCCCTGCCTGTTACAACCCCTTCCCTTATAGCCTTTGCCTCCACCTACAGTGAGAGTGGACCAAAACTTCACTGCTTTCTTGCCTGGTTGGCAGAGTTCATCAATGCTGGCTAATCTTTATTTCAAAACTTAATTTCTGGATTTATATGGTAACTTTCTCTCCGTAGGGCAAGTTTGCCACAAGTTCACCAGATTTCTTGCTACAATGGCCAGAAATGAGTGGATGATCCCTATATCTCAAGATGGCTTGGAAGTCTCTTGTCTTTTTCTAAATCTACCACATACAATGTATTTTGGAGCCTACTTGTGGGTAGGAATGAGCCTGCTGTTGGTCATAGCTGTCCTGTGTGTGACCAGGCACTCAGGGGAAGCAAACTAGTGGGCATAGACTATTAAGGACCCCTTGGCTTATTTCAGAAAGCCTGCTACCCAGGAACAGGAATTCAACCTCTCCTCTTCCCTATACACCTGTATGAAGCCATCTGTTCAGGTCTGCTGGGTAACACCCATCCTTACCTTCCTGCTTTGTTGGTCCCCTAAGGGTGGCCAATGCCTCTACTTTCTCTTCTCTTCCAGAATTAATGACACTAATCAAAGGAATTTGAGAGCACTTTTATTCTCATGATCTGTAAGTTTTCCTAATCCCTTGATAGATATAAAGCCCCGTATTTCTTACCATAGAATCAACTCATTAATAACTTCTTTCAAAGAATAAATGGGATTAACAAATTTTAACCACTCTCTATTGGAAAGAGTTCAGTGGTTCTAGAGTTTGCGTGTATGTTTTCCTAAAGTTGAATTTTACAAATTGTAATGAATAAAGTGTCTAAGTATGACAAAATACCTGCGCAAATTACTCTTTCCCAAATTGCACCAGTTTAGTAAATGTTGCTACTACAGAACACTATAGGGAGTCTCACCAACTACCCTTAAATGAGATAATAGGGTTAAGACTGATGTAAACTATGGCTAGTAATTTCAGAAGAAGTTATAAAAAGGTGAGTACTTCTCTCTTTTGAAGCAAATGACCAGTTGTGAGTGAAACTTTCTGCATCCATCTGGTCCCACGAAACCTGTGGGGTCAGGGAGACCTGCTTAGACCTTATTTGAAAGAGAGAAAGGAAGGAAAGAAAGAAGGTAGCAGGCAAGGAAAGAAGGAGAGAGAAGGGAAGAAAGCTTGTCAGCAGGTGGCTGTGTGAATGTCTAAGTCTAATGTAACATTTAGAGCAGAGGTTCTCAACCTTCCTAATGCTGCGATGTATTTTCGTTATTACAAAGGGACCCACAGGATGTATTTTCATTATTACCAAGGGACCCACAGGTTGAGAACTGCAGATTTAGAGTATCTGAAGACTCATTTTTAGGCTCCTGCTGTCCTGAAATTCCTTCCTTATTGTTATACTAAAACAGTGTTTCTGAACTGGGAGGGATTTAGCAATGACTGAAGACATTTTTGCTTGTCACAACCTAGGGAGGGGTGTTGCTGCTGGCATCTAGTGAGTAGAGGCCATGGATGCTGCTAAATATTCTACAATGCACAGGACAGTTCCTTCCCCTGGGATTCATCCAACCCCAAATGTCTGTAGTGTAGAGTTCAAGAGACTCTGTTTGAAAAGAACCAGAATTAGGCCAACACAGAGAATGGGATTGCCTCTAATAAAGATAAGCACCAAAAATATGTCGAAAGGCTTCCCTTTAACTGCCCCCCATGACCCCCATCTCACCCCCATAGTGACTTGCTCCAGGTGAGTCTAATTTAGCTATGTCTCTCCTTCAGCACCTGAGCTGTGGATCATAGCAAAATCTCTCCTTTTCCAGCCCATATGTGGAGGCCTTTCCTCCTTCTTGTTGGTTATCGGCTGTGGTCAGAAACCTTAAGGCCATTCTGGCAGCTTCCCACATCCCCACATGCCCATTCTGGGGTTGTCAGGCCTTGTTCCTTCACAGATGGAGAGGCGTTTATGGCTTTGAGACCATTTGTGCTCCTACTTGTCTGCCCTGACTGACCTATAAACTTTCTCTCTGCCTGAGCTCTCTGCCTGGGAGCAAGCTCCCCTAAGCTTAAACCACAGCACCAAGTCCTCACATCATCCCTCCCAGCTGGCCAATACTGACATGGCTCTGGTTTCTGCAGTGCCCTGGACCCATTAGGCACAGAAGAGGCAGCACCCAGGCCTCACAAGATTTTCAGGGGCTCTAAAATGTTTAAATTCCATCTACTTTCAAAATCAAAAGAAAAAACGAATAGTGTATAACATTTGAATTAGTCTTTCACCAACCCAGTTGTAAAATTACCTAGGAGGTAATTTTAAATATATATATTTTCAGGGAGGGAGATGCCTATGAAGGGAGCAGTGCCTGGGTCTGTGAAAGTCATGATGGGGCCCTGTGTTTCTGGAAGCACACTCAGCCTGGGGACCAGGGTATTAGCAGGTGAATCAGAGCTGTGGAAGCTAAAGGAAATCTGGCAAGAATCTCCCTTCCACTTCCAGGAAACACTCTTTTAACTTTTTAAGAAATTGTTTATCTATCAAGTCCTGCTGTTTTCACCAGGGAATCTCTTAGACTTACTTTAGTGAGTTGACATAACCCCACATAACCTCCCTTTCTGTCCGAGACATCCAACATTGGATAGAGCCGCCCCCACAGGTTGTAAATCAGGCTTACAGAACTTTCCCGGCTTCCCTCCAACTGTGAGGTGGATTCTGGAGCCTTCAGCAGTCTGTGCTGGGCTAGTCTTTCCTTCAGGATTTTCTAGTGAGGACGTACTCCTCGGATGTTCAAGGGTGATGCCTGAGGATGATGACTTAATTTGTGCCATGTCTGGGAACTGTCCTTAGACTTAAAAAAAAAAAAAAATTGGGGGCAAGCCTCCAAAGTATGCCCATGGTATGACCCATCTTCACCAGACAACTTCTCTTCTCTTTCCCTACCAACTTGGAGCCAACCTGGGAAAAAAAGGAAAGGAAGCAGAGCCTAGAGCAACTGCAAGCTGTAAGAAATGTGAAACAGAGTCCCGAGAGGAATGGCAACAGCACAGATGAATTATGATGATCTAGTATATTTATGACACCAAAAATATGATAAGAAATGCAATTGTATGCCAATTACAAAACCTACCATGATACTAAAGTGGCATAGAAGGATTAGAAATCAAAGGATGTGTAAAAGCATGCCAGATGAGGAAAAAGAAAGACAGCAGAAGTCATAAGAACATGAAACTACATGATTCAATTGGACAAAGAATCATTTGATAAATGCTAGAGCATATGTCTGCTTTAGTACACATAAACCTTTATGTACCTATTAACACACGTTTGGACTTCATAGAGCAAAATCTGCTAAATATGCAAGGAGAAATTAATAGGAGCATGGCATTATGGGAGATTTAGTGTGCCCATCTCACCATTTGACTAATGAAATAACTACACAAGCAAGAGTATCCAGCATCTGGATAACACAGTTCATAAAGCAGGATTAACGTGCTTATAAACCTCACATCCTATAAACAGAATATGCTTCCTTTTCAAGTGCTTACGATACATTAAAAATAATCACATCTTATGCCACAAAGAATGCCTCAAAATAAAAATCTCAAACTGTGCAGACTATATTTTCTGACTACAACATAATAACCCTAGACATTACTAACAAAAATTAAAGCAAAAATTTCAACTACTTAGGAATTTACATTCATCTTCTGAATAACTCTTGGAATAAAGAGGAAATTAATTCTTCAATTGCAGATTTTTAAGGCAATAATGACAATGAGAAAGCCAATATACTCAACTTTGTATATATCATACAATCATCATCACGTTAAAAAAAAAAAGCCATGGAAATGATAGGAATACAATGCATTAGAGCCTGAACAATGTTTGTCCCAAAGTCAATTTGAGTGCCTATTAGGAGTGAGGGGCCTTATACTGTTTCCTTATCTAATATTCCCAACACCTGTAAGATAAGAATTAATGCCCACTTTCACAGATGGGAAAAATGAAACTTAGAGTGTCTATGCTTTGTCAAATATCACATATTTAATGGATACAGAGTGAGGATTATGACGACTGCTCTTCCCTGTACCACTTTCATGTGCTGGCATTCTTTGTCTCCAAATAACATGGGGGGCCAGAGATGGTTTAATTCTAGCTGGGAAGCTAAGTTTGCAACCTGGAATAAGTTAGTGATTGGTCCACCTGGAGGAGGACATGAATCATCATGGGTTGGGGTATGATGACCTTCATCACATCCTATCAGACAGACACTGGTGTGTGTCAGCACTGGGCATAGGACAGATAGGCATCAGGGCTACAGAGGGCAAGTGACCACAGAGAGCTTCTAGGGGCAAGCTTGCACACCATCCCAACAGTAAATAAAACAAAGTACACTGTGATAAGAGCCATACTGGAGCCTCAGGGGGGCTGGCAGAAACAGGACAAGCTTGGCTTTTGAAGCCTGGGTTGGTAGAGAGAGGGAAAGATGCTCTTGATAGATGAGTGACTTAGATGAAAGCTTGGGAACTGAGCTGAGTGCAAGGCTGACTATGCAGGGTCCTGAGCAGGGCTGAGGTTGACTTTGCTCTCAATGGCTGGCAGCGCAGGTCTTGGGCTTCTCTTTTTTGGTGGAGAAGCCCCAGTCTCACCAGTACAGCAGTGGGCTCAGCTCACCTCCTACTCACCTCTCAAAGATACCTGCAGAGAATGGGGTGTCTCTAACATCTCCACTTTCTCCTCATTCTTTAAACATCTTCACTATCCTTCCCTGTGAGTGCTCAAGGCACACTTGAAAAATGAGATTTGTGGCAACACATTTGATGGGATTAAAGGATTCAAATCATCTTGTGACCATGCTGGTAGCTGAGGGTGGAGTTGTGGATGTCTGTGGCCAGAGCCCAGCTCTTGGGCAGGACTCGTGGGCTGCCCTTCACATCTTCTTGGCTGCTTTTGAGGAACTGAAAAAGGCCCCTCCCTTCCTCATCACATGGTCATGTCCCAAAGGCAGAGACTATGTATCCATCTCAAAGGCCCCTGGAGCAGCATGTGGTCTGTATTCTCCCACCCTCTTTGGCATGGTTTCACCAAGGCTCCCTGACATTTTGGACAGAAGGACACAGCACTGCCGCTCACAGACCAGGAAGGCTGGAACATTAGCTTTGCGGAATGTTAGAGTTCCTCTAACCCAGCATTTCCCAACCACCAGTTCATGGACAGACATAGGGCCAGTGCACATTCTCAACGGTCTGCACAATTTTCACTTTCCCATGTTTCTTACCTCCTAAATCAGACATACAGAAACATATCCAGGTGGTTCCCAGCTTCCACAGACAGATCCCAGGCATTTGGCCAGTGTTCCCATGGGGCTGCAAGTGTGCAACATTGTTGCCTGAGTTCTGAGCCCAACTTCTGTCCTTTACTTCCAGCATGACAATGAGCCTGTGGAATCACATCCTCACACCCTCCTCCTATCCTGCCTACACCCTGCAGGACAAGTCGAGGTTTGCTTTACTTGCAGGGTTTACATAAGCAATCTCCTCTTCCTGACCCAGCCTGTCTTCCCTTGTCTTCCTGGCAAACCCCCACTCACCAGGTGTCACCTTCTTGAGTGGTGTTTTTACTGGACTTACTCTCTGAAACTAAGTTGGTGACCCTGGTCCATGATCCCCCAGGACACTGTCCACCCATTCACTATGCAAACATTCACATACACACACACCCTCACACTCAACCTACATGATCATTCAGGTCTATTTTCACTCTCTTCCCCACCAGCCTGTGAATTTCTTGAGAGAGGCAACCTAGACTCCTCCACCACTATGTCCTCAGGGCCTGGCATGGTACCCAGCATCTGGTAGGTGTCCAGTAAATTTCCATTGAACGAATGAGTGGGTGAATGGATGGGTAGATAGATGGGTAGATGGGTGGGTGGGTAGATGGATGAGTTCATGGATTATTTAAAGGGAGTCCAAACTTTTCTATTTATACTCCAGCATGAAGGGGGTGGGAAAAAATGCTTCTGGCTAAGACCCACTCAAGATGGTCCACTCCTTTTTCTCTGCCTCATCTACATGAAAACTGTATCCCATAATCAAAATGGAAATATTTGAGAAACACTTGCTTGTTACTTGCCTCTCCTTTCTCTCCATCAAGGGCCAAGGAGAGAATTCAGGACTACTCCTTAGTGTCTCAGGGTCTAGAAGAAGCTTTCAATGGTCTTTTCAAGGACAGCTGTGTGTGTGTGTGTGCGCGCACACACACACCAGTAGCCAGGTATATGGGGTGTGGAGAGGAACATCAGGCTGTCCTTATCGCCTAAATTGACTTTAAGCTTCCATCTGCCCTTGATTCGTCCTTCCTACCATTCATTCTACCAGATCAGTAGTTTTGTCTGTTGCAGCCTTGTCCTCTCAGGATGGATAACCACTGTTGGTGGGTTGGATGGATCACAAACATGTACACATATTCACACATTCATACACACCCACACTTGGTCATAAACACAATCACATACCAACCAGTACTCTCATGCTTACACACAAATGCACTCTCACACATGTACCTTCTGTTTCTAATCAATAGGGAGTCAACTGATAATCAAAGAGCAGGGTCAGAATCCCAGTAATTCCCAATTGCAGCAATCTCTGTAGGTGGATCAGGAACCGAGTAGGGTGGTCTACATCTTATTTGAGTTGAGGCACAGCCACTAGAGAATGATGTGGCCTTTTCAGTGCCACGACCTTGACCCTGGCTCCTTAGAACACAGAACATCAGCACTTCACCAGCAGGCTGCCTCATTTGCCCCCTGACTCTCCATAGGAATGGTGGAAATTGCTCCAAAGGAGGACACAGATTAATAAGCATAATGGTTTTGGATTTTTCATGCCTTTATTGAGGTATAATTCACATGCCATAAAATTTACTTATAATGACAATGTCATCGGTTATTTTTAGTAAACTCAGAGTTAGTTGTGCAATCATCACACAATCAA
Organism: Nycticebus coucang; assembly: GCF_027406575.1. Taxonomy (NCBI): domain Eukaryota; kingdom Metazoa; phylum Chordata; class Mammalia; order Primates; family Lorisidae; genus Nycticebus; species Nycticebus coucang. The sequence goes on along the minus strand of NC_069783.1, from coordinate 70,489,287 downwards.
GCTTTAGAGCCTCTCCATCACTGCATCGAGATTCTCAGACTGAGGACAACCCCCTCCTTTCCTAAGTTATTAAGAATTTTCACATAAATGGGAGCATATTCTTTGGGGAGAGTAATAAGGTTCTTAGTCACTTATACCTTAATGTGAATTAATTTAATACACTGATACTTTCACAAATTTACTTAATGTTTAGTATTCTTTCCACTGTTGGTGGGGCTGGTGAGAGGCTGATGTCCTCTGGGCCCCTTAGCCAGGGGCTAGGTCACTGCACTAAAAGGGCCATGTCATTGTCCAGTGACTCTGCCTCAGCTCAGGTAAGACGTAGGATGTTTTTCTCTTCCCTGATGCTGCCACACTAGGGAAGGCCACACTTGGCAACAGAAATAGGTGTGAAGTGTTGAAGTGCCCTTCCCAAGGAGCCAAAGTTTTGTGGAGACAGTATGGTAGTTACACGGTAACCGTGAAGAAAAGTGAACATGCAGTGGGTAACAGGTGCAAAAGGACAGGGCACTCTTTTCAGGACAAGGAGAGGGCAGGGAAGTGTCAAGGGCCCTGACGGGGGAAGCTGGGAGGCCAGAGGTCAGAGTGGCAAAGCGGATGGGAAGAGTGTGGGGGCATGCCAAGCCCACTGGGACATTGTGAGGAGGCAGGTGTATCAGAGCTCCTCCGTGAGCCCCATCAGGGGATCTGGCAAGGCCAGACATTTCAGGGAGCTCAGAGGTTCCTGGGTACTTTGGCCAGCCCTGTTGGACAGTGAATACCACTCAGTAAGAGGCAGGGCAGAAGGCTTACCTAACTAAGTCCAGCCAAGACCAGACCTGCCTCCAGATGCTGTCACAGGGAGATGTGGGCCAGGCTCCCTTGAGTATGACCTGACACAGCATGGCCCCAGGGTAGCCCCAGCACAGCTAACTAATCCTTGCCTCCTCCTTTCTCTCTCAGTTCTCTCTCTCTTCCAGGACTTGGTTCCACCTCACTTTATTTTTTCCGCTATCCCTTGCCCCAACCGCTGCTCTCATTTCCTCTTTCCACAGTGTAAGAGAATTTCAGCTGGAGCAGACTACAGTGTGCGGTGGGCCTGGGGGGGGGCATCCAGAGGTCACTGGAGCCAAGAGGGCCCCAGGCAGGGGCTGAGTAATGCGTCACTGCCAGGGATTGGCAGGGGCTGTAGCCCTGGGGGGTTGGGAACAAGGGAGTGCCTAGGAAGTGGGAGGTAGAGGGAAGTAGGGAGCCTGGAGCCTGCCAGAGGGGACCTGAGATGGGGGCAGGGAGGCCATGTGAGCTCTGAGGGGAGATTCTTATTGGCCACTTCTTGTCTAAATCCCCAAGGTCTTAGGTGGGATCTCCTGGCTCTGGCTTCGGTGGTACCACCCCTGCCAAGAATCTCTTTCCCTCCCTCCCTCCCTTCTTTCCTTCCTTCCTTCCTTCCTTTCTTCCTTTCTTCCTTCCCTCCTTTCTTTCTAATTAAACTAAATAATAAAGGGACTGTGTCTATCTCTATTTCTTTGTAGCCAAGTCTGAGCCTCGGCTGATCCTGGAAGCCAACCAGGTACATGGAAAGAGGAAAAAGCAACAGCCAAAGAAAATGAAGCGATGGCTTGGAGGCCAAATGGAGGCTGTGGGCAGGGATCTGCAGGAGGCCCTAAGGGGCCACGGAAGGGGGTGTGTGTGTCTGGCCTCTGAGCAGAGTGGAAAAGCAAGTCAGGGCTGGGTCTCCCACTGTGGGCTGCTGGGGGATGGTCAGCTGAGGTTGGAGACAGGACACAGGCCTGGGGCTCCTTTTGGATAGAGCTTCCTAAGTCTTCTTGAAGGGCCCACAGAGAGCTGGGAGGTCTCCAAGCTTGATGGGGAACAGGAGAGAGGTGTGGTGGGCTGGCCTGGTGGGAAGAGGGGGTCATTCTGTGCTCAAAGATGCTGCCCAATCTGGTGTCCCAGGCTCCATATGATCTAGCCCAAGCTCACTTTAGCCCACTGCTCCTTCATCCTACCAACCTGACTCCCATGTCCCCACGTCCAGCTGAATGCCCCTGTGAGGAGCGTTAGATCTGGGCCCCAAGAAGGAAAATGCATGGAAAGGGTGGGAAGAAGGAGAAGTGACTCTGCCCCACAGACTTTTCCTGGGAAGGAGAAATTGCACACCTGCAGCTTTGCTGCCGTTAGCTGTTGCTATCCACCCTGTGCCCTGTGCCCACTGCTCTAGTTGGTGCAGGAGCTCTTAAACACTACAGAGCCAGAGCCCCCCATACAGTTTGCTGTGTGTACTCCAGGCCCCTCAGACCCTTCTCACATACCAACCCCTGCCTCATATTATGTCCCACAAATGCTTTTCTCAGCTCTTGGGATAGAGTCCAAGTTCCTCAAGTATGGCCCCAGAGGCCCTGCCTGGTCCCCCAATCAGACCCCCTCTACCACTCCAACACCATATCCTGACACCCTCACCTTGCCCGTGTCCTCGTGTCCACTTTTACCACTAGTGATTTTCCCAGCATTCTGCATTCTTCCTGCCCCTACCTGGGATGTTCCCTGCCAGGACAATAATCTTCAACATGCACCTGGTTAATGCCTCTCATCCTAGCACCAAGGACAGCGCCTGGCACAGTGCAGATGCCAACAAGAAATGATGAACTGGGGAGTCTTCCAGACTCTGCCCTCCTTCCCCTCCCTCAGGCTGGGCTAGGCATCCCTAGCTGGGTTAAGATTCCTTGGCTTTGCTCACATTATATTGAAATAGACTGACCGCTTATGTAGATGACAGGATTTTAGGATTTTCATGGATGTGCTTTTTCATTCCAGTATTTACGTTCATCCCATGGCTTTCTCCTATTTTGGCTAGAATGTGAGGCATCGATTCCTCAGGGAAGGGCTGTTATAAAGAATGAAATAGCCTTCTCAGGGTTCACAGCATAGACGCTGAGGGGATGAAAGAAGATACAAGTCTAGATAGGAATGCCCCAGATCAGGGTCGGGGTGGGGGTGGGGGAAGGGAGCTGGGCTGAGCAGGAAGATACTGCACCCAGATGTATCCAGAGGAGGGAATGGCATCGAGAAAGGCATCACCCCCCTTGGTAGGCAGAGTCCATTAGAGACACCAGGCATCCAGGTGGGAGCTGGTTGGAGCAACCCTAGACTCCCTGATGTCCACTTCAGTGGCTCCTGGGAAGTTCTCCCTGACATCTGGACAGTATCTGCTGTGGGAAGCAGCTGGAATGTTGCCAATTGACCACGAGGAAAAGGCAGAAGCCACTCTCTGTGCTCCATGCCCACTCAGTCTTCACCTAACTGATCCAGGATGGACCCTCACATCACAGGGATGAGGGACAGATTCCTATACCCCTTTCACACTCAACAGAACAAAGCCTTTTCAAGACATCCTCCCATGCTGGACAGTAGCAAAGAGTGCACATCTTGATTATTCTCCTTTCTCTTCCACACTAAGCCAAGAGCCCTGGGACATCTCCCTGGCACATTGTAGGTTCTCAATACATCTGAGATAGGTACAGAACCTCAGATCTACTCAGGGAAAAAATGTGATTCTTTAAAAATAGTCAGCTTCCTATAATCCTTGCAGCAAGGGTAGAACTAAGACAATGTTCCGGATAATAAAATATAAGGGAGGCAATAAGATAAAATAGTGGATGGGGAAGGCTTATCAAAAGAACAGACTCAACTGACATGTTTTTTTTCAGCTTTTGCCCTTTGCCCTTCATCTTTCACCTTTCATCCAGCTTTGTGTTTAGAACATAGATACAATGTTCAGAGGTATAAGAACCAGTTTGCAATGATGAGGATAAATTTTATACACTAAGGCTAGAAATGCAAATTGGTAAAGGAAGTGTGAATTTGTGGAGGCCAAACTATGCCGTCCTTGAATTATCTATCTTTGAATTTCTTGCTAGTACATATATGTATCAGTTAGCAGTTTCCTCAATTGTGCTGCATAACAAATTATCCCAAAAGTTTAAAATCACAATCACTTATTGCCACTCTTGCATCTAAGGATCAGCTGGTCTTGGCTCAAAGTTGCAGATTAAGGCTATTCCATGGGTTTTTCATCCTGAAATTGGCACATTCCCAGAGCATGTTCTTCCCACAGTGATAGTGGAATCCTGAGAAGGCAAGTTCAACTGTGCAAGCACATTGCAAGTCCCTGCTTGCATCATGTCTGCTAGCTTCCCATTAGCTAAAGCAAGTCACACAAACGAATCCACAGAGTTGGGGGATGATAAAATATACTTTACCTCTAGTAGAAGGAACCACAAATTCACATGGAAAAGGGCAAAGACTTATAGAGAAGTGAAGAACTGGGGCCAATAATGAGAAAATGTATGCTAAATGTTTTTTTCTTTTTTTTGAGACAGAGTCTTACTATCTCACCCTGGGTAGAGTGCTATGGTGTTACAGCTCACAACAACCTCCAACTCTTGGGCTTTAGAGATTCTCTTGCCTCAGCCTCCCAAGTAGCTGGGACTATAGCCGCCTGCCACAATGCCCAGCTATTTTTTGGTTGTAGTTGTCATTGTTGTTCAGCAGGCCCGGGCTAGATCTGAACCTGCCAGCGATGGTATATGTGGCTGGCGCCCCAGCTGCTGAGATATAGGCACTGAGCCTTGTAAGCTAAATGTTAAGAGGCTATAATGGGCCAGGCACCATTTTAGGTGTTTTGTATTTATTAATTATCTCATTTAACCCTTACAACAACTTATCTGAAGCAGGTGCTATTAAATTTACTTTGCAGATTAAAATAAAAACCCATGGCTCAAGAGATTAACACATCTCTTGTGAAAAGGTAGGGCTGGGGCTCAAGCCTAATTCTGGCACTCCAAAGGCTATTCTCATCCATTACATCACGTGTCTTACTTATTTTCCTAGAGCAGTGGTTCTCAATCTTCCTAATGCCTCGACCCTTTAATACAGTTCCTCATGTTGTGGTAACCCCCAACCATAAAATTATTTTCATTGCTACTTCATAACTGTAATTTTGCTACTGTTATGAATCGTAATGTAAATATCTGATATGCAGGATGTATTTTCATTGTTACAAAGGGGTCGCAACCCACAGGTTGAGAACTGCTGTCCTAGAGTCTTCTGAGAAAAAACAGATGTCTGACTTTGACAACCAACATACCAACCACTGGACAGAATGTCAACTTGATGTCTTGTCACCGCAGGCTGAGTTGATTCCAAGGTATGGGTTGAAGGTGGGCAAAGAAAGGCTCTGAGAATCCAGACTGCATCAGTAATAAGCAACAGAAATTTAATCTGATTGACTTAAGCAAAGAACGGCTATTCAATATTGATAGGAATTACACAAAAGCATAGAAAGACAGGCTCAAAAAACAGGCAAGAGCAGGGAGGGCTGAAAAGTCAGAGCACAGCCAGAGCAAAGCATGCCACAGAAGGGGACCTAAGACTCCCCGGCCCTGCACACTGGGCACTACTGCTGGCCCTGCTCCTGCTGCTGCCCCTCAAAACTGGAGCCTGCTGAGATAGCCACCACCAGAATCATTCTTCTCTGTCCTGGATTTAAAGCCCAGACAGGGTCCCTTCAGGCCTGAGTGGATGCCCATGTCCCAACTTCTGGGGAAGTATCTGGCTTCGGTATCTGTAGTGCTAGTGGGGGATGGGATCTGTCTTGCACCTGGACTCATTCAGTTAGGGATACCTTCAAACGCAGGGAAAGGGCTCAAAAGCTAGGAAGCCTCCGCAGTCTCAGCAGTCAGCAGGTAGTATGATCAGTGAGTAAAGAAAGGAAAGGGGGGCCTATTCCCTGGATCTGCATACCTGTTCATACCCCTCTATGGGGGTATGTGAGGCAGCTGTGAGGCAGTAGGGTAGAGAGTTGGAGCCTGTGCATTCTGCCCTGTGGGCCCTCACCCCGCTATGGGCCATTTTATGATACTCTTTCTCTCCCTTCTTTGCTTCTGGTCTGATGAGAGGAAAGTGTCACCCACAGAAGCTTCTGGAGGACAACATAGGGCAAGTGACAGGCCTCAGCCTTTAAGTGCTATTAAGACTACAGAGAAGGGGCTGGGAATGTCAGGGAGAGCTTGGCTAAATTGGGCCTTGGAAGAAGGAGTTTATTTCAGGAGGGGGATGAAGTAAGGCATTTTGCTGTGAGTGGGGTTGTGGGCAGGAGGAATTCTCTGTCCCTTTCCCATCTCCTACTGAGATATGCCTATAGATCCCTGGCTGCCAGCTTTCCTGGGGCTGGGGGTAAGGGAAGACAGAGGTGGTCTGTGTTCAGGCCCAAGCCCAGCTAACCAGGAAGTGTGTTAATAGAAGCTTTATAGATGTTGGGAAGATGGAACTTCAGATCCTGTTTCTGCTTTTTCTGACTTTGAGTGAGTTACTTCCTATTGCTGAGCCTCAGGGCACCAGCCCAGCTTTCCGGTAAGCCCACTAGTGCACCTTCTGCTAGGTCTGCTGGGAGCAGTGCAGGGATAGCAGGTGTAAAGGGCTTAGGGCATCGTATGGCACATAGACGTGCTAGATAGGCTTTGTGATGCTGTCACCGCTGCCTCTGCTGCTGCTGACAACACCAGCTCAATGCTGTGAAGTACCTAGCATGCAGGTAGGAGACAGAGTAGGCTGCAAATAAATACTTGGTCCTTCCCTCATTCCCTGCTCTCGGTGCCCTCTCTCCCTCCCCTGGTGCACAATGTCCTCAGGCTGGCCTTACCCACGAATGGGGCTGACTGGGGTCACCACATCCCTCAGATCTCTGGGTGTGTAGTTAAGGTGCTGCAGCAGGGCAGCCTGCAGGAGGCGTAGGCCCTCCCACCTCATCAGCTTCTGCATCCTGAAAAGCCTGATAGAGGCCCTTGGCCTCCAAAGCTCCTAGGACAGGCTTGGCAGGACTCCTTTGAGCCTCTGGGAGGGCCACCCTGGGATAGGAGTTCCTGGTGTCAGGGTCTGGCTACTATGCACCCTCCAGCACTGCAGATCTGTGCCCAGAGCTGCCTGTCTCCTCCCATTCAACCCACTGTGCAGCCCGGGGCCAGTCCAGCCGCCTGTTCCCCTCCCCGCCTCCGTCCCAGCACAGAAGCCCTGTCAAGGATCACTGCAAAGCACCACGTGGAGATCTAATCTGGGGCGGGGGCGCCGAGCTGAGGCGGGGTGGAAGGGGTCGACGAGAGGAGGAAATTAATGATTAAATAATGGGTTCCAAATGTAGCGGCTCCGAGCGAAATCCCCAGCCGCGAGCCGGCGGGCTGCACGCTCTCGGCCCGGCTCCAGGAGCCCCACGGAGGCCCAAGCAGGCGGCGGAGTTGCTGGTGGCGGCGGGGTGGGCAGCTCCCCCCAGGCCGGTCAAACAGTCCCGGCCAGGACGTAGGGTCAGCGGAGCTGTCTGCGGGGCCCTGGTGATTCCTGATGACAGGTGGGAGCCCTGCCACTTGGAGCAGGGACCCAGGGGGGATGCGGCAGTGGGGCTGAGCCCAGCAGGGAGGAGGCCTCTGCTGGCAGCTGGGCCAGGCTACAGCCACTTTTGGCCTCCGTGCCTGGCACTGACACCCCCGTTTCATTCCATCACTTCATCCTCCTGCCTACCCTGAGCCTCAACTCGTCCTAGAGGAAGCCCCAGGAATGAATCTGAGGAGAAGTGAAGGCCCGCCAAATGTCACTCCCGATTCTCCCCAACAATTAGAGCCCTTCCATGGTCACAACCAGGCTCACCTCTCATGCAGGGTGCGCAGACTCCTGCACTGAAACTTTGGGCTTGTCTGGAGCAAATTCCCTCTCATTGTGCCTCAGTTTCCCTCTGAACACTGAGGGCTGGAGTTCTCCATAGCATTCCCCTGGAGCTAGGAGTATTTTGTATGCATTTTTCTCTCTGACCAGTAGGAAAGGTGTGTGAGCCAGCACCCTTCACGCTCAGTCAGGCAACACTCACTACCTGTATGGTTTTCAACCAGAAGGTCCTGCTTGGGCCACCGACAAGCCTCCTGCCTGTGGGGGCAGGGCCCAGGTCTGGGAAGTGGGGGACATCTTGGCCCCAGCGTTCCTTTCTTCCTTCTCTGGAACCCTGCGTGGAGCCTGAAATTTTCCACACTGAGCCTTTGGCTGCAGATGCTGGAACTTTTGCAATTTCCTGACTTGAAAATGACTCCCCCACCCCTACGCCTTCCACTACCTCCCCTAGGTCTTGTGGGGGTGATCACCTCAGCAGGGGCTCCAAGCCCACATTGTGGGGAACACAAATTGAGGCTTTGACTGTGATGTTGAAAAGCACACTCTGTCTGGAAGCTCCCGTTCTGCTGTCTGCCATCATCTGCCTGTCTCACCTAGGGCCTGCCTGGGGAATGGCTGGCTTAAAGGCCCAGGAAAGTGGAGATCAGAGGGGCAAGGGGGAAATCAACCTCCAGGTAAATTGGATTGAATGGTGGGAATAGAATTACTGTGTCTAAGTTCAACCACACAGAACAGAATTTTGTCTGGAGTTTGGGCCACTCCTCCCCTCCAAGGCTAGGTGGGGACTGTCTGGTCCTGGGAAGTTGACACATATAGCCCTGAGGAGCATTGGGTTCAGAGCCTGGGACCAAAACAACACTCAGAAAAAACTGGAAGCCAAGGCACCCAGCTCTGCTTCCAGCAGTCCTTATAGTGCCAAACCTGTCACAGGTAGCCCCGTCTACTTCAAATGCGGCTACAGCCAGGGCAGAGTTGCCAAGCAGATGATCCCTCTGCAGGTTAGAGTAGAGAGGGAGAGGTGCTTATATGCTTTGCTCAGTGCTGCTGGGCCCTGTTATTTTTCTATTCCTGTGTCTCTCCAGAGGGTTGTGTGTGTTGTCTTGGGGCTGGTAGCCCAGACGGGGCCAAAGCCTACTGTGGGCCTGTGTCGCACTCTGCTGAGCTCTGAGGCACCAATCCTGGGTCACTTTTAATGGATTTCCATTCTTTACTACTCTGAAAAGGCAGGCCTAATAAACAGTAGGCCAAATATGCCTAGGGCCTTCCTCTCCCCGGGTCCCCTACACTGCCTCATCCAAGATCCACACGCTTTTCTGGATTGCGCATGAAGAATTTTAATAAAAACAAGCAATTCAGAAGGTTTGGTGGGGTGGGCAGGCTGGCCATGTGAACTTGGTGCTAGTCCTGGCCTGGGAGGAAGGATGGGAGGCTGTCCTAGGAACAAGCACTCCCAAGACAAATATGGCAACATTGTCTTCTCCCTTTGAAGATGGAGTGTCCAGGCTGGGAGTCGGCCACACAGAGTGAGAGGGAAGGGTCTAGGAGGAAGAGGGCCAAAGAGAGGGGGTCAGGGCTGACAGGAATCAGAATGTGGGGCTCTATCATTTAGGAAACTCCCTGAGGGTAGGTGTTTAGAGTAAGTGTTTGTAAGCGTAAGGGGAAGAAGTTTTCCTTGGCTTTGCCACCTTTCTGGCCTCAAGTTGTCACCTCACTCAGTACCATCTCCCTCACTCCCCTACACATACAGTTCAATCAGATACCTGCTATTCCCAATATGAAAATCAGCCGCTAAAGGCCCCAAGACATGGCACAGATGGGATAAAAACAAAACTGAAAACTTTTAATTCCTTGGTTCTGTGGAGATGGATGTTTTCCAAAAGAAATTTAATTAAAGACAGAAAAAGACTAACATAAACCAAAAAATCATGCACATATGTGAAAAGTGCCATGATGGCCCTGGAGGCCTGGCCTGGAAAAGTCTGGACACTGGACTCCAGAAATCCAGCAGCTGGGCCTGGGGCAATGACCTCGTTTGCAGCAGTTTCAGGAGGTGCTGGCACTTCTCGGCCCTCCTCAAGGTGTGAGCCAGGCAGTCTAGTGGCCCAGGTCAGGGAGGCTTAGCTCTTGGCCACTGCTCCAGGCTATCCAGACTCAGAGGTCAGGACCCTGCCTACCACCCTGCTACACTGCCTCTCATTGCTCATTAGCAAGGCAATGGGAGTTGAAGCTCCCTGGTACGACCAGAGCTCAGGTAAGAACTGCCTGTTCTGGAGAAGTGTCTGAACTTTTACTCAGGTGGATCTTTTTCTCTCTTTCTTTCTTCTTTTTTTTAAGCAAACACTGGTCTATTTTTGTGATTTTAAATTTTTACAAGATTTTCTTAGTCTGAATCAGTCCAGCACATTGTGGCCAGTAACTCCCCCACCCCTTTATGCAGCCAGCCTCAACCACATCCAGGCTTCAGAAATAGTTCAGTTTCCTCCTAAAAGCTCCCCTGGACCCATGTGATTTTCTTTCTGAACTGACAGGGGTCTTTTCAGATTTCGGCAGTGTGACGGACGTATCTCCTTCCAGAGCTCTGGTCTCATCCCTCACCGTGTTGTTCTGTTCAGGCTGGTGGCTTGTCCTTGTCCCTGCGATGCAGGACTCCTGTGGCTACAGTGCCACTTCCCTGGGGAGATAAAGGCCTGCCTCTATCCAGCCTGACTCTAGGCCCTTGCATCTGGGAAGGGTCCTCCAAGACAGACCTCTTCTAGGTCTACCAGGACCCAAAAGTGGGAATCAGTGAATGAATTGTGAATGGTGAACACATATTCAGTCTGCACACCAGAGCCTTTCCCAAATGCCTAGGGAGAGCACTCATTCCATATTAACCTCTCCTTATTACACACTTAGAACATCATTGTCCCATATCAATTCTCTCCAAGCCTTCCTATGTCCCTAATATCCTCTTTTTTTTTTTCAGTTATTATATTTTTTATTTTTTAAACTTTAGTCATGTAAATTTTTTTTTTTTTATTGTTGGGGATTCATTGAGGGTACAATAAGCCAGGTTACACTGATTGCAATTGTTAGGTAAAATCCCTCTTGCAATCATGTCTTGCCCCCATAAAGTGTGACACACACCAAGGCCCCACCCCCCTCCCTCCATCCCTCTTTCTGCTTCCCCCCCCCATAACCTTAATTGTCATTAATTGTCCTCATATCAAAATCGAGTACATAGGATTCATGCTTCTCCATTCTTGTGATGCTTTACTAAGAATAATGTCTTCCACTTCCGTCCTGGTTAATACGAAGGATGTAAAGTCTCCATTTTTTTTAATGGCTGAATAGTATTCCATGGTATACATATACCACAGCTTGTTAATCCATTCCTGGGTTGGTGGGCAGTTAGGCTCTTAATAGTTAGAACCATGCCTGGTACACAGTAGATGCTCAACAAATGCCTGTGGACCGAGTGACTTAAAACTCAGGCTGTCACCCTACTCGTTTTGCATCTGCACCCCTCACATCTAAGCTTAAGCTTTTTCCTTTCCGCATCATGACCAGTCATGATTTTCCTGGCAGCATTTGTCTTAAGATTCTAGAACCCTAAGTGTCTCAGCTCTCTCCCTCTCTAAGCTTCTAGAGAGAAGTGGCCTTACATTTTAATTTCCATGTCACCTGTCAGAACATTGTGCCTAACACTCATACAAGTAACCATTATGTGACTAAATGGAGAGGGACAGACTGAAGCTGACAATTAACGAATGACTATTTCCTCAGTGCTTTTGGAAACCCACTGGCTATATAAGTGTTACTATTTAACAGAAGTCCTCTCATTTTACTTTTCTAAGTAATTTCTTCTTGCTGATCACAATTAAGTCCAAAAAAGAATATCATTTCCCCCAGTAGCTTTATAGGCTTCTGGAAGGTGACTTTTCTATCCTTTATCCACCTTCCATCTCTCCCCAAAAAGGCATTTAGCAATCAACAAGGTATCAGTCAGGATAGTAAGTAACAGATGACCCTCAATAATCAGTGACTTGGCATAACATGGTCTGGGCAGCTGCCCCAGGCAGGGTCTTCCGGGTAAGGTCCAGAGGCTGCCCCTCCACCCCAACAGCATTTCCATAGCTGCGGTAACAAGGACAGGGAGCAAGGCCAGAGTGGGACATGGCCAGTTAAGGTTTCCACCAGAAGGGGTGCACGTCAATTCCACTCACATTTCTTGATCAAGGCAAGTCACGTGGCCACTCTTATTTTCTAAGGAATGGGGAGTGGCATCTCCCATGTACCTGGAAGAAGAGGAACACAGTACTGGGTCCCTGCCACACAGGAATCAGTGCCAAACTTGGGCCTGCTGAGGCTTCTGGAGGTTCAGCCTGTGGCTGAGATGAGAAACAGAACAAAGGCAACAACATCACCCTGAGTTCGAACCAGGACTCGACTGTTCGGTCACTCTACTTACTATATCAGTCACTTCCTGTGATTTTTGCCAGGAGCTCTGACAGGAGTCCTGAGTAATCACAGCTTCATAGTCACCATCAGGGAAAACTTTGTCAAACTTCCATCAGGCCAGTGGTCTTCAAGTCAGATCTCTGGGACTGGGGCCTGGTACCTGGGGCCTGAGTTTCTTCCCCTGGGGTCTTTCATCAAAGCCTTGCCCCTGCTGAGGGGACAATCCAGGGGAGGGTGACTGGAAAGAGGCAGTTTGCTATGTTGTGTTGTCTGCCACAGCGTCTCCTCTGCTGCAGCCCACTGGCTTCTGCCTCTTCCCTCCCTGACACTGCCACACATCATGGAATCTCTTTCTCTCAATTTTCTTGGCCAAATCTTATGGTCTGAGTTTCTGAGGTACAATCTACTGGCAGGCCAGAGAGCAGATTTGATCTGTGGTTTAAAAATCCATAAGAAAAAGAACGGGAGGGAAGAGAAGGAAGAAGAGAAGTATTGAATTAACCCTTCCAGTTAGGGCAAGACCGCCCAAACTCCTGATGTAGCATCTGTCCCAGGCCCCTTAAGGATCAGCTGCCTGGATGTTCAATACAGCAGCCCCCAGATTCAGTCCTCATCAGCCCTGCCTCCCGCTCAAGCTTCTCTGCTGCCTCATCTGCCTCTTGAGGTTCCCAGTGACTCCTCCCAGTCACTCCTCGGGCTCTAAGACCCCGACTCCCAGGGACAACCACACTAGAGTCCATTACCCCAATGCCTCAGATGAACCAGGGAGACCGAGATCCCACCTCTGTAACCAGCTGCCTGCAGCCTTTCATCCCGTCTCTTGCTGATGATGTGAGACCTGGCAAAGCTCCTCTGTCACCTGTGAACTTACCACCTCTTTTCTTTTCCTGGGATGTGAGCAATGGAAGTCTCCCCCTCGTGGCTTGGAACACCATATGCACTGACTCTCAAGCTTGATCCTGTGCTTGGAACACTCTGCTGGGCTCTAGACAGCCTTCTTTCTGGATGCTCCCCAGGGGAGTGCCACAGACGCGCCATATTAGCAAGTCCAGAACTGAGCTCCTGGTCCTCCTGTTCCAGCCCCTATATCCCTCCTCCCCCACATTCCCCATCCCTGTCACAAGCTCCTCTGCTTCATGTCAGAAGTCCGCCTGCTTCCTCTCCCTGACCTACCACATCCATCTACTACCAAGTCCCGTTCTACCTTCCAGAACATCCAGAATCCCTTCCCCTCACTTCCTTCTGTCTCCACCCCACCACCTTCATCTAAGTCTCCATCATCTCTTGCTGCTCTGCAGCCCACGCTGTCCTCCCCCGAGCTGCCACAGGGTACTGAGTTGACCAGGGTTATGTTACCTCCTCAGCAGGTTTGCACCTGCCTCAGGATGTCATGGCTCTCAGGCTGTGCACAGACTGTCCCTGCCTGTCCCTTCCCAGTCTCACTCCTACCATGTCAGCCCGTCATTAGGGTTTTAAACAAGACAAGCGATTTCCCAACTCAGGGCCTTTGGCCTTGCTGTTCTTTTGTCTAGAATGGTTTCCCCCATTTGTCAACTGGTTAATGTCTTCTTATCTCAGGTCATGGATGTACTACCATCGCCTCAAAAAGCGCTCCCTGATCCTTAGTCTAAAGGCTCCCTCCTGCTGTTTCCTCTCACAGCACCCGGCACCTTTCCTTCATAACACTCCTGAAATATGAAATGACACATTTGCAGGCAAGGTTGTTTGCTATTTGATGTATGGCTCTCACACCAGAGAAGGGACCATGTCTGGTTAAGTCCTGACTCTAATCTCTGTGCCTCCGATAGTACTTGGCACATAGTAAGTGCTCAATAAATCTTTAGCGAAAAATGGATCATTGGCCTTACAGATGGACTGTAACTGAGGATCAGATTGGCCAAGTGACCTGCATGGTGTATGAATGCCCAGGCTAAGACTAGAACTCATTTCCCCCAAGTCCCCTATTATCTCCCCCATCAACACCACCGCCATCTTATTTATGCTACACATACCACTTCTGCCACAAAGAGGGACTAATTTCTAAGAATACTGGGACAGGGGTGGGAAATAGGTCTCAAGTAGAGGCTGCACTACACAGTTCTAACTTTTTTGCTGTTCTAGCCACCCCAGACTTCTCCCTGTGCCCCACACATCAACCATCATGGTCAATGGGACTCAGTGCAAAGATTTCCCACCTGGTGTACCACCCTTCCTCCCCACCCTACCCTTTCCCAGCACTCTGGATCCTGTGCAAGGTTCATTTATTCCAGAAAACCTTTTTCGACTGCTGGGGTCCATAGCACTCTGCTAGTGCTAAGCTGCTTTGGGGGCCCTTCAGGGATGTAGAGCTCTCCTTCCTCTAAAGACTATCTTTTTCCAAAGATGAGGCTATCCTTTTGTACCTCCTGGGATGATTAGTGCTGTGTTTCAGGCACTGTCTGGATCAGGGACATCAAAGTGAATAAGACAACATCTTTACTCTCATGAAAATTAGATTGCAGTGGGGGTCAGACAATTGATAAGTAAATAAGTAAATGAATAATATAATTTCCTCTGGTGATAAGGGGACACGTGGTATTGGAGAGAACCTGATTTATACTCAGGCTTCCTGTGAGGTGATGACATCAGAGCAGAAACCTAAAGGATGGGGGAAATTGGAGTGCCCTGGGTTAAAGACATGGAAGAAGAGATCAGCTGTTGCCTGGAGTGAGGTCTCCTCTGCCTCCTACTCCAGGTAAGTAGGGGTAGGGGAGGAATCTGGGGAAAGGTCCTGAGAAGCTGGGAGAAGATGCCTATGGGGAAAGATGTCCCCTTTTGTGGGTAACGCTGGCTTCTTCCTTTGTTTCTGCCACAGTGGCCTGGCAGAAGCTGGTGTCTGAGCACACTAGCAACACTGCCTTCTTAGTTGATTTTTAATGATATGCTTTCTCAATGGCTAGCCTGAATCCATACAGCTCCTTCTCCACTTAAATCTCTGGGCTTAGTGGGCAGAGTTCAGGGACAGGTCTGAGTAAGTCAGAGAACTTCTGTTTTTCTGCATTGCTCCTGTCTGTCTCCCTCTACCACAGCTTATCATTATAGAGCTTGAGTCTTTCTGTAGAAGTCCATTTCCTCCCTGGGTAGGCTGAGCAAGAGTTGCCTTAGGTCCTTGCCTGAGGAGGCAGGTAGGAAATCATCCTAGCCATCTGCTGGCCCCTAGCCTTGCTCTCACCTCCTGACACTTTGGTAAATTCAGCCACATCCTAACCCTGCTTCAAGGTCAGGGCTACTGAGGTTCTGCCTGAGGCGCATGCAGATGAGTTTGGGGTATTTGTTGGAAGGAGTGTACTGTACATACAATCCCAGCCTGTAGGAGGGCAGAGGTCAGCACTGAGGGCCTGTAACACTCTCTCCACTCAGAACAGTTCCCAGCTCCCAAGCCAGTCCTGGGAGGAGAGAAAGGAAAGGACCCACATGAGTCAGGAGCGACTCAGAGGTGAAGACGGGGGCACCAACAGAGCAGACTTCGGAAATACCCAATCTAGGGGCTGGGAGGCTGAGGAATCTGGGCACTCCTGGGGGTGGGGAGGTGGTGTTAGGCTCCAGAGGGGGCTGGTTCATCAAGAATAGGTACTAGTGAGTAGGCAGGTGCTCAGAGCCCGGGGTTCTCGGTGCTTTTGGCCTGGAGAAACTTTGGGAAGCTGTAGTAGTGACATGGACAGAGGGTGAGGTTGATGCGCCCAAGCTGTGGTCATATTCTCCAACTTTTAGTTCATTTCTTACTTTCTTAGGGCAAAACATCCCCCTTCTTCTCTACCATTGACATTCAGCATCATCTGCCTTAGCTTGGCTTTCTGGAACCATTTTCCTGCCACTGTCATCCATAAGGGTCTTCCCAGGCTGGGCCCCATATCACTGAGGGCTATACAAACACACACACACACACACACACACACACACACACACACACACACGAGTTTTGTGCTTCCTTCTGACATATGGGATATACCACATACAGGACATAAGCTAGAAACCTAGCTTAGATCTCTGTGGTCTCCAAAGCCTTTACACTGAACCTCCATCTGCTCATCCATTTTGGTGGGCAGGGGCTCGCCCATAGCTGGGAACAAAGAGAAGGTCCAGTGTGGCCCTCCAGGCTGACAATCTGGTGAAGCAGCAGACAGAAAGATGAACAGCACTATTTCATAAAACTGAGAGTGAGTGTGTGGGAGAGGCACAGACCATAGGCATCATAGTTGGAGCCTTCCAGAAGCAGACCCTAAGACAAGGCTTTGGGTGAAATCTCCATATTATACTTATAAATTTGCCTTTTTAATTTTTATTGAGCTCTATTTTACATACAGTTAATTGCACAAATTTTAGATGCATGGTCTGATAAGTTTTGACAAATATATACACTGGTAAAAACTGCACCTCGGTCATGGTACAGGATATTCCCATCACACTTATGCCACTTTTCAGCTACTCCTCCTCTCCTCCACCCCCAAAGCAAGCCACTGTTCTGATTTTTATCATGCTAGCTTTGTCTGATCTTGAACTTTACATAAATGGAATTATACAGTATGTGCTCTTATATATCTAACTTCTTTCATTCAAATTGATGTTTCTGAGATTTATCCATATGGTTGCATGTATCAGTAGTTCGCTCCTTTTATTGCTGCATAGTATTCCTCGACAGGATTATATTACAATTTCTTTATTCATCTGTTGATGGACATTTAGGTTGCTTTCCTTTTGGGGTATTATGAGTAATCTTCTGTGAATTGTAACTAATCATGTACAAATCTTTCTGTGAATCTTTGGTTTCATTTCTCTTGGGTAAATACCTAGAAGCAGAGTTGCTGGCTATATGTTGGGTATAAGTTTAACTTTATAAGAAACTGACAAACAGTTCTTCCAAATTCAGTTGTACCTTTAAGACATTTAGTTGTATCCTTTAAGACATTTTCTTAAAGGATATAACTAATCCTTTGTGGTCCCTAAGGGTAGAACTAAAACCTAGAAGCATCAAGGAATTATTTTCATTCTACACGAAGAAGAAGTCTTTAAAATCGTCCCCTCCACCAGCTGAGCCTGGGATGGGATGATTTCTTTGGGAGTGGAAATATTCTGGGATTCTGGCTCCTAAATGTATCTAAACATAGCCTGGAGATGTCTTTTAAGATCCCCCTGGCTCTCAGAGACTGTGTCCCTCAAATGGAAGTTACATACAAGGTTGTGGAAAGGAGAAAGTTGACTCTACTTTTTCATCCAGCCATTTCACGTCCATCTGAGCCAGAGCTGCAGGATTCTGGCTTCATGTTGGAGAGGCCAACATTCTGTTGATAAAGGAGAAGGGGGCTCAGTGCCTGTAGCTCAGCAGCTAGGGCTCCAGCCACATACACAGGAGCTGGTGGGTTCAAACCCAGCCTGGGCCTGCCAAACAACTACAACCAAAAAATAGCCGAGTGTTGTGGTAGGCACCTGTAGTTCCAGCTACTTGGGAGGCTGAGGTAAGAGAATCACTTTAGCCCAAGAGTTTGAGTTGCTGTGAGATGTGATGACACGGCACTCTACTGAGAGTAAGATAGTGAGACTCTGTCTCAAAATAAATAAATAAATAAATAAAATAAAGATAAAGGAGAAGAGCTGGAGTCTTTGCCAGGCAGCCCACCCCGACTCCCATCTCAGGGCTCTTCACCACCAACAGCGTCACAGCACAAAACAAAAGTGCTTCTCACCAATAGTGCTTCTCAAGATCAATCAAGTCCTAGAATTGACGAAATACAGTATTTTCTGGGTCTTGTGCCAGTTCTCAGGAAAAAAAAAAAAGAGAGAGCCAAAATTAACTGCAGTGTTCTATTCATCAGAGAGCCTTGCTCCCGCTGATCAGGTAGAATAAGGAAGTCCCCTTCCTCAGATTTTTGCATTCTGGCATGCTCTGTACCCATTCCCTCAGGAACCCTAGTCCTGTGGGGGAGACCTGGGAGAACTCCTTTCCAGAAGCAAGTCACAGCTCTTGACCTCAGGGATGACTCCAGGGTCTGCCTTTCTCTTTCTGGGTCCCAGCCTTAACATCTTCCTGGAGAGAGGTCAGATGAGGGACACAGACTAGTGAGAGAATGGGGAGCCCAGGCAGGATCAAGATATTTCTAAGGTTCCCGGGAGAAAAGGACCCTTTGTGGAGGGGTTAGGGGCAGAGCAAAGAATGCATCCTTCCTGGAATAGACTTGAAGCCACAGATTAGCAGTTGTAGTCCTCACATGGCACCCCCACTATTGCCAACTTTAAGGGAATTTCCATCTCCTTTTTGCCCCTCAGTTCACCCTCCACCCCTGCCCAGTCCCCAGAATGGGTGGGAAGGGAACTTTGGAAATTCCCTTTTTAGGAACATGGGTGACCGAAAGCAGAACAAAGGGATACTGAAAACCGAAAAGGTCTCTCAACCCCCACGTTCCACTTTCATCCTCAGCCACATCATCCTCTGAAAGGAAGAGGACTCACCAGACTCATCTGCAGGTGCTGAATTTTCCCAAGGCCTCCAGCCCACCCTCCTCCAGTCTCCCAGCTGCCCATCCCACTGGGGAGTCAGCAGGCTCAGCCGACAGCTGGGTTGTGCAATCAGCAGCCCAGATGTGGCTGGGACTCTGGCTTGCGGCAGCTGCCTCTGTCATCACCCAGAGCCTATGGCCTTCATTTCACCCTTGAGCTGTACTCTAGCAACATTCCTGTCCCCATCCCAGACAGGCCCCACCCAGCCACCATCCGCCTCCAGCAGCTCCAGAGAACACTTAGTGGCCGAGAATCACAGCTCAGCTCAGCTATACTATGCTGTGCCACCAGTGGAGGGTGAGGGTCACCCTAACTTGGCCTTAAGACCTACGAGCTAAAGCTTGAGCTCTGAGTTCTCTACTAAATTTTCTCTGCATTCCTGAGGCCCTTGAGTTTAGTGATGCATTTATTGCTCTCCACAGGAACTGGAAAAGATATAAAATCTCTTTTATTGCCCTTGGGTATTCTAAACAGGGCAAGGTCACATCCCGTTCTGCAGCTACCATGACCACTGTTTTCGCAAAACCTTGGGTGTGGTCAATCAACAGCAAAGCCATTGATTGTTTGGTCCTAGAATTGGCAGTTGGTCAGGCTTACAATCGCCCACTCTCTCCCTCACGTAAGATGGCCTGGCCCAGCAGATGCACTGAAATTGTTTACAAAAGAGAAAAATGAAATGAAGTTTCACAGAGATGGAGAGAGTTACCCAAGGTCACACAGTAAAACAGTGGCAGAGATGGGATCAAAGCTCAAGTTTGGGCCTTGTAATCATATATCCTTTCCTCTACACCATGATCTTTGACTTCATCATGGTGGTGACACTGTGGTGGTCATGATGGTAGTGGTGGTGATGGTAATGGTGGAAATATGACAATAATGCTAATGACAATGGTAGAAATGGCAGTGGTAATAATGACAATAATGGTGATGGTGGTGGTGATAGTGGTGGTGATGGCAGTAATGGTGATGTGATGGTGGTAATGATGATGGTTAAGGAGATTATAGTTTACTTGCTGGTATACATATACCACAGTCTGTTAATCCATTTCTGAGTAGGTGGGCACTTGGGTTGCTTCCACATCTTGGCAATTGTGAATTGAGCTGCAATAAATATTCTGGTGCAAATGTCTTTGAGGTAAAATGATTTTTCTTCTTCTGGATAGATACTTAGTAATGAGATTGTGGGTACTATTCAGCCATAAGAAAGGATGGAGACTTTACATCTTTTGTGTTTACCTAGATGGAGTTGAAACACATTCTTCTCAGTGGAAAAAAAAATCCAATGTACTCAGTACTAATATGAAACCAATATATAAACAACTACACACTCACTCAAAAGAAAAAACAAAAATATAGTCTAGCAAGGGGAAGGAGAAAGGAGGGGGAGGATGGAGGGCAATTGTCTGGAGGAGGGAGGGCGACTGTCTGGAAGAGGGAGGGCAATTGGTGGGATTTCACCTAAGGTGCATAATGTGAGGGTGTTTAGTACACCCCCTGGATGTTGGGCTCAACTATAACTTGAACTTTACCTTAGAAATGAAAACAATGTAACCCAAACAATTGTACCCTCATATTAATTTGCAATAAAATTTTTAAAATAGGTGAAGAATCTTATAGATATCTCACTAAAAAAAAAAAAGGATATGCAATGGCCAACAGGTATATGAAAAATTTTCAACATCACTAATCATCAGAAAAATACAAATCAACACCACAATAAGACACCGACAGTTAGAATGGCTGTTATCACAAAGACAAAGAATTTAACAAATGCTGGAAAGGGTGCCCCCCCAAAAGGAGGTTATAGTGTGATGATGGTGGAGACAGTGGTAGAGATAGTGGTAATGATGGTGATAATGCCTTGGTGTGATAATGAAGACAAATTACCTTCTCTCAAGGAATTCTCTTTAGGAATATATAGCTTATTCCAACACTTTTGGATCTAATTCTTCAACTTTGGAATGATTGGGAGTTTGAGTGAGCTCTTACTCAAATCTTTATTGAACAGCAGAAAGTAAGCCTCATGTGGCAGCCATAAAAAGGCACTGGTCAGAACTCATGAACAGAAGGTTCCTGCTGCTGCCTTTCTGAGTCCTCCACAGCGCTTGTGCAGAGGCCCCCCTCCCAGTGGCTACTTCAGCTAATGACCAATGCCAGCCCCGTCCTGGAGAGAAAGAACTCTTCAGTCAGGTGACTTTGGCCTCGGAACCCCCTGTCAGGCTCCTGATCATAGCGGAAAACTTCTCAGAGCTGCACCCCTCCTTCCATCCCTCATCCTTCTCTCCCCCTCACAGGGATCATACACGCACTGCAAGCTGGGGGGTCTCCTCGCCTTCTCCAGCTCCTTCTCCTTTGCTCTTCACGGGAATTTCCTCCAATAGATCTCTTCCGTGTCTTATTCTATGCTTTTCAGTAGACTCAAATTAATAAGCCCGAGTGACCAAGCTGAGTAATACCACTCTAGTGAAAATAAAAATAATCAATAAAATATTTTAAGAATGAGACTGATTTTCTTCTGTGACTTAAAATCTGTCTCTGAGGACAATTCCAGGCAGGAATACTTTATAGGCTTTCAGAAATGAAAGTGAGATTGCCTTTGGATAATTGCATTGCTAAGGACTTGAAATGTAGTGGAGAGAAGGGAGGAAGGTGAGAGAATCACAGGTATGTTTAAGGGCTGGTGAGCAACCCAAAATGGCTGGTGTGGAGGAAAGGATTAGGGAAGAGGTTGCCCAGGGACTGTTGGGGTTATCCAGGCAAGCAGCAGTGAAAGTTGGGGGTTAAATGGTAGATGTAGTGAATGCTAAAGATGTGTTGGAAAGGGATGAACAGGTCTCATTGCCTCGATGGACAAGGACTTTAAGAGGAGGTGTGGAACCTCCAGCTGAAATGAGTTACTTAATGGAGGGAATGTTATGAATTGTTTGGGGTCATGTTTTTCCAGTAGTCATGTCCACTGGGGACTTAAAAATGTGGGCCCAGAACACATAAAAGAGGCTTTAGGCTGGGATGTGGCCTTAGAAGGCAAAGGAGTGAAGGCGCTCCCCTCCCGGAGCCATTGAGAGTGCGCTGTGCACGCTCGGATGGAGAAAGCAGAGTCCAGAAACACAGCCTGGTGGCAGAGACGGGAGGGCGGGAGCTGGGCGGGAAGAAGACAGGAGGGGCAGAATCCTCTCTAACCAGAGCTTAGGGGACACTGGCAGTCCCGAGGACTGTGTCTGATGCCCCATGATCCTCCACAGCTTTCTAGCCTGAGGGGTGCCCATATTGGTCCTGAAGGGAACAGGGGGTAGGCGTCTGAGGGTTTCCCACAGACTTCAAAGAAACTCTCCTCTAGGGTCACGTCAGAAGAGAGGGGTGACATTCTGGCAGAACTCAGGACTGCTGAGCCTGCCACAGGGGTGGCCTCCCACAGTCTGCTCCTGTGGTCCAGTGGACACGTTGCTCTCCTGGGGTCAGCGCCGGGACGGCAGCAGCCTCCGTGTGAGGTGGTGGTGCTGGCATCTGTGTCCCTGGAACAGGGACTAGGAAAACAGATGACCTCAGGCTGAAAGCTCTTAGAATCATTGCTCAGAAGAGGGCGGAAAAGACGAGACTAAAAATACATGCAGACCCAAATTCCCTACCTCTCCAGAAAAATTCCAAGCAGAGTATCCTACAAGTGTGTCTGACACAAGCTCCTGGACTTGGCTGTTCCCTCATCAGCCTGTTGATTATGCTTTTCCTGGACTTAGGCACCTGCCCTCCGCCCAAGCCTGGCTCCCCTCTGTCCGCAGAGCAGGCTGGGCTCCTTCCTACCCCTGTCTTTGCCCATGCTCTCCCCTTCCCATGACACATCCCCTGCTCCTCTTGGTGTCTCCCCAGCTTGCCTGGGACCCCTCACACAGATCACCTCTCACCTCCTCCAGGGAGCCTTCAGGCTTCTGAGCTCCTCTAGATTGAGAACCTGAACCATACAGTGTACCAGAAGATGCTCTATCTTTCCCTCAGTCTCTGAGCATTAGGCTTATCTCATAACCATGATAGAATATTCTTAATGGGGGAGGGAACTCAGCTCTACCCAGGCTGGTCTTGAACTCCTGGTGTCAAGTGCTCCTCCCACTCAGTCTCCTGAGGCACTAGGACTATAGGAATGTGCCATCACACCTGGTATTTTTTTCTATCTCCAAAATCATCTAGCCCAAAATTGGGTACATAATAGGCGCTTAATAAATGTTCCTTGTGATCAATTGAATAAATAGAATGGTTTAGTTTGAATCTTGAATATACTCAGATTCTTAGGGATAGGAAAGAGGGGGCGAGGCGGGCACAGGGAAATTATGTGGCAGGATGAGAGCCCTGACTCTACTGTACGCGTGCATGTGCCCGTGCATGGAAGGCTCTGTATTAAACCCAACAAAAGAGCTAGAATGTTTGGGATTCCTGAGAAGTTTCTAGGGTTCTCACATGGCCCTGACCACTCTGAAAAGCCAAGGGCCCCATCTTCTGTGCCACCAGGCTTTGCCCAGAGCCCACTCCCTTTGGCCGGAATTTGGGGAGCTTTGCTGGTGAGGGCCCAGAACAGAAGCTGCGTTCTGTTGCTTCTGCTGTGTCTGACTGGAGGTTTGTTTGCAGTGGTGGGAGCGAGGACATAAGAAGTCAAGGGCATGTCTAATGGCTGGTGGCTTCTTTACAAGTGGACTTTTGCGTCTCTCCCAGTACCCTTTCCTCCCATTGCCCTGTCCACCTGTCTTACCCCTAACTTGGGAGCCTCTGCCCTGAAGAAACCTAGGGCCTAGACATAAAATATGACCCATAGTAGGTACCTAAAATTTAGAGGTAGATAGGAGGAGGAGAGAGGGTGGGAGAAGGAAATTAGTTTTTATCCCAAAACTTTTGACAGGAGAGTAGAGGGGAAAAAAAGGAATAAACATGTAGATTTTTCTATAGCACCCAAATAGCACAGTGGGTCCCCAAAACAGCAACTTAACTCAGTGTTAATAAAATTACTACAGATCATGGTCAAAATAGTAAACATTAAACCTTTCGATGCGCTGGAAAAGGGAACAGGATTCTGATAGCGCAGTTTAGCTTGACTCAGAGGAAGGGAAGTCCCCCCAGCTTCTCTCCAACCCAGGCATGTCACAGCAACAATCATGGACCTTCTTATCTCTGTCTTATCTGCTCTCAAAAGACTCTTTGCTCCCGTCAGAGCTGGACATTCCCTGGCCAGGTCTGCCAGTGGGTAGGCTAACTCAGGCACCTGCTTCTAGCAGGAAGTCTGTCTTCTGGGGACTCAGCCTTCCTAGGCAAGTCTGCCAGCCTCCTGCCCACCCTCACTTCCCATGCCGTGTCATGGCTCCCATAGGCAGCAGCAGTCGTATGCTTCACAGCTTGCCTGTGGCTGGGCAGACAAGGCATTGCCAGCTTCTAGCCAGGTGGGAATGGGGACTCTAAGACTGCCACTCAGATTAGCTAGTGAGACACTAGTGACTTGGGAGTAGGCAATGCCCCTCGGGCAAGAGCCTTCCGTGCCAGCCCTGCTTCAGGGAGACACTAGGCACTTGTCCAGAGATTAAGCTACTACTTTGTTTCCCTTTTGGATTTTATCCTGTGTTTACAACTCCCTTGGCAGGAGACCTAGAAGGAAGGGAGGTAAGCAGCAGGATTCAGGCCCTGAACCTCCCTGGACCCCTAGCAAGGAGCCAGAGCAGCAGTTACTCAGTGAAGATGCTAAATACACCATTCTCAAGGTCACACTTTCCCCATACCCTGTCCATTCTGTAAAATTCTGATCACAAGGTAGTGTGATAAGGGGGAAAGAACAGAGAGATAAGAGACCTAAGATTTTGCCCCAGCTCTGCCCGTGAGGAAATCCTTACTCTTTGGTGGCCTCATCTTCCTTAATCCAGAAAGAGACCCCTGAGGTCCTCAAAACCTCTGCTGTGAAGCAACTTTACAACTGGAATTTAGTTTGATACCAGCATCTCTGTGTGCAGGACAGAAGCTGACGTGATCCCAGACCTTGCGATTTAACGATGGAGTGGTGGGGTTAGGAGAGAAAACTAACATGTGTAGACCAACTGGAGAAAAATTCAAGACAGACTTTGATTGAATGCCTGAGTGAATGGATCAGACCAGCAGTGCCTGGCTTGTGGGCTGGGACTCTTGCAAGGGATCTGTACATCCAGATGCCCTACAAGCACCGACCGAAGGCTGAATAAATAATACAACATGCACATATATGTGTGACTATTTATCAAATCATCGATGCTGCTGTCACAAATGAAACCCAGATTCATTAGAAAATGGTCCTCAATGCAGACTGCCTTTGGGTTACCATGCATTTTCTCAAACAGCAGACCTTATAAAGATAATTGCTATTTACAGCGAAATAAAACAATATCTGTGCTTTTCTTTAAAATATGCCAGGGATAAAAGGAAGGGGGTGGATGAAACTAGAAGTAGAGAATGTTAATAATTATTGAAACTGGATGATGACTATTGAGGGGATTATTATACTGTTGTCTCGACTTTTGTATGTTTGAAATTTTCCATAATAAAATGTTTTTTGAAAAGTATAAATGCTCTTATGTGGTCATTCATGGAATCTTTTGGCATTAAAAAAAGGGGGGTCCTTTGTGGAAAGCTGCTCACAAGACATTGTTGAGTGAAAAAAAAGCAATTATAAAGCCATATGTAAGTATGACTTCAATTCATTTTCTTTAAAACAGTACATGCATGTGTGTGTGCATATGTGTGCGTGCGTGTGTGTGTGTGCATGTAGGAAAAGTCGTTTCAGATCCTCACAAAGATGTGAATGGTGGGTAACCTTAAGTAGAGGAAATGGGGCAATTTTTATGTTCTTTATTTTATTTATTTGTATTCCTGATGATGAACATACTTTCTTTTTGTTATCAGCCTAAAATATTTTTTAAGCTTCATAGTAGGTATTTGTAGATTCCAAAAGGCTACAGGACACCAGTTTGCACCCTTGCATGCCATAGGAATTCAGGGAGATGGGCATGGGTGGTAGGCTTTGGGAAGCTGCTGTGGTGGACAGCCTCATGCTGGGTCTTCAGGATAAGCAGGATTTAGAAATTCCAAGGCAGGAAGACGTGCCAGGCAACACAAAATAAGGACATCTTGTCTTGAGAGAATGGCTTTCCCAGAGCAGGGATGAACTCAAGGGCCAGGGGTGCTGCAGGGGGTATGGAGCAGGAATGGAAGGGCTGGGTGGGACAAGGTCTTGAAGGGCCATGGGGTTCTGGGAAAAGAGGAGTCTGAATGTCTGGCTAAAAATTGTCCTGGGTATGTGTGTGAGTGTGCACGCGCACATTAGCTGTGGCATTCAGAACAAGGGATAATTGGAAAAACATGACCAGTGCTGAGCCACACGCATTTGGGGACATGTGGCTCCAGTTCTGAGATTGTTTGTCATTCCTTATTTCAGGAAACCAGGAAGACAAAAGATGAAGTATTGAACTCAACGAATATTCAGATGTCACCGAAAAGTCATCCTGAGGCCAAGACCGCCATCTATCAACAGCCAACTTTTAGGGCTGCTGCCCCCCCCATGGCCAACCCCACTGCTAGGCAGTCCATATGCACAGTGTCAGCTGCGGTTAGGATCAGGGCCATCAGCAAGCGATAGGAGCTTTCGCACGCTGGAAGAGGGAGTTCTGGCACTTGCCCAAGGGTTTGCCGGAAGGGAGCTGGAGGGGCAGCGGGATGCAGAGGAAGAAGCCACATTACAGGCAAACTGGAGGCAATCTGGGAAACTCCCAGAAACCCCAGCACAAACTGTAGAGAGAGTCTGGATGATCCACAGAGGCCTACATGACCTTAAGGAGGCCCAGAGTCACTGGCTTCCAAAAGGCCGGGAAGTCGATAGCACACTTCTCTGTACCTCTGTGCCCTTATAGGCAACTAAAGCAGAGGTATAAGTGTGGGGTTAGGGGTTCCAGTCAGACCTCTAGAGGATTATGGAGAGGGCAGAAGACCTTAGAGCATTCAGAGACTGGGCTGGGCACCTGCTAGGAAGACCTACAAGAGTATGGTCATTCAAATCCTCTTTGATCCAGGTGACAGAGGGTGGACTTGAAAACTGCTAGTGTGGAGCCTCTCTGAGCTTCCTTCATTCACTGTTACCTAGGAGCCTTAACTTCACCTGATGTGAAGAGGCTTGAGATTTTAAAGCTGGATGCGACATTACCCAACATTGGTTTAACATTTGCCAGAACAGTAAACATAGTGTTTGGCTCTGAATAGAAATTCAACAAATGTCAGGTCCCCTTCCCAACCCTGCAGCCCTAACTCTTCTCTCCTTACCTCCTCTGAGGAGGCCTGGCAGCCTTCATCAGGAATGTAATAGCTTACTCTTTGCTCTTCCAGCCAAGTCCTTTTCCCCCTTCACTCAGCCAAAATAAGGTTGGACTTTCTCAAAATGTTTACTAGGAGACTAAGAAATAAACAAAGCTAAACGAAAGGCAAGTGACGGAGGCTGAGGAACTATTACAGGATTCCAGAGTCTATCATTAATATTGGGTCAAAAAACCCAACCCAAATCCCCTAGGATTATTTATTTTTTGAGAAGGGCTTCTTATTTCTTCTTTTATTATTCTAGTTCTCATTATTAAGTTTTGTTAATACTTCTGAGCATATGCCATGTGCCAAGCATTGTGCAATCTGATCATTTATTATTTTATCAGGCACAATTAATGTGTACATATATCATTTTATCATTCTGAAAAGGGTTAAATAATTTACCCCCAATCATCCTCTGTAAAGTGGGAGGGCTGGGATTTGAAACTAAGCTTTGTGACCTCAAAATCTAGGTATTAATCACCCTCTATCAGCCTCTCTTTGGCTGTATGTCCACATTCCTTCTTGCAACATAAAGCATCCAAGATAGGGTACCCATCCAGAGACACACATGAACCTTGGGACCCATTTCAGGCCCAGGTCAAATTCATGCAGAAGCTCCTTACTCTGGCTATGAAATAGTTTGTAACCTCAAGAAAACAAATGAATGGGATCATCTTGCATTTCCTTAACCATTTTTTTCCCTCATGGACTTTATGTGTATAAAGTTCCATCATCTACTTCATGGTGCATTATCATTTGTTCACTTTTGCCATCCTTTGTTTATTTTTAGGAAAACAAACACAGACCAGCACTCATCGTAAGAAATAAAACATAACAAGGGCAGCACCTGTGGCTCAAAGGAGTAGGGCGCTGGCCCCATATACCAGAGTGGCGGGTTCAAATCTGGCCCAGCCAAAAACTGCAAAAAAAAAATAAAATAAATAAATAAATGAAACATAACAAATAATTTACAACTACCTGTTTTCCTTCCCAATCTTGTCCCCTAATTCAACCCCCCCCAAGTTATAAATATGGTGAACATTATGTTTATTGTTCTCTTGATTCTTTAAAAATATACTTTTAACACATATATATGTATTTTTAAATATATTCTTTAGTTTTATTTGTTTTTAAACTTGTGGGATTATAGCTGAGGACCAGAACCTTCTGAAATTTCTTTCTTTCATTTAAAATTATGCTGTCAAGATTCAGCCATATTGTAGTAGGTCCTTTTTCTTTTTTATTTTCTTTCATCCTACCATTAAAAATAAACAAATAAATTTATCAAGATTTTTAATCACCTTACATCTGACATATCTTGGAGTATCTCTTGAATTTAGTTCTGTTCTTAAAAGACACTTCATAAACATCTTTGATGTGGGTCTTTTGTGGTTGTGGTTGTGCATTGTCATGCAAATGAAAATTTGGTTAAATATTAAAGCATTAATTCAAAAATTCTCTTTCAACATTTAAAAAATATTATTTCACTGTCTTTATCCTTTCATTGTTGCTATTCAGAAATGTGATGTGAATATAGCTCTTGTGCTTTTTTAGTTGTTCACACCTTTATCTAAAGAAGCTTTTAAAATGTTCTCTTTTACACTGATATTCTTAAACTTTACTATAGTGTATTTAGGAGTGAGAGTTTTCTTTTCTCTCCTATTTGTACTTTATCGATCCTTTTAATCTAAGATTATTTTTTAAATTCTGGTAAAGATACCTATTATTTTATCAAATATTTCCTCTCAATATTATTTTTTATCTTCTTGATCCTTATGCTTTTATCTTCTGGGTATGCCTATTTTCTGGAAGTTAGTACTTCTACTCCCATATGTATCTTTAACTTTTCTTGTATATGTTCTATATTTTATTCTTTCCTGCCACATTCTGAGAAGCTTCTTCAATCTTATCTTCCAATTCACTAATTTGTTCTTTAGGTATATTCATCCTGTTATTATTCGTGTATCATGTTCTTTATTCTAATAATTATATTTTTATCCAATAGATCTACCTAGTACTTTTAAAACAAATTTTTAATCTTCCATTATTGCATGTATGTTTCTCCATTTCTGTGAATGTGTTTAGCTTACTTAAAAATTTTAATCTATTTTTCTAAAACTTCTGCTTCAGAAGGAATGCACAGCCCAATTGCATTTTTCCTCTTGAGGTGGTGACACTCCTCACGAGTTTAGTTATTTGGGCACATATTCTTTAGGAGTCTTAGCTAGTATTGAGAATATGTAGTGGGGAAGGGAAAGCCATGCCCTAGTCATGGAGCAGAGGGTCCCAGGTACTTGTTTGCCACCATACTACAAAGCAACTCCTCAGGCTGGCAGTGGATGGGAAAAACATTCTCCCTGGATATAATCCAGTAGCCTAGAGAAATAGACGAGCACAGAACAAGTAGCTGAGCTACTTTCAATCTGGTTTTCCAGCTACCCCTCCAGAAGGGAAGGTGCATTGCCCAGACAATACCCCTGTATATACCTGTCCAAACTTCTGGGCTATTGTCTCCAAAATCTCCAGTAAGAAGCAGACAATTCTTGTCCCAATGCAAATGTAGGGAAAGGAAAGATCAGAGCTTAAACCACTTTTGCCTAATTTAACCTCTCATTTTCACCTTCAATCCTGTCATTTGCCACACCCAACATAACAATTTAAATCAAATATTATTAGAGTTAAAGAGAGATAGACTTCAATACAATAATAACTGGAGACCTCAATACCTCATTCTCAGCATTGGACAAATCATCCAGACAGAAAATCAACAAAAAAACACTGGACTTAATCTGCACAATAGACCAAATGGACCTAATAGATATTTGTAGAATATTTTATCCAATGGCTGAACAATACACATTTTTCTCCTCAGCAAATAGGACATTCTCAAGGATAGACACTAGATTAGACCAAAAAATGTCTTAAATATTAAAAAACGTTGAAATCATATCAGGTATTTTCTACGACCATAATGGAATAAAACAAGAAATCAGTAACAATAAAAACTTTAGAATCTATACAAACACATGGAAGTTAAATAATATGCTCCTGAATGACCAGTGGACCAATGAAAAAATTAAGAAATAAATTAAAAAATTTCTTGAAACAAATCAAAGTAGAAACACAACATACCAAAACTTATGGGAAACTGTAAAAACAGTACTAAAAGGAAAGTTTATAGAAAAAAGTGACTACATACAAAAAGTAGAAAAAGTTAAAACAAACTGAAAATGCATCTTAAAAAAAACAATAGAAAAACAAAGACAAAACAAACTGAAAATTAGTAGAAGAAAAGAAATAATAAAGATCAGAGCAGAAATAAAGGTGAAACAAAAAAATAGAGAAGACTAATAAAATGAGAAGTTAGTTGTTTGGAAAGATAAAAAAAATAACCAAAGCTGTAGTAGACTACTGGGGGGGAAGAGAAGACCCAAATAAATAAAATCAGACATGAAAATGGAGACATTACAACTGATAACACAGAAATTCAAAGGACCATAGAGACTGTGAGCAACTATATGCCAGAAAATTAGAAAACCTGGAAGAAATGGATGAATTTCTATATAGTTATAACCTACCAAGATTGAACCAGGAAGAAATCAAAAACCTAAATAAACCAGTAACAAATAACAAGATGGAAGTAGTAATAAAAATTTTCCCATTAAAGAAAATCCCAGTATCCAATGGATTGACTGCTGAATTCCACTAAGCATTTAAAGAAAAACTAATAACAGTCTGACTCAAACTATTCCAAAAAATTGAGGAAGGAATACTGCCAAACTCACTCTTTGAGGCCAGTATCACTCTGTTAGAAAAACCAGACAAAAACACAACAAAAAGAAAACTATAAGCCAATATCTCTAATGAACATAGATGTAAAAATCCTCAACAAAATATTAGCAAACCAGATTCAAAAACAAATTAAAAAGTTATTTATCATGATCAAGTGTGATTCAACCCAGGGATGCAAAGATGATTCAACATATGCAAATTGATGACACATCACATCAACAGAATGAAGGATAAAAAAACATATGTTCAGGGCGGCCCCTGTGGCTCAGTGAGCAGGGCGCCAGCCCCATATACCAAGGGTGGTGGGTTCAAACCTGGCCCCAGCCAAACTGCAACAAAAAAATAGCCGGGCATTGTGGCGGGTGCCTGTAGTCCCAGCTACTTGCACCCTCCCAGCTACTTGGGAGGCTGAGGCAGGAGAATCGCCTAGGCCCAGGAGTTGGAGGTTGCTGTGAGCTGTGTGACGCCACGGCACTCTACCAAGGGTTATAAAATGAAACTCTGTCTCTACAAAAACAAAAACAAAAACATATGTTCATTTCAATTGATGCTGAAAAACCATTTGATAAAATTAAACATCCTTTTATAATAAAAATTCACAAAAAACTGTGTATAGAAGGCATATACCTCAACATAATAAAAATAAAAAGCCATATATGTCATAGCCACAGCTAGTATCTTACTGAATAGGGGAAAACTGAAAGCCTTTCCTCTAAGATCTAAAATAAGATAAGATCTTCCCACTTTTCACCATAGTTTTTCAACATAGTACTGGACATTTTAGCTAGAGCAAAAAGACAAGAGAAAGAAATAAAAGGCATCTAAATTAGAAAGGAAGAAATAAAATTATCCCTGTTTGTAGATGATGAGCTCTTAAGACACCATAAAATCTACTAGGTAAACAAATTCAGTGAAGTTGCATAATACAAAATTGACATTCAAAAATCAGTAGCATTTCAATACGCCAGTAGAGAGCAATCTGAAAAAGAAATCAAGAAAGTAATTACATTTTCTGTAGCTAGAAATAAAAAATAAGATACCTAGGAGTAAACCAAAGAAGTGAAATATCTCTACAATGAAAACTATAAAACATTGATGAAATAAATGAAGAGGACACCAAAAAATAGAAAGATATTCTATGCTCATGAATTAGAAGACTCAATATTGTTTAAAGGTCTATACTATCCAAAGTAATTAATAGATTCAATGCAATCTCTATAAAAATACCAAAGATTTTCTTCAGAGAAATAGAAAAAATAATCCTAAAATTTATATGGAACTACAAAAGACCCCAAATAGCCAAAGCCATCCTGAACAAAAAAG
This sequence comes from Nycticebus coucang, assembly GCF_027406575.1. Taxonomy (NCBI): domain Eukaryota; kingdom Metazoa; phylum Chordata; class Mammalia; order Primates; family Lorisidae; genus Nycticebus; species Nycticebus coucang. Next base: position 70,457,166 of record NC_069783.1, on the reverse strand, counting down.
AAGGAAGGGAGGGAGGGAGGGAGGGAGGGAGGGAGGGAGGGAGGGAGGGAGGAAGGAAGGAAGGAAGGAAGGAAGGAAGGAAGGAAGGAAGGAAGGAAGGAAGGAAGGAAGGAAGGAAGGATGGATTACATTACCTGACTTCAAATTATACTATAGAACTATAGTATAATTATAGTAACTAAAACAGCATGGCACTGACATAAAAACAGACATGTAGACCAGTGGAATAGAATTCAGAACCCTGAAATAAATCCATACATATATGGTGAACTCATTTTCAGCAGAGGTGCCAAGAACATTCATTGACGAAAGAACAGTCTCTTCAAGAAATGGTACTGGGCAAACTGAGCATCTATATGCCAAAAAATGAAGGCAGACCCCTATACCACATCATATACAAAAATAAAACCAAAATGAATTAAAGAGTTAAATCTAAGACCTAAAGCTATGAAGCTAGTAGAAGAAAACTTTGAGGAAATGATCCAGGACATTGGTTTGGGCAAAGATTTCTTGAGTAATCCCTCAAAAGCACAGGCAACCAAAGAAAAAGTGGACAAGTGAGATCCTATCAAGCTAAAACTCTTCTGCACAGCAAAGGAAACAATCAACAAATGAAATGACAACCCACAGAATGGAAGAAAATATTTTTAAACTACTCATCTGATAAGCAATTAACAACTAGAATACCTAAGGAGCTCAAATGCCTTAATAAGAAAAATAATCAAATAATCCAGTTAAAAAAACAAGCAAAAGATATGAATAGACATTTCCAAAAGAAGACAAATAGCCAACAAGTATATGAAAAATCCTTATCATCATTATTCATCAGAGAAATATAAATCAAAAGTGCAATGGGTGCATCTTATAAGGGTACTTGTGAAATTTACGAAACGCAAAATATAAATGTCTTAACACTATAACTAAGAAAATGCCATGAAGGCTTTGTTAACCAGTTTGATGAAAATATTTCAAATTGTATATAAAACCAGCACATTGTACCCCATGATTACATTAATGTACATTTATTAATTTAATTAATATAATTTATTAATATATTTATTATAATACATTTATTAATATAATTAATTTCTTTTTTAATAAAAAAAAGAAAAGTGCAATGAGATATCATCTCACCCTAATGAAAGTGGATTTTATCCCAAAGACAGCAACAATGAATGCTGACAAGGATATGGAGATATCCTCATACTCTGTTCATAGAATGTAAATTAGTACAATCTCCATGGAGAACAGTATGCAAGTTCCTCAAAAAACTAAAAATAAAACTATCATGCCCCAGCAATTGCACTGCTAGGTACATATTCAAAAGAAAGGAAATCAGTATAATGAAAATATTTCAGCATTCCCATGTTTATTGTGGCACTATTCACAATAGCCAATATAAAAAAATCAATCAAAGTGTCCATACATAGGATAAAGAAATTGTGGTATGTATATACAATGGAATATTATTGAGCAATCCTTTCATTTGATAATGCAATATTTTCATTTGCAACAACATGAATGGAACTGAAGAACATTATATTGAGTCTGATATTAATTTAAATAAGGTAAGAACATGTTCTTATTCCTAAAAATTAAGACAATTGTTCTCATGGAAATAGCGAGTAGAATGATGGCTACCAGAGGCTAAGAGGGTAGCAGAAATGAGCGATAAAGTGGGAATAGTTTATGGGTGAAAAAATATAGTTAGATTAAATGAGTAAGATCTAATATTTGATAGGACAATAGCATGACTATAGTCAATAATTAATTATTATATATATTTAAATAGCTAAAAAAGTAGAATTAAAACGTTCCTAACACAAAGGAAGAATAAATGCTTGAGGTGATGAATATCCCAATTATCCTGATTTGACTATTACACACTGTATGCCTTTATCAGAACATATAAATACCCCATAAGTATATACAACTATTATATAACCAAAATATTTTTTAAAAATTTTAAATGCACATGACTAATCAATAGAGAAATACAAATAAAAACCACAGTGATACACTACCTCATCCCAGTTAAAATGCTTTTATTAAAAAAAAAGAGAATAAAAAATGCTGATGAAGATGTGGAGAAATGAAAACACTCATACATTGTTGGTGGGAAAGTAAATTAGTACAGTCATTATGGATGACAGTATGGAGGTTCCTTACTATATCATCTAATAATTCCATGAAGGGATATATATCTAAAGGAAATAAAATCAGTATGTCAAAGTGTTTTCTGCACTCCCATATTTATTGCAGTACTATTCACAATAACCGAGATTAAAAAATATCAACCTAAGGGCAGCACCTGTGGCTCAAATGAGTAGGGCGCTGGCCCCATATACCAGAGGTGGTAGGTTTAAACCCAGCCCCGGCCCCTCCCCCCAAAAAAAAAACTGTAAAAAAAAAATCAACCTAAAGTGTCCATAAGTGGATAAATGGATAAAGAAAATGTGACATATATACATGATGGAATACTATTCAGCAATAAAAAATTGAAATCCTGTCATTTGGGACAATATGGATGGATCCAGAGGACATCATGTTAAGTAAAATAAGCCAATCCATATGTGGAATCTAAAATCATTGATCTCATAGAAGTAGAGAACAGAATAAGAGTTACCAAAAGCTGGGGAGAGCGGGGGTGAGTAGAGGATCAGGAGAGATTACTCAATGGGTGAAAAGTTACAATTAGATAAGAAAAATAAGTTGTGATGTTCTATTACACAATATGTTGACTATAATTAACAATAATGTACTGCATACCTCAAAATAGGTTTAAAAAAAGGTTTTGAATGTTCTCATCACAAAGAAATGACAAAAGTTTGAGGTGATGCTTATGTCAATTACCCTGATTTGATCATTACACAATGTACACATGAATCAAAATATCACTCTCTTCCACATAAATATGTGCAATTATTATGTGTCAATTGAAACTAAAATAAAATTTATAAAAAACAAAATTAAATTTTCTTTAAAAAAAGTCAGATGATAACAAATCGAGAAATTGAAGCCATTTATACACTCCTGATTGAAATGCAAAATAGTGTAGCCAGTTTGGAAAACAGTCTGGCAGTTTCTTAAAAGATTAAATATAATATTACCATATGACCCAGTGATTCCACTCCTATGTAAATCTCCAACAGAAATGAAAACAAGTTTTCACACAAAAACTTGTACATAAGCACTCTTAATAGCATTATTTTCAACCAAAAAGTGTAAACGCCCAAATGTCCTCCCACTAATGAATGAAAAAATATAATGTGATATATCCATACAATGGAATATAATTTGGCATTTTTAAATGCTGAGACATGCTGCAACAGGGATGAACCTGGATAACATTATGGTAAGTGAAGGCAGTCAGTCTCAAAAAACTACATATTATTATATAATTCCATTTATACAAAATGTCCAGAATAGGCAAATCTATAGAGAAAGAAAGCATATTATTATTAGTGGCTGCCTAGAACTAGAGAGTTTATATGGAAGGAACAAGATTTGGGGGGAGGGCAATGGAAATGTTCTAAAATCAATTGTGGTGGTGGCTGTACACTTCTGAAAATACACCAAAAGTCATTGAATTATACATTGTTAATGTGTGGCTTGTATGGTACAACTCATATGTTTTATTCTAATAACAGACATAAATCTTCAAACTATGTGGAATTAATATTTTGTGTAGAATGTAGGAAAGGAATTTTACTTTTTTTCAAATGGATAGTTATTAGTCTCAATTCCATTTTTGCATAACATGCACTTGTCACTGCCTTGAAATGAAACTTACTAAATACTAAATTCTGAAATATACATAATTCTGTTGCTGGAAATTATGCTCTATTTTCTTGTCTATTTGTTCTGGCATGAGTATTGCGTAATTTTGATTAGTGTTTATAAAACATTTTGGAATTTGGTTGGACAAATCTCATACAAAATATTCCACTCCACTTTCTTATGGTTATCTAATTTCTTTAGTTAAAATATATTTTTAAAATGCAACCAAATTTCAACAGAATAAGAAATTTTTAAGACAGTTAATATATATTACACTTTAAAGGCATTCTATTTTTATCATATCATAAAATTAATTCAGTTTCTACACCATTTTCTTTCATTAACTTTTCCAAATGAACTCTACAATAAATATGCCAAATCATATAATCACAAAAAGTTTAAAATTTGGGATTTGATTGAATTACATTGAAATTATTAGTTGATTTGGCAAATTATTGCCATCTTTACAATATTGAATCTATCTTTCCACTTAAATACACATTTACATCATTTGTTGACATCTGGGATACATTTACAAGTCTTGGATATTCATTAAGAAGTATATGACTTTTGTAACTATTGAGGATGAGAGATATTTTTGTTTGATTTTCTAATGATTATTGACAATATATAGGAAGCTGTCAGTGCTTATATATTTATCTTATATCTAGTCATCTTAGGACACACTTATATTATTTATAATAGCCTTTCCATTTATTATTTTGTATTTTTAAGGTAAATGTACCTGCTAGGAATTTTTTGATCTTGCATTTTTTAAAAAGGAAATTCTGCCTTAAATAAAAAGGAAATTTATTTGTTCTCAGAGCAGAAAATCCAGGACAAAGAGGGAAGGGAGTGCTTTGATTGGCTAGACCTGGTTCACATGCTTCACATGCTTCACTTTTGTTGCTGAGAAGTTTCATTCAGATAATATGGGGCAAGAGTGAATGAAGGAGTGGATCCTCAAGTGAAGTTTGTGGGCTATTTCAGAAAGAAGAGGTAATGAATACCAGAAAGCCAACAGATAATCAATATGGAGGTAATCAAATTACCTGAAAATAATGGTGTTTTTGCCTCTTTATTTCTGATATTTATGCTACTCATTTTTTTTTTCTTATTGCATTGTCTAGGATGTTCGGAACTAAGTTTAAAAATTGTAGCAATAGTATTCTCTGACCTTAGTGGTATTTTACCATTTTAGATAAAGTAATTTGCATAAAAAATTGATATCTTTACCAAGTAAGAAAATACATTTCTAGGTCAAGCCGATTGAAAACTTTTAATGAAAATTTTTTTTTTTTTTTTTTTTTTGTAGAGGCAGAGTCTCACTGTACTGCCCTCAGGTAGAGTGCTGTGGCGTCACACGGCTCACAGCAACCTCTAACTCTTGGGCTTACACGATTCTCTTGCCTCAGCCTCCCGAGCAGCTGGGACTACAGGTGCCCGCCACAATGCCCGGCTATAATTAAAAAATTTTTTTAAAAAGAAAATTTTTAATTAAAAATGAATATTGAATTTTATCAAATGTCTACTGATGATTGTGTATTTGTTGCAATTTATGTAATAAATTACACAAATAAATTTCTTAACATTGGATAGTTTCTGCATTTCTGTGAATTGCTTTTATAATGGTGAAAATAACTAAACTATATTTGTTTTACAAGAACTTATGAGTAAGTTGTGAATGATATTTTTCTATTTCAGGTGAGTTTTGGTAAAGGGAGAGAAATTTGGTGAGCACATATGGAAAGCATATGTGATCCAAGATTCAAGGATAGGGCATCTGGCTCAGACTGTATTCTTGTGCTCTTCCAGGCCCCACAAATTGTAACCATCTTAGCGGAAGGGACTCAGAATAGCTTAATTCACCAAACGCTTCTTTGATATGACCTCTGTTAGGATGCTCATGAGGGTAACAGACAGGACCAAGGTCTGATGAAGGGGGAAGAGGCACTAAGAAGACAGATGAGGAACTGGGAAAGACAGCCAGTGACTTGCCCGTGGTTACACTTGTTTTGAGTCCAGATAGCCTGCTTACAAAACCTGAAATTCTGGGCTTACCACTATACTTGCCTTGGGGACTAATCTGTAAAGCTCAGAACAAGGACTATAAATACCTCAGAACTGAAAATTTAAGAAAGGAGGAACCAATTCCCTTCCCCATGCTGGATCTGAGGCCTCTCCTGGGTCACAGAGACCTTTTCACTGAGATTAACTGCCTGGTCCCCTCTGACACTGCTACTCAAATGGATTCTTAAAGATCAAGGCTTTCTATTCTCATACCACCCATATTTTTCTAGAGGGGAAAGGGTTTCTGGGGGGGAGGGGGAACAGTTCATGGAAATCTTAGCCAGACTCAGACTGGAAAAAGATTGGCCCCATCACAATGTTCATGCAACTATCAGCTCTGTGTTCAGAAACACTAGAATGGACCCCCAAAATGGATTCAGTGTTCCCTGGAAACCCACAGGACTCTAGTAATCCCAAAGAAGTCTGTCTTCTCTTAGGTATGACAAAGGGAAGTGGGAGAGTATAAGACAAATTTCAGCAATAACTGAAGCCAATGTGGAAAGCCCTTGGGTTTAGCCATCTCTTTCTAACAGAGAGCAGTGCTGATTTCATAGGACTGCAGAAGAGGAAAATACCACTCATTCGTGTTTTTAATTAATACTTATCTAATTATTTGTGCTAGGTGGCCCACCCGCTGCTTAGTATACAGTGGTGTACACAGTAGACACGACTCCTGCTTTAACAGAGTTTAGAGTCTAGCAAAAGAAATAGATAGTCAACAAGAAAAGAAATCTCAAAATTTGTGATGAAGGAAAGGAAGAATGTGCTATGGGGGAAATAGGAGAAAGGCGTGCACAATAGTGGTGTTGAGAGTGAGAAGAAGCCATCTCAGCAAAAAAGGAGAGAGGTCACAACATGAGCAGCGTCTTGGCAGTAGGAAGGACTTAGCTTGTCTGAGGAACAGAAAGACTTCAAACTTGGGCAGGAGCATCATATGCTGGGGGAGACTCATGTGAGATGATGTTAAAGATGTATCACAACCAAGTCATGCAGTTTTTTGACCATGTTAAGGATTTTATTCTAATTAAAATGTAGACCCATTGAAATGTTTTAGACAGGCTAACAAAATAATATATTCTCCCAAAATCCAACTTCTATATGTAAAATAGGTAGGAAAGGGCAACATAGAAAATAGGGAAACTAGTTAAAAGAAAATTATCAGATAAGAAATTATGGAATCTTGGACTAGAATGGTGTCAGTGGGCATGTAGAAATTTAATATTTACCTTTTCAAACTCCCTTTTCTCTATGGCAACACAATGGGCCTCACCCTTGGGGGTCCCTAGTCTAATGGTGGTAGTGTGGGCCCTACTAGTCAACCACCAAGGGCTCTAGAACACAAGAGAATCCTGGAAAATCTTACCACCCACTATTTACCCCAGTCCTACAATAACTGTTCTCCAACTGCCGCACAGGACCCCAACTACCCTTCCCCCCTTTCTCCATCTGGACAGGAGAATCGGGTTGACCCTGGAAATGACTCTTGGCCTCTTCTTGAGAACTGGCTCCCAGAAACCTCCTCCCCCTGCGTCAATACTTTTCCTCTAAATGCTTCCCAGCTTTCCAGATGGTCTCCAGATACCCCGCACCCTCTCCCCTGGGCGCAATCATCATTCCCATGGTCATTTCAGCCGCTTGGATCCTTCAATCCTGGGAGAGTCATGAGTCCATCTGTCATCACCTCCCCTGCCCCCCTACCCCCCAAGGACTGAGAAGGGCAGAGAGCCAGGCCAGCGGGCAGAACACATCTGCATCTCCTTGCTTAAGCCCAGTTCTTCTGGTTAACCTGTGGGGAAGCCCAGCTGGGAAATCTACAAAAAAAGCAAAAATCATTAGTTTGAGCCTTCTCCCCACATACACTCAGTTGGCTAGTGGCTCCTTGAGAACATTTTCTTTGTCATAGAAAGTTCTACTGAACTGCACTGCATTAGACTAAAGACTCCTTGAAGACTAAACTGGCCCTTACTCATCTTTGCCACATTGGAACCTGCCATAGTACCTAGAAAACAGAAGATGCTAAATACTTGGATTGAATGAGTGGATGAGAGATTAAGTTCTAGACACCAAATTTTAGAGTAATGTAGATGGCTGTTATAAGGCATGTCAAAAGACAAGAACCAGAAGGAAATATGATGTTGAGGAAAGACAGAGAGAAAAACTCAGTGTGGCAGGGTGATCTTTCCTGGTCCTAAGACTTCAGAATATTGATGCCAGTGCCCTCAATAGCACCATTATGTTGGTGCATAGCCATACAGGGCTGTTCATTTCTACCAGTCTCTCCTCCAAACACTTCTTTTCATGTCTGCCAATCCATACTTCCCATTGTCCCTACAAACCCCTAAGAAGGCACTCCTGGGCAACCCCAGCTTGCCCCATCCCAGTCTGCCCACCACCCCCAGCAGAATTAGAGGAGCTCCATGTGGCAGCTGTGGTTGCTGCCTATTTTGTGTCTACTGTGTATGTCTCATGTTCATGACTCTTCTCTCCTTTAGGCGGACCAACAAATCCTCAAGGGCAATGTTCCCTAAGATCTAGCTCACCAAGGGCAGGAAATACATTTTATTGATCAGAATAAGTAGAGGTGTTTCAGTGCTGGGGGACGGGGCTGGAGGCCTGCTGCCACCACATCCCCATCTGTTTTCTCATAAGGGAAAGGGTTTACGTGGGAAGAACCATAGGTCTGACCTTGTGAGAACAAATAAGCCAAAGTCTTGTCTGCCACAGCAGACACAAAGCAGATACTTGAGAAAGCTCAGGATGACAGTTTCCCCTCTACAATCTCAGGTGAACTTTATGCAACAGTTTCTCCTACAGGCAAGTGGCTGGGCCCTGTGCAAAGTAAGGGACACAGGTCTGAATCTTGAGAATTTAAATAAGCTGACTCTCCCCTCCTCCACTACCTCATGATGTTATTTTCCTGTATCAGCTTGTATCTTAGCACCTCAAGGCTCACCATCTTCCTTTGTGCTCTAAGAATCCATGGCAAATGACTGGATATCCTCTAGCTCTGATTTGGTTCCTTGAAGAGTCCATAAATAATTCTAGAACTGTCCCTGAATTCACTGCTTCATAGAGATGCCTCTGCCATCAGAAAGGGCTCTTTGGAGCTCACAATTCTCTGTAACCTCTGCATTAGTTCAACTGCTTTTCCCACTAGAACATGGATCATTCTCAATGATAGGCCCAAGATCCAAGGTGGCAGCCCCACTGCTGACAAGGTTGTGAGAGTTGTGTAGTACGTACAGTGTCCTCAATCATTCACTCTGTCCACCACCAGCCACTCTTATCCAATTGCTAGCCCTTGAAGGGAATAGAAGCTGGTGTCTTTGTTCCCTGGAAGAAAGTGTGGTCCTCAGAAGCTCATTTTTAGAGCCTAGACTGTGGACACCTGGCCTTCCAGTCAGAGGGCAGTCACCTATCATCATGATGTTAAAGGCTCAACACAGTTCAGCTGTGCAGGAACACCCATGTTCGTGCTTCACTCTGCATAGTGTAGTGTGAGAGGTGTCAGGAAACTTTCCTAATCTTATATTCTGTTTTTACATTTGCACATTAGCTCCATTCCTCTACCTTTCCCAGACCTGAGAGGCTGCTAGGGTGGGGCACACTGAGGAATCCTTTGTACCCACTGCATAAAAGGGCAGTAGGAGCAGGTGCCCATCCTAAAGGCTGTCCCCTGATCCTTTTCCCTCCGCAGACATGCCTGAGAGAGCAGGCTGTCTTTCCCATGTTCAGGGCATAGGCGAGGAAGAGCTGGAAGTCATCAGGGTGTTGTTTTTGCCAGTAGAGCCCTTGAAGTGGAGACAGGAGAAAAACAAACAAACTCATGTCATCTCCCCAGGGCCCTAGAAGAGGTCCCTTTCACAGCCAGGAATGTGACAGGGAGTCAAATCGGCCAGGAGGCTGCCTGAAGAGGGGGGCTGCCTGCAAGTGCCAGAGCTGAGGGTTAGAGATGTAGTGCTGGGGGATGGGGCTGGAGCTAGAGGCCTGCTGCCTCCACATCCCCAAGGAGGAGCAATGAGCTATCAGAGAGAGGTGCATCCCAAGGCTGGGAGCTGTACCCCAAGGCACAGAAAGATAATGCATCTCAGTGGCCACTTGGAGGCTACCAAAGGATTCTAGCAGATGTTCTCTGGAGGCTGGTTCTATGGTATGTGCATGCAGCAATGATCACACAAATCAGCCATGTTCGGCCAGAGAAATCATAGCCAGGAAGAAAGAGGGTCCCAGGGAGCTGGAGAGAGAGATGAAGTGGACAAAGGTCAAGGTCAGATTTAGCTTGCCAGGAGGTCCCTGTTGATTAGGCACATGCACCATGTTATTGCTGTTTCACAAGCCTTGACCAAGAATCCCAGGGCACATCTCTACCTGCACCTCTCTGTGCCACCAGGCAGCCCTGATCCCAGCCATATTCTCAGCTCAGCACAGCCCCCAGGACCAGGAGAGGGGAAGGAGGAGAGGGGAAGATGCAGGAGCTCCCTATACTTCTTCCTCCTCCAAACTGAGCATTTATGGTTCTCCAAGGCATAGCCATGATCTTGAAAGCCCAGGGCTCTGGCCCCACCTGCTCCTCCTTGTCCCTCTGTCCCTTTGAGGGGGACTCTAGAGCAGTGGTTCTCAACCTTCTTAATGCCGCGGCCCTTTAATACAGTTCCTGTGGGTCACAACCCACAGGTTGAGAACTGCTGCTCTGGAGTGTCTGATCCCAGGAATGGGAAGCGAGCTGCCCTGGACTCAGCAGAGCCTGCATGCAGATCTGGTTGCTGTCTCTACAATGCTGGGCTTACCCTGTGTGCTCAGGGACTCAATGTGACTATTTGTAGAACAGGGAAACAAACCCCTTGCCTCATAGGCATGAAGTGGGTGTAGGGAGAGCTCACATGGAACTATCCCTGCCAGAATACCTAGAAAGCAAAATGAAGCAATTTGAATTATTCCAGGAGAAGGGCCTCTCTTGGGAGATCTGCTGAAAATGCTGAATCCTTAATTCGCTGGCCTGAGATCAGGTTGTCAGAGGTTCCCATTTCTCCATATGTGGCAAGTCAAGTGGCCTGCCCATGCTTAGAGCAGAACAAGAACCAGCTCTGCACACAGTTCCCAGCACACACCCCTCTGCTCCTACCCCCCATCCTCTGCAACCTGCCAAGTGGTTCTACCTTTTACCTGAGATGCAGTGTCCACCCAACCGTGCTTCCCATGTTTAAGCTCTGCCATGAGATCCTCTTAGCATCACTTTGAAGCCCAGGCCTGGGCCTCGCTCTTGCTCTTCCCCAGAGGCCCAAGCCCAACTTCTGTCCCTGGCACTCAGACTCCCCAGTCTCCCATCTACCACTCCTCCCAACTACCTGGGCTTTCACTAGAATGTGAGCCCCATGTAGCAGGATTTTGAACAGGACCTCCTGTTCACTGAGGTCTCCTGTTCCCTCAGTCAGTGCTGGCAAAATGGAGATGCTCAGTATTTGTTAGATGTATGAATGAAAGTGCAGAGACCTGAGGCCACTATAAAAGGATGAGGGAAAGAAAGGGAGCCCATGAATGGATGAGAAACAGACAAGGAAAGACACTGCAGGGTGGACACCTGTAGTCCCTCCTCCCTTGCCCCTCACCACACTTTGCAGCCTCACCTGTCTCTCTAAAACAGATCAATCCATCACATAGAGGACCCAGGTCCTATCGCTCCCAAGTGCCTGCTTAGCCTCTGCCTCTCTTCCTGATTGCCCAGTGTCCACTGCAGCCTTGGGGGTGGTCCCCAGTCCTGCAGGATACAGACTCTACAGCTGTATGGAACTCACCATCTGGCAGCTCTTTCTTCCCAGATTTGGGTGTAGGTGCTTGGGCTCACTCCTATCCTGGAGGTTGAAAAGGGCAGGAGAAACCTGGCTGCACCTGATCCTAAAAACCTAATGAGTATTGTCAAGGGAGTGAGTTTCTTCAGCCTCCCTCATGCATGCATCCCACCTCTCTGTCCACATCCTTAACACATCCTTCTACCAGCTGGCTTCTCAAGGGGTCCAGATCCAAGGCCACTTCCTGCCACAGCCACCCAGAGGATAAGGAGGCAGATATCTCTTAGCCTGGACTCCAGGAAGGCTGGGACCCTGTGTTCCCTACTGCATTCCAGGCAGAGCTCTTTAGGAGTGATGGAGAGACCACCAACGTGGTCTGGGCTCCCAAGAACACCCAGTTCCTTCCCCTTGCCCCACTCTGACCTTCGATCACCCCTCAAGCCTCCTGGCTCAGTTGCTTGCAGGAATTTTGGCCTGAATCTCTATAGTCCCTTCTTCTAGCTCCTCCCAAGGCCACTTCATCCTCTCCCTCTTAGTTGGAGCCCAAGTGTCCCCCACCTGGAGGGTCTTCCTGTACTGCCACCACCCTTCTCTGCCCCTGAAAAGTAGGCTGCTGACTCAGAGATTTTAGAAAACTTTTCATGAAGCCAGGGCCCCAAATTGGGGCCCCCATTAAAGCTATCACCTCTGTACTGTTCCCTCTATCCCAGCATAGACAGACCCACACTGAGGCCAGAAACTGACTATCCCACAGGCTGTCTGCTAAGCACAGATTTATCCCTAACTCTGGTCTTCTCAACTGTCCCTTCACAATGACCCTAAATATATCTCTCAAGTGTGGGATGTGACACGCTTGAGACACCAGGCGTCAGAGGTCTCAGGGGACCCCACTCAAGGTTTACCTTCTGCAGGAAGGGCAGGGCTCCTAGAGTTCCCCATTTCAGGAATTCTTCTGCCATCAGGAAGGGCTCCCTGGCCCTGAGCCCGCAGAGTTCTGCTCTCACCCTGGGCCACTTCTCTGTATCTCCTGGCTTGTACGAAGCTCAGGAACAAGGCTGGTATAAAAGTTGCGCTAGGGAACACTTCAACTGCTTCCCCAACTGGAACCTAGGTGACTCTGACCAACAGCTCCAACCCCAAGATGGCAGTGTCATCCCTGCCAACATTATGGAAGGTGATATAGTACTTGCAGTGCCCTCGTCACTCACTCTGTCCTCCACTGGACTCTCAACATGAGCCTCTTTTACTCAAACATTGTTCCTTCCAGGAGCTAAAGGTGTGTTTCTCTCTTGGATATCTCTGAGGGCTCTGCTTCTGTGCACCCTCCCGGGCTCTCCATGGGTCTCTCCCTCAACCTGCACCTGGACCCCACCAGCCACTAGTACTCTGAGGGTCTCAAGTGTGGAAGTCACTTCTTTCATACTTTACTCATCCCTAGAGCCCATATAGGCTCCTGAAACTCTGTGCGCTGGGTCATGGCCTGTCTGTCTGGATGTAGTTGGGTCTCTGTAGAGACAGGGCATCAGGAGGCCGAAAGGGGAGTCCCAGGTAGAGGCTGACGTCAGAATTACCAGCACAACCCCAATGGTCTCTGCTCCCTGAAGCCCCTCCCATCCATATAGTGGCTATAGACTCTGGAGAGGGACACCTAGAGCTCAGCAGGAAGCATGGAGAGCACAGTGGGAGGAGACTGAGGCTCCTCAGGTGCAGCAGGAAGGGTGGTCCCCCAGGTGGCCAGGGTCCCAAACATCCGTCTTCCTGCTCTCTGACTCCTTCTTTCCCTCTCCCCAGCTGCCTAAAAATGTGCCTATTGTGAGTTTATTTAAATTATAATTTAAAAAAATGCAAGCCCCTTCACAAAGGCTAGGCCCCACCCCTATATACACCCCAGAGTTCCTGCTCCTTTGGCTGAGCCCTGGACCTTGTGGGCAAGCAGAGGAATAGGGGTTGGAGGAGCAGGGAACCTCTGGGAGCCTTCAGGGGTGGGAGCAAAGTGACTGCCCGTGGCTGGCAAGAGGAGGTGCTCCAGAAAGGCCAGTGAGGGGAGATCAAAGACAAGGGTCTTTGGGGACTTTGCCCAGAGCTTCCTCTTCACTAAGGTTTTCCTACTCTTTCTTTTTGCCCCTCTCCCCTTCTCCATATTGATCTTGTGTCTCTGCTCCCCTAATCATTATAGAATGTCATTAAATTGCAGAAAGATAGGGCATCTCCACTGCTGCTTTTCACCAACTCCTTCTCTGTTTCTCTACTGTTCCTTCATCTTCCAAATATTGAGACCCTACAATGTACACAGTGCTAGACTCTTTCTGTCTTCTTTCTTTCTTTCCTCTATTTAAAAAAAAATGATTTTAAAGTGGAGTCAGGATTCTGGCCCAAGATGAAGTCTGACCAAGGATAGGGCTATTCCAGGCCAGGTCTGAGTGAGTTGTGGAACTTGATATACAGAGTGGAGATGAAATTCCACAAGCCCCCTTTGAGGGAGATGGAATTCCGCAGGGCACCTGCCTTCCTGCTGCTCTAGCCTTTCTGAAGAAGCCACCATCAATCAACCTCCCCATCCTTGCCCCCAAGTCCCCCCTCAGCAACCAGGGAGAATTTCCAGAATACAAATCTGAGAATGTCACTGTCCTATTTAAAATCTTTCCAAGCTCTCCCAAGCCTCTCAAAGTAAAGGTCAGCATCTTTCATGACATGCCATTTCTTCACAATCTGGCCCTAAAGTTGTGTCATCTCCCATGTTGTCTAAAGTTGTGCTTCCGGTTACATACTACAGCCACACTGGCCCACCCAAGTCCTATCCTTCCTCACAAGCTTAACCTGTTCCCCTCCCACCACACTTTCCCCATCTCCACTCTCTTCTCCTTGTTAGCTCCTATACTTCATCCACTTTTCAATATAAGTGTCGCTTCTTCAGAAGGAGACATCTTACCTGACCTTAAGGCAGAGCATTACCCTCAGCATTGTAAAGCTTATGTAGTTGTGGTCTCCTTCCCCTGACTATCACAAGTGCCTTGAGAGCTGGGACCCTATCTATGTTGGCTGCAAACAATGGGCTAACTCAACTAACTGCAGGGTTTGTGGGGGAAGAGCTTGAAGGACACAGTCCCATTGTCTCTTCCAAATGACTAGCTAAAGCCTGTGGGCCACATGGGAGCAGCAGGGGTGGAACCAACCTGTCTTGGTGAAGAAACTCCATGCACATTTAGACCAGGGCTCCCGTTAGCCTATACAGCACCTTTGTGAGGTTAGGGGAAAATGTCCCTTCTTCTGGGAGGATGCAGCCCTACAGCAGGGCACAGGTCTTAATGAGTGGCATCTGGCCTGGTTACATTTCAGCTCCAACGCTAACCTTGGGGCAAGAGCTTTTTGGCAGCCTGATTAAGATCCAGGTACAGAAATGAGTTCATTTTCAAGCCAGCTAAGGACTGATCCTTG
This sequence comes from Nycticebus coucang, assembly GCF_027406575.1. NCBI lineage: Eukaryota > Metazoa > Chordata > Mammalia > Primates > Lorisidae > Nycticebus > Nycticebus coucang. The sequence continues at coordinate 70,442,095 of NC_069783.1, read as the reverse complement.
TTCAAGAACTCTGCAGCTTTCTGAAGGCCCAGTTAAGGTTCAAGAAGTTGTGTCCCATCTTCTGCTATAGGACATTTGAAACCTCTTTCAGAGTTCCATCTCCTAGTTTGGTTCTGAGGACATCTCAAGGCCTTTCGCAAGCTCTGACCACTTAGTTCCTTAGTTCTTAAAACAACTGATTCACCCTCCCCCACTCTCTCTGCCCTTCTGTGGACATCTGTCATGGGCCTCTCTCAGAATCACATTCGGAGGAAGGGACTCTGCCATGTGGATATTTCCAGATCTGCACCCTGCACTGGGATCCCAGTTATGCCTCTGTATTTAATGATGGGGAAAAATATGGATTGCCCTCCAAGAGCAGGGTCTCAGGGATGAGCAGAGAAGCAAGGACTGCATCCAGTTGACCCACAGAAGGGCCTGTGCTGAGTAATAAAACCACTATAGCATCCCTAGTCCTCAGCAAGGTCTGGATGACCGGTCAGTGAACAGCTGCTCTGCAGCTGGGACAGGTCTGGCCCGCCCTGTCCTCCCCAAGGCTGACCTCCACATGGCCCTGTGGATCACACTGCCCCCCAAGCCAGCAGTCTGTCAACAGCCTCTTGTTTCACTCTCTCCCATCCTTTAGCTTGCAGTGCACTCTATAGCCCACACTCCAAGAGTGTCTGGGGCCTAGCAAGGCATGATGGGCTCCTCCTATCCAGGTGGCAGGTGTGCCAGTGTGACAGGCATTCTGAGCCCCACTGAGACTGAACCTTTGGCCTCTGGAGGCCTTCCTCCACAGGTTGCCATGGTGGTCCAGTCTGGCCATATGAGGCCATGAATGTGCTCACTGTCCATGTCTCTTTACCTGGGTGGGGGGCTCTCGGGGCTCCCAGAGACTGAATTCAAGCTTCTAGCTTGAGGGTGGGTGGGGGTGAGCTCTGCCTTTTTTCACCTCTGCCAGCTGACCAGTGCTGTGCACTTTCCTCTCTTTTTTTTTTTTTTTGCAGTTTTTGGCCAGGGCTGGACTTGAACCCACCACCTCCGGCATATGGGGCCGGCGCCCTACTCCTTTGAGCCACAGGTGCCGCCCCTTTCCTGTCACTTTGCCTTCAAAGAGCCTATCAGTGCTGGTAGTATTAGGCCCCCATTTTTCTATCCTGGGCCTTGTTTATCAGCTCTTATCGTGGAAGAATTTAGAGCCAGAAGTTCTGATCTCCTAAGTTTATAGAATAATTTGCTCATAAAACCCCTCTTTCTTTGGGAGCTAGGTGTGGTGTTGGATTTTAGTGGAAGGAGAAATATAAGGCAAGAGGCTTGTTTACCATAAAGAGCTGGACATATCTATAGTTAGCATCATCAACTTACTGTCACCAAAACCATCATCTTCATTACCATGATCACTACAATCTTCCCACCTGTTACCAACAATGCCACTATCCCATAAACACCAACCCTCTCATCATGGCCATCATCTATATTACTTGTCTTCAGTCATCTCCACCATGATCATCATGTCAATCACTGAGAGTCATCACCACCACCACCACTACCACTGTCATCTCCATTTAAATTGCTACTGTTAGTAACATCATCACAATCGTTGCAAGCATTGTCATCAGCCTCCATCACTGTCACCCTCACCACTAGTATTATCATTAACACCAGGACCGTTATGCAGTCACCATTTCCTCTGCAAACATCTTCACCATTAATCATTACCAACCATCATCAGCATCTCTATCCCCTTCACAAACATCATTACACGTTGCCGTCACCACCACTGTCACCCATACTATCACTACTACATATCATCACCATCCCCATTGTCAACTATCCTCTTTAGTTGTCTTTCTCTATAATGGAGTCTATTAAATTCATCTCAGTCTTGAAAACCATTGCTAAATACAGTCTTCGAGTTTAACACACAATGGTTCATTCAGACTAAATTAGCTTTTGCTGCATAACAACCAACCCCTCAAACTCAGTGCCTTATAACAACCACCATTTTATTTAGTGAGCTGGGCAGTTCTTCCAGTCTGGGTTGGCTCAACCTATGCCCACTGGGATCCGTCATGTATCTGTGGTTGGCTGATAGGTCAATCAGCAACTGCATGAAGAAGAATAGCCTCACTCTTATCTGACAGGGAACCTTGGTTTACCTTCCTGTGGCCTCTCATCCTCTAGCAGGCTAGCTTAGGCTCATGCTAAAGTTCTAAGCTTAGCACAAGGGTGAGACCTGGACACAGGGTGCTTGCCAAGCCTTGACTTTCATCATGTGTGCTGATGCCCCACTGTCTAAAGTCAGATGGTCAACCCAGATTCAAAAGGTGGGGAAACCGACTTCATCTCATGATGGCAGGATCAAAAAGGTCACCTTGCAAGGGCATGGATTCAGGGAGGAGAAGAATGAATGATCATTTTACAACCCACCGTACAGGTGGGCAACAACAACAAAAAACCCAGACCTCTTCTTTATAGCCTGGGGCATATACTGGCTGGGAAGGTTCTAATTTAATGTACCTTAATATTCAGAGGCATGCTATTAAAGTAGCTTCCAAAACCGCAGTAGCAACCTATCCAGAGTCACTGAGTCTTCCTACTTTTCCTACTTCAACTTCTATAAAACCCTCAACTTCTCATCTTCATCTACTCTCTTTCTTTCTTTCCTGATTTTCCATGATCTCTGAGGACCTTTCCTCTCTGTAGGGACCCTTTCTTCCCATCCTCATCTTCCAAGGAACTTCTCTATTTCTTCTGGGCACATCTTATGTACCTCTTCAGATTCTCCTGTGCCCTCAGCCACTTGCTCCCTCAGTTGCCACCATAGCCAAGTGACTCCTTGCATACCTGCACAGGTCTGCTACCTGAGGTTGATCATCTAGCTGTCTTGCCAGAAGCTCAGGGACCTACTATATTTTTCAGATTTGTAAAAAGCTGAAATATTCACAATATTCCCAGGATGGGATCTAGCTTCCTAGGCCATTGCTAAAGGGGCTGAGTGACACAGTCAGGAAGTTCAAGTTAGTCAACTTCGTATGAGATGGATTTTGAAAGAGAGAAGATGAAAAAGAATGTTAGATAAAATTCTCTCTCCCTTACCTTCTAATGCCCTGTTCAAAGGAATACTTTTCCTTATCCAGAGGTGTCCTGCTTGGCTGGTGAGATATGTCTACATCCTGGTCAGCCATGTCTCTTTGCAATGTGCCAGGAAACAACAGCCAGTGCAATAACATACTACCTTGCACTGTCCTCTACTGCCTCACTTCCACCTTGCCTCACGCTGGGTTTGTACCTTGAAAATAAAGCCTTAGTACTTCAGTCTTGCCTCAGCCTCTATTATACTTTCTAGGGAAACTAAAGATATCATCTTAAAGGAGTTCACAACAAGGATATCTCAGAGGAACCCAAGGACATCAGAGAGATGAGTAATAGTGAGTACCAAGAAGAGGCTCTATAATTGACAAAGATATTTTGTGTTGTTACTGAGAGTAGAGGTGGTAGGACAGCCCCTTTCCCCAAAATAACTAGTAGCCCATTTTTAGGAGACCAGGGCTTGGGAATGAAGGTCCAGGAACTCATGTCCCTATTGTTCCAGTTCCCTGGGAAAAGGAACTTATTTTTTTCTTTGACCTATCACAAGAGCTCAAATGCAGGTCCAAAGGTTCTTAGGTGTGCTGAGTGTTAGAACTACTTCCCTACAGTTGTGTCTCTGCCTTACATCTGAGCCAATGGACATGAGATTCCCAAAATCCAGAGGTGACTTTCCCATCAGATTGGCAGCTCCTTTCTGATCAGGACTTTGAATCCTCCACTGGGCTAGGGCGAGAGTAGGAAATATATGACTTTCCTCAAAATCCAGCCTAGTGGTCAGTCATAATAACAGAGCTTCAGCCATGGGGCCGAAGTGGACATTGTTCTCTCATCTGGTGGTCTCCACTTCCATGAGAATTCTTCCCCTAACTCTCCTTACTCTTCCTTCCCAGGGCCAGCTTATCACAATCCTCCCCTCAGCCTTACCAAAGAGGTTACCACAATCCTCCCCTTAGCCTTCCTTGCCAGAGATTTAGGCCTGCACATAATATCATGGCCCCCTTTTGTCCTTCTGTGTATGTCCAGGACATGGAATGACTGAATTTTCAACATGGTTGGGAGTTAGAAAAATGCTAACAAGAAGTCTCACAAAGAAATTTATATAGTGGGGAAATATTTTCACTTGGAGAATTTTAAAGTTCATGGGAAAGAACTATATACCCCACTATATAAATTTGTGTGTATAGTAGGAAAATATCACTATGTTTTTGGGTTTTCTAAAATTGTTAGCAAACCAGAGAGAGGTCCTATAGTACTTCAGTCCTTGTGTTTCAGGACTAAGTACACACATCCCTCTCTAGGCCTGGGAGGAGTGGCAGCTCACTTAGCCCTAGCCTCTAACTTAGGAGAGCACCAACTCCAAACCTTTCCCCTGAGCAGCTCTCCTGCCTTTAAAGATAACCAAGTCATTGGTAGCAGTCACCCAACCACTTTTTCAAGAAGTCTCTTTGTAGCCACCCAAAGCTTTCTGGCTGTAGTTCAAGACTGTTTCACAGTGGTAATTGGAACCCTGATACAATGCTATGTTCAGTGGCTCTGGCTTGTAGGTTCCCAGCAATACCCCCAACTGCCAGGCACAGGGCAGTTAGCCTACTCCTTAGAGCTCTGATTAACCTTGGACTCTACTTAACATGCAGAAGTTTGGAGTACTGGACAGGAGAGGCTGAGTTCTCGCCCTGACTTTAGCGCTAAGGTATGGCATGGACTGCTAGGATGCCATCCTAAGGTCATGTAAGGGAAACTCTGGTCCATTATGTAGTTCATCTCCCAAAGGTGTCAAGACATATAATATAGTACTCAATATATATTGAGGCTCCACAACCCTTCTTTCCTGTTGAAAGCCTCTAGGATCCTGATTGGTTTGGGATCAAGGTAAGACAATGGGATTTCCCCCCCCTTAGTTTCTTTTCCCTGACTAATAGCTGCTTTTAGCATGCAATAAAGAATACCTATGAATGCTTTGTCTTTGCAAGCAAGCTATCAACGGAAGGGGATGGGAAGGACTGTTTAATGAGCATTTATTTGGTGATAGAGAGTTGAAAGTGGCCCAGGATGGCAGGCCTGGCCATCCCCATGTAGTCTCAGAGGTGGCCTTAGACAAAGCTCTGACCCAGTCTGTCCTCTGTAAAGAAGGAGGGCGGGAAAGTTCTCTGCATCAGACAGCCCCAGTTCAGAGTCAGCAGTGGGCATTTCTTTCAGCACCACCATGCAGGTAGGCTGTTTATGTCTGTAAATGACATCCCATCTTAGCCAGTCTATGTGATGAAAAAAACTGACCACCTCGTGTTCTGGGAAGGTTCCTCAGGGCTCCTGGTTCTTCATTCTCTGTGCCACAGCTTCTCCCTCAGATGCTGCAGGACCCCTTCATCTTACCCAGGCATGTGTCCCCAGAGGAAGCACAAGACCCCTTTCCCTATGTCCCTGTGTCTCTGTCTATGATGTGAGGAAACACTGCCCGGAAGCCCCCAGCAGACTTCATTTATATCACATTCCTAAATTGTTGCAGGCAAGAGAATTATCGTGGTCAATGAAATTACACCAATCAACTGGGATTCAGTTTCCAGGAGCACTGTAGTCTCAGAGGCTGCTCCTTCCCTCCAGGGCACCTCCTACAGACTCCATCTACACCAAGTAGTATTATAGAAAAACAAAAGATTCTCCTTCCCCACACAGTCCTGCCTCAGGGGCTCACAGTCCAGCAAAAGTAGTGACAAAAGCAATGACCATGGGCAACCAGCTGGGCAGAACCTCACCAACTTGCTCTGTCTGGAACTTCAGCCAGAAAGCTCTCTAGACTTAGATAGGGAAGGCCCTGGGGAGAAATTGGAGCCCTGGAAGGGGCCAACAAGAAGGTGTTTCACTGGGCAGAGACCCAGAGGTTGAACGCTAGGGGCACAGTGCAGACCTGAGTGGGGTGAGGTAGGAAGAAGGCAGGGGGTGGGTGGGTAGGGGGTTGGGGGGAGTGGGGGGGTGAGATTGGGACAGAAAGTGAGCCAGATCTAAGAGGAGGGAAAGCCCTGTTAGCTTCCCTCTCTCAAACCACATACTTCCCCCAAACAGTCTTCTCTAGGAAGACCCAGTGGGACATATGGGGTGGGTGGCAGGGGGAGAGGAGTCAGAATTGGGAAACCAAAGGCCAGGACAGGAGAAGGGGGAAGGTCAGAGTCTGGAGGTGCCCAGAGGGACCGTGCAGGATCAGGCTCCTCCTGTCCACCAGCCCCACAACGAGCTCCTGGCAGGGAGGTAGGCAACAGTACCACACATGTCTTCAAGGTCAAGTGACCAGCACCACACATCCCTTCAGGGTTAAGTGACAGTTACAGTGGAGACAAGAAAGCTAGGGAGAGTGTGCCCCCCACTGGTCAGTAGAGACAGGACTGACTGCCAATGCAGGTCTGGCCAGCTGGCAGAGGCCATAGAGCTTAGGGGAAGGAGAGCGAGCCCTCAGGACATTTGCCTTCCAAGGCACGGGGTGCATCTGTGGGGCCACTTCTGCTCTGGGATCCAAGCTGAGTGCTTCCACCACTACAGCCCAGGCCTTGCCCCTAGGGACAGAGAGCCCAAAGTGGATGGCCTCAGTGTGTGTGCCCCAGTCTCTCTCCTTCCTCTGATGTCGGCACTGACCAAGTTCTCAAGGATGGCAGGACTAAATAGGAAGAAGTTGGCTTTTCAGAGCCCTGGAGCTTGGAAAGGCCTACTTGATCTTCTGAGAAACATCTCAGTAAAGGGCAAGGTCCCCCAAATTTCTCAGCCCAGCTGGCTCCAAAAGTGAGGCTAAAACTCAGGTCTCTCCTAGCCCAATGGGACTGAGGGGTTCCTTCACACAAGACACAGGAGGCCAAGCGTTTCTGGCCTCTAAGTTCCTCCAATTCTCAGACTCATAAGGGAAACTCAGAGTTGAATGTATTCGTTCCTTTTCATTTACAGGAGAAATCACACCTTTTAAAAAGGTTTCCCCAAACCAGACCTTGCTAATGTATAATGATGTTCCCCATCACCTTTCTTTTCTTGCCTGAATCTCTCTTGTTGTAGTTTAAACTCCTGGGACAGAGTGATGTGTTAGGCTAAGGCCACAAAGAAAGAAAATATGATTCCCACCTTTGGGGGCCTCAGTTGGATCTTTCTTTTCCTAAAGAGCTCCACAGCTTCTGGGGGAGATAGGCTAGGCCCTCCTCAAAGGAAAGTGGCCTGAAGCAGACAAATATACAAAGTAGAACAGAAATCATAAACACATTTTATTTCTAAATAATTTTAAAACCACTGGCATTGTAGCAAATTGGAATATATTTCCAGAATTGACTCAAAGAGATTTTTTTTTTATAGCAACATATGAAAAATGTCATTTAAATATCCACCAGCAGCTGCACCACATGTTGGGCTCTTAGAAAAACACTTTCATTCCTTTCATCAAAGTCCCTTGATTAATGTTCCACTTTTCTTTGACACTTTTTCCAGAGTTTTAAAAAAAAAAAAAATCAAAGCCTGTACTATTATCTGGAAGAAAATTAAACCGATAAGATTTAATGTCTGCTGTATTCTACAGGTATAGAAAAAAATATATAGTGTAGGCCTTGGGCCAAATGCAAATGAACATTAAGCAGAAGGTGCATCCCCACTGGAGGCTTTTGGGAGGGATGAGGCTGGAGGGCAGCTGGGAGCAGACAGGGCCTGGACGGTGCATTGGGTGGGAGGCTGCTATGGCCTATGGGCCAGCCTGGGTGGAGGCAGGAGGTGATTTCTCAGCTGCATGTCCCAGGGCAGGGCGTTGTGGCCAGAAGACCCAGCCCCATGGGAAGGCCAGTGGAATACAAACGCCACCTGATGCAGGGCCAGTGGCATGGCTGGGATTTTGTGAATGGGACTCAGAAGGAGGCAGCTGATGGGGGCAGAGGAGAGAGGAGAGAGCAGGAAGGAGGCAGGGGAAAGCTGCAGGCTAGAAACTGCGCCAGTGGGAAAGCTGGACAGATGGAGTGAGGGGAAATCGCAGCGTGTCTGGCACGGCAGTTGATGCCATAATTTAAAGGTCAACTCAGTGGAAAAGGAAGAGAAAGGGGGAGGGGGTGGTGTTGGAATGACTTTGCCTCCACAGTATGGCTCTTAACCCCTCCCGTTCCAGTGCAGCTCTCCTTGGTCTTTCCAGCCACTGGAAGGGGCTTGCTCTCTTGCCTTGAAGTCCTCTGAATTCTGGGTCCCCTCCCCCGCAGCATGGGCTCTTGAGGCAGCAGACCCAGCTCTGCATCCTGTCCTCTCCTGCTACCTCATCAGAGTAGAAGCGGCTTAACTTCCCTGAACTTGAGTTTCTTCATTCATAAAACAGGGGTGAGAGCTAATCTCCCTGGGGCTTTTGTAAAAGGTAAATTGTATCATGAGTGTAGAGACTGGAAAAACTCACCTAAAACTTGCAGACCTTTCTGGGCTTCTCTAAAGGACCTGGCTTAACTTTACCTTTAGAAAAAAACATGTTTCTTTGTTCTAGTAAAACCACCATTTGGGTAAATAAAAACTTGCAGCCATCCTTCATGATAAGGCACCTTCTGTCCTTTCAGACTTGTCAGTCTTAGACCGAAAGTTGTGAGGATGGTGTTGCCTCACTTCCTGCCTTTCCCACATTCGTTCTCTCTCTCTCTCTCTCTCTCTTTCTCTCTCTCTCTCTCTCCCCTTGCTGGACTGCTTCTTGGGGAGGAATGTTACTTTTCTCCATATGGATTTGGACTGCCTTGTGCCTATAAATTATGGCAAGTTCTTGGGGAGCTGTGAAGGTTTTTGTTGGAAAGGTTATTTGCTTGAGGACTGAAGAGGAAACCCCAAGGGCTGCAGGAAGGACTTGGAGGCATAGGTTTCAGCCCAGGCTGGGGGAAACCTGGGGAAACTCTAGACAGGCCCAGAGACCTTCCACTGTGGCCCTACTTAAGGATGAGACGCCCAATCAAATCAACAGACAGCCTTCACCGCCAGTTGTCTCTGGTGGTACAGAACACAGCACGTGAGTGGGGCCATTCCTGTGCCCCAGGCCTCAGGATGTTGCGAGGGCTTCAGATACTGGTCTCATGGACCCAAGGGCTGGCCTGGTGCCACTGGCCCCTCACTTCCTCTCCAACTATTTAGAGATTCTAATTTAAAGTTACACCCCAGCTTCCCCTCCTGATCCTCCTACCAAGTCACTGTTTCAAAAGGCTTCAGCTTGAAAGATGGTAAAGTGTACATGGTGGTGTGGCTGGTGAGGGTGGGCTCCTTTTGCATCCCCCTCACGGGGCTGCATGTAGGCAGCCACATTCCAAGCCAAGACACAAGGGGAGTTGTACCCCTTCTCTTGGTATCTCAGGCATACTAAAGGTCCCCTTCCCTTTCAACTGACAATGACAGGAACACTTCAGCTCAGAGCAGGTTTTCTCCTAGGCTGGACTATCTGATTAGATGGTGGGAGGGGGCCAGGCCTAATGAGAGGCAAAGATGACATTGCCTTGCTTCCTGCTTTTCCAAGTATTGTCTGCCCCCAGTCTGTGGTCCCTTCTTTCTCCCTGGAGCATGGTGAGAAGGTGGTACATTTCAGCACAGAGTCTCAAGGACCCCCTAAACTCTATGTAGTCTGGTTCTGTATGTGCCAGGACTTGGCACAGTAGGATAAGCTGCTCAGGAAGAGGTACTCAAAGGTCTCTGCAGGGAGAAGGCAGTGGGCTTTGACTTAGACCCTTGACTTTATGCCTGGTGAGCAGCACAAGGAAATTCTAACTTCTGGGGCTTTGCTAGCCACAGGGCCAGCACAAGAGAGCACCTTACAAGGAAAGGCACTCCCTTTGTCTACTTGAGGCTGTGAGAGAACCCCTAGGGAAAGCAACACAGCTTCAGAGTGACCACCAGGGGACCCTGGGAGAGCTCCCTCTTGAGGAGGCCTACAGTGACCCCTGGCCTGGCCTGTGGTCCCAGAGCAGATGACACATCAACTAGCAGGCAGTGAGTTCCCTGGTCTGTGGTACTGGGGACACAGAAGAGCCCAACATGTGGTGCGGCTGCTGGTGGATATCACAACAGGCATGTGATGGAAGCAGGAAGAATTGTCTTCCAACAGAGGGAATTCTTTATTATTCTAAAGATTGCCATGAGTCCACCAAGCTCCGAGGTCCTATTGACATGTCCCAGGCAAACCAACATTGAGCCCCCATTAGCTGACCTCATGGATAGCACTCTGCCACCAGACATCCAGGGGATGTGAAGGCTAAAACTAACCAAGACCCTGAAAGACAAAAATAGCCTCAATGAAACGGGCTTCATTCATACCTCTTCTGAGGTAGCTGTTGGCAATTCTTTGCTGGTAATTAAATATACAGCTCACATTCGCCTAAAATGACTAAAGAACTGAAAGAATAAAACCATTAGTTCCAGTGCAAAGGAGACCAGGGTCTATGACATGTCAATATATCACAAACAAAACAGGGACCTTTCTTGGGGCAGGGATGCCATCTCTCCCATGGGGCATAGGCTTCTCTAGCCAGGTCTTGGTCCCCTACCCCATGTCACCCATCACACCAGGCCAGGAAAGTCTCTGAGAACATCTAAAGAGAGCCAAGTCTCTGCACCACCTGGGGCCCCAAAGCCTCCTGCAGCCATTTCTGTAAGACACTCTCTGTTTGATTTTTTGCAGATGCTGGTTCCAGTCACCTGCCTGAGTTCTACTCTATGCTGGGCATGCTCTGTGTACTAGGGACACAGAAATAAGCTACTCTCCATGGACCCTCACCCAGGTTGCTGACAGCCTTGTGGATTTCTTGTAGAGCTTTGGTCTTCAGAGACCTGTTCTGGTTCACAGACCCTGGCAGAGACCAAAGGCTATGGCTGAGGAAAGCTTCCTGGGGAAAGGAAGGAACAAATGGTGAGAACTGGGTCTGTCTGGGATAGAGCTGTCATATCGTTTGGGGGTGGAGGTGTTGGCCAGGAAGCTAGGAGGCAGAAAGAGAGCACGCACCAACTGTCGGGCTGGGGTCTGGAATCGTCTCTCTTGGAATCTGGTTGGGTTCAGAGAGGAGGCGTATTAGTTCAAAGTCACAATGGACTAAAGGGGCCTCACGTCTGGTGTCTATCCCAGACTCCAGCTTCAGATTCTTCCTCCAAAATTTGTCAAGATCACCTGGCTGTACCCACTTACAGAGACATGGTAAGGGTCTTGTAAGATCTAAAGGCCATTATGAATATAAAAGATTTTATTCTTGAGCTCACACTTACACCCACAGGACAGAGAGCTCACTCCCTCTCAGGTGAATGCTGAGTCTATTGAGTTGTTGTCTTCACTAATCTGAAGAGCACTGGACAACCAGAGAAAGAAGGAGGCAGGCACATCTTCAGTTGGGGACTGTGGCTTCATTAGAACCAAGACTATGCTGGGTGGAAGAGAGACCCTGGAAAGCCCAAAAGTGGTGTTCTCTGCCTTGCAAGCCCTGCATGAACCCCTCCCTGGCCTTGAGTTACTCTGCCCTTGTCCCTTTGCCCAGTGGCAAGTGGCCTGTGTGCCAAGGTCTGGGTCCCTATCACTCATACTTGAAGGGGACATATCTGAGTAGCTGAATAGTGAGTGATGGTGCTGGAGCCCTGAGCCACCCCAGAAAGCTGGGCGACATCTGCCCCAGCCTGGGAGACAAAGCCTTGAGGCTGTACCCTCAAGGAGGAGCCCCCTGGGAGTGAGGGCGTTTGGGGTAGCCCAGGAAACTGGGATGAGAAGCAGGCAGCAAAGGCAGGCAGCTGGTTCAGACCCGTGGCAGGAAGTCACAACCAAGATTCATCTTGGAAAAATGCAACTAATGCTGCACAGCTGGGGCTGCTAATCAGAAACACAGGCCCAGAGGTGGCAGCAAGGACAGGCCCAGAGGGCAGGGCCAGCACTAAGGTGATAATCGGCAGCGAGATCTCTGGCCCTCTCCCCACCAGGCTGTGCTGCTGTTTGGAGACAGAGATTGTCACATTGCGATCTGGACGGGGGCAGCTTCTCTGCCCCTGCCCTGCCTGCCTGCAGGGGGTGCGTTGCTCCTCAATATGCCAACATCAGCTTAATCAATGACTAAAGCCTTGACCTCTCCAAGGGAAAGTGCAGGTGTAATGACCTTTCTCTCTGGAGTCCTCCTGTCAGGTGACTGTCTTTCCAAAACCCTTGGGGCCTGCCTCCTTTGCCACAGCACAGCCTGCCACCAGGATAGGTCTGAGATGAGCCATTAAGCCTTCAGTGGGCTCCCTCTCCAAAAGGGCCTCACCACCGGGCACAGGCTCCTTCCTGGGAAAGGCATGTGGCTGTGACCTCCTACCCTGCCTGTCTGCCGCCTGCTTCTCATCCCAGTTCCCTGGGCTACCCCAAATGCCCTCACTCCCAGGGGGCTCCTTCTCAAGCACACGGCCTCAGGGTTTTGTCTCCTGAGCCGGGGCAGGTGTCCTCCAGCTTGCCTGGGCTCAGCTGGTCACCACCAAGCAGAATCCGTTTACCTTCTCAGACACTTCCCCTTCAGTGTGAGCAATAGGGACCCAGACCTCAGCACATGTGCCATGGTCACCAGGAAAGGGCAAAGCAGCCCAAAGCCAGGAAGGGGCTTCAGCAAGGCTCCTGAAGCATGGAGCATCGCCTCTGGCTTTCTGGGGTCTGTTTTCCACCCAGTCATGGTTGCTGTGTCTTCATCAAAACTAAGACAGCGTCTATGGATGGTAGCAGCTGAGGTCATAGGGACAGAGGACAGCAGCCCTGGAAGCACAGTAGCTCCTTACACATGACCGAGTTTCAGCTGCTCCTTTGTCTTCTCTGTCCTACAGCCCAGGTGGATGCCATGAGAGGGGGGTGCGCAGGGGCCAAGGGCTTGGAGAGGGACCCCGCTATCTTCTGCTTGCTTTCATTCCACTCCTTTTTCCAAGCTTTCCTTCTGTCGCTGGTCATGTCTGCTCCTGAGCAAGCACCCAGGACTAAATAGATGGCCTGGGGCCATCCCCAGCGATGGAGGATGGAGAACCCTCTCTAAGGGAGAAGAGACCAGACCCTGGAGACCCCCAGTGCAGAGGGCATCACCTCTGAAGGAAGCTGTGTCTGCCGAGCTTCCCCTCACTTAGTCCCTCCTCTGCCCCAGGCCCTGCCTCGCTCGGTGGGGAGGGATTTGAAGGACCCCTCTGCCTAACAGCACTCAAGCCACATGCCCCTCTGGGCATCCCAGCTTCAGCAGAGTACTTCAGTGCTGCAAACATCTGCCTCTGAAGGCATTCACAGGCCACGTGCTGATAGCTTTGAAGGAGCAGAAAGATTCTCTGCCCTATGTAGGCTAGAATCAGCCTCCCTGAATCTTCTAGCCTTGAGTTCCAAGTCTGGGTTGTACGGCCCCATAGATAAAGCCTTGGAAAATGTGGCTGATGTGGCTGCAGCCACCTTTGGGCTGGGCCGCTGCAGACTCTGCCCCAGGAGGTTTGCCCTCTCTACCCGGCCTGCTGCCTTGGGGACCCCTATCATCTGCCCCACTTGCCCCTCACTGCACTCTGCCCTGGGACCTAATGCTTGGGACATCCTTCACTCTAGTCTAGGTAGGTCCTCTGCTGCAGCCCCAGGTTATGGGGCCCTGAGCTCAGCCGGTGACAACAGAGTCCTCTACCCCTCATCTTAAGTATAAGCATACAAGCTTTCAGCTTGTCTCAGGCGGTCACTGGATTGAAGTTGCAGGAGGCTTGGAAAACCCTGGCTCACTCAAGAGTGTCTAAGAGAGACATCCTCAGGGAGGATTCATCTCCTGAGCCTCCTGGGCATGTTGGTGAAGGGTACTTAGATGACCACAAGCTACCCCTCCCCAGTGTGTTCATGAGCTCTATCCTGCTTCCCCATCTCCCCATGTAGTGCCTGCGGAGGCCACACTGGAGGTAAGGCTTGCAGTCCAGCTGCCCTCCTGAGTCACAGGAGAAGCCAGGTGTGAGGCAGGGGTCTAAGGTGGAAGTTTGGGAAATGAAGGTGGAGGAAGGAGATTGAAAAAAGAAAATTTGGGCCTGTGGATGGGAGGATTGGAGGAGACTTAGGAGGGCATGTGGTGGGTAAAAGGGGGATTGGTGTGATATCAAGGAGTTTGGATGTCACAGCAGGGGTCAGAGAGCTGGGAGCAGGGGAAAGGAGATGGGGGAAGTGAATGGCAATGGCAGGGCTGGGAGCTGCTGTGTTGGAGGTTTCCTTACTGTCTGAGTGTTCACCATGGAATTTCCCGGACTAATAAAGAAGAATTTAAATAGACCGCAACTTGCTTAATGCTGACTGTATAAATAATCCAAATCCCTAGCTCCCTTTGTTCCACAGGCTATTTGTGTCAAGAAAGAAGGGGGGAAATCAAACAGAAGCTGTGTTCCAGAGAGCAGGATTTGGGGACTCTCTGTTCTCCTCCATCAGGGCCCCAGGGAGTGGGGGTTGAAGCCCGGGAGGGGGAGATTTCCAGCCAAGTCTTCTGTGTGTGACCCCGCACACATGAGCATGTAATCCCCACATGGACTCACATGCACATGTGCACACACGCACGTGGACGCACTTGATCACAATATCCTCTACAGACTCAAGCACATACATGTGTACATGTGCATGATCACCTGTACAGGTGGGCTCGTGTGCAAACAGGAAAACATGCATGTGTGAACACACTCAGACCCACAGAATCTCAGCAAGGCTTCCACTGAATCACCAGTCACAAGCTCTAGGCATGGGTCATGCCTCGTCATGGGTTAGGTCTCGGCCACTGCCCTCTGTCCCATTCTGCTGCTGAGCGTGCCTATGGGCAGGGCCCTGGCTTACATGGCTTGGGAATAGGATCAAATTGGGAAGGTGGCACAGTGGTTTTATCCATACTGAGTCACTTCCAAAGAGTGTTCTTGGAGAAACAACTTAAAAATCAAGTTCAGAGTTCTCCAAATGCCATTGTTTACCAATGACCAATTGTCTTCAGCCCCGCCTCCCACCAGTGCCCAGCCCTACCACACCCAGCTACGCTGAGGAGTCAGAGGAGCTGGAAGAGGCACGACCTTCCCATAAGCTTGAGGACTTGAGCCTGGAGCTTTCCAGCCTCTTATTTGCAGGCAAGGGAGGAGAGGGACAACTGAGCTCTAGCACTGACACCACCTTATCTGAGATACCCAAGAGGGAGGGGAAGGAAAGGAAGAAGAAAGAGAAAAGGGGAGAGGAGTGGAGAAGGGGGTTTGAGGACAAAAAGGCACCCCAGGGTTGATGCCTTGTGTATGCCGAGTGTCCACGCCAAACCATTGTCAAACAATTTTCATTTCATTCTTGCATGTGCCCCTGAACACACACCACACAGAGCAGGGCAGAAGAAGGTCTGGGGTGGGAGGGGCTGGTCTCGTACACTTTCCTATGTTAGAAATTCTTGCCCCAGTCTTAATTCTGTTTGGTCCCTGAGACCTGGACACTTCTTACCTACCTAAGGTAAGCTCCCACCCACTTCACTGCTGTCCCTGCTCGCAGAGGCATGGCTCAGATCAGAACAGCTATTTCTGTCTCTGTGCCCAGCCCTGAACTCTGCAAGGTCCAACAGATGTCCCAAGAAATCAGTGGCAGAAATTGGCCAAAGACCAAGACCAGAATATAGGAATTTTGTGGGGGTGAGATTAGGGCTCCTATCCCAGGGAGCCACAATTTAATTCAATGCGAAGAATAAGAGAACAATCAGCAAGCTAAAAGTAACCACCCCAGCTAACCCAAAATACATTAAACACCAGCAGCTGCCTTATCTCTATGAAGTCCCCAGCCCACCTTTCCCCAGCCCTTGTCCCAGGAATAGAAAAGCAGCCCCTGCTGGTGTCTCCTTTTCTGGACAGGCTGGGGATCGAGGCATAGGGCTGCTGCAGATGGTGTGCATCTCTCAGGCTACCGGGAGATGGACAGGAAGCAGGGCTGTCCACATGCCCAAAATCTCTGGGTTGTCACCAGGTCTGCTTGATACTCCTTCCAAGACGGAAGAGGGGAAAATGTGTCTTTCCAGGCCCTAATCCTCTCCACATGAGCAGGTACTACAGTGGCCAGGACCCCACTGCATCACGCAATGCAGGCTAGCAGGAACATTGATGCCACTGTGCTGAGAGGGCCCCATCCCCAAGGCCTGCAGGCATGTGACTGCAGTGAGCTTGGCCTCCCTGGTCTTCCTTATATGGCCTCCATTCTCCCAGCTCCTCCCCAAGCCTGCCTCTGCCTAGCATCTCCTTACATATTACACATGAAAGGAAAACAAAGTCAGCATTAGCTGATGAACACCTGGGTAGAAGGATCCAAAAAAGAAATGGTTTGTCCTGAGCCAAGACAGCCAACTGAACTTGAAGCTCTCCCAGGGAATCATAGGCAAATGTACCCAAGAAAGCTGCCTGGGAGAGCTTGGGACCAACTTTTACAAATCCTTGTAAAGCATCAAGAGGGCTTATCTTCATCCCTGGACACTAAGATCAGGACCCCCAGTGGCTATGCTGTCAACACTGAGTGGCTTCCAGGGCTGGTTTCCTGATGGGGCCTCAGCAGGTAGAAACCAGAACAGTGGACTAGAAGATGCCCCAGGACAGATCCCTGATGGTCATCAAGGAGAGTTAGGGGGTCCTTGGGAAGAAGGTATGTATAGGAAGACCCTTCTCCAAACCATCCCTGAAGCCCTCACGGCCTGTGAAAGGCCAATTTTCATGGCCAACATTATAGCTCTTTTTTGCTAGGGTAAGCTAGACCCTCAGGTACTTCTACAGTCTATAGGCTCCAAGGCATGGCTCTTGCAGTTGATCTGGGCCACATGGGACCCATTTCCCAAGTCCCCATGGTCAATGTCCAACATCTAGGTGTCTAAGGACACTGAGCTAGCATGCTAAGCACAGAAGTACATGGACAGTAGATATGGACTATACCCATAGCTGCAGCCCTGGGTCGGCCCAAAGTGACCTAGAGAGGCCAGGACATGGGCCCTCTCCAGCTGCCAGGACCACACAGCCTGGACCCCGCGGGTAGGGAGGCTGCCAGGAGGCTGGGAGGGCCTGGCCTTGCTTTGATCTCGGGCATCAAAGGCCAGGAAATGCAATCAGCTCCAAGGAGCACTTGCTGTCTGGATGTCCCCAGCAGGCACAGACCCAGACCCCTCCCCGTCCTTCATAGGCTGGGCCAGGCCCTAGCAGGCCAGCCAAGGGCCCTGGGCAGGGGGCTGGAAAATCCACCCCCATCCCTAACCAATTCAGTGGAAACTATTTTAATAAGAGCTAATTCTGCTGACGTGGCATCTCCTTTCTGCACCCCCAGCCCGTTTCTATGTTCCCCTCCAACCCCACCCCCAGCTTCCCCCCTGACTTTTATTGTCCCAGACATTTGCGTGAAAACAGGAACTTTGTGCTCTGGGCTCCATCTGCTCCTGCTTATTTCTCACTTGGAGTTGCAATCCTTGGTCACACATGCCCCCTTTCCCACCACCTCACCCCTTTCTTCTCAGACTGCCCCCAGAGTCGGGGACTCATGGGGTCTCTGCTCCCTGGCATAGGCAGTGTGGCCAGAGAGAGTGGCCTCCTGTCAGAACCCCTTCCCTACCAGGCTATGGTGGGGGACACAGCAGAGCTAAAGCTGAGAAGGAGTCAGAACTTCATAGCCTGAAGACTAATACCCCCTGCTTGTTGAGTCCACCCCCACCCTATGCTCATCTCTGCTCCAGAGGAAGAGAAAAACTCCCCCACAGCCATGGGAAGAATTCAGGGTATCAGGGAAGGCCTTGCAGACACCAATAGCATTTTGCGTGAGGAAGCCAGTCTCCCTCTCTGAAGGCCATGGCCTCAGGCTGAGCATCCAGAAGTCTCAAGCTTGGTCAAACGCCATCTTGTGTTGCTCAAGGGAATTAAAATGAATAGGAAAAAAGATGTTATTAAATAAATGAATAAATAATAAACAAACCTCTATGGGACCCTTAGTATGTGTCAGCCACTTACTGTGTCTAAATCAGGGGTTGGGAACCTGTAGCCTCAAGGACACATGTGGTTTTCTAGGTCCTTAAGTGTCCAAAAGTGGCTTTTTGACTGAATCCAAATTTTACAGAACAAATCCTTTCATATTTATTAAAACATTTTGTTTCTCTTTTATATTTTTATTTAATTTTTTAAATGAATGTATTCAAAATACCAAACAATAAAATCAGTTTCAACAAAACAATGCACCCAGATTGACTGGCACAATTATAACATTAGTAAGCCATAAAACCTGAATTGATAGCTGCTATGCTTGTGATTTAGTTCTAACTTTCCCTGCCTGACTGGTGTCACTATCACATGATAGGCTGGTTGGAAAGAGTTTATGGGGGTCGAGTATGCCAGTCTGTTATCAGCTTTTGACAACAGTGCACTGTGTTTTTATTTAAAGTGGAATTTGTGAATAGATGTATAGCTCAACAGTATTTTTTAATTCTGTCTGCTTAACAGCCCATCATGTCAAAGAAGATCAAGAGAACACTAAAGGAAGGAAAGAGATTTTTTAATGAGGATTGGGAATTGCAATGTTATCTTGTTTCTGCTAAAGATAACATGATTTGCTTGCTTTGTGAAACTGCAATATCAATATTAGAGAAATTCAAGTCTCATCAGCATTATAATATTAATAAAGTCCATAAATATTTAAATTGGAGAGACACAAAAGGTTGTATTGCAGAAATTAAAAGATGAAAAGGAAAAGTAAAAACAATTCTTTCAAGCAACAATAAGACCTGGAAATGAAGCCATCGAAGCAAATTATAAAGTAGTTTATATACTTAGGGAAAAAGGGAAGCCATTCAGTGATGTAGAAATTGTAAAAGAATGTATTGTCGAAAATGTAGGATACTTAGACTCTGATAATGTACAAATGACTGCTTCTTTCAAGGAGAACCATACATGATTGGCAACATGAATTAGACTTCAACTTAACAGAGCATTTCAGGCAATACTTCAAAAGGAAAATATATATTATTCAATTACTTTGGGTAATCAACTGATACTACTGACTCGGCACAGGTTTTATACTTTATGGGTCATAACAAGGTTTTTGTTGCTACAAAGAAACTTTGGGCACATTGTGAACAGAACACAGGGAATAGATATCTTCAAACAACTTCCAAGAAAAAATGTCATGAAATTGAACTGAATTTGATAAATTTAATGAGTGTATAAGATGGAGCACCTTCCATGACAGGAAAACATGAAGGGTATATTGCACAGATTTAAAAAAAAAGTATTAACAGATCCAGATGCTCTCTTTTTTTCACTATATCTTGCTTCAGCAAAATCTCTGTGCTAAAGCTACTATTTTGAGTGACACTTTGTAAAAAGCTCTAAGTATTGCTAACTATATTAGTGCAGACGCAACACAGAATAGTCAGTTTTGTAATGTGCTAAAGTTGATTGATGAGGTATTCAGTGCGGATTGGCCAATCATTCTAAAGTGCATTGGGACAGGGATAGGTGTTAGCCAAAATTATCATAGGGACAGCTATTAGCCAAAATGTTATGTCTGTAAAATAGTTAAATTTTATGAAGAACAGAATCAGCAATATGAATTATTGAAAGAAGATTTCTATAGGAAGGCAGCATTTCTGCATGATAGTATGTCAAATTAAAATGACTTCAACATTTTTTGCAAGGTAAAACTAAATCTATATATGTTATGTGACAAAAAATCCAAGCATTTCAAAAAGAGCTACCTTTTCTCAAAACACTCCTTTTTCAAAAGGAAATTTCAGATGAACATGTTCCTCAGTTATCAAAAGTCACTGATGAGCAGGATGATAGATGCCAATCATTGGAAGAATATGAAGCTATTATAGACCTATTAGTTGGAGATTACAATGAAAGGTTCACTAACTTTGAGAATCATGACATCACACTCAAATTAGCATTTCAGCCTTACCTAGTACAAGGCACCCAAAGAATTGCAGATGCACTTGATTGAGCTCTTGGCAGATGACATTTTAAAGTCCTTTTGAGGCTCAGAAAGAGCAAACTGAAATATGGAAAAATGCAGTAGAATACCCATACTTTCAGCAACATGCCCGAAAAAAAATGCTTTCTTGCTTTGCCACCACTATTGCTATGAACCCAAATCAAGACACACTTAAAGTCACAAATGACTGATTCATTTAGAGTATCCACTGAAACTGTGGGCCTCTTCCATGCTGAAACCAAATATTCAAATGCTTTCCAATAGAAAGCAGGCACAACAAAGTCATTTAAAGGTTAACTAACTTTAAAACTAACAGTTTTCATTTCTTCAAATTATTAAGTATATAGTAGTTCACTACACAATTACATGCATTTTTAAGTATATCTAATTGAAGCTTCTTCAATGCAACCATATCTGATTCCAGCTCAATTAATGCAGCCTTCAAGGTGCCCAGTCCCTGGTCTAGAATGCTATAGACATTATCTCACTTAACCCTGGTAGGTAGGTGCTGTTATAATCCTCACTATGCAGATGAGGAATTGAGGCAGAGACAAACTAATCTATTCCAGATCACACTGCTGGTGACAGTGACAGAACCTGGGCATCAACCTAAAAACAGTTGCCATGCTGGTGACAGAACCTGGCCATCAACCTGAAATCAGTTGACATTCACTCACCCCTCTGATCTTTGCTCATACTCTGCTCTACAAGGCTCTCCTTCCTCTTGTTTGCTATCCTTCAAGGCCCTCTCATAGTATGGAGCCTGGGTGCTCTCATCCCCGTTTTAGAACTGAGGAAACTAAAGCCCAGCACAGTTGCTGTCTTTGCAGCCAGCCCCTGCTGGGACTAGGATGCCATCCAAACCTGAGCTCTCTGGTTACCTTACCTCAAAGTTAAAAAACCCTCTTTGTCATGATCCATGATGTTGAAGATTTTTCTTTCCAAACTGTCTCAAATCAGATGCCTTTAGATGTCAAGTGACCAGGGGAAGAGCCAGAGAAGCCGAACAACACACACACTGGCAGCAGGTACCCTCCAAGGAGGGTCTGCACTGGCGGGCTTCCATCCTGCCTCTGAAGACCAGGCCTGCCCTGGCCCATGCCCAGTCCTGCCTGTCTTCCCAAAGTCTCTGTCCCTCAGTTTCTGTCACTTTCCACACCCAGGTAGCACCTTAGCTGTACCAAACCCCACACTATGTCAGCAACCAGAACTTGGGAGTTCTCTTTTGACCTTTGCTGTCATCTTGAGAAGATGGGCACAACCACATGGACATGGTATGACAGATGCCTGGCCTGGGGAGAATGAGAGCCTAAGTCTATGCCTGGCTTGGTTTGCATTTGGGCAAGTCATTTATTTGGCCTCTCTGGGCCTCAATTTTCTTTCTTTTTTTTTGTGCGGTTTTTGGCCGGGGACAGGTTGAACCTGCCACCTCTGGCATATGGAGCCAGTGACCTACTCCTTTGAGCCATAGGAGCCACCCTCTGGGCCTCAATTTTCCATTACATAAAGTAGGATGGAGTTTTGCCAACAGACTTGCTGCTAATTGTTAAACAAAATTGAGGGGGTCCACAAAGGCAAGGGGTGTGTGTACATGTGTGCAAAGGACACTCTAGCAGGTACCAGAAGTAGGGTGAATCTGGGACTTCCTGGGGGAGGTGAGGGGGGGGTCCAGATCTTGGAGGAGGTGAGGGAGCCAGCTGGTGGGGCCTGCTTGAGCTAGAGCTAGGCAGCTGGTACAGGCCTGGTGCACTACAGCAGAGGCAGGGGAGGGGCCACCAGCCCCACAGGAAGCCCCAACTTATTGTTGAGTAACTTCTCCTCCTATTTTCTGGGAACAAGCTATTTGGAGAAGAGGGGGAGGGAGAATTTAAAGGTTTCCAGATGGGGGGCCCTTCTGCCCAGGCCCACTGCTGCGCCATCACAAAGTCAGTGCATGCTTTCTAAGAATCCCAGCAAATGTTAGCCAGGGAGGCTCTGGGGAGGTCTTATGAGCCATTCCCCTGCCTCTGTGATCCCTGCTACCCCCCAAGCTAATAGGAGGCCACAGCCCATCCTTTATCATTATTTTACTAAAAACCTGCTGTCCTCTTCCTTCCTGAGATGCTCTCTCAGTGTCCTGGTGTTCCCCCATCTACTCAGCTGGCTGCTTTGCCCTGAAGGCAGACGGTAGAGAGAAGGGCCTTTCTCTCCCAATACCAGGGGAGGCCATTTTCCTGAGAGAAGAGAAAACATAGCCACAACGGGACCTCTTAGAGAGGAGGGGCAGGACTCAGGGAGGAGAGAGAGAGCAAAAAGTAAGGCCTCCCAGTGGGACAGAAGCCAGGGCTGGGTTGGCTAAGGGAAGGTCCCAGCCCTCCCCCAGAAATCTCCCTGTGCACATAGCCAGGGTTTGCTGCTAGGTGGGCTCCCACTCTCCTCCTGTCATTCCATGGTACCTACATTCAAGGTTAGCACCCTCCTTTTTTCCCTCTGACCCTCCTATCTCCAATCCTCCTTCCTGGCCCATTTCTACTATCAGCCACTCTCTTAGCAGGCTGGTCACGACATGCAGCCCTATCCCAGGGCAGCTGGCCTCGTCTGAGCTACAATGACAGAGACTTGGAGAAGCCAGAGAAGGTCCACTGTGGTTAGGGCTCAGCCTGCTGGGATTTGCTCACCAACTCTTGGGCTACGGATGGGGTAGAATGGGGAAGAGGACTGGGGCAGGCAAAGGAGACTGCGAGAGGAGGGCTCTGTCCCTTGGGCCAGACAAGAGTGATAGCCAGGCACAGCAGACCCTCTGAGTCCTATCATGGAGATGGAAGAAGGGAACCTGGGCCTGGTTCAGGGAGGAGCCCACGTCCAACCTGTCAGAACTCCAGCTCTCAGAAGGAGCAACGAGTTTCCCCAAAGCCTACCCCTCCCCAGACTATTGCAGCACAGGTCTTTGAAGAGAGGACATTTTCGTTCATTTACTTACTTTTTAGGATTATTATTGTTTGTGTCCTAAATGTGCTAAGAGAGAGGAAATTTTTCAGTCAATCAGAAACGCACAAAGTATACCCCACAGAGGTGAGGGCGGGGTGGACATGGAGAGCCAGGGGGCAAAACCCTGGGCAGAATAGCTTCCTGTCCTCATCACAGGCCTGCCCTGGACCCTGCTGGGAGCACTGGGTCCTGCCCATGGGGCTTCTATCTAGAGGACTGAGCGGGCCCCAGGTGAGAGAGGCAAAGCTTACCGGTGGCTCTGACTCCACTTCTCCCTCAGAGCAGAAAGACCTGAGTTGGCTCTCAGCTCCTGCCTTGGGTAGAAGTGGAAACTGAGAGAAGAGCTCAGTGGGCACTCCCCTTGGACAGGGTCTGCCAAAGGGAGCCCAGAGAGGCCATCCCTGAGGCAGTGGGCGATGCTGTTGAACATGGCAGGGGCTGGGTGGAGAACAGAAAGTCTCCTCTGGCTGTACACTCTCACCAGGTCTCCAACTTCCCAACTGATCACTCTTGTCCAGGGATGGCCCTGATCATGACTGTCACCAGCCTGAAGCAGAAGGATCCAACAGGGCCCAGGACTCAGGCCTCAGTCTGCTGTGAAGCCTTCCTGGCCACTTCAAGGAAGCACCTTCTCCCTGCCCTCCCCTGCTTCCTGTAGGTCCAGGTGAGCCCACACCAGCCAGTCCTCCCCTGCCACTCTCCTGTGGACCCTTCCTGACACATGCCCTCTGGCCTCCCAGGGGCTTCCCCGGCTGCCCCAGCCCCTCCAGGGCTCTCCCACTGTCCTCTCCCTTCACAGCCTCCCCAGCCTGGCAGCCCAACCAGAGCTGGGATCTCCTATCTGCTCACTGAACTTCATTAAGCTGTCTGGCTCCTTGGCCTACATCTATTGGAATCCATTTGGGGCTGAGCCCAACTCTGTCTCTGCCTTCCACCCTGCCATGAACAGATCTCATCACCCCTGGGCCTCAGTTTCCCTTCTCCACAGGAGTTGAAACAAGAAGACTCAGTGCCAGCAGCTCCTCCTCTGGATTCTGTGTTTCCAGGCAGGCAATTTGAGGGGCAAATGTATGCAGATGGATATGCAAATGGGCATCTCCAAGATTTATGGGTGGCCTTAACTCCAAGGGGAGGCAGCAGCTTCCCTGTGGCTGGGCCCACTAAATCCTGGCCAGTGTCAGCGCCGTAAAGCACCGTGATGAAGGGCAGGCGGGCGCTGGAGAAGGCTCCTAATTTATAGCCGCTGGGGCGCTGGACAGGGATGAGGAAGGATTTATGTCACCCGCTTCCCCACCCCAGCGGCAGGCAGTCGGGAGAGCGCAGAAGGTGACTTTCACCTTCAGAGCCAGCACTACTCTGGAGGAGCAGAGCAGGCGCTACCCCAAGAAGAGCAGAAGAGGGGGCCTTGTGGCCCAGCCTTCAGCCACAGTTGTCTCTTCAGGCAGTCTTTTGGAACTAATGCTGCCCAGCTCACCCTTGCCCTCTGCTGCCTACCGCCACCTTCTTCAGATGGCCCTAACTGCTCAGGGCTCACTTTCTCTGCCCTGGTGAGGTTTAGCCCTGGAAGACTAAGGGCAGCCGGGTGCACTCACTGGCTTCCTTCCCAGGTCAGAGTTCATCTGAAGTCTGCTGGGAAGAAAAGAAGCAGTGCATTTGGCTCTATTTTTGGTGTACCAAAATAAGAAAGTTGACCTCCCTCATCTTCACCGGCTGAAAGGTGTTTGCTGTGTGCGACCCTTCCTTCCCAGTCTCCTGCATTCAGCAGGTGGGGCTGGGTGGAGGATTAGAATGCAGCAGCCTCTCTGGATGCAACTGCCCATTCCTGACATAGCAGCCAAATTCAATTTTGGAAAGGTGACACTGCTTCTCGGGTGACTCACTGGAGTGTCCCAGGAGTGATTCCATTGTCACCCAATGGATGTCACTCACTCCCAAAAATCCTACTGTATACCCAGGCTGTGTGGTCCATGACAGAAAGCTCAGGGTCAGGATTCCCCACCAGCTGGTTATGGAGCTGCCCACCCCCAGTTCTAAGGGCCTCGTCCTCGGAGCATTACTTCCCCTTCCACAAAACGTGCATGTCCTGTTCTCAAAACTCAAAATTCCCTCAGGTAAAGAAAAGCTCCATTGGAGGATGTAAACACATAAATCAAAAGGCCTGGTTCAGCTAAGTTGTTCATTCACTTACGAGTTGTGTGCTTTGAGCTGAGGCTGCCTCACCAGAGTTTGTTTTAAGTAACTGTGCTCTGGTCTTCTGTAAGTTTGTGCCACACAGATCCCATGCAAGGACTTCTGCCTTCTAAAGAGATATTACCCTGAGGTTTCGGGGTCCTGAGAATTTGTCTCTAGCTCTTCAGCATCTTCCTCCTATAAACCATGAATATTTGGAGGCTATATTTCCTGGAAATATTCTGTGCCTCTTTTTGCCTCCCCTCAAAGATCAAATCCAGTTACTATAAATGCTGTTGTCTCAAGCTCATCTCTGGGATCCTAAATTATTTCCAAGAACCAGATTATTTAAGAAGGGGTCTCTATGATTCAAAATAGACACCAAACTTCAAAGAAGTTTCTTCTGCGTATATGAGCTGGAGATTGGTGACCAAGGAAGCAGGTAGTGGAGGGTAGAGGAAGTCACCAAAGTGAAGGAGAGGGAGAGGGGTGGGCGTACACACCGGCGCACATACCTGCCTTTTTCAACTTTGTTCAGCATGCTTTTGCTGAGAACTTGCAGGCCAAACAGAATCACTGTGAATAATTGTGCAGTTTATCTGCTGCTCAAGGCACCTTGCCCAGGGGACAACAGTATCAAAATGAAGCTCTCAGAACCCTGGTGCTGGGCTGTATCCACCCAAGATAAGGGACACCTTTACCTAATTCATGCAAAGACCCTGTGTAAACTAACAGAAGCCCTCCTGCCAGGAGCTCTGAAGTTGTGTTTACATCTATGACTTCATTTAATCACACCAAAAGTAGATGTTTGACCCCTGTTTACAGGTGAGAAAATGAAAACATGGCAAGGTTTGGTTGTTTGCCCCAAGGTGCTTAGAACATGACAGATGGAGATGAGATCCCAACAACACTGTCTGTTCCCCCCACCAGTCTCATTCTTCTTGCTTTACCTGCTCTCTCTGCACGGTCATCCCCAACTCTGTCCATTTAATTTTGCTGTTGTAACCCACATGACCTCAGCCCTAATCTAAGATTAATAATGTTGGCAAATAGGGGGAATAATTAGTAGTCTATATACCGCTGGAAGGAACATAAAATGAGATAAGCACTTTGGGGGAAAAAAAATTTTTTGAGACAGAGCCCTCTGTTGCCCCAGCTAGAGTGCAGTGGTGGCATCCTCATATACAGATTTGTACCTGAATGTGGGTAAGCGGAAAGGAAGTAAGGGCACACACAGGGCTAGGAGGGGGCTGGAGAGATGGGACCACCTCTGGGTTGTCTCACATCAGTGCAGTCCTCCTCATTCCATATCAGAAGATCCTGGGGGCTCCAGGCCAGTATCACAGGGGACAACCGGGGTGGGAGGGAGCAATTTGGAGGTCTGAGCGGTGCTTAGAGGGCCTGCTGCTAACAGTGTCCCACCTCTGGTCTTTCCATCTGCTGGGAAGCAGGGCCCCTGCTGGTGGGAAGGACTGAGGCGGAGGTAAGGATTTGGTGGATGTGGGAGAGGTTCAGGCCCAAGCAAAGAGTTGCACCACGAAGAACCAGGTAGGCAGTGGCATGAGGCCAGCTGAGAACAGAAGTTAGGAGCCCATGCTGTGGAATTAGGCAGAAGACTGCAGTCTGGAAGCTCTGCAGGTACCCGAAGGCTCAGCCTATTGCACCTGAGATGCTCATTAAGGGGTCTCAGATCATTGCAGGGCCCAGGCCCAAGACAGTGAAAAATTAACCTGGCTAGATTTGCCCCATGCATTGGTGGAACCAAGATTCAGACTGAAAGTTTCAGGGAGGTGCTTCTGGGTGGGGCCAGGGTAGGGCTTGACTCCCTCCCCAAGCAGGACACACCACTTCTGCCCTTGCCCTGGTCATGAGCAGCAGTAGTAGCCTGTGAACCTCAGATTCAGCCCACACAGGCTCTGAACCAGATGACTGGCCCAGAGGAACACAGGGTCCCCATCTCCTGCTGGCAGCCAGAGTCTGCAGGTCTCTGTCTAGCAGGCTGGAATGGACAGAGTGGCAATATCTCCAAGACCTTCTAGAGCTGGCCCTCTTCACCCTACTGTCCCTGCCCCTGTTCTTGCTGGGAGAGAAGCCTTAGCCTTTTGTCCCAGGTTGCAGTCCCTGTGCTGGCTTCCCAGGACTCAGTCTGACTGTCCTCTGGCCTCCCCCCTTGGTAGCAGTCAATGTGGAAGGCCACACCATTTATAACTCAAGGAGGAAAGACAGAGCTACTAAGGCATTTCCAAGTATCCTCAAAATGACATTAGCCCTGAAAAAGAGCTCAGTAGGGTTAGCTCTACAGTGGGAAGGCCTAGCCCAATGTTCATTATCAGTTTGGAGTTGCATCCAGACATGAGGCACCCCTCTATCACCTAAAGTATAAAAATGCATTCCAAAGTCAATCAGAAGGGTTTACCTTTTACCACCCACTGTTTTGGATAACCTAGGTCAGCATGAAATGGGGACAGGAATAGGGTTTGTCTGTTCTTCCAGTGGAGCAAGAAGGAGCAGGACTCCTTGCTGTGGTGGGGAGATCTGCTCTATCCCCATCCCACCCCAACATGACGTCACCCTCTGTTATTCCATTCTGTGACTTCCATGCCTCCCATCACACCTCCCATCTGGTACATGGACTGCTCTCAGCTCCAATATACAGGGCTTTTCTCTCTCATTTTTAAGAGCAATTTGTCTTCTTGTCCCAAATCTCTTCCTTTGTCCAGTTCAGGCCTTCATAAATTCTGTTCTGAACTCTTACAGTCCTCCCTGCAAGTCTGCCTGGCTTCCTCCATCCCCCAAACCCCCTTCCCACCAGTGCAGCTATTCATAAGACCAATTATTTACTGAATATCTATTTATATGTGCATAGAGAAACCAGAGGCATTGGTTCTCTGTCTTTGGATAGAGAAGGTGGATATGAACCAAAACATGCAGCCCAGAGTATGTGCAGTCTAGGTGCCAGAGTCAGGGAACACTTCTAAGCTGAGAGGCAATGCATTAACAGGTGGTGAATTCTCCCTGCCCTGCTTGGCTTCTCTGATACATGATGATGTGACTGATAGAAATGAGCTCCTTAGCTATGATTTAATTAAAAAAAAAAAATGAGCTCTTTGTCCTTCCCCTTTGTCGAATGAGCCTGGGCACTTCCAGAAGATGCTTGGTCCATCTCTTCCTCTCCTTCTCCCTCTCATACACACATAAAATTGCCCCACATAGGAATGAAGTCACACCTTTCAGAGCTTATGCTCTCTCTTTCCAGCCTTAGCTGATATGGGATGGATAACAGTCTTCCTTCCTTATTAAATGTTCCAGAAGAGGAATAGAAGAAATAAGAGCTGCACTAGGCGACAATGGTGTTCTCAATATTGTGACGGCCTGTTCAAATGCTCATAGGCTGAATTTCAAAGTCTTCAGCACGCTGATGATTACACTTACTTATTGTATTGGTCAAGACTAAAGTCCATATGTGACACAAAGTCCACCTCAGAAGGATGGAAACAGCAAAAGGAACGTGTTAACTTCCAAACCAAACTTGATAGATTGATCGAGAGAAGCTTGACCAAGCTGCCTATGGAATGTTACCAGGGACTCAGTTTCTCTCCAAGTCTTGCTTTATTCCCAGCTCTGCAAGGTGACCCTTTAGCTTTCCCCACAGAACAGCCATGACAGACGAACTTCCTGGCACCACATTGCCCAAGAGGAGAAAAACTCTGTGCCAATAACACATTCACTCCTTCTCTTTTGCTAGAGCTTCACTTTCTCAGAAATTCAACAAATGTTTCCTTGAATCTCATTAGCTCTAATTAGGTTAAATAGACATCTCTGAACCAATCTCAGAGGCCTGGTGAATATATTCCTCTCATTGGCTCAGAGAAGGTCATGTTTTCCACCTTTGAGCACATAGGCTGAGAATGGGACATGAAGACACCATGACCAGGAACACTGAGAATGGACACAGGGCTGAAGAACAATAGATGGCCAAGGCACCTCTCCTATGTGAATGCAGGTGGGATGGTTACCTTGGATTCACTTCAGACCAAGGGCCAAGTCACCGTGAGGAGGAAGACTTTATTACCTCTCCCATATCATCCAAGGGTAGAAAGAGTTTTAGCTCTCAAAGGTGCAATTTCATCCCCGCATAGGACAATTTGGGGTGTGAGTGTATGAGTGTATGTATATGTTTGATGTGTGTGTGTGAAAACAGAGAAAGAGGAAAAGAGCAAATATATATGTAGCTTTCATCATCATTGTCTCCCTTTGGACTATGGGAAAATTGGAGGATCAATGCCCTTCCTTCCAAATACTAAACAGTCATAGCCGAGAAAAAAAACACCATACATAAGATGTGATGCTGACACTGAACTCAGTCCTGCCTGAGAGATGGCCACCAATGAGTGTGGGTCTGTAAGGCTGAGGTACTCCCTACAGTCCCACAGCCAATGTGTACCTAGAAGGAAATGAGGTGGAAACTTTGGGCACCTGTTAGGCCCAGGCCAGTCCCTCCTCCCCAAAGAAGAATCCTCAGCCCCAGCCCTCTGGAACTTTCAGGAGCTGAGGTGGGTGGAGAAATCTGAAAGGGTCTTGAGCCTCTAGCTCCACAAATCATCCTGTTTTAATGTAAATGGTGACTGCCAAGAGTACAGCATGTTTTCCTGCGTCAGCAGCTCAGTGACTAACAACCCAAGATAAATGGCTTTGTTTTGGCTTGTTTCGAGGGATTCTGCAACCTTTCCCTCCTTTCCACAGAGTGGTCTCACCAGAACCCTCCCAATTGCACCCTGGAGCTCAGGGTGCTTCCTGGGCTTCAGGGGCTCCAGTATACATGGGAGGCTGGAAACCTGTCAGACTCTGGAGGCAGGGCTGGTGAGAACTTGAGTTGAATGGGTCTGAGGCCAGATCTGCCGTCACTTGTTAGCCACTGACTGTAGAGGAGCTGAGAGTAAGCCCTGTGTCTTCAGCCAGACCAGAGCAGAGGCTGTAGGGAAGCTCCCAAGAGCCCCAGACTATTAGGAGAAAAGTCTGGGTCTTAGGATAGTAGGGGCAGAAAATGGGTGAGTGGAATAAGGGAGAGCTTACGCTGCCATCTTGTGCCACATGGCTGTTACAAAGCCAGGAATTTTATTTTATTTTAGTCAGTGAAGACAGAGAGTTTTGGCAGAAACAAGGGCTGTGGATCAAGATCGGGGTGGCTGGGGATCTTTGCACTAGCACTTACTGGTTGTAGTACCTTCGAAGGTATTGTACCCATGTTACAGATGAGGAAACTGAGGCTTAGAACAGCTAAGAAATTTGCCCAAAGTCATACATATAATTCATGACAGAGTGCAAACTTAAACTAGGGCAGTCTAGTTCTAAAGTCAATAAATGTTGAATGAGGGGGATGAACCTCCCCAGCTGCCTGTTGACCTCTGACCACCCACCTGAAACCCCAGCTCACATTATTCCAGAAATGTGTCCTGCTTTAGCCACACTGCAAATATTATGGCTTATATTTCCAGCCTTTTATTTTCTGAACACATTTCTTGGTCCAGGTGATATATGTCCCTTCCAGCCTGGAGCATTTCATCATCAGTGTGAAGCCCCCCAGAGCCCTTTCCTCTGCCACTACCACCAGCAACGTTCCAAAGAGGCTGCTCCATCAGCCTGGATCCTATATAAGGACAACATGAAATAGGCCCCAGCCAACCCACAATGGCCATGTAGCATGGATAAGAAATAAATCTCCATTGTTTTAAGGCACTGAGATTTGAGGTTTATTACTGCAATATAATTTATCCCATCC
This sequence comes from Nycticebus coucang, assembly GCF_027406575.1. Taxonomy (NCBI): domain Eukaryota; kingdom Metazoa; phylum Chordata; class Mammalia; order Primates; family Lorisidae; genus Nycticebus; species Nycticebus coucang. The sequence goes on along the minus strand of NC_069783.1, from coordinate 70,411,196 downwards.
TGACTTATTCTCTCCTTTCTGGTAGGAAGAACCGGGTGAATCATTCTACATTTACCCAGAAGATCTCAAGGGAGCCCATTTTTATCAATCACACCATCATGTTCCAGAGAAGCTAAGCAGAGCAGGGAGAAATGAACCTACAGGAGGCAAAGATTCCAGGAATACTGAAGCAGATAAAGCTTTCAGACTGCATGAGGATCAATTTATCTGAGACCAGAAAAAGCTGGGACAGGGAAGTCCTCTGTTACCTAGCTCAGGTCCAGCCTGGAGCCTAGAGCTGCCAAGGCCTCATGTGAGAAGAGTCAGAACTTGGCCGTGTGAGGGGCTGGACCTCCCCCAGGCTGGGCATCAGCAGGGCCACTCAATGCAGCTGCGGATGAGCATGTTAGCAGACAGGGAGAGCACTAGTGCCCACACTCCCTCCTGGAAGGAGTCTCCTGTAAATGGATCTGAACCCTGTGAAAAGGTGTGGGTATTGATCCATCTCTTGGATCATTTCCTTCCTCCTCTTCTAGCATAAACAGATCCCTACTCAGCCCCATCCAAATTTCTAAAAGACAACTAGGGAGAAAGTGGTTAGACTTTAAAACAACCTGCTCTGGGTAAATCGGTTCTGAGGCTAGATTTGAACTAGGAGAGTTCTTGGAACCTAGTTCTCAGAAGGGACACCTGTGAGAAAGGGGTGGGGAGTAGAGACCTGTCCTTTAAATGGCAGTTTCCTGACTGGTCAGTAGGGGGATGCCTCAAGGCATAAATCACCCCTAAACATTTTCCCACTGTTTTCCCTTTTTTCTCTAGATAGAGCCAGCTAGCCTTTATTCATTCTTCACCTGACCACCCAACTTCCCTGTTCCCCAGCCCTGATTTACTTCCCTGAAAGGTGGGATCATCCTTCATAGATAATCCACAAAGGGTTTCTTACAGAAGATCCTGGAAGTGCTGTGCTATTTCCCAGAGAAGCAGTGAATTGTGAAATTCCCTCTAGGCCTTCCCTCCAGCCAAGCTTAGCAATCTGGAAGCCATTCTGGGAGCAACTTAAAAGTTAACTTGGAAGCTACCATTATTGGCATCACGTTTGACTCTTATTGTATCAGTTAACAGAAAAGTACAAAAGTAACAGCCAAGCCCTTGAGATCAGATGGACTTGGTTTTGATTCCCAACTCTGTCATATGACAGATGTGTGAACTTGGACATGAGGCTTAAATTCTGTAGGTCCCAGCTTCCTCACCTGTTAAAATGATGATAATAATATTAGTCTGACATCATGATAACATCCAAGTAAAAGTACAAAGATGAAACAAGACACAGACTTTACACAGGGTCTATGTCACATGCAGCACACATAAATGCTTAATAAATGATATTTAATATTAATTTTTAGTATTAGTGAACTATACAGAGTAAGCAAGAAGCCGAAAGCCTGCTTCAAGCTTTACTCCCTCCCTGGAAGGAGTAACTCAGTAAGTTTGCATGACTCAAAAAGGCAGGAAGAGGTTTGGAGAACCGTGCAAGGGGCCTGGGCAGGACTCTGGAAGCCTGTGCAGCTGCAGCATCCAAGTACTTAGCATGCTGGTGCCAGAGTCTATAGGCAAGAAGGAGGCTCTAGGGTCCAAGGGCTCTGCCATCCAGCACTACCCCAGGTAGACATTTGTTCAGTGTCCAGAAAAGTTCAGAAACTAACACTCGGAAAAGCTCTCTCTTAATTTTACCCCATCCATCTTTGTTACCACTCTGTTGTTTCTGCTATTGCATTGTTGTGTTGCCTTTTCTGACCTTCAACCTGCTTGTGGGTGTTTCAGAAATTTGTCAGGCTTCCCAGCCCAGGCCAGTATGCATGGGGTACAGGGGCAGCAGGGATGGCCAGGTCTAATTCAAGAGTTCAGAGAGATCTGAAAAGCCACGGGATGAACCAAGAAGAAGTTGTCACCTGAAGGGATGCTTGAAGAAGAGAAGGTCCCCTCCTTCCTAGAAGATAGGTACCCAGAGGGAGAATTTCACCCTGAAGTTCTTTAAGGTTGGGCTCCTATGTGAAACTCGGAGCCACAAACACACAGCCTGATCACCAGGGGAGGCTGGATTGACTTTGCTTGACCACCTGGACATGTGTCTGGAAACACACTGCTTGTCCATGGCTAGAGATAGCCCAAGAAAGAAATTGTTCCATGTGTAGGTATAAAGTTCAGAACTACTCCATCTACCTAAAGAAGACCCTGAGACAAAGGTGTCTGTGTGGTGCCTGGTTCACAGTTTTGAACCTCATGGTGCTGGGACTAAGGTAATCACACAACTACCCTATAGGAAAGAGCATTTGAAAGAATATGCTCATGAAAAATGAGCTCTCAAACAAGATTATCCACCAAAAGAACAGAAACAGAATGTATAATTTCCAAACATGCAGAGAAAAAAAAGTTTAAAAAAAATTCAATAGAAAGCAAGAATGAAGGGGAAATAAATAAATAAAAGAAAAACTATGGTGAATAGAAACAAAAAATGATTTTGCAGAAGTAAGCTAAAATATATTGATATTTGTAATAGATAAATATGAATAAGTTAAACTTTTATTCAAAAACAGAATTTGACAATAATATTTCCCCTTTAATTTAGCTACATGCTGTTTATGAAAGAAAACCCTAAAATTGAAACAGAAAGTTTGGAAATAAAGTTATGAAAAACACACGCATGTAAAATGCTATCCAAATAGGGACTGGTAAAATATTAATGAACAGAAAAAACATTAATTTTATAGAAATACTGAAGAACATTTTCTAGTCTTAAAAAAAAACTCAGTTAAAATGGTATAACAATAATGCCTTGCATATGACTAAAAATGCATTCCAACTATGCAACTGATAGCATCAAAGAAGAAATTGACAAATCCACAGAGTAGGCCACTCTCTCAGAAATGAATAGATCATACAGTCAAACACTGCTAACCTTGCCTGTGGCTCAAGGAGTAGAGTGCCAGCCCCATATACCGGAGGCGGTGGGTTCAAACCCGGCCCCAGCCCCCACCCCCCAAAAATATATATATTTAAATAATAAAATTATAGATTTGCTACAATAGAGCCATATGGTACTTTGCACTTTGTAAAACACATACTCCTTTCAAGTACACATGATTATTTATGATATTTGACTTGAACTGTATGTCAAAAGAAGTCTTATCAATGTGATACAGACCACATGTTCTGACTGCCATGCAAGAAAACTCAAATTAAACCATTAACAGAAGCTTCCCTCCCCTCACAAAAAGCCCCATATATTTAGAAACAAGCAACACAATCTCATTGTCAAATAATTTATTGGCTAAAGAGGAAATCATAACAAAAATTATGAACATTTTAGAATTGAGCGATGATGGGATATGAGAGCACAGGAGCATGGCATATTGGGGCAGAGACAAGATGGCTGACTGAAGCCAGCTTTCCACAGAGGCTCCCATCCAGAAGGAGACTTAAAGGACAGAAATTTAGCAAGTAACCTGGTGGATTAGAGCTGCACCAAGAGAGAAGATTGAAGAACACACATCAACCCCGCTGAGGCGAGCTGTGAACCCAAGGATACAAACAAAAGTTACAAAATCCATCACCAAGTGTCCAGGAGTCCCCTCCCCCATGAGAATGGCTTGGAGTTCCCCACAAACAAACGAGCAGAGTTCAAAGTTCATCCCACTACACTCTACGGGAAAGACCCTCTAAAAACTGGACCTACCTCCTCTACTAGGGTGCCACAGCATTCTCCTGCCAGGCATAAAACTGTATATATTCTCTACCTGCAATTCTGAGCTCCTAGCACTCCCCTCCACTCTCACTCTGAGGTCTAGAGACCTTCCCCCAGGAGTCCAGATTCATGGGTGATTTCTCAAGGGGTGTGGACATGGCCTAGACTGCAGCTGGTTGGTGCTGATTCGGTGGCACAGGAGTGAGGAGAGGATGGTCGGCTGAGAGGGAACCACACCAGAGTGGTGGTGCCCCAAGGCGCAGAGCAACAGCCATTTTTGGCAACAATAAGGCTCACTCCCGGATATTCCGAAGCCACACTCCTTGTCTCCCTAAGCAACCAGAGGAGGCTGGGCATCTTCTCAGGTGGCAACCACCACGGAACAGATCTGGGATGGAAACACAGGCCCTGTGAGTAAAGGGTTTGCCTGAGGCAGTACTGGCCTGGGTGGAGCGCGAGGAATAAAAAACACACACAGAAGCTGGGAAATTCCCCAGAGTGGGGCTGACCCAGAGGACTGCGTTACTGAGCCTAAGACGCACCCGGCCCTCAGGAGATCGTCAGCCTATAGACAAAGGAAGGCAGGAGGCTAGAACTAACAGCTAACCGAATACAAACCTGCAGGAGCAAATACAGGGCCTGAGGTGCAGGCTCTGGAAACTCAAAACAGTTTCTCTTCTGCAAGGGAATTTAGCATGGACAGAAACAAATTCCCCCAAAGTTGTTCTATTCTTTTCTGTCAGTAACATCAATCAGGGGCGATGCTGGAACTGAGTGAACACCCTCCCGCCTCCATCAAGCACCAAGGTTATCAGGCCTCACCTCTCCCTGCTGGATAGAGGCAGAGCACAATGGCCTGGCTGAGCAGATATAGATTTCCTTGTGATTCAGGTAGGTGCAAACCCCTGGAGTATCTGTTCACTAGAGGCAACTGGGTCACAGCCCTGCGGGGCTATCAGAGACTGGGTGTGACAGAGGTGCAAGGTGTGGGAAGGAGGCATCAACCTTCCCAGACTAATCTATTTGCTGGGTGGGTCCTCCTGACTTCACAGAGCACCAGAACAAGTCATATCTGAGTTGTCACCAGACCCCTGTGATCCAGTTGCCAGAGACCTTTTAAACAATCCCACCTGAGACAATTGATTTGGACTTTTTGAAATGAGCCAATCACCCAAGGACTATTCAAGTGGTGCCCAGTGGTTGTACAAAGGCTTGATTTTCCTTTTCCAATTGTTGCCTGTGGGGGGCAGGGTGACTTAATTGCTGGTATTTCTCCACAGGTGAGATTTCAACCCAGAGTAACTATTTCACTAGGGTTGGACAGAGATCAGCTGAAAACAAGACAGAACCACTTAGCCCCACCACACCAAACAGGTCCCCAGTTTCTCAGGCCATAGCACTGTACGGGTCCTCAACAAAGCTCCAGAGAAAAAAATCAAACAGTGTAAAATAATCAAGAAGGGGAATCAGCAAAAAAACTCTCATAACGTGAATAACCAGAATAGATCTACCCCCCCCCCCAGGTAAGATATGGCAGATGTAACAGAAGATCGCATTCATAAACAGCTGGCCGGGATGTCAGAAATCGAATTCAGAATTTGGATTGCAAATAAAATTAATAGAATGGAGGAAAATTTGGAATTAGAAATTCGAGGAGCAATTCAAAGGTCAGAATTAGAAAGTCAAGGAGAAATTCAAAAGTTGTCTCAAGAATTTAATGAATTTAAACACAAAACCACCAAAGATTTTGATGCACTGAAGCAAGAATTTGCAGCCCTCAAAGATCTGAAAAATACAGTAGAATCCCTCAGTAACAGAGTGGATCAAGCAGAAGAAAGGATTTATGACATTGAACGCTCCCAAACTCTCAAAGAGGAAGAGAAATGGAGAGCAAAAATGGATCATTCTCTCAGAGAGCTCTGGGATAATTTGAAGAAGGCTAATATCCACCTCTTTGGAATCCCTGAAAGTGAAGAAGTGGCCTTGCAAGGCACAGAGGCCCTTTGCCATGAAATTATGAAAAAGATATTCCAGACATGCCAAGAGATTCTGAAATTCAGATAGCAGACAGTTTCAGAACCCCAGAATGACTCAATCTGAATAGGACATCTCCGGCATATCATAATTCACTTCACTAAAGTTAATATGAAGGAGAAAATTCTGAAAGCAGCCAGACATAAGAAACCCATTACCTACAAAGGGAAGAATATTAGAATGACTACAGATCTCTCTGCTGAAACTTTCAAGCCAGAAGAGGGTGGTCATCAACTTTTAATCTCCTAAAGCAAAATAACTTTCAACCCCGGATCCTGTATCCAGCTAAACTGAGTTTCATTTATGATGGAGAATTTGAATACTTTAATGACAGTCATATATTGAAGAAATTTGCCATAACGAAACCAGCTCTTCAGGATATTCTCAGACCTATCCTCCATAATGGCAAGCCCAATCCTCTATCACAAAAGTAAACTCACTCAGAAACTTTTGAACAAACTTCAACTTCCACAGTGGTGAAATAATTAAAAATGTCCCCTGGACTTTCGAAAAACTTGATATCCAAAATTTTACCATACTTATCAATATTCTCCATTAATGTGAATAGCTGAAACTGTCCTCTAAAGAGGCACAGTTTAGCTCACTGGATACAAAAACTCAGGCCAGATATTTGCTGCATACAAGAGTCACATCTTACCTTAAAAGCTAAATATAGACTCAGGGTGAAAGGATGGTCACCCATATTTCAGGCAAATGGTAGCCAGAAAAAAAACAAGCATTGCAATTCTATTTGCAGATACAATAGGTTTTAAACCAATAAAAGTAAAGAAGGATAACAATGGTCACCTCATATTTGTTAACGGTAATACTCAATATGATGAGATTTCAATTATTAATATTTATGCATCCAACCAGAATGCACCTCAATTTATAAGTAAAACTCTAACAGACATGAGCAACTTGATTTCCTCAAGCTCCATAATAGCCAGAGATTTCAACACTCCTTTGGCAGTGTTGGATCAATCCTCCAATAAGGAGCTGAGCAAAGAAATTTTAGATTTAAACCTAACCAGCCAACATTTGGATTTAGCAGACATCTACAGAACATTTCATCCCAACAAAACTGAATACACATGCTTCTCATCAGCCCACAGAACATACTCCAAAATCGATCACATCTTAGGTCACAAGTCTAACCTCAGTAAATTTAAAGGAATAGAAATTATTCCTTGCATCTTCTCGGACCACCATGGAATAAAAGTTGAACTCAGTAAAAACAGGAATCTGCACATTCATACAAAACCATGGAAGTTAAATAATCTTATGCTTAATGATAGCTGGGTCAGAGATGAGATTAAGAAAGAAATTGCCAAACTTTTGGAACAAAACAATAATGAAGACACGAATTATCAGAACCTCTGAGATACTGCAAAGGCAGTCCTAAGAGGGAAATTTATAGCACCACAAGCCTTCCTCAAGAGAACGGAAAGAGAGGAAGTTAACAACTTAATGGGACATCTTAAGCAACTGGAAAAGGAAGAACATTCCAACCCCAAATGCAGTAGAAGAAAAGAAATAACCAAAACTAGAGCACAATTAAATGAAATAGAAAACAAAAGAATTATACAACAGATCAATAATCAAAAAGTTGGTTTTTTGAAAAGGTCAATAAAATAGATAAACCTTTGGCCAACCTAACCAGGAAAAAAAAAAAAAAAAAAAGAGTAAAATCTCTAATCTCATCAATCAGAAACAACAAAGACAAATTAACAACAGACTCCTCAGAAATTCAAAAAATCCTTAATGAATATTACAAGAAACTTTATTCTCAGAAATATGAAAATCTGAAGGAAATTGACCAATACTTGGAAGCACGTCACCTTCCAAGACTTAGCCAGAATCAAGTGGAAATGTTGAACAGGCCTATATCAAGTTCTGAAATAGCATCAACCATTTATCATCAACCAAATAGCATCAACGAAAACTCCCTAAAAAGAAAAGCCTGGGACCAGATGGCTTCATGTCAGAATTCTACCAAACCTTTAAAAAGGAACTACTACCTATATTACTCAACCTGTTACAAAACATAGAAAAAGAAGGAAGACTACCAAACACATTCTATGATGCAAAAATCACCCTGATCCCCAAACCAGGAAAAGACCCAACAAGAAAAGAAAATTATAGACCAATATCACTAATGAATATAGATGCAAAAATATTCAACAAGATCCTATCAAACAGAATCCAGCAACACATCAAACAAATTATACATCATGACCAACTTGGTTTTATCACAGGGTCTCAAGGCTGGTTCAATATACGTAAATCTATAAGTATAATTCAGCACATAAACAAATTAAAAAACAAAGACCATATGATTCTGTCAATTGATGCAGAAAAAGCTTTTGATAATATCCAGCATCCTTCATGATCAGAACACTTAGGAAAAATTGGTCTAGAAGGGACTTTTCTTAAACTGATAGAGGCCATCTACAGCAAACTCACAGCCAATATCATATTGAATGGAGTTAAATCGAAATCATTTCCACTCAGATCAAGAACCAGACAAGACTGCCCATTGTCTCCATTGCTCTTTAACATTGTAATGGAAGTTTTAGCCATCGCAATTGGGGAAGAAAAGGTGATCAAGGGTATCCGTACAGGGTCAGAAGAGATCAAACTTTCACTCTTCGCAGATGATATGATTGTATACCTGGAAAACACCAGGGATTCTACAACAAAACTCTTAGAAGTGATCAAGGAATACAGCAGCGTCTCAGGTTACAAAATCAACATTCACAAATCAGTAGTCTTTATATATATATCAACAATAGTCAAGCTGAAAAAACAGTTAAGGACTCTATTCCATTCACAGTAGTACCAAAGAAGATTAAATATTTGGGAGTTCATCTAACAAAGGATGTGAAAGATCTCTATAAAGAGAACTATGAAACTCTAAGAAAAGAAATAGCTGAAAATGTTAACAAATGGAAAAACATACCATGCTCATGGCTGGGAAGAATCAACATCGTTAAAATGTCCATACTACCCACAGCGATACACAATTTTAATGCAATCCCTATTAAAGCTCTACTGTCATACTTCAAAGATCTTGAAAATATAATACTTCGTTTTATATGGAATCAGAAAAAACCTCGAATAGCCAAGACATTACTCAGAAATAAAAACAAAGCAGGAGGAATCATGCTACCAGACCTCAGACTATACTATAAATCAAGAGTGATCAAAACAGCATGGTACTGGCACAAAAACAGAGAAGTAGATGTCTGGAACAGAATAGAGAACCAAGAGATGAGTCCAGCTACTTACCATTATCTGATCTTTGACAAGCCAATTAAAAACATTCAGTGCGGAAAAGATTCCCTATTTAACAAATGGTGCTGGGTAAACTGGCTGGCAACCTGTAGAAGACTGAAACTGGACCCACACCTTTCACCATTAACTAAGATAGACTCTCACTGGATTAAAGATTTAAACTTAAGACATGAAACTATAAAAATACTAGAAGTGAGTATAGGGAAAACCCTTGAAGAAATCAGTCTGGGTGAGTATTTTATGAGGAGGACCCCCCGGGGCAATTGAAGCAGCTTCAAAAATACACTACTGGGACCTGATCAAACTAAAAAGCTTCTGCACAGCCAAGAACACAGTAAGTAAAGCAAGCACACAGCCCTCAGAATGGGAGAAGATATTTGCAGATTATGTCTCTGACAAAGGTTTAATAACCAGAATCCACAGACAACTCAAATGTACAAGCAAGAAAAGAACAAGTGATCCCATTGCAGGGTGGCCAAGGGACTTGAAGAGAAACTTCTCTGAAGAAGACAGGTGCACGGCCTACAGACATATGAAAAAATGCTCATTATGTTTAATCATCAGAGAAATGCAAATGAAAACTTCTTTGAGATATCATCTAACTCCAGTAAGATTAGCCCATATTACAAAATCCCAAGACCAGAGATGTTGGTGTGGATGTGGAGAAAGGGGATCACTTCTACACTGCTGGTGGGAATGCAAACTAATACATTCCTTTGGAAAGAGATATGGAGAACACTTAGAGATCTAAAAATTGATCTGCCATTCAATCCTATAATTCCTATCCTAGGTATATACCCAGAAGGCCAAAAATCACATTATAACAAAGATATTTGTACCAGAATGTTTATTACAGCCCAATTCATAATTGCTAAGTCATGGAAGAAGCCCAAGTGCCCATCGATTCACGAATGGATTAATAAATTGTGGTATATGTACACCATGGAATCTTATGCAGCCTTAAAGAAAGATGGAGACTTTTCCTCTTTCATGTTTACATGGATGGAGCTGGAACATATTAGTAAAGTATCTTAAAAATGAAAGAAAAAGTATCCAATATACTCAGCCCTCCTATGAAACTAATTTATGGCTTTCATATGAAAGCTATAACCCAGTTATAACCTAAGAATAGGGGGAAGGGGTGGGGGGGGGAGAATGGGCAGAGGGAGGGTGACTGATGGGATTGCACCTGCAGTGCATCTTACAAGGGTACATGTGAAACTTAGTAAATGTAGAATATAAATGTCTCAACACAAGACATAATCTGCAAATATCTTCTCCCATTCTGAGGGCTGTCTGCTTGCTTTACTTACTGTGTTCTTGGCTGTGCAGAAGCTTTTTTGATCAGAAAATCTCAGGACGGCTATGTTAACCAGTATGATTAAATGTGTCAAACAGTCTATAAAACCAGGGTATGGTGCCCCATGATTGCATTAATGTACACAGCTATGATTTAATAATAAAAAAACAGCATGGCATATCAAAATTTGTAAAACTATACCTAGAGTGATGGTGTGGGACACCAGGAGTGGAGTAAGGGAAGACAACAGGGTCATCTTAATCCCAGAGGCTAACATTAAAAAATAAAAAGTAACCCACACATGAGGAGAAACCAGCCAAAGAACCTGGCAATAAGAATAGTCAGAACAGATCAACTCCCCTAAGGGATCACAATGGATGTACTGCAGAAAATTCCAACCATAAAGAAATTGTTGAAAGGACAGAAATGGAATTAAGAATATGGATGGCCAATGAGACAAACAGGATTGAAGAAAAAGTTGAAAATCAGCAAAAAGAAGTTCAAAAAATGTGTAAGAAATTTAAAAAATTAAAGACAAGGTCACCAAGGATTTAGACAAAATTAGGAATGATATAACGTAGCTTAAAGAGTTGAAAAAGGCATTCAGAGAGTTTCAAAACAGCAAATAGCTTCAGCAACAGATGAAACCATGGCAAAGAAATAATCTCAGAGCTTGAAGACAAGGCTCTTGACCTAACTAAGTCATTTAAAGAGTTAGAAAAGAAGAGAACAAAAGCAGCAATCTCTTAGAGAGATTTGGGACTATACAAAGCATACAAACTTACAGATTATAGGTATCCTTGAGGGGAAGAAGAGAGTCCTAAAAGTATGAATGCTCTAGTCAAAGACATTATTATTATAAAATTTCCAAATTTTACTAGAGTTAAACATCCAGGTATTAGACAGATATAAAACTTCCAGGAAGAGTCAATTCAAATAGAGAATATCCTAGACACATTTTAATTAACCTGGGCAAAGTCAAAATGAAAAAGAAAATTCTTCAAGCAGCTAGGCATAATAAAAATCTGACCTACAAAGGTAAACCCATCAGGGTTTACTGAACAGCAGACTTCTCAGATGAAACTCTACATGCCAGAAGGAAGTAAGCCCCTATATTTAATCTTCTTCAACAGAACAACTACCAGCCCAGGATTCTGTATTCTGTGAAACTAAGCTTCATATCTGATAGATAAATCAAATATTTTGCTGACATGAAAAAGTTTCTTTGAGAAAACCTGTTACAACTAAGCCTGCCTTGCAGGAAGTACTCAGACCTGCTCTATACATGGACCAGCACAATGGACTCCCATCAGTGCAAAACTGCCTAAAAACTAAAGGTCAAAGCCTAGATATCACATTGTCCCAAGGGATAAAACAAAGCAACACAACACTACACGATAGATTTAACAGAAATACATCCCCACTTATCAATTCTCACAATAATAAACATAAATGGTTTAAACTCCCTGCTGAAGAGACAGAGGCTGGCTGAATGGATAAAAAGTATAAGCCAATTATCTGTCATCTTCAGGAAATGCATCTAACCCCCGAGGACACATCCAGACTCAGAATGAAGAATTGGAAAATAATATTCCATACAAATGGAAACCAAAAGAAAATGGGAATTGCAAGCCTCTTTGTTGGTATCATTGATTTTAAAGCAATGAAAGTAAAGAAAAACAAAGATGGACATTATATATTGGCCAGGGAAACAATCCAAGAAGATATATCAATCCTAAATATTTATACACCCAATTTAGTTTCTCCCAGATTCATTAAACAAATTCTACTTGATCTTAGCAAAATGCTAAACAACAACACTATAATAGCCAGGGCTTCAACACCCCACTGACAGAAATAGACAGTTCCTCCAAGCAGAAATTAAACAAAGAAACTTCGGGCTTAAATTTGACTCTAGAATAAGTGGGTGTAACAGACATCTACAGACCATTTCACCCCAAGACTACTGAATATACATTCTTCTCACTGGCTCATAAAACTTTCTCCAAGATTGTCGAAAGGCAGAGGCAAGATGGCTGACTGAAGTCAGCTTTCCACAGAGGCTCCCATCCAGAAGGAGAGTTAAAGGACAGAAATTTAGCAAGTAACCTGGTGGATTAGAGCTGCACCAAGAAAGAAGGTTGAAGAATGCACATCAACCCTGCTGAGGTGAGCTGCAACCCCAAGGATACAAACAAAAGATACAAAATCCATCACCAAGTGGACAGGAGTCCCCTTCCCCATGAGAATGGCTTGGAGTACTCCATACAAACAAGTTAGCAGAGTTCAAAAGTCCTCCCATTATATCCCACAGGAGAGACCCTCTAAAAACCGGACCTACTTCCCCTAGTAGGGTGCCATGATGCTCTCCTGCCAGGCATAAAACTGTATAAAACTGTATATATTCTCTACATGCAATTCTGAACTCCCAGCACTCCCCTCTACTCTCACTCTGAGGTCTGGAAGCCTGTCCCCCAGGAGTCCAGATTCTTGGGTATTTTCTTGAGAGGTGTGGACAGGGTATGGATGGCTGTTGGTCATTACTGATTCTGTGGCATGGGAGTAAGGAGAGGATGGTCAGCTGAGAGGGAACCATACAGGAGTGGCAGTGCCCCAAGGGACAGAGCAGACGCCCCAGCGGCAACAATAGGGCTCATCCCTGGATATTCCGGAGACAAACCCCTGTCTCTCTGGGCAACCAGAGGAGGCCAGGCATCTCTCTGAAGGCAGCCACTGGCAGAACAGATCTGGGATGGAAACGCAGGCCTCATGAGTAAAGGGTTTGCCTGAGGTGGTACAAGCCTGGGCGGAGCTTGGGGACTAGAATACGCATGCGCAGAGCCTTCCTAGGGTGGGGCTGACCCAGAGGACCACTTTACTGAGCCTAAGATACACCTGGCCCTCAGGGGATCATTAGCCCAAAGGAGGGAAGCCAGAGGCTGAAACTGACAGCTAGCTGTGCCACTCGAATACAAACTGTAGTCAAGACTGGGCAGCAGCACAGACAGGGCCTGAGGTACAGGTTCTGTGAACTCAAACAGCGTCTCTTCTGCAGGGGAACATAGCCGGGACAGAAACAAATTCTACGAAGTTGTTCTGGTCTGTCAGTAACATCAATCAGGGGTGGGGCTGGAACTGAGTAAACAGCCCCAGCTTCCATTAAGCACCCAAGGTTGTCAGGCCTCACCTCCCCCTGCCAGATAGTGGCAGAGAGCAGCGGCCTGGCTAAGGAGACATAAATCTCCCTATGATTCAGGCCGGTGCAAACCCCTGGAGTATCTGCTCATTGGAGGCAACTGGGTCACAGTCCTATGGGGTTATCAGACAGGCGCACGGCCTACAGACATATGAAAAAATGCTCATCATCCTTAATCATCAGAGAAATGCAAATCAAAACTTCTTTGAGATATCAACTAATTCCAGTAAGATTAGCCCATATCACAAAATCCCAAAACCAGAGATGTTGGTGTGGATGTGGAGAAAAGGGAACACTTCTACACTGCTGGTGGGAATGCAAACTAATACATTCCTTTTGGAAAGATGTTTAGAGAACACTTAGAGATCTAAAAATAGATCTGCCATTCAATCCTATAATTCCTCTACTAGGTATATACCCAGAAGACCAAAAATCACATTATAACAAAGGTATTTGTACCAGAATGTTTATTGCAGCTCAATTCATAATTGCTAAGTCATGGAAGAAGCCCAAGTGCCCATCGATCCACAAATGGATTAATAAATTGTGGTATATGTACACCATGGAATATTATGCAGCCTTAAAGAAAGATGGAGACTTTACCTCTTTCATGTTTACATGGATGGAGCTGGAGCATATTCTTCTTAGTAAAGTATCTAAAGAATGGAAGAAAAAGTATCCAGTGTACTCAGCCCTACTATGAAACTAATTTATGGCTTTCATATGAAAGCTATAACCCAGTTATAACCTAAGAATGTGGGGAAGAAGGAAAGGGAGAGGAGGGGAGGGGGAGAATGGGCAGAGGGAGGGTGATTGGTGGGATCACACCTACAGTGCATCTTACAAGGGTACATGTGAAATTTACTAAATCTAGAATATAAATGTCTCAACACAATAACTAAGCAAATGCCAGGAAGGCCATGTTAACCAGTGTGATGAAAATATGTCAAATGGTATATAAAACCAGTGTATGGTGCCCCATGATTGCATTAATGTACACAGCTATGAATTAATAATAATAATTTTAAAAAGTACTGGGTAGATCTATTGGATAAAAATATAATTATTAGAATAAAGAACATGATACATAAATAATAACAGGATGAATATAGCTGAAGAACAAATTAGTGAATTGGAAGATAAGATTGAAGAAGCTTCTCAAAATGTGGCAGGAAAGAATAAAATATAGAATGTATACAAGAAAAGTTAAAGATACATATGGGAGTAGAAGTACTAACATCCAGAAAATAGACATACCCAGAAGATAAAAACATAAGGATCAAGAAGATAAAAAATATATTGAGAGGAAATATTTGATAAAATAATAGATATCTTTACCAGAATTAAAAAAATAATCTCAGATTAAAAGGATTGATAAAGTACGAATAGGAGAGAGAAGAAAATATGTCAAATGGTATATAAAACCAGTGTATGGTGCCCTGTGATTGCATTAA
This sequence comes from Nycticebus coucang, assembly GCF_027406575.1. Taxonomy (NCBI): domain Eukaryota; kingdom Metazoa; phylum Chordata; class Mammalia; order Primates; family Lorisidae; genus Nycticebus; species Nycticebus coucang. The sequence continues at coordinate 70,396,194 of NC_069783.1, read as the reverse complement.
TGTACACAGCTATGATTTAATAATAAAAAAAGAAAAAAGAAAAAAATAAGATAGTAGTAAATCTAAATATAGCAATCACAATAAATGTTAATTGACTAAATTAATCAATTAAAACTATAAATTAAAACAAAAACTTTCTCCAAGATTTATCATATCCTAGCCAGAATCAGAAAGATCATCAATCAACAATCTAATGAATCATCTCAAGGAATTGTAAAGATAAGAGTAAACCCAACCCCGGTCGGCACCTGTGGCTCAAGGAGTAGGGCGCTGGTGCCATATGCCAGATGTGGGGGGTTCAAACCCAGCCCCGGCCAAAAACCAAAAAAAAAAAAAGTAAACCCAACCCCAAACCCAGTAGAAGAAATAATAGAGACCAGATCAGAACTCAATGAAATTGAGAACAAAAGAATCATATAAAATATTAATGAAGCAAAAAGTCAGTTTTTTGAAAAGACTAACAAAATTAATAAGCTTTTGGCTACATTAACCAGAAATAAAAAAGAAAGTTTTTTAATAATCTCAGTCAAAAACTAAAAAGAGAAAATACAGACAGATACCACAGAAATACAAAGTATTATCACTGAATATTATAAAAATCTCCATGCCCAGAAATTTGAAAACGTGGAAAAATGGACAAGTTGATGGAATCATACTACCTTCCTAGATTCAACCAGGAAGAAACAGAACTCTTGAATAGACTGGTATAAAGCATTGAAATCGCAACAACAATAAAAAATCTTCCAACAAAGTCCTGGACCAGACGGTATCATACCATACTACCAAACCTTCCAAGAAGACCTGGTACCTGCATTGCAGAACCTATTCCAAAACATTGCCCAACTCCTTTTGCAAAGCAAATTTCACCATGATATGAAAACCATGAAAGAGCTCAACAACAACACAAAAAGAAACTATATACCAATACCATTCCTGAATGTTGATGCAAAAATATTCAACAAAATCCTAGCATACAAAATTCAGCTACATTAAAAAAAATTAAAAATAAATAATGCATCAGCTATATAAAAATTATATAATACATCCCAACCAAGTGGGCTTCATCCTGGTTCAATATACACAAGTCATCACATAAATAGAAGTAAAAACAAAGACTGTATGATCCTCTTAATAAATATGGAAAAAGCATTGACAAAATTCAGCATCCTTTTTTGATAAGAACACTTAAGAAATAAGCACAGATGAGACATTTCTTAAACTGATGACAAACCCACAGCCAACATACTGAATGGAGAAAAACTGAAAGCATTTCTGCTGAGAACTAGAACTAAGCAAAGTTGTCCACCATTGCCATTATTATTCAACATAGTGCTGGAGGTCCTACCCAATGCAATCAGGCAAGAGAAGGATGTCAAAAGTATCCAATGGGGGAAAGAGGTGGTCAAACTATCACCGTTTCTGATAACATGATATTATGCTTAGAAAATCCCAAGGAATCAACTGCAAAACTCCTGGAAGCAATCAATAAATACAGCAATGTCTTTTACGTTTACATGGATGCAGCTGGAACATATCCTACTTAGTAAAGTATCTCAAGAATGGAAGAAAAAATATCCAGTGTACTCTGTACTATTATGAACCAATTTACAATCACTCACACTTTCACATGAAGAACAGATCACAACTATGGTCCATGATGAAGGAGGGAGGAGTGGGGGATGGGAGGGGAGGGGGAGGTCAGATCGAGGGAGGGTGAATGGTGGGATCACACCTATAGTGCATATTGCAAGGCTACATGTCAGATCTGTTAAGTATAGAGTATAAATGTCTTAAGACAATAATTAAGTAAACAAGATGAGGCATATATTAATCAGTGTGATGTAAGCATTCCTAATTCTATATGAAATCAGCACATTGTACCCCATAAATGCATCAATGTATACATGATCTAACTGGTTATGATTTAATTAAAAGAAGAAAAGAAAAGAAAAAGAAATACATCAATGTCTTGGAATATAGTTAACATTCACAAATCAGTAGCTTTCATATACACCAATAGACAAGCTGAGAACCAAATAAAAGATAAAATACCCTTCACAATAGTTCCAAATAAAATGAAATACCTTGGAATTTACTTAACAAAGGATGTGAAAGATCTCTGCAGTGAGAACTATGAGACACTGCGAAAAGAAATTGCAGAGGATGTTAACAGATGGAAAAACGTATCATGGGCAGGGATTGCCAGAATGAACATTGTTAAAATGTCTGCACTACCCAAAGTGATTGATAGATTCGATGCAATCGCCATTAAAATACCAACATCATATTTTGCAGATCTTGAAAAAATAGTCCTATGTTTCATATGAAACCAAAGGAGACCCTGAATAGCTAATGCAATCCTACAAAATAAGAACAAATCTGGAGGCATCACTTTACCAGACTTCAGGCTATATTACAAGCCTATAGTGATTAAAAAAAAAAAAAAAAGCATGATATTGGCATAAAAATAGAGACATGGGTCTTTGGAGGAGAGCAAAGAATTTAGAGATGAAACCATTCTCGTATGGCCATCTGATCTGGGACAAATCAAACAAAAAAAGGCACTGGGGAAAAGAATCTCTATTTAATAAATGGTGCTGGGAAAATTGGTTAGCCACAAGTAAAAGACTAAAACAGGACCCGCACCTCTCACCACTCACAAAAATTAACTCATAATGTATAAAAGATTTAAACCTAAGACATCAACTATAAAAATCTTAGAAGAAAGAGTACCAAAAACCCTTAAAGGTATTAGCCTAGGGAAGGAATTTCTGAACAAGACCCTAGCAATTGCAGCAATCAATCAATCAATCAATCAATGAGACTGGATAAAGTTAAAAAGGTTTTGCATAGCCAAGTACACAATCAACAAAGCAAATATGCAACATGTAGAATGGGAGATGTTTGAATGCTATGCATCCAACAAAGCTGATGACCAGAATCTATAAAGAACTCAAGAAAATCAACAAGATCAAACAACATCATTAAGAATTAGGCAAGAGACATGAACAGAAACTTTTCTTACAAAGATACACTAATGACCAACAAACACATAAAAAATGCTGTTTATCTCTAAATCATCCAAGAAATTCAAATCAAAATCATATTGAGATACCCTCTAACCCCAGTGAGAATGGCTCACATCATACAGCCCCAAAGCAACAGATGCCAGCATGAATACAGAGAGAAAAGAACACTCCTACACTGTTGGTTGGACTGCAAACTGGTACAACCTCTATAGAAAGTGGTATGGAGATTCCCCAAAAAACTAAAAGTAGCCCTACGGTTTGATCTTGCAATCCCTCTACTAGGGATGTATCCAAAGGAAAAAAAGACATTTTACACAAAAGACACTTGCACTCTTATGTTCATAGAAGTGCAATTCACAATCATAAGGGCACAGAAACAACCCAAATGCCTAACCATACATGAATGGATCAATAAATATGGCATATATGTACCATGGAATCATACTCAGCCATAAAAATAATGATGACCTAGTATCACTTGTAACAACCTAGATGGAATTGGAGACCATTCTCCTAAGTGAAGTACCATAAGAATGGAAAAATCAAACGTATGTATCCAATACTAAATTGGAACTGATCGCTCAATACCTGTAAGTTCATGAGGAAGCAAAACTCAAAGAAATTTAAGTAGGGGTGGGGGAAGAAGGAGATGGGTAAATTCCCACGTAATGGGTACATTGCACAGGTATATTGCACACTTTGGAGAACAAGGACACACCTATAAATCTGACTTTATCCACACAAAAGCAGACTATATAACCAAATTGTGTGTACATCCATAACAACCTGAAATCTTTTAAAAAGGAGAAAAATTAAGCAGACATGGAAGTCAAGTCAGAAAAATAGAGTAAGTGTTAGAAAGGAAAAAGCCAACAGTTTTCCATACCTATCTATTGCACTATTCTAATCAATAACTTTCCCACAAATTAAAAATAACTAGCTTGAAAAAATAGTGGGGAAGAAAATCCCATTTATGATATCAGCAAAAGACTATCAATACCTAAGGGATTGAATCCAGTGATGTATTATCTATTAAAGAAATGTAGAATACTGTACTACATGGAAGGATGACTTGACATCCTCCCAGACGTACATTGTTGCTGGGTAAGAAGATACACATTATAAAAATGTTCATCTGCTTTAAGTAAATTCATAAATTCAATGCAATCCCAAAGTGACTGCTTTTAAAAATTGATAAAACAATTACAAAATTGAGTTGGAAGAATTAAAGGTAGCAAGGATCATTTAGAAAGGAAAACTTGCAATGTTGCTGCCTAACAAATACAAAACCTTAACCTTAACATCTATTAAATGCTTATATGTATGTAGAGCTGTGTTAGGTGTTTCATATGCATTGTAGATTCTCTTTACCCTTCCAAAAATTCAATGAAGTACAACTTAACAATATTTAACTTCTTTTTAACAATGTTTAAAAAGTTTGCCAATATCATAAAATTACTAAATATTAGACATCTATATTTCAACCCAGGACTCATTACTTTAGCAGGGGTCCTCAAACTGCAGCCTGCGGGCCACATGAGGTGGTGAGATTGCATTTGTTCCCGTTTTGTTTTTTTACTTCAAAATAAGATATGTGCAGTGTGCATAGGAATTTGTTCATAGTTTTTTTTTTAAACTATAGTCCACCCCTCCAACGCTCTGAGGGACAGTGAACTGGCCCCTGTTTAAAAAGTTTGAGGATGCCCGCGAGCTTAAAATTTAACTATGAGGCTAATTAAACATATTACAAAGTTAGAAAAATTAAAACAATGTGACATTGAGACAGGGTTCAATTAAAGAAATTGCCAGGAAACAATATGAATATGCATCTCCTAACATAACAATAAAGTGACAGATTTTTCTTGTACTTTATTTCTTCTATGATTTATCATGGTGGACAATGTAAAAAAGAATGTATTTATTTTAATACTTTCTTCAAAGAAATATTTATTGACTGTATTTATCAGTTCTACTACTTTTCTTTTTATAATTCATTGTTTTCTTTATTACTTGTTCCCCTCCTTACTTCCTTTTATGCATTTTGCTGAAGTATTTTTAATTGCATGCTTAATTTTTTAATTTAATAATGAAGCCCTACTTGCCAATTTATTTTTCTTAGAAAAATGTGTATTCTCTTTAAGTTCTGAAAAATATCTGGTGGGGACATTTATCAGAATTTTATTAAAGGTATAAATTCATTCATAGTGAAATGACAATTATATATATTGAATGTTTCCAATGAGGAACATGTTCCTCCATTTATTCAAGTCCTCTTTTACGTCTTTCAGCAAAACTATAAAAGTTTTATTCCTATGGGTCTTACACAGTTTTTAGCAGTTCATGCCAAGGAAATTTTCCCCCCTAATGAGCTATTGCTATTTTATAAAACTTTGTTAACTGAATCCATAATGGAAACTCTCTTCTGCAATTTCCCTAGGATTTTCAAGGTAAAAAATTACTATATATAAATCATAATCACTTCATTTTCTGTTTCTTAGTTTTTCTTCTTTCTGTTTCTTAAATAACTATATTAGCTAAAACTTCTAGAATAATGTCAGCTAATAGTGGTTATGGTGGACATCTTTGCCTACCTTCTGACTTTAATGTAAATGTTCTAATGTAATTTATAAAATTACACTTTCTAATTTGGTATCATTGTAAATTCACATGCAGTTGAAAGAATTCACTCAGTTTCATGAAAACTATATTCACAATCACAATGTTAACATTAATCCAATTCAATTATCTCATTATTATTTTCCCAATAGTACTGGCATGCATGTGTGTGTAAGTTTTAATTCCGTGGACTGTTACCAAATGTGTAGGTTGTTGTATCTACCACCACAATAAAAATACAGGACAGTTCTATTATCATAAGGACCCCTTATGTCACTGTTTTATAGCCACAGCTACCTTCCTCCAATCCCTTACATCTCATCCCTGACCTCTGACAACCACTAATATGCTCTACCAGCTCTCCATTCCTGTAATTTTGTCATTTCAAGAAAATTATGGTATAAATGGAATCATACAATATATAAACTTCTAGTATTTGCTATTTTCACTCATCATGATTCCTTGGCAATTTATCCAAGTTATGGTGAGTATCAATAGTCAGTTCCTTTTTATTGCTGACTAGTGTTTCATAATAGGGATCTATCACAGTTTGTTTAACCATTCACCAGGTGAAGACATCTGGGTTGTTCCAATTTGGGGGATATCATAAATAAAGCAGCTAATGATGGTGAACATCTTTTCATGTGCTTATTTGCCATTTGTATGTCTTTTTCATATAAAATACTCTTCATGCTTTCCCCCCACTTTGTTATTGGATTTTTTGCTGTTGAGTTTTGAGAATTTTTTTTAACATATTCTAGACATTAGTCATTATCAAATATGTAGTTTGCAAATATTTTCTCTAGGTCTGTAGCTTATCTTTTTGTTCCCTTCTCATGGTCTTTCACAGAGGAAACATTTTTAATTTTGATAAAGTCTAATTTATCATTTTACATATTGTATAGATCACGATTTGGTATCAAATTTAAGAACTCTTTGCCTAGCCCAGATTCCAAAATCTATTTTTCTAAAAGTTTTAGTTGTAGTTTTATATTTATGTCCATGATAAAGCATTTGACAAAAATCTAACACCCATTCACGGTAAAAACTCTGAGCAAATTAGGAATAGAAGAGAATCACCTCAACTTGGTAAAAATAAAAAAAAAAATCTATTAAAGAAACCCTATAGCTGACATGCTTTTTACCTAAGATCAGGAATAAGGCACTAATGTGTTTTCATCACTATGTTAAACATAGTACTACAAATCTTATCCCCTGCAATAAGGAAAGAAAAAGGAATAAAAGGCATATCGTTATAATATAAAACTGTCTTTATTTGCATATGACATGACTGCCTATATGAAGTTGCGTGGAATCTACAAAAAGCTATAACAAAATGAGAGTTCAAGAAGGTTACAATATACAAGGTCAACACACACCAATCAAATGTATTATTACATATTAGCAATGAACATATGAAAACAAAAATTTAAAACATAATACCATTTAAAATTACTTCAAAAAATTAAACAGGTATACATTTACCAAAACATCTATGTAAAAATTATGGATCTGTAATTAAGGATCTATATGCTAAAAGAAATCAAAGAAGCTTGGTGCCTATAGCACAGTGGCTAGGGCACCAGACACATACACTGCAGCTGGCAGGTTTGAATCCAGCCTGGGCCTGCCAAACAACAATGACAACTACAACCAAAAGATAGCTGAGTGTTGTGACGGGCATCTATAGTCCCAGCTACTAGGGAGGCTGTGGCAAGAGAATCACTTAAGCCAAGAGTTTGAGGTTGCTGTGAGCTATAACACCACAGCACTTTACCCAGGATGACAGCTTGAGACTCTGTCTCAAGAAAAGAAAGAAAGAAAGAAATCAAAGAAAACCTAAATGAACATAAAAACATACCATGTTCCTGGATTAGATGATTCAGCATAATAAAAGATGCCAGTTTTATACAAATAGATTTACAGATTTAATAAAATTTCTATCAAAATACCAGAAATATTTCTTTGTAGACATAGACAAGTTTATTCTAAAATTTGTAGAAAGGTACAGGTCCTAGAATAGCTAAAATAATCTGGAGAAGGAATGAAGTATGCTGAACATTTTCAAGTAATTTTTTAAAAGAACATGAATCACAGACTCTTAACCTCTTACACTAAAGTACAGCAATATTGTTATACTTTCTATTTGGCAGTTAGTGTATCAGATGAGAAGTTTGGATTCATATTAACCTATGTCATTTTTTTTCATTTCTTGAGTCCTATAAAATACTTTTATACTATAAAATATAACTGTATATTTTAATAATTTTTATAATTAAATGATGTAACTTATATAATTTAATATGATATTAAATCTTATTGATTTTTTTCATGATCTATGTGAGATCTCTTTTTATTATATTGCCTAGAATATAGTAAGACATTTCTAGACACACACTTGAATTCCCTTTTGGGGATTCTCTCCCTGTGGATATGGAGGGATGATAGTATTCTTTGTTCAGATCCTATACAAGTCAGGGATCTTAGTTCCAAACAACTCAAACAAACTCTGGGTGCCTTAGTTATAAAAGAATTTATAAAAAGGATATTGAGAATCTTACAATAGCATCAATAAAACTAAGGACCAGGCTCGGAAAATGAGCAGCATGATGCAAGGGTCGACAGCAGCCAGAATGACAGTTACACCACAGAACACATTCCATGACAACTCCATGTATACTACCACCAATACTGGGGTCTTGGCTCACAGCATTACCACCACTGACCCTGGAGCCTGGACACTGCAGTTTGCACCATGACTTCTGCTGCCCTGGACTTCAAGCTGCCTTCTCCCTCAGAATGAATTCTTCTTTGTCCTTTCATCTTTGTGCTACAAGCATCCTTTTCAAAGTCCAATATTGGCTGCCATAAGTCACATGCTGATACCCTAGCAAGCAGCCTGAGAAATGGATTCTGGCCTTTTCAGATTCTGTGTGTAAGGCAGTTTCTGCCACCAGGACACCTAACATAGAAGATTTCACCAACACAGAAAGGAGGGAGGGGTTCCACTATGACCTTAGTTCTCTGCTCTGCATCTTCTCATTCATTAGTTTATCTCTCTAGCCATTCATATTTTCTGGGAGATCTATTCATGTGTGTCTTCCACATTGCTACTTCCATTTTCAACAGTGTCAATTCTGCTCCTCACTTCCCTTTTTATCATCCTTCTTTGAACCCATAATTCCCAGGCAAGTTGACCACAAAGATGGCTGCCATCAGATCCTCTTGAAGCTGTATCCACATGCACCTCCTCCTAAGAGATAGGAACTATTCCCCTCCTCTTCCACCTGGGCTGACTTTGTGACTTGAGGTAACCAAGACAATGCAGCAGATCTGATCTTAGAGCACTTCCAATCCTAGGTCTTAAGAGATCTGGCAGTTTCCACTTTCTCACTTTGGGGGATGCCATATAAAGAAAGCCAAGCCATATGAGAAAGAAGGGGTCTCACATTTCCTTATTAGCCACCAGCTTCCAGGTATGCAAGGGAAACTTTTGTAGACATTTCAGTTTCCAACTGCTGGCACCTCTTGAGGCAGACCATGTAAAGCAAGAGTATTGGCTAATGGCCACTGCCCCAACTGTGAGCAAATAAACTGGTGTGTTTTAAGCCACTATATTTTGGGGTAATTCACTATGTTGTAATACCTAACTTGACACATTTTTACATCTTACTTAGTTCCCTTTTAAACTCACTTGGTCACCTTTTAGTCTCATCTTGTTTTATCTTGGTCTTCTCTCTCCTTATGGTTTTCTTTAATTACTCATAGAGGTCATTTTGTTTTCTTTTGTTTTTGTTTTGCAACTTAGAGAGGGTTCCAGACAGTTTTCTAAAATTGTATTCTATTTACTCTCTGAACTTCTGAGTCATCAGGATGAGGTTTCCTTCTTATACCTTCCATTTTCCTTTTTTAATAGACCAAGTTGATGGTTTTCCCTTTGAATTCATTTTCAGAATAAAAGAGATATATATATCAAGACTGTTTCAGGAACAGCAAAAATGTATAGCTTTCCCTTGGTTCCACCATTGTCCATTTGGAATCAGTTGTCTCCTTCTTATACCCATGGCAACAGTGATTTTGAGGGATATGTAACCTACAGAAATCTCAGTCTAACTCCTAAGGGTCTGGTTCCCAGGATTTCTATAAATATTGTGCTGTGGTTGGTTCCATGGTGGAGTCTTGAAACTTCCTAGAACTTGTGAAACTTCCTGAAACTTTGTGTCTATAGAGCTACATGTCAAGATCTTACACTTCCTTGAATGCAAAGCACCACCTTGATCACCCCATTTCACTGTTGTTTTCCAGCAGTTGCTGTCTCCTAATGAATGTGAGAACATTAGTGGGAAGGCAGAATAAGCAGCACTCACACAGTAGTGGGACAGCATCCCAGTTTTTTATTTAGGTTGGTCTCAGAGTATCAGAGCACTGAGAAGAGGAGTAAAGAAGTATGCTGCTTTATTTCGAGAGGAGCATGGGTGTGCTACTTGTTTCGATCTTGTGATAAAGATTCATCAGTATTGCCCTTAGTAAATTCCTCTTACAATCTGACAGTATGTTGTTCATCAGCCTTGGTTTTTGATGTTAGATGTTTTCATGTCTTTCTAACTTGTCATGGGTTTTTCGAGGAAGGTCATAAAGGCCACATCAGAGACTTCCAATTGAACATCTCAATTGATCCATTTTCATTAATTAATTATAATGGTGGCTGGGCAACCTGCCTCCATTATAATCATTACCAGTCGAGAATGACTGTCTGACAGAGGTCTGCATTAGATCTGTTGGAGGAATTATACAAGTAGGAGTAATCCTAGGAAGACATTGTACAGAAAGAATTTTAATTCCACTTCCTCAAAAGATGCAAAAAGATTGTGCAGAAAAAAATAAAATGGGAAGGAAAATGTCCTATGTGAAGGAGAGACTGAATGGAAAAGATTTTCTAGCTGGAGTCAAGATACTGAATCAAGAAGTTACAGATTACCATGGAGCCAAAATTTTAGGCTTGAACTACATTAAGGTAGAGATCTTGAATGCTACAATTGGGAGACTGAAGTCAATATCAGTGTTTAAATGTGGGCCAATAAATTTTCAAACCACAGAAGCTCCAGAATCTAAGTGCAGGAAGAACAGAAGAAGCCATTCTAAGATCAAGGAATTGAGTAAAACTCTACAGATTAAATCATGTGATGCAGCCCTGCACTCTCTTCCCCTACTGTTTTGGTCATCTCTTACTGCATAGCAGCCACTCCCAAATTCAAAGGCTTAACAAAATAAGTATTTTGTTGCTCACAATTCTGTAGATTGACTATACCCAGCTAAAGATAGTGATATGTCACTTAATGATGAGAATAGTTCTGAAAAATGAGTCAGACAACTTTGTTGTTGTCAGAATATCACAGAGTGTACTTACACAAACCTGGAGAGCATAGCCTACTAATTACCATGGCTATGGTCTAGCCCAGTGCTCCTAGACTACAAACCTGTAAAGCATGTGACATACCAAAAACTGTAGGCAACTGTAACATAATGCTAAGTATTTGTGTATCTAACCATATCTAAACATGGAAAAGGTTTATCAGAAAAGGATAAGAGATGATACCTCTGTATGGGGCACTTGACTGAACTGTGTAGGAATGGAAGTTGCTCTGGATGAGTCAGTAAGGGAGGGTGAAGGCCTTTGTCTACAACTACAGTAGACTTTATAAACGTTATACATGTAGACTACCTTAAATTGATTTAAATTTTTTTTCTTCAATAATAAATTACCTTTATCCTACTGTAACTTTTTCCCTTTATAAGATTTTAATGTTTATAAGCTTTTTGACTTTCTAAATAACTCTTCGCTTAAAACACACTTTGTACAGCTGCACAAAAATATATGTATATTTTTTAATAGAACTCAAAGTACTTTTATTGTTCGGGATTCATTGAGGGTACAATAAGCCAGGTTACACTGATTGCGATTGTTAGGCAAAGTCCCTCTTTTTTTTTTTTTTTGGGAGGAAAATATTTTACTTTATTGTTCTCTAAGCAGCTGAATGATTTTATAATCAGCATGTTTTTTTCTTTCTTTTTCTTTTTTTTAATTTTCCCCAGCCTTACAAGAATAATCAGCATGTTTTACTTGTTTTAATTAGAAAGTCAACAGTGTTTTCAACACCATTTCTGGCCAGGTGAGAGAGCCTCCTTTCTCGGTAATGAACATAGCCCACAACGGCAAGAACCCTGAAGTCCAACCCTTGCTCTGTTGGACCCTGAGCATCCAAAGCAGGAAGGGACCCAGGCAGTCCATGACCTATGAATGCGTGAGAGTGAATGAGGGCAGCATTAGGACAGACAAAGGAAGGCTTTAAATAGAGTAACTAGGATGTCTGTCATCCAGTGAGGAAGCCTGGACCCCCAGAAGGTGGCTCCTATGAGCAGAACTGCCTGTACGGAGAACAAGCTGTAAGAGCTACGCAGGGAAGGCTCACCTGACGGTCATTTCATACAGCGAGGGCAGCTGGGCAAACTCCGAATGCATCAGGCTGATGGCCTGGAGGAAGCGGCGATCCTGCGGGGTGGCCACCTTTGGCAGGTTCCCCGTCAGCACGCTCTGGATGCGGTCATAGTGCGCGAAGTTGTAGGTGCTGCTGGTGGAGGCGACCTCATCTCTGGGAAGAGTCTCTTTCAGGTGGACTTCCAGCCCATTCAGGGACGCCAGGCTGCTGTGGTACACCTCCTCTATGGCTGCACCATCTCCCAGCAGCAGATCCTCAGCCAGCAGGGACAGCACCAGCCCTTTAACACTGTGAGTGTAGAGGTTCATCCGCACAAGTCCCACACGGGACCCTGAGGAGGTTCTCCTGGAGTCCAATCTGTCTGCGGAGGGGCCAGTACCCTGACAGTTTGCCAAGCCTGCACTGCTCTCCAGACCAGGAGCTGCATGCCCCCCACAAGCCCCATCCACACACTGATCTGTGTTTTGTTCTCCTGCAGGAAGCTTACTTCCTCTCTGCCCTGGGTCTAAGTGAGGCAGTGACAAGGATCTGCTAGTCCTTCTGCAGAAAAGGTCTTCTCTGGGACCAGAGGCTTGGCTGCTGTTTCCACGAAGATCTTTGCACAGTTCTGGAGCTCCATTCTGGGTTAGCATCTCAGGAACGGAGGGAGAGAGCAGGGTGCTTGCAGATGTATCCTCAGGCAGCACGGGTTCTGAGTTGCTTGAGCCACTGACAGATTCTTTGTGGCAAGAATGGCTGCCTTCTGGGACACACACAACTGGAAAAGCAAAACAATCTGAAGATAGTCCCACTTCCTGAGCTTCTGGGATGTGGATTTCAGACAGATCCAGCTCCTGATGAGGAAAGCCCAGTTCCTTCACCAGGGAGCAGCTAGGGCCAGGACCCTGGCCCCTGGCAGAGTTGTGCAATTCATTGGGCCCAAGGCTCTCCAGATCACGTACAAACAAGTGTTCATTCTCCCTCTGGCCACTCGGCCAAGCTTCATCAGGGGACATAGGCTGCAGGGTGGTCGCCAACATCCAGGCCACAGATTCTACATGCCCGGTGGCATTTTCTTCCAGGGCAAATGTGCTTCCAGCCTTCGGAGGGTGCTGGGCTGAGCTGTCCTGGAGCCTTTCTGGAGATGCAGGAGAGCTAGTCCTCTGTTCCACTGGAAACTCACAGAGACTGATGGATTCCTCTTTTGTCACAAAAAACAGGGATAATATGGACATTCGGGGGCAATGCTGCTCCAGGCTCCTGTGGGGCATCCCCTCCTGTAGGCAGTCTCTGGATCTGAGGTGCAGTTCGGTGAAGCAGGACCTTAGCAGTGAGAGAGGGCGGCAGCTGGGTGCTGACAATCAGTCCTTTGTAGAGGATGCAGCCAGCGAGAACGTGAGGTGAGCGCTGGCAGGTCTGCAGAATGAGGGCTGCCTTCAGCAACAACAGGGGCTCCACTTTAGTTTGGTCCAAGTTCCAAAGGAAGTTGAATATCTTATGCAGATCACTGGTGTTTTTCAGAATTTGTTCAATGAAGGTATCCCACTCCGTGCTCAGTTCTTCCCGAGAATAGTTCTTGTAAGCCAGAGAAACAGGTCCATTGTAAAAATTAAAGAATCCAATCAGCTGATCCAGAAACTGCTTGCAGCTGATATCAGGGAGCTCTACGGCACAGCCCAGCACCCAAAGGTAATCTCCGTCGACCTCTACGGCAAACTTAAGTTTCCGCAGACGAATGAGAGTGGTAGGAGAGCCAGAAATGTCAGAAACACAGCGGACAACTTCAGCAATCTGTTCACAAAGCAACTCCTGTTGATCAAGCAGGGTCTGGGAAGGATAAAAATAACAAATGCCAGCTCTTGTTGGATCACCTTCTTCCTTTACCTTGGAACCATCATAAAGAAAAAAATAATTCCACCAAGAGGCTAACTTTGTCTCTACGGAGGTGGAGGTGGCCATTTACTTGGCAGCCGTCCTCATTCTCTTCTTTTGGTTTTACTTTTTCAGTATCACTTCTTTGTCCCCAGCTGTGGCTGTTACTCTTTCTTCACAATCCAGTGAATCCAGACATGGTAGGTTCATGTGTTATTACAATTGACACTTGCTTTGTTTTCATTTAGCATGAAAGTGTCACTTCCCTTCCTTGTAGGCTCTTCAGTTTCATGAATATCTCTACATCTCTTACAACTCTGAGAGAGAATATAATAAAGTGGGAGAATCCTAGCAGAAAGGTCAAATCTACTAGTCTGGAGCCATGAGAGTCAGCTTGACAGAAAGACGTCTCCGAGAAGGCCCAATGGGGTAGACAAATGTGGAGGCGGTATTTTGAAGAAATTTTTAGCTTGTCCAGTTCAAAGCCATTCTGAGGGTTCTTTTTAAAAGTTTTGGAGCTTCCATTTCAAACATCAGTGCCTTGAATATAGGCTTGTTTTGAGAATTCAGTGAATTAGTAAACGGAAACCATTTCCTAGCACGTGGCGAGCGCTGTGTTTACCCAAAGTCCCTCTTATAATCATGTCTTGCCCCCATAAAGTATGACAAACACCAAGGCCCCACCAAGTATTCTACAAGCATTTTTCTACTTTATTTTCTTTTTTACTTTTTAAAATTCTTTTGTTAAAAACTGAGACAAACACACATGTTAGTCTAGGCCCACACAGGGTCAGGGTGATCAATATCACTGCCTTTCACCTCCACACTTTGTCCCCCTGGAAGGTCTTCAGGGCAACAACACCCAGGGAGCTGTCATCTCCCTTTGATAACAATGCCTCCTCCTGGACACCTCCCTTGGGAAGGAACCGCCTAAGGCTGTAGGAGAACTTTCTATAAGTAGGAGAACTTGTTAAGTAGGAAAACACTCCAAAATAATAATAGAAAGTATAGTAAATATATAAATCAGCAACATAGCCATTTATTATCATTACCAAATATTATATACTGCACATAACTATATATATCATATTTTTATATGACTGGCAGTACGGTAGGTTTGTTTATATCATAAACACATGAATAATCTGTTGACCTTTAACATTACAATACCTACAAGGTCAATAGGAGATTGGAATTTTTCAGCTCCATTATACATGTAATCTTAAGGGTCCACTACTGTATATACAGTTTGTCATCAATCAAAATGTTATTAAGGGGCTCATGATTGTAGTTCTCACACACCATAGGATGATGGCTGTGTGCTATCTATAGTCATCTGAGGGCTCAACTGGGCGGATCATCCAAGATGATCAACTCATACGTCTGACACGTTGGTAACTCTTGCTAGATGGCTGGGTCCATCTGGAGTGCTGGGATAGCTGGACTTTTTTCTCTCTCCATGTAGTGTCAGGGCCACCTCCTCTATGTTGGCCTTCTACTTTTCCTGTCCATGTAGTCTGTCTACATAGCCTCCCTAGCAAAGCAGCTAGACTTCTTACATGGTGTTTCAGGGATTCTAAAAATGCAAAAAGTAGAAGCTTCCAAACTTTCCCAAAGCTTAGTCTCAGAACTTCACAGCATGGCTCCCACCAGATTCTTCTGGAAAGCAATCACAAAACAAACCCAGATTTAAGAAGAGGGAAAATACCTTCACCATTTAAAGGGAGAATTACAAAATTCAGAAGCCATCTTTAATGTATCAAATCTACCAAATTCCAGGACACTAGCAGCATCTGTATAGTGTAAGTGAGACTCTGAAATACAGAAAGGAAAATGAAGAATTTGAATCTTACTTTCTGGTGGAGAAACTGGTTGCTGTGAGCTGTGAAGCCATGGTACTCTACCCAGGGCAACAGCTTGAGACTCTGTGTCAAAAAAAAAAGAAAGAAAGAGGGCGGTGCCTGTGGCTCAAAGGGGTAGAGTGCCAGCCCCATATACCGGAGGTGGCGGGTTCAAACCCAGCCCCAGCCAAAAACTGCAAAAAAAAAAAGAAAGAAAAAAGAAGGTCTATGACTTTGCTGGAGGTTTACAACAAAAGACCCTGAGCTACCTGATGACCTTCCCACAGCCCTACTTCCTTTTCTAGCTTTTGATTCATGTTTTCATCTTCACTTCCAAATATAAATAGATAATCAAGGATTTCCAGATATCTTGGGGAAATCCCCCAAGTGAAAAACAGGAAAACAAATAAAAGAAACTCAGAAGAAACAAAGATGACAAGAAAGTAAGGGAATACCTCAAAAAATATATAATTCACATTCTCAGGGAAGTATTGTATCCATGAAATAAAAAGAAAATATATATATATAAACAATCAGACAATAATAAAGATCCCTTGCGCATTAAATGAATAAACAAAAAAAAAAATCAACAGGAGAGTTGGAGGATCTGTAACAGAATGTTTATTCCAGCCCAATTCATAATTGCTAAGTCATGGAAAAAGCCCAAGTGCCCATCGACCCACGAATGGACTAGCAGATTATGGTACATGTACACCATGGAATATTATGCAGCCTTAAAGAAAGATGGAGACTTTACCTCTTTCATGTTTACATGGATGGAGCTCGAACATATTCTTCTTAGCAAAGTATCTCAGGAATGGAAGAAAAAGTATCCAATGTACTCAGCTCTACTATGAAGCTAAATTATAGCTTTCACAGGAAGGCTATAACCCAACTATAGCACAAGACTATGGGGAAAGGGCCAAGGAAGGGGAAGGGAGGGGGGAGGTTATGGTGGAGGGAGGGTAATGGATGGGGCCACACCTACGGTGCATCTTAGAATGGGTACAGGCAAAACTTACTAAAGGCAAAATACAAATGCCTACATACAGTAACTAAGAAAATGCCATGAAGGCTATGTTGAACAGTTTGATGAGAATATTTCGGATTGTATATGAAACCAGCACAGCACATTGTACCCCTTGATTGCACTAATGTACACAGCTATGATTTAACAATAAAAATAAATAAATTTATAAAAAAGAAAAAGAAAGTAACTTTTGTTATAAAATAAAATAATAAGGATATGGAATAACAAGGATGTGGATTGTATAATAGAAGATTCAAAAATTAAAGAATAAGTTCAGAAGACCAAATTTCAACATCTAGGAGTTCTAGGATGAGGTAATAAAATGGTAAATAAGGAAAGGAAGGAAGGGAGGCAGGGAGGGAGGAATTATCTCAGAATTGAAGAACATGGCTCTTCAGATTGAAGACCAGTTTCTCAAAGCTCCATGCCAAGACCCATCATCATGACATTTTACATTAACAGGGATAAAGAAAAGATTCTAAAAGCTTTTTGAGAGAAAAGATAACCCAAACAAAGGACTGAAAACAAGAATGAAATTAGACTTTTCAATAGCAACAATGGAAGCTAGAAATTCTAAAGGGGAATTATATTCCATGTACAATTTTCTACCTATATTCAATCTAGTCTGTGAGTAGAATACAGACACTTTGGGGCATTCAGAGTCTCCTAACATTTCCCTCTTTTGTGCCATTTCTTAGAAAGCTATTGGAGGATGTACATCACCAAAGCAAGCGAGTAAAACAAGAACAAGAAAAACATAGATGGAATTAAAGAAACAAGGAATAAACATAAGAGGGGGCGAATAAAATGCCTGGATGTTAGTGCAAGTCTGTGCAGAAGCCATAGGAAAAAAGTAAGTCTGATCAGATCAGTAGATCAGAGAGCACAGGGGAGAAAAATGAAAGTGGCAAGTTATCTGGTAAGTTGGACCAATCAAAAAGTTGTATTAAAAGATAATTTTGGTTTTCTATTCTGTTCCAGACATCTACTTCTCTGTTTTTGTGCCAATATCATGCTGCTTACCGTTATTTAATCTTTGACAAGCCAATTAAAAACATTCAGTGGGGAAAAGATTCCCTATTTAACAAATGGTGCTGGGTGAACTGGCTGACAACCTGTAGAAGACTGAAACTGGACCCACACCTTTCACCATTAACTAAGATAGACTCCCATTAGATTAAAGATTTAAACTTAACACACGAAACTATAAAAATATAGAGGAGAGTGCAGGGAAAACACTTGAAGAAATCGGTCTGGGCAAGTATTTTATAAGGAGGACCCCCACCCCGGGCAATTGAAGCAGCTTCAAAAATACACTAATGGGACTTGATCAAACTAAAAAGCTTCTGCACAGCCAAGAACACAGTAAGTAAAGCAAGCAGAAGATATTTTCAGGTTATGTCTCTGACAAAGGGTTAATAACCAGAATCCACAGAGAACTCAAACCTATTAGCAAGAATAGAACAAGGGATCCCATTGCAGGCTGGGCAAGGGACTTGAAGAGAAACTACTCTGAAGAAGACAGGCATGTGGCCTTCAGACATATGAAAAAATGCTCATCATCTTTAATCATCAGAGAAATACAAATCAAAACTACTTTGAGATATCATCTAACTCCAGTGAGACTAGCCTATATCACAAAATCCCAAGACCAGAGATGTTGGCGCAGATGTGGATAAAAGGGAACACTTTTGCAGTGCTGGTGGGAATGCAAATTAATACATTCCTTTTGGAAAGAGATATGGAGAACACTTAGAAATCTAAAAATAGATCTATCCGGGATTAAAGATGGCAGCCAAGTAATGGCTTCCCTGCAACTGGGTACCGTGAGTCTGGGGAGATAAGACTCCAGGCATCTCTGGCTGGTGGGATCTGCCGATAATCATCCCTTTGAGGATAGAGGGAGTCAGCAAGGGACTTCTGGACCCCAAGAGAAGGACAAAAACAGTGGAAAACTAGCAAGTGGTCATGTGTGTTCAATCAACCTAATCCCGCCGGCAACTGTAAGTACAAGCAGAAGTGAGACTTCAAACTGGAAAGGCCTTACCTGTGAACTGTGTCGGTGTTTTTGGACTTGGCACTCAGTTGAACTGCCTTGGGGAGAGCTTGAGCAAGAGTGCGGAGAACTTTGGAGCAGCTGAGCTGGGCTATAGGGAGCCATTGAGAGAACTGCCCCAGCAAGCAGTTCTGGGCCTCAGGGTCCCAGAGCAAGGATCGGGCAGGCCTAGTAACTTAGTGACTGAGCAGCCTAAAGGCAGAGACTGAGCTGCCTTACAGCCATAACCCTTAGGGGCAGAGTGAGATGGTTTTGGCACACTGGAGCCTCGGACTGTTGCCCTGGGCAGAGTGCCGTGGAGTCACAACTCATAGCAACCTCAAACTCCTGGGCTGGTGCCGCCTGGACCTCCATAAGAGTTGCGCCACAACCGCACACCAACCGGGCCTCCGCATGCCCTGACCAGGAACTGCAGGAGCCCTGCAACCCTACATCCTCCCTCCTGTGTTCTCATGGCCTGCTCATCTACCACCGGATACTGGTAGCCAGTGCCATCTGGAGCCCTCCTTGCCTCTGCACAGAGCCCTTCTCCTGGCCAGAAATTGTTGAAGCCTTGGGCTCTCTGTGCCAAAGTCATTGGGCGCCAGACACTCCCAGAACCATGCGCACCATCCCCCACCCTGTTGCTGGATCCGGGTGTGTCACATGCTGGAGCTGCTTCCACAACCAGAACACCTTAGCTGGAGCAGCCCCAGAGGAAGTACACAGGGTCACTCCCTACAAAGATCCAGCAACAATAGAGTGATCCCACCGGGGTCTAATCTTGGAAAGACACCTCCCCAACTGTGAGGACAGCCAGAGGCATTGGTGAAAAAAATCATGAGGCGAAATCAACAGAAAAACTCTGGCAATATGAATAATCAGAGTAGATCAACTCCCCCAAGGATCAATGGGGCAGACACAGTGCAAGATCCTATGCACAAACATCTCATAGCTGAGATGCCAGAAATTGAATTCAGAATCTGGATAGCAAATAAGATTGAATTAGAACTCCAAGCAGTAACCCAAAAGATAACTCAAGAATTCAACAATTTCAAAGACCAAATGACCAAAGATTTTGACACATTGAGACAAGAAGTTGAGGACCTCAAAGATCTGAAAAACACAGTAGAATCCCTCAGTAACAGAATGGAGCAAGCAGAAGAAAGGATTTCTGACATTGAAGACAAAGGTTTCCAACACTCCCAAACTCTCAAAGAGGATGAGAAATGGAGGGCAAAAACAGATCACTCTCTCAGAGAGCTCTGGGATAATTTGAAGAAAACCAATATTTGTCTTATGGGGATCCCTGAAAGTGACAAAGTGGCTTCACAAGGCTCTTCTCCATGAGATTATGAAGGAGAACTTTCCACAAGTCTCTTCTCCATGAGATTATGAAGGAGAACTTTCCAGATATGCCAAGAGATTCTGAAATTCAGATAGCAGACAGCTTCAGAACTCCAGCATGACTCAACCCAAATAAGACATTTCCCAGACACATCATAATCAATTTCACTAAAGTTAATATGAAGGAGAAAATTCTGAAAGCAGCCAGACAAAAGAAAACCATCACCTACAAGGGCAAGAATATTAGAATAACTGCAGATCTCTCTGCTGAAACCTTTCAAGCTAGAAGAGGATGGTCATCAACTTTTAATCTCCTAAAACAAAATAACTTTCAACCCAGGATCCTATACATAGCTAAACTGAGTTTCATTTATGATGGAGAAATTAAATACTTCAACGACATTCACATGTTAAAGAAATTTGCCATAACTAAACCAGCTCTCCAGGATATTCTCAGACCTATCCTCCATAAAGACCAGCATAATCCTCCACCACAAAAGTAAACCCACCCAGAAAATTTTGATCAAATTCCAACTTCCACAGTCGCAAAAGGATTAAAAATGTCCACCTGACTCTCTAAAGACTTATCAATATTCTCAATTAATGTGAATGGTTTAAACTGTCCTCTAAAGAGGCACAGGTTAGCCGACTGGATACAAAAACTCAAGCCAGATATCTGCTGCATACAAGAATCACATCTTACATTAAAAGACAAATATACACTCAAAATGAAGGGATGGTCATCTATATTCCAGGCAACTGGAAAGCAGAAAAAAGCAGGTGTTGCAATCCTGTTCACAGACGCAATAGGCTTTAAACCAAGCAAAATAACTAAGGATAAGGATGGACACTTCATACTTGTTAAAGGAATATTCAATATGATGAGATCTCAAATATTAATATTTATGCGCCCAACCACAATGCACCTCAATTTATAAGAGAAACCCTAACAGACATGAGCAACTCTATTTCCTCCACTTCCATAGTAGTTGGAGATTTTAACACCCCTTTAGCAGTGCTGGATAGACCCTCCATAAAGAAGCTAAGCAAAGAAATTTTAGATCTAAACTCAACCATTCAACATCTGGACTTAACAGACATCTACAGAACATTTCATCCCAACAAAACGGAATACACATTCTTCTCATCAG
This sequence comes from Nycticebus coucang, assembly GCF_027406575.1. Classification (NCBI taxonomy): domain Eukaryota; kingdom Metazoa; phylum Chordata; class Mammalia; order Primates; family Lorisidae; genus Nycticebus; species Nycticebus coucang. The sequence continues at coordinate 70,374,797 of NC_069783.1, read as the reverse complement.
CTCACAGAACATACTCCAAAATTGACCACATCCTAGGCCACAAATCTAACCTCAGAAAATTTAAAAAAATAGAAATTATTCCTTGCATCTTCTCAGACCATCATGGAATAAAAGTTGAACTCAATAACAATAGGAACCTGCATACCCATACAAAAACATGGAAGCTAAACAATCTTATGCTGAAGGATAGATGGGTTATAGACAAGATTAAGAAGGAAATCACCAAATTTTTGGAACAAAACAACAATCAAGATACAAATTACCAGAACCTCTGGGATACTGCAAAGGCAGTCCTAAGAGGGAAATTTATAGCACTGCAAGCCTTCCTCAAGAAAATGGAAAGAGAGGAAGTTAATAACTTATTGGGACATCTCAAGCAACTGGAGAAGGAAGAACACGCCAACCCCAAACCCAGCAGAAAAGAAGAAATAACCAAAATCAGAGCAGAACTAAATGAAATTGAAAACAAAAGAATTATACAACAGATCAATAAATCCAAAAGTTGGTTTTGTGAAAAGATCAATAAAATAGATAAATCTCTGGCCAACCTAACCAGGAAAAAAAGAGTAAAATCTCTAATTTCATCAATCAGAAATGGTAAAGATGAAATAACAACAGACCCCTCGGAAATCCAAAAAAATCCTAAACGAATACTACAAAAAACTCTACTCTCAGAAATATGAAAATATAAAAGAAATCGACCAATACCTGGAACTACGCCACCTACCAAGACTTAGCCAGAATGAAGTGGAAATGTTGAACAGGCCTATATCGAGTTCTGAAATAGCATCAACGACACAAAATCTCCCTAAAAAGAAAAGCCCAGGACCAGATGGCTTTACGTCAGAATTCTACCAAACCTTTAAAGAAGAACTAGTACCCGTACTACTAAACCTCTTCCAAAATATAGAAAGAGAAGGAATATTACCCAACACATTCTATGAAGCTAACATCACCTTGATCCCTAAACCAGGAAAAGACCCAACAAGAAAAGAAAATTATAGACCAATATCACTAATGAATATTGATGCTAAAATACTCAATAAGATCCTAACAAACAGAATCCAACAACACATCAAAAAAATTATACACCATGACCAAGTGGGATTTATCCCAGGGTCTCAAGGCTGGTTCAATATACGTAAATCTATAAATGTAATTCAACACATAAACAAACTAAAAAATAAAGACCATATGATTCTCTCAATTGATGTAGAAAAAGCTTTTGATAATATCCAGCATCCCTTCATAATCAGAACACTTAAAGAAAATTGGTATAGAAGGGACATTTCTTAAACTAATAAAGGCCATCTACAGCAATCCCACAGCCAATATTATAATGAATGGAGTTGAATTGAAATCATTTCCACTTAGATCAGGAACCAGGCAAGGTTGCCCATTGTCTCCATTGCTCTTTAACATTGTAATGGAAGTTTTAGCCATTGCAATTAGGGAAGAAAAAGTGATCAAGGGTATCCACATAGGGTCAGAAGAGATCAAACTTTCACTCTTCACAGATGATATGATCGTATATCTGGAAAACACTAGGGATTCTACTACAAAACTTTTAGAAGTGATCAAGGAATACAGCAATGTCTCAGGCTACAAAATCAACACCCATAAATCTGTAGCCTGTATATATCCCAACAATTACCAAGCTGAAAAAACAGTCAAGGACTCTATTTCGTTCACAGTAGTGCCAAAGAAGATGAAATATTTGGGAGTATACGTAACAAAGGATGTGAAAGATCTCTACAAAGCGAACTATGAAACTTTAAGAAAAGAAATAGCTGAAGATGTTAACAGATGGAAAAACATACCATGCTCATGGCTGGGAAGAATCAACATTGTTAAAATGTCCATACTACCCAAAGCAATATATAATTTTAATGCAATTCCTATTAAAGCTCCATTGTCATATTTTAAAGATCTTGAAAAAATAATACTTCATTTTATATGAAATCAGAAGAAACCTCGAATAGCCAAAACATTACTCAGCAATAAAAACAAAGCAGGAGGAATCACGCTACCAGACCTGAGACTGTACTATAAATCCATAGTGATTAAAACAGCATGGTACTGGCACAAAAGCAGAGAAGTAGATGTCTGGAACAGAATAGAGAACCAAGAGATGAATCCAGCTACTTACCGTTATTTGATCTTTGACAAGCCAATTAAAAACATTCAGTGGGGAAAAGATTCCCTATTTAACAAATGGTGCTGGGTGAACTGGCTGGCAACCTATAGAAGATTGAAACTGGACCCACACCTCTCACCATTAACTAAGATAGACTCTCACTGGATAAAGGATTTAAACTTAAGACATGAAGCTATAAAAATACTTGAAGAAAGTGCAGGGAAAACTCTTGAAGGAATCAGCCTGGGTGAATATTTTATGAGGAGGACTCCCCAGGCAATTGAAGCAGTATCAAAAATACACTACTGGGACCTGATCAAATTAAAAAGCTTCTGCACAGCCAAGAACATAGTAAGTAAAGCAAGCAGACAGCCCTCAGAATGGGAGAAAATATTTGCGTGTTATACCTCTGATAAAGGTCTAATAACCAGAATCCACGGAGAACTCAAACGTATTAGCAAGAAAAGAACACGTGACCCCATCTCAGGGTGGGCAAGAGACTTGAAGAGAAACTTCTCTAAAGAAGACAGACGCACAATCTACAAACACATGAAAAAAAGCTCATCATCCTTAATCATCAGAGAAATGCAAATCAAAACTACTTTGAGATATCACCTAACCCCAGTAAAAGTAGCCCACATAACAAAATCACAAAACCAGAGATGTTGGTGTGGATGTGGAGAAAAGGGCACACTTCTACACTGCTGGTGGGAATGCACACTAATATGTTCCTTCTGGAAGGATGTTTGGAGAATACTCAGAGACCTAAAAATAGACCTGTCATTCGACCCTATAATTCCTTTACTAGGTTTATACCCAGAAGACCAAAAGTCACAATGTAACAAAGACATCTGTACCAGAATGTTTATTGCAGCCCAATTCATAATTACTAAGTCATGGAAGAAGCCGAAGTGTCCATCGACCCACGAATGGACTAGCAAATTGTGGAACATGTACACCATGGAATATTATGCAGCCTTAAAGAAAGATGGAGACTTTACCTCTTTCATGTTTGTATGGATGGAACTGGAACATATTCTTCTTAGCAAAGTATCTCAGGAATGGAAGAAAAAGTATCCAATGTACTCAGCTCTACTATGAAGCTAAGTTATAGCTTTCACAGGAAGGCTATAACCCAACTATAGCACAAGACTATGGGGAAAGGGCCAAGGAAGGGGAAGGGAGGGGGAAGGTTTTGGTGGAGGGAGGGTAATGGGTGGGCCACATCTACGGTGCATCTTAGAATGGGTATAGGTGAAACTTACTAAATGTAGAATACAAATGCCTACATACAGTAACTAAGGAAATGCCATGAAGGCTACGTTGAACAGTTTGATGAGAATATTTCAGATTGTATATGAAACCAGCACAGCACATTGTACCCCTTGATTGCACTAATGTACACAGCTATGATTTAGCAATAAAAATAAATAAAAAATAAAAAAATAAAAATAGATCTGCCATTCAATCCTGTAATTCCTCTACTGGGCATATACCCAGAAGACCAAAAATCACATCATAACAAAGATATTTGTACCAGAATGGTTATTGCAGCCCTATTCATAATTGCTAAGTCATGGAAAAAGCCCAAGTGCCCATCGATCCACAAATGGATTAATAAATTGTGGTATATGTACACCATGGAATATTATGCAGCCTTAAAGAAAGATGGAGACTTTACCTCTTTCATGTTTACATGGATGGAGCTGGAACATATTCTTCTTAGTAAAGTATCTCAAGAATGGAAGTAAAAGTACCCAATGTACTCAGCCCTACTATGAAACTAATTTAGGGCTTTCACATGAAAGCTATAACCCAGTTACAACCTAAGAATAGGGGGAAGGGGGAAAGGGAGGGGAGGGAGGTGGGAGGTGGGAAGAGGGAGGGGAATTGGTGGGATTACACCTGCGGTGCATCTTATAAGGGTGTATGTGAAACTTGGTAAATGTGGAATGTAAGTGTCTTGGTACAGTAACTGAGAGAATGCCAGGAAGGCTATGTTAACCAGTGTGATGAAAGTGTGTCAAACGGTCTGTGAAGCTAGTGAATGATGCCCCATGATCATATCAATGTACACAGCTATGATTTAATAAAAATAAATAAATAAATAAATAATAAAAGATAATTTTGCAGACCTGTGGAAGAGTGCAAAATTACTTAATCAGATTGTCAAAGAATACTAAACAGATTAAAAACAGAGATGATGGTTAACCCCAGGAAAAACTAAAAGTTGTACAAGAATGAAAGTGGAATCAGGCTATACCATTTGCGTTAACAGTGAACAAAATGTATAGCCATAATAATGAAAACTTTGAAAATGATTTTAACTAAGAATCGAGATATTCTAATATTAGATGAGGAAGGGATGTGGGAGAGTCTGTAGAAGTGAGTTTAAATTTTCCTCTGGCATAATATAAAGTCAATAATATCTGAAATCGATGGTCAAAGAAAAATCAATTTATTCATATTTGTTAGAAATATGGCTGTAAGTACCAAAAGAAACACTAACACATGTTTAAAATGTTTTCTTCTGGGAAGTAGAATGGGATGGGAGTGGTAAGTGCAGCCCTGAGCAGTCTCAACAGGGCTCCCTGCTATGGTCTCCAAATACCCTGTCCTTACCCCACACCCACCACCCTTTCCTAATCAGACATCCCCACTGCAGCTCTTTGACACCCATTTCCAATCTGTCACAAATCCTCTTCCACACTGACAGCCCCACCCCTACTCCAGGCTCAGACATTCCAGACACACTTCACTGTCTGTTTGCACTTGTGATTAAGTCTTTTGAGACAGGCATGTTTGTTGTCTGCAAGTTCCAGGAGAAAGTGAAAATGAGAAACCATAAAAATCATGAAGAATCTGGGACCAATAAGATCAGAGGGAAGGTATTTCAGCCTAAGGCTCAGAAGACAAATGGACAGACACATTTATTAAGTTTTGAAAAGATTGCTAATCTAATATGGATAGTCATGTTTGCCGGTCTCCCCCTCCTTCCGAAATCCATCCTCCAGGTATCACCTTTGTAACCACTCAACCTGCAGGGACATCTTGTCCCCCACCAAAGGCTGAATTTGTTGAATTGCTTGATTCAACTCTCAGCAAATACTGGAAGACTGCCCACGTGTGTCCTTCACTTCCCAGCTGAACTGTGAGCTGGCTAGGGAAGTCAGTGCCTGGCTCTCACTATCTGTGTTCACAGCTCAGAGCACAGCAGGGCTTCTTCATAGGTGCGGTAGGCGTGGATAAATGTCTATTAAATGAATGAATTTAATGACTTGTGTATTTTACTGACAGTTCTTGCCCTCATTCGGTCATGATAGCACAGCACAGTTTAGTTAAATTAAACTAAGATAGTGGTTCTTAAGGTGTAATTTCTGAGCCAGCAGCATCAGCTCCCTTCAGCCATTAAAAAAAAATGGAGACTTTACATCCTTCGTATTAACCTGGATGGAAGTGGAAGACATTATTCTTAGTAAAGCATCACAAGAATGGAGAAGCATGAATCCTATGTACTCAATTTTGATATAAGGACAATTAATGACAATTAAGGTTGGCGGGGGGGAAGCAGAAAGAGGGACGGAGGGAGGGGGGTGGGGCCTTGGTGTGTGTCACACTTTATGGGGGCAAGACATGATTGCAAGAGGGACTTTACCTAACAATTGCAATCAGTGTAACCTGGCTTATTGTACCCTCAATGAATCCCCAACAATAAAAAAAAAAAAAAAGTAATGCAAATTCTCAGACCCTAACTGAGACCTGCTGAATTAAGAAACCCTGGGGGTGGCCCAGCAATCTGTGTTTTGACAAGCCTTCCAGGCAATTCTGATGCAAGCTCAAGTTTGGGAAGCATGACACTATTTCTTTTCACACACATGGATGTATTTTGCTGCATGGCAAAGGCTTTAGTGAGCAACCATAGCAAGACCTGAGACCAGGTAATGGTGGCCCCACTGCCTGATGGCAAGACTTTTGGTTGTCCTAAAGAAATGTGGTCTGATATTTTTAAGTCCAGTTAAGAACTGCCTCTGGCAGGGAGCATGGGGTTCGGCTACTGTCAAAGGTACCCAGATTAGACAAGAGAAAGGTTGCTGGACCAGAGTAACCAAGGGAGAACGTCAAATCTCACTCATGAAACACAAGGGGGAGTGAGGTCAGATTCCTGTTCAGACCCACCCTGCCTGCTGAGCACCTCTCCTGTCCTGGCAGCTGCCACTCCTCCCCCATCAGCCTTCCCTCGGGTTTCACTCTCTATGGCAGAGCCCGCAGCCAGCCCCCAGAGCAGATTTATGGCTTACCACCATGAATAATGCAACAGCCCAGCTCTCAAGGCAGAAGCTTCTGGGCAGCCTATATAAATCATTGCTGACATTGTGCCAGGCTACTTAATCAGCTGTCCCCAGGGCACCTCAGCCAAGGGAAAGAGGGCACCCTGGCCACATTCAGTACCCCATTAATAAAGCCCAAGGCTCTAGCTACTGACCCTGCCTGCAAGCCTCACACCCTCACCTTGTGGCCCCACAGGAGAGAACCCACCCATGGAAGGAACAGCAGAAGGACATAGAGGAGAGAGGAGACATAGTTTTGAGCCAGGAAACTAGCATATACATGCAGGAGAACTGTAGCTGCAGAGCTGGGGCCACGGCAGGCGGTTGTACAGTAACGCAGAAGGGCCCAAGCAGGAGAGGTGTATGTGCATGTGGGGTGGAAATCTAGCCCAGACATGGCCCACCAAGCCCTGCATCCACTCAGGGCTATGCCCAGCCAGAGGGGCCCCTATTTCATCTTTGCTTACAGCTGCAGTGATGGGCACATACCTGGATTCCTACCTACACCAGTCCAACATTCCCTAGTTCATGACATTGGACTTGTCTCCACCTAGAACCCCAGTGTCCCCAGCTGCATTCCCTGTCCCTCCCCAACCCCCTGGGACTCACATCTCTAGGCACTAACCTTGTGACAAGATTTTTCAATGCTATCTTACCCAGACTCCCCACCTCTAAACTATTAGGAATGGGAAGCCCAGAGCTGACATGTGCCCATAGATAGCCAGGGTCTGCAGATGCACACAGCTGTAGACATGACCTTCCCTGGGACAGTTTGTCATCCCAAGTTCCCTAATTGGCAGGTCAGGGCAGCCCCTTGCTGTGACTAACCAGACTATAGATGGTCCTCAACCAGTAGCAAAGTATTTGAATTTCCCCAGTGTTTTTGCCTTCTAGGTAGTATATATTTCCCACCAGGATCCTGCAGACAAGATTACCACAATCTAGCTGAAAGTTCTTCTCAAACTATGGGATGAATGTCAGCCCACTGAAACTCTAATTTATAAATCTACTAATGATTCTTCTTCTTCACGAGACAGGAGGATATTAGTCATAATAAAAGAGTGGAGTAGGAGATGTGCACAGGGGAGCAAGCATCTGAAAATAGAGTTAGGAATTTTAGAAATGTATGAAGTTTCCGAACCATGTCTCCTATCACATGACCCACATGGAAAATTGGATGGAAGCAGGGAGACACAGCATCCCCAGGGAGGCGGGAAGGCTGGAATGCCAAGAGTCCGCATCCCTGGGAATGGAGATTCCCTCGGACCTGCGGTTTAGTGAATGAGCCAGGTTGCCCCATGGGTCACAGGGGCAGCCCTCCCTGGCCACAGCAGGCCACTTCCTGCCTTGGCCATGCTCCCTCCCCCAGTCACCACTAACTCCAAGTGTTACATGACTCAGCACCCAGAGCCACTGACCACGGAGTTTATCAGCACTCCTGGGAAAGCCCATGTAACCAGAAGTCCCTGTGTTCAGCAACACCTACTGGCTTGCCATGAAACAATGTCCCGGTCTTGTTGGAGAAAATTCAGCCCCTGTCCTCAGTGGGTGCCTGTCCTGTGGCCTCACTATTAGCCCCCACAGCTGGACACTCAACAGATATTCACCACATAACCACAGTGACGAGGATTCCCTGGGTAGCCAGTCCTATGGTCCTTTCTCTAGCTCTGAGTCAGATGATCATTTGATCATTCAACAAATGCAGCTGAAGCCTACTATGTGCCAGGCACTGGTAGCACATAGTGTGCAAAGATAAAGAATAACAACTTGTATTCAGAGAGCACTGCTGGGCCTCAAGCTTTCTTCTAAGCACATGTTCCAGCCTATGTCAGTAACTGTGTAAGGTAGGTATTATTATATTATTCATATAATCTTTATTTTAGTGGAAACTGAGTCACAGAGAGCTTGGGTAATCTTCTCAAGACAACACAGCAAGAAAACAGAACAGCTTTGAAATGCAGACTACCTGGTCCAAGCTCAAGCTCTAAGCAGCAGTATGTCTTACTTGTCCAAAAACAGGTCTGAGATAGTTGGACAAGGAAGCAAATAATTGGAATACAGAGCACCCCGAGCTAAAAATGGCAACTCTGTGGGTCTTGCAGTGATGTCGGTGCAGGCTTTTTCCAGGGCCACCAGGGCCTTCCCCAGTAGGCAGCAGTCTGTGAAAAATCTCAGAGGAACGGAAGCTGGCATTTCCAGGAAATGGTGAGACACTCTCTGTGCTTGTGGTCTCGGGACAGGTGAGACACGAGGGTGGAGGGTCAGGCTGAGGCCCACACAAGGGCCTGTGGGCTCTGTCTTGTGGGCAGTGGGGAGCCACGGAAGGTTTTAAGCAGGGCAATGACACAGCCCCCCCATCCAGAGAGAGGTCCTGGCATGTGGTAAGGGGGGTATCTGTGGTTTGCCTGTGGCCGGGGACCTAGTGGCCAGCTTCCCCAGGGCCTGGCTTGGCCTCTGTCTGCCCTAGGCCCAGGGCAGGGCTGGGGGAGCCAGCCGGCTGTCTCCAGATGATTAAGGAGCTGGCAGGAGCTCCTGGTCCAGCAAGGCTCCAGCCAGCAAAGCTTTCCTTTCTCCCTTTTGGCACCAGGCAAGCCTATTGATGTTTATCAGCCCATGTTTATTATTCTTAACGCTGTTCAGGATGTTCCTCCTGGCTGGGGAGAATGAGGCAGGACAGCAGGGAGAGCATGGGGCTGGGACCTTGGCCTCACTGCCACCCGGGGTGTGTGTCAGAGCTGGAAGCCTCACAGCTTGGCTAGCTCAGCTGCCTCATCAACAGATAAAGAAGTTGAGGCCAGAAACGGGGAGTGATTTTCCCAAGATTACAGCACATTAGGTACAGAGGATGACCTGAGAGAAGAACCCAGCTTGAATTCAGCTAAGTTCCTATAGCCTCCTGAGCCATACTTGGTGTTTTATTCAACAAACATCACATGCCTGTTACATAGTCTAAGTAGGCTCTGGAAGATTGAGTAGGTATTATCAAAGGGATGAAGGCTGAGATGGGGGTAGGAAGTTGGTAGGAAGGGAGTTCTGGGGAGAGAAAATGGCTTGGGCAAGAAACTGGAATATACTGATACTTCTGGAGCTAGATATGTTAAAAAAAAATCAAAACAAACAAAAAATGGATGAAGATGGACTGAGGCAGAAAAAACAGCTGATAAAATGAACAGTATTGACATCTTTCCAAGCTGAAGAACTCCCTGAACGTAGTTCCATGAATGGATGGAAACACTATGATATCTGTGCACTGGGAGGCGTTGTGTCTCTCTCCAGAAAATGGATTTGATGGGTGTCTTTGTATTGCTATAGTTAATATGAGAGACTGGGCAATTGATAAGGACCTAGTGAGGCTTTCTTGCTTCATCCCTGGATGGCAAAAGGTGGAAGGCACAAACCTTCAAGCCTTTTTATAGTAGCACTAATCCATCCCTGAGGGCGGTGTCCTCATGACCTACCTACTTGCCAGTAGGCTCTTCCTCTTTGGACTGTTACACTGGCAATTACATTTTACCATGAGTTTTGAAGGGGGCAAACATTCAAACCATAGCAATGGGCAGGGGCCACACCATAGGATGAGAGCTGCATCAGGGGGAAAGTGGTAGGGAGGTAATGTCCCTCTGGAAGCCAAGGCTGAAGACTCTATCCCAAGGGCTCCAGGGTAAGACACCATTGTGAAAGGCCCATCTACATTCAATCTAGGTCTTCCCTCCTCTCTACCCACCTGAGGTCTAAGATGGATGAGACCCTCCACATGGTGAGACTCCAGCCCCTGTGTCAATCAGGGCCTCAGGAATAGGGGGACATCCCTCCAGCCTCTGTCTCTTCTCTTCTCCCAGGCCATCCCTTCCCAGGTTCCCCTCCAGAGAGTCCTCCCTTGTATATCCACTTGATTCTGAGAATAACACTTAAGTGGTGAATACTCAAGAATCAACCACAGAAGTTGCCTTGTATTTATTCAAACTTGTTTTTCTTCTGTTTATGGTCTCTGGCTGGGTGTGTTCTCCCTGCACGATCACTGAGCACTCTTGGCCCTGCTGAGCTAGATGAGCCTCTAGTGACTCTACACCAGGCCCTTCCAAGCCCTTCTTGACCCTACAAGAAATTGGGACAGGACCAGTGAGGCACCTAGAGGACCATCTGTCTTGAATCAGGCCCAAGAAGTTGATTCTAAGCCCTAGAATTCTGAGACCCAAACCAAACCCAGACCCATTGTCCCCAAAGCTGGGATCTCTTTGTCCACCCATAGACTCTGAGCACAAGGTGCTTGATGGGAGGCAGAGAAACAACAGCAGAACTGGAAACCAGCATGCCTGGTAATGAATGTAGAGAGGCCCCAGGAGGCTATGGAGGGAAATCAGCTGAGTGAGAGGGAGCTTGATCAACTGGGACCTCATGAAGACTCGCCAATGACCACTGCACTCAAAGTTAGGAACATGGGGGTGCAGAGCTACCTTTCTCACCAGCACTTGGGATCACAGACCAAGCCCCTGTCTCTAAGGACCTTATCTGTACAGTGAAGACATCAGTCTACAGGATTCCTATGATGCTGTCCAGGTCTGCCAGCCTGGGATTCCATTTTGTTTCAATGCTCATGCTCTGTAATAGCACTGCACTTGGAAGCACAACAGGGGGAATGCATTTCCAGCCTTGATATCTCAAAACCAGGACCTTGGACACCCACATTAAAAAAATACTACTAACTGGACCCACACCTTTCACCATTAATTAAGATAGACTCTCACTGGATTAAAGATTTAAACTTAAGACATGAAACTATAAAAATACCAGAAGAGAGTGCAGGGAAAACCCTTGAAGAAATCGGTCTGGGCGAGTATTTTATGAGGAGGACTCCCCAGGCAATTAAAGCAGCTTCAAAAATACACTACTGGGACCTGATCAAACTAAAAAGCTTCTGCACAGCCAAGAACACAGTAAGTAAAGCAAGCAAACAGCCATCAGAATGGGAGAAGATATTTGCAGGTTATGTCTCCGACAAAGGTTTAATAACCAGAATCCACAGAGAACTCAAACGTATAAGCAAGAAAAGAACAAGTGATCCATCGCAGGCTGGGCAAGGGACTTGAAGAGAAACTTCTCTGAAGAAGATAGGCATGCGGCCTTCAGACATATGAAAAAATGCTCATCATCTTTAATCATCAGAGAAATGCAAATCAAAACTACTTTGAGATATCATCTAACTCCAGTGAGACTAGCCTATATCACAAAATCCCAAGACCAGAGATGTTGGCGCGGATGTGGAGAAAAGGGAACACTTTTGCACTGCTGGTGGGAATGCAAATTAATACATTCCTTTTGGAAAGAGATATGGAGAACACTTAGAGATCTAAAAATAGATCTGCCATTCAATCCTGTAATTCCTCTACTGGGCATATACCCAGAAGACCAAAAATCACATCATAACAAAGATATTTGTACCAGAATGGTTATTGCAGCCCTATTCATAATTGCTAAGTCATGGAAAAAGCCCAAGTGCCCATCGATCCACGAATGGATTAATAAATTGTGGTATATGTACACCATGGAATATTATGCAGCCTTAAAGAAAGATGGAGACTTTACCTCTTTCATGTTTACATGGATGGAGCTGGAACATATTCTTCTTAGTAAAGTATCTCAAGAATGGAAGAAAAAGTATCCAATGTACTCAGCCCTACTATGAAACTAATTTGGAGCTCTCACATGAAAGCTATAACCCAATTATAACCTAAGAATATGGGCAAGGGGGAGAGGGAGTGGAGGTAGGGGAGAGGTGGGTGGAGGGAGAGTATTGGTGGGATTACACCTGCGGTGCATCTTACAAGGGTATATGTGAAACTTAGAAAATGCCAGGAAGGCTATGTTAACCAGTGTGATGAAAATGTATCAAATGGTCTATAAAACCAGTGTATGGTGCCCCATGATCGCATTAATGTACACAACTATGATTTGATAGAAAAAAAAATACTACTGACCCTCCTGCAGTGTCTGAAATGCCCATAGTATATCATAAAAGAATGAAGTTGCCGTAATAGCCAAGGTAGCAAGGATTGAACAGCAGACTCACTCATAGTGCTTATGTTAGTCATCTGTGTGTGAGGCCAGTTACGAGTTAAGGCCATTGGCTTTGGAGGCCAGAAGAAGGCAATGAAAATAGGGCACAGTTCAGAGCAGGGAAGTGGACTCAGCATGCATTCCAAGAGCTGTCATAGGGGCAAGACTGATTCATCACTTCATTCATCTCTTTAGCCATTCATCATTCACTTCTTGAGTTCTTCCCAGCTGTCACTTGCAAGCCAGGGTCTGTGTGGCCAGGGAGGATTAGGTGAGTAAGATAGTGCCTGTCTGGAGAAGTGCATGGCCAGGCTGGGGACATGGTAGGAGCAGGATGAAGGAGCATGCAGGAGGAGTGAACAAGAGAGAAGTTGGGAAGACTGGACAGTACAGCACCACCAGGCCTGTCCCCAAGGGGCCTACTAAAGAGAATAGACTTTAGCCAGGGGTTGGGGTGGGGATCATGGCCACAAAATGATTGGGAATGCAATGTGCTCAGACCTGTGCCATCAGGGGAAGACTGGCAGTGCCCTGAGCCAGGGCAAGGGTGGCAGGTGCAGGAAAAGGAAGAGAAGTTGGGGAGAGCATGCACAGGCATTGGTCACTGCTGCAGTGGGAGGAAAGCGGGTATGGAAAGCACAGTTTTGTGGTCTGAGCAGCTAGAGAGGTGGTGGTAAACACAGACAGGACCAGGTTTAGGAGGAGACCACAGGTTCAGCCTTCTCAGAACCACACATGGCTTATTTCCTTCAAACACAATGGTTCCCTGGCAGTCTATAAATGCTTTATCTTTATCCCCACTTCTGCACCTATCTTCCTTTAGATTCTTAGTCTATATACCCAGAAACAGAGAGGGGCACAGAGACAAAGAGAAAGGCAGAGTGAGAAACACAGAGAAGCTGCCTCTTCTCTTCTCTTTCCCTCCAAGATGTGGCTCTCACAGACATGAGCCAGTGCCCTGGGCCCACACAGTACTCAACCCCGCATCTACTCCCCCACCCCCTGCCACCACCACCGCCATGCTGCACTTGTAAAATGGACACCTAGGGCAGGGGGTAGAGGTAGGGTACAAATTGTCAGAGGTCACACTTTCAGGTTCTAAATGTTTCCTTATGTGCACAGTGCCGTGGTCACCAAGACACATGGCTCTGCCTCCTCTGGTTACCATGAGAAGCATGAGGGGTCAGGGAGGGAGTAGCCTGTAGGACATGGGAAGTAGCAAGGCCTCCTCTTGTCCCATGTTGCTGGGTGGCCAGGGGATGCCTCTGGTGAATGCATCAGGGGTCTCCGCCCCACGTGAAAGGTTGAGAATATGAAAAAAAAGTCAGGTCTGAATTCCTGTGGAAGTGCCTCCTGACCTTCTCTAATGTGGTGTGGTTTGAGTTTTCCGGAAACCAAGCTCCCGACTAATGGTTCCACTCTCTTTTCTAATAAATACGTGGCCCTGGGCCCAGCTCCCTTCTCTGCTTTGTCATGAGGGACCCATTATTTATGACTTGGGGATGAGTCACAGGCCTTGGCAAGGAGCTCACGGCTCTGGGCCCAATGTATTTTTCCACTCAGTAGCAGGCGCAGGAGGACGCTTGTAAATTCTCCCGTCGAAACGACTCTGTAGGTATCTTCACAGGGATGCTCCTCCTGGCTTGGCCATAAATCTTTATTCCTGTTGGATGTTCCTGGTGGTCTTCAGCTGCTTCCCAGGAGAATGGGTATGCACTCAGCTCCTACCCCAGCTCCCAGCCTATGCAAACAACCGCATGCCCACACAACTGCCATATCTCCGGGGACTTTTGCAAGGCACCTTCTGGCACAGTGAGTGGGAGAGATGAAGGGATGAGGACAGTAAATCGCAGCAAAGAAAATGATTAAGCATGGGATAAACAGGAAACAGGGTACAGGGGCTTCTGGGGGCTCCCTTGACCTAAGTGCACTCCCCAGCCAAGCGCTCCTGACCCTCTGTGGTAGTGCCAACCCTCACCTAGACTAGGACTTTCCTGGACACCCTCCCAGCTGCCTACTTTGCACCAGCCATTCTCCATACCTAAAGCGCCCTCCTTCCCTCCACTGCACCCTCAAAGCCCCCCTACTCAAGGACAGTGCTATTATTCATCAGGCAATGTTAAGGATGATTTCTTATTCCTATTCTTTTGTCTTATATCCCCAAGGAGATTACAAGCTCCTGAGAAGGGGGTCTTGTGTCTCTTTTCATCACTTATACAATGACTAGATAGTTTGGAGTGGGATGGTTAGGGAAGAAGTGGCAAGAACTCTGAGATGGCTAGAATTTTGCCCTACTTAACAAGCTAGCAAGTTAGCCTGCCAACTGTTTCATGGATGCTGGCAAAATACACAAAAACCCTAGGTCAGAGACAAAGGATAGCTTATTAATCACAATAATAAGCAGTGAATAGACAATCAACATTTTCACTAGTTTCATGAGTCCTAATTCCTACAAATCAAGGAAAAGATGGCCAGGTGATTCCTGCACACACGAAAAGAGAGGATCCCTGAGCTTAGGGATCCTGAATCTTTTATAATAGGCAGCAAGCATGCCTAAACTTTCTCCCAAGGGAAGACATTACCTTTATTGTATCCGACAGGAAACAAAGCTGCTCTTTGGTCCAGAAGGAGACACTTCTATCTTCCAAAATGATTATCTATACAAACAACATTGAAAAAGGTAGTCAGGAACACAAAGAAAGATTGTGCCTGCCTTGGAAGGATGCACAGACACGTAAGAGACCCGTGGGGAATTGTCTCCCAACAGGATGCTCAATTATTTTATTTATCACATACTGAATATCTCTGGCATCATCCAAAAACTTTGTTATAATGACCAGTATAGTGATTCCCATCGCACATCAGAGTCTTGGTGGGGTTCAGGGCAGAGTGGAGGATATACCTCATCTGTGAAAGCATATTGCAGAAGACTATTCATGCCCTGCCAAGAGCCCCTCAACACTCTCTTCCACAGACTGAAGACTGCCTGCTACACACACCTGTGACTCTGCTAATGCAGGGATAAGCCAGAAACACTGGAGAGTTAATGTTCCCAGAGGTAGTCTTTACTCAAAGAAAGATGGAAAGATGGCAGATAAATACCCTTGCTCCCTTCCCCCAGTCTGGGATAACTCTTTGCCCACATTGATAGCTACTGGTTAATTCTCCCTCACTTCTGCACTCCCCCAGTGCTTTTGGGATCCTTTTCCTACTTGCTCAGAAATCCTTGTCTCACTAACTGCTTTTAGGGACCCCACCCCAAGATACCTAATTAGCATCATAATATGCTATGTTTGAGAATGAAACATGCCTGTATACAAGGTATTAGAAGTAAAGCCTAAGACTCCCCTGTTGAGATATGCAAAAGCTAGCAATGATGTCTTCCAATAGAGTGGTAGATCAATGGATGGCAGAAAGGAAAATGTGAGATACCCAAATCTAAACTCTGTGCTGGGTCTTGAGAACACAGCAATTAAAACTTTCTCAGCCCATACCAATGGGAAATTTATCAGGACCACTGGCCCAGGGGTAGAGATTTGTAGCATTCTCTTCTGTGGAGCTCTCCTCTTATGATCCAACTCCAGGTCTATCCTTTCTTAGTCCAGACTCTTCCCTTACAGGAATCTACTTCACACACAGGTGTAAGTATCTGAGAACAGCTGTGAATGGAATCTCTAGGGCACTGATTTTGTAACAAACCTGAAAGCCTTGAGCTAAAGTGAGGAATATCCAAGAATGGGTATGAGTCAAGAGCCTCAGAACTACTTGCAGCATTTGTCCAAACTGCACATCTAATGATTTGGAAACATCCCAAGAGTCCAGTTCACCCACATCTCTGCATAATCTACATTCTGCCCAGGACTCCTCTGCCACTCTTCCTCCTCAGCAAACACACTGGAAATTCTCCCCTCCAACCCTTAACAGGCATGTTAAGAAACTATAGTCATGCACTATATAACATAAAAGGAATGTGACATTTTGCTTTATTTCAGATTAATATGAGGATACAAACAACTAGGTTACAATGACTGCATTTTCTAGGTACAATCCCTGTTGTAGTTGTGTCCCCCACCCAGGAGGTGTGCCATATACCCTTACATTGTGCTTATTAGGTGTGAGCATACCAATTTCCCTCCCTTTGCCCTCCCCCCCAATTTGAAGTGAATTGAGTTCTTCTCCTGTGTTGGCATGCATTAGTTTGACTACTGGCTTCCCTGAGTACATTGGATCCTTGATTTTCCATCCTTGTGATACTTTACTAAGGAGAATGTGTTTCAACTCCATCCAAGTTAATACAAAAGATGTAAAGTCTCCATCTTTTTGATGGCTGAATAGTATTCCATGGTGTACATATATCACAGCTTGTTAATCCATTCTTGGGTTGATGGGCATTTAGGTTATTTCCTCATCTTGGCGATTGTAAATTGAGCTGCAATAAACAATCTAGTGCAAATGTCCTTATGATAAAATGATTTTATTCTTCTGAGTACATGCCTAATAATAGGATTGTAGGGTCAAATAGAAGGTCTATTTTGAGCTCTTCCCAAAGAGGCTGTATTACTTTTCAATCCCACCAATATTGTAAAAAGTTTCCCTATGACATTTTAGTCAATGACAGTCTGAGTATACAATGATGGTCACATAAGATTATAGTACCATATTTTTACTGAACCTCTTCTATGTTTAGATATGCTTAGATACACAAATACTTACTACTATATTACAACTGCATATAGTAGTCAGTACAGTACCATGATGTATTGGTCTGTCTGTAGCCTGCAGGCCTAGGTGTGTAGTGGGCTATGCCATCTAGGTTTGTCCACTCTGTAGTGCTTACATAACAACAAAATTGCCTATTGATAAATTTCTCAGAACATATCCTCATATTAAATGATATCTGACTTAGTAGTATTGATTGTCACCTACAATTATTGATCATCATCATTATTCCCTGAATTAAAATACCTTTTTATACTATTTAAAGCTTTATCACATTGACCATACGTCATCTGAGCCTCTTCCTTTTCCTCCTTCCAGTAAGATAATTAAGAAAATAATATCATCATTTTACATATGAGGTCTGACAATTAAGTTCATGAACTCATCTTAGAAAAAGTGCTGTATATCTCATTACTGAATATCACTATGGTCACCTTCAAAGTACTCCCCTTGGGAAGCTATGCACTGATGCCAGCACCTAGTCCACAATTCAGGGCAATTTTGGAACTCCTTCTGGAATGACCATCAGAGCTGTGGTCATACAAGGTCTGACGATTAAGTTGACAAACGTGCTACCATGTGCTTATGTTGGCTGCACTGTACAAACAACTCGGCAAGGTTTCATAACCTTGATATATCAGTATCACACAGCTGTGTTTGCATCAATATGTGGCACTATCTTGATGAGTAGTGTTCATTATTTTGTTGTGTGTTTTTGTGTGCCATACAATAACAGCGCTGATGGTCATTCCAGAAAAAGAGTTCCAAAATTGCTTTGAAGCATTGCCTACATGCTGGCATCAGTGCACAGCTTCCCAAGGGGGGTGCTTCAAGGGAGACCATAGTGATGGTCAGCAATGAACTACTGGGTACTTTTTTCTAGGATGAGTTCTCCAACTTAATTGTCTGACATCGTATAATGAAATTTTGTCTTCAAAAAGGAAACTTGATAGAAATGCTCTCAGTTTATAGATGTGGAAACTGAGGCTCAGAGAGAGTGGCTCACCCAAGGTCACATGGCACATTAGTGTCACACAGAGTACAAGAGCACCTTGTTATATAATACTAGCCATAACTGTCATTTGTTGGATATTTACAGCATGCCAGGTCCTGTATGCTAAATATATTCAGCACACAATTTTTGTTCATCCTCACAACCACCCCTGCAGGTAGGTGCTGTTATCCCTATTTGATGTGTGAGGACATCAAGTCTCAGTGTGGTTAAGTGCCTTACCCCAGGAGGAAGCAGTGTGTCTGAGGGGTCCTGGCTGGGTGGGAAGGAGTGTGCATGCATACCATTAGGCTTCCTGGCCTGCCATCTTCCTCCAAGCATGAGCTCAATGAGACCTGACAGCCAGATGTCTGGGCTGGTGACGTCAGGGCTTAGGGTGAGGGCTGGGGGGCAGCCAAGCTCTGGTTGGTAGCCCCCACCCAGACAGTTCCCCTCATGCTGGGAGCCACATGGGAGCCATGTGGCTCCCATGAAAGAACATGGCTATTCTTCCCTGCTGAGGACACCCTGTGGATGGGCTGAGGGCTGGTCTTTGTACACGAAAAACAGCTAAGAATTTAGTGTCCCTGGATGGTATAGGCCCTTGGACAGGGTTAGACTCAGTCCCTGGAGCTCCAGTTCCACCTCTTGCCTTCCCTAGAAAGGGCTCCCCTGATAGCCCCATCCCAGCTCCCAGCAAACAGAGAACAGTGCCCTCCTCGTTGCCATCAAAGCCCATCTGTTCAGCCATGATCACTGGGCCATTCCCCTCATCTGTGGATCTGTTCCATGGTCTCTTCCCAGAGAAACATCTTGCTCCTCTCCCAGGCCTGGACCACGCGTCAGAACATACACCCAGGCTGAGCTCACCACTGCACCTCACAAATGCTTTGATCTGAGTGCCAGGCAGTCTCGGGTCACTGGTAATGAAAGTGTCTTGTAGTATCCCTTTTCCCAAGCCCTGACACTTCCCCTCTGGCAGCAGCCTTCGAAGGCTCCTCAGTATCCAGATGTTTGGTGTCCTGCAAGCTGGCTGATGTCCAGCCACACAGCAGCAGCATTAATGGACCGTGCAGACATGGAGGCTTCTACTGGAGAAGAGGGTGGTCAGTTTACTTAACTAGATTATAAACAAAAGCAATAATTAAACCGAGTGAGGGAGAGAAGAGAAAGGGAATAATCAAACCCAGTCTCAAGAAACACCTGTGGAAAGGGTTCCCAGCCCAGGGGAATAACGGCTGTAGTAAACAAACCATGAGTGACCTTGGCTCAAAGACTATTAATTTGCTGATTGTTGATAGGTTCAACACATCCTAAAATGGGAATAAAGCTGTGGTCAGGCAGCAGCCCAGTCCTCCTCTCTGTGAACATTTGGTCATTGAATTAGCAGAGGCAGACCAGTCCTCATCCGGAACTGTGGGACTGGGTAGGGAGAAGAGACTTGGACTCCACCAAAATGGGGGGGCACCCAATGGGGGCCAAACACTCTACAGACTTGAAGACAGATGGGACAGTGTCATATTTATATGCAGATATCCACAGGACTAAGCAGAACCAAATAGGGACTCTTGGTTACAACTCAAACCAGATTAAGAAAAGAAATTGATATTATTCCCTCAGAGAATCCAGTCAAGTCCTGGCAAGAGCAAGGATGCACTGGGCTTTAGGAAGCCTTCAAGTGCTTCAGAGACTGACTGACTCTCTCTTTCTCTCTCTCTCTCTCCCTCTCTTTCCCTTCCCCTACTTCTCCCCCCATGCCTATATGGGTATTAGCTTCCTTCTCTTACTGAGCACTGGGTTCCTTAACACACAAATGGCTCCAAAAACTTCCTGATCATAGAGTGTATCTTGACATTTCAACTTCATTCTATTTTTTTCAATTTCCATTCAAAAAAAATTATCAGAGAAGGAGTCTGATTGACCTAAAAGACGGATGATTGGTCTTGAACCAATGAACTAGAACCAGAAGGGGAGGAGCTATTACTGACCCAGGTTGGGAATGTCCATCAATAATGACCATAAGATGGGGCTGTCAGATGCCAGGGCAGTCTGCTCTCTTCAGCCAAGTGGGCAGTGTGGCAACAGGGAACGGAGAGGGCTCTAGATGAAAGGTGGGGTACTAGTTGTTACTGCCATAGCTGGCCATCACACTGTATTGACAGCCACAATAAAGAACTATGTGGCAGCAGGAATAGCTGGAATGAAGACAGAAGATTAGAACTGAGCTGGGTGGTGATATGAAAGTGAGTTTGAAGGAGTAAAAGGGACTCCAGGCTGAAAAGGAGCACATGAAAAAAGACTCAAGAGTCTAAGAATGGGTGGTTATAATAAAAAATGGCACGTCCAGGTGATGGAAGTGAGCTGAAACTGGAAAACCTAATGGCTTCACCTGAAATTCCTTGGAAAGGGCTTGGACTTTATTATACGGTCAGGGAGAACCCATGGAAGTTATTTTAGCCAAAGTGATGTGACTATTCAATTTCTTCAATAAACATTCAACAAACACCTCATGGATGCTTGTATTTTCCAGGCATTGTGCCAGATGCTAAGTACTAGGAGAAGAAAAGGAAATGATATTGCCCTAAAGAGCTTCTGGGCAGGTGAGAGTCAGAGTCATAAATGGAACATTACACTCCTGCTGTGGCAGACAGAGCTGCGCTGCAGAGGCCTGGGGCCAGGGCTATGTCTCAGCTCCCTCAGAGTCATGGGAGAGGGTGAGAAAGGGTTTCCCAGAGCGGTTGACAGTTAACCTGTGTGGCCAGGGAGGAGAGAATGGGATAGGGTAGGACATCTGGGTGGAGAACCAGGATGTGCAGTTTTCAGAGCTTATAAAGCTCCCTGGAATGGTGGGGCAGGTCTAGGAGAGGCAGAGCACATGAGCTGGAAGGGAACGAGCAGCTGATGGGATGTATGCCATGGGCAGTGGGAAGCCACAGAGGGACATAAGCTGGAGATGTCATGATCAGATGCATATTTCAGAAGGAGAGTCTGGCTGCACAATAGCCTTAGAAAGGTGAGTGAAAACAGGAGGCAAGGAGACAGATGTGAGAAGAAGAGGACGTGGACAGGCAGGGAAGATGGGGAATAGGGGGAGGCTTCTGGGGAGCTTGAGGGATAATAATGGGGCACTGCTGGAGATGGACAAGAAGAGGGTGCTGTCCAGGGCCACGTGAGGAAAAGGAGATCAGGAAGCAAATAATGAGTCAGGTTTGGGCCATATTGATTTTGAGGTGCTAGTGGGACCTCCAAAAGAAATTAACCAATGATGTGGACAGTGTGGAAAGTGTGGGTATGGAGTCAAGATGTACAGCTGTACTAAAGTTAGAGACTAGGAAGCTATTACTTGGGGGGCGGTGGAGGAAGCCATGGAGTAATTTAGGTCCTAATGGAGAACACAGAGAGAGAAGAGAGGAGGCCTGTAAAGGGAACACTGGGGACCCCAGCTTTGGGGGAATTGGAGAGGACAATCAAGAAAACACGCCCATGAATCCCACCGACTGAGAACCTTTAGGAGCAGTTGCCCACAGCGTCTGTCCTCCATGCCTCACATAACAATAGGCTAGAGGGTCTGGTCCTCAGAAGTGAGCTGAAGGAAGGTTGCAGCCCCTGAGTCCAGTCATTAAAAGGAGGTTTCTGGGGCACCACCTGTGGCTCAGTGAGTAGGGTGCCGGCCTCATATACTGAGGGTGGTGGGGTCAAACCCGGCCCTGGCCAAACTGCAACAAAAAAATAGCCAGGCATTACAGCAGGCACCTATAATCCCAGCTACTTGGGAGGCTGAGGCAAGAGAATAGCCTAAGACCAAGAGCTAGAGGTTGCTGTGAGCTGTGACGCCACAGCACTCTACCAAGGGCAACACAGTGAGACTCTGTCTCTAAAAAAAACATAAATAAGAGGTTTCTGGCGCACCCTTCTCCTTACCCCTTTCCCACTGATGAAGGATCCAGAGCAGCCACCCCAGACCAAGAAATAGAAGTGACACGTGAAAAATGGAAGAACAAACAGAAGGAGCAGGTTCTGAAACCAACTAACCACCACAACAGCCCCGTGCCCAACCTCCTATTTGAGAGAGAAATACATTCCTAATTTGGTTAAGCTGTGTCCTTTGGCTCAGAGGTGTCATAGACCCACGAGGAGAGATGGATCAGTGCAATTGGCTTCATAGAGGTCAAAGGAGAAGAGTTCAGAGAAAGCATGGCAACGGGGCCCCAGAGACCACAGTGAGTACAGTCCAGTGGGGTGGAGGGGTCTGAGTCTGAGTAGAGCAGGCCAAGCTATGGAAGATAGGCTGAGTGGGGAAGTAAATGTGGGTGACAACTTGATGACAACAGGCTTTGGGGAGAGAGGGTCCAGGGGCCAGATTATCAGCAGTGCAGACAAATGAGCAGAGGTGTGGAGAGCCAGCACATGGCGTGTAGTGAGAGATGGGTATAGGGAAGTCCCTTAGTTGTGGGAATGGTCTGGAAAACAATAAGCCCTGGGCAAGAGCACAGTGGCTGGATTGGCCAGCCAGGAGGCTATGAGAGGTATTGCCCATAGGTAGGGACATCCCAGACCACAGGGGTCCACAAAATACCTCAAGGTCATGAAAGGGGCCAGGAGAAAGAAGGGAGTTGCTAAGGTAGTGGCTGCTTTGGGATGGGCAGGAGGGAGGTTTGGATAAGTGTTGCAGCACAGCATTTCACAAAGGACTTGAGAACAAGGGGGTAAGTAAAGTCCCCAGATAGTTCCATTGCGCACCTGACTCTCTCAAGATGCGCAGCTTTAATGGAGCCATCAGTGTTGGGGATGCTGGCTCTATCTGAGCTGATGTCTGCTGAGTGGACAAGGCCAAGGGCTCAGGGACAAGGAAGGGTCCCCATGGAGAAAGGAGGAAGGCTGAAGGGGAAGACAGACTGGGGAAGGAAGAAGGAGGAGAGACCATCTCTTGGTTCTGAGCTTTCCATCCCTGGAACAGGAAGTGAGGACTGGAAAGGTCTGGGTCAGGAGATGCCGGGTAGACAGCCAGGGACACCATGGGCCTAAAGATCCCTAAGAGAGTAGTTGGGAGACAGAGGGTCATGGGCTCCAGTTCTCATGTCACCAAGCCTGAGAGGAACAGGGATGGAATGCAGCACAAGCCAGCAGCCATCCCCCGGGGCAGCCAGTGGGGAATCTCCAGCCCTGAAGTCATTGCCACCCGAGAAGCCTGGACCCTGCCATGGAAAAAGGGTCCCGCAGGGGTGTCCGGCGCCACTGGCATGGATGAGCTCACAGCTGCTGCCGCCTCTTCCCCTCTTTTCCAGGCATCTCAGATTTCTAGATGTCAGGAGAATGTAACAGACAGGGCAGAGGATGTGTAGAGGGCTGGATATGGACCCAAGGTAGATGTGAAATGTGGGGGCCAGCAGTGTCCCCCTCCACCTCTGCACTGCACCTGCTTCCCTTGCTTTGTCCTGAGCCAGATTCAGGGGGCTACCTTCCCTCTTTACTTCCATTAAGGCCCTAAACCATAAGGCCCCTAAGAAAATATAACTGCGTTACATGGAAAAGAAACTGTGGCTCTGTGCTCTCCCATCATCCCAGATGACTCCTCTTACATTTTTTTGGAAATGAGAGGACTGAACCGAAAAGGGATAGGAAACAAGAGGAACTAGTCAGGTATCAGGGGCCTGGTGGCACTAGGGCACCATGTAGGAGGTAAGGAGCTATCACACGATGCTATAGACAGAGTCCTGTGCTGAGAGGCAGAGAGTATGGCCCTAGTTCCCACTCCACCACTTCTCAGCTGTGGGACCCTGAGGAAGCCACTTTCTTCCTCAGAGATTCAGTTTCTCCTCTCTAAAATGGAAATGCCACCTAATCTTAGAATGTTTTGAAGATCCACTGAAAGCAGACAGGTGCATTATGAAACCTTAAAGATCTTTCCATTCAAAGGGAAGATACGTTTTGTAATATAAATGCAAAGAAAATGATGGCACCAAAAAGTACCATACACATTGCAGCCTTACAGTATGGCACCCCCTGGAGCACAAGTCCATTTACAACTGCCATGTGAAGGGTGCTCAAGACTGGTGCAGACCAGAAGACCCAACACTACGGCTGGGAAAATAGCTGTCCAGACTGGTCCCTGGGTGGGGTGTGGGACTGCCCCATTACCATAACATTTGGGGGGCTGAGAATCAGGTCCCTGCAGAACAGTTCTGCTCAGAACATTCTAGTCCAGGGATAGGGAAGGTTGGACTAATTTAGCTGTAATCAAATAAGGCTATATTCAAGAAAATTTAATTAGATATAATTATTATAACTTACATTATTACAACCTACATTATTTTGTAATGTACTTAATAATTTCAAAAATTATAACTATTTGTTAATTTTAAACGACGTTTAATGACTTAATTTTAATGTAATGACTTCTGTTTGTTTTTTGTTGGAAAGCATTTGAATATTTGGTTGCAGTGTGCAAGTCTGCAATTTCAGATGAACCTGTACATGGGTATCAGTCATGTGTGATCTAAAGGGTGACTTGATTTGGGTTTGGTTGGAGAATGCAGATTCACAGCAGTAAGTGGTTGAAAAATAAGAAAGCATTTCTCAGGCACATTATCAAAGGCAGGTATTTTTCTTTAATTTCAATTGGATCTTTCTTAGCATTAATGACTTTTTATTGAGCAATAATAATAATAATGCTAAAAAAGTAACATTCACATTGTCAGATAAGAGTATGTCTATCATAGAATGCTTTGACTCTGAGGTTCAGTATGGAGCCAGTTAACTTTTTTTTTTCAAAGTCTCAAAAAATAGACAACTAATATTTATAAATAAAAATAAAAGATAATTTAAAAAAACAGATCATGCCAAATCTTATAGACAATAGAAAAAGAAGAAATACTTCAGAATCATTCTACTTCATCTGGATATATCTGATATTTAAATTGGAAAAAATATATAGGGAAATTACAAACATATTTCACTCATAAATGAGGATGTAATATCCTAAACATATTAACAAGTTGAATTAAAAATTATTATTCAAATAATGTACTTCGGTCCAAATTAAATCCAATTTATGTGAGAATTAGTCACCATTTTCTTTTCCTTTCCCTCACCCCCTCCCTCTTTCTGTCTGTTCTCCCCTTCCCCTACCCCTCACCGTGTTATTGTCATTAATTGTCCTCATATCAAAGTTGAATACATAGGATTCATGCTTCTCCATTCCTGTGATGCTTCACTAAGAATAATGTGTTTCACCTACATCCAGGTTAATACAAATGCTGCAAAATCTTCATTTTTTTAGTGGCTGAATAGTATTCCATGGTATACATATACCACAGCTTGCCAATCCATTCCTGGGCTGAGGGGTATTTAGGCTGTTTCCATATTTTAGCAATTATAAATTGAGCTGCGATAAACAGTCTAGTACAGTGTCTTTATAATAAAAGTTTTTTTCTCCTTCTGGATAGATGCCCAGTAACAGGATTGCAGGATCAAATGGGAGGTCTAGGTTGAGTTCTTTGAGGTTTCTCCATACTTCTTTCCAAAAAGGTTGTATTAGTTTTCAGTCTCACAAGCAATGCAAAAGTGTTCCTTTCTCTCCACATCTGCGCCAGCATCTGCAGTTTTGAGATTTTGTGATATGGGCCATTCTCGCTGGGGTTAGATGATATCTCAGGGTGGTTTTAATTTGCATTTCTCTAATAATTAGGAATAATGAGATTTTTTCATATGTTTGCTAGCCATTCGTCTGTCTTCTTTAGAGAAGGTTCTGTTCATCTGTCTTCCCCACTGATTTATGGGATTGTTGGGTTTTTTCATGTGGATTAATTTAAGTTCTCTATAGATCCTAGTTATTAAGCTTTTGTCTGATTCAAAATCAGACAAATATCCTCTCTCATTGGGTAGGTTGTCTATTTGCTTTGGCAATGATTTTAAAATGTCATCTATGGAGAGCTCAATGAATTGTGTCTGTAGTTCTTTAGGTGCCTTTATGATATCAAGTAGGTAAGGCTGAAATACTAATTTGAGTGAAATGTCATGATTCTCAAAGTCAGTGAACCTTTCATTGTATTCTCCAACTAACAGCTGGTCTATAACAGCTGCATATTCTTCAAATGATTCACATGTATTATCCTGCTCATCAATGATCTTTGCTAACTGGGGAAAAATACTCATCTGAAATTTTCTTTTGAAGAAATGTTCCAAAAAAAGATA
This sequence comes from Nycticebus coucang, assembly GCF_027406575.1. Classification (NCBI taxonomy): domain Eukaryota; kingdom Metazoa; phylum Chordata; class Mammalia; order Primates; family Lorisidae; genus Nycticebus; species Nycticebus coucang. The sequence continues at coordinate 70,348,375 of NC_069783.1, read as the reverse complement.
GCTTAGTTTTTTTGTTTTTTTACCACATATCATATGTAGTTTTACCTTGAAAGAAATATCCAAAGCTCAATTCATAATTGCCAAGTCATGGAAGCAGCCCAAATGCCCATCAAACTAGGAATGGACTAACAAATTATGGTATATGTATACCATGGAATACTATTCAGCCATGAAAAAGATGGAAACTTTACATCTTTCATGTTTACCTGGATGGAGTTAGAACATATTCTTCTTAGTAAATTATCTCGAGAAGGGGGGTGAAAAGTATCCAATGTACTCAATATTATTATGAAACCAATATATAAACACTTACACTCTCATAGAAATGATAAAACACAAATATAGTCTAACAAGGGGGAGGGGAGAGGAGAAAGGAAAGGGAGAGGAAGAGGATGATTGGTGGGACGGGAACGGCATTTGGTGGGATCTTCCTAATGGGCACAATGTAAGGATATATTTCAAATTGCTAAGAGTAAATTATAAATGTCTTACCATAAAAAGTAAGTGGAGGTGATGGTTATATTAGTTGATTTAAGCATTCCACATTGTATATCAAATTATCATATTGTATCCCATAAATATATACAGTTATTTAATTAAAAATAAAATAGTCGCTTTAGCACAGAGATTTTTCTGATGCAAGGTACAATGAAAGGAAATGAGAGCATCTGGATCTGTTAATACCTTTTTATCTGTGCAATAAATCCTTCATATTTTCCTGTCATGGAAAGTGTACCACTGTACATATGCTCACTACATATACCAAATTCAGTCCAACTTCATGACATTTTTCTTGAAAGTTGCTGAAGATATCCATTCCCTGTGTTCTGTTTGTAAGAGTGCCCAAAGTTAGTAACTCTTCATAGCAAATAAAATCTTCTGTTATGATCTGAAGTATGTAACCTATGATGAGTCAGTAACATCAGTTGATTCGTTAAAGTAATTTATTAATATATATTTTCCTTTTGAAATACTGCATGAAGTTGTTCTATTAGTTGAAAGCTAACTCATTCTTCTGGTCAGTTATGGTTCTCCTTGAAAGAAGTAGTTATTTGTACTTTGAAGCATTATTGGGGTCTAAGTATCCTCCAACTCCAACAATGCATTCTTTCATAAATACTTTCTTTTTTTATTTCAGATTAATATGAGGGTACAAATGACTAGGTTAAATTGTTTGCATTTCTAAGGTAAAGTTTAAGTTGAGCCCTTCATCCAAGGGGGTGTGCTGTATACACTACATTAGGCACACTGGTGAGAGTTTACCAATCCCCCTCACTCCTCCCCTTTTCCCTTTCCCTTCTCCCCCTTACTCCTCCTCCCACTTGAATATACTTGTGTTTTTCTCCTGTGTGGGCATGTAGCTGTTTTTCTATTTGTTTCGTATGAGTATAGAGTACATTGGATACTTGTTTTTCCATTCTTGTGATACTTTACTAAAGAGAATGTGCTTCAACTCCATCCAGATAAATAAAAAAGATATAAATTCTCCATCTTTTTCATGGCTGAGTAGTATTCCATGGTATACATATACCATAGTTTGTTAATTCATTCATAGGTTGATGGGCACTTGGGTTGCTTCCATGTCTTGGCAATTGTGAACTGAGCTGCAATAAACAAATGTCTTTGTGATAAAATAAAATTTTTTCTTCTAGGTAGATACCTAGTAAGCGATTGCGGCATCAAGTGGAAGGACTATTTTGAATTCTTTGAGGATTCTCCATATTTCATTCCACAGAGGCTATATGGAACACTACAGTCCCACCAGTAGCATTAAAGTGTTCCCTTCTCTCCATATCCATGTCAGCATCTGAAGCTTTGCAATTTTGTGATGTGGGCTATTCTCACTGGGGTTAAGTGATATCTCAGAGTGATTTTGATTTGCATTTCTCTGATAATTAGGGACAATGAGCATTTTTTCATGTGTTTTTTGTTTTTTTTTTAATACTTTAGTTTTTGCAGCCCAATTCATAATTGCCAAGTGATGGAAGCAGCCCAAGTGCCCATCAACCCATGAATGGATTAACAAATTGTGGTATACATATACCATAGAATATTAAAATGGAGACTTTACCTTTTTTTTTAGAGACAGAGTCTTACTTTGTCGCCCTTGGTAGAGTGCTGTGGCATCACAGCTCACAGCAACCTCCAGCTCCTGGGCTTAGGCCATTCTCTTGCCTCAGCCTCCCGAGTAGCTGGGACTATAGGCACCAACCACAATGCCATGCTATTTTTTTGTTGCAATTTGGCTGGGGCCGGGTTTGAAGCTGGGACCCTTGGTATATGGGGCCAATGCCCTACCCACTGGGCCACAGGTGCTGCCTGAGACTTTACCTTTTTTATGTTTACATGGATGGAGCTGGAAAATATTCTTCTTAGTAAAGTATCTCAAGAATGGAAGAAAACATCCAATGTACTCAATACTATTATGAAATAAATATATAATCACCCACACTTTCATATGAAAGATAAAACACAACTATAGTCCAGGATGAGAAGGGAAGAGGAGGGGAAGGGGAGGAGAGGAGGGAGGTTGGGTGAGGGAGGGTAATTGGTGGGACCTCACCTATGGTGCATATTACAAGCGTACCTATCAAATATATTAAGAGTATAAATGTCTTAACACAGTAATTAAGTAAATAAGGCAAAGGCTATGTTAACCAGTTTGATGTAAGCATTCCAAATTGTATATAAAATCAGCACATTGTACCCCATAAATGCATTAATGTACATAGTTATGATTTAATAAAAAAATTAAGAGAAAAAATAAAAACTATAAGGAATGTGAAAAAAATGAATATGAGGGTACAATTTTTAGGTTACATTGGTCTCACTTCCAGGGTAAAGTTCCAATTGGTAAAGTTCCATTTGTAGAAGAGCCCCTTACCCAGGAGGCGCGCTATACACCCTCACAATGCGTTTGTTGACCATTTATCTGTCTTCTTCAGAGAAGTTTCTGTTCAAGTCTCTTGCCCAGTTTTAACACCACTGAATGGCTTTCTTTTTTTCCCCGAGTATATAAGCTAATTTATAATGTTTCAGCGGCATTATTTCCAGGTCTTATTGCTGCTTGAAAGAATTTTCTTTGCTTTTAATTTTCATCGTTTAATTTTTTCAATGCAATCTTTCACATCTCTCTAACTTAAAATATGTATGGTCCTTATGAATGTTACAATGCTGATAAGCATTGAATTTCTTTAATGTTAATATTGTAGTATCACAAAGCAAGCAAACCATCTTTAGCAGAAACAAGATACTGCAATTCTCAATCCTGATTTAAAAATCTGTTTTCTTCATTGTTCTCTTGGTCTTCTTTGACATAATGGGCTATTAAGCAGACAGAATTGAAAAAATACTATTGAGCTACTCAACTATTAACAAATTCCTCTACAAACAAGAACACAGTACACCATTGCTGTTAAAAGTTGATGACAGACTGGCATTCTTGACCCCACAAACTCTTACCAACCAGCCTTGGACTGGTAGAGGTGCCAGTCCAGCAGGGGAAGTTACAAAGAAATCATGAGCGTAGCATCGTAAATTAGCCACTATGGCTTACTAATGTGCTAATTGTGTTGGTCAGTCTGGAAGGATTATGTTATTGGAATTTATTTTATTCTTTGGTGTTTTAAATATGTTCATTTAAAAAATAAAATAAAAATATAAAAGATGAATAAAACTGTATTAACAAAAATAAAAGGATTTGTTATGTAAAATTTGGATTCAGTGAAAAGGCCTCCTTAAGGACCTAGAAGGCTACATGAGGCCATAAGGCCATTAGTTCCCCTCCCCTGTTCTAGTCTTAAAAAGTTCATGCCACTTCCCAAAGAGTGGCTATAGGATGAAGCTGGCCCATTGTCAGCCTATTGCATCTCACAAAATTAACCCAAGAGATAATGAAGAGACAGAGATATCCTGCCAGATCTAGTACCCCCGGAGGCTGGATCAGATACCCCCGGAGCACTCTCCAGAACCCTGTGAGTTCATCAACTATAAAGACTGGATTTCCTGTCTGCACAGGGGATCTCAGACTATCAGCATCATTGCTGTGGTCAATCAGAGATATTAAAGGACAGGGGAGGTTGAACAATCATGCTGGATTTCTCCCTGGGGATACAGTCTCCACTGTGGAAGTCTGTGGGACAAGGGGCCAAGTGCTCAGGGACAGCCAATTCTTCAGCTGGACAGCTCTCCTCCAATGCCCTACACTAGCAGTCTCATGGTCATAAGTGTCATTTCACAAACAGGGAGAATTTTCTAAGGGAAGGGAGCGATGAAAATGAGTTACTAGTTATTGAATCCTTGATCTGTGGTAAGTACTTTACCTATTATGGTTCCCAATGTGCAGTAAGTGTTCAATGAATAAGGTATTAATGAAAAAATTAATAAATAGTGGGGGAAAAAAACAAAAATCATTCAACATTCTGACTAACTGCAGTGATTCTACCTCCTATGGTAGTGATCTAAAGCTTCCTCTAAGCAGATACTTTAGTACTACACAAAGTATCTTGGAGGGCCATGTGATGACTGGGCTGGCCTCAAGGAGAACAGTTGGAAGGCAAAGAGAAATAAATTACTCAGCACAAGAAAGCAAGAGGCTGACAGTTTCTGGAGAGAATCCAAGGGACTGGGAATGGTTGCCTGGGAATTGGGAGGAGGGGCTAAGAAGTAGGGCTTCAGAACTGGGTCTGCACAGAAACACAGCCAATGAGAACAAGTGGCAAAGGTAACAGAGGGACTGATCAGAACAGTAGGTCTAGAAATCACTCCTGAAGCTATTACTTGAGCAGCATTTGGAGAGATTCAACCTCTAGTTACTGTCAGAGCATAAGAAAAGACTGCCACATTTCAGGCCCTGGTACTTTGGTATATGAAGGAATTTCAGGTGAGTGGGGTGCCCGTCAAACAAATCTTAGTTTTTAGATCAACAAGTTGTTAAGAAAGACATGGAGGTAGGGTTTGGCACAGTGGGCAAACATATATTTGCTCATTTACTCCTTTTCACAATTCAGTGTGAATTTAGTAGTCAACACTTCTAGCCATCAGAAATTTTTGAAAATGGAACAAGCTATCCCATATATGGAAAGCGCTCCATTGGTAGAGGTTTCTAAATAGAGTTCCTGGAAGTGGGATTCAAGCCTCAGAGTGAGGTTAGATTCCCCCCGCCCGCCCCCCCACCTCCAGGTCACTCCCAATCCTCATAATCCATGATTCTGTTAAAATGGTCAAAAAAGTTCTTCCATTTATTGAGCCCATCTCTGCCTTCCAATCTCTCTCTCTCTCTCTCCTCTGAAGCAATACTGAGAAAGTCGTGTCCTTTGTTCACATTCACATTCAAATTCTTCAAAGATCTGAAGAGAGTTGTCATAAAGAGCTATTCTCCAAAATCTTATCTCTCTTCATTCAGACCACCACGCGGACCACATTTCCCAGCATCCACTGCATCAGGTGCATCCATGCAATGAAGTTAGCTCAATCAGCATTTGAGCAGGCCTGGCCCATTAAAACCTTCCCATTGTTTGCTCCTGTTCTTTCTCTTGCCTTTGACCAGGATGTTGACTTTGGAAGCCACCTGTAGAGGATGGCAGAAGTATCACTGGTGAGTTTCTTCCTGATGTGAAGACAGCCAGCATACAACAGGGGCAGAGTGTGCTGCATTCCCTGAGTTTATTAACTATAGCATATTTTATTTGTGGTTTGTGTGGCAAAACTTTGGAGTTGGGTATTTGAAGCCCTCTGTGCCCTGGCTCTACCTACTTTTCCATCTTTACCTTCTGCTGTTTCTCTCTGTGAATCTTGAGCTCCAAACAAACTTTGCCAGAATTTGTTGGACTTCTGGAAAACAAGGAATACCAGGCAAACTTAGGACCAATGGCAAGCAGTTTATGGACTTTGCCATGAATTGTCTTGCCTCTTGCTCCTCGTTTCCTCCCTCTGAATTGCTTTTCCCTCATTCCTAAGCCCTCCCATTGACCAACTCCCTCCTCCATGACTACACTAGCCTTCCACAATCCCTCCATTTTTCTTGCCACGTTCCACACTATCTGAACAAACAGTGTATATCATAACCATTAAAGAGTTCATAAAAATACTCCAGTTCTCCTCTTTCCAGGCACCTGAGAAGATTGTACTTCCCTGTCTCTTTTGAAATTAGTTTTGCTTTAGCCAATAGAATGTAGGCAGCAGTGTTATGTGTCACTTCTGAGCAGAAGCTTAAAAACCCAGTACATGTTTAACCATATTCTCTTTTTCCTCTGCCACAAGACTGGCAAAACTACAGATGGAGGCTAAACATCAGCTTGGATCCCAGAGTGAAAATGATATGGAGCAAAGCCGCAGCCAACCCACAGTGTACATAGAGCATGAGTGAGAAAATCTGTTGTCGAAGGCTATAGAGATTTTGGAGTCCTTCATTACCACCCAAAAACCTAGGCCAAGGTGACCAACACAAACAGTACATATGTAATTCATCGCATTCTCTTCTTAGTGCCATGGTGATCCTAAATGCACATGGAATTGGACCCTCCATCAGCACAGGTCCATGGGTGACTATGAGAGCAGATCCCCTTCTAAACGATTCAGACATCTAGCATGAGAATTAAATTTTTGCTATGTAAACTCCCTACAATGTGGGAACTGGTTGTTACCACAGCATACTCCAGTCTTTCCAGACCAATGTCTTTAGATGCCCTCCATATGTCTTTCTTTTGATCTTAATCAATAGCCTCCTATAATGCTGCCTGTCATTTCTACATCCATCATCATTGCCTCCATTCCCAATTTCACCATTCCCAGCTCTATGAAATTCCATCAGTTCTGCCAACATTCCCACCACTAGCACTTCCAACATCAATGCCACAGTCACTCCCATCATCCCCATCATTATCGTCACTAAGTACCACCACTTACTTCCACTTTCATTGCCATAATTATTGATACCATCCCATTGTGATGGTGATACTATCACTTCCCATTGTGTCACCCTCATCATTGCCATCAACCCCTCTATTACCACCTCTCTCACTATCATGTCATCTTCATTATCATTGCTAATAGCCCCTCCTCTATTATCTCCACCTTCACTGCAACTATCACCTCTATTATCACTTATATAATCACTTTCATTATCTTACTATAATTACCTTTACCATTATCTGCAACGTCATCAATATTATTTTTACTATTATTAGCACCATTACTGTCTCTATCATTTCTGTCACTTTATTATTCTCATTATAAACCAACCCCCGACTGTCATTGCCACTTTTTCTACATCTCACCAGCTTCACTACCACATCACCGTTAGAATTTAGGAGTCATTCACAGCTCTCCCCTCCCTCTTGCTCTACCCTCAAGGAGGAGGATTACAATGGGTACTCAGGCCTAAGAATATCTTATGGTGCACTATTGTAAAAAGATAGTATGTCAGGCTGAATGTCCTGCCCACTTGGGTCTGGGGACTGCTCCCGGGGAGAAGGCCCAATAATCTCTCCTTCTTTTGGCTTGAACCTTTTCTCTCCACTCCTCTCTCCCAAGTGGCAGCCACATGGTCCTGGAAAGGCCGAAGTAATGGAGCAAATACAAGATGTTTCTGTGTTTCTTGAGCTCCCTTTTGTGGCTTTCTGGTAAGGGTGGACACATCCAAGATTTGGGTTTGGACCTAGAGGCAGTAGATTGAGCAGGTCTTTTAGCTGATTTTGGTCCTGAGCCATTTGGACTGACTTATTTGGTCAAGATGTTCTCCACATCATCTAGCACAACTCACTAGAGTTCTCATTTTTATATTCTATTTAAATCTTTATTTTTTTTATCAAAGTAATACATGTACATATTTTTAAAGTAAAATGTTCTACAAGGTTTATAATGAAAAACATCAGACCTCTGCTCCAATCCTGCTTACTTTTGAGTTGTCTTCTCTTGAGGCAACACTTTGAGTTATTTTAACTCTTTCTCCTAGTCTTTGTTCCCATGTTTCTAAATGACATGATAATACTGGTATATTTTGCATTAATCAGTTTGGGGTTTTATCTATTGGCCTGTCGATAAATATGATCTATTTACCTACGTAAGATAAGGATTCAGTTCTCTTGCACTAGCACTGACAAACACATTACCTCACAACACACACATATGAATATAATTCTTGGTCGCAGCCATGTTCAGGCTTTACATTATTGTTACTATACAACTATCAATCACAACTGATTGCCACTTTTCCTTTCTTACACAACTTTTTGGTTCTCTGGGAGTTATTAATTGCCTTTTAGCCATTTCCTTTATTTTTTATGTGTCATTTCCTAATTCTTCCCCCAAACACTCCAACAAAACTAAAATTTTATTTTGTACATTTCTATCAGTTTCATTTTGTTCTGCCAACATTCCCACCACTAGCACTTCCAACATCAATGCCACAGTCACTCCCATCATCCCCAGTCATCCCATCATTCTAGGGATCACTGTCCTAGAATCCTCCACTTTCATGGCCCATCTGACTGACTGTGCACTATATTTTTATGACTGTCACCCTAAAACTTTTTGTCACCATAATTTTCAGACTTGTCTTTGTCTCTATCCTCATTGTTAGATCCTTTGTCTCCTTTCTCTTTCTTGTTTTACTTCCTAATGCAAGTAGATAACATTCTCCAATATCCTCCTGAAAAAATATGCTTGAGAAGTAATTTTTAAGCCATTTACACATGTAAAGCCAAAATTATTTTTATTTCTATTGTCACACTCAATTGTTAGTTTGGCTGGGTATAGAATCTAGTTTGGAAAGCATTTCCCTCAGAATTTAAAAGCATTTGTTCGTTTCTTTTTTTTTTTTTTTTTGAGACAGAGTCTCACTTTATTGCCCTCAGTAGAGTGCTATGGCATCACAGCTCACAGCAATCTCAAACTCTTGGGCTTAAGCGATTCTCTTGCCTCAGCCTTCCAAGTAGCTGGGACTACAAGGACCCGCCACAACACCTGGCTTTTTTATTTTATTTATTTATTTATTTATTTATTTTTTAGAGACCAGGTCTCTCTCTGGCTCAGGCTGATCTGTAACTCCTGAGCTCAGGCAGTCCACCTGCCTTGGCCTCCCAGAGTGCTAGGATTACAGGTGTGAGCTGCCCCACCTGACCCATTTCTTTTACTTATACAGAAGGCACTAAGAACTTTGATGCAATTCTGAGTCCCAGCAATTTGTAAATAAACATCTTCCCTATTCTGGAACTTTGTTTTTACTTGATTTTTTTTTAAATTAAATCATAGCTGTGTACATTAATACAATCATGGGGTACAATGTGCTGTTTTTATATACAATTTGAAATGTTTTCATCAAACTGGTTAACATAGCCTTCACAGCATTTTCTTAGTTATTGTGTTAAGATATTTATATTCTACACCTAGTAAATTTCACATGTACCCTTGTAACTTGATTTTTGTTAAATCATAATAGTACACATTTATGGGATTTCATATACAATGTGGAATGCTTAAATCAAACTAATTAACATAACCATCACCTCACTTACTTATTTTTGTAAGACATTTGTAATATACTCTCAGTAATTTTGAAATGTACCCTTGCATTATGTGCATTAGGTAAGATCCCACCAAATACTCTCCCCTCCATCTTTCCTCCCCCCACTTCTTCCTCTCCTCTCTATTTTTCTAGACTATCTGTGTGTTTTATTGTGTACATTAGGTAAAATCCCACCAAAATACTCTCCCACCCTTCTTTCCTACCCTCTCTATCCTCTCCCCTCTTTCTTTCTGGACTATGTTTATGTTTTACCATTCTTATGAATCTTTAAGTGTTTATATATTGGTTTTCCTAATAGTATTGAGTACATTAGATACTTTTTTTCCATCCAAGATACACTCTACTAAGAAGAATATGTTCTAGCTCCATCCAGGTAAGCATAAAAGATGGCTGCATAATATTCCATGGTATACATATAACACAATTTGTTTATCCATTCATGGGTTGATGGGCATTTAGGCTGCTTCCACAACTTGGCTATTGTGAATTGGGCTGCAATACACATTTTGATGCAGATGTCTTTATTGTAAAATGATTTTTGTTCATTTGAGTAGACACCCAGTAATGATATTTCAGAATCAAACAGAAGGTCAACTTTTAGTTCCTTGGGAATTCTCCATACTTCTTTCCAAAAAGGCTGTATTAGTTTTTCAGTCCCACGAGCAGTGTAGAAGTATTCCTTTCTCATGGAATGACAAAGGAGATACAACAGAAAATGTCATCCATAGACAAATGGCAGAATTGTCAGAAATAGAATTCAGAATATGGGCAGCAAATAAAATGAATAGAATGGAGGAAAAGATGGAAATAGAAATCCGAAGTGTTCAAAAGTTATCTCAAGAAATTAATTCAAAGACAAAATCACCAAGGATATGGACATAATGAGAAAAGGATAGCAGAGCTCAAGAAAATGAAAAAGTTATTCAAGGACCTTCAAAATACAGTTGAATCCCTCAGTAATTGAGTTGAGCAGGCAGAAGAAAAGATCTCTGAAATCAAAAACAAGACTTTTAAACATTCCCAAGCATTCAACGAGGCAGAGAAATGGAAAGCAAAAACAGATCATTCCCTGAGAGAGTTGTGGGATCATTCCAAAAGATCAAACATCCAACTTATAGGAATTCCTGAAGGAGCAGAGGATGGTCCTATTTTGGAACTTTCAACATTTTTGTCTCCAGAGTTTTGAGATTTCATTGCAATACCTTTAGGAATGAGTTTTAAAACTCATTCCATTTTACTGAGTTTTAAAATTCAATTTGTCATGCACTCATAGAAAATTTTCAATCTGTAAATTTATGTCTTCCAGTTCCAGGAAATTTTTTATATTTTTTTCTTGATAATTTCAACTGCTTCCTTTATTTTATTTCTCTCTAGAACTTACAGTTTTAGATGCTGCTTCTCGAGGTCTTCTGGCAATTTCCATTTATTTGGTATTTTTGTTCTACTTTGAGAGTTTTGGTTGACTTTATCTCCCTACCTTTTGTTTTGATTTGATTTTTTAATCAAATATGAATGCCATATTTATATTTTCAAAGAACTTTCTTTTTTCTGTTTGTTTTTTGAAAATAACCTTAAGGTTTCATTTAAAAGAGGCTTCACCTTCTTTCATCATTCTAAAAATGTTAATCATAAAGTCTGTGCTGTCTTCTTCATTATTTCCTCTATGCTCATTTTCCCTCTTTGTTTTGATCTTAAACTTTCATATTGAAGAACTTCTTCAAATAAGCAGGTAATTCTTAGCTGCCCATTCACATTGAAGTGTAAGGCGCTAAAATGTTGCTTGAAAGTGGTGGGAGGAGAAAAAAGAAAGGTGTTGACAGGTGGGCTTCACTATTACATAATGGAGTGGGACTCAGTTTCACTGGAATGCTAAATATCAACATCTGTGAGTCTTTTCTCTTGAGAAAATCTGTTTTCCAGGAAAGTCTCTTCTAATCTCTTGCCCATGTGATATTAAACTAGCTACCAGTATTCTGGGACTTAAATAAGGAAGAGAGGTAAGAGCTTCACATTTCAGAAAACAGACTTATCCACAATATCACATGGCTCTCACCCCTCCCCCACCTGGTGCCTCTGTGTGCAGAACCTTTTTGGTTCAACAGCTCAGAGCATAAATCTTCTGTTTTCTGACATCATGGAAGGGGAGGATTATATAGATGGATAGGATAAAGGAAAAAGGTAGGATAGGGAGTTCTTTCTGCTGCTTTTAAAAACTTGTAATTAATCCTCCCATTTTTTAGCCTCATTCTGAATCCATGCCTTCAGGAGTAATTGGTGCCTCCGATTCCCAGGCCTTTCTGAGATTCTGTGCCTAGAAATATTTTGCTACCTGTTGGCTCCTGCCAGATACCTCCATATGCTTATAGTCATGGGTTTCAGTTTTCTGTGGTCTGCTAAGTCAGGTACCACTCATCCATCTACCTTGTAATTTCCAGATTGTTAGCTTCTCTTATTTGTTACTGTTTACTCCCCCATTACCCTTTTCCTTGTGGGTTTATGCCTTTTTAAAATAAAATTCCTTTAATGACATTTTAGTAGGGCTTCTAGATGCAGCCAAGATAAACATGTGTGTTTAATAAGCTATGATTAAGAACTCTAATGCATTCTCTATTGTAGTTCAAGGCCAAAGTAACAGTTAATCATGAAGCATTCATCTACCCTGCTTTGCTTGCCTCCTGTGCACCTTTATCTACTGGAATGAATGGCTGGCTTGGCTGATTAAATGCAATCCTATTGCAAATCACCATGGCTCACCACAACTCCAAATCAAGTGTAACATAATCCATCATACTAACAACACAAACATTGTCACCTCTAACATAGTCTTCATCACCATCACTTTTATCTCCATCACCACCATATTCACCTTTACTTTACCACTACCATCTCATAGCTTCTGTTACCATTTCCACGACTACTCCTACAATCTCCTTAACCTCCTCTATCATATTCCCCCTCTGCTATTTTCATCACCATCATCACTATGACCTCCACCATCATTATTTCATCATCATGAATGCCATCAACTCCATAAACACCACTTCTATAATTTTCACCAAGACTTCCAAAATCTTCCCATCATTATCTCCTCCAGAAAGATTTTTTTACACTATATCCTGAGTATACTTTTCTTCCATATGAGTTGCAGTAGTGATTTTCAGTAGCATGGAGAGGGAATAATTTCTACCTTTGAACCCACATAGCATTCTTCTTTTGGAAAAGAGAGTGGTGGAAAACAGACTACTGATTTCTCTAGCTCAAGCCACACACATGGGGAGAAAAGGGAGAAAAGAAAACATGCACTGAGCCCTTCCTAGGCAATACACATCATACTAAGTAGGTTAGATCGAGTGACTTCTCGGGTGAGAATCATTGCCCCAGTTTTACAAGGAGGAAACCGAGATTCCCAGATGCTAAATAACATACTCAAGGCCACACAGTTAATAAGTGGTGGAGCCAAGATTCCAACACTCTGTGACTTCAAAGTCCATATTCTTTCCATTACATTATGTTGGCAAGAAATATCAGGAGCTTGATTTAAGCACAATGGTCTATGACTCTGAGCAAAGAAAGCCATAGTCATGCTCACTAATCCTAGGGAGACCTGGTCTGATAAGGCAGGATGAAGCCCCCCTCTCAAAAAGGTAGAAGATCACTGTTATCTGGTCAAGAGGACAGAATCCCAGTTTCGCAGACTCTGTCCTCTGCCTAAAGGCCCCACTCCAGCAGCTCTCCACAGTGGCCCAAGCCCAGCCACCTCTCCCTGACCTCAGGTTCCCTGAGGGAAAAGGAGGGAATGTGGACATCCAGTCCTGGGAATGCCTGGAGTTGGGAGAGCTGAGTTATTTTGGGATTGTTTACATTTGGAATCTTCCTGATCTTTGGTCCCAGAAAAACACCCACATGTTGGAAACTCTTCGGAGTTATTCGCTGTTGGGGTTTTTCTGCATCTCCTTCAGCTTTTTCTTCTTCTTGGATGGAAAAAAAATCTGCTAGTGATTAGTCACAACCTGTGAGGCTCAGCTTTTGACAGCCCCACTGAGAAGAGAGAGACAAAGAGGCTCAGAGAGGGCCCACAGGCAGATGCTGCTGGGAAGGCAATGTGGTTCAGAGCATTGACCTCCCGGGGTGAGGGACAGTCTGTCCACCTCTGTCTACCAGGAGACAGCCACTCCTTGGATGCAAGGCCCTCCACGGCTGTTCCATTCCAAGTCCTCATCCTGACTCCACTGGGTAGCACAATTCAGAGCACATGTTAGAAAAAAGCCAGAGGGCCAGGACTGGACAATCAGGCCATAAAGAGAAGAACAACAGGTACCAAATACAAAGAAGCCTGTCCTCAGGGTCCCTTTGGCCACAGTCTCCACTGATAACCCAGATTTCCCCATTTCAGGGTGGAAGTACAAGCTGTAAGTGACAATTTCAAACTTCTTTTGACAACCATATGATCTCTGGCAGGTTTTATCACATCTTTGTTCTCCTGGAAATCCCAGGGTGTAAGCAGGCCTCCTGCTTTTTTTGCAAGAAGGCTAAGGGTCGGGTGAGGCTGAGTGCTGTCCACTGAGGCCAGGACAAAGGGAGATTGTTTTAGCTGAAGAACTAGGGCCTGGAAGTCAGATCTGGATCCAATTTTAAAATCTAAGGATTGTGAAATGTGGTGGGGCGGGGGTAATAAAGGGAATTTGGGGAATCTCCCTTGGTGTAGGTCTTTTTTAAAGAGGTTTCAAGGCAACAAAGGGAAAATCAATTAATACAATAAGCAACAATACAGCAAAATGTCTTAATGTCGGGGAGATGGCAGAGCCTCCTCTAGGATGAATGAGACCCCGGGCAAATATATTTTTGCCAGGCTCCTGTCTACATAAACAATTGAGTCATTTAAAATCAGTATGTCAGCACCGTTCTGAAAGCCCAGGCTCGTGTGATCCCACATAAAAACTACTTCACCAGCCAGGGGAGCAATCTACTCACCAGCTGCCTGCCTGGAACCAAGAGCAGCTATGGGGCCCCAAGATGAGTGAACAGCCAAGAGGCCCATTGTTCCTTGGAGTGTCTAGCTGACCCCACACATGGGTTTGAGGTCAGAGAGTACCCCCAGGAGGAGAAACAGGGACTGGGGCCCACACAGGTCTCATTCAAAGCACACAGTGGCCCACCCAGATGGCACTGCCAGCTCTGGTCAGTCCTAGCTATTGAGAGGAATCATGAAGATTTCAAAAAATGATACTCCAAGCATGGCATCCTTCCTGCCCAGCTCCAAGGGTGGTACTGGGGCTGGACTGGAGGGAGTGACCTCTCAGCAAGGCTTCTTACACTTCTATAGAACAGAATGCTGAGGGCCAGGCAGCAACACCTGGTTTTCAATCCTGGCTCTATCCTTTACTGGCTGTGTGACCTTGGGCCACTGCTGTTTGTGTCTGGGCTTCACGTTCCTTATCCATAACCCAGGGATGGTGATGCCTACTCCATAGAGCTGACATAAAGATTAATAGCTCAGTGTCCTGGTCCTGCCTTTGTCTGTAGAGGGTGCACTTGAGCATGGGCAGTGTGGCCCAGGTATAGAATCTTGGCCCTGCCCTCCAGGGTCTCTGGGGAAGGGCTGGCTGGCACTACTTCTCCTTGCCCTGGGCCACAGCTGGGCCTTTTTTGAGAAGAGGGGCCACCAGGCCAGCCCCCCTGGGGAGGAGTGCAAGGCCAAGATAAAGGCCTATTATACAAAGTAGGCAAGTCCAAGTTATAGGCCTGACAGGAGTGGGTGAAGGCCCAGTTTGTGTCACCACAGCAAGGTTCTTGAGGATGTTATACCACTGCCAGCTTGGACTGAAGGGGGTAGAGAGGAGGGATAAGAGAAGGCAGTGTGATGATGAAAGCAGATTAGAGTTGATACAACCAAGAACCAAGGAAAAGGTGAGGAAACAGCTTCTCCCCATGGGAACTATGGGGCTGGGAGCTGAGGAAGGTTCTGGTCTGGGAGTCACACTGGCTTTGTCATAGGAAAAGCTAGTGGCAGCTGAAGCCTCAGAGAAAACACCTCAAGCCTCCATCTCAATTCAGTCCTATGTATTACTGAATTCTGGCATCTGGCTGGCACAAGTCCACATTCCCTCCCCAAAAGTGGATTCATCCCATGAGCCGGATAAGGAGCAGAGTCTGGGGGCCAGGTGAGAAGTAGGGATCAGGACCTGAATAAGCTAAGCATGCCCTCCTTCTATCTCCTCTACTGATTACCCACTCCCACACTTAACCCTACCCCCAATACTACACTTAGGGAAAATTCCCTCTGATGGCACCTGTTCTTTCCTTGTCTCCCTAGGTGCTTCAACACTGTCAAACCAAGTTATAAAATACCCCAAAGGTAAAAGTAAAGGAAACCTTTAGCAATGACCCAGCAAGAGCTCCCCAAAAGCCTATCGTGAGATACTCCATGTGCTTGCCATCTGCAGACCACTATCGTGCCAGGCAGCCAAGTTGGCCATATACTCATTGGAGCCCTCTGAATCCTCAGCCTGGAAGAAGCCTCCTGCCCAATCCCCACCTCTACTTGGCAGTGTTCACTTCTTTATCCATGGCCACTCTTCTTAAAAGCCAAAATGTAGTCTGTCAAAGGATTGCTTTTTTATTTGCAAATTTAAGTGAAAACCTGTCCAAGGTATAAAAGTCAATTCCATTTCATTACAGTGTACATTTAATGCACTGACATTACCACAAAGGAGAGACTCACATACATCAATGGCCCCAGAATAAGGGCTGGAGCTGCAGGTGCAGTACCCCAGCTGGCAATGCAGCCCCACCCTGCTGACAGGATATGGGGCTGGCCCCAGCTGAAGAGGAGAGAAAGCTATGTGCTTGTTGGGTTTAGAGATCTGAAATCAAGGGAGGAAGAGTCTCCACAATTATGTTCCAAATGAGTCATTTGGGCCTGAGATTTGCCAAGGCAAGGAGGAAGAGTAGAAAAGACAGCCAAGAAAGCAGAATGTATATAAAAGAGGCTATAGACACAGGAAAGATTGAGACACAAAGTCTGGAGATTGAGGCCACAGGACTGGTGGGGAGTGGTTGAGTTTGACATCAGGAGACAGACCATTCAGGGTAATCAATGTCCTTCTAAATATAATATCATTATCACTGATCTTAACAATATCCTTTAAGACCATTCTCATACCTAATAAGTCCAGAGAGGGAGATCATGTGCTACTTCTGTCATTTTACAAATAGAGAAACTCAGGAGAGAGGATGACATCAAGTCCTTCCCCTGATCTACACTTCTCCATAGGCAGGAACCTGGGACAAGCCCAGGGAAGTATTATGGAGCTCCCACGGGCTGGACCTAGCTCTGCATTTGTGGGGAGCCCTATCCTCGCCCCTCTGGATGGAGTGAAGGGGAATCAAGGCTGCTCAAGCCACGTCATGGGAAGATGGCTCCTACCAGGATGAAAGAGGCCATTGGTCACCAGGAAGCAGCCCAAACCCCTTGTCCAGGTACCTTAGCCCACACTCACCAGACAAGCTGCAGAGTCCCTGGCCTGAACCTGTTCTCCAGGAGAGTTGGTGCCTTGGGAGCCGGCTCTCGCATTGTCAGAGAAAGACTTAGCGTTGTCTCGGGTACTGGTGCCTAAACATGCCCACTTCATTCTGCTCAGGCTGCTTGGTGCCGGGTGCAGCCTAGGCCCAGCCTCTACCTATTCTTGCCTATTTTTTGTCTATTCTTTTCTTTTTAAAATCTATTTTCCTGAAAGAATTGGTGTTTGAAGGTTGATGTCTCCTCCCAGACACTCATTTGCATGACCTGGATTTCCCTCCTTAGACCAACAGAAACCTACCACTTGTTTGCCTTTTAGCAAATAGGTCTGAGTGTCCCCCTTGCCTGGATGGGGAAATCAAGTCTGAGAGAGGCCAGGTGTCTTGTCTGTCAGAGGTATTCTCAGTCTTGGACCTCTGGCCTCCCAGCCTGGGGTCCTTTCCCCCAGACAACCTCAAGGTCTGCCAACCCTCTCCATGGCCTCATAGTGTTCACCCCTTGTAAAACCCTGGAGCCAAGACAGGAACTGGGACAAAGAGGAAGAGGACACTGGGACCCAGGCTTTGACCCCAAGTTCCTATTTATAATCCTTGTTCCGGAGACGGCCACTTAAACACACATTCCTGATAACTGAATAATCTTTGGCACCAAGCAAAAAATAGCCTGTGGCCCAGACCACAATTGCACAGCTGGAGCAGGGTGAGCAAGGGTGGCGCAGGCCCTGATGGGGCAGGACAGGCTGCTAAGGGGGAGGGGTGATGGGCAGGGCTGGGTTGGGACAAATGAGTGGGACAGAAAATATAGCCAGTTAAATATAGCCTTGCCGACCTGGACATGATGCCAACTCCTCTGCAATGAGCATTTCCCAAAGGGCTTGGATCTTCTGTTCCCAAAGGAAGTGATACCAGAGGCCTGGAGGGGAGGGGCTGGAAGGACCTTGGTGACAAGGGACCCCAAGGCTTGGGAAAAATCTGAAAACAGATTGAGGACCAAGAACAGTGGCTCTGCTGGCATCTTCTGGAAGTGCCAGTTTGATGAAGAATGTGTGGCCATTCCCTGGGGCAGATAACAGAGGTATCTCATTCCCCAAGTCAAGACCCAGAGATCCCTTCCAGTCCCTGGAGGACTACTACTGAAGCCTCTTCTCCAAGAAATCTCAAGCCAGAAATGAACATGAAAGAAATGGAAAGTTCTGGAGTCCAGGGCCCTGAGGGTCCCTGAAGCAAGGCCCCTTGACCTATGTGGGTGACTCAGAGATAACAGCCATGGGCCCCTTCCTCATAACCCGCTTTCTCCTCCACATGGTCAAGGAGCAGAAAACTGCTTGGGCCATCATTCTTGCAAATTTTTCTCTGCACCTAACTGTTCTTGCTCAGGACATAACAACTGTACCTTTGGGGCAGAGCTTGGTTCTGTGTTCCAAGCATGGGAAATCTATTGTGGTCCCCATGTAAGGAGTTATTACAGTAGTAAATAAGGCACACAACCCCAGATTACAGCCCCTCTTGTCTTCATGGTAGCATCTATTGCATTCCCTAGTCTCAGGGAAGGTCTTGCGGCTGAGGATAAGCCTCATTACCCATGTCACTCACCTGTGAACCACCTGAAGTCTCACCCCAGCCCCTGCTACCACTATCTCCCAGGGCCCCCCATGCACAGGTGTATTCCTAAATTCCCAAGATTATCGAGCCTGCAGAATGTCATACTCTTGCAACATTCCTGCCAGTCCTCCACCAGCTAGAGTCACCAGGGTTCCCTAGAAAATTGGGGAGACCATCCTGTCCCCATTACTTCCCTGTAAGTCCTGAAGCCTCACCTCCCATGCCCGCAAATCCCACAAAGCTCAACATTTTCTCTCTCTGAAGGGTATGACTTACACTCATCGTACTTTTTGCTTCCCTACCTACAACCCCCTTCCAATCTGGGAGAATCCCCTCTAGATGTGGACTTGTGGGAAGTAGTGGCTACTACTCACCTGCCTTAGGAAGTGAGAGGTAGCAAATCCTTCCCCCAACTGTCCCCCTCACTGTCCCTGACAGCCAGAGCCAGATGCTATCTGTCAGCTCATCAAAGACCTAGCTGAGAAATGCTGAACGTCCTATGCTGTGGCTGCTAAGGTTTCTGCAATGGTGTGGGTGACAGGGCTGGGGCATGCAGGGCTGGAGCAGCCAACATTGGGGTCCCAGTGTCAGGCATTGGCCCTTCATTCCACAAAGATGACCCAGGAGCTCCCCATATGCTAGGCAGCCCACTAGGAACTGTGGGTATTGAAAGAAATGAGACCCAGGAGCCACTCCAGCAGCTTTCACAATCAAGCTTGCGGAGAGTAAAGAATGGAGATGGAGGACCAGCAGGAAGCCTGGCTGGGTGGGGCCATGGAAGGCTCTGGAAGCCAGGAAGGTAGAGGGCTGGGGGTGGGGATCCATGCAAGGACCCCCTGTGTACAAAAGAAAAGCTATCTGAGGATGTGGAAGAATGACGATGTGGCTAACACTCAGAATGAGAGGGGAAAAGGGACAAGGGATGTGGGTAGAGAGGTGAACAGGACCAGATCGTGTCATGGACTCCATGTTAAAGGGACTTCTCTTGAGGACAGTAGGAAGCCACTGAAGGGTTTTAAACAGGGGTAACCTGACCCATGTTTATGTTAGAAGGATCCTTCCTGCCACAGTAGAGAGAGTACACGGGAGGGACCTAGACAGGATATAGGCACACCACCTCGGAGGTGCTCCCAGGGAAACAGTGGAAGTAGCCTCAACTCAGGTAATGGAGACAGGAGGTAGAAAGAGGTGGACGGTCCTGAGACATCATTAGAAAACAAAGCATAAGACACAATGAATACTTGGAAGAGGGATGGAGAGACAGAAGTAAAAACTGCGTTCATTCATTTATTCAATAGCTATGTGGTATCTAATATGTGTAAAGTTTTTGTTAGGTACTGAGGATACAGTACTGAGCATGACAGTGTCTCTGTCCTCACAGGTAGACAGTCTAATGGCATGGAAGCAATGCAAAAGCAATAAATAAACAAATACAAGACCATCTTAGGTAGGAATGCATGCTATGAAGATAAAACAGGCATCTGATACAAAGCAGCTTGGGGAAAGGGCTCTCCTTAATAAGGTGCCCTTGAAAACCACTTCCAGAAGAGAGAGTAGCAAAATGCAAAGGCTCTGAGGGAGGAACAGAAGAAAGACTAGGGTGATTGGAGGACAGTGAGAGAAAAGAAGCTTGGAGAAAATGAAGCTGGAGTTTTAGGCAGAAACCAGATTTTGCAGGCCACAGTGAGGTATTTCAATTTTATTCTAAATGAAGTGGGAAGTCACCTGAGGACTTTTAATCAGGGAAGGGACATGATCTGATTTGTGCTTTGTAAAAAGATATTTTTAGCTGCTTTATGGAAAAGGGATCATGGCTATATTCATTTGCTAGGGCTCCCACAACAAAGTACCACAAACTGAGGGACTTGATGAATAGAAATTAATTATCCCACTTCCAAAGGATAGAAGGCCAAGATCTAGGTGTCAGCAGGGTTCGTTCCTTCTAAGGGCTGTGAGGAAGAATCTGTTCACTGCCTCTCCCCTAGTTTCTGGTGGTTTTCTGGCATTCTTTGACCTTCCTTGGCATGTACAAGTATCACCCCAATCTCTGTCTTCATGTTCACTTGTCAGTCTCCATTTGCCCATGCCTGTGTCCAAATTTCCCCTTTTTATGTGGATGCCAGTCATATTGGATTGGAGCCACCTTAATGACCTCATTTTAAGTAATTACATCTGCAAAGACCCTATATCCAAATAAGTTTGCTTTCTGGGAGTTAGGACCTCAACATATAAATGGGCCATAATTCAACCCCTAACTACAGCCATTCACTCCTATGTGTGGTAAATAGAGTTTGATATTAGAGATGTTAGATAGTCGCATGGCTGAGCTTCCAGTGGACAGCTAATGGGTGGTGATGCTCTGTATTGAGGGGGAGCAAGTATGAGACAAAATAAAAAGCTCAGCTTTAAATGGGATGATTTTGAGGTGCCTGCAAGAGACCTGATAGGAATATCCAATAAGCAACTGGACAAATAATATGGAACTCAGGAGAGGGCTCTGGGCATGTTGGTTTGAGAACCATAAAATCCCAGGCAATAAATAGTCAAGGGAATAGGTGAGCTCATTGGGAAACATGTAGAGAGAAGAAAACAAACACACAGGGACTGTACCTTAGGGACATTGACATTTAAGGCCTGGGCAAAGAAAACCCCAACATAGATTGAGAGGGGGCAATAGAGACAGGTGGAAAATCAGGAAAGAATGATACGTATGTACCAGGTGAGCCAGGCAAGGCAGAGTTTCAGAAAGGAGCAAATTGACTTCTACTTCTGGCAATCGTGGGCTAAGTTGTTTTGGATCAATCCTCCTGCTGAAGACAACTGACAGTGATGGGAGATTACTTTTAAAACAGAATCTTAAGAGTGTTGTCAAGATTGTAAGAATGTTAGTGATAACAGGGCCAAAATCTAGATTTCAAAACCTTGCACCATACATATACACACATGCACAACTCCCAGGATTGAGCAGAGAAATGACTTGCCATAGAATAAACTAGGGAGGGTGATTGGTGGGATTACACCTGCAGTGCATTTTACAAGGGTACATGTGGAACATAGTAAATGTAGAATATAAATGTCTTAGCACAATAACTAAGAAAATGCCAGGAAGGCTATGTTAACCAGTGTGATGAAAACGTGTCAAACGGTCTATAAAACCAGTGTATGGTGCCCCATGGTCGCATTAACGTACACAGCTATGATTTAATTTAAAAAAAAAGAATAAAGGAGGCAAAAGCGGGGCGGGGGGGACAAACTAGGGAGAAGGTAAAGAAAAGAAATGAGAAATGAAGGTAAAGAAGGATGGGGGAGAAGATAGAAAGAATAAGAACTGTCTTTTATAAGAAAGTGTAAGTAAATATAAGTTGGTTTCATAGAAGTACTGAGTACATTGGATACTTTTTCTTCCATTCCTGAGATACTTTCCTTAGGAGAATATGTTCCAGGTCCATCATGTAAACATAAAAGAGGTAAAGTCTCCATCTTTTTAAAAGCTGCATAGTATATGGTATACATATATCACAATTTATTAATCCATTCATGGGTTGATGGGTACTTGGGCTTCTTCCATGACTTGGCTAATGTAAGCACTCCAAATGGTATTAAAAAAATTAACACATTGTACCCCACATATGCATAAATGTATTCATAATCTATGTGTATATGACTTAAAAAAAAAGAAAGGATAAGAAAATTCATCACTGAGAGGTCATAAATGAAACACAGACCCTCCTGTGGAATCACCAACCAAATTTGCATTACTAGGAGAGACGAAGGAATCACAAGGTGTGAAATTTTATGTAATGGGATCATAACTTATGGTCAGTTTCTATCCCTCCATTATATTATTAAAAAGACAACAGTTTTTAAATCCAATGGAAAGCGTTTACAGAACCTTAACTATATGTGCCATGGGCATACTAACATCAGAAAAGCTCAAGTGACTATGTTAATTTCACATAAAATAGACTGTAAGGAAAAGGCATTTCTAAAGAAATCAACTCACAATCATAATTCACACACAAGTTTAAACCAGATGTACCTAATAACATAAAGCGAAACTTATCAGAATTTCCCCCAAAATTGGCACATCCACAATCACAGTGGGAGATTGTAATATATCATGTTAATAATTGACACAACAAAGAGAGGAAAGAAATAGTAGCAATAAAGAAATTTCTAAAAACAGGATTAACAAACCTAACCTAACAGACACAAATAAAAAGACACCACTCAACAACCGCAGAAGACACATTTTTTCCTTCAAACTAACTTAGAAAATATATATAAATTGACCATGTACTAGCTTAAAAATCTCAACAAATGTAAAAGAATAAAATTATAGAGAACATGTTCTCTAATTCCCAAGCAATTGAGAGATCAGTAAGAAAAAAAAACACCATGATCATATCAATGTATACAGTTATGATTTAATAAAAAAAAATAAAAATAAATAAAAAAAAGAAAAAAAAACAATAGAAAAATCCCCTTATGATTCAAAATTAAGAAACATGTCTATATATAACCCAAGAATCAAAGAATGAATCATATGGAAACCAGAAAATATTTTGAACTATATAATATATGTAATGGAAGAAGCAGAAAAATATTATAATGAGCTAAGCATCGATTTCAATCAGTTAGAAAAAGCACCCCCCATAAACCCTAATAGAAGAAAATATTTAAAATAAGAGAAAATGATAAAAAACAAACATAATAGAAAAATATGACAAAGTCAAAAATTGAGTCTTTGAAAGGACTAATAAAATTGAGAAGCCGATTAATTTTAGCAGGAATGATCAAGGGAAAGAGAGAAAGAGAGAGGGAAGGAACGAGAGAAGATATGATAAACAATATTGACCAGCTGTCCTTCCTGCCCCACGTGAGCCTTCAGGTGCTCAGCCTGTCCTGGTGGAGGCTTTGCCTTCCCAGCCCAGGGTCTGAAGGTCTGAAGGGTCTCAGTGCGTCTTCAGCACAGACCTGTATTAACTTGATCCACACAAACCAGAGTACAAACTAGATGCCAGTTTGTTCCTCTGTAGCAGGGATTGTCCCTTCCTGGTGCCTAGAATTCACCTTCCATTCCAGGGCATCCTCTCCCGGGAGTAGGGTGGGGAACAGAATGGCAGAGCAGCAAAGTACCTGGAATCAGGAGCCAGGCTACCTGGGTTCAAATCCTAGCCCTAAAACTTAACTTATGCTCTGAGTTACAATTTCCTCATTTACAATTTTGGGTTAATAACAGGTTATTGCAAGGATTTATTGAGTTAATACACATAATGATGCTAGAACAGTACCCAGCCTATTGCAAGTACCTAATAAATGTTAACAGTACCTGGGAAGACAAATTATTACTCAGAAGATGGCTTAGTGAATGTGGAACTAAGGGAAGCCCCATAAAATATCCTAGCTCCGCAAGGGAGACTACTCCCCCATGGCCCCCATTTCCTGAGCTGTAAAACAACCAACAGTTCTTATTTCTCTGATCTTTGTGATTCAAATCTAACTGCTCCAACTCACCCACCCTTCTTGTAAATATGTTACTATAGCTGTGAACTGAAAGCAGTTTCTTAATGCCCCTTACCTCGACTTCACATAAATTTCACAAGATCATCTATATATGCTGGGTTGCTGTTCCAGTCATCTGCTGTTGCATAACAGACCACCCCAATCATGATGGCTTAAAACAAAGGTCGACAAACTATGGCCCACTGCCTATATTTATACAGCTATGAGCTAAGCTTCTTATGTTTTTAAGAAGTTGGAAAAATATCAAAAGACAAATACTATTTTATGACATGTGAAAATTGTATGAAATTCAAATTTCAGTGCATGTAACAAAAGTTGTATTAGAACACAGCCACACCCATTCAGTTACGTATTGTCTGTGCCCTATAACAACAGAGGTGAAGAGTTGCAACAGGGACCTAATGGCCCACAAGCTAAAATGTTTGCTATCATGTTCTTTATAGAAGTTTGCCAACTCCTGGCTTTAAACACTAGCTGTCATTTATTTTGCTTAGAAATCTGCTACCCAGGCAGCGTTCAGTGGGGATAGGTTATCTCTGTTCTTTCTAGCATCATCTGGGCTGACTGGAGGCTGGGAGTGACTTGCTGTCTCGGGGTAGGAATTGTCTGAATTCTGAGCTCACTTACCTGTCTGGTGGTCAGTAGAGGCTGTCAGCTGAGACCTCAGCTGCAACTGTTAGTCAGAACATCTACGGTGACCTCTCCATGTGGCTACTTGGCTTCCTTGCAATGTGGTATCTGGGTTCCAAAAGCAAATGTCCCAAAAGACAGGAAGCAGAAGCTGCCAATTTCTTCAGATCTGGTCTCAGAGACTGGCACAGCATCACTGCCACCATATTCTGTTGATTAAGCTGTCACAGAGCCCAGATTCAAGGGAAGGGACACAAACTACACCCTTCTTTAGAAAGCATGTCAAATAATTTGGCGGCCATGTTTTAAACCTACCACAGCTGTTGTGAGGACTTGGGAGCACATAGCAGGGACTCACTAAAGAGTAGCTGTTACCATTACTGCTGTTGTCACTGCTGTTAGTGACCAGCATCATCACCATCACTTTTGATTATGCTCCAAGGAAGCCTTTGCTAATGTGAGCCCAGCAGGCTTCCTGCCTCCTCTTTGGGTGTTGATTTACATTGATTCTGATTAAAACAGGTGCAATAGAGTTCAGGCATTCTTATTTTTAAGAAGTTCCTCAGGTGATGCTAATGGACGGCCTGGCCTGGGTTGTGGACCACTGGGCCCTGGAGCATCTCTAGCATTTGCATAGCCCTGCCCCATTCCACTGCCGTGGCCCATACAGCATGTGAACACATTTCTCTACCCTCTATGTGAGGACTTGAGAACAGAAACCTGGTTCACCTCTGAATTCCCCACAGAGCCCAGACCAGGCTTAGAGCAAAGCAGGGTCTCAAGTGACACCATTAGGGGTGGCATCCCTGGGGCCCTGGAATTTCAGCCCTTAATTCCCTGTAAGCTTGTTCTAACAGGAGGCCAACCCAGAGCAAAGGTGCCTGGCCTTTTTCCAGACTTCCAAGTTCCTTTTTGTCCTTGCTTCTCCTTCTGCATAAGCAGTTTCTGGGAAAACACGTCAAAGGATGCAAGCTTAGGGCAAAGAAATTGTTTGGTTACCCCTTTCCTTGGGCAGAGAAATGACCCTGAGTGGGGTCCTTCATTGTTTTAGAAGATGAGGAAAGGGTCTAGATGGAGTTAAGATTGTCACCCAGCCCTTATATACAGTCCATGGTCAGCTGTGTTATATCTGAAGAGCCCTTGCCTTGGGCAGCATTACACACCAAGCCTGGCCTCCAGATGCCAAGCCCCAGAACTGGGGAAACCTCCTATCACAGCCACCATAAGGCCCCTCAGACTGTGGCCATCAGCAATAATTCTGTCAATGGGGACCTGGGCATTTCCACCTATTCCAGGCCTCACCAAGGCATTTGTAACTTAGAGTCACTAATGTGAAGATGTTGCAAGAGTCTCCATCGGAGGAGAAGCTGAGAGACCTCCCTTCAGCTGGAGCTTTGTGAGGTCTAAGGACCCACTGGAAGTGTGCTCCACACCAGCACCATTGAAGATAAACTGCTTCCTAGCCACGCTCAGCCCTAATTCTGGTCACATCAATGTGACCTCAGACTGACCACAACCAGGGCCACAGACTGATCCTGACAATAATGCAGACCAACTCTGAAGCTGGCCACAAAACTGACCCTATCCAAAGACTAACCCTACCAGGGCTATGAAACTGACCCTGATCTAGACCACAGACTGACTTCTTATCTCTGAACAGGGTTAGTGGAACGTACCATGCCATAGCATGGCCTCTCACAAGCCCACAGGTTCAGTGTGGATACACTTGAGTGATGGCCATTTGGGCCGGGAGGGCCACCTGCAGCAAGCAGCACCTGAGTAACCGACCCCAGCAAGAGGGCTGAGATGCACCATAAGGAACTGAAAAAGGCACACCACTGCCCAGCACAGCTTCATGGCCTCTGGACCTTTCCACTGGAGTTCCCAGCAGGCTTGGATTCTCTTCCCTGCTTACTCTAATCCTGCCCCCTCCAGTCCCACCTGCCCTAGGAGGCCAGTCTGACCACTCTACTTAGGTTTTCAAAGATCTTTGACCATACAATCCTTACAGGAAGTGTCTTCTAAGAGGATTACAGGAGAGTTTCTTTTTCAACCCTTTAATCTGAGTGGACACAGGACCTGTCCCTTGCTTCCCCCAACAAAACACACTGGAGACCAGCCTGGAATTTTTTAAATAACTATCACTATCTTTATCATTGCTGGGAGAAGTCTAGGGTCAATTTGAGGTGGGTTCATTGTTTTGGGTGATCGGTCTTCTCTAATAAGTCATCAGGAAAGGGGGTATGGAGCCAAAGGGACATGGAGAAATTTATCCCTTGGGACAGAGAAGGTATGGACAAGGAAGTGGGAGCCTGGTTGAGGGTGTCTTGGGCATGTTGTTTCCTCACCCTGTCCACTGTACCTATGCTCCAAACACCACCTTCTACCCCTCCAGTATTCCTGAACTTCAGCATCCCTGAGAACCAGGATGCTATCCATACTCACAGTAGCTATTCTCAGAGCTCCAGACTGGCCCTTTTTCATGTCAAGGTGCAAGTCACCATTCCCATATGGCTAGCCAAGAAACATCACACACGTGAAAACTTGTTATGCAGGGTGTGTGTATACCTGGATACACGCATATGGGTGTACATGCATATGCATATAAATGTGTGTTTATGTGTGAACAAACGTAAAGGTGCATACATATGCATGTGTATTTACATGGATATGGACTAGTGAATGTGTGTGAGGCATCTCTATGTGGGATGTACACATGGATGTGCATGGGTATTTGTGAATCCGTTGTGTCTGTGGCATGATTATATGTGTGCCTGTGTGTGCTTTTTTGAGTTGATGCTGCTCTTTCATCCCTGTCCAGCCATGTTCTCTTTGAAGGAGAGCCCTGCAGTGCCTCCTCACCTGCTCTTCCTGAACATTCCTTGGACTCAATGTGGTAGATTTCCCAGCAAAACTTCAAGGCTTGGCTCTAGTGGAACATGACCAGCAATTCAGTGCCCATGGGTGGCCTGGAGGAAAAAGGATACCAGAAGCCTTTGGGGTAGCATTGTGCCTCAAGTTGTTATCCCAATGCCAAATCCAAGTTCAAAGGGAAATTACTGCCAGTGCACACTACTTGCAACTAATGCTGTCCTTCCATCCCCATATCCTGTTCCCAGCAAACAGGAAAATCCCTGGCCCCGAGTCCCTCAGCAAACAGAGCACTAACCCCTGCTCCCATCCCTCCACTGACTCCCAGGTCCATTCTACCCTCCCCATATACCCTTGCAGACAACAGGAAGATGGAACCTATATGTCTTCTGCCCCAAGTTAAAGTTTTCCACAGCTAGAATTCTGAACAAGCCTGAAGTGGGGAACCAAAGAGCTCCCAATGGACAGATCCCATACCCTTGGGCAATACCTCAACCTCTATTTCAGCCCTGCCCACCCATGAAATGGCTTCAGAAATTCTGCTATACCCTGTATGCTTGGAAAGATAGTTAGAGGGCGAACTGACTCCTAAATAGCTCTCAAAGCCTCTAAAGCAATGGTTCTCAACCTTCCTAATGCCGCAACCCTTTAATACAGTTCCTGTGGGTCGCAACCCACAGGTTGAGAACCGCTGCTCTAAAGAGTCTAGGACCCCAGCATACAGGCCCACACACTGATTCACCCTACTCTTCCTTCTAAGTGTTGGAGGAGAAGGAGAAAGTAAGGCATCCCAGGAAATACGTGAGGGATTCTGGGAAAAGCATGAAGCATCTTGGGAAGGTTGAAGAGACATCCTGGAAAGGGCATAACGCATCCTAGGAGGGTTGTGAGGCATCATGGGAGGGTTGTGGCATCATGGGGGAGAGCATGAGGCATACCGGGAAAGGGATAAGGCATCCCAGGAAGAGGATGTAATTTGGGTACAGTCCCAGCTGAACTGCTTATTAGCTTTGTGACCTTTGGCAAGTTCTTCTGCTTTTTTATATATGGCGATGAAATAATTTAAAATTGAAATTGGGACAGTCTTAAGAGTGAAAGGGGCCACTATTAATAATTATACTCAGAGAACAGTATGAACCCTAACTGCTCAAGGGAAATGGGACATATCATCACCCTATGTCATCCTATAGCAGTGGTGATGATGATGATGATGACGATAGTGAAAGACTATCCAAGGGAAGAGTTCTTGGTAGACTTTCAGACATTTCATTTTGGCCTTAAAATAGAGGTTAAGCCTGAAGGGAGGAAGAAATGGCCACTGTCCCTGCCCTTTCCAACAGACAGCTTGTCTCTCGCCCCTCTGCCTTCTCCCTGTCCTACTCACCCTATATGTCCCCACTCCAGGACAGCACTGATGCCTTTTGCAGCCACCCAGGTTTATCTTCCAGGGAGTGTGAGGTTAATAGTTCAGATAAATTTTCTGACAGATGTGGGATGGTGGCTGACTACCATTAGTGGGAATGGCCCTGCAGGTGTGGGGTCACTTCAGTTATTTTGACTCCTCCATTTAGGATGAGGGGACCTTCGAGAGGAAAAATCTATAGTGTGGAAGGAGAAAGACTTTATCTCTGACAAGCTGGACTTGGCTTTGCCTTCCAGCTTGGCATAGGAAAAGGAGGAGGAGGAGGAACTCCCAGAGCAACGATCTGGAAAAGCAAGAGAAGGAACTAAGGGAAAATAACCCTGGAGAAGAACCTATTTTTAAAGTCATTCTTTTTGCTTCCCTTCCCCCATCACACCCCAAAGCCCAGGCATTAGGCCACAGAGTGTGGTGACAAGGTATGTGTGGTCAGTGATAGAAAACCCTTGGGCATCCAGAGAAGGAGAGAAGAGGCCAGGTTGGGGGTGGGGGAACAGGCAGAGGTCACCTCAGCCAGTACCTTGTCTCATCACCCTTGAGTGTCTCAGACCAGTGTCTTCAAACTTTTTTGACAGTGACACATATTGTATACTACAACCAGAAAAACACAAAATTTTCAAAAAAAAATATTTATTAAGTCAACGCAGCCTATATTTTCAGTTACACTCTTTTTAAAATGCTGATTGTAACTCATGGCATTGTTTTCACAACCCACTCTAGGTCGTGACTATGGTTCTGAAAGTTGATACTCAAGACTAGTACTACCTTAAGGTACCTGCCAATAAACCACTCAGGAGCTTGCTAAAGGTAGGTTCTTATCCAACTGGACGGGAAGAAGACCTGAGACACTGCATGTCTAACAGCTCCCAGGTGATACTAATGCGGCTGGTCCTCAGATGTTAAGGTGGCAAGGCCCTGGCCCACACTTCCTGGACAGTACCAAATTCAGCAAAGGGTCAAATGAAAGGTTATCCCACTGAGGGCCTCTATCCTTCAGCCTCCATGTAAGGCTGCAGCTGACATGCAGCAAAGATATTGATGGCTTATGATGACAAAGAGCTGCCCTCTAGGCACCCAAGCCAACTGCTACGATCTGGCAGCCAAGTGAGTATACATCTGCCAGTCAGCATTAAGAACCTCACAAAATCAAGTGTAGAACATAAATGTCTTAACACGATAAACAAGTAAATGAGGCAAAAATCAATGTTGATTGGTTTGATGGAAGCACGTCAGATCGTATAAAAATATCAACACATTGTACCCCACATATGCATAAATGTACTCATGATCTGTATGTATACTTCTTAATAAAAAAAAAAAAAGGAACCTATAAGTTTAGGGAATCTCACTCACGATTCTAACAAGCAAGGCTGACAATGTCACAAACTGGGGTTTCTTATCAGAGATCTAGCATTCAACAGAAAGAGTTCCCTAGTTACTATTCCACTCAAGTCAGAAAGAGCTATGCAGCAATTGATCAGGGCATCAGGACCCAAAACAGAGTTCCAGAAAACACTAGCTCTGCAAGATAATGTATGAAACATGAGTTCCAAGGCTAAGTGTGTTTTGGAAATAGCATATTAATAGTCTTGTTCACAGTGGCAGGTTCTGAGAAGACCTGTAGTCAAGAATCTGGTTTGATTTGCTTGAACTCATCCTTTCCCAAATTTACTCAACCACAGAGGTCTTTTTTCTTTATTTTTAATTCATTGTTGTTACAGACTAAATTTTGTCATACACACCCCAAATTTATATGTTGAAGTTCCAATCCCAATGTGACTGTAATCGGAGGCAGAGCTTTTAAGAAAGTAAGGTTAAATGAGGTTTCAGGGTGGGACTCTGACCCCATAGGACTGGTGTTCTCATAAAGGGGAGGGAGTCCCCAGAGCTCTCTCTTTCTGAGCACACATGTGTGAGGAAATTACAAGAAGGAAGTTTTCTGACACTTGGAAAGAAAGACCTCACCAAAACTAACTCTGATGGAAACTTGATCTTGGACTTCTAGACTCCAAAACTATGAGAAATAAATTTCCACCAACCAGTCTGTGGTATTCTGTTATGTCAGCCCAAACTGAATAATATACCTATCTCTAATCATTACATGGAGCTCATTTAACAATGCAGGATTAGGGAGTTATGCTTTCCATACCCTTGACCTCATAGGAGTTATACAAGTTTTCTAAAGCGCAGACTTTAGAGAGGGGTTGTGATTCTCCTTTTATAGGTTAGGAAACTAGTGTCCATATGCATGAAGTAAGTGGCCCAAAGTCACATAGCCAGGCAGAGCACACAGAATTGGATCAGAAGACAACATCCCCACTCTCCAGAGGTTGCAGTCTAGTTATGCACAAATGCAGTATACCCATTCATGATGAATAGGGCCTCCTCTTCCCCGGTATAAGACTGACTATGTACCAAGAAAAATATTGTTGCTTAAAGAAGTTTTCCAGCTGAAGGTTGATTCTGGGACGGGGGAGGGGGAGAGGGACAGGGGCAGAGGCAATACAGAAGTAATCAGAGATGAAACTGACAAGACAAGCTGTTGGCAGGAATTTAAACAGTAGGCTGAGGACCTACTATTAACACAGGTAGCATTGTAGGTAGGTTCTTGAGAAGCAGGGGTGTGACATGGACTGAGTTGGCCAAGATGGGTGAGACGGCTGGAAGGTGCCTGGATCTTGGAGGCACAGGGGCCAGACCCAGCAGCAGAGTTATTCTGCAGAGGTGAAATATGAAGGGGTGCTTCACCCTATCCCTGCCCTCATGTTCTTGCCACCTGAGCCAGGGATATAGGGTCCTGGGAAGGTTGGATTTTTCAGGCCTTGGCATTTGGAAGTGGCTCTGACAGTCAGGCTTCCCAGCTTCCTGCTAGGGAAATACAATGAGAGGAGGAGGGCACATGGAAAACTGTTTAAGGTGCTAACCACACACATGTCTAGGGTAGCTGGGAGCTCTCTCTGCTCCCCCTCTTGGCCCCCTGTAAGTAGACCCCAGCTCTCACCTTCTATGTGTCCTCCCCAGATCAACTCATTCAGCTCAGAATTACCATCACATGAGGGGAGGAAGGGTGGCTTAGCATAGGCCCGAGAGGAACTGGCTGGGGACACAAACTGGCCAGCTGCTGGTCATCAGCTAGGTCCCCAAAAGACAGTAAGTTGGCTCCCTCAAGACAATGACTCCAAGGTCTTGGGAGTCCTTGGGCCCCTCAAGGTGCCTTGAGGCATGAAAGGGTATGGGGACCAGATGCCCCCACATCAGCCTCCTCACCATCACTCCCACCCAAACCAGATCTGAACCAACTCAGCTCTGCTTCTGCCTATTTTAATAAATTGGGGCTCTCACAAATTTCATTTAATGAAAGGGATCTGTATCTCAAGAATTTATCCTCAGGTTGGGGTTGGGGGAGCAGAGGCTCTGAGCAATCAGAAGTAATAGATGTAGCATGGGGTACCCTGCCCTTCTCTATCATGTTCAAATCAGTATTCTCATTTTATACCATGCAAACCAGGATAGAAGGAACAGACTACCTTGCCTGGCCCTGTCTACCCAGCCAGGATCTCCCATCTCCCCTGGAAGGAGTGGCAGCAATTCCAGCACCTATGAGTTCTCAGAGGAAGGGCCTTAAACAGGGCCACCACTGCCCCACCCCAGGAAGCAGCACACACAGTATATTCTAGGGAAGCAGCAGGGCACAGGGACAGAGAGCTCAGACCACAGGGATTGGAATCCTGCCACCACCAACCTCCTACCTCCCATATGGACTTGAGCCTACTGTACCACCTCTCTCTTGCCTGTAAAATGGGTAGGCCGTATCAGCTGCCTTGCAGGGCTGGTGTAAGGAATAAATGAGTTAATATCTGTGAAGCTCTCATAGTTGTGCCTATCTCTTAGGTACTATATAAGAGAGTATTCAATTAATTCATTCATTGGATTCCTTGGGACTGGTGCCCCCTGGAGTTGGTGCAACTCAGCCAACCAGGAAAGAGGATTGCCACTATGGTGGATGTGGAAAGAAAGGAACACTTTTACACTGCTGGTGGGACTGCAAACTAATACAACATTTTTGGAAGGAAATATGGAGAACCCTCAAAGAACTCAAGCTAGACCTCCCATTTGATCCCACAATCCCATTACTGGGCATCCACCCAAAAGGAAAAAAAAAATCCTTCTACCATAAAGACACTTGAACTAGACTATTTATCACAGCTCAATTTATAATCGCCAAAATGTGGAAACAGCCTAAATGCCCACCAACCCAGGAATGGATTAACAAGCTGTGGTATATGTATACCATGGAATACTATTCAGCCATTAAAGAAAATGGAGACTTTACAGCCGTTAAAAAAATGGAGACTTTACATCCTTTCTATTAATCTGGATGGAAGTGGAACACATTCTTAGTAAAGCTTCACAAGAATAGAGGAGCATGAATCCTATGTACTCACTCTTGATAGGAGGACAATTAAAGACTTGGTACACGGTAAGGGGTGGAGAAAGGGGAGAACAGAAGGAGAGAGAAGGAGGGTGAGGGTGGAGGGAAAGGAGGAGTAGAGAGATGGAAGGAGGGAGGGGGTAACACATTTTTTGCGGGCAAGTCACAATTATAGGAGGGGCTGTACCTCACAAATGCAATCATTGTAAGCTGGTATCTTTTACCCTCGATGAATACCCAACAATAAATCTAAAAAAAAAGAGGATTGCCACTACGGACAAATCTGATTTCAAGCCTGGGCCAACACCTTGGATTTGATCCTCTGTCTGTCACTCATTGAATGATCTGGGCTGACAAATTCTCCGGGAACCCCACCACCACCACACCCCATCAGTGATGTCAAAGCCACAGCTTCCCCCAACCCTCTGATTTCCTTCACAGACCCTTCTTGTCCCCTCCCCACACATAGATGGCAAATGCTCTGGGTCCAGAGCAGGTTCTCTAAAGGGGGGCGCTGAAAGGGGTACCTAGGCATAGTGAGGTGAAAGGGGACCAGCAAAACTGGCTCTCCCGGCCATGGTAAGCAGAGGTATCTGGTTTTAGATTTCAAGAACTTACCTTCAGAGATATCACAGCTCCTGTGCTGTGTCCACAATGCCCATCCTGGGGGCCAATGTGGCTGGGGCTAGAGAGGCACCTCTCCTGTGGCCCCACCCCCTTTCAGTAGAAGGTTCTGCTTCCCTTCTGGCCTGGCTATTAGAGGCCACGGGGAGGGCATGCAGTCCTAGGCCCTTGATGGAGGCCTCAATTTCTTCCAGGTGTGGGGAGGCCCAGCTGGACTGGCAGGTGTGGGGTGGGTTAGACCAGCTGTGGGTATCATTTGGGCAGCTAATGAACTTGGGATCTAATTAAAACATTGGAGGAGGGATCTGGGTCCAAGACACATGGAACAAGGAAGGGGC
Organism: Nycticebus coucang; assembly: GCF_027406575.1. NCBI lineage: Eukaryota > Metazoa > Chordata > Mammalia > Primates > Lorisidae > Nycticebus > Nycticebus coucang. The sequence continues at coordinate 70,313,888 of NC_069783.1, read as the reverse complement.
CTGCATGAGCCTAGGTTCAGTGGAACAAGCTGAGGAGCAGGGCCAAGGGGGCACAAACACGGCCCTGACCCTACCCTGCCCAGCCCCCGCTCTTCTTTCAGGACCTAAATCATGTGGGCTTTACAATGCGTGGGGACCAGCACCATGCCACAGCTCTGGGCTGAGGCAGGAGGCAGCAGTGAGGACGAGGACCAGGCCCAGCTCCTTCCATGCCTGTTTCTGGGGCCAACACTCAGGTGGGGCTGCAGTCAGCCGAGCCCCATGAGGGCAGGGGCCAGGTCTGCCTTTCCTGTGACCCTGAACTCAGCAGGTGCTAAATTCAGATCTCCAGTTGAAACCACTTCCCCAAGGTGTTTCTGAGGGCTGGAGATGGGGTGGAAGGAGAGTGCTGAAGAGAAAGTCAAGAAGGGTCTCCAACCTGATACCCCCTGGGGATCCCACAGAAGTGGGCCAAACAAGGATGTCAGTCCCCACTGCTATCACCCCATCACCACTGTCATACTGTCACTCAGCACTGTCACCACCACCAGAAACCCTCTGACTCGACGCCCTGGAATGCCTCCCCTGTGGAACCCCCGCCTCATGCTCCCCCCACCAGCCACATGTCCTGCCCCTAGACTGGACCAGAAAATGCTGGCTTTCTCACATACCGGGCAGACCCCGACAAGTGCCCCACCCTCACCGCACCGCTGCCAGTGTCCTGGACAGGGAACCTCAGACCCTCGGGGCTTGGGTGAAGGACAGGATGGTGTGGCCCACAATGTCTACACATTGGGGCTTCCACCGGGACCAGCCCAGATAGCTCTGCTCCTCCTGAAGGCCTCTGTGACCCCCAAATCTGAAATTCCTTTCAGTCGGGCCAAAGAACTTCCTGTGGAGGCACCCTTTCCAGATAATGGGCTTAGGGCCCCATGGGCCTGGGTGAGGGTCTACCGGATCCCCCACACTCCCAGCCCCCTTCTTCCTCCTCGGTGTCCCTGCCCCCATCACTTCCCATCTGCTCCCAATAACTGGCGCTAACATCTCCCACTGGGCCTTCCCCTCCTGGTCCCTGAGGGGGCTTGGGAAGGCAGACAGCCCCGTGCTGGTGCCTGACTCAGGGTGTTAACGAGGAACAGGTTTCCCCTAAGCTGCAGGCTGGGCCGTGAGACGGGAGTTTCCTCCCTCCTGCCTTCTCCTTTATTCTTCAAATGGCCCCACTTTCCCAACAGATGCCGGGGGATGAGAGGAGAGGCAGGTGGGAAATGAAGGCTTCTGTCTGGAGTGGGGGTGGCGGGGAGGGGAGGAGAAGGCAGAGAAAATGGGCCCAGTCCTAAGGTGAGAGAGAAGGTCAGACCACAGATCTGGGGTAACAGTCCTAAGAGAGGGCTGGACACCAAGGTCCCCCTACCAACCATGCCTCCTGGGTCCTCAGCCTCAATTGCCTCACCAGGTCAGCCCGATCCCATCCTCCTCACTCCACAGGTCCTGGGGCAAGAGACTATGCCCTGAAAAATTTCTGGAGAGCCCCCACCTTCTAGGAGAACCGACCCCCAACCCCCAGACAAGAAGCAGCCTCAGTTGCCCTGTAGAACACTTGCTGACCCAAGGGCACGATCAGTCTCGCTTGCCAGCACTCCTCCCCACTCCCACCCCTGCAGAGCCATCTGGGCTCCTCAGACACTCAGTAAATATCAGTGGGCTGAATGAATAAATGAATGAAGTGAGGCAGCCTAGGAAATGCACAGCCATGCAGGCCTGTCAGGCTCCCCACTGCCTCTGTCTCAGGGTGGGCTGCGGGTGGGTGCTGTTGTTCTCACAGGGAAAGATGTCAAGCTCTGGCTAGAAGGTGCACATGGAAACGGCTCTTCTAGGGCGGAGAAGGCAAACACAGCTGCAAGGGCTGCAAACGTCGGGAAGACTTCTGGGGCAGTGATAGTCAATTGCTGTGCCGCTGCACACTGGTGTGCCACAACAGCATCTTAGGTGTGTCATGAAAAATTTTAAAGATCATTAATTAAGTTATTTTTGAAAGAAGTTCAAAGCATAGAAAGTGTATTCTTTTTTTTTTTAATTCTTCTTTTTTTCTTCTTTTTTTAGAGATAGAGTCTTACTTCATCGCCCTCGGTAGAGTGCTGTGGTGTCACAGCTCACAGCAATCTCCAGCTCCTGGGCTTAGGTGATTCTCTTGCCTCAGCCTCCCAAGTAGCTGGGACTACAGGCGCCCACCACAACACCCAGCTATTTTTTTGTTGCAGTTTGGCCAGGGTCGGGTTTGAACACGCTACCCTCGGTATATGGAGCCGGCGCCCTACCCACTGAGCCACAGGCACCAGCCCCCTTTTTTTTTTAATTGTTGGGGATTCATTGAGGGTACACAGAACCAGTTACACTGATTGCTTTTGTTAGATAAGGACTCTCTTTTTTTTTTTTTTTTTTGTAGAGACAGAGTCACATTATGGCCCTCCGTAGAGTGCTGTGGCCTCACACAGCTCACAGCAACCTCCAACTCCTGGGCTTAAGCGATTCTCTTGCCTCGGTCTCCCGAGTAGCTGGGACTACAGGCGCCTGCCACAATGCCTGGCTATTTTTTGGTTGCAGTTTGGCCGGGGCTGGGTTTGAACCCACCACCCTCGGTATATGGGGCCGGCGCCTTACCGACTGAGCCACAGGCGCCGCCCGATAAGGACTCTCTATTTGTGTCCCACCCCCAGAAGGTGTGCCATACCCCCTGACTCCCCACCCTTCTTCTTTTTGATCAACATAATTTATATTTGTGTCCCACCCCCAGAAGGTGTGCCATACCCCCTGACTCCTCACCCTTCTTCTTTTTGATCAACATAATTTAAGTGTGCCATGAGATAAAAAAGGTTGAAAAACACTGTTCTGGGGCATCAAGCTAAGCCCTGAAGCCAGCCTTCAGGTAGAGGAAAAGAGAGGAAGTGCTACACAGGCTGTCTGTCTGTGATTTCCAGGGAGGAGAAATTCGACAAATGCCTAGATTACTGGTGCAAGCTATATCACCATGTGGGCCCATCAGAAGCTCTCCTTGGCATCTGACTGCTCTCCCTCTGCTGCCTGGCCTGCAGAGGTACAATTCTGAGGGTTAGGCCAGGACAGAGAGTACAGGAACTCAGCCTCACTGGTCTGTGTCCTCCACTGCTCTGACACACGTCTCCCCACTCACCATTCTGGGTATAGGGCAGAGTTTGTGAGGAAGGACGTGGCATCTCACTTGCCACTGGCCACTGAGTGTAATGTCCAGCAGAGCCACGTCTTGAGTATGACAGGGACTGTGGCTGGTGTTCTTGGTTAAAAGACAGTCTCCTGAGAGCAGGCCTAGGTGAACTCAATGGTTGAGGTCCCCAGTTCTACCTCACCTGGGTAGATACAGTCATTCCACAAAGGTTAAAAGTCTGTCCCAGCCCCAGACTGAATCCTCAACCTCGTCCCCAAAGTCATCTCTCACATTTCTCTCCCCCTCTTCACACACTCTTGGGGGGTGACTCCACCTGTCACCCTACTGAGAGAGTCCCCTGCACACTCTGAGCCTCCTGCTCAAGGGCAAACAAGCCCCACGATCCCCCGCCCCCACCCAAGCACGAGGTCTAGCCATTCCCTGGGAATCCCTCTTACAGCCTTCACCGGGGACTGGCTCAAGGAAAGCAGCTGCCCGTAGGCCCCTCCCGCAGGGCACAGTGGTCCTGTGGACGAGGGCCTGACCACAATTTAACTTGCTCCTTACAGACCACACAGGGGTTCTGCTTCCTCAAGATGCTGTCCAGGATTCTGTGTGGTGGAAAGACCATCAGAAGCGTCCCCAAGGCCCAGCTGCCTCTGGCCTAGGCACCAGCTAGCTGGTCATCCTTGCTGGGCCAAAAGGAGATGCAAGAGGCAAGCCCAGGCCCACCGCCAGGCTCTGGATGAGGGAGGGGCAGCCACACCTACCTGGGGAGCACTGGCTGCATGGCACCACCTTCTCTGCCACTTGTCTTTTGCCCATGAGCACTTCATCTCCTCAGAGGGCAGGAGACCCCCATCACCTTCCAGAAGGATCTCTCCTCGCCATTTCCAGTGTGGGCTCCTCTTGGGATCATTCAGACTAGGAGCCTTGAGGTGGCAATGTGTACACCCCAAAGACATGGCATGCTGGGTGGCAGGCAGGGACATTCTCAGAGCTTTCTTGTGTTTGGCCATCAGGCCCATCACCTCCTCCAGGAAGCCTACCTTCATAGGGAGCGCCCTCCTGTGTTCTGTGACCCCCCTTGGCCCTCAAGGGCTCAGGTGGAGCTACTGCCATCCTACTTGCTTTCCCTGTGGCTAGGGGGAGCAGCAGCCCCATATCCAGTCACCAATCAATGTCTCACTCACAGGACCCCAGTGAGCACCCCACCCACTCCCAAGAAGTTTAGTCCTAGCCCCCCGGGGGCACACTCCCAGCCTCCACTGCACTCTGCAGCCCTCCCCGGGCAGGCAGGGACCTGGCCTACACATGCTCTGCCAGGAGCAACCAGCATCCATGCTGTTCCAGAACTGCCGCCCTCAGGAGCAAATGAGCTCTACCTTGCTCCCTGGGTCCTCTGAGAAGTCCTTCCAATCCAAGACCCCCTCACAAGCCAGTCTGTACCCAGAAAGACAAGCATGACTGCCTTCCTCTTCTTCACCTCCCTCCTCCCCCTCCATCGTCCTGCCCAAGCTCTTCCTCCTTGGCAGCTCTTACAGAATGCTGAGGACTCCATGCCTAGAATACCCTTGGGTTTTAACTAGGACTGGGACCTACCCTACTATATGTACACATGTGTCTGTTTGATCTTTGCCATTGGTCTAAAGGTCCCCAAGGGCACGGTCAGTATCTCCACTCTTTGTGGTTCACTGAAGTCTGGGCTCTGTCACCCCCATCAGAATGCGTGTTCCCTAAGAGCGGTAGCTGGGCCTTCTCCACCAATCCGTGAGCTTATGAGCAAGGAGTGTATCTCCCCATCAGACCTGAGGTTATCTGCAAGCAAGGATAGCGTCTCCTACATTGGCTTGGGGGCTCACAGGGGCAACGACTATGGTTCCCATCAGTGTGTGTTCTGCAGGCAGCCAGGCTCCCTAAAGTAGAGGATGTGGCTCTCCCAACAGATCTGTGTTCTATGGAGTCTCCCCTATCAAACTAGTGGCTCCAAATGGAGCAGACTAGCTATGTAATTCAGGCGACCCAGTCCAAAATACAAACTCTCCTTTTATTCCAAAAGTATTAAGAATTTCAAGCTGGTGATAGCATAGCATTAAGCCAAGCATATGGCCCTTCTGAGCATGGGCCCCATGTGACTGCATGAGTCACATGCAGGTGGAGTGGCCCTGTGATGAGGCCCTGTCCTTCCTTGTAGGACAGGTAAAAGGTAGGAAACTGAGAGGCCCGGTGGGCACAAAGCCAAAGGGAATGGGAAGAGATCTGGAGGTGAGCAGGGCAGAGCCCAGGCCTGGCAGAGGGACACACAGGGTCACAGCCCCAAACAATAGGGCATTCATGAGCAGCCTGGCTCCTCAGCAGGCCCTGACGCCAGGCTCAGCCCTGTAACCGTGCTGTGCTCACTGAGCCGAGCACTGGCAGGGCCTCAAGTGGGAGAGAGCTGAGGCTGCGGAGGTGGCCGCAGTGGAAACATCTATTTTTACTCTGGCGGGTGGGGAGGCAGGTCAGCAGTGGCTTTGAGTGAATCCCAGAGCAGCCACCACGGGGCCAGTGAGGGCCTAGGCTGGGGCAGTGTGAGGGAGCAGAGACTGGGGGAAGCCCGGGCCAGCTGAGGGCCCCCCCAGGCCACCCACCAACAGGAATAAGAAGCAGGCCAGCCTAGCCCAGGAAGAGGCCCGACAGGGCCGCCACATATACCCTGGGCCTATCCCCGACACTCACGTCAGCCTCAAACAGAAGTGGGGACTGGTGGGGCCGTGTGCCCATTGTTCCTGGTTAAGCACCACTACCTCCCTCACCCCGGGTTCCCAAGAATGCTCTGGGCCATCAAAGTCCGGGATGGCAGGGGCAGACAGAGGGTCTCATCTCACAGGCTAAGTGAGGGAGACCTACTCAGTCAGCCTTATTTCAGCCTTTGAACTGGGGACTGGGAGAGGAAGTTGCCAAAGCCAGCAAGTGAACACTGTTGGGGGTTTCAGACCCTGCACCGGTCTGGCACACCACTTAAGCAGCCCCTACCCCGAGGTGAGGCTGGCTTGTTACCATCCTTTGCCTACAGCAGCCAGCATACGAGGCCCCCACCTGCCCTCCCCACAGGTGGAACACTGGGTACTGAGGTGTTTACGTTACATAAACCCAACCGCACTCGTCAAGACAATTTGTGGCTCCCCCTGAGTAATGAAAACTCAAGGCTTTCTTGGGCAGAGCCAGGCTGGGTTCCTGGCCACAAACCCACAGTCCACTTCTGACTCCTGGATTCCCCTGGTCCCCTGCCAGCACAAGGGAAGCGGTGGAACACCCCCAGCCCACTCACCTCTGCCAGTCCTCTGGGCTGCCCAGAGAAAAGCAGGCAACCAGCCCCTCTGGCCGCCTGCTAAGACCAGAGAGTTTAGGTCCCCTGCCCAGGGTGCACTTCCAGTGTGGCCTGGGGACTCCTCACACAGCCCCCAAGAGTCCCAGGCTGGTGAGGCAGGGCACCTGCCTGTGAGTGGCAGTTTGGCATCGCCACTCTGGGCAGGTGCCTTTCTCTTTTAGGGACAGTCCATAGTCCTCAGGAGTGCCAGTGTTGCCACCCAATGTGGTCCTGCTCTTCAGCCACCCTTCCTGATCCATTACCTCCTTGGCATCACAGCAAACACTTCCATACAGTTCTAAGGACTAAACATATATTGGTTTGTTTAATCTCGGGTCCAATTTCTCCTTCTTCCTCGCTGCCTTGAACCCGCTTCCTTTGAGGCTTATGGATGAACAGTTACCCACTCCAGGTGGGAAGGCTGGGGTCAGAGGTCCTTGGGATTGGAGTTGCCTTGGAGGCTGGGGCAGCGGTGGAAAGGAGAGAGCCCAAAAATACATGCATCCACATGGGAGGGGACAATAGCCATATCACTGTCCTTGATGGTAGGGCCCTTAGATGTACACAATGCACAACCTGCGTGGCTTCTAAGGCAGTGTTGCCAGCTTCTGAGGAGTGAGGGGCAGATCTGGTCTCCCCCAGGGGCATTGCTCACATTTTATAAGTCTCCTGGGTAGCCCCAAGGCCATCCCCTAACAAGTCCTGACTGCTCCATGGACCTAGTGGCTAGAGTCTAGCTTATAAACTGCAGAGGTCTTAGCTTCCATGGGAGGAAAGAAGGGCTAGCCCGAGCCCCCAGCTGAGGAAGGAGGGGGGAAGGGGATTGCAGACAAATGGTTTTTACACTTTGAGTTAATGAGGGTCAGGCAGGGGCACCCACTGGCAGGAGGGAATAAATGAGAGAAAAATGAAGGGGGCGGGAGAAGGAGGGGTAAGTGCCCTGCAAGAGGAAGGTGAGTCCAGCCCTTAGTCATAAAAACCTCTTACAGATGCACACTCACACAGACACAGATCGGCCTGGACGGGCTTCCTGAGCCCCGCTGTGCACAGGGTCTGGGGCGGGGGCTGTGAAGTGGTGGTCCCCAAACCTTTCAATAGCAAACACCCATTTGTGAAAAGTTTGAGTATGCACCCCTAGGATGTGTCTCCTTACCTCTTCACGCAGTGCACCATGGACAACAGTCGTGTGTTACCATGTTAGGGCACATTTAGGACAAGGGTCACTGTGACCGGTAATCGTTGTAAGTCCTCTCAGTATTCCGGCTGGCATCACCGACCTCCTGGCAGACCCAAGTCCACCCCGGCTGCTTTCTTACTTCTTAATGCTACTTGTCCACTTAGCCCTCACCCAAAGTGTGTGTCAGTTCCACACTTACCCCTTCTTTGCTTTGTTAATTTGTGTTGTATTAGAGAAGCTTCCTGGCAGGAATCTTTTTAAGCCCTGTGTGCATTTCTGTGAGGGTTGCTTTAGTTAAAGCCAGATCATGTAATTCGTAAATCCTCTTAACTAACCAGGTTCACATCAAAAGCTTAGACAAAAAGGGAACACATCGGAAACTGACAAGGGCGACACTGCCAACAGTCCTTCCCTCAGGATACCTATTAACCTCCCGTAAAACACGTGAGATGGTCACTTGGCCTAGGGGGGACCAGGGTCAATCCGAACATCACACATTGAGAAGTAACAGATCTGATTCTGCAACTCTTTCCTTCCCATACTCTAGTGAAGGGTTGTGCCCCTCCTGAGGGGAGGTGTGGAGACCACACCGGCACAGAGAGAGATGCTTAAAGTCCCCTCAAAGACTTACTCTAATGTGGGAGAAGAAAATGTAAAAGAAGTATTTTTAAATCAAGCATCTACCATCTTCTAATACTTTTTTTTTTTTTTTTGCAGTTTGGCCGGGGTTGGGTTTGAACCCGCCACCCTCGGCATATGGGGCCGGCACCCTACCCGCTGAGCCACAGGCGCTGCCCCCATCTTCTAATACTAATCCTTCTGAAACATCTCATCCTGCCCTAACCCAAGCCCTACCCCTCACCTCAACACAGAGGTTCCTACAATTGGTTGACTATTACACAGCCATGAAATCACATTGTAGCAGCATATTCAGTGATGCAGATGGGTATTCACAGTACAGTGGTTACAAACCACTGCTACAGTGAGATCACATTGTTTAAAAATACTAACATATATTTTATACTCACATGGAAAATTCTAGAGATACCCAAGTGCCAATAGCGGTTCTTTCTGGGTAATGGGATTAGTTGTTGTTTTATACTCTTCCTTTTGCTAGCTTTTTTCTCAAATTTCTGTAAGGAACATATATTACTTTTGTAATCAGACAAAAAGCAATAAAAGCTATTTTTAAAAATAAAATAAATAGTTACCCTTGCCCATCTGGAAAGAGTGTATTGCCCAAATCCCCAGTGGGAGTTAGAGTGGGCAGTGAGGAGTGTGAACTCCGGAAGTTCCCCCAAGACAGGCTGGGTTCCAGGTGGCCAACCATGGGAAAGACTATGGCCAAGGAGGGCCAGTGCCTGCATTGCCAGCCCAGCCTAGAAGAGTGAGGGTACCCACTTGCATCCTAGCAAGGGCCAAGCAGGGAGCAATAGGAATGAGCTAAGACACTTCCCTGTTACAGAAGTTTTAGATGAGCCATACAGAGGATGAGGGCCAGACACCCAGGCAGTGGGACTAGTCCTGCAAACCAAGGTCACTCCTGCCTCAGGGCCTTTGCACTCTCTGGGCCCCCTGCCTGGAATGCTTTCCCCCTGGGTTCTACATGACTCACTCGTTTCCTTCAGCCAGGTTTCTGCTCCTGTGTTACATTTACAGAGGGATTCTCCTCTGTCCCATCTAAAAAGGTCACTATTTTATTTTTCTTAATTTTTATTATTTTTGTTTAATTTCAGATTAATATGAGGGTACAAATGATTAGGTTACAATGTTTGCATTTTTTAGATAAAGTCCCTGTTGTTGTTGTGTCCCGCACCCAGGAGGTGTACCCATTAGCTGGGAGCCCACCAATTCCCCTCCCTCCTCTCCTCTGCCTCCTTTTTCTCCTTCCCATACCTTTTTATTTAAGACAGTCCTCAACCATGATCATTTTTTATCTCCTCACCTTGTTTTATTTTTCTTTCTAGCACTCACTTATCACCACCTGAAATTATTTATCATCTGCTCCCTGACTAGAAGCTTTTACAAGGGCAAGAATTCTGTGCTTAAAACAGAGTCTGGGCATGGTAGTTACTCAATAAATAGTTGTTGCAAAAACTACAAACTTTAGCAATTCTACCGCTAATCACCGTGGCCCCTGCCTGCATCTTTCCTCCCACACCACACAGGGGTTCTGAGTCCAACCTAGAAGTCACAGGTATAAGATTGATTAGGGTGGGGTGGCTATGCTGGTGGGGAGAAAATGGATTCCACATGTCTGGGTTTACCTTTTATTAACAGCTGCGTGAACTTCCTGAGCCTCAGTTTTTCATCTCTAAAATTGGCTCAAAATAGCAATCTCTCGCAGGTGAGGACTAGAGATGACAAAGTGCTGTGCCTAGCACAGTGCGTGACACGCAGTTGGCACTTGGTAGGTGGGGCTCCCCCCAGCCTGGAGACAGGTGACCCCTGAATGAGCTGGTTCTAGAGCTGAGGACAGGCTGGGCTTCTGGAAAGCTTGTTTTCCTGCCCCGACTCCCCTTTCTGAGTTCCCTGGTCTCACTCCACAGGGGAGGAGAGGAGAAGTGCAGGGAGCATAGGCTTGTCCTGGGCGAGGGCCCTGAATCTGGCCTGGTCCCAGGCATCACAAGCAGCGTGTCCAGACATGGGGTGGAGCCTGCCCCACGCAGAGGCCCCTTGGGGAGGGCAGGGAAGGGGCTGAGCAGGGCTTGACCTGGCAGCCCAGGACACACACATCCCTGAGTCCTCGGCCTCCCTCCCTCCTCCCGCTCCCTCCTATGCTCCATGGTGGAGGTATTCCCTCAGGCCCATTTTTCTCATTCTTCTGGCAGCCTGAGCCTAACTGTGTAAATCCAGCTCTTGTGTCCAGGCCTGGGTTATGTAAGAGGTCCTAGAGGGCTCAGGGAGGGACAGAAGGAGCCCCTGTCTCCACCTGAGGCCTGCTCCTCCCTACTGGGCCCTTCCCTGCGAGGGCTTTTCCCTGGGGGCCTCTCAGTTTCCCCTTCAAGTCCTTCTGCTCAGGTTCCTAGGACCACTTCTCCATCACTCTCCTCTCTCCCAGCCTCAGAGTCCTTGACTGCCCACTTACAACACCCCTACCCCATTAAAAAACCTAATCACCAATTCACCCAATTCTTTCAAAACTAGTCTCCACCCTTCTTGGGCATTCTTATGGAGTCAAACACACCCAATTCTCCAGAACTTTGCAGCCCCTCAAAGTAACTGGATTCCCCACCACCACCCTCTATCTCTGGAAGAAAAGCAAGCAGCTTTGTCTCTGAGCACTGAGGCCTGCACCTCAGTCTGACAGGGAATGCACTCAGTCCCAGCCAGGCACAGACAGTAGGCCCAACCCTCCCATAGCCCATACCAAGGGCATCACCAAGGACAGACTGGCGGTGCCTCACATACACAATGTCCTCCAGGGACATTCTTGACCCAAGAGGACTCCTGGCCCCAGTATACTTATGAGCTACGACCCCAAATGGTGTGGGCCTGAGGAAGGTGGGTCCAGCTCCAAGGGGCAGTAGCAGGGCTCAGAAAAGGGAATAGAAGCCAAAATGCTGGTGTGTGGATGCACAGTGGGAACCAGTTTGCACCAGTGTGACTGACACACGCACACAGAGCCAGAGCTCCGCCAGCAGGCTGTGTGGGTGTGAAGGGTGAGGGAGAGAGCAACATATTGTGGCCAGGCCCTACTAGCCATGGGGCATAGCAAGTCTTGCCATGGAGTCACTAGCCAAGCCTCTCTCCCTGGCTAAAGTCGAGATGGGTGTCTGAAATTAGCGTTGTTCTCCCTGGATGGGTAAACACATGTGCCTGAAGACTTGCTAGGCCCTACGGCCTCACCTGCGAGCCTTTGCTGGTCTATACTCTGACCCCACAGCATCACTTCCTAGTTCAGCTCTCAGGAGGGCAGCTGTCTCCATGTCCCCCCATGGCACCCTGCTGCTGCCCCAATGTCCGCTTGGGAATCCAGGAATACACACAAGTCTGTCCTGGATCCTGGACAGCAGGGATGGGGAATGAGGCTGCGGATTCAGAAGGGTCCTTGCCCTGCTCCATATTCCAGGCCCAGCCACGTACTTGCTTGTCCCCTAGTTTCAGTAGCTGGCAGAGAGTCATGATTGAATTTGCAGAGGGCTGAGAATGAAGACAGAAAACCATTTACGTGTCTGGGACTAATTTAGCCCTGATGATGATGGCCACATTCACACGCTCCTTTCTGCTGGGATTTCAGAGCACATTCTAGCTGACAATGCGGAGTGCACACGCGCTCACGCACAGCACACATGGAGAAAAGCAGTGTGCACGGACAGCACACTTTGGAGTGCTGCCTGCTGCTGTGCACTTTGCTGATGCCTGCCCTGGAGCCAGGTCTGAGGGAGTGGGGCTGTGTCCTGGGTGACCTGAGTGTGACTGGGCACAGCTGTCTGCATAAATGGGTTTGTATATAAGGCCTCCAGTGTGCACAACTGGAAGGACCCCCATTCCAGTCATTTGGGATAACTCTTATTGAGTCCACCTTGGGAAGTAGAATAATTAAGGTCATGCTGCTGGCTATGAAAGGAACGCCTGGATACGGTGGCCAAGATAGGATGGGGCCAAGGGCACTGCCAAGACCTCAGGGCAGCTGCACAGCTTCTCTGTGCTCCTTCCTCACATCCAGGAAGAAAGCCCAGCCCTCCCCAGGCAGAGAAATGGGGTCAGCATCTCCCGCACACTGAAGGAGACCCCCAGGAAGGGAAGCCACCTCCTGCCTTCCCTGTCTTCTTCTTTAAGACTTTCCCTCCTCCCTACACCCACGCCAGCACGGAACTCCTTCTTAAAATCAATGACAATAGCTCTCATTTGTTGAGCACCCACTATGCAACATCTCATGTAGCCCTCACAACCCCCTGCAAGTGAAAAATCATCATCATTCCCATGTTTCAGATGAGAAAACTGAGGTCTAGATGTTAAGTGATTTGTCCAAGGTCCCATTCCTAAGTGGTAGAGGCAGGCCTTGGACCACTATGCATCTGATTCCGAATGTCATGCTCCCAACCACCATGCTCGAGGGAGAGCTCTCTGCTGGCCAGGGAGAAAAAGACTTGGCTAGTGACTCTGTGGGAAGGCTTCTGTCCCCCATAGCTATCAGTGCCTGACCGTAAAACATTGCTCTCGCCCTCACCCTTCACGCCCATAGGCAGCCCGCTGGCAGAGCTCTGGCTTCCAGCACAGGGTGCTTACTGGAGCGCATGTGTCAGTCACGCTGGTGCAAGCTGTTTCCCACTGTGGCAGGCTGGGAACCCTTTTGTTGACTAAAAAAGCCTTTTCTGCCACACTGTTCCCCCATGGGGTATGGGTCTGCATGGGGGAGCATTTCCAGGCCAGCCGGCCACGCTGGCTAGAACTGGGTGGGCGCGGGGGGGTTGGGGGGGGGAGGCGCGAGGCAATGCCCAGGGTTTCCAGGTATCTTTCTTTTTTGGCCTACTCTCCCTCTCCTCCTGGATGGTAAAAGCGCTTCAGAAGGGGAAAAACAGATCACAAAGAGCCAAATACACCAACAGGTATCTTAAAAATGTATTAACCAGTATATGTGTGAGTGACTTCTTTGTGTATTTTGGTCTTTCGTTTCACTCTTGGTTCTTGGTCACTTTTCTTCTCTAAAAAATCCCAGAACATCTCTGCTGAACCCAGCAGTGAAGAGAAGAGTGTCCTTCTTAGGCCTGAGCTGGGTGGGGGTGTAGATGGGCTCTTGGTGGGCTCTTGGTGGGCCCCCCACAGAAGCATGGGGTAGGAGTGTGAGGAGTATTTGGGAACAGGGTCCAGCCCCAGCAGGTGGTGGGAACATGGAGAACTAGCCACGCTGGGGCAAGCACTCTGCACTGCTCCCCTCGAGCTGAACCAACTGTGCTCCCCAGAAACACACCAGGCAGCCCCACAGACTGGAGGAAGATGGGGCCCACAATGAGCTACTGGGTTCTGTGGAAACTCTGACATAAGACTTCCCCAGCTGGATTTTGGGGGGCCAGAGTAGGGTGTTGTCTCTTCCTCCCTCCCACATTCTGTTTCCAACTGGATAAGCCTGGGAACCAGCCGGGAGGGCAGAGTGGAGCCGGCTCAGGCCGCCGATGGAACGATGAGCCAGCTGAGGAAAGGCTCCAGCAGTTGCGTGAGGTTCTTGGTCTCCTTCCTGTCCCCTGCTGCCTCTGCCTTTCTGTTTGTCTGACTCTGTCCCCTGCCATGAATCTGTTTCTCACTACACCCTCCTCATCTGCTGTCTCTCTGTTACACACATACCATGAAAAACTGAGACCAAAACAAAGGCAGAGAAACAGGGTCTGAAACCCACACTGGGCCAAGCCGCAGGGAATAGGAGCTGGAGCTATTTTTCCCCAGAGGGAGGAACAAAATCAAATGGGGGGAAGAGAGAGAAAAGTTGGCACTACTCATGTCAACATATCACAGCCATGTAAGGCCCTCGCTTGCTGGGGTGAGACCCCTCACCCAGGTCTCTTTCCCAAGCAGGAAACATTTCCTGGGCTGTCACCGGGTCCCAGTCAGGGGATGCCCACCTGGATCCCCTGGAAATCCCATAATCCTACCTTTATGAAACACATGGAGAGAGGATTGAGACAAGTTTGGGTTCCCTGGGGTAGAGGGAAACTGGGGAGGGGGCACACAGGGCAGGCAGGGCTGCACTTGCCCTCTTTCTGTGTCTGGGCTGAGCCCTGGAAAAGGAACAGAAAAGGATGTGTGCGTGTGTGTGCATGTGTGTGTAAGTGTATAGAGTATCTCTCTCCAGCACCGAAATTAAAGGCAGGGAACTGAGTATTCTGGATACAAAAGGCTTATCAAGTTTTCCTGAACCATTTTTTACAGATGAGATTTATTCCCCACCTTGCTGTAAGAATTGGTCTTAAATGTTGAGAACTAACTGAATTTCAGAACATAAAACCTTACTTGAAATGGCTCTGAGGGCTTGGCTATTTAAAGAGAACTTGCAATGAAACACTTAGTAAAGTCCCCTCAGTGAAGGAAGCAGACATCTCATTAAGGCTAGAGATGTGATTTCAGCCCTGAGGGCACAGACTATGGGGTGGGGGAGGGACAGTCAAGTCTGCAAGTCCCAAGGGAGTGTTAACAAGACTGTAACAGAAGTACCACACTGAGCGGGTTGGCCACATGGCCCGGGCCGGCAGAGAGGACACCCAGAAGAAAGGCCAGAGACTAGCAGGGAAGGTAAGCAGGAGCAGCGGGGGGCGGGGGCTGTACCAGTAGGCTCAGCCCTCCTCTGGGGGGCAGATCTGACTGCATGAAGACTACTAATCAAATTGCAGTCGTGCTTGGGTTTCAAGGCCCCTGTCTGACGGGGGCCCTGATGGTAAGGGGAGGTGGCAGTGGTGGGAAGAGAAGAAGCTTGATTCAGAGAGATTCAAGAACCAGAATACGAGGGCTTTGGCGATGGGTTCTGGATTTGGGTGGGAAGGAGCAGGACTTAAGTTGCCTCCCACAGGTGCTGCTCTAGTGACCAGGGAGATGGAGGGAGCAGAGCAGAAACCATTTTACAGGATATAAGATGGAAGTTTTGAGTGGGAGAGTTTGAGTTCATGGTGCCTGTGAGTCACCCTGGGGGGCGATGCTCAGCAGGTAGGCAGTCAAGTAACACCCCTGCAGCAGAGGGCAGGACCTGGCTAGGGCCGTCAGCCTTACGGGGCCAAAGGAAGCCGGAGGAGTGGGTGAGGCTGTCTAAAAGGCACCCGGTGTGTCCTGGAACGAGCCCTAAAGGAGCACTATGGAGAAGGGTGCTGATGAGTCCAGGCCGCAAGGAGAAGAAAATGGGCCACTCTGGTATCGTGGAAGCCAAGGCTCACCAAGCAGCACAGGACACCCATTCTGCAGCTGCCAGGACGAGACCATGCCCTTGTGTGAATGAGAAAAAGGTGTCCCTTCCTCAAGGTAATTTACTTCCATCAGAAAACTACTGTTAACACACTGATTTTATTAGAACAAAACACTTTACTGCCATCTGTGGGAAAATTGTTATAATAAATAATAAATGCATAATGTCTTAGATGTGGTGCCTGTGTGTGGCACTTGTGTTTAGTGGTGACAGCAGTGAAAACAGGTTTCAGAGGAGTAGAATGAAGGATGCTTTGAGCTATGGGTAACACAGGACCCCCCAAAAGATGACTTAAACATTAAGGAATTTGTGATCCCACGCCTCTCGTCTGCAGGTAGAGGTTTTCCAGGGTTTTTCTTTCCCAATAGCTTCATCAAGAATCAATTCCTTCCCAATGATCTTCTAGCTGTTGGCTTTCTTCCTCAGCTCATCCCCTCATGATCACAAGAAGGCAGCCATAGCTCCAGCCATTAAATTTTTCCCTAACAAGATTAAGAGGCAGAAGATGAGGGTGCATCTCCTTGTGTGTCCCTTTTTTTTTTTATTGGAAAGAAGACCTTCCTAGAAGTGCCCAGCCCCTCTCATAACCACCACCATTCCCTTCTCCTTGCCTCTCATTGACCACTGCTGAGTCACATGTCTCTTCCTAAACCAGTCACTGTCGATGGTGATATATTCATAGTGATTAGTTTGATTACAGTGGGTGGAGGATTGAGAGTGAAGTGAAGACATGGAGACAGAAAGTTTAAATGATGCTTTCTACAACCTTGGGAAAGGAAGAAAGAGACCCTAACTATAGGGAGACATGAAGGCAGAAAGGATATTTTGACCGTGCCCTAAACATACTTGAACCTACTTGTCAAAGTCTGACTTGATGTATGGCACCACCATGGGACCACTCATAAAACCAGATGACTGGAAGCCACTTAGACTTTATCTCCCATCCCACCCTCACCACCCCCTCCCTGAGGCTTAGACTGTCAACCCTGAAGTCTTACCAAGTCTAACTGCTTAATATCTCTGGAAGCCACTCTCTATGCCAAAGCCCCTCCACAGTTGCACTGTTGGCATTTTGGACTGGATAATTCTTTGTTAGGGGCGAGGAGGCTGCTGTTGTATACTTTGTAGGATGTTTCATGGCTGCTGAATGCCAGGAGTGCCCTCCACCTCACCTCATCAGTTGTAAGAATCAAAAATGTCTCCAGACATTGCCAAATGTGCCCTAAAGGACAAAATTGCCCCTGATTGAAAACAGTGGAAATTACTATAGATCTTTGAACTAATTTCTGGTCATGGCCCATCTCTGCATATTCTGCTTCCTGCTCTTGAACCTGTAACTCCTGCTTATCCATCAGTGTATCATAATTGCCTATCTACTTGTCTGTCTCTTCTACCCACCCACACCCAATCCATTGGGTGTTTATCTTACTCAACTTCGTATCTTTAGAGCAGGGGTCCTCAAAGTTTTTAAACAGGGGGCCAGTTCACTGTCCGTCAGACCGTTGGAGGGCCGGACTATAGTTTAAAAAAAAAAAAAACAACTATGAACAAATTCCTATGCACACTGCACATATCTTATTTTGAAGTAAAAAAACAAAACAACAACAAATACAACCACACGGCCTCCTGTGGCCCACAGGCCGTAGTTTGAGGACCCCTGCTCTAGAGCCTAGCACCCTGCCTGGTACACAGATAGCACCCCCTTTACCCTGCCTTTCACATGTCCCCCAGCTGACTCTTGGGTTAATGAACCACTGCTCTAGGATGACCCTCTCCAACTGGCCACATGGAATCCCAGGCGATTGTTCTTCACCGTGTGTGACCACAGACCCTTTTAAGAACTGGGAAAGATCACTAGACCCTCACCTTGTCAAAGGCAGTTTGCCATAATCTTTATATACCTGAAGCCCACCTACATGCCTCCAGGGGATTCCTGTCTATCTCCCAAGATGAGAACTAAGTTAGATGGTTTTTTCCAAAAAACATATTCAAATCAAGGTCAGCCAAGCTTTCAGCCCTTCTGTGCTTCTTCATTGCCCCCAGAATGAAGTTCACCCTTCTCAGCTGCACACACCAGGCCCTTTCACACCTGACCTTGCCGTTCCAGCCCTCTTCCCTCTCACCTGTTGGGCTGCTTTCCTCTGGGCTCACTCTCTCTCTCTCTCTCTCTCTCAACCATTCTCTGGACCAGCCTTCATCTCTGAGAACACCTGTCCCCTCTTTGTCACTGGGCCAGTCCAGTGCTCAGCTCAAATGATATTCCTTCTTGCGTCTCCTGCCTCTCCCTGTCCCAGGGAAGTTGGTGTTCCTTCTCTGATACTCTCCTGCCAGTCTGGGAGCTCTGGAAGCCCAGGAGTCACGTGTAACTCATGCTGCATCCTCAGAACCCACCCTAGGACTACCACCTGGAATATTTCAAGGCACATTTGTAGGACATGGTGTCCCCTTGCCATCCATTCAGCATTGTCCTCTGAGTTTTGCTTGGTGGCCTATGTGCTCCCAGGGAACAGATGCAAGCCCAGCAGTATGAATGGAGCCAGCTTTAGACAGAAGCCAGCCCTGAGAACACACACTCTCAGGACCCTGTAGAGGAGCTGGACTAGCCCTGCCTGAAGCCAGTTTCATTCTCATGAAGCCATTAAATTCCCTCAATTAGTTTGAGTTGGATTTTCCATTACTTGCAACCCAGAGCATCAAGAACAAGGGAATAAATGAAAAAATGAGCACAATGACCCCCTCCAAAAAAAACAAAAAAACTTTCTTAACCCAACTGATAGTTGTATGATATGTGTTTGCTCCCCCTAGCCTTTCTGTGCTTGGAAGAAAAAGTGGGCCTTCTTTCCAAAGCTAACCACCTCCTTTCCTTCTCTAGAAACTGGTTTCATCAATTAGCCTATATTCTCTTGTGTCTTTGATCTTTCCCTATCCAGTGTCTTCCTCTTCCCTACCTTCAAATAATCTCAGGCCTCCCCTATCCTATAAAGCTTTCTTGGCACCTCCTGAAGTGGCAGCCCCCCCGCCCCACCAGCTTCCTTCCTTCCCCTCCAGCCCTCTCTAGAGGCTGAGCCCTCCACACAGGCACATTCAGCAGGCACCCGTGAAGACCTAGTAACAGATGACCTCTCGAGATAAGCTGTGACTTTGGTCCCTGCTGAGCGTTCTATGTGAGGTGCAGGCCCCAGCTCCAAGGTTCAGGTGTCAGAGTGTCAGGACTGGCCACCAAGTTTCTCAGGGCTCATGGTCACCTCCAGCCAGAAGCTCTCCTGGAGTAAGAATTGCCCTATTTTCAAGAGGCAGCTCCCTCAGCCAGGAAGTAACTGTGGGGACAGCATCAGACACTAATCCTGTCTCAACCACCCCTACTCTTTCCAGTCAGGTGGAGACGTGGCAGTGTCTCAGGCTGGGTCTAAGGGTGCAGTGAAGAGCCAAGAGGGTCTGGAAGGATCTCTGGGGCCTTGGGTCCTGGGCCAGGAAGCAGCTCACAGTGGGAAAGCAGAGACGCCTCCTGGTCTCCTATTTCCCAAGCACAGTGCTGGAGAGGAGGCTGCCAGCACTGTGCTCACAAGTTCCAGCCCCTCGGGTAAGAGAGGCAGAGGACTCTCTTTTGGAAATGTGATGTATTTAAGCTCTTAGCTTTTTCTCCGAGTATGTTCCTTTTTCTCCTGTAGATTAAGCCTGATTCCTGCAGGAAATGTCAGACCAATGACTAAGGCTAAGCTTCAGACCACACGAAAAAGGTGTCTTTGCCCAGAGCAGATTTTTAAATCAGAGTGAGAGAGCAGAGGGAGAGAATCCTAAGAAATCCCAAGAGTGTGGAGAACAAGATCAAAGCCAGAGGTCCAGTGGCTCCTTTGCCCGGAGATCTTCTGGGCCAACACTTTCCCTGGAGTGGTGTTCCCTTTTTATTAAGTGGAACCTTTTCCCAGCATGGTCAAAGAAACCAGAAGATGCAGGTAACTTCCCATCTATGAAGCAAAAGGCAGCCCAGGGAATGGAGGGGTAACGTCCAAGTGAGGAGTGGGCAGGAGCAAAAACAAATCCAGGACAGGAGAGGAGGCAGCGGACGCCAGGTCTTTAGGCAGGCCAGACACCAAGCCTGAAAGCCCATCCCACTCCCCCACCAGCATCGTAAAAGAATAAACAGTTCCATGGTGTCCCACACACTGCTTCTGGGCTGCTTCTGCCTTCAAAAGGCTGAGCCAGAAATGGCCCACACCTCCCATGCCCCGAACTACCCCTGCCTTGTGCAGCCACGCCCCATCAGGTACCACAGAAATGCACACATCCACACCACTTTGTGGTACAAACTGTTTTATACTGAAATACATTCAAGCAGATGCTAGGGTCAACATTGGCAACTCTTGGAGCACGTGTGAATCTGTCTGTCTGCCCATCCTGACAGTACAGTCAGGCCGTGGAGGTCTGCAGGAGCTCAGCTGAGCTGGAAGGAGGAGGTAGGCCAGTCCTGGCCGGGAGGGCATCCTATGTCCTGTCCCCCAGGGTAGGAGAATCCTCAGCTGAAGGGCTTCACCAGCTTCATGGCAGCATAGTTCTGGAGAGAGGGACCAGAGACACTTGTGACCCATCAGGGAGTGCAAAGTTGGAGTATGGGGCTGAGCTGCCAGGAGGCAGGGGCTAGGAAAGGAGACCTGTCACTCCTCGACCACCTGCCTGCACTGTGCCCTCACCAGCCACCACCCTACAGGCAGCTCAGCCTTCTACCCTACCTAGTACTCTAGCCAATCAGGTGAGCCAAGCCCTCTGCTCGCAACCTCCCGCCTGGAGACAAGGCCTCCTCAATCACTCTGCTTTCCCCTCCATCAATATGAACACATTCCCATGTTCCAACTGACTGCCAAGAAGACTCTGACCCTCAGGCCTTGGCCTCTCCCATTAGACAAGCACTGAAGGCAGGGCCACAATGCTCCCCTACCCCACAGGAACCCAGGGCTCCCACATCACCACATCCCTGTCCAGAAAGTAGAGAGTTGGGGATGGGCTGCACAGGATGGCCCATGATGCAGACCAGCACAGAGATGGGTCACCCTTGATTAAGCCCTGCGTGGGAAGAACTGACAGAAACCCCCACACACACACCTCTCTTCCATAAAACCGTGAAAACACACACAACACAACACAGAGCTCCTAATTGGGACAGTATGTTCCCTGGTGCCGGCTCAGGAAAGCCAACTCTGGAAACAAAGCCGGCCCTCCTCCCCCGCCAAATCGCCTCCTGCCACCCCACACTGGCCCTGCTCCCAGCTGGCTTTGAGGGGGGAACCAGCAGAAGTCAGACAGGCTTCCCTCCTGCTCCTCTCCTAAGGGGATCTCAAAAAGGGTGAGGGATTAGGCCAACTGGAGGGGAGCAGCCCGGCCATGGGCCCCTCTTCACTAGGCCCTGGTTTGGAGAGATGCAACTGGGCTTCTGCCCCGCAGTCTGAAAGCCAGGTGAGAGTCATGGGGCTTGGCCCTGATTGGTCTGGTACCAGTCAGGTGATGGAGTGACATGAGAGAAGGAGGCAGGATTAGCCTAACTGGAGCAAAGGCCCACAAGCAAAATCAGTGTGCAGCCTCAGAGCCAGGCTGCCCACTTCATCCCTGGACCCCTGCCTAGCATCCAATGCCCACACACCACCTCTAGGAGTCGGGAGAGGAGAGATAAGGGCCAAAGGGTAAAGAGGACTGTCTCCAGAAGAACTCAAAGGACAGTGAAATCACTGCTGGAGCCCAGAAGACAGGGTAAATCTCTGACCAGTGGCCCCCCCCAAAGTGCTACTCTGCTCATCCCCACAAGGCCTGGGGCTGAGGCTGCCCCAGGAATGAGGAAGGGCCACAGGCTGGAGGTGACTGGAAATCTTCCCTTATTCCCCTAGTCAGGCCCCCAGAGATTACGCAGGGCAGGTGCAGGTGGCTGGAGCTGGGGGCAGCCACAGAAAGGGCAGTGGTGATGCCACTGGGGACCTGCTCTTCAGGAGCAGGCTGGCGTGATGCAGCCTCCCAGGAATGGTGAATGTGTTCCCCTAACCACAGTCACAGCTACAGAAGGCCAGAGCCCTCCTCATGCGAACAGAAAGGCACCTGACAAGGCCACACAGGAAGTCACAGGAGCCGACACTCCTGACTGCAGCTGCAGAGCTCTGCACAACTGTGGCTCTGCAAGTGTCACGTGCTCACATGCCGGCTCTCCCTCGGCAGGCCCGGGGCCAGCCCAAGACTGCATTTCTAGCAAGCCGCCTGGTGATGAGGTGCTGCTGGCCCTCAGACTGCACCTTGAGGAACGAGGTCTGCAAGGATTCTCCTCTTAGAAACTTTCCATGCCTCATAATGGAGCATTGATCATACCGGTGGTTTTCCTTAGTCTCTGGTCTCAATGTCTCCCTGGGGGACTGAGAACTCCCCAGTGGCATGAGCCACGTCATCATCCCTTCCTGCCCATAGCTCACACTTACCTCCCAGACACACATGCACACTTAATACAGTCTCCCCGCTAACTGAATGGTGGCCAGCCTCACCCCAGAGGAGAGGGGAGCCCAAGGCAGGCCAGGAGAAGGGAAGAACCACTAGGCAGAAGTCCTGGGGCCTGATCCCAGACCTCAAGCCACCACAGGTGACAGCTTATGCTCCAGAATACCACCCTTCCATGGCCCTGTATCTAACCTTGTAATCTTCCTTTGTTTAAAGAGGCCCCCCAAATCGTACACATTTCAGGTCTCCACAGATCTACCCCTGGACTGCAGTCATATTTTGCCTGTTGACTGCAGCTCTTCTTGCTGAGCCTCAGAAATGTCAGTGCAGAGCCTCAGGTGGCCGTAGCCAGTGTAGAAAGCCTGGCCTATCACCAGATGGAACCTGGACATCCAAACCAGATAGACCTTTCTGCGGCTCCCCATGGCCTATGCTGTTAGGAACTGCATGGATTACTTGCATTTTTAACACCTTTCCTCCTCTGAGGCACACTCTGCTGACACGAGGCATCACTAGCTGCAGTGGGAGAAGGGTCTCCCTCCCTTCCTCATCCGGAAGATTCTTAGATTCAACTGCTTGCCTGGGAGTAGTTCCCTGAGCAACCTGTCTGCTGGGAGATAATGCTCTAGGCTGATGGCCTGGTGCTGTCCAGGACTAAGGCCCCCAGTGGGAAGCGTAGTGAGTCCTGGACTAGGACCTGCACAGATTGCTGTGCAGCTAGAGCCAGTCTCTTTCCCTCTCTGGTGCTTATGTCTTTGCTATTAAAGTCAGGGCAACAGGGGATAATTTCACCACTCTCTCTACTTGCATATTGGTTTGGAATTTTCATATTAAAAAGGTTTTATATTTTTAAAGAACATTAGAAATCAGGTACCAGTCTGACAGCTCTATGATGTTTTCAAAGTCTGAAGTAGCAGAGACTGTGGGGGCTGAAGCATCTTTGGAGTTCCATGATGAGTTATGAGAGCTAAGGAGACACAGGCAGGGACCCCCAGAGCAGGGGGCACAGCTGCTATCTCTGATATGGCCCAGGCAAGCTCTTTGTCTCACATCAGCTGCCTTTCCAAGTGAAAGGGAACCTGAACATGCAGAAGCCAAGCTTCTGGCCAGCTACTTGCTTGCCCCATATTTCCCCCATGCCTACCCTGCTGCAGAAGGCAGGGAACACTCTATCATGGTCTTCAGGTGCATATTGAGACCATCTCCCAGCCCCAGCTCCTCCCTTCTCCTGGACTTAGCAAGGGCTACAGTCAGGACAAAGGAGCCTTCTCCTCTACCCTGCCATCCACACCTTCCCTCCCCTTCTAGACTAGTTCCACATCTCCTTCAAGAAAGTTCCCTGCCCAGCCCAGCCAGAGGGGCCTCATCTTCTGCTAATCCCCAGGGCCTTGCTGCAGACAGCTCTGTCTCCCCATCAAGGGCCAGATTCAGTTTCCTTCATTGGACATGGAGCTTCCCAAGGATAGAACTCCGCAAAGTAGGGGCTTTGTGTCTCTCCCTAAGACCAGGGACTCCCCAAGGACAGAGGCTACCTCCCCCGATTAGACTGGGAGAATCCTTTGAGGACAATGATGGATTCCCCCACTAGACCAAGAGCTTCCCGTGACAGCCTGTGCCTCCCTCTTAGACCAAGAGCTGCCCGGGACAGCCTGTGCCTCCCTCTTAGACCAAGAGCTGCCCGGGACAGCCTGTGCCTCCCCCTCAGGCCTGCTCACCGGGAAGGCATAGACAAAGATGCCCAGGAACAGCAGTAGGATGAAGAGAATGATGAAGAGGATGATGGCGCACCGGAAGCGCCGCCACAGGATGAACTTCATAGTCTTGTACGGGGAGGTGAACCACAGGAAGGAAGTGTCAGGGCGCCTGGAAGCGAGATCCCAGAGGTCAGAGGTCAGCAAAGCACCCTCTACCAGGGGCACTTTCTCCAAACCCTGCTTGTGTCAGCGGGTTGGATAGCCCTGGCCCTCCAGTCTGCCCCCAAACCTGCCCAGCTTCGAGGCCCCAAGCCCTGCCCCTACACTTAGCCCTTTGTGTCTGCACTCCCCTCCCCTGAGACTCTGCCATTGCTGCCACCTGTGCTACCTTCCTCTTCTGGGTGCTGCCAAGCCCTTTGCACCTGCAGAGGCCCAGTTCTCTGCCATCTTCTCCAGGATACCTTTCCTGTCACCCTCTCCCCTTCCTGACTTAATCAGACTACAAATTTGGCAGCTGGGCAGAGCCTTGAAGGCTGCCACATGAGGTGGGCTATGGCCCACTGAGCCCCAGACAAGCCAAGTCACCTGCACAGATGCACATGATTAGTGCATGTTCAAGGAAGTATTGGAGGGAAGAAACCTAGATAGCTGATTTTTCTCACAACCAAGAACCATAATACCTTCCCCTAGGTCAGCCCCATTAACTTGAAAAATGCAGGATTTTGTGTCTTATTCATGGCCCTGTTAACATCTGATTGCATGCCCTGTGTCTGGTGGTCTTTCTTGTCTCTCCTTCCCAGCATCCTGGGGCACAGGTACCTCTCATGACTGCCAGCCCCAGGGCACTCAGGACAACACCCAATTAAGTGAGCCTTCCATGCTAAGTCCAGCTTGACCTACTCAGGCTGGAGGGGAGGTATCCTACAAACGTGGCCCTGCACCCCAACAGCCACCTGCAACTGCCTTCCAAGTATTTTGATCCACACTGGCCTGCCTGGATCCACTGACATAAAGGATATAGGGACTGGCCTCCTCATTTCACAGACAGGAAAATTAGGGCTGAAAGACCATTTGAAAGCCACATTTAACACCACAGGAGAGCAACAGAGCGCAGCTTGATGAGGGGAAAGACCTTGATCAGGCTCTGGAGCCAATCAGACCAGGTTAGGCAATTGCAGCTTCGTCCATTTTCTGAGCTGCAATGACTTTATTTAACTTTGCTGAGATTGTTTCCTCCTCTGTAAAACGAAGATTATAGCCACTATGCAGCAGGGAGGGTTCCATGACACAACATACACACGGCAGTCCACTTGGCACACAGCAAACAGGTACCCTTCTTGAATTAGCTGAGGAGCCCAGTGCTCTCTGGAGTGGTGCCTGCTCCCTGTCCTCAACCTACTGTGTGGCCTTGTATGAGTCACGCCTCTCTCTGAGCCATGTAGGTCTGGTAACCTCTGTGTGGCTGTGCGGTAGGGTCCTCCCAGACTGTGGCCTACACCCCCAGGCCCCTAGGCACTAACCTGGGGTCCTCGAGCTTGGGGTTCATGTTGGGCTCATCCCGACCCTGGCCAGCAGGTCGTTCCTCATGCTCACTTTCTGCTACAATCTCCAGGGTCATTTCCAGCTTGCCCTGCAAGGACAGAGAGAGCCTGGTTAGAAGCACAAAGGTTCTGTCCAGTGGCCACAGAGAAGCCAGGCCACAATAAACATAAGGATCATTTATTATCATTTATTAAAAAAATTGAATAGGGTTGCTCTGATCATAAAAGCATTATCTGCTCCTTATAGAACATTTAGAAACCAAAAACGTAGAAAGAAAGGAGAATACTGCCCCTACTTCCACTACACAGAGACAAGCACTTTAACATTTTTATGCATCATGTTTAATAACTGCTTTTCTCCCAAGTGTATGAAAAATCCTGCTGTGTATACAAGGTCAAACAATTAAGGTCTTGGACTCATCCTAGAAAAAGTGCTACGTACCCCATTGCTGAATATCACTACAGTCACCTTTGAAGTATTCCCTTTGGGAAGCTGTGCACTGACCCCAGTGCCTAGTCTACCCTTCAAAGCACTTTTTCTAGGATGAGTTTGCAAACTGCATTGTCAGACCCCATATATACAGCTATAGAACTGTCTATACAGCTGTATATAATAGCTTTCTATTTCCTCTTAGGAATGTATTTTTTTAAAATACATAAAAAAGTTATGTATTTTTTTAAAGTTTGGTTTGTAATCAATACAAACATCCTATGGGATGGGTGACATAATTTTTTTTTTGCAGTTTTTGGCCGGGGCTGGGTTTGAACCCTCCACCTCTGGCATATGGGGCCGCGCCCTACTCCTTTGAGCCACAGGCGCTGCCCCAATCATAAATTATTTAGTAATCTACTTACTTTAGTTCATTCAGGTTGTTTCCAACTCTTTGATTTGTAAATAATGCTACAATAAACATCCCAGAACCTAGATTTTTTATTTTATCTAATTATCTCTTTAGAAGATATTTTAGAAGTGAGATGACAGAGTCCAAGGGCATAAATAGCATTAAATCTCTTCCTATATGTTATACCACATTGCTTTCCCACAGAGTAAAACCATTAGCACGCCCAGCAAATGTAAATGAAGGGGCTGTCTCTTCATCCTCACCAGCAATGAGCATTTCTACTTTTTACTATAATTTAATAGTCAAAAATATTATCACATTTAAAAATACAATAGTCTCCTCCTTGTCCATGGTTTGGATTTCTGTGGTTTCAGTGACCTGTGGGACAGCACATAAGATATTCTAAGAGAAAGAGAGACCATGTTCACCTGACTCTGATTATAGTATATTGTTATCATTCGATTTTATTTTTATAGTTGTTAATCTCTTACTGTGCCTAATTTATAAGAAGAAAGACCTTTATGGTACGTTCATAAGTACCCAAGAAAACACAGTATACATAGAGTATTCATCATTCACTATTCATTATTCATAGTTTCCAGCATCCCCTGGGGGTCTTGGAACACACCCCCACAGATAAGGGGAGACTGCTATATTCCTTTATCACTAGAGGAACTAATCTTTTTTTAATGTGTGATAGACATTTACAATTCTTCTGTGAATTGTCTGTATGTGCCTTTTTCTCATTTTTCCTTTGAGGTGTTAGTATTTCTTATTGTTATGATTCTTTATATAACAAGGGCATTTTATTTCAAGGACAGATGACTTTAAGGGTTGACTGGCTGCCTGTTGTTCCTAAGTAAACTTTCAGGGATTAATTCCCTCCCCATGGCTGCTTTGAACTTAGGGACAGGATGGTTCTCCCGGGTCCTCCAATCACCTTCCTAAGCAGACCTCTCAGCAAGGAAAGTAGAACAAGGATGGTCCCTCAAACGGGCTTGCTTTGTTGGAAGCAAAGGACACAACCACGTCCCTTCACCCAGGAGGCCAGATCAGAGGGGAATCCGGGACACAGATCTCTGACAAAGCCCATGAGCAGAGCACAAACAGGGTCATCTTTGGATTTAAGTAGGCTTCTCCCGGGATGTGGGCCTTGAGGGAGAGGAAGGCTGGGAATTGGAGGGGCAGAGGGAGAATGCCTTGGAAAACAGAGACAACGAGGGTCGGAGAAAGAGGAGGAACTGTAGGCACACACATAGGCCTGGTGGTTTCTATGGAAGAAGGTGCCGCTGCCCTCCACGGAGGCTGAAGGTAGCAGACTCACCGCCAGTATCTTCTTCTCACCCTCTTCTGCTATACATGGCCACCAGCCCTTCACTGTCTTCTGCTCAAAAAGGGACACAAACCATTCCGGGTGGAAAGTGTCATCCAGCTGGTCCAAGGAGCACTTCTCAGCTGTCTTGGCTGGCTTGGGCATGCGGTTGAGATCCAGCTGCAGGGAGCCTGCGACACAGAGATGTTCTCTGGCTGCATGTTTCTCAGTTAGTGCCAGCCTGTGGCTACCCTGAGGCAGGGCAGGCTCAAAAAAACTCACGGTCACCCCCGCTATCATCAGCTGCCATCCATGGCTGAGCCGTGGGTACAGTCCCACAAACTCTCCCTCTCCCCAGCCATGGTCTCTCTTTCCATCCTACCGCTTCCCAGACATCTGTCCATGCATCCACGTACCCCTCAATTCTAACAAAGCCACCCACCCCTTCAACTATTCACCTTACTATGTATAAATCCATTCATATACCCATTGTCTACATGTACCCATCCATCAATTTTTAATTGTTTTTATCATGATAAAATATATACAACAAAATTCGTCATGTTAACCATTTTCCAGTGTTGAATTCAGTGGCATTAATTACAGTCACAATGTTGTGCAACCATCACCACTATTCCAAAACTTTTTCATCTCCCAAGCCAAAACTCTGTAGCCGTTAAGCAATAACACCCCATTCTTCCCTCCCTGACCCCCTGTATATTCTAATCTATTTTCTGTCTCTATGAATTTGCCCCTTCTAGATAATTCCCATAAGCGGAATCATATAATATTTGTTCTTTTGTGTCTGTAGCATAATGTTTGCAAGGTTCATCTACGTTGTCGTATATATTAGTACTTCATTCTTTTTTATAGTTGAATAATATTCCAATGTATGTGTATACAGTTATTTCCCTAATCTGAAAACTCAAAATCTGAAATGCTCCAAAATCTGTAAGTTTTTGAGTGCAACAGGATGCCACAAGTGGGAAATTCCACATATAAGCACTTAACACACTTGGTTTCATGCACAAAATTAAGAATTTTGTTTAAAATTATCTTCAGGCAATGGGTATAAAGTATATTTAGACTTGGATCCCATCTCCAAAATATACCATTATGTATGCAAATATTCCAAAATCCAAACACTTCTGGTCGCAAGCATTTTGGATAAGGGACACTCTACCGATACCACATTTTGTTTATCCATTCATCTGCAGTAAACCAGTAATCAATGGTAAGGATGCTTGAGCTGTCTTTATCAGTAAGGATGCTTGAGCTGTCTCCATCATGTGACTAAATATTGCAATAAACATTGATGTGCAAATGTCTAAGCCCATTTTCAATTCTTTGGGTGTATTCTGAGAAGTAGGATTCCTGGGTCATCCTGATAATTCTGTGTTCAGTTTTTCCAGTAACCACCAAACTTTTTTCCATAGCAGTTGTATCATTTTACATTTGTACACCAGCAATATACAAGGGTTTCAATCTCTCCACGTCCTCACAACATTTGTTACATTCTGTTTTGTTTTGTTTTTGTTTTTTTTTTTTTGAGACAGAGCCTCAAGGTGTCGCCCTGGGTAGAGTGTCATGGCCTCACAGCAACCTCCAACTCCTGGGCTTAAGCGATTCTCCTGTCTCTGCCTCCCAAGTAGCTGGGACTACAGGTGCCCGCCACAACATCCGGCTATTTTTTTTCTTTTTTGGTTGCAGCCATCATTGTTGTTTGACGGGCCTAGGCTAGATTGAAGAGGTATCTCATTGTGGTTCATCCATCAGTCCTTTTCATTTACCCATCTAGTTATCCAAGCAGTTATCTTTTCATATTGTTTCATCTCATCCATTTTATCCATCATCTTCCCATCTACCTCCAGCTACTATTAGGTTGAACCATACAAAAATGTTCATATTCAACTATCTTTGACCTATAAAAATAGCAAATTCATGTGTTTTCACCTATTCCAATCATAACAACATGATAGAGTCAATGGATTTGACCAGAGGTTATTGAAAGGATCAAGAGAAATCTATCAAAAAGTTATTTTATGAAGTCAAAGTAAAGAAATTCTTAAATAATAGATTTTTTTAATTTGGAATGTTCAGTTACTATAACTGAATATTTGGTGTTTGTTTGTTTGTTTTTGAGACAAAGTCTCACTATGTCACCCTTGGTAAAGTGCCATGGCGTCACTGCTCACAGCAACCTCCAACTCTTGGGCTTAAGCAATTCTCTTGCATCAGTCTCGCAATAGCTGGGACTACAGGCCCCCGCCACAATGCATGGCTATTTTTTTTTTTTTTGCAGTTGTCATTGTTGATTTTAGCTGGCCCAGGCTGGGTTTGAACCCACCAGCCTTGGTGTATGTGGGCAAAACCCTACTCACTGAGCTAAAGGCACCACCTATAACTGAATGTTTGATCTAAGTTATTTGTCTAGATTTCTTTCTTTCCACTCATTCATTGATCCATTAATCCTTCCATCTATCCATCTGCTTCAACCTAACTATCTACATTCCTCTAGTCCACAGCTACCATTTGTTGAGCACTATATCTATTCATTAATCAAGTTATTATTCCATCTGTCCACTTGTTCAACTCTGTATCAGCATTTATCTATCTTTCTACAAACCCAAATAACTCCCCTTCCCTCCAGTACAGATGAATGCTTATTTCTCACTTAGAATATAGCGCCAATATAATAGTAAGTAAATATTATAGTAAGGATAGTAAGCCCTTCCCACCACACATAGACAAAATTATACCAACTTCACTGTAAGGAAGCACTAGGTTATCTCTGGGTAGCAAGATTATAGATGCTTATCTATTATCTTTAAAATTAAAAGTTGATAAATATTCAAAACAAAAAAATATAATTAGAAAACACCTATAAAGATGGACAAGAGAAATCTCGTGGAGTTAAAAGGTAGTATTTGTTAATGTTTTTTGCTTTGTTTTGTTTTTTAAAAAACAAAGTCTCTTGCTCTCTTGCCCAGACTAGAGTGCTATGGGATCAGCTTCGCTCACAGCAGCCTCAAACTCCTGAATTCAAAACAATCCTCCCGCCACAGCCTCCTAAGTAGCTGGGACCACAGGCACCCTCCATGATATTGGCTAATTTTCCATTTTTAGTAGAAACAGGGTCTCAATCTTGCTTAGATTGGTTTTGAACTCCTGAGCTCAAGGGATCCCCCATGTCTCTGCCTCCCAGATGCTAGGATTACAGTTATAGGCCACTGCGCCTGGCCTAATAATGGCTGTATTACGTTTCATTTTTAAAGACAAAGGATAAACCTATTTATTTCAAACCCTGTTTTCTCACTTAATAAAAATGCTGGGAAGTTTTGTTTTTCTTTTAAAGTATGTAATTAAAAGCATTCCAAAAAATTAAAAGCATATTTAAAAAAAGAGAAATTATTTGCAATGTATCTTTAATATATAAAAAGCCCTGAAAATCAATAATAAAAGATGAGCACCCTAAAACCATGAAAAAGAAAATCCTACAATAATATAGATAATACATATATTTTTTAAAGTTCTACCTTACAATAAAGAAATGCAAATAAAAATTAAAATGACCTGTCCTATTGGCATTTTTTTTAATGTGATAGTAGTAGCAGAAGTTTAGGAAAATAGCAACCTTATACAAACAAGACACAGGTGGGAAGACAAACAAGTAAACCTCTAGAGAGCCATTGAACAAAATGTTTCCAAAACCATTAAAATACACAAAGATTCTAACAAATCTACTTCTCAGACTTAAGGGAAAAGATGCACAGAGGGTCTAACAACGTATGTGTCACTGGGATTAAAAAGCCTGGCGGTGACCTAAATACCCACCAAGAGAAGATGAACTAAGCACAGAGGGTCCATCTGTATGTTGGAAACTCAGGCAGGCATTAAGTGTGATGATGCAGATACAAATGTAGATAGATAGCTACTGACCAGAAAGAATGTTCTTGAAATACTAAGTTTTCAAAAGGAAATCAGGATATAAAATAGCAGGTATAATAGAAACCTATTTGTATACACATGAATATACCTAATGTGCCCCATGTGGATGCAGGTGTCTATGTAAGACATACATATAATATGCATATTCTTGTTTATATCTGGAATACCGTATAATAATACACACCAAAAAGTC
The DNA here is from genome assembly GCF_027406575.1 of Nycticebus coucang. Lineage (NCBI taxonomy): Eukaryota > Metazoa > Chordata > Mammalia > Primates > Lorisidae > Nycticebus > Nycticebus coucang. The sequence goes on along the minus strand of NC_069783.1, from coordinate 70,282,322 downwards.
AGTGGAGGTTACCTCTGGGTGGTGAGATTAAGCGGGGAGGACCATTGCTTATCTGTATTTTCTAATTTTTCTGCAGGAATTTTGTACAGAATAATAAGTAAAATAGCAAAAGTCAAATTTGATGCCACCCTTTTTCTGCCCTGTCTCTTTTATAGTGAAGTCCTTTATACGCCTTTGACTTGGGCAAGTGTGCAGGGCGGGGCAGGCAGAAGCCACCCTGGGCAGGCAGCTCTCGCCCCACTGCTGAGACCAGTGTCCCAGAACACTCCATGCAGGTGCCCAAGGGCTTGGCAAAAACCAAGTCACCTTTCTGCAACCAAGGGCCACCCAAACAGGGCTTTAATGATCTGAGGCCACTCTGCTCCCAAGGGGCAGAGCGGAGCTAGAATCCAGGGCTCCCAACTTCCCAGGTTGCCTTTTTCTATAGGTTCACTTTTTTTAAAATTGAGGTAAAATTCACATTACATAAAATTCACCACTTTAACCATTTTAAAGTATACAAATTAGTGGCTAATAGTATATTCACACAGTTATGCTACCATCACCATCATCTAATTCCAGAACATTTTCATTACCCCCCAGAAGAAACTCCATGCCCATCAGCAGTCACTGCCCATTCCCCTCCTCTGCCCCCAATTCCTGGCAACCACTAATCTGTTTTCCATCTCTATGGATGTGCCTATTGCAGATATTTCATATACATGGAGTCACACAGTACTTGTCCCTCTGTGTTGGGCTTTTTTTGCTTAGCATGTTTTCAAGGTTCATCCATGTTGTAGGATGTATCAGTATTTTGTTTCTTTTTATGGCTGAACAATATCCCATTGTATGGGTAGACCACTTTTTCAGCATTAACCTGTATAGTCATGACAGGGCCATTGAACTCAGCTCCTCTCCCAGATCAGCCTGCTGGTCCCCTCCTGGTCCCCATCTCCTACCCCTGCAAGGACACCATCCACCCACCTGCTCTTAGCCCAGAGCTCCCTGCTCTCCAGCTCAGGACTTCAGCACAGCCCTTCCCCACCAGAGCCCTGTCTGAGAGCATGGGCGTGGAACCCATGTTTGGTCATTTGGTCAGTCACTCAGTGCAAGGGTAAAGAGTGACATGAGCCCTTGACAGACTGGGGTGGGGGGGCATCCTGTAGAGCAAGCGTCCTCAAACTTTTTAAACAGGGGGCCAATTCACTGTCCCTCAGACCATTGGAGGGCTGAACTATAGTTTAAAAGAAAAACTATGAACAAATTCCTATGCACACTGCACATATCTTATTTTGAAGTAAAAAAACAAAACGGGAACAAATACAATCACACCGCCTCATGTGGCTGGCAGGCCGCAGTTTGAGGACCCCTGCTGTAGAGTGTGAAGCATACAGCTGGCTTCAACCTGTGCTTCCCTGCCTTCCTTTCCTGAGTCCCACCATCCCCATGGCCCAGGGTCCCAGGCCACCTCCCATCACTGTGTGTCACACATCTCACTCAGCCTGGGGACCCCACAACCTTGAGCTTCCTGAAGGCAGAAAGTAGGATACCCCCCTGCTAGGCTTCCCAAAGGATCCAAACCAGTGGCACAGGCCCAGTGGGGGTTCTGGGATAGCTCTTGATGTGCAGAGGAGGACTGACAGAAATGATGCTTACCCAGAAAGTCATCAAAGGAGAACTTGTCGTTGTCCCAGATCTGGAGTACCACATGTGCTGGGATTTTGCTCTCTGTCTTGTCCAGCCTCCAGAAGGCATCCTGACCCAGAGTGGGAGCAGATAAGGAAGCAGAGAAGCACAGTCAGAGAGGCAGTGGAACAGTGTCCCCAGGAGTCTTGCGAGAGCCAGATCCTGGTGGAAGACTGAAAAGGCACTGTACAAAGTCCCAAAAGGGTACCAGGCAGGCTCACTTCACACATGATGGCTCCTTTAATCCTCCCAATTCTGTAAATAAAGGTAATCACTCCCATTGCACAGATTGTGAAGGACAGGCTTGGAGAAGTTAAAGGAATTTGCCCAAAGTCTGACCACTAATAATAATATTAATATTGTACTGCCTATGTGTCAGCCCTCTGCCACTATGGGTTCGGTTAACCTTCCAACAACTTAAAGGAGATGCTATTTTTACAACTGAGGAAAACAAAGAAAGTAATTAGTCCAAGGTCACACAGCTTGGATTCAAACCCAGGCAGCCAAGTTCCAGAGTCCTGCTCTGCACATTTGATCTCTAGGTCAGAGCCGGCTGGCTGAGAACCTAGGGGACCCCACCTTCCCCGGCTGTTGCTAGCAGGATCCCCCAGTTGCACTGCTGTAAGCAGCTGGCACTGGAACCCAGACCCTGGCTCCTCCCTCTGCACCTCACCTGCCTGCACCCCCGAGGCTTTCCCCAGGAGAAAGCTAAAGCCCACGGGCTGGGAAGGGAGAAGAGGGGCCCTTATCACCCACTTCACTCCCTCAGACCAGCTCTGCCCAGGACAAGGTTATCTTGGGCTTCTTCCCACAGAAGCGTCCTGGAGCAACTGAGAGATGTGGGATGGGACACAGGGAGGCTTGGGTTCCTCCTGGGGCCCAGCCATGCTTCACTCAAAGCATTGTCACTGAGGCTTTCACATCAGCTTGTTCTCTGTTATGTCACTATAGCTGTCCCTGGGTAGGTAGCAAGGACCGGAAGCAATCTTACCAATCTGCAGGTAGTGGGTACCAGGTACCAAGCATCAGGTCAGAGCAGGGCCCTGGACCCAACTCTGTGGAGGATAGGCTCCTCACTGCTGACAACACAGAGTTTGTCTGGCCTTGGATGCCTGGTAAACACAGCCTTGCCGCCCAGCCAGGGCTTGCTGTGGCCACCCCAGCCTCAGAGGCTGTCCAGGCACATCCTAGTGAGCTCCAGAATCTAAGACCATGACCACTGGCCCCCGAGGAATGAGCACCCAGCCTCAGGCCAGACTGCTGCCCGGACTGAGGAAGGGGCTTAGTCCCCAGTGGGCCCCTTGCCCCCAGCCCTCTGTCTGGTGCCTCCCCCCTTCCGGCCTCAACCCCCAGCCCTTCTGCAGGTGCCTCCCTCCTCTGGTGAGCTTTTATGGCCCGCTCCACAGGCCCGCCTGCACAGGGCCGGCATCCTCCGCTCCTCTGGCCGGCTTGGTTTATGGGCTCGGTAATGAGCCAGAGGTTCAAACGGCCCCTGGTGGGAGCAGCTGGGCTGGGGCTCCAGCCTGGAGAACGAGCCCCCCCAGGTCCCTGGTGCTCATTATGCTCCTGGCCTGGGCCCTTTTACTAGCTGTTTATTTGCAGGGTGGGTGCCTGACGTGCAGGCGGGCCCCAGTGGGCATGCTGGGCTCCAGGTGGGGAGCTGGGCCGGGCGACCAGTGGTGGTTCAAAGCAGCTGGATGAAAGGAGACCTTGTACTTTACGACAGTCTCGTCTGGTTAATGGGGTCCCTGGAGGGCCTGCCTGCCAGAGGCCCTGAACCTCATGGCAGAGGGCTGGCTCTGCAGCAGGCCTGGAGAGCCACAGGCTGTGCAGTGCCCCTGTGCCAAGCCATCCCAGACTCAGCCTTCACCCCAGACCAGCTAATTGGTGCCCCACTGTGGGCCGGCTCTGCCTGCATCCCAGGTCCTTTCTCCCACAGAGGGATGCTGACTGCCTTGCAGGTGATTTCAGAACCACCCAACCTCCTCTCTAACCTTCAACCCACCTCCCTAGAGCCTGGTGTCATACAGAGTTCCCATCCCCAGCCTCTCCTTGGACTCCTTAACTCTCCCCACCCCTTCATCCTCCTGGTCTGGCCCAGACTGTCAGGCCAAGCTGCTCCTTCCAAGTCTTCAAACCCCCTCTTCCCCTGGATTCCCCACTGTGAGTCAACACACTGTCTCCTTCCTTCTGACCAGAGACTACAATACACTGCAAATTCTTAGTCAGCAGCCCCCAGGGGCCCTCGGACCTGCCAGGTAACACTCCTCTGTGCCACCAGTCAGCATTGCAGCCCCTCCCTCTCTTCTCCCCCTCTCTCACTCAGCCTAACAGCCATTTCCAGCCTTTGCCATTTGTCTCAAATCACCTGCCACAATGCCAAACTATCTCCTCTTACTTCAGAGAAAAAAAACCAGAACCTCCCTTCCTGCCACTCCTTGCCCACACTGCCACCTGCCACAATGCGGGGCTACCCCACCCCCCACACTTCTCAGGCTGGGTTCCCCATCCACAGGAGCCACTTGCCGGTGAGCCCCAGAAATGGTCTGCAGAAGCATGATGCCCTTCTATGTCCCCATCCTCTGAGGTCCACAGAAAAGGGAGTGAGGCACTGAACACAGGCAAACAGGACTGGACCCACGCACAGTCTGCGCTTTCCTTGACTTCATAGAACCACTGCTAAATTCTGCTTTCTGGCAGTCACTACACCGCAACCCCTGGGCTAAATAATCCATCAAACCATGTCTAATCCATGTTTTCTTTTGTTTGATGCCTTCAGAATGTTCAGCAGAACATTTTCGTTTCTTTAAAGTATGGAGGATCCTGCATGTTGGGCTGGGAGGGTCATGTGGAAAGGATGTAAGAAGAGAATGAAGAAGAGACGGGCACTCAAGTGCATCGTGTATGTCCCTCTTCAGGCCACTCACTTCTGACCTCAGGACGGAAGGAAGAGGCACAGAAGCTTCTAGGCTTGAAGCCTTGCGCCACCTCTGGAAGGAAGTCGGGGAGTAGAACCTAAACACCAGAAAGGCATTTACCCGGCGCAGCAGGAGAGCACCTGGAGCAGAAAGTGATGCCAGGTGGGACGAGTGGGCAGCACTCCAGCACTCCTGAGCCCCTCACTGCCCGCAGCACCCCTTCCTGAGCTCTGGTGGCTGCTCTTTGAGAGTAGGCCTGGTGCCACCAGGAGGAAGCCAGCTGCCCTCAAGCACTCCCATTTTGGGGATAAAAAGTCGATGGCCCAGAGGAGACCTGAACTAGGAGACGCAAAGACTGAAGCCCCCAATCCACACCCGTCCTGGGGTGTTCCACCTCCGGTGAGAGGTGAGGAGTGGAGAAAGGAAGGCATCAGCTTCAGGACCAGATGTGCGGTCACTTCTAGTGACTGGTCAGCTCAGAAAGTGACCACAGGCACCAGACACAGATATTGGGATCCAGGCAGCGGGAGAGACTTAGCCAAGCACTCCCGATCCTGGGGACATGATGTGCAGGCCTGGCTGGCCCTCTGGGGAAGCTGCTCCTGTGGGGTCTGCCACACTGCCCCTTTGAAGGTCATGCTAGGTTTCTGAGACTGTCAACCTTAGAGCCAATGGTGACAGCTCTGCTGTTGATGGCAAAGAGGGAAGAAGAAAACAAAGAAGTGGGGTGGTGAGGTCAAGGGGATGCTTTGTTAGTAAACATAGCAGTAGTAGTGCCATGAATGATAGCACAGTATAATAGTGACATGGGCAACGAAGGTGACATGTGTGGGCAGTGGTGGGCCGTGGAAGTGACATGAGCAGAGATGGGCAGTGATGGTGACATGAACAGTGGTGGTGGGTACCACGCAGGGATGGTGTTGGTAGCATATGGTGTGGAGCACTGCTGAGGTTGTGACACCAGCCCACTCATCACTTGGTCAGGGGGTCGTGCTGGCATTAGTAAGCACTGGGACTGGCACCATCGGGAGACAGAAGGTCACTCACCTTCTTGGCGATGATGCAGACTTGCTCAGCTGGCAGGTAGTCAAAGGGGAAAATGAACCTCCAGTTAAAGTTGCCCTCGCCTCCCAGGGAGCGATAATGCACATCTGTCTTTTGCTTGTGTTCTTCAAAGCCGATCATCCAACTAGATGTACGTGATTTAACAGAACATTTTTCATCAAGATTCCCAACACAGTGTACATCCTCAACTTGGCCAAGCAGGGAATTAAGAAGGTAAGTGAGCTTGGAAATTATTTTGCAAAAATAATCCCCAGGAAATCTGCATGATGCACACACTGTGCCATAAGTTTGAAAATGTCAACTTCTCAGCCACTCTTGAAGGGTGTCCTCACACCTTTAAGTTCTACCAAAGGTTTAGTGAAGCAGAAGAAGTCTGGTGGGAGAGCAATTTCCCAAAGGCAGAGCCGACCCTGTGTACCCCTCCTTCGAAACTTATTCGCTTTGCCCTTCCCAGTACCCAAAGTCCCCACTGGGCTAGACCCGAAGGGAACAAAGACGACACAGTGAGCTGGGACCAGGGGGACAGTGGGTTCCTACCCTTTCACATAAATGTCGCTCATCTTCTCCCCCGTGATGCTGAGGTCATCCAGGATCACATCTCTGGTGTTCCAGATGATACAACGCAGGAAAAACCTGGGGAGAACAATGACTCCTATCTGCATAGATTTCCTACCAAAGGGTGGGAAGTCCTTGGCTGAGAAGCCAAAAGCCCACTTACCTGAGAAGACTAGACACCTGCCTAGCTGGACACCTGGCCAGACCCAAACAAGAGCTGCACTCTGTGGCCCAAGTGGCTCGAAGCCTGGCCAAAGAGTGACCTGGTTCCACCCACAGCAGGTTGTGACCCTCCCCCACCCAGCTCAGCTCAGAGCCCAGTTGGCCAAGTCACCTTCTGGCTCTTCGGGGAGTGATGTTGAAGGGAGGTCCAGGCCGCCCCAGGGCCTTCGGAAACAGGTCGACCCACATCTGCAGCTTCCCCTGTGAAGACAGGGGCCCATTCTCTCTCCACCCTTTCCTTCAACCAGCAGTCACCAAGCACCTGCTCTGTGCCAGATGCTGGGGGAATAGGGCAGAGAAACCCCAGCCCTGCAATGTGGGGACCCTACACAAGGGATTCCCGGGACTCCAGGGCTGACTGCAGAGGTGAGCCACAGCCCCATAGGCTACTAGCTTGGGCCTATGCCTGGGGGTAAAGGGTCAGGAAAGGTTTCTCAGATATGGTGATGGTTGAGCTAAGTCTTGGTGACCAGGAGAATGGTATGTGCAAAGTTGTGGCCAGTTAGGAGGGCTCAGGTGTCCCCGACAGGACATGACCCCCCTACTGCCCCTCAGACCCCTTTTTCTCTACAAGCCAGATGTGATTTTTGTCCCATGTTAGAGAAGAAGAAGCGAAAGTTGCTTCTGCAGGGTAAGTTTCCACACCTGCTATGCTAGTCTAGTGGGGGCTGGTAGCCAAAGACCTCGGGAAGCGAGAGCTGCGTTCCAGACAACAGGGATGAGTCGTCTGGCATTCACAGGCACCTTCATGGCTCACTTTGCCTGTAACCTTGTCTTTTCTTCCTCCTCCCCAAACCAGCTCTGAGCTCACTTCCTCCCCTGGTCACTGTCCCAAGCTTGCTATCTGTGCTCACCCCCCTGCCAATCACTGCAACCCAGCACAGGGCCAGCCATCTGAGACTGAGTCACTGACAGATGGCAGTGGGGCGGGGGCCCCCTGAGGCCGGGATGAAACAGCAGGCTGAGAATTCGGGCAGGAGTCAGGGGCTGGGCCTATGCAGGGATGAAGGAGGTGGCTCAGATTTGTTCCCCAGGCTCTGAGGGCTGGAGGCAGCCAGAGGAGGCTGGGCTCTAGAGATCCTATCACAGGTCAACAGTGGCAGCCACTTAGACTCAAGAACAGGTCAAGGAAGGACTGACCAAAACCCAAGGTCCCTAATGGTTCCTCTGTGATATTCACATTCTCCTTGGGGTGGGACTGTCTAAGTTGGAGGACTCTGTCGCCCAAGGGTTGAGGTCCTACCTGCTCAATGTCTGGCTGCAGTGGGCTGTAGAGGGGCCGTGACTCCACATGCTCTGGGACCAGGCCTTGCTGCTGAAGGACATGCAAAGCCAAACGCTCTTCCACTGGGCCCAGGTGTGGGTTTGGGATCATGCCAGCCTCTGTCCCAGAAAGAAGACAGAAAAGTTGCAGGAGCCAGGTGAGGGAGAGAAAGCAGGAGGGTGAGCAATGAGCAGCCCCAGTGAGCAGGCTGAGGAGGGCTGCCATAAGCCACTGTAGTCTCACCCCAAGCCCAGGCACACTTGGTCTGGTTCTCTCTCATATCCCACTTTCTGTAGCGGATTTCCTAGCCCTTGCTATCAATGGGCTCCAGGCATAAAATCCAGACTCACTATTGCCACCATTTCTACCAAGCCTCTTCTGTAAGAGTTCTTCTTCCTCTTTTCCACCAGTATTAATCATTCTCATCTGCCAAAGCCCACCCTTTCCGGGAAGCCCTCCCTGACTGCTCCCAACTCTGAGTCTCAGCAGATCTGGCGACCTAGCATTGTTAGTACTATTCTCTGGCTCATGTAACTCATTCTATTAGTAGCAGTAGCTAAAATAATTGTAAGAACAGAAAATACTTCCAGAGCAGGACCCATGTGCCAAGCATTGTTCTTCATGGATATTAGCACATTTAATTCTATAATGTCCCTGTAAGGTAAGTGTTGTAATTACCCCCATTGTATAAACGAAAAATCTGTGTGGAAAAGCAAAATAACTAAGAAAATGCTATGAAAGCTATGTTAACTAGTGTGATGAAAATGTGTCAAACGATCTATGAACCAAGTGTATGGTGCCCCATGATCATATTAATGTACATAGCTATGATTTAATAAAAATTAAAAAAAAGAAAAGCCACACAGCTAGGAAGCTGAGATCACATGCTCATTTAGGAAAGATGCAAAACTAGTCCCATGCTATCCCCTGGGACTTCCCAGATACAACTCCTCCCTGACAGGGTGGGCCAAAGATTGGTGCTATAGGTGGGGAGAAGATATGGGGTAGCCCTGACCTGAGCACCCAGCCAATCAGCTAGCAACCTGAACTTGGAGCCTTGATTTGAGGGTGATGGTGGTCCACATGCATCTACACGTACACATGCACACACAGGTGCATGCCCCCAGGTGAGCCCACACACACCAACTCAGATTCTCATGTACACACACACATTAACCTATCAGACCTGCCCCGCCTATGTTAAAGGAACCTCCCCCGCCAAAAGCAAGATGCCCCAGAAGGAATCTGGCTCTGCTCCTGACTGGCCGGGCGACATTGGGCAGGTCATTAACCACTCTTGGCCTCAATGGCTTCACTGTAAAAACAGACAGATGTTAGACCTTACCATCTCTAGCTTTCTGGCTTTTGTTTCCCAGACTTTATGACCATGAGCCCTGGTCCGTATGATAAAGTTGCTCACAGACTAGTAGAAGGAAATGAGACTACCCTCAAAACAGATGCATGTTCTATTGGGGAAAAGCCTGGGGGTTGGGATGCCTAATGGTTGAGCCTGGTTCAGCCACAACCTGAGAGAGTCAGTAAACCAGAACAAGGAGGAGGGGGATGGCAGATGGGGCATCAAAGCCATCATTCCACTTTTATAACCTTGGCACCAGCTCTGACTTCAAACACATTGAAGCAACCAGGAGGTGAGGGGCTAGCTGGGCCTGTAAACACCTCCAAGGAGGCTGAGCTGCTCTGGGTGGGTGATACAGACCTGTGGGCATCTCAGACACACAGAGAGCACATGGCAGGATTCCCAGCCGAGAGTGCTGTGCAGAACTGGGTGACAGGGGAGGGGGTGAGGGACTACAGGGTGCTCTGTAGTCTGTTCTTTGTATGCCTGCTCTTTGTATGCCTTAGGTGCACAGGCTGAGGGTGGGACTTGGAGGGTACCATCAAGGTCAAGCTGGCAGGCTAACACAGTTCAAGCAGAAAACTGTTTCTCAGAGGTGGCTTGTATCCCATGCTTCAAACAAGGTCCGATCATCCAAAGCCAGTAGATTGATCCTAATCTGACCCTGACACTGGCTTGAGACTCATCCCCCCATCTTGACTATGGATGGTCCCTGACCTGGCCTTGGATTTAGGTCTGACCCCAGCCCCACCCTGACCTCTCACTTTCAGAGTGGCATCACAGGTAAGCACTATCCCCAAAGAACCGAGTGCAAGTGCGGCCCATTTGTGCTGCCCTGGGGAGATCCAAGCCACAGCCTGCAGATGTGAGTTGTGTTCACTTGGGCCCTTTATGGGAGGAAAGGGTCTAATGAGAGACAAGGAAGGGGAAGGAGAGGGAGAGCCCCAGCATGGGCTGGGATTGCATGGCAGCTCACCTATCTCTTCAATGGTGTATTCTTTATCCTGAAACAGCACTCGGTCTGTCCGGTACACAGGGGCCTTGACCCTGCGCTGCTGGCAGAAGAGGTGGAGAAGCTGAGAGGGGCGGAGCTGGTCCCTCCACTGGTTTGGTCCAGAGCTGAGGCCCAAGCACAAGACAAAGATGAGACACTCCAAGGACAGGTACGAGGGCAGAAGAGCATGCAGTGATGTATGTACCCTCACACACAGCAGCACCCACATCTGATCACTCATCATGAATGGGCATTCCCACTATACAGATGAAGAAACCGAGGCCAGAGAGAAAAGGACTTGTTTAAGTATGCATGTAATTGGAACTAAACTGTTTCCAATCTCCAGAGTTAGAGAATCAGACCCAAACAAATCCCAAGATGATAGGAAGAGGAGTGCTGTCTACACGTGAGTTCCCCTTACATAAACTGTCACAAAATTCCCAGCTGGGGTCCATGTGTCCTACCATTTATCCCCCTTCCTTTTTCCCTTCCATCCTTCTCTTTCCTGTTTCAGGTGCCCAGCATTGTAGAGGCCCTCTGAGGAACATCAAAGAGAACTGGATCATAGCAGCACGATGAAGAGCCAGTCCTTAGAGGCATACACACGGGTTCAAATCCTAACCCTACCACTTACGAGCTGCCCCTGGGCCTCAGTTTCCTCAACTGTGTAATGGGGATAAGACCCCCACTGGACTCCATGAGAGAAGGCCAAGGTAATACTAAGCCTGGGACTGGCACATGGTGAGTGCTCAGGAGACAGGGGTGGTTTGTATCACAGAAGCAGCCACCCCCACACACATACACACAATAGGTCTGTGGGAGTCCACAGCGAGCCCCAAACTTGGACAGCAGCCTGTTCTCCAGGTCGATGACTGTCTCCCCAATCTTTTCATCCTTGGAGAGGAGGTCGTAGTCATAGAGAGTGATCTTCAGGTCCTTCTCCAGGGGCAAAGTGCAGGTCAGCTCAAACATCCTGCAGGAGGGCAGAGGGCAGGACGCCACAGGCTCCCTGATGTTGCCCCATATAGCCCCACTTCCAGGGGCTGGAGCTCAGAAGCCATCCCAGGGAGTCCAGTCTCCTCAGGCCTCCTGTCTCTCACAGCACCCTGTCCACAGCACTGCTGTCCTGGGCTTGTCTGAGAGAGTGAGAGTGAGTGTGTGTGCATGCACGTGTGTGGGAGGGATGGGGGGACAGGACTATCCCAAATAAACTGGGCTGGGCACACAGGAGGTGCCTGCTGGAGGGGCTACACATGACAGAACAAACTGGAACAGAACTTTAAACTGAAGTCTCTACCACAACACTAGGAGACAAGTGATGTGACACTCCAGAACCAGGTGCTGGACTTTGGGATTGACCAAGGGACCCATTTTCTGGACTTCTGGGCCTTCATACCTACTCCCGGGGTAGAATGGAGGAGGCACTTGTGAGAAGACTCCTTTAGGGCGCTCCTGCTGTAGCTAAGATTTCCACCTACCACAGGGGTCAAAGGTGAGGGTATTCTCCCTTCTCCCATTGAAATGAGTTCCCAGCAAGTGGGAGACACAGGTCTGGCACACGTCATGCTCGAGGAAGCTAAAGCAGCTTGTGGCAGAAACTAGAGCAGGGGCCACATTTGGAAGGAACTGCTGGGGGAGGAATGCAAGGACCTCCCGGGAGGAGAGAGGCCATCACAAGGCCAGACCAGAGCCGCTCTAAATCCTGCTCCATGGGCCCTCCCAGGGGTCCCAAAAGCAAGAGACTGGATTGGACAGTCTGAGAACCAGGAGCTTGGGGCAGTCAGCCAAAGGGGCAGCGAATCAGCCACATCCCGGGAGGCACAGTGGGAGGGTCATGGGGGTCTCTGAGAGCCTCCAGAAAGCACCCACAGGAAGATAAATAGGCTTTAAGTTTTGCCACTCAGAGAGTGCCCAGACAACAAGGGCAGGTGAGATGGGCCTTGTAGTCCTGGCCCTGCAGGAGTTAGAAACCTTGGGGCCAGCCAGAGGGGAGAGGGGAGAATCACTAAACAGGGGAAGAAAGGAAGGCACACACATACCCTCAAAGTGGCCCCAGCAGGAGAGGGGAAAGTACTCCCTTGGAGATGTAAGGGGACTCATGATTACACAGGAGTGGGCACTTGAGTGGGCCTTCTGAGTATGGTCAAGACCATGGGTTTGTTGACTTAAAATGGCTGAACTCAAAGTGATCAGGAAGACTACCTGCCTGTCACTTTCCACACAGGGAAGGGAAAGGTGACCCGACAGAATAAGTGCTCATGGGGTCCTGGCAGACAGAGCAAAGCTGTGCTTTGATTCCATCTCATGAGTTCCACACACGGGTTATGGAATGGAAGAGCTGCTGCTGTGATCTGAGGGAGGCCTGGACGGAATTTGGGGGAGATGGGGAAAAAGGAGTAGGAGGGATTTGTTTCTGCACTGGCCCCCCACCTGCCCTGGGCCCTGACATTCCCTCCTGTGGAAAGGCCTCACACCAGCGGTGGAGCTCAGTAGAGCTCCTCTTTCCCACGCACCACCCTGCCTCCCACTCTAGATTGGTGGTGGCCCATCTTCAGGCCTGTGTCCTCTTCAAAAACTGCACTTCACCAGACTGATTGGGTCTTCACTGCAGGGTGAAGACCAACTCGATAGACACTGGCTATAAATACAATGTATTGCATGTGATGATATCAGAACATCAGGCACCTGCTCCTATGGGAGCTCTCCGAGAAATAGCCCCCAATGCACTTCTCCCTTTTCTGCCCAAAGCAGCTCACATCCAAACAGCAATTCAGGATGTTAGGAGCTACTCCCATGCAGTGGGCATTGATCCTTCCTTTCCTTGTTCTTAGATTTCAAGAATCATTTTGCCATCCTGGGTCTACATGCTCTTCTAGCTATTGCTATAGATACATACACGTGGGGTACTTACAGAGAATAATTACTAAATGCACTGTAAACCGAATTGGATACTGAGATGTTGGTAAAAGGACATTAGTGAAGAAATGGATGAAATTCTAATAAAGTCTACAGTTTAGCTAATAATAATATACTATGTCAAGCTCTTTATTTTGACAAATATACAGTGGCTAGGTAAGATGTTAACAGTGGGAGAAATTGAGCAAAGGGTATATGAGAACTCTGTACTATCTTTGTAACTTTTCTATACATCTGAAATTATTCCAAAGTAAGAGTTCATCTAAAAAAAATTAGCAAATTCATCTTTTAAGCTTCCATGTAGATTTCTGATCTTAGAGGTAATTGTGTTCAACCAGGAATTTCTGCTGGGACACAATCCTTTAGCACATTAATAAAAGGGCTGGCTAGGTCACGGGCGGTGGGGTGGGGCAGGGAAGGGGAGAGCAGAGAGAGAAAGAAGGAGGGAGGGGTGGGGAAAGTGAGAGCAGAGAGAGGGAAGGGGGGGAGCCTTGGTGTGTGCCACACCTTTTGGGAGCAAGACACGATTGCAAGAGGGACTTTACCTAACAAATGCAATCAGTGTAACCTGGCTTATTGTACCTTCAATGAATCCCCAACAATAAAAAAAAAAAAAAAAATAGGCTGAAAATAAAATATAAAAAAAAAAAAAAAGGCTGGCTAAAGCTATGCCCCCATAGACATGGGAAATTTAAGGAATATAAATATGCTCCAAGAAGAGGTTGCATATCCCCCCACATACTATACTGTGAGTATCCAGATTGGCTCCTGCCCCACTTACTTTCCAAATACAGGCTCCAGGGTACAGGGGATATAGTTTTCCTGGTCACTCACTGATTTCTTCCCTATGGAGATCTTGATGTAAGGATCACACTGAAGGAGGAGACAGAAACACTTAAGTGAAATCACTTTCCCAGCATGACTTTGGGGCTCTTCAGTCTCTGGCCTCCAGAAGGAATAAGGTGGCCAGCCATTGGGAAGAAACCCCATCCTACACACCACACCACACCACTTGGCCCAGATATGGGTTTCCCGCCTTGGTTCTACCAATGGAAACGGGCTGTCTGCATCTTCCATCTACCCAGTCCTGGGAGAGCCAGGTGAGGGCTGGACTCATGTGCTCAGAAACACAATAATCTCTATTACATGTATGATGAGTCCAGGCTGGAATCTTCTCTGCAGCCTCAGCTTAAGCACATGGAAACTAAAGAAAGATGGTCAGACTTTGTCAAACTAAGCTAGCCCAGGCCAGCCTCCTGCAGGCAACAGTACCCCTTCAGCCAGCCTCCTTGGGCTATAAAGTGCTCAAGGTTAGTCTGGCATCAAGATGGCTTCAAGTATATAAACTAACCCACTGGCCATGACCATGTCTTAGAGGTTACTAGTGTTGCCAAGGCTGAGGACTGTTCTACTCTGTCATGTGGTCTGATGACTTCATACCCTTGAAAGGCAGGTCCTAGGTCTTTACCCCCCACACACCTCAAGGACATAGCTAGGCCTAAGGAAGTGACAGAAGACTTCAGCCTCATACCTCCAAACTCCAAATATCCCCCAGCCCTGCCTCTCTTCTCTCCTTTTCATCTCTCCTCCCAGCTTTACTCTGTCTCCCCTGCCACCTCCCCATAATTCCAGTCTTCTTCCTTCCTTCAAATCTCCCTTCTCCATCTCAGGCCAGAACTAGTGTGAGACAGCTGAGGCATTTGTCTTAGGCTCAACATTTATGGGAGAGCCAAAATATATAGTTATCAAAATAAGCACTATTTTAACGCAACATTTTAAAAACTAAAATCAATGCCAATTGCCTGTAATTAACAAAATTTTGAGTAAAGACAAGAACGAGCTTCTCCTTGCCTCTGGCTCCTCTGTGGCCAGGCACAACAGTTACTAGACCTGCTTCTTCCCACGGACCATGGAAACCCCTACCAAGTCCACTCCCAGCCTATACCTTCCACCTTATGTTATCTCTATGGTGGATCCTTGTTCTAGACATATATTAAGTAATCTTTTAACGTTTGCCTATGCTTTTGACCCCTCTTAAAATACTATTTTCTTCTTCCTCCTAGTCTATCAAAACTCCATAGCCTTAAGAGTCCTGTGCCTTCCAAGAAGCCTTCCCTATCTTTCCAAAGTCCTATAATGACTTTGGCCTTTTCCAACCTCCTAGAACACTTGATCTTTAAAAGAACTCCATTCAGTCATGTCTCACTTCTGTGTGTGTTTATCTGATTTCATGGCTTACTGTGAACCCTTTGGGCAGAGATTGTTCCAGATGCTGCAGGCCATTCTTACCTGAGCCTGCTGTTTTGGGGCAGGGAAGGGCTATAGGGATGTTACCTTCCCATTGAGGTCCTTGGGCTGCAGTCCAAATGCTCGGACAATGTAGATGCGGACCAAGCACTCCTGGGGCCCCTGAGCAGCCATCTGGTGGAACTGTCTTGGGGGCAGGGGGATTGCTGGGTCTTCTGGGAGAGGATAAATTTTGAAGCGCCCCTGGAAAGAATGAGGGATTAACTTTTATTTTTATCATCATTGTCACCCACACACTCACCATCATGACCATTACTCTCATCTCTACAAGAGTCATCACTAAGAGATCACCAAGCCCAATGGCATCGCATCACTACCATCAGATTCCACACCAGCAGCCTCACCACCTCTGTCAACTTTACCACCTCCGTGACCCACATGGTCACCAACACCAGCACCAGGGTCACCACTGCAGATATTACCCCTCTCCCTTCACTGGTGGTTGCAATATCACAGTCTTAGGCCCACCTGGGTTGGGACACATTTTCAGTGACTTACTTTAAACTCCCCAATGATAGAAGGATCTTCTGTCTCCTCCTGGGTCTTGCCCCGATAGAGCTTGAAGGTGTTGCAAAAGTCAGAAAGGCCCTCAAAGGCCTCCACCTTCTCCAGTTGTGTGTCATAGACCTGCCACATGTGGGGGATAAGAGAAGGGGACAAGGGAAAGAGAGAAAGCAAAGGAAAAGCAAAGGGACAGCAAAGGAAAAGGGAACAAGAAAAGGAAGAGGACCATGAGCATATAGAGAGAAAAGGAACAGAGAAGAGGAAAACAACGGAGAAGACCAAAACATAGTAAATGAACAAAAGCAGACGAGGAGAAGTGGAGAGAGGTAAGAGAGGAAACCAAGAAGGAACAGAGGCAGAGAGAAAAGAAAACCACAGGGAAGGGAACAAGAGGGAAGACATTTATTTGTTTAGCTCCATTAGGGAAGAGGGTTTTCTGGTTAATAAAATAAATATTCTGGTACCCAAAAGTCATCATAGACATGCATGATGCATTTTCTTTTTATTAAATCATAGCTGTGTACATAAATATGATCATGGGGCACCCTAGCTATGTCAACTAATGAGATGAAAATGTGCATGATGCATTTTCTAAGACAATAAGATCACAAACAAATGAAAATTCACCTTGTTATTTGAGGACTAAGACACAACTCTGGAAAATTAACAGGTCAGCAATTCAAGCAAAAATGCTTACTGTACAATATGTCCAATGACTGTGGTATCAAATATCAAGCCAAGTGTATCTTGAGCACCATTTTAAATTTGTTAACTCCATTATTTACTTATCTCCTCTCAAACATCCGTACTATTATTTGTTAGAGCAATGTTTTGAAATTTCTTAGGCTTAAGTAAAGCAGATTTTTATTACAGATGATAAATGTACCTAATAAACTAATAATCCCCTGTTTCAACTGAAAATTGAGAAATTAGCTGTGGCGGGCACCTGTAGTCCAGCTACTCGGAAAGCTGAGGCATGAGGACCACTTGAGTTTGAGGTTGCTTGAGCTATGATAATGCCACGGCACTCTACCCAGGGCAAGAGAGCAAGGACTTTGTTTAAAAAAAAAAAAAAAAAAAAAACATGGTACCACTAAATTTCTAATTTGCACTTATTTGAATACTAGAGAAACTGGAGTGGGTTTTATCAGCCACTTGTATTCTCTCATTGCGAACTTGTCAATGGCTCATCCTGGTCACTTGTCCATTTCTCAACTATTCATGTCTGTTTCTTTGAGGTGGTGATTTGAGAGAGCTCTCTGTATGTAAAGGATATTAACTTCGAATGAACTGCAAATATTTTGTTCCAGTTTGTCACATGCCTTCCAATTGTGTTTCTGATATGCTTATATTTTCATTTGTCTGTATTTTATTATGTTTATTTTTTTTTCCCTAAATCATAAATTTCTACATAGTCTGATCTAAAGACTTTGTCTTTATAGCTTCTGCCTTTCAAATTAGGCTCAGAATGCCTTCACAGCATAATTATTCAGCATTCAATTTGAGTTGGTCCATGGTCTTAGGTAAGAATTCAACTTATTTTTTTCACCAAATAGTTAAGCAATTACTGAAGCACCATCTTTGTTTACACTATTTCTTTTCTTCGCAGTAATTTGTATCGTACATTAAATGTTTACCTATCTTTTTCTTTGTTGATCTTTCTATTCTGCTACTTCTCCAATTTTAATTACTGAACCCCTATAACCTATTTTATTACCTGACATTCTTCCAAAATGAAATTTTGAAACATTAAGTCCAGTTTTCAGTAAAATTGGAATTTTTATTTGACTTGCATTAAGCTTGAAATTAATTTTGGACAGGAGAAATAATATCTCTGTAGTGTTAACATTTTTATCCAACGATCTGATTCTCAATTTATTCCATTTCTTTTATTATATATTGTCATCTTCACAGAGAGGCTACACTTATTGTTGAGTTTGTTCCTCATTAAACTTAATCTTTTTGTTGGTATTGTGAATCTTTTACTAGATTTTCACAATAGATGCTGCCATCTTCCTAGGCTCTCCTGACAGCTCTCTTTAGGTGCTCAAGCAAGTCACTTGCACACAGTAACAATTTTGTCTCCCCTTTCTAAAATGAATAGCCTATTTCTTTGTGTTGACATTGAAATGGTTAGAACACACAGAATAATGGTAGATGATAAAGTGAATGTGATCATGGGGAGTCTTCTTGTTCCTGTCAAAAGGACTGTCTAGCATTTCACTTAGTACCTTAGCCTAGACTGGATCACAGAGTGCTTTGATAATCTATAATCAATAAGTCTGGGATCTCTTCTCAGACAAATGCATCTGTAGATATGCTTGAAAGACACAGGTTCAATTTGGGGGGTAAAGAGTGTTTCTGAAATTGTGAAATTGGATGCTGGCTATTGGTTTGAGAAGTGTATTTTATAACATTAAGGAAACCCCTTTCTATTTCCAATACGTTATTGTTCTTATGAATCATCAATGGATGTTGAACTTTATCAAATGCTTTTCAGCACTGACTGAAACAATCTTTGTTAATTCTACATATTTGATAGGATGAATAATGTTAATGATTCCCTAATGTTGAACTCTACATCCTGCAATAAAGTCAATTTGGCTATCATAACTTACTATTTTTAGATTTCACTTGCTGTTATTTAAAATTTTATACACATATTCATTTCATAAATAAATGACATTTATATGTACCGTTGTGTTTTATTGGATTTGGTGGTAAGATAATTCTACTTGTATAAAAATCAAGGTTTTCTACCTTTCAACTTTTTTCTCTGCTGTGAAAATTAAAATAATGTTTTAATATACGTACCACAGGAATTACTTAATCTTTGAAAATCTGAGAAATTCCCTTTATAGTCAGTTCCCTGGCTCTTTCTTTGGAAGTAATTCTTTGATAATTTTCCTGCTTCTTTCATATTTTTTCTGTTGCTTTTTGAGACAGTGGTGGCATTTCTTTTTGACTTCATATTATCTCATTTCTAGGCAGTTTTGATATCCATTCATTCACATGGAAACACAAAAATTATCTAAAATGCCCTAACTCTCCATTACGACCCTATTTTCATTATGGATATTGGCTTGGTTTTCTCTACTTCTCTGAATTAGATTAACTGGATAGTTATCTATTTTAATTCATTTCAATCAAATAACCAATTATTCAATTTTTCAATTCTCTCATTTTCCCTTTTTTAGCTTTTTATTTCTGCTTATACTTTTTTCTTTTCTTCATTCTACTGTTCTGAGGGCCTTCTCATTATTATCATTCTTTCTAACTTTTTATGTTGAATCTTTATTTACATTATTCCCTTTTTCTGGATAATAAAGGTATTTGCTCCTATAAAACTGCCTCTGCTTATGTGTTGACATTGCCTCATTTGTTTTGTTCTATAATGTTTGCATTCTCATTTTCTGGCATTCTATGATTTCAGTTTTATTTTTATTATTTGGTCCCAGAGTTGGACGTTCAGTTGTCTTCTTTGTAATTAACATAAGTGCTTAAGGCTATAAATTTCCTCTGAATGCCACTTTAGCTATAAACCACTAAGCTCTAATACACAGTGTTTTATCACTATTTCTTCAATGTTCTGCAATTTCAGTTTGTATTTTCTCTTTCACTCAAGAATTATTAAAAGAGAAAATTATTTTATAATTTTCCAGGTGGACAAGTCTTTGGAGACTTTTGATCCTGTCATTAATTTTTAATTAATCACATTATAATCAAAAAATGTTGTCTGTGATAGTGCCAATTTTTGTAAGTGTGCCATTGGTGTAGCCTTTATGTTCTGGCTACTGGGTTCAAGCGGGTTCATAATTATGCTGGGTCTTCTATGGTCTCTCACATCTCTGTCCCTTCATCTGTTGTGAACTGAGAGAAGCGAATTAAAACCTCCTATCTCTCAGTGGATTTCTTTGGCTTCTTAAATCCCTTGTCATTTCTGTTTTGTTGTATTATTTAGAATACAGATAGTCTCATAACTGTCACATTTGGGAATTACACCATTTAGCATTATAGAGTGTCATCTTTAATCTCATTTAATTTAGGACCTGAAGAGCCTCTTATCTAATATTAAGATGATGGCTTCTGCTTTCATTTCATCTGCATTTGCCTGGCACACATTTTCCTAATCTTTTATGAATCTTTTTATTTTATTTATTTATTTTTATTAAATCATAACTGTGTACATTAGTATGATCATGGGGCACCATACACTTGGTTCATAGATCATTTGACACATTTTCATCACACTAGTTAACATAGCTTTTGTAGCATTATTTTAGAATCAGATTTTGCTTTGAGATCTGATTTAAAGTTAGTAATTTAAAGTGGCTCGTGTAATATATAAACATGTAATATGTTTATATTTTATTTCCTAGGTTTTTTTTCTTAACTATTGTTGACTGCACAGTCTGTTTTCTGTGTGCATGATGCAAAGGCAGGAGGGCATACCTGTGTGTATAGTTCTTCTGATAACCAAGATGACCTGAGCTGCTGTTCTGTTATTACTATAAATGTATATATACTGATAATACTTAGTCCTCTGTGTCTTCAGAGATAGTATTTATGGATTCCTTACAAGAGCAACAATAAAATAATCAAATTTTATCTCCCTTCTTCTCCCTCTCTATCACCCTGTTCTAAACAATATTATCTTTTTTAACATTTACTTTTGTACTACTTGCTTATATAATAATTGGCTTACACTCCTATTATGTGATATGTCAATTTTACTCTATTTATTTTCTAATATGGCAATCAGTGTCCTTACTCTCTATCCCACACTTTCCTCCTCCTTCACCTGATTTTTGTCAGTTTTGTCATTTCTACATTTCTACATATGACACTTACCATCTTTCTTATTACCCTAACCCTTCCATTTGTTTTCATTTTGGTTCAAAGGTAAAAATAATTTCACAAACCAGTCCTTTTGTGTGGCTTCTCCAGTTATCTCCTCATTGGCTAAAGTTCATCCCCTGGGAGTTTTCTCAAGATTGTATCATAGGAACCATATTACCTTAGTTCCTGAATACGTACAACTGGTTGTCTGTAGCCTTTGTGCTTGGAAGTCAGCTTGGCTCAATGTAAGATCCTAGGGTCTCCCTGTCTTTCCTTGATGGCCTTACATATGGTGCTTTACTGTCTTCAGCTATTGAATGTTATTTTGGAAAAATTGAAGCCACTTCAATTTATTTTCTGTCTTAAATCACTTAATGTTGTCTTTTTCATTCCAGGATATGGGAAGGAGGCAGGACTACCCAAAGAATTATTTATCTCTAAAGTACAATAACTATACTAGAATATGTTTCAGGGTTGACCAATCTGGATC
Organism: Nycticebus coucang; assembly: GCF_027406575.1. NCBI lineage: Eukaryota > Metazoa > Chordata > Mammalia > Primates > Lorisidae > Nycticebus > Nycticebus coucang. Next base: position 70,261,226 of record NC_069783.1, on the reverse strand, counting down.
ATCTTTTCTTGACATACTTTTCAATATGTATATTGGAGGATTATTTCATTTCAGTAAAGTTTTATTAAGCTATTATATGTTTTATCTCACTGTTTTAGCTGTCTGCCTCAGACTCCAATTATGCAAATGTTGGGTCTCCTTTTCCTGACTTCTCTATTTGTCATTTTTTCTTTATTCCTTTATAGCTTTCCCTTTATTTCCATTTCATTTTGCTTGCTTTTATAATTTCTGCCCTCTATGCCCAGACTCTGTTCCTCACATTCCATCCTACCTGGTGTTCCTTCCAATTTCATCTTTTCTACTCTTTCTTTCTTACATCCTACCAGCTCATAGTTCATCTCCAATCACCTCATCATCTCTTGAGTTCTTTCATTTCTGCTTTAGATTCTGACTGCTCTATTAAAGAAAAAAAAAAAACTCACAGCAAAACATTTTGTCTCATCTGGTCCTTGGCAAAATTTTTCTACTGAGTATACATCTCTTCTATTGGTAAGTTTGATTTCTATTTTTTCTTCTGTTTTTGTATGATTTTTAAATTAATGCTATCCCATTTTTTTAATTATTTTTCACTTAATGAGTTGTTTTTTCCTAAACCAGCTATTTCTTTGTTCCCGCCACAGAGGCAGTCTGATTCCTGCAAACATGCTTCATCGGTGTGATTCTTTTATAGCTCCATCTTCTCTGCTTCTCTGAACCAAGCCAGATCTAGGAGGCTTCTGTCATCAACTTGAACCTGTCTCCAAAGTTCCCATATCCATTGAGGTGCAATAACTTGTGTTTCATGGTAAAACATCACCTTTTAAGAACTGTATCTTGAAACTATTTTGAAAATTTTCAAGCACATACAAAAATGAAGAGAATAAATAATAAACACCTACATACTCATCACCTGTCTCAAATAATTATCAACATTCTTCCACTCAGAAGCATATTTTTGCTGGGGCTTTCTGAGAACTGCTACTGCTATGATCTTCCATCATTCTTCATGCATCTTCCCTTCGCTTACTGCTGAGTGGCCTCTACCCAATCTCAATTGTCTTTGGGCAGCCCTTACATATATTTTGAAGTCTGTGGCTTTTATGTTTCCAACTTTTCTGAAAATGAATGTTGCGGGTTTGAATGATTTCCAAGAGAAAAGGGAAAAAATGCTGACTTGTGCAGCCATGTTCATACTGGAAGTCCCAATAAAATACTTTTTAAATTTCCAAGTGGTTGGACTTTTTGTTTAAAGTTTTGTTATTAATTTCTCATTTTATTGCATTTTAATCTATCTTGTATGGTTTCTGCTTTGGGTGACTTATTACCACACTAATATGTGATCAAATTTTGTAAATGTTCTGTGAACACTAGGAAAAAATGTATTCTTTATTTTTTATTATTTTTATTCTGTATTTTAAAGCTTCAACATGAACTTCACATAAAGCTATAACTTTAGCTTCATGTACCTTAAGCTTACCTTGGTATTCAGATCTTTTATTTCCTTATTTATCACCTGCTTAACTGGTAAAGGAAAAAGATATATTAAAATCTCCACTGTAACTTTAATTTCTGTCATTTTGTGTTTTTATCTGTGTGAGATATTAGTTTATTCATTATTATCAATTATTAAGTATTTTAAAGCTTTAGTATCCAATGCATAAATATTTGGCAATTTTACATTGAGACATGTATCTTTTATTGTAAAGAAATACTATTTTGTTTCTTTTGCTTTTTATTTTAATTCTGTTTTCCTTTTATTTATACTTACCTTATTTTGTTTGCCAAAATATTGTTTTCCAAAATATTCATTTTTTACCGATTTTAAGTTATATTGTTTTAGATGTGTCTTTTAAAGATGGTATAATGAACTTTAACTTTTGATATCATCTAGAAGTCTTTATCCCTTAATAGAGGAGTTTAATCCATTTTTGCTTATTAGAAAAATACATTTTATTCTTTTTCTACTATTTTTCCCATGTCTTGTTTTTAGTACTGTCTCACTACATCTTTTGTTTTCTACGTTTTGCTGTGTAGATTATGAGTAGTTTTTCTCCCTGATCCTAGTGATTTCCAGAATTTGTTTTTTCTCTATCCATAGTGTTTTCCAGTCTCTCCATAATGCTACAGGCTAATTTTCATCACTGACCACTGCTAGTGTTGGTGATTTTCTTCTATTTACTTATCCCTAAAGGACCAGTATTTCTTCCAGGTCTAATTTTTCCCTTAGAAATAGTTTGAACGCATTGTGCTTGGACAGCCTATTTTCATTTGGATGCTGTCAGAGACCTCCTCAGAGAGGTCAAGTGGAAGGGCTGAGTGCCAACTCAGCATCCGCATCAGAGGGAGCAGTGAGGGGGCCAGGGCCTCGGGCCACCTTGGCAGGAGTTCTCATTCTTGCTTGGTTTGTCTCATTTTTTTGGCAAGGCCACAGGACCACATGCCAGGCCTAATGTGTCGGACCTTTCTCCTGGTACACAAATAGTTCTGTCTCTTTGCCCAACCTCACACACTCAACTACCAAGTCAATGAAGAACTCACTGCCTCAGGATCATGGCTACTGTCTGTGCCTCATCTCTGAGCAGCTGGGGCTCCAAGCACAACTCACCAGGCAACCCCCACGGAGCAGGGACACCTCCTGCCACCTCATGAAACCACCCTCCAGGGGGCCCACCAAAGGCTTTCAGCCAGCAGTGTCACCGGAAAACCCAGGCCACCCACCACCCCAGCAAGCCCCAAGTCCCTCTCATCCAGTCCTCTCCAAGGAGGGGGGTCTTTCCCACATGTAAGAGCCTGTGCCCCATCTCTTGTTTTCTCTTCCTCAAGCCTGGGAGGTAATTGTGCAGTGCAGAATCTCCCCCAGTTATATTCCAGAAGTAATCCTGCCAGATTTAGTAAGTAAAAATACAGATCACCCAGTTACACTTGAATTTCATATAAATAACAAATAATTTTTAGATGAATATGTCCAATACAATATTTGAAGCATGCTAATATTAAAAAGTATTCACTGTTTTCTGAAATTAAATTGTAACTGGGCATTCTGAATTGTCTTGCAACCCCATCCAGAGGACTATATAACCCCTTTGAGGAGTAATTTTTGAGTCACCTCTGGTAATCTTTCTAAAAAGTACTTTTTAAAAGCGTAATTATATTTGTAGAATTCCCTCAAAATACCATGATTTGGCTGACTCATCCCTGTTTTTTCCCACAGAAATAGGGTTTACATTTTCATATTTGGAGGTACTTTCTGTCCCAATTGGGGAGGAGGTTGTCCAGAAGTACATTCTCCAGCTGACTTTCCTTTTAATTTTAATACAAATTTTCTATTATAGAAAAGTTCAAATAACACTGAAAGAAATAGAGTAGCACACTATATCCCTAAGTACCCATCTCTAAGCTTTAATAATTTTCAATGTCTTGCAACTTTAATAACTTTTAATATTTTGAAAACGTGTCAAACGGCCACCACCTTACACTATCTATCTTGCTCCTGGCTTTTTTCAAGTGAGGGGAGGGCTTTAAAGCAAATCATTTTTCCTACAAATACTTCAGTATTTTTCAGCATTTTCCTGGAAATACTCTCTTGGTTATCCCAGCCCACAGTGACTTCCTACTCTAAATCAGTGGATGACCTTTCTCCCCCTAGTTAGTTCATCAGGATTCATCACCCTCGGGCACCAAATGAGCAGACAAATGGAAGTATACATACATACATACATACATTCTCTTTCTGTCATATTACCCACTGCCCATCACAGGTGCCCAGTGATTGTCGGACTCAAGGGTACAGTTCTGGAGAGAGGAACTCACCTTTAGAGTGTCAAAATCCTTCTCTAAATAGGAACCACACTTTTCCCTCTCCCCTATCGAGGCAAAGAATTTGCTCCACCAATCAATGAACTCTTCTTCCTGTGTGAACAGAAAGGGAATACTTAAGAAGCAGAATTGCCAACCAAGGTCCTTCTGAATTGGATACCTCCCACAGCTGCTGGGCTGGCCTGGACTTCAAGGCTTCCCTGTGGGTGAGTTTAGGGAAGCAGAGAGCTGAAACTTCCACCTCTCCAGGTGTTAAGACTGTGAAGACTGGAGGAAAAGGTTCTAGCATTTGTTTGGTGTTGAAAGGCAGAGATTCTAGCCCTGGCTCTGCCCCACAGTCATGGGTACTTCTGTCAAGCTCCTGGGCATAATCATCTCAGTACTCCCTGTATGCCAGGAACAAACTGAGGCTAAAGTCAGAGTGTACCTACAATAACTCTTTGGAGAAAAGGTCAATAATGTATTAATTATGAATAAAATGTAGTAGACTCAGGAAAACCCAGACCCAAAAGAGTTATCCTACCTACCTATCACCCCACCCCAGCAATAAATAAAACATTGTACATCAGTACTTAGTTTCCCCAAAGTCAAATCTAGGCAGAGTCCCTGAAAATCATCAAATATATACTAAATGCCCTTTATTCAAAAGACACTACTAAATGGAATTAGGTGAGAAAAAAGGGAGCGTGCGACAACACACTTCCTCCAGTCATTCATGCTTACAGGAAAAGGCAGACGAGCCTGCTGTGGAAAACCCTGGCCTTCCTACACAAGGTGTGTCTGCAGGCCCTCTTAGCTCTTGTGTGTCTAGAACATTTCTCCTGCAGTGTCCTATCTAGGTGATGTTTCCTGTCATCTAGGGGAGTCAGCAAGCTCCCTGAAGATGGGATGGTCACTCTTCCCCAGGCCTCCCTCAAACCCCCAACGACTGGGCACTCGGCCCATGCCTAGCCATACCATTAAAATCCTTCCAGTTTAGAGAGAAGAGCCAAGGTCAAGGTGTCAGGAGAGCCCATTCTGGGACTCACTTTCCTACTCTGTGTGACAGTAGGCTGAAAGGCCTCCCAGAAGCCTATTCTAATTCTATAGAATTAACTGAATGCCTATGATTGAGTTTCTGAAAATGCTCCCTTTAAACCAATGCTAAGTCCTCTGAGCTCTGCCTTGCAAAGGGTGAACAAAAGTTGAAGCCAGGCCAAGGGTACCTAAACAGGCACACTGGAGAAAGGGTAAGATAGGATGAACTCATCTTGAGTCTTCAACCCACCCTGAAGTGTGGTCCTGACACCCTTTTTGTGACCAGACATGGTGCCGAAACACACTGTGCAGGGAAGGCTGAGTCTATGTTCAGACCCTACCAACCAACTTACCCGGAGGGTCTTCTGCAGCCAGGAAAAAGGAATAGAGGTCAGATGAGTTAAGATTCAGGGTGGCAGAGATTTCTGACTTGTAACCTTTCCAGAAAAAGCTGTCTTAGAACCAGGCTGACCCTAGCCCTAACATTTGAACTTCAATTTAAAGAAAAATATGCCATAGATGGAAGCATGTGTGCATATATACATATCAGACTCACACAATGACCAACACGCAGAAGAACATAGTTACACAGTCCATGAGCAAGGGAGTTGTATATGCCCTACAAAGATATGCAACGACATACACTAAAACACAGGCAAGCATGTACACTTAGGTAGAAATGGTTAAAATAGAATTAAAGTTAGCTGTTTAATTCCTCCTATATCTATTTTCTTCCTAGCCCCGATACTTAAAAATCTGAGTTTACAACTCAGGCTTAGAATCAGGCACAGACAGACAACCAATCAGTGAATTTTATATAAAGAAAAGACAGGAACACAACTGTTGTAGAAAAGGTAGTACACTTCCTTCAATCTTGAAAAACCAAGTAAACTTTTAAAAGAATAGGAGACAGAGAGTCTGAATAATGACATTAACGGATACAACTAAATAGACAAACATTATATACATTAAAAACAGATAATATACCTTCTTTTCCAGCACCCTTGGAGCACTTAGAAAAAACAAAAAGCCACAAAACAAATCTCAAGAAAGCCCCAGAAATCCAGAAACAAAACTCATATTAGTCACATTCTCTGACCATATTGCAATCAAACAAGAAATTAATGAAAAATGTAAAAAATTAAAATCCTAACCTTTGGGTGGCGCCTGTGGCTCAGTCGGTAAGGCGCCGGCCCCATATACCGAGGGTGGCGGGTTCAAACCTGGCCCCGGCCAAACTGCAACCAAAAAATAGCCAGGTGTTGTGGCGGGCGCCTGTAGTCCCAGCTACTCGGGAGGCTGAGGCAAGAGAATCGCTTAAGCCCAGGAGTTGGAGGTTGCTGTGAGCTGTGTGAGGCCATGGTACTCTACCGAGGGCCATAAAGTGAGACTCTGTCTCTACAAAAAAAAAAAAAAAATCCTAACCTTTTAGAAATTTAAAAGCACATACTTAAAACCCTCTGGAGTCAAAGAGAAAACCAAAATCAAAGTAAGAGATTGTTACAAAATACCAAGAAGAGGTATACACATCCCTAAATTTTGGGTAGTCAAGCCTATACTCAAAGGAAAATTCAGTCTTAAATGTTTTCATTGTTACACTAAAAGAATGAAAATAAGATGATAATTCAAGAAATTGAAAAAAACAGGAAGATCAAGAAAATTTGAAGTAAAAATGAACATATTTAGGCCATAGCTCAATGGTTAGAACACTGGCCCTGTGTACCACGGCTGGCAGGTTTGACCTCCGCCAGGGCCTGCTAGACAAAAAACAAAAAACGACAAAAGAAATATGAACGTATTTGAAAGGAGAATATTATAATTGATAATTAAACCCCAGATAAATCCTTTAAAAGGCCATTACAATAGATAAATATTTATCAAATCTATTTTTTTGGTTTTTTGAGATAGAGTCTCACTATGTCGCCCTCGGTAGAGTGCTGTGGCGTCACAGCTCACAGCAACCTCAAACTCTTGAGCTTAAGCGATTCTCTTGCCTCAGCTTCCCAGGTAGCTGGGACTACAGACACCTGCCACAATGCCCGGCTATTTTTTGGTTGTAGTTGTTATGGTTGTTTGGCAGGCCCAGACTGGATGCGAACCCACCAGCCTTGGGTGTTTTGGGCTGACACTCTACCCACTGAGCTACAGGTACCACCTATCAAATCTAATTTTTAAAAGCAAGTACACCTTTAGGAATGAGAAAGATCAAATAAAAAGATATCATGGAAGAAAATAAAAATATTCAGAGGTTTACTAGGCCAAATCGATGACAAAATCTTGGAAAACCTAGATTAAGTAGATGACTTTCTACAAAAACATAAATTGCCAAAATTGATTCAAAAGTTGTAAAAAACATGAAGTAAGCAATAACCCTGAAAAAAAGTGAAAAGGGTCTCAGGGGAGCCCATTCTGACTTGAAAGTAAAAGAAAGGGAAAAAAAGTCTCAAAGAACTACCTCCAAAAAAAAGACATCAGGCTAAGATAATACTTTAGGGGGAAAGTTCTATCAGTCTTTCAAAGAATGAATCACTTTGTTCTGCAACACAGAAAAAGATTAAAATTTTCCCCATTCTTTGATGAAGCAAAGCCCCACAGAGAGAGAGAGAGAGAGAGACACACATTACTCTCATTCCTGAATAGAGATATAAAGATCCTAAATATTAACAAACAGATGGCAGCAGCAGATCTGGCATGGTCAAGCTGGGTTATTCTAAAATGCACAAGTGGTTTAGTTACTCGAGGAGCAAGGAGGGAAAAGCCACAGAATCATCCAGAACAGAGGTTTGAAAAGTGTGGCTGGCAACGGCTTAGTTTTATGATTTAAACATCAATATGTTCTGTGGATGCTTTTCTACAACTGCAGAGTTGAATAATGGCAATAGAAACCTTACATCCCCCAACCCTAAATTATATACTATTTGATCCTTTAAGAAAGAGTTTGCCAAAGTGTTCCCTTTTCTCCGCATCCACGCCAACATCTCTGGTCTTGAGATTTTGTGATATAGGCTAGTCTCATTGGAGTTAGATGATATCTCAAAGTAGTTTTGATTTGCATTTCTCTGATGATTAAAGATGATGAGCATTTTTTCATATGTCTGAAGGCCGTGCGCCTGTCTTCTTCAGAGAAGTTTCTCTTCAAATCCCTTGCCCAGCCTGCGATGGGATCCCTTGTTTTTTTCTTGCTGATGCGTTTGAGTTCTCTGTGGATTCTGGTTATTAAACCTTTGTCAGAGTTATACCCTGCAAATATCTTCTCCCATTCTGAGGGCTGTCTGCTTGCTCTGCTTACTGTGTTCTTAGCTGTGCAGAAGCTTTTTAGTTTGATCAAGTCCCAGTAGTGTATTTTTGAAGCTGCTTCAATTGCCCGGGGGGTTCTCCTCATGAAATACTCACCCAGACCAATTTCTTCAAGGGTTTTCCCTGCATTCTCCTCTAGTATTTTTATAGTTTCATGTCTTAAGTTTAAATCTTTAATCCAATGAGAGTCTATCTTAGTTAATGGTGAAAGGTGTGGGTCCAATTTCAGTCTTCTGCAGGTTGCCAGCCAGTTCACCCAGCACCATTTGTTAAATAGGGAATCTTTTCCCCACTGAATGTTTTTAATTGGCTTGTCAAAAATCAAACAGCGGTAAGTAGCTGGATTCATCTCTTGGTTCTCTATTCTATTCCAGATATCTACTTCTCTGTTTTTGTGCCAATACCATGCTGTTTTGATCACTATCGATTTGTAGTAAAGTCTGAGGTCTGGTAGTGTGATTCGCTGGTGGGAATGCAAATTAATACATTCCTTTTGGAAAGATATATGGAGAACACTCAGAGATCTAAAAATAGATCTGCCATTCAATCCTGTAATTCCTCTGCTGGGCATATACCCAGAAGACCAAAAATCACAACATAACAAAGATATTTGTACCAGAATGTTTATTGCAGCCCAATTCACAATAGCTAAGTCATGGAAAAAGCCCAAGTGCCCATGGATCCACGAATGGATTAATAAATTGTGGTATATGTATACCATGGAATACTATGCAGCCTTAAAGAAAGATGGAGACTTTACCTCTTTCATGTTTACATGGATGGAGCTGGAACATATTCTTCTTAGTAAAGTATCCCAAGAATGGAAGAAAAAATACCCAATGTACCCAGCCCTACTATGAAACTAATTTGGGGCTCTCACATGAAAGCTATAACCCAGCTACAACTTAACAATAGGGGGAAGTGGGAAAGGGGGTGGGTGGGTAGAGGGAGGGGAATCGGTGGGATCACACCTGTGGTGCATATTACAGGGGTATTTGCGAAACTTGGTAAATGTAGAATGTAAATGTTTTGGCACAGTAACTGAGATAACGCTGGAAAGGCTATGTTAACCACTGTGATAAAAATGTGTCAAATGGTTTATGAAGTGAGTGTATAATGCCCCATAATCATATCATTGTATACAGTTATGATTTAATAAAAAAATTAAAAAAAAAAAAAAAGAAAGAGTTTGCCAACAAGCATTGGCAAAACAAAAACAAAAAACAGAAACAATGTGGGTTCAGATTTCTCATTTATTCTTAAATGAAACTCTCAGTGATTAGAAATTAAAGGAAGATTTCTTAGCATTATATGGACTTCTTTTTTTTTTTTTGAGACATAATCTCACTATGTTGCCCTCAGTAAAGTGCTGTGACTTCACAGCTCACAGCAACCTCAAACTCTTGGGCTTAAGTGATTCTCTTGCCTCAGCCTCCCAAATAGCTGGGACTACAGGCACCCGCCCACAATGCCCAGCTATTTTTTTGTTGTAATTGTTATTATTGTTTGGCAGACCCAGGTCAGGTTTGAACCCACCTGCCCCGGTGTATGTAGCTGGCGCCCTACCAGCTGAGCTACAGACACCGAGCCTATATAGACTATTTTAAAGCAATAGTCAGCATGTTGCTTAATAGTGTTGAAGCACCTGGTGATGGAAACGTAACAAAGCTCTCAAGAGGGGCAGAGGGAGCCAGGACTCAAGAGCCAGGCTGCTAGGGTCCAAATCCTGCCACTCCCGGCAGTGTCACCTTGGGTAACTATTAATACTTAACCTCTGTAGGCCTCAGTTATCTAAAGTGTAATGGAAAAATAATGGCATGAATTTGATGGAGTTATTGTGAGGAATAAATGAGTCAATATGTATAAAGTGCTTAGAACCATGTCTAGCTCATAAAGAACTGAGTCTTAGCAACCTAAGTGTTTATTGCTATTACTCATAATAGTATTGTCGTTGCTATCATTGCATGGGCCAGGTTAGTTTCTTGGCCAACGGCTGACTCCCACAAAGTACTGATAAGAACATGGATGGCCACAGTCTTTCCAGAACACAAAATGGCTGCCACGTTTCTATGACCTTAAAAACGTACACACATTTTGACCCAGCAATCCCATTCTAGAAATTTTCCCAAAAAGTAATGATTGATATGCATAAAGATTTAACATCATTTAAAACAGTAAAAAATCAGAAACAACTCAAGTGTCTAATAATAAGGAACTGTTTGGGTAAACTGTACATCCATATGATTGTTATGAAATATATGTTATGTATTGACATGAAATGTTATTCACATCTGATGAGATTTATAAAGGGTTAAAAAATAAATAATGTTGGGGGCAAGATATGATTGCAAGAGAGACTTTACCTAACAATTGCAATCAGTGTAACCTGGCTTATTGTACCCTCAATGAATCCCCAACAATAAAAAAATAAATAAATAAATAATGTGATCTCATTTGAAGAAGTGGACTAATCCCCAGGTGTTCACAGTGACTATCACTGAATGGTAGGATTATACATGTTTTCTTTATTCCTTTTATTTTTGTGTATCACTTAGAAATTTATCATTTTTCATTGTATGCATGTATTCTTTGCATAACTTTAAAAATTGAAAGTGTTTAAAATAAACAAATAGCAGGATGCTTCAAAAGAAACCAAGAAAATAAAAAAAGAACTCATGGATGGGGAGAAAATACTTGTACATCATGTCTGATATGGGATTTATATCCAGAACATATAGAGAACTCATAACTCAATAATAAAAAGGCAACCTAATTTTTAAATGGGCACTGGACTTAAACAGACATCCCTCCAGACAAGAAGAGATACAAATGGCCAATAAGCACCTGAAAAGATGCTCAACATCATTAGCCATTAGGAAAATGCAAATCAAAACCACAACCCCCACTACGATGGCTATAATCAAAGTCAGATAATAACTAAGTGTTGGTGAAGATGTGGAGGAACTGGAACTCTTCTACACTGCTGATGGAGATTTATGATGGCACAGGTGCTTTGAAAAACAATCTGGCAATTCCTTAAATGGGTGAAACAGAGGGTTTCATGAACCAGCAACTGGTTTGTATGAACCAGCAACTCCCTACCTAGAGAAATGAAAAGTTATGTCCACAAGTAGATGTTCAAAGTGGAATTATTCATAATAGCCAAAAAGTGGAAACACTCAAAGACACATCAATTGATGAATGGGGGACATGTGAGATAGCCTTAAAAAACTGAATCGTATACTTTAAATAAGAACTTGTATTTATATGGATTATCTCAATAAACCTGTTAAAATAAAAAAGAACAAGTGTTCAAATACAAGCATCAAACACAGAATAAAAGCAGGAATCACAAGTGTTTATTTCTGAGGTAGTAAGAGTTAAACATTTTTTTTAACAATGGACCACCAAATAGAACCTAAAACTTACCACCTTTGGTTTTCCCCAAGAGACACTCAGCTGCAATTCCCTCTCCTGTCAAATTTTCAGGTGATGGTTGGTGGCTGGTTCTCTGGGAGCAGACACACGGGGCTATGAAGAAGGGCCAGGGTGCCTTCTACCTCTTGGTCACATTGGCTGGCCTGCTGTCCCCATTGTCTTCCTATCTCTCACAGTTAAACCCAGTTCTAATCAATTGTCCTCATCATTAACAGTAATTATACATGCAGCAGAATCATAATTTACACGTTAACTTTTTCTTTTTTGCCCATCAAATCCTGTGTTTACCCCTTTGCCCTTCCCTACTTTGAATCTCCCTTGCACCTCTCTTGTTCAAAGGCACTCCTGGCCAACCAACTTGGGTCAAATTCAGCTCTCCCCTCCAGCACATCAGCCCCCCACAAGCAAACGTGGCCAGAGGAAAGCAAGATCCCAGCTGTCTCATCTTGTGCCAAGTTTCTACCACAGCCTCAAGGGGCCCATTGCTGTCTATCTGTCTACCCCATCTTGTTTTCTTTGCTCACCTCTCCTTAAACTTCTTATACCGCCTCCCTAGCCTCACTTTCAGCCCATGCTCCCTGCTTCTTTTTTCTCTTAGCAAACAGAAGCATCAGAAGAGATCTTCTGTGAGCCCCCACCAGTGCTGCACCTGTGTTGACTGTCCTCCACATCCCTGCCACTGCACAGCACACACCCCAGCTAGGCCAACTTGTGCCCTGGGCTCCAGCCTCTCTGGTCCATTCAGGGCCATCATTCCATGATTCTCCCCAGTCTCTTCTGCATCATTAAACTTCTACTGGACCAGTCCCATCAGCTTTCAAACATGGGATACCAGTTCACCATCATTAAAAAAAAAAAAAAAAAAAGTACAACAAAGACATTTGCACCAGAATGTTTATTGCAGCCCAATTCATAATAGCCAAGACATGGCAACAGCCCAAGTACCCACTGACCCATGAATGGATTAACAAATTGTGGTATATGTACACCATGGAATACTATGCAACCATTAAAAAGATGGAGACTTCACATCTTTTATGTTTACCTGGATGGAGCTAGAACATATTCTTCTTATAAAGTATCTCAAGAATGGGGGGAAAAAGTATCCAATGTACTCAATATTACTATGAAATCAATATACAATCATCCTCACATTCGTATGAATGGTAAAACATAACTATAGTCCAGAAAGTAGAAGGGAAGAGGAGAGAGAGGGGAGGGGAGGGGAAATATGGGAGGAGGAAGGGTATTTGGGGGGACCTCACCTAATGTGCATGATGCAATGGTACATTTCAAAACTATTAAGAAATGAGTATAATTGTGATGGATGTGTTACTTAGTTCAATGTAAGCATTTCACATTGTGTATCAAAGCAGTACACTGAACTCCATAAATGCATCAAGGTACAAAGTTATGATTTAATAAAAAAAAAATAATAAAGATAGACAGATGATATATAGATAGACAGACATAGATATATACCTGACCACACTTTCCCTTTTGGCTTCCACCTTACCTCCCGGGCAGAAAAACTTCTAGAAAGAGTTGTCTACACTTGTCTCTAATTTGTATCTTTCCCTTCTCTCTCTTCCCCCAAAACACACTTGCCAGGATCACCAATGGTATGGCTGTTAATAATCAATATAGCAGCAGTATGTGACAGAGGCAGTCATGCCTGTGTCCTTGAAGCATGTCCCCTTGCCTTGAAGAGCCCCCCACTGTCCTGAACACCACAGTGTGGCTCTCAAACCTCACCAGCCACACATTCTCAGTCTTCTCTGCTAATTCCTCCCCATCATCCATGCTTTGGTCATCTGAGTGTTCCAGGAGCCAGTGCTATCCACTCTCACTCTCTTGACGTTCTCCTTGGGTCTTATATCTTTAAATAACATTTGTTGATGGCCCCCACAATGAGCCCTCTCCCCCTGGATGAACCCCTGAACTCTAGCTGCCTATATGAATGACATCTCCCACTGGACATCTGCTAAGCTCCTCAAATGTACCAAGTCCAGATTCCTATATTCCTGAACATCCTCTGCCCAGGCTGCTTCTCCCACCATCTTCCTACATAAACAAATAGCAACTCTTTCCTTCCAGATGCTCAAGTCACAAACTTTACAGTCACCTTCCTCTTCCTCATACCCTACATATGATCCATCAGTAACTCCTTTTAGCACCACCTTCAATATCAATTCAGAATCAGACCGCTTCTCTCCATCACTGCCCCCTAGTCCAGCCCCTACCACCACACAATGGATTCCTGCAGCAGTCTCCTAACTGGCCTCCTTGTTTCACACTTGCTGCCCCCTCCCCAAATCCATTCCCAACCCTATAGCCATGTACATCAGATCATACTGCCCTCTGTGCAAATCCCTCCAATTATTCTTCAGTTCACTCAGAATAGAGCTAAAGCCCTTACAGCAACCTCTAAAGTCTCTGGTGACTGGGTCCCCATACCTCCTTGACCTCAGGTCCTTCTGCTTTCTTCCTCCTTCACACACTCATTCCTCATTCCCCCGGGCACACTGGACTTCCTGGTCCTCAACACTCCAGGACCCTCATGTCCTTCCCCTGGCAGGAACTCTATTCCCCGATAGGTCCCTAGGCCACGTCTGTATAGCCTTCAAGTCTTGATTCCAGTGCAACCTTTTGGTCTTACCCTCATTATTTTAAATCACAACCCCCCTCCCTGCAATTCCTATTCCCCCTTCCTTGCTTTTTCTCCATAGCAATTATCCCCATCTGACATTCCAAAGATTTTTCTTAGGCATTTGTTTATTATATCTCCTTCCCCATGAGGGCAGAGCCCTTTATCTTTTGTAACACTCATATCCCCAATATTTAGAACACTGCCTGGCACATATTTGCCATTCAGTAAATATTTGATGGCTACATGAATGCCTAAACAGCAGAGTGGGTAGGAGGGCTGGTCACTGGCTTTTATGTTTGCAAAGACAGACAATCTGCCATTTTAAAAAACTAAATTTAAAAGAGTATTTTTTTCTGGCCAGTTTTTCCACATCATAGGCAAAGGACATGAAAGTACAGAAAGGAAAAGGAAGAAGGAACTAGAGACTTGTGGTGGTTCCATAGACGTCATATACCTTTCCCCCCAGCATAGTGCCTGAGTGTTTAGAGAGGAGACCCCTCCCTAACTGTGGGGATCTAGCAAGTAGCAGCCACCCAGAAGGTGCCAGAGGAATTGGGAGGGACACTTAATCCAAGATGGCTGCATGGGTGTCATGGGAGAAAGAGCCTAAGGGAGCCCTTAGAATTTCCTGTAGACCCCAGAAAGCCATAGAAGAGCTGTTAATTGTACCTTATTCCCCAGAAGGTCTTAAAAGTTAGTTAAGGGAAAGAAAGAGAGAAAGAGAGAGAATGCCAGGAAACTTGGAAGGATCTTGGGGCTGAGATGAGAAGAGGCTGTCATAAATGAAATGTTTTTGTAAGATGCAATACAGTCTGTGCACCCAGAAATCAGTGGGTTTATAAATGCCAGGGTGGACACATAATGGTGACCAGAGATCCCTCCCTGTAAAGGTCATGACATTATGGAAGCTCAACCCAAGATTTAGCTGCCTTTCAGGGATGAGGAGGAGGAGAGAAAGTCCAAACTGACTAAGTTTAAACCTAAAATGTTGAAGATTACCGGGAGTTTTCTGTCATAAGGAAAAATGTGAGTTCACAGGAGAGATAAAGTTAACTTACAGCAAAATAAAGTTATATTTTTAACATACTCACGGATGTGACTTGAAAATATCATTCCTGCTATTTCACTAATCTGGCTTCTGATGGAGTTATTTCAAGCCCACTTCTTCCTTCTCTTCCCCAGGAAGTCCCAGAATAAGTTAGCACACCCATAAGAACGAGCCCCACAAAAAACAGGACAGCTCTTCTGTGTCTTAACCCAGACGTGCCAAAGCTAACGAACCCTCTGATGTTAGTGGAATCCCATTATTTCAGAGCTCCAAAAGGGAAATGGTGGTTTGTCTTCTAATTCCAAGTGTGTTTTTTACTTCATTTTGCAATAGCTAAGCATCTAGTCTTGGAACATATCAAGGAAAAGAAAGAAACAAAAGCGGCTTGATTTTTGAAGTGTCATCTCAGGCTTTAACTAGAAGTCTGGCCATTAAAACTTCATTCTCCCATGGCCAAGGTTCAAGGCTGTTCATTGTTCAGTCAGCCAATCCAGTAAGTCTGATCAAGGCGCAGGCTGGAAGCCTCTCCAATTTCAGTTATTAGCCTACATGCAATTCTTGAGCGACCAGAGCAAAGTAACGAAGACACGTTTCCCCGAGCTTGATCCAGTCTAATGAATATTCTAATCCCTCCAAAGACCCAAATCAGTATGGTATATTCCAAACATTTAATCTATTATCATTCAGTGGGCCTAACATATTTCATGAATATGGATAACAAAACTTGCAGGAAGGGTTAGGGAGAAAGGACAAAACTTGCATTCTCTCCCCAGGATGACCATCTGGCATCAAAGAGGAAAGTTTCTGGTCAATTTGATTTATCACCAAGGTCATAATGTTAAATTTTGGGTCACTACATAGGACTATATGCTTAACTCTTTAAAAAATGCTCCTTTATTTTTTACAATTTTAGGCAGACCTGTATAGCCTGTGTCAACCCAGAGGAAGACATCCTAAACTGTGTTGAAAGTAATTTCTCTCTTGGCACCAATCATTTAATGTCAAGATAATAATATAACAACTCAACACTGGGGTGACTGTGAGTGTCTGCACTGAAGTCTGTGGAGATATTCTGTAACCGATAAAGTTTACCATGATAAATGCTTTTGTTAATGTTGCCAACATCACCAGTTTGATCCCTATTACTGCTACCCCATAGCTCGACATCTGTAAAACAGTAATAATGATATGATGATTCTCTAATTTCTTCACTAATGTCCTAAGGTTTCAGAAACAGACTATTTGCTCATGCACACATGAATACAAACATGTATATAATTTACAAGTACCCATGCCTGATCTAGACCAGACAAACTCCCAGACATGCAAATGCTTTGACTTCAAACCTACCCTACCTCATGCATACTAAACTACTCATGTTCCCCCAAACCATGCAGACATATGCCCACAGTCAGCTACCATGTTGATTAAGCAGAACTCTATATACCCATAATAAAAATCACTTAATTATTTCCACAAGTGGAACACTGGGCTTTCAGCCTCTGTTGACACACTCTTTGGTCCAGCCTCCTTGCCTGTCAAAAGGATCATTACTCTGCTTACTCAGACATCAAGCTGAATCAACAGAGGTGGCAGGGAAAGGAAGACCTTTAACCAATCATTTGACTATTGGGCTGTTCCAGATGGGGCACTCACATGGGGTGGGGGCCATATGGGGAGTCTCAGCTTGCTAGCCCTTTCCCAATTTAGGAGCCTAAGGTAGATACTTGGGCCATGAGTTGGTTCTCCCAAGGCAGCATGACCACACATACCCCTGTAGAAAGCCTGGAAGAATGGAATCTATCCAGTAGGTTGAATGAAAGAAGATTCCATCAGTCTTCAAACCTATTCAGAAAGCAACAAAGCACTACTAATTCAGAATCCATGATGATTCCAATGGGGCCTGAGCAAAAGCGTACCCTATCTTCATTCTGCTTATGTAGACAGTTTTGTTTAGCAAGAGTTCCAACAATCTACTTAAGATAAAAACTATTTTTGAAAGCATTTCCAGGACTTCAGAAGCATTCATATTAGTTATCTTAAATTCAATTTAAAAAGGATTTGGGGGGAGCCTACTATGTGCCAAAGTCAATCTACTTTCTAGTTATTATGTGCATTTTCATACCAAAATCACACTACTTTTCAAATATTTTATATTTTGAACTTGTTGCTAATTCACTCTGGTTTCCCCATACTTCGTTTATTGCAGATAAGAGTTAAAGAACTGGAAGGCTCAATGGGCTTCACCAAGCAAAGAGATGAGGTGCTCAGCAGGGAGCACTATACCAAGTTCCAAGGCTAAGGGGTAAACGGTGGCAGGACCAATATGGATAGGAAGGCATTAAGTTAGACCTCAGAGAGAACTTCCAATGCTATAGATTTCCAAGGGAAGCTTAGAACAGCCCTGTATAAAGAGACGAACATTTCTTCTCTGTATTTAAAAACAGAAGCCTCATGGACTAGGAGAAAAAACTCTTGGGGAACGTAGTTGGAGGGTGTCATGGTGGCAGAGGCAAAGAGGGTTGCTTGTGGGGAGCTGGGGCCTCCCTCCCTGATGGGGCCCTGGAGTTTGCCAGACAAGTTTCACCCCGGGCTGTCCCCCCTGCAGTGTGCATCAAGGGAGGAGGGTTGCACCCCCGAGGAGACCACAGGAATGCCAAGCAGGGGAAAGGCGCCTCAAGCCAAGGGCTCCGGCAACGAGGATCCAATATCGAAGGGTGACTCCAGCCCCCGTAACAAGAGAGACCGTGAAGTATGTGCTCTGCTTCCCAACCAGCAAACACAGCAAATAACCAATTACTCCAAATAGCTAACAGATTTCGGCTCTGATTTCCCTCCCCTCACCTCCCCTGTGCCTTCACTTGTCATTTGATGGGCGATTTGTATTTGCTCGGAGAAAATGAGAGAAAGAATGAGTCACAAAGGAAGGTCCAGATTACACCAGTGACGGGCATCAAACCTCCCTCATCAGAGCTAATGGGAGAAGGGGGAGGCCAGGCTTCTCTGGCAACATATCTGAATAAGAGATATTTTTAAAGAAGTACAGTTTTGTTACTTTCAAGTACATACAGTAATTCTTGCTAAAACCAATATTGCCAAATACATGTCCTTAGGAAACCTAGTATAAGGAGAAGATAAGTATCTTCCTAATTAACATATCTGATATGCACAAAAGTACAGGTAAAAGCATGAATGTTATTAAATACTCCCCCTCCAACTCTCAAGTTCAGAGGTGCAAGCATGAAGTTTGGAGACAAACTGCCTTGGATGCCTTCTGGAAATGCTTCCTTACTTGGAAGCCACACCCTGCAATTGATTCCTTTACTCAGAAAACCTTCACTTCAAAATCTGGGGATAAACTATCAAGAGCTACAATAAGACCTCTCCTCAAAACTTGGAATTAAGAGACATAGGGCTGCCTTTGGAGAATGAGACCGTGAAATAACTACACAATAGGTCAGTACGAGAAGAGGCAAAACCACCTCAACAAAGAAGAATGTCTCCTACACTGACACTTGGCCATAAGTGAGAAGGATACAATAATCTAGAGAAAGAATATGTCTGTGAAAATGGAAACTGATCATTCCTGGAAGAATAGGCAAGGATGAATAAGGCAGGTGTCTCATATCATCAAGGAGAGGGTACCTAAGCTTAGGGACTAAAGCTGTCCCTATGCTAGGAGATAGATGGATGTATCAGTCCATCTTGGTCATCTGCCACTAAATTTCAAATTATATATCTAAATTCTTCTCAATCTGATTTCTCATTCATCTCCAATCACAATTTGCCTTTCCAATTGATGAGCCTATACAGAGACCATGGGCTAGAATAGTGTCCAATAGTATACCCAGGCAGGTATACTTCTTACTATCAATGTATACATCCAGCTCTGAGAAAATTGACCCATCAAGTGTCTGAACCCATAAGGTTAAGAATCCAAAGCAAAAACTATAGAAATTTATCTAAAGTAATACTCTTGCCTGGCCTGGTGGGTCTGGTATGCGGGTCAACTCTTCTTTACTTAAGAAATTCCTATATAGGAGTCCATAGGCAAAGACTACAGCTCTGACTTAGCCTCATTAACATCTAAATGTCCATCCACGCCAACATCTCTGGTCTTGGGATTTTGTGATACGGGCTAATCTTACTGGCTTAGACGGTATCTCAAAGTAGTTTTGATTTCTATTTCTCTGATGATTAAGGATGATGAGCTTTTTTTCATATGTCTGTAGGCCATGCGCCTGTCTTCTTCAGAGAGGTTTCTCTTCAAGTCCCTTGCCCACCCTGAGATGGGATCACTTGTTTTTTCTTGCTAATACATTTGAGTCTTCTGTGGATTCTAGTTATTGAACCTTTGTCGGAAACATAACCTGCAAATATCTTCTCCCATTCTGAGGCCTATCTGCTTGCTTTACTTACTGTGTTCTTGGCTGTGCAGAAGCTTTTTAGTTTGATCAGGTCCCAGTAGTGTATTTTTGATGCTGCTTCAATTGCCCGGGGAGTCCTCCTCATAAAATATTCACCCAGGCCACTTTCTTCAAGAGTTTTTCCTGCACTTTCTTCTAGTATTTTTATAATTTCACGTCTTAAGTTTATATCTTTAATCCAGTGAGAGTATATCTTAGTTAATGGTGAAAGGTGTCCAGTTTCAGTTTTCTACAGGTTGCCAGCCAGTTCACCCAGCACCATTTGTTAAATAGAGAATCTTTTCCCCACTGAATGTTTTTAATTGGCTTGTCAAAAATCAAATACTGGTAAGTAGCTGGGTTCATCTCTTGGTTCTCTATTCTGTTGCATACATCTACCTCTCTGTTTTTGTGCCAGTACCATGCTGTTTTGATCACTATCAATTTATAGTGTAGTCTGATAACCTAAGAATATGGGGAAGGGGGAGAGGGAGGGGCGGGGAGGTGGGGAGGATGGGCAGAGGGAGAGTGATTGGTGGGACCACACCTACAGTGCATCTTACAAGGGTACATGTGAAACTTACTAAATATAGAATGTAAATGTCTCAACATAATACCTAAGAAAATGTCAGGAAGGCTTTGTTAACCAGTATGATGAAAATATGTCAAATAGTACATAAAACCAGTGTATGGTGCCCCATGATTGCATTGATGTACACGGCTATGATTTAATAATAAATAAATAAATAAAAGCATCTGAATTGCCAAACAAACACAGAAAACAAACTCTGCAGACCAGAAGAAAAGTCCCAGTTAACTGTCTCTGATTCTGGTTTCCTTCTTAATTCTCCTACCTTGTTGAATTTTGAACTACAAAGTGAAACTAATAATAAATCTAAACTATTTCCTTCTTCCTTTCATCTGATTTTGAATTAGAAGCAGTCTGAATTAATGAAAGAATTTATCCAAACTCCCAATGCTTGATAAGCAAGGACTTACCTCTGTTAAGGATAAACAAAAGAGAGATGATGTAAAGGTTCATAAAAAGGAGAGCAATCTGAGGACAAATGTCTCCCTATGTTAAAGAGTTGAGTAAAAAATAGAAGAAAACAAATTACTCATTTATGTTCATAGAAGTCTCAAGATGATATTACAAACAAGAAATTAGAGTATGCAATCCAGAAGGAGATATAATCTACTTGTTGAAAAATATGACTGTCAAATTTAAAAATATAATGAAGACATTGATTTTCAGCAAAATGACAAACTAGACAACCAGAGAAATCTAAGTAAGAACACCTAGTCCTAAACTAACACCTAAATCCATTTTGAATGCATAGCTGAGCTGATGAGAATGTAAAGAAAATCCTTAGGGGCAAATGAGAAAGGAAAAGTCCAAAGAAATAGGGAGCCGAAATGCATATTAACTAGAGGACCCAAAAAGCCACACGCTGAACATTTACTTTTAAGTGAATCTGGGTTTGTAGTATCTCCAGGCATCTGGTAAAAGTAAACACATATCCTCCCTGGAAGAATGTGATTTCTATCCAGGCCTCAAAGAATTCTCAGATAAAGTTCCAAGGAACATGAGTTCACAATCACAAATAGCAAAATACATAAGGAACAAGACACCATGAGCAAGAGCCAGCTAGAGCCAACCAACTGACGAATCAGACCTGTTAGAACAATGAAAATCAGAACTGTCAGAAATAGAACTTTAAGGAAAAAAAAAACTGCTTAACAAATAAAAGACATTAAAAATATCCCAAAGAGACAAGAGGTCTTCAAAATTAAAAAAGGAGATTTGAACAAAAACAATTTTAGAAATAAAAGTATAAAACTTAAGACTAAAACCTCAGTAAGTGGGGTTAAGTAGCAAATTAGAAATAGCTAAAGATGGGCAACGCCTGTGGCTCAGTGAGTAGGGCACTGGCCCCCTATACCGAGGGTGGTGGGTTCAAACCCAGCCCTGGCCAAACTGCAACAAAAAACAGCTGAGCATTGTGGCAGGCCCCAGTGGTCCCAGCTACTTGGGAGGCCAAGGCAAGAGAATTGCCTAAGCCCACGAGCTGGAGGTTGCTGTGAGCTGTGACTCCACAGCTCTCTACCGAGGGCAACAAAGTGAGACTCTGTCTCAAAAAAAAGAAATAGCTAAAGATTTAGTGAGCTGGAAGATATATCTTCAGAAATTAGCCAGAGTATAATACAAACAAATAAATAATATGAAAGAAAGTTTAACTGACATGGAGAAGAGAGAATGTCCATTGTAGATCCAATCAGAATTCCAGAAGGAAATAATGGAGTGAATGAGGAATATGAGATATTTGAAGAGATGGTTAAGAACTATCCAGAACTAATAAAAATAAGAATAGAAAAAAAGTCATCAGATTTAGGAAGAAAACAGCACAATGGAAGTCAAAAGAAAGTATTGACAGAAAATAATTATTAGTGCACCTCCTGTTTCCAAAATAGGGGTGAAATAAAATCATTTTCAGATAATTGAAAAATTTTTAATCATCAAAATTGACTCACATAGAAACAGAAATCTCAAATGTCCTATAAACATTTTCAATTGCATCAATAGTTTAAAATATCCACAAGAAGAATACTAAATCTAGACACTTTTATAAGTCAATTTACCATTTAGACAACAGACAATGCCAGTCTTATCATTTTTTAGGCTCTAAAAACAGCATGTATACAAGTCATTTTATAAGATTAGCATTATCTAGATGCCAAAACCTGAAAAAATAGTATGAAAAGAGAATCTTTAAGCCACCATTATTCATAAAAATTGATTAAAAAAAAAAAAAACTAACTAGAAAAAGATGGCGGCCAAGTAACAGCTACCCTGCAACTGGACACAGTGAATCTGGGGAGATAAGATTCCAGACATCTCTGGCTGGTGGCATCTGCCTATAATCATCCCTTTGAGGATACAGGGAGTCAGCAAGGGACTTCTGAATGCCAAGAGGAGGACAAAAACAGTGGAAAACTGGCAAGTGGTGCATGTGTTCAAATGGACCTAATCACACTGGCAAACGTAAGTACAAGCAGCAGTGAGACTGCAAACTGGAAAGGCCTTACCTGTGAACTGTTTTGGTGTTTTTGGACTTGGTATTCAGTTGAACTGCCTTGGGGAGAGTTTGAGCAGGAGGGTGGAGAATTTTGGGCATTGTCTGGGGCCCCAGAAAGAGCCACTGAGCTGGGCTGCAGGGAGCCATTGTGTGAGAGAACTGCCCCGGCAAGCTCCGCCCTCAGGGTATCAGAGCAAGGATGGGGTGGGACCTAGTAACCTAGTGACTGAGCAGCCTAAAGGCAGGGACTGAGCTGCCTTACAGCCTTAACCCTTAGGGACAGAGTGAGACAGTTTTGGCACACTGGAGGCTCGGGCTGTTGCCCTGGGTAGAGTGCCGTGGTGTCACAGCTCATAGCAACCTCAAATTCCTGGGCTTGGCACTGCCTGGACCTCCATAAGATCTGTGCCACAACCCTGCACCAACCAGGCTTCCGCATGCCCTGACCAGGAACTGCGGGAGCCGTGCAACCCTGCCTCCTCCATCCTGTGTCCTCCCAGCCTCAACACTGGCCCGCTCATCCGGCCAGGCATACTGGTAGCCGCGTGCCCTCTGGAGCCCACCCTGCCTCTGTACAGAGCCCTTCTCCTGGCCAGAGACTGCTGGAGCCTTGGGCTCCCTGTACAAAAGTCACTGGGCGCCAGGCACTCCCAGAACTGTGGGCACCACCTCCCGCCCTGTTGCTGGATCTGGGTGTGTTACATGCCAGAGCTGCTTCTACAATCAGAACTCCCTGGCTGGAGCAGCCGCAAAGGAACTAGACAGGGTCGCTACTACAAAGATTAGCAACAATAGAGTGATCCTGCTGGGATCTAATCTTGGAGAGACACCTCCCCAACTCTGAGGATGGCCAAAGGCAATGGTGAAAAACGATCATGAGGCAAAATCAACAGAAAAACTCTGGCAATATGAATAATCAGAGTAGATCAACTCCCCCAAGGATCAATGGGGCAGACACAGCACAAGATCCCATCCACAAACAAGCAGGTGAGATGTCAGAAATTGAATTCAGAATCTGCATAGCATCCCTCAAAGATCTGAGAAACACAGTAGAATCCCTCAGTAACAGAATGGAGCAAGCAGAAGAAAGGACTTCTGATATTGAAGACAAAGTTTTAGAACGCTCCCAAACTCTCAAAAAGGATGAGAAATGGAGGGCAAAAACAGATCATTCTCTCAGAGAGCTCTGGGATAATTTGAAGAAAACTAATATTCGTCTTATAGGGATCCCCGAAAGCAACGAAGTGGATTCACAAGGCACAGAGTCTCTTCTCCATGAGATTATGAAGGAGAACTTTCCAGACATGCTAAGAGATTCTGAAATTCAAGACAGTTTCAGAACTCTGAAGAGATTCTGAATACAAGACAGTTTCAGAACTCTAGCACGACTCAACCCAAATAAGACATCCCCCAGACACATCATAATCAATTGCACTAAAGTTAATATGAAGGAGAAAATTCTGAAAGCAGCCAGATGAAAGAAAACCATTATCTACAAGGGGAAGAATATTAGAATAACTGCAGATCTCTCTGCTGAAACCTTTCAAGCTAGAAGAGGATGGTCATCGACTTTTAATCTCCTAAAACAAAATAACTTTCAATCCAGGATCCTATACCCAGCTAAACTGAGTTTCATTTATGATGAAGAAATTAAATACTTCAATAACATTCACATGTTGAAGAAATTTGCCATAACTAAACCAGCTTCCAGGACATTCTCAGACCTATCCTCCATAAAGACCAGCATAATCCTCCACCACAAAAGTAAACCCACCCAGAAAATTTTGATCAAATTCCAACTTCCACAGTCGCAAAAGGATTAAAAATGTCCACTGGACTCTCAAAAGGCTTATCAATATTCTCAATTAATGTGAATGGTTTAAACTGTCCTCTAAAGAGGCACAGGTTGGCTGACTGGATACAAAAACTCAAGCCAGATATCTGCTGCATACAAGAATCACATCTTACATTAAAAGACAAATATAGACTCAAGGTAAAGGGATGGTCATCTATATTCCAAGCAAATGGAAAGCAGAAAAAAGCAGGCGTTGCAATCCTGTTCGCAGACGCAATAGGCTTTAAACCAACCAAAATAATTAAGGATAAGGATGGACACTTCATATTTGTTAAAGGTAATACTCAATATGATGAGATCTCTATTATTAATATTTATGCACCCAACCAGAACACACCTCAATTTATAAGAGAAACTCTAACAGACATGAGCAACTTGATTTCCTCCAGTTGCATAGTAGTTGAAGATTTTAACACCCCTTTAGCAGTGCTGGATAGATCCTCCGAAAAGAAGCTAAGCAAATAAATCTTAGATTTAAACTTAACCATTCAACATCTGGACTTAACAGACATCTACAGAACATTTCATCCCAACAGAACTAAATACATATTCTTCTCATCAGCCCACGGAACATACTCCAAAATTGACCACATCCTAGGCCACAAATCTAACCTCAGCAGACCTGAGACTGTACTATAAATCCATAGTGATTAAAACAGCATGGTACTGGCACAAAAGCAGAGAAGTAGATGTCTGGAACAGAATAGAGAACCAAGAGATGAATCCAGCTACTTACCGTTATTTGATCTTTGACAAGCCAATTAAAAACATTCAGTGGGGAAAAGATTCCCTATTTAACAAATGGTGCTGGGTGAACTGGCTGGCAACCTATAGAAGATTGAAACTGGACCCACACCTCTCACCATTAACTAAGATAGACTCTCACTGGATAAAGGATTTAAACTTAAGACACGAAGCTATAAAAATACTTGAAGAAAGTGCAGGGAAAACTCTTGAAGGAATCGGCCTGGGTGAATATTTTATGAGGAGGACTCCCCAGGAAATTGAAGCAGTATCAAAAATACACTACTGGGACCTGATCAAATTAAAAAGCTTCTGCACAGCCAAGAACATCGTAAGTAAAGCAAGCAGACAGCCCTCAGAATGGGAGAAAATATTTGCAGGTTATACCTCTGATAAAGGTCTAATAACCAGAATTCACAGAGAACTCAAACATATTAGCAAGAAAAGAACACGTGACCCCATCTCAGGGTGGGAAAGGGACTTGAAGAGAAACTTCTCTAAAGAAGACAGATGCATGATCTACAAACACATGAAAAAAATCTCACCATCCTTAATCATCAGAGAAATGCAAATCAAAACTACTTTGAGATATCACCTAATCCCAGTAAGAGTAGCCCACATAACAAAATCCCAAAAGCAGACATGTTGGCATGGATGTGGAGAAAAGGGCACACTTCTACACTGCTGGTGGGAATGCACACTAATACGCTCCTTCTGGAAGGATGTTTGGAGAATACTTAGAGACCTAAAAACAGACCTGTCATTTGATCCTATAATTCCTTTACTAGATTTATACCCAGAAGATCAAAAGTCACAATATAACAAAGACATCTGTACCAGAATGTTTATTGCAGCCCAATTCATAATTGCTAAGTCATGGAAGAAGCCCAAGTGCCCTTCGACCCATGAATGGACTAGCAAATTGTGGTACATGTATACCATGGAATATTATGCAGCCTTAAAGAAAGATGGAGACTTTACCTCTTCCATATTTATATTGATGGAGCTGGAACATATTCTTCTTAGCAAAGTATCTCAGGAATGGAAGAAAAAGTATCCAATGTACTCAGCTCTACTATGAAGCTAAATTATAGCTTTCACATGAAGGCTATAACCCAACTATAGCACAAGACTATGGGGAAAGAGCCAAGGAAGGGGAAGGGAGGGGGAGGTTTTGGTGGAGGGAGGGTAATGGGTGGGGCCACATCTATGGTCCATCTTAGAATGGGTACAGAAGAAACTTACTAAATGCAGAATACAAATGCCTACATACAGTAACTAAGAAAATGCCATGAAGGCTACGTTGAACAGTTTGATGAGAATACTTCAGGTTATATATGAAACCCGCACATTGTACCCTTTGATTGCACTAATGTACACAGCTATGATTTAACAATAAAAATAAATTAATTAAAAAAAATAACTAAATATTTGCAAATTGAATCCAGCCATGAAGAAAAAAAAAATAATATATCATGATCAGGTTAGGTTGTTTCACAAATGCAAAGTTGTTTCAGCACTAAAAAAAAGGTCTATTAATGTAATTCATCACATAGCAGATTAAAGGAAAATAATATGATCACCTCAATAGATACATTAAAAATATTCAAATATCTTAACACAATAATCAAGTAAATGAGGTGAAAGCTATGTTGATTAGTTTGATGTAACCGTGTCAGATTGTATAAAAAGAATCAACACATTGTACCCCACACATGCATAAATGTATTCATGATCTATGTGTATATGACTTAATAAAAAAAATTCAATAAAATTTAACAATATTCATGATTAAAAAACTCTTAGCCGGAGGGAGACAAGATGGCGGACTGAAGCCAGCTTTCAACAGAGGCTCCCGTCCAGAAGGAGAGTTAAGGGACAGGAATTTAGTAAGTATCCTGGTGGACTTGAGCCTCACCAAGAGAGAAGGTTGAAGAACGCACATCAACACCGCTGAGGCAAGTTGTGATCACAAGGACGCAAACAAAAGAAGCTCACTTCTGGATATTCTGAGGCCACACCCCCGTCTCCCTGGGCAACCAGAGGAGGCCACCGGTGAGCGGGGGATTTCCTGACACGGCTCACAAACCCGGGAAGCTTCCAGGGCGGGGCCGACCCAGAGAGGTGTTCGGACGCAAATCTCCAGCAGCAAAGACGTTTGAACTCAAAACACCCCGTCTTCTGTAGGCGACGACAGGAACAGAGACAGAACCCCGCAAAGTTGTCTGTTCTGTTCTGTTCTGTTAGCAGCATCCATCAGGGACAGGGCTAAGCCTGAGTGAACACCTCCTTCCCATCACCTGCATCAAACACTCAAAGATGACAGGCCCCATCTCCTCCTGCTAGATAGCGGCAGTCTGCGGGGGCCTGGCAGACTTCCTTGCGATTCAGGCAGGTGCAAACCCCTGGAGTGTCTGTTCACTGCAGGCAACTGGGTTAGCCATCTGCAGAGATACCAGTGACTGGGTCCGACGGAGGGGCAAAGTGGGGAAGGAGACGTCAACCTTCCTAGACTGCTCTGTTTGCTGGGTGGCTCCTCCTGACTCCACGCTGCACTGGGGTGAGCCGTGTCAGAGGAGTCACCAGGCCCCTGTGATCCAGTTCCCAGAGACCTCTTGAACTCTCCCACCCGAAACAAGTGCCGATTGAGACAGTTGATTTGGACCTTTTGAACTGGGCTAATAGACTGAGGACTTTTCAGGCGGTGCCCTGGGTGTGCAATTGTAGGAAGGTTTGATTCTCCTTTTCCAACTGGGGCCAGAGGTGGGCAGGCGGGGTGACTTAATTGCTGATTTTTCCACACAGCTGAGACTTCAGCCAGAGTAGAAGTTGCAATAGGATCGAACAGAAACCAGCTGAAAACAAGACAGAACCACTTTGCTCCACCACACCAGACAGGGCCCCAGTTTCTCAGGCCACAACACTGTACGGGCCCTCGATAAAACCCCAGGGGAAAAACCAAAGGGAGTAAAATAACCATGGGGCGGAATCAGCGGAAAAACTCTGGTAACATGAATAACCAGAATAGATCAACCCCCCCAAGAAAAGATATGGCAGATGTGATTGAAGATCCCATTCATAAACAACTGGCTGAGATGTCAGAAATCGAATTCAGAATTTGGATTGCAGACAAGATTAATAAAATGGAATTAGGAATTCGAGGAGAAATTCAAAAATTGTCTCAAGAATTTAACGAATTTAAAGACAAAACCACCAAAGACTTAGACACACTGAAGCAAGAACTTACAGCCCTCAAAGATATGAAAAATACAGTAGAATCCCTCAGTAACAGAATGGAGCAAGCAGAAGAAAGGATTTCTGACATTGAAGATAAAGTCTTCGAACGCTCCCAACCTCTCAAAGAGGAAGAGAAATGGAGAGCAAAAACGGATCACTCACTCAGAGAACTCTCAGATAATTCGAAAAAAAGCAACATAAGAATTATAGGAATTTCTGAGAATGATGAAGTGGCCTCCAAGGGCACAGAGGCCCTTCTGCATGAAATTATGAAAGAAAATTTTCCAGACATGCCTAGAGAATCTGAAATTCAGATAGCAGACAGCTTCAGAACCCCAGCACGATTCAACCCCAATAAGTCATCCCCCAGACATGTCATACTTAGCTTCACTAAAGTTAACATGAAAGAGAAGATTCTCAAAGCAGCCCGGCGAAAGAAAACTATAACGTACAAAGGTAAGAATATTAGAATAACTGCAGATCTCTCTGCTGAAACTTTTCAAGCCAGAAGAGGCTGGTCATCAACTTTTAATCTCCGAAAGCAAAAAAACTTTCAACCCAGGATCTTGTATCCAGCTAAACTGAGTTTCATCTATGATGGAGAAATTAAATACTTCAATGACATTCATATGTTGAAAAAATTTGCCATAACAAAACCAGCTCTTCAGGATGTTCTCAGACCTATCCTCCACAATGACCAACCCAATCCTATACCACAAAAGTAAACTCACTCAGAAACTTCGGATCAAACTCCAACTTCCACACTGGCGAAAGGATTAAAAATGTCCACTGGACCTTTGAAAAACTCGATACCCAAAATTCCACCAGACTTATCAATACTCTCCATCAATGTGAATGGCTTAAACTGTCCTCTAAAGAGGCATAGGTTAGCTGACTGGATACAAAAACTCAAGCCAGATATTTGTTGCATACAAGAGTCACATCTCAACTTAAAAGACAAATACAGACTCAGGGTGAAAGGATGGTCATCCATATTTCAGGCAAATGGTAATCAGAAAAAAGCAGGTGTTGCAATTTTATTTGCAGATACAGTAGGCTTTAAACCATCAAAAGTAAGGAAGGACAAGAATGGTCACTTCATATTTATTAAGGGTAATACTCAATATGATGAGATCTCAATTATTAATATCTATGCACCCAACCAGAATGCACCTCAATTTATAAGAGAAACTCTAACAGACATGAGTAACTTGATTTCCTCCAGCTCCATAATCGTCGGAGATTTCAACACTCCCTTGGCAGTGTTGGATCGATCCTCCAGAAAGAAGCTGAGCAAAGAAATCTTAGATTTAAACCTAACCATCCAATATTTAGATTTAGCAGACATCTACAGAACATTTCATCCCAACAAAACTGAATACACATACTTCTCATCAGCCCACGGAACTTACTCCAAAATTGATCACATTTTAGGTCACAAGTCTAACCTCAGTAAATTTAAAGGAATAGAAATTATTCCATGCATCTTCTCGGACCATCATGGAATAAAACTTGAATTGAGTAACAACAGGAATCTGCATACCCATACAAAAACATGGAAGTTAAATAACCTTATGCTGAATGATAGCTGGGTCAGAGATGAGATTAAGAAAGAAATAGCCAATTTTTTGGAACAAAACGACAATGAAGACACAAACTATCAGAACCTCTGGGACACTGCAAAGGCAGTTCTAAGAGGGAAATTTATAGCACTGCAAGCCTTCCTCAAGAGAACGGAAAGAGAGGAAGTTAACAACTTAATGGGACATCTCACGCAACTGGAAAAGGAAGAACATTCCAACCCCAAACCCAGTAGAAGAAAAGAAATAACCAAAATTAGAGCAGAATTAAATGAAATTGAAAACAAAAGAATAATACAACAGATCAATAAATCAAAAAGCTGGTTTTTTGAAAAGGTCAATAAAATAGATAAACCTCTGGCCAACCTAATCAGGAAAAAAAGAGTAAAATCTCTAATATCATCAATCAGAAACAACAAAGATGAAATAACCACAGACTCATCAGAAATCCAAAAAATCCTTAATGAATATTACAAGAAACTTTATTCTCAGAAATACGATAATCTGAAGGAAATAGACCGATACTTGGAAGCACGCCACCTTCCAAGACTTAACCAGAATCAACTGGAAATGTTGAACAGACCCATATCAAGTTCAGAAATAGCATCAACTATACAAAGCCTCCCTAAAAAGAAAAGCCCGGGCCAGATGGTCTCACGTCAGAATTCTACCAAACCTTTAAAGAGGAATTAGTACCTATATTACTCAACCTGTTCCAAAATGTAGAAAAAGAAGGAAGACTACTCAACACGTTCTATGAAGCAAACATCACCCTGATCCCCAAACCAGGAAAAGACCCAACAAGAAAAGAAAATTATAGACCAATATCACTAATGAATATAGATGCAAAAATATTCAACAAGATTCTAAAAAACAGAATACAGCAACATATCATCAAAAAAGTCATTCATCATGATCAAGTAGGCTTCATCCCAGGGATGCAAGACTGGTTTAACATACGCAAGTCCATAAACGTTATCCACCATATTAACAGAGGCAAAAATAAAGATCACATGATCCTCTCAATAGATGCAGAAAAAGCATTTGATAAAATCCAGCACCCTTTCTTAATTAGAACACTGAAGAGTATAGGCATAGGTGGCACATTGAAGCTATCTATGACAAACCCACAGCCAATATTTTACTGAATGGAGTAAAACTGAAAGCTTTTCCTCTTAGAACTGGAACCAGACAAGGTTGTCCTCTGTCACCTTTAATATTCAACGTAGTGCTGGAAGTTCTAGCCAATACAATTAGGCAAGACAAGGAAAGAAAGGGAATCCAAATGGGCGCAGAGGAGGTCAAACTCTCCCTCTTTGCTGATGACATGATCTTATACTTAGAGAACCCCAAAGACTCAACCACAAGACTCCTAGAAGTCATCAAAAAATACACTAATGTTTCAGGATATAAAATCAATGTCCACAAGTCAGTAGCCTTTGTATACACCAATAACAGTCAAGATGAGAAGCTAATTAAGGACACAACTCCCTTCACCATAGTCTCAAAGAAAATGAAATACCTAAGAATATACCTAACGAAGGAGATGAAGGACCTTTATAAAGAAAACTATGAAATCCTCAGAAAGGAAATAGCAGAGGATATTAACAAATGGAAGAACATACCATGCCCATGGATGGGAAGAATCATTGTTAAAATGTCTATACTTCCCAAAGCAATCTACCTATTCAATGCCATTCCTATCAAAATACCAACATAGTACTTTCAAGATTTGGAAAAAATGATTCTGCGTTTTGTATGGAACCGGAAAAAACCCCGTATAGCTAAGGTAGTTCTTTGTAACAAAAATAAAGCTGGGGGCATCAGCATACCAGATTTTAGTCTGTACTACAAAGCCATAGTGCTCAAGACAGCATGGTACTGGCACAAAAACAGAGACATAGACACTTGGAATCGAATTGAAAACCAAGAAATGAAACTAACATTTTACAACTACCTAATCTTTGATAAACCAAACAAGAACATACCTTGGGGGAAAGACTCCCTATTCAATAAATGGTGTTGGGAGAACTGGATGTCTACATGTAAAAGACTGAAACTGGACCCACACCTTTCCCCACTCACAAAAATTGATTCAAGATGGATAAAGGACTTAAACTTAAGGCATGAAACAATAAAAATCCTCCAAGAAAGCATAGGAAAAACACTGGAAGATATTGGCCTGGGGAAAGACTTCATGAAGAAGACTGCCATGGCAATTGCCACAACAACAAAAATAAACAAATGGGACTTCATTAAACTGAAAAGCTTCTGTACAGCTAAGGAGACAATAACCAAAGCAAAGAGACAACCTGCACAATGGGAAAGGATATTTGCATATTTTCAATCAGACAAAAGCTTAATAACTAGGATCTATAGAGAACTCAAATTAATCCACATGAAAAAAGCCAACAATCCCTTATATCAATGGGCAAGAGACATGAATAGAACTTTCTCTAAAGACGACAGACGAATGGCTAACAAACACATGAAAAAATGTTCATCATCTCTATATATTAGAGAAATGCAAATCAAAACAACCCTGAGATATCATCTAACCCCAGTGAGAATGGCCCACATCACAAAATCTCAAAACTGCAGATGCTGGCGTGGATGTGGAGAGAAGGGAACACTTTTACACTGCTGGTGGGACTGCAAACTAGTACAAACTAGTACAACCTTTCTGGAAGTATGGAGAAACCTCAAAGCACTCAAGCTAGACCTCCCATTTGATCCTGCAATCCCATTACTGGGCATCTACCCAGAAGGAAAGAAATCCTTTTATCATAAGGACACTTGTACTAGACTGTTTATTGCAGCTCAATTTACAATCGCCAAAATGTGGAAACAGCCTAAATGCCCACCAACCCAGGAATGGATTAACAAGCTGTGGTATATGTATACCATGGAATACTATTCAGCCATTAAAAAAAATGGAGACTTTACATCCTTCGTATTAACCTGGATGGACGTGGAAGACATTATTCTTAGTAAAGCATCACAAAAGTAGAGAAGCATGAATCCTATGTACTCAATTTTGATATGAGGACAATTAATGACAATTATGGTTATGGGGGGGGAACAGAAAGAGGGAAGGAGGGAGGTGGGTGGGGCCTTGGTGTGTGTCACACTTTATGGGGGCAAGACATGATTGCAAGAGGGACTTTACCTAACAATTGCAATCAGTGTAACCTGGCTTATTGTACCCTCAATGAATCCCCAACAATAAAAAAAAAATAAATGCTCATCATCTTTAATCATCAGAGAAATGCAAAACAAAACTACTTTGAGATATCATCTAACTCCAATGAGACTAGCCTATATCACAAAATCTCAAGACCAGAGATGTTGGCGTGGATGCGGAGAAAAGGGAACACTTCTGCACTGCTGGTGGGAATGCAAATTAATACATTCCTTTTGGAAAGATATATGGAGAAAACTCAGAGATCTAAAAATAGATCTGCCATTCAATCCTATAATTCCTCTGCTGGGCATATACCCAGAAGACCAAAAATCACAACATAACAAAGATATTTGTACCAGAATGTTTATTGCAGCCCAATTCATAATAGCTAAGTCATGGGTAAAGCCCAAGTGCCCATCGATCCACGAATGGATTAATAAATTGTGGTATATGTATACCATGGAATACTATGCAGCCTTAAAGAAAGATGGAGACTTTACCTCTTTCACGTTTACATGGATGGAGCTGGAACATATTCTTCTTAGTAAAGTATCCCAAGAATGGAAGAAAAAGTACCCAATGTACACAGCCCTACTATGAAACTAATTTGGGACTCTCACATGAAAGCTATAACCCAGCTACAACTTAACAATAGGGGGAAGTGGGAAAGGGGGGTGGGTGGGTAGAGGGAGGGGGATCGGTGGGATCACACCTGTGGTGCATATTACGGGGGTATTTGCAAAACTTGGTAAATGTAGAATGTAAATGTTTTGGCACAGTAACTGAGATAACGCCAGAAAGGCTATGTTAACCACTGTGATAAAAATGTGTCAAATGGTTTATGAAGCGAGTGTATGATGCCCCATGATCATATCAATGTATACAGTTATGATTTAATAAAATAAATAAATAAATAAAAGATATGCAGAAAAAAAAAAACTCTTAGCCAGCTAGTATTAGTTTGCCTGATAAATTTCATACTTAGTGGTGAAACATAACAACATTCTCTTTTAAATTAGTAGCAGAAAAGAATAGTCTGTATAACCAGTTACATAAAACACACAACTGAAGGTCCTAGCCAGTGCAGTATGACAAGAAAAATAAACAATAAAAAAGTAAAAAGAAGTAAAATGTACATGAAAGAATTAAAACTGTGATGATTCACAAATTATATGATTGACTATTGAGAAAACTTAAATCAGTAAAATTAATGAGAGTTTAGTAAAGTTTTTAGATAAAAGATCTGTATATGTGAGAATTAATTTCATTTATATGCAAGCCAAAACTAATTAGAAGACATACTTTTAAAAATCCAAGTAAAAAGAATAATAAAGCATAAAATGACTAGAACTAAGTCTTTTTAAAGTTATATCAGATTTATTTGGATAACATTATAAAAATTTATTAAACATCATTAAAGAAGACCTAATAAATGAAGGGATGTCATATTCCTAGTTAAAAAACAGTATTATAAAAATGTTTGCTCTCCCCAAATTGATCCAGAGATTCACTGTGCTCTATCACAAACCCCAATTTCTTCTTTAAGAAGTTGACAAGCTGATTCCAAAACTGAGGTAGAAAAGCAAAGGACTAAAATAATGATGTCATTCCTGAAAGTGAACAAGGTAGAGTACTTCCTTACCAGAAATCAATATTTATTAGAAAGCAAGAGTAAATAAGACAATGGAGCATTAATACAGAGAAAGACAAATAGACCAAAGGAGCAGACAAGAGAACCCACAAAAAGATCCACTATGTGGGAACCTGATAGATGGCACAGCTGTCATTCTAGATCAATGAGAAAGGATGGGTCATTCCATGATGATATGAATGTATTGGTTATCTATATGGGAGAAAATAAAAATAGATCTCTACCTTACAGTTTATATATACAGACACAAAATCGGAATAAGAACTTAAGTGTGAAAGGCAAAACTTTAGAATTTTTAGAAGAAAATGTAGACAAACATCTCCCTTAAATAGTATTTTTTAAAAAGAGGTTGGGCACGGTGGCTCATGCCTGTAATCCTAGCACCCTAGGAGACCAAGGCAGGAGAATCACTTGAGCTCAGGAGTCTGAGGTTGCAAGGAGCTATGATGGTATCACTGTACTCTAGCCCAGGTGACAGAGACAAAAAGAAGGAAGGAAGGAAGGAAGGAGGGAGGGAGGGAGGGAGGGAGGGAGGGAAGGAGGGAAGGAAGGAAGGAAGGAAGGAAGGAAGGAAGGAAGGAAGGAAGGAAGGAAGGAAGGAAGGAGGGAAGGAAGGAAGGAAGGAGGGAAGGAGGGAGGGAGGGAGGGAGGGAAAGAAGGAAGGAAGGAGGGAGGGAGGGAGGGAGGGAGGGAGGGAGGGAAGGAAGGAAGGAAGGAAGGAAGGAAGGAAGGAAGGAAGGAGGGAGGGAGGGAGGGAAGGAAGGAAGGAAGGAAGGAAGGAAGGAGGGAGGGAGGGAGGGAGGGAGGGAGGGAAGGAGGGAAGGAAGGAAGGAAGGAAAGAAAGGAAAGAAAGAGACAGAGAAAGATGAAAAGATAACTCATCCAAAATATATATAATAGGAATTTCAGATAGAGTTTAAAAATGACTTTAGTCTAGAAATTAAAGTAACTAAAATAATGTCAGCAGAATTTTTTTTTTTTTTGAGACAGAGTCTCATTTTGTCACCCTCGATATAGTGATACGGCATCGTAGCTCACAGCAATCTAAAACTCTTGGGCTCGAGTGAGCCTCCTGCCTCAGCCTCCCAAGTAGTTGGTACTACAGGCACCTACTACAATGCTCAGCTATTTTTGGAGACAGAATCTCTCTTACTCAAACTGGTCTCCAACTCCTGAGTTCGAGCAATCCACCTGCCTCAGCCTCCCAGAGTGTTGGGATTACAGGCGTGAGCTGTAATTCTGCACCCACTATCAGCAGAATTTTTAAAGAGTTGGTTCTTTGGATGAAAAACAACTTTAAAATGGACAAAATTCTACTAAGCCCAATAAAAAAGAGAGAAATAACACAAATACGTAAAATTTTAAATGAGGATGAAAACAAAATGGATACAGAAGCATTCTCTTTTACTGCAGTAATATGTATGCACAAATCCATATCAATGTTAAGAGGCAATATCTGGTGACATCTAAGCTACCAAATTGATTGAAGAAGTAGAAAATGATCAAAGACTACCCTGTCCAGAAAAAAGAAGTATTAGTCCCAGTTTTACCAATGATTACAAGGCAATTGCATCTTATGCAATTATATAAGATCTGTTTTCCTGAAAATCTTCTATAATTTAAAACTTACACAGTAGAACACCATTTTCAAGAAAAGATGATGAATATCCTATTTATCAGACATAAATATAATTTTACCACCTTTTAAATTACATGAATGTTAATCTGTTTTAAAACTTAGGTTGATGCATATTATACACATTTTGTGCATAGAGCTACACTATTTAAAATGTTTACATCTAGTAATTTTCAACTTGCATAATTCAAATTCGTAAACAGCGGCCTTAGTGCATTTTTGGACCTTTAGGAAACAATAATTCTCAGGCCAGGGAGACTGTAAGACAACAGAAAGTAAAAGTATACCTGAAAAAGATTTTATAGGTTTAGTGCAACCCTGATGTTAAAGCCCAACAAAGACAATCTAAAAGTAACACTCATTAATACAGATGTAAAAATCCTAAGGAATAGCAAATCTAACTCAATAATAAATATATAGTGTAAGTTCTTACACACTTTCCCTTAGCCAGGATTACCAAATGCGATCCATTCCCTTTGCCAACAATCTAAGGTGCAGAGCCTCCGATGGCCTACAGCTATTCTAACATGCCCACTGCAGCTCCCAGCAGAGGAGTTCTACGTTTACCAGCAGTGAATGGAGTTTGTTTCCAAACCTCTTTATGCCAGGTGTACTAATACGACAATTATAATAAAAATAAATAAATTATATGTCAAAAAGTACATGAGATTTGAGTTCAGAAAGAAAGGGCATCACACCTATGAAAGCTAGTTTAGTGTTTTTGATGTTTTTTAAGTGATAAAAATGAAGTATGTGTGACATAACATAAAAGGGGAAGTCTTAACTTTAAGAGTCTATACTCAGATGTTTTTGCAAGTACCATTAAGTTCTCCTCAAACTTTAATAAATGTAAAAGCTAAAAATCCTAGATAATACATTTTGGATGTGATTTATACCAAAAGAATGACATGACACTCAGGTTAGCATAGTCAAATGATAGCCAAATGAAGTTATATGTATATGGTTAAAAATGAAATGTTTATAGTATATACATATGACTTTTAATGAGTCCCTATTTAATCAGCTTTCTCAATTAGCCTGTTAACTACCTGTTTTGAGTATATTGGATTTGAAGGCTTCAATTGTAGTACACTACAATGCCATGACCAATTGACCAATCTGGATTTATCCCAGGAATACAGAACAGCTATGTACCATGTTAATAGCACAATGGAAAACAAAATGTTCATCTTAATTAATGTTAAATGATATTTGATAAAATTAAACTTCCCATACCTAATTTTAAGCTATTAATAAACTAACAATAAAGACATAACCCTGACAAAATAAAATATCTATCTAAAACCATCAATCATTATCCTAATTAATGGAAAACTGGCAAAAAACATTCTCATTAGATTCAATGAGTTTGCTCACTAACATTTTAAATATCAAGTGGTTATTCTGGAGAAATGAATAAGGTAAAACTATTTCAAACTGACTTGAAGAAAATAATCTTACCTACCTAGAAAACCCAACAGAATCAATTAACAACAGTTAGAACTAATGAGAGAACTTAAGAAAGAGTCTGCTTCAAAATAAATATATACAAAAACATTGTTTTCCTATATTCTAACAATAGTCAGTTAGACAAAGTCATAAGAAAAATAGCCTGTTTAGAATAAGTGACAAAGGTGATAAAATGCCTAGAAATAAATTTTAACAAGAAGTGGGCTGGAAAGACCTGTGTAAACTAAACTAAAATAACTCCTCTAAGAAACATAAAAGATAAGAGAGTAAATTAACATATTAAATGTCTAGTGATGGAGAGTAGCTGAAATGTTATGGAAGTCATACCTCTAAAGAACATAGGGATGTCCATTTCTGAGATTTATCCCTTAACTTTCTTCCCACCCCTCTGTTACTGTACAAGGCTCACAGGAGATTATTTTCTGCAGAGGCTCAGGAAAACCTCCTTTCCTCCCCTCCCATTCTCCCCTCCTCTGTTTCCCCACCTTACCCCCTTCCCCAATTCCCAACTCCCCAAAAGAAATCAAGTTGCCCACAAATAGGTAAACAATACATACATGAGGACTGGATGGAGAAGATGCCATGTTAGTGGGGGCCAAGCTCGACAGACCGTCTGCAAGCTACAAATGAAACACGCTGGTTAGCAACTGGATTAGAGAATCCACTTCGGGGAAGACTGCACAGCCCCCAGGAAGTAGCACTCTCTAACCAGGCACCTTGTGCTTTTTCTCCAGGGATAATCTGGTTTGGAATCAGACAGGCCTAGCTCCATCACCTCACCAACTGTATTCCCTTAAGCAGACCCACTTGACCTCTGACTCAGCATTCCCATATGGAGAATGGGAGCAAAACCCACCTCCCTAGGCAACAGTGAATATGAATGAGACAAAGGCTATACATACCCAGGACAAGGTGAGGCACGTGCAAAGGGCTTGGCAAATACCTGTGTCTTGTCCACTCTCTGGCTGCCCTCCCTGCCTTTCCAAAATATGCCTGTTTCAGGGACACTCTAACCCCCCATCATCCAGAGTGGTTCCCTCAAACACTGAGCTGCACCATCCCTGCTGGGCATGGTTCCTAAGACAATGCACATTTTTCAGTATTCTTTCCTCAAGTGCAAGAACCAGGGCACCATCTGAGTCTCCCTAAGTCCTCTATCAGAGGGGACTTTAAGAGTCTTGCAGTTCAACCTCCACATTTGTACTGCAAGTAATGTTCTGCATCCTTTCCTGAGCATCAGAGCCCTGCCTGCAATTTTCCCATACCGCAAGTCCATATTTTATAGGATGAATCCCTGAGCTGCAGCATCATGGAGGGCTTCACGGCTCAAGACTGGAGCCAGGGAGCCTTGTTCAGAGGATACAAGAGTCCAGGAGAAAGTGATGGGTCTCTGAGGGGATGGGTACCAGTCCAGCAGGGGAACAAGGCAAGAAGATGCGTTCTAGGCAGAGGGAGTAGCAAGTGCAAAGGTGGAGAGGAAGAAACAGCAATCAGGGCAGGAGACAGGCGCTGGTGGAGAGGGCACGGGGCGAAGGCTGCACAGAAGAGGAGCCCCGTGGGACCCAGAGCATCAGGTAGACCCTCCTCCTGGGAGACACACTCACTTGAGGGTCAGGAAGAGCTCAGATAAGTATGAGGGGGATGAAGCCTAAGGGAAGTCTGGGAGCTGACAGAGCCATCCCTGCCCTCGGAAGGGCAGCATGGCTGAGGGTGCCCTCGGGGCTGCTCAGAGCCAGAAATGTGGGCGGCAGGGCAGAGTGGCCAATGGGCACTAAGCCAGGGCCACTGGATAGCGGTTCTGGTGCCCTGGCCACGTGTTGTTGGGCACGACGTGACCCCTGGAATAGCCTGGATGAACTCCACGTGCAACCCCCAGCTGGCTGGAGGCTGGCCCAGCCAGGCAGCAGCTCTGCCCCTCCCATTCTCATGCTGAACCCCACAGAAGCCTTATTGTTATTTTTAATACAGTTCTTTTTTAGAAAGGTGAGAGGGAAACCGGCAGTTCACCAGAGCAAAAGGGAGAGAAAAATAAAGCTAAACATAGTGCTCCAAAGATCTGGTCCAGCTTCAGAAATTACATGTTCCCCTTTGGGACTCAAGCATAATTTGCCACTCCAGTTCTAGAAGCACGTTCCCACCTTCACGGCATCCCAGAGACTGCAGCAGCAGGCTCAAAATTAGCAGCAGGCTCAAAATTTGCCAGAACCCTGGAGCCCAGAAACCCAAGAGTCAGGGAGCGGGCCAAACCCTGCACCCTACACCGCGGGCGTGGGGAACTTGTCTGAGCCACCTTCTGACACCTCCTGCACACCAGCCTGCCAGGCCTGTCTGCTCTCCATGCCCGCACGCCCACCCCCCCCACACACACACAGGAGTTATTTCCAAACCTTTGCAAAGCTCTCTCCCCCTAGGGGAAACATGAATGCAGTCCCCCACTATCACAAATTATGCAGCCAAGTTTCCCACATTTGGGGTAATCACAAGGGTCAGCATAACTGTAGTACAATGGATAAGTCTGGCGCTGGGAAAACTACCTTTACAATCACAGTATCTCCCCGACAGGTAGGTATTGCTAACCCCCACTGGCTTCTAAGGCCTTTCTCTAGCCTCCCTGGAGAAGCTTTCCTGATTACTTTAGCCCACCCTGACCTTCCAGACCAGGATAGTCCACAAGGTTGAGGTCCTTGTTAATGAAGCCTCTTCTCACTTTGACGTTGCCAGCTGAGATCGGCTACACACCCCTCATGTCCCTGCAATCAGAGGTGAAATCTCCCAAATGTCTCCCAAATCTCCTCCTCTTTATCCCTCCTCAACACACACACATATTTCCACACCCAGAAATTTTCCTTCTCTGGAGACATAAAAAAGAGACCCCTACCCAAGAGTAGTTTCTCAGAATGCTGACTCAGGAGGCACCTCAGTGCCTGGACGGCAGGCAGTGTGTGGGGCTATCCATCCAGGGGTACAGTCTCTACTTTGAGCTTCAAGACCCTCTATAAGAAATGGGTGGGACAGGGCATAGCCTTCTTTGTGTGTGTTCCTGAATACTGCTTTTTTTCCCCCTCTTCATTATATCAAGGACTAGTTTGATGGGGAAAAAATAGATTAGTAAACAAAGGCCCTAATTTTATTTTAAAGATAAAAACGAACTCAGAATCAGGGACAGAAAAGGGACGAAGGAAGAGGAAAGGGTAGAGAATGAAATGTTGGTAACAGTACCTTCAGATCGTGTGTTTGGCTGGAGGTAATGCCTGTCTGTTCATCATTTCTCTACCATTTCCAATTGTTACATAATGAACATGTATTATATTTATTATCAGAGAAAAATGAATAGATCCTTTTTGAAGCAGAGAACTAGAAGGAATCGGGTAACTCTGTTCTGCCTCTGTGAGGACACACCTGCGCCTGCCCTCAGAAAGTTAAATCAAGGCCATGATTCCTGCACCACCACCACCATGGCCAGACCCTCCTCCCGCCAGCCCACATGTGCACTGGTCCCAGCCTCCAGCTCTCCTGCACACTCCTGTGCACACACCACCCCACCACCATCTACCAGTCTGAAGTCCACACATGGGACGGCCTCTCGGGCCAAGAACAAATGAGGGAGTTAACATGCGCCAGTGTCCCTCTTCCCAGCCCTTGTCACAAGGAGAACAGTTCAACACAGGCTCCCTTCAGCCCCAGAGATGGGCACCAACCACGGACCAGCCCTGAAGGCTGGGCACACAAGTTTGCCTCACACATATGTTTTGAGTCATCTCCAAAATTGGCACCCTTGACACAAAATGTTTCTAAAAACCTGAGAAATGCTCCATCGTGGGTGCCAGCCCATGGCCTCAGAGTCAGGAAAGAGTCTCAGGCGACATTTTCTAAGTGCGTGGTAAGCCCATCCCAGGACCTGGGCAGATGGTGGTGCAAAGGCTTCAGGAGAAAGAAGGTGTGGCCAAGAAAAGAGACAGGAGGGCACCGGGACAGAAGGCTGCATCTTGCAAGAGCGGGCTTGTGCTGGAGGGGAGCCCTGGGCTGGACCCACAGCCAGGACGTGGTAAGGATAGCAGCGGGGACTGTGTCAACTGTGAGGATGAAGCAGGAGTAAATGGGGCACACAGGAGCCCCACAAAATCTAATTCTGCCAGAGTTCTCGTCACTCCCGTCCCCAGAGCCCCCGCCTCTCATACTATCTGGACTGGGAAAGGAATCAGGGAAACAGAGCCCAGCCAGAATTATCTGGCAAGACCCTGGCACAGGAACCCTCTGCCTCCTGGGTCAGCCCTGGAGTGCCTGGTCCTCCAGAGTGCCAAGGATATGAATGAGAGACAAGCAAATGAAAAATTTCCTGGGTCAGCCAAATGTGATCAAGAAATGTCAGAGAAAAACACAATATAAAATCAGATACCAGTCTGGGGGTTTCCCCAGAGGTCCAGGACTCCCTGGAGACCAGAACTTGCTTCCCTGCTGGGTGTGGGGCTCCTTCATCAAATAGGGATCTCAAAGAGGCAAGTTTCACACCTCCTCCATCAGGGTGGGCTGGCCTCCCTTCTTCTTCCCCACGGGGCAAGGCCCAGGCCCTGCCCTGTGGGCACACTTCCAGGAACCCAACCCCAGCTCCGTGCTCCTCTGTCTGGCCTCCAGCTCTAGCCAGGGTGGCCGTGTTCTCCCACAAAGAGCACAGGCCTGGCTCTGGTTCAAACCCTGGCCCCAGTTCCTTCATGTCAATGCCGGGAGGGTGGCCAGACTGGGCCTCCTCATCGTCTGCCTCTGGCTGTGCTTGTAGCCAGCAGAACCCAAAATAGTCCCTCCCCATCTGAGTCTGTAGACGTTTTGAGGGCAGCACACACAGAACGGAAATCCTGCTGGGCAGGCCCTGAGCTTCCCTGCACCGTCTCAGACAGGCCCATTGAGGGGGTGGGAAGCAGGAGCCAGGATCAGACAGCCCAGAGTTTGGGGAAAACTACCTACTAAATGCAGCTATAAACACTCAGCCAGGCCAGAAGGCACCAGCACTGAGTTTAGCTAAATTTCACGTAGGGCAATCTGAAATTTCCATTTGGGTTTCCCTAGCTAAGAGAGGGTCTTCCTCAGACTCATATAGACAATGGGCATGTCATCCATCCATCCATCTATCCACTCATTTGCCAGACTGACTCTCACTGAACACCACCTCTGAGCTAGGCCCGGTGCTGAGCATTGAAGGTACACAGAAGCTCCCTGCCACTGCCCTGAGCCCAGCCTAGGGGAGACACTGACATTTACAGAGATAGCAGGACCTCAGACACATCCAATGACTGAGATACAAGAAGGGGAGGAGCCAAAGAAGAGTCCTCAAAAGATGTGACCACTGAGCTGAGGCTCAAAGAATAACCAGAAGTTGGCCAAGAGAGCAGGGGCAAAAGGT
Organism: Nycticebus coucang; assembly: GCF_027406575.1. Taxonomy (NCBI): domain Eukaryota; kingdom Metazoa; phylum Chordata; class Mammalia; order Primates; family Lorisidae; genus Nycticebus; species Nycticebus coucang. Next base: position 70,217,746 of record NC_069783.1, on the reverse strand, counting down.
CTCCCCAGAAGAAAGGGTGGCAGAGCACGGCGCTGGAGAGCTGTGGTGGGTGGAGAGGCGGAGAACCCAGGGTTTGTGAGAACTTCTTAGCTTCAGTGAAGCCTTAGAGCAAAACCTCTTGTCCATCAGCAGTGAGGCCTGAGGACACAAGTATTATCTGCATAAGCTGGGAACCTCTGTCCCTGGGCAACCCAGATGCTTTGGGAACCCCAGAGTGCCAGGGGTGTGAGCAGTGTCATGTGAAGCCCAGATATGAGGGTGAGAACCTGGAACAGACTGTGCATTAAAGGCCAGTGCTCATGGTGAGACTTTTCTCCAAATCCCCTGCAAGAAGGGCTAGATGGTCTCAGACCTACAGGACCCAGAGCCACTCCAGGGCCTGCGGGGTGCAGACAATGCTCTCCGCTCAGTAAAGATGCCATGGACCTCCTGCCATGCTCTTTAACATTGGTGTCTGAGTCACCAGCTGGCCCCAGGTTGCCGAGTTTATACCAAAAGGATGACTCTTATCTCCTCATGGGATTGGACACCCTTAGAATAATGCCCCCTCCCTTCCTTTCCCTGGAGGTGGGAGAATGGGGTGTGATGGACTATTTCTTGGGCCCAGCCTCTTCCTTTTAAACTGCCTCTAAGATGCCACCAAGCACAAGACCATAGAAAAATCTTCCCCCTGAAAAGGACCTGTCCAGGGTACAGCAATGGGGGCTGCAGTGCTCCAGAGCCTGCCCAGCCATCCCCTACCTTGTCTTCCTTCTCTTTCATTTGCTTCCCCATCCTGATTTTCTGTGTGATCTCCATGGGAAAGCCCTCAACATCACTCCAAAAGTAGAAAGGACATTTTTCTTCCAAGAAATAGGCCTGGGTCTTCTCCAGAAGACACCACCTCAACCCCCTCAACCAGACTGAAAGCTCCCATCGAGTCCCCTCCATGGCTCAGTATCCAGCCACAGGGTAGAAAGGGAGAGGTTTTATAGAGGCTACATGATAATGAAGGGTGGGGAGAAGGACTGGGATGAGGTGAGAAACAGGGGATAGGGGACAATCAAGGCCTTCATGTGGGGAGCTGGGGTCTCTCCCCAGGACCCAGCACCCATCCTACCTGGACAGGAATGAGGGGCTCCTTGTCATCGATGTCAATGAGCACGTCTTCCCCAGGACTGAGCAAGCTCACATCGTCTGTAGAGGATCGTGATATCTAGGCCTGAGAGGGGCTCCCTCAAGGGGCTCACCCCTCATCAGCCACAAGACTGCCAGGAATTGGGATCAGACCCTCAGGCCCTCCACAATTCTCAGTTGGTGTCTTTCCCTTCCTGTCTCCCAGATCTTCCATCTCCCATCTGCTCCACATTCCTGCCTCCCTCTTCTTCTCCCCGCATCTCTCTCCTCCCTCCTCACCTCGTCTCCCTGCATCTCTCTCTCCTGTGATTCTTCCCTCATCCCCACTTTGAGCCTTGGCCCTCAGACCCTACAGGCATAGGCCCCCTGCCTTGTGTGCCCAGCCCAGAGGTAGGCAATGCCCTGAGAAGGTGAGATTCCCAGCCTCCAGGTCTAGCAGAGCAGAAGGCACTTCTTGTTCAGGTCCCCATAAGAGAAGGGCCTCAGAATGCATCTCCATCCTCAGGTCCATCTTATCATCCTGGTCTACCCTCAGGAGCAGGAAGTGCTGCCTGACCCTGTCCCCCATCTTGTCCTCCATACCTGGGCCTCCCTGTGGAGATGGACTCTCTGCCAAGTAGGGTTCACAGAGGAAGCTCTCCAGAGAGCGGATGGTACACTGGCCCACCACAGGCCGGCGGCCAAATTGGCGGTTATCGATGACCTTGACCGTGATGGGGGGACAGTAGAGCTCCTCCCTAGGTAGCATCTGAGTGGAAGAAGAGGAAAACTCTGGGCACTGGCCTGGATCTATACCGAGGAAACCTCCAGGACAAGCCCAAGGAGCAGAAAATGACTATAATAAACTCATAGATAATCCCAACAGCCAGAAATCCAAAATGGTGGTAGCCAGAGCAGGCCAGTGGAACAAAGCCCCACACCTTCTCTGCTGGCCTCTCGCAGGCTGCATCTGAAGGCTGGCTTTCGCTCCCAGCTTTACCTTCCAAATATACCCAGTGCAGCCTGAAGTTAAAGGAAGTCTGCTTTCCCTGAACCCTAACCGGCCAGGGAGGGGGAAAGGGGAGTTGGCCCAGGACTCAACATTTCTTGCAGACAGTCCCCCCCAAGTAGATACTCAAGAGTTGGCTTACAGACCCATATACTCCCCCTACCACCCCAAAAACACTTTGAACACAACTTAAAATAATTTTATGTGCTCTCCTTCAGTGGCGGCTTTGGCTCAGCCAAGAGGAGGCTCCTGTTGACAGCCACTGGGCCTGGAATTTCTACAGCACTTTCATCTTGAAAACCATTTTCTTTTCCTCAGACTTGACTTACTCTGGCCACTAGGCCCAGGCATCCCAGGGAACTAGAGAGAGCCAGGGGGGCAGAGGGCTATGGGGTTGAGCTCCTCCAAGAGGGCCCAGGCTCAAGGAGGGCAAGGTCAGGAGAGATCACCGAAGGCCAGAGCCCTGGCAGGTCCCCAAGGGGCACTGCAGGGGACTAAAAGCTGCCCTGGAAGGGGAAGCAGCCACAGAATGGCTCTTTGCGGCTTCTGCTGGTCTAGTAGGAGGAAGCAAGATGGGCCCATTTGTGCTGCTCACAGGCTCAAACCCTTCCAGTGAGGAGAGTGTGAGCATCTCCTCCCCACTGTCATAGGACATGAGGCGGGAGAGATGCCATGACCCAGCCTGGATCCTATGGGTAGCACAATCCCCAGGCTATTTGGGGCCAAGAGGAAATTCTAGCCACCAGGACACCGGAGGGGGATAGCAGGAAGGGGAACTCACCACTTCCATGAAGAGGGTGCAGATGTCAAAGTTGGGGTTCTTCCGGAGGTTCCTGATAACACAGGACTGTACTGTCTGACCCCCACACTCTACCACAAGGCTGGGGGAGGAGACACTGGCCAGTTGGTAACTCTTCATGTTCCGCAGGCCCCATGCCAGGATCTGGGGACATATGAGGACAGCAGCTGGATAGGTGCCAGGCCCTGCGTAACACTGGGGCCAGAAAGGGGAAGGGTCAGGCTGTGCCCCAGCCTGGCACCCAAGAGGGTACTCACCTCTATGGCTGTACGCTGGAGAGCTGGCTTAATGTTCTGAGGAACCACATAGATGTTGGCCTCCCTCTGGGGTGGTGGGTAGGGTAAGTCTGTGTCCTCTGACTGCAGGGACAAAGGTAGGTGGAAGACCAAGGCAAAGAGACAAGAAAGAAGAGGGACACACAAGGCAGAAAGAGATGGCGCACATGGAGAGACACAGAACCAGAATCAAAAAGATACCAAAGAGGGCAAACAGGCAGGCAGAAGGAAAGCGCTAAGTCAGGGTCTGCCAGGCACCATCTCCTCCACAGTCAACAACTGCAGCCCTTCACCCAGGGTTTAGGTCACCCTCTTCCCATAATGCAGACGGATGCACCAATGAGCTGCTCAGGGTCTCCCCCTCCCCCTGCACGCACAGGCCATGCACACACATGCATATGCATCTGCACACCACCCACTCCTCCCTGGAGTATCCACTCAGGCCCTCTCAATCCCAGATAGGACCACGTGCCCTCCCTCCACCTGCTTCTCCTGCCACCTAGCTCACATCCTCCTGGGTCATCATCTGTCCTGGTGTTCCAGCTCCACTCCCATGCCTTCCCACAGACAGTCCCAACTCCCTTTTCTCATGCCTGTCCCCTGTGAGGACAGAACACATGCACTTGAGCCAGAAAGAGGAAAGCAATTGACCAATGGGAGAAGGGGATACAAATGTCCATCATCCCCAGAGCATCACAGCGCACTGCTGGGTAGGCGCCCTCACCTACACAACACAGAGGTGAAAGAGGCATGTGTCAACCCTGACCATCTAGGGGTTTGAAAAAGCCTTGGACAAGAATCCTCAGTGATCGGAAGATCACTGCTTCACAGGGGAAGCAGGTCAGGGTAAGGGAGGCAGGCACCACCTTAGCTAATCACCAATAACAATGAATAAGAACATAGGCTCTGGGTGAATCCTAGCTCTGCTACTAAGAAAGTTAAGTAAGTTATTTCACTTCTCTATAGCTCAATTTTTTTATCTACAAAATGGTTAGTAAAAATTATCAACCTCTAAATGTAAGGGTTGAAGAAGTTATGACCTGTATAACATTCAGAATATTGCCTGGTTCATGTAAACTCTCAATAGGACTACTAGTCCATGTGGTGCCTTTGTGACAATTACAGAAAGATGGCCTTTTCTTAAGACTCCTTATGTCCAACAGAAAATCATATTTTCCAAGTTTATCAGAACTAGAGACTTTACTGCCACCTATTGGAAAATTGTTACAATAAATACAAATATACAGTGTCTGTGCTAGAAATTGCACCCTCTTATGCCTTTGTGCAGTGCCCAACCTCCACATCCTTACATGGAGACCCTGACACTCAGAAAATGTTAACTATCTTTAAAAGAACTATGCTGGACACCTTACTGAGCTTGCCTCATGTAATCTCATTTAATAAACAATGGACTCTTTCCTTACTTGTTCTGGGTTCCTTCTAAGGGATGGCACATACATCTACAGATGTTCCACCATAGGTGACGGCAGCCATCAGAGCAGAGAAAAATAACAGCTTCCTCCCACCTCACAAGTCACTTCACAGCCAACTCAAGCTGCACCCCTGCCCAGTGACACCCTGATGACACTACACTTCCCTGACCTGGTGGTAAGGAATTAAGTTCCAGAATCAGACAGATGTTGACTCTTAGTGCCAGCTCTGTCATAACCTAGCTGTTTGATCTTGGCCAGATTACTCAACCTCAGTGACTCAGTATCCTCATATGAAGATCTGAGCTGACTATACTCTTATGAAATTTCTCTAATAATTAAATGGAAGGACAAATATAAAGAGTACCTGGCCCACAGGAGGTGCTTCCTAAATGACTATGACAGTAATTCTTGCTATACCCATTACCAATACTATTGTTTCTGCCACTGGTGTTGGTGTTGACCTTCCCAGGGTGACTTAAGGAGAGCTGAGCCATCAGAAGCAATTTTCATTATAACTACCCTGCAATTCCCAGGGTACAAAGTGAAGGAATTCATCATTTTCCTTCAGACCCACAATGCAGGTGAGCCGACATAGAAGGCACATGCAGTTTGGACTGACTGAGGAGGAGGGGTGATGCGCAGGGTTGCCACAGTGCACAACTCCAGGGAGTGCCGTGTATATCCCGGTCCACGAGAAATGCTTTAGAGGATGTAGGCAGAGCTTGCACAGCTACTGAAGTGACCTGGACGCTAGGGGGAACCCTAGTTTGATGTCCACCCTGGGCACTCCAAAGCCCCCCATCTGCAGATGACTATATAGCAGGGTGGCCTCTTTAAAGAAAGGGTTGTGCTTGTGGCCCACTTATGGCCTGTTCATGTCCACTCGTGGCTGATGCCCAACCCAATGTGGCCAAGAAAAAAAGAAGCAAAACAAAATGAGATCAAAGAAGGGACAGCCCCAAGCTCTCCTGAATAGGAGGTAGAATGACCAACCTTTCTCACATGGCTTTTCTCTTAAAATCACCAAGGGAAACTCACAAATACATTCCCCCCAGAGCCCATTCCCTCTAGGCCCCCAAACTCTGGGCAACATCCACTATATCCCTCCTTTCCACATTCCATCTTTCCCCCAGAGCTTCCTTGAGCTCTATAGTAATCTGTAATAATGACGTTCCTCTCTATCAGCTGAGGACCAGGTTCCTCGGGAAGCCGCTCAATGAGGAGGACAGGGGAATGAGAATCTCGAGAAGGTTAAGCTCTGGTACCATTTGGAGAAGGCCCTGGAGGAAGAAGGCAGGAGCACACAGCTGTGGAGCGCCAGGCCCAGCGGAGGTGGGAGGGAGAGACAAGCAGAGACAGGGGTTAGTGGTGTGTCCCAGGGCAGCTTCCTCAGCATGAGGCCACTGCACTCATCCCAAGGCCACCTCTCCCCACTTTGCTGTCCTTGGGGGTCCCGGGACTCACTTGCCCCTGCCATCTGCCACTGCCTCCAGAGTTGCCTGCCTCTGTGGCTCCCACTCTTTGTAGCCTGTGAGCTGCCATGGCAGTCCTGCCCCACGGCAGTCCTGCCCCACGGCAGTCCTCCCCCACGGCAGTCCTGCCCCACCGCAGTCCTGCCCCACCGCAGTCCTGCCCCACCGCAGTCCTGCCCCACCGCAGTCCTCCCCCACGGCAGTCCTCCCCCACGGCAGTCCTGCCCCACCGCAGTCCTGCCCCACGGCAGTCCTGCCCCACGGCAGTCCTCCCCCACGGCAGTCCTGCCCCACCGCAGTCCTGCCCCACGGCAGTCCTCCCCCACGGCAGTCCTGCCCCACGGCAGTCCTGCCCCACCGCAGTCCTCCCCCACGGCAGTCCTGCCCCACCGCAGTCCTGCCCCACGGCAGTCCTCTCCCACGGCAGTCCTACCCCACCGCAGTCCTCCCCCACGGCAGTCCTCCCTCACGGCAGTCCTGCCCCACGGCAGTCCTGCCCCACGGCAGTCCTCCCCCACGGCAGTCCTGCCCCACGGCAGTCCTCTCCCACGGCAGTCCTGCCCCACCGCAGTCCTGCCCCACGGCAGTCCTCCCCCACGGCAGTCCTGCCCCACGGCAGTCCTCTCCCATGGCAGTCCTGCCCCACCGCAGTCCTGCCCCACGGCAGTCCTGCCCCACCGCAGTCCTGCCCCACGGCAGTCCTCTCCCACGGCAGTCCTGCCCCACGGCAGTCCTCCCCCACAGCAGTCCTACTCCATGGAAGTCCTCTCCCACAGCAGTCCTCCCCCATGCCAGCCATCTCCCCTGGCACACACAACAGCCTGCTGGGTGCCTGTGAACCTGGGACTGCATGTCCACTCCTAAGTGCTTTTTTCTCATTTTTCTCGCTACCTCTTGGATCTGTCCTATTCTATTAAAAACACCACCTCTCTCAGATCCACCCATGCCCTCTTGGCTGTGTCACCGTGATAGCCTCCTTCCTCTCCTTTTTCTTCCTGTCTCCATCCTCCCTCATGTCCACGCCACTGCTCCCCACCACACCATGCATCTGCCCAGCCGCCCTCTGGAAAATTCTCTCTCCAAAGTCAATAATCACCAGCTTTGTAGTTCAACCTGAAGGACACTCTTGAACTCTTCTCACTCAGAAGCACCTAGCCGGCTAAGCTGGCCCCACTGTCTCTCTGGATCCATACGAGTGGCCTCTACCCACTGCGTGCTCAGTCTCTGGCAGCACCCACTTCCTCTGAAAACATCAGGCCTCCTTGGACCTCAACTAGGCCTTCTGCTTCCAAGTAGCTCTGCTCAACCTCCACCCCCACTCCCAATACCTTTCTGCTCAGTTCACCTATGTGTCCTACTGGCCTCACACTGAACTTGTCGAAAACTAGATTCTTTATCTTTCCCTTCAAATGCCGTCTAAGAAACTGGCCCCACCATTCATCTGACAACCAGGCCAAAGCTCCGTGCTACCTTTGGCCCCATCACCATGTCTCATTGATGACCAATCACTGGCAATTCTGCCTCCCAAACAACTCTCAAGACCTCACCTATCTCTTTCTCTCAGTTCAAACCACCAGCCTTTCTTAACTAGATTCACCAGCATCCACCTAAGTGGTCTCCTTGCATGTGGTTTTGTCCCTCCCCAACTACCAATGCAGCTGTGCTCTGCAGCCAGTGTGAGCTCTCTCTAGTGTCACTCTCTGCCTCCAAGCCACTCAACATCTCTCCACTCACCCAAGATGAAGTGCAAATGCTTTGACGTGGCCTCGTCCTCTAGCTCCTGCTGGCTTCTCTGAACCAGTCTCTCACCAGATAAATTCTCCCTCCAGGATCTGATATAATGACAAGCCACCTCCCCAGACATGCCCATTTTCCACACGTCTGAACACTAGCAGGTTGCAGGAGGCAACTTGGTCCCTTTAGCTTTGGGGCTTAGGGCTCACTGGTCCCTCTGTCCAGAATGTGCCTCTACCCCACTTTATCTGGTGCCTCCTACTCAGATCACACATGTCCATTTTAATCTTCCCTGGTGACCTGAACTTGTGTTTTAGTGCCCCATGGTTCCTATAGCAACTTGCACTTACTCCCGTTGAAAGACACACTAATCACCTATACCATCTCTGTGTGTGCATTTGACTGTGTCCCTGGTTAAACCACTGATTCTGCACAAAGGAACTGAATGAATCTCTGAATCTTGATTGAATAGCTGAATCTCTGTTCAATAAATGAATGATTATGAATGTATAATGGAAAGAAGAGGGGGAGGGATGACAGACAGATGGACGGGTGGGTGGATAAGAGGATAAAGAAATGACTCTGATGTACACTGTCCTCTTCTTCAACACCCTCGTCTGTTCAACCCTGATGTTGGGTCTTCATCGACCCCCTCCCCCCACCAGTGCCTTCTTACTTTTCCCTTACTTACTGTTTCCATTGGGTTTCCTCTGCTATCTTTCTGAATCTAACACATCTTTCAGGACCTAGTTCAAGCTCTCCATCCTTCAGAAAATCTCTCACTTTTGAAACTTCTTATAACCTTGATCTCTGACTTTTTTTAACTCCAAGTATCTACATGAGCCTCCCCTAACCTTATTCTCTGACTTTTCTTAACCCTGAGTGTCTATGTGGCCCCTATGTGCTATATGCTGAGTCTTCCCAGCAGCACCCCTCCCTTTTTCTGCCCAGCCCTGAAATGCCAGGCATCCCTCCTCTCCTTTCTCTCCTGTCTCCTTCCTGCCTTTTCTCCACCCTGACTGCTGCCTAGAGCACCATGTTTCAGCCCCTGGCACTCCCTCCCTGGAAACTTCTCTCTCCAAAGTCCATAATCACCAGCTTGTGGCTCAACCCAAAGAAAACGTAGGGGTAATGGGAGGCTGGAGAAGAACAATCTACATCACCACCACCTCGTTCCCATGGTCCCATCCAGTCTCCAGCCATCTCACACGCAGGAATCCCCAGCCTCCGCCCGTAGCCAGCTCCTCAGCCTGGTTTACAACTTTTTTCTGATCCAGCCCACCTAAAAGGTGCAACACCCTCTCTCCAAGACAATAATTCTCAACAAGGGTGCCATGACCCTTATCAGAACCACCAGGTGGCAGTTGAGGGGCAAGGGGAGAGGTATGGATTTAAAGTGCCACCAGGACATCCTGATTCACTGTCTTCTGCTTGACGGGGACTCCGATAAGCCTAAATGGAGGAAGCCACATTTGACCTGTCCTTTCTCTGCTCCCTTAATACAGGGCGGACCTGGAGCAGCAAAAGAACCCCAAGGACAAGTGAGCTTCTCTCCCCCAGTAGAGCAGAAGCCACCCTCAGGCCTGCTTCTGTCTGTCAGTCCTGCTGGTAAGAGAGTAAGGCTCTGAGCCAAGAAAGAGGCCCCCCTCCCCTAGTTACCCACTGCCCTAGGGGCCACCTAGACAGGCGGTCATTCCCAGGATGGGGGAAGTGTTGGCAAGCCTCCCTTGCCACCTAGGTCAGCCCCATCTCCAGTAGTCCATAGTCCTCCCACCTCACTCAGCAGGGGACACTCAGGAGACCCTCTGGACATTCACATCCTGGTTCCTTAGGGAGCTCCAGGCAGGGGGCAGCCAGGCAGGCTGGGAGGGCTCCATTGTCTGCCTGCCCCACCCAGCTCATTAGGAACAACATGTTGCTCTAATTACACTTCCCAGGAAAAACAGTGTTTTAAATTAAGGCCTTGGGTAGAGATAGGGGGATGGGGACCACTGGGTTTATTTTTCTGATTGCAAAACACCAAATTTTTCCTTCTAGTGGATTTGGGGGTGCTGGAGAGTACCTTGGGCACATCTAAGAGTAAAAGCCATATACCCTCTCGTCTGGATTTAGAAGGGCCGATGGAGTGACATCTGGTCGGCATCCTGAGCCAGCAGTAAAAACAGCCAAGAAGCCTGCGATGCCTTCTACCAAGGCCTCCCCTGGCCCTGAAGGAGGGGAGCCGCAGAGCAAGGGTAGTGCTCTGGACCACGCTCCCCAGTGGGGAAGACCCCCCCCCATGGGTCTTCCTCTACACAGCAGTCCACATCCTGGGGCCCCTGAGTGTTCAGGATCCCACTGTCACCTCTGCTGCTTCCTGTGCGTGCTTGTGTGTTCATCCTCACGAGTGTACACACTCGCACACGCTCACACGTGCAGGCACACACTCTCCAGTTCTCAGGAAATCTAAAATTGCAGTTTCTTTGAACTCATTCCCCTTGGCAGCTCGGACTGCCTTTGTTCTCCAGACAAAAAGGAAAAGAAACAGACAGAGGGCTCAGAAAAGGCAGGGAGAAGGAGGGAGCTGGGGCCAAGGAGCAAACAGAGGAAGGGAGAGTGGGAAGAGGCTCAGAAAGAGAGGGAAAGACAAAGACAAGGAGACAAGCTGGATTGCTGGAAGGAGGGAAGGAAACCCTCCCCACCCTCCCCTCCCTGAAGGGGGCACGGGTCTCCACACACCCCCAAAGCCTCAAATGCAATGCAAAAATCTCTTCCCCATCAAGAAGAGGCCCAGACACGGATGTCCCAGATGGCAGAAGGGAAAGTTTGTAGCTCATTGAACTGGCCCCAGGCCATGACACACCCCCGGCCCATGGCACTGCTGCTTGGGCTCCTCCCCCACCCTTTCTGCCAAGACAGTTGGTACAGGAGAGGCCCACTTAACCTATCCCTCAGAGACACTTACCCATCTATTCCTGCTGGCCCCTCTCTGTCCCAGGCACCTATCACCACAGCTGTCCCAGGAGACCTGAGCTAGTCTCTCCCCAGCCCCCAGGTCCTAGTCCACACCCCTGCAACCAGACAGCTCCTTCACATCCACTCTGCCCTCTGCTCCCAGACACTCAAGGACTCCTATGGCCAGTGCTAAGCTCCCTGCCTGGCTTTGTACTGCCTAAGGGAAGGTCTGAGCAGGGATCAGGCTGAGAGCCTGGGAGGAGGTAAATGAATTTGGGACACAAGGCAAGAGATCAGCTACAGCAAAGCAGGAAGATCCTGCTGTGCACAGGCTTCCTATAGGACCAGCTGCAGCCACAGAACTAACCCTCTGCCTCCACCCAGCCCTGGGGATTCTTTGTTTTTTTTTTTTTTTTTTTTTTTTTTGGAGACAAACTCTTACTATTACCCTGGGTAGAGTACAGTGGTATGATAAAGTGATTCTCCTTCCATAGCTTCCCAAATAGCTGGGACTACAGATGGTGCCCACCACCACACCCAGCTAATTTTTTCTATTTTTAGTAGAAACAGGGGTCTCATCCTTGCTCAGTCTAGTCTCCTGACCTCAAGTGATCCTCCCACTTCAGTCTCCCGGAACTCTAGGATTACAGATGTGAGCCACTATACCCAGCCAGCCTTGGGGATCCTTAAAACCAGATAGGACCCAGGATTTTGACATGAGGCTTAGCCTTCAAGTAAGGGGGAAATAAACTAAGTTAGAAGCCCCAGAACTGAGGTGGGGCCCCAGGCGGGGGGTGGGGGAAGGGCATTTTTCTGGGGTTTGTCCCTGGACCATTCATCCCACTAGGCCTGCGACCCTTTCAACCTGTACCTCAGCTGGCCCTGTGCCCAGCACACCCAGGATTTGCTCTCCTTTGGCCCTGCTGACCCACACCCAGCCTTAGCCTGTGGCCTGGCTGGCCCTCTTTAGGGTCTGGCCCAAAAGCTACAGTTTGATTTGCTTTCTGACAATGAGACTGCAGCCAGATCTCTGCTCTTAGAATCTGAGCCTTCACTGTTATATATTACAAATCCAGTTATTAAGGATTTTAACTTTTTTTTAATAACTCATCCCTGAGCTGGGTCTTCTTCAGAGCAGGCTGTGGGTTTTGGCCACAGAGTGCTCTCAATCAAGACAGAGGGCTTCATGCTGCTTCCCTGGACGGGACTTTGCCTCCCTTTCCAAATCGGCAGTCTCTCGCAACTGCAGCCAGAAGCAGGAGGCTGCCTGTCAGGCGCAATTACGGCCGGCTCACTTGGCGGACCCCACCTTGGTCCGGGAGCAAAAGGAAGTGAGGTAAGGGGTGCGGGGCCTGTGGATCCCACATCCTGACCCTGCACTTTAGGTCCAAATTGCACTAAAAATGTCAAATGGTGTCCGCTGTCAGCCTGGGGATTCCCTGATGGCAGGAAGTGGTTGCCCTTTTCCCAACTGCCCATCTGACCAGGGCTCTCCTTCCTGTCTCTCCACCCAGCCTCTGCCCCTGGCTCACTCCTGATGAGCTGCTCACAGAAGTACAAGAGGCCCTGGAAACCCTGTTTCTCACCCCCACCCCCTATCACAAAGAACTGCCCTTGCTTTGTCTAGAAGCAAACTTCAAACTTCTAGTCCCTAGAAAGTCCCAAACCAGCTAGCCAAGGCCTAAACTGTTCCTTGGTCCCTTGGGCCAAAGCCATGTTTTCCACCTTCTTAAGTGCTACATCTAGCTAATTCTGTCTCCACCAGAAAGGCTTAACTATTCTGGCCTCTTCTGAACATTTTATTCTTGAAAACATGCCACCTGCTACTCAGCCAGATAAGACTTCGCATTGCTGTCCATGTAGGATGGGTGCAGCTGGCCTCTCAAGAGGACAGCAAGTCTCCTGAGGCCAGAATCCACCCCCGCAGGACACACCCCAGGCAGCCCTGGATCCACACAGAGTATGGAGAATAAAATCCAGACAGGTTCCATGTAGCAGATAGTTGGTGTGCAAGGGAACCTGGAGGCTCCAGGGCATGTGCTCATAGACTGGTCTTCACCTCCCCACCATCCTGCCCACCCAGCCCAGACACACACACCGCAGCCTCAAAGGTCTAGCTCACCTCATCCAGGATCCTTGATGTATCCTGCACCTGGAATGCAACCATGGGAAGTTCCACATCCCGCAGATGGTGAGGAGAAGAAGGAAAAATTCTCCATTAGTAACAAGGAACATTAGAATGAGCCCGAGATCAGCACATTGAATGTCCCCACTAAGAAGAGCGAATAGAAATCGCCTCCCATCAGTGGTAAGGCTGCTGTGGCTCTCCTCCACGCCCTGCACATGGTCCCTGAGAAAGAAGGTGTAAGGGATGCTGATGTGGGGGATTGGTGGGAAAGGCTAAAGAGTGAACCAAATCCCAGGCACCTCTGGAAATGACAGGAGAAAGAATGACAGCAGGTAATGGGAAGGGTCTGGGGGTCTGCACAGCAGCCCCAGGAGGAAGGCAGGCCTGAGGCCCCATAGCAGCTGCTCCTACTTGGCTGTGGACTTGGGGAGCCAAGGAGAAGCCCCCCAGGAGTTGCCAGAACTGTCAGCAGGAGCTTGGACAGGACAGGGAGGAAGACCAGGAGGAGTGGGGGATGGTAAAGGATGGCTCACTTGGTAAGAACTGTCTGAACATAGCATGGGCTGCCTCATGAAGGGCAAATCGGAGTCCAAAAAGAGCGCAAATGACCACTTCTCTGAGCTGCAGCTGAGCCCAGGCTGAAAAAGCATACTATCCAGTCAAGGGTCCACATTTTCTATCATGACCCTCAGGAGAAGGAAGGAGAGCAGCAGTAAGGGAATGAAGCCCCCGTTACTGGAAGAGGAACGAAAATGGAGTCGTGGCACAAACAAGTAATTGGGAAATCCATATATGGCATAAATCAAACTTTCTGAAACTCACACGTCCATCAGAAGCCCCTGGAAGGCTGGTCAATACAGAAGCTGGAGGCTGAACCCTTAGAGTTAGCTCCAGGGGGTTTGAAATAGGAACCAAGAATCAGCCACATTTTCAGAAACTGAAAGTGTGTTAACAGAAACCAGTCCCAGTTGCACATCAAAATCCCCCTGGCAATGGTAGATACCAAGATCTGGGTGAGGCCTGAACACAGATGATTTTTAAAGCTGCCGAGGGGGTGTGCTGCCCTGCTGACAGCCACTAGGCTGGTGACCATGAAGTTCTTTCCCTCTGGAATTCTATAGTTCTCAGACTTCTCAGGGAAAAAAATGGCAGGAAAGGCCTGAGCTGGGCAGGAGACTCTGAGTAAGACGAGGACCCTGCCCCAGTGACCCACCCAGACCCTCCTCTGCCAGAGGAGCTTTCCAAATGGGCTCAGGCAGTTTGGTGGTTGTATATGTTCGACTGCACTTCCTAGCCCAGAGGAGGCTGCTAACACAGGGATGCTGGAAACAGTCTGAAGAAGAAAAGGTAAGAAGACTAAGACTTACCTCAAAACCAGGAATATGGTGGATAGCCGGCTAGGTGGAAGAAAAGGAAAGCTTCAGTCATATGCTTGTCACCTAAAGCATATGCCAGTCACCCTCATGACATCCACGGAGTAAGTATGTCAGTAATCAGACAGTTCAGGGGTTGGCAAGGTGGAGGGGGGTGCAGGGAAGCTAAGGTGGCAGTGTGCTGTGTCCCCTCTAGACACTCCATCCAGAACAGCCCCCTCCTATTCAGTTTCATACTGGAGTTCACATCATACTAAGAGGAGGTTTGAAGATAGAGCTTGACCCAAACCTCGTACTTCATAGCAGGGAAGCAGATGCCCAGGGCCATGCAGCTGGGTGCCAGTGGAGTCAACACTAGAAGGGGCGTCCTGCCCTTGCCTGCCCCTGGAGTTCTCCCATCGCTGCAATTAAGGTACCCTCAACCCCAGAGGTCTTCCTCCCAGAAACCACAGCAGGGTACAACCCCATACCCAGAGGACTCAGACAGTCCATATTCCAACCCCCATGATCTACCCCAATATTAGATCATGTCTGATTTGGGGTTCAGAAAAGATGGGCAAACAGCCTCAGCAGGAGGCCTGGTGACAGAGAAGGCTGTCCCAGGGTCCACTGAGTGGAAAAGAAGGGTGTGTGTATAGCCCCTCCCCCATCAGGACCTTCCCCACCTGTGACCCTGGGTCCTGCCTGGGTCTCAGGGTCTGAATGTGGATTAGCCTCACCTTCTCTCTCTGGATGAGCTCAAAAGAGACCAGTAGCTCGCCTGATGGCTGGCTGCCCCTCATCAATGGGAACCAGGCCAGCCGGGGCATCCGTTCCAGACTCGGCTGACATATGCAGCGGCCAATAAACTCATCTGCACCCTAAACCAGGTGTGAAGAGAGGAAAGTCAGCATCCCCCTCCCCCAGGGCTCTGGAGCAGCCTCAGAGAGATCTCCAAGCCTACAAATGGCCTCCTGAACTGGAAAGGGTCTCCGAAGTCAGGCAGCCCCCTCATGCAGAATGGTGAAGCCTGCCTTCCTTAGAGATATGCTACGTTTGAATTCCCATTACAGTGAGGAAGTCCCTCTGTATATCCAACTGGTGTTTATCCTGCTGTAATTTAACCCTTAACTGAGCAACTTTAGTTGCTAAGCCCATTAGACAATCTCCCTGCACTAACACCCTCAGCAGTATAGATGCCTCGTGTTTCCAAGGACCTTTGTAACCCCTGTTTGTTTCACCCTTAAATAGCCCCACTTTCCAAATGGAGAAACTGTGATCACACTCACCAAATTAAAGAGTCTTGCAAAATAACGTTTTACATCTTATCATTTCTTTGCTCTGGCACCTGCCCTTGTCTCTTGCTGCTCAGAGGATAGAGTCCAAACTACTCTAGCTCTGAAGGCCCTGGCCATGGATGGGGCAGGAGGCCCACTCAGAGCTCTGGCATAGCCAGAGGGCCTGTCCCATCAGCCTTCCAGCTCCTGGACTTGCTCCTTGTGCTTAGTCCCACTGACTAGCATCCTCCCAGCCACCTGCCACCACCCAGCTTCCCTCCTCCTTCTGCTCCCAGAGGTCTTAGGGCTCGTGCTCTCTAAACATCCCAAATAGACTCTTCCTGCAGTTGCTCCTCCTACAGCACCAGCCTTTCCTCCACACACCCCCAGCTTGGACTCCCCAGCCCCGGCCCACGTTGCCCCCTGCCAACCACCCCACTACCACCCAGTGTGGCATCTGACACAGCCACACCCTACCAGGGCAGCTGGCATCCAGTCATGGCAACTCCTATTGAAGCATCTTCCAAACCTATACCCTGCTCTTTCATCCCACTGCCACCCCCAACCCAGCTCAGTCGACTGTCCCCAGTGACATCCAATCTCCTCTTCTGAACATGTTGCTCGGAAGCTGTCATTCCCCCTGCCTCCTGGCCTCGTACTCTTTACTCCTCCCTCCTGACCTGCCCCCGTCAGGCACCCTGTCTCCCTCACCCTGTGCTAGAATGTCCCTGCCCCACCCCACACCCTAATCCCACCTCTCCTCCTCCTCTGGGGCCTGGGGCTTCTCAAAGCTGTCCCTGACATTCCAGCCCACAGCAATCTCTCCTGGGAACCTTTTAGAGCTAAGCTGTCTCATGCAGGAGCACTAGCCACCTGCAGCTATTTAAACTTTAATTTTACTTCGTTAAATGAAATAAAATTCCATTTCTCGGTTGTACTAGTCACATTTCAAGTGCTTACTAGGCACACGTGGCTAGTGATGCCTACACTGGATAGCACAGCTCTAGGGCATTTCCATCATCTCAAGCAGCGCTCTGTTGGATAGCTCTGATAAGAGGCCCTGCCTATGGCACTGAGCTGTGTAGCACTTGGGGACACAATGTATTACAGAGAGAATTTCCACTCTGTGGGTGGGTCTCACCTTCCACCTAGATAAGGAACCCTAAGAGAGAGGCCACTCTGCCCAGAAGGCCATGGCTTAATAGATATTTGTGCATCCAACACAGCTCCTTGCTGGAAAGAAGGGACTGGCCTGGGATCACAGAAGCAAGTCAGAGGCAGAGAAAAGCCAGGCTCCTGACTCACAGCCAAGTGCCCGTTCCAGAGATGTCCCCTTCTTTGCCATGTTTAATCAGCAGTGTCTGTCATAGGACACAGCACATGTGCTAGCAATCCATTTTTAATACTCTCCAGTAGTTTTAATTACTCTATAGCTTGTGGAGTCAGGGAAGAGGCCATCAGTCTCAGCCCTAGGGAGCACCCATCCGGTTGGGGAGCCCAGAGTCCATGGAGACCCCACCTTCAGGGTTGGCACTGCAGGGATAAGGTGAGAGGTGGACAGACTCACATAGGTGTCGTGGTCATACACCTCCACCACGATGCTGGGCGGCTGCTCAGCAACAGTAGCTGGCTCGCCAAAGATTTCGATCTCATAAAAGATGAGTGTCTGGTCCCAGGTAGGGTTCAGGGTATTCTTCACTACCACTGTCTTCTGGCTCTGGTGCAGAAAGGAGACGATTGCATAGGGATCTGTGTGGGCCGAGACAGGGAAGGGAGACAGGACACAGTAGGGATTATGAGGGCCACCTGCTTAGGGGTCTTGCAGGGCCACAGAGCTGAAGCAGCAACATTAGGTATTGGTTTTCCCCTGAGGGCTCTCCCAGCCCCTTCATAAGTCCAGCGGGCAGGTCACCATGGAGAAATGGAGCCTAGGTCCCAACAAATGGGTACAACATTCAGAGAACTTCCCCTTCTATGCTGCTTCCTGGGCTGGCCTCTGGGGCATCGTCCATTCATTCATTTGTTTGTCCAAGAAACATTTATTGAGTGCTTTCTGCATGCCAGGATAGGGGCTAGGTGCTATAAACCAAGAATACAACTTGAAACAAATGTAAAATTTTCACAAAGCAAATATAAAATTACACCTTGGGGGATCAGAGCCGTGAAGAATAAAGTTCAGTGAAGTATATTAGCAAGGGATCTGGCTTCCTTGAGAAAGGATAAGCAGAGCAAAGATGTGGGTCTCTAAGAGCTCTGGGATGTCACCAGACTGAGGTGACTGGGTCTGCATTTCAGCAAGCTGATGAACAGACTGGAGGGCTGAGGCTACTGCAATGGTTCAGGTGAAGATGGGGGCTTAGAAAGGTATGGAGCACTAGATAGAGCTGTTGAGCCACAGGTGGTGTAAGAGAAACATGAAGGCCCCTACAGCTTCCTGCTGTCCCCCAAAACTCCCATCCCAGCCTCCTAGCCCTGGCCACACCAGCCTGGGACCCAACCACAAGTCCTTCAGCCCCTCCCCCTAATAGGAAGTCAACCTAAGCGCTCAGTCCCATGCCTAACACACGCCCTGTACCCTTGGCACCCTGCTCCATCCTGCCCTGTGTCCCCTGAGCCCCACAGTCCAGTCACACCACTGCCACTAACTCCACATGTGACCTCCAAGGGGTCTCAGTGGCAATGGCCTCTGCCTTTCTGGCCTCAGAGGCTACAGGAATGTCCCAACACAGCCCTGAGACTGAGATAGGGAGACAGTGCTTCCCCACAAAAGGGAGAGGAGCACGACAGACTCCCTGGCCACAGGGAGACCAAGTGGTACACCACGGCCACTGCACAGGACATAGAAGGCAGGGGCAGGGGTGCTGGCAGGGAGTGACTGTAGAAGAGGTGGGAAGGTTGAGATAGGTGACAGCAGGGCTCCCATTAAGAAATGGAGAGAGCCAGGTCCAAGGTTGTGGCTATGGCCCACAAAACTAGATTGAAGGATGAGGAGCATCTAGATTAAGGGCATGACCATCCACTAGCTGCACAACAGTGGGTCTGGCTAATAGCAAGTAGCCACCAGCCTGGGACCAGCGCATGACTCATCAGGAGCAAAGCACAGTGGGGTCAACCATGGAGAGCTTCCTATAGGAAATTGGTTTTGAACCTGATTCTGGGGGGCAAAAGAGGGAAAGGAAGGCCCTCAGCAGGGGAAAGGATAGGGAAGACCTGCCTACCATATCTCACCGCTCCCACCTGTGGGAGCCTCCCTGGCAATGGGCTCCCCAGCCTTGCACCGGCCCTGGCAGGGCTGGCCCCGAGCCCTTTCTCTTCTGCCCCTGGCAGGGCCCAGTGGCGTCTGTGCGTTTAATGAAACCGTCTGGCTGTGATACCATCAGCTCCAAGCTCGGCAGAGAACCTCTCCTGGTTCCAGTAAGGGAAGGAGGGTGTGTTCCGATAAATAAAACCATATTAGAAAGCCAGCGAAAAAGCCCCTTTTGTTCCCACCCCCCGTGCTTCCCAATGCTTTATTTTTATAAGCACACGGGCCCCAGACCGACCACGTTTACACAAAGATCACAATTGCACATTGTAGCGGCTGTGCGCACTGTATTGGTGTTGGCAGCACCCCCCATGCTGGCCCCCGAGCAGGCCGACTCCTTCCAGCAGCCCCAGCAGCCCAGGCAATGAGCTCAGCGCTGGGGGGAGAGTGAGGAGGGGGTGGCTCTCAAACAAAAATCACCCAGACCTCCACACGTGCCCCACCCGCCCATGGGAGGAAAAAACACACAACAAAGGCATTGTAAAGAGCAGACCTGGAGGCCTGGGGCCTCAGACACTGGGCTACTGTGTGCTAGGGCCTGGCCTCTCCCCACACAGGGCCCAGCCCCTCCAAAAAATAAGGAAAAGAAATAGGGAGAGTGGGGGTGTTGCTAGAGCAAGGTGGTCAGTTGAAAAACAGCCAGACTCACAGACAAATCCCTCTTCCAGGAAAGCCAAGAGGAGAGAGGCAGAGGACAAGTTGAGGGGATGGGCTTCCAAGTCTATCCCAGCCCGGTTTCCCCCGGGGCCACACCCATCAAGCCACACAGAGCACCCTCGGCTAAGGTTGAGTGTGTTTGCACTGGAGCTCTCTGAGGACCATAGCTGCCCTGGGGAGCTCCAATTATGGACACTCAGGATTCTACCAGACTCCTTCACCACATGTGAGCAAGGGCTCAGTCACCAAGCCCCAGGCAGGTGATTCTAGGCTGGATCCAGAGCCCTGCACTGGGCCCTATGCTATGCTCACCTCACAGCCTTCCCATCAAGTAGTTCAGACCACCAGGGTGGGTGACAGGGCAGGAGTGGCACCCCATGTGTCAGAAGAGGGATCTGTACCCCAGAAAGACTAAGTTTCTCATCTGTGCTCATATGTGGCCATGACTAGACCCTCTGACTCTCAGTCCAGTGCTCCTTCCACCATGCCACACACATAGAAAGGGGCTGAAAGAGACAGTGAATTAAATCACTAGTAATCAAGGACATAAAAATATTTTTCCTATAAAATTAAGAAAAGTTGTTCAAAATTATAAAACCCAGTGTTGGCAAATATTTGATGAATAGGTACTCTCCTTTATGGCTGGAAGCAATTCAGTAACCTTCAGAAAAGCAATTGGGCAGCATACCCTGAAAAACATAAAACTGTTTATACTCTTTTTCCCATATTTCTGGGAATCATTCAAATTAACCCAAAAGCTAGATATACAAGATGTTCACGCGAGCATTATTTGTAATACATCATTCATTCATTATCCAATTATTGACTGGCTACTTTGTGGTAGGTTAGCCCCGTGCTAGGAATATGAAGATGAATGAGACACAATTCAAGGTCTTAATCATGACCACTGGTTGGAAATGGTAATGAGACAACAGCTATAAACATAATACAAAGTGATATGCAAGTAAATAGTGGCGTGCCCAGGTGCTGGGACCAGGGAGGCTCTAAGTAGCCTGATGGAATCCAGCCAGCCTTCCCAAAGGAGGTCTCCTACCTACATCTCCAGGAGGAGGCAGCCAAGGCAGACCAAGGAAAAGAGGCATTTAGGCACCCAGCATGGCACGCGTATGGGCATGGGCACTCCAGAAACAGAAAGCAGCCGGTCTGGCTCAGCAGAAGGCACATCAGCAAGGATAGCACAGTGAGAGGGGGAGGGGAAGATCACAGACGCTCTTGGATTTGTGTAGAGCAATTTGGACTGAATCCTGCAGATCAGTGTTTCCCAAAACGTGTTCTTCGAGTGGTGAGTTCTCTGGGGAGCTAATGAGTGCTTAAACAGATTAAACAGGCTCCTTCCCTGCAGCCGCCCAGAGCCTCTCATATGCCACTGTGCATTGTAAATCTCTAAGCGTACAGTGTTTCCCAGTCTCTCTTACTCAGGAACCCTTTTTAAGTGAAGCATTTCACAAGCCTCCAATGCACTTTGGAAAACACCTCCTTAAGCTCGTCTGGTGGATTGCCCCAGCCAGAGCCAACGTTAAAAAAAAACTGTACTTAAAAAGGGAGACGGGGTGGGGGATGCAGCATGATCGGAGTCCAGACATGGAAAGCCCAAAGCAAGAACTTCCCAGTGCCACCCAGGACTGAATCTGGATCCGAGGGGAAACTAAGGCAAAAACTGATCACCAACAGGTGACCCCACCTGTGGGCATCTGTGGCTCATCAGATCTCACTATGACCTGACCTGACAGAAGCATCCCTCAGGACCACCCAACCAGCACACAGCCTTGATCTCCCAGGAGCCATGAAGCCAGCAAAGAGGGGACAGGACCTTCTGCTTTCCTGACAGATTCTCCACCTTTGTAAATTAATACACAAGGTGGTACATGGTCTAGCAGCCACCTTTCATTGTCTTGTTTAGCCAAGCAATGTCTTCCAAGCCCACTGATCTGGAAGACTCTCAAAGAGAAGTTTCTGGGCCTCCTAAGCTAAGGGTCATTCCCTGGAATGTAGTGACCTCACCACAGGGCCCTGTCCGGGGTGGCAGCTTTGTAAGTAGAGATTGTCGCCAACTACAACAGGCGTTCTCAGCTGCAGGAGGCCAAGCAAAATTCCTTGGGGAGCAATCTGGCCAAGCAGCAGTTTCCTCCCCAATGCCCTTCAAGAAATAACAATCTACGATCAAGAGCAACACAGCTCAGACTGCTGTTCAGGGAAGCGATGCCACCCATTCCATAGCAAACGGGTGGGCAGCATGGAGCTAGGTACAGTGCTGATGACCTGTGATTTCTACATCCTCTCGAGTCATAGCTTTCCAGTTTAAAGCAAATCTAGCACATACAACAGATGATCACAAAGCACTGGCTAGGCCCATCCCCAATATCACAGAAGTCATTTGAATTAAGAATCATTTAAAATATTTTATTCCTAAATGGGGCACAGAGCACATGCATTCATAAACACACAAGCACATGTCACAGACACCCTTCCATTGGCCCAGAGAATTGATGCTGGCCGTGCGTTGAAACCCCACCCAAGGTGCAACCCTTAGGCTGTCTGGATGGTAATATCTTCACAATAGCCTCCTTCTCCCAAATTCAGTATTACTCAACAAGTGTTTTCCGGGCAACTCCTGTGCACCTTCTTAAATCCTCAACAAATGAGAAGCAAAAGATGGCCCCAGCTCCCAGGCAGCAGAACGCAGCACTGTCATGGGAGCCCACCAAGGGGCCCAGAGCACTGCTGATCAGAGCTGCTGGCAGTACTTCCTGCGGAGGCCCTCTCTGCGCAGACACCCAGCAGGCAACTAGAAGGTGCTACCAGTGACAGGCTCTGTGCTAGACCCTCCCTTGGTCCCAGACATTCCAGATTCACACATGCGTTTCCTCAGAGAAATGCCAGCCAGTGGCCATGAGCAGCCTCCGGCCGCCAGCCACCCCAGGGTCAGTTCCAGGGGAGAAATTGCTTTGGTTTAGGGCTTGGGAGTGAAAATAAACACTCTGGGTTTTATAGGTTCACCCGTGTTGGCTGCTGTTTTCCTTTCCAGCAGCTGCTCAATCGGGCCTTTCATTCAGAAGCCAGTGGCCTCTGAGGAAGCCCTGGGCAGTGCCCTCAAAGCTCAAGGGATGTTTATTTGGGGGAGGGGGTGGGGCAGGGATGGAAAGTGTGACGTCTCCCAGACCAGTGCCGGCTCACCCTCCTGCTGCAGTCCTCAGAAGTGAGCACTGGCTCCTGAACTGGTCCCTTGGAAGAGTTCCCTCCCCTCCTGCAGGGTCCTTGGCCAGTCAGGCCCACAGAGAATAGAGGCCTTCCACCTGGGCCCCACCTTGCCACCCACCCCACACTAACCCACTGCCTGCACCCCCCCCTTCCTGGAGGAGAGAGGAAATGAGGTTTTAGATTAGTCCTTCTTTTTCTTCTTAGGGTAAGTTCTACTTGTCAGAATCCTGGACAAGTTTCCCAGGAAGTTGCTGCTGTGAATACCCATCTGGCCCTGGCCTGCCAATTCTGGCATGTTGGTTGCATATAGTTTGCAGCGGGTGCTCTCAGGACTGTGGCCCCAAAGCAAAGAAGAGAAACTACTGCACCCACCATGCACCTGACTACACAGGGCTAGGGGACCGCCCGGTCACTGAGAGGACACAGGGTGGACCACATGTAAGTGAGGAGAATGGGCTATCAAGGATGAGAAGCAGATGGCCATCAATGCGGAGCCATTCTGTGACCAGGAAGTTGCTTTCATAGAGCTCAAATCCCCTCAACTAACTAGCAGGCACCCCAAAGATGCTAGCCCTGGGCTCAATTCCCAGCTCTGTCACTTGTCAGCTATTTTAACTCAAGCAATTTAGTTAACCCATCTGAGTCTTAGTTTCTTCACTTGTAAAATGAGGATGCTGAACACCTACTTCGTAGGACAGGCATAAGGGTTACATGAAATAATGTCAATAAAGCGCATGGGCACAGTAAGCACTCAAGTGCTTGTTTTTTAGATATAAAGGGCTGCAGGCTCAAAGGGAAGGCAAGGTCCCTTCCTGGGGGAGCTCATGGTCAGAGTGGGAAGGATGTGACAGAAATAGCCAGTGATCCAGAGCCCTTTCAGATAGGGCTCTTGAGAGAAATGCCGGCAAGGGGGTGGTCAAGTGCCAAGGAAAGAACAACCAGCTCTCCTTGAAGAAGTCAGAGGGCATCTGGGCAGGACCTTGAAGAATGACTAAGAGTTGACTGGGTTAAAATGGGGAAGGAATGCATCATAGTCAGAGAGAATGCAAGACCAGGCTTGTGTCATGTGGACAAAGGTCAGTGGAGCTGGAGTGGGAATGAGCAAAAGGTAAAACAGGTGAAGTCCACAGGGATCAGATCGCAAAGGACTATTCACCATGCTAGGGATCTCCTGGCCCTGGGGACATAACCTTTGAGGCCATTCTCCTCACCACCTTCTGACCCAGGCTCTTGGGTCAGAATCTGCAATGACCAGCAGATCACTGCAGACAGATCTGGGGATCTATCTGTCAGTGTGTACATCCAGAATCAGGGGAGAGATGTGTCTGGGTGGTATGAAAGGTGGCAGGGATGCTGGATGATGGCCTAGATAAGAAGGGACAAGGTCAGCAAGATATGGCAGTGTGACAATGAAGAGGAGAGAACAGATCTGAAAAGATTCAAGAGCCAAAATCCACAGGACTGAGTGGCTGAGGGTTCCAGCCTGGGTAATGGACAGCTGCTGACCCCAGGACCAAGGTGGGAAATGCAGAGGTGGCCTGGATGTGGGAGGCACAGGGTCACACAGGAGTTTGGACACGATGAACCAAGGTGAGTGGATGTGAAGGAGAGGGGAGACCCTAGCACTCAGAGAGGAGGACACAGACAGGACTTCTCAAGACCATCAGGCTTAGGAGGCCCTGAAGCACCAAAGGAAGGAGGTGGAGAAGGAGGCCACAGGAGATGCAGGAGAGAGTGGTTGCCTGGGAGCCAAGGCCAGAGGGGAGGGGACAGTCAGCAAACCCCAGTCCTGCAGAGGAGTTGATGAGCAGAGCATAGTCAAGTGCCCGCTGCTCCTAATGACCAAGAAACCACAGGACCCTAGTACTACCCTGTTTCCCTGAAAATAAGACAGTGTCTTATTTTAAGGTGTGCTCCCAAAGATGTGCTAGGTCTTATTTTCAGGGGACGTCTTATCTCTCCTGTAAATAGGTCTTATTTTCGGAGGATGTCTTGTTTTCGGGAAAACGGGGTAGCAGCTCCCACCTCCTTGACCCAGCAACAGCTCCCACCCACAAGGAACGTCTCCGATCTCAGCTCCCTGGCTGTCCTCCCACTCTCTCGCCTACCAGAAAAAGAGTCCTTGTCCATCGCAGGCAGGTCCCGGGCCTGGTACATGTAGCAGCGTAGATGGTAGCGGTTCCCATCTTCACCGAGGAAGAAACAGAGATGCCAGAGTGAGGAGCTGGTCTTTCTCTAGTATGGGCAGCAGAGGGGCTGAACAATAGAAACCACACAGGCCACTAGGCAGGGTCGGGAGAACAAACCACAGCTCAAAGGTGGGCCCCTAACTGATGTGTCCTTGGCCCAGGGAGAGGAGCGGAGGAGAAGGGCCAAACAGGCAATGGGACAGTCACAGTGCACAGGGCCTTGAAAGCCCATCTCAGACGTGAGCAGATGCCACACACAGACACACACACACACACACAGAAGACACCCACTGACAAGCACAGACTCAGCTCTCCATAACCCCTCCCCCACACACACACCCACAAGTGTAAGGTTACACACCATATCATCCTGGGGATAGCTCTGAGCCTCACTTACAGTCAAAAATGCAGGAAATTGTGGGTCTGTTCACACCAAAGCTCAAGGTAGAGACGGACATGGAATCTTCACTCCTGTCATCCACCACACCACCCTGTAGACACAAAGCTGGTCATTACAGATTCTAACCCATGAGCCTGGGGGTGGTGGGGAGAATGGTCCCAAAAGTTATGTCCCCAGGGCCAGGAGATCTCAGACCATACTCCTCAGCTGCTACAAGCTGGGCCATCAGCACTCTGATTTTCACTCTGAGGGAACTCACTCTCGTGAAGTTTCCCCAGACACAAGTATCAAAGTCCCAGAGGACTGTGGGAAATTCTTTCCCCTCTTTAGTGAAGACCCGACAAGGCAGGATGGAACTCTGAATTGTTCTAGCCAAAGATAGTTTGAGAGAAGATAGGAACTAAAAATGGGGAAATCCAATGGGGTTCTGCCCATTAGGGATGAGTTTAGTGGAGACAACATCTGGAGGTCCCAGGCTAGCATCTCTGGTCCTCACCTCTTGTCTGCATATTTAGAGACATCACCAGTTCCAGGGATACACAGACACTGAGTTGGGTCCCAAGCTCTGGGGAGAACATACCACATACCCACCCTCTCTTACCGATTCCCACTGTGCCAAGGGTGAGGAGGGCTCAGACTGAGACCAGGGCTAGGGACAGACACAGTTTACTGCGCATGAGCCCAGATAGTCAGGAATGCCACCTTGAGTCCATTTTGCACTGGGTTCTAACCACTGCACCACAGCCCACTTTGGGGACCACTGGCCAGACCACTCTCCTGGGCCAGATGCCTCCCGACCAAGTGGTCTCTCTCTGTCCATGGTCTCACACCTCCCAGGGCCAAAAGCCTTAGCCACACCCTACAGGGGTTCTGAGGAGAGCTGGGGCATTCACCAGAGGTCCATGTTGGCTGCTCCCTCTCTGTTCACTGGGATTTTTCCAAGTACCTGACTCCCCTGCATTTCCCTCTCCCCAACTGGTTAGCTGCTCTATTTCAAAGAGGAGGAGATAAGTGACAAGGTTGTCTCTCCCACATTCTTTGCCTAGTCCCTCTCCCCATCACATAAATGTGTGCAAATCCCTGAAAGAAAACCCTGGCCTCTTTCTTAGATGGACTATTTTCACCCATTAGGGCCTGGCTAGAGCAGCCAGTTCCCAGGATCCTTCTTCTGTTAAGCCCCGACCTTCAACCTGCTGGGAGCCATCTCTCCCAAACCCCAACCTTTCCCCAGTCCCTGAAGTTATAGAGTCCACACTGCCTCCAAACACAATACACCACTGCCACATCCCAATGATGCCAACCCTCAGAGCCCAGCCCCAGAGCCCCTTGTCCAAGGAATCTCCATGGATACCTGTCCTCCCACTTCCTATCCAGCCCACCCCAAGCCAGAACCTGCCTCATCGCCCCCAGTCATCACTGCCTCCCCAGCCTGAGCCTTTGGATCTTACACCTAAAAAGGTCAAGACCAGCTTCCTCCTGGTCAGATCAAATTCATGCTGATCCACAGCTGGAAGTGCCATCAACATCCTAGTCCTCCCCATCTTCAGATCATCCTAGGTAAAGCCTGCCCTGATCACTGTGGGGTCAACAAATACTGGCATCCTGAAAGCAGGCCAAGCCTTCCTCTGCTCCACCCCTGCAAAGGAGCTTGAAAAG
Organism: Nycticebus coucang; assembly: GCF_027406575.1. Taxonomy (NCBI): domain Eukaryota; kingdom Metazoa; phylum Chordata; class Mammalia; order Primates; family Lorisidae; genus Nycticebus; species Nycticebus coucang. The sequence goes on along the minus strand of NC_069783.1, from coordinate 70,190,813 downwards.
TACACTCAGAAAAGGTGTACTCCTCTGCTATCCCAGGAGACTCACTGAGGTCCTGCTGCAACTGGGTGAGTCTGATTTCCAACACAGGATACCTCCTTTTCTGACGGAGAGATCCAGTGGCCCCCTCTTCCTTTGGTCACATCGACATGGGCTCCAATTCTGGCCCTACCATTTACTGTTTGTTTGACCGTGGGTGAGTTGCTTAATTTCTCTGAATCAATCTCTTTATAAATTTGGGATAATTATGCAGTACCCATTTTAGAGTTGCTGTGATTGTTAAAGAAGATAGAGAACATGTAGTTCTTAGCATATACTGTCTGGCACATAGTAAATGCTCAAGAAATGTTGATTATTCATGATCTCATGAGAGAAGTTAGGCACTGGCCTCGGGGCAGGGGCATGTCACAAACTATGACGTTTGTAGTTGTGCTGCGAGTGGTGTTCACGTATCTTATGTTTGTTCAAAATTATTCCGGGAAGCTAAAAAAAGTGGACATTTCAGTCACGAGCTACATTCCTAGACAGAAATCAAAAGCAAGGAAGCAGCTCCCCCAGTGCCTGCCGCCAGTGGTGTCTTCTGTGTATTTCTCTCCCCCGGCCCCCAATCTCTCCATGCAGGCACACGCACACACATACACACACCTGTGGGCAAGAACCGGATAACAGGGAGAAGTATCATACTACAGGCAGGGAAGGACCCAAAGGCCTGAAATCCTTCCTCGGGGCAAGTGCGGCCCCTGGGCGTCCTGGGTGCCTGCCAGGAGAGGCATTTGGCGTGGCTATGCTTCGAGGCATCCCACCAGCATCCAGCAGCTAACCTATGCAACGCCAAACACAAGACCAGACATGGGGGCCCCAGCAGGCTGCCTAGGCGCGAAAGGTAAAAACACCAAGGAAAGCAGGTACGGATGCTAGAAATAGGGCTTGGCTGCCCCCCAGGTGCAACAACCCGTGGCACTTGCATTTTGGCACACCTCCAGCTGCTGGGGGCAGAAGGGGGTGGGAGTGGGGACAGTAAGAGTGGGTTCCATGGCGGGGGAGTGCAGGGTGGAAGGGACAGCCTGGCCACACACACAGGTCCCCAACCACAGGTAGGGTGCTGGGATGAGCACAGGGAGGGAAGCACCCCCAGCTCCAGTGTGATTCAGCCCTCCCTCCTGCGTGCCTGCAGAGACCAGCTTGTGGATGGTGCCAGTGCACATCCCCATTCACCTCCCACCTCCTCTAGCTGGCCCCCTGCCACCACCCCTCTGTCAGCACCACTCCCAGGGCCTCTGTCTGGGGCTCAGACAGCACTTTCTGGGTCTCTGTCCAAGGGCAGGGCCTCCCGCCTGCAATGAGAAGTGTCTCCCTCCCTGGGATTTCCACACAGGGTATCTCAGACCTAGCTCAGTGCCTGCCTCACAGCAGCCCTGGCTCTGAGAATAACTGTCCTCTGGAGGATGGTCCACAGGGCCCTTTGCCCACCCCTGTGCCATCTGCCACCACATGGGCACCTGCCTCTCTTCACCAACCCCTGGCTCTGTGAGATAGACAGGGATTGTTCGGAAGAAGTACTATTGGAAGTCAGCGGAGACGCACCCTGAAGCCAGGCGGAGAGGGCCACTGAGCTCAGTCCCTCCCAGCAGAGTCCCAGCCCCATAGTCGCTCTGGCTGACACTGGGCAGAATTTCACCTGGACCCTGGGCTCACCACATCCCTGAAGACCTGGAAGCAGAAGGGAGGCCTGTCCTTCCCTCCTGTCAAGACACCCAAACACCCCTTCATGCTCTAACCAGCTGGAATACTCTGGGATTCCCTTACTTGCCCCAGGCCTCTTGCCCCACGCTTTCCCTTGCTTTTTCCCCAGATGTCCTATCTCATCTTCAAAGTCACCCTGCAGAGAAGAGCTAGGCACCTCTCCCAAAAGCTCCCACAACACTCTGAGCTCCTCTCATCACTGCACCTACCACCTTCCACTGTGAACACCCATCTGTGTGCCTGTCAGCTTCCCAGCACCTGGCCAACAAATCATTGGTGAAGACGAGCACACACCCCAGGGGCAAAGACAGATGACCCAGGCCAGCCCAGCCCATCTGAGTCCGTACAGTATCAGACCATCCTGTGTGTTCTTCACCGTGACTGCTGTGGACATCAGCGTAGCTCACTCAGGACATTTCTCTCACAGCAAACAGTGAAGCCCCATGAAAACCTGCTTTGGGAGTTTCTGGGAAGCATCTCCCTCCCGTCAGTCCCTCCTCTGATGTGCCACACATACACTTAACTTGTGGTAGGCATTGCCCATTCCAGTCAGGACATGGATATTACTACTCGTGTGGACGGCATCACCTTCCCAGGGAGGACTTTCCTGACTATCCTGTGAAAAATCACACTGTGACACACAGTCACACACCCCCCTCCACACACACACACACAGCACCAGCACTTCCAACTCCCTCACGTGGCTTTAGTTTTCCTCAGCATTTGCTACCACCAAACGTTTGATATAACATTTTGTTCACTATCTACCTTACCCACACAGTGTGGGTCCATGAGGCACTGCTATGTCCCCAGTGCTTACTACAGTGCCTGGAACAGAGAGGCCCTCAGTAAAAAATTACTGACTCAATGAATGAAGTGCAAGGTGATTCTCCCTCTCTCTAAGCATCTCTGTCATCACACAATCACCCTTCACTGGAGGTAAGCACTTGGGGCTTAATGAACTTTCCTAGGGACTGAACTTGATTTAAGAGAAAGATCCCCTTTGCTGACAATGATGTTAACAAAGACGAGAAGAACATATAAGCGGAGGCAGGAAGGTGAAGGACAACTGGTGTGCCACCTGCTAACACCCATCATTGCAACTCCATAGTACTCAGCACGCTCAGGGACTATTCTAAGAACTAAATCCCCACAACAACCTTCCAGACAAGGACTATTACTGCCTTTGAGAGACAGGGACACGATGGCACACAGAGACAAGTAACTTAATACTTGCAATACAAAAGAGAAGCCAGCAAATACATGTATAGAATAAAATTTGCAACAGATAGCAGCATTTCATGTATACAGAGCAGAAAATCTAAAGCCCCCACATGTAGAATGTCCAGGTTACAGTTCCCCAGGGGCTCAGCCCATGCCAAGCCCCAGTAAAGGGAGAAGGAGAGGAACCCAGACAGGGAAGAGAGGCTGGCATGGGGAGGAGGGAAAGTATTGCAGGTAAGCCCAGTTCCTGAGACTCAGTTTCCTCACTGTTAAGTGGCAATCGTAGCAACACCCACTGTGTGGGGCTAATGTGGAAAATGCAGGGCTTTCCAATCTTGGCTTTACTGATATTCGGGGGGTGGAATATTCTTTGTGGTGAGAGTTGTCCTGTGTGTACTAGGCTGTTTAGCACCTTCCCTGGCTTCTACCCATTAGATACCAGTAGCATCTCCACTGAGTTATCATCATTTAAAATGACTCCAGACATTACCAAATGTCCCCTCAGTGGGACAGAATTACCCACTACTGAGAACTATTAGTGAAAATTCAATGAAATAATAGCCCTGGGCAGGAACCTGATTTACCTCCTTCATCTCTCCAAATTTATGTTAAACTATAGCCTTCTGCTCTGATCTTCCTTAAACTTTTTGAAACCATCATCCCCTGCCACAGGGCCTTTGCATAGTCTGTCCTCTCCATCTGGAATGCCTTCCCAACTGAGCTAACTTGAGCTCCATCATCGCTGAGACATGGACACCTCCTTGATATCCAGCCTGAATCAACAGCCTTCCCAACCCCTCCTGGCCTCTGTCCTGCATCCATTCTCCATGTCGCAGGCACGATGTATGCACTCCTTTATCCCACACATCCAGTGGGCATCCAGTGAAACTTTATCATGTGAAATGAATCACCAGCATTCCCTTGCCCTGAGCCACATGTGCAGGACCTGGGCCTAAGGTCCCAGAGCAAGAGACAGGACCGTGTGCATCAGATAGCACTTCTTATCCTCAAGAGCCTCAGGGTCTGATGATACTATGAAGAGAGGGATTAGTGTGGATTTCCTTACACCCCAGGGGGGCCTTCTATGAGGTGGAATGGAAGGATGTGGGCCTAGGAAGGTCCTGTACAGGAAGGCATCCCAGAGAGGTAGAAGGGGGGGCTAGAACCTCGAGAGCAGCAGCAACATGCAGGAACTTAGGAGAAAGGCTTGGTAGAGGCGCCAGGGCCAGGAGAGAAAGGGCTGGTTCCCTTCTGCTCCCACTCTGAGGCCTGCGCTGAGCCAGGCTGCAGGGTAGGTTGACACTCTGGTTTCTGCCCATCCACCCCTCACCCCACTCACATGCACACACTCCTGCCCAGCCCCAGGGCCAGGTCTGGGGCATTGGGTTTCCCACAATCACATTCCTGCCTCAATAGCTCATGCCGACGCGACTCCCAGGCTGGGGTTGGCAGCCGCGCGGTTTGTGGCCACATACTCCATCTTGGGGCTAGCTATGTAAGGGATCCTGCTGCCTGTCCAGGGGACTGGGCAGCCTCCAACCCACTGCTGCCCAGATAGAGGCCACAGCTCCCTGGAGGATCCTGAGCATAGGAGTATGAGGAACTCTCTGCCTCCCAGAGCCACAGGGCTCCCTCAGGGTCCCCAGAGCCAGTAGGCAAACCCACCTGAGTCTACTGGGGACTAATGTCCAAGGACCTCAGCTGAGAGGAAAGAGGCAGGTTCTGGGGAAACACACAGCTTCTAGAAGGGACTCCTCAACCTACCGAAATTGTATCAAAGCTGAGATTGAGACCACCCGCATGTCTGAGATTCCTTCTGTGCCGCACGCTGTCTGTCCCACGTGCAGATCCTCCCTTCACAATGGAGCTTTGCCCTAAACAGAACCTAAGGGTCTGGTCCAGAAGAAAGTGGAAGCAGGAGGGAGACAAAGAAGCAACCCAGAGAGGGACACAGCAACAAGAATAAGCTGTGTAGTGAGATCCCCCAAGCTGAGTAAATGGGACAGCGCCACAGCAGCCCTTTATAAACAAGTCTGTCAAGCCCAAGAGCACATACTTGGGTTTGACTTTGCCTTCTGCTTTGGTTACATGGCATCTACCTTCCACCAATCCTAGGAGTTAGATTCTATTACTGCTCCCATTTTACAGATAAGCAAACTGAGGCACAGAGAAGACAGTAATTGTTTAGCTGTGTTTCCTCATTTGATTATAAAAAATCTTATGGATAATGGTTGTACAGGGTTTAGAAAAATCTACCCTACATTGTTGTGTTGGCATTTGGCTGTCCCAACAAAGCTGCTAGTGAAGAAAGTGAGGACAGTGCAGACCTGGAAGGTCGCCCTAGAGTTGTGCTGGTCGGTTTTACCAGCTCTTCGGGAACAAACGAAACAATCCCCAGGCCTGGTTTGCAGCATTTGCTGAACTCCATGGTGTAAACATCCCTGCTGTGGTTGGTTTCGTGGTGGCCATGTGGTACCACTGAATATGGAGCAGGGAAGAGCTGGGCAGTGGCAGACTGTGTGTGGCACCTCCATCACACAGATTCAAGAGACAGAGTCACTGCAGGAGCAGAGGTAGTAGTCAAAGATAGTAAAATAATGAGTTGGAGTATGTGCCACCTTTGTTTTTAATATAATTTCTTCAGTCGTACATTTATATTATTTAATTTCTCCTGATGTCTGTGTTTGACAACTGGCAAAATTCTTAAAAATTTACTCTGCTAGAGAGAGAGAGAAGGAGGGAGGGGGTGGGGGAAGGAAGAACTGCAGGAGGGAAGGAGGTAGGGGATGGGGTCTTGGTGTATGACACAATTTGGGGGGGGACAAGACCCAATTCTAAGAGGGACTTTACCTAACAAATGCAATCAGTGTAATGTGGTTTCTTGTACCCTCAATGAATCCCCAATAATAAAAAAAAAAAAAAGAAAAGAAAATGTACTCTGCTGTGGTGAGCCATGCAAGCTGTCTGTAGCACCTGCTGCTTTTTGGGGTCCCTGGTCCTGTATACGTAAGTAGAGAGACAGGGCATGGCCCCAACAATACTACCCTTTCCAACAGGCTGGCCATGTGTGTTCTTCAGGCCCCTGGTGTGTAGAAAGGGAATCTTCTGGTAAAGTGAATTAGGCAGCCGGCCCCAAGCTGTCTACACCTCTCTGCTTGACTCTGCTAGGGCAGGAAGAGTCTCTATCACCTCCTTGTAACACCCTAAGATGCCATCATTTCCTCCCTGGCCCCTGTGGGTATGGCCACTTTTTGAGGAATTACAATGCTCTGTTTTGTGCCTCGTACATTTTAAACCGATGTTACTCTGGTAGAAGGCTAGCATGATGAGTAATTCATAAAATGGGGACTACCCAATATTTGAAATAGAAATCACGTATTAAATAAAGAAGTCTCTAGCCATGATGGTGCTAAGTAGTGGTAAATACCTTTGCCTTTGTGGGCCACGTAGTCTTTGTTGCAACTATTCAGCTGCTCTTGTAGCACAAAAGCAGTCAGAGACAGTGCCCAGATCAGTGGGCACTGGCTGCATGCCAAGAAAGCCTTACTTACAAAAACAGGCACAGGTCCAAATTTGGCCTACCAGCCTCAGTTTGCCCGTCTCTGCTCTCTAACAAGACATTATTTTTGCTGTGTTATTATCATGCTTATCTGATAAGCAAGAAAACTGGGGCCCAGAGACGTTAATGTTTTCCCTAGGGCTACACAGCAAATTAGCTGGCAGAACCAGGGGTTTCCCTGCCACCATCAGGGCTCTTCCCAGACTCCTGCTTCCTTGTCAGAGCTCAGGTCACCTGAGCGTGGCTCTGGAGCCACAGGCCCACTTCACTTCCCTGACTGCCCTGGCTTTGGCTTGCAGGGAAACCCCAACAACCAACAATCAGAGAAGGAGAACCCTTTATAAGAAGAAATGGAAACACACAGACTCCCTTCCTAATCGGGGTTGATTGCAACCTTGAGTGATATAGCAGGCATAGGTGCAACCCATTTAATTGACAGCTGGAGCCCATGCTTATAAGCAGCTGCTAAACTCCTTGCAAAACTACCGGCTGGCCCCTGGGGAACTGAGACTGGAATAACGAAACCTGGAGAATCCACGATGCCACGTGTGTCTCCAGGACACATGCAGAGTTTGCAAAAAACACTCAAGCAGGTTTTGTCCCATGCCAGAGTGCATCAATAATTAGGACAACTGTATGTCCCAGCTTGCCTGGAATGGTCCTACTTATGCCTGTTTTCCAACATTATTACTAGTGTCCCAGACTAAAGTATGTAGTCATCCTAGCAATGGTAGACAAAGACCCCCATGCATGTACATGACACGTCAGGGGAACCCGACACATGCCCAGCTGTAACACACTGCTCAGCATCCATGTTCTGAGTGCTGGCATTGTGACACATGCCCAGCTGTAACACACTGCTCAGCATCCATGTTCTGAGTGCTGGCATTGTGTCTGAGGTATATGGACACGCAGACTCTCCAGACTTCAGCATCCAAACCTGAGCGAGACAGACCCAGGTCCACACATGCAGGAAAATTACCCAAACTGTCCCCTGAGGGGGAGCCCTGCTGAAGAGGAAGCCAGCCCTAAGATCACCCCTGCCAGCGCAATGCCAGGAAGAGGACAAACAGGTGCTCAATTCAAACATTCAGGAAACAGAGTCTTGAGATGCACAGAGCTGCCTTCCAACCCTCCCAGCCCTGGCCCCAGCATGGGCCGTGGCTTCTAATGAGGCAACCACTGTCCCCACCTCCCAGGGTCAGCCCTCACCAAAACACCCGCTCTGGGAACCAGGCCTGCACATAGTGTGGCTTCCTTTAGGTCCAGAGGTGCATCATCCCCCCCCCATCCATATCCCACCTCTTTTTCAGCCAGCTCAAATCCCAAATTACTCTTCTTGGGTACCAGCCTCTCCCTGACCTCCTCCCCAGCACTTCCAATTCCCATCTGCCCTGTCCTACCCACCTGGGAAAATGAAAGCACCAGTTGGTGGTTTTGACCACTGGTCAGGAGACACATGGGGAAAGGGGAGGGCAGAAAAGCCACTGCCAAATCAGACCCCAGCTCCGTACTGACCCATACTGTGCTGCTGCACAGACCCCTTCTCAGGCCTCAGTTTCTTCTGGGTAACATTAAGGGCTCAGAGTTGGGGAGCAACACTGTCCATTGAAACTTTCTGTCATGATGAAACTGTTCAGCAGCTGTGCTGCCCAATGTGGCAGCAGCCACTGGCCAGGTGTGGCTACCGAGCATTTGAAACAAGGCTGGTCGGACCAGGGAACTGAATTTTTTTTTGATTACTTTCAACTATAAGCATAAATAGTCACACGTGACCTGTGGCTACTGCATGGGATAGTGCAGTTCTAAAGCCTCAGTTTCCCCAACTGTAAAATGGGGCTAGTAACAGAACCCAGCCTTCTGCAATCACTGTGAGAGGATGCGTGTAAAGCTTAGCTCTCAGCCAGGATTTTGGCACATGGTAAAAATAAATCTTAGTATTAATAATTATCCGTTTTGGGGTCTTGGATCCCTAGAGAGTTGAATGAGACCATGGACCTTACACCAGAATTAGACAACTGTAAGGTCATCACAGACCCACAGATACACACGAGCACCTGCGCGTGTGCACACACATGCGTGCACAATTTTGCAACCAATTTCTAGGTGCCCCGGCAGCTCGGGGGACAGGTCAAGCATGCCTTCAGAATATGAACATTCCTTCCAGCTCTAAAAATCTCCAAGGCTCTGAGCACATGTTGTCAACGTCTCTGTCCCTCCCCACCCTGCCAGGCTCAGGCATCTCAAAGAACCCTTCCCAACACTTAGGGCCAAGTGCAGAGGCAGGGCTTGGAAGAATTCCGGAGTGTGGAGGGCAGGCCCAGGGCAAGGTCGACAGAATGGATTCTGTGAGCTCATCGCAGCAGCAGCCGTCACCAGATTTCCCAGAGAGGCTGGTGGCGTCGGGAGGGGGTGACTGAGTGTGAGCCGGCGGGGCTGTGGTGGTGACTGTGGCAGCCGGCAAGGGGTGTGGTGTAGAGAGGGAGGCAGGATGGAACGCGCTATAATAGCGGCTTTGTGCTCCCCTTCCCAGCTCCCTGGGAACGCCAGGAAGATTATGAAACCCGGTGTCTTTGGAAATGCCAGGATATTAGCTGGAAAAAGAATAATACAAAAATAAAATAATGCTCGGGATGGAGACAGCAGATGATTAGCAGACGGAGCCAGGGCCTCCTGCTCCGTGGAGGGAGCCAGGCTTGGCCCCTGCAGAAGGTTTCAGGGAAAGGCTGCCCATGCTAATGAGCAGACAGGGCCTGCCTTCCAAGGAGACGTCTTCCAGAGGGGAGCTGGCAAGCAAGACCCAGCCTGCTGGTGGACGTGTGGGCCAGGGAAGGGGTGTTAGGAGGCAAGGGGGCGCCACAGACCTGGTCCAAAATTGTCATATTACCAGGAAGCCACCTAGCTACCACCCACTGTCCTTCCCCACCCCATCACAGTCTGCCTCCCAATATCCTCCTCCAGGAAGCCTCCCCTCATTAGGCACTGTCAGTCTGGAATGACTCTTGTTCTACCCTCCAGCACTTCAAAGATGCAGATTCTATTGGGTTTATTTGCACTCCTGTGTGAACACCTCTCTTCCAAACAAGAGAGGAGTTCCCCTGGGCCAGGCCTCCACCATCAAACCAAGGGATTATTAGAAGTAAAGATCATTTTCCTCCCACCAAGAACCAGGGAGAACACATCATCTTGCCCTGCTTCCCTCCCTAAGACCTGGCCACACACACCTCCAGCCAGGTATTGGCATGGCCTGCCTCTCCCAGAAAAGCATCCAAGTGGGGGGCCAGTGGAAACCCCTCTTGCATCTTCATGGTGCACTATCAACCACACATCTGCACATCCTCAATCCTCACACTCGGACCAGTAGCAGCAGCACCTGGAAGCTTGTTAGGCATGGAGCCTGTCCCACGTGGACACTGAATCAAGGGTCTACATTTTAACAAGATCCCCAGTGCATGAAGTCTGAGAAGCACTTCTTCACACACATCATCAGTAATCCTTACAATGACCCGGGTGGGGTTACTTTCATGAATGAGGTAATGGAGTCATTAATGGCATGAGAGACCTGTCCACAGCTAGTAAGCAGAGGAAGCCAAATTTGAACCACACCTGCCCCTGCAGCAGCCTCGCCCATCCTACCATGCTTTCCCCAATGAACTGACAGGCATCAAGGGCCACTGGGCACAGACCAGCGCTCAGCACAGAGGCTGAGTCCTGGCACCCAGAATGCCCAACCACCTGCCACAGGGTACAGGGTGGACTTCAGCCATAATGTCTCTCTGAGGCATCAGTACCTCCCAGGACGAGGATAGCAGGCTCCATTATGGGAGCCCAGACTATCCTGGATCTTGGCAGGAAGAATGTAAAGGTGACCATGGAAAGAGTGTGTGAGTGTGTGTGCATGCAAGTATGTATACTGTGTGAGTGTGTGCATGAGTATGTATGAATGCGTGTCAGTGTGCATTCATGTGTATGTACTTGAGAGTGTGCACATGTGAGTGTATGTGTGTGTATGCATGTGAGTGTGAATGTGTGTTGGGCTGATGGGAACTAGCTCACTCACATACAGAGTCATCCAGATGGTTATTGCCAAATGGGCCTGTGGCCCTGTCCAAGTGCTGGACACACCTAAAGACTTTCCAAAACTGTGTGGTCCTCCAACTCCAGCTTTGTGGGACCCAGCCTCTCTAACCACTGTCTCCCTCTGGTTCTCTCTGACAGCCAAGGACTCACAGGGCTCCCCAGTGTTGTTTTGTTTGGCATACCATAGGCAAGTCACACTTGAATTACAGTTACCTGTCCACAGCTATTGACTTCACACTTGATTTCTCAGGACACATTCTCCCGCATGAAGAACAGACTGGTTGGTTTGTTCCCAGTCTGTTCCCAGTCTGTTCCAGGGAAGTGCCTCCCGCCTCCCAGGCACCAAACCATGAGAACTGGGCAGTAGGGTCCCCAGGACTGCTAACCTTACTTCCCCAGGTCCTGGCCAGCGAAGAGCCCATTCTCGCTTCATCCATGTATCTCTGGTCTCCTCTTCCTACCCCCCTCCCTGGGCCCCCATGCCTCCAGCCTTCCTACCCTGGGTCACTTAGCAGGCAGCTGCCATATGTGCCTTCCCCACACAGCCCTGCACCATGTGTATCAGACTTGCCAGGTTCAACCATGAACTCATCACTGCCCAGGCCCACCCCACCACAGCCTAGAAATGGCAGTGGCCCCACCATCCGCCCAGTCGAACCTCTAAGGCCCCTCCCTCAGACTTTACCTCCCAAGCTCTGCCACTCCTCCTCCCCTACCCTAGTCCCACAGCCCCTACCCAGGTGGTCATCTTATCCTGGGCCTCTACCCAAGGCACTTGGCGGTCTCCTGGCAGGACCCTCTCCCTTCCAACCATCCTCCACAGATACTTGGTTGATGGTCCTAAAGCTCAGCTCTGACCAAGCACCCCTCTTCTCAACAGCCCAAACTGGCTCCCTACTGCTCATTGAATAGAGTTCTCTGGCCACCATCTGGAGCTCTTTTCCTAGTAATGTTTGGGTCCCCCCTCTTTACCAGAAGCTCCTCTCCCCAACTGGGTGGCACTGTCAATCCCAGAGAAGGGGCATGGTCCGGGGTGGCCAATCAGAATGCCCCACCCCTCCCCCAGGTGCAGGGGCTGGCTGGCGCACAGGACCGCGCAGAGCCAGCCAGTCACGCACAGGATTTTACTGGCATTATTGAGAAAGCAGCACTCTGGGGTCTCCAGCTGTGAGGAAAACAGAGTGTGATGCCAGGTGGCTGTGCTATTTTATCTAGCAGGACTTCGCTGGCTGCAAGGATGATGTCAGCATTTCATCACCAGCACCACCTTTCCTGCCACACAGAGTGAGCCAGGGTGAGACAAGGCTGAGACAAGGGAGTGGGAACCGGGGACAGCATGAAACTCTATTTCCTGCCAGGCCCAATGCCTGATTTACTTCTTGGGCTCTTCCCAGCTATGTGAGCCCATAGCCTCCCTTTTGCTCTTTTGCCCACTTCAGTTTCTGTCTAATGGAAAGAAATCTTGGTTAGTTAGGATGCCTGCCTGGCCTTCTCAGACCTAGAGCTGCATGACCCCCACAGGCCCTGCCCCATGCCCAAGCCAAGCCCTTTCTCACTCAAAACAGAGGGAGTCAAGAACACCAGCCCTGCCGGAGGAGCCCCTACCCACACCCCACTGCAGCTGCTGGGACCTGGCTGCAGCTCCATCCCACTCTGCTTTGCCTTGGCCTGAGGACCAGTCAGCAGCCCAAGAGCCCAGGGCTCCACATCTCCCCTCAGCCTCCCACTACTTTGGCTCCAAAACAAGAGAGGGGGCTCCCTCTGAAGACTGGAACAGGCTTCTCTGATGTCATCCGACCCCCAGAGGGTTCCCTCTCCTATACTGTCAGCCCTAGGCCTGGCCCACCATCAAGGCCTGCAAATGACAGAATGCCCTGCCCTGCCCTGCTCCCTCTCAGGGCCCGTGCTGGTTGCAACTGCCTTCCCTGTTCCCACCCCATAAGATCCTGAGCCTGCCCTGCTCTATTCCCCCAGCCCTAGTAGCTGGGCTGTCCTTAGGATAAGTGCCCACACCAGACCCTGACCAAACACACCCATGGCAGGCTGCACATGGACACCTGCACCCACCACCTCATGCAGCTAGTGGGCCCTGCACCCCAGGGTCCCAGCCCAAATCCCACACAGGAGATGCGCAGTGCTGGTTAGATTCAGAGGGGGTGTCTCATTCAGGGCCTCTCCTTCCCATCTCCAGGAATCCCCAGACCAGCAGGGGACAGGCTGCCTGGTGAGAGTCCCCATTCAGACTATTCAGGAGAGTCTCCTCATCTCTTGTAGGGAGCTCATCACCCAGACCCTGGATGACCTGAGCCAACCCCACTTCCACTGGTCACAGAAAATGTGCTCCAGGGCAAGATAGCCATCCTGGGGTTCAGTTTCTAAGGCACATCTCCCCAAAATTGCTGGGGATGCCCATGAGATGACCTCTGTATGTCCAACTAAGGATATCTGGGATCATCTGCTCTCTCTGGCTACCAACAGAGAGGTAGGGGCTAGGCCAAAGCCTCCCTGCCCATCCTCCTGCCCACCAGACTATTCAAGAACAGCTGGCTCCAATCACAGGTCAGCCAGTCAGAAAGCCATGGTCATCTCCCATTCTGCTTCCTTCCTGACTACTCAGAGAAGCAGCTACTCCAAAAAGCTGTAGGTCTTCCAGTGCCAAGAAAGGGACTGTTTTATTGTAAGAGAACACCCAGACTGATGCCTGCTTTCCCCACATGCAACCTCACAGTAACTGAAGCCAGGGTGACAGGCCAATGTTCCATCCAAAAACCCCAACCTGCGGGGGTGGGGGGGTGGTTCCTGCACCTCTCCCGCGTCAGCCCAGAACAGCCCTGGGAAACCAAGATGCACTCCACATGACCCAAGGCAAGCAAAGCCCCACGTACCAGGGCTCCTTCGAGGGCAAACACAGCTGCAGGCCCCGTCTTCTCCAGCGGCTCCATCCTGCGGCGCCAGCGGCGGCGACGAAAGGCATCCGTCTTGCGGTACTCAAGGTGGAACTTCCATCCAAAGAGAGAAGCGTACTCCCAGCCCTCACCCGCTGCCTCTGCCTGCTTGTGCTGCACGGAGAACCGACAGACTCAGAGGCCAGCTGGAGGGTCTGGGGGAGCCCTGCGCTGGGCTCCAGCTGTGCCTTCCTGCTCTCCACAATACCTTCTGCACCAGCACCCTCCAGGTAGGAAAACCAGGGAAGGCCACCCAGAGGAAGGGGGCTTTGAGCAGCTTCTTCAGCAACTAAGACTCCGGGTCAGAAAGTCAGGAGGGGAAAGGAATCTCCATGGGCTGTGGGGAGAACTGAGGCGCCAGAAAGGGAGGGTAGACTGAAGCAGTGAGGAAAACACTGGACTTCTGACTGTCGTGTTTGTTTGAATTATGGGTGGATTTCATGAATCCAAGGTTGTCTTGTCATTTCCTTTTTCTCCTTCACCTCCCAGCTTATAAAAATGGAAGTGAGTCTGAGGTTCAAAGGCAGAAGACAGACCCAGTTTCCCAATCTCAGCCTATTTCTCCCCAAGAGGCAAGACCTAGTCAGCTGTAGAGGGACCCCTATGTTCTCCCTCCAACAAACCCTTTCCTGGACCTGGAGAGAGTCCTGGAAGCCCCCCACCTTTCAGACCCTGCCAGAGTGTTCTCAGACACCACCTCAGGATGAGGCCATGAGCATAGTGACAAGGGCTCATCCTGGAAGTCAGCTGCACCCCTCTCCAGAGAGGATGCTGGCTGGAGGTAGCAGGCAACTTCCACTGGGTGCCCCTCAGGGAAAGAGTTGAGTCTTTCAGGTGCACAGCACCAGGAACAGTTGGCTGTCCAAAAGCTGTGCCCCTCCCCAGACCCAGTGATGATCTCTCCAGGTTCTCTATGCCCCAGAAGAGAGGAAGGAGCCTGGGGGCATGCCAAAGGCTACTTCTAGACTGGGAAAGTTGTGGTTCTCAAGCCAAAATTCAAATGTGTACTTAGGAAAGGAAGATCATAGTTCTAGAGAGTGCAGCAGAGGCAGGCACAGCACACGAGCACCTGTGTGACTCTGGAGCAAGTGTGTGTGTGTGCATGTGCTCATCCATGTGCACTATGGGCCTGTCAGCATCCCATAATTTCTGTGCCCAAACATGGGCACATGTGCTTACACTGTGTGAATGCTGATGGGGCCCACACTGGCCCCTTTACCAGCTGGCATGCTCCATGCACCCATCTCCAGCTGCCATGAGTGTCAAAGATTCCCAGCTCCCAGAGACCACCTGTTCCAGAGAATTCCCATGGCTGAAGAGAGCCCCTTCAAGGGGGAGGTAAGTATGCACCCCAGCATACATATCCCAGCAGCCTCCAGCCAATGTCAGGCAGCTAAGAGGGTGCCTCAGTCCCTTGCCTTGAGGACCCCTCCCCCAGGCCACAGTTCTGGCCAAAGCTGACCACCTGAGGCTGCATGCGGGACCCTTGCATTCTTAAGAGTGCTGCCTCAATAACATGCAGCCAAGTCCACGTCTCAGACTCTGCCTCTAGGAAACCCAGCCTAAGACACATTCCCTGGATGCCTTCCCACCCTCCAGGCCTGTGTCTGAACTCTGCATGTAACCCCCTTGAGTGGTCACGGACACCTGGGTATGTTCTTTGTCAGGGAGCACCTGTGGGTGTGCTGGATGTGACTTGTGAGCATCCTCCATGTCAGTACACGTCCCTCATGTGCATACTAGCGGGGTCTATCTATGTGCACACAGGTCACTGCCTATGCCTGCAGGCCTCCCTCAGCTGGGGACCTCACTCCTACCCAACACCTGCTGGCTCACCCTTTTCAATGCTTCCATCTGGCTGAGGTCCCTCCTGCGCAGACGGACCCAGCGCCGCCGTCGGTGTGTGTAGTACATCTTCTCAACAGGGACCCAGTGCCTCGGCTTCCGGTCCGGAGGAATGGTGATGCTATACTCCCAGCCTGGGGGAGGGGGCACCCATCATTCATCGCCCATCAATTCCCATCTCTTGGGTCCAGCTTTCAATTCAGGGCATGCTCAGAGACTCTTGAGTGGCCACTGACTCATGATCCTAATTTATAGCTTGAAGAGGAGCTGCCTTCAGGAAGTCCCCCCAGGTAAAGCAGCCCAGTGAAGGCCAGTTCTCCAGGCTGAGGGGTCCTGGCATTCAGCTGTCCCCACCAGCATTCCTCGGCAGCTCACTGGGCCAGGGCTCACCAGGCTCCGTGTATTGCCCACCTTGTTCGTCAACAGCCCGATTGAGGTCTGTGGACCATTCTTCATCTTCCCACTTCCAGCCCACTGGGCACTCGATGTCATCCTTGGGAAGAACCTTCTCCCCATTCTAAGGACAAAACAGGACAAGCAAGCATGAGAAGAGACAGTGGACATCAGCAGAGAGGCAAAGATACAACTTGACAGCATTCATCCCCAAAGCCCTAGGCAGAGGGAAGAGCCCCTGGGGAACTGGAGAACTCAGTGTCAGTGTCCTGCCCTGCTGGGTCCCCGGTGTCCCTATGAAAGTCCAGAGTATGGCAGCTTAGGAGGTAGGGGTGGGAAGAAAAATGTCCCAGCCTTCTCTGAACCACAGGCCCCTTTTTGGATCAAATATCCAGGCCCTACCTGCCCCTGAGTATCCCCCCTTACCACGTCAGTGTAGTTGTCACTCATGTAGATCCACTGGCCTCCAGGAAGCCGGGTCTGGTTCTCAAATACCTCCTCCACAAAGCTCAGGTGACCAGCATCAGTGTCATGGAGCAGGCTGCAGGAGAGAGCCAGCCAGAGCCCCATGGAAGAGACCCCTCACCCACCCATCACCTTCAGGAGAGCACCCCAGGCTTTGGCCAGCCTGCATGTGTTAGCCTCACCCCAACCAACAAGAGAGATACAGGAAAGTGGGAAAGGAAGGTACAGACAGACCAGGCCAGACAGCAAAAAGGAGACCCGGAGACACATAGAGACTGTCACAGAGAAAAGAACTCATCACCCAACATAAAGAAAGAGAAAAGGAAACAAATTAAAGATACCAAAAGTCAGATGAGTGGTTGGAGCTCAATAGATAGTTGTAAAATAAAAAATGTTGTCAGGCTAGGCTCAGCGCCCTTAGCTCAGTGGCCAGGGAGGCAGCCACATACACTGGAGCTGGCGGGTTTGAATCCAGCCCGCATCTGCCAAACAACAATGACAACTACAACCGAAAAATAGCTGGGCGTTGTGGCAGGTGCCTGTAGTCCCAGCTGCTTGGGAGACTGAGGCAAGAGAATCAGTTAAGCCCAGGAGTTGGAGGTTGCTGTGAGCTGTGATGCTACAGCACTCTACCCAGAGGGACAGCTTGAGATTTCGTCTCAAGAAAAAAAAAAAAAGTTATCAGACTATAACTTAAGATTTGAGTACTTGACTATATAATATGTTATACTTCAAACTGTTTTTAATTAAAACACAGACAGAATTGAAAGTCAACAAATAGGAAAAGAGAGAAAAGAAAGAGGCAGATGTGGACGGAGAAAAATGATGTTGGCCTGAGAGAGATTGAGAGGAGAACGGACCCCTCCAGGGAAAGTGTGAGCAGCCTCGAGTGTGAGAAAGGTAGAGGCGGTGAGGGCTGCTGTGAGATGTCTTGGAGGGCAAGGCCACAACCAATGAACACAAAGCCAAATGGAGGCAGGAAAATAAAGGCCTTTCTGATTGGTAGGGCCTTTCTAGAAAGGAATGCTGCCTAGTGAGCCCCTAGTGAGTCCTGGTAGCGTTCAAGTGAAAGTCCCCATGACCCTGCAGGAGATGGCAGAGGGATTAATAAAGCCAAGGCCTTTCAGACAAAGGCCAGTCACTGTAAGCAACCTGGCCTGGCCCTTCCCAAGCCCTCCCTCTCCATGACTCACGTCTTCTCTGGACACACGAACCAATCTCCAGCCCAAGTCCAGCCTGCAGAGGGCCGAAAGCTGTCCTTGGGTAGCTTAATTTTGCCCGTGACATCAGAAAACTTGGGGTAAGTGAGGCCCGTTGTGCCCCAGTTCCCAACCAGGGCTAGCTTGGTCTGGTTCTCATACTGGAGGGAGAGGAAGACAGAAAAATGAGTGGGGACCACAGCAGCTCTACGGGGAGACAGGGACCAGCTGGCAGGGACTCACAGTTTCCGCAAAGACAGAGAGCTTCCCCTCAGCAAACTGGTTGAATTCCTTTTCATCCACAGACAGCCCGAACCACAGCTTGACCCGTATCTGCACCGGCATCCGGGCCCCAGGCACCCTCTCCATTGGATACTGAGTACCAGAGAAGGACAGAAACCCACAGGCCCCTTCAGGATCAGGAAGTCACGGCTAGGGGTTAGGGTAGGGGTATGTCCTCTAGGCCTGGCTACCACCTAATATCCCCATTAGCTATGTGCCCCATTGGAGGACTTACCAGAAATTCATGGAAAGGGAGGGATTAATAAAATAATTAAAGTAATTAAGAAAGTTTCTCACCCCTGCCAGGATCCCTTCCCATCAAAGAAGAAACCTATATCCTTCCTACTCTGGAGCAATCTGCAGAGAACAGCCATGTGTACAACAGGATCCCTCATTCTTCCCTTCTCCATCACATCCTCATTTCCATTGTCTTCTAGAATAGCACTGCCAATGGGACTTCCTGCTATGATGGAAATAGTTTATATATATCTGCACCATCCAATATGGTAGTCACTAGCCCCAGGTAGCTACTGAGCACTTACAATGTGGTTGGTGTGATGGAAGCGCTGAATTTTTGGTTGTATTTAATTTTAATTGATATAAATGTAAATAGTTACTATGTGGCCACCATATTGGACAGCACAGTCCTAGAACTTGTCCCTAAAGCAGATGCAATAATACAGATCTGGAAGGAAAAGAAATTAAAGCGTCTACATTTGTTTTCAGCATTTTTTTTTTGTTAGTATATCATCTAATATCCCTACCCTTTCAAGTGCTTATCAGCATGTTAACCACGATTCGCTGGTCTTCAGCTGCTTTTTATCCTGAAACCTTCAGAAGCTCTGCCAAAATGGAATAAGCACAACACCCCAACATAAAAAAGTTATCCTCCACAATTACTTCACCATTTGATTAAAACCAAAGGTCAAACAAGTACCTCACTCTTAGAAGAACACATTGTCCCCTAGAGGAAGCAACACACTAAGTATCTAGTTCTAGTAAGCATGGGCTCTGTGAAGTATGAGAAGTATGTCCTCCAGGACACAGAGCCAAGTAAGAGAAAGGAGTTTGGGTGGGTTTAGAAAAGGAAAGGGGGGCTGTTGTGGAGAGGAGTTCCCAAAGTGGTAAGGGAGGCCTAGATCCCTGGTGGGAGAGCCCCAGGCAGGTGGAGGCTCAAAGGATGATGCAGAATACGCTAATATAGTAACCACCTCCTACTTTCCTGCTGCAGACCCAGCCTCTTCCTTGGGTTCACCCTTGATGAGGCCTAGAGGAGGCTCTGATCCCACGTGTCACAACCCTGGAAACCTCCCTGCTGTCCCCCAGGTGGCTAGCTGCCTTTTCCCCTCCAAACCACCAGCCCCAGGGAGATGGCAGGAATGCCTCACCCCTACCTCCCCCCCTCCACCCTAGCTCTCTCCCCTGTCCTCCCCCAGACGAGGCCAGCCTGCTGGACCCAAAATAGCAACAGCAAATAAAGAAATGTCTAGTTTGGGGCTCCTCTCCCTCTCTGCTGGTGCTCATTTTTTCCAACTTTGGTTTAAGTTAAGAAACACCAATGTTTTCTTGGTCTCTGCTTGCTGCCAACATTTTTGTAGAGCTTGCTCAGGAGCTACTGGCGGGGCTCATAAACTCAGTGGGGAAGACTTCGAGAAACAATTCTATATCTTTTTTTTTTGCTTGGAATCAGGGAAAATTTTTAGTTTGCATTTCCCTGTGGCTACATGGCTAAGAGGTCAGAAACTGGAGCTTATGCCATCCCAGCCAGTCCTCCAGGCATGCTTCTGCAGCCCCATCGCCACTCTCGCCAGACAGCCTTGCCTGGTCAGCCCCACTCCAATGTGGCCACTGCTTGACTTCCATTCCTTTTTACCCTACTAGGTGAGGAGCTGGCTTAGGAAGAGTCTCGGAAGTTAGGATGTCACAGGGAATATGTCTCAGGTGGCACGAAAGCAGGAGGAAGGTGTGTGTATGGCTAACACACACAAACACATGTGCACACGCACACACACACAGTCCTCCTTCTGGGCAAAGTACCAATGACCCTGTGTGCACATATTTGCTCATCCAGGTCTTCAGTAGGTGTCCAGTCATGGTAATTTTGGAGAAAGGGAGCTCCCCGAAAGGAAAAGGGAAGAAGAGAGGAGAGAAATTAATACACATACCCATTGATCACCTAGTTCTAGCAAGATCTACTAGCTGTGTTACCTAATCAACCCTCAAAACCTCTGAAGAGAGCAGCATCATCCTCAATTTCACAGGGGGAGAAGACAGAAGGCAGAGAGGTTAGGCAATATGCCCAAGGCCAGGCAGAGCTCCAGACAGCCCTGGCACAACCCTGGCACAGCATCCCCTGTGTTGCTGAAGACTATCCTCTCTACCCACCACAGAGGGTGACAAGAGTGATCAGGCAATGTAGGAATGGATAAACCAACAGAAACCCAGAGGGCCCTACTCAGAGGGTTCAAGGCTAGGTTAGTCAACAGGACTTCCCAGAAGACATAAGGGAGGAGAGATGTAGGGAAGGGGTAAGTCAAAAGAGAAGGGGCTATGGGAGCTGGGCCAGGCCAGGGTGAGGGCTGGGCAGTTCATCCTAGCAAGGCCTTGTACACTACAGAGCTGTTTGGGGTGAACAGAAAGCGATAAGGAGCAGGCTGGCTTCCCAGGGCCACTCCTCCCTGTCATAGACAGCCTCATGATGACCCTTCAAAAAGGGACTCTTTCCTTGGGCCTGGGTAGCCACTGTGCAGAGAGAAATTTCCTCATATTATGTTCTGATCACCAGGCCATAGTCCCCTGACCAAAGAGCCTTGGCTCTGCATCCCCACATTAACCCAAAGAGGAAGACAAGTGGTCCCTCCTCAAGTACCTGCTCACTGCCCTGTCACCTCACCCCCAAGGCTAGTCAATCATCCCCTGGGAGAGGAGCCAAAGGGAGCATGGATATGTGCTGAAAGAAGAGAGCTGCAAGGAGATATAGGGGCTGGGGGAAGCTAGGGACAGCATTACATGCCCCCAGCTCTCCAAAGGATCCAAGTCTTAACACACCTGTCCCAAGTCCCAGCAAGGAGAACCTGAGCCCCAGTGTGGCTCCTGCTGGCGTCCAGGTATGGAAAACTGTTAGAGGCTGGGGTTGGGGTGATGCCTCCCTACAAGGGACCTGTCTGGAAGGACAAGCACAGGCATCAGCCGTCATAGACAGCCTCATTGCCAGTGTTAACTTTCTAGACTCATTGCCAGTGTTAACTTTCTAGACTAGGAGTATGGGGTCTGGGGACTTTGTGGGGGACAGAGGAAAAAAAAGTTGTTTTGCCCAAAGACCTCCTTCCCTTAAGTTGAGAACCAGAGAGGGAAACAAAAGAGGTGCAATAAAGGCTTTGGGCTGGGAAAATACAATCACGACTTGGGAAAAAGGAAGACTCACTTTCAGAAAGATTGTCTGCAGCTTCCCACAGTTCTTGCCACAGTAGTTGGCACCCCGCCGAGAGAAGAGGACTTCGTGGGCAGGTACACGCTGGTACGCCACGCGCTTGTCCCCTTGCAGCATCCAGATGATGATGTCTGGCAAGCTGTTCTGGGGCTGGTGAGAGGGTGATGGTCAGGGTGGGGATGGTGACACACCAGGCTCACACCCCACAGACACACTGTGAGCTGACCTCTGACTCAGAGGCCACAAAGGCCTCTCCTCCCTCTGCTTCCATCCCACACACCGCCCACCCATGGCCTTCCCCTGGACCTCCCAGGGCTAACTGGTTTCTGTCTTGAGCAGCCATGAACCCCCAGAGGACAGAGCATGAGGCTGCCCCCAGTTCACAGGAGAAGCCCACCAAAAATTACTGAGCTAAGGCCACATTTCAGGGAAGAGACACTCCTACCTGGAGCGTAGAGCTCACGTTCCTAGGTCCTCTCTACGGAGTGGATGCTCCCAGTGAGCAAACATTGGAGAACTACATATGCCCAAGGGGATGAAATCACACTGAGGATACCACCCCTCTCCACAGCCCTGAGAGTAGCAGCAAGTCCACAGATGGTACACCCCTTCCCAGAAGACACTCAATCCTGATTCCTCCAACAGCAGGGACCCTCCGAGTCTGGAGACACTGGGCTCTGACAATAGCCACTAGCCCAGAACAAAACCCCGGAGCTACTCAAGGCCTCTAGTAGTGACAACTGCTCCCAGCTGCACACTCTGGAGAGAAGGTTGGCTGGGTAAAGGACCATCTGCTTTCAAGAATGGTGAGCACCGTGTGTTCCATGTGGGGCTGGGCCTCTACCCAGGGCCACTGCTGAGCCGACCTGCTGAGTTCTCAGGATGCAAGTCCCATGCACTGTTTCACTTAATCACTACAGCGAGCCCGAAGGCAGGACTGGCATTCCATGTGACAGGTGAGGAAGTTCAGGCTTAGAGAATTAGGAGCCCACCCAGGTTCTCCTGACTCCAAGTATGTGTTCCTGACCACCATTCCAGGGGTGCTCAAAGTGAGGTGCTGGAGCATCAGCAGCTCCTGGGAACTTGTTAGAAAAGCAAAGACTCAGACTCCACCCCAGATCTGGGGAGTCAGGAACACTGAGGGAGGGCCCCATCTTGTTTTCACAAGCCCTCCAGGGTCTAGGGCACCCTAAAGTTTGATACTGTTCTCTTACTGTGATGCTGCAACTTGGCCTTAACCCCTCCCAGCCATATCACCATTGAAGCTAAGAGAACAGGGATCATTCTGAGCCAAGATTATAAAGGTATCCTATGACTAGACTGAGGAAGTGGTCTGTCACTGTGAGGGGATGGTCCATGGCTGAGTGACACGTGTCTTGCCAGGGAACCTCTAGGCCCAAGCAGGGAAGCATCCAAGCCCAACTCTGGGGACCCACATGACTTCCTGAGCAGCCTCCCCACTTCCCAGGGCCTCCCCACTTCCCGTTCATCAGCTTGTCATCCAGAAGCCCCTCCCAGCCCTATCTTTCTTCACACACTCCTGGGAAAACCCTTCCTCACTAACTCCCCTCCTCCCTGGGGGTCCCACATGGCTGTGCTCAGAGTGGGCAGTAACTATGTTAGCCCACAACTTATAAGCAGAACTTTTTCCTCATTCTGGACAAATCCATGGCCTGCCTGCTTGCTGGGGAACTGGGGAGGTGCATCAGGCCTGACAAACCTTGGTGGGAAGGGCGCACAGGTGGGGACAGGGTGCTCCTACAAACTGGAGCTAGTTCTCCCTGATTAGACATGGCAAAGCTCAGAGTTAGTGCAAAAGCAGCTTCCTCAGGCCTGGGGCTCAGACGCACCCAGGAGAGGAGGAAACACAGGGCCCATGAGAGGCAGGCTAGAAGCCAAGTGCAGATAGGCACTGGTTGATAGGAAGAAGGAGCCAGGTGCCTGGGGGAGCAGGTCTTTGGGTTCTGGTTCCAGCTCTGTCTCTGACATAACTTTGGCAGACAGAGAGAATTACTGAGCACCTACTATATGCCAGGCTCTGTGCTGGGCCCCATAACTCTCTTTATCATTTTGCATCCTCTCTCCTCCTTCTGTGAATTGAAACATTGAGGCTCAGAGAAGTTAAGTCACCTGCCCAAGGTCACCCAGCCATGGAGCCAGGATTGGATCACAGACAGTCCAGATAGTCCCCCTATTCCTCCCAGTTTTGCTATTCCAGGCAGCAAGAGGGCAAAAGAAGAAGGGCACCTTGCAGGATTAATTACCTCCTCTGCCAGGGAACGAAGACGCAGGAGCCAGTCCTCAGCCTGCTCCAAGGCAGCAGGGAGTTCACTGTGGCTAAGCTTCAAGGCCAGGGCAGCCTCAGTGATTTGGCTCAGGTGACGGGTGCGCAGTCGGTACAAGTACTGGTCCAGATGGGTGGCAGAGGGTATCTCATAGACATTACACAGGGGCTGGCTGTGAGGGACAGATGGAATGTACCTGATGACCAAGAGGTCCCCCAGGCCCAGGCGCACACACATACACAAGTACACACTCACATCATGGACCCTCAAAACAGGCCCCACACCCTCAGCCTGCCTCCCTTGTGCCTTCTCCAGGCTGATCCACATTCAGTCCTCTCACCTCCTCCAGGAAGCCTCCTCTCACCGTCAAACCTGCATGTCTCCTCTGAAGCCACCCGGCCCTTTATCCTCAACCTCCACTCTGGTGAGTGTTTTTGTTTTTGTTTTTGCAGTTTGGGGCCAGGGCTGGGTTTGAACCCAGCCACCTCTGGCATATGGGGCCGGTGCCCTATCCCTTTGAGCCACACAGGTTGAGTTCTTTTGTACGTGTCCCCATCTCCCTCACTGACTGCAAGCTCTCAGAGGGCCCAGAGGATCCTGTGAATCCTCCTACAACAGAGGCAGGAGCACTAAGTTGCCCTCTGCTGAAACAAATCCATTCCGTGTTGCATGCACACATTCTTCAAGAAGGAAATTTATGGACCCCTGATGAGCCACTGCAGACGCTGTGGGGAAGCCAGCAGCCAGTAATACAGAGGTGTCCACCCAGGGCGGCCCCACAACACCCTTCCCAGAACCCTCCGCTTTGGAAAGCCTTTGGAGAAGAGGTGGGAGGGCGCATGCGGTCCCAGAAACACAGCCCTGAGCCCTCAGTGAGAGGTTAGCTTTAAACTAGTCCTGCGTGGAGGCAGAGAACTCTGAGCCCCCATCCTATGAAGGCTCCGGAAAAGTCCTTCATCCAGCTCCTCACCATTCCCAGCCTCCTGGTTCAGTACCCACACAAGGTTCACGAAGGATGGGGCAGGGGCTTCTGTGCTCCTCCTCAGCAAGCAGGACCCCCTTGACTGTCTCAGATGGAGGGTATGGGGGCTGCCCTGCCCCCACCCTTTCCTGATTCCCAAACAGGACATCAGTCAAACCCGCTCCGCCAGGTCTGCTCCCACCCTCGCACCCCCTCCCCCCTCCCCTCCCAGCAGCGTCTGACTCCGGCTCCCGGCTGATTTATTTTTCTGCCAATTTCCCCGAGCTATGCAGAACCAATTACCGCCAGAGCGCAGCGGCACCGCCGCCGCCAGATACACCGCTCTGGCAGGCCCTCGGCGCACTACATTTTTCCTGTTATTTTTTTTAATTGAATTTTTAGGGTGGGGGGAGCAATACGCAAGCTCCATCTCGGGAAACTTAAGCCCCGGGGCCTGTCTCAGGTCACGTACTGCACACCCTGTAGTAATATAATATTTACTGCCCCGAGGGTGCCGCGGATGGGGCGGCCCCAGGCCGGGAGCAGCCTTACCCGGCCACAAGACTGCGGTGGAGGGGCACGCTGCAGGCTCTTGGGGACGGAGGGGGGGGGGGCCTGGGCCGGAGCCCTGGGCCGGGGCCTGCCTGGGAACCAGGCCTGAGTGGGCCGGAGGGCGGGGGCAGGCGGGTCTGGAGGGGGATAGTGAGAACCGCGCCAAGCAGGGTGATTTATGCGCCCAGCCTGGGTCGGGAGCCGGGAGGGGCTACAGTGCAGACCACCAAAGGGAGAGCTTCATGGAGGCCACAGCCCAGCCAGACTCCTAAAGAAATGGTTAGGACCTTGAGTGACACTAACAAGCTGTCTGGGAGCTGTCTCTGCCCTCTGTGCCCCAGGAAAGGAAAGCCCAAGGTAGGGGGCACAGAGAGAAGGGGGCTGGGGAAGAGAAGGCTGGAAGACGCTGCACTATAGCCCTATATATGGGCGGAGACCCTGCCAACTGGCTGACTGCACATGGCAGGTAGACCCAGGACAGGGCTCAGCTCAGACTGAGAGCAGAGTAGGGTGCTCACTGTGGGACCAAGTGGGTGTCTGTATCAGAGATGGCCACCAGGAAGGGATAGTGTCCAGGCAGAAAGATGAACTGGCCTGAGGTCATTCATTTCACTCCTCATGAGCAACAGCTCCTGTGAGCCTGAGCTGAGGGCTGGGCCCAGAGACAAGACCTAGCCCTGCTCTTGGGCAGCCCCCAGAGCAGAGAGGCAAACAGATCCCTAGAATGCAGCCTCAGAGTCAAGAGTGGCCCTGAGCTGCACCTGGCAGGGCCAGCAGGAACTAGTAGGGCCAAAAAGAAGGGGCAGGGTGTTGCAGCTGACAAAGCAGCATGTGCACAAGAGGCCCAGAGGCAAGGGAGAGCCTGGGAGGGGGTGGAGGGCAGGCAAGCAGGTGCAGAGGTTCGGAAGGGCTGGGGCTCCATGAGACCAGTGGTGGGGACAGAGAGGTCTGTCCACCAGGATGAGAGCTGGGACTTTCTCTGAATCTGTGGGAGCCACGGCAGGGCTGATGTGGAGGCAGCCATGGCACAGTTTTAGGCAGACTATGGGATGCTGAGAGAAAGGCTGGACAGAGAGAAAGGAAGGAGGAAGAACGAGGAGGAGGCAGACCCCTCGGTTCTGGGAAGGCAGTGAGAGTTGGCTCAGGTTAGCAGTGTGGGCTCTGGGGGTGGTGGATCCCAGAGAAGACACAATGGGAAAAGGTGATGAAACCTGTCTGTGGCACGTGTAGCCTCAGCCACAGCACAGATGTGTTGGCAGGACATCCATGCAGAGATGTCCACCAAGGGCTTGGTCCATGGTCTAGAGATCAGAGGACAGGGCCGGCCTGGAAGAACAGAGTGGACATCATTGGCCAGGGAGTCTGGGGGAGGCTCCCAGGGAAATGAGCCAGGGAAAGGGCCTGAGATGGAATGAGGAGCGCTGATGATGGGGGTGTGGGCGGGGCTGGCTGCAGGAACGGTGAGCAGCTGTGGTCAGCTTGGCAAGCTGGCTCAGGGCCCCCATGCCTGGCTGCTCTGCATGGCAGTGCTCCGCATCACAGCAGGGCAAAGAAGAAGCACGCTTGCTGAGGCACCAAGGCTGCTTGGTGTCCTCAGGTGGTGGCTGAAGGAATTGGTCCTGCTGCTTGGAATTCCTACTCTGGAGACCTATCTGTGCTTTCCCAAGAGAATGAAAACCTAGCTCCCCTCCCAAGCTCCTAACCTGTAACCAGTTCCTTCCACCCTGGCAGGAGACCCAGTTCACCCTTTCACCCCCAATAAAGTAACTCAAGGGACCAAACCTTGAAGAAGTATTTTGCAGCAAACCCTCCAAGAACAGAGCTTTAAGCAGGGAGGGTACCAAGAGGACCCAGGACTCAGATGTTCCAGGCACCTGAGACCCGCCGTGATAGCCATAAGAGTCATAGCAGAAAAGCCTGGCCTGCCCACCACACCCAAGGCTGTGCTAAGGGGCACAGGAGCCACCCTGCAGGCATGGCTTGGGGGTGCAGGGATGCCCTGGTGAGGTCACCCCATGGCAGCAGCCCTCCACTCTGACTGTGGCCTGTGTGCCCCTTCACTACTCTGTCTCTCCCACCTCCAGCCCATAGGCCAACTTCCTCACAGGTGCCCTCCCACTCAGCACGGACATCCTCCTGCTGATGTCCTCTGCAGCCCAGCCAGATGCCCGCCTAGCTGCCCAGCCAGAACCAGGGGATGATTCTGAACCTTCTTTTAGCCCCTGCACTCAATCCATCATCAAGTACTGTCACCTATAGAGCAGAAGAGCAAGGGGGCTCTGCCACTACTAGGTGTGCAAACCTGAGCAAGTTAATCAACATTCTGTGCCTCAGTTTCCTTATCTGTAAAATGGGATTCTACTTCCTACTGAGTAAGACTTTATGGTTAGTTAATACATATAAAAATTTAAAGCAGTTCCTGGCACAAAAGACTGTTCTCATCAAAATGCCTCCTGAACAATCTGTCAGATGGGAACGCCACTTCCCTTCACTTCCACCCCTCCCAGTCTCTAATTATATCTTTGTTGTAACTCTCCCAAGTGGCCATACATCCAGTCTCCCCTCGTCTAGGCCCAGCACCAGTCCCTCACTAGCACCAGTCTGTCCCTCACATTGCAGCCGAGAGAGCTTCCCAATCTCAAGGGCCACCACGTCCCACAGCCTTGCCCTAGGCCTGAGCTCCCCTCAGCAGAGCCCAGGCCTGCCTTAATTAGGCACCAGGGCCACAAGCATTTCAGGCTTCTGTGCCTTTGCCTGGGCAGTTCCCTCCCCAAAGGCTAACTCCTACTTCTCTCTCAAAGCTCTCCTCAGGTGTCCCCTCTTCCAGGAAGCTTCCCTGAGTTAGATTTGCCTGTTCTGAGCTCCTACAGCCCATGCCTCTAACTCCTCAGTGCACTTTACTTCATTTGTTCATTTTTGTTTCTGCCATGCTTTAGAGGGCTGAAGTTGTCCTCCCTTATCAATATGCTCTGGTGGCCAGGCTTCAGAAAGGATTGTGGAATGGGCAGGGGAACATTTCTTTGTTGTAACATTTTTGGAAAAGATGCACTTCCTAACTGGAGTGCAAAGGACTGGAAAGGTGACCAATTTCTCAGAATGAAGGCATTTCCCAGGTGCCTTAATATCTCCACAGCTAGGCTGGGGGGTGGGAGGGATGTGTAGAGGGAACACAGAATCATTTACATATATTCACACATTTGCACGTATTAGCCCCATAAAGAGTAGAAGGGCAGCTATTGTTATTAAGTCCATTTAACAGCTGAGAAGACTGAGGTCCAAGAAAGTAAAGTTCCTCAAAGCAAACCAGTTAAAAGGACAAGTACCAAAGTGTCTGACCAATTTTTCTTCTGAACAATAATTATAGCTACTGTTTAATTCCTTTCCAAGGGCCACGCAGGCACTTTGTTTATGAGATATTATAGTTATTCTTCATGCCAAGTTGAAGAAGTTGAGGCAACCAAGAGTCCAAGACTCCCCAGAACCCTACCTCCCCCCCGCAGTGGAGGAGATGGTGAGACCCGCCCTCTGTGGCCTCCACCCCATCCTCCATCACCCCCAATCCCCTTTTCCTGAAGTTGATTGTCAATGTGTCAATAGCAGGCTAAACAGAAACCCTGGTCCCTGACATGGGCTTGGGAGAAGGAGGGGCACCAGGAATGCACCCCACCCCCCAGCTTCTGGAGATTCCATCTGGGAAATAAGAGGGCGGGGATCGGAGACACAATGCTCCCCATTCAGGTGAGCCAACTCGGCCCACAGCTGCCGCTGCAGCAGGGAGATTTATGACCTGCTCTCAATGTCACCTTTTCAACTCCCGCGCTGGCTCCACCACCTTTGGACTCAGCACGGGCTGGACTGCTGGCCAAGCGTGGCTGGGGAGACGTGCCGTCGCTCACTGCCACACACGAACACTCCCAGGGAAACAGCCTTGTTGAGCCAGGAGAGGAGGGCACCAGGGCGCCAGGCCCCCTACCTGCAGTCTGCAATGAGCTCATCCATCAGCTGAGCCACCAATGAGTCCACGTCCTCCGTGGAGCACTGCGCCTTCAGGGCCAGGTGGACCTGCTCCAGGCCAGCTTCCTGCAGAACAGGCAGGCAAGGGTCAGGGTGTCGCCCTGGGGTCAAGGTACACGTGGGCTCCCCCCCACACCCCACCACTGCAGCACAGTCCCTGCCCAGTAAGGAAAGAGCAAAGAAGTCAGAGCCCAGACCCAGCCAGCCAGAGTCTGTCCTGGCTCAAGAACCTTCCAAACACAGCACAATTCCCATGCCTGGAACTCCATGAGGAGCTCAGGTGCTATCTACGGACTGCAGCAGACCTTGACTGCTTCCTACCCCTCTCCTGCCACCTTCAAGCTGAGTCTAGCTTCCCAGTGTAAGTGGTCCTCTCTGACCCTGCTCTGGTTTCCCACCTGGAACCCTCGTTCCTTTCTAGATTTTACTGCACAACCAGGCTCAAATCAAGTCTTCCCCCCCTCCAGCTACCTCTACTCACAGGGAGCTCCTTCTGCAAACTTCCATAGCCTGAGCACCCCTGGGTTGCATCTGGGCTCCATATCAAGCTCTTTTCCAGCCTTTAGCTGGGAAGCCAAAGTCTGTCCCTGTCTCCAATGCACCTCTCCCCATCCATCAGCCACCAGTCTTCCTGAGCATGTGACACGTGCTCTGCACTTAGACTACCAAAATAGGGACAGAAAGAAAACAGAGTTCCTGATCTTCTGGAGTCTGGAGTTTTGTTGTGAGACAGTGACTGATCCAGAGGACAGACTCTGGAACCACATTCTCCTCATCTTGATGCTTGGTGGCGTCTTCTCTTCCTAGAGCTGCCAGTCTCTGGCAATGCATAGGCCACCATAGTCCCCGCCTGGGCCTAGACCCTAGTCTTCCCCCTCTGCATCCATCATTCCTTCTACCTGTGCTCATCTCTCACAGACATGCCCAGGCCTCTCCATCCTCCCCTTGACACACTGCTACCCCTGGTATGGTGCGCACCTGCCTCCTCCACTCTCCTCTTGGGCAGGTAAGAACCCCGCCCCCATCCATGTAGCAGAAATGACTGTAGCTCTGCTAGGCCCATCAGCTTCCCAGCTGGCTATCTCACCTCCCTTAGCCTCCACAACTCACCCCACTTAAGATTCTCCTCCACTCTGGCTGAGCACCAGGCCAGCAGCTCCCAGCACAAGCAGGGAACTCCTAGGAAAGCCCCTCCTCACCTCTGACAGAACTCACCACCTGATCCCGTATACTCTGCTCTTCTCCCCAACTTCTCAGTTCCACTTCCTCCTCCCCAAATCCAATGGGCCACCAAAGCCTTGTAGCTCAAGTCCTGCAATTTTTCTCCTCAAAGTCATCTCCTTTCCAGGACCTTGTCCCCCTCCCCTAGGCCCCTGCAATGGCAGTCTGGTTAGGCTCCCACATCCATCTCCCCACATGGCACACAGCTCCCTTGCTGCCCCACGACACCCTCCAGATGCACCACGGCTGCCTTCTCTCCTCTGAGCCCACTTCTCCCTCGACCCTGGACTGTCACCTGCATCTAGGTTTGGAAAGCCATGTATGAGAGGCTGAGCCTGTGTTCTCCTGTACTAAACTGACTCCCTGGGGGCAGGTCAGCTCCTCCTTCACTTCTAGCTTCTAGCTGGAAGTCTCTAACACAAGACCTTGATATGGTAAGAGTCAAAATGCATCTGATGAATGAATGAGTGGGTAAACCAGAGCAAGACTATGTCCTGCTCCTCCCAGCCAGATTTCTCTCTTCTCTCTCTCTCTGTGGCCTCCTGCAGCAGACTAGGGACTGTGCTCATCCCCTCTTCTCTGTCCTGTATGCAGGACAGGACTATAAGCCTGGTATCATCAGGACACAAAGGACACTAGCAAACATAGGTGGCAGGGGGGTGGGGGAGAGCAGTCTCAAGACAGACCCACATGGCCAGGTAGGGGGTGCATGCACAGGGCATCTGCAGGTTTGGGGTGGGTTTTCACTCACCAGCCCGTCAGCAATTCTCAGCAAATGGTTCTGAGTCTCAATTCTATGGCTGATGTCCTCCCAATAGGATGACAACACCACCACAGGCTTCACGTTACCCCAGGGCAGGTAATAATAGTGGCACCCTGGAAGGGAGAGGAGGGCCTGAGCACTGTGCCAAGAGTGGGGAGCTGCGTGGGACAGGCACTGCAGAGCTTGGGCACCTGGGCACTCCAGGGCTGACAGGAACAGCTGGGAAGGGTCATGGGTAGGATGGAGACAGGAACCTACTCACACTTCCATCTAAGAACTCCCTTGGACATAAGCAGTATGACCCCCATTCCCCAGGTACGACCCTTATTTCCCAAACAATGTGCCTGAGCTCACTCTGTGTGTTGATCATACAGCCAACTGCTCTCATTAGGGCCCCTTAGTACATGAAAACAGAGGGCTCCTTAGAACAACTCTGGGAAATCTGAGCCCATACTTCCCAAAATCTCTAAGCCAAGCTCAACAGATTCCACGTACTGATGGAGATGGATTGAGCCAATGCTGATTACAGCCAGTTTTAGGTGACCAATCTGTGGGCTCCGATCTCACATGGGGGACAGCAAGGATACCCCAAGTGGGTGTACCAGGGCCAAGCCCGTGAGCTACCCTCCAACAGCCTTCCATGGGAGGCAGGCTTTGGGGTTAGGCCTCTGCCCTCACCATCAAAGACTGCCCGGCTGTACTGAGTGGTGGAGGCCAGCGGCAGGCAGGTCGTGTCAAACTTGTTCCCGTAGTTCCCAATGCTGACCTCAAACTGGATGGCATCATCCACATCTTGCAGCATGGAGGCTGAGTAGAACGCAGCAAAGAGGGAGTACTTGCGCCTCCGAAGGAACTTCTAGAGCAGAGAGGGGCCGGAAAGTCACGGGAGGAGCCATGAAAGACAGTGGGGTGGAGTGGTGGCACATGTCTGGGAGATTCTGGCTATAACTGACACCCAAGAACTCCTGCTGGATTGATGGATGGAAAATAGTCCAAGAAACAAAATCTAGATACTCCACATCTTTGAGTGTTTGGCCATATTTCCCTAATAAGATCTACTCTTCCTCCAAGCCAGCAGCCATGGCACCACCACCTCAAGGAGTGCAGGGTCTTGCATGGTGCCCCTTGGGGCAACCCAGGCCTTGTATGCCATTCAGAGGGGCTGATAAGCCAAAGCCACCATGCCCCTGCTCAGAGCTCCCACCCCAGTCCACGCAGCGTCTCCAACATATAAACCAGCCCTACAGCACACACAGGCTGCCACTGCCACATGCCTAGGATAAAGGGACCTCATTACACCTCTGGGCACGAGATACAGAGCTGAGGACAGGCTAGGCACTCAATCACACATCCTGGATAAGCCAAGATGATTTTACCATTTCTTTCATGGGAGGCAGAGAGATGAGGGGTCAGA
Organism: Nycticebus coucang; assembly: GCF_027406575.1. Lineage (NCBI taxonomy): Eukaryota > Metazoa > Chordata > Mammalia > Primates > Lorisidae > Nycticebus > Nycticebus coucang. The sequence goes on along the minus strand of NC_069783.1, from coordinate 70,158,441 downwards.
TAATTGGGTTTTAGGAGAATGTAAGTAGTAATCTCAGCTAACATATTATGTGTCACTACATACATGGACTAATTCACTTAGTTCTCACAACAGTCATATGAGGTAAATATAATTATTACTCCCATTTTTCTGATAGGGAAACTAATACAGGTGGTAAGTAGTAGAACCAGGATTCAAATCAGAGCCATTTGACCATAGTTGTTCAAAGCTTAAACCTCAGTACAGACTCCATATGGCTGCCTTTTGGACACAAGACCCAGCTCTCACATTTGTTGCTCTGATATACCTAAGCCTCAGTTTCCCAATATGTAAAATGGAGATAATAACAGCAGCCACTTTCTTGGGTTCTGGGAGGAGTCAATGACATCAGGAGTGTTGGTCAGTGCCTGGCACATGGTAAACGCTTAATTGACTTCACTTAATAGTTAGCTATTCCCACATTTAATATTATAAAATAGCATGTCATTTTCCATCAAGCTCTAGACTTTTAAAATACTTTCATTTATCTTCTCTGAGCCTCCGAGGAAGCAGAATAAGTGTTGGATTATTCCTACTTTACAGTTGAGATGCTGAGGTCCAGAGAGATAAAGGCACAATGAGTATGGGACAGAGCTAAGGGGTCCCTACACCATGAGACCCCTCTCAGCCACCAAACAAGGACCTATGTCCACCCAGAGCCACACCCCTCACCTCCACCCGGAGGATGTCATCAGCAGGGAGGTCCTCCACCTTCTGCTCAGTGTGCTCTGCCAGCTTGGTCTCCAGAGCGAGCAGAAGCCGGCCTCGGTAGGCCACACCTTCCCCCTGCAAGGAAGGTCAGTCAGGTCACCAGGGTAGGGGAGATGGAGAAGAGGAGGGGAAGAAAAGGGGAACAATCTGGCCCTGAAGTAGCTCATCTTCCAGAACCCCAGCAGGTCCCTATGCCAACTTCATCCCTCTATGAGTAAAGAAAACATGGCTCCAGAAGTCCACAGGATATGCCAAACCACTAGGCAATCTGGCCCAGACCTCCACCCAGCCCAAGGGGAGATGAGAGCTGAGAGAGATGGGGTCTGGGTACCTCAGGGACTGGGAAAATGAAAGGATCAGACTGGCCTTGAGATAGCGTGAAAGTGAAAGAGGGTTCTCTGAGGGGCAACTGCCTGGCCCTGGGCTTCATCAGACCCTTGGAGTCTAGGCCAGGCCCAGACACTTCTCAGGCCAGACTGGAGGATCCCCACATGCAGGCCTGAACCCCTGAGCATTCTGGGGATCTGACATCCTGCCCCAGCCAGGGCTCCAGCTGGCTCACCTTGCCCAAGTTGAGCTCTGCGTAGGGGTCCGGGAAGCCAGTGAATTCCCTGGGGCTGCCGTAGAGGTTGACATAGCAGGGCCCAAAAGTGGGGAGGAAGCCCAGATGGTCATCCACTGGGAGACACAAGCAGGGATCAGAAGGATGGCCCAGTGGGGTTTTCCAGTGCCCAACCCAGCCACCTTCAGACCTGAGCCCATCCCTGGCCTCAGCTCCCCCCACATGCACCAGAGGCAGCCCCTGTAAATGAATAAAGAATGATGACACTAATGATAGCTCTCGCTATCACCCACAAGTCTCTTTAATCCTCACTGTGTTGAGATCAATTTTTATTAGTCCCATTTTACAGATGAGGAAACGGAGGCTGAGAGATGCAAAGAAATACACGAGTATAAGGTGGCAGGGTCCAAAATGGTATAGCCTCAAAGCCTGTGCACTTAGCCAGCATGCTCCGTTGGAGTACAGGGCCCTCCACTGCCCCTCAGCCCTGAATCCTCTCTGTATCCGCACTGTCCCTGCCCCTCAGACCCTCCAGCCAGTGTGGAACACCAAGGAGGTCCCCAAGCCTGGTAAGCAGAGAAGCCATCTCCCAGGGGGCCAGGGAGGGGCCCAGAAAGATGTTCCTCCCCCACAGCGCAGCCCCCAGGCATATGCCCCATGTCCTCATGGCCTTGCCTCCTCCCTCCTACACACACTTTGTTCAAAGAAGTTTTTTAGTGGAGAGGTTAGAGAAGAGTTAGAGAATTACACTAATGAAGAGGGAAAATCTTTTCTCTACATCATTTCCATCCTTTTGGAGGCTCTCTTTTGTTAATATCATTTTCTAGCTCACAGCTGAGTTTCTCAGATGGGAATTTACTGGCCATATCATGAAAACCCTAAAAAGTTGGGGTCTCTTTTTCCAAGGAAGGGAAAAGAGGATGCCTCTAGAATGCCAAAGGTGGGAAATAGGGCTGGGAACAGGAACTATCTGGGATGATCCACTCCACACAAGGATGAACCAAAGTAAGTACAAAATAAATGGCCTCAGGAAAGAAGTGCTTAAGCCAGATTTAAGGTCATGCGTTGAGTCTCCCCTCAGCCCCCTGTTGAGACCCCAGGGATGCCAGAGGGACAGGGATGGTGGCACCAGAAGGCTGGAGCTCGTCCCTTTCAGCCAGGCGTCCTCTTGTGTCCTTCAACACTTTCCCTCTTCCAGGCCCCAGCACAGACAGGGCTCTCGCTTTGTGGACAGAGGTAGGAGGCCCAGGCAGACGGAACTAACATAAACATTACTAATTGTTTGAATTAATCGTCTCGATTATGATTTACCTTGGGAATTTCATCTTCAAATGTTTTTAACTCCCCTGGCCTCCTCCCCTGTCCCTGAGGCACTTCACATTCCCCCCACTCCACAGTGGACCCCATGCCTGCTCCAACCCCTCACTGCCAGGCAGAGCATCAGCCCAAGCCTAGCAGGCTGAGGAAGGATTTGGAGAGGTGAGAGGAAAGTGCTCTTCAAGCATTCCAAACAATTTTCATATCCAGCCAAGGTTGAGAGGTAAGCTTAGGGATCGTGGGTGACTCTCCGTCCCACTTCGGGCAAATCAAAACCTTCCTCGCCTCCAGCACCCTCTCCCTTCCAGCAAAAACCCCAAGGACCCACTCCCGTAGTCATCCCCAAGGTGACAGCAACATACGGTCTGTGGCGTGCGAAGGCTTGACCACACCTGCAGGCTCCTCTGAAGCGTAAAGAGATGGAAAAGGGGGTTAGGAGAGGCATGGCTGGGTTACATGGAAGGCTGTGAATGGAGAATTGGTAGAGAGATGGCAAGACAGCTTGTGTAGCAAACAGCTGTGCCCGAGGCCCCAGCCCCAGCCCAGCTAGGAACTCATCACAAATTAAACCTTCCCCAGCCGACACAGACCCCAGCACCACGGGAGCTGCAGGTCTCCCCACTTGATCTCTCCATCCCTCTGGGTGTTCTGTTTGCCAGTGGAAAACTGGGCCCCAAACTTGAGTCAATACATTCAAGAAATAACAGAAAAGAAAATGTGCTTTTCCATATCATAGCCAGATAAGTGAGGGAAACAAAGTACAGACACAAAAGAAACACGAAAGGGCCAGAGCTGGGCAGCAGACACACCCGGAGCTCCAACCTAATTGGCAGCTTGACAGGACCAAGCGCCTGAGCTGGGGCATTTCAAGGCACAACATTTCCACCTCGTGGCCATGTCCAGGATTGCCACTGAAGGTACCCTGTTGCACTTTTACAACACCAGGCACTGGCACATGGCTCTCAGCACCTGCCACTTCCAGTGAAGCACAGTGCCAGGTGCTGTCCACCCTCTGAAGGCCCTATGCACCTGGCTGTGCCCCTCGGTGTTGATAATGATATCTAAAGATGAGAGGAGCAAGAAAAGAGATACTTTGCACACTTCAGGCTCTTGGAATTGGTTCCTCACTTATAGGCAGGTATGAGATACCCCCAAGTGAATGGACACCCTTCAGTCTTCCTCCACTGTCCTCTCTGATTCCCGCCTCTTCTCAAAATCTGCCCTTCCTTACTCCTTCTCAGACCAGCAAAGAATAACCAAGTCTGAGGTCTTGACCAAGCCTGGGGATGTGGTTGGTCAACTTGCTGATTATTTTAATCCATTCCTCACCTTTACCTATTGTTCTCCTTCTAGGAAAGATTCCTTTTATTATCTTCCCTTTGTTCCGTGATTGTAGTTGGAAGCCAAGAGAAGAAGGAAACATTATGAAGGAAGAATGAGCAGAGACACAGAGAGAAGAGTGAAGAAAGAGAAGGAACTGTGGCCATCTGGAGATGAGGACAGGGTCAAACAAGCATGGGCAGAGGCAGCAAGGAGGGCCAGGCCCAGCCCCTTAGCTCTCCACAGCCAGGCCTCGCTACAGATGCTGGCTGGCAGAAGTCATGGCTGCAGATATCACAGTTCATGGCCATCCTCGTATCTACAGGAATAGGTTTTCATCAGTAGGAGAAACAGGCCCCTTTCTGTACAATGAGAGGATGACACAGGCCCAACTGCTGCCCCATGGAGAACGGTGGCCAGGGATCACCAAAAGGAAACAGATTCCATTTTTAAATCCTTCCAAGTGATTACTAAGAGGCCTGGCCTGTTATCTGGGGCTAATGAGGCCAAGGTCATAGTTCTAAACCCCATGTGCTTCTTACAGAGGCAAACTCAGCTTCCCACCCATACTAATACTAAATCCTGGCTGCAGCCCAATACCTAGCCCAGACGTGGATATCCCCCTGATCCCACCAGCCATTTGACCAACACTTGCCTCTGGTGGCCAGGAGGACCAAGTGGGCAGCTGTGGAGTAGCCTGTTTCTCGGCCGTATCTTTTCAATAATTCACCCCTACGTTCATTCATTAGTTCATACAGCAAATCCAAAGAGCACAGTACTGGGAGCTCAGCGTGTGTAACACATGTAAGACATGGCCCTGCTGACATCTTCCGCCAGTGATTCCTAACGTGGGGTCGCAGGTTGGTGGGTGCAGAGGCCCATCCAGGTTCTCTTCCTCGTGTCTGCACAGAGCTCATAAAGTTAAGGGCAGAGTGACCAGTGAAGCAACCCAAGACAAAGCCTCTATTTATTCCTCATCACCCTTCTGCCAAAACACAACTGTTTTGGTGTGTTTTCTCTAAGCCCAGGGAACCCAAGTTGTGGAAGCCCCAAAATACATATGAATACTCCCAGTTTTGTGGCCTGAGCAATGAAGCCCAACTCCCTCACCTGGAGGAAGCAGAAAGCAACTCAAAGCAGGACCTCCCAGCCCAGTGAGCCACAAGTCACAGCCCTGCAGACAGGCCCCGGGACACACATGTCTCCTGGAGAAGCTGAGACCACCACCTGCGGCCAGCCCTGCCAGCTCTTTCTGCCTCTCAGCACACCCCCAAGCCCATGGCGCTGGCTGCCTGACACCAGCCTGGGCCAAGTAGGAGGAGAAACCGAGCGCTGCTGGGAAATCAGCATCATCTGCATTCCAGAGACAAAAAGAAACCAACCTTGGATTTCTGAGCCGTGGAAAAAACTGTAGGATACAAGTGCTATTTACGTAGCACAAGTTTCCTATGTATAAAATTATTCAAAGAATCTGCACAGGTTTCACAGGTCTTCTGTGCCTGTTACCTTATGAAAGACCTGCAGCTTCTAAGGTAAGTGCTTCTTTTTAAAAAACAAAATTTTTACTTAATACTTTGGAGCACAGGGTCCAAGGAATACTTTCGTGTGCCCAGGCAAACTTGCGGGCAGAGTGTTTAAGAGGTTAGTGTTAGGTCTCGTCCCCACTGGAAACAAAAACAAAAACACAAAAACAACTCCTGGTTGGACCAAATAATCTGGTGAACTCTGAGGCAGGGGAATGCAGAGAAAGAACTCATTTTTACAGTTCAGTTCCATTTGGGATTTGAGAGCTGTGAAGAATAAAATGTTGTGCATCACTCAGATGTGCTAGAATCCCCCAGTGTGGAGAAGAAAACACAAAAGAGCTGAGGGGAAAATCGTAATGCCATGATCTGAGGGAGACAAGTTCAAGGCTTGACAAGAGCAAGGCAAGTGCTAACCTAAGGGCCAGAGAGAGGCTCCAGCTGCAGAGAGGGACCCACCTCCGTGGAATGGGACATCAGAGAACCTGAAGAGTCATAAAGAACAGCTCCAGTTGGATCAAAACAGTTAACTCTTTTATTGTCACATAGATCAAGCTAATTAACTGCATATTCAAAACTGTTTAACTGGTTGCAAGAAGATTCTCATTTCCAGAACAATCTGTGAGAGGTAGTCCCGCCTTTGAATGCCTCCCTGAAGCACACTGGGTTGCCCATGATCTGAGCGCCATCTAGTGGCCACGTAAACTTCCTCACCTATTAAAATACTATTCATGATGACACAGAAAAAGATGAAGGCTAACATCACCCCAGAAATGAAGGCTGATAAGAGGAGAAAGGGAAGTTTTAAACTCTCCTCCTGATGGCAGGCAGGGCTGTAGCCTTTGTCAGAAAACAGTCAGAAATGTCAGATTCTCCCTCTACCAGTGTCTGTCCCTGAATTTGGAGACAAGAACAGCACCAGTCAGAAAACTGAAGAAGAGTTTTCTTTCTATACCAACAGCGCTGATCTGTGAATCCAGACTTATCTGAATCCAGTCTGTCCCTGGACTCAGAGACAAGGACAACACCAGTCAGAGAACTGGAGAAGAGTTTCTTTCCATGCCCACAGCACTGACCTGTGAGGCAGGCAGGATGCCTTCTGCACCACTCCACAACACGCCCACCACCACCTCAAATCTTTCTACTTACATGTGCAAAACAGACCTTTTCAGAAACTGTCTCAATAGCAATTAGTGAAGGTGACTGAAGGTGACTGTTGTGTGACAGGTCACTCCCACAGTTAGGCGGGGAGAAGGCTTGGGTGGGAGTGCCTTCCAGAAGGCCAAGTTTGTATATTCCACCAGCCAAGTGTCAATGAGGAAATAAGAAGGGCAGAGAGCAGCCAGATGTTGATGCTCACTGAGGGTGTTTGGAAGTTCACTGTACTATTCTCTACTTGTATATGTGTTTGAAGTTTTCTAGAATTAAATTTTTTTTTAAATGTTTCACAGCACTTGGCAATGGGGATTAAAGAAGATAGTGACTTCAAGAGCACTGGGCGGAGTCTGCCAGAAACTGGCACAGGAAACTCTTTCAGCTAAAGGTCTGAGAAGGACAGATGAAGACCCAGGCGTCCTGTCTGTGGAAAGGCATCAGCACACAACAGATCTTGGCGAGTGAATAAAGAGGGGAGGGGACAAAACAGAGTGCCAACCAGGATAGCAAAACCACATGTGCACAATTCAGAAAGTTATTTGGAAACCTCAATAGAGTGCAAGAAAACATAGCCTTTGTGGAACATAGCAAAACTTCTGGGAGAGAACAGACAAGGAGCAAAGAAGAAAAGGAAAATATCAAAGGAGCAGTAGAGAGAAAAGAAGGCTTGACAAGAAACTAAAAATGCCGTGTGGGCAACAATAAAAAGCAGAATTGGTACAGAAAAAAAATCAGATTGGTGACGTAGAAAGCCAATAATAATGATAATAAACATCAAACATTACTTTTTTTTTTTTTTTTTTTGTGGTTTTTGGCTGGGGCTGGGTTTGAACCCGCCACCTCTGGCATATGGGACCAGCGCCCTACTCCTTGAGCCACAGGCGCCGCCCATCAAACATTACTTTAGGGTTTCTTGTATATCAGTCACAATAAAAACCTCACATTTATAATCTCACTGGATCTTTACAACAATCCTATGAGGTTGGGATTGGTAAGAGCCTCATTTAATGGAAATGAGACTGGAACAACTCACTCAGTTACAAAGAGGCAGAGCCAATAGAATTTGAACCCAGGGTGGCTCGTTCCAGAACTGAAGTATTCACCACTACCCAAACCTACCTTCAGTTGTCCACGGCATAATGTCAGAATTTATTTTTAAATTCCTCAATTTTTTAGATTTTAAAATACACCATGTCTCAGGCAAAATTTAATGATGAGTCCTGCAAAGTAATTTCCTAAACTACAAGAGGCAAATTCCTAAAAGCAGTATTTAGTCAGGAAAAAAAAATGAACTAACTACAAAGGCAGCAAATCAGGCTGCTCTCAGAAATTACACCAAAATAAATTCAAAACAGGTTAAATATTTAAATGTAAAAAATAAAAATTTAAAAATAGAGTTAAATCTATCTTAGGGCTTGCTGAACCTTTAGGTTTAAGCATGATATAAGAAGGTCTGAGTTTAAGTTCTTAAACTCATCCTAGAAGAAGTGCTGCATACTTCCTTGCTGAATATCACCCTGGTCACCTTTGAAGTACTCCCCTTGGGAAGCTACGCGCTGACACCAGCACCCGTCCACCCTTCAAAGCAATTTTGGAACTCTTTTTCTAGAATGACTATCAGAGCTGTCATCATACAAGGTCTGACAATTAAGTTCATGAACTCACCACAGTGCGCTTATGTTGGCAACACTGTACAAACTCAGTAAGGTTTCATAACCTTGGTATATTGGGTTTCTCACAGCTGTCTTCATGACAATGTGTGGTGGTGTCTCACTGAGTAGCAGTCATAGTTGCATGTTTTTGTGTACTACACAACAGCTCTAATAGTCATTCCAGAAAAATAGTTCCAAAATTGCTTAAAGGGTCACTATGCACTGGTGTCTGTGTACAGCTTCCCGAAGGGAGTACTTTGAAGGTAACTGTAGTGATATTCCCCAATAAGATATGTAGCACTTTTTCTAGGATGAGTTCATGAACTTAATTGTCAGACATTACATAGGAGAGAAACCATACATTCATTATTTAAATTAAAAATTTGAAAACAAACAGAAAGGTAATTAGAAAGCTTAAAAAGGAAATAATAAAATTAAAGAAAGTTGAAGAGTACAAAGATGAAAAGTCAAATGAAGTTTAAAAATAAACTTCTAGCAAGAATAATCAAGAAAAAAAGAAAAATTCAAACATATAGCATTAGAAATAAGAAAAAGAAAAACACCATAGGTATAGAGAATTGTTTAAATTATAAAAGTTTGCTCTGCACAACACTATATAAATAAATTAGACCTCAATATAATGGATGCTTTTCTAGAAAAATATAAATTATCAAAATTGACTAGAGTAAAAGTAACAAGCTAAAAACAATGATCACAGGACAAATTAAAAAGTTTTTTAAAAACTATTAGTATACCAAATCAAAAAGGCACATAGCCCATATGGTTTTACAGGTAAATTATTTCAAACCCTCCAAAGACTATATTCTTATGTTATATAAAAGTTACAGATGTTACAGAAAACTTTAAATATGTACAATTCATTTTACAGAGCCAGCATAATCCATACACCAAAACCAAAGAAATAATAAGCAGACATACCAATTGATGATAACAGAAAGTCAAAAAGCAGGCCCAGGAACACATTTAGGAATTTAGTAGGTGATAACAATGGTATCTCAAGGTATAGGGGAAAGATTATTCAAAATACAGTGTCGGTAGCACCAAAGAACAAATTTGAAAAAAGAAATTCTAGATCCCTGCCTTATTCACTAAGGAAAAGACTAGCAGATTTGGCTACATAAAAATTTTAAACTTCAGGCTCAGTACCTGTAGCTCCGTGGGGAGGGTGCCAGCCACATACACCAAAGCTGACGGGTTTGAGCCCGGCCCATGCCTGCTAAACCACAATGAGAACTCCAACCAAAAAATAGCTGGGTGTTGTGGAGGGCGCCTGTAGTCCCAGCTACTTGGGAAGCTGAGGAAAGAGAATTGCTTAAGCCCAAAGAGTTTGAGGTTGCTGTGAGCTATAATGCCATAGCACTCTACCCAGGGTGACAAAATGAGACTCTGGCTCAAAAAAACAAAAATTTTTTTTAAACTTCTATAGGCCAAAAACTATTAACTGGAAAATAAAGCTAAGAAGAATTATTTGCCACATATATAACAAGAGAAAAGTTAATATCCATATATATAGAACTCTTATAAAACAGTGAGAAAAAGACAAACATACCATCAGAAATAAGGACCAAGAATGTGAACAGGGAATTAGAATAAATATAATTATAAAGATATATTATATATAAATATAACTTATTTATTAAAGTATTTTAAAAATTTATGTTGATCAACTTAACCAGCTATCAATGACATGAAAATTAAGGCAATAATGAAATACCATTTTCACCTATCAAATTAACAGAGTTCTTTGGTAATAATACTCTTTTACCCTGTGTGAGTAAGGTTGCTGCAAAATAAACTTATGGGATTGATTAGAATATAAATTAGTCCAGCCATTTTTTTTTTTTGTCCTAGAATCCAAACGCAAGTCTAGCCTTTTTGAAGGGCAATTTTGATAATATACTAAAAATCCTAAAAATGTTGAAATTCTTTAACACAGCAATTGAACTTTCAGGTATGTTTCCAAAAGGAAACTCATGAATTGTATAAAGATTCAACTACAAAAATATTTACTGGAAAGGTAGTTGTTTATAATGTATAAAAATTCAAAAATACCTAAATATTCACTGTTAACTAGTTAATGTGGATTATAGTACAGTCACACAACAGAATATTTGTATTCATTTTAAAATTGTGTGTAGTGGCTCACACCTGTAATCTTAGCACTCTAGGAGGCCAAGGCAGGTGGATTGCCTAATTAAGGAGTTTGAGACCAGCCTGAGCAAGAGTGAGACCTCATCTCTAAAAAAAAAAAAGAAAAAAGTCAGGCATTGTGGTAAATGCTTATAGTCCCAGCACTAGGAAGGCTGAGACAAGAGAACTGCTTTGAACCCAAGAGTTTGAGAGTTATGACACCACAGCAGTCTACCGAGGGCAACTAAATAAGACTCTGTCTCAAAAAAAAAAAATTAATCCAATTAAATAAAAGAAAATAAAATTTGTGTTGTAGAAGAACATTTAATAACATGAAAAGACATCTATGTTGTATTATTAAGTGACAAAAAAAATTGCAAAACAATTTGCTTATGTCTATCCATGGAGGGGTATATACACATATGCATACAGACACCTGTATATGTGCATATAGACATACACAGACAGAAAAGCTCCCAGGATGTTAATATTTCTTGTCTGAATAGGGAGGGCGCATGAGCAAATTTTATATTTTACTTCTTTATTTACAATTTATTTTCAATAATAATGGATTACTTTTTAATAGACCAGTGAAAGCTATTTCAATAGCTTTTGACACCGCTAGGGCACAGTTAGCCAATGTAGAACCTGGTGGATGGCAGAGCCACAGCTAGCTAATATTATGGGCAAGGGTGAATTCCCTTCATTGTACCAGGCAGTGGTGCCTCCTACCATCCATGTGTGGAGACCTAAATGTTTGCAAGCCAACTCTCTCATTGGATGAAGCCCTTCTCTGTGGAAAATGTACAAAAAGGCCTCTAATCTCTTTTCTGCAAACTCTCAAAACTAGAGGTATAAGCTGGAGATGGGACAGGGGAGAGCACAGGTGCCAGAGGGCAGAATAAACATTGGACATACCTTCTATTTCTCCTCCAGGAGCAGAGATTTTCGACATACTCAGGTAGGTGGTGGCCACGATGTCATTGTGAGTGAGGCGATCCCTAGAGCAAGGGAGCAGAGAGGGCCTGAACATGGAGGAGGAAGCAGGCCACAGTCCTTCGGAGAAGGCAATGGCCTTGGTTACACATCATGGAAGATTCCCAGTCTTCAGTTTGGTATGTTACTGATGCCCGACAATCCCAGGGAAGCAGAGACTGCACAGAACTTGCTCCAGAGCCCCCCCTCCCCCCCAGCACCCCATCAGCCAACCAACACCTGCAGGTGGATGGGAAGGAAGCCAGAGGAAGGGGGACAGGGAACAGAAGACTCCTCAGGGAGCCAGATCCCCAGACCCAGGGAGGGCTGAGGCTCCAGGGAGCTAAAGAAATATCCAGATCAAGAAGAAGATTCGGTGACAAAGAAGAAACTATTCTCCATGGCCACAATAACTAATGCAAATGCACAATTCCTTTTTGTATTTGACTTTGTGACAAAGCACTTTTAACCTTTATCTCTCAGGAGCCTCAGAACAGCCTTAAGAAACAAGTACTTTTATTATTGTCTCTGTTGCACCAGTGAGGAAACTGAGGCTGGGAGCCATGAAGGTATTTGCCCAAGGTCAATATGGGAGGGAGGGGCAAAGCCCAGATGGAAGCCCCAGTGTGCTGGCTCCTGGCCCAGTGCTCATCTCATGGCACACACCACACGAGGCCTGTCCCGCTTTCTGAGAGGAGGCCTCTCCCCTTCCCAACCAGTGTAGGGGATGATGGGTAGGAGCTCGAGGAGACTGACCACCATTAGCCAACATCCTGTGCAGACCCCCCCATCCCCTGACCCCCACAACTGCCTCCCTCTGATAGTAATAATAGTGACACCTAAATTTATTGAGCACCTACTATGTGCCAAGCATTGCACTAAAACCATTCAGTGACTTAACTCACTTAATCCTCACATTAGCTCTATCAGGTAGGTACCACAATAATTCTCAATTTCAGATGAGGAAGCTAAGGCTTAAAAAGGTAATGATCTTCCAAGATGGCAAAGCTGGGACTTGGGGTCAGGTGTGCTGAAGTGGAAACCAGAGCTTTGATTGCAGCTACCTGCTGCTTCCTTGGCAACCTGGACCTCAGATTTTCAGCGTGGCAGTTTTGACCCCCAGGGAACATTTGGCAACATCTGAAAACCGTTTCAGTACCAGGAGGGGATGTTACTGGCATCTGGTAGATATGACTGTTGCTAAACATCCTACAATGCACAGGACAGACCACCACCTCCCCCAACAATAGCAAAGGCATTCTGACCCCCAATGTCAACAGTGCTGAGGTTGAGAAACACTGCCCAGGAGTTCAGGAAGCTTCTGCACCATACTCTCTTCCTCTCTGTGCCCCCACGGCCCCTCTCACATCTGTGAGCACCTTGGTCATGGGCATCTTCAGAAATGATGCATCCCAGCCCCACTGTGAAAGGCGCACCAGGAGATCTTCTCCTGCCTTTAAATCCTAACTCCACGAGATACCCCAGTCTCTATGCTCCCTTCCCTCCTCCTTGTATTTCCCAGGCTGGTGACTAAGCTTTGATTTTTGAAGTTTTCCATCGGGACTGAGGCTGCATTAAGAAGAGTGAATTGTCAGCATAGATTGTTATCCTTTTTCCTGGTGAATGGTGTTAGTAAGAACTGGAAAGTACAAATTTCCTTGAATATTGACAATGTGATCATCAACACCAGATAAGCAACAGCTGATGGCATGACCAATGTCCCCAGAAAAAGATCAGCACTGAAGAGGATTTGGATTTCTGACCTCTGGCCTTAACTGAATCCAGAAGAGGAAGGAAGAATGGGAAGAGAAAGGCTTTGTTTTTAACAGAGGTGGGGTGTGGCTGGTGGGGTGGCGGGGGGGTTAAAAAGGAATTTTTAAATAGTTGAATGGAAGATTAAGTTACAGAGAAAATGCCATGTGGACTATATCATATTTCCAGGAATCAGGTAATAACAAAAGTAGATCTGCATTTTCTGGGAAGAAAGCACTCTTCTTGATAGAAACTTGCAACAGCAGAATGCTTTCTGGCCAAAAGTTGGGTTTTGGGGCTTGGGGTTGCTTTTGGAAAACACAGCAAGTCTGAAAATAGACTCACAATAAAAATGCCACTTCAACCCAAACCAGAGATGCAACCACGAGATTCTGTAATGTGTTTGGATTGTACAGTATGCTGATGCCTTTGACATAGCTCACCTGGACTTGGGCCAGGTACATCCACAACACAGGAGACCCACACCCACATGCGTCCACATGCACAAACACGCACAGCCAGCTGCCCACAGTCAGCACATACGCTCTGCGAGCCGAACCTGGGATGTAAAGCCCATCTCTCCTCCAAACCGCTTCCCTACGGCACATACCCGTGGTCGCGGCCCTCCTGGCTGCTCCCTTTCCTCTCCTCTAATTCTCACAAGCTGTTTTCTTTCGGCCTGGGGAACTGGCACACAGCTTAATGGCTCTGCGGCCCAGGGGTTTTTCCCTGGTCTCTCATTATCCTCCTGGTTGGGGGTGCCATGGGCATAAGACCAAAGGAGAACACTCTGGGGAACCACACGGCCAAGACCTTTGGGGGCAAAGAAAGGACAATTCTCCTTTTGGAAAGCCTGCTGCCCTGAGATCACACATGTGGACTCCCCTCAATCGTGAGAACGATCCCCTCAACATAGCAGAAGGCATCATGGCCTAGTGGTTAAGAGCACAGGCTTTGGAAGAGGCAGTCTCGAATTTAAGTTTAGCCTCAGCTACTTTCTGGCTGTCACTTTGGCAGGTCACTCAACCTTCCCCCATCTGCCTCCTCGTCTGTGAACTGGGAACTGGGCCACAGAATGGAGTTGAGTGTCTGATGGCATGAGGCACATAAAGAGGTTGCTGGCCACAGGATTTTGCATACAAATGTTAGACACTATTATTTTTCTAAGATGCCCATGGGCTATTGTTCTCACCTGTTGCATACCTGCAGTGGTGTCCCCTGCTCAGGCAACCTGGCCCACCTCCCCAGCCTGGGCATCCTTCCTTTTTATCCTCCTCATTCAGAGAGCCACGGTGGCCCATCTTCCCAGAAGCTCGGTTCTTTCCCACCCGCTTGCCTGGGCTTGTGATCCTTCCTCACTGGGATGCCCTCACCAGGGACTGCTGGAGACCCCACCCCTCCTGCCAGGCCATCGCCTGCCCCACCTCCTCCAGGAAGCCTTCCCTCCTCCCCCACAGCCCCACCTAGCTGTGCCCTCCTCATCTGCCTCCAGGGCTAACATCCTACCTCCCAGCCAGTAGGTGCTGTGAGTAAACTTCCCAAGAAGGCCCACGCCCTTTCCTGCTCTGGCTTCCTAGTGACCCTTCAGGATAGCCCTCTCTATAGACACCCAGACTCAGAACTCACCAGTCTATGACTCGAATCCTCATTTTTTCACACATAGAGGGAAACTGAGAAGGGAAGAGAGGTGTGTTGGGAACAGAGTCCTTTTGAAGAAAGCAACACCCCTCCTCCAAGCAGAAAGCCAGGATGCTGGCAGGATGCCTCCCTGGGGAGATTCGTAGGTAGGGCTCACCATGGCAGGCAGCGTGACATTCTGGTTCCATTGAGGATTGGCTGTCTTCTCCAAGATCTTGCTGCAGAGCTAGAAGACACAGAGGACAGGTGGCTGGAGCTCTCTAGGGACTCAGGGCTCCCTGAGAGACCATCACACCACCCAATGGCCACCCTTGGGCTGCCCTTGGGGCTGAGCATGGACCCTAGGCTCTGGAGGCCTGGTGTAGTGGGCTCAGATACAGGCAATCTTTGCAGAGACAAAGCTCAATGGAAGGTCATACTCAGAGCTAGGGAGTGGATAGGGGAGGTGGGATGTCTGAATGCCACAGCTCTCCTACCCTTAACTCAGACCTCTGGCTGAAAATGCCCTCTCACCTCCACTAAAGACATGACCCTAAATGTAGGGGCCCTGAATCCAGTCCAGACTGGCTTTCCCAGAGGTTCTCCTCTTTGTCCATCAACCCAGACCTCATGCCTCTTCGAAATGAGTCCTAGAAGGTCAGAGGGGTGTGTGGCAGGGGCATCTGAGAGTGACAGAAACTTCAGTGATGATGCAAACCCTACAAGCCACAGTGTACCTGCCCTAAGGACTGGGCTTTTCACAAACAAGAAATCTCTTAAAAGTAGATTCAAGCCAGCAGCTCATGGGCCAACTCTGCTCTCAGAGACCATGGGGTACACCAGGTCCCTTAGCAGGCCAGGGCCAGGTTCGAACTCTCCAGCTCTGGTGTATGTGGCTGGTGCCCTAGCTGCTAAGCTACAGGTGCTGAGCCCCTTCTGCATGTTCTATACATAAAAATAATTAGCACCTTCTTCAGAACATTTACTATGAGCCCTGCATGTTGCTGAACATTTTATGTGCATTATCAGAGACATTAGGTGCCCATGGCAAGGATTTTGTTTCAATTCCTTATCCACCCTGCACCAGCCTCCACCCCCATCTTCCCTCTCTTGCCTATGAAAAGAGCCCAGGCAAAGGCGCACAGGGCTGGGAGGCAAGATTTGGCCTTGTATTAACAGAGAGGGGACTAAGGAAAGTTAAGACCAACAGTCCAATGGGACAGTGGGCAAAGAGTGGAAGAGACAGCTCACAAGATCAGAGACACAAAGGATTGTGAAGCATATGAAAAGATGCTTAATTTCATTATTCTTCTAATAAAAGAAACATAAAACTAACGAGAAAACATTTCTTTTCCATCAGATTCATAAAAATCTCTCAAGCCTGACAGACCACTATCCACAAGGCTATGGAAAAACTGCATACTCATATTATGCTGGTGAGAAAACAAAGTAGCTTGACCACTCCAGAGAATAACTGGCCACTATCTATTAGAATTTCAGATGCATATTCCCATTGACCTATCGAGTCTACCCCTGGACACTGTGTGGAATGACAATGCGTGAGGTTGCTCACTGCTGCATGGCTCAAACAACTAAGAATTTGGGACAGCCCACTTGTCTACCAACAGAAGACAGGTTAAGTAAATTATGGTCCATCCACATGGAGTACTATGCAGCTCTAAAAAATGAGATTCACCTCATGGGCTATTATGAAAACATCTCCAAGTTTTATTATTAAGTGGAAAAAGCAAAGTACAAAGCAATGAGTATAATGGACAACAATGTGTGTTAAAATGGTCGCAGAGGCCAGGTGCAGAGACTCACACATATAATCCCAGCACTTTGGGAGGTTGAAGCAGGAGGATCACTTGAGCCTAGGAGTTTGAGACCAGCCCAAGAAACACTGTCTCTACAAAAACTAGAAAACTTAGTCGTGCACCTGTACTCCTAGTTACTTGGGAGGCTGAGGCAGATAAATGGTCTTGCTTTTGCTCAGGCTGGTCTTGAACTCGTGAGCTCAAACAATCCACCCGCCTCAGCCTCCCAGAGTGCTGGGATTATAGATCTGAGCCACTGCACCTGGCCCCACCTTCGCTTCTTGATAGATTATTTTTGTACAACATTTCTGAAGGACTAATTTAACAACTGTATCAAATACTTAAAAATAGGCTCTCTGACCTAGCAACCCCCATTCTAGCAATCAGAGCATCAACAAAGACTCCTGTATGCTGATGTCTGTCACAAGGTCATTTGTAAAAGAGGAAAATTAGACTTTACATAGTAAATATATCCAAAAATAGCTTAAATGTTATATTATTCATCTAAAGAATATTACACAGCCATCAAAAAATTCATTTCAAAGGCTATTTAATAACCTGAGAAAATATTAGATAATAAAAGTTTAATTCCCAGACTGCATCCATACACTTGATTCTCATTAATCATGGCAGTTATGATCTATAAAGTCGCCATCAACAGTGAATTAGTGGATCCTGAGTCATCACCCCTAGAGGAAATGCAGGGTGAGGTTCCTGCCACCCTCTGCCACAACATTTTTGTCAACTTATCAATACATAACCTTGCTGTACATGTGTTTCTGTTGAAGGACACCTTATTTAATATATATTGTTGACTCATGAACACTGAACTCATGGCCAACAGCACTATGACTCATGCTGTGTGATGCTCACCTAACACACGTCCTCCCTCCACAAGGCTCCCCAAGGCCTCACAGACTTCCTGAGCCTAGGAACACCAGACAGCACTTCAGCACCTTGCTCCCGGGCTGCTATAAAGAGCAAAATCACCAACACAAGACATAAAGATGCGAAGAACATGGCACTACATCAACCAACACAAGGACACTTACAACGTGAGAGCTAAAACAAAGAGGCAAAGCGTCCCCTCCTTGGACCTCAGCAGCAGCCAGCATGCACACTGAACCACACAAAATTTTCACAGCTCTGCACGTGCCCACGAATGAACACAAAAATGCCCCAAGTGTCGATTACAAATAAGTCTTAGTGAGTAGGCAAAACAGCAAATACAGAATCCATGAATAACAAAAATCAACTGTTATCTGAATCTGATTTTTTTACAGTGGGAGGCAGGAGAGGGGCAGAGAGGAGTAATGAGAGCCAAAGAGAAAACATACTAGAAGGCAACTATGTCTGGGGTACAGAATATGGTCTGGGGTTTTGTTTTCCTTTTCTCTGAGTTTTTTCAATTTTTTTTTTTTTTTTTTTTTTACAATCAATGGGTTTGATTTATGAACTCAGAAAATAAAAGTTGTTTTAAAATCCCCTGCCCTGCCCTACAAGTACTATCTCTTTCCTTTTAAACCAATACTGTGAAGTCTGTCCATGCACACACTCTTTCTCTCTTCTTTTTTTCATCATACATAAGCCTTTATTTCTTTGCTTCAGAACAACTTCAGTCTTACTCTAAAAACCTGACTTGCTTGGCCAATGGGCATTAGTTTTAAAGTCTTCTGATACATACTGTCCATTTGCTTTACACACAGAAAGTATTTGTTAGTTTACAGTCATACTAGTTGTTTGCCTTCCTTTCATCTCTAAGTTTTGCTTTTTTATTAATATTAAATCATAGCTGTGTACATTAATGTGATCATGGAAGAAAAAGTATCCAATGTACTCAGCCCTACTATGAAACTAATTCATGGCTTTCATATGAAAGCTATAACCCAGTTATAACCTAAGAATATGGGGAAGGGGGAGAGGGAGGGAAGGGAGGGGGGAGGATGGGCAGAGGGAGGGTGATTGGGGGGATTACACCTGTGCTGCATCTTACAAGGGTACATGTGAAACTTAGTAAATGTAGAATATAATAGTCTTAATAACTAAGAAAATGCCAGGAAGGCTATGTTAACCAGTGTGATGAAAATGTGTCAAACTGTTTATAAAACCAGTGTATGGTGCCCCATGATCGCATTAATGTACACAGCTATGATTTAATATTAATAAAAAAATACAAATAGAATATAATTGTCTTAACACAATAACTAAGAAAATGCCAGGAAGGCTATGTTAACCAGTGTGATGACCCAGAAGCAGCCAGGAACTCCAGAGCTCTGAAACTTAGCTCCAAGGAAAGCAATAGATTTGAAGGCAAATTTGTCTTGGTTCTAATGTGTCAAACTGTTTATAAAACCAGTGTATGGTGCCCCATGATCTTTCTCTCCTCTTATCCCCTTAGTAACGCTGGCAAAAGAGGCCTGGCTCACATCTGAGCTAATAGTGCCACCAAGTGTCCATAAGAGGAACTGGAAGGAAGGCCAGGCTGGGTACGTGGCCACACAAGAGGACAAACCACACTGCTCTTCAGATTAGGCCGTAATGAGAAAAAGTGACACACCTGCAGGCTAAGAAAGAAGGGCAGACAGGATGAGCTATGCAGTAAGGGCAGTGTCAAGTGCAGGGAGGCTACGAGGAGGTGGCTCCGGGCAGAGAGAAGAGGATGCAGAGGGCTGGGAACCAGAGGAGGCCAACCATACAAAGGTTTCAGGTCTCCCCTTTTCTATGAGCTCATTGTCAACTCTCCCCTCCTTCTAGAGAGCAATACGAGGTGCAGTGTTTTGTTGAGCCTAGCTGCCAAACCTCTACAAAGTCCCTTGCCTTGGCCACATCCCTTATTGCCCTTAGGTATTTGCGCCTTTCATAGCTATCGCCAGAGCCACCCAAGGGCATCTCAGAACGGAAGACCTAGGAAAGCAAAGGTGCTGGCAAGGACCCAGAAGCAGCCAGGAACTCCAGAGCTCTGAAACTTAGCTCCAAGGAAAGCAATAAATTTGAAGGCAAATTTGTCTTGGTTCTAGCCACCATCCAAGTACCCACCATTCCATGTTGGGAAGAAGGAATAAAAATCTCAGGACAGGACTTCATGATTTTTCCCATCTGACAACTGGGAAAACTGATCCGAGTCCTTGGAGCAAGGGTCCCACAAAACTGTCCAGCCACACCTTCCTGTTTTCTTTCTACCTCTAAGGACCCCAGGCCTGCCCCTCCTGATGCCAGGCATCAGACCCGGACCCCAAACCCAAACCAAAACCTCTACGGGATAAAGATCTGCAAGGAGCATTCACACTTCAGCGTGATAGAGTTTAAAATCAGCACCGCCTCTCCATACACATTTTAATTGATGTGTCTGGACTATTTTAATTGAGAACCTGTGTGACTCAGGGAGGAAGGAGTCATCTCTCAGGGGCTTCCAATGGCCAGCTTCAGGAAAATTCATGCAATCATGAATTTGACCAATAATGACCAATATTAACACACTGAATTAATAAATATATCATTGGGCGGTGCCTGTGGCTCAGTGAGTAGGGCGCCGGCCCCATATGCTGAGGGTGGCGGGTTCAAACCCAGCCCCGGCCAAACTGCAACAAAAAAATAGCCGGGCGTTGTGGCGGGTGCCTGTAGTCCCAGCTGCTTGGGAGGCTGAGGCAAGAGAATCGCTTAAGCCCAGGAGTTAGAGGTTGCTGTGAGCCGTGTGACGCCACGGCACTCTACCCGAGGGCAGTATAGTGAGACTCTGTCTCTACAAAAAAAAAAAAAATAAAATAAATATATCATTGAGGTTTATAGCAACCACAAAGGAAAAGGAAAAACAAGGTTCTTCTTTACAGAAAAATGCCAGCTAATAAAGAGAGAAGGGATGATAAAAATCACCACTTTGCAACCCCAAGTAAGTGACTTATCAAGAAAGTAAGGGTATGGTTGGCATTAGGTAAGAGGTTGCTGAGAAATAGACTATCCACTCAATGACAAGATATCACCCACAGATTACTTGCTAATTATGAAGTGGGAACATTTACAAGGGAGAGGCCTGGAGACACCACTTTAACCAAGTGATCAGACTACACGTCACAAGACAACCTAGCAACATTTCTTCCTGTTGTGACGTAATATGACATATAGAGCATGGCCTATGATGAGCTCTTGCCAAAATACTTACTCTGAATCTAATCATGTCTCTAGACTGTAACTTCCAATTTACAAGAAATATAGGGGCCAGAAAAACAGCTTAAACAACATCAGAAACGATGGAGCAAATCTGGAACCTGGACAAATGGCCTATACTCTTCAAAAATTCAATGCCACGAGGTGAGAGAAATGGGAGTGGGGGAGACCACTGGGTAGTCCTGGGAGGAGATCATCAGTGGCTATGGGTGCAGAGGGAAGAGATGGGCCTTGGGGACATGTTTGAATTAGTCAAGAGCTAAACGTGTATTTCAGATGGAGAGAGAAGAAAGGGAAGAGTCAAGGCAGCCCCACATTTCTGCCTTTGATGGGGGTCCCTGGTTAAGACAGAGACTCCTGGACACAAGGCAGGTTGGGGCAGAGAAAATGACTCTTCTAAATACTCCGAGGGGTGGCAGGTGGAGCTGTTTAGAGACATGGAGAGCTCTGGGTTGGAGGGGGTGGTCAGAGAAAGAAAGCTGGGAGTCCTCTGCAGAGAGGGATGGCACCACCTGGGGACAGCCTGGTGGGGGCAGACAAATACTGGGGGGCACCAGCCTGTATGGAGACGTGGGACAGAAATTAACAGGGACTGTAGTGACAGTCCAGCCTCTGGGCAGAAAGTTAGGGTGCAAGGAAGAAGGAAATGTAGGAGTGATCCCAAGGTCACCCAGCAGAGTGGTCTTTCTCTACCAGACTCCTGTCTTAGAAACAATCACATTTGTGTCACATATTTAAAAAGCTTCTCTATTATATGCGTTCATATCAGGTTTCCACACTACTGTTTCATTTCTTCCAAAATATTCCTCTCGCTATACACTGTCCTATATCCTCTCGGGGTCCATCCATACCTATGCGTCTGTCTGTCCATTTCCACACTCGTGCAGGGCAGCCCCTAAGAGCTGAGCCTGTGCGGGTGTCTTGCCACACATCCCAGCTAAGCCCCTCTGTGTGCACACACCTCTAATGGGGGCACCTTGGTCCTGCTCCTGCCCAGCACCATCCACAGAGGTGCCCAGAAGTCCCCCTCCCATGAGAATCCTCCCACTCCCTTGCTCCTTACCATTTTCCCTGCAAAGCTGACCTCCACAAAGGGGTCCACCAAGTTCTTCTTGTTACTGTCAAAGCCGAAGATCTGCTTCACGTTGTCCATCACAGCATCGTCCACTGCAGAGAAGGGCATGCCCAGTCACTGCCCACCTGCTGTTCCACCCCAAGACCCCAACTTCCCCCCACTCTGTCTCCAGGCAGTCCTCATATAGGGACTCAGCCCAGAGACTCCCAAGAGGGAGGACTGTCTCAGAGTAGCAGCCCCTGAGGGCACTGGGTCACTTTGTCCCCACCCCCAGATGGCTCGTTTTCTGTCCCCTCAGCACTGGAAGCTTTCAAACCAGTCTACCAACTGATTAACTGCTTGAATGATTAGAAATCTGTACTCAAAGGACAGAAAATAATCCAGAAAAGGACTAGAAAATGTTATAATAAGGTCCCATTATGGACCCTGGTTGACATTTTCCTTTATATCCCTTAGCACAGTGATTTACTAAAGTTAACCAATAAGGCAATTCTGGCTTAAAAACAAAATAAAACAAAAAAGAGTTTTTAATCGTTGCTGCCCCAAACCATTACTTTACTGAATTAGCCAGATTACATGCATTTATACACAGATGATAGATAGAAAGGTAGCTAGATCTGTGTATGTGCGTCGCATGTATATGTACATATATGTACATACAGCACATGGTGATTATATGTATATAAATGAGCCTAGGGGATGATATGCTAATGTCTACATGAATACGAGAAGCAGCAACAATTAACAGACATTTTTATTCTATTTACCCATCTATTTTGCCTACTCATATTTAAACAACATTGCAGAGAGTTCAACACAAAGCTCTTTCATCTTAAGAAAAGCAAACATTTATATTTCCCCATTCCCATTTGCAAGCTCAGCAGCCTCACTTTCTACATAATTACAACAAATAAATGTTTTTAAGCATGCATTCTAATGCCCATTATTCATTTAAAGGCTTTCCCCATGATTTTGGTCCAAATAAACTTACACAGAAGAAACTCACTTTATTTGTTGAAGTCAGTAGTCAAAGCAAAAACCCTCAAACAATTAGCTTTACAGAAAACTTGTAACCAGGAACCCAAGTTGCAAACACTCTGCTGACTCTGCTGTAGACAGTGATTGGCGTGCTCACACTAATCTACGCTTTAAAATAGTGGCTCACACCTGGGCTGCATGAGACCACCTGGAGCCTTGGAACCATCCCCATTCATGAGTCCCACCCTGACCTGAGTCCATCTGAAATGCTGGAAGGGGGCAAAGGGGTCTGGACTATTTTAAAGTTCCTCAGATGATTTTAATATCAGACCAGGCTGATACCCACGGCTCTAGAATATTCAGTATAATTCCCTCAGCACTTACTGCCCACCCTCAGGATGGGTCCAGTACACAGCCAGCCACTGTGAAAAACCAGGCAGTGACCACACTGGCCTTTCTGGGGGGAAGTGGAGATGGCCACAAGTAGGGTGACCCACTGTCCCAGTTGCCAGGGGCTGAGGGGCTTCCTAGAACATGAGATTTTCACTGTAAAACAGAGACAGTCCCAGGAAAACAAGGATGGCTGGTCACCAGTAGACCAGCATTCTTCATCTGGGAGACAATGGCCCCAGGCATCCTTCCTGTAAACCCTTCCAACCTTAAAGCAACAGCTCCCAGCCCAGTGTGCTGACTTGTGGGACAGGGAAAGAAAATCAGTGAGAACCAGCCCTGAGAACAGAACAGAGTCCAGATGGTGCCGACTCCCCACTAAAACAAAGAAAGTGGGTCTACAGATGGGTGAACAGCAGACCAGGCACAGGGGACACTGGGGTGGAGCCCAGGGGCAGTTCTTACTCTCAGGATTTCTTGCATCTCTGTAACTTCACCAGTACCTATTACTTTTCATTATATTCAATTGCTTTTGTTAAGTATAGAAAAAAATTCTTTGGAAACCTAGAGAGGGTTTGAAGCATCCCCACAGAGAGAGGGGAAGGGCAGGAAGCCAGACAAAGGTGGGCAGTGGGCAGCGAGAGGGCAGGAGGCAGCCTCTGGGGAGAGGGAGGCTCGGGCTGGGGCTGCGAGGCCTCTCTTTCCCCAGAAAGCTGACCCCGGCCCGGCCAGGGGCCCCCCCTCACAGCTCTCCCTAGGCTCCTACAAGCAAGGGGTGGGAGTTGGGGTGAGGGGCAGACTCACTCTGCGGCAAGTCCTCAGCCCTGAAGACCTTCAGGCAGAAGTGAGCTCCTCGCAGCGCCACGCCTGTGGGCCTAAGCAGGTTGCCTTCAATGTCCTCCTTGTCTTCAGAGGGGTCTTTTCTCTCCAGCTGCAAAGCAAGCCAAATCTGATTCCTTTCTGCACTCTCGCACAGGGTCTTGCCTTTCTTCTTTAAGAGCTCAAATGCTGCATTCTAAAGGAGGGCAGAGCTTACAACTGTGCCATCACAGACAAGTTCCTTAACCTGAGGCTCAGCTTCCTGGGCAGCACAGTGCAGACAGTGACGCTGTCCTCCCAGCACTGTGGCAGCATCGTCTTCACTAACCGCATAAACACATTCAGCAGGTTCTCAGCCAACCCTGGTTTCCTTCTCATTCCCCCCAGTTAAAAAATCATACAGGAGGGACTGAGGTCTAAACGAGCCATTCTAGCTTCAATGTCTGCTCATTCACTCAGCACGCTTTTACTGAGTGACCAAGTGTCCCCATTGTGTTAAGAGCGAGGGATAAAGCAATGAATAAGGTGACCACAGAGGCCCTGCCCCATGGAGCTCACCTTCTCGCAGGGAAAACATACCTTTAAGCAAATGAAGGCAACAGAGTGTGCTGCATATTATGCCTGGACAGTAATAACTAAACAGCAGCCAGCACTCACTGATTTTTACACATTCTCTCACCTAATCCTTACAGCACACTCCCTGGGCAGCAGGTCTCAAACTCAGATGCACAAGAGCAACACGTAGGGTCCCCAGGTCACACCCTACTAAGTGTGGAGATCTAGCAGCCTTAAGGCCACATGTGGCCATCTAGGTCCTTAAGTATGGCCTTTTGGCTAAATCCAAATTTTACAGAACAAATTCTTTTATTAAAAGGAGTGCAGCAGAGAAAGATGAAGTCTTTCTTGCTTCTTTTGGTGCTTAAAAAATAACAGTCTTGAAATCAGAAGGCTGCAGCTTCCCCACCCCCACAAGGACCCATGTGGCCATCATTTTTAAAGGTTCCCTGATGATTCCAATTGGCAACAGAAGTTGAGAATCTGTGGCTTCTGGACAACTGTTGCACATCCCAATTAAAATGCAGATTCTAGCCAGGTGCGGTGGCTCACACCTGTAATCTTAGTACTCTAGGAGGCCAAGGTGGGTGGATTGCTTGAGCTCAGGAGTTGGAGACCAACCTGAGCAAGATCAAGATCCCATCTCTAAAAACAGCCAGGTGTTGCAGCAGGCATCTGTAGTCCCAGCTATGTGGGAGGCTGAGACAAGAGAATTGCTTGAGTCTAAGAGTTTGAGGTTGCTGTGAGCTATGACACAGAGGGAGACAAAGGGAGACTCTGTCTCAAAAAAATAATAATGTAAATAATAAAATGCAGGTTCTAGTTCATCTGGGATTGGGTGGGGCCCAAGACTGCATTTCAACAAGTGATGCCTATGCTCCTGGTCCATTGATAGTGCTCTGGGTGCAAGGCCTAGAATGTCCCCACTTCACAGATAAGAAAAAGGAGGCTTAACACAGGCTCAAGCAGAAGCCATGTGCTTAAAGAGCACAGAGTAAAGGGGTTTATAACTGTACTGAGGGGTGATCAGAAAGGCCTCCCAGCCGGAGACCTGGATGATGGACAGCAGACATAGGAGGCAACTTGTGCAGAGGCCCTTGCATGAGGGGAACTTGGCGCTTGCAGGAACAGACTGAAGATCCAGTGGCTGCACTTGGACAAGTGGCAGTGAAGGGACACAAGAGTCAGGCCTTTCCTAAGAGCCTTCTTCTTGGAAAAGTGCCTGGACTAGTCTTGCCCCAGTCCTTGCTCAGTCCACACTTAACACACAGAAGCCTGCCTCAGTTTCCCTGCAACAAAACCCTCCCTTCTAGAAGGCCCCATAGCTCACAAGTGCCCATAAGAAGATTCATCCTGTTTATTCCCCTCAGCTCCTACCAGAAGAAAATGACCATATCCTCTGCTTTGAGGCATCATAAAAGAGTCTATCCTCCTAGACAACAAGCACTGGCTGAGCACCTACTGTCTATGAGACCTGTACTGGGCAAGAGGGGAGATAAAAGAGATCATATTTACTATAGCGTCTCCATCCTCAAAAAACTGAATCTCAGTGATGGAGACAGTTATATAAAACTAACTAGCCCAACAAAGTGCTGAGTGGTGGCCCAAAGGAAAGACCAATAAATTGCCCTGGAGGACAAGGCAGACTTCATGGAGGAAATGGCATCTGAATTGGGTCTTGAGGAACAAATTGTCTTTGGGTAGGCAAAGATAGAAAGGGATTCCAGCAGGTGGAAGGCAAGGGAAGGATGGAAGAGCATCTGGTCTGGCCACAGAATAGCGTCCGTGGAGGTACAGAATGGGAAGTTAGACTGAGGCCAAATCGTCAAGGGCCTTGAAAATCATGATAAGGATTTAGGACTTTATCCTAAAAGCAATGGAAAGTCACTGGATGTTTTTGAACAGAAGACACATGAGTCTACTTGGATTTAAAGATGACTTTAATAAGATGGGGATAACTGGAGAAGCAGGAGATAAGAGAGAACTCAGAGGACACTTAAGAGGAAGTGGCAGAACCTGCTAGCTGTCCCCCCAAATCCATTCTCTTGTTTCCTTCAGTTATAAAACCTCTCATTTTTAGCTGGGAAGCATTAGGATGGACTTTATTTTCAAGGCTCCTGGCCATTTGACTAAGTCCTGGTCAACAAGACTCAAGCATAAATGTGCACAATTTCAGAGGCATGCCTTTAAAAGAAGAGATGTGGCCTCCATTGCCCTTTTTCCACTGGCTGGAATACAGACATGATGATGGGAACTGGAGCAACCATATTGGGTCATGAGATGCAGGATAAAGGCAGTGGATCAGGAGCCAAGGCCTCTGGTCACTGCAGAACAGCATGCCAGCTCTGGACTGCCTGCCCAGGCACTTATGACAGATAGAAATAAATGGCTTCCTTAACTCATGTTAAATTTGAGGCATCTTTGTTATGCCAGCTGACCCTGTATCGTAATTCACACAGAGACGCAGGTGAGAGATGATGGAAGCCTGACCTTAGACTCCCGCCTGGGGATGGGAGGGAGGAGATGTATGCATTGAGCTTTTCATGCCAACAAGACTGGCTAACTGCTTCCATGGGGACTGAGGGATGAAGAATCAAACTCTGGCCTCTGGCTTGTGGGATTAAGTAGATGACAATGCCATTTTCTAAGATGTCCCTGAATATGGAATGGGAACAGGTGTGGGGAGTGGGCAGCCAATGATACTGGGTTTTTCCCGGGGAGCTTCAGAAGCTCACAGTGCTCAGCACCGTGCAGCTCTGCCTTTCTAAGGGAAACTAAGGTTGGAGCTTAGGAAAGATAAGAAAGTCTGGAAACAGCCACTGAGGAAAATGGGCTATTGAGCTAATCACACCCAAGTAAAAGAAGAAGCTGACAGCACCCAGGACCCAGCTGAGTTGGAAAACAGAAACTCATTGTTGTCCAATCAGCACTTTCAGGTGTCTGGAGCCAATGTGTGAAGAATAGGAGAGTGGGGAACACCCGGTATGACAGGAGACTGCCAGGCTACTGAAGAAAGAGGGAGAATTACCCGGGAGCAGGAAGGAATTAACGAGCAGGGGGAAACTGAGAGGGGGCAGGGGCTACACCATAGTGGGAAGGACCGTCATTCAGCAAGGGGGAGAGGGGAAGGCCTCAGACCTGGGTAAGTGAGGACTATTTTCCAAGCTCAGGAAGAAATAAGGTCAGATGTTGACGGTTCATTGGTGAGGGAAGGAAACAACCCAGAGCAATGTCAAAGGAGAGAGGAAAACTGGAAACCTTTGAGCAAAGAGCCTCCTGGCCTGGCTCTGCCCACCAGGGGGCCAGAGAGTGCAGCAGCTTCCAAAGAAGGAGGCCTGCAGAAGTGGAGAAGGGCCTCAGTGAGAAACCAAACGATGGCTACTGCTCCCCCAACCGGAGACCCCAAGAGAAGGGATAGGGGAGTGGAAAATAGTGGCTTCCCCCATGCTTTGTTTCAAGAGAAGTGGCTTCATCAGGGAAAAGCAAGGTTGCGTTAATAGTAAGAAGAAGAAGATGTGTCCTAGAAAAAAATCAAGATTCAGTGATGCCATATAGAAGGAAGAAGGCAAAACGTCTGGAAAGGTGGGCTGTGGAGGGACAGGGCTGGACCTTATGGGACGAGACAGCGAGGACAGAACCTGGGAATGGGATGGCCTTCCGCGCGCTTTCGCCCCTGCACAGCTGAGTTCTCCCTCCCCAACCCTTTCCACAGCAGCTTCCTGAACTCTACTCTTCAGTCAACATCCCCACCCTTCACCCCCTCATGGAAACTGTCCCCCATCCCCAGAAGTGCACTTCCGCGCCCACTTCTCCCAATCCTGACCACCCTAGCTAGGAGGAGGGCCACACCTGACTCCCTCCCACCATCACTCCAACGTCTTTGCTCTCTGAAGCCACACTCTGCGCACGTACCACCATCCCCAGTGTCCCACCAAGCCTAGAATACCTGTCCTCCTTTCCTGGATGATCCCAGCCTTTACTCCACAATCTGCCTGTTTGACTCCCAATTCCTACATAAAATATCAACACCATGTCGGTGGCCATGCCAACAACCCATTCACCAACACAGCTCTTTGTCCTCCAGCAGCAGCTGGGCTCTCTCAACCCTTTAGCTGCCTTCTCAATCCTTCAGCCTCTCGGAAGCAATACTCAACAAAACCTTGATTATGAAACCCCTTCTCTAAAGAGATCTTCCAAACCACCCACCTTCTCCAAACTCCCAGGCATACAGAGCCAACACACAGTAGGCACTCAATAGTGTTCCCTCACCCTTCCTTATGTTTCCTGCTCCTTGGCAACCCTCCTGGTCCTCTCCACTCCCTTCACAGGACCATCAGCCATGATCAGGGCACCCTGCTGCCTCATCCCCTGCCTTCACCGGACCCACCCACAACAACACCTTCCAGCCACCTGCCTCTCTCTGCTTCTCAGCTACAGAGTATCACGAGTGCCTGCCCCACAGCAGTCTCTGATCCAAAGTGGGTGCTCCTGGGTCTGCCAGAAACGCTTTTATTTAAATCTAGCCCTTCATTTCTCTCTCACAATAGTAATTCCGAGCCTTTTCTCCTCTTTCAAGTATATAAAGATGCTGATACCTCCCCAAACCTGAACACTTTTCTTGTTCTTAACACCTGTAAAGAGGATAACGGTATATCCTCAGGCAATAAAATTCAGGTTGCAATGTAATATATAGAGAGAGATAATCTTACCTTTTTTTTGTTTTGTTTGTTTTGTTTTGTTTTGTTTTTGAGATAGTGTTACTATATCGCCCTCGGTAGAGTGCCGTGGCATCAGTGCTCACAGCAACCTTAAACTCTTGGGCTTAAGGGATTCTCTTGTCTCAGCCTCCCAAGTAACTGAGGCTACAGGCACCCACCACAACAACCGGCTATTTTTCCAGTTATCATTTGTTGTTTAGCTGGCCTGGGCCAGGCTCGAACCCATCAGCCTCAGTTTATGTGGCTGGCACCATAACCACTGTGCTACGGGCGCCAAGGCTCACTTTTGCTAAAAGAAAAATATACATGTATTTTTATATAATATGTTTTATATATATATTACATAAAAATATATAAAATACTATATATGTAATATAAATATACGTATGTATTCCAGAAGGATATACACTAGGTATTAACAATGACTCTGAGTGGTAAAATTATGAATGATTCATGTTTTATTTAAACTTTTCTACATGTTCTAAATTTCTCATAATTATCATGTATTCTTTTAAATGAGAAAAAAATAAAATTTTTGCCCTTTGTTGGGGGTCCCCACCATGAAGTGCTAAGTGAGGCACTGTGAGGAGGACCCAGGCAAGTGTACTCACAGGAGTCTCGTCTCCAGGCCCCAGCACACACAGGCTGGCTTTCAGGTAGCCTCTGGCGCCAGCAGAGAGGTCATCAGGGTCTGAGAGCAGCAACCACTTCCTGAGATAGGCATGGCCTGAAAGAGGCAATACGTGTCAGTGATCCCAGAACTGGAACACCTGCATCTGAGACCATGTCCAGGAGCCCAGGATGGACTGCATAGAGTAACATAAAGGACTCTCCCCAGGACGGAAGGCAGGCCTCATATTCTAGAATCAAAAGGTACTATGAGTGTTCATGTAGGTTAGAGTCAGAAATACTAAGAGAAACTCCTATGAGAGGCTGCCAAAGCCCAACTCAAGGCTACATTCCTCCCTGCCCCTGCCCCCAAGAAGTGACCAGAGTGGAAACTGGGGTGAGAAAGCCTGAACTCAACATCCAAAGGACCTATCCCTGTCGGTGACCTGGTCTCCAACTAGCCCTGCTGGGGGCTTTCAGGTATACCATCCCTGAACAGGCCAACAGAGACACTGTTGGGTCATGCTCTTCCTGAGGGCCTATTTTTCTTGGATGATGAGTACATGCCTTCTCTTCCAATATCAACCCCCTCCTCTAATTCCCCTAGAAAGAAAGAGTGAGATTCCCAAACAGGTGTCCCCAGTCAGCATCCATAACCCAAATACGAGGATATGGCCAAAGTGATGAGCACTCACGGGGCTCTCTGTAGATGGTGCCCACGTCCATCTGAAATCAGAGAGAGGAAACACAAATCATACTCTTGCCATTGCAGAATTCAACAGAACATGGTACACTATACAATTCCATTAAAAACCTGAGGAACATAGGGAAGCATTCGTTATTTGACACTACATGGGAATACATTTTGATCCCAGTTTGGGAAAGTATACTTATTCACAAAAAAGATAGAGAAAAGGGAATACAACAAAATGGTAATTCTGCTATCTTTGGGTGGTAATATTTAGGTGATTTTTATTTTATTGTTTATTCTTTCCTGTCTTTTATCATTTTCTATTAAAAAATCATAGATCCTCAGGATGGTGATAGTGGGGAAGGCTGCAGAGGGCAGGGTGGGCAGGAACTATCTGGGAAATCTTTGTACATTCCACTCAATTTTTGCGTAAACCTAAAACTACCCTAAAAAGTAGTCTTCTTTTAAATCACAGATTACTTCTATAATTAGAAAAAAATCCAACTATTTTTTAATTTATTCTCAGAAAAAAAACGTAAAGATTAGAAATTCAAAACCTAAGTGTTACACAATGACTCAAGCTCAAGCCATTCCTTTAAAAAAAAATACTTCTCCAGAAAAATACTTAATTTTTCATCTTGTGACCACGTCCCAGAGAAAGGAGACATTATTTATATAGATAGCAGGGTTAAAATAAGCCCGTGCTCTTTCTTTCCTTTGATAAATCCTTGAAGATTCTAAAATTAGAAAATCAATAAGAATTATATTAAGACACTATTCAAGTCTCCTTTACTCTGTGTAACTACCAGTTGCCTTTACTTTATGTAATCTGTTAAATCCATCCTCTGAGGGGGATTGTACAGTCAGGCCACTTCTGGGCAAATGAGCAGGGTGGAGCAGCCCCTCTCCACTGCCCCCCCGCCCCCCGGGGCTCTACACCTGAACCCTGCTCCCAGCCCAGAGTGTAAGTGAGGTCAGGACATACAGACCATGTCCTCAGCCAAGATTAGGAGGGCTACCTAAACTCAAATTCCACACTGCCTTCCCAAGTGTAGGGACAAATATGAATTAAAAAGAAAAGACTTAATCTACTTATTGGAAATAAAGGAAGAGATTTCCCTCCCCTCTCTTTTGGTGGGAACATTTATCTTATAAAACTTGTTAATGTAAGTAATTTCTCTGTCTCTTTGAAATGTACCTTTTTAGAAATTAAATAAGCTTTTTGTCAGCTTTTTGACATAGCATGTCTTTCTCAGGGACCCCTGAGCCCTCTCTTTGAAAAGTAAATGCCAAGGGAGATGGCCACCCCTATCCCCCAGTTTCACTGGGAAGGTAGGAGCTTAACTTCAGTCGTAACACTACTTCCTGTAATAAAGATAGCTTGATTTTTGTTTTCTCTTTTGGATAAAGTAAATTTGCAAACACAAATGGCCAAGTGGATCTAAGATAAATCTAGGATGAACAGTGTGTGACCAGTGGTGCTGTGGAGCCCCTTTACTCAAGGACCAGTTACTGCTCATCTGGAGAACATGGCGGGGTGGAATGGGCACCCCGGCTGGCAATGAGGTTGCTTTCTGGCTGTGCTGGCAATGAGGTTGCTTTCTGTCTGCAGTCTCTTAGCGGATTGCCTGTGATGTGCGTCACACTCTGCTTTAACATTTCTTCAGTGATGAAGGTGCTTTCCTTCTCTTTTGTGGAGAAGATCTGGGGTCATTTTAATTACATTTTCCCAACACAAACCGAGATGTACAGGGTCTCCGGAGTGCCAGCCCCTTCCCAGTACCCAGGGAGCCTCCACTAGCAGGGAGGAGTGAGAAGTCTGCCTTCAAACAGATAAACAATTACCCGGAACTCCCCGAGGAGAGCATCTGTCCTGAGGGAACGGGAGTCCACCACCTGGAGGGAAAGAGCAGTGAAGACTCAGCCAATAGGAAACACTCAATTCCAGAGATCTTTCTAAGCAGTGCTTACCCCTCACTAGAGCCCCAGGAGCAGATACTGTCATCCCCATTTTATGGATGGAGAAATAGATGGCAGGACTTGCACAAAGCCACACAACCCCGAAACAGCACTGGCAGTACTAGAATGAAGACGGTCCGGCTCCAGAGCCCACACTTCAGCCACTAGACTATACGGCCTCTTGGAGCAGGTGGAGAGCTGAGGCCCAGAGAAAAAGAAAATCCTGGCCAGAAGCAGGTACACGGACAAACAAATTAAGATGAAAACTAAAATGCGCAGGACAACAAATGGTTCAAGGACCCAGATCTGAGGCCCCTGGGGCATGCTGAGCTCTGGGGTCTCCCCCGGCTATGGCCTCAGGGCTGAGCTGCTGTTGGCATCGTGTGACCTGCAGAGCCTGAGCATGGGTGGCTCCGCATCCCCCTTCTCTCTCACACACACACACACACACACACACACACGCACACTGAGACACAACATGCACCAAGTCACATGTGCACATGCACACTGACACACGCATGTACACATCTGTACCCTGCACACACACAGGTACGCACTGACATGCAGTGTGAACACACAGCCCAGGGAGAACACAGTGCGGAGACTTACCGTGATAAAGACGGGCTCATCAAACAGCTCTGCGGGAGACTCAACCAAATTGAAGAAAAGCGTCTGTTGGTCCAGAGCACAAGAGAGACTCATCAGTGCCTGCTGACCCCTCAGGCCAGGAGGAGGGTGGACTACTACCCACAAGGCTTCAGGCCTGATAGTTTAATCCCCACAGAAAATGTCGCTTGAGCTCAGCTCTCAGGATTCGACCAAATCTAGGGTGTTCCACCCCTGACCTCACCAGAGATGGTCATCTCAGGGATGGGTGGATGGCCAGCCCTTTAGGATGACTGGGATGTGGAGCAGCAGGAGCCCAAGGTGGGAACAAGAGCTAGAGCCCTTTCCCCAATTCCTCCTCAGCACCCAATGTGCTTCCCCATATTAGCGCCACGGGTAAAAACTCTTGAATGAATCACCAAGTGCTTGGCTTTGAGCTCCAGGTGGGAGGCCCACCAAGGTTCTGGCCCTGATGCCCAGTATCTCCCACCTCATTGAAGAGTGGGCTGTTCCCCTTGTGAATCCGCGTCCTCTTGGTGTGCCCAGCAGCAGTAACCTTGACCACAGGCTTGATGTTCGCCCCTGGTAGCTGGCGCCCCTCGATCACCTGGACCCTGATCTGAAAGACGGGAGGAAGGGAGAAAGCTTAGGCAGGCAGGAAGGAAGGGACCACCCACCATTCTCCCCAAGGGTCAGAAATCTCAGGGACTATCTCACTGCTGGCCTCTTGGGAAGAGTATTAAAAAGGAATTAGGAAGAGCATCATATGAACAATCTTATTTTCCCACCAAGGTCCTTTGCATCTATAAAATTCCATAGTTCCACAGAAGAGTTGCCAGGCTTCCCCAGTAAGCTACCAGCATTAAGCCCCAGGAGTGGGCAGATACGGCCCTTGGTTCCTTTCATGCAGACATTGGCACAAGCCCCACAGAGATCCCACTGATACTGACATTTTTAAGTGGCTTGAATATTCTTCACAGACAATTCTCTCAGAGATTGGACTTCCAAAGTGAAATGACCCCATAAATAGTCTTTGCTCTTTTTTATTTATTTGTTTTGTTTTGTACTGTTTAGAAAATAGGTCTCACTCTGTCACCAAGGCTGGAGTGCAGTGGCTCAATCATAGCCCCCTGCCGTCTACAACTCCTGGGCTCAAGGGATCCCCCTACCCCAGCCTCTCAAAGTGCAGGGATTACAGGTGAAGGAACACTTCGTCCAGCCTATTCTTTACATTATAAGATGTAATACTTTCTCACATAATGATATTTTTTTGCCACTGACCTTTAACTAAATGAAGATTTCAAAAATCTATGCATCCAAATATTAGACAAAATACTTTAAAATATTAAAACAAAATTTTTTAAAAATAAAATGTTTACTGGTTCCACTTGAGAAACAACTATTATTTATTGACCAATTATTTTTTTAAAAAATAAGGTACTATGGAAACATATATTATTAGTAACAGTGGGATGGTGGATGAGTGATTTTTATTCTCTTCATTTTGCTATATTCTCCAAACATTCTACTATAAACATACATTACTTTTGTAAAAGAAAAAAGGCAAGAAGAACATATCTTGGGAATAATAGTACAGGAGCTATAATTTTGTCTCTTAGGGCAAATGCAGTGGTTATAGCTTTTGCTTAAATTACCAAGATTTCGAACTGAAATATATTTTTACAATTGATTTGTTGCACTTAATAAATAGAAATTAAAGTTTTCTGTTTTTAACTTTAAAGGCAGTTCTGAAGAGTTAAATATCACTAAGTGAAAATACACCAAAATGGAAAATTCCTTTGAAAAGAAAAAGTGAAGGCTAAAAAAATGGGATGGATTTTGAATAAAAATGTGTCAAAGGGTTAATATTAATTGCTTTTATTCTGTAAAGAGATGAAACAAATTCAAATCCTATATGACTTTCAGAAAAATCCATGGCTGTAAGTACAGGGCTAGATAGAGGGAGAAGCAGATACTACTCAGAGCTCCTTAGATCAAGGGATCTTCTTAAGATGGGGATTCTGATTTAGCAGGTGCAGCAGAGCCTGGAGATTCTGCATGTCTAACTAGTATCAGGTGATACTGATGCTGCTGGACACAGCCCATACTTTGAATAGCAAGGAGCTTGCTAGTTAGATAAGCCTTGGTTAGGAAAACAAGTAAGAGAGGAGAAGGCTGTAGAGATGACTATCAAATCTCTGCAGTGCCTTTTTTGTTTTGTTTTTAAGCACAAAACCATGGAGCTGGGCAAAAGCCTGTTCTGAGGACCTGAAATGTGAACTCCCTATTCAGCATCTGCCTAGGCCCTAGGAAACCACAGATCCCCTCCTGAGAGGGCCCTTAAGATCCCATGCACATCTCTCCCTGGACAGACCCCACAGGTGCCTAACACCTGTAGCTGTTGCTGAGCTAAAGGAGAAGCCTGGGGTCAGAGAGCTCATTCTGCACCTGGAAGTCCTGAGGTTTGTCCGACAGCAGCTTTCTGGATGCAGACGTGCTTCTCTTTCTTTTGCTACTGGGGTGGTAGGGGGGAGGATAAGAAGGTGGTTTCCTGGGGGTGGTGGGAGCCCCAGGGCCTGGGGCGCCGCTCTGATCCAGAAGTGGCTCTGCCTCGTCTCCAGTGAGCCCCTGGTCCTCGGTGTCTTCCTCTCCTCCTGTGTCTGGAAGGGGAGTGTCCTAATGAGGCCTGGGTCCCTTGGGCTTTGCCCTTGAGTCCCAGTCCCCCGTGGGTGGAGGATCCAAAGGGCTCAGGCACCAGGACCCAACTCCCCTCCTTTGCCCCCCACCAAATCAGTGAGCCAGGATGGATGAGGCAGAAAGGAAAGAAGCTTCCAACAGCTGAAATTTGAGGACAGTCAGTCCAGTTAGTCAACAAGTAGAAAATAGAATGGCCCTAGCCCTCCAGTACCTAGTCCCCAAGGATGAGCCCTCCAGCACCCCGCCCCACTATAAGGAGCTGATTGTGGCAGCTAGTAAGAAGGTTACAGGCAGGAGTATCTGGGATCAGGACAGCCCTGGCATGTGTCTCACCCGTGGGACCCAGCCACTTCTTTCCAGAATATCTTGTGTCCACGGTGCTCTCACTGAGCAGAGACCAAGTCTCGGCCCGGCTCTGTCCCCCACCTGGCTTGTGGGTAGAGCATAGCTCAGGAGGGGCAGGGTGGAGCTGGAGTGA
Organism: Nycticebus coucang; assembly: GCF_027406575.1. Lineage (NCBI taxonomy): Eukaryota > Metazoa > Chordata > Mammalia > Primates > Lorisidae > Nycticebus > Nycticebus coucang. Next base: position 70,122,135 of record NC_069783.1, on the reverse strand, counting down.
AGGATGGCAACCTACTGCACCCCCAACCCAACCCTGCTTTCAGGGCCCGTCCCAACCCAGCACACAGCTCAGAAATTGTTGCCCTGTCTGCAGGGGATGGTCCCTTCTCACCACATTTCAAGCAATACCAAGAGACCTCCCCTGATCAACCCAAACCTGTCAGACTCACCCCAATGTGGTCCCCAGCCTTCGAGCTCTCCACCCTCCCCACCCTCCATCCCCAGGAACACTCTTCCTCCTACCCAGCGCCCCCAGCTATAGTGTAGCTCAGAACTTGCCAGGTTAGCCCAGCCCAGACTGATCTCCCCGTCTCTAAGCTCAGACAGTGCTGAGACCCACAGAATGGTCCTGCTCTGCCTCCCTCACCACTGAGCCCCACTCAGGGCTGGGCTTCTGGACAGACACAGGGCACACCTGCCACAGGGGCTGCTCACATTTTAATGCTGTTTGTTTCACTCAGAAAAAAATGCTAGAGTCTTTCCCACGGGCAGTGGCCCATCTGTGCAGCCTTCTCCCCACCCCGGCAGGCTGGACCTCATAGGGACTATGCCAGCTCTCAGGCCTAGGCCCCCAACTGGCCAGCCAGCCTCCCTGGGCTGGTCCTTGCCTGACAAGCCCAGCAGAGACAAGCAGAGAGGAGGCAGGCGCAGGACTTAGCTAATTCAGTCTGCTCATTTCATAGATGATAATCTGTAGGCACAGAGATGGGGAGTAACCAGCCCAAAGTGTCACACAGCCACTCAGTGTCAAAGGCAAGACTAGAACTCAGGTTCCCTGACTTCAGCTCAGGGATCTTTCAAGAACAAACTAGGAATGTACACAGCTATGATTTAATAAAAAATAAATAAATAAAAAGAACAAACTAAGGTATTTTTGCTGTTTGTTTGTCATATGCCATCACTGAAGGCTTGCTGGGGGCCAGAGCAGGGAACCATCCAGTTCTGGGGAGTTTGGAGGCTTCAGCTATCACCTGGGACAGACCTCATCCCAGCACACCCCTCTCAGAGCTGCACAAGGCAGGGCCCGCTCCCCAGGCAGCTAGGGCTGGGTGGACCCTTCACACCACTTCCAACAACCCCTCTTTCTACAGGGCAGAAGGCAGCTCTCAGGACCCCCCTCTGTCCTCCAGGCCTGGGCAACCCCACATGGGCAAGGCAGCAAGGGTGAGGGAACCCTGCCACAATCCCCAGCCCTCAGACTTGGGAGCGACTGCCAGCCTTCTTGCGGGGGCCCGGTCAAGCCAAGGTTCGGCTCCTCACCAGCCACCATGTCAAAGTCAGGCAGAGTCGGGGAGGGTTCCAGAGGAGTGGAGGATGGGAACGGGGGCACAGCTCCAGGGAGTGGCGTGTAGGACACCTGCAGGACCAGGGAGGCCTGGAAGAGACGGAGAGGATGGGCAGCAGATTAGTACACTGGCCTCGGACCAATGTCCTCCAGCATCTTTCCTGCTTCTTGCATCCCTCTACCAAGGAATATGGCTCTAACAAGGGTGAGGTTTACTATGTGACAAAGCTACATAGTCAGATAGTTAAGGGCAGAATCCGAGATTAAATTCCACCACTCACGAGCTGTGTGACCTTGAACAAGATCTGTCACCTCTCTGTGCCTCAGTTTCCTTGTCTGTAAAATGGGAGTAGTAGTAGGACTAGTACCTTCCTCACAGGGTCAGATGAGGATTAAAGGCATTGATAGAGGATGCAATAAGCCGCTATGAGTGAATCTAGGATCCAACCTCTCCCGCAGGATTTTCCAACTCTTAGCCTAGGCCTGTCTTCAGAAAAATGAACCCTTGGCCACTCTGCTCAGCCAAGGGCCCGCCCCTCATTTCTCCAGAGACAATTCAGCTTTGCTTTGCTTGGGCAGCCCCCAAGAGTTTGGGGTACTTCACATCTTTCTGAGCCCCCTTCTCTCCTAGAAGCTCCTCTGCTGCCCACCCACCCTCAGCTGCCCTGGCTTTGACTAGCTGAGAGGAGGATGACTGTCCACACTCATCACGTGGACAAAGGAAGGCTGCCCATCTCCCCCACCCCACCCCCCACCACCTCCACCTAAGACTCGCATTGGCAGCCTCTCCAGTCTCACAGTGCCCAGGCCCACAGGGACAAGCCTCTGGGGCAGCCATGTTTTTAATCAAAGTAATAAATATTCCATTTAAGAAAATGTGGATGGCACAAAAACCATAAAGAAGAAAAATAGTGCAAAATAAAACAGATGGTCCATCTTTCCCTGCCTCAACATTTTTATATGCTCTAATTCTCCCCAATCTTTTTAAACTAACTGTATACAAAATGCTTTTCTTTTACTTAATGTTGGGCAGGAAGCATTTCCCCAAGTCTTGAAAAACCCTTTATGTACATAATTTTTTTCTTTTTTTGGAGACAGAGTCTCACTTGTCACCCTTGGTAGAGTACCATGGCGTCACAGCTCACAGCAACCTCAAACTCTTGGGCTCAAGTGTCTCAGCCTCCTGAGTAGCTGGGTCTATAGGTGCCTACCACAACGCCCGGCTATTTTTAGAGATGGGGCCTCACTCTTGCTCAGGCTGGTCTCGAACCTGTGAGCAATCCACCCACCTCGGCCTCCCAGAGTGCTAGGATTACAGGCATGAGCCACTGCGCCCAGCCTATGGACATAATTTTTAGTGATGCATAATCTTCCTCTGAGTATCTCTAGCACATGTCGCTGTACAACTCCACTGAATAACACCGGAGACATATAAAGATTCCTGGAGCAAACCCTATCCTGAAACTGAAGAGGTTGAATGTCTCAGCCTTTCTCCCTTTCAACTGGGTACTGTGAGGGGGCAGCCACTTAGAGGAGGGCTCATAACACTAAGGAAGGAGGCCAGAGCCAACTCAGCCTCCCAGGAGACCCCCAAAGACAACTGAGACTCTAAGTCCCAGATCCAAGACTTGGCAGTAATCGGTCCTGCAGGTTCATAAACCACCACTAGGCGGCGCTACCTGAGCAGCCAGCGCCCGCACCCTCAGCTCTGGCAACTCTGAGGAAAAAGAAGAATCTTCCCACCTGGCTTATTGTACCCTCAATGAATACCCAACAATAAAAAAAAAAAAAAAAAAGAATCTTCCCGCTCCCACCCAGATGCCACATCCAGCTCCTGGAAAAACTGATCTAGAAGGTCTAAGGGGGGTCTCAGCATGTGGATTTTTAACAACTGTCTTGGAGCTTTTATCTGCTCCACCAAAAGGCAAGTTGGGCTCTTTGGAGAAATAACTAATTCCAAGGCTAGGGCAGGGAAGATGAACCTGGACCATCTTTTTGTGCCAGAAAGGAAGGAAATGCTCGGTGAATGATAAACATGTCAGAAGAAGGCAGAAACCAACTGTCTGGCTCCCGCTGGCCAAACTGGGAAAATTTAAACATGAAAATAAATAATGATAGTAAAAGGTTAAGGCATTGAATAAAATAAAATACATGAATCCATACTGAAATAAATAGGACAGGAGAAACCTTTTCCTTACAGTGGAATGCGACTGATATATTCCTTACAGTGGAATGCGAACAAAATAATCGATTTAGAACATCACTATTTAGCAACCATCAAAACAATAACTAATTCAACCAAGAAACAACCATGGATGTTAAAATTCATGAGTAAATGTTAGATGAAAAATAAGTTATTAGAGACTCACAAAGCATCCCCACCCACAAAATTCCTACTTATTAGAAGGGGGAGTAGATGGATGATTAGCAGAGAAATCCAGCAAATGCTAGTTTAATCAGATGGTCACGGTCATCAGTGCAGTAATGAAACAAATCAAAATCATGCCACCTGACAGAGGACAGTGAGAGCCACACAACATCACTTATGTTACATTCATGCCAAAGATGCACAACCCAAATCTAATTACCGGGAAACATCAAACAAACCCAGATGGAGAAAGGTTCTACAAAATAACTGGCCTGTATTTACTAAAGTGGCAGACTACAAGGTTGTAAAAGTCCAAGAAAGACAGGAGTTATTCCATATGGGAGGACACCAAAGAGACAAAACAATGAAATGTAATACATGATCCTTAACTGCATCCTTCTGCTCTGAAGGAACTGTTGAAAAAAACTGATGAATCTTAAATGGGCTTCTGTGGATTAGAGGAAAGTGCTGTATAAATGTTAGTTTCCTCCTTTTGAAGGCTGTGTTGTAGTTATGGAAGAGAAAATCCTTAACCAGAGAGATACACACCAAGGTCAGGATAATGGGCCAGGAGGTTGGCACCTTAGTCTCAAATGGTTTAGGACAAAATGCTCTTCAGACTATACTTGGCAACTTTTCTCTCAACCTGAAATTATTTCAAAATAAAATGTTCAAGAAATCTGAGAAAGCTGATAGAAACCATAACCACGGGAATCTCACTCACTCTTCAGAGACAAAGAAAGCCCCTACCCACTCATGTCAATTGCCACCCTCCAGGAGCAGTACAAAGTCTGGGCCAGCCACATAACTTACAGGCCCAGTGAAAAATGAAAATATGGAGCCCCTTATTCAAAAAGTATTAAGAATTTCAAGATGCAACAGTAGAGAGAGAATTCAACCAAGCACAAGCCCTTCTGAGCATGGAGCCTCATGCAGCTGCCCATGAGGAGTGGCCAGTCCTGCGTGGAGTTTTTGCTGAGCTTGGCCTGACTTGAGCCCATATCTGAAAGCTGGAGAGTGGAGGCCCTGCCTGACATGTCTGGCCTGACCCATTGATTCATTAACTCCCTTATTCATTCCCTCCACATGTATATGTATCAAGCACCCACTAGGGGCCAAGCACTATTCAAGGTCCTAGGGATATTTCTGTGAGCAAAACTAAGGCTGATATATTGGTAGAAGAGACAAACAAGAAACAAAAAAAAAATGTGTAAACTATGTAGTATGTTAGAAAGAAAAGGAAAAGGAAACCAGAGCAGGAAGAATCAGGGCAGCAAGAGAGGTTGTCAGTTGCAGTGTTAAGTCCAGTGGTCTGGGTGAACCCCAGGGAGATGAGCATAATTAAACAACAACTTGAAAGAGCCACACCTTGGCTACCCTTGAAACCCTGACCCTGGGACCTGAGCACCTTGAAAAGTAGCCTTTCCTATTTCTGGGGGCTCACCCATCCTTTCCACCCCCTCTAAACCATCTGGGGCTTCTGTACACCATCTCTGTGCAGAGGTGGGAGCCACCAGAGTAAAACCACTCCACGCCATGGCCTGGTGCCTGCACCTCAGCCTGGGGGCCCCAGAGTAGCCTCTGCCAGAAGGAGGAAGGACCAGTTGCCCTGGAAACTGAAGACCATCCAGGCAGCCCCTGAGAGGGACTCCTGAGCTTCAGGTGCTTCTACACTGACAGCCTCACCCCAGGCTCCTGAAGAACTGGCAACATCCCAGTGGCACAGGCACTTGAATGAGACTCCTAGCTAAGAGCCAGGCCCTTGTTAATATGCCCATTAAGAGCCACAGGAACATCTCTGCAGCCTTGGAGGCTCTAGCCCAGAGTCTAGAACAGATCTGCCCACCAGAGGGCAGCCTCCAGGGAACATGGCTTCAGGAACAGGGTAGTTAAGACCAAAGGCCTGTAGCTCTACTGAGGATCTATAGGAAAGGGGGCATCTCTGTGGGCCCTACCCAGAATCAGGGCCTCCATCCTGAGGTATGATAGCATAACTCAGCCCTGTTCCCTTTTCCAGACAACCAGAGCTGAAATTTTCTTCCAATGGGATATATATGAGCCCTGTGCCTGCCCATTCCACACGACCTTGACCTTGAATTCCCAGTGGGACTCTTTTCAAGGCCCTCCACATCAAGGTACCCCACCTGATAGCCCAGTCATGTCTCCATCCCAGCAACACTGTGGGTATTATCAATAAAGTGTACACTAAAGCACACTACCCTGGAGCGAGGGGACCCTTCAGTCACCCATGTGTGGCATCTGAGAGCCCACAGTCAACACGGTCAGCAGAACTCTGCGGCTCCTGTCTTCCCCTCAGCTAAGAGGGCTCAGGAAACTGAAGGCAAAGTCAGGGAACGACCTGGTCAGATGCTCCCAGGCCCTGGCCCTGCAGCAGGTCATGCAGTCGGGCCCTTGGCACACCCTACTGTGCCAAGACCATTGCTTGCCACCAACTTCCCACCCCCAACTCAAACACACACATGGGTGGGCAGGCAAGGCCTAGTATGTGCCTGGCTCTCACCTTTCCCTCAAACAACCTCCAGAAGTGGGTGGAGGGTAAGATGCAACCTGGGCTCACATAGGTTTGGTTGGCAGGATCTCCAAACCCTTCAGGGAAGCCCAGGGGCTCACTGAGCACTATGCCTGCCACCACGGGCCCCTGCTCCAGCACACAGTGCCCCCTGGCTCCACTGATCTGCCACACCACTGGTGCTGTTAAGTCAGCCAGTGGGCTATCAGGTGGAGGATTTGATGAGGAGGGCCTTGAAGAGGGTCCTGCTGGGGGTTCTAGGCCAAAGATACATGGTCTGGGAGAGCACCAGGCTCTCATGTATCCCATAGGAAGAAAATCTCAGCTCCGGTTGTGATCTCTCTCTGGCTCTTAGGCTCAGGTGATACCAACACAGTTTTCATCATGTATCCAAACCTCATGAGTGAGTTGTCCTTAAAATGCATTTGGGATTATGTTATTTCTTTCCTACTGTGTATCCAGCACCACCATTGGCCTAGAGCAGTGTTTTTCAACCTTTTTTATCTCATGTCACACTTGAATCTATAACACATTTAAATTATATTCATCACCTGGCTCGGTGCCCGTAGCTCAGTGGGTAGGGCACTGGCCACATACACCGAGGCTGGCGGGTTCAAGCCCAGCCTGGGCCTGCTAAACACAATGACAATTACAACCAAAACATAGCCAAGCATTGTGGTCCCATCTACTTGGGAAGCTGAGGCAAGAGCATCGCTTAAGCCCAAGAGTTTGAGGTTGCTGTGAACTGTGACGCCACAGCACTCTACCAAGGGCAACATAGTAAAACTCTGTCTCAAAAAAATAAATAAATACATAATAAATTATGTTCATTAAAAAAAGAGTAAAAAAAGAATATACCTACTATGCTTTGAACTTCTTCAAAAATAATTTAATTAATGATCTTTAAAAATCTGGGTGGCACATTAAGATCTTCTCACAGCACACCAGTGTGCATGGCACACCAGTTGAAAATCACTCACCTAGAGGTTCCCCCAAGACAGGGGTGGTGTTTTCCCCACCTGCCCAGATCTGACATCTCCCCATGGCACACAGCCTAGTGTGCCATCTCTGAAGGGACTTGGGTGAGAACACCAAGCAAGGGGCCAGGAGAGCCCACGGCCAGCCTGCAGCAGGGTTCCAACCTATCCCAGTCTCTCTGATTCTTCTCAGTCTTTCCAAGCCTTTCTGGAATCCCATGGCCCCTGTCTTCACTCTCACTGCTCCATCATCATGTTCCTTTGGCCCTTAAGGGCAATCAAGCTACAACCAAATGTGGGTGCCTGGGATACTGTGCTCAATGGGCCCCTCCTGGAAATCAGACCTCAGGGAGTGAGAAGCAGCTTCTCATGCTCCCTGTCCCACTGAACTCATCCCCGTTCTTGGTGCCTCGCGCTGCAGTGCAGTCATCCCAGGTCCCAAGTAGGAAGCCCCAGCCCAGGCTTATGACCTGCCTGGGCCTGTGCTGTGACATAGTGCAGTCACAAGGACTAGCATCTGGTCCTAGACACACTGCACAGGTGAGGCCTGCCTCCACTCCCAGCCTGTGCTCAGCTTGGGGCTCAACCAAGCAGGATCCAGCCCTCCTCTCACAATCACCACCTCCTGGCCTTCAACATCCTTCTGGAAGATGTGGTTGATGAAGGATTATCAAGCTCTGGAGATGACCAGAGGCCCCAGGCTGGGGAAGAGAAGGCAGGCTCTCATGAAGTCCACACAGAGTCTGGAAACAAGGAGCAAAAGGAGGAGGGTATATCATCCAGGAGATGGTCACCAGCCTGGCTCAGCCCCATGGGGCAGGGCCCAAGTGCAGAAAGCTCTGCCTCGGGACCCGGATGGGCCCTTGAGTTCAGAGGGGAGCAAGGTGCAGGAAACAGCATCATGGACGCCTGCAGGCCTGGAGTGAACGCATGTTGATGCCTCAGCAAGGAAGTGAGTAAGCGGCCAGGAAGCCTTGGGCCCACCACACAGCAAGGCAGGCAGCCAGCCTTGAGATGCCATGGAAAAGCACAAGCAGATCCCCAATCCAGCACCCCTCTCACCAGCTGCCTTGATGCCTAAGCTTACGCCACCAGAGCTCTGCCTTTAGGGTTGGGCATGACCCTCTTCAGAACCCCTAAAGGGGTAGTTTCAGAGGTCCTTGGAGCCCTCCTCAGCAACAGGAGTATTAGGAGACTAGAGAGCTCAGAAGGAGGACAAGAGGGGATCCAGAGGGAGGCGGAGACAGGCTCAGTGAAGACTGCACTGAACCAGAATGTGTCGGCAGTGAGCACTGACAGAAAGGAATGGATTCTCCTGAGTGTCATCTCCCATCAAGGAAGCAGCCTAGCTATCACTGGCTTAAAACCCTTGGGAGCAAATTCTAGCATCAGGGAGTGGCAGACTTGGAGTCCAGCAGTCCAGGAGCCTGAGAGTCTAGGAGGTATGTGCTCTGATCTGTGTCCCCACTAGGACTTCAGTTGTTCCCTTTCTGCAGGTCTTGGTACTCAGCATGGTTCCATTCAGAGCTCTGTCCAGACTGATGGCTTCCTGACTCACCCAGCCAGCCAAAGGCCCCAGCCTCACACACACCCACACATTCAGGACAGAACAATGAAGCCCCCACCCTGCCCCCAAGAGAGCTCAGGGGCCAGGGTCCTGCAGGCCTCACTGGGAGGAAGCATTTCCAATCCAGGCTGACCCAGAGGGAAGGTCAGGGATTCTACTGCCCAGGAAGAAAGAACCCTGCAGGGTATATTTAGCTCACTAAAAATAACAGGAGAAGAGATGAGGCTGGGAATTGTCTGCTTGGCCTGGGAGAGTACTGGGAAGGCTTGGGGGAGGGGCAGGAAGGGCAGTGGAGGAAAAGGAAGGGGGTCCATGGGCAAAAGAGAGGACTGTCTGTCTTCTTTGGGAACTATGACCCATATGACTCAGATACAGCTAAGTGGTGAAGGAAGGAGGTCTGTCAGGGATACTACAGGGCCATAGCCAACGCTGACCAGGAATGGGACAGGAAGTGGCCAGGCAGGCAAGATAAAACCCAGGGGCAGGCCAAGCTGGAGGAAGCAAGGCTGACCTGAATCCTATAGAGCGGGCCATGGCTCCATCCCCCAACCCTCCCATGGCTCCCAGCCCAGTACCCTTCTGAACACCTTGAGCTCTGGGAGCTGGACTCATCAGACATATCTTTAGGGTCAGATTGTCAAGGCACTAAAAGGAAGCCACCAGGCAAGGCTTCAGACCAGACACTGGCCTAAGGCAGAGACCGACAGGCACTCACCCCTGTGGGCTGCTGCTTGGTGTCCAGCAGTGGGGCATTGAAGCTGGCAGACAGGCTGGGGGTGGCAAGGACCTCACCGAGTGGGATCTTGGCTTCCCCCAGAAACCTGAGAGGAAAAAAAAAAAGAAAAATTCAATGTAGAAAACTGGCCTGATGCACCTGGTCCCTCTCCCTTCAGCCCCTGTCACCACCACCACATGGAGCCAATCTGCTAGACCACAGTCATATAGGACCTGACAAGGGCTCCCCTGCCCCTCCACCCCTGTCACTGTCATGTGCCACCCCTGGAAGGCCAAGCTCCTGGGGAAATACATGGGCACTGGAGAGGGATAGAGACTCCTTCCCTTCTCCAGGTCCACCTTGACCTTTGTGCCCCTCCCAGGAGCCCAGCCACACCTCCCATGTCAGATGGAGGGTTGTCTTCCTGCCAGGTCTCACCAGCCCACCCGGTCGGCATCCCTGGAAGACAGAGGCAGTTTCTCCACCAATCGCATTCTGCCCTGCTCTTGAGCCTAAGCAGCACAGACAACGGGCATCCACACACCGTCAAGATGGTTTCCCAGCACTCGGGCAGCAGTGATTACAAATGAAAAATAAAGAAACATTCCTGTCTTCGGGGACAGGGAGGAAAGGACACAAGCTTTCCTAGAAAGGCCCAGGATAATCCATACCACACACGCCTGAGGCCAAATTTCTGATTGAGGGGAGGGGCCCTGCACAAGGATCAGCTCGCAGGAAGAATAGGTCAGCAGCACGATGGTCCCCAAAGGGGCCCTCCAAAGAGTGTTCCCTAAGCTAAGAAATGAGCACACTGTGTATTCTGCAGCTCTGCAGCAGGGAGTGGCCTGTGCCAGTCAGGACCTGTCACCTGGTGTCTGCATCTGCCTTCTGCTTGTTTCCCTGGGAACTGAACTGTACATTCCTATCAGGGCACAATGCCTTGTGAGACCAACGCACAGCCACAGGTATACTTCTTAATGTTTTTTCCTGATGGATAAATAGCCCGTCTGTTATCTGGGATCATCCTTTGTCCAGACTCCATAAAAATTAATTTGAATATGGGTTTTTATGACCCTATGAAATAAAACTGCAATCTTGACCTAATTAGCTGATTTTAAAAACTGGCTACTCACAATGAGATACGACATCATATCCATTAGTGTGGCTATCACTAAACACACACACACACACAAGCATACACACAGGCACACACAGAGACAGAAGCAAGTGTTGGCAGCATGTGGAGAAATCAGAACCCATGTGCACTGCTGGCGGGAACAGAAAAGGGTACACCCATTGTGGAAAACAGTATGGCAGTTCCTCAAAAAATAGCTCTTCTACTTCTGGATATATACCCAAAAGAATTGAAATCAGGGATTTCAACAGATATTTGCACACTCATGTTCATAGCAGCAATATTCATGACAGCCAAGAAAATGAAGTCTCCCAAGTCTTCATCAACAGATGAATGGGTAAACAGAAAGTAGTGTATACATACAGTCAAATGTTAGTTAGCCTTAAAAGAGTGAAATTCTGGCACATTCTAAACATGGATGAACCTTGGAGACATTATGCTAAACGAAATAGGCCGGTCACAAAAATATAAATAGTATATTTCTCCACTTTTATGAGCTGTATAGAGTAGACAAATTCATAGATAAGGAGAGTAGAATAGTGGTTGTCAATGGCTGAGGTGGGGGTGAGTGGGGAGTTATTATTTAATACAAAGTTTCAGTTTGGGAAGATGAAAAAGTCATAGAGATGGGGCAGCTCCTGTGGCTCAAAGGAGTAGGGTGCTGGCCCCATATACCGGAGGTGGCGAGTTCAAACCCGGCCCCTGCCAAAAACTGCCAAAAAAAAAACAAAACAGTCATGGAGATGGATTGTAGTGGTCATCACAGACATTGTCGATATACTTAATGCCACTAAACTATATACCTAAAAATGGTTAAAATGGTACATTTTATATACATTTTACCACAATTAAGAAACTAGCTGCTTATTTAAAATCCTCTATGTCCATCCTTCTTTGAACCAGCAGACACTCTCTCACTTTGCAGATTTCCTTCTAGCCAGGACCTTGAACATATGATATGTGTTCAAAGTCCATTTTTCTAACTTTTCTTGGGAAAAAAAGGCTAAAAGGGGTCCTAAGACCCCTCACATTGCTAATGAAACTGCCCTGTACACAAATCAATAAAGGGACGGAAGGCAAGAACGGGGGTAAGGGTCCCAAACACTCTGTAAAGAAACAGGTCTAGCTAAAAATAATGACAATAATTAGTTACTGCCCATCATCGCCACTCTGGAGTCAAATAGTGGGTAGTCATATAAATTCTTAACTTTCTCCATAGATAACATCATCCTTATGAAACTAACGCTGGTTTCTGAGACATTCTCCAGGCCCCACATTCCAGCGATCGGCTGACTCACTCAGACCAGCAGCCAATACCAAGAACTGACTCAACCCGAATTGTGACCCCAGGAACATAAGAAAATGATTTCTACACCCCTGTAAGTTGCCCTGAACCTAGACAATTGTCCAATTCTCTAATCTTTGACCCACCAAACTATCCTTAAAAACCCTGTCTTTCAAATTCTCAGAGAGGCAGATTTGAGAAATTCCTCCCATCTCCTCACTTAGCATTATCTGGAATTAAACTCTTTCTTGGCTGTAAACCCTGGTGTCTCGGTGTATTGGCCTCCACATGGGCAGTGGGCAAATACACCTGGCTGGACAGCCACACTAGGAATCATATTTTCTGGAAGGTAGACGGATTTGTGTTCAATTCCTTCACAGCATGGAGCAGGCTTTGTACTGTGGCTTAATAAGCAGCGTTTCTGGATTGTCTCACCCCAGGGACCAGTGCTGGGGAGGCACCTGTCACCCATATGTTGACAAAAGTGTCTTAAGAGCCAGGCTATGTCAAAAAGATCAGACAGCAGGTGCAAAGGGCTCGTGAGTACATGCAACATCAAAAAGAGTTTTTCTCAACTCTCATCCCTGTCCATCAAGGAAACTGGGGCAGTGACTTTCTCCAGCAGGAGGATGGCGGGGCCAGCCTCAGGATGGGTCTCCAGATTCCAGGGCAGTCTCCTGCGGCACTGCCACTTCCAGCCTGAAGTGGCAGGCAGGCAGGCCAGGTGACAGGCCTGGTCCACCAGACAGCTGGATGTGGTGGCTGGAGCTCCAGCCTGAGGGACCTCAGGACTGGAAGCCAGACCACTTCCACCTCCCTAGTGGCAGCCCACCCCTCCCAGCACAAGGCCTGGGAGAATTCCCAGAAGTGGGGTAGGGAACAATGGGAGGAAACCCAGAAGGAAGTGCAGGCCCTGCCCCTGAACAGCCCAGTAAGACACTGGCCAGGACTGCTGCTCGCTATTTCCTCCCTGAAACCTCTTTTTGGGTCATGAAATGCACCCCACCCCCCAGCCTTGCCATCGACCTTGAGGCCAGCCCCTCAGAAGGGTGGCTTTATAAGCTCCCTCTTTTGTAGGAGGAAGGGCTGGAGGCAGCAAAACAGACCTAAGGCTGTGGGACCAAGTTCCTATGAATCAGGCAGAGCCAGGGCCTCCTACAGATGGGTAGCACTGAAGTTCGGAACAGGGAGGAGGGACTCGTGGGCAGGGCAGAAGGGTCTGAGGCTTGATTCTGGGAAGCCCTGAAGATCACTCTTGACTCCATTCATTTCTCAGAAGATGGAGGAGACTTGGCTTTATTTAGGGGACCTCAGGCCTGTAGGGCCCAGACCCACCCCATCTGGAGACGACAACTGAGGCCCTGGTTCTAGGGCCAGGTGCCTTCTGCACATCAGGAATGCCACCCACTCAGTGGTGAGTGAGCACCAACCAACGGTCTGGTGGGTGGCAGACAGGATTGACAGGGGCTTGAATGAGGCAAGCAGGGTCTGGGGAGCCCACACAGGGCCTTGGCTGCCTGGAGCCAGCCCTGAGTGTGTGCAGAGCCTGGTGAGTTGGAAAGAAACTCTCAGGAGCTCAGCCCCACCCGCTGCAGCCCACTGACAGAAAAATGCCACAGGCGTTCCCAGCCTCCCCAGACCTGGTCATCCCTCTTGGCTGACCATGAATGTGGCCACTGGAATGCAAGGGCAGGAGAAGCGTGGGGACTGAAAGAGCTGCTGCCATCCCAAGGAAAGAGAAGTCAGGAATCTGCATGGGGAAGGAGAAGCCAAAGCAGCTCACATCTTAACAAGGCACACATTTTTCCCCCATGAAAAACAGAGCTACAGCTAGGCACAGTGCCTTACGCCTGTAGTCCCAGCTACTTGAAAGGCTGAGACAGGATCACTTATGTCTATAAGTTTGAGGTTACACTCCAGCAAGCCTGGACAACAGAGCAAGACCCCATCTCTAAAATATTAACTTGTTTTGTTTTTTAAAGAACTACAGTAGTTCCCAAATTCATCATCCAGTAGTGTATCAGAGATACTGCTATATCAGAGAAGGGAAGGAGACATGGGGTAGTAGCTCCAAATCTTAGACTTAAACAGTATATGGGAGGGCAGAAATTCAGGTGGCCAAGTAACTTTATATAAATGAAGCATGAAGAAATCTAAAGAGTTTTATTTCAAAACTTTGAGCCTTATTATATCATCGTATATTACCTATCATAGAAGATGGGTAAATAAAAGTACAGCTCATTCATGCAAGGGAAGAATACACAGCTATAACTACAGTGTGACGTATACCATTCTTTTATATGGAAAATCTTCAAGAAATGTTGGTAAGTGAAAAAACAAAGTGCAAAAGAGTGTTATACTATGCTACCTACTAAGTAAAAAAGAGGGAAGTCAGAATCTACATTGGCGACTGTGTGATACAAGAACTCTGGAATAGTTCATAAGAAATTAAGAACAGTGGTTACCTGTGGAGGAATAGCAAGAGCTGGATAGATTGGGTACAAAAATAACAGGGAGAGTTTTCATTGCATTTTTAAATATAGTTTCTGTTTATGTAACTCCTTAGAGTTTTTACCAATTCAGAAATTAAACTTAAAGACTAACACCAAAACAGAATTACTCATTCAGCAAATACTTATTTTGCACATGCAACAAAACAAGTCTCTGACCTCATGGGACGTGACATTCTTTTTTTTTTTTTTATTAAATCATAGCTGTGTACATTAATGTGACCATGGGGCACCATACCCTGGTTTCATAGACCGTTTGACACATTTTCATCACACTGGTTAACACAGGTTCCCTCCTACTAGCTGAGAACGTATTAGACACAGTGTGGGCACTTTATAAACACTAGCTCATTCAAACGGACTCTAGTCCAACATGCTAGGTACTGTTACCAGTTCAGTCCAACTAACAGAGAGGAAATTGGGATTGGGGGGGCATCTCACCTGCCTGGTTTCACACAGATAATACAAAGGCTTTGTTTTCACCCCTATGCTGAACCTCCTTGGACTCCTCAGAGTCTCATGAGTTCATCATGAAAGAAACAAAAATGTCCTTGGTTTGCTTAATCCATAGGAAGGGAGCCAGGTTACAAATTTGATCTGGCTCAACTTCTTTGAAACACCTTATTTCAAGCTGTGTAAATCATTCTTTATTTTTTGCATTTCTGATGTTTTGACATCTGGGGACTTGTTGACCTTGGAAGGACTATTCTTTCTAGGGCTACCAATTCCTAGAGATAGTAAGGACCTCCCATCTCCCACTCCATCCCTTCCCTCCCCCGCCCCCCCCAAGCAGGCCTTTCCTTATGCAAACCAGCTGATCTGAGCCCACACCCACCACCTCCTCCACTGGACTATCAGGCTCTGGACTGGATTCCTAATCACCCCAGGGCCAGGTAGCAGCATTGTAGGATAGCCCCTATACCCCAGAGCCCAGTGAAATCATTCAAATTAACCAATCCTAAATCTGCTTACCCTGACTAGCCCATTTCTTCCTGCAGAAACCACAGTAAAAGCCCTTGTGACATTTTCCCCTGGGCCCCCTTGCCTCTTGCCGGACGTGGCACTTCCTTGGGGACCCTGTGCAGTAAAAGCACTGTCCCCTCCTCTTGGGAATTGTGAGTAACAAACTACCTTTTCAATGGTGATCATATCCTACATTTTAAAATACAAACCTGCTTGTCCTTTGTTGAGGAGATCAGGGTGAGTAGCCATTTTTAAAATCCTTTAACTGTACTTTATAGGTGGGTTTAACTTTCATATGAAAAAAGAGACTATACTGGAAGGTCTAGTAGTCTATGTACTAGACAGACACAGCATGTAGAGTTCAGGGGTGGCCTTGAAGGCAGGCCCTAGAGAGGGAAGAGAGGTGGGAGAGGAAGCATCAATATGCGGTCCAGATGTGGCACCACCATCATGGCAGCTGGCTGAGACCCAGGGAGAAGCCAGTGGATCACAGACAGTCAGCCCTGCAGAGGGGCAGCTGGGGACCCCTAAAAGCCAGTGAAAATGGCCTCCATGATTGAAGGGGGGTGTCCAACCCCCCAAGTTACCCCAGACTTTTCCCCAAGCCAGTGGTGCTGGGATCTAAAGAATGAGGGTATGCAGGGCCCAGGCGCCCAGAGGACAGTAGCTCCAGGTGCTAAGAGCCACATTAGCAGCAGGAAGATGGGAGAAGTAGGTACAGGAGACGAAGAAGTGGACAGGAGACAAGCTACTGTCCTGCCAATACCCCAAAGGAAGGTGACCCAGCAAGAGTGGTAGCTCCTGTTCTACTGAGTTCACGAGACACCCTAGGTGGCAAACCTTCAGAGTCACACACACACACACACACACACATGAATCCAATATTTTCAAACTGTGTCTTTCAACCTATAGCAACACTTTGACAATGTTCTTCCTCTCAACTATCTTCCCAAAGTAAATATTTATCATTCAGTGATTAACAGTAAGAGCCCTCAAGTCATCTCTACCTGGATTAGAAACCTAGCTTAGCTGCTTGACAACTGTGCAGAAGTTACATAACCTTTCTGAGACTGTTTCCTCATCTGTAAAGTCATGATTCATTCAACACATATGTAGTGAGCACTTACCATGCTAATCACTTACCATACACTGTTGTAGATACTAAGGATGTTATTGAGAACAAAATGGACAACCACACCCACTGTCAGAATAACACACACTTCAGAAGGTTCTGGTAAAATTTCAGTTACCACACCTAAGGCCCCCAACATGTGCCTGGAGCACAGACAGGGCTTGGAAAATGTCAGTTCCCTTCCTCCCAACCTCACTTGTCATCTGTCTGTTCCCTGCACCTTCCCATCCACCAAATTACGGTAAGAGTCCCATTAGATCATCACTTGAAGTGCTGTCACTAGTTAGAGGTTAGATTTCTTTTTGGTCATTCCTGATGGTAGAATAGAAATAAGACTCAAAATTTCAGGAAGAAAGACCGACTAACAGAAGAAAGGACTTTTTTCTTTTGTTCTGACACCCAGGCTAGAGAACAGTAACATCATCAAAGCTCACAGCAACCTCAAAATCCTGGGCTCAAGCAATCCCCCTGACTTAGCCTCCTGAGCTGCTGAGACTACAGGTGAGTATCACCATGCCTAGCTAGTTTTTCTATTTTTTGTGTAGAAATAGGATTTCCATTCTTTTTCAGGCTGGTCTCAAACTCCCAGCCTCAAATGATCCTCCCGCCTCAGCCTGGAAAAGTGCTGGGATTACAGGCATGAGCCACTGCTCCCTGACTAAAACAAGGACTTTATAAAAGAATACAATGGCCCCAGAATGAGCTTTTTCCTCACTCCAAGATAGAGGACCTGAGGACCCAGAGGTCTTTCAACTCCAAGAGAATGGCCCTGAGGTGAGGGGTGTGGTTCAAGTGAATGCCTGGGTCCAGGGCCACAGTGTAAGGGAACAGGCACCCTCATGGTAAAGATTGATGAGGCAAGAATCGCCCATGAGTGCTAAATCTAGGGGGACATTTTGATGAGAAGCAGAATATATGGACGGTCTTAAAGTAGCTCTTAACAGACTTCAAGGGGGAAAAAAAGAACAGTAAATATACAGTGGAAAAATCAGACACCATCTTGGCCAAGTAATTGAAATCAACATCCCCAGTAAGGAACATTCATGTGCGCCCCCATCCTGAGACACTTAGGCAGTGTTCTGGCCAGGAATTAGTAACCTAGTCTAATCATAATCTAATCACACACAAAAAATCAGACGAACCCCTGTGAAAGTTGTCAGAATCAAAATGGAGCCACTGATATTAAGAAATATTAATATCAGACACATAGAGCCAGGAAAAGCCTGGAGTTCTCATGCTTGTATGCCTGATCAGAAAAAAAAAAACAAAAACTATCGTAAAAGACTGCAAAAATCACAACCTTGCACAAAGGCCATCACAACCATATACAACAAATACCTCTGCAAGGACAAATGTCCAGCAACTGCCTAGCCAACCTCGGATTGGGTCACCTTTGTCATTGACTTTTGTAGCCAAGGATAATTATTTCAAAACAATTGTGTAATCCTCTTTATGTTTTTCTTTAAAACCTTTGCCTTCCTTTACCTCCCTGACAACACACAGTATACTATAGTATGCATATTCTTTTACAAAGCTTTATTCCCGAATAAGTATTAAATCTTTTTTTGCAGAAACAGAATCTCACTATTGCCCAGGCTGGTCTCTAACTCCTAGCCTCAAGCAATCCTCCCACCTCAGCCTCCCAAAGTGCTGGTATTACAGGCACTAAGCCACAGGCCTGGCCTATTTTAGAGAGCTCCTCTCTGTTTGTTATTTAGGTTGACACCCCAAA
Organism: Nycticebus coucang; assembly: GCF_027406575.1. Classification (NCBI taxonomy): domain Eukaryota; kingdom Metazoa; phylum Chordata; class Mammalia; order Primates; family Lorisidae; genus Nycticebus; species Nycticebus coucang. The sequence continues at coordinate 70,103,937 of NC_069783.1, read as the reverse complement.
TGAGGAACATTCTATTTTTTTTAAGTAGAGGTATTACATTATTCAAAAATGTAAATTGTCATAAGGGACAAAGACTGTGGAAATGTTCCAGATTAAAGGAGGCTCTGGAAATATGATAACTAAATTCAGCACAAGATGGTAGGCTGGATCCTATACTAGGGGAAGGGGGAAAGGAAGATTGCTATAGAAAACATTATTTGGCCCACTGACAGGACTAGAATACAAACAGTAGACTATGGTATCCACATTAAATTTACTAAACCTGATAGCTGTATTGTTACTGTATAAAAAGAATATCCCTTTTCTTAAGAAATACATCCTGCAGTATTGAGGGGTAAAAAGCCATGATGAATATGACTTCCCCTCAGATGGGAGAAAGAGGGAAAAAGAAGGATGAGGGATGGCTCTTGCCTGCAATCTTAGCACTCTGGGAGGCTAAGGCAGGAGGATTGCTTGAGCTTAGGAGTTCAAGACCAGCCTGAGCAAAGTGACAGGAGGTCACCCCATCTCTACTAAAAATAGAATTAGCCAGGTGTTGTGTTGGGCACCTGTGGTCTCAGCTACTTGGGAGGCTGAGGCAGGAGGATGGCTTGAGCCCAAGAATCTGAAGTTGTTGTGAGCTAGGCTGAGACTATGGCACTCTAGTCCAGGGACACAGCAAGACTCTATCTTAAAAAAAAGAAAAAGAGAAGGAAGGAAGGGGGAGGGAGGGAGAGAGGGAAGGGATGGGACAGAGAGAGGGAGGGGATGAGACGGGGAGGGAGAAATAAAACAAGCGGAGCAAATGTTAACAATTAATTTATCTGAGCAAAGAGTATATGGATGTTTTTTGTACTGTTTCTGCAACTTTTCCATAAATTTGAATTTTTTTCTAGTGCTCCAGAAGAGTCACCGTGTGTCAGTTACTCATTCTTTATCTTTGAAACTAAGAAACTGACAGGTCAGTTAAACTATATATCATATATTACAACAGCGCAACTCATTGCTGACTCAGCTGTATCTTCCCCTTCTTCAATTCAGCAAGTCAGGCAGAGAGAGAATCCTGACCTAGGAGGATACATGCACACCCTTAGGAGGTTTCGGCACACAGGGAGGGAAGCACCCCTGAGCTGAGCCCCCTCCAGCCTCCCGCTCTGCATGCCTGGCAGGGAGGGGCAGGAAGCCAAGGTCAGGCACTCCACACCCCCTGCGCCCACCTTGCAGCCTTCCTGACAGTATCTGACTTCCCAGGGGCTGCCCAAGGAGAACTCTAAATAGTTTTTCACTCAGTCCAGAGAAGAAAGACAAAAGAAAAATTATTCTGAAACCCAGGGATGTCCTGGACAGAATCCAGGGCAAAATATAGTTATAAAAATCCTTGAGAATAGGGATTTGGTCAACATTTCCGAGGCTGATGAGAACAATGGGGTAATGAACTGTAAATACTCCTGCCCCAAGCAGCCTCCAAGGATTCTAAAACAGGGTGTGCCAAACCAGCTTGCTAAAGCCAACGGCTGAACTTATGCCTACTTGCCCCAACTTCTAGCCACAGCAAAGGGCCACTCTGCCTTTTTAAATGTCTGTACGAAAACAGATAGATCTGCGCAAATGTCATTCCCATGTGACAACACAACTGATGACAGGTAATGAGCAAAGAGAAAAAAATCCTCCATACATAAAATAAACAAGGGTTAATATCCCTAATAAAATTCCAAATACATAAAATCACTATGAATTAACAAGAAAGAGACAAGTGACCCAGAATATAAGAATTGGCATTCACAGAAGAAATACAAATGAACAATTAGCACAAGAATAAGATGTTCAACTTTACAAGTAGTCAAGAAACACAAATTACAATATTTTAGGGAGTTTTTTGCCCATCGTGGTAGCAAAATTAAGAGATTGGCAGCCACTTTTTAACACTGTCAGTAAACACTAATTAAGACATTTTTGAAAAGAAATTTGGCAGCATCTACAAATATTGTATATGCTCATATCCTTTGATCCAGTAATCCTATTTCTAAGAACCTATTCTCAAAAAACAAAAACCAACATAGCATAAGAACATAAACATGTTTGGACAAAGATGTTCATTGGATAATCATTAGAGAACAAGAAATTGAGAGGAAGCTAACCATCTAAACTCATCAATAGTGAGCAGTGGGGTGCACCCAATACTGTGGATACCACATAACCATTTTTTTTATTGTTAAATCATAGCTGTGTACATTAGTGCAATCAAGGGGTACAATGTGCTGGTTTCATATACAATCTGAAATATTCTCATCAAACTGTTCAACGTAGGCTTCATGGCATTTTCTTAGTTATTATATGTAGACACTTGTATTCTGCCTTTACTAAGGTTCGCCTGTATCCATTCTAAGATGCACGAAGGTGTGGCCCCACCCATTACCCTCCCTCCACCCTAACCTCCCCCCTCCCTTCCCCTTCCTTGGCCCTTTCCCCATAGTCTTGTGCTATAGTTGGGTTATAGATTTCATGTGAAAGCTATAAATTAGCTGCATAGTAGGGCTGAGTACATTGGATACTTTTTCTTCCATTTCTGAGATACTTTGCTAAGAAGAATATGTTCCAGCTCCATCCATGTAAACATGAAAGAGGTAAGTCTCCATCTTTCTTTAAGGCTGCATAATATTCCATGGTATACATGTACCACAATTTGCTAGTCCATTCGTGGGTTGATGGACACTTGGGCTTCTTCCATGACTTAACGATTATGAATTGGGCTGCAATAAACATTCTGGTACAGATGTCTTTGTTATATTGTGATTTTTGGTCTTCTGGGTATAAACCTAGTAAAGGAATTATAGGATCGAATGGCAGGTCTATTTTTAGGTCTCTAAGTATTCTCTAAACATCCTTCCAGAAGGAACGTATTAGTGTGCATTCCCACCAGTAGTGTAGAAGTGTGCCCTTTTCTCCACATCCATGCCAACATCTCTGGTTTTGGTATTTTGTTATGTGGGCTACTCTTACTGGGATTAGGTGATATCTCAAAGTAGTTTTGATTTGCATTTCTCTGATGATTAAGGATGATGAGCTTTTTTTCATGTGTTTGTACATCGTGCGTCTGTCTTCTTTAGAGAAGTTTCTCTTCAAGTCCCTTGCCCACCCTGAGATGGGATTACTTGTTCTTTTCTTGCTAATACATTTGAGTTCTCTGTGGATTCTGGTTATTAGACCTTTATTGGAGGTGTAACCTGCAAATATTTTCTCCCATTCTGAGGGCTGTCTGCTTGCTTTACTTACTATGTTCTTAGCTGTGCTGAAGCTTTTTAGTTTGATCAGGTCCCAGTAGTGTATTCCTACTGTGAAAGGAATAGAGTCCTTGACTGTTTTTTTGGCTTTATATATAAAGGCTACAGATTTATGGGTGTTGATTTTGTAGCCTGAGACATTGCTGTATTCCTTGATCACTTCTAAAAGTTTTGTAGTAGAATCCCTAGTGTTTTCCAGATACACAATCATATCATCTGCGAAGAGTGAAAGTTTGATCTCTTCTGACCCTATGTGGATACCCTTGATTGTCTTTTCTTCTCTAATTGCAATGGCTAAAACTTCCATTACAATGTTAAAGAGCAATGGAGACAATGGGCAAACTTGCCTGGTTCCTGATCAAAGTGGAAATGATTTCAATTTAACTCCATTCATTACAATATTGGCTGTGGATTTGCTGTAGATGGCCTCTATCAGTTTAAGAAATGTCCCTTCTATACCAATTTTCTTAAGTGTTCTGATCATGAAGGATGCTGGATATTATCAAAAGCTTTTTCTGCATCAATTGAAAGAATCATATGGTCCTTATTTTTTTAGTTTGTTTATGTCCTGAATTACATTTATAGATTTACATATATTGAACCAGCCTTGAGAGCCTGGGATAAATCCCACTTGGTCATGATGTATAATTTTTTTGATGTGTTGTTGGATTCTGTTTGTTAGGATCTTATTGAGTATTTTAGCATCAATATTCATTAGTGATATTGGTATATAATATTCTTTTCTTGTTGGGTCTTTCCCTGGTTTGGGGATCAAGGTGATGTTTGCTTCATAGAATGTGTTGGGTAATATTCCTTCTTTTTCTGTATTTTGGAAGAGGTTTAGTAATATAGGTACTAGTTCTTCTTTAAAGGTTTGGTAGAATTCTGACGTAAAGCCATCTGGTCCTGGGCTTTTCTTTTTAGGGAGATTTTGTATAGTTGATGCTATTTCAGAACTTGATATAGGCCTGTTCAATATTTCCACTTCGTTCTGGCTAAGTCTTGGTAGGTGGCATACTTCCAGGTATTGGTCAATTTCTTTCAGATTTTCATATTTCTGAGAGTAGAGTTTCTCGTAGTATTTGTTAAGGATTTTTTGAATTTCTGAGGGGTCTGTTGTTATTTCATCGTTACCATTTCTGATTGATGAAATTAGAGATTTTCTTCTTTTTTTCCTAGTTAGGTTGGCCAAAGGTTTATCTATTTTATTGATCTTTTCAAAAAACCAACTTTTGGATTTATTGATCTGTTGTATAATTCTTTTGTTTTCAATTTCATTTAATTCTGCTCTGATTTTGGTTATTTCTTTTCTTCTGCTGGGTTTGGGGTTGGAGTGTTTTTCCTTCTCCAGTTGCTTGAGATGTCCCATTAAGTTATTAATTTCTGTTTTCTTGAGGAAGGCTTGCAGTGCTATAAATTTCCCTCGTAGGACTCCCTTTGCAGTATCCCAGAGGTTCTGATAATTCGTGTCTTAATTGTTGTTTTGTTCCAAAAATTTGGTGATTTCCTTCTTAATCTCGTCTATAACCCATCTATCCTTCAGCATTAGGTTGTTTAGCTTCCATGTTTTTGTATGGGTATGCAGGATCCTATTGTTATTGAGTTCAACTTTTATTCCGTGATGGTCCAAGAAGATGCAAGGAATAATATCTATTTTTTTTAATTTGCTGAGGTTAGATTTGTGGCCTAGGATGTGGTGGGTTTTGGATCATGTTCCGTGGGCTGATGAGAAGAATGTGTATTCAGTTTTGTTGGGATGAAATGTTCTGTAGATGTCTGTTAAGTCCAGATGTTGAATGGTTAAGTTTAAATCCAAAATTTCTTTGCTTCGCTTCTTTTTGGAGGATCTATCCAGCACTGCTAAAGGGGTATTAAAATCTCCAACTACTATGCAACTGGAGGAAATCAAGTTGCTCATGTCTGTTAGAGTTTCTCTTATAAATTGAGGTGCGTTCTGGTTGGGTGCATAAATATTAATAATTGAGAACTCATCATATTGAGTATTACCTTTAACAAATATGAAGTGTCCATCCTTATCCTTCCTTATTTCAGTTGGTTTAAAGCCTATTGCCTCTGCAAATAGGATAGCAACGCCTGCTTTTTTCTGCTTTCCATTTGCCTGGAGTATAGATGACCATCCCTTCACCTTGAGTCTATATTTGTCTTTTAATGTAAGATGCGATTCAAGTATGCAGCAGATATCTGGCTTGAGTTTTTGTATCCAGTCAGCCAACCTGTGCCTCTTTAGAGGACGATTTAAACCATTCACATTAATTGAGAATATTGATAAACCTTTCAAGAATCTGGTGGACATTTTTAATCCTTTTGCAACTGTGGAAGTTGGAATTTGATCAGAATTTTCTGGGTGGGTTTACTTTTGTGGTGGAGAATTATGCTGGTCTTTATGGAGGATAGGTCTGAGAATATCCTGGAGAACTGGTTTAGTTATGGCAAATTTCTTCAACATGTGAATGTCATTAAAGTATTTAATTTCTCCGTCATAAATGAAACTCAGTTTAGCTGGGTACAGGATCCTGGGTTGAAAGTTATTTTGTTTTAGGAGATTAAAAGTCGATGACCATCCTCTTCTAGCTTGAAAGGTTTCAGCAGAGAGATCTGCAGTTATTCTAATATTCTTGCCCTTGTAGGTGATGGTTTTCTTTCGTCTGGCTGCTTTTAGAATTTTCTCCTTCATATTAACTTTAGTGAAATTGATTATGATGTGTCTGGGGGATATCTTATTCGGGTTGAGTCATGCTGGAGTTCTGAAACTGTCTGGTATCTGAATTTCAGAATCTCTTGGCATGTCTGGAAAGTTATCCTTCATAATCTCATGGAGAAGAGACTCTGTGCCTTGTGAAGTCACTTCATTGCTTTCGGGGATCCCTATAAGATGAATATTGGTTTTCTTTGCATTGTCCCAGAGCTCTCTGAGAGAGTGATCTGTTTTTGCTCTCCATTTCTCTTCCTCTTTGAGAGTTGGGAGCATTCGAAATCTTTGTCTTCAATGTCAGAAATCCTTTCTTCTGCTTGCTCCATTCTGTTGCTGAGGGATTCTATTGTGTTTCTCAAATCTTTGAGGGCTGCAACTTCTTGTCTCAATGTGTCAATATCTTTGGTCATGTGGTCTTTGAATTCGTTGAATTCTTGAGATATCTTTTGGGTTACTGCTTAGAATTCTAATTCGATTTTATTTGCTATCCAGATTCTGAATTCAATTTCTGACATCTCAGCTATTTGTTTGTGCATGGGATCTTGTGCTGTGTCTGCCCCAATGATCCTTGGGGGAGTTGATCTACTCTGATTATTCATATTGCCAGAGTTTTTCTGTTGATTTTGCCTCATGGTTGTTTTTCACCATTGCCTCTGGCCATCCTCAGAGTTGGGGAGGTGTCTCTCCATGATTAGACCCCAGTGGGATCACTCTATTGTTGCTGGATCTTTGTGGGGAGTGACCCTGTGTAGTTCCTCTGCAGGTGCCCCAGCTAAGGAGTTCCGGTTGTGGAAGCAGCTTCAGAGTGTGACACACCCAGATCCAGCCACAGGGCGGGAAGTGGTACACACAGTTCTTGGAGTGCCTGGTGCCCAGTGAGTTTGGCACAGAGAGCCCAAGGCTCCAGCAGTCTCTGACCAGGAGAAGGGCTCTGCACAGAGGCAGGGAGGGCTCTGGAGGGCACGCAGCTACCAGTGTCCCTGGCCATATGAGCAGGCCAGTGTGGAGGCAGGGAGGGTAGAGGAGGGAGGGAGGGAGGATGCGGGGTTGTGTGGTTCCCATAGTTCCTGGTCAAGGCATGCAGAGGCCCAGTGGGCACAGCTCTTATGGAGGTCTGGGTGGTGCCAAAACCAGGAGTTTGAGGTTGTTATAAGCTGTGATGCCACAGCACTCTACCTAGGGCAACAGCCCAAGGCTCCAGTGTGCCAAAACCGGTCTCACTCTGCCCCTGAGGGTTAAGGCTGTAAGGAAGCTCAGTCCCCACCTTTAGGCTGCTCAGTCACCAGATTACTAGCTCCCACCTGATCCTTGCTCTGCAACCCTGAGGGCGGAGCTTGCCAGGGCAGTTCTCTCACAATGGCTTCCTGCAGCCCACAACTGAATACTGTTAGCTCCATCCGGCTCAGCGACTCAGTCTGGGGCCCTAGACGATGCCCAAAGTTCTCCGCACTCCTGCTCAAGCTCTGCCCAAGGCAGTTCAACTGAGTGCCAAGTCCAAAAACACTGAAACAGTTCACAGGCAAGGCCTTTCTGGTTTGCAGTCTCACTGCTGCTTGTACTTACAGTTGCCGGTGGGATTAGGTCAATCAAACACACGCAACCACTTGCCAGTTTTCCACCGTTTTTGTCCTCCTCTTGGGGTCCAGAAGTCCCTTGCTGACTCCCTATATCCTCAAAGGGATGATTATAGGCAGATCCCACCAGCCAGAGATGCCTGGAATCTTATCTCCCCAGACTCACCATGCCCAGTTGCAGTGAAGCTGTTACTCGGCCACCATCTTGTTCCACGCCACATGTAACCATTTTAAAAGGAGGTTGACATGCTGGCCAGTGACCTACTGACCTGAGAAAAGGTCCATGATGACGTGACAAAAAGCGAAGTGAACACCAGTATGTATATTCCATGTTTTATTACGTTAATATGTATCCATGTACTCAGATGCTTGCACATATTTAGGAAAAGTCAAAAAAGATATGCGCCCAATTATTAACAAGGGGCACCTCTGGAGGGAAAAGAAGAAATGTATGGGTGGAAGGTGGGAGAACTTGCCCCCCTTTTTAATATAACTTTTTAAGAATGGAGTTTATGTATACTTACAAAAACAACTTACAATTTTTCAATTCTTACAGGAGTTTTTAATTTTTTTAAATAAAAGTGCACACGCACAGTATGCAATGTGTTAGCATGCACTCATGTACAGCCATGTGTTCCATGGGGCATGCACGTGGTGTCCACACATTTGTGGGGTTTATATATGTGCATCAGCAGGGATCCTGCTACCACCGTCAACCCCCATGTTCTGAACACCTTCAATGTTCCTAGCACTGAGTAGGCATTTGACATACATTCAGTGTGTCATTTACAATTGTAACATAGGTACTCATTGTCATTGTCCTGATGAGGAGACAGAGGTTCAGAGAGGTCCAGGTCACAAACAGTGCCAGGATGGAACCTCACAGTGAGGTCCCAGAGCAAAGCCCCTGACCCTCATTCTCAAGCCACCAACATTGGCCTGCTCAGCTCTGGTCAACAGGCTGGGGACTCTAGACCACCTGTTCCTCCAAGCACAGAATCCCTCAAAGGTGTGGGTGACTGGCCCCAGCTGACCAGTGCTCCTCTCCCAGTGCCTCTGCCATCTCCAGTGCATTCCTACTCTAAAGGACCAATACGCACATCCTGTTAGCTCCTTCCTAGGAAATTCCATATAGTAAGTTCATTGTCACAGGAGGCATCAAGCCACCCTAACCTCCATCCTAGGGGCACTAAGGCCTGCTCTGGCTCAGAGATGTCCTCATAGGAGAGAGTCAACTATGTCAGGAAGACTCACCATTCCCAAAATATCTTTTGGAAGCCTACAGTGGTGCCTGGATGCTAACTGTTAGCACTTCCCTTCTTGAATCTGATTTCAAGATTCTTCTTTTTTAAGTACAAAAGGAGGCAAGAAAATCCATCATTTTCTGCTGCACCCCTTTTAATGAAAGGATTTGTTCTGTAAAATTTGGATTCAGTCAAAAGGCTGCACTTAAAGACCTGGAAGCCCACAATTTCCTTAAGGATTCAGGTTCCCCTCCCCTGGCTTGGCTATAAAGCAGCATCCCCCATGTTCCTAAGAAAGAGGGAAACATTAAACCACACCTAAGAGTATGGGGGAGAGGGAGAGGGTGATTGATGGGCAGAGGGAGGGTGATTGGTGGGATTACACCTGTGGTGCATCTTACAAGGGTACATGTGAAACTTAGTAAATGTAGAATATAAATGTCTTAACACAATAACTAAGAAAATGCCAGGAAGGCTATGTTGACCAGTGTGATGAAAATATGTCAAATGTTCTATAAAACCAGTGTATAAAAAAAAAAACACCTGCCACCTGTGAATTAGCAGGATTTAGTCCTTTTCCAGCGGGAGGGAGCACAAGGGATGAGGGAAAAGGACTCAAGGGCACAACAAACATAGGGAGCACCCACTGCGCCAGGCCCCTTCAATGTACTTTTGCGTTGATTGAATACTCCCTAAGGGGGGAAGATAGCAAGGCTCAAGGAGTTGAGATGACCTGCCCGTGGCCACACAGCTGATGGAACTAGACCCTGGCTCTTCTCGAAGTCCACATTCATTCCACCAGACCAGGCAATGTGGCTCAAATGTGGGGGAGGAGGAGGAAGGAAAGGGAGCACTGGCACCCGGGAAGGTTCCCCAGTGGCCTCCCAGGCCCCCAGCCATTTTCAGGTGCCGTTATTAATGCTCAGACCACAGGGAAGATGAAAGCAGACAGCATCTGTGTGTGGGTAATATGTCCCTGATGCCCCACTTTATAGCATCACCAGGTTAATAAAAGGTAGTGAGAGGATCACACTGTTCCAAAGAAAATGCCACCATGAACTCCTAGAGGAAAGCTTCTTTAAGGCAATCACATGCCTCCGACTGAGCGTGGTGTGAATGAGGGTCTCCTGTACTGCTCGTTTAAAGCAGCAGCGTAGACCGACCAGACAAAATACTGCCCAGTTACATTTGCATCGCAGACAAACAGTGCATCATGATTTAATATTATCATGTTACATTCAATATTTGGGACCTCCTCGTTTAACTGGGCTGACTCTGGTCCCCCTGCCCAGAGCCTGGTTAGGCCTGAGGCTAGTGAGTTACTGCAGCGAAGGTGAGCTTCATTTTGACTCCGGTGTTTTGCCAGGTGAATGTTTTGATCCTAGAGATTTCTGCTTCTCTGTTTGTATTTATATTTAGCAAAATTTTAAATAGACAATACACCTGCATTAATTAATTTCCACTGGAGAGACATTTTCTAGAAAAAATTAAATTAAGCCAGTTTAACGTGTTGATGCTGTTGATACGTCTTCTATATAGTGCAATTAAACTATTTCTCTTTTATCATCTTTATTTTCATTTTATCAAAGTTGTTTTCACAGGGAACAATTATTCTCTGTTTAAATTTCCCAGCGCAGATTTAAGAAATAAAAATCTGGGCAGCAATCGTCTGATTTCTTTTCTGAATGTATTTATCGTCGGTAATTCTTTACGAGGTTTTTGTTTCTAGTCCTTATCTTAAACATTGTATTGTTTTTAAATTTTAAGCCTTTTTAATTCTGTGAAGGCAAAAGTGGAAACCTAATAAATACATGTATATATAAAAAAAAGAAAGAAAAATTTGAATTTTTATTTTTTATTTTTGGTCCATATCAAGTTTTATCAAATACTACTCCTTGCTGTTTTGAGTTTTCTCTTATGGAATTATTTCTATTAAGTCCAATTTTCCTGGGTCATCATTCACCATTATCAACAGGATCCACCAGTGTGTTTTTCATTTCTTTAGCAATTTTACCACATTCAGCTTCAGCCATTATCATTTCATGGTAATTGTTTTGTCAACAATGACATGAACAATTATAAGAGTGACCATTTGTATTTCTTAGCTTATCCATGAAAAAATCAAGAGAGAGCCCTTTCAGAGGTGTTGGCATTGCTCTAATTCAGTGGGTACACAGTAGCCTCCCTTGGTGACACCTACAGCCCCCTCCAGGGGTTCTTGTTTAATCAGCTTGATGTGGAGCACAGACTCTAATATTTTTAAAGTTTCTAGGCCATTTTTTGTGTGTGTCAAAAACTGTTTATTTTACTTAATTGACTTTAGAAAATCTGTTTAATAACAGGAGTTAAGAATGTATATTCATTTGCCAGATGGACATGATAATAAATTTGACAACTAGAGTGACTATGATAAAATAAATACATTTTTTTGGCAGGATTAGACTCTCCTAGGCCATTTTAAGACACAGCCAGGGTTGGAACATGGGATGTTCTAAACATCCAGAATGGCTCTGTCCAACACAGTAGCCAGTAGCCACGTGTAGTTAATCAAACAAAAATCATTAAAAGTAAGTAAAATGTAAGATTCAGTTTCTCACTTACCCTAGTCAACACAGATACAACACTGTCATCATCTCAGAGAGTTCTAGTGGGCAGCACTGTTCTGGAGTCCAGGTCAGTGGCTCTTAGCATAGGCCGAACAAAGGAAACAGCTGCATCTGGGGGGTTGGTGATGCCACACTGGCCCTGCCCTGAATCAATTAAATCAGGACTTCCACTGGACCTAGGCACTGGCATGTACAAAAGCTGCCCAGGTGATTCTATTGTGTGGCCTGGATTAGGAACTCCCGGGGTGAACATTTTAGGGGCCAAAACACCCAGTCAGGGACCAGAATCGTCTCCCCCAGCTTCCCCTGAAGTTGGCTCAGAGGTCCCTAAGTCTTAAGGCTACCCCTCTCATGGGGGGGTGCCAAGCGGCCCGGAGGCAGCTCCTAGATCGATGCTCCCTTTCTAAAGTGTGGAGGGCTTCTCTGGTATGTCTAATGAGGTCACCCAAATACTGCCAGGGGTCATTAGGGAAAACACAGAAGGGCAAATACCCCAGAAGCCACCAGAAGAGAGGAAAGTATGGGTGGGGACCGAGGAGAAGAAAAAAATGAAAGGGGAGCAGGAAGGAAAAGAAGCAAAGTAGACTTGCGGAGACAGAGGTTTGGGGAGAGACTTAGCAGGAATGAGGGAGGCATTGCCGGGACATCTAGAAGCAGACAGAGGGAGAAGAGGCTAGGCAAAGGTGGGCAAAGAGAGTTACCAACTGCCCAGGTGAACTCACAAGACATGCCCAGGACCCCCAGAAATGAAGAGGTGGCTGCATGGCACCCCAGTTGAAGACAGCAACAGTCACCACTAGCCCCAACCCCGTGTCCCTATTTGCTTCCTGACCAGACAGTGACAACTTGAGGGCAGGGAGGAGGCATTTATTTTAAAATGCTCATTGAAATGAATTCTCCAACAATTTTGCCTTTTCTTTGAAACTTTAAAATGTCACTTGTTTGTTCTTGTCACTTCTTGGTATTTTTTTTATTTAAGCAATTTTAGAATTTTAATGCTTCTAGTCCCTGATCCTTTTCTCACATTTCATGTGTAAGGTGAAAGTACCTTGTGGTGTAATCATGGGGCATCACAGAACTCCCTGCAGGTACCCCGCCCCCAGGGGATCCTCATTCCTCCCACTGTGCTCCTCATTCACTCCCAGCACAAGGCCAAAATTCAACCCTTTCCTCTCAGCACAGTGTTGTTTGGGCAGCCCCTGACAGTCTTTAGAGATTGATGAATGTAAGTTTAAATTTCAATTCAGTTTAAGTAAAATTTAAGTTTTAATTGCTTGAAATCCAAAATTGAGATGTGTTTAGAAAACTTAAAAATTACATCCAGTAGTTATATCAAAAAGAAGTTTCTGCTAAATTGGTAAGTTTAGTGAATTAGCACTTCAGCATTTCAATGTTTGAGAAACTGATATCCAGCAAGCTGGCCCTGCAGTCAACTGGTCTTGCGGGAACTGTTGTTCAGGGAGCCAGCTGCCTCCCACCAGCCAGAGGACACCCACAAGAGCCCCAAGATTCAATACATCCTGCCGCCAGGTAACTTCTGACCCACAAGGATAGCCCATATGTGTCCCCAACCCACTGTCACCCTGAGAGCCAACCAGGCCCTTGAATTGATCAAAAATATGTTCATAGCTCCTGCTCTCATCTTGCCTTCCTGGTCTCAGAAATCTCCCCACAGGGCCTATAAAAATGCTGAGTAGGATAATGAAAATGAAATGTGTGTTTCCTCTGTGTGCCCTGCAGTAACTGTCTTGTCTACCCCTAGACTAAGCTCTCAACTCCAGCATCATCAGGGGAACCGAACTCTCCAGAAGGGCCCAGCACCCACCTGAGGCTTCCAGGGGCCTCTGAAAGGTGCAGGGGGCTCAGTGATTGACATGTCCATCATGTTTTAAAAACCTACCCTCCAATCCCCACTCCACCACCACCATCACTAGACTTTAAGAAAACTGCTCAATCTCTTGGAGCCTCAGTGTCCCCATCTGTAAGGATTAGAGTGTACAGTAGTACCTAACTGATTGAAAAGTTCTTGTATATAAGACTCAGGACCAACCACTTGGCTAAGCTTTTGGCAGGTATCAGTTATTATTATCCTTGGCCAGGCCATAGAGACATCCCCACCACTGGCAGTCCAGCCCCACTGCTCCCTTCTCAATGAGCCACACATGCCATAAGACTGGGTCCCACCTGTAAGACCTGCTCCAGACTGCCTTCCACACACACACTGGACACTAGAGCATCCTCCCCTTCTCACGTCTTCATAGCCTCCCCCTGCCTCCAAGTCAGTCTGAGTGGCCCTCCTTCAGGAAGCCTTCGAGGACTGCCCGGTGTCCAGAGTTGCTCCTCCCTGACCTGCAGGCTACTATTGCTGCTTGTCAAAAGCTGCCTTGTCTTGCACAGAGCGTCTGTGCTAGAAGGCAGCTTGGCCAGAATGATTCCAACCCCTGCTCCCTGGGCAGGTGGGGGCTGCTGAGGTCCAGAGCTGGACAAGACGGGCCCAACATGGCCTGAGCAGAAGGCCTGGGCCCCACACCTTGCAGTCCCACCTTTGGAGGGCCCAGTGAATGTGCTCCAGCCTCCCACACATATCACACTGTACACAGCCATAGAGGGACATGGACCTTGGGGTTTTCTTCCAAGCTTTTAAGATTTTAAAATTTCCAGGTGCTTTGCAGCCTAAGACCCTCATAAGCCTTCCTTAGGTTCCTGAATCCTCCTCTTCCTTTCCCCTGCTCTTCTCCCCCAACCCAGGGAACATGGGCTTCCAGGCCTCAGACACCAGCTAACCCAGTTCCCAAACAAAAGCTCCCCTGCGAGTGAGTCACAGAACAGAAAGCCCATGGCTGGAGCTTATGCCAAGACCTCAATAACTAGCACAAGCAGCACTGGATACAGCATACCCTGTCACACCTGCAGGGGTCTCTGAACACCCACAACATCCAAAGTACATCACATGCATCTCCATGACTTGTGTTTTCCAGCCCACCGACACCCACAACCAGCAGGCAGGTCTACCAATTTGCAGATTGGCCTGGTCCTGCCCACCCCATCCTGTACACAGCCCAGGAGGTCAATGGCAAGGGAAGGAACCCATTTTCTGCCTAGAGAGCCTGCTTTTGACACCATAATTTTGCTCCTCCTATTCCCCCCACTAGGAAACCATCTCCACCATATGCATGAAATAACTCAACAGAAAATCCAGCACAGGAAGGTGCCCAGTCAAGGTTAGCCAGGCTCTGACTTTTAAACTACAAATCTCACCTCGAGTGCTACTCCCACGAAGCCTTCCTCAATAGCTCCCTGCTGCTTTGCTAGTTGCTGCTTTGCTTTTCCTGCCTGCCTCCTGGAGGTGTCACTGCCCTCACCAGCCCAAACCGGGCAGGGAGAGAGAGCCTGCCCCAGAAGCCTCTGGGCTGCAGCAGCCGGAGGTGAGCCTTCCTGCTCCCTGGGGCACACATACTGTCTTGGCAAGTGCATAGACACCTGATTCAAGCCCATCTTCCCTCCACTGCAGGCTGGGCAACTCAGCTTTACCCACAGCTAAGTTCCTGAGGCCATAGCCACGCTTCTCCTAGCACTACCATGGGGTAGAAAGGCAATCCTTATAACGGCTGAATTGAAATCCCAGCTCTCTGGAGCCCAGATTCTGCGGTCCACATGCACCTGCACCTTCAAGCCACAGAGTCCCCAGCCCACCTCACCTGTTCCTCCCCATCGTCTCATGGTCTTTGACCACCACGTGAAGTTCAGAACCCTGGTCCAGGGGGATGCCTTTAAGGTCCCACTCAAAGCCCTGTAAGAAAAGGAGAAAAGGCATCTTAACCCATGGCCCCTAGAAGAGACTGCACTTGGTTCACCCTCATGCCCCTAAAGCACTGAATCGACATCCATCAATGATTCTAGAGCTTGGGTGGAAGGATGGACAGATGGAAAAAGGGACGGATGGATGGATGAGTACCAGAGCTCCAGAGTCTCAGTGGTAACAGAGCTAAAAGTAAAAAGGGAGAGAAAGAGGGCAGACTCTCATAGCCCCCTCTCCCAACTCAATTCCAACCCACCCCTAACCAGGACAGGAACGGGGCTAGGAAAATGCCAGGTGACCCTGCAGGATTCCCAGGGACCAAGATCACTGTGTTCATCCAGAAGCCAGGCCCCTGGTGGGCAGCATAGTTTAGTGCCACTTTCAGTACTACCTACCGACATTGAGTAGGCCCAGCCAGAGCAAAGGCTTCCTTGGGCATCCCCCCCACCCCATCCATGTAGGCAGCCAGAGCTCGCAAGGGACCACCAGGGAGCCCTATTTTCAGGGAGGTGACTGAGGGGACAGAAGCCAACAGCCAGAAGAGGACCTGGTTAATCAAGGAGGGCTGTGGGAAGAGGTGAACTCTGGGCAGGGAGAACAGCCTGTGTGAGGGAGACAGGCAGGGAGTCCTAAATACACTCCATAGGTTAAGACAGCTGAGAAACAGAGACAAAAAAATCCCTACTCCTCTCCATTTACTTGGCCGGCCAGGCCACAACCCTCCTCCCAGGTCCCTAGAGCTAGGAAGAACACTTAGCTGGCACTCTGGGCCAGCAGCCCCTCCCCCCTCAAGGACACCACTGAGAAAGCCACCTTCTCCACAAGTCCCCTAACTTGTCCCTGCAGAGACAATGGCAGCAGAGAGAAAGAAAAGGAGGGAGAGTGAAAAAATTTACAGACCTCATTCCACACGGGGTTCACGCTGTTCTTGATGACTTTGGTTCTCTTCTTCACCCCTGCAAGAGACACAAAAGGGAAAATGGAAGGACACATCAAACCCTGCCCCTTCCTCAGAAGCAAATTCAGTTTCTGAGACACACGCTTCAGCTTAGCCGTCAAGGGAATTCTCATAAAACCAACAAATTCCCTGAGAATCCCACCAGTCTCCAATGAATGCCCAAGGCCAATCACACAACTTCTGTCAGCTCCAGAATCAGGAAACAGCCAATCAGAAAGATGGTTCTAAAAGAAAACACTCAGGCAGACCCTCCTTAATGAGTTTGTTATTGTTAGTCTTGGCTCTTTAAAGTTTTAAAGAGTCTTGGCTCTTTATTTTTTTTTAATAAAGTGTTTTCATTGTAAATTTTCTGATTCTAGAAATAAATAGTCTTCCTAGAAAATAATGTATTTTCCTTTTGAAAAGCACCCATCTCGGGCAGCGCCTGCGGCTCAGTGGGCAGGGCGCCGGCCCCATATACGGAGGGTGGCGTGTTCAAACCCGGCCCGGCCAAACTGCAACAAAAAAATAGCTGGGCGTTGTGGCGGGCACCTGTAGTCCCAGCTGCTCGGGAGGCTGAGGCAAGAGAATCGCTTAAGCCCAGGAGTTGGAGGTTGCTGTGAGCCGTGACGCTACGGCACTCTACCGAGGACAATAAAGTGAGACTGTCTAAAAAAAAAGGAAAGAAAAGCACCCACCTCCACATACTGTACCATATGGGATTTCCTTTGTAAAAAATGTTCAGAATAGGCAAATCCATAGAGAGAGAGCAGATTAGAGGTCTCCGGGGGCTGAGGCAGAGAGAACATGGAAGGGGGGAGTGATTGATAAATGGGTGTGGAGTTTCTTTGGGGGGTGATAAAAAATGTTCTAAAATTATATAGTGATGATGGTTGCACAACATTGCGACTTACAACCCATCTAAATCATACACTTTTAAATGGTTAAAGTGAGGGATTGTGTGGTATGTGGAATTTACCTCCATTAAAGCAGGATCAACCTTCCCCTCTGAAGTCTTTGAGGGGTCTGCCTGAAGCAGCTCTGTCTGACTGGTGAGGTCTGGCTAAGGGAATGCAGAATGGCTTTGGTGTAGACAATAAGAAGAACACAGTTATGGCTAAGACCTGACCCACAGTGTCCCAGAGGATAAATAGCCAAAGTGCTTTCTCTGGAGCAGTGGGCATGAAGGGGTGAATGCCTACCCCAGTGGAGCAGGACAGGTGAGCCTGGATGGAAGGGTGACTAGGGAGACTCACCGGGAGATCTCCTGCTAGAACAGACCCTGTGACTCTGAGTGGAGAGATCATTTTCATAAAAGAGCCCACAGCTGGGAAGAAGGGGCCTGGCTTGCAGCGGATGGTCCTTTGCTGAGCCAACAAGTGCATTCCTCTCTCTGGGCAATCCACAAAACAAGGAGTTTGGACAGAGCTTCTGGTCTCCATTCTCAAGGGACCACCAAGTGGACTGACAGGCTGGACACCCATCTGCGCACAAAAACCTACTGACAGCCTGAGAGGTGGCCTCCTGCAAAGTCAGTCCTACTCTGCCGGATTCCGAGCCTGGAGTAGAGGAGGGAAGCAGTGAGGGGGCAGGACACAGCAAGGGATGTGGACGGACTTGGAGAAGAGAAACAACAGGGAATGAGCACAGGGAAAGGACTGTCCGTGAGGAGGAGGTGGGGACTCAGGTAGATTTTATGGCAGTTATCTTGAAAACAGTGTTCAGCCTGCTGAGTCCCCTCACCAGGGGGGACAGGGGAGCTCCCAATCCCCTCTCACTCCCAATAGCAAATCTCTGATGCAGGAAAAGATCACAGACTTTAGACTCACAGACCACAGCGGAACACTTATGTTCTGTGATTCCTTAAGGCAAAAGCTCAAACTTTTTGATCACAGGATGTCACTCTTAAAAATTATTGAGAACCCCAAAGAGCTTTTACTTAGGTGGCTTGTATCTATTGATTTTTACCACATTAAAAATTATAACTAAGGCATTTAAAAATATTAATGTAAAAATAACAAAATAAGCCAAATAAATGTTAATGTAAGTGACATCTCTATTAAAAAACAACTGTAACTTCTAAAACAAAAGAAAAAGAAAGAAGACACTGTGTTAGATTTTTGCAAATCTCTTTATTGCCTGGCTTGATTATCCTGTCTACTCCTTTCACACTGTGGCAATATCTTGTTTTGATTGATGAGGAAACTCCAGCTGGATATTTAAGTTGGAAAGGGAGGTGTATTTTAATAAACTTTCAGATAATTGGGAATATTCTTCATTGATGCTACAATGCAACATCTGAAACTAGATCAATGACCATTTTGTGCTCTGTTACATTAAAATTATTGTTCTATCTTGCACTTTGAATGAATCTTACCCATGCATGATTTTGTAATATCTACATGCGTCATTTGGAAAATTTTTGTTCAATGAATTATGTATGTCTTCCAAATGTGGACACATTTCATTATACAATACCAAAACAAAATCACATTCATAAGTATCACCATCAATCTCATCAGGAAAATCTTTCAGTACTGGGAAGCTGAAAGATACATGTTTTCTAAAATTCCATTTTCTGGCTAAAAACTCAAATTTTATGATTGGCAACAAATGGCAAATATCAGCCATTTTCCTTGAGGTGGCAGGCTCATTCTTTGTTGGGGTTTTTTGTTTTTTGTTGTTGTTGTTTGTTTTGTTTTGTTTTGGGAGAGGGAATTTTGAGACAATAGTCTCATTTTGTTGCCCTGGGTTGAGAGCTATGGCATCATAGCTCGCAGCAACCTCAAACTCTTGAGCTCAAGGGATCCTCTTGCCTCAGCCTCCTGAGTTAGCTATGACTACAGGGACCCCCCACAGGTCCAGCTAGTTTTTCTACTTTTAATAGAGACAGGGTCTCACTCTTGCTCAGGCTGGTCTCGAACTCCTGAGCTCAAGAGATCCTCCCAACTCAACCCCCCAGAGTGCTAGGATTGTAGGTGTGAACCACCACACCGGGCCTCACTCATTTAAGAGATTATCTGCCAAATGCCCAGGTCTGAATAACCATAGTTTGTCAGTCATTCTTTCAAGTAAAAATGGTATTCCATAAGAAAAAAAAAAGAAAGAAAAGTGACTAGTTCAGCTTGTCATTTAAGCAGTCACTCAGGTGCTTTCCCTGGTGACAATCACTATTTTTGACGTATAGCAAAAGTGCTCTAAACATACTTCCCATTTCATCCCATAACACATTATAAACACATGTACTTGAGAATTAAAATTAATAATTTTACTGCTTCACCAAGAACATTCTTAAATAAAGCCAGTTCTTTTTTTTTTTTTTTAACTGTGAGTGCATGTGGTTCTAAAAATACAGTGACAAATACAATTTGGTGCCAAGGCCTTTGATTAACATTAAGGCACCAGTATCATTTCCTTCTATTGCTGTTGTGCCAATAGTGAGAATATCAGCACAGTGAAGAAAAGCACGAGCATCTTAGTATAGTTGTGACCTTTCTGATGTCCTCATTCAGTCTTGAGGACTCCCCCAGGGTCCATGTACCATGCGCTAACAACCTCAACAGGTTCTCAACCTTCCTAATGCCGCAATGTATTTTCATTGTTAAAAAGGGGTCGCCACCCCCAGGTTGAGAACTGCTGTCTTAGAGGGTCACGCCTGTAATCCTAGCACTCTGGGAAGCCAAGGTAGGAGGATTGCTTGAGCTCAGGAGGTGGAGACCAGCCTGAACAAGAATGAGACCCTCGCCTGTAGTCCCAGCTACTCGGGAGGCTGAGGCAAGAGAATCGCTTAAGCCCAGGAGTTGGAGGTTGCTGTGAGCTGCGTGAGGCCACGGCACTCTACCGAGGGCCATAAAGTGAGACTCTGTCTCTACAAAAAAAAAAAAAAAGAATGAGACCCTGTTTCTACTAAAAAGAAAAAAAGAGAGAGAGAGAGAAATTAGCCAGGTGTCATGGCACACATCTGTAGTCCCAGCTACTCAGGAGGCTGAGTCAAGAGGATCACTGAGCCCAGGAGTTTGAGGTTGTTGTGAGCTATGACACCAGAGCACTCTAACTTGGGGCAACAGCATGAAACTCTGTCTCGGAAAAAGAAAAAGAAAAAAAGAACCTCTTAGGGGAAACACTTAACATTTCAGCTTCAGTTTCCTTATCTGTTAATACCTACCTTATAAGGCGGTTGGTGTGAAAATTAAACAAGCTGGTATGTGTGAAGTGCCCGGCAGATGACATGCTCATTAAATGTGAGTTCACTTCCCATGCCCTCTCCACTGGGCCCCACTCTGATGCGCGAACTCCTACCAATTCTTCCACACCTAGCTCAGTTGTCCCTCCCTGATAAACTCTCTCTGATTCTCTCAGACAGAGATGGCTGTGTTCTCGCTTTTGTGCTAAGAAAACACCAGAGAGCAGTATGACACTGTGTTTAAATGTCTGTCTCCCCAACTAGGCTGTGAGTTTCAGAGGGCAGACACCATGCTCTACTCATGTTAGTAACACTAGTCCACAGTGAGATGCCCAGTAATTAGATGCTGAATGAATGGGGGTCCTTTTCTTTCCCAGTCGGTTGCAAGCTCCCTTCCTCACGAGACGATAGAAGCACTGTTCTCCTGTTCTCGGGGAACACCCTAAGACTTCATTTATGGTATGGCTCTGTGTCAATGGGTGGGGAGAACGAAGGGAGGCAGGATGTGGGGGAGGTGTCCTGGATGAGGCACCACTTATGTTCTCAGTGCAGGCTGAACCACTTCCAATCCTCCCGCTGGCCACATCAGTGTGGCTTCAGAAGGGGTTAGACCTGTGGCTTTGGAGCTATTCAAATAACAGGCACTACTAAGTGACCTGAGGAAAGGCTCATAACCTTTCTAGGCCTTGGTCGCTAGCAATAATAATAATTGATAATAATGAGTGTCTACTGCATAGGGTTTTCAGAGGACATGAAATGTGAGCTAAGTGTCCACTTCCCCTCTTCCGTCACAGGTCAGCTTCCTGTGACCTAAAGGAATAACCTGGAAAATTCCATCTGCAGCCTCTCTGAGTTGTGTACTCAGAAACTCATTTCCTGATGCTCCGGGCTTCATGAATTAAGCAGGATGTGTGTGCCAAGCCCTACGCTAACCATGTTTTAATAATTTTCCACTTTCTACCTTCTCCAAAGATAAAAAAGAACAAAAGCCCTCTCTGAGATTTTACTAAGTCCTGGTTAAAAAGACCAACTCTGGGATCCTCTGGATGACACTAAGGGAGGGATCATGACAGGTGCTTTCCCAAAAAGGAACAAGAAAGAAACAAACATTAACCCAGCACAATTATGTGATTTACAGAAATCAAGTAAAAGGAAGACATAGTGATAGTTACATGACAGTTCAGAAAACAGTTCCTCCTCATGGATTTAGACGTGTCCTGTCCCCAGTAATTCACTTTGGCCTTGAGGGACGTGGCTATATGTGTGTAATTTAACAAACCTGATAGTTACAACAGAAGCAGGAGTGCCCAGGGCTCATGCTGGGAGTCAGGGGAGAGGACCATGCCCTCTCTCCAGACTGCTCTGCAGAACGGGAACCGGGAGGCATCTGTGAGAATCATGATGAAATCTGGGTGTCCCCCCAGACTGACTGACTCAGCCCATCACAAAGACAAACACTGTGTGATTCCACTCATATGAGACACCTAGTGTAGTCAAAATATTAGAGACACAAAGTAGAAGGGTGGTTGCCAGGAGCTAAAGGAAGGGGGAGTTCCTGTTTAATGGGTACAGAGTTTCAGTTTGCAAGACAAAAAGGGTTCTGTGGATGGATGGTGGTGATGGTTGCATAGCAATGTAAACGTACTAATGCCACTGACTGTATGCTAAGAAATGGTTAAGGTCGTCAATTTTATGTTATATGTATTTACCACAATTTAAGAAAAATAAAGTCCAGGTGGGAGATGGTAAAGACACAGGCGGCAGTGCTGGGATCTACTGGTTGGAAAATGGGGAAGGTAGAGGCAGAAGATGTCTCCAGGTTCTGACGGAGGCTCTTGGGTTCTGACATTGGGACCACTCACGCAGAGAGGGAGTGGAGAGAGGAAAGGTTCATAACATCTCATAACCACCCAGAGAGAAGAGGGGAGATGGAGTGTTCTGGACTCCCAGAGAGCTGCACATAGCTGCTTCTGCACATAAGTCTACTCTCAGAAGCTGGAGGGAGCTTCAGATCCTACAGGCAGCCTTAATGCAGCCTTTCATTTATTCCATAAATATTTATTTTTTTAATTTAATTTAATTTAATTTAATTTTTTTTTTTTTTTTTTTTTTTTGCAGTTTTTGGCTGGGGCTAGGTTTGAACCGGCCACCTCCAACATATGGGGCAGGCGCCCTATTCCTTTGAGCCACAGGCGCCGCCCCCATAAATATTTATTGAGGGCTTACTTTGTACAAGGTACTCTCTGACATCCCTATTAGAACACCTATAGGACAAAAAAAGTGATAGAAATTAAAAGCGTCAGCAGACAACCCAAGGGAACAGCAAGGGAAAGGAGAAAAGACAGCCCTGGTTTCCAGTGAAGAGAATTCTGCCTCACTTCCCTTGAAGGGTGCACGTCCACCCTCTAACAAGAAGAGGAGGTAGACTGATTACCCTGGTACCGGCCTGCCATCTGCATACACCCAAGAACTGAGCAGCACCTCCCTCTTCATCAGCAGAGCACGCTCCTCACCTTGCCTCAAACACCTCCTGCCCCCTCTGTCTAAACCCCAGCTGAACCACAGTCCAGGAAAGCAATGGCCAGGAAGGGCAGTGGACCATGGTGGAATGCGCTCTGACAGGGGTAGGCTTTATGCTCAAACGGCCAATTAGAACTCGAGAAGATATGTATATACAATTTTTCCTTGTCAATTAACAAACAAAAGGAACTGGCGAAGATACTGTGAACACCTCTGACTAATAGATTGATAGTTTAATTACAATTAAGAAAAAGACAAACATTCCCCCACCTGAGAATAAGCAAATTAAAAAGTAATTGAGTCAGAATAAATACTAATAAGTAATAACAATGAAATATTACAAATACTGTTTAAGCCTTCAGAAATTAACTAAGATTTGCATGATAAAAAATGCTTTGTGTTAGCAGAATTATAAGAAAATAAGCCCTCATGAACTAAAAATATGATCACATGGAAGCAGAGATGGAAAGATAGAAAATAGAGACTGGGAAGGGGGGAGAAGAAAGGATGGAGAGAAGTGGGTTAAAAAGGTACAAAGATACACTTAGATAAGGCCAGGTGTGGTGGCTCACACCTATAATTCCAACACTTTTTGGAAGGCTGAGGTTGGAGGATCACTTGACGCCAGGAGTTCAAGACCAGCCTGGGCAACATAGTGAGACCCCATCCCCTGCATCTCTACCAAAAAAAAAAAAAAAAGGTAAAAAATTAGCCAGTAGCCCCAGCTATTTGGGAGGCTGAGGCAGGAGGATCACTTGAGCCTGTGAGTTCAAGGCTGCAGAGCTATGATTGTGCCACTCTACTCCAGCTTGGATGACACAGTGAGACCCTGTCTCAAAAAAAAAAATTATACAGTTTGATAGAAGGAATTAATTCAGTGTTTTGATAGCAGAGTGGTGAGACTGCAGTTAAGCAAAAAGACCCTGAATTGATCACTATGAATTATACACACGTAGCAAAATTGTACCTGTACCCCAAACATTTTACAAATTATTTCTTAAAAGGAAAAAGAAAAGAAAAGAAGCCCTCACACTTGGCTGATAGGAGTGTAAAGCTGGTGCAGACTTTCTGAAGAGCAATTTTGAAAATAGAACAAAGGCTTAAGTATATCTGTAACCCCTGACACAGCAATTCCACTTCTGGTGTTTACCCCCCTAAAAAAAATTAAATATGAGGGCAAAGATTTAGTCACCAGGATATTCCTCACATTAACAGCACAACTGAAGCATTGGATATAAATATAAAAAATGTGATGTAAGCTAAATATTCATCCATGGGGTGTTGAGTAAATTAACTACAGTGCATTCATATCATCAAATACTATGCAGACATTTTAAATGATTGTATAGAAGAATATTTACTGACATAGAAAGATGGCTCAGGTTTATTTTTAAGCAAAAATACAAAGATGCAAACATTTGGGAGAAAAACATGAGATTGGATTACCTCTAGAGAGGAAGGGAGGGGGATGAGACCTGATGGAGAAGTGCAACAAGCAAGGTTCTGTGGTTCTTGGCCTGGGTGATATTACATGGGCGTTCCCTTCAGAATTTACTTATTAAAATATGGTTTCTCAACCTTGACATTATTAATATAGTATTTCAGACCAAATAAATCTTTGTTGTGAGTGTCGTGTGGGGGGCTGGCCTGTGCACTGTAGGTTGTTCAGCAGCATCCCTGGCCTCTATCCATTAGATGTCAGTATCTACCCCCATCCCTACCTCCCTGGCCACACCCGAACACCCTCTGCACCCCTCTTCTCCCCAGACAGTGGCAACAAATAGAAATGTCTCCAGACATTACCAAAAACCCCTGAGGGACAAAATTGTCCCCAGTTGAGAACCCTTGCACTAAATCATCCATTTATATTTTACATACTTTACTTACGTGTTAAATTCCCTTTTAAAAAAAGGGTAAAAGGGTGGTGTCTGTGGCTCAGTGAGCAGGGCACTGGCCCCATATACGGAGGGTGGTGGGGTCAAACCTGGCCCCGGCTAAACTGCAACCAAAAAATAGCCAGGCATTGTGGCGGGCGCCTGTGATTCCAGCTACTTGGGAGGCTGAGGCAAGAGAATTGCCTAAGCCCAAGAGCTGGAGGTTGCTGTGAGCTGTGACGCCACAGCACTCTTCCAAGGGTGACAAAGTGAGACTCTGTCTCTAAAAAAACAGTAAAAAAAGAATCTTGTAGTAAACATGTCAAATTGTCAACAGGTCAATTTAAGTGGCAGGATTTGAAGCCATTTTTTTACTTTTGCCTTGTGCCTTCTATAATTTGTCTTTTTTTTTGTAGAGACAAGAGTCTCACTTTATTGCCCTCGGTAGAGTGCCGTGGCATCACACAGCTCACAGCAACCTCCAACTCCTGGGCTAAAGCAATTCTCCTGCCTCAGCCTCCCGAGTAGCTGGGACTACAGGCGCCCGCCACAACGCCCGGCTATTTTTTGGTTTGCAGTTCAGCCGGGGCCGGGTTTGAACCCGCCACCCTCCGTATATGGGGCTGGCGCCTTACCGACTGAGCCACAGGCACCACCCTAATTTGTCATTTTTTAATAGTCTTGTGCAGTGGCTCACGCCTGTAATCCTAACACTCTGGGAGGCTGAGGCAGGAGGACTGTTTGAGCTCAGGAGTTTCTGACCCCCTGAGCAAGAGTAAGACACTGTCTCTACTAAAAATAGAAAAATTAGCCAGCTGCAGTGGCACACACCTATAGTCCCAGCTACTGGGGAGGCTGAGGCAGAAGGATCACTTGAACCCAGGAGTTTGAGTTGCTGTGAGCTAGGCTAATGCCACAGCACTCTAACCTGGACAACAAAATGAGATTCTGTCTCAAAAAAAAAAAAAAAAAAAAACACCAGACAGCTGTTTTCAAAGTTTTGATGTTTAGAAAGCCAGGTTCAGGGCAGCACCTGTGGCTCAAGGAGTAGGGTGCTGGTCCCATATGCCGGAGGTGGCAGGTTCAAACCTAGCCCCGGCCAAAAAAAAGAAAGCCAGGTTCAGAGAGCCCAGTGCACCTATAGGCCATCTGCCCTACACAGGTAAGTCAGGAGTGTTTCCTGAGGACAGGAGACCTCCTTCAGATGGTTCAACAGGATCCCCCTGACCCCTGCCCAAAATCTAAAGACCCCTGGAGATGGGAAGGGAGAAGCTGGAGAGACAGTGGGAGGAAGAGACACCCGATGGGGGAGGGAAGGGTCAGCACTGACTCCTAGGTTCCTGCCTGATGAAGCAGGGCAGAAATTCACCATGTGGGGCATACCACATCCCCTTCAAGGAAATAAAATATTCATGCTCCAAAGCAACAGGGATCTGGTTTTATTCCTGGGTGCACCTCCCAGCACCTAGAATAGCAGCAGGCACATAGTAGTACTCAATTAACATTTGTTCAGTGAACTAAATGCATGAATAGAGGGATGTTAATAATCAGATTACAGGACAGAAAGTGGGCAGGATAAAGAGAAGTACAGATGAGTAAATTATTAGGAAATTAAGCTGCTTATTCACACAAATCGTCCGTCAAAAATATCTATCATAGCTCGGCACCTGTACTCAGCGGCTAGGGCACCAGCCACATACATCGGAGCTGGCTGGTTCGAACCCAGCCCAGGCCTGCCAGACAACAATGACAACTACAACCAAAAACTAGCCGAGCGTTGTGGCCGGCAGCTGTAGTCCCAGCTAGTTGGGAGGCTGAGGCAAGAGAATGGCTTAAACCCAAGAGTTTGAGGTTGCTGTGAGCTGTGACACTATGGCATTCTACTGAGGGGGGCGTAGTAGGACTCTGTCTCAAAAAAAAAAAAAAAAAAAAATCTACCATAGCCCAGTCACTCAAGTGTTTTTGGTGAGCTAATTAATCAATCAATACAAAAACAAAAGAATGAGTAGTATTCCTTAACAGCTTCTGCTCTGAGGTCCTCAGACTAGGAAGCCAAAAAAATGCCCTCAGAGTCCAGCCCCCCGAGCTCATAGTCTATTTTGGGAGGCAGGTCCTGAAATTACATCCGAGGCTGGAATGTTCAGGGAGCAACTGCAAGGGAAGTGGGGCCAGCCCGGAGCCATACATTTTGAGCTGCATATAGGAGCCAAGCACACTGTACAGGCTGGCTTCTCCACCCTATACCGCTTACAGGCCACATCACTGTCCCCTCTGTGCCATGAGGGAGTTGGGCTCAGTGCTTCCCAACTCTGATTGCACAACCAAAACACTCGGAGATTTGTCTGAAACACCTGTGCGTGGGCCCCACCCAGAAAGATTGAGCTTCCCAAGAAAAGTGGACAGAGAGGTTGGCAGTGGTCTTTTTTAAAGCCCCCCACACAATTCTGATGTGCAGTCAGAGTTGAGTGCCCCAGTCCAGATGCCCTGTTGGTTCTGAGTCTGGTTCTAGTGGCTTCTCTCGCCAAGCATAAGCTCAGCCCCAAACTATACTGGAAAATCCCTTTGTGGGGGAGCATAATGTCACCTGTCACCACATCTCTGAACAATTTTTCTCAGGGTGTGGCTCCAAAATACCCTGCATTGGGTATTCGTTAAATGCTGACTCTTAGGTCATCTTCCAGACCTGCTGGGTCAGAACCTCTAGGGATTAGAATCCAGAAATCTGTTTCTCAAGCACATTCTCCAAGTGAAAAGACCACATCCCAGACTGAGCAAGGCTCCCAGGCACCTCTGGAAGATGGCTAGAGGCTGGACCAGCAGGGCCACAAATGATAGAGAGCAGCACTTGTGCTCAGAGCTGGAACGTGCTGATAAATAAAGAGGACAGGTCACTATTCTCAAGGAATTCTGATATCCTAAGCATGGAGCTTAGTACTAAGCAGAGGCTGCTGAGGTTGTGCTAGCATCCCTAACAAGGTGCTCTTGCATCCAGAGAGGACAGGATGATAGCCAGGGGAATCCTGGGTGCGTTCCTGGGGAAAGTGGCATTGCAGCTGAGCTTTGAAAGACAAATAGACTTTGAGCACTTAGAGATGTTACATTCTGTTATATATACAGTATTTTAGTTTTCCAGCGGACTTATCGGTGTAAATAAATAGTAAGGCCTTGCGAAGAAGGAATACAGAGATTTGGGAGGACAACAGCTGCACATGCTCAGTACCTGCACCAGGGCAATGGCTAAGAGGGCCCTGTGGTCACCCACCTGTCTCAGTGGCAGTGCCCACTCCAAGTACTGGTAGTTTTCTGCCACAACCACGGATTTGAGCACATCATTTAACTTCCCTGGGTTTCCATTTCCTTATTTGCAGAATGGTAATATTAGTGGCCACTATAGGACTATTACAGGACCAGTAAAATAGGAATGAACAGACCAAAAACAGTTTCAAAGCATCCAAAAACCCTACATTGATGTGAGCCCCAGGGTTCAGAGTCCTTAGGGAATTTTTTTACCACAATTCTTTTCTTATGGTTAAGAATTTTATTATCAAAAAATTATTGCATCTCTTGCGAAAGTTCAGATGTTACAGCAAGGTGTAAACACTCCAAAGATGGTGAAGAAAAAAAATAAAAAAGAAACAAAAAAAAGGAAGAAAAAAAGGTGTAGACACTCCACTTGAGGAAGAAGTATCACTTCTTCCAAGATTCCTCCCCTCCCCAGGTCTGGTCTTGACAGCACCCTGCCCACAAAGAGTGGCTGGGGTCTCTGCCAAGCAGGGTGAGGTGGTGGTCCCAGAATTTCTATACAGCAAAGGCCTAGACAGCAGCTGATGCCCTTGGGAGAACTAAAGACTTTGTCTGAAGTTTCTCTCACACAATGAGAGAAATCTCATTCACAACTATCAATGAAAACAGCAAAATTTTCTTAAATGTCTCAAGTCCCACTTTTTAAAAAAAAAGGAATAAATGTGAATTGTCCCATGGGAAAGAAAAAGCTACACATAGCTCTCACTTTGCCAAATTGTGTCTCTCATCTACGGTTATTACTTTGAGGGTGCTTAGGGGTAGGATTCAGATCATGGGTCCGAGCCAAAGCACCCTCTGGGCTCCCACTGTTTTCAAATCTCCTGAAAACACCAGCTATTTTCCCCTCTGCATTTGGCCAACTTTTGTGATGCACATATTAATTTTTCTTAATCCCACAAAGGCACTGAGGATGGCTCTTGGCTAAAAGGAAACCCCCTCTCTCTACTTATTTATCTTTTTCTGCAGAACTGGAGTCCTGACTCACAGCTATTGTTTCTTCTCTTAATTTTGACAGATCCTTCCTCTTCCCTTTCCCCTCTTGACACACCCTCTTCCATGGGAAACTCTGTCTTGAAGTGGGGGTTAAGGGTGCCTGGGGAGTAGCATGTGTGATTCCTTTGCTCCCCCAGAGACCATTTCTAGTCTAAACATTATATATAGTGGCTTAGTCTTCTTGAGTTTAGAAAATATCCCTGACACCCCCCAAAATTCCTGGGTCAAACCCATATCATCCTATTCTGTTCCTTTTCTTCCTGATTGAAATATGGCAGATTCAATATGGCCAGTGTACCATAAAAAAATAGGTGAATGAATGAATTTAAAAGAGACACAATTTTCAAAGCACACCATCTACATGTTCAGTTTTTAAGTGGCCTTGATGCCTCTCTGCCTTCTGTATTCATCTTCCAACCCATCCTTATCGCGACTGCCAGGTGAGAGCTGGGACTTTATTCCCTCTGGATACGGATCTTAGAATAGTGATAACTGCTAACACATTATGGCACTTTCAGTTTTCCAAATTTTCAAAGCCCTATGGCATTTATTGTGCCCTGTTTAATGTCCGTCTCTCCCCTGTAGAAGTCAGGGCTGGGATTTCTGTTCCTGCTAACAAAGGGAGAAACTGTGGCCTGGACAGGGGTTAACGCCGGCTCGCAGCCGCAGACCCGCTAGTGCGCGCCGGAGTCAGGTGGTGCCCAAGTGTCAACTCTGCGGCCACGGGTATCTCACCTCGGAAAGTCAGGCTGGCGACAGGGTCGCTACGTCGGTCCTTCTTCCCACTTGGGAGGTTGCTGGCCTTCACCAACAGACAGCACAGCATGGCTCGGCAGCCCCAGCGCGCAGAGGCGCGGCGGATCAGGCGGCAGCGGGAGCAGCGGGCCCAGGCACCCACCGAGAGAGAGCCCGGCTACCAGGCAGCCGCGCCTGAAGCCGTCGCCTTCGCTGCGCCTCCGCGGAAAAGTGGCCAATGTCTGCGGGAGGCCACAGGGAGGACACCAGACACCCAATGGGCGGACCCTCCCCTCCGGCCTCTGCCCAGATCCGCCCTGCCTGCAGCGGGCGGGGCGGGACAGAGATCAGACGGGCGCCTGCGGGGATGCTGGTCCCCTGCTCCGCAGGCCCCAGCTCCGGGATGGAAGGGAAGCGCCGCTGATGCCGAGCGCGGACACAGAGCCTCCGGTGCGACGGGTTCCACGCCGTCCGCGGCGCCCAGGCCCGTGCGCGCCGGTGCCGACTTTGCCGGCCGCCGTGGGCGCTCGGCTAATAGGTGGTAATCAGAAATGTGTGCTGGCGGAAGAAGGGGGAGGTCAGCGGCGGGAACGAGTGTCTCCGGGAAACTGCAAGTGAGAGCAAGCGCTAAAGAAGTGTGCGGAGCGCACGGGCGCCCTGCTAGCCACTCGCCTGTCCACACCCTCGCCATGACCCCCGCCGGGGAGCCGCCCCTGTCTCCTCCTGCGGGCTGCTGAGAGCCCAGGGCCAGGAGAGACCCCAACGTTCGAGCCCCGCAAACCCGCCCCGGAGCCTGCTCCACGGCAGTCTAGTGTCGCTCCTGTCTAGAGGCGGCCATCAGTGTTCAAATCATACTGGGTTCCCTGGAGTACAGGAGTCCACCCGCTGCCTATTTCGTCCCTTGCAAATCCCCCGCCAACAGTATCTACATCCTCTGCCCCCCACCATTGAGAAGGTTGCACAGCGTGAGCCTTGAGCACTGTCAGTCCACAGCATGCTTTCTTTCCGTTTTACGCCTGGTTCTTTTCCTGCTTAGGAACTCCTTGACCACAGGGGTCCTGGCTTCGGCCCTCTATACCTGAACACGGCAGGACCTAGCACTGGACCAGACACGGTCCCTCCTCCCGTCTCCCAATCCTCATTCTATTATGCTTAAATGCACAAAATCCCAACTCTCTTTCCCCTCTTATTTTGGAGAATACGGTATTTTCACATGGCTAACCCATAGCCCTGGTGAATCCACACTTGCCCTCTAGTCCCTCAAAGTGGAGAATAACACAGCCCATCTGAGCAGTGTCCCTTGATAGTCACCACCCAAAACTGAACAGTCTGTGATGGGCAATCATACTCTCTTTCCTCAGTCTCATCAATCACCCTCTCTCCCAGGTGACTGTTTCATACTTTTCTCTCTCCCCAACCTACAACATCCCCTTGCTCATCCTCATCCTCAGTTTACTTCCTATTTACTGAGCAGAGAACTTCCTTGGGCTCCCAGGCTCCTTTCAACCCCATGAGCATCTGTGCCCAAATCATCTCTGCCTTCTCTCCTGTTCTTATGAATGAATCACTCGTGCTCCTAACTAAGACCAACCCCACACTTGGGCATAGATCTCAACCTCTCTCCTTCATTCAGTGACAAGGCTCTGGGAATTCTCCCCACCCCACCCCACCCCTGCATTGCCAAGTTTTCCCTGTCTACTGAGCCAGCACCATGCCAACATGATGTAATCATGCTCAATAAAGCACATCCTTCAGCTGATGTCCCCTACAGCTACTAGTCATTTCTCTCTTCACAACGGTACCCTTTGAGAGAGCTGTCCACACTTGTCCCTGATCTATCTCCTCCAGTCTCTCTTGAAACCACACAGTCATGCCTTCATCCCCACCACATCACCAAAACTGCAAATCCCATCAGTTCTCCTGCAAAAGATGTCCAGAATCTCACCATCTCCACTGTAACCACCCTGGTGGAAGCCACTGCCATCACTTGCCTGAATCACTGTAACAGACTCAACAGATTCCCTACACGCACCTCCTGCTCTGCCCATGCCCCTCAGTCTGTTCTCCACCCAGTCAGCATGATCTGGTGTCACTCTTTTATTCAAAGTACTCTAATGGCACCTTCTCACTCAGAGCAAAACCCAAAGTCTTCCACGTGGGTTGGAAAGCCCTGCCTGACCTCACTGACCTCTCAAGGACTCACCTTTCTTCAAGCAAGGTAGCCTAGCTCAGTGAGGAGTTCAACTCAGACTGTTCAACCTAGCTCAGTGCTTTTCAACCTTTTTATCTCATGGCACACTTGAACCTATAGTTAAATTTCTATGGCCCACTTAAGTTATGTTGATCAAAACAAAGATACTTACTATGCTTCAAGCTTTCAAAAATAATTTAATTAATAATCTTTAAAAATTTCTGCCACAGCAGTGTTGAAAATCACTGCTCTAGCTGTTCCTCAGCTGAGTCAGGCCAGCACCTCCTCGGGGTTTTTATGAGATATTCCCCTTGGCTGTCATGCTTAGCCCTTCCCTTCCTTCAGATGTTCACTCCAGTGGAACCCCCTCTGGCCATTCAGGTGAGAATTTCAGAGCCCCCCTTTCCATCTCCCTTTCTTGTTTTTTCTTTAGCATGATCACTAGGTAATGTATGTATTCTTTTCCATCTTCCCCACTGGAATGTCTGCTTCAAGATAGCAGAGATTCTTCTCTGTTTTGTTCACTGCTGTCTCCTCAGCACCTGGGACAAAGTTGGTTCTCCATCAATAGTTTCCAAACATTTGACTGAAAGAATAAATGAATCCCACATGCATTCACCAGTCACTTCTGACTTCCTGAGAATAAATCACATCCCTTCCCTCCAGAAGCTCAGGGTCAAGAGGTAGAGACCACAGAGGGCAGCAGTCACATCTGCAGGCATGGTGGGAAGGGCTCTCAAGGGGAGGTGGGAGGCCCATAAAGGAACTGGCAATTCCCAGTGGGGTGGGGTGTGGGGTGAAAGGACAGGAAGGAGAAGAGAAACTGAGGCTGTCCTCCCCTAGCACCTTCTCCAGCCATTTAGACCTCCGCTACCTCCTGACTCTACCCCCTCACCCACTGTCACGATGAGGTAGACAGGGCTCCTCCCCAATATCCAGACCCCTTTCCTCCCTCCTAGTGGAACCCAACTGCCTAGGTACCTAGCCCCAGCTCCAGGATCGATCCTACTTTATCTGAGCTCATTTCCTGGCAATGACTATTGGTCTAGCAACAGGACTGTGTTCCTAAATTGTCCCCCTGAAGAGACAGATTTATACACCATGAATAGAGAAGCCCATTCCCTCATCTGTGCATAAGGAAGCTTGTAGCTCTGACTGCCAACCAAGCCAAGGATGTAGCAGACACCACAGACAACAGACCAGAGAGAAAAATGGAACCTTGCTGGTGTGAGGTAGCATGAAGCTAATAGTTCCAGCCACATGGGAGCCTGCAGCAGGTGCATTACTAGAGTCCAGGAGTTCTGGGCTGTAGTGTACTATGCCAATCAATTGTCCACACGAAGTTCAGCATCAGTATAGTGACCTCCCAGGAGTAGGGGACCCCCAGGTTAACTACAGAGGTGTGAATCAACCCAGGTTGGAAATGTTAAGAAAAGTGGAGTCTAGCTGGGTCCAGGATGATAGAGTGTATAATTTATGTGCCCCGAGCTCTGTGTCTCTGGCTCACCAGGTAGGTAAATTGATCACTCTACAACTATCATTTAGGCCTCACCAGGATTTCCATTACTTTCAGCTAAATCATCCTCACTGACACCCATGACTTTGGTATCACCTATGTGCCCACAGCATCTAAATGCCTCCACGAAGTCTCACCACCACCCTTCCCTGCCTGGGCCACTGTAGATGTCTCCTTGCTTATCACTGGTCACCCCACAGTTACTCTGCCAATGTCTGCTCCATTATCCACAGCAGGCAATGTTAAATATGATCAAGTGTCTCTCTCTGCTGAAAACTTCTTGGGAGGTTTATCCCAAGGCCTTTTGTGCTCTTGGGATAAGGCCCAGATTCCTTTCCTCAGGCCAGAGGGCCAGGGCACTTAGTCCCTCACTCTCTGATCACCAGCACTGTGGCTCCTGCTGTCCCCTATGCCTGGCTCCCCCTCTCTCTTTGTAGAGTCACTCCCATTCTCCCCCATTCATCCTTCAGATATGAGCTGAATCATCACTTCCCCTGGAAAGCAGTCCCTGACCCTCTGACAAACAACTGCACAGAAGTACTTTTCCTTCTTAGCATTCGTCACAACTATAAGGAGTAACTATTTGTATAATTACCAGTTTAATGCCTAGCGAGACTAAGGATTAGGTCAGCAAGGGGCGAGACCAAGGCTGTCTCAGTGACCCAGGTATTCTCAGTGTTTAGAACAGGACTGGCCTGGAGTTGGCTTACTGGACCCTGCACTTGGCTCCCCAGTTCCACCCATGGTGAGTTTAGCCAGAGGTTCTCAAAG
Source organism: Nycticebus coucang (assembly GCF_027406575.1). Classification (NCBI taxonomy): domain Eukaryota; kingdom Metazoa; phylum Chordata; class Mammalia; order Primates; family Lorisidae; genus Nycticebus; species Nycticebus coucang. Next base: position 70,069,718 of record NC_069783.1, on the reverse strand, counting down.
AGGGCAGTTACTTGGGTAGCGCCTGTGGCTCAGTGGGTAGGGTGCAGGCCCCAAATACCAACAGTGGCGGGTTCGAACCCAGCCCTGGCCAAACTGCAACAAAAAAATAGCCAGACTTTGTGGCAGGCACCTGTAGTCCCAGCTAAATTTGGGAGGCTGAGGCAAGAGAATCGCCTAACCCCAAGAGCTAGAGGTTACTTTTAGCTGTGACGCCACAGCACTCTACGGAGGGTGACAAAGTGAAACTCTGTCTCCAAAAAAAAAAAAAAGAAAGAAAGAAAAGAGGACAGTACTGCCCCCCAGGGGGGATTTTAGATATTGCTAAGCTCTTTTTCTTTCTTTCCTGTCACAATGATTCCCTGGCTTTGCTCTAAACCCTACCCTGATTTAATCTATCAGGAGCAGCACAGGAAATTTGCAGGGGACATATCTAATATTTCCAGAGGAACATTCCGAGGGACTTACACAAACCTTTGGCTGGTTTCCAATGAATCAGGGCTCCACACACCTGTTCTGCAAACCAGAAAAGCAACAGCTGGCGACAGCAGTCCTGCACACATCCTGAGGCCTCTTTCCCACTGCAACCTCCAACTTCCTGGCCTGGTTGCTGTTCATTGCCCTAGACTTCTCCCTATCAGATAACTGACTGCTCCCTCACAGACTTCAAACCAGGGCCTGGTGTCTCAATAGGGTTTCCTTTCAAGAGGACTTGTATCAGAAATGAAGCTCTAAGGTGGCGCCTGTGGCTCAGTGGGTAGTGCACCAGCCCCATAAACCAAGGGTGGCAGGTTTGAACTCAGCCCCAGCCAAACTGCAAAAAGAAATAGCCGAGAGTTCTGGCAGGTGCCTGTAGTCCCAGCTACTTGGGAGGCAGAGGCAAGAGAATCGCCTAAGCCCAGGAGTTGGAGTTTGCTGTGAGCTGTGATGCCACTTCACTCTCCCGAGGGTGATAAAGTGAGACTCTGTCTCAAAAAAAATAAAAAAGAAAGAAAGAAAAGAAATGAAGCTCTAATGGAGAATGTGGCTGAGAATTCAACTTTTCCTCCATATCCTCCCGTTTGTCTCTGGAAATTTTCCATAACATACTTGGGCACATGACCATCTAAATAAAAAAGACTGCATTTCCCTGCCTCCTTTGCAGCTAGGTGTGGCCATGAGACCAGCTGATGGTCAACATGAGCAGAAGGCAGGTTTGTAGTTGCCTGCTTGTGTCCTCAAAGGGAAGGGCATGCCTCCCCAGCCCCTTCTTTCCTCTGGGTGGAATATAGGTTGTGGTAGTGAGCCATCGTAGACCATATTGTAAAAGGGACCCCCTGGGGATAGCAGAGCAGCAAGACAGGGGGAACTGAGGTCCTGGACAGCCTTATGGATCAGAATCTTACCAGCCAGGACTGTCTATCAACTATTAAGTGAATAAGGGAGACCATCATGATTATACCACTGTTAGTAAGGGCTCAGGTATGAACAGCCAGGTTTGCATCCCACCTAAGCCTTTAGGTGTTAGGAGCTTCTTGGCATCCTAGACTACTCTAGCCCCACTATGAAGGCCATAGGTATGGCTTAGCATAGCAAGCCTAGTTTTTAACTTATATTCTAGGCTTACTGCAGTGTTTCAGGGCTGACAGAGGTAAGGTGGGAGGGGACTAATGCTTGTATAGCCCTGATAGCGCTGACTGATGAGACCGGGGAAAAGACCCTGGCTGCCTGCTCTCCAGAGAGCCCAGGCCCAAGGACTCTAGGATGAAATGAAATACTGTTCATCAGAGGCTGTCATTGGTATCCCCTGGGACACATCCAGCCTACAGACATGTTGTCCTTGACCAATACAATGTTTTATAATGAAATCGTATCTCATTTAAACATTAGAAGATTTTCCATAAATCTGAATTTATAGCTACTCATGAAAAATCAGTGAAGCTGGCATGTGGGCCCCAGTTCCCTGCCTAACACTGACCACCTGGCACCTGTGGATGGGCTATGCCCCATCAGCTCCCCCGACTCCCCGCTGCATACCCAATACATGCAGATAATTTTCCTTCTAACCAAATCTTAGGTCACCTGCCAGGCTCCTGTAGGCATGTGAGTCTGTGACCTCTGTCACTTATTTGGGGTCCTACCTCCCTGACCATTGAGGAAGGAGTGCCTCACGCACCTGACTAGGCCCCTTCTGGCTGCTGGAGTTGAGCCAGTTCACTTTCTCTGACCACATTCTTCTAGTGACTGGGGCTTTGTTTTTTCCCAAGGCCCAAACAAGGGGTGTCCAGTAAGGCAAACAAACCCAGCCTCTCTGCTCAATGACATCAACCTTGAGAGGTACGCTCTGCATGAGTTTGCAGAGCCTCGTGGGCAGGTAGGAGAGGAAAAGCGTGAGACTGGCCTAGGGAAAGGGCCTCAGGAGGTTTTATGGTTCTAGAGAGAGTCACCAGAGGAATATTTGTTCCAAAAAAGATGAAGCACCACTGCGCAGGCCACAGCCAGCCATCAGGCAAGTGGACAAATGCCTTCACTTCAGAAGGGGTTGCTCCAGGAGGAGCACCTAGAGAAGCAATGTTCCCCGGGGCAGATAAGATGGCCACTCACCGCTCAGCCAGTTGTGTCTAGCCTGGCAAAACAGTGGGCGAACAAAGCTGGTCATAGAATTAACCAGGCAAAAAAAGATATTTAAACACTTTTTACATGTGTGCAATGACTTCTTAGTATATGTACCATACATATTAACAATAATAAGTATTATAATAAATAAATACATCATAATATGTAAGAACGCTGAGTGCCAGGCACTGTTCAAAATACTTTATATGGACTAACACATAAACCCTTCAGAACCCTCCCTCCAAAGCAAGTATGTGTTGTTATTATCAACACTGTACAGATGAGAAAACTGAAACACAGAGCAGTTAAATTTATCCAAAGACACGCTGCTGGAAAGTAGCAGAGCTGGGGTTCCAAGTTCAAGGTCCCATCAGTCATTCTCTCCCTCCTTTGATGCTCTCATCCCACAGCCTGTGACCAAGGCTACCAGATATCTGCACTCCTGGGCGGCCCACCCAGCTTTTACTTTAAACTAGACTAGCTGAGCTGTGGACGCGCAGTTACACTGCCCCCTCTGGGAGGTCCAAGGGGACCTGCCACACCCATCACAGGCTGCCCAGCTGGTGCCATCAGGTACAGGAGGATGATGCAGAGGGGAGGGACCCCTGAGATAAGAAAACATCCTCAAGACCAGAGCACAAGAGCTGAGGATGTCTGTGCCTGGTGAGTAAATGGCAATAAGGGGAACATGTCTGACGTCAACGTGCAGACCAAAGTAGGCTTCCAGGGCACAGCCAGGCATGGGTTCAAGTCCTACCCCTTCACCTTTTATTTTATTGGTAAATCAGAGGTAAAGAGAGATGTCAAAAGTAGAGCCCTTAAAGACAGGGGATATGGAAAGGAGCCTCTGGGGCCAGACTGCTTTGGCTTGAATCCCAACTTCACTACTTGGCAGTGTATGACCTTAGGCAAGTTACTTCACCTCTTTGTGCCTCAGTTTTCTTATCTGTAAAATGGGAATGACAGTTGCCATTACACATGCTTGCCAAGAGGATTAAATGAGGCATGTGTGTATACATATATTCATAAGTGCCTGCTACAAATTATTAAAAGGCCATGATGCAGCTCAGGTCATATGTTCTATTTAGAACAACAGTGTCTGCCACATAAGCACAGAATCAGTTAAATAGATCTCTTTGGTAGAACTGTTGGGAGGTTTTAAATAAATAGTATCTGAAAATGGCACATTGTGTTTAATGAATGTCCATTCCCTTTCCTTGTGATGAACAACACATTTTAAAAATCAGAATGAGGGCTCGGCACCTGTGGCTCAAGTGGCTAAGGCGCCAGCCACTGAGCTGGTAATCCAGCCCGGGCCCACCAAACAACAATGATAGCTGCACCCAAAAATCAGAATGAACTCAGCACCTGTAGCTCAGCAGCTAGGGCACCAGCCACATACACCGGAGCTGGCGGGTTCAAATCCAACCCAGGCCTGCCAAACAACCATGACAAACTATAACCAAAAAATAGCCAGGCATTGTGGCAGGCGCCTATAGTCCCAGCTACTTGGGAGCCTGAGGCAAAAGAATCACCTAAGCCCAAGCGTTTGAGGTTGCTGTGAACTGTGACACCACGGCATTCTACCCAGGGCAACAGCTTGAGATTCTGTATCAAAAAAAAAAAAATCAGAATGCTCCATCTTTTGGTCATTTGTCTTACACAGTGCTCCCTGCAGCCTTGCACTCCCCCTACTGTGACTCAGCTCCAGGTTGGATACACCCAGCACTGCCTCCCTGTGCTAGCGCAAGTCCAGGGTGCCCTGGGTTCCCTGGGTGTGGGCAGTACATGGTATGCTTTCCAAAGAGCTTTCTTATTCATGAGCCAAGGATGCTGAGAACAACAGAGGGCACCAATGATGTGGGCTGGGCAGGGGTGCTTTGACCAGGCCCCTGCCTTGTTCTGGGTCTATTTTTTTCAACTGCAAATGGGGATATCGTTGCCCTTTGGCCCCACAAAGCTGCTATGAGCATGAAATTATGCTTGCAGAGGAACCATGAGGTGTTATTATGGGATATTATAATCATATAGCCAAAGGAGGAGCTTTATGAGACAAAAACCTAAAGAGTCTGGGAAGGCCAGATCCAGACCAGCAGCTAAGGAAGGGCTCTTTTTTTGGGGGGGGGCGGGGGGAAGGGGTGTGCATGTTTTGCTTTGAACCATGTTCCTGAGACCAGAGTCTGTGTAATCATTCACCAGCCTGACCCTTGCAGGAGAAGGAGAGGGAGAAGGCCTGAATGCTGCAGGGAGGCCAAATTTGGACATGGCTTAGCAACTTGGCTAATGCAGGAGGTGAAATGTGGCCAGGGGTTGGGGGAGGGATTGCATTCCCTGGGACTTCTTGGTAGTGACAGTAATGACTGGGAGTGAGCCTTCCCAGGCTCAGAGGCTCCGGATTGATCCTCACAGACAATGTACTTCCTTTCTTCACAGTGAGCTCTGGGTTCTGGGAAGGGAGACTGCACTCAGGGGAGCCAGGCAGTGGGCAAAGGGCAGGGCTGTGGACAGGCGGGGGAGGAGCCCAGTTAGAGATATGAAAACGGGAGGATGCCTTGAGGATGGGGGAATACTGCTGCACAGACAGGCCCTTGGGGCTGAAATAATGATAGGAGGGAAGCCATACCAGAAGTATTTCCTATGGAGGAAGCACCTCTGGGCTCACGAAGTGTTTCACATTTATTATTCATCCTTTCCATTCTCCCAGGTTTCTAAGCCTGGCCTAAGTGAGGTAGAAGTTAGTGTATTGAGTGTATGGGGAGGGGGTATGGTCAGAGGGAAGGTGGAGGCAAGTCTAGTTAAGGGGTGTGAACACCAGTGGACAAAGCCCCTGAGAGCAGGGGCTCTGCAAGCAGGTAGACATTTGTGCACCGCACAGATGCAGAGGGGATCATTTTGCAAATCCTCCTCAGCCCTCAGCCTGGGGGTCTATGAATAGGGAAGAGGTGTTTGGGTGGGAGGCAGCTGCCTGTCCTCCCTGTCTGGTGATAGAATCCTCCCTTCCTTCAACCAGGGGGATACTGACAACAACCTAGAGCCCAGGGCCCCCAATCAGGTAGCTGAACAGGGCCACTGACCTGGCCTGCAGAGAGGAAGCATGAAAAATCCTCACTAACACCCTTTCCTCTCTGCTGGAAACACCTTGATAAGGCTCATTTCCTGAGGCCCCCATAGGAAACTGGTTGAGAGCAGCATTTTAGGGAAAAAAACACAGCTGGAGTGGCACCCTCACTCCCTCGGTTCCTTCTGTTGGTGTGCACTGCTCGCCAGGCTCCTTCTGGAGCTCGACCCCAGTCCAACAAATACAAACACCACACCACCACCCCACCACCCACCAAATCTCACACCCAGAAGTGGGTGTGCCTAATCAGGCCCATCTGCAATGCTGTGGTGAACAAGCCTATGTTCTCAGAGCCGCCATTGCTTGGAATATCCCATTTGCTCCAGTGCGTGTGTGTCTGGGGGCAAATGTGCACGTGGCATCTGAGAACAGATCCAGGAGTTGGGGAAACTGAAAGGGGATGTCTGTGTTGGATGGCCAGAGGGCTGGAATGAAGCTAGACCAGAAGGCAGACCTTTGGGGAGATGGAGAGTGGCAAGTAGGGGGCATTAAGAGGAGAACCCTTGATTGGAGGAGGCTCAAACTCTTGCCTCTACCGCCCAGTTCAAAGACCCAGCTGTGTAGACCTCAGCTCTGGTGTGGCCCTGAGGGGTTCCCCAAGAAGTAGACAGGGCCCAGCCCTGCCCTCCTAGGAAAAGTCCAGCCATGACCCTGTGAAGACCTTCCTGTGGGAGGTCCCAATCTGATAGGCCACCAGGTTCCCCTGCTCAAGGAGTTCCCTCCCTGGAATGGAAACGGATATTACCCCCCATATTCTACCCTCCACATGCACCAGTTCAGTGGAGGCAGGGAGAGAAAGTACCTAAAGGTTGGTGCCGCTGACAGCTATACCCAGTTGCTAAATTTCCCCCATGCTGTGCCTGAAGCAAGAGTTTGTAGTGGGATGGGAGGTACCTCCCCCCCATGGCCACCTGCCTCTTGTGAGCAAAGACTGTGTGGGGAAAGCAGCCAAGCCCAGGCCACGGAGGGAGGAGAGCTGGGTTATAAATAGGCCTGGGACCAGGCCTTCCGGGGAGAGGAGTGGAGCCTGCAGTACAGCGCTCTGCCCTCTGCAGTGCAGAAAAACCTCTTCTAAGAGGAGGACCCCTTCCTGAGGAGGTGAGAGGAAAGGTGCTGGTCCTGCTCTCCTGGCCTACCTCAGGGCCAACCCGGGCTCAGCGATACTCAGCCACCTCCCTCTCCGCTCGCTCGCTCTCTGCCTCAGTTTCCCTCTAAGCCGCTCTTCCCCCAAGATGTGTGTCTTTGCAACTCTCACTCCAGGGCCTTCTGGAGGACCAGAAAGTCTTGTCCGTCACTTCCAGGCGCTCACCAAGGTAGAGAGTCGTGACACTCCCTTCCCGACCCCACCCGATTCCCAGAGGAGTGGCGGCCCCTCCTACCTGCAAACACCGCGGAGCAGTAGGCATCGCTGATGTCGGTGTCAGGGGTGCGGACGTTCTCGGCGTAGAGGATGAAGACCCTCAGCATGCCTGGAGTGCCTAGGGCCCCGTGCGCCTAGAGCGCGAAGAGGGCCAGGGAAGGTCCCGGAGAGCAGACTTGCAGCTCGTGGGTCCGCTCAGAGGAGAGGGCTGGCGGAGCAAGGCCTCCTCGGGTCTCTGGCTCCCGGCTCAGAGCTGTTGCTCTTAAAGGGAAACAGGCCACCCGCGGGCTGCTCGAGTGGACTAGCTTGTCAGCGGGCGTTCCGAGAAGAACAGGGGCTTCTGCTCATCTTCGCCCCCGCCGCCTACCCGGGCTCGGTTAAGCTGTAATCTAATGCTCTGGCCGCGGAGTCTCCCAATGACACGGCATTTTACACCTGGCCAGTGGCACAGCGCACTGGGCGGTGGCCGCGATGGCAGGGGGCTGGACCAGGGCTCCGGGCGCCCGGCGTAGCCCAGATCTCGCTCTCGGATAGCAGAAAGGTTCGGCCCTCCCCTGACCTTCCACCGAGCGCTCTGCCAAGCCTGTCACCTCCTTCTGCTCCCAAGCAGTCTCTCCAGAAGCCAGCCAGACAGCCCTGGGTAGGACGGGAGATCCCGGGGAAGGACTGGCAGCAGGCACAGAAGCCCGAGGCTGATTTCCATTGCCTGGAAGTCCCTGCCACTTTAAAAGATTGCTCTCACTTCTCTGGTCGTACAAGCAGCACATGCTAGTTTTAACACAAAAAAGCATAAAGAAGAAAATCTCTGGTTCTGAGAAAAACAGTATTACCATTCGGATATCCCGAGGCTTTTCTCTCCAAACGTATGCATATATGCATGCATCAGAGTACTCCCATCTGAGTGTGTTTGCAATCCGTGCCCCACGAGTTCGTGTAACACTTCCCTGCATCATTAAAAATTCTTCATGAACAACTTTTCAAGAGCTAAATTGTCTGTCATAGGAATGTGCAGGATTCACAGAGCTTTCGCCTGTCACACGTTCAGGCTCTTCCTAGATTATCACTATTAGAATAGTCAACAGTTTGTTTAAAATAAAAATGGATATAAACTCATCTTAGTATCACACTTCCCCCCTCTCCCATGCCCACTAGTTCTGCAGATTTGTTTAGTGGCTTTGGAGTTACAAGGTTGCAAGACATAACTTTTTTTAGGTTTGGGTACCTGTTGCTAAACTGCTTTCCCGGAGCTATGTAGATCCACACTCCCAGCACCCTGTGACTCACCTTCTAAAGAGGGCCAGTCAGATGGGTGTGCAGCTGTTGGCAAAACTCTCTGAGCAGCCCATGTGGGCAAAGACTCACCCAGGATAGAAGGGCCAGTTGCTGACAGGGGGCTGATTATTTTCCACAACAGAGGTACTAGGAGGGAGCAATTCTCCCCCAAAATTGTATAATCTCAAGATCAGAGTAGCAAACATCTCCTGTGGTCACTTAGGGTCCTCCTGCAGCAACCCATGCCTCCTTCTTTTCTTTGCCTCTAGCAAATATATGGTGGGGAGAGAAAGATGAAAAGGGGGTTGAAATTCAGTCTTTCATTTAAAAGGAATGTATCAAGTCCTCCAACAGGCTAGGCACTGTCCTGGGTGGGAGACACAATGGTGAGCAGAAGTGACATGGTCCTGGTTATGCACGAATACCCTCAAAATTTGTATGTGAAAGACGTTAAATGTGATTGTGTTTGGAGATAGGGCCTTCAAAGAGGTAACCAAGTTAAAATGAGGTCATTAGGATGGGCCCTAATCCAATCTGACTAGTGTCCTTACAAAAAGAGCAAATTTAGACACACTAGGATAAACCAGGAATGCATGCACACAGAAGCAAGGCCATGTGAGGACATGATAAGAAGGCAGCCATTTTCAAGCCAAGGAGAGAGGCCTCAGAAGAAACCAAACCTGTTGATCTACACCTTGATCTTGGACTTCTAGCCTCCAGAATAAATTTCTGTTTGAGCCACCCAGTTTCACAGTATTTCATTATGACAGCCCTGGCAAATGAATATAGTCCCTGACCTCAAGAAGCTTCCACATCAGTGGGGGAAACTGACATTTGTGAACTAATCAAGTCAGTCATGCACCACTACAAATCTATAAGTGCAATAAATGAGAGAAAACTTGGAAGTGACAGCAGAGAGCAGTGAACCCTATTTGAGATGAGATAAGGCCAGTTAGGAATTCACTGAGCAGAACTGAGGTGGGGGCAAGGAAGAGAGTGTTTCAGAGAGAGGGAAGGGCGTGCTCTCCATCAGGGTCCAGGGGGAGTTGCCTGTAGATTAAAGGTGGTGGGATGGGTGAGGCAGGCTGCAGCACACTCAGGGCCTAGCGAGGGGGAGCTGTATAAGGTCTGCACAGTCCAGGGGAGTAACAGGGCCTGATTTACTGCTCAAAAGCTCTCTCTGGCTGCTTTTTTGGAGAATGAAGTACAAAGGGTCAGAGTGGAAGTGAAGAGATGGGTCTTCACTTGACCCTACAGCAGAGGGTCAAGGTGAAATGGTGACTTGGACTAAGGTTGTGAAAATGGGAATGGAGCAAGTAAGGCAAAGCTGGGAGGAAAAAGGAGTGAAATTTGATGATCCTTCTACTCATTATTGCGTTCCCCATCTAGGACAGTGCCTGGCTTCCCTCAGGACTCAATATCTACTCCTTAAATGAATGATTGAACTTTGATCCCCTTCCCATCATCTGTTGTGCTAGAGGCAAATAAAGGAAGAAGGCATAGATTGCTGCTGGAGGACACTACGTGACCACAGAAAATGGTCACTACCCTGATCTTGAAAGTACAGACCTTTGTGGGAGAACTGCTCCCTCCTAGTACCTCCAAGCAAAGCAGGAGAAATAGTTTCTTATTACAGAACTTGCCCATTATGTGTTGCTTGAGAAAACAACTTTGGCTTGGGTGAAGTACAGTAGAACCTCCATAGCTGAACGCCTCTCTATATTGATCACCTCCTTAAGTTGACCTAATTTTCATAGACCAGACGTGCACCACATGTACCTATCAGTAGGCATGGTTCCTCATTTTGACCATTTTCCTATGTTGACCAGTTGGTTAGTCCTTTGGGTGGACAACTTACAGAGGTTCTACTGTAATTGACTCATTCAATCCATTATTCATTCATTTCTCAACATATATAGGTACCTTGTATGTGGCAGGCATTTGCCAGATAACGTTTTAGAGAAAGGTACCAAGTAGGGAACAAAATGTAATTGCACTAAAAAGAAGGTCAAAAGACCCTATCGATTTAGGGAAAGCCCAAATTGTGTCCTATTTTTAGAGAAGTACAGTTGGCTCTATTCAGATGTATAAAGTAACACAAACATGCTCTATAGCAGAGCTCAAATTGAATCTAAGAAACACCTAGCTGCTTGTAAATAGTGTGACTGAAGTGATTTCAAAAGTGTAGGTTTTCTTTGTAGGTTAGACATCCACTTTGCAACGTCTCTACTTTATTTATTCGAATAGCAGGCTATCTTCAAACATTTCTGCATGTCATCGTCTGTGTAGAAATAAACCCTCTGTGAGCATATATACACCCAAACTTAATTCATCAGTGTGTAGGGTATGTTTCAGAGCATCTTTGCTATTTAAAAGAACCACTTTCTCTGAGATCACCCAATTTGAAACAACCAGATTATCTCTCTCAAGAATTTGGAATCGGAACTGAAAGATGCTGGCTCTGTGGGTGACTAAAGCTGAGAGAAAAAAATGAGAGACACAGAAGGAGTGGAGAAAGTTCTGTAGTCAGCGAAAAAGAGATTCTGAGGAGGGGGTGAGGTGAGAGAAACAAGAGAATGAGAAAGAGACCCTTCTGGGGTTGGTTCTACATCTCCTTCCTCGGGAGTCTCCCTGTCCAATTGCTGCCATGGCCCTTGCTGTGGACATTTGGCAGTTTGGGCTCCCAAAACACCCTTTCCCTTTCCTCATCCCTCATGGGTGGTCATGGGGAGCAGAAGTACCTTTATTCTGGAAGCCTCAGAGCTGGGGCCTCCCCTTTTCTTTCACTGTACCCACTATGGCCCAGGCTCGGTGAGTTGGGTGTTCTCTCCCACGTCTTGAGGTCCTTGAGGAGCTTTAAGATGTCTGATCTGGCAGCTGTAGTGACAGCAAATGACCAGCCTTTTTCTGCTTTGGGACAGAGTATCACAGCTGTGGCTCTTGCTCTCTGAGCCCTATCCATTTCCCAAGCTACAGCCTCCAATTTCCCTCCGTTCTATGAGCCCCTAAAGCTCTTCTGAAACCCTCTCTTGCTTCAGATGCCCAGACCATGCTGCTGTAGCAAGTAAGTAGAAATCCTGACTGATATACCCAGTGACTTTATAGTGAATTTCTGCATATTTTACTTAGGTAGGATAACTTGAAGCAAGGTTCTCTTTCTTGCTACAAAAGAACTTTGCCTATGATAGTCAAGTTGTAATAAGTGGCACTAGCTTCCTATATTTCTGCTGACCTTCCCCTCTCCTTCAGAATTATGGTTGGACTCACACTAAGCAAAAACAAAGGAAGGAAGTGAATAATGTAAGGACTTAGAGCTTTGATGTAGCCCAGAAAAGTCCCCAAAGAATAAGGTGAGGTCTAAGGGTGCTTGTATATGTCTGTTATTGTCAGGGGAACTCTTGTGGTTTGAGGATCCTGCCTTATCTGGATCATCAAGAGAGAATAACCATCAGGGCTGCCACATATGGCCATATAGGCAGTGTGCTGAATAATTAGACACAGTGACACTCCTAGACCATACCCCTGTCAAAGTTAGGACCTCCGGAAGGAGATACTAAACAGGCAAGAGATGGCTAGGAGCCCAAGCACAGTGGAGTCAGACACATACACCAGCCCAGGCCAGCTAAGCAACGACAACTGTAACAGAAAAATAGCCGGGCGTTGTGGCGGGCACCTGTAGTCCCAGCTGCTTGGGAGGCTGAGGCAAGAGAATCGCTTAAGCCCAAGAGTTGGAGGTTGCTGTGAGCGGTGACACCATGGCACTCTACCCAGGGTGACATAGTGAGACTCTGTCTCTAAATAAATAAATAAAAATAAACATGCAAGAGTCTGCTTCAGCTCAGGAAGCTCTCAAAAATGAATTCTACTCTGTATTGAAGAATATTCTTCTTGGTAAAATATCACAAAAATGGAAAAGCAAGTATCCAATGTACTCAATAGTAATATGAAACCAATAAACAACTACATGCCCACATGAGAGAAAAACACAGTTAAACTCAGGGAGGAGGGGGGCGCAGGGAGGGGTTTGGTGAGCTCTCACCTAATGGGCACAATGTAAGGGTATACAGCACACCCCCTGGGTGAAGGGCTCAACTTACCACTTGAACTTTACCTAACAAATGCAAAACATGTGACCTAATTATGTGTACCCTCACACTAACCTGAAATTTTAAAAAATTAATTCTACTCTGTGGGCAGCCTGGCTGACAAACAGAAGTTATAAATCTTTATGTAATTAAATTTATCAATTCTTTCTCTTATGGCTTCTACCTTTATTGTCTTAATAAATGATCCTTGCCTCATCCCAAGGTTATATAAGGATGTATGTATATTTGCCTAGATTTATCTACATTTGCGGGTTGAATTTGCTCAATTCTTAAAACTCCCCCTGGGGTTACAGGTTGATTTCAAGTAGAGCTCTTCCCAACCAGCACAATTTAAGATCAATCCATTTTTGCCATGAGGAGCTTAAATCTTCCAGGACTACCTGCTTTTGTATCTGGGCAGAGGAATCTGGTAGATCAGGGTGCATTGGGGGGAGGGAGTGAGATAGATGGTAACCATGTGAGGTCCCAGTAACCATGTGATTATTGACTGATTTAATTTCTCTTGAGCCTTAGTTTCTGCACGTGTAAGATAGATATAATCATAGTTTGTGCTGAGGATGAGAATAAAAATATGTGTAATGCACTACTTTAGGGATTTTCCAAAATTAGGGGTGCCTCTGTTCTCTGGCATAACTGGGATTTTTATAAGAGAGGCAGAGGGAGAGGAGACAGGTGCACAAGAGAAGGAAATGCAAACATGGGGGTGGAGATTAGAGTGATTCAACCACAAGGAGACACTAGGAGAGGCGTGGAACAAATCTCCTCCAAAGCCTTTGGAGAGAGAGTGGTGCCAGTGATATCCAGGTCTTGGATTTCTGGCCTCTAGTATGTCAAGAGAATAAATTTGTTATTTTAAAGCAGAATGATTGAGACAATTGCTGAGAACAACCACAGGAAACTAATATACTAAGCCTCTGACAACACAGCCAGACTATTATTGAAAAGGGCTGGTTTTCAGACCACCTCTACTGCTTATTGTTTCAGAGCAGAAATGAAGGTGAATCTGAGGGACAAGTTTGATACTGTTTTCCAATTGAAAACAAAAAGAAAAGAGCATGAATTTTTAGCCAGAGTAACATGAAAACACTACATGATTTCTATGTCCTCTGTCTTCTAAGAAAGCTGCATACGGGCGGCGCCTGTGGCTCAGTCGGTAAGGCGTCAGACCCATATACTGAGGGTGGCGGGTTCAAACCCGGCCCCGGCTGAACTGCAACCAAAAAATAGCTGGGCGTTGTGGCGGGTGCCTGTAGTCCCAGCTACTCGGGAGGCTGAGGCAAGAGAATCGCTTAAGCCCAGGAGATGGAGGTTGCTGTGCGCTGTGTGATGCCATGACACTCTACCGAGGGCCATAAAGTGAGACTCTGTCTCTACAAAAAAAAAAGATAAAAAAGCTGCATATATCCTTGAGGAGCTTGCTAAGAACCACAGACCCTGGTCACACTCTGGTCATCTCATCTGCTTTCACTGAGGAGAACAACTCATGGTAATGTCAGAGGGTTTCAATTTCCCATGAAAGGGACTTTCCCCAGAATCTCTGACAATAAACAGTAAGCATTCGATATCTAGAAACTATTATTGGTTCAGTCACGGCTGCTGATACAGGGAAAAGGAGTGCCTTCAAAATGGAGGGTGGTGGCTGCTGCACCCAAGCGAGCACCAGCCATCCCTTAATAAATCATTCATAAAAAAAAAAAAAAAGAGAAATGGAGGGTGGTGGGGGCCTCTGCAAGCCTTCATTCACCCTGTCCAGGGAGTAGAGAGCAGCCTATCTGCTGAGCAACAGAAGCACAACTCTGGAAAATGCAAGCCACACAGTCCTCCTTTTGAACTCATTCTGGAGGATGAGGAGTCTCTACATAGGATAAAGAAATGCATACCTACCCTCACATTGGGTTGGTTAATTTTATGTGTTGGTTTCACTTGGCAAAAAAAAAAAAAAAAAAAAATGCCCAAATAGCTGCTAAATCTTTTTTTTTTTTTTTTTTTCGTTTCTACATTTAACATTTATTTCCTACAGTCTCAGTTTAAAAGATTGTTGCCTCCTTTCAGCACTGCTGAGGGAGGGTACATGCAGCTTTGTTTTGGAGTCCCACGATAACTCAAAGGGAAACTTTCACAATGTCCGGAATGCTTCATGTCCTGAGAATGAAGGAGGAGAATGTCCTAAAATTCCTTGCAGCAGGAACCCAACTTAGGTGGCATCAACCTTGACTTCCAAATGAAACAGTACATCTACAAAAGGAAAAGTGATGGCATCTCCATCATAAATCTGAAGAGGACCTGGGAAAAGCTTCTGTTGGAAGCTCGTGCCATTGTTGCCATTGAAAACCTTGCTGATGTCAGTGTCATATCCACCAGGAATACTGGCCAGCAGCTGTCCAGATGTTTGCTGCTGCCACTGGAGCCACTCCTATTGATGGTCACTTCACTCTCGGAACCTTCAGCAGCCAGGTTCAGGCAGCATTTCAGGATCCAGGTCTTCTAATGGTTACTGATCCAAGAAGTAATAATGACCAAGATACAAATGAAAAAATGTACGTTTACACAGGCACCCAAAGTGAGTAGCAACAGCGTGAATCCTTCAGGCCTTTGCTTCTTGCTTCTTCACAGAATAAATCTGTAAATAATAATAGTGCTCAATTTATATTACTTACAGCAAGTGCCACCTTTCAGGGCCTGTCACAAATCTTGCTGCTCTTTCAGATGCCTTTTGAGTTTACAAAGGAAATGACTGTGGATACAAACAATTGCAATTTAGGCCAGTTTACCAGTGTAACTTTTCACAGCATACAACCAGTTTTAACTTAAATGGTTGTAATTACACAGATAATGTGTGTGAAGAAAAGCTTTCTGAAAAGAAATTTGGAGGAAAGAGATGTTCTCCCAATAAGTTTGTAAGATGGAACCTTTGGTGAATTGCAGAGGACAAAGGGATGCTTGGGTTTTTGTAGCAGAAGTTCTTACCTGGGTTCCCAATCATGTCCTTTTCTGCTAATGAAATATACACATATACCCCAAAGATCATCATACACAGGAAAAACGGGAAATTGTAGCTAAATCTATCTTTGTTAATAAATAATTCATTACAAAATTTTACAAAATCGGCTCAGCACCCGTAGCACAATGGTTAAGGTGCCAGCCACATACACTGAGGCTGGTGGGTTCGAACCCTGAGTCCGGGCCAGCTAAAACAATGATGATAACTGCAACAATAAATAGCCGTGTGTTGTGGCGGGTGACTGTACTCCCAACTACCTGGGAGGTTGAGGCAAGAGAATCGCTTAAGCCCAAGAGTTGGAGGTTGCTGTGAGCTGTGGTGCCACAACAGCTATGTGTACCAAGGGCGACATAGTAAGACCATGTCTAAAACAAACAAAAAAAAGACTACAGAATATTCTCTAAGCTTTGACCTCCGTCTGTCTTCTCTCCCACTTATGGCAAACAAGTTCCAATATATCCACTGTTAGAGTTTCACCACATATGTCTGTTTGGGGAAACACAAACACCAGGGTTCAACCTATCCTCCCAATTGGAACCAGAATCACCACTGGTGATTTCTAATTGATTGACTCAAGTGAGCTCTGATTGGTTGGCTCCAATGACCTCTGTTTGGTTGACTCTGGTGAGCTCTGAGTGGTTGACTCTAGCGATTTTTGATTGTTGGGCTTCAGTGAGCTCTCGTTGGAAGATTATGGTAATTTCTGATTGGTTGGCTCCAGTGCGCTGTGATTGGTTGACTCTGGGCATTTCTGGTTTACTCTGGTGATTTCTGAATGGTTGACTCTGGTGATTTCTCATTGATTGGCTCTGGTGATTTCTGATTGGTTGACTCATGAGAGCTCTCATTGGTTGGATCTATTGGATTCTGACTGGTTGACTCTGGTGATTTCTGATTGGTTGACTCAAATGAGCTCTGATTGGTGGGCTCCAAAGAGCTTTGATTGGTTGACTCTAGTGATTTCTGGTTGCCTCTTGATTTCATATTGGTTTATTGGTTGGTTCTGGTGATTTCTGATTAATTGGCTCCAGTAAACTCTGACTAGTTGACTCTGGTGATTTCTGATTGGTGGCCTCAAGTGAACTCTCAATGGTGGGCTCCAATGAGCTCTGATTGGTTGACTTTGGTGATTTCTGATTGGTTGATGCAGGTCCAATGAGCTCTGATTGGTTGATTCTGGTGATTTCTGGTTTCCTCTGGTGATTTCTCATTGGTTGATTAGTTGACTTTGGGATTTCTGATTGGTTGGGTCAAGTGAGATCTTATTGATTGGCTCTGGTGATTTCTGATTGTTGACTAAAGTGAACTCTGATTGGCCATTTCTAATGAGCTCTGATATGTTGACTCTGGTGATTTCTGATTGGTTGATTCAAGTGAGTTTTTTCACAACACACAACCGGTTTTAACTTAAGTGGTTTTAATTAAAGATATAATGTATGTGAAGAAAAGTTTTTGGAAAAGAAATTTGGAGGAAAGAGATGTTCTCCCAGTAAGTTTATAAGATGGAGGCTTTGGTGAATTTCAGAGAACCAAGGGGTGGTTGGGGTTTTATAGCAAAAGTTCTTAGCTGGGTTCTCAATCAGGTTCTTTTCTGCTAATGAAATATACACATATATTCCAAAGGTCACCATACACAAGAAAAATGGGAAATTGTAGCTAAATCTACCTTTGTTTATAAAACATTCATTACAAAATTTTACAAAATAAGCTCAGCACCCACAGCACAGTGGTTAAGGCATCAGCCACATACACTGAGACTGGTGGGTTTGAACTCTGGGTACTGGCCAGCTGAAACAGCAATGACAACTGCAACAAAAAATAGCCATGTGTTGTGGCGGGTGATTGTAGTCCCAACTATCTGGGAGGCTGAGACAAAAGAATCACTTAAGCCCAAGAGTTGGAGGTTTCTATGAGCTGTAGTGCCACAACACTCTACTGAGGACGACATACTAAGACCCTGTCTCAAAAAAAAAAAAAAAATATATATATATATATATGACAGAATATTCTCTAAGTGTTGACCTCCTGTTATTTTCTCTCCCACTCATGGCAAACAAGTTTCAATATATCCACTGTTAGAATTTCACCATGTATGGCTGCTTTGGGAAGCACAAATACCAGGAGTCAACCTATCCTCCCATCTGGAACTGCAAACACCACTGGTGATTTCTGATTTGTTGACGCAAGTCATCACTGATGGGTTGGATCAAATGAACTCCCAGTGGTTGACATTGACACTGGTGAGCTCTTACTGGTTTATGCTGGCAATTTCTGATTGTTTGGCTCCAATGAGATCTTATTGGTAGATTCTGGTGATTTCTGATTGGTTGGCTCCAGTGAGCTCTGATTGGTTGACTCTGGAGATTTCTGTTTGCCTCTGGTGATTTCTCATTGGTTGATTGGTTGACTCAAGTAAGTTCTTATTGGTTGGCTCTGGAGATTACTTACTGTTTGACTCATGTGAGCTCTTATTGGTCTGTTCAAATGAGCTCTGATTTGTTGTCTCAATTGAACACCTTTTGGTTGGCTCCATTGAGCTCTTATTGGTTGCCCTTGGTGATTTTTTTTTTTTTTTTTTTTTTTTATTGTTGGGGATTCATTGAGGGTACAATAAGCCAGTTACACTGATTGCAATATAGCTGCTAAATCTTATTTCTTGGTGTCTCTGTGAGGTTATTTCTGGGAAAGATTAGAACTGAATAAATAGACTGAGTAAAGACGATTTGCCCTCCCCAGTGTGGGCAGGCATCATCCAATGTATTGAGCCGCAAATTGAACAAAAAAGCAGAGGAAGGGCCATTCTCTTCTTGAGCTCATTTTTTCCTGCTCTTGGACATCAGAGATGAGCTCCTAGCAGTTGCACCCCCACACCTTGACCCTTGGCGTTTCTTGGTTCTCCAATCTGCAGACAGCATGTGTGGTCTGATAATTAAGTTCATGAACTTGCCACCTTGCACTTATGCTGGCAATACTATACAAACAACTTGGTAAAGTTTCATAACCTTGACATAACAGTATCTCATGGTTGTGTTCATGTCAATGTGTTTGCGCCACAGTTGTTGAGTGGTGTTCATTATTGTTGTGTTTTTGTGGGTTGTCATGAGAATGTGGAGCTTGAATTATAGTAATGAATGAACATCCATAAATTTCTTGTTAAACTTCATAAGAGTGGAAGTGAAATCAGGGACAGGTTAGTCCAAGCTTCTGGAGATAATGCCATGAAAAGGATGGCATTACAAATGAAAAGGATGGTGTACAAATGAATTAAATGTTTTTCTGAGGGGAGAGAAAGGTCACTGATGAAGAGAGGTAAAGGCAGCCAGTAATGAGCAGAACTGATGAAAACATTGCAAAAATTCATCCAGTTTTGCATCAAAATCATTGGCTGACTGTGAGAGCATAGCAGACCAAGTAAACATCTTGGTAGATGCATGGTAGGTAAAGAAACAGTTAGGAAAATCTTGGTCAACAACTCATGGCTCTTGCATCACAACAATGCACCAGCTCATAGGCATTGTATGTGAGGGAGTTTTTTAGGCAGTAAATAAATAACTGTTTTGGAACACCCTCCCTACTTACCTGATCTGGCCCTTAATGACTTTTTTTCTTCCAAGATAAAGGAAATATTTAAAGAAATTTTGATGACATTCAGGACATGAAGGGTAATACAACAGCAGCTTTAATGGCCATTCCAGGAAAAGAGTTTCAAAATTGCTTTGAAGGGTGAACTAGGTGTGGTGCACAGATAGCTTCCCAAGGGGAGTACCTTAAAGGTGATCGTATTCAGCGATGAGGTATGTAGCACTTTTTCTAGGAAGAGTTTGTGAACTTGTCATACCTCCTATTGTGGAACTTAGCTCCATAATAGCATGAGCCACCTCCCATAATAAATATCTCCTCCTCTGTGTGTGTATATACATATACACACATAAACACACAGATATATACATGTATACATACTTTTGTCTGGGAGAGCATGTATGCATGTGATTTTGTATATATGCTATTGATTCCATTTCTCTGCAAAACCTGAGAAGTGAAGGGAGATCCAAATTAAGATAATACAGCGAAGGATAAAAAAGGAATTAAATTTTTTTCTCAAGTGAAGTTATCCTAGCTTCCAGAAGAGGCCATAACATCCCAGGATACACCCATCCTAGCAAAGGGAAGGAAACTGTTACAGTTCCCAGTGGGAGGAAGAATCAGATGATGGCTGGTTCACCGTGAAGGTATAGAGTGAGGACACAGGCAGAGCTGATGCAGGTAAGGGGAGCAGGTATGAGTGGCCCTGCTATGTGTCTCTGCACAGAGAGGGGACAGAGAACTTCTGAAGCTCATACACCAAAAAACTGTTGATTTATGGGGAGATATCACCAGGAAAGGCCTAAAGAACATCTCTAGGAGTTAGGAGAGCAAAAAAATGTTTCACATTCATTGTTTCCCCTTTGGCCAAAGGCCAGGACTTTGGAAAAGAAAGGTCACCAAGATAAGTGAATTTTTGACTTTTTGATGTTAATTAAAGTATGATCAATCTGAAGACCTCCTCCATCAGAATCTTCCTGTAAGAAATGGAGACATCAGATGACACCTGTGGCACCGGCCCCATATACGGAGGGTGGCCGGGTTGAATCCGGCCCCGATCAAACTGCAACAAAAAATAGCTGGGCGTTGTTGTGGGTACCTGTAATCCCAGCTACTTGGGATACTGAGGCAAAGAATCACCTAAGCCCAAGAGCTGGAGGTTGCTGTGAGTTGTGACGCCACAGCACTCTACGGAGGGCAGCAAAGTGAGATTCTGTCTCTTAAAAAAAAAAAAAAAAAGAAATGGAGACATCTGAGTCCCCTTTACTCCTGACCTATTGAATCAAAATCTCTGGGAATGGCCCAGTAATCTGGTTTGTAAAAGCACTTCACTTATCCTTATGCAGACTACAGACCAGAAACCACTGACCTAAGTAGTATCAAAGAACAGGTTTTGATTCCTGGATCATAACCTAAACCACCAGATGAATGCACTCTTGACTCCAGAGGGTGTACATTTCACAAGGACTGAGAAGACTGTTTGTGTGCAGATTGGCTTTAAATGGAAAAAGGGAGACTGGGAAGGAGGGGAAAGAAGGCGAGGGAGATAATAGTCACTTACAAACTGTAAAACCAGTAGGACAAGAGAAGAACAATGGCAGCAGTGTAAAAGAGTCAGACTACCTGGATTCAAATTTTAGGTCTTTTTACCCACCAGCTGCATGGCCTTGGGCAAGTCATCTTACCTGCCTGAGCCCAGGGTTCTTTATCTATACAATGGAGAATATAGAAATAACTGCCTCAGAGGTTAAATTCTTTACACACAATATGGTGTATAGTAAACATCCAATAAATATTAGCTATTATTGGAAGCTGTGACTAAGTTATTGCATAGGTTGAAAATTTTAGAAATAGGGTGGCGCCTATGGCTCAGTGAGTAGGGCGCCGGCCCCATATGCCAAGGATGGCGGGTTCAAACCCAGCCCCAGCCAAACTGCAACAACAACAACAAAAAAATAGCTGGGCATTGTGGCAGGCGCCTGTAGTCCCAGCTGCTCGGGAGGCTGAGCAAGAGAATCGCGTAAGCCCAAGAGTTAGAGGTTGCTGTGAACCGTGTGATGCCATGGCACTCTACTCAAGGGCGGTACAGTGAGACTCTGTCTCTACAAAAAAAAAAAAAAAAAAAAAGAAAATTTTAGAAATAAAGTCATAAATACTAGTAAAATATGATTAATGGAGATGATTTTTGTGTAAGGGCAAGCTGAGGTGGTGAAAGAGATTTCTACTGTCTGGACATTTCTATGCTAGTTACACTAGCTCAAAGATATACATCTGATAATGTCCTGACTTATTTAGGGATAAATCCATCTCTCGGAAGATGAATTGAGAGAATAGACTTCCCACCCAAGTCTGTGACTGTGGTCCACATGCTGATTTTGTGAGCACTTCTTTTTGCTTATCTTTGGTGTCAGTTATCATGAAAAAGTGCATGGACCTTGTGTTTGTTTGCTAATCGAGTTTTGTTAGTGTTTGTATATTTCATGTGTAGCCCAAGACAACGCTTTTCTCATTTTTACAATGTGTGGCAGAGAAAAAATGTTTGGACACCCCTCATGGAACCTAATCCAGTCCAACAGGAAAGAACAGGTTGGAGAAGCAGATGCAGTGAGAAATCCTAGGGAGAATTGTCTTCAGGATGAATGCTGGCCTGAGCCATGTCTGGTTTTCAAGGCCCAAACTCTGCTACTTTGGTTGGGTTCTGTCTTTCCATAACATGCTGTTACTAACCAGCCTCTCCAAAACTCAAGGAACCCACCTAATTCCTTGACCCTAGCAAATCCCCATTCTTCCCAAGAACTTTCTTTTTATAGAGACAGCTGAGGAAGACTTTTTCAGGTGCTTCAACACAAAGCAAGCTATATAGTTTGATACTTAGTCACAGTACTTCACAGCTGTTGTGCTCTCTTGCCTCACCCTTGCTGCCTGGTGTCTCCAGAGAGACGAAGGACACCTGCAAAGATGGCATTGTGGTTCTCTGTGCTTATTTTTTGTTTATTTTAAGAAAAAGGGTTTTGCTATGTTACCCAGGCTGGAGTGCAGTGGCTATTCACAGGTGTGATCCCACTAACTGATCAGCACGAGAGTTTTTGACCTGCATTTCATACATGGGTAGTTCACCCCTCTTAAGGCCATCTGATGGTCCTCCACTCCCTGGAAGTCATCATATTGATGCTGAACTTAGTGCAGACACTTGACTGCACAGCACACTACATCTCTAGACTCAAACAAGCCTTCCACCTTAGCCTCCTGAGTAGCTGCGACTACAGATGTGTGCCACTGTGCCCAGTCATACCTATTTTAATCACATGCTCATAACTTTTATTTCTCTTTTTCCTGATATATGCTCAATGGGGCTATAAGAAACAGGTGACGCCAGAGTTGTTATAATCATTATTGCCACAGTGACTGAAGTGCCTCACACTTGGTCTCCCAGTGCCTTGCCCTCTACTTTCACTTCATTCCTTGATGGTGATTATTTGAATACTGGTAATGACACTGTACATTACAGATTACTATGTTCCATTCATTCAAAGAGGCTACCAATGTACTCCTAGAATATATTACCAACCCAATCTCAGAACCCAATTTTTAAAATTTTTTATCTTGAAATAATTACAGATTGAGGGGCAGAGACAAGATGGCTGATTGAAGCCAGGTTTCCATAGAGGCTCCCATCCAGAAGTAGAGTTAAAGGACAGAAATTTAGCAAGTAACCTGGTGGATTAGAGCTGCACCAAGAGAGAAGGTTGAAGAATGCACATCAACCCTGCTGAGGCAACCTGTGACCCCCAAGGATACAAACAAAAGGTACAAAATCCATCACCAAGTGGACGGGAGTCTCCTCCCCCGTAAGAACAACTCAGAGTACCCCACAAACAAACGAGCAGAGTTCAAAAGTCCTCCCACCATACTCCACGGGAGACACCCTCTAAAAACTGGACCTACCTCCCCTATTAGGGTGCCATGGTGCTCTCCTGCCAGGCATAAAACTGTGTAAAACTGTATATATTCTCTACCTGCGATTCTGAGCTCCCAGCACTCCCCTCCACTCTCACTCTGAGGTCTGGAGTCCTGTCCCCCAGGAGTCCAGATTCTTCGGTGATTTCTTGATGGGTGTGGACAGGGCCTGGACTGCAGCTGGTCAGTGCTGATTCTGTGGCACAGGAGTGAGGAGAGGACAGTCGACTGAGAGGGAACCATGGTGGAGTGGCAGTGCCCCGAGGCACAGAACAGCAGCTGTTTTTGGCAACAATAGGGCTCAACCCCGGAAATTCCAAAGTCACACCCCCATCTCTCTGGGTGACCAGAGGAGGCCAGGTATCTTCTCAGGTGGCAACCCCCATTGAACAGATCTGGGACGGAAATGCAGGCCCTGTGAGTAAAGGGTTTGCCTGAGGGGCTACCAGCCTGGGTGGAGCGTGGGGACCAGAAAATGCACACGCAGAGCTGGGAGATTCCCAGGGCAGGGCTGACGCAGAGGACCGCTTTACTGAGCCTAAGACGCACCTGGCCCACAGGGGACCATCACCTTAAACAAAGGAGGGCAGGCAGAGGCTGGATCTGACAGGTAACTGTGCTGCAAATACAAACTACAGCTGAGACTGTACAGCAGCACAGACGGGCCCTGAGGCATAGGTTCTGGGAACTCAAAACAGCTTCTCTTCTGCAGCGGAATTTAGCAGGGACAGAAACAAATTCCCGCAAAGTTGTTCTGTTCTGTCAGTAACATTAATCAGGGGCGGGGCTGGAACTGAGCAAATAGCCCCAGCCTCCCGAGGTTGTCAGGCCTCACCTCCCCCTGCTGGATAGAGGCAGAGAACAGCAGCCTGGCTGAGCAGACATAGATCTCCTTGTGATTCAGGCAGGTGCAAACCCCTGGAGTATCATTGGAGGCAACTAGGTCACAGCCTGCAGGGTTATCAGTGACTGGGTGTGACAGAGGTGCAAGGTGGGGAAGGAGGCATCAACCTTCCAAGACTAATCTATTTGCTGGGTGGGTCCTCCTAACTTCACGGAGCACCGGAGCAAGTCATATTTGATTGTCAGCAGACCCCTGCAATCTAGTTGCCAGAGACCTTTTAAACTCTCCCACCTGAGACAGGTGCTGACTGAGACAATTGATTTGGACCTTTTGAACTGAGCCGATCACCTGAGGACTATTCAAGTGGTACCCTGGGTGTGGGGTTGTAGGAAGGTTTGATTTTCCTTTTCCATGTGTTACCTGTGGGGGATGGGGTGACTTAATTGCAGGTATTTCTCCACAGCTGAGACTTCAACCCAGAGTAACTGTTTCACTAGGGTCGGACAGAGACCAACTACAACAAGACAGAGGCACTTAGCCCCACCACACCAAACAGGTCCCCAGTTTCTCAGGCCGTAGCACTGTACGGGTCCTTGACAAAGCTCCAGGGGAAATGTCAAAAGGTGTAAAATAATCATGGGGCGGAATCAGCAGAAAAACTCTGGTAACATGAATACCAAAAATGGATCAACCCACTCAAAGAAAGATATGGCAGATGTAACTGAAGATCCCATTCATAAACAGCTGGCCAATATGTCAGAAATTGAATTCAGAATTTGGATTGCAAACAAGATTAATAGAATGGAGAAAAATTTGGAATTAGAAATTCAAGGAGCAATTCAAAAGTTGGAATTAGAAATTCAAGGAGAAATTCAAAAGTTGTCTCAAGAATTCAATGAATTTAAAGACAAAACCACCAAAGATTTTGACACACTGAAGCAAGAATTCGCAGCCCTCAAAGATCTGAAAAATACAGTAGAACCCCTCAGTAACAGAGTGGAGCAAGCAGAAGAAAGGATTTCTGACATTGAAGACAAAGCTTTTGAACGCTCCCAAACGCTCAGAGAGGAAGAGAAATGGAGAGCAAAAACAGATCATTCTCTCAGAGAGAACTGGGATAATTCAAAGAAGGCTAATATCTGCCTCATTGAAATCCTTGAAAGCGATGAAGTGGATTCGCAAGGCAGAGAGGCTCTTCTCCATGAAATTACGAAAGAGAATTTTCCAAACATGCCAAGAGATTCTGAAATTCAGATAGCAGACAGTTTCAGAACCCCAGCATGATTCAACCCCAATAAGACATCCCCCAGGCATATCATAATTAACTTCACTAAAGTTAATATGAAGGAGAAAATTCTGAAAGCAGCCAGACGTAAGAAATCCATTACCTACAAAATATTAGAATGACTGCAGATCTCTCTGCTGAAACTTTTCAAGCCAGAAGAGTGTGGTCATCGACTTTTAATGTCCTAAAACAAAATAACTTTCCACCCTGGATCCTGTATCCAGCTAAACTGAGTTTCATTTATGATGGAGAAATTAAATACTTTAATGACATTCATATGTTGAAAAAATTTGCCATAACCAAACCAGCTCTTCAGGATATTCTCAGACCTATCCTCCATAATGACCAGCCCAAACCTCTACCACAAAAGTAAACTCACTCAGAAACTTTTGATCAACTCCAACTTCCACAGTGGTGAAAGGACTAAAAATGTCCACTGGACTTTTGAAAAACTCGATACCCAAAATTTTACCAGACTTATCAATGTTCTCCATTAATGTGGACGGCTTAAACTGTCCTCTACAGAGGCACAGGTTAGCTGACTGGATACAAAAACTCAGGCCAGATATTTGCTGCATTCAAGAATCACATCTTACCTTAAAAGATAAATATAGACTCAGGGTGAAAGCATGGTCGTCCATATTTCAGGCAAATGGTAATCAGAAAAAAGCAGGTGTTGCAATTCCATTTGCAGATACAATAGGCTTTAAACCAACGAAAGTAAAGAAGGATAAGAATGGTCACTTCATATTTGTTAAGGGTAATACTCAACATGATAAGATTTCAATTATTAATATTTATGCACCCAACCAGAATGCACCTCAATTTATGAGAGAAACTCTAACAGACATGAGCAACTTGATTTCCTCCAGCTCCATAATAGTCAGAGATATCAACACTCCTTTGGCAGTTTTGGATAGATCCTTCAATAAGAAGCTGAGCAAAGAAATTTTAGATTTAAACCTAACCATCCAACATTTGGATTTAGTAGACATCTACAGAACATTTCATCCCAACAAAACTGAATACACATCCTTCTCATCAGCCTACGAACATACTCCAAAACTGATCACATCTTAACAAGTCTAACCTCAGTAAATTTAAAGGAAAAGTAATTATTCCTTGCATCTTCTTGGACGACCATGGAATAAAAGTTGAACTCAGTAACAACAAGAATCTGCATACTCATACAAAAACATGGAAGTTAAATAACCTTATGCTGAATGATAGCTGGGTCATAGATGAGATTAAGAAGGAAATTGCCAAATTTTTGGAACACAATGACAATGAAGACACTAATTATCAGAACCTCTGGGATACCGCAAAGGCAGTCCTAAGAGGGAAATTTATAGCACTGCAAGCCTTCCTCAAGAAAACGGAAAGAGAGGAAGTTAACAACTTAATGGGACATCTCAAGCAACTGGAAAAAAAAGAACATTCCAACCCCAAACCCAGTAGAAGAGAAATAACCAAAATTAGAGCAGAATTAAATGAAATTGAAAACAAAAGAATTATACAACAGATCAATAAATCAAAAAGTTGGTTTTTTGAAAAGATCAATAAAATAGATAAACCTTTGGCCAACCTAACCAGGAAAAAAGAGTAAAATCTCTAATTTCATCAATCAGAAATGACAAAGATGAAATAACAACAGACTCCCTGGGAATTCAAAAAATCCTTAATGAATATTACAAGAAACTTTATTCTTAGAAATATGAATATCTGAAGGAAATTGACCAATACTTGGAAGCACATCACCTTCCAAGACTTAGCCAGAATGAAGTGGAAATATTGAACAGGCCAATATAATGTTCTGAAATAGCATCAACCACACAAAATCTCCCTAAAAAGAAAAGCCCGGGACCAGGTGGCTTCACATCAGAATTCTACCAAACCTTTAAAGAGGAACTAGTACCTATATTACTCAACCTGTTCCAAAATATAGAAAAAGAAGGAATATTACCCAACATGTTCTATCAAGCAAACATCACCCTGATCCCCAAACCAGGAAAAGACCCAACAAGAAAAGAAAATTATAGATCAATATCACTAATGAATACAGATGCAAAAATATTCAACAAGATCCTAACAAACAGAATCCAGCAACACATCAAACAAATTATACATCATGACCAAGTCAGTTTTATCCCAGGGTCTCAAGGCTGGTTCAATATACGTAAATCTATAAATATAATTCGGCACATAAACAAATTAAAAAACAAAGACCATATGATTCTCTCAATTGATGCAGAAAAAGCTTTTGATAATATCCAGCATCCCTTCATGATCAGAACACTTAAGAAAATTGGTATAGAAGGGACATTTCTTAAACTGATAGAGAGGCCATCTACAGCAAACCCACAGCCAATATCGTATTGAATGGAGTTAAATTGAAATCATTTCCACTCAGATCAGGAACCAGACAAGGCTGCCCATTGTCTCCACTGCTCTTTAACATTGTAATGAAGTTTTAGCCATCGCAATTAGGGAAGAAAAGGAGATCAAGGGTATCCATATAGGGTCAGAAGAGATCAAACTTTCGCTCTTCGCAGATGATATGATTGTATATCTGGATAACACCAGGCATTCTACTACAAAACTCTTAGAAGTGATCAAGGAATACAGCAGTGTCTCAGGTTACAAAATCAACATTCACGAATTGATAGTCTTTATATATATCAACAACAGTCAAGCTGAAAAAACAGTTAAGGACTCTATTCCATTCACAGTAGTGCCAAAGAAGATGAAATATTTGGGAGTTTATCTAACAAAGGACGTGAAAGATCTCTATAAAGAGAACTATGAAACTCTAAGAAAAGAAATAGCTGAAAATGTTAACAAATGGAAAAACATACCATGCTCATGGCTGGGAAGAATCAACATTGTTAAAATGTCCATATTACCCAAAGCAATATACAATTTAAATGCAATTCCTATTAAAGCTCCACTGTCATTCTTTAAAGATCTTGAAAAAATAATACTTCATCTTATATGGAATCAGAAAAAACCTCGAATAGCCAAGACCTTACTCAGAAATAAAAACAAAGCAGGAGGAATCACGCTACTGGACCTCAGACTATACTATAAATCGATAGTGATCAAAACAGCATGGTACTGGCACAAAAACAGAGAGGTAGATGTCTGGAACAGAATAGAGAACCAAGAGATGAACCCAGCTCCTTACTGTTATTTGATCTTTGACAAGCCAAGTAAAAACATTCAGTGGGGAAAAGATTCCCTATTTAACAAATGGTGCTGGGTGAACTGGCTGGCAACCTGTAGAAGACTGAAACTGGACCCACACCTTTCACCATTAACTAAGATAAACTCTCACTGGATTAAAGATTTAAACTTAAGACATGAAACTATAAAAATACTAGAAGAGAGTGCAGGGAAAACTCTGGAAGAAATTGGTCTGGGCGAGTATTTTATGCAGAGGACCCTCTGGGCAATTGAAGCAGCTTCAGAAATATGCTACTGGGACCTGATCAAACTAAAAAGCTTCTGCACAGCCAAGAACACAGTAAAGCAAGCAGATAGCCCTCAGAATGGGGTAAGATATTTGCAGGTTATGTCTCCGACAAGGGTTTAATAACCAGAATCCACAGAGAACTCAAATGTATAAGCAAGAAAAGAACAAGTGATCCCATCACAGGATGGGCAAGGGACTTGAAGAGAAACTTCTCTGCAGAAGATAGGTGCACGGCCTACAGACATACGAAAAAATACTCATCATCCTTAATCATCAGAGAAATGCAAATCAAAACTACTTTGAGATATCATTTAACTCCAGTAAGATTAGCCCATATCACAAAATCCCAAGAATAGAGATGTTGGCATGGATGTGGAGAAAAGGGAACACTTCTACATTGCTGGTGGGAAAGCAAATTAATACATTCCTCTTGGAAAGATGTTTGGAGAACACTTAGAGATCTAAAAATAGATCTGCCATTCAATCCTATAATTCCTCTACTAGGCATATACCCAGAAGACCAAAAATCGCATCATAACAAAGATATTTGTACCAGAATGTTTATTGCAGCCCAATTCATAATTCTGAGTCATGGAAAAAGCCCAAGTGCCCATTGATCCACGAATGGATTAATAAATTGTGGCATATGTACACCATGGAATATTATGCAGCCTTAAAGAAAGATGGAGACTTTACCTCTTTCATGTTTACATGGACGGAGCTGGAACATACTCTTCTTAGTAAAGTATCTTAAGAATGGAAGAAAAAGTATCCAATGTACTCAGCCCTACTATGAAACTAATTTATGGCTTTCATATGAAAGCTATAACCCAGTTATAACCTAAGAATATGGGGAAGGGGGATCGGAAGGGGAGGGAGAGGGGAGGATGGGCAGAGGGAGGGTGATTGGTGGGATCTTACAAGGGTACATGTGATGCACTGTGGTGCATCGCACAAGGGTACATGTGAAACTTAGTAAATGTAGAATATAAATGCCTTAACACAATAACTAAGAAAATACCAGGAAGGCTATGTTAACCAGTGTGATGAAAATGTGTCAAATGATCTATAAAACCAGTGTATGGTGCCCCATGATAGCATTCAATGTACACAGCTATGATTTAATAATAATTAAAAAAAAAAAAGATATAGGGCGGCGCCTGTGGCTCAGTGGGTAACGCGCCGGCCCCATATACCGAGGGTGGTGGGTTCAAACCTGGCCCCGGCTGAACTGCAACCAAAAAATAGCCGGGCATTGTGGCAGGCGCCTGTAGTCCCAGCTACTTGGGAGGCTGAGGCAAGAGAATCGCTTAAGCCCAGGAGTTGGAGGTTGCTGTGAGCTGTGTGATGCCATGGCACTCTACCGAGGGCCATAAAGTGAGACTCTGTCTTAACAAAAAAAAAAAAAAAAAAAAGAAAAAAGAAATAATTACAGAGTCACAGGTGGTTGCAAAGAAATATACGTGGAAGTCCTGTGCTTCTTTCCCTTATCCTCTCCCTATTTTAACATCTTTAGCAACTACAATATCCAACCCCCAAAAGAGCATCATACAATTCATAAAGCTTTTTAAAATTTCACCAGCTATGCATGTACTCACCTGTGTGTATATAACTCTATGCAGTTTTGTTACATGTAGCTTTGCATAACCATTATGATAAAGACAGTTAACCACCATCATAAGATTTTTTCTCAATTATCCCTTTATAGGAATGTCAGCCAGTTTGTCACAGTCCCTTGGGTGGTCAGTTTACAGTGGTTCTGCTACACACCTGTAATGGTTAAAATGAAAAACAGTGATAACACCAAGTGTTGACAAGGACCAGGAGAAACTGGATCACTTGTATATTACTAATGAGAATGTAAAATGGCACACCAATCCTTTTCTATTCCTAATTCCTGGCAATAAATTATCTGTTCTTCATTTTTGTCATTCCATGTTACATAAATAGATCATGTGGTATGTATTCTTTTGAGATCAGCTTTTTCCCACTCAGCATAATTTCCTTGAGGTTGAAAGTTGCTAATCGAGTTTTGTTACTGTTTGTATATTTAATGTATGGACCAAGACAACTCTTTTCATGTTTTTACAATGTGTGGCAGAGAAAAAAAAAGGTTGGACACACCTCCAACCCCTTAAAAAAAAAACCCTTTTGCTAAAAGAAAAAAAAAAAACCCTGCTGAATAGTATTTCATGGTACAGATTTATCAGTTTGTTTAACTGATCAGTCACCCAATGAAGAATATTTAAGTAGTTTCCAGTTTGAGAATATTATGAATAAAGCTGCTATGAACATTCCTGTGTAAGTTCCTGTATGAAAATAAGTCTTACCTTCTCTGGGATAAATCCCCAAGAATGCAAGTGCTGGATCATATTGTCAGAGTGGTTGTGCTGACATAAGGAACTAGGCCTAGTATACTCATACATATATGTACTGCATGTCTATGAAAATTAGGACAACTTAAGGAGGTGGTCAATGTAGGAAGGTGGTCAACTATGCATTTTTTTTTCATTTCCCTAATGGCTTATGATACTAAACTATTTTTTCCTGTATTTGTTATTAATTTATGTATCCTCTTTAGTGAAGTATCTTGTCTTTTGCTGATGTTCTAATTAGATCATTTAAAGTTTTGAGACTTCTTCACATATGCTAGGTCTAAGGACTTCATAGGATTTGTGATTTGTAAATATTTTCTGCTAGCCTATAATTTGTCTTTTCATCCTTTTAACTCTTTCACAGAACAAGTTTTAATTTTGATGAAATCTAATTTGTCCTTTTTCCTCTTATGGACTGTATTTTTAGTGTCATAGATCAAGATTTTCCCTTAAGTTCTTTTCTAGAAGTTACTTATGATTTATGTTTTAACCTTTAAATCTACATTCTGAGTTTTTATAAAGCATGAGGGAAGTTTAGGGTGAGATTTTTAAGCCTTTTTTTTTTTTTCCTGGTGGTTATCCCTTTGTTCCAGCATCATTTATTAAAAAGGCTGCTCCTTGGCTCAGCACCTGTGGCTCAAGCGGCTAAGGCGCCAGCCACATACACCTGAGCTGGCGGGTTCGAATTAGCCTGGGCCTGCCAAACAATGACAGCTGCAACCAAAAAATAGCTGGGTGTTGTGGCAGGCGCCTGTAGTCCCAGCTACTTGGGAGGCGGAGGTAGGAAAATCGCTTGAGCCCAGCAGTTGGAGGTTGCTGTGAACAGTGATGCCACAGCACTCTACCCAGGGCAACAGCTTGAGGCTCTGTCTCAAAAAAAAAGAAAAGAAAAGAAAAGGCTGCTCCTACTCATTGTCCATAGAGTTTCTTTTACTTCTTTTTTTTTGCAGTTTTTGGCCGGGGCTGGGTTTGAACCCGCCACCTCTGGCATATGGGGCCAGCGCCCTACTTCTTTGAGCCACAGGTACCACCCTCCTTTACTTCTTTGTAAATAATTAACTGGGTATATTTTTGTAGATCTCCAGGTTTTCTGTTGTATTCCATCAATCTATGTTTTCTTTTGCGAATACAAGTTCTTAATTACAGCAGCTATACAGTAAGCCCTAACATCAGAAAGCGATTCCTTCTACTTTCCTTTTTCAAAATTTTTTGCTATTCTAGAGCCTTTCCCTTTCCATATAAACTTCATAATAAGATTATGTCTTCAAGAAAATGTGATGAGATTTTGGTACAATTGCCTTAAACCTATAGAAAAATTAGGGAGAATACTAGGTACAGTCTTTCAATCCATAAACATGATAAATCACTTCATTTGTTTAGATCTCTTAATTTCTTTCATCAGCATTTTATAATTTTCTATAGATCCTAAACATTTTGGTACATTTATACCTAAGTAATTTTCTTTGGTGCAATTGCAAATGGTATTGCATTTGTTATTTTGGTTTCTACTTATTCGTCAGTATACAGAAAATAAAATTGACTTTTGTCTGCGGAACTTGTACTATTCAACCTTACTGAATTCATTTACTTTAGTTGAATGTTCCTTGGAGTTCTCTGGGCAGATTGTTATGTTGTCTGCAAATAGTTTCATTTCTTATCTGTATATGCCTTTTTTCTTGCAATGGCTGGAACTTGCAGTATTGTGTTGACAAGCAGTGGTAAGGATAGAAATTCTTTCATCATTCCCAATCTTAGAATGCAGACTTTCAACTTTAAGTATTATGCTAGTTGTAGATTTTCTTCGTAGATTCTCTTTCTGAAGCTGAGTAAGTTCCCCATATTTTTGGTGTACTGAGAATTTTGTTTTTTGTTTTTTTTTTGCATTCTGTGCTGCTTTTATTTTATGAAAAAGCTAATTTTGAATCTACACTAAACTGAGTTGAATACAAAGTCTTAGTGGAGAAGGCCTGGTGGTCTTGTTTATAAAAGCGTGGCCAGTGTTGCCTATGCCCTTAAAATTTCAGGCAGGGAGAATTGGCACCTGTAGCTCAAGCAGCTAAGGCGCCAGCCACATACACAGGAGCTGGTGGGTTTGAATCCAGCCCAGGCTCACCAAACAACGACAAGTATAAGCAAAAAAAAAAAAAAAAAGCCGGGCATTGTGGCGGACGCCTGTAGTCCCAGTTACTTGGGAGGCTGAGGCAAGAGGATTGCTTGAGCCCAGGAGTTTGAGGTTGCTGTGAGCTGTGACATCACAGCACTCTACCCAGGGTGACAGCCTGAGACTCTGCCTCAAAAAAAATTTTTTTGCCAGGAACGGCACTTCAAAAGGCTTCATGTTTACATGTTTCAGTGCCAGAGTGTAGGAAGAGACTTTGGCATCCACTGTGCTTCTCTTCAGCGGGTCATTCTTTGGTACAGAAATTACTCCCACAAATTCTCCATTCCCTGGCTTTGGCTTAGGTTGCCCATTTTCTGCATCATCCCCATTAACAGTTACCGTCATGATGTGTGTTGGTATAGTTTGACAAACTGGGTCCATACAGACAGCTGGAGAACATTCAGCAACATCACCTTTGTAGCCAGTTTCCTCCCCAAGTTCTCGGAAAGCAGCTGCTTCTGGGCTTTCATCATCTATGAGACCAGCAGGAACTCTAGGCAGTAGCCACCCATCAGTGGTTAGAACTGTTTCACTAGAACGGTACGCTCGTGAAGAGTTCTCTGCAACACAGGGATGACCGCTACAACATCAACAGACTATCCCTTTTTGGTTGTAGGCTTCACTGTTTCCCAGTTTTTTTTTTTTTCTAGAGACAAAGTATAGGTGGAAAGCCTATAAATAAGCCTTTAAATGGTTCCATTTTGTGAGGGCAAGTTTGAAGTCTTTTGTAAGTTAGAAAGGAAAAAAACCTGGATAGAACTCCATATGTGGCTAAACGCCTG
Organism: Nycticebus coucang; assembly: GCF_027406575.1. Lineage (NCBI taxonomy): Eukaryota > Metazoa > Chordata > Mammalia > Primates > Lorisidae > Nycticebus > Nycticebus coucang. The sequence continues at coordinate 70,035,811 of NC_069783.1, read as the reverse complement.
GTCATGTAGAAGTGATTAAAGATCTGGCTTCGTGGGGGCAGGCCTGCAGGCAGGTACCTGTATGTCAGGAATTTCCAGACTACTCCTCCCTAAAGATGAATGACCGCCTCCAGACGGTCTGTTAAAGGTCAAGCATTCAAACAGCTTATTCCCCCAGAACCTTGTTTTGTGGTTTTGTCTTTGATTACTTAGCATAATACTAATTTTAGATAATGCTAGTGAAGTGGTTATAGGTTAATCTGTAGACCTGTAGGCGCCAGGCAGTGAGGGGCCTGGGGCTAAGGTTTAAGTCATATGTTTATTAATTGTGTGCACGTGTGGCATTGCCTATATAATCTTTGGTGGAAGAAATAAAGTTGCTGTATGCCATGAGAGCGCTCCAGTCTTATTTGCCATATAATTTCATTGTGGGTCTTAACCTCTGCTGCACCACACCATGCAACTTTTGCACAACAGTCTCACTTTATCACCCTTGGTAGAGTGCCATGGCGTTACACAGCTCACAGCAACCTCCAACTCTTGGGCTTAGGCAATTGTCTTGCCTCAGCCTCTGGAGTAGCTGGGACTATAAGCACCTGCCACAACGCCCAGCTATTTTTTTGTTGAGGTTTGGCCAGGGCAAGGTTTGAACCCGCCACCCTCGGTATAGCGGGCTGGCGACCTACCCACTGAGCCACAGGTGCTGCCCCCCCCCCATTCTAGTTTTACCAGTAGGATTCTCATAAATTGTTTTTTCAAGCTTGACCCATTTTCCCTCTGAAATTAACTACGGCACTAAACTGAACTGAGAGGAGTTGCACTGTGTACATAAAGCAGTAACCTTTTTCTTAACTATCCTTTCACTTCTTGCCAGCAGCAACCTAATAATTATCAGCAGATCTTCTCTGAAATAATACACTGTTTGGCACTCTGAGAAGAATCTGCTGTTCTTGGTTTTTCATTTTCAAATTAATTCTTACAGTCAGTCTCCAGGTGAGATGTTGGCATAGGGGTGAAGAGGGAAGTGAGACAAAATAAAGTGCAAACCCGAGTAGTTTTAGCGGATGTGTACTGAGAATTTTAATGTTAAGTCTTAGATTATGTAAAATGCTTTTTCTGAATGAATTAATGCAATCATGTTTTTTTTCTTATTTAGCCTAGTGGTAATATGGTGGATTACACTAACTTTCCAATATTAAACATCCCTGCACATTCAAAATAAATCCTTCACAACTGAGGAAGAAGTATCCCTTTCCATTTTCTAGAAGAAATTGTATAAAATCACCATTTCAAGGGCGGAGCACGGTGGCTCATGCCTGTAATCCTAGCACTCTGGGAGGCCAAAGCAAGTGGATTGCTTGAGCTCAGGAGTTTGAGACCACCCTGAGCGAGATACCGTCTCTAAAAAAACAGCCATGTGTTATGGTGGACACCTGTTAATGCCAGTTACTTGGGAGGCTGCGGCAAGAGGATCACTTGAGCCCAAGATTTTGAGGTTGCTGTGAGCTATGACACCAGAGCACTCTACTGAGGGTAACAATGTGAGACTCGGCCTCAAAACAAAGAAAACCCCTTCTTTGAATATTTAGCATCCAGTTAAACCATCAGGACTTATTTTTTCTGCAATGTTTCAACCACAAATCCAGTTATCATTAATGATTTTAGGATTATTCAAGTTCTCTACTTAATCTTGGCCATGTTTTAGGACTTACTGATTTTTGAGGAACCAATCCATTTTTTCCAAGTTGTATTTGAGCAGATTGTAGTATTCCTTTATTATTCTTTTAATGGATGCAGGATCGGTTGTGACCTATTGAAGTAGGAACTGAAGTTTACTGTTTGAGATCATTAATAACTTAAAGAACCTAGTACTATAAATTTCCCTCAGTACTTCATTACCTGCATCCTCAAATTTTGATTCATTCTGCTTCCATTTTCATTCAATTCCATATACTTTTAAAATTTCCTGAGACTTCTTCTGTGACTCATGGATTTAGGTGTGCTGTTTGCTGCTAAATTTCCAAGTGTTTCACAATGTTCCTATCATTGTTGATATCTAGTTTGATTCCATATGGCAAAAGAAGTTATTCCATATCATCTCAGGATGTGATTTGTCTTGGTGTGTGTCCCATAGGTAATTTATATTTTGCTGTTGGCCAGCATGTTCTATGAATACCAACTACTGTTGATTAATGTTGTTCAAATGAACCTCAGAGCAAACCCAGAAGGTAACATACCAACTAAAAGAATGACTCTAAGGGAACATAAAGCCCTGTTTGAATGTATATCCTTAATGGGCGATTCCCCAAGGACAAAATAAAGGCAAAAGTGAAAAAAATTTTTTTAGCTGTTTTTAACAATCACATTGTGGTCTTAGCATTGTTATTCTGATTCATGTGTGCAAAAGCTAAGAAATTTTGTGCTGATTTAATTCTGCCATCCTGGTACCCCTGAGAATTGAATTTCTGACACAGGACACAGAAGATCTAGATTTAAGATTGACAAGGTATATAAAAATCCTAAAGTCTTGAATTTGAACCCCAAGAATCAATATAATAATGATGCATTTTATTTAAAAAAAAAAAAAAGTATATACTTCCAAGTTTCATCCACTGAAAAGCGATGTCCTAGCAAATACCCAGAAGCAATGAATACCCCTAATTACCCACTGTTTCTTAGAGAAATAGCTAACTCTAGGTCAGGAGAAAGACATGTATAATGTGAGCCTGGAACACCATGACATACAATTAGTAAAAAAGCTAAGAAAACTAGCTGGATATGGATGGCAATACACGCCTGCAGTACCAGCTACAGGGAAGAACTGCTGTTGAGATAGGATTCCCTAAGCCCACAAGTTGAGTTTACAATGAGCTATCATCATGCCACTATACTCTAGCCTGAGTGACAGAGTGAGGCTTTGTCTTTAAAAAAAAATAAATAAATAAAGAAGGATGCCTTGATGCCTGCAGCTCAAGCCGCTACGGTGCCAGCCACATGGACTGGGGCTGGTGGGTTCAAATCCAGTCCGGGCCCGCCAAACAACGACAACTACTACTAAAAAATAGCCGGACGTTGTAGCAGGCACCTGTAGTTCCAGCTACTTGGGAGGCTGAGGCAAGAGAATCGCTTAAACCCAAGAGTTTGAGGTTGCTGTGAGTTGTGATGCCATGACACTCAGGGCAAGAGCTTGAGACAGTCTCAAAAAAAAAAAAAAGAGAGAAAAGAAAACAAAAGGGAAACTATTGTCATATTAGAATGAATAGTCAAATTTAAAAAAGGAACAATTTGAGCATCAATAAGCTAACTAACATCAAATGTTAGAATTCACAAATTCATATTAATACTTAAAGTATCTTTTTTTTTTTTTTAGTTGTCATTGTTGTTTAGTAGGCCCTGGCCAGGTTCGAACCCACCAGCCCTGGTGTATGTGGCCAGTGCCCTAACAACTAATCTACAGGAGCCAAGCCAGAATCAACTCATTCTGAAAAGAAAAAGGTACATAAAGGGAAAGCATCAAGTATCTATCATGTCTTTCTTACATAAACTATACCACTGAGTAACCACATGACAAATGAGGGGAGTTTTCTCTATTCAGAGAAGTATTTCCATTTATACACACACAAAAAAACAGAATTAAAACATCATTATTCTACCTAATGAATAAATTGAAATTAAGCATCAACTACTACTAAAATCCCAAAGAAAGCAATCAGACTTTTTTTTTTTTTTTTTGCAATTTTTGGCGGGAGCTGGGTTTGAACCCACCACCTCTGGCATATAGGGCCAGTGCCCCACTCCTTTGAGCCACAGGTGCCGCCAGCAATCAGACATTTCGATGTCTTCTTACTAGGAAGACTATAACACTGCCTGAAGCAGTCTTGCCAAAAAGAAGAAAAAACAACAACAAATCCTAATGAAGTATCTACATTCAACTACCAATTTACACAGATAAGCTAAACAGGACAATGAACAAGTCAAAGGTCAAAGCTACTACAGGGCTGCTATCAAGGAAATACAGACCATGAGAAACTTGTCAGCAGTGCTTCTCAGATTACACGCTAGATTAGTTTTTTTCTCCTTACTTCTCAATACATCATGGACTAATAATTTTGCAAAATATTTTAAAAATGAAATAAAACAACACAGAACCATACAACCCCCCATTATTTTGCTGTTGGATTCAGTAAGCATAAAATCACCATGAAAATGTTATCAATGTGGACTGGCACTGCATCCAAAGATACTTTGTTGAGCACTGCTTTGCAGAATCAATTGTTTCTTTATCCAATAATGAGAAAAGAGCCTCAATATTTAATAATATTATTTAAAAGACCTATCAGTCAGTTACAACACACAGATCTCATTTGGATCTGATTTCAGACATACTAATAATGAAAAAACCCACTTATGAGACGGCTAAAAATCTGAACTGATTTTGTTTAAATAAGGAATACTTTTAATTGTGTTGGTTACATTACAAAGAACCCTTATCCTTTAGAAATACACAATGAGCCATTTGTGGGTAAAATAACATGGTGAGATTTACTTTAAAACCACCTGAGAGTTGGGAATAGAGATAGATAATATGATTGGCCTTCAACAGTTGATTATTGTTGAAATTAGGTAATTAGCATATGAATAAATAATACAACTGTCTTTTTAATTCATATGCTTGATATTTTCCATAATCAAATATTAAAACAAAAATTTTAAGTTTTAAAAACGTGATTCCCCCATGAGTTAAAAAAAAAAAAAAAAGCACGGCGCCTGCGGTTCAAAGAAGTAGGGCGGGGGCCCCGTATGTCAGAGGTGGCAGGTTCAAACCCAGCCCTGACCAAAAACTGCAAATAAAGCAAAAAAAATTAAAAAGAAACAGTTTTAGGGCTTGGTGTAGTGGATCACATCTGTAACCCCAGTGTTTTAGAAGGCCAAGGCAGGAAGATCACTTGAAACCAGGAGTTGGGTGATTAGCCTGGGCAACATACTGAGACTTCATCTATATAAAAACATAAGAAATATTAGCTAGGCATGGTGGCAGGTGCCTGGAGTCCTAGTTACTTGCACAAGCTGAGGCAGGAGGATAGCTTGAGCCCATATGTTTTAAGCTGGAGCATGCTATTGACAATGCCACTGCACTCTAACTAACCTGGGCAACATGCTCTCCCCAACCCCCCTAAGGGGCTTCCCCCTTCATAAAGGCAAGTTTCCACAGCATCCCATGCCAGAAAGGGTAATAAGAACTTTTATTATAGAGGTCATGCTGAATGCAATCTTTGTTTTGGTGTCTAGAAAACGAAACAACAGACATTTAAAACTAAGCTGCAATCTAAATTATATCCCTAAATCAACTAATTAGAAATTATATGAAAAGAACATGTTATTTTTAGAAAACTTCATAAAAATCTTTATTTGGAGTCTTATGATAAAAATTACCAGCATTAAGTGTAAAAAGCACCAGAGAGGAACATGTATAATATGTAATTAACTGTCAGTATCATTCACTAAGATGAAACACTAAAATCATTTCTACCAACACTTCAATGCTCTAGGAGTTCCTCTTGTTTTAATTTAGAATCCCAATTTTAAGAGTAAATAGTCTTTTCCCAGATAATTTGAAGAAAGTAAGAGTTTCAGACTTAGGTCTGTAAGATTAAACTCTAAAGATTAAATAAAGAAGCTTATACATTCCCTGCTTTGAAAATTTCCAGAAGCAAGCCAAGAGAAAAGAAGAGCCTGTAAAAGTTAAGATTCTTCTTCGCTCTGTGCTACTGTGGTTTGCCAACTCACTCTCTGAAGTAGCTCTTTTGCCCTTCATTACCTCATTCATCTACATCGGTTTTAATTCTAACAGCCTCTTGGCACTCACTCATAAACCACTTGTCTCCTCACCCAATTTTTCTCAGTCTTTGCTAAATCTGAAGTACATGTGTGGTGTGGTGTGGTGTGGTGTGTTTGGTGAAAGATAATGAAGAGCTCCTGCCTTTTGTTTTTCACTCTACTTCTCGCCTGAGTAACTCTTGCGCTGGGATGGGAGTAAGAGATCTAAAAAGCAGGACTTTTTTCTTGTTGTTTCCTTCCGATCTATTATCAATTGCTACACTCTAATCTTGGGAGAGGTGAGGACTCATACTAAAACAATTCAAAGTCAACAGACTTATGTCTGAAGTATGACCTAATCTAAAACTTTATAGTATAGAGTCATGCCCATCAACTACTAAAAATTCATTCAACTCCTTTTTGAACCTTTACAACTTCTTACAAACATATTTAATAATAATCCAGATGGTTTAAAAGGCTACTTTGGTGGTCTGCAGAAGTGAAGGCTGCTCTGTAGATTCACTAATAATAAATGACATGCTGGGTGCTACTACTTTAAATGGAACCTGGCAGATGTTATCAGAAGTAGGTGTTACCAGGAGAAAAAGTATCTTCCCAAGATATCCAAAAGTCAAGATAAATTTTACTTAAACCTACCTGGGTCAAACATGTTACAGTCTAATTTTATCCAGAAAAATTGAGAGCTTTAAGAAAGCTTTGACCTGTATGCATGGAGCAAAGTAAAACATTGTCATGATATGATTTTCAAAGAATTCCCAAACATCCCAACTTATAGGAGTTATAGATAAGAACCTTATCTGCAATCAGAGGCAAGTAAGACTTTAATAAATCAATCACAAACACAAGATGGTATTTTAAATATACAGTAGGAACATTTATTTTAACACTTCTAAAAGATATTTCTCCATGCCTGATGATTTGATATAAAAATCAAACCCATCATACATTCCCCATCAGTCTCTCTACATCAAGGGCAATCAGAAATTTGTACAACATGAATATTTGCTTTGGAAACAAAAATTACAAATTAAATGATAACAAAAATACACAAATCAACTGGACCCTAAACAAATTTCTAATGAATTCTTTCTCCTTTCCCCCAATCACCTAGAGCTTCTTTCTTCAGCCTCATTCTGTTCCTTTTCCTTTCTTTGCTTGGCCATGAACTTCTGTTAAAAGCAATTCACAATATAAAATACTTATTAGATATTACTTTGCTATAATGATTAGAAACATTAATTTGGGGTAGTAAAAAGCACTTTAAAAGAAATACAAGTAACTAATGAGGTAGAACTTTTGGCGGGGGTATTCTATGTCAGCTAGGTCTTTTAACCAAAGACCTTTTTGGGTAGATGCTGATATTGACACCAAAAAGCGAGGAAATGGCCATACAAGTAGGTTTGGGAGGCAAAGGAACTGCAATATAAAGATGCAAAGGGAGCAAGGCACCTCTCATGTATAAGAAACACATGACAGCCAGAAAAGCAATAAAAACTGATTTCAGAGAAGCAGTAAAGAATCGGATTATGCAGGGTTTTACAGATCCACAATAGTAAGGGCAATATAAAGCTGCTAGAAGATTTTAAATAGAGAAGAGACATGAAAACTAAGTTAAGAGTACAGGTAATGTAGCACAATGTATAAGAGCACTGGCCTAAGAAAAAACAGACCTGGGCTCAAATCCTAGGTCTGTCACTAACTAGCTTTGTGGTTTAGATATGTAACTTCTTTAAGTCTATTTCTTCATCTTTAAAATTGGAAGTGATAGCTTCTACCTCCTAAAGTTTACAAGGGGATTAAATAAGCTTTTAGTACATACAAGCTCAATAAACGTTAGATGGGTGTTTGTACCACAAATTAAACAGAAAGGATGTATAAAACAACTCTCAAACATTTAGGAGGTATCAGAACCACTGCTTTAGCTATGGCTAATGATGATCTCTACAAAAGAACTTCGTAAAGATGTGCTCAATTAAACGAAACGGTTATATGATTAAATCAGTCGGAGAAAGAGATTACATAATGTTAAGCAGGATTCCTTCTGACCAAACTTTTATATGCTAATGTGTGTAAGATTTTGTATGAGGGCATAAGAATAAGCAGTTTCTCACACTTTAATAATGGAATGTCATATGAGACCAGTGATCTGCAGAAGCTGATCTGGCAAATATTTCTATTAAAGGAAAAAGAATAAGGACTAGAAATTACTGGCAAGGTACAGTAAAAGAGAAAATGGGATTATGGACTTAAGAGGAATAAACTGGCATAAACATTCAAAAGTTTTCCCAAGGGAAAAAAAATTGTGCTTGAGTAGATACTCAAATAGTTTGAATCTAAAACAGTAACAGCACCTAAAGATTGTATGAATTAAGAATTTAAAAAATTACCTCTGTATTTTGCTTATGACGTGTACTCTTACAGTGATTTGTCATTGCTTTTTCACCTGAGTAGAAAAGGGAACAAATTGGACAGAAGAATCCAGCCTTCGGTACAAGAAAATCTAAATCTATAGGACAAGACAGGAGGAAAATTAACAATAATTTATCTATAGTTGTGTTAATCAATTAATCTAAACATAACAAACATACTAAGCACAATGTATATTGCTATATTTAGGGATAAACAATAACTTAAATCACCAAATGCAGGTCTTTGTTTTTTATTTATTTTTTTAAGAGACCGAGTCTCACTTTATCGCCTTCGGTAGAGTGCGACACAGATCACAGCAACCTCCAACTCCTGGGCTTAGGCGATTCTCTTGCCTCAGCCACCCGAGTAGCTGGGACCATAGGTGCTTGCCACAATGCCCAGCTATTTTTTGTTGCAGTTTGGCCGGGGTCAGGTTTGAACCTGCCACCCTCAGTATATGGGGCCAGCGCCCTCCAGGGAAGGCCAGAAATGCCACTGCACTGGTATACTGCAAGTTGAATAAGAAACTTCAGATAAGAAAGAACCATTTAATAATCCCCCCGAACAGCAAGTTACTGGCTAAGAATTCTGAAATAAACCTCTTAGGAATTCCCCATTCAAATAGGGAGAAGAGAGGCAGTGCCTGTTGGATCAGTGGGTTGGGTGCTGGCCCCATATACCGAGGGGAGTGGGTTGAAAACCGGCCCCGGCCAAACTATAACAAAAAAATAGCCAGGAGTTGTGGTGGGTGCCTGTAGTCCCAGCTACTAGGGAGGCTGAGGCAAGAGAATCACTTAAGCCAAAGAGTTGGAGGTTGCTGTGAGCTGTGTGAGGCCACGGCACTCTACCGAGGGCAATAAAGTGAGACTCTGTCTCTTAAAACAAACAAACAAACAAAAACAGGGAGAAGAGGCAAAAGCATGGGTAACTGTCTAAAGAATATGCTGGCTAAACAAATAGGGACTCCCTCAAGCTCACCATGAACAAAATCAACTAGTTATGTTTTTTACTATGTTCTGCTTAAATGGAGTTTCTGCCTAGCCAATTCTTTTCTCTCTCTCTCTTTTTTTTTTAGACACAGCTCAAGCTGTTGCCCTGGGTAGAGTGCCGTGGCATCACAACTCACAGCAACCTACAACTCCTGGGCTCAAGCGATTCTCTTGCCTCAGCCTCCCAAGTAGATGGGACTACAGGCACCCACCACAACACCCGGACATTTTTGGTTGTAGCTGTCATTGTTGTTTGGCAGGCCCAGGCTGAATTCGAACCCCCGAGCTCTGGTGTATGTGGCTGGCAGCTTAACTGCTTAATTTACAGGTGCCAAGCCTGCCTGGTCAATTCTAAGTTTTCTCTTTACCATTTTGGCAAGAACTGACAAGGCATAAAGAATAAAAGAGAAGATATATCCCAGACTATAAGAGTATAATAAAAATATCCTTGTCAGGTAAAAACAGCCTAGTAAATTGCCTTTAGAAATGCTAATGTGTGGGCGGCGCCTGTAGCTCAGTCGGTAAGGCGCCGGCCCCATATACCGAGGGTGGTGGGTTCAAACCCGGCCCGGCCAAACTGCAACCAAAAAATAGCCGGGCGTTGTGGCGGGCGCCTGTAGTCCCAGCTACTTGGGAGGCTGAGGCAAGAGAATCCTTAAGCCCAGGAGTTGGAGGTTGCTTTGAGCTGTGTGAGGCCACAGCACTCTACCGAGGGCGATAAAGTGAGACTCTGTCTCTACAAAAAAAAAAAAAAAAAAGAAATGCTAATGTGTAATACTTGCTAATTTCTACTCTAAAATGACAATCTAAGCAAGATGACCCAATTATTCATATAAATAACACAATATTTATACGAACATAAGTAATAAATCATGTAATATTTATATGAGTTTATATAATATTTATATGGGTGGCTGAATTTTTATTTCATCTGGATAGGGGAAAAAAATGTCATTTTTACTTTACCTTCAGGGACATCAGATGCCACTGACTTGCCTAAAGAAGAGTCTTCAATTTTCTTGCGCTTTCGTTCCGGTTCTGAATCCTTTAATCCAGATTCTTCATCAACTAAAATCATTAAATTTTTCAAGGGAAAAAAAGCTGTTCAAAAAAAATTCACAGACTTCATATAGCTTACCTTTAACAACTAACTTAAAAGATCAAAGAAAACCTTCTTGGGTTAATTCCCTCTAACTACTCTTCATACAACAATCTCCCAGATTCTGTGATGTAAACAATATGTGAGTAAGCTTGGCGCTCATACTCAGTGGTCAGGGTGCCAGCCATACACACACAGGTTCAAAGTGGGCCAGCACCTGCTAAATAAAACAACGACAACTACAACAACGACAAAATAATTGGCAGGCTGAGGCAAGAGAACTGTTTAAGCCCAAGAGTTTGAGGTTGCTGTGAGCTGTGACGCCATAGCACTCTACCAAGGGTGGCACAGTTAAAAGTCTGTCTCAAAAAAAAGAGTGAATCTGTTCAGACTTCTTGTTTTTGAGACAAAGCCTCAAGCTGTCACCCTGGGTAGAGTGTCATGGCATCACAGCTCACAGCAACCTCCAGCTCCTGGGCTTAAGTGATTCTCTTGCCTCGGCCTCCCAAGTAGCTGGGACTACAGGCACCCGCCACAACGCCTGGCTATTTTTTGGTTATAGTTGTCATTGCCGTTTGGCAAGCCCAGGCTGGATTCGAACCGGCCAGCTCTGGTGTTCGTGGCTGGCGCCTTAGCCACTTGAGCTATAGGTGCCATGCCTGTTCAGACTTAATAAATGGATCTAGGACTAAGGGGCTAAAGCTAACAGAAAAATTTATTTATATTTTTTGCATAATATATTAATATATAGTATATATTATGCATTTATAATATATATATAAATATATATATTTAAATATAAAATATATTTATATAAACATGTTATATATAAAATATAACATGTTACAGTATATAATATATACATAAGTTCCCAAAAATGTATATGCATTTTAAAAAAGGAAAGAACTGTACTGAATTTATAATACTCAAGTCATATTTGACTTCTGCAACTATAGGAGGTGGTCAACATGACTTGTATTTGTCTTCTGTTATTGTTATAGATTGTTATACAATATGTATTTATACAATGTTCCAGAAAGAATTAAAGGGGTAATTTAAGAAGTTCAAGTTCTGTAGGCAAGATAACTTGTATATGCAAGGTGCTTAGTTGAGGAGAATAGGGATTAACAGAAAAGGAAAGCAGCAGAGAATAATTCTAGGGCTCTGTACTGATACCCTGCCAACTTAGCAAATTGAGCTTAACTGACAGCCTAACACCCTTAGAATCACAAGTAAAATTACAAATGTTAAACCCCAGAAAAATGAAAGATAAGAAAGAGTCACTCTGGAAACTGGTTCTAAGCAATTCAGTAATCTTCAGTAGCTGAAATACCTTACTGTTATATAATACCTGATAAATCCCTTTTACACATGTATCATTCATTTAGCTTTTATCTCATGTGAGACAGATATGTCAAATCAATATCATCACTATTTCTTCACAGACAAATAAAGCAAATACAGAAGAGGTTAATAAGCTGATACACCCGAGGCTGCACAGCTACTGTCACAGATTAAAACCAAGACTTCTGACTTCAAGTTCAGTGCTCTCTCCATACAACTGGGCTACTCTTTACCAAATCTAAAGGATAACTAGGAATTTTAAAAGCATTACTCATTCTTCCTCACATTTTACTGGTCATCAAGTACTAGAGTCTATTTAAAAAAAAAAGGCTCACTCTCTTAACTTGACGGTTAAAATAGCCTGGTTTCCTTGCCTCCAGTCCCTTCCTGTAATAGTTTCTCTTGTCACTATAGTAATGAATTTTTTATTTCTTTTCTGGAGACAGAGACTCATTCTGTCTCCTGGGCTAGATTACAGCGGCATCATCATACCTCACTGTGACCTCAAACTCCTGGGCTCAAGCAAACCTTCTGCCTCAGCCTCCAAAGTAGCGGGGACTACAGGTGTGTGCTACCACATCAGGCTTATTTTTTCTATTGTTTTGTAATGATGGGGTCTCACTCTTGCTCAGGCTAGTCTCCAACTCTTAGCCTCAAGCAATCCTTCCACCTTGGCCTTACAAGTGCTAGGGTTATAGCATGAGCCACCACACCCCCAAAATTAACTTTTTCAGACCTATCTGCTTCTGCCATTGCAAAGGCACATTTATCTTAATGCATATAAATTATATAATAATTAAAATAGATTAAAACAAATAATTTAAGTTTAAAATTGTGTGGTCCTTTAAAAAGGACCTTTTTTAAAGCTAGGTCCTTTTGTCAAACACATCATCCATTAATGGAAATACACTTTTTTTTTTTTTGAGACAGAGCCTCAAACTGTCTCCCTGGGTAGAGTGCCGTGGCATCACAGCTCATAGCAACCTCCAACTCCTGGGTTCGAGCAATTCTCTTGCCTCCGCCTCCCAAGTAGCTGAGACCACAGGTGCTCGCCACAATGCCTGGCTATTTTTTGGTTGCAGCCGTCATTGTTATTTGGCAGGCCGGAGCTGAATTCGAACCCGCCAGCTCAGGTGTATGTGGCTGGCGCCTTAGCCGCTTGAGCCACAGGTACCTAACCGAAAATATACTCTTAACATAAGCAGTAAATAAATTATGCTTTCCATATTATCCAGTGGAGATTAGATCTTGGCAAACTGGTGCTCAAGTTGTTCTATCATAATAGAAATCTGGAGGGGAAAGAAAGTCATGAAATCATGTGAAGAGCTATTACATTATTATACTAACTATAGGTTGGTAACTAGAATTGGTTATGGCAAAAAACTGACAAGAAAGGAAAAACACCCACTTGACCACAGGAAAGAACTTCAAGAAAGAGTTCATGGCTCAGCGCCTGTAGCTCAAGTGGCTAAGGCACCAGCCACATACACCAGAGCTGGCGGGTTCGAATCCAACCCAGGCCTGCCAAACAACAATGACAGCTACAACCAAAAAATACCCAGGCCTTGTGGCAGGTGCCTGTAGTCCCAGCTACTTCGGATGCTGAGGCAAGAGAATCGCTTAAGCCCAGGAGTTGGAGATTGCTGTGAGTTGTGACGCCATGGCACTCTACCGAGGGCGACAGCTTTTGAGGCTCTGTCTCAAAAAAAAAAAAAAAAAGAAAAAGAAAAAGAAAAAGTTCATAACCAACAGCAACAAATGATCTAGAAGAAAAACACTTGAACATAGCAGATTTGAGAACAACCCAATGAGGTTCATCATCAATTTTAGGAAGACAACAGAGAACAAAGCCAAAATACATCCGGTCCAAAGAGAAATGAGACAGTAAAAGTAGGTGGTTCTTTCTAGATGCTTTACTCTTTAAAAAAAAAAAAAAAAAAAGGAGAGAGAGAGAGAAAAGATAGGAAATGGAGAGATTTTTAAGGTTATGGTCCCTCCTCTCCCCCAAAATGGGAAAGATTTAGCTGTAATTTACACGTAAGGAGCCAATGTAGGTAAAATACAAGTTGGCAGGAGAAATCCTACATTTGTTCTAATAAATATTAATGAAAATAAGATTATACAATGAGAAATGGGCTAGGTGATGTAGAAGAAGAAACGGGCCCACCTGATTAGAAGGAAACAACACTAAAGGAAGGAAACCTCTAATACACTGGGAGCAGCAGCGAGATCAGATTCAATGAACTTGGATTGAATCACCGTTGATAGCCTTTCCTTAGATAAGACAGGACAGGAGAGCAAGAGGGCAAGAAGGGTGTTGCAGAGAAAATGGTAAAAGGGATACTCTAACAGTATGTTTAAGTCACATTAGTAAGCTGATATTTTGCTTTACCTCTATGAATAACCAAACTCCTCGAGACTGGGAAATACAGGTTATGTGCTTTCTTTCGTTCTTGCCTTTTTAACATTCTATTGTAGACAGTGTCCAGTCTAATGGACACAATGATAAGTATTTATTGAGTGACTAAAGTATCCTCCCTCACTAGACACCTCCTTATTTGTTTCAACTTAATTTATTAATGCTATTAAGACATTTTGATATTGGGCGGTGCCTGTAGCTCAGCGGATAGGGCACTGGCCCCATATACCGAGGTTGGGGTGTTGAAACTTGGCCCAGCTGAACTGCAACAAAAAAATAGCCAGGTGTGGCGGGCGCCTGTAGACCCAGCTACTCAGGAGTCTGAGGCAAGAGAATTGTCTAAGCTCAGGAGTTGGAGGTTGCTGTGAGCTGTGATGCCACAGTATTCTACAGAGGGCAATAAAGTGAGACTCTGTCTCTTAAAAAAAACAAAAACATTTTGTTATTATTTATTCACTAGCAGTGTAAAAGGATTCACAAAACAAAGAATCTGGCCCACAAATGCTACAGAACAGAGTAACATTTTGAGGATTAGTTCCACAAATTTGAATTGAAGATGAAAATCTTATACAGATCTAATAATTGTTAAGTTTACCTTTTTCTACCCTTGCTGTATTTCACTACTTTTCTACTTCTCTGGTGACAAATCTTTGAAATTTCAATTTTCACCTCATGTTGTGTAACTCTCCTCCCCACTCCAACAATCCTACTTTACCTTCACTCATTTGGAAGGCCTCTTCATCTTCTGCTGGTTCTATCATGACAGCTTTTTCTGATGGTGGTGCTTCCCCAATTCTAACTCGCTTGGTTGGTGTTTTAGCTTTAAAAAGAAAGTCTAATTTATTGTTCTAATATTAATAATTTAAATTGCTTTAAACATAATTGACTGTCTGAATAACAATTTCAATGTCTTAACTTTTTTGCAAACAATACTCAAATTTGGAAAGGAAAGCCTATTTCTCATATAAAACAATTCTATTTAACATATTCCGTTTAGTGTAAACATTTTCCTTTTATGTTTTCATTTATTGCTTTTCGAATAGCTTCCTACCTTCTTTTCCCAGTACATAAGTCTATAGAACTATCTTAATATTTTATTCTTAGTTGGGCTAAATCATTCACGATTTTCTTAATGGAAATTATTTTTATTTTCTTCAAGTCCTAAAAATGGGTTGCCTTACTATTCTATGCCATCAAAATACTAAAGTAAAAGAGTATTATTGTTCTGAGGGCGGCGCTTGCGGCTCAGAGGAGTAGGGCACGGGCTCTGTATGCTGGAGGTTGTGGGTTCAAACCAGCCCCGGCCAAAAACTACAAAGAGTATTGTTCTGAATTCTAAGTCCAAGCAAGAGCTGGGAGGCAGTCAGGGGTAAACATCCTTCTTTATGAATTGTTCTGAATTCTAAGTCCAAGCAAGAACTGGGTGGCAGTCAGGGGTAAACATCCTTCTGCTCATTAAAGGCTGTCTTTTCCCCATAGTATAAATACATCATTTTCATTGAATTTTAATTTTGCTACTCTAGTATTTCTGGTTTTGTCATCCTTCCTTGAAGTGTAATAACTTACAGCAAGCTCTGCTCTGTAACTAAAAAATTTGTGAAAAGTATTCGCATTTCTTTGGAAAATATATTACTATTACTGTCTACAACTATTTGTTGGCTTCTAATCTCAATACAGGGGGAAACTACTGGAATGGAGCAACATGTATTTCTAAATTAATCTTAAATGTAATCCCCTCATAAAACATAAAAAAATACCATTTTTAAGTATCTACCTGTGAAGTGTCTTTCAATCATAGTTTTCAGATCTTCTTCCATAACATTCTCATTTATAGGACCCACTTGGGACAAGGCTTCAAGTTTTGTCTTCTTTGTGTCCACAATTCTCTTCTTTCTATCCCCCTTGGTATCTGTGGGATGGTCATTTTTGCTCTGTGCTAATTCAACTTTTAAATCATTGTCTCCATCTTCTTCCTCTCCAATTTCATCAACAGTAACAAAATTAAGCTCTTCTTTAAGGTTGTTAAAATCAGCCAGAGAGTCTTCATCCTCTTCAGTTACTTCATCTAAAGTAACTAAATGCAAATCACTGCTGTCATCCTGTATTTCATCTACAGTAACTAAAGTAGAAGGGTCTTCAGGCAACTGAGAAGAAATGAACCCAACGGAATCCCTTACAGTATTTCCTTCATCTCCTTTAGTATTTAAAGTAGTAAAAGTTATGTCTGCTGACTCATTTAAAGGCAGCTCTTCTACTTCCCCAATTTCATCCACAGTTACCAGGCGTTCCTGTTTAAGAAGATCTTGTTCTTCAGCCACTGACAGAACAGTAACATCTTTAGGTTCACTATGGGAAATGCAATCATCCTGGTCAATTAATTCATCTAATGTAAAAAGTGAATTTGAATTTTTTACTATTTCTTCCATATTCAGCTCTTCTTCATCGATTACTTCATCCACAGTGACTAGAGCTTGTGCTAGATGTGCAGTTCCATCTTCCTCTTCCCCAATCTCATCTAATGTTACAAAAGATAATTCTCCCTCCACACCACAAGAGGCAGAAGTTTTCCCCTTCTTCTTCTTTAAGTTCAATTCAGAGGAAGGAATATTTTTGAGAGCTTCTTTTCTTTTCCCCTTTAGTGGATTCTGTTTGGCTTGGGAAGGATTCGCTTCTTCTATGACCTCATCCACAGTAACAAATTCATCCAAATTAAATGGAAATAATGGCTCCTGTTAAAAAATTAAAAATCACAGAACTATAAACAGATACTGACCACTGGCTAGGTTCCGAACAGTCACAGTACATGTGCATGCACATAATTTGTGAGAATTTCAGTGCAAAGGCTAAAATTAGTTATTTTTTAAAAAAGACCCACCAATGAATTAGCTATAATTCACAAAGTAAATGTCAAAAGTAAATCCTAACAGTGTAAATCTAACTCCACTTTTACTTAATTTGAGTTAAGATTACAATTATTTCTTAATGACAAGTCTTTAAATCAGTGGTTCTCAACCTTCCTAATGCCTCATAAGGCTGTGACCCTTTATTACAGTTCCTCATGTTGTGGTGACCTCCAACCATAAAATTATTTTTGTTGTTACTTCATAACTGTAATTTTGCTACTGTTATGAATCGTAATGTAAATATCTGATATGCAGGATGTATTTTCATTGCTACCCAGGGGTCATGACCCACAGGTTGAGAACCGCTGCTTTAAATAATGTACATCACATTTAAAGCATTTGTCAAACATAAAGAATTAGTGTGCCATGTTATACATAAATTGATTATATACAGTATATTTTAAGATATACAATGCTAAGATACATTTACATTTTGAGAAAATTGTATGAAAAATTATTACTAGGGGCGGCGCCTGTGGCTCAAGGAGTAGGGCGCCGGTCCCATATGCCGGAGGTGGTGGGTTCAAACCTAGCCCCAGCCAAAAACCACACACACACACAAAAAAAAATAAAAAATAAAAAAATAAATAAATAAATAAATAAAAGAAAAATTATTACTAAGATTGAACACAATATAACTGTACTTGAAAAAAATAACATCTTAAGCAAATAGATTTAATCGTAATCCTTACTTCTGCTTTATACTATAACATTTCTCCTTGGTCCAACAAAATAGGGCCAAAGTCATCCTCTACCAGGTAAGAAAAATGAAGAACTGAAAAAAATTCTATGAATGGTAAAAACCTAAAATACCAAATGATCAAATATAAAATACAAGATGATATGGCAATAGAATTCAGTACCCAGAAAGTGAAGCTCAGGGACTACATAGGTTAAATTAGAGCCAAAAAATTAACCTGTTTGGAAGTGAGACAACTCCAGATCGAGTGCCAGTCTCACATATATATATATATATATGATTTTTTTGTGTGTATCATTAACCTCTTCCTGTTAATATGAGATTGGAGGTATTTTCTCACGTTAATTCCTTTCTCTCTTTGTGTAACTTTTTGCCCTGCACCAAGAACAGAAACTATTTGGGCTAGCTGAAGGTCAAAAAGGAAGATAGTGGTAGGGTCAAAAAAAAAAAAAAAAAAAAAAAAACCTACCTTATTCCTATCCTTTGCTCTATACCTCATTCTCAAAACATTCCTATTAACTATTATAAGATAGATGAACTATACTATATATAGAGGGACAGAAAAGAAGGGTTAATGTTAGTGGATTATTTTTTACCTCTTTAGCTTTGGAACTTCTACCAGTGGTGCTTTTAGAATTCTTAGTGTTTTGCCCAGCCAAAGTCTGAAATATTAAATAAGAAATACAGAAAAACAAAATTTACAAATATGTTATTAATGTTCTAAAAAGGAGACTTAAACAGAAAACATTACCTAAATATAGAGTATGCAAATATTTAGCAAATGCACAAAACTAAGTCCACAATCATTTCCCAATATAGGCATCATCTGTACAAGTTTTAGTTAGGTCCAGTTTTACTGATCTTTTTTCCCCTCGATGTCTAAGTTGGGCAATCAGTGATCTGATAAAGGAAGCTTCAATTTAAAAGAGGAAACAGTTTCCTGTTCAGCAGCAGAGTGGTAAATCACCTTAGGAGATTTACTGTAGACTTTTTAAAAAACCAGTTATATTTCTGACCAAATTCTATCCAAACAGTGCTTTTCAAACCTGTTAATAATTATGAACTTGAGCTTAATATTCTAAATGTCTACTGACTTAAATCAATGGAATCGTTTAAGAAAGGGAAATTGCAGCTTGGGTGGGGTGAAGTGAGAAGATGAAAGTATGAAACAGAATTACATCTCCTACTCCACTGCTACAGCAGCAGAACTAATCACTTCAAAGACACACTGAACCATTCTTCCTACCCTCCTCACCTTATTGTTGCTGTCATCCCGTTTCATGGTGGAAGAAGGTCTAGCCTCTGTTTCCTGAGATTGTTTTGTTATGTCCCTGTAATCCAGTTTAGAATCCTTGCCTTGCAGGGCTGGGATCCTTCCACTGCCTCCTCTGGTAACACTGCTCTGAGTAGGTTTGAATTTATTGCTGCTTTCTGCCAAGTCTGACCCAGCACTTGTAGGCTTAAGTGGACCAAATTCCTTGGCTGAAACTTTCTTTTCAGCATTTACTTGATCTTTGAGCACAGATTTCAGAAAACTTTTCTGAGTTTCAGTTTTCGAAGCTGTAGGTTTTGCCTTAAAAGAAGAGACCATAGCAGCCTTGATGCTTGATTTACTGCTAGATACATTTGATACAGCCTGCATTCTAGTTTTACTAGTTTCATCAGTTCTATTAGCTTGACCCACTCCTTTATTTGGGTACACCTTGATCCCAGCATTTTCTGCAGGCTTTTCTTTCATTGCTGCTATAATATTTTCCAACTTTCCTGCAACCATTCTACCTTCATTCTTTTCAGCCTTCTCTGTTTCTATTTGTAGATCCATTCTGGCTTCCTTAGTATGAAATTCAGTCTCTTCATTTTCATTCATGTTCCCTTTTTCAGAAATAACCTTTTTGCCCAATGTCTTTTCATCACCAGTGGAAATTCCTGGTCCTAAGGTCACAACACAAGCAGATGGCAGTATCTCTGAAACAGTTTCATGTTTGTCCACTTCTGTGACAGCCTCTATGATAGACTGTGTAATTCCAGAAAAGAAATCTTCTGCTTCAGATGGAGATTCTTCTAGAATTCTTGTGCTGTTCCTTTCTTCTATAAATGCACTGTCAGATGGTGATAACTCTGTTTCAGGGTTAATAATTTCTACCTCTTCCTTCTCAAAGTCATTGGTATATACCTGCTCATTTAAAGTAGACTCGTCTATATTTTCAGTGAATAATTCAATACTGGTTGGAGTGGATGCTACAAAAGGAATTTCTACTTTGACCTCCTTTCTCGGAGTTTCAACTTCCAATGTTTCAATAGCAAAGTCAGTGTCAGACATTGCTTTTTGAGGTTCTTCCTCACAAGGCTCTTCCTGATGTATCAAAGTTTCTGTTTGCATGTAGGGAGTAGTTTCTTCTTCAACCTCATTAGGTTTAACAGAGGGATTATCAGCTGCTGTTTGCACCTCACTTTCATCAACTGGACTGTTTTTCAAGTCAGGGCTGAAGTATTTAAAAACAAACAAAAAGAACACAAACAAAAACACAAACAAAAATCAAACTATGATGAGAATTCAACCATTATAAATAATCCTGTTGATGCCAATTGTTAAGACTTCCTGATGCATTAGTAATTAAGCACTGAGAAATCCAGCCTATTGGTATTTAAATGGTCAAGACGTTTTGATGCAAATATGTAGACAATATAAAATATTAAAAGAGATCCTCCATCTCACTGATGATTTCTGTCTAACTCAAAAAAACATGGGCAGAACTAAGACCACTGATTTGCTCCTTTTACTCATGTGAGTTAGAACCAATTTTGTCCCTCCTCTGTCAAGTTTATACCTGAGTTAGAACCAATTTTGTCCCTCCTGTGTCAAGTTTATACCTGACATCAGAAGACCAGATGTGAATTTGAGACACCTCAAGTTATTATCAGGTCCTATGCCCAACAATACGGGCTGAAATAATAAAACATTACACATATACACAGTTCTGCAATGAAACTAATGATATGTGGGTCATTACAAAAGTTCTGAACTACAAAAAATCAAAAACAATATCTATGCAGACAGAAACAAATGAAGCCCTCATTTAGGGAGCAAACAAAAGTGAGCAAGGTGAAACTTGTACAGAGTGAATCAGAAATGACATTACCATCTGTGTTTCTTGGAAGTGAAATCATGCAGCATAATATAGCCTGTCTCAAAACTTTCATAGGGACCTATGTACATGCATTAAAATTTTATAAGTGAACCTTAGCTAAAAATAACAGAAATATATAGTGGTAGGAAGAAAAGATCACACTTCACCATACTACTTTTAATTTTTTTGAGATGTGGAAACATATTTGTTTTTAATTTCCCCCACACTATATTTTTATTAATTAATACTTAAAACTTTCTTTGAAAAGTATTCTTTATATACTTTATTAGAGATTTAGAGTTAGTAGCGAAACTGACAACATCACCTTAACATGAACACATAGTCTTATAAACATACACCTTTGGCTATATTATAAGGAACAATATGTAAAAAAGAAACCTTTCTGATTATAGAGGATATTATAAAATTCCAGTATCATTTTTTAAAGTAACAATTTTCAGAAGAAATGGAGGAGAGAGATGCTTGGCCAAGTTTATGTCACTGATCTTATCATGGTCTTCCCAAATCCAAAGTAAATAAAAAGTTTGTGATTCTGAGGCACACAAAAAATAAAGTATTTTTACATTACTATTACATAGACCAGAGGTTATTGTGAAGAATAAGGAAAATCTTAGCTTCTGAAAACCATATCCAGCATGCTACCAATACAAATCAAAGCTTCACAAGTATATTCAGACAATTACATTAGAAGCAACAAGTGGAAGAAAGACACCAGAGAGTAACTCAGAATGTCAATACCTCTTATGAAGAGCTGACTCTTTTTTTCCTAATTTTTAAGGAAGGAGAGACTAAGCCATCTTTGACATGATTCCCAAAGCACGACCATGTGCCCTTTAGTTGACAATGCAAAACGATGTTTATCTGTGTCCTGAGATGTTCACATTTCAGAAGTGAATAGTAAGTTTGAGCTTCCAAAGGAGAAAAACTTAAGAGAACCTCTTGACAAAAGTTGTCAAGGCAATAGGTTTGAGGAATTTATTTTAGGTTCAATAGCCAATAACCATAGACCATAATCAACATGTATTCTATTAGTTGCAAGAGCTACCCTGCATATGCTAGAAAGGTTTTTATTTTAAATAATTTACATACTTTATATTCAAAATACCAATGGCTGATTTTAAGTATTCCAAATTCTTAGAATTTACAATAAAAATTTGTGGTTAAACACAAACATTAACAACGAAAAAAGTAATTACATTCAAAGTTACAGCAGTTATGTGAGTATTGTTTTTCAAAACGTTAAGCTTTTGTTTTTAAATGACAAAACTTGTTTCTAATAATGAAGAATAAATTCAAATTTCTGTCTCATTACTGTATTGAATATGGGCTTAAAAGGCTTTATAAAATTAGGGCTCTATAAAACAAACATCTATGGGCCTAGAAGAATAATAATGGAGATCTTGATCCCTGCCTCAAGGATATAGTAAGACTTACTCCTTTACCATTTTTAAAGTTTCTCAAAAGTAAAAGTTATTATCATTTATATAAAACCAATCACTATGCAGTTCCACACTTGAAACAGAGAATACAGACCTACTCAGAAAAATGGTTTAATTACAAATTTGTCCTTGTGTGCCAGTTTTTAAAAATTATAGTGCTTTTTTCATAGAAATCGTTCACCAAAAATTAATATCTGCTTCGTGGCTAATATGGTGAAACTGATCAAGTTAGCTTGAAGAGACAGTGTGAGAATATCAAATAAATGACATTATTAGATCTTTTTTAATGATCAAATGAAAATATAGCCATATTCTGAGAAACAGCATTTTAAAAAAGGCTTCTAGTAAGGTATTCGGGATACAGATATCTGCTTTTCCACACCCCTTCCCCCAACTCCCAACATTATCTTTAATAATAGAAATTTCCCAACCCTTAGAAAAGGTGTATGATAAAAGCTGGGCATGAGAACACAGGTTAACACCACAAGACAATCATCTTAAGAAACTTAACCTGGGACTTCACAGTACTAAAGATTAGTGTTTATTTTAGAGGCCCAGTGGGTACTTCCAATATCAAGGAATTAGGAAAATTTCATCTAGCATCCTTCTAGCATCCTTATTTGGTACCTTAATCACATGATAAACAAACCTTGTTTACATGTGAAGGGAATGTATACAGGCGTAATATGGATTATTAAATCAGAGATGTATCTTCATGAGATTTCCTCTAAATAAGAATAATCTATTTAAATAGTTTATAGTAATTATAAACTAAAATTCTTTATAGAATATAATATAAAGAAGCTTATTTATGATGAATTAGTAACTGCCAGTGCTTAGTTAAAAAACAAACAAAAAAGGGGAGGGAAAGGTAGCATTAGTCTGTTATCCTAGCTACTCTGAAGGCTGAAGCAGGAGGACGCGTTGAGCCCAGGAGTTCAAGGCCATCCTGGGCAATACAGTAAGACCCTGTCTCTAGAAAACAACAACAAATAGTATTTTCTCAGAATCAGTTTACCCTAAAAGAAATGTGAAGCATTTTGGCTATATTCTATATCTTTTCCTCTAATGTCACTCGTCAGAAAACAATGAATGTAAAAAAGGAATTTAGAAGTTCTTAGTGCTAGAATTAAAAACATCATATTTTATAAGGTTGAATAACTCTCTATAAATTCATTAAGAAACATATTTGATCTGACAAATGCTATTGCTGCGGATAACAGCTTTTGTTGTAGACCTAAAGAAAACTCTTAACAGAGTTTTCAGAAGAGTTGATTTACTTACCCAGCAGAGTTAATCTGGTCCAACTGTGGGTTTATACTGCTACTTGTGGCATTGTGGTTTACTAAGCCTTTTGTGGGCTTGAATAGCAAACATTGCTGGTGGTACTATTTCTTAGGCATGTAAATATAATTGATATAAAAACACATGACTTTAAAGTCTGTGCTAACACATATACAGTGGAACCTCTGGAAGTTGACCACCCAAGGGACTGTAACAAACTGGTCAACATAAGGTACTAGGCCTACTATACTGAGACATACATGTGGTACATGTCCAGTCTATGAAAATTAGGCCAACTTAGGTAGTCAAATATAGGGAGGTAGTCAACTATGGAGGTTCCACTGTAGCAAATCTATTGCTTTAAGTTGTCAGTATATTTGAAATGTACTCAAAATCATCTTTATCATCTAAAAAAGTCTGATTTATAGAAGTACTAAGAAAATCCATAGACAGTCTGTTCTTCAGCCATCTTAAAATGAGTACATCAAATAAAATATAACTTTCCATATTTAAACACTTTCAAACTTCCATATATTAGCAATATGCTCTTGTAACATGGACTAACAAATGTGGATAAATTAGTACACAAAAGTATTTTGAACAGTGATTCACAATGAAGTGCACTGAAAGCAGATTATTAATTGGCAGGACAGGTGGTAAAGAAGAGGGTTATCTATCAGAATGGGAAAGTTACTAAGGAGAGATGTACTCTATGTTGGTTAAAACAAGGTTGTGAGTCACTAGGTTTGTGCAGACTAAAAATAAAGTTTTCATCTTCTGATAATACAGAACAGTGTACACAATTTTAGTTGACAAATATCCCTTCTTTCTATCTCAGTTGTTCTAAAAAAAAAAAAAAGGATCAAAATACACATTGGAAAGAATTTTTTTTGTGTTTACGGTAAAGTTTACTAGTATGTTTTATTATTTTGGAATAGAAAACTCTAAAAGAATATTGATCAGAGTTGAGTTTTTCAAGAGTTTCAGCAAAAATTTTTCTGAAGTCATATTTGCATATTTAATTCAAACTGTGCACTTATATGCAATTTTTCCAAATATTCAGTAAATACCTTAATGAAACAGAAAAAAACCTCAACAAAACAGAATTCCTATGGCAAACACAACCCAAAAGGAAAACCACAAGCTCACATATACACAAAATAAACATATAAAACAGAAACTTTCCTACACATGAACAAATTACTAGAAAATATAGAAATAAAATTCAGTAACTAAACAGTACATAAAAATGTTGGTAAATTTAAAGCAACATACCTTTCTTTTCCTAGTTCTGGGTCTTTTTCAGTTTGCATCTGTAATGTAATCAACATTTATTAGAGGTTATTCTATTTGATTTAAAATACTTAACCGATCAATGCAACGTTTTTAGTTAAAAATCTAAGCTCTTTTAAAGTAAAAAGAATGTACCTAAAAATATGTAAGAACACCTAGTTTCAACTGTGTACACAGCTATCAGGTCCTAAATTTATTTTTTTTTATGAAGGACCCCCTAAATTAGGTTACACAGAATAATCAACATACAGCAATTAATGAGGATAAGTAAGTTTCCTTACTGTTGATATAAATAAGAAACACTTAACTATAAAAGCCTAGAAATACCATCCTTTTGCTAAGAATGAAAGCAATAAACCTAAAATATTAGTATCTTCCTTGTAGAATTTGAAACGACTTGTATTCAGAGGAGGCCAGCTGACTTAAAAAGATTTTATTCAAAACACCTAAAAATATTGGACAAAATTTAGTAACAATCCTTTTACATACTTACCTGACCTCCCACCCCAAAGCAATGTTCTGGAACTCAAAAAGGAAGAAGTTAAAAATCAGTGCCTATGTACTAAGCACTGTACTTAAGACACACCAGCAAAAAAAAAAAAAAAAGGCAAAAACCTGCTTGTGAGAGTTTATACATACTAGAAGGAGGCCTTTCTATAGAATCGTGTATTCTCTAGGATGAAATTATCTTTCTAGAAAGAGTCTATCAGACTAAAAATTGAGAATAGTACTTAAAGAAATTGAATAACGTGCCTGGAGAGGATTTCTGGTATAGGTGTTGAAATCTCAGAATAAAGGCTTCCTGTACTGGGGTATCTGGTGGGAAGTTTACTTTATAATGGATAGCTAAAATTAAAGATGACAGTCAATAAACTCCAATCACAGTGGTTACAAGCAGGTCTCCCATTCAGAAAATAAGACTGTTAGAGAAGAAAACTCTATGATAAAAAAGGAAATCTATATAAAAAACCTTTATTAGCTAACTTGTTCCTTATGCATAAGTATAAAAGAAAAACAGGCTTGGTGCCTGTGGCTCAAGCGGCTAAGGCACCAGCCACATACACCCGAGCTGGCAGGTTCGAATCCAGCCCAGCACACCAAACAACAGTGATGGCTGCAACCCAAAAATAGCTGGGTGTTGTGGCAGGCACCTGTAGTCCCAGCTACTTGGGAGGTGGAGACAGGGGAATCGCTTGAGCCCAGGAGTTGGAGGTTGCTGTGAGCTGTGATGCCACAGCACTCTACCCAGGGCAACAGCTTAAGGTTCTGTCTAAAAAAAAAAAAAAAAGTAGAAAAACAAATGCATAAAAGTGAACTAGATAAGTATATTGAAAGTGGCTGAAGAAAGATTTCAGACAACTGAACAACTTTTTAAAAACCTCTAAAGAAAAAACAAGATCCAAGAAGGTGAACCAGAAAGATCATTCAGCTGAATTCTCCTATTAAGTTCCTCCTTCTAGGAATGGGAGAAAGCCAGGCTTAGTATGCAGACCTTGCCTGGAGCTGTGGGGTGGGAACGCAGGGAGGTGAGAAGATGCTGGATACAGTGCATGAATCTGAGCGGCAGAATCTGACACATCCAGCCAGTTTTCGTTCTGGTGGGAGCTACCGGCTTCACCACGGAGGTCTGGGACGGGAGGAAACCTTTTCACAGTTTTTGGTTCTGGGGGAAGATGCACACTGGGTGGAAAGCCTGGAAGAGTGGGCGCACCCAAGCAATGTACAACAGTCAGATTTGAGGGCTGGTAGGAGCAGATTTACCACCGGCTTGGCAGAGGTAGAGACGGCTGTACTGGGAAGGTCTTGGCCGCCAGGAAGCAGCCATTGTGGTAAGGTCGTGAGGATGGGCCACCTACAGGGACACAGGCTTCTACCTGCTGGGATCAGACCTCCAATCGGAACAGCCTCAGGGACTCCAGCAACCCCCGGGTTGCCTGGGGGCACGATGAGACCTGCTTCTGAAGGATTCTGGAGAGCACTGAGATCCCAACCCAGTGGGACCTAGTAAATAATCAGGCACTCACCACCGCCAATTAAGCTGGGAAACAGGTCTATGCCTGGGAACTAGAGAGGTTAACAGCTGTGGTGTCCGTTCCCTAAAACCATAGCACCACCTGGTGTCACGGCAATATGTTGACATACAAATATATTCCTACTAAAGTTGGACCCTTGCTCCATATATATGTATAATGGAGCATTATACATATGTATACAATATGTATGTACATATATACAATTATTTTTGTATTTATTCTCTATTTTTTCCTTTTTATTCTCCTGTTGTTCCATTTTTTTTTTTTATTCTTTGTTCCTTCATTTATTTCTTGCTGAGGTTGCTAATTTTTGGTTGTTATAGCTCTTTGTTAATTATATTTAAGAGTTCTGTTTCTTGCTAACTTGTTTGGTTGGTTCTATTCTTAACTTCCATTTTCACTTTCATCAAGAGCAAGGGCTCCTATATTTTTTGGTTACAGTATTTCAGCCTCATTTATCTCTCTCCCTATTTCACTCCTCTATATTCTCTCTTCTACCTTTTTCATCTCTCCCACATAAATCATTTCTGGAAAAGCTAATATATCTCCTCCCCCTCTTTTTTTTCTTTCTTTATTCCACTTCCTTCTCTCTTCTTTATTTGATACAATGGTATTTTTAGTCTCCCTTGTCTATTATTACCATTGTTTCTTTTTTCTTTCTTTTTTTGCTAAGAGCTGGGGTGACACAGTTGTGGTCTGGCAGGTAGACCATAGCAGTAGTCTGGCTCAAGCAGACTACCTTTCAACCTTCGGCCCTAGGAAGAAAGTACTGACAAGATCACATTGCAGAATTTTCTATTTTGTTTTCATCCCTACTTAATTTTTTTTTTTTTTTTTTGTAGAGACAGAGTCTCACTTTATGGCCCTCGGTGGAGTGCCGTGGCCTCACACAGCTCACAGCAACCTCCAACTCCTGGGCTTAAGTGATTCCCTTGCCTCAGCCTCCCGAGTAGCAGGGACTACAGGCGCCTGCCATAACGCCCGGCTATTTTTTGGTTGCAGTTTGGCCGGGGCCGGTGCCTTACTGACTGAGCCACAGGCGCCGCCCCATCCCTACTTAATTTTTTCTTCCAGTTCTTGTTTTTGCTCTTTTTTTCCTCTTCCTGTTTTTGGCAAAGGCAGAGTCTAGTTCCACTCAAGCTGGTAGGGAGCACCTGATTTTGAGGAACCCAACGAGCCCAGCCCCTCAAAATCTTTGAGTTATAAGTGTGGCCTTAGTACTGTGCTGATCAATATCATTTCTTCCATTACTCTCATCTTCTTTCTAACCTTCTCTCCTGTTCTTCAATTTTTTTGTTATTTCCCCTTCCTTTTTTTTCCTTTTGGAATTTCCTTCTTCTTCTTCTTTTTTTTTTTTTTTTCCTATTTCTTGTCCTTTTGTTTCTCTCTGCCCACTCTATACCCTTTTCCTCCTTTTGGCCTCATACCAAGAGGCCTCTTCATCACCTCAACTCTGAGACAAGGAAATGTGAAGCAAAGGAAGAAGAAAGAAGGAAAAAGGAGCATAAGGAAGTGAACAAGAACAAAGCACACATAAGGAGGAAACAACAGAAAAATTCAGGTACCATGTAAAACCAAAATAGAGTAACTCTTCCAAGGGACCACGAAGCAGCTTTTATAGAAGACTCCTCCTATAAAGAATTAATGGATTTGACAGAAAGGGAATTTAAAATATACATGATTAAGACAATAAAGGGGATGGATGAGAAAATGGAAAGACAGAAACAAGTCAGATGAGAGATATGTAGGATATCTCTCATCTAGGGCCACTCTATCCTCTGCCAAGGATATGGCAGAGCTTAAGAAATGAGGGAGACAATCAGGGAAGGTAAAGACGCAGCACACAGTATCAAAAATAGATTAGACTATGGAGAAGAAAGAACATCAGAGCTAGAGGATCAAGTGTTCGAGTTAACCTAGGTAGTTACAGAGGCAGAAAAGGAGAGAGAGAAAGAAGAGCAGGTGCTTAGAGAACTACAATACTCCATGAAGCATTCAAACATACGAATAATAGGAATCCCTGATGGGGAAGAAGACTGTCCCAAAGGTATGGAAGCCCTACTGGAGACTATCATAAATGAAAACTTCCCAAATTTTACAAAAGATCCTTACACACTCCTTTCAGATAGTTAACAAACCCCAGGTCATCTCAACTCTAACAGAGCTTTCCTAAGACACATTGTAATGAACCTGTCCAAAGTCAAGACGAAGGAGGAAATTCTACAAGCAGCTAGGAATAAGCACCAACTGACCTACAGAGGCAGAGCCATTAGGATGACCAACTTTTCAACTAAAACCTTCCAAGCCAGAAAAGCATGGTCATCCACCTTCAATGTCCTTAAACAAAATTTTTTCAGCCCAGAATTCTGTATCCTGCTAAACTAAGCTTTAAAATGGATGGAGAAATCAAATCTTTTGTGAATATACAAACACTGAGGAAATTCACCATGAGATCTGTTCTTTGGGAAATACTTAGACCTATTCTCATCATTGAACACCACAATGGACCACCACCAAAGTAAACACCTAGAAGCCAAAGGCCAAAACTTAGCTTCCACAATGGCACAAAGGATAAAACTATACAATATACTTTCTCATAACAAGATGAATAAACTTTATTTTCAGATACAAGTGGATTCAAAGCAACTATAGCTAAGAAAAACAAAGATGGACACTTCATACAGGTCAAAGGAATAATACAACAAGAAGACATCTCAATTTAAAATATTTATGCACCTAACTTAAATGCTCCCAGGTTTATGAAACAAACTTTGAGAGATCTGAGCAATATAATATCCGGTAACACCGTAATAGCCGGGGACTTTAACACGCCTTTGACAGAACTGGACAGATCTTCTAAACAGAAACTAAACAAAGATACAAAGGACTTCAATGTGACCCTAGAACAAATCAGATTAATAGACATATACAGAACATACAATTCCCAAAAAGAATATACTTTTTTCTCATTAGTCCATGGCACATACTCCAAAATAGATTACAACCTAGGATACAAATCAAACCTCAGTGAAATTAAAGGAATAGAAATTATACCTTGTTACTTCTCAGACCAGAAGACTATAAAGGTATAACTCACTCCAAAATGTTCACACCCACACAAGGGTGTGGAAATTAAACAAACAACCTTATGCTGAACGATAGTTGGGTTCAGGAAGAGATAAAGAGGGAATTGTTAAATTCCTCAAACATAAAAACAACGAACACACAAGTTACCAAACCCATGGGATACAGCAAAACCAATCCTGAGAAGATTTATTGCACTAGTTGCCTTCATTGGAAACAAAGAAAGTCTGTGCATCAACATACTCACAAACCAACTTATTGAATTGGAAAAAGAACAATCTAATCCTAAACCCAGCAGAAGAAAATGACCAAAATTAAATTAGAGATTAATGAAATTGAAAACAAAAAAATCATATTCAGAAAATTATCAAAACAAAGTGTTTAAAAAAAATGAATAAAATAGATAAACCTTTAGCCAAATTAACTAGAAACATAAAAGTAAAATCTCTAGTGACTTCCATCAGAAACAATAAAGGGGAAATAACAACAGATGCCACAAAGATAAAAGAGATTATCTCTGAATACTGCAAGAAACTACACACAGAAATTTGACAATGTGGAGGAAATGGATCAATACTTGGAATTACACCCTCTCCCTAGGCTTAATCAAGAAGAAACAGATTTCCTGGACAGACCAATTTCAAGAATGAGATCAAAGAAATAATAAAAAAAATCTCCCAACAAAAAAATGCCCTGGTCCAGATAGCTTCACACCAGAATTCTATCACACCTTCAAAGAAGAGCATATACCCATACTACAGAAACTATTCCAAAAAAATTAAGAAGGAAAGAATTTTTCCCAACACATTCTATGAAGCAAACATCACCTTCATATCAAAACCAGGAAAAGACCAAACTAAAAAGGAGGACTTCAGACCAATTTCACTAATGAACATAGATGTAAAAATCCTCAGTATAATCTTAGTCAATAGATTACAGCTTCTCATTAAAAAAACAAACAAACAAACAAACAAACAAACAAAAAACACCATATATCATGATTCAGGGATGCAAGGCTGGTTTAACATACCCAAGTGAGTATATGTAACTCAATAGAAGCAAAAACAAAGAGCATATGATCCTCTCAATAGATGCAGAAAAAGCATTCGATAAAATTTAACATCCCTTCTAATTAGAACTGTGAAGGATATAGGCATAGTTGGCACATTTCTCAAATGAATCAAAGCCATCTACGACAAATCCACAGCTAATATTATACTGAATGGAGTAAAACGGGAAGATTTTTCAACTCAGAACTGGAACAAGACAAGGTTGTCCTGTATCAACACTACTACTGAACATAGTGCTAAATACAATCAGGCAAGAGAAGGTAATAAAGGACATTCAATTGGAGGCAGAGGAAGTTAAACGCTCCCTCTTTGCCAACAATATGATCTTACACTTAGAGAACCCCAAAGACTCAACCCCAAGACTCCTGGAAGTGATCAAAAAACACAGTAATATATCAAGATATAAAATCAATAGCCAAGATGAAAAGCTAATCAAAGATATAATTCCCTTCACAGTAGCTTCAAAGAAAATGAAATACCTAGGAATATACCTAACAAAAGAGGCAAAGGGCCTCTATAAAGAAAACTATGAAACCCTAAGAAAATAGCAGAAGATGTTAACAAATAGAAAAATATACCAGGCTCACAGTCTTAAAATGTCTATGCTTCAGAAAGCAATCTACAGATTCCATGCGATCCCCATTAAAATACCAACATCATACTTTCAAGATTTGGAAAAAAAAAATTCTGCGTTTTGTATGGAACCAGAAAAAAACCCATATAGCTAAGGCAGTGGTTCTCAACCTTCCTTATGCCTCGACTCTTTAATACAGTTCCTCATGTTGTGCTGACCCCCAACCATGAAATTATTTCAATTGCTATTCATAACTATGATTTTGCTACTGTTATAAATCATAATGTAAATATGATATGTGAGATGGTCTTAGGCCACCCCTGTGAAAAGGTCATTCAACCACGGAAGAGATCACGACCCACAGGTTGAGAACTGCTGAGCTAAGGCAATTCTTAGTAATAAAAACAAGGCCAGAAGCATCAGTCTACCAGATTTTTCGCTATACTACAAGGCCAGAGTGATCAGAACAGTGTGGTACTGGCACAAAAATAGAAACATAGACATCTGGAACCATAAGATGAAACTAGTATCTTAACAACCACTTGATCTTTTGATAAACCAAACAAGAACATACACCGGGGGAATACACTGGATAACCACATGTAAAAGACTGGACCTGAAACTGCACCTTTCTCCATTCACTACAATTGATTCAAGATGGATAAAAGATCTAAATCTAAGGCATGAAACAATAAAAATCCTGAAAGAAAGTGTGTGGAAAATATTCAAAGGTATCAGCCTGAGAAAAGACTTTATTAAAAAAATAAACAAATGGGACTTAATTAAACTGAATAGCTTCTGTACAGATAAGGGAGACAACAATCAAAATAAGTAGACAACAATCAAAATAAGTAGACAACGATCAAAATAGGAAAAGATATTTGCATATTATGAATCAGACAAAAGCTTGATAACTAGAGAGATAACTACAGAGAACTCAAATTCAACATCAAAAAAAGGGCCAACAATCCCTTATATCAATGTTCTAATGAAGACAGACGGGTGGCTAACATATGAAAAAATGCTCATCATCCCTAATTATTAGAGAAATGCAAATCAAAAGCACCCTGAGATATCACTTAACCCCAGCAAGAATGGCCCACATCACAAAGTCTCAAAGCTGCAGATGCTGGTGTGGATGTGGAGAGAAGGAAACACTTTTACACTGCTGGTGGGACTGCAAACGAATACAACCTTTTCAGAAGGAAGTATGGAGAATCCACAAAGAACTCAAACTAGAGCTCCCATTTGATCTTGCAATCCCATTACTGGGTATCTACCCAGAGAAAAAACATCATTTTACCATAAGGACACTTGCTGTGTCCTTAAACAGCTAGACTGTTTATCATAGCTCAATTTATAATTGCCAAAATGTGAAACAGCCTAAACGTCCACCAGGAATGGATTAACAAGCTGTGGCATATGTATACCATGGAATACCATTCAGTCACTAAAAAAGATGGAGACTTTACATCTTTGTATTAATCTGGATGGAGTTGAAGTATATTCTTCTTAGTAAAGCATCACAAGAATGGGAGAAGCAAGAATCTTATGTACTCAATTCTCATGTGAGGACGACTGATGCTAGTACATGGTAGAGGATGATGGAACAGGGGAGTGGAGACAGGGAAGGAGGGAGGAAGGGAGGGGAGTCACAATGTGACACACCTCTTGGGGGTGGGACACAATTATAAGAGGGACTTTACCTAACAAATGCCAAGCAGTGTAACCTGGTTCACTGTACCCTCAATGATGATCCCACCCCCTGCACCACCACCAAAAAACCTCTAAAGAACATCTTCGGAAAAATTCAATAGACTAGATCTGCAAAGTCAGTATAGTGTTATTTTCAGAAAAATAGAACATTAAAAACTGAACCAAAGAAATAATAAGGGAAAACTTTCCTCTGGTGAAGGAACACACTATCTTTAGATTTTATAGAAATCACTGAATGCTCTGAGCAGTTTGTAAGAAGTGAGTCCCAAACCAAGAGATAATGTTGCTAACTGGCCTAGCTATACTGACCGTACTTAGAAATTCTTGAATGGGCTCGGCACCAGTAGCACAGTGGTTACAGCGTCAGCCACATATACGGAGGCTGGCTGGTTCAAACCCAGCCCAGGCCTGCTAAACAACAAATGCCAGCTGCAACAAAAAATAGCTGGGCGTTGTGGCGGGTGCCTGTAGACCGAGCTACTCGGGAGGCTGAGACAAGAGAATCGCCTAAGCCCAAGAGCTGGAGAGGTTGCTGTGAGCTGTGACGCCACAGCACTGTACCAAGGGCGACAAAGTGAGACTCTGTCTCTTAAAAAAAAAAAAAAAAAAGGCCATAGCATTAAGAAGGTTGAGAATCACTGTCTTAGAGATTGTTCTCTTAACTTCCTTTAGGGCCTCTCAAATAACTCGTTTGCAGAGAGCTTATCACTCTTAAGTTACACAACACCCACTTTAAAAAATTTTTTTAAAAATAAAATACGAAGTCTCACTATGTTGCCCAGGCTGAAGGGCAGTGGCTATTCGTAAGATACAATCCTGCTCCTGATCATCTTGGGAATTCTTACTTGCTATGTTTCCAATCTGGGCTGGTTCACCCCTCCTTAGGCAACCTGGTGATCCCCTGCTCCTGTGAGGTCACCATATTGATGCTAAACTTAGTGTGGACACATGACCACCATAGCACACCAGTCAGCTTCCCAAGTAGCTGGGACTACATGTGTGCCTGGCTGTATCTTTTAATCTTAAAAGCTTTCAGAGAAACTAAATAGGTATGAATAAAATTAGCCTTCTACTCAAAAGTACTTGTTGCTGAAATCAAGGGAAAAACCACCTGAGTACAGAATTCTCCACCTAGACAAACATCTAAGAGCAAAATATAGTGGATTTCACGTATGCAGGGATTCAGAAAATGTACCATCCACACAAACTTTATCAGGTAAAAAAAGAAACAAAACTGTGGCACAACTTTGAGAAATGACTGGGAATGTAAGAAACTCACCTTTGAATGCACAAATTATGGATGCATATTACATATTTGCTTCTTTATACACCCACTCTCATTACTATGTAATTCTGTAGTAAGTATCTTCATACTCAGATATCAAAGATACAGTATTTATTTATTCATTTTTTTATTTTTTTGAGACAGAGCTCAAGCTGTCACCCTGGGTAGCGTGCCATGGCATCACAGCTGACAGCAACCTCCAACTCCTGGGCTTAGGCGATTCTCTTGCCTCAGTCTCCCAAGTAGCTGGGACTACAGGCACCCACCACAATGTGCGGCCATTTTTTGGTTGTAGTTGTCCTTGCCATTTGGCAGACCCTGGCTAGATTCGAGCCCGCCAGCTCTTGTGTAAGTTGGCCAGCATCTTAGCCATTTGAGCTACAAGAGCCAAGCCAAAGATACAGTATTTAGTATTAGTAATGATTACTGCATGCTTCATGTGCAAGCTAACTATAGACATAAAAAAATAAGGTTACAACATACTATACAAGGAAATAACATTTCACATAATAAAAATGGGGAATGTTAGAAAGATAATATTAAATCATAATAAACTCATTTTAAATAGTAGCAAAATAGACACTATTAGAATAAAAATCTGGGAGTAGAGCTAGGTCTTTTTCAATGAACCAAATGTGCTCTCCCAACTTAATAAACTGTAAGAATAAGGTTCTGGATAAAGGCTCAGAAAATAGAGTACCAATTCAGGCAGATGTTTTTATAAATTCTCATTTTCTTTAACTCTAAGAATTTGTGACTAGATTTCTGGAAGAATTTTAGTCAGGATTTACTGTAAATTCGAACTTATTTGAACACAACTAAGTAATAACTTCAAAAACATCAATGATAAATTTCAAAAATGCTTCAAAAACATCAATGATAAATTTCAAAAATGCAATGTTCTGTTCAGAAAAAGCTAAAAACTTAAAAAAAATTTGAGTGAAATAAGCCACTCAAATTTGTGCTTAGACCAGTTATTTATGACAGTACATTTACTTATAGGTACCCTGTTTAATTAAGATTTGGAATGTAGAATTTCCTTTTTTTCTTAGCTGGTAAAAAAATTTTAGCAATTTAACAAAAAACAGGCAAACACCAAATACTGGGACCTATTCTTTCTCTTCTGCCATTGTCAAACAATGAAACTAATAGGAAGAGAAAACATTTGAATCTGAATTTAACTCTTTAATTCACAGGTAGACTGTTCACAGCTTTCCCACATGTATTACTGTGAAAGTCAAGAACCTGTAAATTCTTTCTTACACAGTAAGTTTATAAAAAAGTATAATATAAGCAAATAAAAGAATAAAAAAAATCTTTCTTTCAAAAAGAAGCCAAAATAGATTCAAAGTAGCCCCTGCATGTTGGAGACAATTATGTTACATATGTAGAATATACATACACACGTCAGTAATATCAGAATGCATATGTTACATTTTTTAAAATTACCTTCATTTATTCTCAGCTAAGCTTATATTGCTCCAGAAACCATGAGAATTTTAACAGTGATTACACAACTTTAAAGAAAAAGAACATCTATACAGGGAAACAGTTTGACTACTGCCTGAGCATAATTCTTGAAATTACCTTCAGAGTACTTTTGAGCTTTGGGAAAATGACCTTTGTATTTCTTTAATTTCCTAAAAGCAAAAAAGCTGATTAAAAAAAAAATTACCTCTGATGAGTCTATCTTTGAAGATAAGGTACAGGTCAACACATGGTCACCTATGTGCTGGGGATTTTGTTTCAGAAAGCTGTACATAGACTGAGCAGATTCAGGACTATCTAACTGAAGAATCGCCTTTGGAAAAGACAAAAATATATACACAGTTCTTTAACAAATTAAAAGCAGAATTACCCAGCAATTCCACATTTCAATATATACCCAAAAAGACTGAAAGCAGGAACTCAAGACAGGTTATTTGTACAACCTTGTTCACAGGGACA
Organism: Nycticebus coucang; assembly: GCF_027406575.1. Lineage (NCBI taxonomy): Eukaryota > Metazoa > Chordata > Mammalia > Primates > Lorisidae > Nycticebus > Nycticebus coucang. The sequence continues at coordinate 69,999,257 of NC_069783.1, read as the reverse complement.
TCATTACAAACAGCCAAACAGTGAAAGTAACCCAACTGCCCATCAACAGATAAGGGGATATACAAAATGTTGTATATGTATGAACAGCGTTATTATTCAGCCTTAAAAAGGAAATTCTGACATGTGCCACAACATGAATAAACCTGAACGACATAATGCTACGTGAAATAAGCCAGTCACAGAAATGCCAATACAATGTAATTCCATGTGTATGAGGTACCCAAAATAGTTGGAATTCATAAAAATAAAAGAATGGTGGTTTTGACATGGCTGGGAAGGGGAAGGAAGAAAAGGGATAGGAAACTTCAGTTTAAGAAGAAAAAAGTTCTCAAAATACAATGGTTCTGATGGTTGCACAATGTAAATGTGCTTAATACCACTGGACTGACACTTAAACATGGTTAAAATGGTTAAGTTTATGTTTACAGGTAGTAAAATTCATGTATTTTACCACAACAATTTTTGTTTCAATTTTTAAAAAGTTGAAATATATTTTTCTTTTACCTTACTAAGGTAAAATAAATCCTTATTTCAAAGTAAACAAGAGAAAACAATTCTTAGAATGTTGCAAAGGCAAGGCAAAATAAGAGGATGGTAAGTATTTGTTAAAACAGAGGATTAAGGGAGAAGCATGAATCCTATGTACTCAATTTTGATATGAGGACAATTAATGACAATTATGGTTATGGGGGGGAACAGAAAGAGGGAAGGAGGGAGGTGGGTGGGGCCTTGGTGTGTGTCACACTTTATGGGGGCAAGACATGATTGCAAGAGGGACTTTACCTAACAATTGCAATCAGTGTAACCTGGCTTACTGTACCCTCAATGAATCCCCAACAATAAAAAAAAAAAAAAAAAAACCAGAGGATTAAGGATGTCTATAACAAAGGTTTAGAATTCCTATATGCAACCTGTGCCCCACTTGTATGTCACACTATCTCTAAAGTGCCAAACATGCTCTATTTATCAGTTAGGAGTACAAAAAATAAATTGATACACAGTTGTTGGGTCAACTAACTACTTTGTATGAAGTAAATATTATGAACTTTGGTGTGAAATCTCACTTTCTAGGCAATAGACAGCTTATCAAAATCTAATTTTAATGAACATATAGCTCAATTAATATAAAATACAGAAGATGTACCAAATGTGAATAGATGAACAATTTTTGGTTCTTTTAAGAAAGTATCTCAGTCTATCATAATTCTAAGTGTTCAAAATGTTTATAGGTGTTTCAGTTTATAGCTGAATAAAAAGTTGCAGACCATAGGAATATAGGGTTCAGTTATATATTCTTTATAGAACATACAACTAAATTAGAGAGAATCTTGTTACCTTATTTCTATTATGCATGAATACATGGTGATCCACTTTTCCAAACTGAAGTCCAACACAAAGTACACACTGAAGTCCGTCTTCGGGTAAATTATCAAAATGTACAAATCGATTTTGAATTTTATCTATATTTGCCTGCAGTTTATTTTAAGGGAAAACATGAGGGGGAAAAAAACCACAGCTGAAGCATTAAATTGCAAAACAGAGATTAACAGTAACTTACTATTACAAAGGCTAGATGATGTCCTCTGCACAAGAGTAAAAAAAGGAGTAAAGATGGTGAGGTATGAATATTAGATATGAGTAAACAGAAAATGATATACTAAAATGAGAGGTATAGTATTTCCACAATAATATATTAACCCTAAACATCCTTAGACAGAGCAACAACTTACTGGAATACTTAATATGCACCCCAGTATCTTTGAGACCAGGGATTACCACATCCTTTATCTCTTATTTTTACCAAGAAGACCAATCTGCCATCTCCACCCACCTCACTACCTTAACATTAGTACTAAGATTTTCTTTAATTCCTAAAAGGTAAGCAAATAAAACAATCAATGCTTCTATCAATTACACAAGCATACAAAAAAGTGGTTAAATGTAAAACTCACCTCTGGGTCATTTTCTTTAATCAAGGTTGTAAATATAGCTTCCTAAAAAGCCAAAATAGATAAAGGTTGAAGGTGTTAAGTTCTTCCATATTCATATACTTACTTAGTAACCTACATCAATATGCATTACACAGTACCTCATAAAATGAGACAGCAAAAATTATGTTCCTACCAAAAATCTTTCCCTTTTCCTAAGTTACCAATGTTCCACCCTGCCCATACAACTTAATTCTCCCTTTTCCTTTAAGAATATTGAAGACTAGTAAGGCAGTACTATTTAGAGAAGACATTCAAATTCACATATAAGGAATTGGAAATTTAGACAACAGGAAAGAGTTCAAATTATACAAGAAAAATTAACTAAGCAAAGGAAGAGATTACGAAGAACAGAGATGTAGGCAAGTAACAAACAGCATAGTGTGTAAGTATATAGCGATGTGGTGCTGTTAAATTAAAAAGAAAGCCAAGAGTGGTACAAAACAAGAATGTCAAAGCTAAAAGAAGATAACAGAAGGATTTGTGTGCAGAAAAGAAACCTGGACTTCATGAGACTATGGCTCCTAATTTTTTTTCTCTTTAACACTACTGACATGTATAAAATAATCTCATCAACTGTATCGACCAGATTCACATGATACACAATGAATGGCTTTGTCAAATCACATGTATTTCCACTTTTCTCTAGAGATTCTGCTATTATTTCTACCTCGTGCTTCTTAGTCGTTGGTAGTAAATGTTTACAGGCCACACAGAGACAATGAATGATTTTTACATCAGCAAAGCTGAATTTGAATAGACTTGCATTTAATATCAGTCTTAATGGATTTGTATAGAAAGAACTTGAAGGAGACAAAACTGATGGTAGTGATCAACTACTTTGATGGTCCAGTGAGAGTTGTCAGAAGATAAAAAGCAATGGTGGATGACATGAGGAAGACGGAACAAGCTCCACAAAGTTAAAATAGACCCGATCTAGTGGGGGAACAAATGTGAGAAATGAGAAAAAAAATTAAAGATAATTCAGTTTGAATAACAGATAATGGCAATGAGCTGAGAACAGAAAGGAGAAGCCTAATTTCAAATAGTATTCAATCTTTCTCTCATCTCAACACACAAAAGGAAAAGAGTTCTCTTACTATGAACTCTCAAATGTGGGATTAGGATTACTGGAGGGACAGGAAAAAGCTTTATCAATGCCTGAAAGGAAAAATGTGACCCGAAGAACAAAACTTGAAAACATAACAGACTACAAAAATCTACTAAGAAGTAAAAGCTAGTAAAAATGATGGTTAAATGCATGATTTACCTCATCTTTTATATTCACGTTTTCAGGAGCCATACTTATTGAGAGTTCATTTCCATCCATTGACACTGGGAAGCAGGTATAAAACTTTATCATAGAATCTGCAGATTTTCTATTTATTTCTATACATGCCTTTTAAAATAAAAATTACAAGAATAAAAAGAGAAGTTTTATTTAAATTATTTTTCTTGTAAAAAAGACTTATAACTATGAGCAAACTACTTCAGTCAAATAAATGTTTAAGATAAAATAAGTAGTCCTTAGAAAGGTGAGGACTACAGGCTAAAAACAGTACATATAAGGAAGAAATAATGAATAACTGAACCCTTAAGACAATACCGAAGACAGAAACAAGGGACATTTTTGCAACTGACACTAAGTTTTATCTTATTCATCACTGTATCCTTAGTATCCAGACCATTACCTTACATTAAGTAGACATTAAATTTCTAGTAATTTTTTTTTTTGTTTTTTGGAGACAGGCTCTCACCCAGGATCTAGTGCAGTATCACAATTATAATTCAATGCTACCTCAAACACCGGGACTCAAGTAATCCTCCTGCCTTGACCTCTCAAACAGCTAGGAATACAGGCACACATCACATTTGACTAATTTTTAAATTTTTTGTAGAAATGAGGTCTCACTAAGTTGCACCAGCTGGTCTCCATAGCCTGTAATGAATATTAATGGATATCTGAGTAAATAAATTTAATGATTGATAAAATATGAGAAATAAGAACTGAATAAATGGAATGAGTGTCATGTTATTTTCCTTTTTTTTTTTTTTTTGATTTTGGCCGGGGCTAGGTTGAACCTGCCACCTCTGGCATATGGGACCGGTGCCCTACTCCTTGAGCCACAAGTGCCGCCAGTGTCAAGTTATTTTCCATTCTGCTATTTTCAGAGGTATAAAATTATAGCTCCATGTTTTTTAGTTTTAATTTTCATACCTGGGTAAGTAAAGAAGTTGACAACTAACAAGGTAGAAGCCAATGTTTATTCATAAGTCTATCCTTAAATGAATTACCTCTATATTGTTTGTCCAATCATTGAACTTTTAATATGTTGTAGTATAATGTGGCTACAAATCCTGTTTCCCATTTTACACAAATTATTTTTCAATTTAATTTCCATTTTGCTTTATGTTATCTTCACAAACATTTTAAGTATTTATATAAAGGAACCTAATAATTTTCCATATAATATCTACAAAAGGATTAAGTCCCCAAATATTTAATACTTCTATCAACTCTAATAAAAACTGAACAATGATGTAGGCTTTGTTAGTCTGGATTTGCTACTTATATCAATTTTAATTGTTTCTAAATACACCAAATTTCCTCTTCTTCAATGTACTGTCACATAAAATATAATTCATATTTATTTCTATTTATTCTTGTCTGTCTTTAAACCAGGCATGCTCAAACTTTTTAAACAGGGGGCCAATTCACTGTCCCTCAGACCGTTGGAGGGCCGAACATAGTTAAAAAAAAAAAAACTATGAAAAAATTCCTATGCACACTGCACATATCTTATTTTGAAGTAAAAAAACAAAACGGAAACAAATACAATCACACCACCTCATTTGGCCCGCGGGCTGCAGTTTGAGGACCCCTGCTTTAAACATTACAGATAATCTACTTTAAAAATATAGTTTTACTGAAATATCACTGCCATAAAGTTCAGCTATTTAAAAGTATACAATGTAATGGTTTTTTAGTGTATTTACAGAGCTGTGCAACCATTCAAACAATGTTCTTTCAACATAATGTAAAACTACATCGTCACTTGTACTCACTCTACTCTCCTAGTTTTCTTAAGCACACTAGCTCTCATTGCCACACATCCTACTTTACTTACAAAGATCTGTACAGATTGCCAACTCCTTTCTATCATAAGAACATCACTTACCACTATTCTTGTGGCATCATTACCATTATTTAAACTCTTTCCAGAAATCTTATCTCCTTTCACAAATTGCTTATAATTAACAATAAATTTTAACTTGTTTTAAACTTAATACTTATCACATAATCATAGAAAACTTAGAACATACAGATAAACCTAGATTGCTCTAAGTACTGATGACATCATTAGTCTGAAAATGGTCATTTCCTATTTAAGTATCACTGGTAAACAGCAGAAAGAATAAAAAAATACTAGTAAAAAAGTGATCTATAAAAATCTTAAGTCATGCAAAAATGCTCTTTATTAAATACATTAAAGTAGTTAAACATTTTGTTTATTTGAGAGTCTTCCTCTGTCTGCCTGTTTAGAATGCAGTGATGTCATCAGAGTTTGCTACAATCTCTTAATTTCTGGGCTCAAGTGATTTTCCTCTTCAGCGTCCTGAGTAGCTACAACTAACAGGCATATACCACCATACCTGGATGATTTTTAAATTTTTTTTGTAAAGACTGAGTCTCATTATATTGCCCAGGCTGTTTTCAAATTCCTTCCCTCAAGTGATCTGTGATTCTCCTACCTCAGCCTCCCAAAGTGATTATCCTGTAATCACTCAGCCTACCTCAGCCTCCCAAAGGATTACAGGCTTGAGCCACAATGCCTGGTCAACATTTTCTATTAAACTAAAATTTTGAGTAAAACTTTGGTACATTAGTAAGATATTTCTTCCCATCATTAAAACTATGCCTGATTAGACAAATACTAAAAGAGTATCTGTTTTATATTTTTAAAAGATCTCTTAGTTTAAAACAGTTTAACTCCTTTACATGCTGGTTTTAAACCCTTTATTTCTAATTTTGTAAATTTAATGTTTTTCAAATTGTGCTTGCAGAAAATAAAAACAGCTATTATTAACTCTTACCTTTTTATGAGATGATAAAATCAAAATATCTTTTAAAGCACCAAATGGCTTTGCTAAATTACAAACTTCTTCTATAGAATATCCTTTATTAGGCAAATTAGAAATAAGTACCACACGCATTTCCTCTGTTTCCTTCAAAACAAATTTAAAAAACTGACATTAAAATTTCTTTAACTGCTTTTATATTTACTTAAGTTTATACTGCACATCATATGTTATGTTAATACTTATATGCATTTAATACTAAGGAAAGTCTGATAAATGCAGGAGGCTGGACTAAACCTCAAAAATGAAACAAAACAAAAGTTTGCAAATTTATATTGTCAAGTGCACAGAATAATCTCATTTGTACCATCTATCACCTAGACCAGGTCTGTTGGGCTTTTTTTACCCATTGTTTTTGGGGCGATGGGGGTGGGAGGGGGTGGAGGGGAGGTATTTGAGATGGGGTCTTACTCTGCCAGCCAGGCTAGAGTACAAAGACATGATCATAGCTCACTACAACCTCAAAATCCTGGGCTGGAGCAATCATCTTGTTTTGGCTTCCTCAGAAGTGGAGACTACAGGTGTACCACCACCATGCCCAGCAAAATTTTCTATTATACTTTTTGTAGAGATGGGGTCTTGCCCTTGCTCAAGCTGTTCTCAAACTCCTGGTCTCAAGTGATACTCCTACATTGACCTTCCAAAGTGGTAGGATTACAGGTGTGAGCCATTATGGTTGGCCTCACCCATTGTTTTGAAACACAAGTTCACTTGTCTCAGTCTATAACTCCTTCCTTTCATGTTCTGTAAAAAATGTCCTTGCCTTGAGATGCTAACATCCCTAACAAATCAGTGTGTACCTTTTTATATTTCTGTATAGACAATCACTTGTAGGCAATATAAAAAACTCCCACAGGATCCTTAGCCCACACCCCAAACCCCAATGCTAAGTGCTCTGTTTTCTGTTATCCCTTCTCTCAGATCAATTTTATTCTTCAAGATGCCTGTTTTTCTTTTTGTATATGTTAAGGAAATTCCTAAAGAAGTGGTACAGTAAACTTAGCAATTTTGACTTTTATAAAGAAAAGGCAGAAAGTTGTAATTTTCATAAACTAGTTGAGAGTGATTTTAACCATGTCAAGTGTGTTCATAAATGGTTCCTTCTAAAGTACTTTATGTGAATCTAATATAGTCACAATTGATTCTTTAAAACTGCAGTCCCTAACCCCCAGGGGCCATGGACCAGTACTGTTTCTTATCCTGTTAGAAGCTAGGCCTGCAAAGCTGTGTACCATGGAAAATTGTCTCCATGAAGCCTAGGAACCAGGCCACACAGCAGGATGCCAGCCCACCACCCACCCATCCGTGGAAAAATGGTCTTTCACGAAACCAGTCCCTGGTTCCCAAAAGGTTGGCGACTGCTATTTTAAAATATTCTTCCTAAATAAGACATTACTTAAAACTACTTGAATGGATCTAACAGACAAAATAAACTTATGCTTAGGACCTCAAAATCTAAAACAGTAAAATCTAAATTAACAAAAACCAGGACATTGTACCCCATGATTGCATTAATGTACACAGCTATGATTTAATAAAAGAGAATAAAAATAAAATCTAAATTAACAAAGTTTTTTTTTTTTTAAGAGGCATAGTCTCACTTTATTGCCCTCAGTACAATGCAGTGGCATCACAGCTCACAGCAACCTCCAACTCCTGATCTTAGGTGATTCTCTTGCCTCAGCCTCTCAAGTAGCTGGGACTAAAATGCCCAAAATGCCCAGCTACTTTTTGTTGTTGCAGTTTGGCCAGGGCTGGGTTTGAAAATTAACAAAGTTTTAATATACTCATAGTAACAGATATAACCACAGGAAAACAATATATTAAGTGAAACTTTCTGTCCTTTATCCATTGGTTCTAACTTGACAAACTGTTGTTTACCCAAAAGCCATCTGGCTTAACATCATGCACTCAGTGAAAAGTTAATCTTCAAAAACATACATTTATTGAAAATCTGTTCCTAAATTTTTGTTGACGTACTCTGCAACTTAAGGGTTTCGATTGAAATCTATTTAAAAAGTCACAAATGACTAGGAATTTTCACCAGGCCAAACACTGTAAAAATTTTTTATCAGTGTTTAATAATAATAATAATAATAAAAATTGACAAAATTACTTAAGCTTGAAAGAAACAAATAAAACATAAAAACTGACCTTGCTTACTGGTTCACTTTCTGTAGTCTCCAATGCAGCGTCTTAATAAAATAAAAATTCATGCAAAGATTTTATTCACAAGATCTCACTTCATTCAATAGCTACATGAAAATGTATATACCTCACAAGGTACTAGAGAGTAAGTAGGAAATAGCTATGAAGGTGATGGTGGCCTTTAAATAATACATTTAGTTTTATCCCTTCTGAGAGCAAAATTTTAGAATAATCAAGAGATGGAGGAAGATATGAATCATAACATTCTTAATCTCACTTTGGTACAACACCATTATCAAAATATATATGTGTCAGAGAGACAGGTAATTTAGCAAGTATCTCTTTTCCTAAAATTTTACTTTTCCTTCTACATTTAAACATACAAGAACAAAACAGAATTTCTATTGACCTACCTGAAACAGTTTCTTTAGCACTGTTTTCAATGATTTTGGCTTCCATACTGGTCTTTATATCTGAGTTTTCTGCATGAAACAGTCCAATATAATAGTCTAAGAAAACACTAATGCAATTAAACTAATGACTCTAAATAGGAACTTAAGCTAGTTTGTTTTTGTCATTTCTTTTTTTTTAGTGTCTTATTTTGTCACCCTCAGTAGAGTGCTGTGGCATCACAGCTCATAGCAACCTCAAACTCTTGGGCTCAAGTGATCCTCTTGCCTCAACTTCCCAAGTAGCTGTGACTACAGGTGACTATGCCAGATATTTTTAGAGACGGGGGTCTCGTTCTTGCTCTGGCTGGTCTCAAACTCCTGAGCTCAAGTGATCCATCTGCCTGGGCCTCCCAGAGTGCTAGGATTACAAGCATGAGCCACAGCGCCCAGCCCTTGTTTTGGTCATTTCAAGTCTCTTTAAACTGACTTGACAGAAGTTGATCCTCATAAATTTCTCTTTGAAAAGCAAAACACAATAATCCCTCTGAGGATTTAAATTTTTTTTTTACTTAAAAGACTTAAAAGCAAAATTTCAAAACATAATATAAATGTACACCAAGAAGATCTAAAAAAAATAAAGCACTGAATGACAGCATTTCAAGCTTACCTGGTAAAGTCACAGGTTTACTGGGGTCTTTGGTTTTTACACTCCCAGTCTTTTTAGCTTCTAAAGACTTCTTTCCACCAGATTTTGCTTTTAAAAGTAGAATTGAATCATTATTCTAAGGTTTGTTCAATCATTTAACATGTTTCATACTCATGTATTAGGAAGTTAGTTTGACTTTATTATAGAAGTAGTTCTTTTCCATATATTCTTTTTTCTATTTAAAGACTTGTTTCCCAGTGAGATTAAAAGCAAATTTAGGCTGAGATACCATTTTCTGGTAATGGCCTTAAAGGAACAAGTTTAACCCTTACATAGCAGAAACACATCATAGTAACACAAAAAAAATCCAATTTTGCAATTTCTCCAAAGTTTTCTAAAATTAATCTATTGGAAAAGATATTACTAAAAAAAAATCTAGCTAGCTTCAATATGCTATATTTATTCCAAATACAGCCCATTTCTTTTTGAAGAAAACACATTCTAACATGGAAAGAAGTACTCTTTTAAAAACTAACAAACATCACAGGAATTATATAAGCTGAATGAAGATGGCAACGTAAAGTGACAGCTCTCAAAAATAGAGAAAACAGAATAAACAATTCATGGGGAAAAATGACAGATCACAGAGTAGCCTGTGATTATAAAGCTGTCAAATGTATAAATAGCCGTATACTTATATATGTGTATATATATTGTAGTTGTGATTATACACATGCACAAAACAAGTAACTGCAATGGCAGACACTGTCAAAGGCTAAAGTAGCAACAAATAAATTCTATTACATGCTAAAAATTATTATATGAATTTAAAACTTGCTTTTGATGCTACATTTATTACATTATTTAGGGAAGAATTAGAATATACATAAAATCTCTATCCCACAAAGGTCTTACCTGTTTTGATTGAAGCCTTATTCCCTTTTGCAGCTACAGTTACCACAGATTTTACAGAACTTGCTGATTTCCCTAAATCACAAAAGCTGTAGTCAAAACTGGTTTGTGTAACTAGGATCAATAATCCCCCAAGTCCCCACAAGGTAAGAATAGAACAGACAATATCTTATTCAAAACATAAACTGCTATTAGCTTTGGGGGAACAGGCCATTTTCTTTTCTTTTTTTGAGATATGTTGCCCTTAACAGAGTGCTGTGGCGTCACAGCTCACAGCAACCTCAAACTCGTGGGTTGAAGCAACCTTCTGGCCTCAACCTCCAGAGTAGCTGGGACTATAGGCGATCACAACACCTGGCTATTTTTAAAGACGGGGACTTGCTCTTGCTTAGGCTGATCTTGGACACCTGAGCTCAAGAAATCCACCTACCTTGGCCTCCCAGAATGCTAGAATTACAGGTGTGAGCCACTCTGCCCAGCTGGAACAGGCCATTTTTCCAAACTTAGCAATGTCAATTATTCCTTCAGGAAGGCAAATATCACTAAAGTAAGATTTACCTTCCTGCTGGTGGACAGGTTGAACATCCCTAATCCAAAAATCTAAACTCTGAAATGCTCCAAAATCTGAAGCTTTTTGACACCTACAGGATGACACAAGTAGAAAATTCTACACATACGTTTGTTTCATGCATAAAATTATTTAAATTATGTAAAATCACCTTCTGGCAATCTGTATGAAGAAATATATACAAAAAATAAATAAATTTCAGGCTCGGCACCCATAGCACAGTGGTTACAGCACCAGCCACGTACACCGAGGGTGGCGGGTTCAAACCTGACCTGGGCCAGCTGAACAACTGCAACCAAAAAATAGCTGGGTGTTGTGGCAGGCACCTGTAGTCCCAGCTACTTCGAAGGCTAAGGCAAGAGAATCACTTAAGACCAAGAGTTGGAGGTTGCTGTAAGCTGTGACACCACGGCACTCTACCAAGGGTGATATAGTGAGACTTTGTCTCAAAAATAAATAAACAAATAAATTTCATGTTTAGAGGTGGGTCCCACTCCCGAGTGTTTCATTATGTATATGTATAAGCAAATAGGTCAGGTCACATAAAGACTGCTTTGATCTGTTCCTAATTATACAGCACTGTTTAAATTGCCCTGACCATTCGTTGTACCTACACATCTATTGCTTGTTTTCCAAGATGATGTTGCTTATAATGATTATGATCAAAAGTGTTGCACCCAGAAGCTAAGGCGCTAAAGAAACCTGAGGCCTTCCTGGGTCCTTATGCACAGGCTTTAACTAAATCTAAATTTTATTAACAGAGCTTTTCCTTAAAAGGAGTAAAGCTGAGAAAGATGAAGCTTTTCTTGTTCCCTTTGGTGCTTAAAAAAAAAAAAGATCTTGAAATCAGAAGGCCAAGGAGCAGGCACTGTGGCTCATGCCTGTAATCCTAACGCTCTGAGAGGCCAGGGCAGGTGGATTGAGCTCAAGAGTTCAAGATCAGCCTGAGCAAAAGCGAGACCCCATCTCTAAAAATAGCCAAGAATTGTAGCAGGCACCTGTAGACCCAGCTACTTAGGAGGATGAGGCAAGAAGATCATTTGAGCCCAAGAGTTTTAGGTTGCTGTGAGCTATGACGCCACAGCACCTGAGGGTAACAAAGTAAGACTCTGTCTTCAAAAAGAAAAAAGGAAAAAAAGAAATCAGAATGCCAGAGGGAATTCCCTACCCTTTTCATTCAGATAGTAACAGGAGATTTTATTCTGAAAATTAGGATTTATAACAACTAAGGTGAAAGATCTAAGTTGAATTCCAAGTTAAATCAAGAAACCTCGAGACATTAACATACTTCTATGCACATTTCCCCATAAGGGTGGTGACTACCACAGCTCACCTTCTCCGACCCTCAGTGAGCCTTTAATGTATTTCTTTCAGAATCCCTTATTGTTATCACAAGTCAATTCATCACTTTATTACTTCCATTTAGGTATACAGGACTTCAGAAAAAATAGCCAGTGTTAATTTGCAACAGTAAAGATGTGGTTAACAAATTTAGTATCCATTCCACCAAATCTGCTTTGTCTCCTATACTATCAAAGTAGTATCAAAATGTTTGCTAAATAAATGTAGTTTCAAGACAAGTTTCACAGCCACCCATGTCACCCTCAGATAACTGTTTCTATGAAACTACTATATGAAGATACTGGATCTGCCACTAACAATGGTATTTGCCAATTTAAGGCAGCTTCCTTTCTTTTTTAACATTGATTCCTATCTGTTTAAAGAGATGTCTTGAATTAACTAGCATTTACCAGAAATGATAGGAAAAGGAAAAGGGAGGATTATGTTAGGAGAAAGTGAAAAAGAAAAATAATAATTACTTAAAAACTCACTATAGTCCACAACAATAGTGACTAAGGACATGTCATTCCATGCTAAGGAACATGTCTGCTTTCTGGACTGTACTGTGTGGAGAGAAAACCTCAATAAAAGAGAAAAATATATCTGATATTCTCCAGTTAAATACCCTTATTTATGTAACTGCTATAAGATCATTAGCTACTAAATCTCATTTCTTAAAACTGCTAGATGACTATTAATCTCAAAGATTGGTATAAATTTAATACAGACCATGTTACATGAAATCCAAGACTACTGCTACACACTGCTTAGATAATTTAAACTTAATATGTCTAAAACGTTAATCAAAACTATACCTGTGGGTTTGTTTACTTTGGGTGTAGATATCTTGGCTTGTCCAGTTTTGGCTAAAATAACAAGAAAAACATTTCAGTATTACATAATAATAATAATACTTAGATTTAGTTAAGAGCTAACCTGGCAATAATTTTGAAAGAACCCTGCAAGAAACATCCCTATACTCATCTTTGTATGTCCAATGAATTATTACTAGTGCAAAGAAATTTGTAGACATGGACTTGAGGTGTCTAAAGGAACATGAATTTAAATTTTAACAATTAACACTGAACTGTCCTACAAAAAGAATGTACCAATTAATTTCCCCATCAATAGTACATGAGAGTGGGGTTTCCCCATTGCCACACAAATGTAGTCAAAAGAAAAAAAAATTATCTGGATAAAAAATTATCTCCCCAATGTGACATGAAAACTGGTATGATCGAGTTTTTGTTTAAGGTAAAGTTGTATCAATCTTCAAATTAATCTCTACTTCTTTGTCTATAATCTGCCTATTTATACAATTTTCCAATATATCTGCTGGGTTATTGAGGCTTTTATTAGAGCTCTTCAGATATTAAGAAAATTACTCTAGATGACATAGGTTAACAATTTTTTAAAAAGTTATGCAAAATACTTAAAACAAAAATACTTTATGTAGTCCGATGTCTTTCTGATTGGGAAGGACTTCTCACCCTATAATTATAAAAAAAATTCTCTATATGTTTTTAAAATATTATTACCATCTCATGTTATCACATTAAATCTTTAATCCAAATACAATTTATTGCTACATAAGTGCTTTATTTTTATCAAAAGTAAAAAAGTGGCTAGTCAATGTATGTACTATTCATGTACATAAATTGTGCATGTACTATGTATATGATTATACCTATTACTGTGTTCCATATGTACTAGGAAATAGCTCTGGGGCAGCACCTGTGGCTCAGTATGAGTCGTGCGCCAGCCCCATATACCAAGGGTGGCAGGTTCAAACCCGGCCCTGGCCAAATTGCAACAAAAAAATAGCCAGGTGATGTGGTGGGCGCCTGTAGTCCCAGCTACTTGGGGGGCTGAGGCAAGAGAATCACATAAGCCCAAGAGTTGGAGGTTGCTGTGAGCTGTGATGCCAAGGCACGCTACCAAGGGCAACAAAGTGAAACTCTCTTTAAAAAAAAGGAAATAGCTCTGGACTCTCTTCTGTCCTACTGACCTTTTGTCTATTTATGAAAACACTTTGTTATCTTTTAACTTTCTAATAAACTTTAATATCTATTAGAGATAATTTGTTCTAATTATTCTTCTTTTCAGAATTTTCCCATCTGTTAATTATTTATTTCTATGATGCTCCCATTTCTATTAATTATTTAATTAGTAATGGGTAAGAGCGCTAAAGTTTCCCTTTATTACCAAATTATGCTTTTACCTCCTCCCAGTACTTCATTTGTGCTTATAATAAAAATTATCTTTAAAACTGTCTCAATTGGGCGGCGCCTGTGGCTCAAAGGGATAGGGCACCAGTCCCATATGCTGGAGGTGGTTGGGTTCAAACCCAGCCTCGGCCAAAAACCACAAAAAAAAAAAAAAAAAAAAAAACTGTCTCAATTAACTTTTCCTACCATTTTTCAATCTGATAGAGTTGACCTGAAAGAGATATACACCCATGTCTTTCTCAAGTCATAATTACAGGTTCCTTTTTTCTACTTTTATATTGGAAGGAGGAAGTACTTAGCTTAAACCACTTCTCTCTATACTCATTACTTTTATTATGTTAAAACTACAGGTTAAAAACTACAGATATTTCTAAAATTTAGACCTTAAACTTTACAAATTTCCCAAGCATCCCACTTTCAATGACATAATTGGCTGACTAAAGAATATCTTCAACAGCTATCTTGATCACTGAAATTTGGCAATGTTGAAATCTAAGGTCATGGTTTTTCCCAAATTCAAAGGAAATACCATGTCTAAATATTTCAATTATAATCAATAACAATACCTCACTCTTTTTTTTTTGAGACAGAGCCTCAAGTTGCCGCCCTGGGTAGAGTGTCATGGCATCACAGCTCACAGCAACCTCCAACTCCTGGGCTCAAGCAATTTGCCTGCCTCCACCTCCCAAATAGCTGGGACTAAAGGCGCCCGCCACAACGCCCAGCTATTTTTTGGCTGCAGCCATCATTGTTGTTTGGCAGGCCCATGCTGGATTCAAACCTGCCAGCTCAGATGTATGTGGCTGGCGCCTTAGCCGCTTGAGCACAGGCACCGAGCCAATACCACACTCTTGTAAGTAAAATCCACCCAGTTTGAAAACTTGAAATTTAAATAAAATTGCTTTTATTTTTTTTATCTAAAAAATTCCAAATAAAATTCAAAATTCCCTGGTTAATTTAAATTAACCAGGTACTAATTACATGTATCCCATAGCAAATCCCAACTTTGTTTTCTCAGTAAGATTTTCAATCTCTTCAAATCTGTATGAGAATCCTAACAACTAGTGAGTGGTTCCGTATTCGCTACAGCAATTTCTCAGAGTTTGTACTAATTATTACAAGGTGTAATACAGAAGAAATAGAATGTACGTTAGCCTAGCTTAGGAAACAGAAGATTTTACAAAGCTAAATACACTTGTTTCCTGTAGGGTCTTATGAGATCAACATGTTTTGTGTATTGTATAACTGTATTTGACCCAAAACATCTTCCAGGAATCAGTCTTTCACACAACACATTCTGGGAAATGTTATTATTAGGGTCAAATTCAAAAACTTCCCACCATGGCCCTTCAAGCCTGCTAGAGTGATTGTCTAATTTTGTTACTTTTCCTATGTCATGTCCCTACCTGAAGTAATATTCTGCCCCTGTGTATTATCTGTTTAAATTACTTAATTTAAAATCTTAGTCAAAATACACTGCCTCACAGAAAGCATCCATACTATCTCCAGTAACTTTCAATAATTATATACTCTATTCAACTAAATATTATATGTAAATAAGATATTCTATAAAATCCAACTTTTACCTGCCAGAACTTAATACCTAAACCCTTATCCTATTCTAAATAAAAATCCAAAACACATTATATACTTGTCTTCCCATAAAGAACATACAAAACACAATTTAACTTTCTGAATCTATTTTATATCTGCTTTATTTCAGCTTTTTTATCTTGTCCTTCACTGTCAAGCTATTTATTCTTCCTAGTTTCATGAGTGCGTTTTGACAGTAACTCCCTTCTTTCCACCCTTTTAGTCCACAATGAACTGAGAAAAAAACGATAACCCATTTTAAAATTGCATGTGAAATTCATTTACCTGGATTTATAATAAAAACTTGAAGTATTTTCCTGGGCATAAAGAAATGACTTTTAGCACCTGAGTATGATAACATTAATCTATTTCTGGTTAATCACTTTTAACTTACTTTTTGCCTCTCAGCTAACTTTCAAAATCAAAGGGGACCAGGTAAAGAATCTTAAAATAACTTTCTTCATATTTTCTCTTGTGGGTTTATCAGGAGGGGATGGATGGAGGTATTGCAAAACTAATGCAAACATGTAAAAAACAGCTATTAAATGTGGAACTATGATAGGCAACTTACATATATTATTTTATAGTGGTTGTATTTATTCCAGAAGAAATTCCATAATTACATAGCACTAAATATTAACCCCCTACAAGAAGTATCTAGTAAACTGACAAGACACACTCATTTGAGTATTAAAAGTAATAACTTACCAGTAGAAGTTGAAGTAACAGTTTCAACAGTCTTTGAAGCTTCTCCATCTTTTCTGTTCAAAAGAGGAAAAAAATCAGCAGCAACTTAGAAATTCTAAGTTCTATAAAGTTCTAAAAACATAATGTTCAAATCTAAAAAAGTTTCAAATAATTTAACTGGAAGGTTGCCTCATTTAAACTGTAATTATGGTGCTAAAATTTTTTTAAATTTCTTCTTTTTTTTTTTTTTTGACAGATTTTCACTTTGTCACCCTGGGTGGAATGCTGTGGCTCACAGCAATCTCAAACTCCTGGAACTACAGGCATCCACCACAACGCTTGGCTATTTTTAGAGAAGGGGTCTTGCTGTTGCCCAGGCTAACAATAATAAGGATTTCCTTATTAAGTCGACCTATATGCTCAGACAACCCACCCACTCGGCCTCCCAGAGTGGATTACAGGCATGAGCACCCCGGCCCCCCAAATTAAAACCTCTTACTTCATGTGTAAATTCATTCTTATGTATGAAATCATGAAATCACTTACTTTAAAGTAGACACAGATACTTTCTTTGAGTACGATGTCTTTTTCTTTACCTCTCTGTTCTATAAAAGAAAAATATTTTGAATAATGAAGAATTTAATTTTCTCCAAGTGTAAAAAGCAACTTAAAAAATACAGAAAAGCATAAGAGAATCCAAGAACAAAAAACATCTAAAATCTTCCAATTCTAATAGATGATTATTACCCTTTCTATTTATATAAACACATTTTTCTCAATTTATGATCACACACCAGTACAATTTTACATCCCATCTTTTACCACTCATCTATATTTATCTTATTAAGTACAGCAGTTCCTCTTCAACCATTGGGAACAATACATTACAAGGTTCCCCCAGTGGACACCTGAAACCATGCATAGTACTGAACCCTATGCATACTACGTTTTTTCCTGTATGTTTCATTTCTAAGTTAGACCCAATTAAGAGATCAATAATAAGTAAAAATAGAACAATTAAGACACCATACTGTTATATAAAAGCTATATGAATATGGTCTCTCAAAATTACTGTATTGTAAAACTTAGCAACCTCAGCACAGAATTTTATTTTTTTCTTTCCTTATTAAGTCGAGAACTTTCACTTTTCACTCAAAGGAAGTACTTTATGACATTTCTTTGGCTATCTTAAGTTGCCAGCTTCAAAATAGGGTTGCTTAAACACACACATTCAATACTGAGACAGTGGATCTGATAACAGAGATGGCTAATAAGTGACTAAATAGGTGGGTAGTGTATAAAGCATGAATATGCTAGGCAAGAGATGAGTCAAATCCTAGCTAAAATTGATCCTTAAATATGAGATTTCATCATATTATTCAGAAGAGTACAAAATTTAAAACTTAGGTTTATTTTTGAAATTTTCTATTTAATATTTCCGAACTATAATTGACTACGGGTAACTAAAACCATGGAAAGCAAAACCTTATGTGACATTTCAGATGTCTAGCTGTTATCAGCCTAGTCCAATCTACCACCATCTTTTGCTTTGATTACTACAATAGCCTAATAATGATCTCTCTGAATCTGTCTTTGCCTTATACCCCACTCACACTCTATTTGCACCTTGAAAACAGATTGAAGTTGCCATTCCTCAACTTAAAACCTTTCATCAGATTGTGTGAAACAGCCAGTACTTACAAAGGCCCATAAGGTTTTTACATCCTATATTCCACCTACCTACCATCTCAAACCACCATTTTCTCCTCAAAGAAACCACACAGGTGTGGATCTCAAGGACACTGCACAGGCATTAGATCTCAAAGTCTTTTGCCATTACTGTTCCTTCTATCTGAAGTGGTATTAAGTCAAATAACGGCTTGCTTACTTACCTTCTTCGGCTGTTCAAATACCCCTTTTTACATTCAGACCATCCCCAACTACCTTTTGAAAGTTGCAGTTCCTGGTTCCCCAACAAGGGCACTTCTCTTTTCTTCATATTTTTCACCATAGCACTTGTTGCCAATGGACTTCTTACATACATATTTAACTTCTTTGGGGTCTTTCTCTAAAGCTAAAACTCTATGAAACCAGGAATTCTGTTTTCTGTTCTTTTTGGGACTTTAAACTATATGGGACTTTATCCCAACACCTCAGTGACTTAGAAGAGATTTATCTTCGTATTTTTCATGCTAACTATTACCTTTAATTTTAAAAGAACTTTGAAATTATTGATTTCCTATGTCTAAGTTACAAGTTAAAAATTTATCCTTTCTTTATGGGGGCAAGACATGATTGCAAGAGGGACTTTACCTAACAATTGCAATCAGTGTAACCTGGCTTATTGTACCCTCAACGAATCCCCAACAATAAAAAAAAAAAAAATTTATCCTTTAACCCCTGACTATATGCCAATATTTGATAATACATTTTTGATCAAAATTATCTTTTTTTGTAATTACAAGTGACATTTAAAAAATTTGTTCTTTTAGGTGGCACCTATGGCTCAAGGAGTAGGGGGCCAGCCCCATATACCAGGGGTGGCAGGCCACAGCCAAAACTGCAAAAAATAAAATTTTGTTCTTTTATAATAATAGGACATTTTAGATTTTACTGTTTAAATTGTTTTACTGCTCATTACCAACACTTTATATCATAAAATCTCCATTTATTCAGTTCTTTATTTTGTATCAATGTTTCTGAAAACATTAAGTATTTTCTAAGCCCATGCATATGTAAGAATGCTGCTCTAGGGCGGCGCCTGTGGCTAAGTGAGTAGGGCGCCGGCCCCATATGCCGAGGGTGGCGGGTTCAAACCCAGCCCCGGCCAAACTGCAACAAAAAAATAGCCGGGCATTGTGGCGGGCGCCTGTAGTCCCAGCTGCTTGAGAGGCTGAGGCAAGAGAATCGCGTAAGCCCAAGAGTTAGAGGTTGCTGTGAGCCGTGTGACGCCACGGCACTCTACTGGAGGGCGGTACAGTGAGACTCTATGTCTCTACAAAAAAAAAAAAAAAAAGAATGCTGCTCTAACACACACATTAACATTCCACCTGAAATGGATGTACTGAACTACAACGAGTCACAATTTTTTCCCCATGCAACCCTGAGAATGTATTGATCTATTTCTTTGTGGAGTTGCACTGGTTCTCCCTGGATCGCTCACTACAGGTTCCTCTTCATAACAATTAAATTCAAAATCTTCACCAATAAGTCATGTCCTTTTTCAGAAATTCCAGTTATGTACAAATTGGGTCACCTGGTTGTATCTACCATGCCTTTCCTCTTTCATCATTTTGGTTCTTTAACCTTTACTAATGCCTGTAAAATAGACTATAAGCTTCAAGAAAAGGTAAATAGATCTGTTTACTTACCACTGAATCTTACATAGATAATATGATGCCCGACACAAGAGATGCTTAACTATTAGGAAATAGTTTTATAATTAAAATGCAATTAAATTCTCATCTGAATTACATCTTTTTGGTTTTACCTCCTTTTTAATTCATTAGATTTTCTAAATGCTCAAATGTTTACTGTTTCCCAGCATTATTTTTCATTTTCCTTTAGTCTTACTGGATTTTAGTTGACTGGTTGCTCTAGTTCAGGGGTCCTTAAACTACGATCCGCGGGCCACATGCGGCAGTGAGATTGTATTTGTTCCCGTTTTGTTTTTTTACTTCAAAATAAGATATGTGCAGCGTGCACAGGAATTTGTTCAGTTTTTTTTTTTTTAAAACTATAGTCCGGCCCTCCAACGGTCTGAGGGACAGTGAACTGGCCCTCTGTTTAAAAAGTTTGAGGACCTCTGCTCTAGTTTTACATATAAGAGAAGCTTGCTAAAAACAATGAATTGAAATTGTAAGGTTTCTGTTTTTTCAGAGTTAAGCTACAGCAATATTTTACAGCTGCAAGGGTTTTGTTTATTGAATAATCTGATAATGCTCTATTCCAGAGCAAGAGCTCCTGCTCTTTCTCATGCCTATAATCCTAGTACTCTGGGAGGCCAAGGAGGGTGTACTCCCTGAACTCAGGAGTTTGAAACCAGCCTGAGCAAGAGCAAGACTCCATCTCTAGAAAATAGCTGGGCAGGCTGGGTGTGGCAGTTCATCTGAGCTCATGACTTCTAGACCCGTGAGAGCTAGAGCAAGACCCCAACTCTAAAAATAGCCAGGCATTGTGGTGGGCGCCTTTGGTCCCCACTACTTGGGAGGCTGAGCCCAAGGGTTAAGAGTTTGCTATGAGCTATGACACTACGGCACTCTATCAGGGGTGACAGAGTGACACTCTGTTTCAACAACAACAAAAAAAGCCAGGCATTCTGGAAGGTGCCTGTAGTCCCAGCTCCTTGGGAGGTAGAGACAAAGAAGTTTATTGGAGCCCAAGAGAGTTTGAAGCTGCCATAGCACAGCATTAGACCAAGGCCAACAAAGTGAGACTCTTTGTCATTAAAAAAAAAAAAAATTTCTTTTTGAGTATGGGCTTATGGTTATTTCTCTAGAAAAAAAGAATGTTTACTTATCAGATTATTGGTAGTGGTAGGAGAGGGAGTAGCTCAAAAAGTTAATAATCATTCCTAAGGATTCGAATCTATGCTGGCTTGTTACTAAAGACAAGGTGATCCAGTTTCTGTGAGATGTGCAAACCCACATTAACACAGAAATATAGGAAACTTTTACCTTTTCTGTAATAATAATTTATTGATTTCAAGAAGAAAATGTTACATGAATCACAGCCAGAGTTAGAGGTAGTCCTAACACAAAACTTCATGGGTGGGCAGATAAATTTTTTCTTGGTTTTCACAATCCATCCCAAAAAGCAAAATCTAAACCAAAAAAGCTACAGCACAACTCTATTTTTCCCCTACTTTGGGGTTCCAGCCAATTTTCCACTTACTATGGTAACAGGATAAAAAGATTGCCCACATACTTCCAATCTGAAAAAGGCACAACCAGAGTTCTGCTGTGGATCCCCTCTAGTGAATCCCTAGCTTTGCTACTTTATCACAAAAGAGATGAGTCATCAGTTAGCCTTCTCAGCCTCCTTCATTGCACCATCATCCAAACCATACTTAGTTGAAGAATATATATTTTTTAATAGGTAGATGACATGTTTCTAGCTTCTAGGGCTGGTATTTTCCCTTATTCATTACTATGACAATGATGATAGTAAATATAGTTGGGCTTGTAGATTTATGTTACCAACTTCATCAAAAACTTATTTAAGATAGGCTCAGCGCTCATAGCACAGTGGTTACAGAACCAGCCACATACACGGAGGGTGGTGGATTCAATCCCGGCCAAGGCCAGCTAAACGGCAATGACAACTGCAACAAAAAATAGCTGGGCGTTATGGCAGTCGCCTGTAGTCCCAGCTACCTGGAAGGCTAAGGCAAGAGAATTGGTTACGCTCAAGAGTTCGAGGTTGCGGGTGGTGCCTGTGGCTCAGTCAGTAAGGCGCCGGCCCCATATACCGAGGGTGGTGGGTTCAAACCCGGCCCTGGCTGAACTGCAACCAAAAAATAGCTGGGCATTGTGGCGGGCGCCTGTAGTCCCAGCTACTCGGGAGGCTGAGGCAAGAGAATCGCTTAAGCCCAGGAGTTAGAGGTTGCTGTGAGCTGTGTGATGCCACGGCACTCTACCCAAGGGCCATAAAGTGAGACTCTGTCTCTACAAAAAAAAAAAAAGAGTTCGAGGTTGCTGTGAACTGTGATGCCACAGCACTCTACCAAGGGCGACAAAGTGAGACTCTGTCTCGGAAAAAAAAAAAAGTTGTTCAATTGTTTTAATCTTTTTGAAACACTCTTAATTCCTTAAATGTATCATTAACGATGTTCTCAGATTAAACTGTTTAGAATTAAAGAAAACAAGCTGCCTCCCTGTAATTGGCTATGTCTTAGCTGCATAGTCACTTGTATAAAGCCACTTATTCTACTCCACACCATTACCATAAGAGGTTGGTTGGAATGGCAAGATGAGTCTTCTAACTGTACTTCTGTGCTCTTGCCTTTCTCCATGTTAATCAATCAGCTAGGCTTTCTTTGCCTGCAGAATTGTTTGCCTAATTAATTCTCCAGATCACTTCCTGATGAATCTTTCTAATCTATTAATTTTATTATGTCATACTCATTTACCTCTCTCTGGGATAAAGTTTAAATTCTTTTTTTTCTTTTTTTTTTGTAAACTTTATCGCCTTCGGTAGAGTGCTGTGGTGTCATAGTTCACAGCAACCTCCAACTCCTGGGCTTAGGCAATTCTCTTGCCTCAGCCTCCCAAGTACCTGGGACTACAGGCGCCTGCCACAATGTCCAGCTATTTTTTTGTTGCAGTTTGGCCGGGGCCGGGTTTGAACCCGCCAACCTCGGTATATGGGGCCGGCGCCCTACCCACCGAGCCACAGGCACCGCCTGAAGTTTAAATTCTTAAATTACATATTTAATACTTGCTTTCCCTTAATCGCCACTGCAACTAGATGGCCATGTGTTCTAAATTACAACATATAGATAAATTTGCTGGGGAACACATTCTTTCCAGAAAAACAAAATCAGAACACATTTTGCTTTTGATATTTAGTTCTTCCTTTCTGCTGACAAGGTAGAAATGATGCCAAAAGGTACAGCAACCATCTTTCAACTGAGGATGAAAGCTACATTCGAAAGATAGTAGAGCAGAAAACAGGCTGGATTCCAGAAGAAATTATGAAGCTGAAATTACAAACCCTGAACCATTTACCTGCAGATTTCCTGTTATGAGGTAAATATACTTATTTGTTTAATAAACCATTGGTAAGGTTTTCTCTTAGTTAAAACTGAACAAAACCCTCAAGGATAAAACTGGTAAGAAATTAAGAGTCACCATTTAACTCATTATCGAAACCAGGACGATGGGAATAGGTGAATAGCATGTAGCAGTTGTATAAACTAGGAGAATGAGTTATCCTAGTAGTAATCAAGCAGAGAACATATGAGAAAAAATAAAGACCCTTTCATTAATACCAATATAAATTATGTTTTACATATGTATACATACATAATACACAGAAAGTGCCAAAAAATGTACACACATTTTAAGAAAGGAAAAAAACCATTAGAATTTTAATACTCAATATATACAAATAATAAAAATAAATACATACCACATTTGGGCACCTCTTGTAATTTCTAAAGGTCAAATGTGACTTGGGTAATTATAACTTTAATACAGTTTTTCTTTTCTTAATATATATATTTTAAGAAAAGAAATACCCCCTTATCATATATGAGATAAACCCCTGCAAAATAAAATGTTCAAGAACTTTATGGAAAAAATGTGTTAAAAGGCATGAAATGAAATCCAAATAACCAAATAACTGGATAAATTATGTTTTGGATGAAAGATTCAATACTATAAAAATACTAATATAAATTCCATAAATATACTAATATATATTCCATTCCATAAATCTCAGAATATTTCAGAGAACTTAAATTGATTCTATAACTAATATGCAAAAGTAAATGTCCCAGATTAATCAAAATCATTTTAAATAAAGAACAAAGGAAAAGAACGCTACTAGGAAAATAAGAAAATACTATGAAGTTGTAATAACTGAAACCACATAATATTGTCACAAAAGTAATCAGAACACCACAAGAGAAGATCTATGTATACAGGATTATGTACACACATAAATGTAGCTTTTCAGGTCAACAAGGAAGGATAAATTAGGTATAAATGGTACCAGGTCAATTGGCTATACCTATGATAGAAATACTGATCCCAACCACACATTTTACCACAAATAACAGATTAAGGAAATAATCAAACCAAATATTTTTGGTGCTGGTACAGAGAAGTCTTCTAAAAATAGAAGAAAAAAGTAAAAGCCATCAGGGAAAATATCAATTAATCTGAGTACATAAAAACTTAAAAACTTTATGTATGTAAATATACAAGCAACAGACTAGAAGAAAATACTTCCTTGTATATAATGCAAAATTTGTGTCTGGGATTAATACCTTTAAATGAATATTTTTAAAAAGATAAAAACATTGGAAAAAGGGAAAAATAAAGACAGCTCACTGAAACAGCTGATAGAAATAGCGAGTAATTATATAAAGATGAAATTCACTAATAATCAGA
Source organism: Nycticebus coucang (assembly GCF_027406575.1). Lineage (NCBI taxonomy): Eukaryota > Metazoa > Chordata > Mammalia > Primates > Lorisidae > Nycticebus > Nycticebus coucang. Next base: position 69,974,497 of record NC_069783.1, on the reverse strand, counting down.
AAAATGCAAATTTAAGCTAGATACTAGTTTTTACATACTGAATTTTCAAAGCTGATGAAACTTAATACAGAAAGACCAGTACGCTCATAAACTACCAGAACATAAATTATAATAGCTACTTTAACATTCATTACTGTGCATCCTATAAACCAACAATTCCACTCACAGGTATCAAGATATAAATGCAAAAGGATGTCTTGTGAAAGAAGGACAAAGAGCTACATTCTCCTTATTGTATATAATAAAAAACAGAAATATCAAATAAGGAGCTAGTAAAATAACTGGTATATTCATACAAAGTAGTATAGAGAAGTTAGAAAGAATGCGGAAAATCTATGTATTAACATAAAGACTGCCAATTCAAATTATTAAGAAATATATACTACGGTGGCATGCATAGCTCAGTGGGTAGGGCACTGGCCACATACACCAAGGCTTGCAGGTTCGAACGCAGCCTGGGCCAGCTGAAACAACAACAACAAAAAAATGGCCAGGCGTGTGGCAGGCGCCTGTAGTCCCAGTTAACCTGGGAGGCTGAGGCAACAGAATTGCTTGAGTACAAGAGTTTGAGGTTGCTGTGAGCTGTGACACCACAGCAATCTACCCAAGGCAACAGCTTGAGACTCTGTCTCAAAAAAAAAGAAAGAAACATATACTAAAACTAGGCAGCACCCATACCTCAGTGGGTAGGGCACTAGCCACATACACTGAGGCTTGCAGGTTCAAACCTGGCCTGGGCCAGTTAAAACAACAATGACAACTGCAACAAAAAAATAGCCCAGTGTTATGGCAGGAGCCTGTACTCCCAGCTACTTGGGAGGTTGAGGCAAGGGAATTGCTTAAGCCCAAGAGTTTGAAGTTGCTGTGAGCCATGACACCACAGCACTCTACTCAGGGTAACAGCTTGACACCGTCTCAAAAAAAAGGAAAGAAAGAAAAGAAATATATACTAAAGTACATATTCTACAGTAAATAAACAAATTAAATTAAAAGAACCTACATACATAAAGCAAAACTTACAGGCTATTTGAAAGTAATTCTATAGATATTACATATGGTTCTATTAAAGCTCAAAAAATGATCTAGACAGATTTAACACTGATAATTCTAAGGAAGCAAAATCCCCAAAGAATATATACTCTGTGATATTGTTGGTAAAAAAAGTCAAAAAAGGCAAAATGGGATGAGAAATCAAGGTAGGGGTTACTTGTGGACACAAAAGAGGATATAAGGATTGGAAAGAAGCAGGCAAGGGCCTTCCAAGATGTTGTCAATGTTCTATCTTGTGACCTAGGTCTCCAGACGCTTGCTATTTTTGTGTTATATATGGTATTTTCTCTTAAGTCTGTTGCTTTATGTACATAAAGAAGTTTTTAATTTCAGTGTATTTAAATTTATTCAGATATAATTTGTTAACATTTATGTTTTATGCATTTTTATGTAAGCATGCTATACTCAAACAGAAAATTTAAACTAATCAACAATGATAAAACATCTAGGATCTCAATCCAGTTTACCTGTGCTTTTTTCTTTCCTGGAACACATATTTTCACACTTTTTCCTTTTACCAGAAGAGGTGTTGTTTCAATGTACTTCATGACTGCCGTAACTGCCTCTTTAAATTCCATTTCCAAGTAAGCCTAAAATGAAATTTACTACTTTTTTAGACAAAAATCTACCTTAAAAGTCCCTGCATTTTTAAATGGACTTAATGTGGAACATAAAACTATAAAATTATCTCAAGTCCAGACTGCTTTTGCCTATCTTATTTTGCTAAAGAGTAATTTGATTACAGGTGTTTCACACATGAAACAGATATTTAACCTTCTAGACCCTTTACACCATTACCAGGATAGCAAGAGGGACACAAGTGTCTGTCGCAGGCTCCTGGAACTAGAGAAACAAAAGGCAGGGCTCCCCAAACAATAAAAGAGAAGGCAAGATCTGGTATAGTTTGGGGGTAAATCTGGCCTGCCATTTTTAAAGCTTCTTGCAACAAGGATGACACTACCATTATGTTTATGTTCTCTACTTAGCCTGAGGTTGTTCATAGTTCTCAATTTAAATCATGTAAGTTATAGGAATACATCTCACAGGCAAACAATACTTACTGTATAAAGGAAATAATTTGTTCTAGTATAAACTTACTAATATTTTAAAGCAGAAGTTGACAAACTATGGGATGCCACCTGTTTTTTTTTTTTTTTGTAGAGACAGAGTCTCACTTTATTGCCCTCGGTAGAGTGCCGTGGCCTCACACAGCTCACAGCAACCTCCAACTCCTGGGCTTAAGTGATTCTCTTGCCTCAGCCTCCCAAGTAGCTGGGACTACAGGCGCCCGCCACAACACCCAGCTATTTTTTTTTTTTTTTTGGTTGCAGTTTGGCCGGGGCCGGGCCGAACCCGCCACCCTCGGCATATGGGGCCGGCGCCCTACCGACTGAGCCACAGGCCACCTGTTTTTATAAATAGTTCTTTGAAACACAGCCATTTTTACTCATTTACATATTTTATCTCTAGCTACTTTTGTACTACAATGGCAGAGTACAATAGTTAGGATCTTTTGGCGAGCCCACAAAGCCTAAAATATTTACTTATCTGGCTCTTTACAGAAAAAGTGTGCCAAGCCTTACTCTAAAGGATAGAAAACATTCTTTGGAGACATTGTTCATTCACACCCAAACATAATTCTCAATGAACAATTTTGTATGTAGTGCAAGCAACTAAGAGATTGAACAACATTTTATGCAATCATTAAAGCAATGACTTTCTATGAATTTTTAGAACAAACTGAAAGACCAACCTCCTTTCTATATGGAATAAGTAGGACATCAGTAACTTTTCCAAATGGTTGAAATACTTTTCTAATTTCTTCTTCATTGCAGCCATCCTCTGGTAATTCAGATATAAGAAGAACTGAACCATAATGTAAAGACTGGTCTTTCCGAAGCTGTTGTTGGAAAGAAAATTAAAAATAAACCAAATTAAGCCACAAAGTACAGTAATAATTCCCTATGATAATTTCATCTACCATTAATCTTAGTGCTTTAAAGAATCCTTTTCTAAATATTTAACACAACTTTTTATCACACTTTCAACATAACTTTTGAAAACTTTTAAATGCTGAAGAAAAATGGTAAGTATGATCTGTTTCAACACCCAACAGTGGGTTAAAACTTTTCTGTTTATAGCACCTGGTAATAATTAAGAACTATGGAATGATGTGTCCAATATGCACCCACAGGCCACATGGTGATTTTTGTGAGGACTTTTTTTGCTTATCCATGGTGTCAGATTATCACAAAAAGTATGCATTTACTTTTATTTTGTTAATCAGCTTTTATTAATGTTTAATTAATGTGTGGCCCAAGATACCTCTTATTCTTCCAATGTGCTAGCAAAGAAAAAAAAAGTTGCACACTTCTGAAGGCCATTAAAAAAATATTTTTCTTTTTCCCTTTTTTAAAAAAAGAACATTTTTGTATATGACTCTACATGCTCCCCTATGTAGTGAAGCTGAAATTACAGTGTTGTTCACCCTCCATTCTAGCCATCGAAAATGATATTGGTGCAGTGGCTTACACCGGTAATCCTAACACTGTGGGAGTCTGATGCAGGATGATCCCTTTAAGTTACAAGTCTGAGACCAGCTTGACCAAAAGCAAGAACCTATTCTACTAAAAAACAGAAAAACTAGCCGGGCGTAGTGGCATAACCTATAGTCCCAGCTACGTGGGAGCCTGAGGCAAGAGGACTTTTGAAGCCCAAGAGTTTGAGGTTGCTGTCATGATGCCACAGAAATCTACCCAGGGCAACAGAGTAAGACTCTGTCTCAGAAAAATAAAATAAAATAAAAGACTCACATATAACATATAAAATTTGAATACACTGTAGTATCAATTTTACCACCTATGTTAAAATATAACAAAAAATGAAATTTTTCTATCAATTTTACCATCTATGCTACAAATTAACCAAAAAGAAAACTTTTTCAGAAGTTCTACTGCAGTAGCCAGGTCCCTGTTATTCTAGTTACTGGGGAGCTGATGCATCAAGACTGCTTGAGCCCAGCAGCTCAATACCAGTCTGGGAAAACAAAGCAAGAAACCACCTCAAAAATAAAAAAGTTCTACTGCCACCACCTAGAAACTTTGAAACAAAATGAAAAGAACTCTGTATTTCAACTGGCACAGCAGCTCAGGCCTGTATCCTAGTACTCTGGGAGGCCAAGGAGTGGACTGCCTGAGCTCATAGTTTCCAGACCAGTCTGAGCAAGTTCAAGACCCCATCTCTAAAAATTAGCCAGGCTTTGTGGCAGTCCACTTGGGAGGCTGAGACAAGAGAATCACTTGAGCCCAAAAGTTTGAGACTGCTGTTGAGCTCTGATGCCACAGGACTCTACTGAGGGTGACAAAGTGAGACTCTGTCCCAAAAAAAACAAACAAAAAAAGTTTTTCTTTTTTTCTCCCAATTTTCCTTATACTCAACATTTCTTCACAAGAATGTTCTTCGAAATTCTATAAACTACTAGTTGATTATATAAGTTTATCCTTCTAAATACAAGCTTTTTGGGGGCAGGGAACAATAGTTGTTGGAAGACTAAATAATATGACCCATTAGAAGTTTCTCTACTAATAGTCTCAGAATGTTTTAATATATTATTTAACAGTAATACAATAAACACTTAATATCTCAGTATAGTAACCAGAAGGTCATAATCAAAACACACCAATAAACCAATACTAGAAAACAGACTACCCTACACTGTACAACAGATATTTGACTCTGAACTATACTACAAGAAGTATAAAAAATAACGAGAACACTTCCACCTGCAAGCCAGGAAGAGAGCCCTCATCAGAAAGCTTTTGATGTTGGAATTCCTAGACTCCAGAAATGTAAGAAAAATGAATTTCTGTTTTTTAAGACAGCCAATCTATGGTATTCTGTTATGACAGTGTGAATAGGCTAGGAAATATGAGCAATAAATGACCTTCTTTAAATAAATGGTTTGAATAAATTCTTAAATTAAAACTCTCTATCCCCTATTGTGAAAGGATAACCTTGTTAACTCCCTCTATATTGGTGGGATGCCCTGGTACATTTCTTCTCCCTTTTATTGGAGACAAAGTCTCACTTTGTCACCCTTGGTAGAATGCCATGGCATCAGAGCTCACAGCAACCTCAAACTCTTGGACTCAAGCGATTCTCTTGCCTCAGCCACCCAAGTAGCTAAGACTACAGGCACCTGCCACAACACCCAGCTATTTTTAGAGACAGAGTCTTGATGTTACTCAGGCTGGTCTCAAACCTGTGACCTCAGGCAATCTACCTGCCTTGGCCTCCTAGAGTGCAGCTGGTATTTTTTATAAAATGGAAGATTTCAGAATTACAAAGGGACTGGAGGGTAAGCCAGTGCCCTCTGCAGAAATACAAATAATTCTCTGAATATTTCCAAGGCACTCTAAACTGATTCCATGCAAATTTTTACGTACTTGAAATCAGCAATTTCCTTTTCATAGATTTTAGAAGATTGTTCATTGGTCTATTCACCAATAAAACCATAATGATGTATTGTTAAATGTATATGACAAAAAAAAAAAAAAAAAAAAGACCCGACAATCCCATATATCACTGGACGAGAGAGATAAACAGAATCTTCTCTGACGAAGACAGACGAATGGCTAACAAACATATGAAAAAACGTGGGTGGTGCCTGGGACTCAAAGGAGTAGGGCGCCAGCCCCATATGCTGGAGGTGGTGGGTTGAAACCCAGCCCCAGCCAAAAACTGCAAAAAAAAAAAAAAAAAAAAAGAAAAAAAGTTCATCATCCCTAATCAACAGAAATGCCAATCAAAACTACCCTGAGATATCACCTAACCCCAGTGAGAAAGGCCCACATCACAAAGTCTCAAAGCTGCAAATGCTAGCATGAATTTGGAGAGAAGAGAACATTTTAACACTGCTGGTGTGACTGTAAATACATACAATCTTTTTGGAAGAAAAGTATGGAGAATCCTCAAAGAACTCCAATTAGACCTCCCATGTGATCCTGCAATCCCATTACTAGGCATCTACCCAGAAAAACAGTCCTTTTATCATAAGAACATTTGTATTAGACTGTTTATCACAGCTCAATTTACAATTGCCAAAATGTGGAAACAGCTTAAATGCCCACCAAACCAGGAATGGATTAACCAGCTGTAGTATATGTATACCATGGAATACTATTCAGCCACTAAAAAAGATGGGAGATTTTACATCTTTTGTATTAACCAGGATGGAGGTGGAATACATTCTTCTTAGTAAAGCACCACAAAGAATGGAGAAACAAGAATCCAATGTACTCTACTCTAATATGAAGGCAGTAGATGATTTAATACAAGGGTGGGTAGGGGAATGAGGGTGCGGGGAGAGGGGAAGAAGGAGCTGGATAGGGGTCACAGTGTATGGCACACCTCTTGGGGGCAGGACACAATTGTAAGAGAGATTTTTATCTAACAACTACAAACAGTGTAACCTAATTCTTTGTACCCTCAATGAATCCCGGAAAAAAAAAAATAGTAGGCTCAGCACCTGTGGCTCAAGTAGCTAAGGCGCCAGCCACATACACCTGAGCAGGCGGGATCAAATCCAGCCTGGGCCTGCCAAACAACAATGAGGGCTGCAACCAGAAATAGCCAGCCGTTCTGGCGGGCACCTGTAGTCCCAGCTACTTGGGAGGCAAAGGTAGGAGAATTGCTTGAGCCCAGGAGTTGGAGGTTGTTGTGAGCTGTGATGCTATGATACTCTACCCAGGGCTACAGTTCGATGCTCTGTCTCAAAAAAAAAAAAAAAAAAAAAGTATAAAACAGGCAGCACCTCTGGCTCAGTGAGTAGGGTGCCAGCCCCATGTACTGAGGGTGGCAGATTCAAACCCAGGCCAAACTGCAACAAAAAAATAGCCGGGCACTGTTGCGGACACCTGTAGTCCCAGCTACTCGGGATGCTGAGGTAAGAGAATGACCTAAGCCCAAGAGCTGGAGGTTGCTGTGAGCTGTGACACCACAGCATTCTACCGAGGGCGACAAAGTAAGACTCTCTCTCTAAAAAAGAAGAATAAAACATTAAAAAAATCAAGTTTCGGGTGGCGCCTGTGGCTCAGTGAGCAGGGTGCCAGCCCCATATACCGAGGGTGGCGGGTTCAAACCCAGCCCCGGCCAAACTGCAACAAAAAAAAATAGCCGGGCGTTGTGGCGGGCGCCTGAAGTCCCAGCTGCTCGGGAGGCTGAGGCAAGAGAATCGCGTAAGCCCAAGAGTTAGAGGTTGCTGTGAGCCGTGTGACGCCACGGCACTCTACCGAGGGCAGTACAGTAAGACTCTGTCTCTACAAAAAAAAAAAAAAAAAAATCAAGTTTCAGTAGAGCCTCACTCATATCTTATTAACAAAGTTACAAAAGCTCATCAATTCTGCTGGTGATTACACTCACTTCTCCAAACAGATAGAAAAACCCATCACAACAATCTGTTTGTGAGGTTAGTCAAAAATTCCAGACCATTAAAATGTTCTCTCGGGCAGCACTTGTGGCTCAAAGGAGTAGGGCGCCTGCCCCATATGCCAGAGGTGGGGGGTCAAACCCAGCCCTGACCAAAAACTGCAAAAAAAAGTTTTCTTTTGACACATCAAATGCCAAAACTCTGGGCTTACTAGATTACAGAATTGTGAGCTATTAGATTTTTATTTTATTCATAAGAGAAACCGGTAAAATACTCCATATCAAAACAATTTAACAAGTCATGTTTTCAAACTTAATGTAAATATGGAAAAGATTCAGACAAGTTTCCTATCTGTCATAATGCATGCACACTTGTAATAGTAAATTAAATAATTACTGACCTTACGCTGAAGAGAAACAGCTTTATCAGATACTTGTTTACCTTCCGGTAAGCTTTCATCTTCAAGATTCTTTGATTTATAGCGAGTAGAATGTCCTCCTAAATTTGAATCACTCTTGGTAGAACTAGTAGATTTAACAGATGGCTTTGTCCCACTGCCACTTTTAGGCTTTGGTGCAGGTGAGTGTCCTTTATCAACTGTTTCAGGATGCTTCTGTTTATTAAATTCTGCCCCATGCCCAGGTCGTTGTACTGCATCTTCTAATGCTTTTTTTCTATCTAATAAAAAGACATAAAATATAATTTCAATTGAAAAGAACTTAAAGTATCTCAGGACATTATAAAGAAAGGTAGCATTTAGCATAAAACCAAATAGCACATACATGCAAAACAATTCTAGTCTTTAACTGTTCACTCAAAAGGCTCAGTGAGTAGAGTGCTGGCCCCAGGTTGGCAGGTTCCAACCGGGTCCAGGCCAAACGACAACAAAAAGTAGTCTGGCGTTGTCGCAGGCACCTGTAGTCCCAGCTACTCGGGAGGCTGCAGCAAGAGAATCACCTAAGCCTAGAAGTTGGAGGTTGCTGTGAGCTGTGAGGCCACAGCACTCTACTGAGAGCAATAAAGTGAGACTATGTCTCAAAAAAAAAAAAAAGGCTTTAATATAAATTTCCTTTACATAGTGAGCTTCTCTCATACCAGTAGTTCTCAAACTTTAGGTTTTAGGATTGCTTTACATTCTTTTTTTTTTTTGGCCGGGGCTAGGTTTGAACCTACCACCTCCGGCATATGGGACCGGCGCCCTACTCCTTGAGCCACAGGCGCTGCCCAATTTTTTTTTGAGGATTGCTTTACATTCTAACTGGGGACCCTAAAGAGCTTGTGTTAGTGCTATACTTATTGAAATTTACCATATTAGAAATTAAAATAGAATTTTAAAATATTAATTCATATCATAAACTTCCATGTTAGAGTATTTTTGTAAAAAAAAAAAAAAAACTGTAATTCTCAAAACGAAGTTAATGAGATGAGTACCACCACTGTACATTTTTCAGACATTTTAATACTGGGCTTAAAAGAAACCTAAATTCTGATATCTGTTTCTGCATCTAATCTGTTGAACACATTGTTTTGATTAAAATTACATTTCGGCTCAGTGCCCGTAGCACACTGGTTACGGCGCCAGCCACATACACCAAGGCTGGCAGGTTTGAGCCCTGCCCAGACCAGCTAAAAAAAAAAGTATACTTAAAAAAAAACCAGAACCTGAAAAAGGGATCTCACAGAACTCTGAAAAGATCTTTGGGACCTCAAGAGGTCCTTGGCCCATACTTTGAAAATGACTTCCATTCCATTTAGTCTTTTAAAATACATTAGATAGGCTTGGTGCCTGTAGCTCAATGAGTGGGAGCTGGCCACATACACCAAGGCTGGGGGGGTTCGAACCCACACTGGGCCTGCTAAACAATGACAACTGCAACCAAAAAATAGCTGGGCATTGTGGTGGGCACCTGTAGTCCCAGCTACTTGGGAGGCTAAAGCAAGAGAATCGCTTAAGCCCAAGAGTTAGAGGTTGCTGTGAGCTGTGATGCCATAGTACTCTACCGAAGGAGACATAGTAAAAATATTTTTTTCTTCTCGAAAAAAAAAAAATAAATAAAATACATTAAATATATAGTAAGAGACCTGTTCAAAGTACTTCCTATACATTAATAATGGCCACTTTCATTGTAGAGGGGGATATGTATGTATTTATATATGTATAAACATACATATATACAGAGAGTACCGAAAGAATGCACATTTTAAGAAAAAAACTATTAAAATTGTCAGGCGGCGCCTGTGGCTCAGTGAGTAGGGTGCCGGCCCCATATGCCGAGGGTGGTGGGTTCAAACCCAGCCCCGGCCAAACTGCAACAACAAAAAAATAGCTGGGCGTTGTGGCGGGCGCCTGTAGTCCCAGCTGCTCGGGAGGCTGAGGCAAGAGAATCACATAAGCCCAAGAGTTAAGAGGTTGCTGTGAGTCGTGTGAGGCCACGGCACTCTACTGAGGGCAGTAAAGTGAGACTCTGTCTCTACAAAAAAAAAAAAAACCTATTAAAATTGTAATACTCAATATATAGTGATAACAAAATATGAACAGAAGTTACATTGAACACCTTTCCTCCCCCCAACCCCTAGTGGTAAGATAGGACTTTTATTAGAAGTTAGAAAGGAATACAAAAAAGCACCAGAGCTTCTGGAAGTGGGAAAGAACTGAAGAACTCTGTCACAAGTCTCCACGTGGACTCTTATATTTAGGGGTTGAACACCTCTTATTAACTGCAGAAGTCAAATGTGACTTGAGTATTACAAATTTTAATACAGTTTTTTCCTTTCTTAAAATGTGTACACTTTTTTTGGCACCCTCTCTCTACATACGTGTATTTGTGTATATATAAAATATATATATATACACACACACACAAATACATATAAAATACATACATATATATGCTATTTCTGAAAAGGCCATTAAATCAATATTAAGACCCAGTTAACCAGAAATATAAATAACTATACCAGATTTTAGGTTATCCTACAAGGCCATAGAGGTCAAGACAGCATGGTTCTGGCACAAAAATAGAGACATAGACATTTGCAATAGAATAGAAAACCAGGAAACGAAACCAACAACTTACAGCCATCTAATCTTCCATAAACCAAACAAGAACATCCTCTGGGGGAAAGACTCCCTATTCAATAAATGGTGCTAGGAGAACTGGATATCCACGTGTAAAAGACTGAAACTGGACCCATTCCTTTCTCCACTCACAAAAATTGATTCAAGATGGATAAAGGACTTGAATTTAAGGCATGAAATGATAAAAATCCTCAAAGAAAGAATAGGAAGAACACTGGAAAATGTCGGCCTGGGAAAGACTTTGTGAAGAAGACTGCCATGGCAATAGCAACAACAGCAATAATAAACAAATGGGATTTCATTAAACTGAAAAGTTTCTGTACAGCTAAGAAGACAACAACCAAAGCAAATAGACAACTTACCCAATGGGAAAGGATACTTGCATATTTTGAATCAGACAAAAGCTTAATAACTAGGATCTATACATAACTTAAAATTAATCCACAAGAAAAAAATCAACAATCCCATACATCAACGAGGAAGCGAGATGAATAGAACCTTCTCCAAAGACAGACAAGGGTGGTGCCTGTGGTTAAGCGGGTAGGATGCCAGCCCCATATACTGAGGGTCAAACTGCAACAACAAAGAAAAATAGCTGGCCATGGTGGCGGGCACCTACAGTCCCAGCTACTCAGGAGGCTGAGGCAAGACGATCGCCTAAGCCCAGCAGTTGGAGGTTGCTGTGAGCTGTGACACCACAGCACTCTACCGAGGGTGAAAAAGTGAGACTCTGTCTCTTAAAAAAAAAAAAAAAACAGATGGACAAATGGCTAGCAAACACATGAGAAAATGCTCATAACTGAGCTCCCTAATGAGAGCAAACACATTAGAAAATGCTCATAAATGCTCCCTAATTATTAGAGAAATGCAAATTAAAACCACCCTGGGATATCCTCTAACCCCAGCGAGAATAGCCTATATCACAAAATCTCAAAACTGTAGAACCTGGCACGGATGTGGAGAGAAAGCAACACCTTTACACTGCTGCTGGGACTGCAAACTAATACAACTTTTTTGGAAGGAAGTATGGAGAAACTTTAAAGAACTCAACCTAGACCTCCTGTCTGATCCTGCAATTCCTTACTGGGCATCTATCCAGAAGAAAAAAAGATTTTTTTATCATAAAAACACTTGACTGTTTATCACAGCTCAATTTATAATTGCTAAAATGTGGGAACAGCTTAAATGCCCCTCACTCCAGGAATAAATTGACAAGCTGTGGTATATGTATACCTTGGAATATTACTCAGCCATTAAAAAAATGGAGATTTTGCAGCATTTGTATTAACCTAGATGCAGGCGGAACATATATTTTTTTTTATATTGTTGGGGATTCATTGAGGGTACAATAAGCCAGGTTACACTGATTGCATTTGTTAGGTAAAGTCCCTCTTGCAATCATGTCTTGCCCCCAGAAAGTGTGGCATGCACCAAGGCCCCGCCCCCTCCCCTCCTTCCCTCTCTCTGCTTTTCCTCCTCCCCCCATGACCTTAATTATCATTAATTGTCCTCATATCAAAATTGAGTACACAGGATTCATGTTTCTCCATTCTTGTGATGCTTTACTAATAATGGCTTCCACTTCCAGGTTAATACAAAGGATGAAAAGTCTCCTTTTTTTTTTTTAATAGCTGAATAGTATTCCATGGTATACATATACCACAGCTTGTTAATCCATTCCTGGGTTGGTGGGCACTTAGGCTGTTTCCACATTTTGGCGATTGTAAATTGAGCTGCAATAAACGGTCTAGTACAAGTGTCCTTATGATAAAAGGATGTTTTTCCTTCTGGGTAGATGCCCAGCAATGGATTGCCGGATCAAATGGGAGGTCTAGCTTGAGTGCTTTTAGGTTTCTCCATACTTCCTTCCAGAAAGGTTGTACTAGTTTGCAGTCCCACCAGCAGTGTAAAAGTGTTCCCTTCTCTCCAGTCACGACAGCATCTGCAGTTTTGAGATTTTGTGATGTGGGCCATTCTCACTGGGATTAGATGGTATCTCAGGGTGGTTTTGATTTGCATTTCTCTAATATATAGGGATGATGAACATTTTTTCATATGTTAGCCATTCATCTGTCTTCTTTAGAGAAGGTTCTATTCATGTCTCTTGCCCACTGATATATGGGATTGTTGGCTTTTTTCAGTGGATTAATTTGAGTTCTCTATAGATCCTAGTTAACAAGCTTTTGTCTGATTCAAAATATGCAAATATCCTTTCCCGTTGTGTAGGTTGTCTCTTTGCTTTGGTTGTTGTCTCCTTAGCTGTACAGAAGCTTTCAGTTTAATGAAGTCCCATTTGTTTATTTTTTGTTGTTGCAATTTCCATGGCAGTCGGAACACATTATTCTTAGTAAAGCATCACAAGAATGGATTAGCATGAATCCTTTGTATTCAACTTTGATATGAGAACAATTAATGACACGGTGGGGCATGGGGGAAAAGAAGAGCAGACAGAGGAGGGAGGGAGTGAGGCAAAGGAAAAGAAAAAAAACAAAAACAACAGCGACTAATTCTCACATAAATTGGATTTAATTTTGACCAAAGTATATTGGTAAAATCCATAAACTGGATTTGATTTTGACCAAAGTATATTGGATCTAGATCTATATCTTGAACATTAATTTTTAGTTCAACTTATTAATACGTAGGTTAGGATATTGCATCCTCATTTACAAGTGAAATATGTTTGTAATTTCCCTTTATAATAAAATATTTTTTCCAATTTTAATATCCAGATGAAGTAGAATGATTATGAAGTATTTCTCCTTTTTCTATTGTCTATAAGATTTGGCATGATCTGTTTTTTGAAATTATCTTGTATTTTTATTTATAAACATTAGTTGTCTATTTTTTGAGACTTTAGGAGTTAATTGATGACTCCATTCTGAACCTCAGAGTCAAAGCATTCTATGATAGGCATACTCTTATCTCACAATGTGAATGTTACTTTTTTTGCATTATTACTGCTCAATATTTCGTTGCAGCAATTATCTGATTTCTTTTCCAAATGTATTTATCGTTGTTCGTTCTTTTTTTTTTGTAGGGACAGAGTCTCACTGTACCACCCTCGGGTAGAGTGCCATGACATCACACGGCTCACAGCAACCTCTTAACTCTTGGGCTTATGCGATTCTCTTGCCTCAGCCTCCCAAGCAGCTGGACTACAGGCGCCCGCCACAACACCCAACTATTTTTTTGTTGCAGTTTGGCCGGGGCTGGGTTTGAACCCGCCACCCTCGGCATATGGGGCCGGCGCCCTACTCACTGAGCCACAGGCGCTGCCCTCGTTATTAATTCTTTACAAGGTTTTCATTTCTAGTCCTTATCTTAAACATTGTTACTGTTATTAAATTTTAAGCCTTTTTAATTTTGTGAAGGCAAAAAGTGGAAACCAAATAAACACATGTAAATATGTATAGGGAAAAAAATAATAATTTCAAAAAGTTTTAAGTGAATTCATGGAAGTCTATGATCAATTATTAAGGAAACTAACATGTTTCTATATCCTTGTTTTTTAAATACATTAGTGAACAGATACATCTACCCACATTTCTTCTCCAAGTTAGTAGAAGGAATAATGAACTCTGTGGGATATGGATCATATTTCATGTACCAGTTCTAAAATCTAATAAAATAGAACATTTCTTAAAATCCAAACAAAAAATAAATTAAACATTTATTCAAAATAAGTGAATTTACTATTTCATGGCTTTCAGTTACCTGATGATCTCACTGATCTCCTTGATATCCTTTCAGGGCTAACTGATCGATAGCATTTTGGACTACCTCTAAATGGATTTCTAACTCGGTATGGTGAACGAGATCTGGATCTAGATCTGGATCTAGAAATGAAACGATGGCAAGTTCTTGGACTTCGACTTCTTGGTCTATATATGTAACGTATTGGGCTTCGAGAGCGACGGAACCTGTGACTTGAACTTGATCTCCTAGAATGCCTAGGACTGGGGGAATGAGAACGTCTTCTTGGAGTTTCGTTTTCTTTTCTATTGCCTTCATTTCTAAAAGTAGAGAAAAAAGCAAGATTCAGAAATATAATATAAATTAAAATTATGGTAAATTACAAAATTACTTGTTAAAAAACAATTAGCAATACCAAACTCTGATAACAGATATTTAATTATACTTAAATAAAAAAAGCTATTTGTTATAATGTAATTCAGCTTTATGGGTAAATTAGAAATAATCAGATCAGATTATTAGCCTTCCACCGTGTGGCACTTCTGTTTTCTCGTTTACAGGACATCACCATCAACTGGTTGGGCTTTTTACCAATGTTATTTTGAAAACATGGATGTTTTCGGGCGGCACCTGTGGCTCAAGGAGTAGGGCGCTGGTCCCATATGCCGGAGGTGGCGGGTTCAAACCCAGCCCCGGCGAAAAACCACAAAAAAAAAAAAAAAAAGAAAACATGGATGTTTTCAAAGTATTAAGTTATGTGAAGAATTTAGAAAACAATTTACATTAACCAATGTTTTTCAGTAATTTTTCCCTGAAGGATTATACAATCTATAAATACTTCTTTGACTTCTGTACTTGTATATGTGTATATACACATAAATGAAGTAGGAAACCCTAAGAGATACAGAACTTAGACCACTCTGAGCATTCAAGGAATTTACAACAGAAGATATCACAAACATAATAATAAAGTCAGAATAAAATACTTTCAGAGAAGACTGAAAGTAGAAGTTGCTGGGAGTGGTGGCTCATGCCTGTAATCCTAGCACTCTGGGAGGCCGAGGTAGGTGGACTGCCTAAACTCATAAGTTGAAGACCACCTTGAACAACAGCGAGACCCCCATCTCTAAAAATAGCTAGGTATTGTGGTGGGTGCCTGTAGTTCCAGCTACTTGGGAGGCTGAGGCAAGAGAAATCACTTGAACCAAAAAGTGTGAGGTTGCTTTAAGCTATGACACCTCGGCACTCTACTGAGGGTGACAAAGTGAGATTCTATCTTTAAAAAAAAAAGAAAGAAAAGAAAAGTAGAAGTTCACGGAAGAGGGTATCATATTCAAGCTGGAATAAGTAAAGAAAGATTCATAGGTTTTTGCATTTGTCACTGTTTAAAAGTAAAAATGGTAAAAGTATGACTCAATGCAAAAGAAAACTATTTACTTTTAACAGATAATAACGTCTTAATAATATTACTATTTTAATAAATTACCTTCTTGATGGAAGGATCTCAGGATTCCAATCAGGATACCTATTTTGAGAATAACCAATATTAATGAATAGCTAAAATAAGGCTTAACCTTTATCTGCAATACACCAGGATGACTGTTCAAAACCTAAGTTTACATAGTGACTTATTAAAATATGAAAACATTTTTTGTAAATAAAATATTTTGAGTGTCTAATTGCAATAAATAATAAAGTATTATGCTAGTAAGTAAATCAGGGAAACACAATGTCTCATACCTTAAAGGCCTGAAAACTTAGTAAAACAAGCAGTAGATAAAAATATTAAGGAGGCACAGAAGAGATACAAGATACAAGCTTAGGTAAGAGTTAAAAGAAAAAAGTCATTAGCCAACTTTACAGAGTTCCAGAGAGCACCGTTCTTACCATATTCTATATGGCACCTCACAGAATACAGTATGAACAGTACCTCTTAACTTCTTCCAAGTGGTCCTCGCAGAAATATTCAGTGAGAGAAACAAAGAAGACAATTTACCTATATACAAAAAGTTGCTTTTCAGGTAGCTTTTAAAAGATCTACCAATAGGCATGAATCAGTAAGAGCTCATGCAGTGACAATACATGGGTCATTACAGAAGTAATCAAGAAATGTAAAATCTGCACAGACAGAAACAAATGAAGGCCTCCCAGCAATACCAGTAAGCAGAGCAAGTTGAAACTTACAAAGGTTAATCAGAAAGGACGTTGTCGACTGTGTTTCTTGGAAGTGAAGTAATAGTCTAAAACACAGCCTGTCTCAAAACTTTTGTATTGACCTGAGTACATAAACTAAGAACTGGAGGCAAAACATAAGTGTTCAGTTCCAGGAACAGATCTGGCTGTAGCATGAAAATGATGAAAAGAAATTAAGAGGAGGAAAACCTGGAGAGTTTATCTCAGTTAGAGACAAATAATGCAAAGCCTTGAAAATCAGGTAACGAGGTTACACACAAGCAAAGGTAATAGTGATTCAATAAACATTTCTGAAGTGAGGATACCTTAGCAATGTTTGGATATCTGTACTATGAAAAAAAGATGACATCTGAGATATTTATTTAGAAATCAGGCATATAGAAACCACAGCTATAAGTGAGTGGCTTATAACAAGATGTTTTGTTGTTGTTCTGAGGGAACAGCATGAAAAGTAATCTCTTACACTGTTATTTTTTAATTTTATTTATTAATTTATTTTTTGAATCTCACTATGTCACCTGCAGTAGAGTGCTGTGGAGTAACAGCTTACATCAACCTCAAACTCTTGGGCTTAGGCGATTCTTTTGCCTCAGCCTCCCAAGTAGATGGGACTACAGGCACCTGACACAATGCCCAGATATTTTTTTGTTATAGTTATTATTATTGTTGTTTGGTAGGCCCAGGCTGGGTTCGAACCCACCAGCCCCAGTGTATGTGGACAGCACCCTAGCTACAGACACTGAGCCTACATTCTGTTATTTTCAAAGAAATAACCCAACGAAGCTCACAGAGGCAAGCAACTTCACACACTAAGTGGTAACAAGGAAGTGCTTGCTACCCAGAACAAAAACCTCAAGGGTCTTTTTATTGAACCAGGAAAAATGCTCAGTACTAGGGAACAAAGTTGATTATAGATAGAAAGTTCTAATTACATTGCCAAAAAACAAGTTGTACAATGTCAGTGAACTGAAGAAAAAATGGAAAGAAAAACAGAAGAGATCATCCTAAGATTATGAAGTAAAAAAGAAACAATTACAATGATTTTGGGGTAAACTTTAACTTTACTATTCTATGCTGCTAATCTATACCTCAATCCTTAAGCAATTTCAACCTTTGAGCCTTTTCCAGCAGTGGCCTATAGATCTGTATCTAAACTGCTGAACATTCCTGACCCTCTGGAGGTGTCCTGCAGCTACTGTGTTCAGTACGGGGCTGGAGTTGAGGAATCTGAGCTGTTGCCAACAGATCCTCAGGAACGACAGCCTACACTAAACTCTTAACCCAGAGTTTATAGAAAAAGTGGGCTGAAAACAGAATTTTACGCATATCAACACTGAAGAGTAAAGAAAAAACAGCAAAGAAAGATGATGGAGTAATCAGAAAAGGAAAAGGAGAATCATCAGCATCATGCAAGCCTAAGAAAAAGACTACATCTTCACTCATAACATTTTTAGAAATTCTTTAAGAAGTAATTTGACACACTGATTATATTAATATTAAATCGCTGTACTGATGAATATAATTTTAGTACCAAGATAAAAGCCAGGTAAAGAAATGGAGGCAGCAAACTCTTTCAACAAGTCACCTAGCAGGAAAATAAAGTCAAACTCTTAGCAAAGTGGTGTTTATTTGTTGCTATTTGCCCCAGACACTGTGAGGGTATTTCCAGAGAAGACTGATATGTGAGTGAGTGGATGTACCGTGGAAAGGGAGGCAGGCACCATCCAGTCAGCCAGAGGCTCAAGAGGAAAATCTAGGCAAAAAGAAGGATTTTCTCTTCTAACAAACACTGTTAACAAGATAGCTCAACAGCAATTCTCAACTCCCTTTTGTCTTGCCTACCTCTACTACAAAAGCTGCAAAGGTAAGTATTTATTTTCCCAGCCTCCCTAGAAGACAGCCTGTGATAGGTTCTACCATTGAAAGAAAAAAGTTATTAAAATTTCCAGAGTTTCCTAGTTTATGGTTCACAAGAACTTGAAGACTATTATTCAAGAGTTATGCTAGTAATAGCATTTTAGATCTTTGCTATGTTGCCTGTTAACTAGGCAACACATATTCTCAAGTATGCTGCCCAGGGCAGAAAGATAAAGCATATATACATTCTGTAAATATAGTAGGAATGACCTTGTATACTGCCACATCAAAAATGTGTTGCAGGGCGGCGCCTGTGGCTCAGTGGGTAAGGCGCCGGCCCCATATACCGAGGGTGGCGGGTTCAAACCCGGCCCCGGCCAAACTGCAACCAAAAAATAGCCGGGCGTTGTGGCGGGCGCCTGTAGTCCCAGCTACTCGGGAGGCTGAGGCAAGAGAATCGCTTAAGCCCAGGAGTTGGAGGTTGCTGTGAGCTGTGTGAGGCCACAGCACTCTACCGAGGGCCATAAAGTGAGACTCTGTCTCTACAAAAAAAAAAAAAAAAAAAAAAAAAATTGTTGCAGAAGCATGATACTCCTAACATAGGTAGTATGTGTGCAACAAAATGGTAAGCACTTAGGTAACCGACATTATCTGTGTCCCAGTGTGATGCAATAAAATACATTACCTATAAAGTATTTCTGACAAAAATGCTCTAACTGAATTTAATACTGAGAGAACAAACAGAAAACATACAGAACATGAGACATTCTACATGACAACTTTCCAGAAAAAGTCAACATCACGAAAACAGCCTCCTAAACCAAAAGAAAATAACACAGAGCAGGCTATTCTAGAATAGTCTGCAACGCATGTATCTTGAATGAATCCTGGATTAGGGATATGGATGGGGCCGACTAAGATAGTTACAAAAGGCATTCTGGAAACAAGATAGAAAATATAAATTTGGCCTATATATTAGAAGGCATTATGCAAGTATTGTTAATCACCTTAAGTGTGGTTGTGTTGTGGTTATGTAGAAGAATTTCCTTATTCTTAGGAGATAGGTGTTTAATTTAAGAATGAAGAATCATAATGCAAGCAATTATTTTCAAACAGTTCAGGAAACAAAGGTATATATTGATATCATAAAATAAATACAGCAAATGTTAACAACTAGTGAGTATGAATGAAGAATATATAAATGATATTTCTCCCCTTCCCCCAATATTTTATTCTGAAAAAAAATTTAATTTTTTTTGTGAAAATTTTCTAAGCCATAAAGAAATTGAAAGAATTATATAGAGCAAAAGATCATGAGCTAGAAAAACTAGTTATGTTAATTACAATATTTGCTGTATAACAATAGGAAAATGGTCTCTGTGCCTATTTCCTCAATGCTAAAATCAGGAATAACCATTATACTTAATACCTCATAGATGGAAGATTAAATTAATTATGTAAAGTACTTAAGGTAACACCCAGCACCCAATAAGCACTGTATAATAATTTTTAATACTAAAATTCTCATGCACCGTATCTTTTCTCAACTACCCTTGTGTTAACAATCCAGAAAGATCCAACTAGACAGAAGCACTAATAAGCCACAAGAAAAGAATAAGAATCTAAATACACAGCAGTAGAGGAATGACTAAATATATTAAGGTATATACACAATACTGCAGCATAGAAGAACAAAGAATGAGGATCCCAAGTACTTAACTTTCTTTGCAGAGAAGAAAAAGCCATAAAGGAATTACTCAACAGCACACAACACACTGTATTTAGAATTCTATTAGTTGGCACTATTAGGATATGTGGGATATTCTGGCTAGTCAAATATTCATGTTAATAATTTACTGCTTTTCATGTCACTAAAACCCATCAATTAAAACAACTTTGCAATAAAGCACATAATTCTAAAGTTTAAAACAAAACAAAAAAAGAGCAGGCAACCTGAAAATGAAGGTTAATTTTAGGTGTCAAATTGACTGGACTGAAGGATGCCTAGATGGCTAATGAAACATTGTTTCTGGGTGTGCCTGTGAGAGTGTTTCTAGAGAAGACTGATGTGTGAGTGAGTGCACAAACTAAGGAAAGGTGGGCAGGCACCATCCAGTCAGCCAGAGGCTCAAGAGGAAAAACTAGGCAGAAAGAAGGATTTTCTCTCTTCTAGAATGGAACAATCAACCCTCTCTCATCTGATGCCTTCGACATCAGAACCCCAGGTTCTTTAGCCTTTGGTCTGTTGGACTTGCATCAGTGGTCTCCTAGGGCTCTAGTCTTCAGCCTCAAATTAAGAATTATAACATTGGGTTCCTTGGTTCTGAGGCTTTCTAATCTGGACTGACCCACACACTATCAGCAACTACCTAAGGTTGTTAGCTTGTATATCATAGGATTTCTCAGCCTCCATAACCATATAAGCTAATTCTGCTAATAAATACTCTCTCACGTGTATCTATAGCTCAGACATATTGTGATTTTGGTTCCAGAACATTTCAACAAAACAAGTCATGTAAATTTTCTGGCTCCCCAGTGCATATAAAAGTTAGGTGCAAGGCTGAACAAGGTGGCTCACGTCTGTAATTACAGCACTCTGGGAGGCCAAGGCAGGCGGATAGCCTCAACTCACCAGTTTGAAACCAGTCTGAGCTAGAGTGAGACCCCACCTCTAAAAAATAGCCAGGCATTATGGTGGGTATCTGTAGTCCCAGGTACTCAGGAGACTGAGGCAAAAGAATTGCTTGAGCCCAAGAGTCTGAGGTTGCCATGAACTATGACGGCACAGCACTCTACTGGGGGCGACAAAGGGAGACTCCGTCTCAGAGGAAAAAAAAAGTTAGGTGTATACTACATTGAGGTCTATTAAGTGTAAAAAAACTAAGTCTTTAAAAATGTACATACATTAATCAAAAAATACTGCTAAAAAAATGCTAAGGATCAATCACCTGAGCCTTCAGCAAGTCACAATCAAAGATCACTGATCACAAATATAATTATCAGTAAGTTTAAAATACTGTGAGAATTACCAAAGTGTGACAAAGAAACATGATGTAAACACATGCTATCAGAAAAATCACAATTGGCGGTGCCTGTGGCTGAGTGAGTTGGGTGCCGGCCCCATATACTGATGGTGGTGGGTTGAAACCCGGCCCTGGCTAAACTGCAACAAATAGCTGGCCGTTGTGGCAGGCGCGTGTAGTCCCAGCTACTCAGGAGGCTGAGGCAAGAGAATTGCCTAAGCCCAAGAGCTGGAGGTTGCTGTGAGCTGTGACGCCACAGCACTCTACCAAGGGCGACAAAGTAAGACTCTGCCTCTTAAAAAAAAAAAAAAAAAAAAATTACGATCATACACTTGACTCAAGGTTGCCACAATGCTTCAATATGTAAAAAAGGTATTACCTGTGAGGTACAGTAAAACAAAGCAAAATGAAATGATGGATGCCTACATATATGTGTGTGTGTTTATCTGGAAAACCCTAGTATACTGGCAATGGTTTAAAAAAAGTAGAGCATTAAAGTGGCACATGCTTTTTATGGAAAGCACATGCTTTAAAACCGGTGTCCTATGTACATAAAAAAAAATAGGCTTACTACATAGGAGACATTAATAAGCATATACATGCCATTTGCTCTACTAAATTAATGTAGGTAGCAATAATTAATTTTATAATGGAAAAACTAAATAAATCATTTTGAAAACAAAATTAATTAATTAATGTAGGTAGAATCCTCTTACTAGCATGAATGACTATCTCCAACAAAGAACTTGCTCCTACCTATCCCTTTCACCTTCAAAAAAAATTAAGACATGCTATTGAGTACCTGAGGAAATGTTGCTGAGGAGAAATTCTCCATTTATAGTGGCTATTAAGGCATATCCAATTCAGGTAACAAATCATCTCCCTATAATAACCTATGTTTGTCAGCATTTATAAAGCGTTTATAGGGTGGTGCCTGTGGCTCAAAGGGGTAGGGTGCCGGCCCCATATGCTGGAGGTGGCAGGTTCAAACCCAGCCCTGGCCAAAATAAATAAATAAATAAAGCGTTTATAAAGGGAACTACCAATTCTTGACACTTTGATTTTATTTGAGCATTCACTTCAGCCCTTCCCAAAACTAGAACCACTCAAGATTCTCAGTTATATAGTTATAAATTCCCTTGCTTTAAAACTATTTTGATTTAGGTTTACCATTTATGAACAGATGGGTCTTAAACAACAATCTCAACCCAAAGTATATGTTACTATCAGTTTGGTGACTAGGAACTGTATAATGATGCTAGGGGAAACACAATTTAATGTCATGCCAAGGAACACAAAAGCATGCTACATATTAAAATCACACTTTTCACCGCTGGCTAGTAGAAGAAACCTTCACAAGTGCTCTGTCTTAAAAGAAGGAAAAGGTGGAAAAACCAAAGAACCAATGTTGAGGACCCAAGACATCTAGCTTATTCATCCCTTAACTTAACCTACTCTGAAATAAGTTCTAAGCCAGGGAAAATCTTTAGATCTGAAATTAAGCACTGGTGTTTACTTTTGTTGGTTTTTAGTTATTTATCCTTGGAAAAGAGTTGATATAGGAAAAGGAAAGGATATCTATTCTAAAATAGATGAACCATCTGGAGAAGGCAAGCCAGCACAGCATGAATCAATGATATCAAACTGGGAATTCAGTTAGGAAAAGAGAGGAAAAGATCAGACTGAACTCTCTTCTTTAGGAAAAATGTTAAATATACTTCTACAAAATTAATATTTTAAATAGGCAATAGCTTTCTAAAAATATTTTTCTCCACAGTATCGGTCTGAAGGTACTTAACAGCTAAATCTGAATATCAAGTATTTTGTAAATTTGCTACCAATAATAAAGAAAAAAATGTTCTTACTGTTGACGTAACTGTCGACAGCTCTCAATATGAGTAGATGTGTTTTGATGCTGAATCCAATCCTATTGTAAAAGGAGAAAAGTGTTGAAATTAGACTATTTCTCATGTTGACTAATGCATTAAAATGATACAGGATATTTTTTTGAAAAATTAAATTTATAAATACATTTGGCTACTCAATAAAATTTCTGCAAACAAAAATTAAAGGCCTCAAACAAATGCACTTAACACCATACCTTGCTGATCCCAATTTAAAATATTTTAGCACAGAAAACATTTTCTCAAAAAGTTACACCCACTGACACTCATTTTGAATCAATTTATATTGATTAAACTTGGAGAAAATAAAAATATGGATCAGAAAATAACTTATCTCAAATATAAAATGCTCCAGAAAACACCAAAAATTCTATACATAAAATGGTATCTGTGAAAACAGAATCTTCAAAGAAAGTGTCTCAATGATTTCTATCTCCAAAATTCAAACTAGTAATAATCAAAAACATACTACCTCAAAGCCAGTAACCATCTCAAAAAGATACTCACTACATTAGTAAATAAGATTAGTAAAAATATGAAAAAGTGATCAAATCTAATTTAGTTTCAAGATTTTAAGGAAAGTAATACCATTTCAAATGTACAATATTCCTTACATAGAGCTTTACAATTAACCAAGTGCTTTCTCATACATTATTTCATTTACAAATAAATCTGCCCTAACATTACAATCTGTACCCATAAATAGCTCCAAAAGATACAACTGATTAAAAAAAAAAGAAAAAAGACAATACAGTTTTCAAAGATACAGTCTCAAAAGTCAAACAACTAGGTAAAAGCAATATGTATATTATTCAATATTTTATTGTTCCTCCAGCATTTGAAAAGACAGAAAACTTTAACTAAACAGTTCTGTATTTTAAAACTTCTCTTGAGGAAAATGTTATTTGTTCCCATTTCAAAAACATTTTAGTGTAAGTCGTTGCTAAAGACAAATCAGAAGTTACCACAGTTCATGCTAATTTTGGATTCTCTCTTGGCAAGAACTATCTGAAAGTGTATGCTACTTGCAACACTCAGTTCAGCATCAATTTATACTCGGCAACAAGTTATGACAAAACTCTAAACTATTTCATTAAGCCATCAAGTGATCGTGGACAGCAAAAAAGATGTTTGTATATCCTGCTCAGTAATACAAATAGAAAGCTAGAAGAGATTGGCAGTTAAGAGTCTCTATTAGTGCTAAACCCATTACCTGGACATTAAACAGACACGCTGATAGGCAGTAGGTTGGGCATGATTTATTTGGACCATAAAATGTTTTATTTAAGTTGCCAACATTTAAAAATCCAGAGATTTTACCCCCAAATCCATATTTCCAGCTTTACCTTCAACAACTGTAGATACAATTATACGGGATTATCATTCTTTTTTTTTTTTTTTTTTTGTAGAGACAGAGTCTCACTTTATGGCCCTCGGCAGAGTGCCGTGGCCTCACACAGCTCACAGCAACCTCCAACTCCTGGGCTTAAGCGATTCTCTTGCCTCAGCCTCCCGAGTAGCTGGGACTTACAGGCACCCGCCACAACGCCCGGCTATTTTTTGGTTGCAGTTTGGCCGGGGCCAGGTTTGAACCCGCCACCCTCCGTATATGGGGCCGGCGCCTTACCGACTGAGCCACAGGCGCCGCCCAAAAATTGCAGAATTTTTTTTTTTCTTTTGTGGTTTCTTGGCTGGGGCTGGGTTTGAACCCGCCACCTCCGGCATATGGGACCTGCACCCTACTCCTTGAGCCACAAGCACCGCCCGGGATTATCATTCTTACAACTATCAGTTGAAGATGATGGCTGTGCTATTTAAAACATACTCTTCAATTAAACATACATATACGCAACTGTCTGTCTTTGAACAGGCCTGCTTCATTCACTGACACTACTTGCTTTCAGCTCTGTAAGTATACCTATGCTACCCCAATTTCTAGACTCAACAGTATTCAGACCTAACAGTGGTGTAAAAGTAACACCAGCTCGGGTGGCGCCTGTAGCTCAAGCGGCTAAGACTCCAGCCCCATGCACCAGAGCTGGCGAGTTTGAATCTGGCCCGGGCCTGCCAAACAGTGACAACTGCAACCAAAAAATAGCCGGTCATTGGGGTAGGTGCCTGTAGTCCCAGCTACTCGGAGGCTGAGGCGAGAGAATCACTTAAGCCCAGGAGTTTGAGATTGCTGTGAGCTGTGACACTACAGCACTCTATCCAGGGGGACAGCTTGAGACTGCCTCAAAAAAAAAAAAAAAAAAAAAAAAAAAAGTAACACCAGCTCTCCAGAGAAAAAGTGATAATTAACCTATCAAGCAGGAGAGGCTACAAGGACTGCAGAAAGCCAGAATGAAACTGAAAATATCTATCCATATTACAGCTCACTCTCTATCCTCCAACTACCTCAATTTTGTTGATTAGTACTTTCTTAAACTAAATTAATACAGTCAGAAAGACAGAGCTTCTAAACCAAGAAGTTTTTCCTCTAATATCTAAAACCCAATGAAGGAAATACATTTTACAGCCCATTATTACACACTCAAAGTGTACCTTCAAGCTATCATTTTAAAGATTTGGAGGTGGGGAACATAAATATTGTCAAATTTACTCAGGAGGAAAAAGTTTGCAATTAGTAATTTATATTTATTGATTACATGTTTATGAAATATAGATAAACATTTAGGAGACGGCAAAATATATAATAGAAACAGAGAGGTAGTTTGTACCATCTCAATCCATGTTCACAAATCCCTATCATTTGGCCATTTAGTAATAAAGAATTCATTACTTAGATGAGCCCTGTTCTGTTGTGTTGTCTGACTACTCAAAAGGCATAGGTTTTTTTTTTAATGGCAATCTGTCGAGGCCTTTTGATCACAAAATGATTTCCCCACCTCAAGTTTTCACTTTTACCACCATATTAATGTAGACTTTCACCACCTTGCACCCGAATAAAAAGGGAAGCTTCCAAAGAGGTGCCCTAACCAATCTCTTTTCATTCCTATTAACCCTGCACACTTCAGTCAGATCTCCCTGGAATATACATTTTCAACATATCACTGTAATAAAAACAAACTTAATTCACTCACTAATACCTCTCACTTTAAGTCTAAACTCCTAGGCTAGCTTTTCAAGGCCCTTTACACTTACTTCTACTAAGCTCATCACTCTTTCCCCCAACTGCCTCCTACCACAGTGCAATGTACTCTTCTTTTAGGACCTTTGCTTCTCTGTATGTTGTTGCTCACATCTGGAATGTCACCTTTGCTCCCCTTCACATGTGTATAGGAACATCTGAAGCCTCATCTTCAATCTACTCATAAAGTCTTCTCTTTCAAATCATTCTAGCCCAACTAGACCAGCAGTTCTCAACTTGTGGGTTGCGACCTCAGGAACTGTATTTAAGGGCCACGGCATTGGGAAGGTTGAGAACCACTGAACTAGACTATAAAAAGCCTTTTGATATCAGACAGCATATTTATACTTCTTTTTAATCATGTATTGCTAGATACATAGAAGTATTGGTAAATTGAGAATACTGGTTTAACTGATACAAACTTGATAAGAGGATAGAAATATTAAGTATCTTCCCTACAGCATAACCATACAAATTAAATCACCAAACAATATGCTACCTTCTAGCTTTCAAAATGCCTTGAGTACATAATTTTCTCCTCAGTGAGACTTAAGAATGCTTACGAATAACTGCATTTTAGACAGTTCTTCATTTCCTTCCTGATACTTAATACAGAGTCAAGTATAAAACTGATACCCATAAATACATACTAAATATATACCTGTTCTATTCTACAGAATTTTAGGTTCTTTATTTTGAGACAGAGTCACCCAGACTGTAGTACAGTGGCATGATCATAGTACATTGTGGTTTCAAACTCCTGGGCTCAAGCAATCCTCCTGCCTCAGCCTTCCAAAGAGCTATGACTATACCACCACCCAACTAAATTTCTTTTCTTTTTTGTAGAGATGGGAGTCTTGCTATGTTGCCCCGGCTGGTCTCCAACTCTTGTCCTCAAGTAAACCTCCCCCACCTTGGCCTCCCTGAGTGCTAGCATTATAGGCATAAGCTACCACGCCGAGCCCCAAATTCTTTTAAGATATATATTTTTGGATTCATCATAATTAATTAAAAGTTCAAAATAAATGGAAAAATAATGTGATATGTTCAGTCACAGGAAACAGAGAGCTTAATACTCAATTCAGTACTTAAGCCAGTGCTACTTACAGATTACAACTAAGAGCTGTGAATTATTCTTTTTCATTTGCTATCCCTTTTGATAGGATAAGGCAATTATTATTAGAATTTGGCAAATCTGGCTAAAATTGGATAGAATGTTGCTTTCTTTTGCTGGAGTTAACCTTAAGACAATAGCATCAGATCTAGGTATCAGATTCTTGACTGAAACCTGGTAAATGGATAATAAAAAGAGAATAAAAGGGCAGCAATAGAAAGAGGAAAACAACAAGAGTGTTAACATCTATAGATTTTTAGGCCTATTCAAAGTACACAACCAATTCAAGGTTATGACCTTGAACTGAAGCTTCCATCCACAGGGTACATTCACTCCTGATTTACAACCTTAAATCACATTAGTAAATATAGGAAACACTGGTTTCCAAATACACGTAAAACTTACTTGAAAATTTCTGCTCAAATCAATGATTACTATCAAATATGCTCTACATTAGACTATCTTCAGCACCTCTGCAAAATATCTCCTTTTAACTATACTATGAAAATATCTAAATCCTCTTTATCTTTAAAAAATTTTTTTTCCAAATTTCTATCATTTTACATTCTATTTTCTGAGTCCACAACTGATCCCAAAGTAATTCATCTTGACTCACTTTTGCTATGAATTGATTTTATTAAGCTTCTTCTCAAGAAATACTAAAAATCACTCATCTACATAAAGTCTGAAAATATTTAAATCAACATTAACTGTCTTTAGCCCAAGACAGATAGACAAGGGCAAGGCTGTAATAAAGTCTATTAAAAGTGCATAGTTCAAATGAGTTATACTAACTTTTTGTATTATTATACTACCAGACCCTCCTATTTAGAGAAAGATGATTCCTTATGAAATCATCTTGTAAGTATACGTATTATAATAAAATTTATATTATATAAATTTTATGTTGCATAAGTGGTATAATTTGTTCAAAATAAATGGACAAACTATGTGGCATACCTAGTCATAGGAATACAGAAAGACTAACAATTCAGTACTAAGGCCAGGGCTACTCAAGATTACAACTAAGTGTTGAGGTTGCAAACAAAATTAATTTCTGCCATTTCCTTAAAGCCTAGTTAACACCAGCAAATATATGAGAATTTAGCAAAAACTTGGGCGCTGAGCATCATTGTACAGTGATCTTTAAAAACACTCACCTTCAAATGACTACATTCTACGTTACACAGAGAACACAAATGTGGAAATATTCTTGGAGACGCTGCATAATAATCATTCATCATAGAAGGGGTTGGAAGTCTCTTCATCTTCTGGGCATCAGCATGTGAAAACTTCGGAAGCCACGATGCTTTCACAATACCAAAGGGAGACTGAATGGGAATGTCAGTCTCTGACTGGTAATTCTTTTTACCTCCTCTTGATCCAACATGTACATTAGAAGAATTAATCACAGGTTCACGCGGGATTCGCTCTTGTTGGTTTACAGCTGAAATTAATTCAGATGAAAAGGGCTGCTGGTTCATAGATGGAGGAATCAGAGACTGACTCATTGTCTGGCTAACTGTTTGGCTAATAGCCTGGCCGACAGATTTTACAGGTTCAAGGACTGACTGTCCTCCTGAAATGTGTAAGCCTGACATCTTGGTTCCACTCTCAACTGGAAAAAAAGACTGGTTATTTGAGGACTCACTAGGGAAGTCCATCTGGCGAAATACATCTTCAACAGGAAACATAGAATTACATAGCACATCTGGAGTGGGAACAGATGCAGAAATGCTCTGCTGTGACCGAAATTCATCCTTGACCTCATCAGGTGGAATTTCAGGATCATAAATACGTACTTCAAGTGGATCTTCTGTGTAGCCATATTTGCTTGCATGCCCATAATCAATCACATTACTTGAAACTGCTTCACTACCAAGCATTTCTTTATTTCTGCTCTGAGAAGGTAAATTAGGTAATCGGCGCCCCATTTTTCGCATTCTTATATCCCTCAAAATTAGTGGCATATTTTCAGGAGTTAGCTGTTCATCAGGATAGCGACTAAGTTCTTCTAAATCTTCATTAGATAATCCAAAACTTGCTAGGATACTTGAGGCACTCTCTTTTGTATAGCGGCTCTGTACTTTAGGACTCTGCTCTGTAACCTGTGTTAGAGAACTCTGTTTCACTCCCACGGATGCAGGTATGTGAGGCTCATCGTCCCAACGGCTAGCATGAGGCTTCCCCTTCTTTTGTTGTGCTTCATGAAAATCCAACTTTTCTTTGGTCAATCTTGGATCAGTTCGGTGTTGAGTTACCTGAACATTCATTCTCTGTGGTCCCATGTTTTGATAAGATTCATGGCCAACAAATCTGTGTGGAATTCCACGGGCTCTCCCTGCTGGGTAAAATCTTGGAAGACCCATAGATCCAGGCCTCATAAACGGTCCTGGAGGCCTCATCCCAGAAGGGTTAGGTGCTCGTGGCCTTTGAAGTGGAAAGTCTCCTCGAGGATTAAACCTGGGTCTTGACATGGCTATTTTCAAGAAAGCCTGATTTAACAAAGTGTAAGGTGGTGTTGAACCATGTGAGGCAACGGCATTCAGCTGCTGAAGCGCCAACTGAGTCTTAATCTGAGCAAAGTGCAAAGGAGATGGGCACAACAGAAGTGGGTTTGCAATGCCCAGGTTCAAGGAATTCACAAGTGGTGCGAAATTTTCCAAGAATAACACAAAGCTGAAAGTTAAAACACAAATATTAGATCATTTTAATTCAAACTACTTCATAAGTGGGTTCTACAGCCAGTGTAAAACATTTTGAAATAAAGCCACGAAACCATTCTGCATTCCATATGCTTTTAGAGTAAAGGCTTACGAGAATTTTAAATTTCCCCCAAAACATTTTCCTCTTCTCTTTCCTGAATCCAGAACATAAACCCCAAATCTCAAGCCAGTTTTCACGTATACTGTGTTGAAATGGGTGCTGTTCTAGGTGCTGATCAGTAATTACAACTCCTCTTAAATAATCTTGGAAAACACTGGGGATTTATTTCACGCTTTAATACTGGAAAAAAAGATGAAGGCATTAAAATACATAGAAATGCACGCACACACTTAACATATATATGGTTTCAAACATCCAAATGATGAAAATTAAGAACTGTAAGCATTAAGTTCTATGAGACCCATTTCTCTAAAATAGTCTTCCTTGGAGTCAGCCTTCACATCTAATAAATTCACATCTAATAAATTCTACATGGCAATTAAACTTACGCTCCCATTATTAAATGGTTGTTTCTTCTAAGATAATTTGTCATCAATTACTTAACAAGACAGTCTGACAAACAGTATATAATAGCATGTAATTAGTTATAACATAGAACATAACATGTAACAAAACCAGTATTGCATTCCCTCCATAGTTAGAATATACGCAAATACATATGGGTTATAATAATGATTAATTTTATAGAGCACTGTTTATGTGTCTTTTACTATTAAAAGAATGTTAAATGAATTGAGTCATTTAATTCTTACAACCACCGAGATACGTACAATTTTACAGAGGACACTAAGGCGCAGAGAAATTAAGTAATTTACAAATAAGTCATGTTGAGATTTGCACTCAAGGTAATCTGGGCCCATAATCTGTGCTCCCAATCACTAATAAGACATTAAGTGAGAATATCTTAGTTTCCAGGCATTAGATTAGTTACGACTGCTGACCAGCCCATCAGAGTGCAGCACTATCCACTCTAACCCACTGCTCAGAAAATAACTTAGCTAGCATTCAGGACCAAGGTCAGCAGCCACATAACTTGCCTCCTCACTTCCAGTTAAAAGAGCTGTGTTTCCTGTCAGTTGATAGAAATGTAGTGTGGGAAGTGTGATGACTTGCCATACCGATGTTTGTTGACAAAATCCACACTACGGATCCTACTTCTTAATCAACAATTTCTGATTGAAACTATGATTTCTCCCATTACTATAAATATTTTTCCTTATTTATACATAATGTTTCTGAAATGTTATTTTTGCTGCAAAATGGGTTTTATCTGCTTAACACACTCCCAACTATTTTGCATGTTGCCACATTTAATCTTTGCAAAACAACATTTTTACCATACCATTCCTCTGTTCAAAAAACCAAGAGCATTTCATTCCCTTTTTTTCTTTTCTTTCTTTCTTTTTATTTTTGAGACAGAGTCTTACTCTACCTTCGGTAGAGTGCCATGGCATAACAGCTCACAGAAGCCTCAAACTCTTGGGCTTAAGCAATTCTCTTGCCTCGGCCTCCCAAATGGCTGGGACTACAGACACCACCACCAATGCCTGGCTATTTTTTTGTTGTTGTTGTTGCAGTTGTCATTATTGTTTAGCTGGCCCAGGCCGGGTTTGAATCCGCCAGCCTGCATGTATGTGGCCAGGACCCTACCCACTGAGCTTCCGGCACCGCCCCATTCCCTTTATTTCTTATGCTTATATTTAAGGTCCAGCCAATCTAGCCCATCTCTACCTTTCTAATTTGATCGTATATTCTAGCAATGCCTTTGTTCCTATTCTTCTCTTCCGAACTCCAGTCATCTCTTCCAATCAAAAACAAACAAAACAACCTTGCCCTGAATGCTGACTTATTTGACTTTACTCATCCTTCAAGGTCAACCTCCGTTAGCCCTCCCTTGACCACCAAGGCTCAGAGTGAGTCTTCCAACAATCTTTCTTATTTATTGCTTGGCACCATTTTGGGACCTATAATTTTTACTATCTTTTTTTTGTGTGTATGTGCATACACATGGTCTTTTTCAACAATCTGGTGTCCGGCCGCATGATAGCTCAAACCTGTAATCCTAGCACTCAGGGATGCCGAGGCAGAAGGCTGAGATGCAAGGAACACTTGAAGTGAGGAGTTTGAGACCAGCTTGAGTAAGAATGAGACTGACCTCTACAAAAAAATAGAAAAATAGAGCCAAGAACAGTGGTGTGCACCTGTAGTCCCAGCTACTCGGGAGGCTGAGGCAGAAGAACTGCTTGAGCCCAGGAGTTTGAGGCTGTAGTAAACTGTGATGATGCCATTACACTCAAGCAAGGGAAACACCAACACTCTATCTCAAAAACAAACAAAATGTAGTGTCAACTCAAAGTGTAATGTTCCTTAAGTTTTATTTCCCAAGCATATAAACTCTATTCCTACTCAGAAAACTCTGAATTATTTGCTGAACTATTTGAATAGTTCCAGTTTGGATCCCATCCAAAGTGCTAATTATTAACATGCAGATAATATTTATTTTCAAATTAGAATGTAACACAAAAATATAATAAAAATGACATAGACTTTTGATTCACCAGGCGCCAGCAGCAGACACCACCTTACCGAAAAGCAATACCCAAATTCTCTGTAAAAAACGTTCACTTATAGGATGATGCCAGTGAGTAGGGCGCCGGCCCCATATACCGAGGGTGGAGGGTTCAAGCCTGGCCCCAGCCAAACTGTAACAAAAAATAGCCGGGCACTGTGGCGGGCGCCTGTGGTCCCAGCTGCTTGGAAGGCTGAGGCAGGAGAATCGCCTAAGCCCAAGGGCTGGAGGTTGCTGTGAGCTGTGAAGAGGCTCACTCTACCGAGGGCAATAAAGTGAGACTCTGTCTCTAAAATAAAAAAAAAAGTTCACTTATAATAAGACCCTAGTCTTTTTAAACATTCACAAATTATATAAACCTCTGCCTACC
Organism: Nycticebus coucang; assembly: GCF_027406575.1. Classification (NCBI taxonomy): domain Eukaryota; kingdom Metazoa; phylum Chordata; class Mammalia; order Primates; family Lorisidae; genus Nycticebus; species Nycticebus coucang. The sequence continues at coordinate 69,941,358 of NC_069783.1, read as the reverse complement.
TTCTACATAATTTTTTCCAAGAACTCTGTCTCTATCCAATCCTAAAAAACAATCATGGCTTATGTAAGCAGTTTGTTATCTAGTTAATCAAACCTTTTCTGAACCATTTCCCAATTTGGTCAAGACTCCTCTTTATACCTTCACCAGTACAAGCTCTTCCAAATACTGTTTCTTCTCCAAAATAAAACAGAAAAGCAACAGATTTCAATCAGAGTCATCTAATAAGTAACTGTGAACAAACATAAGTGAGAAGTATCTACATTATAAAGTCTTTAAAGGTAAAAAATCTACCCAAGCAATTCCTAATATGCCTAGCACTGCCTTACACTGACACATGTATACATTTATAGAATATAGAATATAAGAGCAGCCTTTTTTGCATACTATATTCTCCAGAATACTAGTGTCCTATAAGACTAGTATTCTACTAACAAGTTCTCTGGTCAAGAAAGTTTGAAATGCACCGTTCTTGCCTCTCAGAAGCACATAATGCCTGTTAGAATATTAAAGGCTCTGAGAAGCCCTGCTGTTTATCATTTTTCACTTCCCAAACTGGAGTTTTTCTCATGCATATACTCAAAGATGGTGTCTGAAATACTTAGTAACTGGTGAAACACAAGCAATGAATAAGTGGAATATATTTGCCTTATCGTGTAGAAGCAGAATTGTGAGCCACTACTTCCTCCACCCTCCTTAAGCTCTTAGTTGCTGCAACATAACAAGGCAGTCTTGCAGCCACTCTAGAGGAGCTCTAGAGGAAAGATCGAAAGAGTGGGGGATATAAATTCACCCTTGGAGCAGCAGCTGCTTACTAATCCAGGGCAGAACAACTTCTACCTTTTAATAAATGGCAGAGCACTATCAGTGAATAGTCACTGAGTATAGGCCCTGAAAAGAAAATCAGTCTATTATAGAACAACCTGGAATTCACATGAAAAGAATTACAAGGCCATGGGCAGTGCCTGTGGCTCAGTGGGCAGGGTACCAGCCCCATATACCGAGGGTGGTGGGTTGGAACCCGGCCCCAGCCAAACTACAACAAAAAATAGCCGGGCGTTGTGGTCAGCACCAGTAGTCCCAGCTACTCGGGAGGCTGAGGCAAGAGAATTGCCTAAGCCCAAGAGCTGGAGGTTGCTGTGAGCTGTGACGCCACAGCACTACCCAGGGCGACAAAGTGAGACTCTGTCTCTAAAAAAAAAAAGAGAGAGAGAGAGAGAAAGAAAAGAAACAATCATTAAAAGAATAATTATGATCACTTACTTTATATTTTTTGAGACAGAGCCTCAAGCTGTCACCCTGGCTAGAGTACTGTGGCATCATAGCTCACAGCAACCTCCAACTCGTGGGCTCAAGTGATTCTCCTGCCTCCGCCTCCCAAGTAGCTGGGACTACAGGCACCTGCCACAACACCCAGCTATTTTTTGGTTGCAGCCATCATTGTTGTTTGGCGGGCCTGGCTGGATTCGAACCCACCAGCTCAGGTGTATGGGGCTGGCACCTTAGCCGCTTGAGCCATAGGCACTGAACTAATCAATTACTTTACTATTGTTCAGCTGTCTCACAGCTCTAACAGAATTCCCATAAAAATTACATGAATTGGCAGCACCCATAGCTCAGTGGCAGCGCCAGCCACATTCACCTAGGATGGCAGGTTTGAACCTTGCCTGGGTCTGCTGAGCAACAATGACAACTGCAACCAAAAAACAGCCAGGCGTTGTGGCAGGTGCCCATAGTCCCAGCTACTTGGGAGACTGAGGCAAGAGAACTGCTTAAGCCTAAGAGTTGGAGGTTGCTGTGAGCTCTGATACCAGTGCACTCTACCCAGAGTGACAGCTTGAGACTCTGTCTAAAAAAAAAAGAAAGAAAGAAAAAGAAAAAGAAAATTAAATGAATTTTAAATTTGAATCATGACACACAATGTTGGCACTGGTTAAGAAGTAACACATACTTTACCTACACAATGGGAAAGGATATTTGCATATTTTCAATCAGACAAAAGCTTGAGAACTAGGATCTATAAAGAACTCAAATTAATCCACATGAAAAAAGCCAACAATCCCATATATCAATGGGCAAGAGATATGAATAGAACTTTCTCTAAAGATGACAGACAAATGGCTAACAAACACATGAAAAAATGTTCATCATCTCTATATATTAGAGAAATGCAAATCAAAACAACCCTGAGATCCTCAGTGAGAATGGCCCACATCACAAAATCTCAAAACTGCAGATGCTGGCGTGGATGTGGAGAGAAGGGAACACTTTTACACTGCTGGTGGGACTGCAAACTAGTACAACCTTTCTGGAAGAAGTATGGAGAAACCTCAAAGCACTCAAGCTAGATCTCCCATTTGATCCTGCAATCCCATTACTGGGCATCTACCCAGAAGGAAAAACATCCTTTTATCATAAGGACACTTGTACTAGACTGTTTATTGCAGCTCAATTTACAATCGCCAAAATGTGGAAACAGCCTAAATGCCCACCAACCCAGGAATGGATTAACAAGCTGTGGTATATGTACACCATGGAATACTATTCAGCCATTAAAAAAAATGGAGACGGGCGGCGCCTGTGGCTCATTGAGTAGGGCGCCAGCACCATATGCCGAGGGTGGCGGGTTCAAACCCGGCCCGGGCCAAACTGCAACCAAAAAATAGCCGGGCGTTGTGGCGGGCGCCTGTAGTCCCAGCTGAAGCTGCTCGGGAGGCTGAGGCAAGAAAATCGCGTAAGCCCAAGAGTTAAGAGGTTGCTGTGAGCCGTGTGACGCCACGGCACTCTGCCTGAGGGCGGTACAGTGAGACTCGGTCTCTACAAAAAAAAAAAAAAAAAAATGGAGACTTTACATCCTTCGTATTAACCTGGATGGAAGAGGAAGACATTATTCTTAGTAAAGCATCACAAGAATGGAGAAGCATGAATCCTATGTACTCAATTTTGATATGAGGACAATTAAGGTTATGGGGGGGGAAGCAGAAAGAGGGACGGAGGGAGGGAGGTGGGGCCTTGGTGTGTGTCACACTTTATGGGGGCAAGACATGATTGCAAGAGGGACTTTACCTAACAATTGCAATCAGTGTAACCTAGCTTATTGTACCCTCAATGAATCCCCAACAATGAAAAAAAAAAACAAAAAAAAAGAAGTAACACATACTTTTTAAAATACATAGTAAGTCTGCCTAAGATCTATATGCCAAATAGCATATCTTCAATGGTTAAATTATTTAAGCAATCTAATGTATCTTCTTTGTAAATGAAATTTAAGGAGTATAGTAGACACCCTTTACCCATGAGCAATATGTTCTAAGACCCCCCAACAGATGGGTATCTGAAACCATGGATAGTACTAAACCCTATACTTTTTCCTATAAATACATACTTACCTCCTTCACTTATTTTCCTTTCAGAACATTCATCATTTTACTATTGGTTTTTAGAAGTTTTCTTTTGGGCATGAGGGACTTTTGCCCTTTGCCCATCTCTAATATTCTAACTATGTTGCCCAGCTTTTATCATGTATGATTTATCTTTCCAATGATTAAACAGAATTAAAAAAAATAAAAAAATAAATACATACTTGTGATAAAGTTTAACTTACAGAGTCACAGTAAGAGATTAACAATAATAGAATATATAATATATGAAAGTGGTCTCTCAAAGTATTTCATTATACTGCACTCACCTACTTTTGGACTGTGATTGATTTCAGATAAATGAAAATGCAGAAAGCAAAAAATGTACGTAAGGAGAGACTACTGTATTTCATATGTCATTTGAATAATTTTCATTTTTTATTCAAATAACAAGTACATTTTTAATCATTTAAAAAAATTACTGAGGCTCGGCACCTGTGGCTCAAGTGGCTAACGTGCCAGCCACATACACTTGAGCTGGCGAGTTCGAATCCAGACTGGACTGGCCAAACAACAATGATGGCTGCAACCAAAATACAGCCGGGTGTTATGGCAGGCGCCTGTAGTCCAGTCCCAGCTGCTTGGGAGGCAGGGCAGGAGAACTGCTTGAGCCCAGGAGTTGGAGGTTGCTGTGAGCCATGATCCCATGGCACTCTACCTAGGGCGATAGCGTGAGGTTCTGTCTCAAAAAACAAAACAAAACAAAAGTTACTGAGGGCAGCCCCATATACTGGAGGTGGTGGGGTTGAACCTGGTCCTTGACCAAAAATTAAAAAAAAAGAAAAAAAAAAGTTACCGTTTAGGCTTGGCGCCCACAGCACAGTGGTTATGGCACCAGCCACATACACCAAGACTGGCGGGTTTGAACACGGCCTGGGCCAGGCCAGCTAAACAACAATGACAACTATAACAAAAAATAGCTGGGGCTCAGCACCTGTACCTCAAGAGGCTAGGGGACCAGCCACATACACCAGAGCTGGAGGGTTTGAATCCAGCCCAGGCCTGCCAGACAACAATGACAAATGCAACCAAAAAACAGCCTTGTGTTGTGGTGCGCACCTGTGGTCCCAGCTGCTTGGGAGGCTGAGGCAGGAGAATCGCTTAAACCCAAGAGTTTGAGGTTGCTGTGAGCTGTGATGCCACAGCATTGCATTTTACCCAGGGCAACATAGTGAGACCGTGTCTCAAAAAAAAAAAAAAAGTTACTGTTTAGTCTTCTCTCTTCCAGCTATTACATTCACTCCAAATAAACTGTTTCACTAAAAGCATGCTTGTTTGGTATTACAAACTTTCCTTTTGCAATTATATAATTCTGAAGTCTTATTTTTTCAAATCTAAGTTAAAGGCAGGCAAGTCCCACCATAAGCACTTTTGCTTTGCTGCCTAACTTTTATCTCCTCCTCAATTCAAGGCAATAAAATTCCAAAATCAAATATCAGGCCATTAAAGATACAAAAAAAAAAAAATGCTAGGTACTAAAATATTTAGAGAAGCAATCTTTAGACCAATAAATCTATCAGAGTACCTTCAAACCCAAGCTGTTATTCCTACAAGTAATTACTGACATCACTGTTCTAGGTGAGGAAGGACCAATTATTAAACCAGAACAAATTCCTTCCTTCATAGAGCCAACCAACATTTCCCTTTTAGATGGAGTCAATGTCTTATAACAATCAGAGAAAACAAAATGATAAAATATATAGTTAGAAATCTCCTGCAAGTTTTCCTTTTCACATCTCTGCAAGTAAGAGGGTTTCCAGAAAGACTGTAAACTGGTTGAAAAAACTACACAGTATATCTGTGTTTTCTGCTACAAGTGAGAATGCATCCCTGGAAAGATATGCCATAAGAATAAGAACCACTGAGTTTAAAAATTAAAAAAAAAAAAAAAGAAAGAAAACCCTCAAGTTGTTTTCACCTTTTAAAATTAACACAATAAAAAAAAAAAATCAATAAGGGCGCCAGCCCCATATACTGAGGGTGGCTGGTTCAAACTCAGCTCCCCCTTCCCGCCGCCAAATGGCAACAAAAAAAGGGCTGGGCATTGTGGCGGGCACCTGTAGCCCCACCTACTCGAGAGGCTGGGTCAAAAGAATGGCCCGCCTAAGCCCAGGTGTTGGGGTGTTTTTGTGAGCTGTGTGACGCCATGGCACTCTACCAGCGGGGAAAAAGTGAGACTCTGCCTCTACCAAAAAAAAAAAAAAAAATCAATAAAGTGCTGGGTAAAGGTGAATTATGTAGGTATGTAAACAGTATTACCATTACTCCTTTCTAATACCAGGTCAAAGTAGTTTCTAACCTCAAAATAGGAAATGTTAATAGAGCCACAGGTACTTCAAAATTCTGCTATTACAAGTAAAGAAACCAAAGAGGTTTCACCAAAGATGGTATTCACTGATTTGACAATAATTTTTAAATATTGTTAAACATAACAGATTGTACACAATGGAGATTAACAAGTGATAACCAGATACTCAGGATAAATGTTTGGTATACCATCTATAACCATTAAAGAATATGCTATTTTCTGGATAACTGAGTTTTCTAATGGGTGAGAAAGTAATCCTCTACATTTCCATTTAAATGTTTTTAAAATGAATACTTTTACTACATACTTCAGCAGGGAATTTTGAGTTTTTCATTTTTCTTATTTCTCCAACTATGGCATATGTAGCATCCACTGCTCTAGGAAGAAATATAGTCTAAAATTAAAATATCAACTGAGGTTCTAAAAGAATTATTTTTATAGACCCAGAATATGGACTGCAGTACAGCATCTCCCCTTATCCAGTTTTTCAACGTACAATCAACAAGATGGGTTTTAAGAGACCTCGTTTACCTAAATTTTATTACAGCATGCTGTTACAATAATTCTGCTTTACTATTTTTGTTCATCTCTTACTGTGCCTAATTTATTAATTCAATTATATTTGCATAGAAAAAAACCGTAATATATGTACAGCACAGGAAAAAAACGTAATATTCGTACAGTTTGGTACTATCCATGGCTTCAGGCACCCACTCAGGGTCTTGGAAAGTATCCTCCTCAAAGTAAGTAGTAATACACTAAAAGGATTTTAATAATCAGAATCAGGAACCGCACAGAAAAGACATGAAAACTCCTGGGTTGAAAACTTCAGAATTCAGAGCAGAGGTTCTCAACCTGTGGTCATGACCCACAGGAACTGTATTAAAGAGCTGCGGCATTAGGAAGGTTGAGAACCACTAAAATTAGAGGACAAGTTGTTAAAAAGTCAAAAAACAGGAGGTAGAACAATACAACATACAAGTGTTTGGGAGACAGTTTGGGCAAGGGGAGGGAGAAAACAGTAAATTCAAAATTTAAGAACCTGTTGTCCAATTTTCAAAAACCTATGATCCAGCTCAGCACCCATAGCTCAGTGATTAGGGCAGCAGCTACATGCACCAGGGCTGGTGGGTTCAAACCCAGCCTGGGCCTGTTAAACAACGACAACAACAAAAAATAGCCTGGCGTTGCGGCTGGCGCCTATAGTCCCAGCTACATGGGAGGCTGAGGCAAGAGAATTGCTTAAGCTAAGAGTTTGAGGCTGCTGTGAGCTATGATGCCATAGCACTCCTCTGAGGAGGACAAAGGGAGATTCTGTCTCCGCCCCCCTACCCCCCTACCCCTGCAAAAAAAAAAAAAAAGAGAGAGAGAGACCTATGACCCAAAAAAGTTAACAATTCTATTTAGGGTGGCTCAGCACTGGAGCACAGTGCAGCGCTGGCCAAGTGCACCCAGGCTGGTGGATTTGAACTGGGCCCAGGCCAGGTAAGCAACAATGACAACTCCAACAAAAAACAAGCCGTGCGTTGTGGCGGATGCCTATAGTCCCAGCTACTTGGGAGGCTGAGACAAGAGAACTGCTTAAGCCCAAGAGTTTCAGGTTGCTGTGAGCTGTGACGTCACACACTCTACCTAGTGCTATACAGTGAGACTCTGTCTCAAAAAAAAAAAAAATTCTTCAGATTGTATATGAAACCAGTACATTGTACCCCTTGATTGCACTATATGATTTAACAATAAAAATAAATAAATTAAAACAAATTCTATTTACAGATTTCAGAATCTAGGCCTTCAAGACCTAAATTTATGTAGTTATGGTAATAACCTCTCTTCTCCCCTATCCAATTTTTAGCTATTGGCTCTCCAACACTGCTACATGCACCTGATGCTTTTTCTATTATCATCACTTCTATACATCTCAGGTTTGCTAAATGTTGATTTTTGTTGTTTCTTTTATTTAGCAGAGAGGAGCACTCAATAGGCAATGTCAGTAGGTCAGGAAATTCCTTCTTAGAAGTGTCCAAATCCTACCATAGGGGATGGGGTGAGGAGATGTATCACAGTAGATCCCTTTTTCTCCCTTTCTGATTTTAGTGGAATGAGTTCAGAATCACTCATTCCATTTATTAAATATTTTTTGAGAACCTAACTTACAGTCACTATGATAGCTCCTGGAGTTTCAAATCAAACACAGTATCTTTCTTACAGCTAAAGTGAGAACAATTTAACAAGAAAAACAAGGAAAATCAAATGCAGTATGGTTTGTCAGTTTTATGACAATCCTGAAGTATCAGAAAAGGATGTGTAAATAAGCAATTAATGCTTGAGATTTGTTGACATCTTCTACAGTTTTGAAGGAAATTGGAGAAATGAGTTATCAAATAACAAGGTCTTAAATGTGTTTATCAAATTTCCAAAAATTTAAACTAACTTGGATAAAGTTTCTAGGCCTGGGCATGGTGGCTCACACCTATAATCCCAACACTCTGGGAGGCAGAGGTGGGTGAATAGCTTGAGTTTATGGGTTGGAGACTAGCCTGAGCAAAAAGGAAAATCCATTAAATCTCCATTAAAAGTAGAAAAACTGAGGCAAGAGAATCGCTTGAGCCCAAGAGTTAGAGGGTGCTGTGAGCTGTGACACCAAGGCACTCTACCCAGGGCAATAGCTTGACACTCTGTCTCAAAAAAAAAAAAAAAAAAAAAAATTTAAACTAACTTGGATAAAGTCTCTGAATAAAAAACTATGAAGATAGTTGTGCTGGATTGGCAAAAATAAATTATAAACTTTTAACTGAGTATTTCTGACAAAGCTATAAAATTCTGGGCCGGATTGCCTTAGCTAAAATATTCAAATTTTCTATAACCTCAAGACTATCTTATAAAATCATCTACCAAGACAGGAAAAAAAAAATTTGTTAGGAACCTACATTCCTCATGCCAACCACCAGCTACTGCTTTTAGTGGCTTTTCAAATTTCTCCAAAACCTATCCATTCTCAATTCTCTGCTCTCTACACCAATTTCCTTGGTCACCAAGGTTAAAAAATTTTATTCCTGAGTACATAATAAAATACATTTATTCCTGAGTACATAATAAAATACATTTAGAAATTTAAAAAAATTTTTTTAGCCTCCATTTTGAACTTATTGTGAAATTCTATGTATTCCTGTCAATACTTCTTACATGTACTTTTCTTTTCCCCCTCACCAGCACCATCCTATTATAATCCCTATTTCACCACTATACAGCACAGCTGGCCTTTATCCCAATTCATTCTGTCACTAATAACTTTTTCTTGGCTCTTATAAACTTCAAATCTATAGTTATCTATACAGATTCACAGATAAACTGACTTTAGAAAGAGACAAAAGTTACAGACTCAAGTTATTAAGTGAAATAATGTTTGGGATTTTCTTTAATTTAAAGAAGACAGGGGGAGGGGATGAGGGGAGTTTAATGAAGCCAGACTAATAAAAATATTATGGAAGCTAAGCGATGGCGGGTCACAGGATTTATTTACTGCCTTTCCTTTGTTCTTTTTTACATGTTTGAAATTTTCTAAAATAAAAAGTTAAGCGCTAAATATTAGGTGTGACTTTTGTTTTTTGTTTTTTTTTGGCCGGGGCTGGGGTTGAACCCGCCACCTCCAGCATATGGGACCGGCGCTCTACCCCTTTGAGCCACAGGCGCCACCCTAGGTGTGACATTTTTAACCAATAAAAAGGGGAGGGAGTAAAACACCAACATGAGTTACTGAAGATGGCTTCGTTCTTCTCAATTTAATCCAACATTATCATACCAAGGTCTAATAGAAACCAAAAGCAGCTAATTTGTTATGATTAACAAACAGGGTATAAATAATAAATTCAGATTTAAGTCTTTTTTTTTTTTTTTTTTTTTAAGAGACAGAGTCTCACTTTATTGCCGTCAACAGAGTGCTGTCGCGTCACAGCTCACAGCAACCTCCAACTCCTGGGCTTACGCAATTTTCTTGCCTCAACCTCCTGAGTAGCTGGGACTACCGGTAGCCGCCACAACGCTCGGCTATTTTTTTGTTGTTGCAGTTTGGCCAGGGCCGGGTTCAAACCTGCCACCCTGGGTATATGGGGCCAGCACCCTACCCACTGAGCCACAAGCGCCGCCCTCAGATTTAAGTCTTTTTTTTTTTTTTTTTTTTTTTGTAGAGACAGAGTCTCACTGTACCGCCCTCGGTAGAGTGCCATGAGGTCACACAGCTCACAGCAACCTCTAACTCTTGTGCTTACGCGATTCTCTTGCCTCAGCCTCCCAAGCAGTTGGGACTACAGGCGCCCGCCACAACACCCAGCTATTTTTTTGTTGCAGTTTGGCCAGGGCTGGGTTTGAACCCGCCACCCTTGGCATATGGAGCCGGTGCCCTACTCGCTGAGCCACAGGCACCGCCCTCAGATTTAAGTCTTAAAATCTCATTTTAATTATTCCCTAGACCCTTTCCACTTAACTTTTTGTTGTTTGATACAGGGTCTCAGGGTCTCAGTCTATTGCCCAAAATAGAATGCAGTGGCATCACCACAGCTCACTGCAGCCTCAAACTCCAGGACTCAAGTGATCTTTCTGTCTCAGCCTCAGACTACAGAAGTATGCAATTAAGCCCAGCTAATTTTTTTTTTTTTTTGTAAAGACAATGGGGTATTGAAATGTTGCTCAGGGTGATCCCAAAGTCCTGGCCTCAAGCAATCCTCCCACTGTCCGCTCCCAAAGTGCTAGGATTACAAATGTGAATCACCACACCTGGCCTCCACCTGACTTTTAAATATTAAACAGTTGTTTATTTTAATGCCTGTTTCATTCTACTTTTTTTTTTTTTCTGAGACAGAGTCTCACTATGTCGCCCTGAGTAGAGCTCACAGCAACCTCAAACTCTTGGGGTTTAGCGATTCTCTTGCCTCAGTCATCCAAGTAGCTGGGACTACAGGGGTCTGTCACAACACCTGGCTATTTTCTTGTCGCAGTTGTTGTCATTTAGCCGGCCCGGGCTGGGTTCGAACTCACCAGCCTTAGTGTATGTGGCTGGCACGATAACCACTGTGCTACAGGCACCGAACCTCATTCTACCTTTTGGTGGAAAAAATAACTTATAAAATTAACAAAGTAGTATTAAGCAAAACAAGTAAAAGGTTTGTAATAAGAAACCTCTGGTTAAGAACTAGGTTATGCCACAGCAAAGAAAATAAACCATAAACCCTTTGCCTTTTGAGAATGATAATGATATAATCTGAAAGAAATTTGATGAGAACCAGGAACCAAAAGTCAAGGGTAAATTTGGCAATAATATCTGCAAAACAACCATACGTATTAAGACAGTCATTATAGGCTAGGCCTAGTGGTTCAGGCCTATAATCCTAACATTCGGGGAGGTGAAGTGGGTGGATTACTTGACCTCAGCCATTCAAAACCAACCCGAACAAAAGACCTTCATCTCTACTAAAAATAGAAAAATTAGCCAGGCATTGTGCCAGGCACCTATAGTCCAGGCACTCAGGAGGCTGAAGCAAGAGGATCTCTTGTGTCCAGGAGTTGTCTCCCCCACAAAAAAAAGAAAGCTAGTATAAAAGCCTTTTGCAGGGCGGCGCCTATGGCTCAAGGAGTAGGGCGCCAGTCCCATATGCTGGAGGTGGGACTTTTATATTTGTTATATAAAACAATAAAAGTAGCAAACAGGCTCAGCGCCTGTAGCTCAAGGGGCTGGCAGGTTCAAATCCAGCCCCAGCCCGCCAAATAACAATGGCAACTGCAACAAAAAACAGCTGGGTGTTGTGGCGGGTGGCTGTAGTCCCAGCTACTTGGGAGGCTGAGGCAAGAGAACCGCTTAAGCCCAAGAGTTTGAGGTTGCTGTGATCTGTGAGGCCACAGCATTCTACCCAGGATGACAGCTTAAAACTCTGTCTCAAAAAAAAAAAAAAAAAGTAGCAAATAAAATCTATACTATTAAAACCATCTCCCAAAGTAAACAAGTATTTATTTTCATTTTTATTTTTTTTGAGACAGAGGACACCCTCAGTAGAGGGCCATGGCGTCACAGCTCATAGCAACGTCAAACTCTTGGGCTTAAGCAATTCTCTTGCTTCAGCCTCCCAAGTAGCTGGGACTACAGGCACCTGCCACAACACCTAGCTATTTTTTTGTTGCAGTTGTCATTGTTGTTTAGCAGGCCTGCGATGGGTTGAACTCGCCAGCCTCGGTGTAAGTGGCCAGTGCCCTAACCACTGAGCTACGAGCACAGAGTAAACTAGTATTTTGGTAGTTTCATCTAGTTTTATGTATGTGATGCAAAAGGATAGGAGGGTGAGGTACACTAAATATTGCACAAAATTACAACTATGCTACTTTCAACTGGATTTAAGATTGTTCAAAACTGGTATATTTAATGATTACAAAACATTTTGAACCTTTGAACTGTTTCGTTTTAACAAGAGTCATTTGAAGAACTAAAATCATACCACTCTAAAACAAATATTCAATGTAATGTCCGTCATAAAAATTCTTTTAGAAGCACATGGTAGAAACTGAATTCATGAGGTAGGCCTGAAGAAATAGCTTGATGAATTAAAAAGATATCACTATTAGATCCGATTAGATATTTCTGAGGTTATCTACTACCACAATGAATTGACTATATATTACTGTAGTCTTTGAGAACAAAGAGTCCTTAATTTTTCCCATATCAGTTATAACCTCTCAGAATCTAAAACCATCACTAAAAATTTGACTGCCACTTGGACTGTACAGCACTTCTTGGTTTACAAAGTACTTATTAATATTCATTATCTCATTTGAACGTCACAACAATCCTAAGAGTAAAGGAATCCCAGTTTATATACTAAGTAAAGCCTTAGAACACAGCCCGGAAGTAACAATAGAACCTACATTCCCTCTCTCTGTTCTTTCTGTTCTCCAGAAAGATAAAAACATAATTCTATTTTATAGCTTCATTTCTAATCTTAAAAAGGCAATATGAGCCTATGCTTACTTACATTCCCCCAAAAAAGAAAGAAAAATCACCCTTATCACATGCAGAAAAGAATAAAGTTTTTAATAATCTTACTACAAAGGGAAAACTATCATTATCATTTTTCTAGGTATATACATACACACATAACTTACTTGGTACTTGGTGCTGCTTTGTTAGAACACTGTTTCAGAATATATAAATACACATTGATACTTAAGAATGCAGTTATTACAATGGCCAGTTAATACAAGAATCCAATTGTTTATTCAGCCACAAAAACATGTCACTCTGTGCTTTCTCGGCACTCAATCTGCTAATCTCTCCTACCACATATATACCACTCAACCAATTCTTTACTACCATTATTTTCCCCCCACTCATGTCTCACAAAAGATATGCAAGTAGTAATTGTGAAGGTGCCACAGTGTGGAAAAAATATCATGCCGAATGTCAAAGGGCCAAAACTGTGGTGTCTCAAGGAAATGGCCAAAGAAATGAAAAACAAAACTAGGCAGAGAATTTGAAATGTGGCATGAAAGGCATCATAAATTTCACCCTACTGGAATGGATCAATTAATACATCATTTTAGATTTGAAACAAAATGAAAGAGCAATTGCTTATGCATAATGCTAGGAACAGATCACCATGAGAAGCAGGCATTAACGACCTCATACAGCAATAATTTAGTATTTCCAGGAAAACAACTTTTTGATAAATATGGTATTATCAGATGTACCTTTTTGTTTTTTAAGAGCATGTGCACTACTACAGAATACTGTATTCATTGTAAATGATTTTCCCCCAGAGCAGTGCACCGGTGGCCCGGCTTATCTTACTACCCCTATTAAATGTAATGGATTAGTCCAAGAGAAACCACCTGATCAAAGTTGCAATAAAGGAGTCTTCCCTGGGATTTTTTTTTTTCAACTAAGGATGAGAAAATTGGAAGATGCTCATAAAACTCAAATGCTGTTGATAGCCATATTTACTGCCTTACTGAGAAAGCAGTAAACACTGAAACAAACAAAAACTCACTATAACTGAAGTAGGACCAAGAAGCAAGGACAATATTGAATATTCAATACCCAGTTCAAATTGTTCCTGAAGCCTAACTACATCTTTGCCCTCCCTACCATCTGGTTATTAGCGTTTATCAAAAAGTACCTGGGCCAAAAAATGTCCCCATTCACCTGAAGTAGATTCTAAGCGGTCAATTAAGCATACCTAAACCGACCTTAAAATGCCAAAAGGCTCGAAGTCTTTACAAAGTACAAAAAGCAGGAGAATCACCTGAGTCCAGGAGTTGGAGATTGCTGTGAGCTGTGATGCCATAGCAATCTACCAGGGTGACAGCTTAAGACTCTGTCTCAAAAAAATATATATATAATAAAATAAAATAATAAAAGAAACAATAATGATAACAGAGAAAACACAACACTGGTTACCTACAAAGGGTAATGAACAGAAAAGATGAAAGGGATATGGAAACAGTATTTCATGTAGTATAACTTATAAGTGTATAGTTTCAACCTCATTATTAAATGAACATATTTTCAGCTCGGCACCTGTGGCTCAAGCAGCTAAGGCACCAGCCATATACACCTGAGCTGGCGGGTTTGAATCCGGCCCGGGCCCACCAAACAATGACAACTGCAACCAAAAAATTGCTAGGCATTCTGGCAGGCGCCTGTAGTCCCAGCTACTTGGGAGGTGGAGGCAGGGGAATCACCTGAGCCCAGCAGTTTGAGGTTGCTGTAAGCTGTGATGTCACAGCACTCTACCCAGGGTGACAGCTTGAGGCTCTATCGCAAAAAAAAAAAGAAAAGAAAGAAAGAACATATTTTCAAAAATTTAATCACTAAGGATAGGGAGGAGAAGAATAAAACTGTAAGCAAACTAAATCATATTTCAAATGCACAGAACTCACTCAAGGGAGAAAAAGAAAACTAAACCAACTACAAACTCACTATTCAACTGATACACCCTCAATTTTGATGAAACTAGGAGAAAAAGAATAACAACTTTTTACTCTTTTCAGCAAGTTTGCAATTTCTGAAACTATTTTAGATTTATTACAGGTTTGAGTAAATAACTAAATGGTTGATGGTGCTAGGAACCAGGGCTGTCACTGTGAATACATATATGAAATGGCAGAAAGCAAGAAATAACTGAACACTAATAATAATATGTAACACTGAAAATACCAAGAGCTCCTAAGTCCACACCAGTAAATCAATCAATGGGAGAGAAGGGAAGCCTCTTACAGTGTGCTAAGTACAGACAGGTAAATGCAAAATAGGTAGAATGGAAAAACATTTTATAACCATCACAAGAATGGCTCAGGCAAGAAACATAAGTTGAGTAGTACATACCGAGGGAAATTTTGATGAGTAGCATGTGTGCATGGTCTTAAAAATGTCTCTCCAGAGATTAATTCAAGGTGGGAAGGGGCAAACACTGTAATCATAGTATCACCCATGAAGGACAGATGAACATCATATACCTCCAGATATGACAGATACCCTGGGGACATAGCATCACTTGTGTGATCTTTCTATACAGGGATGCATAATCTTAATCTGATCAGTAAGAACCATCAGACAAATCCAAAAAATCCAAGTGTGAAAGAGAAGAGCAAAGCAAGTTGTATTCTTTTAAAAAGAACATTATTGACTCAATTGACAAAAACTGGAATACAAATAGTAGATTAAAGAATTTCATCAATATAAAATTTATTAAGTTGATAATTATACTGTGAAAAAAACCTTAGGAAATACATACTAAAGCATTTAGGAATAAAGGAACATAATACTGCATATGCAACTTACTGTTAAATAGTTCAGGAAAAAAATGTGTATGTACACAGAAGAGAGAGAGAGAATTCCCCCTATTACCCAGAGTTTAAATTTATTCAACAACATTTTTAATGACCCAACATTTTATGTCCAACATTGGATTATGTAACTTAACTCTTTAAGTTAAAAAGACCATAGTATGACAAGAGGCAGAAAACCTGAAAACAACAAAGGGCCATCAGCCCCAAACAACTGTGAATTCAGCCCTTCCTTTTCTGCATTATATTCATTCTCTATTTTCTGTTAGCCCATTATGCAATTCACAATAATCTAATCTTTGGTGAAATTTCCACTCATCTGAAAATACCCACCCTGCTAGGAGGAGGTGCCAATGAATGACTTCATGTAAAATTAGTTAACTCCCATGAAATTCAACACTATTAATTCAATTTTACAGAGGTAGTGTAGCATTGTGTTTTAAAAACTTAGATGCTACTTTCAGGGTTTTAACTCTTAATCCTGAAGATTGCTAACAATGTGATCAAAAGCAAGTTCGTTAACCTAAGCTTCAGTTTCATTACGTGAAAATGGAAATAAAAACAGTACCTATTCAAAATGTTGTAGTTAATATTAATTTAAAATTATAATTCCTGGCATGCAGTAGGTGCTGGAAAAGGTTAGATAGTAAACAAAATGCTTTACTTAAGAAGCAGATAAGTGGCTATTCCTTTTAAGGCTTGGGTAGTATCTGAAAATTATAATATATTGGAAACAGGAATTAATTGTTTACTCCTGAGGCTGAGGCAGGTGGATTGCCTGAGCTCAGGAGTTCGAGACCAGTCTGAGCAAGAGCAAGACACCATCTCTAAAAATCAAAGAGTGAGATCCCATCTCTAAAAACAGCTGGATGCTATGGAGGGCACCTGTAGTCCCAGCTACTTAGGAGCCTGAGGGAAGAGGATCCCTTGTTGCCGTGAGCTATGATGCTAGAGCACTCTACTGAGAGTGACAAAATGAGACTGCCTAAAAAAAAAAATAAATAAATAAAATTATTTACTCCTAAACTGAGATCTAGCAATTAATGAACACATTTCAAAAGGCACATCAAAATTCATGGCTTCAGATGGCTGATGGAGCAAAGCATTATCTAAATAATGTGTAAAAACCAATATACTCGAATAAGTAAACAACAAGAAAAGGTAGTGGGGAGCTTACAGATTTGAGAGACAGATCAACCAACCAACTGCAACCAATTATAAATGAATTAGTTGTTAGTCTTGGCGCCCATACCACAGTGGTTATGGCGCGGGACATATGCACCGGTGGTGGGTTGGAACCCATCCCGGGCCTGCTAAACAACAACTGCAACAACAAAAAAAAAAGAGCCAGGTGTTGTGGCGGGTGCCTGTAGTCTCAGCTACTTGGAAGGCTGAGGCAAGAGAATAGCTTAGGCCCAAGAGTTTGAGGTTGCTGTGAGCTTTGACGCCATGACACTCTACCAAGGGTGACATGGTGAGACTCTGCCTCAAAAAAATAAAATTTAAATAAAAAAAAAAAAATGAATTTGTTGGATCCATATTCCAACAAACTGTATGCATATATGTGTGTGGCTGTGTGAGGTGCATATATCAGATACAATTGGGAAAATCTGAATACGGTCTGAATATCTGGTATTAGAAATTATTATTAACAATTACTGATAGTTACATTCCAGAGAAAAATTTGAACTATGTATTGATGAAATGATACAGTATTTGATCAAAAAGAAGTGAGGGGTATAGATGAGAAAAACTGACCATTCACTTTTAAAACTGAAAGGGGATGATAGGTGCATGGGTAAATCACATAATCCTCTATACTTGTATACAATTTTTAAAACTTTCTGCATAATAAAATGTTTTTTTAAAAAGGAGCTGGGCATGGTGGCTTGTGTCTACAATCCCCGCACTCTGGGAGACTGAAGAGGGAGGATCACTCAATCCTAGGAATTTGAAGTTGCAGACAATACTGCACTCTAGCCCCAACGACAAAGTGAGCTCTGTCACAAAAAAACACAGTAAACAAATAAAAAAATTCAATAGAAAATATAGTTGACTACTCAGAAGGCTGAGGCAAGAGAACAGCCTAAGCCAAGAAACAGCCCAAGCCATTAAGGCACAGTGAGAAGAACTGGAGGTTGCTGTGAGCTGTGTGACAGACACCACAGCACTCTACCGAGGAGGATAAAGTGCGACTCTGCCGCTACAAAAAAAAGTTGGGCTCGGAGCCTGTAGCTCAAGTGGCTAAGGTGCTAGCCACATACACCAGAGCTGACAGGTTCGAATCCAGCCCGGGATGGCCAAACAGTGACAACTACAACCAAAAAATAGCTGAGTGTTGTGGCAGGTGCCTGTAGGTCCAGCTACTTGGGAGAGTGAGGCAAGAGAACTGCTTAGGCCCAGGAGTTGGAGGTTGCTGTGAGCTGTGATGCCTCAGCACTCTACCCAGGTGACAACCTGAGGCTCTGTCTCAAAAAAAAAAAAAAAAAAAAAAAAGCATTTAAGGGGTTCAAGAGTTGAAAGACAGTCCATGTACCCCAACATAACTATTAAGAAAACATGTTTTACTTTAAAGCTATTTTCCCTACGTTCCCTGCAATTTCTTCTTTTCAATGCAAAACCCTTGTTATTCTTGACCCTCACTGATCTTATTACAGCTTTGTTTTATTTCTACACCTCACCTTTTCCTTGCCTTTCTTCTTTTCAATTATTTTCTTCCCATCTCCCCACCACATTTCAAAATTCATTAGCTCCTATTTGCTTGCAAAACAGCCCAAACTGTGTTCTGGGTACATGTACTGGAGGCACTGTTTCTTAGCATGTTAAGCATTTATTAAGGATTGGGACAGACAAATCTTTATCGGTATACATTAAGGCACAGTGAGAAGAGCATGATTTGGAGGCCAGGCTTTAGTAATTACCAGCTGAGTTTACTCACTCAACATCTGAGCATCTACTTACCTGGCACTGGGAGAGATACAAAGATTTAACATAAAAAAAATCACATAAATGGTTACAAAACACATAGGGTAAGTGCTACAAGAGGGGCATGCATCAAGTTTACAGAAGCACAAAACATCTTAATGAAATTTAGATGATCTTTCAACTCTGAAAATTTTATTAAATTCCTTTAAACCTTTAATTAAAAATGAATAACCACAGTTTGCAATTTTCTGTCAAAAGATGCTGCTTAAAAATTTTTGAAATAAAAATGACAACAAACATTTATTAAGCACCTAGTATGTGCCAAGGGATTAGGAGGTTTCTATACATTGTCTCACCAGTCACAAAAATCCAAAGCAGGAAATAGCATATCACCATTTTACATACAAGGAAACGAGTTCAGAAAGACTAGAATAACTGACTCAAAGTCTTACAAATACAGTAAGGAGGATTCAAATTGATTTTCTGGTTTCAAAGCCTAGTCTCTTTCCACTAAACTATTTGTTCATTTTCTTCTACTACATAAAAACAAAATTTCCAGACCACCTTCTTAAGAGCACCCAAGAGAAAAACTCTAAGACAACTGTATGAAGTATAAAGTGATGACAGAGTTTGAGAACCTTTTTAAACTACAGTGCCTGCCACATACCCCCTTTTATAACAAAATGCAGAAATGATTACAAAACTTAAATATAACCAATACACAAGGTAATAGACAAGCGACATGAATAAATATATTCTAAAAATGAATGAGTCAATAAAACAGTTACTAAAAATGAACGAGATTTTGTAATTTCTTCCAACTATTTTATCTTTACCCTTATTTGGGCCCAAAATAAATAAACGACTAAAGAGGAAATGGCCCAGCGTATTTTAGTCTATTAATGTATTGGATTCCAAATAATTATTTATAAGTACATATTACAGAAAATGGGGAATACAAATTAAGTGAATATGAGATAGTCAAATAGATTCTTTTCAAAAGATGCAACATCATCCCACTAAGTCTAGAATGCTTAATCATTATCAAAATTTAAAGCTATTCTGAAGTAATGTCATTTACATGTTTACTTTTGTGTAAACTTTAAATTCATCTTTTAATTTCAGATCGCTATGAGAGTACAAACGATTAGGTTACAATGTTTGCATTTGTTAGGTCAGGTCTTAAATTCTTTTTTGGGGTAAATTCCTTTTTCCATGTTATAAATTTTTCTATTATTCCAATTTTAGTATATGTGCTGGTGAAACCTGCACAAGGTTACATTTTTAACTGCAAATCTGAACCAGCAAAAACAACATCCCTGAGAAATAAGCTAACCCTTTACGACAAATGAGAAAAAAACAAACTTTTCTGTGCACAATTCCAAAGCTGGTTAGAAAAACAATCATAGTCAGCATAAATCGCTAGACCCGATGACAAGTTTTTCTTCAGAACTCTTCGTTCAGATAAGAGTACTCCCTCTCTCCACTGCCAAAAGTTCGCCTAAAGGCAAATTCTAAGATTAGGAAAAATTAGCCCAAGGCAGCCAGCCTTTATAATTTAACTAAATTAAATATTTTGTAATACTGTTAAGTCTCCGTAGTTCGCAATTACTTCAAACAAAAAACGTTTGAAACGTCCTCAAAGATTCAATTATGTGGTATATACATTTAACTCCCTTTAACAGAACGGGGCCCAAGACACAAAGACACTAACGTTCGGTACTCGCGACTCCTTAGAGAAATCTGGAAATACTGTAAGTATCACAACCATTTACGAGCCCTGTATCCCACACAGAGATGACATTTTCTCTGCTTTCGTACGTGCACAAGGCAGGCACAAGGAACACTGGCTTGCAAAAGCCGCTGGATCGGTCACGCTCCCTTCACCTCCCCCCTTCCCATCCCCAAACACAAACACGCTCTTCTCTCCACGCTTCAGGTACAACGTCGCTGACCAAAGGGGTCGGCTCTAACTCCGACTCCTCTTCCGCCCCGCTGGGAATAGTTCCTCCCTCCTCCCTCACCAATGCTTCCTCGGCTGTCAGGCCCGGCCGGACCACGGTAGGGCCCTGCGCCGAGGGGTCAGGGGCCGACTGGGCCTTGCCAAAGGGCTCTTCACGTTCCTCAGCCCAGTGCAACGGCGTCAGGAGACTCTTCCCGAGGCAGGGTCCCACACGGTGCCCGACCCGTCCCTCCCGGGCAATGAGCCGGACAAACGCGAGAGCGCAGCAGCTCAGTCTGCCTAGCCATCCTAGGGGTCCCCCAACCTCCTCCCGCCCCCGCCGTCTGCCCGCCGCCATTTTGTGCGCAGCCGCTGCGACACAGATACAATAGTCGGCCCAGATCTCACAAGGTTCAGGAGCCCCACGCTACGGGCCCCCGCCTTCCAACCTCCTGCTCCCC
The DNA here is from genome assembly GCF_027406575.1 of Nycticebus coucang. Lineage (NCBI taxonomy): Eukaryota > Metazoa > Chordata > Mammalia > Primates > Lorisidae > Nycticebus > Nycticebus coucang. The sequence goes on along the minus strand of NC_069783.1, from coordinate 69,920,481 downwards.
ACAAGACAGCGGTCCTACCTATGTCTACCCGACTAACAGCCGGATCCCATCCGCGCCCCACACAGTTTAGCACTCAGGCTCCAACCTCGACGCCGAAGCAGCTACCGCCGCCAGAAAAGTGCACGCATGCGCGCCTCTCAAGCCTCTGCGAGCCGCCGTCCGCTCCCGGCGCCTGCGTACCGCCGGCACTGCGCTCGCTCCAGGCCAGAGAAAGAGCTCAGAGGAGCTTGCTTCCGGAAGGGGGCGCTCCCGGGCCGTGGCGTTCCGAGTCGCTGGCTGATGACTGCCTGTCCTGTGCACGTCCTATCCAAATCGTGCGCATCCTTTAAGAGATGTATTGTTTCATCTCCATGAACATCCCTGATCATTTTTTGCCTTCAATAAAACATTAAAATAGGTAATACTCACCTGGCACATTAATATCATAATGTGTTGAATAATTAAGATTTTGCCTGCCTTTATCCCCTTGCCTTGCACTTTTTCTTTTTCTTTTCTTTTTCTTTTTTTGTAGTTTTTGGCCGGGGCCGGGTTTGAACCCGCCGCCTCCAGTATATGGGGCCAGTGCCGCCCATCCTTGCACTTTTTTTTTTTTTTTTTGTAGAGACAGAGTCTCACATACCGCCCTCAGGTAGAGTGCCGTGGCATCACACAGCTCACAGCAACCTCCAACTCCTGGGCTTAAGCGATTCTCTTGCCTCAGCCTCCCGAGTAGCTGGGACTACAGGCGCCCGCCACAACGCCCGGCTATTTTTTGTTGCAGTTTGGCCGGGCCTGGGTTTGAACCCGCCACCCTCGGCATATGGGGCCGGCGCCCTACTCACTGAGCCACAGGCGCCGCCCACCTTGCACTTTTTTTAAAGTCTATATCACAGGCACTCAAAATGACAGGAAATTAGGTATCAATTAAAGCTTATTAACTGGGTGGCGCCTGTGGCTCAGTGAGTAGGGGGCCGGCCCCATATACTAAAGGTGGCAGGTTCGAACCGGGCCCCGGCCAAACTGCAACTAGCCGGGCGTTGTGGAGGGCGCCTGTAGTTCCAGCTACTCGGGAGGCTGAGTCAAGAGAATCACCTAAGCCCAAGGTTGCTGTGAGCTGTGATGCCACAGCGTTCTACCGAGGGCGACAAAAAAATAAATAAATAAAAATAATAAGCTTAATAACCTAAAAGTTTATCACTCTGAAATCCTTTTATATGTCAGTTCACAATAAAAAGAACTGCCTGTGTGTAGATATTTTCACCAATCCTCATTTTACTTGTGAAAAACGTTGGGTTGACAGAAGTTACACAATTGCTTTCTTTAATGCTTTATCTTCTCAAGGTGATCCTACTACACCATATAAAAATTAAATCACTAGGCTTGGCACCAGTAGCACAGTGGTTACAGCACCAGCCACATACACCAAGGGTGGTGGGTTTTAACCCTGCCCAGGCCAGCTAAACAACTGCAACAAAAAAAAGTAGCCAAGTATTGTGGTGGGCGCCTGCAGTCCCAGCTACTTGGGAGGCTGAGGCAAGAGAATCACTTAAGCCCAAGAGCCCAGAGGTTGCTGTGAGCTGTGATGCCACAGCACTCTACCCAGGACGACATAGTGAGACTCTGTCTCAAAAAAAAAATTCAATCACTGGACAAAAATCTGGCAAAATTTACAAGCCTTGCCTTATGAATACTACACAAATCACACCACCCACCCTGAGTCTCACACATCAATTTTACCTACCACCCAAGCAGACTCAAGTTTATTTTATTTGCATTAAAACAAGCATGGGAAAGGCTAAAAGTCTTTTTAAAAAGATAACAGGTTTTCGGGCGGCACCTGTGGCTCAAAGGAGTAGGCGCCAGCTCCTATGCCTGAGGTGGCGGGTTCAAAACCAGCCCCAGCCAAAAACTGCAAAACAAAATAAAACAAAAAAAAGATATCAGGTTTTCATTTCAAACTAGCAATCGTGCAAGAGGCAGCAAACCAAAAACAACAAAGAAAAAGCCAACAAGCCCCAAACCCCCAAAAACCCATGTTAAAATTTGATGAGTTCCTTTCATACAGTCCTTTATGTTCATATAAACATACATAAATAAGTTATATAACAAGAAATGTTCTTTTTTTTTTTTTTTTTTGAGACAGAGCCTCAAGCTATTGCCCTGGGTAAAGTGCTGTGGTGTCACAGCTCACAGCAACCTCCAACTCCTGGGCTCAAGTGAGTCTCCTGCCTCTGCTTCCCAAGTAGCTGGGATTACAGGCGCCCACCACAACGCCTGGCTATTTTTGGGTTGCAGCCGTCATTGTTGTTTGGCAGACCCAGGCTGGATTCGAACCCGCCAGCTCAGGTGTATGTGGCTGGCGCCTTAGCTGCTTGAGCCCACAGGCGCCACACCAGAAATGTTCTTTTTTTATCCAAAAATGTAACATATTAGCATGCTATTTGCTTTTCAGATTATGACATTTCTCCAAGCAAACCATATTTTTTAAAATAATTGCATAATATTCCTACTATAGGTGCACCCTCAATTATTCAAACTTTAATTGAAAACTCAAGTTGTTTCCAGTCTTTTTGCTACTACAAACACTGCTGTAATCAAAGACTTATGAAATGATACTTAAATTTCTAAAGGCTAGGCTTGGGGCCTGTAGCTCAGTGGCTAGGGCACTGGCCACATACACCAGGGCTGGTAGGTTCGAATCCGGCTGGGGCCTGCTAAACAACAATGGCAACTATAACAAAAAAATAGCTGGACGTTATGATGGGCGCCTGTAGTCCCAGCTACTTGGGAGGCTGAGGCAACAGAATCGCTTAAGCACAAGAATCTGCTGTGAGCTGTGACACCACAGCACTCTACCAAGGGCAACATAGTGGGACTGTGTCTCAAAAGTAAAAAATAAAAAATAGCCGGGTGTGGTGGCAGACACCTGTAGTCCCAACTACTTGGGAGGCTGAGGCAAGAGAATTGCTTAAGCCCGAAAGTTTGAGGTTGTTGTGAGCTGTGACACCACAGCACTCTACCGAAGGCACATAGTGAGGCTCCATCTCAAAAAAAAATTAATAAAATAAAATTTAATTTAATTTAAAGAAAATCAACAAATACCAGGGGTGCCAAAATATGAATATGTGGGAATCAGGTTTATAGTGTGGGTTAGGCCAGTTATTTCTGGAGTGTTTGTTGACCACAGTCCAAGTTCCTCAAACCCCTCATGGCTAGCACTAGGCTGGTGGTCTACACAGGATATCTGGCACCTGGCAGGCTCAGAGGTAGGATTCTAGGGGTCCTGTTGACCATAGTCCAAGATTCCATGCTCCCCTTTTTTCTGGGCTGCAGATGGCCCTATTGTTACCTGGTGGCTGAGAACAGAATGCCTAGCAACCAAAGATTACTACTGCCTACATCCTGTCCAGGCATAGATAGAAGTCGTGGAAGTTAGGCAAGTTTATCCCCAATTTGTAAAATATATTATAATCACATGGTGTGCCTGCATGATTTTCCCTTCTTTTGTTTCCCTCCTTCTGATTGTTAATGATTACTTGAAGCACTTTGCTTTGAATAACTTGAATTAAGTTTATGCATTATACTGTCAACTTGATTTGTGATTTTTGACTGAATAAAGAGACCTATGGGAGAATAGCCCAGTGCTGCATTTGCTAGCTAGACTTGAGATGTTGCTGGTTTAGTACATGCCTCCCACAGGTTCCCATTGGTTATTTCACCTGTGATAACTGAGTCTGAGGTTTTTTTCTCTCATCAAATGCTCTCAGCAAAGGTTGAATCTCGGCAAAAGTTGTGGGGACCCAGGCCCCCAAATCTATACAAATTTTAAGTGATCTTGTTGAAAGTAAAATTGATTGTTTCCCAAAAGTATATGAATTGCAAGTAAAATGGATGTTCTTAGCATATCTGGGTACACTTGACCAGTAATGTTACCTTCAATTCAACTTACTTCAAAAAGTAATACATAGATAACATCTCTTAAAATTTGTACACATTTGCTGGCGCCCTTTCTTTTTCTTTCTTTTTTTGTAGAGACAGAGTTTCACTTTATTGCCCTCGGTAGAGTGCTGTGGCGTCACACAGCTCACAGCAACCTCCAACTCCTGGGCTTAGGCGATTCTCTTGCCTCGGCCTCCCGAGTAGCTGGGACTACAGGCGCCCGCCACAACGCCCGGCTATTTTTTTGTTGCAGTTTGGCCAGGGCTGGGTTTGAACCCGCCACCCTCGGTATATGGGGCCGGCGCCCTGCTCACTGAACCACAGGGGCCGCCCATGCTGGCGCCCTTTCTATTTGCTGAAAGAACGAATCTGATGTGTAAAAAACGTGACTGTGTAACCATTGAGCATCTTTTCATATATATCAGCCATGTGACTTTCTTTTTGATATTCTTTGCTTCTATTCCTAGTGAGCTGATTAGGAATCAGGAGGATAAGGAATATTTACCCTTTGTTCAGATGCATAGCAACTGGCTTCTCCCCACTGATAATTTGTTTTTTTTTTGTTTGTTTGTTTGTTTTTGTAGAGACAGCGTTTCACTTTATCGCCCTCGGTAGAGTGTCGTGGCGTCACACAGCTCACAGCAACCTCCAACTCCTGAGCTTAGGCGATTCTCCTGCCTCAGCCTCCCGAGTACCCATTGATAATTTGTTTCTGGGTGTTTTTTACCATTATAACTTTAAATTTTCATGTAGTCAAATCTATCAATCTTTACATTTATGACTTCTGAGTTTTCGCTTATGTCTAGGAAGCCTTACCCCATCCCCTACAAGCATACATACCCAAGAATTACATAAAAATTCTCCTAGGTTTTCTAAATTTTTATTCATAACTTCACTATCTTATTTTTTACATTTAGATGCTCATTCTTTTTTTTTTTTGACACAAGTCTCACTTTTGTCACCCTCAGTAGAGTGCTGTAGCGTCATAGCTCACAGCAACCTCAAACTCTTTGGTTCAAGCAATTCTCTTGCCTCAGCCTCCCAAGTAACTGGGACTATAGGCACCTGCCACAACGCCTGGCTATTTTTAGAGATTGGGGGGGGGTCCATGCTCTTGTTGAGGCTGGTCTCAAACATGTGAGCTCAGGCAATCCACCCACCTCAGCCTCCCAGAGTGCCAGGATTACAGGTGTGAGCCACCATGCATGACCTAAATGTTCAATCATACTTTTTTTTTTTTTTTTTTTTAGAGACAGAGTCTCACATTATTGCCCTGGGTAGAGTGCCGTGGTGTCACAGCTCACGGCAACCTCCAGCTCTTGGGCTTAGGCAATTCTCTTGCCTCAGCCTCCTGAGTAGCTGGGACTACAGGGGCCCGCCACAATGCCTGGCTATTTTTTGTTGCTGTTGCAGTTTGGCCAGGGCCGTGTTCGAACCTGCCACCCTCGGTATATGGGGCTGGCACCCTACTCACTGAGCCACAGGCACCACCTGATGTTCAATCATTCTAACAGTCATTGTTTTTATGATATAAGGTAGAGATCTAGCTTCCTTTTCTTCCACATGAATAAAGCCAATCATGAAGGTTCCAGATATTAAGTAAACCATCCGTTTCTCCATAACTTTAAAAAACAAACAGGCTTGGCGCCTGTGGCTCAAGCGGCTAAAGCGCCAGACACATACACCTGAGCTGGTGGGTTTGAATCCAGCCCGGGCCCGCCAAACAACAATGCCTGTAGTCCCAGCTTGGGATGCTGAGGCAGGAGAATTGCTTGAGCCCAGGAGTTGGAGGTTGATGCCACGGCAGTCTACCCAGGGTGACAGCTTGAGGCTCTGTCTCAAAATTAACAAACAAATAAACAAACAATAAAAATGATGTAGTTCCCATATATAAAAATAGATTCTAGTCTGGCTTAACGACCTATTTGTCTACCCACCAGTCAGTGCTATTTGGTCATAGATATATATTGTTTACATTTTAACTTTCTGTATATTGTGATGTTTGCCATCTTTTCTTTCTTTTTTTTGAGACAGAGTCTCACTATGTTGCCCTGAGTAGAGTGCTGTTACGTCACAGCTCACAGCAACCTCAAACTCCTGGGCTTAAGCGATATTCTTGCCTCAACCTCCCAAGTAGCTGGGACTACAGGCACCCACCATAACAGCCAGCTATATTTTTGTTGTTGCTGCAATTGTCATTGGTGTTTTAGCTGGCCTGGGCCAGGTTTGAACCCACCACCCTCGATGTACCTACCACTGAGCTATAGGCACTGCTCAGATGTTTGCTATCTTAAAAATCTTTCTGCCTAGGAAGAAACTGCCCCTCCAGGGGCTAGGGCTAGCCAACATTTAGAGATGATTAAAGGCTCAAAAGAAGTATGCCTTTGTTAAACAAACTAACCAATCCAGAGCCATCCACCTTTATGTGGCAGATGGGCAATATCTACACAGGATGCAATATTTCTCTGTCTTAATCAGGGCAGAGTCAGGCCAAGGAGGAAACCACCCCTATAGCTTAGAGCCTGCCAAAATTGTTCAAACTAGCCATTCCAGAGCTGTCTTGTCTTTTTCTCAGATACTCTAAGAAAGGCTGTGGCCTGGGCTCCCCCTTCTGCCTCCTGACTGACCTGATTGTTCCTCATCTGGCCTTGCATAGCATGCCACACCTCCTACTTCTAGGACCAGTGAGTATAGTAAATTTTCTTTCTTTCTTTCTCTTTTTTTTTTAGAGATAGAGTCTTACTCTATTGCCCTCGGTAGAGTGCTGTGGTATCTCAGCTCACAGCAACCTCCAACTCCTGGGCTTAGGTGATTCTCTTGCCTCAGCCTCCTGAGTAACTGAGACTACAGGCGCCCACCATCTTGCCCGGCTATTTTTTATTGCAGTTTGACCAGGGCCGGGTTTGAACCCATCACCCTCGGTACATGGTGCCAGCCTCCTGAGCCTCTTCTGTGTCTCCTGACTCCTCTCTTGTGGCTGCACCTGACTGATCATTCCACGTAAGAACACAGGAAAAAATATTACTTGAAGGCCCACTCTGTGCCAGAAACTATCCTAAGCACTGAGTCAGCAGCAAAGCAAAGGACAACACCAAGTCCTGCATGGTACACGCAGCCTTGATCTAGGAGATAGACAAGTACATACAAGTATAGAGAATGTTAGATAGTGATAAGTGTTACAGAAAAAAATCAAAGCACATTCAAGACACAGGGAATGAGGAGAAAACAGGCTACAATTTGAAATAAGATGGTCAAGAAAGGCATCACTAAGAAGGCAGCATCTAAGCAGAAATTCGACTGAAGTGTGACAGTAAGCACACTTACTTATAGAATAAGTAAGAATATGCAAGGAAGAGCAGTCCAGGCAGAATGGATGTAAAATATAAAAGCTCTGAGGTGGAAGCCAGCTTAGAGCACTTGAGGCTAAACAGACTCTAACAGTATGTGTGAGAGGGACATGGAGTCAAGGAGGAGAGGAGCAGCGAGTACACAGTTATGTTCATCTGCTGGGGCCTCCGTAACAAAATACCGTAATAGGCTGCCTGGCTTAACAGAAATCAATTTCCTCAGTTCTGGAGGCTGCAAGTCTAAGATGAAGGTGTCAAGATGACTTACAGTTAGCCACCTTCCCACTGTCTCCTCACATGGCCCTTTACTCTGTGCACATGCATCCCTGACTTGTGTTCCTTTCTTTATAAGGACACCAATCAGATGAGATGAGGGTACAGTCCCTATGACCTCACTTAACCTTAATTACCTCTTTAAAAGTCTAATCTCCAGGGAGACAGGGTGCCTTGTCTTAATACAACTTCTAGGACCTGGGGGTGGTACCTGCTAAAGGTTAAACGCTGGGCTGGGCTCGGTGGCTCACGCCTGTAATCCCAGCACTCTGGGAGGCTAAGGCAGTGGATCACTTGAGCTCACGAATTCAGACTAGTCTGAGCAAGAGTGAGATTCCCATCTCTAAAAAACAGCTAGTCATTGCCTATAGTTCCAGCTACTTGGGAGGCTGAAGCAAGAGAATCAGTTGAGCCCAAGAGTTTGAGGTTGCTGTGAACTATGACGCCATGGCACTCCACTTGGGGCAAGAAAGTGAGACTCTCAAAAAAAGAAAGGTTAAGGGCTAGTTCCTCTAGTTTATGTAAAAACTAGTTATTTAGTCCTTGAATCCTCCTGGGAGGGGAGCAAAGGAATAGTGGAATGTCAGTATAATGTGTGAAATTCCAAGAACTGGTTTGCTATGAGGATCAGATTCTAGGTAAAATTCTCTTAATCTAGTACAAACAAGATGATGATTTGCTTCTGGACAGTGTTAGAGACATAATAAATGCTTAACCACTTCACCAGCACTGAAATGGCATTAAGGTATACGGGAAAGTTGTGACTGGGCATGGTGGCTCACGCCTGTAATCCTAGCACTCTGGGAGGCTGAGGCGGGTGGATTGCCCTGAGCTCAGAGGTTCGAGACCAGCCTGAGCAAGAGTGAGATCCCGTCTCTAAAAAAAAAAAAAAAAAAAAAAGGATATTGGAAAGGATTAGGGCTGTATGTTGAATACAGATGTTTCTTATTATAATATATAAATATTTCATTCATCTGAAATCTTTGAATATCTTTTCAACATTTCCATAGTCCAAGCTGGGCATTGTGGCGGGCGCCTGTAGTCCCAGCTACTCGGGAGGCTGAGGCAAGAGAATCGCTGAAGCCTGGGATTTGGAGGTTGCTGTGAGCTGTGTGATGCCATGGCACTCTACGGAGGGCCATAAAGTGAGACTCTGTCTCTACAAAAAAAAAAAAAATTTCCATAGTCTAGAGGTAACATGATTTAATAATCATTAGGTTCATTGTTTTTGTAAATTGAACTTTTTTTTTTTAGCCAGGCTATTTTTTGCTGCAGTTTGGCCGGGGCTGGGTTTGAACCCGCCACCCTCGGTATATGGGGCCAGCGCCCACAGGCACTGCCTTGTTTGTTTGTTTTTTTTTTACTTTTTAATACAACTCTTTTTTTTTTTAATTAAATCATAGCTGTATACATTAATGCAATCATGGGGTACAATGTGCTGGTTTTGATTTCCAAATATTCTTACAAAATAAGTCCCTAGTTGGCTGAATGTCAAATGTATTAAAATGTTAAACATTTCTCCTCACAGACTCTATTAATAACATGGAACACTAAATTAAAAATAAAATAAAAGCCCAACCTCCAAATACAGCTACATTCTGAAGTGTTCTGGAAGTTAGGGCCTTAATATATGAATTTGGGGAGGACATAAACTATTTTAAGGGCTTTGGTTTTTACTGTGAATGAGACAGAAAGGTTTTTGATTTATTTTGTTTATTGAGACAGTCTCACTCTGTCACCCTCCATAGAGTGCTGTGGCTTTATAGCTCACAGCAACCTCAAACTCTTGGGCTCAAGAGATTCTCTTACCTCAGCCTCCCTAGTTGCTGGAACTACAATGCCCAGCTGTTTTTATTTGTTTGTTTTAGCAGGCCCAGGCTGGGTTTATACCCATCAGCCTTAGTGCATGTGGCTGGTGCCCTAACCACTGAGAACAGGCGCCTAGCCGAAAGGTTTTCTTTGAGTAACATAATTTGACTAATATTACATTGAGTACTTACTCTATGCCACCATTCTAAGCCCTGGAAAACACAGCAGTGAACAAAAGTCAAGGACCTACCCACACAGAATTCACATTGTCGTGGAAAAAAAACAATAAATAAATATATGATGTAGTAATATAAAATAAAGGAAATAGGAGAGAAATGAAAAGGAGGCCTGGGAAGTGTTTTAGAGTAGTCAGAGAACTCTGCTCTGGTAAGGTGACATCTGAGCAGAGCTACTACCTACAAAGGAGGACAGGTTGGTATCAGGAAGAAAAGTTTTCAAACCAATGGGAATGTTGAAGGCCAAGGTCCTGGGATAGGATGTGTTTGAGGACTAATAAGATGGCCAGCTCAGCTGAGGAAGAGTGATAGAAAGGAAAGATGACGTGAGGATGGAGAAGGAGCAAGGGATCAGATCATGCAAAGCCTTATAGGCCACTTAAGGTGATGTGTAACACTGAATCAAACACTGAAGTAGAAATCACAAGAGTTATCTTTCCAGCTCTTGCTTTGATCCTAATATCACTGGTTCTCATTTTCCTTACATGTAAAAACTGGGAAGGCAGGGGACTAGATTAGCTTGTCCAGGAGTCTAGAACTCTCCTACAAACTGAAAGATGCTCATCAATATTTATGGCATTCCTAAAAAAGATATTATTTATCTTAGAGCCTACTATATCCATGCTATTCCAAGCTTTTATGCCTTCTACTCACCTTGAATGATTTCTATAAATCCTCATTCCCATCTAAAAATGTTAATATTCTTGACAGAAAAAAAAGCTATTCTATCCCACATCATCTTTTTAGCATGACTCTGTTCCAAAATTCCCCACCCTCTTCTCTCACCCACTCTGCTTTCTGACTAGCCAGACAACAGCTAGTTGAGCAGTTCTATCCAGACCTAAACTTCTGCCTACTCAACAGTCACATTCCAGTGCCTGAAAGTATTAGAATAAAGAAGAGTCATCACAAACTCACTCCTGTGATTTGTTAGCAAAAATGGGGCTTTGTCTCACTGCCATAAAGAATCTCATCACCATTTCAGCTCAAGTGCAAGTTCCTAATAAACAGAATTTTGGGGGAAATATTGAACTTTTGCCTTTAGAGTCCAATCAAAGTATTGGAATAGAAGAGGGCCATGACGAAAAGTTTGAGAAATCCGATAGTCATTTTCTGTCCTGAAAAATAACATAACCATCAAGAAAATTTGTATCTTATTCTTTTTCTTTTTTATTTTTTTTGGGGGGACAGAGTCTCACTTTGTCGCCCTCGGTAGAGTACTGTGGCTTCATAGCTCACAGCAACCTCAAACTCTTGTGCTCAAGCAATTCTCTTGCCTCAGCCTCCCTTGTACTGCTGGGACTACAGGCACCAACCACAATGCCCTGCTACTTTTAGAGACAGGGTCTCACTCTAGCTCAGGCTGGTCTCAAACTCGTGAGCTCAGGCAATTCCCTAGTCTTGGCCTCCCAGAGTGCTAGGATTACAGGTGTGAGCCACCACACTCGGCCTGTCTTACTGATTCTTGAACTTTGGAGACTATAAGGTACAATCAGACATTATAGGTCAGAAACTAACTCAAGAAAACAAGCAGTTCAGCGGCACCTGTGGCTCAGTGAGTAGGGTCCTGGCCTCATATACCGAGGAGGGTGGGTTTGGACCTGACCCAGGCCAAACGGCAACAAAAAAAGGACCAGGCGTTGGGCGGGCACCTATAGGCCCAGCTAATCCGGAGGCTGAGGCAAGAGAATCACCTAAGCCCAAGAGCTGGAGGTTGTTGTGAGCTGTGATGCCACAGCACTCTACCAAGGGTGACAAAGTGAGACTCTGTCTCTAAAAACAAAAAAGAAAGAAAAAGAAAACAAGCAGTTATTATTCTGAATTTCTATCAGTGTTAATGCAATGGCAACCAGAAACCAGTTTGTCTTTTCTTGTTAAGGTGGTGTTTATTTTGTATTTATTTATTTTTTTTGTTTTTTTTTTTAAGACACATTCTCACACTATTGCCCTGGCTAGAGTGCCATGGCATCATCAACACTCACAGGAACCTCCAACTCTTGGGCTCAGGCAACCTTCTTGCTTCATTTTTAGTAGAGACAGGGTCTCACTCTTGCTCAGGCTGGTCTCGAACTCCTGAGGTCAAACAATCCACCCTCCTGGGCCTCCAGAGTGCTAGGATTACAGATGTGAGCCACTGCACCCAGACAAGGTGGTTTTAAATATGTTCACAAACATCTTTAATTCGCTTCATTTAAAAAGGTAGAATCTAATTCTCTTCCCTGTGAATGTGAGTCAGACATAATAACTGTTTTTAATGAAAAGAATGTGATGGAATTAACCTATGTGACAAGAGTATGGGGCTCCCTTTCCTTCCAGCAACAAAACGGATATGATACCTCTCCAAAAGAATAGAGACCAGCATGTCTCTTCCCGCCCAGCTCTGTTTAAGGAGGCTAAATTTTAGACTAGGGCAGGAGAAGTTTGGGGCTCCCATCTTACATCCAGCCCACACTCATAAGGTGGAGGCTCTAGCTCAGATGAAAGAAGCCAAAAATAATGGGGCCTCCATATGTTTGTAGGTCAGAGATTCCACTCCAAGATAGACAATCTTAGAAGACCTGAGGTTAGGGTGGCGCCTGTGGCTCAGTGAGTAGGGCACTAGCCCCACATACAGAGGGTGGTGGGTTCAAACCCAGTCCCAGCCAAACTGCAACAAAAAAATAGCAGGGCATTGTGGTGGGCACCTGTAGTCCCAGCTACTCTGGAGGCTGAGGAAAGAGAATCACCTAAGCCCAGAAGTTGGAAGTTGCTGTGAGCTGTGACATCGCAGCACTCTACCGAGGGTGATAAAGTGAGACAGGAGTTGGAGGTTGCTGTGAGCTGTGACGCTATAGCACTCTACTGAGGGTGATAAAGTGAGACTCTGTATAAAAAAAAAAAAAGGTTTGATGATGGCTTGGTCAAAGGTTGGATTTTGGAGGTCATGTTTGGAGGCAGGAATTTCAGTGTCACATTTGTGAGATGATTCACTGTCACATTTGTGAGATGATTCACTGTGGGTACCCAGGACAGTTGTCTACTGTCAGTAGAATAGACTGTTTCTTCTTCTCCATTTCTTGGTTGACCGCCCCTTCTACTCCCCACCCCCGACACCATACACACTTCCCAAACAGGGCACCAGTCATCATGTGCATGTATTTGATCTCCAAGTGACAGGGAGGTCTTTGGGCTTAGTTTCATGAATGTGTACAGTTTTGCCAATTTACCAATCACCAAGGGTTTTAGTTGCTCTCCAGCAAAGCTAGTACAAAAGCAGAACTGCAAAAGTTTTTGGAAAGTTTTCCATTCTTACATATGTCATCCTTCATGATAAGGTTCCGTCAGGCATGGCCTTGAAAAACAGTCTGTAATTGTCTGTGTTTGAAGCCTCTGGTGAAGTCCAGGAACTTTTTGATAAACTCCCCCACCACTTCTACTGGAACTTCATTAGATTCACGACACAAGACTTTCTGGGAGATCTTGTGTCACAATTTAAATTTCTCGGGCCAACCACTTGATGCGTGGAAATCTGCCACCCTGAATTCCTTGTGTTAATTTTTTAGCACCTTCTTGGATCATCACCTGGTGATTTGGGCATTAACTGTCCTCATTTGTCTGAACCATCTTAATGTGGCTTCAGTGACTTCATCAAGGAAAGTTTTCCTTTTTTTCCACTACAGGTCTTTGCTTTCTTTTCTTTCTTTCCTTCTTTTTTTTGTAGATACAGAGTCTCACTTTATGGCCCTCGGTAGAGTGCCGTACCGTCACAGTTCACAGCAACCTCCAACTCCTGGGCTTAAGTGATTCTCTTGCCTCAACCTCCCAAGTAGCTGGGACTATAGGGGCCCAACACAACGCTGGCTATTTTTTTGTTGTTGTTGTTGTTGTTGCAGTTCGGCCGGGGCCGGGTTTAAACCTGCCACCCTCAGTATATGGGACTGGCGCCTTACTGACTGAGCCACAGATGTCTCTGCTTTCTTATCATCTCTCTCCAAGCATTCATGTTTACATTTTGAATGTTGCTAATTGTGGTCTTATTAACACCTAAATGTCCCACTACCTTTGTTTGGCTTCTGCTTTTTCTTCAATGTCAGCTCTTTGAGTTCCTTCCTTTAGGTCTTCATGACTTAATTGAAATTGAGTAAAATTTTTTAGTAATTGTAAAAGGTACCTACAATTGAGGCCAGTCCTTCATATTGAAAAAAATCTTCTGCAACATCTGATAAACAACAGGATGTTGGGCCTAACCAATACATGGTAATAACAAAACATGAGGTTGAAGCACATTCTCCTTAGTAAGGTATTATAAGAATGGAAAAGCAAGTATCCAAAAAAAAAAAAAAAAGAAAGAAAGAAAGAAAGAAAAGCAAATATCCAATGTACTCAATACTAATATGAAGGCTCAGAGCCTGTAGCTTAAGTGCTAAGGTGCCAGCTACATACACCAGAGCTGGTGAGTTCAAATCCAGCCTGGGCCTGCCAAACAACAGTGACAACTACAACCAAAAAAAAAATAGCCAGCAGTTGTGGCAGGCGCCTGTAGTCCCAGCTATGTGGGAGGCAGAGGCAAGAGAATCACTTAAGCCCAGGAGTTGGAGACTGCTGTGAACTGTGATGCCACAGGACTCTACCCAGGGTGACAGCTTGAGGCTCTGTCTCAAAAAAAAAAAAAAAAAACTAATATGAAACTAATAGAAAAACTACATCCCCACACAAAAGTAAAACACAATTAAATTTAAGGGGGGGGAGTTGAGACAGGGAAAAATGAAGAGGGCAGAAGGGGGGAGGTTAGTAAGCTTTCAACTAATGAGCACAATGCAAAGGTATACAGCACACCTGTACACCCTTACAGGTGTGAAGGACTCAACTATACAACTTGGACTTTGCCAACAAATGCAAACAATGTAACCTAATCATTTGCACCTTCATATTAATCTGAAATTTAAAACAAATTGAGGCTTGTGTTTTATAAGGCTTTGGGTTTTTTCATGTTTTTAGTAATTTATTTTATTCTTTCTTTTTTCTTTTTTTTGCTGTTTTTGGCCAGGGCTGGGTTGGAACCCACCACCTCCGGCATATGGAGCTGGCACCCTATTCCTTTGAGCCAGAGGCACTGCCCCAATTTAGTAATTTATTTTTAATGTATTTTATAAAAATATTGGTCTGTGACAAATCGGAAATTTAAAAAAATTATTTACAATGAGAGCAGTTGTTCTGGCCAAAGGTTATAGCATAGACTTAGATATTGGCAATGAAGATACTAAGAAATACAAAGACTTGAGATATTTAGGAAGAAAATTTGGTATGATTTGGTAATATAGTAGACACAGGGCAGGGGTAAAGGATATATCACTGGTGATTCCTACATATATTGTTTATTCAATGGGACAGATGATCATGCCATTCATCTAATAGGATGAACTGCCAAATGGCCAGGTTGGATGGAGGGAATTCATTAGTTCTGTCTCACTTAGATACATGGTGATTGAGGTGCCTTTGACACAAGCAAGTGGAAATGCTAAGTAACCAGTTAGATACATAGGCTGCGGCTTGAAGGAGGCTTATGAACTAGTTCACAATACAAGTTTGAAGTCGCTGGCATGTATCTACTAACTGAACGCTGTAAGCCACTGGTGAGATTGCTTGGGGAGATAATATCAAGAGAGAAGAGAAGAAGGTCAAGGCCAAGTGTCGAGAAGAGGCAATATTTAACGACTATGAAGAAAAGGATGAGCTTGCAGAAACGAATGAGAATAAACCACACAATTTTTTTATCTCCATATAATACAATATTATTTGACAATTCAATTTTTTTAGATTTCTAAGATTAACTGGAAAAGGTTAAAGTACATATGGTATGTTCCCATTTTTAAGCAGAAAAATATATTTAAAACTACTTATCATAAAAGTCTGGTATTAACAGTAGGGAAGATTGAAGGGATTTTTTTTCCCCTTATTTTTTTTTTTTGGTAGAGACAGAGTCTCACTTTACTGCTCTCGGTAGAGTGCCGTGGCGTCACATGGCTTACAGCAACCTCCAGCTCTTGGGCTTATGTGATTCTCTTGCCTCAGCCTCCCAAGTAGCTGGGACTACAGGCGCCCACCACAACGCCCGGCTATTTTTTTGTTGCAGTTTGGCCAGGGCTGGGTTTGAACCCACCACCCTCGGTATATGGGGCCAGCGCCCTACTCACTGAGCCACAGGCGCTGCCCTTTTTCCCCTTATTTTTATTACTATCTTTTTATTTTTCTACAATGACCATATTTTTTTCCTTGTGGCAAAACCAAACTTTTAAAAACTTATGTGGAGGTTGGGTGCAGTGGCTCAAACCTGTAATCTCAGCACTCTGGGAGGCCGAGGCAGGTGGACTGGCCTGAGCTCACAGGTCTGAGATCAGTCTGAGCCAGAGACAGACCTCATCTCTAAAATAGCTGGGCATTATAGTGGGCACCTGTAGTCACAGCTACTTGGGAGGCTGAGACAAGAGAATCGCTTAAGCCTAAGAGTTCAAGGTTGCTGCAAGCTGTGATGCCAGGGCACTCTACCAAGGATGATAAAGTGAGACTCTGTCTCAAAAAATAAAAAAATAGGGCGGCACCTGTGGTTCAGTGAGTAGGGCGCATGCCCCATATGCCGAGGGTGGCGGGTTCAAGCCCGGCCCTAGCCAAACTGCAACAACAACAACAAAAATAGCCAGGCATTGTGGTGGGCACCTGTAGTCCCAGCTACTCAGGAGGCTGAGGCAAGAGAATCGCTGAAGCCCAGGAGTTGGAGGTTGCTGTGAGCTGTGATGCTACAGCACTCTACTGAGGGCGACAAAGTGAGACTCTGCCTCTACAAAAATAATAATAATAATAATAAATAAATAAAAATTTATGTGGGACAACGTAATTAGCCTGTGGAAATGGCACCTGTTGAGAGTGGCACAGTAGCAGCATAAAGGGGGTTTGGTGACATGTGGCTAAGGGGATTCTTCGGTAGGATTCAGGAATGAGAATGTGAAAAGACAATACTGCGGCCTATTTGCAAGCTTTCGTGGGGAGTGTTGGTGAGGGACAAGGCTTTGCTTTTCAAAGAAAACTAAAGTTTCAGCAAAATTATAAGAAATTGTTATGGAAACAAAAGAAGGTGAAACATGGCAGGAATTCGAATTCAAAGATGGATACCCAGAACCATGGCAGTCCGGGAGAGGCTCCCATTCAGAAGGAGAGTTAAAGGACAAAAATTCAGCAAGTAACCTGGTGGATTTGAGCTGCACTAAGAGAGAAGGTTGTAGAATGCACCTCAACCCCGCTGAGGCGAGCTGCGACCACAAGGATACAAACAAAAGGTACAAAATCCATCACCAAGCGGACGGGAGTCCCCTCCCCCATGAGAACAGCTCAGAGTGCCCCACAAACAACTGGGCAAAGTTCAAAGTTCCTCCCACTACACTCCACGGGAAAGACCCTCTAAAAACCGGACCTACCTCCCCTACTGGGGTGCCACGGCGTCCTCCTGCCAGGCATAAAACTGTATAAACTGTATATGGTCTCTACCTGGAATTCTGAGCTCCCAGCGCTCTCCTTCGCTCACACTGGGGTCTGGAGGCCAGTCCCGGTCGGTTGGGGGAGAAGGGACTGCACCAGAGTGGCAGTTCCCCTGAGGCACAGTGCGACAGCTGTCTTTTGGTGATAATACGGCAAGGCATAAAACTGTGTAAAGCTGTGTGTGTTCTCTGCCCCCAACCCCAGGCTTCCAGCGCTCCCCGCGCTCCCCTCTGCTCTCGCTCCAAGGTCCGGAGGCCTGTCCCCCAGGGGTCCAGACTCTTGGGCGATTGCTCGAGGGGTGTAGACAGTGCTGGGCTGCAGCCTGTCGGTGCAGACTCTGGGGTACAGAGCGGAGAGAGGACGATTGGCCAGAGGGGAGCTACACCGGAGCAACGGTTGCCTGAGCAGCAGCCCTCTTTTGCTAGCAATACGGCTCACTACTGAATATTCTGAAGCCACACCCCCTGTCTCCCTGGGCAACCAGAGACTCTGAGTTTGCCTGAGGCAACATAAACTTGCAAACCAGGGAAACTCCCAGGGCGGGGCTGACCCAGAGGTCTGCTTTACTAAACCTAAGACGCACCTGGCCCTCAGGGGATCGTCAGTCTATAGACAATACAAGAGCAAAGACAAGCTGATTTGGAACTCAATTCAGCTTCTCTTCTGCAGGGGAAACGCAGAGTTGTTCAGTTCTGTTCTGTCAGTAACATTAATCAGGGGTGAGACTGGACCTGAGTGAAAACCCCTCAACCTTCATCTAGCGCCCTAGGTTGTCAGGCCTCACCTCCTCCTGCTGGAGAGAGGCAGAGTGCAGGGGCCTGGCAGACTTCCTTGTGATTCAGGCAGGTACAAACTCCTGGAGTACCGATTCACTACAGGCAACTGGGTCAGCCAACTGCAGGGCTATCAGTGACTGGGTGTGAAGTGGTGCAAGGTGGGGAAGGAGGCAGCAACCTTCCCAGACTGATTTATAGGCTGGGTGGCTTCTCCTGACTCCACGCAGCACTGGAGCAAGCCACACCAGAGTAGTCACCAGACCCCTGTGATCCAGTTCCCAGAGACCTCTTAAACTCTCTCACCCGAGACAGGTGCAGATTGAGACAATTGATTTGGACATTTTTCAACTGAACCAATCACCTGAGGACAAATCAGGTGGTGCCCTAGGTGCACGGTGGTAGAAGGTTTGATTTTTCTTTTCCAATTGTTTGCCAGTGGGGGGCGGGGTGACTTAATTGCTGATATTTCTCCACAGCTGAGACTTCAATCCAAAGTATCTGTTTCACTAGGGTGGAACAGAAACCAGCTGAAAACAAGGCAGAACCATTAGCCCCACCACACCAGACAGGGCCCCAGTTTCTCAGGCCACAACACTGTACAGGCCCTCGACAAAGCCCCAGGGGAAAAAATCAGAGGGAGTAAAACAAACATGGGGCGGAATCAGCGGAAAAACTCTGGTAACATGAATAACCAGAATAGATCAACCCCCCCAAGGAAATGGCAGATGCAATTGAAGATCCCATTCATAAACAACTGGCTGAGATGTCAGAAATCGAATTCAGAATTTGGATTGCAGACAAGATTAACAAAGTGGAATTAGGAATTCGAGGAGAAATTCAAAAGTTGTCTCAAGAATTTCATGAATTTTAAAGACAAAACCACCAAAGACTTAGACACACTGAAGCAAGAATTTGCAGCCCTCAAAGATATGAAAAATACAGTAGAATCCCTCAGTAACAGAATGGAGCAAGCAGAAGAAAGGATTTCTGACATCGAAGATAAAGCCTTTGAACGCTCCCAAACTCTCAAAGAGGAAGAGAAATGGAGAGCAAAAACGGATCACTCATTCAGAGAGCTCTGGGATAATTCGAAGAAGGCGAATATCCGAATCATAGGAGTTCCAGAAACAGATGAAGTGGCCTCGCTGGGCACAGAGGCCCTTCTGCATGAAATTATGAAAGAGAATTTTCCAGACATGCCTAGAGATTCTGAAATTCAGATAGCGGACAGCTTCAGAACCCCAGCACGACTCAAACCCAATAAGACATCCCAAAGGCATATCATAATTAACTTCACTAAAGTTAATATGAAGGAGAAAATCCTCAAAGCTGCCAGGAGAAAGAAAACCATTACCTTCAAAGGGAAGAATATTAGAATGACTGCAGATCTCTCTGCTGAAACTTTTCAAGCCAGAAGAGGGTGGTCACCGACTTTTAATCTCCTAAAGCAAAATAACTTTCAACCCCGGATCTTGTATCCAGCTAAACTGAGTTTCATTTATGATGGAGAAATTAAATACTTTAATGACATTCATATGTTGAAGAAATTTGCCATAACCAAACCAGCTCTTCAGGATATTCTCAGACCTATCCTCCATAATGACTAACCCAATCCTATACCACAAAAGTAAACTCACTCAAAAACTTCGGATCAAACTCCAATTTCCACACTGGTGAAAGGATTAAAAATGGCCACTGGACTTTTGAAAAACTCGATACCCAAAACTTCACCAGACTTACCAATATTCTCCATTAATGTGAATGGCTTAAACTGTCCTCTAAAGAGGCATAGGTTAGCTGACTGGATACTAAAGCTCAGGCCAGATATCTGTTGCATACAAGAGTCACATCTTAACCTAAAAGACAAATACAGACTCAGCGTGAAAGGATGGTCGTCCATATTTCAGGCAAGTGGTAATCAGAAAAAAAGCAGGTGTTGCAATTTTATTTGCAGATACAATAGGCTTTAAACCAACAAAAGTAAGGAAGGACAAGAATGGTCACTTCATATTTGTTAAGGGTAATACTCACTATGATGAGATCTCAATTATTAATATCTACGCACCCAACCACAATGCACCTCAATTTATAAGAGAAACTCTAACAGACACGAGCAACTTGATTTCCTCCAGCTCCATAATCGTCGGAGATTTCAACACTCCTTTGGCAGTGTTGGATCAATCCTCCAACAAGAAGCTGAGCAAAGAAATCTTAGATTTAAACCTAACCATCCAACATTTGGATTTAGCAGACATCTACAGAACATTTCATCCCAACAAAACTGAATACACATACTTCTTGTCAGCCCATGGAACTTACTCCAAAATCGATCACATCTTAGGTCACAAGTCTAACCTCAGTAAATTTAAAGGAATAGAAATTATTCCATGCATCTTCTCGGACCACCATGGAATAAAACTTGAGCTGAGTAACAACAGGAATCTGCATACTCATACAAAAACATGGAAGTTAAATAACCTTATGTTGAATGATAGCTGGGTCAGAGATGAGATTAAGAAAGAAATCACCAATTTTTTGGAACAAAACGACAATGAAGACACGAACTATCAGAAACTCTGGGACACCGCAAAGGCAGTTCTAAGAGGGAAATTTATAGCACTGCAAGCCTTCCTCAAGAGAACGGAAAGAGAGGAAGTTAACAACTTAATGGGACATCTCAAGCAACTGGAAAAGGAAGAATATTCCAACCCCAAACCCAGTAGAAGAAAAGAAATAACCAAAATTAGAGCAGAATTAAATGAAATTGAAAACAAAAGAATAATACAACAGATCAATAAATCAAAAAGCTGGTTTTTCGAAAAGGTCAATAAAATAGATAAACCTTTGGCCAACCTAATCAGGAAAAAAAGAGTAAAATCTCTAATCTCATCAATCAGAAACAACAAAGACGAAATAACAACAGACTCATCAGAAATCAAAAAAATCCTTAATGAATATTACAAGAAACTTTATTCTCAGAAATATGAAAATCTGAAGGAAACTGACCGATACTTGGAAGCACGTCACCTTCCAAGACTTAGCCAGAATCAAGTGGAAATGTTGAACAGGCCCATATCAAGTTCGGAAATAGAATCAACCATACAAAACCTCCCTAAAAAGAAAAGCCCAGGACCAGATGGTTTCATGTCTGAATTCTACCAAACCTTTAAAGAGGAATTAGTACCTATATTACTTAACCTGTTCCAAAAGGTAGAAAAAGAAGGAAGACTACCCAACACATTCTATGAAGCAAACATCACCCTGATCCCCAAACCAGGGAAAGACCCAACAAGAAAAGAAAATTATAGACCGATATCACCAATGAATATAGATGCAAAAATATTCAACAGATCCTAACAAACAGAATCCAGCAACACATCAAACAAATTATACATCATGACCAAGTCGGTTTTATCCCAGGATCTCAAGGCTGGTTCAATATACGTAAATCTATAAATGTAATCCAGCACACAAACAAATTAAAAAACAAAGACCATATGATTCTCTCCATCCATGCAGAAAAAGCTTTTGATAATATCCAGTATCCCTTCATGATCAGAACACTTAAGAAAATCGGTATAGAAGGGACATTTCTTAAGCTGATAGAGACCATCTACAGCAAACCCACAGCCAATATCATATTGAATGGAGTTAAATTGGAATCATTTCCACTCAGATCAGGAACCAGACAAGGCTGCCCATTGTCTCCATTGCTTTTTAACATTGTAATGGAAGTTTTAGCCACTGCAATTAGGGAAGAAAAGGAGATCAAGGGTATCCATATAGGGTCAGAAGAGATCAAACTTTCACTCTTCGCGGATGATATGATAGTATATCTGGAAAACACTAGGGACTCTACTACAAAACTCTTAGAAGTGATCAAGGAATACAGCAGCGTCTCAGGTTACAAAATCAACATTCATAAATCGGTAGCCTTTATATATACCAACAACAGTCAAGTTGAAAAAACAGTTAAGGACTCTATCCCATTCACAGTAGTGCCAAAGAAGATGAAATATTTGGGAATTTATCTAACAAAGGACGTGAAAGATCTCTATAAAGAGAACTATGAAACTCTAAGAAAAGAAATAGCTGAAAATATTAACAAATGGAAAAACATACCATGCTCATGGCTGGGAAGAATCAACATAGTTAAAATGTCTATACTACCCAAAGCAATATATAATTTCAATGCAATCCCTATTAAAGCTCCACTGTCATACTTTAAAGATCTGGAAAAAACAATACTTCGTTTTACATGGAATCAGAAAAAACCTCGAATAGCCAAGACATTACTCAGAAATAAAAACAAAGCAGGAGGAATTACGCTACCAGACCTCAGACTATACTACAAATCAATAGTGATCAAAACAGCATGGTATTGGCACAAAAACAGAGAGGTAGATGTCTGGAATAGAATAGAGAATCAAGAGATGAATCCAGCTACTTCCCGTTATTTAATCTTTGACAAGCCAATTAAAAACATTCAGTGGGGAAAAGATTCCCTATTTAACAAATGGTGCTGGGTGAACTGGCTGGCAACCTGTGAAAGACTGAAAGTGGACCCACACCTTTCACCATTAACTAAGATAGACTCTCACTGACTGGATCAAAGATTTAAACTTAAGACATGAAACTATAAAAATACTAGAGGAGAGTGCAGGGAAAACCCTTGAAGAAATTGGGATGGGCGAGTATATTATGAGGAGGACCCCCCGGGCAATTGAAGCAGCTTCAAAAATACACTACTGGGACTTGATCAAACTAAAAAGCTTCTGCACAGCCAAGTACACAGTAAGTAAAGCAAGCAAACAGCCCTCAGAATGGGAGAAGATATTTGCAGGTTATGCCTCCGACAAAGGTTTATAACCAGAATCCACAGAGAACTCAAACGCATTAGCAAGAATAGAACAAGGGATCCTATCACAGGCTGGGCAAGGGATTTGAAGAGAAACTTCTCCGAAGAAGACAGGCGTGCGGCCTTCAGACATATGAAAAAATGCTCATCATCTTTAATCATCAGAGAAATGCAAATCAAAACTATTTTGAGATACCATTTAACTCCAGTGAGACTAGCCTATATCACAAAATCCCAAGACCAGAGATGTTGGCGCGGATGTGGAGAAAAGGGAACACTTTTGCACTGCTGGTGGGAATGCAAATTAATACATTCCTTTTGGAAAGAGATATGGAGAACATTTAGAGATCTAAAAATAGATCTGCCATTCAATCCTGTAATTTCTCTACTGGGCATATACCCAGAAGACCAAAAATCACGTCATAACAAAGATATTTGTACCAGAATGTTCATTGCAGCCCAATTCATAATTGCTAAGTCATGGAAGAAGCCCAGGTGCCCATCGATCCATGAATGGATTAATAAATTGTGGTATATGTACACCATGGAATATTATGTAGCCTTAAAGAAAGATGGAGACTTTACCTCTTTCATGTTTACGTGGATGGAGCTGGAACATATTCTTCTTAGTAAAGTATCTCAAGAATGGAAGAGAAAGTACCCAATGTACTCAGACCTACTATGAGACTAATTTAGGGTTTTCACATGAAAGCTATAACCCAGCTACAACCTAAGAATAGGGGAAAGGGGGAAGGGGAGTGGAGGGAAGGGGCAGGTGAGTAGAGGGAAGGGGATTGGGGGGATTACACCAGCGGTGCATCTTACAAGGGTATATGTGAAACTTGGTAAATGGTCTGTGAAGCTAGTGAATGATGCCCCATGATCATATCAATGTACACAGCTATGATTTAATAAAAGAAGAAAAAAAAAAACCACAAAGATGGATACCCAGATCATCTAAAACATCTTTATTCAACTGAAGAGGAAGGACTCAAGAATCAACAAAGAAACGTGAACCAGCCTTTGTCAGGAGAACAAGTTGACCAGCTTTTGTCTGAAGAACATGTAGCATTGACCAGGCTTTGTCACAGGATCACTGTAGTTTTGACCAGCCAGAAAAACAATCTAGTAAAATAGTAAAGCCCTTTAATATTAGAAAGAAAAATAAAAAGAAAACATCAAACCAAAAAGCACAAGAAAAGTATGAACAGATACAAGCTAAGCATGCTGTAAGAAACAAGAATTTGAGGAGGAAAACAGGAGAGAGAAGAAGCTCAAAGGCACTACAAAGGGAAGAAAATGGAAGTGTTCAAAATATTAACCTAATTCTAGATAAAATCAGCACATTGTACCCAATAAATGCACTAAGGTATATATGATCTATGCGTTTATGATTTAATAAAAAAAAATATTAAGCAAGAAGACCAAAAAAGGGTCAACCAAACTTGAATTTACAGATGGAGTATCTTCTTTAAAAAATACAAGGAAAACATCAGACATTTTGTGCTTACAGGTTAAAATATCTGTAGTCCATTGAGTTCTTTTGTACCTCCTAGCAGGGTACCTCCTAGCAGTGAATTACATTTGCCAACAAACTAGATTGCTAAACTGTATATAAAATGTCTAAATATTTTTATTTATTTATTTATTTTTTATTGAGACAGTCTCATTTTTTCACCCTCAGTAGAGTGCCATGGTGGCACAGCTCACAGCAGCCTCAAACTCTTGGGCTCAAGCAATTCTCTTGCCTCAGCCTCCTTAGTAGCTGGGACTACCGGTGCCCACCACAATGCCCAGCTCTTTTTGTTTGTTTGTTTAGCAGGAGCAGGCCGGGTTCCAACCCACCAGTTCCGGAGCATGTGGCTGGTGCCTTAACCACTAAGATATGGGCGCCCTGAATATTTTTATTTTTGTAAAAGAAACTTTTTTTATATATGTTCTACATACTATGACATGTTTCTTATTTATTTGCTTCTGAAGGAATACTGGCCTGAAGGACTGAAAGAACCTTCTATATGGGAAACAGGGTCAATCATGTAATACTTTGGTATCATATGAAATTTGTATGAAATACAAGTTTTGAAAATAAAATAAAATTAAAATAAAAACTTATGTGCAGGCCAGGCAAACTTATATGTTTACCTGAAACACAGGAAGTAGAGAAAATAAGACTGCTCAAGTTTTGACTAAAGATCACCAAAGTCACATAAGGGTTCTTTAGAAATACAATCTCTTAGGTATGCTTAATTTGTATTTGTTTTCTGGCATTGCCCCAATGTCAACTGATATTAGTAGCAACCAAAGAAACAATTTATAAAAAAAATCCACATAATCAGAACGTGGGAAAACCATTATTACAGAGTAAATACATCTAGAAAATATGTAACTCGTGTTGCAAAGGACTAGTTTCTCTACATAGCATCTATAAATCAATAAAGAAATAAACTTGATAGTAAAACAGGCAAAGATAACACAAAGAAAGAAGTACAAACAGCTGTTAAGCATGAAAAGATGCTCAACTTCACTGAGGAGAAAATGTAAACTGAAACCACACGCAGATACCATACCTCCCCATACAATTAGCAGAGATCAATAAATATGACGAATGCTGGTTGGTTGTAAGTGATCAGCACTCTCATTTTCCTATATTCCTGTAATAGTCTCTATGAAAGGCAACTGGCAGAATCTATAAAAAGCACATATTCTTTGAAAACAGCAGTTCTGCTAGAGTACTAGGAATTCATCCTACCAACATACTCATAATTCGTTATTCACCGAGCACTATTTGCAGCTGCAAAAAAATGGAGAACATCCTAACACTAATAAGGAATTTGTTAGATTATTGTACATCCCACAAATAAAAATACTATGAAGTTGTAGAAATGAGTAAGAAATACGCTCATATAATGGTCAGAAATGGTCACTAAGCTAAATTTAGTGAAAACAAGAAAACAGGAGACAGAACAAGAGTATGTTGTTGGTGGCTGGAATATATCCATTTAAACCTTTTTAATTTGGAACCATGTGAACATTGCCTATTCAAAATAATTTTAACATAAAGATTAATAAGTGTAAGTTTCTCTGAAAGTTAAAGCTAACACATACACACCCACACAAAATAAATAAGTCATAAATGCCATAAAAAAGACCAAGATGTTGGTTGCATTAATTTCCTAAAGCTGCAATAACAAATTAGCACTGAGTGGCTTCAAAGAAATGTATCGTCTCAAATTTTAGGAGGATGGAAGTCCTAAAGCAAGGTGTGTATTAGCACTGATTTCTCCTGGAAACTCTGAGGGAAAAACCTACTAATGCTCATCTCAGAGCTCCTGGTGGTTTCCGGTAATTCTTAGCATTCTTTTGCTTGCAGATACATCACTCTAATCTCTGCCTCCACCTCCTATCACCTTCTTCTCTTTGTGTCTGTATGTCCATTTCTATCTCTTATCAGGTCACTTTAATTAGATTCAGGTCCCACCCAAAGCTGATATGATTTCTTCTCTATCCTTAGTGATACATGTAAAGACCCTATTTCCACTTTTTTTTTTTTTGAGACAGAGTCTAACTTTGTTGCCCTTGGTAGAGTGCTGTGGCATCACAGCTCACAGCAACCTCCAGCTCTTGGGCTTAGGTGATTCTTTTGCCTCAGCCTCCCCCGTAGCTGGGATTACAGGTGCCCACCACAACACCCGGCTAGGAACCCTATTTCCAAATAAGGCGATGTTCTGAGGTTCTGAGTAGACATAAATGTAGGAGACAGTATTCAACGCACTGTATCCCTTACCCTTGCACTTTTTTTTTCTTTTTGAGACAAGAGTCTCAAGCTGTTGCCCTGGGAAGAGTGCTGTGGCATCATAGCTCACAGCAACCTCCAACTCTTGGACTCCAGTGATCCTCTTGGCTCACTTTTTCTATTTTTAGTAGACAGGGGTCTCACTCTTGCTCAGGCTAGTCTTGAACTCATGAGCTCAAGCAATCTACCCACCCCAGACTCCCAGAGTGCTAGGATTATAGGTGTGAGCTACCATGCCTGGTTTTACTCTTGCATTTTTTATCATTGCACTGGCTGTCTTAGCTAATGAAGTTAAGACAAGAAAAATAAATAAAAGGTGTAAGGATCAGAAAGAAATAGAATTATTACTCTTTGCATGTGATATGACTTGTCTATGTAGGAAACTCCAAACAATCTACAGATAAATAGCTAGAATAAGATAGTTTAACAAAGTATCTAAGATCAGATTACCAAATCAACTGCTTTTCTATATACCAACAAAAAGTAAAAAAAGTCATTAAAATAACTATTTATGGTAATGATAAAAATTAAGATACCAAGAGTAAATCTTTAAAATTATATGTAAAATTCCATATGGAGGAAATTATACAACTTTATTGAAACATATTAAAGAAGATGAAGTAAATATGAATTTATTTTAAAAACACCTATAAATCAATATGAAAGTAGTAACTCCAGGGCGGCACCTGTGGTTCAGTGGGTAGGGTGCTGTCCCCTTATACTGAGGGTGGCGGGTTCAAACCCGGCCCTGGCCACTGCAACAAAAAAAATAGCCGGGCACTGTGGTGGGCACTTGTAGTCTCAGCTACTTAGGAGGCTGAGGCAAAAGGATCACCAAAGCCCAGCAGTTGGAGGTTGCTGTGAGCTGTGATGCCATATAGCACTCTACTGAGGGTGATAAAGTGAGACTCTGCCTCTAAAAAAAAAAAAAAAAAGAGCAAATATACAGATTTTAATTTCATTAGCAGGCTCGGCACCTGTAGCTCAAGCAGCTAAGGCACCAGCCACATACACCAGAGCTGGCGGGTTCGAATCCAGCCCAGGCCTGCCAAACAACAATGACAACTACAACCAAAAATGGCCAGGCATTGTGGTGGGCACCTGTAGTCTCAGCTACTTGGGAGGTTGAGGCAAGAGAATCACTTGAGCCCAGGAGTTGGAGGTTAATGTGAGCTGTGACGCCACAGCACCCTTCCCAGAATGACAGCTTAAGGCTCTGTCTCAAAAAAAAAAAAAAAAAAAAAAAATTTTTTTTTCATTAGCAGATAGTTTTATTATAATCCTAAAATGGTTAAATAAGATATTTTTTAAAGGCTTGGTGCCCGTAGCACAGTGAGTAGGGCGCCAGCCACATACACTGAAGGTGGCAGGTTCAAGCCTAGCCCGGGCCTGCTAAACGACAAGATATTCTCTAAAAAATCTAAATAATGAAAAAGTCTTTCTTCTATAAAATGGATGTATTCTGTACAAAAGTGTATCCTGTTTAATGCATTCTTTTTTCTTATTTCGTTTTCTGAGAAAATTATTCTAGACCCTTTAGCAAAAATCTTTCAATCTTGTCCTGGCAATGGAGGCCCTGTCTATGGCAAATGTATCTTGCACTGTAAACCTACATCTTGCTTTTACTCTATAAACCTGCCTTTCTTTTCCTCAATAAACTTTGTTTCGTGCTCACCTTAAAAAAATCTTTCATATAAAATAAACAAAATTCATACAACCTTCTTGTCAATGACAAGGGTGGTAAATAGGGAAATATGACTGACTGACAATGAGGGGGGGAAAGTGATTAAGAGTCACCTAGGCTGGACACAGTGGCTCATGCCTGTAGTCCTGACACTCTGAGAGACCAAGGCAAGTGGATTGCTTGAGTTCACGAGTTCGAGACCAGCCTGAAGATGAGCCAGACCCTGTCTCTATTAAAAATAGAAAAACTGAAGCAAGAGGATTGCTTGAGCCCAAGAGTTTGAGGTTGCTGTGAGCTATGATGCCACAGCACTCTATCCAGGGCAACAGCTTGAGACTCTGTCCCAAAAATAGAAAGTCACCTAAACCAAAAGCAACTAAATTTGATTTGGAAGTATTTTTGTTTTACAACAGAAAATCGTTAAGCAGTTCACTCATGGGCTTAATACATTAAAACAAAGTAACTCCATAAATGAACTGAAAAAATTTTATACTTTAATTCCACAAAATTTTAACATTTTTATGTTCCAGGCATTAACCTAAGTGCTTTTAACCTTACCAATTCACTTCATCCTGAGAATAATCGACAAATCGGGCAGTATTAAGTTTCACACAAAAAGGTACCAAGGCACAGAACTGATTTGGTGAATGTCACACAGTTAAATATATGTAGTAACTGATAGTTTCTATTTGAACCCAAACAATAGACTTCCAGAATCCATGCCCTTAACCACTATGTTAGACTGCCTTCCTCTTATTATGAAGTCTGGGTGGAAGGGGAAGAGATGGAGAGCAGAAAAGAGGGAAAAGGAGAGCAGAAAGCAAAGGAGGCAATATTGATGTCTGCTAGAGCCTAAGAGACATACTCATTCACCAATATGCACTTTAATGTGTATGAAATCCTTCAGCTAAATAATAAAGCATTACAAGGGCGGCGCCTGTGGCTCAGTCGGCAAAGCGCCGGCCCCATATACCGATGGTGGCGGGTTCAAACCCGGCCCCGGCCAAACTGCAACCAAAAAATAGCCGGGTGTTCTGGCGGGCACCTGTAGTCCCAGCTACTGGGGAGGCTGAGGCAAGAGAATCGCTTAAGCCCAGGAGTTGGAGGTTGCTGTGAGCTGTGCGAGGCCAGGGCACTCTACCGAGGGCCATAAAGTGAGACTCTGTCTCTACAAAAAATAATAATAATAATAAAGCATTACAAAAACTTGCCAAAGTATTCTGATCATTCCACAAGTTTTAAATATAGACATTCTTTTTTTTTTTTTTTTTGTAGAGACAGAGTCTCACTTTATGGCCCTCGGTAGAGTGCCGTGGCCTCACACAGCTCACAGCAACCTCCAACTCCTGGGCTTAGGAAATTCTCCTGCCTCAGCCTCCCGAGTAGCTGGGACTACAGGCGCCCGCCACAACGCCCGGCTATTTTTTGGTTGCAGTTTGGCCGGGGCCGGATTTGAACCCGCCACCCTCGGTATATGGGGCCGGCGCTTTACCGACTGAGTCACAGGCGCCGCCCAATACAGACATTCTTAAATTCTTTCATCCTCATTTTCATCAGAGAACATCTCTTCCAAATCTGCCTTTAAAAAAAAATAAAATTTAGAGTTGGTCGCCATCTCGTGGTCTTTTATGGTGTTGCTACTGAAAGCTTCCAAAGAATCTGGGCTGACTTGCAGGAATAAACTCAATGTCACACCCCATCTGGGAGATGAGTTTACTTACAACTTTCCCTCAAACTGCACAAAAGCCAGTCATGTAACAAAACAAGTATCCTCATAATATTCTGAAAATTTAAAAAAATCAATGCAAAAAAAAAAAAAAAGAAAAAGAAAGTCAACACCAATCTTAGGGCTGATATTTGCCTACTTTTGATAATTGTGGTAACCTTCTTTGGACTCCTGAATTCATCTACATTATTTTTAAACGAATGGTGACCAAAACTGGGCACAATTCAGTCTACAATTGAAGGATCAAATCACATGCTCCAGAACCCTCCAGCTCTTGGGCTTAGGCGATTCTCTTGCCTCAGCCTCCCGAGTAGCTGGGACTACAGGCGCCCGCCACAACGCCAGGCTATTTTTTTTGTTGTTGCAGCTTGACTGGGGCCAGGTTCGAACCCGCCACCCTCGGTATATGGGGCCAGTGCCCTACTGGCTGAGCCACAGGCACCACCCTGCTGTAGGGCTTATTACATATCTCCTTTTTACATGTCAAGGAAGTTCTAGTTCAGGCATCCTCAAACTTTTTAAACAGAGGGCCAATTCACTGTCCTTCAGACAGTTGGAGGGCCGGACTATAGTTTAAAAAAAAAAAAAAAAACAATGGGGGCGGCGCCTGTGGCTCAGTCGGTAGGGCACCGGCCCCATGTACCGAGGGAACCGGGTTCAAACCCGGCCCCGGCCAAACTGCAACCAAAAACTAGCCGGGCGTTGTGGCGGGCACCTGTAGTCCCAGCTGCTCGGGAGGCTGAGGCAGGAGAATCGCTTAAGCCCAGGAGTTGGAGGTTGCTGTGAGCTGTGTGAGGCCACGGCACTCTACCAAGGGCCATAAAGTGAGACTCTGTCTCTACAAAAAAAAAAAAAAAAAAAAACACCTATGAACAAATTCCTATGCACCCTGCACATATCTTGAAGTAAAAAACAAAACCGGAACAAATACAATTCACACCGCTTCATGTGGCCCACGGGCTGCAGTTTGAGGACGCCTGTTCTGGTTGCTAAGAACTTTTTTAGCAATGAATATTCAATTTTATCAAATATATTTTCTATTGAGATGGTCATGATTATTCTCCTTTATTCTGTTGATATGGAACATTACATTATTGATTTCCTAATGTTAAATCAGTTTAATATTCTCAGGTATTAACTGGAACACCAATTTATGGCTTATTTTCTATTTTGTATATTCCTAGATGTGGTTTGCCAATATTTTGCTCAGGATTTTCTATCCATGTCCTATATTTCCATCTCTGTTCCTTTGTTTTACATGTATGAATGTTTAGTTTTATAAGAAACTACCAGTTTTCCAGAATGACTGTACCATTTTACATTTCCACCAGCAAAGAATGAAAGATCCAATTTCTCAGCATCCCTGCCAACATTTTCCCCCACTATTTTTTATTTTAATCATTCTAACAGGTGTGTAGTGATACCTCACTGTGGTTTTAAATTGCACTTCCCTAATGGCTAATGATACTGATCATCTTTTTTATGTGTTTGTCTTTTGTTGTTTGTTGTTGTTGTTTGTTTTGGTTTTTTTTTTTTTTTTTGGTTGCAGCTTTTGGCCGGGGTTAGGTTTGAACCCACCACCTTCGGCATATGGGGCTGGCGCCCTACTCGTTGAGCCACAGGTGCCACCCTATGTGTTTGCCTTTTATATATCCTCTTTGTTGAAATGATTCCTTGTACCTTTTGCTCATTTTCTAATTTATTTTATTTTATTTATTTTAAGACAGAGTCTCACCCTGTTGCCTAGGCTGGAGTGCAGTGGCACAATCATAGCTCACTGCAGCCTCAAACTCCTGGGCTCAAGCTATTCTGCCTCAAGTCTCCAGAGTAGCTAAGACTACAAGCACATGCCACCAGGCCCAGTTAATTTTTTTGTTTGTTTTGTAGAGACAAATTCTCATTATATTGCCCAGGCTCATTTTCTAATTTTATATTTTTTAAAATATTGAGTTTCCATAGTTCTTTATATATATATTCTAAACACTATTCCTTTGTCAGACATGTAGTTTGCAAATGTTTCCATATGAATTTTACAATAATCTTATCTATATCTACAAAAAAAATATTCCTGGGACTTTGATAGGAATGGCATAAAAACCTATATATCAATTTGAGGAGAACTGACATATTCACTATGCAGAGTTTTCCAATCTACAGGATTTCTCTCCATTTATTTGGATCATCTCTAACTCCTTTTATCTGTGTTGCATAGCTTTCAGCACACAAGTTCTGTACATTTTTTGTTAGATTTACATCTATTTCATTGTTTTGCATAATTGCAAATGGTATCTATCATATTTTTAAGTTTGGTGTCCATGTGTTCATTGCTAGCATTCAGAAATACAAGTGATTTTTGTATTCTTTTCTTGTATCCTGCAAACTTGCTAAACTCACATATTACTTCTAAGAGTTTCTTTATAGACTCCTTGGGATTATCTTCTTTTAAATGTATTTTCATTGTAAATTGACAAATTATAGTTGTATTATATATATATATTTATGGGGTACAAAGTGATGCTATGATTTATAAATACAACATGAAATACAGTCATTCATCACTTAATAATGAGGATACATTCTTAGAAATGCATCATTAAGTGATTTCATCTTTGTACAAATATCACAGAGTACACTTACACAAACCTAGATGGTAGAGCCTACTACACACATAGGCTATATGGTGTACAGCTCCCAGGCTACAAATGTGTACTGTACAGCATGTTACTATACAAAATACTATAGGTAATTATAACACAAATCATTAGGCAACAGGAATTTTTCAGCTCCATCATAATCTCATGGGATCACTGTTGTACACGCAGTCCAACGTTGACCTGAAACATCATTATGCAGTGCTTGTCTCTAATTAAATCAAGGTGATTAACATCTCCTTTACCTCAAAAACTTACTTTTATGGTGACAACATTTGAAATTGACTAAGTGATTTTGAACCTGAATGACACAGACTCATATTTTCTTTTCTCCAGTAGATTACTTACATTAAATAAACGAGATGAGATACTCTTGTCCATGTCTCACAATATAGGATCCCCTCCGATCAATAGTTCCTAGGATGCCAGAGCTAAAAGACTTTTCTGGAAGTAACCAAAGAACCTCAGTCTCACCTATTACACTAACAATTAATTGTTGATCAAGGCAGTCAACTGACTCTAACTATAGCAAAGACCCAGCTAGCTGGGGTAGAGGTCTGTAGTTTACCACGTAAACTTTATGCATTTGTATATATACATATGTATATGTATATAAACTTTATGTTTATGTATATACTTTATCCCAACCCTAAGCAATGAGAGGAAAGCAGGAAGATGCTGAAGGAATCTGGGAACTTTTACAGGTTTCCAAGTATAAATCCAACATAGGTATAATTCAAATTATGTACAGCAGTGGTCCTCAAATTTA
Source organism: Nycticebus coucang (assembly GCF_027406575.1). Lineage (NCBI taxonomy): Eukaryota > Metazoa > Chordata > Mammalia > Primates > Lorisidae > Nycticebus > Nycticebus coucang. The sequence continues at coordinate 69,887,132 of NC_069783.1, read as the reverse complement.
GCATACATCAGAATCACCAGAAGGGTTTGTTTTTGTTTTTTTTTACATCTGCCACTTCATTTATTTTTTTTTTTATTTGCAGGAGGAGTTGAAACAAATTTTAAGGGAGATTTTCATTTTTTTCCCCTAAACATGACTCACTCAAGTAAAACCAACTTAACTATAAAAATGTAGCAAAGTAAGGGGAAAGTAGCACAACAACCCAAGAAGCAAAGGTTGGGGAGGAAAGAGATGGGTGCAGTCCGCATATAACGTATGCATAAATGCCGTATGATCCATCTGCTCTGGACCGCCTCCCCAGAAGGCAAGCACAAGGACCCATTTTAAGAGGATGTTTTTCCCCCAAACATCTGAGAATGTTTCAAATTAAAGCTTAAGGTTAAAAAAGGAAAAAAAAGAAAACTAACCAAAAAGACCCAAACCCCATGAACCACCCAGCCATAACCACCTTCCTTAATCAATCATAGGAGTTTCTTTTCATTTTTATAAAAAGATTAATAAAAAATATTGAAAAAATTATTTTCTCATCTTATATTTGTAAAGATAATAGAATTCATAAGTTTCTTAGAAAACAGACCAGAAACTGCCCTCAGTTTCCACCCCTGTTGCTGAGAAGATCAGCAGGACTACAAAGTTATGGGATACTGGAGCTGCTGGTGGACAAGGGGAAGCCCAGCCCAGAAGAAATCAGAAAATATGGGCAAAGGGGCATGTAGGTAAGATGTGGTTAGGAGCAACTCCACGTGACACATGGCTGCACAGAAAAGGGGAACACAAGGTGGTTGGAAAGGCCTTAAACTCCTCCTTGACATACAAAACCAGTTTTTACAAAGATCCAAGCAGTTTGGTCCCAAACTGAGGTGAACACTTTAATGTTTATTCACATGCTTTGTTTTCTCTTTTAAGAATCAAAGTTGCCCAAATTAAATCTAATATTACTACATATGCCTAAAAAAGGGGTGAGGGGAAACAGAAGGGCTTTTAAAATCAGGACAGGGAAGAGATCGAAAACCATCAAAGTAGTCCTCTTAGCTCCAAATGAAATGAAATTAAGAACTGTTGGTTTCTGGGCGGCGCCTGTGGCTCAGTCGGTAGGGCACTGGCCCCATATACCAAGGGTGGTGGGTTCAAACCCGGCCCCGGCCAAACTGCAACCAAAAAATAGCCGGGCGTTGTGGCGGGCGCCTGTAGTCCCAGCTACTCGGGAGGCTAAGGCAAGAGAATCGCTGAAGCCCAGGAGCTGGAGGTTGCTGTGAACTGTGTGAGGCCACGGCACTCTACCGAGGGCCATAAAGTGAGACTGTCTCTACAAAAAAAAAAAAAAAAAAAAAAAGAACTGTTGGTTTCTAATAGGGAACAAATCAAAATCCAAACATCACTCTCCCTCCCTACCCCTTCCCCCACCCCTCACACCAACAACAAATGAGAAACACAGCTAAAGCCCAATTGTGTTCTGCTCCAGAGCTGGGCCTGACCCCAGGCTCCACTGCCAGCCTCCTCGGTCCAGTGGGACACAGCGCCAGGGATGCTTTCCTCTGTAGTAGGATTCTGCATGGACCAGAGGGTTTGTTAAAACACAGGATGCCACCCACCCTATTCCTCAACAGTTTCTTTTTCTGGGGTGTGTGTATTAGTCTGGCATGGGGCCCCAGATTTTGTATTTCCAACAAGTTCTCAGGTGATACTGGGAACTGCTGGCCCAGGGACCACATTTTGAGAACCACTGAAGAGAATATTCAAAAACAAGAGGGCGCCAGGAGAGTCATGCTATGTGCTTCTGTGCTATCTACTGCTACACAGAAGCTGATCTTCTCTGCTGCCCATAGACCAAGCCCCCTTCTATGTCTTTGCTCCTGGTGGGTTCTGCTGTCTGGAATTCCCTCACACCTGTCAATAGAAAAGAAGGCATGGCTGGGTGCCGGTAGCTCAGTGGTTGGGGTGCCGGTGCATGCTCCGGGGCTGGTGGGTTCAAACACAGCCTGGGCCTGTTAAAAAAAAAAAAATAGCCAGGCATTGTGGTGGGTAACTGTAGTCCCAGCTACCAGGGAGGCTGAGGCAAGAGAATCGCTTGAGTCCAAGTGTTTGAAGTTGCTGTGAGCTATGACGCTACAGCACTCTAGCAAGAGTGACAAAGTGAGACTCTATCTCAATTTAAAAAAAAAAAAAGAATATTCAAAAACATAACTCCCATAATACCTATCTAACCCCAAAGAAGGATTAAAAGGGAACAAGGAGAAATGTAAATATATTAATAGTAATAATTCAGTAGCAACAAATTACTTACGATTTAGAAAAAAAATTGTCTATTTTCCTTCTCTTTCCCTCTGTTTCCTTGGGCTAGTTTGGAAACTTTAGGGGAAAGAAAATGTTTTTTTCCTATAGTCAAAAGCCTTACTAAAGAGCCATTAAGGTCTATAATTCAACGAGAAGGCAACACACAGCAAGCAATTGAGAAGGCAAAGCCATAGTGGCATCCGAGCCAGGGTGAGGGTAGCACTGCCAGGGAAAGGGAGCACAAGGCAGCTTCTCACAGGCTGCAGACATCTGCTTCAAGACCAAAGAGTTCAATGATGCAACAACAGAAACTCAGGAATCATTACAAAATGCACAGTCGGCTGTCTCACCTGAACTCTTCATAGCTAAACAGAATTACATGTCTCAGGGGTCTAGGTGAACTAGGAAATCCTATCCAAGATTATGGGTATTATTATTTTTTAAGGGTTTGCCCTGAAGTTTTCACAGGAAATTCTCATTGAAGATTCTGCAGGGAGTGAGAGAAAGGTGAAGGGAAAAAAATCTTGTCACCTGATACTAGGCTGTCTACTATGCGTTTACAATGCTGAAATAAGTAAGCAGGAATTTTCCATGTTCATATCCTAAAACTGACGCCATGAAAATATATTTAGTGCCTAAGTAAGAAAAAGTAGTAGCAACATAAAATTAATTACAGTAATGTGATCACCATATTTTCATAGGCATCTTGCCCAAGGATATAGCTTAGATTTTACTTTAACCCTATGACAAGGGTCACAAAGGGGCCAAACCGGTAGCATAAATATTAGTAATTTATTTTTTTTTGATACAGAATCTTACTTTGTCACCCTCAGTAGAGTGCTATGGCATCACAGCTCACAGCAACCTCAAACTCTTGGCTCAAGTGATTCTCTTGCCTCAGCCTCCCAAGTAGCTAGGACTACAACCACACGCCACAACACCCAGCTATTTTTTGGTTGTAGTTGTCAATTGTTGTTTGGCAGGCCCGGGCTGGGTTTGAACCCACCAGCTCGGTGTATGTGGCTGGCACCCTAGCCCCTAAGCTACAGGTGCCAAGCCATAAATATTAATAATTGAAGTGACCAAGATAAAAAAAATTCAAAATAGGGCAGCGCCTGTGGCTCAGTGAGCAGGGCGCCGGCCCCATATACCAAGGGTGGCGGGTTCAAACCCAGCCCCGGCCAAACTGCAACAAAAAAATAGCCGGGCGCTGTGGTGGGCGCCTGTAGTCTAGCTACTAGGGAGGCTGAGGCAGGAGAATTGCCTAAGCCCAGGAGTTGGAGGTTGCTGTGAGGTGTGTGACGCCACGGCACTCTACTGAGGGCAATAAAGTGAAACTCTGTCTCTACAAAAAAAAAAAAAAAAAAATTCAAAATAGACTCAAACACTACTTCTGCTGAATAATGATTTAGGTATGTAACACAAGCATTTCTAACAGTAGAGATTACAAATTTGAAACAAACAAACAAAAAAAATACAAATTAAGGCCAGGAATGGTGGCTCATGCCTGTAATCTTAGCACTCTAGGAGGCTGAAGCAGGTGGATTGCTTGAGCTGAGGAGTTCCAGACCAGCATGAGCAAGTGAGAGACCCCATCTCTACTGAACAGAAAAAGTAACCAGGTGTTGTGGCAGGTGCCTGTAGTCCCAGCTACAGGGGAGGCTGATGTAGGAGGATTGTTTGAGCCTAAGAACTTGAGGTTGCACAACACTCTACCCAGGGAAACAAAGTGCGACTCTGTCTCAAAAAACAAAAACAAAAAAAAACCAGAAACAGGCTTTTATAATTTTTTGTTGTTGTTTGTTTTAGAGACAGCGTCTCACTTTGTCACCCTCAGTAGAGTGTTATTGCATCACAGCTCACAGCAACCTCCAGCTCTTGGGCTTAGGCGATACTCTTGACTCAGCCTCCTGAGTAGCTGGAACTACAGGCATCCGCCACAACGCCTGGCTATTGTTTTGTTGCAGTTTGGCCAGGGCCGGGTTCGGTATATGGGGCCAGCACCCTATTCACTGAGCCACAGATGACACCCTGGCTTTCATAATCTTAAAATTGGATTAGAAATATCAATATGGCCTCACACCTAATTTAAAAAAAAGAGAAAATACAAATTAAAAACAGGAAGACATAACTGTTAAATTTTTCTTATAGCTTATAATATCTTTGATATAATACTAAGAACTTCACATCTTTTCCCTTATACCAAGGTGTTAATGTGAGCTACTGCTGCTAGAACTGCATGCAATGTATGATAAAGAATTCAGCCCTGAATTCTTAAACTATGAGCAATATATATATATATTGCAGTATATGCACCAGCCCCATATACTAAGGTGGCGGGTTCAAACCCAGCCCCAGCCAAACTGCAACAAAAAAATAGCCGGGTGTTGTGGCTGGCACCTGTAGTCCCAATATATATATACATGTATATATGTATATATATATTGTTGTTGTTGTTGTTGTAACTGGCTGGGGCTGGGTTTGATCTCACCACCCTCGGTATGTGGGGCCAGCTCCCTACTCACTGAGCCACAGCTGTCAGCTGGATAGAGTGCCATGGCATCACAGCTCACAAGAACCTCAACATCTTGGGCTTAAGTGAGTCTGTTGCCTCCATCTCCCAAGTAGCGAGGACTACAGGCACCCACCACAACGCCCGGCTATTGTTTTGTTGCAGTTGTCGTTGTTGTTTTAGCTGACCCAGGCCAGGTTCAAACCCATCAGCCTCGGTGTATGTGGCCAGCACCCTACCCACTAAGCTACTGGCACTGCCACAATATTTTTTTTTTTTTTTTTTGTAGAGACAGAGTTTCACTTTATCGCCCTCGGTAGAGTGCCGTGGCGTCACACAGCTCAGAGCAACCTCCAACTCCTGGGCCTAGGCGATTCTCCTGCTTCAGCCTCCCGAGTAGCTGGGACTACAGGCGCCCGCCACAATGCCCGGCTATTTTTTTTGTTGTTGCAGTTTGGCCTGGGCCGGGTTTGAACCCGCCACCCTCGGTATATGGGGCCAGCGCCCTGCTCACTGAGCCACAGGCACCGCCCCACAATATTTTTTTTTAATTGAGTTTCACAAGCAAAAACAACCCTTCTTAAATACAGACTTTGTTTTTCAAACAAAGATAAAGGTTTTACATACTGATTTTTTAAATTAGGATAATTACTACAAAGGTATTTGTAGAATTATGCTGCTACAATGTTATAATATTTAGTTTTTAGTACTTTTACTTGTAGCTATCCATCTACATTGTTATTATTTATTAACTGAGAAATGCTAGTTCATTTTTGCAAAGTATAAAACCAAAGAGCTTGCCTTGAAATTTAGTCTTAAATTACAACATTATGGGAATGAAGTTAAGAACATAATTTTTTTTTTTTTTTTTTTGGAGACAGAATCTCACTATGTCGCCCTCGGCAGAGTGCCATGACGTCACAGCTCATAGCAACCTCCAACTCCTGGGCTTAAGCGATTCTCTTGCCTCAGCCTCCTGAATAGCTGGGACTACAGGCCCCCACCACAACACCCGGCTAAGGAGCATAAATTTTATTTCCAAAAACCAGTTGCAGAATATCAAAATGATCCACATTATTCCTTACCAAAAAAGGTTTTGCCTAAAAAAATGCATTTACTAGAAATGAGAACTGAATCTCATAAATGTGACACTCCTATAAAGAAATATTTGCAGTTTTTGGATAGGCTATAATATAAACCCAAAATGCCAAATCTCTGAGCTATTCTTCAGACGTAATCTGAGGCAAATAGTTCCCTTTGTATGGTATGTATAGGTTAATTTCTTTTAACACTTCAAAAGTGTCTTCAGCCCTAACCTACACACAGGAGGCCAGCAAGTTGTGCATACTATTAACCATGCAAAGCCTGAACTACCTGAAGTTCAAATATCAATATCTAATTCATGATCCTAATTACTATGTTGGTTACATTTATAAACTTTCAGCCAAAAATTACGCCTACTAAAATGTGCACTGAAAAGATTAAGTTCCTATCTGTTCCCTTTCAAATTTCCAAGGTTAACCTTGGAAACTACTATTTACTTTTTGGGAAGCACTGTCTATAATCAAGCTAATAAATTTTTACTCATTTTCATTAAATTTTAACCTTTTCTAATACATATAAATGAATCCTTGGTCAATAAATCTGAAAGTTCTTCACCCCATTAAAACACTTGTACACCACAAATATTGCTGTGTGTTATTATCTACATGTGTTTTAATTAGCTTAAATTGAAAATATCATAAATAATTTAAATTTGTAATGCAACTTGTCTTTTAAGTTCTCAGCCATATCTTCAATATGCTATGAAATAGTATTTCAAATTACATTTATATTTATTTATATATGTTTGTTTCTGTTTGAGGAACATAATTTTCGCTCTTAAAAAAAGGCAATGCTGGGCGGCGCCTGTGGCTCAGTCGATAAGGTGCCAGCCCCATATACCGAGGGTGGCGGGTTCAAACCCGGCCCCGGCCGAACTGCAACCAAAAAATAGCCAGGCGTTGTGGCGGGTGCCTGTAGTCCCAGCTACTCGGGAGGCTGAGGCAAGAGAATCGCTTGGGCCCAGGAGTTGGAGGTTGCTGTGAGCTATGTGAGGCCATGGCACTCTACCGAGGGCCCTAAAGAGAGACTCTACAAAAAAAAAAAAAAAAGAAAGGCACTGCTGGCTCGGCACCTGAGCTACACCTGAGCTAGGTGCCGAGCCAGCCACGTACACCAGAGGCGCCAGCCACACACACCAGAGCTGGTGGGTTCTAATCCAGCCCAGCCCACCAAACAACAATGATAACTACAACCAAAAAATAGCTGGGTGTTGTGGCGGGCGCCTGGAGCCCCAGCTACTTGGGAGGATGAGGCAAGAGAATCGCTTAAGTCCAAGAGTTTGAGGTTGCTGTGAGCTATGACACCATGGCACCCCTCTACCCAGGGCGACAGCTTGAGACTCTGTCTCAAAAAAAAAAAAAAAAAAAAAAGGCACTGCTTTAGGAACTTAACCTTCCATATAAGGTCTTAATACCTGGGACTTTTTTTTGCAAATGAATAACTATATATCATAATGCTATCCCTTATTTAATTCCCATTCAAAAATAAACCCTAGTATATCTTTTCTCCATATTAGCTATGGTATATATTATATACAATTAATTTTAAAAAGGCATCTTAATTTGTTGGTTTTAAAATAGCATTGTTGTTTGCATACTGAAATATAGAAATATTCTTTACTTCCATAGGCAACACACAAAATGCCCTCTACTCTCCACTTCTTTTTAAGAGTGAAAGGACCTTTTTATTTCCCTCCAACTCCTGGGCTTAGGCAGTTCTCTTGCCTAAGGTGTTCACCAGTTGCAGTCTACTACAGCCCTGTACTAACATAGTCTCTGCATTCTCAGAGATTTTAAGTCTTTAAACACTGGAAATGCAGATTTATGTATGGAGTGGGCTGCCTTATTTTAAAGTATTGGCAGCCAATTCAAAAACAAATAAAACAAATGATTCATAACCCATCAATTTGGGACTTCTTTCCCAAACTGCCTCCCAACACCTATCATGAAATTTATGTCTACCAGTATCCACCTATATTCATAGTAAAACTAGCAAAGCACAGAGCAGTCTTCTTACACACAAATGCCTCCCCTCTTCAGCTATGGCTTAACAGTTGCAGAGCACTCAGTTGCTTGTAAAAAGTCTAACTTTTTTTGGTTTTGCTTTTGCTTTTCTAATGGCCTCAACTCCTTACTTTTTGTCATCTGAGCTGCTCTTGTTCTACAACAGAGCTCAAAACTGAGCTAATCAAAAGAGTTTAGCAGTTCTAAACTAAACCTATAGTTTAAGCTTAAAAAATGATAATAATAAACAAGAAAGCTACTGTAATGAAAAATTCTTGTTCTACTTTTACAGCTGGTTTGTATCATAACTCTTTTTTTTTTTTTTTTTTTGGCCGGGGCTAGGTTTGAACCCGCCACCTTCGGCATATGGGACCGGTGCCCTACCCCTTTGAGCCACAGGCGCCGCCCTGTATCATAACTCTTAAATACACGGCACATGTTCTGTCTACCTGAGGAGGAATTAGCAAAGCTATTCTCCCCCAAGAAAAGTAAAAAACTGGGAGGATGGGTGGAGGGAGGGTAATTGATGGGACCACACTGACGGTGCATCATACAAGGGTACATGTGAAATGTACTAGATGTAGAATATAAATGTCTTAACACAATAACTAAGAAAATACTGTGAAGGCTATGTTAACTAGTTAGATGAAAACATTTCCAATTGTATATAAAACCAGTACACTGTACCCCACGATTGCATTAACGTACACAGGTATGATTTAATAATAAAAAAAAAGAAAAGTAAAAATCTTACAGAACAAAAATACTTAAGCAACCATGATATGTAAACAAATAAGGCCTGGTACAGTGACTTACACCTGTATTCCTAGCACTCTGGGAGGCCGACACAGGAGGATCCCTTGAAATCAGAAGTTGGAGACGAGCCTGAGCAAGAGTGAAAAATTAGCCAGGTGTTGTGGCAGGTGCCTGTAGTCCCAGCTACTAGGGACCCTGAAGCCAGAGGATCACTTGAGCCCAAGAGCTGGAGGTTGCTGTGAGCTATATGACTCCACAGTACTCTACCCAGGGTGACAAAAATAAATAAATTGCTGTGCCTTCCTATTTCATTTTCTTTTACCCTTTTATTCTTTTATATTATTGTTTTATTTAAGTTTTGAGAATTGAAGTTTTAAACATTATCTTTTTAGCCGAGCGTTGTGGCGGGTGCCTGTAGTCCCAGCTACTCGGGAGGCTGAGGCAAGAGAATCGCTTAAGCCCAGGAGTTGGAGGTTGCTGTGAGCTGTGTGAGGCCACGGCACTCTACCAAGGGCCATAAAGTGAGACTCTGTCTCTACAAAAAAATAAATAAATAAAAATAAACATTATCTTTTAAAGATTCTTCAATGTACCTAAAAATGTTCATTGTAATAATAATAATCATTTATTGACACTTGGTACAAATTAGGCACTACAGTCAGTAACTTACAAGCATTATTTCACTTACTCCTCATAAAACCCTGTGAGGTAAGTACAGATTGGACTAATTTTACAGACGAGGAAATTGAATTTCGAGAGGCCCCTGTGTGTGCTCTTAGAACACTCTACTCCTGCCTCAAAACTAACGGCTAAACACCCAACAGTACTCTCCTGAAAAATATGGGTATATGCAATGAGATAAAGCACAGGGACATTTTGGTTAAATGATTACAAAATATCACGTAGAGAAACTCAAATTTTGGATCAAATGTTGTTAATATTTATACAATTTACAGTACTGGTTATCATAAGGCATTTGCAGATGGCAAAGGGGTAAATAACATTTCTTTTTTTTTTTTTTTTTTTTTTAATTTGGCCGGGGCTGGGTTTGAACCCGCCACCTCCAGCATATGGGACCGGCGCCCTACCTGCTGAGCCACAGGCGCCGCCCTAGGGTAAATAACATTTCTATAATCCTGGATGAACAGAACCAGTTAACACGGATCTAACAAAAGAGAAATTTTTAAAGACAACTAGTTTTGAAAAAATGGGATGTATATTTGTTCAGATACAGGTTAAGCTTCTGCAACAATGGCTCCAAAATAAGATGGCTTAAACAAGAACAAAGTTTATTTCTTTTCCAGTTTAACTGACTAGACATAAGCTAGCACTAGAGGCTTTGTTCTGTGAAGTGTAAGCCTCCAGGTTCCTTCTGCCTTGTTGCTCACGTTTCCCTTGCCTGCATGGTTGAAGTTAGCATACCACATAAGTCAACATGATGGTCCATGTAAAGGGAGAGCATTCCCAGTCCTTCCAAAGCTGCAGTCCCCAACCCCTAGGCACCTCAACCCCAGGGCCATGGACCAGTACTGGTTCTGGTCTGTGGCCTGTTAGGAACCAGGTAGCACAGCAAGAGGTGAGTGGTGGGTGAGCAAGTGAAGCTTCACCTGTATTTCAGCCTCTCCCCATCACTTGCGTCACCACCTGCTGTATTCTCAGCTACTTGGGAGGCTGAGGAGGCAGAAGGATAGTTTGAGCCTGCAGTGGGTTACGATGATACCATTGCATTCCAGCCTGGGCAACAGAGTGAGACCTTGCTTTAAATTAAAAAAAAAAAAATGACATACAAATGACCAAATGACCAACAAGTATATATAAAAAAAAATGCTCTCAACATTACTAGACATCAGAGAAATGCAAACCAAGACTATAATGAGATATCATCTCACCTCAGTTTAAATGACAGGCAATAACAAATACTGGCAAGGATCTGGAGAAAGGGGAACCTGGTATGCAAGGGTGGGAATGTAAATTAGTGCAACTATTACAGAGAACAGTGTGGAGATTCCTCAAAAAACTAAAACTAGAACTATCATACGATCCAGCAATCCCACTACTGGGTGTATATTCAAAGGAGAGGAATTCAGTATATCAAAAAGATACTTCCATGATTTATTGCAGCACTATTCACAACAGTTAAGATCTGGAATCAACCTAAGTGTCTATCGATGGATAAATGGATAAAAAAACAGTGGAATTGGCTGGGCGCCTGTGGTTCAAGAGGCTAAGGCGCCAGCCACATACACCTGAGCTGGCGGGTTTGCATCCAGCCCAGGCCTGCCAAACAACAATGACGGCTGTAACCAAAAAATAGCCAGGCATTCTGGCAGGTGCCTGTAATCCCAGCTACTTGGGAGGTGGAGGCAGAATTGCATGAGCCCAGTAGTTGGAGGTTGCTGTGAGCTGTGATGCCACAGCACTCTACCTAGGGTGACAGCTTGAAGCTCTGTCTCAAAAAAAAAAAAAAAAAAACACAGTGGAACATATATATAATATATTATAAAGACACACAAAAAAACAAATGAAATCCTGCCACTTACAGCAATGCGGATGGCAATGCAGAACATTATGTTAAGTGAAATAAGCCAAGCACAAAAGACACATTTTGCATGTTCTTTACTACTTATGTGGGAGCTGAATATTAAAAACAATTTATCTTGTGGAGACAGAGAATGTAGAAAGATGGTTAGTTACCAGAGGCTGGAAAGAGTAGCAGGGGGTGGGGGATAAAGCAGAGATGGTTAATGGGTGCAAAAATAGAGTTAGATAGTTATACAGAATGAACACTATTTGATAGTATAACAAAATGACTATAATTGACAGTGGGTGTGGTATATTTTTAAAGGAACTAAAAGAGTAGAATTGGAATGTTCATAGTGATAAATGCCTGCGGTAATGGATATCCCAATTACCCTGATTGGATTAATTCACATTGAACATGCATGCCTGTATCAAAACATCACATGTACCTTATAAAGATATATAACTATTATATACCCATAATAATTAAATTAAAAAAAAAATTTTTAATTAGTGGGCTTGGCGCCCATAGCTCAGTGGTTGGGGCGCCGGCCACCTGACGGGGGCCTGCTGGATAACAATGACAACAATAACAAAAAAATAGCCCGGCGCTGTGGCAGGTGCCTGTAGTCCCAGCTACTTGGAAGGCTGAGGCAAGAGAATCGCTCAAGTCCAAGAGTTTGTGGTTGCTTTGAGCTGTGATGCCACGGCACTGTACCGAGGGCAACATAGCGAGACTCTGTCTTAAAAAAAAAAATTTTTTTTTAATTAGTGATAAGAGTACCATTGCTTTACATGTCTGTCTTCGGTCTACTGCAATATCTGGAAAACTCTACCATACACTTGTGAGAAAAATGCAAATAGCACACCAGTATTATTATGAAAAGGGTCTCATGCAGCCCCAGTCCACACTTTGAGCACAATTCATCTAGTCACAGTTTACACCAAGCGTCCTCAAACTTTTTAAAACAGGGGGCCAATTCACTGTCCCTCAGACCGTTGGAGGGCCGGACTATAGTTTAAAAAAAAAAACTATGAACAAATTCCTATGCACACTGCACATATCTTATTTTGAAGTAAAAAAACAAAACGGAAACAAATACAATCACACCGCCTCATGTAGCCCGTGGGCCGCAGTTTGAGGACCCCTGGTTTACACATACAAAATGTTTAGATACCTCCTTTCTCAGAGTCTCTCGCCTACCCTTTTGCAGCCAGGTGACTTTAGTCCACAGCAAGAGACAGGCTCTGATTTCCAGGTTACCAGTAGAGAGGAAGAGTAAGGTATGAGCCAGAAGGTTAGGTGAAAGCCTATATATTAAACTGTGGAGCCCTTGGGCCCTGTGCAGAAGAGTTCACAAAGTAGCCCTGAGACTACTATCCTTTGAAAGTCCTGCTTGCAAGCCTGGCTTGTGGCTAATGCCTCAGAACTTTTATTTCAGTTCATTCTCTAACTGATAAGAGTAGCTCAGGGTGGCGCCTGTGGCTCAAGGAGTAGAGTGCAGGCCCCATATACCAGAGGTGATGGGTTCAAACCCGGCCCCAGCCACAAACAGCAAAAAAAAAAAAAAAAAGTGGCTCACTGTGCCTGAACATTATCTATGTGGTTTAGGCTGAATTTCTGCTTTCCTTCTAGGAGTCTGGAATTTTGGTACATGCTAGGCAGAGAAAGCCTGTGTGATCAGCCCCCAACAAAAACCTTGGGCATTGAGTCTCTAATGAGATAATACTTCACATGTGCGATCATAACTATTAAGCACAGCCTCTATAACTCCACTGAAAGAGGACTCTTGGCAGCTTGCACCTGGTTTCCTCCCAACTCCACTTCATGCATCTTTTCCCTTTGCCAATCTTGTTGTCTATCCTTTTCTTGTAATACAAAGTAGCTGTGAGTACAGCTATATGCTGAGTCCTGCAGATCCTTCCAGTGAATCACTCAAGCGGGATGCAAGCAATCAGAGAACAAGAGAAAGCTCTACAAAATTAAAAATATGATGACCCAAATGAAATAATGAATTCAAGGGCTAAAAGAGTTGAAAAGATGTCCAGAGAAGCTGAAAAACATGAAGAGAGATGAAAATATATGAGAGATGACAAAAAAAAATTAAGGGATTAATCTAGGCAGTCCAAAATTCAACTAAATAAAAGGAAAAGAGCATAAATGGAAAAGGGGAAATTACCAAAATAAATTTCACTATTTCACCACTCAAAGACAAGTGGGTGAATCCTCAGATTGAAAGGACCCCCCTAAGTGCAAAGCACAATGAATGAAAAACAGAATCACACCAAGGATACATAATCATAAAATTTCAGACCACCAAAAGAAGACACTAAAAAGCTTTCAGGGGCTGGGTGCCTGTAGCTCAAGCATCTAGGGCACCAGCCACATACACCAGATCTGGCGGGTTCAAATACAGCCCAGGCCTGCCAAACAACGACAATCCAACCAAAAAATAGCCAGGCATTGTGGCGGGTGCCTGTAGCCCAACTACTTGGGAGGCTGAGGCAAGAGAATCACTTAAGCCCAAGAGTTTGAGGTTGCTGTGAGCTGTGATGCCACAGTTCTCTTCCCAGGGCAACAACTCGAGACTCTGTCTCAAAAAATAAAAATAAATAAAAATAAAAAGCTTTCAGAAAATTCCCATATAGAAAGGAACAGGAAACTTAATGATATCAGATTCCTTAATAGCAATACTAATAGCAGAAACAGTAGAATTAAATCTTTAAAATTCTGTGGAAAAATCTGAACTATATACTCAGCCAAATCATAAGCACGTATAAAGACAGAATAAAGGTATTTTTAAGACGTGCGGGCGGCGCCTGTGGCTCAAGGAGTAGGGCGCCGGTCCCATATGCCGGAGGTGGCGGGTTCAAACCCAGCCCTGGCCAAAAAAAACACAGACACACACACAAAAAAAAAAACATGCAAGGACTCAGAAAATTTCTCTTAGAAAGCAACTGGACTAAGTGCTTCAACAACAAAAGTAAACCAAACCAGCTTTTAGATAACAGAGGATCAAAACCAGGGGAGAGGTTAGATAACAGAGGAGCAAAACCAGGAGAAAAGTGAGCAAAGTCCCAGGACAAAAGCTATCCACCAAACCTAGACAACTGTATTTTCTAGTCCCTCTATTAAGAATTCCATTTGGGGGGCCGTGCCTATGGCTCAAAGCAGTAGGGCGCTGGCCCCAGCCCCGGCCTAAAACTGCAAACAAAAAAAAAAAAAAAAAAGAAATCCATTTTAACAATCTTATTTTTATTTTCATATAGCTCTTTCTTATTCTCTGATGGTTTCTTTCCATAGTAAGTAGTTCTTGTTTTATAGGTGCAATTTTTTTTATTATCTTTTTAAAGATAGTAATACTTAGGTTTGTTGCTAACCTAGAACCAGACCAGATTAGAGTATGAAGAATGGGAGCTATAGGAAGGAAGTTTTAAGGAAAAAATGAAACTTATAAGTCCTTACTTTTTTTTTCTTTGAGACACAGTCTCACTCTGTCACCAGTGGTAGAGTACCATGGCATCAGCCAAGCTCATTGCAACCTCAAACTCCTGGGCTCTAGTGATCCTCCTGCCTGAGCCTCCCAAGTAGCTGGGACTACAGGTTTGTGCCACCACCCCAGGCTATTTTTGATATATATGTATACATACATACATACATACATATATATATATATATATATATTTTTTTTTTTTTTTTTTGTAGAGACAGAGTCTCACTTTATCGCCCTTGGTAGTGCCGTGGCGTCACACAGCTCACAGCAACCTCCAACTCCTGAGCTTAGGTGATTCTCTTACCTCAGCCTCCCGAGTAGCTGGGACTATAGGTGCCCGCCACAACACCCGGCTATTTTTTTGTTGCAGTTTGGCTGGGGCTGGGTTTGAATCCGCCACCGTGGTATATGGGGCCAGCGCCCACAGGCACCACCCTATATACATTTTTTTTTTGAGACAGAGTCTCACTATGTCACCCTTGGTAGAGTGCCGTGGTGTCACAGCTCACAGCAACCTCACACTCTTGGGCTTAAGCGAGTGTTGTGGCATCACAGGTCACAGCAACCTCCAACTCCTGGGCTTAAGCGATTCTCTTGCCTCAGCCTCCCATGTAGCTGGGACTATAGGCACCTGCCACAATGCCTGGCTATTTTTTGTCGTTGTTGCAGTTGTCATTGTTGTTTAGCAGTCCCAGGCTGGGTTCGAACCCACCAGCCTCGGTGCATATGGCTGGCGCCATAACCACTGTGCTACAGGAGTCAGAGCCTAATTTTTCTATTTTTATTTATTTTTAGAGACAGTCTCATTTTGTTGCCCTGGGTAGAGTGCCATTGCGTCACAACTCATCACAGCAACCTCCAACTCTTGAGCTTAGGCAATTTTCTTGCCTCAGCCTCCCCAGCAGCTGGGACTACAGGCGCCTGCCACAACGCCCAGCTATTTTTTTTGTTGCAATTTGGCTGGAGCAGGTTTTGAACCGCCACCACGGTATAGGGGGCCGGCGCCCTACTCATTGAGCCACAGGCGCCGCCCATAATTTTTCTATTTTTAGTAGAGACAGGGTCTAGCTCTTGCTTAGACTGGTCTCAACCTCCTGCCTCAAGCATTCCTCCCTCCTCAGCCTCCCAGAGTGCTAGGATTATAGGTATGAGCCCAGATCCTTCCATTTGTTGGACCATTTCAAGACACTGCACCATTTGGGCACCTGTAGTCCCAGCTAAAAAATTAACTATGGATGATAGAAATTAGGTAAATTAGTCTACATTTGGCTCAACGGCTTATCATGTCATAATAATATAATATAATATAAAAACAAAATACTGGGCTTGGCACCTGTAGCTCAAGCAGCTAAGGCACCAGCCACGTACACCAGAGCTTGCAGATTCAAATCCACCCTGGCCCGCCAAACAACAACAGCTGCAACCAAAAAATAGCCGGGCGTTGTGGTGGGCGCCTGTAGTCCCAGCTAATTGGGAGGTGAAGGCAAGAGAATCGCTTAAGCCCAGGAGTTGGAGGTTGCTGTGAGCTGTGATGCCACAACACTCTATCCAGGGCGACAGCTTGAGGCTCTGTTTCAAAAAAAAAAAAAATACTGATTTAACCAAATGTTGAGATAGACTCTAAATCAGGAGGACGGAAGAAGTGGATGTAGAATAAAGAGTCAAATCCTTGCTTTAAGTTATCAATTCTCGGTTATCAAAAAAAGTGCATAAATAATATCTAAATAATTTAGGTCAAGAGTGATCATAAAGTATACAGTATACCTTTTAGAGGTAAATACTAGACAAGAAAACAAAAAGAGTTCAAAGCAGGTGCCCGGAGGGAGAGAAACAAGGAGTAAGGAGGAATCTCAAGAGTCTCAAATTTTTGTGGTAGATGTTCAAGAACTGTTTTATATGTTCATCCAGGTACATGTATGACTTTGATTTTAAGGGGGTTTTTTTGCTGTTGTTTGTTTTTTTGAGACAGAGTCTCAAGCTGTCACCCTGCCATAGAGTGCTATGGCATCATAACTCACAGCAACCTCCAACTCTTGGGCTTAAGCGATTCTCTTGCCTCAGCCTCCCAAGTAACTGGAACTACAGGCGCCCACCACAACGCCCGGCTATTTTTTTTGTGGCAGTTTGGCCAGGGCTGGGTTTGAACCTGCCACTCTCAGTATATGGAGCCAGCGCCCTACTCACTGAGCCACAGGCGCGCCTGTAGACTGGAAAGTTTTACACCTTACCTCTTGCCTAAGCATTCCAAATGATTTCTACCTTATCCAGCAAGAACATTATACTCAACATTTCAATTATAAAGAAAACTCTTCCTTTAATTCTTTTCTTCAATGTTATGACCAATGTTCATCTCATTTTCTTATTCTCTCTTTCTGTGCTAATCACTTTTTAGAAAAAAATACTTTTATCGAGGATGCTCTCCATATATTCATAAGAAAAGATCTCTCTGGGCGGCAACTGTGGCTCAGTGAGTAGGGTGGCGGGTTTAAACCCAACCCTGGCCAAACTGCAACAAAAAATAGCTGGGCATTGTGGCGGGTGCCTGTAGTCCCAGCTACTCGGGAGGGTGAGGTCAGAGAATCGCCTAAGCCCAGGAGTTGGAGGTTGCTGTGAGCTGTGATGCCCAGGAGTTGGAGGTTGCTGTGAGCTGTGATGCCAGAGCACTCTACCGAGGGTGATAAAGTAAGACTCTATCTCTAAAAAAAAAAAAAAGAAAAGAAAAGATCTCTCAGATATTTCGTCAAATGGAAGCAGCAGTGGCAGAAACCTGAAAATACATATAAGAAGAAGAATATGTAAATCTGTTTTCACTTGTATATGTATAAAATATCTTGGAAAGTTAAGCAATAGATTGGTAATAATAATTAACCAGGGTAGGTGTATTAGAGGAATCAGAATTGAAAAGATGAGAACAGGCAGAGACCTATACCCTGTTTTTTACTTTTTGATCTTTAACCCTGTGAAATTATTGCCTGTCCAAATAATTTTTTAAAATACCTATAAGTCGGACAATTAATGACAATTAAGGTTATGGGGGGGGAAGCAGAAAGAGGGATGGAGGGAGGGGGATGGGGCCTTAGTGTGTGTCACACTTTATGAGGGCAAGACATGATTGCAAGAGGGACTTTACCTAACAATTGCAATCAGTGTAACTGGCTTATTGTACCCTCAATGAATCCCCAACAATAAAATAAATAAATAAATAAATAAATAAAATACCTATAAGTCATACCACTTTATCTTGGTACAAAATTCAAGTATAATTATTTTCAAAATTTGGGGAAATACTGACAATAAAGAAAACAATGCCCCAAAGCTCCCATCTGCCCACAGGCAGGAGAAATGACAGAGAATACTTTATTGATTTGATCCGTGAGACCTCAACTACCCAAGCAAATTTTGGTACAAAATTCGAGCCACCTCAAACTGCAAAATGTTGCATGTTTAAGTCAAAAATGGAAGGCTCAAAGGTTTTGGTTTTGATACCAAAACCACAGCCCAACTCCTAAATGATTGTTGCAAGGAAATGTTGAAGTTTCAGAGACAAGGAAAAAAAATTAGCTAAGGCATTTCACTGAGAGATGACAAATACATTCTCAAAGCCTTCCAATTTAATGCTATTAAAAAATCAAAACACTTAACATTTAGGGTCAGAATATTCAAAAAGTTACTAAAGCATCTTATCATTATGTCCATCTATTTCCATAATAGTTTCTGATAATCCTGACACTTCAATAGCAAAAAATTAAAATTTTAAAACAACCTCTAAGGCCTTCAACCCATTCATCCCCTAATTTGCATAACTGACACTATTACCACTATTTCAGATTTGGAACCTGGGTATATAGTTGTGGGTGAAAGCAAGACTACGCAAACTGGGAGAAAAATAATCCTTCAAAATTAATTGAAAGCATTATCTATGGTTTTTTATTTTACTGTATTTTGCAACATTTCTTTAATGAAAGATGGTGTAATACCATAAAAGAGAGCCCATAATGTATTATTTAGGAAACAAAAGTGTCAGTGTTGTATTCAAATGATTACCCCAACATGGAAAATATTTTGAATGAGAAACAGCATACAATTCTACAAATCATCATAAATACAATGTACTTTAAGGAAAAAAAATCTCCAACAAAGTCTTTAAGCCATTCTATTTTCATAGACCAGTGGTAGTAAGTTTTCTTTACCACCACAATGTCCCCAGAGGCAAAAGTAAGGAAATACATTTTATACCTTCCCTTCCTAAAATACTCTTAAAATTTAAATAAGACACTAAGAACCCTGATATCTAGGGACTGCAAAATGACACCCAAATCCTTTAGGTTTATGCAAAAGATTTACAGAAAGGATAAATTAGCGGTGCTTTTTTATTTTACAAGAGAATTTCAGAGTAGCACTAGCCATTTTTTTTTTTTTTTATGTAGAGACGGTGTCTCACTATCGCCCTGGGTAGAGTGCCGTGGTGTCACACAGCTCACAGCAACCTCCAACTCCTGGGTTTAGGCGATTCTCTTGCCTCAGCCTCCCAAATAGCTGGGACTACAGGCACCCGCCACCTCGCCAGGGCCAGGTTTGAACCTGCCACCCTCATATATGAGGCCAGCGCCCTACCGACTGAGCCACAGGTGCCACCCAGCACTAGCAATTTTAAGGGATGCATTTAGAGTACTTAAGCTTTACCTAAATACTGAATAAAATACAGCAGCATTTGTACTTTCCAACCCTCTAGTAATAATAATTACTTTATTCTACAATCCCCCAATATGTTCCTATTTTTTTAAAAATCCATAATCTTTTGACCTCAAAAGGCAGTAGATAATCACAGCACCTTTTTCTCAAACCAGCAATCCCTTTCCCTATCCTTATAAGCTAAGAAATAGGCACTCCTGAGGATGGGTAAATTCACAGCTTCTAGATAACGGTGCAGACTGTGTGGTGGGGCACACTTATAACCTTGACTCATTTTGTGCAAAAAACAAAGTATGTAAACAAAACACGTGTAACCCCCTAATATTCTGAAAAAAAGAAAGAAAGAAAGAAATAGGCGCTCCTTTTCTCCTCAAACTAACCCAAGGGCCTGGAAAAGAGCAAAGCAATGTCACCAGAATTTGGACCTGGAAACCAGCGCCAAGACAGATGACATAACACCAGAGTGTTCCCCTTCTGCAAATGTCTACCATTCTGTCACTTCTGGCACCCATCAACTCACACACACCTCACAAAGATTAGGAGAGTACTGGTGTTCGTTTGCATTAAAAGCAATTCTCTTAATTACTCTGCGCTATCCGGAGGACCGAAGAGAGACTCAGGCCGGAAGGGTGAAAAGAGCTGATGCTGCTATGAAGTGCCCCCAGACTGGGACGTGAGCAGTGTCCCTTGTGATTCTTGGAACGTTTAAACCGCTGCAATAAACAGTCGGGCCAGCAGGGCAGACTCTAGCGCACTGGGGGACAACCTGAGGCCGCGTACGAGCGGGGCTGACTTTCCTCCGCTAAGGAGGGGATGGCGGCTGTGTGGGGAAGCTGGGGCTGGGGGTAGCTGTGGGGGAGATGCTATTCTCACCATTCCAAGATCTGGAACTTTGGGTGAAAGCATGCCTAAGTAAAGTGGAAAAGTAAAAATAATCTTCAAAAATTGATGACTCAAAACACTGTGCATGACTACTTTTTTATTATTCTCTACTCTTGAGAAATTTAATGAAAAAAACCTAGTACTGTGAAATAAAAAAGCTCAAAAGTTATTATTTAGGGAGAAAAATAGTCAATGTTGCGTTGAGATGACTACCCTGACACCAAAAAACTATTTTTGGATGAGCCAGAGTATATTACGCAATTCTACAATGTAATTTCCTTTTACAAGAGCTATCTTCAAAAAGAGCTCGAGCTCAATGGAGCTAGTTAACCGACACAGAAGCTATGATGCGACCTCTCAACTCCCCTTTCCAAAATACCGTGCAGTGTGGTCTCCCAAGACCGAACCGATCCGGACTCCCAGGAAGCTTTGCCCCGACTGCGAGGAAGTGAGCATACAATAAGTACCCAAGAGGGAGCCGGCCCAGCTTTTGCGTTTCGCAGCTCTTTGCTAACCGCCTGGCACATCCACACATGCAACTCGTTAAGTGCTAAAGACAGGCAGTCCGGGGAGGGCCAGTCAGTCACCAGGGGGAATCTGGACCCGATCATCCGGATCCTCCCGACCCCGCCGGCCCGCCCCTTCCTGCCCACCCCTGCCAGCTGCCCCGAACACCAGCGAGGGTGGGGAGAACCGGGGCAAAGGGAGAGCTCACCGCTTCAGTGGGTCCGAAACACGAGGCGCCGCTGCTGTTGCCGAGACGGGGCCGGGAGCAGTGGCCCGGGCTACCGCCGGGGTGGTAGTCCCCCCAGGAACGCGGTGCCCGGGCATAGCCAAAGGCGCGCCAGGCACAACCGCACGCTGCTCCTTGGACCCCAGGGCGCAGGGCTTTGCGCGACAGGCCCGCCCACCCCCGAGGTCAGCCAGTGAGAGCGGAGCGCGGGAAGCGGAGGCGGGGCGTAACGCGGGCCACCCACCTGGCTCTGCAGTTGAGCGCTGCCGCAGGCTCCGCGGTTCTTAGCACCAGCTAGCCGGGAGCTCTGCAGGTAGTGCAAGCAAGTTCCTCAAATAAAAGATCTGTGTAGTCTAAGACCTTCGGGACACACTTCTGATTTTGCGAGGCCTTTCTGTCCTTTTTTAGACAACTATTTTTTCGTTCTCTGTTTACAGAACCCCGATTGACAGCCAGCCGCAGTGCTTGGAGACACAAGGGAATGAGAAACAATCCGTATCGTGGAGCATCTCCCAGTCATTCCGACGGATGAGCAGATATGGCAACAGGTCAGTAAGGCGCATTCCAATATTAACAGTCATGTGACATGAGCAGGTGAGTGTGGCTAGGGGTGACTAAAAAGGCTTGTTACCCTAGAATTCCGGTGGCCATGATTCACAGTGAACAATCCATTGTCATTTTCTTTTCCTATTTATTTATTTATTTTAGAGACAACTAGGTTAATATATGTGACATGGTTAAAAATTTCAATTGCATCAAAAATATGTTTAGTGAAAAGAAAGTTCCATCCTCCAGGGTCCCCACTTTTTCTTTCTTCTTACAAATGCTTTCAAAGACATTATTGTAGTTAAAGAAAATTATATATGTGCACACTATATACATGTTCCTCCTCAAATTACACACACACACAAATGTGTGTACTCTGTATGTTCTTTTGCCAATTTGTTGAATGCTGGATTGTAAGGTAGGGAATTTAAAAATTCTGATATACAGAGTGGCCCATAAAGTTCGTTTGCAATTTAAAATTGTGTGCAACGCACATGAACTTTATGGCTACTCTGTATGTTGCCAAATTACTCTCCATACTGTTTCAGTTTTTGCTCCCATGGCAATTTATCAGGGGGCCTGTTTCAACACATCTCTATACAGCATGTTATCTAACTTAATTTTTAAATTTTCTTTTCTGTGAGTTATCTTCTTATCTTTGCTCATTTTTCTATTCATTTGTTGGTCTTTTACAAAATTGTAGAATATTGTGTATACACATAGACAATAAATCTATAAATGTATGAAATAATGAAATTAGACCATTGTGAATAAGTTGTGTGTCTTTACCCACCATGTTTTTAGGCTTTGTTTACTGTATTTTTTGCAATTAGTTATTTTTTATTTTCATATAGTCACTTTTTTTTAAATTGCCAGGGATTTTTTTGTTTTTAATCTTTATCGGAAAGAAAATTAGGAAGGTTAAAGTTAATTAATTTTTCCCAGTCATTCCCCTGGATCAGCAGTTCTCAACCTGTGGGTCACGACCCACAGGAACTGTATTAAAGGGCCGCGGCATTAGGAAGGTTGAGAACCACTGCACTGGATGAACAGAAAGTCTGTCACTATCCTCAAGATTTAAAAAATTCTTCAATGATTGCCTCTAGTTTGTTTGGTATATTTATAGTTATGGTATATCATATACTATATACACATCATAATAATATACTATGTAATGCAAATAATCTATAGTAGTAACAAAATATGTTATGACAAAGAAACAAATCAGGGCAAAGGATATAAATAGTTCTCCAAAAAGATATGCAAATGCCAATAAGCATTGAAAGGTACTGAATGTTTTGCATTAAGGAAATGCAAAACAAGGCCATGATCAAAAAGACAAACACTAGGACCTCAACAAACACTAGGCCATAAACAAAATAACTAATGTTGGTAAGTGTTATAGACTGAATTGTATCCCCCTAAAATTCATATGTTGAAGCTTTAACCTCCAATGTGACTGTATTTAGAGATAGGGCCATTAGTGAGGTAGTTAGGGTTAAATGAGTTCAGAGGGTGGGGTCCTAATCCAATATGACAATGGTTCCTGCAAGATGAGGAAGAGACACCAGGGATATGCACACAAAGAAAAGGCAATGTGGGGCAGCGCCTGTAGCTCAGTGAGTAGGGTGCTGGCCCCATATACCATGGGTGGTGGGTTCGAACCTGGCCCCGGCCAAACTGTAACAAAAAATAGCCAGGCGTTGTGGTGGGCACCTGTAGTCCCAGCAACTTGGGAGACTGAGGCAAGAGAATCACCTAAGCCCAGGAGCTGGAGGTTGCTGTGAGCTGAGATGCTACGGTACTCTACTGAGGACAACAAAGTGAAACTCTGTTTCTAAAAAAAAAAATTTTTTAAAGGCAATGTGAGGACATAGGAAGAACAGACCCATCTGCAAGACAAAGTGAGAGGTCTTGAGAGAAACCAAACCTGCTGATACCTTGAATTTGGACTTCTAATCTTCAGAACTGTGAGAAAATAAATTTCTGATATTTAAACTACCCAATCAGTGGTATATTGTTTTGGCAGCCCAGCAAACTAATATAGCAAGTCTATGGAGAAATTGAACCCTCATATACTGCTGGTAGGAATGTACAGCCACTTTGGAAAACAGTTTGGTAATTATTCAGTTAACATAGAGTTACTATATGATCCAGCAACTGTCCTCTTTTGTATATATTCAAGAGAAGTGAAACATATGTCCATACAAAACTTTGTACGTGAGTATTCATATCTGTATTATGCACCATGAACAAAAAGTGGAGGCAACCCATATGCCCATTAACTGATGAATAGGTAGAGCAATGGGATGTATCCATAGATTGGAACATTTTTCAGCAATAAAAAAAGGCTGAAGTACTGTTACATGCTACAACATCAATGAAGCTTAAAAACATTATGCTAAAGGAAAAGAGCCAATCAGTTAGGACCATGTTTTATATAATTCCACTTATATGAAATGTCCACCAATAGGCAAATCTATAGAAATGGAAAGTAGATTAGTAGTTGCCTAGGGCTGAGGAGTGGGATGGAGGAACTGGGGTAGTGCTAAAGGTTAGTGGTATAGGTTTCTTTTCGGGGTAAAGTTCTAAAATTGATTGTTGTACAACTCTATGAATATCCTAAAATTCATTGAATTGTACACTTTCAATGGATGAATTGTATGGTGTGCAAATTATATTGCAATAAAGGTGTTAAAAAAAGTCAATACCCAGACATTACTGAACAAGAGTCAATAATGTCTAAATATATGACCATATAGTTCATATATAAAGAAACTCAGAGGAATTAATCTTAGGGAAATTATTAGCCTTACAGAAATGATAATTGAAAATTACAAAAAAGAATAATGATGGAGCTAAGAAAAATGGCTAAATTCGTAAGTTGATAAAATTATTTATTAGAACAACTTTTTAAGAGTACTGTAATTAAGCACAATATCTATTAAGTTATTCATTTTCATGTAATAATCTACATGTGGAGATATATTCCTTCAAAATAAGACAAATGAGAAAAAATTAAAAAAAAAATTTTTTTTTTTTTTTTTGAGACAGACCCTCAAGCTGTCGCCCTGGGTAGAGTGCCATGGCATCACAGCTCACAGCAACCTCCCAACTCCTGGGCTCAAGCAATTCTCTTGCCTCAGCCTCCCCAAGTAGTTGGGACTACAGGTGCCCGCCACAACGCCCGGCTATTTTTTGGTTGTAGTTGTTGTTGTTTGGCAGGCCCAGGCTGGATTCGAACCCACCAGCTCTGGTGTATGTGGCTGATACCTTATGCGTTTGAGCTACAGGTGCCAAACCAAAAAAAAAAAATCAATTTTTACTGTTTTTAGCAGCCCTAGTCATGATATAAAACAAAATAGAACTGGAAAAAACTTGAATATCCAATAATTGAGAGAGTGCATATTAAAGTGATCATGGGCTACATTACTAAATGGGAAAGTATATGTAAAATAATGAGAAAAGTGGAATAGAAATTTATTTGCAGTAATTCATGCTTATAATCCTAGCACTTTCAGAGGCCAAGATGGGAGGATTCCTTAAAGCCAGGCATTCAAGACCAGCCTGGGCAACATAGCAAAACCTTATCTCTACAAAAAAATTTTAAGAATTATCTAGGCATGGTGACACATGCCTGTAGTGCAAGCTACCCAGGTGGCTGAGGCAGGAGGAGTATTGCTTGAGCCCAGGAATGCAAAACTGCAGTGAACTGTGATCTTGCCATTGTACTCTTGCCTGGGAGACAGAACAAGACTCTATTTCTAGGACTGCGCCTGTGACTCAGTGGGTAGGGTGCCAGCCCCATATACCAAGGGTGGCAGGTTCAAACCAGGCTCCCACCAAACTGCAACAAAAAAATAGCCGGGTGTTGTGGCGGATCCCTGTAGTCCCAGCTACTCGGGAGGCTGAGGCAAGAGAATCGCCTAAGCCCAGGAGTTGGAGGTTGCTGTGAGCTGTGTGAGGCCACAGCACTCTACCGAGGGCCATAAAGTGAGATTCTGTCTCTACAAAAAAAAAAAAAAAAAGATTCTGTTTCTACCAAAAAAAGAAAAAAGAAATTATTTTGTAAACATTGATAAGTATACATAAATAAGTGTACATTGTTGAGTATATGAGGAGGAAATTTAGTAAATAGTGCCCTTATTCTTCTTGGTGGGGGACTGTCTGTGTTTGGGGAAATCCCCTGATAGGCTGTTTCAGGTGTAAAATGAGACAAATATGAGTAGGAGCAGAAGCCCTGGCTGAACAAGGAAAACCTGTAGTGTCTAAAACCATGAGAGGAACCTATTTTTGCTCCTGAAAGAAAGGAAGATAGAGTGGTAAGAAGAGATGGGTCAGGCACAGAAGGGATGGGAGAGACAAATTAGGAGGAAAGAGTCTGGGTGGTGCACAGAGTGAAGGGCTAAGGGTGACTCTATGGTGACGGTGGGAAAATGGACTTTTTTTTGTTTGTTTTTTTATTAATTTTTTGTTTGTTTGTTTGTTTGTTTTTGTTTTTTTTTGTAGAGACAGAGTCTCACTTTATGGCCCTCAGTAGAGTGCTGTGGCCTCACACAGCTCACAGCAACCTCCAACTCCTGGGCTTAAGCGATTCTCTTGCCTCAGCCTTCCGAGTAGCTGGGACTACAGGCGCCCACTACAACGCCCGGCTATTTTTTTTTTTTTTTTTTGGTTGCAGTTCAGCCGGGGCCTGGTTTGAACCCGCCACCCTCGGTATATGGGGCCCGCGCCTAACCAACTGAGCCACAGGCGCCGCCCGGACTTTTTTTTTTTTTGAGAGTCTGACTCTGTTACCCTTGGGTTGAGAACTATGGCGTCATCACAGCTCACAGCAACCTCAAACTCTTGGGCTCAAATGATCCTCCTGCCTCAGTTTCCCATGGGAAACTGGGAGCCTGCCTCAACATATGGCTAATCTTTTCTGTTTTTAGTAGAGACAGAGTCTTGCTTTTGCTCAGGCTGGTCTCTAACTCCTGAGCTCAGGTGTTCCATCCACCTTAACCTCCCAGAGTGCTGGGATTACAGTGCTCAACAGCCTGAAAATGGACTTTTTAAAGAACAAGAGTGTCTAATACATAAGTTTGAAGTTATCTTCACAAATTTTTTTTTTTTTTTCTTTTGGCCGGGGCTGGGTTTGAACCCGCCACCTCCGGCATATGGGACCGGCGCCCTACTCCTTGAGCCACAGGTGCCTCCCATCTTCACAAATCTTAACATCATTCTTTTTTTCTTTTTTTTTTTTGAGACAGAGTTTCACTTTGTCACCCTTGGTAGAGTGCCATAGAGTCATAGCTCACAGCAACCTCCAACTCCTGGGTTCAAGTGCTTCTTTTGCTTCAGCCTCCTGAATAGCTGGGATTACAGGCGTCCATCACAACGCTTGGTTTTTTTTTTTTTTGGTTGCAGTTGTTTAGTCCTTGTTGTTTAGCAGGCCTGGGCTGGGCTCAAACCCGCCAGCCTTGGTCTGTGTGGCCCGTGCCCTACTCACTGAGCTATGGGTGCTGAGCCCTCCCAGCTATTTTTAGAGATGGAAGTCTTGCTCTTGCTCAGGCTTGTCTTGAACTCGTGTGCTCAAGCAATCCACCTGCCTCGGCCTCCCTTGTGTGCATGGAGTTTTGCAGAAAGTGAGGAAGAGGCTGACCTTGAGGTAGTCTGAACAGTGAGAAGACAGAACACATGGAAATAGGGGTGGAAAGAGCAGAAGAAAATAAGCCCCTCTGGAATTACTGGAAATCTTGAGAAGGGCTATGGATGCCCAAATTGGATTTTTGAGATGACCTTATTCAGATTGCAAAGGAAGAAGACACTCTAGCTGATATTTGCTTTACAGAAAGATAAGAAGATAACATTGATGTAAATGTAGGTATTTTAAGTTTGCAAGAGGCTTAAGTGTATGAACTTTTTTTATTAAATCATAGCTGTGTACATTAATGCAATCGTGGGGTACAATGTGCTGGTTTTATATACAATTTGAAATATTTTCATCAAACTAGTTAGCATAGCCTTCACAGCATTTTCTTAGTTATTGTGTTAAGACATTTATATTCTACATTTAGTAAATTTCACGTGTATTAATTTTTTAAAAATTCCTATTTGGGGGCGGCGCCTGTGGCTCAAGGAGTAGGGCGCCGGTCCTATATGCCGGAGGTGGCGGGTTCAAACCCAGCCCCAGCCAAAAAAAAAATTCCTATTTGGAATTTTCTATATCTAACCATACAGATTCCTGTCCACTGATTAAAACAAAATGAGTGGATCTTGGTTAAGCCCCCACCTCGGCAAAATCCAGTGGAAGTGATATCAGGCGTACCTATATGATGACTAGAAGAAATGGAAATGAATATGTAAGATGTAATGATTTATACCCATTCTCCCTGGCAATAAGATTGGAGTTTAGATAGGCCATCCAAAGAGGTAGGACATCCATTCTAATGTACTCTATGTTGAAGTGTTACGAGAGTGAAAAATATGATAAAATGTCCAAGAGGTCTGGTATATGAGAAAAGTTCAAAGGAGTAAATATGTAAGTGGCACTCTAAATGAACATTTTGAAATTCTTTTTTTTTTTTGTGGTTTTTGGCTGGGGCTGGGTTTGTACCCGCCACCTCTGGCATATGGGATCGGCGCCCTACTCCTTGAGCCACAGGCGCTGCCCCATTTTGAAATTCTTAATTGCCCAACTCCAGAATTCATGACTCCTACTTGGCCAGAGGAAGGTTACTAACCAGCCCTAATTTACAGAAAGCAGGTCTGTGGCACGGGGCCTGGAAGTGATTTTCCCAAGGTTATAGAGCCAGCCAGAGGGTGAGCTGAAAATAGAACTGTAGGTCACACTCCCATGCAGGCTATATGATAACTTGTGTACTGTCAGCAAAGAGTTGAGGAATGAATGTCCTGGAGAGGTTAGCTTAGTTTTATAGTTAACGTAGTCTTGCTCAACAATTATAAATGTTACTTGACAACAAATGACCTACCTAATCTTATAAATAGTAACGTCCTGGGCACTTAAACAAAATTTTCAGAAAAATTATTCCTGTTTGTCAATTGAAAAAATTTTAAATGTACATCTCAACTGTCATGAAGCTATAGCACTTGTATAATGCTTAAGCATATAGAGATAGTCACCTTCAGCCCTCCCTCTCTAAAGACTAACCTTCCAAATAGTGATTCATCAGCACTGTAATATCAGCAGGCTTACAAGATCTTGCAGAAGTGTCTAAGTGCTTTCATAAGTGCGGGATTTTTTTGAGACTTGGGCCCTCTCTGATAACTTTCAATATGTTTCCTTACTGAATTAACAGAACTAGAAGGTACAATGGGAAAGTCTGATAGTTAGAGCCTATGGCTTGGCCACTAAATTAATGTCTTTAGGTACCCAGGCCCCCTAGCTATTATGCTCATACCTGGGGATTTCAGGAAAACATCAAAATCTAGGATAACTGCTATTCTAGGGAAGATTGTTAACATTGCACTGATCTCGTCAATAGAAGGCTTAAAAATTTGTTTTCAGAAGTGTTGTTAATCCCATTCCCACCTTTCAGAAAGCATTCTTTTTGATGATTGCTATGTAAAGTGGGCTAATACGTGCACTTTCTGTCTAGCTCACTTAGAGAATAGCATAATCACAGACTACGGACCTTTGGATGGCTAGTTTCCTCCCCTCATACAAGGGGCTGCACTTCTACTGCTTTTATTCAGTTCTTCAGAATAATGCTTTCTACAAGACCCTGACCAGAAAATTAAATCTAAATGTACAGAAGAAGAATGTACACGAAAGTGCTAGGTCTAGCAACCGTTTCTCAGTGAGCTCTTACCTAACTGGTAAAAGTAGTGGAAGTGAATCCCCTTTCCTCAGCATAACATCATAACATTGTATCTGAAGGCATTTTACAGAGTTCCAGCAAGAAGCAGGAACTACATCACTACCTGGACAACATGTATGTCAAAATTATCCACCAACAAAATTAGGTTTATTATAAATGTTACTTTTTATAGGCAATGTTTTATTACTATATGAATAATCCAGTTGTTATGAGGTAAAAGAATAATCCAAATATCTAGATTTGCATGCAATTTTTTGCTCCTTCCATCTCTTTTAGCATAAATATTTTGGCTACTACCATTTTTTTTCTATTTTAGCATCATAGTGATATAAATGAGGACTTTTTCTGGATTAAATGCACATAAATATAGGGGATTTGGGGCAGGCATGGTGGCATGCACCTTGGTCCTAGCTACTCAGGAGACTGAGACAGGAGGATCACTTGAGCTCAAGAGTTTGAAGTTGTAGGGCAGTGCCCATGGCTCAGTAAGTAGGGCGCCAGCCCCATAGACCAAGGGTATCAGGTTCAAATCCAGCCCTGGCCAAACTGCAACAAAAAAATAGCCAGGTGTTGTGGTAGACACCTGTAGTCCTAGCTACTTGGGAGGCTGAGGCAAGAGAATCGCCTAAGGTTGCTGTGAGGTGTAACGCCACGGCACTTTACCGAGAGCAACAAAGTGAGACTGTCTCTTAAAAAAAAAAGAGTTTGAAGTTGTAATATACAATGATCAGACCTGCAATAGCCCCAGCACTGCAGCGACGTAGTGATACCTCATCGCTTAAAATAAAATACATTTCAAGGCCAGGCATGGTGGCTCACACCTGTAATCCTAATACTCTGGGAGGCCAAGGCAGGTGGATTGCCTGAGCTCAGGAGTTGGAGACCAGCCTGAGCTAGAGTAAGATATCATCTCTAAAAATAGCCAGGTGTTGTGGTGGGCGCCTGAAGTCCCAGCTACTTGGAAGGCTGAGGCAAGATAGTCACTTGAGCCTGAGAGTTTGAGCTGTGATGCCATGGCACTCTACCAATAGTGACAAAGTGAGACTCTGTCTCGGAAAAAAAAAAAAAATATTCAAATGGGGTGTGGATATAGCTTTATTCAGAATGCCTTTGGCCACTCTAACTGTCTGGAATCTGGCAATAGACAGGATTTGTCTCTACTAGTCAAAACAGAAAGGCCATGCTTCACATAGGAGGAAAAAGAAATTTAAATAACCCCATGAGATTAACAGTGTTATCTGGGTTGCCCCTTTGCTCCCTTCTCTTAGTTTGAATCATGCTCTGTTTTACAGTTCTGGCTTTTTTTTTTTTTTGTAGAGACAGAGTCTCACTGTACCACCCTCGGGTAGAGTGCCGTGGTGTCACGCGGCTCACAGCAACCTCTAACTCTTGGGCTTACGCAAGTCTCTTGCCCCAGCCTCCCGAGCAGCTGGGACTACAGGCGCTGCCACAACGCCCGGCTATTTTTTTGTTGCAGTGCAGTTTGGCCGGGGCTGGGTTTGAACCCGCCACCCTCGGCATATGGGGCCGGCGCCCTACTCACTGAGCCACAGGCGCCACCCCTACAGTTCTGGCTTTTTATTGTAAACCCTGCTTTAGCAATTCCTATATGCACAGTCACACACATACCCATTTAACTGAATTATGTATTCATCCAACAATCTACCAAAATTTTTGACACTCTAGGGAACACATGCTCCCCCTCCTCTCACTATGGCCACAGTTAAATGGGGGCGATTGCCACGGTGACAAACACAATGTAATGCTAAAGGTGCCATGGAGACTCAATCCAGTTCTGCCATTTATTAGCTGACTGACTTTGGTTGAATTACCAAACCTCATTGAGTTTCAGTTTCACCATCAAGGAAAATGAGCATGGCAGGAATCTTTCAAGATGACCCTCAGTGATCCTGAAATTAATGCCTTTGTATAATCCTCTTTGTATAAGCCTTGAATTTGAACTGAACCAGTGACTTGTTTCTAACTAATAAAATACTGCAAAAGCGATGGGATGCCACTTCCGTGATAAAGATACAAAAGACTGTCTTCCTTTTTACTAGATTTTCTCTGCGGCCTTCTTTGTTTGCATGCTTTGATAGAGCAAGCTGCTATTTAGAGAGCCTCATGTGGAAAGGAACTGGGGAAGGCCTCTGCCCAACAGCCAGTGAGGAACTGAATGCTGCCAACAACCATGTGAGTGAGCTGGGAAGAAAATCCTCCACCAGTCGAGGCTTGAGATAACCACAAGCACCAGAAACAGATATGGTATGAAACTTGATATGACCCAGCCCACAGAAACTGTGAGATCATAAATATTGCTTAAAGCCACAAGTTTTGGGGGTAATTTGTTACACAACAATAGGTAACTAATACAACCAGACAACATGTTTTTTTTTTTTCAGAATTATCGTGGGGATCAGAATGTATATAAGGATTAGAATAATGATGATAGGTAAGCTTTTTTATTTTTTGAGACAGAGTCTCAAGCTGTCACCCTGAGTAGGGTGCTGTAGCGTCACAGGTCACAGCAACCTCAAACTCTTGGACTTAAGTGATTCTCTTGCTTCAGCCTCCAAGTAGCTGGGACTACAGGCACCCACCACAACGCCCAGCTTTTTTTTTCTTGTAGTTGCCATTGTTGTTTAGCTGGCCTGAGCCGGGTTCGAACTCACCAGCCCTGGTGTATGTGGCCCGAGCCCTACCACTGAGCTATGGGAGTGGCCCGATGATAGGTAAGCTTAAATTAAGGTGCGGAATCTGGCAGAAGCACAGAATTCTATTGTGAAGAATATATTTTCAGCGCTTGAACCCCTGGGGAGTATAAGAGAAATGATGAGGATAGTAGGGATCAGGGTATTGGGTTCCACATTCAGGCCCAGAGTATGTCTGACTCTGATAAAAAGTGGCTTGTGAGCAAAAACCGGAGTGGTAAGTTTGTGAGACTCAGTGAACAAGAAATGTTGCTGCATTGTACATTTGTGAAAGAATGAGAGTGAAAATGGCAAATCTCATCCTCATTCTATGAAAATAGTTTTGATCTCCCCGACTCCCTGTCTGAAAGAGCTTTGGGGACCCCAGAAGGCCCTGGATCATGTTTTGAAAATCTCTGTCCCACAATTAATGACAATTAATGACATGGTGGGGGATGAGGGAAGGGGAGAGCAGAGAGAGAGAGAGAAGGAGAGAGGGAGGTGGGGGAAAGGAAGAGCAGAGAGAGGGAAGGAGGGGGGTGGGGTCTTGGTGTGTGACACACCTTTTGGAGGCAAGGCACAATTGTAAGAGGGACTTTACCTAACAAATGCAATCAGTGTAACCTGGTTTCTTATACCCTCAATGAATCCCCAATAATAAAAAAAAGAAAATCTCTGTCCTAGAGCAAGAGCAGTAGATACTATTGGGAGAAAAAGCCAAAATTTATAAATGTAGCAATGCTGATGGATAACAATATTGAGTGCTAACATTGGTTGCTTGCTTTGTGCTCTTGTAAGGACCCATTAAACCCCAAGAAGTGTTGCAATTATCCTTTACAGAGGAGGAGACTGAGGACAAAAATAATAAGTAGCTTGCTCAAGTTTACTGAGCTAGAAAGTATCTGTGAAGCTTGACACAAACAAATGCAGGCAGCCTGGCTCCACAGCCTGTACTCCTGACCACTGCACCACCCTGCCTCTCTAACGAACAAAGCGCTGCAGTATAATTGATAAAGGCCTGAATCTACCCACTCAGCCACCCCTTCTCCCTCCTCTCCGTGCCATTTTAGATTTCAATGCTCTTTTCTCTTTCCCTGCCTGACTAGGGAACTCGTATTGACAAAGTGAACTTACTTCACTTTGCAGTAAGTCCTTATCCATTATTCCACCACTCCACAAAACAGCTCTCTCCAAAGATACCAATGACCTTATAGTGACCAGATTCAATGGCCACTTTTCAGTCCTTATCCTCTTTGTTCTTTGAGATGTGGGATATTATTGACCACTTTCTTTTTCATTAAAATTCTTCTCAGTTATTCTGACACCACACATTTCTGTTTCTTTAACTACCTATTCAGTAATTTCTTTTTTTTTTTTCAGGTTTTTTTTTGGCCAGGGCAGGGTTTGAACCCGCCACCTCTGGTATATGGGACTGAGCCCTACTCCTTGAGCCACAGGCACTGCCCCATAATTTCTTTTCAGAAAATCCTTTATGGGGGTCTTTTTCCATGACCTGTTGCTTACATCTTCATTCCCTCCTGTTTGGTCCTAGGCCCTTCTCATTCTATATCTTCTCCGACCACCACACCACTTTCATGGCTTTAATTACTAAATTTATACTATTGACCCCGGAGATATTATTTATAGCTCAGCCCTCTGTCATATGTCCAAATCATGCCTGGAAATTTTCCTCAGATACTTCAAAGTCAACATGTCCTGGCCAGGCATAGGCTAGCACTTTGGGAGGCTGAAGTGGGAGGATTACTTGAGACCAGGTGTTTGAAACCAGCCTGGGCAACAGAGCAAGATCCTATCTCTACAAAATATAAAAAGAAATAGCAAGGCATGATGGCACAAACCTGTCATCCCAGTTGCTCAGGAGGTTGAAGCAGGAGATTCGCTTGAGTCCAGGAGTTTGAGGTTGCAGTGAGCTATGATGACATGACTGCACTCATCAATGCAACAGAGTGAGACTCTGTCTCAAAAAACAGATCAGGATATCCATAATCCATCATCTGTCTTCAGACCAGTCCCTCCTCCTATGGTCTCTGACCTACGGAACTAATCCACCATCCTCTGTGAGTCAGACACCTGGGAGTCATCCAGACTTCTCCTACCTGTTTCCTAATTCTGCTGGCTTTACCTCTGAAACATTTCCGAAATCTGTCTTTTCTCTGTCTCTACTGGTACCACTCTTCTCCTACCTAGATTATTACACTAACCTCATTAGTAATTCACTTTCCTCTAGTTCTGGCTGCGACAATTTATCCACAGCAGCCAATGTCACCATGCTGCATGACTCTGGGGACCACCATTACCTTGTCTCCTGTGCAGCCTGAGGCTTTGGACTGTACTAGGTTACTCCATATCTGGACACCACTTCGATGATTCCCCATTTCCTTCAGGAAGCCCAAACCCCGACATGGCATTCAGTTGTTACAGCTCAGTAACAAACTGCTCCAAGCTTAGTGGTGGAAAACAACAATGATTTTATTAGCTCCATGGATTCTGTGGGTCAGAGATTTGAAAAGGATACAGTAATGATGGATTGTCTCTGCTCCTTGATGTCTACGGCTTTACTTGGAGTTGTCTCAGCAGATGGTGATGAGGATCATCGGAAGCCCATTCATGCACATGTCTGGTGCCTGGGCCAAGTAGAGAAGATCAGGACTGCTGATCAGAGCTCCTACATGTATTTGTGGCTTGGTTTCTTTGTAGCTTGCTAGCCTTGGGATAGAAAGATTTCTTACACAATGTTTCAGAGTTCCAAGTGCAAGTGCTCCAGCAAACAAGGCGGAAGCTACGTGGCCATGTAAATCAGTCTCTGAATTCATGCAGTGTCACTTCTGCTACCTTCTGTTGGTTACAAGCAAATTTTTCCAGATGCAGGAGGGGTGACATAGGCTTTGTATCTCAAATGAAAGAGTGTTGGGTCACATTATAGATGAGCAAGTGAGATGGCAAATGTTGTGGCCATCTATAGAAAACACAGTCTGCAACACAAGCCATACCAAATCCGGCCTCCAAGCCGGGTCTCCTCACCTGCCACCTCTGCCTGTCCTCTGGCTCCAGCCACACAACTTCCTTGCTGCTCCTTTTTGTACATTCTGTTTCCTCCTTTGGGAGTGTCAAGGGTCACTTATCGAAAGCAGACTTAAGCAAGCATGAATAAAAAAGAAATAGCCCCATAACCTTTCAAGAAGAAAAAACAACAGATGTTTTTTAAAGGAACAGAACCATATTTCTGAAATGGCAAAAGAATAGAAAGAACAATCACTCAGAATAGAATTCAAAAATACAAACAGATACACTGGAACTTGATGATTGATAAATGGGTGGCTTTTCAAACCAAGGAGGGAAAAGATTAACTGTCCAAGAGTCAGCTTCATCTAGTAGATATGGAAAAGTGGAGGTTTTGTCAAACATCCCTCGATGGTGTTATTACCCCGCCAAGTTGTCTACTCTGCACGTGCTCCTCTCAGCTCCTTTCTTGCCAGCTCTCTTCTTTCTCACTTTGCTGTTAATCTCTTCTGGGGACTCCTGGACATGTTTCTCCCACTGCTCCCTCAGTGTCCACACCACCACCATACAAGGCTGCCCAAGTGCACTCATCTCCACTAAAGGATTGGGAAAATTTAAGGAAATTATAATGTAGGAAAGGAGAACTGAACAGCTGAGTGCCAACTACATTCCCAACCCCCCAGAAAATACCTATGATATTCACTTAACATGTGAACAATATTCTTTTAATGCCTGTGGATTTATTGAGTACTCACTATGTATCAACAATAGTTCTAGGTTCTGGGGACAGAATGATTTAGCAGATAGACTTATGTCTCCACTCATATACCTTTGGGCTTTACCATTATAGTGGACACAATCCCATTTCTAATTACCAGTATCTACATTTCTTTACCTACTAACTCTCTTCAAGTATGTACGTGCATGGGCAAGCAGGCACAATAGACTAGAAGGACATGAGAATTAACACCTTAGCCAGGCACACTGGCTCACACCTATAATCCTAGCACTCCGGGAGGCTGAGGCGGGTGGATCGCCTAAGCTCAGAAGTTGGAGACCAGCCTGAGCAAAGCAAGACCTTATCTGTACTGAAAATAGAAAAACAAGCTTGGTGCCATGGTGGGCGCCTGCAGTCCCAGCTACTTGGGAGGCTAAGAGGATCACTTGAGCCCAAGAGTTTGAGGTTGCTGCGAGCTATAATATCATGGCACTCAATCTTAGGGTGAATGAGTGAGACTCTGTCTCAAAAAAAATAGAATTAACAGCTCCTAGAAACAACCCTCATTCAGTGACTAACTTGAGCTAGTATATTAATATCTCAGGCACCATAGCCCTGACAGTGTATTCTTCAAGGTCCACAGTTCCCCTGCAGGAGTTACCCACAGTGGTGACTTGCTTGATAATGCCTCCTTTATCAACTGGCTTCTCATCTCTGTCTCTCTATTCTATATTCCTGCCGGTATTGCCTGGGGTCAAATCCCATGTAAACAATTGCACTCAAACTCATGTCTCAGGTTTACTTCTGGGAATACTCAAAAATATTTTTTTTTACGAAGCAGAAGATTTTGCTTTTTAAAAGAACATTTTAAAAATCAAAATCTTAACCTCATGAAGAAGATAATAAATAGGTACATAAAAGAATGGTGTGGTTTTAGGAAATGAGAAATGCTATGAAGAAAAATACAGGAAGTGATAAAGTGATTGGTAGGCATAAGGGGAAGGGATACTCTTTAGATATCTCTAGAGGGGACACTATTTAGAGTGGTCATAGTGATCTTTTGATCTAAGTAGGTGATATGCATGTGAGAAGCTTAAATTAAGTAAGGAAATGTCTAGTGGAAGAACATTCTTGGCAAAGTACTTGAAGCAAGAATGAGCTTCACATGTTTGAAATACAGCAAGAAGGTCAGTGGAGAGGTCTCCTCTTCACCTACAGTCCTTGGGTGATGTCTTCTCGTTTTGATGGTTTAAATACCATCTATTCACTTTCAGCTCCCATAATCATGTTTCCAGCTAGACTTCTTTTTTGGAATTAAGACTTAATAACTGCCTGTCTCCATTTGGATGTCTAACAGACATCTCAAATTTAACAGGTCCAAAGATAAAATCCTGATCTTTTCCCCGAACTCTCTCCTCCCACTAAGATATCTTCCCCCTTCTCAGTAAATGGGCAATTTCATTCCTCCAGTCTCTCAGGCAAAAATTACTGAAGTCATCTTTGACTCCTCTCATTCACCTCTCCCATCTGGCAGCAAATCCTATCAGTTTTGCCTTAAAATTTTATCTAGTTCTAATTACTTCTTATCAACTTTGCTGCTGCTACCTTGGTTCAGACCACTGTCATCTTTTGTCTTACTGGTCTTACTCCTTCTACAGTTTATTTTCACCCAGCTAAAGAAAGGGTGCCGGCCCCATATACTGAGGATGGCGGGTTCCAACCCAGCCCCAGCCAAACTGCAACAAAAAAATAGCCGGGTGTTATGGTGGGCACCTGTTGTCCCAGCTACTTGGGAGGCTGAGACAAGAGAATTGCCTAAGCCAAAGAGCTGGAGGTTGCTGTGAGCTGTAATGCCACAGCCGCTACCGAGGGCGACAAAGTGAGACTCTGTCTCTAAAAAAAAAGAAAGAAAAGAAAAGAAACCAAATCATCTCACTCGGAACAAAAGCAAAAGTCCTTACAATAGCCTACAAGACACTACACTGCCTACATTCTTACCTTTTTTACCTTATCACCTACTACTCTCTCTCTTGCCCACTTCATTCTGGGCATGAGAGCTTTTTTCACATTTCCTCAAATACACCAGGCACATTCCTATCTCAGGACCTTTGCATTGGCAGTTAGAAAGAGCCAGCTCCATGGCTAATCGAAGGAAGGGTTAGGATGCCCTTTTTTCAACTAGACATAGGGCTGGCTCTTCCACCTCCTTCCAATGTTTCCTCAAGAGTCACACAGATAGGGTGGCGCCTGTGGCTCAGTGAGTAGGGCGCCGGTCCCATATGCCGGAGGTGGCGGGTTCAAACCCAGCCCCGGACAAAAACCACAAAAAAAAAAAAAAAAAAGAGTCACACAGATAGTCACACAGTGGCCCAGGCAGGGCCACTGCCTATAGTCAGGCACCTGCCCAAGGGACAGCTTCAGTATATGACACAGAGTAGGCACTGCGTAAGTATTTGCTGAATAAATAAGTGAAAAACAATTAAAATCACACATGCATACATATAGATTTCTTTGTTCTGCTTTATGATTTATGACTTTGGCTTTATGCTTAGAAGTCTCTCTCATCTATATCTATATTCACTATCTTTTCTTTATTTATAAATTTCAAGTTTTTACATTTAAGTGCAAAAATAATCTGGCATTGATCCATTTGACTTAGGAATTGAGGCAGGGATCCAACTAATACTTTCCCCTAGATAGCTAACCACTTGCCCCAATAGCATGGTTTGGTTTGGTTTTTTTTTTGTGCGTGTGGTTTTTGGCCGGGGCTGGGTTTGAACCTGCCACCTCCAGCATATGGGACCGGCACCCTACTCCTTGAGCCACAGGCACCGCCATACCACCCTGAACGCGCCCAATCTTGTCTGGTTTGGTTTTTTAATGCCCTAGCCCTATGAGTGCAACCAATAGCATGGTTTTGAATAATCTGTTTCTTAAGGAGGATAATACAACCCTTTTTCTCTACTCACAAACTAGGAAGACATGATTCTGAGCTAAGATTGTAATCTAGTCTTTAAGAACATTACAATAATCTCCACAGTCTCAGTCAAGTCTTTGTGCAAATAAGGAATAGTCATAAAGAGCCACTAGGCTTCGTTTTCCCAGCAAGTCAGAATGGGCACAATCTGTAAACCAAGAAAGTGGGGAGGAACTAGTGGTGCTCTGAATAATACTATGAAGCTCTGACACCAGTATAAGGGTGCTTTGGATAAAGAAGTTAAGAAATGTCCTTTCCTCTTTAAGGGTTTATACTAAATTATGAGTTGTGTGTGTGTGTTTGATATTCTACAGAATGGTTACCTTTGGCGGGGAGGGAAGGTAATCCAGCAATCTTACTTCTATAAATTATCCTATGAAACAAATAATATACATTTCTAAAGATGTATTTGCAAGGGTGTTACGTTAGAAATAACACAAAAGTTTATTAATAGGGAAAGGTTGAATAAATTATGATGTACATACAAACAGTGGAATCCTACATATATTTAAAGTGATAGTCTAGATATATCTGCATGAAAAAGTTTCCAAAATATTTTTTCAAATGAAAAAAGGAGATTAGAAACAATCATGTGTACAACAGTCCCATCTGGGTTGCCATTAAACAAAGAAGAGATATGGAGGGTCTACTAATAAGGATATCTCTGGGTAATATTTCTGAACACATTTGCCTTTTCATATTTTCCAGATCTTTGGATGTTTATTAATACAAAGTATAATTTTGTATTAATAAAATAGTTTTTAAAATTTGAAAAAATATTAAAATTTATTTTCACTCATTAAGAATGATTAAACGCTGTCTCAGATCCCTGTTAACCTGAGATTTCCAGATAGCCCTAGAATTGTGACACTCTCTCCTCTTTTCTCACTCTGTACCTCAAACCCATAGTGTCATTTCTCCTCCGCTGCTACATAGGTTTTAGCTCCTTAGTTGTCTTTTGTTTTTTTCTGATAAGTTGCCCTACCTAGGACTCTACAGTCTCCTGCCCCGTAACTAGAGCCATTCTATAGAAACCCTGGTTGACTGGACCCCCTGATGTACTGTCCAACCTTTATATCAGTAAGAATAATTGGGTGAAAGAAACAGATTATTCAAAAGAAATAAAGAATGGCACCAGTGGGAATCTAATCCTACTAAGATGTTAAAATATACAATAAGGCCGGAAGCGGGGCCTTAATCCCAGCAATCTAGAAAGCTGAGGCAGAAGGATCACTTGAAGTCAGGAGTTGAAGACAAACCTAAGCAAGAGTGAGAGCCCCCTCTTTACTAAAAATAGAAAAACTTAGCTGGTCATGGTGGCACATGCCTATAGTCCCAACTACTCAGGAGGCAGAGGCAGGAGGATTGCTTGGGCAGGAGTCTGAGGTTGTAGTGAGCTGTGATGATGCCACTGCCCTCTAACCTAAGTAACAGAGGGGGACCTTGTTTCCAAAACAAAAAATAGTCTCTCTCTCCTCCATCATGAGAGGCACCCACTTACAACTCTCTTTGGAAGTGCTCTAAACTTCCTCTTTGTAAAAAAGAAAGAAAGAAAGAAATACAATAGAGCAACTATAACCAAAATAACATAATCCCCTTCTTTAAATTGGACTATGAGTAATGACATGAAAGAGAAAGCCCAAAGTAGATCCTATTATATGTCAAAATGTATTACATGACAAAAAGAAACACCACTAAAAACAATGAATAAGGATTACTAAATAAATGTTTTATGGTAAGTGGCTTGTAGCCCAATGTAACTTCTAGATGGATGAAAGAGTTAAAGATTAAAAAGTAATAAAAGAAGTAAAATAAATTTTAAAATAATGAAATAAAATAGAATTTAGTGTCAGACCCTTAAAGGAAAATCATTCTAAGCATCAATGCAATAAATCAAATCAGCAAATGAATTCAACAAAAGTTTAAAATTTTCACTCAATCTAAAATATTACTAAATTGCTGCCCTTAAAATATATCTGTAGCAAACATAACTCATAAGAAGTTGACATAGGGCGGTGCCTGTGGCTCAGTCGGTAAGGCGCCGGCCCCATATACCGAGGGTGGCGGGTTCAAACCCGGCCCCGGCCAAACTGCAACCAAAAAATAGCCGGGCGTTGTGGCGGGCGCCTGTTGTCCCAGCTACTCGGGAGGCTGAGGCAAGAGAATCGCTTAAGCCCAGGAGTTGGAGGTTGCTGTGAGCTGTGTGAGGCCACAGCACTCTACCGAGGGCCATAAAGTGAGACTTTGTCTCTACAAAAAAAAAAAAAAAAGAAGAAGTTGACATAGGCTTAACACATACAATTGGTATAAAAACCTCAGCACCTGTGACTCAGTGAGTAGGGCGCCAGCCCCATATACCAAGGGTGGCAGGTTTGAACCCAGCCCCAGCCAAACTGCAACAAAATATAGCCAGGTGTTGTGGCGGGCACCTATAGTCCCAGCTACTTGGGAGGCTGAGGCAAGAGAATTGCCTAAGCCCAGGAGTTGGATGTTGCTCTGAGCTGTGACACCACAGCACTCTACTGAGGGTGATAAAGTGAGACTCTGTCCCAAAAAAAATAATAATAACAAAAAAAATTTTAAAACCTCAGTATCTCTATAGGTAAATATCTGAAAACTATACACAGTAAAAAACATAGAAGAAATATTTTTAGGATCTTAATATGGAGAAGGCCTTCCCCAGGAGTACGTGCAACTCGGTAAAAAGAGGGCGGCGCCT
Organism: Nycticebus coucang; assembly: GCF_027406575.1. Lineage (NCBI taxonomy): Eukaryota > Metazoa > Chordata > Mammalia > Primates > Lorisidae > Nycticebus > Nycticebus coucang. Next base: position 69,845,668 of record NC_069783.1, on the reverse strand, counting down.
GTGGCTCAGTGGGTAGGGTACCTGTGGCTCAGGCATTGTGGTAGGTACCTATAGTCCTAGCTACTCGGGAGGCTGAAGCAAGAGAATTACCTAACCCCAGGAGTTGGAGGTTGCTGTGAGCTGTGATGCTGTGGTATTCTACCGAGGGTGATAAAATGAGATTCTGTCTCTACAAAAAAAAAAAAAGAAAGAAAAAAAGAATATCTAAAAAGAAGCACCAATAGATTTGACTATATACATTTTTTTCAAATTTCAAATAGCAAAATGAATGAAGTTAAAAGACAAGTGGGGGGTGGCGCCTGTGGCTCAAGGGGTAGGGCGCCGGTCCCATATGCCAGAGGTGGTGGGTTCAAACCCAGCCCCGGCCAAAAACCAAAAAAAAAAAAAAAAAAAGACAAGTGGGAAGGGGTAGCACCTGTAGCTCAGTGGGTAGGGTCCCAGCTACATACAGTGAGCCTGGAGGGTTTGAACCCAACTCGGACCAACTAAAACAATAATGACAACTGCAACAACACAACAAAAGTAGCCGGGCATTGTGGCAGGCACCTGTATTCCCAGCTACTTGGGAGGCTAAGGCAAGAGAATCGCTTAAGCCTAAAAGTTTGAGGTTGCTGTGAGCTGTGACACCAGAGCACTCTACTCAGAACAAGCCTGGGCGGCGCCTGTGGCTCAGTCGGTAAGGCGCCGGCCCCATATACCGAGGGTGACGGGTTCAAACCCAGCCCCTGCCAAAGTACAACCAAAAAATAGCCGGGCGTTGTGGTGGGCGCCTGTAGTCCCAGCTACTCGGGAGACTGAGGCAAGAGAATCGCTTAAGCCCAGGAGTTGGAGGTTGCTGTGAGCTGTGTGAGGCCACGGCACTCTACCGAGGGCCATAGAGTGAGACTCTGTCTCTACAAAAAAAAAAAGAAAGAACAAGCCTGATGCTCTGTCTCAAAAAAAAAAAAAAAAGACAAGTGGGAATAAAATATTTGAAACAAATATAACAAAGGATTAATGCCTATGACATAAACAGTTCCTATAAATCAATAAGATAGCATAAAGAAGAAAAATGAGTAAGGATATAAAGACCATGGGAAAAAAATATAAATGGTCTATAAGCGTGTATATAAACTTTGGCCTAGCTAGTAATTAAATACAAGCAAATTTAAATAAAATAATATTGTTTGACTATCAAATGGGCAAAGTTTTTTAAAAGATTAAAAATTAGGGTAAAGCCCAAGCTGTTTGTGGTAGCTAGCCTCCAAAGATGACTTCCAAACAACAAGATTCCTCCTCTCCCTCCCTATAATCCTGATATCAAGAGGTGAAGAGTACTTCCTCACCTATTCCAAAGTCCTGTTGACTTTGGACTGATCCTGTGACTGCCTTTACTGATAGAATGAGGTGGATATCTTGTTCTAAGACTTCTAAGCCCAGGCATAAGAAGACTGGTAATTTCTGCTTCCTTTTTTTGAGAATACTTCTATTCCAAGAAACCCAAGCCATGTGGAGAAGTCAGGTTGAATAAAGCCCAGATACTCCCATTAATAGCCCAACTGAGCCAGCATTAGCTACCAGCCATGTGAGTGAACTATCTTCCAACCCGCAATGGCTGTGATCATTAATGAATGGGACCCAATTCATATTTTCTTTTTTTTTTTATTGTTGGGGATTCATTGAGGGTACAATAAACCAGATTACACTGATTGCATTTGTTAGGCAAACCAATTCATATTTTCAATCTGATCAATCAGCATCAGTAAATTCACTTTCATGAGAGAAGCTGAGGGATTTAAGAAAGCAGGGAGAAAATGAGCAACCTATCTACCAGTAGTTGGAATGGGGAATGGAATTTACTTTTCTCATAAGCTTGGTCTCTGATAAGCCTGAGTCAAGCCTCTGTGCCCTTCAAATTCATCCTGGTTGGGCCCAGTCTATGACTGGGTCAGATACTATGCATTACAGCTCCCATCTATATTTGAAATCTGCTGTCATTTCATATTTGGTCCTCGCTAGCTATATCATGCCTTGACCCACCTATAAAATAAACCACAACTTCCCACGAGTTAAGACAAGGAGCACAGCCTCCTTGGAGCCCATTTGCCTTACAAATTGTGAGGATGAGAGAACTAGGAAGGAAAAAACTGGAACAATAACTCTCTACCAGTTAGATGCCACTAGCATTTAGAAAGGGAAGTCAAGACTTCCCTTGTAATCCTCACACTTGTAATCCTAGCACTTTAGAAGGCTGAGGTGGAAGGATTGCTTGATGCCAAGAGTTCAAGACCACCCTGAGCAGCAGAACAAGACCTTGTATCTACAAAAAAATAAAAACTTTTACATGTAGACATCCAGTTCTCCCCAAACCATTTATTGAATAGGGAGTCTTTCCCCCAAGGTATGTTCTTGTTTGGTTTATCAAAGATTAGGTGGTTGTAAAATGTTAGTTTCATTTCTTGGTTTTCAATTCAATTCCAAGTGTCTATGTCTCTGTTTTTGTGCCAGGACCATGCTGTCTTGAGCACTATGGCTTTGTAGTACAGACTAAAATCTGGTATGCTGATGCCCCCAGCTTTATTTTTGTTACAGAGAACTGCCTTAGCTATACGGGGTTTTTTCCGGTTCCATACAAAACGCAGAATCATTTTTTCCAAATCTTGAAAGTACGATGTTGGTATTTTGATAGGAATGGCATTGAATAGGTAGATTGCTTTGGGAAGTATAGACATTTTAACAATGTTGATTCTTCCTATCCATGAGCATGGTATGTTCTTCCATTTGTTAATATCCTCTGCTATTTCCTTTCTGAGGATTTCATAATTTTCTTTATAGAGGTCCTTCACCTCCTTCGTTAGGTATATTCCTAGGTATTTCATTTTCTTTGAAACTATGGTGAAGGGAGTTGTGTCCTTAATTAGCTTCTCATCTTGACTGTTATTGGTGTACACAAAGGCTACTGACTTGTGGACATTGATTTTATATCCTGAAACATTACTGTTTTTTTTTTTTGATGACTTCTAGGAGTCTTGTGGTTGAGTCTTTGGGGTTCTCTAAGTATAAGATCATGTCATCAGCAAAGAGGGAGAGTTTGACCTCCTCTGCTCCCATTTGGATTCCCTTTATTTCCTTGTCTTGCCTAATTGTATTGGCTAGAACTTCCAGCACTACGTTGAATAGTAAAGGTGACAGAGGACAACCTTGTCTGGTTCCAGTTCTAAGAGGAAAAGCTTTCAGTTTTACTCCATTCAGTAAAATATTGGCTGTGGGTACAACCTGGCTTATTGTACCCTCAATGAATCCCCAACAATAAAAAAAATAATAAAATAAAATAAAAACTTAGCTAGGAATGGTGGTGTGTGCCTGTAGTTCTAATTACTTGGGAGGCTGAGGCAAAGGGATCACTTGAGCCCAGGATTTTGAGGCAGCAGTGAGCTATCACAATGCCACTGCACTCCAGCCTCAGTAGACAGAGTGAGACACTGTCTAAATAATAAATAATTAAATAAATAAAATTGAGAAAGATAGGGAAGTGAAGAAGCAGTCTACCTCTAGGATAAATAATGGTTCCTCAGTAGGTTCTATGGCACTTGAATTCTTCCTGCGTCTGGATTAGGTAAGAATAATCAGAGAGCCTGTGGCTATCTGTTATTTTGTGTGCCCGATATCCCTTTTTCCATTGGGGAACTTTCCCTTCCTTATCCTTTGTGGTTCTGGTAGTTACGTGTATCAGTCGGTGCCTTTTCTACCTTCTGCAAGGGGAGGAAAGCTGAGACAATTGTACTCCTTCTCCCTTCCCCAGGACAAAATCAAATGAGTCAAACAGTCCCTACATGAGATGTGCTAGAATTACGCTTGCAGAACAAGACTTTGCCTTTTTCTGAAATTGAACACAGTGAGACTGCCTGGGTCCATCTTTCCCACCATGGTGAGAGAATCTGTTTAACATGAAACTACAGGGCGGCGCCTGTAGCTCAAGGAGTAGGGCGCCGGTCCCATATGCCGGAGGTGCAGGGTTCAAGCCCAGCCCCGGCCAAAAACCACAAAAAAAAAAAAAACATGAAACTACAATGGAGGAGAACAGAGCTGAGAGAAGAGAAATAGGACTTCATCGCATTGTTTGAACATCAGGATCCAGCCACTTGAAGCTAATACTAATTCTGGGGCTTTTCCGTTAAATGAACCAACACATTCCCTTTTTTTTTTAGAGACGGAGTCTCACTTTGTCACCCTCAGTAGAGTGCCGTGGTGTCACAACCCACAGCAACCTCCAGCTCTTGGGCTTAGGTGATTCTCTTGTCTCAGCCTTCCAAGTAGCTGGGACTACAGGCGTCCACCACAACACCCAGCTATTTTTTTTATTGTTGTTACAGTTTGGCTGGAGCCAGGCTCGAACCTGCCACCTTCGGCATATGGGGCCAGCGCCCTACTCACTGAGCCACAGGTGCTGCCCACATTTCCTTTTTTATTAAGGTATTTTAGAGTGGGATCTCTGTCAGTTGCATTGAAGAAGTCCTGACAAGCAAAGTCCACTACCTTGATCTTTCTTTGATGTCTATATCTTGAATTCGGGGGTGGTGGGGGGGGTGGCAAGTGAGTCAACATTAATTGTTTACCCGTGTCCAGATAAAATATATTCATTCTTCACAGCCCTTCATCATCAATTCTAGGAGGGTTTAAGAAGAGCAGGACAACTCTTCATTTTTCAGATGGAACATTTGAGAACTAGAGAAAGGGATAAGGGACCTTGCCAAATTGGCCACATTGCAAGTTAACGTCAGAACGATTCATGTTAGAATTCAGGCCTTCTAAGGGCGGCGCCTGTGGCTCAGTGAGTAGGGCGCCGGCCCCGTATGCCGAGGGTGGTGGGTTCAAGCCCAGCCCCGGCCAAACTGCAACAAAGAAAAAAAATAGCCGGGCATTGTGGCGGGCGCCTGTAGTCCCAGCTGCTCGGGAGGCTGAGGCAAGAGAATCGCGTAAGCCCAAGAGTTAGAGGTTGCTGTGAGCCGTGTGACGCCACGGCACTCTACCGAGGGTGGTACAGTGAGACTCTGTCTCTACAAAAAAAAAAAAAAAAAAAAAAAGAATTCAGGCCTTCTAATAATTCAGTAACTATTCGATTCAAAAAGTATATTTGGTAGCTAGTATGTAAGTTGCATTATGTTTGCCATTATGTGAAAGTACAGGATACTCACCACAATCAAGGTACTTATCTCAGGAAACAAGATTTATATACTAAATAGGTATTACAAGATTTATGTAACAGACTCGACATGTTGTATAGGGCAAAATAAAATGTACAAATAGTACAGGCCATAAAAATTTGAGGACTTTCAGGCTTTTCTGGTCAGATGATGGAAAAGCTCAAAGATGCCTGGGAAGAATTAGCATGCCGAAATGTTAGGAAATTTGGCTCCTTAGTGCTAAGGGGAAGATGAAAGCGATGGAGACTGAAGATTTAGTCAATTCCTATTTCTAGGTGCTCCTCATGCTCCGGGAAGCCTGAAACCCTTTGTAGCTTTCATTTATAGTTTAATCTCTTCGGCTCACTGTGTGCCCTTCAATGATAAGAACCATGTCACATTTGCCAGCACTGCTGGTATAGAGAAGAGTCAGTAGGTAGGTGTTGAATGAAGGCATGAATGGATGAAGCAGCTTATGTACTTAGGTCTGAACCCTAGGAGAGCCTCGGACCTTCTTCCCACATTTTCTGTGTTACTTTCCTCTCCACCATATAAGTGAGATTAATACATATGTCATTTGCCAGGATACAAGATGTAAATAGGTGCTGGGGAAGTGACAAAGTGACACTGTCCTACCTATCACCCCGGGCCCTAAATTCCTGGCTTTGTCAAAGGCTCCCTGCCCAGGGACATATGCTTCTCTCTCTCTTGCCAGCTTGCTGTGCTGACAGCTCTAATTGCTAAATGAACAGTCTGTGTTTCTAGTGGGGAGAGAGGTTCTCAAAAGACTGTCTGGGCTCCTGCAGTCCTGGAATGGGAACACTGTTGTGCAATCAGAAACTACCACCTCGGCAGCAAAGGTCAGCCCTGGATTTCCATTACAGGAAGGGTAAATTTGGAGCATGCAGGTATTCCTGGAATTTCACTTCCCAGAGTACAGTGGGGATCCTTCTGATCATTGGGAATATGGATGAGCTTTGCTTTCAGTATGCAGGCTACTGGAAAATAATGGCTTGCAAAAGATAAATTGGAAAGTGGTTGTAAGATTTATGGGCTCTGCAAACATATTCATGACATGACTCTTTAAAGTCCATCCATAAGTAAATAATTCTTGGGTATGTACATATGGGGTAGAGAAATCCAGAATTTTGAAAAATGACCCTTAAAGAAGTGGCAATTCTACTGGGGAATAAATCAGGCAGTCACGAACGCCAATTTAAAATGCTAGACAAAAAATGATAAGGATCACATAACAGATACTTGAAAGGAGAAATCATTACTCCTAGTGCTCTTAAAATAGATGAACTGGAAAAGGAATATTTAGATTTTTGAAATCAGGAGAGATCTAAGAAAGTCCTGCTACAGAAATTTGGAAAGTGGCTTGGCACCTGTAGTTCAAGCGGCTAAGGTGCCAGCCACATACACCGGAGCTGGCAGGTTCGAATTCAGCCTGGGCCTGCCAAACAACAATGACAACTACAGCCAAAAAATAGCCAGGCATTGTGGTGGGTGCCTGTAGTCCCAGCTACTTGGGAGGCTGAGGCAAGAGGATCCTTTAAGTCCAGGGTGACAGCTTGAGACTCTGTCTCACAAAAAAAAAGAAAGAAATTTGGAAAGTATTTTATCACCCATCTTTTTTTTTTTTTTCAGTAGTAAGATAGGACTGTTATTAGAAGTTAGAAAGAAATACAGAAGAAGTAAAAAACACCAGAGCTTCTGGAAGGGGGAAAGAACTGAAGAACACAACTCGGGAGTCTCCACGTGGGCTCTTTTATCTAGGGGTCTTAAGTCTAGAGTATTACACATGGAAGGGATTAGGGTGTGTGCTCCAAAGTGGAACCACCCAAAAAACCATCACAGGCTGCTTTGTTCATGATCCATCAGAACCTAGAGGGTGTGTCCCGAAAAAGGCAGTCTGCTTTTGCCTAGAAATGGGGGTCTGACCTCTGAGCTCACCTGGACCCAGAGAATGGGGGGGTGGCTCCCTGTCTAGCCCTGAGTGGTGGAATCCTATATCAATCCTCCCTCTTGGACAGTGATATGGGGATGCAGTTAGAGGTTCCTCAGAGGAGGTTGATCCAGGATTCACAGTAAATGGAAATTTAGGTTGATTCTTCTTTTTTTTTTTTTTTTTTTGTAGAGACAGAGTCTCACTTTATGGCCCTCGGTAGAGTGCCGTGGCATCACACAGCTCACAGCAACCTCCAACTCCTAGGCTTAGGCGATTCTCTTGCCTCAGCCTCCCAAGTAGCTGGGACTACAGGCGCCCGCCACAACGCCCGGCTATAGGTTGATTCTTCTAGCTTGGGGTAAAATGTTATTGTGTTCTCTTCATGAAATTGCCCAGGCCGAGAAATCTAGGGTCCCTTGTCCAGGCTGGAATGAGGGAATCCTATATCAACAGAAGGGGACAGTTAGGGTTTCTTCAGATGCAGTGATCCAAGGGTCTGCAATAGAGTCAGGTCTGGGCTGGAACCCTTTTCACTGTTTGTGGTTTGATGATGTTATCTCTGAAAGATATAAATCTGATTAGTACATTAAAAGGCAAGGTCAGAACAGTAAGAGGAGGGTGTTGATTTTGAGATAAAAGTATATTAATACTTTTCTTGCTGTCTTCTCAAATCTTCGTTAGGCTCACAAATGTGGGTGGACTGTAGTTGATTCTCTTCATGGTCTGCTTCTGTAGGAGGTGGTGGGTTCAGGGATTTTACTCATGAATGATGTATTCAGGAATCTATTCCCATAACTTAACAGCTGTAGAAGAAGACAAGATAACAGAAAAGGGACCTTCCCAAGTTGGGGTTAGGGAAGGTGAATTAGAGGGAAGATTCGTGCAAGCCCCAGACTCATGCACATGTTAGTAACACGTGCACTCGTGCTCCACCTCACTGGAGATGGGCAAGACAGGCCGGTGTTATCACCCATCTTTAATCTCAGATTTGCTCTGCAAAGTCTATGTTAAAGACATTTGGCCAATGTTTCTGGTGAACATTAATAATTGATACCCTATGTTTTTACCCATATAATGTTGATTTTTCATTAGTAAAATTATTTGACACATACCCTGTTTCCCCAAAAATAAGACATCCTCTGAAAATAAGACCTACTTACAGGAAAGATAAGATCTCCTCTGAAAATAAGACCTAGCACATCTTTGGAAGCACACCTTAAAATAAGACACTGTCTTATTTTCGGGAAAACGGGGTAGCTATATTTTAGGTTCTAATAGTGCTACTGATAAAAGCTAATGCTTTAGCTTTTTATTTATAACTTTTTTTTGAGACAGAGTCTCACTTTGTCACCCTTGGAGAGTGCTGTGGCATCACAACTTACAGCAACCTCAAACTCTTGGGCTTAAGCAATTCTCTTGCCTCAGCCTCCCAAGTAGCCGGAACTACAGGCGCCCGCCACAACGCCTGGCTGTTTTTTTGTTGCAGTTATTATTGTTTAGCGGGCCCAGGCCAGGTTCAAACCCGCCAGCCTCGGTGTATGTGGCTGGCACCCTACCCACTGAGCTATGGCCCCTCCCTATTTATAACTTTAATTAAGAACAATATTTAAGACCAGGTACGGTGGCTCACGCCTGTAATCCCAGCTCTTGGGAGGCTGAGGCAGGTATATTGCCTGAGCTCACAGGTGTGAGAGCCTCAGCCTCAGCCAGAGCAAGACCTCGTCTCTAAAAAGAATAAATAGGGCAGCGCCTGTGGCTCAGTCGGTAGGGCACCGGCCCCATATACCAAGGGTGGCGGGTTCAAGCCCGGCCCTGGCTGAACTGCAACTAAAAAATAGCTGGGCGTTGTGGCGGGCGCCTGTAGTCCCAGCTACTCAGGAGGCTGAGGCAAGAGAATCCCTTAAGCCCAGGAGTTGGAGGTTGCTGTGAGCTGTGTGAGGCCACGGCACTCTTCCGAGGGCCATAAAGTGAGACTCTGTCTCTACAAAAAAAAAAAAGAATAAATAAATAAATAAAATAAAATAGGCTTGGCACCTGTAGCTCAAGAGGCTAAGGCACCAGCCACATACACCAGAGCTGGCAGGTTCAAATCCAGCCTGGGCCTACCAAACAACAATGACAACTACACCCAAAAAATAGCCAGGCATTGTGGTGGGTGCCTGTAATCCCAGCTACTTGGGAGGCTGAGGCAAGAGGATTCTTTAAGTGCAGGGTGACAGCTTGAGATTCTGTCTCAAAAAAAAAAGAAAGAAAGAAAGAAATTTGGAAAGTATTTTATCACCCATCTTTAATCTCAGATTTACTCTGCAAAGTCTATGTTAAAGACATTTGGCCAATGTTTCTGGTGAACATTAATAATTGATACCCTGGGCGGCGCCTGTGGCTCAGTCGGTAAGGCGCCGGCCCCATATACCGAGGGTGACGGATTCAAACCCGCCCCGGCTGAACTGCAACCAAAAAATAGCCGGGCGTTGTGGCGGGCGCCTGTCGTCCCAGCTACTCGGGAGGCTGAGGCAAGAGAATCGCTTAAGCCCAGGAGTTGGAGGTTGCTGTGAGCTGTGTGAGGCCACGGCACTCTACCGAGGGCCATAAAGTGAGACTCTGTCTCTACAAAAAATAAAAAAATAATTGATACCCTATGTTTTTACCCATATAGTGTTGATTTCTCATTAGTAAAATTGTTTGACACATACCCTGTTTCCCCAAAAATAAGACATCCTCTGAAAATAAGACCTACTTACAGGAAAGATAAGAAGTCACCTGAAAATAAGACCTAGCACATCTTTGGAAGCACACCTTAAAATAAGACACTCTTATTTTCGGGAAAACGGAGTAGCTATATTTTAGGTTCTGATAGTGCTACTGATAAAAGCTAATGCTTTAGCTTTTTATTTATAACTTTTTTTTTGAGACAGAGTCTCACTTTGTCACCCTTGGAGAGTGCTGTGGTATCACAACTTACAGCAACCTCAAACTCTTGGGCTTAAGCAATTCTCTTGCCTCAGCCTCCCAAGTAGCCGGAACTACAGGCACCCGCCACAACGCCTGGCTGTTTTTTTTTTTTTTTTTTAGAGACAGAGTCTCACTGTACCGCCCTTGGTAGAGTGCCGTGGCGTCACACGGCTCTCAGCAACCTCTAACTCTTGGGCTTACGCGATTCTCTTGCCTCAGCCTCCCGAGTAGCTGGGACTACAGGCGCCCGCCACAACGCCCGGCTATTTTTTTTTGTTGTTGTTGTTGCAGTTTGGCCGGGGCCGGGCTTGAACCCGCCACCCTCGGCATATGGGGCCGGCGCCCTACTCACTGAGCCACAGGCGCCGCCCCCTGGCTGTTTTTTTGTTGCAGTTATGGTTGTTTAGCAGGCCCAGGCCAGGTTCAAACCCGCCAGCCTCGGTGTATGTGGCTGGCGCCCTACCCATTGAGCTATGGCACCTCCCTATTTATAACTTTAATTAAGAACAATATTTAAGGCCGGGCACAGTGGCTCACACCTGTAATCCCAGCTCTTGGGAGGCTGAGACAAGTATATTTCCTGAGCTCACAGGTGTGAGAGCCTCAGCCTCAGCCAGAGCAAGACCTCGTCTCTAAAAAACACAAAATAAATAAATAAATAAAATAAAATAGGCTTGGCACCTATAGCTCAAGAGCTAAGGCACCAGCCACACACACCAGAGCTGGTGGGTTCAAATCCAGCCTGGGCCTGCCAAACAACAATGACAACTACAACCAAAAAATAGTTGGACATTGTGGCGGGCGCCTGTAGTCCCAGCTACTTGGGAGCCCAGGCAAGAGAATCGCTTAAGCCCAGGAGTTGGAGGTTGCCGTGAGCTGTGATGCCTCAGCACTCTACCCAGGGCAACAGCTTGAGGCTCTGTCTCAAAAAAAAATAAAATAAATTTTTAAAAAATAGCCAGGTGTTGGGGTGGCGCCTGTGGCTCAACAGAGTAGGGTACCAGCCCCATATGCTGGAGATGACGGGTTCAAACCCATCCCGGGCCAAAAACTGCAAAAAAAAAAAAAATAGCCAGGTGTTGTGGTGGGCGTCTGTAGTCCCAGCTACCTGGGAGGCTGAGGCAAGAGAATCTCTTAAGCCCGAGAGTTTGAGGTTGTGGTGAGCTGTGATGCCACAGCACTCTACGGAGGGTAGCAAAGTAAGACTCTGTCTCTCAAAAAAAAAAAAAAGAACAATATTTAAAATTTCAAAACAGTACTCTTAGTAGCCCAATAGTCATTTCCTGTACCCAAAACTAGTTAAAATGTTGTCATATTTACTTATATATGTGTATATATTGCTAAACCATTTTGAAGCTTATTTCAATTATCGTTTATAATTTATTCTTAAATATTTTATCTGCAAAAAAATTAAGAGTATTCTCTCTGTTAATTACCATATCACCATTATAACCAACATAATTACAATAATTCCCTAATGCATCCAGTACATATTTATATTTTCCCAACTATTTCAAATGTATTTTACAACTCTTTTAGCTTATTGTTTTTTTATTTATTTGTTATTGTTGCAGTTTGGCTGTGGCCGGGTTTGAATCTGCCACCCCCGGTATATGGGGCCGGCGCCCTACTCACTGAGCCACAGGTGCCTCCCTTAGCTTATTGTTTAAATAGTCATCAACACCATCATTACCATTAAATAATTATGGTCAGTATTACATGTACGTATATTCTTAGTTATATAATGTACACTCCTATCTGTGCCTTTAAATCTGGCCAACTTACTCAAGCACCTTGAGGTCACACTTAACACGATGCAGATTTGGGTATTCAGCCCTCCCTCTTTATTTATTTACTTATTTATTTATTTTTTTGTGGTTTTTGGCCGGGGCTGGCTCCCTCTTTATTTTTATTTTATTTTTTTGAGACAGAGTCGCATTTTGTCATCCTTGGTAGAGTGCTGTGGCATCATGGCTCGCAGCAACCTCCAATTCTTGGGCTCAAGTGATTCTCTTGCTTCAGCCTCCTGAGTAGCTGGGTATATAGGCACCCACTACACTATCCGGCTATTTCTAGCTCAAGCTGATCTCAAACTCTAGCTCAGGCTGGTCTCAAACTTGTGAGTTCGGCCCTTGGCCTCCCAGAGTGTTGGGATTACAGGCATACGCCACAGCGCCTGGCCTAGCCCTCCCTCTTTAGTATCCTGACTAGAACCACTTCCTCCCTACTCACCCACCCACTTTTTTTTTTTTTTTTTGTCTTTGTTCCTTACCTTCCTTTTATCTGGCTCCTAATTTTCTAGCTATGTCTGCTTTTTGTCACGCCTCAGGCCTGACACAACTTGCCCTCTCCAGTCTTCACTATAGCTCTCTATTGAAGAGTTTTGGACCCTCCCTCTGGATCTTTTTCTTTCAGCTGTTCTATCCTAACTGACCTAACCAGCACCAACATCAGCCACATTATGCCTTTAATGTCTACTGGGGCCCTATCTGGGGGGATGGAACTGATACAGGACAGGTGGCACGGCTCCGCCCCAGCCAGCTCAGCCCAGCTGAGCTGGAGGACCTGCCGCCTCCGCCTTGGCAGTTTTGGTGAGGCAGCAGCTGGCAAAGGAACCAGCGAGCTGGAGGGTAGGCAAAGGTGGGGAGGGGTCCCGGGGGTCCACCCCCACTGGAGGCTCCAATAGCCAAAGGGGCCGAACAACTGCTGGGGAGACACTGGCGCCCCCGTGTCTCCTTCCCTTTACACGTATGATTGAATAGGGAATCCCCATTTCCTTTGCCTAGGTCAATTTCGTGTAAGTTTCCTAGGTCTCAATTCCGTAAATGGACTGTGTCCATTCATTCACCTTGCCCCAGCAGAAGACTGTGTCCATTCGTTTCCTGGCCAAGGAACCTGTGCACCTACATATACCGCTAGATGGAGAGACAAAGAGAGCTTTTCTCTCTGACTTGGGTTTTCTCTCTGGGAGCTTTAGTGTAAACGTATTCTTTTCTCTAAATAAATTCTGTCTTACTACCTATCTGTGCTCCACAGATTTATTCTTCTAATCACCGAGACCAAGAACCTGAAACTCCGGTATCAGCTTTGGCGAGCCAGCCAGGAGAGAAGACAAAATTCCAGTATCAGAACATTTTTGCATTTAGGTGAGGGGTGGAGGGAGCTTCCAGCACCAAGTGGAGGATCTGTTATAGGTCAGCCATGCCAGCCTTGACCTGCCTTGCTACAACTGGTCATTCTTTCACAGCCTCATTCCTAATGCCCACATTTCCACCTGACATCTTCAGATTGATGGTGAACAATATGTGTGGTGCAGTGCTCCAGACTTCAGCTACCAGAGGGGTTTTCTGCATTTCATTTGTACCTGGGCAAAGTCCACTCTCCTTAAAAACTAGTTGGGGAGCCAGGCATGGTGGCTCATGCCTGTAATCCCAGCAATTCCGTAGGCTCAGCTAGGGGGATCACTAGAAGCCAGAAGTTCAAGACTATCCTGAACAACATAATGACACCTTGACTCTAAAAAAAATAGAGAGGAAAAAAGAGGAAGCAATACTGCTGAGGTTGAAATGTTGAGGATGAGGCAAGAAGAAAGGGCAGTGACCCCAAAGAACAAGAACACTTCATTCCAGCTCTTTGTGGAGGCAGTGTGTACAGAGCCAGCTGCTATCAATCTTACATGCTGCCCCCACTGTCTGGGGTCTCTCCAAGCTGAAATCCATCAGCCAGGTTATCTCCTGAAGGACTCATGCCTTCCCCCCTCCAACATTGCTTGGCCCCCAGAGCATCAGCTCCTCTGCCATTTCAGTGACAGAGGTTCCAGATGTAAACTACCTACAAGGACACTGAGGGGGCTGGCTGTTATCACCCCTCTCCCTAGTATAAGTATCTACTTGAACTTATGCCCGGCCTGAGATCTTTATAATGTAAAAAACTCCTACCAGGACTACCAAGGCCTCAACATAGATCATGGCCATATTGGGGGGCACTGGATATTACTAATGGTTCATTCACTCCTGTCTTACCCTGACAACAGAACTAACTGACTCATTCAGAAGGTGAGGTGATTTCTTAAGTCCTTGGAAGTTGCTCTATGATCCAAACAGTACACGCTTTATCTCTGCTTTGACCTTTTTGAGCCAGGCTGATGTTTTATAGTCTCTAGACCAGTGGTCCTCAACCTACCTAATGCTATGAAACTTTAATACAGTTCCTTATGTTGTGGTGACCCCCAACCATAAAATTTTTTCCGTTGCTACTTCATAACTAATTTTGCTACTGTTATGAATCGTAATGTAAATATCTGATATGTAGGATGGTCTTAGGTGACCCCTGTGAAAGGGTCATTCAATCCCCAAAGGGTTCGTGGCCCACAGGTTGAGAACCCTGCTCTACCCTCTTAGCTTATAGCAAAGTTATGGGATCAAGTGCATCCCAGAAAGACATTAGGCTTGTTAAATGCAACCATGTACCCATTTCTCATGGAAATTGATCCAAGTGGAGGTCAAATACTATCCCAGGAAATGGGAATTCCAACTTTTAGCCACCATTTCCTGGAGGCTCACATCCAGGAAATGTCTGAGGCTGGGGCTGGGGCACACATCCCATTGGGTCCTATAGCAACTGCCACATGCAGTATAGTTTGTTCACACTAGGTAGGCTGCCTCTCTTAAATGTTCCAAATTTTTACTCAATAGCCAAAGCTGCTAGTGGACACTCTTTACCTAAAACTCAGGGGGCATCATGTGCTCAGGCTGATGCTCTACCATCATGCTTCCTGACTAATTATAACCAGCCCTGAATATGGTCTCCAAATCCCAGCATCAAAAATGACATCCTGCACATTATTGCTAAATGAGACTTCACACCAAAGGAATGCCTACGAAGCCTGAGGAATTAATGCATCCTCTCCAACTCCCAGGGCTTTTGTGAATGTTTCTGACCCAATCTTCCCTAACAATGACATTTCCTATCTTGGACCTTATCTGCACCTCCATAACCAATCTATCAATCAGGATCTGCCTCGACAGAGGACTTAGTTATTTGACTTCTGACCTAGCCCCTAGTTTGTCTCTCAGTCTAAAAGGTACATTCTTGTCCATCTGAACAGCGCCCAGCTAACATAGTGATGACCAAAAGCTCAAAGAGAAACTTTCATCAACATCAGTATGCGTCTGAAGATCTTGTCATCCTTACAGGGTTTGTGTCCTATAGTTTACTCCTTCTCTGTAGTCAGAGCACCTGCATCATGTTCCTATATCCTCTGTACTACCAATCTGAAGCTCCACAAACTCTGTGGCAATTATGCTTCAGCCACTTTCATATCCACTTGACTTTGAGCCTTCAAACCCACCAGACCTCCTGTGGATCAAAGCTGAGAAAATAATAAAGACAAGTATTGTTCATTTTAATTTGGTTCCTTGTTTAGAAATTAGCTAGTATCCTCTGAATTTTATTTCCAACCTGCTCTCATGCCTATCCACATTTTAGCAGCTCTTAACTCTTGACTTTGCCATCCTTTGAGGCTCTGTTCCCACCTTTTGGATTCTCTGAGTGAACTCGGTTTTCTGGGCTTGATTTATAAAGTTCTTTTTTTTTTTCTTTAGAGACAGAGTCTCACTTTATTGCCCTCAGTAGAGTGCTGTGATGTCACAGCTCACAGCAACCTCCAACTCCTGGGTTTAGGTGATTCTCTTGCCTCAGCCTCCCAAGTAGCTGGGACTACAGGCCCCACCAGAGCACTGGCTATTTTTTTGTTGCAGTTTGGCCCAGGCCGGGTTCGAATCTGCCACACTCAGTATATGGGGCCAGCGCCCTACCCATTGAGCCACAGGGGCCTCCCGATTTATCAAGTGCTTAAGGACTGTGCTTTGTGTTCACTGCTCTGGTACTTCAGAACCTATTTTAGTCTTGATGGACAAGGCCCTTGGTGGTAAAAAGCAATCCCGAGATCACAGGGTCTTAATACAACAAAAGTTTGTCACTCTTTCTGTATATCTAGTGTGAGTCAGCAGGGGCTTCACTCATTATAGCTACTCAAGAGACTCAGACTGGTAGAGGCTCCATCTTCACCCACTGCATAATCACCATGGTAGGAAGAAGATGTAGTATGTAATGTGCTACTTTTTTTTTCTGTAGAGACAGAGTCTCACTTTATGGCCCTCGGTAGAGTGCCGTGGCATCACACAGCTCACAGCAACCTCCAACTCCTGGGCTTAAGCAATTCTCCTGCCTCAGCCTCCCGAGTAGCTGGGACTACAGGCGCCTACCACAACGCCCCGCTATTTTTTGGTTGCAGTTGGGCCGGGGCCAGGGCCAGGTTTGAACCCGCCACCCTCGGTATATGGGGCCGGCGCCTTACTGACTGAGCCACAGGCGCCGCCCGTAATGTGCTACTTTTAAAATACCTCTCTAGGCTCGGTGCCTGTGGCTCAAGTGGCTAAGGTGCCAGCCACATACACCTGAGCTGGGGGGTTCGAATCCAGCCTGGGCCCACCAAACAACAATGATGGCTACAACCAAAAAAATAGCCGGGCGTTGTGGCGGGTGCCTGTAGTCTCAGCTACTTGGGAGGCAGAGACAGGAGACTCACTTGAACCCAGGAATTGGAGGTTGCTGTGAGATATGATGTCACAGCACTCTACCCAGGGCAACAGCTTGAGGCTCTGTCTCAACAAAAAAAATTAAAATACCTCTCCAAATTCTTGGAAACACACAATTTCCATAGATTCAACTGGGAAGAAATAGAACTCTTGAACAGACCAATATCAAGCACCAAAATTGAAGCAGCAATAAAAAATCTTCTGACTACAAAAAGTAGTCCAAGACCACATGGATTTACCCCTGAATTTTACCAAACCTACAAAGAAGTTTTGCACCATACTGCAGAAATTATTCCATAACATTGAGAAAGAAGGAATCCTCCCCAACTTACCCTGAGAAGCTAATGTTACCTCAATACCAAAACCAAGAAAGGACACAATTAAAAAAGAAAGCTATTGGGTGGTGCCTGTGGCTCAAGGAGTAGGGCGCCAGCCCCACATACCGGAGGTGGTGGGTTCAAACCTCACCCTCGCCAAAAACTGAAAAAAAAAAAAAAAAGAAAGAAGGGCGGCGCCTGTGGCTCAGTCGGTAAGGTGCCGGCCCCATATACCGAGGGTGGCGGGTTCAAACCCGGCCCCGGCCAAACTGCAACCAAAAAAAGCCAGGCGTTGTGGCGGGCGCCTGTAGTCCCAGCTACTCAGGAGGCTGAGGCAAGAGAATCGCTTAAGCCCAGGAGTTGGAGGTTGCTGTGAGCTGTGTGAGGCCACGGCACTCTACCGAGGGCCATAAAGTGAGACTCTGTCTCTACATAAAAAAAAAAGAAAACTATAGACCAATATTTCTTATGAATACAGACGTAAAAATTCTCAATAAAATCTTAGCAAACCAAATTCAGCAGCACATTAAAAAAAAACAAAAACTAATTCACAACAACCAAGTGTGCTTCATCCCAGAGATGCAAGGATGGTTCAACATATGCAAATCTATAAATGTAATTCACCACATAAACAGATGCAAAAACAAAGACCAAATGATTCTTTTAATCAATGCAGAAAAGGCATTTGACAAAATTCAGCACCCTTTAATGACAAGAACGCTCAACAAAATCAGTATAAATGAGACATACTCAAAATTATAAAGGCTATACGTGACAAACCGACAGCTAACATCATATTGAATGGGGAAAAATTGAAAGCAATCCTGCCTAGAACTGGAACCAGACAAAGCTGCTGACTTTCGCCACTTGTTTTCAACATAGTGCTTGCTGGAAGTCTTCATTGGAGCAATCAGGCGAGAGGAGAAAATCAAGGGCATCCAAATGAGGAAAGAGATCAAACTAACACTCTTTGCTGATGATATATGATCTTATATCTAGAAAACCCCAAAGATTCAACCAAGAGACTCCTGGAATTGATAGATAAATTCAGCCAAGTTTTAGGTTATGAAATCAATGTACAAAATCAGTAGCTTTCACAAACACCAACAGTCAAGCTGAGAATCAAATCAAAGACCCAACACCTTTAGAAAATAAAATGCCAGGCAGCGCTTGTGGCTCAGTTGGTAAGGCGCCGGCCCCATATACCGAGGGTGGCAGGTTCAAACCCTGCCCCAGCTGAACTGCAACCAAAAAATAGCCGGGCATTGTGGCGGGCGCCTGTAGTCCCAGCTACTCGGGAGGATGAGGCAAGAGAATCGCTTAAGCCCAGGAGTTAGAGGTTGCTGTGAGCTGTGTGATGCCATGGCACTCTACCAAGGGCCATAAAGTGAAACTCTGTCTCTACAAAAAAAAAAGAAAAGAAAATGCCTAGGAATGTATTTAACTAAGGAGTGAATGATCTCTATAGTGAGAACTATGAAACATGGAGGAAAAGAAATCTCAGAGAATATAAACAGATGGAAAAACACCATGCTTACGGTTCAGCAGAATCAACATTGTTAAATTGCCTTTACTACCCAAAGTGATATGCAACCTCCATTAAAATTCTGATGTCATTTTTTGCAGATCAAGAAAAAACATTTTTTTTTTTTTTTTTTTTTTTTTGTAGAGACAGAGTCTCACTTCATGGCCCTCGGTAGAGTGCCGTGGCCTCACACAGCTCACAGCAACCTCCAACTCCTGGGCTTAAGTAAGTCTCTTGCCTCAGCCTCCTGAGTAGCTGGGACTACAGGCGCCCGCCACAACGCCCAGCTATTTTTTGGTTGCAGTTTGGCCGGCGCCGGGTTTGAACCCGTCACCCTCGGTATATGGGGCCGGCGCCCTACCAACTGAGCCACAGGCGCCGCCCAAGAAAAAACATTTTTACACTTTGTATGGAACCAGAAAAAAAAACAAATAGCCAACACAATCTTACATAATAAAAACAAATCAGGAGGCATCACTTTACCAGATTTCAAGTTATACAAGGCTATCATAACCAAACCAGCATGGTACTGGTACACTGGAGAGATTCTCCTCAATTAGTAGGTGGGCCTTCTGCCCTTGATCAGTTCTTATCCACATAGACCTATGGATCAGAACTGAGAACCCAGAGATGAAATCATCCTTGTATTTTCACCTGATACTTGACCAAACAGACTAAAACATAAAATGGGGAGAGAATCCCTATCCAGAAAATGGTTCTAGGAAAACTTAATAGTCATATGTGAAAGACTACATCAGGATCCACACCTCTCACGACTCGCAAAAATTAATTCATGATGGATAAAAGACTAAACCTAAGGCCTGAAGCTATAAGAATTCTAGAAAAAAATGCTGGAAAAACTTTTTTTTGCATGAGTCTAGAAACAACACTGAAGAATTTATAATGTTGGGTTCAGAACCCAAACCTTGATGTGGACCATTTACTGTCGCTGCCCCCCGTCAAGGCCCACTCCAGGGCCCCAGTCTCCTTTGTCATTCCTTGTCCTTGGAAGGAAATTCTGTTCCTTCACCCTGTTCGGTCATCCACGTCTTCTCTCTCTGCATTGGCTTCTGTCTCCTGCTCTCTGCATTGCCCCTTTGATTAACTCCCTGATGTATCATCTTTACTTTTGCCTTTGGTTCTGATCTCTGCCTCTGGCTTTGGGCCACATAAACATGGGAAAGAGATGCTTTGCCCACAAGCCATGCCTGGAATCCGCCAAAGCCAGTCTAGCCCCTTGTAACAGCAGAGATTTAGATACCCAGAGTACCAAGACTTGCAGTTGGAGGACAAATACCAAAGCTGTATCCAAGGGAGGGTGCTAGGACTGAGGTAAGTCAACCAAACCTAGCCATCATGCAGGGAGCCAACAGCAAGTAACAGGATCCTAAAACAAGGTCAGGGAGCTGAGAAATGACAGTAGAGACTGGCAGGGAGAACACTGCAAACAAAAACTACATAAACAGAGTCCCATATTGACACCTTGGGTTTCCTAATTAAATGTGTTTAACTGTAGTAATACCTACACATGGTTTGTAAAGATCAACTGGTTATACAAGGTTGAGAATGAAAATCACCAGTTCCCCACCCCTACACCCTGGAGGCAATCTTTTTCAACATTTTTACCTGGTTTTTTTTTTATATACATGTCCTCATGAATTAATCAAATGCATATAGTGTAGAACCTCCATAGTTGACCACTTCCCTACATTGATCACCTACTTAAGTTGACCTGATTTTCATAGGGCAGACATGCACCACCTATGCATATCAGTACAGTAGTCCTAGTTCCTTATATTGACCACGTTGGTATGTTGACCAGTTTGTTAGTCTGTTGGTGATCAATTTAAGAGTTTCTACTGAATATTTATTTTTGGATTTATTTATTATTTTTTTTTTTTTAGTTTTAGGCTATCTAGTCTATCTATTCCCCTTTTGCTGTGAAATATGGAGAATTGGCTCTCTTATGCCACTCACTGCTTACTTTTCTAAATCCTATCCTCTCAATGTGTTTATATCTCAAATGTTTTTATATCCAAATTCAGTATTAACATGACCATAAGTATGTGAATATTGTTATAGAAGCAGCAGAGAAAGTGATTAAGAGTAAGAACTCTGGAGACATTACCAGTAGCTGTGTGTGACAGCTTGAATGATGTCCCCTTCAAAGATGCCAACTTTCTGATCCCTAGAACCTATGAATATGTTGCCTTACATGGTAAAAGGGATTTGGAGATGTGATTAAGAATTTTAAGATGGAGACATTCTCCTCAATTAGTAGGTGGGCCCCGTGTAATCACAAGGGTCCTTGTAAGAGGAGGACAAAAGAGTCAGGGTCAGAGAGAGATTATAAGTATGGAAGCAGATATCAGAGGGAGAGAGGATCCATATTGCTGGCTTTAAGATGGAGGAAGGATGGCTCAGCGCCAGCCACATACTTCTAAGCTGGTAGGTTTGAATCCAGCCCGGGCCCACCAAACAACAATGACGGCTGCAACCAAAAAATAGCCGGGTTTTGTGGCAGGCACCTGTAGTCCCAGCTACTTGAGAGGGAATCGCTTGAACCCAGGAGGGTGACAGCTTGAGGCTCTGTCTAAAAGAAAAAAGATGGAGGAAGGAGCCATGAGACAGGGAATGTAGGTAGCCCCTAGAAGTTGGAAATAAGAAGGAATTGGGTTCTAGAGTTCCAAAGAAATCAAGGGTTGCCAACACCTTGATTTTAGATTATTAAAACTTATTATTGTGGACTTCTGGCCTCCAGAACTGTAAGATAATATGTTTGTGCTGTTTCTTTTCTTTTTTTTTTTTTTGAAACAAGGTCTCACTGTGTCACCCTCGATAGAGTGCTATGGCGTCACAGCTCACAGCAACCTCAAACTCTTGAGCTTAAGCCATTCTCTTGCTTCAGCTTCCCAAGTAGCTGGGACTACAGGCATCCAGCTATTTTTTGGTTGCAGTTGTCATTGTTTAAGCGGGCCCAGGCTGGGTTCGAGCCCGCTAGCTTCAGTGTATGTGGCTGGCGCAGTCACCACTGTGCTATGGGCACCGAGCCTGTTTGTGTTGTTTTAAGCAATTAAGTTTGTGGTGCGTTATTACAGAAGGAAGAGGAAAATAATATACTGTTTGCTCGTTGACAAGTTAAGTACCTTTGCTTAACCTCTTTGCTAAAGATTTCTGATCTAGGGCGGCGCCTCTGGCTCAGTGAGTAGGGCGCCGGCCCCATATGCCGAGGGTGGCGGGTTCAAACCCAGCCCCAGCCAAACTGCAACCAAAAAATAGCCGGGCGCTGTGGTGGGCGCCTGTGGTCCCAGCTGCTCGGAGGCTGAGGCAAGAGAATCGCGTAGGCCCGAGAGTTGGAGGTTGCTGTGAGCTGTGTGAGGCCACGGCACTCTATCTGAGGGCGGTACAGTGCGACTCTGTCTCTACAAAAAAAAAAAAAGATTTCTGATCTATAAAATGAGTTGCTCTGAGGATTAAATGAGTTAATAAATTAAAAGACACTTAAAACAGTGCCTAGGACATAGTGCTATGGATTTATTTGCTATTATTGTTTGTAGCTAAGCCACAAAAAGTAGTGTGATTGTATGCCTTTTCTTTTGTCTTTTTCTAAGCTAATAATTCCTTCTTCTATACATTTATCACCAGCTCATTCTCTGTTATAAAATCACCTGTCAATATGGCCATACATAAAAAAAGAATGGTATTGGGTGGTGCCTGTGGCTCAGTGAGTAGGGCGCCGGCCCCATATACCTGAGGGTAGTGGGTTCAAACCCGGCCTCGGCCAAACTGCAACCATATACCGAGGGTGGCAGGTTCAAACCCAACCTTGGTCAAAACTGCAAAATAAATAAATAAAAATTAAAAAAAAAAAAAAAGAATGGTATCTACCAGTTTCATGTTTTGTGGAAGACATCACTTGAGGAGCATGCCTCATACTGCATGCAGGTCACTCACTGGGCCTCCTGCACAGGTCCTAACCGTTCTTTGTCATTCTGGGAATTTTCCTTTCTTCTCTTTTCTTAAGTCTTTTGCTTTCATTGGTTATGTGTCTTCCTATTTCTCAATATACTTTCAAATTTTTTTGTTTTTTTTTTAAATAGAGTCTCAAGCTGTCACCCTAGGTAGAGTGCTATGGCATCACAGCTCACAGCAACCTGAAACTCTTGGAGTTAAGAGATTTTCTTGCCTCAGCCTCCCAAGTAGCTGGGACTACAGGCGCCTGCCACAATGCCCGGCTATTTTTTGTTGTAGTTGTCATTGTTGTTTAGCAGGCCCGGCAGCTTGGTGTATGTGGCCGGCGCCCTACGCATTGAGCTATGGGCCCTGCCCTACTTTCAAGTTTTGATGTTTGCTTTGTGTTTCTGCAAGATGGTCAGTCCAGTGCAGGCACAAGAAGAGACACAGGAGAAGCTCAGGAAAACAAAGTTTATTATACTCATGAATTCTACAGAGGGGGTCACTGCATGCCACACAGGATCACAGGGGAAGCACCAGGTTTTGGTCAGGTGGCCAAAAAAAGAAGTGAGAGGAAAGCCCAAGCTAGAACCTTAGCTTTAAAGACAGGGCAGGGTAAACAGTTTGGAAATAGCAAATTTGGTAGACTCTAAGCTATAGGGATGGTCTCTAGTTGCCGGTACCTGGCTGTGGGATGATTATAGCAGAGAAATATTGCCTCCTGAGGTGTGTGAGTCAGATAGAGAAGGTATGGCTTTGAATTCATTAGTTTGCATGTCAAAGGTGTGCTCCCCATGAATCCTTGGCTATCTTTAAGAACTGGGTAATCCCAGGAGGAGCAGTGTCTTCCCCAGCCAGATTTTTTAAGATGTCAAACATCATAATGTATAGAAAATAAAAAATATGTAATACAATTGTGCACAGTCTCCAGTAGTAGCTCCTAATAAATAGCACCTGAGAGGTAAGTTTCTTTTTTTTTTGTAGAGACAGAGACTGTACCACCCTCGGGTAGAGTGCCGTGGCGTCACACAGCTCACAGCAACCTCCAACTCTTGGGCTTACGTGATTCTCCTGCCTCAGCCTCCCGAGCAGCCGGGACCACAGGCGCCGCCACAACGCCCGGCTATTTTTTTTTGTTGTTGTTGCAGTTTGGCTGGGGCTGGGTTTGAACCCGCCACCCTCGGCATATGAGGCCGGAGCCCTACTCACTGAGCCACAGGCGCTGCCCGAGAGGTAAGTTTCTTGAGACTGTTTTTCTAAAAATATCTTTATTTGACAGTCACACTTAATTGATAGTATAGCTGGGTATAGTTTTCTAGCTTAGAGATAATTATACCTCAGAGTATTGAAGGTATTGCTCCAATGGTTTTTGTCTTCCTGTATGAGCGTTGGGAAGTTAGATTTTTTTCTGATCCCAGATTTTTTGGTATCTGACCTGTTTCTTTGGAAAACTTTTAGGATATTTTCCTTATTTCTACTACTTTGCAAATGCTTCAACTTGAATTGCAGCTTGTAATAAAGAGCCTAATATTTGACTGCTGACAGTTTTCAATTCCACCCAGCCTTTTACCCTTTTGCCCCACAAGTAGGCGAGCCAGTAAGAAAGTGCTCCCTCCTTTGAAAAGTTCAAACCTCCTCAGGGCGGCGCCTGTGGCTCAGCGGGTAGGGCGCCAGTCCCATATGCCGGAGGTGGCGGGTTCATAACCCAGCCCCGGCCAAAAAAAAAAAAAAAAGAAAGAAAAGTTCAAACCTCCAAAACCCCACCCTATTCATGAAAACCCTTACCCTAGCCTACTAACTATAATTAAAGGCAAAACCTTTCACCCTATTTGCCTCTCTCAAGACTTTTTGTGATCTGCTTTGGAGCTTGAGGCATGGAAAACCTCATTATGTGTGTAATAACCTCCCTTCATGCCTTCTTGGCACTTGTGGAGTATTGTCAGTATAGACATCCAAATCCAGCCCTCCTCTGCAGGAACACCCAGAGCCACCACTCACTAGCTGAATGGTCTGCCTCAGTTTGTTGCTAAATCAGGAATAATAGTACTGATATTGTTGGTTTGACAATTAAATGGGTTACCTGCTGAAAGTGATTACCTGACACATAGTGAAAATTCAGCAAGTGTTAGTGATTACTGGTGTGGGCCCTTTTTATTCAAAGTGTTAGACACTTTCAATGAAGGGAATGAGGCTATTTCAGTTATGAGACATATTTTTGTTATCATTTAATTTATATCCTCCCCTCTTGGGAGTTACTTTGTCCTTCTAGAACATTTCCCATACTGTGTTCCCTACTTTCCATCTAATTCTCTTTTTTATTTTGCTTTATGAGACATTTCCTCACATTTATCTTTCTGTTCTTTTGTGGTCTTTATAGCCATTCTCTTCTTCTTACCTAACAGTAAAGTCCTGGTTTTTTAAGCATAAATAACTCATTTCCCTGACCCCCACGTAAATAAGTTTGTCCATATGACTAAGTTCTGGGCCGTAGAATGGAAATGCAAATGCTGAGTGAAACTCTCCTTGAAGTTTCTTAATGGGAAGAGACATATGTTCTTCCCTTCATGTTCCTGCCTTCTGCATGGAATGTGGAAGCCCTGGGTTTCTTTTTTTAATTACCATGAGTACATAATAATAATAATTGTGCATATTATAGGGTACATATGCTGTTTTGATACAGGCATGCAACTTTCGTATTAATCAAATCAAGGTAATTTGGGTATCTATCACCTCCGGCAGTTATCATTTCCTTGTGTTAGGACCATTCCTATTCCACTTTTTAGTGATTTTAAAGTATACCATAACTTACTATTAACTATTAGTCACTTTATTGTGCTATCAACTAAATTCTATCTATATAACTATGTTTTGGTACCCATTTACCATCCCTCTTTATCCCACCTTCCCATTACTCTTCTACTCTCTGTCTCCATGAGATCAATTGTTTTAATATTTAGCTCCCGCTTATGAGTGAGAACATGTGAGATTTGTCTTTCTGTGCTTGGCTCACTTCACTTAATGTAATGTTCTCCATCCAATTCCATCCATGTTGTTGCAAATGACAGGATTTCACACTTTTTATGACTGAATAATGTTCCATCGTGCACATATACCACATTTTCTTTATCCATTCATCACTAATGAACACTTAAGCTGATTCCAAACCTTAGCTATTGTGAATAGTGCTGCGATAAACATGGGAGTACAGATATCTTTTTAATATACTAATTTTCTTTTTTCATTTTTTGCAGTTTTTTGGCTGGGGCCGGGTTTGAACCTGCCACCTCTGGTATATGGGGCCAGCGCCCTACTCACTGAGCCACAGGCACTGCCCATCTTTTTCATTTTTTGGATATATACCCAGCAGTAGGATTGCTGGTCATAAGATAGTTCTACTTTTAGTTTCATGAGGAACCTCCATACTGTTTTCCATAGTGATTTCACTGTTATGTTCCTACAAACAGTGTAGGAGCCTTCCCTTTTCTCCACATCCTCTCCAGCATTCCTTATTGCCTATCTTTTTGATAAAAGTCATTTTAACTAGATTCTCTATTCTGTTCCATTAGTCTATGTGTCTACTTTTATCCCAGTGCCATACTATTTTGGTTACCGCAGCTCTGTAATATAAAGCTCTATATTGCTTACATCCGTGTTTCTTACATGAGAGAGCTTTAAATTTTCATGGATTTTTATTTTTAATTTTTTTAAGATGTTTTTTAAAAATGTTTCCTTTTTAAAAGTAGTATTTTATTCTCTTCGGTGATGCAGGATGTTATTCTTAAAGAATATGAAGTATTTTGGGGACTTGGGGGATATAGGGGGTTAAGGATGTAAAGATTTTCTTTTCTTTCTTTTTTTTTTTAGAGACAGACTCTCACTTTGTCACCCTCAGTAGAGTGCTACGGCATCACAGCTCACAGCAATCTCCAACTCCTAGCCTTAGGCAATTCTCTTGCCTCAGCCTCCCAAGTAGCTGGGACTACAGGCGCCCGCCACAACACCTGGCTGTTTATTGTTGCAGTTTGGCCGGGGCACCCTCGGTACATTGGACCAGTGCCCTACCCACTGAGCCATAGGCGCCACCCGGTTGTAAGGATTTTTAAATTTTCCTCTGCTTCTTTCATTATTTCAGTTTCCTACTGAGTTTATTTTTTTCTATGTGTATATTTTGATCTTTGTCTTTTATGTTAGAGGCTTTCCTCAATTGTCTGGTAAATTGTCTGGTAAACTGTTCATATTTAAAGGATGAGGCACTATAAAGACAATGGTGTGTAATGGATCTTGTCAACTAGTTGGACTCGCCATAAGAAATGAGGTGGGAGGTGGTGCCTGTGGCTCAGTGAATAGGATACGGGCCCCATACACCAAGGGTGGCGGGTTTGAACCCAGCCCCAGCCAAACTACAACAAAAAATAGCCAGGTGTTGTGGCAGGTGCCTGTAGTCCCAGCTACTTGGGAGGCTGAGGCAAGAGAATCGCCTAAGCCCAAGAGGTGGAGGTTGCTGTGAGCTGTGACATCATAGCACTCTACTGAGGGCAACAAAGTGAGACTCTGTCTCTAAAAAAAAAGGAAGAAATGAGGTTTGAGGGCTACAAAGTGAGACTCTGTCTCTAAAAGAAAAAAAATGAGGTGGGATCCATACATTTCTTTGGGGAGCTCCAAAGACAAGTATCTTTAGGTGCTTTATTTTGGGTTAGTTAATGTTCGTATAGAAAGATCATCTGCCTGGGGGTATAAGCCTGGTTTCCTGGGCTTCTTAGGCCATGGATGAGTCAATGATACAATCCCTCCCCCAAAGAAGTATTGGAATGGAAATTCCCCCAAGGTTGATGAGTGACCCTGGGTTGCAGAAGTCCTCCCCATTCTAGCATGAATGAATAATACAACTCTCTTAGGGAAAAGTCAAAGAGCCCCTCCCTTCGAGCCCACTGCTGAGACACCTATTCTTTACATTCCCCCTGGGGCCCCTGAAGATGTCCAAAAGAGCCTCTTGAATGGCTGCTGATGTGTCCATCAATTTATTATCTTTATCTATCCAACTGATCTCATTGTCTCCCAGGAACATGTCTGGGTTGTGAGGAGAGACAAGAAAACCAACTAGATATCCACTTTAAAGCCTTTCTGGTTAAATAAAATGTATCCTACAAGAAATTCTAAGTTCTTAGGGAAAAATTATCTGTCTCTACAAAAGCCTCCCAATACCACCCACTGCTTCTTTCCTTAAGGTGACCTTCAGGCATATGGTGAGAGAGCATGATCAATAGTTTTGAAAAACAGGTTCTTCAGGGTTACACAATGTCCTTGCAAATAAGAAATACTCATCACACATTAAAGAACATTCTCAACAGAGATAAAAGGCAGTCCACAGGACAAAATATTTGTAAATCATATATCTGATAAAGCATTAACATCCAGAATAAGGGAGAAAAAAACCTCTTACAATTCAAAAATGAAACAATCTAATTAAAAAATGGGCAAAGGACTTGAATAGACTTTTTTGTTTGTTTGTTTGTTTGTTTGTTTGTTTTGAGACAGAGCCTCAAGCTGTTGCCCTGGGTAGAGTGCTATGACATCACAGCTCACAGCAACCCCCAACTTCTGGAATCAAGGATTCTCCTGCTTCCGCCTCCCAAGTAGCTGGGACTACAGGCGCCTGCCACAACCCCCAGCTATTTTTTTTGGTTGCAGCCATCACTGTTGTTTGGTGGGCCAGGCTGGATTCCAACCCACCAGCTCACATGTATGTGGCTGGCGTCGAGCCTTGAATAGATATTTCTCTAAACACA
This sequence comes from Nycticebus coucang, assembly GCF_027406575.1. Taxonomy (NCBI): domain Eukaryota; kingdom Metazoa; phylum Chordata; class Mammalia; order Primates; family Lorisidae; genus Nycticebus; species Nycticebus coucang. The sequence continues at coordinate 69,817,422 of NC_069783.1, read as the reverse complement.
CGTACAAGTGGCCAACAAGCACAAAAAAAGATGTTCAACATAACTAATCATTAGGTAAAAAAGAGGCAATTCTCCTGCCGCTGCCTCCTAAATAGCTGGAACCAAAACCATACTGAGATACACACTTCACACTCACTGGAATGGCTATTATCAAAAAGAAATAATCTAAACAATAACAAGTGTTATAAGGATGAGGAGAAATTGAAACCTTTGTACACTGTTGGTAGGAATATAAAATGGTATAACTACTATCGAAAACATTATAGTGGTTCCTCAAAAAAATCAAACATAGAATTATCACATCTAGAAATTTCACTTCTGAGTTTTCACTCAAATTTATTGAAAGTAGAGATTCGAACAGATATCTGTACACAATATTCATTCCAGCATTATTCACAATAGGGTAAAAGGTAGGAACAAGCCAAATGTACATCAATGGATGAATTGATAACATGTGATATATACATACAACGAAATAATATTCAATCTTAAAAAGTAATGAAATTCTGACACATGAACTTGGAGATATTAAGTCTAGGGAAATGAGCCAAACACAACAGGATAAATACTATATGATTCCATTTACATGACTTACCTGGAGTAGTCAAATTCATAGACACAGAGAGTAGAGTGGTGATTGCCAGGGGCTGGGGGAAGGGGAGAATGGGGAGTTAGTGTTTGACAGGTGCCAAATTTCTCTTGGATATAATGAAAACATTACTAAGATGGATTGTGGTGATGATTGCACAACAATGTAAATAGACTACTATGCACTTAAATTTTAAGCATATTTTACCACAATAAAGCTTAAAGAAACAAAATGTATTTTTTAAAAGATAAAGATTTACTGACAAGGTTGCCATGGGATGAGGTGAAAGATGGTGGGCTCTTCTTTTCTCCCTCTTTCTCATTGACACCATCCCCTATAACTTTATCACTGGTTCTTGTCTCTCTCTCTCTCTTTTTTTTTTTTGGTTTGTTTGTTTTTTTTGAGACAGAGCCTCAAGCTGTTGCCCTGGGTAGAGTGCTGTGGCATCACAGCTCACAGCAACCTCCAACTCCCAGGCTCAAGCGATTCTTCTGCCTCTGCCTCCTTAATAGCTGGGACTACAGGCCCCCACCACAATGCCCGGCTATTTTTTGGTTGCAGCCGTCATTGTTGTTTGGCAGGCCCGGGCTGGATTCCAACCCACCAGCTCAGGTGTATGTGGCTGGCGCCTTAGCTGCTTGAGCCACAGGCGCCGAGCCTGGTTCTTGTCTCTTACCTGTCTCTACACACCACCGCCACATATCCATATGGCTACCTCATTCCTTCATTGTCTATTGGCTTCCATAGTTTCTGACAAGAAATCTTCCATAATTCTTATTCCCCTCCCACTCCCTGTATGGCATAATTTTTTCTGTCTGTTATCATTCGTAATAACCAGTCATGAATTTATAATAGATGATAATAGATGTAGGGAGTGAGATAAGAGATTTTACCAACTCTTCCTTACATCCCATGGCTATCCTGGCAATAAATTTTCATCCTCAAAGAGTATTTTGATCATGCAAGGACACCCTGTGGATCCAAAGAGCCTGTTTTTCTTTCTTTTTTTTTTTTTTTTTTGTAGAGACAGAGTCTCACTTTATGGCCCTCGGTAGAGTGCCGTGGCCTCACCCAGCTCACAGCAACCTCCAACTCCTGGGCCTAAGCGATTCTCTTGCCTCAGCCTCCCAAGTAGCTGGGACTACAGGCGCCCGCCACAACGCCCGGCTAAAGAGCCTGTTTTTCAAAGCTGTGAGACTGCATGAGCCCTGTCTCACCATGCGTCTGAAGGCCACCTTAGGGAAAGAAACAGTACAGGGTATAGGGATGCTATCTTGGAGATAGATGTTTTTTTCTAAATGAGATATGTGTTTCTTGGAGGATTCATTTAAATTTTTTAGTCAAATAAAACTTGAAAACAGGGCAGTGCCTGTGGCTTGATGAGTAGGCCGCCAGTCCCGTATACCGAGGGTGGCCCTACATACCCGGCTCCTGCCAAATTGCAACAAAAAAATAGCTGGGTGTTGTGGCGGGTGCCTGTAGTCCCACAGCTACTTGGGAGAGTGAGGCAACAGAATAGCCTAAGCCCAGGAGTTGGAGGTGGCTGTGAGCTGTGTGATGCCACGGCACTCTACCAAGGGCGATAAAGTGAGACTCTGTCTCTAAAAAACAACAACAACAACAACAAAAAAGACTTTAAAACAGAGTAGTCAATCCTAAAGGGATGTACACCTAATAACATAACTTAAAAATAACTGAAGCAATGTAAATAGTGATCTTGGGGTTGTGCAATGTAGTGGCCCTACTTACCAACCCCCTTCCCATTCTTTACTTCTTCATATTATTCATATCTCTGTTCAATGTTCTTTCCTCAAATGGCTCTTAACTACTTAAAACAGCCATTCCCCCAACAATGCAGTAACTCTGCTTTATTTTTCTTTGTAGTGCTTAGCAATAACATGCCATTTTATTATTTTTTGATTACTTGTTTGTTGTCAGTCTCCTATACTAGAGAATAAGAACTATGGGTGCACCTTCTTTGTCTTATTTGTATCACATTCTCAGTGCTCTGAGCAGAGCCTGGACGTCATAACAGATGCTCACTAATATTTGTTGAATGAATGTATTTAACTATTTATGTAATCATTACATTATTTACTATATTAAGTAAATGTTCAATATTTTATTTAATTATGTTATTTATTCTGAATTTAATTCTCCCCTTCCTTTTTATCATGTATCCATTCACTCTGCAATATTCTTTTTTTTTTTTTGTGGTTTTTTTTTTTGGCCGGGGCTGGGTTTGAACCCACCACCTCTGGCATATGGGACCGGCGCCCTACCTGCTGAGCCACAGGCGCCGCCCTGCAATATTCTTATGATCGCAAAGCCCCTACTTCGCGCGAGAGGTAGGGAGAAATAAAGATGTATAATTCATAAAGAACCACTTCTTGAAGAATAAAACACAAAGTCTTTTGCAAGCAAAAACTGGGCATCCTAAATCCAAGGGGAAAATAAGATTTTTTTTAAGCCCTCAAGAAGTCAGATTTGTTTCTATAAATGTGGAAGCACCCTTCTGCTTCCTTTCACCTTACCAAGAAACCTATCTCCTTAATTTTCCGCGACGAAGCTTGGTACAGGACCAATTCAACCTTCGCCAAATACCTTCCTTCCTTGGTAATTGACAGCTGGAGAAATCTCACTGAGGCTGGTCCCCACCCCACTCCCAGTTAGACCTACAAAACCCGGTGGGAGTGGCTTCCAGTTCGGCCAATGGACCAAGCAGGATCAACAGCCTCTGTAAACAAACCAAGCGGTGCTGTGCCTTGGGCTTCTCCCTCATAGGGCCGGACGATCCTTCGCCCAATGCCTATCCAGGACTGCCGTAGCGTCCTTTCAGCCAATCAGAACCGGGTCTCCCGCAAGAAGGCGTTCCAGACCCCTCCTCACGGAGGAGAAGAACGAAGGACAAGAAAAGACATACATTGTAACCAATCAGAAACTGGGACTTCTGAGGGAGTGGGCTGACTCTGCTTCACATTCAGACCAATACAAATCACATATACCCTTTTGGGTGACTGAGCGGCATCTTCTTAAGCCCAATAGACGAAAGGGGCGGTGCCCGGCAACCAATGGCTTGGGTTCGGGGGCGGGGTGAGAAGGCAGTGTGCAGTGGCAGTGTGCGGTAAGAGGTAACCTAACGAGTGTTAGTGGCGCTTCTTCTGTGCTGTGGCTCACATTTCGGTAGTAGAGGCCGAGACTGTCTTGGCAACGGCGACCTCTGCAGAGACGGCTTTGGCTTTTGGAGGAGTGGCAGCGCACGGCTTGGAGGAGGGGCTTCTGGTTAGCCCAGGTGGGCTCCGGCGTCCGGGCTGCCGGGGAAGGACTCGCGGGAAGCGCCGCTCTTCTGGGTCTGGGGGCGCCCTGCGCCTCTTTCCGCCGCGGTGGGGGCTGTGAGGGGCGGCGCGCGCCTGCCCGTCCTCCTCTACGAGGGAAAGCCCGTGGAATCCCGCATCGCGAGTATCGGTGTCAAGGAGCGTCATCAGGGTCCACCCCCTGCCCCTCGGGGATGCTCGGGGGTCTTAGTCCCTTTCCTTCCAACCCTTCCACCACCACCACCCCCCGCACAGGTGCTGTGTTCCCCGCCCCCTCCCAAAGTTCTCGAGTCTTCTTAGCCGTGTTTTCAATTCTCGGGCTTGTGAGTCTGCTTACTCCTCAGTTGCCACACTGATAGGTAAATTGATCAGTGCTGCATCTCTATGCCCCATCCCCCAGGTGGGAGGGGGGAGGAGTCGCGCGGTTTTGCCCCTCCCCCATCCGCGGGTTCCCGCGCGTCATCTGCTTTTCTTATTCCATCTACCCCTTTACTCCAGCCCTTATTCTGCATACCTAATTGGACTTGGAGACCTTGCCCACTTCTCTTCTGCCTGGCCTTCCACAAGTGAGTCCTTCACCACCTACCATCCCCTAAATTTCAGCCTCATTTTTTTTCTTGGAAACTAACATTTTCCACTTGCCTGTTCTAGGCAGCTGGAAGGTGAACCGGAGAGCGGCAGAATATCCTGAATAGGGAGCTTGCAAGGTTGGGAACTTTTTTTTTTTTTTTTTTTTTGTGGTTTTTAGCCGGGGCTGGGTTTGAACCCGCCACCTCCGGCATATGGGACCGGCACCCTACTCCTTGAGCCACAGGCGCCGCCCAAGGTTGGGAACTTTAATCGGTTTTGTTAATGGTAAACTATTTTTGCCTTCCTTAAGATGGCATTTGATCGTTACATCCTCTCTAGAATAGTACTTTTGGTGATACTTGCTGGAAAATGCAATTGAAAAGGTTAACTGACAGCCAGAGATTTAAAATTTATTGTTTTTATTAAGTAGATGGAATTGGATTATACTTTAAACAGCTTAACAGGGGTTGCTGAGTGTTTGCATTGTAAGAGCCTGGCCACCCTAGTTAGTCATAAAATGTAGGACATACTTTAGCTGTACAGCATAACGTGATTTGGTCACACCCAAACTATGAATGTATAATAACAGCATTCAATCTTTTTAAAAACAACAGAGAGTTTGTATTCACCTTCATAGTCTATCCTTTTGTTTCCAGCAGTGTTGGTTCTAGCCATATGCTTCTAGATAGTAGTGCAAACTGTGTTGTGCCTAAAAAAATTATGTGAAGAATGTTATGTGGAAAAGCTAATTCAACATTTAGCTTTGATTGAGATTTTGGAGGTTTGAAAATATTAATTTAGATATTGAACATTGAGGGTTTTATTTGGGGGCTGGGAGGAAATTGAAATGTTGGGATGGCCCTTAGGCTGTATGCATTTGGGGGTGGGGACAGATAAACACGTGTACAAAATCTTGTAAATTCTTACAGTGCTTAGTTTCACAACTTTACATAAACTGGAATTGTTTTTCCTACTTCTTAGTGGAGAAATGTAACCTGTGAGTTTAATATGTTCACAGTGTTTTGGCCAAGATTTTGCATTCTTTTTTTTTTTTTTTTGTAGAGACAGAGTCTCACTGTACCACCCTCGGGTAGAGTGCTGTGGCGTCACACGTCTCACAGCAACCTCTAACTCTTGGGCTTAGGCGATTCTCTTGCCTCAGCCTCCCGAGGAGCAGATTTTGTATTCTTTTGTGAAAAAAAAAGTATTGTTTTCTTCATTCTATTTATAACATATATATCAATATGCTTCACTTTATTTTACAATGGTAAAATTGTTTCTTGTATGTAAAGAAATAAGTATATTAGAGTGAATTAAAAAATCTTTACTCTGAGGTGGCAGCATTGTCTAATGAACCATATGTTTAAGCCTAGTTAATAGATCACACTAAAAAGAGCAAGATTTTAAGACTGTTCTAGCAAATACCCAGGTATCTAGAACAATGAAAAAAATAGTGACAGAGTTATACCAGTCACCAAAGGAAAGTCCTGTACAAACTGCAAATCTGTGAGTTGGTCACTGTTGTGAATTGGAAGAAGGCAGTTGTTGAAAACCAAAGTTGTTTGTGCAGTCTGTTTAGATGTTTGTTCTTAGTAATTACTTGTTTGCAAATTTAGATGACTGTAGCTGTGATTTCTTCTTGGTAACTTTGACCATGCAGAACTCAAAATTTAATGGAAGAGAGAATCACAAACCAAGAATTAAATTCAGAGATAAAGTTCTGCAGTACAGGGTGTATACAAAGTACAGAGAAGTACTGTGGCCCCATATTCTGGCCTTATCTACTGCTCCAGACTTTCCGAAGTAGCAGTTCCTGAACCTACCTGTTTCTTTCTACATACCAGGGCCTCTCTGAAATCTTTTTCTACACCCTTGTGCCTGTTGAAGTTCTATTTCTTCAAAATCTTTTTGAAGCCTACCTCTACTGCATCTAGATAATTATTTTTTTCTATTTCTTTGCTATCATTATTATTATTATTATTTATTTATTTTTTTTTTTTTTTGCAGTGTTTGGCTGGGGCGGGGTTTGAACCTGCCACCTTCAGTACATGGGGCTGGTGGAATACTCCTTTGAGCCACAGGCATCGCCCTCTTTGCTATTTTTTTTTTTTTTTGTAGAGACAGAGTTTCACTTTATGGCCCTTGGTAGAGTGCCATGGCATCATACAGCTCACAGCAACCTCCAACTCCTGGGCTTAAGCGATTATCTTGCCTCAGCCTCCCTAGTAGCTGGGACTACAGGCGCCTGCCACAACGCCTGGCTATTTTTTGGTTGCAGTTTGGCCGGGGCTGGGTTTGAACCCACCACCCTCCGTATATGGGGCCGGCGCCTTACTGACTGAGCCACAGGCGCCGCCCCTCTTTGCTATTTTTTAAATAAATAATTACAGTCAGTTCTCATTATTGGAAGTAGTTACGGTCTATAAAGTTGCCTAGAACACTGAATTATCAAATATTAAACCATTGCTCTTAGGGAAAAATATGTATATATCTCACATAGATTATAATCTTTAAAAACTCATCCTTTAGATTGTATTTTCTTTGTTTACAAGGGAGTAAACAAAGGGCAGAAGTGTTATTAAGTGTCTTGTCTGAGGCTGCCCCACTAACAGGTGCCCAGAGTTAAGATTTAAGCCTTGTCCAGTTGGCCCCAGAGCCAGAGCTTCTTGCACTACATGCACTGCCCTCTACTGTCTGTGTTCTCTGGTCATCTCTATAGGAGAGCTGAATCAAGGTGAAGGATCACCTTATTGAACCTAAGCATGGAACGTGTGCAAGGAGTGAGAAATTTTTCATCACTACGTGCATGTCCATGAATGAGCTTAAAAGCCTTACAATATTGACTTTGGGGTTACAAATGAATTTTAGCAAGTAAGCAATTTTATAAATAATGGGATTCACAAAAAATCAATTGTATTTGTTAGTGACTTGTAAAGTCCATTTCATCGTAATACCCTTCCCAATCCTCTGTAGAATGTTCCTTTGATAATTTGTTCACTTATTAATTCATTCACCAAATATTTATTAAGCACTTACCATAAACCAGACTCTGCTTTTGTCTGCAATATACAAGTTAGAAATTAAAGTCCTTCCCTATGGATCTTATATTCAAGTAAGAAAGACAGCTAAGTCTGGAGCTCAGAAGAGAGATCCAGGTTGAAATTATAGATTAATTTGACCAAGGTGAAATCTGATACATTCTCTCCCACTTCACTTTCAGAGGCATACTCCAGAACATTTCTTTTTTTTTTTTTTTTTTTTTTGGCCGGGGCTGGGTTTGAACCCGCCACCTCCGGCATATGGGACCAGCGCCCTACCCGCTGAGCCACAGGCGCCGCCCTCCAGAACATTTCTGTTCTACTCTTGTGCATAAATTCTTCCCTTTGATTCTCTCTCCATGGACCTGTGTCAGCGTCTACTTGTCATTTGTTGATTTTGAGGCCACTTGTCTGGTAAATGCCAGGGAATTATAGAAGAATTATGCTGACTTGGTCTTTGGATTCTGGCTCTGCCACGTACTCTCTAAGTGACTTTGGTCAAAGTCTTGGACTCTTGAGCCTGTTTCCTAATTCAGAAGTGGTGGTGTGATATTTTAGGCCCTTGTGTTTCAAGGAAGAGGCACATACATATTACCTTTAGTGATGAGGGTTGAATGTAAACTTGAATGGGAAATCATTTCAGCAGCCATATTGTATCTTGCTATAGTGCTTTTAGAACCTCATAGAACAATACCTTGGCAGTATTTAGGATAGACTTTGAACTTTGGAGACCTACCTTCTTTTACTTTGTTCATTCAACATTTATATTTCTCAAGAGAGAATATCTGATTGGATTGGTCTGTTGCCTTCTAAAATGGAGGGCCCCTATTGGGCAGAATTTTCAGTCATGTCTCACAGAGTGTGACATATATGAAAAGAACCTCTTGGAGACAGTTTTTTCAAGAGACAACTGAGGGTAAAGCAGTTCTAGAATTTCATTGCCTTCTGTCCAACTCAAATACCTATCTAATATTATCATAGATAATACTATCTATATCATAGATAGTATTTAATAATCCACAGTAATTTACACATGGCAAATATTCAATACATCTTCCTTTTCCATTTGGTATTATTTTAGCTTGATTATTTGTTCATATAGATATCTTCCTCACTAGACTATGAGGACAGGGTTCAAGCTTCATCTTTTGTCTTAGGCACTTAGTTCAATGCCAGAGACATAGTAATAAATGTTTGAATTGAGGAATTCTCAACTCTTATTGAAAGGATAAGAGAATAAGAAGGCTTCCCAGAGCAGGTATTATTTAAGCTGTTTCTTAAAGGGTGGGTAGGAATGTTCTCCAAGTGAACAAAACCTTGAGACAGTATTCCAAGCAGAGACCACCAGGTGCAAAGGCCTAAAGATACAAAGAGATGATGAATTTTACTGAACACTTCCATATTAAAAAATTAAAAAGCAGGGCGGCGCCTGTGGCTCAGTGAGTAGGGCGCCGGCCCCATATGCCGAGGGTGGCGGGTTCAAACCCAGCCCCAGCCAAACTGCAACAAAAAAAAATAGCCGGGTGCTGTGGCGGACGCCTGTAGTCCCAGCTACTCGGGAGGCTGAGGCAAGAGAATCGCTTAAGCCCAGGAGCTGGAGGTTGCTGTGAGCTGTGTGATGCCACGGCACTCTACCGAGGGCCATAAAGTGAGACTCTGTCTCTACAAAAAAAAAAAAAAAAAAAGCAAAAAGCAAATAATCAAGAATCACCAAAGAAAAACGCTATGAATGGCCTTGCACAGAGGGTGTGTCACAACTGAGTTAACTATGACCACAGCTCCTCAGGATTCAGGTTTTAGGGAGAAAGCATAACATTCTCAAGTTATTGGCAGGCTATCTCTAACAATTTAGAAATACAGGTATTGAATTCTGGGAACCACTACATTACAGTGAAGTCATTTACTTCATTGTATAGGAAGCTTGTGTGAGTCCCTGTTCAAGTGCTGAAAATATAATCAAACTTATTCTCAAGGAGGTCGCAATCAAGGAAGATAGATGGATGAACAACTGTGACAAGTGAGGCAATAGAGATGAGTAAATCAGGAGGAAGGAGTAGTTAGTAATCTATGGAGTACTGGTGGAAGATTGTTCTTTTTCTTTTTCTTAATTTTTTTTTTTTGTTGTTGTTGTAGTTGTTTAGCTGGCCTGGGCCAAGTTCAAACCCGCCACCCTCGGTGTATGTGACTGGTGCTATAACTACTGTGCTACGGGCACCAAGCCAAGAGGGAAAGATTTTCCAAATGAGGTGATATTTAAGCACTCTGAAGAACTATACAAAATATGAGGCAGACTGAAGGATATATCCAACTTAATTTGAGTTAACTTTTTATTTTTATTTTATATTGCAAAAATAATACATATGTACTTTTGTAAAATTAGAAAGCATTAAAAGGCAAAAGGGGGCTTGGTGCTCAGTGAGTAGGGTGCCAGCCACATGCACCGAGGCTGGTGGGCTCAAGCCCAGCCCGGGCTTGCTAAACAACAATGACAACTGCAACCAAAAAATAGCTGGGCATTGTGGTGGGTGCCTGTAGTCCCAGCTACTTGGGAGGCTGAGGCAAGAGAATCGCTTAAGCCCAAGAGTTTGAGGTTGCTGTGAGCTATAACGCTACAGCACTCTAAGAGGGCGACACAGTGAGACTCTGTCTCAAAAAAAAAAAAAAAGGCGAAAAGAAGTGGGGGAACTATAAAGCACTCCTTAGATCCACCATACAGCATACAGTGGTTAAGATTTTGATGAATGTATTTTTTACTTTCTATGCATATTTGTTTGTATATATAAATATGCATTTTAAATAGAAACAAGTCATCCTGAGTGTTCTGTTTATGACTTTATTTTTGTGAGATAAATCTCCTCAGAATATAATTGCTTTACCCAAAGAAGTCATTTGTCATATATTACTGTTACACAATGAGAACTAGAAAAGGGGCTAACATTTTAATCTAGTGAACATGTGACTTTCTGGTGGTCTAAACTCCTGAACCACTTCAGAGGCTTTATAAAAGTCGCATTCAGAAATGAATCTGATGTATGCAGGGATGTATGCACCCTTGGCATTCTTGGCATTATTGATTGTAAAAGCATGGTAAAGATGACTTCAGTGTCTGTCACTAGGGAACTAGTTAAGTAAAATATGGCACATCTAAACCATGAAATATTGTGTAGTTCTAAAGAAGAATGAGCAAGCTCTATGTACTCATGTACGAGAACTCTAAGATATATTGTGAGCTTTTAAAAAAAAGGAACAAGATATGGAATGTATAATATGCTTCTTATTCTGTTGAGAAAGAGTAAAAAAAGAATATACATGCATATTTGCGAAAAGAAATTCTGGCACCCATAGCTTATTGGGTAGGGCACTGGCCAAATACACTGAGGATGGCAGGTTCCAACCAGTCTGGGCCAGTTAAAACAACAATGACTGCTGCAACAACAATAAGAAAAATTGCCGGGTGTTGTGTGGGGCGCCTGTAGTCCCAGCTACTTGGGAGGCTGGGGCAAGAGAATCACTTAAGCCCAGGAGTTTGAGGTTGGTGTGAGCTGTGACGCCATGGCACTCTACCCAGGGCAACAGCTTGAGACTCTGTCTCAAAAAAAAAAAAAAAGAAAGAAAATTCTGAAATGATATATAAAAAAACAATTAAAGTGTTTATCTATGAAGGCAGAATAGGAAGAAGAATGGGATTTTGCTATATATTTCTTTTCTTTTTTTTTTTTTTTTTTTTTTTTTTGAGCTAGAGTGTTAAACCTAGCTTTTTAATACAAGCTAGAAATTAAGGTCCTTCCCTATGGATCTTATATTTTGCTACCCAGGCTAGAGTGCAATGGCATCACAGCTCATTGCAACCTCAAACTCCTGGGCTCAAGTAATCCTCTTGCTTTAGTCTCATTGAGTAACTAGCACTATAGGCATGCACCACCATTCCCAGATAATTTTTTAATTTTCTTTATTTTCTGTAGAGACAAGGTCTTATAGGCTGGTCTCACATTTTTGGACGCAAGTGATCCTCCTCCCCACCTCAGCCTCCAAAAGTGTTGAGATTACAGGTGTGAGCCACCATGTACTTCTGTGTATATGTGGTTATATTATAAAATATTTTTGAGGTATCTCTTTGTATGTACTATAAGATACATAAATAAAAGAAATGGGGTTATGAGAAAGAGGTCAAAAAAAAAAAAAGATCTGGGATACCAGGTGAGTATTTAGCAATAGAAGCAAAGATTAAAAGAGTAGCCCCAGAAAGGGGCAGGAGAGGCAGCCTCTTTTTCTTCCTTGCCTCAGTTTTGTGTATTTTTAAAATATTTTGAGAACAAGGGCGGCGCCTGTGGCTCAGCGGGTGGGGCGCCGGCCCCATATGCCGAGGGTGGCGGGTTCAAACCCAGCCCCGGCCAAACTTCAACAAAAAAATTGCCGGGTGTTGTGGCAGGCGCCTGTAGTCCCAGCTACTCGGGAGGCTGAGGCAAGAGAATCGCCTAAGCCCAAGGATTTGGAGGTTGCTGTGAGCTGTGTGATGCCACGGCACTCTACCGAGGGCGATAAGGTGAGACTCTGTCTCTACAAAAAAAAAAAAAAGTATTTTGAGAACAATAAAAAAATGTAAACAAAAATGTTTTCAGGGGTGGCGCCTGTGGCTCAAGGAGTAGGGCACCAGTCCCATATGCCGGAGGTGGCAGGTTCAAACCCAGCCCCGGCCAAAAACCACAAAAAAAAAAAAAAATGTTTTCAGATTGCAATTCCCATTACTTCACTAGCTGCTTTCTTTTTTGTATCCACTTTAGTATTTTTTTCATATGCATACGTATTATTTTCTGTTACAATCACATCTTTTTAAATTTATGTAATTGTGCTATAGAGGGCCTTTAAAAAAAAAAAAACATAGATGGGGCAGCTTTATGTAGTATTGTACATATCCCCAAAGTGGCTGATCTACTTTAAGCGGCAGAGATTCAAGCTCTCTAGCCTACATGAGAAAAAATAAGAAAAAGAAAGAAGACATATATGAATTAAAATAACATTTCTCCCTGATTACAAAGGAAATCTTTTTGTAAAAACTTAGAAGACAAAATATAAAGAAACATGATCTTTAATTTTACCACTCAAAACATTCTGGTTTTTTGCTCTTTATAACTTTTTTTTCTTTTCTTTTCTTTTTTTTTTTGTCACCCTTGGTAGAGTGCTATGGCATCACAGCTCACAGCACTCTTGGGTTTAGGCGATTCTCTTGCCTCAGCTTCCCGAATAGCTGAGACTACAGGTGCCCACCACAATGCCCGGCTATTTTTTTGTTGCAGTTTGGCTGGGGCCAGGTTTGAACCCACCACCCTCGGTATATGGGGCAGGCACCCTACTCACTGAGCCACAGGTGCTGCCCTTTTTTTTTATTATTATTCTTTTTTGAGACAGAGTCTCACTATGCTGCCCTTGGTAGAGTGCTGTGGTGTCTGTCACAGCTCATAGCAACCTCCAACTTTTGGGCTTAAGCCATTCTCTTGCCTCAGCCACCCAAGTACAGGCGCCCGCCACAACAACGCCCTGCTATTTTTTGGTTGCAGTTGTCATTGTTGTTTGGCATGCCTAGGCTGGGTTGGAACCTGCCAGCTCCAGGGTATGTGGCTAGCGCCCTACCCACAGGCACCAAGCCTCTTTATAATTTTTTTATGCATATAAACATGTTAAAAAGTAGAATCATAATATATGATTTTTTTTACTTGCTATATTTTTGGCATATTTCCATGGTTGTAAATATATCCTGGCATCATCATTTTCTTTATTTTTTTTATTTCAAATTAATATGATGGCACAAATTTTTAGGTTACATTGTTCTCACTTCCAGGGTAAGGTTCTAGTTATAAAAGAGCCCCTCACCCAAGCGGTGTGTTATACACCCTCACAATGTGCACATTAGGTGAGATCCCGCCTCATGCCCTCCCTCCTGCCACTTGTCTTCCTTCCTACCCCCTTCTACCTCCCTCTACTCCCATGCTGGACTATTTGTGTTTTATTGTTCATATGAGCATGTAGTTATTTATATATTGGTTTCATGTTAGTATGGAGTACATTGGATATTTATTTTTCCATTCTTGGGATACTTTACTAAGAAGAATGTATTTCAGTTCCATCCAGATAAATGTAAAAGATGTAAAGTCTCCATTTTTTTTTTTGCAATTTTAGCCAGGGCCGGGCTTGAACCTGCCACCCCCTGTATATGGGGCCGGTGCCCTACTCCTTGAGCCACAGGCACCGCCCCAAGTCTCCATTTTTTTAATGGCTGAATAGTATGCCATTGTGTACATATATATTAACCATTGCCACCCTGTGGTGAATTTTCTTGTACATACATTTGAGTGGACTTGAGCAAGCATTTTTCAACTGAATTCTTAGAACGACAATTTCTGGAGGAAAAAAAGTACAAAACATGGGGCGGCGCCTGTGGCACAAAGGAGTAGGGCGCCAGCCCCATATGCCAGAGGTGGCAGGTTCAAACCTAGCCCCTACCAAAAACTGCAAAAATAAAATTATGAAGTATAAAACATTTTCAGGGTTTTAAATATAAATTTTCAAATTATCCTATAAGAAAATTGGTTCAGTTTATATTCCCACCAACAGTGAGAGCTTCTTTCCCCCCACATTTGTTATCTTTGCTCTGGTCTTTAAACAGAAAACCTCATCGTTTTAATTTACATTTCTTTTATTTCTAGTGCCTTTGCATCTTTTTTATATGCTTATTGGCTATTTTTATTCTTTTTTTTTCACCTTTTTATTTTTTAGTTTTTTAGTTTTTTTAATTATTTTTTATTAAATCGTAACTTTGTACATTGATGCATTTATGGGGTAAGAATGGATTATATCTATATCCATCATAATTATACTCATTTCTTAATAGGTTGAAATGTACCATTGAATCATGCACATTAGGTGAGGTCCCCCCAAATACCCTCCCTCGCTATTTTTATTCTTGCACAAATTACCTATTTCTTCATTGCTTATTTTCTGTTGAAACATTTGACCTTTTCTAAGTACAAATTTTTTAAGATTTCTGTATAGGCTAAGGATATAAACCTTCTATCTGTCAAATAGAAGGTTACAAATACTTCATGCTAGTAAGAATTTGTCATTTTTTTTTTTTTATGTTGCTGCATGAAAGCTTTTTTTCCTGTTTTAATACATCTATCCACTTTCTTTCCTTTTGTGACTTTTTTCACTTTGATGTCTTTTATTTTTTTTTTTATTAAATCATAACTTTGTACTTTGACACATTTTGGGGTTCAGGTTACTGCTTTGATACCCAGAAATGCTTACATTGAACTAAATAACACATCTATCAAAATTATACTAATTTTTGAATAGTTTCAAAATGTACCATTGCATCATGCACATTAGGTGAGGTCCCCCCAAATACCCTCCCTCCTTCCATGTCCCCCCTCCCCTCTACTCTCTCTCCTCTTCCCTTCTACTTTCTGGACTATAGTTATGTTTTGCCAATCATATGAGTGTGTAGGTGGTTATATATTGATTTCATAGTAGTATTGAGTACATTGCATTTTTTTTTTCTATTCTTGACATACTTTACTAAGAAGAATATGTTCCAGCTCCATCCAGGTAAACATAAAAGATATGAAGTCTCCATCTTTTTTATGGCTGCACAGTATTCCATGGTGTACATATACCACAATTTGTTAATCCATTCATGGGTCGATGGGCGCTTGGGCTATTTCCATGTCTTGGCTATTATGAATTGGGCTGCAATAAGCATTCTGGTGCAAGTGTCTTTGTTGTAAAATAATTTTTAATCATCTGGGTATAACTAGTAGAGGAATTGCAGGATCAAATGGTAGGTCTACTTTTAGTTCCTTGAGTGTTCTCCAAACTTCTTTCCAAAAAGGTCATGTTAGCTTGCATTCCCACCAGCAGTGTAGAAGCATTCCCTTCTTTCCGTATCCACGCCAACATCTGTAGTTTGGGGAGTTTGAATTTTTTTCTTTTCTTTTTTTTTTTTGAGACAGAGCCTCAAGCTGTCATCCTGGGTAGAGTGCTGTGGCATCACCACTCACAGCAACCTCCAACTCCTGAACTCAAGCGACTCTCCTGCCATTGCCACTACAGGCACCTGCCACAACGCTCGGCTATTTTTTGGTTGCAGTCATCATTGTTGTTTGGCTGGCCCTGGCTAGATTCAAACCCGCCAGCTCAGGTGTATGTGGCTGGTGCCTTAGCCACTTGAGCCACAGGCACTGAGCCAGCTTTGGGATTTTGTGATGTGGTTTAATCTTACTGGAGTTAGATGATATCTCAAAGTAGTTTTGATTTGCATTTCTCTGATGATTAAGGATGATGAGCATTTTTTCATGTCTTTGTAGGCTATGTGCCTGTCTTCATCAGAGAAGTTTCTGTTCAAGTCTCTTGCCCACATAAAAATAGGGTTACTTGTTTTTTTCTTATTGATTGGTTTGAGTTCTCTGTAGATTCTAGTTATCAGATCTTTGTCAGAAGCATAACCTCAAAAATTTTCTCCCATTCTGAAGATTGTCTGTTTGCTTTACTTACTGTGTTCTTGGCTGTGCAAAAGCTTTTTGTTTTGATCAGATCCCAGTAATGTATTTTTGGTGTTGCTTCAATTGCCCAGGGAGGCCTTCTCATAAAATATTCTCCCAGGCCAATTTCTTTTTTTATTTTTTATTAAATCATAGCTGTATACATTAATGCGATCATGGGGCACCATACACTGGTTTTATAGACTATTTGACACATTTTTATCACACTGGTTAACATAGCCTTCCTGGCCAGGCCAATTTCTTTAAGTGTTTTCTCTGCATTTTCTTCTAGTATTTTTATAGTTTCATACCTTAAGTTTAAATCTTTTATCCAGTGAGAATCAATTTTTGTTAATGGTGAAAGGTGGGAGTTCAGTTTCAGTCTTCTACAGGTCACCAGCCAGTTCACCCAGCACCATTTGTTAAATAGGGAGTCTTTCCCCTACTGCATATTTTTGATAGGCTTGTTGAAGATCAAATGACAGTAAGTAGCTGGGTTCATCTCTTGATTGTCTATTCTGTTTCATAAATCTACCACTCTTTTTTTGTGCCAGTACCATCACTTTGATGTCTTAAGACAGACTTTCCCCTATCCCAAGATTAAATATATTTATTTAAATGTTCTTTTTTTGAAAAAAACCCACACATTTTAAACTTTAATGTATATATAATTTATTTTTGTGTGAAGATGCAGTCCATTTTTCATTTGTCCTTCTACCCCATTTTGAAATGATTAACCAGTTGTTCCTACATTCTTTTTTTTTTTCTTTTGAGACAGAGTCTCACTATGTCGCCCTTGGTAGAGTGCTGTGGCATCACAGCTCACAGCAACCTCAAACTCTTGGGCTCAAGCGATTCTCTTGCCTCAGCCTCCCAAGTAGCTGGGACTACAGGCACCCGCCAAAACCCCCTGCCATTTTGGGGTTCCAATTGTCATTGTTGTTTGGCAGGCCCTGGCTGAGTTTGAACCCGCCAGTTCTGGTGTATGTGGCTGGTGCCCTAGTGGCTGAGCTACAGGCACCCAGCGCCCTACATTCTTTTTAAATGATCTACACTTTCTCCATTATTTGCAGTGCAACTTTCTTTCTTTTTTTTTTTTTTTTTTTTTTTTTTTGAGACAGAATCTCACTTTGTCACCCTTGGTATAGTGCCATGGCTCACAGCAACCTCCAACTCTTGGGCTCCAGCGATTCTCTTGCCTCAGCCTCCCAAGTAGCTGGGACTACAGGCGCCCACCACAATGCCCGGCTATTTTTTGTTGCAGTGGTCATTGGTTAGCTGGCCCAGGATGGCTTCACACCCACCACCCTCGGTACATGTGGCCGGTACTGGTACTGTAATCACTGTATTACGGGCACCGAGCCTTTAAGTGAGTTTTAATGAAAAATTAATATTTATTTTTTAAAACGTATCTGGCAGTTGTTGAGACGAACATGTAATTATTTTTCTTTTCTCTGTTGATGTGATAAAATGAATTTTTATATTTATATATATTTATATTAAATCATTCTTTTAAATTATGGGCTGAGCCCTTTTGATCAAAGTGTTTTTGTTTTTGTTTTTTTGAGCCGGAGTCTCACTTTGTTAGCCTGGTTAGTATGCAGTGACATCACTATAGCTCACAGCAGCCTACAACTCCTGGGCTCAAGCTGATCTTCTTGCCTTAGCCTTCTGAGTAGCTGGGACTACAGGCACCCGCCACAATGCCTGGCTAATTTTTCTGTTTTTAGTAGAGATGGGTCTCGCTTTGCTCAGGCTGGTCTGGATCTTGTGAGCTCAAGCAATGCTCCTCCCTCGACCTCCCAGAGTGCTAGGATTATAGGCATGAGCCTCTGAACTTGTATTGTTTTATTTTTAAATAAATTCTTTGATTTTATTTGAAATTATTTGTAGCATGGAAAGTGGTCTATGGTTTTCTTTTGTGTTAATTTTGTTCAGTTTAATAAGCTACCTACATACGAATAATTATAAGGTTCTCATTTCTTTGTGCTTTGGAACAGTTGTGTGGGAATTACCCTCTTTTTGAAAGTAGGTGTTCAGAGACTTGTGTTGCCCACTCTTTTAAATGCAGTGATCTCAGGGAAGTTTTAACTTAGTGATTTTAGTGTAAACAGAAGCAGAACAGAATGTAATTATCTAGTGAAGAGTTTACTTTTGTTTGGTAATGATGTACTTGTTATCTTTTTATTATCTACGCTTTCGTGCTAGTGCTGAATTGCTAGTATTACATTCGCCATCTGAGGTTTACAAAACTTTTGTTTTAATATTGAACAGATGTAACTGTTTAGTTCTGCAGCCTTGCAGATATACAAAATATGTCTACCCACTGAAAGGAAGAAGTAATACAGTAAAAATTTCCCTGGCTAGAGGCTTTGGAAGAATGGGGTATTCCAGTTTAATTCTATCAATATGAAAGTATAAAGGTTAAAAAAAAATTGAAACTTTAACTCTCGTCGAATGCAATTCTGAAATACAGCCAATGATTTCACTTTGCTTCTCTAATAAGTTTGGTACATTCAGACCTAGTTGTTTTATTGTACAACTCCTAGTGTGCCTGAAGTTTATACTATAAAGATCCTTTCTAGAACTTTAGATGTAAGAGGATGTAAACAGTATTGAATAAGATCAGGCTGCCTGGGAATAGTCTGTGATTATGGCTTGTTTTCTTATTTAACTCATAAAAATAAAACACATTGGATGTTGGGTGGGAGTAGTGAGCAGATTAGGTCTTTCAGTTGGATGTTGTTTAACATCAAGATAGAATATACGGTATCCCTGGCTTTGGGCCTACGTACAGAAGGAAACACATTTTTCTACTTGTAACACAAACTGCTGGGCCCTATTCCAGAGTTTCTGCTTCCTTAGGTCTTGGGTGGGGCCTGAGAATTTGCATTTCTAATAAGTTCTGAGGTGATGGTGATGGTGATGCTGCTGGTCCAGGAACTCATTTTGAGAAGCACGACTGTAACTAACAATAAATTGCAGAAATCTGGTTCTAGAAGGCTTAGTTTGGTCTGGGATAAGAAGCATGCATGCAAATCATGAAAGATTCAACCCTAGATGCTAGCATAGTGTTGAGTTCAGGTAAGGAGCAATACATGATAATATTAACACAATTCTTGTTTTTCATGATTGGAAGTCCTAGTCAACTATCAAGTGAGAAATTTTGTTTCATTTGCCAGGCTTAGAAAGAAAAGGGAATTCTAGTCAAATAGGATTCAGTGATTGATCCCATGAGCAGAGGAGTAAGTTATGTGTCACTTTTTGTCTTCCCCATCATTTAGCATTTAGCCTTCCTTTAGAAGGGTCTACTATCATTTTTTAACTGGCAAAGAGCTTTGAGTGCTTATTAAATTGGAAGCTTTGTGTGTTTTTAAAATTCTTACTCATGTTTACTGTTAAGGATTTTTTTTTTTAAGTAGAGAGTATTTCATTTTTTATTTATTTTTTTATTTTCTTCTTTTTTTTTTTTTTTTGTAGAGACAGAGTCTCACTTTATGGCCCTCGGTAGAGGGCCGTGGCCTCACACAGCTCACAGCAACCTCCAACTCCTGGGCTTAGGCAATTCTCTTGCCTCAGCCTCCCCAGCAGCTGGGACTACAGGCGCCCGCCACAACGCCCAGCTATTTTTTTGGTTGCAGTTTGGCCGGGGCCGGGTTTGAATCCGCCACCCTCGGTATACGGGGCCGGCGCCTTACTGACTGAGCCACAGGCGCCGCCCTATTTTCTTCTTTTTTTTGAGACAGAGCCTCAAGCTATCGCCCTGGGTAGAGTGCTGTGGCATCACAGCTCACAGCAACCTTCAACTCCTGGGCTCAAGCGATTCTCCTGCCTCCACCTCCCAAGTAGCTGGGACTATAGGAGCCCACCACAACGCCCGGCTATTTTTTGGTTGCAGCTGTCATTGTTGTTTGGCGCGCCTGGGCTGGATTCGAACCCACCAGCTCAGGTGTATGTGGCTGGCGCCTTAGCCACTTGAGCCATAGGCTCCGAGCCATGTTAAGGGCTTTTTTTAACTGTAATTTAAGAGAATAAGAAAACTTAAAAAAAAAAAAGAAAAAGAAATCACTAGGATTATGTTGAGAATGTAATCCACTTCATAAAACATCAAATGCCTACACATTTTCCATTTTTTTTGTTTATTTTTTTTTTTTGTAGAGATAGAGTTTCACTTTATGGCCCTTGGTAGAGTGCCATGGCATCATACAGCTCACAGCAACCTCCAACTCCTGGGCTTAAGCAATTCTCTTGCCTCAGCCTCCCGAGTAGCTGGGACTACAGGCACCTGCCACAACTCCCGGCTATTTTCCATTTTCCATTTTTTAAGTGATTTGTCATTGTATTGTTTGAGGCAACACTAGCAATTCTTATAATTCATTAAAGGATGAAAAATAAAGGCCAAAATCATAGACCTAGCATAGAAACTTGATACTGGGGGCATCTTTGAAAGAAAAAATTGTGTGTGTGTGTGTATATACGCACAAATACATGTTTATATATTTCTCTAAAGAAATATATACACATTTTAAGAAAGGAAAAAACTACATTAAATTTGTAACAGTCACATCACATATGACTTCTGCAATTACAAGAGGGGCTTAAATGTGACTGTATTTATCTTTTGTTATTGGTATATTGAGTATTACAATTTAATACAGTTTTTTCCTTTCTTAAAATGTGTATGTATTGTTTGGCACCCTCTGTGCTATGAGTGCCGAGCCTGTTTGGCACTCTCTGTATATGTATGCACACATGTATATATTACACACACATTTTTTTTTTTTTTTTTTTTTGTGGTTTTTGGCACGGGCTAAGGTTTGAACCTGCCACCTCCGCCATATGGGACTGGCGCCCTACTCCTTGAGCCACAGGCGCCGCCCTACACACACATTTTTAAGATTTATTTATTGTTAGCTAAGGGCAAAGATGTCAGTTTAGACATCATATGTAGAATCTTTGGTTGAAGAGAAAGGAAATTCTGGAAGCCACACCTTTTCATCAGGAGTTTTGCTTTAACAAGTTTTTCTTGCTTGTCAACTCTCTGTTGTTCCACTGCTAATAGCCTCAGTTGACCAGCTGATCCAGCCTAGACTGTTTGAAGAAATAACTGGTTACAGCAGATTCTTGAGTCGGAAACATTTCTGTTTTGCTTCCCTTCCCTGCTCTTAAGAGTTTGGGTGAAGAAAAGGAGGGTAGAACTAAATCCTACTGACCTGACCTAAGGTGAAGCGTGGCTGCACATCAAAATCAACTGAAATTGCTGGGTGTTGTGGCAGGCGCCTGTAGTCCCAGCTACTTGGGAGGCTGGGGCAAGAGAATTGCTTAAGCCCAGGAGTTGGACGTTGCTGTGAGCTGTGACACTACGGCACTCTACCCAGGGTGACAGCTTGAGGCTCTGTCTCAAAAAAAATAAATAAATAAATAACAACTGAAATTGTTTTCTAAAAATCAATATAGGGGCAGCACCTGTGGCTCAGTGAGTAGGGCACTGACCCCATATACTGAGGGTGGTGGGGTTGAACCTGGCCCCAGCCAAACTGCCTGTAGTCCCAGCTATTTGGGCGGCTGAGTCAAGAGAATCTCCTAAGCCCAGGAGGTAGAGATTGCTGTGAGCTGTGACGCCACAGCACTCTACTGAAGGTGACAAAGTGAGACTCTGTCTCTAAAAATAATAAATAAATAAAATAAAAATAAAAATCAATACAGATTTAGGGGCCCAACTTCCATACCATCTGAATCATAATCTCCTAGGATGGATCCTTGGTGGAGGAGGGGGGGAGAGGGTGGCTCATCTGGATTTTTAATAACTTCCTCAAGTAATTTTATGTAGGCAGCTGGGCTCTATGTCTCAGATCAGATTAGTGACAGTCCCAGGTGAATTTTCATCAGGTGGTTGTGAAATAGAAAAATAAAGACCTTATAGTGTTTTTCATAAAAGTAAATATATTCAGTTTAAAGGATTGTCCTTTGCATTGAATTAAGGCCTTCTTGTGGTTTTTTGGTGCTAAAATACCCTTTTATAGAATGATGTTGATCAGGATGTTTTTACAATCCTTAGTTTGTTGTTGTTGTTGTTTTTGCAGTTTCTGGCCGGGTCTGGGTTTGAAACCGCCACCTCCAGCATATGGGGCTGGCACCCTACTTCTTTGAGCCACAGGCGCCACCCAATCCTTGCTTAGTTTTAAAAAAAATTGGAATCTGTGCTAAAACTATAAATAAGAAAAATAAAAACATAAAAATAAATTGGAATCCTATGTTGTCAGAATATTTTTGAAATTTTCTTATTCATAAAATCTTAAAAACTGAGTACCTCTGATCTAATTATCCCTGGAAATTTTTTTTTATTAAATCATAGCTATGTACATTAATGCAATCATGGGGTACCACGTGCTGGTTTTATATACAATTTGAAATATTTTCATCACACTGGTTAACATAGCCTTCCTGGCATTTTCTTAGCTGTTGTGTTAAAACATTTATATGCTACATTTAGTAAGTTTCACATGTACCCTTCGGTGTGGTCCCACCAATTACCCTCCCTCTACCCATCCTCCCCCCCGCCTTTCCCCTTTCCCCATATTCTTAGACTATATTGGGTTATAGCTTTCATATGAAAGCTATAAATTAGTTTCATAGTAGGGCTAAGTACACTGGACACTTTTTCTTCCATTCTTTTTTTTTTTTTTTTTATTGTTGGGGATTCATTGAGGGTACAATAAGCCAGGTTACAGTGATTGCATTTGTTAGGTAAAGTCCCTCTTGCAATCATATCTTGCCCCCAGAAGGTGTGGCACACACCAAGGCCCCACCCCCTCCCTATTTCCCTCTCTCTGCTTTTCCTTCCCCCCCATAACCTTAATTGTCATTAATTGTCCTCATATCAAAATTGAGTACATAGGATTCATGCTTCTCCATTCTTGTGATGCTTTACTAAGAATAATGTCTTCCACTTCCATCCAGGTTAATACAAAGGATGTAAAGTCTCCATTTTCTTAATAGCTGAATA
Organism: Nycticebus coucang; assembly: GCF_027406575.1. NCBI lineage: Eukaryota > Metazoa > Chordata > Mammalia > Primates > Lorisidae > Nycticebus > Nycticebus coucang. The sequence goes on along the minus strand of NC_069783.1, from coordinate 69,794,371 downwards.
GTATTCCATGGTATACATATACCACAGCTTGTTAATCCATTCCTGGGTTGGTGGGCATTTAGGCTGTTTCCACATTTTGGCGATTGTAAATTGAGCTGCAATAAACAGTCTAGTACAAGTGTCCTTATGATAAAAGGATTTTTTTCCTTTTGGGTAAATGCCCAGTAATGGGATTGCCGGATCAAAAGCTTGAGTGCTTTGAGGTTTCTCCATACTTCCTTCCAGAAAGGTTGTACTAGTTTGCAGTCCCACCAGCAGTGTAAAAATGTTCCCTTCTCTCCACATCCACACCAGCATCTGCAGTTTTGAGATTTTGTGATGTGGGCCATTCTCACTGGGGTTAGATAGTATCTCAGGGTGGTTTTGATTTGCATTTCTCTAATATATAGGGACGATGAACATTTTTTCATATGTTAGCCATTTGTCTGTCTTCTTTAGAGAAGGTTCTATTCATGTCTCTTGCCCACTGATATATGGGATTGTTGGCTTTTTTCAGTGGATTAATTTGAGTTCTCTATAGATCCTAGTTATCAAGATTTTGTCTGATTGAAAATATGCAAATATCCTTTCCCGTTGTGTAGGTTGTCTCTTTGCTTTGGTTGTTGTCTCCTTAGCTGTACAGAGCTTTTCAGTTTAATGAAGTCCCATTTGTTATTTTTGTTGTTGCAATTGCCATGGCAGTTTTCTTCATGAAGTCTTTCCCCAGGCCAATATCTTCCAGTGTTTTTCCTATGCTTTCTTTGAGGATTTTTATTGTTTCATGCCTTAAATTTAAGTCCTTTATCCGTCTTGAATCAATTTTTTGAGTGGGGAAAGGTGTGGGTCCAGTTTCAGGCTTTTACATGTAGACATCCAGTTCTCCCAACACCATTTATTGAATAGGGAGTCTTTCCTCCAAGGTATGTTCTTGTTTGGTTTATCGAAGATTAGGTGGTTGTAAGATGTTAGTTTCGTTTCTTGGTTTTCTATTCGATTCCAAGTGTCTATGTCTCTATTTTTTGTACCATGCTGTCTTGACCACTATGGCTTTGTAGTACAGACTAAAATCTGATATGCTGATGCCCCCAGCTTTATTTTTATTACTAAGAACTGCCTTAGCTATACGGGTTTTTTTCCGGTTCCATACAAAACGCAGAATCATTTTTTCCAAATCTTGAAAGTACGATGTTGGTATTTTGATAGGAGTGGCATTGAATAGGTAGATTGCTTTGGGAAGTATAGACATTTTAACAATGTTAATTCTGCCCATCCATGAGCATGGTGTGTTCTTCCATTTGTTAATATCCTCTGCTATTTCCTTTCTGAGGATTTCATAATTTTCTTTATAGAGGTCCTTCACCTCCTTCGTTAGGTATATTCCTAGGTATTTCATTTTCTTTGAAACTATGGTGAAGGAGTTGTGTCCTTAATTAGCTTCTCATCTTCACTGTTATTGGCGTATCCAAAGGCTACTTGTGGACATTGATTTTATATCTTGAAACATTACTGTATTTTTTGATGACTTCTAGGAGTCTTGTGGTTGAGTCTTTGGGATTCTCTAAGTATAGGATCATGTCGTCAGCAAAGAGGGAGAGTTTGACCTCCTCTGCTCCCATTTGGATGCCCTTTATTTCCTTATCTTGCCTAATTGTAATGGCTAGAACTTCCAGCACTATGTTGAATAGTAAAGGTGACAGAGGACAACCTTGTCTGGTTCCAGTTCTAAGAGGAAAAGCTTTCAGTTTTACTCCATTCAGTAAAATATTGGCTGTGGGTTTGTCATAGATAGCTTCAATCAGTTTTAGAAATGTGCCACCTATGCCTGTGCTCTTCAGTGTTCTAATTAGAAAAGGATGCTGGATTTTATCGAATGCTTTTTCTGCATCTATTGAGAGGATCATGTGATCTTTATTTTTGCCTCTGTTAATATGGTGGATAACGTTTATGGACTTGCGTATGTTAAACCAGCCTTGCATCCCTGGGATGAAACCTATTTGATCATGATGTATGACTTTTTGATGATAAGCTGTAATCTATTGGCTAGGATTTTGTTGAGAATTTTTGCATCTATATTCATGAGTGAGATTGGTCTGAAATTCTCCTTTTTGTTTGGGTCTTTTTCTGGTTTTGGTATCAGGGTGATGTTTGCTTCATAGAATGTGTTGGGGAAGATTCCTTCTTCCTCGATTTTTTGGAATAATTTCTGCAGTACAGGAATAAGCTCTTACTTGAAGGTTTCATAGAATTCTGGTGTGAAGCTATCTGGACCAGGGCATTTTTTGGTTGGAAGATTTTTTATTGTTTCTTTAATCTCAGTGCTTGAAATTGGTCTGTTCAGGAGCTCTATTTCTTCCTGGCTAAGTCTAGGAAGAGGGTGTGATTCCAAATATTGATCCATTTCCTTCACATTGTCAAATATCTGGGCATAGAGTTTCTGCTAATATTCAGAGATGATCTCTTGTATCTCTGTGGGAGAGATATTTCCCCTTTATCATTTCTGATTGAGGTTACTAGAGATTTTACTTTTCTATTTCTCATTAGTCTGGCCAATGGTTAATCCATTTTATTTATTTTTTCAAAAAACCAACTCCTTGTTTCATTAATTTTCTGAATGATTCTTTTGTTTTCAATTTTATTGATCTCTTATTTGATTTTGGATATTTCTTTTCTTGACTGGGTTTAGGTTTAGATTGTTTTTCTTTTTCTAATTCCGTAAGATGGTTTGTGAGTTTGTTGATGTGCTCTCTTTCTGTTTTTCGAATGTAGGCATCTAAAGCGATAAATTTTCCTCTCAAAACTACTTTTGCAGTATCCCACAGGTTTTGGTAGCTTGTATCTTCATTGTTGTTATGCTCAAGGAAGTTAATGATTTCCTGTTTTATTTCTTCCTTCACCCATCTGTTATTCAACAGAAGATTGTTTAATTTCCATGCCTTTGTGTGGGGTCGAACATTTTTGTTAGAGTTGAGTTCCACCTTTAGTGCCTTATGGTCTGAGAAGATACAAGGTAAAATTTCAATTCTTTTTATTCTGTTGATAATTGTTTTGTGTCCCAGGATATGATCAGTTTTGGAGAATGTCCCATGGGGTGATGAGAAGAATGTATATTCTTTATGTTTGGGATGGAGTGTTCTATATGCGTCTATCAAGCACAGTTGTTCTAGGGTCTCATTTAAATCTTTGTTTAATTTCTGTTTAGAGGATCTGTCCAGCTCTGTAAGAGGAGTGTTAAAGTCCCCTGTTATTATGGTATTGTCAGATATCATATTGCTCAGACTGAGTAAGGTCTGTTTCAAGAATCTGGGAGCATTTAAATTGGGTGCATAAATATTTAGAATTGAAACGTCTTCTTGTATTTTTCCCTTGACCAATATAAAGTGACCATCTTTGTCTTTTTTGATTTTAGTTGCTTTAAATCCACATGTATCTGAAAATAAGATTGCAATTCCTCTTTTCTTCTGAATTCCATGTGCCTGAAAAATTGTCTTCCAACCCTTGACTTGGAGTTTTAATCTGTCTTTTGAAGCCAGGTGTGTTTCTTGCAGACAGCAAATGAATGGCTTGTGTTTTTTAATCTAGTCAGCCAATCTATGTCTCTTCAGTGGGGAATTCAAGCCATTAACATTTATTGAGATAATTGATAAGTGTGGTAGTATTCTATTCATCTTATTTTGTGAGAGTCCATTGCTTAGTTTTATCTTTTGCATCAGTGTGGAGGTTAGGTTCTGTCCTTTAATTTCTGAGTTCTTACTTTGCTGCTGATCCATTGTGGTGGTCAGTGTTTAGAACAGGTTGAAGTATTTCCTGTAGAGCTGGTCTTGTTTTGGCGAATTTCCTCAATGTTTGTATATCTATAAATGATTTGATTTCTCCGTCAATTTTAAAGCTTAGCTTAGCAGGGTACAGAATTCTGGGCTGGAAATTGTTCTGTTTAAGTAGATTAAAGGTAGATGACCATTGTCTTCTTGCTTGGAAAGTTTCATTAGAGAAATCTGCAGTCACTCTGACGGATTTACCCCTGTAGGTCAACTGGCACTTACTCCTGGCAGCTTGCAGAATCTTTTGTCTTGACTTTGGACAGGTTCATCACAATGTGTCTTGGAGAAGCTCGGTTAGAGTTGAGACAACCTGGGGTCCGATATCCCTCTGAAAGCAGTGTGTCAGAATCTTTGGTGATATTTGGGAAATTTTCTTTTACAATAGTCTCTAGTATGGCTTCCATTCCTCTGGGGCATTCTTCCCCTTATGGGATTCCTATAACTCGTATGTTGGAACGCTTCATAAAGTCCCATAATTCTGACAGTGAACGTTCTGCTTTCTCTCTCTTCTTTTCTGCCTCTTTTACTATCTGAGTTATCTCAAGAACTTTGTCTTCTACCTCTGAAATTCTTTCTTCTGCATGGTCTAACCTGGTGCTGATACCTTCCATTGCATCTTTAAGTTCCCTAATTGACTGCTTCAGTTCCTTCAGCTCTGCTATATCCTTTCTATATTCTTCGTATCGTTCATCTCTTATTTGATTCTGTTTTTGGATTTCCTTTTGGTTATTTTCCACTTTATTAGCAGTTTCCTTCATTGTTTTCATCATGTGTATTCTAAATTCCCTTTCTGTCATTCCTAACTTTTCTTTATTGGTGGAATCCTCTGCAGTAGCTACCTCATGGTCCCTTGGAGGAGTTGTTCTGGACTGGTTCTTCATGTTGCCTGGAGTTTTCTGCTGATTCTTCCTCGTGAGTGATTTCTTTTATCTGTTTCCTTGCCCTAATTTTCCTCTCACTTCCTCTTGCTCTTTAAGTTCCCGTGCCTGTGGACTAAGGTTTCAATGAGTCCTTTTGGTACAGGACCAGAAGGATGAGATGGTTGAAGAGCAAGAAGGTATGAAAGAAAGAAGGAAAGAACAAAAAGAAAATAGAGAAGGAGAGGGGTGGGTAAAAGGAATATTGACAAAAAGAAGAGAGGCACAGGGCGGCGCCTGTGGTTCAGTCGGTAAGGCGCCGGCCCCATATGCCGAGGGTGGCGGGTTCAAACCCAGCCCCGGCCAAACTGCAACCAAAAAATAGCTGGGCGTTGTGGCAGGTGCCTGTAGTCCCAGCTACTTGGGAGGCTGAGGCAAGAGAATCGCTTAAGCCCAGGAGTTGGAGGTTGCTGTGAGCTGTGTGAGGCCACGGCACTCTACCGAGGGCCATAAAGTGAGACTCTGTCTCTACAAAAAAAAAAAGAAGAGAGGCACAGAAAGAGGGAGACAGAGCAATATAGGTGAACAGTAGGGTACTTTGACACAACCTTAAAAAAAAAACCAACCTCTCGGGGTGCCCAGTTGTGGTTCCCTTGAGGTCAGCAGCTCTTTGCTAACCTGAGCAGACACAGTACCCCACCTCCACCAAGTAGAGAGGAAAGACAAAAATGCTAAAAATTGAACCAAAACAAGCAAACAGAAAACATTACAGGATAAAATTGGGTGAAAAACCAAATAATAGGAGTAGAAACACTAGCAAAAATGAAGTTCTAGTTATTGAAAAAGGCAGCAATGGGAAATTGTATTTAAACTAGAAAAATTGAGAAAGAAAAAATCTGTATGGAAAAGGTTGAAATTAAAAAACAAAACAACAACATCAAAATAAACAAAAAACAAACAAGGAAAAAGAAAAAACCAACCAAAAACAAAGCAGTATATATATCTTGTTGAATATTGTCTGGGCAACAGGTGGTCTTCTGGGGTATGAGATGTTAATCACAGTGCTGATACAACCAGAGGCCTCCACTGATTTCTTTAACCCCACAGGGTAGACACCCTAAATCTCTCTTCAGCCCTCTTAAAAGGCACTTTAAACTTCTAAACTTGCTAAGCAGAAGCTTTCCCAGGAAAGTGCTTGTCGCTGGAATCACTGCTGAAGTGGCTATCCACTTCCCCAGTGTTCCAAAACCAGTCTCGCTCTGTCCCTGAGGGTTAGGGCTGTAAGGTGGCTCAGTCCCCGCCTTTAGGCTGTTCAGTCACTAGGTTACTAGCTCCCACCCCATCCTTGCTGTGCAGCCCACAGCCAAACACTATTAGTTCCGTCTGGCTCAGCAGCTCAGTCTGGGGCCCTAGACAATGCCCAAAGTTCTCCACACTCCTGCTCAAGCTGTCCCCAAGGCAGTTCAACTGAGTTCCAAGTCCAAAAACACCAAAACAGTCCACAGATAAGGCCTTTCCGGTTTGCAGTCTCGCTGCTACTGTACTTACAGCTGTCGGCGGGATTAGGCCAATTGAACACACGCAACCACTTGCCAGTTTTCCACTGTTTTTGTCCTCCTCTTAGGGTCCAGAAGTCTCTTGCTGACTCCCTGTATCCTCAAAGGGATGATTATAGGCAGATCCCACCAGCCAGAGATGCCTGGAGTCTTATCTCCCCAGACTCAAGGTGCCCAGATGCAAGGAAGCTGTTACTTGGCCGCCATCTTGCTCTCTCTCCTTTTTCTTCCATTCTTGAAATACTTTGCTAAGAAGAATATGTTCCAGCTCCATCCATGTAAACATGAAAGAGGTAAAGTCTCCATCTTTCATTAAGGCTGCATAATATTCCATGGTGTACTATACCACAATTTATTAATCCATTTTGGGTCGATGGGCACTTGGGCTTCTTCCATGATTTAGCAATTATGAATTGGGGTGCAGTAAACATTCTGGTACAAATGTCTTTGTTATAATGTGATTTTTGGTCTTCTGGATATATACCTAGTAGAGGAATTGTAGGATTGAATGGCAGGTCTATTTTTAGATCTCTAAGTGTTCTCCAAACATCTTTCCAAAAGGAACGTATTAGTTTGCATTCCCACCAGCAGTGTAGAAGTGTTCCCTTTTCTCTACATCCACACCAACATCTCTGGTTTTGGGATTTTGTAATATGGGCTCATCTTACTGGAGTTAAATGATATCTGAAAGAAGTTTTGATTTGCATTTCTCTGATGATTAAGGATGATGAGCATTTTTTCGTATTGTCTGTAGGCTGTGCACCTGTCTTCAGAGAATTTTCTCTTCAAGTCCCTTGCCCACCCTAAGATGGGATCACTTGTTCTTTTCTTGCTAATACATTTGATTTCTCTGTGGATTCTGGTTATTAAACCTTTGTCGGAGACATAACCTGCAAATATCTTCTCCCATTCTGAGGGCTGTCTGCTTGCTTTACTTACTGTGTTCTTGGCTGTGCAGAAACTTTTTAGTTTGATTAGGTCCCAGTAATGTATTTTTGATGCTGCTTCGATTGCCTGGGAGGTCCACCTCATAAAATATTCGCACAGGCCGATTTCTTCACGAGTTTTCCCTGCACTTTCTTCTACTATTTTTATAGTTTCATGTCTTAAGTTTAAATCTTTAATACAGTGAGAGTCTATTTTAGTTAATGCTGAAAGGTGTGGGTCCAGTTTCAATCTTCTACAGGTTGCCAGCCAGTTCACCCAGCACCATTTGTTAAATAGGGAATCTTTTCCCCACTGAATGTTTAATTGGCTTGTCAAAGATCAAATAACGGTAAGTGGAAATTTTTAAAATGCTTTGGGATATAGGTCCATAGAAGGTCTGAAACCCTCGAGGCTAAATGAGTTTCAGAATTTGTAATTTTTCAGATTTTAGAAAGAAGCTTTCTGTAGATGTTATGTAATTCCCAGTGTGTCTACTGCAGCATTCTTGGTCATACACATTATTATTTCTGACCAAAACAGGAGTATCACACTAAGTGGAATAGATGTAAAGGTTGGTTGTACATAGCTTCACATCAGTCCAGGGCAAGTTTTACTGTCACGTAAGGTTTTTTTTTTTTTTTTTTTATTGTTGGGGATTTATTGAGGGTACAATAAGCCAGGTTACACTGGTCACGTAAGTTTTGACATAAAGTGCACGGATTTTTTTTTAGCTTTTAGAGCTTTTTTGGATATTGGAATTGTGCATGAAGGATTATGGAACTATTTGGAGGCCTGCTATCTCATCTTAAAAGTGCCAGCAAACTTTAAATTAAATGGGGCTTTGTATGTTTACGGTAGGGAATATAAGTTATTTTGATTAAACACACTAGGATATGGTGTGATCTTATTCATATATTCTTTCTAAAGACCTCAGTTCTTGTGTTGAATCACATTTTTCTTCAGCCTGGTTCCCCCAACTTCTTTGTAATACTTAAGACTGGAGTTTTCTATCACAGTCTTTCTGGAATTAAAGTGGAAAGTGTGAGAGTATAAGCTAGGGACTTTCTCTTTCTCTTAAAGGTCTGGCAAATTTGCCCTAAATGCTTTCCCAATTTATGAGGTACTTCAATTTGACCCTTACAACTCTGACATAGAATCTGCCTCTTCAGTTGTTTCCACACCAAAAAAATCCACAGGCTCCTAAGCTTTATATGGGCCTAGTAGTTTTACTGAAAACTGAAGGTTTAAGGTGTAGTTCATATTACACAGTGTGGGCCTTTCATTCTCTGAAATATACCACTCTTGACCTTTTCTTCTTCACTCTATTGTAGCACCATGTTTCCATTTGGCAGAGAAACATTTTCCTTTCTCCTAGGGAACAATTCCAACCTTACCGTGATCCCTCAGGGACTCTTTTTCTCCCCCAAATTAACTTTGAAGGAGTTTCTCTCATCCAAAATGGGTACCCTTCCTGAAAAGACTTCTAGTGAATACGGTTTTCACTACCTTGTTACATATGTATTTAGGTTGCTTGGCTCCCCTTTCCCCATTGTGCTATAGCAAACAAATCTTTTTTTCCAAAAGTATATTAAATAAAATCAGCATGTGGTCTCTTTTGGTTATTTTTGTTAGAATCTGTGGCGTAGATTTAGATAATTCCACTGTGGCAAGCTTATATGCGTAGCCTACAGCTCATGAAGAGAATGTTATAGCTGCCTGATGTTATTAAGTGTTAAAATAGTAAACAATAACACATAAATTTTTTTCTACAGGTGTTTTTTCTTCCTTGAGTAATTTAACCTGTCAAAAACAGATTTCAGAGTAGTATTGTCACTGACTGTTCATACTTAATGAAGAGTGCTCAGCTATACACACCAGCCCCTAAAGGCATGGACTTCTGGGTAGGAAATGAGATTTAGAACAGGACCTTCTAGAAATGGCAGTCACCAAACAGATTTTTTTTTTTTTTGCAGTTTTTGGCCGGGGCCGGGTTTGAACTCACCACCTCCAGTATATGGGGCAGGCGCCCTACTCCTTGAGCCACAGGCGCTGCCACATTTTTTTTTTTTTTTTTTTTAGAGACAGAGTCTCACTTTGTCGCCTTTGGTAGAGTGCTCTGGCATCACAGCTCACAGCAACCTCCAGCTCTTGGGCTTAGGCGATTCTCTTGCCTCAGCCTCCCGAGTAGCTGGGACTACAGGCATCCACCACAATGCCCGGCTATTTTTTTGTTACAGTTTGGCTGGAGCCAGGTTCGAACCCACCACCCTCAGTATATGGGGCCGGTGCCCTACTCACTGAGCCACAGGCTCTGCCCTAAATAGATCATTTATTGAGGAGCTGGTGGGTGCACAGAGGCATGCTATAAGTTGTAAAAGACTTGATTTTTTTGCAGTTTTTTTTTTTTTTTTTTGGCCGGGGCTGGGTTTAAACCCGCCACCTCTGGCATATGGGGCCGGAGCCCTACCCCTTTGAGCCACAGGCGCCACCCAAAGACTTGATTTTTTGACCTCAAGAAAATTCCAAGGTTGTAGACTGTTCCTACAATAAATAATGAATAATGTTCTCTCAAACATATGTATAATCAAATGTGAAATGAGGTGAAGGTGGGGAAGAACTTAGGCAGAGATGCTTCTGTAATGGCATTTGGATATGATTATGTATTTAAAAAACAAATTGTCATTATATCAGTCTGAGACATTTAGAGGCTTTTGTTTTATCGGTGAGGAAAGTTATACATATTGTATATATAATAATTTGCTCATAGGACTTTTTTGATTAATGTTATCTGTTAATAGTTATTGAGTTCACAATATTTAATAGTATACATATAATATCTTTTTGGAGCTGGATCTGGAGAAATCAAGGTCCATGTCCTAATAACCATTTGACGTTATCCTAGGAGGATAATTGATTACCTTTAACTGGAGGAAGTTAGAAATTGAAGGTGGGGGTCTGATACAGACCTCTTGCCACCATTGGCAAGTCTGTTGATTCTTTTCCCTTTGGAAGTACCTTCAAATGCCTGATGGAGTACATCTTATGACTGGTACATTTCCAGTAGAATAATAGTAACATCACGGAATATTCTTGGGACATTGTTTCTTTCTTTCTTTTTTTTTTTTTTTTTTTTTGAGACAGAGTCTCACTATGTTGCCCTCAGGAGAGTGCCAGGGCATCACAGCTCACAGCAACCTCAAACTCTTTGGACTTAAGGGATTCTCCTGCCTCAGCCTCCCAAGTAGCTGGGACTACCGGTGCCTGCCACAACGCCCGGCTATTTTTTGGCTGTAGTTGTCATTGCTGTTTGGCAGGTCGGGGCTGGGCTTGAACCCGCCACCTCCAGTGTATATGGCTGGCGCCCTAACCTCTTGAGCTACAGGTGCCGAGCTGGGACATTGTTTCTAAAAGTTTGTGTGTTGTTAATAGGTATTAGGTTAAAAATGTAATAAATGCATGTAATAAAAGCAATAAATAAATTGGATAAATTCTTGGTAAATTAAAGTTAAATAGAACTTCTCAGATCAATGATTTACATGGCTATGGGGGTTTTTTTTTGAAAGTGTGTTCATAAGACTACTGTTTATAGAATACCGGTTTGGGAACTGCTGATGTAAGAATTAGGGTAATTAGGATTTGGACTATTCCACATAGAGTTTGTCACTGTTTTGGAGGAATATGATCTTAGTCTTTAGTCTTTCTATATATCAGAATTACCTACAGGAAATTAACAAGCAAAAATGCAGATGTTGAGTCTTGGCTCTGACCTAACAAATCAAAGTATCTGAAAAGTATGGTTGCAGAAAAGCTTCCAGATGGTTTTGGTATACTCCTGAGACTGAGTCCTAAAGACTTCTTTTAGGATCAGAAAAAAATTATTCTAGATGAAAGCATGGACATGCTAGATGAAATGAAGAGGCATGGAAAAATTTTAATATATATGTGTATAAAAACATGTATCTGTTGACCATACACTGTCTATGTGATTTAAATTATGTGTAGAGTTAATATATATGACAATGACATAACAAAATGAAAGACAGGCAGTAAATGGAGTTAAAATATACTAAGGTTCTAATATCAGAAAGGAATGAATATAGAAATTAATTCCTTTAGTGAGATACCACTGAATTAGAATAGGCCTTCTCACCACTTGCTAAATGCATTTTTTTTTTTTTTTTTTGTAGAGACAGAGTCTCACTGTACCACCCTCGGGTAGAGTGCCGTGGCGTCACACGGCTCACAGCAACCTCTTAACTCTTGGGCTTACGCGATTCTCCTGCCTCAGCCTCCCGAGCAGCTGGGACTACAGGTGCCCGCCACAACGCCCGGCTATTTTTTGGTTGCAGTTTGGCCGGGGCTGGGTTTGAACCCGCCACCCTCGGCATATGGGGCTGGCGCCCTACTCACTGAGCCACAGGCGCCGCCCTGCTAAATGCATTTTTAATCCTATTCTCAGAATGCTTCTGTTTTGTTTCTTTGGGTCTGGTCCAGGGACTAGACTGTTGCTGTAATTAAATTCAATGTTGTCATTCTTCCCAGAGTGTCTGTATCCAGATTTTCAGATTCCACTTAATCAATTGGGCAAATTTATAGGTCAGTATAGGACCCATTTTAAACAATAATAGAAAAGAGATTGTATTATATGTAAATCGTGTTTCTAATCTGGTAGCCTTGACTTTAAATTAGAAGATACTCCTATTTGTAATTTACTTTTGTTTTGATATATTTTACTATTAGGGATCACATAAATGATTTTCCTCCTTTTTTTGACTTCCTTATAAACTAATAAGTTTTTGAAAGCTTCTTGTCAACTTACAGTTATAGGTACATTTAGTTTTCTGTATGCTTAATAAGGTCACAGACAAACTATTTGCAAGTACTTTTCTTACATCAAATGAAAGCTATCTAATGGAGCGTTTTGCATTGAGGTCAATGTAGGAAAGCTTAGCAGGGTGATTACTTGTTTTCTGTTAAAGTCCACGCAGCTTCTCAATGAACAAATGAAATAGAAATATTGGGGAGGAAAATCACTGTAATTGGAGATTTACCTGGAAATTGTTTCTGTTTTTTTGAGATAGGTTCTCACTCTATGGCTAGAGTACAGCATTATCATCATAGCTCGCTACAACCTCAAGACTCCTGGGCTCAAGTGGTCCTGCCACCTGAGCCTCCCAAGTAGCTGGAATTACAGGCACACACTGCCATGCACAGCTAATTTTTAAATTTTATAACAAAACTTATAGAGCTGGCAGTCTCTCTTTGTTGCCCAGGCTCATCTTTAACTCTAGCCTCAAGCATTCCTCCTGCCTTGGCCTCCTAAAGTGTTTGTATTACAGGCATGAGCCACTACACCGGGCCTGGAACCTGTTTGTCCAATCTGGCCCAAGCCCCAAGTAAGTAAACTACTCCCCCACATCCTTTCTTCTTTGATACCCCACCAAATGGTGAAGGAAAACTGATCAGCTTATTAACTTATAAAACAAGGAGACCAAGAATTTATGTTAGTGCAAAGTATTACATGCATATAAAAATGTGTTCTACATGAATTTAAAAGGCTTTATAAAATTATTTCTTGTATTGCTTCGATAGCTTTAAAAAGTGTGTATGTATGTGTGTGTGTTTGTGACCTTGCAAAAAATTAGAAGACAAAACAAAAAAGAAGTTTAAAAATTGGAGAGTTAGCGTTTGATAGGTTAATCCAGCAACTGTCCACGCAAGCATACTTATATTTGTAGGACATAAGTATTCCTACCATCAGGGAAATAAAATCTCCTGCTATGGAGTAAGGCTGTTTCATGTGGCTTGATAATGGTTAAAATCCCTTTCTTGATGCTCCTCTTCTTGCACCTCTGATTCATGCTCACCATGCAACCACCTATTGCTAGTTAAGAATCTTAGGCATTTGCAAGATGTAGAATCAACCCAAGTGCCTGTCAACCATGAATGAATTAATAAACTGTGGTATATGTATAACATGGAATACTATTTAGCCATAAAAAGATGGAAACTTTATATCTTTTGAAGTAACCTGGATAGAGTTGAAGAACATTCTTCTTAGTAAAGTATGACAGGAATAGAAAAGCAAGTATCCAATATACTCAATACTCATAAAAAGCCAGTAGATGAACAGTTGCACATCCATATGAGAGAAAAACATAATTAAATTCAAGTCAGGGATGGGGGAGGAGGGGAGAGGCAGAGAGATTGGCACGCTCTCACCTAATGGGCACAATGTAAGGGTATATGGCACACCTCCTGGGTGAAGTGCTCAACTACAACTTGGACTATACCTAACAAAGGCATTCACTGTAACCTAATTGTACTCTCACATTAATCTGAAATTCAAAAACTAGAATCTTAGGCATTTGAATTTTGAATTGTGGAGATGTATTAACTATTCAAAAAATAAACAAATATTCCCTTGTGCCTTCCCAGGGCCTACACTATCATTTATATCTTCTCTTTCCTATATGTGTAACCTCTTCCTTGTCACTAGACTCTTGCTATGAACATTTAACATGAGCTACACGCTCCAGTCTTTAAAGACAAATAGTTTCTACACACTTCTCACCCTTCCAGTTTCTGTCCATTCTTGTGTCTTCCCTTGGCAGTGGACTCTTTGAAAGCATTATCTAATGTTATGTATGATATCACCTACAATTCTTCCTACCTCCTTTTGGCTTTTATTCTCATTTCTCTCCATGGAGACTGTTCTCATTAAGGTCATCAGAGACCTCAGCATCCTGAATTCTGTGGATACCTCTCAACCTTCCTCTTACTTGAGCTTTTGGCAGCCTTCTACATTGCCACTTTACTGGAAGTGTGCTAGTTTCCTGTGGCTGCTATAACAAATTAACAAACTCGTGGCTTAAAACAACAAAATTTATTCTCTTACAGTTCTCAAGTCCAAAATCAAGGTATTGGCAGGGCTGCCCTTCCTCTGGATGTGCTAGGAGAGAATCTGTTCTTTGCCTTTTCCAACTTTCTGGTGGCCGTGGGCATTCCTAGACTCGTGGCCGCCCCACCTCAGTCTCTGCCTCTGTGGTCCCATTGCCTTCTTCTCTTCTGTCTTAACTCTCCCTCTGCTTTTCTCTTATATACCTATTATTTGATTTAGGGCCCACCTGGATAATTTAGGATAACTTCTTTATCTCAAGGACCTTAATTTAATTACATATGCAAAGATACTTTCCCCAAATAAAGTAGCCTTCAAAGTTTCCAGTGATTCGGTCTTGGGCATATCTGCCATTCAACCCACTACACTGAAGTTCTGTTTTTTCTTGATTCCTGTTATCCTACACTCTTGTCTTTCTTCTCAATCATCTGGTTTCTTCTCAGTTTCCTTTTCATATTATCTTCCTCCTGTACCTGACTTTTTAAAATGTTCATACACATCAGGGCTGGGTCTTGGAACTTCTTTTCATCTCACTTTGCATTTTCTCCCTAGTCAGTATCCTCTAGTCCCATGATTTCAGTTACCATTTATATAAATGACTACTCTAACTTTCTATATTTAGCCAGACTTATCCTATTCTTGATGCATACAGCCAACCTACTTAACATCACCATTTGAGTGTTTCAGAGACACTGCAAATATAACATATCCAAAATAGAACTCATCACCCTTTTTACCCCCACCCTCTTAACACCACCCATGAAAAGTTTGCCCTTCCCACAGAGTTCCTTGGCTCAGTGAATAACATTACCATCCACCCAGCTGCTTGTACCAAAATTATCCTTGATATTTCCCTCACCCTGACTTCCCCATATCCAATTCATCACCAAAAACCTCCTAAAATAGTTCTGGAGTCTGCCTACTTCTCTTCTTACTGCCATCATCTTAGTCCAAGCAGCCACCCTATTGTCACCTGTATTAGAGCGTGAGCGTCTCATTGGCCTCTTATCATCTACTCATGGTCTCTCCAATCCATTTTCCATACACAGCAGCCTGAGTTATTTCAAAATATAGGTTGAATCATGCCAGAGGACTGCCGAGAACTCCTTATAATGGCTTCCATAGTTCTTAGGATAAAATCCAAAATGCTTCATGTGGTTTCCATCTGCCTCTCCAACCTCATCTTTCTTCCTTGTTGTTCTCCAGCAACATGCCTACCTACCTTCTTTTAGTTCCTGAAAGCTCCCTGCTGCCTCTGAGTCTTTGCATATGCTTTTCCCTCCCCTCCTATTGCTAGCCAACTTATATTCTTCAGGTGTCAGTGAAAATGTTTCTTGTTCAGGGAAACCTTTCCTAACCATCCTTTATTTCTGTACTAGATTAGATACCCCGTTGTTTTCTAAAAGTGCTTTTTACTTCTTTTATAGCACAGACCATAATTATGCTTAAATATTCACTGTCTTTCTCCTGAGAGAATATAAATACCACCAGGACAAGGACTATGTACCCCATCAAAGCAACAGTCAACAGTCAAAAACATAGGCTGGGCCCAGTGGCTCACAACTGTAATCCTAGCACTCTGGAAGGCTGAGGCGGGAGCATCTTTCCAGATCAGGACTTCAACAAGAGTGAGACCCTGGCTCTACCAAAAGTAGAAAAAAGAAAATTAGCCAGGAGTGGTGGCACACCTTTGTAGTCCCAGTTATTTGGAAAGCTGAAGTAGATGATTGCTTGAGCCCAGGAGTTTGAGGTTGCAGTGAGCTATGATGATGCCACTGCACTCTGCCAAGGATGACAGAGTGAGACACTGTCTCAAAAATAAAAAAAAGGTCAAACACAGTCCCTAGCATCAATAGACCCTCAGATATTAATGAGAAAGTGAATCTAATATCCTGAGTTGCTAGGATGTAACTGAGAGAAGGGAAAACCTGAATCCAGCAGCAGCATAAGTGAAGTAGAATAAAATTTGAAATTGTCATTCACAATATTGAATTCTACAACTGCTATTAACCGGAACCAAAATAGTGAAACTGTAGGAAACAGAATAGCAGAAACTAGTTTTTGTATCAGTTTTTCAATAGACTTTTTGCAGGTGTAATTCAGTCAAAAGTCCCAAGTAGTCTTCACAATCAAACTATTATCATCAGTATAAGACAGGTTTATATTGTAGCTTCTGAAAAATCTCATTTAGATTCAAAGAATAGCTAATTTGTGGTATGAGTTCTTGGATCTGAAAGTCGTAGGTGTTCAAAGTATTAAATTGATGAAGCATTTATACTTTTTTTTTTTTTTTTTTTGTCGAGACAGAGTTCTACCCTATGCCCTGAGCAGAGTGCAATGGCATCGTAGCTCACTGCAACCTCAGACTCAGGCTGTGGGCATCCTGCTACCTCAGCCTCCAAAGCCGCTGGGATTACAGGCACTCACTGCAGCACCCTGCTGGGTTTTTCCGTTTTTTCATGTGTCGGGGTCTCACTCTCACTCAGACAAGCCTCGAACTCCAGCAATCCTCCCACCTCAGCCTCCCACAGTGCTAGGATTACAGGCATGAGCCACCACTCCCAGGGATGAAGCATTTATACTTGAAATATCCTAGGTACATTAAAAGTCTTCAAGCTCTGTATAGGTTGGAACTGAGGTTCCTGTTTGAAGCCAATTATTTTATTTTATTTTTTATTTTTTTTGAGACAGAGTCTCAAGCTGTTGCCCTGTGTAGAGTACTATGCATCACTGCTAACAACAACCTCCAACTCCTGTGAGGTTGGAGGGGCTTAAGCAATCTTGCCTCAGTCTCTCAAGTAGCTGGGACCACAGGCACCCGCCACAAATCCTGGCTATTTTTGATTATAGTTGTCATTGTTGTCTGGCAGGCCCAGACTAGATTCAAACTCTCCAGCTCTGGTGTATGTGGCTGGTGCTTTAGCCGCTCGAGCAGCAGGTGCTGAGCCAAGCCAATTATTTTGGGCACAAACCCTTGACTATGATAAAGTGCTAAATCAACTGCTTGGCAAGCCTTAGTACCCCTATACTAACTATTTGTTTTTTTGCAGTTTTTGGCCGGGGCTGGGTTTGAACCCACCACCTCCAGCATATGGGGCCGGCACCCTACCCCTTTGAGCCACAGGCGCCGCCCACCCCCTATATTGACTATTAACAGAGCTGTGTGCTTTCCTGTTTTCAACCAAAATGACAACTGTTATTTTCCATTTTCAGCATGTTTGCCAGGTATATAAGAGGGACAGTGGAGTAGAGGAGGAATAAGTTTCAGATTGTTCTTAGATTTCATAAATGCGGCATAATCACAGAGCAGACATAAAACTTCTCTATCTATCATTCAGGTCTACTTCTCAAAAGCCTGTTTCTCTAGCAGTGACCTATTCCAAACCGGACATTTGTCTGCTTGATAGGTCAAGGGAAAGATGTGGCAACTAGTGGTTTGTGTGACAGAGCTAATTGTCAGTGTTTATTGAACACCCACATAAGTTATCTCTTGCCAGGTAGCAACTTACCCCAAAACTTAGCAAGTAAGAACAACAAATGTTTGTTGTCTTATAGTTTCTGTGGATCAGGAATCTGGGAGCAGCTTAGCTGCGTGTGTCTGCTTCATAGTCTCTTATGAATTTGCAGTGAAGCTGTCAACTGGGGCTGCTGCATCTTCTGAAGTCTTGAGTGGAGAGAGATGCAGTTCTAAGGTCATTCATACGGTTGTTTATTTCCTTGTCACCTGAGTTTCTCTGTAGCATAACGGGCAAAATGGAAGGCATTCTGATTCTTAATCTTATTTAAGTGACCAAGCATTCTCTCCACCTCTGAAAGCTTTGTCTCCACTGCACTAGACTTTCACAATGATATGCCTTGATGTGGGTGAGGATCAAGTGAAATAATGAACGTGAAATGGTAAAATGAAATGGCTAGAGAAACACAGTGTTCAATCAGGATGGATGGTGAGCTGGGGAAGAGCTAGGAACAGAAGAGAACCAATATTACATGAAACTGGGAGCATGGAAGTCAAGGAAGTCAATGATGATCAGCCTATCTTACCTGGTACGGAGACTTTAAATGCTGTCCTAAAAGTTACTAGTCTCTAGCAAAATCTTCCTTTTCTTACCCAGCTACTAAAGTCAAGGAGTACATTCAGCACCAGTTCACACTCATTGAGAGGCTCACAAACCAGTGCTGTTCTTGAACTAACCCAGCAATACAGAAATGTTGATGAACCCTTGAATCTGGTACCTTCTTTGCTGCAAAAGAATATACAAGCTTTATAGAAAATAGTATGGAGATACCATAAGGAATTAAAAGTAAACTTACCATTTGATTCAGCAATCTCACTACTAGGTATTTACTCAAAGGAAAAAAACACTTTATAAAAAAGACACTTTAGGGCAGCGCCTGTGGCTCAGTTGGTAAGGCGCCGGCCCCATATACTGAGGGTGGTGGGTTCAAACCCGGCCCTGGCTGAACTGCAACCAAAAAATAGCCGGGTGTTGTGGCGGGTGCCTGTAGTCCCAGCTGCTCGGGAGGCTGAGGCAAGAGAATCGCGTAAGCCCAAGAGTTAGAGGTTGCTGTGAGCCGTGTGACGCCACGGCACTCTACCGAGGGCAGTACAGTGAGACTCTGTCTCTACAAAAAAAAAAAAAGACACTTTAGGGCCGAGTGCTGTGGCTCACACCTGTAATCCCAGCAGTCTCAGAGGCCGAGGTGGGCAGATTGCTTGAGCTCAGGAGTTCAAGACCAGCCTGAGCAAGAGTGAGACCCCATCTCTAAAAAGCATAGCCTAGTATTGTGGTGGGCACTTGTAGTCCCAGCTACTCAGGAGGCTGAGGCAAGAGAATCACCTAAGAGTTTGAGGCTGCTGTGAGCTGTGAGGCCACAAGCCCAGGGCGATTGAGTGGGACTCTGTCTCAAAAATAAAAGAAAAAAAAAAAGATGCTTTACTTGAATGTTTGTAGCCTCACAATTCACAATGGTAAAGATGTGGAAACAACCCAAGTGCCCATCAATACACGAGTGGATTAATAAGATATGGTATATGTATGTATATATATGTATATATATCATGGAGTACTACTCAGCCATTAAAAATATCGTGATTTAGTATCTTTTGTAACAACCTGTATGGAATTGGAGATGATTCTTCTAAATATTGCAAGAAAGGAAAAGCAAATACCACATGTACAATACTAATTTGGAACTAGTCAATCAATACTTGTGCATACATATGGAAGTAAAACTCAATGGAAATCAAGTAGGTGGGAATGGGGAGGAGGAGTTGGATAAATTTACACCTGACTGATACAACACATACTATCTGGGTGAAGGGCATACTTATAACTTTAACTTAAAATGTACATAAGCAAATTATGTAACCATAATGTGTATACTCCTATAATATTGTGAAATTTTTAAGAAGTGCGTTTGGATAGCTGATGTGCCTTAAATCAGAGCATAGCTGTGAAATACTTCATTAATTTTTTTTGTTTGTTTGTTTGAGACAGAGCCTCAAGCTGTCACCCTGGGTAGAGTGCTATGGCATCACAGCTCATAGCAACCTCCAACTCCTGGGCTCAAGTGATTCTCTTGCCTCAGCCTCCCAAGTAGCTGGGACTACAGGCGCCCACCACAACGCCCAGCTATTTTTTGGTTGCAGCCGTCATTGTTTGGTGGGCCCGGGGCTGAATTCGAACCCGCCAGCTCTGGTGTATGTGGCCGGTGCCTTAGCCACTTGAGCTACAGGTGCTGAGCCTTTATTAATTTTTAAACATTACAAAGTAAGATGTTGGATTGCTGCTGTCTGGAGAAACCAAACTTTCTAATTGTAGGCAAAACAAAGGTTGAATGGTGGGGCGGCGCCTGTGGCTCAGTGAGTAGGGCGCCGGCCCCATATGCCGAGGGTTCAAGCATATGGAGGGTTCAAGCCCAGCCCCGGCCAAACTGCAACAAAAAAATAGCCAGGCGTTGTGGCGGGCGCCTGTGGTCCCAGCTGCTTGGGAGGCTGAGGCAAGAGAATCGCGTAAGCCCAAGAGTTAGAGGTTGCTGTGAGCTGTGTGATGACGCCACGGCACTCTACCCGAGGGCGGTACAGTGAGACTCTGTCTTTACAAAAACAAAAAAAAAACAAAGGTTGAATGGTGTAAAATACAAATTAACGGAGTATAACCTATTGTGAGAGAACTACTTTCCTAGTATTGACAATACCCTACAGGCCAGCCTTGGTGGTTCACGCCTGTAATCCTAGCACTCTGAGAGACTGAGGCAGGTGGACTGCTTGAGCTCAGGAGTTTGAGGGCAGCCTGAGCAAGAGTGAGACCCTGTCTCTACTAAAATAGAAAGTCTAGCCAGCCATGGTGTCACATGCCTGTCGGCCCAGCTGCTTGGGAGGCTGAGGCAAGAGGATGACTTGAGCCCAAGAGTTTGAGGTTGTTGTGAGCTATGATGATGCCATGACACTCTACCCAGGGTGGCAGAGTGAGACTGTCTCAAAAAAAAAAAAAGACAATACCCTATAGTATTTTCAACTTTTTTTTTTTAGAGACAGAGTCTCACTTTGTCGCCCTTGGTAGAGTGCTATGGCATCATAGCTCACAGCAACCTCCAGCTCTAGAGCCTAGGCAATTCTCTTGCCTCCGCCTCCCCAGTAGCTGGGACTACAGGTGCCCACCACAACACCCGGTTATTTTTTTTGTTGTTGCAGTTTGGCCAGGGCCGGGTTTGAACCCTCCATCCTCTGTATATGGGGTCGGCGCCCTACTCACTGAGCCACAGGCACCGCCCAGTATTTTCAACTTTTAAAAAATATTTGCATTAAGTTCAGTAACAGTTTATGTTGAGTTTATGATAATTTTCCACTCCTGTTCTCATAACAAGTACATCTTGCTGTTTGCTCCCTGTGGTCTACCTTGCTGCTGAATTAGAAGCTTTACTCTGTTCTTTCTTCCTCTGCCTTCTTTTTGCTTTACAATTCGTGTACTCAGGATTAATTTTTCAAGCAAAGGTAGATGTTTTAGAAAACTGCCCTCTGATTTCTGATTCTCTGTGATTTCTGTATTAGTGGGGGGAAAATTACTATGCTCACTATAAACAACTACCAAATAAATTTTTGGAAATATAACATAGTATAATCTGCTACCGATCAAGTTTCAGGACCATTAAGAATCTCTGTAGTTGGGCGGCGCCTGTGGCTCAGTTGGTAAGGTGCCGGCCCCATATACCGAGGGTGGCGGGTTCAAACCCAGCCCCGGCTGAACTGCAACCAAAAAATAGCTGGGCGTTGTGGCGGGCGCCTGTAGTCCCAGCTACTTGGGAGGCTGAGGCAAGAGAATCGCTTAAGCCCAGGAGTTGGAGGTTGCTGTGAGCTGTGTGATGCCATGGCACTCTACCGAGGGCCATAAAGTGAGACTCTGTCTCTACAAAAAAAAAAAAAAAAAGAATCTCTGTAGTTAGGAATACCCCACTTACTTGCACAGTTAAGGCATTTAAAACAGACTTACTTCTACCATTGTTAAACTGCATATGGCAGTGTTAAAAATAAACTGCTTTCCTTCCCTCCATAACATTATGGAATAGTCGTTACAGATCTCTATTTGGAATAGACATTGATTTCTTTTGTCGCTATCTAAAATACATTAAACAGATATGTTTGCCATATTTAAACCTACAGTGAATTAAATGGATTCTGTTATAAATGAAATTCTTTTAGAACTAGGTACTAATGAGTTGTTTTTCCATCTGTTCTCTACTCTTCATAATTCTACCTTGTCTTTTTAGAATACTAGATTTGTTTTCTTTTTTTTTTTTTTTTGTAGAGACAGAGTCTCACCTTATGGCCCTCGGTAGAGTGCCGTGGCCTCACACAGCTCACAGCAACCTCCCAACTCCTGGGCTTAAGCGATTCTCTTGCCTCAGCCTCCCGAGTAGCTGGGACTACAGGCGCCCGCCACAACGCCCGGCTATTTTTTTTTTTTTTGGTTGCAGTTTGGCCGGGGCCGGGTTTGAACCCGCCACCCTCGGTATATGGGGCTGGCGCCCTATGGACTGAGCCACAGGCGCCACCCACTAGATTTGTTTTCTTTTCTGAGACAAGAGTCTTGTTCTGTCACCTAGGCTAGAATACAGTGGCATCATCATAGCTCACAGCAACCTCAGACTTGCAGGCTCAAGTAATTCTCCTGCCTCAGCCTCCCGGGTAGCTAGGACTACAGGCACATAATACCACACTTGGCTGATTTTTCTGGTTTAGGTAGAGACAGGGTCTCAGTGTTGCTTAGGCTGGTTTCAAACTCCTGGCCTCAAGCAGACTTCCCACCTTGGCCTGTAAAACTGTAAAGGGATTAAGAAAAAATATTTTAGTGTATCCAGAAGCAGAGAAGGACTTTTTCATGAATGTTGCTAAGATGGAAATGAGCCGAGGAAATAATTTGTTAAAGAAAACTTAAGCCCCTTGGGGGGTTGGAGTGAGATGGGATGTAGTTGAAGTAGAAGGAGGATAGGATAGAGAGAGAAGGTTGCCTAAGCACAAGCCAGCCTCTGGTATTTATGGATTCCTAATATCGTGGTGAGTTACAAAATGTACACCTCAATCTTGCTTTTCTGGAGTTGAGAATCTAAACGGAAGGAGAAAAATTATACGTATGAAACAAGTAGTGTTAATGCTATACTCATTAGATACAATAGCTTAGAAAGGGGAAGTAAAGACTGGAATGGCTCTTGAAGAAAGTTAAAGATTTAGATAAAGAGAAAAAAGACATATTCCAAATGATAGTAAAAATGGATTTAGAAGCCAAAGTAAATAATTTTTTAGTATATATGCACTTTACAAAGGCATAGACAAAAATTAAAGGCAGCAAATATTGTCACCAAAAACATTAAGAAAATAGAATTAGTGGGTGGCACCTGTGGCTCAGTGAGTAGGGCGCCGGCCCCATATACCGAGGGTGGTGGGTTCAAACCCAGCCCCTGCTGAACTGCAACCAAAAAATAGCCGAGCTTTGTGGCGGGCGCCTGTAGTCCCAGCTGCTCGGGAGGCTGAAGCAGGAGAATCGCAAAAGCCCAAGAGCTGGAGGTTGCTGTGAGTCCTGAGACATCATGGCACTCTACCAAGGGTGGTAAAGTGAGACTCTGTCTCTACAAAAAAAAAAAAAAGAAAAGAAAATAGAATTAGTAAAATATTTTTAGTTGTAAATTGTAAATTTTTATTTAAAAATTACTTTGTAAAATGTAATAAATTTTTACAAAAGATAAGGAAAAGATATATATACCGCAATAGAAAAATGGGGACAGTACTTTAGCAGGAGAATTACAAAATAAAAAAATAGAAATGGCGGGCGGCGCCTGTGGCTCAGTGAGTAGGGTGCCGGCCCCATGTGCCAAGGGTGGCGGGTTCAAACCCAGCCCCGGCCAAACTGCAACAAAAAAATAGCCGGGCGTTGTGGCGGGCGCCTGTGGTCCCAGCTGCTTGGGAGGCTGAGGCAAGAGAATCGCGTAAGCCCAAGAGTTGGAGGTTGCTGTGAGCCGTGTGACACCATGGCACTCTACCTGAGAGCGATACAGCGAGACTCTGTCTCTACAAAAAAAAAAAAAAAATAGAAATGGCCAGTAAACATATCTCAAACTATTCAACCTCAATAAAAAGGAAATATAAACAATAAAATGCAAGTTTCCTTTTATGAGATGGCAGTAGTTTAAAAAACAATAATACTCACAAATGTGTGAGAGTAGAAACTTACACACCACTGGGAATTTAAATTCCTATGGCAATGTGGCAGTAAATCAGGAGCCCTAAAAAAGAGCATACTCTCCAGTGTAGCAGTTCTATTTCTAGGCAGTATCCTAAGGAAATCATAATAAAAGATGAACACAAGAAGTTCATCCAATTTTTATAATACAGAAACATTGAGAACACCCCAAAAGATGTGACTACATTAACATAGAAATGAGAAAAGCAAATGATGAGCATCTTGTATGACATGATCCTATTACTATTGAGAATGGATACTTGCCAAATGTGTGTGTTTATATCTGCGTGCACAAAGGGGAGGTCCAGGAGGTGATATGTACCACAGTGTTAATCGTTCTTAACTCTGGGATGGCTGGACAATTGGTGGCTTTTATTTTCTCCTTTTTGTTTACAAATATAATGAACATGTATTATTTTTCGAAATACATTTTAAAGAAAAATAGAGCTTGGCCAGGCACGACGGTTCACACCTGTAATCCTAGCACTCTGAGAGGCCAAGGTGGGTGGATTGCCTAAGCTCACAAGTTCGAGACCAGCCCAAGCAAAAGCGAGACCCCATCTCTAAAACATAGCCAGGCATTGTGGTGGGCCTCTGTAGTCCCAGCTACTCGGGAGGCTGAGGCAAGGGAAGCGCTTGAGCCCAAGAGTTTGAGGTTGCTGTGAGTTATGATGCCACAGACTCTACTGAGGGCAAGAAAGTGAGATTCTGTCTCACACACACAAAAAAAAAAAAAAGAAAGAAAAGAAAAGAAAAACAGAGCTTGAGAATAAGGAATAGGTGCTTACAATGTTCATTAAGAATGCATTTCCTTGGGCGGTTCCTGTGGCTCAGTGAGTAAGGTGCTGGCCCCATATACCGAGGGTGGCAGGTTCAAACCCAACCTCAGCCAAACTGCACAAAAAAATAGCCAGGCGTTGTGGTTGGCGCCTATAGTCCCAGCTACTTTGGAGGCTGAGGCAAGAGAATCGCCTAAGCCCAAGAGCTGGAGGTTGCTGTGAGCTGTGACATCACAGCACTCTACCAAGGGTGATAAAGTGAGACTCTGTCTCTAAATAAATAAATAAATAAATGATGGCAAGTACAAGTTGGGTCTATCAGGTGTAGAACACAAATGTCTTAACACTGTAATTGGGTAAATGAGGTGAAAGCTATGTTAATAGTAGGATGTAAGCACTCCAATTTGTACAGATAATCAACACTTTGAATACCATAATGGCATAAATATATTCATGATATAATGAATTATATTATACATTAAATATGTATAATTAATGATACATTAACTATGTACAACTGACTTAATAAAAAAATAAATAAATAAATAAAAAGAATGCATTTTCTCAGGGTGGTGCCTGTGGCTCAGTCGGTAGGTGCCGGCCTCATATACCAAGGGTGGTGGGTTCAAACCTGGCCCTGGCCAAACTGCAACAAAAAATAGTCCGGCGTTGTGGCAGGCACCTGTAGTCCCAGCTACTCAGGAGGCTGAAGCAAGACAATTGCCCAAGCCAGGAGTTGGAGGTTGCTGTAGGCTGTGATGCCACAGCACTCTACCAAGGGCGATAAAGTGAGACTCTGTCTCTGAGAAAAAAAAGAAGAAAAAGAATGCATTTTCTCAAACTATTTAAACATGGAAGGCCAAATGCAGTGGCTCATGCCTGTAATCCTAACACTTGGTAGGCTGAGTCAGGTGGATTGCCTGAGGTCACAGGTTCGAGACCAGCCCAAGCAAGAACAAAATTCCATTGGTAAAAAATAGCTAGGTGTTGGGGCGGCACCTGTGCCTCAGTGACTAGGGCGCCGGCCCCATATGCTGAGGGTGGCGGGTTCAAACCCAGCCCCAGCCAAACTGCAAAAAAAAAAAAAAAAATAGCTAGGTGTTGTGGCGGGCACCTGTAGTCCCAGCTACTTGGGAAGCTGAGGCAAGAGTATCTCTTGAGCCCAGGAGTTTGAGGCTTTTGTAAGCTACGTGCCACAGCACTCTGCCAAGGATGACAAAGTGAGACTCTGTCTCAAAAAACAAAACAAAACAGAATTGTACATCTGTATAGGTGATAACTTCAGGAAATGGTTGGTTTTATAACAATTTCCGTTCATAGCTAAAATCTTTGACTTATAACTGTAGAAGCTTCTGGAAGAAAGTAAATATTATACATTTACATTTCCTGGATCTGCATATTGATTTTATCTTTTCTTTTGCTTCTAATTAGGTTCTATCATAATGAATGGATCTAGTGTGGCAAATACATCACCCAGTGTAAAATCCAAAGAGGACCAAGGGTTAAATGGGCACGATGAGAAGGAAAACCCATTTGCAGAGTACATGTGGATGGAAAATGAAGAGGATTTCAACAGACAGGTAAAGAAAGAAGTGAAAAGTTAATGATACATGTAGCTTAACAGCTATAATTTATTATAAGTCTATTACAAAAGAAATTAGTACAGTGGCTTTAGAATAACTCAAAAATACATGGAGGCCTCATCTGGGGTAATAAGGAAACATCCTCAGCTAGTAAGAGACCAGAGTGATAGGACATGGAGGAAGATACTGATATCTTTGTATCATAATGATTAAAAGAGGACAAAACACGAGATTAATCAGTTGATATGTGAAAATCCTCACATGATGAGCCCATGTATAAACAAATAGATTTGCCTGTACCTCCCACCCCACATTATACGATATGCCCTTTAAGTATAGTTCATATTACACGGTAACTGCTACAGAGAAGCCCTGTTCTAAGCCTCATTCTGGATAGATTTATTTATTGTATTTGCCTATGTGACTATAAACCACTCTAGCAGATTCCTGGAATTTAAATCAAACAGGACTCTCCCAAACCCGGAGGATTGACTTAAAGCCCTTGGTATCAAACCAAGGTGGCTGAGCTCCTTTATCCTGCCTTGATTCCATCTTTAATCCTAAAAACCACTGTGGTTCTATAGCTGTCTATAATGATCAATGTGAAACTAATTGCTTAAACTGTGGAGTAATAAAAAGCAGAATGGTAGTGAGGTTCTTTTTCTATATTTTGTGATTTGTTGCTTTTATATGCTTATAGGAAACGTGAAACTCTGCATTTCGTTTTGAAAATAAATGCAGGCATAAAAGAATTTTAAGAATTCTCAGTGAAGATAGATTTGGCATGGGATTTTAGAAAGGTTGTTATTTGGCTCTTGTGTTGACCTCTGTGTTCCTCTCTGTCTTTACTTAGCCTCTGAATGAAAAATACATTGTTGAGAGCATAAACAAAGTTTACTAGCTTTACCAATACTTACTAACATGCTCTGAACCCCACTGATCAGGATTGCACTGGGACTGTTAGGAGGCATGTATCTGACCTGTGGGGTCAATTATAATCTCCTATACGTAGGAGTTTATCAAACTGAGGCAGGGTGCATGGTAAAATGCTGGAAAGCTAAGGGCTTGCAGAAACACACATGCACCACACACACACACACACACACACACACACAATCTTTCAGGAAAGACTGTTAAGAAGCTTTAAAAGTTGTAATAACTTGTTTCAGGAGAGCTAGGAAAGTAATGACGGCTATATCCTTGGAAGCTTCTAGTACCACAGCAAATACCATGCCCTAAGAAGACTGAGCAGCTCAAGTGGCTAAGGCGCCAGCCACATACACCAGAGCAGGGGGTTCGAATCCAGCCCGGAATTGATTATTTTTTTGGTTGTAGTTTTAGTAAGAACTTAATCCTTTTTCCTGAGGGGAAAGGATTAAGTTCTAACTACAACTACAAACCAAAAAATAGCCAGGTGCTATGGCGGGCATCTGTAGTCCCAGCTACTTGGGAGGCTGAGGCAAGAGAATCGCTTAAGCCCAGGAGTTGGAGGTTGCTGTGAGCTGTGATGCCACTGCACTCTACCCAGGGCGACAGCTTGAGGCTCTGTCTCAAAAAAAAAAATAGAAGAAGACTGAGCAGGTAAACAATTGTTCAATTCCCTTAACCCTAACATTTCACAGGTTTCCAATGTTATTTTCAAACTGTTAATGTGATTTCGAGTCAGGGGATTGGCTATTTCAGAGAAACCTTTGTCCTTCCTTAACTGAGAAGCAGAATGGTTTAGGAGTCTAACATGATAGATGTTAGTTTTTCTGTATGCCTGTATGTTACGTTTCACCACAGTGAACTGTGCAGTCCTTACCACCATCAATCCCATGTCATTTCTAGTATAGCTTTCATGGTAGTTCAGAAATGCTTTTACATATTGTGTACCTTGTATTAGATCTTAAGGAAGAAGAAATTAGTTTCTAGCTAGAAACCCTAATAAAATATCTTCTGACTTTTCAGTAGAATATCTAAGAAAACATAGAATAAGATGGAAACAACTTACAACCTTGAAAACTGGAATTGACATTCACTGGTCTGTTGAAAATATTGTTATTGACTGTGAGCCTGATAGAACCGATTGAAATGTAGTTTTGAGGAGAAAAGGATTAAGTTCTAATAAAAGGCAGTGTCACCCATTCAAGATGTCATAAGTATAACTCAGGTAAGAGGAGAAGTAAGACCTAATGTACTAGTTATAATTGAATGGTTTAGATCCCCCCACATCTACACACACACACACACACACACACACACAAAGAATTTTCAAGAGAGAAGAAAAAAAGACTCAGTTGGGCTAAGGAAAAAAAGGGGTGGAGGGTGTAATCTAATTATATGCAGTTTGTAAGATACACTCTCACTGGCAATCCATGCTGTGGAAAAAGATGAAAAATTCTTTTTTTTTTTGGCCGGGGCCAGGTTTGAACCCGCCACCCCCCAGTATATGGGGCCGGCACCCTACTCCTTGAGCCATAGGCGCCACCCCAACGATGAAAAATTCTTGATAAATTTTTAAATCTTTTTTTTTGTTGTTGTTGCAGTTTTTGGCCGGGGCTGGATTTGAACCCAGCACCTCCAGCATATGGGGCTGGCGCCCTACTCGTTGAGCCACAGGCACCGCCCAAATCTTTTTTTTTTTTAATTTTTAAATCTTATGGGTCATTGCTAACTAGGAGATTTTTATTTCTCTAAGCTTTTGTTATTTTCCCATGGGGTGTTTGGTAAGTAAAACACAGGATAGATATATTCCAAGATGTCAATAATGTTCATTCATGTGTGGGTGTTGAGATTAAGGGTAACGTTTTTCCTTCCGCTTGATTTTCTTAGTTCTTTAATTCTTGGGCAAAGCAAATGGATTAGTTCTACAATAAGGGGAAAAGGTTCACATGTAAAGGCCCTACAAGAGAAATATCTGAAATAAAATGCTTTGGAACGGGAAAATAAGAATGCAAAAAAAAACACCAGGAAAATTACAAAGAAGGCAATATCAATACTAGATGAAGTGGAAATTGAAGGGAAGGATATTAAATTTCACTTAGATAAACTCCACAATGAAAATTTTATATTTATGAATGTTTTTTCAAGTAATATAGCAATGAAATATATAAAGGAAAAAAGTTAAAACAGGGAAGAATCCATATCCTAGTGGGAGACCTTAACTTTTGATAGATTTATTCATTCAGCAAATGTTTATTGACCAGATAATATACTAGATGCTTTGATTCAATAGGCAAAACATTCTAAGAATATAGAGTATTTATATAAAAGGATATTAAGGATTATATGCTACGATAGCAAAGACATTACTTTTTAATACCACTGGGGTATTTATAATAATCCATTATCTATCTAGGGTATCAAAACCATAGTTACAAATGATATAAAAATTAGTGACATTGAAAATATAAATATCCAATCTGAGGGATAGGACCAAAGCTATATAGTAGTTGGTGGGATTACAGGCATGAGGCACTGTGCCCAGCTTGCAGATATAATTTTTCCCATACTACCATATGTGGATGAAAATTATGTTCTAAGTTTCATGAATTCCCTCTCTCCCCTAATCTTTTTGGAAGTAAATTTGCTGAGAAAAAAAAATTATGTTCTAAGAAATGATGGAAAGAAGTGTACTAGATGATAAAAGAGTACTTGTATCTGAGTGGCAAAATTGTATATAATGAATATTTTCCTTCTTTCTCTAAAGTCTTATAGTGGCAAGAATGTAAACTCTAAAAACTTTTTAGAAAGGTAGTTTGACCTTCTATATCTGAAGTATGTTTCTCACTAAGATGAAATTTTACAGAAGTAAAGTACAAGCATACCTTGGAGATATGATGGTTTCAGTTCCAGACCACTACATAAAGTGAATAACATGATAAATGAATCACATAAATTTTTTGGTTTCCCAATACATATATTTAAAAAGTTACAATAGCACCCAATGCACATTTATTAAAAAGCCTTTATTATTAAAAAATGTTAACGATCATCTGAGCCTCAGCAAATCATAATCTTTTTGCTGGTGGAGGGTCTTGCCTCAATGTTGATGGTTGCCGACTGGTCAGGGTGGTGGTTGCTGAAGGTTGAAGTGGCTGTGGCGGCAATTTCTTGAAATAAGACAATGGAGTCAAACATGGTGGTACATGCCTGTAGTCCCTACT
Organism: Nycticebus coucang; assembly: GCF_027406575.1. NCBI lineage: Eukaryota > Metazoa > Chordata > Mammalia > Primates > Lorisidae > Nycticebus > Nycticebus coucang. The sequence continues at coordinate 69,764,092 of NC_069783.1, read as the reverse complement.
ATTCAGGAGGGGATCACTTAAACCCAGGAATTTGAATCATCATGAAATCCTGTCTCTCTATATAGGAAATTTTTTTTAATTTAACTTCAAAAATTAAAAAAAAAAGACAAAAATGACGTTTGCTGCTTCAATTGACTTTTGCTTTCACAAAAGATTGTGCTGCTTTGATTGTCTCTTTCAGGAAGATTTCTCTGTAGCATACGATGTCATTTTATAGCATTTTATCCACAGTAGAACTTCTTTCAAAATTGGAATCAGTCCTCTCACACTCTGCTTCTGCTTTATCAATTAACTTTATGTGATATATGTGATATTCTAAATCGTTTGTTGTCTAAATCCTTTGCTGTAGAATGTTGTGTTAGCAGGCATGAAAACAACATTAATCTCTTTGTACTTCTCCATCAGAGCTATTGGGTAGCTGGATGCATTGGCAATGAGCAATAATAATTTGAAAGGAATCTTTTTTTTTTTTTTTTGACCAGTAGGTCTCAACAGTGTGCTTAAAATATTTAGTAAACCATGCTATAAACAGATGTGCTTGTCATCTTGGTTTTGTTGTTCATTCACAAAGCACAGGCAGAGTAAATTTAGCACAATTCTGAAGGACCCTAGGATTTTCAGAATGGTAAATGAGTATTGGCTCCAACTTAAAGTCATTAACTGCAATAGCCGTTAGCGAGAAAGTCAGCCTGTCCTTTGAAGCTTTGAAAGTAAGCAGTTCCTTCTTTCTAGCTATGAAAATCGTAGATGGCATCTTCTTCCAAGATAAGGCTGTTTTGTTTACATTGAAAATCTGTGATTTATTGTCGCCATCTTCATTATTCTCTTCGCTAGAACTTCTAGATAACTTCTCTATAAGCACTTGCTGTTTCACGTTGTACTTTTATGTTATGGAGACATAAATCTCACAAACCAGCTTCTGCCAGTTTCACACTTTGCTTCTGCAGCTTTCTTGCTTCTCTCAGCCTTCATAGAATTGAAAAGAGTTAGGGCCTTACTCTGTATTATAAGGTTTTGGCTTAAGGGAATGTTGTGACTAATTTGATCATCTATCCAGACCACCTAACTCATATTAAACCTTGTGGTTAGGAAGTATTTCATTGTTGTATTTTAAGCACTTCATAGCTATCTAATTTTCTTGAGATTGAAAAATGTCTGGCTGGTTGTAATGTTGAGATACTATTCTTTTTTTTTTTTTTTGACATAGGGTCTTTCTCTATCACCCACCCTAGAGTACAGTGGCACAATCATAGCTCTTTATAGCTTTCAACGACTGGGCTCCAGCAAGCCTCATTTCCCAGTCTCTTAGGTACCTAGGACTACAGGTCCACCACTTTGCACCTGGCTAATTTTTTTAATTTTTTTGTAGAGATGAGGTCTCACTGTGTTGCCCCGGCTTTTCTCTGATCCTCCCACCTGAGGTTCCCAAAGTTCTGGGATTGTAGACATAAGCCACTGCACTAGTCTTAAATATTCTTAAATACTCTTAAATATTGTTAAGTCTTACTACTAGTGACTTTTCCTCTGAATTCACAAGGTAACTATATAGGTTAATTTGGGTGCTTATTTTTTCTTGATTGCATTCCTTCTGGTGGTGGCGCTGGTGAGCTCTGAGTCTGTCACCAGGCAGCCTGTAGGAAAGGAACTGCCAAATGTTAGTCACTCTAAAACAGTGGTTCACAGCCTTCCTAATGCTGCGACCCTTTAATACAGTTCCTGCGGGTTGCGACCCACAGATTGAGAACTGCTACTAAAAGCTGCAGTGACCACACTTTTTTTTTATGAGACAGAGTCGCACTATGTTGCCCTTGGTAGAATACCGTGGTGTCATAGCTCACAGCAACCTCTAACTCTTGGACTTAAGCAATTTTCTTGCCTCAGCCTCCCAAGTAGCTGGGACTACAGGTGCCTGCCTCACACATGGCTATTTTATTGTTGCAGTTGTCATTGTTGTGTAGCTGGCCTGGGCCGGGTTCAAACCCACCAACCTCAGGGTATGTGGCCAGCATTGTAACCACTGTGCTATGGGAGCCAAGCTGTGAACCACACTCTTTACTAAGAATTAACAATGTATGCAAAGAAGTTTTTTTTTGTTTTGTTTTGTTTTGTTTTTGGCTGGGGCTGGGTTTGAACCCGCCACCTTCGGCATATGGGGCCAGCATCCTACCCCTTTGAGCCACAGGCGCCACCTGTATGCAAAGAAGTATACCCTTTTTTTTTTTTTTTTGTGATTTTTGGCTGGGGCTGGGTTTGAACCCGCTATCTCCGGCATATGGGACCGGCACCCTACTCCTTGAGCCACAGGCACCGCCCTATGCAAAGAAGTATAAAACATCATAGATAGATATTGCTTTGGTTTAGGGCAGTGTTTAAGAAATGTGGAGTTTGGGGCAGCACCTGTAGCTCAGTGGGTAGGGCACCGGCCACATACATCGAGGCTGGCAGGTTCAAACCCAGCCAGGCCAGCTAAACAATGACAACTGCAACAACAACAAAAAAAAATAGCTGGACGTTGTGGTGGGCGCCTGTAATCCCAGCTACTTGGGAGGCTGAGGCAAGAGAATTACTTAAGCCCAAGAGTTTAGGATTACTTTGAGCTGTGGACACCATGGCACTCTACCCAGGGCAATAGCTTGAGACTCTGTCTCAAAGAAAAATAAAATGTGGAGTTGTTTAAATGTTCATATATTTCATCTTGCTTCAAAAGAATACTCTATTGCAGCGGTTCTCAACCTGTGGGTAAGGACCCCTTTGGGGTCTCCTGCATATCAGATATTTACATTACAATTCATAACAGTAGCAAAATTACAGTTATAAAGTAGCAACAAAAATAATTTTATGGTTGGGGGTCACCACAACATGAGAAACTGTATTAAAGGGTTGCAGCATTAGGAAGATTGAGAACCACTGCTCTATTGATTATATAATGTTCTAACAGTGACCAAAAAGTGTTCTTTTTTTTTTTTCTTATAGAGACAGAGTCTCACTTTATCACCCTTGGTAGAGTGCTGTGGCATCACAGCTCACAGTAACCTCCAACTCCTGGGCTTAGGCGATTCTCTTGCCTCAGCCACCCAAGTAGCTGGGACTACAGGTGCCCAGTTCCCACCACAACACCCGGCTATTTTTTGTTGTGGTTTGGCTGGGGCCAGGTTTGAACCTGCCACCCTCGGTATATGGGGCCAGCACCCTACCCACGGAGCCACAAGCCCAGCCCCCCCCAAAGTGTTCTGTATGTCTTTTAAAGGTTCTGAACGTATTTTTCAGAAGCTCAGAAAATTGGTTTCATTTAATTTCTACTATCCAGCTTCTTTTCCGACGAAAACACCAAATGGCTGATGGCGCCGGTGCAGCGGGAGGGCCTGGAGGCCCCTGGGGCCCTGGAATGGGAGGCCGTGGTGGTTTCCCTGGAGGCTTCGGCAGCGGCATCTGTGGCCGAGGCCGAGGCTGCGGAGCTCGCGGAGGCAAAGGCCGAGGACAAAGAGTGGATGCCGGTCACCAAGCTGGGCCGCCTGGTTAAGGACATGAAGATCAAATCCCTGGAGGAGATATATCTTTTCTCTCTGCCCATTAAGAAATCTGGAGATCATTGATTTTTTTCTTGAGGGCATCTCTCAAGGATGCCCTCAAGTTTTAAAGATTATGCCAGTGCAAAAACAGACCTGCGCTGGTCAGGGGACCAGGTTCAAGGCGTTTGTTGCTATTGGGGACTACAGTGGTCACGTTGGTCTGGGTGTTAAGTGTTCCAAGGAAGTAGCCACTGCCATCCGAGGTGCCATCATCCTGGCCAAGCTCTCTATTGTCCCAGTGCGGAGAGGCTACTGGGGAAATAAGATGGGCAAGCCTCACATTGTTCCTTGCAAGGTGACAGGCGCTGTGGCTCTGTGCTGGTGCGTCTCATCCCTGCTCCTAGAGGAACTGGCATTGTCTCAGCGCCTGTGCCTAAGAAGCTGCTAATGATGGCTGGGATTGACGACTGCTACACTTCAGCTAGGGGCTGCACTGCCACCATGGGCAACTTTGCCAAGGCCACTTTTGATGCCATTTCCAAGACCTATAGCTATCTCACTCCTGATCTCTGGAAGGAGACAGTGTTCACCAAGTCTCCTTACCAAGAATTCACTGACCATCTTGTCAAGACCCACACCAGAGTCTCTGTGCAGAGGACCCAGGCTCCAGCTGTGGCTACAACATAGGGTTTTATGCAATAATAAAGTGAATTGAGTGTTAAAAAAAAAAAATTCTACTATCCAGGTAATACACTGTTTACATCCTTCCTGTATCTTTTTCATACTTTAGCAAAATGGACAATTTGTGAAGAGTTTCAACTTAAGATGAAGAATTTCAAGCTTTAAAATGATTTTCCACAAGTGCCACATATATAAATGAAAAATATCTATGTGATATATTAGAGATCTTAGAAGATCTGTTGTAAAGACCTGGAATTTCTGCTATTTGGAGTAACTTTCTTCCATCTTATTTTTGATGAAATTCAGTTGAAAAAAATACTGCATTTTCTCTAGCCAGTCATCAGAAGTACCTGAATTCTTATATCTCACACAAGGACATTTTTAATTGCAGAGTAATAACCTCTAAAGGAAAGAGGTGGGGAAAAAAAACTGAGAGGGTTGAGTCCCACTGGGACATTAAGTCTGAGCTTCTCCCCTTTACTTTCTAGGTGGAAGAGGAGCTGCAGGAACAAGACTTTTTGGATCGCTGCTTCCAGGAGATGCTGGATGAAGAAGACCAAGACTGGTTTATTCCGTCACGAGACCTGCCTCAGGCGATGGGACAGTTGCAACAGCAGTTAAATGGACTGTCGGTTAGTGATGGACATGATTCTGAAGATATTTTGGTAAGAGCCATATGTAGTTCCACATGTAATATGGAAATTATTAATAGTTCCACACGTAACATGTGAAAAGAATATAGAATTTGGAGTCACAGACTCTGTTTCTGATACTACAACCTTCAACAAGTCTCTGGAGCCCTCTGGGCTGCTTTTTCTTCCCTCATCATATGGGCATTTATACGGAGGTGCTTTGAAAACGATTGCTTCTCTTAAGGCACTGTGAAAACATTACTATTGCCGGTGTCCCAACCTTTAATTCCTAGTAGGCTTTTCAAACTAGAATTGAGATTAAGGATAAAAATATGAACAGTGAAGAGATGTCTTTTCAAATTATCATTTGCCAGTGTCCTTCTCTTTTACTGTCCCCTAAATCTAGATTTAATATAGTTCTGAGTGATTGTTATAAAAATTAATTGTTCGGGGCGGCGCCTGTAGCTCAGTCGGTAAGGCGCTGGCCCCATATGCCGAGGGTGGCAGGTTCAAACCCGGCCCCAGCTGAACTGCAACCAAAAAATAGCCGGGCGTTGTGGCGGGAGCCTGTAGTCCCAGCTACTCGGGAGGCTGAGGCAAGAGAATCGCTTAAGCCTAGGAGTTGGAGGTTGCTGTGAGCTGTGTGATGCCATGGCACTCTGCCAAGTGAAAACTCTGTCTCTACAAAAAAAAAAAAAAAAAATTGCTTGTTCGTTTTAAAAAGAGCATACTCCTGAGAGGCTGTTTTCCACTTATAATTAGAAAACAAGATAAATGAATTTCCTTCCTTTTATGTTACATTCAGTATCAGAATTCTGACATTGAGAGCAACATAGTTCACACATAACTTACATTCTGAATTATTGTACCCTACGGTTTGCTAAAGTTGTGGATATTCACAAGAGAGAAGAGAACCAGAGTACAGGAAGATGAAAAAAATAATAGAGGTTGCGAGGTCAGGTCTGGGGGCTCACAACTGTAATCTTAACACTCTGGGAGGCCAAGGCGGGAGGATCACTTGAGCGTGACAGTTTGAGACTAGCTTCAGCAAGAGTAAGACCCTGTCTCTACTAAAAATAGAAAAAATAACCTGAGCATGTGGCAGATGCCTTTAGTCCCAGCTAACTCCAGAGGCTGAGGCAGGAAGATCCCTTGAACCTGGGAGTTTGAGGTTGCTGTGAGCTAGGCTGACACTTCGGCACTCTAGTCTGGACAAGTGAAACTGTCTAAAAAAAATTAAAAAGTTTGTGGTAACTGAACTGGTTTGATAGACTAACCGAATTTTCACCAAGTTAAGGTACTCAATGAATTGAAAATTCATTTTGGAATCAAACTTACAGTCCTCTGAGGAAGGGAATGGGGGTTTAAAGCAGAAAGGAGATGACTTGCTCAAGGCTATGCCAGGAGATGTTGAGAGCAGCCCATCAATGACAGCCTGTGTTACAAGGAATTGATTTCTTTCTACAGTTAAGGAGAATGTACAGATAATGATGGAAATAGGGAGAAAATAAGTTTTAAAGTACAGCTTGCCTTAGGATTTATCTTTTCATTCTTCTTTCAGAGCAAAAGTAACCTGAACCCAGATGCCAAGGAGTTTATTCCAGGAGTGAAGTACTAAGCTAAGAAAGCTTTGAGAAGGACTTTTTTGTCCCCACATCTGGGGATAGTGATGCACAATAAGTTGGACCTGAAGAGGGGGGAGGGTCGGGGAGGGGTGCATAGCAGGGAAGGGAAATGGTGGTTTAATGATACTGTGACTGAGTAACTAATGTGCTCAGTCTTACTCTACAAGCCTCTGAGTATTTCTCTTTCATTCTACTGAATTTTGTTTGGAGCAGTTTCCTATTTTGTTTTGTTTTTAATTAGCTCTAGTTAAGGAAATTGCATTCCCCCCCCCTTCTTTAGCAATGTTCTATTGTGTGTTTAGACAAAATAAGCTGACCTAGGAAAACTGGGTGTTTAAGAAATGCCCTTCCCACCCTGCTGTGTACTTAACCAGGGCAGCAAACACCTGGAGAGCCACTTGTGGAGCGATGGGAAGAGGGGTGAGCAGCAGCAGCAGGAAGTACAACCACAACTTGACGCTCCACTCCCTTGACTCCAGGGATTGCCCTGAACCCCATTTGAGAAAACACAAAGACTTAAAAGTACTTGGTTTGTGGTAACTCTTTTGATGGTTGATGAAGGTTATGATCAGAATTGGAGACTGATTGTGATTGTCACTTGAGTCATTTAGTTATGTTGTACCATTCTTAAGCCTTTGTTTACAGCTACCATCAGATTCACCATTTATAAGTACTAGCGCTGCTGATTTGCCACATTGTCCCTCGTGGTATTAATTCCCATCTCCTTTCCACCCCACCCTATTCTGTTTTTCAGAAAAGACATTGTTACCAAAGGCATACGAAAGGCCTTCTGTACTGGCCATCAGCATGGGTTTGAAGAAGTCATCCTTTTTAATCCTGTTTTTGTTTTTTGTTTTTCTGTCTTAAGTTTATTTGGATAATTTATTTCTTTGACAGCCCCATCCTCCCAGTATCTTAATTCTATCAGATTAGTATACAGTTTTTCAAGGAAATCTATTTTTCAAAACTAGGGGCGGCACCCGTGGCTCAGTTGGTAAGGCGCCGGCCCCATATACCGAGGGTGGCGGGTTTAAACCTGGCCCCGGCTGAACTGCAACCAAAAAATAGCTGGGCGTTGTGGCGGGCGCCTGTAGTCCCAGCTACTTGGGAGGCTGAGGCAAGAGAATCGCTTAAGCCCAGGAGTTGGAGGTTGCTGTGAGCTGTGTGATGCCATGGCACTCTACCGAGGGCCATAAAGAAAACAAAACACTATCAAGAAGCTAAATTCTGTTAAGATGCTTGTTGCCATCTTAACAGAATTGTGGAAAGGAACTCAAAAACAGCCCAGGAGAGTGAGTCCTGTTTGACCCGTGTGACTGTATACCTGACCCTCCAGGATATTTTCAGCTATTATAAAATATTACTGTTCCCGCATACCCAGTTTTGTGAGTTTCCTAGGATGACCTTTCTGGGTATGTGCCTTTTGTCTTTCTTGCCTATAACTCACTGGGGTCTTTTGTTGATGTTCTCAAGAAACTAAACTGGATGCCAGGAGTTACCTTGGTGTGTATAGATGGCACTATGGTGTGTAAACAAGAATGCATCCAGTCCTGGCCAGAGAACTACAGTGGCTTCTGTCTGGCTGCTACTGTGCTGTGTAACCAGCCTATAAGGTAAAGATCAGGTAGCTTGAGATAAAGTCAGTGTAAATTCAGTATGTGGATGTGGGACAGAGGTTGGAAAGAAAAGACTAGGGTCAGGAAAACTTAAGACATTCTTTTATTTATGATCTCCTTTGTTGACTTTTGAACAGCTGCAGGCTCATGTCACTGTCAGAGTTAACATACCAACTCACATCTTTTGCCTCCTTTAAGTCTGTAAGATAGTATCATTTGAGAAATGGCCTCCTTTGTTGTCATGTGTCATAGGAGAGTAGCTTAAGGGACTTGTATTGCCTAGTATGTTAATTCCCAAAGCTTCTACCTTCAGAGAATGAAACTGTTAACTCTTTTTCAGGGAGGAGGACTATGAATAAAGAAACGTCTTTATTCCAGATTCAGCTTTCATCTGGGTCTGTTACCTCTAATAAAGACAGGGCATTGGAAATTCTTTGAGTAGAGGAAATCTCTCTCTTCTGAAGCTGCTTGTCCTCCTTCAGCCTCCATTAGCCTGTCTAAGCTCAGAATTCTGAAGGCTTTTGAAAATGTGTTAGGATTGCAGAAAGAAAGGGACTCAACTTTCCTTCTGCTCTGTTGGTCCATTTTGGATGTCAATTTTCAGCATGGTTCCACAAAGCATGTTTGGCCAGGACTAAGAAAACTTCCTGCCAGTGGAGCCTGGAAAGTAGGGCTGGAGGTTCCAGTCCTGTTCAGACAGAGTGTGCCAACTCCAGGTTCAGGAAGCAGCCAGCATAGTGACTCTTTTTATTATACTATGCAGGACTTGTGCATCCAATTCCTCTTAAGGCCCAACTCTTTTTGCCATCTATTTTATGTTGTGAGGTGGAAGCACAACTGTCACCCACATCACAGGCTCAGCTATAGTTAGAGTTTGCCACCTTCTACACAGAAAATGCACATGGGTCTTGTTGGACCCTCACTGAGGAAAGGCTGCAAGCCTCTGTCTCAGACTTTTCCTTAGAGCAAGATTCTGGGTACAAGCCAGGTTGGACTTTATCCTGTATTGGTGAGGTTTGTATTTATAAGTGATTAGTTTGATGTTGAATTTAAGCCCCTACGCTGTTCTAACTTTTTAAATGGCAACTGGAAGTTTGAGAACGTGTATAAAAGTGAAACTACTTTCTAACAGTTGCTAATCTGGATCAGCCAGTGTTAGTTTATTACTAAGTGATTTCTGATTATTGTGATTATTTATTTGACTCTAAAACTCCAGGATGAAAATAATTTTATCACTATCTCTTCAAGGGAATACAAATACAAAGGAATGCCTTTTCGGTTTCTGCCGGCCTTTGAACTGCAGCAGAAAATTCAAGGATACAGTCTAGGGCTGGGTACAGGCAGCTCTGGGTCCTTGGATCAGTATCTGACTACAGTAGATGACTTTTGGAAATTACATAAGGTCAAACAAATTATGAGGAAAAGATCATAAAGAAAAGGCTGGACCTTTGTAGCACCCTTAGTTTCCAAAGTCCTAGCAGCTGGGATCTCTTTAATTAAGGTTATAATGCTAACCCTGTCTTTAAAATAAATGTTTTTAGTGAAATAATAAACAGCATTTTCCAAATTGTTTACTGTTGCAATGGCAAAGTTTTCCCTGATTTTGGACAGATTGGTAAGTAAGGAGGTCAGGTGAATACTCTGGCAGTTAACACACGTTGGAGAGGAAGGTTGTATGAAGAGATAGCCAAAGGAAACAGCCTGAATGAATCTTCTTGCATTAGGGCTGCTGCAAACCCCATGCTGTCTACCTTGCTGTCATTGGAGGCATAAGCCTTCTTCAGTAAAGGTCCCACCATTACTGGCTAATAATCTTTCTTCATTTAGTTGATATTGAGGTATGAGATCCAGTAAAGACCTGACAAATCTGTTCAAGATTTGAAGATGTCTACCTACTGGGAAAGACTTTATCCCCAGCCACTCTTCTCTGGAATAATGTAAACATCATCAGTTTGAGAATAGGGTGGAGAGAACAGGATTGATCCTGGTTTGATATGTAGGGGATCTGGAGCTCCTCCTGCCTCAGCCCACAATCCCCCATGTGGATCATTTCACTCCTCATTCCCCATAGGGATCATAAGTTCTGCTGGTCTCACTATAGAGTACAGAGTACCTCCTGCTGCTGCTGTTTAGCTGTCTTGTGAATTTCATCTCTAGACTTGGTTAGTCACAACTTAGAAGAATTGTTTTTGGTTTTTACCTTGTTTTAATCTTCTGTATTGAAGCTGCTACTGGTGACAGCAACAAGGGAGCAGGAGGCTGACCTAAGGAAAACACACAAGTTTCCTGCCTTCTGCCCAACCCCTGCTGCTGTTCCCAGTCCCCAGTCTGGTTTTGTGGGAGGGAGGGGTCATGAGAATAGGACAGCTGGATACACTGATCTCTACAGGGTGTCTGCCAAGAGATTCACATCTTCCATTTCCAGGGGACAGGAGAGAACTGTATGAGGGACAGATGCACCATCTTTATTTTAAAAGGAAAAGCCCCTTCAGATTTTGTTGAGTTTCATTTGTGACATTTGCTGAGCTTCCTTCTCTAATCCTACCTTCTTACTGGCTACCTTTCACCTAAAAATAGTAAATATTCTAGGCCATAAAAATAGAGATAATAGTAAAACATTGAAACATGTTACTAAAATGTTTACTATAAAACAGTAAAACATTTCACTCTGTAAATCAACACTAATAATCCTGTCCTGTTGAGTGTGAGCCTTCAAAAATGTTTAATGTTTGAAGGGTAGTTTTTGAGGCAGGGACAAAAAAAAAAAACTTTGATGAGGCTTTTTTTTTTGGTAGAGACAGAGTCTCACTGTACCACCCTCGGGTAAAGTGCCGTGGCGTCACACGGCTCACAGCAACCTCTAACTCTTGGGCTTACGCGATTCTCTTGCCTCAGCCTCTCAAGCAGCTGGGACTACAGGCGCCCGCCACAACGCCCGGCTATTTTTTGGTTGCAGTTTGGCCGGGGCTGGGCTTGAACCCTCCACCCTCGGCATATGGGGCTGGCGCCCTCCCCACTGAGCCACAGGCGCCGCCCTGATGAGGCATATTTTAACATATCATAAAATTCACCCATTTCAGCTGTCCAATTCAGTGATTTTGAGTAACTTTCCTCAGTGATGCAGTTGTGACCATTACTCAGTTTTAGGATATTTTCCTCCCAGTAAGATCCTTCATGCTCATTTATAGTCAGTCCCTGTTCCCACCCCAGCCCTAGGCAACAACTTTCCTATTTTCTCTCTATAAATTTGCCTTTCCTAGACATTTCTTGTCAGTGGAATCACACATATATGGTCTCTTGTGTCTGGCTCTTTTTACTTAGCATATTTTTGAGGTTCATCCTTGACATGTTAACAAGTTTTAGTAGTTCCTTTTATTTTTTTTTTTTTTTTTTTTTTTTTTTTTTTTTTTTTTTTTGTGGTTTTTGGCCGGGGCTGGGTTTGAACCCGCCACCTCCGGCACATGGGACCAGCACCCTACTCCTTGAGCCACAGGCGCTGCCCAGTTCCTTTTATTTTTGAGTAGTATTTCATTGATATACCATTTTGTCATCAGAGACCCTTTTAAACTTTGATTTTAACTTCCTGTGGTCTAAATGGAACTCTCCAAACATAGAACATAGGACTCATTTGGCGAAGATGCTGTGTATGTCAAAAGAACTACTTATCAGAACCAGCTTTGTCATTCTAAGCTCCACATAATGAGCCTGAACTGCTACTGAACTGAACAATAATTTTGCAAACGTTTTTTATAAGGAACTTTTGTGCTGGCTACTAGGTCAGGACTTTTAAAAGATAAACCCATTTAATCGGTATGAGCATATGAATGAGTGGACAAGAAACAGAAACCATCAATGCTGTATTAGATATTTTTTCCTCCCTGAGACTGGATGGGGGAAAATCTCTGAACTTCTGAAATAGAGTATTATGTCTCCATTTACAAAGCTAAACATGTTAAAGATCGTGCTGTGTTTAGTGGACACATTTAAGAGTGGGGTGGAGGAAGGTGCAGAGCAAAGGTGAAGAGAAAGGGAGTGGAGCTTTGGGCACAAGAAGTCTCTGAGGGTCTCTGCGTGGCTGCCCAGCTGTGGGGGTAAATGAAGTGCTGCTGTCACCCTGGGGCAGCCTAGCACCTCCAACAGGCCCAGAAAGTCTGGACTTCAGGCCCTTATCCCTGTTTCACAGTGTTTAAAGCTGTTTTTGCTTTTGGTTTTTTCCTAAGTAATTATTACACAGGTAGTTATTAATCTTTCTTTGTGGGGGGGGAGGAGGCGACTTTAAATGAAAATAATTTTCATAGAAAAATGGAAAAAAGTTACTTTGTAAAAATTTGCTATACAAACTAAATGGCAGCTGTTGAAAATCTCAATAAAATGCATTTGTTGGCAGTGGTCCTCTTTTACCTAAGGTTGGGTCACAAAATCATCATCATACTGGTGGGGCTTGGTGGCTCATCCCTATAATCCTAACACTCTGGGAGAGTAAAATAGGTGAATTGCTTGAGGTCAGGAGTTCGAGACCAGCTTGAGCAAGAGCAAGACCCTGTCTCTACTAAAAAAAAATTAGCTGGGCATCATAGTGGATGCCTATAGTGCCAGCTACTAGGGAGGCTGAGGCAAGAGAATCACTTGAGCTTAAGAGTTTGATGTTGCTGTGAGCTATGATGCCATAGCACTCTACCAAGGGCAACAAAGTAAGACTATCTCAAAAAAGAAAAATATTATACTATATGGGGGATATGTGTGGTATATGTGAGAGATCTTTTGTCTAAAGATGGATCATAGTTTTAGTTGCACAATTTTCCTTCCTAATATGGTTAAAGCTGAAGTGAAACACAATGGGCGTGGAAGTCACAGACCTGAGTGAATCCCACCTTTACTATCTTCTTTGTGCCTTTGGCCTGAACCTCAGTTTATTTGTAAAGGTGTGACACCTCTCTCCCCACCAGGTTATAATAAAAGTTGGAATTTAGTTTTGAAATACTGCCTGGCATATAATAGGCACTTACTAGTGCTATCTAATAGTGGCAGTAATACACACAGCTTTGAACGAAGAGGTGGAAACAGGAAATCTCTGGGCTAGAAGGAAACTGGATAGTTGTTATTTTCTTGTTTCTGGATAAGATTGACTCCTACCTAGAAAACAAATGATGAGATTCTGGATCTTCCTTTCAACTACTGAACAAGTACAGTCTGCTACACACCAAGTACCATCTAAGGCACCAGAGGCTATTGGGTTAACAAGCAATGGTAGTCCCTGCTATTGTGAAGACAGCAGCTGAATGATTCACTTACTTCAGTTTGTACTGGCATGAATCTCCCAATTATTTCTTGAGCTATATCACACAGTAAAAAGATACAGGACCAGACCAGGTCCCACAGATTTTTTTTTTTTTTTTTGAGACAGTCTCACTTTATCACCTTCAATAAAGTGCTGTAGTGTCACAGCTCACAAAACTCTTAGGCTTAAGTAATTCTTGTTCCTCAGCCTCCAAAGTGGCTGGGACTACAGGTGCCCACCACAACAACCCGGGTTTTTTTTTTGTTTTTTTTTTTTTGAGACAATGGTGTCACCAACTCACAGCAACCTCAAAGTCTTGGGCTTAATCAATTCTGTTGCGTCAGCCTCCCAAGGAGCTGGGACTACAGGTGCTCACCACAACACCCAGCTACTTTTTGGTTGTAGTTGTCATTGTTTGGCAGAACCAGACTGGGTTTGAACCTGCCAGCTACGGTGTATGTGACTGGCACCCTAGCCGCTAAGCTACAGGCGCCAAGCCAACACCTGGCTATTTTTAAAGATGTGTTCTCACTCTGGCTCAGGATGGTCTTGAACTCCTGAGCTCAGGCAGTCCACCAACTTGGCCTCCCAGAGTGCTAGGATTGCAGGTGTGAGCCACCACACCCAGCTGGGCCCCAGGTTTTACTTTGAGCCCTATCATTTCTTTGCCTTCTTTCTAAAACCAGGGGCACAAGTATCTGAGCTAACTTGCCTCTTATTTATAGCTTTTTGAGATACTGTAGTTATGTTTACATAGGGTTGATCTATTAGAGAATAACATCCTTGCCAATGTGGGTGGTGTATTCATTTTATAAATTTCATTAAATTTAGCCAAAGTACAAATCATGATAGAAAAGTGCAGATGTTTCAACTGTGCACTTAAAAGAATCTTTACTAACTGAAAAACAGTATACTCATTTTTAATTCATACAACACTCATCACATCCAGAAGACATTCAGTCAATGTGTGCTGAATGAGACAGATAAGGCTGTGCCACCTAAGATCACATAGATGAAGGCAGTGCTGGCCTCATTCAAGTCCTGTGCTTGTTTTAAGCACTTTTGCCTTGTCCCAGGGCTGTTACAAGCTCAGATTAAGATCAATGTATACATTTGTATACATAATGCCTTTGCAGTATAGAATCCCATGAATTGCTCCTGACATCTTATTGGGGAAAGGAGAATGTAAGTTTAAATTTAAAGGTGAAGAAACTCATCAAAACGCACTTAGGATTTTCAACACTGCAACCTGTGTACTACAGCGTTACTGAGGAATTAGTAACCTCTCACATCTAATGTCATAGGAACTAGGAACACATCTGACCTTATAGTTTTAAATATTGCCTTTATTTTTTCAACTAAGTTTTATCCAACACTTATGTGCTAGGACTAAAAAAAAAAAAATCAATATGTGCTCCTCACTCTAAAACCTCCCCTGTTCAATTGCAGTTGTAGAATCTAGACATAGGAAGAGTGAGTTTTGTGAACTCACTTAAAGAACATAAGTAGGTCTTAGTATTTATAAACTCTTTTCACCAAAATACTGCTTGATCCTCATCCTGAGAGCAGTTAAAAAATTAAAAAACTCCAAGCTCACCGCTCATTAATAATTCAATAGGACTATGGGATACAGGAGAGGCATCTCTGCTCTGTCCTCTTTGGAAGCTTCCTACCAGATGATGGAGACTTGCTGTGTGCTGGACCCAGGGGGTTGGACTGGATGTGAAGATGGCTAGCTGTTCTTCCAGGAGGAACTTGGCTTTCATTCTTTTTGCTCAGAGCTCTAACTTGCTGCATTGGGCTAGCACTGATGGGAAGAGAGCTACTGCCATTCTGTTCTAGATGAATGTCACACTGTGAAAGAACAATGCCATCTGATGTGGGTAACTAACCAGTGTACACAGGATCCCTTCAAAGGCCTGATCAGAACTCAAAAGCTATAGGCAGAACTCCCTCACAGATGTTGGACCTCTGCAGCAAAAATTACTCAAACTATTTACTAGAAATGAAAATTCCTCATCCCATCCTTAACCAATTACATTAGACGCCTTAGGGTGGGAGAAGGGAGAAAACATAAACTTGACTCTAAGACAAACTCTAGAATAACTGATGCATGTGGATTTGAGAAGTGCTGTCCAGGATGTGACCCATGCCTTCTAATGGCATATACTCTAATAACCGCAGATGCAACCACTGTGGATTAAGGTTCTGTGTTCAGCCTTCACCCAGCAGCATGGACAGCAGGACAAGACTTATCTGCACTTGATTAAACCACAGGATCCAGGACAGGGATCCTGTCTGTTCTGAGAACAGTTCTCAGTGAGGTTCCTCATTCCCAGGGCCACACAACAAGTACAGGGTCATGCTGTAAACAGATCCAGACTTGTGTAGTCAGGAGTAGACAGACCACCCAGTTAAGCTGTGCCTAGTTGGCCTTCTTTTTTTTTTCTTTTGTAGAGACAAGAGTCTCACTTTATGGCCCTCGGTAGAGTGCCGTGGCATCACACAGCTCACAGCAACCTCCAACTCCTGGGCTTAAGCGATTCTCTTGCCTCAGCCTCCTGGACTACAGGCGCCCGCCACAACACCCGGCTATTTTTTGGTTGCAGTTTGGCCGGGGCTGGGTTTGAACCCGCCACCCTGGGTATATGGGGCCGGTGCCTTACCGACTGAGCCACAGGCGCCACCCTAGTTGGCCTTCTTGGATCTCAGCAATCACAACTTCTCAAAAATTCGTTCTTACGAAAAATTGCAAAGTGTCCTGCTTAGCTGCAATTACCAAATCCCATGAGGTAAAAATTTTCTCAAACTAGAATTATACCCTGTTCCCTAAATCTTACCAAGAGTCTCAGGAGAAGACATATGCCTAAGGTTACTCCTGGTGATATTTTGCATGAAGAGCACGTAGTTCCACAGACTGTGGTTGGGTAGGAATCATTACCCACTATGACAGAAGGAAACTGAGGTCACAGGTTAACTGGCAGCCACATAGTGTACATGTATGGTAATGGGTGGGGAGAGGTAGCACACACAAATTACCTTCCCGAGGGCATGGTGAGTGGTCTGTATCCACTCACCATGCCAAGCACCTTAGACTAACATTACTCCTTAGCTCACTGGGATACCTGCTAGCAGGTACACTGGGGATGACACAGCAAGTGTGTTTGATAACACAGTCCAGTTGGGGAGTGGGTAAAGTGTGTTTATTTTCTTCTGTGTTTGTTTTTTAATGGAAAAAGTCTCCTCCCTTCAAGCACCCAATGTCCACTGGGCTGAGAATGAGTGAAGTGAGGGCCAACCCCCACTAGGAGAAGGTATAGGAGTAGAAGGCAATGGCATTGACGTTGTAGTCCATGGGGAAGAGGTGTCCGATGTGCCTGGCCCCTAGGCTAGCCGCACCCAGGGCAGAGGAGTGCCTCAGCTTCAGCAGGGTGAAGCTGGAGAACAAGTTCTGAGCCTGGATTTCTCTGCCCTTGGTCAGCGCCAAAAGAAAACCTGGAAGAATAACACAAGGACAGAGATGAGAGGAGACCAACAGCCAGGGAGGAGGAGGAGACGAAGATACCCCGGCCCCAAAGCACTCCTGCAGAGGTGCTGGAGGAGCCCTAACGCCAGGTCACCAGCCACACAAGGTGCACCAGGGCACATGGCCCCAGTAAGAGCTATGGGTGCTGGACCTAGCAGCTCCCGAAAGGCCTGCCCTCCTCTGAGTTCCAATGGCAATGGGGGTGCTTGACTACTTCAGATATCTAATGGAAACCATACAGCTGCCTGAGGTAAGGCTGCCAGAGCTGAGAAGTCACGTTTCTTTCCTTCTGGTTGGGATTATCCTGACTTGGGGATGTCACCACAGGTTATCACATGCTCGTCAGTACTGTGACTTAAATTAGATTTGTCTTTAATTAACTTTTTTTTTGAGACAGAGTCTCAAGCTAAGCCTGGGTAGAGTGCCGTGGCATCATAGCTCACAGCAACCTCCAACTGTTGGGCTCAAGCAATCCTCTTGCCTCAGTTTTTCTATTTTTAATAGAGACAGGGTCTCGCTTTTGCTCAGGCTGGTCTCGAACTCATGAGCTCAAGTGATCCACCCACCTCAGCCTCCCAGAGTGCTAGGACTATAGGTGTGAGCCACTGTGCCCAGCCAAATTAACTTTTTTAAAGTGGCCATTATTAATATAACACCTTTTCAAGAGCTCAAGGAAACTGGATAAGACATAATAAAAGGACTCACAAGCAGAGTGTGGGTGGGGGACTTAGCCAGAGGCATCATGGCTTGTCCGGCCCCAGGGCCCAGGTTCCAAGTTCTCCCCAGGGCAAGAAGTTGTTCTGGGCCGCCTCCCTTCCAGCCCATCCTCTGCCCTTGCCCTACCCTCTCCCCTCACCCCAGACTCACCTTCCTTCAACAGCTCCCAGCTCTTCCACACAGAGCCCACACACAGGATGGGGAGGCCCATCACCCCTTGGAACAAGACCTAGGCATAAAATAAAAAATGGATGCTGGGGGTTGACCAAGCCTCTCCAGTACTGAAGAAGGTATTTTCCTCAGACCAACCTACTCATCCCAGTTACTCTCCTTTCAACCAAGAACCAAAAGAAGGTGGACTCAAGGAAAAAATAAAATAAAATGGAGGAAAATAGGAATGCATAAAGGCAAGGCAGAGAAGAGAAAGGAGAAAGAGCTGAGCTAAGCAACAGTAGAGAGGAAGGAATGAAGGGAGGGAAATGGACAGGAAAATGATTGAGAGGAGACAGCACACACACAACAAACCAATTTACTACATACGAATGCAAATTACGGCAGTCACTGAGGGAGGCACTTAAAGAACTTCCTTGTTATAGACATTCTGCAGAATTTTTGATAGGATTCAACTTTCACAGGGTTTAATGGAGCAGTCCCATCTCTCATGAGAAAGGACCAAACCTTTCTGAAGGTGGTAGCTCCCCACCATCATTTCCCACCTCAACTCACGGGGTCAATCTCAGGCAACACTGCTATGACGTGTCTGCCCAGCATCTCCCCAGCCTTCATGAAGATATAACGGGAAAGAGGGTCTCCCTGCTGAGCACCTGGGGTAGGGAGGAAAGGAACTGCTGAGTACCTCAGGAGGTGCCACTCCTGGCTTATCCCCTCTCTGCTGCAACACAGCAAGCACAGAAGCACCTATACCAGCATGAGTCTAAGGACAGACGCCTGCCCCTGGCATGTGGGTGAGCAAGCGTCCACTGCCCCCTCCCCCCACCCCCCCTGGGAGGGTGCCCTGTCCAGAGGTGGCTCATTCAAGTACTAGGAAGGCACCCCTCTAGAGGAGCATGCTGGCACCCGGTTTGTGCTCCAGCTTATACTGAGTTACCGTGAGTCCGTCCCTACCAGTCTCTCAGTTCTGGGGAACAAGAGCTCAGAGACTGGGAGGTATCCCTGGCTGAGCAGCTGGCTGGTATACCTGTCAGTGCCCCCACCCGACTCCACCAGTGTGCTGCTGGTTGGCCCCTTCCTGGCTCTTCTGGAGGGGCCTCCATCCAGCAGTATCTAAGAGAGCCCTGGGAAGTCCTGAGGACTCAGCAATCCAAATTAAGAGAGTATGGTATGGACCTTAACATACCACAGAGAATGAGTGAGCAGCATATAAACACATAAGCTCTATGTTCAGGTTCTCTTGACACCCAACAAAATCTGCCCAACCTGTCTATAATCCCCTAGTTCTCTGAGTATGATTAGTGTAAAAAAGTTACAGGTTTGTCCAAAAAACAACTGCTTCATAAATTTCTCAGAAACAGGCATAATGCCTACACAAGCCGTGACTGATACTAAGAAGAGAAATACAGATGATACAACTGTCATCAAAACCCACATACTCCTCTGTCTCCAAGGCCCACCAGCACCAAGACCAGTGGTGACAGAGAACTGAGGTCACTTGGGGAGAGGGAAATAGGTGTCCAGGTCCATCCAGACCATCCCCACCCCAAATTGGGGAACAAGGCCAGTGCCCCACTGCCGGTACCTTCTGCAATTTTTCGGCAAAACCCAGCAAACTTGCATTTATCAAAGTTTCTATACAGGTGAGTGAGTATTCCTAGGCGATCTGGCACCTAACAGACAGAAAGGGCACAAGACAGTTATTAGAAGCCAAATAAAATCCCCCATCTGCTTACCCAAGTGAACTTCCTAATGTCTCTACTACCTAAAAAGCTAGAATAGATTTTTGGGTCTTTTTAGCTCCAGAAAGTACAAGGATTTGAGATTTCCCATTTGAGAAAAGTTCTTTGTCTTCTCCAACAATGAATTTCATTGCTTCTTCCAGATTAGTGAGAAGGCAGCACAGAATACAGATCTGTGTTCACCAAAGTATACTATTTAGTTCCTTGAAATGTTCTTGAAAAAATTTCTTTGGTCAAGGAAATCTAAGGAATAATGCATACCATAACTCTCTCTCAAAGAGTCACAATGCACATCAGCAAACTAACAGTTCCGAGACATCCCGCCACCAAGAAATTCACGTTTCTCTCAAACTTATCTGAACACAAAAGATCCTTCTTCTACCCCAACAAACTTACCCACCTTTAACACCTGAGGAACCAGTGCTTCCCCACAATACATTTTAGTAAATGGAATGGCAATATAGTAAGCATTTCATATGTTATTTAATTTCATCTTTGTAACAACTTTTTTTTTTTTTTTTTGACACAGAGTCTCAAGCTGTCACCCTGGGTAAAAGGCCATGGCATCATCATAGCTCACAGCAACCTCCCACTCTTGGGCTCAAGCAATCTTCTTGCCTCAGTTTTTCTATTTTTAGTAGAGACAGGGTCTCACTCTTATTCAGGCTAGTCTCCAACTCCTGAGCTCAGGCAATCCACCTGCCTCAGCCTCCTAGAATGCTGGGATTACAGGCGTGAGCCACCAGGCCTGGCCTTTGTAACTTTTTAAGAATGACTAAAGGATAGAGAAGAGCAGTAGACACAGCAGCAGAGTTTAGAACCAGCTGGCTGAGTCTGGACAGCTTAACTCCACTTATAGCAACTGCTCTAGAAGTGATTTCTCTCCCTGGCCCCTGCTATTCCTCACCTTAGCCCAGGCCAAAGTTCCTCTTTAACCACCAATTTCTCAGCCCTGAGAATACAGATACTACTTCCCGGCATCTCTAATCTCCTTCCTTGACCCCAGCCCCAAAGACTAACTGACATCTATCAAACAAATGTATCTGCCTTTCCTCTCCCACCCTTTACTTCTGGTTCTGTTAAGGGCAGCTGTTTCTTTTTTTTTCAGTTTCTGGGGCCAGAGCTGGGTTTGAACCCGCCACCTCCGGTTCTGTTAAGGGCAGCTGTTTCTTAGCCCACCACAAATTAGCACAGCACAGACAAGATTCAATCCCCAACGCCCTGAGCAGGAGACTGCAACTCCCCAGATCTCTCCCAGCCCATCTCTTAATGGGCTCTGAGTCCCATACAAGTCAGAGGCAGCTCTCCATCCAAGGCACTTGTTCAGATTCTGCCTGCTGTCTCTGTCCCTGACCTTACCCTGCACTTTTCATTCTAGACTAGAATGTCATCTGTTTTCACCTCCCAGCAGGTTCTAGCTACCCAAGAATGAAGTCTGGCTACCCATCTGTTCCCAGACTACCCCTTCTCCTCCTGTCACCTTCCTGGAACATATCATCTTTGTCATTATGAATCTTGTACTCACCTACAACTTCTCCACCTGTAGCCCTGACCCACAACTCACCCTGACTTCCCTCTGTTCAACCCAGTCCCTCCCTGCATCCTCTTTTGCTCCAAATCTCTCACTGTCTTATCCAAGGTGTGCGTGTTTACAGGGGGTAGGGACATACCTGGAAATAGTTGAACATGGCCTGCTTGACATAACCAATATCATGAGGAGCCGCCTCTAGGTTGTCAATGGCATCAAAGACTATTTTCACTGCTTGGTGTGCAATCCAGTAAGCTGCAGAGAGCAAAGAGGACTAAGAATATGGGAACAATCTCCATGAGCTCACCAGGAAGGAAGCGCAGACCTACACAGGGTAAGTACTCTGTTAGGGTTTTATAGCAAATTAAGTTTCCTGAATGGCGCCTGTGGCTCAGTGGGGAGGGCGCCGGCCCCATACACCAAGGGTGGAGGGTTCAAACCTGGCCCCGGCCAAAATGCAACAAAAAATAGCCGGGCGTTCTGGTGGGCACCTGTAGCCCCAGCTACTCGGGAGGCTAAGTCAAGAGAATCACCTAAGCCCAGGAGTTGAAGGTTGCTGTGAGCTGTGATGCCACAGCACTCTATGAGGGTGATAAAGTAAGACTTTGTCTCTTAAAAAAAAAAAAAGTTTCCTGATTCCCAGACTGGGAGGAGGGGTGCCTCTAATCAAACTGTATCTGACTCACCAATGTAAGGGAAGCTAGAGGTGGAAAACAGAATAGCTGAGGCTGTGTCACACTAGCTCCCACTCAAAGATAAGACAAGGTCGATTGTCACAAATACCACTGGAGTCAATGCTATGAGCAGGAACCCAAAGCTCCTATGAAAATGTATACCTGCTACTGACAAAGAGGTGGTAGGAGGAACATCTGCAGCCCTTTCCCTCTCGCAGACCAGAATGGCATCTCCTGGCAGCTATGGCCTTAACCCTCATAGTTTCAATTCCTAAAGACTCCAAAAAGCAACATAGCCCTTTGTGCTGAGGCATGAATCTGAATCCCAGGTGCAAGTCACAGATGAAGTGCAAGGGCAACAGTAGTTCTGGCATTTGCCTCTCTATTATCTTCCAGACATCATGCTGAACTTGAATTGGTCAGGTTCAGGAGCTATCCCCAGAGAGCCCCAGAAAGCAGGCCAAGGGCAGGGAGAGGAAAATGGGGAACTGAAGGAAGGGGAGGTCTAGGACCCCAAGCTAGGCCCAGTCAGCGTGAGCTTACCTGAGCCTTCATCTCCCATCATATGGCCCCAGCCGCCACAGCCCCTCTCAGAGCCATTAGGGTTGATGAGCCTGCAGGTGGAGCCTGTCCCAGAGATGAGCACAATCCCACCTGGGAAAAGGGCATGGGTGGCTCAATGTGGCCAAGGCCTTGCACAGAGAAAACAACTTCCAACTGTGGAAAGACAGGACAGAAACCAACCCCAGGCAAAGGGATCACCACTCAGTCTCACAGAGGAGAAAACTGAGCCCAGCTAGTTTCCTGCCAGAGGGTGAGGGACAGGATTTCAGAGAAACACCAATCATGTAGAGCCCTTCTCTGGAGGACAAAGAGGAACACAAGTCTGCACCTCCTTGCCCAGCCAGTCTTCAAGGGACTGCCTGCTTTACTAAGAACCTCCTGTGTGCCAGGAATTGATAATCATTTAATACCCTAAACTACCTTACAAATACAATTCCCCCCATGTCACAGATGATGAAATGGGAACTTAAGGAGTTCCATAATTCCCCCAAGATGGTACAGCTGTCAAAAGAGGAGCTGGAATTCAAATGCCAATCCTGTGACGCCAACATCTTTACACTATCACAGAGATTTCTCTCCTCTGTACTCACAGCTCCCCTCTGCCACCTACATCACTGCACTGCCCCCAGGGGCTCCCTGCTCTGCAGTGGAGTCCCATGTTTGACTCCACTCCTCCCTTCCTATCAAGACACCTTTCCTGCCCTCCCTCCTTCTGCCTGGTCCTTGCTTTAGCAGGAACGTAAACTAATGAAAGGCGAGTCAAGGGCATATGACAGAAGCTGCCTTCCAGATATCTGCAAGATAAGTTTTTACCAGTTATGTCCAAGGGGCTTTCCCAAGAAAACCAGTTCTCAGTCTCATCCCTCCCTCCACCTCCTCACCATCCGGCGTAGCTGTGGCGATGGAGCCGGCGGCGTCGGTGGTGATTAGGTAGCTTTCACTCAGGTAGGGAAATCGGTCCCTCAGCTCCTCCATCAGGATCCTCACCGCATTCTCCTGATCCCCACCGCTCAGGGATAGGCCCTAGGCCATGCAGGAGGTGAGCCAGCGTGCAGAGCCCTGGACCCAGCTCTGCTCAGCCCCTCCCCTCTTGCTGTCTGACTCCTGCTCTCCACACCTGGCCACGTCCTACTCATTCAGCACCAGTTCTCCTGCCACCCCACACAAGGGCCCCTCAGAAGGCTGTGGCTGCAAGAATTGGGACTAGGGATGGACACGGTAAGATGGGATTCAAAAATGCCAGGCTTGGAACGTGGGAGGACAGTAGAGCTCTCAAGAAAAGACCAGGCAGAAGAGCGAGGTGAGGGGAGACAGGGAGATGAAGAGAGAAGCTTAGTTTGGAGTACTTGGTGTCTGGCTATGACTGCAGAGCATCTCACTGGTATGTCCAGGGAGTAACCAGAGCTACAGCAACTTGGAAGCTCTGAGTTGGAAATAAAAATAACAATAGCTAACATTTAATAAATGCATATGGGTCAGCTCTATACTAACCATGTGGAGACAGACCATATCATTTTACTTTCCCAACAACTCTGAAGTAGCTACTACTACCAACATTTTCCAAATGAAGAACTGAGGCTTAGAGACAGGAAGTAACCTATTTAAGGTCACACAGATGTTAAGTGGCAAAGCCAGGATTCAAACCAGGGTCTCAGTACCTCTGCAAAGCCCTGTACTCTTCCAACACATTTGTGGCTTGTAGGTTACAACTGAAGCCAATAGAGTGGGTGAGATTATGAGAGTTTTTGATACCAAGGTCACCAAACTCATCTAGTCCAAATTTGGCTACCATTCTCCAGTGTTGCTTATGGTTTAATTCCTGGGTTCTACCCCAGACTCACCAAGCTTCGTAGAGGTACCAGAGGATCCACCCCTGCTTTCCGTTTGGCCGTGTTCACCATCTCGTTGATCCGCTCCACACACTTGTCTGTCCCGATCAGCTGGCCCCAATCAAGGGAAGGAGGAGTTACAAAAGCTTACAGGACCTGTTTTGCCCCTACCAGCTGTTCTATGAGCCCCAGCCACCACCTCAACAGGAGTGACAGAGAATAGGATCAGAACCAAGCCCTCTGGTCCCCTTAGTGTAGCTTTTACCCAGTGGTTTGTGCTCAGTCCATCTGCTTCTGCCAGGATCTGTCCATCCTCCGAGAGTAAAAGGACCTTGGACTGTGTGCCTCCCCTACAGAACACAAGAGGGCACTCAGTCCTGCTAAGAAAAATCTATGACAGCGGAGACAGCTTCAGCAAACCCAAACCCACCTCTGTGGTTTGGTGTTTGCTGTGCTCTTTAACTGAAACATAGTTCTTATTCATCTTCCCTTGGGGATGTCTTACTTATTCTGCAATACCCTCCTCATATATCACCTAGCCCTTGAAACCTTTTCTAATGTGTGGCCTACCCCCCTCCCAAATTAGTTAAGGCTCCATTAGTTAAGCCTTCACAGTGCCTCCGAAGCTATTAAGACTCCCCTACAGTAGGGTGGTGCCTGTGGCTCAGTGAGTAGGGCACCGGCCCCATATGCCGAGGGTGGCGGGTTCAAACCCAGCCCCGGCCAAACTGCAACAAAACAATAGCCGGGCGTTGTGGCGGGCGCCTGTGGTCCCAGCTACTCAGGAGGCTGAGGCAGGAGAATCGCCTAAACCCAGGAGTTGGAGGTTGCTGTGAGCCGTGTGACACCACGGCACTCTACCGAGGACAATAAAGTGAGACTCTGTCTCTACAAAAAAAAAAGACTCCCCTACAGTAAGAGTGAGCCCAATTGTTTTGTGTCTGCCTTTCACTAGACTATGTGCGCACTGGATCATTTATCTGTCCTCAGAATAGGCAACACTCAGTAAACCACTCAGTAAAGAAAATGGTACATCTTTCTGCTTATCTCACAATGGCCAAAAGCTGCTTTTCAAGATCCAGCTCCAGCTGCCTAGGCCTTCAAGACACCCTTGTGAGAAATGCTTACATGGCGGGGAGAGCTTATACATACTTAAGCAACTAAACTCTCAAATGGTGGTTAGTGGGGGAGATGGTAGTATAGGGGAAGAAATGTGATGGTGGGATGTATGTTTCCTTATTGATCAGTACTTTTAGGAATGGCAGAAGAGGAACCTGAAGACCTGCTGATCAAATTTAAAGATGACATGATGTTTCAAGGGACAGTTAATGCACGAGGTGGCAGACTCAACATCCAAAAAGAATCTCTTGACAAACTGGAAGTGGGTCATATCTTATAGATAACTATAACAAGGAAGAATGCAAACTCCTATGCCTAGTTTATTTTTTAAAAGTGATACGGATATAGGATGGGGGAGATCAATGAGTTTGTGTGAAAAGACTTTGGGGTGGGCAGCGCCTGTGGCTCAGTGAGTAGGGTGCCGGCCCCATATACCAGCCCCATATACCGAGGATGGTGGGTTCAAACCCAGCCCCGCCCAAATTGCAACAAAAAAATAGCGGGGCGTTGTGGCAGGCGCCTGTAGTCCCAGCACTTGGGAGGCTGAGGCAAGAGAATCGCCTAAACCCAGGAGTTGGAGGTTGCTGTGAGCTGTGATGCCATGGCACTCTACCGAGGGTGATAAAGTAAAACTGTCTCTATAAAAAAAAAAGAAAAGAGAAAAGAAAAGACTTTGGGGTCTGTGAGTCAGCAATGAGATGTGGCTGCCAGAGAAGTAAATCCAATCTCAGATTCCAAGGTATAGTATCCTGAGGGGACAGCCACCCTATATTAAGCCCCGATTTGACACACCAAGGTTCACAAAAAGTTGTTACTGGCAGGGACTTGGTGATCACCTTGTTCAGCCTTATCCTGCCCACTGTCATATCCAGATGTAGAGCTATTACAAGTTTCTGAACAGGCAAAATGCAAGAACAGAAGGTTCAATCTAGGGTGAGAAGCAGGAATGGAGGAATTTCAGGCTTCAGAACAAGTGAGAATTCTGGCTCGGAGCTGCTCCATCTCCCAGACACTCCCTGCAACGACCTTCTTCCCAGCTTAAGCCCCACCCCCACTCCCCACCAGCAACTTCACACCTGACACCTGTTCTGCAAAACTTTCCCCGGGGTGAAGAGAGGAAAAAGAGTTGTTTCTGCGGAGTGGGTCGTTCGTGAAAGAAAGGGCGTGGTTCCGCCGTGAAACACAAAAGACACAACCCCCCCCGCCCCGGGTGTGGCAGCAGCATGCTCAGAGCCTCTGCAAGCATAACAACCGCGAGCACAAGGGTGCTTCGGAGCATGCACACGCCTCTCCTCTGTAGGGCCTCCAAGCCCCAAATCCCAAAGTGGCAGGACTCTGAGGCGCGATGCCACCAGTCTGCCAGCCTGGCCATATCCTTCCACCCCACCTTCAGGCCTGGGATGCCCCAGGGCGCCCCTCCCTTCCGGGACCGCACTCACCCCTCTACTCCCCCGTAGAGCGCAGCCATACTACTGCCACTGCCGCCGCCGATTCCTTCACTCCCTACAGCCGCTCCCTCTAGCCTGCTCGGCACCGCCCTGCGTCACGTGACCGCTTGGCCAGTCAGGCTGACTTCTACTGCGCGTGCTCCGGGCATGGCACGTGACCCTCACTGGTCCCAGGATGGCCAGGGTTGGGACTCACCTCTGGGTTGGATGAGTGCTGTCCGCACCGGCTCCTGCCGAACCCGCTCCGCCCCTCCCCACCCTGAGCCTGCTTCCCAAGCGGGGGAACCACAAAGGGATGTTGGGGTTGGACCCTCTGAATACTTCACTGCCTTGCCCGCCACTCAGCTCCCGGAAGTTGCTGGCAGCCCGCCTGGCGCATGCGCATTGCCTTTGAGCCGCGTAGGTGTGACCCGCACGGTGACAGAGGCTCGGCCGGACCCTGCGGGAATGTGGGATTGGAGAGCTGCGCGCGCAAACCTAGGCACCCTACCCCTCCCCGGTGACACTGAACATTACGGTAGTTTCTGCAAGAATCACCGTAATGTTTAATGACACATCTGCTTGGCGATGGAAAAGTCCCACGTACACCGGCGCAGATTTTTACACTGTGCTGGTGTGAATATTCAGAACCAAGAGGAGCTAGAAGTCGGTTTGGAAAGAAGAAAAGCCTCCAGGCTGTCCTGGCGGCTCTGAGAGGGAACGTTCAGCTATTACTGCGCACTCGCTTTAGTTCTTTTTGGAGGCTATTTGCGGGGAACATAGACTACCTGCAAACTAGCAGATATGGTTTTAGAAGTTTTTAGTTCCTTTCCACCCTTCACCCCGCACCATTTCCTTGCAGTGCATCAAGAAAGGGAATGGGCATCCGACGGGAGAAAATACTGGCCAAGTGTGGGAGCCAAGCTGGGGTTTCTGCGGCGCTTCCCCCGGGCAATTCTGGGAGGGCCGCCAGCTGCTCCTGGCTTAGTTTCGGGAACGTCAGCTAACTTATTCCCTAATTCTGGATCCTCCTTGACTACCAGCATCTTGTAGAGAAATCCTGGACTAAGATTCTTCTTCCCTGATAGCCACCTGGGTCTGATTATGCTTTAGCATGAAAATTTGTCGTACCGTGTGTTGTTTAAACTCTGCTTCACTTCCTACCTACTTACCTGGAACGCTGAAGCAGTAAGTGTTAACTCACAAAAGTAAAAAGTAAATCACTACATAATAGAGAATATTAGCGATGAAGGTAGGATTTTTTTATGCTCACCTGTGGTATTTTCATTCATAGCACATCAGAACTGAAAGGTATTTAATCCAACACACATGTTTTTAGAATAAGAGAACTATTTTCTGGCGGGTTTTTTTTTTTTTTTTGAGACAGTCTCATTTCGTCACCCTTAGTAGCGTGCTGTGATGTCATAGCTCACAGCAACCTCAAATTCCTGGGTTCAAGCGATCCTCTTTTCTAAGTAGCTGGGACTAAGGGCGCCCACCACAATGCCCAGCTATTTTTTTTTTTAAGAGACAGGGTCTTGCTCAGGCTGGTCTCAAACTCGTGAGCTTAGGCAATCCACCCGCCTGGGCCTCCCAGAGTGCTAGGATTACAGGCATAAACCACGGCTTCTGACTTGGTGGGTTTAAACTGGGCAGGATTTTTGGAGGAGACAAGATTGTAGGTGGAGTTTGGAAGCACTGCTGCTTTCCTGCAATGAGCCTTCCGACCTATAAGTATGATAATATTTGTGTTTCCCTTTGTATTGGTTGATTAGGGGGAAAAGCAAAAAGGGAAAGTGCCTGGTTCAAGGACAAGATTTGAGTTCACCGTGTATTAGCTGGATGGTCTTAGGTGAATTACACGTAATTATTGCTGCTTCTCTAACAAAAATGATAAACATTCACCTACCAGAGCTAATGTGAAATTTAAATACCGAAAGAGTTTTGAAAGAAACCCTAAAGAACTTCATAGATCTTATCTTTATATTAGTAGTGTGTGCAGTCCTACACAGTATCCACATATGACTATGAGCAACTTGAAATGTGGCTAGTCCAAAATGAGGTGCTATTAGTGTAATATACACACAGGATTTCAAAGACAGTACCATAAGAAAAAGAATGTAAAATACTTCATTAATAATGTTTATATGAATTACATTTGGAAATACAACATTTGAAGGTATAGTGGATTAAAATTATAGACTATTGGGGGTGGCGCCTGTGGCTCAGTGAGTAGGGCACCGGCCCCATATGCCGAGGGTGGCGGGTTCAAACCCAGCCCCAGCCAAACTGCAACAAAAAAATAGCCGGGCGTTGTGGCGGGTGCCTGTAGTCCCAGCTGCTGGGGAGGCTGAGGCAAGAGAATCGCGTAAGCCAAAGAGTTAGAGGTTGCTGTGAGCCGTGTGACGCCACGGAACTCTACCCGAGGGTGGTACAGTGAGACTCTGTCTCTACAAAATAAATAAATAAATAAAAATAAAATTATAGACTATTAATTTTCCTGGTCTTTAAAAAATAATCTTTTAAACACATTAATTGCCATACAAGTTGTTTTTAACATATGCTAGTTTTTTGTTGTTGTTGTTTTGGAGACAAGAGTTTCAAGCTGTTGCCCTGGGTAGAGTGCCATGGCGTCACAGCTCACAGCAACCTCAAACTCTTGGGCTTAAGTGATTCTCTTGCCTCAGCCTCCCCAGTAGCTGGGACTACAGGTGCCTGTCACAATGCCTGGCTGTTTTGTTGGTGTTGTTGCAGTTGTCGTTATTTTAGCTGGCCCAGGCTGGGTTCGAACCCGCCATCCTCAGTGTATGTGAACAGCGACCTACCCACTGAGCTACGGGTGCTGCCCTTAACTTATGCTAGTTTTGAGTCAAGGGCCTCATGAAGCATTTATACCTCACAAGTGTCAACCTGTCTTGACCTCAATGTGTTAAATGTAGCTGCTAGGCTATTTAAAATTACACATGAAGATTATATTTGTGGCTTCCATTATATTTCTGTTACATAGTGCTGTTCTGTATCTTGTCTCCTCCCCATCTGGGCCAGAATATCTCTACATCACTGAGTGCCTATTCAGGAAATAAATAATGGCCAAATGATTGATTTAAAGAAGAACATGGCATTGAATAAAAGAAATAATAATAATATACGTGTGTTGTACCTTGTAATTCTATAAAGCTATTTCATGTTCTCTTGTTTGATTATCCTAAAATCTTTATGAGAATTACAGAGATTTCTAACTACATAGTGCAAGTCCAGAAACTGAAGTTCTGAAACCAAAATGAGTAGTAGGCTCACACAAATACTAGATGTTGCTTATTATGTGTATGGGTAGATGCTGTAATGGGAAGGAAATAAAGATGTTGCAATATAGGAGGGTATAACTGCTTGCCCTGGCTTGCAACATCCCAGCAGCTACTCCCATGATGCTCAAGAGGTTGATAAAGTTCAGAACCTACAAACTACAGTCTTCTTCTCTGTCTTCTCTACTCTGTCCACATGACCCCAAAGAGGACACAGTGGGGAAGGGGGGCTCTTAAGAGGGACAATGGAAAAAGCCTTCTCTCCCAAATCCACTTACAGTTTTAAGGCGAAAGGCTTTTGGTCCCAAAGTCCACCACAGATCATGTTGACTTAGTTCATGAAATATAGTCACATCACCCACCACAGTATTTCTAGGGCTAACCTCAGTACCAGGCACTTGATAGGAACTCCATAAATATTAATAGCTTTAAGAGTGCTTATAAACTATAATGCACTGCACCACAAAAACGAGTAGTTGTGCCCCACTGTGAACTAAAGAAGGGAGCAAGTGAAGACCATGGCACAAACAATTTTCAGAACAGATTAGGGAGAGAAAGACATAGAAAAAAGAAGTGAAATTTTGAACTGAAGAAGCAGGAGTTGCACAGGAGGTTAGGGGGGCCTCAAAAGGATCTAGCCCTAATCTGTCTTGTGTTAGGAGTTACCAGTACTTGTGTGACCTTGGCACTGTGCTTTAAAATAATTAACCTGGCAGGTTCCATTTAGTGGGACAAATGTAAAGGAGACTCAGAGAAAGGAGGCATTTAAAAGGCTGGGCATTATCTCTAATCATACAGGACAAAAACAAACAAAAAGCAAAACAAAACCTTAAAAAGGCTGGGCAATGGCCCTGGCAAGAGATAAAACAAGTGATAGGAAACAGGACAGAGCAGGAGTCACAGGGAGGGATCCATAGGGAAGTCATGCTGATGTCACCCGCTGTTGATCTGAGATGAGGAAGGGGAGAAAGGCTGGAGTTAACTCAGTGAGAGACGTGAAGGGTGGAGGACTCTGGAGCTGGTAGCTGCAAGGCAAAGGAAGGGGTCTTCCATACCTATAAGACTGCCAAGACCAATCTTGGGATGCTGGGTCTCCAGAGCACAGAAGCATGTGTAGACAATGGCATAAACGCTGCCCTCCAAGTCTCTTCAGCCATGTGAAGGAAGGAGATGGAAAAGAGGGATTTTATCTACCTTTACCTGAAATTGTTCTGAAGGGAATAGGGCCTCAGGCCAGGGCAGCAACCTATCAAATCTGGCTGGTTTATTCTCTCTTCTTTCCTAAGCACATGGGTGTCTATGTTTGAATTTATATGCATGTTTTGGCCCGTATCAATCCATAGGTAGGTTTGTACATATTTATTATGCATATATATCAGAGATTTAATGACCTTTGGTATTTTTCTGTACTAATGTGTCTACAGAATTGGAATTAACATTTCAATTCTCAAACTGCAAATCTGGACACCTTTGGGTAGATGCATAAATACACACATGTCACTTGTGCTGGAGATGGGTCATATTGCTCTCAAAGACCCAGTTTTGTACATAACTCTGCAGCTTCCATTTGGTGGTATCATGTTAGTAGCTGTAAATTCCCATAGTAGGAATATTTATACCACAGAAATCAGTAACTGCTACCATCAGGGTGTTGTTAATGTTGTTTTCCAAAAGCTGGTCATAAATTTTATGCAGGTAAGAATGTCTGTGGGCTGGGCGTATCAGTGAATAAGTACATACTGTATGTGAAAGTGTGTACCTATCTAGTCAGTCCAATTTTTTATAGACTATAAACTCAGGGGAACAAAAATGTAACTTTTCCTACAACTAGAGTTCTGTCTCAATCCTCCACTCTCCCTAATTGCAAGACACTTAATCTAATCCCTTATAGGTGAACTCTGTTGTTTCACCTTTCAACTCTGATCTAACACTTGTCCTCCTCTTGGCTCCCCAGGGTGACATGGGAGGGCCAGGGTTAAACAGTGCTGCATAGCAGTGAGGAGGGGCATCCCCTGGCATCTGATGAGATGTGCAGTCTGGGCACTTTGGTCATTGGTATCTGGAATGCTGATATCTCCTGAGATTCCCCAAACCCTAGGAACCCAAGTGCCAGTTGCCTGATCTGCTCTGATATTTTGGGAACCTATACTCTTGTCAGATAGCAGGGGTGTTTAAATCTCCCTCTTCCTAAGCTTCTGGGCTCTTCCTCCAGGAATTAGAAAAAAGAGAAGCAGCATTATATTGCCTATCTACACAACACCCTGTAAGGTACAAGATTTGTCCATTTCATAAGCGCAGAAGTGCTCAGTAGTTACAAGCCTCTCTGACTATACCTTTTCCACTCTAGCAGACTACCATAATCCCTGTGAATTACAGGCACTTAGCACACGGTTTTGGACATGATGGGTTAGAACATTGGTGCTAGAATAACCATAGAATTCTCAATTCCATCATTGGACCCTTCATCAACCATTACCACTCCTATGCTGTAGTATAGCAGAAAATCCCAAAATAAGTATTTATGGAGAAAGGGCTGTGAAGTTGAACCAAAATAAATTCTATGCAATGTAAAGCCAGTGGGATAAGTTTCACAGATCTCCACGCCCCAGTCTGTCTTATCCCTTTATCAGGAGTTGGTGCTCTTTGCTTATAGCTGGAACCCTGGATCCAGAACTCTCTGAGCTAACAAACATTATGTGTACCAGGATAGAGGGGCAAAGAACTCAGGGTAGCGGGGCAAATCCTCCCAGAACAGACCTTTTCTGGAAAAGATCTCAGAAGTCCTGCTGCAAGGGATGATGGGCAGGGGATGGAGGGCCCATTTCTTCCAGGCTCTTGCCTTGCCCATTCTGTATACGTGGGACTCATAGCCCCCCTTTTATAAAATTCTATTTCTTTTGCTAAAAATAAGTAATTGTAATTTTTCATTGAGACAATTGCGGATTTACATACAATTGTAAGAAATACTACAGAGCAGTTGGTTCCCCCAATGTTATGGTGACATCTGTACAACAATAGTATAGTATTACAACACAGATATTGACATAGATACAATCAATCTTTCAGATTTCTCCAGTTTTACCTGTACCCATTGTTGGGAGTATGTGTGTGTGTTTAGTTCTACACAGTTTTCTCATGTAGATTTGTGTATCCATCACCGCAGTCCAGACACAGAACTTGAATCCATCCCCACCTCCCTCCCTCCCTTTCCCAATCACTACTTTGTTATCCATTTCTAAAATTGTGTCACTTTAACATTGTTATATAGATGAAATCATTGAGTATTTACTTTTTTTTTTTTTTTTTTGTAGAGACAGTCTCACTTTACCACCCTCGGTAGAGTGCTATGACATCACAGCTCACAGCAACCTCCAGCTCTGGGGCTTCCACGATTTTCCTGCCTCAGCCTCCCAAGCAGCTGGGACTACAGGCGCCCGCCACAACGCCCAGCTATTTTTTGGTTGCAGTTCAGCCGGGGCTGGGTTTGAACCCGCCACCCTCGGTATATGGAGCCGGCGCCCTACTCACTGAGCCACAGGCGCTGCCCATGTACTTTTTTTTCTTAACCAGCATAATTCTCTGGAGATTCATCCAACTTGTCAACATGTCTGAGTGGTCAATTTTTTTTCATTGCTGAGTAGTATTCTATGGAATGGATGAAGTATATTTCTTCTTAGTGAAATATTCACACGTACAAAACTCTATATGCTATGCATGAAGGTTACAAAATCATGGCTCCTGATCTTAAACCTGGAGCCTCACAGAAGACCGTGGCAAATGA
The DNA here is from genome assembly GCF_027406575.1 of Nycticebus coucang. Lineage (NCBI taxonomy): Eukaryota > Metazoa > Chordata > Mammalia > Primates > Lorisidae > Nycticebus > Nycticebus coucang. The sequence goes on along the minus strand of NC_069783.1, from coordinate 69,730,371 downwards.
GGAAAAAGTGTTTTGGCATCAACCCTTGAGCCTTTGTGGGTGTGTATCCCTCCTCAGCCCAGAGGAACTATATTCTAGGGAAGGGGCTGAGAAGAACCCAGTCCCTCCTGGGACTGTGGAGGACCACAGGATGGAGGGAGAAGGTAGACCAGGCTGAGGTCGGGCTAGTGCCTATGTACCCCTGAGCCTCTCTTTATGCTCAAATCTCTTGTGGGGAAAGACAGAATGGACAGTTGGCTGTTGGGAGGAGCTGGGTAGAGAGACCCTTCTCAGAACAGGTCACCACTTGTCAATTACTAGCTGTTGCCAAGGAATGGGCCAGTTGTAGAATCAGGCCTCTGCCAAGAAGGCTCCCTGGAGGAGGTGGGAATGCAGGAAATTTTTTCCCAGATCCTGGAACAAAACCTGCTGGGATCCCCTAGCAGACGCTGTCTTTTGGGCATGTGGTAAGAAGCCCAAGCCTAGGACTGAGTCAGGGCTTCTGGGAGGGCTCGTGCTGAGAGAAGGGACAGTTCTGGCCAGGGTGGAGAACAGGGTTGGGGAGAGAAGGAGGGAAGCAGAATTTTGGAGACTTGCTTCAGAGCAGGCAGCTGTCCCCACTGGCTTTGCCACTCTCTACCAGGTTCCCAAAGGACTCAACTTCCAGCCTGAGCTCCTTCCTCCCAGAATCTTGAGAGTCTTCAGCCTGCCTCTCCAACAGTTGCATGTGTCTGTGTGAGAGACAGCTTGTTGCCAACTGAGCTGGTCCTCTCAGGACCTTTCTGAGGAAGGGCCTCTTACTGACTCTCTGGAGTGGAGGGATGAGAAAGGGGAGCTGGGAGCATCAGGAGCATCAGAAAAGGAGTTAGAATGGACTGGAGCAATCAGGAAGGCATCCTGGAGGCAGGGGTGTTACCTGGGTCTTGAAAGACTAGTAAGAACTGGATTGACAAAAAGTTGGACCAGGAAGGGAACTTGGAGTGAAGCGAGGGTGGGAATGGAGAAGGAGCTTGTGCTGGAGGCAGAGGGAAAGACTGGACAGGGCTCTTACAGTGTTTCAGAGTCATGACTCAGAGTGTTGTGTGCAGTGGTGGCTAGGGCCAGCCAGCTTTCCTTCCCTTCTGTACCTGCCCAGGAGACCAAGACGACCTGACCTACAGCCAAGAGACAGGACAGAAGGAAGAGGAAGTGCTGGCCAGTAACTTAATTAATGAAAACAGTCCTTTCACATGGTGCCCTGCCTGTCTCAGAGTAGCCCTTGGCTACCTGGAGCCAATCTGGGCTATTCCAGCACCTGCTAAGGTTAATGAGACCTATGGTCTGGTTATTCAGGACTGAGGGAGGCCTTGGGCCATATTGGACATTGTACTTTCAGTTTTTTTTTTCTGTTGTTGTTGTTGGTACAGTTTGGCCAGGGCTCAAACCCACCACCCTCGGTATATGGGGCCAGCACCCTACTCACTGACCCACAGGCACCGCCCAGTACTTTCAGACTGGGAACATGGTGATACAACTTGAGTAGTTTTAGGAAGAGAAATGTTCAGTTTTCAGTTTTATAGAATTATCTTCCAATAACTGAAGAGGGCAGGAATTACATATTACTGCAAACAATAAAGTGAGGAATTACTCCATAGATCAATTCTATAGCGTTTCTCAAGCAGCGTTCTCTTGGGAGATGTTAATTGATACTTCTAGAACAAAGTTCTTGTGATCCTTGGGAACTCTGAGTCTTCTTTTTTTTTTTTTTTGTGGAGACAGAGTCTCACTGTACCACCCTCAGGTAGAGTGCCACGGCTCACAGCAACCTCTAACTCTTGGGCTTACGCGATTCTCTTGCCTCAGCCTCCCAAGCAGCTGGGACTGCAGGCGCCTGCCACAACACCCGGCTATTTCTTTTTGTTGCAGTTTGGCTGGGGCTGGGTTTGAACCCGCCACCCTTGGCATATGGGGCCGGCGCCCTACTCACTGAACCACAGGCACCGCCCCCAGGAACTCCAAGTCTTCTAAAATCCACCTGCCCTACCCTTACCCTGGAGAGTCACAGTGCCCATCAGTACAGTGAGGCTCAGAAAAGCCACAAAGGAGAGAAACCTGTTTAGTCCTGATTTGGGTTTGGAAAAATTGTGAAGGTGTATGAGTTGGGTTCTGGAGGGGAGTGTGCACCCCCATAGGAAGCCGGGTCTTGAGCTTTCTTGTGGCCCAGGAACTATCTCCCTCTCCACCCTCAAGGGAGGAAGGTCACATAAACCAGTGCCCACTAAGGGTCCCTGGCTTGGCTAAGGAAAAGCCACTTGGCCTTCCCTGGAAGGATGTGATGGTAGGTGAGCCGGGTTAGCTGCTCAACCCCCACAGTAGTCCCTGGAAAATCCTCAGCAGCAGGGTCAGGGGTATGACACCATCAAGTGTAGGGACCTGACAGATGGACATTAGGATGGATCAATTGTACGTCCCAGTTAGCAGTGCTTCCCCCACCCTTCAGGACCCTGCCCCTCTCTTAGCCCCCTAATTAAGGATGTGCACTCTGCAAGAATCCCTGAGAGAGAGCAAGGACTGACCCAGAGGAGTGTCCTTCTAAGGGGGGCATTTGAGGTATTGTGACAGGTCATCATAGATACCTGGGCTTGTGCCCTTCCTTACACCCGTTATCACACTGTGCCCCTGGCCAACTTCCCACCTGGAGGCCAGTCCCATCGCTGCTCTCTCCCAAAACTGAGTGGGGTTGGGCCACCGTCAGAAAGCCTGGCTGGCCCAGTTGGTCCCTTGTGGCCAGGCATGTACGGTTCAGTGGCATGCTGAGGACTAAGCAGAGGCGACAGCAGCGCCTTTCCTGAGACAAGTGGGAAGAAGGTATCAGCCATGGCTGACCGAGCGGTGACCCAAGGCCCAACACAGAGCCAATTAGCAGCCACCACAATGGTGGTGGGCTTGCTGCAGCTTCCACAGGAGGTCCCATGTGCAACTGGCGTGTCAGACCAAGTTAGCACCAGGAGGGCTGAGTGGAGTCTGACTGAAGGCTGCCTGAATGGGAGAATGTGGGTGATAACACCTCCCCCAGGCTCTGGGGAGCTGAGCCAAATGAGACATGCAAGTATGCTGCCTCTGCCCGAGCCTGTGCTGCTGTGTGTATGTGTGCGCACGTGTTTGTCGCATAGGACTTGTGTGCTGGTTGCATGCATGTGCCTGCTCATATTTGTTGAGCATACTTAATGCTTGCCTGCTTTGTACTGGGAACTCTAGGACTAAATGAGTAAGTCTCTGCCCCCATGGAGCTTACATTCTTGTGGGAGAAGCAGAAAATAAATAAACATCTACTGTGTTGTGCAGTAAGTGCTATGAGGAAAGGTAAAGCAGGGAACGGGACGGGAGTTGCTATTTAGCAGGTATGATCAGGGAGGGCTTCTCTAGCAGGTGATCTTGGCCTGACTGATGAGCAGGCAGCCTGCTGAATATCTGGAAGAGGAGGGCTGTATGCAGAGCAGGGCCAGAATGAGAGGAGCTGGAATTCTATTCTGCTGCCTGCATGTGTGTGGTGTGGACAGGAAGAAAAGGGAGATAGCAAAGCCAGGGTGGCATTTGAAAGCCCAGACAGGGGGATAGCCCTCAGTAAGAACTTACCTGCCTTCCTCAGCTCTAAGTCTAATCCTACCTCCCAGCACAGATCACCTGGGACTATCCCCAGTGGGCACCCCCAGCTGTGCTGCTCCAACTGTGTCTACAAGATGCCCAGCTCCAAGGATGCCAGGAAGAGCAACCAGGACTCACATAGCTCCCCAGGGTCGGGACTTGGGACCAGAGCCTGAACCTGGCCTTGAAGCTGTACTCCAGTGGCCAGAGGCACAGCTGCTCTTATGCCCTGAGGCACAGGACCCACTGGCAGATGGTGGGATGAGCCTGCCTAGTGGCCTATAGGAGACACCAGCCAGCTCTCTCAGCTCAGACCTTTCCCTAGGAGTCAGAGGCCTCAATTTCAGGCATGTGCAGTGACCAGAGCTAGGCTTTGGGAAAGCTAGGAGGCCTTTTCTGCCCTCACTGCCCTGGCAACCTTCTCTCCATGGAAGGGGCAGACACCTTTGCCTTCCATCTTCAAACCCCACAGCCCTAGGACAGGGAGCCTCTTAGGCCCAGGGAAAGGGAAGGTGAGTGGGCCTTCCTTCAGGTGGCCTCAAGGAAAAGTTGGTTGGGTGCAAACAAATGTAGGTAGGATGGGTGCAAAAAACCGTTGTCATCAAAGACTGACCTTGACTAGGGAAGATTGATTTGGGTGTCTCAGGAGGATATCAGGTGTGAAGCCCATGTTTGTGGGTCTGACTGGACATATGTGTATTTGGTGCCTGTGACAGTGGGGTGGCTTCCTGCTTGCTTATGTCTATGAGTGAGTCCTCATGTGCCTCTGTGCCTGTATGGCTAGGGCTCCCGCACTGCCAGCACAGCACGCCTCTCCATGCGTGTGCCTTTCGGGGTGTGAGTGTGAGATGTCTTGAGGTTTGTCTCTTGTCAGCCTTTAAAGTCTCTAACACCCTGTTCCCTGGCCTCACCCTGAGGCTCTCGAGAGAGAAGCTGCCTGTTCGACTCTCGTCAAGGCTGCAGATGGAGATGACAAGGAGGCTTGAGCGGCTCTTGGGAGACATAGTTCTGCTGCTATTGGTTGGCAGAGGTTTGCATTTAGCTTTATCTTCACTGTTGTCTTATACACGCACACACACACTCCATACAGCCAGCCATGCCAGCAGTCCTAAAATTAGTCACACATTGATTCTGGCCTCTTACTGATCTCTGGCTGTGGTTTCAGACTCACATCACCACTGTTTCCCCCCAAGGTGCATGGAGGGTGGTGGTGAGCAAAGGCAGGCAGGTTGACTGGGGCAAGCAGGTCATCTGCTGAGCAGGGCTCAGAGATTTCAGGGATGAAGTTAAAAGGTAATCTACCACCAATGAACTGATCGGTTCCATCAGCCACAGCTGCATGTGTGTGAGAGGAGGCTTGCCCCCCTCCAACCTGATTCTTCTTCTTCTGTTTTTTTTTTTTTTTTTTTTTTTGCAGTTTTTGGTCAGGGCCAGGTTTGAACCCACCAACTCTGGTATATGGGGCTGGCACCCTACTCCTTTGAGCCACAGGTGCCACCCTAACCTGATTCTTCAAAGGATGAGCCCCTTACTGACTGTCTGGAGTAGAGGAGTGAGTGATGGGGGCTGGGAGCACCCACTGGTGCAGGAGCTTCTGAGCATCATGCCTAGCTCAATGTTTGGCCAGGGTGAATAGACCTGGGGTCTCACAGACTAGCTGGTGAGGCAAGGTGTAAACTCCTCACTCACTGGCTGGTGAGGCAAGGTGTAAATGAGAAGCAAAAGAAGTCACAAGGAGGCAGGGAGTGAGTCTGATGAGGACTGTGGATGCCGAGTACAAATAGGAAGCTAGAGAAACAAGGGTTAGAATGGATCAGAGCAGTCAGGGAGGCTTCCTGGAGACAGAGGTGTTGAAAGACTGGTAAACTGGGCAGAAAGAAAGGGCAGGAAGGGCACTTGGAATGAAGTAAGTTTGGGTATAGGAGGGGATTGTGCAAGAGGCAGGGTCAGAGTTATGACCAGAGTGTTGTGCATGTGTTTGGTGGATAGGGCTGGGAGGAAGCGAGGAAGGAGGCAGGGCAGGACTGTCCATGCCTTTGGGCCCCTCCACTGGTGTCATCTCCACAGCTCTGTGAGAAAGGAGGAGGTGGGTGTTGGTACTCTCCTGAGCTCTTCTTTCCTAGGGCAGTGGTGCTGATCCTGGCTGCTCTGTGGAAATGAGGCTTGTTCTGTGGAAACAGAGGGACTTGAATAACTGCTGATGCTGGATCCCGTCTGAGGGAGTCTGATTCAGTTGTTCTGAGATAACTACAATGTGCAGCCAGGACTGAGAAACACTGGACTCAGATGATGAGGGGACAGTTGATGTAATTGGCTCTGGGACAGACAGAGCCCAAACTCTGGGTCAGTGTCTGCTGAGCCCTGAGAAATTCCTCCCCTGGGGGCACTTAGGACTCTTGAGTCACAGGAAACAGAAACTCAATCACAGTGCCTCACAGACCCCGAGGGTAGGGAGGCAGCCGGGATGGGAAGGCCTATGCCACAGCCCACTGACCATACCCTATTCGCATACATGGCTCAGACCCTCTGTCATAGACTGGCTTCCTCTGTCTCCATAAGACAGCACCCTGGGCCCACAAGCTGCCATTGTGGTGGCTCAGTGCCACACATTGCACAGGGGCAATCAGGTTCTCTCAGACCCCCTGAGGGAAAAACCTGTCTGACTGGTTTGGATCCACGATCCAGCCTTTTGAAGGATGTACTGTGACACTGCAGGGGCCGGCCCAGTAGGCAGGAAGGCTCTTGTGCCCTTGCCATACCGCTTCGTGCCAGGCCCTGTGTGCTGGGAACCCGGAACACAGAGATGAGCTCACTCCCACAGCCTTCTCTGGAAATATTTGAGCTGGGTTTTGAAACATGAATAGTAGGTTGCCAGGTAGAGAGGTGGGCAGGGGGTAATGGGTGGGCTGGGAGTCTGTGTCTGAGGCAAGCACCCCACAGAAAGAGAAAATACCTCCCAGCCCTCTCTTCGCTGTAGACATGGAGAATGAACATGCCCAGTCACAGAGGGACTCCAAGGGGGCTATCCTAAGTGCCATTTGAACTGGATCTGCATTGTGCTTCCCCCTTCTGCCATCACCCTGCCCCTAAATCGGATTTTCTTCCTCCAATAATTGTGCTGAGGCTGATAATGCAGACTTGTTCTGGTGTTTAAGGAGATTGGGTAGCAAACCCTTAGCTTACACATTACAATAATAATACACATTATTCCCCTCTAATAATCTGGCACAGGCACCCCTGGCAGATGCTGCCCATGGACAGAATATGCTGGCCAGGAAAGTTTGCAAAAGAGGGAGGAGACTGGTAAGGGGATGTGAAAGTGTTTCATACTAGGAATGTCTGTGAAAAGGTGAATGTGGTCCGGAGGAGACTTGGAGGGAGTGTGTGTGTGTATGTGTGCACGTGTGTGTGTGTGAAAAACACTTGAAGAGGGGATATTCTCAGGCAGTGTATCTCTGTGGTTAAGTGTGTGGGTGCTAGAAAGAGACTGGGGAAGGGGAAGGAAGACTGGGAACTGGGGCGATCAACTTGTCCCAGTTTGCTGGTGGCTTGCCTGGTTTCAGTGGCTAAAGTCTAGTGTCCTGACTATTATAGTATGGTTGTCACCTGACCTGAAACTTGCTAGCTATTCCCTGTGCCTCAGATTCCTCCTCTACAAAATGGGTACAAAAATAATACCTACTTCCTAGAATTTTTTTTTTTCAGACAGAGTCTCAAACACTCACCCTGGGTAGAGTGCTCTAGTGTCATAGCTCACAGCAACCTCCAACTCTTGGGTTCGAGGGATCCTCTTGCCTCAGTTTTTTTTATTTTTAGTAGAGACGGGGTCTTGCTTTTTGCTCAGGTTTGTTTCAAACTCATGAGCTCAAGCTATCCACCTGCCTTGGCCTCCCAGAGTATTAGGATTACAGGCGTGAGCCACCACACCTGGCCTTTTGCTTTAAAGAATTGTTGTAAGCTTTAAACAAGAGAATCTGTACAAAGGACCTAACTCAGTGCCTGACAAAAGCAAGTTCAACAAATAGTGGCTATTTATCATAATATTATATTAGATATATAGACTTTTTCTGGATAGTCTCAAGGGGAAAAACTGGATCAATCTGCTCAGCATAAAGAAAGATTTCGTTATAAATCAGGGGGTAGTGAGTTGCCAAGGTGTTCAAATACAGGCTGATGTTGGATCTGGTTCATGAAGTAAAAGAGAACTAGCTTCCTCTTGGTCTGGAAATTTCTTAGTCCTCTTATGTATTCAGTCTCACTGTCTTTTTTTCCCCTGAGGAGGAGAGCTGTACCTTTTCTTCTTATTAGAAATACTTGTCATGGGGGACCATCCAGAGCTGCTGCTTGAATAAAGACAGCGAGATACTCTAGACATGGTTGCAGTGATCTGCATGATGCTAATGACAGAAGTGAACATGAATGTCTCTTTACTGTCCTGGCTAATGGGGCTGCCTTGGGAGAGGAACTCCAAGCCCAGGTCCACTGGACCTCTGTTAGTCAACTGCTCTGCCTCCTCCTCCAGAGTGTGGACCAACTCTGCTCAGGGGCTCTGCTGTGGGTGAATGTGTGTCATAGCTCTGGTGTCATAGCTCACACTATACTGAGGGAGAGAGAGAGAGAAAGAAAGAGAGAGCGTGCAAGCATGGAGGGATACACAAGGGTCTTATGTGATGTGTGCATCAGAGTCCCAGACTGCTTCCCTCCCCCGCCTTACTCCTCCACATTCCCCAGCCTCACCCCCTTATCCCACTCCACCTCCTACACACGGCCCTCTCAGGCCTAGCAGTTTAGGTGAAGACAATGCTGAGAGGCAATTAATGGAGCCCTTTGATGTCTTGCCACTAGAAAGCTCTTTAACTCTGCCACCTGAGTGAAGGTCCCAGGCATATGACCATGCTGTGCAGCTATGGGGTGGGGCACAGGCATAGTATAGATAGACAAGGGTTGGGAAGCCTAGATTACCTGAACTCATAGATTACACAGATATAGCAGCATTAGTTTTCATTGTTTGTGGTTTGTCTCTTGATTAGAATTTTGGTCTGGCTAACCTGCCACAGAACTAAGATCTGAGAAGTGGGATGTCAAACAATAAACCTGCTGACTCCATGGACCATCACAGGAAACACCCCCCCCCCCCCGCCAATCATGTGGGGACATCCTGTGGTGATATAGTATGTGTGAGGAATATGGGGTCGGAGTGGATGTAACCCATCTCAAATCCTTCTGCCCCAACAGCAACAGATGAACAGCCCGGCTTTCGTCCTCACCAGCTCCTCTACTAACCACTGGAGGACAGTAGCCAACACAGCCAGGCAAAGGGAGTGTTCTGCAGACTACTGATGCTCTTGCCTCCTTATCTGTTTGTCTCCGACCTTCCCAGCCCCTAGGGATGTGCAGGACCCAGCGGTGTGTGCCGCTTAAACCACAGATCCAATTAAATGCCTGTCCCCAGCCTTGTGCACAGTGAATGTGTAAGTCTGTGAAAGTGAGTTAATAAAGAAACTGGAAAGGACCGGAGGTCACTAGAGGTGGCCAAAGCCAGAACCCTGGGGTTGTATTCATTAACTCTTGCAAGGATAAAGGTCCAGTGAGGAAGAGGAAAAGCTCAGGGTGCCAGCCAGCCTGCACAGAGATAAGGCAGGATCCAATCCCCTGGCCAAATGGCTGATAATGGCTAGGTAGGTAAAATCACCCTGCAAAGCCAGGTGACGTGAAGAGAACAGAGAAAACCACGTGGGTTCTGGAGCCAGACTGCTCCTTTATGTACTAGCTGTGTGACTTTGGACAAGGTATTGCAACTTTCCGTGCCTTGGTTTCTTATCTGGGAGATAGAGACAATACTACTTTTCTTCTATACTAGATGTGAACAGTAATAGGTTAATACCTACAGATCACTTAGAACAGTGCTTGGCACAGAGTAAGAACACTGTAATGTGAGCAGGTATTATTTTCTGCATTTCATCTTAGCTAAAAGAATAAAAAGCAAGTCAGCTTTGTTTTGTGAAGTAGAGATCATGTTAGTAGATTATGTTAAAATAGCTAGTTTCCACTGGAATCCCCTCATGAGATATACAGGAACACACGCACAGGCATTAAATGTTGGCATATGTATGTGTGTATTAGTAAAAGTTCTGAGTTATGTGCAACACTGGAAGGAGTATGGATTGGTAGTTATCAAGGTCTGTCAATAATTAAATCAACAAAATGGTCAGTCACCTTTGAATCTACACACACTTTAAATGTGCCTCTTAAATTGAGAATGGGGGTCCTCCTGCTCCCCCATGCCTCCTCTAAGCAAAGACTAGGTTTGCACCCCTCCTTGGGCCACCCTGCCTAAGCATGGTTCTACAGAGCCTCCCTGAGCCCTCCTCTGCCTTGTTGTGTCAGGCTGGCTTCTCATGGCTCTCAGGAAATGGTGGCTTCCTTCTTCCTGCTGTTGGAGGAAATTTTGGCCTCCCTGGGGCCAGTTTTGGCTTTAAAACTGTGGGGAACAGGCCGGGTGTCATGGCTCATGCCTGTAATCCTAGCAATCTGGGAGGCAGAGGTGGGTAGAATGCCTGAGCTCACAAGTCTGAGACCAGCCTGAGCCAGAGTAAGACCCTGTCTCTAAAAATAGCTAGGTGTTGTGGCAGGCGCCTGTAGTCCCAGCTACTCAGGAGTCTGACTCAAGATAATCACCAAGAGTCTGAGGTTGCTGTGAGCTATGATGCCATAGCACTCTACCAGGAGCGACAAAGTGAGACTCTGTCTCAATAAGTAAGTAAGTAAGTAAATAAATAAATAAAACTGTGGGGAAGTGAAAGTGTCTAGCCCTGGAAAAACAATGCTGGCTCAGCCCAAAGTGAATGTGCTTAATCTTTTGGGGCCTCAAGTTTCCCTTATCTATAGTTCTGGAGGGAAGTAGTAGATACTTTCATATTTTCTCACTAGGCAGATATTTAGGGGAAAGAGCAACTGAGGGTTTATTGTCCCTCTATTCCTTCATGCTCTGTCTTAAATACAAACTCCCTAGAAGATAAGATCTGAGCATGAAGCTCCCCATAGGGCCAATCAGGAAGGGCCAGGTCACAAGACCCAAGGTTAGCCAATATACCAGTAAGGCACCACACAGTGGCTTTTCTCTCAAAGGGACTGGGTAATGATGGGAAGTTTGAGGCAGATGCAGCATAGTACAAACATTTTAATTTTAAACTTTATTTATTAATAGGTAATGTGTTTCCATACATGTATGTAGTTAAATGTTTTAAGGTTATAAAAAGACGTTCAGTGGATACACTCCTTTTGTCTTTTTGTATGTTTTGGGTTTTTATGTTTTTGAGACAGAGTTCACTCTGTTGACCCAGGCTAGAGTGCTCTGGTGTCATAGCTCACAGCAACCTCAAACTCCTGGGCTCAAGCAATCCTCTTGCCTCAGCCTCCCACACAGTTGGGACTACAGGCACCCGCCACAATGCCCAGCTAATTTTTCTATTTTTAGTAGAGATGAGGGTCACACTCTTGGCTCAGGCTGGTCTCAAACTCCTTAGCCCAAGCAATCCACCTGCTTCAGCCTCCCAGAGTGCTAGGATTACAGGCATGAGCCACTACACCTGGCCCTCTCTCCTACTTTTGAACCCCACCCCTCGCTACCTAGGAAGCAAGCAATGTTATCATTTTCTAATATGTGGATATCCTTCCAGGGAGATTTTGTATAATGAAATAATATACAGCCTCTTTCTTCTCATCCTTTTGCTATTTTCAAAAGGAGTCCTAGATGGGTACATAAAAAACATTCTCATTTTTTTTTTTTGAGACAGAGTCTCATTATGTTGCCTTTGGTAGAGGGCTATGGTGTCATAGCTCACAGCAACCTCAGACTCCTGGGCTGATGTGATTCTTTGGTCTCAGCCTCCCAAGTAGCTGGGACTACAGGCAACCTCCACAATGCCTGGCTTTTTTTTTTTTTTTTTAGAAGGGGGATCTCACTCTTGCTCAGGCTGGTCTCAAAATCCTAAGCTCAAGCAATCCACCCATCTCAGCCTCCCAAAGTACTAGGGTTACAGGTGTGAGCCACCACACTGGCCCATTCTCATTTGTTTTGATGGCTCTGCTTCATTATGTTTCAAAATACACTGAAGCAGTTTCTTTCTTTTTTCTTTTTTCCTAAGACAAGAGTCTTATTATGTCACCCTCGGTAGAGTGCCATGTCATCACCGCTCACGGAAACCTCAAACTCTTGGGCTTACATAATTCTTGTGCCTCAGTCTCCCAAGTAGCTGGGATTACAGGCACCTGCCACAATGCCCAGCTATTTGTTGTTGTTGTCATTATCGTTTTAGCAGGCCCAGTTTATGTGGCTGGCACCCTAATCACTGAGCTATGGGTGCCCAGCCGGCAGATTCTTATTAATGAACTTTTAGATTATTTTCTGTCTCTCACGGCGCTGCAGTGAAAAGCCTTATAAATAAGTATATGGCCCTTGAAGGACCCAATGCCCCTCATTCATATCCTGCAGGAGCCAGGGGCCCCTTAGAAGTTAAGAGATATAAAATTTAGGGAGAGAAATTCAAGGAACCTGGAAACTTGGAAGGAAAAATATGTCTTTCTTTATTTGCAGTAACCTCTAACTAAAAGACTTCCCTATAAATTAAGGCTACAAACTCACAGTAGTTAGCAGTATCTGTGACTCCCTCATTTTATGATTGAAGATATCTTGAAATATCATTTACACTTACACCTACTTTGTCATTGTGCTAGACAGTTAATAGATTTTCCATTAGGTCTATTTATGTTATATATTAATAGGAACTTACACAGCAAAACCTCTGTAAGTTGACCACACAAGGGACTGTAACAAACTGTTTAACATATGGAGGTGGTCAACATAAGGAACTAGGCCTACTGTACTGATAACTTACATGTGGTGCATGTCTGGTCTATGAAAATTATATCATTTTTTTTTTTTTTAGACAGAGCCTCAAGCTATTGCCTTAGGTAGAGTGCTATGGTGTCACAGCTCACAGCAACCTCAAACTCCTGGGCTTTAAGTATTCTCTTGTCTCAGCCTTCCAAGTAGTTGGGACCACAGGCATCCGCCACAACCCCCAGCTATTTTTTGGTTGTAGATGTCATTGTTGTTTGGCAAGCCTGGGCCAGATTCAAACCCGCCAGTTCTGGTGTATGTGGCTGGTGCCTTAGCCACTTGAGCTACAGCCACCACCGAAATGATATAATCTTTTTTTTTGTGTGTGGTTTTTGGCCGAGGCTGGGTTTGAACTCACCACCTCCAGCATATGGGACTGGCACCCTATCCCTTTGAGCCACAGGCACCGCCCCGAAATGATATAATCTTAAGGAGATGGTCAATGTAGGGAGGTGGTCAACTATGGAGGTTCTACTGTATTACTATGGCACACATTTGGTTTTCTAAAAGAATATTTTAATACCTGCATTTTAATGTACTTGCTTTGCTTTGTAATCTTATGGTTTTTTATTTTGGTCAATTAATGTTTAATAGAAAACTTAACCACTTTAACCATTTTTGAGTATACAGTTCAGTGGCATTAAGGACATTTCCATTATCGTGAAGCCATCAACACCATCCATCTCCAGAACGTTTTCATCTTTCCTGAAGCTCTGTACCTGTTAAACAATGACTCCTCATTTCCCGCCCTCTAAGTACTTCACACACCTGAAATCATACGGCATTTGTCTTTTCATATCTGGCTTAGTCACTTAGCATTTTCTTCAAGTTGCATCCGTGTTGGAATATGTGTCAGAATTTCATGTCTCTTTAAGGCTAAATAACATTCCTATACATACTATAGTACACGTACACCACATTTTGTTTATCTTTTCATCCTATTGATGGACATTTGGGGTGTTTCCATCTTTTGATTATTGTGAATAATTGCTGCTATGGACACTGGTGTGCACATATCTCTGCTTTCTCAATTCTTGTGGATATACTCACAGAAGTGGGATTGTTGGATCATATGGTAATTCTATGTTTGATTTTTTGAGGACTTATAAACATACGTTATTTTGCACGCTTGTTTTGGCCACTAGATGGGGTACTGTTTGGCAAGGACTGCCGGTTCCTAGGGGCTTCTTCAGTAAACCTCCCGGAGGTGTAGTGAATGCATTCAACTCCTAGTGGGCGTCCTGCGTGCCCAGCACTGGTGCGGAACGTACCTCAAAGGAACTCGGCCTAGACGGAGAGTTAGGCCTGAGGATGACCGATTAAAGGCAGCCCAACTCCTGACTGTGTCGCTTCCTAGGTGTATGGGCTGGGGCAAGGTAACCTCCCTTGGCTCCAGCTTCCCTACGCATAAAACGATTTACATCATCTGTAAAATTTCTGTCATGAACATACAGCCTGGCCTTTAGCACAGTCCTTGGTATGTGTTAGGAACTCAATAATTTTGACCCTGTTACCTGCAATGTTAAGAAAAAGTCCTGTGACAACCTGCCAGAGGCTTCTGGAGAGGTTGTTGGGGAGAGGTAAGGCTCCAGTCCTGAATCTCCTCCCTGGGTAGCACAGGAGCGCCAGAGGCTGCGATCCGAGCTTTAGTGTGGACGCCTAGACACTGCGGAGCGGGGTATCCTGGCTTCCCGCGAGCGCAGCTCCGCACGAGGCGGCGGCCGTTGGTCCTCCGCTCCGGCGGGCGGCGCTACCACGGGCCTGGTCCGGGCCGGCGCTCGGGCTGGGCTCTTCTCTGAGGTGGCGCCCTGACGTCCGGCCGTCCGTGGGGCGGGGACGCGGCAGCGGCAGCGGAGGCGGCTCCCTGTCCGCCGAGCCGAAGCGCGCAGGCCGGTCCCGGCGGCCGGGGGGCGGGCGGGGTTGGAGCGCCATGTGGTTCATGTACGTGCTGAGCTGGCTGTCTCTCTTCATCCAGGTGGCCTTCATCACGCTGGCCGTCGGTGAGAGTGTGCGACCCCGGCCCGCGCGGTCTTCCGCCAGGGCATCTGTGGTCACCGGGGATCATATCGAGGGGGTTCGGGAGCTACTGGGGAGCCCCTGCCCGGCTCTTCTGGCCTTCGCCGCTCCCTTTCCATCCCTTCTGGTCTTGCCACTTCTGCTGAGCCCGGCAGCCCCACCTGACTGCAGATCCTTCCAGGTGTCACAAAGTTTGCCCCAGCAGTGCCCGGGAAAGGGCGACTTAAGTGCACCTGCGAACCGACAACCACTGCTTCTCGCATTCGCGGGCTGACCTCACCGAACTTTTCCCCAACACCGCCCACCGCCCTTTGGCCTTCTGCCCTTCGTACTTGCTGCTGTCTCCGCCTTTGATACTCTTCCCCTCGTGACTAGTTATACTTGATCTCATTTGAGATCTCACCTCCTCTGGGAAGCCCTCCTTAGGAGTTTGATGGTCCAGCAGTGCCATCTACTTTGCCTAAAGCAGTGTGTCTAACACTGCGATCATCTGACTCCCCTCCCTACTTGCTACCCTTCTCCTTCCAAGCTGGGTCAGGGAAGGGATCTTATCTGTCTTCTGCTGTATTCTCAGCACTCAACTGAGCACCTGGCTCATACTAAGTGCCCAGCAGGTATTTTTTAATGGAATCAATGTAATTCCACTTTCTGGGGTCAGAGGTTAGCATTGTGCTGAGGGATCAAATGCAGGCTTCCACTCATTTTTATGGAAATTTTTCCTTAGTTGCTATAACAAACTCCAGATTTAGAAGGGCAACACATGGGTTTGGTTTATTTCTGATCTGCAGTCCATGAGGGTTGATGGGGACTGGGCTTCAGAGAGAAGGGTGACCAGATGGTGGGGGATGACCCTGGCTGACCCTTCTTGCCCTCTCCCCATCCCCTAGCGGCCGGACTCTATTACCTGGCAGAACTGATAGAAGAATACACAGTGGTCACGAGCAGGATCATAAAATACATGATCTGGGTAAGTGGCAGTTTTCTCAAGGATTCGACCCTCTTTTGGTCTGCCTCAATGTGGGAAAGTTTGGCTTGGATGATGAGACCTCTCTGCTGTTTGCTGAGGGTAGCACTCCTCCCTCCTTGCACTGAACCTTGTCTTTTGGGTCTGTTCTTCTGGGTCCCAATCTTCCTTGGCCTCCTGTCCAAGTGGCATTGCTTCACTGCAGACCTTGTTTTCCATTCTTTAAGGTGACAGCCAAGTGTACATTTTCTGTAGATAGGACCAAGCTTTGACTTTGCTTGGCTTTCTGTCACTGTCTTTACCCCGTTGCTCTGTTCACAGCATTTACAACTTAGAAGAACTCTGAGATAGTTGAGTATTTGTTCATTGCCCTCTTTCTAATCGGATCAAGTGATTTGTCCTAAGAGGGGAGCACATTCTGTGGCTCTGGCCCTGCCCTCCCCTTGTCTCAAGGGAGGCTTCTTTTCCAGAAGACACAGTCTTTGCCATTGATGTGAAAGCCACAGGAGTAACTGCTGGTGGACAGATTTCCTCCAGCTGCAGGAAGGAGTAGGGGTGGAAGCACTTTTGGAGAAGAAGAGTTCACTGCCCTCAAGTTACCTGGATGTTAGCAGCCACTTCTACTCTGGGCATGGCCTGGGATTGGGAGTTAGTGGTGGAGACAAGATCGTGGCCCTCAGCTCTGGGATCAGAGGCCTAGCTTGTGGGTATTGATACTGGAATTAGACCTTTATTCAGCCAAGTGTCATTTGTTAAGCACTGAAAACTATAAGTCTTTCAGAACAGTATTTTTTAAACTGCAGGTGTGATTTATTATTGGATTATATAATGAATTTAGTAGGTCATAATCAGCATTTTTAAAAATGGAATATAAAAGACTAGAATTGAAACTTGAGCTGTGGTCATTGTGTGTTTGTGTGTGTGTATGTATGTATGTGTGTTAGGGTCACAGTGTAAAATGTTTTTCTTACTGTGGGTTGCGAAATGGGGCGGCTCCTGTGACTCAGTGAGTAGGGCACCAGCCCCATATACCGAGGGTGGTGGGTTCAAACCTGGCTCCGGTCAAATTGCAACAAAAAAATAGCTGGGCGTTGTGGTGAGCGCCTGTAGTCCCAGCTACTCGAGAGGCTGAGGCAAGAGAATCGCCTAAGCCCAAGAGTTGGAGGTTGCTGTGAGCTGTGATGCCACGGCACTCTACCAAGGGCAACAAAGTGAGACTCTGTCTCAAAAAAAAAAAAAAAAAAGTTTGAGAAATGGCATTATAAGACACTGCCTTTTGGGAGCTCAGAGTCTAGTTAGGGAGGCAAAACTGTGACTGAAGCATGAACCTGGGGCTACCTGGAGTGGGCTGGGAGTTAGTGAGCTTAGGAAGGCTGCCTGGAAGAGGCTTCCTGCACTGTGTGCCTCTGGTTGTTTCAGTTCTCCACGGCTGTGCTGATTGGCCTCTACATCTTTGAGCACTTCCCCACCAGCATGATTGGCGTGGGTCTCTTCACCAACCTCGTCTACTTTGGCCTCCTCCAGACCTTTCCCTTCATCATGCTGACCTCGCCTAACTTCATCCTGTCATGCGGTGAGAAGGGATAGAGTTGGGGAGGCACCTGATGTGGTTGGATGTGCCCATCCCAGTCCCTGACACATAAGGGCATGCAGAGAAAGGAGGCCAGCCATGGGAGGCCTCTAGGAGGCCAGGCTGATTGGGATGATTAGATTCTCACTCATGAGGATCCTAGAGCCCACCTTGGTTCTGGTGACTAGAACAGTTTAGGGGTAGAAGATCAGGTGGGATTTCCCATAGTGATAAATGTGAAAAGGGCTTGGGAATTGAAAAGAGGTTATGGTGTGGCTGAGGCAGGGCCTCCAAATGAGTAGGTACAACTTCAAAGAAACTACTGGCCAGAAAATGCATCAAGCCCTTCCTTGGCTGGCAGGCAGGCAGCTCCCTGTATAGTTCTCTGACACACAGTCATGGTAACGTTGGAACCACTTCATGGGACTGTGAGCCCCCTGCAGAACATGGCCTGGCGTGCATGCCTTGTGGAGCTGCCTTTGCTCCCTTTTCTCCCTGTCAGAGCTGCCTTGGGTGAGGGCCTCCTGTGTGTGAAGGATAATGGCCTTCTTGCCTTTGCTCTACTATCATTTCTTTGTTTTTGTTTTTTTTTTTTTTTTTGTGACACTTTGTCACACTCTAGGTAGAGTGCCATGGCATCATAGCTCACAGCAATGTCAAACTCCTGGACTCAAGCAATCCTCTTGCCACAGTCTACTCAGTAGCTGGGACTACAGGCACCGGCCACAACCTGAGGCTAATTTGTCTATTTTTAGTAGAGAGGGTCTTACTCTTGTTCAGGCTGGCCTCGAACTCCTGAGCTCAAGCAACCCACCCTCCTCTGACTCCGAGAGTGTTAGGATTACAGGCGTGAGCCCCCATGCCTGGCTGCTGCTACCACTTTCTGAGCCTAGGGATACATTTCCCCTCTCTGGATCTAGCTTCTCCATCTCTTCAGAGATGACATTTCTGACACAACTGTCAACACTGTAGGTGCTTATAGATATTTACAAATATTCATGCAAAAGATTTGGAAAGTACTTGGTAATCAGGAGTGACATTTTCCTGTTTTATTTTTTGTTTGTTTGTTTGTTTCGTTTTTGAGACAGAGTCTCACTATGTCACCCTTGGTAGTGTGCTGTGGCATCACAGCTCACAGCAACCTCCAACTCTTGGGCTTAAGTGATTCTCTTGCCTTAAATAGAGATAGAGTTGGGGAGACACCTGATGTGGTTGGATGTGCCCATCACTCCCAGCCTCCCAAGTAACTGGGACTGCAGGAGCCTGCCACAACACTCAGCGTTTTTTTTTGGAGACAGAGTCTTACTTTGTCACCCTCAGTAGGGTGCCATGGCATCACAGCTCAGAGCAACCTCCAGCTCCTGGGCTTAGGCAATTCTCTTGCCTCAGCCTCCTGAGTAGCTAGAACTACAGGCTCCTGCCACAATGCCTGGCTATTTTTTGTTGCAGTTTGGCTGGGGCAGGGTTTGAACCCACCACCCTTGGTATATGGAGCCAGCGCCCTATTCACTGAGCCACAGGCACTGTCCAGCTATTTTTTTTTTTTTATTGCAGTTGTCGTTGTTTGGCTGGCCTGGGCCAGGTTTAAAGCTGCCAGCCTCGGTGCATGTGGCTGGTGCCGTAACCACTATGCTACAGGCACCGATTGTTACTGATCATCCTAGCTTTTAGTCAAATATCAGATATAGTTGGAGGAGTTTTAGAGCTACTTTTCTATTTCTGTGGGAAAATTGGAAAGAAAATACTATCTCCAAGGAGGGTATGTTGTTAAAGCTAAAACTGGTCTCTTCCCTGATTGCTTTGTGTGATTTCACCAAAGAATTTGTTCAGGGATTTGTTTGAGGAGCCGTTCCCTAGAGGCCAAGCCCCCTCTGTATCTTCTCTGGGAAGAGCCCCTCATACACACACAAAAGACACTAGCAGACTTCCCTGGGTTCCTTTTGTCACTCCTTGGAGCTGCCCTTTATTTTTATTTATTTGTTTTATTTTTGTCTTTGTTTTTTTGAAGCAGAGTCTTCTCGCCTTGTTGCCCTCGGTAGAGTAATATAGCATCACAACTCACAGCAACCTGAAACTCTTGGGCTTAAGCTATTCTCTTGCCTCAGCTTCCCAAGTAGCTGGGACTACAGGTGCCTACAACAATGCCCGGCTATATTTTTTGGAGACGCGGTCTCACTCTGGCTCAGGCTGGTCTTGAACTCATGAGCTCAGGCAGTCCACCTGCCTCAGCCTCCCACAGTGCT
The DNA here is from genome assembly GCF_027406575.1 of Nycticebus coucang. Taxonomy (NCBI): domain Eukaryota; kingdom Metazoa; phylum Chordata; class Mammalia; order Primates; family Lorisidae; genus Nycticebus; species Nycticebus coucang. The sequence continues at coordinate 69,711,073 of NC_069783.1, read as the reverse complement.
ATGATTACAGGCATGAGCCACTGCACCCAGCCCTGGAGCTGCCCTTTAGATGCTTGAGACATTTTTCCCAAAGATCTTGTGGGTTCCAGGCACCATCCTATCTTCCAGCATCCCTTAGCCCTAGATGTGGCTAGGTAGAACAGGGCTGTGGTCTTTGCCTTAGAGGGGGAGAGGCAAGGATAGGAGAAAAGAGACCTGGTATAGTTTCTGTGAGGCATGCATGAGGGGTGTTCAGTGTCAGGGATACATTCTTTCTGGTGCCTGCCCTTCACCTCACCATAGGACCAGGCAGAGAGGCCTGTCCCTGGGCAGCCTGTCCTCAGGACCTGCTCCTACTTTCATAAACTTGGGTGCACACCAGGGTGGGGTATGAGGAGTCTAGAACATACCAGTTCAGACCATTGTGTCTTACTCTGGGGCAGAGTGGGCAAGGACCCCATCCCCCAGAATTTGAGGTGGTCTTAGGGTTCCTCAAAAGCATCTAGCAAATTGCCCTTTTTATTTCTGAGGAATGAGAGCCTTTTTATAATATTTAAGGAGGACTTCATCCTGCTGCCCAGTTTGGAGTAGAATCTCTTGGGGCTGTCTGATCTGTATACCTATGGCTTCCTTCTACCTACTACTGCCCATGGGAGGCTTTCTTTAGGACTCACATCCCCTGAAAAACAGGTTCATTGGCATGATGCTCTGGATGATGTAACCTGGAAGTATAATTTTTATAACACATAGAAAGCTTTATTATCTACCCCTAATTTTACTTGTAAGGCCCTGTGAGGCAGGCACATTAGGGCTAATTCTTCTACTTCAACAGATGAGAAACTGAATTCTGACAGTAATGTACTTAGCCCAAAGGCCATACTCTGAGTTGGGTGTAAAATCAGGACTAAAACTTCGGGCTCCCAACTCCCAGGGTCCTTTAGAAGGTGAAAAGTCCAGCTTTGTGTTATTCCCCCCAAACTGATTGATTCTTCATTCCTTCAACAGGACTAGTGGTCGTGAATCATTACCTAGCATTTCAGTTTTTTGCGGAAGAATATTATCCTTTCTCAGAGGTAAGAAGTGTCCAGCGTATTCAGCTATTAACAGGGTTGGGGAGGTGCTTTTATCTCAGTGGTTAGAGTGCTGGCCACATGTTCCAGGGCTGGTGGGTTTGAACCCAGCCCAGGGCCTGCTAAACAATAACAACAACAAATTAGTCAGGCATTGTGGCAGGCACCTATAGTCCCAGCTACTGGGGAGGCTGAGGCAAGAGAATCACTTGAGCCCAAGAGTTTGAGGTTGCTGTGAGCTATGACATCATGGTACTCTACTGAGGGTGACAAAGTAAGACTCTGTCTCTAAAAAAAAAAGGGTTGGGGGAATAGAGGGGACCTGCCTGATTTGCTTTGCAAACTTAGCTATAATTTGAAATTGTGTCTATTCAGGGATTACATATTTGAAAAAAAAATACCCATCATATAGATGATTTTAGAAAGCAGTGTTATGAGGAACAGAAGATATCCTTTTGGCTAAGGTGGGCAGGACAGTGCTCTTCCTTGGTGAGTCTTTTGGGTTTTTGTGAGGGAGTCATCCTGAGGCTAGGAAGGGGCACTGGAGTTGTCTAGGGCAGACTTCCCAGGGCAGGGGGGATGTACTCCTGAGCCCCCAGCTTTTTGCAGTGGCCTGCTAAGATTTTCTCCTCCCAGAGTTTCTCCACACCCTGCTCCTTCAGTTTGAACCCCTGGGAAGAACAAAGTCACTTTGAGAAGTATGGATCAGTAATAGCCTAGCCCTCATCATCTACCTTTTCAGTCCAGAGGAGTTGCTTTTCTTAGTGACCAACATTTGGGGACAGTAGCCACCTTCAGTCATTTTCAGCCTCCACCTTTCCCTACTGAAGTTTCTTCATGTCTGAGGATGTCCTGTCCCTGCTTCCCAGGCCCTGACCCCCTCAGAGATCAGATGTGGTGTCTTGTGCACTGTTGGCCACCTGTTCACAACCCAGTGGCCATGCTTAGCCCACTCTTGGCACCTCCAGGGGCACCCTCTTCTCAGTCTCTCTTGTTGCCAGGTCCTGGCCTATTTCACTTTCTGCCTGTGGATAATCCCATTTGCATTCTTTGTGTCACTTTCGGCTGGGGAGAATGTCCTGCCGTCTACCATGCAGCCAGGAGGTGAGAAGGGGTTTGTAAGCGGCCAGGGTGGGAGGATGACAGCAAGTCCTGAGTTGGCTAGGAGAACCAGAGCCCAGTCTGTGATGGAGACATTGCGGCTCTGGAGCGGGTGAGTGTGTTGACATTCACACACTCTCTCTCCTCCCTCCTCCATCCCCCCTTCCCTCTCCCCCTCTCATATCTTGCCTATGTCTCCACAGATGATGTTGTCTCCAATTACTTCACCAAAGGCAAGCGGGGCAAACGCTTAGGGATCCTGGTTGTCTTCTCCTTCATCAAAGAGGCCATTTTACCCAGTCGTCAGAAGATATACTGACCCCCTTGGGGAGGTGATATGGGGGCAAGATCAGGAGTCATACCCCTGAGCCTCTGTGCTAGGTGGGGGCTGAGATTCGGGAAGGCACCTTCCGCCAGACCTGGCTTTCCTACCCTCAACTCTGAAGCCCCTTCCCCACCTTCCTCAGAGGGCTCAGTGTGGCTCAGCTCTGATGCTGGTAGAGGCAGTAACCTCAGAGGGCACCAGGGAGGGTGGTAGAGCCTGCTTAGCCAAAAAGCTGCAGTCCCCCAGGCCTCCCCTCCCCCTTCCAAGGTGGGTCGGGAGGTTCTATGTCAGCTGGGGCAGGCAGGGCAGGGTCTGTGAAGCTGGAGAGCAGAGGATAATAAGTTCTCTGGGCAGGCGGCTGTGGGGAGGGGCCATGGCTTGGCATGTCCAAGAGAAATAGTTTTTGCTGTTGAACTGTGATTTCTGTCCAAGTGCTGATTCCCATTTGAATAAAGATTTTAGGCGGCACAGTTTGCCTTAATACTCTGACAGTTCATCTTCCTTTCTTCCTGCCAACCTTCTGCCCTGGACTGGACTAGCTTTTCTGCTCCAGGGACTCCCTTTTTGGATTTGGGTCTTATCCTTTTGAAGGGACTGTTCTTGTGGCCCTTCATGGGAAGGGGGCAGAGGTGAGGTGCTGATCTGGTAAGGGAGTAGGGAGTGAGGTTAGAAGCAGCCTTTTTTGTTATGCACCTCCCTTTTCTTCCATCTCTTCTTTCCCCCAAGGCTCTGACTGTCAAGCTGGGGGTAGGAGAGGGAACAGTTTAGGACTGCATTAGATTTTCAGAACATCTATGATATCCTATTTATAAATCCTCCTCTGGGGAAAAGGCACGGTTTCTGGCTGGATACTGTCTCAAGCTCAAGGAGAAGTGAAATATAAACTGGCTTACCGCCAGTCTGGGCTCCAGCCTATTTTTTAAGAACTGGGGCTGGTGGAAGAAAGTGTCTGCCACTCTAAAAGCAAGGTCTAGTCCTTTTTTCTGTGTACTTTTGGCTCCTGGGGAGATGATCTCTGCCTTCCAAGAAGGCAGGCCAGGTCTCGGGCACAGACCATTTGTTGACCTTGCACTCCAACTACAGTGCCTTGCAAGTGCTCAACAGTACCTACTGGAATGAAGTCCCCATGAGAGCCTTCACTGGCCATGTTCTATACCTCAAAGTGAGGCTGGCAGGTGCAGAGACAAACTGCATACATGTAGTACCATGAAGCCACTGGGAAGACTCCTGTGCTTGAAAATCTTCCCTTCATGCCTGAAATCCCACCATAGCCCTTTATTTCTTTGGCTTTATCACCTCTGCTCTCTTAAAAATGCCAGCTTTCCCCTTTTCCTGGGATGAGCAGCATGTGTTGGTCTTCTCTTGATGCAAATGAGGTTGCAAGGCCCTTTTCTCCTATGAAGACCAGGACGGCAAGGCAGAGGACATCCTCTGGATAGGCTGATAGCTGCACGTACTCTCCCTTGCTGTCCATGCTTTGTTCCTCAGCCTGATAAGTGGCTTTACCACCTCCATTCATCCTGCTGCTGTCGCTCTCCCAGGGGTTGCCAGTGGCCTTGTGCTAAATCCAGCAGATGGTTTTATCTCACTGGATCTGGGCAGCATCTGACATGGCTGATCACCTCCTGCTTCTTGAATGTCACTTTCCTGGCACTTCTGTGGCTGGTTGTCCTCCTACCTCTCTGGCTATTCCTTTCAGCCTCCTGTGCAGGCTTCTCCACTCACCCCATGCACAATGGGGTGTCTCAGGGTTCTGTCGTGGGCTCCTTGGGGAAGCCCATCCATGCCAATGGCTTCAAGGACTCTATTAAGGAATTGAGAGTTGATCTCCAGCCCCAGCATCCTTCATACTTCTCTGAACCACAGTTCTGCTGCCTTCTGAGTGCACAGACAATTCAAGTTAATGGCCCAGATGGCACTTGCTGTCTTCTGCAACCTTGCCTCTTTTGGATACCTGCCTTGGCCCTAAGATTACTCCCGAGCCAGACAGGAAACATACTTTCTAGTCCTGTTTTCTCTTTTTGTCCCCCAAATTCAATCTATAAAAACTATCAAGTCTATCTTCTTTAACTTCTGCCAATTTGAGCCACTTCTACTGTCATCAGCTTTCACTTGGATTACTGTAACAGCCTCTGCTTCTCTATTCTACAGCTAAAGTTGTCTTTCTAAGATGCACAGTTGATCAAGTCTAAACCCTGGTTTTAAACCTTCCATGCCTCCCTACTTCCCTCAGGATAAGGTCCAGACCCCTTGGCATAGCTTGTGAGAATCATGGTGTCCTGATTCCTGCTTGCCTCTCTGGTCTCATCATTTGCCATCTTGAACTGTGGGTCCTAGCCTCCTGTCTCCAGAGATGCCATGGCTCTCCTTTGCCACTTTGATTCCCCTTTCTTCTGCTTTGCTACTTTGTCAAGTCTCAACTTAGATTTTGCTACTTCTAAGGAGCTTTAAGTGTCTCCTCCCCTCTCCCAACCCCACCCCAACACACCACACAGAAAACAATGGGCTTACTTGCCTGCTTTATGGTCTGTCTCTCTGCTAGACTGTAAGCTCCTTGAGGGCAAGAACTATCCTTGAATTTTTGTATTAACAGTGCCCGGCATGGTGCCTGGCATCTATAAAGCACTCAATAAATGTTTGATGAATGAATTGTAGTGATGTTTACAAAGGATGGGGACAGGGGCAAGCAGAGAAGTCATCAGCCAGTTCTCCTCTACCCAACTAATTATTCCCTCTCTGCAGTCTAGTCCCCTCAGCCCTTCAGGGACGACAGAAGTACAAGTGCTTTCATAGTCTCAAATTGAAGCCACAGAGCCTCCCTCTCCCCAGATATGCTGCCTGTGCTTCCCTGAGCTGTAGAAACATTAGTGCCAGCTGAGAATAAGGAGTGGCAGCCCATAGTATCAGGGAAGCTCATGCCAGGGTGACACATTAGCTGTCCTCCACCCTGTTCTGGATCTGGAGATGAAGAGTGAGGCTCAGAGCCTGCAGCAGGAAGGACTTAACATGAACAACGGACCAAATTTCCCAGTGGTCCCTGCATCCTAGAAGACTTGTCCCTGGTAGGCTGGCTGGGAGCACAGGGGGATGCCAGAGTGTCACTTTTATAATGCTAAGACCCAGGATACTAATGACTCCCTCTCTGAACCTAACTTGGATTTTCTGGGAGGCTCAAGAGATTTCTTGGCACGAAGAAGGGAGGCCTGGAGTTTGGGCTTTGATTACGGGATTAGTGAGCAAGGAAATCCAGTCCTTGAGCATGGGAATGGGAAACCCGTAGGACTCCTCTCTCCTTCCTTCTCACCCACAATGTAAATCACCACATCTCAGCCTTCACTGGGCTGCCTCAGGTACAGAGGCTATCAGAATAACTTTATGGATTTGTTTTAGGGGAGGGCAAGGTAGGGAGCCCTTGATGAGCTTGCAGGGCTGCTAGGAAGGCTTTGTCAAATGTCTGACGCAGGTTCATGGCCATAGTGTCTGTCCAGAAGGTGTCATCACCCAAGTACCGTTTCCGGGGCACGTCCCTCATGCTGATGGAATAAAGACCCTGGGGCACCTTCATCCTGTACGGACATGTACTTGGGTACAATGTGCGGACTATCACCTCAAAAGGCAGCTGGGGCACAGGTGTTACCCAGTGGCCGTCCACCGTGTGCAGCCATGCACCACCTTGCCTGTCTGGTGTCACCTCCAGGAAGCTGCTGAAGTCATGCTCCAGGCTGGGGTCTGGATGTATACCCAAGCGGATGTCCTGTGGGAAGCTGATCTGGGTGCTGGGCTGTGTGGCAGGGTTGGTGCTGACATTCCACATTGTGGGCCGCCTGACTGAGGGCTGGCTGTAGAAGCTGATCTGTGGCTTCTTGGGCTTCTCCCTGGGTGGTGGAGGTATGCGCTGCAGGCGTGCCTCCACAGAGGGGTGGAGACTCTTGGAAAGCTGTTGGGTCTTGGAGAGGGTGATGGCATGGGCTTGCTTGTGGACCAGAGAGTGACCTTGGTGTGTCAGCTTTCCTTGGAGCCACTTCTTGAAATCATCTTTTCTCAGAATTTTTTGCTTTTTCTGCAACAACAAAGGGCACTACACAGCTGGAGGGCCTTTTGCCCTCTGTTTCTGTGGTTATTGCCCTGGGAAACTTCGGGCCTGAATGGGGAGAGATTGTCCTTGTCCCAGGAAAACTGTGACTGTGATGAGAGAAACAACTGCATAATAGGAGCCCTTGTTTTGATTGGAGGAGACAACTTTTGCCATAAGGGAGCCCCTGGGCTGAAGGGGAGACCTTCAATCTGATGGGGGAGATACAATATGTACCCTAGGTGAATCTCCAATTTGAGGAGTGAGACAGTCTGCACCCTAGGAAAAACCTCAGTTCTTAAAAGGAAGGAAGCTCCCTCCCCACAAGGGAATTCCCAGTCTGATAGGGAAGACACACAGTAAAAGAGTTGTTTTGATGGGGAAAAGGCAAATGATGGCTGGGTGAGGCGGCTCATGCCCATAATCCCAACACTTTGGAGGTTGAGGCAGGAGGATCACGTGAGGCCAGGAATTAGAAGCCAGCCTGGGCAAACATAGCAGGACCTCTGTTTATACAAAACAAACAAACAAACAAACAAACAAAAAAACGAAAAAATTAGCCAGGTATGGTGGTACGTGCCTGTAGTTTCAGCTACTTGGGAGGCTGAGGCAAAAGGATTGCTTGAACATGTGAGTTTGAGGCTGCACTGAGCTATGATCATGCCACTGAACTGCAGCCTAGATACAAAGCAAGACCCTGTCTCAAAAGAAAAAATGGCAAATGAAAAATGCAGACTGCAATCTTGACTCTGAAAAAAGAGACCAGAAAGGTCTGGAAGGCCTGGAATTGAGAAGAGCTAATCTGAGCAGACATCTTAGAAGTGGTGGACCTTGAGAAATAATGTAGGGGAGGATATAGTTGACTGGCTCTAGGCTGGGTGGCAACAACTGGATCTAGGTCTGTCCTTGAAGGAGTTGAACCTTCCATATGTTGTCACAGAATCCCTCTGCTCCCAATGTTTCAGTGTCTCACTCCCACACTGTTGCTAAGCAGTCAGGTGCTTTGGAGATTGACCCAGCTCCCAGAGTAGGCTCTGATTAGTAGGCTAAGCCAATCATAATAATTCCATCAGCCTTGCCCTAGACCTAAGTCAGTCAGCATATGGCTTTCCTTCAGTTATAGGCATTGGAACAAGAATGGACACTTGATCCAATTGAGGCCATAAAAGATGAGGGAAGATCTGCAAGGGGCTTTTGGAAAAGGTTATATCCACAGGAAACAGATGGGCCTTGCGTCTTCTGGACAGGTGTGTGACTGTGAGGGTTGGTGACACCAACAACAGAGGAGAGTAGGGCTGAGAAAACTGGAGAGAAATGCAGCTGAAATAGCTCCTCACTTCAGGATTCACCTGGGAGTCCCAGCATCATCTTTCTGGGTCTCCTGTTTGCATTATGTGTAATTTACACCTACTTAAAATCTCCTTTCTTCCTCAATCAAGGTCCTTCGTTGATCAGGTCCCCTGCCAAATCTCTAGCATCTCTCCCCTGTCAACCTCCATCCCACATGTGATCTCCAGCTATATTGAATTTGCAGTTCTGTGCATATACCGTGTTCCCATGTGCCACTGTGCCTTTCTGCACAGCTATTCCTTACACCTGGTCAGCCCTTCCCTGCTTCTTCATTTGGCCGACTGCTGAGCCATCTTATTTATTTATTTAATTTTTCTGTAGAGATGGAAACTTGTTGCCCATGTTTCCCAGGCTAGTCTTGAACTCCTGGCCTCAAGAGATCCTCCTGCCTCAGTCTTCCAAAGTGCTAGGATTACAGCCATGAGCTACCATGTCCAGCCTCTTGCTGCCCATCTTTAGTGACTCCTTTTAAGCATCATGCCTTCTGGCACCCTCTTGGGCCCTTTCCTCCCCAGTGGGACTATAATCTGCCTCCTCTACTAGACTGAGCTCCTCAAGTGTGGGAAGCACAACTTTGGAGCCTCGGGGCCTGGCAGGTGCCTAGCACAGAGTGAGTGCTCAATGTCTGTTGAAGGAAGGAGTTTGAGTCCCAATTACAAGGTGAGGTCTTTCTCTCATTAGAAATTCTTATCCTGAAGTGCAGTGCACTAGAAGGGGCTCATAAAAACTTGCAAATTGAAGCTGTAAGTTGCTTTCTGACACAAGACAAGACTTTTGACCTAAACGAGTGGCTTATAAGAGTGGAATTTCACATACCTGGAATAAGAGCCCGTGAGAAAAGGGGAACCCTGAAAAGTGCCGGGAAGGAGGGGGAAAAAAAAAAAAAAGAGTGGAATTTCAGTTAAAAGTCTTGGGGGAGAGGGAGGCTCTTTCTGGGTAGGAGTGCTTCTGACCACTCTTCTCTCCACAACACTGGGGTATTGCCCCTGCTCACATGCATGGGTAGCAGCTAAGGCCTGGTGCCACTGCCTGGCTCATCCTTACCTGATACTCAATCAGGTAGTTCTTCTCCATGATGACCAGCTGGTCCTTGAGCCTTTTCAGCTTTCCCATTTCATGAGCAAAGTCACTCTTATTCCGTTTCCACATGGCATCCTTCAAGAACCTGGTGCCAAGGTGGAGGGGAACATGTCATCCCACAGTGACTGAGCTTCCACCTGGGCTGGGAAGAATGGCTACTGCTGATGGCCTGCAGGTGGGTGGTTTAGTGAGAGGAGCTGCCAGAGATGAGATGAGCAGGATGACCTGTTCCGACTGCCCAGGGGCCCCCTGGCTAACTGCTTCCTTTTAGATGAAAGAAGAAAGTAACTGAAGTTCTGGTCTCCACCCTCCTGATGAGGAGCCAGGGGACCCTCAACTCCAGTGCTCCAGGAGGGCAATGTTCACTCCAAAACCTGGCCATGGGACTTCTCAGCAGGCTCATCTCCCAGCTATCTGGCCTCCCAGATGCTCCCCTTAAAGGCTCTCAGCCTTGGGTGAGGTGCCATGGGAAAGGGCTAGGTAAGAGGGAGTGGGTGGCAGGCTGAGGGTGGTTCTTACACTCACCTGGCACAGGCACGGTGGTTCCATATTTTGCAGAAGTCGATGGGTTTGAGGCCCATGGCATCTTGGGCATGGACATCAGCGCCACTCTGCACCAGGACCTTCACACAGCCCAGCAGCCCCTCATGGGCTGCCAGGTGCAGTGGCGTGGAGCCGTTGCATGTTTGACTGTGGAACGGTGATGAGGGCGGAAAGGAAGTACAAGGGACCCATCAGACAAGTGGCACATCAGTTTCCAGGTCCTGCTCTGCCACCAGCCTACTGGGTGACCCTGGCCATGTCCCTTCACTTGTCTGTACCTCAGTTTCCTCTACTTTAGAAGGAGGGATTGGACTGAATAAACAGTAAAAAGCTGATTTTGAGAGGTATATGGAAGTTAAGAACTGCTGAAAGGTGAGCAGGATTGATTCGGAGACCTCATCTCCGAATCTCTGACGTCATCTACTCTTTTACCAACCAGCCCTCTGCCCCCTCCCCATGGCCCACAAAGTCTACATATCCCAGGCCCCGTCTCTTCCTCACCCTCACCCTCACCCTCAGGCATTGCCTCACTGTTTCCCAGCACATGGCCTTTGCATACGATATTCACTCTGCCTACAACTCTTTTTCCCTGGGTCTTTGTACGACTGGCTAATACAGTGTTCAGGTTGCAATTTAAATGTTACCTCCTAGGCCTGGCATGGTGGCTCATGCCTATAATCCTAGCACTAAGGGAGGCTGGGGCAAGTGGATTGCTTGAGCTCAGGAGATCAGCCTGAGCAAGAGTGAGACTCCATCTCTACTAAAAATAGAAAAACTAGCTAGGCATGGTAGTGCATGCCTGTAGTACTAGCTACTTGGGAGCCTGAGACAGGAGGATCACTTGAGCCCAAGAGTTTGAGGTTGCTGTGAGATATGATGACACCATGGCATCACCCAGGGCAACAGAGTGAGACACTGTCTATAAATACAAAAATAAATAATCACCTCCTTGGAGGTAATTGCCTCTTCTCAAATAGATGCCTCTTCAGAAATAGATCCTTTCCCCTACTTACCACCTGTTTATCCCCTTCATGATCATTCCCCATGCTCTGGCAGGGTTTTGTTCATTTATTTCTTTGCTAATATATTGGCTAAGCATGTCGGCTTCACAAGGGCTGGAACAATTTGTCTGTTTGCTGCTGTGTTCCCTAGCTCTGTCATTGTGCTTAGCACATAGTGCATGCTTAGTAGATATTTTGAGAAATGCACTTTGTCAGTGATCACAGCAGTCCCATGTGATAGGCAGTGTTGTCCTACCAAATTTCATTTGAAGGCATTGAAATAGTGGTTCCTACACTTAACTGCAAATTAGAAACACCTAGGGATCTCTTAAGCTTTCCAAAGCCCAGGCCACACTACAGACCAATTAAATCACAACCTTTGGATTAGAACACAGGCAGTTGTATTTTTGAAGTTCCTCAGGAGATTCCTGTGTACACAAAGGTTTGGGAACCAGAGCACTGAGGTTAGAGCTGAGTGATAGCTAAGATCTGGCTGTTTGCTAGCAAGTAGCAAAGCTAGGCTATGACCTGGGTCTATCCTCCCCCAAACCCCAATCTCTTAACCACTGTACCACATGGCCTCCATGACTGCTTTATGTGGGACCCAATCCTTGTCACCCTCAACAGCCCCTCTGCCTGGGAGTGGGGTTCCTGCCTGTCCAGGCTCCAAGTCTCCCTCTTGAAGCAGGCTGGACTCACGCATTGAGGGCTGCCCCTTTCCCAAGCAGGTAGGAAATGCAGGGGAGTGCCATGGTCTTGTTGTCCCTGTGGATGACGAGGTGCAGGGGAGTCTGGCTGTTGTTGGTGGGCAGGTCCACGGGAAAATCATACTCCTCTATCAAAATCTGCAGGCATGCAAGCTTGCCCCGCTGGGCGGCGAAATGGAGGGCAGTGAAGCCCTGTGGAGTCCAGAACCAGACAGGAGAAGGCTGAATGGGATGGAGTCCCTAGGTTCAGAGCTTAACCTGTATAGCAGTTTCTTAGAATTACCCTTCCTCTCAGTCCTGTCTCCCTCACCCCTCACCAACCCCTGGGAATGCTCACACCCTTTTCTCACTCCCAGTGTGTCCTCATCAGCTCATCCTTACCTCCCTGGCCCTAAATAGACCTCCCACTGCTGGAGGATGAATTTGAACACAGAAAAACACCTTTCTGGGTGTTCCAGAGACAGATCTTCACCAGGTGACCACCTATGTGAGGAGCTCTTGGCAGGGTGGGTCAAGTCCTGGTCCCCAGCACTCCAGGGCCTTACCTTGGAGTCAGTCCGGATTTCTCCACTGTCCCGATCCAGACAGAACCGCAACCACTGGACGTTGCCCACCGCAGCAGCGAACAGCTCGTAGTAGTTCCCGATGACCCTTTGGTCCTGCTCATCGCTAGAGTCGGTGCGGGGATGGGGTGAGCGAGGCAGGGGCGGTGGTGCTGGGGTGACCGCGGAGGGTGCCCACGTGGAGAGGGCAGTGGCTGCATGCTGCAGCATTCAGGGAGACCCGGCCGGAGCTGGCTGGTCCGCAGGGCAATGAGGAAGTGATCATCGTCACTTCCAGGCATCTATCGGAGGCAAGCCCTGGCCCCTTGGGCCTCAGCATCAGCTCCCGCCCGCCCGCTCCAGACCCTGCCCCGCCACGGTGGCGCTGAGCCCACTTCTCGCGTCCCGCAGCCGGGCCAGCTTCCCTCCTGGCCCACCTGAGCTGCTTGTAGTCCCCGTCACTCCAGATGAACTTCAAGGAGAACTTCTCCGTCCTGTGTAAGCCACCTGATGCTGCTGTGGCAAATGCTCCCCGCCGAGAGGTCCCGCCGGGGACCGAGACATCGAGGCTGGAACTCCCTGGGCCCTGGGAGGAACGGAGCAGAGCCCCTGACCAGCTGAGGTGTTCCATGCGTCGGTAACCAGACTGGTCCCTTCCAGGCCCCTGGGGCTGGGCCGGTTTGCCTCTCCGGCTCTCAATCCGCTGGGGCGCAGCTTCCCAGCAACACCCCCATCACCACCACACACACCCCCAACTGCCTGGGCTCATGCCCTGGAAACTCAGCATCAAGCAACAAAGACACTTAGCTTTTGTTTCCTATTATAAAGTAATAAATAGAAAACAGAAAAAGCACAATGTAGAAATTAAAAATCATCATCCCACGACCAACACAAATCACAGACTATTGGGATATATATGTACAAATATGTATACATACTGTATACATATCATGTATACATACATAATTTGTATCTATTTAGCGTTACATTATGAGCTAGCTCCTCTTGTCATCCCACATACTAAAGGTGCATTGTGACGCATGTTGCCCAACATCACAAGGGATGAGCAATCATTTCACATGTGCTGCAGAAAACAAAATGGCTCAATCCTGGAGGTTTTCTTAGGATGAATTCCCGGAAGTAGAATTGCTAAATGAAAGGAAATGATATTTTTTAGCTGTCAATATGTGATTCCAAACTGCCATACAGAAAGATATTTTATATTCACTTACACTTCTACCTTCACTGAAGCAAACACATTGCACATCAGCAGTGTGGCTTTGGGCAGGTCACTTGACCTCTATGTCTTAGTTTCTGCATCAGCAAAAGGAGGAATAATAGAACTTGCATCACAAAGGGCAAAGGGATGCAGCAGTGAGAACTATGCTAGCCAAGAAGAACAACCTGCAAATTTGCTATCACTGATAGCAATAGATGTTGTGATTTAAAATAAATGTTTGCTAATTTTGTAATGGAAATGGCATTCTGATGTGCCTCTTTGACTACCAGCAGGAGGATATAGGAACTGAGCAGAGGCCTGAGCAGGAGAGGACACAACACTTGAAAGACTCCTTGGCCAGAGCCAGGCAACTGGGCAGACAGTATCCCGTAGAACAGAAGTTAGACCATGAGAAGGGCAGATAGCCCAAAGAAAGATTTGATTTCTTCTTTGAAAGGGTATGATAAAGTTAATGCCCAGAGTAACTGGATCTACAGTCCCAGGCAAGGAAGCTGCAAGGCTGAGGTGAGGAGGCATGTTGGGGAGAACTGGGGGGAGGACCTAGAGGTACTAGCTCTACACTCCAGGGCCAGTGCCCAAGGTCAGCTCCTCCCCTAGTTCCCTAAAATACCTCAAGGGTCCTTTTCAGGGTCCTTTTGAAGCTTAAGATAGTTTGGATTGAGTTTCTGTCACACTCAACTGAAGCCTGACTAGTACAAATTTCCTGAGGTTAAATTCTCTACTAGGTAAATTAATTAGGACCAGTGGGATGGGCTCTGAAAGGAGCCACGTGGGCTAGGGCACTATGAAGCCCTAGAGGGACATTGGAATTTGTTCCTGCACTGTCCTCCAGGAGAAGGAGAAGTATACACCAGGGGAATGGCCAGGCAAATGAAACTAAATTATGCTTACTAAATTATGTAAGTCATATCACATCAGACCAAGTTGTGTTTCCATTTTTCCTATTTGTTTTCCCTAGTGTTCTCAGTGAATATGCTAAATCTGAATGGGTCCTTTTTTTTTTTTTTTACCTTCAGAGGAATTCCAAAGGATCAGCAGAGCCCACCCTGAGCTTGTGTCTTCTCTCCTCCACTGGATGTCTCACAGATGGCAGTTACAACAGGCTTTCAGGCCTAGGAGGTTATTTACTCAGTCTGATATCTGCATATCATGCTCAGTCCAAATGGTCCCAGAGTGAACCCAAAATATAATTCCAATGTCTCTTGGACTTCTGAGATCTGAAATAAGTTTGTCTTGAATACCTATGCCTGACTTTCTCTTCTGGAATGGTAGAATGAGGAGTTCTTTAGACCCACTCCCCAGGAAACAATCATAACTAGTGAAAATTATTTTAAAAACCAACTATGTAAATTCTCTAGGAATTGTCCCAAGGACATAAATCAAATGAAGAAACATTTATTTAAGAAAATTAGGCCAGGCACTGAGGCTCACACCTGTAATCCTAGCACTCTGGAAGACCAAGGCACGTGGATTGCCTCTGCTCACAGGTTTGAGACCAGCCTAAGCCAGAGCAAGACTTCATCTCTAAAAATAGCCAGGCATTGTGGTGGTGCCTGTAGTCCCAGCTACTTGGGAGGCTGAGGCATGAGAATCACTGAGCCCAAGAGTTTGAGATTGCTGTGAGCTACGACTCCACGGCACTTTACCAAGGGCAAAAAAGTGAGACTCTGCCTAAATAAATCAATAACAAAAAACTAAAAATAAATAAAAAGAAAAGGAAATGAAAGGGATCCAGATTTGAAAGGAATAAGTGAAGCTATCTCTGTAGATGCTATGATCGTGTATACTGAAAATCCTGAGGAATCCATTAAAACCTATTAGAGTTAATAAATAAGTCCAGCTGGGTTACAGAATACAAGATCAATACACAAAAATCAATTGTATTTGTATACACTAGCAATGAGCGATCTGAAAATGAGATTATTAAAACAATTCCTTTTACAGTGGAATCATAAAGAATAAAATACTTAGGGCAGTGCCTGTGGCTCAAAGGAATAGGGCCCCGGCCCCATATGCTGGAGGTGGTGAGTTCAAACCCAGCCCTGACCAAAAACAAACAAACAAAAGAATAAAATACTTAGAAATAAACTTAATGGAAACATAAAACTTATTCCCTGAAAACTACAAAACCTAGTTGAAAGAAATGTAAAACAGTCCTAAGTAAATAGAAAGATATTCCAGGTTCATGAATCAGAAGACTTAATATTATTAAGATGGCAATAATCCCCAAGTAAATCTTGAGACCAGCCTGGGCAACATAATGAGATCCTGTCTCAACAAAAAACAAGAGGCTCAGCGCCTGTGGCTCAAGCGGCTAAGGTGTCAGCTACATACACTTGAGCTGGCAGGTTCGAATCCAGCCTGGGCCCGCCAAACACCAATGATGGCTGCAACCAAAAAATAGCTGGGCATTGTGACAGGTGCCTGTAGTCCCAGCTACTTGGGAGGAGGAGGCAGGAGAATCACTTGAGCCCAGGAGTTGGAGGTTGCTGTGAGCTGTGATGCCACAGCACTCTACCCAGGGAGACATCTTGAGGCTCTGTCTAAAAAAAAAAAAAAGAGGGGAAAGATTTAATATAATTCTTGTCATAATTCAAGCTGGTTTATTTGTAAAAAATAGACAAGTGGATCTCAAAATTCTTATGGAAATTCAAGGGACCCAGAATAGTAAAAACCACCCTGAAAAAGTGGGAGCCCTCCCACTTCTCAATCAAAACTTGCTTACAAAGCTACAGTGACTAAAAAAGTGTGGTACTGGCATAAGGATAGACAAATAGATCAATGGAATAGATTTGGAGTCCAGAAATAACCTCTCACATTAATGGTCAACTGCTTTTTGCTAGGACAATTCAATGGAGAAATAGTCTTTGTAACAAATGGGTCAACTGAATATCCACATGCAAAAGAATAAAGTTGGACTCTCAGCTCACACAACTTATAAAAATTAAATCAAAGTGGGGCGGTGCCTGTGGCTCAGTGGATAGGGCGCCGGCCCCATATACCGAGGGTGGTGGGTTCAAGCCCAGCCCCGGCCAAACTGCAACAAAAAAATAGCCAGGTGTTGTGGTGGACGCCTGTGGTCCCAGCTACTGGGGAGGCTGAGGCAAGAGAATCGCCTAAGCCCAGGAGTTGGAGGTTGCTGTGAGCTGTGTGACGCCACGGCACTCTACCGAGGGCGATAAAGTAAGACTCTGCCTCTATAAAAAAAAAAAAAATTAAATCAAAGTGGATGAAAGATTTAAATATAACAGCTAAAACTGTAAAACTCTTACAAGAGAACATAAACATCCAGCCTGAGCAAGAGTGAGACTCTGTCTCTAAAAACAGCCAGGCCAGGCGGCGCCTGTGGCTCAGTAGGTAGGGCGCCAGCCCCATATACCGAGGGTGGCGGCTTCAAACCCAGCCCCGGCCAAACGGCAACCAAAAAATAGCCGGGCGTTGTGGCGGGTGCCTGTAGTCCCAGCTACTCGGGAGGCTGAGGCAAGAGAATCGCTTAAGCCCAGGAGTTGGAGGTTGCTGTGAGCTGTGTGAGGCCACGGCACTCTACCAAGGGCCATAAAGTGAGACTGTCTCTACAAAAAAAAAAAGTGGTATAATCAAGGGCGGTGCCTGTGGCTCAAAGGAGTAGGGCGCCAGCCCCGTATGCTGGAGGTGGCGGGTTCAAATCCAGCCCTGGCCAAAAGCTACAAAAAATAATAATAATAATAATAAATAAATAAATAAATAAAAATAAAAACAGCCAGGCCTTGTGGCGGGTACCTATTGGGAGGCTGAGGCAAGAGAATCACTGAGCCCAGGAGTTTGAGGTTGCTGTGCGCTATGATGTCACAGCACTCTACTGAGGGCAACAAAGTGAAACTCTGTCTCAAAAAAAAAAAAAAAAAAGAATTCTGGGAAGAAGGCCGACTGGCAGCAACCCTCATCAGAGGCTCCTGAGCAGAGGAAGAAAAACCGGATGGAATCAGAGTCTACGAAGCCAGACTGGAAGTTGAGCCAAGAAAGAAGTCCAGCAAGCTGTAACTCCAAGGAAGAGCATTCAAGAAAACAAATTACAGGTACAAAGCCTATTGACCAGAGGAGGGAGACCCCTCCCCCAAGCAAGAGGCCTGTTGCAGGGAACAAAAGACCTCTCATTTTACCTCGCTGGAGAGAGCCACTAAAGTCCAGGTCCCTTTCTTCAGGGAGGTCCCACTTATGAACCTAGACACCACCGTGCCAGGCATAAAATTGAACAGATATTTTTCCCCACAAGTCCAAACTCCCAGTCCATCCTTTCCCGCGCTCAAAGTTCTGCTCCCTGCCTGCAAAGCGTAGAGTGTTTGGTCTTGTCCTGAGAGACCTGGGCATAGTGTGGACTGCCAACCATCAGGATGGAATCTGTGGCTAACAGGGAAGAAAGAGGGTGTGGGAAGAAAGGGACACTCAGTGGGAGGAGGAGCAGTTCTTTGGTTAGGACTCTGCCTGGCCAATGGTAGTGTTGACCCTCGGTTCAGGCTGTGTCTCGTGGGACGGGGTTACAGGACTCCCAGCTCTGACGGGACCCACAGCAGGGGAGTGGTTGCCCCATGCAATTGAAGCAACACCAAAAATACATTACTGGGATCTGATCAAACTAAAATGTTTTTGCACAGCCAAGAGCACAGTAAGTAAAGCAAACAGACAACCTTCAGAATGGGAGAAGATTTTTGCAGGTTATGCTTCCAACAAAGGTCTGATAACTAGAATCTACAGAGAACTCAAACTGATCAATAAGAAAAGATTAAATAACCCCATTTCTATGTGGGCAAGAGACTTTAACAGAAACTTCTCTGAAGACAAGCGCATGGCCTACAAACACATGAAAAAAATGCTCATCATTCTTAATCATCAGAAAAATGCAAATCAAAACCACTTTGAGATATCATCTGACTCCAGATTAGCCCACATCACAAAATCCCAAAACTACAGATGATGGGGTGGATGTGGAGAGAAGGGAACACTTTTACACTGCTGGTGGGAATGTAAGCTAATATGACCTTTTTGGAAAGAAATTTTGAGAACACTCAAGGAACTAAAAGTAGACCTACCATTTGATCCTGCAATTCCTCTACTAGATATATACCCAGATAATCAAGAATCATTTTACAACAAAGACACTTGCACCAGAATGTTTATTGCAGCCCAATTCATAATAGCCAAGACATGGAAACAGCCCAAGTGCCCATTGACCCATGAATGGATTAACAAATTGTGGTATATGTACACCATGGAATACTATGCAGCCATAAAAAAGATGAAGACTTCATATCTTTTATGTTTACCTGGATGGAGCTGGAACATATTCTTCTTAGTAAAGTATCTCAAGAATGGAAAAAAAAGTATCCAATGTACTCAATACTACTATGAAATCAATATACAACCACCTACACACTCATACAAATGGCAAATCATAACTATAGTCCAGAAAGTGGAAGGGAAGAGGAGAGAGAGAGGAGGGCGAGAACTGGGAGGAGGGAGGGTATTTGGGCGGACCTCGCCTAATGTTCATAATGCAATGGTACATTTCAAAACTATTAAGAAATGAGGGGTGGTGCCTGTGGCTCAGTGAGTAGGGCACCGGCCCCATATTCCAAGGGTGGTTCGAACCCAGCCCCGGCCAAACTGCAACAACAACAACAAAAACAATAGCCGGGTGTTGTGGCGGGTGCCTGTAGTCCCAGCTGCTCAGGAGGCTGAGGCAAGAGAATCGCGTAAGCCCAAGAGTTAGAGGTTGCTGTGAGTTGTGTGACGTCATGGCACTCTACCCAAGGGCGGTACAGTGAGACTCTGTCTCTACAAAAAAAAAAAGAAATGAGAAAAAAAAATTATAAACAGTAATATTAAAAAAAAAAGAACAACAAAAAAAGAACATAAGTATGAATCATTATGACCTTTCATTAAACAATGGGTTCTGAGATGTGATACCAAAAGAAACAAAGGAGGCCAAGCATACTCATGCCAAGCAACTCTAGGAGGTTGAGGCGGGAGGATTCCCTAGAGGTCAGCAGTTCAAGGCCAGCCTAAGCAAGTGCAAGACCCCATCTCTACTAAAAATAGAAAAATTAGCAAGGGGTTGTGGCAGATGCCTGTAGTCACAGCTACTTGGGAAGTTGAGTCATGAGGATCGCTTGAGCCCAAGAGTTTGAAGTTGCTATGAGTTATGATGTTGCCATGGCACTCAACTCCAGGGCAATAGAGTGAGACTCTTGTCTCAAAAAAAAGAAAGAAAGAAAAGAAAAAGAAACAAAGGAAAAAATATATAGGACATCATGGGAATTTAACAACTCAATAATATAGTGACAACCCAATTTTAAAAAAGGATTTGAATAGATATTTCTTCAAAGAAGATATATAAATGCTTAATAAACCCAGGAAAATACGATTAACATCATTAAATCATTAGGAAAATGAAAATCAAAACCACAATGAGATATCTCTTCATATCCACCAATATGGCTATAATCAAAATGATTTAAAAAAAGACAGATACTAACAAAGGTTGCCGAGGATGTGGAGAAATTAGAACCCTCATAAACTGCATTGTGTGGGGGTGGGGTGGGTGTAAAATGGTGCAGCCACTTTAGAAAGCAGTCTGGCAGTTTTTGAAAATGTTAAACAGTTACCATCTGATCCCCAGCAATTTCACTCCTGGGAACATACTCGAGAAATGAAAATATATGTCCACATAAAAACTTGCACCTGAATGTTCATAGCAGCATTATTCGTGAAAGCCAAAAAGTGAAAATAACTCACATCTCCATAAACTGATGAATAAACAAAAATGGTATATCCATACTGTAGAACATTATTTGTAATAAAAAGAAATGAAGTACTGATACATGCTACCACACAGATGAACCTCAAAAACGTTTTGCTAAGTGAAAGAAGCCAGTCACAAAAGACCACATATTGTATAATTCCATTTATATCAAATATCTAAAATAGGCAAATCCCTTAAAGATAGAAATTAAATTAGTAGTTATCTAGGCTTGGGGAGGGAATGAATGAGGAGAAGTGTGTTGAGAGGTGATAGCTAGGTATGCAGAATTTCTTTATTTTTTTTGTTTTAAAGTCAGAGTCTTACTTTGTCACCCTTGGTAGATGCCATGGCGTCATAGCTCACAGCAACCTCCAGCTCTTGGGCTTAGGAGATTCTCTTGCTTCTGCCTCCGGAGTAGCTGGGACTACAGGTGCTGGCCACAATTCCTGACTATTTTTTTATTGCAATTTGGCCCGGCTGGGTTTGAACCCTCCACCCTCTGTATATGGGGCCAGCGCCCTACTCACTGGGCCAAAGGGCCGCCCAGAATTTCTTTGTAAGGTAATGAAAATATCCTAAAATTGTGGTTGTAGATGTACAACTCTGTGAATATACTAAAAATTGTCAAATTATACAATTATAACTGTATATTATGAACAGGTAAATTATATGGTATCTGAATTACATCTCAAAAATGGTGGTGATGATTAAATAAAACAACTCTATGCTCTGTGGGTACCCAAAGCTTTCTCCAAGATGGTTGTAAATTATCTTGGGGGTGGGAATTTTATTCTTGGGGCCTCATTTGGTACTAGCTCTTGATCTAGGAATTCTGACCTGGTTCTGCAACACATTGACCTAGAAATGAAACTAAGCTCTTACCTAAAGTTCCATCCTCCCAACCCTTCCTGCCTCCTCTTGCCATGAAGAGCTCACGACTTCACTGGAGACAGAAGGTGTGATATTACAGATGAGTTGGTGGCTGTCAATGAGATATCAGGCACCCTAATTTTTAGGATGTTTTCCACTCAGTTCTTTCTCTTTTTTTGAGACTGAGTTTCATTACGTCGCCCTCAGTAGAGTCCCCCGGACGTCACGGCTCATAGCAACCTCAAACTCCTGGGCTTAAGCGATTCTCCTGCCTCAGCCTCCGGAGCAGGTGGGACTACAGGCGCCCGCCACAATGCCCTGCTAATTTTTTTGTTGCAGTTTGGACGGGGCAGAGTTCGAACCCACCACCGTCGGTATATGGGGCCGGCGCCCTACTCACTGTGCCACAGGGGCCGCCCTACTTTCCACTCATTTCTTAACTGGGGCCTTTCTTCATCCTTCTGCACCACACACCCGTGTTCCTCAGGGAATCTCCCTAGTAACTCTCCTCCCTTTCTGCCAGGAGCAAACTAAAGTCCTCCCTAGCACTGCTCAGGCAGAGCTGTATACAGTCCAGACACGAAGATAAATTTCTCCCAGTGAGGAACTCTATTGTCAGCTGTTAAGACATTAATGTAGAGTGGTGCCTGTGGCTCAGTGCGTAGGACACTGGCCCCACATGCCCAGAGTGGCAGGTTTGAACCCAGCCCTGGCCGGCTAAAACAGCAATGACAACTGAAAAAAAAAAATTAATGTAGCTTTTTTTTCTTTTTTTGGTAGAGAGAATAGTTAAATGAACTCCATGTGCCCGCCAGCCCCAGCTTCAACAATTACGATTTTTTGCCAATCCTGTTTTCACTTAAGATAAATTCATCTTGGCTACTTCTTCTTTTGTGGGCCTTTAAACTAAAACTACAGATGCTCCTGGGAGAGTAAGGCATAGGAGGAGGGCTTAACAATCTTCTCTTTCTCAGTGCTGGAAGTTGAGCGTAAGGGATGGAGCGCGGGAACGCCCCACAGGCTGTGGAGGGCTGGGGGTGGGGTTCAGTGCGACAGCAGACCGGGAGGAGCTAGGGGAACACTCGCGTGCGGGGGCAGGGTAGGGGGGCAGGGTACCCAGGGCGACGCCGGGTGCGCGCGAGGCTAGAGCGCGGTGTCAGGCACGGAGTCCTGTGGCGCCCCCTCGCGGGAGTAAAACTCGTCGATCACGCTCTGCGGAATGCGCTTCAGCATCTCCTTGGGGAAGATGCGCAGCAGCTTCCAGCCCAGGTCCAGCGACTCGAACACCGAGCGGTTCTCATAGGGGGCTAGGGACAGAGCAGGGGGCTTAGAAATGTGTGTGGGGCGGGAGGAGGGTGAGGAGGTTAGGACCTTAAAGCCAGCGAGGCGCCTTACCCTGGTTGATGAAGTTCTTCTCGAACTTCTGCAGGAATTCCAGGTAAAGCAGGTCCTCAGAGGTGAGCGCCTCCTCTCCCACCACTGCCTTCATGGCCTGCACGTCCTTGCCGATGGCATAGCAGGCGTACTGGAGGAACGGAAGAGGCGGCAGGCGGCTGCTGCGGGCTTACCACTGGAGCCCTATAGCCCCCAACCTGATTGTGCTTGGGGATTCCTTTTGCCAGAAGAAAAGCTCGTCGTCCAGATGGGGCTCAAACCTTCAGCTGTGAAGCTAGAAGACCCACCTGCCCCTAGGCCCTCTCCTCCTTACCAGCTGGTTGGAGACATCGCCATGGTCCTTTCTTGTCATGCCCTCCCCAATGGCGGACTTCATCAGCCTCGACAGGGAAGGGAGCACGTTGATGGGGGGATAGACCTAGGGGAGCAGGAGAAGGGAGTGGCAAACTGCAGGGCTCAAGCTTTCTTGTCCCCTTCTTGTCCCCCCACCTCCTGTGGTTCTCAGGAAACTCCTCATTCATTCTACAGAGAGGTCAGGGGCCACATCCACCCTCCCTTATCCACACCAATTCCAGGGCTTAGGTTTGCAGGTGTACATGTGTGTGGCCCTAGACAGGGTAGTAGAGGGGGGCAATGACATGAAATTAGTAATGAGAAGCTCATGATTTCAAAACTTTTGATTATTTGGGCAAAAACCCACTCGAAGCTTCATACTTAAGAGTCACAAAGAAAGAATCTGTTGAGCAAAGATACACAAGTCATAGAGGTGGCCTTTAACCTACCAATGGGACAGAACCATTGTTTTCTGCCCATCAAAGCAAATAACTGGAAAGGGAAGAAAAATGGTACTTATTTACTATTTACTTCCCATCAGGTGTTTGTGTATGACAATGTATTTTTAGCCTCCCCAATCTATCAGTGTGATAATTTTTTTTTTTTTTTTTGTAGAGACAGAGTCTCACTTTATGGCCCTCGGTAGAGTGCCATGGCATCACACAGCTCACAGCAACCTCCAACTCCTGGGCTTAAGCGATTCTCTTGCCTCAGCCTCCCGAGTAGCTGGGACTACAGGCGCCCGCCACAACGCCCGGCTACTTTTTGGTTGCAGTTCAGCTGGGGCCGGGTTTGAACCCGCCACCCTCGGTATATGGGGCCAGCGCCTTACCAACTGAGCCACAGGCACCGCCAGTGTGATAAATTTTATTAATCCCATTTGATACTACTTTGTACATATGGAAATTTAAGATCAGAGAGATGAACTTATTTTCTCAAGGTCCCAGGACAGGTAAGCTGGATTCTGTCCAGACCTGTTTTCCATCTATGAACCACACAGTCTTCTCCTGTTTAGGGTTAGCTGTGGCTGGTGCCTCCTAATTCAGAGGGTGGGGGACATCTGTTTGCCAGTGTTTTAGGGGGAGAGAGCAGGAAGTAGGTAGGAAAGGAGGAGTACCTGTCTGTTATGAAGCTGTCTGTCCACGTAGATCTGTCCCTCTGTGATGAACCCCGTCAGGTCTGGGATGGGGTGGGTGATATCTATAAGAAAACAACTGGCCTCAGTGTGAATGGGGCCCTGGTATCCACCCACTTAGGGCCACTGGGGTTCTGTTTCTCTCCTAGGAATAACAGGGATGCAGGAGGAAGGGAGGAAGGGACAGTGTCTACCCTGATGGAGGAACAGTGCCGCTACATGTTTGTGCAAAGCAGCACATCTCTAAGTGTCTGGGTGGGAAAGGGGGGACAGGGACCTCTGCAGGGCAGTGGGAGGCTACCGTCGTTGGGCATGGTGAGGATGGGGATCTGCGTGATGGACCCGCCCCGGCCCTCCACGCGGCCTGCCCGCTCGTAAATGGTGGCCAGGTCTGTGTACATGTATCCAGGGAAGCCTCGGCGCCCGGGCACCTCCTCTCTGGCAGCTGAGACCTGCAATAGCCATGGCATTGGGGTAAGAAAGGGGGCAAGAGGCTGAAATATGGAAGGGTGGGTAGGAGGCTCAGCCTCCTGTGAGAAACAGACTGGGGACAGGAGAGGAATGGCCAGGGTGTGACTGAGCCCTGGAGCTCATTTGGGTGGGGCAGGGAGTGTGTATTTACAGTGTGACCTGCTGGGGTGGGGAGGGGAGAATCTGACACCCCGGGCAGCCAGCTCACCTCCCGCAAAGCTTCTGCATAGGAACTCATGTCAGTCAGTATGACTAGCACGTGCTTCTCACACTGGTAGGCGAGGAACTCAGCAGTGGTCAGTGCCAGGCGTGGAGTGATGATCCGCTCAATCCTGGAGGTGAGGCCAAGTGTTTAGAAAATCTATGCTCCACGTAGCCCTGAGTGCAAGGTGAACTGGGAAACTGGTGTTGTACAAAGTGGCAGAGTGAAGAATGAGATGAGCCTCTGCCCTACCTCCCAGGCCAGGGCATGGCATGGTTCCTGGGAGTGGCCACTTTACAGCCACCCCCCTCTCCCGTTGTCCAAGGTAGGAAAGGACAGAGGCTGAGGTCAGGAGGGGAGTTGGTGGGAGAGGGCCAGACAGGGCCAAGAGTGTCAAGAGCAGCCTTCTCCCCATGGATGGAGGCTTGCGTTAGCAGGAGCCCTCATTTTGTGTCCTCCAAGTGATGTTGTCACTCACTGTCCCTCTCACCTTTCTGAGCACACTCCCCACAAGTGCCTGTCCTTAGGTCTCTCATGCTCAGAGCACTCCTGAATACTCTTGCTCTGGCTTCAGGCATTCTTAGCTCCAAGCTCTGGGCATAGGCCTCTTCCCCTTGGTGATGTCATGGAGGCCTCCACAATTCTGTCACTTACTTTATTAGAATTGTTTTCATACACCTGACATCCAGATTTAAACTCTCATTTTTCTAAATTTTTAAAATAGCAGGTTTTTTTTTGTTGTTGTTTTGTTTTTTTGAGACAGAGTCTCACCATGTTGCCCTCAGTAGAGTGCTGAGTGTCACAGCTCACAGCAACCTCAAACTCTTGGGCTTAAGCGATTCTCTTGTTTCAGCCTCCCAAGTAGCTAGAACTACAGGCACCCACCACAACGCCCCACTATTTTTCTGTTGTAGTTGTCATTGTTGTTTGGCAGGCCTCGGGCTGGGTTCCAACCTGCCAGCTCCAGTTTATGTGGCCAGCACCCTAGCTGTTGAGCTACAGACGCTGAGCCAAAATAGCAGTTTTTCTAAATTTATGTTTAGGGAAAGATCTCTTCAGGGGTGACTTTGTGGAAGTGACACAGAGATGAGGAGCTCTGACTTGAGATGGTGATTGGACAAGGTTATAGGAAAAGTAGCGGGCTGTAGGTCATGGCTTGGCTCCCCTGTCTCTATGTGGGCCCTTCTCAGACTTTAGTTTCCCCATCTGCACGCTGAGAGGCTTTTCTCCCAGCTCCAGCCCATGGCTGTCATTCTGGGATGCCCCTGAACCCTGGTACTCTGGGTCTTGGAAGGAGGTAGGGTCTGCCCACTTGAGGGCAGTCTGGGCATCAGGGGAGAGCTCACGTGGGGTCGTTGGCCAAATTCAGGAAGAGGCAGACATTCCCCATGGTTCCGTTCTGCTCAAAATCAGACTTAAAGAACCTGGCTGTCTCCATGTTCACCTGGACAAACAGCAGGAAGGGCTGGAGGTGGGGTCCTGTGGCCAGAGGACATGGGCTGGCCCCTCCCAGCTCCCCTCCTGAAAGCCTATGTACCGACTGGCTACCAGTGTTTGGGGGTGAAGGTGCCATGGTCACTGGATGACCCTGTGCTTGAAAGGGCAGGTGCTGGGTTTGCTGCCTCCATCTTGATGGGGCCTCATAAGACCCTGCCCCCACAAGGGGTTCAGATTTATTCAGGTTGAGCTTTGCTCAGTGCCACCCCCACCCCTCTCGGCCAGCTGCTGTCCTGTGCACCTCTTTGTTCTCCCCTTGGGCCCTCAGACAGCCCCCTAGACTCCCCTTCCTGAAGCTATTCTGTATCCCCAAATTCCCTGGAGTCCCCCTCCTCCAGGCCACCCTGGGCCCATCTTACAGCTGCCATGTCACTGTCCAGGTCACTGAGCCCACTCCCCCCTTCAGACTGGCCCACAATATGATGTCTTCTCAGGGAGAACTGCTCCTCCCTCATCAGATCTGTCCTTGCCGGGGGCCAAGGGAGACAGGCAGCCTGCTCACAGCTTCTGGAACTTGGCAAACTCCCCAGCCTCTCTTACCCCCATGGCTGCAAAGACAATAGCAAAGTTGTCATCGTGATAATCCAGCACAGCCTTGGATTTCTTCACCAGCCCCGCCTGTCGACAGATCTGAGCAGCAATCTGGGGTAGAGGGGATCGGGAGGGAGGATGTCAGAATCAGAGCCCAGAGCCCACACCAAGTGCCACTGAGGAGGATGGACACAGCTATTTCTGGTGCATCCCCCTGCTTAGGCCTTTGGTGGGGGAAGGGGATCCAAGCCCAGAGAGGGAAGGGGCTGCCTGAGGTTTTACAGTCTTATAATCTTTCTTGGGGCAGGGACTGGGGGGGGGGGCTGTTCTGTGGCTACTAACGGGGTGTAGGTGCCTGACATGAGAAGCAGGGCAGAGGGACGGTCCCAAAGGTCAACTGCTTCAGCACAGGTTTAGGCAACTTGGCTTAGAGTGGTCAGGCCTTTGGGAACCCCCTCAGAGCATCTATGGGGTTATGTGGGCACAGAGCCCTGGGCCTACAAATACCATGTCCAGAAGGAGGATGTGGGACAGAGTGGCAGGGCACTTATGCCCTCTAATCACTCAGAGTGATCAGGGTGCTGGGTGGTTGTGGAGAAGCATCTGGAAACCTTACCACACCAGCTGCTCTGAGAGGACCTGGGCTGTTTACCCTTGGTGGTGAGGGTGCAGTGGGTGCGTGTGAGGAAGGGCCTGGTACAAGGACCCTTGGGTGGAGGCTGTGAGCTCAGTGGGCAGGACTTGGAATGCTGCCAGCTACCCTTGGGCTCTACTGTGGGGCAGCTTGAAGACAGAGATTTTGTACAGCTCCGAGTCCCTGAGTGACCCCAGCTTGGCCAGCCCCTGTCTGCTGGGCATAGGAATCTCCTCACTGGCCTCACAGCCCTGGCCTGTGCTGTCCCTTCCCCAGGGTTGTACCTGCTGGCCCTGCAGGCCCTACCTCATTGTGGGGGAGCCCAGCTGCTGAGAAGATGGGGATCTTTTGACCGCGGGCAATGCTGTTCATGACATCGATGGGAGAAATGCCCGTCTGAATCATCTCCTCGGGGTAGATGCGGGTGTGGGGGTTGATGGGCTGACCTGCGGGGGGGCAACCATGAAGCCAGGCTCAGGGGTTCAAATAGCCGTAGATCTAGGGCTCCCCTGGATAGCACTGCCCACTGCTCTGGAAGGTGGAGGCAGAGCCCTCTCACTACCTTGTGCGGGGTTCAGAGGACATGAGGGTGACTCGGAGACCTCCTGTCTGAGCAGATGCACGTTCTGAGCTCTGTCAGTGATTGTTGTGTGGCTGCCGGCAAGCCATGGGCCTCCATCATGTCTCAGTAAACTGACAGGATAGGCTCGGGGAACTCAGGCAGGATGCCTGCTGGAATGCACGGGAGCCTGCTGACCACCCAACCCACTCTCAGAACAGGAAGCGAAGGCAGGGGAGTAATACCTTGGGGAATGTGTGGAACACTGTCCAATGATGATGGCATAGGCTGGACAGAAAGTGCTAGTGGCAATAACTGGGTTCAGGGGCATATGTGAAGACAGAGGCCTTTGGTGCTTTCATGTCACACCTGATCTGTGCATGTGTCTGACCTGCCCTGGGTGAGCCTGGGAAATTGCCTTGGCTTGTGTCTGGACAGAGCTTTTAAGGGCAAAGTGGCAGAGGTAATGGCTGGGGTGGGGAAGGCGTTGAGGCTGGGTCCTGAAGCCATCCAGAGCCTCTAGTCACTCACCATTGATATCCAGAAAGTCCTCTGCCATGACCGCTGGCCCCTTATCAATGGGTTTTCCAGAGCCATTGAAAACCCGACCTGAGGGTGGGCGAGGGGTGTTGGAGGGTGCTCAGCACCGGCCCTGGGTCCCTCTCTGCTGCCTACCCTCCACAACACCACCAGCTTCCACCTGCCCCCAAATCTCCATTGCTCTCTGTTCCCTCCCCTTCAGCCCTCAGGTGCCCCAGAGAGCTGGCCATAGTAACTGTCCCCACAGAGGGTCTTCCTTCTTCTCCTGGAAACCTGTCTTTATAGGCAAGGCCTTGGCCTACGACAATGACTCTAAGTGGGGATTCCAGGACTGGAAAGAGGGGAGGCCCAGGCCAGATATGGTAGATCTTGAGAGAGAATGAAGGGATGTTCATAGCTTAGTAGTCCCTTTAAGCCTGACCCCAAATAGGTGGCTACTTGCTATGCTTCTAGTTCATTACACCTGCCTTCCTCATTTATTGAACATCTGTATGTCAGAAACTGAGCCGGGGTCAGGACTCAAAGAGAAAAGGCGCACCGCTGACATCAAAGAGCTCACCAGGGAGACAGGCAATGACAATGCAGTGTGCTGAGGGCCATGTCAGAGAAGCTGGGCTGGGAGGGCAGAGGAGCCCTACCCCTACCCCGCCCCATCCCAGCCCTCACCCAGCATGTCCTCTGACACTGGAGTCCGTAGGATGTCTCCTGTGAATTCACAAGTGGTCTTCTGCGCATCAATCCCAGATGTCCCTTCAAACACCTGTAGAGATAAGAGATAGTTACCCTAATAAAGGACTTGCTGGAACAAATGGGGCTACCCATTCTGGGCTATGCTCTCAGAGATACATACACGTATAGAATGTTTTCTGCTTTCAGAGCTTGTAAGATAGGATGAGAACTTTCTGGGTTCCTTTATTTATTTAACCAGATAACATCTTTTTTTTTTTTGTAGAGACAGAGTTTCACTTTATCGCCCTCGGTAGAGTGCCATGACGTCACACGGCTCACAGAAACCTCCAGCTCTTGGGCTTAAGCGATTCTCCTGCCTCAGCCTCCCGAGTAGCTGGGACTACAGGTGCCTGCCACAACGCCCGGCTATTTTTTTGTTGCAGTTTGGCCGGGGCTGGGTTTGAACCTGCCACCCTCCGTATATGGGGCCGGCGCCCTGCTCACTGAGCCACAGGCGCTGCCCTCAGCCAACATCTTATTGATATCACTCACCTGAACAATTGCCTTGGTGCCAGCAACCTCAAGCACTTGCCCACTCCTCTGAGTCCCATCAGGGAGGGTGAAGTTGACAATCTCAGCATACTGGGCAAACTGGGAGGAGAGAAGAGCAACCCAGAGTGACCATGAGACCAGAGGCAAAGTCCTCCTCCGCATCCCTCCTTGATCCAGTCACAAGCTGCTTTCTCCCTTCTTTTGCCCAGATATTTGTGGAAATGAACTTGAAAAGTGGAAGTGGAAGCTTGAATTCTTGGGAGGCATTATACTTGGATATTTAGTAGCATGGATTTTAGAGTTGGAAGACTAGGTTAGAATTGAAGATCTGAAGCTTAGTAGCTGTGTGACTTTGTGGAAGTGACTTAATGACTTAAGTAACTCATTAAGAATTTAAATCTTACTTGAGTAATAAACTTTAGTTTTCTCATCTTTACAGTTCTCATCTTTACAGGGAGGAAATGAGATAACATGAAAATCCATGAGGATGGTTCCTGGTGCCTTGTGAAAGGTCGATCGAATGTAGTAACTATTGGGCTGTCTAGGGCTCCTGGAAGGCACAGTTGTTTCTGCCCCTGTAGACTACTGGTAAACAACAGCAAAATGCTTTCATCTGCTGTGGCACCAAGAAAAAGATTCTCTGGGCCAGGCGTGATGGTTCATGCCTATAATCCTAGCACTCTGGGAAGCCAAGGCAGGAAGACTGCTTGATCTCAGGAGTTCAAGACCAATCTGAATAAGAGCAAGATCCCATCTCTAATAAAAATAGAAAAATTAGCCACCTGTTGTGGTGGATGCCTGTAGTCCCAGCTACTGGGAAGGCTGAGGCAGGAAGATAGCTCGAGCCCAGGAGTTTGAGGTTGCTGTGAGGTAGGCTAGCACTATGGCACTCTAGCCTGGTCAACAGAATGAGACTGTGTCTCAAAAATAAAAAAAAAAGCCTCTCTGCTTTTAGGTGTCCCCATGTACCAGTGGCAGTCTTTTCCTTGCCATGAGATTGGGATTGATTCAAATATAGTCCTCCCAGGGCTCAGGAATTAAAAAAAAAAAAATCAGGCTGATACCCAGACTATGTAAAGAACTCTTATAACTGGACAATCAAAAGGATTTGATCAAAGATTTAAATATACTTTCTCCAAAAAGAAAGTATATGTGATCTGACCAACACCATTAGTCATTAGAAAAGTGAAAATCAAAACCACAATGAGATACAAATTCACACCTACCGATGTGGCTATAATCACAAAGACAGATACTGAGGAGGGTTGCTAAGGATATGGAGAGATTAGAACCCTCATAAACTGCTGGGGGAATGTAAAGTGGTGCAGCCACTTTGGAAAACTGTCCTGTAGCTCCTCAGAAGGCTAAACATTCAGTAACTATCTGACCTCCAGCAATATCTCTCCTACGAACATACCTGAGAAATGAAACATATGTCCATATAAAAATTTGTACATGAATGTTCATAGCAGCATTATTCGTGATAGCAAAAATGTGGAAATTAATCACATTTCCATAAACTGATGAATGAATAAACAAAGTATGGCATAGTCATCCCACGAAATCTTTTCAGCCTTAAAAAGGAATGAAGAACTGACTCATGCCACAAATGGATGGACTTTGAGAACATTATGCCCAGGATAGCAAACGAGATGTTGGGAAAACAACAACCCCCCCTACCGCCCATTATGCTAAATGAAAGAAGCCAGCACAACAGGTCACATGTTAAATGGTTCTACTATAGAAATGTCTGAAATAGGCAAATCCATAGAGACAAAAAGTAGATTAGTGGTTGCTGGGGCTGGGGCAGGAAGGATTGGGGTGATGACTAATAGGGATGGGTTGCTTTTGAGATGAAAATGTCTGGAATTAGATAGTGATGATGGTTGTGCAAGTCTGTGAATATACTAAAAAACGCCAAATGCACTTTGAAAGAGTGAAGTTGATGGTATGTGAATTATAACTGAATTTAAAAAATCCACCAGACTGCCCCTCCAAGACAGCAGGTTGGCAGGTAGATCTTTGCCCAGGGAATTTCCCAGCTCTGCCTCTGTGCCTACTTCTGGCACCAGAGTTCCAGCTTCTACCCCATCTAGGCTATAAGCCTGGCCAGGCAAGCTGGGCTTGAAAAGCACATC
The DNA here is from genome assembly GCF_027406575.1 of Nycticebus coucang. NCBI lineage: Eukaryota > Metazoa > Chordata > Mammalia > Primates > Lorisidae > Nycticebus > Nycticebus coucang. The sequence goes on along the minus strand of NC_069783.1, from coordinate 69,679,759 downwards.
CTCCCCACTGACATCGGTGCTCAGCTGTCACCAGCCCCAAGAGAGCTAAGTCCTGTGCCTGCACCTTCTCGCCAGAGGAGACCCTACAGCACACACATCACCTCCTCAGGCGCCCTCATCTCCCTTCCCAGGTGATTGATGTACTTCAAGGAATGACCCATATCTTCATACAACAAAAATCAGTGGTAAAAAGGCAACCTTCTTTATATTCTAGGAAATTAAAGTACTTCTCTAAATTACTCCTTACACATTAGATAGAGGCAATCAAAACTGAACTGACAGGCCAAGTGCAGTGGCTCATAACTGTAACCCTAGCTCTCTGGGAGGGCAACATGTGTGGATTGCTAGAGCTCAGGAGTTCGAGACCAGCCTGAATAAGAGTGAGACCCTGTCTCTACTAAAAATAGAAAAACTACCCAGGCATTGTGGTAGGTGCCTGTAGTCCCAGCTACTTGGGAGGTTGGATGCAGGAGGATCATTTGAGCCCAGAAGTTTGAGGCTGCAGTGAACCATGATAGAGCCACTGTACTCCAGCCTGGGTGACAGAGAGAGACCTTGTCTCAAAAAAAAAAAAAGAAAGAAAGAAAGAAAGAAATGATAGATTATCTAAAAAAAAATGAAGAGGATATCACTTCATGCCATGACCTACACAGGACATAAAGCTGTCCCGTGTTCTTGACCATAATAAAAGTAAGTTAGAAATCAAAAAAAATAGGGCTCGGCACCCATAGCATAGTAGTTATGGCGCCAGCCACATACACTGAGGCTGGCAGGTTCTAACCCAGCCTGGGCCAGCTAAACAACAATGACAACTGCAACAAAAAATAGCCAGGCGTTGTGGCAGGTGCCTATAGTTCCAGCTACCTGGGAGGCTGAGGCAAGAGAATCGCTTTAGCCCAAGAATTTAAGGTTGCTGTGAGCTGTGACGCCATGGCACATAGTGAGACCAAGGGCGACATAGTGAGACTCTGTCAAAAAAACAAAAACAAAAAAACTACCTAATAAAATAGACAAATAATTGGCAACATTAAGAAAAAGGAAAAGAGCTCAGCACCTGTGCCTCAAGTGGCTAACGTGTCAGCCACATACACCTGAGTTGGCGGGTTCGAATCCAGCCTGGGCCCGCTAAACAACAATGACGGCAGCAACCAAAACATAGCCAGGCATTGTGGTGGGCACCTGTTGTCCCAGCTACTTGGGAGGCGGAGGCAGGAGAATCGCTTAAGCCCAGGAGTTGGAGGTTGCTGTGAGCTGTGATGTCACAGCACTCTACCTAGGCTGACAGCTTGAGGTTCTGTCTCAAAAAAAAAAGAAGAAGAAAAAGAAAAAAAGGAAAAGGCAGGAATAAATTAGTATTGGAATAAAAAAGTCTCAATTAGATAGACTTATAATACAGACTTATAATAGACTTTAAATTGCACGCTATTTTAATTACACACAAACATTATGGCAATCCTGCATTAAAAAGGTGAACTTAGGGGCGGTGCCTGCGGCTCAGTGAGTAGCGTGCCGGCCCCATATACCGAGGGTGGTGGGTTTGAACTTGGGAGGCTGAGGCAAGAGAATCGCCTAAGCCCAAGAGCTGGAGGTTGCTGTGAGCTGTGATAGCACAGCACTCTACCAAGGGCGACAAAGTGAGACTCTGTCTCAAAAAAAGAAAAAAAATTGTGGAGTATTTCTTGCACAGGGAATGCTTCTTTAAAAAAAAAGGTGAGCGGTGCCTGTGGCTCAGTGAGTAGGGCGCCGGCCCCATATACCGAGGGTGGTGGGTTCAAACCCAGCCCGGGCCAAACTGCAACAAAAAATAGCAGGGCGTTGTGGTGGGTGCCTGTAGTCCCAGCTGCTTGGGAGGCTGAGGCAAGAGAATCACATAAGTCCAAGAGCTGGAAGTTGCTGTGAGCCGTGTGATGCCACGGCACTCTACTGAGGGCAGTAAGGTGAGACTCTGTCTCTACAAAAAAAAAAAAAAAAAAGGTGAACTTAGATGAAATGAATAAAGTCTTAGAAGAATACAACTGAAACCAAGACCAAGAACAACAAACACACACACAAAAGAAAACCAGAATTATCTTATAATCTTTAAGATATTGAATAGTTTAAAGTTTCCCATGAAGAAAACACTAGTGAGTTCTAACAATCAAGGAACAAATAATTTGAAACTTAATTAAGCTCTTCAAAAACTGGAAGGTACTGTATTTAACTCATTTTATGAGGCAAGAATAATCTTGATACCAAAATATAAAAAATCATGGGAAAATTGCAGTCAATCTTATTCACGAACATGGATGCACAAATCCTAACAAAATATTAACAGACCTGGCTCGGTGCCTGTAGCTCAGTGGCTAGGGTGCCAGCCACATGCACTGAGTCTGGCAGGTTTGAACCCGGCCCAGGCCTGCCAAACAACAATAACAACAACAACAACAACAACAAAATAGCCGGGTGTTGTGGCAGGTGCCTGTAGTCCCAGCTACTTGGGAGGCTGAGGTAAGAGAATCACTTAAGCCAAAGAGTTCGAGGTTGCTGTGAGCTGTGATGCTAGAGTACTTTACTGTGGGTAACATAGTGAGACTCTGCCTCAAAGGAAAAAAGAGAGACTAACACCAGAGACAACCTCTAATGTCCATATTTGCTGGTGTTTGAGGATACACAACAGGGTCTTTACACTGGTTTTCTCAGAGGGTCTGGGAATAAAGTGGCTGCTGGCAGTAGTTAACATTGTCTTTGTTTCCCCAAGTTATGATACAAGACACATGTATTTTTTTTGTAATTAAAATGTAATACAATTTAGGGACAAATTGTATTCAAGGATAGTGCAGGTGGTTATCGACATCATTACTATTACCTGCTGGCTACAAACTAGTGACTTTAAGGACCAGATGGCCCAATCCCCCAGCAAGGTGTGACCAGGTTAGGGGCCACCCCCTAGAGCACCCCTGCTGGGGTTGAATATGAGACAATAGGTTTGTAGTTCTAACCGTCACTGAAAAAAGCTCTGGCACGGGTCCCTGCTTGTCCTGTGAAGAAGATGCTGGGAGGGTGACCCTCTTCTTTCTCAAAACCACCCCTCGGGCCTTGCAGGGGCTGGGTGGAGGGAAGCAGTGAGGGGGCCTCCATAGAAGGCCTGCCCAAGAAGAATGCTCCGAAGGGCTGCGAACGCCCAGGTGTCTCGCGTTCTAAACCACAAGAGGGAGCTCAAGAGCAAGGACAGCGAGCGCCTGGGAACCGCGTTCAAAGACCTGGCTCCTTTTCCTCGCCCGGTCCATGCCAACTTGTGTCTGTCTGAAGTGGCAACTGTCTTATTGTTCCTCACCTCACTGGGAATGATAGTGGGATTTTTTTTTTTGACATCAGAAGAATAATTGCTGAACAGAGCAAAGACCAGAGTGGGCCCAAAGGAAATCACGCAGTGGTGTTATAAAAAGTGGCCGTTTTTATGTGGCTTTTACTCTGAGGGAGGGAGGATGGGGAGGAGCAAGGGGAGTGAAGAGGGTGGCGCCTTGTGTGTCCCCCAAAGATGAAATCAGAGAAAATGAACTTTAAGCAGCAGAGATGACGGTCAGACGTGGGGAAGAACTGTCAGGCCCTCACATTCAGGCAGGGAGTGTGTAGAGTTTGGGGTCCCTTAGGAAGAGAATGCTCTGTGTGTGTGTGTATGGACTGATTGTTGGTGGGGGAGGGTCTCATGGCCAGTTAGGGCAGAGGGGGCAGGGAGAGAATTCCAATGTGCTCCGAAGGTCCCGTTTCTCAGCCACATCTTGAGCAAATATGACTCTATGGACTCTCACTGTTGCTTACTAGAAGGATTGCAGGAAGTGGGATGATTCAGTGCAATCTATCCCCGGTGCCGGAGATTCAGCTGAGTTCTCCACTAGCAGGGGGCCAGGCACAGGGAGCTGCTGTGTACACTGGAGGACTGGGAAGGTCTTGGCAAGCCTTCCAGGACTTGTGCAAGGGAGTGCTGATCTCTAAGGTCTCTCCTGCTGACAATGAATGTCCAGAGCAGTGTGGGAACTCCTCTTTGGAAATCATGTTCAGAGCTGATTTGTATTCTTTCAAAAGCAGCCACAGACATTTGGAATCAAATCTGGTGGATGAGTGCTTACTCCAACTCTCCAATAAGGACCAATTTGAATCAAAAAATGTAGGAGTTGGAAGATCTCCTGGAGCAGAGGTTCTCCAAGTATGGTCCCTAGATCAGCAGCATCAGCATCACCTAGGAACTTGTTAGAAGTGCAAATTCTTGGTCCTCCAGGCCCCCAGAACTGCTGAATCAACGTTGGGGTGGGTACCCAGTAATCTGAGTGTTAACAAGCCCATCAGAGGATTCTGATACACGATCAAGTTCTACAAATCAGAGATTTAGCCTTTTCTAGGTCACAAACTCTGGAAAATCAGATGAAACTGTAGAAACTTCCTCCAGAAAAATGTACATAAACAAATGTTCATATATATCTTCAAAGATTTGCATACAATTTCAAGGTACTTATTCTCTGGGCTAAAGAACCTCTGATCTATACAAAATTCTTCCTCAAAATGTTTTTCCATTTAAGAAGGATGGAAGCAGGGAGTAAACACCTGTGTGATTCATTGCAGGCGGAAGGTGGCGTTGTAGAAACAGATTTGTGGCATTTTGCCAGAGCAACTCTGAAGGGGGAAGGAGGTGTGAGGCAGTGGAGAGGGAAAGAGGTGCTTCTCTTCTTGAAGTTATAAATAAGATTATAAAACACCAATTGCTTTTCTTCCTCTGCAAGCCCAGGGTTCTCCGGATGCCTTAACCACCAACTATGTTGCTCTGCCAGAGTTACAGCTGCATCCAGTAATCACGGAACCCTAGGTCTTGGGATCAGGTTCTGGTTTCCTAGTTCAGCTCCATTTTACAGTTGAGAAAATACCTGCATAGGTACTGACTCTCCATGTCACACTGGGGCCCACATAGATGACAGGGAGTGTGGTGGGGCAGGAGATGGCACCATCTATTTAATCAGGCTTATTAGCACTAATGCAGTCCAGGAAGAGCCACTGCTGACTGCTCTCAGGGGGGAATGACATAATATATTTGTCTGATACGACCCTCACAACAACCCCATTCTCATTCAATAGATGAGGAAACTGGGGTGTACAATGCTATACAATGATTCTCAAACTTTCGGGAGCATTAGGTCCTCTGGACAACTTGTGAGAACAGACTTCTGGGCCCTACCAGTCAGTCTGAGGTAGAGTTCAAGAATTTGTATTTCTGGCTCGGCGCCTGTGGCTCAAGCAGCTAAGGCTCCAGTCACATACACCTGAGCTGGCAGATTTGAATCCAACCCAGGCCCACCAAACAACAATGATGGCTGCAACCAAAAAATAGCCGGGTGTTGTGGCAGGCGCCTATAGTCCCAGCTACTTGTGAGGTAGAGGCAGGAGAATCGCTTGAGCCAGGAGTTGGAGGTTGCCGTGAGCTGTGATACCATGGCACTCTACCCAGGGTGATAGCTTGAAGCTCTGTCTCAACAACAAAAAAAAAAAAGAATTTGTATATCTAACAACTTCCTAGCTTGGCTAGGCTGTTGATTTAGGATTGACAGCTAGCGGAAAAAATGGGATTGAGCTGAGATTAAAACTCAAGATATCTGCCTCATCAGACTCTCTGGTCCCAGGGTACCACACTTAATTGTTCAGTCACACTTCCTCTGGGGGCATCCCTAATATTGGAGAATTGAACAATAATGGCCACATGAACATGACTCTGTTTCCTAGCAGCGAGTGGGTCTGATGTCTTTAATATGGTTGGCTCAGTTTTGACAGGTCTATATGCATTCATGCTAACATTAATTCATTTATCTCATTAATTTACTTACCCTTCCTTTGAACAAACCTATACCAAGCACCTACTATAGCCTGGGTATTCAGTAAAAGTGCTACATCGGGTTCCTGGAGCTAAGAATTAATAAAATATAGTCTACAGCTAATAGGGAGACGCAGGGTATATGTAGGGGAGGGAGCAAGGAGGAGACAAGGCCAGAGCCAGACCAAATGCCTGGGTGGATGCTGCCAATTAGACTACAAAAAGTAGAGAAGATGAAGAGGCTCAATGCCCAGGGAGCTCTCAGTTAGCCTGGGAGGAGTTGGAGGGAGGGACCCAGGAACGGTAGACCAGGAGACAGAGGGAGAAGTACATGCACAGAATTCCAGCTGGTTGGGAAAAATAAGTTCTAGTTATTCCTACCCCACTGTAGGATGATTATAGTTAATAGTAATATATGATTTCAAAAATTACTAGCTAGAAGGAGGATATTGAGTGCTCTCAACACAAAGAAATGGTAAATGTTTGAGAAGATGGATATGCTAATTACCCTGATACGATCACTATTCATATATGTATCAAAACATATATATGTCAACCTAACACATTATTATCACAGACACAAGTCCACAGCCTTTGTCATTCCTTCCCATATAGTCTACACTTGAGAGGGCCTCCAACTAATGGCGAGAGGGTTTGTTTACCTGGAGCCCATCTGAGTCCAAAGACATTTTGGATGGGCGAATCACATTTTTATATTCATGAACCCTTTTTTTTTTGAGACAAGTCTCATGTTATCACCCTGGGTAAAGTGCAGTGGCATCATAGCTCACAGCAACCTCAAACTATTAGGCTCAAGTGATCCTCTTGCCTCAGCCTCCAGAGTAGTTGGACGTACAGATGCCAGCCACAACGGCTGGCTAGTTCTCTATTTTTGGTAGAGATGAAGTCTCACTCTTGCTCAGGCTGGTCTTGAACTCCTGAGCTCAAGCAATCCACCTGCCTTGTCCTCCCAGAGTGCTAGGATTACAGGCATGAGCCACCTTGCCCAGTCCTATGAACCTTTACAGGAATTTAGTATTCCTTCTGTTTCTGAGTGTAGATAACAAGCCACAATAGCATTCGCAGTATCATACTACCTGTGATTTTGTCACTGATGGAAATCATAGATGTCCTCATATCACATTTCAGTGGTAGCAGACATCTCCAAATATTATTTGTGTTCATAATTACTTTTAAATTAAATTATGGCACTTTATTAACTAGCAGTGAGAGCTTGTTATTTAGTTTGTTAATAAACATATATTACCCAGAGATATCAAATGGCAGCTCCATGCAGGGACTGTGTGGGTTTCCAACTGAGGAGAGTGGGTGGATAGTGTGCAGGAACCCACAGGGAAAGGGCCTGTGGGGAGAAGGCACTGAGAGCCCTAAGTGAATGTGAAGCAGGGGACACTGCAGGCTGGAGAAGATGGGAGTTACCAGGCTGGGAGCCCAGGGGCCATGGCCATAATACAGTAGCCCTGGGAGTGGGAGAGAGACATAGAACATGAACACAGGCAGATAAGGGGTCAAAGATGGCCGTACCAGACTTTCAGTTTGCACAGCCAGGAGCTGGGGTAGGAGACCGGGTGGTGGGGAGGAGGACCAGAGTGATCTTGTACTTTGGCAGGGCTCTTTAACACTCAAGAATTCTCAACCCCAGAACTCACAATACTGTCATTGTTTGCCATGTTCCTATAGATCCTTAAGGGATGTGAAATAGCTCACTGGTGATTGACCTTCTCTGCTCCTCCTCCCCTTCCCACCCAGGTTGCTGGTTCTGGTACTGAGACATTCCAAGACTTTGGAAACCGTCAAGATCCCTATATATGTTAGCTGGCATGAACCTGCTGCCTCCTCTTCCCCTTTAGAAGAAGACCCCGTGAGAGACCCAGATGGGGAGAGTCCAGCCCTTAAGGCAGGCGCCATTCTGCTGATGAACATGGAGGCAGGACAACTCACTAGTGGTAGAGGCAGACTTCCCAAAGCTGCAGCTGGGTCTTTGTGGAGTTTTTATGATTTGGGGGCCCCTGAAAAGTCAAGAAGGAGAAACGTTGGGTAGCTGAGGAGACAGCTGGGAAAGGAGGATGTGGGTGTGGGTGCAGGTGTTAGAGGGTCCCTGGGGCCATCTTGGGAAAGGGCAAATTAGAAAGAATCCTATGGGGGGTATAGAAGAGTGGGGGAAAGTGGGAAGAGGACCACAGCCTTGGGGTTTGGCTTTAGTGCCAGGGAAGCAGCAGGAGAGTCTCACCTTGACCTGGTCCAGCACCACCAGGGGCCCGTTAACGCTGCATACGGTCCTATAAGCTGGGGGAGGAGCAGGGAGTGAGTGAGGGTCTCCTCCAGAACCCCCCACAGAGGTATCCTCCTCCCCTCCCTCTGCACACCCCCACCTCCTTCTCTGACCAACCTCAGCCATCAGGGCCATTAGCTGTGACAGGGCCAGCCACCATTGCTGTGAGGGTCATGCCCCTGCCTGCCAGGCCCCCTGCTGCTCAGACACCTGCAGGAGGCTGGGGGAGGGCCAGGCAGAGGGAAGAGGCCTTTCTTAATCCTTGATGGGGCTTCCCCTCTGGCCTCAACCCCCACCTCACCCACTCCCTCCTCTCTGACTCACAGCATTTTCCAAAAGCTTCTGGTCCCCAGCTGTGGCCGAGAAGTGCCCTCTTCTGCCCCCTACCAGGACCCATTTCCCTCCACTCACCCACACTGATTGAGCAGGGTTTTGTAGGCCCTTAGTAAGAAAAGCAAGACTCTGCTCCCACCACAAGGCCCTGGTGAGACCCTGCCAGGGGGAGATGCTGAACCCCTCTGGCTCACTGGGTGCTCAGTGAGGGAGGGGAGGGAGCAAAGGGGTGAGGAGGAAGAAGCTAGGTCCAAAGACCTAGCAGCTGGAGACCCACAAACAGGAAATGAGCTCAGAGATTAGGTTAAACACCAGGAAGTACTTCCTAACCCCAGTGCCAGGGGCTCTAATAGGAGAAGCCATGGGCTGGCAGACAGGCAGCCTCCTCCTGGTTCTGCTAGGGGCCTGCCTGTTGGCGCAGTCCCTTGTCCACAGTCCTGGGATGCCATAGCTCTTCTCTGGGGTTCTTTGAGGCACCAGAGACACCTGATATGCAAGCACTGGGCAAGGCAGGATGGATGGATGTCTGTGAGGTTACTGGTTATTTCCAGGCTAGCAGGACCTCAGAGGGTAGAGTAGTCCAACCCCTCTTTTCACAACTGAGGAAAAAGGGCCCCGAACATGAAAGCCTTGCCCAGGGCCACACAGCACACTCTGGGTAGAGTTTCTCCTCAGACCACACTGCTAGACTCTCTTAGCCTCATACTTCCAGGCAAACCCCACCCAAGCCATGCCAAGCCAAAGAGAAATCAAAGCCTCTCCTTCCCCAGTCTGGGTGTCTGAGGTCGAACCCCTTATTTTTGTCTAATCTAAGCTCCTTTCATCAGGACTCAGGCCTGAAAGGTGATTCTTACGAAAATCTTTGCAAGGATCCTCCAAGGACCTTCAGAAGATTCAGGAGCTCAAGCAGATAAGTCCCAGAGCAGGACTCTCAACTCTCTGCCCTCCTCTCCCTCCCTACACCCATGAAGGAGGTGTCCTACCTTCCATCTTAGATGGGTTCTTCCCCTGCATCAGAAACCAGGCCCTAGAGATGACCTCTCAATGGGGTGAAGGGCCAGAGCCTCTCTCCTCTCTCTCTCTCTTCCCTCCTTTCTCTCTCTGTAGTCTTCCCATCAAGAATCCAGTGTCTCAGTCTTAAAAAAAAAAATACTCCCTCAGGCCCAGCCTTCTCCAGCTCCTGGATCACAGACCCCCTCACAAGCATGGTCTCCACTTGCTTACTTCCCCTCCCCACCTTCCCCCTCTCCTCCACCCTCTCTGCTATGGCTCTTGTGGCCTACCTTTCTCTCCAGACCACTGCTGGCCTCCAGATTGCTAAATCCAGAGCCTGGGTGCCCTGTCCTCTGACACCTGGGAACCTCTCCATCCTGCTTGGCCTCCCCTCTGGGAGCCTCCCCTCTGGGGATGTGCCTCAGCCTCCTTTGAAGACTTCTCTCTGGGTTAGGCCTTGGTATGCTGGAGGTCCTAAGACTGGGCCTGGCTCTGTTTCTGTCTCCTTCCCTATATCATCTGCTTCCTCCTTCCCTCCTCCCTTCCTTTCTTCCATTTACTTAATGCTTTCTGTGTACAGGGCTAGGCAAATGAAGGTGACAGATAAAACATGGAGCTGACAATCTAAAAGAGGGAATAAAGGGAAATAGTACAGTTACACCCTGCAGCGGGTCCTAAGAAGGGAACGATCAGGATGGGCGAGTGAGCATGGGCAGGAAAACCAGACCAGGTGCTCTTGGACGACAGAGAGAAGTACGGTGGGCACCTGTAGTTCCGCTACTCGGGAGGCTGAGGCAAGAGAATCACTTGAGCCTAGGAGTCTGAACTTGCTGTGAGCTGTGATGTCACAGCACTCGACCAAAGGAGACAAAGTGAGACTCTGTCTTAAAAAAAAAAAAATCTCCAAACAGCCCCCACACGCACACACCTGCTTACATGGTGCTTCCACAAAACTGTCTGAATTGTGTGGAGCAGAGTGGAGCAGGTGAGCCCAGCAGAAGAAGGAAGGAGAAGCATAGAGGAAGAAATGGATTGTGCAAATAGGGAGATGAGAGGTGAGTGGGGAGAGACCCTCGTTTTGATGAGCCTGGGGAAGAGCTGGCATCTTGCTGGCTCCATAGAGAAAGTAATACACCTGCCAAAAGGGCAGAGATGGAGGGGAGAAAGCAGCGAACCAGGATAAAAAGATGCATGGTGGGTGGGCCTGGTAGGGAGGTGGGGGTGTAGGAAGCAAGGACCCCCCCCCCCCAGGGGCCAGAAAGCTCCTGGGAATCATTTCCAATTTGGAGACAATTCCAATTCCAGAGAGGAGTCTTTCAACTTCCTCCCTCATTCACAGCGGGCTCCCCCCAATCTTGACAGCCCCAGCTTGAGAAATTCCCATTAACCCTGACATCCAACAACTCTATGGAGTGGGGGTTGGGGGGTAGAGGATGGATGGAGGATTATAGGATCCCCCCCCCCAACCACAAGGCTGGTCTGGAAGGAGCCCAGGGGCTGCTGCAAAGTGCTGGCAGCTGCAGGCCCCAGAGGGAGGGAGCTGCCTCCCCCAGGCCACCAGGTGGCCAGCATGAGGTCTCTAAGCCCCTATCTCTGAGCACACCAGCCTCATCTGTAAACTGCCTTCCCAGACTTCTGTCAGCCTGAATGCCTGGCTCTCAGTGGGCTTCATACAGAGTTGCTGAATGAGTACATCGCTTCACCCCTGGAGCCTGCATCGCAGGTAATCCACTTACAGGCTGCTCTGTTCAGCACTGGTCTATTCGTATCTTTCAAGACTCTGCCCTAGACTGGCTGCTGCCACCCTCAGGTCCTCTCCCCTCCGAAGGCCCATAGCACTACAGACTGGAACATTAGACACATTGTCTCTCCCCTCAGCCTAGGGCTCTGCCTTCCCTGTCAGACCAGACCAGATCTTTCCCTAGAGGCTTTCTGGTTTGGGCACAGCTAACATGGTGGCTAAGCCACAAAGGTGTCCTTGACTGGAAGGCAGCCCTTTTGTTTATATACCCGCAACTCTGAGTGTCTGTTGCATGGCCCAGAAAGTGGGCCAATTTCTCCTAGGGCACATCACAAATCAGGACAGTATCCTGTGGTACTCAGGGACTGTGGCCACTACCCAACCCTGGGAGGCACCCCTTGACCCTAGAGAGGGAAGGCAGAGGGCTGAATCCGGCGACCTTAGGGGCCCTCCTCCAAGAGGCCTTCCAGAGACTTTGCAGACACTCCCTCCAGCTGTTCTACCCACCCCCTCTATTGTCCTAGCTGACACTTTGGGTTGCACTTTGGACTGCTAGCTGGTGGAGCGCCTCCCTGCCCCCACCTCTCTACCGCCTTCCCTGTCAAAGGCTCAGCGGGGCTCCCGCGCGGCCCACTAATTAGCGCAGCCCAGCCACACCTGCAGCGTCCTGGGAGCGGGCTGAGACAGGCACCCATGCGTGAGGCCAGGGTGGGGGCAAGCCAAGGGCAGCAGGTCCTGCACCTCCTCCCTGATCCCGCTGTAGGGATTAGGGAAGGGAGGGCAGGGGCTGGAAGCTGAGGGCTCTTAGAATCAGCCCAAGACCCTGCTGGTCGGACTCTCCTAATGTAACTCCCTCCTCTTTCAGTTGAGGAAACTGAGGAAGGCAGCAAAACCAGTGATGTGGTGCTCAAGCCTCTGGCTGATGTGCCCTGGCTCTATCCCTCCACCAGGATGCCAACTTGACCTTCCTAACCTGTCTTATGCTGGACACTCCTCCACCCCAGCCTAGCCCTGCAAGAACAGATCTCCAGGCCACCTCCTCCCCAGGAGCCTTGGGAAGGCTCTGGCTCCCTGGGAGGCAAAGGGGCTCTTTTTTCCCAGGGTGGATATTGCTGGGGGTTCACTCCCCATCCTGATTCTACCCCTAGCATCCTCCTTTTCTTTCTTTCTTTTTTTTTTTTTTTGAGAAAGGGTCTCACTCTGACACCCTGGCTGGAATGCAGGGACAACTAGAGTGCTGTGGCATCATCACAACTCACTGCAGCCTCAAACTCCTGCTGCGCTCAAGCGATCCTCCTGCCTCTGCCTCCCCAAGTAGCTGGGACTAAAGGTCACTCAACTATGCCCGGATGATTTTTTCTATTTTTTAGTGGAGACAGGTCTCACTCTTGCTTTGGCTGGTCTGTTGACCTCAAGCAATCCTTCCGCCTCCCAGAGTGCTGCGATTACAGGCTGGAGCCACCTACCCTGGCCCTGCCTTCTACTTTCTGGCCAGTCCTCTCTCAGCAGATGAAAGCACACCTCTAAAGGCTCAGACCTATTAGTCCCCCTCTTCCAGGAAAGGAAGACTCATTCAAGCTCCCTGGGTTCACCTCCTCCCAAAGCCAAACTAGCCCTGGTGCCTCCTGGCCATCTAGCACCCCCAGCTCCCCTCTTCTGTCTCTGCAAAGCTCTCCTGCCTAAGAGTGCTTAGAGTCTCAGGGGAGGGCCAGTCTTCAGAGGAGGACAGAGAGGGACACAGCAGTCCTGCCTCCAGCCTACTAGTTGCTGGTTCTGTGCCTATCTCTGCTCCCAGGGAGAGGCCCCAGCACCTGAGCGGGAAGGGAGGCAATAGGAGAGACACAGAATGTGAAGTGGGCTCCTGTTGGTGGCAGGGTGTTGGTACTAGGTTGGGCTAGGTCCTGGGTGCACCTCCTCCCTGAGGAGGTCTGGTGTGTGGCTAAAGCAAAGGCATTGGTGCGAGTAAGGCCTGAAGGGCTCCCTGCATTAGATGACCTTTGCTCTGGGTCAGCCATCAGAGTCACCTCACACCCTAGCAAATGTGGTGGACACTGCCTGCCTGTCCCCTAGACTAGTATTTTCCCTTGTGCTAAGGGCATGTTGATTGTAAATAAGGGGCTGGTTGGGAGGGAACTGGATAGAGGCAGCTCCAGGATTGGGTTGTCCTGGCCAAAGAAAGGGAAGGAGGAGGAGGCAGAGGCGGCAGCATGTTGGGGTAAGACTGTACCTACACGCTCCCTGGGAGGGCAGATTCCAGGGTGAAGGGAAGCAGAAGGTCCAGATCCTACACCCTAGTCAGCTCCTGGCACCTCTCTTGAGCCCACAGTTGGGAGGGCGGTGAGGAGTCTGGTCTCTGGACCCAAGGTGGGGGCCTACCCACTGAATATTTCTGGGCCACAGTGACCCCAGGACAGTCTGGACCTCCCACTGTGGGGCAAGGCCTGCAGGGCCTGCTTGAAAAATCTGACTCCACCCCATCCTCACCATTCTCCCTGATGGAATGTACTCCACCCCAGCACCTGCCTCAGGCCTCAGGAGGTGCCCCAGACCCCAGGGTCCAGCGCTGTGCCTGCTCCCTGGATCTCAGCCCTCAGCTGCAGGTTCACTCAGTTTATTCCATCTCCTCTGCTGGCCTGGACAGCCACAGGAGGGAGGGAGGCAGACTGGCTGTGTCAGGCTCACCTCTCCTCAGCCCACACACACTCTGCCTCTGCTTAGCTGCCAGTGGCCAGACTGGTTTACTCCAGTGAGCTGGGCTGTCTGAAAATTCACTGACCCAGGGAGAGTGACCTTGGACAAGGAGATGAGGGGGTCCCACTACTCCTCTGGGCTTTGCCTCCATCTGGATTTGGCCAACCTCTGCAGGACATGCATAGGAGCCACACACACAGGGCCTCCCTACACTAAAACTGACCAGGGTACACCTATGCCTGGACGCTGCCCTCACCCCAATTGTATATATGCACACTACCACACTTGGACCCGTGACATTGCCAAGACATTCACATGTGCTCTCCAGAGAGCACACATGCATACACACAGCCAGCGACATCACACACAGAGGCCCTGTTTCCTCATGCTGAGCCACACTCACCTACTCTACAATGCCAAGCACGTCACTCCAAGTACACCTGCCCATACACTTCCTCATGCTAAGTGTTCTGGTGCACATTCCTCAACACACACGTTTACATAGGAGCATGTGTGCGCGTGCACGCACACACAGAAATCTCTTGGGGCACCTGGGAGCTCTCTCTGGACTTGGGGTGTTAGAACTAGATCGAGGTGATGATAGTCCTCTCCTGTGGGGTAGCCTGGGTTGGGGACCTCCCTCCCTTATCCTACAGAGATGGCCTCCTTGTCCAGGTGGCCCCACTATATCACTCCACTGGAGTCTTGGTCTCCCTAGGTCTCAGGTTCCCGTCTTTGTCTAAGGCAAGAAGCCAGGGCTGGGGACCCAGCAGCCACTCCAGTTCCCCGCCCCTGACCTTACCCATGCAGGGTGTCATACTCACTGACACGGGGATGGGTGATATAGTTTCGGGCAACTGCCTGCATGTGCTCTCGGTCTGAGCCCAGGTCGCAGTCACTGCTGGGGAATCTCCCAGGCCCACTGTCTACCTCCATGGCCATGGTGCAGGATGGTCTGGGAGACAACTCCCTGAGCCTGATGGTGGCAGCTCTAAGACTTCTTCGGCCCAGCTGGAGCTGGAGAGAGCTGCCTAGCCTGCCTCTGCCACCACCTGCCCCTCCCCTCTCCTCCCACTTCCTTTTCTCCTCCTCTGGGTTGACTGTAAACAGCAAACCCAGTGCTCTAGCTGAGAAGTTTTTTCCCCACACCCAGGCTTTCCAGATTTGGGAGGGGCCCAGCCACCTGGGAGTGGCAGAGGGGAAGGCTAGCTTTCTTCAGCCTCTGTGCTTGGCTGTTCCCCTGCCCCAGGCAATTCACTTCCTCCCTGTGGAATTTCAGATGCTCTCAGTCCCCACCACCACCACCACCCCTCACCACAACTCTTTCTGGTGTCTGTCCCACACCCAATTTCTGGCAGGCTGCCTTCTCACTGTCCTCCCAATCTGCCCTCACCCTTGCCCTGACTATATCTGGGTATTTCTTTCCCCATACAATTCCATCATCATCTTTTTTGAACATCTATAAAGAACCGTTTCCTGGCCAACTTCAGTGCCACCTACAGGAAAACTTTCCTGGATTCTCCAGCACCTGGGAATCACCACACATCTGGTCTCTTTCCTATGTCATGCCCTTTAGGGGAGGCTTCTCTTACCCCTGCCAAAGGGCTGTGAGCTCCGAAAAAGCTGAGCCTTGTGTCTCCTCCATCAGACCTGGGTCTTCTTAAGCCTTTCTATCTCATACTATTGAGAGCTTCTTGAGAACCAGGATTGGTCTCTCTCTACCTTATCTTAGGATCCTGTCTCACCTACTATTTACCTCCAAGGTCACATAGGGCAGGCCTGCCCTGCCTTTTTCAACCCATGGGAGAAATTACAAGTGAAGCTCCAGGTATTACATGTACAAGTCAAGCTATGTCCCTCACCTCTGCTTCCTGGAACCCCCTTCATGTCAGGTGGCTAAAGGAGACGTGCTTTCTCCTGGCCAGTGGAGTGTGGCACAGGGCTGCTGGTCTTGGCAGGGTAGACACTGGGTGGCAGCTAGACCTGCCCAACCCAAAGTCTTCCTGGTCCCTGGCTGCTCCCATGTGTCATTCCAGACTCAGGATTTCCCACATTTCTGAGCTCCTCCCCACACTATGCCACCCCAGTAGAGGGAAAGGCTGGAGTGTAGTTGTCTAGGGATCCCTGTCCCCCAGCACCCACTCTGGGTGACTCAGGGCAGCCAATTTGAAACCAAACCAGCAGCTACTGTGTTTCCCACAGCAGACTGGAGCAGTCTTTGCTTGTCTTCTCTGCCCACATAGTCAGCCTAAATCTTCCGGTCTGAGGACCCATTTCATGTCTCTCGTCCCTCTCTCGCAATTCCCATTCTTTCAAAGAACTCTCCGGTTGGGAGCAGGGGATATATGTGACCATAAAGGGGCAGCACAAGGGAGATCTTAGTGGTGATGAATAGTTCTGAATCTTGATTGTGTTGGTGGTTCCACGAATCTACACAGATGATGAAATGATGTGGAACAGTTCACACACAGCACTGATGTCAATATCCTGGTTCTGATATTATACTCACTATAAGTTAGATGCAACCCTGGGGGAAATTGGGTTATGGGTACATGGAAGGCCAGGCGTGGTGGCTCACACTTGTAATTGTAGTACTTTGGGAGCCCAAGGCAGGCAGATCACTTGAGGCCAGGTGTTGAAGACCAGCCTGAGCAACATAGTAAGACTCTGTTACCATAAAGAAAAAAAAGAAAGACAGAAAAGAAGAAAGAAAGAGAAAGAAAGGAAGAAAGAGAAAGGAAGGAAGAAGGAAGGAAGGTAAGAAAAGAAAGAAAGAAAGGAAGGAAGGAGAGAGAGAGAGGAAGGAAGGAAGGAAGGAAGGAGGGAGGGAGGGAGGGAGGGAGGGAAGGAAGGAAGGAAGGAAGAAAGGAAGGAAGGAAGGAAGGAAGGAAAGAATCAGCTGGTGTCCTGGTGTCTTGGCACAATCCTGTTGCCTCAGGCTGAAGCAAGAGGATCACTTGAGCCCAGGAGTTTGGTGTTGCTTTGACCTGTGATGATGCCACTGCCACTGCACTCTAGGCTGGGCAACATGAGGGAGACGCTACCTTAAAAAAAAAAGGGTGGTGCCTGTGGCTCAAGGAGTAGGGCACCGGTCCCATATGCCGGAGGCGGCGGGTTCAAACCCAGCCCCGGCCATAAAAACCACAAAAAAAAAAAAAAAAGATGCACAGGACTTTTTAGTCCTATCTCTGTAACTTCTTAGAAATCTAGAATTATTGCCAAATAAAAAGTTAAGTAAAAATGTCTTGAGCAAAAAAACAAACAAACAAAAAAACCCAATTTTTTTTAAGGGCTTCCCGTTGCGGTGTTTGTGATGGGTAGGCCCTCTCTAAACATGGGTGGTCTTGCCTGGGCTTAACCTTTGATGCCCTCTCTTCCTCTTTCTGGTTCCTTTATTTTTCATCCTCTTCAAGGTGGCAACGTTTCCCCCTCTCAAGTATTTTTATGTTTGAAAGAGGAGCTTACAAAGGGCAACACTTAACCAAAGAATCAGTGTTGGTGCAGAGGGATCTGGGCAGCCCTACTGATGGAGAAGCCAGGTGTCTGCTGCCCCGCAGGAGTTCGTGCCCCAGAACCTGCTTTTGCCTGCTCCCATTTGAGGTCCCCTGACTCCTGGCCCATTTTCCCTCCCAGTGATGAGAGGAGAGGAAGGGGTTGAGGGGCCAGTAGAGGGGCTGCAGGGACGCTGTTTCCCTTCTTGTCATTGTTTCCTTTTATTCAGTGAGACACACATGCGCGCACACACCATACACACTGCACTCACACACACTACTGCAGGACCAAGGCCATCTGGTCGCGAGTCTCTGAGCTAGGGACAGTGGAGAGGGCATGTGGCTGCCACCCCTTCTCTCTGGGGCCTGCTCAGCGCAGTCCGCTGGGGCACAGGAGACTGGGAAGGTGCTGTGCTTGGGACTCAGTGTCGCACAGGGTGGGAGTCTTAAGTGTTAGCCTTCTTGGCGCTGCCGGCGCTGCCTACTTTCCGCTCTAGCCAGCCGTAGGGCTCGAAGGCCGAGAACCCCAGTTCATAACCAGCAGGCAGGTCCAGGAGCGGGGTTGAGGAAAAGCAGATGGCTGGCAGAGGGGGTGGCAGCGGAGGGGACGCTGAGGCCGAGGGCAGCGGGTGAAGGCGTGGGGAAGAGTTCCTGGGGTCACCCAAGGAGGTGCCCCTGTGGCCAGCAGGTAGGCTTGGCAGGCCAGGGGTCAGCGCCAGGAGGCTGGGGGCTCTGGGCACGGAGAGCAGCCGGCCCTGCTCCAGCAGCCGCAGAATGTTGGAGGTGGCAAATGCCTCGGAGGCCGAGGAGGACGCCCGCTTTTCCAGGTCTCTGCTCTGGTCTTTCTTCTGCTTGGTGCGGCGATTCTGGAACCAGACCTTCACCTTGGGGCAGAGGGTGGGGAGTGAGTTTTGAGAAGGGAGAGGGGACAGGCAAAGCAAAGTGGGGTCAGGGAAGAGGAGAAAGGAAAGGAAGGGTGTGGGGCCGGGCAGGTGGTAGAGAGGGTGGGAATGGGGTGCAGGGTGGAGTGAGAGGGAAAGAAGAGTAGAGAGTTGTTAAGGTATCCCCACAATCAGCCTGCTCTGGAGAGCTGATTAGGGACCCTGGTCCCCTGAATTATGAATGCCCCTCTGCTGCTAACACTGACTCTGGCCTGGGATGGAAGAATGGGTTAACGGACAGAGGATGGAGTTTGGGACATACTTGAAATCCTCTTTTGGCCCACGCATCCTCTGCTCTTAGCCAAGTTCATGGCCTCAGCCACACATGTGTGTGTACTGGAGACTCCCAACTCTACCTCAGCTTAGGGCTCTGGGCCGAGATCTGGGTCACATATCCCATGGACATCTCAAGAACACCCCAGACCCCACATGCACAGACCAGCTTTGCTCCCTTACACAGGGGCCTCTCCCTGAGTTCCCTCTTCTGTGGTGGCCACCTTCATTTACCTGCACAGAAAACTGGGGGAACCCCTCAAGAGCTCCCCACTCCATTACTGAGTGCATTCTTCTCTCCCTTTGCTCGTTGACTGGGACCATAGCAGCTGTCTCTACAATAGCGCCTCTCAATCCTGGTGCCCACAGAAGCCACCTGGGGGGCTTTAAACCTCTAATTCATTCCTACTCTCAGACCAATCAACTCTAAATGGGGATGACTGAGACCCAACTCTAGTTATTAAAGCTCACCAGGTGAGGAAATCAGTGCTCTAAAGGTCTCTCTACCTCAGGTCCAAACGCTAACATCTGCAGAACTGTGGTAAGCAGAAAAATGGAAGCCTCCAGCTCACAGCTTATCCTGGCTCTGACTGACACGTGTGTGGCCACCCCAGCCTGTTCATACTCTGCAAATAGCCCCCATGGCTGCTTCTCGAGCATAGAGTTCCAGGTAATATCTGTGGTCTGCCCTTGTAAGGACTGACTTGGGAAAGGCAGGTGCTGAAAGTGGGCTCAGGGCCATTTGGCAGGGAATGCTGAAACCCTGGTCACCCGGGGAGCCATCTAGAAGGTAGGCACAGGCTCCTGGCAAGCACAACCCCTTGGCTTTGCTGAGTCCTTATCCCATGAAGAGGAGTATGAACAGAGGAGGGCCAAAGTGCGGCCCTCTGAAGCATGGGGCCTAGGGTAAGACCAGGTGCCCACTTAAAAAGATCTCTGCCCTTGATGCCACTTGCCCTCCAATCTTGGGAAGGGGGCAGGAGCCTGAGTTGGAGCACCCTCCCTTCCAGTGGCTGCACTGGGAGGTGGGAAGAGTGGGCAAGGTCCTTCCTGTGCAGATCCCTCCTTGGGGAATCCCTTGGGGAATCAAGGCTCCTCTGATTAAGGAAGCAGGGCTGGGCTGGGAGAGAAGATGAAATTTAAGCCAGGTGTGAGTTCAGTGTTTTAAAGGAGACTGTATTGAGCTTGAATAACCAAAAGTGGCCAGAAAGCTAGGAGATCTGCCTGAGGTTGATTGCTTCATTTATTCATTCACTCAACAAATATGCGTAGGGTGCCTCCTACATGCCAGGCACTGCTCTAGGCTGGGGAAGTCAGTGGGGACAAAGCAAAGCAGACCCTGACCACGTGCAGCAGACAGAGGAGCAACAAATAAAAGCCAACACACATGTCTGTTCATTGGCAATAAGGGCTTTGAGTGGTGTTTCTCAAATGTTTGTGCCCACCTTTTAAAGTTTCCAATTTTGTCGTGGACCAATATTTTTGTAAAATAGAATTAAAATGACTTACCAGAAAGATTGTTATATACATTTCTAAAAACTTATTCTCCATTTCTGTACTTGTCATGGATAGAGAACAGTTTGCGGGCTGGCACTGGCCCATGTACCACACTTTGGGGGGCACTGCTTTAGAGAAAGTGACAGGATGGGAAGTGGGACAGGAGGGGGTGACTTTTATTAACGGGGTAGCAAATATAGGCTCTCTGAAGAGGGAGCATTTGAAGAAGACATCAATAAGGGATGGTCCAGAAAGATTGAGCCCAGACTGGCTAAAATCTATGACCAGGAAGAATAAAACTCTTTTCTGTCACCCCTGGAACCCGACTGCTCAGTGAGGTGGTCCCACTAGCTCCTTGGGGACTGTGGCTGTGCACAGGGCTTCATTGAAGCTTCCTGACCTCTTTGCCAGGCTAGCACCTTCCCCTCCTATGACCACAAGCCAGGCAGCACCTCCAGGCACCAGTGAGTCTCAGTTTCTCAACTTTAAAATGGGGACATAGCACACACCTATAATCACAGCTACTAGGGAGGCTGGTGTGGGAGGATCACCCCTTGAGCCTAGGAGATCAAGTCCAGCCTGGGCAACATACAAAGATCCTATTTCTTTCCTTTTCTTTTTTTTTTTTGAGACAGAGTCTCACTATGTTGCCCTCCATAGATGCAGGGGCATCACAGCTCACAGTAACTTCAAATTCTTGGGCTTAAGCAATTCACTTGCCTAAGCCTCCCAAGTAGCTGGGACTACAGCCACCCACCACAATGCCCGGCTATTTTGTTGTTGTAGTTGTCATTGTTGTTTGGCAGGCCCGGGCTGGGTTTGAACCTGCCAGCCCCGGTGCGTGTGGCTGGCACCCTAGCTGCTGAGCTATAGGCACCGAGCAAAAGACCCCATTTCTAAAAGAATAAATAAATAAAATGGGGACAATAAAACTGAGCCATTGTGGAGTAAAAAAAAATGCATTGTTCCTGGCCCACACAAAATGTGAGTTGTTACTATTTATTGCTCACTTCCTCTGTTCCTAGCTCTGAACTAGAGAGAAGGGGGACACAGATGGTTCCTGCCCTCAGGGAGCTGAGGGTCTAGTAAAGATTGCGCTAACTCACTCCCAGAACACAGAGGGCAATTCGGTGCACAGCCTGTGGCAGGAATAATGGGTGACTGATGAAGAGTGATAAAGCATTTAGAAGATGTTCTGCCATTCATCCCATCTTCATGATGCTCTGTGTATAGCAAGGAGAGGTGGGCGTGGGCTGGTGTTGGGTTTGGAAGTCTCCAGAGAACTTAGGCCCCAGAAGGGGAGGAGAGGAAAAGTCAGAGGCAGATGGAGCAGGGGCATCTATGGGTCAGGCCAGGAATTCCCAACCCTGGCTGCATATTGGACTTACTGAGCTGATGCTCAGGCCCCACCCCACACCCCTTAAATCAGAATCTCTAGGGGAAGAGGCATCAGGATTTTTGTAGAGCTCTGTAGGCGATTCCAATGTGCTATCAGGATGGCAAATATCAATGATGGGAGTGTGAAGGCCTACCTCTCTGCTTCCCATCATCAGACCCACAGTTCCTAGGGGGTTGGTTCTTAATGCCCAGCAAACATGGGGCAAACTGAAGGAGACACAGGCTCAGAGCCTTCTGAACTTGTTCCTCCTCCAAAATCCAAAGTTTTGGTCCTTTACATCTCTCAGGAAAGCATTCCTAGCTGACCCCATAGAGTGGTGAGGCCAGTGCATGTCCTGGGATGTCCCCCTCCCCTTGTCTTCTCAGTGCTCTGTGTGGCCTCCCTGTAGGCTGCCATCTTCATACCCTGGAACTCAGTGAATACTTCACCCTTGCCCCTCACCCCTGACCTTTTGCTGGGCCACTTTGTAGCCCATGATATACACCAGGGGAGGGGCGTGGTGTCCACTTGGCTGGCAGGACTAGAAAGGCATCCTTTAAAGCCTGCTTCCTGTGACTATGGGCACATACTTAATCTGAGATGAGTGGTACCCACGTGTCTAGGATAGCTCTGGCTTTTGTAACTCGCACCAAGAAGACATCATCTATTCTGCTGTTCCAGAAGAAGCCATCTGGGGCAGAGGTGGGCATGAGGCTACGGACAATTGCTGAATGGCTGGAGTGACTTATCCAAGCTAAGTGTCATTCTGTCAGAACTGGGATGCAGCAGTTTGTCCTCCATTTGAAGACACCCCAGGCCAGCCACAGGAGGGGCGTCCCGAGCCAGTCTCTCACCTTCCCCCTCTCTGCAGCCATGTCCTCTTTCCTATGTCCTGTTCAACAAATATCAAGCATTTGATATATGTGCATGCCAGGCATCAGTGGGTGCTGAAAACACAAAAATAAATAAAACCCTATCTTGCTGCACAGGGCTGTCAGACACCAGCAGTAGGGCATGGGCTTGTTAGTAGTGTTATGGTAAGTGGTTTTAAAGGAAACAAACAATATAGTACATAAGAGCTGAGATCAGACAATCCTGGATTCAGTTCTGGTTCCTCTAACTAGCCAGGTGACTTCATGCAAGTTATTTAACTTCTCGGTGCTTCAATTTCCCCATCATTAAAATGGGGGTCATACTAATGCCTCCTCCTAAGTTTGTTGTGATGACTCCATAAGCTAACAGCCGTGGACTTAGTAAAGTGCCTGGCAGATATTGAAGTCTTTTATTTATTTATTTATTTATTGAGACAGAGTCTCAAGCTGTCACCCTGGGTAGAGTGCCATGGTGTCACAGCAACCTTAAACTCTTGGGCTCAAGTGATTCTCTTGCCTTAACTTAGCCTCCCAAGTAGCTAGGACTGCAGGTGCTCACCACAATGCTCGGCTATTTTTTGGTTGTAGTTGTCATTGTTGTTTAGCAGGCCCGGGCTGGATTCGAACCTGCCCTACCCACTGAGCTATGGGCACGGAGCTTATTGACATCTTTTAAGCGGCATGGTGATCACACATTAGCTGCTCAGATTTTCTATAATCTCATTTCTGCTCATTTTTCTATAATCCAGCGATTCTCAGACATTTTGTGCATTAGCATCACCTGGAAGGAAAAATGTAATGTTGTGGGGTCTTCCCTAGGAATCTGATTCGGAAGCTCTGGATGGAGGGTGGCACAGGTATTGTATGTACAGAGAACCCTGGGGAGTTCTACATGCAGGCGGTCTACAAACCATGCCTTGGGAGACACTGCTTTAATCAAACACCAAATTTTCTTTTTTAAAAAAAGCATGGTGACAAGGCATATCAGGAGGTTTCTAAAACTAAGGAGAACTGAACTAAGTGGGGCTGTCCCTGTTCTCTGACATGGAGAGAGGAGACCTCAGTGCATGCCACTTGGAGGGACACAGGTGTGTGGAGGGTTCTCCTGAGAGTTGCAAGATGGAGCTCCCTGCCTGCTCTCTGGGGCAGCCAACACAGCCTCCACTGCACAGCCACATGTCTGGGCAAGGCCGGGGACAGAAGTCTGCTGCACCCTGTCTCATTCACGGATCCTCCCTTGGTGGACCCTTTATCCTGCAGAGTCCTGCCAGTGCTGTGGGGTGGAGGAAAGAGCTTCACCATTCTACCCATGCAGTCCTGTGAGTGGGCTTCCGATTTAAATGTGCAGACAGCTGAATTGGCCACATAGAGATTAAGGAGAGGCTAGGAATGAGCATGGGTTCTGAGTAAGTTCCATGTTTTCTCTGCCTGAATTAGGACCATGCCTGGGTCTTGTTGGTATCTGGAGAAGAGGGTACAGATGCTGGATGGCAGCAAGAAAAGGGGTAAGAGAGGAAAGGAGGGGAGGGGAGGGGAGAGGAGGAGAGGAGAGGGAAGCAGACACTCAGAGAGATGCGGGGCAGGCTGTGCACTCAGTGAAGCACAGGGGCAAAGACCTGTGAGCAACTGGTGCTGAAGCCCTTGGGTCCAAGATAACCTTTGGCTTTTAGTCTCTACTGACCTGGGCTACACTATGGTTCCTGTTCTTGATTTCCACAAGATCATGCCTCCTTTTGTTAATTCTTTAGGAGTCCATCTATTATCTGAGGGCACCTGATGGATCTCTTATCCTTTCCTCTAAGAGATCCTGGACAAAGACCCTCAGGTAACTCAAGTCAGAGAAAAACCAGCCCCCTCCCCATCCTTCCTAATATCCCCCCTTGATCTAATACTGACCCAAGACAAAACTTTTGACTATGCACTCTTATCCTCTGTGAGCCCTTCTCCAGAGGCAGGCAGCCTGGCCCTCTGTAAAATGCCAGTCTTCTCATGACACAACCCTTCAAGGCATTATCATGCTCTCTAAGCACTACATGATCTGGCCTATGTACTTACCCTACTACCTTCTAGCTCCAACCACAGTAGCCTTCTGATGCTTCTAGAACATTCTGTGCCAGTCCCCCTGACCTCCTGCCCCCCAGGTCTTCACAGTAACCCTCTGCCTTGACTTCTGAACATCTGGCTCCTCTTCTGGCTATCTCTTCTCTATTATTCAGGTCTAAGATCAATGTCATTTCCTCAAAGACGCCTTCCCTGAATACCCTAATAAAAGAATTCCTATGGGGGGTGGCGCCTGTGGCTCAGTGGGTAGGGTGCCGGCCCCTTATACCGAGGGTGGCCTGTTCGAACCCAGCCCCAGCCAAAATGCAACAAAAAAAGAATTCCTAGTCTCTATTATGCTACTCCATTTTATCTCCCTCTCAATGCTTATCATTCTTTTTCTTTTTTCTTTTTTTGAGACAGAGTCTTATTATGTCGCCCTCAGTAGAGTGCCCTGGCGTTATAGCTCATAGCAATCTCAAACTCTTGGACTCAAGTGATTCTTTGCCTCAGCCTCCCAAGTAGCTGGGACTATATAGATGCCAGCCACAACACCTGGCTTTTTTTTAGAGATGGGGTCTTGCTATGGGGTCTTGCTCTTGCTGAGGCTGGTCTCAAACTGGTGAGCTCAGGCAATCCACCTGCCTTGGCCTTCCACAGTGCTAGGATTATAGGTGTGAGCCACCATGCCCAGCATCCATTCTTTTTTTTAAAATGGAGACAGGGTCTTGGTCTGTCACCCAGGCTGGAACTCTTGGGCTCAGGCGATCCTCCCACCTCCTGAGTAGCTGTACCTGGCTAATTTTTAAAGTTCTTTGTTTGTTTGTTTTTTATGGAGACAAGGTCTCACTGTGCTGCCCGGTGCTTCAGCCTCCCAAAGTGCTGGGATTATAGGTGTGAGCTATTACTTATCAATCTTGAAAATGCTGTTTTATAGATGTAAGCTACAGGAGGGCAGGTGCCTGGTCTGTTGTGTTCTATGCTGTATCTCTAGTGCCTAGAACAGTATCTGGTACATAGAACAGTATCTGGTACATTCAACAATATTTTTGAACAAAAGTATGTGTGAACACTAAAGATTCCATAGAATTCTAGCTATATAACCTTGGACATGTTAATTATCCTCTCTGTGGCTCAGTTTACTTAAATGGGGATAAGATCACCCATAAAGGCTCGGCTCCTGTAGCTCAGTGGTTAGGGTGCCAGCCACATACACTGAAGCTGGTAGGTTGGAACCTGGCCTGGGCCTGCTAAACAACAATGACAACTGCAACAAAAAAATAGCCTGTAGCTACAGGTGCCTGTAGTCCCAGCTACTTGGGAGGCTGAGGCAAGAGAATCGCTTAAGCCCAAGAGTTTGAAGCTGCTGTGAGCTGTAAAAAAAAAGATTACCCATAACGTCATCTTCTTCTAAAGCTTAAATGACCTAATGAATGTGCTTACTTTAAATCTTGGGCAAGCTATTTAATTTTTCTGTGCCATGTTTTCATCTTCTTTGAAGTAGAAATAATAAAGACCTATTGTAGTATGTTTTTGTTTTTGAGACAGAGTCTCATTATGTTATCCTCAGTAGAGTGCTATGGCATCACAGCTCACAGCAATCTCAAACTCTTGGGCTTAAGTGATTCTCTTGCCTCAGCCTCCCAAGTAGCTGGGACTACAGGTGCCCACCACAATGACTGGCTATTTTTTGTTGTAGTTGTCAGCTCTGGTGAATGTGGCCGATGCCCTAACCACTGAGCTATGGGCGCCTAGCTAGCATAATATATGTTTGTGATATGTAAACTGGTTGATAAAACAAAATTTTTATCAGAAAACAAAAAATATGTTTGGTCTTTTTGGGTTCCTGGTATACAACTCTTAAAACCCTTAGAATATTTTGAGTGATAGGAGTGTCTTTTTTTACTTCTAACAAGGCCTTTTGAATTATACATGAATTTTATGCTGTGAGGTGACCCAGGGTGGATCTCTAGTTTCAAGATGGTGGCCAGTTCCAGAAAGGCCAAACATGCGACAGAAGGGTGAAAATTTTCAGCCTCCCTGCTAGACAAGGAAGGGGAGAAGGCTAGAGATTGAATTATAAAAACTCCTGAAGGATCAGACCCAAGTGTTGGGGCAGAGTGGGAACCTGGAGAGGACAGGGCAGCCCCATGGCCTCCCTCTTATATGGCCCTGTCTGCCTCTCTTCCATTTGATTGTTCCTGATTTCCATCCTTTACAGTAAACCAGTCATGGAAGCTCACACCTATAATCCTACAACTTTGGGAGGCTCATGCAGGAAGATTGCTTAAGGCCAGAAGTTCAAGACCAGGCTACACAAGAGTGAGGCTCAGTCTCTAAAAAAAAAATAACAGAAAAATTAGCCAGGACACGTGGCATGTGCCTGTAGTTCCAGCTACTCGGAGGGAGGCTGAGGCAGGAGGATTGCTTGAGCTCAGGAGACTGAGGTTGCAGTGAGCTATGATATTGCCACTACCCTCTAGTTGGGGTGACAAAGTAAGACTCTGTCTAAAAAAACTAAAACAATTAAAAAAACCCCCTGTAAGTGAAGTGTTTTCCTGAGTGCTGTGGGTCATTCAAGTGCAGCAGTTCTCAACCTGTGGGTCACGACCCACAGGAGCTATAATAAAGGGCCGCAGCATTAGGAAGGTTAAGAACCACTGTTCTAGTGAATTATCAAACCTGAGGAGGGTGACCTAGGAACTCCCAAATTTAGGGTCATTGATTGAGAAGCACAGGGCTGGCACCTGGGATTTGTGACTGGCCTCTGCTGTGGCACTGTCTTGGGAGACTAAGCCCTTAACTTGTGGGGTCTTTGCTAACTCTGGGAATTAGTAACAGAATTGAATTGTTGGACATTCCAGTTGATGCCAGTGAACTGGAGCACTGTCTGCCTATGGTATTGGAGCAAACACACTATACATTTGGTGTCAGAAGAGAAACCTTGCTCCTATCTCACAGGCTGTTCTGTGGACTAAACTAGTTAGAATATGTCAAGCCCTTAGAACAGGGCCTGGTGCATAGGATGCTTTCAATAAATGTTGGCTGTACATTACTTATACTCTCTGCACACCCCCAGGCTTGGGAAATGAGAAAAGAGGGTGGCGAGCAATAATAAGTGAGCTGAGGACTTGCTGAGGGCTTACTGTGTGCCCACTGAGTGCTGGGCTCCCTGGGCAGGCCTGAAGAGCAGGTGTGGCCTTTAAACACATTCTTGTCCTTGGGAAATGCGTGCTGGTTGGAGCCTACCACAACACACAGAAGCACGCATGCGAGCGCGCGCCCGCGCACACAGACAGACACACACACACACACACACACACACACACACACACTTACTTTACAGGGCAAACCATGTGGAACACATCTCTTGTGAAGAAGTCAAGATGCCCTAGGAAGGCTTCCTATAGGAGGAGGGGCTTAGGCTTGACCTCTGGGGGCAGCTAAATGTAGGGTGTATAAGTGGGGGTGGGGTTCACTCAGGGCAAGCAAAAGATGAGGACTCAGAAGGAGCTGCAGGTTTGGGCATCTGAAGTACGCAGACAACAGTCTCAGGGGGAGAGTTTAAGGCAAAACAAGGTGAGGAGAGTGTAGTTAGGGTAAGGGAAGGTGTGGGTATTGAGTCACAGCCTGGTCCTGGGGTTTAAGTGTGTCTTTCTGACTTCCCCAGGAGCTCTGGCATTGCAGAGCTGTAAACAGCCTCCTTATGAGCAGAAGCCTGGAGGAAAACAAGTGCAGGAGGAGATGACCCAGGCAACAGGACAGCAGGACAGCTCTGCAGCTGCTCCCCTCTGCAGGCCTTCCTCTCCTCTTCCTGTTGCCCCCTTTCATCTCTCCCTCTTCCCCACTCTTGTTCTCCCTAGGAGCAGAACACTCAGCTCTCAGGGGGACATCAGGCACTGGACATCAGGACTGCCCCCTCCCAATAGGTAATCTGTGCTCTGCTGGTGGGCCTTGAGGAGCTGGAGGAATTCTGCTGAGGGAAGCAGGGAGCTCTAACTGCAATGCAGACATGACACCAAGGGAGGGACAGCAGCAGGAGGGAAAGCCCTACTCACACAGCATCCCTGCTGGCTCCCCCGTAGGAAGCCAGTGCATTGCTCTAGACCCAGGCTTCCTCATTCCCAAGCCACTCCTCTCACTTACCAGTCCTGTTTTGGCAGTTGTTTGCACAATACATTCTATTGTTTGATCACCTTGCTATGTGAGTTTGAGCCACTAGACCATAGCTAAACTGAGGGTCTCTGAGTTATTCTCTGACAAGCCCAAGGAAAGTTACACAGTCTATAGGCAGCATGCAAATGTGAGACTGCTTGTCCAAAGTTCCGCTCCGGAACTTACCAGTTGTATGACCTTGGGCATAACCTTTTCTCATCGGTAAAATGGGATAATACTGGTAGCTACTTCATGTCACTAATGGGAGGAATCAGTTAATGAACATATGTAAAGGACTTAGTGCCTCGTATGAATAAGTACTAAGTACTATTATCATCATCCATTTATTTATTTGTTTTTGGAGACAGGGTCTCATTCTGTTGCCAGGCTGGAGTGCAGTAGTGTCATCATAGCTCACTGCATCCTCAAACTCCTGGGCTCACGTGATCCTCCTACCTGTGGGAATTAGTGTCAGAATTGAATTGTTAGACACTCCAGGCCCACACAACCACACCCAGCTACTTTTTACTATTTTTTGTAGAGATGGAATTTTCCTATGTTTCCCAGGCTGGTCTTGAACTTCTAGCCTCAAGCAATCCTCCAGCCTCAGCCTTCCAAAATGGTCAGCTACAAGGAGACCCAACTTTGCAGAAGTTAAGACATTCATGAGGGAAAGACAAAGCTATAGGTAAACCAGAGCAAAAAAATACAGTGTGGACAAGAGAGTCAGTAAATGCCACGTGGGGGCCTTCTGGGTCCATCCAAATTGATCTGCTACAGATGAGGGAGAGATTACAGGTGTGACTCACCACACCCAGTCTGTTATTACTACTGTTATTATTTTTATTTTATAGCTCTAGTACTAGCTTGAAGTGTCTCCATTCACACAAGGTATTGCTTAGTTTAATTTTTAATTTTTTTTCCTTTGAGACAGAGTCTCACTCTGTTACCTCCCAGGGTAGCTGGGTAGAGTGCTGTGGTGTCATAGCTCATGGCAACCTCAAACTCCTGGATTTGAGTAATCCTCTTGCCTCAGGCTCCTAAGTAGCTGGGACTATAGGCTCCTGCCACACCCATCTCGTTTTTCTTTCTTTCTGTTTTGAGACAGAGTCTCACTATGTCACCCTTGGTAGAGTGCTATAGCGTCATAGCTCACAGAAACCTCAAACTCCTGGGTTTAAGCGATTATTTTGCCTCAGCCTCCCGAGTAGCTAGGACTATAGGCGCCTACCACAGCACGCAGCTACTTTTGGAGATGAGGTCTCGCTCTTGCTCAGGCTGATTTCAAACTCCTGAGCTCAGGCAATCCTCCAGCCTCGGCCTTCCAGAGTGCTAGGATTACAGGTGTGAGCCACCGTGCCTGGTTAGTTTTTCTATTTTTAGTAGAGATGGGGTTTTTCTCTTGCTCACAATGATCTTGAACTCCTGAGCACAAGGGATCCACCTGCCTCGATCTCCCAGAGTGCTAGGATTACAGGTGTGAGCTACTGTGCCCGGCCAAGCTGCTTAGTTTATAAAGGCTTTTATTTTTTCTTTTGAGTTAAGCATATTGTTAAAATGCCAGGCCTTCCCAGGTGAAGGAGGTGTGCAGAAGATGCCTCCTCTCCAACAAGAGAGACTGAGGCATACTGAGATGAAGGAAAGGTCATGGAAGGTGGGAAAGGTCTCAGGTGGGTGAGACGTCCCAGCACAATTTTGTTATGTCTCATCTCTCCCCCAGCAAGCCAGCCTCCACATCACCCCTTCCTATAGCTCCTCTTACAAGTCAATGTCCCCAAGCCACTCCCTGCATCTCAAGTACTCCTCCCCCCAGTTTCTCTGTCCTTTTCCCATTTTCTATCCAAAGTGCCTGATGGACCCAGAAGGCCCCCACGTGGCATTTACTGACTCTCTTGTCCACACTGTATGTTTTGCTCTGGTTTACCTGTAGCTTTGTCTTTCCCTCATGCATGTCTTAACTTCTGCAAAGTTGGGTCTCCCTGTAGCAGTTCAAGAGGTCTCATATCCCAAGGAGTTCCCCGGCTGCCAGGATAGAGTGGAGTGGCCTGGCGCTGGCCTCTTACCTGGGTCTCGGAGAGATTCAGCTGGCGGGCCAGCTCTGTGCGCTCACGTCCCACCACGTACTGGCAGCGCTGGAATTCCATCTCCAGGCGGTACAGCTGCTCAGCAGTGAACGATGTGCGAGTCCGCTTGGGCCGGTCCAGGTCCAGGCCCTTAGGCAGCACAATTTCCCGAATGGTCCCCTTAGCATCTGCAGGGACCATGAAAGGAGCCAGGTTAGTTTCTTAGCAAAGGAGCCACCAACAGCCATCTTAATAAGAGGTGCTACGATCTAACAGGACTGGCCTGGATCTGGCTGTGTGACCTCTGACAAGTTGCTTAGCCTCTCTGGGCCCAGATTTCTCAACTTCCCTCAGGGCAGAATATTCTATCTAAGGGGTATATGTATATGAATGAGCCTCACCTGGGATTCTGTTCCCTCAGCAGAATAAGGAATAAGTAGAAAAAAATATGTCTCAAGTACAGAGGGAAAGATAGGAGATGGGTTAGAATTGGATGTAATCATTCAAGTAAGACTTACTGGAAATGTCCAGAACCACATCCTAAGCCATGTGTGTGTGCATGGGTGAGTGCTCTGTGGGGGTCCATAGGAAGGCTAGCTAGTGTGGGGTAGAGGACAGACTAGGGACCTGGGGTCCCTGGAGGAGCCCAAGGACTACTGCTGCCGCATCAGGCCATCAGAGTGTCTTTCATGGGGGACTGGGTCCTCCACATGTGCTTAGTCTTGAACAGCAGGGCCGCCCCCTGGGCTCTGGACCAATGCCTTCTATACCACTTAAGAGAGGTTGAAAATCCTGCAGTGCATGTTCACTACATATACCCACTTAAAGAACTTAGTAACAACACAAAATGTTCAGCAAAAGTAAAAATTTTGAGAGTAGTAGTGATTATACAAGTGGCCATAAAGTTCACGTGCAACTTAAAATAGTGTGCAATTTGCACACGAACTTTATGGACACCCTGTATATACACATCATCTTTCACTGTAGAGGCAGAGATGATCCACGTTTGAACCACACACACTGATGCCTACAAATCTAGTTATTAGAACATTTTATGTTAAAAATTAATTGTGGAAATATGCAGCAGCATCTCTTGTAGGATTTGCCAATCAGCTCTCAACAAATGATGTCGAGAATAATGAAATGAAACTGAAAAAAAAAAAAAAAAGAAACTGATAGTAATTTACTGTTGTCTGGGAAGAACCTAGGCAATGGGAAGGGAGGCAATGGCAAGGCAGCCCTGAGGAAGCAGAAGTGAGAAAGCAAAAGCTTTCGGCAGTTGCAGGAATTCCAGCCGCCGCCAGGGGGTGCCCATAGCTGGAGTTTTTGATGGAGCCATAAGCTCAATGGCAATGGCTGCTCACAGTCTAGTCATAATAACAGTTGAAACTTCTGCAATATTTGCTCTGGGCCAGCAAGCTCTGTGAACTTTTTTTTCCGTTTTTTTTTTTTTTTGTTGTTGTTTGTTTGTTTTTAAAGATATTTTTACAGACAGGGTCTCACTCTGTCATCCAGGCTGGAAAGCAGTGATGTGATCACAGCTCACAATAGCCCCAAACTCTTCTCAAGCAATCCTTCTGCCTCTGCCTTCTAAGTAGCAGGAACTGTAAGTGTACATCACTGTGCTCAGCTAATTTAAATAAGCACTTTTTTAGATATGGGGTCTCACTATGTTGCCCAGGCTGGTCTCAGACTTACGGCCTCAAGTGATCCTCTCTGCTTAGCCTCCATAAGTAATGGGATTATAGGTGTGTGAGAGCCATTGCAGTCAGCCAGGCACTGTTTGAAGCACTTTAGTATTTTCAGTGTCTCCATGAATTTGGAACCTTTAATAACCCCATTTTATGGATGAGGAAATGGAGAAACAAATTTTAAGGAATTTATTCAAGTCTCAATGACAGTGCTCAATAAACTCTTGAAGCATCCCCATTTTACCTTATGAATACTTTGTTAAAAATAATTAACAAGTCAATCAATAAGTTATAATGAAGAGGACTTTGGTCATGAGTAAAAAAATGGAAACAGCTGGATGAGTTCATCACACCCTCCCCCACAACATAATGAAAGGAGCTGTATTTGGGATGAGCTATCTGGCAGGAGGCTCCTTGTGATTGGCAGGGACTTCTGGTCCCACTTTGAGAATCTCCAAGCTAGAGGGTTAACCTGAGCCCCTCCCTCCAAATCCCCACCCCAGGAGAGAGGCTATTCCTGGCCTGGTCAGTGTCAGTTCACATCCCCCCTCTAGGGAATGCTTTGGCTCCTCTTGGGCTCCTGGCTCAGAGTCCTGTCATAGGTCTAAGAAGTCCCCAAGCACGCTCACATCACAGTCCACCTCAGGGAGGAGATGGGTCTAAGTGACCCACCACTCAGAGGTGGCCTTCTTCCCGTTCTAGGCCAGATCCTGCCAGGGTACTGGCAGAGCACATTGGACAGACATGGGCCCTGCTCTTGAAATATTGTAGGAACACAGGTCTCTCAGGACATCTCAAGCTCCCAGCTCCAATTCTTTCCCCATTCCAAAAAGACAGGGTAATATTTGAGACCTCATTGGGTCAGTCCTCTTTGCTTGTGCTGCAACATTTCCAACTGCGAGATCACAACACCTGAAATGACTCTATCTCCAAAAGCATGGTTTTTATGAAACATGACTTTGTATGTTTAGCTATGAAAGGAAGGGTGCTGAGAGGAAGGGTGCTGGAAGCTACATACCTTCCCCCTGAGTCAGCCTCCCAGAGCCCCTGAGATTGGGTCCACACTTTTTTCTTCATATAAGAGCTCAAAAGAGCATTGGTACCTCAGGGAGCAGCCAAGGTCAGCCACTGAGCTCAGGGTTAGGGGAGGCAAGAACCATACAAGAAAGGCAACCTCAGACTTGCAGTGAGAAACACCCATTAGAATAGCTGGACTAAAAAGGACTGAGAGGGCCAAAGTTTGGTAAAGATGCAGAGAAACTGGGTCTCTCATACATGGGAGTGGAAAATGGTACAGCCACTGCAGAAGTCAGCCTGGAGATTTCTTAAACAGTTAGATATATACTTACCATACAATTTAGTGCACTTATTCTAGAGAAATGAAATCTTATGTTCACACAAAAACCTATACACAAATGTTACTAGCAGCTTTATTTCTAAAAGCCCTAAATAGAAACAAATCAGATGTCCTTCAATAGGAGAATGCTTAAGCAAGCTGGTACAACCATACTCTGGAATACAACTCAGAAATTAAGAGGAAAAACTGGCTCAGTGCCCTTAAAGCAGTGGTTACAGTGCCAGCCACGTACACCAGGGGGGGGAGGTTGGAACCTGGCCCTGGCCTGCCAAACAACAATGACAAGTGCAACAAAAAATAGCCAGGCGTTTTGGCAGGCACCTGTAGTCCCAGCTACTTGGGAGGCTGAGACAAGAGAATGGCTTAAGCCCAAGAGTTTGAGGTTGCTGTGAGCTGTGATGCCAGAGCACTCAACTGAGGGCGACATGGTGAGACTCTGTCTCAAAAAAAAGAAAAAATTAAAAAAAAAAAAAAAAGAGGAAAAACTATTGACAGCTAGGTGAGATGCCTCACACCTGAGGCAAGGGGATTGCTTGAGCTCAGGAGTTTGAGACCAGCCTGAGCAAGAGTAAGAGCCCAGTCTCTAAAAATAGCTGGGCGTTGTGGGCACCTGTAGTCCCAGCTACTCAGGAAACTGAGGCGAGAGAATTGCTTGAGCCAAGAGTTTGAGGTTGCTGTGAGGTATGACGCCACGGCACTCTATCCAGGATGGCACAGTGAGACTGTCTCAAAAACAAAACAAAACAAAACGAAAAGATGATTTAAAAAGGTACGTAAATAAACATTTGTCATTTTAAAGGTTATGTTCTTATTTTAATGTTTATTGGAAAAACATTTAAACCCATGAGTTTACATGCTTAGGATGAGAGGCTAAAGCTGGTATTTAATTTTTTTTTTTTTTTTTTGTAGAGACTGAGTCTCACTTTATGGCCCTCGGTAGAGTGCCGTGGCCTCACACAGCTCACAGCAACCTCCAACTCCTGGGCTTAAGCGATTCTCTTGCCTCAGCCTCCCGAGTAGCTGGGACTACAGGCGCCCGCCACAACGCCCGGCTATTTTTTGGTTGCAGTTTGGCCGGGGCTGGGTCTGAACCCGCCACCCTCGGTATATGGGGCCGGCGCCTTACTGACTGAGCCACAGGCACCGCCCAAGTTGGTATTTAATTTTAAAATGCATTATGCCAAAATATTTAGTAAATAAATGGAATATAAATATAACAGAAATGAAGACGGCATGCAAATAACTGAATATTAGTAAACAATGGAATGAAGAGTACGATGTTAGATACATGTATATGTAGTGTTAGAGTTTAGAGTGGAGGGGCATGCTGGATGGGAAAAGATTGGTCTTGGTGAGTAGACTGGTGACCATAAATTATCTGTTTAGAATAAAATTAAGTTAAATTCCTTTCTCGCACCATAAATAACAATACATTTCAAGTGGATTAAAGTGCAAATCATAGATGGTAGAATGATAAAGGCATTACAAGAAACTATAAGATATTTTTACATTCCTAGGTTTGCGAGGAGCTTTCTAAGTAAGATACAAAACTGGAGACTGTAAAGGAAACACAAAGGATGTATTTGTATTAAAGCTAAAAACTTGTATGAAAAAAAGTGCCAAGATCACAGTAAGGAACAAGAATAATTTTTAAAAAATACTTTTAAAAGAGGCAAAGAAATAATCTTCAGAATATATAAAATGCAATTATAAATAAATAACTTTTTTAAAAGGGAAAAAGCCTAATCAAAGAAATGGTGAAATAATTTATCTGGGTCATTCATACAAAGGACATCTAAATGGCCAATAAGCATATAAAAAGATGAGCACAGTTTCACAGTAATCAGGATAAGGCAAGTTCTAGCAACCATAGAAAGCCCATTATCTCCCATAAGACTGGAAAGACACTATTAGGTAATTAGAAAACAATGATGCACCATAGGGAAATCCAGATTTCCATATATTGTTAGTAGAATAATCAATGATTACCATCTAAAAGTCTGCATTTATTAAGATTAAAGATGTTCATAACTTTTGCTTCAGTGATTTTATTTTAGCATTTGTGGCAGAGAGGCATGGACTCATGTGCTCTAAAGTATAAAGAACAATGATGTTTGTTGCAGCACTGCTCAAAATATGGAAAATTTGAAAGCATTTTCAATATTCTCCACAAAGGAAATGCTTGAAGAAATTATGCCACATTCATACTATAAAATGCCATGTAACAATTAGCGAGAATGAATACCTATATTTACTGACATTAAGTTCATGAAAGTAAGTTATAAAATAACATGTATTATCCCATTTATGTAAATAAAAACAACTGTATATATTTAGTCATTCAATATATGCTTAATAAACACCTATGTGCCAAATACTATACCAGGGTCTAGAAACACAAAAATGAACAAACTAGAAAAGGTGCTGTTCTCAGAGACCTTGCTTTTTGTTGTTGTTGTTGTTGTTGTTGTTATTGTTGTTTAGCAGGTCTGGGCTGGGTTTGAACCCGCCAGCCGCAGTGTATGTGGCTGGCACCCTAACTACTGAGCTACAGGCACCAAGTCTCCCATAGACTTTATATTGGGGAGGGAGACAGAAACAAAAAAGATATAAGATAATGAGTGCTTGGAAGACAATAACACAAGATAAGGCGATACTACTGTTCCTCCCCTAAATAAACAAAACCCAATAACGTGTGTGTGTGTGTGTGTGTGTGTGTTGTTATGCCCTTTTCTCCCTTCTGTGATAGTTTTGGAAGCAGGAGTGAAAATGAAGCTTCATCAGCTTGGGTTTCTGAGTAGCAAGATGAGTCCCTGTCCACTTGTGATGGATTTGTCATGTGAGTGAGAAATATACCCATGTTTCATTAAGCCTCTGAGGGCTTTGGTCTTCCCTGCAGTAGAAGATAGCCTATTCTTACTGCCATAGTCTGCCTTCCTGAATTGCTCCCTTTCTGGGTGGAGTTTTCAGGATGCACCAGGAAGGAGGGACGGCTTTCACTCTAGGGCCTCCTTGTGCCTAGGCACTTGTTAGGGTGAAAATGCTTGAGTCTACATGGAATGAGTCCTAAGTTTTGCTCCTCTTAGGTCTCTTGGAAGATGGGTGAGTGCTGGGGAGATAGGAGAGGGTGAATTCTGCCCAAGAAGCCTTTTCTTAGGAGAGGTGGTGACTCCTGACCTAATAATAGCTTATCCGGAGAGTTGTGGTGGCTCATGGTAGTAATCCTAGCTCTGGGAGGCAGAGATGGGAAGACAGCTTGAGGTGAGCAGCTCAAAAGCAGCCTGAACCATATCAAGACCCCATCTCTACAAAAAATAGAAAAATTAGCTGAGGGTGGTGGTAGGTGCCTGTAGTCCCAGCTACTTAGGATGCAGAGGCAGGAGGATCAATTGAACCCAGGAGTTTGAGGTTATAGTGAACCATGATGATGCCACGGCACTCTAGCCAGGGTGACAGAGACTCTGTCTCAAAAAAAATAAATAAATAAAAAAGGTTATCTTTTCTTTCCAACCCCCAGGACCAAATATTTCTGGGTCCTGATACCTCTCTCAATACACCTCTGAGGCCCAATGTCCCTTCATTTCTGACCAGTACTCCCTCTGCACAGCAACCCGTTAAGGTGGTGGCTTGAAGTGTGCAAAATCCCTCCTGTCTTAACCTACAAATGTAGTGTGATTGCTATAAAATTTCCTCGTCAAAAATTTGTCCTCAAGCTAATTGGAAAAATTGAAAATGGAAGACTAGTTAAGGCAATATGTTAAAAAATAAGGAGTGAATAATTCTACTATAGACGGGGTTATTAAAGACATGGCTTTTGAACAATTAGGTCATTATTTGGAATAATCTATCTCACACTGCAACAAAAAATAAACAGAAAATAGACGAAAAATTTAAAAGTAAAAAATAAAGTTCTAAAAATTGAAGAAAAAATACAGAATAATTTTCTTTTTTGTTTTGTTGTTCATTTATTACTGTTTGACGACATCCAATAACACTGACATACCCCAAGAATAATTATTAAAAATAAAATAAGTGACAGATTGGAAAAACTAAAAAATCAAATCATTTGCAGGATAAGAGAAAACAGCTGCAAAACAAGAGACAGATTCGGGAGAAAATATTCATAACTCATGCATAGCAGCGACCTCTTGTCTGGTATAACACAGCCTCTGTAGACCGGTGAATAAAGAAAGTCAAACAGTTCAGTGGAAAACTGAACACATTCTTCAAATGAGAAGATACATAAGTGGCTAATAAACTCAAGTTCAGAGGGAATCAGAGAAATGAAAGTTAGAACAACAATGAGATAATTTTTGAGGGGGAGATGCCATATGTTATATATTAGACCGGGAAAATTAAGCTGGCAAAGGTGAACAGAATTGGGGTCTCTCAAGCTCTGTTATTAAGAACATAATTGATACAATGTAAGTTTTTTGCAGGGCAATTTCATAATGCCCAGCTAAATAAAAAATGCACAGTTTCTTTGTCCCAGAATTTTTACAGCATTTTCTATCCCAGAGAAATATTGGCCTACTTGATAAAGAAAGACCCATTGTTTATAGCATAGTTTGTAAGAAGGGGGAGAAAAAGGAAAAAGCTGAATGTTTATCAACAGGAAAATGGTTGATAAAATCACAGTATAGTCATGCCTTGGCTACTTATGTAGAAATTAACAAAAATGAGGTCCATCCCCCCATACGGACCTGAATGAATGCTCATTATATATGGATAAGTGAAAACAGCAAGTGTGTATAAACCCATTTATATATTTAAAAAAAAAAAAAGGTAAAACTAAACTCCATGTGCATGAGTGTCTGTGTGTTTGAACACAGATAAAAACAAGTCTGGCCGGATAAGCACCTCATTCTCCCGTTGCCTCTGGGAGTGAAAACTGGTCAGGGAAGAACAATTTCTCCCATTTTTGTGTGTTTCTTTATTATTTATTTTAGTGTAAAGACTAGGTAATAAAAAAAATTGTAACAAAAATTTTTACAACTTTAGGTAGAGATTTCTCCAATCAGGAGCTAAAATCTAGAAACCCCAAAGAAAACAACCATTCCTGTAATTACAGTTTAAATTTCATATCTGGAAAAAAAATCTCACAGCTAAAATTAAAAAAAGAAGAAAAACTGAAGGATGTTAGTAATACATGTCATGAAAAAAGGCTCATTTCCTTAGTATATGAATAGCACTTACAATGGTAAAGCAGTAAGCAATCCAATAGAGACATGGCTAACTATATGAACAAATAATTCACAGAGAGAAAATTAAAATGAAGAAAAATTATATGAAAACATGTTTAATCTCACCCTCAATTAAAAATGCTAGTAAAAATAAGCTTTTTCACTTGAAAAGATTTCACTGTAAAAAATTGAGTATTTCCTGGGTTGGGAGGATTGAAGAAATGGCATATTTACATGTGATTTCTAGGAGTATTAATTATTACAACATTTTTGACATAAAACTTGGAAATACTTATAACTTTAAGTGTATCTACTTGGATTTTAAAAGCTCACTTCTAGGAATTTATCCTGTAATTACACTCATACCATGTATATGTAAAATGATCTTTATTTTAAACATTATGACAAATTTCAAACATGTACAAAATTAGAATAGTATAATGAACTCAGATATACCCATCCCTTAACTTCAACTATTATAAACTCAGGAACAATCTTATTTCTTCTATAGTGCTATAATTTTTATTTTATTATTTTTTTGAGACAGACTCTCACTTTGTTGCCCTTGGTAGAGTGCCGTAGCATCATGGCTCACAGCAACCTCAAACTCTTGGGCTTAAGCAATCCTCCTGCCTTAGCCTCTTGAATAGCTAAAATTATAGGTGTGTGCCACTGCTTTGGCTAATTTCCCTTCTCATCCCCTCCCTTCCTTCCTTCCTTCCTTCCTTCCTTCCTTCCTTCCTTCCTTCCTTCCTTCCTTCCTTCCTTCCTTCCTTCCTTCCTTCCTTCCTTCCTTCCTTCCTTCCTTCCTTCCTTCCTTCCTTCCTTCCTTCCTTCCTTCCTTCCTTCCTTCCTTCCTTCCTTCCTTCCTTCCTTCCTTCCTTCCTTCCTTCCTTCCTTCCTTCCTTCCTTCCTTCCTTCCTTCCTTCCTTCCTTCCTTCCTTCCTTCCTTCCTTCCTTCCTTCCTTCCTTCCTTCCTTCCTTCCTTCCTTCCTTCCTTCCTTCCTTCCTTCCTTCCTTCCTTCCTTCCTTCCTTCCTTCCTTCCTTTCTTTCTTTCTTTCTTTTCTTTCTTTTCTTTCTTTTCTTTCTTTTCTTTCTTTCCTTTCTTTCTTTCTTTCGACAGAGTCTCACTCTGTCATCCTGGGTAGAGTGCCCTGGTGTCATCATAGCTGACAGCAACCTCAAACTCTTAGGCTAAAGCAATCCTCCTGCCTTAGCCTCTTGAATAGCTAAAATTATAGGTGCCTACTACTTTTGTAATATATAATTTACATATTTATTTTTTGAATTATTAGGTGAAGTTCGGGAGGTAGATCTTGGGAGTTGGAAGTGTGTTATGTAGGAGAAATGGGGAACGTCATATTTTACATGACATAGTAAAACAGTATGAATTGTTTTTATAATTTAAAAGATAATTTGCCCTGACATGATGGCTCATGTCTATAATCCCAGCACTTTGAAAGGCTGAGGCAGAAGGATCCTTTGAGGCCAGGAGTTTGAGACGAGCCTGAGCAACACAGGGAGACCTTGGGCTCTACAAAAAATAAAATTAGTGTGGTAGCATGGGTCTGTAGTGCCAGCTGTACTTGGGAGACTAAAGCAGGAATATCTCTACTTGAGCCCAGGAGTTTGAGGTTGCAGTGACCTATGATGCTGCCACTGCACTCTAGCCTGGGCAACAGAGCAGAAATTGTCTCAAATACATAAATAGATGCATAAATTTTATACTGTAGAAAACAAAAGACATCCTAAGTGAAATTAAAAGACAAATTATAAAGTAGAAAATCTGCAACACATATTGAAAACAATGGTATACTATCTGTAATACACAGAGTTTCTACAGATCAATAAGAAAAGAGTATTTGTTTTTTGTTTGTTTGCAGTTTTTGGCCAGGGCTGGGTTTGAACCCACCACCTCCAGTATATGGGGCTGGCGCCTTACTCCTTGAGCCACAGGTGCCACCTGGAAAAGGGTATTTGAAATTTAAATTTTTTTTTTTTGAGACAGAATCTCACTTTGTCACCCTCAGTAGAGTGCTATGTCATCATAGCTCACAGCAACCTCAAATTCCCAGGCTTAAGCGATTCTCTTGCCTCAGCCTCCTGAGTAGCGGGGACTACAGGTGCCTGCCACAGCATCCAGCTGTTTTTAGAGATGAGGTCTTGCTCTGGCTCAGACTGGTCTGGAACCTGTGAGCTCAGGCAATCTACCCGCTTCGGTCTCCCAAGTTCTGGGATTACAGGCGTGAGCCACCATGCCCAGCTGAAATTTCAACTTTTTAAGGAAATGAATCAGTAGATTGCAGAAGAAATAGAACTGCCCAATGGACACGAAAACTTCACTAACAAAGAAGTAAAAATTAAAATGCCAAAGTGAAAAGATACATAATATCCAATGTGGGGTAGGGCAAAGATTGGGATATAAATTATTAAACTTTTTTCACTGAATAATATGACAATATCAACATGTTAAGTGTGGACTGTTCTGACAAGATCTGGAGGAATAAGGCGGCGCCTGTGGCTCAAAGGGGTAGGCGGCCAGCCCCATATGCTGAAGGTGGTGGGTTCAAACCCAGCCCTGGCCAAAAACTGCAAAAAAAAAAAAAAAGATCTGGAGGAATAAGCACTTTTAGGCATTGCTGATAGGAGTGTAAATTGCTACCATCTCATGGAGGGCAATGTGGCATGATCTTCCAAATTTCAAATACAGATACCGTTTGACCCAGTAATCCACTTTCGGGAGCTTCTCTGACACCTATACCTACACATGTGGAAATGACTAGGGAACAAATTTATTTACTGAAGCATTATATAGAGTTACAACAGATTTAAAAAAATTCAATGTCCACCAAGAAGGCACCAGCTACATAACATACATTATGGTCCCTCCAGTTCATATAAATGAAATACATGTTTATTTTTAAGTTCTTTACATTCTAAGATATATTGAAAGAAAAAATAGAGCTGCAGTGACTTACATAAGCATAAACCTTATCTGGAAGGACATTTTGGAAAGTGGTTAAAGTGGCTGCCTGTGAGCTGCTGGGAAGTTGTGACGGGTAAAGAGATGGGAGAAATTTTCTACTGCATATTTTTTTAAAAGAGCCTGGTGTTTGCCTGTAATCCCAGCTATGTGGGAGTTAAGAGTACAGTCTGAGAAACAGAGAGAGATGCCATTTGTTGATGTTTGGGAAATAAAGACGTTTTCATGAATTAATTCCTTATTTTACGATTAAATGAAAAATGTTAAAAGACCCTTGCCCTGGGAGTTTACTTCACAAAACCACTCTAACCTCGGTCCAAAGGTTACAGAAAGAGGCTTTCCCCAAGCAAAGGAATACTGTACTTTACAGTTCAGGGACTGTACTGGTTCAGCAGAAAAGATAGCTGCAGATTAATTTTTTAAAAGGTAAATTGCAAAACAGCTTATGTAATATGGTTATGCTTTTATTTATGTTTGCATAAGAATTCGGAAAAATCATCATCTGGAAGGACAAATGGGAACTGGTGACCTGAGGGCATTCCCAGCTTCCTGTGCTCAGTGAGTTTTTTGTTTTGTTTTAACGAGTGTGTACTATTTTTTTAAATTAATACCTCTATCTGCCTAAGTTGCAAGTGCGACCCCATGGGGTCCTCTGCCGGGCCCTAGCTCTGCACAGCTCCCGGATGGGGTGGCGTGGGTGGGTGGTGGGGAGGACTCTGAAAGTCAACACTTCCAGCAAAACACTAAAGAGCCCGCGGTTCCAATTGCCCGGTTATTTTTAGCTCCAGCTGCGGGCTGCAGGCGGGTGAGTTGGGAGGGGCAGGGGCGCAGATTTATCCAGTTATTTCTGTCTACCCGCTGGCTGGCTTTGCGGGTGGAACCTCACACCCAGCAAGCAGCCTCAGAAAGCTGGGGACTTTCTTGCCCTTGCGAACAGCCCAGCGTTTCCTATGACCTCCTGCTCCAGTCGGGCCGCCTTCTAAGCGGCCTTCAGGCAGGCGATCCAGCTACCAGTAGAAAACAAGCAAACAAAAATGCTGAGGTTTTTTTCAGGTTTTGTATTTCAGTGGTTCCCAAAGTTCGGGGTCGTCCAACCCAAATTCCAAAAATATGTTTTTAACTTTATATATCAATACTTGCTCTACGTTCTGCCATCATTTCCGTTTCGTATAAGAAGGACTGTGTAATATCAAAAAATTAGGTACGGTAAACTCAGAACACAGCTTCTCAGGGAGAAGGCCGCTGCCCGCTTTATCCTTATGAAAACAGGCGATGCTAAAGGGTTTTGTCTCGTTTCTTTTATTTGGCAAATATTCACTGAGTGTCTACTATGTGCTAAGAACAAATCTCGCTAGATCCCATGGATTTACCTGGCGCGGTGACCACCCCCTGCGTGGTCCCCGGGAGGCAGCGAGGGAATCCGGCCTCCGGGCGCTCTCCTCCCTTGACCCCAGCGCCCAAGTTTCTTCCCTGCTACCCCTGAGGTCACGGCCGAGCGGGTCAGGAACCGCGACAGTCCCTGAGAAGCTGCTTGCGGGCAGCCTCAGCCAGAACCAGTCTGGCAGACAGTAGGTGCAGCACTGATGTTTGTGGAATGAGTCGAAGAGCAAAAAAAGCCTAGTTAGACAGAGCTGATTCAGCGGGTCCGTAGCCTTCGCCAGCGGCCCCTAGACCTTGCAGCGCACTTCCGCAGCCGCGCGCGGGTCCTGCTGTCCGGCGTCCGCGCACTCCTGGGCGGTGCCGGCCAGAACGCGACATGGCCCTGCTATCTGTGTCCCTGGAGCTGGATGCCCCCTCCCCCCCACAGGGCATAACCAGCATTCGCCCTCTGTAAAAGAGCCCCGGAGGCTGAAACCTCAAACCACCCACCCAGACCACCCTCGTTCCCACTCGGCCTCCTCTAATCAGAGGTTCAAACTGAGGTATGGACCCCCGGAGAAGCACAGCCAGGTAACTGGCTACTGGCTCTCCAAGGGGAGTCAGATCAATAGCTGTTTTATATTAAACAAAGAGGAAGTAGGCAAAATTCATAAGTTCTTCTTCCGCCACATTAAAATAGAAATCAGAGAAATTTAGCGAAAAAAGAAAGCTTAGAGGCAGGGGGTAATGGAGGAAAGGGCGTCCAGACCGACGTGATGCTCTGTCTCAGGTGGTGCGTAAAGAATTGAGGCCGGTGCGGTGACTGGCCCCCAGGAAACACGCCGCCGCTACCGTCTCCTCCCTTTCCCGCAGCCCCAGGTACCCACTCACTGTCAGGATTTCCGAAGGATTTGGTCTCCTTGCCCCGCGGAGTCATCTGGGGGCTACGTGGAAGTCCGTCTTGGAGGATGTATGTGTGTGTGTGTGAGGGGGGTGAGGTGGCGGTTCCACTGACTCCTGGGTCCGCGCGACCATGCAGGAGAAGGGAAGGAGCCGTCTAACCCTCCCGCACAGCTCCCT
The DNA here is from genome assembly GCF_027406575.1 of Nycticebus coucang. NCBI lineage: Eukaryota > Metazoa > Chordata > Mammalia > Primates > Lorisidae > Nycticebus > Nycticebus coucang. Next base: position 69,635,511 of record NC_069783.1, on the reverse strand, counting down.
GATAATGAAAACTGGACATAGAAGACACACCACTCAGGGTTGCTGGTTTGCTTCTTTGTGCGTGTGTGTGGGTGTAGTGCGTGGGGATGGGGACATAAATGGAAAAAACAGAAGATGAGAGAGCCCAGCAAACACCCGCCATGAGAATGTGGGTCTCTTGCCCAAAACAAAGCAAAAGGAAAAATACAACGGGACACCAAAGCAACCCCAAGAAAACAAAAAAGAAAACTAATACCCTACACAAACCCTAAAACTAAAACTAATAATAATAATAAATAATAAAAACAATATAAAAATCCCAAAGTGCAGTTTCCCATTGTCTGAGCTATTTAACCTCTCCACCTCTGCTTGGGGGGCTAGTTCTGGGCTGTCTGTTCTGTTAACAATCTCAACTATTGAGACTAAAGTCCTTGATAAATGCCCACCGGGCTAGGTTAGGCCCGCGGCCTGGGCCGAGCCTCTCAATGGCTGCAGGAAATCCAAGTAGAAAGTGACCGGGGGCTGGCAGCCATAAACCCAGATCCAGCGGCGGGAGGGGGCTCCTGTCCCCGCAGTAAGTTCCCAGGCAGAGCTCCCAGAAGCCATGGCCCCCTTGTGTGCTTTTTCAGATGCATCTCCAGGAGTTAGGGCCCAGCCAGCCGGGTGGGTACCATTGTGCTATGAGTACGAATTCGGACCTGAGTGTTTCTGGAGCCTGGTCTGGCTGCCTGCGGATTCTCCCAGGGGCCAGACTCTACTCAGGTCCATGGCCCACTCCCATGGCGGAAATTGTCCAGCCCGAGACAGAGGCCAGGTTTCTTTTCTCACTTCCCCTCACGGCTCTCAGCCATCTATCGCATTCATCAAGCGCCTGGGTGAAAGCGTTTTCTCTGGTGAGGGGTGGTGGCTGTAGCAAGACACTCCTCCAAGGACTCCTTCAGTTCTCCAGCCCTCCCAGGCGGAGCATGCAGGAGTGTGGGATTTCGAGCCCAGAGATGCTGCTAGCAGCTTCGGGTATTGTCCCTAAAAGTTGCTGGGTGGGGTGACTCTTGATTGACAGAAATTCCGCTCTATCAATACCGATTGTTGAATAAGCATCCAGATTAATTTGGGAAATGTGTAGTGGCCTCTGTGTGCAGGTGCCAGTTTGGATTTCAGGGTGTCAGGGAATTCAGGATCAGAATTGCCCACCTCCTCTGTCTGCCGGCATCCTGACCAAAAAGGCCACTGCTTGGCCACTGCACTGTGCTGTTATAAACGTGACTTAAAGGAGGCCTATTTCTTTGGTTGCCTCCTGTCCACTATTGTTATGCCCTTTCCAAACATACAACATAAAACAAAAGGATTCCCCTATTCCCTCCCCTCAATGGCCAAAGGGCAGTACCTTGGGAAGTGGGGGCATTATGGTTTGGGTGGAAACCCCTCTGGATTCCCAGTGGGTCGCGCTTGTCATCTCTGTGGCTGTGTTTGTGCCCATGTATGATGTTTAGTAGTCATTTTGAGGCAAGGTATGTAGCAAGTTGGCTCCCTGGCTCTCTACTTTATATTGAGGTGGTGAGTGTTACAGACAGAGGCAGCCAGAGGCCTAAGTCCTCAATGGAGGAAGAGTACCACCAAGGAGACCATGGAAGGCCACACTGTGGTCTGCAAGGGGGTGCCAGTTTCCTTTTTCTATCAGCGGGCCTTCCAACACAGCCCAGCCCCTAGGCCCAGGGCCAGAAAGAAGTAGGTAAGGATGAGTTGGGAGAAGCCTCTGACAACAAAGGTCCATTGCTACTCCTGCCAAAAGTGGTTTTTGGGTCACCCAGAGCTACCCCCTTTCTTCCTTTGCAAATATTTATGGAGATCCTATCGGGGTTGTTTTCAATTTTATAGACATCATCTCTGATTTTTACCAAGCGCTTCAAGGTAAGAGCTACGGGTTCCTTCGTATAGACAAGGAAACAGGTAAAGAAAGACAAAGAAACCGGTTCAGGTTTAAAAGGCTATAAGGCCGGTATTCTAAACCAACTTGGCTTAACTCTGGTGCCCAGTCTCCCCACCCCACCCCCCACCCCCGTAACTCTCTGTGTCAAAGGCCTCCCTCAACAGATCTGCTATCCTGGGGTAGGCCCTCTGGTGGGGAGAGCAGAACTAAAAAGAGGCAGAAAGTGGGGGAGAGTTTCTCAGACAGGCTTCACCCACAGCACCAACCCTGGACTGCCAAGGCAAATGCCCCCTCCCACCTTTTATTAGATTTCTTTCAAGGTACTTTGGAGGATGTGTTCTCAGAGGTCAAGGGCAGAACATACTGAAGGCCTCTGGGAGGGGATTCATTCTGGGTCTAAGGCACTTTGGACTTTCCTTCACCAGTACTAAGCTTGTTTCATTGATCAGAGCCTCTGCCCTGAGCCACGTTAGGGCTCCAAGTGACGCAGGTGACCCTGGCTAGGAGAGATTAGTGGTAAAAGATGTCCTGAGCATATCAGGACCATAATAACTTCTTCATCATTAAATGGAGGAAGGCAGGCAGAAAGATTTGCAAGAGCCCCACTTGCCTTTTATTTCTAGTAGGTGCATAAATATATTCCCTGTGCTTTACATCTAATATTTTTATTTTATTATTATTATTTTTGCAGTTTCTGGCCAGGGCTGGGTTCGAATCCGCCACCCCTGGTATATGGGGCCAGCGCTTTATTCCTTGAGCCACAGGCACTGCCCCATCTAATATTATTATTGTATTTTACAAATGTAATGGCATTGGTGTGTGTATACATTTTTAAGAGTACTCCCCTTAAAGATGCCCCACATGCAGGCTGCCCCACATATGCTGGGAATCCATCTCTGCCTGGCTGTAGATTGCTCCCAGCCTGCATGGCCCCACCTCACAGGGTGGCTCCAACTTTCTTTTAGTTTACACCTGGGGGCTACTTAATTGACATGTGTATACAAAATTTATTTATTCTACATATGAGGTTAATAGAGTGGAAGGGGTGGTAGGTGAATACAGAACTCAAGATTGTACTGGCAGAAGGAAATGCCCACCTACAGGTGCAGTGTGAGGTGGTGAGTGTTACAGACAGGGACTTGAAGTCTTACCCTGGAAGAATGTGGTGGGCATGGGGGACTGATTTTTCTGTTCTAGAAACTTTAGGTATTTCCTTAAGGAAACCAAACTGGCTGCTCACCCGGTGCAGGTAGATCACCCCACAGTCTAAAGAAGAAACTAATTTAATCCCAGGTACCCAACAGGTCCACACACCTGCTGGAATTCCTGGTACAATACCAGGTACAATGCCAGGAATTCCAGCAGGTGTGTGTATTGTAGCTTGATCAAAGCTACCAACTATGGATGTGAGCACCTACACTCCCGAGATCACATCTGGTGCCAGGAGTGTTTTTCAAAGCTAGGCTCCCTGTGTCTGTGTTCAAGACCGTCATTAATCACTTTCATATTGGGCTGCCTCCATGGTCTATCCTAGCCCTGTCCCTATCTTCAGAGCCACCCACACCCAACTGCTGCAGGGAGGTTGCGCCCTACCCGCCTGAGGTGTCCGGGTCGCCTCATGGGTAGCGGAGCTCAGATCAGTCAAATTCGTGATTCTGGCGCTGGAGTAACCAAGAGCTGGTTTCCCCAGGCACAAGCTGAGAAAATCAGTTCTGGCCCGCCGCCTCCAGAGGCCCTAGGAATCTCCGGATGGGCTCTGGCGAAGAAGAGGCTCGGAAGAGAGAAACCAGGAGGAAGCCGGGGGAGGAAGCGCGAGAAGGAGCCGGAGGAGCCATTACCGCCAGTGGCCTCTCCTGGCGCTGGATCTCCGTGATAGCCTGGGTAACGGACTTCAGGCTCCAGCTGCGGCCTGGGGATGAGCTGAGGGCAAGACCCGGGAGTTCCCTTTCTCCTCCCATCTCGCAGGGCGAGGCCCGGATCTAGTGAAAGCTGAGCCCTGGGCTTTGCATGAGGCTGGTGTTGGGGGCCTGGGGAGCCTCGGCCTCGTGGCAAGAAGGCCAGGCAGAACTGGGTAGGTGGACACAGTCCAGATCGAGGGGGCTTGCAGGGAGAGGGGGTGGGAAGGGCGCAGGGTCTCGCCTGAGAAACGGCCCAGAAAGAAGAGAGGCGGGCGAGGGGCAAGGGAGAAAGGAAAGAACGAAAGGCCAGGCAGCGGGATGGCGGCGCCGAAAGCAGGCTGGGCCCGCGAGCCAGGACTAAGTGGACACCGAGACAGCGAAGCACAAGCCGGCGAACGCCGCGCACGCCACCCTCCACGTCCCGTGTCCTCTCTGGCGAGCAACCCATTCGGGTTCCGCTTACTAGGGATGGGAAACAAGGCGGGTAGGAGGCGGGGAAGCACCCCAGCTGCCAAGTGGAGCCCGGGCCTTTTCCTCCCGCGATTGCCGACGCTAGTTTCTCCACGTCCTGTCCCCGAGGAGCGCGCGTGACGCTTTTCTCTGTACTTGCCCTGTGGGTCGCAGGGCGGCGACCTGGCTCCCAGCATCCTACACCCCCCAGTTCTGCTTTCGCGACAGTAGGAGGCCCGGGTGGCCTAGGGTGAGGGGACCAGCCCTACAGGCTGAGAAATGTTAGGCGAAGAAACGGGGACCTCACCGGTCCCATTCACTGCTTTGTCCCCTACACTCAGCACACAATAGACACTCAAAATAGTATTGCTAAATAAACGAATGAATATATGAATTGAGAGATGGAGTCTGCGAGAAGGTCGGAGGGGGCTGTACGGGTAGTATGGGCGTCCAGTGGACCAGGGCTGCAGGCCGTCCCCTTACCTCGCACTAGGATGCGGCGGCAGTGGTCCGCTTCGCCGGGCCCGGGTTGCCCATCGCTGTCGGCGCTGCTCTCCCTGGAGCCTGCGGGGCTGGAAGCCAAGGTCCCAGTAACCTCTGTTGGGCTGCTGCCACCCCCATTAGCTCGCGAGTTCTCTGCTCCGCCGCGGTCCCCGCCGCGCCCACCGCCGCCACCAGACTCTGCCCCGCGCGCCGGGCCGCGGTCGCGCTCGGCGCCCCCATCGCCCATGCCTACCGCCACTGCTGCCTTCCCTACAGCCTAGCCAGCCTAGGCTGGCCAGGCGCGCGGCTCCCGCCCCTCGCGAACCCCGCCCGACTCCTCCTCCTCGGGCCCCGCCCCCGCCTGGTAGCTCCTCCCCTCCATCCTGATTGGGCGGGAGTCAGGGTTCAAGTATTCCGGGCAGTGCTGGGGCTCAGCGCCAGAGGGAGGAGGGAAGTAGGAGGGGAGCTGTGACCCACAACATCCCTAGTCTATCGCTGCTCCAAGCCTGGCAGAAGGAGACTAGGGCAGCTCTGGCTACTGAGGAACGCCCTACACTCTCTCCTGAAATTTATCAACCTCTCCTCCCCACCACCGTTTCCCTTGTATACTCACCTCCCCACTCCCTTCATCCTTAGGGAAGCGCAGCCTCTGCGCTCTGGTCGGTTCAGCAGGATCAATAATCAAAGTGCGCAAGAAAGGCGACCCCGGCGAGATCTAGCAGAGAACAGGAGGTTGGCCTTGCTCTCGGGCGCTTGGGGATGGGGTGGGTGGCTGAAGGCTGGGGCGCAGGGCTGGGTTCAGTGCGCTAACCTCTAGGTACATACCCATACCCATACCCATGAACACAAACCGGAGGCTCCTCCCGGCCAGGAGTGGGCAAATGGGCCTAGAAGAGTGAGGCAAGAAGACTGACTTGCATTCCTGGGAGTCTGGGGGTGGAGAAAACAGAAGCGCAGATATAGGGTCCTCGAGCCGAGAGAATCGAGAACGAGGCTGAGACTTTGGTAGGGTGCAAACTGTGGGTCCCCGCAGCTCTGAGGCCCGCACAGGGAAATGAACCACGAAACAGCTATAGTAGAGATTTCCTTATATTGCCCTCCGCTGAGCTTTCGGGACTGGTGGTCGGTCCCTCATCTCCAGTCCCGCCTTCTCTAGACAGAGGAGAGGCAAAGGGAGGAGGTGAGCGTGGCTGATGTGAAGCGGGGTCAGGCTGTGAGAGGAGCTGAGTGGGCAGGGTCCCTGGGCAGAGTGCTGGGCTGCGTCCGGATGCCCAGCATTTTCTGGAGGGGCCAGCACTTGCTGGAAGTTTGGTGTCTCTGGACCGTGCCAGGAGGGAGCAGGCCCGGATTCCCCCCCACCCCTTATTTTTTAACCGAAAAAGGGGCTTGCTTGGAAGAAGGATTGAAGATATATGTGCAATTGTATGTGTAGCAGAGGGCTCATGGCCCCTCCTCTAAGGCGATAAAACGTGAGGCTTCTCTTTTCTGACCCACTGCAGTGCGCCAAGTGCTACCTGCTAGAGTAGGGAGGGTATTTTGACCTGTCGCGTTAATAAGCCAGTGTAAGTGGCTGTGGAATGGCCGAGTATGTTCCTGGTGCAGTCTCTGTGACTTCTGTGAGCAGGCAACCAAGTATATGAGTGTGTTTGTGTGTCAGTGTCATAGTGTATCCAGTATCTGTGTGTGTGTGAATGGTTGGGTGTATGTATGTGTCCAACAAGAGATGTTCCCAGCTAAAGGCAAGGTAGGTGGAGGCATAATTATTTAACTGGGTAACTAAAGACTACTCCACTCAGGGTTTGGGACCCAGGAAAAGGGGAGCATAAATACGACAGAGGAGGAGGCCCACTGGTTCTAGTACTGGAAGGAAAGGTAGCCATAAAGTGATTTAGGTGGGTGATGGGAAAGGCAGGATGGCACCCAGGGTGTGGGTCAGGGTGTGCAGAGGGTGAGCAGTGTGGACTACCTATGGGTGCTGAGAACTTGTGCTTCCTGGGACATGGAGCTGTCACAGTGTGAGTGTGCAGGAGGGAGAAGTGAGAAGGGTTTGTTTGTTTTTTGAGATAGAGTCTCACTATGTCACCCTCGGTAGAGGGCTGTGGCATTACAGCTCACAGCAACCTCAAACTCTTGGGCTTAAGCTATTCCCTTCTTGCCTCAGCCTCCCAAGTAGCTAGGACTACAGACGCCTGCCATGACGCCCCTGCCATTTTTGTTGTTGTTGTTGTTGTTCCCGTCACAGTTGTCAATGTTATTTGGCAGGCTGGGGCAGGCTGGCCCGACTCCAACCCACCAGCCTGGGTGTGTATGTGGCCAGGGCCCTACTCTCTTCGCTACAGGCGCCAAACTAGTGAGTGAGAAGGGTTTATAGAGTTTCAGGAGGGCCCTGGGGAAAGTGAGACCCAGTAGGGATAGCACTGGGCCGGAGTAGTCCATGCTGGATGTGTGAGTGAATCCTGTGCTGTGCTGCTCCCCGCCTGGCCCCTGGGTTGCACACTGGTGCCCCATGTCCCAGCCCAATAGGACAGTGATCTGTAGGGGCACCGAGCCACTGCCTCCTTTGTGCATTCCAGGTTTTCTTCTCTTGGTTCTCTCGAGTTTCTTTTCATTATTCAAGTAAGATGCATCTATGATAGACAAATTGTTAGATAGCCTTCTGCTTGTTACAAATGAGGACCAGGTTTCTGTACAAGCAGAAAAGGAGAAAGAGCACCTGCTGGATCCTTAGGAGTTTTGCTTGTTTTCATCTTTAATTTCACAAGTGGCATTTTTCCTTGTTAGTAACTCAGGTCTCCGTCCCCGGGCTCCTCTTCTGGGGTCCACGGATGCACATACTCATGGTAAGCTGGCTGGTCTGCCTGTGGTGGCCTCCTGTAGAGCCGGGCAGAGCCAGGACCCTGGAGGCTCCAGCAGCTCCTTCCCTGGCTGCCAGGGGAGTCCTGCAGGAAGTAATGCTGGGCTCCAGGCTGGCTGGGTGTTGACTCTCAGGAATTCAAGTCTTCTATTTTTCTCCTGTGCCCTTTATTCTTCCTTTTTCACTCTCTCCATGGTGTGGGATTCTGCATCTGGCAGCAGTCCAAGCTTTCTCTTCTCCAGAGGCCTGGAAAGTGGGGCCCCAGCCTCAATGAGGAAATCAGGGCTTCTCTACACACTGGGGCTGGCAGCCAGTGTGTGTATGTAGGGGGAAGGAGGACTGGGAAGGACCCAAATCACACCCAGCCAGACCCTTTTCAGTCAGAGCAGGGAGTCTCTTCATCCCTAGGGCCTCCCCAAGTATGTTACCTATATGTAGCCCAGTTCCTTCCAAGCAAGCAGGTCGTTCAGGGCCACTGGACTCCCATCTGTGTCCTGCCCTTCAGAGAGACAGTGTCCTGCCCTGCTACCTCTCCTGTTGGTCCAGGTGAGGTAGGCTGGGTGCACCTGTGCCTGGGGATAGCCGTGTGGCCAGAGTATGTGGGTGGGCCCCTTCTGAGTGTGTGCCTGTGTGAAGGGGGAAAGCATGTGTATATTGGGGCACTGTATGTCTCTGAGGGACTCTCCTGCCCAGTGCAAGAGGGACACAGAGCTGGAGGAATGTTGAGTCTGTCTGGTGCAAATTCATTGGGATGGGGAGTCATCCTGCCACTGGGGCCAGAAGGCCAGTGCCCTAAGTCTGCTGCTTTCATCGTCACTGCCATTGTCCTCCTGTGGCCTCACTGTCATCCCAGCTGACCAAGACTCCAGGGATATAGAAAATTTCCTTTGACTCTCTACTTCTCTCTTTTTTCCCCTTTTCTTAAAGTGATTGGAGAAACAGGAACATGGGGGAATTTGAAGGGGGATCCTGGTCATGGGGGAATTAGAAGGGGGATCCTGGCCATTAGAAGGCAGGGCAATGATGGTGCAGGACCTCCACTCTTAGAGGGAGGAACGGGAAGAGTGCTAGCAGGGAGGAGCACCCCCTTCCAGCTCCCCTCAGAGACTTTTAGAACTGGATTTCCTGGGGGTTTCTCCAAGCCTAAGATGGAAAGAAGCCATCATCTCTGGACTTGCCTTGCTCAGTGCCATCCGCCATCCTCCAATTCCTGCTGCCTTTTTGGGGATATGGGCCTGTTCTGGTCATCCTCTAGGGACACTCCAGTCCCGCCCCACCCACCTTCTCCTCTCCTGCCAGGCACCCAGTGAGTGGGTGGGCTGTTAGCCACCTATGGGTGGCCCAGGTATAAATAGTACCCCCTTCCGACCTGAAGCCAGATTTTGTTAGGGTCAGCACCCTGAGCCTAGTCTTGGGTGCCAGGTGAGAAAAAGTGTGTATAAGGATGGGTAGAAGTCGCAGCCTGCGTCCCTGCAGGCACTATGAAGTATCTCTCTGCAGAGCTGATCCTTCCATCTGCCCTTCATTGCCAGTGAAGCACTGGTGGAGCCTTCCGCATCCTGGCCAGGTGCTCAGAACCTGTGTCTAGCCTTTCTTCTTCCAATTCCCGATTCCATGGGGGATGCTCTAGCAGGCCCTCCAGGGCAGCCCTCCAGGGCTGGAACCTTGGACTCAAGCTCAGCCCAGCTCCTCTGGGGCCATTTTTCCCTCATTGAGGCTGGGGCCTGGCTGCTCTCCCAGGGGTGTTCCAGGCACAAGTGGTGCTTCCAGCTGCATTGGTTGTCTTCTGGGGCTCCTCTTGCTTAATTCTTGTCCTCCCTTTTGGCCTCTTTGTCTCTACACCCAGCTTCCTCCTCAGCCTCTGCATCTCCCCAGCCATTTCCCCAGCCTGAAAGTTCGTGGGTCTGGGTCTGTCTTGCTCCACCCACTTTCCTCCTGGGTCTTCTGCCCGCCTCTCTCCTCTCTGGTTTTGGGGCCCACCAAAGGTCTCTGGGAAATCCTGGGCAGTACTTGCCCTGTTTTTAGAGTCTCTAGGCTTGTAGTTCTGCTTAGCCCTCACAGCTGGGATGGAGTTCTCCTGCAACTGGGAGATTGGAGTGAGCAGGGAGGAAGAATCCTCTAAGACACAGCTCAGGGAGCTGGCAGAAAGATTTACATCCAATTTTCTTCTCCAATCCCGCATGTCTGTGCCCCATCTCTAGTGCTTTGGATCCTGAAGACTGAGCTGGCAGAAAGGATTTACACCAAACTTTCTTCTCCAACCTTTGGCAGAAAGGATTTACTGAGCTGGCAGAAAGGATTTACATCCAACTTTCTTCTCCAACCCCGCATGTCTGTGCCCCATCTCCAGTGCTTTGGATCCTGACCTCTGCACTAGCCTGTTTGGGGAGGCACCCATTGTCCCACTTGCTGGTAGAAAGACATCGACATTTTAAAATCAAATGGAATGCTGCTGGAATTTTTTAATAATGAGTGATTATTATTTTTATAAAACAATAAAAATGTATTTATTTATGAGAAGAGTAGCTGTGCTGAAACTCTAAGATTGCAGGCAGTTCCTTGGCATGCCAAGACAGGTGCTGTGGGCACGATGAAGCTCCTCAGATTCTGGTGTTTAGGTCCCTCCTGGATCACTGGCTGCACTCAGGCTCAGTCATTGACTTACTTCAGGCAACACGAGATGACTGAGGCATATCTCTGCTGGATGCCTAGGCCACACCCTGGAGATTCTGCAGGGAGGATCCTTCAGCTGCAGTGGCATCCACCATGAATGGTGGCTGAGAGGTTACTCCTGAGGACAGGGCAGGGAACCCAACTTAGCTCTGCTGGTCCAGGGTGAGATGCCAAAAACTCCATCCACAGCACCGTCTCTGGACCTAGCACATCCTGCCACTTGCCATTTACCTTCACTGGCCTAAGCCCACTGGGTCTTCAGTTTGACATGTGTGCTCTGGGCTGTAGGATAGGTAACCTCAGCTGCTGCTGAATCCTTTCCTCTAGCACCTCAATTCAGGGCTCTAGAGGGTGTGGCCTAAATGGCCTCTAAGGCATACCCTGAACATACCCCTCTTCTAAAGGCAGTGCTTTACTCTGCTTTGCTCCATCTCCTCAGCTCTAGCAGGAATCCCAGCCAAGCTGTCAGAGCTCTAGAACCAGTCAAGATCTGCTCCCCAGCCTGATCAACTTTCCCTAGCTGCAGAGTTCCTGGGTCTATCCAGGAGAGCTTCCTGGAGGAGGCTGTAGGTCTAGGCTGGTCTGTAAAGACAGCCATATTGGAGTGACCATTGCTGACATGCCAGGCCTGATGAGGTCCTTCAGATACCTAACTAGGCAGGTATAGTCCAGAAAGGCTTAAAAAGGGAGCAAACTGGAGTTCTCAACACCAACACATATTAAGTCATCTGGAGAACTTAGAAAAAAATGACTGGTGCTCAGTCACAGACCAAATGGCTTCTTGGTGGTTCCTAGTGGGCATCTCTATATTTAAAAGGCTTCTGGGTGGAGCCTGGTTGGGGACATTGGATGGGAAGAGTAGGAAAAGTAGGCACTTTGCTGGAGCAAAGGCCAAGGTAATCAGGAAATGAAAAGGGTCATAGGGGCCAGGGCTTCAGGTGGAGTAAGGGAGGAGGCATGGGGGGAGTCCTGGGAGGTGGGAACACTTGGGGGAGGAGTTTCTTCTGAGGCGTGTGAACAGACCTGGGCAGGACACAGCTGGGTCTTAACCTCCAGGTATTCAACCTAATCTGACAAGCTCCAAAGCAGCAGCCAATGGGGACTGGTGTCTCAGGTTCTAGAAAGGGAACTTTGGTACTCCTGATTTGGTGATCTTTCTCTTCTTCTCCAGGTAGGAGGTTACAGACTAGCTGGCTTCTTACTCTTCCCTGGCTAATTCTGCTCTTATCTATCTGCCCCTTTGGCCACCTTCTCCTTCATTCTACTTTTTTTCTTCTTCTGTTCTTTGGCCTTCCTCCCTCCTCTCAGCTGTCCCTTCCCTGGGTAGCTCTCTCCTCCCTGGTGCTTGAACCCTTATAGCAGTTATGAGGGAAACTGTCCCGCCCAGGTCTGACCAACCCCCACAATTCTTTTATTTCTTCTATCTACCCTTTTGCACTCCCTTGTTTTCAGCCCTCTCCCTGCTGGGGCAGAGTGCCCTCTTTCACTTGTGCAATCCCACCAGATACAGAGTTGACATGAACAAAGAGTAGCAGACTTGGGAGAATCTTCCTTCTTTCTTAATAAACAAAATCCCTTCACTGCCACCACACTCTTGATTTTATCCCTCATATCAGATTGCCCTTTCTTCTTTTTGGTTCTCAGAGCTGTGCTAAACTCATAATTCCGTAAAATAGTCACAGGACTATTTAGGGTGGGAACTCAGTTGTCCCATTTTGCAGGGAAGAATACTGAGATCAAGGTCACACAGCTGGTTTGTATTTATTCAAACTCGGGCTTGAGACCTTAGGACCCTGCCGAGGTGAAAGTCTATTCTCACTCTGAGAAGGTACTCCCTCTTGGTCCAGGCTCTGTCTAGGCAGAGGACAGAGCCTGGATTCCTCTTGCTTTGAATTGAGGCTTTTGAATTGAGGGACAGTGTCTCAGTGGAGAACTGCAGACTTTGCAGAGACCAAAAGAAATCTGGCCTGTGAGGATGAGAATGTGATGTGGACGCTTGCAGAGGAGAGTGTGTTCTCCTTGGCTGGGCAGTGGCCTCATGCCCTGGAAACAATGTGTGTGTTTTATTTTGTTTTTGTTTTTTGGTTACAGCTTTATTGAGATATAATTCATAGGTCATGCAATTCACCAACTAAAAGTAGTTTTTAATATATTTACAGATATGTGTAACCATTAACACCATCAATTTTAGAGTATTTTCATCATCTAAAAAGAAATATGTACCCACAACCTCCCATTCAGCTCTAAGCAATCAGTAATCTTTCTATCTCTATGGATTTGCCTATTCTGGATATTTCACAAAAATGGAGTCATATAAGATGTGGTCTTTGTCCCTGGCCTCTTTCACTTAGCATGTTTCAACTTTCACTAATGCAGCAGGTATCAGTGCTTCCTTTTTATGTGGTTACACCACTTTCTGTTTATCCATTCATTAAGGATGGACATCTGGAGAGAGAAGCACGACAGTGTTTGTGTTTCTCTCCCTTGGGGTGTCCAGCCTGCAGCTTAGCCAGAAGAGGGGAAAGTTTTCTGGGAGCAGCTGGAGGAGCCTGCCAAGACTCAGGGAGGGCCATCTCTGGCTGTGTGCCTCTGGTCACCTTCTATAAGTGTCTTTTCTGATTCTTCCAGTGAGGGGAGACCCTGCTGAACTGTAGGAATTACAGCCTCTGGAGTAATAATTCAGTTTTGGCTTTTTCTAAGTTGGGTTAAAATCCTGGTTCTACCACTAGTTGCTAACAGGTTGCTTAACGTCTCTGAACTTCAGTGTCCTCATCAATTAAATGGTAATGATATTAATATCAACTACTAGAATTTTTATGAGGAGTAAATTAACTTGTGTAGAGCACTTATCCCGTACCTGTGGGTGCTGGAGGAAAAAAAATACAAAGCTTACAGCTGAGGGCTTACCATATCACCAGCGGTGGAAGAAATGATTTTGGCCCTGGTTAGCCATGTCCAAGGAGAGCTGGGGGAGATTATCCAGCCTGGGGGTGGTGAACGCTGTTTCTGGGCTCTGAGCCAAACCCTCCAAGTTGGCTGCCTTCTCCCAGGTGGGAATGCTGGAGAAACAAAGCTGGCTGAGGGACAGCATAGCAGCTGGTTTGGTCCAACTGTTTTTTTCTTGTATTATTGAAAGACAGAGTCTTACTCTGCTGCCTCGGGAGTAGCTGGGACGATAGGCTCCAGCCACAACACCTGGCTAGGTCTTTTCTTGTCGTCTCCTCCTCCTCCTCCTCCTTCTTCTTTTAGTAGAAACGGAGTCTCACTCTTGCTCAGGCTGGTCTCAAACTTCTAACATCAGGTGATCCTCCCACCTCTGCCTCCCAGAGTACTAGGATTACAGGTTCAACTTTTAGTTTCCCAAAAGGAGATATTGAGATCAGACAGGATGTGACCTGTAGGGCACAGACTGGGACCTAACTGCCTTTAGCCATCCAGCCCCAGCTCTGTGTAGATGGATCCTGCTGAGCCTTCTTCTTCCTTTTTTTTTTTTCCTCTGAGACAGGGTCTCACTTGGTCACCCTTGGTAGAGTGCCATGGCATCTTAGCTCACAGCAACCTTAAACTCTTGGGTTCAAGCGATTCTCTTGCCTCAGCCTCCCAGGTAGCTGAGACTACAGGCGTCCACCACAACGTCCAGCTTTTTTAGATACGAAGTCTTGCTCTTGCTCAGGTTGGTCTCAAACTCGTGAGCTCAGGCAATCTACCCGCCTTGGCCTCCCAAGTGCTGGTATTACAGGTGTGAGCCACCCAGCTCCGCCTCTGCTGAGCCTTCTTGATTTGTAGTTTCACTCCCACCTCAGTCCCCCAAGCCAGTTTCTGCTTTTCCTCAGCTCCAGAACGCAAGCCCGCGCCCCCCAGCTTGCCGCAGACTTCCCGAGGCCCAAGCAACAAAGACTCAGGGATCGGCCAGAAGGAACAGTAACCGGGAGCCCTAGAAGGATCCCAGCCCTCCGGCCAGAAGGCAAGAAGAGATCGCGGATGGCTGGAGCCCTGCCTACCCCACCCACTTCACTTACCCGGTTATTTCCTACCTGGCGCTGCGGGGAGCGGGCCGGGCTCGTACTGGACCGCTTGACCGCTGCACTGCTCTCCAGGTGCCTTGGGGGAGTGGCCTTCACATCTGAGACCGTCTGAATTTGTAGGCTGTTAAAATTCAAACGAATCCAGCAAAACAAAATTTCATGAGACTGCCAAGTTACCTACTGCCCTAATGAAGCACCTAAAACTGAATTTTAAATGTCATTGTAAGAATGGGTTTGAAGAGGAGTTTTGTTCTGACGCTTCCAAGAAGGGCCGTTGCTCACCTTTTTTTGCCACCACACGCGCGGCTCCTGTCTTTGCCGCATCACCGGAGGCGCAGGCAGGTTTCAGGCTGAGCACCGAAGTAGGAGACAGGCTCTGGGTCTCCCCACTTGCTTCCTCAGCTGGATGCCTTGCTCTCTGGCTCACGTGGGTCCCAACACAAACACCTAAGGCCACTCTGCCTTTTGTCCTGGCGCACACTGTGAAAGGGCAGGGGCCATCCAGGGCAGAGGTCTTAAGGAGCCACTGCCCTGGGTGGGGCGAGGCTGAAAGAGGAATTTTCCATCTTTTGATCCTGAGAAGGACTTTCAACATGGAGAGGTGAGGCACCTCTGTGGAATACTGGGAAGGAGCTGGCCACTTAGGCAAGGCAGAGGCTGTCTCCTTACTCTAGGATGCCGCCAAGAATTTACATCTGCTGGGAATAGTTCTCCAGGAGTTGCTGTTGACTCTTGGAAATATCTAACAGATATTTGTTGAATTCCTACTACATGGCAGGCATGATGTCAGGCATTGGAGTACCAAACATGACCAACTTCCTCCTGGGCAGTCAAAGCTGGGGACTTCAGAGATGAATCTTTGCTGGCCACTCCACCTGGTAGTTCACACATTGCACATGGGAGGAAGTTCTCAACCTTCCTAATGCCGTGACCCTTTAATACAGTTCCTCATGTTGTGGTGACCCCCCCAACCATAAAATTATTTTTGTTGCTACTTCATAACTGTAATTTTGCTACTGTTATGAATCGTAATGTACATATCTGATATGCAGGATGTATTTTCATTGTTACAAAGGGGTCGTGACCAGCAGGTTGAGAACCACTGCAAGGATTGATTCCCCTACCCAGCTGGAAACAGCCTCTGAAAACCATGTCCTCTTAAAGAAATGCTGTTGTGAAACCTTCCCAGCTCTGTAATAATCAATTGCTAAGAAAGGGAGTGCCTTGCCCTGCGTTGGGTCCAGTCGGCTTACAAAACAAAACAACCAACCCCAAACAAAGTGCAGACCCACACCTGGGGAATGTGTATGTGGCCTGTGTTAGTAACTGGGGTGGTGTGAACTAATTTCATCAACTTTAAAAATGATCAGTTTTGCGTTTTTTTTTTTTAAAGGAAAACAAACATCTGAGATAAAATCTAAACAGTACAAAGAATTATGAAATAACAAGTAGGTGTCTCTTCAGACCCTCAGCCTCATCCCTAAAAGCCCCAGATTCTTGCCCCATCTCACTCTCCCCCTTAATAAATTAAATCCCACTGTCCGCTGGTTCTTCCCTGTTCCCAGCCTGGGCACTTGTTCCTGGCAGCCACCTCCTGCCTAGCTTTTCTGCGCCCTCACTGCTTGCCAGCCACGTTGTGAACTTCCCCACAGTGTCTTCATCTTGGTGTGTTAACAAGGATTTTGATGTTTGTGGGTCTGTTTGATTTATTAGAGAAACAAATGACTTGGACTATGGAAACAGGAGAAAGCAAGATAAGGACAGAATTTGAAACGGGAGACTGTTCCCTCCGGTCCTACCGCGGCGCGAACGTCCCAGCCTGCGCACCAGATCACACCCCACCACATCACACCAGCGCTCAGAGGCCGGAAGCCCTTGTCGCCCTTCCAAGCCGCATAGGCAGAGAAGGGCGGTGGGGTCAGCAGGAATTAGCGCGTCGGGGCCAGAGCAAGGGATTGCCACCGGCGAGAGTTCGGGACCGGATTAGCGGGTTCAAAAGCAGGTCAGAGAGAGCTAAGAGAGGCGACGAGGTCCGCACGAGGTCAAGGTCCTCTGGAGAGGCGGGTTCCTGGCCGGGCCAGGCGCGGGAAAGGCCGCGGGGTACTGCGATCGCGGGGAGGCTGCACCGGGAAGCCCGAGTTCCGAGGGCGTGGAGGGCTCAGCCACCTCTCAGTGGAGGCCGTGTCCTCTGGCCACCGCGGGGCAGGGACACTGCTGACCCTGGTCCTGGCCCCAAGCAAAGAGCTAGCAGCGCAGTGAATCTGGATAGGAATCTGCGACAATTTCAACGAATGTATAGGAGCTTCGCAAAAGAACGCGCTTGTATCTGCGGAATGGTGTTTACCTACTTTCATATTTTAATTCCGGTTTTAAAAACACTTTTATTTTGTGACACTTTTTTTCTTTCTGGCGAGATATAACATATCCTAAGGCAAACAATCCACCAAACTGCACCCACGAGCGCAAAGAAATTTTCTTGCTAAGAGCCAATCTCTCTCCATTTCTCCCGGCCTCCGCGGCCTCCGTAAGGAACAAATCGCGGAGTGTGTCACCATTTGTGTAAAAATAGTCTCAACACACACTCCGTCCTTCGGCGCGTCCTGTGCCTGGGTGGAGGGAAAGCTGAAAAGACTGCCGAGCGCGACAGCTCTTCCCTGGGAGAAATGTGTTTCGTGTGTGTGTGTTAGGAGAATGTGTTCACGTATTACTTGAGTCCTCTCTTCCAGAATTTCTGTATACTCGTGGAGAACAAAGTTGGAGATACTGTGGGTTACGAAATGGGTTTTCCATTCTGAAACCACGGCCGTGGTGGATGATCAGAGAAAACCCCCCAAAGTAGACCAGGGAAGGATGAGCACTCTCGGGGATCGCGGAGTGGAGGGGGCCACGCCTCAGTCGCCATCTCCAGCGTCCCCACGCCTCTTCCTCCGCCAGTCTTGGCCCTTCTCTTTCCCTTCTTCAAGAAGTGGTCTAGAGAAATGAAGTCCAGACTCTCAGGAGCGCGGCGGGGTCTCCCGGAAAACCCGGCACCTCTGGAGTGTGTCCGGCTGATTTTACAGAACTGCAGAGTCAAGTTGGCACGTCCTTGGGGGAGATGGTGACAAGAGGTGTCGGGGGCGTAAGTGAAGACCGCGGGAAGGAAAGGAGAAGGGGTTGAAGGAGGCCGGGCGAGAAAGCGGGAAGACCCGAGCTAGGTGCGTAGAGCGGAGGAGCGAGAGCTGCAGCTGCGGACCGGGAAGGAAACTGTGCGGGGGTGGGAGGGCGGGGCCGGAAACCCGGAGGCGGCCTCATCCGAACAAAGCGCGGCCTGATCTCCCTCTCCCACCGTCCTCCTGGGTCTCCGCCCAGGGCCAGCAGTTTTCCGCGGTTTTTCTCCCAGATCCTTCCCTTTGGTCAGCAAGCTGGCTGGTCAAGGTGGGAGCATGCAGGTTGCTACTGGAGAAGTGAGTCCTAAGGGACTGCTCGCTGGACAGACCTCACTCATTCCAACAACCGCCGTTCGCCTCCGCCCAACAGGTCCGGGAGCTTGAGCCGAGCGGATGGGTCAAGGGCAGGGGCTCGGTCCAGGTGTACTTCTGTTCTGAGAGACCCTGGGAAGGCCATCGCCGGCTCCCTGCTCTCTCCCACGAGTAGGCCAAGGTGCTGGCAGTCCGTCCATTAAAAATACATTCCTCTGGCTAAAATACCTTCTTTCATTCAGTTCTTAAATCTTATAAACGATGCTGAGACTGCTCGTAATGCCGCTTTCAACCTTTGAGCGCTGTTCATAAGACTAGAACAGTAACAGAATTGAAAGCAGGAGAAAAGTCCCCAAAGATTCTGTCTTTTTTAACTTACATCCTTATCTTGCATAAGTTTAATCATGGTGAACACGGAGTTTTGTATTCGGCCTTTCTACTTGAAGTCACACTTAAATATTTGCTGTGTGCTACGATCCTCATAAGTATCCTTTTAAATGACCAGATATAACTCTTATGTTACTTTGTAATTAACCATGTAATTGTTAGATATTCAGCAGTGCCTCGTTTTTTCAGCATTAAAATGATGTTTAAACCAAACTCTTCATGTATATATAGTTTTCTTGGGAGGATATTTTCTTCAGGATCCTTACTGGTTCAACAGGATGAGGACATTTTGATCTCTCTTAGTATATTGCCGAACCGCTTTCCAAAGAGCTTTGCACAGGCATTCATTTTTGTAATCATGGGCGTGGTGCTAGTGATCAGGGCAGACCGAAGAGGCAGTCTCTCCTTAAAGCACTTTCCCTGCATCCCAACCCTCCAGAAGACAGGTAACCCCGGGGCAAGAGTCACTAGAGAAGTAGGGAGCCCTCTGGGGAGAGGGAAGACCAGGCAATGGGAGCATGAGAGTGGGTGACAGGTGCGGGGATTCCTCCCCCAGGCTGGAAAAAGTCAGGTGAGGCTTCACCGTGGAGGACACGGCTAGGTCTGCCCCAGGCAGGAATTTGTCAAGGAAAAACCGAAGGAGAGTCTTAGGAACCTTGGGAATCTAAGTCTCAACAGGCTTCCAGGTTTGTGGAGTTCAGGGAGAGGTCCGTGGTGGCTTATACATACTTTGAGAAGTTTAAGTGTGGGCGAGAACGTCCCAGAAAGTGAGCCTCTTACCAGCCAGTCCAAAGGAGTTGGAAACCGACAGTCTCATCATTGGGCATTTGCATGATTTTAAACGTTTTCTATATAGAGAAAATAGTGGACCATCCATATAATATTATCAGGACAGCTGTTAAAATTAAATACATGATAGTTTCTTATTTCATTTTAAAGCACATGAAATTAATTGGAAAAATACAAATAAATAAAAATAAAAATAAAGATTCTGAAATTTATAGAAAAGCTGTCAAGAATAATACAAAGAACTCTCCCCCCATTGACCTCTTTGAGCCTAAATTGCTGACATAATATTTAATTTGTATTTCCAAAAAGCAAGGTCATCTTCTCTTAAAATCACAATATAATACTTAGAAAATTGACACTGTCACTATTGTCTCTCCAGATTTTATGAAGTCTTGCCAATGGTTCTGAAAATATTCCTAATTATATAAAGGATCCAGCTGAGATTATGTGTTGCATTTAATTCTCACATCTCTTTAGTCGCCCTCAGTCTGTGACAGTTCCAGCCTTGCTTGACTTCCCTGTCTCTCAGGGAGGATTTGTCTGATGTTTTCTCAGATTTCAATTCAGGTTATGCATCCTTGGCAGAAACATCATAGAAATGATGTTGAATTATTCTTGTTGTAACACATATGTCACGATTTTGATTTATCTCATTACTGGTTGTGTTAACTTTGATCATTTGTGTAAGGTGGTGCCTGTCAAGGTTCTCCATGTAAAGTTATTATTTTTCCCCTTGTATTTAGTAAGTAGTTTTCAGGGAGAACTTTTAGACTATGGTTTTATCAAACTCTTCCCATTGTTTATGTGAATATCAACAGATGGATTCCTATTGCATTGGCTGGGTCATAACTTGTTACTATTTAATACTGTAGTTATAACTTGTTATTATATACTTAATTTGCAAATAGTCTCAAATGTGGGAGTCCCTTAGAGTTGGCTTCTCTGTCTTATTTTGGTAACAGCTTCATTGTGATACCATTTACATACCATACAATTCAGCTATTTAAAGTACACTATTTCATGTTTTTAGTACATATGTTTACAGAATTGTGCAAACATCCCTACAATTTTAGAATATTTTTATCATCCTGAAAAGAAATCCCATCCCCTTTAGCCTATCATTTTCCACACTTCCCATGCCCCCCAGCCCTAAATTTGTCCATCCTGAACATTTCATATAAATGGAATTGTACAATATGTGGTCTTTTGTGACTGGCTTATTTCATCCATATTGTGGCATGTTACAATACTTCTTTATTTTTTTTTATGGCTGAATAATTCCATTGTATGGACAGATCACATTTTGTTTATCTATTCATCAAGTTGATAGACATTTGGGTTGTTTCTACTCTGCTTTTTATGAATAATACTGCTGTGAATGTTCTTATAAAAGTTTTTGTGTGGCCATGTGTTTTCATTTCTCTAGAGTAGGAATGAATTTTCTGAGTCCAGCAATTAATTCTAAGTTTAACTTTCTGAGGAATTGTTAGACTTTTTTTTTTTTTGAGACAGAGTCTCACTTTCCCACTGGTATATAACTCTGCATGGTGTGTGACTACTTCATTTTACTTGTTTGTTCTTCCAAGGAAAGATACCCAGTGGCTCTGACAGCTCTCCTGCCACCTCAAATACTGCCACAACAAACATCTCATATAGATCTCCTTAAGCACTTAGAAGGAAACCTGTTGGGATGTATACCAGGAGTGGAATTGCTGGGTCCCACAGTATAAAAATTTCTAATTTGCCTGAATATTGCCAGCTCGCTGTCCAGAACAGTTGCTCCAGTCCACACTCACCAGTGTGCAAGTAGTTTTCTGTATTCACACTTCCCAATGAAATCTCCCCAGAGTGTATTGACCGTGGGCTTTTCTAGGTATATGCATTTAGCTACATGTAGTCTTCTGTTTTCTTAAAACCTATATGGGATCTGACTTTTCATATTGTTCTCCAACTCCCCACCAGCCTTACACACACACTTAAAATGTTGCGAAAAGCTTTTTATCAGCTGCCTGGGAGGGCACAGCTTGAGTGGCCCATAGAGTATTAAGCCATTTCCATATTAATGGACATCTAGGCTCTTTAAAGGTTTTTGCTATCACAAAGAAATGCTCCCATAACCATCCTTGAACAACAACAAACCATCTTTGCATTTATGCCAGAATTTCTTTGGATAAATTCCTAAGGTGGTATTTTTAGTTTAGGATGCACATTTAAAGACACTATTCAGCCACATGTAACATGTCTTCAAGTCTGTAGTCTGTAGAAACTGGAACTCACTCAGGAACCAGAGTTTGGGAAGAAAGAAGACGTCACTGAGGAGCACTCCTGACTAGGAAGAGGATATTTTGAAGCTGAGGTAGGCAGTGAGACATTGCCAGGAAACAGCTGAACACAGATGGGTAGCAACCATCTTGGCCAGGATGTGCCAGGCAGTGGGGAAAGAGGCTACAGCCTTCCACTAAATGCTCTGTAGACTCCATCAGGTTGGGAGGCAGATGTCTGGAAGGAGCCACAGGGAATTGTGGGTCCACTGACAGCAGTAAGAAGTGCTTTTTCTCACAGGAACACCAACTACCACCTTCCCCTGCTGTCCCCTAGTGCCGAGGTAGACAAGGGGACATTTGCCTGATCACAGGCTTATTTACAGTCTGGGACCTTACTTCCCATAGAAGTGACAGGACACAGGATTCTGCCACATACTCTTGTGTATTACAGAAGATCAGCTGGCCCAGAAGGTAAATGTGAACTGAAAAAATTAGTCTGGCTAATTCTCACTGGAGTGCTTCGTGGATTAGGTGTGGTCCTGTCTCTTGTCCATCAGGGAGAAGACAGTGCCAAGGCTCTGGCCCGCCACACAAACCCGTGCAGGGGAGGGTCCCCAGGATCCCTCTCTCACCAACCATCTCCTACTGAAGAGGACACATTTTCCTTCCCAGCAGTCCCTCAGCAGGTAGCCCAGGTACATTGGGGAGAGCCTGTCCTCTACACTTTTGGGTTGGGCCTGAGTGAGCAGAAGAGTAGAATTTTCATGAGGCACAAATTGAACAACTGGCTGGGCTTCCAACTTGTTTTCTTCAGGGGAGAATTGAGGAGGGCTACTCATATATACCAACTCTTGGCAGTTGAAGAAGAACCTAGAAAGAGATGTGGTCTCCTTCCTTCTTTTGGGGTCCCTTTCCTTCTTTTGGAATTCTCAACCTCAGAGACAGAAACAAGCACAGGGACAGAGACACAGAAGTGGAGGGAGAACCAGGCCCAGGCCAAGTACTCACACCCAGGTGTACTAGGACCACTGGGGGCGGGAACAGCTCTTCCTTTCACACAGTGGTGGGGGGCTGCAGCCTGAGGGCATCCAGACAGGGTCCCAGCGGCTGATTTAGTCTGAGGTCTGAGCCTGAGCTCTGTGGGACCCAGTGTGGACCTCTGATGACCTCACCCCCCACTCCCCACCGTGGCTTCCCAGCAGCATCCCAAGCAGTCACTGTAAGAAGCCCAGGCTTCTTGCTGGGCACTGGTAAAGCCGAGATGACTGACACAAACACATTTTCCATCTAGGGGAGCTCAGGTGTCCATAGGACTTGTTTGTAGATTCCATACATACTTTCCCATGGAAGCTTAAGAAAACCTGTGCAAGGACAGAAATGCACAGACAGGCCGTGGTGATGTCATAAGAAAAGTACTGTCAAAGGTTAAAGTACGTTGAGCACTTACTTGTGTGCTTATGAGCGCCAAAACGAACTATCGCTCCATTTAATAGATGGGGAAGCCGAGGCTCCGCCAGGTCAGACAACTTGCCTGAAGTCACGCAGTATAGCGGTGAAACCGAATCCTTTGGGTCTCCAGGGAAGGGTTGTTTCTGCCATCTCTGCACCCGCGGCCCCTGGGATTGCCTCACTGATGGAGGCAGCGGCAGGTGTCAGGGGCTGCGGGACGGTGTCAGCCGTGGGTTTCAGGTGAGTTTACACCAACGCTGGGCGCGCCTCTCTCCTCACCGCTCCTGTCCTGCAGCCGCCGGCCACCTCCAGGGAGAGGCCTCGTGCTGCCTCCTGCTGGTCGCTCCTCAAAGCGCCGAGGAGGCTTTGCTCAGCGCCCACTTCCCTGCGCAGGCGCTCTGGGTCAAATAGCAATATTAAATGTAAATCATACAATGGTTGAAATAAAGAACACAATAGAATAAATATTAATAGTAGAGAGGGGAACAGTTGATAAATAATTTATGAATTAGAAGATCCAATTAATAAAGCAGAAAAAAGCAGTGAAGAAATTTAGAATAAAAGTTAAGAAGTATGGTGGCTTCCGCCTGTAATCCTAGCGCTCTGGGAAGCTGTGGGAGGAGGATCGCTTGAGCTCAGGAGCTCAGGACCAGCCTTAGGAAGAGTAGACCCTGTCTCTACTAAAAATAGAAGAAGTTAGCTTCAAGTTATGGCCGGTGGTTGTAGTTCTAGCTACCCGAGAGGCTAAGGTAGCAGGATGGCTTGAACCCAGGAATCTGAGGTTGTTGTGAACTAACTGACTCCACAGCACTCTAGCCTGGGCAACAGAGCAAGACTGTGTGGATAAAAAAAAAAAGCTAAGCATGGCAGCTAGAAGGACAGAGTCATAGAAAGAGAGAAAACTAAATATGAAGAATGAGTAAATCTTCGAAGAAATGATAGAATTAAATTTTTCAATTTTTCAAAGTGTTAGAAAGATGAACAACCTCAAACCGAAAGGGTTTCTAAAGTATTACATAGGAAATAAGGAAAAACTCACTCTGAGACATGTTATAGTGAATTTCAAGAATATCAAAGACAAGAGAAAATTCTAAAAGTTCCCAGAGAGTAAAAGTAGATCATTTCCAAAGAGACAAGTTGGGTTGGCATCAGACTTCTGAATAATAGCACTAAATGCAAAACAATAATCAAGCAATATTTGTAAATATTGAAGAAACAGAATTTAGAAATTACAATTGTATAACCGGATTGTCAATCAAACATGAGGGCATAACACACAAAAAGAATGAAATTCTGCCATTTGAAAAAACATGGATGGAACTGGAGAATATTATGTTAAGTGAAATAAGCCAAGCATAGAAAGACAAATCTTGTATGCTCTCACTCATACATGGGAGCTAAGTATTAAAAACAATTGGTCTGTCTCGGTGCCTGTAGCTCAAGTGGCCAAGGCACCAGCCACATACACCAGAGCTGGCAGGTTCAAAGCCAGCCCTGGACTGCCAAACAACGACAACTACAACCAAAAAATAGCCGGGCGTTGTGGCGGGCACCTGTAGTCCCAGCTAGTTGGGAGGCTGAGGCAAGAGAATCGCTTAAGCCCAGGAGTTGGAGGTTGCTGTGAGCTGTGATGCCACAGCACTCTACTCAGGGCAACAGCTTGAGGCTCTGTCTCAAAAAAAAACCAAAAAACAAAACCAATTGGTCTTATGGAGACAGAAAGTAGAATGACTAGGAAGGGTAGCAGGAAGAGGGTGATAAAGTGAGGATGGTTAATGGGTACAAAAATATAGTTAGGTAGTTTGATAGAATGAGTAGTATTTGATAGCACAACAAAATGACTGTAATCAACAATAAGTTAGGGTATACTTTAAAATAACTAAAAAAGTAGAATTGGGATGTTCCTAACACACACAAAAAAAATGTTAAATGTTAATGCCTGAGGTGATAGATAACCCCAGTTACTCTGATTTGATTAATTTACACTGTGTGCCTATATCAAAACATCATATATAACCCACAAAGATATACAACTATTATGTACCCATATAAATAAAAATAAGACATTAAAAAAGAAAATAGTATATATACATGCACAGGAAAAACCAAATATGAGGGCATAGTAAACATTTTTCTCAATATGTGGTGTAGGTTGACTTACACTGAAAACACTTTTGGAGAAAGAATTTTTTAAAAACTGAGAAACCGGTGCCTGTAGTTCCAGCTACTTGGGAGGTGGAGGATAGAAGATAGCTTGAGCCCAGAAGTTTAAGGTTGCTGTGAGCTGTGATGCCACCACAGTCTACTGAGGACAACAAAGTGAGACTCTGTCTCAAAAAAATAAAAAAAAAGAGAAACCTAGCTGAATGTTTAAAACAAACATGTCTAAGGCATAAAGATACAGGCAAACTGAAAGTAAAGGAAGGAAAAAAGATATATTGATGAACTAACAGCCAAGAAGTTGGCATGGCCATATTAATATTGTACCAAAGGGACTTTAAGACTCTATCATTAAGGATGAGAAGAGAACATTTGATAGAGACAAAACATTCATCAAGAAGATATAACAGCTCTAAACATGTATGCAGTTAACAGATTTTCTAGTGACAAAGCAAAACCTGATGGGATTACGGGGAGAAATGTACACATTACCATTCTGGGAGGGGATTTGTCATACTTTTAGTTTTTAATAGGATAAAGAGACAAAAAATGTTATCTCTGTGGCAGATCTAAAATCACAATCAGATTTCCAAGCTTTTTGCATCTGGAAATGTAGTTTCCAGCCTTCTGCCCCATGTGATTA
Organism: Nycticebus coucang; assembly: GCF_027406575.1. Taxonomy (NCBI): domain Eukaryota; kingdom Metazoa; phylum Chordata; class Mammalia; order Primates; family Lorisidae; genus Nycticebus; species Nycticebus coucang. The sequence continues at coordinate 69,610,072 of NC_069783.1, read as the reverse complement.
AGGGAGAACATACAGGAATGGATATGGATGCTACAAACCAGTAAATAACATGTGGTATTCAGTATGTATGTTATTATGCATATGTAAACATTATTCACAGCTGAACCACAAAATATATTTTCCTTTCCTGCACTACTTTTTTTGAATTGATAATTGTTTGATTTTCTATGTACTGCAAAGTCATGAAATTTAATAACTCAACTTCAAATTTTGCTAACTCTCTAAAACTCCTCTCAATACCATCAGAAAAATCTTTCATTTCATCATCTTGAAGATCTTTCTCCTGAGCTGGGTAGATTCCTCAGAGAAGGCTTTTTCAGTCTCCTGTCTGGAGGGAAAGGCTAAGTGACCAGGACTTGGGGATGGACTTGGAGGTCTCACCTTTTGATAAACAAGCCCAACTTTCCTTACTTCCTCTAACCATATATGAAGGAAGTTGAAATTTTCATAAAAGAATTTTACCAAAGAGTGAAGAATAGCAACTAAAAACCAAAAAAAAAAAAAAAAAAAAAAGAAAGAAAGAAAAAAATGGAGGCTGAGTGTAGTTGCTCACTCCCATAATCCTAGCACTCTGGGAGGCCAAGGTAGGAGGATCCCTTGAGCTCAGGAGTTTAAGACTAGCCTGAGCAAAAGGGAAACCCCATCTCTACTAAAAATAGAAAAATTAGCTGGCTGTTGTGGCAAGTGTCTGTAGTCCCACCTACTTGGGAGGCTGAAGCAGGAGGATCTCTTGAACCCAGTAGTATGAGGTTGCTGTCAGCCAGGCTAATGCCATGGCATTCTAACTTAGGGCAAAAGAGTGAGACTCTGTCTCAAAAAAAAAAAAAAAAAAAAAAAGTCGGGGGGAAGGTATTCTATATTCTATAAATACAGGCAGGCCGTGAGGGTCAGGCTTCTGAGCCCACCAGAGCTGACCCACCTTTATGCCCCATGGGTTCTTTCCTGTTTCAAAGTCTCCTTCCTAGGATTTCCATATCCCAGATCAGAGTTCACCTGATAAAGTTGATCTGTAACCCAACTCTGGTTGGCTGCAGCTTCCTGGTGCAAGCACAATGCTTAGGATTTTTTTCTTTTAGTTTTTTATTATGCATTTTAAAGCAAATACAAATGTGGAGAGAATGATATAATGACTTTCCCATGTACCAGTATCCAGATTCAACAATTGACTGTTCTCTTTTTATCAATATCCTTATTGTTCTCTCTCAAATTTTATTTTACTTCAGTGTGCATTTCTAAATAAGAATACTTTTAAAAGGCACACTAATTATAACTACAAATTAGTCTAATTCTTTTTTTTTTTGTCTCTTTTGGCCGGGGCTGGGTTTGAACCCGCCACCTCTGGCATATGGGACCAGCGCCCTACTCCTTGAGCCACAGGTGCCGCCCTAATTAGTCTAATTCTTAATGTCATCAAATAGCAAATCATTATTCACATTTTCTATTTTGTTTCAGATGTGTCTTTTTACAGATAACCTGTTTCAATCAGCATCCAAACAAATCCACATGTTGTGGTCATTGATATATCTTTAAGGATTTTTAAATCTGGCACTGTTCACCTTACTCTGTGTGTGTGAGAAAACTAGAGCATCTGTTCATGTTATTTCCCACTTTTTGGACATATTTACCATGTTATTTTATCCTCTGCACTTCCTTTAATCTGGTGATTAGATTTAGAAGCCCGACCAGATTGAGGTGTGAATTCGAATTCAGATTTTTGTTTGGGAGTGGACAGAATCTTGCTCTGTCACCCAGGCTGGAGTGAAGTGGTGTCATCATAGCTAACTGTAAACTCAAACTCCTGGGCTCAAGTGGTCCTCCTGCCTCAGCCTCCCAAGTAGCTGGGACTACAGACATGCACCCGATTCTTGCTCTTGCTTAGTTTAGTCTGGAACTGTTCCTACCTCCCACAGTGCTAGGATTCCAGGAGTGAGTCACAGTGTGCAGCCCCAGATTTTTCTTTCTTTTCTTTTCTTTCTTTCTTTTTTTGAGACAGAGTCTCACTCTGTTGCCTAGGCTAGAGTGTCATGTCATTATAGCTCACACTAACCTCATACTCCTGAGTTCAAGCAATCCTCTTGCTTCAGCCTCCTGAGTAGCTGGGACTACAGGCGACCACCACAATGCCCACCTAATTTTTTTCTATCTTTAGTAGAGATAGGGTCTTGCTCTTGCTCAGGCTGGTCTTGAACTCCTGAACTCAGGTAATCCACCTACCTCGGCCTCCTAGAGTGCTAGGATTACACGTGTGAGTCATTGTACTCGGCCTCCTGGATTTTTTTTTTTTTGAGACAGACTCTTACTAGGTTGCCCTTGATACAGTGCTATGGCATCTCTGCTCACAGCAATCTCAAACTCTTGGGCTTAAGCGATTCTCTTGCCTCAGCCTCTCAAGGAGCTGGGACTACAGGCACCCACCACAACGCCTGGCTATTTTTATTTTTTGTTGCACTTGTCATTGTTGTTTAGCTGGTCTGGGCCAGGTTTGAACCCACCACCCTCAGTGCATGTGGCTGGTGCCGTAACCACTGTGCTATGGGCACTGAGCCGGCCTTCTGGATTTTTTTGCAGTTTTTGGCCAGGGCTGGGCTTGTACCTGCCACCTCCGGCATATGGGGCCAGCACCCTACTCCTTTGAGCCACAGGCGCCACCCCCTCTTGGATTTTTAAAAATTGAATCTCATGAGTAGTGCTGGGTACTTCCTCTGGTATCACTCCAGGAGGCATTTACTGTCTGGGTGCCTTTCTTTTGTGGTGGAGGCCTTCTGACTATAAGGACAACCTTTGGACAAGGCAGCAAAGGAGGCATGCCTTTTTTCTTGGGTACCTTCCCCCAAATCCTGCACTTGCAGGGGCCCAGTGAATCTCCTGACTCCTTGGCCCTTTTCTAGGGGTTCATAGAACTCCAAGTTTAGAAGTCTGAGGGCTATATCAATGTTCTGACCTCAGTAGATGACTTCAGGAAAATTAGCTAACTCCTCTGGGTCCTCGTAGTTCCATTTTATATTAACTAAGTCACTAATTAACTATTTCAATAAATATTTAAGTATAATATTATGGTTAAGACTGGAGCAAGGAGGCCTGTGTTGGAATACTAGATTTGCCACTTAATAGCCTCATGACCTTTTGAATAAGCTACTGGATTTCTCTGCATTTCAGTTTACACATCTAAAATATGAACGTGATGCTGACAAACCCCGGCACAGGGATGCCCTGGGAGCAAATGAGTTAATGTGAGTAAAATGCTCAGGGCAGTTCCTGACTTCTGCTGGGTGCTCACAATAGGGTATTTGCTTTCGTTGTTGTGAAATGCCAGCTACTGAGCTGGGTGCAGAGGCCATTGGGTGAACATGCCCCAGTGCCCACTGTCTGGGAGCACACGGACATTACAGTATGACCAGGGCTGTGCAGGAGGTGGCCTGGGAAGACAGGAGAGCCCCAAAGGGACTCCAACCTGATCTGGGCACCAGGGATCTCTGACCAGAGGGAAATGTGCCTCACCTGAGACTGGAGGTGGTGGCGAGGTGGGAAAGGCTGGCAGGGAGGTTGGGCTGGGAAAGGTGAAGGCATTTCTAGCGGGTATTGTGGTATCTACCAGCCATGGCTGTGCTTTTGGTCCAGTCAGGCTTGGAGCATGAGGAAGGGAGCTAGGAAGTGGGTGGGCCATTGTTAGAGGTTAAGCCAGAGAGGAGAGCAATTACTATTGGTGTGCTGTGGTGCAGGGCTAAGGATCCTGTGTGTGTGTGTGTGTGTGTGTATTCTGCAGTTGGTGAGGTGAGAAGCAGGTTTAATCTGTTTCAGAATAGCTCCTCTGACTACTGTGTGAGGAGTGAATGGAAGGTAAGCCTGGGGAGCCTACCAGGTGCCATAGTGCCGAAAATGGGCCTGACTAGGTTGATGGAGAGATGTAGGTGGATCCAGGAGAGTAGAATCTGCTACGTTAGATTGTGGGAGTAAGTGGAAGAGGGAGAGTGGGTTGAATGGCATCCCCTTCAGATTCATGCCTGCTCTCAATGCCTGCATGTGACCTTATTTGGAAATAGGGTCTTTGCTAATATAATTAAAGATAAAGATGAGATCATCCTGGATTGGGGGGCCCTAAATTCTTTCTTTTTTATGTGAAAAACATTTATTCTGAGAATCTAAAATCTGAACCATTATTGGACTTTAGAAAAAGCCTACACAGAATTTCTTCCCTAACACATTAACAATCTAACAATGGGAGGGATCCTTTAAAAATATTGCTTCAGTTTGTCTGCAGTTATGTGATTAGGGGGGCCCTAAATTCAATAAGAATCTTCTTAGAAGAGAAAAAGACATATAATACAAAGACAGAGAAGTTAGGTAACTACAGGTCAAGGAACTCCCAGCACTGGAAGCTGGAAAAGGCAAGGAAGGATTCTCCTCTGGAGCCTCTGGTAGGAGCACAGCCCAGCTGACACTTTGATTTCAGACTTTTGGCCTCTGAACTATGATGGAATATGTTTCTGTTGTCTTAAGCCACCCAGTTTGTGGTAGTTGTTTATAGTAGCCCTAAGAAGCTAATAGGGGTCAAGGGTGATACTCAGGTTTCTGGAACATGGGACCAAAGTTGGATGTGGTGGCTGGATGTAGCAGACAGATGTTGAGGTTTGGTCCAGGTCTGGATATATTGCCTTTTTTTTTTTTTTTTGCAGTTTTGGCCAGGGCCAGGCTTAAACCCACCACCCCTGGTATATGGGGCCGGCACCCTACTCCTTGAGCCACTGGCACCGCCCTGGATATATTGCTTTTGAAGAGTCTGTGTGGCAAGCAAGCAAAAAGGGTCAGTGGCAGCTGGATTCATGGGTCTAGTTGATGGATTTGGATTAAATAGAATTGGGGAGTGAGGTGGGCAGAATATGTGTGGAGATAGGGGAGAGGGGCAAGAACAGACTCACCAAGACGACCGCATCTTGGGAGAGATAGAAGAGGGCAGCTCATGTAGACTTCTGAGGAGGAGCAGCTCAGGAGCATGTGGGACCAGAAAGATCTAGAAAATAGGATGTTTCAAGGAGACGAAAGGAAAAAGAAAGCTACAAAGAGGTTAAAAAAAAAAAAAAAAGACAGGGGGGCAGTGCCTGTGGCTCAAGGACTAGGGCTCTGGGCCCATATACTGGAGGTGGTGGGTTCAAACCCGGCCCCAGCCAAAAACTGCAAAAACAAACACACAAACAAACAAACAAAAGGACAGGGAAGTGCTCATTGAGTTTGGAAGTAAGAGGGTCATTTCACAGTGATTTTGGGAAGAACAGCTTTGGTGGAGTGAAAGAAACGTGGAGTCCCATTACTGCCTAATCCAGTTTTCAGGGTCACCTCGATAACAGGAAATCTTGGTAGTCCTTGAAGTTCCAGACTCTTGAGAGTGGACTTATCAAGGCTTGGTGTATGTATTATAACGACCAGCTGGTGGGAGTAAAGCCCTTTCTACTCTGGCTAGATCCTGAGTCTTCAGGACTTCAAGTCTGACTATCTGTGTCTGCTGTCTGGCGACAAGGCCAGCAGCTACCTGCCTTTCTTGAAGCCATCATCTTTTTCTCTATTCAGAGAACCCAACAACTTTGTACATTTGCTGAGGTCTCAGGAGTTCTGGGCGGGAGTGAAAGATAGCAGTGGAATTACTAGTACTACTAGCTACATTTACTGAGGGGGTCTGGGATCCCTGGAAGGCCAGGATTCCGTTATAAAACTATCATCCTGTGCTACAAATATCCCAGATTTCAAATACGTAATAAAAACCAGATTGCAAGCCACCGGCGTCCTCTGTGCAGAGGTAATGGCGCCATCTATGGGCCACTGCAAGAGAGAGCACAGGCGTGATTGCCATAACGCGGGGAGGGGCGGTGGCAGGGCTTCAGGACTGGAATGCCCGCCCTTTGGGTCATTTAAGGAGAAGTAAACTCTGCAGTGTTCTCCACGTGATCTTCGTTTAAGGACCAGGTATTTAAAAGCAACACTAAAGAAGGACAAACCAGTATGTGAGCATGGGTGTGAATTAGGCAGGGGGGAAGATCAAGCTTGTGCGTGTTCGTGTCTTATAAAAGCAATACTAAAGGGAACTTTTTAAAGATCCTTTCCCAAAATACGACCAAAGGGGTGATTGGGGTGGGGTGTATGCTCGTATGAGGAGAGGCAGTGGATCACAGCTTGGGGACAGGTTTAGGGCTAGAAGTTTTTTTTTTTTTTTCCTAGTTAGAAACATTTTATTTAAATGTGCCAAATAAAACCCCACATTTTTCAGACCATGGGATGTTAATACATTCAACAAACTTATATTATCTTACTTCTGTAAATTTACAGAGTAACATTAGGGCCAGAAGTAATCAAAACGCAGCCTGGGAAGTCCATTCTGTGTGTGTCAATTATTTAATAATACCCCACATTCACTTACCAAGTGCGAGGCATTCTCACTGGCGCTCTAAAGCATGTATTAATTCACTAGCCTTCACGACAATCTTTGAGGTAGATGTTTTCTTAGCCTCCATTTTATATGTGAGGGCATTGAGGCACAGAGAGGTTGGGTAACTTGCTCAAGGCCACACAGTGCAGAGAAGCCAAAAGTCCAACTCAGGTGGTCTGTCTCCAGAGCCCAGGTCTTAGCCATTGCACTGTCCTGCTTATCTGATATCTGCCACAAATATCTGCTTCATCTTCTTCTAAAATGTATTACATATTTCCTCCCATTTAAAATGGAAGGTGAGGAACATAAAATAAACATTCATTGATTTTTTTTTTTTTTTCTCTTTTGCCCTGGGTAGAGTGCTGTGGCATCATCATAGCTCACAGCAACCTCAAATTCCTGGGTTCAAACGATCCTCTTGCCTCAGCTTCCCAAGTGCCTGGGAGAACAGGTACATGCCATGACAGCCGGCTAGTTTTTCCATTTTTAGTAGAGATGGGGTCACCCTCTTTCTCTGGCTGGGCTTGAACTCCTGAACTCAAGGGATCCTCTCACCTTGGCCTCCCAGAGAGCTAGGATTATAGGTGTGAGCCACTGTGCCAGGCCTTATTGATGATTTTGATTAAAGTGTTGACTGCCCATGATGGTTCAGGGCTGCGTTCTGAGGCTGCTGAGAGATGCCCCTCAGATGCCAGCTCCCTTCAGGTTTTCCCTCACAGGTGTCTTCCCTAATAAATCTATTGCGTGTTTGTTTATTTATTTATTTTTTGAAACAGAGTCTCACTCTGTCACCCTAGATAGAGTGCCATGGTGTCATATCTCACAGCAACCTTAAACTCCTGGGCTCAATCGAGTCTATTGCCTCTGCCTTCCGAATAACTGGGACTATACAGGTGCCAGCCACAGTGCTTGGCTAATTTTTCTGTTTTCAGTAGAGACAGGGTCTTGCTGTTGCTCAGGCTGGTCTCCAACTCCTGAGCTCAAGGGATCCACCCACCGTGACCTCCCAGAATTGTAGGATTACAGGCGTGAACCACCGTGCCTGCCCTATTGCATGGTTAAATCTGCTTTGGCAGTTGCTCCTTGAGGATCTGATATAATACACATGGCTTGCTTAAGAACAAAAGCTCTTTTTTTTTAAATTAATGAATTTATTTATTTATTTGCAGTTTCTGGCTGGGGCTGGGTTTGAACCCGCCACCTCTGGCATATGGGACCGGCGCCCTACCCCTTTGAGCCACAGGCGCCACCCAAAAGCTCTTTTTATTTATTTGTTTACTGTTTTTTTTTTTGAGACAGAGTCTCACTATGTCACCCTTGGTAGAGTGACACCCTTGGTGTCACAGCCCAGAGCAACCTCAAACTCTTGGGCTCAAGCAGTTCTCTTGCCTCAGTCTCCCAAGTAGCTGGGATTACAGGCACCTGCCACAATGCCTGGTTATTTTTTTTTTATTGTTAAATTATAGCTGTGTACATTAGTGTGATCAAGGGGTACAATGTGCTTGTTTCATATACAATCTGAAATATTCTCATCAAACTGCTCAACGTAGCCTTCATGGCATTTTCTTATTGTACGTAGACATTTGTATTCTGCCTTTAGTAAGTTTCGCCTGTACCCATTCTAAGATGCACTGAAGGTGCGGCCCCACCCATTACCCTCCCTCCACTCTTACCTCCCCCCTCCCTTCCCTTTCCTTGGCCCTTTCCTCAGAGTCTTGTGGTATAGTTGGGTTATGGCCTTCATGTGAAAACTGTAATTTAGCTTCATAGTAGGGCTGAGTACATTGGATACTTTTTCTTCCATTCCTGAGATACTTTGCTAAGAAGAATATGTTCCAGCTCCATCCATGTAAACATGAAAGAGGTAAAGTCTCCATCTTTCTTTAAGGCTGCATAATATTCCATGGTGTACATGTACCACAGTTTGCTAGTTCATTTGTGGGTTGATGGGCACTTGGGCTTCTTCCATGACTTAGTGATTATGAATTGGGCTGCAATAAACATTCTGGTACAGATGTCTTTGTTATATTGTGATTTTTGGTCTTCTGGGTATAAACCTAGTAAAGGAATTATAGGATGAATGACAGGTCTATTTTTAAGTCTCTAAGTATTCTCCAAACATCCTTCCAGAAGGAACGTATTAGGGTGCATTCCCACCAGAGTGTAAAAGTGTGCCCTTTTCTCCACATCCAAAGCAACATCTCTGGTTTTGGGATTTTGTTATGTGGGCTACTCCTACTGGGGTTAAGTGATATCTCAAAGTAGTTTTGATTTGCATTTCTCTGATGATTAAGGATGATGAGCTTTTTTTCATGTGTTTGTAGATCATGCATCTGTCTTCTTTAGAGAAGTTTCTCTTCAAGTCCCTTGCCCACCCTGAGATGGGATCACTTGTTCTTTTCTTGCTAATACGTTTGAGTTCTCTGTGGATTCTGGTTATTAGACCTTTATCGGAGGTATAACCTGCAAATATTTTCTCCCATTCTGAGGGCTGTCTGCTTGCTTTACTTACTATGTTCTTGGCGGTGCAGAAGCTTTTTAGTTTGATCAGGTCTGAGTAGTGTATTTTTAATACTGCTTCAATTGCCTGGGGAGTCCTCCTCATAAAATATTCACCCAGGCTAAATCCTTCAAGAGTTTTCCCTGCACTTTCTTCAAGTATTATTATAGTTTCATGTCTTAAGTTTAAATCTTTTATCCAGTGAGAGTCTATCTTAGTTAATGGTGAAAGGTGTGGGTCCAGTTTCAATCTTCTACAGGTTGCCAGCCAGTTCACCCAGCACCATTTGTTAAATAGGGAATCTTTTCCCCACTGAATGTTTTTAATTGGCTTGTCAAAGATCAAATAACGGTAAGTAGCTGGATCTATCTCTTGGTTCTCTATTCTGTTCCAGACATCTACTTCTCTGTTTTTGTGCCAATACCATGCTGTTTTGATCACTATCGATTTATAGTATAATCTCAGGTCTGGTAGTGTGATTCCTCCTGCTGTGTTTTTATTGCTGAGTAATGTTTTGGCTATTTGAGTTTTTTTCTGATTCCATATAAAACGAAGTATTATTTTTTTCTACATCTTTGAAATATGACAATGGAGCTTTAATAGGAATTGCATTAAAATTATATATTGCAGTATGGACATTTTAACAATGTTGATTCTTCCCAGCCATGAGCATGGTATGTTTGTCCATGTGTTAACATCTTCAGCTATTTCTTTTCTTAAAGTTTTATAGTTCTCTTTGTAGAGATCTTTCATGTCCTTTGTTAGGTATACTCCCAAATATTTCATCTTCTTTGGCACTACTGTGAATGGAATAGAGTCCTTGACTGTTTGTTCGGCTTGGTTGTTGTTGGTATATATAAAGGCTACAGATTTATGGCTGTTGATTTTGTAGCCTGAGACATTGCCGTATTCCTTATCACTTCTAAAAGTTTTGTAGTAGAATCCCTAGTGTTTTCCAGATATACGATCATATCATCTGCGAAGAGTGAAAGTTTGATCTCTTCTGACCCTATGTGGATACCCTTGATTGCCTTTTCTTCCCTAATTGCAATGGCTAAAACTTCCATTACAATTAAAGAGCAAGGGAGACAATGGGCAACCTTGCCTGGTTCCTGATCTAAGTGGAAATGATTTCAATTTAACTCCATTCAATACGATATTGGCTGTGGGTTTGCTGTAGATGGCCTCTATTAGTTTAAGAAATGTCCCTTCTTGGGTGGCGCCTGTGGCTCAGCGGGTAGGGCGCCGGTCCCATATGCCGGAGGTGGCGGGTTCAAACCCAGCCCCGGCCAAATTAAAAAAAAAAAAAAAAAAAAAAAGAAATGTCCCTTCTTTACCAATTTTCTTAAGTGTTCTGATTATGAAGGGATGCTGGATATTATCAAAAGCTTTTTCTGCATCAATTGAAAGAATCATATAGTCCTTATTTTTTAGATTGTTTCTGTGCTGAATTACATTTATAGATTTATGTATATTGAACCAGCCTTGAGACCCTAGGATAAATCCCACTTGGTGTATAATTTTTTTGATGTGTAGTTGGATTATGTTTGTTAGGATCTTATTGAGTATTTTAGCATGAATATTCATTAGTGATATTGGTCTATAATTTTCTTTTCTTGTTGGGTCTTTCCCTGGTTTAGGGATTAAGATGATGTTTGCTTCGTAGAATGTGTTGGGTAATATTCCTTCTTTTTCTATATTTTGGAAGAAGTTCAGTAATGTAGGTACTAGTTCTTCTTTAAAGGTTTGGTAGAATTCTGACGTAAAGCCATCTGGTCCTGAGCTTTTCGTTTTAGTGAGATTTTGTAAAGTTGATGCTATTTCAGAACTTGATATAGGCCTGTTCAACATTTCCACTTCATTCTGTCTAAGTCTTGGTAGGTGGTGTACTTCCAGGTATTGGTTGATTTCTTTCAGATTTTCATATTTCTGAGAGTAGAGTTTCTTGTAGGAAGGATTTTTTGAATTTCTGAGGGGTCTGTTGTTATTTCATCGTTACCATTTCTGATTGATGAAATTAGAGATTTTACTCTTTTTTTTTTCCTTGTTAGGTTGGCCTAAGGTTTATCTATTTTATTGATTTTTAAAAAAACCCAACTTTTGGATTTATTGATCTGTTTTATAATTCTTTTGTTTTCAATTTCATTTAATTCTGCTCTGATTTTGGTTAATTCTTTTCTTCTGCTGGGTTTTGGGTTGGAGTGTTCTTCCTTCTCCAGTTGTTTGAAATGTCCCATTAAGTTATTAACTTCCTCTCTTTCCATTTTCTTGAGGAAGGCTTGCAGTGCTATAAATTTCCCTTGTAGGACTGCCTTTGCAGTATCCCAGAGGTTCTGGTAATTTGTGTCTCGATTGTTGTTTTGTTCCAAAAATTTGGTGATTTCCTTCTTAATCTTGTCTATAACCCATCTATCCTTCAGCATAAGGTTGTTTAGCTTCCATGTTTTTGTATGGGTATGCAGGTTCCTGTTGTTATTGAGTTCAACTTTTATTCCATGATGGTCTGAGAAGATGCAAGGAATAATTTTATTCTTTTAAATTTGCTGAGGTTAGATTTGTGGCCTAGAATGTGGTCGATTTTGGAGTATGTTTCGTGGGCTGAAGAGAGGAATGTGTATTCAGTTTTGTTGGGATGAAATGTTCTGTAGATGTCTGTTAAGTCCAGATGTTTTATGGTTAAGTTGAAATCTAAAGATTTCTTTGCTTAGCTTCTTTTTGGAGGATTTATCTAGCACTGCTAAAGGGGTGTTAAAATCTCCAAGTACTATGGAACTGGAGGAAATCGAGTTGCTCATGTCTGTTAGAGTTTCTCTTATAAATTGAGGTGCCTTCTGGTTGGGTGCATAAATATTAATCTCATCATATTGAGTATTATCTTTAACAAATATGAAGTGTCCATCCTTATCCTTCCTCATTTTGGTTGGTTTAAATCCTATTGCGTCTGTGAATAGGATTGCAACGCCTGCTTTTTTCTGCTTTCCATTTGCCTGGAGTATAGATGACCATCCCTTCACCTTGAGTCTATATTTGTCTTTTAATGTAAGATGTGATTCTTGTATGCAGCAGATATCTGGCTTGAATTTTTGTATCCAGTCAGCCAAACTGTGCCTCTTTAGAGGACAATTTAAACCATTCATATTAATTCAGAATATTGATAAGCCTTTTGAGAGTCCATTGGACATTTTTAATACATTTGCGACTGTGGAAGTTGGAATTTGATCAAAATTTTCTGGGTGGGTTTACTTTTGTGATGGAGAATTACACTGGTCTTTATGGAGGATAGGTCTGAGAATATCCTGGAGAGCTGGTTTAGTTATGGCGAATTTCTTCAACATGTGAATGTCATTGAAGTATTTAATTTCTCTGTCATAAATGAAGCTGAGTTTAGCTGGGTACAGGATCCTGGGTTGAAAGTTATTTTGTTTTAGGAGATTAAAAGTCAATGACCATCCTCTTCTTGAAGGTTTCAGCAGAGAGATCTTGAGATCTTCTTGAAAGGTTTCAGCAGAGAGATCTGCAGTTATTCTAATATTCTTGCCCTTGTAGGTGATGGTTTTCTTTCATCTGGCTGCTTTCAGAATTTTCTCCTTCATATTAACTTTAGTGAAATAGATTATGATGTGTCTGGGCGATGTCTTATTTGGGTTGAGTGGTGCTGGAGTTCTGAAACTGTCTGCTATCTGAATTTCAAAATCTCTTGGCATGTCTGGAAAGTTCTCCTTCATAATCTCATGGAGAAGAGACTCTGTGCCTTGTGAAGCCAATTCGTCATTTTCAGGGATCCCTATAAGACAAATATTGGTTTTCTTCAAATTATCCCAGAACTCTCTGAGAGAGTGATCTGTTTTTGCCCTCCATTTCTCTTCCTCTTTGAGAGTTTGGGAGCGTTCAAAAGCTTTGTCTTCAATGTCAGAAATCCTTTCTTCTGCTTGCTCCATTCTGTTACTGAGGGATTCTACTGTGTTTCTCAGATCTTTGAGGTCTTCAACTTCTTGTCTCAATGTGTCCAAATCTTTGGTCATTTGGTCTTTGAATTCGTTGAATTCTTGAGATATCCTTTGGGTTACTGCTTGGAATTCTAATTCGATCTTATTTTCCATCCAGATTCTGAATTCAATTTCTGACATCTCAGCTATTTGTTTGTGCATGGGATCTTGTGCTGTGTCTGCCCCATTGATCCTTGGGGGAGTTTATCTGCTCTGATTATTCATATTGCCAGAGTTTTTCTGTTGATTTTGCCTCATGATTGTTTTTCACCATTGCCTCTGGCCGTCCTCGGAGTTGGGGAGGTGTCTCTTGAAGATTAGATCCCAGCGGGATCACTCTATTGTTGCTGGATCTCTGTAGGGAGTGACCCTGTGTAGTTCCTCTGGGGCTGACCCAGCCAGAGAGTTCTGGTTGTGGAAGCAGCTCCAGAGGGTGACACACCCAGATCCAGCAACAGGGCGGGAGGTGGTGTGCACGGTTCTGGGAGTGCTTGGCACCCAGTGACTTTGGCACAGAGAGCCCAAGGCTCCAGCAGTCTCTGGCCAGGAGAAGGGCTCTGCACAGAGGCAGGGAGGGCTCCAGAGGGCATGTGGCTACCTGAGTCCCTGGCCAGATGATTGAGCCTGTAGGATAATATTTAGAAATAAACTTATCCTACATCAAGCACACAAAGTAAATTCAGTGTGAGTTTAAAATGACATGCTTTTCTTCCAGAGGCTTAAGACGCTTGGACCCCCCCTGGGTTACTCACAGAGTTAGGCTCTTTGGAAAATTCCTTAGGCCTTTTCTCTGAAGCAGTACACCCTGTGAAGCCTGAGATCCAAGAGCATGCCGCCCTTCCTCAGAGATAAGGGCCAGAGGGTTGACATATGTTAACAACATATTGTCAGAGGTCTATAGGTGCTCTGCCCTGAAGGAAGGTCACAGTCGTTACTTCATACTGAGTAAACTGAGTGAATGCTTGAAGATTAACTCTGTTCCCCTATAGCTGTTTTCATCTTTGTGCCCTGCTTGGAAAACTAGTCACTGTTTAGAGGAAGAGATTTACTACACAAGTGGTTACATTGATATGATAAATTTCCTTTCAAGTTCAAATTCAGCTAATAGATAATGGATTAGGTGTGTACGTGACTGGAAGAGTATAAAACTTAAACGTGAAATAAAGAACTTTGCTATATGCCATCAAATGGTGTATAGTCTGTTTCTTGACTTAATAATTACAGGAGCGAGTTTACACCTACAGCAAAGCTGCTGCTCGTTCGCGTCTCGGTTCACGCAACAGAGCCGGTGTGGAGGCAGGGAGGGTACAGGAGGGAGAACGCAGGGTTGTGCAGCTCCCGCAGTTCCTGGTCAGGGCATGCAGAGGCCCAGCGGGCACAGGTCACGGGTCGGGGATCATGGCGCAGCTCTTATGGAGGTCTGGGCGGTGCCAAGCCCAGGAGTTTGCAGTTGCTATGAGCTGTGACGCCACAGCACTCTACCCAGGACAACAGTCCGAGGTTCCAGTGTGCCAAAACCGGTCTCACTCTGCCCCTGAGGGTTAAGGCTGTAAGGCAGCTCAGTCCCCACCTTTCGGCTGCTCAGTCACTAGGTTACTAGCTCCTGCCTGATCCTTGCTCTGCAACCCTGAAGGTGGAGCTTACCAGGGCAGTTCTCTCACAATGGCTCCCTGTGGCCCACAGCCGAACACTATTAGCTCCATCCGGCTCAGTGGCTCAGCCTGGGGCCCTAGGTAATGCCCAAAATTCTCAGCACTCCTTCTCAAACTCTCCCCAAGACCGTTCAACTGAGTGCCAAGTCCAAAAACACTGAAACAGTTCACAGGTAAGGCCTTTCCAGTTTGCAGTCTCACTGCTGCTTGTACTTATGGCTGCTGGCGGGATTAGGTCGATCTAACACAAGCAACCACTTGCCAGTTTTCCACTGTTTTTGTCCTCTTCTTGGGGTCTAGAAGTCCCTTGCTGACTCCCTGTATCCTCAAAGGGATGATTATAGGCAGAATCTACCAGCCAGAGATGCCTGGAGTCTTATCTCCCCAGACTCACCATGCCCAGTTGCAGGGAAGCTGTTACTTGGCCTCCATCTTGCTCCACCACCCCCCCTTTTTTTAATTCTAGTTGTCATTGTTGTATAGCTGGCTTAGGCTCGAACCTACCATCCCTGGTGTATGTGGTTGGCACAGTAACCACAGAGCCGCGGGCACTGAGCCTACTTTTTTTTTGTCACCCAGACTGGGGTGCAGTGGCATGATCATAGTTCCCAGCAGCCTCAAACTTCTGGGCTCAAGTGATCTTCCTACCTCAACCTCCCCAGTCACTGAGACTGCAGGCATGAGACCCATTTTAGAATCTTCCCTGGGTGGGATGGGGAAGTTCCGATGCCCCACCTTTGCTGGGCTGCTGACAGTGAGGGTGACCAGGAACATGGGGCACCTCAAAATGCTTGGCTTCCTGGAACAGATCCCTGCCCTCCTTCCTCTCCATCACTAGGACCTGTTTTCATCAGTGAGGCAGCTGGTCTGTGCTGCGGGTCACCACGGACAGTGTTGTTGTCCAACTGTGCTCACTGCACTCCCCTCCTTTGTGTCTTTGACTTCAGCTATTCTCTCAAACTGCCTCATTTTGGGTGATGGATAAATAAGGGACAGGGAGGAGCTTCCTTGTACCTGTGGCTCCTTCCCCAGCCCCTCTTTCCTCACTATCATCTCCCTTTTGGCAGCCTCCCAAATCCCCCACAGGGACCATGCAACCTTGATTCTAGGAAAGTAGAAAATTGTTCTCTAATTTCTCTACACAAGTTCTTTAAGAAAAAAGAGATGGCCAGGAAACCTTTGCTAGTTTCCTTTATTGACTTATTTTGACTTTTTAAACTTTTACTCAATGTTTATTGTCATAGATACTGCTAGTCATTTTTATGGATTTTCACAGTTAATCTTTACAACTCTGTGAAGTGGGTATGATTTTTAATTAAGCCTGTTGAAATGACTGATCCTGATGTCAAAAAGCTTGGAAACAGTGGCACCAAGTACTGAACTAAAGCTTTCTGACTTCAGGGCTCTTTATTCATTCAATGGATACTTACATCAGTGCCTGACACTGTTCTGGGCAAATGGCTGCAACAGAGCCCCAAACAGGTGAAGATTCCTGATCTCAGTAGTTTATT
Source organism: Nycticebus coucang (assembly GCF_027406575.1). Lineage (NCBI taxonomy): Eukaryota > Metazoa > Chordata > Mammalia > Primates > Lorisidae > Nycticebus > Nycticebus coucang. Next base: position 69,594,008 of record NC_069783.1, on the reverse strand, counting down.
ATTCCTGATCTTAGGGGGCTTATTATGTCATTGTTAGGAACATCATTGATTTCAGAGTCAGGCCTGGGTTTGAACCCTTGCTCTCTCATGTTTTATCTGCTACCCTGGGCAAACCACTGTGGCTGTTCGTGCCCAAGTTCTCCACCTGCTCTGTGGGGGCTAAGCAGGCCCAGCTGAGATTGTTTTGGATGGGATGGGGCCATGTAGTAATGTTCAGTATGTGATGTGAAGCAGGACACACCCTAAATCAGAGGTTCTCAACCCGTGGGTCGCAACCCACAGCAACTGTATTGAAGGGCCGCGGCATTAGGAAGGTTGAGAACCACTGCCCTAAATAGTACATAGAACTGAAAGTTGACTTGTAATGACAAAGTACAGCTGGAGCCAGGTCACATGTCAGACTGGTGTTCTGGGAGTAGTGATGGGGGCTCCAGCCACACGGGGGGCTGGGCGGGCTGCATGGACCACTGCAGCCACTGCTGCCTGCTGGTGGTCTGGGGGACATCTCTGCATGAGTACCACTTCTTTCACTTTTACGCAAAGGCTTCATTGGCAATCCTTATAGCACCTTGGAAGGGTTGTCACCTTCTAGTTTGGCTAAGATGTATTAAGATCCCTTAACAATATCGACTATATTCCTTTTGATGAATTTGATTACAAATGTGCTTTGGTATAGTTTTCTTCATATTTCTTTTGCTTGGGGTTTGATGAACTTTTTGGATCTGTGGGTTTGTACCATTCTTCAAGTTTGGAAAGTTCTCATCCATTTTTTTTTTTCAGAATTGTTTCTGACCAGGCCCGGTGGCTCGCACCTGTAATCCTAACATTCTGGGAGGCTGAGGCAGGTGAATTGCTTGCGCTCAGGAGTTTGAGACCAACCTCTGAGACACCGTCTCTACTAAAAATAGAAAAACTGAGGTAAGAGGATTGCTTGAGCCTAAGAGTTGGAGGTTGCTGTGAGCTATGATGCCACAGCACTGTGTCTCAAAAAAAAATTTTTTTTCTGCCCCCTTTCCCTTAGAAAACTCTAACTGGCTGCTCACCTACCCACTTTTCATTTCTTTCTTGTTGCTGATACATAATAGTTGTATATGTTCGTGGGGTACATGTGGTATTTTTGTTTTTGTTTTTGTTTTTTTTTGAGACTGAGTCTCACTATGTTGCCCTTGGTAGAGTACCGGGGCGTCACAGCTCACAGCAACCTCAAACTCTTGGGCTCAAGCGATTCTCTTGCTTCAGCCTCCCAAGTAATTGTGACTACAGGTGCCCGCCACAATGCCTGGAATTTTTTTGTTGTTGTTGCAGTTGTCATTGTTGTTTAGCTGTCCCCAGGCCAGATTTGAACCCACCAGCCCTAGTGTATGTGGTCAGCACCCTAGCCACTGAGCTACGGGTGCTGAGCCAAAATACATGTGGTATTTTGATACATGCATACAGCATATAATGATCACATCAGGGTAACTGGAATATCCTCTAGTTCAAATATTTACCATTCTTTGTGCTGGAAACATTCTCAATATTTTCTTGTAGCTATTTTGAAATATACAATAAATTATTGTTAACTATATTTGCCCTTATTGTGCTATCAAACACTAGAACTTATCCTTCTATCTGTGTTATTGTGCCCATTAACCAATCTCTCTTCATGTTCCTCTCCCCAGTAACTGACCCATCCACTGGTAACACCGTTCTACTCTCTACCTTCACAAGATTAATATTTTTAGCTTCCACATATTTGTGAGAAAACGTGACATTTGTCTTTCTGAGTCCATCTTGTTTCACTTAACATAATGTTTGTCATTTCCGTTCATGTTGCTACAAATGTCAGGATCTCATTTTTTATGGTGGAATAATATTCCTTTGTGTATACATACCACATTGTTTTTATCCATTCATCCATCAATGGGCACTTCGGTTTATAACATATCTTGGCTTCTGTGAATAGAGTGGTAATAAACATGGGAGTGCAAATATCTCTTTGATATACTGATTTGTTTACCTTTGGGTATATACCCAGAAATAGGATTGCTTGATCATATTGGTAGCTCTATTTTTAGTTTTTTGAGGAGCCTCCATGTTTTCTACAGTGGTTGTATTAATTTACATTTCCACCAACAGTGTATGAGCATTCCCCTTTCTCTGCATCCTTGCCAGCATTTGTTATTTTGTCTTTCTAATGGGGTGAGATGGTCTCTCATTGCAGTTGTGCTTTGCATTTCTCTAATGATTAGTGATGTTCAACATTTTTTCATATACTTGTTGGACATTTGTATGTCCTCTTCTGAGCATTCCCTATTTACCTCTTTTGACAATTTAAAAAATAGAATTATCTGCTTTGTTTTTGTTTTATTGTTTTTGCTATTGAGTTCCTTATATATTCTGGTTATTGATCCCTTGTCAGATGGATAGTTTATAAATACTTCTTCATTCCGTAGGTTCTGTCTTCACTTTATTATTTCCTTTGCTGTGCAGAAACTTTCTAGCTTGATGGAATCTCATTTGTCTATTTTTGCTTTTGTTGCTTAGGGTTTTGAGGGCTTACCCCACAAATTTTTGCACAGACCAATGTCCTTAAGCATTGGTAGTTTTTTTTTTTTGTTTGTTTTGAGAGAGAGAGAAAGTCTCAAGCTGTTGCCCTGGGTAGAGTTCTGTGTCATCACAGCTCACAGCAACCTCAAACTCTTGGGCTTATTCTCTTGTCTCAGCCTCCCAGGTAGCTGGGACTACAGGCGTCCACCACAACGCCCGGCTATTTATTTTTTTCTTTTGGTTGTAGTTGTCATTGTTGTTTGGCAGGCCTGGGCTGGATTCGAACCTGCCAGCTCCGGTATATGTGGTTGGTGCCCTAGCCTCCGAGCTACAGGCACCGAGCCAAGCATTGGTAGTTTTATAGTTTCAGGTTTTACGTTTAAGTCTTCAAGGTTTTTGTATATAATGAGAGAGAAGGGTCTGGCTTCATTCTTCTGCATATGGACAATCCTATTTATTGAAGAGATTGTCCTTCCCCCATTGTATGTTCTTGGTGCCTTTGTTGAAAATGAGTTGGTTATAAATGCAGGGATTTATTTTTGGGTTCTCTATTCTATTTGTCCATGTGCCTGCTTTTTTGCCAGTTCCATGCTGCTTTTATTACTTTGGATTTGTGGTATATTTTGAAGTCAAGGTGGTGTGAGACATTACTCTTTCTTCTTTTTGCTCAAGATTGATTTGGCTATTCAGGGTCTTTTGTGGTTCTATATAAATTTTAGAATTGCTTTCTCTATTTTTGTGAAGAATGTCATATGTGTATTGATACACATTGCATTGAACTATAGATTGCTTTGGGTAGTATGGGAATATTAATAATATGAATTCTTTCAGCCCTTGAACATAGAATTCCCCCCCCTTTTTTTTTTGGTGTCCTTTAATTTCTTTCATCTGTGTTTTGTAGTTTTCTTTGCAGAGAGCTTTTACTTTTTTAGTTAAATTGGTTCCTAGGTTTTTATGTGTAGCTATTGTAAACAAGGTTGCTTTCTTGATTTCTTTTTCAGATTGTTTACTGCTGGTATATGTAAATGCTACTGATTTTTGTATGTTGGTTTTGTATCCTGAAACTTATTCATTTGTTTGTCAGTTCTAACAGGTTTTTTGGGGGGAGAGGGGTTAAAGTTTTTCTAAATATAAGATCATGTTGTCTGTGAACTATGCTAATTTGACTTCTTCCTTTCCAGTTTAGTTGCCCTTTATTTCTTTCTTTTGCCTAATTGCTCTGGTTAGGACTTCCAGTTATATTGAATAAAGTAGTGAAAGTGGCTTCCTTGTGTTCCAAATATTAAAGAAAGCCTTTCAATTTTTCCCCATTCAGTATGACATTAGCAGTGAGTTCATTATATATGGCATTTATTATTTTGAATATATACCCAGTTGATTAGAAGGGATGTTGAATTTTATTCAATGTTTTCCAGAATCTGTTGAAAGGACATATGGTTTTTGTGCTTGGTTCTGTTAATGTGATCTATCACATTAGTTGATTTACATATGTTGGACCATCCTTGCACCCCTGAGATGAATTCTACTTTATTGTAGGGAATGATACACACACACACACACACACACACATTTTGGAGACAGAGTCTCACTTCGTCACCCTCGGTAGAGTGCCATAGTATCATAGCTCACAGAAACCTCAAACTCTTGGGCTCAAGTGATCCTCTTGCCTCAGTCTCCCAAGTGGCTGGGACTATAGGCACCTGCCACAAAGCCCAGCTATTTTTAGAGATGAGGTCTCACTCTGGCTCAGTCTGCTCTTGAACCTGTAAGCTCAAGCAATCCACCTGCCTCAGCCTCCCAGAGTGCTAGGATTATAGGTGTGAGCCACCAGGTCCAGCCCGTGAATGATACTTTTAATTAAATTAGTTAATTTATTTCCTGGGGTCTCAATCTTTAATTGGGCCAGGCCTCATGCACACACTTAGGCTTCAGATCTTGTTGAAAGCTGCAATGTTAACACTCTACACGTGCTTCTCAAACTTGATGATTTCCTCTTCCAGCAAGCTGGTCCTTATCTTGTCATCCTCCACCACACACTGGGTCTTCATCTTACAGATGTCATAGCCCATGGGCACCGGATTAGAGCCCTACCAGACCAGCCCATCCAGCTGGGTGGAGCACACACAGGCCTCCAGTTGGACCATATTCATCTCATAATCTCAAGGTTTGATGTTCTGGAGGTTGGAGGCCTTGGCCACGGTATGGGCTTCTTAGCCTGCTGCAGCCTCTCTTCCTACAGCCAGGCTGCCTCCTTGTCCTTCTTCTTATTGTCACTGCCGGACAGGTCAATGTCATCATCCTCATCATCCTTGGCATATGTGACTGCCATCTTTTTTGGGGACCCCACTTGGGGCATGAGAGAAACAAGTTGGCCTGTGGGCTGTGGCTGGGGTGGGTGAGTGCACTTTTCTCCAGCACACTCAGCTCAACTCGGAGATGGCCTGCTACAGAGCCTGCATCACACATGGCACGTCTCGATTCTTTACTTCAGGGGTCCTCAAACTATGGCCCGCAGGCCACATGAGGCGGTGTGATTGCATTTGTTCCCATTTTGTTTTTTTACTTCAAAATAAGATATGTGCGGTGTGCATAGGACTTTGTTCATAGTTTTTTTTTTTTTTAACTATAGTCCGGCCCTCCAATGGTCTGAAGGACAGTGAACTGGCCCCCTGTTTAAAAAATTTGAGGACCCCTGTTACTTCTTGGTTGGCAGACTGGATAATGAGTTCACTGTGGTCTCCACTAGCCCTGCTGGAGGCCTTGGGGCCAAACTTTTGGCCAGGGGTTTCTGTCTGTCCTCTCTGGCTCTCATAATGTTGTAGAAAATCACACTGGTGCCATTTTCCTGGTGTGAGTAGCTAGCCACAGACTAGTTCATCTGCTTATAGAATTTACTTTCTGCATCATCATATTTGAACTTGTTGAAGCAGATCTTCTCATAGAAGTTTGGAACTGGGTTTTTTTTTTTTTTTCATGCCAGCCGGAGATAGAGTGACCAAAAGAGAGGACTGGATGGTGAAAGGGCGTGAATGACCTTTTAAATGTGTTGTTGAATCTGGTTTGCTGGTATTTGGTTGGGAATGTTTACACTGATGTTCATTAGAGATATTGGTCTGTAGTTTTCCTTTTTGTGGTTGTTGTGTGCTTGCCTGGTTTTGCTATTGGATAATGCTAACTTTGTAGAATGAATTTGGAAGTAGCCCATCCTCTTAAGTTTTTTGGAATAATTTACATAGATATTACATATCTATTTACATGTTGATATTAGTTGAGTTTAAATGTTTGGTAGAATTCAGCAGTGAAGTCATCAGATTCTGGGCTTTTCTTTGATGGGAGACTGTTTATTATAGCTTCAATGTCATTACTCCTTATCGGTTTGTTGAGATTTTATATTTCTTCATGGTTCAATCTTGGCAGGTTGTATGTGTTTGGGAATTTATTAATTTCTTCTAGGTTTTTCATGTTTTGTCAGATAGTTGTTCATAATAATCTCTATTGATCCCTTGTATTTCTGCAGTATCAATTGTAATGTCTTTTTTAAATTTCTGATTTTATTTGGGTCTTCTCTTTTTTTCCTAGTCTAGCTAAGGGTTTGTTGGCTTTATCTTTTCAAAAATTTAACTTTTTCTTTCCTTGATATGTTGTTTTGTTTTTTTAAAATCTCAATTTTATTTGTGCCTGCTCTGATCTTTATTATTTCTTTCTACCCCTGGCTCTTTCTCAACTCCCTCTTGAGGGCCAATAACTATTATATTTGCTTTTTTGAGGCTATTTTTTAGGTTTTGTAAGTGTTCTTCATTCTTTAAAAGTTTTTCTTCTCTGATAGTGTATTTTCAAATAGCCTTTGAGTTCACTTATTCTTACTTCTGATTGATCAATTCTGCTATTGAGACCCTCTGTTGCATTTTTTAATTCAGCCAATGTATTTCTCAGTTCCAGAATTTTTGTTTGATTTTTTTATTACTTCAAACTCTTTGTTAAGTTTCTCTGATGAATTTCTTGTCTGGGTTACCTCGGAGTTTGCTGAATTTCCTCCAAACTGCTATTTTGAATTCTTGACCTAAAGGCTCACAAATTGCTATCTTGCCAGGGTTGATAACCTTGTTTTGTCCATTTGGGGAGGCTTAGGTTTCCTGTTTACCCGTTAATTCTTATGGACATGAGTCTACATGTGAAGTGATAGTTATTTATTTCAGTCTTCACTGTCTGTCTTGGCTTGGTATTTCTAGTTAGAGTATGTCTGCTTGCAGCGGTTCTCAACCTGTGGGTCGCAACCCCTTTGTAATAATGAAAATACATTGCGGCACTAGGAAAGTTGAAAACCACTGCGAGGTTCTGTGCCGTTTGTGGACTTCCCTTAGCCTTAGAGCAGTGCCTCCTCTTGGCCACTAGATGGAGTCCTAAGCCCAGGTTTGCTGCAGTTTTCACAAATGTGTTAAGTGCTTCATGTGGTGGCTGGTTCTGTAAGGCTGAGAGTTTGGAGACCAGTCTGGGCAATATAGCTAGACTCCATCTCTAAAACAATTTAGCTAGGTGTGTGATGTTCTGCACGTATAGTCCCAGCTACCCAGGAGGCTGAGGCGAGAGGATTGGATGAGCCCGAGTCCCAGTCTGCAGTGAGCTATGATTATACCACTTCATTCCAGCCTGAGCAACACAGTGTGAACCTGTCTCTAAAAATCAAAAAGTTCAAAGCAGTACCCGTCCTGGATCTCAAATGGACTCCCTAGCTGTGTGGGAAGGCTGGGTCTGTGCCGAGAGGATCCGTGAAGCGCGCTTCCTATACAGTACCGTGCTGCTGAGCTGCGCTCTGATGCGCCTCCTTTGATGAGCTGAAGAGCAGTCCATGAGTGGTGCGCACCGGGTTCGCTAGCCTCAACTGCACAGATGTCAATACCTTCCCTTAGGTTTTTTTCTCTCTATAGGCACTTATGGTGCTTCCTGTGGGATGAGGCAGAAAGAGTTTTTTTTTTTTTTTTTTTAATTTTAGATTGATACCAGGGTACAAATGTTTAGGTTACGTTGTTTGTATTTCCTTTTTTGTTGTTGTTTCAGTTTTTGACTGGGACCGGGCCCATCACCTCATGTATTTGGGGCTGGTGCCCTACTCCTTGAGCCACAGGTGCCACCCTGTTTTTATTTCTAAGGTAAAGTTCAAGCTATAGCTGATCCCTTCACCCAGGGGGCTTACTAACACCCTCACGTTGTACACATTAGGTGAGATCCCACCAATCATGCCAGTCACCCGTCCTCCCCTCTTTCTTTCCCCTCCCCCTTAATAGACTATCTTGTGTTTTTCTTTTGTGTGGGTGTGTAGTTGTTTACACGTTGGTTTCATATCAGTATTGTGTACTTTGGATACTTTCCCCCATTCTTATGATTTTTTTTTTTTTTGAGACTGAGTTGCACTTTGTTGCTCTTGGTAGAGTGCTGTGGTGTCATAGCTCACAGCAATCTCAAACTCTTGGGCTCAAGCGATTCTCTTGCCTCAGCCTCCTGAGTAGCTGGGACTACAGGTGTCTGCCACAATGCCAGGCTATTTTTTAGAGATGGGGTCTATTTCTGGCTCAGGCTGGTCTTGAACCTGTGAGCTCAGGCAATACACCTGCTTTAGCGTCCCAGAGAGCTGGGATTATGGGTGTGAGCCACCATGCCAGGTCATTCTTGTGATATTTTACTCAGAATGTGTTTCAACTCCATCCAGGTAAACACAAAATATGTAAAGTCTCCATCTTTTCTTATGGCTGTATAGTACTCCATGGTATACACATACCACAGTTTGTTAATCCATTCATGGGTTGACAGGCATTTCTATTATTTCCACATCTTGGCAATTGTAAATTGAGCTGCAATAAACAATTTAGTGCAAATGTCTTTACGATAAAATAATATTTTTTCTTTGGGTGGATATCTAGTAATGGGATTGTGGGATCAAATGGAAGGTCCATTTTTAGTTCTTTGAGAATTCTCCATAGTTCAGAAGAGCTTTTTTGTGAGGCAAACCAAGATGGTAGGGAAGCTGGCTGTCCCCTTCAATCTCACTTTTGTCAGGAGATCTTGGGTCCAAGGGGGATTTTTCCACTTAGTGTCTGGCAGCTTGGGGAAGGGGCATCATGGACAGAGAAATTTGTTTCTCTTACCATCTGCATGCAATTTTCCACTTATCTCTAGCCCCTGGGGATCATCACAGCTTCAGTTCTGCCTTCTGGTGCATTGCTGGTGATAGTCCTGGCACTGGATAGGTTATTTTTTGGTTTTCTTCTTCTTTTTTTTTTTTTTTTTGGAGAGGCAGAGTCTCACTTTCTGGCCCTCGGTAGAGTGCCGTGGCCTCACACAGCTCACAGCAACCTCCAACTTCTGGGCTTAAGCGATTCTCTTGCCTCAGCCTCCCAAGTAGCTGGGACTACAGGCGCCTGCCACAATGCCGGGCTATTTTTTGGTTGCAATTTGGCTGGGGCCAGGTTTGAACCCGCCACCCTCGGTATATGGGGCCGGCGCCTTTACCGACTGAGCCACAGGCGCCGCCCTATTTTTTGGTTTTCTGTATGAGAGAGTGAACTCAGATCGCTTCTACTCTGCCGTCTTGGTGATGTCATTCTGACCTGCTTTTTGTTTCTTGAATTCTTTTTTCTCTCTGTATTTCATTTGAGATAGTTTCTATTGCTATGCCTTCACCTTTGCTAATCTTCTGTGATGCCTAATCTGTTGTTGTGTATGTTTTAAATCTGAGATATTGTAGTTTCATTTCTGGAAGTTTGAATTGGCTCTTAAGAAAATATCCTGGTGCTGCTCCAACTCTGCTGACAGCACCCAGAGAAGTCATAATGCTGTTAATAATAGTGCGGGGGATGGGGGGGAAGCAGAGGGAACAGTTAAGCTTCAATAACAAAAATTCCAGGTTCTCTTTGCAGAAATACTTGTGGAACTCTAGGGAGCTATGAAACACCTGAAATTGTATGCAAAATTGTGTATGTTGTATACACATGTGCACTGTTTCTATGTGAATACACATGCATGTGTGTTCACACATGGGTGGGTGTATTTGTGTGTGTGTGTATCTGTGTGGAGGTGAAGAGAAAGAGAGCTTGAGAGAGAATGAGAATTCATGAGGTAGCTTTATAAATCTGTGATACAGATAGAATAACTAATACATTACAGAGACATAACAAGGAGGTCTACTCTTTTAAGGATGCCGAATCCTAAACAGCAGGACCAACAGGAAGGGTACAATTCATTGCCTACCACGTGTCTTTCAATATTTATTTGAAATTATTTAAGTGAATATTTTGGAAAACACACCATCAGAATTCTTTAAAAAATGGCATTTAAAGCCCAAGAAAAAAAGCTGTATGTATATACATACATGCAAACCACTTGTAACTAAAGTAATAAGGACACTTCCCTTGGCGTATGATGGATTTCAACTCCTCGTGTTACAAGATAGCCTGCATACCACACTCAGGACATGGACCTAAGATCACATGCTCTTGAGATCATACCCAATCACTTCTCAGCAATTTTACTGATGGGAACAACAGAATTCTACAGAGAGGGAACAGCCAACAGAAACGACCCGAAATTCATGCATACTAGAATCCACTTACCTTGTTCTTAGAAAATCACAACCAGCATCTCCTTGTGTCCAGATGATGTGAGTATATCAGTTTTGAAAATAGCAAATAAAAAGTACAATGGACATATGTAAAAAATACTCAAAGAGCACCTTGAAAATAACACCTAATGGTATATAAATTTCAGTTGCTCTGATTTCTAGCCAAAGGCTATGGTTATATTTTCAGTTTAAAAATGTAAATAAAATAACTTAAGTTGTGTCTAAAAAAAAAAAAAAGAAAATATCCTGGGGGCGGCACCTGTGGCTCAGTGGGTAGGGCACGTGCCCCATATACCGAGGGTGGTGGGTTTGAACCCGGCCCTGGCCAAACTGCAATAAAAAAATAGTCAGGCATTCTGGCAGGTGCCTGTAGTCCCAGCTACTTGGGAGGCTGAGGCAAGAGAATTACCTAAGCCCAGGAGTTGGAGGTTGCTGTGAGCTGTGACGCCATAGCACTTTACCGAGGGCAATAAAGGGAGACTCTGTCTCTAAAGAAAAGAAAAGAAAATATCCTCCAGCCCGGTGCGGTGGCTCATGGCTGTAATCCTAGTACTCTGGGAGACCTAGTCAGGTGGATTGCTTGAGCTCACAAATTCGAGACCAGCCTGAGCAAAAGCGAGACCCTGTCTGTACTAAAAATAGAAAAACTGAGGCAAGAGGATCTCTTGGGCCCAAGAGTTGGAGGTTGCTGTGAGCTATGAGAACACCATGGCACTCTACGCAGGGTGACAGCTTGAGACTCTGTCTCAAAAAAAAGAAAAAAAATCTTAAAAAAATATTTACCCTTCATATTTCTACTTCACTTTTTGAACATATGGAATGCAGCTGTAATGTCTGTTGTAATATCTTTCTTGGGTAATTCTAATGTCTGTATCATTCTGGGTTAATTTCAATAGATTGATTATTCTCCTCATTATGGGTCTTGTGTTCTTGCCTCTTTGAATACCTATAATTTTTGATTACATGCCAGACATTATGAATTTTTTCTTTTTGGGAACTAGGTATTTTTGTTTATGTATAAATTTTTGCTTTATTATGAGATGTAGTAAGTTACCTGGTGACAGATTATTCCAGGTCTAGCTCTTAGGATTTGTGAGGCAGGTGAGAACTGTCCAGTCTAGAGCTAAGCATGCCCTACAATTGAAACAATACCCTCCTGAGTCCTCTACCCAATGCTGTTGATTTGAATTTTCCAGTCTTGTTGATGGAAGCAGGCACTGTTCCAGGGTTTATGTAAGCACCAGCCACTGTTCCTTCTAATCCTTGTGAGTTGTTCTTTCCCTAGCCTCAGGAGTTTCCTCACATACAGACACTGATCAGGACTCAGCTGACTACTGGAGGCAGATCCTCTGCACCTCTCTGGAGTATGTCTGTACAGCTCTCTTCTTTCTGACGCTCTATCCTGAGTACTCTGGCTGCCTTGGTCTCCTTGGACTCTCAGCTCTGTCTCCTCAACTCAGGGAAGCTATGCCTGTTTTTCCTTCCTGTGCTGTGGCCTGGGAAGTCCCAGGCTAGTGAGCTGGGGCAATCATAGGGCTTGCCCCTTGTTTCTTTTGTCTCAGTGTCTTTATGACACTGCCTGATGTCTAGTGTCTTAAAGACCATTGTTTTCTGTATGTTGTCTGGATTTTTTCCCCCAGGTGGGAGAGTAAACATGGTCTCTGCTACTCCAACTTGGACAGAATCATAAATCTTCATCATTTTAGTTTTGAACTAGGCCAAGCCAAATTCCTGAATGGCTTAGAAGATGCCGGTAGGTGACTCCTGGGGGCATCCCCATAGATTTATAGCCGGCTCCTGTTCCCATGATTCATGTGGTCTGTTGTTCTTTTCTACACAAGTGGATGTGACTGGCATTATAGGTAAAGGTGACATGTAGAGGAATGGACAACATGCTTTGCAAAGGACAGTTACTGTTTCTTATCACATTAAAAGGACACGCTGAGAACAGGACAGTCTCCTGGCAAGCCTAGAGACGTTTTTGTGACTTGGGGCCAATCCCCCAAGTAACTCAGTGTTCCGGAATTAGAAAAGATTGGTCACTCACTAGTAAGCATGTGATAAACACTGATGCTTAGTACTTCTTCATGAAGGTTGTGGGGAAAGAACATGTGAGGAGAGCACCTGGCAATCTTCGTATGTCAGTTACCTTAACTCTCCACACCTGTTGTGTATGTCAGTTACCTTAAGTCTCCACACCTGTTGTGTATGTCAGTTACCTTAAGTCTCCACACCCCTTGTGTATGTCAGTTACCTTAAGTCTCCACACCCCTTGTGTATGTCAGTTATCTTAAGTCTCCATACCCCTTGTGTATGTCAGTTACCTTAACTCTCCACAACTGTTGTGTATGTCAGTTACCTTAAGTCTCCACACCTGTTGTGTATGTCAGTTACCTTAACTCTCCACACCTGTTGTGTATGTCAGTTACCTTAAGTCTCCACACCTGTTGTGTATGTCAGTTACCTTAACTCTCCACACCTGTTGTGTATGTCAGTTACCTTAAGTCTCCACACCCCTTGTGTATGTCAGTTACCTTAAGTCTCCACACCCCTTGTGTATGTCAGTTATCTTAAGTCTCCATACCCCTTGTGTATGTCAGTTACCTTAACTCTCCACAACTGTTGTGTATGTCAGTTACCTTAACTCTCCACACCCCTTGTGTATGTCAGTTACCTTAACTCTCCACAACTGTTGTGTATGTCAGTTACCTTAACTCTCCACACCTGTTGTGTATGTCAGTTACCTTAAGTCTCCACACCCCTTGTGTATGTCAGTTACCTTAAGTCTCCACACCCCTTGTGTATGTCAGTTACCTTAAGTCTCCACACCCCTTGTGTATGTCAGTTACCTTAAGTCTCCACACCCCTTGTGTAGTCAGTTACCTTAACTCTCCACAACTGTTGTGTATGTCAGTTACCTTAAGTCTCCACACCCGTTGTGTATGTCAGTTACCTTAACTCTCCACACCCGTTGTGTATGTCAGTTACCTTAAGTCTCCACACCCCTTGTGTATGTCAGTTACCTTAAGTCTCCACACCCCTTGTGTATGTCAGTTACCTTAAGTCTCCACACCCCTTGTGTATGTCAGTTACCTTAACTCTCCACACCCCTTGTGTATGTCAGTTACCTTAACTCTCCACACCCCTTGTGTATGTCAGTTACCTTAACTCTCCACACCTGTTGTGTATGTCAGTTACCTTAAGTCTCCACACCTGTTGTGTATAACCTTAATAAATAGCCATTGCGGAGGGGGCTCGGGGCTACCCTGCAACTAAGGTTAGCCCACTTCCTGCAAGCTTGTACTTCTAATCCGTGTCACGCCTGGTTCCTTCCTGCAGCGACCGAGACCAGTGTATAGGAGTCATGACAGTGACATGTCTGGTTCTTTGGTCCCACGATGGAGTCCTCCAGGATATATACCCAGTGGGTGGTCTTTTGCCTAATGAGGAATGTTCTTGGTTTTGGTTCAGGGACCCCTGGGACAGGGGCCTCTGAATAGTTACTCCTTAGTTTCTATGTCCCCCATCAAAACATGTTTGTTTTGGGGGATCAGGCATCATTTTCAGGAGACAATAAACACTGGGTCCCAGAAGCCCTGGAGCACTTCCTGGCCCAGACAATGCTTCAGGATTTTTCCAGGTGGGGAGCGCTTAGGACCTGAGCAGCATCAGACTGTGGAGCCCAGAGGGCACCTGGAGGCCAGGTTGGTGCACATCTGCTGGGCCTCCAGCTCCATCACCACTTAGCACCTCCTACGAGGGGCTGGGCTGTCAAGCTGTATTAATGATTTATTTTAAAAGAAAACCATAACTTGAATCTAATCATGCAAAAGCAATCATAGAACCAGCAATCCAGAACCAGGGACATTCTGTAAGCAAGTGGGTTAGAAGGGTTTTTAAAAACTTTTCATGTAGTTTCGATGTTATATCCACATTAAATTCCTTGGATGTGATAATGATATTATGCTATGGAGGAAAATGTCTTTGTTTTTAGACTGAAATATGAAATAATGGTGAAATGCTACAATTTACTTTCAAATGGTTCAGTAAGAAAAAACATGTATATGTGTATATATGCATATCTATATACATAAACACATCTAATGTGCAAAGGCCCAGAGAAAAGAAACAGGCTTGCTGTATTTCCACACATAAAGACAATGAGAAGGAGAGTGGTAAGAGATGGAAATATGGATACAGACAGGGGCCAGAGCCAAAGGGTTTTATTAGATGGTAAAAATATTTTATTTTAAAGGTAATGAGAACCCTTTGGAGCAGAAACTCATAGGATCGGATTCATGTTTTACTATCCAATTATTCATCTCACTTCTCCCCCCTTACCTAGAAAGTGTCCTCAAGTCGCTGGGAAGGGGTTTTGTTCCTTATAGTCATGTAGTTGTCTCTCGTGGCTAAACACAGGGCTGTTGGGGTCCTGGTGGTTCTTGCTTTAGGGAAAGCACCCAGGAACCAAAGGGCTTCCCTGTCGAGTCACTCACTCCTAAGAAGGTAACCATAGGCCACACTCATGCAAAGGAGCCATGCGCACATCAGGGAGTTGTGGGGAGCAGCCAGGCCTCTTGTGGTGGGGAGAGGAAGTTCTGTAGAGAGAACTTAAAACACAACAACATGTTGGTGGTGGAAACTGACGATAAACATGTCCTTAGAATCAAGAAGGATGAGAGCTCATTGTTTTCATTTTATACTGGAGTCTGTGCATCTTTTCCCTGCTCTGAGCCTCCCTGGTGGTATTTTATAGTGTCACACTCCTAGCATGTCTGTCCTTCCATCCCAAACATAGAGCCAACTCCCTTTTTTCTCCTATATGGAGAGCAAGGCTGCACAAAAATCACACAATTGTAGATCAGAGCCATAGGAGGAAAACAGCAGTGTGCTGGCCTTGGCCCCTGCAGGCTCTCAGGAGCCTACTGTGTGCCTCTGTTCTCAACTCTGCATTCCATGACATCAAGTCAACTTGAAATTCACCACGGTGGGAACGGTAATTGGCAAATACTATAATTCAACGTTTCCTATCTAGAACCAATAGCCAGTTGTTCAATATCTGTGAACCATCGTGTTAACTAAAGAAATAACAAGTTTTGACTGAGTGCCCCATAGCTCAGTTGTTATGGCGCCAGCTACATACACTGGGGCTGGCGGGTTTGAACCCGGCCCGGATCTGCTAAACAACAATGACAACAACAAAAATAGCTGGGCATTGTAGTGGGTGCCTGTAGTCACGGCTACTTGGGAGGCTGAGGTAAGAGATTGATTCAGCCCAAGAGTTTGAGGTTGCTGTGAGCTGTGATGTTACAGCACTCTTCCGAGGGCGACATAGACTCTGTCTCAAAAAAAACAAAAAAACAAGTTTCATAATTTGAAAAGGAGAGCTTTGTAGGCTTTTAGCTTATGGGTGGCCATTCTGGCAGATTGGAAAGCAGGGCCCTGGCCACAAGCCAGGAACAAGTGATTCAAGGCAAAGACAATGACAACAGAAATTTATACTGAGTGGGGTGGCTATATATACATATTTAACAAGCTATAAGAGGAGTCATGAGGTCTGGGCGAGGTGGCTCACACCTGTAATCCCAGCACTTGGGAGGCCAAGGTGGGTGGATTGCCCTGAGCTCACAGGTTCAGGACCAGCCTAAGCCAGAGCAAGACCCCATCTCTAAAAATGGCCAGGCGTTGTGGTAGGTGCCTGTAGTCCCAGCTGGTTGGGAGGCTAAGGCAAGAGGATCCCTTGAACCCAAGAGTTTGAGGTTGCTGTGAGTTAAGATACCACAGCACTCTACCAAGGGTGACCAAATGAGACTCTGTCTCAAAAAAAAAAGAGGAGTCATGATTTTTTTGGATAGAGTCTCACTCTGTTGCCCCAGGCTAGAGTGCTGTGGCATCAGCCTAACTCACAGCAACCTCAAACTCCTAGTTTCAAATGATCCTCCTGCCTCAGCCTCTCAAATAGCTGGGTCTATAGGCACCCACTAAGACACCTGGCTGAGTTTTCTGTTTTTAGTAGAGATGGGGGGGGGGTCTTACTCTTGCTCAGGCTGGTCTTGAACTCCCAAGCTCAAGGCATCCTCTTGCCTCAGTCTCCCACAGTGCTAGGGTTACAGGTATGAGCCACCACACCTGGCTGGAAGATACTCTTTTTAAGGGACTTGAATGAAAACAGCAGTTGCAGGGACGTCTGTGTGGAGCAATGGCATACGAAGGTTTTAGGTTCTACTTACGGTCACAACCCCAGTTACAGGGTTAGCTCAAGAGCTTAGTAGGGGGAAGAAGTTTACAAACTTAGTAAGATGGAAGAAGAAACCAGAAGCATAAATTTACAGCTGAGAGCAGTTATCTCATCTACTTTCTGAAAGACAAAAAACCAGAAATATTTAGAGAAAGAAACCTGTTGTTAAAGTTCGGACCATTGCGGGGAATCCTACATAGCATTGGTGTGTGGTGAGCACAAACAATGATTATGCATTCATGCATATTTTGGGATTATATAGTTCATTGGCTTTAATTATTTTTGTTTGTAGAGGCATAATGTGTCGCGATATTGAATGTATTATTGCAGGATTTTGTGTTTTGGGGGTCCTGTTCTTTTTTTCGTGGGCTTGGACTCAGTTTTATTGAGTGGTGTATGCAGCACAAAAAAACCTCATTAAGACAGAACTGGACACGTGCTGGGATTTACCTACTCTGGGCATTGGGAACCTGACTTCAATCACCAAGCTGGATTCGTGTGTCAAGGACCAAGTGATTATTGTACAAGTCATACATTATACATGGAGGTGAGAGATGGGCTCTCATTCTGTTACTCCTCCCCCAACCTGGGGAAGGGCACCCTGGCCTGGAGCAATGTGCAGTATGGATGAGTGCATTATAGAATCTTGTCACGGGTTCTGCTGTCATCACCTTCAGTTCCTCCTTGCTAAGGAACCAGTGCTAACTCCTGACCAGTGTGGTTAAGGGCACAGTGTTCATCGGGGTTTCCTTTCTGGGTGGCCATAACATTGCATCTCCATGAAGACTGAGGGTACACCTTTTACCTCTTGTTCTTTTCCTATTCAAGGCAATAATTGGGAGTTCACCATAGTAGCCATTTTGTGTGGTCCTGAGAATGGCTGGGATGTGGGTGATGGGGAGGCTCTCATCTCATGAGGGGAGGGGTCTGTGGTCTCCCTGGTCCCCCAAAAAGAAATGAAAATAAGGTGGGAAAAGATGCTAGGGTAAATAAGTATAAATACACATATGTACATAGTTATGGTTAGACATAGCTATGGATACAGATGTGGATGTATATATATATATATATGTGTGTGTATGTGTGTGTGGAGGTTTTTCCTGTAGGGTATTTTTTTAACCTGGATTTTTTTCTATTATCAATATCATTAGTTATATAATAAAGAAATAAATATTTAAAAAAAGAAATTATGTAAAAAAAATAAAATAAAACTCAATCATATTGTTCCAAAACAAAAAATAGAAATTATGTACATTTTTTCCCCAAGAGCCTTTCATTACTTTCCTAACGTGAATATATCCTTCCCACTAAGGTTATAGGCAAGAGTCCTCTAACCTGAATAGTTTAGTGCAGCCCCGTCTGCCTGGTGCATAGAAATTCTTCATTATGGGTAGGCTGCCCAGCCGCACACATGTCACACCGGCTGTGACAGATGTAATAACCTGGTTACTACAGTTTGATCTGTTGTTTCAGAGAAACCTGGCCCCATCTAATATCATAAAAAAGAACTCACTATTAGGGTAAAGGGAGACCTAAGGAGGCCCCCTATAATATCCATGGTCCTTTTCAGTCTTGGCAGAGTCTTTCCTTCTCCCTAGAACCAAGGATGACATATTTTTCAACAGGAGGAAAACTACCTAGATTTTGGTGTGTATATTATGCTCCCGTGTATAATATGCATCCACATTTTTGGCCCAAACTTTCAGGAAAAAAAAATCTTTCATTTAAATTTTTTAATTCAAATTTTTATTTGTTTACATTTAGGTATTCATTTTTTGTACTATAAAGGAATTTTCGCATTTATTTTTTAACATTCTGGTACACAAAATTTTATGTAACAAATAATTACAAAACACAAGAACAGATACAAGGTACAAGAAATTTTATGTACCAGTAACAAACGGAATAATGGGCATCCTTATTTTTCCCTCAAAAGTTTGGGCAAAAGCAAGCATTATTCATGGCAAAATATGTTATTTCTGGAGGCAGGGTCTATGGCTGTTTTAATACCCCCCATTTTTTTTTTTTTTTTTGAGACAGAGTTACTATGTCGTCCTCAGTAGAGTGCTGTGGTGTTACAGCTCACAGCAGCAACCTCAAACTTTTGGGTTCAAGAGATTCTCTTGCCTCAGCCTCCCAAGTAACTGGGACTACAGGCGCCTGCCACAATGCCCAGTTGTTTTTTTATTGTTGTGGTTTAGCTGGCCCCTGGTGTGTTCGAATCCACCAGCCTTGGTGTATGTGGCTGGTGATGTAACCACTGTGCTACAGGCACCAACAGCCCCCCACCCCCAATTAAAAAATTTTTTTCAGGTTAATGTAAGAATACAAACAACTAGGTTACAATATTTGCATTTCTTAGGTAAAGTGCCGCTTGTATTTGTGTCCTCAAACAAGAGGTGTGCCATACACCCTTACATTGTGCCCACTAAGTGGGAGCACACCAAGTCCCTTCCTCTCCTCTCCTCTCCTTTCCGCTCCTCTCTTCTCCCCACTCCATTGGTCCCCCTCCTCCCAACTTGAATTGAATTGAGTTTTTCTCTTCTGTGGGCCTGAATTAGATCGTCCGCTGGCTTCATATTATTATTGAGTACATTGGATATTTGCTTTTCCATTCTTGTGATATGTTACTAGGAAGAATGTGTTTCAGCTCCACCCAGGCTAATACAAAATATGTAAAGTCTCCATAGTTTTTGTGGCTAAATAGTATTCCATGGTATACATATACCACAGTTTGTTAATCCATTTCTGGGTTGGTGGGCATTTAGGTTGTTTCCACATCTTGGTGATTGTAAATTGAGCTGTGATAAACAATCTAGCACAAATGTCTTTATGATAAAATGATTTTTTTTCCTTCTGGGTGGATGCCTAGTAATAGAACTGTGGAATCAAATGGAAGGTCTACTTTGAGTTCTTTGAGGATTCTCCATAGTTCTTTCCATAGGGGCTGTATTAGTTTGCAGTCCCACAAACTGTAAAAGTGTTCCTCTCTCTCCACAATGGCTATTTTCTTTTTCTTTAATTTTTCTTTTTTTTTTGAGACAGAGTCTCACTATGTTGCCCTTGATAGAGTGCTGTGGTGTCACAGCTCGCAGCAACCTCAAATTCTTGGGCTTCAGCGATTCTCTGGCCTCAGCCTTCAAGGTAGCTGGGACTACAGGCATCTGCCACAACACCCGGCTATTTTTTTTTGTTGGTGTTGCAGTTGTCATTGTTGTTTAGCAGTGCTGGGCCAGGCTTGAACCTGCCAGCTTGGTGTATGTGGCTGGTGTCCTAACCACTGAGCAACAGGTGCCAAGCCCACAAATGATATTTTCTTATTTGCTGTTTCCCAGTACCTGGAGCTTGTAGGCACTCTAGAAGAATGGTCCCACCTACCACTCCTTGGTTTTTCTGCACTCTCCCCTGGCTCCAGGGCACACATTCAAAGATGGCATAGAATTGCTTGATTGTCTGGGGCTGCTGGTTGAATCCCCTACATTACAAGTAAGTGTCCCCTCTGAGGCCTGTGGGCCAGGCCTGACCAGCTAGAATAATCATCTCTCATTTCATACTCACGCTGCCCTCCTCTCCCCATCACCCCTTGCCCTCCTACTCTTCTCCTGCTCTGTCCCCACTGCCCAGCTTGTTGTCCACTCTAGTTTCCTCCATGCTGAGTCCCTTGGCTGAGGGACTTGGATTACTACTCCTTGGAGATGGCTCTTAGCACTGCTGGGGCATCTCAGATACCCTGAGGCTCTTTTCCACTCTCATTGATTTTTGTCCATGGTCTCCCTCCCAGCACAAGGCTTGCCTCAACCAGAGAAGGGGGGAAAGTGGCCATTTCCTAAACTTCAGGAGCACAAGGAGAGGGGAAATAAAAAAACGAGCATGGACTTCCCCTTCTCGCATCCCAGCAGTGATTTCTGGTGACTTTTCTGTGTGTGAGAGTAGGGTGTTGCCTGGGTGTCCAGGGCACTGCCTACTTTCCTGGCTGGAAAGATTGGCCATGGCACCTGCCTCCTGCTCCGTCTTTTCTCCTCCCAGGCCAGGGCCAGACAGCAGAGGGGAGGTGTTTGGTAAATACTTGCAGGTGAGCATGGCCACAGGAGGATAGCGTGTGACTCACTCTCTCCTTGCAAAGTGGGAAATGAAACCACTTACGGTGTGGGACTTTCATGTCCACATCTTCTGAAACCCCAGAGGGCCCACAGTCTGTGGCTCCATGCTTCTTGCTCAGCTTCCTCATGCTGGATTGGCCTTTTGCTCAGTGACCAGTGGTATCCACCTGACACCTCCATTTCCATCACTTGGAATGAAAGTTTCCTGACCACAGCCCTATCCTGTGCAATGGGCCCCCACTTGGTGAGCCTTCCTGATCCTTTCTTGGAAGTGAGGGGGCACCTGAGCATTCTATCAATGATAACTCAGGATATAAACAAGAAGAGATTTGGGTACATTAAACAGCCTAACAGGGGGAAGGGACTAGACACTCCTAAGGTATGTTGTGTGGCAGCTCCTGATCCTCAAATGCCCAGAAGACAGGATCCCTGATAGACCCTTTCTGCAAGGATCTGGAGTAATTTGGATTCTTCTCTATGCCCAGGCCCTGGACTATGGCAGGTTATGGATGTAGGTCCAGAAGCTGGGCTGACTCTGGAGTTAGACTGGGTACCAAGTATGATGGTCCAGAAGCAGAATGTTCTAACCCCTTCTGAGGGTCTGCAACTAAACGATCAGCCTGAAGAGGATGGACATAATCATAAAAGTTTAGAGTCAGGCAGTGAGTTAGAGCCAGGCCCTCAGGTTAGGAATTAGCCAACATCAGAGATCAGGGAGCAGGTCTGCTCACACGTGGGTAGGGAGGAGATGAGACAGGACAAATGGAACACTATCTTCATTACCCGAATTTCTTCCCAGGGCTTGGGAAGGGTGGTGTGGA
This sequence comes from Nycticebus coucang, assembly GCF_027406575.1. NCBI lineage: Eukaryota > Metazoa > Chordata > Mammalia > Primates > Lorisidae > Nycticebus > Nycticebus coucang. The sequence goes on along the minus strand of NC_069783.1, from coordinate 69,572,708 downwards.
TCCTCTCTGGCTTCCTTTATCCAGTCAGAGAAGTGGCCCCAGCCTGGGGTAGCTGGAGAGAAAGCCCCAAGGATCAATGGGCTACCAGATGGGGTCAGGCTGAGGATGAAGGCAGGATCCTCTCAAATATCAAAGGCAGCAGAAGCTCCTGAAAGTATAGGTAGTGTAGCTATTTCCTTAGTCCTGATCATTTAACCTTCAATCCTGGTTGCGGATAGTACCTGCCACCCAGCTGCACTGGCTCAGACTCAACAAGGCCAGATAAGCTTTCTAGTCCTGTGGCCAGAGCTTTTATTCATTCTTGAGTAATGTTTAAATCACACTTCCCTACATTCTTCTTAGAAAAGTATCACAAGAATGGAGAAGAAATAATACAATAGATCAATAAATCAAAAAGCTGGTTTTTCGAAAAGGTCAATAAAATAGATAAACCTTTGGCCAACCTAATCAGGAAAAAAAGAGTAAAATCTCTAATCTCATCAATCAGAAACAACAAAGACGAAATAACAGACTCCTCAGAAATAAAAAAAAAAATCCTTAATGAATATTATAAGAAACTTTATTCTCAGAAATATGAAAATCTGAAGGAAATTGACTGATACTTGGAAGCACGTCACCTTCCAAGACTTAGCCAGAATCAAGTGGAAATGTTGAACAGGCCTATATCAAGTTCGGAAATAGCATCAACCATACAAAACCTCCCTAAAAAGAAAAACCCGGGACCAGATGGTTTCACGTCAGAATTCTACCAAACTTTTAAAGAGGAATTAGTACCTATATTACTCAACCTGTTCCAAAAGGTAGAAAAAGATGGAAGACTACCCAACACGTTCCATGAAGCAAACATCACCCTGATACCCAAACCAGGAAAAGACCCAACAAGAAAAGAAAATTATAGACCGATATCACTAATGAATATAGATGCAAAAATATTCAACAAGATCCTAACAAACAGAATCCAGCAACACATCAAACAAATTATACATCATGACCAAGTCGGTTTTATCCCAGGATCTCAAGGCTGGTTCAATATACATAAATCTATAAATGTAATCCAGCACATAAACAAATTAAAAAACAAAGACCATACGATTCTCTCAATTGATGCAGAAAAAGCTTTTGATAATATCCAGCATCCCTTCATGATCAGAACACTTAAGAAAATTGGTATAGAAGGGATATTTCTGAAACTGGTAGAGGCCATCTATAGCAAACCCACAGCCAATATCATATTGAATGGAGTTAAACTGGAATCATTTCCACTCAGATAAGGAACCAGACAAGGCTGCCCATTGTCTCCATTGCTTTTTAACATTGTAATGGAAGTTTTAGCCACCACAATTAGGGAAGAAAAGGCGATCAAGGGTATCCATATAGGGTCAGAAGAGATCAAACTTTCGCTCTTCGCAGATGATATGATAGTATATCTGGAAAACACTAGGGACTCTACTACAAAACTCTTAGAAGTGATCAAGGAATACAGCAGCATCTCAGGTTACAAAATCAACATTCATAAATTGGTAGCCTTTATATATACCAACAATAGTCAAGTTGAAAAAACAGTTAAGGACTCTATCCCATTCACAGTAGTGCCAAAGAAGATGAAATATTTGGGAATTTATCTAACAAAGGACGTGAAAGATCTCTATAAAGAGAACTATGAAACTCTAAGAAAAGAAATAGCTGAAAATATCAACAAATGGAAAAACATACCATGCTCATGGTTGGGAAGAATCAACATTGTTAAAATGTCCATACTACCCAAAGCAATATATAATTTCAGTGCAATCCCTATTAAAGCTCCACTGTCATACTTTAAAGATCTTGAAAAAACAATACTTCATTTTATATGGAATCAGAAAAAAACTCGAATAGCTAAGACATTACTCAGAAATAAAAACAAAGCAGGAGGAATTATGCTACCAGACCTCAGACTATACTACAAATCGATAGTGATCAAAACAGCATGGTATTGGCACAAAAACAGAGAAGTAGATGTCTGGAACAGAATAGAGAACCAAGAGATGAATCCAGCTACTTACCGTTATTTAATCTTTGACAAGCCAATTAAAAACATTCAGTGGGGAAAACATTCTCTATTTAACAAATGGTGCTGGGTGAACTGGCTGGCAACCTGTAGAAGACTGAAAGTGGACCCACACCTTTCACCATTAACTAAGATAGACTCTCACTGGATCAAAGATTTAAACTTAAGACATGAAACTATAAAAATACTAGAGGAGAGTGCAGGGAAAACCCTTGAAGAAATTGGTCTGGGTGAATATTTTATGAGGAGGACCCCCTCAGCAATTGAAGCAGCTTCAAAAATACACTACTGAGACTTGATCAAACTAAAAAGCTTCTGCACAGCCAAGAACACAGTAAGTAAAGCAAGCAAACAGCCCTCAGAATGGGAGAAGATATTTGCAGGTTATGTCTCCGACAAAGGTTTAATAACCAGAATCCACAGAGAACTCAAACGCATTAGCAAGAATAGAACAAGGGATCCCATCGCAGGCTGGGCAAGGGATTTGAAGAGAAACTTCTCTGAAGAAGACAGGCGCACGGCCTTCAGACATATGAAAAAATGCTCATCATCTTTAATCATCAGAGAAATGCAAATCAAAACTACATTGAGATACCATCTAACTCCAGTGAGACTAGCCTATATCACAAAATCCCAAGACCAGAGATGTTGGTGCAGATGTGGAGAAAAGGCAACACTTTTGCACTGCTGGTGGGAATGCAAATTAATACATTCCTTTTGGAAAGAGATATGGAGAACACTAAGAGATCTAAAAATAGATCTGCCATTCAATCCTGTAATCCCTCTACTGGGCATATACCAGAAGACCAAAAATCACATCATAACAAAGATGTTTGTACCAGAATGTTTATTGCAGCCCAATTCATAATTGCTAAGTCATGGAAGAAGCCCAAGTGCCCATCGATCCATGAATGGATTAATAAATTGTGGTATATGTACACCATGGAATATTATGCAGCCTTAAAGAAAGATGGAGACTTTACCTCTTTCATGTTTACATGGATGGAGCTGGAACATATTCTTCTTCTTTTTTTTTTTTTTTTTTGTAGAGACAGAGTCTCACTTTATGGCCCTCGGTAGAGTGTCGTGGCATCACACAGCTCACAGCAACCTCCAACTCCTGGGCTTAAGCGATTCTCTTGCCTCAGCCTCCGAGTAGCTGGGACTACAAGGTGCCTGCCACAACGCCCAGCTATTTTTTGGTTGCAATTTGGCTGGGGCCGGGTTTGAACCCGCCACCCTCGGTATATGGGGCTGGCGCCTTACTGACTGAGCCACAGGTGCCACCCAATATTCTTCTTAGTAAAGTATCTCAAGAATGGAAGAATAAGTACCCAATGTACTCAGCCCTACTATGAAACTAATTTAGGGTTTTCATATGAAAGCTATAACCCAGTTACAACCTAAGAATAGGGGGAAGGAGGAAAGGGAGGGGAGGAAGGGGGAAGTTGGGTAGAGGGAAGAGGATAGGTGGGATTATACCAGCAGTGCATCTTACAAGGGTATATGTGAAACTTGGTAAACTGTGAAGCTAGTGAATGATGCCCCATGATTATATCAATGTACACATGTATGATTTAATAAAAAAAAAATAAAAAAATAATGGAGAAGAAAGAATCCAATGTACTCAATTCTAATATGAAGCCAGTAGATGATCTAACACATACTCACATTAGGGAAAAATCCACATCAATTCAAGGTGGGGGGGCACAGGAATGAGGGAGCAGGTAGAAGGGAGGTGGGAAGGGGATGGCAGGTTACACTGTACAGTACACCTCTTGGGGGAAGGACACAATAAAACAAAATAAAAAATAAATAAAATAAAAAGAATTAGCAAAAAATTTACACTTCCCTTTATGCCTTTGCAGTTAAAATTAATGAGAGAGTGGAAAGAAGCAGTACCTTCTGGAAGGGAGATCCAAGTCTACAGACTGTAGATGTCAGAGTAGTCATGATTGGCCATCAAATCTTCTGTTCACTTAGCGTCCATCCATCCATTCCTCCACCCATCTTCTACCTACCCATCCCTCACCCATGCATCCATCCATCCATCCATCCTCCATCCTACACTTATCTGGACTGATGTCCTTCCTTTTTTATTCTTCCCCCTCTATCTTGTTTTTCCTTCCCCTATTTCCTACCTTCCAAGAAACGTTTGTCTAGAGTCTGCTATGTACCAGGTTTCTCAGATTTGGCAGACATCTTCAAAGCATAAGAAACCACCCAGGACAAAACTTACCCTTCAGTGAGCCCGGGATCAGCCCCTCTCTATTCTGAGCATCTCCCACCTATGTAACTCTCTATTTAGAGCTACAGGGGAAGGAGAGAGGAGGTGGGGCAGAAAGGGTGGCAGAGGAGAGAGAAAAACAACAGCTCCTACTCTGATGTTGCTGAGCTTCCTCATTCTGTTTGAGGAGTACACATGCTGCAGCAACAGGGAGGAGAAGCTAAGCCTTAAAAAATTATTATTTATACAGATTTAGGGGGTACAAGTGTTTTCAACTACATGGATGAATTATACAGGAGTAAAATCAGGGCTTTTATGGACATACCCAAAATAATGTACATCACACCCAACAGGTTAATTTTTGATCTTTCACCCTTCTCTACCTCCCTCCCTCTTTCTTCTTCTTCTTCTCCTTCTCTTCCTCCTCCTCCTCCTCCCTCTACCTCTGTCTCTCCCTCTCCTTTCTTCTTTTAAACAGAGTATCACACAATTGCCCTGGAGTTGAGTGTCGTGGTGTCAGAGCTCATAGCAAGCTCAAACTCCTGGGCTCAAGTGATCCTCTTGCCTCAGGCTCCTGAGTAGGTGGGACTACAGGCGCTCACCATAATGCCCTGCTAGTTTTTCTATTTTGTAGAGTTGGGGAAATCAGTCTTTGTCAGGAAGGTCTAGAACTTCTGAGCTCAAGCTCCTAATTGGAAGCTTCCATCTGCCTCAGCCTCCCAAAATGCTAGGATTACAGGTGTAAGCCACTGCACCCTGCTCTACCTTCCTCTTTTCCTAATTTCCAATGTCCTTCAACTCATTTTATGCCCATATATAGCCATCATTCAGCTCCCATTTATAAGTGAAAACATGTGGTGTTTGTTTTTCTATTCCTGAGATGCTTCATTTAGAATAATGGTCTCCAGCTCCATCCAAGTTGCTGCAAAAGACATCATCTTATAACTTTTTACAGCTGAGTAATGCTCCATGGTGTATATATACCACATTTCCTTTATCCACTCATCAACCCATGGGCACTTCTGTGAATAATGCAGTGATAAACATTCAGGTGCAGGTGTCTTTTTGATATAATGACTTCTTGTCCTTTAGGTACATAGCCAGTAGTGGAATTGCTAGTTCTCAAGGAATCTCCATACTGTTTTTATTTATTTATTTATTTATTTATTTTAATTTATTTATTTTTATTGTTAAATCATAGCTGTGTACATTAAGATGCACCGTAGATGTGGCCCCACCCATTACCCTCCCTCCATCAAAACCTCCCCCCTCCCTTCCCCTTCCTTTCCATACTGTTTTTTATAAAGGTTGTATACTAATTTGCTTTCCTGCCAACAGTGTATAAGAGTTCCCTCTTCACCGCATCTTCACCAACATCTATTGTTTTTTTTTCTTATTATGAATGGCCATTCTGACAAGGGTAAGGGTAACATGGCATCTCACTGTGGTTTTAATTTGCATTATCTTATTGATTAATAATGTTGAGCATTTTTTTCTTTATGTTTTTCAGCAATTTGCATGTATGTCTTCTTGCAAAAAAAGTCTTGTTCATGTCTTTTGCTCACTTTTTGAGGGGGTTATTTTTTTTTTTCCCTGCTGATTTGTTTGAGTTCTTTGTAGTTTCTGGATATTAGTTCTTTGTTGGATGTATAGTTTGCAAATTTTTCCCCCCATTTTCCAGGTCTTACATTTACATGTTAAATCTCCAAGTTGCATTTAATGACAGAATATTATGTCAGCAAGGATGAATTAATAACAGAAAAGTAGAATATGTTGCACTGGTCTCCTAATTGGTCTGCTTCCAGGTTTCCCACACCCTGCTTTATTCTCACCGCCATCCAAGTGATCTTTGTACACTGGCCCTTTCCTTGTCTCTCTCCTGTCTGAAGTTCTTCCCTGCCCCTATGTCACTCACAAGCCAGAGATCAAGTTCCTTAACATGATCCAAAGGGATCTTCATGATCTGACACCAGGTGCCTCTTTAGTTCCCTGCCCTCCCCCTTCCTGTGATATACTTTGCACTCCAACAACACAGGAACTATTTACAGTTTGCCAAGTACTCCAGGCTGTTTTATGTCCTATCCTTTGGAATATGCTCATCTCTCTGCCTGAAGCTTCCTCCATTCTCTGTACTTCCTTGGAACTGAGCATATCCACCCATCATTGTGCTCATCACCTTGTGCTGTGATTTATTTGCTCAGGTCTGTCTTTCCCACCAGACCATAAGCTGCTTGAGTGCAAGGACCATGAGTTACTTGTATGTGCCCCCATGCCTGGTAGAATATCTGGTGCCTAGAAGGCACTCAAGATATATTTGTGGGGTGAACAGATGGATGAATGATTGAGAGTCTTAAAAGGGAAATGGGATAAGTTTGGAATAAGGTGGCTGCCTATGTAACAGACCCCCAGAGAGGAAGACAATGGCCTCTTCCTGAAAGCTTGGACCTTGGAGGAGAGGACTGATCTTTGGCCTAGGCCAGGCAAAGTGTCTAATTAGGAATGGGGAAGTTTGGGATGACATGGTGATCTGCTGTGGGATTCACTTCCTATTTCCCTTTACATAAAAGGTTCCTGAGGATAAAGGCAGCCAGAAGCACCTGTGCTGGCAGGACAAAGACGAACGTTCAGGATGAAGGGTACAGAGAGGGAGATCCCTGATGCACACTTCTCCGTGGACAAACAGAACATCTCCCTCTGGCCCCAAGGCAAGCACCACCTGCTGCTCAGAATGTGCTGGGTGCTCTGTGCCCTTTGCTGGTCCTCAACAAATATTTGCTTGTTCTTCCAGCAGAGCCTCCTCCCAAGTCGGGTCTGTGTGTGGTCCTGAGGAAAGCTCCTGCAATTGGTGCTGCATTAGTCTGCCTGACGCTGGTCCTGGTCGCCTCCCTCATGCTGCAGGGCATCCTCTGTGAGTCCTCATGTTTTCCCTTCTGACGTAGACTTTCCCGGTGGCCAGCAGGCTCCCTCCAGGTGCAGACCTCCTCTTCTCTGCTCTCCAGTGCTCTTTCCTGCATGAGACTTTTTCATCTGTCTCCCTTCTCCTCTCTCCACATCCAGTAACAGAGTGCCCCATCCGCTGCTGCTCTTTCCTTCCCACTTTCAAGGAGATTGTTCTGATTGGGATACTGCTTGCATGGTTGTGATCAAGGATATATATGTGTGTGTATATATATATATATATATGTATATATATATATATAGAGAGAGAGAGAGAGTTTTATTCTTTCAGTCCAGCTAGAGTGCAGTGATGTCATCATAGCTCACTGTAACCGCAAACTCCTAGGCTGATGTGTTCCTCCTGCTTCAGCTTCTCAAGTAGCTGCGACTATAGGAGCCTGCCACAATGCCAGGCTGATTTTTTTCTGTTTTTAGTGGAGATGAGATCTCACTCTTGCTCAGACTGTTCTCAAACTCCTGGCTTCAAGGAGTTGAGACCATCCTGAGCAACAGTGAGATCTCATCTCTCGTCCTCCCATGTCGGCCTCCTAGAGTGCTAGGATTACATGCATGACCCACCATGCCCACCCTCCTCTCTTGTGTCCCCAGGAAACATCCGGCCATGCCATTTTCTTACTCCACACCTCCACCTCTCTGAGCTCGGTGATGTTCAGAGCTTTGCAGACAGCCCCTGACAATGAGTGCAATGTCTTCTAATCCTGAGCCTTCAGTGTGTCTCAGCCTCAGCCGACTGGGTGGAGAAGCTGGCCAACAAGCCAGCACATCTCCATGGCTCAGTCCCTTCCTCAGGGCCCCATTGTGTGCTCCCTTCATGCTCCTGTGAAGATTACGACAAGGGAGCCTTCCTTCTCACTCGTTGTTGTGTGGTTTATCTTTCTTCCCTCCTGGCTCTGCCAGGCTTCATGGCCTCTGCTGCTGGCAGATCCTTCTTTCTTCCACCAGCTTGGCAGGATGCAGAGTGAGGGAGACTGAGAAGCTGTTGCTTTTTGTATCCTCTCTTGGTGGGACATATTTAGTCTCAGACTTGTAGCCTCTGAGCAGGGTCTTCCTCAAACCCCACCATCACCTATTCCATCCTAGACCCCTGTTCTCTACTGGTCTTTTCCATAGGAAGTACCTTTGAGAATATTGGTTTATCTTTGGTGCCCTCCCTGGTACCCAAGCCTATGACCTGAGCAGAATATGAAAGTGGGTAGGGCAAGGGATGAAATGGTTCCATAATTTTCTTTTCCATATTCTCTGGAGCAGATGCCAGAGTCTGCGTGGCTGGCCCTTCCCATGGCCACAGAGGGGCCCATAGACAGACGTAGGAAGGGTGGTGCTGCTGTAGCAGATGGTCACTGCTAGGGTCTCTGAAAATAGAGAACTAGTGATCAGACGATGGGGTCCAGAGAGAATCAAGTGCTGGGGATAATGATGGAGGGAGCCCTTTACCAAATGTTCCAGAACACTTGGAAAATTCAGGACTGGTGTCTAATCCCCGCCTCTGTTTGCCTGTGAGGTCCTCTCGCAGAGAGCCTGTGTTTTTTCCATCTTCCCATTGTCTGTATCCACCAGAGTTCCTGGCACATGGTAGCTGCCCATTGTACATTTGTTGTACATTAAAGAATGACTGGAGGGTCACGGACACCTCCTTGGACTATCTTGTCTCCTTGGGAAGCTTGAGCCTATCATCTTTCCTTCTCTTTCTTTTATCAACCTGACAACACCCCCATTTCTGGGATCCCCTCAGCTATCCTCTTAACTTTCTTAAAAACAGATCCCTGGTTTATGGGCACAATATCAGATGTAAAGACCAACGCCCAGTTGCTGAAAGGTCGCGTGGACAACATCAGTGCGCTGGGTTCTGAAATTAAGAAGAACAGCGGCAGTGTGGAGGCAGCTGGCCTGCAGTTCCACGTGGTGAATGCCAGCCTGAGTCACGTGCGTTCTCAGATCCTAAAGTTGCAAACCAGTGTGGAGAAGGCCAACGCACAGATCCAGATCTTAACAAGAAATTGGGAAGAAGTTGATACTTTAAATGCTCAAATTCCAGAGTTAAAAAGAGATTTGGACAAAGCCAGTACTTTAAATGCAAAAGTCCGGGGCCTCCAGAGCAGTTTGGAGAATACCAGCAAGTTGCTCAAACAACAAAGTAGGTGCCTCAGAAAATGACATTGTAAGCTGACCAGTAGCCTATGGCACCTTGTCTGTCGCAGACATGAGGTTATTGGGCTGGCGAGTCAGGCAAGTGGAGGATAGGGGATGGGCAGGCATGGGCTAGCGAGTGAAGAAGAGAGCTTAGCATTGGGGTGGGGAGAACTTAGGTGCTGTTAGGAGAGAAGAGACTAGGGTCTAGCTCAGGCTCCCACACCAAGGTGCGGAACATGAAAGCCCTAGGGAGTGTCTGTCCCAGCCCACACCTAGCTATTTCCTATTCAGTTTTCTACCTAGAACCAAGGGGTGCAGCCCCTTGTCATGGTGAGTGGAGAATTGCTTCTCCTTCATGGGAAAGACAGGTTCTTGGTCTAGCCTCTTTTTTTTTTTTCTTGAGACAGACTCTCAAGCTGTTGCCCTGGGTAGAGTGCTGTGGTATCGTAGCTCACAGCAAACTTCTGCTCTCGGGCTCTAGCAATCTTCTTGCCTCAGGTTTTCTATTTTAGTAGAGATGGGGTCTCGCTTTTGCTCAGGCTTCTCTCAAACTCTTGAGCTCAAGCAATCCATCCATCTTGGCTTCCCAGAGTACTAGGATTATAAGCGTGAGCCACTTTGCCCGGCCTTGGTCCAGCCTCTTGTACTTTCTCCTGTCTAATCCCAGAGGCTCTATAAGTCTTGGTCAGATTTTGAGGATCTGTGGAGTGTTCCCATCCCCTGAACAAGGACCAAAGGACCCCAGAGCCCAGACCCATTCACTGCTGTCTCTGACATCCCATTGAAGTGCCCTCCCCCAGCCAGCACCCAGAGGAAACAGGAAGACCGGCATTCACCTTTAACCCTTACTCTCCAGGTGACATTCTCCAGATGGTTTCTCAAGGCTGGAAGTACTTCAAGGGGAACTTCTATTACTTTTCTCCTGTCCCAAAGACCTGGTACAGTGCTGAGCAGTTCTGTGTGTCTAGGAATTCGCACCTGACCTCAGTGACTTCAGAGAGTGAGCAGGTGAGTGCTGTTCCCAGGGGCTCTGCGAAGAAGATGTATTAGCAGCTAGATCAGGGAAAGTGGGTAAGATTACATTGTGGTAATGAAAAGCCCTAGATATTGGTGACTTAAGGAAGAAGGATTATTTCTCACTTATATTCCATACCCAACGAGGGCTGGCAGAGGGGTTTTGCTCACTGTGGTTACTCAAAGACGTAAGCTGAAGAAGACTTCATCTTAAAACGTTTCCACAATTGCTGAGGCAGGAAAATAAAACATAGCAGATTGTGCATTTGGCTCTTGAAGCATCTGCCCAGAAATAACATGTCACTTCGGCTTAGATTTCACTGACTGAAGTAAATTATGCAGCACTCCTATCTTCAGAGGGCATGGAGATGCAATCATTCCATGTGCCCAGAAAACAGAAAGATTTTTGTTTTTTTGAGACAGAATCTCACTGTGTTGCCCTCAGTAGAGTGCCGTGGCATCACAGCTCATAGCAACCTCAAACTCTTGGGCTTAAGCGATTCTCTTGCCTCAGCCTCCCAAGTAGCTGGGACTACAGATCCCTGACGCAACGCCTGGCTATTTTTTGGTTGTAGTTGTCCTTGTTGTCTGGCAGGTGCAGGTGTTTGTGGCTGGCGCTCTAGCTGCTGAGCTATAGGCCCTGAGCCAAAACAGAAATATTTGTGGACAGCATTAATGATACCACATGGCTCAAGAAGCTTCCTGCCTGATGAGGTAGAATATTGCACAGACTCCATGCGTCTGGAGGGGGGAGCCTGAGCTCTGGAGCAGATTCTCAACTCCTAACCCTGCTGTCTAACTCAGTGGTTCTCAACCTTCCTGATGCTGCAGCCCTTTAATACAGTTCCTGTAGGTCATGACCCACAGGTTAAGAACCGCTGGTCTAACTAGTCCTAAAGACTTGAGTAGTGTATTAACTTCACTGGCCTCTGGGCAAGGGCAGAAAGTCAGTGTGCCCAGTGTGTCTGTGGGTTCAGGGCTGCCAGTGAGGATATAGTAAGAACACCCAGAGATGGAAGCTCCAACTCCCAGTTGTGGCCATCCTGTATTCCCTACAGGGGTTTCTGTCTAAGTCAGCAGCAGAAGTTGTCCACTGGATTGGCCTGACCAAAGCAGGGACTGAAGGGGGCTGGCACTGGATTGATGACACCCCATTCAACAAGGCCCAGAGTATGAGGTAAGCCTCCAGAGCCCTCACCCAGCCTGACTTTCCCTGGCCAAGGCCACGGCATGAAGGGTTTACCCCGAGTATGGGGTTTCTGATTCTTGCCTGTCCTGGGTAGAAGGGACACAGGATCTGAGATCCAGTACACTTCTGCCACTAATTGGCTGCTCAGTACACTTCTGCCACTAATTGGCTGGACAAATGTGTGGCCCTCCATGTCCTCTGGGGATTGGCAGCTTCAGCTGGGGATCTGTCCTAAGTCTAAGTGTTGCAGTAAGGTTCTGTGTAGGAGCTTGAGAGCGGTGGGTTGCTTTGGTCCTGACTCGGGGTATGAATGACGACTTAGGGGTTGGGGTCTTGCCAATCCCCTTCCTCTTAGGCTTGGGTGAAAACACCAGGATCAAAGCTGGGTTTGAAGTAACTCATTACTTGGCTGGAGATAAGTTCTTTTTGGTTTTCTAAGTTTGCAAATCTATCTTTGCTTTGTACTTGGTAGGTACTGGATTCCAGGCGAGCCCAATAATGCTGGGAACAATGAACACTGTGTCAACATAAGGGTGCTTTCACTTCAGTCTTGGAATGATAGCTCCTGTGACAATAAGTACTTTTTCATCTGTAAGCGACCCTATGTCCCATCAGAACCATGACAGGACTGGCCCCAAACTCAGCTTCTGAGTCCAATGTTTGTTGAACTTGAGGAAATGCCTTTTTCTCCTCCATTACCAGCATGACTTTGCACCTTAATTGTTCTTGCTTCAAAATTGTTCCAGTCTTGGCTGGCAATTCTCCAACTCCACAGACGCAGCTGGAATAAAAAGGAGAATTTGGGGTAAAATGGGAAGGGGTTGGGGAAAGCATTTAGAAGTTCCAAATGCCTTGGTAAGGAGGACAAGGACTGTAATCTGAGGCAAAGCCTTGGGCTTTTCCACTCCTTCAGAAAAGCTTCGTTTTATCACATAGACCTGCATTTTTCAACTTTTTTTATCCCATGGTACACTTGAACCTACAGATAAACTTTGCAGCACACTTAAATTATGTTGATCAAAAAAAAAAAAAGAGTAAATAAAAGAATATACTGTGCTTTGAACTTCTTTTGAAAATAATTTAATTAATACTCTTCAATAATTTTCATAAAACACCTAAGATCCTCTCACGGCATACCTTTTGAAAATCACTGACATGGATGTTTTTTCAGATCAATCAAGCAATCTTCCCGATACTGTCACTCGGGGCTCTTCCCATCAATTCCCCCAAATCCCTACTTACAATGCTGCTGGCTGGCAGGTGGCTGTGTTTGCAATGGGAAGGGCTCTGCTCCTGGTGACCCTGCCTATGGCATTTCCCCGGTGTCCTTCGAAGCCTGGTTCAGGCCAGGGGCTGACATGACCGTGCATCTCATTCAGAGCAGGGCCAACACTCAGCCTCCCTTCTCCCTCCACTCACTTGGCACACTCTGGTGCCCAGCCCTGCCTTCTGCCTACCCAGCCTCTCTCCCTCCCCTCCCCTGCACTCCTCTTTCGTCTGCATTTCCTCTCTTCCTGGACCTTGTGCATGGGAAGTGGCCTTCAGTCCTTAAAGCTTCCTTAGAATAAAATGCTGCCTGGGTCAAGGCCTCCCTCCATGTGTACTCTTTCATTCCTGGTTGTACAGGTGAATGTGTGGGGAAGGAAGTTTGTTTTATAGGATGTGAAATACTGGGTTAACCTTGGGAAACAGTTGAGGGATCAAAAATAACAAGGAGTAAGGAAATTCGAGCCTTCTGCTGCAAAAGCAGAGTTATTCATTCTGTGACAAAATGAAAAAAAAAAAAGGAAGTTGACAGGGAGACCTTTGGAAGTCAAGAGTGGAAACAGAGAGGTGGAAGAAAACAGGGTCTGAAATTTATGACAGAGACAATGAACTGCCTTGCGGGGTGTGGTCAGAGTCCTAGCCAGGTGGGTTCTGCAAGGGAGCCAATGGCAGCCCTGAGCTTAGGGCTCTGCCCCAACCACCCTGAAGATGCCGGGAATGATGCTGATAATCCCAGAAACCAGGGTGCTTTGTAAGGAAAAGGGAACGTGCTAGACAACCAAACACATACACACACACACACACAACACCCATATATAACAGTTTATCTTCCAAACCACTGGGGAAAAAAAAGCAAAGAAATCACACAAGAAAAAGAAAGACAGAGCAAGAGAAAGAAAGAAAAAGAGAAAGAAAACAAAGAGAGAAAGAAACAAAGAGGAAAAATCCAAGCGAGAGAGGGGAAAAACAGACGAGATGGTAGGGGTGGGTCAAGTATTTTTTTCTCTCCTTTTATATTCCAATGAAAAAAAGTATGTATTTTTTAGGAATATTTAATTGCAACATTGAGAAAGGGTACATCAAACTTTGTTGCCTGACTGAATGATTGCTTTGAGGGGAAACACACACAGGTTACCAATTTAAGTCCATGTGTTTTCAAATAGGGAATTTTTATTGTTCTATGGAAGCCTAAAGCAAAAGGATTTCATAAGGCTTCCTGAGGAAGAGACACGTAGGCTGAGCCTTGAAAGAGGAGCAGGATTTAGGCAGTGAGCAGGATGGGGGCACAGATGGAAAGCCCGAGGGAACAGAAAATGCAAAGAGAGAGTTTGATGTGTCCAAGGCATAGGGAGAAGCCTGGTGTGGCTGGAGTGTGGCATGAAATGAAGCAGGCCAGGGCGGGGCAGCCCCACAAGATCCTAATTGTTTGTTTGTTCTAACGAAACATGCCAAAAGATTTACTGTATCTAAGAGCTGATCTGCTTCCAGGAGTAACAAGATCCACAGACATGCAATAGAACCATGTCACTGGGGAGAACATTTGCCACACTTTTGGGGTCCTTCCTTTCTTTAGTTACCTGAGCAGTGGCAGGTAACTTCCTGTATTTTGAATTCCACCTTCTCAAGTTAGCAGGATAATTAGCATTTATTATTAGCATTTCTGATAATTAGCATTTCAGAAAGATACAGATATCAGTCAGAAATCAGTCAGATTCTGCCACTGAGACCTGTGCCTTGTCCTGGTGCTTGTTCAGGACCCAGATGGGATTTAGTGTGACTGTTCCTAGAAACTGCTCATGCCACTGGAGCCTTCTTCCTGCCAGCAGAGACACCAAAGCTTGACTCTCTGGCCTTCTAAGATTCCATAAACTACCTAATAATGTTTTGAGAAAACTTTTTATTTTAGAATAGTTTTAGCTTTATGGAAAAATTGTAAAGATAATGCAGTGCCCATCTACTCTTTTCCATTGCCTCTACTGTTAACATCTGACATTAGAATGATGTTTGCCGCAAGTAAGGAAATGCTATTAATTCATTATTATCAACTGAAGTCCATACTTCATTCATATTTTTTTAGCTTTTCCCAAATATCTTTTTTCTGTTCTAGGATCCTACACTACATTTAGGGATCGCATCTCGTTGGGCTCCTGTTGGCTATGACAGTTTCTCAGGCTTTTCTTCTTTTTGATGACCTTGACAGTTCTGAGGAGCACTAGTCAGGTATTCTGTAGACTGTTCCTTAACTGGAATTTGGTATTTTTCTCATGATTAGACTAGGGTGATGTGTTTTGGGAAGAAAACCACGAGATAAAGTATCATTCTCATATCATGTCAAGGGGACATATTATCAACATGATTCATCACTGTTGATGTTGACTTTGATCTCCATGCTGAGGCAGTATTTGCCAAGTTCATTCATCATGAAGTTACACTTCTCCCTCCCCCACCTTTCCATATTGTTCTTTTTGGAAAGACGTGTGCAGCCCACACTTAACGGATTGGGGAGTTTCTATCTTCCAAAGAATGGCATATCTACATAAATTACTTGGAATGTTTCTACACTGGAGATTTATTTATTTATTCAAACATGCGTTTATATCACTATAGATCCACAGCTATTTATCTTATGCTTTGGGTTATAATCCAGCACTACTTTATTTACTTTCTTGCTTACACTGTTCTAGCTTTGGCCATTGGTAGTTCTTTAAGTTAGTTCCTCTGTCCTTGACATAACCTCCATCACAATTTTTTATATAAAGCACCTCTCTACTTTCTGGCTCTACAGGATGATCTTGTGTATTTCCTGCCCCAGTTCTAGAATCAGGCCTTTCTCTAGAGGTCCCTGGTTTCTTTTATTGGAGAATGATATTAGAAACCCAAATCTGGGTGCTGTGTGTGGTTGTTGCCATTGGTGTGTCATTGCTTCTTCTCAGCTGAGAGCACTAGGCAATATATGTGTGTATTATACTGAATTGATTTTTGAAAAGATTGTTATGCCTGCTATATGGTGACAGGGCTTGG
Source organism: Nycticebus coucang (assembly GCF_027406575.1). NCBI lineage: Eukaryota > Metazoa > Chordata > Mammalia > Primates > Lorisidae > Nycticebus > Nycticebus coucang. The sequence goes on along the minus strand of NC_069783.1, from coordinate 69,556,856 downwards.
GAGGCAGGGATAACAGTTGGGAGACTGACTGAATTAAAGCCAGGTGAGGTGGGTTTGTGTTAAGGCGTACAAGTGTGAGGACTTGCTGTTCTGGTATTTGACATGGGTGTAAAATCAAGACACTTTGTGCTGGTGGTTACCGGTGCTTACATTATGCCGAGAAGCTGCCTCTCTCCATTCCCTGGCTCTGCCTCTAGTTTGGCTTTAGTGCCAGGTGGACTCTCTCCCAACAGCTATCTGGGCAGCTCCAAACCTACAACCTCACATCTCTGCAACTTTAGAGGAAACAGCTTCTCTTTTCTAATACTTCCAAAAAAACCCCATTTCTTCACATGCCCATCCTAAAACAAAAAGGAAGGTCAGAGAGATGGGTTATGTTGACTGAGCCATGTGCTCATCCCTGGAGCTGGGGACGGGGTATGGGTTCAGCCTTCCCATACTGGACGGATTGAAGATCAGGGAAGAGTGGTTCTCAAGACAAGTCCCAAGTAAGATACTGAAGACTGTGTCAGCTCTCAGCTGCTTGGGGCCCCTGTTTACAGGCCTTGGGGGTTTCCTTTTCATCAAAGCCGTTGGACCTAGCCACTCCCTGGAAGACAACTAACCAATCCCGTGTTGTACGGGTTGATTTAGATGACTGAACACCTTCTCAGGATTTCTGCAGTTAGGAGTCTGTAGCAGCTTAACTTTTGGATCTCTAAGAGCAGACCCTGCATCCTGCAACAGGAGCAGGAAAAACAGAAACAAAAACAAAAGCTGTTGCGTGGTTCTGGTATTAATATATAAAATGCCCACTTGTTTTTGTCTGACCAGAAAGCAGAGAAACCTTTCAGCAAGGGCATAGCAATCTCCCGGTGCTTCTTCTCTGCTGGCGGATGGTGCTCTTATGGGAAATGTAAGAGTTGGCACCCTAAGGGCAGGAGAGTGGTGGCAGAGGGACAGTGAAGGTGGGCAAGACGAGTCCTACTGATCAGTCTGGGAGACTAGAGTCTGCCCTTATGCTGGGAAAGGGATCCCTAATGATCTGCTTTTGAGGCCTTCTCAGCTTCTCAGGCCCGAGAAGGAAATATCTCCTGAGCAGGTCCAGCCTGGGACCTTCCTGTGTATGGGGAAATAGAAACTAAGACAGTTCCTTTCTTTTCAGTCACCAGTCCTAGGTCTCTGATACACTCTGGGGAGGCTCCTCCAGCAGCTTCCATCGCACATGGTAAAAAAAGGAACTTAGCAGACACTGCTGAGCTTTAAGGCAGAGCTGTCTAGGCCAGAAACGGGTGCCCTCACATTTCTGCTGTGCCCTTTTAACCCTCTCAGGTCAGCTTTCACCAGACAAGAGCAAAAAGGCCAACAGATGGTGGTTGTGTACCTTACAGACTGTGCTCCAGCCCTGCAGAGTTCAACAGCCCCCCCCCCAACACATGGCATCATGAACTGGATATGGCAGCCACCCCCTGTCCCCCTGCAGCTCCCCTGCCCATGAGGCAAACTGCTTGCTGGTTGATAGCAGCTGTCCATGGCATGGGCTCCTCCTGGAGCAAAGCTGCTCTCCTGGTCTGGTCTCAGGAGGAGGCACTTTTTGAATGGCTTCTCTACCATTGGAGTTGGTCATAGTCTTTTTAGTCAGTGCCTAGGCACCTATGGGGTGGGGGGGGGATGACTTAGGACCTGTGAAAAAATGTGGGAGTTGATGTAGGAACTGAGGGTGAAAGCAGGTAAAGAACAACACAATACAGATGGAACAAGCCATTGGCAAGGTTGTGATTGACAGCTTGTTTAAGAGTTGCTATGGTGGAAGGCTAATAGGCTTTTATAAGTTAAAGAAAATGTGATCCCTTTCAGTAAGATTGCAACATTCCACTTTTGGCATTGGACAGATGATTAAGACAGAAAATCAACAAGGAAACATTGGACCTAATCTGTACCATACAAGGTCAGACAACTAAGTTCACAAACTCACCCTAGAAAAAGTGCTACATACCTCATTGCTGAATTTCACTTCAAAGCACTCCCTTTAGAAAGCTACGTGCTGATACCAGGACCTAGTGAACCCTTCAAAGCACTTTTTGTAAGATGAGTTTGTGAGTTTAATTGTTCAACTTCGTATGATGACAGCTCTGATGACCATTATAGAAAGAGTTCCAAAATTGTTTTGACAGTTGGACTGGCATAGGTGCATAGCTTCTCAAGGGGAGTACTTCACAGGTGACCATAGTGATATTCAGCACATAGTGATATTCAGTGAGGTATGTAGTATTTTTTTTTTTTTTGAGACAGTCTTACTCTGGTTCCCTCAGTAGAGTGCTGTGTTGTCACAGCTCACAGCAACCTCAAACCTTTGGGATTAAGTGATCCTCCTGCCTCAGCCTCCCAAGTAGCTGAGACTACAGGCACCCACCACAACACCTGGCTATTTTTAGAAATGGGGTCTCATTCTAGCTCAGGCTGGTCTTGAACTCCTGAATTCAGGCAATTTGACCACCTTGGCCTCCCAGAGTGCTAAGATTGCAGGTATGAGCCATCATGCCCAGCTATATGTAGTATCTTTTCTAGGAAGAGTTTGCAAACTTAATTGTCCAGCCACATAGACCAAGTGGACCTAACAGATATTTAGAGACTGTTTCATCCAACAGAAGCAGAATGCATTCTTCTCAGCTTGTGGATCATCCTTAAGGATAGACTGCATGTTAGGCAACAAAACAGGCCTTAAAAATTAAAAACTAAAATCATACCACAATAGAATAAAATTAGAAATAATAAGAAGAACATTAAAAATATCTGAACACACAGAAATTAAACAATATGCTTCTGAAGATCAATATGCTTCTCATCAATGAAGAGATTAAGAAGGAAATTAAATTTTTTTCAAAAAGAGGAAAATGAAAACAACATATAAAAACTTATGAAATGTAGCAAAAGCAATAAGAGGAAAATTTATAGCCCTGGGTAGAGTGCCGTGACGTCATAGCAGACCTCACGTGACCCAGACCTCCATAAGAGCTGTGCAGCGACCCCCGACTGGTGACCCGCACCCACTGGGCCTCCACATTCCCTGACCAGGAACTGCGGGAGCCACACAACCCTGCGTCCTCCCTCCTGTGTCCTCCCAGCTTTCACCTAGCCTGTTCATCTGGACAGGGACTCTGGTAGCTGCATGCCCTTTGGAGCCCTCCCTGCCTCTGCGCAGAGCTCTTCTCCTGCCAGAGACTGCTAGAGCCTTGGGCTGTCTGTGCCAAAGTCACTGGGCACCTGGCACTCCCAGAACCGTGCGCACCACCCCCAGCCCTGTTGCTGGATCCAGGTGTGTCACAAACCGGAGCTGCTTCCACAACCAGAACTCCCTAGCTAGAGCATCCCCAGAGGAACTACACAGGGTCACTCCCTACAAAGATCTAGCAACAATAGAGTGATCCCGCTGGGGTCTAATCTTGGAGAGACACCCCCCCAACTCTGAGGACAGCCAGAGGCAATGGTGAAAAACAATCATGAGGCGAAATCAACAGAAAAACTCTGGCAATATGAATAATCAGAGTAGATCAACTCCCCCAAGGATCAATGGGGCAGAAACAGCACAAGATCCCATGCCCAAACAAATAGCTGAGATGTCAGAAATTGAATTCAGAATCTGGATAGCAAATAAGATCAAATTAAAATTCCAAAAATTATCTCAAGAATTCAATGGATTCAAAGACCAAATGACCAAAGAATTCGACACATTGAGACAAGAAGTTGCATCCCTCAAAGATCTGAGAAACACAGTAGAATCCCTCAGTAACAGAATGGAGCAAGCAGAAGAAAGGATTTCTGACATTGAAGACAAAGCTTTCAAACGCTCCCAAACCCTCAAAGAAGAAGAGAAATGGAGAGCAAAAACAGACCACTCTGTCAGACAGCTCTCAGATAATTTGAAGAAAACCAATATTTGTCTTATAGGGATCCCTGAAAGTGACAAAGTGGCTTCACAAGGCACAAGTCTCTTCTCCATGAGATTATGAAGGAGAACTTTCCAGACATGCCAAGAGATTCCGAAATTCAGATAGCAGACAGTTTCAGAACTCCAGCACTACTCAACACAAATAAGACATCCCCCAAACACATCATAATCAATTTCACTAAAGTTAATATGAAGGAGAAAATTCTCGGGCGGCGCCTGTGGCTCAGTCAGTAAGGCGCCGGCCCCATATACCAAGGGTGGCAGGTTCAAACCCGGCTCCGGCCAAACTGCAACCAAAAAATAGCCGGGCGTTGTGGCGGGCGCCTGTAGTCCCAGCTACTTGGGAGGCTGAGGCAAGAGAATCGCTTAAGCCCAGGAGTTGGAGGTTGCTGTGAGCTGTGTGAGGCCATGGCACTCTACCGAGGGCCATAAAGTGAGACTCTGTCTCTACAAAAAAAAAAAAAAAAAATGAAGGAGAAAATTCTGAAAGCTGCTAGACGAAAGAAAACCATTACCTACAAGGGGAAGAATATCAGAATAACTGCAGATCTCTCTGCTGAAACCTTTCAAGCTAGAAAAGGATGGTCATCGACTTTTAATCTCCTAAAACAAAATAACTTTCAACCCAGGATCCTGTACCCAGCTAAACTGAGCTTCATTTATGACGGAGAAATTTAATACTTCAACGACATTCACATGTTAAAGAAATTTGCCACAACTAAACCAGCTCTCCAGGACATTCTTAGACCTATCCTCCATAAAGACCAGCGTAATTCTCCACCACAAAAGTAAACCCACCCAAAAAATTTTTGATCAAATTCCAACTTCCACAGTCACAAAAGGATTAAAAATGTCCACTGGTCTCTCGAAAGGCTTATCAATACTCTCAATTAATGTGAATGGTTTAAATTGTCCTCTAAAGAGGCATAGGTTGGTGGACTGGATACAAAAACTCAAGCCAGATATCTGCTGCATCCAAGAATCACATCTTACATTAAAAGACAGATATAGACTCAAGGTGAAGGGATGGTCATCTATATTCCAGGCAAATGGAAAGCAGAAAAAAGCAGGCATTGCAATCCTGTTCGCAGATGCAATAGGCTTTAAATCAACCAAAATAATTAAGGATAAGGATGGACACTTCATATTTGTTAAAGGTAATACTCAATATGATGAGATCTCAATTATTAATATTTATGCACCCAACCACAATGCACCTCAATTTATAAGAGAAACTCTAACAGACATGAGCAACTCGATTTCCTCCACTTCAATAGTAGTTGGAGATTTTAACACCCCTTTAGCAGTCCTGGCTAGATCCTCCAAAAAGAAGCTAAGCAAAGAAATTTTAGATTTAAACTCAACCATTCAACATCTGGACTTAACAGACATCTACAGAACATTTCATCCCCCCAAAACTGAATACACATTCTTCTCATCAGCCCATGGAACATACTCCGATGTTCCGACCACATCCTAGGTCACAAATCTAACCTCAGCAAATTCTAAAAAATAGAAATTATTCCTTGCATCTTCTCAGACCATCATGGAATAAAGTTGAACTCAATAACAACAGGAACCTGCATACCCATACAAAAACATGGAAGCTATACAACCTTATGCTGAAGGATACATGGGTTATAAAGGAGATTAAGAAGGAAATCACCATATTTTTGGAACAAAACAACAATCAACACACGAATTACCAGAACCTCTGGGATACTGCAAAGGCTGTCCTAAGAGGGAAATTTATAGCACTGCAAGCCTTCCTCAAGAAAACGGAAAGAGAGGAAGTCAATAACTTAATGGAACATCTCAAGCAACTGGAGAAAGAAGAACACTTCAATCCCAAACCCAGCAGAAGAAAAGAAATAACCAAAATCAGAGCAGAATTAAATGAAATTGAAAACAAAAGAATTATACAACAGATCAATAAATCCAAAAGCTGGTTTTTTGAAAAGATTAATAAAATAGATAAACCTTTGGCCAACCTAACCAGGAAAAAAAGAGTAAAATCTCTAATTTCATCAATCAGAAAAGGTAATGATGAAATAACAACAGACCCCTCAGAAATTCAAAAAAATCCTTAGCAAATACTACAAGAAACTCTACTCTCAGAAATATGAAAATCTGAAAGAAATCGACCAATACCTGGAAGAACGCCACCTACCAAGACTTAGCCAAAATGAAGTGGAAATGTTGAACAGGCCTATATCAAGTTCTGAAATAGCATCAACTATACAAAACCTCCCTAAAAAGAAAAACCCAGGACCAGATGGCTTTACGTCAGAATTCTACCAAACATTTAAAGAAGAACTAGTACCTATACTACTAAATCTCTTCCAAAATATAGAAAAAGAAGGAATATTACCCAACACATTCTACGAAGCAAACATCACCTTGATCCCCAAACCAGGGAAAGACCCAACAAGAAAAGAAAATTATAGACCAATACCACTAATGAATATAGATGCTAAAATACTCAATAAGATCCTAACAAACAGAATCCAGCAACACATCAAAAAAATTATACACCATGACCAAGTCGGATTTATCCCAGGGTCTCAAGGCTGGTTCAAGATACGTAAATCTGTAAATGTAATTCAACACATAAACAAACTTAAAAATAAAGACCATATGATTCTTTCAATTGATGCAGAAAAAGCTTTCGATAATATCCAGCATCCCTTCATGATCAGAGCACTTAAGAAAATTGGTATAGAAGGGACATTTCTTAAACTAATAGAGGCCATCTACAGCAAACCCACAGCCAATATCGTACTGAATGGAGTTAAACTGAAATCATTTCCACTTAGATCAGGAACCAGGCAAGGTTGCCCATTGTCTCCATTGCCCTTTAACATTGTAATGGAAGTTTTAGCCATTGCAATTAGGGAAGAAAAGGTGATCAAGGGTATCCACATAGGGTCAGAAGAGATCAAATTTTCACTCTTCGCAGATGATATGATCGTATATCTGAGGGGATTCTACTACAAAACTTTTAGAAGTGATCAAGGAATATAGCAATGTCTCAGGCTACAAACTCAACAGCCATAAATCTGTAGCCTTTATATATACCAACAATAACCAAGCTGAACAAACAGTCAAGGACTCTATTCTTTTCACAGTAGTGCCAAAGAAGATGAAATATTTGGGGGTATACCTAACAAAGGACATGAAAGATCTTTACAAAGAGAACTATGAAACTCTAAGAAAAGAAATAGACGAAGATGTTAACAGATGGAAAAACATACCATGCTCATGGCTGAGAAGAATCAACATTGTTAAAATGTCCATACTGCCCAAAGCAATATATAATTTTAATGCAATTCCTATTAAAGCTCCATTGTCATATTTTAAAGATCTTGAAAAAAATAATACTTCGTTTTATATGGAATCAGAAAAAAACTCAAATAGCCAAAACATTACTGAGCAATAAAAACAAAGCAGGAGGAATCACGCTACCAGACCTGAGACTGTACTATAAATCGATAGTGATCAAAACAGCATGGTACTGGCACAAAAGCAGAGAAGTAGATGTCTGGAACAGAATAGAGAACCAAGAAATGGATCCAGCTACTTACCGTTATTTGATCTTTGACAAGCCAATTAAAAACATTCAGCGGGGAAAAGATTCCCTATTTAACAAATGGTGCTGGGTAAACTGGCTGGCAACCTGTAGAAGATTGAAACTGGACCCACACCTTTCACCATTAACTAAGATAGACTCTCACTGGATCAAAGATTTAAACTTAAGACATGAAACTATAAAAATGCTTGAAGAAAGCGCAGGGAAAACTCTTGAAGGAATCAGCCTGGGTGAATATTTTATGAGGAGGACTCCCCAGGCAATTGAAGCAGTATCAAAAATACACTACTGGGACCTGATCAAACTAAAAAGCTTCTGCACAGCCAAGAACATAGTAAGTAAAGCAAGCAGACAGCCCTCAGAATGGGAGAAAACGTTTGCAGGTTATACCTCCGATAAAGGTCTAATAAGCAGAATCCACAGAGAACTCAAACGTATTAACAAGAAAAGAACACGTGACCCCATCTCAGGGTGGGCAAGGGACTTGAAGAGAAACTTCTCTAAAGAAGACCAATGCACAATCTACAAACACATGGAAAAAAGCTCATCATCCTTAATCATCAGAGAAATGCAAATCAAAACTACTCTGAGATATTACCTAACCCCAGTAAGAGTAGCCCACATAACAAAATCCCAAAACCAGAAATGTTGGCATGGATGTGGAGGAAAGGGCACACTTCTACACTGCTGGTGGGAATGCCCAGTAATACGTTACTTCTCGAAGGATGTTTGGAGAATACTTAGAGACCTAAAAATAGACCTGCCATTTGATCCTATAATTCCTTTACTAGGTTTATACCCAGAAGACCAAAAGTCACAATATAACAAAGACATCTGTACCAGAATGTTTATTGCAGCCCAATTCATAATTGCTAAGTCATGGAAGAAGCCCAAGTGCCCATCCACCCACGAATGGACTAGCAAATCGTGGTACATGTATACCATGGAATACTATGCAGCCTTAAAGAAAGATGGAGACTTTACCTCTTTCATGTTTACATGGATGGAGTTGGAACATATTCTTCCTAGCAAAGTATCTCAGGAATGGAAGAAAAAGTATCCAATGTACTCAGCCCTACTATGAAGCTAAATTATAGCTTTCACATGAAGACTATAACCCAAGTATAGCACAAGACTATGGGGAAAGGGCCAAGGAAGGGGAAGGGAGAGGGGAGGTTTTGGTGGAGGGAGAGTAACGGGTGGGGCCACATCTATGGTGCATCTTAGAATGGGTACAGGTGATTGCACTAATGTACATAGCTATGATTTAACAATTAAAAAAAAGAAAAAGAAATAAAAGTTCTTGTTATATATTGTAAAAAAAAAAAGAGGAAAATTTATAACAGTAAGTGCCTACACCAAAAAAGTACAAAAGTTTCAAATAAATTACCCAACAATACATCTCAAAGAAGTAGCAAAACAAGAACAAACCAAACCCCAAATTAATAGAAGAAAAGAAATAATAAATATAAGAGCAGAAGTAAATGAAATTGAAACAAAAAGTACAAAAGAACAACAGAACAAAAAGTTGGGTTTTTAAAAAGATAAAGTTGACAGACTAAGAAAAAAAGAAAGAAGAGTCAAATAAATAACATTAGAGATAAAAAGAAGACATTACAGGCTCGGTGCCTCTAGCACAGTGGTTACGGTGCCAGCCACATACACTGGAGTTGGTGGGTTCAAACCTGGCCTGGGCCAGCTAGACAATTACAACTGCAACAAAAAATAGCTGGGCATTGTGGTGGGCACCTGTAGTCCCAGCTACTTGGGAGCTGAGGCAAGAGAATCGCTTAAGCCCAAGAGTTTGAGGTTGCTGTGAGCTGTGATGCTATGGCACTCTACCAAGGGTGACATAGTAAGACTGTCTAAAAAAAAAAAAAAGAAGACATTACAACAAATAATGCAGAAATCCAAAAGATCACTAAGGTCTACAATGAGCAACTATATACCAATAAATTGGATAACCTAGATACATACAACCTTTCAAGACTGAACCAGGAAGAAATCTAAAACCTTAATAAACCAATAACAAGTAACAAGATAAAAGTAGTAATAAGAGATCCTTGTTATGAAAAAATGCTCATCATCCTTAATCATCAGAGAAATGCAAATCAAAACTACTTTGAGATATCATCTAACTCTAGTACGATTAGCCCATATCACAAAATCCCAAGACCAGAGACGTTGGCGCAGATGTGGAGAAAAGGGAACACTTCTACACTGCTGGTGGGAATGCAAATTAATACATTCCTTTTGGAAAGATGTTTGGAGAACACTTAGAGATCTAAAAATAGATCTATCATTCAATCCTATAATTCCTGTACTAGGTATATACCCAGAAGACCAAAAATCACATTATAACAAAGATATTTATACCAGAATGTTTATTGCAGCCCAATTCATAATTGCTAAGTCATGGAAAAAGCCGAAGTGCCCATAGATCCACGAATGGATTGATAAATTGTGGTATATGTACACCATGGAATATTATGCAGCCTTAAAGAAAGATGGAGATTTTACCTTGTTCATGTTTACATGAATGGAGCTGGAACATATTCTTCTTAGTAAAGTATCTCAAGAATGGAAGAAAAAGTATCCAATGTACTCAGCCCTATTATGAAACTAATTTATGGCTTTCATACGAAAGCTATAACCCAGTTACAACCTAAGAATAAGGGGAAGAGGGAGAGCGGGGGGGGGGAGGATGGGCGGAGGGAGGGTGATTGGTGGGATTACACTTGTAGTGCATCTTACACGGGTACATGTGAAACTTAGTAAATGTAGAATATAAATGTCTTAACACAATAACTAAGAAAATGCCAGGAAGGCTATGCTAACCAGCGTGATGAAAATATGTCAAATGGACTATAAATCCAGTGTATGGTGCCCCATGATTGCATTAATGTACACAGCTATGATTTAATAATAAAATAAAAAAAGAAGTCCTTGTTTATACCAGTGTAAATGCAAGTTTTTAAAATACAGACAGTGTCAAAAAATGTATATCCATTTGAGAAAGGAAAAAACTCTATTAAAATTGTAATACTCAAGTCACGTTTTGACTTGTGCAATTACAAGAGATACAAGATACAGTATATAAGTCTTGTTTACACTAATGCCTCAAACACTATCGGTATATATTGAGTATTACAATTTTAATACAGTTTTTCCTTTCTTAAAATTTGTATGCATTTTTGGCACCCTCTGTATATACGCATACATAGATGCACAGATATAGGTATACATGTGCACATACATGTGGGCATACATACATGTACTTCCTGTCTGCAAAAAGGTCTTAGAAGCAGTGACATTCCAAACAGAATGAACAATAAAGCATAGAGATCTTGGTTTCTAAATTCCATCTTCCACTAAAAGGAGAGTTGGCTGATTCTTGGGTTGGGGCTGGGAAAATTCAAGATGAGCCTTCCTGGCATGAGTAAGAAAGTACACAAAAGCTGGGCATGGTGGCTCATGCCTGTAATCCTAGCACTTTAGGAGGTGGGTGGATTGCTTGAGTTCAGGAGTTTGAGACCATCCTGAGTAAGACTGAGACCCCATCTCTACTAAAAATAGAAAAACTAGCCAGGTGTTTTTCTATTGGGCACCTATAGTCCCAGCTACTTGGGAAGTTGAGGCATGAAGATCTCTCGAGCCCAAGAGTTTGAGGTTGCTGTGAGCCATGACACCAGAGCACTCTACCCAGGGCAACAGAAAGAGAGAGAGAGAGAGAGAGAAAGAGAGGGAGAGGGAGAGAGAGAAAGGAAGGAAGGAAGGGTGAGTCATATCAAAAGGACACAGAGAGAAGCCAGCTTGGAAGAGCTCCCATAAACCAAATCTGGGACAATTTGAGCATTAAAATAAATAACAGTGTGAATCAAGTACCTCCTATTGAATAAAATATTAATAGAAAGTCATGAGCCCAGGCTAACATAAATATAAAATGAATGAATAAATAGGGAGAAGAGAAAGTTCTTCACAGAATGCCAACCATTTGGCCACAATAATGGAGATAGTTGATTCAGGCAGGAGTCAACAATGGATACAAAGGTGTATCTCCTCAGAAAATATTTATCAGTCTATGGTGATGAAAGCTGACACCACCTCCTTGAACAAGTGGTCAAGGTTAACATCACTTGTGTGTGTGGGGGGGAACAGAGCAACCTATGTACCTCCTGATGGGATACATTGAGAAGAGCCCAGCATCATTTCTATGGAGTCCTTCTCATGAACACATGGCCAGGGTCTGGGCCTGCACAGACATTAGAGAGATCCAGGTGAAGGGACACCCCACAGAGTGAAAGGTCTCTATTCTTTTAAACTGTCAAGGTCATAAAAACAGGGCAAGGCAGAAGAAATGTTCTAGAATAAAAGAGTAAAGAGACATGACAATAAAATAAAATGTGGTCTTGAACTGGATCCCGACCAGAAAGGAAAAATATGTTGTTGAGACAGTGGAGAACGTGGGTGGGGTCTGTGGATTGGATGGTAGCCGAGTATCAAGGCTGATTTCCTAGTTATATGGCTGTTTTGTGGTTGTTTGGGGGAGTAGCCCTGTTCAGGGGAAATACCTACTGGAGTATTGAGGGGCAAGGGGATATCGTGTCTGCAACTTAAATATTTTAGAAGGAGATTAGTTCAAATGTAATGTAAAAGAATAACGAAAATGAGAGAGCAAAAGTGAGAAAAAGTTAACAAGTAGAGAATCTCCGTGAAGGGGATACAGGAGTTCTTTGTTGTTCTTGCAACTTTCGTTTATTTCAAAATGAATTTTTTAAAAATAGTTTTGGGTGTATCTGTAAACATTTTTTGTGTAAATGTATATTTACATGTATATACATATATCCAGAAGTTCAGGCCCCAATCCAGAATGGGGGGTGGGCATTGGTGCCCCAGCATTTAAAAAAAAAACAAAAAAACATACAGAGCATCACAACTCCCCGGGCGATTTCAGCGTGGACGCAAATGTGAGAAACAGGGCTGTAATCACGACGCTCACCTGCGGGGCTTGTTAACTAGGATTAAATAGGCCGGGGGTGCCGAGCGCGCGGGACCCCCTGAGGATCCAGGCGGGTGAAGGGCGCAGGTGCTGCAGCCCCGCGCTGCCCCAGGTGTCCGGGGGAAAGGCCCGGCCACCCGGGCCTCCGCGCAGCCATGGACGCCCCGTCCGCGCCCCCCGAGCCCAGCCCGGCGCTGCCCGCCCTCCTGGGGGCCCCGCAGGCCGAGGTGCTGGAGGACGTGCTGCGGGAGCAGTTCGGGCCTCTGCCCCAGCTGGCCGCCATCTGCCGGCTCAAGCGACTGCCCTCGGGCGGCTACTCGTCGACCGAGGACCTCCAGTTGGTGTTGGAGCGGCGGCGCGTGGCCAACGCCAAGGAGCGCGAGCGGGTGAGGGGTCCCCAGGGCCACCTCGGCGCGGCTGCCCCGCGACCCTGGTTCGCAGGGGGCCGACTGCCCCCCTCATAGCCGCTGCCCACCACACACGCTTGGTCCATTCCCGGTGCACCCCTCACCGCCCACCGCCGCCCCTCTGAGGCGACTTCCACCTGATGAGGCCTGGCTCGTGTCCCCAGCTTGTCAGGAGAATGACAGTGGCCCTGTTAACTCTCCACTTTGGTGCAGCTGCTGGTTGGCGGCCCCCGGGACGGCCGCCTCCACAGCTAACCCTCCAGAACGGGAAGGAACCGGTCCGGGAGGGGATGGAGGAGAGGCCTTGACGGCTTCAAAAATGTCTCCCTCGGCAGAGGTTTTAAAAAGCTGAGCGCGCAGGAGATGCGCTTAAATCTCGCAAGCGTAGGCGCTGCTGGGGGCTGGGGTGCAGCCGGTCCCCCCACCACCCCGCGCGCCACACACGCACACACCTTTCTACTGCCCTCTGCATCCTGGCCTCGAAGCAGAGACGGTGAGGGGACAAGGGGGCCTAATGGAAGTTACTTTTAAGTAACGTTACACAACACCCTAGGGTACACCCAAACCCCAAACTCCCACTCAACCCCCGCCAAGAGAAAGCGACGGATCGGGTCAGGCTGGGGACACATAACTCAGAAGCTGGTCTTGTGGGCTGTGGGGTTGGAGCGGCATCTGCTGGCAGCTTTTGGCATCTGCAGTGAAACGCAGTCCCAAACTTGTCAGATCTGGTCTCCTTCCTGCGCTGAACAGTCTCTGGGTTTGGTAACAGCAGAGGCAGGTCCTAGAGAGGGAAGAGTGAGGAACAGAGAAATGGGGAGTCAGTTATGCTGGGGGCTGTTCCTAAACACCTTTAAAATGCAGTCCCAGTGAATCAGGGATTTGTTTGGGAAAAGGACCAAAGAAGAGCAGGGGACAACTTGCCAGAAAGAAGAGGTAGCGTGCTTTCACTAGGCACTAGGCCCTTTGTAAACATTTTCCTGTAATCCGGTGGCCCGAAAACGAGATTATGATCCAATATTTTAAGTGGCCCTTCCCACAGGAAGGAATTGTCTTCTGTAGAGAACTAGTCCTGGTTTTAGCCACTTAAAAAAAACTAATGATCTTTATTCTTTAATGACTAAGTCAATACACCTGGAAGATATAGAAATGTCTGAAGAGGGAGACACTCAAAACACAGATATAACGATTATGAACAGTTTTGCGTTTATGCAGTCCTTTTTTCTAGTTGTATGTGTGCATATATAAATTTGTGAAATTATCATTATCCAGTACCTACCTTTGTTATTTCACTTAAGTGAAAAAATTACCCCAAACTTTTCCTCATCTTAAGTATTCTTTCAAAATAATTTTTGATTGCATAACTTAGTCTCTTATTCCTGTGCATGTTTGCTGTTGGCAGCTTTTTACTGGTTCATAAATCCACATGTGCATTGATAATTGCCTTAGAATAAAATGCTAGACATGGAATTACTAGAACATAGGACATGTACAATTCTACAACTTTTTTTATTTTAATCATTCCATACATTTATTATTTATTTATTTTTTATTAAATCATAGCTGTGTACATTAATGCAGTCTTGGGGTACAATGTGCTGGTTTTATATACAATTTGAAATATTTTCATAAAACTGGTTAACATAGCCCTCATGGCATTTTCTTAGTTATTGTGTTAAGACATTTATGTTCTACATTTAGTAAGTTTCACATGTTCTCTTTACAACTTTTGACAAAATTTGCCCAATTGCTTCATAGAAAGATTTACTAATTTTTACCTTTACAGGGTATAGGGCTATTCTTTCATTCATGCAATTCATGCTGGGTATGATAACCAAAACAAAAATGTTACCAGCATGGTACATGAAAAATGGTATATAATTTCTGTTTTTGTTTGTAGCTCTTTGATTATTAAAGTTAAGTATTCTCACACATTTACTGGTTGTTGTATCCTCCCATGGACTGGCTATGTTCCTTGCACACTTTGCTCTTGGTATAAGTATATTAGCTTTATGGTGCAGGGGACATCAGTTCTCCCCAGTCCCATGTCTTCCAGGGGGATGATCATCAGAGTTACAGGTATTCAGAGCCAAGCTGGAGAATATAGAAAAATAAACTGGGATCCTTTGAAATGTCACCAACTCTCTGGGCTCTCACATTTTACTCTGTATCATTAATGCAGCAGGTACAGAGGTTGAAGTATTAATGGCACAGTGCTTGGGTAGACAATATTTGTACCTTTTATTCCTCACTAGCACTGTCACTTATTGAGGACTTATGTGCCAGGTTTAAGTGAAGTTTTTTATGAGATTATGTCACTTATTACCGCTCTAAAACTATAAGATAGGTATTTTCCACTTTGCAAATGAACACACGAAGCCTTAGAAATATGAAGTATCCCCCCCCCACACACACGAATGGTGGACCTGGATTTTAAATCCAGGTGTAGGTAACTCCGATTTTAGCCACTCCTCTCAACTGCCCCTATATTATAATGCAGTGGGTCTGCTCTCCTAGGAAGAGGGGGGAGGTTGGTGCGAACATACATACCTTCCAGCCTGTCCACTCATAGTGCCCAGTGTGGGCCATTTCCTCTTCTTTTGCTTTGAACTGCATGGCCGGTAGGGCAGTGATTCTTTGGGGCACATGCCCGTTTAGATTTGATGCCCAGACAAGAGGGCTATTGACCCCTCATAATCCCCTTTTATGGGTTGGGGGGATGGTTCTACAAATTGGCTTCTCTTTGTGTCACTGTGCCTTTTTATTTTCTAGATAAAAAATCTCAACCGTGGTTTTGCCAAACTGAAGGCACTTGTGCCGTTTCTTCCGCAAAGCAGGAAGCCTAGCAAAGTTGATATCCTTAAAGGTGCAACTGAATACATACAAGTTCTCAGTGATGTTTTGGAAGGAGCTAAAGAGTCAAAGGTAAAAGTTTAAGAACTTAGAACAATGATAGCCACTATTTCTATATGCCAGACACTGTACTGAGAGTTTTCCACATACATTCCAGTTAATGTTTTCAACAATCCTCTGAACTCATTATGATCTCCATTTTACAGTGAAGAAAGCCAAAATATAGGTAAATGCCACATAGCTAGGAAATGTTAGGACTAGGATTTGAACCCAGCTCTTCATGAGCTTTGAAATTGAGTCCCCAACCATCTATACATTTACCTCCTTTCACTGTCCAGGGCACCTACCTCCTAACTGCTAATTCTTTGATAGGACTATAACAGCTGGGACTTAGGAGGAGGCTTCCCCAAAAGCATTTTGTGGTGGTGGTTTCCCTTCATAACAAACATCAGACACAGAGAGGAAGAGGCATTTCTTTCTGTAAGGGGCCCTCCTTAGGAAAGGACATCCCTGGGTGACCAACCCAGCTGCATTCAGTGGGACAATATAGATGAACCTGTTCCGTAAACTGTGAAGTACCATAGTGTCACCACCATTATCAGGGTGGGATGGCTCAGAAGTATCCATTAGGCAGTGGGGGATACGGGCTGATTTACAATAATCTCCTTTATCATTTGTAAAATGTTGTCTTACAACTAATAAAAATAAATAGTATAAACTTTCCATGGAGAGGCAAACACTGAAGGTCTGAAAATAGATTAGTCACCAGGGAAGATAGGATATATAGAGAGAAAAGGCTTAGAAATGAGCCCTAAGTGACACCATTGGTAGGAGCAAGGAGGGGTCATTAGAGAGAAGGTGGCAGGAAAGTGGAAGAACAAGATGGGGTTATGGGGTCATAGAATTGAGGAGGAGAGAATCTTGGAAAACTGAGGAGGGGAAGTGTGAGAAGCTACTGAGAGGCGGAGGAAGGACGGGACAGAAGAAGGCACCCATGGCCAGCGTTTGAGAGGTAGAAGAAGAGTGGGGTGGAAGTCAACTCAGAGGAGGTTGAGGGTGTGTTATTGGCAGATATCTGGAGTCCAAGCAGAGGAAAGTGGCAAACTTCAAGTCCATTCAACTGGAACATCTGAGAGTGGAAAAAAGGATCAGAAGAATGGAAGAGAGAAAAGCTGTCAGAGCAAATGAAAGTTGTTCCTAAATTAGCAAGATGATCATATTTTAGGGACAAAAGAGAAAGAATGATGCTACAGAGAAGATAATTTTTCTAAAAACTTAGGACAGAAATAGCAAGGTGTACAATAGTACTTCTGAATTTTTTTCCCTTCATTAACCCTAGTCAGATGACTGCTGGGGGGGATACATTCTCGTTGGTAGCAATGGATTGTCCCATTGATAAAATTGTTGGGTTGTGCTGTAGTCATAGTGTTTGAACATGCAGGTGGCTACCTTAGTTTTTCTTTGCATGTTAATTTTGTAATAGAAGTGCTTTGTACAGTGTTCATCATAAAATATAGCATCTGGCTCCGTGCTCGTAGCTCAAGTGGCTAAGGCGCCGGCCACATACACCTGAGCTGTCGGGTTCGAATCTAGCCCGAGCCTGCCAAACATCAATGACAACTACAACTAAAAAATAGCTGGGTGTTGTGGCGGGTGCCTGTAGTCCCAGCTACTTGGGAGGCTGAGGCAAGAGAATCACTTAAGCCCAGGAGTTGGAGGTTGCTGTGAGCTGTGAGCTGTGACACCACGGCATTCTACCCAGGGCGACAGCTTGAGGCTCTGTCTCAAAAAAACAAACAAACAAAAAAACTATAGCATCTTTTCCATGCCATAATAGTTTTAATGCAGTTGCCCATTGTACAGCATTTTAAGGCTATAGAAGAACAAAATGCAGCCAACTGAGCAACATTTTCCTCTCTGTAACTTAAACGTGGCCTTCATCGCTTAAATGAAACCTCATCAGTCAAAACTTTGAAATACATTGATTTATACCGTTTGACAACTATGGTTTCTAGAAACAAGACTCAGATGAGCAGAACTATAGCAACAATACTTCTTCAGTTAGAGAGCCATCAAGAAACATCACCCAACATGCCAGCTGTGCTGTTGGCTTGAAGAATGAAGAGGAAGGACCCTGGGCAGACGGTGGCAGTGGTGAGACAGCATTCGCTTGTCGCCAGAGCTTGACTTCTATGATTGGAGTTATCTCCCCGACTAGGAGCTTGGTAAACAATTCCCTCTTAAATAGCCATATAGATGTCAAAAAACCTCAAAATGTATACCTTGAGGTATGTATCATTTTCTATGCTAAAACATGATTAAAATAAGATAATATTGTGAAAGTAACTGGGTGGGGAGGCAGGGCTTGCTAGTTTGGAAGATTATTTTGTTCCTAAATTAACTGGTAGGCAGCTCAAGGGCGGGGGGTTGGGGGGGACTCCTTCAGAACCAGATAATACAGACCTAGGCTTGTTTTTTAAATGATGGTTGTAAGTAGCTTGCCATAAATAAAGATGCACAGCGTAACTACTCCCACCCCCATATCCCTACCTTTACAAAGTAATAAAGGAGTTAATTGTAACAGTTCTTATTACTTTGTAAAACTAAAGAGGCAGCTGATGTAGCAGCCTGTTTCTCCAAGCCCAGAAGGTGGACTTGTTGCCCTGGCAGTGGATCAGTGTTACACAAATGAGTTCCCTTGCTGCCCTGTAACACAATCACTGCTGAAATAAGGAAGGCCTGTAAGAATCTGAACCAAGCGTACTGTAACAAGTTTCTTGGTGTCATGTAAGGGACTGTGGAATCTATGGAGTCACAAATGTTGGTTGAGGTGGGCAGTTCAGAATAGCAGTTTAGTGTAGCAGACAGGCTACTGAGGTTCAAGCTATGGTGTTACCCCTTGCTAGTCATGTGACCTTGCAGGAGAGACTGAACTCTTCTAATCCTTAGTTTCCCCCATCTGTAGAATAGGTATGATAATTATATCTACCTTGTACCCAAGGCAACTATAAATTCAAATAAGATCATGTCAGCAAAGTGTCTAGCATAGCACTTGGCACGTCACTGTCCCTTTGGACAGACATTTTCAAATTTGCTTGATTCATCATGAGCAATCAATATTGATCAGTGAACAATATGAAGCCACAGGCATTCTAGCTCTCTAGCAAGTGTTTTTGGTTTTCCTTCTTGGCTTCACTGATGCACTGATTTGAGTTTTACAGGCTTCCTGATGGCTAGCTAGACTCCCATTTCTGATTTGATTATCATTAATATTTTTTAAGGATTTCAGGTGTGCTTACGCTCAGTCTAGGTTTTCAAATTCTGACCACTCGAGGTATAAACCTTCCCTCGCCAGTTAACCCTTAGGAGACAGAATTCCTGTTGCTACTATAGGAGCTGATGGAGGATGATTAAGAACATACAAAAGAGTGAAAAATGACCTTGGACCTAAGTTAATAAGGGTGATGCTTCCACAAATCTTAGTATTAATATGTGCTAGATATTAAGGTTAGAATCTAACTTGCATTTAGTCCTTATTGATGATACTGTCATGTCATTCTCATGGTGGCCTTTCTGGCTCTCCCTTCCCGTACTGTTGGGCCTAGACAGGGACAGGAGTCTTCCCAGGAGCAGAGCAACACCAGTAACAAGTATGAATGGGAAGTCCTTGTTTTCCTCAGATAATTGATCCTGGGGAAGGCCACTTAAAGTGAATCAGTTAAAAGTGGGGACCAGTGCAAGAGGGACTTTACCTAACAATTGCAATCAGTGTAACTGGCTTATTGTACCCTCAATGAATCCCCAACAATAAAAAAAAAAATAAATAAAAGTGGGGACCAACATTTCCTAGTAAAAAGCAGAAAAGTTGCGACAGGAATTTTCTTTAAAACAGGGAACAATACTTAATTTTTAGTCTTTTTAGCTAACCAAGTTTGTTGTTAATTGGAAAAATGTGCTAATTCTTAAAATAACAAAAATGAATCATGCATTTGAGATTTTTTTATAGACCGTGTATGTCACTTCTGACAAGGGTGACTTGTAAGGCCAGATTGTAAAGTGACATTTCTAGGATTTCTTCAGTTTTGTCAAGGATTTCTCATCTTCTGAAATTCAAATAATTCATCTTTAAAATAAAATTATTCTGAAATAGTAATCAACTTATAGAAAGGTTGTAATATAGTACAAAGAATTTTTCTCTCTGACCTGTTTGAGAGTTGCCAACCTGATCACTCCTCGTACTTCGGCATGCATTTCTCACCAGCGGGGCCGTTCTTCTACATACCCACAGTGCAACTACTGAAATCAGAAATTGTTATTGCATTACTGCCATACAATCCTCAGGTCCCAGTCAAGTTTCACCAACAGACTCAGTAATGTCCTTTCTGGTGAGAATGATGACTTGTATTTAGTTGTCATGTCTCTCTAGCCTCCTTCAGTCAGGAACAGTTCTTTGGCATTTGTGAGTTTTATGATCTTGACACTTTTGAAAATTACAGGCCAGTTGTTTTGCAGAGTATATCTTGATCTGCATTTTTCTGTTTCCTTCTAAGTAGATTCAGATGTGCATCTTTGGCAGGAATCACAAAAGTGATGCCATTTTCTACTTACTGCATCTAGATGATGCAGATTTTGATTTGCTCTATTTCTGAAGATATTCACTTTGATCACTTGCTTAAAGGATGACTTCCAGGCTTCTCCACTTTAAAGTTAGGCTTTTTCTTGTGCAGTCAATATGTTTTTTGTGAGGAAGTGCTTTGAAATTTCTATCCCATTACTCATCATTTATTTATTAAACATTTTATTTTGAAATAACTGTGGAGTCACAGGAGTTGCAAAAACAGTGCAGAGAAATCCTGTGCATCCTTAACTCTGTTTCCCCCTATGGTTGCGTCTTCTATAATGATAGTATAATATCAAAACCAGGAAGTTGACATTGGTACTGTGTGTGTGCATAGTTCCACGTCATTTTATCTCGTGTGGATTCATGGAACTACCACCACAATCAAGATGCAACTGTTCCATCACCACAAAGACCTCCCTGGTGCTGCCCCTTTATGATCACACCCACCCTTCCCTCCACCTCTCCACTCTAGCCCCTGGCAACCACCAAACAGTTGTCCATTGCTGTAACTTATCTCTAGAATGTTATAAAAATGGAATCATACATCATGTAAGATTTAGAGATTGCTCTTTTCCCACTCAGCACCATGCCCTTGAGATCCATCCAAGTTATTGTATCAACAATCTGTTCCTTCTTACTGTTGAGTAGCAGTCCATGGTATGGATGTATCATTTTAACCATTCACTTAAATACTTCAAAACACTTTGGTTGTTCGTATATGGATTTATTTTTTGATAGTAGTATGGATTTATGTTTTTCTGTTTAATCCACTAGATGGCTATATCATTATATAATGTTATATTTTATTATTTATTTTATGGCTCAAATTGGTCTCATTGCAGCTAGTAAAACCCCTTCAAGTGGCTACCTTTCTTTTCTTTTCTTTCTTTCTTTCTTTCTTTTTTTTTATACTGAGTCTCACCTTCTTGCCCCCAGTAGAGTGATATGGCATCATAGCTCATAGCAATATGAAACTCTTGGGCTCTCGGACTCAAGTGATTCTCTTGCCTCAGTCTCCCAAGTAGCTGGAACTACAGGCACCTGGCAAAAATGCCTGGCCTTTCTGGTTTTTTTTTGAGACGGGGTCTCGCTCTTGCTCAGGCTGGTCTTGAACTCATGAGCTCAAGCAATCCACCTGCCTCGGCCTCCCAGAGTGCTGGGATTACAGGTGTGAACCACCACTCCTGGCCTTGGGCTACCTTTGTATCTGATATGTCAAGATCATTCTTTGATTATTTCCTTTTTGGCAGAAGATGTTCCAAGCTCATCTTGTACTTTTCCACCCTCATCCCTGGAATTAGCTGTTTATCCAAGGACCCTCCCTGTGTATAACCTGTCACCCATCCCTGCTGCCGTCTCCTTGCCTCAGGCTATTCTCTTCAACCCCTTGGGCTTTAGCACTCATGCCAGGCTGCCCCTCCACTGGAACCCTTCCCTGCCTCTGACATTCCATGCAGCCCCCTGTCATGGAGGGAGCCTCCTCACCCTGCTCAAGCTCTGACTTGCTGGTTGGGCCACCTGCACACATGGTGCCTGCCCATCTCAGCTGGGGCTTTTCCACCCCACACTGAACTGCCCCTTTCCATGGGCATATTCCTTACCCAGTGTAGGCTCTGACTCCCCCAGCCCTTTCATGGGGGTACCCTTCTCACCTGGATTGGACCTTACCACGTTTGCACTGGGCCACGCCCCTGTGTAGACACTCCCTTGTCCACATGATTTCTAATATCCGGCACTGGGCTGCCTCTATGTGTGGACACCATTTCACTGTGTTTGAGCTCTAATACTTCACTTTGGGTTGCCATAGCTCTCCCTGATCTAACTGTGGCTCAACTTAATGGCATTAGGACTGAATTGCTCAGGAAAGGGAAAGAGATAGGGAAGTCATTTTTTCTTTGAAGTGCCTACTGTTCAGTCATCTTTCTGGCTAGTTTTCTCTTTAGCAGATTTAACTCTGAGATCCTTATTAGTATGTGAGTTGAGCAACTATTCAATATCACTTTTATTAACTTTATAAAAAGCATGTGTTATACAATCAGGAACCAGGATGGGTTCAAGATAAAGAAGCCAAGGAAGTGATGCTTAGGCTGGCCTTTGTTTGACAAAAACATCCTTTATAAGGGTTCAGCACGGTTTACTCAAAGTGCTAACTACAGAGGGTTTCAGGGTCCTGGGCAGATATTCTGACTGGACCTTTGGTGACAGCTGATGTAGTTCTTCGAACTGAAATACCCATATACAGAGAAGCTTAAGATTTGGAAGGCAAGCCCTCTCCAGCTTCAGTGTGCAGGAGTGCCATGCTCTCCTTGCCCTCAGAGAGGATCTGGGGAGTGGAATCCTAGTGGAGGCAGGGATGGGCATTTTTGAGGATTTGGAGATGGGGTCAGAGCATGCTGTGCAAGATCAACAACATTCCTGGGAGGCAAAGTCCCGAATGAAGTACATAAGAATCTGCTGATGACAGGATTGGAGATTAACTTTTGGGGCCGGAGGATGTTCACTTGGGAACTGAATTGGTAAGTATGTGTGCAGACAGAGAGGGCAATGAGCTATGTGACGCCATTGCATTTGGTCTTGGCAGGACTGAAGATTAATTTCAAGGTCCAGGAGAGGCTTGTTTAAAATTGGAGTTTCAAGTATAGATTTTTGCTATATTGGGGTTAGGCATTGTTGGGTGCCTACAGTTTGCTATCCTGCCAGTGTTTATTCTGTCTGTTTATCACTGTGGTATAGCTCAGGCATTTTACATCATGCATGGCTCTGGATTTTGTTCAGAGTTGCCTGTGATACTGTAGAGACCATGCCTCTAGAAAAGGACCACTGAATGTCTATGGCTCTGCTGTGGGTTCTTGTCTGTAGGCCAGACATGCTGGGCCCTTTCCATTTAGAACCCAGGCCTCTTTAGATCTCCCAGGTGGGGCTTTGAAGCTGTTCATGTCCATATACCTGGTCACGTCCCTCAGCTATGTGGTCAGAAAACTCCTCTAAGAGGCTATGTCCTGGGGAGTGGATACAAACCCTTGCATTTCTTAGATTCTACTTTACCTTTTGGGGGTTCTATTCTCCACCTCTGAGTCAAGTCCCGGAATGGCATAGAACAGGATCCTTCTCTAAAATCAGGCAGCTTCTATATAGTAGTTTCATTTTCTTCAAATAACTGCTTCCTGCCATTTCCTCTTTCACCTCCAGTTTTGGTTGTAGGAAGACTTCCTCACGTCATTATCTTGCCTCCCTCCTGGGCTGCGACTACCTAGTGAGCAGGCATTTATGCTCTGGTATTCTAGAACCTATCCATTCATTATCCTCTCTTCCAACAAAGTCAGCTTCTTGGGCGGCACCTGTGGCTCAAGGAGTAGGGCGCCAGTCCCATATGCTGGAGGTGGCAGGTTCAAACCTAGCCCTGGCCAAAAAAAAAAAAAAAAAAAAAAAACAAAGTCAGCTTCTTATAAGTGAAAGCTTTTCAGACTATTATAATCCTGGGGACTGAACTCTAAAGTTGAGTGAGCAAGGACCTCTAGCTAACCATCTCTTCCTACCCAGCCTTGGCTAGCAGGGAGAGGAAAAGTATATTGGATAATATATAAAATTGTTCAGCTGCATAACCAGAAGTGGAAATGTACCTGCTTTCTTAAACAAGTAGCAAACTGCTTTTTTGTTTCTCAGGCCACCCTCTTCTTGGACCTTAAACTCTTTGGACTTTAAACTCTGGCTTAGATCAGACCAATAGTCATTTTTTAAAAAATGTGCCATTAAAGACATTTCTAAACTTCAGCAAGTTTTCCTATCCTAATAGATATTACATTCCTGGAATTTTCTAGCTAACTCTTTTTTTTTTTTTTTTGAGACAGAGTCTCAAGCTGTCATCCTGGGTAGAGTGCCATGGCGTCACAGCTCACAGCAACCTCCAACTCTTGGGCTTAAGCGATTCTCTTGCCTCAGCCTCCCAAGTAGCGGGACTACAGGCACCTGCCCCAACACCTGGCTATTTTTGTTGTTATTGTTGTTGCAGTTGTCATTTTAGCTGGCTCAGGCCGGGTTCAAACCAGCCAGCCTTGGTGTATGTGGCTGATGCCCTACCCACTGAGCTGTGGGCGCTGCCCTTCTAGTTAACTCTTAAAAACAAACCAAAACAATGACCTAAAATCCACTAGACTGTAGTCTGATAGAATTCATAATCCTTTAACCCTTCAGGTAAATATACATGAGTTTGTCTCTGAGATATACAACATTATAGATATGTACAAAAATTAATTTAAAAAAATCTTCTAAAGGTAAGCCTGAACAACCAAAAAAAGCATGGTTATGTGTACAGTGAAAAGACTTGATCAAGATCAGAAAAAAGAAGTTACTTAATTTGTACCAGATACTGTTCCTGGCACTTTATGCATATTAAGCTAGTTAATTTTCATAGCCCCCTGTGATATACAAACAATTGTATCCATTTCACACATGAGGAAACTAAGGAACAGGTGTAATTTACCCAGTATTTAGTAAGTCAATGAGGTATTGGGGTAATGGTGTTAAATCCTCTTAATCACTTTCTTCCTAACAAAACTTAACCTTGAAATGTAAATGAGAGTGGACTAGAAAATAGATAAATGAAAGCATTTAATTGCAGTGTTGCATCATCCATGGTTATCTACTTAATAAGTTCCAGCATCCAAACTGCATGGCTCTGATTTGAGTGACTTTATTTTTCAGTAATGAGTTTGTTTCTTCAAGTTGAGATTTCAGAAAATTGACAAGACACAAAATTATCTTGCCACCTTAGTAAAACCACTGATGTAAAAATACTAAAATGATTCCAGATCTTTTTTCCTATGCAACTAAAATAAGAAATTATCATACGGATAACATTCTGTGTCCTTTTGATTTTTCTGCCACTGGCATGTGTTTAGGTGACCCACTGAATGGAATAGTTTTCTAAATGTTGGACACTTAAGTTGTTTTCAGCTTTTTGTTCTCAGAAACATAGCAAATAACCCGATGTGTTTAGCCCTTTCTGTATTTTTATATTTTTTTTCAGGATAGATTCCCAGAAGTAGAACTCCTGAGTCACAGGTAGGTCATTCCATGACTCCATGAGTAGTGTCGGTTGGTAATACCAGTAGCTGTATAAGAGTACGGATTCCATCATGTTCTTACAACAATGAGATCTATTAAAATGATGGAATTTTAATGAGTAAAAATGTTATCTTTAAACATTTTTGATTACTAATGAAATATTTTGCATATTTCTTTATTAGTTGTATTTTTTTGTGGACTGTCCGTTCTTATCCTTTATTTATAATGGACTTCTTTGTTTCAGACTTCCACAAGTATGAAAAGTGAAAAGGCCCAGGCTTACCTTCTAGAGACAAATAAAAGCAGTCTTGAAAGTTTTGGAGTCTACTAGTTTTTCTAAAAAAGAAGCTTTGTGATAATTCAAAGTTTAACAACTACCCTTTAAATAGCTTTGCCTTTCACAAATTTCTCAATTCTACTTTCTCCTCAAATTCATGCTTTGAGGAACTAGACTTCAGAGACGTCAGCCTTTGGTTCTGACTCCTCACAAGGTTTTCATCCACATCCTCTCAGCACCTACACCTAATCTTTTTTTCTGTCTGGCTAATGGCCAGATGTCATCCTTAGTTCCTTACCATATAGGTTTTCCAAATGTTGCTACTTACAAATGAAAGCATTCAAGTCAAAGAAGCAATTGAGAGAATCTGCTAGCAAGACAAAGAATCTTATGAAATATCATCACAGAACTGACATCCCATCACCTCTGCTGTACGCTATGGTCCTGCCAGCACCCAAGGGTGAGGATTTCACAGCGGTGAATACCAGATGGGGGCCTTATTGGGGCCATCTGAGAAGCTGCCATCTTCTCCCTCTACAAGCCAGAAACATTTTTGTCAAAAGACTTGAGGTTAAAAATAATTGTATTGCAGATCAGTCAGAAAATAAGTTTTTAGACTCTTTATCTGGCCAGCTGTGATTTTCCAGGATCTGACATGGGGTCTTCTGTGCTTTTCTGTCCCTAGGTAAGGACAGGTACCTTGGGCTTGGTGCAGTGGGAAATTTGAAGTCTTATGCTCTTCCGTGATAGCCAAAGCCATCTTCAGTTGTGATTCCTTTTGTTGATCTTCAAAATGAGTTTGAAATGGAATGAGAATTTCTGGTACTTCACTTTAGATATCATATAGGCTATGGATGTGGAAAATCAATGAAGTCTTGTTTCCTGTCATTCGGACAGTTCCTAAAGCCACAGGATGGTGTCACTGTTCTCAGTTTTCTCATTTTCACATGGAGTCTTGGAGAAGCTGGCTGTGTTTTTCTTTTTTTAACTCTTGTGATAGGGGAGCAGAAACTTTTTTTTTTTTTTTTACTTTTGAAAAGGAGAGTACATTGGCTTTATCAGCCTCATTGGTATCTTGTATCAGTTCTGTTTTTAAGAGTCTTTGCTTTCCTTCTCCTTCCTTCTCTTTCTTTTATTTTCCTTCTTTTTTTCTTTCTTTATAATTAAATCATAGCTGTGTACATTAATGCAATCATTGGGCACCATACACTGGTTTTATATGCCATTTGATGTATTTTCATCACACTGGTTAACGTAGCCTTCCTAGCATTTTCTTAGTTATTGTGTTAAGACATTTATATTCTACATTTAGTAAGTTTCACATGTACGCTTGTAAGATGCCCCTTCCTTCCTTCCTTCTTTCTTTCTTTCCTTTCCTTCGTCTTTCTCCTCCCTCCCTCCCTCCTTCCTTCCTGCCTTCTTTCCTTTCTTTCGTCTCACTTTCTTGCCCCCGGTAGAGTGCAGTGCTATCATAGCTCACAGCAACCTCAAACTCTTGGCTCAGGAGATCCTTTTGCCTCAGCCCTCCAAGTAGCTGTGACTATAGGCACCTGCCACAATGCCCAGTTAGTTTAAAGACATATTTATCCTGCCATCTGAAACCAAATGCCTGCCATTTGTTCCAGGAATGTTGTGATTGGCATTTTCTCTTTTCTAAATCAGTAGTCGCTCACAGACTGGTGTTTCTTAAATGTTAGTGTACAAAAGAATCACTAGGAGTGTTGGTTAAAAATATTGAATCTAAGCTGAGCATGGTGGCTCATGCTTATAATCCTAGTGCTTTGGGAGGCCAAGCCAGGAGGATGGCTTGAGGCCAGGAGTTTTGAGACCAACCCCAGCAAAATAGGATGACCCTTGCCCCCCTCAAAAAATTAACCCAGCATAGTGGCACGTGTCTGTAGTCCCAACTACTTGGGAGGCTAAGGCAGGAGGATCACCTGATCCCAGGAGTTCAATGGTGCAGCGAGCTGTAATCCTGCCGCTGCACTTCAGCCTGGACAACAGAGCCAGACCCTGTGTCTAAAAACAAAACAAAATTGAATCCTGAGCCCACTTCCAAAGATTCTGGCTCCACAACAACACTGTGGTGGGGTTGAGTGATTTTATGGGGGTGTTTGAGGGCTGTGGTGCCCCAGTATCTAGTATGAGCTGAAGGACTGCGATCTAGTCTGGGATCAGTAACAGGAGGCTTTTCTGGAAGCTGTACACTTTTACAAGCACATTTTAAAAAGCCCTTGGAGTGGATGTTAATTTAGGGGAGTTTTGAGGAGCTGGTGCAAATTATAGGAGTGTAAAGTCCCAAGCTACCTATTGGCATCTGTACTCTTTGAAGACAAGATCTTGAGAAATATTGTCAAAAAATATTAGAAATTCAAGTTGCCTTAGGTACACTGTCATTTTACAGAGGAAGACAATGAGGCCCAGAGAGTTTAAGTGGCTTGACAGCATCTTACCACTGGGTATTAGTAGCAGGTCTGAGACTACAAGTGTCCTGGTTCTCTATCCAATTCTCTCCTCCCTGCACACCTGTCCCTCTGGGTTGGGGGAGTGGGGATGAGAAGGGCTAGGTGGGGGATGCACTGAGAGGTGGAGGCAGTTGGGCCATAGCCCAGGGGTGAGGACAACAACTATTTTGTCCTCGTTGAAAACTGCGTCAGAGTCTTACTCTGTCGCTCTGGGTAGAGTGCAGGGGAGTAGCAGTTTGCAGCAACCTCACTGGATAGAGTGCAGTGGTGTAGCAGTTCATAGCAACCTCAAACTCTTAGGCTTATGTGATCCTCTTGTTTCAGCCTCTGAAGTAGCTGGGACTGCACTCGCCCACCTCACTGGATAGAGTGCAGTGGTGTAGCAGTTCATAGCAACCTCAAACTCTTAGGCTTATGTGATCCTCTTGTTTCAGCCTCTGAAGTAGCTGGGACTGCACTCGCCCACCACAACGCCTGGCTAGTTTTTCTATTAGTACAGACAGTGTCTCACTCTTGTTCAGGCTGGTCTAGAAGTCCTGAACTCATGAAATCTACCCTCCTCAGCCTCCCACAGTGCTAGGATTACAGGCATGAGACACCACACCTGGCTAATCTGCCAGCATTTAAATCTTGTACCTTCCAGCCTCCAGAATCATGAGAAATAAATTCATTTTTTATAGGACAAAAAAAAGAAAAAGAAAGAGAGAAAGAAAACTGACTCAGAATTAGGGATCATTTTGGTTTGGAATTCAAACAATTATCATTAAAATCACTAATAGAATTATCTTCCAGGCTCGGGGCCTGTAGCTCAGCGGCTAGGGCGCCAGCCACATACACCATAGCTGGGTTCGAACCCAGCCCTGGCCTGCCAAACAACAATGACAACTACAACCAAAAAATGGTTGTGGCGGGCATCTGTAGTCCCAGCTAGTTGGGAGGTTGAGGCAAGAGAATCGCTTAAGCCCAAGAGTTAGAGGTTGCTGTGAACTGTGACGCCAAAAAAAAAAAAAAAAAATTCCAAAGGTAAGACTTCCTTCCCAGACTAAAACAAACAAAACAAGTCCTCCCCCCCACCCCCAAACTCCAAGTCTAAGACTATTTTTTGGCCCAGGGAAGATACCTATCCCCAACCGAGATTTTCTTCCTAGTAACAGATCCCCACATTGAGCTCAGTCTGTCCGGGCAGTGAGTGGTGCGGTGCGCCGGGCTGCGGCGGCGCGGGGCGAGGCGGGGCGGGGCGGGGCGCGGCGGGCGGGGGCACTGCAGCACCGCGGCCCTCGGGCGGCCGGCGGTGGCCCGCTGGAGGGGGCGCTGTGGGCACCGTGAAGCGGCCTTTTGTCAGCGCGCACGGCCCGGAGCGCTCTCATTTCCTCCCAGCCTCGTGCGGTAAATGGATTTAATTCTGACAGCAGGGCTGTGAGGGACGAGCGGGAACCAGAGCCTTTTGTCACCAGCGGCAGCCTCTGTGCTCCGTGATTACCACCGACGCGCAGAAGCTGCAGTCCTGGTGGAATCCCGGCAGCTCTGACGAGGGCGGGGCTGCAGGATGGGTAGAAAACACTGCTCTGCAAATTAGCCAGTGGATGTTTTTTTAACCGCCCCCTCCCGCAAAAAAACCCTCACAAATAACAAAACCCGACCCAGAGCGGAAGCCCAGAGATGGATAAGATGCCATGCGGGAGGTAAGGCGGTCCTGGGAATGGGGAATGAGAATGGGAATTGCCGTGGTTTTGTTGATTTTCAAGGCTTTGCGACCCTGAGCATCCTTCCGCCCGCGGAAGCTGGTTGGTCCAGCCAGGTGAGCGTCTGCTAGCGCGCGTCGGCGGCGGGGCCCCAGCCGGCCGCTGTGGGTTGCGCCTAAAGGTTTCTGGTGATGATGTAACATTGGAGGCTCTTTGGAAATCGGGGCTGTGAGCGCTGGCCCCTGCTTGGGGACCGTGGGACCCTGGCTCAGAGGATAACGCCTGGCAGGTAGGGCTTTCTTCTCGGGCAGGGTGGAGGTCTGGCAATCCTCGCTTCTCCGCGGCGCGGGGCCTCCCCTCCCCTCCCTTCCCGCGCGGCCGCCGCCCTCCCGGGGAGCCCTCCCCCCCTCGGGATGCCGCGGCGCCGCCCTCAGCCGCAGGGCTGGCAGGGCAGGTGCTGGCAGCCGCCCACATTTGGACTGGGGCAACTGGCTGGAGAGAGGCCCCGAAGGTCTGGATTTTATGCTGCTTTACCACTTTGGGGGGATAAAAGGCCACTGTCCCCGAGGTCCTGCCAGTCTGCTCATCTCTTAGCTCCTATCTTCCCCTGCCTCCCCTCCCCTCTGCGCCCCGGAGGAGGCCATCCTTGGTCCCAGAGGCGGGAGTCAGTGTCTGCTTGTTTTGAAACCGCCCCCACTGCCTACCTGGAATTGGGGGGGGAAGGGAGGGAGGGGCGGGCTGATTAGGATGCCGATCAGGCGCTGGGGTCTGGCCTATTGTCTTGCCTTCCCTCCGCCTTCCTTTTCTCACCCCTAATCTCCATTCCCTGCTCAAATGATAAAAATTAAAAATAAAAATAAATGATAAAAAAGCAAGTCCCAACCCACACCTGTCAAATTCTTTTAAAAAATTGTCACTGACCTGCGACACACGATTATTACCCATCTGGTGCTTTACGCCTATTCTTCCCTCCTCTCGCAGTTTGTCATCTAAGATTCAGCTGACTCAAATGAACCTTATCGATACTAGAACTCAAATCTCAGTTTCCCAAATGGACATTTCATGCCTCCTGACGGACAGGAAAGGAGGGGTTGGTCTGGCAGTAGCAAAGGGATTGGAGAGAGTGCGCTCAGGTCTTTTCGTTTGTAGTTTGTGGACTAGTTGGGGGTTGCGAGATGGCTAACTTGTGTAGCAAAGAGTGTTTTCATTAGTGGGGTTTGTAGATTGTGTTTCATTTTAAGGGAAATATAGCTGGTTAGCATTCAAAGTGAAAGTGCTTTAAATGAGTATGACTAAAGGAGAGAACTGTGACATTTCAGATTCGGAAGTAACACCTCCCACAAACGTGAATTAAGTAAATGTTAGAGATTTTAAAAGGGGGTTTAGACCATTCAATGTTTTTACTTTATAATGTTCTACCTTTATTCTGTAAAGTGATCAGACTTTTCTTAACACCTGAATCTTGCCCAGGCCTCCTCACCGTTAAAGTAAATATTAGAGATTTTAAAAGGGGGTTTAGACCTGGTAATATTTTTACTTTTATAATGTTTTACTTTTATTCTGTAAAGTGATCTGACTTTTCTTAATGCTTATAGGCCTGAATCTTAACCAGGCTCTCTCACCCCTTTATTCCCACCCCTCACAGGGGGCAAAGAAAAGCAAACTTTTCATTCTTAGTATGATGTCAATACATTTTGTAAAACCACTAAAGATAAATCATTCTTTGGGCTGGACAGGGTGGCTTATGCCTGGGAGGCCAAGGTGGGCAGATTGCTCAAGCTCAGGAGTTCAAGACCAGCGTGAGCAAGAGATCCCATCTCTACTAAAAATAGAAAAACTGAGGCAAGAGGATTGCTTGAGCTTAAGAGTTTGAGGTCATTGTAGAGCTATCATGATGCCATGGCACTCTAACCAGGTCTGCAAAGTGAGATTCTGTCTCAAAAAAAAAAAAAGATAAATCATTCTTTGATCCAAAATCCATAACAATTTTGTAGCAAGCTCTAAATTCCTCCTTGCCCATAAAATTGCCTCGCTGTATTAAAAATGTAGATACGCAATACACAACAATGCCTGAAAGAACACATTACCTGAGGTTTATAGGCTTGGATAGAATTTGTTTTAAATATTAGCATAGTCGTAGAATCAGTAAAACTCAACTATTAAAGTTTGCAGACAATCAAATATGTTTTTTGGCCAAGGATTTAGTATTAAGATTTTCAATATATATAAAAGGACTTTGCTAAATATATTTATTTATCGACTACATTGTTTCACAAGGGATTTAAGACAGTTTACAGGGAATTCATAAAATATAGCGAGGGAGCCTAAACTTAGAAGTAGATGGGGAAAAAAAAAGGAAACTAAGGGTACAGACATAACATGTTATTAAGAATGAGGCCAGTATAAAAGCACAAGTATGAGACCCTCTGTGCTGCCTATAGGCAGGGAGAAAATCTGGCTCTTAACTTACTAGCTACTCAGGCAACAAGGAAATTGACCAGCCCATGGCATATATGTTTTATTTATTCCGCAACTCATTCAATTAAACATTCAGCAAGGAACCACTGTGTGCAGGTTCTGAGAGGTACTGGGAACAAAGGGATGAAGTTGATAGATGTGGTCTCTGCCCTGATGGGGCACTTAAAGACAAATGCAAGAAGTGGACATTCATCACTTAATCCCTCAAATGAATATATAATTACAAACTGTGGTAAGAGCTATGTGGGGAATACACAAAATACAAAACATTACACATCTAGAACATAAAAACACCAAATAAAAAACTACTTAGGAGAAGTGTAACAATTCTTAATTCTACGACCAGAAAGGTACTTCTGAATATGATACAGTGTTTGGAATGATACCTTCAGTCACCTCCTTGTCAGACACAAGGATGAGTTTTGTGTGGTTGTTTTTTTACAATGTTTCTCAGTGTGAGCTCATGCTATCACACCACAGGTCTCTCAGACCCCTGGGGCTCTGAGGATCTATGTTTTTTGACGGACTTGTATATTCTCTAAAAATCATGGTTTTATTCCAGTAATAGTCTTAAAATAATAATAATAATCTATTCTGGATCATCCTGATGGCAAGCCCCAAAACTATGCTGGGGTCTGTGTTTGCCTCTGTGTCTTCCTATTTGAGTCAGGGCCAGACCTGGTGGCTCAGAGCACAGTAGAGATGAAGGAAAAGGGCATTTGGATAGAGTTTGAATAGTGGAGAGAGAAGTGAGTCCACTCAGGGCACTCACAGGCTTGCCAAACCGAAAAAAACAACTCTTGGTGACCACTGCTCTATTGGCAAGGAAGGAAGAGCTCATCTGAGTCGCACCTTTCTGGGCATCGAGTTTGCCACAGTTTATTAGCAGCAGGCATTATAGTAAAAACACAATGAAAAAGTTGCTGTTGTTAGTTTCAGCAATAGTTGGATTAGGTCTTTATTTAATGCAGATTTTGTATCTTCTCAATAAATATCATATATTCAAGGAAATGAAACAGGTAATTTGGTATAATGGTTAAGTGAACCAGACTGCCTGAACTTCAAAGCCTATTTGTCTACGAAGCTGTGAACTTTGGGCAAGTTACTCAACCTTTCTATTGCTCAGGTTCCTTTTATGACAATATAGGCATATATATATGGTACTGATTTCATAGCGATGTTATGAGCATTAATGAAAGTAAGGTTCAATAAATGTTACTGATTATTACAATTTTTTTTTTATTGTTGGGGATTCATTGAGGGTACAATAAACCAGGTTACACTGATTGCAATTGTTAGGTAAAGTCCCTCGATTATTACAATTTTTATTAGTATGAAATGATACCTTATTTTTGTCAGCATTCCCAGATAGACTGATAGCAGAAATTTAAATTGTAATATCTAATTATTTTCAAGTAGCAAACACATTTTGGCTAGTAATATTGTATTATATGGCATGCTTTATGCATTGTGTACATAAGTATTGTTGAAGTAAAAATTCAGAAAATGATAACATGTAGAAATTTGATCTGAGGCTACATCTTTTCATCATTAGACTCAAATGGTGTTTTAGTTTTAGCAAAACATTACTATCTGTTGCAGTAAATTAATTTTATTAATTTGACATTTCAAAGTTTGATGGTTGTATTTATTTGTACATTCTGTTGGCATTTTATTTATTTATTTATTTATTTGAGACAGAGTCTCACTTTGTTACTGTTGGTGGGGGTGCCATGGCGTCATAGCTCACAGCAACCTCAAACTCTTGGGCTCAAGCAATTCTCTTGCCTCAGCCTCCCAAGTAGCTGAGATGAGGTCTCACTCTTGCTCAGGCTGGTCTTGAACCTGTGAGCTCAGGCAACCCACCTGCCTCGGCTTCCCAGAGTGCTAGGATTGTAGGTGTGAGCCACTGTGCTTGGTCATATGTTGGCATTTTAATAATATAAAAATTCTAAAGCATAGGTGTTTAGACCTGGTATCTATCAGTATACACATTTAAGCTACATTTTAATAAAAGTGACTTAGGTCAACCCTTAATTCTATGAGAAACTTTTTCCTTCAAAGGGGATTTCTTTGCATTTTTAACTGTGTATAGGAACATACCCACAATACTTAGAATTTTGAATCTTAAGAAAAGAGTTTGTAGCCACATATACCTCGGCTATCATATTTTCATCCTGAAAGAATTTTAAAGTAGCAATATGAAAAACTGTCTTTAACTGCCACCACCACCAAATCCCCCAAACTCAAAGAGCATGCATGGAGTGGCAGGCTGCCGGTAAAGATTCATCCTGGCTAATCCTCCAAGATAAATGACACAGGAAAGCTTTGCCAAAGTTATTGAGTGAGATGAAAAGAAAGTTTTTCCTCTGTGGGGTACAAATTTCAATTGTACAGAGTAAAACAAGTTTATTGATTATATCTTTTAAATCTATTTTTAAATTTTCTCTGTACCTAAGAACCTGCCAAAGAGCACAAGAGTTATGTTAGTCTTCACTATAATGGTATTTTTGGCAGCTTTCCTTGGTGTATACATATCGTATACATGTGCATTTATGTCTATGCATCTCATATATACCTGGCTATATATTTACTTAATATACATGAGTCACTATGAAAGTTTTGAGACAGACTATGCCATGTCTCACTGCCAAGAACACAGTCAACAGTGTCCTTTCTGATTCATCCATGCAAATTTCAACTTGCTGAGCTAATTGGTGTTACTGGGAGGGCTTCCATCCACACGGATTTTACAGTTCTTGATTTTTGTGTATCTTAAAACTTTTGTAATGACGCACATATAATGTAGAGCTAATTATATACATAAATATATATGACATGCATTTTTGTATGTTTCGTATATTTTTGTATAGTTATATTTGGTGCTGTGTTACTTAGGGCCCTGATGGGTTTACTGGGATGAGGGACTTGCACTGCTAAAGCCAGAACAACGTCAAGCAAATGGGGAGGGCTGGTCATCCTACCAGACGCAAACGCTGTGACTCTAGCATGTCCATGATAAAATAAGTCTGCTTTATTTTCAAATTTTCTTGTGTTTTATTATCTCTTCCTTTTTGTCTTCTTTTTTTTCTTATTTTTATGGTGTGATGCTCATTCTTTTTCTTTTTAAGTTTTCTTACTCCATGCCATTTTTATTTTTGTCTATTTTAAACAATATAATTGGATTTTTTCAGACCAAATTTATATTTATTATATATAATAGAGTGGATTTTTTTTTTTTTTTTTGTAGAGATAGAGTCTCACTGTACTGCCCTTTGGTAGAGTGCCGTGGTGTCACACGGCTCACAGCAACCTCTAACTCTTGGGCTTAGGCGATTCTCTTGCTTCAGCCTCCCGAGCAGCTGGGACTACAGGCGCCCGCCACAACGCCTGGCTATTTTTTTGTTGCAGTTTGGCCGGGGCTGGGTTTGAACCCACCACCCTCGGCATATGGGGCCGGCGCCCTACTCACTGAGCCACAGGCGCCGCCCAATAGAGTGGATTTTTAAACATTTTATTTTACATTAAAAGATTCCAAGCTATTTCTTCATTCTTTTTATCTATTTAAATATAGTGTAAGATTTCCTTACTCTTAAAAGGGAAATGATCCATTTTTTCTACTAGTCCTCATTGACCCTAAAAATATAGTTGTTATGTCTATTAATTCTCTTACAGAGATTTAATGTATTTGAATTTCTTTCTTTTCTCCACCTCCCCCATTTAACTTTTTACCTTAAAAATATATTGGCTTTTAGATCCAGTTTACCTTTTTTTTTTTTTTTTAAAGAAAAATAATGCATGCTTTTGCTTTCCATAATTAATTTTGACATTTATATTATGTGTCACAGTCATACTAACAGCTATTTTTTCGACTGAGAATTTGAGAGTCATTTAGACTATAGCACTCAATCCTTTTCCTGTGTTCAGTCTTTATTTTTACTTATTTCTTGATTAGTTGGAATTTTTTCCAGAAAAGATAATATATTCTGTTAGTTCTCACTTGCCTAAGAACTTCTTTATGCTGCCCTCTGCCCTCACACAGTACTACCATGGGGGGTGGGGGAGGGCACATACTTTTTTATTAAAATTTTTTTACCTAAAAACTCTAGATTTAGTTTTTTTCTCCTGGCAATTTGTAATATGGAAAATAAGTTTGTTGCTACTATTATCAAAATAACTGTAAGAAAGACCAGGACAGTTTTAGATTTTTTTCCTGTGCAATGACTACTTTATTTAAAAAAAAAAAAAAAAAAGAAAGAAATAAAAAGAAAAACCCTTAAGCTGGTAGCAATGGCTCACGCCTGTAATTTTAGCACTCTGGGAGGCTGAAGTGGGTGGATCCCTTGAACTCAGGAGTTCAAGACCAGCCTGAGCAAGAATGAGACCCCCATCTCTATGAAAAATAGAATTAGCCTGGGTGTTGTGGCAGGTGCCTGTAGTCTGATCTACTTGGGAGGCTGAGGAAGAAGGATCGCTTGAACCCAGGAATTTGAGGTTGTTGTGAGCTCTGATACAGTGGCAGTCTATGCTGGGCAACAGAGTGAGACTATGTCTAAAAAAATAAAACTCACATAAAATATATAAAACATAACGAGAAGGCCATGAAATAAACATGCAGCTTAGCAAAGTCTTATAAAGTGGATGCCCATGTGACCACATCCAGGTCATTGCCAACTCCCTTGTCTGCCTCCTCTTCCTTCCCCCTGTTGGTAACCACTCACTTTCCTTTTACGGTAGTCATTTTCTTGCTTTCTTTTATAGTTTTACAATTTAAACTTGCCTCCTTAAACAAACATACCAGACTTGTTTCTCTTAAACTTGATAAAATTAGAAACATGCCATTTGTATCTTGCTCAATGTTGTAAGTATAACATCTCCATGATGACTACTTTGATGCTTCAAAAAATATCTATCAAATTCATCTCAAGAGTGTCTGGAGCCTCTGGTTGGCTGATATTCTCAACTTGCTTTGGCTGATTATTGGGTAATCTAGCATAACTGAGAAGAAAGTAATTTGTGGAAGGCAGTAGTCAGTTTTAGACATGAAGAGTTTGCGGTGGGGATGGCTAGAAGAGATGCAGGTGTGTGTGTCTGGGCTGAGACCTGGCAGGGAGATCTGGGCTAAAGGTACAAGTTACAAACACACTAATGGAGATAGTTTTGAGATGGCAACGTGGGCCTAAATGTTTACCTTCCCTCTCTCCAAAATGACCAATGATAAATACAATAAGGAAAAGAGATATGTTTTAATTTTAGAAAACAAGGAGAAAATAGACCATAGGCCCAGATTCCTTAAGGACTTTTTAGGAGATATGGTACAGAAGGTGCCAGTCAAACATTAGCCAGCCTCTGATTCAACGTGCGGCCTTCCTGGGAAAAGCAGGGCTGTCCTCCCTGTCAGTCCTAGAATAATCCTCAGGCTCAGTTAAACAGAGCTGGGTGAGCTGTGGCATGGCCAATGGGGTGAGAGGAATTGAGGGGCTCTAGTAACTGTATCTGTTCTGCCACCTTGAGTGGTGGACCCCCAGTCCTGATGTGTGCTGAGGGAGCGCCCAAGGAACTGGAGCTTAAATATAGCCAGCTTCAGACAAGGTCGATTCTGATCAACTTTTCAGATCCAGCTAAAAATAAAGATACTTTAAGAGTAAAAATAAGTGTTGCTTGACCCAGCAGTCAATGCCCTAATGTATGTATTTATTTATTTAATCTGACACAGGCCCTCACCTTGCAAGCTCCCAGGGCAGGACCTGGAGGCCGGGGAGCTTAGAATTTGGTTCCCTGAAAACAAATTCTGTTTGCTACCTGGAATCATCTTCTGTGTGCCTATCATTGAAGTGTCTGGAAAAAACTTACTAGACCAAGTAGTAAATCCCTTTGACTTCTATCATTGGAAGCTTTGAGAACCATTTGACATCCTTCACCCTATCTCCACAGCTGTCTGAGTTGATTCCAATTCTAGTAGCTTCCATGAGACCCAGGTAGACTTTGGTTCCTATGTTGATGAGGTTGCCCCTCCATCCTGTCTGGGCTAGTTTGCTTGGGTTTCTGTTTCATACCACCATACTGCTCCTGGCTGAAACCCTTCATTACCTTAGAGCACCTCCTGCCTTCCCTGCTTCCAGCCCAATCTCCCTCCATTCATTGCTGATCTTTTTGAACCAGAAATTTAATATCATCATTCCTCTACCCCCAGCCCAAACTCCTTACCCAGCAAATACCGCTCTCCTTCTTCCATCACACTCTGCCCCTCAGGAGGCTGTACCACCCCATCATTCTGAACAGGCCCTTCTGAACACACCCTGCCATCCTCCCATTTCTACACCTTTTGTGGGCACTTTCTTCTTCTTTATATGCCCTCCCCATCTTATATCTAGCAAGTTGGTTCTTTTAGATAGGCAATAAAAGAGACAAGTGTCTAGGAAGCCTAATTAAGATTTAAAAAACAGAATAAAAATCCACAATGCTGGAAATCACATATGGTACACAGGGAAGAAAAGACTTGAAATCATAAGAACACTATGCATTATCATTTCCTATCATCTGTGAAAACCTTGATGAAATGGACAATTTTTACAGAAAATAGGAACCACCAATATTTACTCAAGACATAGAATGTTATGGTCTTGGATGGGAAGAACCGATGCAAAGATGCCGATTCCTCACAGTTCCTGCTGCGTGGATGGCGGCCCTCATGGTAGCCAAAGTAATGCAGATTTGTTCCTGTTTTAACATTCCTTTGGTAATTTTCTGTGGAATTTCAAAAGGATAGTTAAATGCTCATGCTTGATTATGAATTATTTTATTGATGGGAAAATCAATAGAAGAGGACTTGAATGACATTTATGAATTGTTTTTCTCAAAGAACAGACGAAGTCATTAAACTTTGAAATGCATGGAGACTTTATGAAGACAATTGCATTTAACAATGGATGTGATTTTCCACCTGTGTTATTTTACGGAGGGTGAATTTCCTCATGTTTTCGTTCTTTACTCAGCTTGGAGTCCCCATAAGAATCTCTTGGCTTTTACTTTGAAAAATCTATGGTGAAACGATGCAGAAAAAAGTGAGGGCGGGTTCAGTTCTCTCCTTCCCTTGTGTCAGATGGCAGAGCATCCATACTGATTATCTCAGCATCCCTTTATTTAGAATTTATTCTCCTTCCTTCTTAACACCACATTTCTCTTAGATCTTTCCAGCACTCACATTTGTGTCCTAAATTAGCTACATCTGTTACCATAGTTATGCAGTACCCAGCTTGTTCCTACCGTACTGTGGGTACAACTTCCTCTCTCTTATTTCATCAAACATGCCATTATTTTTTCTTTCTTCTTCTGTCTCCAAATTTCCAGTTTTTAAAGCAATGTATATGTAGAACTAATAAATCAAATAGGACCGAAGGGCTTTTAATAAAAAGCAACAATGCCACCCCAAATCCTTTATCCACAGGTAAAACCTTTTACCTATGTTTCATTCTGCTGTAGTTACCTCTGTATCTCAAAATACTATGCCTATACTGCTGTTTCTGAATTTATCGACTGTAGTCTTCATCTGATGACTTCCTGCCATGAAAGTCAAGTATATAGGTTATTTATCTCACACCTCCATCTCCTCACTGCCTTTCTACTGGGCATCTCTGCAACTCTAGATGATATATTCATTGAAACCGGATTTCTTATTCGGGGTGGTACCTGTGGCTCAAAGGGGTAGGGCTCCAGCTCCATACGCCAGAGGTGGTGGGTTCAAACCCAGCCCCAGCCAGAAACTACCAAAAAAAAAAAAAAAAAAAAACAACCCAAACAGTTTTCTTGTTCCATCAGCTGTTGACCATGTTACTTGTCTCTCTACTCTGTAAGATAAAGCTATTATCACCACCTCTCCAGGCCTGCTTCCTCCTTACTTTTGCATTATCTGAAGTTGATAAAATATTCATTCTGTTCTCTAGCTACAGTTGGTTTCTATGATTTCTCTATAGGGTAATTTGAAAAGCTGAAAACTCTTATTTTAAAGTGTTCATTACCTGACTGGGTTGATAGCGTTCATTGCACAATAAGTAACATGCTAGGATTTTATAACCTTCTCGGGGGCTCTGATATCTCAACTCAACCCTTGGTGTACTAATTGTAAAATGTTCCCGGGGTGAATGTCAAATTAATTCTGTTATCTGGGGCCTCCTAAGTGACCCCTCTAAGAATAACTGTCCTCTGGGGCACTGGTACCATCCTAGCTGCTCTAGCTGTCCCCTGTGATGTGTACAGTTTCTCTAAGAAGACCCACCCAGTGCTTGAAGTAGATACATTTAGAAACAGCAGTATATGCATGCTATTTTGAGACAAAAAGGTGACTACAGTTGAGTGCCTGACTATGGCTTGCCGTGTGTGGGGACAGGAGAGGGTGTGGGCAGGGTCTGCTGCTGGGCATAGAGACCTGCATTTTGTGCCCCTGTGTCCAGCCCCTCTTTATGCTCCCTGCCCTCTACAGTCCCTGCCATCTCAGAGCTTGGATATCCTCAGGGCTCTTCCAGGCTGATCAGTTGCCTCCTCTCCTTGGCTCTGGCCTCCTCTGCTTGAAATCTAGGTTGTGGCTTATTTTGCTCTCAAACATCAGTCACCAGTTCCCCATCTGCTCTTTGTTTTCCAGAAATTTGTTCAAATATCTCTTCTGTTTATGATCTGTTTTTACTTTGTCATTGTAAGATTAGGAATAGGATCGTAATGTAAGGGAATAACATATATTTTTATTCCCTTATGATCAATGTAATGAGGTCCAAGAGGAGAGAGAGAGAGAAACATAGGGATAGGTGGGGTAGGGCTGCCCCCTTGGATTAGAAGCCAGGGGCATTAATTTTTAATCAAGCCATACATAGTAGTAAAACAAACTATTAGCATGGCCATAATTCAAAATTCAAACTCTGATGAAATTTGCTTCTCTTTGTTATGAAAATGCATTCAAATAGCTACAATGTCTATCAACTCAATTCCAGTATCTTCTCCCATCTAGAATAATCTAGAAACACTTAAGCATTTTTCCTCCTTACTCAGATTATTGACTTTTCATTTACATACAATTCTAAGAAGCTCAGTTAGTTTTCCAGAGTGATTCAGAAAAGTAGAAGCGGCAAATTTGAATGAAGAATGCAGCTAATAGTCTAAAAAGGGATTAGGATAGAAATGAGGGTTAAGAGAAGGTAAAACTTTTCCTGGAAGCCTGGTTGGCCCAAGTGCTATGGAAGATCATTGGTCATTGATTTAGACCTGGGAAGTAAGAAGGTAACAGACAAAGTAAGTGAACTAATAGAGTAGATCATCTCAGACGGAGGGCTACTGTTTTTTTTTTTGTTTGTTTGTTTTCAGCTGCATGAGAAGGCAGAACTTGTGGATGCCAGAGACTCTTTATACACATAGTAAATACAGAGTTTCATACAATGCAGAAGAAATTTCAATTGCCTCTGTGTTTCCATCTCTTTGGGGATCATTGCCTCATTTTTCGGCCTTAGCAATGGTCCTTAAAATTGAAAATAAGTTTTGGGGATCTGGCCATATATCTTAAGTCTTAAAGTTATAGGCTGTAACACTTGTCATTTTTGAAGCCTGTACTTGTTATATTATTTCTGAATGGAAGCTATATCAAGATTAAGGATATCAAATAACTATTGTAAAATCTCTTAAAATGTCTGTTATATTTATGGATGAAATTGTAGGTTTAGCATTTATCTCAAAGTAGTCTTTTTTTTCTGGGAGGATGAGTGGTGTTAGAGGTGAGTTAAAATAGCCCATGAGTTGATAATTGTTGAGTCTGGGTATAGTGTATCATCTCAACTGACACAGTTTTTAGAGTGGGAGGAGGTGCTATTAATAATTACATTGGAAGAGGAGGCATAACCTGGACTCTCCTGAGGAAACTGCAGTCTACTCTGAAGCTAGGTGATGAGGACTAGGCATTCATTATTTGGCTACTCTCTAATTTTGTCTATTTTCAAATTTTACATAATTAAAAAATATCTGCCATTCACTGTTTCTTTAAAATTTCTTTAAAATTTCATCTTGAACCATGATGTTAAACATGCATCAATTTTCAAACATAAAATGAAGATAGCTGGAGAAGATTATCAAAATATAAATCTGTTGATTTATAATAATGGGGCAAATACCCACGGATTCTTCAACTGGGACACCCAGGAAGCAATTCTTAATTAAATGGGCAATGCTGTAAAGCAGATCTATAGTTTCCGTTTATGCAGAGGAGTCTGGCTTTTATTGTCCTGAATTGGGTTCATAGCATGTTACAGATGGGTGGATATGCCCCAGAAAGAGCATATTCACTAGGGAATGAATAAGATGGGGCTTCTGTTTGCAGATCCCATCAGTAACTATCTTTCCTATTTGAGATGCTCCATTAACTTTTACCTGCTAAAACATCCTTTCAAAGTTAGTTCGATCTTGAGAAAGGTTTCCATTCTCACTTTGTAATCCTTTTTCTGGCCACTGCACTTGAAAGTGTTGTGGATGAGATACTTGGACAAGGCTGCAAAGGCGGGGTCTAACTTTCAGGATATCAGTCATTTTGATTCTGCCAATCAGTGGGGCCTGGTGGCTGTGGATTTGGAGTGAGGCCGTTTGTGTCCTATTCAAGATGTAGCTGAGATGGATGATGGCCCAGCTCCCAGACGGCAGGCAGTAACATGGCACCTTAAAATGAACCTGGGATACCAGGAAAGGCATGTCAGTATGCGAGTTTTCTTGAGTTAGAGTTCAGCTACTGTAGGATCACAGACCAGTTTTTTTTTTGTAGAGACAGAGTCTCACTGTACCGCCCTCAGGTGGCGTCACACGGCTCACAAGGCTCACAGCAACCTCTAACTCTTGGGCTTATGCGATTCTCTTGCCTCAGCCTCCAGAGCAGCTGGGACTACAGGCACCCGCCACCACGCCCAGCTATTTTTTTGTTGCAGTTTGGCCAGGGCTGGGTTTGAACCCACCACCCTCGGCATATGGGGCC
This sequence comes from Nycticebus coucang, assembly GCF_027406575.1. NCBI lineage: Eukaryota > Metazoa > Chordata > Mammalia > Primates > Lorisidae > Nycticebus > Nycticebus coucang. The sequence continues at coordinate 69,513,500 of NC_069783.1, read as the reverse complement.
GGCGCCCTACTCACTGAGCCACAGGCGCCGCCCCACAGACCAGTTTTTTAAAAGTGATTTGTTCTGCTGCTGTTTGTCCTGCTGGCGTATTACTTATTATTGTATTAACTCCAGTTTTACATAGAAGGTGACTAAATAATTTATTTACTTGTGTTTTTTTGTTGTTGTTGTTAAAGTCAAGCTTAATGAGAGAACTTATAAAGTTCCCCTTTCTTAGATGTACAGGTCTATGAATTTTGATGTACGTGTACAGTAATGTAACCACCACCACGATTAAGGTAGAAAAAATTTCCTTGTCCCCCTTAGTAGTAAGTTCCCTCATTCCACCCACAGTTCTTGGCAACTCCCATCTGTTTTTGGTTTTGCCTTTTCCAGAATATCATATAAATGGGATCACACAGTGTGGCCTTTTGTGCCAGGCTTCTTTTCCCTTACATAATGTTTCTCAGATTCATCCCTGTTGTTACAAATGTTGATTGTTCATTCCTTTTGATTGCTGAGTAAGATATCTGTATCTCAGTTTGTTTAAATGTTTGCCCATTAAATTATTTGGGTTGTGTCTGATTATTGGTGATTTTGAATAAAGCCACTGTGTACATTGGCAAACAGGTTTTTATATGAAGATTTCAGTTCCCTTGTGTAAGTGCCTAGGAGTGGGATTGCAGTGTGATTTGGTAAGTGTGTGCTTAACTCTGTAAAAAACTGCCAGACTGTTTCCAAACTGATTGTACTGTTTTGCATTCCCTCAGCAATGTATGAGAGTTCTAGTTGCGATTTACTTGGTATTATCAGTTTTTTTTTTCATTTTAGCCACATAGTAGATATTGAGTAGTATTTCACTGTGGTTTTAGTTTGCATTTCTGTAATGATCGGTGTGGCTGAGCATCATGTGCATAAGTACCACAGTATCTTTTTTTTGGTTGTTTGCTATTTATTTATTTGACACTGAGTGTTACTTTGTCACCCTTGGTAGAGTGCCATGGCATTAGAGCTCACAGCAACCTCAAACTCTTGGGCTCAAGTGATTCTCTTGCCTCAGCCTCCCAAGTAGCTGGACTACAGGCGCCCGCCACAACACCCGGGTATTTTTAGAGATGGGTCTTGCTCTGGCTTAGGCTGATCTCAAACTTGTGAGCTCAGGCTGGTCTTGAACTTGTGAGCTTAGGCAATCTGTCCACCTCGGCCTCGCAGAGTGCTGGGATTACAGGCGTGAGCCACCATGTCCGGCCTTGCTTGTTTTTTAAATAGCAGCAAGGCTCTGCCAATCTAAGGCAAATAGGGGAGGACATTTCCTTAGACTCAAAGGGAAACAGGGGGGCTAGCATGGCGGGCTGTAGGGAGAGTTGCCTGAAAGGAAGATGGTGGAGAGGGGGATGATGTCGGGAGTGGGGGTATCTGACGCTTCCCTCCTGCTTCTGATCTGTTCTGGAGGATTTTGTGGTTTATATTATGAGGGGCTGTTCCCTTAGGGAAGGAGAAGGGAAGGGAGGAAAGCAAGCCCCTCATAACTAGAGGATCTCCGAGATGTTGGAGAATTGCTGGGAGAGAGTACCAGAGTAGGTGGGCTGGCATGGCAGGGTCAGGGAGTAGGATGTTGACATCCGGATATCAGAGGAGATGATCTCATTAGTGATGGCAAGGTCTAGGGTACGATCACAGGAGGGTGCCTGATGCTGGGGTGGAAGGAGAGGTGACTGGTATGAGAGGCTGTGGAGTAGTGACTCTAGGTGTCTGGTGGATCACTATGTGGACGTGGAAGTCAGCAGGCATGAGTAAAGATAGTGATGGAGCCAGCAGCTGAGATCATCAGAGAACAGGGCAGTGACCAGGAGGGCAGTAGAGGATAGTCATAAGGAGGGGTAACGGGAAGTTGGTTTGAAGACATGTGCTTCTCAGTGGGGTTTTTGAAGGAGTGAAATAGATGGAGGTGACTACAAAGTGGAATAGAGGGAGGTGACTATGGGGCTGAAGGTGGGTGTGCGCCCAGGCCTGAGAACGTGGATGTGGGAGAGAGTTCTGTGGGCCAACAGGGTGCTCAAAGGACAGCCAGGCTTTGGCTTCTTGATTTGTGGATCATAGGAATGGCCTTTATGTAGCTTGATTAGAAAGTGCTGCAAAGAATTATGTGATTGTTGAACGTGAAGGAAGGAAGTAACCAAGAAGGCATTATTGACTTTGGGCTTGTTCAAAACTCAGTTAAAGGCAATTAACAGTATCTGGTGTTGTTTACCAAAGTACTTGTCTCGTGAGGGATTTCCTAGCAGTTCTTGTGAATTGTAAAGACAGGAGGAAAATCTTTCTCCCTTGAGACAACTTGTGTTCTTATGTCATTAATTCCTGCCTCACCCCTCAGCCACAAATCTAATGGAGGGGACAGAAAGTGTCTGTCCTTTTGTATCACATCTCCCTGTTGCTCTATGATGACTCCCTTGTTTAGCCTTGATCTGCAGATGGTGACCTGCAATGTCAAATGCTTACAGGAATAATGAGAACTGATGTAGAGGATGCGCTTTCTCATGACACATGTACCTATGCCTTAGAACATTAGGACATTTTTGGAGGAATGAAGCATGTTATAGAAAAACATGGTTTGGTTTGTTTTTTTTAATGCATGGCCAAAATCTCAAAAAAGCACGCTGTTCTACCTGGCAGTTCTGAGGTATTTACTTTCCCATTTTCTAAAATGATGAATTCAACTCTTTCTTTCTCTAAATCCCCTTTCCTCTCTACCCCTTTGCTGGCTGCCTCCAACTTCATTGGAAAACAGAAGCAATGATCTGGGAGCTCCCCCATCTTCCTACCACCAAGTCCCCACCTGACACACTGCTCTGGGTCAAATGGCCCCTGCTTCTGTCAAAAGGCATTTTACCTTCTGGACAATGAGCTTTTTCCCTGTCATCTTCTCAAAAAAAAAAAAAAAAAAACAACAAAAAAAAACAAAACACCACTCCAGCTATTGGCCTTTCTCTTTTCTGCATCATCATTTCTCTCTCAATTCCAATATTACTTCTGGCATTCAGCATGTTTCAGAATCTCCTACCTAAGTATTTCTAGCTACTACCCCATTTCTCTCTTCCTGTTCTCAGCAAAACTCCTTGGAAGAGTTGCCTTTGGTCCCTCTCTTACTTATCCCCCGCTGTCTGCACTTGGGCTTCTGTCTTTTCTGTGGCTTTCAGCCTTTTCTGGGGCTGCTCTTGTCAAGGTCATTGAAGATGACCTCCATATCAGCAGATCTAATGGCCTCTTCTTTATACTTACCTTACTTGACCTATCCTCAGCATTGGACACAGTCGAAACACTCTTACTACCTGGCCTTCTGTAATATCTCATCTTCGGGTTTTCCCTGCCTCAACAGCTGTTCCTCCTTTTCCTGTAAGTGTGAGAGAGCTGCATGGCTCTACCCTGGCCCACCTTGTCTTACTTATATGCTCTCTCTAGGGAAGCCCATCAAGGCCTTGGCTTTAGCCTTCATGTCTATGCTGATGACTTCAAAATCTCTAGCTTCCCCGAATCCTAGCATTGCTTCTTGAATTTTTTAATGTGCACACTAATCACTTGAGGATCTTATTAAAATGCAGATTCCAATTCCACAGGTCTGGGGTGGGGCCTGAGATTTTTGCATTTTCAACGAAGTCCCAGGTGATGTTGATGTTGCTGGTCTTTGGATCTTGCTTTGAGATCTGAAGCAAGAATAGTGAGGTAGAAGACTTGTACATTTCTACATGGATATCTCACAGGCCGCTCAGATTAAACCTAACATGACCCTATTGGAGCTCTTGATTTCTTTCCTCAAACCCATTTCTCTCTGCATTTTCCTTACATTATCTTCCCAGTTGCTCAAGTCAAAAATCTTGGAGTTGCCCTTGGTTTTCTCTTTCCTTCTCTTTCTTGTCCAATCCATCAGCAAATTCTGTTGGCTCAATCCTCTAAAACATATCCCAAATCTTTCCACATGGCTCCATTATGATGTTAGTAGCTGATATTTATTCACTACTTAATGATGCATGTTTATGTGTATTTAAAGTCTAATCATCACAATAACCCTGTAGGGTAGATGGTATCATTAATCTTAATTTTTGGATAAGAGAAGTGGACACATAATTGGAAATAAAAAATTCTTTGTGGATTAAGTACATGAATAGACTTAACTAGATAACCCTACATAGACTTGCAGATTATGACTTTAAAATCCCAGTTTAGTCTTTTGATTTATTTTTCTCCTTGGTCATATTGTCATAAATATGATTGTCAATAGTGCTATTGATCTAGCGGGGGTCCTCAAACTTTTTAAACAGGGGGCCAGTTCATTGTCCCTCAGAGCGTTGGAGGGCCAGACTATAGTTTAAAAAAAAAAAAGAACAAATTCCTATGCACACTGCACATATTTTGAAGTAAAAAAACAAAACAGGAACAAATACAATCACACCGCCTCATGTGGCCCACGGGCCGCAGTTTGAGGACCCCTGACTTAGAGAATTAGGGAGACAGTTTTAAGGTTTCTGTGTCCTTGCTAGGCACAAATTACATTGCAAATATCCATAGGCAAATGTCCAAAGAGTGTGTGTGTTACAGAATTTATAGTCTCTTTGGCTTCTTCAAACCATTTTGACAAGGGCTATGTACATTTAAGGTACTAAAAATAATTATGTCTGATAATTAGAATATTGTGATGCACCTTGGTAAGACATTATGTCTTGTGTGTCCTTGCAGAAAGCAAGGATTCTTCTCTTATTACATCCTTGTATTTTCTGTAACCTGTGGGATATATTGAGAAAATGACTTCAAGTTCCAAGCTGTGTTCCTTTCCTAAGTTTCCTTTGTGCTGATTGATTTTAGAATATTGATTTTAGAATATTGTGCCCCAAGTTCATTATCACAATGTATGCTGAGAAATGGTTATGGGTTAGGAAAAAACAACCTGAGTGATCAAGTACATGGAAAGTAGTTCGAATGATGAAGGTCTAAAATAATTGGGTTGTTTAGATTGGGGAGGAGCAGTTAAGGCAGTACTTCGTTATGCCATTGTTTTAAAGGAAATATTTAGTAAATTTGTTTACAAAATAAAGACATCTTTTGTAATGTGAATAATCCACCTAGTTTTGTAAGTGTCAGTTTCTCTTGGGTGTGGGAATTGTCCTAGTAATTCTATTAAGCTCTCCTAAAGAATCGTTCTTCTCTTTTAGAACTTTGAATATGCTGAGGCAAACGTAACACCAGATGTAACACTGCATTCTATTTTCTAGTTCAGTTCAAAGAGATATCCCAGGACATAAGATTCTTTTTTTTTTTTTTTTGTAGAGACAGAGTCTCACTGTACCGCCCTCGGGTAGGTTGACCTAACAGCAACCTCTAACTCTTGGGTTTACGCGATTCTCTTGCCTCAGCCTCCCGAGCAGCTGGGACTACAGGCATCCGCCACAACGCCCGGCTATTTTTTTGTTGCAGTTTGGCCGGGGCTGGGTTTGAACCCGCCACCCTCGGCATATGGGGCTGGCGTCTTACTCACTGAGCCACAGGCTTTGTATAAGTGAACTCAGAAGAGCTCAAAAGGCTCCCTAGGCATTAGTAAGGTCCTGCTTCTCTGACTTCCCATCCCAAAAGCCCTGCCTAACTTTATGTTTCTGAGTAACATGTGTCAAATGGTACACACCTGAATGTTCCTACTGGAATTCCAGAATGTCAAAGAAGAAGGGGCCAAGGAGATCTCCATCCAACTCCTTCATTACAGAGATCAGACAAATGAAGCTGAGAAAAGATAAGGTGAGGCAAGTAATTAATAGAAAACCCAGGATTCTTTAGGGCATTTTTATTTAAATGTCAACTTTCCCCTTTTTTAATGTTACGGTTTTCAAGATGCTCTTTGATTTCAAGGACAAGTGACAGGAAGGATATAATTTTTTAATGCGAATCTAAAATATGGTGGAGGACCTGGTTGTGGGGGGTCTGGGGAGCAGCTCTGTAGATGAGCAGGCCTTAATGTTGACCCTTAATTCTCATACCTGGAACAGGAGAAATTACAATCATTTAGACATTGTTGCAATGTTATAAAGTATATTAATTTTCTAGAGCTGCTTTAACAAAATATCACAAACTGGATGTCTTACAATAGAAATTAATTCTCTTAAAGTTTTGAAGGCTATAGGTCTGAAATCAAGAAGCTGGCAAGGCTGTGCTCCCTCAAAGGTTCTAGAGGAGAATCCTTTCTTGTCTCTTCCTACCTTCAGGTGGTTGCCAGAGATTCTCAGCATTCCTTGGCTTGCAGCTGCATCCATTGTAACATGGTCTTCTGTGTGTCTCCTCTGTGGCTTTGTATGTCTAGATTTCCTGCTTATGAGAATTCTAGCTATTAGATTAAGGGACTACCCTAATCCACTATGACCTAACCTAATCACGTCTGCAAAGACCCCATTTCTAAATAAAGACACAGTCACAGGTGGCAAGTGGACATGAATTTTGGAGACACTATTCAATCCAATATACAAAGTTACAAAGATTTTATGTTTAAACTTCTGCTAAAAATTTGTTTGTGTGTCCTAGAAAGATGTGTTGTTTCCTTGGTCTGAGGAGTAGTTGGAGGGTGAGGGGGGCAGGAAAGGGGCAGAGAGAGAACGAGAGAAAATGTTGAGTACACACATGCATTCCTAGAGCACTGCTTCCCAGAGTTTATTCAGTGGAACACCGTTTCTAAGAGTTGTAATGTGAAATAAAACTTCCATGGTCAATAGAATTTGGGAGACATTGTTTTCTACCCTACTGTCAGCATAATCTGGCATCTAGGATATAAAAGGTCCTTGTTACAGGACCTTTCACCCTACTGATTCCAAAACTTAATGGACAGGGATATATTTTGCCTGTGTAGCCCTCTATATTGGTTGAGGATTGTCTCCAGCTGCATGAAACAGAAACCCAGCCACAGTGGCTTAGCCAAATAGAGATTTACTTCCCTTCCTTAGAAAGCCCAGTGGTCTGAAATCTGGGGCTAGCACAGCAGCTTCTGATGGCACCAGCATGCCAGGCTCCTATCTCTCTGCTCTGCCAATACTACGTCTGCTTAGCAGGTAGTATTACTCTCTTGAAAGTTTTCAAACCAAATACTCCATTTCCAGACTCTTAACTATCTTCTAGACATGGAGGAGAAGGAAGTGGTGAGATAGGAGGTATACTTTTTCCATCAGGAAATTAAGACTTGCTTAGAAATTCCTAGTAGATTTCTACTTATACATTATTGACCAAGACCATATCAACTGCAGATTTTTAGTTTGGCATATTGTTCCCTGGACAAAATGGAGGTTCTGTTAGGGAGGAAAAGAAGGGAGGTGTGTATTGCCAAGGTAACAGTGACTGCTATGCATATAACTTTCCCTGGCATCATGACCAGGAGGTCATCCTTGTCAAACATTTGTCCCAGCTGTCCTTCACAAGCTTGTGCCTCCTATTGAATTGTAGGTTTTTAGCACCAGCCTCCAAGTTTACTCTTGCCAGACTTTAGTTCATTACAACTCAAGCAATTTAAGAGTGCCCATACTTGTACTATTCTGTGCTACACTAAGTGCTTTTTCAATTATTTAATGGCTTGATGTGTGTTTGCACTAAGCTAATTTCATTTCCTCTAATGTTCTCTAATGGAATTTGGAACTTACCTCTCTACAACCCTCCAAAATCCCTTTTACGTGTAGCTGCCATGTTTAAAGTAATATACTCAAATACATCATGGAGACAATGCTTTCTTCTGGCCAACATTTAAAGCAGTGAAAAGACAGACGTCCGTCTTCTAGAGATGAATGCTGCAGAGTGACTCAGGAGACCTTGTCAGCGGCAGTGGTCTTTAATGATCACCTCTGTGGTCACACATTCTAGTCACCAGGGGAGTCAAATAGCAAGCCTTTTTCCCAGATGGGAAGTGGTAAGTTTTGGATCCAGATAAAATGGACCTGTAATGAGCAATCTATTGTGGCAGGAAAAGGAGCCATAAGATCTCTTTTTCTCTCCGGTTTCCCTTCTTTTATGGTCAGAGAAGCCAACAGGACCAGGGGAAAGGACTCTATTACTGCAGTATAACTCAGCTTACCCTGAGGAATAATAATATCAAAGACGATACAGAGATACAGAACAGATTCCAAAAAAGGCTTCCTTTTTATTAGTATTTGAATATGTGACATTTCTAATCTTACCTCTAGAGCAGTGGTTCAACCTTCCTAATGCTGCGGCCCTTTAATACAGTTCCTGTGGGTCACAACCTACAGGTTGAGAACCACTGCTCTAGAGGCTTGGGGTAAGGAGGAGGGCAGGACCTGCATGATTAGGCAATCATGACATCAAATTGAAAACAGGAATTTTCTTCATAAGTGAGGGCATGGTGTCCCTGGGAGGAAAACATCACAGAGATTGTGCCATTCTCCGTACCCGTTGTAAATGTGAGCACCTTCCTTGGTTCTGGGTGCAGGCAACAAATTGGGGATGACAAAACACTTGTTTTTCTCATCAACAAAAACATGGCAAGGTTTTTCAAAAGCCATGAACATTTTATGCCATGATAAATTTTCAAGAAAGTGCAGCTCACACAACCCTCATAACCAAAGGTAGCAGCTGAAAGCAGCAAATGCCTTTGTACCATTTTGATAGTTGACCTGCTATACAAAGTTTTATTTTTTCAAATGGTAATCCCACTGAATATGAAGCAAATGATTTGTTCATTACTGAGTAATGTTTCAGAAAGGTCAGTCTGAGATTTTAAGTGGTTCCCATGTCACTGACCCTGAAGAGATACTGTCCCTGGAATGCAAAATGTGTGCCGAAGATATAAAGGAAAGGGTGACGTAGCAGAAGACAGGATGAGTTTCTGTTGCCTAAGCAACTGTGCTGTGGAGTGAGGGGAAAGTAGGAGCCATGCTGGGAGAGCACATGGCATCATGCGAAAGCATGTGGCCTGATGGCTGAGCACATATCACTTTGCCCCGGCTTGTAATCTTGATATTCGGCCTTCTTGTTTGAAGCCACTATTGAACTTTTAGCTTCTGGAGAATAGGGGACATTTGCTAAATCTTTGCTTTCTGCCAGCATTTAGCCCAGTTGGTTTTTAAAAACTGAGATGAAAAGACAAACAAATAAACAAAAAAACTGCGAGATGAGTAAAGACAGACCAATGATGCCTAAATAAATCCATCCAACAACATTGTTTATCAAAAACATTTGGTGCAGATACTAATTGGGCAGCTCTAGGCTACGGGTCAGTGGTGCGAATCCCAGGCAGGGGACTGTTGCTGTCTTGCCAGTGAGTGTGGCTGAGACTTGAACCCTGGGAGGAAGGGAAATCCCAGACACCAGCAGGCTTGGTTAGTACCTTTGGGCTGCACAGCTGACAGACTACTGAACAGAGACTTGACTCAACATATTTTGCCTCCCAGGCTAGTGTTTTCTCATCTTACCCCATGAAGGAGGTGGCAGGGTCAGACTGCTGGAGTTAGAACCTCAATTGTCCCCAGGTACTAGTGGTATGACCTTGGACATGTCTCTTACCTTGTCCTGCTCTGTTTCCCTGTCTTGGTAGTACTTACTTTATCAAGGTTGTTGTGAAGGACTGAAATAGTTAATGTCTGGAGGTAGCACCTGGTCCCAAGAACGTTCCATAAGTATTAGCAGCTGCAAGCTGAACCACTACTGATGCTTTTAATATGTGCATTTTCTTCAAAGGTCCAAAACGAAGAAGAGGACATTGAGGAGTATGCTAGGTACTGTAATCAAAGAGAAGCTTCAGAGAGATTTACCATGATAAATAATTCCACCACTTACTGATGAGGGCCCTAAGAGCTCAGAGGAGAGGCCTATTAATTCTGCTGCAAAGATCAGAGGAGACCTCACAAAAGGGTTGACAGTTGAGCTGGGCCATACAAAGCAAGTTGGAATACTCCTGCTTGGTTCGGTTCCTTCTTGGAAGAATCCTTTTAAGTTCAAAAGCTATTTTATTTATTGGGTGCTACTTTACAAGGGATAATCACAGCTACAGGCTCACTAGCTCATTATTATTTGAGTTCCGAAAAGGATATCTATTATTTACAACTTTTCCTCATCATTTACATAACCTGGGAGTTTTAAAAATAGATTTGTTTCACAGTGAATTTAGATCGAAACCGTTCTCACTTTGGCAGTCATTTACATCGAGAGATATTTATGTAATACATACAGTTAATCTGTTTCTCTAACTATTGGCTACAGGGGTTGGATTCCATTTATCTCCTCTCTGCAGGGTCTTTTGTTGTCCTTGAATACCACCTTGAATGTGTCTCTGTGCATATAACTGATTAATCATAAAAATGGTGACATTCCTTGGAGTAATTGGACATTATATAGAAAGCATCTGCTGTTCTTTCTCAAGCAAGAGGGGCAGGCAATCTACCAGTTAGCACAGACAGCTGTTCTCTTGGGAGGATTTGTGGGGAGGCTGTAGGCTGCCTTTGCTTGGGGATCTGCATACGCACACATCCCCACCTCCCACCCCCCACTCCTTCAGCACATGCCATTTTTCTGCTTTGTGCGGGGATGTTAGAAATGCTGTGATAACCTCAGCTGTGGCCTGTGTCTCAAGAGACCAGCTCGTTTACCTCTAAGTACAATTGCTACACACCGAAGGCCTCTTCTCACAGCACAACATTCTTCAACTCTGATTCTGTACTTTGTGGCACTGCCCAGAAAGGAATGTGGGAATAAGAAACAAGTAAAAACAACAACAACACTATAGCAAGGATGGAGTCGGGGCATTTTAATAATGCGCCTTGAAATCTTAGGTTCAGTTCCAGTAACTGATCCAAAGGTTGAAAGAACATAACCAGAAGGCATGTCCTGGTCATTGTCAAGTTTTGTCTGATTTTTTTGGTCTCCTAAACATCCCAAACCTATCCACTCTTCTCCTTCTCCCTCAGATCCTCATTCCAAGCCACATCATTGCCACTTGAACATCTGCTGCTCCCTCTAATTAGCCTCCACATGCCCATTTTTTACCCCACCCTCTGCTCTATTCTTCACACTGCAGCTCATGTGAACTTTCAGTATGCAAATCGGACCTTGCTATCTTCCTGTGTAGAGCCCATTAGTGCTTCCCATTATTCTTAGAAAAAAAAGGGCAAAATTGCTCTTTGCTCGAATCTCATAGCACTTGCTCCTTTGCCCACATAGCTTCAGCTACACTGAAGTTCTTTTGGCTCCTTCAACACCCCAAGTGCCTTCTGGCCTCAGGGCTTTTGCACTAGCTGTTCCTTTCAGCCTGAAATGCCCATTCAGAGTCCTCCTTGGCTAGTTCATTGTTTATATCTAAACCTAAGTGTCACCTCTTTTGAGGGTATTATCTCTCTCATCTCTATCTCTCTATATATACACAATACATTCACATTTATACACACACACAATTTTTTCTAAACTGAATAAAGTGCAGACCTAATGCTGCCCATTTATCTCCAATACTCCAGAGTGTATTTTCCTAAAAAAAAAAAAAAAGGCATTCTCTTACCAGATGAACATTTTTGACAATTGTAAACCAGGCAATTAACACTGACAAACTTCTGATAAGCCAGGCAATTAACACCAGCACAATCCTATTATCTAATCTACAGATTTGATTCAGATTTTGCTAATTTGCTACCAAAATTCTTCATAGCAGGATAGAACAGTTCAGGATTTGATCTGGGATCCTGCTTCTCTGGGTTTCTATAGTCTCTTTCATCTCCTTAACACTTTAGAAGGGTCCAGGCCAGTTATTTTGCCACATGTTCTTCAATTTGGGTTTGTCTGATGTATCTCACGATTAGGTTCAGATCAGGCATTCTTGGCAGGAGTACCGGAGGGGTGATGCTGTTCTCACCATTATGCCTCCTGTCGGGGCCACTTGTTGATTTACTTGATTAAGGTGGCGTCTGTCAGACTTCTCTACTGTCAAGTTATTGTTTATCTCTTGTGATTACTAAAGATCTTGTGAACGTTGAGAGTGCAGAATCATCCTATTTGTCATCATAGTTTTGCCTGCTGTTTTTACATCCAGTGATGTTTCTTGTTTGAAACGATTATTCCCAAAGCGGTTGCCAAATGGTGAATATGTTGCCCTATTTTAATTCTCTTCATGGCCGTTCTCAGTCTTTAAAAGTGTGATATGTATTATCTGTCTAGGATGTAAATGCTATAAAAACAGGTTCCCTACCTCTCTTGCTTACTGCTATATGTCTTCTGGCACCAGGAACAGTTTCTGACATGTAGAATGTAAATGTTTGTAAATATTTGATGATGAATGAGTGAGTAAATGGCTGCCTAGGGAAATATGACCTCGCATGATTTGGTTCCCTATGTCATCCCCATTGGCCTTTCTAGGCTCTTTAGCTCTGCTCTGGTCACTCTAGCCTTCCTTTGGTTCTTCCTCCTGTCTGTGTCCTAACTCACCACTGGACCTTTGCACATGCTAGTGTCCTGGCCTGGAACACTTTTTTTTTTTCCTGTTTCGTTATCATCTCTTATTCTCCTCCACAAGAATTGCTGACTTTAAGGAAAGAATAGCCACAGCTTCCAGGAAGCCTGTATTCCTGGGTTTTTCAAACCAGATTTATTTAAAAATAAACCTGGTAAGTATCTCAGAATTTTATGAACTGACTTGAAATTTTGCACACTTACTGAGAAGGAAAAAAATACTTGTACCAATGTTAAGTGTTTTGAAGCAGGCGTTGTCCCTTGTAAATTATCCAGCTGATCAGAATGTACGAAGAAGCAGCTTGGAGAGAACCACAAGACACTGCCTCTTCCTCAGTGAAATGCTAACTATTTTCTGTAAAGCAGAGGTGTCCTAGGCTCTCATTTCCCTCACGGCAATCCAAATTCCAGAGAAATGGAGTAAAAATACAAGCAAATTATATTTTGCACATGTCCTTTTATGAGTCATACACTATGGTACACATTATACGATTACATATGCACAGTAGTGTGTGGGGTAATACTTACAAATCCACACTCTATTCTCCCTGGCCATTGAGGAGATGTTCAAGGATAATTTTGACTATAGCCAATTTGGACCTTACTGACAGACTTTGGATGGTAACGCATCATAAGATGTGACTTTGCTGTGATAATTTTGACCTGATTAGCTAATTCATTAAATACAGAGTCTTGGTTTCTTGAAGAGATTGTGCCATCTGACAGCAGTTACTAGTATTTTTGAAGCAAGCTTCTCGTTTAACACATGTATAACAAGGTCCATCGGATAGGATTTCAAAGCTTTTCAAAGACAGCATGTGTTTTACCCTCATGGGCAAAGTTAAACGTGTATTGGCAGACTTAAAATAATATTTCATAACTTTAAAAATAACATCAAGATATTTATTTTGTACTAAGTGTGGCCAAAGAGCTCATTTTTAGGCTCACTAGGTGCTGTTCAAATGACGTTCTATGGCAGGGAATGTGGAACTCTTTCCCCAGATTTTTCTATGCAAAACACGTTAAGGCCTTGAGTGGATTTTATTGCCCTAAGAAGTGAGCCCCAAAGATAGATAATGGCTACTGAGTTTTCTGGCATTTCTCTCATTTCATTCACTGTTCTATAGCCAACAAGAGTTAAAGAATCAGTGGGTACCAGTTGAGACTGACTTGCCGTTTCACCTTGATCTTGATCACTTTGATCACAGGCATCATCATATTTTCTTTTAAAACTCTCTATTCAACTAGAACTCCATTTTTCATTTTAAGGGGAATTATTTCACCTCACCTGAAAGAAATAATATGTATCAATATTAAAGTTAGATAAGAACATCTGCAACCTAATTCTGCCATGTCAAGAGCTGGCTCCAGGTAGATGTAGCTTAGCTGTTCAGGGTGTTTCACTGGACCCACTGCCTGTATTCTCTGGTGATGTACTTGATGGTATGTATTCATGTGAGCAGACATGCACAGGCTTTACTTTCCAAAAAATAATCAGCCTAGAAATACAACATTCCTAACCAAGGACTTGTTTTTGGCAGTTCTTAAATCTGCAGAGGGAGGCAGGGAAGCTCTGTCCTGAAGTCAGGGAAAAGAAGAATTAGCACAAGGTATTGACAGTCTCAGATGTACTTGAATTAGGAATATTAACGGTTATTAGGGTCAGATTGAATAATATGCTTGTAGAATCTCTGATACCTTTGGAACCTTCAGGGCTCTTAGAACAGATCGACAACTTCCAATCCAGTCCAACATCCTTATTTTATTGTTTAGAGATATATTAGCATTTGTCAGTGGTTTTGCCTGGGAGCCCACAGTTGGGTGGGATGTACTGAGAAGGCAATGGGATTATGACTTATGACCTAGATTTCCTGGCTCCAGAACGTTCTGAGGGACAAGAGAAGTGAGAGGAAAGTGGGGAGGAAAGAGAAAGGAGAAGGGGAGAGAGAGATTTTAAGTATCATAAATGCCAAAGGAGGGCAATCAATAGTAATTGCCTAGCGAGGGCTGTAAATGAGGATCACTAGTTAGATAATGAGTTGCAGAAGGGGCTTGACTTGACCCAAGAAGAAGAATTAGGGCCCTGATCCTGACTACTCAGAGAGGGTTGGTATCACATCTTTGGGGCGGGTCATTCTCCAGGTGGACTGCGGGTCTGTCCTACCTCTCCAATAACTAGTGGTACTTTGTAAGCCACTCTTAGTGCGAGGAGCCCTTCCTGATCTGAGGTAGTGTGATGCACGGTGGACTAGTCATAGAAATGTTTTTGTTTCTTCCCTCCCCAACAACTGCAAAACCGGAACTGGATTGTTTTCTAGGTTTAGAATTGTGTTACTTGTAGTCTCATTATGCATGGGGCTTGTTGAAAATATGACCCGTCCTAGAAGTTGTCAGATTAAATGCTAACATCATGAATAATTGGACAAATAAGCATCCTTTTTCCAAAGTGAGGCCATTGTCCAGTAACTCCACATGTTTCTCCTTCCCACTGGCCCAAACCCAGCCTGGTCTGGCTTTGCCTGTAGGCTGCCTTCTCCTTTCCCCTTTCCTCGCCTCCCTTAGCTCTCATAGATTTTTGGGTTTTGTATGTATACTAATATATCCCTACATTCTAAATTCCATTTTATAAATTTGCTATTTTTTTTTTTTTTTTGAGACAGACTCTTACTCTGTCATTCAGGCTAGAGTACAGTGGGATCATCCTAGCTCACTGCAGCCTCAAACTCCTGAGCTCAAGCCATCCTCCTGCCTCAGCCTCCCAAGTAACTAGGTGTATAGGCACATGCCACTTGCTAATTTTTCTAATTTTTGTATAGACAGAGTCTCACTATGTTCCTCAGGCTGATCTTAAACTCCTGGCCTCAAGCCATCCTCCTGCCTTACTTGGCCTCCCAACATTTTGGGATTACAGGTGTGAGTCACTGCACTGGGCCATTTACTACTTCTTTACTGTGATGCTCAGAATGTGTCTGTCTATTTATTTATTTATAACCAACACCTAGATTTATTATCCTTTTTGTTTTTCATTAATTTATAATAGCTTAATTTTCTTTTCTCTTAGGTTTATTCTATTTTTTTCTACCTTTAAAGTTAAATGCTTAAGTATTTTATTTTTATTTTTGTTGATGAAAGTATTAAAGGCTCAGAGTTTGTTTCTAAATATGGCTGTGGCCCCTAATTATTGCTATTTAGTGCAGCCCAATATGCAGTACCTAATTGGTGACATATGGTGTCCCCTCTGTCATTTACTAAATCATAAAGGATTGCAGCTTAGATTTCCTTTCTGAACAAACATTCCTTAGGGGAGAGTTTTAAGATTTCTAGGTGGCAGTTTTTGTTGTTGTTGTTAAAACGTATTACCTAGTTTTAATGTGTTGTAGTTAGAGAATATGTCTTTCGATTATTAGGGTTTACTGGAGGTTCTTTCATGGCCTATTTTGTAATAAGTTTTTCTAAATGCTCCATTAATGTGTAACCCAAATATCTCTAAGATCTCCAGCCTGTTTCTGTTGTTAATATGCAATTAATTTTTTCTTTTAACATGTTGTCAAAATGGCTCAAGCCCTTATACCACAAACTGTGGGAAGGGCAGTGCCTCTCACAGATCCCCTGAGACTTTTTAGGTGCAGGGGTTTTTGCATCTCAGTCTACCTCTTATTCTGTGTCGCTGTTGTGGCTGACAGTGACCTCATCCGGGCTGTCGATCACAATGGGCTGAGTTACACTGCATCCTCGAGCCACCCTGTGATCTCAGTGGTTGCGCCCAGCAGAGATTTACTCCTGTTCTTGCTGCGTGTCTGTTAAGTTCTGGTGTATGCGAGAGTCCTGCCCCTTGTCTTCCTTACTTAGAGACTTAGCTGATGGCGTTATCACCATCTGGAAACCACTGATGGCAGCAGCAGGAGGAAGGCTCTAAGATGCTTCTTCCCAGAACTCATGTTCATATTTCATTAACCACAAAAAGGCACATGGAAGTGCTGAACTGAAAAGGGGGGGAGGTCTCACTCTCCTCTATGTGAATGTTAAAGAGGAAACACATACTGGTGAACACGAGGTCCGCTACACTTAAAAGCCCACCTCCCAGAGGAGCTGCCCTCTGTCAATGCATTTACCCTCACTAAATCCTGCCCCTTCTCCTTTATTCTCCCAAAGTACCACTAACCCAAGGCTCTTCTGCATGTCAGACTTTTAATCAAAGGATTGGGCATATCAGAAGATAATTATAGTATAAGGCCATAGACAACTTTTAAATTCAATGTCAGACATCAATGAGGCTCAGAATTTATGAGAATGAATGAGTCTCCATAGCAGGGAACTTCTCACTGGCTGCTCCTTTCCACATGCCTCTGTTCTTTGTCATGTTCTTGTTTGGGTGCTCTGGACAATAACTCTCATGATTTTCCCTTTTTTTTTGTTTTTTGAGACACAGTCTCACTATGTCACCCTCAGTAGAGTGCTGTGGCAGTCACAGCTCACAGCAACCTCAAACTCTACGGCTTAAGAGATTCTCTTGCCTCAGCCTCCTAAGTAGCTGGGACTATAGGCACCCACCACAACACCCGGCTATTTTTTTGTTGCAGTTATTGTTTGGCTGGCCTGGGCTGGTTTCGAACCTGCCAGCCCCAAAGTATGTGGCTGACACCGTAACCACTGCGCTACAGGCGCCAAACAGATTTTCCCATTTTTCTGTTGGTATACAACTTCTGATTTTTTGCTTACTTTTTTTATAGGGAAATTTATCCTTTTGTTTCATCATCTTCTCCCACACAAAGATTTGTGAGTGTTGACAAGGAAAACAGGAACTCACTTTTCATGTTTTAAGGGACCTAGCAAAATTTTTCTTAGACCAAAACATAAAAAGAAAGACCCAACAAAAATGATTCTTCTCCTAGAATGAAGAAATATTTTGCTGAAGAATTCATTTTTAGCTACAATTTCACCCTGCTCTAGATGCTTGTAGTGAAATTGCTTACTATAATGTAATTGTTCAATATACATCTTGCCACCCAAATATGTTAGATTCTTGAGTTTTTATTGTGAGATTATAGATAGCGAGGGATAATTTTAAGTCTAATTAATTAAAATATTCAGGTTCCTTCTATGCCCCTCAACCTCTTTTTTAGCCTTTTTAGTCTGTCAAAGACAAAAACATATTAGTCTAATCGATTATTGTTGTAATCTTGTCATCGTCTCACTGATTCTCAACAGTTCTTGCTATATATAAAATCAGAATAGTCAGTGTATACTAATAACAACAAATGAACACAAGACACATTGAGCACCTCTTGCAATTGCAGAAGTCAAACGTGACTTGGGTATTACAAATTTCATACAGTTTTTTCCTTTCTTAAAATGTGTATACCTTTTTTTGGCACCTTCTGTATAGAGCCCAATGCTGTGTTACTTTGTGTGAAATAGTTCAACGTATTTTCATTGCGGGATTTACTTTTTTCAAACATAAAAATAATCCTTGAACTATCCAGAGCTTTTAGCCTTGAATTTTATTGTCTCTGATATAAATATTATAATCCATAGTTTTTTACATTTGTTTTTTCCTGGTGTATATGTATCCAGCTAATTATTTGTAATCACATTAATACATATATCTCCTTATAAGTAGCCTAGAGGTGGATTTTATCTGACTCCCACACACATTCTGTCACGGCCAGTTCTTATTTGTGTCTTCACATCTCTGGCTGCAACACAGCACTGGAATCTGTCCCTGGCCTTGTCTCATCACTGATGCTGCACTCCTAAAACAGATGGAGCATGAGAGACACTCATAGGGGTCATATGTGTGTGAAATGGCTCTGGGCTCTCAAGAAACAGCTTCCACATCATATTGGGATGGTTGCAGAGTTTTCTGTAGGGTACAGACCCTAAGCCAGAAGGCAGGAGGTGGGGAAGTACAAAGCTTCCCCTTCTAGCTGATGAATGTTCTGTCATCCAAAAGGCTAAGACAAGTGCCTGTATCAGTCACTGTTTGTGCTTCTCTTTTCCATGTCATGGGTCTTGTGATGAGTCAATGTTCATCCATCATTCTGTCTCTAGGCTCATTGTCAGTCTTCATTTTTGGAGTTCTTGTGAGTGATGGTCTAATTTTGTGTGTGAGTCGACATTGGTTGTTAGTGAAAAGTTGGGGCAGGGTGAGTCATGGATCACTGGCCAGATAATGTCATTCTAAACTTGAATTTTATAAATTGTCATTATTTAAAAATTCTAGTTTTCTCTTATTGGATTTTTGTTTTTGTTTACGGGTAAGCCTCCTAAATGGTATTTAATTTATTTTAGAAGTTAAACAAGCTGTAGAAACTGGAGGTCTCATATACTGGGCCTTGGAATCGGATGAACCCAGATCCAGTGTTCAGCTCTGCCGCTTATGAGCTAGGTGATCTTGAGCGAGTTGCTGACACTTACTGGGTTGCAGTTTCTTTATCTACCCTGTTTCCCCAAAAATAAGAGATCCTCCGAAAATAAGACCTACTTACAGGAAAGATAAGACGTCCCCTGAAAATAAGACCTAGCGCATCTTTGGGAGCACACCTTAAAATAAGACACTGTCTTATTTTTGGGGAAACGGGGTATAAAATGAGGATAATAATTTCTACTCTAAAGAGTGGTAGTGAAGATCAGAGGCAATCTATGATGTGTTACCCAGGACTTGGTCTCTTTTGGTCTTACATGGATTTGAGCTGAATCACAATCAGAAGAATTCTTAGGGAGATAGAATCAGACCCAGGGAACTTGAATGAATCAAAGGTTATATTCAGGACAGCATCAAACCTTTTTATAATAGGGATGTTCTCCCTTTCTCCTGAATTGTGTTTTTATGAGCATCCTTGGTGGACCAATGATTTTCCCTACCTCTAAGCTGACATTATTTAAGCATTCATTCAAATTTTATTTTATTTTATTTTATTGTTGGGGATTCATTGAAGGTACAAGAAACCAGATTACATTTGTTAGGTAAAGTCCCTCTTATAATTGTGTCTTTCTCCCAAAATGTGTGTCACACACGAAGACCCCCACCCCTCTCCTTCCCTCCTTCTCCCTTTCTGCTCACTCCTTCCCCCAAACCCCACCATGTACTAGGTCATTCAACTTTTTTTTTAAAAGCAGACTGGGGATAAATAGATTCTCTTCATGTCCAAAATAACAAAAACACTAATAAGTAAGATTTTTCTCAACTAGGCAGCTTCTTGAAAAATATACAAAAAGTTTTAGAAGTTATATAATCAACTAAGTAACTTATCTCAGTACATAACACCATGTCATGTCTTATGGAGTTTAGAAATTTCCAGCTCTCATCCAATGACTACCTCTCTGACTCCCTCCTTTATACCATCAGTATTTCTCCTTTCTCCTGATGCAGTCTTTATGTGATGGGACAAAAGTCGTTATCCTCTATCTTCTTACTCCCCTGGCAGTTAAAGAGTCTGGTTTTGTGCACAAGGTTTCTTCCCTTCTGCTCTTGCTCCCTGTGGAAGAGGGGAAATGCCACTGGTGTGGTGGAAATGGAGGAAGCTAGACTGGGCTTGGGAGGAGAGGTGGGCAGGAGTGGGGTAAAGGAAGGAGAAGTCGTATGAGCTTTTACACTTGCAGATCAACACTGAGGTTGTCAGGAAGGAGTGAGAAGGAGGGAGGGGGAAGAGAAGTAGGAGTAAGGCAGAGCAGGCTAGGGCAGAGGAGATTTGGGGGGTGGGGAGGTTGAGGTTTAAAGAAAAAGGCATGTAGGTAGCTGTACATTTTATGTGCTGTGAATCAGAGAGGAAAGGGGGGATTTTAGAAAGCTCCCCCAGGGACTCTCTATTCTTCATAGTGTTTGAGAAATTCTAGAAAAGGATTTGAAATATTTTAAAACTATGTCCCATGACTGTGCCATCCCTCAGGGATAGACCCAGGTGTGTGACTGAGTTTTGATGTGCTCATATACTGTCAGATTGAAGTCTGGTCCTACTGGCCTAGGAAATAATTTTCTCTTCAGTTCATCATTATGTAAATCATTGCCCCAGTGCGGCCTGTGTGTTGGGAGGGTGTAATTCAGAGGGCATTCTTATTTTCTCCATTTCTTTGTTTGGGTGTCTCACTGTACCTTCCCTATGCTGACAAAAATTATCACTATCATGAAGCAGTCATCATAATTGGGACAGTGGGATAAAGCATTAGAAATGAAAACTCAACTCAATACTGTCTGAAATTTTAGAGATGAAAATCTTCAAACTCTTCCTGATGATAATTTCAAAATTCTGAAGACTTTCTGTATGTGATTCACAGTGCCTAAATTAAGAATTCATCCATTGTGAATACTCAGCCAACCCTCATCAGCCCCTCATACGTGCAAGCTGTTCTTCCAGGACTATGGAGGAAGGAAAAGTGGATCAGAACTTGGTCCCTCTGGGCTCTTGGCTTAAAAGGACAGATAAAACATGCATAATGCAAGGTGGAGGGTGCTAAATTCTGAAAGGGGGACAGATATTTGTTGACTTGGGGAATTCAGAAAATGAACATGTGAGTTGCTTTTTGAATAAGACAGGTGTCATCTCAGAGCCTCCTTCAACTTATTCCCCACCCTTGGTTTTCACAGGGCAGACCCCCAGTGATGCTGGTTCTCCTCCCCCCTCTCCTGTCAGCAGCTGGCACACTCCTCTTTGTTTCCCTTCAATTTGGTTCCCACCTCCTTGGGAGTGGCGATATAGGAGTCCTTTCTCCTCACCACCCTGACCCTCTAAACACCCCTCCCCTGCATCTACCCAAGCTCCCCTGGTCTGCACTCCCTGTGTCAGGTCAGAGAACCGGTCTGGCCCATAGGTACCAGTTGGCTGCCTCTCCATTTAGAGCAGTGTGGAGGTAGATGTTTTGGAGGGAGAAAGTGCTGGGCCAGCACTGGGTGGTCACACCTCCTTTCCCTAAGCCATTCCCTTGTCAGTTGTCCCAGACTCTTGCCAATTGCCCTTTCCCTTTCTGTATAGCTAAACTAACTTTCCCCATGAGTTCATATGGGCCATGCCCCCACCTGCTGCTTGGCTGGAGGTGACAATGGAGCTCCCACTCCAGCAGTGTGCTAGAGATAGGGTCTCCAGTGTGTATGGGAGAGGGAGGAGGTAGCAGGCCCGCCAGCAGACGTAGGCGGGAGGCACTGCTGAGGCCAGGCCCAGGCTTTCTAATTCTAGAGCTAAGAACAGACTGGTTTCCTTGACAACAGAGATGAAGTCTGCTCATCTGCTGCTGGGAGTGGGCTTTGTGTGTCTGTGGAAAGCACTGGGATGGGACTTGGGGACAAGAAAGGCAATCTCTTCTTTATGGTTACAGCAAGCCTTTTCTGAAAACTCGCCAGCTCTTACTGTATTATTAACAATATTAAATAAAATCCTCCCAGGTGGCACAGTGACATCAGTTATATAATCTGCAAACTGGGAATCCAGATATAGAATCTTCTCTTGCTTTCCACTGCACTGTCTCTTATCCTTGATGTATCTTACCAGACCTACACCTCCTTTTTGGTAACACATTTTAAAAATGTCAGCTGACGATGTACTCACCCTTACATATCTGGAAGGCTAAATCAAAAGCATTTCTTCCTTCCTCAACTAGCAATGATTTGTGTGGCCAGGCTGCCAGGAAAAAATTAAAACTTAGCACTTGATAAGCTGATGTTGGCTCCAACCTGCACTCGTCAGATGGCCTCCTCAGGAAAGGGTCTGAGATCCAAACCCTCATTCTCAGTGCAAAGCAGAAGACTCCCGTGAAAAGCAGGTCCATTCACTTTAACCACGAGGCCTGATTTCAGGGCAGCATGTCTTGGTAGAGGCGTGGTGTTTTATTCATGTGCCGCCGTCCCCTCCTATGCATTATTAAAGCCTCCTTAAAAAGCAGCCTAGGGATCACTGGGGAGAAGAGGGGGCAGCAGTGATTTCTCATCTCTCTGCAAGAAGCAACATCTGCTGCCAGAGAAACTCAGGGAAGAGATTCTGTACAATTGTAGCCTATGGCAAATCTAATGGAGATGGCCTTGGGACCCCAGACATATAAAAGTAGCCAATTTGTTCAAATGTGGCTAATCTGGGGGGCTCTGTGCCAATGCACTGAATTCTTGAATGCTAAATAACATAGATGGGAAATTGTGAGTGGGACTTACGTGCCAAGAGTGACTGTGATGAGATGGGAATTAATTAGCAGCAGAAGGCGGATTCCGGCAGATGTATGAACAGACAGATGGAGGCCAGAACCCCACACCATTTCCATTAGACATTTCAGTGACTCCTTCCCCTTGTGAAGTTCACAGCTCCAGGGCTCAGATTTAGTTCCTGCCTGTCTCCCTGCCTCCAATCACCAGGGGCGAGCTCTGGCATTCTAAAGCCCTCCACACAGTTCCTTTGTTTCCTCTATCTCCCCAAAGGAAAGGCACGGACTTCCCCAGGCAAACAGTGGGCTCAGCTGAGGGGAGGCTTCAGTTGGCTGAGCTCTTTGTCTTGAGGCAACCTCCCTGCCCTGGGACCTTGCTGCTCTGGCTTTAAGCAGACAGGGTCTTCCTCTCCATTCCCACCTCCCGTACCCCCAAGGGCCATCTGGGGATGGTTCAGAGAAATCCAGCACCAGGCCTCTGGGCTTTGTCTGGTTCTTTCTGCCCATCATGCAGAGCCCAGAATGCCAGTTTTGTGCCCTGACTTCTCTGTATGGTGTAAGGTTCAAATGTATACCCTGGGGTTGGGAAGAGCCTTCTGTTTCATAGGTACATGATCCCTGTTGGTTCAGATACTCATTGGATTCAAATGTTTCTCAATCAGAAATTCATTAATGACTTACTGTAAGCTGAGCATTGAGCAAGGTGTGCAGATCTGGATTTTTCCATTTAAGCTCTAGGTGGGAGTGTCACTGGCTACATCCAGCCGTGGTTTTGAGTTGGTTGACTAAATAATTTTGTAAACTGTGAAGGCTTCTTAATATATTTTTGGTACTTCATGGTTTGGTTGCAAACCACTAACTTTGTTCTACCTTCCTTCAGAATCACGGCTGGGTTCTGACCTGCTGGCTGTACCACTTCATCCTCTGCGCCACAGGAGAGGGGAGGGGGATGATTGAAAACATGACTGTGAACATCACCTTGGAACATTGGGTTCCACAGAATATCAGAAAGTTCATTTTTCCTGTTGTGCCTCTAAAATGAAGGATGGAAAATAACCAAAGAATTTTCCTTTAATGTCTTCTGGCACAAAGCCTGCTGCTTGTTGGAAGGTTTGGTTAATCCCAGCACTCTGGGAGGCTGAAACGGGTAGATTGCCTGAGCTCACAGGTTCGAGACCAGCCTGAGCAAGAGCAATACCCCCGGCTCTAAAAATAGCTGGGCATTGTGGTGGGTGCCTGTAGTCCCAGCTACTTGGGAGACTGAGGCAAGAGAATCGCTTGAGCCCAAGAGTTTGAGGTTGCTGTGAGCTGTGATGCCATGGCACTCTACCCAGATCAATGGAGTGAGACTCTGTCTCAAACAAACAACAACAACAACAAAAAAAAATTTAAGGATGGTTAGTGTAGCATGTACCTTCTGCCACACATGATACATGGGGGCTGACCATCTAGCAGGTGCACCTAATGGAGGCAGTGACCCCAGGGGACAACGAAAGCCAGCAGAGTTGAGCAGTGCATCTCTTTAGGGGTCAGAAGAGAAATTCATCTTTTCCCCAGAGGACCATTCTTAACACCTGCAAGAGATTGTGCAGTTACATGTGGTCAGTGGGCCTTGAGGAACGAGGGGACTAGCAGGTCTAAACAGTCATGTGTTACACTTCAGTCTGTGCTGTCACATTCACTAACCAGTTCTTCTATCAAGTACCCGTTATTGAACTCTCTTCTAGGTGCTGGGGGGGTATAGTGTTAAGCAAAATCACATTCTGCCCTCTTGGAAATTTCAGTCTGATGACAGGTGAAAGTCTGTTTTGGTTCTTTGCTGTTCTAAGGATTTCAGTAAAGAAGTTTTCACACACTGAGCTTTCCCCCAATCACATACGGTCTTTAAAGTTACTTTTGTTCCCTACCTCAGCGTCAGTCTTTTGCTCATATCTCCTTTTCCCCTAAAGAAGAAGCAATCCTGAGGCAGCGGTAGGTGTGGATGGTGGAATGGGCAGCCTGTCCAGCCAGGGTGGTCCTGGGCAGACCCTGAGTAAGCTGATGTTCCTCTTCCCTCCTCCTTTGGTGCACCAGCAATCTCTAAGTACCCTTTTCCCCACCTGCCCAGGTGTCCAGAACCCCTCAGAAGGCAAAGTAGGAAAGCTTGCTCCCCTCCAGTGTGTCTTCCTAAGTATGGTGTGTTCTCTTTGGGTTTTCTGTCTCCCTGATGTCTGCCAAGCACCAGGAAGAAAGCTCTCTCATTAGGTCACACTGATGTAGGAAGGATTAACGAACACAGTCATGTGTCGCTTAATGATGGGGTCATGTTCAGAGCAATGTCTCTTTAGGTGACTTCATTGTTGTGTGAACACCATAAAGTATACTGACACGAACCTAGATGGTCAGCCTACTACATACCTAGGCTACAGGCTTACAAACCCTGTGGCTTCTTGTCTGTATACCTGTATATCATCTTACTGTCCTGAATACTGTAGATGATTGTCACACAGTAGTAAATATTTGTGTATCTAAACATAGAAAAGGCACAGTAAAAATAGGGTGTTATCATCTTATGGGGTCACCATCGTATATACCTGGTCTATTATTGACTGAATCACCATTATGGAGATTATGACTGTACCTGCTCTACTCTCCCAGGAGCACTGACTTTTATAAAGAGGAGACATATGAGCCAAATAAATCTCCAAATGATTGCACTTTAGGCAAAGAAGAGTTGGGGAGGATGTGTAAGTAGCCTGGGAGACCACTCCATTCGCACAGGAGGGAAGAGATGAGCTATTTCACAGACACTATCCCAGGGCTGCAGTTTGGGAACAAAATAAGATTCATTTTCTTGACACTATCTTTCACCACTTACAAAATGGTAACTATTGCCTGTGGGACTCTTGAGAAATTACGAAGTGTTAATTAGCAGAAGCAGTGTGTATTTAAAATATATGGCATGTTTAAATAACTATTAAATTAAACCTACTTTGCAGAGTTGAGAAACCATCTGGTCCAAAAATCTGAGGACTAGAATTTTGCTGCATGTTTTAAAATAAATTTTTACATGTTTCTGGAAATGGTCACTTTGTATCACATTTATTTCTTTAGATACAGGAGCAGAGTCTGGGAAGCAGGCAATGGGCTCTTCTGGTTGAGGTACCTTCATCTTCTATAGGAGGCTTAAAAGTGGTGTTCAACCTTTTTTTTTTTCCTCTGCTGCATATTGGAAGAATGAGAGTTGTCTTGGACTATACATTAAATACACAAACACTAATGAAAGCCGATTAGCAAAACAAAGGTTGCTGGGTGCTTTTCATGATATCCCACATTACAAATTTAAAAAGTCCTCACAAAATCAGCATGCAGCCCGTAGGCTGCAGGTTGGACACCCCTCTACTCCTAATTCCCAGAGGGCATGTGTAAAAAGTGAAAGGACTAGAACTACCTCTGTGGTTGTGCCTTAGAAGTCAGTCACACACAGTAGAACCTCATAGTTGGCCGCCTCTCTACACTGACTACCTGCTTAAGTTGATCTGCTTTTTATAGATTGGACATGTACCACATGTACCTATCAGTACAGTAGGCCCAGTTTCTTATGGAGACCACCTCTGTATGTTGACCAGTTTGTTACAGTCCCTTGGGTGGTCAACTTGCAGAGGTTCAAAATCGTTGACCCTAGTGACTTTCAAGTCCTTTGGATTAAAAGTAAAAAGGAAGTATTTCCTGCCATTTTGTAGGGGTGTAGAGGGCAGAAACCATGAAAACTAGTCCATTCTCTGACAACTAGGTATTAGTATGTTTGTTTTTGGACAAATCACACCCCTGTTGGCCTTAGTTTTTTATAGGTTTAATGAAGAGGTGGTGGAGGTTGGGCCATGTACGCGCATTAGTCAGGGTCTAACAAGCAAAACAGAAACTTCTTCAAGTGTGTCAGCAGGGAATTTAAGGCAGGAAGTTTACACAGGTAATGGAGGAGCTGAAAACTAACAAATAAACTTGATGATGTTGCCCAGGGATTAGCCACAGCAGGAAGCCACTTGCACCCCAGGCTCTCGGGAGAAAGGGAGTAGGTGGGTTAGTCTGGCTCAGGGGCCACCATCATTCTGGAAGCTGGATCATGTGAGCCTCTCTGAATGCTGGGCCCATGGAAGAGACAACTCCTGAGATGGAGTGTGAGAGGAAACACACTACTGTGCCCCCCCTCCCCCCCACCACCACACACACACACCATCTTGGGCTAGTGCCTTCCATTTCCCTATCCGGCAGGGAGCCAGCTGACATGGAAGCCCACAGAGGTTCCATTTGAAATCACTCTGCCTCACAGTGAGAGCTAGAAGCCTGACTTATCCCTAAGAGTTTGATGACAACAGGCCCAAATGGTCTTTAAAGAGACTCCCCTTCCCCACCATCAGAAATGAACATTGCCAAGGTGCACCTACCTTTTTTTGCCCTGGACTTGCCCACATGGGAAGAAGACAAGGCAAGTGTGTCTGTGTGAGGGGGAGGAGAGGGAGGTGTAGGAGCGGAGAGGATGAGGAACGGGGACAGGAGAGGGATTGGGTTTATGGGTAGATAGGGACAGATGAGGCCAAACCCAAAGGCACAGAGGGCAAAGAGCTGGGAATGATACAGTCTGTGCAAAAAGATGGGTCCTATCATAAAACAACTCACAATAGGACAGTGTCTACAGTGGATTTTTCTGGAAATTGAAGGTATATTCACACACAGTACCTTTGTCTTAGAGTGTCTTTAATCGACACCTGTCATGCTGGATTTATTTGGTATCTACTCACCTAGTGTACCTCCTCTACCTCAGGGAGGGCAGGCGACATTAGCAGGCATGCTCTGATGTCAGGCCAAGACAGACTCCTCACGTGAGCTTCTCAGCCTGATGGAAGTTGAGGTGTGGACTGACCCCCTTCTCTGGGCTTCAGGTCTCTTATGAGCAGAGGGAGGGGCCTGTACACATCTAAGGGCCTTCTCGGCTCTGGGATTCTGGCATCCAGCCCAGACCCTGGCAGACAGGTACAGGAAATGGCCCTTTAAGCCACATCAGATGTGATCACACGCTGGGTAACTGTCATGCTCACACACGGCCACATCCCATGAGGTCCAGACTGAGAGTGCTGCTGTGGGCTCAAAGATGGACTGAGGTGACCAGCAGAAGCTCTTTGTAATGACTCCAGGGCTGTACTTGACTTTCTTGAGTGTGAAATGGGGAGGACATAGAACACAGAAATATTTCTTTTTTTTTTTTTGAACACAGAAATATTTCTTACAAATCTCCTTTCCTTTGCCACCCTCTGCCCTTGAACCTCACAAAACTTTTTCTCTCTCAACACAAAGCCCTAAAAATACATATTCTTTCTTGAAGGTCCCATCCTCTGTTCTCTTGGTTCAAAGATCAAAAGAGCAGTGAAGTAAGGCAGGCTTTTCTTGGAGTTCAGGAAGGAAAAGGGTCTTGGGGGTGTGGAAAACTGGGAATACTCAATGCATGAATCATTTTTGTCCTGACTCATATGCAGAGATGAGTAACAGCAGGAAAGGAAGGCGGTCTGGTGATGAATGAGAGGCACTAGGGTTGGGGAGAGGGAGTTGGGTGTTGGAGAATGGAAAGATCTGGATGGGGAGGAGGAAAGGTCTGGCCTGAGCCTAGCCACAGAGGCAGGGTCACTTAGTGGGGAGCATGGGGATGGAAAAGGGGGTTCCATTTGACTGGAGTGTTGCATGTAGAAGAAGAGTAGGAGATGATTTTTTATTTTTTTTTTGAGACAGAGTCTCACTATGTTGTCCTTGGTAGAGTGCCGTGGCATCACAGCTCATAGCAATCTCAAAATCTTGGGCTTAAGTGATTCTCTTGCTTCAGTCTCCCAAGCTGGAACTACAGGCACCCACCACAACACCTGGCTATTTTTTTGTTGAGGTTATTATTGTTGATTTTAACTGGCTCTGGCCAGGCTCGAACCCGCCAGCCTCAGTGCATGTGACTGGCACTGTCAGCACTGTGCTACGGGCACCAAGCCAGGAGATGATGTCTTAATGGTGGCTTAATGAAAGCCAAGATGACTTTATCCTGCTATCCCAAAGGAAATGGCATGATGTCAGTTTCCTTGCCCTGAGTCCATGGCAGATACTGGAAATCAATGCTAACATTTTTCCCAACAGAGTGCAAAGAAGTACTCAGGGACCCAAAAAACTCTAAGGGACCTGCTACTGATTGTTGGGAGTTGGTAGCTGATTTAAAGCTTTGTGATCATTTTGGCTATGGACTAGAAGTCACGGATGGTTTTTATGAAGCATTTTAGAAATATAACCATATATGTTGACTAGATTACAGTGGAAAAATGCAGTGAGAATTCAGGCTGATCGACATCTGTATCTCCTGCCCATTCCTGCATTGGATTTAGTGAGCCAGCTTTTTTTCTTTTCTCTCTTTTTTTTTTCTTTTTTCCTAATTAGGCTCTGTTAGTGGGAAAAGCTACCCCCTCCCCACTCATCCTGGGGCATTTGTGCCAGTGGCCTCTCCTCTCTGGTCTACCAAACTAAGCTTCTCAGTAGCTGGTCACTTAGAGCCCAGGTTATGTTAAAGTCAAATCCTTGTCTCCTTTCTAGATCAAGTGTTTTTTACCCAATAAAAACACTAAGACCAAAGTCCTGATTTGTAAATTTCCATCAAGTTTTTTTGAAATTAGGAAATTGGGATTCTGCCACCAAATTTACATTCTACTAGGAATTGTTCTGGGCCCTTCATAAGCCAGGGATGAGGAAATCTTTTTTGTTTTTTCCTGGCCATAATGATGAGACCACTTCTTGGTTGACCCTGTTAGGGAGTGATGAACTGAGGCAGTCAAAACCCATTAGCATTGCCTGGGTGAGCTGCTGTTCAGTTCCGAAGCATTGATTGAGCCCAGGGACAAGTGCCGCTAAAGGTCAGTGACTCGCATCCACTCTCTATCCTGCAGCTGCCAGCTGGGCTCTCACACACTGTCACAGTGGTCCAGCCTTGTGCGTTATGGGAGCTACAACCTCTGCCCCTTTGTTCTAGTGGTTCCGTTTCTCATTGTGGTGCTGCTGCTGCTGATCTGCTCCCAAACTCTCCCTGCTCAAAGTGTGGTCTGTGGACCAGCAGCATCAGCATCATGGAGAGCCTTTGAGAAACGCAGAATCTTAGCCCTCACCCAGACCTGCTGAATCAAAATCTGTAGGTTAGCAAGAGCCTCAGGTGGTTTTGTATGCACATTAATACCGGAGAAATGCCCTAATAGCTCTGGAGGCCAGAAATCCAAAATCATGGTGTTAGCAGGGCTGTGCTTCCTCCCAGGGCTTTCAGGGAGAATCCTTCTTAGCTTCCTGGGAGCACAAGAGTTCTTTGGCTTGTGACTGCATCACTCCAATCTTTGCCTCATAGTCACATGGCCTTCTCCACTGTGTCTGTGACATATAAAAATACCTGTGGGGGATTTGGGGTTCACTTGAATAATCCAGGATGATCTAGAGATTCTTAACTTTATTACATCTATAAAGATCCATTTTTCCAAATAAGGTCCCATTCACAGGTTCTGGGAATTAGGACATGTACATATTTGTGGGGGGCCACTATTCAACCCACTGCAGACTCCTTAGAGCAGTGGTTCTCAATCTTCCTAATGCCGCAACCCACAGTTACAGTGGGTTGTGACCCACAGGTTGAGAACCGCTGCATTCCCAGACAGTGTTCTTCCCAGCCACTTGCCAGTGACCACCTTCTTTAGGAGTCTAGCCTGGTTTTCTGATTTACCCCACTGCAAACTTCCAGATAAGATCAGCACTATTGAACACTTCCTCTCTGGCATTGTCCTACTTGTTTTACATGGATGAACCCATTCAGTTGCAACAGCCCCTTGGGGTAGCTACCATAATTGCCACTCTACTTTATAGATGAGGAAACAGGTACAGTGTGGTTAAGCAACCTGCCTAAGGTCTCACAGCTAGCAAAGGTGAAGGGGCTATAGATCAAGCAGTCTGTGTAGTCTTTGTTCTTTACCATTATGTAATTATGCTTCTAAAATCATGAAGGGTTTAAAAGGTTGTCTTCCAGGTGGGAAGGGGAGGAGGTGGAAGAGAGAGATGGTATCAAGAGCCTTTGTCCCTCTTCCTGGGAGGCTTAGCCACAAGGAAGGCCAAGATATAGTGTGGGCAGCTATCCTGCCCCACCCGGACTGTGTGGAGTTTGGGGGGTGTGTGTCCCCAGATATTAGCATGTGGAGGCTTTGAGTGTGTCCACTCACCAATGAGTGGCTGGCACCTAGTACAATGCCCTGCATCTGTGTCAGAGGAGTGTGTGCATGGTCAGGGCCATCAACAGCCCTGAGTCCTACAGCCCCAAGAGGTGGTCCACCCAAAACAAAAGCAGAGAGCCCAGCAGTGGGGCACAGAGCCACAGAGAGATGGGGAGATGACACCAGGCTTCCTTGTAGTATAAGCAGGTGATCAGTCCAGTGAGCCACACGGGGTGCTTGAGGTCTGGAGGGCCCAGGCACGTAGAGCATTTTTGGGGGTCAGATTGGGGCTGGAGGACAGAGACATTATGCCCTGGATAGCTGTGTGGCTTCATTAGGAAGCTGGCTGCTGGGTCAAGGTCTGAATTCCTCCTGAAGAGGTCACCCACAAATGCAAGTGGGACATTTCTTAGGATGAGGCTACTACTATGGTCACTATTTAAAAATGAGGTACACAGCAGTGGAGGGACTTGCCCAAGTCACACAGCTGCTTGGCCCCTCGCCCTTCAGCACAAGGTGGGCTCTGGAAGGGCAGGCTCTTGGCAGGTTAGTGCCCAGCACGGTGCCTCCACAGAGCAGGAACTTAAAAGTATATGTATTTATTCCACCCTAACCCCATTTTCATGTAACACTGTGTAGGTATACATTTCTGTGGGACAGCTTTTAAGGGCTAAATGCCACCTGGGTATTCATTGTCAAAGCCATTAGATGGATATTTAATGTGGCCCATCACACAGCTTTTGAGGGCTAAATGCCACCTGGGTGTTCATTGTCAAAGTCATTAGATGGATATTTAATGTGGCCCATCACTTGGCACTTTTGGTCTATACCCTCCCTTGGGCTAATATATTCCCTTTGTTTATTAGCCAGTATGTGGAGCCTCATCGAATTTGGGCTGTAAGAGGTGGGGTCTCCTCTTGCATTTACTCTCTTTATCGCCTTCATGATTTTTGGCCTTGGTTTGCAGGCCTTTTCCACCTTTTTTTCCTCCCAGACCAGAAAAATTTCACCCCTTAATTTAAGTTCCAAGCTCAAAGAAGCTCTTTCTGAGGCACAAGTCTGTCAGGAGATGGCTGGGCACACCTTTTTTAGCTGTAATAAATGACTGGGTCAAAGGGGCCAGGGAATTAGTTGGAAAGACCTGCAACCCCAATCCCAGCATTCTCATCAGCAATGCAGGCAGCATTGTCACTTGTACTGGAGGCTCCAGATTACCTGCTTAGATGGGAAAGTAGAGCCCACTGTTTAAAGCACATATCACCTAAAAATCTACCTGTGTCTTTAGCACAGAAATTCAGCAGCAGACACAATCTGCCTAATTTTATTAAGCTCACCTTCACAGATTCATTAGCATTCTCTTGAGAACATTTGACGGGACAGTCAGCCCAGATGCATACTTGCTGGCAAGGTTGAAAACAGACTGTGATTAAAAAAAAAAAAAATTCCATTGTTGCAATGTCAATAAACCATATGAGGAATGACTTAATAGTAGCACCTAACATTTATCGAGTCTTTACTATTTGTCAGGCCCTGTGCAAATCTTGTGTTTTCATGTATTACCTTATATCATCTTTTAAGGAGAGACTGTTCTTCTCTACATTGTGTAGATGAAGAAACTGAGGTTTAGGAAAGTTAAGTAACTTGTTCAAGGTCACACAACCAGAGAGATGCAGAGCTGGGATTCAATCCTAGTTGCTTAATACCATCCAGAGCCTGGATTCTTGGCCCTGATGCTGCATGGTGGAGCCAGTTCTCTGCGTCCTTTTGTAGTGAGATGGTTAGGACTCCTATTGAGTTCTTTGCCCCTCCCCACCAGAGTTGTTAGTTTTCTCTGATCTCTCTACTCAAAACTTTTGGAAGATACAGGAAAGAATCAAATGGCAGATGTGGGAAGGTTCTTGGAGAAAGGATATAGGGGATGGGAGCTAGCACTGGTTGAGCACTTACTATCCACCAAGCCTTCTGGAGCCTCTCTCACCACTCTGGTTTCCATGCTTAGCCTATCAGAAATCCAGGTGATGAAAAAATAAAAAATTAAAAAATTAAAAATTAAAAATAGAATTAAAAAAAAAAGAAATCCAGGTGGTGGATTTGTCTCCACTGTTACCTCACCTTATTGTCTTTTAAGCCTTGCCTTGGCTTTCTCATCTTAGACTGGCCTTGCCTTATGACATGATGCATCTGCTTTACAGAAGAGGAAGATGCCTCCTCAGCAGATGCACTGAGGTGTACATGGATGTACACTGGGTGAAAACTTGTGTGGGAGCCATGGACATCCATGTATCTTGTTGTCGTAGGTGTCAGGACACTGTTCTGGGCAGAGGCAGGGATTGACGCCCGACCAATCTAGCCTACTGATAAATCCTGAATCAGGGTGTCAAGGGGCTCTCTTCAAGCCCTCCTGGCTTGTTTCTCTGTTTCATCCCTTGGTTTCCTGCCGCAGTAGATGACATGCCACCTGCTATATGAAAGTCCCAAAGTTAGTGACACTCACTTCTAAAATTGAGTTCCTATACTTCATAAATTCTGAGACACACATTTCCACTCCACACATTTTAACATCTTTGAAATTAGGATGTATCCTCTCCAATACATGATGACTTATAATTGGCAATTATTTTTTTCTTTCTTGGTAATATTTAAAATAATTGGCATGCTGATCAATCAAGGGTGTCTTACATTTGAAGAAATGCAGTCATGCCAATACTCACTTTATTTTTATTCCTCTATTAATTCAACACCTGGGCTTGTATCTCTCTGTCTTCACTTCTGAGACCTACATCAAAGACAGGTCTTCCTTGTGCTCACCTGTGTGACTCACCTCTTGTGTCATTTCTTCAAGCAGGAAATGTCCTAGGAGTCAGGGTCTCTGATAGCCCTCAAAAAAAATTTTTTTTAATAGAAATAGAGTCTCACTTTGTCACCCTCAGTAGAGTGCTGTGATGGTCACAGCTCACAACAACCTCCAGCTCTTGGGTTTAGGCGATTCTCATGCCTCAGCCTCCCGAGTAGCTGGAACTACAGGCACCTGCCACAACGCCTGGCTAAGATAGCACTCAAATTGTTATCATGATGTTTATCTTTTATATTCTGTTTCCTCTGTCTCATTAATAGTTTTATGCCATCTCAGGAAGTTGTGAATTAGAGGGTCATATTTTAAGAATCGTGGGCTCATTTAAGTATTTATTTCCTTGAGTCTGGTGTTCATAGCCCAGTCATTCCACCATCCAGAAATGAGTTTGATTGAACTTTGTGTTCTATAAAAGAATACCCATTTTGTAACCCGTTGGGCCTGTTACCTTGGTAGTTGTTCTTTATGTGTCTGATCTTCAGTGAACTGATGATTAAGGTAATTTGCTTTGGACGTAATGTGCAGAAATTTCCTGGAGGTATTAAAAATCATTATTAATTATGTGTGCACCACACTTGATTTCCAGAAAACATGGGGCTTTCTCATCACCTTTTGCTAGAAGCTATTTTCCCTGAAGGTTGTATCTTAGGGGACTTTATTTTATTTATATTACTTTATTTTGCCTTATTTATTATACAGAAAAGGAAAAACAATTAGAAGTGTCTTGAGAAAAGACACTTCAGAGGAAGATAAATGATATAGAAGACTGAAAGGAGGGATTTACTTCTTGTAAATCTGCTATAACCAGAAGAAAAATATAAGCAAACTTGTTTCTTTCATATGTGTAGTTCAAACAGATTTGGTTTCTAAGGAATAGGAGAAGACAGTCATGAGGAGGGACCAGAATAAGAGAAGAGGTTTGAGGTGAAAATGGACATACAGTAAGTCTCCAAAAAGATAAATTGTTCAAGATCTGAATTAAAATCCACAATAAGTCTGTGGAATTAAAATTAGCAAAGTAGAAAATAGCGATGACAAACTGTCAGAATGTAAGGAAAATGTCAGTGATAAAACTAGTGAGAAGGAACATGATAAATTTAGAGCACAGAGATTTAACACATGGGTAATTGGTGATCCCGAAGGAGACACGAGCTTAAGTGGAGTAGAATTAAGGGAACTGACTTGACCTAAAGCAAAGGTGGCAATATTTTTTTTCAGGATAGGCAACCTGCTGCAATAACCACCTCAGAAACACCAATCACGTGCTCAGTGGGCTGCCTTCAGTGACACAGGTTCCTTCCATTTGGTGGCTACTTCATTCCCGAGGGCCCGGCAGTTTCTGCTGGATCCTCTGCCTCCAACAGGGAGGTTTGAAGGAGAGCAGAGAAGGCATCTCTGCTCTTAATTGCTTAGGCTGCAGGTGATGCCCACATGTCTGCTTAAATTCTGTGGGTCCTCTCCAGAGAGAGGGGGGCTGGGCAGCACGTAGAATAACCTCTGACATATGGATATGCAAACATGCGTGCAGGAAAATACAGAGATTGAAATACAGGCAGCCTGCTAGTTACAGACATCCAACTTACATACAGTTCACACTTAAGAATGGAGGCTATGCCTGGCGCAGTGGCTCACGCCTGTAATCCTAGCACTCTGGGAGGCCAAGGCAGGTAGAATAGCTTGAGCTTATGAGTTTAAGACCAGCCTGAACAAAAGCGAGACCCCGTCTATACTATAAAATAGAAAAACTGAAGCGAGAGGATTGCTTGAGCCCAAGAGTTTGAGTTTGCTATGAGCTGTGACACCACAATATTTTATACAGGGTGACAGTTTAAGACTCTGTCTCAAAAAAAAAAAATGGAGGCTATTACTGGTAATAGGTAAATGCACACATTCCAACTTACATACAAATTTAGCTTAAAAACAAAACTACAGGGCCTATCTTGTTCACAACCTGGGGACTGCCTGTAGCTCATTCCTTAATATCTCCATGATACAATTCAAATCATACGGAAATGTTTAGCAGAGGAGTGGAAAGTCAATAACGTATTAATAGCTCCTGTTTGCATCATCTTGTTCCAGACACCCCATGACAGCCTGAGCCTCCCTGTTCAGGCTTTTGGGATGTCTCCATATGGAGGTTCCTGAGGGTAGCAGTTCCCCTTGAGAGCCTTTATACCCTCCCACCTCTAACCTGTTCTTTCCAGTTCTCATCATCTTTTTCTAGGCCTACTAACTTTCCCCTTCCCCTCCCTCACACCAGCACACCCAAATCTCATTTGAGTTGTAAATTTTCACAGCTTCCCCAGTCTGGAGAAGGAAGGAATGGTGTCAGATCACCCTCTACTTTAGATGCAAGGTGTTCTTATATTCTCTTGTGCACAATCAGTGGGGAAAATCCCCCCCCTCCCCAAAGTGGTTGGGTGTAGGGGCTCACATCTGTAATCCTAGCACTCTGGGAGGCCAAGGCAGGTAGACTGCTTGAGCTTAGGAGTTCAAGACCAGCCTGAGGAAGAGAGAAACCCCATCTCTACTAAAAATAGAAAAACTAGCTGGGCATCAATGGAGGTGGCTGTAATCCCAGCTTGGGAGGCTGAGGCAGGAGGATCTCTTGAGCCCAAGAGTTTGAGATTGCTGTAAGCTAAGATGCCATGGCACTCTACCCAGGGTGACAGAGTGAGACTCTGTCTCAAAAAAAAAAAAAGAAAAAGAAAAAGAACCCCCCCCAAACAAAACTAACAAATCAACTTCAACCTTAATTGCTAAAAGAGCATGCATTTGCACCTCCTGTGGCCTAGGATATGGTTTATTCTAGTAGCGACAGAGGGCCACTTCGTATAAAAGCTGTTTCCTAGACTTCTGGTTGAGGGTGGCATGGAGACAAGAGTAGGCCTGCCACATGGTTTAGTGGGTTATGCTTCACTCCCTGTTGAAGGACAGATGCTCTCAGATTGGGTCAAAAAGGAACATCAGCTGTTTTATGTTTGAATTAGATCCAGGTAAAACTTTTCAAAATGTAGATCCATTGACATTAGATACAATCTTGCCTGAAGGCAAAAGGCAGGCAGGGTGATTGCTTAAAAGTATCCGAGTCTGGATTCCAGGACAGCTTGAGGTATGGAACAGTGAATCAGAGGACCAGTCAGCTCAATTAGACAGCCTTTGTGATGAGCTTTTATCTGGATGGTCTCCAAGTTTGGCTGACCTTTTCACTGAAGGCCCCGAGTCTGTGAAGGCTAAGCCCAGCCGTGCTGCACTGTCAGCATCGTCTCTGCATCCCCAGGGCTTCCCCATGCCCCCATTTCACCGTCATGAAGGCATAGATAGATGCTGACTGTGACCAATGGCACAGGTTTCTGAAGCCCAGCGCTGGAGCCCTGAGGGGAGCCAGCAGCATCT
The DNA here is from genome assembly GCF_027406575.1 of Nycticebus coucang. Classification (NCBI taxonomy): domain Eukaryota; kingdom Metazoa; phylum Chordata; class Mammalia; order Primates; family Lorisidae; genus Nycticebus; species Nycticebus coucang. Next base: position 69,476,444 of record NC_069783.1, on the reverse strand, counting down.
TCTTTTTCTAAAAGCACAGCTCACCTGTCAGAGTGCATCCCAGAGGCATCTACTCTGCCCCTTGCTATCTAATCTCCATCTTCTTGTTGGGAAAGAGCTAAGTTCTGAGCCCCACATGCCAGAAACAGGAGCAGAATCATCTTTCCAGATGTGGCTGAATCCTCAGCACCTTTTGCCAGGAATGTAGAACCTGAGCTCTGGGCTTTGGTCATTTGCTGATTTCCATTCCCCTCCTTCCTACCAGGCCTTTGGCATCCACTCATCTTCATTTGAATGAGGGGAGGAGAGTATGTGAAGTCAAAAGAGAACAGGGTCTGGAACCAGATGGGTTTAAACCCAGGCTCTGCCCTTCACCAGCTCTGTAGCCTGGACCAAGTCAATCAGTTTCCTGGAGCCTCAGTTTCCTCACCTGAACAATCAGGATGCTGGGGCCTTCACTGCAGGGTTGGGGAGAAGGGCCCAGCACAGCACTGGGAGGCCACTGGGGTTGCACAACTTTTGTTGATTGAATAATGTCTTTCTTCAAGGCCTAACTCAGAACCTTGGGCCTCATAAATGTGGACCCAGGATTTCATAAGCATTGAACACATTCATTTCACATCACACTGGCATTCCTTGTTAGCACCTTGTATTGTGTTTGCCTTAACAGCTGATTACCTATTTGTGCGTATAGGGCTGTACCTATGTATATTTCACTGGCATTCATGTTTTTCATGAATACAAACATGACTGTGTGTATAGGGCAGCAGATAGGGCCTTGTCTTATGTCTCCCAAGTATCTTCCCTTTCACGCCCAATTTCAATTCTTTCTCACTTTTGGGCACCAGAGGATACTTGACAAGTAACTGTGTTTATCTAGAGAGAGAGAATCAGATTCTAAGTCTGTAAGAAAGAATGCTGGGACCATTTATTACATACAGTCCAATTCCTGGGTAGCAGGAGAATGGAAAAATTACCCAATAACTCTTAGGTTAGAATTCACTGGACTTTGCTAGCAAAGTATGCATCGGGGTGACCAGAAATAAGCACTTCTTGGGCCTGCAGGAGTCAGAGGGTTGAAGGGTTCTTTCAGCCCCAGCGGGTTCCTGGAGATGGACATAGAGATACTTTCCCTTCACTCACCTGCCACCTTCTCCCTTTCTTCTTTTAAGCTATTTTTGACCTAGATGATCACAGCAGTTAATATCTAATGTAGAACTTTGGAAAAGTCAGAAGTGTGTGAAGAGAGGCTGATAAGATTCCCTCATAATCCCACCTCCCAGAGGCTTAAGCTTTCTCTATCTGAATGCCCCAGGCAGGGCGTGACCCTGCTCCTGTTCAACTGCCTCCACCTATTCTGCAAAGTAGCAGCAGCACAGTCACGATGTCTCCTCTCTCATTATGGGAGACTCTTTCGGTGATCGGTAAGTTTGGGTTCTGACTTCAAGCCTAAGGTTTGGATCAAATGCTACATTGTCCTTGCCCAGAGCTGACCTATGGGGCCTGAGCCTAGGGCTTTCAGAGGCTGGCACTGCCAAGGGGGTCCTTGGCCATGGCCAGCAGCTGGGAAATGGCAGCTTGCACTGTCTTTCCACCTTGGGCTCTGGGTGCTGAGTGATACAGACGGTCTATTCCTGTTGGACACCCCACACTGAAGTGGCACCTACATCCTTTAAGGGCACTCAGAGCTTAAGCAGATTTTAACAAAAAGTCAGACAACTTGGGCATCTGTTACTCCCCTTATAGACCTTTCATTCCTTTTATAGCCACCAGGAATCATCCGTAGAAATGCGATTTCATACTCCGGTGGTTACATGAACTGGTCTTCAGTGGGACAGGGAAGACAATGCTCTGTGACAGCAAGCATGTTTCATGATTTGCAAGCCCCAGCTCTCCTCCTACGAGGGTCTGTGTTGAGGAGGGTCAGGTGTGTGAGAAGGCAGCCTGGTGGTGCTGAGAGGGAGCTCCAGGGTCCCCTGAGCACCCTGCAGGGTCTAGAGCCAGGGGAGGAGAGGGAAGGGTAGGGGAGGGGGTGCTTGAAGGAAGAGGTGAGAGACAAAAGCGGTGAGGCTGGACTTGTGGTGGGGGTGGGTTGCCGTGCACATGTGTGGTGTGTAATATTACCTTCTCTCTGTCTCTCCACCATCATGGTTGGATTTATTAGTGTGAGTTACTGTCAGTTGCTGGGATTTGTTCCAAAATAGGCAAGAATGGTAGCAATGGGGCCCAGCCATTGGGTTATATACCAAAGAATGCATAGTTTAAGAGGTGATGTAGGCACTAGGGCCCCTGCCACCTAAATCATCTTACCTTGACATGGATAGCTTCAGGATCTGTCTCCCCGCACCATGAGGTGAGGTCCCCTCAGGCCTCACTCACCCATGGGACGCCAGGGCTTTGTTAAGCTGTCCTAACTCCTCACAATTTGCCATTAGTTGTATTTTAGTTATGCTAACATTTATTCAGCACCAGGCCCTGTGTCCACAGGGAGGATAGGGAAATGCCAAAGGCACAAGCCCTGGCTGAGAGGAGCTCAGGGCAACAGGTTGTTGCTGTCAGGCTGCAAGAGGAATGGAAGACGCGAGTAAAGTGATGTGACAGCCCAAGGAGGGGGCCTGGGGGCGGGCTCCTGGAGGGGGGACACCTGAGGTGAAGAGGAAAGGCAACACCTGCACTCACAAAGAATCTGCCTTGTGCCTCTGGGTCCTGGAGGGCAGGGCAAGCACTGAGCGGTCCTGGGGGCTGTGGGTGTCAGCTGAGAGTCTGGAGTGTACCCTACAGGGTGACCATCCTCAGCCAGAAGAGGCTGGACAGGGAGAGAGGCACAGCCCCTGATGGAGGGCCTCCAGGAATTTTTAACATGGAGCGTGTATTTGATTTGACAAAGCAAATTCATATTTAAACACTCTTTTTAACTGACATATAATAGAAGTATATAGTTTGGGGATACATGTGATAATTTAATGCATTCTTATAATTTGCAAAGATCCAATCAGTGTACTTGAGATATCTATCATAAATATTTGTCTTTTATTTATGCTAGAACTATTTGAATTCTTCTCTTCTAGATATTTGGAAATATGCAATTCATTATTATAAATTACAGTCACCCTACTGATTATCAAACACTATGTCTTACTTCTTTTCTCAAGCTGTTTATTTGTACCCATTAATCAGCTTCTTTTCATTCTCACCCACCCCTCTTCCTGGAGATTTAAAATTTTATATTTGGAAAATGTGAAAATAAAACCTGCCATTTTTGTAATAGAGTCTAAATTTGACTAAGTTTTGGCTAGAAGAGCAGGAATTTTAAAAAAGGTTAAGGAACACTGCCCCTGGTGACAGGGATAGATTTTTATCAGGGCAGTGAAAAGCATGGGCCAGATTTTTAGAACTGTGACTCTAGTGACTGGGTGGTAGACACAAGAGAAGGGACTGCGGGTCAGAGATCGTTAAGAGATGGAGAGAAGGAAGCATGATTCAGGGCATTGTGCTCCAGGTGAGGAAGTATTTAGGACCTAAAACTGGAGACCGTGGAGACCAGGTAGATGTACAGGGCAAGAAGAGGAGTCAAGGCTCCCTCTCAGGGCAGTGGTGTGGTGACTGGTTGGTGGGAGGTAGAGAGGAGGGGCTGTGGCACTAGGTGAGCAGTTTGTTTGCAGCTTGGTTTCAAGGTGGTTGCAGGCAAAGGCCCCTGTGTGTTTTTAATGTCTTCACAGTCTGGTGGGTGGTTAAGAAGGCCTAGAACACACAGTCCTAACTCTTCCTGCCCAAGGCTCCCTCTCAGGGCAGTGGTGTGGTGACTGGTTGGTGGGAGGTAGAGAGGAGGGGCTGTGGCACTAGGTGAGCAGTTTGTTTGCAGCTTGGTTTCAAGGTGGTTGCAGGCAAAGGCCCCTGTGTGTTTTTAATGTCTTCACAGTCTGGTGGGTGGTTAAGAAGGCCTAGAACACACAGTCCTAACTCTTCCTGCCTCATAGCCCAGCCTGACTTCATGGTGACAGCAGGGGGCAGGGGGCCCTAAGGGACTGTGCCTCCAGTGCATTTTGGGGTAATGGTCAGGTACCTGTTCTCATTTTATGGGGCACCATGGCTCACCCTGCTCCTTGCTTCTCACCTCTGCCAGAGAGAGCTAAGGGTGGCTGGAAGCCTGGGGGAGTTAGGCCCTTAAAGCACAGACTGTGAAGCCAAAGGCTGAATTGGGAGTGATCCTGGGCTTGATGCTATGGCTAGTGTAGGCTCAGAAGGGTCTTTCGGGCCAGGGTCACCCAAAAGCCCCAAAGGCAGCAGCCGTGCCTCAGGTGCGGGGGCCCCTCTTGAGTGGCCCTGGCATCAAGCCACTTTCTCTTCCCTCTCCTCCATTAAAACTTGCTGATGTGGTGCCTGTCCTGGCCCTGCTCAGCTGGCTTCTGCAGTCAGAGATTTGACAGTTTCATTGCCACAGGATAATGGCTTACAGATAATACACTTGTCTCCAACACTTCTCAGGGCTATTTTCATTTTAATTAAGGGGAAACCCATAACCCAAGGAATGGTGCTCTAATTGTGGAATTTTCAATACTGACAGATGGGAATTATTTTGTTCAGTGTATAACTTATCTGAGGAATGGACGTCTGCTTTCCTGCATGAATGCCATGGGCCACTTCTGGGGCAAAGGATTAATCCTATTAATTGACACACAAAAAAATAGCTCAGACTCTGAAAATTCAAATCTTATGGCCATGGAGTAGTCTCAGACCTCCATGGCAGGGTCTGCTGGGGAAGGGGAGGAAGCTTGAAGGGAAACAACTTATCTAGCTGCAGGATTGGTCCTTCGGGAGGGCAGTAGAGGTATGTCGGCAAACCCCACCTGGGACTCATTGGACAGAGGCAGCATCAGGGTGGCTGTGACCTTGTTGTCATTAAAATGAAGAAAGACTCCAACTGGCACTGCACTGCATAGTGCAGAGCCCAGCTATTAGAAGCAACTTCCAAGTCCCTAACTAAAAGGGTGAACATCTGGACTGGGCTGGGGACCATCTGGGCACTGAAGTGCTGAGCCTTGGACCCCATGGCTTGTACCTTACTGAGTGTGCAGATGTCCTGGACTCCCACAGGCACATTGTACCCGCCAAGATGAATTCTCCTGGCCTCTTTTGGTGGCACAAGTCTCCCCAAGTGGTTCCACTCTGGACAGCCCAGGGTGAAGTATGCAGCTGAGCTGGCCACTAAATCCAGAGCCATAGGCAGGGGGCAGGCCAGGGGCGGGGTGGTCAGGGTCAGGGATGCTGCCAGCTCTGAGTGAGACAGCCCCCAGCAGGTTTGGATCTGGACAACAGGGTGTCCAAGTGAAAATGGAAAACTATCACTTAAAAAAAAAGAAGATTTCTGGCAATTAACTCTTTGAAGACCTTGATCCCCAGGGTGTTTGGAGTAGTGACTCACCCTTATTTGTAAAGTATTAACAATTTTACATTCCTCCTTCAGTAGTACTGTATGGCCTATTATCCAGGTATTAGCTGGGGGCCTTTCCCCTTGAACTCCAGGTGAAATTATCTTGAGCCATCCAATCTGTGGCCTGTGCAAATTTAAAACTCTCCCACTTTCCTGGAGTGTGATATTCTTCAGGCTGCTTCTGCCTCTTGGTCTGTACCCAAAATTCACTCACAGCAGCATCTGTGAATTTAGCAGCTGTGAGTGAAGTGTTTTGGGGTCTCAGGAAAGGAGACCTTTGCAGCCCAACCACTTGTGATCCCCTCTGGGCTCACACATGGAGTTCCTCTATGCAGGAGCAGCATCCTAGCTCTGAGGCCTTGCCATCCAGTGTCCAGCAAAGGGGTTTTCCAATTCTTTTCTCTAAAAGGATCCCAGTTGTAAAGATAATGAAGCTCTCTTTACCTTTTTTAAAGATATAATTTGCTAACTCGGAGCTTATGGCTCAGCAGCTAGGGCGCCAGCCACATACACCGGAACTGGTGGGTTTGAACACAGCCCAGGCCTGCCAGACAACAATGAAAACTACAACCAAAAAGAAAAAAAATAGCCAGGCATTGTGGTGGGTGCCTGTAGTCTCAGCTATTTAGGAGGCTGAGGCAAGAGAATTGCGTAAGCCCGAAAGTTTGAGGTTGCCGTGAGCTGTGACGCCACGGCCCTCTACCCAGGGCGACAGCTTGAGACTCTATCTCAAACAAACAAACAAACAAACAAGATACAATTTGCTTGTAACAAAACATTCTTTTCAAATTCATTTTAAAGAATTGCCCGACTGTCCTTATAATAAATCAGGTTAAGAGTTGTGGTGGTGCAGACAAGGCTCTGATGTTTGTTGTGTTCGTGTTTTCCAGTTTCCACCTGCATGTTTGAGGCTGTGTAGATGTGGCCCGTGTCCCTGAGAGTGGAGCAGCGGGTCCAGACTGAACACTGAGAGGAAGCCTTGGACAGGGCTGGGCTGGCCTCCTGGTGAGTAGATAGCAGTTTCTGGTGGAGAAGGGTGGTGATGCACATTTTTTGGTTGGATCCATCACATGAAGTTGAGCTTTTAGACACTCAGGTCATTGCCATGAACTCCCTCTATCCTGCTGACTCAGCAGCTACCAGGACTCCCAAAGTTCTTGGTCTACTCCACCTCTCCCACTCAGCGAGGGCAGAATCCCCTCTATGGCATCCTGTGGTCACTCTGACTCCCAGGAGAGAGAACTCACCACCTGACAAGGTAGCCTGTTCCATCTTCCCTCACTGACCAGCTTCTGCTGTTAGAAAGTTCTCCCTCATGCCCTCAACTAAAATCCATCTGCCTGTAGCAACCACCTGGTTTCTTAGTTCTGGCCCCCAGGGTTCTGGGGAATCAGCCTAATCCTTCTTGCACGTGGCAGCACAGCAGATGTTCAGGAACACTATGATGGAGTGGAGAAGAGCAGGATCTGGGGCCAGAGACAGACCGGGTTGAATCCTGACTCCAGTGTTATCTGGGTGACCTTGGGCAAATTAGTTAACCTCTCTGTGATTCAGTTTCTTTTTCTGTAAAACTGGGACAATAATATCTACCTCATAGAATGGTCCTGGGAATGAAAATAAACCATAAAGTTGCCTGGTGATGTTTTGTCACCAATTCTCTGTCACCAACCAGCTGTCCTATAATTCAGTTCAATTCTGACATGAACTGTCTCTGAGTGAAGGGCACACTGTTGACTACCACAAGGTGATGAACAAGGTCACCAGGGAGGCTGCTCACACTTCAGACATCAGCCACAAGCAGGATCCCTAGGCCGTCTGCACTTCTGACTGACCTAACTATAAATTTGGGGATTTCCATGATCTCTCTTCAGGCTTGATAATTAATTAGAATTACTCCAAAAACTCACTGAAAGTGCTGGACTTGTAATCACAGTTTTATCATAAAGGGCCCAACTCAAGAGCACCCACACAGAGAAGCTGCAAAGCTCAGGGCCTGGGGTGGGGCACACAGAACTTTCCCACCCTCTCCTAGCACATTAGTGTGTTCACGAACAAGGAAGCTCCCCCAAGCCTCTATGTCTACAGTTGTTTGTTTTTTTAATCAAGGGACATCATTACAGAAATCATTGCCACTTGATTGAACTCAATCTCTAGCCTTTCTCCCCTCTTTGGTGGCCAGGGGTAGAGCTGAAGCTACAACCTCCTGGCCATGTGCTTAGTCCTTTTGGGATGTCCTGGTCTTCCTTCGAAACCATCTGAGGGCCCACCAAGAGTCACCGTGTGAGCATCAACTCAGGTTTGGTTGAAAAGGGCTCATTATGAATAACAAAAGACAGTCCTACCGTCTTTGGGACATTATGGAAATTCCAAAGGTTTTTGAAGTTCTGTTCCAGAAGCCAGGGACAAAGCCCAAGTATATTCTTTTTCATACCATGTCCGACCCAGCAAATTCTTGTCTCTGATCTTCAGCATCCTGCTTACCCTCTTTGTGAACCCCAGATTGACATGTTTCCATTATCTGGTTGAAAAACTGGGCATTATTAGTCTTTGGATGTTCTTCTTTTTGTTGATCCAGCTCAAGAGTGGATTAGTTTTTTGCACTAAAACATACTCTTACAGTGTTTTAGTGTGTACCTATTGTAATCGAATTACAAGCCTCTTGTTAATTGAATCCCTAACGCCAAGATGTTTCTAGCCCCTAAGTGACACACAGTAAGAGTAAATAGTTAATAGCACTTGCTATGTACTAGCCCCCATTTTAAGTACTTCACATACATTAATTCTGCTAATCCTCAGAGCCACCATTCAAAGAAGTTAAATTGTTATAATCTCCAGTTTATAAATGGAGAAACTGAATCACAGACCAGGTAAGTAACTAGCCTAGGATCGCATAGCTAGTAAGTGGCCTAGCAGAGATTTGAACCCCGACAGTTCTGTTCCAGAGTCTGTGCTTTTCACCACTAAGTATCATGTAGCTATGCTACACTAACTTTGATCATCTATGTGGTTTGGGAAGGGAAGGAAGAAGCACAAAAGGATGCCTGTGGCTCATAAATCCAAACGGTTTTCTCAGGCTGCTGTTGTCATGGGGATGGAGTCAGGACTTCCATATCCTATGTCACCCCCACTGGAACACCTCTGGAACAGACCTCTGGGTCCAGGCTCTAAGGAGGGAAGGCAGGTGCAAGGGCATGGTGGTGCAGGTGCCTGTCCATCAGGCCCAGAGCCTCTTGGTTCCTCATGCTTCAGGGAGGGGAGGGCTGCTTTACAGCCATCATGGACTCGTTCCTGGGAAATGCAACCACTCCATGGGGAAGCAGCGAGGATCAGCTCTTTCCTGCCTGGATAGAAAGGATTTACTCCTGGAAGCTCAGTGCCAGGCTGTGCTGATCAAAATAACCTCATTCCTAGAGAAGCTGAGAGTTTGGATGGTTCTGGAGCTTATGGGACCTGGAGTCCTAGGGAAGGCAATAGCTTAGTTCTCTGTGCTCATATCCAGTGCACTTACTGTGGGTGAGGGTCACTTTTTGCTATTTTAAAAATAACACCAAGGGTTCAGGTCACTGAAAGTGCCAAACAGAATTAATTTGCCATGATGAGTCACTAAAGAGGGTAGGGGTGGTATTCAGTGGGGTGATGTCTCTGGAAGAATTTTGGTTGTCTGTGTTGCCTAACCAGGAGCATGTGGGTGGGGACCAGACATCGGAGCGGCTCCGATGTAGTCACTGTTTGACCTTGCCATCCCTTCTAATCCCCAATGCCCAGGAATGAGGCCGGGTGGGGGATGATGGAGGTGAAGTATGTCAGCTAATCCCACACCCTTGGGATTGACTTGAACCCAAAGGGCCAATCTCAGTTGCTTGTGTGTGTTCTTTGCAGTTGTTCTTTTGCCATCTGCCTCAGGGGAGACCCCTAGGGCAGCAGTTCTCAACCTGTGGGTTGAGACCCGAACAACCCTTTCTTTTTTTTTTTTTTTTTGTCAGGGCTGGGTTTGAACCCACCACCTCCAGCATATGGGGCCAGTGCCCTACACAAAAATCGTTTTATGGTTGGGGGTCACCACAACACGAGGAACTATATTAAAGGGTTGCAGCATTAGGAAGGTTGAGAACCACTGCAGGGGAAAGCAGGAAGGTCCCTTACTCCAGGAAACCCAGATCCTCCATCCTTCTGCCTTTACTGTGTAAATTTTTCTGTCTCCAATTCAGGTAAGGCATATAGTATCAAAGCTGGAGGGGACCCCAGAGGTCATTCTGTTCACTCTCTCATTTAGAGATGGACAAAGTGAGACCCAGAGAGAAGAAATGACTTGTCCAAACCCATGTGGCTAGCAAGTGGCAGATAGGGGCAAGATTGCAGGTCTCTGATTTCTAGTCCAGAGCTGATTTCCCCCGAAACATCCCTGACAGACCCAATCACTCTTTCTCCATTTAGATGAAAGGAATGGGTCTAGATATAAATGTTACTAAGTACAACCACAACCTTTCTAGCAACCTGCCAAGTCTATTTCAAAATCTTCCTTTGGAGAATTTTTGTTTTGGCTGTCACTTCCACCCCCAGACTCTTTCCCCCACCCCCAGACCCTCATCTCCATCCTCTGCTGCCAAATATCTTATCAACAAGACTGGTAAGTGTGGAGCTGATTGGGGAAAATGTGGTAAAGGCTTTCATAAGATGACTAATTAGCAGAAGAATTAAGATCAGAGGTCTTGCTTTGGCAGCCTTGTAGAAGAGGGTTGTGGTGGCATTTGGAGCACTCCTGCTGACTGTTAAAAACTGTAGACAAATTAAATTTAACAGAGTTTAATTGAGCAAAGAATTATTAGTGAATTGGGCATCCTCCCCCACCCTTACCCCGAAACAGAATAGTTTCAGAGTGATTATGGGTTGCACATGCTTGGATAACATTCATGGACAGGGAAAGGGAAGCGACATACAGAAAACAGAAGAGAGTTACAGAAACAGCTGGATTAGTTAGGGTTTGGTGTTTGCCCTACAAGAACAAGGTTCTAATATTTGGCCACCTGTGATTGGCCAAAACTTGGCTACTGTGATTGGCTGAGACAACTACTTTCTATAAGAGTTTGTTGGGTTACAGCTTACTATGTATGTAGAATCCTTTACGCTGCATTTATAATACGTAAGGAGACAGCTTTAGGCTAAACTTGTTTAGCATTTCTCAGGCGAAGTGACTGTGGGAGGAGGGACCCGGACAGCTATGGGGAGTAGCATGGGGCATGAGTGTGGGACAAATAGAACTTTGTATCTCCTTTGTCAGGCATGTTAGAAATGGCCAACACCTGGATGGACTCCTTCCATTACATGTTACAGCCATCCTCATCTAGCCCCTGACATTTCAACCCTACCTGCTCATTAGAGTCACCCAGGAAAGGGACCCAGCCAGCAAGGAGGAGACTAAAGTTCTGGAAGGCTTCTCTAGATGTTAAAGGGGCATAAAGCAGTCTTAAGGGCCCAGTGGTGATGATACACTAAGGGACACTGGTTTGGGCAAACTCCCTCCCACAGTTGAGAAGTGAAGACTGGAACTGGTGCTTTATTCTTCAGAAAGGCTCCAATAGAGCAATAGTAGACATTCCTTTGTTTATCACTCATGCATCTCAAAAAGCATGCTCGAGTAGGAAAAAAATATGTGACTTTTCCCTCGTTTGACTCTCCAAAGGCTGCCCTGGTCTACACTCCACGGATCAGGTCTAGACAAAATATGTGGGACTCTGGCAGTCTGGCAATGTGGCACAATGCAAAGAGTATTTAGTCTTTGCTTATCAAATGTTTCTAGTGGGGTTTAGGAGAAAATAATTTTCCCTTAATAAGAGTTGCATGCTTCTTTTTAAACTTGGAATAAGAATCTCTCATTCATCAATAAGACATGATTTACAAATCATGGGTGCTGCACACCTGAGCAGGTCTCATGATTCACCAAAAATGCCTTTCTAAGGGCCAAAGCAAAGTTCAAGTTGTAAAAAACAGGGAGCAAAGTGTATCCCACACTTTAGTAGTTTCTGTAGTATTGTTAGTGGTTCCTATTTAGTGATAGTGCTCTTTGTGCATTTCCCACCATAATGTGTGAGGAGGCTTACTAGAGAGTTTACATTTTAGATGAAGTGCTAATTCCCAGAAAATAGCTTTCCACTATGTAGGCACGCGTCACAGAAATGCTCAATAAAGTCCGCAGGCCATGTTTCCACTGGAGGAAACACCTACTCTAGGCCAAGCGTGACCAGTTAAAGGCTGGCCGCTTAGTTGAAGAAGGTTGCAGCACCGGTGAGCGGTTCCCATGCTTTGACTTATTACGTCCTCGCACTAGCGCCCCCTAGAGATTGGCACACGGAGCAGCAGCCGGGGGCTCGGCTTCCACCCTCCCGGGAATAGCCGCATCCCCTTGTGGACCCAACGAAACCCAACTCTCTGCTCTAGGAAGTGTGTACTCCCCAATGGGGAGCACCAACCTGCCCTCGCACCCAATTCTCTGCAGGATTCCAGGAGCAGATTGCAAACCCGCCAGGAAAAATGAGTGACGAGGCGGTCCCCGAGGCTGCCTCCCCGCCGCCCCCGCAGGGGCAGCATTACTTTGACCGCTTCTCTGAGGATGACCCGGAATACATGCGCCTTCGCAACCGCGCCGCAGACCTGCGACAGGACTTCAACCTGATGGAGCAGAAGAAGCGCGTCACCATGATCCTGCAGAGCCCGGTGAGTAGCCGGCCGCCCGGCGGGGCGGAGGGGCAGCGCGGATTCAGGGTGTACCTGAAAGATGAACAGCCTCTCTCTTCCTTGCTCGGGGTCGGTAGCGCTTTACGCCCAGTGAGCAAGATGGGTCTGGGTGAGCCTACTCCCTAATCACAGGTGGATACCAGAACCTGGTTTGTGAGCAGGAGTTCAGCTTGGTGATGGGGAAGGTGGGACTGAGAGACAGGAGCCCCCCATTCCAGCCTTCTGTGCCCCCTCTGAGCCTCAGTTTCCCGCGTTCACCTCCCTCCTTCCCGAAAGCTCTGGTGATGAAAGGAGACAGAGTCTTGTGAGCTGGGGGCCAGCAGGGGGCGCCACTTGGAAGGCTTGGGGCTCTCTTTGCCAACGACCACAGAGTGAGAACAAATGCCCCCTGCAGCCTTGACACGCGTGGGATGGGGTGAGGGGGTCGGGAATCCCAAGAGGTAGGGAGAGTTAGAGGCTCAATAAGATATGGGATGGGGTGGGGGACAGAGGGAAAGGCAGATCACCTGCTGTCTCTCCAGACTTAAGGCTAGTTGGTCCCTGCCTGACATGGGCACGAAGCTCCTCCTTGAGGCAGGAATGCCTTGAGAAGGCCAGGTGGGCCTAGATGACCACTGGAGGAGGAGGGTGATGCAGGCCCTTGGTTGAGGAGGGAGACCAGTGTGGAGGGCGGCAAGGTGGTGTCTGAGGGTATAAAGCTTGGAGGTCCTCAGGAAGCAATGCATGATCCTTAACAGTTAGGAAGCCTGGGGATGGAGGTGGCATCTCCAGGTACTTGCCAGGATGGGCTCAGGAGGCTGGGCCCAGCTCTGCCTTGAGCGCAACACCACCACTGAGCTTTGGGAGACCCTGGCTGAGAGTGCAGGGAGAATGTCTTGCAGAGCAAGGGAGGATGGGCCTGGGTTCTTGGTAACCTTGTGTTGGGGAGCCTGGGGGGATATGACAGGTGCTAAAAGTGCTGGGGTGAGGAACCCTGGCAAAACCTCCAGAATGTGACTAGGATGTGTGGCAGGGCGGTAGGAAAGGGCAGAGTTAGACAGCACCTGCTTAGGTTTGTGGCAGGGCAGGGGCTCCGGGAGGTCCTAATGCCTTCTGTCCTTTTATAGATTGGCCAACACCTAAGCAGATCCCTGTTTGCTCAGGAATATTTCTTGCTGCCACCCAGTGGGCAGGATGCCTTGCTTTTGGCCTGGTGGTCTGAAAAGCCAGTCTTAGCATTGGACATCAGAAGAGGAAATGACCTGAGATGTCATCAAATCCTTTTGTACTTCCTCCTCCCTCACATTGAACACATGAGGAAACTGAGACTAGAAAAACCATAGGCATGGCTAATGGAGAGGGGAAGAGGAGCACTTCTTCACTCAGTTTCGCTTTAAAAAATGTCTTTAGTTACTAAAGTGAAGTCCTGCCATGTTTGATGGGGGAGGGGCCTTGGCCATCACACAGACACAGGAAGGGCTTGGAACCTGGATTAGTGCTCACAGGGCAGGAGAACACAGTATTCATTCCCACCCTGAGGCTCTTTGTTGCATCCTGCACAGCAATCTAGGGAGGCTTCCAAGGGAATTGCCAGTGTCCCCTGGGGTCAGGGATCCTTGCGTTGGGGCGGGGGATGGGGTGGCCCTGGCCTAACTGACAGGGGTGGGGGGAGGGCACTTGGAAGAGCTCATTATTTGGCAACTGGTCCAAGGGGCCCTGTGAGAGAAGTTGTGAGGAACCAGCCCCTGGGGGCCTGCTTCAGTCTTTCAGGGAGGAGCTGGAAGGCCTCATCCAGGAGCAGATGAAGAAAGGGAACAATTCCTCTAATATCTGGGCCCTGCGGCAGATCGCGGACTTCATGGCCAGCACCTCTCACGCAGTCTTCCCGACATCTTCCATGAGTACGTGGTTTCTGGGGAGCTGCCAGGAGCAGAGGTGGAGGGGTAGAGTGGGGGAGGAGAGGAGGGAGGCAAGAAGCAGTTGGTTGCCAGGCTACCAGGCCATGGCACAGCTGCATCATCAGGCCTTGGGGAGCTCAGCAGTAGCCAAAGAGGTACCTGGCTTTGCTTCTGATGTTGTTGTGAATTAAAGATCCATGGAAGAATTATCCCTGATACCAGGCATGGGAGGGGCAGAGGTGACTTCAGGGGCTGGGAGGAAGCCATAGAAACTATTGTCCCCATGTCCCATGAGACAGGCCAACCTGAATCCAAAGATGAGGGCTCAGAGGAGCCTGGCTAACCACCTTCCTGGGCTGTGAAACTGTGCCCACAACCTTCACAAAACAAGCTTTGGAAAATATTCTCCCCTCAACAAGATTAATACAAGATTATGCATACATGTATCCTTCTAGCCCTTTTTTCTTAACATATATAGATTATGCAAACAAAATGCAATCATATCATACTTATAATTTAAATAATTTAACATATCTTGACTAACTTTTCACATAAAATATGGTTCTACAAAATAAGTTTTGGTAGATACATGCTATTTAATCAGTTTACTATTATTGGACTTTTAGATAGTTTCCAATTTTCTGCTATAATGAGCAAAAAGAGTATTAGAATAAATCTGAGAGTTTGTCCATGATTATTTCCTTGAGACAAATTACTAGAAGTAGAATTGCTGTATTGAAGTATATGCATGTTTTCAAGACTTTAATGCATAATATCAAATTATATCCTTTCTCCATCCTGGAGATAGAAAGATGAATCCAGTTTACATTCCACAGCACTAATGTGGAGTGCTCATTTCCTCTACCCTGATCCACTGTGTATGTTACCATTTGTTTCATCCTCCTGATTCCATAGGCAATAAATACTTTGTATTTTAATGTGGATTTATCTGATTACCAATAAGGTTAGGTACATTATGTATTTTCACATACATACTGGGATGATTTTCTTTTTGTAGTAAGTTGCCTATTTACATTCTTTGCCCATTTTCCTATTAATGTATTCTTATAGATTTTCAAATCTTTATAAAGTAAGGCTAGTTCTCTATTATCTGTCCAATATATCACAATTTTTTCCAGTTTCTCCTTTGCCTTTTAATTTTGTTCATGGTATTTTTTTTTTAAATCATAGCTGTGTACATTGATATAATCATGGGGCATCATTCACTAGCTTCACAGACCATTTACCAAGTTTCACATATACCCTTGTAAGATGCACTGCTTGTTCATGGTATTTTTGTCTTGTAGAGTTCTTTATTTTCCAAGAAATTGAATCCATTCTAATTTTCCATTATGTGTCAGTCTTTCTCAACTGTTTGTACAAGTTTATTCTTTATTTTTTTATTTATTTTTATTAATATTAAATCATAGCTGTGTACATTAATGCGATCATGGGGCACCATACATTGGTTTTATAAACAGTTGGACACATTTTCATCACACTGATTAACATAGCCTTCCTGGCATTTTCTTAGTTATTGTGTTAAGACAATTATATTCTACATTTACTAAGTTTCACATGTACCCTTGTAACAAGTTTATTCTTTAAAATAACTTTAGTATTATTTTGCCAAGTTCTCCCATTTACCTTTTTTTTTTCCCTGAGGCAGAGTCTCACTATGTTATCCTGGGTAGAGTGCCTTGGCGTCACAACTCATAGCAACCTTCAACTCTTGGGTTTAAGTGATTTTCTTGCCTCAGCCTCCCAAGTAGCTGGGATGACAGGCGCCCGCCACAATGCCTGGCTATTTTTTGTTGTTGTTGCAGTTGTCATTGCTGTTTAGCTGCCTCGGCCGGGTTCAAACCCACCACTCTCCATGCATGTAGCCAGCACCTTAACCACTGTGCTGCAGGTGCCACCCCATCTACCTTTAAAAGTTCCTTTTGGGAGTGGTGCCTGTGGCTCAGTGGGCGCTGGCCCCATATACCAAGGGTGGTGGGTTTGAACCCCGCCCCACCAAACTGCAACAAAAAAATAGCCGGGCATTCTGGCGGGTGCCTGTAGTCCCAGCTACTTGGGAGACTGAGGCAAGAGAAACGCTTAAGCCCAGGAGTTGGAGGTTGCTGTGAGCTGTGATGCCACGGCACTCTACCGAGGGGCATAAAGTGAAAGTCTGTCTCTTAAAAAAGAAAAAAGTTCCTTTTGGGATTGGGATTAGGATTATATGAAATGAATATCGTGATTTGGTGAAGGATTTACAAACGTATAATTTTATATTAGAATGTCACCTCCACAGAAGAAATGTATATTTGGTTCACTGCTATATTCTAAAATCGTGTCCTGGCATGTGGTAGGTTCTTAAAATATTTACATGAATGCTCTGTGGTGGCTCACACCTATAATCCCAGTGCTTTGGGAGGTTAAGGCAGGAGGGTTGCTTGAAACCAGAAGTTTGAGACCAGCAAGACCCCATCTCTATAAAAATGCAAAAAAAGTTTAGCCAGGTGTGGTAGCCTGCACCTATGGTACTAGCTACTCCAGAGGCTGAGGTGAAAGGGTCTCTTGAGCCCAGAAGTTTGAGGTTACACTGAGCTATGATCATGCCACTGCACTCTAGGCTAGTCAACAGAGACCCTGTCTCTAAAAAAGAAAAAAAGGGAAAAAAGAAAATTTGCATGAATGACTCTTAAATCTTTTCAGAAATAAGATAATGTCATCTATTCATTCAGTTTCATTTCTGGTTATATGTCTCATTCAAGGGAAATTGTTGGATATATATTTATATATTTAAACTAATCCCTCATGGAATTCTTATTTAAATTCTAACATCTTCTCAGTTAATTCTCTTGCATTTTGTACGTGTATATAGAAAAGTCATATAATCTTCAAATAAGAATCATTTTGCTTCCTTCATTCCCGATATTTATCCTTTGGTTTCATTTTCCAGTTTTCTCATTGCATCTGTTAGAACTTTCAGAACCATGTTTAATAATAGATTAGAGAATAATCATTCTTGTTTCTGACTTTAATGGAAATTGTTTTACCATAGGAGTTTGGGATAATTATTTTTTTATCATGTTGAAGAAATATCTTTTTATTCTAGTTCACAATGAGTTTTTCTCAGAAATTGATGTTGAATTTTATAAAATGCATTCTGGGCATTTATTGATTTTTCTTTTCTTAAACAATTGATGTTGTTTAATTAATGTTGTTGATGAGTTATAGTAATAGGTTTCTAAATATTAAACTCTTTTTTGCATTATTAAAACAAATTATTCCTAATCTTGATGCATTCTTTTTAAAATGCTCTTCTGGATTTGATTTTCTAGAATTGTATTAAGGATTTTGGCATTCATATTCACCCATGAGATTGGTCAGCAGTTCACTTTTTAGGCATTTCCTACCTATTATTGGTATTAAGCTATAGTTTCATGAAATGAATAGAGTAATCCTTCCCTGCCTACCCCACCCCAGCCCGTTAGAGTTTAAGTTAAGAGAGGAAGTATCTATTCTTAGAAGATTTATTATTCATTTACAAAGCCATCTAGATCTGAAACATTTTAAGGTGTTTTTGACATTTTTTTTAAATTTCAGGTTAATGTGAGGGTACAAACAACCAAGCCACAATATTTGAATTTGTTAGGTAGAGTCTCTCTTGTAGTCATGTCCTGCACTCAAAGGGTGTGCCATACACCCCTACATTGTGCCCATTGAGTGAGAGCACCTTAAACCCCCCTATTCCCTCCCTCATTCTCCTTCTCCCCAACTTGAATTGAAATGAATGTTTTTGACATTTTTTCCTTAGCTGCACCTAGAGTTTTTTTTTTTTTTTTTTTTTGCTGCTTCTTGAATAAGTTTTGGTTGTGTATTTTATAAGAAATAATCCATTTCATGGAGCTTTTCAAAATTGTTAGAGTGATTTACAATATTATTTTTAACATTTAAACTTTCTGCTGTGGATGAGATGACATCCCATTCCTATTCCTTGTGCTGAGTATTTCTACTTTCTCTGCATCAACTATTCCAGGTATTTGTTTATTCACAGAGCTCATCACACAAGCCAAATCTTGGATTTATGTATTGGTTCCACTATTCTTCTTAGTCCCTAATTTATTAATTTTGTTTGATATTCTTTAATTATTTTCCCTAACTTTTATTTGGTTTATTTTGTTCTTTATAATTTTCTAGAATAGAAAAAATGGATTTGTTTTTTACACTTAACTCAATAATAAAGACATTTAAGGCTATAGATTTTTTTCTGAGTATGTGTGTGGCCTTATCTCATGAATTTGACATATAGTATTTATTTTATTGTCCATTTCCAGCTTGCAGTTGCTGTTTTGACTTCATTTTTATTCTAAGAGCTTTCTGGAAGTTTATTTTTTCCTTTCTAAGCGGTTGAATACTTTTTCTTTTAAAGCTTTGTTAATAAGATTGGGTTTTATTGCTTTATGTTTAGACAATATGGATTATTTAATTTCTGTGTTGGAGATTTATTGAGATATTCTTTGTGGCCTAATAATATTATTTAAAAATGATATATGGATATAGACTATCTCCAGGGAATATTATTTAATCTGTATTTTCACTTTTATTTGATTTTCTCCAAAATGAGAGCTGCATTGTCACCTATTATATTTGATTTCTGTTCATTTCTCATTGTATTTATGATCGTTCTTGCTTTATATATCCTTTTTTTATTTCAGGTTATTGTGAGGGTGCAAAAAACTAGGTCACAATATTTGCATTTGTTAGGTAGAGTACCTCTTACCGTTGTCCCTCACACTAAAGGTGTGTCATATACCCTTACACCATGCCCATTAAGTGGGAGCACACCAATCCCCTCTCCTCTCCCCCTTTTGTCTTTCCCACCTTGAATGAATTAAGTTTTTCTCGTGTATGGGCGTGTCTTAGATCATCTACTGGCTTCATATTAGTATTGAGTACATTGGATATTTGCTTTTCCATCCTTATGATACTATACTAAGAAGAATGTGTTTCAGCTCCATCCAGGTTAATACAAAAAATGTAAAGTCTCCATCTTTTTATGGCTGAATAGTGCTACATGGTATACATATACCACAGTTTGTTACTCCATTCCTGGGTTAATGGACATTTAGGTTGTTTCCACCTCTTGGCTATTGTAAATTGAGCTGTGATAAACAATTTAAAGCAAATGTTCTTGTGATAAAATTTTTTTTTTCTCCTGGGTAGATGCCTAGTAATGGGATTGAAGAATCAAATGGAAGTTCTAATTTGAGTTCTTTGAGGAGTCTCCATACTTCTTTCCAAAGAGGCTGTATTAATTTGCAGTCTCACGAACAGTGTAAAAATGTTCCCCCTCTCCACATCCATTCCAGCATCTACAACTTTGGGACTTTGTGATGTAGGGTATGTTCAGTGGAGTTTGATGATATCTCAGGGTGATTTTCATTTGCGTTTCTCTGATGATTAGGGACAATGAGCATATTTTCATGTCTGTTAGCCATTTTTCTGTCTTCCTTAGAGAAGGTTCTGGTCATCTGTCTTGCTCCACGATATATGGGATTGTTTACTCTTTTTTTATTGATTAACTTGAGTTCTTTGTAGAGTCTAGTTATCAACCCTTCATCAGATTTGTAACATGCAAATATCTTTTCCAATTCTGAAGGTTTTCTATTTCCTTTAGTTCTTGTGTCTTTAGCTGTGTAGAAGCCTTTTGGTTTAGTTAAGTCCCATTTGTTTATTTTTGTTTTTATTATGTTGCCACTGAAATCTTCATAAAATCTTCCCCCAGGCCAACATCCTTAAGAGTTTTTCCCACACTTTCTTCTATGATTTTTATCATTTCATGTCTTAGATTTAAATTTTTTATCCATGTTGAGTCAATTTTTGACTCAATTGTTGAGTCAATTTTTTTCAACCGTAATGAGAGGTGCGGTTCCAGTTTTAGTCTTTTACATGTGGTTATCAGTTCTCCCAGTACCATTTATTGAATAGAGATTCTTTTCTCCACTTTATGCTTTTGTTTGGTTTATCAAAGATCAGATGGCTATCAGAGACTAGTTTCATCTCTTGGTTTTCTGTTCAGTTCCATGTGTCTATGTCTCTATTTTTGTGCTTATACCATGCTGTTTTGATCTCTGTGGACTTGTAATATGCTTTATATACCTTGATGAAATATTATTCAGAGCATAAGTATTTTTTATAACAATAGCTTTATTATGGATTGTACCTTTAATCTATATAAAATTACATACAAAATAGCTCCTTTGTCCAAGAGAATATTGTTTTCCCCGACTTCTCCTTTGATAATAATATTATCTGTGTTTATTTATTTATTTATTATTTTTGAGACAGGATCTTGTTTCATTGTCTGAGATGGTCTGCAGTGGCATAATCATAGCTCCCACAGACTTCTGGGTTTAAGCAATCCTTCTGCCTCAGCCTCTAGAATAGCTGAGACTTCAGGCTTACACCACCATGCCTGACTGATTTTTTAATTTTTTTGCAGTGTTGGGGGTGTCCCTGTGATGCCCACACTGGTTTTGAGCCCCTGCCCTCAAGTGATCCTCCCTGCTCAGACTCCCAAAGTGCTAGGGTTATATGTTTGAGCCACCATGATGGCTAATTTTTGCTTATATTTGTTTTTTTTTTTTTTTTTTTTGAGATAGAGCCTCAAGCTGTTGCCCTGGGTAGAGTGCTGTGGCATCACAGCTCACAGCAACACCAAACTCCTGGGCTTAAGTGATTCTCTTGCCTCAGCCTCCCAAGTAGCTGGGACTGTAGGTACCCACCACAACACCCGGCTATTTTTTGGTTGCAGCCATCATTGTCGTTTGGCAGGCCTGGGCTGGATTCGAACCCGCCAGCTATGGTGTATGTGGCTGGCGCCTTAGCCGCTTGAGCTACAGGCACCGAGCCTTTCACTTATATTTGTCTGAGTTTTTTTTTTTTTTTTTTTTTTGAGACAGAGTCTCACTCTGTTGCCCAGGATAGAGTGCCATGGTATCATAGCTCACAGCAACCTCAAACTCTTGGGCTCAAGTGATTCTACTGTGTCAACCTCCCGAGTAGCTGGGAGCAAAGGTGCCCACCACGATGCCTCGCTCATTTTTCTATGTTTAGTAGTAATGGCATCTCATTCTTCCTCAGGCTGGTCTCAAACTCCCTGATCTCAAGGGGTCCTGCTGCCTCAGCTTCCCTTCCAGATTGCTCAAATTCACAGGCATGAGCTACCATGCCCAGGCTATCTGATGTACTTTGGATCTTTTATTTTTACCTGTTTTGGGTCACTCTAGAAACCTACAGCATTGTCTTCTAGAATTTTGTGGCTATAACAGAAATTTGAGACAGCCTATGTTTTGTTCCATGTAAATAACCAAATTTTTTTTTCCTAGATGCTTATGGATTTTTTTCCTTGTCTCATATTTCAGAAATGTTGCCAGGAAGCATATAATTGTAGGTTTGGGGATTTATTAAATGAACTTTTCCTTCCTTGTAATATAGTACGTCCTTACAACTTGTATACACAGGCCTTTTTTTCAGTTCAGAAAAATTTTGTACTATTATACCAATACTGATTATATGCTGGCTCTCTCTCTGGTCTTTGTCTCCCATATCTGTCATATTCTCTACTCTTATTTTCATGTCTCTGTCTTCATACTCGTTTTTTTCAAAAGAGGAATAGGACTTACTAGCATTCCCATTGCCTCACCAATCAGCATCTGCCCAGAAGACAAATGGATGCTCAAAAATCTACTCCACGTGTGTCTGAGTCAAAGGGAGGGAAGTTTCAAGTATCACAGTTCAAGCCCAGATGGATGATTTTCTGTCTAGCTTCATTTGCCTAGAAATTTGGGGGTTGGGGCGTTAGTGGGCCCTCTAGTCTTAACTTTCAGAGAGTTCAGTGAGTTTTCATCTTTTTCTATGTTTTCGTAGGTACGTTGAATCGTTGGCTCAAATAGGTCAGATTTATAAATGTGGCATTCAGCCATTTTAATTTTCATGAGGCCAATTAGAATAAGCATTTTTTAAATTTGTATTTACCATTATTACTTTATTTATTTTTAAAATTGATACATAATAGGTGTACATATTTATGGGGTACATGTGACATTTTGATACATATATCAATGTGTAATAATCAAATCATGGTAATTAGACTATCTGTCACCTTAAACATTAATTATTTCTTTATGTTGGACACATTCCAAATCTTTTCTTCTAGCTATTTTGAAATAAACTATAAATTCTTGCTAACTATAGTTGCCCCACCATATTTTTGTACTGATTAACCAACCTCTCTTTATCTCTCCTTAAGACTCAGAGCAGGGGATCAGGAACTGCTGTTGAACCCTGTGTTCTCCTCCCACCCCTCAGTTTTCTGGGTAGGGTCATTCACAGAGGGTGGAGCAGGGGGACTCTCTCTGATATAGAACAAAGAGGATATGCTGGGTCCTAACTTCTTGTCTGGGGAGCCCATGGAGAGGAGGAGGGGATCCCAGACTGTCCAATTTGAATTAGAAATCCTTGACTTTAAAATTTTGGTATTGGGCACACCTGTGGCTCAGTGGGTAGGGCGCTCGCCCCATATACTGGGGGTGACGGGTTCAAGCCTGGCCCTGGCCAAAACTGCAAAAAAAATTTTTTTTGGTATTATTTTTGCTGTCTAACTGGGCCTTTGGACCACTGCTGTCCCTGTTAGCTAGGCTTACTGGACACATGTCCCAGAGGTAGATGTATCACCTCTGGAGGGCTCAGGGCCTTTGGTAGCATTTCCCTGACATGGGGTGATTCAAGGTCTGCTCTGCCTGCCTGCTGTTGGCCCAATAGCACCCAGTCCTCCCTCACCTTTGTAGATCATCTCTTCATTTCAGCTAATGGCAAACGTGATGCAAGATGTACATCACAGTGTAGCAGCAAGGCTTTTAGAGGTGGTGGTGGTAAAAACTCCCAAACAACATTCTGATCCTTTAAAGGTTGTGGGGAGCTAGGACAGGCAGTGTCAGGAAGTTTCTAGCCAGACATCATTTTAAGCCAGAATCCTTTTCTATTGATTCTTTTATTGATTCCTAGACACTGACTAATCCAAGAGCCAGGGCTCAGATGCCCTCTTTTGCCCTCCTGAGGCATGTAGGGAGTGGTCATCAATGTTAATCAAATACACTGGATATCAACTCCTAGACCCTTTGGGTCCTCTGGGGAGATGACCATCAAACTTTCTAGGCCCACTTCCAAATCCCTTCTACATGTTCACAAAATTCCCAGAAAGAACTATCATATAAGAACACATCTCTACATGTCCAGAGAGGAGCAGACATGCCCTGCACAAGGCCTCCAGCCCTTCAGCCAACCACAGTCACGCTGACTCCTGGGCGTTTAGAAGAAGTTAAGGAATTTACCTCTTGGCTGAGATATACCTGAATTTACAGTCAAGAATTTATTCTTGCATTTATTCAGTGTCCATCTTCAGGATTTATGCACAGTAAGCTTGACATTCTGAGGTCCCGTTTTTCTGGGTCTTGTCATGATTGTAACCAAAAGCAGTGCTATGCTTATCTAAATGAGCAGAGGACTTTATTGGCACAAATATCCATTCTCTTGGGATTTTTGTCCCCCTCAGTATGGGTCAATGCTGTTTAATTCTCTGCCTGGGAAAGTCCCTTGTGCAGTTGCAGTATCAGTGAGGATTTAGAGAGGCCTGGGTGCAAGGAAGGGGTGGGCAAATGGGAACCCCACTCTCAGAGCTGCACTGTCCCCACCCTATCTCTGCAGACTTCTCCCTGATGACGCCCATCAATGACCTTCACACAGCTGACTCCCTGACCCTAGCCAAGGGTGAGAGACTCATGCGGTGCAAGATCAGCAGCGTCTACCGACTCCTGGACCTCTACGGCTGGGCGCAGCTGAGTGACACCTATGTTACGGTGAGGAGAACCTAGGACTTGGGTGGGCACTGCATGTGGTTCCACAAAATCCCTCTGGTCCTCAGCATGGCCATGGCATAGCTTGTGGCCTTTGACCAAGATGCAGAGTCCTTCCAAGGCTTCTAACCACACTGATCACTGAACTGACAACCTATTCAGTATGTTCTTCTTGGGATCAGGACCAGGAATTCTTGAATCCCATATCTAGGGCTATCCTTGACCACTGTGGGATTCCTTTCGTCATTCCATTTTTCCAGCTCCAAATAAAGGCCATGTCCTCTTCATCTCTCATGGGTGGGAAGAGAGAGAAGTGTTCACTGGAGGAAAACTTTGACACAATAGATTCAAGGGAAGAAAGGATTTGAGCACAGTGTCCTTGCCCCCGACAGCATGCATATATATTATATATATATAATTTTTTTTTTCTAGTTGAGAGTCAGCAAGGAGCAGGACCACTTTCTGATGAGCCCTAAGGGAGTGTCTTGCAGTGAAGTCACAGCATCCAGCCTGGTGAGTACAGCCAGAATCTTGCTGCCTGCTCCTTATTGAAATGACAGCACCCTCTCTGCTCCTCCAGTGATAGGTCATCTCTAAATCAGCCACTGTTGTCCTGTAGAGTTCACAATCTAGTGGGATGGAGAAGACAATGGAACAAATTGCATGCCCAAAGTATCAAGTGACCAAGAGACCAGATAAGAGGTGTAGGCACTAGCTCAGTAGGAGGGAAGGGAGTGGACAGGGGCCCAGAGTCTCTAAGCAGACTCATGGAATGGCCGAGCCTGGGATTGGACCATAAAGATTAGAAGAGGGGGGCGGCGCATGTGGCTCAAGGAGTAGGGCGCCGGTCCCATATGCTGGAGGTGGTGGGTTCAAACCTAGCCCCAGCCAAAAACCACAAAAAAAAAAAAAAAAAAAAAAAAAAAAAAAAAGATTAGAAGAGGGGACTTCTTGCATGGAAGGATACATCAGAACAAGAACCAAAGCAACATGGTCGTCTAGTGCCGGAGCCGTTAGAGATGGCTTCTGGGTCCCTTTTCAGCATGGCTCCTTTTAAATGAAGTAGAAAGAAACTTCCAAAAGTTGCTTCAGTTCAGGAAGTTTCTTTCTGAGGAGGAAAGCAGGACTGCTTTCTAGTCTAATTCTTCTCAGCTGTGTGGGTGGTGGCTGCTCTGCTGTGCACCTGTGAGAGGTGGATGTCACCCTGGGGGCCTTGGCAGACCTGAGATGTGCTCATGTGTGGAGTCCAGCTGCTCATTCAAAGCAGCAGACTGATAAAGTCACAAATTATCTGGGCAGGGAAGGACCTTGATGATGACTAACACCACGTTATAGGCAGGAGAAGACTCTGGTGCCGAGAGAGGGTAACTTGCACAAGGCCACCCAAGAAAGTGATGGCTAAGTCTGAACTGAGACAAGGACAACCCTGGCTCTGTCTGGTCAGGGTAGAGAGGTGAGGTAATCAGTGCTTAAAACTTAGAGTGGGCAGGTACAGTGGTTCCCAGCATTTTTGGAGGCCAAGGTGGGAGGATCACTTGAGGCCAGGAGTTTGGGACCAGCCTGGGCAACATAGCAAGATCTTATCTCTACAAAAAATAGAAAAATTAGCCAAGCATGGTGGTATGGACCTGTAGTGCCAGCTACTGGGTAGGCCGAGCCCATTCAAGGCCGCAGTGATCTGTGATTGCACTTCTACACTGCAGCCTGGTGACAAAGCATGATCCTGTCTCAAAAACAAAACAAACCAACAAACAAATCTCAGAGTGAAGAATACTCTCATAGAGCTGAAGGAAGCTTCAAAAGCCTGGAAAAGCTTTTCTACTGGGAGCCATAGAAAGTGGAGGGTGAGGAGGAGGCTGTGAGTTGAAACTATGGTGCACGAGAGTAGTTCTCATGAGCCATCACAATGAGCAGACTGAGACCACGGGGAGAGAGGTTTGATGGAGATGACTTGTGTCCTCAGCAGGAGCATAGCTTGCTCCAGGCCCAGATGCACATAAAATCTCTGTGCATCTGGGAAGACAGGCAAGTGGCCAAATCTGGCTCAGGTATTCAGTATGTGGAGGTGAGTCTGGGAGGGGGATAGGGACCAGAAGATAAATGGCACGGAAGGCCTTGTTGTGGCATTTTGACTTTATTCTGCCAAACAGGCAGAGCCACTGAAGTGTTTTAAGCAGGTGAGTGATGTGAGCATGTTTCTGTTATAGAAAAATCCCTCTGACATCTGTGTAGAGGCCAGCTGGCACACAGACAACCAGTTGGGGCTTTCATAGTTAGCTGGGAAGGAAATTCTGGGCCTGCAAGTTTAGTGAGCCTGGTGATCAGTTGGGTTGGGAACATGCAACTGTTTGAGGAGCTGGTGTGATGTTCAGGAGATGCCAGTTGGCATTTGGTTATCCTGAGTTCAGAAGTGCTGTAGGCCAGAGATATAGGTTTGAGAGTCTTGGGCAAGTGATGTTTCTGGCTGCTCTGGAGGGTAGTGTAGCTTCCACACTGTACAAGGGAGCCCAGCTGATGAGGAAGAGAAGAGGACGTGGAATTCATCACTCAACTATGTCCTGGCACTGGGCTTCCTGTTGGAATCTACGCAATGGCAATATCCACATACCAAGCCCTATGCCCCTGGGGCTGTGCTCAAGAGTGTGTGCGTGCTTTGTCATTTGTACAAAGGCACCGTATGGAACAGCAGCTGTGCTGTTAGACAACAGATTATACATCTAATGATAAGATAAAAAAAAATACATGAGATCCGAGAGAGACTGTCTCAGAGAGGAATTCCAAACAGGCCACACACCCAAGGAAGTAGGGGAGCTGGGTTGAAGGGAAACCAGAGGACCACACTGGGCACTCAGGTGCTGCCTCCTCTAGGGGTGAGGCCACTTTGAGTCATGTTCATTCCTTGAAATTCACCTACAACAGGCTGTTGTGAGTAGGGATTTGTTGAACATCTTATTGAGGCTTCGGCTTAAGCAAATGATGTCAGAAGCACACCCCTCCCCTGACATTAGCCCTGTCACCTTCCATCTTATCTGCTTGAGCCTTCTGGGATGGGGGTGGTGGGCAACTTGAGGAACTGCCCTGTGGGCTACATTCAGGATATCATGGGTGCTTCAGTTTTAAGGGCCAAAGTTTTAGTGAGTTTTAGCAACTATAATCCAGCTTGATAATATCTAGGGAACTACGGCAGTCAATAAGTTAGGTTCCTGACAAGCTGGATGGAGGTTGCACTCAAGAGATGAGGGGGTGCATTCAGTAAGAGTGTTAAGAGGAGGTTAGGAGCTTGTTTTAGGGTTTGTGTTTGTGTTAGGTGATTTGAGAGAGACTTCTCAATTCACCCTGAATTGCACAGTTATGACATGGGAAATTCTATGACTGGATATTTTTTAGTAATTTTTATCCAGGAGGCAGAGGAGGGGATGGAAGGAAGTGAGGCTAAAGCTGTCATTGATATATGGGGGGGGAAGCAGAAAGAGAGAGGGAGGGAGGGGGGTGGGGCCTTAGTGTGTGTCACACTTTATGGGGGCAAGACATGATTGCAAGAGGGACTTTACCTAACAATTGCAATCAGTGTAACTGGCTTATTGTACCCTCAGTGAATCCCCAACAATAAAAAAAAAAGAAAAAAAAAAAAAAAAGCTGTCATTGATAAAGAAGCAGAAGTCTCTCTTAGCCAGGAGTGGGGGTGTCGGTCATTTTTGCACTGGCCCAGTGTGGTTTTTATCTGTGCTTAAACATGATTTTTTTTTTTTTTTAATAGAGACAGAGTCTCACTTTATCACCCTTGGTAGAGTGCCTGTGGCATCACAGCTCACAGCAACCTCTAACTCCTGGGCTTAGGCGATTCTCTTACCTCAGCCTCCCAAGTAGGTGGGACTACAGGCGTCCACCACAATGCCCGGCTATTTTTTGTTGCACTTTGGCCGGGGCTGTGTTCGAACCCGCCACCCTTGGTATAAGGGACTGGTACCCTACCCACTGAGCCACAGGTGCCACCCTGTGCTTAAACATGATTAAGGAGTAGTCATTCGTCTTGTTGTATCATGGCCACAGAGTGACCTTCTCTGATGTTGGCGTTCTGTAAAATTATTTATGTTAAATAGGGAACACCAAGGCCAGCCACCAGCCACCAGCCACCAGCCTCTCTGGAGCATGCTCGCACTCATGCATACATGTGTGAGGTTTTTTTCAGCCATTACCCTACTAGCCTCTGGAGTCAAAAGTAGATTATAAAATCAGTGACTACTTTCCACTTGTCCTTTAGGATCTAGCTTTTGAGTAATTGATAAATGGGTGTTCATTATACTTTTTTTGGTAATCTTTGTGTATTTTCTTTTAAAAATCTCAAAAAATAAAGAACTCAGCTTAGGTGTTACTTCCTCTGGGGAGCCTTTTTGATTCTCATAGTCTGCTGGGATTAAAGACTCCTCCTGTCTGCTTCTAGAGAATTCCGTGCATGACTCTTTGATCACTTTGCTACTCAAAGCGTGCTCTGCGGGAACTTGTTAGAAAGCAGACTCTCAGCTCAGTATTTAGCCATGGGTCAGAATTTGCAGTTTGAGAGGATCTCCAGGTGACTTGTGTGCACAGTGAACTTTGAGAAACTCTGCTCTCAAGTTGAATTATAGTCATCTGTTCCCCCCATTAGACCATGTACTCACTGCAAGTAAGAACCAGGTGGATTTTCTCCAGCTCCAAGCCCAGCCATCACTGGTGGTGTTTGGAATGAGGGAACGTGGGTGGACAGTACATGCCAGGCCCATCAGCTGGGAAAGGAGTGTAAGTTGCTGTAAGTCTCTCTTCCTCCCTGGCCCAGATCAAGGTGAACATCCTAGGAGAGGTGGTGGAGAAGGGCAGCAGCTGCTTCCCAGTGGACACCTCAGGCTTCTGTCTCCACTCGGCCATCTATGCAGCCAGACCTGATGTGCGCTGCATCATCCACCTGCACACGCCGGCCACGGCCGCGGTGAGTGGGCTTCTGTCCAGCACCCGAGGAAGTACATAGCCGCTGGAGGTAGTAGCCATCTCATCATTTAGAACAGTTCTGGAAAGATTCCAAAACTCAGGCCAAGGTAAGGAAAGAGAGCCTCCAATGTGGGAACTTCAGCCTCCCCAGCTTTCTAACTACTGAAGTCTTAGTGTAAGGTAAAGATGTGGAATGTCCATTCCACCATGTCCCTGGTCCTATTACATACACAGACTGGGACTACTTACCCTATTGGACTGGTGGGTGGTGCCTTCCGCCACACAGACTGGGCTCTAGTGAGGAGATAGCTTGACAGAGGATTACAAAATGGCGGGAACCTGGATTGTCCCCACTTTTAACCCAGGCTAGGCTGAGAGCTGGGGACACAGTGAGCAAATCCAAGAGAGAGTAGAAGGATTGTCCCCCCAGGGTCTCTGATCATTTCTCCATGTGTGTCTAAGGCATTGTCACTTGGAAAGATAGCAGACAGTCAATTCTGGACATTCTCCCAACCCTTACCCTGTCCTCCTGACTCATAGGCCATATACCTACAGGGAAAGATTGGACTTGTCACCAGCATGTTGTTTTCTCAGCAAAGCACACTGCCTGTGAGCATTCAGACCTTCCCGAATCTGGATAAGATGCAATGATGTATTTGTGCCAAGTGTACATCTCTGCAGAGCTCAGGGCTAAGTCAGGGCAGGATGAGTGATAGAGGGCAGGGCTCCTCT
This sequence comes from Nycticebus coucang, assembly GCF_027406575.1. Classification (NCBI taxonomy): domain Eukaryota; kingdom Metazoa; phylum Chordata; class Mammalia; order Primates; family Lorisidae; genus Nycticebus; species Nycticebus coucang. The sequence continues at coordinate 69,446,826 of NC_069783.1, read as the reverse complement.
AATCTTCTTCATGCTCCTTGCTTTTAAGAAAAGGTGAGGGTAGGGGTAGCATTCTGTGTTTCACCCATGCGTTTGTATTTGTAGCATTCTGTGTTTCACCCTGCATTTGTATTATTCCAGGGCCATAAATCAGGACTTCTCAATGGGCCTCCCCGTTAGGACTCATGGCCATTTCTGCACTGAAAGTTTATCCTTGCAGACCTAGACTCTGCTTTACACAAGCCTGGTGCAAATTCCACCACACCCTGCCTCTTCCCAGGGTATTGTAAGCCAAGAGCAAAGCCAGGGTAGCAATAGCTTTCAAGGGCATTCTTTCCAGTAATTCTAAAAAATGATATATTGACATGGCCTTTGTGAAATTGTGGTGGAAAGACAGTAGAGCCAACAGCATGACAGCAGACCAAAGCCAGGAGGAGGAGGAACCATGGCCTTTCTCAAGTACCCAGTCCCCACCCTCATCCCACCAGCCCCTGGTGTAGAGCTGGACTGTGCTGCTATGAAGAAAGGGCAGATGTGCCATGCATGGCTTGAGGGAGCTACAGGTGCTAACCATGCTGTTGTCTTTCTAAGGTGTCAGCCATGAAGTGTGGCCTCCTGCCTGTCTCCCATAATGCCCTGCTGGTGGGGGACATGGCCTATTATGACTTCAATGGGGAAATGGAGCAGGAAGCTGATCGGATCAACCTGCAGAAGTGCCTTGGACCCACCTGCAAGGTTAGCCCAGCTCTTCTGGGAAGGTGCTCTGGAGTGGCATTGTCAAAGCCAACATTACAGAAGTGATACGTGGTCATGTTCACTGGTGAATGTTTCAAGGTTGCAGATAAAGCCAAAAAAAAAAAAATAGAAAATAAAAGTATCACAGTACCCTGAGCTTTTGATTTTGGTGAATACTCCAAATATATTCACATATATTTACAAAACTAGGATCATAAAATAAGTTCTCCTTTTGAATGTTATGAATGTTTTCTCTATCACCATTCTAAATCGGTTCTATTTCATTATATGAGTGGCTGTGCCACCCTTTATCTGAACGTTCCTCTATGGTTAGAAGGTAGAAGGGCTTTTTACCCCTTTTTGAATTTTCTCTGAATATAAGTAACACTGTGATGAAAATCCCCTCAGCTAAATCTTCGTGCTTGAGATTATTATTTCAGAATAAATTCCTGGGGATGCACATTTTAGAGCTCTTGCTTCATATTGCCAAATTCCCCCTGCAAAGTTTGTTCACTCCACACTCCAAGTAGAATGCTACTTCCCTTCCGTCTCCCCAAACTTGAGTGTTACCAGTTTCATTTATTCTGCCCACTTGCTAGAGCAAGATGGAATCTCATTGCTTAGCTTAGATCTAAAGCACATTATTGGGGTGGTCGGGTCAGTATGGAAGAGCTTTGGGAATGAAGCCTGTGTTGATGGGCTCTTGCTTGCCTGAGTCTTTTCCCATTTGAGTCTCTATCTTCCCACCTCTAATATGGGCAGGAAATCCCTTCATTATCTCCTGACATCCTGCAAAGTGTCATTTCAATGTGGGGAGAGGGATGACACATTCATGTCTATGAAGCACTGCAAGAATTTAAGAGATGGGATATCTGTTGTTTGTGTTAACTTGTGTGGGCCACAGTCATCCTCTCTTTCCATTTCTCTGGCTCTTGAGAGGAAAAACACCAGCTGTTTCCACCAAGAGGGCATGTGATGTATGTAGTCATCAAGCTTCAAGCCCCAGGTCTGCAAGGACAGAGCTGACACACAGACCTGTGTCCCAGCTCTCAGGCAGGTGTTATCTGGTTTCAGAGAGTTCTTGAGGGTAAAACCAACCAAGAAAATTTTCTAGCAGGGAAGATGCAGTTGGAATTTGGGAGTCATACTCTTGCTATAAATTCATTTTTGGTTCTTTATCCCACCCTCCTCTCCATTGACTCAGAAACATTGTACCCATACTGAGAATCTCAGATGCTGCCTCTAAGTAGCTGGGAGACTTTCCATTTCCTTTAGCTTCTGTGTCCTCATCTGTAAAAGCAGTGAGTTAGATTAGAAGGTCACTATGGCTTCTTTAATAGAGCTGTGAGATCTTAGAGCTGGCAGGGCCTCGTTGAGTTTATGGAGTGGAAACCTGAGGCACAGGGAGGTGATGATATGACTCCCCTGTTTTTGCAGATCCACCTCCTTGGGTTTGACTCCCAAGTTGACTAAGTCAGAGAAACAAGAAATTGCTTCTGAGGTGGGACCATTGTACTGGGCATCAGATAATTTCATTTGCTTTGTTATTTTTTAAATATAAAGACAGGATCTTGCTATATCTCCCTAGCTATACTCAAACTCCTGGGCTCCAGTGATCCTCCCACCTCCGCCTCCCAAGTAACTGGGACTACTGGTATCCACCACCATGCCCTGTAATAATTTCATTCATTTTAACATACAATCCAGTTTTTTAAGCTTCTAAGTTTTCCAAGGTCTAAAGACCCAGACATTGCCAAAAGAAATTGACCGATCTGTTTAGTCTCAGCTTAAAAATGCCTTTACACATTCTTAAGAGTTAAAACCACCAGGAGGGTAACATAGGAGTATTTAATGTTAGAAATTGAGCAAGGAGTTAGGAGAGGGGACCTGGGATCTTCAAGTCTCTGATCCTTCAATTATAGTTGTGGGGCATAGTGCATCATTGTGAGGATAGGGCTTTTCAGACAAGGAGAGTTGTGGTGGTACTTTTAGGACTAAACTCACAGAAGGGATGTGGAAATCAATCTGAATAAAATGAAAAATATCTCTCTCTTAACTAAAGTTTAGAAGGCATAAGGTTTTAATTATGCATCACTAGTGGTTCTTTACTTCTCTACAGATCCTGGTGCTAAGAAATCATGGAGTGGTTGCTCTAGGTGACACCGTAGAGGAGGCGTTTTATAAGGTCTTCCACCTACAGGCTGCATGTGAGATACAGGTGAGCAGATCCCTCCGGAAAGTGAGCCAAGCGTGGGCTCTGACCAGGGTCTGTGCACAAAGGCAATGACCCCACTGACTGGGACTCAAGGAGTCCTTTGATCCTAGACTTCTAAAAGCCTTGCCCAATTTCTCTGCTATCACACAATTTCACTCTTCTGAAATTTTATGCTCAAAATTAGTTCTGTACCTGATACACCTAGCTATGACCAACAGATACAGGTAGGGCTCCTTTTTTTGTGGAGGAAAGAGGGCAAAGGCAGAACATGGTCAAGTCCAGAAAAAGTAGAGAATAGGCCAATGGAGCATTGACATGGCAGCCAGGGCAACCCCAAGGTGAGGTCCAGGGAGCCGATCATGGAGTCCTGTGACTCCATGAGGGATGGAGGGATGGGGGAAATGGTGAGTGTCAGTGATCAACCCTTAGAGGACTTGGCAGAGAAGCAATAGGAAATCAGACAGATCTGTAGTTTTATCAACAAGGTTGTGTTGGATAAGCCAGGCATACTCTCATCACTGCGGCAGATTGGCCAGGGTGAGTTAGGGGCCTTGCCCAGCCCTGGAAAGGCTGTTAGCCAGGCTGATGGGCTCCCTCATCCTGCTCTGGCATGTGTGCCAATGGGTGTGGGACTTGCCCCCCTCCAGTCTCTGATCCTTCAATTATAGATGTGGGGCCTAGTGGGTCATTGTTAGGACAAGGCTTTTCAGACAAAGAGAGCTGTTGTGATGGCACTTTTAGGAGTAAACTCACAGAAGGGGAGGCTGTTTACTCCTAGGCAAGTCAGCTCTTTGCTATGCTCTTTGGCATCGGGTCTGCCCTCTCCTGGCCGGCCCAGGCAGAGCAGCGCCGGGGGAAGAGCATCTGCCCTTCTCTTGGAGTTTCTCTGGGAAGAATGAGATCTGTCCAGAAGCATCACTAGTGGAGGCTCCTCCACAGTACCCTTCAATAGTTTTGGTTTTATATAAAAGAAAAAATAGCTAGAGTACCCTTCAATAGTCTTTATAGAAACAGGTTGAGAGGACAGTTGTGAGGGTAGTGATGAAGTGTCAGAGGAAGTGGTCAGAAAAGGACGATATAGGGAAGATGGACCCAGGATCCAGATTGTACCTTCTGAAGTGGTGGCCTCTCTATCCAACCAAAGATGCTGACCTTGGCCTCTGACAACTGACTGGTGTAAGAACAGGGCAGAGCCTCTGATATAAAGGGAAGCCACTGTCCCCTCTCTGTACCTGAACTCCTTTTTTTTTTATTAAGTCTTTTGTACATAGATCATAAATACATTTATGCCCATTTCGGTGTGTTGATTATTTGTACAAATTGGAGTGCTTACATCATACTAATAAGCATAGCTTTCATCTCATTTACCCAATTATAGCATTAGGACATTTGTGTTCTACACATGATAGAACCAACTTGTACTTGCAGTGTGCTCCATAGTTGTGGTCCCTCTACTATCCCCTACTATCCCTCCCACCCTGTACCTCAACTCTTAAGAGCTCCCCATCTTCCTTCTGAAGAAGATGAGACAATAGCTCATATAGAAACCTCATCTCTTAACAAAGACAGAGCATCTAGAAATGGATGATGAGAGATGCTCATGTGTCCCCTCACAAAGGGAAGTGCGCGTCTCCTCAATCCAGACCCCCAGAATAGCCATTGTCACTCAAAGGGCAGACCTGCCGGCCACTGTCCCTGTCAGGACCCCAGCTGCTGTCACTTTCTTCTCAGGACTGGTTTGATGAGACTTCGTTACATCACCTCAGGCAATTCAGACAGATAATCTCAGAAAAGCTCCAGTGACTTTTTGTTCAGCTGATGGAGCAGAGAGGCTTCTAGAGGGAGGAATGGAGCTAGAAGATGTGAAGAAAAACAGGAACAGGTAGACCAGAGGTATGGGTGGATCAGGGCATGAAGGAGCCCAAGAGGCAGCAGTCTGCAGGTGCCATTTGGATTGTCACCCTGGGCAGGTCACTTGGGTGGAGTGGCCGGCTCTGAAGCTCTGTTTCCACCCTGGGCCCAGTTTTCTCCCTCCATGACCTTGGCAAACAAGCAGACGTGACTGTAGTCATGTTAGTGTTCAAGGAGGAGAGCCTACTCTATTCTCCTGGGGATGGTGTTCTCTTTGTTCCCCACCAGTTTGGGGTTCCAGGAAACTGGGTCATCCCCAGCTGAGAGAGGCAGATCCCTGCTCTGCTGACAGGCAGATGGGTAGGAACTCAGGCAGTTCTTCTCCATCTGCTACCCATCACCATGGAAACCAGTGGAGGAAGAGGGAAGAGGGAGGAGCAGCTCCTGCAAGGTCATGGGCAGTTGTCTTGCTCTTGCCTTCCCCATTAATGACCATGCCCAGGGATATTGCTTCTCAGATACCACTTATCAAAAGCATCATAAGGCCCTCCCTGTGTGCCAGGTGCTCTCCTCAGTACCTTACAACTGTTACCTTAATGCTGTTCATGAGGTAGGTACTGCTTCTTTCATTTTGCAGGTGAGGAAACTGAGGCACAGATATGGCAAATAGCTGCCCAAAGTCACGCAGACAGTAGTAGAGCCAGGATTCAACCCAGCAGCCTGGCACCCAGGTCTGTGCCCTTAAACACTTACTTTATGCTGCCTTCAGCTGGACACGTGGCTTGGATGAGAAAGGAATGGAAAATATCCTTGCTTTCTCCTCTTCACAGGGCACCGGGGGTCACCAAGGAAAGCTGCCTGGTTGAGCTCCAAGAGGTACACAGGGGCATTTGTCAACACTGATAAATTCAACACACTCCAGGGTCTGTCCCCATCCTTCTGGGTTTATAGACCTGTATTTATCAGCGGGCTATAGATCCTTTCATTTTTAGTAGGAAATAACTGTCACAATGCCACTGAAACATTAGAAGTTTATGTGACTGGAGCAGTTCCCCCATCATAAGCAGGATTACTTGGGATATGGAATCTTACTCAGAATGTACAGTGCAAAACAACAGTTCACCACCTAGACAACTGCAAAGCCACCTTGTCTCGCTGTGGCCAGGTTATTCAGGAAGCCAAACCCTGACTGATTATATCTGGTACATTCTGACTAAACGATGACCATGGAGTTAGAAAAGCAAGGGATTTGTTAGATTAATGAATGTTTTCTAGGATAATTTCTAAAATCACCTGCTATATGTACACACTTCTTATACTAATAGTCAAACCTCATTGCCTTCAACCAGTTGCATCATCCCCTCCCCATGGACACCAGACAATGGGACCAACACTCTCAGTCCGGGGTAGAAGCCCTGTAACCCCTGTGCTTCTGACCCTCGGCTGTGCACTGTCAACATTTTATCCATCATCTTTCACTGCATCTGTGCATCCCATCAGGTTACATCCAGTTTTCATTGGTGTAGAAGCCAGCCTGTTTCTTTCAAGTGACTTTAAAAAAGAAATAGACATTTCCAACATTCAGAAAAATAGAACAATATAATAGACATTCATGCCCACCACTCAGATTGAACAAATATTCCTAACCTTTTTGCTTCAAATGTTTTTCTTTTGAATAAAAATAAAATGTTACAAACCCTTGAAGTCCCCTTTGAAGCCAATCTCATCCAGTCTCCTTCCCCAGAAATACAATTCTAAATGGATCTATATCCCAGGTAATGTCCCAGTCTTCTCTATTGTTTTATTACTAAGATTTAACACTTACTATTTCCTTCTTCTCTGTAGTGTCTTAAGAACCAACATCAGGAAAGTCACTACTAATGCCTTTTTCCTTGGAAATGGGTCCATGCCCAAAAGGTTTGGGCAGCTTTTCCTCAGTTTCCCAGACATTTCTGATGTCTAAGTTCACCTCTACGACCCTACTCACAGAGTGCACACAGGCTGAGAGCTCTCTGCTCTTTGCTGCAGGTGTCAGCTCTGTCCAGTGCTGGGGGAGTGGAGAACCTCATTCTCTTAGAGCAGGAGAAGCACCGGCCCCACGAGGTGGGCTCTGTGCAGTGGGCTGGGAGCACTTTCGGGCCCATGCAGAAGAGCCGGCTAGGAGAGCACGAGTTTGAGGCCCTCATGAGAATGCTGGACAACCTGGTAAGTCCCCTGCCATTGCCCTTCTAGGCTAGTCCATTGAGGCTTAGCCCTCTGGAGGTAGGCAGTACAAGGATTGGGTGGGCATGAGAAAACTGTCAGAATCACAGCCAAATTGTTAAAGCCTTGTTAGCAATTTGATTTAGAATTTATGGTCATTCTAATAGTACATAGTTGAGTTTTCTTAAAAATGGCTGTTGCTACTCCCACTGAGAACTGTGGGTGTTATCAGCTCTGTAGAGTGCTCTCTATGAGAAAACAATAATCAGAACATAGCTCCTCTCTTATAGTTGACACCTCTCAAGTAGTTAGTTCTGTCTTTTTTCTAATCTTATGACTCTAATGCAGAAAGCATATAATACTAATTTCCTTCTTCTTAAGCAGATGCCTTATAACAATGTCCTATTGTAATGAATGAGTGAATGAGTCAGTCATGTAAGGAATTAAACTGGCATGTGTCTAGGAGTGGGCTGGTTCTTTCAAGGATACAGAAGTCTTAAGACATTCTTCCTTCTTATAGTGGCTAATAATTTAGTTAATAATATGGGGTATAAACAGGGAACAATGTAAGAACAAGAGGATAGCATATGCAATAAGAAAATAAGCTAATTGCAGCAAGAGATTATAACTTTTTAGATGCTCAGAAAAGCTAAATATGAAATATGTCTTCATAATATTTCTGTTTGATTCATTTTCCTCATCCTCACTGCTATGGCCTCGGATTTTCTTTATTATGAATAAGATCATTGCAATAATTAATACTTTTCTTTCTGCCTTTAGTTCCTTCAAATAATCTCCATTTTATTACCAGGCTGAACAGGTTGCTTTATAATGATGAAAAGTATAATCCACGATAAAAATACAACTCCCATTAACATTTGTGTGCTAAATAATCTATACTTAAATGAAGTATAGATGACTGGATGATTTCATACAGGAATTCTTTCAGACCTTTAAGAAACAGACGATTCTTACACTATTTAAACTGTTTTAGCAAAGAGGAAAGAAGGATATTACACCATAACAATTATAACACATTTAGACCAATTTTAATTTGAATGTTGATTAAAAGATACTGCATGAAAACTAGCATATAGTATTGAGCATAACATCAGAATAATATACAATAACCAAGCAAAAGGTCATTCCTAGAATTCAAGGATAGTTTAATATTATAAATCTTGTAAATGTATTTCATGATATTGAAGAGTCAAGGGATAAAAACTTTTTGATCATTTTACTATCCAAATATATTTGATAAAAATTTAACATCAATTTATAAAAATAAAAGTTGTTAATTGGGATAAGAGGACACTTATTTTATATTATTAAAATGATATTTCTCAAAATGAGTCAGTATCATGCTGAAACACTAGAAGTATTTCCATTAAACTTTGAAACAAAACAATGATTCTTGCTCTTAGCCTTATTATTTAATATTGTTCTGAATAATATTGGAACTCAATCTGATGCAGTGAGGCATAAGAATAAGAGCTATTAATATTTCAAAGGAAACAAGATTATTGTTCTTTACAGATAATATGGTCATATGCCTATGACATCCCAAAAAATCAACTGAAAAAATATTAGAAATAATGAGGATATTTTGAGGTGGTCAATAATGAAAATACAAAATCATTCATTTTGTATCTTAACATTAATTACTTCAATGATATAATAATGAGAGAAAGTAATCCTATTTGCAAATGCAGCAAAATCCTAAAATGTTAAGAAAAAAACATTTAAGTATAACTATAAAACTTTACCAATGGACATGAGAGAAAACCTGAAATCAATGAAAAGCTATTATTTATTCTTGGTTAAAAAGCTTCAATAGGCTAAAAGGTCACTTTTCCAAAATTACTCAGTAAACTCAATGTAATTCTTTTGGGGGAAGGCATAGTACTTAACAAAATGTCTTTCCATGTGAAATTCAGAATGGCTAGAAGAATTCTGTAAAAAGAAAAGTAATTAGAGATACTAATTCCAGCCCATGTTAAAAGGTGATAAAGTTTTAGTAACTACATAGCTACTAAAATAGTAGCAGAATGGACAAGCAACCAGTGCAACAGCTTAAAGAATCCAGAAAAAAACCCAAAACATGTAAGAATTTAACACAGCATAAGCAGGCACTTTATAAATCAGTGGGGAAAAGAAAGACTACCTAGTCCTTAGGGAAAGAAAATTAAAGCAGATTGCTACCTCATTGCTTCTCTAACGAGAGATATTTCTGACTTATCAAAAATTTAAACATAAAAAATGAACTCAAAGGGGTATTAAAAACATATATTCATATTTTTGATGCCCTTGTGTTGGGAAAGACCTTGTCACACATGGCAGAAAAATCTGAAATCATGATGACAAATATTGACAACTATGATTACATTAAAAATTTAAAACATGTATTTATTTTTTTTTTTATTTTTTTTTTATTGTTGGGAATTCATTGAGGGTACAATAAGCCAGGTTACACTGATTGCAATTGTTAGGTAAAGTCCCTCTTGCAATCATGTCTTGCCCCCATAAAGTGTGACACACTAAAACATGTATTTTTATAAACCAATTCCCTCCATAAACAAAGACAAATTATGGGGGTAAATATTTGCCACATCTGTGGCAAGAAAAATATTAATATTCTTAATGTAAAAAAGATATTACAAATCAGTGTGAAAAGAGCAACATTTCAATAGAAAAACAGGCTGAGAGCATAACAATTTACAAAGGAGGAGACTCAGGTGGCCGTTATATGTAACTGGAAATATCCTATTTTACTAGCTATCAAACATAATGCACACATATGTATACATAGAAAGATGACTAGAAAGATTTTTTAGTGGATGTCTCTGGAGGTGAGACTTTGCCCCAAATTCACTTTTTTCCTTATTTTTTTTAATATTGCCTAATTTTTCCGCATGGGTATGTATTTTCTTTATAATCAGAAAAATACATTAATGCCATTTTAATTTAAAAATAAAAGAAGAAAAAGGCAGGGAGAGTCGAGTATTACTTCAGTAACTGCCAAGAGTCCTGAATGTATGTTCTCACTGAGCACCTGTCACTTCCAGCTCTGAGGGAAAAAGTATTGCTTAGGGGACAGGCATGTTCTTGAGTCAGATTTTGGGATTCCAAAAGGGAAATAGTTAAGCTTCAGGGTCGAGGAAGGGAAGAGTGACTGTTAGAATCAGCTGGGAAGCTTTTAAAAATCTCATAGCCCAGGTCACGCCATTGTCCAGTTGAATGAGAAGCTCTGAAGTAGGGCCCAGGCAACAGGATTATGGAAAGCTCCTGGGTGATTTCAGGGCACACCAGAGCTGGGAACCACGTAGGGGACACTCAGGCATCTGTTTGGGTCAAGAGCTCTGTCTATCTGCTCTGCAAGGTTCTAGGGATTTTCTCAGTCCTGACGGGGGAGGGCTTGTTGGGGTGGAATAAGAGAAGGTTGGGGGGACCAGGAAGAGGGAACAACTCTGAAATATACTAGAAGAGTGGCAAGTCCTGGCTGTCTTATAGAGATTTGGGTTTAAACTGAGTCCTTTAATGGGTGGGAGCAGTGCATGTGTGGATGCGTGCATGTCTTTCCCACCATAAGTAGTTCTATTCTTGTTTTTTTTAGGGCTACAGAACAGGCTACACATATCGCCACCCCTTTGTTCAAGAGAAAACCAAACATAAGAGTGAGGTGGAGATTCCAGCCACTGTCACAGCCTTTGTGTTCGAGGAGGATGGTGCCCCAGTCCCCGCCCTGCGACAGCATGCCCAGAAACAGCAGAAGGAGAAGACCCGCTGGCTCAACACGCCCAATACCTACCTGCGGGTCAATGTGGCGGATGAGGTCCAGAGGAGCATGGGAAGCCCCCGGCCAAAGACCACGGTAAGGGGGAAGCCCAAGACACCTGTCCGGAGACGGGAGTGGGCTGCATTTGTGGGGTGAAGCAGCTTTAAAAAGGGAGCAGAGTAACAGTTCCTGTGTCTAGTGCCAGACACCAGTGCCATTTCCTTTTCGGGCTTTCTACTGGGCATCTAGGAGGCTGCTCAGGCCACTAAGCTCCTGATCAGCTCTTTCTGGCACCTCTGCACTCAGTTTTTGGATCTGAGGAACAGCTTTCTCCAGAGGGCAGCTGGACCAGGCCACTTGTGCAGCACACAACCCAGGGGCAGTTGGGTTTTACTTCCTGCTCCCACAGCCAGAGGGGGCTTCTGGGAAATTCAAGGGCTGAGCATCCAACATTTGTTTTTTTTTTTTTTTTTTTTTTTTTTTTTTTTGTGGTTTTTTGGCCAGGGCTGGGTTTGAACCCGCCACCTCCAGCATATGGGACCGGCGCCCTACTCCTTGAGCCACAGGCGCCGCCCGCATCCAACATTTGGACTGTAGATATGATGCAAACCCAAGAGGGGGTGGACAGTCACTTCTATCGAGTTATCTTTTCTCTCTCCCTTTCTCCCACATATAGACTCTCAATTTGATTTTTCATTAACATTAACATTAAAGTAGCTGCAAGCCAAATAGAATAGCTCCTCATAAAAAAACATGAAGCCCTCCAGACTCAAAGTGGCTTGCCTAATACTGAAGCCCAGGAGGTTGCCTGTCTGTCAAAGCTGGTTCCCAGGACTCTGCCCCCCGGCTCTCCAGTGTTCTTTATGGCCAACCCTTAGCCTGAAGGCCTTCTTTGGCAGCTGGGTTAGCTGCTGCTCATCTCTGCTTCTGGATACAGGCAGTCAGGAGTCCCAAGATGAGAGAGCATTTGTATATAGGCTTGCTGACCTTCTGTGTAAGCCAGTGGGCCCAATTCTCAGGGGGACCACTGGGCAAGATGCCTGGGTCTGCCCCTTCACCTTGCCACATGGCCTTGTGTTTGTGCAGTGGATGAAGGCTGACGAGGTGGAGAAGTCCAGCAGTGGCATGCCCATACGGATCGAAAACCCAAACCAATTTGTGCCTCTCTATACCGACCCCCAAGAAGTGCTGGAGATGAGGAACAAGGTAAGGTGGGGGCCTCCTCACTCACTCCCTCCTCCCATGGAGAGGGATCTTAAGTCCTACAGACACAGCTGAGTCCCCAGGATGTGCCTAACTCACCAACATCCCAGATGCCCCAGAGCAGCAAGAAACTAGCATTGACGGTGCACCAGGTGCTGTGCTAAGGGCAGTACTTGGGTAGTCCTGTGTAGCTCCTTCACATGGAGGGCACTCGCTTTACATATTAGATATGTCTGAAAGACCTGCCCACAAATTGAGTTTTTATGAATTTTATGCTATTTTCCTTTGGGCTCGTTTTGAAGATTTCAAGATCCTTATAATTTCTGGACTTTTGCCATAGTTTACTCACTTATATTTCCAAAATTACTTTAAAAACTGCCATGATAGCAGGCTACTTCCAATAGGTCAGATGGCTCAAAGGATAGGGTTTTGGTGTGGGGCCCAGACCCCCTGCAGCACTTGGTTAAAGTTTAGATGCCACGGCCCAGTGTGATGGCTCACACTGGTAGTCCTAGCACTGTGGGAGGCTGAGGCAGGTGGATTGCCTGAATTCAGAGGTTCGAGACCACTCTGAAATGGAGTGAGTCAGAGTGAGACCCCGTCTCTACCAAAAAAAGCCGGTAGGCAGGCGCCTATAGTCCCAGATACTTGGGAGGCTGAGGGCCAAAGAATCGCTAAAGGAAGAAAAGAAAAAAAAATGTTTTAAAAATGTAAAAAATGAAAAGAAAATCAGATTCTGGGTCCTCCTCCCTCCTTCAACCTCAGACATTCAGATTCCATAGGTATAGGGCCCCTAGAAATCTGCATTTGAAATAGATTCCTTAGGGGCATCTTAGGAATGAATATTAAAATTTGAATTAAGCCCTTTTGCAACAATTTGGATGGAACTCAGGACCATTCTCCTAAGTGAAGTATCTAAAGAATGGAAAAACAGATACCACATGTACTTACTATGAAATTGGAACTAGCTGATGCACACAGGTGTGCACAGAGGGAAGTAAAACTCAGAGGAAATCAAACAAGGGGGAGAGGAGATGGACGAAAACCTAATGGGTTTTGGGGTTCAACGAACACTATCTGGGTGATAGGCATACTTATAACCCTGACTCAAGCATAACAAAATCAACACATGTAACCAAAAACATTTGTACCCTGCTTGTATTTTGAATTTTAAAAAACTAAAAAAAATTTTTTTGAACTTCAAAAAAAAAATCCACAAACAATGCTGCTGTCTTACTACCACTTTCTATTCTAAAGAAGAGTTATTTATATAAAAATATATCATTTATAGTACCAAAAATTTTTTTGAGAACCTCCCTAAGAACCTGCTGTGCCTCTTTTCACTCTTCGGCTCTGCAGCACCTCCTCAGAGATCACAAACATCTGGCCCTTCCTTCAAACTGCCAACTCACTCTGGAGCAGATGTGAGACCACTGGTTGGAGTGGACGGATTGTGTTAGAATGGAGACAGGCTCCCATACCACAGGGGGACCTTCCTGCCACAGGCCACACTGGACACCAGTATGCCCACTCCCAAACTCCAGCTCTGACACTGAGCGGCCAGCTCACTCTCCCTCTTTTCTCCACACAGATTCGAGAACAAAATCGACAAGATGTGAAGTCGGCAGGTCCTCAGTCCCAGCTCCTGGCAAGCGTCATTGCTGAGAAGAGCCGAAGCCCGGTACAGCAGAGGCTGCCCCTGGATGGAGGGGAAACATGTTTGTCTTCTGGGTCTTCCATGCCCGGGGCTGGGCAGCAGGACCCCTGAGTCTCATACCCACCTTTCCTTGTGATCTTGTGAGCCGATGCTCTTGCTGCAAAGTGGAGGTCCGCCTCGCAGGGGTGCCTTGAGGCCTGGGAGGATGATGTCTCATCACCCCCTCTGGGCACTGAGCGGGGGAACAGCAGCCCTGCCTGCCCACGGGAGTGATGCTGGCTTCCATTCTTTCTGGGTGGGGCTCTGCTTTGCCCTATTAGGTCCTCATGTAGTAGGGACTCATGGGCAGGAGGATGGTGGCTCTCGGGTGCCCCAGGTCTGCCCAGCCCTGCATATTTCTGACCTCTGTGCCAGGATATGGCATCACCCAGCCAGAGCTCTGGAAGGATGCTCATGTACCCACTGAGAGGCAGGAGGGACTCCTATACATAGGGACAGGTAGCTGTCTATACAAACCCATGTAGAGTTAGACAGTATATAGTTATTGTTTTCGTGCTTGAGATAGAAGAGTGTTTTGTCTAGTGCTTCGCAAAATGGGTGAGTTTCCGAGTTCTGGCATGTGTTTGAAGACATCATTGCTCATTGCAAGGTCACAGTGGGCATGGCATTTTCCATACACTAAAAAGTACGGAAATACAGGAAATGTTCCCCTCTACAGAATAGATTGAGATGAGGTACCAACACAGTGCAGGTGCCCATGGGCGGGAGAAGCATGGGAGTTGTATCATCACACCCACCTCCACCCCACTCACACTCAGCAAGATGAGGAGTGCTGAACACACTCAGGGTCAAGGACAGGAATAGCCCATGATTCTGGGAGGGTGGTGAGAGTTTAATTCAATGAGCAAAATTGTTTAGAAAATGAAAAGCAACTCTGCCATTCATGCCAAGTGCTCTTCTCAGAGTCCCTCTTCAGGGGTTCTCAGATGCTCTTCTGATTCCATATTCCTTACACTGGGCCTGCCGCTGCCTCCCTTCTGTAAGGAGCCTGGGGCCCATCATCAGAAGACCCTGCGGGCCAGGGCAGGGAGGACTGGTGGGCTCCACACTGCTTTGCTCCTCTGCAGCTTCAGAGCACTGCATTCTCCATTGCCAGGATGAGGATGCTGAATAGGAAAAGGGGCTGAGGAGTCGGAATTTTAGTCCCTGTCTTGGGACTAAAGCTTCAGAAGATTCCTGAAGCTTAACCAAGGCTGATCATATACCCAGAGCCAGGGACTCCACAAAGGTGGCAAAACACAGTGATTTTGCCAATGTCCCTGCAGGGACCTGCAGTACAGGCAGGTTGAAGATTCAAGACTCAGGAACTTGGCCCCTTTTAATTCATGACTGTGTGCACAACAGGACTAACAGTTTGGACTGAGAATGCTGAAGGCGCTATGTTTTGCATATGACTTAATGCTGTGTGTTGTGGCTTGCACTGCTGTTAGGGGATGGGGGCAGGGCAGTTGTGGGGAATGGCTGGCATGAAGCTTGCTTGAGCCAATGCTATGTTTGCTGGGCTTTGGCTGAGTGATTGGGCCACCAACTGTATTTGCATAGTGATGGCTTGGAAGTGTCCGTAGAAGGGATTACAATAAAGGTGTGTCATTCTTCTGCTTGGGAGCATCCTTTGATTTCATTTTAGGGGCAGAGTGTGCATCCCCTGTATTCATCCCAGCAGTTGCAAAATCTGGGTCTGAGGGTGAGCTAGCAAGGGGCAGGAATGAAAAACCCTTACCCCAAGGCCCTGAGCTGTTTCCAAGGAGCTGCATGCCACGTTCTCCCTAGCAAGACCACTGGCAGCCACATGAGTCTAAAAGGAAGCTGGGGCCTGCACCCCACCTGTGGCGTTCAGAGAGCAACACACGCTCTGTGGTTAACTTTCAGTCTACAGAGAGCCAGCTGATGTCCAAGGGCGACGCAGATACCAAAGATGATTCAGAGGAGACGGTGCCCAACCCCTTCAGCCAACTCACTGACCAGGAGCTGGAGGAGTACAAGAAAGAGGTGGAGAGGAAGAAACTAGAACTTGATGGTAAATAACCCCGAGGCACCACTGCTCCAAAATCTCCCAGGGGGTGGAGGGGAGAACTCAAGACCACCCGGAGAGGACCTTCCTACTCCATTGCAAAATAATACTCTTATTACCATCATTCTGTTAATTGTAATAATGCCCCTCTTCACTCTGTGCTTAACAGTTGTATGGTGTCTCCAGGACCTCACTAGACCCTCCCACCTGGGCATAAAGGGGTTAAGGATCCTTAGTGCTTAGCAGAGTGCCTGGGAATACAGCTCAAGTCAGCGAGCACCAGATAAACATCAGCTATGATAGTTTTAATAGTCTTAATTTTATTTTCTATCAGGTCTGGTATAATTAGTCTTGGCAATCACAACTCTCCACCAGCTGACATCTTTTTGTTTTCCTTTTTCTCCTTTTTTTTTTCCTTGTTTCTCTTCCTTAACCAGGCCCAGGTGAGATTTGAACCCATCTGCCCCTGGTGTTTAGGGCCAGCACTCTAATGACTGAGCTACGGTGCCCAGCTTCTCACTCCTTTATTTCAGACTCTTTAGTCGGGCCTCTTTCTTCATGTTGATTACTAAATATTCATACTCACAGTATTTGTAAGCCCTCATTCATGCCTTCGTTCCTCTTGGCTTTCCTGATCCAAAGTTATCAACACTTCAGGTTCCATTTCAAACCCCCTTCTAGCTGGGAAGGCCTCCTGTTACCCTCTGCACCCCACCTATAGTGACTTGTCTCTTCTGTTTGCTTCTGGAGCTCTTGGGTCTAAGACACATAATTTAGCTTGTGGGTGTGTCCACCAGTCTAAGCTGTCACCCCTCAGTAGGTGGTTCTCTGTAGATCCACCTCTTGCCCATTGTTGGTGCTTACAACCTAAAGTGCCTGGCTGGTCCTCTTCAGAGGCAGGACAAGAATGCAGACCAGGCTCTCGGCTGGCCATCCACACCAAGCGTGACATTCTCCATTGGTGTATGCACTGATGAAGAAAATGACCCTACTCTGACTGTCCTGTTTGACTTCAGAGGAAGCAGCAGAAACAACATGACTAGGGAACAGCTAACTTCCACCAGAAGGTCATTGTCAGCCAGGGGAAATGATGATCAGGTAGAAAAAAGGCATTTTTAAATGCTGTCTCGGCCCATCTCTTCTCTATTTGACTCCTGTTCTGAGGTGGGTTTCTTTATTTCAGGAGAGAAAGAAACCACTGCAGAGGAGCCTGGCTCACCTCTGAAGTCTGCCCCTGCTTCCCCAGTGCAGAGCCCAGAAAAGAAGGCAGAGACAAAGAGCCCAGTGGTTTCTCCTTCCAAGTCTTCAGAGGGTGAGTGGAGTTGAGCAGGCTGGGAGGGAGGCAAGCACAGCCACAGGCTGAGAAAGTTGTCTACATGGAGGGCAGGGCAGGTCACACACTGAGGGGACCCTGCCTTCAACAGGTGTTGCTTTCCCAATCCAAAAATATTTCCCCTCTGCTATTTCTAGGGAATCTGAAATAGAGTTACCAAATTTCAACTTGTTCCCTTCACAATCTATGACAATACACCTTACCATTTAAGCCTGGTATAAGCAATGATGAGTGAGTTAATGACCAATCCACAGCCTCCTCACCCGTAACTCAGACTGGCTGGGGCTGCTGGGCCTTTCCAGATGTGCTAGCCAGGTTCTCGGACTTCAGTGTGCATGGGGACCACCTGAAGGTCTTGTTAAAGTGAGGATTCTGATCATTAAGTCTGGGATGGCGCCTAAGGCTCAGGTGAAGCCTATGCTGTCATTCTCACGCTTAATTGCACATTGGAATCACCTGGGGATCAGGATTGACCATTTCTGAGTTAAATGGTCTGGGAGAAAGGTTGAGGAGTCCAGCCTGGAGTTTTAAAATCTCTCCAGGGGAATCTGAAGTGTAGTCCAGGTCAAGATCAGCTGCCATAGAGAGGTACTAGTTTAAAGAACTGGGTTTTAGGCCCAACCGAACTGCTAACTAATAATAACTACTAATTTTAGAAAATCAAATAACCTTTCTGTGCCTCAGTTTCCTTGTCTGTCAAATGAGGCTACTAATATTTTCTGTTTTTAAAGTTTTTATATGTATAAGGGAAGTGTAGGTGAAAGCATACTTTGAAGACTAAAAGTGTGACTTAAATATAAAATGTAATTGTGGTTGTGATTAATAGTATACATACAATGGATAATAATACTGTTCTAGTCACTAGCCAGCTAAATCAAATGAAATGTGTCTTTAGGGAGCTCCTAGAATCACTTCAGGGCATGGCCACTTCTCTCCTGGGTTCCCCAGAGATCCCCATGACACAGGGCTGTACTGCTTTTCAGAGAGCAGCAACTTGGTGGCCTGTTGGGCTCTCCCCCATGAGTAGAATGGCCACACGGGTAGATTTCCATAGAATCTCCCAATTCCTGAGTGCCTGCACACGTGAACTGTACCTTGAGTGCTGGCCCAGCATTGCCAGAGGAAACCCATCTGCTTGAGGCCAGAGCCCCAAGTGGATGTCCCCCAACTGTTTGTG
This sequence comes from Nycticebus coucang, assembly GCF_027406575.1. NCBI lineage: Eukaryota > Metazoa > Chordata > Mammalia > Primates > Lorisidae > Nycticebus > Nycticebus coucang. The sequence goes on along the minus strand of NC_069783.1, from coordinate 69,428,628 downwards.
TTCATTGTGTCTCATCATGGTGTTGTCAATCTGTCTCCACAATGTCTTCCTTTCTCTTCCCATTTGTGCCTTCATCAAAGGAGTTTCCTCCGATTCTGAATACTTGTCTCTGTAGTAAGTATAGAGAGGCTGTTTACTAACTCACTCCAACACTTGCAATGGGGGAGGGAGGATTCTTTCAAAAGAAATATATTTCTCCACAGGTTTTTTTCTTACAACTCACAACCCTGCCTTTGGGAGGTTTCCTGGCTGTAAAATTCATGGGTAACTCCACCTGTGCTGTATGTGGACTAGACTTCTCTGTGGGAGATGCGGACATACATACGGCACACATACACAAACACCCTCCCAAAGTGAGAGGGCAGTGGGGCCAGCTCTCAGGCACGCCCTGAGGGCAGAGTGCACAAGGCCCTTAAGAATTTTCCCCACCCTGTTCCTAAGGTACAGACACCTCAAAGGAGCCCATGACCCCTTCTGGGGCTGTGGGCCAGAGCCTGAATGTCTTTGGGGACCAACTGCCCTGTAGGGATGCTTAGAGGGCCTGGCTTGCTAGGATCCTCAGCATCCATCAGCACATGTGTTCCAACCGTAGGAGGGAGCCCAGGGCTGGAGAGGAGGTTCATGGCAGGAGTGGGTCAAGGAGGTGGCAATTTCATATGAGCTCCTTGGAAGGTCAGTGGGCAGGAGGGTGTGGGATGGACGGGACACTGTTTACCCAAGCCTGCTATCATACCCACTGTAGCAGGATTTGTCATCCTCCCCTGCAGAGGTACACTGTGGTTGAGTTGTGAGAAAGTTCAAGCTTCCCGAAGACACTTCCTGGAGCACAGCCAGAGCTGGAGAGCACAGCTGTAGTGGGGCAGCCCCTGCATGATGGGAGCATGAGTTGCAGTTGTGGGAGGTGACTGGTGTGACTTCGTAGCCAGGCTGCTCCATGGCTTGCCCAGCTCCTCAGGGCACATGGGGCTGACTGACCAGGCACCATTTATACTTTCACTAAATCCTCACCTACCAGATCAGGGAAAGCTTTTCCACTCATTTGTCTCTATGCCTTTAAATCCTCTTGTGCTGAGTCACTTGATGTTACTCCTCATGTGTCTCCTGACTCCTACCTGGCCATCAGAGAAAGCCTTTGCATCTGGCCATCTGTGCCAGCTCCCTCTCTTTGACTAGTTCCTGACTGACCCCTGGCTCTGCTGACTCCACCCACCACTGACCCCCTAGGGCGGAGGTCCTCAAACTACGGCCCGTGGGCCACATCAGGCAGTGTGATTGTATTTGTTCCCGTTTTGTTTTTTTACTTCAAAATAAGATATGTGCAATGTGCATAGGAATTTGTTCATAGTTTTGTTTTTTTTATTAAATCATAGCTGTGTACATTAATGCGATCATGGGGCACTATACACTGGTTTTATAGACCATTTGACACATTTTCATCACACTGGTTAACATAGCCTTCCTGGCATTTTCTTAGTTATTGTGTTAAGACATTTACGTTCTACATTTACTAAGTTTCACATATACCTTTGTAAGATGCACCACAGGTGTCCGGCCCCCCAGTGGTCTGAGGGACAGTGAACTGGCCCCCTGTTTAAAAAGTTTGAGGACCTCTGCTAGGGGTACTGGCTATGGCTGCAAAGAAATAGCTCTGTATTTGATATCATATGATCTGCTCTGCTACTAACTAATGTAGCCACCTCAAGTAAGTTACTTAAAAACACTGCACAATAGCAGCCACATACACTGGAGCTGGCAGGTTCTAACCCAGCCTGGGCCTGCCAAACAACAATTACAACTACAAGTGAAAAAAGAAAAAATAGCCGGGTGTTGTGGTGGGCACCTGTAGTCCCAGCTACTCTGGAGGCTAAGGCGAGAGAATCACTTAAGCCCAAGATTTTGATGTTGCTGTGAGCTGTGACACCACAGCACTCTACCAAGGGTGACATAGTAAGACTCTATCTCTAAATAAATAAATAAATAAATCACTGCAGAATAGGAGAATAACACAAATCCTTGCCCTTCTTAACTCACAGCATCGTTGTCAGGATAAAATGAGCTACTGAATATTAAATTAATATGCTTACCACATTCTCCAAATTGCAAGAGCTATATATAACAGTTGACATTTTAAACCACTAAGTTTTAGGGTGTTTGTTATGCAGCAATAGATAGTTATTAAATTGATGTATAATGGGAAGTTTTAAGGAATTATTTCTTCTGTGGATTGACTAGAGTTGACTGGGATTAGCCAGATGGGTCCTGTGCTCTGTGTGATGTCAGCTGGGAACTTGAGTAAGCTGGAACTTCCAAGATGATGCACTCATGTGTCTGGTGCTTGACAGGAGCAGCTAGACAACTGGGTCAGCTGGGACACTGGGATGGCTGTGTCTCCTCTCTCTCTCTCTCCATGTGGTCTCAGGGCCCTTCCATGTGGCCTGTCCACATGTGTTTTCATCAGGGTAGTTGGACTTTATACCTCGTGGTCTAAGGTTCCCAAAACTATAAAAATAGAAGTTTCTGTGCCTTCTTAAATCTTCCTTTGCATTCTTTTGGTTATGGGGAGCTATGTGGCCACCCTGATTCAGTGTGGGAGGGGACTGCACAAGCAAGCAGGAGCATGCCTGGAGGCATGGCTCGCTGGGGCCATGCCACACACTGACTATACCACACATTAAAAGTACATTTGGGTGTTCAGGAGAACATTTATGTTCCAGCCATGGGAAGTGGAAGGGAGGTACAGTGTGTCTACTGTATCTATTTACAAGAAGGTTCACTTTCTTTCCTATCATTGGTGCTCTCATCCTTGGGGGAGGTAGAATTGGGAGGAGATATATTTCTAATCTCAAGTTTCCCAGTGTGTGGCCATTGGGCCTTGTGTATCAAAATTACATGGGGATCTGTGAAAAATATATACTTGTTGGCCCACCTTTTGTTTCAGAGTCTTTTGTGGGGATGAGACTGAGAAGCTGCATTTTTGCAAGTTTCCTTAGACCTCTCTGCATGGCTGGCACGTCCACTCATTGCTCAGCCACTTGCGGCTCTTCTGCTCTGTTCTTTGAGCACCCTGTGGACCTTTTTGACTGTTGCTGCATGAGCACCCAGCCCTTGTGTCGCTATAGATCACAGATGTTTTCAAGGTCTTTAATGAATCTTTCTATGGCTCCTCTGTGCAGTGGTGTGGAGCTACCTTCTCAACAGGGAAGTAAAAGCAGTGCATGGCAGTGACCAATTCCCAGTGCATTTGTTGTAAAGGTCATGATCAGTCTGGTTGACCTTGTGTCAGAAGCCAGTTGAAAAGTCTTGTGGTGAGCCCTCCCCACACTGATGTCTCCCCTGCTGCAAAGAGAGAACCTCTCTAAGCTGTGGGGATGTGGCTAGAGGTCATGGTTTAACGCTAAGATGTTAGCAAACCAGGTTCATCAGGCCAAGGTGGGAAAATGCAGCTTTGTTCCTTCAGTAAGGCAAGGTCTATGTTCCTTCCCTATGTCCTCACCTCACTACATTGACCCAGAAGAGCCCAGCTGCTGAGATGAAGAAAGGCATCCTCCATCGAACCTTCACCTGGTCTTACTTGGCAAAATTCAGCAGCAATGAACATGGCTCAAGCGTGTTGTAACTGAGATGGATGATGGTTGTCAGAGAAATAAAAGGCAGTTTTTGTGCTGAACAGTCTACTTGGGTGATGAATGGATTCTTAAAAGAAAGGATAAATGGCACACGCAAGTGTAAAATGAACATAGGAGCAGTAGTTGTGGAGGTGGGCAAGATCATTGTCCAGTTTCAGAGGAGGCCACACAAGTAAAGTATGGCTTGAACCAGACCTTAGGGCGATGCACACTGGACTGGCAGACAGGAGTGAAATGGAAAATCTCACTCTAATTTATTTCAATTTAGAAGGGGAAAGGAGGGGATAGGCATAAAAAAAAAAACTGCTATTTTTACAGTTGCTGTTTTGGAAGTTCACATAGTGGAGAGGAAAGGAAAGATGATAAATTCTATCTGGAAGTGGGAATGAGAACCAAGAAAAACTTTAAGGAAGAGGTAACATTCAAGGAGATTCATCATGTGGGGTAAAGGTGGGGGACACAGAGAGGAGACAGAGGGAAATAGGATAGAATGCCAGGGGAAGGGGTTGTGTGGGGACTGAAAGTCTGAAGGGATGAGAGGAGAGTGGGCAGAGATGGTTGTGTCCATAACGGCTAATGGCATTCCAGCGTACCACTAGGTGACAGCCACAGGACACTGTGGCAGGTGAGAGCACTGGAGTAAGGGCTGAAGAATCGAAGACATTGGAGAATTTGGTAGCTCAGCAAAGACAGAACATGGCCCAAGGAGTGGAAAGAGTGGGAGCCAATGGCCAAAGTTTTTGGTACTAAGAGGAAGCTAGTGCTCAGAAGTGGTCAGGAGAGGGCCTCGTTACAGTGAGACCTCACCCAAGTAGTTAACACTCCTCTATTCTCACGGTCCACAAGTAACCACAACTCCCCCCTGTGAAACCATAGATTTCCCTACCTTACCTATAAAGACCCCTAGGCTTTTCCTAAAACCTAGTTCTTCACCCACTCTTCCCCAAATACTGGTTATACCTCCCCCATTGCCCACATTCCCATGTAGGGGAGAGTGCTGGGACTCGTTCTTGTGATGTGGCAACACATACACCTGCCACACTCATTTACACGCATCACACACGCACCTGTCCTCACACTTATGAGTGTCCCAGTTGCACACTACCCATGCTCACACTCATGCACACCAGTCATACACATAGTCACACACACACACACTCACTCACATTTCTTTCAGTTCTTTCCTTCGTGTGGGGAAAAGTATACTGACCTGCAGATCCGTGTCCTTGAGGCCTCCCTGTCATTTTCCTGCCCACTCAGCCTTCTAGCTGTGAAGTAGGGAGGGAGCGAACTGGATGGCCTGTACACTACTCTCTACTTCTCAGCGTCTGTGTTCTCAGTTTCTGCTCCCTCAATGACCTCAAAATATCCAGCCATTTTGAAGCTTGTGTGGAAGTAAGGTAAGGGACAGAGCGGGCAGGGGAGGAAGGATGGCAGGAAGGCTTAGTTTCTAGGGTCTGAGCAGCTCTCACCTTGAACATGGCATCAATCTCAACAAGTTCCCCAAGGGGAATAAAGACCGGCTGCTAGAATGTGTTGACCCGGGTCTTCCCCTTTCTGCTAACACTCAAGTCTTGGAAACATGCTCCATGTCACTCAGGGAATCCCATTCTCCCTCTGCCTTCACCTCTGCCTGCTGGGAAGATACTCTTCTTAGTTCTCAAAGTTCCTCTCTTGTGTAGAAAATGAAATGAGTATGAAAACATTGGAATTTCTGTATTTTTAATGGTGAAGCTGACTGGTTACCACTGAGACGTATGTGACACGCTCCCCACTTCCAACAGCCTTTCTCCTCCCCTGTGTCTGTTCCCTCCTTCCAGCCTAGAAAAGCTCTGAGCTGGACCCCAGCTGGGCCCCCTGCCATGTTCAGACATCAACCAATATCAGAGATCGACCAAGTATTACATTTGTAGATGAGAACCCAGAGGGCTTGTTCCCAGGGCTGGGCTTACTTTGCAGAATTGCCTAGAAATGGTTCTATTAACCCCAAGTAGAAGCAAGTAGAAGCTGTCACCTGAATAAACTCTCACTGGTTATGTCTTTTGATCTTTTTCTAGATGGCATTAGGAAGACAGAAACAAGCAAAGCCCCCACAGAGCCGGAAACAGCCCAACCAGAGGGGGTGGTGGTCAATGGGAGGGAGGAGGAGCAGACGGCGGAGGAAATCCTCAGCAAAGCCTTGAGCCAGATGACCACTAACGCTGACACGGATGTTGATACCTCTAAGGACAAAACTGAGTCAGTCACCAGCGGCCCCATGTCCCCAGAGGGCTCACCTTCCAAGTCTCCCTCAAAGAAGAAAAAGAAATTCCGAACCCCCTCCTTCCTGAAAAAGAGCAAAAAGAAGGAAAAAGTGGAGTCCTGATGTGTGACCCCTTGGTCTCCCTCTGCCTCCTCTCTCTCTTCCTGTCCCTTCCCTCTCCCATCTCTGTCCCTGGAAGCACAGGGCCCAGGAGGGATAGAATAGGACCCTGGATCACACTCCAAGGGGGGACTTAGAGATCACCTGACCAACCCCTCACTTTACAATTGCCCCAGAGACATCCAGTGACTTGCCCAAGGTCACACAGCTAGTTAGCAGCAAAGAGCCTGCACTAGAATTCAGGTCTTCTGACTTCCAGTCCAGTGCTCCTCCCACTACACAACACTGCCTAGTTGTGGGGCACCCTGGTTAGGATGCTGCCCACCAATCTGAGCCCAGGGCAGGAGTGCCAGAAATGGGCTGTGAGCTTTCACGGGCTCAGACTAAATCTGACAGGTTGAGGCCTCCCCTGAGTAAGGTCCATTTCTTCACAGGAATCCAATCTTCTGCTGGTGGAGCTGTCTCCACATTTAGAAATCTCTCCTCTGTTCCATTTCAGGTCCCTACCCTGTTGCTCAAAGTAACCAGCCAAATTATCCCACTCCCTCTAAAAGAAGTTAATCTTTGTTCCCAAAGGCTGATGGCTTAGCTTGTATTTCCCCAGATGCTAACCTTGAGCTTTCTTCATGGAACCTCTAGAGTGATGGGTGGAAGAGCTGTCGGAGGTGGCAGACACAGGGCAAGCCAAGTAAGCCTGAGCACTGCTGGTGGTTTCAACAAGATAGGGAACCGGGAACTTGACCCATTTGAATTGTGCACCTCAGGCGCTTCAACACGAAAACCAAATTTAGCATAGGAAGAAGTTGTCTCATGCTCAGGGCAGAAATTTGGGGAAAATTTAATCTTCTCTTGGCCTTGGGTTGTACAAGGAGGATCAAAACAGCACAGGCAATGCTCTGACTTTCTAGCTTTGCATGACATGTGCAGCAATGCGCTGTACCTGGCTCACTCCTGTCCAGCAGTCAGGTGTACCCTTACCCTCCCTCAAACCTAGAAGCACTTGCTTGCATCCTGAAACTGGCATTTTGACCTTGGCTCCTTTGGGGTTCCAACTCTGAGTTACTCTGGGTCCACCAGGGGAGAATGAGCTCTTCAGGATTAATCCTCTTGGACTAAGTCCCAGAGAAATGCTTGGGTGCCCCCAGCACTGTCACTATCTGTCTGTCCTAGGGTGTGGTAATAGCCACAGCTATTGTTGTAAATGCCAACACTATCTTTTCATATTCTTCCATGGGGCATTGATTAATGAGCATTGTTGACTCCTAAAGATTAGACAATCCATTCTCTTTAAAGCACAGTGTCTTCAAAGAATATTTTTCCTCTTGTCCTGATTATTGTAAAAATATTTTTGAAGGTTCTTAATCATAGTTTTCCACTTTTGACCACTTAGCATCTATAGACACTGTGCAGGCTTCACATGTGCTATATCCTTTAATCCTCACAATAATCCCTTGAGGTGGGTAAGATCATTCCCATTTTACAGGTGAGGAAACTGAACCCCCAAAAGGACAATTGACTTGCCTCATGTGGTTTGGGTAGAAAGGTCTGGAGCCTGGGTTTGAACCCAAGTTGGTCTGAGTGGCCATTCAATGGTTATGAATGTACAACTTGGATCCCCAACAGTGGTGGTTTTAGTCCAGGGCTCATTTCTGTGCATAATGTTAGTGCTTGGAGCGAAGGTGGGAAACTACCTGTGTTCACCCTCACTGGTGCGCATGGACTTCCTGGATGGCATGGGCTGTGGCCGTGCTGATGCTGCTCTTCTAACAAAGAAGAGGCAGGAGCCTTCTGGTTGGTGGGGGATATACCATCCATAGTTGCAACTTGAGAAGGAAGGGAACTGACATATGAGCAAGGTAAACCTCCTACTGTGTCTCTCTAGTGCAGACTGCAGCTGCTAACCCAGGCCCCTCTCTCTGTTCGGCTTCCTGATTTGGTTAACCCCATGATCAGGGTCACCAATGCCTCAGAAAAATCTGTCATGTGTGAAATGCCTTTAAACACCAATCATTTGATGCTGTCTTTGAAAAAAATAGAGTTCATGTTTATTCATCCTTTCACAGTATTTGTTAAGCATCCACTAAGCATCAGGCATTAAGCTGGCATTAAAGGAGAGCAGTTGTCATGACTAGAATAATAAGTGGCAAGCAATGTTGGGAGAAGGGTGCACATGACCTCTGATGCAGCCTTTTTTGCGTGAGTGGTTGTGGTTCAGAGATGATGTTGATTGAGTCTGCCTCCAACCATTTCTCTTTATTCTGTTTGCACAGCAAGACCTCATTTCGGTGAGAATGCTGGAATCTTGCTGATGCATCACCCTTGGAATTTACGCCCTGGGTGTACCTCCTGCTTATCAGTAGTTCATTCCTCTTGAACCACACACTGAGCCAGGATCAAGGGTCAGACATGAGGGTGGGCATAGTTCCTACTCTCAAGGAGTTCACGGCATAGGAGGTGTGTAGACAAAGTGCAAAATAGGCAAGAGCACCGACGTGGCATAAGGAAATAACAGTAAACTACCTTGAGGGCCAGAGAAACCTTCCTGAAAGGAAGCAATGGCTGTTAGCTTTTCAACAAAGGAATGTTTTAAGACAACAAAAGGGTTGGCAGGGCATTCTGGGATGAGGGAAGAACATGTGCAAAGGTGTGAAATGCCGTGGTGGGTTCCACTGGAACACAACATTGCCAGAGCACTGTGTGTAAGGCACGGGTTCACCTCCCTGGGAGATAGGGCTGGACCCTGAGGAAACAAATCCATAGATGGGGTGGAGGAGCTGGACTCAGCGTGGAAGGGCTTTGGAGTTACTGAGGGCTTTAAATCAGGGTAGAGTTATGATCAGACTTGCATTTTAGGAAAATCCCTTTATTGGGCTAAGTGGAGAAGACTGAAGGGAATGGGGTGGGCGTGTGGGAGCTACATTGAGGCCCTCTGAAACATTGGTACTAGACATGTGGGCAGGCCTTACCCTATATACCCTTTCCCTTTATAGCAAATAGTTTCCAGCACAAAATTCATTTCCATGAAATTCTATGGATAAAGCTGAGAGAGGTTTTTGACAAGGAGAAGGAAATACTCAGAGCTAACGTATCTGGATTTCATTTTGTCTTGGTTCAGAGTTGCTGGGAGAACTGTGGAGTCATTCTGCAGGTTTCTCCTTCCCCTGTATGTGTGAATTGCCACACACTCAGCTCCAGGCTTGAGGACATGTCCCGAATGCTGTAGAAAAACGTGCTGTAGAAACAGACATGTGGTCTAAACAAAACTGCCCGCTTTTAGGGTGAGAGGAAGGGGCATTTTCTCTGGCTCTGGGTAAAAGTTGGCTGTAAGTGTTTGACTGGGGTAGACATGTGTTCCAGGGTTTAGAATTGGTAGGAAATAGGTTTATTTCTAGTCGAGCTACTGTGCTTGGCTATGCCACAGAAAAGAGATAACCTGTGAGCGAATCTGCTGCACTGTGGCTGAGCTGGAACGTGGAGAGGCTTCTGAGCTTATTCCCATCAGAAGGCAGGCAGGAGGTGGGGCGGGGAGGAAGAGGGATAGGTGGCTGCAGAGAGGCAGGCCTCTCCAATGGCTCTCCATGCCCTGGTGGCCAGCACCCAGCAGTAAGTGTGGGAGAGCCATCCTCCCCACATGACCTTTCCCCAAACTGCACCAAGTGCTGTCAAGAGAACTCCCTAGCCCATGTCTGGGCTTCACTAGAGCCTCCTGGCTTACAGGTGACCCAAGTAACTGTCCTGCTTTGGCCAGTCGACCCCCTCAGCTCTCTTCCAACTAAAGTGAGGTTCTTCCTCTGTGACAGGTGCTTCTTAAAGGATTTGGGGGGCTTTGGATGATAAGGAACAGTAAGTTCTTACAGTGAGAACCCCACTGTAAAGCCCTGCTTTGCACCACTGATTTACACAGACTAAGCCTTGAATCCTGTTCTCCATGGATAACACTACCCCTTGCTCATGGTGACGTGGCAAGATAGTCATTTGGGTGTTGCTTGGTGCTGTCGTAACAGAGGTCTACTGGCCTTGTCAGTGTGGGGAGAAATGCTATCAGTCCATTTCTTTGGTGGCTGTGGATTTGAAAAAACTATTTTCCCAACAGCATGATTCACTTCTGAAAGTCAAAAATGAATTTTGATTTTTTCCATAATGGATGTTTAGGGACAGACAGATGCACAGCCTACCCATAGGCCTGTGGCCCGTGTTTTTTCCTAAGTGCAAATTTCATGTTCTAGTTCCAGGCCGAGAGTAATCAGTTTTTGACTTTTTAACAAATGAGAGAACCTCAGCCCCTTACTCATTTTACACAAGTGGGGCAGACCCTTGAGTTGATTGGCACAGTTGTAGTGGACTCTGAGCATAGAGGAAACAGGTCTCCTCACAGCCTCTCATGCCTTGAGCCCAACTGGACTTTCTAAGACCACAACAACATTCTAATAGTCCAAGAAGAAATGAGAGAAAGAATAAATGTGTGCTCTCCACTCCCACAGAAAGGATAGGCCACCCATGATTCAAAACCCAAGCGGGCATCATGTCCTCTGTTCTGAAAGGGATAATTTATTTGATGCACTATGTGACTTTAAGCTCACGAAATTATCTTCATGGGTTATCATCTACACACATTTCCACTTGCGCTGCAGTACGGAAGAGCATATGTGGTGGTGTGTCTCTTCCCCAAAGCCCTGTCTAACCTGCCTATCTGAATGTGGTGTACTTTTTGTCAGAAATGACAGACCACACGTAGAGCTCCACCACCAAAGCATGCCCAACACTTCAGTCTCTCACAGTGAGAAGCCACAGTCACCAGGAAGCAGTGTGTGGATTTCAAGGTGGCATGTCCTTTAGTGGAGAAAGCACTTTTCATCATTTTTATATAGACAAGTCCCTTGAGAGTGTAGGGGTCTCTTCTTAGGAATGGTTAGGAAGAATCTCCAGTTAGAAGTGTTCTTAAAAATACAGAAATAGTGGTTTGCGTTGGTTCATACTTGGGAGGATTAAGTGTTGCCAAATGGATGTTTGGCTCTGCTTGCCTTCAAGATGTTTCCCACAGCTGGGTCATCACTAGGAGAAATTGGAGCCTGCAGATGGAGGAGAGATGATCACTGTTGATGCAGGGGAGGGGTTTAGGAACAGCTGGGGTCAGAAGGCCAGTGTGAGAAAGCACTGGTAGCTTCCCTAGCAATCAGGTCCTCAGCCCTTTTCCTCCATCACTATCTCCCAAGCATCAGGATAAGTGAGCTATTATATGGCAAATCCAAGAGTTTGGGGCAGGGTGGGAGATTAACTGTTAGAAAGACTCTAAACTCCTCCCTCAGCAAATCATCTTGTTTAAAAGCCCAAAGGCCAGATCCTGTCTTTTAAAGTAAATCAGAAGGCGGATGATGGTTGGACCTGGGACAGAGGGGTCACACTTGAAAAACATCAAAGCCCCTTATAAAATGGGAATGTATTTCAGGGAACCCCACCTCAACATTTCAACTTCACTTTATGCCTGTTGGTCCTGTTTTGTGGGTGATTATTTGATACCTGAGGATTGCCCCACCTTTAAATTTCCTGCAATCTATGCTACAACCACTGAGTCCCAGGGTTTGTCCTCTCCCGGGAAGGGGTGGGTGGGGGAGAGCATAGTCCAGAGCCAGAGCTCCCCTGGCTCGGGTGTGGAGTAGCAGGAACCTGGTCTAGATAGAGTGCAGTGTTCTCTAAAGCTACCGATGGTTTCAGTGAAATGTCTGTGTCCGACAATCGTCCTGCAAGAATACTACTTACTGTCTTCCCTTGTACATACATTGTCGTGTTTGGCTTTTCCTAGTATTGTGAGGTTTCAAATCGGGGTTCCATGTAAATACTTTTTCTGCTACTAAAATGCCATCCCCCTGGATTGTGCATCACCCCCACAAATGGTTTCGCCTTTCTCTACGCTAACACTTTTTGAGCCACTGATGTGTAGACTGATGGTTAGTTCCTTGGCTTTTATTTTGCAATTTTATATATATATGCATATATAATATATATATTTATGGGTTGGTTTTGTATAGTTTTCTGTTTGAATCTCTGAGCGCCAAAGCTGCCCTTTGATTTTCACGAGAACTTTCCAAAGCCACGTCTTGAGCCTTTTTGCTGCTTTGGTGTCTGACTGTGTTGCCGGGGTGGTATCTCTGCCTGTGGATTTCTGTATGTATGTGCTGTTATCTCACCTGAAGATATTACCCTAGTAAATCTTAACGTGCTTGGCTTCCCGGTGTGTGTGTGACCCGTCTCTGTCGGCTCCTCAGATCTCCTGGCTCCCAGGAGACCGAAGTGAGGAAGGTTGGGGGGAAGGGGACATTTACAGAAATATTGACCATGCAAGAAACTTTTACCCTTGAGACCATTTCTTACATGTGGAAAGCTGAATATGTGTGTAACTGAATTCTGACTTGGGAAAGGAGATAATAAAATAACATAATCCTCTGAGAAGGAAAAGGCCATGTGGATTTGAAAACAGTTCTGTGAAGGAAGATGGATTTGTGTGGATTGGGATTGGGGGGTGGGGATTGCAAAGATAAACTGGTGGACAGCCCTGCAGGAAGCAGTGGATTCGGAATGGAAAGGAGTGGAATGGAAAGGAGTGTCAGGCCAGAACCAGAGGGCTGGAGAGAGTGAAGACGTCACCCCAAAGGGGGCAAAGGGAATGGAGAAACCGGGCAGGGAGAAAGGAAGAGAGACAAGAGGGAAAAGCCCACGTGGCCCTCCCAGTCTTGTTCACTGAAACACCGCTGGGCATGCTCAGTACTCATTGAGCAGCCCCCCACACGTGCCAGCTGCAGTCTAAAGGTCTCATCAGCTCTTCATCGAATCCTCTTAAAACCAAGAGACTGGTCCCATTATTGCTACCCATTTCACACATGAGGAAGCAGGTTCTGAAATAAGGTGACTTCTCATGGCTGAGTGCCCTGAGCACAAAAGCAATCTTGGGCATCATTCCCCAGCTGGCTGCTTGGGGCACATCTATTTCCCACATGCTGCCTATGTCCCAGGCCAGTGCCCACCTTCCTCCTCTTACAGCCAGGCATCTCGGTGACTCCCATAGGCTCCTGCAAACCTAGCAATGAAGAACCCGGGCCATTACTTGCCCCAAGGCCATCAGTTTCTCCTTTGCTAAAGTCACAAAGGAAACCACCTGTGAGAAACATGACTTCTCTGTACTGTTCACAGCCATGTGCATTGATCAAGTCAAGGACAGTAGTAACTGTGCTGACCCCACTGTATAATAAAGCTGCCTATGGTTTAAGATGGTGATGCTAACTTCCTAAATTTCCACTGTGGTGACTGAAGGGATACAAACATGGGAGCAGGATGCCCTCTGTCTGCCAGAAGTGTTAAGAAATTTCTCCAGAGTATGTACATTAGTTCCCCTTCTTCTTCTGGAGTAAGTTCCAAGATGCTGGAGCATGCCTGGAACCACAGATAATACTGAACCCTATAATATACATACATATCCGTGATGAAGTTAAATTGACAAATTAAGAACAGTAAGAAATTAAAAATAGGACGGCGCCTGTGGCTCAGTCGGTAAGGCGCTGGCCCCATATACCGAGGGTGACGGGTTCAAACCCGGCCCCAGCTGAACTGCAACCAAAAAATAGCTGGGCGTTGTGGCAGGCGCCTGTAGTCCCAGCTACTCGGGAGGCTGAGGCAAGAGAAATCGCTTAAGCCCAGGAGCTGGAGGTTGCTGTGAGCTGTGTGATGCCACAGTACTCTACCGAGGGCCATAAAGTGAGACTCTGTCTCTACAAAAAAAAAAAAAAAGAAATTAAAAATAACTAATAATAAAACAATTATAACAATAGACTATAATAAAAGCACAATAAGAGTTACTTGAACACAAGCACAGCAATACTGAGAGAGCAGACATGATAAATGAGATTGTCACTTAGTGAAGCGACAAAGGGAGCATCTACGATAGTGTAGATATGCTGAACAAAGGGAAGATTCATGTCCCAGGCAGGATGGAGCTGGATGAAGTGGATAGCAAGAGATTTCAACGTGCTACTCAGAACAACATACAATTTAAGACTTTGAATTATTTCTGTAGTTTTCCATTTAATATTTTCAGACTCCAGTTTGCCACAGGTAACTCAAACCACAGGAAGTGAAACTATGAATAAGGGAGGATTACTGTAGTGCAGGAGAGAAGAGACTGACTCTAGGGCCAACTAACCCACAATTCACTGCATGTGAAAGAGAAGTCTGCCTGGAAAGGAAGCAGAAAGGACACCTAGGGGAGGGAGTTTACACTCAGAGACAGTGATGAGGATGGCAGAGAGATAGTCTGGGAACCTGAGAAAATGTGGGGAGCCACCCCTGGTCTCACGGACAGCGAGCAAAGTTTTGGAGTTCATATTGCCAGGACCCTGTTAGCAAGTTCTAAGTAGTAAGGAATTGGTGATGGGGGTGGGGTGGGGGGTGGGGAAGGTAAGGGATGATTTAGCACCAGAATCCAGACAGGGTCAGAGAAGGGTGCCATGGCCCCAGCTAATCCTGGCTACCTGAAAAAATATGAAAAAGGAAACTTTCAGCCAAATTATTGAGAATTCCATCACTGCCATGCAAGATAACTAGATCTCGAATCTGGCAAAATATAACCATAATAAATAGAAATATTGCCTTTTCATTTGGGCTTTTACACAGAAGGCCACCATCTCTGATGGGAACCAACTCTAATCTGGTTAGAAATCTTACAAAAGTAAACATGGAGAAAAATAATATGATAACAGTTTGGTAATTTAAAAGAAGACTAATCAGAGAAACTAGAACACAGTGTTCTCAGGGACACTGAGTTATTGCAAGAAGCAAGAGAAAAGTTAAGAAAATTTATATTAATATCCCATTTATCAGAAAAAGGAAGCAATTTAAGTCAAGAAAACATTTTCTTAAAGGTGAGAACACTACCATATTTAAAAATAAGACATCAATAATCAATAGCAGACAACAAATATTGTCATAAATGAGCACATAATTATATTGTTGATCATGAATGAGAACATAAATATAAATTTAGCCATGTAAGGATCCCAAGTCTACCACTTGAAAAAAAATTAGCCTATCATGTACGTAGTTGGTTGGAAAATTAATATAAGTAATTGACTCAAGATTGAAAAGGATATGAGACTAAAGGTACTAAGCAATAAAACCAAATAAATTTATTGCTAATTTTTCATTGTTAATTTAACAAACAATTCAAGTGTTTAAAAATATAGTTATTGGGGCTCGGCGCCTGTGGCTCAAACGGCTAAGGCACCAGCCACATACACCTTAGCTGGCGGGTTCGAAGCTAGCCCTGGCCCGCCAAACAACAATGATGGTTGCAACCAAAAAATAGCCGGGCGTTGTGGTGGGTGCCTGTAGTCCCAGCTGCTTGGGAGGCAGAGGCAGGAGAATCGCTTGAGCCCAGGAGTTGGAGGTTGCTGTGAGCTGTGAAGCCATAGTACTCTACCCAGGGCGACAGCTTGAGGCTCTGTCTCAAAAAAAAAAAAAAAAAAATATATATATATATATATATATATGTATAGTTATTGAAATATATATGATTGTAAGTAATAACTTGGAGCAGCAGGGAGGTAAAATATGCTAAAATTCTCATTATTGGCAAAAGGAACTTAATAGATTATTCATTTCTTAAATTGTAAAATACTTGTTCAATTATATTGATATATAAAATTGCTTGTCAGTACTGATTGCTATACCAAATTACCATAGACTGTGTGGCTTAACAAACATTTATTTCTCACAGTTCTGGAGACTTGAAGTCCAATATCAGGATGCAATCATGGTTAGGTTCTGGTGAGGAACTTCTTCAAGATTGCAGACTGCCAACTTCTTAAATCCTCATATAGTGGAAAGATAGCAAGAGTGTTCTTGCTATCTTTTATGAGGGCACTAATCACATTCATGAGGGTTCCATCCTCATGATCTAATCTTCCCAAAGGTCCTACCTCCTAATGCCAACACATTGGGGATTAGGATTTTAATACATGAATTTGGGATCAGTAGAGAGAAACATTCAGTCCATAATGGTCATAAACTTAGAGATGACTTGTATAATAAAAATGTAAAGATAATCTTCATTAAAAGGCTGAATATCTTCCAAACCATTAAAGAGAAAAATAACAATAGGAATTCAGCTAAGATGCAATAACAGAGACCAAATTTACCATCCTTCCTCAAATAATCAAAAAGTAGATAAAACAAGGATCTTAAACTTATGTCCAGCAATAAAAGACAGTGATTCTGGAGCGTTTCCAGAGAAACTCTATGACTGAATCAGCTATTGCCTTAACAGAATTTCTAGGCTATGGAAGCAGAAAGCATGAGGGTGAACCCAGACAGAACCTGGCAAACCCTCTTAATTAAGGACATGGAGCTGGGAGTCTTGGGAAACCAACGTATCTTGAGTTTTCCAGGATAGAGTACTAGAGAGACTACACATAAAGTTCTGGAGGTATGCAGATACTCTTGGTCACCCTTGAGTATTCAGCTGAATCAGCACCAATCAGCACACACACATGAGAAAACTACCTAAAACCAAGAAAAAATTACACAAGAGAATTAGAAGTAACAGCACCAGTACTGACATAGAATCAGGAATAGTGACTGTTTATACCAGGCAGACTGAAAATTTCATGATTCATGGGACATTGGATAAGTACACGGAAGAGTAGTCTATCTTGCTTCAGTAGTGAGATTAATTAGTTCTAGAATAAATGTGTTTAAATCTTAAACACAAGACCTGAAACAATGAAACTGTTTCTAAGTAACTTAACTGCATGCCAGAACTAAGGTCCAAATTGTTTTTAAGAATATAAAAATATCTAACAGTCAACAAGGAAAATTCACAATGTCTAACAGCTATTAAAAGATTACCAAACATGCAAAGAGGCAGGAGAATATGACTAATAATGAAGAGAGAAAAAAATCAATCAACCAAAACTGACCTAAAACTCATTTATTAGTGGAAGTTAGATTTAGCAAACACATTACTATAGCTACATTCCTTATGTTCAAATAGTTGAATAGAGAAATGGAAAATACAAAAAAGACACAAAGCAAACTTCTAGAGATGAAAGATATACAGAATAGGAATATAACAACAGATTAGATATTGCAGAAGAAAAAATTAGTGAACTTGAAGAGATAGAATAAAACCTATCCAAAATGAAACACAGAGAGAAAGAGAATTTTAACAGATGAACAGAATGTCAGTGAGCTCTTGAATAACTTAAAGCAACACAACATATATGTACTCTGAGTTCCTAAAGAAGAGGAGGCAAGGAAGAAAAAATATTTGAAGAAATAATGGCCATATATGTACTCATATACGTACTCTGAGTTCCTAAAGAAGAGGAGGTGAGGAAGAAAAAATATTTGAAGAAATAATGGCCAATATTTTCTCAAATTTAATGAAAACTGTAAGTCCAGGAAGCTCAATCAACCCAAAGCACAAGAAACATGAAGACAATGACACCAAAGTAACTCATTTAACAAATTGCTCAAAACCACTGATAATGAGAATATGTTAAAAGCAGCCAGAAAAAAAAACAAAAAAAAAAACAGTATGTGCAGAGGAACAAAGATTAAGATAACAACAGAAGATAATAGTCAGAAACAATGCAAGTGGAAGATAGTGGAGCAGCATCTTAAAGTACTGAAGAGCAAAACTGTCAACTTAGAATTCTATGCCCAGTAAAAATCTCTTTCAGAAATGAAGATGAGCTCAGCTCCATAGTTTAGTGTTTAGGGCACCAGCCACACACTGGGGCTGGCAGGTTCGATCCCAGCCTGGGCCTGCTAAACAACAATGACAACAACCACAAAAAATAGCCGGGCATTGTGGTGGTTTCCTGTGGTCCCAGCTACTTGGGAGGCTGGGGCAAGAGAATTGCTTAAGCCCAAGAGTAGGAGGTTGCTGTGAGCTATGATGCCATGGCACTCTACCGAGGGTGATATAGTGAGACTTTGTCTCAAAAACAAACAAACAACAACAACAAAAAGTAGATGAAATAAATAGTTTTTCAGATTTATAAAAGCTGAAAGAATTCATGACCAGGAGAAGCACACTTTAAGAAATGTTAAAGTTCTTCATATAAAAGGAAAATATCCAATGTAAATATAAATCTACCAGAAATGGTAACTACAGGAGTAAAGATATAAAATTCTTCTGGTTATTATTTACTTTTCTTTAAATGATAAGTATCTTTTACATAAACAAAAGCAACATGTGGCATATGGAGTTTATAACATGTAAAAAAATGCATGACAACATAGAACAAAGATTGGGAGAAAAGAAATAGAATTATGCTTTGTAAGGTTCTTCTTCTAAACAAGAAGTGACATCACTTGTAGGTTAAGGTGGGATGTGGTAAGTTAAAAATATAAATCCTAGGGCGGCGCCTGTGGCTCAGTGAGTAGGGCACCGGCCCCATATACCGAGGGTGGCTGGTTCAAAACCAGCCCCGGCCAAACTGCAACAACAAAAAAAAATAGCCAGGCGTTGTGGTGGGTGCCTGTAGTCCCAGCTGCTCAGGAGGCTGAGGCAAGAGAATCACGTAAGCCCAAGAGCTGGAGGTTGCTGTGAGCCGTGTGACGCCACGGCACTCCACCAAGGGCAGTAAAGTGCCCTACAAAATAAATAAATAAATCCTAAAATGACCAATAAAAGTAGAAAATAAGAAGTTATAGTAAAGCTTCCTATCTAAGGATAAGATAGTGCACAATTGATATTTTGCACTGAATATTCAGACCATGAAAAAATATTCGCAAAGCATATATCTGATAAAGGAATTATATCTAGAATGTATAAGGAACTCTGAAAACTCAATATATATATATGAAAATAAAAATATCTAGTTAAAAATGGCAAAAGGTTTCAACAGACACTTCACCAAGGATATATATAAATAGTAAATAAGCACATGAAAAGATTATCAAATACAAACGAAAACCACATGTGGTACCACTACATCCCTATTGGAATAGCTAAAATGAAGAGCAAAGACTATACCAAATATTCTTCAGGATGTAGGAAAATTGTAATTCTCATATACTACCAATGGTAATATAGATGGGACAACTTTGGTAAACAGTTTGGCAGTTTGTTAAAAATTAAACAAATATCTATTAGATGATCCAGCCATTCTACTTACAGATATTTACCCAAAAGAAAGGAAAGTATATGTCCATAAAATGACTTGTACACAAATGTTCATAGCAATTTTATGTGTAATAGTTAGACTTGAAATAACACAAATGCCCATCAACTGGTGAATGGATATCCAGACTGTGGTATGCCAATGCACAGGGATAACATTCTGCAATAAAAAGGAATACAGCTAGTGCATGTTACAACATAGATGACTTTCAAGATGATGATGCTCAATGAAATAAGCCAAAGAAAAGTACGAACTGTATGATTCCAATGATATAAAATTCCAGGAAATGCAAACTAATCTAGAGTGACAGAAAATATATCAGTAGTAACAAGAAGGGGTGTCATGCTTGTGGGGTGAAGAGATTACCAAGGGACCCAGGAAGCTTTTGAAGATGATGGAGAAGTTCATTTTTCTTGACTATGAGATAGTTTTGCGGATGTATTCATATACAAGAAATTGTCATAAAATACATATTTTGTATATATAAATAGGTGCTATTTATTGCTTATGAACTATAATTCCATGATGTTCTCAAAATTAATCTGCTAGCAAATGTCAGGGGGAAAAAAAAGAAAGAAACAAGGCAAGGGAGCATTAACAAAGGACAAGTCAAATCTGTCAAGTGTAGAACATAAATGTCTTAGCACAATAATCAAGTAAAATAGGTGAAAGCTATGTTGATTGGTTTGATCTAAACATGTCAGATTGTATATAAAAAATCAACACATTGTACCCCACATATGCATAAATGTATTCATGATCTATGTGTATTTGACTTAATAAAGAAAAGGGGAGGGGAATAAAGACACAGGTAAACTAAAAAATAATAATAATAAAAAAATTAAAAAGGAAAGCATAAAACCAAGCAGAAGTAGGACTAAATATATATGTTCTCATTATAAACGTGAAAATATTGTCAAATGCAAATGAAAGGCACATGGGATACCACTGCACACCTATTAGAACAGCTGAGAGACTTTAATATGCCTCTCTGCCCCACACAATCTAAGCTGTTATAATTTTTAAGGGAGGGTTTAGATTGGGTAAAAAAATAAAATCTATTGTCTGCTGTTCAAAAGATACACACAGATCAAATAACAGAAATGTTAAAGATACAAGAATGTGCAAAGACATAATTAAGCAAATGTAATGGAAGAAAGAGCAGGGGAGGTATTATGAATATATCAAATAGCAAGAGTCAGAGTCTTAGTATAAATGGTACTACCTGGTTTCCATAAAAAGCCCAACCCATAATGAAGTGATTACAGTAAAAAACTTATTTGTGTTGAGTAACATAGCGTACACTGTAACATAGTAATATTTGTTGAAATATGTAAAGCATGTGGCTGGGGGTATGTCTTCTTATTTTGCTGGTGCAACAGAATACCTGAGACTGGATAATTTATAACAGACAGACATTCATTTCTCACATGTCTGGGAGCTGAGAAGTCCGTGATCAAGGCACCAGCACCTGCTGAGGGGGCTTCTTGCTGCATCATCCCATGGAGAAAGGTCAAGAGAAGGTAAGAGAGAGAAAAAGGGACTGCACCCACCCTTTTACAGTGAAAATTCCCTGTGATAATAACATTATTTCATTCACGCGAGAGGAGGCTTCATGGCCTAATTACTTCTTAAAGGTCCCACCCTCTTAATACTGTTACAATGGGAATTAAATTTCAACATTAGTTTGGAGAAGACATTCAAACCATAGCAGGGTATGAAGAAAAACAGAAAAACCACAATTATAGGTGAGAGATTTTAACATGCCCTCACAATCAAATAGACAAGAAATATACATACAGTAGAACCTCTACAGTTGACCACCTCCATACATTGACCTCCTCCTTAAGTTGACCTAATTTTCATAGACTGGACATGCACCACATGTATGTATCAGTACAGCAGACCTAGTTCCACATGTTAACCACCTCCATATGTTGACCAGTTATACTTACAGAGGTCCTACTGTACGTAAATGAATACAGAGGATTTGAAGAATGTAACAAAAAATCTCGATTCAATAGACACATTTATAGCCTTTTTAAGCAGAATGCACATTCCTTCTTTTTTGAGACAGGATCTCACTCTGCCACCCAGGTTGGAGTGTAGTGGCACTATCACAGCTCACTGCAGCCTTGAACTCCTGGGCTCAAGTAATTCTGTCTCAGGCTTCCCCTGTAGGCGTGCGCGCGCACGCACACACACACACACACACACACACTGCTAATAGGCCCAACCTCCTATTGCCACTATCAAAAGATGACCACCAGGAGGCGATGTTTCCTTTCTTTGCTTCCACTTTGCAGAAATAGCAGGACTCCTTTCATTTGGGGTTCCTCAGCAGTGCTGTCATGAACTTTCGTCTCTTTTTTGTCACCAGCAGAGGGATTAGGGATGAGTAGAGACCCTCCTTACTCCTTCCAAGCCTTGGAACCTATTTGATTATACATCTGAACAGCTCTTAACATTTATCTAATGTCTAGTACTCTCAGCCCAGCTTCCCCAGCCCCATCTATTAGGCAGCCAACATGATGACCCCAGCTCACCTGGGTCTGTCCTCTAAGCCAAGAGGGCATACAGAATAGCGGGCAGTGGTCCAGGGCTCCAGAGCCACGTAGTATGAAATAAATCCCACTCTGGGGCTGCTGAGCTCTGTGCCCTTGGGTAAGTCATTTAATACCACCAAGCTACAGTTTCCTCTTCTGTAAAATGAGGAAATAATCAGTATAAAGAATCAGAACTGGAGGGACTAGTTTTTGATGATTTAACATTATTTTAATTTTGAATTATTCGGTGGGGAACAAAATAAAATATTCATTGCTTCAGACCTCTAAAGTTTGGCTCCCACTATTCTTAAAATCAATGTATACATATCCACAAAAACACGCACATACACAGACACATAACCACACACATCCATCTACATATCTGACACTTAAAATTCATGTTCTCAGTTTACAATCTTTTATCTGTTCAAAATATCCTGACATCAGAGTGAGCAATAGAAGTCCTTCCTTTCTAAAAGTGGGTCTTTGCCTGGTACAATCTCAGCCTGGAACAAAGGTTATTTCTGACCAATATAACTATCTGAGTCTTTGGAGGCACTGAGCTAGAGCATAATTAGAAGCTTACATACTGTATATCTAAACACTGAAAAGTTTTAAATTAAGCTAAACATTTTAAGTTAAATACAGTAGAATCTCTGTAAGTTGACTATCCAAGGTAACAAACCAGTCAACACACGAGGGTGGTCAACATAAGGAAGTAGACCTAGTGTACTGATACATACATGTGGCTTATGTCCAGTCTATTAAAATTAAGTCAACTTAAGGAGGTGGTCAATGTAGGGAGGTGGTCATCTATGGAGGTTCTACTGTATATTCTGTTCTCCTACCTCTACAAATATACATTCATAATGAGCTAGAAGGCCAGGTTGCAATTTAGAAGTGTGGGGAGAGCTGATCTCCAGTTACTAAGTCCTAGCCTGAGGTACATTACCTTTCTCTTCCCAAAGCTGGGGCCATGCCATGCTTCAAGTGGACTTACATACACCTAGGTGGACACTCAGACCACATGTCCAGGTTTTGCCCATTCCTTCCATGCAAACAGCTACCCTTTGGTACTTGGCCCCCTGTAAGTCTTCTGGAAAATAAATTCTGGAAAGAAATCTGTGCAGACATTGGCAGTGGGCTAGGGGCTGTTTGGGTAGGGAATTCGGGGTCCTGGGTAGACAAGCCTAGGGTAGCACCAGGCATGTATGTCGCATAGGCCCTGCTGACTCCACCCTCATTGAAGGTGTGGCTAAATAATGGGTCAGACAGGGCCCTCTGAACCACAGGACCCAAGGCCCCTGTTTTTTTTTGGGGGGGGGGAATCTAAGGTCAATATTGCTGTCTGAAGTCCGAAGGAGAGGCCAGCAAGCAATGGTTAGTTACCCTCTGAAAGTAATAGAAGTTCCTGAGAACTTAGTGCAATATCCTCATTTCCATTCATTAAAAAATAAAACCTGACCATAGGCTTGGGTGGGAAATGTTTTGTTATTAACAAGGGAAGACAAACACTTGACCAAATCTGGTGTAAGATGACTGGTTGATTTGTCAGGTTAATGAGGGCTGAAAGAAACAAGGCCTTTTTTTGCCTTCACTGGGGTCTAAACACTGTAAGAGTTTCCTTACAGTGACACTAAAATGTAGTGACTCTAGAACCTTCCCACGGAGTTAACCTCTTAACGGCGAGCCATGTCAATGCTCTCCCACCCATTCTTGGGTACTGACATGATAAATACAGGCAGGAAACAGTCCTGGTGATAGGACCAAGCATAGGGACCCACCCAGGAAGGATTAATCCCCCGCACTCTTATATTCCTACCCTGCCTAAACCCACATGCTGACTTCTTTTTCGAGCTCAGCCCACTCACACCCGAGTGAAGAAAGGCCATGTTGCCTACACTAACCTGGACTCCACTTCCTTTCATTCATGTCTTGGAATAACCTCTCATTTTCGGTCCTTCACCTCTCACCTGGCCAGTTGGTTAGGTCATGACCGTTCAGGCTCTCTCCCTAGTAGGGCCA
The DNA here is from genome assembly GCF_027406575.1 of Nycticebus coucang. Classification (NCBI taxonomy): domain Eukaryota; kingdom Metazoa; phylum Chordata; class Mammalia; order Primates; family Lorisidae; genus Nycticebus; species Nycticebus coucang. The sequence continues at coordinate 69,404,891 of NC_069783.1, read as the reverse complement.
GAAAGCTAACTTTATCAGATTACCCAGGGGTGATCTGGCTGAGGATTACAACTTATTTTTCACAGATTGCATTTTTGAGTGGTACTTCCTGATGACATTCGGGAGGCGCTTTCATCTTATCCGGCAGCCATCTTTCAAACACTGCAGCTCACGCCCCAGCCTCTGTGTGACAATCCTCTTCACTGCCACTATAGGCAGTAGTAGCATTTGCTGACCTGGCCTCCGGCCCTGGGCCTTTAACCTTGCTGTATTGTCCATAAATATCACCCATAACACACAACCCAGCTTGAGGGTACAGATGAGATCAAGTCTCCTATTTTCTTCCCACTGATTATTCAGGCTCCACATGACCATATTGGCAGAATGGCCAGCATTTCCCTCTTGAGGCCTTTCCTAGATGTATCTAGAATTGTCTTAGTATCTGAGGAGTGATTGGGTCCAAAGCCCAGCTCACAGCAGCCTGGGGCAGAGTCTTGCAGACTTCATGACCACCAATAGCCTAGAGGGGCTCTGCCCCTGTCATTACCCCAGGGTGCTGTCCCAACATCACAGTGCTGTTTCTTCTCCCAACCCCCAGCTGTCCTCAAGGGAGACTGGACCTAGTGGTTGTTTTCCTATTGGGGAAAGCCAGCTCCTTGGAGGTGCAGGTTTGTCATGCCTCATGCAGGGTTAGGGGCTCAGACATTTATCAAACTCGCTCAAAGCTATAAAACAGTGTTTTTCAACCTTTTAAAAAAAATCTCACAGCACACTTGAACCTATAGTTAAACTTGCACAGCACCCTTAATCATGTTGATCAAAAAGTTAAAAAATATATACTTACTATGCTTTGAACTTCTGTCAAAAATAATTTAATAATTTAATTTAATTAATCATCTTTCACTCCTAAGACCCTCCCATGGCACCCAGGTTGAAAATCACTGCTATAGAATGTTAGAGCTGCGGGCAGCGCCTGTGGCTCAAAGGAGTAAGGCGCTGGCCCCCTATGCCAGAGGTGGTGGGTTCAAACCCAGCCCTGGCCAAAAAAAAACTACAAAAAAAAAAAAGAAAAGAATGTTAGAGCTGAAGGAAGTTGCTGAAGGAAGTTATTGGGATCCCAGAGTTTACCGTCCCTCCTCCAGTCTGCAGATAAGGAAACAGAGGCGTAGAAATGAAGTTGCGACTGCTGTAGGTTCTTAACCTGCTGGAATCAAGGAGGTGCCAAGAGCTAAAGACCCTCTCCAGAAAACCCCACAGGCGCACAAAGCCTTGCCTGTCTGCTCCTAGGTAGGGAACTGCCTGGATTTTGGTGTGCCTGGCTGTCCTGAGCATGCTAAATGGTGTGAGAGCAGGTAAGTGGCCGAGAGGCCCTCTGGAGCTAGGCTGCTTGGGTTCAAGTCCCAGCTCTCCCACTGTTTGCTGTATGGTTGTTTAATGCCCTCACCTGCAAAACAGAGATAATAATTGCGCCCATCTCGTTGGGTTTCGTGAACATTAAACAAGTTGATCTGTTTTAAGTTCCCAGAACGGAGCAGTACATGGAACACGTGCTCTGTGTTAGCTATTATTATTATTACCACCAAGTGAACCCTTAAATGAAGAAGCAACAGCAACAATAAAAAAGAAAGGATTTTAAGATCCCAGGATGAATGTTTGATTTCATCTATCTTGCACAGCAATCGCAAAGCAATGACTTACTTTCGAGGAAATCTTGCTTTATATCTTAAATGCCAGTTACATAGTATATTCAACAGACAGCGGCTTCTTTGGCAGAAAGTTGAAGGAAAAGATAAAAATAATACGGTGTCTCTGTCCTCGGCGAACTAGGTGAGGCCCCCGGCCGCGCAGGTTTGGGGAAGCTGCCCAGCTCTGCGCCACCCCGCGCCCGCTGTCCTGCCTCGCGGCCTCCAGGGGGCGCGCGCGCTCTCACGACTCGACACGGGCCCTTGGTGTATCAGCTTCTAGTCCTTCAAGGGCAGCCTGGCGCGCCACTTGTTCAACATGGCTTGCAAGGATGCCTTTTGGATCTGGCTCTAAATGCACCTCCAGCCTCACCTGCTGAACTCGGAAATAGCCGTGCCCGCCTTACCTGCTCTTCCTCTGGTCTTTCTATGCATGGGAGGTCCCACAGAGGGGCGGTCTCCAGGTCAAGCCTGCCTTCTGTTCCTGGTGCAGGGGGCACTGTGGCCAGGGAGAGCTCTGTGCTGGCTGGCACTCTGCCAGGGTCAAGGCTAGGGTGCTGCAGAGGCTTGGTGACACTCAAAGTGCATCATCATTAGTTACGCAATTTTCTCTTAAGTAGAAAAAGGAGAGAAGACATTTCCCATCCCACCCCAACCCCCAATTTTTTCCCACCATCAAATAATATTCCTCAAGCCCTGGGGAAGGAGTAGAAAGCAACACAGAGCAAAATGATATTTTTAAAATGTTCTTCTTCACTCTTTGATGATTGCTTTCCCAGAACCAAGTAAGGCTAGAATGAGTTGGCTTCCCTAGACGGAGGGGTTTCAGAAGCAATGGGCAAGGGGATTGAATGGAATGAGATAACATTTTAATCTAGGATTTTCTATACTGTTCCTCCCACATAATCATGTCACTAGAAATGTGAGTAAATCTTGCACAAGCACCAGCAGCAGGGAGGTTGGCCCTGAGATGCCACAGCCCAAGGCCTGGTGAGAAAGGCAGGGTGTTCCCCTGGGCCCAGACTCTGGAACCTCCTCTCCTTTTTGCTTCTGTGGAAGGTGGAACTTTCTGAAGAACTTGCACATACTCTGTCTCACTAGATTTTCTCATCAGCCTATCAGCCCTGGCTTTGCAGTCAGCAGACTTGTATTCATCTACCAGCAGCTCTCCATACTGGTATAGTCAGTCATTATCTTGAGGATTTGGCTTTCTGGTCTGCAAAATGGGCTCCATGGTGGCACTGGACCTCCTGAGGTTCTGGGCAGGCCTCCCAAGATAAAGCAGGTGCAGTTCTCCCACCATACCTGGCACCAAATGCTTTATAATGGTTACTATGTTTTGTTATTTCTTCCATTTTTAACATAATGTAATATTAATAAAACCAAGACTTGGGTTAAGGAATTTGCCTAAGAATCGCTATATTGGCAGAGCTGAGGCTGGAAACCTGTAGAAGTCCTGGCTCCAGTTCAGGGCTTTTTCCTAGGGGGTTGAGATGTCGTGCCATGGTGACAGCACACAGTTCCTCCTCCATCCAAAGGGAGGAAGGTGTAATTAGTGCCTTCAAGAGATTCTAGATGTGTAGATGAAAGGATGCTCTAGTGTGTCATTACCCAGCATTTTTGTCTTATCGCTGCCTTTGAAGTTTATTTTGGTAGCAGCACATGATAGTTTCTCCAGGTCTGACCCCTGAGGCCCACTAGGACCTCAACTTGCCTTCGCCCTTCCCAGTCCCTGGGCCTCCCCCTCTAGACCCTCCTCCAGGTGACAGATGCAGCTCCTGGCAAGGAGGCACAGTGTCCACATCAGCTCTGAGCAGAGCTAGTGGCAAGTTGCCTGGGAGCCATCCACCACCTCCTTCCCCTGTCCTGAAATTGCCCTTTTCTTCACACAAAAGGCTTTGTCCTTCAGTGTTCATCTCACTGCTCTGCTCTTCAATAGTGTGAAGACTCCTGGAAGGGACGATGCCAGTTATTAATCCAAAGGCGTGGGCCATTGTTTTTAGATTGGTGCAACTTATGACAACTGAGGAGAGAAGGGTAGCCAGGAGGGGGAAGTGGAGGCCAAATAAACTTCTCCTCCCTCACAATTATGGGGAAGGCTGAATCATTAGAGGCATGAATCAGATTTATTCTCCTGGCTTTAAAAATAAACACCACAGGGCCAGTATGACCTGACAGCCTGTTCTTATCCACAGAGGCCTGTGGTCTCAGTTGGAAAGAGCAACAACAGCATGTTTCAACTCAAAAGATTGTGTCATCCTAAAAGGATGAGACCATCATCCTTGTTATTCTACAAGAGAAAGAGACCTATGACCCTGGGCTCCTGTTTCCATGAATTAAGGGCCTGGTTAGGTCATTGTGGCACTGGAAGTGAGGGGACAGATCATTGGACATAGCAGGGGAGGCCTGGTTTCGAAGCTACAGGTAAAAGGCCTGTGTTATGACAGCATTCTCTTCTGCCTACTTGCCCAACCTCCCAGCCATAGTTAGGAGCCCTGAGATGCAGAAGATGCTGAGATGGAGGAAGCAGAAGAACACTTTGTCTCAGAGGCAGGATGAGCATTTCTATCCCATCATGTCTACACTCATGAGCAGAAGGTGGGAACTCAGGAAAGGTGATGGAGGGGTCCAAGGAGGGACACTTTCTCAGGTATCTCCTCCACTGCCTTTCATCAAGTTTAAAATTCTGTCTCTCATTTATCATTAATTCCATTTATTTAGTTCTTAAAGGAATCTCTCTCTGATTTTCAAAGGCCTCTTTTAAAGTGCAAACGCACCTAAAAGCAATAATATGAAAGCATTCCTATCAGCAAGATGGAGGAGCCATCCTTACCAGGCTAGGAGTGAGGCCACCCAACCCGGGGAGAGGGGCAGCCAGGCAACCTCATGGGAAACCTGCCAGCCCAGGACAGAATAGCTGTTTTCCACACAGCTGTATTTACCAAAAAGGTCATCAGAGGTGTAGTTAGTTCAGATAAAGTCATACCAAGTAGCATAGGCCTTTAATGCAGCATGAATGGTGTCCTTGTAAAAAGAAGATGGGAGGATAACCAGGCAAGAACTCCTGTAAAGTCACAAAGACACTCCAACCCAGAGGGAAGACAGCCATGGAAGACGGAGGCAGAGATAGGAGTGAGGCTGCCATAGTCCAGGTAACTCCCAAAGCTACCAGAAGCTGGAAAAGGCAAAGAGGGATCCTGTCCTAGAATTTTTGGAGGAAGCATGGCAGTGCCCACACCATGATTTTGGACTTTGGTTGTTTAAAGCCACCAGTTTGTATTACTTTGTTATAGCAGCCACAGGAAACTAATACACACACCTACCTCAGCGTCTAACTCACCAAATGAGCTGAACAAATGTTGGCTCCTACCTGCGTTTCTGTAAAATAAGGTAGTTGGACTAGGTAACCTAGGGTCCTTTCAGCTCTGGCAATAGTTTAAGAATTGTTCTGAGAGTAGGAAAGTTCATTCATTCAACTAAGAATTTGAGGGTATGTTCGGTGCCAGCCCCAGAGTGGTTCTTGTCTCTCAAAGGGAAGATAAGTCTGTTAAAATAGAAGTGGACAAAGTTACTGGGCACATTAGCCTGTGCCTGTAGTCCAAGCTACTTGGGAGCATTATTGGAGCTCAAGTGTTTAAGGCTGCAGTGAGCTATGATCACACCACTGCACTTCAACTTAGGCAACATAGAAAGACCCCATCTCTAAAAGAAAATAAATAAATACAATTAAAATTAAAATGTCGGCTCAGTGCCCGTAGCTCAGTGAGTAGGGCACCAGCCATATACACCAAGGCTGGTGGGTTCGAGCCCGGCCTGGGCCTGCTAAACAACAATGACAACTGCAACCAAAAAATAGCTGGGCATTGTGACAGGCGCCTATAGTCCCAGCTATTTGGGAGGCTGAGGCAAGAGAATCACTTAAACCCAAGAGCTTGAGGTTGCTGTGAGTTGTGATGCCACAGCACTCTACAGAGGGTGACATAGTGAGACTCTGTCTTCAAAAAAAAGAAAATAAAAATTAAATTAAATTAAAATGCTGTTAAAGTTCACTATATTTTAAAAAGTAACAAAAAGAACTGGACACCAGCTAAAGCCAGGAGGAGCCTGGGCCCCTCAAGGACTCCCCAGAGCAGGTCCTGAAGAGCTGGGAGACCATCAACCAACCAAGGGCTGGACCAGGAAACACAGGTTGAGGGGGGTGGAATATAAAGATTTCCTAAGCAGTAAAAAGGGAAACTATAAGCATGATAAATTTCACTGGTTAAAGTTTAGGAAGGTGTCTAACTTGCATTCAGTTGTTCTCTGCTTAGTTTTTCTTGCCTGTGAATCACTTTCTTTATTTTCCTGGATAATTAATATAGGGCATAGTTCTCTGAAGTAATAACACACTTTAAGAAATATACATCTCTATAAAAATAGGGGGCTGAGCTTTATTTAATTGTTGTTCTTTGAGCCTTACCATTGAGCCAGGCAGCCAGAAAAGGCACCACAGCACACAGAGCCAGTGCAGGACCTCTAGCTCAGAACAATTGATTTTTCAAATTAAATCTTTGTTTTATCCGTGCACAAAGTTTCAAACATCAAAGTGAACTAAAATACTTCTCAAAAATATAATTTTCTATCCTGACTCTCCCCATTCCACCTGCTCCCCTCCCAAGAGGCTGCCACTTTCAAGGACTAGTTTCCTGGGATTATACATCTCATGTTTCCGAACAACATGCATATACCCTATCTTTTATTTTATCAACTTGAGATGCTATCTACTGACTTCCTATGATGGTAGATGAGGATCTAATTCTCCTATACCACGATCCTTATTCCTCTGCTTCCTCTCTCCCCTCTTCCCCTTGTAATTAGATGGCAGCTCTCCATCCAGGTTGATGTTCTGTTTATATTACTAAGCCTGGACAAACATTATTCACAGCTGAGCATTGTAGGGTACTATGATTATGTCTCCTTTCTTAACTTTGGTTTTATTATCTGTAGTTAATAATTGCCTTCTCTTTTATTTACTCTTTTGTGATTATTTGCTAATTTATCCCACAGCTCTAAAAGCCTCTGCAAACCCTTTTCTATCAGGCCATCACCAAGCAATCTAACTGTTCTTTTAAAAAATTTTTTTTTCTGTTGGGAACATCTCTCATGAAGACTTGCTTTCTCCCGTCTGGGCTGGTTACTTTCTAGGCCTGCTGCATAACTGTATTCCTGGGAGGTATTCCTCTTTGCAGTCACCCTTGGAATTAGGTAACTTGTCTAAGTTCTCTGAATTCAAGCCTGGGAATTTGGTACCACATCTGCCACTGTCTCACCTAAAAAAATGTTACTATTCTTCTCTCTTATCTTCTAAATCCTGGTAACTAAAAGACAAAGAGGCATTTGAGTAGGATTCCCTTCAATAGCACTTTTCTAGTTAAATGGTATTCTTGTTCATCCTACCTGCTGTGTGTCAGACACTGTGTGATTCTCATTTAATCCTTACAACATTCTTATGTAGTGGGTATTAATGAGCACATTACACAGATGCTAATACTGGGTCCAGAGATGTTAATTAACTTGTTGAAGCCTCTTGTAGTAAGTTGAAGAACCAAAATTCAAACCCAACCCTATGTGGCTTTAAAGCCAAGGAGAATTCTGGGTTCTGCTCAAATTTTGGAAGATCGCTGTCAAATAGGAGAGAGGAAAACAGATACCTTTACTTTCTTTCCCTCTTTCCAAATATAGAGCAAAGTAAATATTTATGGTTCGTTATTTTGATTTTCTTCTTCAGGGATTCTGATGGTGTGTGTGTGTGTGTTGGATCCCTTTTATCTACATCTCCACTCTCTATTTTTGTCTTTAATCCTTAACATTTTAATATTTTCATTTAGTATTTCTTGATTTTTCTCATTTCAATTCTTTATGTCTTTCATTTGTTTTCCACAGTGTTCATTTTCCTTCTTCTTCTTCTTCTTCTTTTTTTTTTTAGAGACAGAGTCTCACTTTGTTGCCCTCAGTAGAGTGCTGTGCTGTCACAGCTCACAGCAACCTCCAGCTCTTGGGTTTAGGCTATTCTCTTGCCTCAGCCTCCCAAGTAGATGGGATTACAGGCGCCCGCCACAGCGCCCAGCTATTTTTTTTTGCAGTTTGGCTGGGCTGGGTTCGAACCCGCCACCCTCAGTATATGGGGCAGGCGCCCTACTCACTGAACCATAGGCGTCCTATTTTCCTTCATTTTAATCATTTCTTTCTTTCACTTCTTTCTTAAGCTCTGCCAGTTTACTTTTCATTTCCTCCTGTTGTTTTTTTATCTCTTTCCCAAGGTCTTGCATCTCTTGTTTGTCTTCTTTTTTTTTTATGGAGGTTATTGCCTTACTGCATATATTTTTAAATCCATGGTTAAATACCTGTGGTCAAAATTTTCTTCTATTCCATGACAACATATTCAGGTATTTGTTCTCTGTCATTTTCTGTCATCTGTTTTCCCTGTGTTCTCCTTCTTTCCTTCTAGCATTTTTGTATGGATTCTATGCTGCTCTGTTTTAACTTACTCATCATTGGAGAAAGTGCGTTTTTCCTGAACCAGGTATTTGAATGAAATTTATGTGTTAGTGGGGCCAGGGCCGTGTCCCAAACTAACAGGAATTTGTGATTTGCATGCTTGTTTAGCTGCTATTGCTTCTCAGCCAATGAAGAAGAGCCACTGTGTGATTTGTTTGTTTTAATGCAAAGGATCTTTTTTTCCTTACTACCAAAGAGATAGACCACTTTCTATAACTATGGTTTACCAGTATGATTTCTAGTTCTATCTTCTTTGCATTTTGGAACCAAACTAGATTCAGGAACACTTCCTGATACCTAGGGTATGCCTTAAACATGGTTAGAAAAAAAGAGATTTTGATTTTGCCTGTCAAGGATGCCCCTCATCTTTAAGAGGGGCAATTTGGTTGGCTTTTCTGAGGTCTGAGCCCAGAGCCCCTTTTCTCTGCAGCATCCTTTTTCTACATCAACATCCCCCTCAAGGTCCCTAGGTATGGCAGTCCCTTCACTTGTCATACAGATCAATGTTTTAGCTGTCTCTAAGTTTCTCTTAAAACAGAGTTTGCATGTTTGTAACATTCTCCTTGTTGCTTTTGGATGAATTCCAGGAAAAAAGAAGGAGAAAGGTAACTTTGAGCAACCACAGTCAAACCAGACATCCATTCTAATTGCTTTTTCTGGTCAGTTGCACAATTTCGTATTTACCGAAGTCTGGTTAAGTCTGCCATTTATATCTCCTGTCTTGCTCATTCTGTCCTTTTTTTCTTTTCCTCTTTACCCTTGTTTTTGTTTTTGTTTTGTTTTGTTTTGTTTTCTTAAGAAGTGTACATAGGAGGTAAACTTTCTATTGGTCTGGGTCTACTGAGAAGTATATTTCAAGATGGATTAAATGTATCTGCATGAGTGATGGAGAGAGGGTTGCACGGCTGTGTTCTAGACTTCCATTTCGTCTAAGGGAAGGTCTGACAGACACGTTGGAGCATCTCCTGTCTCCCAGGAATGGGTCTGCCTTAGTGTCTCTGCAACCTTCAGTCCCTGGCTGGGAGCAGCCATGGCACAATGTGTCAATGGATGCCACAAGGTGGGGCCCATAGTCAATCACTCACTCCATAATCAGAAATCTACAGTGCGCAGTTCTCATAGCAGCCAGACTTTTTTTGCTTTGCATTTCTAAAACTGTTTTATTTTTGTCTGACATTTGATCTACAGTTTGTCAGGATATAGACTTCTACATCCAAAATAATTTTCCCTCAGTGAAATTAGATCTAGATGTTTCCGAGAATCTAGTTGCTGATGAGCAGTCTGATGTCAATCTGACTTCTGATGTGTAAAAAATTTCTGTTTCTCTGTTGTTCCCTCTTTGCTTCACTCTCTCCATCCTGTCTCTGCTTTCAGATGTTCTCCATCTTCAGTAGAAATTTGTTAAAAGGTGTGTGACTGTCAGTACTATGGGAACTTTTTAAACCTTAAAACTATGTTTCTTCTCGGTACTGGCAAAGTATCTTATGTTACTAGTTTGATCCACTTTCTTTACTTTCTTGCTCTAGAATTGACATTCTGCACTAATCCTTTAGGCCCGTGGTTCTCAACCTTCCTCAGGCCGCCACCCTTTAATAGTTCCTGGGGTCACGACCCACAGGTGGAGAACCGCTGCTTTAGGCCTTTTATCTTTTTTCTCAGGTTCCATCTCTTTGCCTTATTCTCAGGGAAATATTTTTCACTTTGTCTCTCAATTACTCTACATATTTTTTCTATTTGATTTTGATTTTCTGATTGTTCCTTTTTAATAGCATCCTGCTCTTGTTTTTATCCAGATACATATACTATCCCCCAAACTCTGCAAATATTAATTAAAAGCTTGGAGTTTTTATGTTTTCTTTTTTGTTTTGGAGTGATTTTGTTTGTTTGTTTATTTGTTTGTTTTGAAACAGAGGCTTACTCAGTCACCTTCTTTTTTTTTTTTTTTCCGGGTGATTCTCTGCATTTGTTTTATTTTACAATAAAAATAATTTTACAACATAAATTGATGTTTTATAGCAAAAATAGTAACAATGTAACATGGGGTTTATAACACAGGCAAAAGTAAAATGACAGTGCACACATGTGGTGAGGAAACTACCACATGCCCAAGGCTGAGGACAGAATCATTCGTAAGGACTAGGAAGAACTGGTCTTCGGGTTCCCACGCACAGGAAAATTTTTTTTTTTATTGTTAAATCATAGCTGTGTACATTAGTGCAATCAAGGGGTACAATGTGCGGGTTTCATATACAATCTGAAATATTCTTATCAAACTGTTCAACGTAGCCTTCATGGCATTTTCTTGGTTATTGTATGTAGACATTTGTATTCTGCCTTTAGTAAGTTTCACCTGTACCCATTCTAAGATGCACCATAGGCGTGGCCCCACCCATTACCCTCCCTCCACCATAACCTCCCCCCTCCCTTCCCCTTCCTTGGCCCTTTCCTCATAGTCTTGTGCTATAGTTGGGTTATAGCCTTCATGTGAAAGCTATAATTTAGCTTCACAGTAGGGCTGAGAACATTGGATACTTTTTCTTCCATTCCTGAGATACTTTACTAAGAAGAATATGTTCCAGCTTCATCCATGTAAACATGAAAGAGGTAAAGTCTCCATCTTTCTTTAAGGCTGCATAATATTCCATGGTGTATATGTACCACAATTTGCTAGTCCATTTGTGGGTCGAAGGGCACTTGGGCTTCTTCCATGACTTAGCAATTATGAATTGGGCCATTCTGTACCATTCTGGTACAGATGTCTTTGTTATGTTGTGATTTTTGGTCTTCTGAGTATAAACCCAGTAAAGAAATTATAGGATCAAATGGCAGGTCTATTTTTAGGTCTCTAAGTATTCTCCAAACATCCTTCCAGAAGGAACGTATTAGGGTGCATTCCCACCAAAGTGTAAAAGTTTGCCCTTTTCTTTTTTTTTTTTTTTTTTTGTGGTTTTTGGCCGGGGCTGGGTTTGAACCCGCCACCTCCGGCATATGGGACCGGCGCCCTACTCCTTGAGCCACAGGGGCCGCCCAAGTTTGCCCTTTTCTTCACATCCACGCCAACATCTCTGGTTTGGAAATTTTGTTATGTGGGCTACTCTTACTGGGGTTAGGTGATATCTCAAAGTAGTTTTGATTTGCATTTCTCTGATGATTAAGGATGATGAGCTTTTTTTCATGTGTTTGTAGATCTTGCGTCTGTCTTCTTTAGAGCAGTTTCTCTTCAAGTCCCTTGCCCACCCTGAGATGGGAACACGTGTTCTTTTCTTGCTAATACATTTGAGTTCTCTGTGGATTCTGGTTATTAGACCTTTATCGGAGGTATAACCTGCAAATATTTTCTCCCATTCTGAGGGCTGTCTGCTTGCTTTACTTACTATGTTCTTGACTGTGCAGAAGCTTTTTAGTTTGATCAGGTCCCAGTAGTGTATTTTTGATACTGCTTCAATCGCCTGGGGAGTCTTCCTCATAAAATATTCACCCAGGCCGATTCCTTCAAGAGTTTTCCCTGCACTTTCTTCAAGTATTTTTATAGTTTCATGTCTTAAGTTTAAATCTTTAATCCAGTGAGAGTCTATCTTAGTTAATGGTGAAATGTGTGGGTCCAGTTTCAATCTTCTACAGGTTGCCAGCCAGTTCACCCAGCACCATTTGTTAAATAGGGAATCTTTTCCCCACTGAATGTTTTTAATTGGCTTGTCAAAGATCAAATAACGGTAAGTGGCTGGATGCATCTCTTGGTTCTCTATTCTGTTCCAGACATCTATTTCTCTGTTTTTGTGCCAATACCATGCTGTTTTGATCACTATCGATTTATAGTACAGTCTCAGGTCTGGTAGTGTGATTCCTCCTGCTGTGTTTTTATTGCTCAGTCACCTTCCATAGAGTGCTATAGCATCATAGCTCACAGCAATCTCAAACTCTTGTACCCAAGCGATTCTCTTGTCTCAGCCTCCCCCGTAGCTGGGACTACAGGCTCATCCCCTGCCTGGCTAGTTTTTTTTATTTTTAGTAGAGATGGGGTCTTGCCTTGCTCAGGGTGGTCTTGTACTCCTGAGCTCAAGCAATCCACCAGCCTCAACCTCATAGGTTTGTATATTTTTGTCATTTCATGCTCAGGTGTTTATCTTCTGTCTGATGATTGTCAAGTCCTGCTTAATAAAGGGGGATTGTTTTTTTCTCCAGAACCACCATAAGTTTCCTTGTTTATGCAGGGGTGTCTATTTTTCTCTCATAGGTCTCTCTTAGGAATGGGCTGCCTGGAAGCTCTGCAATGTTTGCAGGGCTCAACTATAGGTCCAGTGCTCTTTTTGATTAGAACATACATAGCCAGCCTTTAATTTGGGGTTCCCCAAATGTGTAAATGGAGGGCTTACTCCCAAGAGCTTTGCTAACTCTGGGAGTCCTATTTGGCCCCTAGGAGTAAGTTCTGTATCTTTGGAGAAGAGTCCTATAGTTTTTGGCCTGAAGGGAAATGCTAACCTTCCTACAATCTATTTCTTGACAATAGAGCTGAAAAGGAGACGTTAGAGGGGCCTGTTTTGAATTAGTGCCTTCATCTGGGAACCCTCCTTCTTACCCGCTGCCTTCCTTTATAACTGCCAGCAGCAGCCTAGCCCTGGAGCCTCTCAGGGGTTTCCTGGGGCCTTTCGCTTTCTCCTTTGCTGCTGTTTCCTCCTGTATATTCTAGGGAACTTTGTTCCACCTGCTTTTTCATCAAATGTCTCATTTTCTCTTTTTGTCTGCCAGAAATCCATAGATACTTCTCATCTACCAAGGGTCTCTTTCTTACTTCTTTTATAATATGAGTTTATTCCTTCACCATCATTTTACTGGAGTCTTAGGTGGAAAGAGAAAATATCATGTGCTTGGCCTACCAATATGAACTTTGAAAAATTTTTAAATTAATTAATTACTTTTTAATTTTTATTTTTTTGAGACAGGGTCTCACTCTGTTGTCTGAGCTAGAGTGCAGTAGTGTCATCATAGCTCACAGCAACCTCAAACTCCGGACTCAAGTGATCCTCCTGGCTCAGTCTCCCAAGTAATTAGGACAATAGGTGCAATGCCATGCCTGGCTAATTTTTCTGTTTTTTTGTTGAGATAAGGTCTAGCTCTCACTCTGGGCTTTAACTTGAACATTGATGTTCCCATGCTATTTTACTTATTTCAGAGCAGGGAAAGAATTAGAATGCTGTCCAGTCCTCATAAACGCTCACACACCATTAAGAAAACTGATTTCTCTGTAGCCTTCTTCTGTAATGGGGGTTTTCTCCCCTATCCTGGTGCCATCGAGCCTGGCAGGAAGATGTCAGTCCAACTCTTCCTACTTTGTACCGAAATCCACGCAAATGATTCAGGGTAGATATAAGCACAAAAGCATTCTGACTGGTTGCACTTTATAATTTTGATTTTCTTAAATTTGTTAAATTTTGTTCCATGGCCCAAAATATAATAGATATATCTTGGTGAACATTTTCTGTGTACTCAAAATGTATGTGAATTCTGCTGTCACTAACTGAAGTGTTCTCTCATTGTCAATTAGGACAAATTGGTTGTTCATGTTATTCAGGTCTTCTATACTGTTACTGATTTGTTGTTTACTTTTTTAAAAAAAATGAGAGAAGAATTTGAAGTCTCCAACTATAATTGTGGATTTGTCTATTTCTCCTTTCAGTGCTATCAGTTGTTGATTCATTTACTTTAAGATTCTATTATTAGGTACATATACATTTAGGATCAGTATGGCTTTGTTATAAATTGATAATTGTGTAATGTTTCTTTTTATTATCCCTAATAATATACTTTTATTGGAAACATTTAATATTAATATAGCCACTTCAGGTTTCTTTTGATTAGCACTCACATATTATTTTTCTGTCACTTCGCTTTTATCTCATCTATATACTCATATTAAAAATAGGTTTCTTATAAACAACATATGGTTGAGCCTCTTCAAAATAATTTGCCAATTTCTGCCTTATAATAGGGTTATTCAGATTATTTACATATAATTAGTGGTATAGTTGAGTTTAACTCTACCATCTTGCTAGTTGGTTTTCATTTGTCCTATCTGTTCTTTGTTCCTTTCCCTCTTTTTTGGTCTGCTTTGGGATCAAGGAACTTTTTAAATGATTTAATTGCATCTCTATCATTGGCTTATTATTATGCCTCTTTTAAATAATGTTTAACAGCTTCCCCAGAGTTTACAATGTGTATTTTTAACTTATTACTGTATACCTCTAAATCAGTGGTTTTCAACCTTCCTAGTGCTGTAGCCCTTTAATACAGTTCCTGTGGGTTGTGACCCACAGGTTGAGAACTGCTGCTCTAAATAACATTATACTACTTCATGAATGGTGTAAAATCCTTACAGTAGTATACTGTCAATTTCTTCCTCTAATCCTTGGTGCTATTTTTGTCTTACATTTTACTTTTAAATATTTTGTAAACCACACAACACATTTTTATCATTTTTACTTTAGAGCTCAGCAAACGTGACCCTTGGGTTAGCCAAACATGTTTATGAATAAAGTTTTATTGGAACACAGCCATGCCCATTTGTTTACATATTGTCTTTGGCTGCTTTTATGCTACAACAGCAGAGCTAAGCAGTTGCAAAAAAAAACATATATCCTGCAAGCCAAAGATATTTATTGTCTGGCCCTTTAGCAAAATGTTTGAATACCTTTGCTTTGGAAAATTATCTTTTAGAGAAATTAGAAAGAATTGATTTACCCTTCATTCTTAGCATTTCTGGAGCTCTTTATTTTATTTTTTATTTTTTTGTGGATCCAAGTTTCTGCCTGGTACCATATTCCTTCTGCCTGGAGAATTTCCTCTGATATTTCTAATAGCATACTGTATGGTGCCTTGTATAATGTGTTCCTTCCTCCCCTGCTTTGCCACAGGTACATAAAGCACACCTGTGTTTTTGGCCCATACTTTTAGGAAAATGCCCCTAAAGAAAGTGGCTGCCTCTCCTCTGGTAGAGACACATCTGGGGAGAGCTAATGCTCCCCTGGTAAACGTGTAGATCCCACTGCCCTCCCGCAGCCACCCACTCTGTGAAGGCTGCCCCTTCCCTCTCTCCCAGGAGCCCTTCACTCCCCACCATGTCAGAGGCCATGCAGAGATAGTCACATGTGGCTGGTGGGGAAGGAGCTTCTGAGGCCACTCAGACCACGGACAGTCAGGTGGTTTGTGTTTTGGTTTGTTTGTATTTTTGGTGTTTATCCTTCTTAGTTCTCTGGACTTATGGTTTGATGTATTTCATTATATCTTTCTGGAATTCATATTCTTGAGTACTATCTCTTAAAATATGTCTTCTGCCCTGTTTTTCACTTGCTTTCTTCTCTTATCCAAGAGAGGGGTTCTGCAGAACTGTTCCACACAACCACTAATTGCTTTGGACAGGCTTGTAGCACAGAGAGAAGCATTTCCTAATCTCCTTTCCCTGCAGACGATCTTTCTTCAGATCTTCTTATCAGTGGAAGCTTGTGGAGAAACTTGTCAGTGACTGAAGACTCCACTGTTTGCAGCACGCAAGTGTTCTGGACTGACAAACTAACCCACGCTTGACTTTGAGCAGTTGGTTAAAGCTTTAGCTTGTTTCTTCTTACCCGCTTTCACCTGCTGGTGTTCCTGCTGCTCCTGCTTTGCCACAGGTGATATAGTTAGTGAGTCCTGTCTTTCCTCAGAACTTATCTTTCTTTAAAATTCAGATAGTTTGTTGTATATCTTATGACCTCAGCTTTCTGATAGTTCCAAGATAAACTGTGATTGTGTAGTAGCTTAGGGTAGGGTGACTTGTTTTGTTTTGTTTTGTTTTATACAACTTAAACAGAAGTGGAATCTCA
Source organism: Nycticebus coucang (assembly GCF_027406575.1). Lineage (NCBI taxonomy): Eukaryota > Metazoa > Chordata > Mammalia > Primates > Lorisidae > Nycticebus > Nycticebus coucang. The sequence goes on along the minus strand of NC_069783.1, from coordinate 69,388,837 downwards.
TCTACTGATTGTACTTTAAACTTATGACCTTTTGCTGCTGGTGGGCAATCTTACTACGTCTTTCTGGTATAATAATTCTCCCATTCTCCTAGACAATGATTTTTTTTTTTTATTGTTGGGGATTCATTGAGGGTACACAAAACCGGGTTACATTGATTGCTTTTGTTAGATAAGGGCCCTCTTATATTTGTGTTCCACCCCCAAAAGGTGTACTATACCCCTTGACTTCCCACCCCCCTCCTTCCCTTTCTCTCCCCTTCCCCCACCTCCCACTATGTACTGGGACCTTAACTGTCCTCGTATCAGAATTGAGTACATAGGATTCTTATTCCTCCATTCTTGTGATGTTTTACTAAGAATAATGTGTTCTGGGCAGCGCCTGTGGCTCAGTGAGCAGGGTGCCAGCCCCATATACCGAGGGTAGCGGATTCAAACCCGGCCCCAGCCAAACTGCAACAACAACAAAAAATAGCCGGGCGTTGTGGCGGGCGCCTGTAGTCCCAGCTACTCAGGAGGCTAAGACAGGAGAATCGCCTAGGCCCAGGAGTTGGAGGTTGCTGTGAGCTGTGTGACACCACAGCACTCTACCCAGGGCGATAAAGTGAAACTCTGTCTCTACAAAAAAAAAAATAAATAAATAAAGAATAATGTGTTCCACATCGATCCAGGTTAATACAAAGGATATAAAGTCTCCATATTTTTTGTGGCTGAATAGTATTCCGTGGTATACATATACCACAGCTTGTTAATCCATTCCCGGGTTGGTGGGCATTTAGGCTGTTTCCATATTTTGGTGATTGTAAACTGGGCTAATAAACAGTATAGTGCAAGTGTCCCTGTGGTAAAAGGGTTATTTTTCTTCTGGGTAGATACCCAGCAATGGGACTGCAGGATCAAATGGGAGGTTTAGCTTGAGTTCTTTGCGGATTCTCCATATTGCCTTCCAAAAAGGTTGTATTAGTTTGCAGTCCCACCAACAGTAAAAGTGTTCCCTTCTCTCCACATCCATGCCAGCATCTGCAGTTTTGAAACTTTGTGATGTGGGCCATTCTCACTGGGGTTAGATAATATCTCAGGGTGGTTAATATTTGCATTTCTCTAATAATTAGGGATGAAGAACATTTTTTCCTACGTTTGTTAGCCATTCATCTGTCTTCTTTAGAGAAGGTTCTATTCATCTCTCTTGCCCAGTGATCTGAGAGATTGTTGGCTCTTTGGCTCTTTTTATGTTTATTAATTTGAGTTCTCTGTAGATCCTAGTTATCAAGCTTTTGTCTGAATCAAAATATGCAAATATCCTTTCCCAATGTGTAGATTGTCTGTTTGCTTTGGTTGTTATCTCCTTAGCTGTACAGAAGCTTTTCAGTTTCATTAATTCCCATTTGTTTATGTTTATTGCTGCGATTGCTGCATATGTCTTCCATTTTAAACTTTTCCCTCTCTCCTTTTGCAAGCTCACTCTCAGCTGATGAATTTAAGTTTAATTTCACTTAAATTAATTTCACTTAAACTCCCACTGTGACATTTATGTAGCTACCTGTGTCTACTCTCCGTCTTCCCTCTCGTTCCTAAGATAAATAGCCCACAAGCCCATTTGATCTGCTCATCAAATCCCTTCCTCTCTCACCTTACCTTCTCCAGGACATCACTTGGCATTCTTCCTCTCTTTTATCATGAATTTTCCTTGCTTAGCTGGATCATTTTCATCAGCAAACAAATATTTATAAAACTTTTTCAATTAAAAATACCAGATATTGCTTCTGTATCTCTCCCTAGCAACTCCTCCTTTTTTCTTTTCCCATTTACAGCAAAATTGCTCTGACAAGTTACCTTTACTCACAGTCCTCCCATTTTCTCTTGAACTCAACCCAATTGAGCTAAACTCAACACACCAGTTCCCCAAAGTTGCTCTTAGAGAGATTACCTCTTTGTTGAGAAATCTGGGTCCAATTCTCACTTCTCACTTTACATGACCATATCCATAAGTTTGCCCAGAACTACCTGTTATCCCACCCTACTTACTAAGCATGCCCCCTTTAGATCCGAGAAGTGCCATACATTGTCTGGTAAAGTGTATGGCCACCCTCTCATCTGTAGCATTTGATACATTTGACTGGGCTGTCTCCTTAGCCCACTTTCTTCATCTGGCCTCTGGACACCACTCTTGTGCTTTTTTTTTTTTCCTCTCTGTTTACAAGAACTTATCCAATCATGCCCCCCACCACCTGTACGGTCTTATCTGCTACTACACTTAATTGCATGATTATTTGATTTCTGTGTACGTCAGCTATTGTCACAATAATGCTGTTAAATAAACAGTCTTAAAATTTCAGTGAGTTACAACCATAATAACTTATTTCCACACTTATAGGTCTGTGGAGTGGCTATGGTTTGGGTGGGGTAGGCTGGGCAGGCTGGGCTAGGCTGGCCTCAAGGCTTCTGGTTGGGCTCAAGACTGCTCCATGTGTCCCAGGCGGAAAGCACCTCACTCACTGTGCTCGAGGCACAGTAGCCTCCCTGCTCAACATCAGCATGTCAGGAGTGCACCTGCTTAGGGTTCTTGTGTTGCTACGCCCTCTGACTTGAGCACTTCCCCCTCAGAGACCTGTGTGGCTCTCTTGCTCATCTCCTTCTTTGACTTGAACAGAATGAATTGATCCAGAGATTAGTGTATTTGTATATAAGTTGACTAATCTTGATATATTTGGCTATGTATTTATTGTCCAGCAATGATTGGCTCTTTACTTAGTGGATTATGTCTGTGTTGACAGTTCTACCCTCAACTTTATAACCTCTTTAGAGTGGGTAGTATACCAAAATATGTTTTTAAGCCACCCAATTAGATTTTGATGAAAATTAATGTGAGCATAATTTATTATTCCACAAAATCCAGGGTAGACATTTCCTATTTGGTCAACAGCCCTTAATTACAATACATCTGTCTGATAAATAGAATGAGAACATAGGTGTCAACTGAGAAACAATTTACTTATCTGCCATTGCTGCTGTTAGATTATTAGCTCCAAAAAGCCATCTGTATTTCCTTTTAAACTTTTCCAGATATAGCAGAGAAGTTGCAACCTCTCCTATATAGCAGAGGCCTATATTTGTGTATTTTACTTTCTCGTAATGGTTACGTTGGACTTTATTGCCATTTATAGAACTGGAAGCCAATCTAATATGTTTCCTTTGAGCTTTTCTAATTTTCTTTTTTGAGATATCTTCTGTAGAGTGCTGTGGCATCATAGCTCACAGCAAGTGCAAACTGTTGGGCTCAAGAGATTCTCTTGCCTCAGCCTCCCTAGTAGCTGGAACTACAGGCACTCACCACGACGCCCACCTATTTTTGTTATTGTTTGTTTGTTTAGCAGGCCCAGGCAGAGTTTGAACCCACCTGCCCTGGTGTACTTGGCTGGTGCTATGGACACGGAGCTATGGACACCGAGCCAGCTTTTCTAATTTTCTCAAGTATTAATTCTGGAGACTCCTGCAAATTGGCATACAAATAGCTAAAAATACTCCTTGATGACAGCAGATGGCGCCCTCCTCGCACCTAGGCTCCTCGCAGGAACTGCCTTCTGGAGTCCAAGGAGCTTTGGTTTGGGAAATGTTTCCTGGGGTTTCTGGTTATCTTATTTCCCCAACAGACACCTGTTTGACTGGCATTTCCTGGCATGCACTCACTCATCTTAGATTATTTCTTTGTTAGTGGAGTTTGGCTTGAAGGTAGGTTTCGGTAATTTATTACTTCACACCATCAGGTAAGTTCAGACTTCCTTAGCTTAGAAATCAAACTACACAGAGTGATGAAAATAAACATGGTCTTGAGTAACTCAACATGGATATTGCTGTTATACTAATAGGGTGTTAATTAGTAAAGAGCTCTTAACATTTTACTGCCAACTTAAACAAGCTGGCTATGTTTTTGGCTGTGGGCCCTACAACTGCATCTCAAAGTGCTTTGCAAACATTTAATTAAATACTTCAGTGCACATCCAAGTAGCAGGTATCATCAAACCCTTTCCAAGATGTGGAAAACAGCTGCCCTAAGCCAGTCCTAACTTAAGGTTAAGACCAAACCAGGGCTGAACTTAGAATTCTGTAAGTAGTTTCAAGACTCTCTGCAGCCGCTTCCCCAGAGCTCTGTAGCACATCAGCCACCTCCAGCCAGACCATGGATGTCCTGTCCTTTACCAACAACTGCAGCATCTGAATTTTCCAGGATGGTGCTGATTTCCTGCACCCTCACTATTTGTCTGTATTGATACATCATAACCTATCACCTCCCTGTCTCCTAATTTCTGTTTCAGAAAATGTAAACTTTAAGAGAAGATTTATTTTTGGACTGTGTTAACCAGTGTGATGAAAATATGTCAAATGGTCTATAAAACCAGTGTATGGTGCCGCATGCTCGCCTTAATGTACACAGCTATGATTTAATAATAAAAAAAAAAAAAAAGAAAAACTAGCCAGGTGGTATGGTGGCACCTGTAGTCCAAGCTACTCCAGAGGCTAATGACACCCAGCACTCTGCCCAGGGTAACAGAGTAAGACTCTATCTCAAAAAAAAAAAAAAGTTACCTAGGCAAGTCTATGCCTGTTACATGGGTATTCACTATAGCAAAACTAGGACATTTTTCCTTCCTGAAACTAATCCCTGTTAATACTGATCTATTTTTAAAATCTTTTTCTTTTTAAATTTTTTCATATTACAGAAGTGTAGTAGATTGAATGATGTACACTTTCCCAAATATATATGTCCACATCCTAATCTCTGGAATCTGTGACTGTAACCATATTTGAAGAAAGGTCTTTGCAGATATAAGTAAGGGTGTGGAAATGAAGCAATCACTGTATTAAATGGGGGGTCCAAAATCCAATACACGCACGCAGAAGAGGAGGAAGCAGTGTTACATGGAGGCAGAGATTGAGTGATGTGGCCACAAGTCAAGGACTGCTGCCAGCCCCCAAGAGCTGGAAGAGACAAGGCACAGATTTTCCCTTACAGCCTTTGGAGGGAGCACAGTCCTGCCAGATTTGGGGCTTCTGGCCTTCAGAACCATTAAAGAATATATTTTTGCTTTAAAAAAAAGATTTATTTTTGGAGACACGGTCACCCCATCTGTCACCCCAGCTAGAAAGTAGTAGTGGGATCACAGTTCACTGCGTCATCAAATGCCTGGGCTCAAGGGATTCTCCACCTGGTCTCCTCAGTAGCTGGGATTACAGGCACATGCCACCACTCCTAGTTTGTTGTTTGTTTTTTTCTTTTTAGTTTTTGTAAAGATGGAGTCTCACTATATTGCTCAGGCTGTTCTCAAACTCTTGGCCTCAAGCAATCCTCCTACCTTGGCCACCCAAGTTGCTGGGATTACAGGCAGGAGCCACCATACCCAGATCCTCTAAAAAGGTGAAGTTTATTTTTTATTCACAGTGGGAATGCGGTTCTTGGTGGCCTTGAAGACAGGAAATGCCCAGGTCCTGCAAGGAGGAGTAATCTTTGCTGAGTCTTCTATTCTCAGAGTGTTTCCCTCCTTCTTGAAGAAACAGGAGAACAGAACGCACAGAACACCTAGAAGCAAGAAGGGCCCCCCACCTGCGTTCCATGATGGGGTGCCTCAGGCAAACTGGGGAGTGGTGGCTTAAGGGTGGGTGGGGCTGGTTTCACAGAGAAGGGGGTGTAACTCCCTCTCAGGCCCAGAGGCCGGCCTGTCAGGAGTGAGCCCCAGGAGCACCGGGCTTAGCACTTCCGTTCCATCTACCCTGACACGTGCTACAGTTGCAAACCTGGAGGCTGCAACATGCCCCGGGTTTACTACCTGGCTTCCAGATGTGATGTCAGACTGACCTGTCCAGCTGTGACAGACACCTGAGAGAAGGTTACTCACTCTTTTCTGCTGAGTGAGTAACTATTCCCAGAAGACGATTCATACCAGATGAATTGTCTGAAGTCAGGACATGGCTAGCCACGTATAGCTCACACCCAGTTCCTGCTCCAGTAACGCACGCCAGGGGGGACTCCTCTACCTTTAGTTAAATGAGCAACAGGATGTTCCCAGATACCTGTGCTCTAGCCAATGCTCTCTGCAAAGGCGACCCAACTGCCAGGAGAGTTCACTTCTATTGGCTTCCTTTCACCTGCTTTCTTTACTGTCCATGGCAGAACAGAACCAATAAACAATTAACCCTTTAAGCTGAGTCACCGAACTTTGGCTAAAACAGGATTGGAGAGTTAAGCTGAAGCAGCTCATGTCTGTAAGTGTAGTGTTTTATGGGTTTCTAGAGCCTTTGCCAATACTGTGTGAGGCTTTCCTGAATCATTAACAAAATACACCGGGGGTGGGGAAGGAAGCTCTTGGGATCTCTCCAACCTCTGGCTGTTCTAACCTTGCTGGAGATGTTGGGTAGTTGGCAGGTGCTATGTCTGTATGAGTAATGGTTGGTTTACAGCATGAATTATTGAGTGGGACCCATTTGTGGATTCACTGGGATGAGTGTTTATACCCCCTAATTCATATATTGAAATCCCATCCCTCAATGTTCTGATGCCAGGAGGTGGGGCATTTGGGTGGTAATTAGGTTTTAAGGGTGGAGCCCTCATGAATGGGATTAGTGCCCTTATAAAAGAGACCCCAGAGGGCTCCCTCATTCCTTCCACTATGTGAGGACCTAGTGAGAAGACTGTGAACCAGGAAGCAGGCCCTCACTGGACACTGAATCTGCCCACACCTTGATATCAGACTTCCAGGTGCCAGAACAATAAGAAATAAATTTCTTATAGCCACCCAGTCTGTGGTGCTCTGTTACAGCAGCCCCGACAGACTAAGATGGTGGTGGTGGTGGTGTCTTCGGACACCAGCTCAAGGGCCAAACACCTTCCTCCTGCACAAATAGGAAGTAAGTTTTGGTAACATTTGTGCCACTTAGCAGTCCCCATAACTGCTCCTAGAGCCAGGGACTCTGTCAGTGTCATACAGAAGGGTAAAACATGTGCCATTCATTCTGTTAATGTGTGTTGGGCCAAAAAGAGGAAGGAGGAAAGAGAAAGAGAAGTCAGAGAGGAAAAGAAGCTCCCAGAAGTTGGTTAAATCAAAATGTTGCAATTCTGAAGTTACCACCCTCGCGATGGCCACAGATGAAGATAATGACAGATCTAGGGACAGTTTCTAGGATAGCTGCAGGTGTATGGATGGTGTATACTAATTAACAGTCAAACCTACTGTATACCACAGTGCACAACACAAATCACCACTACACACTGGACTAAAAAGTATTTTAGACAAAAAAGTAAGGAAAGTCTCTAGAGGCCTCAAGCAGGGGCAGGAATCCAGAGAGGTAAGTGAGAAATAATAGCATCACTTATGGCAATTCCCCATGACCTGGAAATTCATTTATGGTCCACACACAGGACAGGATGTTCCTAGGGTGGAACGTCACTTTGGAGACACATGTGGAATAATGACTACCAAAGGTTATATGATCAGTTAGGGAAGAACCAAAGAAAATTTTGATCCCACAAAAATGAAGGCAGTTAAGAACATATGTGTCAGCCTTGGCTCTAAGTAGAGGAAAAAAGACAAAATTAAAATAACAAGATCTCTCTTCCCTGAGCATTTGTCAATAAAGGCAGGCTTCCATACAGTTTAGGGTCTAAAGCCATACTACCCAGGTGGTCCAAAGATTCTCAAGCCTCCCTACTTAATGGGACACAGGTGGAAGTACTTAGGTGGAAGCGGACTCTGGGCAGCTTAGAGCTCTCCAGGCCTCACTCCTGCACTCACAGCCCGGTAAGGAAGGCAGCGGGCTACTCCTGCTACCAAGAACACAGAGAAAGCGTCAGCCTCACGTAGTCATGTGCCTAGGCTCTCTAGAAATCTTTAGTCTTTTTAATTTTTGATTGCTATGAGGCTACATACAATTAGGTTACATTGTTTGCGTTTGTAAGGTAAAGTTGTTACCTTCACCCAAGAAGTGTACCATTTACCCATCAGGTGGGAACTTACAGAATCTCCTCCCCCCAAATTTGAGTTTCTTTTCTCATGTGTGCACCTTGTTAATCTATAAGTGTCAATTTAGTATTGAATACCTGTGATGCTTGCTTTTCCATTCTTGTGATACTTAGGAGAGTGTTCTCCAAATCCACCCAAGTTGTTGGCAATCTTCGTATCACATGCTTGAGTCAGCAATTAAGTTTCTATGTTAAAAACATTCAAAGGCTCTGAACTTTTACCTTAAGAAAACTGAATGGTGAACAAAAATTTGTGCATAGTTTTTTTTTGCAATTAAAGTTGCAAAATGTTACAAGTATTTAATTCAATTAGCTTTGTTCAGCAAGTGATATATCAAGTCAGTGGGACATTATGAAATTTTTCTAAATGACGTTTTAAAAGGATGTTTATTGATTTGAAAGTGCTTATGGCATGACTTTAAGTGGAAAAAATATGGACATGTTTTGGTCTCTATATCATTAAATAAGATTGTAAGTTTTCTTTGTTTAGGTCATACAGATTTCTTATTAGGGTATTTTATACTTTAATGTATGGACCATCTTTACATATTTTTGGTTATTGCTAGACTGTTGTGAAGTATTCAGTATTTTGTATTCTTTTCTAGTGTATAATTACTTTATTTACATAATAACTTTCTGTTGATTCTCTTGGATATTCTAGCCACAAATACATATAATATTTTTCTCTCATTTTTTCAAATATCTGTGCCCGATGTCTGGTTCATGTTTGTGGCATTGTTTCAGAACTTCCAGCACCAGGTTAAATGATTGTCATTGTTAGCTGCAACATGCTTGCTTTTCTGTTAACCTGTCTGCCCACCCCCTTCCTAATTCCTCCATAAGGGAGAAGTTGCTAATTTGATTTGTCAAAAGCAAGACAATTGACTAGGCCTTGTTTGCTAGCGGGCAGGGTTGGGAGAGGGGCAGTTCTCTGTTTCTCTCACACTGTTCTCAGTTTCCCTTACTGCACCAGAATCATGGGCTCCACTGTGGCCCACCTCCACTAAAGATTGGCCCAAGCTCACCGCTCACTTCCCCTACCCACCAGGAGGAAACAAAATGTCAAGACTTAGACCAGGCTTAGGGAGCAGCTGAGCCACATGCTCCAACTGAGCCTTGACTGGAGGGTTCTGCCCTGGAGGTGACCTCCTGTCCTGCTGTCACGTAGCATTGGGTGCCTTTTCTCTCTCCTCCTGGCTTGAGCAGCTCTGCAGGAGCCTCACAGAGGGAGAAGTGATTGGTGAGAAGGAATTCAGGCTTCCCTTGGGTCTTCTGGCTAAATACCATCCATTTCCACTAACACCCCACCCATCTTCTGCAGGATTTTGCTTTCATATAATTTGGCAGGGGCACAGCTAAATCAGGGCACCTCCTTGCTGCAGTTGTCTCTTCTCTGCTTTCTTCTTTCATGGGTACCAGGTTGTCAAAGGATGTAAACTTCTGGAGCATCGGCCCTATCTCTGTATCCTCTTTGGACTCTTTTCTGTCATGGTCACTCCTGGATTTACTGCCATTTGGGTCCCATCCTTCCTTCCTCCTGCCTCCATTTTATCCTATTCTGGCAGGAATGGACTGGCTCTTCCTCCCTTGGTTTCATTCTGGAGAAGGAGATAGATCCAGATTAATTCCCAGAAAATCACCCCAAACTTATTCCATGGTTTGCAGCAGCTGTGGATGCCTGGTGGAGGCAGTGAGAGGGCCCTGGGCAGTGTTCCTGCTGAAACAAGTCCTTCTCATTCCCCAGTGTGTCCTAGGGATATGGCCTGAGGGGTTCTCTGGGCAGTATTCCAGGAGCATCGTTCAGAGTTTAGAGGTAGTTGTGGGATGGTCATTCTGGGAGTTTTTCTCACGTACTCCCATCTTGAAGGAAACAGATGTTGCAAAGCTGGGAGAAAAACTAAAATTTAGAGTGAAAGTTCTGAAAGGCTCTTAGACAATTTTGCACAGCATGGAATTCTTATCTGTAATAGAAAGAAGATTTCCAGGAATCATGGCCTCAGTACATGCAGGAAAGGGCAGCACCATGGCCCTCTCATCCCCTGACCACCCAATAGTAAGGGGTTTGGGAAAAGCCAAAGCAACATTTCCAAAAATGAGAAGAATTGATCACTATGCAAATTAATTTTTTGGTGATTTTGATCTGCTTTGTAATGCAGCTAAAATCTCTAAAAATATTAACAGAGGAATACCTTGCTTTGTCTGATTTTAGCAGAAATGTCCTACAAGCTTTTATGTTGATTATTACAGTAGCTAGTAGTTTTATATTTCTATTTTTTTACCATATTAAGCAAGTGCTCTTCTTTATTGAGATTTTAAAACATTTTAATCAGTATTTTGATTTTTTTAAAGCTTGAGTTTTAAAGTTTCATCTCTTAAAATCTATTAAAAGAATTATCTAGATTAGCCTTAGGGTTTTTTCTCCATACTATTAACAGAGTTTTGAAAGTAAGTCTCTTGAGAGATGATTAGGCATTTCATAACTCACACACTATTTGCTTCCTATGTCAATAACACAATCCAAGAGAAAATAGTTCAATTTCTATTGTCTTTGGTATATTTGTCAGGGACAGAAAATCCTAATAAAGACAATAGTTATTCTTTTTCTCAGATTTAAATTTTAATTAGTTCTAATCTTACAAGGGCACATTTGAAATATATTATAATAATTAATTTAATTAGCCAAGTTAATTCATTAAATCAAATTAAACTAATTCCTTAATTATATGGCTGTGGAATGCCTATTCAAAGTGCTAAAAAACAAGTCAGCCAAGAATTCTATATCCTTCAGAACTATTCTTCAAAACTAAAGAATAAATTAAGACATTCCAAGATGAACAAAAACTAAAAGTTTATCACTAGCAATCTGTCCTACAAGAAATACCACAGATATTCTTTAGACTGAAATGTAAAACATTAGATAGTAAAAATTGACAAATCAACATGAAGAAATAAAGTACACCAGTAAAATAACCACATAGGTAAATATAAAAGTAAAAATGTATTTTTTTGGTTTGTAACTCCTCTTTGTTCTATCTTATTTAAAAGACAACTACAGTGGAGGGGTGGAGGGAGGGCAGGAGGAGGGAGACCATTTGGCGGTACCTCACCTATTGTGCATAAGGAAATGGGGTATTTCAAAACTACTCAGAGAGTATTGCATAAATGTCTTACCACAACGAATAAGTAAGTGAGATGATGGTTATGTTAATCAGTCTGATTTGAGCATTCCACATTGTATATCAAATCAGCCCATTGTACACAGTTATGATTTAATTAAAAAAGACAACTACATAAAGCAATAATTATAAATACATAGAAAAAACATGTAAAATGTAATTTGTGACAATAACACACAAAAGAGAAGGGGGCAAGCTACATAGCAACTAAGATTTTATATTCTATTAAAATTAAATCAGAACTAGATTATTATACATAAAGATGTTAAATGTAATCTAGGGCAAGGACTAAGAAATTAGCATAACATATAATAAAAGATATTACAAATGGATTTATACAGTGCACTAGAGAATACCTATTTAATACAAAAAAAGGCAGTAATAAAGAAATAGAAGATAAGAGCAATATAATATATATAGAAAAGAAACAGTGAAATGCCAGACATACACCCTTATCTGTAATTACATTAAATGTAAATGAATTACATTCTCCAATTAAAAGGCAGACATTGGCAGAAGAGATTAAAAAAAAAAGTGGTCCATCTGTGTGCTATCTACAAGACTCACTTTAGATTCAAAACCACGAACAGCCTGAAAGTAAAATGATAGAAAAAAATGTATCATGCAAACAGTAACCAAAAGAAAGCTGGAGGGTCTAATCTCAAAGAAAATAAACTTTAAAACAAAAATTGTCACTAGGAAATAAGAAGAACTTCTTATAATAATAAAGGTAACAATTCATTAAAAATAATACATATAACCTGACATATGAAACCCTAACCTAATATGTGAACCCAAAAAAAGAGCACTAAAATACATAAAACAAAAATGGGCAGATTGAAGGGGGAAATAGGTAATTCAGACTTTAATACTTAACTTTCAATAAATGATAGAACAGTGACACAGTAGATTACAAAGGAAATAGAAGACTTGAACAAGTAGACCTAACAGACATCCATAGAACATGCTGCCCACCAAGAGTAGAATATACATTCTTCTCAAATACACAGGAATATTCTCTGTATGTTAGGGTCTAAAACAAGCCTCAGTAAATTTAAAAAGTTTAAATTAATACTAAGTATGTTATCTGACCACAATAGGATCAAATTAGAAATCAACAAAAAAAAGCTTAGAAAATTCACAACTATATGGAAATTAACAAATAATGGGTAAAAGAAGAAATGACAAGGAAAATTACAAAATGCCTTTATATGAATGAAAATGAAAATAAAATCTATAAAACTTATGAGATATTATGAAAGCTATATTTTGAGAGATATTTATAGCTACAAATAGCTCCATTAAGAAAGAAGAAAGATCACAAATTAATCATCTAACTTTCTGCCTTAAGAAAGTAGGAAAAAAATCAGCCAGCACCAAGTAAACAGAAGGTAGGAACTAAAAATATAAAATAAAGATAAGCAAACAGAGGATATAGAAAACAATAGAAAGAATCAACCAAACAAAAAATGGTTCTTTAAAAGGATCAACAAAATTGACAAACCTTTAGCTAAACTGAGGAAGAAAAAGGAAAGAAGACTCAAATTACCAAGTGCAGAAATGAAAGTAGGGTCAATTCTACAGACCTTTTTTAAAAATAAAAAAGATTATAAGAGAACACTATGAACAATGGTATACAAATAAACTAGGTAAACTAGATGAACTAGACAAATTTCTAGATATACAAACAACCAAAACTTATTTAAGAATAAATAGAAAACCTGAATAGAGCTATCATAAGTAAAGAGAACAAAATTGAAATGGTAACTGAAAGACTTCCTGTGAAGAAAAAAATCACTTGCTCTCCGCCTACATTTGCTCCTGAGATGAGCTCACCAGTGTCAGATTTACACCGTCCTTCTTGTCCCAAGGACAGGACACCTTTGGTTCTGCTGACCATCTTGGCCACCTCCCTGTACCACACCTGAGGCATGTGCCTTGTGAAACTGCTCTCAGGTCCACCCACCTAGATGCTGCATTCAGACCCAAATACAGCACTTGCCTGCTGCTTTGCTGGAGGTGGGTTTTCTCTAGGAAGCTTTCAACCTCTTAAGCTACCCCTTGGGGGGCCAGACCCCCTGCTTTCCCTGAGAGAGAGAGAGCTACTAAGGGCAGGAAGTGGGAGGAAGGCTCTGTGAATAGCAGGGAGACTTGGGGATGTGGAGCAGAGATTTACAATGGATCAATATTGTAAGAGATTATTCCCATTTTTGGAAGGATTAGGAAGAACATCATACAAAAGAGAAAATCAGAAGAAATCAGAGAGGGTTGAGGAGGGACAGATGGAACCTCAAGGCTGAGGCCTGACTAGGCACGTGGGCCACTGGCCTGGTCAGCAGTAAGGAGTCTTTACTCAGGGTTACAAACAGATTGCAGGGGCCATGTCACTCTGGTACCTGGTACCACGTGCCAAGGGAACCAGCACCAAGACTTAGGGATTGGGGAAGAAGGCTCAGTGGCTTCAGAGAGGCTCAATTCCTGAGAGAATTAGTACCATTTCTGAAGAAAAACTCCCAATGTGTCATTCACTCATGATTATTAATAGAAAGAAGTTTTACTTTTACCATCTTTTGACTGCAGGAGAGGCAGAAAGTCCACTTGAAAAGCTGGCAAAGGCATTTCCATGTGCCGAGCCATTGTGCAACTCCTTTAAAATCAGTTCTATTCTACAAGGATGTCTTCAATCTTCTCTCATTGTCAACATGATGCTATCACTGTAGACTCAGCCAGGATGTCTTACACTTATGAATCCTTCCATAAAAATCATTTATTACATGTGCAGATAGATGGGTCTTAGTTCTTACTCCTTTCATAGACACATATTTACAAATTGGAAAAAAGGCCTCAGTCATGCCATGAGTGCTGACTTTGGTTCTGAAAAGACCAACACCTCAAGTCCCTGTGTATAAATGGCATACTGACTGAGCTCCAGTCTCCTGGGACTTACCTGAGTCAGGAAAGGAACAAGTGTGCAATGGGTGTTATAAGCCATGAACACCATCAAGTTCAAAGGTGTAGAACTGTGTCCTTCCTAAAACCCATAAAAGTGAAGAATATCCCTCCCATGTCTTAGGCCTCTGGGCAAAGGCCCACTTGCCCTTTGAGGTAATTTAGACTTGAGCTGCAAATTCTTATGATGCCTAAATAGGTGCCCTGGGCAGAAATAAACACAAAGCAGATGACTGTGTGGTTTTCTTGGGATGTAATGGGAGCATTAGTAGGTTTCTGTGCCTCAAAATCTAGGGACTAATCCCAGCTCTACTACTTATATTTATGTGGCAGTAAATTCTTAACCTCCTCAACTCCCCTCTCTACTATAAGGGGTGAGGGCTTCTATTTGCTTCCCAGGTTGTCGTGTAGATTAAGCAAGGCCTACCCGAGATCTATAGTCCTCATCTCACTGTGACCTTCTCTGCAGCATGTGAGTCCCTTTCTGTTGTTTCCTCTAACTGTTCCTCCTCAGGGTTCTCTCCCTGGAACATGGCTCTTCCCTCTCTGTTCTTACTCATGTGATTGCTCTTCTCCCTCCTGGTTTTGCTACCATGTTGTACTGGGGACATTCAACAAATAGGTGGTAAGTAAATGTTCTTGTTCCTTCTTTAGTCAAAGGAAGAAATGATACAAAACAACTTAGGAGCAGTAGCGGACTGCACTGCCTGGGATCAGATGGACAGTGCTGGACTTCTTTTACTCCTGGATTTGGCTGGATGACCAGGCCCAGGCCTTCATTCAAATAGAATGTGTTGCATCGTGGGACCTTCAGCTTGAAAGTACACAATTTGTTTCCTTCTCCTTTGCCATCTTAGCCTTTCTTGGCAAACTCCTGAATAATGCATGAACTCCTTAGAAATTAGCTCCATTGCCCTCCCAGCTTTAGACACACTCTGGCAGAAGGAAGGTCATACATCTTCTCTTCGCAGAAACTGTCATGTCCTGGAACACAGCCTGCCTTCTCTGGGTCTGGGCCTCTCACCTCCCAGTCTGACGTCAGCCCTGCCCTCCCTGGGGCTCTGTGGGGACTGAATGGAGGTTCCTCAGTGAGTCCCCACCTTGGGGTTTTCAATGGCCGTCGTGTGGGGAGCAAAACAGCGGATGTGTCCGGGGCACCAGCTGTCTCTGATGATGTGGCCTGAGAACCCTTGGGTCACCAAGCCAAGTGCTGAGTTGGCAGGAGTTGCTACAATCACAGAGGCCAGGCCCCCATGTGGCATAAAGAAGAGCATTGTCTTGGCAGCGTAAGAGATGATTAGATGAATAAGGCTGGTAGCAGGACTGCTTATTATTACCTGACCTCAGTTCATTCTGTGCCCAAACAGTGAAATATAGGCAATTCATGGAATTCCTTTCCTTCTCTCACAATAATTACACAACGCAAGCCAGTTACCAGTGGTTTTTGCAAATGAATGTCTTACAGGCCAAACTTCACATTGACATTTTTTTTCTCTGCATTGAAAAACCATCACTAGGATGTCTTATTCATTTCTTTCTTTCTTTTTTTTTTTAACTTTTTTAAATTTATTTTTTCACCATACACTGGTTTTATATACCATTTAACAAATTTTCATCACACTGGTTAACATAGCCTTCCTGACTTTTTCTTAGTTATTGTGTTAAGATATTTATAGTCTACATTTAGTAAGTTTCACATGTACCCTTGTAAGATGCACGGTAGATGTGGACCCACCAATCACCCTCCCTCTGCCCATCCTCCCTCCTCCCCTCCCCTCCTTTTCCCCTTTCCCCATATTCTTAGGTTATAGTTGGGTTACAGCTTTCATATGAAAGCCATAAATTAGTTTCATAGTAGAACTGAGTACATTTGTATACGTTTTCTTCGATAATTGAGATATTTTACTAAGAAGAATATGTTCCAGTTCCATCCATGTAAACATGAAAGAGGTAAAGCCTCCATCTTTCTTTAAGGCTGCATAATATTCCATGGTGTACATATACCACAATTTATTAATCCATTCATGGATCGATGGGCACTTGGACTTTTTCCATGACTTAGCAATTATGAATTGGGCTGCAATAAACATTCTGGTACAAATATCTTTGTTATAGTGTGATTTTTGATCTTCTGGGCATATATCTAGTAGAGGAATTGTAGGATCAAATGGCAGGTCTGTTTTTAGATCTCTAAGTGTTCTCCAAACATCTTTCCAAAAGGACCGTATTAATTTGCATTCCCACCAGCAGTGTAGAAGTGTTCCCTTTTCTCCACATCCACGCCAACATCTCTGGTCTTGGGATTTTGTGATATGGGCTAATCTTACTGGAGTTAGATGATATCTCAAAGTAGTTTTGATTTGCATTTCTCTGATGATTAAGGATGATGAGCATTTTTTCATATGTCTGTAGTCCATGCACCTGTTTTCTTCAGAGAAATTTCTCTTCAAGTCCCTTACCCAGCCTGAGATGGGATTACTTGTTCTTTTCTTGCTAATATATTTGAGTTCTCTGTGGATTCCGGTTATTAAAACTTTGTCAGAGACATAACCTGCAAATATCTTCTCCCATTCTGAGGGCTGTCTGCTTGCTCTATTTACTGTGTTCTTGGCTGTGCAGAAGCTTTTTAGTTTGATCAGGTCCCAGTAGTATATTTTTAAAGCTGCTTCAATTGCCCGGGGGTCCTCCTCATAAAATATTCACCCAGGTTGATTCCTTCAAGAGTTTTCCCTGCGCGTTCTTCTAGTATTTTTATAGTTTCATGTCTTAAGTTTAAATCTTTAATCCAGTGAGAGTCTATCTTAATTAATGGTGAAAGGTGTGGGTCCAGTTTCAGTCTTCTACAGGTCGCCAACCAGTTCACCCAGCACCATTTATTAAATAGGGAATCTTTTCTCCACTGAATGTTTTTAATTGGTTTGTCAAAGATCAAATAACGGTAAGTAGGTGGATTCATCTCTTGGTTCTCTATTCTGTTCCAGACACCTACTTCTCCTTTTTTGTGCCAGTACCGTGCTGTTTTGATCACTATCGACTTATAGTATAGTCTGAGGTCTGGTAGCATGATTCCTTCTGCTTTGTTTTTATTTCTGAGTGATGTCTTGGCTATTCGAAGTTTTTTCTGATTCCATATAAAATGAAAGTATTATTTTTTCAAGATCTTAAAGTATGACAGTGGAGCTTTAATAGGGATTGCATTAAAATTGTATATTGCTTTGGGTAGTATGGACATTTTAACAATGTTGATTCTTCCCAGCCGTGAGCATGGTATGTTTTTCCATTTGTTAACATTTTCAGCTATTTCTTTTCTTAGAATTTCATAGTTCTTTTATAGAGCTCTTTCACGTCATTAGTTAGATAAACTCCCAAATATATCATCTTCTTTGGCACTACTGTGAATGGAATAGAGTCCTTGACTGTTTTTTCAGCTTGAATATTGTTGGTATATATAAAGGCTACCGATTTATGAATGTTGATTTTGTAACCTGAGACACTGCTGTATTCCTTGATCATTTCTAAGAGTTTTATAGTAAAATCCCTGGTGTTTTTCAGATATACAATCATATCATTTGCAAAGAGTGAAAGTTTAATCTCTTCTGACCCTATATTGGTTACCTTTGATCGCCTTTTCTTCCCTAATTGTGATAGCTAAAACTTCCATTACAATGTTAAAGAGCAGTGGAGACAATGGGCAACCTTGCCTGGTTCCTGATCTGAGTGGAAATGATTTCAGTTTATCTCCATTCAATATGATATTGGCTGTGGGTTTGCTGTAGATGGCCTCTATCAGTTTAAGAAATGTCCCTTCTATACCAATTTTTCTTAAGTGTTCTGATCATGAAGGGATGCTGGATATTATTAAAAGCTTTTTCTGCATCAATTGAGAGAATCATATGGTCTTTGTTTTTTAATTTGTTTATGTGCTGAATTGTATTTATAGATTTACGTATATTGAACCAGCCTTGAGACCCTGGAATAAAACTGACTTGGTCATGATGTATAATTTGTTTGATGTGTTGCTGGATTCTGTTTGTTAGGATCTTGTTGAATATTTTTGCATCAATATTCATTAGTGATATTGGTCTATACTTTTCTTTTCTTGTTGGGTCTTTTCCTGGTTTGGGGATCAAGGTGATATTTGCTTCATAGAACGTGTTGGGTAGTCTTTCTTCTTTTACTATATTTTGGAACAGGTTGAGTAATATAGGTACTAGTTCCTCTTTAAAGGTTTGGTAGAATTCTGATGTGAAGCCATCTGGTCCTGGGCTTTTCTTTTTAGGGAGATTTTGTATGATTAATGCTATTTCAGAACTTTATATTGGTCTATTCAACATTTCCACTTGATTCTGGCTAAGTCTTGGAAGGTGATGTGCTTCCAAGTATTGGTCAATTTCCTTCAGGTTTTCATATTTCTGAGAATAAAGTTTCTTGTAATATTCATTAAGGATTTTTTTGAATTTCTGAGGAGTCTGTTGTTATTTTGTCTTTGTCATTTCGGATTGATGAAATTAGAGATTTTATTCTTTTTTTCCTGGTTAGGTTAGCCAAAGGTTTATCTATTTTATTGACCTTTTCAAAAAACCAACTTTTTGATTTATTGATCTGTTGTGTAATTCTTTTGTTTTCAATTTCATTTAATTCTGCTCTAATTTTAGTTATTTCTTTTCTTCTACTGGGTTTGGGGTTGGAATGTTATTCCTTTTCCAGTTGCTTGAGATGTCCCATTAAGTTATTAACTTCTTCTCTTTTCATTCTCTTGAGGAAGGCTTGCAGTGCTATAAATTTCCCTCTTAGGACTGCCTTTACAGTATCCCAGAGGTTCTGATAGTTTATGTTTTCATTGTCATTTTGTTCCCAAAATTTGGTAATTTCCTTCTTAATCTTGTCTATGACCCAGCTATCATTCAGCATAAGGTTATTTAACTTCCATGTTTTTGTATGAGTATGCAGATTCCTGTTGTTACTGAGTTCAACTTTTATTCCATGGTGGTCGGAGAAGATGCAAGGAATAATTTCTATTCCTTTAAATTTACTGAGGTTAGACTTGTGACCTAAGATGTGATCAATTTTGGAGTATGTTCCGTGGGCTGATGAGAAGTATGTGTATTCAGTTTTTTGGGGGATGAAATGCTCTGTAGATGTCTTCTAAATCCAAATGTTGGATGGTTAGGTTTAAATCTAAAATTTCTTTGCTCAGCTTCTTATTGGAGGATCTATCCAACACTGCCCAAGGAGTGTCAAAATCTCCAACTATTATGGAGCTGGAGGAAATCAAGTTGCTCATGTCTGTTAGAGTTTCTCTTATAAATTGAGGCACATTCTGGTTGGGTGCATAAATATTAATAATTGAAATCTCATCATATTGAGTTTTACCCTTAACAAATATGAAGTGACCATTCTTATCCTTCCTTACTTTTGTTGATTTAAAGCCTATTGTATCTGCAAATAGAATTACAACACCTGCTTTTTTCTGATTTCCATTTGCCTAAAGTATGGATGACCATCTTTTCACCCTGAGTCTATATTTATCATTTAAGGTAAGATGAGCTTCTTGTATGCAGCAGATATCTGGCCTGAGTTTTTGTATCCAGTCAGCCAATCTGTGCCTCTTTAGAAGACAATTTAAGCCATTCACATTAATGGAGAATATTGATAAGCCTGGTAGAATTTTGGGTATCAAGTTTTTCAAAAGTCCAGTGGACATTTTTTATCCTTGCGCCATTGTGGAAGTTGGAGTTTGATCAAAAGTTTCTGAGTGAGTTTACTTTTGTGGTAGAGTATTGTGCTGGTCATTATGGAGGATAGGTCTGAGAATATCCTGAAAAGCTGGTTTAGTTATGGCAAATTTCTTCAACATGTGAATGTCATTAAAGTATTTAATTTCTCTATCATAAATGAAATTCAGTTTAGCTGGATACAGGATCCTGGGTTGAAAGTTATCTTGTTTTAGGAGAATAAAAGTCGATGATCACCCTTGAAAGGTTTCAGCAGAGAGATCTGCAGTCATTTTAAATACTCTTCCCTTTGTAGGTTATGGATTTCTTACGTGTGGCTGCTTTCAAAATTTTCTCCTTCATATTAACTTTAGTGAAGTTAATTATGATGTGCCTGGGGGATGTCTTATTCGGGTTGAGTTGTGCTGGGGTTCTGAAACTGTCTGCTATCTGAATTTCAGAATCTCTTGGCATATCTGGAAAATTCTCTTTCATAATTTCATGGAGAAGAGCCTCTGTGCCTTGCAAAGCCACTTTGTTGCTTTCAGGGATTCCTATGAGGCAAATATTAGCCTTCTTCGAATTATCCCAGAGCTCTCTGAGATAATGATCTGTTTTTGCTCTCCATTTCTCTTCCTCTTTGAGAGTTTGGGAGTGTTCAAAAGCCTTGTCTTCAATGTCAGAAATCCTTTCTTCTGCTTGCTCCACTCTGTTACTGAGGGATTCTACTGTATTTTTCAGATCTTTGAGGGCTGCAAATTCTTGCCTCAATGTGTCAAAATCTTTGGTGATTTCATCTTTAAATTCATTGAATTCTTGAGACAACTTTTGAATTGCTCCTCAAATTTCTAATTCCAACTTTTCCTCCATTCTATTAATCTTCTTTGCAATCCAAATTCTGAATTCGATTTCTGACATCTCAGCCATCTGTTTATGAATGGGATCTTCAGCTACATCTGCCATATCTTTCCTTGGGGGGGTTAATCTACTCTGGTTATTCATGTTACCAGAGTTTTTCTGCTGATTCCACCCCCATGACTATTTTACACCATTTGACTAGATGAGTGGCTAAAGAAAAATTGGGTTCAGGGCTCCAGGAGTAGTGATTAACCAGCCCTTTGCCCAAAAGCTGGGACTGGTGTTTGTACCTTTTCCCCTGGAGCTTTGCCAAAGACCCATACAGTGCTATGGCCTGAGAAACTGGGGACCTACTCGGTGTGGTGGGGCTAAGTGGCTCTGACTTGTTTTCAACTGGTCTCTGTCTGACCCTAGTAAATCAGTTACTCTGGGTTGAAGTCTCAGCTGTGGAGAAATACCAGCAATTAAGTCACCCCGCTCCCCACAGGCAACAATTGGAAAAGGAAAATCAAACCTTTATACAAGCCCACACCCAGGGTACCACTTGGATAGTCCTTGGGCGATTGGCCCAGTTCAAGAGGTACAAATCAATTGTCTCAGTCAGCACCTGTCTCAGGTGGGAGAGTGTACAACTAGATCTCAGGGGTCTGCTGACAACTCAAATATGACTTGCTCCAGTGCTCTGTGAGGTCAGGAGGACCCACCCAGCAAATAGATTAGTCTGGGAAAGTTGATGCCTCCTTCCCCACCTTGCACCTCTGTCACACCCAGTCACTGATAACCCTACAGGGCTGTGACCCAGTTGCCTCCAATGAGCAGATACTCTAGGGGTTTGTACCTGCCCGAATCACAGGGAGACCTATGTCTCCTCAGCCAGGCCACTGCTCTCTGCCACTATCTGGCAGGGGGAGGTGAATCCTGACAACCTTGGGTGCTTAATGGAGGCTGGGGCTGTTCACTCAGTTCCAGCCCCACCCCTGATTGATGTTACTGACTGAACAGAACAACTTTGCGGAATTTGTTTCTGTCCTGGCTAAATTCCCCTGCAGAAGAGAAGCTATGCCTCAGGCCCTGTCTGTGCTGCTGCCTGGTCTCAGCTGTACTTTGTGCTCGCAGCACAGTTAGCTGTCAGTTCCAGCCTCTGCCTGCCCTCCTTTGTCTCGGCTAATGATCCCCTGAGGGCTGGTACATCCCAGGCTCAGTAAAGCGATCCTCTGGGTCAACCCTACCCTGGGCATCTGCCAGTTCTGCGTGTGTATATTCTAGTCCTCATGCTCCGCCCAGGCCGGTACCGCCTCAGGCAAACCCTTTACTCATGGGGCCTGCGTTTCCATCCCAGATCTGTTCTGCCAGTTGCTGCCATTGGAGAAGATGCCTGAACTCCTCAGTTGCCCAGAGAGACAGGGGGTGTGACTCCGGGATATCCAGGGGTGAGCCCTATTGTTGCTGACGTGGCTGCTGCTCTGTGTCTCGGGGCACTGCTGCTCCTGTATGGTTGCCTCTCAGCTGACCATTCTCTCTTCACTCCCATGCTGCAGAATCAGCACCAACCAGCAGTAGTCCATCCCCTGTCTACACCTCTGGAGAAAATACCCAAGAATCTGGACTCCTGGGGGACAGGCTTTCAGACCTCAGAGTGAGAGTGGAGGGGAGTGGTGGGAGTTCAGAATTGTAAGTAGAGAATATGTACAGTTTTCTACAGTTTTATGCCTGGCAGGAGAGTGCCACGGCACCCTAGTAGGGGAAGTAGGTCCAGTTTTTAGAGGGTCTCTCCCATGGGATATAAAGGGAGGACTTTTGAACTCTGCTTATTTGTTAAGGGAGTACTCTGAGCCATTCTCATGGGGGGAGTGGCTTCCCATCCGCTTGATGATGGATTTTGTACCTTTTGTTTGTATGCTTGGGGTCGCAGCTCGCCTCTGCAGGGTTGATATGCGTTCTTCAACCTTCTCTCTTGGTGCAGTTCTAATCCACCAGGTTACTTGCTAAATTTCTGTCCTTTAACTCTCCTTCTGGATGGGAGCCTCTTTTGCCAAGAACTTCTATCTGTTCTGACCCATATGACACAAATTAACGTATGGTTGAGAATGACTTGTGTACTCAGTTGGAAATCACTTTATCTAAGGACAGTGGGGCTGCCACTGCAGGTTCCATGTGACCAACATGAACTGAGTCCTCAGATCCAATTGACAATGCTTTATCTTGTCTATTGTCAGCACCTTCTCTCTTTCCAAGTCTTTGTCACAGTTTCCAACCTTTCTATTTAGCCCCTTTCTAATAGCCCCTCCTATCATCTCAGGAAAGGCCTACCACCCACTGTATTAAAATAATGGAAGTGAGCACCTGTAAACTGCTTCCCTTTTCTGCTCCTAGTGTGAAGATTTTTTCACACCTTCCCCTCCATCTTTCCAGACTGAAAGGACCAGGTGTTTTCACTTGGGCTCAAAGCCAACCCTTCCTCTACATTCCTGATTGTTTGCCCCTTGCCTCTTGGTCCATCAGTCAGCCTCTCTGTCCTGTATCTTCAAAACCCCTTTCCTTTCATCATATAAGCAGACTGAAGTCATTCCTATCCAAAAGAGAAAATCAATATAAGACCCGACCACGTTGTTCCTTTCCTAGCTTTATATTTCTCTGTGATCAAGATGTGAAAAGCAAGTCTGTACGTGCTCTCTCTACTTGCTCTCCTCCCATTGATTCTGCTGCACTCATGCTCCTTGACACTATGCTGCAGCTGCTCTGGGAAAGGCCACCAGGCTTCTAGAAGGCTGAACCAAGAAGCTCTATAGACCTCATCTCACTGTGACCTTCTCTTCAGAATTTGAGCACTTCTGTCTTAAAAGTTTCTGTTTCTGTTGTTTTTAAGACTCTTCCTGCTTCTAACTGCTCCCCTTTGGGGTTGCCTCCCTGGAACACGGCTCTTCCTTCTCTGTTCTCACCCTGTGATCTCTCTCTCTCATAGTTTTATTACCATGTTGTACTGGGGACATTCAAACAAACAGAACCAACTCTGGCCTCTCCCCTGTAATTCTTTACATTGGTCTACATAATTGCTTGATAGGCATGTCCATTTGGATGATCTGTAAACATCTCAAATTCAATGTGTCTAAAATCAAATACATCTTTCTTTCTTCTTCTCATTTCCAGACATACTCCTCCTTTTGTGTTCCTGGTCTTACAATACGCCCATCATATTGGATCCCAAGCCATAAACCTGATAGTCTAGACTCCTTCGTTCCCCACATCCCAAAACCCACTTAGTCCTGTCAATTTTATCTCCTAAATACAGTTATATGTTGCTTAATGATAAATTCTGAGACATGTGTCACTATGTGATTTCATCACTGTAAACATTATACAGTGTACTTACACAGACCTAGATGGCACAGCCCACTTCACACCCGGGCCTTATGGGAAAGCCTATTGCTCCTAGGCTACAAACTCCTACAGCATATTAATATGTGGAATACTGTAGACAATTATAAGACAGTGGCAAGTATTTGTATATCCAAATATAGAAAAGGCAAGTAAAAATATGGCCTTATAATCTGATGGTACACCATCATATCCATTGTTGACTGAAACATTATGGGGAACATGATGATATTCCTAGAAATTGTCTCTTCCCTCCAGCCATCACTATCTCTTTTCATCTTTGCCAATAACTTTTAAATTTATTAGATTCCATTTAGATCCTTTTCAAATTCACCTGGTATATAGCCCTTAGAACAATTTGTATAAAATAAATTTTTACTATTTTATTTCTCTGTGTGACAGGGAAAATAAAGTGAACTTAAAGGCTTAAAATTCTTGCCTGACTTTTAGTTCTAGGAAGATGGAGTAGATGTACTTTTTCTTATTCCCCCTGCTAATTACACCTAAAAAATCCTGGACATTATCTGTAAAGCAAGCATAAGAAGAATCTGAAAGGTGGAGAGAAGGTGGTAAAGCTAGGGACCAGCTAGTGACTTCGGACCTAAGGAGCCTGCCTCAGCAGTGTCAGAGAAAGCCAACTAATACAGAAGATTCAGAGTTTCAGACCACAATATACAAATGTCAAAATTTTAACTGAAAGTCATTTATCTGATTTTCAAGAACCAGGAAGATCTCAAACTGAATTTTTTGAAAACCAGTAGAGACCAACATCAAGAGCTCAGAGATATCAGAATTATTCAAGAAAGATTTAAAAGCATCTGTGATAAAAATGTTTCAATAAGCAATTAAAAACATACTTCAAACATATGAAAAAATCATAAAGTCTCCTCAAAGAAAAAGTATCAGGAGAGAAGGAGAAAATAAAAACAACCAAATGTAAACTTTAGGACTGAAAATATAACAACTAAAATTAAAAGTTCAATAGATAGACTCAGTAGCAGAATGGGAGGGCAGAGGAAAGAATTAGTGATCTGAAGGGTAGAACAGTGAAATTAGCTAATATGAATAAAAGAGAAAAAATCAGTTGAAAACAAATTCACAGAGCCTTAAGGACCTGCGTTATTGGAGACTTGGAAGGAGAGAAGAAAGAGGGCAGAACCAGAAAAGTACTCAAAGAAATAAAAGCTGAAAATCCCCCATATTTGGCTGGTGACACAAACCTCCTGATATAGAAAGCGTACAAACTCAAAGAAATCTATACCAAGACACATCATAAGCTTTTGAAAATTAAAGACAGAGAAAAATTTGAAGGCAATCAGATTAGAACCTTACAATAGAAAAATAACAGTTCTAATGGCAATAGACTCTCTTACGAGAAACCACAGAGACCTGAAGGAAGGGGCACAATAATTTTCAAGTGCTAAACGAGAAAAACTGCCAACCCAGAATCCTATTCCTGGAAAAATATCCTTCTGAAATGAAGGAGAAAGCAAGACATTCTCCTATTTAGGAGAACTGAGAGAATTTGTCACCATCAGACATGGCTAAAGGAAGTTCTACAAACAGAAAGGAAGCAGTAGATGAAGAGATATTGGAACATAAAAAAGAAGTATACTACAAGCAGAAATATGAGTAAATATACATTAGGCTTTCTTTCTGTTCTAAATTATATTTGATCGAAGCAAAAATTATAAAACTGTCTAATGTGGTTCTAAATGTATGTTGAAGAAATAGCAGCAATTATATTACAAATGGGGGAAGATGATGGAATGTAGGTAAAGTTTCTATACTTCATTCAAACTGGTAAAATGAAAACACCCCCACATTGTGATGTTGTGTATATACAATGCAATACTTAGAACAACCACTTAAAGGAAATTATACAAAGAGAGACATTTAAAAAAACTATAGATACATAAAATGCAATCCTAAAAATATTCATATGAAGGCAGGAATAACCAAAAACCAACTCTCCCAACCCAGAAGAAACCAAAAATAAATAATAGAACGACAAACATAAGTTCTACTATATCAATATCACCTTAAAAGGTTAAAATGTACCTACTGAAAGAGAGAGATTGACAGAGTGAATTTTAAAACACATTATAACTACTATATAGAAAAAACTTGGGGCCAGGTGCAGTGGCTCATGCCTATAATCCCAGCACTCTGGGAAGCCTAGGCAGGAGGATTACTTGAGTCCAGGAATTTGAGATCAGCCTGGGCAACATAGCAGACCTCTTCTCTACAAAATAAAAAATAATTAGCAGGGCATGGTGGCACACATCTGCACTTGGGAGGGTGAGGCAGGAGGATTGCTTAAGCCCAGGAGTCTAAGGCTGCAGTAAGCTATGATTATAATAGCCTGAGTAACATAACAAGAGTGAGACCCTGTGAGTTTAAAAAAAAAATCATTTCAAACATAACCATATAGGTAGACATCAGAGAAAACAAATTTACCAGAGAAAGAGAGGGATAGTATATAATGATTAAAGGGTGAAGCCATCAAGAAGACAGAAATCCTGAATACAAACAACAGGGCTTCAAAATATATGAAATAAAAACTGATAAAACTTAAAGAGAAATAGTAAAATTCATAATTATAGTTGGAGAGTTAAGCACCACCACCACTCAAAATTTTATAAAACCAGGCAGAACATCAGTAAGGACATAATAGAACTGAACAAAACTATCAGCCAAAAGAATCTAATTGACATTTATAAAATACTGTTCCCCAAAACAGTCGAATACGTAATCTTTTCAAGTGCCCACAGAACATATACCCTCTGGATCATAACCAAATCTCAACAGAGCGTACGGAGTGGATCATCTGATGACAGTGGAATCAAACCAGAAAGGAAAAACAAAAAGACAACAAAAAGATCTCCAAACACTTGGAAACAAAATAATACACATCTAAATAATACATGGGTCAAACAAGCAGTGTCCAGGGAAATTTTAAAAGTACATTGAACTGAATGAAAATGAATATACAATATACCAAATTTGTGGCACATAGCTAAAGCAGTGCTGAGAGGAAAATGTATAGCACTAAATGCATACAACTGGGGGGGAAGGGGGATCTCAAATAAAAATCTTAAGCTCCAACCTCAAGAACTTAGAATAAGAACAAAATAAACCTGAAGAAAATAAATAATAAAGATAAAAACATAAAATCAAAAAATTTAAAAATGGGGAAGCAATAAATTATGAAATAAAGAGCTGGTTCTTCAGAAAAAAATCAATAATATTGACAAACTTCTAGCAAGACTGATCAAAAAGAAAAGAAAGAAGACACAAATTACCAAATAAACAGGAGATATCATTGTAGACTCTGCAGACCTCAAAAATAATGGAATATTGGCTAGGTGTGGTGGCTCATGTCTGTAAACCTAGCAATCTGGGAGGCCAAGGCAGGTGGATTACCTGAGACCAGCCCGAGCAAGCACAAGACCCTGTCTCTAAAAAAATAGCTAGGCATTGTGGTGGGCACCTGTAGTCCCAGCTACTTTGGAGGCTGAGGCAAGAGAATTGCTAGTGCCCAAGAGTGGGGTTGCTATGAGCTGTGACGTCAAGGGTGGCAAAGTGAGACTCTATAAAAAAAAAAAAGAAAAGAATATTACAATCAACTCTAATACATAGATTTGACAAGTTAGATAAAATGGGTCATTCATCAGAAATCAACTACCACAACTCACCCAATACAAAACATATTTAAATAGCCCTTTATCTGTCAAAGAAATTTAATCTGTAATTTAAAACTTCCAAAAGAGAAATCACCAGGCCTAGATGATTTTGCTAGAGAATTCTACCAAACATTTAATATAAGGTAATACCAATTCTGCACAATCTCTTCCAGAAAGTAGAAGAGGATAAAACATTTCCTAACTCATTTTATGGAATTAATATTACCTTGATACCAAAACCAAAAAAAAGTAGTTTTTTAAAACTTTACAGACCACTATTCCTCATAAATGTAGATGCAAAAATCCTTAACAAAATATTAGCAAATGGAATTCAGCAATACACAAAAAGGAATCATATACCATGACCAAATGGTGTTTATTCCAGAGATGCAAGCAATGCTGATTTGATATTCAAAATCAACCAGTGTGATACACATTAACAGGCTAAAGAAGAAAAATGACATGGTTGTAACAAATATGAAAAGTATCTGACAACATTTAATACTTATCTATGATGAAATCTCTCATAAAAAGAAACAAGAATAAGGAATTCCCTCAACTTGATAGGGAGCATCTACAAAACACTTACAGCTAACATTATTCTTCATAAAGAAAGACCAAGTACTTTCTTCCTAAGACTGAGAATAAGACGATTTCTTATTTAACAAGCGTTGGAAGTTCTAGCCAGTACAATGTGGTGGGGAGGAATAAAAAGCAAGCAGCTTGGAAAGATTTGCCAATGACATAATTGCCTACATAGAAAATCCGAAAGAATATATCAAGAACTAATAAGTGACTTTAGTGAGGTAGCAGGATACAGGAAAAACATACAAAAATTGTATTTCTATATTCTAGCAATAAACTCATGGTCAATGAAATTAAAAATATAATATTATCTATAATCACTGAAAAGTAAATGTAAATCTAATAAAACATGCAGGACTTCTATACTGAATATTGATATAACACTGATAAATTCAAAAGAAGATGTAAATAATAGAAGGGATATAATGTGTTTACAAATCGAAAACTCTACATAGTAAAGCTGTCAATTTTTCCCCAAATTAATGTACAGTTTAAAATGATTTCTACTAAAATCTCAGCAAGATTTTTAAAGATACAGATGAGATTACTCTAAAATTTATATGGACAAAGAAACTAGAATAGCTTAAACAATTGCAAAAAAGAAGAATAGAGTGAGAGAAATTAGTCTACCCAATTTCTAGACTTAATTAAATAGCTGCAGTAATCAGACAGTGGGGTATTGGCAAAGAGACAGACCACATGAATCAATGGAATAGAGCAAAGAACCCAAAAATAAGCTTACATGAATATGCCCAACTCATTTTTGAAAAAGTTGCCAAAGTCATTTAATAGAGGAAAGACAGTTTTTCAGCATATGATGCTGGGACAATTGGACCTGAATTTAAAAAATGAACTTTTATTTAACTCTCAAATTTTAGACAAAAATTAATTCACCAGTGGATCATGGGATTAATGTAAAATGTAAAACTAAAACTTTTAGGGAAAAAATAACACAGGAAGAATTTTTGATATCTACGGCTAGGCAAAGAGTTTTTAGACGTGACCCCCAAAGCATAACCCATAAAAAGAAAAGTTGATAAATTGGACTTCCTCAAACTTAAAAAAGAAATTTGCTTAGTGAAAGATCCTATTATGTGGATGAAAAACAAGAGAGGTGGAGAAAATATTTTCAAGCCACTTATCTGACAAAAGACTGGTAATTAGAAGGTATAAAGAATTCTCAAAACTCAATGGTGAAAAAGCAAACAATCCAATTAGAAAATGGGCAAAAGATACAGAGAAACATTTTACTGAGAAGGATTTATAGATCACACTTGAAAAGATGTCTAGTACCATCAACTATGATGGAATTGCAAATTAAAACTATATGAGCTACCACTACACACCTACCAGAATGGCTGAAAAAAAAAACAGTGACACCACCAAATGCTGGCAAGGATGCAGAGAAACTGAATCACTCGTGCAGTGCTGATGGGAAAGGAAAATGGTGCAGCCACTCTGGAAAAATGTTTGGCAGTTTTTTAACAAATTAAACACACAACTACCAAATGACCTAGCAACTGCATTCCTGGGTATGTATCCCAAAGAAATCATGACTTAAGTTTATACAAAAACTTGTACATGAATATTTATAGCAGCTTTATTCCCAATAGCTAAAAAATGGAAAAAAAAACAAACAGATTTCTTTCAGGGGATGAACGATTAAACAATATGTGGCACATCCTTACCACGGAATACTATGCAGCAATAAAAAAGAACTGTTGATACAGATACACGCACCAAGCTAGATGAATGCAGAGAATTATGCTGAATGAAAGGTTGGTTACTGCATAATCCATTTATGTAACAGTCTTGAAATGACACAGTTTACAGAAATGGAGAACAGATTAGTAGCTGCCAGGGGCTGAGGAGGGTGACAGAGGTGGCTATAAAAGGACAACGTGAGGGATGCTTGTGGTGATGAAAATGTTCTTTACTTGACTCTATCAATGATAATATCATGTTTGTAAAATTGTGCTATAGTTCAGCAAGATGTTATCACTGGGGAAACTGGGGAAACACACAAAATAATTCTGCATATTTCTAACAACTGTGTGTGAATCTATGTTTATCTCTGAATAAAAAGTTTAATTAAAAAATAACTGGAGGAAACAAATGTGTCCTTTCTGGTCCTTCTAAGGAGGAGGATTAGCCTCAAGGAAGATGGTTTTCTTTTGTTGACCAGAGCAGATGTGATGAAATACCAAGAGAATGTAGTAACACAGGCAGAGGGAGAGAGGGAAAGAGAAAGAGGCAGAGAGGAAAGACAGAAAGAGAGAAGCAGAGAAAAGGAGGAAACCCTGGAGAAATTTAGACTGAGGGCAGTCCCATTGATGAGAAATCAAAATTTGGGCATAACATGTACTGTTTAGAGAGGATTTTAAGAAGTCTTTTTGTATGATATGCTGTGTAACCCTCTTTTCCAGGTCTAGAAGAAAACTTCAGAAAGACCTATATTATCTATAATCTTTTCTTTCTCTTTTGAGGTGGGATTGTGTTTATTTGGATATGACAACACAGCAATAGTCTACAAAGTAGCTTGGAACATTCATGTTGTATTTGGTGGGTATGTCTGGGTTTTCATGCTGAGCTATCTTGTGGGTAAATTATGCCCCTAGAACTGTGACAAGAAGAGCTTTCAAAATAAGCATCTAGCTGTTACGCTCATGGTGTAAGGGTTGACCCAACGGAAGTTGTGTGATCCTTGGAAAGTCACCTTCAAAAAGAAGGAAATGGTGGGATCTATTCCAAAATCAGAATCAGAACCATGAGGGCATGGAGTATTAGGGCACAGATGTGGGTAATGGAAAACCATATTTGTGTGGCTTTAGGTAAGCTAGACTGAGAGAGGCTAAAGAAGTCTGTCAGGTTGGCAGGTTGGGAGTCAGTATTTATCCAGAACCAACCTGCATAAATACACAATTTTTGCAGATATTGGGAATTTCATGGATGAGGAGGTCAGTGGTAGACATGCCTGGACATGTTTTGAATCTCTGTCTGGCCACTGATGAGCAGAGGGTCACTGAAGTACCAGGATCAAGCAGACCACCTGCTACAACACACGTCTAGTATGTGGTTAGACCCCCTTCAAATGCCACAGGGGTGGCTGATCCTGGAGAATCTTGGCAGCTGGAAGTAGAGGAGGTTAAGAGGGTGTGCCCCTAGTAATTACTTGTGGGCACAAAGCCACAAAGACCAGCTCTGTGGCAGTGTGCCTGCCAGCGCTAGAAAGGCACTACAGCAGAGTGGAGACGTGCTGGAATTCAGAGCTCCCCACTGCATGCCAAGGAGTAGGGAAGTTGGGAACAGTATGTGTTGTCAGGACCTAAGAACTTCTGTCCCAGTTCATTCAAGGGCACAGCTGAGTGCAGTCTGAAAAGGCAGAAACAGCTGGCTCAGGTGACTGAGCAATAATACATGGTCACGTTCATGAGCAAACTTAGATTTCCCCAGGAAGCCTGACTTCTTGCCATTGGAGAATCTAATTCAGAGGGAGGGAGGGAAAACCACGTCCTTGGCTCCCCCCTCAGAGAGTCCAAAGGAGCTAAGAGTGGGGATAGGACCGGAAGCCGGATGCGGCCCCACAACGGTGATGCAGGTGTGACTCAGCCTGCTGAGGTCAGGTCCTAGCAGGACAGGTTCTGGGAGGTGGGAGTGAGCTGATGGCAGCGGTAGATAGCTTTACATAAGAACATTCAGGGAGACAACAGGCTGAAGAGGTGGTGGGAAAAGGAGGGATTTACACAGCTGCTAGGAGGAGAAAGAACTTCTGAGGAGAATTTTTAGGAAGGATCACCATGTCCCATCCCATGTAGTAAACTCTGTCCTTGGTGTACATAATCAGCCACCAGCAAATGCCAGCGTCATTGAGAAGGCTCAGCTCATTAGAGGCACAGACATGTAGTGCTTTTATTTTTTCCTAAAGGTCCCTCTTGTGGTCACTCAGTTAGGTGTTGCTACCTCTCTGGCTAACCCCAGTGGGCCATCCAAATGCTGTCCTCTCTTGGGTCAGTGAGGCCTCTCCTACGCACATTCCCTGACTCAGGTGGTCATCCCCTCAGAAAATCCCCCTGGGGCCCTTTGCCCTAAAGGCCACTCAAGCCTAGCCCCCTCTCTGGTATCTAGTAGACTGCAGAGACAGTCATGTCTTTGCTGAGCCAGAGGTGGACGGCAGGGGGTGGGCAGTGCAGCTGTCCCACAGGCACCCTTCTCACATCTCCACAGTCTCTCTGCTCCCCCTACCCCCTACCACCAGGTTCCACCAGGGTTAGAAGCTCAGGGTGGAAAGACTCAGAAATTTTCTGAGAAAGAGATAATCACCAGGCCCCAACTTGGTGGGGGTAGGGCTGATCCATCTTCTCTTGGGCCACCTTCCTTGGTGACCTCTAATATGAGGTGGCTCCATCTACCTCTCCAGGCCCAGCTCCTCTGGTCCCACCTTCCATTTCATGCCCTGGTGAAAGCAAAGTGCATATATTTTCTATATTCTGTGGGGTTGGACATTTCTGGGGCCTCTGGACACCTGGAGAATGCTTTCGTTTTGAGATCAGATCATATTCTAGTCCTCTCCCACTCGGACACAGGTAAGTATCCCTTTCCCCTGCTCTAGTCCCACCCTGTGAACATCCCCACTCCTAACATGTGTCTCATTACATCAAAACAGCACCTTGAAGAATCTAACTCTCCACTACCAGAATATGCATTTCTTGGAGGTAGAAAATGGCCTTTTGATTTCTGCACATTGTGTCTGATAGCTTCTCATTCATAGAAGGTAGTCAATAAATACTTGCTGATCAGACTAAAAGGAAGGGAAGACAGATGAAATTTCTCATCCTTTACAAAAGGCAGTTCTAAAATGAAGTGACACATAAAGCTCTTTTTTCAAAGGATGCACAAAAATCTAGTATATAAAGGAAAGCAAAACAAAGCAAAAACTAAAGTAGCAGTGGTGATATTAATATTGAACAAAAGAAGAATTCAAGAAAAAAATTATATAAAACATAGCAATACAAGATCCAAATCACAAAGACATGTTCATGAATATTTAAGTTCTGCATTAAATAGCAGCTAAATTTTAAAATAAAATCTAGTTAGGCCCAGTGATTCAAACTTGTAATCCTAGCACTTTGGAAGGCCAAGGCAGGAAGAACACTTGAGGATAGGGGTTTGAGACCAGTCTGGGCAACATAGAGAGATCCTGACTCTACAAAATATAAAAAATGGGCAAGATGGTACACACCTGTAGTCCCAGCTACTTGGAAGGGTGAGGCAGGAAGATCACTTGAGGCCAGGATTTTGAAGTTGTAGTGACCTATAATTGCAGTACTGCAACCCAGCCTGGACAAGAGAGACCTTGTCTCTGGAACAAAAAAAGTCTTAGAAATCAAGAACAAGAAGTTGATAAGACTGTAATCTTAACAGTAACATTTATCATTTCTTTTATGGACTTCAATTAATCAAATGGACACAAAAGAATTAAATAATCAATAAGTTTGTCATTATATACAGTCCACAAACAGCTTATTTATATTCCTTTAAAATGACCCTGTTTCCCAAAGGAGAAGAGGATGGTCCTAAAGGTACAGATGCTCCACTCCAAGAGATTTTGAAGGAGAATTTCCCAAGCACTGCAAGAGATACAGAACTTCAGAGAGCAGACAGTTTCAGAACCCCAGCAAGACTCGATCCAAATAAAGCATCTCCTAAACACATTGTGATTAACTTTGCCAAAGTTAAGACAAAGAAGAAAATTCTGCAAGCAGTCAGATATAAGAAAAGCATCATGTACAAAGGGAGAAATATCAGAGTGACTGCAGATCTCTCAGTCTAAATGTTTCAAGCCTGAAAAAGATGGTCATCGACCTTCAATCTTCTAAAACAAAACAACTTCCAGCCCAGGATCCTCTATCCAGCTAAACTGAGTTTCATTTGTGATGGAGAAATCAAATACTTTAATGACATAGACATGTTGAAGAAATTTGCCATAACTAAACCAGCTCTCCAGGATATTCTCAGACCCATCCTCCACAACAGCCAGTGCAGTGCTCTACCTCCAAAGTAAACTCACCCAGAAATTTTTGAACAAAACCCAACTTCCACAGTGGTGAAAGGATTAAAAATGTCCACTGGATATCCAAAAATCAGGACACCCAAAACACAACCAGGCTTATCAATTCTCTCAATTAATGCGAATGGTTTAAATTGTCCTCTAAAGAGGCACAGACTGGCTGACTGCATACATAAACTCAGGCTGGATATCTGCTGTATACAAGAATCTCACCTTCTTGTTTGGAATGGCAAAACATAACTATAGTCCAGAAAGTAGAAGGGAAGAGAAGAGAGAGGGAAGGGGAGGGGAGGATATGGGAGGAGGGAGGGTATTTGGGGGGAACCTCACCTAATATGCATGATGCAATGGTACATTTCTAAACTATTAAGAAATGATTATAATTGTGATGGATATGTTACTTAGTTCAATGTTAGCATTTTACAATGTATATCAAAGCAGTATCCTGAACCCCATAAATGCATCAATGTACAAAGTTATGATTTAATAAAAAATAATAATAGGCTTGGCACCTATGGCTCAAGCAGCTAAGGTACCAGCCACATACACCTGAGCTGGCAGGTTCGAATCCAGCCTAGGCCCACCAAACAACAATGATGGCTGCAACCAAAAAAT
The DNA here is from genome assembly GCF_027406575.1 of Nycticebus coucang. Taxonomy (NCBI): domain Eukaryota; kingdom Metazoa; phylum Chordata; class Mammalia; order Primates; family Lorisidae; genus Nycticebus; species Nycticebus coucang. The sequence continues at coordinate 69,353,804 of NC_069783.1, read as the reverse complement.
AACTGGGCATGGTGGTGGGCGCCTGTAGCCCCAGCTACTCGGGAGGCGGAGGCAGGAAAATCACTTGAGCCTAGGAGTTGGAGGTTGCTGTGAGCTGTGATGTCATGGCACTCTACCTAGGGTAACAGCTTGAGGCTCTGTCTCAAAAAAAAAAATAATAATAATCATAAAATAAAATGACCCTGGGACATTTATAAACTAAGATAATTTATTAGGTCATAAAAGAAATACAGAACCTCTCAATCACATTAGTGTAGTTTCTAACCTCTATAGTTGACCACCTCCCTACATTAACTACTTCCTTACATTGACCTAATTTTCACAGACCAGACATGCACCTCATGTATGCATTAGTACAGTAGTCCTAGGTTCTTATGTTGACCACCTCTGTATGTGAAATAATTTGTTACAGTCTCTTGGGTGGTCAATTCATAGAGGTTAAACTGTATTAGTAAATTCTTAAACTCTCTTAGACTATATTCTAATAACACAAACAATTAGTGAGAAAAATATTAAATACGCATAGTAGACTCCAAATACCAGGAAATTAAGCAATGTTCTTCTAAATAATGCTTAGGTAAAAAAGGAAATAAAACGTGTAATTACCGTTTTGAAAACAACAACAATAATAATACCAGATTTCAAAACTTCTGGCAAAGGACAAGCCTATACACAGAAAAAAATTATATTCTAAATAATTGCTATTATTTTTAAAAAGGAATAGTGAAAATAAATGAATGAAATAGTCATCTCAAGAAAGAAAATATTTTAGCATAAAATAAACGTAAAGTAAAGCTGTTAAAAGGTGGTCATATAATAAAAGCAGGTGTCGATTATTAACTGAAAAACAGAAAAGTATCATTAAATAATTCAATCTCAACCGACTTTTGTTAAATGAAAACATATAAAAAATAAAAACATCCTATGTGATGATTTTCAGGGAACAACAAGAACAAAAATCCCCACAAAAACAAGCAATAGTAAATTAGACAACTTTTTTAGTAAAAAAGGGAGAGAGAGAGAAAAAAAAAAAACTATGCTAACATGATTGAGAATCTGATGAAGGGTTTGGATGATGATTCCAAAGGACACAATCCCAAATGCTCTAATCCCAAACATTGAAATTGAAATTCCAAAAGATCAAGGTACATAAATCCTAAATCTCTAATATCTAGAATTCTGAAAATCACAATCACAGGATAGTTACATCATAATAGAGAGAACTATTACCACTTTATTTGGAAATTAAGTATGGTTTACATAACAACATTTAAACAACTTCCAACCATAGTGATATGAGTTTATACATTCCCATTTTTGATCAATTTCTTTATGAGATTTTATGCTTATAAAAATATCTTATTATTGCCTATTTTATCATGTGAAGTGGTTTATGAAGTATTACACAATGTTTTCATATGTTTCTCAAATAAATCCCCTTTTTAAAATTGTAAATAAATATAATTTAAAGAATTTTTAAAATGATCTTTTCTGGAATTATATTTTTGGGATATTGATCTTTTAGGATTTCCACATTTGGGATTATCATTCTTAGGATTGTGCCTTTGGGGATTATGACTGGCTCCCTTTGATGATATAGAATGGTTTTCAAGGAACATGTAAGTTATCAAAATGAACTCAATAGGAGGTAGAAAACCTGACTACATTATTTAAAAGTTATTGAAGAAAACTTTTAGTTGCAGTGTTTGGATGGTTTACTGGATTCTCTTAGGGACCACTTTGAGTCCTCTTGGCCTCAGCTCTTATTTTACCCACAACTGTGGCTACCAGTTTTGTTCTGGCTTTGGACACCATCCAACAGGTGCAATCTAATGGCACCTCTCCTCATCCTGTCCCAGGACTTCTGACACTCTCAGTGTAGGATATCCTTCGGACCCTGCCTACTCAACCAAGGTAAGAAGCAGTTAACGTCCTTTGGGCAGCCCTCAACCAAGAACAGAAGGACAAAAGGGAGCCAGTGGATAAATGCTTTCCTGTCTCTTTCCACAGGAGCAATACTCTGAGCTGCAAGTCATACTGCAAAGTGTCTGTTGGAACTAAGCACCTGCAGCAGTTGGTCAACTTGATTCCACATCCTTGTTTTGACTCTTCCCTCTTTCCTTGTTTCAATGTCCTATCTTTTTTTTTTCTCCTGTCCTAAGACCTAGGTACACACCCCCAAATGAACAATCAATCACACACAAGCCTTTGTCTCAGGCTCTGCTTTTGGGGAAACACAGCCTAAGACAGTGGGCACTGAAAGCAGTTCTAAAAAGTGAGCCTTCGGGGCAGGACTTTAGATGGGCCACTCATGAATAAGATGGCCATCAGACAACAGTAGGATGACAAAGATTCCTAACATGAATTGACATCATAGTTACTAGGACTCATAGCTGGCATTGACTGGGATGAGGTACAGGTGAAAGGAGATGTGTTGGGTTGAGTGGTAGGGATAGTGTTTGAATAGTTGGAGACAGTAGTAATCATAAAGATTATGGAGTTGTCCGGTTTTATTAACTGTATTGAAATACTTGAAGAAAGAGAAAATAATGGAATCAGGACAGCCAACTCTCCACTCACAAAGCATTCTATGTAAGTCAAATTGTTTCTACAGAAATGTTTAATGAGACTCCTTCTTTCTAGCAGCTATGAGGCAAAAAATCCGGCCCGGGATCTAACTGTAAAGGTAGCAAAATACCAAAGGGGATCACATGTACCCACAGTAGTTCTTACATGTTAGAGTAACACAAAAAGAGGGATCTGTGGGAACTGAGATGGAGATATTTGGAGTATGAGCTGAATAATCTTAAACCCCCAGACTCCCCTGAATTGTCTGGACTTTCATCAGGAAGACTGGCTCTCCTAGCCTAGAGACCTGCAAAGACTTCCCCAGAGGCAGGTACCATGAGATGTTCATCCTCATCACTTACAGTTGCCCATAGTTGAACAGCCATGAGCATGTGTCACACCAGTCTGAGGATAGATATATGGTTCTTGCTCCTGGAGGAACTGAAGGACCCCACTATAGGTACTGGAAAAGCCAAGAAGTATTTCTTGGAATGGACCTTAAAGGTGTTAGATCGGGGCAGATGCTAAAGATGCACAGAGAGAGTACCTTGATGAGGGGCACTCACTAGTGACTCAGGACGTAACCTTCTGGAAGGAAAGATCCATACAATTTACTGGAGTGTTATTTCAAGCCATTAAGAAAAAAGCAATTAAAGGAAAGATTTTTTTTTAATTTCTACAGAGAAAACAAAAGTGTAAAATGTTTTCTGATTTATAAAATAAAATTCAATTTATAAAATAAAGCCAACATAGCCCTACGAAATGACAAGGATGACAAGAAAATTAAAGATCCTTTTTTTTATCAATACACAGAGAAATTTTTTAAATAAAATTCTAGCCAGTCTTTTTGAACACTACATTTTAAATAATATACCACACAATGTATATTCTAAGGGTTTATTCCAGAATGCAGTTCCGGCTCAATGATGGAAAACCTATTATTATAATTTACCATAACTGGTTTACAAAAATGACAAAGAGACATTCAGCAATTCTTTTTTAAAAATAGAATTCTTAGTGAATAAGGAAAAGAAAGAAGCTTCTTACTATAATTAATGTATTATTTCTGGAACAAACTGTCAACAATATATTTAGCAATAAAAGTTAGAGGCATTCCAATGGTTTACAGGGTAAAGACTGTTTACTCATCAGTCTGAAATGGTTAGCCAATTCATTAAAACAAGCAAAAAGATAGAGAAGAGAAAGACATACACATAGGAAATTGACAAAATCTTTATCAGTTACAGATATTATTATCTACTAGGAAAGAAGAGGGAACTAACTCTTAAAACATTTGAACTTCAAAGGGACCGAAGTGCAGCAGCAGGTGGTGAGATGGCAGCTTTGGTGACAGCCATGCATTATATGCAAAGACCTCACAGTGTTTTCTTGGGACTTCCTGCCAGGGTTTATCCCCAAGGGTCCTCATGGGGAAGCCCTAATCACCATCTGGCCACCTAGTTAGTTTGTTACTGTCTCCTTTGACTGACTGCAATTACAGCTCATCTTAACCTTCTCTTTGGATCACAAATAAAATACGAAACTCAAGGAGCAGGAAGAGGACACACTGTTCAGTGCCTTGGTATCTTGGCAATGGAGAAAATTCATCTATTTGGAAAAGTGCCTCCTAATCCTGACCGCCTTCCTCAACACATCTGCTTGACTATTAAATGCCTTGGACATTTCAATAGCTTATTCTTTTTTTTTTTTATTAAATCATAGCTGTGTACAATAATGCAATCATGAGGTACAATGTGCTGGTTCCATATACAGTCTGAAATATTTTCACCGAATTGGTTAACATAGCCTTCATGGCATTTTCTTAATTATATTGTTCAAACCCTTATACTCTACACTTAGTAAACTTCACCTGCACCCTTCCAAGATGCACCCTAGGTGTGGACCCACCAATCACCCTCCCTCCTCCTCCTTTCCCTCCATTGCCCCCTTCCCCATATTCTTGTACTGAGATTGGGTTATAGCCTTCGTATGAAAGCTATAAATTAGTTTCATATTAGGGCTGAGTACATTGGGTACTTTTTCTTCCATTCTTGGGATACCTTGCTAAGAAGAATATGTTCCAGCTCCACCCATGTAAACATGAAAGAGGTATAGTCTCCATCTTTCTTTACGGCTGAATAATATTCCATGGTGTACAAATACCACAATTTATTAATCCGTTCATGAGTTGATGGGCACTTGGGTTTTTTCCATGACTTAGCAATTATGAATTGGGCTGCAATAAACATTCTGATACAAATATCTTTGTTATAATATGATTTTTGGTCTTCTGGATATATACCTAGTAGAGGAATTACAGGATCGAATAGCAGATCTATTTTTAGATCTCCAAGTGTTCTCCAAACATCTTGCCAAAAGGACCATATTAGTTTGCATTCCCACCAGCAGTGTAGAAGAGTTCCCTTTTCTCCACATCCACACCAACATCTCTGGTTTTGGGATTTTGTGATATGGGCTAATCTTACTGGAGTTAGATGATATCTCAAAGTAGTTTTGATTTGCATTTCTCTGATGATTAAGGATGATGAGCTTTTTTTTCACGTGTTTGTAGATCATGCATCTGTCTTCTTTAGAGAAGTTTCTCTTCAAGTCCCTTGCCCACCCTGACACGGGATCATGTGTTTTTTTCTTGCTAATACATTTGAGTTCACTGTGGATTCTGGTTATTAAACCTTTGTTAGAGACATATCCTACAAATGTCTTCTGCCATTCTGAAAGCTGTCTGCTTGCTCTACTTACTGTGTTCTTGGCTGTGCAGAAGCTTTTTAGTTTGATCAGGTCCCAGTAGTGTATTTTTGAAGCTGCTTCAATTGCCTGGGGGGGTCCTCCTCATAAAATATTCACCCAGGTCGATTCCTTCAAGGGTTTTCCCTGCGCTTTCTTCTAGTATTTTTATAGTTTCATGTCTTAAGTTTAAATCTTTAATCCAGTGAGAGTCTATCTTAGTTAAAGGTGAAAGGTGTGGGTCTAGTTTCAGTCTTCTACAGGTCACCAGCCAGTTCACCTAGCACCATAAATAGGGAATCGTTTCCCCCATTGGATGTTTTTAATTGGCTTGTCAAATATCAGATAACGATAAGTAGCTGGGTTCATTTCTTGGTTCTCTATTCTGTTCCATACATCTACCTCTCTGTTTTTGTGCCAGTACCATGCTGTTTTGATCACTATTGATTTATAGTATAGTCTGAGGTCTGGTAGCGTAATTTCTCCTGCTTTGTTTTTATTTCTGAGTAATGTCTTGGCTATTTGAGGTTTTTTCTGACTCCATATAAAATGATGTATTATTTTTTTGAGATCTTTAAAGTATGACAATGGAGCTTTAATAGGGATTGCATTAAAATTGTATATTGCTTTGGGTAGTTTAGACAATGTTGATTTTGAAAATGTTGATTTTTCCAAGCCATGAGCATGGTATGTTTTTCTATTTGTTAACATCTTCAGCTATTTCTTTTCTTAGAGTTTCATAGTTCTCTTTATAGAGATCTTTCACGTTCTTTGTCAGATAAACTCCCAAATATTTCATCTTCTTTGGCACTACTGTAAATGGAGTAGAGTCCTTGATTGTTTTTTCAGCTTGGCTATTGTTGGTATATATAAAGGCTACAAATTTATGGGTGTTGATTTTGCATCCTGAATAGCTTATTCTTAAGTTTGCTATGTGTATGATGTTCCCTTCTGAGGTAGAAGGGGTTCGCTTCTACATCTGGGTAGTATATTGAATCTCTCTTTTAGGGAATCTGTGCTCCTGAAGATGGCTCCTTTGTGGTGTGTTTAAGCTGGTTGGCTGCTGCAGGTGCGTAAGACTCCAGTGGAACAACTGGAATGAGAAATCTGTCCCCATATGATGGAATGACATCAAGACAGGGCTGGTGGTGCCCCAGCCAGTGCAGCAGAGAGGAGAAAAGGACCTGCCCTCTCCACCCTGGGGATGTTGTGTGGCAGAGATGGGCAGAGGAGCCAGTGGGTTGGAGGGTAAGCAAAGGGGCTGCAGGAGGCTACAGAAGCCAGAGGGGCCGTTAACTGCTTCAGAGACACCTCCAATTTCCCAGCTCAGGGAGTGCGGTGGTGTCTCTGTCCTGGGCCTCTGTTTCCCTCCCTTTGCACTTGGCTCTGAACTGAAACCCCCAATTTCCCGGGCCTGGTCAATTTCATGTAAGTTGCCTAGGCCAGAATGGAAGGGATTGTATACATTCCTTTGTTGGGCTATATATATATATACCCCTAGACAAAGGACCTAGGAGGAGAGATTTTTGTCCAACTTGGGTTTTTATCTCTGCCAGCTCTTGTGCTTTTTCTCGTATTCTTTTCTGTAAAATAAATCCTGTCTTACCACTGATCTGTGGTCGATGGATTTATTCTTCTAATCCCCAGGACCAAGGAGCTACTAAAGAAATTCCAGTAACAACATCAAACTCTGTTTTCAAGATTGATCTGTCGTCTTTTGAAACACATTATTGTTCTCTTTTCTGTGGAAGAGTACTTGAACTAATAAGATAGCTTAGTTGTGATGTGCTAAAACATATATTTTTAAAATGCAATTTTACTATATATCAGCAATAATTAGTTAAAAATATCTAATGGAAAAAATGTTTCCAATGACCATAGCTACAGAAATTGTCAACTAGCTAAAATAAACTTCATATGGAATGAACATCAGTTTGTCCTATCAGATACTACACCAGGCAAACAACAATATGAAGGGAAATATTTGCAGCTTGTAAAGGAAGCAAAGATTTGATGTTCATAATATATATAAATCAGTAACAGAAAAAAAAAAAGAACTGTCCTACAGAAAAATGAATAAAGAACATGAGCATACAATTCACAAAAGAAGAAATATGAACAAATACTGATGCTGAATAAATAGTCAAGCTTAGTAATGAACAGGAAAATGCAAATTAAGAAATGAGATATGCTTACTTACAAAATTAGCAAATATGTAATAATTATAATTAAAATTAAAGAAGATGTGGAGAAATGGGTACTTGCATGCACTGATGGCTTCTGTATAATAGACACAAACTCTTTGAAGAACAATTTGGAAATAAATATCAAAAATCTGAATAAGTTTATGTATTTTGAATCAGAAATTCCACTCATGGTCCATGTCCATGGCATTTACATTCAAATGTGCACAAGATTTTGGCCTCAAAAATTTCATTGCCAATAGCAAAAATAATTAGAAACAACCTAAATCTGCAAAAATAGGTAAAAATATATTAATATGTTTACATATTAACATATGTTATTTTTATATTTTAATATGTAATAATACATAAAATAATTTTATATTTTAATATGTAAACATATATTGTATAATACAACCCTGTGAAGCCATTAAAGATAATTTTTAAAAGCATACTTTCTGACTTGGAAAGACTGAAATGTGTTGTAAAGTTAGAAATTGGTTTATTAACGTTTTTATTTTGTAAAACGATAAATTTCTTTTTTTTTTTTTTTTTTTGCCAGGGCTGGGTTTGAACTCGCCACCTCCGGCATATGGGACCGGCACCCTACTCCTTGAGCCACAGGTGCCGCCCCGATAAATTTCTATATGAAAAAAAAGATTGGAATGAAATACACCAAGATACAAGATACATGCCAATAGTAGTTATCGCTGGACTGCGGGATTCTCATTTAACTTATATTAATACTATCCTTCATTGCTTTCTGCCTTTCTAAAATTTTTAAGGCAATGTAGCACTTTTATAATGTCAAAAGCTAAAACTGCTAAAACAAACATTAAATCACTGCTGTACGGTCATATCCCAGAAGTGGCTAAAATTTTTCCTATGGGCTTGTGAGCCACCCAGAAGAAAAGTGGCAATAGCAAATAGGGAATGAAGTTATTATTCTTACATTAATTACTATTATTATGGATGCACAATTGTAGTCTGTCAGTTGCTGAGTTCCTGTTACTACTTAAGTCTAGGTCTTTAGGAGTCTGTGTTCCTCTGGCCTCTTTGATCAACAAATCTCAGAGCATCACATAAACATCCTGGTCCAGATAAATTAGAAATGTGGCAAAAACCATGCCCAGCTTCTGGATAGACAAACTGAGCCTCAGAGGGACAAGAGATTTGCCATATCCCAGCAGTAGAATCGCTCAACCTCAGAGCTTAAAATCATCTTTGGAGGCATCATGTCACCCCACTCAATGCAAAGTCCCTGGTCTTTTGTCTCTGGTAGACTACTGACTTTTAATGGAGGCCAGGAAGAGCACAACTGGCACAAAGTCTTCAATCCTCTTATTGGACCTTTGTTGAAGTCAGAAGGACCTTCTTTATAGCAAGTCAAAATCTGCATCCCTGGAATTTCTGATTATTGGCTTAGGTCAGAGAAAACAGAACTTTTCAAGTTTTCTAAGGCAGCTCTGGGTTATGCTGGAGTTACCAATAGTTGTCCATCCAGCAGGGGAAGTAGCAGCAATGACTCTTTGCATCTGTGATAGCTCTCTGTGGAGGACAGTGGTTCTGTAGGAGGAGAGTCTGCCATCCTCTTCATTTGCCAGCAAATTCATAAACTTCTTTTTCCTTTTCTTCAAACCTTATTCTTCATCTGACCTCAAAGCCAAGTATCAAACTTTCAGTAATAGAATTGGGCATCCCTAGGTGAGCCCATCAGTGCCCTGATGGGATTGCACCCACAACTGCTGCTGTGGTTGGAAGAGGCAGGGAGCAGCCTCTGGGTTTTACAGCAAAATCACCGTCTTTTCAGGGTGAAAGAGTAATGGACCTCTCCATAGCCTGTTTAGCTACAGGGATGTCCTGTCTCTCCCTCCCTAAATTAGATGCAAGTCCTCACAACTCGAAACTTGCTAAGATAACTAAGAAAATGCTACAAAAGCTATGTTAACTAATGTGATGAAAATGTGTCAAACGATCTATGAACCAAGTGTATGGTGCCCCACGATCATACTAATGTACACAGCTATGGTTTAATAAAAATAAATAAAAAAAAAAAAAAGAAACTTGCTAAGAAAAAGGAAACAGATTTGGGAAGAGTCACCCTCATTAAACAGCCCCTTCTCCTCATCTCCAGCACATACACTGGCTAAGTGGTATTATAATAACACCATTCTCTTTTTAGACATAGACTTATTGCTGTAAGTTGACCATTCAGCCAAGATCCAGTAGGGAACTCAATTTGGGCAGAGGGCACCCATAGCTGGGGCAGGGCAATTTCCATTACAGCAACATCAGATGGGGGGGTTGAACATGCAAGGACAGCTGGCAGGGTATTCGTGAACCTCCACAAATGGCGATCCTAATGAGCATGCAACTGATGAAAATCCCTCTGAATTTCTGGAACACATCTATCAGACATATCAGAAATACAAAGACGGGGATCCAGAAGCCCCTGAAAATTTGCATGTAATCAAAACACTTAAAGGACAGTGCTGCAGATAAAAAGAGGAAGCTACAGTGTGTGGAAGGGGCAATTGACATGAATCCCTCCCAGCTTGTTGATAGCAACTTTAAAGTCTATCAGGCTAGGGAAGAACAAAATTGAAAGCTATGTGTGTTCTGTTAGCTGTGCCAATCAAGGGTCCTCTGACACAGTCAAAAGAGAAGGGCAGGAAACGTCACTCCAGGGTGAGATACAGCCAGTGTGCTTTGTGTTTTGTTTTATTTTGTTTTTTTTGAGACAAAGTCTCACTATGTCACCCTCGGTAGAGTGCCATGGTGTCACAGCTCATAGCAGCCTCAAACTCTTGGGCTTAAGCAATTCTCCTGCCTCAGGCTCCCAAGTAGCTGGGACTACAGGTACCTGCCACAGCTCCTGGCTTTGTTGTTGTTGTTGCAGTTGTCATTGTTGTTTAGCTGGCCCAGGCCAGGTTTGAACTCACCAGCCTCAGTGTATGTGCCTGGCACCGTAACCACTGTGCTATGGGCACCGAGCCTGCTTTTTATAAAGAGGAAGAACACTGGAAAGAATACTGCTCCAAATCACAAAGGACTCCAGGTAACAAGAACCACCCAGGAAACCACATAGTTTTTTGAGTCCAAGATGCAGATGGTGATCAAGGGGACCCAGGGCTCCTTGACTCACTAGTGGCTCCAATCCAAATATCCCCACAGGAGCTTTGGGTAGGGTTGACAGTGGGGACTTGGTTAGTGTACTTTTTAATTGACACAGGAGTTGCCACCACCACCATGCCACACAGGCAGAAGAGGTTTTGGATCCCCATGGCCACCACCCCCAGCACCCAGCACCAGCCACACACAACACTCTGTGGGCCAGACAGGGGCCAGAGCCCAGGCAGCGGTGGCTGAGAAATTTATCGTTGCAGGCCCACGAGGCAGGCTTCAGGGAGCCATCACCAGAACTGGTGCTGTTCTGCCACTGACTCTGACAACCTTCATGTCTCGTGGATCTGAGTGAGCGACAGGAGCTCTGAGCGCTGCTCCAGAAGCTCACATTTGAGGGCACTGCCAAGCTCCTGCTGGCTTTGCACATGGGAGCACATGGGAGGCTGCCCCTGTAGAGCGGCTTGCTTTGAAGTTTGGGCTTCAGCAGACTTGCACATCTTCTGCAGCAACCACAGCATTTGCAAGAGGAAGCAAGTTCTGTTCCTCCTGAGGTCTACAAAAAAGTGAGTAAGGCTGTAAGGGATGATGGGACAGACCTCGGGTTGTGAAGAAATAATTGAATTTCCCCATATCAATGAGTACAGATTTATGCCATACCTACATGCTGTTCATGATACTATACAAGTGACTATGGATGGCACTCAGTCAAATCTGAATGGCAGGATCCTGACAGCAGGATGACCTCAGAGCACTGCTGGAGTCTGATGCCTCAGGGGTTTAAAAACTCTCCTATCCTGTTTAGTGGGAGCTGTAGCAAGGGACTTGTAGAACCTGAAATTGGACCAAACCATTCTGTTATAAAGTATCACCCCAAAAGGTACAGATATGCAAATGCCCTGGGGCATTTGGGGGTGTGTGGAGGCAGGGAGAATTCTATAAGGATGTGACAATCTGGGTGAGTCCTGAAATCAGTATTGCTTTTCAGGGACCCAGGCTCATGTCCCGCTTGTTGGATACATAAACTGAAGCCAGGAGCCACAGGATGAATGACTATATCCTGAAGATTTATTTTCATGTTAAATCTCTGACCAGGAACAGAAGTCTGAAACGGTGAAAACACATCTGTAGTGCCCTACCCTGGCCATGGGTTTTTAATTAACCCAGTTGCCTCCTCCCACCCCTTACCTTTCATGTTAATATCATCAAGCTAACCTCTCAATCAACTACCCACTTCAGCCTAACCCTGCACAGCTTTTGATTATGCTTTTTAATCTTCCCTCCATGAATAAGATTGCAGCCATTATGTCTAAACTAAACCAAGATGTTTGAGGTCTCTTACAGCCCTGCCTTGCTGGAAGATTTTACCAAAAACGACCGGTACCCAACTTGTTTCTCCGAAAATACTCTCCCATGACTAAATCCTAAATGACTATTTCTGGGGGTGTGGTGGAGGTGAGTGGTGAGTAAACCCTCCCCCAAAGCAGAAATAAAACCAAGGAAAGGGTTTTAAACCCCTTTGGGGTTGACATCTGACGCCGAGGCTTCACCAACTTTACCTTCTCTTCCTGTCTCTCTTTTATCTTGGCTATTTGATGTTATTTTCCAAAAGACTTGAAAACAGAGAAACACTCGTTCCAAAACTCTCAAAAAACTGTGTCACACCAAACCTGAAGCTGATTTGTAAATAAGACGTAAGCTCAGACCCTCCCCTTCCGCACACGCATCCTTCAGAGGTAGAAGTTTTCTGAAGAGATGAGAAAGCCACATCACACGCCTAAGTGTGAAGCCACAAATTCTGATTTTTAAAAGAATACTCAGAAATGTGGTCATAAAGACAATTTCACTAGTCCCGCAGGGATTTGTAAACCATTAGAATCTTACGTGAAAGTCTCAGCCAGCAGGCCTCCCAAGTGGGTGTCCCCCACGAATGTGTGAACGCCACAGCACCTACCCACACACGTCCCTCACGTCCACACATTTTTCCTGCTGTGCCTTCTTTACCATGCTGATTATAAGAAGCACAAAAAAAGTTTTGAGGAAGATGAGTAGGTCAGCGGACCTCTGTGATATGCTGAGGACATGTTGAGCATGGTTCTGTACGCTAAGCGGGGTCACCTGATGGAAAACAAATGACCCACAGAGAACGTGACTGATGAGGAGGAAGGGTGAGGAAAGGAAAAAAGGAAGAGAGAAAAGTTGCCCTCTTCTAGATGAGAGCAGGTAGAAAAGCCACTTGGGTGGCCGTGTGACACCTTATTACAAGTTGCAGACTTGCTGCATTCTCCAGCATCACCACATGACACCCATAACCCACTTCAAAAAATCAAACACTATGACATCCATAGTCTGGCTTGTGGCTACTCTTGCCAAAACACATCTAAAGGTGCCCATAAAGTCAGGCACTTTGTGAGGAGCCTCAGCTCTGCCTTCCAACTGGGAGCCTTCTCTTCACTCGACATCCTGCCTTGTGCAATCAGCTGTGATCACAGGAGGGGGAAATGGTGAGCTTCATGTTCCCTGTTGGACTACTATGCTTGGTGATATTGGGAGCTAGATCTACAGACTTTAAACATTTGCTTTGAAGTTTGGCAGAAAAAAAATTTTATTGTCCTATGGGTTGGCTGGGAGGGGTAGAGGTATACATGTGCACATATACATATGCTTACAAGCTCAAGTGTATGAGCATGTGCAGAGGGCTCCAAAAGATGCGTACATACTTTAAGAAAGGAACTGTATCAAAATTGTAATGCTCAATATATACAGATAACTTTGTTATATTGTATATCATATCTTATATCTCTTATAATTGTACAGGTCAAATATGACTTGTGTATTACAGTTTTTTTTTTTTTTTTTGTAGAGACAGAGTCTCACTTTATGGCCCTCGGTAGAGTGCCGAGGCCTCACACAGCTCACAGCAACCTCCAACTCCTGGGCTTAAGCGATTCTCTTGCCTCAGCCTCCCGAGTAGCTGGGACTACAGGCGCCCGCCACAATGCCCGGCTAGTGTATCACAGTTTTAATACAGTGTTTTACTTTCTTAAAATGTGTATACATTTTTTAGCACCCTCTGTATATGCTTGCAAGTATACATATATATGTGTGTGTGTGTGTCCTTTCCTTGGCACAGATGCAGAGATGGATAGTGGGGGAATAGTTTTCAAGTTGCACATTAGAATAAAGATAAACATTGTGCAGTTGGATTAAGTTGCTTTAATTGAGAAGCAGCAGAATGGAGAAACATAGGGAAAGACTTCAGCTTGGGACTTGCCGGGCTGGGGGGTTCCCCAGGCCATATTGTTGCCTTATTAGGGCATCTATAAGCATCAACTCCCAATATTCCCAAAGGAAAAGTGTTTTCATAAATGCAAAGTGTCAACCACTTTTGTTCTCTTGGTCAGATTGTCGATTTAATACGCGGCTATTCTCAAAGATTCTAGTACTCCATTCTTTCTGCTGTGTTGACGAAAACTGGATTTCTGTTCTTGCTGGTAAGTTGTCCTCTTCCATGCCATCAGCAAGAGAGCTTATAAAGAATGCTATGATTTGTTTATTGCAGCTTAATTTATAATCGCCAAAATGTGGAAACAGCCTAAATGCCCACCAACCAGGAATGGGTTAACAAGCTGTGGTATATGTATACCATGGAATACTATTCAGCTATTAAAAAAAATGGAGACTTTACATCCTTCGTATTAACCTGGATGGAAGTGGAAGACATTATTCTTAGTAAAGCATGGAGAAGCATGAATCCTATGTACTCAATTTTGATATGAGGACAATTAATGACAATTAAGGTCATGGGGGGGGAGGAAAAGCAGAGAGAGGGAAGGAGGGAGAGGGGTGGGGCCTTGGTGTGTACCACACCTTCTGGGGGCAAGACATGATTGCAAGAGGGACTTTACTTAACAAATGCAATCAATGTAACCTGGCTTATTGTACCCTCAATGAATCCCCAACAATAAAAAAAATATATATATATATATTGATATTGGGGAAGAGTGCTGTAGATGAACGGTGCACAACAATACAGATGTTTATAATGCTACAAAATGTCAAAATGGTACATCATACCACAATAAAGAATCATATGTGCTTAATGATTAAAAATTATAAAGAGAATAATAAAAATTTTTGTGTAAATCTGCCAGAAAAAAATGTTGACAATAAAATCACCTCTGATTATAATGGGGGGGGGGAACAATGCTATGATTACCTATTAATGAATCTATGGCATTACCTAAGTCATGGCAACTGGGTGCCCTTGGTTGGTTTGGTTTTGTCTTATCATTTGCATAGGCAACAGTGTCTATCTTAAAGACATCATACCAAAAGACTAGTACCAAAAATGAAATAAAATGTTCAACAGAGACCATTTATAACAGCACAAAACAAATTGAAACTCTTAAAGAGTAAACAATTTCAATTTATGCTCTACTAGAAAAAAGCCAATGGACTATGTGTATCAAGAATTTAGGTTAAGGCTTGGTGCCTGACGCCATCCACATACACTGGAGCTGGCTGTTTCGAACCCAGCCGGGGCCTGCCAAACAGCAATGACAACTGCAACCAAAAAAATAGCCTGGGGCGGCGCCTGTGGCTCAAGAAGTAGGGCGCCGGTCCCATATGCTGGAGGTGGCAGGTTCAAACCCAGCCCCTGCCAAAAATCACAAAAAAAAAAAAGAAATAGCAAAAAAATAGCCTGGCGTTGTGGCGGGCACCTGTAGTCCCAGCTACTTGGGAGGCTGAGGCAAGAGAATCGTTTAAGCCCAAGAGTTGGAGGTTACTGTGAGCTGTAACGCCATGGAACTCTACTGAGGGTGACATAGTGAGACTGTCTCAAAAAAAAAAAAAAAAAAGAATTTAAGTTGAAAGTGACAGGATGTAATGAAGAAAAAAGAACGACCAATAATCTATTGAGAACATAATAAACTTCACTAGTATACAAAGAAATGCAAATTAAAGTTGGTCAGGCTGAGTACTTTAGGAATATAAAAAGTGGTTACATTCATAAAGTTCAAGTGGCAGCACAACTTTCCTAAACAGCTGTGTTTAGGAAATCCTGGGATTGTCCTAAGTAATCAAATCTGGCTTTATAAGTCAGAGACAGCAAGGCTGAGTGTGGGAACACTCACAGGCATAGCCACATAAGCCACCACCCTCACCTTGACCCTCCTGTTTATTTTTTTAAAGGGAAAAAGCCCAAAAAAGGCACAGAAACAATTTTAGAATTGGCCCACAATGTTAAAAACTTTAGTTTGTTTCTATGATGAGCCCAGGTCCCAAAACAAAGGCCTGGAGTCTTGAGGATGTTTTTCAGCTTCAGCAGCATCGCTCTAACATAAACAACTCACTGACATCACCTTAGTTAAAAACTGTATGCTAATAATGACTCTAGATCACATTTTAATGTGCTACAGAGCAAAAGAGCAATCCTGAGGATGTCGAGGTTAACACAATTGTGGTCCGAAGAATGTAATTTGTTATTTACAGTTGTGTGATGGAAACTAAATCACATAATCCTAAAGGTTTTAATTACGAAGTTGATCGTTTGTCCTCTCCTGCTTGTTTTCAACATGAGTAGGACAAAATCTCAGCCTAGGAAGCAGACCCTCTTGTTCCATGAAAGTTCAAAATTCACACCTCCAGCCCAGGCTGGTATATTCAACTGCCTACTTGACGTCTTTGCTTAGCTATTTACTCTTGAACTTGGCACATCCAAAACTAAACTTCCCCATCCTGCCACCAACTTGCTTCTTTCATTTTCTTTCTCACATCAACAAAGGGCATTTTCGGCTTCCAGTTACTCAGGCCAAAATCTCTTTGTCTCACACATTCATCAGCCACCCCTGCCGTGCTCACCATCAATATGTCTTCCAAATTCAATCCCTTCTTATCAGCTCTACTGTTTTATGTAACCCTGTCCTTCCACTGCATCATTGCCTGATCCTCTTCCCTGATTTCCTTGTGTCTATTCTTATGCCCTACATACTGTTCTCAACATCACAGCCAGAGTGATTGTCATCAAATATAAATCCAGGCATGTATTCATCTGTCTAAAACCTACAATGGCTCCCATCATCACTCAACTAAAAGACAAAGTCTTCACAATGGCCTGCGGAGCCCTGCCCAGCCTGCCCCCAATGCCAAGTTCACCTCTCCCGCTGCCCTCACAGAGGCAGGCCTGCTGGTACCTCAGAGGCTTTGCACTTACTTTCCTTGGGCCTGCACCCACGTACCTGCACTGCTCACTCCCTCACATCCTCCAGGTCTTTGCTCAAATGTTATCTTGGTAGTGAAATCTTCCCTCAAAACAGCCACTTAGCCTCTCATTTCCTCTTCCCTCTCTGATTTATTTTTCTCCATAGGACTTATCACCAGCCTATATATTTTATTTGTTTATTGTCTATTTCCCCACTAGAATGTCAGTTCTATGAGGGTAAAAATTGTTGTTTGTTTGTTTTTTTTCCTGCACTGCTGTGTCCCGAGCATCTAGAACTATGCTTGGTATATAATAGCTGCTTGACATTGATAGATGCATTAATGAATTCATTACCGTTGATTTTTTTCTCCATCATGGTACATCAAATTGGCTTTTTTTGAGTGCATTTAGCATGTTTTCCAATACCCAGACAGGACAGAAACATTTCACTGTGGGGGTCAACATCAGTCCAAAAGGTTTTTATGGTTTTACCTGATAAACATCAAGGTATCCTCAATGAAAAGCCTTTTCTCAGCACTTAACGCAGATGATGACCGTCATTCCACTGGGGGCACAAACTCAAAACAGTTGCATATTTTTTTCCCATAACTGTGGATCACCAACCAATCAGAAGGAACATGACCTAGTGTTCTGCTACTGCTTTCACTCTAGGACTCTATATTCTATCTGATAATAAACAAAAACCTGGGGGGTGTTACAAAAAAACACTGTATGAGAAGATATTTAAATAAATTTCTTCTGAGAATCCTACTTGGACGTGGCTTAGACCATGAAGCCTCTCCTAAACATTTTCCAGAACACGCTTAGTCTTCATTTTTCTTGAGTCTATCCAAGAAGAAGATCTATAGATAAATCTATGTAGGGCTTTGAATAGGGTTGGCTCACTCAGAGCCTACTTCTGGCCCCCTTATCTCTTCTTCTTTACCTTTGCTCCCGAGGCTATAAGGTGAATTCCAGATTTCCCGACTACTCCTGCAGCCAGGTGGCCCAAGGGAATGATCTGGCCCATGAGAAGTCTGCTGGAGTTATCCATCTCCCTTTCATCTCCCATTTTCAAGCCTTAGAATAAAAAGCATGTATACAGGTATAGCAGATGTTCTAGCAACCACTAAGTCAAAGGAAAAAACATGAAGCACAGCCAACCAGAAGTGCCCAGGGACAGAAAACACTAATAACCTTGCAGGGGGTGACAGCCAACAAGGGAGGTCTGCCAACCTCCTGCTGCTTGTAATGTGAGAAAATTAATAATCCACTTTGAATATACAACAGTGGAGAAAGTTTTCTACTGCTAACCACCAAAAGCATTCCGAATTTTTACAAATCTGTACGCAGAGCAGGTGAGCTAATCTTACATGTAGAGCGACCAAGTTGTCCTGGTTTGCCTGGACTACCTGGAAGTTAACACTAGAAGTCCTGCCTCCCTTGAACCATCTCAATTCCATACAAACTGGGATGGTTGGCTGGCCTATCTCTGTGTAGAACATTCAAAGGCAAACATCAGTAATCTTCAGGGTGTAGCTGCCTCTAACATGTATTTATTCATTCTGAAATTTATCTGTGCTATTTTGAAAAGTTGCCTTTATTGTTCATCAGTCAAAGTATTTTGATAGGCTCGCCACCTGTAGCTCAGCCGCATGCACTGGAGCTGGCGGGTTGGAATCCAGCCTGGGCCTGCCAAACAACAATGACAACTACGACTAAAAAATGGCGGGTGTTGTGGCGGGTGCCTGTGGTCCCGGCTACTTGGGAGGCTGAGGCAGGAGAATCGCGTAAGCCCAAGAGTTGGAGGTTGCTGTGAGCTGGGATGCCACAGCACTCTACCAAGGGCAATAGCTTGAGACTCTGTCTCAAAAACAAAAAGTATTTTGATAGATGCTGTAATACAGCACTGGCACTTTGGAAAATAAGCTTGATGCTGTGTCACAGTGCAAGGGATTGATACACAGAGATTTAAATCTTAAACATCTGCTATATTTGACCCTTTTAAATTGCTCCCAGTAAAGTTGGTAATGGGATTTCCTGGAAGCAAGAACCATTTTCTACATTCAGAAAGAACAGCCAAGGATCTTTAAAGTTGGCTTAAAACCCACAAGAGTTGGTTTTAAAACCAACCAATTATAGCTCTGCGCAGATAATAAAGACTATGAGACAAAAAATCAGTGTAATGGGCTTCATCCTGGGAGGAAGCTACGTGCTTAGTGCCATATCCTGAAAATACTGGCACCAGTATAACTAGTATATTTGATACCTGAAGCAGAGGGTTTTTTTTTAAATTCCCCTTGCCTGTATACAATAAAATTATTTTCAGTAACAATCATAAAATGAAACAAATGATAATAATGACAGAAGAAACAGTGAAAATGTTCTTTTATTGAAACTTTAAAATATGATCATGCCAGTAAAAATATTAATATAAAATATTACTATACAACAAGGGAAAAAATCCTTAGACAAATACATTTTAATTACAATGGTGTATTTTTCTGAAAGGAAAGAAAACATATACTTACATATTGGTCTGGCACAGAATTATGAAATAGTAGCAATAATTACAGATCAGAAATGATCTCTTTGCATGTTTATATTCATTGGATGGTATGGCCAGATTTATTAACCTACCTTTGTTCATAGTTGAAAAAAAGGACACTTTTTACTATTTTAATTTCAAAACATTGTGTCATACAAAGCACCAGATACACAAATAGTTAGGAAGTCTAAAAGACAAGGATGAATTTGTAGAAACTGCACTTTCAGAAACGATGTTGTCAGTAAAATATTTTCACCAGGAGATTCCTCATCAATTTCTATTATGTTTTATAAAAACCCATGAAGTGTTTCTTCTTACACGAAAACCACAGAAAATAGGTAAACGATAGCAAATATCGTCATGAGTTGATTCATTGTTTTTAAATGAGTTTCCAGTTTTTGGTGAAAATGATCAAGGTGTTCAAACCTTGCCCTTTGAATTCTTTGTCAATGGTCCCGGTCACGTGACCGAATTAAAGTTTAATTATGGCCAGGTGTAGTCGCTTACACCTGTCATCCCAGTGCTTTGGAGGCCAAAGTGGGAAGACTGCTTGAGGCCAGGAGTTTGAGACCAGTCTTGGCAACACAGCACCAGACCTTTCTCTACAAAAAATTTAAAAATTAACCAGGCACAGAGGTTAACAATACTTGTCTTGTTAGCTTTAATTTTAACCATTCTGTTAAGTATGTGGTGATATCTCCCTGTGGTTTTATTCCTATCTTCTAATAAGTAATGATAACCTTATAAATGCTTATTAGCTATGCAGATATTCTCTTTATTTTTATTTATTTTTTAATTAGGATTTTTTTTTTTTTTGAGACAGGATCTCATTCTGTCCCCCAGGCTGGAATGCTGTGACCTGATCATGCTCCTTGTAACCTCAAATTCCTGGGCCCAAGTGATCCTCCTGTTTCGGTCTCTGAGGTAGCTGGGATTACAGGTGTGTGCCACTACATGACTACTTTTTTAAAAAAATGTTGTAGAGACAGGGTTCTTGCTATATAGCCCAGGCTGGTGTCTAACTCCTGTCCTCAAATAATCCTCCCACCTTGGCCTCCCAAAGTACTGAGATCACAGGCATGGGCCCCTGTGCCTGATAGCATTCTCGTTTATAAAGTGACTGCTTAAGGATTTTGCAAATTTTTTTATTGGATCATTTGTTGTTTTTTTCTTGTTAGACTTTTGGCATTCTTTACATACTGTATACAAGTTCTTTTGTCAGATGTGTTTGTGAAAATCTCCTAGTTTATCACTTCCCTTCTTATTCTTTTAACAGTATCTTTTGATAAATAGAGGTTCTTAATTTTAATAAAATCCAATGTCATTTTTGAAAGTTTATGGTTAGTTATTTTTGTGTCCTGATTAAGAAATCTTGTGTACTTCAAGGAAACTCTTGTTGCATAACAAACCATATCAAAATATAGGGACTTCACAACAGTCATTTATTATTTCTCATAGTTCCTGTAGGCAGTACTTCAGGAAGGGCTTAGTTCTGTGCTTCTGGGGTCTCTCATGCCATTGTGGTTGGATGACGGCAGAGCTGGAACAACAGGAACCAGAGCAGCTGGGGACTGGCCAAGCATTCTTAGTTTTCCTTTCATAGTCTTTAGGCCTCTCTGTGTGATCTCTCTAGTAGGCTACTTGGGCTTCCTTACAATATGGTGCCTCAAGGTTGTTGGATTGCTTACCTGGCAGCTGAGGTCTAAAAGAGTATTCCAGTAATCTAGGCTGCACTGCCATTCATGACCTGCCTAGAAAGTTTGCAGCATACAAGCCCATCTATATTCAAAGAGAGAAAATTTAGATTTCTTCTATGGATGTGGCAGAATGACATTTATTAGAATATGTAAGATATGGAATTTGGATTGAGGTGGTAATCCAATTTGGAGAAAATTGACATTTTAAAAATATTCTGTGTTTAGATCTGTGAGAATGGTATGTATCTCCATTTATTTTGGTCTTTTAACCTTCAATGTTTTATAGTTTTCAGGGTCGAGATCTTAACCTTCAATGTTTTACAGTTTTCAATGTAGAGATCTAAAACAACTTCTGTTGTATTTATTTTTACGTATTTGATAATTTTATGCCATAGTATTTTTACTTTGTTTTATATTATTTATTGCTAGTATATAGAGATTAATTGGCTTTGTATTCTGTGTTCCTGGTATGGTCACTTATTAATCCCAATTGTTTGTATATTCTATTGCATTTTCTGCATATCTATCTACACATCCCTTTTCAGACCTAGAGTACAAATGGACATTCGTGGGTCTGGACCAATTTTCAGTTCCTAGCAGACATGCACCTAACACAGTCCCATTCTACTGAGGTGGCACATTTCCCCACCTGGTTCTCTACTCTTCCAACCCGTAGTGTCATCTGCAAAGCTGATAGTGTATACTGCTGTTAAAGATCTTCCTAGCCTCACCCTTGCCCATAGTGTTTAGCTTGTAGAGGGTGCCCCTCCCAGGATACAGTACAAAATTGCCGGTTCCCCTGCTCCCTCTCCCTCTCCCACATGTACACACACTTCCTGACAGGTTGTTTCCTGGGAGGTGCTACTTCCAAACAGATGTAGTATTAGCAGCCTCAAAAAGCAGCACTCCCATGGCACATGTGAGCCTGTCTGAAGTTCTAGCTGGCACAGATTTTGAACTTCAGATTTCTATAAGAAAAAATAGGGGGCAGCTGACTTCCCGCTGACCTCTATTGCATGATGCATAACCTGGATGGGTTCATACCAATCCTATGTGTCCCATCTTATAATTGATAAAAATGCCTCCAAGAATCTGGGTACATCATGATCAGGACAAAATTTATGGTGTTTTCTGTTTTAAGTTCTTGTCTTTTGCTTTATTTTCAAAAATGTGATAAGGAAAGTTGGGAGAGGCTGGCCAGGACACTTCTAGCCAAAAGGCATTTAAAGCCAAAAGTCATTTCTTTATAGCCATGTGCTTTTATATGTGTTTTAGATTTGTCATTATGGGAAGAGGCAAAGTGCCAGAAATCTGCAAAACAGGATTGTTTTTGGTTGGGTAGAATGGCATAAAGAAATAGTGCCCAAATAGCAGGGAATGCTATTATCTTGTCACTTGTAATGACATATTTACACAGGACCTGTTTATTCATCAGATGCTGTTTCATTGATTTCAACATGAAGGGACCTCCTTTCCTGTCTCTCCGCCTCTTGGCAGGTCACATTTTCTAACTAGTGGACACTGTTCTAGTGTCTTTCCCATCAGCTGAGTTGTTCATCTCCACTCTATAAACTCTTTGCAAAGTGAAAACTCTAATCTTGGCATCTTGTGTCACGAGTCTCCTTCCTGAGTTTATTCTTGTAAAACCATTTGATTAGGTAATTAAACTTGGAAAAAAACACAAGGGAAAGAGGTGATCTGGCACAACCACCACGGGCAAAGTGTGAACACTTGACTTGGGTATCTAATCCACAGGGGTGCAAGCCCACTCCTGGATTATCTTCTTGTCAAAGCTCATCCTGGTGCTCCCTGCTATCCTTGAGCCAATGTCATCCAGGAGAATGGACCGGGCCCTATGGCTTAGGCTAGATGGCTCCCACATCGGCTGGCCCTTAGCCCAGCCCACACTGTCCTGCAGCAGCCAACTGTTCTTCAGGAGGCTCCACTTCCTCCCTTCAGCTTTACCATCGGGAGCCCCCACTGTGGGACACAACTGGGTAAGCTCAGTGTCTGAACTGTACCCCCTGGAGCTCTCCAAAGTCGGAGGCTTTGCCACTTCAGGGATGATGATGACATGCACTTGGGCTCATAGAATCAGCAGATTTCTCCTCTAGGCCCGATCCTCATGGTTGCACCACCCAGCTTGGCTTCCACTTCCACCCAAGAGGCCACAACCTCAGATCCTTTTAGAGATCCTCCCACCTAACACCCCAGGATACATGGCAGGTGACAGGTACACTGGGATAGAAGCACATCCACATCCACACTGTGGGGTCAGACAAAACACCATGAAAAAGGGACAGAGGAAGTGCTAGGAATACCACTGGAAAGCCTGTTCACAGGTGACCATGACCATATTTCAAGAATTAAGGGAGGCTGCCCTGAGGAAGTAAGGTTTCAGCTGAGCCCTGAGGGATAAGTAGCAATTAACCAACGAAAGATTTAAATTTGGTAGCACGTGTGTGTGTGTGTGTGTGTGTGTGTGTGTGTGTGTGTGTGTGTGTCTGAGACTGAGAATGTGGTAAGGGTGGGAAGTTAATAGAATTAGAAGGACGACATTTTGATTGTGAGCATAGCTTGGTGAGAACAATCACCTCAACTAAATCACATGTCTAGATATTTCTGATCTTCTTTGGACTTCTGGAGATATTCCCAAGGTTACAGGTGTTGGCTCTTCATGGCCAGCTGGATTCTACAAGTGCCAAGAAATTCAAAGATGTCTTCCAGATTTGGGGTTGTTTAGAATGATCTCCAGGAGTAAATCATTAAACATGTTCCAGGCTCTTCTTTGTTCTAAGGATGAATTCTTTCAGATCCTTAACCACCACCAGACGTGTTAGAACACGTTTGGTGTCAAGACTTCTGTGTGTGAAGAGCTGCGCAGGTAGAGCTCCCCCCAAGGGAGGACATACTTGTCATTCCTCATTTTCTTAGTCACTAGGTTCTCTGCCCAGCTCTTTTGTAGTTTCTTTGACTGTAATGTTTTCAAGCAGTTCTTAAAAATCTTTCTTCCTTTTGTTTCTTCAAATTTTAAAAATAAGAAATGGCGAAAGCCAGTTTTTTCCTGAATCAGAATACATAACAAATGGGAAAATTATGGCATTTAACCTGCACAGGTTCACAAATACTGCAACCAAGTTTTATATTTGAACAGCCCTTCTATGTATACTTAATCTTCTTTAACTTGGTTCCAAGCTTTATCTTCATTCCCAATTATGCCAATTCCATCGTTATTGTTGTTGTCAGAAAGTGCTATTTGGCTTCCTCCCACCACTACCTGGCAAACCACAGTGAGAGCAGAACATAATGTGGGCAGAACAGCCTTATGCAATTCACCAGGGCTGCTTAGTCCTGACATGAAGCTGGTAACATTGCTATTATATTGTAATAATGATTCTCAACTGTCATCCTCTGTGAGCAATGGGAGGTTCCTTTCTTTTTTATGCAGGTAGGACATAAATAGTATTCTAAGCAGCTGAGTTGGGAGGGGACATCAAAGAGGCCAGGAGAGTTCTGATATGTGAATAGCAACTCTCACAACAAGACTGGTTCCTCTTTGCCAGGGGGCCTGGTGGTAGGTGGTGGTGACATTTTCCCCTGGAAAGATGGCCCTATGAGATGGAGCAATGGCTTTTCACTAGCTTGTAGCAGGCATGATGGGAAGAAAAATGCTTACTGAGCCCACCCCTCAGGGCTCCTGAATTTGGAGTTCCGAAGGCCAGTGTTCCAATTCTTGCTCTGACACTTCCTGGTTGTGTAACTTTAGACAAACTCACCTAATTTCTCTGAATCTCAGTTTTCACATCTCTAAAATAGGTATAACATAAGAGCTTCACCTCACAGGGATAAGGGTCAAAGGAGATAATTGTTCAGAAGCTCCTCATAATGGCACCATGAGAAGGAAATTTTGGTTATCTCATTCAGTGTGCTCCAACAGCAAGGTCAGACCTAGAAGTCTCATCCAGGGGAATTCCAAAGTCCTGCCCAAAAGGGGAAGCAGGTGACTTGCCTGACTTCTATCTGGCATCAGGAAGAGGCCTATGCTAGCTGGCTGGCCAGATGACTAGTGATATGTAAGTCAAGGACTGGGGAAGCACTTTTTTTTTTTCTCTGACCCGAGGTACAGTTTCAGGGCATAGGTGAAGGCTGTGTTATGGTCAGGACTAGATTATGCTGAGTTAGTTACTACTATATTTGCAAACATGTACTGTCAAGTTTATACAAACACTTGCAAGAAAAAGGAAAAACTTAAAACCAGAGGTCCGGTTATCTAGAATAAGAAATTAAATGGCAGGATGAAGTACCTTTCAGACCAGGATGGAAGTCAAGAGATTATTGTTAATTGAAAATGCCATACACACAGAAAGGGAAAAAAGCTAAGTAAATCACATCTCAATGTAGGTCAACTAAATTCAGATTTTTTGATTAAAACAAGATAAAATGTCAACATAGTCTCTTAAAATCAAGGATGTCAAAATTTAATACAAAATCATATGAATGTTTAGTTTCTCCTGTTGCTGGTAAACAGTGGAAGAAAGTAAGAAATGGGAAAGGAAGGAGAGGAGAAATCAATGATGGGAGAGGGAGGCAGGGAGGCAGGAAGCCAGGTAAGGAGGCTTACCTGGGGGGTAAGGAGAGAGATGAAACAGAGCAGGGGAGAGAGGAAACCACAACAGCTCTAAAGCTGGCACGGAGCCACAGAAACTGCACTTGTCTGCAAGCGTGGATCTCCTAGTACACTAACCACTGACTTGGGTTTTCTGATGGTTTCTCAGAACAGTCACTTTTGCCCTAAACATCACTCATCTTACCTGTCTGGGGAGTAAACGCTTGCTTCCATTTGAACTCAGAAAATATTACATGCATTAAGGGATGACTTAAGTTTGGGGTATTTTCTTTGAGTGATCTTGGCTAGATCTTAACATCTCTTGGCTTACGGCAGGTCCTTGAATAACGTTGTTATGCCATTGAGAAAAAATTGATTCCGTGGCAGGGGGACTGTCTGTGTAAGTCTTCATGTTCTCCCCATGTCTGTAGTTTGGCTTCTTCTACATCCCAAAGATGTGCATGTTCAGCTCATTGGTGTGTCATGTGGTCCCAGTCTGAGTGAGTGTGAATGTGCCCAGAAATGGGATGACCTGGTGTCCAGGGCTGGTTCCTGCCTGGAGCCCTGAGCTGCCAGAGAGGCTCTGGCCACCCACGAGCCTGAACTGGAGTAAGCGGGTAAATAATGATCTTACCTGTTTTGTTGTTGCTGTTGTTTCAATTTCATTTTAGGGGCCTATTTCTTTTGTAAAAGATTATTATTTATTTTTCAGAATATTACTAGGGTACACACTTTTTGGTTACATAATTTGCTTTTGTACATTTTAAGTCAAAGTTCTAAATGTGCCCTTCACCCAGAATGTGTGCATTGTACCAGTTAAGTGTGAATTAACCCAACGCCTTCTCCCCAACTCCCACCTCCCTGACTCCTGTTGAGTTTTACTTTCATACGTGCATGTAAGTATTAATTGACAAGGTTCCAACCTAGTATTGAGTACATGTGGTGTTTGTTTTTCCACTCTTGGGATATTTCACTTAAAAAAATGGTCTCTAGTTCCATCCAGGTTGATACAAAAGACACTAGCTCACCATTTTGTATGACTGAGTAGTACTCTATGGTACACACCTACTGCAGCTTATTAATCCACCAATGAATTGATGGGCACTTGGGTTGTTTCCACATCTTTGCAATTGTGAATTATGGTGCTGTAAACATTTGGGTACAAGGGTCTTTTTAATAAAATGTCCTTTTTTCCTTTGGATAAATCCCCAGCAGTGGTATTCCTGGATAAAATGGTAGGTCTTTAGTTCTTAGAGGAATCTCCATACTGTCTTCCATAAAGATTATTCTAGTTTACAGGTTTACAGTCCCACCAACAGGGTGTAAGTGCTCCTTTCCCTCCACATCTATGCCAGCACTTTTTTTTTTTTTGAGACAGTTTACTTTGTCACCCTCACAGCAACCTCAAACTCTTGAGCTCAAATCAATTCACTTGCCTCAGCCTACCTGGTAGCTGGGACTACAGGCACCAATCCATTGAGGGTTTGACTAGAACAAAAAGCTGGAGGAAGGGCAAATAGCCACGATGCCTGGCTTTTTTTTTTTAAGAGGTGGAGTTTTGCTCTTGTTCAGGCTGGTCTCAAACTCCTGAGCTCAGGCAATCCACTTGCTTCAGCCTCTCAGAGTGCTAGGATTACAGGTGTGAGCCACTGTGCCCAGTCCATGCCAGCACTTTTTGTTTTGGGACTTTTTGATAAGAGGCATTCTCACTGGAGTTAGGTAGTATCTCATTCTGTTTTTGATTTGCATTTCCCTGATGATTAGAGATGTTGAGCATTTTTTCATGTGTTTCTTGGCCATTAGGCAACCTTTATTTGGAAAGTTTCTGTTCATATTATTCCTATTTGTTTTTATTAATCTTTCTTAAATGCAAATCTAGCTCACACTCATTTCAATGTTTAATATTTGAAACGTTTTGATTTTTATTTAGAAAATAAAAATCAGTGGGTGATATCTTTGTGATCAGAAATAGGCCATGGAACTTAATTCTTGTTTATGTCAATCAGCTTATGGTTAAATTGGTTTCCTTACACATCATTTCTCTTAAAGTTGTACAACATATCGACAAGGTTAGGTGAGGATTTACTGTACTTTCTACATTCCCGCTGGTGACCAACAGAAACTTCAGATAAAAAGAAGTGGAAAGGCCCTGCCACGGTTCTTGGCAATTCCACTGTTTTGTGTCAGATCCTCAGAAATTCAGCACCGAAGGACATCCACAGAAGGGACGACTGAGTATGAGTCAGTGTTCTCCAGAAAAACAGAACCAGTAGGAGATAGGGAGATATACAGAAAGAGATTTATTAGAAGGGTTTGGCTCATGCAATTATGGAGGCTGAGAAGTCCCAGATTTGCCATCCCAGGAAAGCCAAGGGTGGAGTTCCAGTCCAAGTCTGAAGACCTGAGAGCCAGGGGAGCCTAGGTTGAAGTCCCCAAAACTGGAGTCAATGATATAAGCCCATGTTCAAGTCTGAAGAACCAAGAACCAGGAATGTGGTGTCTGAGAGCAGGAGAAGATGGATGTCCCAGCTCAATCAGAAGTAAATTTGCCCTTCCTCCAGCTTTTTGTTCTAGTCAGGCCCTGAATGGATTGGGTGATTCTTATTTGCATTAAGGACAGTGGATCTTCTTTACTTATTGTACCTATTCAAATGCTAATCCCATATTGAAACACTCACAGAAATACACAGAAACAATGTTTTACCAGCTATCTGGGCATCCCTTTGCCCAGTCAAGTTGACACATGATCTGGAATATGACAACAAACGTCACTTCAGATATTTGCTACAATGACGTCTTTTACAATTCAAAGACTTCTATATCTGATAACAGGTTATAACTGACAAGGCAGAGGAGGATAAAATGGAGCTGAATTCACTGGCTCACCTTTCCCCTTTCCACGTTACGTGTGCTCAGGTGCACATCACACCCGTGCTGGGGCATCTCTCATCATAGGTGGCCATTTTCAATCTCACACTGCTGGAAGAGCAAGTCAGACTCTGAGGACAGCCCCAAGATTTCTATATCTACTTCCTTTGATAAATACTGATATTATGATAGTTACTCAAGAATAATCCTGCATCAGACAGAAAATTCCTGTCTTGGGAAATTGTACTTTGCCAGTCCTATACATATTCCAGTTTAGCCTCATCTTTCTGAATTGACCATTTTAAATGCCTATTCCATGTAAGGTGACAACTGCAAATCACAACAATCATGACAGCCACTATGCATAGAGTGGTTTGCTTGTGCCAGGCTCTGACTTGAACCCTTTACTACACATCATTTAGTCTTCATAGTGACTCTGCACTGGGTATTATAACATCCTCTATTTTACAGGTAAGAAAATTAACAATTAGAAAGATTCAGAAAGTTGTCCTTGAGTTGTTAGTGCCGGAGGTAGGATTTGAACACAGACATCACTCAAGTCCATGCAATTTCCACCAGGCAACCAGGTCTTCAAGGTCTCATTCCCTTTAGTCTCAGGCACAGTCTCTCAACATAGGACCACCTTGACTTTTATAATTCAAAGACTCCTATATCTGATAAAACTTCCATCCCACTGTAGGTTTTATTTTGTAAGAGGAGGGGCTTTGAATGAAAGGAGTATTCCAGTGTATGGGAAGTTGGATGCGAGGGAGGGAGGAGGAGTGTGTTCATGATTATGTGGGTGCTTCCAACCTATAATGAGCTTATGACAAAAGGGCAAGGAATTGGGAATGCCCCATTTTCTTGGCTGACCAAGGAATTGGGAATGCCCCATTTTCTTGGGAAATGAATAGACAATTCAGGGGTAAAGAAGTAGCTTTAAGCCATAAATCTAACAAACATAGTAAACAAGGGAAGCTCTTTAAGGCTGTCTTAGCAATCTAGTCTGATTTTTATTCACAGAAGATGCCAAAAAATCCCCGACTTCCTACAATTTGTTGTTTTGTAAGAAAGTGAAAAGAGAGAAAACTCAAATGTTTTTGCTGTCTCTCATTTGAACATTTCTAATCCAAAGTAAACAGGGGACCTCTGTCCTTTGTGTTGGACAGTGGAAGACACAGGGCCCTTGTTCTAGGAATGAACAGCACCGGGCTATCACAGGCCCCAGTACACACTGAGGCGCCTGTGTCCCCGCAGTGAGATGGGTGCAGATTCCTGCCCTGGCTGGTGCAGCAGCACAAACAGTTGACGTTCAAACTTCATCTCTCCATGACCCTACTCATTTCTATCTCTACCAACGAAGGGAAACTCTCCCAACTCTAATTCCCTGCAGCTCTATAACCACCAAACTATCCTCACTGTCTTTCTTTCTGAAAGCAAT
The DNA here is from genome assembly GCF_027406575.1 of Nycticebus coucang. Lineage (NCBI taxonomy): Eukaryota > Metazoa > Chordata > Mammalia > Primates > Lorisidae > Nycticebus > Nycticebus coucang. The sequence goes on along the minus strand of NC_069783.1, from coordinate 69,323,820 downwards.
GAGTCTGTTTCTTATTACAAAGGTGAAATATATTCATTGTGAAAATTAAAATAAAGAAAAGCAGAGGAGACTAGACAAAGAATCACTCGATTTTACTACTATGGTACTGAAACACTTTGGTATATCTCATAGCCTCCTATTCACTACACATACACAGTAACCTATTTGTGGAGGGAGAGACAACATTTGGATCATACTTACATCTTTTTAGGGATGTATTATAAAAAGTCATCAAAATAAATTTCAGTTGGATTAAAGGGTGAAATATAAAAGTGCTGGAATACAGAAGAACATTTACTTCAGATGTTGTTAACCTGGGGGACCATGCATACATTCAGAGAGTCTGCAAACACTGTTAATAATGTGCAATTTGGGAGATATATATAAATATAGACATATATGGGGGGCTGGAAAGACAATTCATAGTTTTCATTAGATTCTCCAAGGTGTGGGTAATCCAAAGAATTAGCAATTTATGTTAATTGGCTCGGGAAAGATACCCATAGTTGGAAACAGCCTATCACAGAGCTGTTAGGAATGTTAATTGGTTAAGACTTTTCTAAAGGGCAATTGGGATGTGTGTGTGAGAGAGAAATTTAAAATAGCTGTACAGCATGAAGTTGGGGGGACAAAGACAGACAAACAAATCATTACTATAGAATATAAAGCTGAGGTGGGGGGTTGAAACCAAGAATATAAAAAAAATTGATACGATAAAGGTATTATTTCAAATCAGTGGGGAAAGAATAGATAAAGGTAATGAGTATCAAAAAATCTTAAGAGTCACAATAAAAATAAATAAAAAAAAAAATCTTAAGAGTCTTCACCACCAAATCAGATTGCATGGAAAATGTTAATTAATTGTGGTTAACTTAGTATCCTTGTTTGGTTCCTGCCTGTAATAAGAATACTTTCAATGGGTGGCACCTGTGGCTCAAAGGAGTAGGGCGCCGGCCCCATATGCAGGAGATGGCGGGTTCAAACCTAGCCCTGGCCAAAAACTGCAAGAAAACCCCACAAACGTATAAGTAAGAAAAGAACAAGTGATCCCATTGCAGGTTGGGCAAGGGAGTGAAGAGAAACTTCTCTGAAGAAGACAGGCGCACGGCCTACAGACATATGAAAAAATGCTCATCATCTTTAATCATCAGAGAAATGCAAATCAAAACTACTTTGAGATATCCAGTAAGATTAGCCCATATCACAAAATCCCAAGACCAGAGATGTTGGCGTGGATGTGGAGAAAAGGGAACACTTCTACACTCTGGTGGGAATGCAAATTAATACATTCCTTTTGGAAAGATGTTTGGAGAATGCTTAGAGATCTAAAAATAGATCTGCCATTTAATCCTATAATTCCTCTACTATGTATATACCCAGAAGACCAAAAATCACATTATAACAAAGATATTTGTACCAGAATGTTTATTGCAGCCCAATTCATAATTGCTAAGTCATGGAAAAAGTCCAAGTGCCCATCGATCCATGAATGGATTAATAAATTGTGGTATATGTACACCATGGAATATTATGCAGCCTTAAAGAAAGATGGAGACTTTACCTCGTTCATGTTTACATGAATGGAGCTGGAACAGATTCTTCTTAGTAAAGTATCTTGAGAATGGAAGAAAAAGTATCCAATGTACTCAGCCCTACTATGAAACTAATTTATGGCTTTCACATGGAAGTTATAACCCAGTTATAACCTAAGAATAGGGGGAAAGGGGAGAGGGAGGAGAGGGAGGATGGGCGGAGGGAGGGTGATTGGTGGGATTACACCTGTGGTGCATCTTACAAGGGTACATGTGAAACTTAGTAAATGTAGAATATAAATGTCTTAACACAATAACTACAATAACTAAGAAAATGCCAGGAAGGCTATGTTAACCAGTGTGATGAAAATATGTCAAATGGTCTATAAAACCAGTGTATGGTGCCCCATGATTGCATTAATGTACACAGCTATGATTTAATAATAATAATAATAAAAAGAATACTTTTAATGATTTAATATGAAGAATTTCATCAATGCTGATTTGACAGAGGTATTGCTCACATTCATGAAGTATCCTATTTCTAGGTAAAAAGAACTTTTCCAGCCACTAGAAAGAAAATGGTAAGTTTTGGGTGGCACCTGTGGCTCAGTGGGTAGGGCGCCGGCCCCATATACCGAGGGTGGTGGGTACGAACCTGGCCCTGGCCAAACTGCAACAAAAAAATAGCCGGGCGTTGTGGTGGGTGCCTGTAGTCCCAGCTACTTGGGAGGCTGAGACAAGAGAATCACCTAAGCCCAAGAGTTGGAGGTTGTTGTGAGCTGTGTGACGCCATGGCACTCTACCGAGGGTGACAAAATGAGCTTGTCTCTAAAAAGAAAAAAAGAAAAAAAGAAAGAAAAAGAAAATGATAAGTTTTATCTTTGATTTAAAAATAGAATGGTTTATATGAATAAAACATTACCTGAACTACTGGAACAAACTCTACCTGGTCATAGTGTCTTCTTTTTTGTTTTATTTTCTTTTTCTTTCTTTTTTTTTGAGACACTCTTACTTTGTCACCCTTGGGCAGAGTGCCATGGCTCACAGCTTTACAGCAACCTCAAACTCTTGAGCTTAAGCGATTTTCTTGCCTCAGCCTCCCAAGTAGCTGAGACTACAGGTGCCTGCCACAGTGCCCAGCTATTTTTTGGTTGTTTGGCAGGCCCAGGCTGGATTTGAACCCACCAGCTCCTGTGTATGTGCCTGGCGCCCTAGCCGCTGAGCTACAGGGGTCGAGACTAGTGTATTTTTTTTTTTTTTGAGACAGTCTCACTATGTCGCCCTTGGTAGAGTGCTATGACATCATGGCTCACAGCAACCTCAAACTCCTAGGCTTAAGTGATGCTCATGCCTCAGCCTCCCAAGTAGCTGGGACTATAGGCGCCCACCACAATGCCTGGCTATTTTTTGTTGCAGTTGTCATTGTTGTTTAGCTGGCCCAGGCTGGGTTTGAACCCGCCAACCTCGATGTATGTGGCTGGTGCTGTAACCACTGTGCTATGGGCGCTGAGCCTAGTGTATTCCTTTTAATAACATTCTGGTTTTGATTTGCTATCATTTTATTTACCTTTTTTCATCTACACTCTTAAGTAAGTTTGGGTTCCCTCCCCCTTTCGTTTTTGCTAATTTTGTTAGTTTGGGATATCAGGTTGCTTTCGTTGCAAAACCTGGAATGGGGCCATTTCCATCATGTTTTATGTTCTGAAACATTTTAACCAGCAAAAAACATTAAATTCCCCCTAGGCAGTAAAGTAACTCAGGCCTGTAATCCTAGCACTTTGGGATGGCGAGGTGGGTGGATCCCCAGAGCCCAGGAGTTTGAGACCAGTCTGAGGAAGAGAGAGATCCTATCTCTACTAAAAACAGAAAAATTAGCCGGGTGTTGCAGCAGGCACCTGCAGTCCCAGCTACTCGGGAGACTGAGTCAAGAGCATCGCTTGAACCCAGGAGTTTGAGGTTGCTGTGAGCTGTGATGCCATAGCTCTCTACCAAGAGTGACAGAGTAAGACTTTGTCTCAAAAAAAAAAAGAGAGAGAGAGAAAAAACATTAAATTCCTTGAGTGAAAAGAATTCACTGTATAAGTCTATGAAGGAGGATTCTTTTATGAAATCATTACTTAACAATCTTTACTTTTCTTCTCTGATTGTTAAGTCTTTTCAAGTTTTCTAGTTCCTCTCTGGTCAATTTGGTAATTACAGTTTCATTTTAGTAAGATTTTCAAATTTGTCAACATTGAATTATACATACTATCTTCTTATACTTAAAATAACCTTTCCACACATGCTCTATCCCACTTCTCATTCCCAACATGGCACATTGAAAATTTTTTCACTGTTCTTCATAATTAGTCTTGTCACGGTTTTATTGTTCCTTTAAAAAATGTTCTTATAACTGTTGCATTTTTTAATCAACTAATTTCTGATTTAACTGTGATCCCATATTTTTGCCTTCCTTAGATTTACTTCATTCTTTTTCTCTATTTTAGTGAAATTGTTACTTTATTTAGTTTTGTTTCTTGATATAGCATTAGTTGAATCCCAGTGTTTGGATTTGTGTTCTCGTAACTATTTTACAGCAGAGTTTAGATTTTCTCTTTGGTTTAAGAGTAAGTAAGGGAAAAATTGTATTCCTAAGTAATTGAATGTTTATGTTGTCCTTTTGTTATCAAGTTCTAATTTGGGTCTGGTGAGGTGGCTCACACCTATAATCCCAGCACTCTGGGAGGCTGAGGAGAGTGGATAGCCTGAGCTCATGGGTTGGAGACCAGCCTGAGCCAGAGTGAGACCTCCATCTCTAAAAATAGCTGGGCATTGTGGCGGGCACCTGTAGTCCTAGCTACTTGGGAGGCTGAGGCAAGAAAATCGCTTAAGCCCAAGAGTTAGAGGTTGCTGTGAGCTATATGAAGCCATGGCACTCTACCGGGGGCAAAAATGTAAGACTCTGCCTCAAAAAAAAAAAAGTTCTAATTTAGCTGTGTTATAGTCAGTGGCTTTAAAGTTTTTTCTTCTTAGAAAAATCTTAGTAGTTTTGAGAGTAGCTATATCATAATTTCTTAAAAATCTTCTAAGGATACTCGGGTGGAATGTATTTATTTTATAAATAGAAAAATTTGATTCTTGTATATGTGTAATTATATTAGAAAAATTATTCCAATTAATCATAACTTTGCTTAATCTTTATCTTTGTAAGGTGCTGTAGACAAAGAGACGCTCAGGCTTGATAAAGTGCATCCATTATCTGTTGCTGCAAACAAACCACACTAAAATTCAGTGGTTTAAAACAACGATGTTTTATTATTTCTCATAATTCTGTGGGTTGCCTGAGTTCACTTACAGTGAACTAGTGGGTGGGTGGGTGGGGGCTGGGTTCAGAGTGGGGGCTTGTTTCTGCTCCACGTGGCCTCTCGTCCTCCAGTAAACTAGACTGGGCTGCTGCCTGGGGTGCAGAAACATTCCAGGAGGACAAGCCCCAGTGCACCATTCTGTTTACTGATGTGCCACTGAGCAAAGTCAGTCACATTGTCCAACTTAGACTCTGTGTGGGAGGGAACTACACAGGGCATGCTGCTAATGTTACAATCTACCAACACAAAGGGACTGTCATTGGTCCTTGTAGTTCTCCTTCTATTTTAACACTTTTCACCAAAATCATTGTTTATACATGAATTTCATTTTTGCTGCAGCTTTCAGTTCTCTCATAACTGTATTACCTCCCCAGATTTTGTTTGGTTTGCATTTACTGGGCAATGGTTTTTACTTTTCGTATCACTATTACGCGTGTTTCTTAAATGGCTCTTCCTATTCATGTTTAATAGGAACATAGATACATTTGTGCTTACTTCTACCATCTAATCATATATATGTTTCCCAGCTTCCACATCTTGGAATTTTCCTCATTTTTTTCTTGTTGCTACATTAATATCACATGCAATCTTTCTCTTCCTTTTTTCCCCCTCCCTTTTTCCCTTTAGAAATTTGGATGTTACATGTTCTTTTTATTCTATTACTACCGGTAGTTATCTTTACATTTAAAAAATATATGAGGAAAGAATTTCACAGTAGCTATTACTTCTTAATGAAACATGAGAAAATGGGCACATTTTTACTTTCCCTTCTCTTAGGCCACCCTGTCCTCCCAGTTTCTATGACAATAATTTGGGCCTTTAGACTGTTATTATTTAATCCCAACTCCTAATCTATGTATATGTATTTGCTTTTTAGAATTATCTTCCACATCTCAGACATGAAGGACATTTAATGATACCATACAGAAATGAGTATGAAGGAAGCAGGCCCAGCTGTTTCAGCAGCTCTTCAATGCCAGGGTGGTGGTGGGGATCTCTCAGATGATCCTGGTCTCCTCATGGTCACAAGATGGATGCCACACTCCAGATATTTCATCCTTAGACAACCAACTTCAAGGCATGAACAAAACTCAGGCTACCTCCCTGCCCTCTTTAGAAACCTAACAGACACTCCCCTGCACATTTGGCCAGACTTAGTCACATGCCTACCCCCAGGCCAACCATCAGCAATGGCCAAAAGACTCTCTTGCCTCATTCTGTGAGCCAAGGCATTCTGTCAATCAAAAAAATTGGGATTCTGTTAGCAGGAATGAAAGGAAAATGTCCACTCCATTGCAACTGACAGTGAGTGCTGCTATATGTCAAAAATCACGAATTGGGCTCAACATTCAATTTTACTGCTTTTTTATTCACTGGCATTGATTTTACATTATTGAGTTTATTGGCATGGCTGAAATATTTTCTGTGGATTCTTTTTTATTTTTTTCAGTTGGGGGGCACATAAATGGTTCACTTTTTATAGCTTCTCATCTGAAATATCTTGGTAAGAAACAGAATTTTGTGTCTCAATCATTTCCCCTTAAAATTCCATGGATGCTGCTTTTTGATATTTATGTGGCAAATGTCAGTGATGATTTTTTTTCTTTTTTAAGTTGGGACCTGATTCTTCTGCCTAAGTCGCTGCACAAGGCAGAAAATGCTTTACTTGTCCATTATTGAATGCCTGGAACACAAGAGGCTTGCGATGGGCACGTGTGGACTAAATCGATGAGAGAATGATTTTTTTTTATTTTTTGAGACAGTCTTACTCTGTTGCCCTGGGGTAGAGTGCTGTGACATCATAACTCACAGCAACCTCTAACACTTTGGGCTCCAGTGATCCTCATGCCTCGGCCTCCCCAATAGCTGAGACTAGAGGTGCCCATCACAATTCCCAGCTAATTTTTCTACTTTTAGTACAGAAGGGGTCTCACTCTTGCTCAGTCTGGTCTCGAACTCTTGAGCTCAAGCAATCCCCCCAAAGAGCACTTTCAAGAGTCTCTGTAGGAGACTCCCCAGAGAGCAGAGCTTCACTTTCATGTTGAAGAGTTTCTCTACCCTGAGAGTTGCAAATGCTCAAAGCTAGTTGGGAGCCTGTGTAGCTGCCCCCACCTTGGCAATGTTTTCTCTGTGCCAAGCCACCAAATGTGGACCCCACACCAAATGTGCTGCATGTGCACCCCAGTGCCCGGTACTGTCTAGATGCTTCAGGAGGATGGAGATTGGCCCCACCTGCCTTTCCTGTGGCTTACATTTGCCTGCAGCCCTTGTCACAAACAACTCGGGGGCATTACTGTGTTCTAAAAGGGGGGGTGGGCAATTCCCTCCCTCAAAAGGCTTTTTTCTTCTATGAAGAGAATTGAAGGTTGTCAAACCTTCTTTTCAAACTAGTTTCGTCTACATCAAGTCTTACAGAAATTCCTTGAAACGTCTGGTATGGGGGTGGAATCCTTCAGTTTTGAACAATGACAGATTTTCCCCTACCATTATTTTCCTTTGGTTCTTCTATGGGAGTCTGGAAGGGAGGCAGGATGAGAAATCCAATGTGAGGATCTGGGCGTCTGTCGCAGAATAGAAGCCTGTCCTTGGGCTTTTCATAGTCTCTTGAAATAAGACCCTCTCTTTAGACACACCTATTTGTAATGCCTCTTCCTCTCATCACTGACCCCTCCTGTCATGGGATCTAAGAACTGTCTGTGTTCTCAGCTCTGCGCTGAGATTCCCCTTTAAAAATATTTTGGATATCCTGGCTTTGTCTTTCTCTGTCTCATATCTTAGCTTTCTTTTTTTTTTTTTTCCTTTTCCTCTAAGCTTAGGGAGAATTTCTGAAAAATAATTATTAAGTCCTTTTGTCACTCTGTATAGTTCTTTGATTTCTGCTTCCTTTGTATTTTCTTTTTCCTATCTCTCTTTTGCTTCTCTTGATCAATACTATCTATTTCCCTCAGCGTTATTAGGCTCATTTGCCTGAGGATGTCTGGGCATTTGATTTAGGGTTTTCCTGTGGGCACTCTGGAAAATTCTGAAGGCAATCTTCCAGTCTCAGCAGGGCGCCTGGCTGTATGGTTGAGGTTGCTGAGGGATAGCAGCAAAGACAGCGGAGACAGAGATGAATGAGCAGTATCCCCACCTCCAAGCATGCTTGGTGGGACTGTTAGAGGTCAGCTGTGCTGAACCTCTGGGCACTTCTGCTGCATCCTAGTCATCTAGAAATCCGTGAACTATGTGATGTCCTTCATTGTGGCCACCATCTGGTGACCCCGAGTCCTAGAGACTCTGACCTAGCACCTTGACTGGGATATGCAGCTGCTTGTTCCAACAACCTCCAGACTTCAATACTGGGCTTTAGAGCCACTCTATGATATCTCCTCTGGCAAGGAACCCGGTAATGTTCCTAAGTTGGTTGTGACAAGTGTTGTAAGCAAACCAAAGCATCAGGAAAGTTGGGTGGAACAAATATCCATGCTCTTTTAGGAAGGATTCAAACTTAGTGCATGTGCTTTCACAAGGTAGAGCTGGGGGAAGGAAGATGTTAAGCAGAAGGTCAGACCAGTCTTTGGACAACACAGGCCATGAACATCACCCAGGTAACCAAGGACAAAGCAAATGCCTTTTATTGCTTCTTACCCCACTCATTATGCTGGCGATGAAAACTGTATAAAAATGAGCTCAGCATAAGGTTTCCTACGTTTTTCTTTCACTAGAGATAAGCAACACACTAATAGCTGAGGCCTTAGAGGAGGCTGATTCTTGGAAAACACCTTACTTTGGATTACATTTCTTTTTCTAAATCCCTTAACACAGTTCTCCAGAGTCCTTTACAAAACTTTTCTTTCTCACACACAGATGAAATGTGACCTTTGCCCTCCTACTATGCCAGAAGCCCTTTCCTGTTTTCCCTCTGAGCTCCCACCCTGTCCACTGCAACCAACTAACTCAGCTTGGCCATTGCTTGTCCGAAGGAACTGTAATTCCTTCAGTGCTGTGGCCCATGGCTGTGCTTCCTCCCTAAGAATGTCTGGACTGTTTACTCATTAGTATCTTGGGTAACTGCCTAGCTAAACAGCAAACTCAGCTGTCCGGAATCATTCAGTGAAGACGCTGGTGCTTATAGCCCCACAATCACTTCCACAAATGAATCAGAAAGGAGGGGGAGGCTGATTACAGTGAAGAAGGGGACTCTTTAACCGCCTGTAATAAGTATGTAGAAGAAAGGAAGGGAAAACTGACAGTGGGATTACACTGGCCTCTCCGTAGAACAGAACATAATTCTCTTGTTTGCACAGGGAGGAGAGGCAATGATTGGCTTGCTATGGAAGATTATACTGAGCTCAAAGCCAGCTGCCGCAAGTGTGTGCAAAGGCAGTCAAGGCTTAGTCTTAGTGGGAAGGCCACATATTCATCTGCTTCTACTTGCAGGGAGAAACAGGAGCTTCCGAGGCCAGGGACAGGCACAGTGTCTGAGGGTGACGGAACACCTGAGTCTCCACACCGCTTCAAGGGGCTACAGCTGGAATTTCACTCAGCTCAAAGAGCAAGGTATTCTGAATTGCTAAAATACAAAAATGTCGTGCCACTCTTTAGAGAAAATGATTTCTTTGCTCTCAATTGCCTTTTGTAATTTTTTCCTCATTCTTCTCACTCCACGAGCTGAGAAAAAAAATTCATAGCTTCTTATTTACCGGTGATACTGTTTCCTAAAGGAAGGGGTGTGCACGTGTACACACATGCATATGCCCAGGTGAATGAACTCATATGAAAATAAAGATAATGGTGGGAACTGAGAAGGGAAGGTGTATCCACTGAGGGTTTTTTTTTCCTTGAAAAAATAGCTAGCTTTGTTGACATCAAACATTGTGCGAAGCACGCAAATAAATTCTTGCACTTAACGCTGACATCAACCTAATGAGTTAGGCATTCTCCTTATTAAAAATGTGGAAACTGAAGCAGCAAAACATAGATGCCAACACAAGAGCCCTGGAACTAGCTCATTTTGCTTTCAAAATGAGGCCCTGCCACTTGTTGACTGTGTGATTCTGAGCAGGTTACTAAATTCTCCAATCTTGGTTGTTTTCTTATAAAAGGGAGATAGGCTCTGTCTCATAAGGTTGTTGTGAGGATTAAATGAGATATATAAAAAGCCAAAGCCAGAGTGCCAACAGTTTGGGGATATTAGATTTCCTCCTAGTTTTGTGAATAATCATGCAAAAATCATTTTAGTTCAGTTCACACACACACAAAAAATGAACTTAGAAAAAAAGAAACCATCCCCAATTATATGTTTGACTTGAAGGAATTGGAAGGTTTTAAAACTGCATATATGGACCAAATTTTAAAACTCTTGGGGGAGAATTAATGATTTTCAAATATTAGAATGTACTTTGATTTGAGTACTCTTTAGTCTGCAAGGTGGAACATTATCTCTTGATTAAATAGGTTTTCCAATTCTGAAGGGGACATGCTTACTGGCTTGATTTTGCTCCTCCCTCCACCCCTAACTTGGTGTGTGGGCAGAGAGCAGAGAAAAGGAAGCTGCTGAACTGGACGCTTGTGGGCGAGCAGCCAGCCTTCAGCCTTAGTCCCAGGAGGAAGCAAGGTGAGAGGTCCCTCCTGCAGCTTAGACCAACTAGTTTAGGAGAAGACAGGAAAGCCACTAGAACAGGTCAAGACCACCCTGAAGGAAGTGGACCTGGATGCTGAAGGAAGTTAGGGACAACCTACTAGCAAGTACATGTGTGTCCTGTACCTGCCTGAGTGGAATGAGGGAAAGAGATACTCCAGAATTTACCATAACACTCTACTTGAGGCCAAGTACTGTGGCTCATGCCTATAATCCCAACACTTTGGGAAAGCCAAGGCAGGAGGATCACTTTAGGCCAGGAGTTTGAGACCAAGCTGGTCAACATTGCAAGACCCATCTCTACAGAAAGGTTTTCTTTAATTGGCTACGTGTGGTAGTACATATCTATATTTCCAGTTACTTGAGAGGCTGAGATAGGAGAATCACTTGAGCTCAAGAGTTGGAGGCTACAGTGAGCTATGAGTGTACTCTAGCCCAAACAACAGAGTCGGATCCCCAACGGGAGAAAAAAACCCGCTCTCCCTGTGGCTCATTAAGGGTTATTAGGGGTTAAAAGAACAAAGGTATCCTCTGACAAATGTATTGAAAGGAATGATTCATCAATGTAAATTTACACCCTTTTCAAAATCCCTTTATACTGGTGTTTCCTGATGGAATGTTGAGACCAATGGCCTGGTGTTTCCTTCTTGAAACCCTGGCTCCTCTCCTCATATGAAACAAACTTGGCAAGTCAACCCTGAGAGCCTGAGCCTCCTCCTGCCAAGGAAACAGCAAGAGATTCCCAACACCCAACACTCCCCTATATCCTAGGAGAGTGGGTCTATCTCGGAGCAGGTCATCCAAATAGTCTAAAGGTGGCAGAAGAGGGCCAGTTGGTGAGCTCCAGGCATGTAGAGACTATGACTGGTCACTGACTCCGTGAGTGTACTGTCCTCTGTGGACAGTTCCCAAAGAACCTATGGCTCTTCTGTTTTGCGCCCAGAATTGTCTTCCCTTTTGTTCCCACTGCCTCCCCAAATTCCAGCACCAGGGATCAGCTGAAAGCCACAGATCCTGAAAAGGCCATCCAGGTGACTCTGGCCCACACAACCCTCTCTCCACACACACTGGACAGGGTGGGGGTAGTGGTGGTGGAGTATTTAACCAGATTCCTCCTAGACTCATCTTCATCATCAGCCACAAGCCAGAAGTATGAAGATTCACTGATCTTAACAATATGGCCCCTTTGGGGACACTGGGTGGTTGTGCCCAGGCAACAGGCATCCCCAGAATTGATGGAGATGAGGCTACGGGTGGAAACCTGGTTTAACAAATTCTTTGCTTGATTCTAGGGAACACTTTACTGGACTCGGGGCCAGGTCTGGGCAGGTGGGCAACAAAGCCCGTCGGCCCTTTTCTGGCCGTGTCCCCAGTTCCTTGCCCCAGAGAGGCCCTGGAGCCGCCCTTGGTGCAGGTGACCGGCACCCGGGCGGCTCCGCTCCGCCACCTAGAGCTTAGAAGCTGCCACTGCGCCCCGGGACGCTCAGGCGCCTCTGACCTCGCACACTGGAGTCGGCGGCCGCACTGCGCTGGCAATCTGAGGGTAGTGTCTGAAGTCAGGCCCTTCCTGCCTTTTTCCTTTGCCCTGGTGCCCGGCTTCTGCTGCCCTGTTCGGGGATCCCAGGATGCCCCGCCCTGCCGCCCGCGCCCCGCTGGTGCGCTCAGCGTCTCCGCCCCCAGCCCCAACCCCCCAGCCCCAGTGCCCTTAGGGGGGCACCCCCATTGGGGCGGGAGGGGGGTCGGCCGTGCCCAGGTTGCCGAGTGGTGGGGAGGTGACGGCAACCGCCTTCCTATTTCCGCCGGGCCGGTATCGCTGCGGGGTGTGTGCCAGCAGAGAGGCGCTCGGTCCTCCTTCCGCCCGCCCGCCCGCGCCGGGGGCCGGCCCTGTCTCTCCGGCGCCTTTTTCCCCCGCACCGCGGCGCCGCTCCGCCACTCGGGCACCGCAGGTAGGGCAGGAGGCTGGAGCGCCTGCTGCCCGCCCGCCCGCCCGTAAAATGGTCACCTCGGCTGGACACCTCGCCCTCTTGGCGCTGGGTACGTACGCTGCCGGCTGCGCGCCCTTCGCCCGTTTTCCCCTGTTCTCTCCTTTTCTCTTTTCCCGGGGTTTCCTGCGCCGGCCTAGGCGAGAGAAGGGAGGCTAATGCTTTAAATGGGTTGGCGCCAGGGAGACAAGGCGAGTCCCTAAAAATTACAAAAAGAGGGACTGTCTAGCGCCCAGGCTGTCCCCGGAAAGTGGCTGCCTGGGCTGTTCGTGGGAACGCCTGGGAAGGGGAAGCGATGTGTGAATGGGCTTGAACTTTAATCTGCCGCGGCCGTGTGTCTGTGCATACACATGCCCACACCCACCTACTTACCTGGCTGCCTCCGAGCCTGTCTTCACCCGCGGCGGTGGCGAGCAGACGGAGTGCGACCCTCCGGCCGGGTCTCGCCTGCTGGCTTTTCCTTCCTGCCTACCCTGAGCCCCGGGGACGGAGAGATGTTCACGATCAGCAGAGGCGCCCTCAATCTTCTAACTTTAAGGGCTTTTAAGCTTTGGGGTGGATCTTAGATTTTTGTGCGGATTAATTGTTCTTTTAATTAAACTTCCCTGGGAGGAGTAGTTTCAGTGTCAGAGGAGGGCAGGAGTGAAACTCTAGACTGGACAGCGTTGCCAGTTTCCTTCGAGTTTGTTCTTGGAAAGGAACGAGGGATGGGGGAGGGGCGGGGAAGTTAAATCCTATATACCCGAGTGGGGTCTGCCGAACGGGTGCGTTTTTCAAGAGTGAAGTTCGCGGGTTGGTCTGTAAGGGAACCTGGGCGCAGCGCCGTGCGCCTCCCGGCGTGCTTCTGCCCGCCCCTTGTGAAGCCGGATCTTTCTCTGGTTGAGATAACTGATTAACAGCCCAGATGTCTCGGTTATTGCTTCAGCCTTTCAAGAAGTGAATTGTTCCGTCGGTATCCCCTGAGTTTAGTAAAGCGTGTTGCTTGCTACAAGGTCATTAGAGTTGGTGGAATGCCACGGATCCCCTTCCCTAACATGCCTGGAGCCACAGCCTCACTCAGTTCCCCGTACAATTCCCTGGGGTTCGCGAGCCCGTCTGCAGTCTGGCTCTTACAGAACAGTGGTGGAACCCGACGTTCGCAGCTGCGCCATCACCTGAAATTTACCAACAGGTGACAAGATTATGGGCAACTCCCTACACCGCCCCCCCACCCCCCACTTTTCCCAAGAGCTGCCTTTTTTCTGTGTATCGACGGTTGTTTTGATTTCAAAATTTCTGAAAAGCAATAAAACATTACGATACAGTGGAAGCCTCCTGGATATGATTCTCTGTTATAAGTTTTTTGCAAACAATAGTAGTAAATAATAATAATAGCCAGTGGAACCCTTTACTCTTGTCAGGGAGAATTCTAAGTGCTTTACGTTTGTTAACCCATTTTCACACCACCCTGATGAAGAAGGTATCATCCCCATTTTATAGAAGAGGAAAGTGAAGCACACGGGGTCCGCGGGTTTGTAAGTAGTTGGACCGGGATTATTAAAGCGTATGGAAGAAGTGTGGACATGAAAAGTCACTCAGTTCGTGGTCAGTATAGTCTCTGGAGCTTGCTGTTAAAGTGGGTCTTTTCTTGAACTTTTAGGATTTCAAGGTGGTTATCAGTGAAAAGTAGAGGCAGGAAGCGAAGAAGGTAAGCAAATTTGAGGAAGCCTTTGGAAAGTTGTCCCTCCAACCCCAAACCCCATGATGGTAGTATACTTGCCCACGAAGACTATATTCATTCAGAACGTCATTTTTCTCTTTTGCCTAGGAATGTTCTCTTTGGCTTGATCTTTATCTTTTTTTAAAATGTGTAAATTTAAATATTGATAATATGAAAAGCTGGTTAGCAGTTGAAAAAAGTAGAGGAAAAAAAAGACAGGAGTAAGTTACGCCAGTGAAGACTCCTTTTTATTTATATTTCTTTAAAGAAAAATCAGAGCCATTAGCTCTGGGCATTTACTAGAACTTGCTGCCTCCCACATACATCCTTAATTTGCATGTTTCCTCCAAAGCTGCTTTTCCTCTCTAATTTTTCTTAAGTAGCTGAAGGCAGTTCCAGGCAAATTAGCCAGTGTTCCATCACTAACCAAGATCTAGAAAACCTTGCAGGAATTGTCTGATAAGGATTGGCTGTTTGGAGTGTCACTCAACGCTTGATTACTTGGAACCTGAGCACTGATTATGTTTTGAGTGAGAGAAGGTGAAGATTGTTGCCCAAATGGCAACTTTGGAAGTATAATCCAGGTTGGGGGGCTGTTCCCTTCCATGTCAGTTTCCATCACTGGCAGGCAGACCTCACAGGGGCGGCACTTGAAAGTTGCAGGACCTCCCTGTGCCCAGGGAGCAAGATGTGTAATTTTAGTGCCATGTTTTTCTCATTTGTAAAATAGGGATATTAATAGGGTTATTGAGTATATTTAATGTATGAGAATAGTGCTTGGCACATAGTAAGAGCTTAATTAATTTTAGCGTCATCATCATCATTGTTGTTATGTTGAACCCCAACGGAATTCCAGACATCATTGCAGGTTAAGTGAGTTCTGTAGCTGGGAGAGTTTGTCTGTCTTATTTTATCTCGTCTTCCTACTGTCCACCCTTCCTAAACCAAAAGAATACCACCCAACCTAAACACCTACCTGGGTGATTTCTGGTGAATATCACTTGGCAGATGACATACTCAAGCAAGTTTGAGAGTTCTTTTGGACATCATGAATTATTTAATGTTTTATGCAAAGCATTTGTAACTCCTCTTTAATATTCAGTGACTAGTTAGTTATTGAGGTCAGTGCTAAGTTCCAGTTTTCTTGTCTGTAAAGTGGGAGTAACAAAATTATAAACACTCACAGGCTATTATGAGAATCAAATGACATGGTAAATATGGAAGCTATTTATAAACTATAAAAATAAGGGCTATACACAAAATGGAACTGATTTTATGATACAGAAATGGGTTTTATAATACAGAGATAAACCTTATTTTTATGACATTTCCCAAAAGTGAGGACCGACTGTGGACCTAAGGGAAGATGCTCCAGGACAGGAGGTGGTATTAAGGATGGGTGGAGGTGAAACAGGTCCCACCTTCCCTGTGAAATTCAGGACTGCAGGACCAGGAGGAAGACTGAAGTAAGATGTTCCTTTTCTCCATTACATGGAAATGATGTCTTTCAGAGCAGACAGTAGAGATTTTTCTAGGACGCATGTTTTCCATATTAGGTAGCTATAATTAGTGTTCACTTAGAATGTGGGCTGTAAAGGTGTATATGGAAGCCTTCAAGGCTAAGTTTCCTGTATTTGCTTTTCCTGAATTTGGTTTCCTTGGGATAAAGTGATCCTTCTATAAATCCTCAATGTTCCCTGCAAAGGAGACTTTTCTTACAAGAATAAATGACGCTTCATGTCACTGTTGCTGTGGTAACATACAAGAAACAGATGACTTTTCCACTAGACCTACCTAAGGACGTTTTCAGAGTGTGTTTGAACAAGGTCCTCCTCTTTGCGCTGCCTACAAAAAGGGACGGGTAATTGTAATAGATTAGGTCAGCAAAAATGAAAATGGCTTGCACACACAGAATTGGGCATCTTGTGTTTGGTCTCACACTTGAAACCTCTGTAGAATCTTCCATGGTAGTCCTTAAGTCAGAATCATTTGGTGGACTAGTTAAAATAGATTGCTGGGAGTTCCCACTAGAGTTTCTGATTGTGTAGGTGGGAGAGTTTACATGTTTAACAAGTTCCCTGGTGTGTCGTATGCTGCCAGTGGGGAGGAGAGACACCTCCAGCACCCCACTACTCTTTAGTCACTGTTAAGGCAAGTTTTGGCTTAGCCAATTGCATTTTCCCTAAAGTGCCCTTTTTAAAGGTACTTTGAAAGCCTACCTTGCTCGCTGACCAGGGAAGAGTTAGAACTCTTGCTGAGATCTCTTAATTGTGATAATTGTGTCTTGTACTTTACCCATGGAAAATGTAATGACCCCAATGCTAAATTTAAGCTTACCAATGCTAATCATATTTTTCTTTTATTTGGATTACCAAAAATTGACCATTGTTTTGCTGCCATCTCAAATCACTTACTTTTAAAATAAGAACATATTTCTGTGCTAAACGGCTAGTATAAGATTACATCTAGAAACTCAATTCAAATTGGGGGAGGGGAGGAGGAAAAGAGGAAAGGAGCTAAATCATGTTAGCTATAATTAACATTTTTTTTATAACCTGATGGATGAATGAAAATTGGAATAAAACCTAATGGGCACATTGTAAGGGTATATGGCACACCTGAGTGTAGCACACAACTACAACGGGGACCTTACCTAAGAAATGCAAACATTGTAACCTAATCGTTTGTACCCTCATGTTAATCTGAAAAATTTTTTAAAGACTGCATCTTTTTAAAGAGGAAGATTAGGGGATTTTTATGGTGCCTTTTGGTTTTCCTTAATTTCCCTATGAAATGTCAGTGGGGGGGAATAAAAGCTAAACACAGAATAAAAATCTTTCACAGAATCAGGAAAGTCAGAAATCTAGACTATCAAAATCATCTCTTAGGAGCTCTTCATTTCAAGCACAGGCACATTCCCTGTATATCAGCTCAAAAATCTGAATAAATTCTTTTGAAGTATCATGAATTTGTTGTATTGAATACGACAAGAAATAAATGGTTGTTACCTAGGCCTAGAAAAAGTTGGAAGTTTATTGAGATGGAATTGTATGTGTTTTGCAAGCACTTTGTCCATCTTAAGTCAGAGGAAAGAAAATTTTTTTCATGTGGAGTTTCTCCCCAAGTCAAGTGAATTCTGTGCCCCACACTTCTCTGCCTTTTTTCTTGTCCCCTTACTGTGAAAGGCTTTCCATCTTTCTCTTGTTAGTATTTGCACCCGTAAAGTACTCGTAGATGGTTGGAGTTTCTTCAAGAAGGAACGCCTCTGTGTAACAAGCAGTCTGCTATTGCTTTGCCTTTTCTAGTTTCAGTCTTCAAATGGATTGACTTTTCTGGCTGGGAACCCCAGTGGCAGAGCTCTGGCTCCCCGTGTTCTGTCCTGGACTGAAACTTGGTTGGTACTTGACTTTTATCAACTAGTTCGAGGACTCCTTAGTCTTCATCTCTGCTTTTGGCACCTCTCAGCAAGCACAGGCCAAGCCTCAGTGGGGACCAGTAAGTATTTGACCTTTTGGAATGCCCAGTGCCAGATACTCCTAAGTATGGACTTACTTGACAACACTTGGCTCTGTAGTTAACACTAATCCTGAAAAATTCTTCATTATAATAATCAAGGGTGGTTGCATATAAATTCTTATATCATGAATGCAACTAGTCTTTAGGATGATGTTTTGTCATCTTAAAAGAACAGATTATGATTTAATGTTTTTATGATTGCAAAAACATACTTTTTTCTCTAGAACATTTGGAAGATTAAGGAAAGCGAAGAGAGGATGCCTTAATGACCTGTAATTCTACCACTGAAAGGTAGCTATGATTAATGTTTTCTTTAGAACCTGATGGATGAATATATAGATGCATATTCTTTAATTCCAAATGTTCCTTTCATAACATTTTTTATGTCATTAAGCATTCATTAAATTTAATATATGCTTGTTATAAAAATCTAACGAAAACCTTTATTTTAAATAGCTACATAGCAAATCGTTGCATTAAATATAAAAATAATTTAAGAAAGCTCCTTAATTATAGTATTATGTTTACTGGCAACTTACTGCTCTTGCAAACAATTCAGTAATCACCATCTTTACATTTTCATTACATATTTCAGCAAGGTATCTCAAAAAAGTGGAGTTTATGATTAAGAAGTTATAATCACTTAAAATTGATAAGCTACTGCCACTGGGAAAAAATCTATAAAGTGAAAGTGCTTCAAAATTGGTTAATTGTAGTATTGTTAAATTATAATCAAGGGGATATTTCCCGTCACTTAAAATTATGTTATAGATGAATGCTTAATGACATAAAAAATGTTATGAAAGGAACATTTGGAATTAAAGAATATCCAGGTTGTAGTCCCAGCTACTCAGGAGGCTGAGGCAAGAGGATCGCTTAAGCCCAAGAGTTTGAGGTTGCTGTAAGCTATGACGCCACAGCACTCTGTCTCAATAAATAAATAAATAAATAATTTTTTTTCTTGTTTATTGATCATTCTTTTCCTGGATGTTTTAATAGTAACACTTCATATAAAAGCATATTAATCCTTTTTCAGTCAGAAATTGCACATATTTTCCCCCCATTTATTATTTGTCTTTTACTGTTGTTTACAGTATTTTGATATATCTAAAGTCTTTATTTTTTTGTAGCAGAAACCATAAATCTTTCCCCTTAAGCTTTCTCCCTTTTGCTTACATATTTAGGAAAACCATCGCTTATCCTAATGTAAAGCAAATATTTTACTTTTTTTTCCTTCTAATTCTTTAATGGTCTCATATATGTTAAAATAGTTTATCTGTAATTTATTCTAAGGTATGATATGAGATACAACTTTTTATAAACAGTCAACAGTTAGTAGTCTCAACTGCCATTTATGGATTAGCCTGTCCTAACCCTGGTGGTGTAAAATTCCATTTTTATTGTATGCTAAATTCTTATGTAAATATTTGAATGTGTTTACGGAATTTGAGTTCCATTATTTTTTATTTTTCCTTTATTGTGAATTAGTATATTCATTTATTCTACAACTATTTATGGAGTACCTGTTCTATGCTGAGTCTGCTTCTGCATACTAGGGAGTCAGCCAGGAACGAGGCAGAGGTTCCATCCTAGGATCTGTACTCTGGTGGGTGAGAGCTTTCCCCTGCTATCTATTCAAATTGGTTATTAATGGTATAAAAGCTTTTTTTCCATAGTATGTTTTAATGAGTTATGTTAATTCTAATAATTCTTCAGTTGATCCTTAGGTCTTCTTTGTAGATGATTCTGTTATCTGGAATAAAGATAGCTTTATCTTTTCAGTATTTTTTATCTCTTGTTACATTTTTCTTACAATGCTGACTAGAACTTTAAGAACAACACTTTAAAAGGCAGTAGACATCACTGTATTTTTCACTGCCATACTGATAATGTTTGTAATTTAAGAATGTGGCTAACGTGGGCGGCGCCTGTGGCTCAGTGAGGAGGGCGCCGGCCCCATATACCGAGGGTGGCGGGTTCAAACCCAGCCCCGGCCAAACTGCAACCAAAAAATAGCCGGGCGTTGTGGCGGGTGCCTGTAGTCCCAGCTGCTCGGGAGGCTGAGGTAAGAGAATCGCGTAAGCCCAAGAGTTAGAGGTTGCTGTGAGCCGTGTGACGTCATGGCACTCTACCCGAGGGTGGTACAGTGAGACTCTGTCTCTACAAAAAAAAAAAAAAAAGAATGTGGCTAACGTTTTGGTGATACATGTGCATATCAGGTATATATACATCTTTAGATAATGAAATGTACTTCTCTTCATAATTAAAATATTTGGCATTTTGTTCTGTTATTATTTTTAAAGCAGAATGAGACAATGTGTGAGTTTTTTTTTTTTTCCAAAATGTTTTGAGAACACTTACTGACTCAATTATGTAGAAGCTATCATTAAATTCTTAAAATAAATCCTTCTTGGTTATTGGTATGATTGGTTATTGGTATTATTCTCTTTATAGTCTGTTATGTCTGATCCAGTGTGATTTTTAGATTTTTATATCATCATTATGTTAGCCTTATAAAATAAATTTTAGTAGCAACTTTTTTCTGTACTCTGGTGGTTGAACTATCATGGAAGCCAGCAGCTCTGTGAAGGCGTGAAATAAATTACTTACGAAGCTTCTGGGGTCTGGTTGCTTTTTAGTGATCAGTTCAAGTTTTCTACTTGAATAAGTTTTGGTAATTATGCATTTTGCTTACAAAATATTCAACTCTGCTTTCTCACTTTTTAGCATAGATCCATAAATTATGTCCTTTAAATTAAATGTTTTCTTTTACATCTGTACCCCTGATAATATGACTTTAACAAATGTGAAATAAAGTAAGCACCAAGGCCCCCCCAAATAAAATATCTTAAAGTTTGTTTTTCTTGATATTTAGACAAAAACTTAAAATCATTAAATATAATTGAAGGAAAAGTTTTATAGCCTGTAATGTTCCTATAAGCCCAGGGAACTAACGTTAGTTTGTTTGCATAACTATCTATACTAGAGCTATTATACTAATGTCATTTCTGATTTGGAGGGAACATGACATTGTAATCTCTAGCAGAGGCTTCAAAGTAGCATACTGATGCTTCCTTAAGCTATAAAAAAAGATTTAAAACCTCCAAATACATGATTGTGTCCGATAAATGCTACTATAGCATAGTCAATGCTTGTGAGAGAGAATTTTTTTTCTTTAAGATCAGTACTTCTAGGTAAAAATAATAGCTTCTTACCAAGAGACCATATCTTCAGCTTGGGTTCTTTGGGGTCTTTCATCTGAGTTTGAATGAGGGTAGCAGACGGTTCTCCTGGGTGCACAGAGGACAGAAGTGCTTTTACTGCTCATTCCTCATTCCTCATTCCTTGCCAGGTTGGAGGCATTCTCTGTATAATTACTGTACTTCCAGGAGGCACAAGAGATTAACTGGCTAAATGGTCCACGTAATGTGGTGACACCAAAGCGGCCAAAGCTGATAAATGAGAGGTTTGCAATTACACACTCTTGCTGTCTTCCCTCTGCCAGGCCTTGGCAACCAATAAGAATAACTCAGATTTGGGATAGGTTTTCTGGTTAACAAAATGAGCTTAAGACCGGTAACTTTTACCATGGTAGTAGCCCTGAGGAACTGGAATATGAAATATGGGGGACATAACTTGTTCACCTCTCTGACCCTGAGCTCAGTTGGAAACCTTGGGCTGGTGTCTGGGTTATTAGTTTTGCGTTGGAGGAATGCAGCGTCAGGCTGGTCTGCATGCTGTACACACTCCCTGCCAGCAAATTTAAACAATGACAGATGGTTTTTGCACATAGCAGACTTGGGTGTTATAATTAGGGTTTCAGGGGATGAATCATGGGTCCCTGAACTGGAATGAAAGCAAGCCTGGGGCCTGAGTGTTTTTTAGGGAGGTGAGGTCATAGATCACCTAGATGGGGAATCCTTCTGGATTTGGACTCTCCCTGAACCTCATTCACCTCTCCTCCCTCCAAAGAAAACCCTCAAAACAAACACACAACACTGACCACTTGGAGTTCACAGAACACGTGCACCCTACTTGAGTTGCT
Organism: Nycticebus coucang; assembly: GCF_027406575.1. Lineage (NCBI taxonomy): Eukaryota > Metazoa > Chordata > Mammalia > Primates > Lorisidae > Nycticebus > Nycticebus coucang. The sequence goes on along the minus strand of NC_069783.1, from coordinate 69,302,079 downwards.
CGTAACATGCCCCTTTGCCACCAGCGTGGTGGAGACTGATGGGTTCTTGGTCCCACGAAAGACATGGTGACCCTATGTGTGTTTTCTCCTGTTCTTTCTGGAATTTTGTACTCTGCAGGAGTTGGGGTCACCAGGCAGGACTGTGGTCCTCCCTGTGACATTCTGGCAAACCAGGCCTGTATTTTCATGTCCCCATCTCAGATGAGCATACCACTGTGAGGTATGCCACGGCACCTGTGGAACCACCGACCAAACCAGGGAAGTCTTTTTTCTGAGCAGTAATCAGGATGTAAACAGATTTGCTGTCATGAGGCTTTGTTGTTCCAGGTCACAGGCAGAGTAGACTTAGCATAATTCAAAGGGGCTCTAGGATTTTCAGAATGGTAAATGAGCATTGGCTTCAACTTAAAGTCACCAAAGTCAATTGGCCCCTGAAAAGAGAATCAGGCCGTCCTTTGTAGCTTTGAAGCCAAGCATTGACTTCTCTCTAGCTATGAAAGTTCTAGATGGCATCTTCTTCTAATAGAAAGCTGCTTTGTCAACATTGAAATTCTGTTTTGTATAAATGTTTTGGCACAGTAACTGAGATAACGCCGGAAAGGCTATGTTAACCACTGGGATAAAAATGTGTCAAATGGTTTATGAAGTGAGTGTATGATGCCCCATAATCATATCATTGTATACACTTATGATTTAATAAAAAAATTAAAAAAAAAAAAAAAAAAAAGAAATTCTGTTTTGTGTAGCGACCTTCATCCATGATCCCAGCTCGATCTTCTGAAGAACTTGCTTCAGCTTCTTCATCATCACTTGCTGCTTTGTTCTTCTGTTGTAGAGACGATTTCTTCCCTTAAACCTCATGAACCAACCTCCACTAGTTTCAGACTTTTCTTCTGCAGCTTCCTCACCTCTCTTCGCTTTCACAAAATTGAAGAGAGTCAGGTCTTACTCTGGATTAGGCTTCGGTTTAAGAAAGTGTTACAGCTGGTTTGATCATTTATCAAGAGCACTGAAACTGACTTACCAATAATAAGGCCGTCTTGCTTCCTATCATTCATGTGCTCACCAGAGTATCACTTTTCATTGCCTTCAAGAAATTTTCCTCTGCACATTCACAACTTGGCTACCTTGGCTTTGAACAAGAGACCTCACCTTTGGCCTGTCTGCTTTCAGCATGCCTTCGTCACTACGCTTAATCATTTCTAGTTTTTTGATGTAAAATTAGAAACTTAGGACTCTTTCATTCACTTCAACACTTCAGAGTCCACTGTCAGGTTATTACTGGCCTAATTTCAATATTGTTGTCCCAGAGAATAAGAAGGCCTGAGGAGACAGAGGAATGGCTGGCCACTGGGACAGTCAGAGCACATGTGTCCATTAAGTTTGCCATCTTCTATGGGCGTGGTTGGTGGCTCCACAAAACAGTTACAATAGTAACATCAGAGGTCACTGACTGAAGATTGCGATAACAGAGATAATAGTATTGAGAATTTTAAAATATTGTGAGAATTACCGAAATGTGACATAGACATGAAGTGATCCCATGCTGTTGGAAAAATGGTGCCAATAGATGCCACAAACCCTCAGTTAACAAAAAACACAGTATCTGTGAAGCACAATAAGTGAAGTGACATAAACTGAAGTATGACTATGGTAAGCCCTATGGATGACTAACTTTGAGATACTTAGCACAGAGAAGAAAACTGTAAAATGAATACTTCATCATTCTGTTTACTTTGTATTTAATTTGCTCTTTTTCTAGTTTCCTAAAGTGGAAGCTTAAGATTATTTATTTTAGATCTCCTTTTGTAATATATTCATTCAATGCTATAAGTTTCCCTCTAAGCACTACTTGTGCTGTATCCCACACAGTTTGATGTTGTATTTTTATTCAGTTCAAAATATTTTCTAACTGCTCTTGAGAATCTTTCTTTGACCCATGTTGGGATTCTCCAGCTGTCTTTCTGTAACTGATTTCCTGTTTAATTGCACTGTGGTCTGAAAGCATACATTGTATTATTTCTGTTCTTTCAATTTGTCAAGGGCAGGGCCTGTGGCTCAATGAGTAGGGCACGGGCCCCATATACCGGAGGTGGCGGGTTCTAACCTGGCCCCCGCCAAAAACTGCCCAAAAAAAAGAGCCTGCCTCAATTTATCAAGGTGTATTTTATGGTCCAGGATGTGGTCTATCCTGGTGAACGTTGCACATGAGCTTGAAAAGAATGTGTATTCCACTATTGTCAGTGTTCAACTACGTCCTTACTGACTTCTACCTGCTAGATCTAACCATTTCTGACAGAGGGATGTTGACGTCTCCCCATAACAGTGGATTCAGCTGTTTCCCCTTGCAGTTCTATTACTGTTTTGCCTCATGGATTTTGCCACTGTTGTCAGGTGCCAGTACACATTGAAGTTGTTATGTAACTTCATCCTTCTTTAATGATTCAGAAACTTTCCCAGGGCCTCTCAGTGCCTAAAGGTCATCACTAATAAACTCTTTATCCCCACTAGGACCTGTAGTTGACACAAAGTCTCCATTATTACCTGTGAATAGGAAGTCCCAAAGAGTTGTTTTCTTCCTGACTTAAACAGAACTCCGCTGTATTTTCACTTTCCTTGTGGAAGAGGGAAGAAAAGGGCTTTACTCCAATTTCCTGAACATGTGCTCTGTGAGGGTCAAGATAGTGGGACCTTATTTTATTGAGATCATCATTTCAAATAAGGTTGTTTTTGAACCCTCTATGGGTTGTAGAAGATTTCAGCTAATGAACTGGTTGTGCACCAGTGAACCACTTGAAAGTTAAGAGATTCACGCTTAGGAAAACAACATCAACTCACTAAGTCGTATGAGCTTATTTTCTTGTGAAGTGTCTCTTTCCCATCCTGTGCAACAAAGGGAAAAATAAACAAAAGAGTCCTTTCAACTAAATTGGATATTTTGGATTTCAGATAAAAGGCACAGCATTTTTCTTTTAATAGTGAAAGCAGAGGCATGTGGAATATCTCAGCTATCATCTCATGTAGGATACATCTAAATGAGCAAACTGTACTTGTGATTTTTGTGAACCAGGCCTAATGCAATATTTGGTTCTTAATTCACCCAAGATAGCACTTTATTTACTTAATGCTGTATTATTGAGTTAATGGGATGAATAAAAAAAATAAGATCTCTCAGTGCAAGGTGAGGGATGCTATGTATGTATATATTTATTTAGATTATTTATTTTATGGATTGTTCACTTCAGTAGACATTTAACTGTGTACCAAATCTACTTGATTCAGTGATATTAATGCAAAGAGAGCCATGACCCAGCCCTTGCTTCCAACTGCTAAGTTTCTTGTGGAAAGATCGTGGCAGAAGCAGACATAGTTTTTCACAATATGACATGAGATATACAATGGGCATCCTGGGCTCAAAAAAGTGTTCTTGGTATGATGGGGAAGGGCCCTTTCTTCAAGAAGATGATGGCCAACAGTTAAGAGTGGTGCCTGGCTCATAGTAAACCTTACATGTTGGACAAACTCTTTTAACCCACCACGCAATCCTACAAGATATGCTGAGTATCACCATTTGAAAGATGAGAAAACCAAGACACAAAGATATTAGGTAATTTGCCCAAGCTCCCACAACCAGCATGTTCTGCTGTCCTAGCCACCCCACCATTCCGACTCTGTGCCAGCCGCGGATGGCTGTGAATGCTGAGGTCCTGGAGCCCTTCACGTGCGGGAGCATCAGTGGACAGCAGACCCCTGGTTGAAGCCCATCAGGCTTTCAGGTGGCCATTCCTCTGCAGACCTGCCTTGCTGATAGTAAGTCCCAGGCAGATGATTGTCATGCTGGTTCAAAAGAAATTCTCCTCTTCCCAATGCTACGAAATCCCATAAAGAAACAAGTGTGGTAGAGAGCTTTTTTCTTTCCTTTAGTCAAGAGTTCAGATGCTCAGAAGACGATAATCACAGGAGGCATGCTATTTGACATATTTTGTTGTGACCAGGGAATTTCTAATAATAGATTTATTGATGGGGGAGGGGCTGTTTATTTCTCTGCCACAATTTTTTTTTTTATAAATATGGAACGCTTCACAAATTTGCGTGTCATCCTTGCGCAGGGGCCATGCTAATCTTCTCTGTATCGTTCCAATTTTAGTATATGTGCTGCCGAAGTGAGCACTGCCACACATTTTTTGAAAAGTGTTTGATTTGAAAAGTGATCTCCTCTGTGGCAACAGGCAGTCTGCCGGCAACGTGCCTAAAAGAGCCTGAGAGCCGCAGCCTCTGCGCCGTCTGCCCGGGTGCTGGCTGCACCTGCTCCTCTCTTCACTTCTCCTCCTCCCCAGTCAACTCCCCCCACATAACAGTGGAAGGCAGCAGAGTCTAACTTTACTTTACTTTTACTTTAACACTTTTAATTCTTCACAGTCCAACTAAAGATAGAACCTGCGTTAGCACAGTTGCTAATAGCTGGCTTGCTTTCAGACTCTTTCCCCAACAACGTTAGTGAGGACTTGTACTTCTGAAAAGCAAAGGCATTTCCATTGATTTGGTAGAATGGCAGATAACAAAAAAGAGCATTTGCTGTTTCACTTACATGTAGGAGCTATCCAGCTGGCAGCAGTTTTTGATGGCATTTTTCAGTAGATAGACACTTACTATCTGGTTTGAGCCTGTATCCCCATGTGTCAGAGCAGGGCCACAGGGTAGGCCTTGGGTGGGTGGGTTTTTTCCTTTAGGGAAAGGTAGGGGAGTTTTACACATTGGCAAATAGTGCGTTACTAGCACACAAAACACCAGCCGGTGGGACAGACCTCTTTGCAACCAGTGAGCTTTTGAAAACAAAGGTGGGTTTTTAAAAATCCATTTTTTTAAAGGACTTTATTTGATGATCCTTTTCTAGAACTCTCTCACCTTAATTTTTTTTTTTTTTTTTTATTGTTGGGGATTCATTGAGGGTACAATAAGCCAGGTTACACTGATTGCAATTGTTAGGTAAAGTCCCTCTTGCAATCATGTCTTGCCCCCATAAAGTGTGACACACACCAAGGCCCCACCCCCCTTCACCTTAATTTTTTAATCCAAATCATTCACATCACTGCATTGCATCAAGCAGATTGCATCCATTATAATCCTCCCCCCCAAAATTGACTAGTTAGTGATATATAAAAAGCACATCCTGCTTGCACGTGGGGGAGGACAAGTTGATGTTTTGGGGAGCTTAGAAACTATCTCCTGAGATTTAAACACATAGACAGTAAGTACCTCCTTGTAAGAAGGCTGCTGCTCCCAGAGCAGGGCCCATGTGTTTTCCGCAGATTTTTCCACTTTGCACCCTGGGCTTTCTTGGTCTTCATTTGGGTCACCTAATTTCTTAGTGACCCGCTAGCTAACATTTCCTTCTCATCTGATTTATGTGGGTACACATTCATTGTAACTTTCAGCGGGAGAGGGAAACACAAGGTTTGACCTTTTGTTGCAGAGCGGTCCCCTGGGGTCAGAGTTTCTTCTCCTCTTTTCGGCTTGTACCTCAGAACCCAAGGAACCCGAATTGCTCAGAGCTGGTGAGTAATAACAAGGAAAAGACTCTGGTGAAGTAAGTCTCCTTATTTTCCAGCAGTAAAGAAAGTCAACTTGCTTAATTATTCGTAGAAATGCTTCTCTTACAATCAGGGAAGGGCACTTTCTAGCCGTTTTCAGTCCCTCTGCGTGAGGAAACGCCTGAAGCAGGGGCAGGATTCTGCTCCGGCGGTGGCTGTCTGCAGACCCTAGAAGGAGACGGGCTTGTCTGAGAGAGGACAGTTTTATCTGAGCTCCCAGCCTTGAGAAACGAACTGCAGGTGTGTGGCCGGGGCAGGGGGAGGGTATGTTTTTTAATTCCAGAAAATCAAATATGATACACATCTTCACTTGAGTATACTTTAAACAAAGCAGGAGCCAGCCGCCCTCATGAATGGGGAAGAGGATTGGGTTGGAAGGTTGACCCTTCCCGGTGCGTGTGGGTGCCAAGGCCCTGGAGGCTGGTTCTGACTCAGCCAGGAATGCCCTCTGGGGGCTGTGATGTCATCGGACTTCACTGGGAGAAGAGCAAAAAGTGGACAAATGGCCTCCCTGTGTGGCCTTGAAGATAAAGTCAGTAACTTTTGTGAAAACGCATGTTTAGGCTCCTACTAAAGTAATTAGAAGGCACTGAAGAAATTTAGATTGTTCTCGACTACCTAGCTATGTGCTAGTTTTGGCTTTCTCCATTTTAGCTTCTTCCATAAATCAGTCATTGTTTTCACCCAGGCTGTTTATCTTCTGATGAGCTGTTTTCAGAGGCTTCACAGGGAGAAATTTTCTGAAAATCTTGGGCTTTGTTTATATAAAAACCTTTTCCTTTGAGGAGGTGGATAAATCAGTTCGAATAGCTATTGATATTTTTATATGCTATGTCCCCTTATACTGAGGGGGAAAGGTACCACTTTCATTTCACAGTCATACCAATGGTGTCTTTGGAGAACCTCTTGCTCCATTGACAATAATTTTGTATATATGTGGATTTCATCCATAGGTTTTATTTCCTACTTTATGGACTTTTTAATTTTACCTTTCCTCTTGCCCCTACGTTCAACTTCTACATAGTAACATTGACCAGTATGTTTTTATTGATGACAAATAATTTATCTTCAGTGTTCCTCATGACTTCTCTCTTTTCTTTTCCTTTCCACCCTTCACTCCTCCACCCCTCTACCCTCTTTCCCATAATATCATTAACATAGCAGCAGATATTTTTTGAGCAGAAATGGGAAGTAGTTCCACCTTGTAGGTCAACTATGATCACTTGGAATTGGAAGTGGCCGTGCAGAAGGACTTGGAGGCTGCATCTGAGTTCGGTGGGAAGTAGTGCTGTAGTCAATTAGTAATGTCTGCTGTGGGCTCAGCGTGGAGGTGGTTATATGAGTACTGTGTATTGCATTCCTGCATAGTAGGCCATTTTTCTTATGAATGAGAAAAAGATGTTTCCAAGAATTAATTGAAGGTGTTCCCACTTAATGTTGCTTCTGTTTCATGCTTTTAATTTTTTTTAATTCTGTACTTGGGTTTTTAAAAGTTGTTCTACAAACCTAATCTTATAGCCATGTAGAAGCATTATGAGTCCTGTTAGACAGGGTTAGCATCCCAGTGAGGCAAGGAACCTGTAAGGCTGTGGACTGTGTGTCTGGTCGTCCTTAAGGACACAGTAGGAGGGCATTTGCTTCCCTTCAAAGTAAGAAGCAGAAAAGCAGAGCTAATGCTGGATAGCCTGTCTTGAGTTCACATCTGCCAATCTTGGGCCCTTGTTGGCTTACTAGCAGAAGTGTTCTGCCTCTAGTTATAAGGAACACTGCCTTCTACCTTGTTTAGAGGGAAGGAATTCTTTCTCTGTATGATACATGACACAGCACAGTGCTCCAGACCCAGCAGCCGTCTCGGCATTATAACACCTGCACCCATGGTGGCAGCCATCTTTGTTAAATTTTTTCCCATTGCTACTGTGGGGGTATATGAAGGAAAGTGAGAAGCTGGGCCGAACTTCCTCTAGTGCTTTTAAAACTGATAGCCTGATTACCTTGGGGCCTGAGGGGTTGCAACAGAGGTGGTCCACTCAGGACAGAGAAACCTAGTGCAGAGCACAATCTGTAGGTTTATGCACTTGGCGACAGTCACATGCTCTGATGTTCTGGTGACAAATCAGCACTGAGCCTATTAACCTTGCTCCTCATGGGCCCTTCACCTCTGAGCCTGGGATGCTGTCAGGCTGGCCTGCAGGTGGTAATGCGGGGGCATATTGTTGAGTGCAATGAGATACTATGTGAGCATCCAGAAAGCCTTGGGCACAGCAGTCGTCACCTGGAGGCTAACTTATCCTGGGTGTTTAACATGTGTCTCCTAAGTAGGCGTGGGGTTACCTTCTACTGAGATTCCTAGGACCTGTCTGGAGATGACCAGGGACAAAACCCCCATTCCAGGCTGTGGCATCCTGAAGTATCTCAGGGATAATTGGCAGACCCTGAAAGGGAAGGAACTCTTTAACAGAGGCTCTTTAGAAAAGGCATAGACCGTCAGGACCAAGGTAAGATTTACTTGTGTAGATTTGACTGTGATAGGAGTAGAGCCTCTGATGGATATCTCTCAACCTGGTTCTTATTTATTCATGTGTTTGCTTTTCAGTTTTTTGAGGGAAACAAGATCCTTTGAGCTGCTCAGGAAAGACTCTTAAAGACATTGCTATTTGAACTGGTTGTAAGAGTTAAACATAGCCTAAGAGGTGAAGAGAAAGAAGGGGATAGGGCAGGAAGGGGAAGAATGAAGCCAGTGTGTCCCCACACTCAGTCCTTCAGCAAGTCCTGGAGACTGTGTGTCAGTGAGTTCCACATCCCACAGCTTTTCATGTCCTCTGTGGCCACCACCTTCATCGTTCATCTGCAGTAGTTTTACCCCATTCTCCCAGTTTCCACTCTTGCCTCCTTAAGGCCTCTTCTGTCCCCAGCACTCCCAGTGACTCTTCTATTGCTCCTCTGCTCCAAACCTCTGGGGATCCCCAGCTTGGAGTAAGGCCTGAGTGCCTGGAACTCCCCACCAGAGGCATCTGTCCAGCTTCAGTTTCCAGCATACCCTTCCCCAACCCCACCGGCCACTTGTTCTTTCTGGCTAAGTTCACTCCCACCTCAGGACCTTTGCACTTGGCTGTTTCTTCTGCCTTGAATGCTCTTCCCACAGATATTTTCAGGACGGCTCCCGCATTTTATTCAGTTCCCTGTCAGATCTCACCTGTTCAGAATGGACATCCACGATGACTCTATTTATTAATCTGTACCCACCTGTGATGAAGAAAGTGCCCCAGTGTCTCTGTTATTTATTAGATAACCATCATCACAGAAAAGTTCTAACAGTATCTTCTTATTCCAGAATGAAAGTATCTGGATCCCATAAGGTCTTTATAAAACACTGCTGCTCAAACAGGAGATCTTGTGTTGTTTTCCTTTCACTCTCCCTAGACCTCTCTGAAACTGCCTTGTAGATTTAGTTCGAAAAGAAACTGAATTCATGCAACAAGTATTTGCTGAGAGCTGCATATGTGTCAGGCACGGTTCTGGGCACCGAGAACCCCAAATCACTCCCCTCTGCACCATACACCCATTTGGTCCCAAGGAGACAAAAAACCAAATAAATCTCCAGTAAAATTCTGGGTTGTGACAGTGCTGTGAACAAAGACCAAGCCAGGAATGGGGAGGGAGCCGCTTGCTTCCTGACCTTGTACCATGTTTTCACAGAAGGATGATGCTGGGCAAGCTCTCCCTGGTTCCTTTCCTGCTGGAAGTGTGAAACCAGACAGAGGGAGGGGATGGAAGAATTCTCTGTTGGTTCATGTGACAAGGGCTATGTCTGATACCCACTTGGGAGCCCTCTCTTAGATGTGCCTGGAAGGTCAAGAAGTTGAATTCAGCCACATTTCTGGTAACTTGTGTTGTGTTCCCTCAGTCACAGAGCTTGCTGGCCACAGATAGAAAGTTGTATTAATAACTTATCCCCAGCTAAGAGACGGCTCACCTAACATGGCATCTGTTTCATGTGCAAACCCCCATGGGCAAGTCCAGATGCCATGAAAACAGGATCCTGGGTTTTCTTGGTTGTTTCAAAGGCTGTTCAGGATCCCTGACAATGTGTCTGTCAGCCTCTCCATTGGAAGAGTCTCTGCAAGACCCCTCACACACCGCGCTGCCCTTCCTGCCCCTCCTATTCCCCCTTCTGCCTTTCCCGTGGCCTGTTTCCACAGGGATTGTGCTTTTCCTCTGCTTCCTCTCAGCTGACATTCTTCCAGCTTGACAGTGAGGCTTGGGATACAAGGTGGCCTCACCTAGTGAGATCGGCCACTGGGCGTACTTGGACCTTGCTTCTCCCTAGGAACCACTTACTGAACAGAGACAGCCCTCTAGCACCTTCCACCACAGGAGAGAAGTGTGTGCTTTGGGCCCTCTATGTTTTCAGTCAGGTAAAATTAATAGTGAATTCGGGGACACGAGTTGTGCTGTCATCCTGAGTACAGTGCCATGTGGCTTCATAGCTCACAGCAACCTCAAACTCCTGGATTCCAGCAATTCTCTTGCCTCAGCCTCCCAAGTAACTGGGACTACAGTCGCTTGCCACAATGCCCGGCTATTTTTTTTTAGAAACAGGGTCTTGCTGTTGCTCAGGCTGGTCTCTAACTACTGAGCTGAAGCAATCCACCAGCCTCAGCTTCCCAGGGTGCTGGAATTAGAGGCATGAGCCACTGTGCTGGCCAATACCTCATCTTTTTACTATCTCCACAGGTTTGCCTTTTCCAGAATGTCACATACAATAGAACCTCCATAGTTGACCAGCTCCCTGCATTGATCACCTCCTTACATTGACCTCATTTTCACAGACCCAAAATGCACCATACGTACTGATCAGGACAGTAGGCCTAGTTCCTTATGTTGACCACCTGTGCATGGTGACCAGTCTGTTGCAGTCCCCTGGGTGACCCACTTACAGAGGTTTGACTAAAGTGGCAATCATGCAGTATGCAGCCTTTTCAGACTGGCTTCTTTCCCTGCGTAATAATGTATGTAAGAGTCCTCCATGTCTCTCAGTGATGGCACCAAAGAAACGGGCTTGATGGCTCATTTATATTTATCTCTGAGTAATACTCCATCTGTATATGTAGCACAGTTTGTTTACCCATTCACCTTTGGAAAGGCATCTTGGTTGCTTCCAAGTTTGGGCAGATATTTCAATTTAAGCTGCTATTAAGCATCCATGCACATGTTTTCTGTAGACATAAGTGTTTAATTAATTGAGGGAAATACCTAGGAGCACTACTGCTGGGTCACATGATAAAAGGATGCTTAGTTTTATAAGAAGCTGCCAGACTGCCTTCGGAAGGGTCATAGTACTTCATCAGCTGGTTTTGATTCCTAAGCCATGTTAATTTAGATGAGTCTAACTTTGCTAAAAAATACTTCAGAAATACACTGAATATTAATAATCCAAGACACTTTTCTCGCTGCACTTTTTTGTAGGACAAGCATCTTCCTCCTTCCTTCTGTGGTATCCCTGCTAAAGCTAAACCATCTCGGGGTACATTTCCTCCTTTCCCTGCTTTGTCTTCCCTTTTGCTTCCCATTTCTGCCCTTTCTCCAGCGAAAATCCAATTGGGACATAGGGGAATGGGCAAGAGCTGAGTCAGTAGGGAGGTCCCATCCCCATTTTCCCATAGAAGCCCTATTGTATCTCTGGGGTTCTTGTCTTTAAAATGCTTTGTTTTTGTTTCTTTGTTTAGACAAAGTCTCACTCTGACACCCTAGGTGGAGTACTGTGGCGTCATAGGTCACAGCAACCTTAAACTCTTAGGCTCAAGTGATCCTCCTGCCTTCCCAGTAGCTGGGACTACAGGCATGCACCACTATACCCAGCTAGTTTTTCTATTTTTAGTAGAAATGGGATCTCGCCTTTGCTCAGGCTGATCTGGAACTCCTGAGCTCAGGCTATCCACCTGCCTTGGCCTCCCAGAGTGCTAGGGTTACAGGTATGAGCCACCACACCCAGTCCTTTAAAATGCTTTAAATTGACACTGCTAAAAGGTACATGGTGCTCTCTGCTCTGAGACCCTGGGGGCCCTGTGCCTCAGTCCTTACTGGCTTTTCTCCAAGGTCAGCAAATGAGAGCGTGCCCATACGACTTGTGCATTTGGGCCATTCACTGAACAGCTTCACTACACATGGCCATAAGAACACACCCTGGCCTGAAGAGATGGGAAGGGGCCCTAAAACTGGGCAGCAGACCAAGAGAAAGTCAAGTGCAACCCCCTTGTGTGTTTTCTCTCTCTTGGGCGGCCTGCGTTTCTTTGGAACCCTATGATGATAAAACACCAGGAGTGGGTTTGGTTTGTGACTTGTCAGTCTTGTTACCTTATAAACAGGGTTCACATTGTGCAACCCAAATGCTTTGGGTTAATACAGATAAACAAGCAAGAACAGAGAGAAGAGATGACAGGGGAAAGGAGTGTTCCAGCTAAGATAGGGCAGGTCAGAGCACAGAGGTCCCATAGTGAGTGGCCCTATCAACTCATGTGACTATTGGTTTGGTCCATTTCCCCTGAGTTTTGGGTACTCTGCCCATAGACAATTGGAGACTGAATGACTTGTAGCTGAAGGGACTTATCCTGTTAGGGTCCAGAATTTCCCAACAGGGTGCACTATTAGCATCTTAAGTAGGACAAACTCCTGTGCATTACAGAAATTTAGCATCAGCAGCCCACCCATTAAATACCAGGAGTGCCACCCTGGTTGTTGTGATCATCAAAGAACAATCCCCACAGGTCCTCAGCTCCCCTTAGGGGGTGCTACAGGCAGTGACAGTCCCTGGGCTGGGGGGTGGTCTGATGAGCTCTCCCAGGAAAGGGCATAAATCCGAGCCCCACTCCTACACCTGCCCAGCAGCTGGAGCCTGTGCTTGTCACCAAGCCTTCCCCAGCTACACTGTCCTCGCCCCCTTCTCCTGCCCCTTGCTTCCGAAGCCCAGCACAGCTAGAGATTTCAGCTCCCTAGCATGATGTGGATTGAGAAATGTGGGGCTGTGAGAAATTAAGGGTGTTTCCCCCTTAACTCTTAAAAATTTGTAGTTCCAGTGATTTGTTTCCTCCTGGGTTTGACCTTGCTTTTTAGTCAGCTGCCCTTATCTAGTCAAATGAGTGCTTCTCAGGGGGTCAGTGGTGACTGGCATTGGTGCAGTCACCCCTCCCCTGGGCTCCACCTAGGCTGATGCTGCATTGATCAGGATCCTCCGAGTCACGCTGGTATTTATGTTGGCTCAAACCCCAGGCCTCACAGTGTCTTCTACAGGGTAGTTCAGGGGTGTCCTGGGTGTCGTGGAGCAGGGGGCAGGGATGAGTCTGTCATTGCCAAGCTATTCACATGGAGGAAATAGGGCACAGTTCAAGGATTGCTTACTTTTACCTCCTCCTTGCTTATACCCACTCAAGTGAGTGATGTCTACATATGGCCTTGACCAAACTGAGAGGTTAGGCCTGGCTATGCCTGCTGGCTTGGGGCCCACACAAGCAGAACCATTGCTGACCTGGGCCCAGAGGATGATAATTCCTGGGCCACCACAGGCCATGGCAGCTGAGATAGGGCCTGTGGGTCTTTAGGGATACAGCGGGGCTTGCAATAATCCTGTGGACTCTTCCAGAGGTGGTGTTGGGTTCCTGTACTTCCTGGCAGCTGGATGCTCTCTGCTGAGGTGGTTCACAGTGATGAGGGGCCTGGAGCACCTCAGGTTTGCCCAGTTTCTCTGTACCCTCAGAGCTTGGCCCTAGTAGAGCCTGTTGGTGATTCAGCAGCTGGGGAACTCCAGCCAGCCCCAGAGGGCTTGGTGATACTCACCCTGTTTTCCTGCAATTCCGGGAACTTGGATGGGGGCCCTCAGCCAGTAGTAGGCCCAGGGGTAAAGGAAGTTTGACTCAGTACCCAGCCCCTGCTCCAGGTCTCTGCTAAGGCTTTAACTGTGGAAGAGACAATTGCTACCTCCTAGCAAAGAAAGGTATGATGTAGATCTGCGCAGGGCCTTCCTCACCCCTCACATCCTGGTTAACTAACTGACTGTTGGCTAACAATGTTTTATCTCTGTATGCTTTCGCCTCTGCTTCATGTGAGGAGAACCTCTTCCAGGGGTCCTCAAACTACGGCCCGTGGGCCACATGAGGCAGTGTGATTGTATTTGTTCCCTTTTTGTTTTTTTACTTCAAAATAAGATATGTGCAGTGTGCATAGGAATTTGTTCATAGTTTGTTTTCTTTTAACTATAGTCCGGCTCTCCAAAGGTCTGAGGGACAGTGAATTGGCCCTCTGTTTAAAAAGTTTGAGGACCCCTGGAAAGACCGTAAGATCAGTGGGCAGCCTTGCTCTATACAGCTTTAAAGGAGTAAGGGTTTGGGGGAGAGTAGAAGTGTTTTTTTTTTTTATTGTTGGGGATTCATTGAGGGTACAATAAGCCAGGTTACACTGATTGCAATTGTTAGGTAAAGTCCCTCTTGCAATCATGTCTTGCCCCCATAAAGTGTGACACACACTAAAGCCCCATCCCCCTCCCTCCCTCCCTCTTTCTGTTCCCCCCCCATAACCATAATTGTCATTAATTGTCCTCATATCAAAATTGAGTACATAGGATTCATGCTTCTCCATTCTTGTGATGCTTTACTAAGAATAATGTCTTCCACTTCCATCCAGGTTAATACGAAGGATGTAAAGTCTTCATTTTTTTTAATGGCTGAATAGTATTCCATGGTAGAGTAGAAGTGTTTTAAGGGGCGGCACCTGGCTCCTCCTGAGAGGGTCTCTGAGGCCTTTTTATTTAGTTTATTTTTTTTTTTATTTTTTATTTTTTTTTGTAGAGACAGAGTCTCACTGTACCGCCCTCAGGTAGAGTGCCGTGGCGTCACACGGCTCACAGCAACCTCCAGCTCCTGGGCTTACGCGATTCTCTTGCCTCAGCCTCCCGAGCAGCGGGGACTACAGGCGCCCGCCACAACGCCCGGCTATTTTTTGTTGCAGTTTGGCCGGGGCTGGGTTTGAACCCGCCACCCTCAGCATATGGGGCTGGCGCCCTCCTCACTGAGCCATATTTAGTTTATTTTTTGCATGCTTTTCAAGATGTCGGGAAGAATGCATCGCCTTCTTTTGCAGCCACATCACTTCTCTGAAGCTGCAGTGTCAATCCTCAATACTTATTAGGACCTCAGCTCTAAAGAGCTCCAAGTATTTGCTGAATATTCTTGTTTGTCCCTTGAAGTAATCAGAGGTGGTAGGAAAGGAGGTCTGGGCTGAGAGAGGGAGAGACTGGGAAACTGTGGGTGACCTGAGTAGGCTCTACTTCCAGCCCGGTGCTGACAGGCATCAGGAGGTGCAGAGAGAGAGCCCTGCCTGCCGAGTGGTCAGGAAGCATCATGGAGGACTTGGGTAGAAATGAGGTCGGGCAGTGAGGCGAGTTCTCAATGCAGGAGGGAACGTTAGCAAATCCAGGAGACCCGGGCCAGATAGACACATTCAGATGGAAGAATGGGCTTGAATTGGCAGCGTTGGAAAGACCATGGGCATACCACTGAGCGTGTTTATTTCCACCATGTCTCCCAGCTAGAGTGGAAACTCCTTGTGGCAAGTGCTGCCTTTGCTTGAAGAGCCCCTGGACACACAGTGCTCAGGTAGTGCTCATCAGGCCGGGTGACCTGCCACTGTGAAGCCATATCGTGAGCTCTGCACTCCTTTCACTTCCTCCATCATCTTTTCCTCCCAAGAGTGTCAGGGCCAGGATTTGAACTCAAACCAGATGGCAAAGTCTATGCCATGGCAGACTGAATCCTTCTTAGAAAATGATAGAGGGTTGTGGGGCAGGTACCTGTCTGCTCATTTTTCCTGCCTCCCTGATCTTGAAGTTCATTCTGAATACTTAGCTTTTTCCCACTTTCAGATATATTTAGATAAATGTGGAAAGTTCCCATGCACTTTCAGGTAAAATGTCAGGGGTCAGGTCTCTTGAGAATCACTGGATGCAGGTCTTTGTTTTTGCATATAAGATTCAAGAAAAGCAACAGAATGAGTTTAAGGTGGGGAAAACAAAGTGTTTCAGGGGTTGTCTCATCAGGTGACCAAACAACTCAGGATCGACTTGTCAGGCCAGTCCAGCAGACGTTAACGCCAGGCTTTGGCTAAGGATGATGCTTCTTTCACTCCCCCATGGATGATTCTGTGTCCTAATGAGACTATTTAAATATCATCATTAAATAGAAGACACATGTTAACTTATTGTACGTCACTCAACCATGCTACACGTTTCTTTGTATCCCCTCCTTTACTCTGCAGACCCCCAGTGCAAGAGATGCATATCTTTATCTCCTTTATAGGAGCTAAACAAAGGTCAGGATCTGAGGGCATGAGTCCAAGGGGCCAAGATGAGGGGTCAGGGTGAGGAGCTGTTAGCAGAGAAAGGGGGCAGTGCCAGGCAGCTGGGGTCAGAGTACATTGAAAAGGGTATGGGAGGAATTTAGGTAGAAATGGGGTCTGGGGCCAGCTTATGGATTTAAAAATCTCTGCTTAAAACAAAAAAATCATTTATTGAGTACCTACTATTTATATAATAATGTGCTAATATATGTCAGGAAAACAAAGATGGAAAAACCATAATTCTACCCCCCAAATAAATAAATAAAATAAAATCTCTGCTTAGGACTTTGGACTGGTTCTATCTCTGCACTGGGCTCTGTAAGCAATGGGGAGCCCATGGGGAGTTTAGAAGACAGGGGTGATATGGTCCGGCAAGCTCACTCTGGCTGCAGGAGCAAAGGTTGTGTGTGTTGGGGGGCGGAGGGGGAGCTGGGAGCTGCTGGCAAGAAAAACCAGTTCAACAGCTATTGTGATGGCCCAGGGAGAGATGATGAGGCCTGAATTGGGGCAGCAGCAGTGGGGATTCAGGGGAATGGATAAGATGGGCTGTGTGGAGGCTGGGTGTGTGGGAGGGCTTGGCTTGGATGGGGCAGAGGAGAGGAAGGGGCTGAGAGTGACTGTTGTGGCTTTAGCCCCACCCAGGACCAAGGAGGAGGCAGGGAGGAGTAGAGGAGAGTGGTGGGCATTGGAGATGGTGTCTGGAGCATGGAGGCAGGAAAAGCACCCACAGGAACACAGGGTCAGTCTAGCGCCTT
Organism: Nycticebus coucang; assembly: GCF_027406575.1. Taxonomy (NCBI): domain Eukaryota; kingdom Metazoa; phylum Chordata; class Mammalia; order Primates; family Lorisidae; genus Nycticebus; species Nycticebus coucang. Next base: position 69,285,350 of record NC_069783.1, on the reverse strand, counting down.
GGTGGTCTGTAGCGCTGATGTCCGCAGCCCATGCTTGTCTGCCTTTTCTGTCGTATGAAAGATTCATTTTTCTCTGGTAGTGTGGCTATTATTACTGTCCCTGTGGCTTGGACATTTTAAGGATAAGTCACAGGTCTCAGGTTTTTTTTTTTTTTTCTTTTAATTTACTGAGGGTAGGAAGGTGCTCAATATGATTAATTAATGTAAGTAAATAGCAATTTTTAAAACCCTCAACATGTGCAGTATTTCAAAGCCGGTGCATGGAATATCAATGGCCTGCAGCCAAGCAACCCTGGGGCCTGAAGTCTTCTAGGTGAGCTCTGGAGGGAGAGGGCAGGGATGGGGATCTTGACCACCTCCTCCTTGTACTGAACTTACTGGGAGTTATGATGAAACAAGCCAAGGAGAAAAACCAAGTCGAAGCACCATCAATGGCCATGTTCAGTGGGTGCCCACAGTGGTCTCAGGACCATGTGGCCTCTGTTTTGTTTCGTTTTACTTAATGTTCGCAATAGTCTTATGAAGAGATGTTATCCTTAATTTACAAGTGAGGACACCAAGGCTCAACAAGGTTAGATGGTGGAGCCACGGTCTCACAGCTGAAGGGTGGCAGGGCCAGGATTTGAACTCAAACCAGATGGCAAAGTCTCTGCCATGGCAGACTGAATCCTTCTTAGAAAATGATAGAGGGTTGTGGGGCAGGTACCTGTCTGCTCATTTTTCCTGCCTCCCTGATCTTGAAGTTCATTCTGAATACTTAGCTTTTTCACACTTTCAGATATATTTAGATAGATGTGGAAAGTTCCCATGCACTTTCAGATAAAATTGGCTTATTTTCTGTGATGTCACAATCATGAAGTGGTGCCTTACACTTACCAAGTTGGAATTTGGTGTTTATGGCCACTCCAGAGGTCTCTAGGAAGGGCAGCTGGAGGTCCCAAGCTCATGGACCCTAATGCATTCCCTCATGGATTGTGACACTGGAATATATTGGCAGGCCAACGTGAAGGCTGTATTGCCGTTAGAAATGCAAAGTGCCCTGGTTAGGATCTCAGCTGTCTTCTGGAATATAAATACCTTTTTAAGCTGGAAGACAAAATTGTGATAAACCAAGCCCACACATGGAGACAGTGCATGTGCAGACTTCATTTGGCCCAATCCCAGTTCAAGGCAGGGGATCCATCTACAAGGGTTGGAACGAGGCCAGTGCTCTCCTGGACAGGTGCTTGAGAAAGATGAATAGCCTTGTATCTTCATAGGTGCCTGGAATTTAGAGGCTTGGCAGATCTTCTGGCCCAACTTCATCATTTAGGCAAAGACCCTAAGATTAAAAGAGGTGAAATGACTTACTAACAGTAACACCATTCATGGAAACCTTTGTCTCTGGGCTCCCCCGTTAGTTCTCCATAAGACTCTCTCCTTGGTTGGCAGGGTCCAACCTGAATTTTCAAAGCAATGTTTCAGAGGCTGGATGGTGACAGAAAGAGCCCTCTGCCCAAGTGATTTGTTCGTAAGTCATGGGTTTCTAAACTCCACTCCTTACCATTCCTATAGTTTTCCTGATCCCACGTGGCCAGTTCCTTCACACCTTTCTCATAGCTGTGCCTGACGTCCTCTGGGCCCAGGACACTGGCATTGCTGTGAGTAGGGGCAAATGTAAACTGTCACCTCTTCCTGGGAGGACAACTTGGTGTCTCTGAGGGCAGTCCTCTGACAGGGAAGCCATATGGCTGCCTCAGGCCCTGATACCCTCACCAGTGAGTGGGCAGTGCCAGGGGGCAGCTTTTGGAATCCAGGTCCTGCCAGCTTCCTTCGTGGCCCTTCTCTCCCTTTTCCTCCTTCTTAATCAGTTCTTACCTTGAAGCCAGCAGCTTCACCTGGCTATCAACCTCTTGGATTTAAAAATATTGGCAAAATCATACAATTTGGTAGTTTTTGCTATGCAGTTAAAATTCTGCCATGTTTGCAGATAAAATTGAAATGTCAGGGGCAGCGCCTGTGGCTCAAGGAGTAGGGCGCCGGTCCCATATGCTGGAGGTGGCAGGTTCAAACCTACCCCGGCCAAAAACCAAAAAAAAAAAAAAATATGTCTTAAAAAAAAAAAATTGAAATGTCAGGATGTAATTCATAAGGGGTAATGCCCCAAGCCTAAACTGGCCAGCCCTGTGTTCTCTGTGACCCACATGAGTGTCCCTGCAGAGCTGGGGCTTAACTGTGGGGTGCCCACCCTCAGGCCTCCCTCACTACTTCCTGAGTTCCGGGCCCTTCTTGTGAGCCCCCTGGCTCTGAGCATAGTAGGAGAGGAAGGAGGAAACTAGAATGCCTCCCCCAAATGCCCACACTCCCTTTTGCCCTACTCTCTAGCATAAGTCCCACCCTGAATTTGTTCTTCACCTGAAGGCCTTTCTCACCACCTCCTCTGAATACAGAGCATCCTTCAGCCAAAGGGACCTGCTGCAACCTCTCTCCGTCCTTTCCACACCTCCTTGACAACAAAACCTCACCCTCATCACTGAGAAAGACTGGCTTAGGGGCTCCCCAAAGAGAGGAGAGGGAGAGCACTTAATACTCTGGGGGCAACACCCAAACACTGAGAAGTAGCTAGCAGCCTGAAAGAAAGTAGTGGCTGCTGCAGAGGCGACAACAGGACATGGTCTGCCCTGCTGGGCTGGCCGGGGACCCAAACATGCTCCTTCAGGTCCAGGAGCCACAGCTGAGCATCCCCAGACAGGTGGTTGAGGACTGATGGTGTCCCACCCTGATGGCACAGCCTGGTCTCCATCCAGAAGGGCTAATCCCATGTCAAGTGAAGGGCTGGAGTGGGGGTGCCCTGCCCTGTGCCCTGGGGAGATGGGTGCCTGGCCTCTCTCAACATTATTTCCCCCTGGCACCTTGGTGGATGGGTTTCAGGAACTCACAAGATAAACAGGCTAGCCTCTCTTTTTGTCTGAGCCCCAAGCAGAATTATATACATGGCAACCCTTGTCCTTCAGGGCAGCCCTGAGTTCTCACTGTATATTGGGGGGGTGGGGGAACCATAAGGTTTTTCTTCAGTTGTGTGTGGCTTTCCCCTGACACCACCCCTTCTTTTCATTTTTCTTTTTGAAGTCCACCCTTGGGATTCCCCTCTTTGGAGCTATTGAAACAGAAATAGGATGCTGGAGGAGCAGCCTGTGAGGCGGGGGTTCCTCCCTCCCCACCCCCAGGGCCATGGTAGGCGAGGGCCAGCTTTGAAACTCAGGCCATGGAGCTGTGGCAACAGGTCACCCCACCACCCCCGAGCCAGTGCCCTGTGCATGTCACAGCGCTGGTCCATGTGGCTGTACTCTCCCTGTCTTTCCTTTGTTTCCTTTCTTTTCTTTTTTTTTTGAGACACAGTCTTACTTTGTCGCCCTCGGTAGAGTGCCATGGCATCATAGCTCACAGCAACCTCCAACTCTTAGGCTTAAGCGATTCTCCTGCCTCAGCCTCCCAAGTAGCTGGGACTACAGGCGCCCGCCACAACGCCTGGCTATTTTGTTGTTTTTGTTGTAATAGTTCATTGTTGTCTGGCAGGCCTGGGCTGGGTTCGAACCTGCCAGCCCCGTGTATGTGGCTGGCACCCTAGCCGCTGAGCTACAGGCACTGATCCATTTCCTTTGTTTTGATGAGCCAGCCAAAGCCACGCATTTCTGGAAGGCCTTCCCAGAAACCCAGCTTTCCAAGCACAGTCATGGGGCCGGAAGGCTGGGCCCCTGGTCTTTTGCAGGCAGAGTAGCTGGTGAGCCTGGACACACATACTTTTGTCCCTCAGCAGACTTTGCTCATGGGGAGGAAATTGGAGGCACTTGGAAGATCCCAAGAGGCAATGGATGTGGCCTCCAGAAGAGAGGGATCAAGCTTCACCTGCCGGGCCTGCTGAGTGTGCCGTGTGGACTCATTTGATTGTATCTGAACACACGGCCATCAATGTTTAGTGACCAGGACTGTCTTGTGGGATAGTGACCGAGCACTGTCTTGGGCATGAGAGTTGGACAGGTTTGAGTTTGAATTTGGCTGCCGGAACTTGGGCAAATTTCTTGACCTCTCTCAGCCTCAGTTTCCTCAGCTGTACAATCAGGCATTTCCACCTGCTGGGCAAGAAGGTAGGGAGGCTGGGAAGTGCCTCTGTCATGGGTTACCATGAGGATTGTCTAAGACTACACATGCAAAACCCTAGTGCTGTGCCTGGAACTAGTGCGTGCCCAGCAGTGGTGTACACCCACCTGGGGAGCAAGGGACATGACCCCTGTCTTCTTGGCCCAGGGCCCTCCTGGGGAGCCCACTAGGTAATAAAGGGTTCGTCTCTCATCTCAGGGCCTCCCTGTAAGCCATGCATGAAGCAGGACTACAGAGCAAAGCCTGGGGCATCCAGGAGTTGTTTTCCATGGGAATGTGAAGGTTTAGAAAGGGAGTATTCTTTTCCTGTGGTTCAATTAAAAACCCAGCATCTTTCATCTGTGGAGCATGGTGGTTTTGCAAACTTTAATTTATTCCCAAAACCTCTTTGTGAATTTGGCAGCTGCTGGCTCACAGGTGAGGAGCAGAGGGGGTGAAGTGACTTGCCCGCAGGCTGGGGCAGCAGGTGCCCGTCACACATCCTCATCTTCCTGGTGCCCGTCCGTGCTCTGTCTTTGATACAGCTGTGTGGTATCAGCCTTCTGGTCTAGGTTTTGCTGAAGCAGAGTTTCACGTGCAGCCCAGGAACTGTGCTGACTGTTCACCAGGACTGACAGGATGGGGAGCAGGGAACAAGGCGTGAAGAAAATTCATTAGTTCAGGGCCAATTCTTGACAGTCCAGTCATGCTTCCCTTTGAGAGGTATGCAAAGCATGGCCAGTGTCATCCTTTACATTATGGGTCACTGACTGGCCTTAGCCCAGAGTGGTTTGCAGTGGTGCCAGCAAAGTCAGAATGTGACAGTTCCCGAGCATGGTGTGCAACCACTAAGATTTTTCCTGGCTTGGGTAGGAGTGCCTTACTGTAATGTTTGGTGTGTGGATTACAGAGATACCCTTTTAAGTGTATCTGGAGGAATCCTAAGAGCCTTGTTTCTAAAATTAGCATCTGTTGGACAGCAAGAAAGAATTGCACAGGCAAGACGTGTGATTTTACTAATTTCTTCTCCCCATCCCCCCCTCCCTACCTCCAACTCCGGAACCAAATATCTCAACCAGATCTCTGGTTCAGGACTCCATGAAAGTCTTGGGGAAGTCCACACCAGCCCTCCAGTGAATGCAGTCAGAAATTCTTATGATATTTCTCATTTGAAAGGCCAAAAGGAAAGTTGTAAATATGATGATAGCTTTCTCTGTTCCAAGCATGGTTTTTCTTTGAGAGTCAAGACTTCTATGTCTCCACTTACAGAGCATTCAATCTTTTTTCTTCTCAGCTGCACATTGGAAGGATCAGAGTTGTCTTGAGCCACACATTAAATACACAAACACTAATGAAAGCTGATGAGCAAAAAAATAGGTTTGTGCATACTTTTCACGATATCTGATACCACAGATTAGCAAAAACAGTCCTCAAATAATCTGCATGCGGCCTGTGGGCTTCAGGTTGGACACCCCTGCAAGCTATAGGACAGGGAGCTTCCTGTTAAATGGGGAGTCACATCCGTCCTGTAACAGGTAGAGCTTTGCTTGTTTTCTGTGCCCACTTGATTCACCTCCTGTCTAGGCTAACCTGTAGGAGGCCCAGCCCCTTCACATGGCCACTGTGGCATCCTTTCGTGTTTCGTTTTTGGGAAGTCATTCTAGTTTAGTTCGTGCTGATTGCATAACTCATAAGAGGTTCCTTTTTCATCGGAAGTTTGCTACTCAGTTTCCAGAAACTTCCTTACTGTAAGTGAGGTCACCTAAGGTCATCTGGTGGCAGGGCATGGCCACATGACCTGTGTAATCACACAGAGCCCATGCTCACAAGGGCCCTAAGCTCAGGGTTTAATACTGTATAGTTGCGGTCTTGGAATTCTTGGAGTTTCATCTTTGAATCTGTGTCTTGTAAGCGAAGTCTGGCGAGGCCGTGGAGTGTGCAGCAGGGGACTGGGGGCTTGGAGCCTTGGTCTTCATGATCCTGCCTGCTGCTGTCTTCCTGCCTCCCCTGAGTGGGTTTCTGCCCCTGCCGTGGTCTGCCTGTGGTGGGGCCTGGACACAAGAAAGGCTGGGGTTAGGTGTGTGCTCCCCGTCACTTTCTGGGGCAGGGTATGGTGGCCGCTGGCAGCTCGATGGCATGTTCTGTGGGCAACTGATCGAGGTACCTCATGCATCCTGGAGGGTACAATACCCTTGGGATCACCCATCTTGGGTGGAGGCAGCCAGGCCCTAGGAAGAAGACTCGTTAGGTCACAGTACATTGGTCCAGCTGCTCACTAGAGAGAAAATCCCAGAGTTAGTGGGTCCCTTGCTCACTTTCACATTGGGGGTCCCCTTGCACTTCTGAGGGGCTGTACTTACTCTGTAAGTATCCCCGGGCCCAAAGGAAAGCAATGACATAAATAGTAAATAATAAAATGATGATATGCACAAGAATGTGAATATACCTAGTGTCACTGAAATGTACACTTAAAATGATAAAAATGGTAAGTTTGTTAAGTATATTTTCTTGCTATAAAGAATATATTTGTAAGGTGTTAAAAAAAAGAAAACCCACTATGATGGAGAGAGCCAATGTGGAAGGAAGGAAGAAACTTTATCATTTAGAACCTTTAATGGGCATGGTTTTCCAGCTTTTGAAACAAGGGATCCCAGTTTTCTCTCTGCACTGAGCCTCACAAGTGATCTAGTTGGGCCCCTCTGTTGACCACTTTGTGAAACTACCAAGCCTTTGCCTTTCAGAGGACCTGGCCTGGAATCCTCTATGACACTGATTGCTGAGCAGACTCTTACCTTTTCTCTCTTCTCCCCACCACAGGCATCGTGTTGACCATGTGCCAAGCCCTGGAGAACAGCACGTCCCCCCTGAGTGGTGAGTGCAGCTTGTGTATGGGGCCCAAGCTCTCCCCTGAAGAGCTCTTTCCGTGGCCTCCTGACCTTGGAGCCCATGCCCATCTCTCAGCCCTCTCTGCTCCCTCCTCATGGGTCAGGCAGGTCTTAACTGCAATCCCAAGTTGGGGCCATTCCTGCTCCCTCAGGGTCCTCCCCCTCCCCTGTCTCTCTCTCTCTCTTCAGCTGTTCAGGCAATTCATGTGGGCAAGTGCACTAGAAACAGGCCCACAGGACCTGACAACTCAGAACTATCCGTATTTTTCCAGCTCACATCATAGTTCATCTAAAGAAGAACCACATTCCTGAATCTCCTTGTTGAATTCTGCCTGACGATCTTTGTTTAGTTATTTTCTGGTTTATGTTTTGTTATTTACATAATAGTTCTTTTTTTTTTTTTTTTTTTTTTCATTTTAAAGATTCTAAATCAACATACTGGAGAGCCTTGGGAAGTGTAGGAGGCAAACTGCAGGTCCTAGCAGGCCGAAAGCCAGACTCTCCCCTGAGTCTCTTTCAGGTGACAAGTTGCAATGACAGCAAATGCTGATGCTGCAGGGGTACTCCTGGTCATTCCACTCGTCTTGCAAGTCTCATCCATTAATACATACAAGAAACTCTAAGAGACATTGTACCTGTTTCCTTAGGGCCCTGGTGTCGCTCTTGCCTAGGCCTTTGGGGTTTCCCAGGCCCTTCTGGGCTGACCTGATACATTCGTCCAGAAAACAACTGTCCTTCCTGCTTTAGTGACCAACCTCTGTCCCATCTTTCCTTTCTGACTTCCTCATGTGATACCGTCTCAGACATCAAGGAGTTGAGGTTTACTTTCCCTTTTCTCTTGTGATGTGTGGTCAGAAAGCCGCCGCTGAGCCTCCGCTGGTTGCACATTACCCTGTCACTGGCTGAGTGCCACTCTGTGGCCCAAGGTGGTACAAGGGAGCAGAGGCAGTGCCACAGCCCCTAATGTCCAGAGAGCCTAAGCCTCAAAGTCAGCTGCCCGTCTGTGGGGAAGGGAGGTGGCTGTCACCGGCCTCAGTGTTGCTTTCTGTTTGATGGGTCGCTTAGCTATAAAACTTGTGCCTCGGAGTCTTAGAGATTGATGAAATAGCTCTTTCCATTTTTACTTATCTGTGCCCTGCCCCATGAGACCCAGATGTGAATCCACAGAGGGCTGAGGCAAGAGACAAGTCCAAATGGTGGTAAGCTCGTTATAGTCACCCCTTCAAAGGCTTTGTGACCTGTCAACCTTGTTTGCTTAACTTTCTCTTCCTTTAGGGTTACCTTCCTGTCTCCTGGAAGACTGCTCAGGCCTTACCACCCCTCCCCACCTATGCTGTCCTCACCAGACAGGGCTGAAACCCTGCAGTGGGCACAGTTCAGACTGGGGATCAACTTACACCAGCCACTCTCCCTACCTGATGTTGGAGCGAGTGTCTGAGTGTGTCCGACTATCTGCTAACATCAAATTAAGAAATCTTCATCCACAGAAGGAGAGAAGTAATAGCAAACTTGATCCCTGAATACCCGTCATCCAGCTTTGATAATTGGCATCACTCTTTCATTTTTCTTTCATTTATTTCCCCCACCATTTTCATTTTTCCCTTTGCTGAAATATTTTAAAGTAAAGCACATTTGAGTCATAACAGTCAATATGTACATCTAACAGATAACTTTTAAAAACATAACCATAGCTCCATTACTACACTAACAAAGGCAATGGTAATTCTTTTGTGTTAGATCTTCAGATATTGACAGTAGATGCTGCTACACTTAATTTTGTGGTATTTCGTTTTCTTCTGACTTCATTTTAATGTTTTTATATGTTGCTTTCTACTTATTTCTTTCTGGTGAATGGTTTTCTTTTTTGCAGTTTTTGGCCGGGGCTGGGTTTGAACCCACCACCTCTGGCATATGGGGCTGGTGCCCTACTCCTTTGAGCCACAGGTGCTGCCCATGTGAACAGTTTCCATAAAACATAGTCATTTATGTGCTGGGTGACTTTCAGATCTGAGTGCCCCTAACTCCTTAAGCTCTGGTTGGGCTTATTCACTAAATCCCAGAAGCAAACCATCCAGGACTATGTTGAAACCATCCACACCATTTATGTAGACAAATGGGTGGATGGGTAATTTTAGGGAAAAAAACTGTAAGGGCTTTACCCATGACATAAATATGCAAGTCTTTTCATTCTGGGAGTTAGAGAGAATGAGAAAGGTATAATGGTTATAAGAGAAGTTTTGGTACATTTCTGAATGACAGCCCTGGAGCAGTGGGCGACAGGAATGCACAGGTGAAGCCCTGACATTTTAATGGAATAATGTGGAGAGAAAATTGCCAAGTCTATGTGCCAATCAGGGGAGGCATGGGGTCTTGAAAGACCATGGGGCAATGATCCCATGTGGCTTTCTTGTGCATTTCAAAAAAAAACAAGTTCCAAGTTCCTTCTTGGTGGGGTTTCTTTCTTAGATCCCCAAGTATGGAGGGCAGATAACGCCAGAGTCATAGGAAACTGGTCTTGTCAACAGTAAATGCCTCTCAGACATCTCCTTTGAATGGGACAGTGGAGGGTCTTAGGCTGGAGGTCAGGCATCCTGGGCGTTGGGCCCACTTGGCCTCAGTTTTTTCAAGTCCCTGGGCAAGTTGTTCATCTGGTTCCTGTTTGGATGCGTTTCCTCATCTATTGGACTTGAATCAGGAATGACCTGTAAGAGTTTTCACGTGACCTGTCTGAGAGATTGGCATCTCTGATAAGTTGGAGAGCTGTGCTGAGAAGGACATAAGCCTTCAGGCTTTTAGGAAGTACTGCAGTGACCAACTGGTGATGCCCACTGTGGCCCAGGGTAGGGCCGTGGTAGTGTTACTGCCACGTATTGGCTTCTCCAGCAACTAGATGCTATTTCACAGCAAGTTTGAACATTCTAGTTGCTGGAACTGTACCCGGGAGCAGGCCTTCTCTGCCTGGCCCTCAAGGAGCCCCCACACAGGTGAGAAGAAACATGAGAACCCACAACAAGACCACCGGACGATGGGGTGACCTCGGCTGACTGCCTAGTCAGTGCGCGATTTAGAAAGGAATTGCTGTGGGAGAGAAATCAATAATCTGGGGGTTAAGACAGTATTTTTAATCTGGTTGGTGTCCATTTGTAGAGAAGACAGAAAAACATCAGCTGGAGGCGGGACGAGGGTGGCAGCACCTATGGCTTCAGAACATGTCACACCCTCCCAAGGAAGGAATTACGACCTATCTTCAAAAGGCACTTGTTAATGCCCCTTAAAAGGGACAGAGTACACCCAGGTTAAGAAGTTGTTGGGTGGCTGCTTGCTTAACCCTCAGAAATGTTGCAAAGTTCCCAGCCCGCCCATCTGGTTTTCATATTTTCATGAGACTCACTCTAAAGACTGAGGGGGTGTGGTCAGGGCCTTGCTCAGACGCCCAGGAGCCAGGCTCCAGGCTGCCCTCTGCTATCTGCCTTGCTTGATCTGGGTACCCAGGGCATCTTTAAACCGCCGAACTTCGGCTCCTTCCTCTTGCCTGTGTCTGATGGCATTCACCTAGAATTGGGGCATGTTTTGAAGGCTTGCTTCATTTAGTGTCTGGGAGACTTTTCAGAGGTGGTGATGAAAGAACATGGAAATTTTACAGTGGGGTTATTCATGGAAAATGTCACCATTATCATCTGACTTGGGGAGAAGAAGACGGTCAGATTTGATGGGGTCCCTGGCGGTGAGTTTGGGCTGGGGGTGCACAAAGCAGATGATGGTGAAAAGTCTTTTAAGCCTTTACTTGTTTGGAAAACAGGTAGGACGTGGGTCACCCAGCAAGTACAGGATCTGGTATTTCTCTGTCACCTAACAAAAGCTTTTCAGAACTGCAAACTGCTTCCCCATTCCATTGTCTAGAGTTTTCCCACGTGGAGCTGAAGTCATTCTAAAATTAGAAGGCTCACGTGTTCTACCCAGGTACATGCTTCACCTGCTCCAGATATGTGTCTATAACAGGAGAGACTTGATGTGCCTTCGTTTGGGGATAAAACCACCTACACCTGTGTGTGCTTGCTTTAGCGACTGCTTAGAAAAGCATTAGGACAGAATGAGAGACTCTTCCTTTCCCCTTCAGGATTTATCCTTGTCATCCACTTGCTCATTTCACATTCTACTTTTTGCAAAGGAACTTGTGCTAGGTCAGTTGCTTTTCGTGCAAAGGCTGCTCAGTGCTCAGGGTAGTAGACAGAACACAGGATATGGAATCAAGAATCATAACTCTGACTCTGACTGAGAGACATTAACAGAGTTGTTAAATCTTCCTGAACCTCATTTCTCCCATCAATTAGATGAAAGAGTGGGATTAAGTTAGTGTCTTTTCTAACTGTGAGTTTCAAAACCACTTTAATGGGTTATGACTAACATTTTTAAAATATGAAATTGAGTAGCTTAGAATAGAAAATTTCAGAGTGCCTTACATGGAGGAAGGGCAGGTACCATTTCGTGGTTCTCTTGTTTTAGTTATTAATAGATTTGTGTAGTGGCATTCTGCACCATTTTACTTGCATAAATCATGTCCATACCGCATCCTCTATTTGCAGAACTTAGATGCTTACAGAGTAAGTACCATAATCTTTCCAGACCTGTACCTTCCCCCACACACAAATGCCCCTCCTCTTTTATAGTTGTCTGGTCCACCCCTAATTTGACAGCAATCCTTTTATTGTATTCACCTTCATCAAGTCTTTCCAGAATACTCAGCTTATAGAAACAACACCTCTTTCCTTAATGCACAGATATTTTGTTAATTTGCATAATATGTAATTAAATTACGTAAACGCAATAATGAGTTCAACTGACATAAACAAGTTTGGGAACAAATACAAATGACCTCTTGGTAAATACACAGCTTAGCTGGTAAGAACAGACATAGGCTGGTAAACTAGAGTAGCCAACTAACTGAGCTTTTGCATGCTGAGGGCATTGGTGTATGCTTTAGCAAGGAATGGAGAGTATGGGGCTGGGGAAATCAGGGTCTTGGTTTAAGTAGACCTCAGGTAAGAGAGCCTCTCCCGTCTTTGGGATAAACAAGGCAAATGACAAAACTTGATTCTAAAAATCTAAGCCGATAGAAGGCTGAATATTCTTCTACTTTTAGTTTTAAATACTTATTTGACACACATTTAGGTACTCCCTCATACCAGGTGTTGTGTTCAGCCTTGAGGTCCACGTGAGAATTAAACATGAGCCCGCCCATCAGAGGGCATCAGCTTGGGCAGATAATGGTGATTTTTGACAACTCAAAGGTCAATTAGAAACATAGACAAAGCCATGATTTACCATGATGGATTTCTTTGAAGAAAACAGCACCCCTGCCATGTTCAGACTTCCATTTTTAATCTGAGTTCCAAACTGCGTACTTTACATTCTCTTTGTTAAATTGCTTCTTGCTCGGTTTTAAATTGCTTTCTTGCTGGGTCAGTGTTCTGATTAATCACTCTTCTGGGCTGTGGCTGATATCTGTGAAGCTGGCAAAGAGGATAATTCTGGCAGGTACCTTGTGTCGTAAGAACAGAACCTGACAGCACATCAGCCTAGATACTGGGAGGTTGCTTGTAAGGAGTCAGCCCTCAGAGAATCCAAGGATATGCTGCCCAGCCAGGCCCCAAGCAGTGCCAGAGTCAGTGAAACTGCAGGGGTCTCAGCTACAGCAGTTTGTGGCTATTTACTCTGTGCCCATCATCAGGATAATTCTAATAGCAACTAATTCCATTGCTGTGCCTCTTAGCTCACAGTCTCTAGGGAATAGGATTAGATTGTCTCTCTTTTTTTGGCAAAATGGCCACTTAGCAGCTGTGGTTGATCTGGGAAGGGAAGGCTGCAGGTAAAGGAGGTGCCAGAGGGTGGCATAGGCCTCGGACAAGGCAGATTTCCTCGTTAAACATGGAGGAAACAAATATTTAGTGAGCACTTATTATATGCCAGGCCCTGATCAAAACAAAGGCCCTATTCTCAAGGACCTTATACGTACACTTCCCTGGAAAAGATAGGCGTAATATGATATCTTAAACTATCAGATTGGCTTTTTTTAAGAATGGTGATACTGAACACTGCTGTGGGTGACATGCCACAGCTCACATACATTGCTAACAGGTGTGGATATTGGCATAGCCTTTCCAAAAAATAGCTCGGCATTGATAGTGAACTTAATTCCATTGTATTAGTAAGAAAGAATTTTACAACTGTGAATGCCCTGTGACCCAACAATTGAACTTTGAGGAATCTGTTTTACAAAAATAATCAGAAATGAAGTTCCTATCCATTATACTGAAAAGGAGCCAATTTAAATGTCAGCAAGAAGAAGATAGTCATGGAACAAGTAGGCTACTATGTGCCCTTTAAAATCATGTTGATGAGGAATGTTGAAGGATAAGGGGAAATGCATATGATATATACAGAGAAAAAGTAGGATATTAAATTGAATATATGTGTGTAACTCGAATCTGTAGGCTATACACACAGATGCAAAAATACAGGGCAAATATAGTGTTAACATTAAATTTCTTTGGTTAATGAGGACATAAGTGATTTTTGTTTGCTTCAGACTTTCCTGTTTTTCCACAGTATTGACAAAGAAAGAAGAGGCAGTGAATGGCTTTTTGCTGCCCTGCAGGTATGGCAGCCAGCATGCCCTGCATGCATCTGTCACAGAGGTTCAGGCCGTACTGCTGTTTCTGGAACACAGAGTCCTGCCACACTGGCCTCATGTGAGAGCCGCCCTAATTCCTGCAGTGTGGTACCCAGGCCTCGCTCCCCTGCACAGCAGCCTCCCAGGGACCTCACTGTCGGGATAGATTGTTCCCAGCACTTACCAGTTCACCTCAGAGTTCAGGGGATGCTCATTCCAACTCTTCTTCGCATGATCCACTTTGCAGAAATTTCAAGTACTTGATACCTTTAGGTGTCAACAGAGAAGTTGGGCCTTTCTCTCTCAAATATGAAGACTCTGAAACTAGACAGTTTGAGTCAAATTCCACCTCTCCCGTTTAGTAGCTGTTCAACCTTGGGAAAGTTACTCAACCTCTCTGTGCCTTGGCTTATCTGTAAAAATGGGAATAATAATACCTACTCATAGGGTGGATGTGAGGATTGAGAACTTACTATTAATGTGTATAAAGCACTTGAAACTATACAGTGTCCCCAAAGTCACTACACATAAGGAAAATGGGAAATTGTGGCTAAAAATGTACCTTTGTTTATAAAATGGTCATTAAAAATTTTTTTAAATATTTACAAAATATTCTCTATCACTAGAGAATAGACAGTGCTACTGTCACTACTCTTACTATCATTACTGGGTGACCTATATATTGTAAAGCAAAACCTGTGTCTTTAAGGTGCTAGTTACCACCCAGAGTTAACCCCTAAGCCAATGGTTCTCACACTTCAGTGAATATAGCTGTCAACCTCCAGATTCCTGGGCCCCAGCACATGCAACCCAGAAATCTGCATTTTTAGTCCTCAACCACATTTGTTGGAGCTCAGTAGGAAGATGAGGCTGAATGGCACATGTCCTTGTAAACTGAGATGCTGTCACCATGAGGTCCCCTCTTCACAGTGCAGGATCCAGGAGTCTGAAGTGTGAGTGCTCCAGGGCTGACTTCTAGCACTCACCTAGGATCTTGGTAAAGAGAAGTCAAAAACTTCAGAACTTGGGTCATCACTTCAGACATCCTCTTTCTCACCAGCCTTGTTGTGATGAAATGATGAACACAGTGGTTTGGGGGTAAAACATCAGCTTTGTTTTCCAAGAGCACAAGCCAGAACCCCTGGCTCTGAGTTTGAAGATCAGCCTGGAGCATCTGGGTATTTACTGGGGAAGAGACTTCCAGCTGCTCTACTCCAGCCGGGCTCATATGTCCAGTTAGCAGACTCTGCAACTGTTTGTTTTGCAGATTCATTCTGCATCTCCCTTCTTAGTTTCCTGTCTTGAAAGGCCCAATTCCCTTATCAGATTGTGAAATAGAACACAATTTCACACATTTGGCCATTTTAAGACCACGTTGCCTTGACTAAAATACTTCCTAAATACCGAAACACAGGGGAAAATGGATAAGATGAGCTTGACTGGAGGGCCTCAACTCTACTTTCACGCTGGTCTGACTTAGCCTGAGTTTTCTCTTCCCATTTGTCACTTAGCAGCTTGACAAGGAATCCCTCTTTCTGAGTCTTTTTCACCTTGATTTTGGGAAGTTTGGAATCTAAACTCCCTGCCTTGCATAGAAGGTCTAGGGAGATATTTCTGAGATCTTGAAAGTGGAAGATAATTATATATTGCATGAAATCTGCCACAAATCCATCTTCCTGGTGTTCTGAGGGATGACAAATAGAAATATATGTTATGAATCACATAACAGCCCCTGGGAAACTCTATAAAGTTGTTTCTAGCACGCTTTCCGCCTGGTATCCTACTGTTAGTAAAGAAACCCAGCCCAACATGATAAAGGCTCCAGAAACCTAGATGCACACCTGACAAAATGATCACCAGATGGTAGTTGTCACTATGGGCAGTTTCCCAACTATTTAACCCTTGATCGGTACTTCCCAACCTTTTTCAGAATAAACTTACATTTTTAACATCAAAAGTGTGTCAGGCCCCATAGGTAGTAGTTGTGCCTTTAGTATTAAATTATATTACATATTAAATGAATTAATATATATAATGGTCAAAAGCTGTTAGGAGAACCCAGAAACACTTTTAAATGAATTGTATTTTATCAATCACAATAAAATTCATGCAAGAATATTATGAACTAACACAGAGCACTCACTATATGCTGGGTGCTGTTTCATATATACCTATTTAATTCTTACAACAACTCTAAGAAGAAGGTCCTATTATTAGTTCCATCTTAAAATTGGCAACATTGAGGCCCAGAGAAGTTAAATCACTTGCCCAAGGTCACATAATTTGAAAGTGACGGAGCTGGGATCTGAGCCTGGGTAACTGGCTGAAGAGCGATAAGCATTTCATCACCATGCTTTAAAAACTCACTCAGAGATGCACAGATCTCTCACTGAGACCACAGATAATATTTGAGGGGAGATTTATACTCTGCATTAAGTAACTCTGCAACTCTTTCTTCCCCTTCTCCAAGACAGATTGGAAACTACTTTCTTGGATTTTTAATCCTCCATTTCATTAAAAATTCAACATACATCTTAAAGTATGTGTGTATAATCGCACATGTGTATGTGCGCATGTAAGTGTACACAGAAGCTTTTATTGATCTTATCACTTATTAATCCTATGGGTAGAGTGCTGTGGCATTCTACCAGGGTAACAACTTGAGACTCTGTCTTGAAAAAAAAAAAAAAATATATATATATATATATATAAAATATGTATGTATAAAGAACTATTCCACAGTTTTGTGACTTTGTTCTGAGTATCTAAATTCTTTTAAGTGTTTCTGCACTACTATGGTCACAGATAAGTGTTTGCTAAAAGATTCTTTTCCTAAACCTATTTAAGATGACTGTGTTGATAGGCTTAATGAAGCACAAGAACTTACAGGACTCCGAAGTCACAAAGTCAGTGGGGATGAATCACAGATCTCCTACTCTTTAGCTTTACTATGTGCGCAGTGTTCCCAGCTGCTAGCCTCCTTACATAGGTAGCCAGTGGACATGGTCTCTAGGTTAGAGTTTCACTTTACTTGATTTCCACTTCTCATTAGCAGGTGAGAGAATTACACCTTTTTCATTACTTGACTTTGGCTTGATGAAAAGTTACCTAAAAATAAAAGTCATAAGAATTTGCTGACAGAGTGGTTAAAGTGTGGAGCCAGAGGGCCTGGGTCCGGATCCTAACTGTGCTGCCCCTTGGGGACTATGACCTTAGGTGAGTTCCTTAGCTCCTATATGCCTCAATTCCTCCATCTGGAAAGTGGAGATAACAATGGAACCCCCTCTCCCGGGGTAGTCATGAGAATTAAATGAGATGATGTAAATAAAGTGCTTAGGACAAGGCCAGGTAAGTCCCATGTAAGTATTTGCTACATAAATTTTTTTGTTTAGACTTACAAAGATAGAAAGAGAGAAAATAACAGCATATGTGTAAGAAGTATCTGAAATACCAAGATGGCCACAGTCAGTTGGTGGCAGAGATGTGGTTCAAGTTGTAAAGGACATTGACGGGGTAAATCGCATAACTCAGTGCTAAGGAGTGCCCCTTGATGCTTAAAGAATGGGGAAGCATCACTTTGCCTATTGGGAAGCAGCACTGTGGAACCTGCTATTCCAGTAGATGCTAAAAAATAAACCTGTGCTTTAGAATTACGGTACCCAACATAGAGGGACACAGTTTACACCCTCAGTGGTCTTTCTTTTTAAGTTGTGGGTTTATGGCTTTGTTTTGTTTTAAAAGATAAGGTCTCATTCTGTTGCCCAGGCTAGAGTACAGTGGTGTGGGGGTAACTGGGACCACAGGCACGTGCCGTAACAACTGCCTTCCCTGTGGGAGATGTGGGGTGTTGCACCCTACTTATTCTAAGAAGCAAGATTCAGGAGGAACTGAGAGAAATTGAAGGGAACTACCAGGGATGTTCAGTGAAAAGGCTGATGGCCAAAGAAGTGGAGACACAGGGAGGGATGACAGATCTCAGCTCCCTAGCCAGCAAGGGGCACCTGTGAGCACAGAGGTGGAAACAGCATGACCACTCCATTGTTTGAAATACAAATGGGTTGTTCTCACTTTGTGTGCAGGGACACGTTGATGGTCACAGGTGGTGACTGTTCATAGCAGTTTATGTGGGAAAAATTCTCTCCTCATTTCCCTTTTGATGCTAATGCTGTAAGAATTGAAGTGGGAGAACAGGTTAGAAATGTACGAACATGGAAAAATAACTAGATCCCTAAACAGAGAGTATTCCTAATTAAGGAACTAGAGCTATTTGGGATTAAATTCTTAACCATCCAAGGAATAATGTGGGAAAAAAATCGTGTCTTTTCAAATAGCCGAGCATTGTGGCAGGCATCTGTGGTCCCAGCTACTTGGGAGGCTGAGGCAAAAGAATCACTTAAGCCCAAGAGTTTGAGGTTGCTGTGAGCTGTGATGCCATGACACTCTACCGAGGGCAACATAATAAGACTCTGTCTCCAAAAAAAAAAAAATCATACCTTTTCTAAAAAAGAAAAGGTTCTTTGGTCTGCTAGAGAAAAAGGATGATACTATACAGAAGGGCTCTTTGGGCCAATTTAAATTGACTTGCTTTTTAAGTTGTGGGTTTATGGTTTTATTTGTTTTGTTTTAAGAGATGAGGTCTCATTCTGTTGCCCAGGCTAGTGGTGTGAGGGTAGCTGGGACTACAGGCATGTGCCACAACGCTTTTTGTTGGCCGAGATGGTCTCAAACTCCTGACCTCATCCTCCCAAAGGGCTATATTACAGGCATGAGCCGCTATGACTGGTCTCTTTCTAAGTATTTTTATGACTGAGCAGGAGGGCTTACTGAGGGCTATACTGGACATTAGAAATGATCAAGGGACAGTCAAAGCCCTCAGGTGCTTTTAAGTCAAGAGATGAGGAGTAGAAGTGCAAACCATTATCCAAGTTAAATGACCACCAGAGTTCCAAACAAATTGGTGTTAGGCAGGGCTGGGTGCAAGCTGTGCTCTGCCTGAGGGCGCCAAAGAAGGCTGCCTAAAGGAGCAATTTCTTTTCTTCTTCTTTTTTGCTAGCAAATAGCACTTTAAATTGTTTTTAATTTTTTAATTGAAAAATAAAAATCTAATCTTTACTCAAATATGTATACATTGAGGAATGGCTAAATTGAGCTAATTGGCATGCATTTTCACAATCTTAACCAGGCATCCTCAAACTTTTTCAACAGGGGGCCAATTCACTGTCCCTCAGACCATTGGAGGGCTGGACTATAGTTTTAAAAAAAAAAAACTATGAACAAATTCCTATGCACACTGCACATATCTTGTTTTGAAGTAAAAAAACGGGAACAAATACAATTCATACCGCCTTATGTGGCCCACGGGCCGTAGTTTGAGGACCCCTGCTTAAGGCCGTCATCTCTCACCATCTACAAAAATCAACACAAATTGATAAAAGACTTAAATGTAAATGTAAGACATGAAACTGCTAGGAAAAAACAAAGCAGAAACCTTATAATATTGGTCTGGGCAATGACTTTTTGCATATGACCTCAAAAGCAAAAATACACGAATAGGATTACATCAAACTGAAAAGCTTATTACAAGCAAGGAGACAAATCAACAGAATGCAGACACAACCTACGGGATGGGACAATGTACCTGCTGGCCTTCTGTCTGGTAAGGGGCTACATGGAAGCCTACATGTAAGGAACTCACATAACTCATTGCGAGTATGCCCGTGGTGGGCTTACTAGAAGGATAGAGAGCCCCCTTTGACTTAGGATACAGTCGAGGTGGCATCAGACAGCCTGTTTTACTAGGGAAGGAGCTTAGCTGAGCATCCCTTACTGGTGAAAATGATCAGCTGTGGTAGACAGTGCTGGTACTACAGGACTGTCCTAACAGTTGGCTCTTGTAAAAAGTAGTACTGATTAAGCCGAAGGAATTCTCCAAAGTTGAATTAGCCCCTGAACCAGGACATTGTTGGGGGAGAGGACATTGACAATATCAACATTTTAAAGTATCGGTGTGTTTTTATTGGTGTTCAGAGACAATTCAAAATCTGGCCCAGGGAGAATGCTCAGTTAATATTTAAGAGAAAGAGTTTCTATGCTCAGGCCACTTAGCATGTGTATCCTCCTTGAAAAGAATTTGTCTCTAGAATTCTCTGGCAGCTCTGTCTAGAACTCCACTGTCCAATATAGTAGCTACACATGGCCGTGAAGCACTTGCCATGTGGCTAGTACAAATTGTGTCTCTGTACTTGTGAGAATGCCTCATGTGGAGAACAACTTGACCTTTAAGATCCAGGTCACGCATCTCCTCCTTCAGAAAGCTTCCCTGACCCCCTTTGGGCAAAAGTACTTGTCCTTCTTCTGTCTATCCCCTTGTTTTTGAAATATTTGGTTTTTTTCCTGCTGTCCCCTCTCTGACAGCTTCTTGAGGATAAGGGACTGTGTCTTGTTCATCTCTATATAAGATGAACCTCTAGTGCAATGTTTTTCAATCTTTTTTTATCTCACAGCACACTTGAACCTATAGTTAAACTTCCATGGCACACTTAAATTATGTTGATCAAAAAAAAAGTAAAAAAATACACTTACTATGCTTTGAACTTCTTTTGAAAATAATTTAGGCTCAGTGCCTGTAGCCACATACACTAGAGCTGGGGGTTAAAACCCAGCCCAGGCCTGCCAAACAACAATGACAACTACAACAAAAAAATAGCCAGGTGTTGTGGCGGGCGCCTGTAATCCCAGCTACTTGGGAGACGGAGGCAAGAGAATCGCTTAAGCCTAAGAGTTGGAGGTCGCTGTGAGCTGTGATGCTACAGCACTCTACTGAGAGCAACATAATGAGACTCTGTCTAAAAAATAATAATAATAATTTAATGGATGATCTTTAAAAATGTTTGCAGCACACCTAAGATCCTCTCATGGCACACCAGTTAAAATCACTGCTCTAGCGCAATGCCTGACATGAGATAGTTGAGAGAATAAATGAATAGTTGCTCTCTATAGCTCACCAATTTTTTTATAAAGATATGAGGCACAGAAAGTTAATGTGTTGGGCTTACTTCTGAAAGTGAGAGCCACAGGCTGTTGGTAGAAGAATCACCTAGAATGCTTGTAAAAATTCAGATTCCTAGGAGTCACTGTAGACCAGCAGGTTCGGTCAGAAGATGTTAGGTTATGCTGCAGTAAAAACATGTCCTTGGTTTAATAGCGAGTTTTACTCTTATTCAGTGTCCACTGTGCCCTGGGTGACACTGCAGAGAAACTGATAGTTCAAATCAGACATCCTTATCAGCAAGTGGGTGTGAGGACTAGAACCAGAATGGGATGCTCCCACTCAGATATGTGTCACTTTTCAATGCTTCTATTTCAGTGTCTGAAGTAACTCACACAGCCAGGCCTAAGGGCGCAGGGAAGACCAAGCTTTCTGTGTACTAGAAGTAGAGACAAGCATATGTCAGTAAGCACTAAGAACGTCTGCTGAATAAGCCAAACGCAAACCTGAGGTGGGGCCTGGACATTTACACTTTTATCTCCCTTGGTGATTCATACTCACCCTAACTTTGAGCACCACTGGGTAGGTGCTCAAAGGAGTTGAGGAGTCCTCAACCTTGGCTTCACATTAGAATTACCCAGGGAGTTTTAAAAACACCAATACCTTGGCTCCATCCGTCCCAGAGACTCTAAAGTACATGGTCTGGGGGTGGAGTCCAGGCCTCAATAATTTGTATGACTCCCCAGGGATTCTGCTATGGCTAAAGGTAAAAACCCTGGGTGTGAAGAAAAAGAGGATCCTTAAATCCTGACTCTAATACACACCGAGTCTTGCTTTGAATAATTGTTGATGCCAGTGAAGATCAAGTGAACATGAGAGTATTTGTCAACTACAGTGTGGAACAAATACGTGGCATCAGCCATTATCCATTGGCAGGTGTGGGCTTTACCCAGCTGGATCTGTGAAGCTGTCATGTACTCAGGATGTGATCTCCCTCCCCCATGCAAGCCAGGGGAGCAGGGCGGCATCCACCACACCTTCATACCTGCCTTGTCCTCCCTCTCCGCCCCTCCACTTGTCCTGGTGATGAAAGGGAAAAAAGAGAAGAAAAATTCCTTCCTTGTCTTTTTTTGTTTTCTTCCCTTTCTCCACCCTAATCCAAAATCCTTAACTTAGAGCTTTTATCCTGCCATCCTCTCTCCCAGCCGTGGTTCTTAACTTTCATTCAACCTGAGATGTGCCTCACACCTCTCTGCAACCCAGTGTCCGGTCGCTTCTCATGGCCTTTTCCCCACCTGACACCCTAGTCCCATGCCAGGAAAGGCAGCTTGTGCTCTAGCCCCAGGGGAGCCTGGTGCCTGCTTGCTGGTGGCTGGAGCAGCACAGGGAATCCATATTCTCAGAAAACCTGTACCCAACGCGTTGTTCATAGTAGTGCTATTAAGGATGGCAGATGAGGCAGGGTGCTGTTGGAGAGGTAAGGTGTGCAGCAGGAAGATCAGCTCTGGGGGGCTGGTGTAGCATTCTCACCCACTCTTTATAATACTCCATTTCCTTTGGATTCTGAGATCTCATCAGCTGATTGCAAACAAGTTTTTGAAATGCTACCATTCTGTATGCTGGAAATCGTACCGAAAGTCTGTCGTTGTTTTTTTTTTTTTCTTTATAAAAATTCCATGTCCGCTTTCTTTCATTGGCAAAGCTGGCTTAATACTGAAATAAGCTGTTTTTAATTATTTTTCCTCTTGAGTCTAACAATTTTCAAGGTAGAACAATGCAAGGCAACCTCACAGTACCTAACTGTAACATCTTTTATGAAAATGCAGATTGGTGTGTTTAATATGAGTTGACTTTAAAAATGAGGGAAAGAATGCTTCGGCCATGATGATATAGGTCCTTCAAAATGATTATTACCAGTCAAACTCAGCTGATATGGCCGAGGTTCTTGACAGCGCAGGTGTTATATCAAGCAGCAGATTTCAGGTCACCATAGCCTTCAGAAGCTGGTGGACACTTTCTCTTATGCTACCCACCAGCCTGAGCCTTCTTTCCATAGCTGGTTCTTAATCAGAAGTTGGCAGGGCTCCGCTTCTTGTAGCAGGGACCCCTGGTGCAGGTTTTCTTATCCCAGCACCTCCCACATAGGAAGTAGATTCTTTCCATTGTTTGGGGCATGATTTTAGTTGGTATAAACATTGGAGATTCACTGAATTCAACAGAAAAGCTTAGCAATCTTAAAATGAACCTCCAAACATAAGATCTCTGTGGTATATTCTGTTGCAAAGAAAATAGTTGCAAATGTGTGCAAGATTCTGGTTTAAATGGCAAGCCCAATACCATATGCCCACATCAACAACAGTTACAAGAACTGCCATGGTAACGTGCCCTGCAAGGCGCCTGCTCCCTCTCCATCCGTGGCTCACACCTCTTTTCTTACCTTCTGTGCTCCAATTCCCTGGCATCCTTGCTTTTTCTCAGACCCTTCTCTAACCTCTAGACTATTGCACTTGCCTTTCCTTCTGCCTGGAATGCTCTTTCCTCAGTTTTTCCCACAACTGACTCATTTACGCCCTTTGGGTCTAGATGTGCTCACCATCTCAGATGTCCCCAGTATGGTGACTTCAGGCAGTTGCGCCTCATCACATCTCCGTGCCTTTCCTTCATAGCACTCAATGCTATCTTTAACGATTTCAATTTGTCTGTTTACTTATTTGCCTGCCTCCCCCATCAGACTTAAGTTCCTTTAGGGCAGAGCTCTGTCCGTCTAGTTCATTAACGTGTCCCCAGTGCCCAGTGCAGTGAGTGAGTGAAGGAAGGAAGGGCTATTAAAGCACCTTACCAAGTGCTTTGAACAACTCGTTTCACCTTTACAACATTATCTGTTGATACAATGGGAAATTGAGGCCCAGGGAGTTTCAGAGACTTGCCCAACATCAGAATTAGTAAGTGACAAAGAACCAAGATTGGATCTAAGGGCTACCCGCCTGCTAAAGTTCATGCCAGAGCCGGCTGTGAGGTTATGGTTCAATCCTCGATTTTTGCCATGTTTTTGTATCTCCTCACGTACGTCGGTAAGGAAATATTTTGTTTTTTTCCTGAGGCTCAAAGCTTTTTGTTCATGGCCTTTGAAATAGGTTCTTTGCTACTGTTTTCTACAAAAGAACTTAGTGGTAACAAGGAAGCATTCTAGGGGAGGCATATTTGGGAGGGAACTATAGAGATCCACATCTTAAAATCTACTTGTTGGAAAAATTATTATGGCAGCAATCGGAAAACAAAGCCAGGCTCGAGAGAACAATGTTGATGCTCTGGCAATATTACCTCCCTCCCCCAGTTGCAGGAACTTCACAGTTCACATGTGTGGGGGCAGCGGCAGCTGTGCAGTCTTGTGGAGATTTCTGCCGCTGCCAGACTGGCTCAGTGCTCAGGAGACTCTCACTGGGAAGGAAAGACATCACTTTTTCTACTGGGTATATAATTATATACCAAGAAAATATACACTAACTACCAGGATGTCTATTACAAATATAAAGAGTACCCAATAGGGTATAAGTAAGAAAACAGTAGTTTTCCTATAAACTATCACTAATCAATTTAAAATAGAGGGAGAGGAATGGGGAATTATTGTTCAAAGGATATCAAGATCCGTTAAGCAGGATGATCTGCTTGTACAACATGCATGCTTTATAGTTAACTATATTGTACTATACACTTAAAAATTTAAGAGGACAGGGCTGGGCATGGGGGCTCACTCCTGTAATCCTAACACTCTCGGAAGCTGAAGTGGCTGGATTGCTTGAGCTCAGGAGTTTGAGATCAGCCTGAGCAAGAGTGAGACCCCATCTCTAAAAAATAGCTAGGCATTGTGGCAGGTGCCTGTAGTCCCAGCTACTGGAGAGGCTGAGGCAAGATGATGGCTTAAGCCTAAGAGTTTGAGGTTGCTGTGAGCTGTGACACCATAGCACTCTACCCAGGGTGAGAAGTGCGACTCTGACTTCCCTCCAAAAAAAAAACTTTAAGAGGGCAAAAAAATCACCCCAAAAGAACATCACTATTCATAGCAACAATAACAAATACACTGGAGAAGATGATCTTCACAATAGTTATAAAATACAGACTATAGACTAGGAATAATCTTTGAAAGATGTATCAGAATGTATTTGAAGTATACTGTAAAACTTAACCTAAAAGCTTACCTTTTAGGTAATTTGACTAATAAAAGACCCGAACATCAATGGGAAAGCCTGTTGTTACAAAACTCTTTTTCCAGGGCCATGCCTGTGGCTTAAAGGAGTAGGGTACCAGCTCCATATGCCGGAGGTGGCAGGTTCAAGCCCAGCTCCGGGCCAAAAACTGCAAAAAAAAAAACAACTCTTTTTCCATT
This sequence comes from Nycticebus coucang, assembly GCF_027406575.1. Lineage (NCBI taxonomy): Eukaryota > Metazoa > Chordata > Mammalia > Primates > Lorisidae > Nycticebus > Nycticebus coucang. The sequence continues at coordinate 69,260,307 of NC_069783.1, read as the reverse complement.
ATTATGTTATAATATAACTATAACTCAGGTTATAGTTAGCTTGAGTTAACTAGAAACCTAGTTCTAGTTGTTCTTTCCAGGATCAGGATAAATAAGAACTTAATGATTCCAAAGTTCACCTTTCAGAATAAGGCAGAAGAAAATCTTGATTACAAATGTAAAGGGGTTTGTACCATCAAGTACTAATAAAGCCGAAGTAATTAAAAGATTGCAACACTGCTGCAGGAATAGATAACATTCTTGAGCCGACATGGGAAGCTCCAAAAGAGACCTAATTATACACAACAAGTTGACATGTGAGAAAAGTGGCATTTCACATCCGCAGGGAAAGAGTGGATCGTGTCACAGATGATTCTGAGATGTCAGGCTACACACTTAAAAAGATAGCCGGGCGTTGTGGCGGGCACCTGTAGTCCCAGCTACTCGGGAGGCTGAGGCAAGAGAATCGCTTGAGCCCAGGAGTTGGAGGTTGCTGTGAGCTGTGTGAGGCCACGGCACTCTACCGAGGGCCATAAAGTGAGACTCTGTCTCTACAAAAAAAAAAAAAAGAAGAAGAAGCAAATGTAGATCTAAAAACTTAGTGACAGTCTAAAATAAATTCTAGCTGAATGAAATATTTAAAAAACAGAAACATAAAATTTTTCCAAGAAAATATAAGTGAATCTTTATGTAGCTTAAAAAAAATGAGGACCAGTCAAAACACTGAATACAGAAGCCATAAAGGAAAGTAGACACATAAAAATTAAGATTTTCTGAACCCCAAAAAACAACTGCCATAGAGAAAAATCCATATGCAATATTTGCCAGTATTTGAATCCTAAAAAGGACTTATATCCTTAATATATAAAGTATTCTTTAAAACCAATACCAGAAATTTTAACACACAGTAAGAGAAAGAGCAAATTATTTGAACAGGTAAGTAAAGGACGACTACATATGGCCAATAAATATTGAAAAGTTGTCCTGCCTCGCTAGTCATCAAAAATGCAAATTAATGTGAGAGACCATTTTTCATTGATCAAATTAGTGAAGATAAAAATAAATGTCAGTGTACAAAGCAGGTAAGATTGAAGGCTCATATTATTGGATGTGTAAAAGTTACAACTTTTGTAAGAGCCATTTGGTAATATTCATCATAAGGCTGTAAAAAACCCCCATTTAGCCATTGTCCTAGAAATACCATTTCTAAGAATTTATCCTAAGGAATAAGCATGGGTGGATTTATGTCAGGGCTAAGCTATGATAGTTTTAGTTACAGCAGGATATTTATCACAAAACTCAGGAAAAATCCAAGTGCTGAGATGATAAGGGAAGCTAGGAAAGGTTTAGAATTGCTTGGAATGGATGAGCAAGGTCTTGCATTGCCACTATCACCAGACCACAGGGAACATCTTGTGATCGAGTCACTGGCTGACAGCAAATGAGGCATTCATGTAAATGGCAATGATATATTTGGTGGTTTATCATTTTGGGGTGGTTGGGTTTTGGGGGGGTTTTGTCCATTTTGATGGAAGTTTTTAAGTTTGTGTCTCTTTTTTTCTTTTTGTTTGGGTTTTTGTTGTTGTTGTTGTTTAGTTTTTGGGTTTTTTTTTTTTTTTTTTGAGACAGGGTCTCGCCCTGTTGCCCAGGCTTGAGTGCAGTGGCATCATCATAGCTCACTGCACCCTCAATCTCAAATAATCCTCAGCCTCCAGAGTAGCTAGGACTACAGGTATGTGCCACCACATCCAGCTATTGATTCTATTTTTTGGTAGAGATGGAGTCTCACTGTGTTGCTCAGGCTGGTCTTCAACTTCTGATCTCAAGTGCTTGGCCTCCCAAAGCACTGGGATTACAGGCCTAAGCCACTGTGCCCAGCCTGTATCTTTCAAGTTCTTTTTAGTTTGACGCCAGATTTCTCATTTTGAGTTTTTCATTTTATACCTTCTTAGGTTTATGCAGTTCTGTTAGACATAGTCATTTGCTTGGATTTCTGACTTTTGTCGGCCCATTACTTATAATTGTACAAGGTGGCACAATTAAGTTCGTGAACTCATCCTAAAAAAAGTGCTACATACCTCATTGCTGAATATCACTGTGGTCCCCAAATACAGTTTGAAGGTGACCATAGTGATGTTCAGCAATGAGGTATGTAGCACTTTTTCTAGGATTAATTAGCAAACTTAATTGTCTAACCTCATATGAACAAAAAATATAGATTTTCTATTCCTACTGCTCTACCTAGTTTTGTGTTTTAGAAGGCACATCAAACCAGAAAATACTTTTCTATAGACAACAAATAGATGATTGAACCAACAGCAGAAAATTCTTTTTGTTTGGGGTGGTAGGCTGAACAATGATCCCCCAAAAGATACCCACCTCATAATCCCCAGCAATGGAGAATATGTTAACTTATATGGTGAAAGGGGCTTTGCAGATGGGGTTAAGGACCTTGAAATGGGGATAGTATCCTGGATTCTCTGGGTAGGCTCAATGTAATCACAAGGGTCCTCACAAGTGGACGAGAAGGTCAAAGTCAATGTAGGAAGTATGATGTAGCCCCAAGCCAAGAAATTTAGGCAAACTCTGGAAGCTGGAAGAGATTGTTCCTACAGTCTCAAGAAGGTGACAGCACCTCGAGTTTTAGCCCCATAAGACACATTTCAGACTTCTGACCTCTCCAGAACTGTAAGACTAAGTCACTAAGTTTGTGGCAATCTGTTATAACAGCAATAGTAAACTAATACATTTGGGAAAGGAGGAAAATCTGTACTAAGGAATAACATGGTTATATATTGGTTGGTCTTGAGTGAGAAGCTCAGAGACCTGCATTCTCGTCACAACCTTAGAAAGTCACCTTTCTAGGTCTCATTTTCTTTGTCCCAGAGGTTCCCTCCATGCTCTAAAGTTCTGTCCCTCCTTAAACATTTGTTTGCCATCATTAGATACATCGTCGTTATGACACTGATAAGTATGGGTGGGTGAGTAGATTTTAGTTTATTTGTTTTGGAAGCCAGCTATACTATTGTTAGGATTTTCCTTGTTGAGGTGGTGCTTGGGTGAGTGCTTTGGAGGCAAGTGAAGGCTTACACGGAGGTTAGAAGCCCTCATAACCACGACAAATGGATGCCAGTGTGCACTTGAAATTGGGTATGTAAGCCTCCCAGAGTTTCCCATGGTGGTCCTAGGGCTTTCTAGAAGGATTTCCTAGAATATCCCTCCTCCTCAGACTCCTACTCCAAATCACTGCAAAGTCTTGCATGTACAGAATGAAAAGCTTGAGGCTGTTACCTCACTCACCTCAAGGCCATGCAGTAGAATAGTCCAGGTTTCTACAGTCACTTGCCCAGAAGGGAGTGTGGGCTTTATTCAGTCTCCTCACAAGGTATCTGCTGTCTGGCCCACAGAAAGCAACAGTCAGTGTTGCTGCAGGAACTGATATGATAATGGTCAGAGTTACCGCTTGATACTACAGAGTGCCTGGCACATTTAATAACTTAATATGTGGGCATTAAGTTTTATCACGGACATCCTTCCCTCTACATAAGAATACGAGAACCATAGTCAATATTCATTACTGTTTATCTGAATATATTAAAGATGAACATACACATGTTGCTTTCAAATTCATGTGTGTACCTGTAAGGAATGAAGATACATTTAAATATATAAATGAATTAATTTTACAACTGAGAACAAACTGCTATAAATGTTAGCATTCACACCAAAATAAAGTTGTTTTTTATCAAGGAATATCATGAAAGACACCTTTGTTTTTCAGAGCACATCTGAAGCACAATCGGTGATTGAGAAACATATGAAGGGGGCCTGGTTATAACTTGTCCCCCTAACGTGCAAGCAAGTTGTGAAATGGAGCCTGAGTTTTGAAGTTAAAGATGGGAATATGGAAAACCCCTACTTGGTGCAAATTCAGTTCAATAATCAAAAGGGATATTAGGGAACATCAGGTGAACAAAACAACGAAGCACAGCAAGAGAAAAAACAAACCCATTCAGTCCTGGGTCCCTGGCGTGGCCCTGCTGCCAACCAGCACAGAGCCCTTAGACAAGTCACTTAACCTCTGTGACTCTGTTTACTTGTGTATGAAATGGGAAAATAATACCCGCTTGTCTGGTGATGATGAGAAATAGGGTGTGCACTGCTTATCTTGTCCACACCTGATCTTAAGGGACCACAATCCAGCTGCGAAGATGCCAGGGCTGTGCTCCACTGACCATGATCCGAAACAGAGCCCATTCATTCCTGCTCTAGAACCCTCTTCCCTTGGCTCCACCTTGGCCAGGTGCAGAAAAGGAAATGCCACATTCCAGTACCTGTTAAGGTGCAATTACAGGGGTATGGAGTGGCTCAAATCCGTACAGGACCAGCTCCCTCTCTCTTCTTCCCCTTTCTAGCCCCTGGCTGTGTTGGGTTCCAAGGTTTTGTCTACAGTCTTGCCTCTCCCACTTCTTGCCTTCTTGATACCTTTTTCTCTCCCTTGTATCCTTGTAAATTGGAGTGTGGGTACTAATCTCGCCCAGATCAAAGATCCTATAAAAGTAGCACATGGCCTGCTTGTGGTTTTTGTCTTCTGCAGTATCTATCAAGTTTTCTTATGTAAGAAGAGTTCAGTTAATATTTGGTAGGAAACAATTGTAGAACTGGAGGTCCCCCCTCTGAGAAGCTAGAGATGTGCCAGTTTTATGGAGTCTTACTCCACGCCGTACGGGGTTGCCCTCGGGCTTTCCAAGGGATGAGCACAAACTGACAGAGCCATGGAATCTTCCACGTGGTAGGGAAGCCGCATGGGAGCCTTTCTTAGGGGACCAGAGGAGACCAAAGAGGGCCCTTCACTCAACAAAGAGGAGCCCTTCCAAGAAAGAAGGCATATGCAAGGGACCCTGTTATGCCACTGTCCCCAGGAAGGGAGTCTGGCTGGCCAGGGACAAGGAGAGAGGGAGACTTTTCATACTATATATATTTTTTTCGTTTTGAATTTTGAAGAAGGTAAAGGGAATGAACCTTTTGAAATAGGAAGTTTCACCTAAGCCAGTTCCCAATCCCAGGAGACTCATGGAAGCATGGGTAGACTTCGGTGGAGCCAGCTTGGGTGGGGTGGGTTTCCTCTGCACATGCACGGGAGGTGGAGGGACGACTTCTGGATCTTGCCAAGCTGGAAAATTTCAATCGGGATGGGAGGGTTGTTAGTCCCTACATGTGATTGAGCTGGGAGCCACTGGTCTTGGCCAACATACCAACCCTTCATTGTTGCCCTGCCTTAACACAGTCCTGGGGACCCCACTCAAACCCCACTCCTGACCTTGCATACCTAGTTACTAAATAGCCTGATCTCAGCCCACTGTTCTGAGCCCCATTCTCAGCAAACTTACTGGGTTTCTGGTGGAACCCCGGGAGCTAACAATGCCTTTTTTAGGAGTTAATTAAGAGTGGGTAGGTGGGTGTTTGAACTCTGTGCCACCTCTGGGCTCTGAATACAGAATACTGACAGTTTTTCTGCTGTCAGTTCTCACTGAATATGGTCATGTCACATATATATATGAAACCTGATCTGATTGGGAAACCTGAATCAAGAGTCACATTATATTTTCCTGAGTCAATTTTATGAATGGCTTGAATTGAAAGGTGCTAACTGGTCCACAGACATATCTGCACTTTGTTTTTTGTTAGCGGAGTCCAGGACCAGGTAAACATGCAAACATAGGAAGCACCGTAAGCTGAGACTTGTCTTTGGGACTGACGTCTAACTAGGTGGCTAAAACGTTAGGGCAAATGTCTTTTCATAGCTCACCTATGACTTGAAAGCAAAATAAGGCAGGAAGTTAGAGAGAGACCAATTCATACCCCCTTGATTATTTACTCAACATGATGCTGAAAGACATTTGTGTTTTTTGGAAGTTCTATCCCCTGGCAGTGAAATAAAACCTCCTTTCTAAGCTAGAAAGATTGATGTCCAACTACATTAAAGGAGTATGTGAGTAAAAGGAATCTCTGTATTCTACAAGGGAACACAAGAACTTCCACTGTGCTTATGTAACTGTAGTGCAAAGAACATTATCAGACCAAAATGTCCAATGCAAAAATAAAATTGTACTAAGAAGGCTGAAGCCCAAAAACATTCCTTTTTGCTGTGGTTTGAAAATTATTATATGAAGATGGGTTTTTTTAATTATTAGTCACAAAGTAGAAAAAGGATGGAAAGGAGAAAGTTACTTTTTAACTTCACCGGATAATACAATTCAATGTTTTTATTTTTCTCTTCCCAAATACATCATTTATTGACACTGGATGGGAGAGACATCAGATTGGTGGTTATATGTTCAGTTTATTCCCCGTGAATTTTGCTATAGCTGTTTCTAAACTTTCTGTGAGTCTATCCACATATATAGTCTAGGAAGGGATTTCTCTCATTTTTCCTGTTATCCCATTTTTATGTATACTAGAACCAGTAGTTCTCAAACTTTGCAGTAATTAGAATCACCTGGGGAGTTAAAAAAAAATCCCATTGTCCTGGCTGTACCCCAGAACAAATCATTATCTCTGCCTGTGGGGGTGGATCCTGGCCTGGGTACTTTTCCAGGGTGATTCCAAAGTGCAGCCTGACTGAAAAGCAGTGTCCAGAGAAGCACATCTCAATTTGCAGTGTGAAGAGGGCTCTCCTCGGTATTTGGTTAAAATGCAGATTCCGATTCAGCAGCTCGGGTCAGACCCAAGCTCATGGGCAGCGCCAGTGCTACTCATCCATGAACCACACTTTGAGCAGCAAGATCCCAGACTGTAGAAGAGAATGTAGAGCTAGACACCAGATTGTAAACACAATGAATATAAAAGGCCACACAGGTTCTTGCTTGTCCCTTGACTGCTTTCTAAACAAACAGCAACACCTTTATCCTCCTTTTCTTGTAAGGATTTTTTTGTTTGTTTTTTATTCATAAGCCCCAAAGGAAAAGCCACTCTTTCTCAGATATTTCTTGATTACTTTCTTATCCCAGAGAATATGAGTAATCCCCATGGTGGAATTTGGAGTCTCTCTGCCTTAAGTGGGTGATACAGGACAGCGACCCTGTGCTTCTCTGCCTGGCAACTCACCAGTTATGGGAACATTTCCCAGGCAGCCCAGGGAGTCCTGGTCTCGTGCTCTGTCTGGTGGGGAGGAGAGATTTTTGCAAACACTGCGTGGGAAGAGGAATGAAATGGGCAAAGAATGAGGTTAAGGATTGGGTGTGTGAAACGCCAGGTTGAGTGAGGCCAGGGTGCCTCAGAGCAGCATTCCAACGCCCACCTCTCTCTAACAGCTGGTGGGAGAAGATGCTCACCTGACCAGGGAGCCTCTGCCCTTGGCCTGGGAGCTAGGCATCTTCTCCCCAGGAGCAGGAGGCCTGTACAGAACGTCAGAGCATGTGTGCCCATGAGTGCTGACCTGGGCTTTGCTGCCCTGGCATAGCTCTGGGTGCACGGCCTGTCTGAGCCTCACCCTGGGGCCTGGAATGAAGGGGCAGCCCCTGCCCTTGCCCCACATGCCTGTCCCTGCACAGTCTCCACACCCTGCACTGTCCTGAGTCAGAAAAGATCATCTCACTCCATGCTTTCCATGCCTCCTCAACTCCTGGAAAGGTCCATGGCATGGCCAAGACCCTTGAGTTAACTTCCCTGGGTTCTTTGATCTTCCTCTGAGTCAAGGACTGGTCTGGACTTTCTCAGCTAGGCCCTCACTGTTTTGAGGTGGTGGATTCTACACAACTGCCACCCAAGATGGAGCTCAAAGAAACAGGTATAAAAGCCTCTCTAGTCAGAGCTCCCCCTAGTTCCTGCTCTCCAGCTGCATCCCTCATCCTGCCTCTGCAGCTTTGGGCCCACTTTCCACGCTGAGAGACTGATTCCACATACTTCCTGTGCCTTTCAAGACCTCAAGGTCAACATCACTGTCCCTAAGTTTTCTCAGATTAAACTAGCCCTGTTTAAACAATAACCATGTATTCTTTACCCCTTCAGCACCTAAGCATTCCATTAATAATAGACCTAAGGCTTGAATTTCTCTGGGGCTCCATCCTCTTCAAAGGACTCTCCCATCCCCTCTCTCCTTTGTGATAGAACCAGAATTTTAATCCAAAAGGAAACTTGGCTACCAGGCTAAACCCCTCTAGAGATGTGAACTGAGACCCAGGGAAGGGAGGGATTTGGCCAAAGTAATCAAGAGCGAGTGTGACAGAGCTACTGGTAGGACCCAGGCTGCCAACTCGGATTCCTTCGTGTTTCCAGCCCTCCAGCACCTGCCCAGCCAATGGTGCTGGTACTGCAGCAGGCCACAGTGGCTGGAGCCTTTTCTGTTTCTATCAGATTAACAGTAACCTGAGGACATTACCCAGAAATAATAAATCTAGCAGTGGTGGCTGTGTGCAAGACTTCCATGGAACTTTACTAGAAGGTACCCAGCAGAAATTTGAATAAATGGAGAAGCATTGCACAGTTTTGACTAGAAAAAAATCTTTTATTGTAAATGAGCTACTTACCTCTAAATAAATTTATAATGTCAGTCTCTAAGAGATTTAGATGTGGGAGAGGGAACATATAGATGATTCTAAATTTCATCTGGAAAAACAGGTGAAAATATTCAAACTATTTTTTAAAAGGGGGGTAGGAACAAGGGAAGATGATAAATTTGTATTTGTACTGCCAAATAGTAAATCATATTACATGGTTACAATAAATGAATGCCTTCATACTGGTACAGAAATGGAATCTCAGTGAAACTAAGAAGAAAGATCAGTTAGTAAACACTTAGCATAGGATAAGGTAACATTTCAGATTAATAAGGAAATGATAAACTCTTCAATAGATGTTGGGATTAGTTGGCTGTTTGGAAAATAATAAACACTATACACTAAAATAAATTATAGATGGTTTACAATGAAAGATAAACAATAAAATAGTATAAGGAATAATAGGTAAATATTTATATAATCTTAAGGAAGGGAAGGCCTCTACTAAGGTCAAGGTGATTTCTGCATAAACAAAATGAAGACACAAACCACAAATTATTTGCAATATATGTAATAGGATATAGAGATTTTGTTCTTAATATTTTAAAGAATGCTTACAAATGAACAAAGAACATTAACAATAGAAAAACAGGCAAAATATAAACAGCTAATCAAAGTTGAAATACAGATAATAACCATATGAAAAAAAATCCACATCACAAGCAATCAAGAAAATGCAATTAACATAAGAGATTCCCCTACATCTCCGTGAAATTGGCAAAAAGGGAAATGAAAGATAAAATCCAGTGTTGGGAGGGTTATGAAGAAACACACATCTCCTCCTTAGGGGGGTGTAAATTGTCAACAAATGTTCTGGAACGCAGCTTGACAATAAATCTCAGTGGTCTTAGAAATGAGCATTCCTTTGCCACACTAATTCTACTCCCAGGAAAATAATCGTAAGTGTGCATACACAAAGATGTAGAAGGATGTTTCAGTTCCATAGGTCACTTTACAACAGTGAGATACTGGGAAATTGTCACAATGCCCAATAAAAAGAAAAATATGAAAATATGAGTGAGAAATTTCAGCCATCAAAGATTACCTTGTACAGGCTGAGGCTACCTAATCCAAAAACCTGAAATCCCAAACATTCCAAAATCTGATACGAAAGCTATGTTAACTAGTGTGATGAAAATGTGTCAAACGATCTATGAACCAAGTGTATGGTGCCCCATGATCATACTAATGTACACAGCTATGATTTAATAAAAAAAAAAAAAAAAAGAAAGAAAAGCTGAAACTCTTTGAGTGGCAACGGGACACCACAATTGGTAAGTTACACACCTAACCTCACTGTCAAAACTTTGTTTCATGCACAAGATTATTTAAAATATTGTATAAAATTACCTTTAGGCTATGTGTAGAAGATGTATATGAAACAAATGGATTTCTTACTTAACCTTTTATTCCCTCCTCAAGGTATTGTATTATATACATACAAATATTCTAAAATCTAAAACACTTCTGGTCCCAAGAATTTAAGAAAGGGACACTCAATCTGTAGAACAGTATGATCGCGCATTATGCTACAGGTTGGAGTATAAAACTATTGAGTACTGCACTGTAGGCTCTTCATTGGTAGTATCATTTATTCTCTGTTGGGACGTAGAGGAATAAAGACAAAAGTTATATCCCTAAATTCTAACAGTGGTTATCTATGGATGGTGGGCTTTCAGGCGATTTCAGTTTTCTCTTTCTTTGTGCTCTTCTATTTTCTCAAGTTTTCTGCCTTGAACATAGGTTGCTTTGAGATTTCAAAAGTTATTAAAAACAAGAAACAATAAAGGCAAGAGAATGTAACTGTAAGCATCTGAGTGGAATTTGCTTAGATGTTTTTGAATGACAGTTTAGAAGCTCCCCGTCTTGTATAGCCAAGAGGAATATATCTTTAAAGTATCCAGATAAGAATCAAAGGAGGCAAAATATCCTGCCTTTGTTTCCTGTGCTCTCCTTTCCTTAACGGCCACTGTGGGGAAGATCAGAATGTTCATTGTTTCACTGTATAGGTCCACACAGGGCATTTTTGCCATGTTGACTGGACGCAAAATACAGACTTTCTCCCCATGCAGGAAGTACCTCACAGGTGGGTACAGGACAGAAAGATCCACTCCAGTGAGGAGTAGGAAGCAATGAATGCCTGGTTGACAGGCTAGGAAAAATATATTCAGGACACATCAATTAAGATACTTGTTATAGGGCTAGGAGCTGTGGCTCATGCCTGTAATACTAGCCTAGTGGGTGGATTGCTTGAGCTTACAAGTTTAAGACCAGCCTGAGCAAAAGCAAGACCCCCTCTCTACTAAAAATAGAGAAAGGGAAACTGAAGCAAGAGGATTGCTTGAGCCTACGTTGGAGGTTGCTGTGAGCTATGACACCATAGCACTCTACCCAGATAGATAGCTTAAGACTTTGTCTAAAAAAAAAAAAAAATCCAGGCATTTTGATGGGCCCCTATAGTCCCAGCTACTTGGGAAGCCGAGGCAAAAGGATCACTTAAGTCCAAGAATTTGAGGTTGCTGTGAGCTATGACACTACAGCACTCTACTGAGGGCAACAAAGTAAGACTCTGTCTCAAAAAAACAGAAAAGATACTTACTATGTGAGCTTTTTGCCTTTCAAATATCATCACCTTGGCACTGGGAGAGTAGAACATTCTAGGAGTCCTCAATTCCAGGAAGAAACAACATAGGTGTGAACTGTGACTTCCTGCTGAAGAGTTATGGGTGTTGCCCCTGATGTAGCTAATTAGTAAATACCTGGTCTTTCTTGACTGTCCATCTGAGATATGACGGACAAAGGCCAACACCAAAATGGGGTTGTTGCCTATATAAACATTACATGTAAATATGACCCGGGTCTATAAGGATTTCAGCAGGAGGTGGACTGTAATATGCAAGACAGGGAAGTCAGTACATACTTGGCAAAAGAGCCATCAAGCTGATTGATAACATCCTAAAACAGAATTTGGGGCAATTTCCAGATACTGTGCAGAAGGTGGCAATGGCACTTTGAAAACTTAAGCAGCATGAGTTGATTCTCAGTCCTCAGATACTGGATTTATTTTTTAATTTCACGTAGCATGAAAAGGGGCTGTGAAGTTATTTTTATCAATTTAGGAAGGATAAGCTTGAGTTACGAGAAGAGCCATCATGATACAGAACCCAGCATTACTGTAAACAATACTTAAGACCTTGGATAACTACAGACTTAGAGCTCACTTTAGGGGCAGTGAGTAGATTGGGGATTTTAATCCAGGCTCTATCTTGTGGGTTTGTTAAGGAAACTGAAATATATAGGCAGTTCCAGGGAGTTGAGTGGGTGATTCCATGATTCTGTGGACTTTGGAGATTTGGTGAGAAAAAAATGGCATTACAACAAGTCACTAGTCACTAGAGGATTTTTAGAGAACTAGTACTTGTCCTGAGTCCATCAACCAGGGTCCTTTAGTTGCAGTAACCGATTTCAGCTAATTTGAACAAAAGCAAACTTGTTGGAAGCCCACAGATTCAGCAGGAAAGCTGGAAAACCACACTTAGAAATCAATGGTAACCTGGGTGATTGTAGGGAGCCAGGAATCAGAAATTACAGATTTCATTTCAGAACACAAACTGTGCTGAGTATGAACAGATGTAGTGCGTGAACTCCAGTGGCAGCATTTTTTTTTTTTTTTTTTTTTTTTGCAGTTTTTGCAGTTTTTGGCTGGGGCTGGGTTTGAACCTGCCACCTCCAGCATATGGGGCCAGCACGCTACTCCTTTGAGCCACAGGCACCACCCAGCAGCATTATCTTTTTGTCTTTCTTCTCAAGATTCCTATTCTAGGCAGAGAGGATATGAGGGAGGATAAGATGTCTGACCATGATGGTAAGCCAGTGTAAGCCTGTGGAGGAAGAGGTAATTCCCTAAAAGAAAATTTGGGTGCCATTAAGTAGTGGAGAAATGTTTGCCAAGCAGCCCCAAATCAACAATGTGCTCAACAAAGACGTGGACATTTGATTCAAGATAAAAAGAAGGGAATATCAAAAGTAATATCATCTTGGATCAATTCTATGGATTCAAGAAATTAATACTATCTGGATGCCGATGACAGAGCTGTCATAAGAATAAAATGTGGTTTGACAGCAGATCCATACATTTTCTCAGCATGCCACAAATTGAACACCTGAAAAATTCTTTGCATACCTGTTGGTTGTGATGTTAGTCAGAAGGTAAAGAAGACAATAGGGACACCTGCTTCTGTGAATGCAGTCTCAGCCGGAAAGGGCAACAGGTTGGTATCTGTATGTGCTATTTTAAACTTTATAGAAGTGAAAGAAGGAAACACGAGGCATAGTTTAACTTCAGGAAATTGGGGTGTCCAAAATTCAGAGAAAAACTAGATGTGATCCGTTAAGTAGGATTCTCAAAGGAAATATGGCCTATGGAGCTTAGGAGGCTCGGAATAGTCCTAAGTTCATAGTCAGAAGGCACAGGAGAAAGGAAAGAGGGGAGAGAGTTAAAAGAACCCACGTGCAGCTACAGGGAGAATTCTTTGGTACACCATCTAATAAGTTACGCAGATCAAAAGAAGGACGTGTCCCAAGGGGTGACAAAGAATAGTATGGAAGGAAACTTTGTTGAGTGAAAAAGCATGGTGATTCTTCCTAGGTGGCAAATATTTATGAGACTGTCAGGAAAACTGAAGGGCAGGCTAAGGCTTCCCACATGGCTACTGGCTACACACACACAAAATGGCTTTCTAAAGCTATATTTGGGAACCAGCAGGTAAAAAAGGAAGGAGTAAGTCCATTTCTTGTAGAGGTAGAGTAATATTAATTCAGAATCAGAAAAGACTCCAATTGACACAATTTTGCTTTTATGTTTTATGTCATGAAAATGATAAGACAAACATAGCAAATAAGAGATAGAAGGCTGAGTGAGGATCCTAGTAAAAGACCATCTAATGCCAAAGTGAATGTATGTTTCAAGGGTACAGATAAATTATATCTCCAGAAACGTGGAGCAAAAATCATTCCATCCCTGTTGAGATTTTTAGGGAAAAAAAATTGTAGCAAATGTAAAAGTTGCTCAGATAGTGTAAAAAGACAAATATGTTTCTGACTTTAAGAAGGTAAAAATGCCTGAAGGAAAAAAAAGAAGGAAATCACCAAAAAAGGGTGGCACCTGTGGCTCAGTGAGTAGGGCACCGGCCCCATATACCGGAGGTGGCAGGTTCAAACCTGGCCCTGGTCAAAAACTGCAAAAAAAAGGAAGGAAAAATGCCTGAAGGTTGTTTAGACTATAGAGGATTAAACTTGATACTCCCAGGAAAATTCTAGACCAAATTATTATAACAGATAAGGAATGAAAACCTGATCCCTTGAATGAATCTACCAAAACTGAGTCTCAGCAGATTAACTTTACTTCTTTTTTTTAGTATTAGACATAGGTAACTATGAACGTTTTGAGATAGATTGTTATGGTCCATTATTCCAAATCCAAAAAGCACAATTGGCAGAGTCCTGATTCACCTGTACAAGTTTCAGCTTGTTCAGCTTATTGGTGTTGCTGGAAGGGCTCCATTTATTTCCATCCATATGGATTTTACATTTCTTGATTTTTGTGTATCTCAAAATTTTCATAATGACCCATGTAGGACTAATGAGGGAAATGCTACCAGGACAGTGCTACCAAGATAATACGATTTGATTTTATCAAGGCACACAGCAAAATCTAAGTATTCAGATGGACAAAATGGACTAATATAAATTGTAATAGTTTCCAGTTGGCTAATAGGTAAGATATAACAATGACAGTGACCTCTTTAAATGAATGGATCCCCAGGCATACCCTACATGGGTTCACCAAACTTTGGGGCAGGGCAGGAAACATTTCTGTCTTCAGAAAACATTAGCATTAGTATTCATATTGACCCAGAAGGGGCCCTCCAGGGTGCACCAGCAGGATTTATCCTGTCTGTTGAGAATGAGCAAGTCAAAGGAAAACATGCAAGATTTATCAAATTTAGAAGTGACACAATGCCCAGAATAAAAGCTGAAGTATTAGATGATAGAGTAACGATTCAAAAGGAGACAAAAAGTATTAAGCTAGAATACTTTGGATGGATCAAAGCCAACTAACCAAATTAAATTGAACAGTGAACACATTTAACCGTATTTAGGTTAAGAATGATGATTTAATTAGGAAGGGTATGTGTCTTAAGTTTGATAGCAAGAGGCTTTAGTTGACCACAAGCTTATGTAATCCAACAGCATTCCAGGACTGCTAGTTAAAATTGATGGAAATGTCAGTTATGTTAGTGTAGAAATCGGGTCATGGGAGATGGCTTTTCAAGTGTACTCTGTTTCCATATCCCAGAGCTTTAGAGCAAGGACTCTGGGGTCATATTGCCTCTTTTTAGATTTCCCCTCTGCCTGCCTCTTTCTAGCCGTATGTTTCTGAGCAAGGCCCTAAATCTCTCTAAATTTGCACTCCTCATTTGTAAAATGGGTAGAACCTATGTCATGGGCTTTTATAAGAATTAATTTAAATAGTAGATATGAAACTCTTAGCACAGAGGCTAACACCCAAAGCATTCAGTAATTTTTTTTTTTTATTTGTTGTTGTTCCTCTGTATTGGACTATTTGAAGGAGGACACTAAAAAAAGGTCAGAATTTGTCCTGAGATAAAGGGTATAGACTTGCTTGCTTAAAGAACATTTATAAGAATTCCAACAGCATATTAATTATTTATTGCTATGTGAAAAATTGCCCTAAAATTTAGTAGCTTAAATCAAGAAACATATATTATCTCATACAGGTTCTGAGAGAAACTCAGAAGTGGTGTAGCTGAGAGGTTCTGGGTCAGGGTCTCTAGTTGAGGTTGCTGTCAAGCTGCATTGTCATCTGAAAGCTTGACTGGGACTGGAGAATGGCTCTCTCATATGGCTGTTGGCTGGAGGCCTCAGTCTTACTACATAGACCCCGCCTGATGATCTGTCAACTAGCTTCCCCCAAAGTGAGTGACCTGAGGGAGAAAAAGAGAGAACAGGGCAGAATTTACAGTGCCTTTTATGACCTAGTCTCTGAAGACACACACCATCCATATTGTATGGGTCCCTGAGACAGTGTGGGAGGGAACTTCACAAGGCTGTGGATTCCAGGAGGTGAGGATCATTGGGAACCATCTTAGAGGATGGTTGTCAAGGGGAGTTTAGGACCACAAAGGCTCAGAGAAGATTTGGTGGCTGACTAAAAGTATGTGAAAGGGCTGCCATGTGAGACACATTCTACATAGCTTCCAAGAATGGAATTCAAAGCAGTAGGCAGGGAGTTCAGGAAGGCCAATATCCCCATGGTTTAAGGAAGAGTCTCCGAACAACTGCGCCAAATCGAACGAGCTGCCTTTGGGGGTAATGGCTCCTGTACACTGGAGGAGTTGGCACAGACTGGACACCTCCACACAGGGACACCGCATGGAGGGAGGGCTCTAGACTGGCTAAAAAGTTACCTAAGAGCCCTCTCATGTGGTGATATTTCACTTCTACATTAGGGAAGAATTTTGTGAAATGGAACCATTTTAGGCTTCATTTCTTTTACTTTTGATGGAAACATTTTTCACTGAAATATGAGGTCTCTGTTTCTGAATCAGTGTGGCTTGGAGAATCTGTTAAGAGGTAAAATGACCCTGGTGTGTCTAGCCGGTGGAATTTAAATCAGAAATTCCCAACTTTTTTTTTTTTTTTAAATAACGCAGAGCCTCGAGATCATGAAGGGGCGGGAACATTGTCACCAAGTTTTCCCCACTGGGGATTCTGACAGTCCTTAGAGAGAAGGCTGAAGCTCTGGAGGATACTGGCCAAGTAAGGCTCAGACATTCACCAGCAGAAACCAGCCTATTCTTTGAGTGTGCAAAAGTACTTGCTGACACTTTGGGGGGATTCCCATAGGGAGAATTGAGAATGTGCTTATTTAAAAATAGCCTCCTGCAGAAACTTTTTAAGTGGCTGGTGGGGATGGTGAGGCACTGTTATAGTGGTCACCATGTGTGCACATAATGTAGAAAGTGTCTATTAAAAGGGATTCCAGGAAAATGAAGGAAAACTAGAGCATACCTCTTTTATTCCTTCTTTGCCCACTCTTGCCCTTGGACACTTATCAAAATGAATGATCAGTGGAATATGAAACAATAATTTCTGAACTCCGGTCATTACTAGAATTCTAAAGAATTTCTGCCAGTGAATGTGCAGACTGGAGCTATCATACCCTAGTCCAGAAACCACTCCTCTGGAAGACAGGATTGTCATGAGCTAAATCACCCCAACAACCTAACCTTCAGAGGCCAAAGTATGGAGGTAAAGGCAGGCCATGGGTTCAGTGGGGTTGGGGAAGGGATCCTATTAATGCCCCAAGAAAGGACGTAGTCAAGGCCACATTGAGTATGAACTCGGTTGGCTCTCCTGTCTGGCATGGCATGGAAGCCTGGCAAACACAAGGGAAAAAATAAAACACTTTTCTGGCCCAAAGACAAAACTCTATGGTGCACCTCTTCTTTCTTTCTTATACCAAACCAATTTCTTAGCCATTTGATATCTTTATCTGGGCCCAAAATGTTAAATAGAAACACAATCTCTGATGGAAGCCACCTTACTTCTCCATCATACTAGGAAAAGTAGATCTTTTTCTGTAAAGATAATGCAAGAAATTGCTGGCCATGTGAAAAAATTCATTGTATCTTCAAGATGGGGAAAATGCTTGAAGAATTTTAGTGAATATCTCTACACGTAAAAAATTGGTGAAGATATTAGATAATCTCTAGTTTGTGTCTTCAAGACTGAAGCTGACATTGCATCTATGAAATAAGTAAGAAAAGGCTGCAATGAGATGAAAGAATATGACTGCCAGTTTTGAATCTACCGTGTACTAATGAGCAGGAGATTGGATATCACAATGAATCAAATCAGTGAAATAAAAAAAAAAAATGAACTGGGAAACTTCTCCCAGAATTCAGAAGGACACAAAAGCAAAAATAATGAGATAAAAAAGAAATCTGGAAAAGAGATCTCTAGGTGATCCAATATACAGATAATAATTCCAAAAGAAGAAAGGAAAGCAAACACAGGTTGACTTGATTATCAAAGAAATAATTAAAGAGAATTTTCTTAAGCTGAAAGAGGTTAAGATTGAAAGTGTTAACTTCAACGTAGTTTTAACTTGTTTTCATTACAAAGAATGTCTTATATGCATTGAGTGAAAATTAAAAACAAGTTACTTACAAAGGAAGATAGTAAATCTAACTTCAGGTTTCTCATCACCCACTACCAAAAAGTAGTCAGTAGTGGAAGGCCTGTGGGGTCTAGAGATTGTGACTCCAGTTGTCATATGTGAAGCCATGAACGTGAGTGAGAACACAGAGAGGTGTTCTCACATCTGATAGTTCATTATGTGGACATACCTCTCATGTGCCCCTCCTGTGAACAATGTCTAGAGATCTTTTTCAGCTAGGCGACAGGTGGATCAAGATAAAAAGCCCCAAAATGGAAACAACATGCTGTAGAAAAACAGTGACAATATGTCCAAGTAACTGTTCTCAATTTAGTTATACTAATACAGATGTCAAAATTAGTGATTTTAATAGAAGTTACATATAGGGATATGAAATCAGATTATAGTAATAAAAACTGGTGATGAGGGACAAGAAGAAGAAGGAGGTAAAAGTAGGCTAAATTTGTTACCTAATGAACACCACATTTCATTCTTAACATTGATAATTTTAGAAAAGTTATATTTTTAAAAAATCCCTTCCTGAATTGCTAGGATTATAGGTATGAGCCACAGTACCCAGCACTGGATTTTTGCATTTTCTAAAATTTCTACAGTGCACATGCATTACTTTTTAAATAACAAATTATAAAACCTTTTATGGGGCTCATCTGATGTGTAACACATTAGCAATAAAATATAAAGGACAGATGAGAAGCCCCCCAATGATAATAATAATGATAATGAAATCTGATCAAGATCTTTTGGGCCACAAACCAAACTGTTTGGGTTTTGGTTTTGGTTTTTTTCTGGTGGTATTAATTTAAGATTTTACAGCTGGTGAAATACATGATTATGGCCATTTGGAGGAATTGTAGGGTACCCATCTTCTGTGTCAAGAAGACTGACCTTGGGGATGTGAAGTTTAAATCACATTATGGTTACACAGCAGAGGAGAGCAACGCTTCCGTCTTAATCAGTGTCATGTGATACAAGTAGAAAAGAGTAGCAACTAAAAAAAGAAGACAGACATGATAGTAGTTATTGCACTGTGCTGCCATGGAGATTTCTGTCCAAAGGATTTTGAGAATACAGTAAATTAATATCAGCTGTGTCATTTCAATCACAACAGCTGCTGTCCTTTGTGGTTTTATTTTTTGTTTTGTTTTGAGACTTAGAGTTGAAGAAGTAGCCTTTGCTCCAACAGTGCTTTGTTCAGTTACAAACTGAACATAAACATTCCATGCAAAAACTGGTTACTCCTCATCCCCCAAACTGTTACCAGCGCACCATGGAGGTTTGTTGAGGGTTGACCTGATAGACAAAACAGACCTTAAGCTAAGGAGCGGGGTTTCAAATCAAGGGCAAGTTGACTTCATATTGTAAGTGTAGAACATGTTGGTGTTTGGATGAGGTTGCTAGAAGAGATGACAGGAGAAAGAAAAGGATTTATGAGGATTTCTTCCACAACAGAAATTCTCCAACCAGCCCCCAAACATTGTTCAGACTTCAGGCCTGGCATTAATGAAACACTCCCTGCTGTAACAGATAATCCCTTGATGTTTATTTCCTGCCCATGTCAAGGGTCGTGCAGACTTCTTTCCCAGTGGTTGTTCAAGGACCCAGGCTCCTTCCATCCTGTGGCTCCTCCCTCTACCATGTCCTTGGGGAAGTCAAGCCAGCACGTTGGTAAAGAGAAAGGGAGATCACCTGGGGAGGTTTTCTTGGACCCAGCCTGGATCCGAAGCATATCACTTCTGCTGACATACATTGGCCCTAACCTGGTCATGTGGTCACAGCTAACTGCAAGGAAGGCTGGGGAATGTAGTCTCCATGCCAAGGAGGGGTAGGAGCCCAGGTTTAGGGGAACTCATGGCCCAGACTTTATCCTTGTCATATTTCCTACCTCCTCCCTACCTCCTCCTTTTCTGCTGAGCTCTTTCAATTAAACAAACAAAAAGGACAAAAGTGTTGTCGTTGGAAATGGAATGGACTAAATAGGTTGCATTCTTCCAGAGGATTGTTGGAGTTTATAGAGGGTATGTATGGGTTTCTAGCCTTGAGGACAAACCTGAGGTCATCTTTTACCAAGCATCGTTCATCTGAGCATCCTCTGTCTTCTCTAAATAATTGTTTTATCTCCCTCCTCCTCATTCCCTTTTAATGGTAAAACATGAGACAGCTGGGCAGCACCTGTGGCTCAAAGGAGTAGGCTGCTGGTCCCATATGCTGGAGGTGGCCGGTTCAAACCCAGCCCCGGCCAAAAACAGAAAAGAAAAAAAAAATGAGACAGTAACATGATTTTTCTTGTGCAGATTCAAATCTTAACTCCTAAAGGAGAGTCTTATACCACTACGATTCTATTTGTGGATAAATCACTAAAAATAAAAGTGGCTTAAATTTTAACTGTGTTTATAATATGAGGTTTTACTTTTAAATACATTTGTTTTCTGACTCTAAAATGCTCATTTTGTGAAATTTGGAAAACTTTTTAAAAAATCGCCCATATTCCCACCACTCTTTTAACATCTCAGTGTCTTTCCTCTGGAATATAATCATGATTGAAAGGCTTTTGCCTATAAAACGCAGATGGAAAAGGAAAGAGTCACATTTTTGTCATCGGAGTCTCAACTACAAACTTACTTGTACATTTTTAAGACAGTTGAGCTTTGCCTTAAATTTACCTCTGTATGCCTCAGCTTTCTCACTTAAAATAAGGGTATTATTCATCCACCCAGACTGCAGATGAAAAAGGCATCTGTCAAAAGTTCTGAAGCCATAAAATGTTTCTAGAAAAACAATCATCCCAGTAGTGCTTACATGTACTTAATGTGGAGGGTTTGAAGGGATTATGGTTCAAAAACTCAACAAGAGGAAGGATTTTTTTCCCTAAGGGTGGATTGAGGGTTTCCTGCCAACCACTTTAGCTAACAATTTTCATATTTATAAGGAGAATAGAGACACACACAGGCAGGCAGGTAGCCCTGGGCTCCAACGTTGCTGCTTCTCTAACAAAGCCAAAACAGAATTCCCCATCCAGCAGGACTGGGCTGCGGTTCCCAGAGCCATTCACATTCTGATTCAAAGCAGGCGGATGAGAACCAAACAGAGATACCCTTGTTTACTTTGTGAATGGAAATTGGAAGTGAACTCTTTCCAATGCTGGTTGACACCCAGGAGGATGTAATTAGAGTAAGGGGCTTTCTGGTTTGAAGATACCAAAGAAAGAAATGATCTCTCTCTCTTTGAAATCAAATTATTAAATATTACAAGAGGAAGAAGAGATTTAGCTTTCAATCTTCAAAGCAAAATCATGACCTGTAATTTCCGTAATTGGGTTTTTTGCTTAAAATTACTAAGGCTCAAGGTAGGGGTAGAAGGATCAGGGGAGGGGCTGGAGAAACAGGGTCCTGAGAGGAGTTTTGCTGGGACGGGAATGAGGGTCTTTGTCAGTGCATTTCCCGTCTGTCTCCATCTCATTCTAATCTAACGAATGTGGAATGCAGATTGACAATCTCACACCTGCCTCCCCCTTCCCCTTGCCGTCTGGGGGAGGCAGGGGGTTCCTGCAAGAGTTGGGGTGCAGTAAGAGGCCACGCTGGCATGTGTGTTGTGCATCTTTACAAAGATACACATAGACTCTGGTTTTAGCCCATTCTTCACGTGATTTCAATGAGGAGGTTTTCTTTTAGATTCTTAAAGCCTCTTTGCTAATGAAACCCACTTGCCTTGGGACTCTTGGTCTTTTTTTTTTTAATTGCAGTTTTTGGCTGGGGTTGGATTTGAACCCACACCTCTGGCATATGGGGCTGGCACCCTACTCCTTTGAGCCTGGGACTCTTAGTCTTTTTAATTTAAATACCTCTGAAAACTTCCAGGTAATTCCTGATCTGTTTATTCTTCAAATGAAAGAGTGGTCTTGCAGGCAGAAGCTCCCCATAAGGATTTCTTAACCACACACCCTCGAAGTAACAGTGGATATATTAACAAGAGCAAGAGTTCTAGAGGGCACCATTCATGAGCTCTGGTTTTGGGTCTGCCATTTAGTGACAGAGAGACACTGAACAGCCTTAACTTTCCTCAGCTCCATTTTCTTCACCTGGAAGACTGAGACAGTAACAGCTCCCTCACAGACTTTGTTAGATAGAATTCTATCTGTAAAATGTGGGACCTAGCACTTGCAGTTAGTGGACAATCTGTTAATGGTAGCTGCTATTGATAAGTGGTCATCATCATAGTCCAAGTTCAGAAAATCCACAATCGGGTTAAAATCTGTAAGTCCAGGTACTTTAGACAGAATAGAAACCTGGCAAAGTACTTCTGCGTTTGTGTTACGCGATTCTCTTTTTCTTGTTGGATTAGAAGAAGGTACCATAAGTGATGCAAACTCTGCCTATGCCTTCAAAATAAGCAAAAGCAAGATGAACCCCACTGGGGTTAAATACTGCTGGTGACTTTTTCTGACTGTGTATCTGTTTTCCCAACTTACACATACTCACACGTGTGCACACACACATACACATCTCTAGCTCTGTGTTATGAATAAGCAATACCTTTAGAGGAAAGTAGGAAATAAGTTGTCTGCTTCCTTCCTAATATCTTTCTTTGACTTTGGTTCCATCATATCCAATGTTCCTTAGGTTTTGCCCAAAGGGGGAAATGATGAGAGAGTATGAAAATGGCTCACATGTTCCCTTGGGTTCCTCCATAGCATCTTGTTTAAAGCTGCAAAAGCAATTCAGGAGCCCTGCCCTGACCCAGAAGCCTCTGGTTTCTTGGGCACGAGCGCTGCACGGTCCAGAGGTCTGGGCTCTGGTCAGGGGTAGCATCTTGTGCACTGGCCCCTCCCCCACTTCCAGCTACTCCTCGGTTAACCATCATCCCTGGTCATATAGAAATCTCTTTTGTGTCTATTTATATTTTCCACCACTACTCCCTTGTGGGAATAATAAGTTCCATATGTAGAGTTCCCCACTCTTCCCCCAAATAAAGTAATACTTCCTCTCGTTTCTCCTAAAAGTGCCCCTTTCTGATTACTAGAAGCTGCTTCACAAGTGAAGGGTTCCCTTTCCTCACTGCCAGCTTGATTCGCAGATTTCAGCCGTGTGCCTTCTCAGCATTTGTCTTCCTGGACTTGAATAGCATCCTAATTTCCCACAGCTCTTCCTTCTCTTAAAATCAGAGAACACTGAGATAAAATTCCACTTCTAGTACTTTCTAGCTATGTGTCCATTGACACGGTTATCTAACCTTTAGATTAGTTTCCTCATCTGAGAAATAAAGACTAGTAATGCTTACCCCATATGGTGGTTTTGAGGTTTAGTACGATAAAAACATTATCCGTGCCCTTAAGTGGGAGTGGAAGGCTAGGTAGGATCTAACACTACTTGAAAATCAGGTAAAGGTAAAAAGCAGACAGGGTCAAAATAAGCCAGTGTTGGAAAAGATTGCTGAAGAATTAGCAATTCTGCATTCAGGGATTATGCTATAGGAAAAATAGGTTCTTTTTAAAGTATAGGCCTTCTCTCGGTAAATTGAGAATCTTAGGGTTGGGGTAGTGGTGACAAAAGTGGCTCTACCTGCCCCCACCGAACCCCTCCAGTGAACAGCTAGAGGCCCAGGGCCAGAGTCACTTTCTCTCTTTCATTGCTTAACTAAAATGAACACATGTCCCTCTCAAATGTGAAGGCAAATTCTGTTTTCAGACGATTTGATACTCTCTGTTAAGTATAGGCCTTATCTGTTATTTAAAAGATGCCCACTGCTCTTGATTTTAATAGTGAATGGGTGTGAGATTATCATCTTCACCACCACACACAAACCCCAAAGGCAGCAAAATTGAGTTCCCCTCCTTAGTCAATAGCACTTGAGAATAAGATGAATTTCCCACTCCTGTATTCCCATAAGTGGGATTGCTTTTCTGTACTCTGCTGATGTTCACTGCTCATTTTAAAATTTTCTTGTTCTGTCCACTCACATGGCCTCAGGAAATGCCCTTATCCATTACCTTCCTCTCCGGTAAAGGTCAGTAGCATAGATGACCTCAAGTTTGTCCTCAAGCCTAGAGGACAGTGCCCTTTCTCATCAGGATTATTTAGAAAAATTCTAAGAATTATTATCACCAGACACACATACATACCTGCTCACCAGCATCTGTGGATGGGCACCAGGGTTCTAGACCATTTGCTGCTCTAAGTTGTGGCTTCTCACTGTGCCACCTGAGTGTGAGCCCCCGTACCAGCCTCTCCTTCACAGTGTGTCTGAGTTTGCAGGTTCACGCATTGCCGCCTGAACTTGGAGTTCCACCCTGGGAAGTGGGCCACCTCCCAGCCCAGAACTGAGGTGACTCCAGCCTGGCCATAGGGTAAAGTGGAGGCCCTTGTTCCTGGAAGCATCAGAGGGCGACTCTCAGATTGATACCTTCCCTCACCTGGCAGGCTACTGGCTGACTCCGATCTTCACTCAGTCACCATCTTTTGTCTTGGACTTTTAAGAAGTATTCATTGGCTTTGCCATGGTAGCGTCTTTAGAAAAAATTTTTAATCCCAGGTCAAAAGCCTTGGCTGAAAGTTCCTACTAAAAAGCAAGACATTATTATTAAAATGTCAAAAAGTTAGCCATGATATCGGAGGAAGTTATGAAACAGCTATAAATGACGTAGGTTTTGCAGCGGGCAAACGTGTTCACAGCTTTGGACATCTGGGGAAGAGTTAAGCGCAACGGCCTCAGCTGGCTCTGCTTGACCAACATGGCATGAAGTTTAATTAGAGCTGCTTTAAGGGGCATGATTATGCTTACTGGTGTAGACGCTGCTCCCCTGGGAGCAGAGCAATTGGAAGGAGCTGTCCAGATGGCTGTCTCCTGACTCCTCTGAACAGCATAGACCCCTCCTGTGAATTGAATCTGGGATTTCCTTGCCCCTCAATTGCTATTCCAGACCCTCTTCTGTGAGTGGGGCTGGGCTCCAGGCCCTATTAGTGGGTCTGTGGTCTCTGGGCAAAGCTTTCACAGCTTCCCCAGAGAACATTGGTGTCTGCAAGATGTGCATTTGGTTAACACATTGGAGGGGCCTCATAAATTTCACAACAACAGGAACTGAGCAGCTTTGAAACTCCAGCTGCTGGTGGGCTTGATGCTCATTCTTTTCTGAAAACTGGAACGTGTGCTTTTCCTATCAGCCCTGAGTACTAATCAGACTCAGAGCCTGGAGGAGGTGGTCGGAGCCTGGGCCGGGGCCAGCCCTCCACTCCCTCCAGTGTGGCCTCTCCAGGAGGCTTTCTGGGGACATGCCCTGTTGGCCTACACCACTTTCCTTTTCTACATGATTTTGGCCTTTCCTTCCTTCACTATTTTCTTGAGTTTTCAGAAAGAAAAGAAAGAATTAAGAGGGAGAGAGAGTGGAGGGAGGCAGAGAAAGAATAGAGTGAAAGGAAAGCAGGAAGTGAAGTAAAGGAGGGAGACTGGGACTGAGAGACTCATTCTTGGGGAAGATTCTGGGAATTTGAAGGCTTCTTTATGATGCTCGTTTTCATAAAAGTAACCAGAGGCAGTTTTACCAGCCATGCGCAGATGGTGCTTTAAGTTACTGAGCAAATCCCTCCCCTGTGTGGCCGCCTGCCCTGCCTCTGAGACCATGTAAGGAAAGCCCCTGGCTCTCAGCAAGCTCTCAGGAAGTGGATCCTCCACCCCTACCCTCCCCAGCCTTCCCCAAGCACCTTTCCTCCTGGACATCAGTAGAATAATCTTGTCTGTCTGTGCTGACCATGCTGTGGTATTGGAGTGACCTTTGCTGAGTCTGGTGGGGTCTGAGACAAACACCTGTAAGGGCCCCCAGTGAGAACAACAATCACGCCTCCCTCACTCGTTGCAGGCTTCACGCTTTGCTCAGGGCATTAGGAAGGGACATTATACCACGAGGCTTGCTCAGCACCCGAGGGACAGGTGAATCCCACTACCTCCCCTCATTCTGGCTCACCCCTAACTAAAATGCACAGGAATTGTAGAGCAGCCATGGTGTTGCTTGCTCACCCTTAGGACTATCGTTTCGTCCACTCCTCCGTGACCAGGTAGTTCTCAAGTTTGAATCACATTCCCTCTTTGAAAATCTACAGCAAGCTCCAAAGCTGCTGAATATGGCAGTGGAAGCAGGACCCATCCCGCACATTGTGCACAGAGAACCTCTCTGGGTCAGAGGCCAGGACAGCTCCCTGTGCCAAGAGTCTTGAACCAAATTGTTTCTAACATGCCTGGAATGGAATAGAAACAGGAAGCCTGTACGCTGGTCCTTATGCACTGTGTGCTGACATGTTTCTCTCTAAGTAGTGGATTAAAGACTATTCCCTAAGATGGTATTTATTATATATCAGGATTTTTTTTATTTCAGGTTAATGTGAGGGTACAAACAACCACATCACAATATTTGAATTTGTTAGGTAGAGTCTCTCTTGTTTCTATGTCCTGCACCCAAAAGGTGTGCCCACCTACGTTGTATGTTATAGATCGGAATTTTCAAAAAATTTCTCAAAATGTATCACTTTTGTACTTAGGAAATGTTTGGAACTTTCCAAAAAGTTTCAAAAGTGAATGTATCACATTTGTAACTAGGAAAAGTTGTCTTTTTTTCTTTTGAAGTCTACAATCTTTTAACTTGTTATAATTGGGCTGGCATGAGCTCCCTCTGTCCTCTTAGGGTTGAGGTAGACAGGTGGCGTGATGCAGAGCCAGGGGCGCACATTCTAAGCATCGACCCCTCATTTTCCCCCCAGGCTCTGGATGCACAGAGCAAAAGCACCACCATGTGTGCTCTCCATCCCTGATACCCTGGCATGGAGTTTCTTCCTGGTTTGGACGCTTGGCTTCTTTAGTGAGCGGTGTGAAGGACACAGATGGTTTTACAATAGCAGATGCTTCTCTGAGATTTGAGATATCGTTCCGGACGTTGTCCACCCTGGCACACGAAGTCCCCTTCACAAACATCTGCACAAGTTGCTCTCTGACCATAGGCTGAGGGAAAGCAAAACCTGTCCTGCTCAGGTGGAGCGGATATATTTCTAACAAACCTCACGTATCCTTGCTTAGACCGCTGGGAGGCACAGAGCTAGATTCTCCACTCAGCTTGAGCAGGAGCCCGGGCCTCTCCTGTGTCCTTGTGTAGTAACCTGACACCTCATGTCTTTGCTACTCCTTACCCTTGTCTTCCTCTGCCCTGATTTCTGCTTTCTCTCTCACCACCTGCCTCTGTTTCTCTGTTTCTTCCTCTGGCTCCCTCTCACACACACCTCTTTCTCATTTGCATTTCCTTCTTGCTGCACCTATTTTTATAACACCTCCAGCCTCTGAGTTCACTAGAAAAGAGGCAAAGTGTCTGTCAATAGAGGCTAAGTGAGACTATGGCATTGAGTCCACTCTTTACCAATCAGTTTTGGAGAGAAGTGTTCCCAAAAGACAGGTACAGGATTTTCTTTTTCATTTAGTGTATTTGTTGACCGGATACTCCACCACTGAGTATTTTTTTTTTTTTTTTTGCCATTAAAGAAATATTTAGGCGGCTCCTGTGGCTCAGTGAGTAGGGCGCCGGCCCCATATGCCAAGGGTGGCGGGTTCAAACCCAGCCCCGGCCAAACTGCAACAAAAAAATGGCCAGGCGTTGTGGCGGGCGCCTGTAGTCCCAGCTGCTCGGGAGGCTGAGGCAAGAGAATCGCATAAGCCCAAGAGTTAGAGGTTGCTGTGAGCTGTGTGACGCCACAGCACTCTACCGAGGGCAGTACAGTGAGACTCTGTCTCTACAAAAAAAAAAAAAAAGAAGAAATATTTAGTCTGTATCTCTGAAAATGCTATTACTGTTAGTTTAGTAATATAAAACTACTACATGTTATTTAATTGAAAAGTCTTGGGCTAATCTCTGGAGAATTTTCATAGGCAAACTCTTCTGTGTGGGCTGGATCAGTAAACACACCAATAAAATCAATTTCCAGGGGGCGGCGCCTGTGGCTCAAGGAGTAGGGCGCCGGTCCCATATGCCGGAGGTGGCGGGTTCAAACACAGCCCCGGCCAAAAATCACAAAAAAAAAAAAAAAAAAAAAATCAATTTCCAGGAAGAATGGACCATCCACTTTATCAGCCAAGGTAAATCCTATAAAAGAGATCTTGTCGAGCAGAAGCTGAGACTGAACATCCTGGATTCTTCCTTGATTTGAGAAGAAAAATTTGGAAAAAGGAATCTTGACCTCCTGCCAGTAGGGCCCCCCACGGGTGAACATGAAGTAACTGTACATTTGATTCTTCCTCTGGATAAAATCTGAG
The DNA here is from genome assembly GCF_027406575.1 of Nycticebus coucang. NCBI lineage: Eukaryota > Metazoa > Chordata > Mammalia > Primates > Lorisidae > Nycticebus > Nycticebus coucang. The sequence continues at coordinate 69,232,227 of NC_069783.1, read as the reverse complement.
TCCTCCTTGATATTCACCATCCATGGTCGACCATCCCCACAGACCCGGAGATACAGAGTGTTAAACTGGGACCAATCATAAGACTTCCTCCTCTCAAAAGAGCCCCTTGGTATCCTGGATATCATTGCACAGTATCCACTTTGCCTACTATCTCCATCATAAGGTCCCTCAGAACTCAGAGTTCCATAGAGCAGTGCACTTTGGTTATTCTTGCCCATTTTTAAGAATACTTCACTTCTGCCTCCAATTGTCTTATCAGAAGTCACTATCCACTTATCTAAATCTTCTTTCCCACGGAACTGCCAGATGACCTTGGCTTGTTCCAACAAGACCTCGTGCAGAGGGTGGCCTTCTGGCCCTATCCAATGATTCACAAGTTCATCCTTCAAAAGCCTAAAATGGTCCTTTATTTCATCTCTAATTGCTTTATCAAAACTAACTTCTGGCTTCTCATCAGGAGAAGTTGTATCCAAGGCAACTTCTTGCTGGTGATGTTCCTGCAACCCACCTTGAGTCTTCCTCTGTGAGGAGGCTTTGCCAGGAGCCACCACTGGTTTCTGAGGAATATTGGAACAATAGTCTGCAAAGTGAATACCCAAAAAAGGATGCAAGCCAATACTTGGCTTTGGGCATTTTCTCAGAATATAAGTGCTAGTCAGCAATTTGTGAACAAAAGCCATGGTTTAAAAAAAAAAAAGTCGAAATGTAAATTTCTCCCTGAATCACCAGGGAAAAAATCTTCAGCCAATAGCCCAATTCTAGCTTCCCGCAGTCCGTGACTTCCCCACCACTGAGTATCTTAACAGATTCACAGCTTTAGAATCACACAGGTGGCTCGGCGCCTGTAGCTCAGTGGCTAGGGCGCCAGCCACATACACCAGAGCTGGCACGTTCAAATCCAGCCCAGGGCTGCCAAACAATGACAACCAAAAACTAGCCGGGCGTTGTGGCAGGCGTTCTATAGTCCCAGCTACTCTGGAGGCTGAGGCAAGAGAATCGCTTAAGCCCAGGAGTTGGAGGTTTTTGTGAGCTGTGATGCCACAGCACTCTATCCCGGGTGACAGCTTGAGGCTCTGTCTCAAAAAAAAAAAAAAAAGAATCACATAGGAGTTTGAAAAGTGTCAGGTGCATCAGAGACAGCTGCAGGGCGAGCACTATTATATCACCATTCTATCTCAATAAACCAGACTTTTGGAAAATCACCTGGGGAGCCCACAGCTTCCTGGGCCCAACCCCTTAACACCCTGACTCGGTAGATGTGGGGTGGGGCCCTTGAACCTGGCTTCTAACAAGTTCCCAGGGATGTGAAGTGGCCCATCCACGACCCGCACCAAGCACTGACAAGGGACTTCCTCTAGCGACTCAAGAGGTGGGTGTTTAAATGGCCTTTTGTGGAGTTTATCAAAAGCCTTTTGAACGTCTAAATCAAATTAGATCCACAACCTCCAGCCCCTTCATCTCTCCCTATTTGCTCCGTGATGAGTTCAGTGAGCACAGAGAAGCCAGTGATGTGAACTACAGCAGAACCTCCGGTCTCCGTTCAGCATCCAGTGTCCTCTGTTCGCAAGTGACTGAGCCTGTTCATCAGGCTCCCAGGCTGGGACAGTTGAACTGCAGCAGGCCGGGAGGCCGCTGCTTCATGGAGACTCCAACAGTCCCAGGTTGACATCCCCCCAGCGTCAGCTCTGGGCTCCTCTGCATGTCCTCACACGTGAAAGAAAGTAGCTGCCATTAGGGGCTGAAGGGGGCACTTGGACTTTTAGTTACACATCACTGAATTTTGGGGGTAGTGATCATATAATGGTCTTACCACATGGGGATTCATTCATTTTTTTTTTTTTTTTTTTTTGAGACAGAGTCTCACTATGTCACCCTCCGTAGAGTGCCATGCGTCACAGCTCACAGAAACCTCAAACTCTCGTGCTTAAGCAATTGTCTTGCCTCAGCCTCCCAAGTAGCTGGGACTACTGGCACCCACCACGACGCCTGGCTATTTTTTTGTTGCAGTTGTTTAGCTGACCTGGGCTGGATTCAAACCCACCACCCTCGGTGTACGTGGCTGGCACTGTAACCACTGTGCTATGAGCGCCAAGCCATTCATTCATATCTTGACAATCGGGATTGTCAGTGACGATAGTAGGCGAGCCAACCGCTGAGTGTTACAGACCAGACTATTTGTCGAGTACCGTACTTAAAAAGTGTTACCTCACTGCACCTCAGAGCCGCCCAGGAGGTGGGGGACTCCCCATCTTGTGGACAAGAAGCAGGCTAGGGGAAGCCGGATACTTCACCAGATGGCAGGATCCAAACCCACGTCTCTCTTGACTCCAAAGCCCACACTTTTAACCACCACATGTTCTCTCTCCTTCCACATCAAGGATTTTGTTGTATTTTTACCCTCTGCTTTTTCTCCTGGAATTATGGGGTTTCTAAAATTATACTTGTAGAAGCAATTCATGAATAGACAGTGACAGAAGTTCAATATTTAATGGTGGTCTAAAACCCCATAATAGGCGATGTTCTACCCTAAGAGAGGAAGAGCCCCAAGAACATGTTGTTTACCCCAGAACTTAAGAGGAAAAGATCCATTCCTCAAATACCCAAAACACAAGCATAAGAAAGGAAACTGGAAAGTAGATCTATTATGCCATCTTGAAACAACCATCTACTGCATCTTGAGTGTCATTTGCATAAATGAGGCTATGGGAGTGGAATAAAATCATTCCAGAGTGATGCCAGTCTGTTGCTGTATTGTGCCTCACAGTGGCCTGGAATTGGTGACTTGTATTCCTGTCTGAAAGCTGAGGAAGGAAAAACCCTAGAGCGGTGGTTCTCAACCTTCCTAATGCCTCCTAATGCTGTGACCCTTTAATACAGTTCCTCTTGTTGTGACCCCCAACCATAAAATTATTTTCTTTGCTACTTTTTAACTGTAATTTTGCTACTGTTATGAATTATAATGTAAATATCTGATATCCAGGTTGTATTTTCATTGTTACAAAGGGGTCGCGACCCACAGGTTGAGAACTGCCCTAGCTGTTCGGTGTACACCCCACGCTCGTGAGAGTGATGGTGCCGGGGCTATTTGGAGGACCCGTCTCAGCTCTGACTCTGCGCCCTTTGCTCTGTGCCCCTCGTGGCTTTCTGGATACTGATTCTGCTACTCTCACATGGGTTTCTTTGCTTTAAGTAATCTTTATAACCATATCATTCCTAATCCCACCACTTGAGAGAATCTCTGCTATCATTTTAGTGGATATCCTTCCCAGACTTCTTCATATCTAGATTTTTATTCATGTTTTTTATTGAAGTAGAATCGTACTGTAGAGACCCTAGTGGAAATTCATCCATGTCACTTACAGTATATCATAGGCATCTTTTCACATCATTAACTAGTCTGCCTCTGCATTAATTTAATAGTTATAGAATACTTGTTTGTACTTTTCTTCTGGTTTCTTTTAAAACAGACTTTTATGAAGGATAACTTTTAAAAATGGTTGCTATCACTTTTCAAAAGTAAAATTAGGTAGCTCTTGGGTTGAAACAGTAAAAGTACTCTGGTATCTTTGAATTATACTGAGTGATTTACAGATTGTTTTCTTATCTAAAAACAAACAAAAAACAAAAACAAAGCCAGAGCTTTCTCTGGTCCTGGTCATTAGGAAATGACAGCTGAGGAAAGGGAGCCCTCAGTGGGACCAGAAGCCCCACTCATGGGGGGGTTCACCTTCCTAACCAGTGGGGTGAGGGCCACCAAGGTCCGTGTGGCAGCTGTGCCTGCATCTTAGCCCAATGTCTTTCCTCTTCCCAGCAGACCCGCCCATGGCTGCAGCAGTGGTGTCACATTTTAATGACTGCCCAGATTCCCACACTCAGTTCTGTTTCCATGGAACCTGCAGGTTTTTGGTGCAGGAGGACAAACCAGCATGTGTGTAAGTATGCCCAGGTCTCCTGGAGTTCTGGGGCTAGGGGGTGGTCTAGCATCCAGGTAAAAGAGCATTTACCTCCACAAGGTTTGCCTCTGAGACCCTGGAGCCAGACGTCTTGGAGAATCAGAATAGCAGGGCTAAAAGACACCTGTTTCAAAGCCAGCTGGCTAAATATCCAGGTTCCCCAGCCTCCACCCCAGAGCCACTGAGGCAGAACACCTAGAGTGTGGAGCTTGAGGCTCTGTATTTTTAACAAACATTTCAGATTCCTGGGTTCAGCAAAATCGGAAAATTTCTGGACTAGAATTTAATTCACTACTTAGAATTTCTGGAAGGCAAAGCTCTGGGCTGGATGCCTTTGAGTGGCCTAGAGTCTCTAGGATGAGGTCTCTGCCTTCCAGCATCTTTGTAGCCCCGCTAATAAAATGAACTGAAAATGCATGCAAAGGGCCAGTGTGCATAGTATTCAGAGAACAAGCAGCAACTTGGAAATAAAGTTGCATGCCAAGACACGGTGGTTTCCACACCTGGCCGAGCATCAGCCTCCTGGTGGTGGTTTCTTAAAGTATTGCTTAGCCTCACCCTGACCTATGGAATCAGAATCTGAAGGAGGGGGACTTGAGAGTGACATTAGTTAAGAGCCATGGAGATTGCCATGGTCAGCCAGCTTAGGGAAGAAAAGCATGGGAGGAAAGCTTCCCGAAGCAGGTGTTAGGTTTTGACTGTTAGGAGGGCAGAGAAGTTTCCCTGGCCTGGAGTGTCCACAAACCCGCTATTACAGGGCAGTGTGGCCACAACAGGGAGATAGAGAGGGGGCAAGTTGGAGGCCAGAGTTTGTTGGAAGTGGGCCTTCATTCTCTAGGCATGGGAGCCAGGCAAGTTTTAGAAAGATATTTTAAGACATTTAATCTGTCAATAGTGGAATACTAGCAGGTGGGCCTAGACTCAGCCTTGGCACCACTGACATTTGGTGCTGGGTGGCTTAGTTGTAGGGGCTGACCCATAGATTGAAGGACACTAGCCCTATCAGTATCTCTGGCCTCTACACATAGACACCAGTGGCACCACCACCCCTGGTCATAACAATCAAAAATGTCTCCTGGTGGGGCGCAATGGCTCACACCTGTAATCCTAGCACTCTGGGAGGCCAGGGTGGATGCATTGCTTGAGTTCATGAGTTTGAAACCAGCCTGAGCCAAAGCAAGACCCTGTCTCTACTAAAAATAGAAAAACTGAGGCAAGAGGATCACTTGAGCCCAAGAGCAATGAGCTATGACCCAATGGCACTCTACCCAGGGCAACAGCTTGAGACTGTCACTCAAAAAAAAAAAAGAAAAAGATTAAAAATGTCTCCAGACATCGTCAAATGTCCATACAGGGCAAATGTCCATACACCCCCAGTTAAGAACCACAGAAACATATGAAATTCCCATTTTTATAGGTCATAAGTGGTTGGAAATCAGCAATTTCAAATGGTCCAACCAGAAGCACCAGTAAATACTACTAAATGGTAATAAAAATTAGCATGTATTGAGGTTTTGCTCCTGGCCAGGCACTGTTTCAAACACGATTCATGGCACTTACTCATTTAATCCTCCTAATGACCCCACAAGGTAAGCACATATCGCACGCACAGCTCATGTGGCAGAGCTTGGATTCACACCCAGCCTCCCAGCTCCAGGAGCTGCCTTGGTCTGGGGCAGTGGGCGGGACTTCTCCCTGCTGCAGTGCAGCTGCATGAGCCTGGGCGGGGCCCTCAGGGTGCCTCAAAGAGCCTCACCTGGAGAGAAAGGGGAGAGGCAGGCTGGCCACCTTCCTCCCCCGATGTCCAGAGCTAGGAATGTCTCTCAGATGAAAAGCCTCCCCACCCTGTGAATACAAAGCATGACAGTGACAGATGCTATTATTATTCATGATTATCATTCTTATTAATAATTAATAATTAACACATTAGTGGCCCCTGGGGGACTGATGGCATTGTTTTCATTAGTGCCCTGGTCATTGCGGAAAAACACTGGCCCTGTAAGAAGTTTGGCTTCTCGACCCAGATAGTAGGAAGCCTCCCAGAGCAAGGGGCAGGAGACACTCTTCCCACCACAGCCCGGCACATAGGGCCTCACCCGCGCCAGGCTCGGAGTTGGGAGGATCCTCTTTAGAAAGACACGGCGAGTGTTTACCAAGTTCTGATCAAAAGTAGGTCAGAAACTCAAGTGCCCTCCCCACCAGATCAGGGACTAGTGTAGACTTTCAGAGAGCCGGCAGCCTGGAGCCTGGGCCATTGGACAAGTGAGCTTATCTGTGGCTGAAGCCCCACCCGCCTCACCTTCTAACAGCTGAGGTGGACGCTGCCCTCCTGTTGTCCTCAGTCTGGGTCCCAGACCTTGCTCTTGGTCCAAGGGAGATAATTATCCATTACGTTTACACATCGTTACATTTTGGTAAATGTCTTCCTCCCTACTTTGTAAATTATACATTTATAAATCTTACTATTAATAGCAGGCTCTCCATAAAAGCTTACTTTGTGCCAGGCATGGTACTCAGCACTCTGCATCCAGGAACTCAGGGCATCCTCGCGGCCCCCCTCTCAGTAGGGATTATCGCCCTTACTGTGTAATGAGAAAGGAGTTAAGCAACTTGCCCAGTGTCCCAGAACTAATCCTTCCAACCCCAAAGCCCATGCCCTCACCTACTTACTACCCAGAGGGCGCTGTGCCTCAGCCTGGCGAAATTCACCTCAAATCACTAAGCCCTTTGTTTCCAGGAAAGGTGCTGGCATCGTGCCCCTGCAGGTAAACCTTCCTCCAGAGAAAGGTGGGGGTCATTCCCAAGCTCAGTCCTCTGATTACAGACTCTTAAGATTTTCCTGTGGGCCGAGTATGGGATCTGCAGAGACAAGCAATAGGTGCTCCCAGCTGGAAAATGTGCGTCTGGGGGAGCCATAGCTGTGCAAGCAGTTACTGCTGAGGTACTGCCTCTTTACCTCAGTTTCCCCACTGAATCTTGGTGGCTCCAGGGTGGCATTCAGCCCGCAGGCGTGTCTTATGTGGCAGTAGGACATGACCCACCTTGTTCTGTTGTGGCTCTCATTTGTCCTCATGTTAGAAGGCAGGGCCCACGTCTCCATGCCGATGACCTGCCTCTCTGATCAAGCAGGGGAATGCAGCCCCTTGGCTGGGACTCGGATGTGCCCACTCTCCCAGCCCAGAGGACTTGCCCTCCTCAGTTCTCCATTCTCCACCTGTCTGCAACGTGCTCTGACACCAAAGCAGAATGTTGGTCCTCAACCACCTGTTGCCACAGCTGCTCACACCAGCCCACCTGGCTCACTTCAGCCGTCCATGTGAAGCTCACCCATGTTTGATCCCTACATAGGGTCCTGTGCAGACCCCTACAGCTCTGACAGGGCAGGGCAGTGGGGGCCGAGGGTGAAGCGCCGTCCCACCCTCCCCTATCCTGATGCCCATGAGTAAGCTCTGGGAAGACAGGATCACGCCTTCTACCTTTTTGTATCTTTAGTACCTAGAAGAATGTTCTGATTAATTCCCACTAGACCAGTGAGTCCGTGCGGAGAAAGCAGAACGTTCTGTCCCTGCTGTTGTGAACCGCCCCAGCTCAGGGAGCTGACACATACACATTCTGGTCAATAAAACTGACATTCCTTGAGGTAAGGACCCATGTGTCATGCCCTTATAAAGAAAACCCCCAGTGAGCCAAGAGTATAGTCTCAAAGATCTTTTTTTAAAACGTTGTCAGTCTTGAACTTTGTCTTCCATAAGAACAATAGTCTTTTAAGTTTCCAGAGAACCTAAAATGACATCTCACACTAAAAAGTGAGGGGGGAAAAAATAACAAAGGTAGTGAAAACTAGTCTTAAATATTTATGCTTCAGATGAACCCTAGATTGTATGTTACGGCTCCCTCTAATAAATCTTGGCTAGTATCTGACCACATCAGAAAACAAATGGGAAAAGAATTTCCAAAGACAGTCAAGCTATAGAAAGGCAAACACCACTTTTTCCCTGAGGCAGATTCTTCAAACTGTTGGTCCACAGCCTGCAGAAGCCTTCAAACAAAGGAAAACAGTTACAGGAAGCCAGCCAGGTGACAAGTTTTCAAGATTCTAGTGTAGGCAACCAGTTTGAAGTTTCCCACCTGTCCAAAATGCTCTCTGGTGACTGAACTCCCTGACAACTTTCCCACAGTGAAGTGTGAAAACACATTGCTGTCAGCCAAGGAAAACATTCCACATGGCTCTGGCCACAGGACATTCCAGTGCAATCCGAGCAGAGTTAAATACTCAGAGAGAGCTGACCACCCTCAGTGCATAAGCAGGCTGCCCATGGGACCAAGAGATCAGGAGGGGAGCAGTTTTCTTATTAGTAGCTAAGCTACTTTATGTAGATCAGCTGTCATCTCAACAATCAGCAGGTGTAGATCAGGGTTTACGACCGTATGACATCACTCCCTTCCACACCTAGAGAAAGTACATGTGGTCCTCTCTTCCTAGCCCCACCAGAGGCAGATAGTGAGGGTCACACACCAAACAGGAGGATGCGGCAGCAAAAGACATGGATTGTGGGGGAGACAGACCTAGGCAGGTCTCTCATGCAGGTGACTTAACCCTATAAGCCTCAATTTCTTTGTATACAAAATAGAGATACTTATACTTCATAGGATTGTAATCAGGACCCATTGACAATGACGCCTAGAGAGCAATTGCTCTTAAGACAAGAGCCACTAGAACATATGGGGCTATTTAAATGAATTGATTTTGTTAATTATTTAAAATTTAGTTTTTCAGCCTCACTAGCCACATTTTAAGCCCTCCGTGCCTCAAGGTGGCTAGCACTATATTTGACCGCCCAGCTTTAGACCCTTTCTATCATCATTATAGGAAGTTCTGTTAGCCAACACTGGAGAACATTCAGGCCCAGTTCCCAGCACAGCTTAAGAGCTTCGGTGTTTGCTGGTGCGGCTGCTGTCCGCGCCATCATTGTGGCTGAGGGACGTTATCCTGCTGAAAGAAGTATAAAAGTAGTACAGACCATGGAACCCATAGCTGTCCCATGACACCGTTGGATTAGAGCAGCAAAGGAAGCCCTTACTCTGCCCACTCCTTCCTGTGCACCCAGAGCAGAGTGGTCAGCCACAAAGTTTGCTCCTAAGAAAAGCACCAAGCAACATCCAGACTTAATCAGTAACAAAAATGAGAAGGCCTCAACGTGTCCACCTGTCTGGAGCACCTGACTTTTATCTCCAGCCTGGATGGATCCTTTTACTTCATCTCTCCTGTACTATACTCACCTGGGTGCCCAGAGCAATTGAATGAGCATTTGCAGGGTGTGGCCTTGGCTCTGGCATTTTCTGAAGCTTCCAGGTGATTCTAACCTGCAGCCAGGTGGGAACCAGTGCCCACCTGAGGTACAACAGAGGATAACAGCTGAATTGAGAGTGACTCACTGGCAGCCAGGTGAGGTGACTCTTCCCACTCCTTCTGCAGCTCGTGCCTAAAATAATCAGCATAATTAAGTTTAACATTAGTAGAAGCTTGGAAAATTAAAAAAAAAAAGTCACTAAACCTTTTTCTTTTTCCTCCCTCACAAAGAACAACTGAGAAGCAGCCCCATTTATTATAAACCATTAGGAAGAGAAAGGACCTCTCTCCATCCCAATGCTGGGAAATCTGTTGTGGCCTCAGCTTTGGCTCCCCAGTGGAGTTAAGGCTGCAGGTTCCCCACCCCTGACTGGGAGCTCTAAAAATACCTATGCTCAGGACTTGTTCTCAAATATTCTGAATTAGTTGGTCTAGGGCAGTGTTTTTCAGCCTCTTTTATCTCACGGCACACTTGAACCTATAGTTAAACTTCTACATCACACTTATGTTGATCAAAAAAAAAGTGAAAAAAAGAGAAAGAACATACTTACTGTGCTTTGAACTTCCTTTGAAAACAATTTAATTAATGATCTTTAAAAATTTTTTATAGCATACCTAAGATCCTCTCTCATGGCACACCAGTTGAAAATCACTGGGCTAGGCTATGGCCTGAATATCAGGATTTTTGAAAGTTTCCCGGGCAGTTCCAGGGCAGCCAAGGTTGAGAACTGTTGGTTTCACTGTTAAAACCTTCCTGTTGTCCTTAACTCTGGTTTTATCAGAATTGGTCCTTTCTTTAAAATACCCAGGCCCCACTCCCAGGGAGATTTTGATCTGGGAGAGCTCAGCTACAGTTGAGGCTGCTTGGGGCTAAGGTGTGCTGTTCAGGAGCTCACTTAGGCCGTGACCTGGAGTCTTCCACGTCTTCCCACATTGGGGACCCTTCACCAGAAGCATGGTGGATCCCCTAACGCAGTGGGACTGGGATTTGAGTATTTGCAGCTGTGACACTAGGGCGATGGAGAGGCATTCTTGTTGGCATGGTCACTTTTCCATAAGGTGCTGGGGAACTTTGCCAGAGCCATTGTGAGGACTGGTGGTGTAGGGCCAGCATGCATGAATGGCAAATACTCCTCTGGTAGAAAAAAACCGTGGAAAGTCAGCAAAGTGTGACCCTGCTCTGGGGGTATTATCTCCCTGAGTGAGTTAAAATGGCACTGTCTGGGGTTACCTTTGCTCCTTGCCACGTAGATAGCTGGGAAACCATCTGTGGGACAGTCAGCCCATCTCTCTTTTGTCTCATCCAGTTTGTATTTGTCATTGAATCACTAGGTTAGGTTGTCTTAAAAACCAGTTTTCATTAACCCAGAAAGGTAGCTTTCAGGGAAAGGTTGTTGGTTTCTAAGCCTCTAGAAACTTTTGTTTCCTTATCTGTAAAAGAGGTATATAACAGCCCCAACTTCACATGTCAGGTGTGATTACTGGGATTAAAAGAGAGTTTATCTAGTGCCTGCTATAATACATTATATGTGTATATTATAATTAGCATTTGGCTGCCACTATGTTATTTAAATGGGATTTCTTGGAGTCCCCAATATTGATTTGTTAATTCGTAAAGTTTTCAGAACCAAGTAGTGGGTGAGGTATTAGAATCCTTCTCTCCCAGGGCTTGCTGGTTAGAGTAGGAACATTACAAGCTATGTGAAATTGTCATGGGTGCTGACCTTCCTAGACCCTGGGCCTTTCTCAGAAGATCTCTGCAAATCCTCCTTCCTCCAGGAGGAAGCAGCCTGGAAACTTCTACAGAGAATTCCTGTTGGCTTGACTGTAGCTCCTGGCTAGAAACCTGACGATCCACTTCACAGTCCAGGCACCCAACCCCAGTGTTCAGTATTCAGACCAGAGGTTTTTGCAGAGCTCAGCCTTGCCCTGCAGGAGCAAGGAGGCTGGTCCAAGGGAGGCTGGTCAGAGAAGGGCCAGCAGATTATAGGGCATAATCCAGGGGTGTTATAAGAAGGAGAAGCAGTTTAGGGAGATTCATTGAATGACCTATGGAAAAATGGAGGGGTGACAAAAGTGAATGAACAGGTGTGTAAATTACATCTTTTTGGAGGATAGTGGCCCTTGAAATGGAGTCTGATTAGAAGAGAGAGGAATAATATTCCAGGTGGAGTAGACAGCAAGAGTTGAGATGGGTGAGTGGAGGGTTAGTCATTCATTCTGCAGGTGTGTCCCTGGGTGCCAGGTACTTTGCTAAGGGCAACATATTAACACTGGGCTAGTAGCAGGGGTGACAACTTGGCCGGCTAGAACATAGATGGTAGGAGACGAAATGGAAGGATTAGGGTCCTACACGGAGAGAGTATAAAATACCACATAGAGGAAGCCCACAACTTGGGTGGTGCCTCTGGAGGGCACTGGGAAGAGGAGCTGTCTGGGTGCCTCTGGAGGGCACTGGGAAGAGCAGCTGTCTGGGTGCAGGGGGAGGACTTGAGGATGGGGTAGAGGAGGGGCCTTCTGCAGACTGCACTGCGTAAGCATCTAGTCTGGTCCCCTGTCGGCTTCCCCCTCTGGGAGAGGGTCAGTGCCTATAGGCTGAGGTGTTTCTCAGCTTTTGCCTTAATGCAATTTTGTTATTAAAATCAAACCAAACAAGAACTAAAAACAAAAGCCTGCCCCATCCCATAGCCCCTTAGCTGTGAGAGTTGGTGTCCTTATCCAGAGTTCTATGATCCTTATCTAAGAAAAGTTTTCTTACTAGAGATCTGCCTCACTTTCTTCCTCCTCCGTCCAGGGCCTGCTCTCTTCCCCACTCCCACCCCCACCAGGTCTGTAGAGAAGTCTGCATGGCAATTTTTATCCTATCAGCCCTCTTCACTTCCTTACTTACCAAAGACTGCAAGCTCTTTGCACCTTGCTAAACCTAAAGCTCTCAAATCACTTTTACCCTTTCAAGATTAGAAGCTAAACCAAAAGCCAGATTGGATAAAAAGAGCTTACTCTGTGGCCTTCTCACTCCCTGTGTGGTATGCAGGGGGCGCAGCCAGTAAGTGAGAGAGACCCCAGACTGCAGGGGCAGCAGACCTGAGTACGAATTCATTACCAGTCCCTAGCAGGCTGTATGCAGGCAAATAAATGGCTTGACTTTTAAATATAAAATAACCTCTAACAGAAGATTAAGTGCCTGAATTCAAACTAAAAAATGCCTTTACGTAAGGTATATGACAATTGTGCTTTGAGATAGGGAGAGTGAATGATTTTTCCATCAAGCATCACGAAAGATGGCTTGTCTACCAGGCATCCCAGACTGCAGCCTTGAGCAGCAATTTTTTCAACATCTCATTTGCCATAAATCTTAAACCCATACAATATCTATTCCGTTCACATTAAAATGTTTAAATTTTTGTTAACATTGGGCAAAATCTGTGCTCTAGGAAAATATACCACGTGTATCCTGCGGTTCCAAGACCCCTCTGACTTCCCAGGTCCGGCAGCCCAGGAGCACAGAATTCGGGGAGTCAGAAATGCAGTTCTTCTGGAGCCAGCCCTGCCAGCCCCCAGGGTAGCAGGCACACCAGGACCTTCATCCCCTTTCAGTTTTCCTTCTCTTCAAAGGCCTTTTGCCATCAGTGCCATGTTTGAAGGTTTGGGGAGGGAGAGTGGTGAGAGGGAACAAAACAAAATTTTAAATCCAGCACATGACAAAGGGCTGCCCCTCAGGGACATCCCCTATGGGAAGGCCACCCACCTGTAACAGAGGTGGTGATCAGACATTTTTATTGACAATAAGAATGTTACCCCATACCAAACAGACCAGTGTCCAAGCTAAGTATTTTCTATGAGAATCATTTGCTTAGAAGGTGGAGGAGCCTGCAAAAGAAAATGACCAGCACTTCCTTCTGGCCAAGGTACGTCCTTAAGTACCTTCAAGTGAGAGTCACTTGCGTGTAGCCACAGGCTGTTACTGAGACTGATGCTGAAGGACCTCTGAGCAGTAGCGGCGCAGGAATACTGTCACCTGGTTTTGGTATACATTCAAGCATGACCTCACTCGTGCCTTTACAAGGTCTGGAGTGGAGGTAGGCGGGTGCTGTTAGATGCGAGCAGACCAGGGTTCACAGAAGTCACCTGCAGTGACTTCTCCAGCCCAATAGTGACCAGGTGGCGGTGCTGGGGCCTCCTACCCATCTACTTCCAGATGTTTCCCACAGACCAGGCAGAACTAATTATGATAAAAAAGCAAAACCACAACCTGTGTCTCCAGCTGAGTTAGCATGTTTTCTTTCTCTTATCATCAGAAATTATGAAAATACATATTTGGTTTAAAAACCTGGATTTTTATGAACTACCAAAATAAAGTTCATGTCCTAAATGCATTTGCTGCCTTTATGCCCCCACAGTAGCAATAATCATGGAGCATCTCGGCAGTGGCCGCCCTCACCCAGATGATGAAGGTGATTAGTTTGTCCTCCTTCTCCAAGCCAGTGGTGGCTGTGGCAGGGAAGTTAGAAATATTCTTCTGACACTTTTGCCTAGAATAGCAAAGGATAGTGGGGTCCCTTTGGGATTTTCCTGCAGGCTCTACGTCCCTCCAGCCCAGCCCTCCCTGGGGACCTGGGGAATGAGACCTTCTGTCAAGAGAGTGCACTGATGTTCCTTTTCTCCCCAGTTGCCATTCTGGGTACGTGGGTGCACGTTGTGAGCACGCAGATCTCCTGGCTGTGGTCGCCGCCAGCCAGAAGAAGCAAGCCATCACCGCCTTGGTGGTGGTCTCCATCGTGGCCCTGGCTGTCCTCATCATCTCATGTGTGCTGATACAGTGAGTATTTGCTGTCCCCAAGGTCAGGTCCCTTTGTCTACCTGTCTACCCTACCAGAGCCATCCGTAGCATATCCAGAAAATAGAGCCACCTCAGCACAGCTTATTGCTGCGATGTCTGAGCAGTGTCAGCAAGGCTAAGAGGCACTTTGATGACTCTTGGCATGACATAAAGCCAAGCTGTGTAAAGGCCTCTTATACCTTGGGCAGGTCCCCGGTGTTGGGTCTGCGCACTGCTGAGGGCCTGCACAGTGCAAGGCATGCTCTTTCTCTCCATTGCTGGGTGGAGCCTTCTGAAGAGTGATGAAACACGCAGGCACACAGGAGAGAACTAGGAGCAGCTCCGGCCTCCTTTGAGCAGTAGCAGAAGAGCTTCCTCTCTGCAGAAGGCACTTTCCAAATCCTATGAGCCTTGAGAAGGGCCACTATTGCTATTGTTACAACTAATGGCCAGAACTCTGAAAGCTCATGCCCTCTCTCCACTTCTCTGCCCCTCCTCATCCTCAAAAACTCAGTTCCTATGTTACATCTTCCAGGAAGACTGAGAGCATCCCTTTTCAGATGTGTCCCAGCCCCATTAGCTTTCCCACATCTCCTGTGTAGACACTCTGCAGGGGCAGAAACTCTGGGAGGGCTATGCCGCAGTCCCAGCCTGTGGCACTATGCCAGATTTACTCCCTGGAAATACCTGAAGTCTAAGTCACACAGCAGGCTCTCAGAAGATTTATGTCTAACTGGATATGCACAAGGAATCACAGAACACTTAAAGGCTGCCACTCTGTTCAGAGTAGATTCATCTATGATGGAGAGCGCAGATGGGTCCCTCTGGCAAGGCGTGGAGTAAGCAGCTATGTGTTGATGGGAGAAGCCAGATTTAAACCCTCTGAAGATGCCTAGGATTTGGACAGATAAACAAGAAACTGTCTTGTTGCTTTGTTGCTACTGGACCATATGAATGAAGCATATGCCCCCGGTTCTTGTAATAAATGGGGTGTCCCTGAGAGCCCCCGCTGGTTGACAGTAGCCATAGCCTGCTCACAGCCTGCTCCTGGACAAGCAGTAAGTGCTGAGGGATGAAGTCTGAAGTGGGTTCCACCCACCTTCCCACCCAGGCAGTATCTATTCCACTCCCAGCAGTCCGGGGAAGGCATGTTTGCAGGGAGAAGACAGCCTGGCTCAGGCTGGGACACAGCTAGGGCTCTGCTGCTCAGAAGGACCTTCCCTAAAGGAGCAGGAACAGGCCACAGGGCTGCCAGCTCACTTCTCATGGCCAACTAGCTGTGTGTGCTTGCCTGTCCTTTTATAGTCTGTTTCTGTCGCCAGGAGTGTCCCAGAGATTTAAGAACAAGACTGAGAGCCCACATGGGCCTCCTGAGAAAGACCTAAAAGCTAATTTTCCAGACTTTCTGGAGATAGGAATGATCTAGACTCCTAGAGAGCATCTCTCCTTCCCAGGGAGTCAGCCAGTCCCACCTCTGCTGTCTCTTCCCAGCCTGTCCCTGACAGAAACCAAGTTCAGAATCCATGAGCCAGAGGCTCAGCCCTCACCCCTATCAGGCTGCTGGTCTTCTAGACATGGAGCTCTCTAGAGTTGCAGAGTTACAGTTGGGACCAGCTTATCTAGAGGCCTGATCCCACTGGGATCCTCCTGCCTGGAAAGTCACTGGGGCAAGGCTAGCTGACTGCAGGAAAGTAGTCATTAAAGGGTCTGAAATCAGTGGGAGGTTTTGTTTTCATGCTAATCCTGAAAACTGTCCATTCCTGCCCACAGAGTGGGGCAGGAGCCTTCATAACCCTGATGCTTCAGGACTCTGGGCTATACAGATGTACAGAGAGGTTGCATGTCTCAAACTAGAGAATTTTAGTCCTTGAAGAAAGATTCTTTTAGATCTGTGATTCACTCATTTTTTCCATGGGTCAGTTCAGCCCATTCAAGTTCCCTGCTTTGCTGCTGTCGAGAGCTGATAAATAATCTCTTCCTAACCCCTCACCACTCTGCCAGCTGAGGTGGCTGCTTTGTCTGAGTAAATATGAGCCATTACTACATATGTGGAGTTACCAAACTATGGGGAAAGCAGTGGGGTGGGTAGCCAGTCCCCTCCGACAGCCGGGAGAAGCTGGACCAGGATGGCTTGTAGAAATGAAGCTGGTACTGTGGAGTACTTGTTGTTGTCCAGCATCTGTCCCAAAGGACCACTGCCCTGCAAGGCCATCAGTCCCCTCAGCACTTGTTCCTCTGGAGGCCCCCCCAGGGGAGGGCTATTTCAGAGCCCAGAGCTGCCCAGCAGGCTCCTTGGGCAGATGCTGCGCCAGCCAGGCCCTCCTGCCAGGCTCCTTCCAGACGGTGCCTTCTGTCTCCACAGCTGCTGCCAGGTCCGAAAACACTGTGAGTGGTGCCGGGCCCTCGTCTGCCGGCACGAGAAGCCCAGCGCCCTCCTGAAGGGAAGGACCGCTTGCTGCCACTCAGAAACAGGTAAGGGGACATCTCTCCCTTGAGAGACACTATTGGGTATAGAAAACAATCACCTTCCCGAGTTGGGGGAGACGTTCCTGGGGGTTAAAGCAGAAAGAGGCTGTTTTATTCTACCAAGTTGGGTTTAATTTATTCTAAGGTGTGCTTTACTTGGAGGGAAGCCCTTTTATCCTGGCTGTGGTTGTGTGACCTTTGACAAATTACTTAGCCTCTCAGAGCCTCAATTTTCTTATTCTTTTTTTTTTTTTGAGACAGAGCCTCACTTTGTTGCCCTCGGTAGAGTGCTGTGGCATCATAGCTCACAACAACCTCAGACTTGGGCTCAAGCAATCCTCTTGCCTCATCTCCCAGGATGGGTTTTCTTATTCTTAGTGCTCCAGGGGCACAATTGGTTAGCGTGTGGTAGTAACAGGGTTTTCTTATTCTTAAAAAGATTTCAAATTGAATGAGTATTGATATGAAATATTAATACCTTGTATAATGTCTCAGGAATCAACAGGTGTCCAACTCTCTCTTGAAAGTCACTTCTCCTTTCTGAGGAGTAATATGAGGGATTTGAGAGAAGATCTCTAAGGACCCTTCAGACTCTTAGATCCTGTGATCTTCATTAAGTTTACCATTGTTCATGAGTATTTTTACCAACATCCGTGAAGTAGACTTGTGCCTCAAGAGCCTTCATCTTGCTCTGGGCTCATAGAATTGATCAAATAGCTCCTTTATCCACATAAGCCAGAAGGGTCTCACTCACATCAACACGCTCTTCTGAGATGCTATTTGACCAAGAGAGCCCATCATAACTTAAAGTTCCTCTCGAGGTCATAGTGGATCAAGAGATAGTTACCAAAGGCCAATTCACCCTGGAGGTGTCCTTCCCTAGTAAAGATTATATTCCAGAAGCTCCAGCATGTGTGGAAAGATCATGGAGGCAAGCAACTGGGAAGCTGGACACTCATGTGGCCACTAAATCTCATGGTGATCTGAGCCAGAGGGAGTTGAAGGCCCAAGAGCACCATTTGTTTGTTCTTCACTCCAGTGACCAGAGTATTCATCCACAGTAAATGAGCACTCAGTAACTGCACAAGAGCACTGCTTTAGATTAAGGAGGCCCACAGCTCTTAAGGAGCGAATTCATTCATTTTTACAGTGGCCTTAATAGGATGGTGATTCATGAGTGATGTGGGTAAATTGAGTCTGCTGAAAACTTGTTTGGGTCCTACCATGTATCAGTGGGGGAGCTAAAGTGAGAATCTGGGTCTCTGAGGACCCCACTCACATCTCCCTTCCACTGTTTTGGGCTAATCCACTGAGCTAATAAAGGTAAATACTTTTTTAAGCACCAATAGAAGAATGTCTAAATCTTTTAAGAAAACTTGTAGTCTGAACCTAAGCAGAGGCATTTGGTGTAGAAAAAGCTTCTTGTTAATGTTGCTTCTTCTCATTTGAGAAGAAGTAGCTCTGAGCCTTAAGATGGGTCTGGCCTCTCAGTGGTGGCCACCTGGGCTGAAGTCCTTCTCCCTGAGGTGAAGCACACCTCCATGACGTCATAGAGCACCAGCTAGGCCTGTGGGGTGGAAGGGACAGGTGAACTGGGGCCGCTCACACATGAGCCCTGCTGGAGCACACCAGCAGTGATTCACTTCTGGGCCAGGGTAACCCCATCCCCAGAGGAACAACAAAAGGGACCGGGGCTAGGGTAGGACGATGCCAGGCTGGGAGCTGAGGACTGTGTCCATGCCGCCTCACCACAAAAGCCACAGAGAATATGCCCAGGGCCCACTCATTGAAAAATAAATGGGTCCATTTTTATATGGCCTTAGGGAGGCTGAACCGGTTCATGAGCTGCCCATCACGCCACCCGTTACCAGGGAACACAGGCTAGGTTGAATTGAGGCCCTTAACAGGGTGCATGTCCCCACCCACTGCCTTCTATAACTGGTTCACTTTCAGTCCACCTTTCTGGCTTTCTTTGGCACTGAAAGCACAGTGTCACAAGTTGTGGTCCCTGAGGTTAAACCAGCAGAAGTTGGACTCAGGCCTAACTTGCCCAAGAGAACCTGGTGACATTGGCTGATGCCATCTCCAAGTCTCTATCCCAAACTTGGTTTCCTAACATGGCTGAGGTCTGGCCCACAGTGCTTAACCTGTTTTTCCTTCCTGCCAGTGGTTTGAAGAGCCCAGAGGAAGAGTTCGGCCGGGGGGACTATGTGGCAGCCCTGTGAAGAAAGAACTTCTTCAGGACAGGACTGCCAGAGGTGCCTGGATGTGCTGGCAGACCTTTCCTCCTTTGCCTGTGATCACTCATGCAGCCTTTTTGTCTTCTGTGGGTCTTCAAAACTCTGTCTGCTTGGGGTTATTTGGTGCGACCTAGAGAAGAAATCAGTGGGCCACAATTTAAAGACTAGTAAAAAAAAGACCTGCAAAGAGGTGGACTTCTGTTTCTCTAGACGAGGTGTGTACATCAGTCAGTGTCTGAGTCCAGGTGTGTGCAATTGTCTTTGCCAGGCATGGATTCCGGGCTATATTTCTTTTTCTTGGGGCACCTCCCCACAACAGAATCCTGCCCAACATGGGAGATTTCTGTAGTTACAGTTTTCTCTCACCCGCTTATTGGTGAAGAAAGTAGAGAAGGGAAAACTACTTATTGTTACATGAACTTTAAAAGGAGCCATGTCCTCTGGCAGCAAGACCATCAGCCAACCCAACATCTTCCATGGACACATGATGTTGAAGACCATCCCATGCTGTCACCACCCTCAGAGATAATTTCTTATTTATTAGACTGATAATGGTTTTATTTTTAATCTCTTAAGTCGATGTAAAAAGCATAAAACCCTCACACTTCTACATTAATGATGTATGTGTTGCTGTATTGATTACCAACTCTGGCCTCTTTGACACAGATCAGGCTTGGGGAAAGCCTTCCGGGGGGGGGGTGTGGAGATGGATGAGTTGCTCATAGGAACAAAGATTGGGGTTCAGCGGTCATGCCATTTGAGACACAAAGTAGGTAAATTCCCTGATACATTCTGGTAGAAAAGTTAGCAAAAGCAATAGCAGGGATCTGCCCCCTCTGTTTGCAGGAGAGAAGAAAGGAATGAATGCCTGTGTGTGTCTGCACAGTATAAACACGATTCATGCTATCCTGCTCAGTGGTTAAATGGATTCCATGGATTCACTTCCTCGTGAGCCCCCTAAGAGGATATTTAGAAATAGGGCATTAGCAGGGAGCCGTGGGCATTTCAGGCCAAGGCCATTAAAGAAGGATCAGTCACTCATTTTCCATTTTGTTGCTTGGTTGGCTTCTTGCTTTATTTTTAAAAGGAGAAATGTAACTTTCCTATTTATTTTCAAACATTAAATATTCCAGTGATTTTTTTCTTTTCCATTCATGATGCTCGTTTTATTAACAAAAACTCATTTGACAAGCCATCTCCACCATGTTGGTCTTGCTTTCCCCTCCAGAGAAAAAACTGTTCTCCTGAGCATCTGGGTCTGGTCTGACCCCTTGGGGCTGTGGGAAGCAGTGGATTATGTCAAATAAAATGGGGAGTGCGTCTTTAGGGGTTTTCATTAAAACTTGGAAACAGAATAACAATGAAATAATGTATAAACTCTTTGTGTGAGGAAACTCTTTATTCACTAATACTTGAAAAGTGAAAGCTTTCCTTCTGTTAACCCTACTAGCTTATCACATCGTGAAAAAGGCATTTAAAATATATCAAGTTGGCTTAAAATTTCTCTCAGAAAATTTTGTCCTCTGCCTAATCTTCCCTGGTCTGGAAGAACCATTTTCATGCATTTTCTCTTTATTTTTTATAACTGAGACAAGGATATGACCCGTGTCTGACTTAATGATGAGTCTGACTTAATGATGCCACCTGCAACACTACGTGCAGAAATCAGATCTGTTCAGAGCTGGCTCTCTAGCAATGTCAGTTATAAGCCCCAGGTTTATTATTAAACAAAATAGGTGTGAGTTTCCATTCCTTGTGCTAGTCTTATAGCAATAGATAATGTGGACTAAAGCTTGACTGGAGCGTCCTGCTCACAGACCAGTCGGTTGACACTGGTTCTTAGACCCCATCAGCAATTGGCTTTCAAGAGACTTTGCAGGAGGTATGAGAAGATGAGGACGGGAAGAACTTCGGAGAACTTCCAGTTCTTGGATCTAGCAAGTTGCCACTGCTGGTGCCCTTCCCCGTGCCTGTACACCCATGCAGCCAATGGGCTCAAACACATGCCTCCCTAGAAGTGCCTTCCAGATCAGTCCTTTATAAACAGCAGGTCTGAAAAGGGTTGAAAGCAGTGGTGGGTCCAGGCAGGCCTGGTTGGACCATTGTCCACACCCCAGGGTAGGATAGCCTTGCTCTCTGGTGATTTCTTCCTCAAAAATCACATGAGTGGCAGACATTGGCTTCCTCTGCCATCTCAGGGCAGTGGTCATTGTTTGGCTAACTGTAAAATATGTTCCCTTTTCAGGTTAAAAATGCATCTTCTAATACACCTCTGCATATTTCCTGTGTTTCCTTGCCCTTTTTAAAGATGTGTTCATTACAATTAGAGAATCTTTCCAGAGGCTTGACCTGTAAGCAGCCACATCCCTGGCAATAGGGAACATAGCTGTTTCCAACAGCTCTGCAGACGATGCAAAGCCCCCATTTAAAAAAATTAATTTTTTAAAAGGTTTCCAAATCTTTTGTGGAGCCTGGGTTCTCCTGCTACTCCACAGGCTCCAACTTCTTAAAGCATATTGGCCAGAAACATTTTCTTCTACATGGAAAGACAGATAACAGCTAACTTTGATATAGGAGACAGGGCTCAGCTGGACACATGTGGAATGGAGCAGGGGATTAAGTTTGCCATTGTTTCCCAGCAGAAACAATGGGCAGAATAGCTCTAGAGTCCTTTTACCTGAGAAAGGAGATGAAGGTGGGATTGACACCACACACCCACATTGGAGAGGGTAGAGAATTTGTGGATCTGAGGCTTCTTGAGGATTGTGCTTTGCCAGGATAGAAAACCACCTGATTATCTTCAGACCGGGTGTTTCAGGGCACATTGGGCACCAGTTGTTTTTTCATGCAACTTGGCAGAGAGGGACCAAGGAGATAACTCTGCTCAGTTAGATAACACTGCTCAGGAGAAACCCCTCCCCCCCAGTCCCTTAGTAGGCTCTTGACTTTGATCTCTCCCAACCTGCCCAGCTCAGGAGGGTGGAATGGTTCAAAAGCCTAGGACCAAGTGGACATCACACAAATAAGACAAATGCATGTTTTTAATGTCCTAAAATAAGACCTTTTCTTTCTAGCCATTGATTTTTCAGGCTTCTGAAAGATCTAGTGGTACACACACACACACACGCAGAGGGCTGAAAAGCAACTCCTCTTCCTAACTTAATAACTTACTGAAATGTTCAACTTTTTATTATCTTTATTGTAACAAACCTGATGCTTTTTTTAGAACTCATTACTCTGACTTCTGTATATGTTGCACTGAAAAAGTTAATATTTAATGTTTTAATTTATTTTGTTTGGTAAGTTAATTTTGATTTCTGTAATATGTTAATGTGATTAGCGATTCTTTTCCTTATATCTGAATCATATTTAAAGAGTAGTGAGCAATGTAAGATGCAGTTGTTTTCAGTAATGTGCATTTTGTTATTCAATTGTACTGTACCTTGTTTGGAAGGATGAAGGAATGAAGTCTTTTTTTCCTAAATCAAGAGTGGAGTTTTTCTTTAATGAAATTGGGTTAAAGAATTGCTGAAGCAAGTGAAAAGTTTTCTCTTCAAATATGAATGATGAGGAAAGACTGAATGATCATTTGCAAAATGTGAAAATCCTAAAACTAGTCATAGTTGATCCCTGTCTGCTTGAAGAAATCAAGTTCTTTGAAATTCTTCCCAGCACGTAAGTATTTAATCTGCTGTGTATCCAACAATGCTAACCAATGTGGAGGAAAATATATAACCTTCAATCCCTGCCCTAAAGGAATTGAGATCTGGCTGGGAAGACAAACTGATATGCAGAGAATAACTCTGGACTATTCCTAGACAAACTACAAGTAACCATGGAATTATAAGGTAGCCGGTATATGTTAACAGCTGTCGTTTGCAGAGTATGGTCCCAGACCTGCAGCTGCAGTATCACCTGGGGACTTGTTAGGAATGCAAATGTTTAGGCCCCAGCCCAGACCTACAGGGGTCCTCAAACTTTTTAAACAGGGAGTCAGTTCACTGTCCCTCAGACCATTGGAGGGCTGGACTATAGTTTAAAAAAAAAGAACAAATTCCTGTGCACACTGCACGTATCTTATTTTGAAGTAAAAAAACAAAACGGGAACAAATACAATCACGCCGCCTCATGTGGCCGGCGGGCCGCAGTTTGAGAACCCCTGTAGGGATGCCCCACAACCCCCCTGCCCTGCAGATGATTCTGACACCTGCTCAAATTTGAGAACCACTGCACTACAGGACTCAGTGAAGGGACAAATTAGTGTGGGGATACAGTTTTCAGGAAAAGGTTTGAAAAGGCTTTGCAGAGGAAGTGAAACCTAATACAGTTTACCCTTTGGGGTTCAGATTTAATAGCCATCTGAAAGTGAGGCCTTGAATGAAGGCCTGCATTTACCTGGATCTTCTCTGCTCAGGCTAGTTGAAAGGAAAAACTGACATGTCCATCTCCCACCATACCCCCACCCATCCCAGGCTGACCCTCCCCTGTTCCCCACTGCCTGGTCTCTAACTGTAAGAAATTGTTCTGAAACTGTCAACCCAGGTCTTAACGAACCCATAGCAAAGCCTCTGCACGTCTTTTTAAATTATTATTATTTTGGATTAATATAAGGGTACATATGATTAGGTTACATTATTTGCATTTGTCAGGAAAAGTCCCAGTTGTATTTGAGTCCTTCACCCCATGAGGTATGCCATATACCCCCATTGTACCTGTTAGGTAGGAGCTCACTGAGCCCTTTCCCCACTTCACCCTTCTTGAATTTAATTGTGTTTTTCTCTCATGTGGGCCCCTGGTTGTTCATCTACTAGTTTCAAATTCGTATTGGGTACATGGGATGCTTGCTTTTCCACTCTTGAGGTATTTTACTAAAGGCAATATTCTTCAGCTTTATCCAGGTAAATACAAAAGATTTAAAGTCTCCATCTTTTTTATGGCTGACTAGTATTTCATGTATTCATATATACACAGTTTATTAATCCATTCATGGGTTGATGGGCTCTTGTGTTGTTTCCACATATTGGTAGTTGTGAATTGAACCGCTATAAACATTCAAGTGCAAATGTCCTTATGGTAAATGATTCTTTTTCTTCTGGGTAGACATCTAGTAATGGGATTGCAGTATTAAACGGAAGGTCTACTTTTAGCTCTTTGAGGATTTTCCATACTTCTTTCCACAAAGGCTGTATTAGTTTGCAATCCCACCACCAACAGTGTATATGTGTTCCCCTCTCCCTACACTCGTGCCAGTATCTGCAGCTCTGGAACTCTGTGATGTGGGCTATTCTCACTGAGGTTGGGTGATATCTCAGAGTGGTTTTGATTTGCATTTCCTGATGCTCAGGGACAATGAGCATTTCTTCATGTCTTTGTTGGCCATTCTTTTCTCTTCTTAAGAAAAGGTTCTGTTGATTTCTCAACCAGTGATTCATTGGGTTGTTGGCTCTTGTTGATTCGCTCGAGTTCTCTATAGATTCTGGTTATTGACCCTTTGTCATGTGAATATCTTCTCTCATTCTAAATCTTGTCTATTTGTTTTGTTTATTGTGTCCTTAGATAGCAACAACAAAAATAAATGGGACCCGATCAAGCTTAAATGCTTCTGCACAGCCTCTGCCCTTCTAACTTCTGTGTGGGACTGATATGTGCAATATATGAGGAGCTAATGGAGAAGTGAAGGGTGAAATAGTTGCTGAATAGCATGAAATATTGGTCCCCAAAGAAGGTTCAGCTCTTTGTAGCAAGGAATGAAAATGTGGACCTGTTTTCCAGCCCTCAAAGGGCTCTGAATCAGCCTAGCATGGAAAGATGGAACTCTATCCTGAGTTCCCTGGCCTGGCTCCTGGCCCTCAGCAAAGTGTTCCCCACCTCTTAAAAGAAGCAGCACCCCACTGCACATGCCTTCTCTTCTTCCGCTTATCACTCTATTCAGACCTTATTTCTAATCTATGGGACTTTTCACTTGTTTCCATTTTTTTCCTCCCCAATTTCTAAGCCTTCCTTCTGCCAAGACTGCCTACCTGCCAGAATCAGGGTCCAGTGACTGCCCTTGATCCTAATTAGGTGCACTGGCCCATCTAGGATACAGAGCACCCCTTCTGGGAAAAGCAGCTATGAATTTTGAGTCAAGCCAGACCTTTCCTCATCTATCCAGGTAATTTGCAATTGAAAACTTGAAATCCATGTTCTGGACGTGGATTGATGCCTCGATCCAGCCTTTTTTGGGTCCCAAACTTTAGACAACTTTTTTTCCTGGTTGCCCTAACTCATAACTGGCCCTGTTTGGGTGCATTTGAGTACGACCTTAGCCTTGCCTCCTCTCTGGCTCAGAGTTCCCTGCCCTGCACCCACCTGGAATTCCCCCCCACACACACACTCCTCCTCCCTGTCTCCTGTTCTCTGTTCCACAACTGCTCTCTATAGGGCTTATTACTTCCACAGGCCCTGAGGTTTCTGCCACAGTCTTTCACCTCTAGAAATCAGGGGTAACTTACCCATAGTTACAGAAGCTGAGCCTAGCAAAATCTGTTTCACTGGGATATTATCTCCCCAGATAAATGAGGAATTTGAATACATGGGAATGGACCTCGGGCAACTTTTAAAAATCTCTCCAGGTGATTCTAATTCAATCCCTACTCCTCTCTGGAATACATCGAGCCCCAGGGAGCAGGTGACTTGGGGGAGGTGTGATGCCTGGAGCTGAGAGTGCCAGGTGCCCACCCAGGGCATCCTACCCTCTCCATCCTCAAGCATATTCCTTAATATCCAGCAGATGTTAGCTTCTGGGGAGACACAGAGGCTTGGGCCTCCTTTCAAGTAGGATCATCTAAGAGAAGTGGGAAAAATCCTGTGCATGCAGGGACCTGTAAGGACTACCACGTGGCTGATGTTTGAGGTCACATACAAGCAGGCGATTGCTTTTCAGAAGCCAAATTTCGCACTTGGGAATAAAAATAAGTTGAACATTTATGCTGAAAGGGAAAGGGCAGGAGGCCTCTTTCCAGGGCCATTTGCTCCAATAGAAGCCCAGCTTCTTATGTGTGTGCACAAGTGCTAGGAAGTCCTCCACCTGCGTCCAGCAGGGATGCCCTTTAGGATGGAGATGAAGTTGAGAGCTGGGCAGGGGAACAGATCCACTCACTGGGGCTGGGCCTTCTGTGGTTACTCTGCCCTGCTCATTGCAGGAAAGGATGCTGGAAATGTGACATCCAGGAGGACTGTGCTGTGAGGAGCCATTTTTGCTTTAAAAACTCTGTCCCACCAGAACAGAGAGAGCAGCCTCACCCCTCCCTGCAGCATGACTCTCCCACCAGACTTTGGGAAAGAAGCCCCCCACCAGAGTGCAGGTCCAGGACCTGTGATGAAAGGAGGCCTGAGGCCAAGGCCTGGGTTTGGCTGCATCCCTCTCCCTGCTGGCTGTGCCACTCCCTTCTGAGCCTCTCCTGCCTGGTTAGTTCCCACCTATTCAGCTCAGGGGGTTGTTGATATAAAACACAAACACCCCATGCTTGTAATCCCAGCACTTTGGGAGGCCAAAGTGGAAGGATGACTCAATCAGTCTAAATCATTCTTTTTAATAGCTATATAACATTTTACTGTGAAAACATAGGACATTTTTGTTTAGCCTTATGGCTATTGATAGACATCCCATTTGTTTTCAGTTCTTTGCTTCCAAAAACAATGTTATATGTAAATGGCACATATATGCCTACATACTGGGGCTATCATTAGTAGGATGGAGTCACACGTAAGTGGATAAAGGGTAGGCAAGTATCTGATTAGAGACATATTTTTGGCCACCAGTAAAGAAACACTGCTAAGAGAGGTTTAAACAGATAATGCTCTGTAACTCTCATATAACCAGGGCCTGGAAGTAAGTGGTAGTGGCTATTAGTTCAGGAATCCGGGTGCTTGTATGTTTTATGCTGTTTTCCTTAGCTTGTTGCCATTTTGTTATTGTGCTTGTCTCCTCCTAGTTACAGAATGGTTGCCACAACTCCAAGCATCAATCATGTTTATTCAAGTAAAGTTGAAAAGGTAGCAATAGCCACATTTATACCTTATATTAGCCAAGCAAAAGCCTTTCTAGAGATTCTGCAGCATTCTTTTCCTACATTTCATTGACCAGAACTGGGTTACATGACCGCTGATAGTTATAAGGGGGATTGGGAAATTGAGTAACTGAAAATTGTCCTGATGGTTTAAATCAATTGTAGTAATTCACACTTTCACCATAGAGAGTGGCTATTTTTGTATCCTTGTCTACCATAGATATAATAAACCTTTTTTTAATTTTTACTGGCCTGATTTATGAAAAATTATGTTAATGCTGTTTTAATTTATATTTTCCTGCAATAATGAGGATCTTGCAATATAGTTGGCCATTTAGATTTCTTCTTCTGTGAATCGCTATTCATATTCTGTATTTTTTGTTTCTTTTCTTTTTTTTTTTTTTTTTTTTAGATAGGGTCTCACTCTGTTGCCCAGGCTGAAGTGCAGTAGCTCACTGCAGCCTAGAACTGGGCTCAAGTGATCCTCCCACCTCAGTCTCCCCAGTAGCTGGGACTACAGGTGCATGCCACCATGCCTGGCATTTTATTTTGAGACTCTTGCTATGTTGCCTAGGCTGGCCTCAAACTCCTAGCCCCAAGAGACCCTCCCACCATAGCCTCCCAAAGTGCTAGGATTATAGCATGAGCCACCGTACCCAGCCATATTCTTTATTCATTTTTAATTGGCTTATTTTTCTTCTCCTTATAACTTATAGAATTGGGGGGAGAAGTGATATGAACTATTTGTCATTTGAATTATAAATATTTTCCTAAACTTTTGTTATTTTTTATTTCATTTATGGTAATTTTAACATTTTAAAAAATACTAAGTGTGTAGTCATCTTGTCTGGTTTTTTCTTAATTGGTTTTGGGTCTCCTATTTTACTTAGAAAGTCTTTCCCTTCTCTCCTAGTGGTCATTAGTGAAAGAGAGAGAATTAGAGCTCAGTTTCACTTAAAAGTGGAGATTTTTAAATCCTGATTAAAATTTTAGATTTTCAATTTGAGCTAAAGAAAAAAAAAATGACCAACAGAGCTTATCTCAGGAATACAAGGATATGAGGCAGCTAAAAACACATTACTTGTATAGCAGGTTAGGGTCACATGTATGGACTTGTCATTCAGTCCTAGCTCTACAACCGTGGACCCTGGGCAAGTTACTTAACTTCTCCGGGCCCCAATTTCCTCATGGTAAAATGAGGATATTAATCATAGCTACCTCGGGAGGTTTTGTGAGGCTTAAATGAATTAACATATAAAAGACTGGCACATGGCAAATGCTCAATAAATAGCTATTGCATTATCTATTATTAGTAATACAAACAATCTGCATTATTCCTCTGTTTGTTTTGTTGATTTCAGCCTCATTGATCCCTGGGAATCATGTTATATATACACAAAGCAAGATCTCACTCAACACAGGTGTGTTGTGAATGATCTTTGAAGCCGGTTCCCACTACCATGTCGAGCGTCTGTTAAGGGACAAGGGGAGCCAAGTGTTCACAAGGGAGCTGGGCCAGCCAGGTTTCACCATGCCAGCTGCCTGGGAAACACACTCAGATCTGTGCCCAGCCACTCAGCAGTCATTGCACAAGGCATAAGAACACACCCTCGGGGAGACACGTAGTCACAAAGCAGGTATAGTGTGTCTGCCAGCGTCCCCTCCCCCAACCAGAGGGCACTGAGAGGTGACAGACACAGAGATGAGGCTCAGAAGGCATGGTGACAGCCTCACTCCTGAGGGACTCCAGCAACCCTGCTGACTTATGCCCCTTTCAACTAGGGCCCCTGAGGCACATGCCCTGAACAGGAGCTTGAGGGCCTCAGGGGTGCTGACCAGTAGCCCAGGAAATTGCTGCTCAGCCAGCATTTTGAGCCACCCTTATGGAAGCAGGCATGGATTTGCCTGGATCCTTCTTCCATTCCTAGCCAAGTCCCCTGAGAGTGAAGTTAGCAGGAGGCGAGTGAAGAAGCTTGCTACTCATTCCCAGATTCCCTAAGACACCCGGAAGCACGCGTGCCTTATACCTTGGAAGAGCTCAACACTATTAAATTAAACTTTCCTAAGAGGAATCAGACTCAGGGCATGGCTGGATTGAGGCTTTGATTTTAGTTCTACTTAAAGATCGTAATGATTTGTTCCGCCTTGCCCTCTTCCTAGATTTCTCTCTTTGCTGGTTTATCCTTTCCTATCATCCCTCCCACTCCACCTCGGGCATGGGCTGCAGGCATTCTGCCACTGTAGCATGACAGGTGACACTTCAGCTTAACATACACGGAACAGACAGAGCAACCAGTGAGATCCAGGAGGGAATTTTATTCTGACAGAATTAGAAGTTCACACTAGTCACACCATGGGACTGGACTTAGATCATCCTGTCCAAAAGTCAGTTTTCAGAGAACTTTTAATGATGAGGGGGAAATGCTCACACTTTAACATCAGGAGAGGGGGGAAAAAAACTGTGAGGAAAAAGAAAAAAACATAGTGCTTTTCTGTATAGCAAGATTGGGAATGCTTTTCTGCATTTCCTATAAAGTGTGCTTGTTGTTCTCTTTATCGTCCATCAAAAGTCCACCCACTCTGTACTCAGAACACCAAACGCCTCTGTCCCTGGGTTCTTCTTCTAGATGTACATCCCTATAATCTGCACGTGCTTAGCAAGCCAAGAGATATATAAAAAAATTGGTTTCAATCAGATTTGAAGCTTCTCTTGAAAAATCACCCAGCTGATGGTCAAGCTGCCTTTCCAGTGTGGATGATATTTCTGGATATGCTGGGAAATTCTCTGTCATAAAACAGGAGTGGAAGAGAAGGTCCCCAGTCCATGTTCTAGCTCTTGGTCTTACACTTCCCCATCAGGCCAGGCTACAGATCTGATTTTCAGTAAACACCCTGCAGTCTGCAGGCTGGACCTTGGGGAAATCAGAGAAACAAACAATGCCTACTGTGACCCCAGGATTGTGAGCCAGGAAATAGTCATTCTACTTTGGTTGGGCTGCGTCCTGCCTGCACAATTCTTTAGGCTGCAAGTAACTGAAGGCCCAGCTAAAAGTGATTTATGCAATAGGTTTGTTATCTCCCATCCTGAGAGTTTGAGATAGGTCGTTTCCAAGTTGCTTAATTCACAGGCTTGATGACACCTTGAAGGAGCCAAACGCTTTCCAACTCTCTGCTCTGCCACCTTCCGCATTTGCTGCTGTCTCCCCTCCCAGACGCAGAATGGCTGCTGCCTACAATGACGGCCAAGAGGCGGGGCTTTGCTTCCTATGAATCTCTTTTCATGAGGGAAGAAAACCTATGCCAAAGCCTTTTCCTCCCTCTCAGCAGCTTTTTCTTCAAGATCCTATTAGCCCAAGATGATCACTGCAAAGGAAATAACCTGGATTTATTTCACTCAATCAGGATTAACCTTCAGCAGCTGATTGCAAAGCCACTTCCTGAGCATGGAAGAGGGTGAACAAAACAGCATCACTGCAGCAAGAGAGAACGGGAGATGACTGCTGGATGTCTGGCTCACCACACTTACCAAATTACTTATACACACTTCAAGGACGCTTCAAGTTGAACTACCTTTGGAATCCTACCCCAAAGAGCCTCTAATTCCTTTGAACAAAGAGGGCTGATTTTCTGGACGCATTCTTTGTAATTAATAACTCAGTCTTTGGGCACAAAGATAAAGTCAGTTCTCACAGTATGGCAGACGAATGGATGAATAAATGAATGAATAGACAAATAGTTATATGAGGAAATGGGTTGGCAGAATCCAGCAGGCCAATGAATTCACTCAAGAAAAGGAGAAAGGGCTTAGACTAAGGCAGGAAAATTGGGATGAAACTGGGTTGGGCAGCACCTGTTGCTATACCAAGGGTGGCAGGTTTGAACCCAGCCCTGGACAAACTGCAACAAAAAAATAGCCAGGTGTTGTGGTGGGCACCTGTAGTCCTAGCTACTTAAGAGGCTGAGGCAAGAGAATCGCCTATGTCCAAGAGCTGGAGGTTGCTGTGAGCTGTGACACCGCAGCACCCTACTGAGCATGACACAGTAAGACTCTGTCTCTAAAAAAAAAAAATAAAGAAAGAAAAAAGAAACTGGGTCCTATTTTAGAAATAGTTGGCAAGATCTAGCCACTACTAGAATGTGAGAGTGGGGAGGGGTTAGGAGGAGTCTAAGATCCTTTTTTTCTGGCTTGGATTCTGCAATTCTCTCCATAGGAGAGGGAAGTTGGTGGGTCTGGAGAGATGGGTGGTACTTCCCTCTTGTGGCATTGGAAAAAGGGCCCAGTGAGAAGACTGGAGTCAAGATTGTTGCAGGGAGGAGGGGGCAGACTGCATGCCAGGGGGGCTGGTATTGGGGTTATGTCCTTTCATTGGGAACTCCCTAAATATAAAACACTTGATCATATCCCATCAAGACAGGGGACCTCACAGCTACAGCCTGGGCTGTTGTCATAACTATAGGGCCAGAATCGACAACAAGACAGAGGACAGAACTCCAAAAATGAGACCTGCAAAGCACTGGACTTCCTGCTGCAGTGGGAAGAGTAAGGGGCAGTTCCAAACATTGCAGCAGGAACTGAGCTCGAAAAAGCCCCAAACTTTTAGTTAAATCTGTTTGAATTGACCATTTCAAAATTCTCTAGCCTTAAAAAGAAACATAGAGGTATTTGGAAGATTATACTCCATGATGTAAAATATAAGAGGTACTATACCAAAATTGTCTCCAGTTGAGGTGAAATGTCTCTAAGCATGGAAATGTAGATTAGAAATGGAACTTACAATCAGAAAGCCTTTCTTACGCTGGACAAAGCCCAACTACGGGAATTCCAGTTGGTCATGTTTCTAGCAGAAAGAGCACTCATCAGCCACCCTTTCAAAAGACTCATTGCTATGGTTTGAATGTGTCCTCCAAAACTTAGGAGAAAATTTAATTCCCAGTGCAACAGTGTTGAGAGGTGGGGCCTAATAGGAGGTGAGTGGGCCATGAGGGATCCACATTCGTGAATGGATTAATGCCGTTGTCGTGGGAGTAGGGTGGTTATCTCCGGCATGGGCTCCTTACAAAAGGGCGACTGCAGTCTCCTTCTCTCCCTCTTGCCCTCTCTTTGCTCTTCTGTTCTTCTGCCATATAAGAAGCAGTGTTTCTTCCCTTTGGAGGATGCAGCATTTAAGGCATCACCTTGGAAGCAGAGACTAGGCCGTTACCACACACCAAACCAGCCAGCACCTTGATCTTGGACTCCTTAGCCTTCCAATAAATTTCTGTTCATGATAAATTGGACTCCTTGGACTCCTCAGCCTTCCAATAAATTTCTATTCATGATAAATGAACAGAAAACATGGTAAATCACCCACGTATGGATATTACAGCAGCACAAACAGAAACATAAGGCTTCCTCCTTTCCCCTCCCCCTTCAGTCTTCTAGTCTCTGGCCTAAATGTTCTTCATTCATTTTGCTTTCCTATACCCACACTTTGAATTATTTTTACTCATTTGTATGGCCTGTTGCCTGTTTCTCTTCTGTGGTACCTCTAGTTTATTTTAGTAAGGGAAAAGGGGCCCAAGTCATGCCTGACACAGCAAGGAAGTTGCCTTGCAATTTTCTGCCATTCTGGACTCCTTTTCTCTAATGACAGCCTATAAGCAAGCACATTACAGAGGAAGAAATATAATTAGTCAGTAACATGTGACCAACTTCACATATAACTAAAAACATGAGAATTAAAATAATGGCATAGCATTTTACCCATCAGATTAGCAAAGATAAAAAAGATTCTTAATAGTCAGTGTTAATGAGGGATTGTTCAAGCTCTACTACTAGGACTATAATTTAGAACAAAATTTATGGGAGTAGGGAATACCTTGATAGTTCTATATCACTTTAAGGTTTGTATATATACACTATCACCCATCTATTCCACTCTCATGAATTTACCCTTCAGAAATATTAGCACGAATGAGTAAAGACATATGTAAAAGAGTTGCAGCACTGTTTGTAATAGGAAGAGAATGGAAATAATCCAAACATCAGCAATAGAGACTAGTTAAATGAATTATGTTACGAACTCACCATGAAATCCTATGCAGCCATTAAAACGAATGATACATATACCTAGTGTAGGATGTGAGGTAGGATATCAGAAAAGGATTGACATCTAGGACATCTTGTTAAATGAAAACAAACAAATTGCAAAATTATTAGTAAAGCATCAGTCCATTTTTATTAATCTATTTTATATACATGCAGGAATACAGAGATATGCCTGTTTGTGTACATAGAAAAAAAACACTAGAGAACTATGGGGGGGGGTTGCATACTTTTTTTTATTGTTAAATCATAGCTGTGTAAATTAGTGAAATAAAGGGGTACAATGTGCTGTTTTCATATACAAAATGAAATATTCTCATCAAGTTGTTCAATGTAGCCTTCATGGCATTTTCTTAGTTACTGTATGTAGACATTTGTATTCTGCCTTTAGTAAGTTTCACCTGTACCCATTCTAAGATGCACCATAGGTTGGCCCCATCCACACCCTCCCTCCACCCTACCCTCCCCCCTCCCTTCCCCTTCCTTGGCCCTTTCCTCATAGTCTTGTGCTATAGTTGGGTTATAGCCTTCATGTGAAAGCTATAATTTAGCTTCATAGTAGGGCTGAGTAAATTCGATACATTTTCTTCCATTCCTGAGATACTTTGCTAAGAAGAATATGTTCCAGCTCCATCCACGTAAACGTGAAAGAGGTAAAGTTTCCGTCTTTCTTTAAGGCTGCATAATATTCCATGATGTACATGTACCAAAATTTGCTAGTCCATTCATGGGTCGATGGGCACTTAGGCTTCTTCTATGACTTAGCAATTGTGAATTGGGCTGCAATAAACAGATGTCTTTGTTATATTGTGACTTTTGGTCTTCTGGGTATAAACCTAGTAAAGGAATTATAGGATCAAATGGCAGGTCTATTTGAAGGTCTCTAAGCATTCTCCAAACATCCTTCCAGAAGGAACGTATTAGTGTGCATTCCCACCAGCAGTGTAGAAGTGTGCCCTTTTCTCCACATCCACGCCAACATCTCTGGTTTGGGGATTCTGTTATGTGGGCTACTCTTACTGGGGTTAGGTGATATCTCAGAGTAGTTTTGATTTGCATTTCTCTGATGATTAAGGATGATGAGCTTTTTTTCATGTGTTTGTAGATCGTGCGTCTGTCTTCTTTAAAGAAGTTTCTCTTCAAGTCCCTTGCCCACCCTGAGATGGGAATCACATGTTCTTTTCTTGCTAATACATTTCAGTTCTCTGTGGATTCTGGTTATTAGACCTTTATCGGAGGTATAACCTGCAAATATTTTCTCCCATTCTGAGGGCTGTCTGCTTGCTTTACTTACTATGTTCTTGGCTGTGCAGAAGCTTTTTAGTTTGATCAGGTCCCAGTAGTATATTTTGGATACTGCTTCAATTGCCTGCGGAGTCCTCCTCATAAAATATTCACCCAGGCCGATTCCTTCAAGAGTTTTCCCTGCACTTTCTTCAAGTATTTTTATACTTTCATGTCTTAAGTTTAAATCTTTTATCCGGTGAGAGTCTATCTTAGTTAATGGTGAAAGGTGTGGGTCCAGTTTCAATCTTCTACAGGTTGCCAGCCAGTTCACCCAGCTCCATTTGTTAAATAGGGAATTTTTTCCCCACTGAATGTTTTTAATTGGCTTGTCAAAGATCAAATAACGGTAAATAGCTGGTTCCATCTCTTGGTTCTCTATCCTGTTCCAGACATTTACTTCTCTGTTTTTGTGCCAGTACCATGCTGTTTTGACCACTATCGATTTATAGTACAGTCTCAGGTCTGGTAGCATGATTCCTCCTGCTGTGCTTTTATTGCTCAGTAATGTTTTGGCTACTCGAGGTTTTTTCTGATTCCATATAAAACGAAGTATTATTTTTTCAAGATCTTTAAAATATGACAATGGAGCTTTAATAGGAATTGCATTAAAATTATATATTGCTTTGGGTAGTATAGACATTTTAACAATGTTGATTCTTCCCAGCCATGAGCATGGTATGTTTTTCCATTTGTTAACATCTTCAGCTATTTCTTTTCTTAAAGTTTCATAGTTCTCTTTGTAGAGATCTTTCACATCCTTTGTTAGGTATACTCCCAAATATTTCATCTTCTTTGGCACTACTGTGAAAGGAATAGAGTCCTTGACTGTTTTTTTGTCTTGGTTGTTGTTGGTATGTATAAAGGCTACAGATTTATGGGTGTTAATTTTGTAGTCTAAGACGGATTGCTGTATTCCTTGATCACTTCTAAAAGTTTTGTAGTAGAATCCCTAGTGTTTTCGAGATATACAATCATGTCATCTGTGAAGAGTGAGAGTTTGATCTCTTCTGACCCTATGTGGATACCCTTGATCACCTTTTCTTCCCTAATTGCAATGGCTAAAACTTCCATTAAAATGCTAAAGAGCAATGGAGACAATGAGCAACCTTGCCTGGTTCCTGATCTAAGTGGAAATGATTTCAATTTAACTCCATTCAATACGATATTGGCTGTGGGTTTGCTGTAGATGGCCTCTATTAGTTTAAGAAATGTCCCTGCTATACCAATTTTCTTAAGTGTTCTGATCATGAAGGGATGTTTGATATTATCAAAAGCTTTTTCTGCATCAATTGAAAGAATCATATGCTCCTTATTTTTTAGTTTGTTTCTGTGCTGAATTACATTTATAGATTTACGTATATTGAACCAGCCTTGAGACCCTGGGATAAATCCCACTTGGTCGTGGTGTATAATTTTTTTGATGTGTCCTTGGATTCTGTTTGTTAGGATCTTATTGGGTACTTTAGCATCCATATTCATTAGCGATATTGGTCTATAATTTTCTTTTCTTGTTGGATCTTTCCCTCCTTTGGGGATCAAGGTGATGTTTGCTTTGTAGAATGTGTTGGGTAATATTCCTTCTTTTTCTATATTTTGGAAGAGGTTTAGTAATATAGGTACTATTTCTTCTTTAAAGGCTTGGTAGAATTCTGACATAAAGCCATCTGGTCCTGGGTGCTATTTCAGAACTTGATATAGGCCTGTTCAACATTTCCACTTCGTTCTGGCTAAGTCTTGGTAGGTGGCGTACTTCCAGGTATTGGTCAATTTCTTTCAGATTTTCATATTTCTGAGAGTAGAGTTTCTTGTAGTATTTGTTAAGGATTTTTTGAATTTCTGAGGTGTCTGTTGTTATTTCATTATTACCATTTCTGATTGATGAAATTAGAAATTTTACTCTTTTTTTCCTGATTAGGTTGGCCAAAGGTTAATCTATTTTATTGATCTTTTCAAAAAACCAGCTTTTGGATTTATTGATCTGTTGTATAATTCTTTTGTTTTCAATTTCATTTAATTCTGCTCTGATTTTGGTTATTTATTTTCTTCTGCTGGGTTTGTGGTTGGAGTGTTCTTCCTTCTCCAGTTGCTTGAGATGTCCCATTAAGTTATTAACTTCCTCTCTTTCCGTTTTCTTGAGGAAGGCTTGCAGTGCTATAAATTTCCTCTTAGGACTGCCTTTGAAGTATCCCAAAGGTTCTGGTAATTCGTGTCTTGATTGTTCTTTTGTTCCAAAAATTTGGCAATTTCCTTCCTAATCTCGTCTATAACCCATCTATCCTTCAGCATAAGGTTGTTTAGCTTCCATGTTTTTGTATGGGTATGCAGGTTCCTGTTGTTATTGAGTTCAACTTTTATTCCATGATGGTCTGAGAAGATGCAAGGAATAATTTCTATTTTTTTTAATTTGCTGAGGTTAGATTTGTGGCCTATGATGTGGTTGATTTTGGAATATGTTCCATGGGCTGATGAGAAGAATGTGTATTCAGTTTTGTTGGGATGAAATGTTCTGTAGATGTCTGTTATGTCCGGATGTTGAATGGTTAAGTTTAAATCTAAATTTTCATTGCTTAGCTTCTTTTTGGAGGATCTATCCAGCACTGCTAAAGGGTTTAAAATCTCCAACTACTATGGAACTGCAGGAAATCAAGTTGCTCAAGTCTGTTAGAGTTTCTCTTATAAGTTGAGGAGTGTTCTAGCTGGGTGCATAAATATTAATAATTGAGATCTCATCATATTGAGTATTACCTTTAACAAATATGGTGTCCATCCTTATCCTTCCTTATTTCAGTTGGTTTAAAGCCCACTGCATCTGCGAATAGGATTGCAATGCTTGCTTTTTTCTGCTTTCCATTCTCCTGGAGTATAGACGACCATCCCTTTATCTTGAGTCTATATTTGACTTTTAATGTAAGATGCGATTCTTGTATGCAGCAGATATCTGGCTTGAGTTTTTGTATCCAGTCAGCCAATCTGTGCCTCTTTAGAGGACAATTTAAACCATTCACATTAATTGAGAATATTGATAAGCCTTTCAAGGGTCCAGTGGACATTTTTAATCCTTTTTTGACTGTGGAAGTTGGAATTTGATCAAAATTTTCTGGGTGAGTTTACTTTTGTTGTGGAGGATTAAACTGGTCTTTATGAAGAATAGGTCTGGGAATATCCTGGAGAGATGGTTTAGTTATGGCAAATTTCTTCAACATGTGAATGTCATTGAAGTATTTAATTTCTCCATCATAAATAAAACTCATTTTAGCTGGGTATAGGATCCTGGGTTGAAAGTTATTTTGTTTTAGGAGATTAAAAGTCGATGACCATCCTCTTCTAGCTTGAAAGGTTTCAGCAGAGAGATCTGCAGTTATTCTAATATTCTTGCCCTTGTAGGTGATTGTCTTCTTTCATCTGGCTGCTTTCAGAATTTTCTCCTTCATATTAACTTTAGTGAAATTGATTATGATGTGTGTGGGGGATGTCTTATTTGGGTTGAGTTGTGCTGGAG
This sequence comes from Nycticebus coucang, assembly GCF_027406575.1. Taxonomy (NCBI): domain Eukaryota; kingdom Metazoa; phylum Chordata; class Mammalia; order Primates; family Lorisidae; genus Nycticebus; species Nycticebus coucang. Next base: position 69,194,477 of record NC_069783.1, on the reverse strand, counting down.
TTCTGAAACTGTCTGCTATCTGAATTTCAGAATCTCTTGGCATGTCTGGAAAGTTCTCATTCACAATCTCATGGAGAAGAGACTCTGCGCCTTGTGAAGCCAGTTCATCTCTTTCAGGGATCCCTGTAAGACGAATATTGATTTTCTTCAAATTATCCCAGAACTCTCTGAGAGAGTGATCTGTTTTTGCCCTCCATTTCTCTTCCTCTTTGAGAGTTTGGGAGTGTTCAAAAGCTTTGTCTTCAATGTCAGAAATCCTTTTTTCTGCTTGGTCCATTCTGTTACTGAGGGATTCTACTGTGTTTCTCAGATCTTTGAGGGCAGCAACTTCTTGTCTTAATATGTCAAAATCTTTGGTCATTTGATCTTTGAGTTCATTGAATTCTTGAGATATCTCTTGGGTTACTGCTTGGAATTCTAATTCGATCTTATTTGCTATCCAGATTCTGAATTCAATTTCAGACATCTCAGCTATTTGTTTGTGCATGGGTGCTTGTGCTGTGTCTGCCCTATTGATCCTTGAGGTAGTTGATCTACTCTGATTATTCATATTGCCAGAGTTTTTCTGTTGATTTCACCTCATGACTGTTTTTCACCATTGCCTCTGGCCGTCCTCAGATTTGGGGAGGTGTCTCTCTAAGATTAGACTCCAGCAGGATCACTCTATTGTTGCTGGATCTTTGTAGGGAGTGACCCTGTGTAGTTCCTCTGGGGCTGCCCTAGCCAGGGAGTTCTGGTTGTAGAAGCAGCTCCAGAGTGTGACACACCCGGATCCAGCAACAGGGCAGGAGGTGGTGCACACAGTTCTGGGAGTGCCTGGTGCCCAGTGACTTTGGTACAGAGAGCCCAAGGCTCCAGCATTCTCTGTCCAGGAGAAGGGCTCCAGAGGGCACGTGGCTACCAGAGTCCCTGGCCAGACGAGCGAGCCAGTGTGGAGGCAGGGAAGGTACAGGAGGGAGAACACAGGGTTTCACAGCTCCCGCAGTTCCTGGTCAGGGCATGCAGAGGCCTGATGGGTGCGGGTCATGGGTCGGGGGTCTCGGCGCAGCTCTTATGGAAGTCCGGGCAGCACCAAGCCTAGGAGTTTGAGGTTGCTATGAGCTGTGACACCATGGCACTCTACCCAGGGCAACAGCCCAAGGCTCCAGTGTGCCAAAACTGGTCTCACTCTGCCCCTGAGGGTTAAGGCTGTAAGGCAGCTCAGTCCCCACTTTTAGGCTGCTCAGTCACTAGGTTACTAGCTCCCTCCTGATCCTTGCTCTGCAACCCTGAGGGTGGAGCTTGCTGGGGCAGTTCTCTCACAATGGCTCCCTGCAGTCCACAGCTGAACACTGAGCTCCGTCTGGCTCAGCAGCTCAGTCTGGGCCCTAGACAATGCTCAAAGTTCTCTGCACTCCTGCTCAAGGTCTCCCCAAGGCAAGAACTGTGTTTCTTAAAGGAAGGTCCCCATGCCAGCAGCATCAGCATAACCTGAGAAGGTATTAGAAATGTAAATTCTCCAGCTCCACCTCAGACCTACAGATCAGAATTCCTGAGGTGAGACCCAGTAATGTGTTTTAAAAACCCTCACTAAACATTTGAGCATCACTGTTCTATAATGACCATTTAGGAAAAGCAAATGTCCAATGTGTTCAGTACCAATATGAAGCCAGTAGATGATTTAATTCATGCCCACATAGGAGAAAAACTCATTTCAATTCAAGTTGGAGGGAGGAGGAATGAGGGAGGGGGGATTGGAGTGCTCCCACGGAATGGGCACAATGTAAGGGTGTAGAGCACACCTTTGGAATGCAGGATATAACTACAAGAGAGACTCTACCCAACAAATTCAAATATTATGATTTGGTTGTTTGTACCATTACATTAACCTGAGATAATAAATAAATAAATACCATTTATCTGCAAATAGGGAAAGAAGACACATAGCGTAGGAAGAAATTTCTAGTTTTTTATTACCTTCTATACCTTGGGAAAAATTTTTTAATTTTTTTAATGAGGGGTGCTTCTCTAAGTTACATATACATCTTATTGGATTGTGGAAACTGGTCAGTTGAATTCACTTCTTATCAGAAGAACGGACTTCTGTGCTCTGCTTGAGGAAAATTCAACATGCAAAAATTCAGATTTATGAAACCAAATCACGCAGGAAAATATTTACATTACTGAGTGATTTCTTTTTCTTTTATTTCTTTCTTTCTTTCCTTTTCGTTTTTTTTTTTTTTTTTTTTTTCTTGAGATAGAGTCTCACTTTGTCACCCTCAGTAGAATATTATGGCATCATAGCTCGCAGCAACCTCAAATTCTTGGGCTCAAGTGATCCTCTTGCCTCAGCCTCCCTAATAGCTGGGACTACAGGCACCCACTACAATGCCCAGATAGTATTACTATTTTTTTATTAGAGATGAGAAGTCTTGCTCTTTCTTGCTCAAGCTGGTCTCAAACTCCTAAGCACAGGTGATCCACACACCTTGGCCTTGCAAAGTGCATTACTGAATGATTTCTGACTTCTTCAGAGCAAAGAGAACACATGGAAGGGCTCTGCTGTGCAAGCTGAGGAAAGGGAACTCAGACTCCCTGAGCCATGGTTACCTCATCTATAACTAAGGATGATAACAGCCACTTTATCTCCTCACAGTTGTGTGGAAGAGTAGGTGACACAGATGCAAGCACACTGCTAATTGTCATATTATTAGCACCAAGGTTTCTTAAAATATTGAAGTACTCTCAACAACTTGATCAACTGACTCATTTTTTCAGAAACATCATTATTGCATAAAATTGGTCCAGAATCATCCTTCTAGCAGAAACAGCTCTGCCAGAGCCTTTGACACATACCCTGCCAAGATTGCTTTTACCCCTGAAATGTGTAAAACCTAGATGAAGTCAGTGAACAACAAAACACTGATCAAAGAAATAATTGATGACACAAACAAATGGAAAAATATCCCATGCTCATGTTTGGAAAAATCAACATTGTTAAAATGTCCATACTGCCCAAAGTGATTTATAGATTCAACATAATTCTCATAAAAATTCCAACATCATTTCTCTTGGATCTAGAAAAATTAATCCTAAACTTCACACAGAATCAAAAAGGACCCCAAATAGCCATAGCAATCCTAAGCAAAAATAACAAATCTGGAGACATCACATTATCTGACTTCAAATTATATTACAAAGCTGTAGTAAGCAAAACAGCATGGTACTGGTATGAAATTGGATATACAGACCGATGGATCAGAATAGAGAACCCAAAAACAAAATCATAAAGCTATAACCAACTAATTTTTGACAAAACAAACACAATATATACCAGGGAGAGGATGCCCTATTCAATAAATTGTGCTGAGAAAACTTGACAGCCACATACAGAAGAATGAAACTGGTGCCCTATCTCTCAGCATGTACAAAAATTAACTCAAAATGGATTAAAGATTTAAATTTAAGACTCAAAACCATAAAAATTCTAGAAGATATACTGGAAAGCTCTTCTAGACACTGGCCTAGCAAAGAATTTATAAGACCCCCAAAAGCAAATACAACAATAAAAATAAATAAATAAATAAATAAATAAATAAATGGGATTTAATTAAACAAGTGCGAATGATTTCTTTCCCAGACCCTCCTGCCAGTGGGCCTCAAGCCTGCTTTGTGTAGAGTGTCTGTTTTATGGTCTCCTTGGAACCTCACCTCCCTGTCCTCAGACAACAAAGCAAGCTTTTCCGTTTGTACAAAGTGTTTGTTGCTTTCTTGATCCATGAGAAAATGTGGAACAGAAGAACAATAATGTGCTACTTCTTTCTGTTCCAATAAAAAAGAATTATGAAACAGAAGCCTGAGGCCAGAGCAGGCTCTCTGTCACGTGTTTTGACAAAGAAATCGTTCCTTTAAGCACAGTGCCCAAGCAGATGGCAGTAAACATGTCCATGCAGCTGAGATCATGTAATTGAGGCTCCTGCTCTGTGAATGCAACCCTGGTCTTTGGAACCAGCTAGGCATTTACGCTGAGACATTTGCATTTAATATAAATATGATTGGATTGAATCTACCACCTGATAATTTGTCCAATCTCTTTGTTCTTTTTTTAAATCTTTTTCTGCCTTTGTTATTAATTTCTACTTTATATCTACTACTAGCTTAATAGTTACATCTCTTGGTTTTACTTTTTAGTGATAGCTCTAGGGCTGGCAATAGTGACACAAACTTACTACATACTTCCACATTCCCTCTTCCATTTTTGTACTGTTACCGTCATGCATTTTACTTCTACATACATCACAATCCTCCCCCACCCCAAAGTGGTTTCCTTCCTCTCCCCCAGCAGCAGTCAGCTTTTACTTTTTCTTCTAGCCCAGAGGTGATAGCTCTTTGCCTAGGACCAGGAGATGAGAGAGTTTTCTTCCTCCTCCACTCACCCAGAAATGTATGGCTTTTGATTCATATGAAGAATCTGGTAAGCAAATGGGATCCATGTCTGTGCACCATGAAAGGGAGAGCTTTCTGAAGTCTCCTCCCCCAGTCCCAATCTTCTTCTTGAGCACCTGCTGAAGGCTCACGCAAAAAAGTTGGCAAGTATGGGTTCCTCTTGGGTCTGGAGTTTCCGGAGATTCTAATTTGCCATACTAGAAGAACACTCGGCCCTTAATAATTCACTATCATTTCTTCTTACTTTTTTTTCTGCAACAGTGAAACAGTTCATGTGTCTTGTTTTGTCTTCGGGGGGGCTTCTCACCTCCTCCAGGTATTTAGCTAACCTAGCTTATTTGAGACCTCAGCTCTGTAATGGGCTCAAAAACATTTAAAGACTTTTTTATCTTCAGCCAGTTTTTTTTTCACTATCCAGGGTGCGAGCAATGAGCTCTTGGGGCTTTCTATATTCTAAAATGAAGGGTAGTTTTCATAATATTTCTCTATTGAAATAGAATTTAGGAATTACCACGACTGAAACATGTTAGACACATCTAGTTCCATCCAACAGTATAAAACACCTCTCACACTGTGCAATTCAGTCTAACACTTCTTGCTTCAAATATTAAGCAAAGATGCAAAATTATTCAATAAGATCTTAGCAAACAGAATTCAACAACGCATTCAAAAATTATACACCATGATCAAGTTGGTTTTATTCCAGGGTTACAAGGTTGGTTCAGCATACATAAATCTATAAATATAATACATCACATAAATAAAAAAAAAACAAAGACCATATGATTCTCTCAATTGATGCAGAAAAAGCTTTTGATAATATCCAGTATCCTTTCATGATCAGAACACTTAAGAAAATAGGCTTAGCTTGGGTCATCTCTTAAACTGATAGAGGCCATATATAGCAAACCCACAGCCAATATCATATTGAGTGGAGTAAAATTGAAAACACTTTCACTCAGATCAGGAACTAGGCAAGTTTGCCCACTGTCTCCACTGCTATTCAACATAGTAATAGAAGTCTTAAACACTACAATCAGGCAAGAGAAGGCAATCAAGGATATCCAAATGGGGTCAGAGGAGATCAAACTCTCACTCTTCACAGATGATGTGATCCTATACCTGGAAAATCCCAGGGACTCAACTACAAAACTCTTAGAAGGGGTCAAGGAATACAGCAGCATATCAGGACACAAACAAAATCAATACTTACAAATCAGCTTATATGTATATACCAACAATAGTCAAGCTAAAAATACAGTCAAGGACTCTATTCCTTTTACATAGTCCCAGAGAAGATGAAATATCTGGGAATTTACCTAACAAAGATGTGAAAGATCTCTATAAATAGAATTATGAAACTCTCAGAAAAGAAATAGCTGAAGATATTAACAAATGGAAAAACATACCATGCGCATGGCTGAGAAGAATCAACATTGTTAAAATACATGAAAAAATGTTCATCATCTTTAATCATCAGAGAAATGCAAATCAAAACCACTTTGAGATATCATCTAACTCCAGTAAGACTAGCCCACATAACAAAATCTCAAAATTACAAGTGTTGGTGTGGATGCACAGAGAAGAAAACAAACACTACACTGCTGGTGGGAATGCAAGTTAATATGGCCTTTTTGGAAAGAAGTTTGGAGAATACTCAAGGAACTAAACGTAGACCTACCATTCAATCCTGCAATTCCTCTACCAGGTATATACCCAGATGATCAAAAATCATTTTACCACAACGCATTTGCACCAGAATGTTTATTGCAGCGCAAGTCATAATTGCCAAGACATGAAAACATCCCAAGTGCCCATTGACCCATGAATGGATTAACAAATTGTGGTATATGTACACCATGGAATACTATGTAGCCATAAAAAAGATGGAGAGTTCACATCTTTTATGTTTACCTGGATAGAGCTGGAACATATTCTTCTTAGTAAAGTATCTCAAGAATGGGGGAAAAAAGTATCCAATGTACTCAATACTACTATGAAATCAACATGTAATCAACTACACATTCATATGAATGGTAAAACATAACTATAGTCCAGAAAGAAGGAGGGAGGAAGAGGAAGAAGGGAGGTGAGAGGTAAGGAGGAGGGAGGGTATTTGGGGAACCTCACCTAATGTGCATAATGCAATGGTACATTTCAAAACTATTAAGAAAAGAGTGTAATTGTCTTACCACAACAAATAAGTAAGCGAGGTAATGAATGTGTTAATCAGTTCAATGTAAGCATTTCACATTGTATAGCAAATCAGTATGCTGTAAACCATAAATGCATAAATGTACACAGTTATGATTTAATAAAGAAAATTAAAAAAATAATAAAATTGGCTAAAATTACACATTTAAAAAAATACATATTAAGCAATATTTTCTAAGCATCATTCAACAATTTTCAATGTTCTTTTTCTAACAAGTGAATGCATCTTAGTTTTTGCCATACTATTTTCTATGTATTTCATCCAGGAAGTCAGAAAGTATTTTCCAATGTCAGGAAGTGTTTCTGCAGTAGCATACAGCTTTTCATCTTTTGCTGTCATGTAAGAAACCTCAAAAGAGAAGTTTCTCTTCAAATCCCTTGCCCAGCCTGCGATGGGATCACTTGTTCTTTTCTTGCTTATACGTTTGAGTTCTCCGTGGATTCTGGTTATTAAACCTTTGTCGGAGACATAACCTGCAAATATCTTCTCCTATTCTGAGGGCTGTCTGCTTGCTTTACTTACTGTGTTCTTGGCTGTGCAGAAGCTTTTTAGTTTGATCAGGTCCCAGTAGTGTATTTTTGAAGCTGTTCCAATTGCCCCGGGGGCCTCCTCATAAAATACTCGCCCAGACTGATTTCTTCAAGGGTTTTCCCTGCACTCTCTTCTAGTATTTTTATGGTTTCATGTCTTAAGTTTAAATCTTTAATCCAGTGAGAGTCTATCTTAGTTAATGGTGAAAGGTGGGGGTCCAGTTTCAGTCTTCTGCAGGTTGCCAGCCAGTTCACCCAGCACCATTTGTTAAATAGGGAATCTTTTCCCCACTGATTGTTTTTAATTGGCTTGTCAAAGATCAAATAACGGTAAGTAGCTGGACTCATCTCTTGGTTCTCTATTCTGTTCCAGACATCTACTTCTCTGTTTTTGTGCCAGTACCATGCTGTTTTGATCACTATCAATTTGTAGTATAGTCTGAGGTCTATTGATAGCGTGATTCCTCCTGCTTTGTTTTTATTTCTGAGTAATGTCTTGGGTATTCGAGGTTTTTTCTGATTCCATATAAAGGCACGTGGCCTACAGACATATGAAAAAATGCTCATCATCTTTAATCATCAGAGAAATGCAAATCGAAACTACTTTGAGGTATCATCTAACTCCAATAAGATTAGCCTATATCACAAAATCCCAAGACCAAAGATGTTGGCATGGATGTGGAGAAAAGGGAACACTTCTACACTGCTGGTGGGAATGCAAATTAATACATTCCTTTTGGAAATATATATGGAGAACACTTAGAGATCTAAAAATAGATCTGCCATTCAATCCTATAATTCCTCTACTAGGCATATACCCAGAAGACCAAAAATCACATCATAACAAAGATATTTGTACCAGAATGTTTATTGCAGCCCTATTCATAATTGCTAAATCATGGAAAAAGCCCAAGTGCCCATCAATCCACGAATGGATTAATAAAGTGTGGTATATGTACACCATGGAATATTATGCAGCCTTAAAGGAAGATGGAGACTTTACCTCTTTCATGTTTACATGGATGGAGCTGGAACATATTCTTCTTAGTAAAGTATCTCAAGAATGGAAGAAAAAGTATCCAGTGTACTCAGCCCTACTATGAAACTAATTTATGGCTTTCACATGAAAGCTATAACCCAGTTACAACCTAAGAATAGGGGGAAGGGGAAAGGGAGGGGAGGGAGGGGGGAGGTGGGCAGAGGGAGGGGGATTGGTGGGATTACACCTGCGGTGCATCTTACAAGGGTATATGTGAAACTTAGTAAATGTGGAATGTAAATGTCTTGGCACAATAACTAAGAAAATGCCAGGAAGGCTATGTTAACCAGTGTGATGAAAATGTGTCAAACGGTCTATGAAACTAGTGTATGATCACATTAATGTACACAGCTATGATTTAATAAAAAAAAATAAAAAGAAACCTCAAAAGAAACATCAAATGTGTATTACTAAGTTTAATAACATTTTCTAACAATCAGGATTGATTGTTTGTAACTTTAGACTTTGCTGGAAAAATGTAGAAGCCTGTCTTCATGTTTTGGATATTTAGTTTGTAAATGCATTGCTAAATGTGATGATTTTTGTGTCATTATCAGTCTGTTAAACCATGACATGAACTTACAAAGAGGTTCTCCTTAAAAAATTTTAGAGGTAGGCTTGTGCCTGTGGCTCAAGCAGCTAAGGCGCCAGCCACATACACCTGAGCTGGCGGGTTTGAATCCAGCCCTGCCCACCAAACAACAATGATGGCTGCAATCAAAAAATAGCCGGGCGTTGTGGCAGGTGCCTGTAGTCCCAGCTACTTGGGAGGCAGAGACAGGAGACTCGCTTGAGCCCAGGAGTTGGAGGTTGCTGTGAGCTGTGATGCCACAGCACTCTACCCAGGGCAATAGCTGGAGGCTCTGTCTCAAAAAAAAAAAAAAATTTTTTTTTTAGAGGTAAATTCATATTCCAGATAGTCTTCTTTACCAACTTTCTTCCTCTTTCTAACTTCTTGTCAGGTCTAATTAGATTATCATTTTCTTTTTTTTTTTTTTTTTCTTTGTAGATGGCTGCCTGATCCAGCTAATTCTGGGAATAGAAGTGTCCTCTATCATTTTTTGTGTGGTTTGGTTGCATTTACCTTTCAATACTACCATCAACCTTCACTTGTCCACTTTGTGAAGATTATATGCCACTGTTAGTCTTCTCTGTAGTCAGAACCCCCATCCTGCCCTCAAGATAGCTCATATACCAGGCACAAAGGCACTAATTTCCATTAAATATGAGTAAAACTAATCTCATTTTTTTTCTTGGGTTGGAAAATAAATAGAAATAGAAGTCCTAGTATGTTCTTTCTGCTTGCCAATGGATCATCCTTGGGGATCTCACACCCCATTTTGGAGAGCATTTCTGCAAGCCAGATAGTGGTGCTTCACACACAGTGAATTTTTTTTTAATTTATTTATTTTTATTGTTAAATCATAGCTATGTACATTAGTGCAATCAAGGGGTACAATGTGCGGGTTTCATATACAATCTGAAATACTCTCATCAAACTGTTCAACGTAGCCTTCATGGCATTTTCTTAGTTACTGTATGTAGGCATTTATATTCTGCATTTAGTAAGTTTTGCCTGTACCCATTCTAAGTTGCACCATAGATGTGGCCTGACCCATTACCCTCCCTCCACCAAAACCTCCCCCCTCCCTTCCCCTTCCTTGGCCCTTTCCCCATAGTCTTGTGCTATAGTTGGGTTATAGCCTTCATGTGAAAGCTATAATTTAGCTTCATAGTAGAGCTGAGTACATTGGATACTTTTTCTTCCACTCCTGAGATACTTTGCTAAGAAGAATATGTTCCAGTTCCATCCATGTAAACATGAAAGAGGTAAAGTCTTCATCTTTCTTTAAGGCTGCATAATATTCCATGGTATACGTGTACCACAATTTGCTAGTCCATTCGTGGGTCGATGGACATAGTGAATCTTAATGAATGCAAGTTATCTCCTAGGGGGCTAGGGAGACATGTTTGGACAAAACACTCGGGCTTTTTGTGAAGTGACTTTGGCAGAGTGGTAGTTTCAGGGTCATGGACTTCAGGTTCAGAATTCAGTGTCTGATTTGGCTGTTTGGTGACTCTGATGAGGTCGGGCCTGGTGGTGAAGAGCTGCCAGGGAAAGTTAAGGCTGGCTTCCAAGTGTTTGAGAAAGACGACTAGCTACAAGGAAATACTTCTGAAAAATCAGTGTGAATCCCAGGCTGGAATGCATCTTCTCCTGAGCTCTCTCATTCCAGAATGGCAGTCCTATTGCAAGAAAGATCTCTAATTCTGACTGATAGTAGAAGAGGCCTGTGCCTGGAACCAAGAATCAAGCTGACAAAGAAATCACAGATCTTTCCTCAAACTTTCAGTTGTTACTACCAGAAGATAGATACCTGGACCTCATAGGGCTGTCAGGAGACTCAGTGAGCTCCATCCATGGATCTTGAGGCCAGAAATACATATTAAGAAGCAGATGCTGGAACAGGTCCTAACCCCTGCCTGGCAGGCTGCAGGTGTAAGTAGGATCATATCATCCAGAATGTGGAGAGGAGGCACTAGTTATGCTGGAAAAGTTGAAGAGACAGCATGAATGAAGGACAAGCCACAGATGATGTTATTGAGAATGAAAAGAAGAACTTGGCTCTAAAACAAAACAAACAAACAAACAAATGGAGACACTGAATTATGTAGGGGGAATCTCTGTAGAGGTGCAATGCAGTTAAGTGTAGTAAAAGCTTTAGTCAGGTGAGTTACTTCTCAGCATCAAGGAATCTGTGTTGAAGAGAATCTCTTTGCAATCAACAAGTTCCTCCTTTCCTATCAGGAGATACAACACAAGGGAAAGTGCTATAGTCATTGACCATTTCTTCATGGGTTTGTTGGCCATTCATCTGTCATCTTCAAAGAAGTTTCTGTTCAAGTCTCTTGCCCACAAAGAAGTGGAGTTGTTTGCTCTTTTCTTATTTTGAGTTCTCTGTGGATTCTATTTATCACACTTTTGTCAGAATCATAATATGCAAAAATCTTCTCCCATTCCAAAGGCCGTCTGCGTGCTTTAGTTGTAGTGTCCTTAGCTGTACATAGATGTGAAGAAAAGGGAACACTTCTACACTGCTGGTGGAGTTGCAAACTAATACAATCTTTATGGAAAGAAATATGGAGAATCCTCAAAGAACTAAAAGTTGACATTCCATTTGATCTCGCAATTCCACTACTAGTTATCTACCCAGAAGAACAAAAATCATTTTACCACAAAGATATTTGTACCAGAATGTTTATTGCAGCCCAATTCATAATTACCAAGTCATGGCAACCCAAATGCCCATCAACCCATGAATGGATTAACGAATTGTGGTATATGTATACATGGAATACTATTCAGCCATAAAAAAGATGAAGACTTCACATCTTTTAGGTTTACCTAGATGGAGTTGGAACACTTCAACATTCTTCTTAGTAAAGTATCTCAAGAATGGAGGATGGAAGTATCCAAGATACTCAATACTGTTATGAAACTAATATAGAAACACACACTCATATGAATGATAAAACACAAATATAGTCTAGCAAAGGGGAGGGGTGAAAAGGTAGAGGGAAGGGGAAGGGGTAGGGTGATTGGTGAGAGGAGAGAGGGCATTTGGTGGGCTCTCACCTAATGTGCAAAATGCAATGGTATATTTCAAAATCACTAAGAGTAAATTCTAAATGTCTTACCACAAAAAACAAGTGAGGTGATGGGTATGCTAATAAGTTTGATTTAAGCATTCCTTTGTATATCAAATCACTAGCTTGTACCCCATAAATGTATACAGTTATGATTTTAATTAAAAAATAAAATAATAAAATAAAGATAATGGGAAAAAAACAGGCAGTAGGTAGGGTGCCAGCCCCATATACCAAGGGTGGTGGGTTCGAAACTGGCCCCAGACAAACTGCAACAAAAAAATAGCCAGGTGTTGTGGCGGCTGCAGCTACTCAGGAAGCTGAGGTAAGAGAATCAGCTAAGCTCAAGAGCTGGAGGTTGCTGTGAGCTGTGATGCCACAACACTCTACTGAGAGTGACATAGTGAGACTCTGTATCTTAAAAAAAAAAAAAAAGATAATGGAAAGAAAACAAAAAGTGACTGACATAAAATAGAAAATGTAATAAATTGAATGCATATAAAAAGTTAAAAAAACTTTTTTAAAAAAAGTGCTGTGGTATAAGAATGTGGGAAAGCCTTCAGCCATAGTGGCTGTATTTGATATCAAAGAAACCACATGAGAGAGAGAACATAAGTGTGATGACTACGAGAAGGCTTTCATTCAGCAAGGAAACTTTATAGAACCTTCATGAAGAATGTAGGAAGGAAGAAGACCTCTACCCAGAAGTCAGGACTAACTATGCCCTGGAGAATCTACACAAAAGAGATCTTGGAAACATGATGAATGCGGAAATGTTTTCCACGGAATCACCAGCTCTCTCCAGCATTTGAGAATTCACACTAAAGGGAAATCCTGCCAGTGTGATGATGAAAACATCTTCAGAGACTGGACCGTGGAAAACATCAGCGAATTCGTATTAGAGAGGCTCTTATAAATGAGAGATTTGTGGGAAGTTGTTTGCACAGAGATGAAGCCTCAATAGCGGAATCTCCACAGTACTGAAAAGTTAATATAATTAATGTCAGTGGACAAGCTGTATGGGGAATGAGTATTTTAGACTGCCCATTGTATCCAGTAGGAGCATTAAAAGAATGTCTCACGTCAAGAAAAGCCAAGGTTACTCTCATTGCTCTTGGCTCCTTTTTTCACGACAAGATGACCGCACTGGCAGTAACAGTAAGTGATCCTCCTGCCAATGTTGGCCCAGTCCTGGCTGCAGGTCCACCCTCGGCCCCAGCCTCAACCTCGGCCTCAGCGCCAATGCCAGCTCCAGGGCGAGCTGCAGCTCCGGCCTCGTTTTCAGACCTGGCAGCATCAGGGCAAGCCCCAGCATAGATCCTCCCCTCCGCCCTGTACCCTCATTGACTGGCCAGCCCTCCCCAGCCCTTCCCAGGCAGCCGCATGGTCAGACTTCACCCAGTCATTTTGACCTCCATAGTGGACAGCTATGAGCTACGAAATGAGGGAGCTGTCAGTGCTATCGGAACCCTGCTGGAAACTGTTGACAAGGGCTCAGTGGAGGTCACCAATTGCTACACAATGAGTCAGAAGATGGCTGTTGACATGGAATTTGCTAAGAACATGTATGAATTGCACAAAAAAATTCTCCATGAGCTTGTCCTGAGCTCGTACACTACAGGCCATGATATCACAGAACACACTGTGCTGATCCATGACTACTCCAGCCGTGAGGCCACCAACCCCATTAACCTCACTGTGGACACAAGTCTCCAAAACACCACAGGAACGTCAAAGCCTCTGCCAGCACTTTCATGGGTGTCCCTGGGAGGACCAGGGGAGTGATGTTCACACCTCTGACAGTGAAATATGCATATTACGACACTGAACGCATTGGAGTTGACCTGATCGTGAAGACCTGTTTTAGCCCCAGCTGAGTGACTGGACTCTCAAGTGACCCGCAGCAAGTAGGAGAGGCATCAGCTCCTACCCCGGATGCTTTAAGCACGGTGCTGCAGTAGGCAGAGGATGTACTGCCTGGAAAGCTATGGACTGACAACACTGTGGGTTGCTTCCTGATGAGCCTGGTCAACCAAGTATCCAAAATAACTCCTGACCACTTTGAGATCATGCTCAAGTGCAACATCAATGACCTACTGCTGGTGACCTACCTGGCCCATCTCACACAGTCACAGATTGCCCTCAATGAGAAATTTGTGAACTTGTGAATGGGCCCCAAGCAGCACTTCTGCCAGCCTGGGTCTCACCCTTGGACTCAGAATGAAGTAGAGGAAAAATGGTTTCTTTGTGGTCTTTTCTTTCTTTTTTTTTTTTTAGGAGACAGAGTCTCACTTTGTCGCCCTCAGTAGAGTACTATGGCATCACAGCTCACAGCAACCTCCAGCTCTTGGGCTTAGGCGATTCTCTTGCCTCAGCCTCCCAAGTAGCTGGAATTACAGGTGCCCTCCACAACACCTGGCTATTTTTTTGTTGCAGTTTGTCCGGGGCCAGGTTGGAACCCACCACCCTTGGTATATGGGGCTGGCACCCTACTCACTGAGCCACAGGCACCGCCCTCTTTGTGGTCTTGAGTCAAGTGCTTGTGACTTCAATAAACGTAGCCTACCTTTCGTAAATGAAAAAAAAAAAGAAAATCCAAGGTCAGAAGTTCTTTTTCCCTTCCCAGATAGGTCTATATACTATATGTAAGCAATCAGGACTTTTGAAATTGGTCATTTACCTGCATCTCTGGTCTTGTGAAGACACAGGTGAAATGATTATCTGGAGGTTGGGTGATATGTTATTTCCTTTATGTCTGCTCTAGTCTCTCATCTTTAATTCATTCAACAAGACAGTATTATTGCTTACTGTTTGTTGTAAATGTATTACCTTATTTTTCTTTATGGGCCAAATAGGCTTGTATGGGTCCGCCAGGACACAAAAAGCACATGTGTAATGTTTTAGTAAATTGTGAAAGGAACCACATCATTGAATTTCTGGGCACTTTCATGAATGTGGGGCTGCCACTGTGTTCTCCAGCACAAGGCCATGAAGGTGTCCTTCAGAGTGGATGAGAGTCTATTTTTCACAGCTTTGGTTTGATTGTCTCTTTGAGATAGAAAGAGATACTTCAGATATATTCTGTTGGCAGACTGGTATTTTTCTTATAGATAACACATAATATAACCTTATGAAAACTAATTGTGCAACTTATTATTTTTCATTTTGAAACTTACAGGCTAAATGAGTTTTTACAACCTGTCTGCCAGCAAACTGGCATATACCCCAATCTCTGTCCATAATAGGAGAGTGAGATTTATGTATTTTATGGTAGGTCACTAAACATGGGAACCATGTATTTCAAAACTTGGCAATGATTGTGTTAGAGTCCTGGGTTTGTATCTGCTGTGCACCTCTACATTTTTGCATAGGTATTACATCACTATTTTAAAAGATGGGCTGCATTCTTTAAAAATTTTTTCCATCATCTATGGCAATCACTTTTTTTTCTGTTATCATATTATATGAAGTATTTCTTAGTGCTCAAGCATCTTGACATTCCTGGAACAAACCTCACTTAGTCATGATGCAAGAAGAACAAAAGAACACGTGGGATGTCATTTAGTCCTCAGCTCTCGGTGAATCTTAGAGGTTTATCCCTATGGGCAGGAGACTCAGAGAAGAATAAGAAAGGAGACTTCGTCAGAGGACAACCTCTGAGGCTGGACAAGGGTTGTGGACCAGAGCCTGAGGGCCAAAAGATGAGAGCCACTGGGTTCCTCACAAGGTCATGAGCATGGGGTGAGCATCAAGAAACAGCTTGCACAATGTTCTTGAAGACAGACTGTCCAGAAAAGGAAGGAAGAGAACCCTTATAAGACAACCCAGACTCCTCCACCTGACCCCAAACACAGCTGCTTTTAAGGGACAGGAGCCACATAGGCTCCACACAGGTGGGAGCATCTGTCAGATTCCCAGCAACATACCATATCCTTGACACAGAAGCGCAGCTCTCCTGTTCCCTAAAGTCCATAGAGACACTGCAGCCAAAGCCACCAGTTGAGGGCTTCTGCATCCCTAGATGTGACATTGCTCGTCTCACCCACTACTTCTGGGATCTGGATAAACCCCATGAGCCTCCTTCTCCTGTTCCACCCTCTTCCCTACAGAGGGGATGGAAACCGGACCTGTGGTTCCTCTGAGAAGTAGCCTGACAGAGAGTCTCTGTGCCCACACAGGAGCAGCTCTGTGAGCCCGGCTGCCTGCCCATAGCCTTTGATAAAGCCACACAGGGAAAACCTCTTTCAGGCCTTCAGCATCACTAGCAGGGTGTTTATGGGCCTGCAGCAGTTCTGTGATGTGTAAGTCGCTGCCTCCTCCCTCCAGCCCACTTCAGACGCACAACTTAAATAACGGCTTTCATGTTAGGCTCTGAAGTGAGCCAAGGTTTGGGAAGCTCCTGGCCTTTAAGATGTGGCTTTCCTCCTGTTTTGAATGGTCTCCTTTGACTAACCCTAAAACCAAGCTGTCAATCAACAAAAATTCATTGAGCACTTACTATTTTATTTCATTGCAACAAACAGGTTTTTTAACATGCTCACTTGTACCCAGATACTATGTACAAACAGCTTCAATTTAAGAGAGACAAGGTATAAAATAGAGGCATGGGACTCCAGAGCTAGAAGAGCTTATAGCTTATCTTCTGTTTCAAAGCAACAAAAGTGAGGCTCAAAGGTTAACTAACTTTCCCAAGGACTTCCAGCTAGTCCCAGTCAATAAACAGCATTAGAAGATGAATCATACACTCTTAGAATGGGGAGAGACCTCAGTCTTATGTTGTACCCAGTCAGACTTCAACTTAAATTTGCTAATACCTGGATCTCTCCGTGAGATATGCTGATTCAGAGGTCTGGGTAAGGTCCAGAGACCGGCTTTTTTAAAAGCCCCTCCCCCCCAGGCTCCTACTGCCCACACACAGCTGACTCTGATGCAGGTAGCACGTTCTTACGCTCTTTGGGAAACATTGGTCTAGTCAGACAAACATGCCACCTGAGCTGAAGCAAGAGTAGTGATAGGATGACACACTTCCTGAGAAGCCATAATACAGAAGGTATCTAAAATAGTCAAACTTCTAGAATCAGAAAATAGCGGTCAGCAGGAGGAAATGGGGAGCTGCTAATCAGCAAGTATAAAGCCATAATTATGCAAGATGAGTAAGTGCTAGAGATCTGTACAACATTGTCCCTACAGTTAACAATACTGTAGTGCACTCTGGGGTGAATTTCAGGTTCAGTGCTCTTACAACAAAAACAAAAAAAGTGCATGATGGAGGTGCATGGCCCTGAAAGCTAGCCAAATACTATCTCGTGGTAACTAACACACAGCCAGGGTAATGGCTGCACCATTTTGCATTCCCAGCAACAGAGTACAAGTGTTCCAGTTTGTCCACCTCCTTACCAACACTTGTTACCTTTTGTCTTTTTAACAATAGCTGTTCTAACAGGTATGAGGTGATATTTCATGTGGTTTTGATTTGTGTTTCCCTGATGATTAATGATATTCAACATCTGTTAGCCCATTTGTTTGTTTTCTTTAGAGAATTTCTATTCAATTCTTTAGCCCATTTTTAATAGGTTATTGGCGATATTTGATATATGGTTTGCATTTATTTTCTCCCATTCCACATGTTGCCTTTTCATTCTGTTGCTTGTTTCTTTTACTCTGTAGAGGCTTTTTAGTTTGATGTAGTTCTATTTGTCTATTTTTGCTTTGGTTGCCTGTGCTTTGGGAGTTATATCCAGAAAGTCATTACCCAGACCAATGCATGAAGACTTCTCCTATATTTTCTAATAGCAGTTTTATAATTTCAGGTTTCACATTTAAGTCTTTAATCTATTTTGCATTCATGTTTGAGGATGGTCTAAGATATTTCATTGTTTCCATGTAGGTACCCAGTTTTCCCAACACTGTTTTTTTGTTTTTTGGGGGGGGCTTTGTTTGTTTGTTTTTTGTTTGTTTTGTTTTTGAGACAGAGTCTCACTATGCCACCCTCAATAGAGTGCCATAGTGTCACAGCTCACAGCAACCTCAAACTCCTTGCCTCAGCCTCCCGAGTAGCTGGGACTACAGGCATCCTCCACAATACCCAGCTATTTTTTGCTGCCTTGGTGTCATTGTTGCTTAGCTGGCCCAGGCCAACCTCAAACCTGCCACCTTTGGTGTATGCAGCTGGCACCATAACCACTGTGCTCCAGGTGCTGAGCCCCAACACTGTTTGTTGAAGAGACCATCCTTTCTCCATTGTGCATTCTTGACACCCTTGTCATCAGTTGACACGCACAGATTAATAGCTGAACTCTCCATTCTGCTCCACTGGTCTACATGTCTATCATTATGCCAGTACCAGACTTTTTTATTATTGTAGTTTCATAATATATTTTGAAATCAGGATTTTGTTCCTCTTTCTCAAGATTATTTTGCCTACTTGGGGTCTTTTATGGTTCCATGGAAATGTTATCATTATCTATTTCTGTAAAAAATGCTATTGGTTGATATCCATGAGGATAAATAACCCTGAGGAGAAAAAAAGAACGCCATTGGTACTTTTATAGGGATTGCATTGAATCTGTAGATCGCTTTTGGAAGAATGGACATTTTAATAATATGAAGTCTTTCTATTTGTTTCTGCATTTTATTAATTTCCTCCACCAATGTTTTGTGGGATTCAGTGCCTAAGTCTTTCACTTCCTTAGTTAACATTATTCCTGAGTATTTTATTCTTTTGGTGCTATTATAAATGGGATTTTTCCTAATTTCCTCTACAGATAGATCACTGTTGCATCAGAGATTTTTAAACAAGGTATACAGAAGACGAACATGCCAGGAAAAAGTTATTCTCTTTAATTCAGCTATTCATACAGAACACAGTATTGAGAACGTACTACGTACAGCTACTGTGTTAGCACTGAAAATATAATTATGAAGAAGTTAGGAAAAGTCACAGCTTATATTCCAAGAGAGGAAATAGTCAATAAACAATAAAGTGAAGGAGACAGGCAGGAGGAGGAGGCATGAGATAGTACGAGAAAAGCCTATTCCAGGTGGAGAAAAAAAACAACAGCCCATGCACAGATCCTGAGGCAGGAACAACTTGGGTTTGAAGAGAATAAGGAGGCCAGGTGATAAGAGGACAGAGAGAGGAAGGACATGCAGTCGGAGACACTGGTGGGGTCAGGTCGGGAGGGGCAGGGAAATGTGGCGAGGAGTTGAATTTTATTCCAAGTGAGAAGGGAAGCCACTGGAGAGTTGAGATGGGGGGGGGAGGTACATTTTAAAGTAGAATCTATACTTTTTTAAAGTAAGTCTTAGATGTATTTATTGGCACAGCTGGTGAGAAGAAGTCAGGTTAGGGATACATATTTTAGAGTCAGCAGAACTTGCTGGTGGTTCGGATGTGAGGTATGAGGAAAGGAGAGAAATCAAGATGGTTAACTGGCACTGCGTGGATGCTGGAGCCATTTCCTGAGATGAGAATGACTAAGGAAGGAAAGGGTTGGAGGAGAAGTTCTACACATATTAAGTTTGAGATCTCTTTAGCAATTGAGTAGAAAAAGGAATGTATGAGTCTGTTGTTCAGGAGAGAGGTCAGATTGGAAATATATATTTGGGAGTCAACCCCAAAGTCCTTTAACACTGTGGGTATAATCAGATCACCCTGGAAGTAAGTAGAGAAATGGACCAGGAACTGAATCTCTGGCTCTCTGACATTTAGAGGTCTGAAAGAGGGTGAACCAGCAAGGAAGCCTAAGAAGCAGCTTCCACTGAGTAGGTGGAAAGCCAGGAGATGGTAGTGCCAGGTACACAAACTGTTTCAAGAAGGAGAAAATGACTATCTGTGTCCAAAGATGCTGGAAAGCTGGTCAAATGTAAGCTAAAACATGAGGCTTAGGAGTTGCCAAAATGGAATTCATTAGTGACCTTGAGAAGAGTCCTTTCAGTGGAATTGTGAAAATGAAAATCCAATTACAGTTGGCTGGGGTGAAAATGGGAGGTAACAAAGTAGAGACGATGTAAACAACTCTTTGAGATGCTGCATCAAAAAGGTGAGTGGCTGAGTATGGTGGCTTGCGGCTGTAGTCCCAGCTACTAAGGAGGCTGAGGCAAGAGAATCACTTGAGCCCAAGAGTTTGAGACCAGACTGGGCAATGTGGCAAGACCCCATCTCAAAAAAAAAGGGTAAGTGGAGACGGGGCAATAGCAAAAGGGCATTTGAACACCAGGAAGACTTTGTTAAATACAGGAGATAATCTGGTACATTTATTTGCCAACAAGAATAATGCTGTAGAGAGGGTAAAATTTTAATGGCAATTTGATCCTGTAATCCCATTACTAGGCATCTACCCAGAAGAAAAAAAAATCCTTTTATCATAAGGACATTTGCACTAGACTGTTTATCTCAGCTCAGTTTAGAATCACCAAAATGTGGAAATAACCTAAATGCCCACCAACCCAGGAATGGATTAACAAGCTGTGGTCTATGTATACTATGGAATACTATTCAGCCATTAAAAAGATGGAGACTTGGGCGGCACCTGTGGCTCAGTGAGTGGGGCGCCGGCCCCATATGCTGAGGGTGGCGGGTTCAAACCCAGCCCCGGCCAAACTGCAACAAAAAAATAGCCGGGCGTTGTGGCGGGCGCCTGTAGTCCCAGCTGCTTGGGAGACTGAGGCAAGAGAATCGCGTGAGCCCAAGAGTTAGAGGTTGCTGTGAGCCGTGTGACGCCACGGCACTCTACCCGAGGGTGGTACAGTGAGACTCTGTCTCTACAAAAAAAAAAAAAAAAGATGGAGACTTCACATCTTTTGTATTAATCTGGTTTGAGGTGGAATACATTCTTCTTAGTAAAGCATCGCAAGAATGGAGAAGCAAGAATCCAATGTACTCAATATCTAATATCAAGGCAGTAGATGAGCTAATACAAGGGTGGATAGGGGAATGAAGGAGCAGAGAAAGGGGAGGAGGGAAGAGGATGGGGGGTCACAGTGTATGGCACACCTCTTGGGTTGGGACACAATTATAAGAAAGACTTTATCTAACAAATGCAATCAGTGTAATCTAATTCTTTGGACCCTCAATGAATCCCAGACAAAACAGAACAAAACAAAAAATAAAATATTTTTTAATGGCAGAGGAGGAAGAAAGAACAGTTACAGGAGGCCAGAGAGGGTGGGATCCAGAGTGTGAGTGAAGTTGTCCTTAGATAGGAGGAGGAGTAATTCCTCTACTGTAACTGAGAGCAAATGCATAACCAAATGTATAAATGTATAATAATGACAACAACAACACAATAGTACCAGTGTTGGTTAGAGTGTGAAATGATATTCTACTCTACTGAAGAAAGTATAATTTGGTGTAACATTCTTGGATGACAATTTGGCACCATTATAAAAGCCACGAAATAGATGTTTCTTTTAACTCAGCAATTTCTCCTGAGGGAATAGTATAGGATGTACAGGAGGGTATAACTGCAAACTGAAATTTAATCTCTCCAAAAACTGAAGAAATGTATATTACTATGACCGGGAGATACTAACTTTCTTGTAAACAACATCAAATTGACAGTGTCAAGCAGAAAGCCACCCATGGTCCAAAGGTGGGAAAAACTAGGAACTCTCATGAACTACTAGCAGAAATAAGAATGGACACTATTTTGTGAAGAGCATAGACATCGTTAAAAAGTGCAGATTTAACTATCCCTCTTCTAGAAGGTTAGCCTAAGAAAATCATTATAAATGTAAGAAAATTTTTACCTATAAGGTTATTCACCGAAATGTTTATAACAGAAGAAAGCTGGAAACTACAAGTATGTCTATCAATAGGGAATTAGTTGAATAAAGTATAACATGTCAATATTATGGTGTCCTATGAAGTCATTAAAAATTATGAGATAAGAATATTTTATGACACAGATTAAATGTTTTAATTGTTTTAGTAAATGAAAAAGTAGATTACAAAATAGTATGTTGGCTCGGCGCCTGTGGCTCAAGCGGCTAAGGCACCAGGCACATAAACCTGAGCTGGCAGGTTGAAATCCAGCCCCAGCCCGCCAAACAACAATGACAGCTGCAACCAAAAAATAGCTGGGCGTTGTGGCGGGCGCCTATAGTCCCAGCTACTTGGGAGGCAGAGGCAGGAGAATCACCCGCGCCCAGGAATTGGAGGTTGCTGTGATGCCACGGCACTCTACCCAGGGCAACAGCTTGAGGCTCTGTCTCCAAAAAAAAAAAAAAAAAGCTAGTATGTACTCTAAAATCTACTTTCATAAAAAAAATATTTATTTACACATGCATATACAGAAAACACTTAGAATAATAATTCGCATGTGGTAAGACTTCAATAAATGTTAGTCTTTATTGTTTAATCTTCACATCCATCCTATAAAGGAGGTATTTCTTTGTTTCATTTTGGAGTTTTGTTTCCATTTCAGCAGTTTTTAATGAAAGTTGTTTACAAGATTATTTTATTCCTACATTTTCTCAATTGTTTCTTCCTGTCCTACCCCTTTTCCTTGCCTAGTTGGAGAGATTGTGAGATTTGGCTTTCCATTCAAGGATCTTTTTAGTCTTTGTCCAGTTTAGGCCTAGTAATAACCACCTTGCTGGGGTGAATGCCCACATGAACAGTTGTACCATTAGCTTTTTCCCACTGCACCAATTCAATATAGGTGTCATATTTTCTTCATGTAAACCTGGACTACTTTGCCAATCTGCTGACCTTTACAGTGTCCCCCAAACAATCTGAACTTCATCATCCTTTCGGATCCAACATTGTACTTCTGTCTCAGCCCTTTGAACGGAGGGGAAAATATCATCTTCCTGTGAATGTGGAGAGATGTGGTGAAAGCCTTTGACATTCTTGCTTCAGTCAGAAGTCACAAAAGGATTGTGACAAAAGGATCAAACTTCATTTTGGCCACTGCCACTTTGGCAACAGCTGCAAAAGGGTGAGGTAAATATTTTTATTCCTCTGTTTTATAGGTGTGGAAAATGAGTCACAAAGAGATGAAGTAACATCTCAAGGTCACATACCTTATGAGTGGTAGAAAGTTAACACATGTAATAAAATAAGAAAAATCACTAGAACATGTTTAACACCCCATTACTTTATAAATATTTTGGGGATCCTGTAAAAACAAAGTTACCAATTTAACTGGGTATTACCTGCTTCTGGAAACTCATGAAATCTTTAAAAACAAAACAAACAAAAAAGAAGAGAGTTCCCTGCACTTGACCATGAAGAAACCTACTAATAATTCCTTTATTTATTCCACATCCCTATGTCTTCTAAGCCCTCCTCAGTGCCTAAATGAACATTATTTTTCTCACCCTTTATGGTAGAACCTCTCAAGAACCATCTCTAAGGGCCCCAAGCTGAGAACGGTGACACACCAGTGGATAGGCCATCCTCACCCTCACATACCTGGCACCTGGCCCAGAAGCCAAGTCTGCTTTCTAGAGACGGTTTACTTTTCCCACTGTATTCACACTAAATGAAAACCCACCTATTGGTGTTTCTTTACGCCTGCTGTGGCTTCTCTGGAGTACTCAGTGGGAATAGAATTTAACAAGTTTCTCAGCCATCAAAAAAATCTCCCTCATACTTAAAAAGTGAATGTGGATGGTACAGAAAGGCAATGAGAAACACTCAAATGAAATAAACCAAATTAGAATACTTAAGGAGGACAATATATTCAACACTAACCAAATGCTGAAATTTATAGCTCAAATTTAAGAGTTGAAGATGAGACAGGGACACTTAGAACCCTGGATCTTTCACAGTGATGCTAAGTTTCTTCACCCAGGACCTTACCTAGCAAAAAATCCTGAACAGTAATAGGCTGTTCAGGATGATGAACCAGCGCATGCACATGAAAGGCCCACACCTTCTCCCTCCCTGTAGCCAGAGCACAGAGTACCCTAGTACATTGTTACTCTGGGCTTTCCCTGCACTCAGAAGGAAATTATGGGGTGGCACCTGTGGCTCAAGGAGTAGGGCACCGGTCCCATATGCCAGAGGTGGCGGGTTCAAACCCAGCCCCGGCCAAAAATCACAAAAAAAAAAAAAAAAAAGAAGGAAATTATGTAGAATTATGCACATCAGTAATTACATGTACCTTTGTATAAAGCAATGAATAATATATCCACACACCAGTCCAAGTTACTTAAGCCATTCCCAATTGAAGATTTTAATAAGCTTGGATAACAATAATGGTGACAAAACCACCTCAATCACTTCTTCCCACTTAGCTTCCTTTCTGGTTTGAAGGCTCCTTGGGAAATCGCATGTCCTTTCAAATATTCCTTTTCCACCTAGGGAGCTCTCAGTGGTCACTTACCTCCCAGTGGCCTCTTGTCATCCCTGAGAGGAAGTCAAGTCCTACTTTTTCCCTTTACCAGCCATCCTGGCTGAAGAAGGTTGTTGTCAAATGTTGATGACACCCAAGTACACGAAGACCCGCAACCCAACCAATCTTTTGGAGCAATCTTGGTGCCATAATCCAGGGAAACACCTTCCAGTGCTCTGGGTCAGACCCTGGGTGACATTGGGCTCTAGTCTGTGGCTGCTCTGACCAGAACATTCTTAGGTGCACTTGCTTTTCCTGTTTCAGGGCTGTATTTTCAGGGGTTTAGCTCTTCACCCTCCCATTAGGCACAATTCTATCAGAGGGTATAATTGGCTTCCTAAGCTGACATAGAAGTCCAGCTACTCTGCAGCTGCTGGAGAGACCACATGTATAGGCCATATAGAGATAGAAAGAGGCTAGAGGCCCCTCAAGGCTTTGAATCTTCCTAGCCTCAACCCACAGACCTTTGAGTGAGTGATGTTTCAAATGATTCTAGCCCCAGATTTCAAGCTGTCCCACAGAGATGAGCCTTCCCTACTGTGTCTGTCCAAAGTCCTGACCCACACTGAGCACTATAAATGGTTGTTTTACACACTCAGTTTGGAGTAATTTCTTAAGCAGCCAACATAACCAGCACAGAACGGAGGGGTGATATTTGTATCTCAAATGGCATCATAGCATCATAGAACCCACTGTTACAAGGATGACTTTGCAAATATCTGATTGATTCATTGTGTGTTGATTTTATTGATCCTTCTGTCAGAGATGAGATTCTCAGAAGATTCTCTCAGTTGCCAACCTGAGTGGGACTGGGGCTTCAGCTAGAAGGTGGTTCCTTTACAAAGGGCCTTCTCTATATAAAACCCCTCTGCTAGCTAACAATTAGATTCATGTAATTAAAATTGGTAATTAATCAATAGGAAGCAACTATCTGTCCAGGATGAGATGCTGAAGAGAAAACATCTTTCCAGGCTTCTGTAGAGTTTAATTTTTTCAGCTCTGAGCAACAGAAAACTCAATTTAAAGTAATTTCAAGACAATGGCTCATGCCTATAATCCTAGAACTCTGGGAGTCTTGAGACAAGTGGATTGCTTTGAGCTCAGGAGTTCAAGACCAGCTACTCAGGGGGCTGAGGCAAGAGAATCTCTTGAGCCCAAGAGTTTGAGGTTCCTGTGACCTATGATGACACCATGACACTCTACCCAGGGTTAAGGAGTAAGACTCTATCCCAAAAAATAAATAAATAAAATAACTTTAAACAATAGAGTAATTTAGCTCATATAACACAAAGTCCAGAGCAGGGCAGCTCAAGAGTTGGTTCATTCAGTGACTCGGCAGTGTCAACAAGGATCCAGGTTGCTCCCCCTTGTGCTCCACCATCCTCAGTGTGTCCTGCCCAGACTAACTCCCCTGGTGGTCCCAATATGGCGGCACTAAGAGTCAATGTGCAACAGGACAACATCCAGAAGGGGGAAGGGCCCATTTCTCCTGCATGTATCCCTAGACTTATACTATTTGTGATTTATTGTGCAGAACCAGACATAGGCCCAGGCCCCTCTGCAGACATGGAAGTGGACAGCAGGAAGCAGGATGTAGCATCATCCAACAAACTTGGGTAAGAAAGATGCAACTAACTGACTGACACAACTAGTCTCTAGTAACTAGAGAATAATGTCTCACAGTAATTAAAGTTCCTTCTTCCCCATCCTGAGGATGCCATAAGGAACGGTGTCTGTGCACAGTTCTTACTATGGTATCTTCAGCTCCTCAGAGAAAATACATGACTCAAAAAGCTAGACCCTAAGCCTTATCTTTTTTAACAATCACCTACCCACATGCACTTGAGCACCTTTTGACAGAAAATAAATAGCACTCCTATCTTGATTGGCACTCCTTGTGGGTGAGAGCTGGTCTGCGTGCCATTGCCAATGGAGAAATAGGAGTGTCCATGAGGGGAGGGCAGGGAGGCATTTAGCATTTATCAAGCTGTGAGGAGTGGCTGCCACTCATTTCTTGGAGCAGGGAGCTGGCAGGCCAAATCTAGCTAACCACCTTTTTTTGTATGATGCACAGGCGCCAAGCCAGTTTTCACATTTTTTAATGGCTGAAAAAAATCAAAAGAATATTTCAGGTCAGGACATAGGAAGACAGGGATAAGGCAGCTATCAGGAACAGAGACTTCATCAGAAACTGATGACATTGGCACCTTGATCTGGGACTTCTAGCTCCCAGAACCACGAGAAAATTGTCTGTTGAATAAAAAAAAAAAATATTTCATGATATGTGAAGATTATATGAAATTCAAATTTTAGTGTCCATAAATGAAGTTTTTTAAGCAGTTGTGTTCATTCCTTTAAGTATTATCTACGACTGCTTTCAAGCTACAACAGCACAGTTAAACAGTGACAGAAATGGAAAGGTCCATGAAACATAACATATTTACAATCTGGGCCTTCGCAGGAAAAGTGTGCTAACCCTTGTCTCAGAGCAAAAGCCCTGATGAGGCCTACCCTCTCCCCCCAGCACTGGGTAGGGTTGTGCCTACAGCCACCCTCGGGTAGAAACCCCTGACAGAGTCTAACCCATTTACCACAGGGGTTCTTAGACCTATAGAATGTCCAGGGGAGCTTTTAAAAAATGCCCTGCTTATGGCACACCTTTTGGGTGCAGGATACAACTACAAGAGGGACTCTACATAACAAACACAAATATCCTAACCTAGCTGTTTGTACCCTCACGTTAACCTGAAATTTTAAAAAAAAGGAGTGTAAAAAAGAAAAAAAAAATACCATGCTTGTCCTCCACCTGGACCAATTAAATGAAAATATCTGGGGATGGGCCCAGGCATTCTTTCAAAGGCTCCCCAGGTGATCGCAAAGTACAGTAGAGTGTGTGAACCACTGCTAGATGCTCATTGCCAATGTTAGGCCTGGTTTCTGGAGCTTTTTCTAAGCAAGCACCATAACCCACCCTTGGGCAAGTATTTTAGGAACAGCCTATCAGCATGCAGCTGGGCAAAAAGAAGTAGAGAAGCAAGCTGTGTTTAACCCCTGCCTTTCATTTTTACAGTCAAATGACCTCACTTGTATACAGGTGAGTTCCTGAGGTTTCCCAGGCGAGGGAATCCTTGCCACCAGGGCTCTCTTTGTATTTCATGCCAACTCTCAGCAGAGAAAACACAATGTCTCACTGCCACTCACTGGTTTATTTTCCTTCACCTAAAAGGAGGCTGGCCCTGGCTGGGGTGGGAGCAGAGCCAGCAGAAGACCAGAGAAACCTTGGGACACCAGAGGGGTTTCTGAATGTGTGTGGCAGGGAGTCTCTGGCACAATCCTCACGGCAATAGTTTGGGAGCTGACAGAAGAATCAGCAAAGGAGGCAAACCGAAGCCTGGTCACTGCCCCACCCAGGAGCAGTTCAGATGCATATCTTTCTCAATGGCAGCAAAGACCTCCCTATTCTTTGGCTTGTCACAGATGAGTCACATAAAGTACCTACTTTATTTCATTCACTCACTCTGTAGGTGTTTACTGAGCACCAACTACTTACCAAGCCCTATGAAGTTCAAGAATACAATAATGAATAAGAGCCCCCAAAAGAGCGCATCCCCTGCAAGGGTCCTCAAACTACAGCATGCGGGCCATATGAGGCAGTGTGATTGTATTTGTTCCCGTTTTGTTTTTTTACTTCAAAATAAGATATGTGCAGTGTGCATAGGAATTTGTTCATAGTTTTTTTGTGTGTTTTTTTTTACTATAGTCCGGCCCTCCAACAGTCTGAGGGACAGTGAACTGGTCCCCAGTTAAAAGTTTGAGGAGCCCTGCTAGAGGAAGAGACAACCACAGTAGCCCACTCCTCTGCAGTGCTGAAGGGCTGCCCTCGAGAACCTCTGTAGGAGGCCACCAGAACTTCTCTGCAAGGGGAAATGACCATCTCTCCAAGGGGAAGTTGCACTTGGACTGAGCTTGAAGAATTCCTGGTCAGGTGAAGGAAGGCATTTCCTGCTGAGGATAGAGCATTTACAAACATGTGGTGGCTGGAAAGAGGATGAAATGGATCTGACCAGAGCCCAGGTAGGGAGTTGTCAAGGGTGGGCGGAAGTTGAGGCTGGAGATGAAAACTGGAGGTGGCTTGGGGGTGGCCAAGACCACCAGGACCAGAGGGAACTGTTGGAGCTTTTCAGGAGACAGTGACCTTCAGAAGAAGGAAGCCTTGGCTGGGTGTGCTGGGTTCTGCCTGACAACAGGAGCAATGGGCACACACATTGCTCAGGATAAGATGTGATAAGCTTCTAAACTGCTGCCATGATGATGGTGCCAAAGACTCCTTGCCACACCCACCCAGAAACCCCTCTAGCTTTCCAAGGTTTCCACCTCTCCATTCTTCTTCTGCCTTCTCTGTTCCCATTCCCAGCCAAAGCCAGCATGAGAGAACACCAAAACTAATAATGCTTGATACCCAAAACTCTGTTGGGTTTATCATTACTCTCAATTAATGTGAATGGCTTAAATTGCCCTCTAAAGAGACACAGGGTGGCTGACTGGATACAAAAACTCAGGCCAGACATCTGTTGCATTCAAGAATCTCACCTTACCTTAAAAGATAAATATAGACTCAGGGTGACAGGATGGTCATCTATAATTCAGGCAAATGGAAATCAGAAAAAAAGCAGGTGTTGCAATTTTATTCGCAGATACAATAGGCTTTAAACCAATCAAAGTAAGAAAAGACAATGATGGTCACTTCTTATTTGTTAAGGGCAACACTCAACATGATGAGATTTCAATTATCAACATCTATGCACCCAACAAGAATGCACCTCAATTTATAAGAGAAACTCTAACTGACATAAGCAATTTGATTTCCCCCAGCACCATAATTGTTGGAGATTTTAACACTCCTCTGGCAGTGTTGGATAGATCCTGAAAAAAAGAAGCTAAGCAAAGAAATTTTAGAATTAAACTTAACCATTCAACATTTGCATCTAATAGACATCTATAGAACATTTCATCCTAACAAAACCGAATACACATTCTTCTCATCAGCCCACGGATCATCCTCCAAAATTGATCACATCTTAGGTCACAAGTCTAATGTCAGCAAATTTAAAAGACTAGAAATCATTCCTTGTATTTTCTCAGACCACCATGGAATAAAAGTTGAACTCAGTAACAACAAGAATCTCCACATGCATACAAAAACATGGAAACTAAATAACCTCATGCTGAATGATAGCTGGATCATAGACGAGATTAAGAAGGAAATTACCAAATTTTTGGAACAAAACAATAATGAAGAAATGAACTATCAGAACCTCTGGGATACAGCAAAGGCAGTCCTAAGAGGAAAATTTATAGCGTTGCAAGCCTTCCTCAAGAGAACAGAAAGAGAGGAAGTCAATAACTTAATGGGTCATCTCAAGCAACTGGAAAAGGAAGAACTTTCCAAGCCTAAACCCAGCAGAAGAAAAGAAATAACTAAAATTAAAGCAGAACTTAATGAAATTGAAAACAAAAGAATCATACAACAGATCAACCAATCAAAGAGTTGTTTTTTTGAAAAGGTCAATAAAATAGATAAACCCTTAGCTAACCTAACCAGAAGTAGAAGAGTAAAATCACTAATTTCATCAATCAGAAATGATAAAGGCCAAATAACAATGGACTCCTCAGAAATTCAGCAAATCCTTAATGAATACTACATAAAACTCTACTCTCAGAAGTATGAAAATCTAAAGGAAATAGATCAATACTTGGAAACATGTCACCCTCCCAGACTTAGCCAGAAAGAAGTGGAAATGTTGAACAAGCCTATAACAAGCTCTGAAATAGCATCAACTATAAAAAATCTCCCCAAAAAGAAAAGCCTGGGACCAGATGGCTTCACATCAGAATTCTACTAAACCTTTAAAAAGGAACTAGTACCTATATTACTTAATCCTTTCCAAAACATAGAAAAAGAAGGACTACTTCCCAACTCATTCTATGAAGCAAATATCACCCTGATACCCAAACCAGGAAAAGACCCAACAAGAAAAGAAAATTATAGACCATTTTTATCTCTAATGAATATTGATGCAAAAATATTCAATAAGATCCTAGCAAACAGAATTTAACAACACATCAAACAAATTATACACCACGACCAGGTGAGCTTTATCCCAGGGTCCCAAGGATGGTTCAATATACGTAAATCCATAAATATAATACATCACATAAACAAATTAAAAAACAAAGATCATATGATTCTCTCAATTAATACAGAAAAAGCTTTTGACAATATCCAGCATCCTTTCTTGAACAGAACGCTTAAGAAAATAGGTATAGAAGGAACATTTCTTAAACTGATAGAGGCCATCTACAGCAAACCCACAGCCAATATCATAGTGAATGGAGTAAAATTGAAAACATTTCCACTCAGATCAGGAACCAGGCAAGGATGCCTACTGTCTCCACTGCTTTTTAACATTGTAATGGACGTCTTAGCCACTGCAATCAGGCAAGAAAAGGCAATCAAGGGGATCCAAATAAGACCAGAGGAGATCAAATTGTCACTCTTCGCAGATGATATGACTATATATCTGGAAAACCCCAGGGAATCAACTACAAAACTCCTAGAAGTGATCAAGGAATATAGTAACGTGCCAGGATACAAATTAACACTCACAGATCTGTAGCCTTTATATACACCAACAATGATCAAGGGGAAAAAACAATCAAAGATTCTATTCCCTTTACAATAGTGCCAAAGAAGATGAAATATCTGGGAGTGTATCTAACTAAGGATGTGAAAGATCTCTATAAAGAGAACTATCAAACTCTGAGAAAAGAAAGCTGAAGATATTAACAAATGGAAAAAGATACCATGATCATGGCTGGGAAGAATAAACATTGTTAAAATGTCTATACTACCTAAAGCAATTTACAGATTTAATGTGATCCCCATTAAAGCACCTCTCTCATATTTTAAAGACCTGGAAAAATTAGTACTTCATTTTATATGGAAACAGAAAAAACCTTGAATAGCCAAGACATTACTCAGAAATAAAAAAAAAAAATCATGAGGAATCATGCTTCCAGACTTCAGACTTTATTATAAATCGATAGTGATCAAAACAGCATGGTACTGGCACAAAAACAGAGAGTAGATGTATGGAACAGAATTGAAGACCAAGAGGTCAACCCAGACACTTATCGTCATTTGATTTTCTTTTTTTTTTTTTTTTGAGACAGAGCCTCAAGCTGTCACCTTGGGTATAGTGCTGTGGCATCACAACTAACAGCAACCTCCAACTCCTTGGCTTAAGCAAGTCTCTTGCCTCAGCCTCCCAAGTACCTGGGACTACAGGCGCCCACCACAATGCCCGGCTATTTTTTGGTTATAGTTATCATTGTTGTTTTGGCAAGCCTGGCCTGGATTCGAACCTGCCAGCTCTGGTGTATGTGGCTGGCACCTTACCTGCTTGAGCTACAGGTGCTGAGCCTCGTCATTTGATTTTCAATAAGCCTATTAAAAATATAAATTGGGAGAAAGATTCCTTATTCAATAAATGGTACTGGATGAATTGGCTGGCAACTTGTAGAAGACTGAAACTGGACCCACACTTTTCTCCTCTAACAAAAATTGACTCTCACTGGTTAAAGGACTTAAACTTAAGACATGAAACTATAAATATTCTTAGAGAGAATGAAGGGGAAATACTTGAGAAAATTGGCCTGGGACAATACTTAATGAGGAAGACACCCCGGGCAATTGAAGCAACATCAAAAATACATTACTGGGATCTGATCAAATTAAAAAGCTTCTGCACTGCAAAGAACATACTAAGTAAAGCAAATAGACAGCCCTCAGAATGGGAGAGGATTTTTGCAAGTTATGCTACCGACAAAGGTTTGGTTAGAATCCACAGAGAACTCAAACTTATTACTAAGCAAAAAACAAGTGATCCCATTTCATTGTGGGAAAGAGACATGAACAGAAGCTTCTCTGAAGAAGACAGGTGCATAGGCTACAGACACATGAAAAATGCTCATCATCTTTAATCATCAGAGAAATGCAAACCAAAGCTACTCTGAGATACCATCTAACTCCAGTAAGAGTAGCCCACATCACAAAATCCCAAAACAACAGATGTCGGCGTGGATGTGGAGAAAAGGGAACACTTCTGCACTGCTGGTGGGAATGCAAGCTAGTACGTTTCTTCTGGAAGGAAGTTTGGAGAACACTTAGGGATCTAAATGTAGACCTACCATTTGATCCTGCAATTCCTCTACTAGATGTATACCCAAAGGACCAAAAATAATTTGGCAATAAAGATATTTGCACCAGATTGTTCATTGCAGCTCAATTCATAATTGCCAAGTCATGGAAGAAGCCCGAGTGCCCTTCGACCCATGAATGGATTAATAAATTGTGGTATATGTATACCATGGAATATTATGCAGCAATAAACAAAAATTGAGACTTTACCTCCTTTATGTTTACATGGATGGAGCTGGAAAATATTCTTCTTAGCAAAGTATCTCAGGAATGGAAAAAAAAAGTATCCAATGTACTCAGTACTACTGTGAAACCAATTGATAATAAGTCACACATGCACATGAAAAACAACTTTAGGCTATGATGAAGGAGGGAAGGGAGGAGGAGGGATGGGGAGGAGGTAGGAAAGACAGTAGGGGGACCACAACTATGGAGCACATTGCAAGTACAAGTTGGTTCTATCATGTGTAGAACACAAATGTCCTATTGCTATAATTGGGTAAATGAGATGAAAGCTATGCTGATTAGTATGATGTAAGCACGCCAATTTGTACAAATAATCAACACACTGAAATGGGCATAAATGTATTTATGATCTATGTACAAAAGACTTAAGAAAAATAAAATCATAAAAAAATTACATTTCATAAGGAGGTAGGGATTTAAAAAAGGTAAAAAATATATATACATTCCTTTTGGAAAGATGTTTGGAGAACACTTAGAGAGCTAAAAATAGATCTGCCATTCAATCCTATAATTCCTCTACTACCCAGAAGACCAAAAATCACATTTCAACAAAGATATTTGTACCAGAATGTTTATTGCAGCCCAATTCATAATTGCTAAGTCATGGGAAAAGCCCAAGTGCCCATCAATCCACAAATGGATTAATAAACTGTGGTATATGTACACCATGGAATATTATGCAGCCTTAAAGAAAGATGGAGACTTTACCTCTTTCATGTTTACATGGACGAAGCTGGAACATATTCTTCTTAGTAAAGTATCTCAAGAATGGAAGAAAAAGTATCCAATGTACTCAGCCCTACTATGAAGCTAAATTATAGCTTTCACATGAAGGCTATAACCCAACTATAGCACAAGACTATGAGGAAAGGGCCAAGGAAGGGGAAAGGAGGAGGAAGGTTAGGGTGGAGGGAGGGTAATGGGTCGGGCCACACCTACGGTGCATCTTAGAATGGGTACAGGCGAAACTTACTATAGGCAGAATACAAATGTCTACATACAATAACTAAGAAAATGCCATGAAGGCTACTTTGAACAGTTTGATGAGAATATTTCAGATTGTATATGAAACCAGCCCATTGTACCCCTTGATTGCACTAATGTACACAGCTATGATTTACCAACAAAAAAATAATAATAATAAATAAATAAGAATGGAAGAAAAATATCCAATGTACTCAGCCCTACTATGAAACCAATTTATGGCTTTCATATGAAAGCTATAACCCAGTTATAACCTAAGAATATGAGGAAGGGGGAGAGGGAGGAGAGGGAGGATGGGCAGATGGAGGGTGATTGGTGGGATTACACCTGCGGTGCATCTTACAAGGGTACATGTGAAACTTAGTAAATGTAGATTATAATTGTCTTAACACAATAACTAAGAAAATGCCAGGAAGGCTACGTTAACCAGTGTGATGAAAATGTGTCAAACTGTTTATAAAACCAGTGTATGGTGCCCCATGATCGCATTAATGTACACAGCTATGACTTAATATTAATAAAAAAATAAAATAAAATAACCTACATCTGGCCCTTTACAGAATGTATTTGCCAACTCCTAGAAAAGCTACTCTGAGAGATGATCTGACATAAGGAATGAACTCCAAATCTTTACTTGCTAAACCTCAATAAAAGATAAGTATGTTGAAAATTAAAAAAATAAATAAATAAAAACTAATAATGCTGTTAGCAGGTTTGGGAGCAGGAGTTGTTTGTGTTCTTTTTAAACACCTGTTGTGGATGATGTTAAGCCCCCAAAAAGCTCTCTTGGCAAGGGCTTCAAAATGGAATGTTTGAAGCCCTTACAGACTGATCACAGTAGTGCTATTGAGAGTTGGTGTTGCTCTCTGGTTGTGCCAATGACCTCTGGCATCGGGAAGGTCTGGATTTGAGCCCTAAAGAACCTGGTCAAGTCATCTAATCTCTCTAATCAGTCTCCTCATCTGCCAAATACATCTACAGTACCACCTCCTGAGGTTGTAGTAAGGATTGCATGAGAGTAAAACAAACCACTCAGCACACAGCCCTGCGTATAGACCCACTTGAGAGATGTAAGCTGTGCATTCAGCCACTCATTCAAATGCCTCTTAACTCATATTTATTGAGGGTCTTTCCATGTTCCAGTCACAGTTCTGGATAGAGGGAATTCAGATGTGAGCAAGAAAGTAAAGATCCCTGCCCACTGGGAGCATATACATTTAGGGGAGAGAAATGGGCTGTAAACAAGTAAACAAAACAATAAATAATTACAGATTGAGAACAGTGAAAAGAAGTAAAACAGAATATGCCAGTAATGTGATGAGCCAAAGACAGAGGCCCTAAAGTGACATTGGACAGAATAAAGTGTCCAGGAAATGAGAGGAAGGTAAGACTGCTCTGACAGCAGCGAGGTGAGGGTGGTACAAGATGAGTGAGGCTGGCTCAGTAATCAAGATCTAAGTCTTATCAGGCTTATTACACACACTATGCAGATTTTGTTTTTTATTCTAAGTCACTGGCAAGCCATTAAAAGAATTTGGGCAGTGTAATGAATGAGACGATCTGATTTTCCTTTTTCAAAGGGAAAAAGGCTGGGCACAGTGGCTCACGACTATAATCCCAGGGTTTTTTGTTTTTTTTTTTTTTGGAAGGCCAAGGCAGGAGGATAGCTTGAAACCAGCCTGGGAAAGATATTGAGATCCCCATCTCCTCAAAAAAAAAAATTGGAAGTTAGCCTGGTGCAGTGGTGCATACCTGTAGTCCTAGCTATCTGGAGGCTGTGGCAGGAGGATTGCTTGAGCCCAGTCAAAGCTGCAGCAAGCTATGTTCATGCCACTCACCGCACTTCAGTCTGGGCAAAAGGGCAAGACCCTGTCTGAAAAAAAATAAAAACATTCTGTACAAGTTGAAGGAAAATAAGAATGAAAGTAGAAAATCCTGTTATAAATCCATAGCAGAAGTCCATGTGAGAGACGACACAGCAGAGCACAGTGAAATATGCCACGGAGGTAATTCCAGTGGAGGAATTCAAGGTAATTCCTAGATGTTGGGCTTGAACAACTGTGTGGGATAGTGGTGCCATTTACCAATATAGGGAACAGCAGGAAAGAACCTGTTCTGAGGGAGTCCTTAGTTCTGTTTTGGAAAATAAACATCTGAGATGGCTTATAGATACTCTGGTAAAGACATCTTGTATGTGGCTGCATATTTGATCTGGAGTTCAGTGCTGAGGTCAAAGCCAAAGATATAAATGAGAGCATCATCGGCATGTTGGTGAAACTGGTTTATGTGCCCAAGGAGAAAATGTAGCTAGAGAAAAAGAAGCTCATGGGATACCTTAAAGTGGGGAGACAGAGAGGAGTGGGACAGGAAGGGAGTGTGGGGCTGGCCCTGAAGCACACTGCCATGTGTGGTGGCTTACCCCTGTAATCCTAGTGCTCTGGAAGGCTAAGGCTGAGGATTACTTGAGCTCAGGAGTTTGAGACCAGCCTGAGCAAGAGCAAGACCCTATCTCTATTAAAAATAGAGGAGAGACCAGAGCATGGGGGTGGCAGGGAGTTGCCAGTGGGATTGAAAGCAAACCAGAAGAGGATAGATCAAAAGAGTAGCTCCAGCAGTAGGGGGGGGCGGGGGGGCCAGATGCTGCTGGATGCTGATAAACTATCCAGTAAGAAGACATAGAAGTGGCCCTTGCAGGTAATCAGTGACTTCAGCAGAGCTGCCTCAGTGGAGCAGTGGAGGCAGGATCCAGAGTAGAGCAGGCTGGAGGGTGAAAGTGAAGTCACTCAGTGAAGGCAAAGGGAGTAGACAACTCTGCAGAAGGTTTTCACTAAGAGGGAACCAACAATCAGGAGGGCGGGAAGATGCAGGGTGAGAGCAGATTTATTTTGTTTCATTTTAAGGTAGGAAATATGGCAGCCTGTTTGTATGTGAGGAAATGGATCCAGTAGAGAGAAGATGGATGCATGAAAGATGAGTTAACCACAGGAGTGAAGTTGTTGAAAAGGGGAATTCCTTTTTCCTCCCTTGGATGAAAGTCACTATGGTCAGCCCACACTTAAGGAGTAGAGAGGGTGGTAAACTAGATAATATCCCCCAAATGTGTCCCCGTGCTAATCCCCAGAAGCTGTGAATACCTTATTTCTCAAAAGTGATTTTGCAGTTGTGATTAAATTAAGGATCTTGCCACATGGAGATTATCCCAGATTATCTGAATGGGCCCTAATTGCAATCACAAGTGTTCTCATAAGAGGGGGACAGAGGGAGACTGACACAGAAGAGAAGAAAGCAGTATGACCACAGGGACAGAGATCAGAGCAAGGTGGACAATAGTTGCCAGAACCTGGAAGAGTCAAGGAATAGATTCTTCCCTGGAGCCTCCAGAGGGAGCACAGAGCCACTGACACCATGGTTTTGGTTCAGGGATACTGACTGCGGACTTCTGGCTGTAGTAAAAGAATCAGTCTTTGTGTTTTAAGTCACCAAGGTTGTGGTAATTTGCTGCAGCAGCCACATGAAACTAATACAGAGAGTTATGTTCCACCTCCTTGAGGGTGGAGTATCTATATAAATAATTCAGAGATTTGTCTCTTTTTCCCAATTCACTTATTTATTAATCATTTATTTACATCAGTATGAACTCATAAACATTTATTTTATGCTCTGAGTTATAATTCAATACTATTTTGTCCCCTACATTCTTTTAAAAGACAAATGTCTTTCTATGTTCAGGTGACACCCCTCCTCCCCCATATCCCTAGGTACCTCTGGCGGGGCACCTGAGGAGGTTCGAGAGAGAGACTAGATGGAAACTTAGAAGATGGGTTTTTCAAAAACAATCCAAGATGGTGGCCAAGTAACAGCTTCCCTGCAACAGGGTGCGGTGAGTCTGGGGAGATAAGACTCCAGGCATCTCTGGCTGGTGGTATCTGTTTATAATCATTGCTTTGAAGATACAGGGAGTCAGCAAGGGACTTCTGGACCCCAAGAGGAGGACAAAAACAGTGGAAAATTGGCAAGTGGTTGCATGTGTTTGATCGACCTAATCCCGCTGGCAGCCTTAAGTACAAGCAGCAGTGAGACTGCAAAATGGAAAGGCCTTACCTTTGAACTGTTTCAGTGTTTTTGGACTTGGCACTCAGTTGAACTGCCTTGGGGAGAGCTTGAGCAGGAGTGCGGAGAACTCTGGGCATTGTCTAGGACCCCAGACTAAGCCACTGAGCTGGACAGAGCTAATAGTGTCCGGCTGTGGGCTGCAGGGAGCCATTGTAAGAGAACTGCCCTGGCAAGCTACACCCTCAGAGTCACAGACCAAGGGTCGGGTGGGAGCTAGTAACCTAGTGACTGAGCAGCCTAAAGGCAGGGACTGACCTGCCTTACAGCCTTAACCCTCAGGGGCAGAGTGAGACCAGTTTTGGCACACTGGAGCCTTGGGCTATTGCCCTGGGTAGAGTGCCATGGCGTCACACCTCATAGCAACCTCAAACTCCTGGGCTTGGTGCCACCAGGACCTCCATAAGAGCTGCGCCGTGACCACCGACCCACGACCCACGCCCCTTGGGCCTCCGCATGCCCTGACCAGGAACTGCGGGAGCTGCGCAACCCTGCGTCCTCCCTCCTGTACCCTCCCTGCCTCCAGACCCGCCCACTCATCTGGCCAGGGACTTTGGTAGCCACATACCATCTGGAGCTCTCCCTGCGTCTGCGAGGAGCCCTTCTCCTGGCCATAGACTGCTGGAGCCTTGGGTTCTCTGTGCCAAAGATACTGGGCACCAGGCACTCCCAGAACCGTGCACACCACCTCCCACCCTGTTGCTGGATCCGGGCCAGTCACACTCTGGAGCTGCTTCCACAACCAGAACTCCCTGGCTGGACAGCCCCAGAGGAACTACACAGGGTCACTCCCTACAAAGATCCAGCAACAATAGATTGATCCTGCTGGGGTCTAATCTTGAAGCGACACCTCCCCAACTCTGAGGACAGCCAGAGGCAACAGTGAAAAATGATCACGAGGCAAAATCAACATAAAAACTCTGGCAACATTAATAATCAGAGTAGATCAACTCCCTCAAGGATCAATGGGACAGACACAGCACAAGATCCCATGCACACATAGCTGAGATGTCAGAAATCGAATTCAGAATCTGGATAGCAAATAAGATCGAATTAGAATTCCAAGCAGTAACCCAAAAGATATCTCAAGAATTCAATGAATTCAAAGACCAAATGACCAAAGATTTTGACACATTGAGACAAGAAGTTGCAGCCCTCAAAGATCTGAGAAACACAGTAGAATCCCTCAGTAACAGAACGGAGCAAGCAGAACAAAGGATTTCTGACATTGAAGACAAAGCTTTCAAATGCTCCCAAACTCTCAAAGAGGAATAGAAATGGAGGGTAAAAACAGATCACTCTCACAGAGAACTCTGGGATAATTCGAAGGAACCCAATATTCATCTTATAGGGATCCCCAAAAGCAATGAAGTGGCTTCACAAGGCACAGCATTGCTTCTCCATGAGATTATGAAGGAGAACTTTCCAGACATGACAAGAGATTCTGAAATTCAGATAGCAGACAGTTTCAGAACTCCAGCACAACTCAACCCAAATAAGACATCCCCCAGACACATCATAATCAATTTCACTAAAGTTAATATGAAGGAGAAAATTCTGAAAGCAGCCAGACCAAAAAAAAAACCCATCACCTACAAGGGGAAGAATATTAGAATAACTGCAGATCTCTCTGCTGAAACTTTTCAAGCTAGAAAAGGATGGTCATCGACTTTTAATCTCCTAAAACAAAATAACTTTCAACCCAGGATCCTATACCCAGAAAACTGAGTTTCATTTATGACGGAGAAATTAAACACTTTAATGACATTAACATGTTGAAGAAATTTGCCATAACTAAACCAGCTCTCGGGGATAGTCTCAGACCTATTCTCCATAAAGACCAGCGTAATCCTCCACCACAAAAGTAAACACACCCAGAAAAATTTGATCAAATTCCAACTTCCACAGTCACAAAAGGATTACAAATGTCCACTGGACTCTCAAAAGGCTTATCAATAGTCTCACTTAATGTGAATGGTTTAAATTGTCCTCTAAAGAGGCACAGGTTGGCTGACTGGATACAAAAACTCAAGCCAGATATCTGCTGCATACAAGAATCGCATTAAAAGACAAATATAGACTCAAGGTGAAGGGATGGTCATCTATACTCCAGGCAAACGGAAAGCAGAAAAAAGCAGGTGTTGCAATTCTGTTCACAGACACAATAGGCTTTAAACCAAACAAAATAAGGAAGGAAAAGGATGGACACTTTATATTTGTTAAAGGTAATACTCAATATGATGAGACCTCAATTATTAATATTTATGCACCCAACCACAACGCACCTCAATTTATAAGAGAAACTCTAACAGACATGAGCAACTCGATTTCCTCCACTTCCATAGTAGTTGGAGATTTTAACATCCCTTTAGCAGTGCTAGATAAATCCTCCAAAAAGAAGCTAAGCAAAGAAATTTTAGATTTAAACTTAACCATTCAACATCTGGACTTAACAGACATCTACAGAACATTTCATTCCAACAAAACTGAATACACATTCTTCTCATCAGCCCATGGAACATACTCCAAAATCGACCACATCCTAGGCCACAAATCTAAACTCAGCAAATTTTAAAAAATAGAAATTATTCCTTGCATCTTCTCAAACCATCATGGAATAAAGTTGAACTCAATAACAACAGGAACCTGCATACCCATACAAAATCATGGAAGCTAAACAACCTTATGCTAAAGGATAGATGGGTTATAGACGAGGTTAAGAAGGAAATCACCAAATGGAACAAAACAACAATCAAGACACGAATTATCAGAATCTCTGGGATACTGCAAAAGCAGTCCTAAGAGGGAAATTTATAGCACTGCAAGCCTTCCTCAAGAAAACGGAAAGGGAGGAAGTTAATAACTTAATGGGTCATCTCAAGCAACTGGAGAAGGAAGAACATTCAAACCCAAACCCAGCAGAAGAAAAGAAATAACCATGATTTAACAATAAAAATAAATAAATAAATAAAAAGAAAAAGAGAAAAAAAAACAGACATGCCACGTTTCCTGGAATGTAGCACAACTGTGTTCACTGCAATGTCTCTGGGCCATGTTGTGTAGACATGGGTGGGTGCAAGTGTGTTAAATTTTGCTTCTTCACACAGTATAAATAAATTGATTGCCCCCTCAAAAAAAAGAAAATAAATAAACAAAATCAGAGCAGAATTAAGTGAAATTGAAAAGAAAAGAATTATACAACAGATCCATAAATCCAAAAGTTGGTTTTTCGAAAAGATCAATAA
Source organism: Nycticebus coucang (assembly GCF_027406575.1). NCBI lineage: Eukaryota > Metazoa > Chordata > Mammalia > Primates > Lorisidae > Nycticebus > Nycticebus coucang. The sequence continues at coordinate 69,153,431 of NC_069783.1, read as the reverse complement.
AATAGATAAACCTTGGCCAACCTAACCAGGAAAAAAAGAGTAAAATCTCTAATTTCCTCAATCAGAAATGGTAACAATGAAATAACAACAGACCCCTCAGAAATTCAAAAAATCCTTAACGAATACTACAAGAAACTCTACTCTCAGAAATATGAAAATCTGAAAGAAATAGACCAATACGTGGAAGTACACCACCTACCAAGACTTAGCCAGAATGAAGTGGAAATGTTGAACAGGCCTATATCAAGTTCTGAAATAGCATCAACTACACAAAATCTCCCTAAAAAGAAAAGCCCAGGACCAGATGGCTTCAGAATTCTACCAAACCTTTAAAGAAGAACTGGTACCTATATTACTAAACCTCTTCCAAAATATAGAAAAAGAAGGAATATTACCCAACACATTCTACGAAGCAAACATCACCTTGATCCCGAAACCAGGAAAAGACCCAACAAGAAAAGAAAATTATAGACCAATATCACTAATGAATATTGATGCAAAAATACTCAATAAGATGCTGACAAACAGAATCCAACAACACATCAAAAAAATTATACACCATGACCAAGTGGGATTTATCCCAGGGTCTCAAGGCTGGTTCAATATACGTAAATCTATAAATGCAATTCAGCACAGAAACAAACTAAAAAATAAAGACCATGTGATTCTCTCAATTGACACAAAAAAAGCTTTTGATAATATCCAGCATCGCTTCATGATCAGAACATTTAAGAAAATTAGTATAGAAGGGACATTTCTTAAACTAATAGAAACCATCTACAGCAAACCCACAGCCAACATGGTATTGAATGGAGTTAAATTGAAATCATTTCCACTTCGATCAGGAACCAGGCAAGATTGCCCATTGTCTCCATTGCTCTTTAACAGTGTAAAGGAAGTTTTAGCCATTGCAGTTAGGGAAGAAAAGGTGATCAAGGGTATCCACATAGGGTCAGAAGAGATCAAACTTTCTCTCTTTGCAGATGACATGATCGTATATCTGGAAAACACTAGGGATTCTACTACAAAACTTTGAAGTGATCAAGGAATACAGCAATGTCTCAGGCTACAAAATCAACACCCATAAATCTGTAGCCTTTATATATACCAACAATAACCAAGCCGAAAAAACAGTCAAGGACTCTATTTCTTTCACAGTAGTGCCAAAGAAGATGAAATATTTGGGAGTATACCTAACAAATGATGTGAAAGATCTCTACAAAGAGAACTATGAAACTTAAAGAAAAGAAATAGCCGAAGATGTTAACAAATGGAAAAACATACCATGCTCATGGCGGGGAAGAATCAACATTATTAAAATGTCTATACTACCCAAAGCAATATATAATTTCAATGCAATTCCTATTAAAGCTCCATTGTCATATTTTAAAGATCTTGAAAAAATGATACTTCGTTTTATATGGAATCAGAAAAAAACTTGAATAGCCGAAACATTACTCAGCAATAAAAACACAGAAGGAAGAATCACATTACCAGACCTGAGACTATACTATAAATCGATAGTGATCAAAACAGCATGGTATTGGCACAAAAACAGAGAAGTAGATGTCTGGAACAGAATAGAGAACCAAGAGATGAATCCAGCTACTTACCATTATTTGATATTTAACAAACCAATTAAAAACATTCAGTGGTGGGGCGGCGCCTGTGGCTCAGTCGGTAAGGCGCCGGCCCCATATACTGAGGGTGGCGGGTTCAAGCCCGGCCCCAGCCAAACTGCAACCAAAGGATGGCCGGGCGTTGTGGCGGGTGCCTGTGGTCCCAGCTACTCGGGAGGCTGAGGCAAGAGATTCGCTCAAGCCCAGGAGTTGGAGGTTGCTGTGAGCTGTGTGAGGCCACGGCACTCTACCGAGGGCCATAAAGTGAGACTCTGTCTCTACAAAAAAAAAAAAAAAAAAAAACATTCAGTGGTGAAAAGATTCCCTATTTAACAAATGGTGCTGGGTGAACTGGCTGGCAACCTGTAAAAGACTGAAACTGGACCCACACCTTTCACCATTAACTAAGATAGACATTCGCTGGATAAAAGATTTAAACTTAAGACATGAAACTATAAAAATACTTAAAGAAAGTGCAGGGAAAACTCTTGAAGGAATCGGCCTGGGTGAATATTTTATGAGGAAGACTCCCCAGGCGATTGAAACAGTATCAAAAATACACTAGTGGGACCTGATCAACTAAAAAGCTTCTGCACAGCCAAGAACATAGTCAGTAAAGCAAGCAGACAGCCCTCAGAATGGGAGAAAATATTTGCAGGTTATACCTCCGATAAAGGTCTAATAACCAGAATCCACAGTGAACTCAAACATATTAGCAAGAAAAAAACATGTGATCCCATTTCAGGGTGGGCACGGGACTTGAAGAGAAACTTCTCTAAAGAAGACAGACGCATGATCTACAAACACATGAAAAAAAGCTCATCATCCTTAATCATCAGAGAAATGCAAATCAAAACTGCTTTGAGATATCACCTAACCCCAGTAAGAGTAGCCCACATAACAAAATCTCCAAACCAGAGATGTTGGCATGGATGTGGAGGAAAGGGCACACTTCTACACTGCTGGTGGGAATGCACACTAATACCTTCCTTCTGGAAGGATGTTTGGAGAATACTTAGAGACCTAATTATAGCCCTGCCATTTGATCCTATAATTCCTTTACTAGGTTTATACCCAGAAGACCAAAAGTCACAATATAACAAAGACATCTGTACCAGAATGTTTATTGCAACCCAATTCATAATCACTAAGTCATGGAAGAAGCCCAAGTGCCCATCAACCCATGAATGGACTAGCAAATTGTGGTATACGTATACCATAGACTAGTATGCAGCCTTAAAGAAAGATGGAGACTTTACCTCTTTCATGTTTACATGGATGGAGCTGGAACATATTCTTCTTAGTAAAGTATTTCAGGAATGGAAGAAACAGTATCCAATGTACTCAGCCGTACTATGAAGCTAAATTATAGCTTTCACATGAAGGCTATAACCCAACTATAGCACAAGACTATGGGGAAAGGGCCAAGGAAGGGGAAGGGAGGAGGAAGGTTAGGGTGGAGGGAGGGTAATGGGTCGGGCCACACCTACGGTGCATCTTAGAATGGGTACAGGCAAAACTTACTAAATGCAGAATACAAATGTCTACATACAATATCTAAGAAAATGCCATGAAGGCTATGTTGAACAGTTTGATGAGAATATTTCAGATTGTATATGAAACCAGCCCATTGTACCCCTTGATTGCACTAATGTACATAGCTATGATTTAACAATAAAAATAAATAAATAAAAAATAAAAAAGAAAGTGAATAAATGGATAAATTATATCTGTAAAATGTTTGCCATTGCCTCTCAATAATATGAGTTAACAAGTGTCTCCATTTGATCAAGCCACTATCACAAAACACGTTGGACTGGGTAATTTATAAACAACAGAAATTCATTGCTCACAGTTCTGGGGGCTGGGATGTCCAAGATCAAGGCTCAAGCAGATTTGCCATCTGATGAGCAGTCACGCTCCCTCTAGCCTCTTTAACTAGGGTACTGATCTTATCGTGAGGGCAGAACCTTCGTGGCCTAATCACCTCCCAAAGGCCCTGCCTCTCAGTGTACTGGAGATTAGGTTTCAACACACAGATTTTAGAGGGGCCACAAAAATTCAAACCAAAGCAACAGGGGATTTATATGTAACAATAAAATAGTTAATTTGGGTGTGGGCTAATGTCACTGATGGGTTTTAGTCACCCTGACCTAAGCAAGTAGAGCACTACTGTCTGTTTTCTTTACAAATACCTCAAGGGAAAGCCACTCCACATCCTTATGTAGGTCTCACTCAAAAATTCTATGCTCCTTACAGACAAGGTTTTCCTTGTTTGTATCAGGAGCCTCTTCAGCTTTAATTTCAATTTTCAGTCTTCCAGAGATAGAGAAGGAGGGAGAGAATGTATGTTTTCAAAAAGTTTCAACACTGGGCGCTGCCAGTGGCTCAAAGGAGTAGGGTGCCGGCCTCATATGCTGGAGGTGGCAGGTTCAAACCCAGCCCCAGCCAAAGAAAAAACTGCAAAAAAAGAGAAAGTTTTAATGTTTAATTTAGGTTGGGGACAAGGAGGGCTGCAGAGACAGTGGTAAGTTGTGGGTACAGTGAAAGGAAAATACTTTTGTCTAAGTACCAGATACACAGGCCTCTGGTTTCCTTCAAGTACCGTTAATTAGGAGATCATGGGCCTGGTCTCCAGCAATTAAAGAGGTAGCCTTTGGCCCGGGACAGATCTAGGTTTTCCTCCTGGCTATGCCTCTTACCAGCAGTGAAACCTTGGACGAGTTACCTCGCTGTGTCTCACTTTTCTCATCTGTAAAACAGAGACTATATTCATGTCGCATGTGTGAGAAGTAGGTGCCTGCACAGAACACGGCAGGTACTGGGCTGACCTTACCCAGTCCTGGCAGTATGGTAGGGGCCCAAGCCTCACCTTCCTCTCCCCTCTCCACATGGCGCAGGTGGGCTCCTAAATTATTCCTGTTGTCTTAAATTATTATAGCCCCCTCTATGTCTGAACAGGAGCCTTTAGGCCAATAACTCATCTTCTGCCTGGGGTTTCTGAGTAGACCTTTGATGAGGCTACAACTAAGCTCCAACCCACCTTCTCAGGCACACACTAAGCACCTCTCTGGAGCCTGGCACATCCTACCTTTCCCCTCACCTGCTGGCTACAGCCCTGTTTCACCTCCCACACATCTCTCTAGAACTAGGGCCTTGCTCAGAACCCCCTATTGCCTCACTTCAGCTGCCACCATGACCCCAAGCATGCCAGCACAGGCTACTTCAGACTGGAGGTCACTGTGCCCTCTAAGATTCTAACATCCAAATGCCACCACCTCTCAGTCCCTCTAGCCCTTGCCTACAACCTCTAGCTGACTCCTGTTCTGCTGATAGCCTGCTCGACTCACAACTGGGGCCCTGAGTGAAGAGTAGCCATTACCTTGTTCTACTCCTGACAACAACTTCTGAATTGTCCTATTTCACAGATGAGGAAATAGCTCCAGAGATATTCTGTGATTTCCCCAATGTCACATAACTAATAACTTCCAAAGAACTTGAGTTCCCCTGACAGCTAATCAGGGTTTGCTTAGCTTCCTGTGTCACAAATCCAAAGCCCAGGAGAGCCAGCTCCCTAATTGCACTTTGGATGGCAGTGAATCAAACTTTAAAGGTTTGGCAGGTAGTGCTGTTCCTGACTCCCAGGCATTTGGCATTAGTTGGTATATGTTTCCAGGGATACTTTTCTACACAGAGAAAAAAAAGAGGTAAGATATTTCTGTTTGACTAATAGACATGTGATCCCAAGGACTCTACAAATTTTGTAAGGCTTGAAATAGCACAAAGACCTGCCCAAGTGGGATAGACAGGGAAGTATTGAGTGGGGAAGAAACATCTGAATATTATTGCAAGGGTCCCTTTAAGATATAAGTGCTGTTAACATGATCCCAGGTGCAGGGAAACAGGATTTTCCAATGCTCTCCCCCACTCAGTGGTGCTCTGTATCTTGGAAGACCTGGGGGTCTTGGTGTCTGGCCAGCCAAAAGCTTGCCTTTAGAGTCCTGTGTGTGCATAGGTAGGTAGATGTGATCAACCTTGGTGGCCTTGAAAGCCACATTCAACATCATTAGGAGGCAAGGACTATAACTCATGAGTCTGGAGAAAAAGATGTCCCCATAACTCTCATCACCATAGAAATGATTTTGTTAATTTCATCATTTACGCGACGTTTTCCCTATGTATGTACCACAGGGTCAAGGACATGACCTATCCACTGCTGGACCCCTGGCTCCTACAACAATGTCTTGATACACAGCAGGCAATCAGTAAATATTCTTTGAGTGTATATATTATATTTTCCAACTTGAATCTTCTGGGTTAGCCACCAGCAAGACAAAGGGTACTGTGCTCTCATGGTCATAGGTGGAGAGCACAGAGGAGGTCAGGAACATTTCATAGGCCAGGCACCATGGCTCATACCTATAATCCCAGCACAGATGGAAGGATTGCTTGAGCTCATGAGTTCAAGGGAAGCCTGAGCAAGGGCAAGACCCCCATCTCTATTAAAAATAGAAAAATTTGGGCGGCGCCTGTGGCTCAGTCGGTAGGGCACCGGCCCCATATACCGAGGGTGGCGGGATCAAACCCGGCCCCGGCCAAACTGCAACCAAAAAATAGCAGGGCATTGTGGTGGGCGCCTGTAGTCCCAGCTACTCGGGAGGCTGAGGCAGGAGAATCACTTAAGCCCAGGAGTTGGAGGTTGCTGTGAGCTGTGTGAGGCCACGGCACTCTACCGAGGGCCATAAAGTGAGACTCTGTCTCTACAAAAAAAAAAATAGAAAAATTAGCCAAGTATTGTGCCAAGCACCTGTAGTCTTAGCTACTTGGGAGGCTGAGGCAGGAGGACTACTTGAACCCAGGGGTTTGAGGTTACTGTGAGCTATGATGACACCATGACTCTCTAGCCTGGGTGACAGAGTGAAATTCTGTCTCAAAAAGAAAAAGGGACCATCTCATAGTTCTATTTTAATGTTTGTCTATTTGATTCATTGATTGATTTTCGAGACAGAGTCTCACTCTGTAGCCCTGGGCAGAATGTTGTTGCATCATCATGGCTCACGGCAACCTCAAACTCCAAGGCTCAAGTGATCCTCTCTGCCTCAGCCTCCCAAGTAACTGGGACTTAAGGCACCCGCCACAATACCCAGCTAGTTTTTTCAATTTTTAGTAGAGATGAGGTCTTGCTGTTACTCAGGCTGGTCTTAAACTCCTGAGTTCAAATGATCCAATCTCAGTCTCCCAGAGAACTAGAATTACAGGTGCAACTCACCGTACCCCGTCTGTTTGTTTGTTTTAAATAACAAGTACTGTAATGAATTTCTTGGCCAAAAGATTCATTTCATTAAATCCACCAAATAGTTTCCTTATCCTAAACATCGGTGTGAGGAACAATGATTACTATTGACTATTACTTACCGATTGATCACTGTGATGTATTATGTATGCATTGTCTCATCAAGTGCAACTCTTAGCTTAGTATTATTATTGCCATTTTACTGATAAAGAAACTGAGGCTTAGGCTTGGCACCTGTGGCTCAAACGGCTAAGACGCCAGCCACACACACGTGAGCTGGCAGGTTCTAATTCAGCCTGGGCCCGCCAAACGACAATGATGGCTGCAACCAAAAAATAGCCGGACATTGTGGCAGGCACCTTTAATCCCAGCTACTTGGGAGGCAGAGGCAGGAGAATTGCTTGAGCCCAGGAGTTGGAGATTGCTGTGAGCTGTGATGTCACAGCACTCTACCCAGGGTGACAGCTTGAGGCTCTGTCTCAAAAAAAAAAAGAAGAAGAAGAAGAAACTGAGGCTTAGAGAAGCTAAGAAACTTGGCATACAGCTGTTAGGCAAGGTACACAACTAAGTCTGTCTAAAGCCCCTACCCTTAACCACTATGCAATACTGCATGTCACAAGGTCGCAAAATAAGTGAATTGCCTTTTTCTCATATGTCAACATTTCACAAGGAAAGATATCCATCCCAGATTCTCCTTTCAGATCTGGATTATTCAGTTATTTTCTGGAAAGCAGAAAAACTGTCTTTCTGAGTTCAGTGGGTCACCAAAATTATCTCTCCCTGGTGTGTTATCAAACTCAGATCAGAAAAACTGAAGTGGAGACTAGCCATGGCAACCCTTAACTAACCAAGAATAATACAGATGGTGGCGGCATAATGACAGGAAATTGTGTTTTCAATCAGCTTGTGGTTTTCCCTTTGTGGGTCTGCCCTCTCTTCCTTTCATCTCTCTGGGAAGAGATGGGCATAAGTGAATTTACAGAAGTGTGCCGGAGCTCTCAGCATATGGTGTCCCTTCCAAGGCCCATGAAATAAATAAAGTCTTCTTAATGAAACTCTCATTAAGTTTGAGAGTTTTTTTTGTTTGTTTGTTTGTTTTTTATTGTTGGGGATTCATTGAGGGTACAATAAGCCAGGTTACACTGATTGCAATTGTTAGGTAAAGTCCCTCTTGCAATCATGTCTTGCCCCCATAAAGTGTGACACACACCAAGGCCCCACCCACCTCCCTCCTTCCCTCTTTCTGTTTCCCCCCCATAACCATAATTGTCATTAATTGTCCTCATATCAAAATTGAGTACATAGGATTCATGCTTCTCCATTCTTGTGATGCTTTACTAAGAATGATGTCTTCCACGTCCATCCAGGTTAATACGAAGGATGTAAAGTCTCCATTTTTTTTTAATGGCTAAATAGTATTCCATGGTATACATATACCACAGCTTGTTAATCCATTCCTGGGTTGGTGGGCATTTAGGCTGTTTCCACATTTTGGCGATTGTAAATTGAGCTGCAAGAAACAGTCTAGTACAAGTGTCCTTATGATAAAAGGATTTCTTTCCTTCTGGGTAGATGCCCAGTAATGGGATTGCAGGATCAAATGGGAGGTCTAGCTTGAGTGCTTTGAGGTTTCTCCATACTTCCTTCCAGAAAGGTTGTACTAGTTTGCAGTCCCACCAGCAGTGTAAAAGTGTTCCCTTCTCTCTACATCCACACCAGCATCTGCAGTTTTGAGATTTTGTGATGTGGGCCATTCTCCCTGGGGTTAGATGATATCTCAGGGTTGTTTTGATTTGCATTTCTCTAATATATAGAGATGATGAACATTTTTTCATGTGTTTGTTAGCCATTCGTCTGTCGTCTTTAGAGAAAGTTCTATTCATGTCTCTTGCCCATTGATATAAGGGATTGTTGGCTTTTTTCATGTGGATTAATTTGAGTTCTCTATAGATCCTAGTTATCAAGCTTTTGTCTGATTGAAAATATGCAAATATCCTTTCCCATTGTGCAGGTTGTCTCTTTGCTTTGGTTATTGTCTCCTAGCTGTACAGAAGCTTTTCAGTCTAATGAAGTCCCATTTGTTTATTTTTGTTGTTGTTGCAATTGCCATGGCAGTCGTCTTCATGAAGTCTTTCCCCAGGCCAATATCTTCCAGTGTTTTTCCTATGCTTTTTTGGAGGATTTTTATTGTTTCATACCTTAAGTTTAAGTCCGTTATCCATCTTGAATCAATTTTTGTGAGTGGGGAATGGTGTGGGTCCAGTTTCAGTCTTTTACATGTAGACATCCAGTTCTCCCAACACCATTTATTGAATAGGGAGTCTTTCCCCCAAGGTATGTTCTTGTTTGGTTTATCAAAGATTAGGTGGTTGTAAAATGTTAGTTTCATTTCTTGGTTTTCAGTTCAATTCCAAGTGTCTATGTCTCTGTTTTTGTGCCAGTACCATGCTGTCTTGAGCACTATGGCTTTGTAGTACAGACTAAAATCTGGTATGCTGATGCCCCCAGCTTTATTTTTGTTACAGAGAACTGCCTTAGCTATATGGGGTTTTTCCGGTTCCATACAAAACGCAGAATCATTTTTTCCAAATCTTGAAAGTACGATGTTGGTATTTTGATAGGAATGGCAATGAATAGGTAGATTGCTTTGGGAAGTATAGACATTTTAACAATGTTGATTCTTCCCATCCATGAGCATGGTATGTTCTGGCATTTGTTAATATCCTCTGCTATTTCCTTTCTGAGGATTTCATAGTTTTCTTTATAGAGGTCCTTCACCTCCTTCGTTAGGTATATTCCTAGGTATTTCATTTTCTTTGAGACTATGGTGAAGGGAGTTGTGTCCTTAATTAGCTTCTCATCTTGACTGTTATTGGTGTACACAAAGGCTACTGACTTGTGGACATTGATTTTATATCCTGAAACATTACTGTATTTTTTGATGACTTCTAGGAGTCTTGTGGTTGAGTCTTTGGGGTTCTCTAAGTATAAGATCATGTCGTCAGCAAAGAGGGAGAGTTTGACCTCCTCTGCTCCCATGTGGATTCCCTTTATTTCCTTGTCTTGCCTAATTGTATTGGCTAGAACTTCCAGCACTACGTTGAATAGTAAAGGTGACAGAGGACAACCTTGTCTGGTTCCAGTTCTAAGAGGAAAAGCTCTCAGTTTTACTCCATTCAGTAAAATATTGGCTGTGGGTTTGTCATAGATAGCTTCAATCAGTTTTAGAAATATGCCACCTATGCCTATACTCTTCAGTGTTCTAATTAGAAAAGGATGCTGGATTTTATCAAATGCTTTTTCTGCATCTATTGAGAGGATCATGTGATCTTTATTTTTGCCTCTGTTAATATGGTGGATAACATTTATAGACTTGCGTATGTTAAACCAGCCTTGCATCCCTGGGATGAAGCCTACTTGATCATGATGAATGACTTTTTTAATGATAAGCTATAACCTATTGGCTAGGATTTTGTTAAGAATTTTTGCATGTGTATTCATGAGTGAGATTGGTCTGAAATTCTCCTTTTTGTTTGGGTCTTTTCCTGGTTTTGGTATCAGGGTGATGTTTGCTTCATAGAATGTGTTGGGGAAGATTCCTTCTTCCTCAATTTTTTGGAATAATTTCTGCAGTACAGGAATAAGCTCTTCCTTGAAGGTTTGATAGAATTCTGGAGTGAAGCCATCTAGACCAGGGCATTTTTTGGTTGGAAGATTTTTTATTATTTCTTTGATCTCAGTGCTTGAAATTGGTCTGTTCAGGAGCTCTATTTCTTCCTGGCTGAGTCTAGGGAGAGGGTGTGATTCCAAATATTGATCCATTTCTTTCACATTGTCAAATTTCTGGGCATAGAGTTTCTGGTAGTATTCAGAGATGATCTCTTGTATCTCTGTGGGATCAGTTGTTATTTCCCCTTTACCATTTCTGATTGAGGTTACTAGAGATTTTACTTTTCTATTCCTCGTTAGTCTGGCCAATGGTTTATCTATTTTATTTATTTTTTCAAAAAACCAACTCCTTGTTTCATTAATTTTCTGAATGATTCTTTTGTTTTCAATTTCATTGATCTCTGATTTGATTTTGGATATTTCTTTTCTTCTACTGAGTTTAGGCTTAGATTGTTCTTCTTTTTCCAATTCCATAAGATCTCTTGTGAGATTGTTGATGTGCTCTCTTTCTGTTTTTCGAATGTAGGCATCTAAAGCGATGAATTTTCCTCTCAAAACTGCTTTTGCAGTATCCCACAGGTTTTGGTAGCTTGTGTCTTCATTGTTGTTATGCTCAAGGAAGTTAATGATTTCCTGTTTTATTTCTTCCTTCACCCATCTGTTCTTCAACAGAAGATTGTTTAGTTTCCATGCCTTTGGGTGGGGTCGAGCATTTTTGTTAGAGTTGAGTTCCACCTTTAGTGCCTTATGGTCTGAGAAGATACAAGGTAAAATTTCAATTCTTTTGATTCTGTTGATATTTGTTTTGTGTCCCAGGATATGATCAATTTTGGAGAATGTTCCATGGGGTGATGAGAAGAATGTATATTCTTTATCTTTGGGATGGAGTGTTCTATATGCGTCTATCAAGCACAGTTGTTCTAGGGTCTCATTTAAGTCTCTTATATCCTTGTTTAATTTCTGTTTAGAGGATCTGTCCAGCTCTGTAAGAGGAGTGTTAAGGTCCCCTGTTATTATGGTATTATCAGATATCATATTGCTCAGACTGAGTAAGGTCTGTTTTAAGAATCTGGGAGCATTTAAATTGGGTGCATAGATATTTAGAATTGAAATGTCTTCTTGTTGTATTTTTCCCTTGACCAATATAAAGTGACCATCTTTGTCTTTTTTGACTTTAGTTGCTTTAAATCCACATGTATCTGAAAATAAGATTGCAACTCCTCTTTTCTTCTGAATTCCATTTGCCTGAAAAATTGTCTTCCAACCCTTGACTCGGAGCTTTAATTTGTCTTTTGAAGCCAGGTGTGTTTCTTGCAGACAGCAAATGGATGGCTTGTGTTTTTTAATCCAGTCAACCAATCTATGTCTCTTTAGTGGGGAATTCAAGCCATTAACATTTATTGAGATAATTGATAAGTGTGGTAGTATTCTATTCGTCTTATTTTGTGAGAGCCCATTGCTTAGTTTTATCTTTTGAATCAGTGTGGAGGTTTGGTTCTGTCCTTTAATTTCTGAGTTCTTACTTTGCTGCTGATCCATTGTGGTGGTCAGTGTGCAGAACAGGTTGAAGTATTTCCTGTAGAGCTGGTCTTGTTGTGGCGAATTTCCTCAATGTTTGTATATCCGTAAATGATTTGATTTCTCTGTCAATTTTGAAGCTTAGCTTAGCAGGGTACAGAATTCTGGGCTGGAAATTGTTCTGTTTAAGTAGATTAAAGGTAGATGACCATTGTCTTCGTGCTTGGAAAGTTTCATTAGAGAAGTCTGCGGTCACTCTGATGGATTTCCCCCTCTAGGTCAACTGGCACTTACTCCTGGCAGCTTGCAGAATCTTTTCTTTTGTCTTGACTTTGGACAGGTTCATCACAATGTGTCTTGGAGAAGCTCAGTTAGAGTTGAGGCGACCTGGGGTCCGATATCCCTCTGAAAGCAGTGTGTCAGAATCTTTGGTGATATTTGGGAAATTTTCTTTTATAATATTCTCTAGTATGGCTTCCATTCCTCTGGGGCATTCTTCTTCCCCTTCTGGAATTCCTATAACTTGTATGTTGGAACGCTTCATAAAGTCCCATAATTCTGACAGTGAACGTTCTGCTTTCTCTGTCTTCTTTTCTGCCTCTTTTACTATCTGAGTTATCTCAAGAACTTTGTCTTCTACCTCTGAAATTCTTTCTTCTGCATGGTCTAACCTGTTGCTGATACTTTCCATTGCATCTTTAAGTTCCCTGATTGACTGTTTCATTTCCTTCAGCTCTGCTATATCCTTTTTATATTCTTTATATCGTTCATCTCTTATTTAATTCTGTTTTTGGATTTCCTTTTGGTTATTTTCCACTTTATTAGCAGTTTCCTTCATTGTTTCCATCATTTCTTTCATTGTTTTCAACATGTGTATTCTAAATTCCCTTTCTGTCATTCCTAACATTTCTGTATAGGTGGAATCCTCTGCAGTAGCTACCTCATGGTCCCTTGGCGGGGTTGTTCTGGACTGGTTCTTCATGTTGCCTGGAGTTTTCTGCTGATTCTTCCTCATGAGTGATTTCTTTTATCTGTTTCCTTGCCCTAATTTTCCTTTCACTTCCTCTTGCTCTTTAAGTTCTCGTGCCTGTGGAAGTTGCGGACGGGTTTAGACGGATTGAACACATGCGACCACTTGCCGGTTTTCCACTGTTTTAGTCCTCCTCTTGGGGTCCAGAAGTCTCTCGCTGACTCCCTATATCCTCTCAGGGGTGATGATAGGCAGATCCCACCAGCCAGAGATGCCTGGAGTCCTATCAGTTTGAGAGTTTCAAACAACCATCCCTCCACTTAGGAAAGACCAAGGCCTACCCAGAATTCTTTCTAATAATATTTTCAATAATGAAGATACCATGGGCTCCTAGAAGCCTCCAAGGAGATGGTTCCCCCAAGAGGGTTTTAAAAAAATCCTCTCTCCTATTAAATCTGTGGCTTCCTATAATAACTTGGCATGGGCCATTGGCCCATCCATCATCGCTCCCTTCCCTTAAACCCTTAGGCCTCATCTATCCCCCTGGGATGATGAGGCATGAGCCCTGGGACACCATTTAAAGGAGGTCACAATTCTTACTGATTCAGGAAAGATGGAGGTCAACCAGTGTCCAGTTTTTATAGAAGGGTTCTATAGGCAACCCAAATTCTACCCTCTCAGAAGAGCCACCAGCTTTCCATCAGGGCAGAGAGTCCAAAATCACTCTCTCTTCTGCTCCATTGGCAGTGCATTCCATTTCAGGTGCCAAGAAAGTGGCACTTTAGCTGGCGGGTCAAGCAGAAAGGAAAAGATACATAATTGCAGCTGCACTACATCATGACGTCAGGGGCTGGAAAGTGAAGAAGGCGCGGGATGGAGAAAAGGGAGGGATGTTTGCTTGGAAACCATCTCACAGGGTCCAAATTAAACAGACTCTTTGCTCAAGTCGACTTTCCATCACTGCCCCTCTCTCTACTAATCCTTACCTCTCCTAAGAGCTCTCTTTCAACCTATGTCCCACTTCTATACTTCTTGCTGATCATCTAAGGGCCTGAATTGCCCACATAAACTTAATATCACCTGTCCCGTTTTAAAATGCCAGTGATAGACCAAGGCCCAAATCTTCTCTTTGAAGTGTTTCCTAAAAACTGTGGCCATCTCTCATCTCCCTTCTCCCTCACCAGTCTTGAAATTTACTGACGTATCGTCCATTCGAGCAACTGGGAGTCTGTTCAGCCCAAGAGACTATGTCTTGACTATTCTCAGATTATTTCATGTAAGTTTCTTGTCTTCCTCAGAAAACTGTAGACTCCCTGGTATCTAGGATGGGGTCATGTAGCTCTTCAGAGAGTGATTCTATGTCATGCCCAGTGCTCTGTATATGGTTCTGAATATACAGCAAATGTTTAGATTTGTGAAGCTGTATTGAGCTGAACTGAATTAAAGGGAAGCATCTGGCAAAAGATGACGAAGCCACTGGGCACTTTTCAAGGACGTGTTTAGTGGCCTCCAATTTAAGGTGAACAACACATAAGATGGGCCCAAGGTATATGCCAGAACCATACATGGGCGAGCACCTGTTACAACAGGTAAGCTGACAGAGCACTGTAAGCTTTTGGATTGACCAACCTGCACATGTAAAGGTGGAAAGGGAGGAAGATCTGTGCTTTATTTGGACCAAGCCTCAACACCAAAACTTAGGCCAAGTCAGGCTGCCAAGATGGCAAAGCTTCCCTGAAACAGGTGCGAAGTTCACAGGATTTGTTATGCATTCATCCATTTTTGTACTATTTTACATCTTCATGATCATTCAGTTTTTAACAGACACCTGATTTCTCCTCAGCCACCATCTTTATTGAGACACAGAATAATTCATCAACTTGCCTAATCAAAGTTAGTCAGAAGTAGCACTAGGGATTTAACTGACAGCTCTGGAATTGCAGATGGACTCCCTGGAATTGGAATTAAGTTTCCTTGTTCTCTCACTAACATGTTTGAACTTTAACAGGACCTTTTCTCTGATTGCCTCCCTTGTAGATATTAACAAGAATGAATTTTCTAGGCACTTTATGAAGGGAAGGAATCAGCAATCTGGGAAACGTGGAGTTCACCAGAGTGTTCCCCACAAGGTTAACGATGGGGTCTCTGGAGTGTTCATCAGAATTGAGAGGGACTTCAGAGAGCACTTGCTTCACTACTGGTGTTACAGGCCAGAAACCTGAGCCCCCAAGAGACTGCATGACCTCCCAAGGCAGTGGTTCTCAACCTTTCTAATGCTGCGACCCTTTAATACAGTTCCTGTGGGTCGTGACCCACAGGTTGAGAACCGCTGTCCCAAGGTCACACAGCTGGATACCAGTGTCCCTGTAACTAGGGCTCCCAGTCTCAAAGAGAAAAGAATACAAAGAATTTAAAAAGGAGGCAAAAACTCTGCGGTAAAACTTGATGGGGGAGGGTTGAGCAGAGTGGCTCACGCCTATAATCCCAGCACTTTGGAAGGCCAAGCTCAGGAAGAACTCTTGAGGCTACGAGTTTAAAACTAGCTTGGGCAACATAGCAAGACCCCCATCTCTAAAAAAAATTTTTATTTAAAAATTAGCCTGGCCTCAGCACCTGTAGCTCAGCGGCTAGGGCACCAGCCACATACACCAGTGGTGGCAGGTTCAAACCTGGCCTGGGCCTGCTAAACAACAATGACAACTATAACAACAACAAAAATATCTGGATACTGTAGTGGGTGCCTGTAGTCCCAGCTACTTGGGAGGCTGAGGCAAGAGAATCACTTAAGCCCAAGAGTTTGATGTTGCTGTGAGTTGTGATGCCACAGCACTCTACTGAGGGCGACATAGTGAGACTCTGTATCAAAAATAAATAAATAAATAAATAAAAATAAATTAGCCCGTGTGGTGGCAGGCACCTGTAGCCCCAGCTACTCAGTAGTCTGAGCCAGGAATATCACTTGAGCCCAGGAATTTGAGGCTGCAGTGAGCTATGGTCACATCCACTTTAGCCCAGGGGACAGAGCAAGACCTTGTCTTTAAGGGTGGCACCTGTGGCACAGTGAGTAGCGCACCACCCCATATACCAAGGGTGGCGGGTTCAAACCCAGCCCCAGCTGAACTGCAACCAAAAAATAGCCGGGTGTTGTGGCGGGCGCCTGTAGTAATCCCAGCTGCTCGGGAGGCTAAGGCAGGAGAATCGTGGAAGCCCAAGAGTTGGAGGTTGCTGTGAGTCCTGTGACATCATGGCACTCTACTGAGGGCGGTAAAATGAGACTCTGTCTCTACAAAAAAAAAAAAAACAAACAAACATAAAAAAGACTTGAAGGGTAAGAAGGACAATCTCCTTTGAGAGCTCACAAAAAACTGCAAAAGAAAAGTTCCACAGAATAGCTAGAGTTGGGTGAGGAGCTCAGATATATACACAAGCGTATTTACTGTGCTCACCAGACCCAGTGTCTTGTTTCCTAGGACTGTCATAGTAAATACCACAGAGAGAGGCTTAAATAACAGAAATTTATTTCCTCACAGTTCTGGAGACTAGAAGTCTGTGACTGAAGCTTTGGCAAGGGTGGTTTCTGCTGAGGCCTCTTTGGCTTGTAGGTGGCCATCTTCCCCCTGTGTCTTCACATGGTTATCTCCGAGTGCATCTGGATGCCAATTTCCTTATAAGGAGCCCAGTCACACTGGACTAGGACCTACCCTAATGACCTCATTTTAACTCACCTCTGTAAAGGCCTAGACTCCAAACACAGTCACTTTCTGAAGTACTGGGGGTTAGGACTTCAATGAATGAATTTAGGGGCAGACACAATTCAGCTCATAGCACCCAATAACATTTTCTTCTTTTTTTTTTTTTTCACAGGGTCAGGCTTTATTGGATTCACTGAAAGCTTAATGAGGCCTCAGGTGCCCTTGGTCCTCTTCAGCCAGGAGAGAGCAGATTCCACAAGGGGCTCCCAGGGTTCAGGGCAGGAGAGCATGCCTGACCTCCAGCCAACCAGCCCTTCAGGATGTTCCGGGGGCTCCCTGAGATCTGGGGCTTGGTAGAGAGAGTGGGGTTTGGATGTGGTGCTCCAGGGAGCCTCCGTGGCTCTGGAACTAGGATAGCGACTTTTGGAGAATGAGCTCTGGAGAAGCAGCCCTCTTTGGGGCAGGGGAAGCCCTGGGCTTCAGGAAGGCAGTGGCCTGTTTTGATGCCTGTGGTCGAGGTCTGGAACACCGGGTGGAATTTGGTGATTGAGGACCTGCAAACCTGAGGCTAACATTTTCTTCTAAATATACTAGTGGAGAGTTGCCCAAATAATCCTCCTCCCCCAAAGGGAGATTTAGGCTGGTCTGGTGAGACGCTGCCAAGGAGCTACAGTTCCAGCAACGAGAGCCGGGCCGCAGGGCTCCCTGAAGAGTCCCGGCTGACCTGTCAGGAGCTGCTTCTCTCCATCATTCCATACTCCACTGTGAGATTGTCACCAATCTCCACCTGAAATGACAGAATAAACATAAGACTTTCTAAAAGATATATGGTCTGACCTTTAGTCTATTCATGTGGAACAGAAATCCTGGGTTTGAGAGTGAGAGGCAACTATGAACAAGATGAAGGTTATGCGGTGGCCCTGGCTGGGTCCCAGAGCAGTGCCCTCAGCCCCTGAGGCTGGACAGACTGCTGCCCACGCTTCCCTCTGCCTTCACACTTTCTTCAGATTCTTCACACGTCTGCAGCAGCTTCATGCAGACAGGAATCCGTTGGTGTCTACCTGTGTTTAGAACCACACCAAAGCCAGGAGCAAAACAGCATCCAGGAAACACTGGTTCAAATCTGGAAAATAGACTTTCAATTACCTAAAAAAACAGCCATAAATATAGCACAGAGATTGTATCATTCAGGGCAAACTGTGTGTCAATTTTTTTTTTTTTTTTTTTTTTTTTTATTGTTGGGGATTCATTGAGGGTACAATAAGCCAGTTACACTGATTGCAATTGTTAGGTAAAGTCCCTCTTGCAATCATGTCTTGCCCCCATAAAGTGTGACACACACTAAGGCCCCACCCTCCTCCCTCCATCCCTCTTTCTGCTTCCCCCCCCCATAAACTTAATTGTCATTAATTGTCCTCATATCAAGATTGAGTACATAGGATTCATGCTTCTCCATTCTTGTGATGCTTTACTAAGAATAATGTCTTCCACTTCCATCCAGGTTAATACGAAGGATGTAAAGTCTCCATTTTTTTTAATAGCTGAATAGTATTCCATGGTATACATATACCACAGCTTGTTAATCCATTCCTGGGTTGGTGGGCATTTAGGCTGTTTCCACATTTTGGCAATGGTAAATTGAGCTGCCATAAACAGTCTAGTACAAGTGTCCTTATGATAAAAGGATTTTTTTCCTTCTGGGTAGATGCCCAGTAATGGGATTGCAGGATCGAATGGGAGGTCTAGGTTGAGTGCTTTGAGGTTTCTCCATACTTCCTTCCAGAAAGGTTGTACTAGTTTGCAGTCCCACCAGCAGTGTAAAAGTGTTCCCTTCTCTCCACATCCACGCCAGCATCTGCAGTTTTGAGATTTTGAGATGTGGGCCATTCTCACTGGGGTTAGATGATATCTCAGGGTTGTTTTGATTTGCATTTCTCTAATATATAGAGATGATGAACATTTTTTCATATGTTTGTTAGCCATTCGTCTGTCATCTTTAGAGAAAGTTCTATTCATGTCTCTTGCCCATTGATATAAGGGATTGTTGACTTTTTTCATGTGGATTAATTTGAGTTCTCTATAGATCCTGGTTATCAAGCTTTTGTCTGATTGAAAATATGCAAATATCCTTTCCCATTGTGTAGGTTGTCTCTTTGCTTTGGTTATTGTGTCCTTAGCTGTACAGAAGCTTTTCAGTTTAATGAAGTCCCATTTGTTTATTTTTGATGTTGTTGCAATTGCCATGGCAGTCTTCTTCATGAAGTCTTCCCCCAGGCCAATATCTTCCAGTGTTTTTCCTATGCTTTCTTTGAGGATTTTTATTGTTTCATGCCTTAAATTTAAGTCCTTTATCCATCTTGAATCAATTTTTGTGAGTGGGGAAAGGTGTGGGTCCAGTTTCAGTCTTTTACATGTAGACATCCAGTTCTCCCAACACCATTTATTGAATAGGGAGTCTTTCCCCCAAGGTAAGTTCTTGTTTGGTTTATCAAAGATTAGGTGGTTGTAAGATGTTAGTTTCATTACTTGGTGTTCAATTCGATTCCAAGTGTCTATGTCTCTGTTTTTGTGCCAGTACCATGCTGTCTTGAGCACTATGGCTTTGTAGTACAGACTAAAATCTGGTATGCTGATGCCCCCAGCTTTATTTTTGTTACTAAGAACTGCCTTAGCTATACGGGGTTTTTTCCGGTTCCATACAAAACGCAGAATCATTTTTTCCAAATCTTGAAAGTACGATGTAGATACTTTGATAGGAATGGCATTGAATAGGTAGATAGCTTTGGGAAGTATAGACATTTTAACAATGTTGATTCTTCCCATCCATGAGCATGGTATGTTCTTCCATTTGTTAATATCCTCTGCTATTTCCTTTCTGAGGATTTCATAGTTTTCTTTATAGAGGTCCTTCACCTCCTTCGTTAGGTATATTCCTAGGTATTTCATTTTCTTTGAAACTATGGTGAAGGGAGTTGTGTCCTTAATTAGCTTCTCATCTTGACTGTTATTGGTGTATACAAAAGCTACTGACTTGTGGACATTGATTTTATATCCTGAAACATTACTGTATTTTTTGATGACTTCTAGGAGTCTTGTGGTTGAGTCTTTGGGGTTCTCTAAGTATAAGATCATGTCGTCAGCAAAGAGGGAGAGTTTGACCTCCTCTGCTCCCATTTGGATTCCCTTTATTTCCTTGTCTTGCCTAATTGTATTGGCTAGAACTTCCAGCACTACGTTGAATAGTAAAGGTGACAGAGGACAACCTTGTCTGGTTCCAGTTCTAAGAGGAAAAGCTTTCAGTTTTACTCCATTCAGTAAAATATTGGCTGTGGGTTTGTCATAGATAGCTTCAATCAGTTTTAGAAATGTGCCACCTATGCCTATACTCTTCAGAGTTCTAATTAGAAAAGGATGCTGGATTTTATCAAATGCTTTTTCTGCATCTATTGAGAGGATCATGTGATCTTTATTTTTGCCTCTGTTAATATGGTGGATAACGTTTATAGACTTGCGTATGTTAAACCAGCCTTGCATCCCTGGGATGAAGCCTACTTGATCATGATGAATGACTTTTTTGATGATAAGCTGTAATCTATTGGCTAGGATTTTGTTGAGAATTTTTGCGTCTATGTTCATGAGTGAGATTGGTCTGAAATTCTCCTTTTTGTTTGGGTCTTTTCCTGGTTTTGGTATCAGGGTGATGTTTGCTTCATAGAATGTGTTGGGGAAGATTCCTTCTTCCTCAGTTTTTTGGAATAATTTCTGCAGTACAGGAATAAGCTCTTCCTTGAAGGTTTGATAGAATTCTGGAGTGAAGCCATCTGGACCAGGGCATTTTTTAGTTGGAAGCTTTTTTATTGTTTCTTTGATCTCAGTGCTTGAAATTGGTCTGTTCAGGAGGTCTATTTCTTCCTGGCTAAGTCTAGGGAGAGGGTGTGATTCCAAATATTGATCCATTTCCTTCACATTGTCAAATTTCTGGGCATAGAGTTTCTGGTAGTATTCAGAGATGATCTCTTGTATCTCTGTGGGATCAGTTGTTATTTCCCCTTTATCGTTTCTGATTGAGGTTATTAGAGATTTTACTTTTCTATTTCTAGTTAGTCTGGCTAATGGTTTATCTATTTTATTTATTTTTTCAAAAAACCAACTCCTTGTTTCATTAATTTTCTGAATGATTCTTTTGTTTTCAATTTCATTGATCTCTGATTTGATTTTGGATATTTCTTTTCTTCTACTGAGTTTAGGCTTAGATTGTTCTTCTTTTTCCAATTCCATAAGATCTCTTGTGAGATTGTTGATGTGCTCTCTTTCTGTTTTTCGAATGTAGGCATCTAAAGCGATGAATTTTCCTCTCAAAACTGCTTTTGCAGTATCCCACAGGTTTTGGTAGCTTGTGTCTTCATTATTGTTATGCTCAAGGAAGTTAATGATTTCCTGTTTTATTTCTTCCTTCACCCATCTGTTATTCAACAGAAGATTGTTTAATTTCCATGCCTTTGGGTGGGCTTGAGCATTTTTGTTAGAGTTGAGTTCCACCTTTAGTGCCTTATGGTCTGAAAAGATACAAGGTAAAATTTCAATTCTTCTGATTCTGTTGATATTTGTTTTGTGTCCCAGGATATGATCAATTTTGGAGAATGTTCCATGGGGTGGTGAGAAGAATGTATATTCTTTATCTTTGGGGTGGAGTGTTCTATATGCATCTATCAAGCATAGTTGTTCTAGGGTCTCATTTAAATCTCTTACATCTTTGTTTAATTTCTGTTTAGAGGATCTGTCCAGCTCTGTAAGAGGTGTGTTAAAGTCCCCTGTTATGATGGTATTATCAGATATCATATTGCTCAGACTGAGTAAGGTCTGCTTCAAGAATCTGGGAGCATTTAAATTGGGTGCATAAATATTTAGAATGGAAATGTCTTCTTGTTGTAGTTTTCCCTTGACCAATATAAAGTGACCATCTTTGTCTTTTTTGACTTTAGTTGCTTTAAATCCACATGTATCTGAAAATAAGATTGCAACTCCTCTTTTCTTCTGAATTCCATTTGCCTGAAAAATTGTCTTCCAACCCTTGACTCGGAGCTTTAATTTGTCTTTTGAGGCCAGGTGTGTTTCTTGCAGACAGCAAATGGATGGCTTGTGTTTTTTAATCCAGTCAGCCAATCTATGTCTCTTCAGTGGGGAATTCAGGCCATTAACATTTATTGAGATAATTGATAAGTGTGGTAGTATTCTATTCGTCTTATTTGGTGAGAGTCCATTGCTTAATTTTATCTTTTGCATCAGTGTGGAGGCTAGGTTCTGTCCTTTGATTTCTGAGTTCTTACTTTGCTGCTGATCCATTGTGGTGGTCAGTGTGCAGAACAGGTTGAAGTATTTCCTGTAGAGCTGGTCTTGTTGTGGCAAATTTCCTCAATGTTTGTATATCCGTAAATGATTTGATTTCTCCGTCAATTCTGAAGCTTAGCTTAGCAGGGTACAGAATTCTGGGCTGAAAATTGTTCTGTTTAAGTAGATTAAAGGTAGATGACCATTGTCTTCTTGCTTGGAAAGTTTCATTAGAGAAGTCTGCGGTCACTCTGATGGATTTGCCCCTGTAGGTCAACTGGCGCTTACTCCTCGCAGCTTGCAGAATCTTTTCTTTTGTCTTGACTTTGGACAGGTTTATCACAATGTGTCTTGGAGAAGCTCGGTTAGAGTTGAGGCGACCTGGGGTCCGATAGCCCTCTGAAAGCAGTGTGTCAGACTCTTTGGTGATGTTTGGGAAATTTTCTTTTATAATATTCTCTAGTATGGCTTCCATTCCTCTGGGGCATTCTTCTTCCCCTTCTGGAATTCCTATAACTCGTATGTTGGAACGCTTCATAAAGTCCCATAATTCTGACAGTGAACGTTCTGCTTTCTCTCTCTTCTTTTCTGCCTCTTTTACTATCTGAGTTATCTCAAGAACTTTGTCTTCTACCTCTGAAATTCTTTCTTCTGCATGGTCTAACCTGTTGCTGATACTTTCCATTGTATCTTTAAGTTCCCTAATTGACTGTTTCAGTTCCTTCAGGTCTGCTATATCCTTTTTATATTCTTCATATCGTTCATCTCTTATTTGATTCTGTTTTTGGATTTCCTTTTGGTTATTTTCCACTTTATTAGCAATTTCCTTCATTGTTTCCATCATTTCTTTCATTGTTTTCAACATGTGTATTCTAAATTCCCTTTCTGTCATTCCTAACATTTCTATACTGGTGGAATCATCTGCAGTAGCTACCTCATGGTCCCTTGGCGGGGTTGTTCTAGACTGGTTCTTCATGTTGCCTGGAGTTTTCTGCTGATTCTTCCTCATGAGTGATTTCTTTTATCTGTTTCCTTGCCCTAATTTTCCTTTCACTTCCTCTTGCTCTTTAAGTTCTTGTGCCTGTGGACTAAGGGTTATAGGACCAGAAGGGTGAGAAGGTTGAAGAGCAAAAAAAGGGGATGAAAGAAAGGAGGACCGAGTGATAAGAAAAAAAGAAAGATAGAGAAAGGAGAGGGGGTGGGTATAAGGAATATTGACAAAAAGAAGAGAGGCACAGAAAGAGGGAGACAGGGCAATATAGGTGTACAGTAGGGTACTTTGACACAACCTTAAAAAACCCCACCTTCTGGGGGTGACCTGTTGCGTTGTTCCCTTGAGGTCAGCAGCTCTTTGCTAACCTGATCAGACACAGTACCCCACCTCCACCAAGTAGAGAGGAAAGACAAAAATGCTTTAAATCAAACCAAAAGAAGCAAACAGAAAACTTTACGGGGATAAAATTGGGTGAAAAACCAAATTATATCAGTAGAAACACTAGCAAAAATGAAGTTGAAGTTATTAAAAAAGGCAGCAATGGGAAATTATAATTAAACTAGGAAAATTGAGAAAGAAAAAGGGATCTGTGTGGAAAAGATTGAAATTAAAAAAACAAAAGAACATCAGCAACGTCAAAATAAACAAACAAAAAAAAACAACCAAACCAAAAACAAAAAGAAGAAAAAAATACACAACCAAAAACAAAGCAGTTTGTATATGTTATTGAATATTGTCTGGGCAACACGTGGTCTTCTGAGGTATGAGATGTTAGTCACAGTTCTGATACGACTGGAGGCTGCTGATTTCTCAAACCCCAGCAGGTAGACACCCTAAATCTCTCTTCAGCCTACTTAAAAGGCACTTTGAACTTGTAAACTTGCTGAGCAGAAGCTTTCCCAGCTTTCTCACTGGAATCGCTGCTGAAGTGGCTATACACTTACTCAGTGTGCCAAAACCGATCTCACTCTGCCCCTGAGGGTTAGGGCTGCAAGGCGGCTCAGACCCCACCCTTAGGCTACTTGGTTGCTGGGTTACCAGCTCCCACCCGTTTCTAGCTCTGCGACCCTGAGGGCAGAGCTTGCCGGGGCAGATCACTGACAATGGATCCGTGTGACCCACCGCCAAACACTATCAGCTCCGTCTGGCTCAGCGGCTCAGACTGGGGCCCTAGACAACGGCCAAAGTTCTCCGCACTCCCGCTCAGGCCTTCCCCAAGGCAGTTCAACTCAGTGCCAAGTCCAAGGACATCAAAACAGTTCACAGGTAAGGCCTTTCTGGTTTGCAGTCTCGCTGCTACTGAACTTACAGTTGTGGGCGGGTTTAGACGGATTGAACACACGCGACCACTTGC
This sequence comes from Nycticebus coucang, assembly GCF_027406575.1. Lineage (NCBI taxonomy): Eukaryota > Metazoa > Chordata > Mammalia > Primates > Lorisidae > Nycticebus > Nycticebus coucang. The sequence goes on along the minus strand of NC_069783.1, from coordinate 69,128,994 downwards.
CGGCTTTCCACTGTTTTAGTCCTCCTCTTGGGGTCCAGAAGTCTCTCGCTGACTCCCTGTATTTTCATAGGAGTGATGATAGGCAGTTCCCTCCAGCCAGAGATGCCTGGAGTCCTATCTCCCCAGACTCACGGTGCCCAGATGCAAGGAAGCTGTTACTCGGCTGCCATCTTGCTCCGCCTCCCACCTCAATTTTTTTTTTTTTAATGAATAAATAAACACAGCGAATGGGAGCTGTGTCAGGAATTCTGTCCCACATTTGAGAGAAGAACTGTTAGGAGTACAAAACCAACATGTCCTCCTCCCCCCGGAACCAGTAACTCGTGAGAGGGGCAGGTTTGCCTCCCTCCCACTGGAACAACAAACATCAAGCAAAAATACTTCTCCAACTTTCCCCTAGACTCACTTCACCATTTGCAAATGAGCCCTGTCAACCCTCAAACGTGCCGTTCTTTGCTAATAAAATAAAACTTCGGTATTTGATGTATCTGGGGTCAAGGACCTTTTGCTCCATGTCTGTCAGAAAGACTAGACAACATTGGACACAAAGCAAAACAATGAAAGCTGCCCCGTCATATATTCATGTCTCCTTGCTGTTGCGGGCATTCCTTCACAAAGTGTGGAGCAGCTGGTCACAAAAGATACCCTCACATTATTTAAGGTGCCTTCCCAGCTCAGAGCGTGTGGCTCCCTTGCTTCCTGTTCACTCTTCAACATGAGCAAGTACCTGGGCCTTTTCCTGGGCCTGCCACCAAGCACTACCCTTAAGGAAAGCATGGCATACTTGGATTGCAAAGGGCTCCCCGTGGCTGGCACCTGACATGTGTTTTGCTTTGTATAAGGTGAAATTTTCCTCTCAGTGTCTAACTGCACATGAACTCTAAGGCAAATTAACCAGGCATGTGCTAGGCAGAAATTTAAAAATTAAAAAATCCAAAGTCGGCTTGGTGCTTGTAGCACAGTGGTTATGGTGCCAGCCACATACACCGAAATTGGTGGATTCCCACCCATCCTGGGCCAGCTGAACAACAATGACAACTGCAACAAAAAAAATAGCCAGGTATTGTGGCAGGCACCAGTAGTCCCAGCTACTTGGGAGGCTGAGGCAAGAGAATTGCTTAGGCCCCAGAGTTTAAGGTTGCTGTGAGTTGTGATGCCATGGCACTCTACCCAGGGTGACATAATGAAACTCTGTCTCATTAAAAAAACAAGAGTTTGAGGTTGCTGTGAGCTATGATGACACCACAGCACTCTACCCAGGGTGATAGAGTGAGACATTGTCTCAAAAAAAAAAAAAAAAAATCCAAAGTCCATGTATGGAAAACGGGGCATTACCCAAATGTACTGGCAGGAAATGTTATATTCTTCTCTATAAGGATTCAGCCATATGCACAATAAAAAAGGAGTGGATGAATGATCCTGACCATGATGTTTGTTCCACACTGGTCCCCATCCTCAGTGGGAACTGAGAATGTCCATGGGCCCTCCATCCCTTTGTAGCTGGTTTCCCAGAGGCTGCTCCCCAGGCTACCTGGGGAGAGCAGGAGGTGTCTGCCTTATTGCTTGAATGTGAGGAAGATTTCTCTGCTAGCAGGCAATGATAATAATTAATATTCACATTGGTTTAATTAAAAGGGTTAGTTTTTCCCCCATATAATCAAAATGAAACTTGATGCTAGAATAAAGAAAATCAAAAGAGCTCTAATAATATACATGCAATTAGACGCCCACATGACACTGGTAGATTTCATAACAACAGAATACTAACAGTTCCGCAGAAACAGAACAAGGTAGATAAACACTCATTTGTGGTGACATTCAGTTCGTTTTTCATTCATTAAGGAAAGGCTGCCCACTGGCCAAACTCAGGATGTTATTATCCTAATCAGGAAAAAGACCCAGACCTGACACACAATAGCCTTAAGGAATGAGCAAGACAGGATGAATCAACCCAACCTGCTAGAATAACCAGGTGTGGGAGAGGTTTAAATGTAGCCTCCATGGCCTGCAGGGGGACCAGACCCAGACCCATGCAGGAACAAGAGAGAGCATCCTACCAGGACCACACTTTCTGCTGCACCCAGCACCAGCCTGATGTCCTAGGAGATGAAGTAGACGGCACAGACCCTGTCCTGCCCTTACGGATGTTGGTGCTGGGAAGAGGAGATTGATGCCAATGGAACTATCAGAAAGCAATTCTGACCACACCCCCCAGAAATGCAAAAAAGACAGTGATGCGTGCACACAATTACCCAGAGGAGGTTCTCCAAGGGGGAGACTTAAACAGGCACTTCGGGACAAAGGGGGACTTCCTGCAGCAGGGAAGAGCATCCAGACTGAAAGAAGAGAGAAAGATATTTCTTTATAAAATGGTGTCACGTCAAAAGAGTTGGTGGAAATTTTCCATGTCATGGGTTATCAATTTTGGAAACCTCAGGAGGGCGGGGTGCGTGTGTGCGCTCCTATCTCTCTCTCCTGCTGATACTCATTTTATCTAGTTATACAACCAGGAGGCATCATTCTGTAAATCAGCACTTTCAGGAGAATTTAAAAGCAAACCTTTGAGGCTGGTCCGAAGGTAGTGAGTGATCTCACTTGGTTGTTCACAGTTAGAGATTGAACTCCTTTTTCTACTCTTTCCACCTTCTCACTACTGCACTTGACTAGTCTTAAAAAAAAAATTAACTAACTAAATAAATAAATGCAAGCAAACCTTTGAGGAGGTTCAAAGAGCATTTAAAAATTATCATTAGCAAATAAGGGCAATTCACCATAACCCATTGTTGGCAGATAATCAGGTCTGACAGGGTCATGATTCATTCTTCCCTCAAACCAGAAATGAGACTGGTGGAGCAGGACCACAGCCCCTGAAAATGCCCCCTTTTCAGGAATTTTCTCCAGGGCCATTGACCGAGGACTTCCTGTGGGGTTGATGAGCTTGCTCAGCCCACACTCTCGTGAAGCCTGCGGGGACTTACTGCAAAGGGTACAACTCAGCGGAGAAGCTTTGTTAACTCTAGGGAATTCAAGAATGAGACATCGGGCGATGCCTGTGCCTCAGGGAGTAGGGGGCCGGTCCCATATGCCAGAGGTGGCAGGTTCAAACCCAGCCCCGGCCAAAAAAACCACAAAAAAAAAAAAAAAAAGAATGAGACATCATTCAGCCTGAATCCATTACTTTCACCCACCTTCCATAGAGCTTCTTTCTATGAATGTCTCATAGTTTAAAAATATCAGTCTCAGAAAGTCGACCAGCTGGGCCTTGTAAGTCACCTGTTTGTTTCACAGACAAGAACATAAATCCTGAGGAGTTTAGTGATCTGCCCAAGGTCACAGAGCCAGTACTTATCAGACCAAAATGTCCATCAAATGGGAGCCCAGGCTTCCTGGATCTGAGTCAGGACCCCCTGAACTGTACCAAGTAATATTAGCAAGAGCAGGAGTAGGCTACCCATTGCCCTAAAGGGCCAGAAAAGAAATATTTCAGGCTTTTCTGGCTGTACATTGTCTCCTGCAGCTACTCAATTAGACCTCGGTAGCCTTAAAGCAGCCATAGACAATATGTGAATAAATGGGCATGACCGTGTTCCAGTAAAACTTTATTTACAACAACAGGAGTCAGGCAGTATTTGGCCCATCAGAGTAGTTTGTCTACCTCTAAACAAGAGTATGGGTAATTTATTCATCACTTAACAATGTTCCAGAGCCTGTGTCATGTACTTCGTAGGCATTTTCTCACTTAATTCTAAGTAAAATAATACTATGCGACTGATATTATTCCCACAGTTCCAGAGACATGAAAACTGAGGCTCGGAATGGCAGATAACTGACCCAACATCTGGAAGTTGTAACTGGCAGAGCTGTAAGTCTAGCCAAGGATCTTAGTAACTTCAACTCCAAAGTCTTATTAACAGTAGACCATTGGACCTCCTTTTCATCAGCCTAGTTCACAGCAAAATCAAAGTCCTGCAATCCTCCTGCCTCAGCCTCACCCCTGAGTAGCTGGGACTACAGGCACACACCACAATGCCCAGCTAATTTTTTCTATTTTTCTAGAGATAGGGTCTTACTCTTGCTCAGGCTGGTCTTGAACTCCTGAGCTCAAGTGATCCTCTCACCTGGGCCTCCCAGAGTGCTAGAATTACAGACATGAACCACCATGCCCAGCCAATATTTTATACTTTTCAGAGTATAAGGTTTGCACTTATTTTTGTCAATTTTATTTCTAAGTATTTTATTCCTTTTGATTATATTGTGAATGGAATTTTTTCTTTAATTTCACATTATTCATTGCAAGTATGTAGAAACACAAACATTAACTCAATTGGCCATTAAAGAGACACAAATCAAAACCACAATGACATGCCACTTAATGCCTATAAGGATATCTACAATAATTTTTTTGGAAAAACAGAAGGCAAGTATTGATGAGCATGTAGAGAAGTGGAAACTCTCATTCATAGCTGGTGGAAATGTAAAATACTGCAGCCGCTTTGGTAAACAGTTTGGCAGTTTCTCAAAAATTTAGACACATAATTACCACATGTCCCAGCAATTCCACTCCTAGATATACACAAAATAAAAATGAAAACATACGCTCACACAGAAACTCTTACATGGATGTTTATAAGCAGCATGATTCATAATAATACCCTACAGATGGAAACAACACCAATGTCTTCAAATGGATGAATGTATAAACAAAGGGCACTATATACATACAAGAAATATTATTTAGCCACTAAAATAAAAAGACTGAAGTATTGATACATACTACAACTTGGATGACCCTCAGGGGTCCTCAAACTGCGGCCCATGGGCTACATGAGGCGGTGAGATTGTATTTGTTCCAGTTTTGTTTTTTTACTTCAAAATAAGATATGTGCAGTGTGCATAGGAATTTGTTCATAGTTTTGTTTTGTTTTTTAAACTATAGTCTGGCCCTCCAACGATCTGAGGGACAGTGAACTGGCCCCCTGTTTAAAAAGTTTGAGGACCCCTGCTAAAACATTATGCTAACAAAGAAACCCGACAAAAAAGGTAATAAATTATAAACTTCCTTTTATATGCAATATACAAAATAGGCAAATTCATAGAAACATAAAGTGGACTTGTGGTTATGAGGGAGGTGGAAGAAGAGGCTAACAGAGAGTGGTTATTATACAGGGTGTCCATAAAGTTTGTGTGCAATTTTAAATTACACAGTTTTAAATTGTACATGAACTTTATGGCCACCCTGTATTTCATGGGTACGGGTTATTCTGGGGTGGTGAAAATTTTGAAACGAGAGCAAAGTGGTAATTGCACAACATTATACATGCACTAAATGCCACTGAATTGTAAATTTTAAACTGGTTAATAGTTACATGAATTTTACTTCAATAAGAAAATTTTGAGCGGCACCTGTGGCTCAGTGGGTAGGGTGCCGGCTCTATATACCGAGGGTGGCAGGTTCAAACCCGGCCCCAGCCAAATTACAACAAAAAAAAATAACCAGGCATTGTGGCAGGCTCTTGTAGACCCAGCTACCTGGGAGGCTGAGGCAAGAGAATCGCCTAAGCCCAAGAGCTGGAGGTTGCTGTGAGCTGTGATGCCACAGCACTGTACCGAGGGTGACAAAGTAAGACTCTGTCTCTTAAAAAAAAAAAAAAAAAGAATTTTAACTCTGGGCAGGGCCTGTGGCTCAAAGGAGTAGGGCGCCAGCCCCATAAACCAGAGGTGGTGGGTTCAAACCCAGTCCCGGCCAAAAACTGCAAAAAAAAAAAGAATTTTAACTCAAAATGAATCAAAGACCTACATGTAAGAGCTAAAACTGTAAAACTCTTAGTAAGAAACATAGGAGTGAATCTTTATGACATTGGATTTAGAAAAGGATTCCTGGATAAAACACCAAAAGCAAAAGCAACAACAAATATATAAATTGGACTTCATCAAAATTAAAAACTTTGGTGCTTCAGAGTATACCATGAAGTACCCAAGAAAGACAACCCACAGAATGGAATAAGTATTTGCAAATCACATATCTGGACTTGTTTCTACAATGTATAAAGAACTCATGAATCTAAAAAAGACCAGCTATCCACTGTTAAGATGGGCAAAAGATCTGAAGATACACAAATGGCCCAAAAGCACATATAGAGATGCTCTGTATCATTAATCATCAGGGATATGCCAACCCACCCCACAATAAGATACAACTTCAGACCCACCAGGATGACTGTACTCAAAAAAGCAGAGAAGAACAAGGCCAGAATGAGGAGAAACTGGAACCCTCATACCCTGATGAAAATGTGAGATGGTGCGGCTGCTGTGGAAAACAGTCTGGTAGGTCCTGAAACAATTAAACAGAGAGTACCCTACAACCCAGAAATGCCACTTTTAGGTATATACCCAAGAGGAATAACAAGACCTCCTCACATAAACTTGCACACAAATATTTATAGCAACATTATTTGTAGTAGCCAAAAGGTGGGAACAACCTGAATGTCCATCAACTGATGAATGAATAAGCAAATTGCAGCCTATACAGACAATGGAATATTATTCAGCCATAAAAAGGAATGAAGTATAGTTACATGCTACAACACAGAAAAACCTTGAAAACATGATGCTGAGTGAAAGAAGCCAGGCACAAAGACCATGTATTATCCAATTCCATTCATATGGAAGTCCAGAATAGGTAAATCTCCAGAGGCAGAAAGTATTTCAGTGGTTGCCTCAGACAAGGGTGGGGTGAGGAGAGAGGGCCACAGTTAAGGATATGTGGTTTCTCCTTTCTGTCTATTTCCTTTCACTGGGCCTACAATTATGATCATCCTTTTCTTAATGTTTGGACCCCGCCCATTCAACCTCATTATTAAGTTTGTGTCTTCCAGGCTCCAACATTTCCACGTTAAGATGATGGTGATGCAAGGTTTCTAGCAAATACTGATGGAAGCTGTTGACCAAGCAGCCAGAAACTTCCGACCCACAAAACCCCTTTAGAATAGAGAACCTGAGGAGGGTCCCTGATGGGTAGGCCAATGCCCCATTTTGACAGCAGGAAATAGTTCAGAGCAGGACTATGTACATTTTCCCTTCAAGATTTCAGAACCATATCTCCTGGGAAGGGGGGAAGGAATGAGACAGGACATTGAGAGAGGGGCTTCAAGGTGGTGGGAGGAAAACCTGGCCTGCAGAACCAGGAAGTCTGGAGGGCCCATAAGAATGTGGATATGATGTAACCTAGGTAACCAATAACCAATAGAAAGAGACAATCAATGACCAATAAAAATGAGCAACATTACCTGGAGGTGCAGCGAGGCCAAGGAAAGACTTGCAACCAATTTCAAACAGAAAATATTTATGTCGCTGCAGACCTTTGTGTCTCTGTCTCTCTCTCACTTTTTCTCCTTCATGAGAGGGACCCACTTCCAACTCTCTTTGGAAGCACTCTATACTTCCCCTTTGTTCCTTTATATAAAATCTCTCTTGTTACCCTGAAAAAAAAAAAGGAAAGAATATGCAGTTTCTTCTTGAGTCAATAAAAGCTCTAAAATCTACTGTGATGATGGTTGCACAACACTGTATATACTAAGATGAATGAATGTATATTTTAAATGAGTAAATTGTATGGTAAGTGAATTATATCTCAATGAAGCTATTTGGTTTTTTTGTTTGTTTGTTTGTTTGTTTTTTTAATTAAGACTCCATTCCTTCCCCACATTTCCATACACCCACACAAAGCCATGCTGTCTCCAGATCTATGTCTGGAATTTTTCAAAATTGGGACAGCCCATTCCCTGACTTTGGGGAACTGGTCGTTATTTGAGACTTCTGAGCCCTTTTGACAGTTTGAGGTAATGGGCAAAGTAGTCCTTTGATAATTACCAAAGTCACAGTCCTGAAGCACAGAAGTTTAGAGTTTGAAAAAACACATCAACCACCCAACAGCCAGGTTTCCATGAGAGGATATAATTTCCAGCACATTCCTAGCACACTTCACATCTCTAGCTTCTGCTGTCCTATTTTGGCATTTCTCTCCCTCCCAGCTTTTACCACCACAAGAGACTCTTAACTCTGGAAGAGCAAACATGTGCCCACCATCTCCTTTCCAACTGAGCTCAACTGCCCCCAGTCCCCAGCTCACCCGGAAAGGCCCTAGCCAAACTCTGATCTGAGCTCAAAACTTTGTGTTGTACGTGCTAACAAGCAGTGGGTTTCTTTTCCTCTATCTCATATTACCAAGTGGGCCAACTCTGGGTGAAACCCTACCAGTCAACACGTTCAGTTGAGGTCTAAATGTCCATGCCTCTTAATCCAGAGGAAAAACATGTTGCAACCCAGTTATTACATTAGTTCTTTATAACCACGGTCTCTACGTTGAGGGTGAGGTGGGACATAAAAGGTTTTCCTGTTCAATGAATAAACACCTTGTAGTTCTCTCCGGTTTTTCTTTAAAGAACTCTAAACATGTAGCAAATGTTCTCTCGGTCTTCCATGTGGCCACCCTCTCCTCAGGAAAAAAGGTGGAAAAATAAAGTCCATTTCATGGCTCCAGAAATGGAGGAACCCAGTAACCTGATAACTCCCCTGACTACTAGATAAGTTGTTAGGCCATTAAATTTACTTTGCTTCTTACTTCGAAGGTTCCTCCTGGACTCTCACTGCTTGCTTTTCCAAACTCTACTTCTATTCAAATATTCAAACCCTTCAACCCCATGATGTAACCACCAAAACACAGCCCATCCTGGTCCTTACTTTTCTAGAACACACAAAATCATATATTACATCTTATTCTCTAGATGTTTTCCTGGGGAATGCCCTAGCAGAATCATAACCTAACAGATTAAATTTGTGGGGTTTTATTTTTTTCTTTTCTGTAGAGGGAGAATTACCAGCTTCTCTAAGACATTGGCCATGACATGACATAAAATAAACTAGATTGGTATAGCCATAAAAAACAGTTTGGGATTTCCTCAATAAATTAAAAATAGGACTACCATTTGTTCCAGCAATTTTACTTCTAGAACTACCATTATTTCCAGCAATTTTATTTTACAAAGGAAATCAGAATGTTAAAGAGATATCTGCTCTCCCACAGTCACTGAAGCATTTTCACCATAGCCAATTTTCATGAAATAACCTTTGTCAACAGATGAATGGATAAAGAAAATGTAGTATATATGGCATATAAAATGAAATATTATTCAGCCATAAAAAAGAAGGAAATTTTGTCATTTACAACAAAATCTTGAGGGTATTATGTTAAGCGAAATCAACAAGAGAAAGATGAGTACTACGTGGCCTCACTTATTTGTGATATTTAAAAGAGTCAAGTTCATATAAAGAAAGAGTGGGTCGTGCACGTGAGCCCCGTAGGGCTGGGGAGGCACCAGCTGCCTTGCAGGGAGGAGGCCGAGGCCGCAGCTTGAGGGAGGCCCTGTCCCCTCTGCGCCTGTGTCTGGCAGAGCCAGTGTGAGACAAGACAATCCTTCCCCGTTGCCCGGATAATGAAGAGTTTTGGTCGGACCTTTGAGCACACACCGGGATAGTGAGCCAAACAAAAAGCACAGACTATGGCACTGAAACGGATTAATAAGGAACTTAGAGATTTGGCCCGTGACCCTCCAGCACAATGTTCTGCAGGTCCAGTTGGGGATGATATGTTTCATTGGCAAGCCACAATTAAGGGACCTAATGATAGCCCATATCAAGGTGCTGTATTCTTTTTTGACAATTCATTTTCCTACAGACTACCCCTTCAAACCACCTAAGGTTGCATTTACAACAAGAATTTATCATCCAAATATTAACAGTAATGGCAGCATTTGTCTCGATATTCTAAGATCACAGTGGTCTCCTGCTTTAACTATTTCTAAAGTTCTTTTATCCATTTCTTCACTGTTATGTGATACAAACCCAGATGACCCCCTAGTGCCAGAGATTGCATGCATCTATAAAACAGACAGAGATAAGTACAACAGAATATCTCGGGAATGGACTCAGAAGTATGCCATGTGATGCTACCTTAAAGTCAGAATAACCTGCATTATAGCTAGAATAAACTTTAAATTGCTGTTCCTTTTTTGATTTTTCTTATCCGGCTGCTCCCCATCAGACCTCATCTTTTTTAATTTTATTTTTTGTTTACCTCCCTCCATTCATTCACATGCTCATCAGAGAAGACTTAAGTTCTTCCAGCTTTGGACAATAACTTCTTTTAGAAACTGTAAAGTAGTTACAAGAGAACAGTTGTCCAAGACTCAGAAATTTTTAAAAAATGCAGCATGTGTATTATGTGGCCAATTTCTTCCCTCTAATTTGGTTATGAGACTAAAACCATTCCTCACTGCTCTAACATGCTGAAGAAATCACCTGAGGAGGAGGGAGATGGATGCTCAGTTGTCACATCAAAGGAAGCAGCATTATTCAGGCAGCATCCATTCTTGTTTAAGCCTTCCACTGTTAGAGATTTGAGGTTACATGATATACTTTATGCTCATAACTGATGTGGCTGGAGAATTGGTATTGAATTTATAGCATCAGCAGAACAGAAAATGTGATGTATTTTATGCATGTCAATAAAGGAATGACCTGTTCTTGTTCTACAGAGAATGGAAATTGGAAATCAAACACCCTTTGTATTCCAAAATAGGGTCTCGAAATTTTTGTAATTTTTATTTAAATTGTTAGGAGGCTTTGAGCTATTACCCTGTTTCCCTGAAAATAAGACAGCCTCCAAAAATAAGACCTACTTACAGGAAAGATAAGACGTCCCCTGAAAATAAGACCTAGTGCATCTTTGGGAACACACCTTAAAATAAGACACTGTCTTATTTTCGGGGAAACAGAGTAGTTAATCTATCTTTCAATACACTGTTCAATATAGCACTGAATAAATAATGCAAGTTGTCAATGGATGAGGGATCAACTAATAGCTCTGCTAGTAATTGATTTATTTTTCTTCAATAAAGTTGTATAAACCAATGAGTTAGCTGCCTGGATTCATCAGTATAGGAAACAATCTTTTGTAAATGCAAAGCTGTTTTTTGTATATACTGTTGGGATTAGCTTCATTGTTTGACATCAAAGGATGTAAAGTTCAAAAGAGTAATTTTGCCATGTTCAGTTAAAGTGCACAGTCTGTTACAGGTTGACACATTGCTTGACCTGATTTATGCAGAATTAATAAGCTATTTGGATAGTGTAGCTTTAATGTACTGCACATGATACTGGCAGCCCTGGAGTTCATAGATGGACTTGGGACCCAGCAGTTTTGAAACGTGTGTGTGGAATTTAAGGTGCAGCCTCCATCTTAAAATTTTTCTTCACCTTGTACACTCGACAGCTGAAAAAAATAACACAGGAGTAATAATGGGTCAAAATTTTCAAAATAAAGTACTGTGTTGGTATGGGAGTTGTCATGAGGCTGTGTTGAAGTGACTTATCTATGTGGGATATTGAGTATCCATTGAAATGGATTTGTTCAGCCATTTACATTAATGACCATTTAAATGCAACAGATATCATTTCAGGTAACTTAAACATGAATGAATAAAAGTAAATGCTATTGGAAAAAAAAAAAAGAAAGAAAGAGTAGAATGTTGGTTACCAGGTGCTGGGTGATAGGGGAAATGAAGGAGATAATGGTAAAAGTACATAAATTTTCAATTGTAAAATGCAAATGTAAAATGTGAATTGTAAATTTTCAATTGTAAAATGCACAGCACAGTGGTTACAGTGTCGGCCACATGCATGGAGGCTGGAGGGTTTCAACCCAGCCCAGGCCAGCTAAACAACAATGGCAACTGCAACAACAACAACAAAAATAGCCGGGCATTGTGGTGGGCGCCTGTAGTCCCAGCTACTTAGGAGGCTGAGGCAAGAAATCACGTAAGCCCAAGAGTTTGAGGTTGCCGTGAGCTGTGATGCCACAGCACTGGCATAGTGAGACTCTGTCTCAAAAAAAAAAGATATAAATATTGTTGGGATCTAATGTACAACATGGCGACAATATTTAATAATAATGTATTATATAATTAAAATTTGCTAAAAGAGTAGATTGTAAATGCTCTCACTACTGGAAAAAATATGCTAACTAAAGTGAAGAATATGTTAACTACTTGATTGTGGTAATCATTTCACAATATATATTTATATCAAAGTATCACATTGTACACCTTAAGTATATATAATTTTTTTGTCAATTACAGCTCAAGAAAGCTGAAATATTAAAAAATAATAATAATAAAATAAAACAAAAACAGAAGCAAAACTGCTGGACTGCCCACAGTTAGATTTATTATTTAGGGGATGCATAGTCTGTAGAGTGTCAGGCTTACTTATAGCTTTTAAATCTGTAAATGCAGGAGTGTGATCAAGAATGAAAATTTGAGTTTGAGAGCTAACTCTGGCCCAGTGTAGTGCCTCACACCTATAATTCCAACAACTTGGGAGGCCAAGGTGTAAGGATAGTTTGAGGTTAGAAATTCAATAGCAGCCTGAGCAACATAGTGAGAACTGTCTCTAAAAAATGAAAAGAATTACCCAGGAATGGTGGCACGAGCCTTTCTTTCTAGACACAGGAAGCTAAGGAAGGAGGATCACTCAAACCCAGAGCTCAGGAGTTTTATGTTATAATGAGCTCTGATCACTCCACTGTACCCCAGCCTGAGCAACAGAATGAGATCCCTTCTCTTTAAAAAACAAAAGAGAAAGAGAGCCACCAACCCTGTAGGTGGAGCCACAGATGTGGATGGGGAGAAAGCAGTGATAATAGAGTCTCAAGGTGGGAAGAGGGTCTATTTTTAAGGTGGAAGAGACATGATCTATCAATTACTCTTAATGCTCCTGTGTTTGCAACCTCTTTTCCTATCTCCTTTCAAGAAGAACTAGCCAGGGCCAGGTGTTGCAAAGAGCATGTCAGTTAATTGATTTTGGTGCCAAGCTATGCTGCAACTATGTGTCTGTAACAAAGTTCAAAGAGTTTTCACAAATGGTCCCAGCCAATGAGAAGGTGGCTAGGTAGTCAAAGCAGGGTGTCTTAGTTCTCTTTCTGTTACCTATAACAGAATACCTGAAATTGGGTAGAAATTTATTTCTTACAGTTACAGAGACTGAGAAGTCCAAGGTGGAGGAGCCACATCTGGTGAGGGCCTTCTGCAGTTGGGACCCTCTGTGGACTCTTGAGGCATAAGGTAATCACATGGTGAGGGGGCTGCAGATGCTACTGTGCTCAGGTCTCTTGTCCTCTTCTTATAAAGCTGCCATCCCCACTTCCATGATAATCATTAATTCGTTAGCTCTTCAATACATTAATCCATTAATTCATGAGTGGATTAATCAATCCATGAACAAAGAGTCTCATGATCCAATCACCTCTTAAAGGCCACACCTCTCAATATAGCTACATTGCGGATTCAATCTCAATACACATTTTGGTGGGGACATTGAAACCATAGCATAGGGATTATTCTTTTATTCAGTAGTTATTAATATTATATGACAGTTACTTTCTCTTTTTTTGTCATTAAATCATAGCTGTGTACATTAATGCAATCATGGGGCACCATAAACTGGTTTTATAGACCATTTGACATATTTTCATCACACTGGTTAACATAGCCTTCCTGACATTTTCTTAGTTATTGTGTTAAGACATTTATATTCTACATTTAGTAAGTTTCACATGTACCCTTGTAAAATGCACCGTAGGTGTAATCCCACCAATCACCCTCCCTCTGCCCATCCTCCCCCTTCCCCATATTCTTAGGTTATAACTGGGTTATAGCTTTCATATGAAAGCCATAAATTAGTTTCATAGTAGGGCTGAATACATTGGATACTTTTTCTTCCATTCTTGAGATACTTTACTAAGAAGAATATGTTCCAACTCCATCCATGTAAATATGAAAGAGGTAAAATCTCCATCTTTTGACAGTTACTTTCTAATAAAGAAAATTAGATGATATATATTTTTTAACTGTAAAATATTTTTTAATTTATAGCTTAATAGGTATGAGTACATGGAATATTTTGCACAAACACTGGAAACTATGCACCCTCCTTTGACGAGCATTCCAATCTACACTCATGTAAAAGACCTAACTTATGAAATTGTTGTTTTGACATGATTTTGTTAATTCAAGAACAATTTTTTTTTTTTACATAGAGTCTCATTATGTCACCCTCAGTAGAGTGCTGTAACGTCACAGCTCACAGCAACCTCAAACTCTTGGGCTTAAGTGATTCTCTTGTCCCAGCCTCCCAAGTAGCTGGGACTACAGGCACCCACCACAATGCTAGGCTATTTTCTGTTGCAGTTCTCATTGTTGTTTTAGCTGGCCCAGTCTGGGTTCGAACTCACCAACCTCAGTGTATTTGGCTGGTGCTGTAACCACTGTGCTACAGGCGCCAAGCCATCAAGAACAAATTTTATGGTGTCAATTTGTTGCAATTTGTTTAGTAATCAGTATACTCAAAAGCATTTTTCATTAAAGATACTCAGTTAAATAAATGAATAATGAAATAATAATCTTCATATAAAATTTTTAGGACATGATTAAAGAAGAACACTTGTTGAGCTAAAACTAAGCTAAATAAGAACCAAACCAATGAGAATAGAAAGAAACAGTCAGCCTAGAAGCAGGGGTCCTCAAACTTTTTAAACAGGGGGCCAGTTCACAGTCCCTCAGACCATTGGAGGGCCAGAGTATAGTTTAAAAAAAAAAAAAACTATGAACAAATTCCTGTGCACACTGCACATATCTTATTTTGAAGTTAAAAAACAAAATGGGGGTGGCGCCTGTGGCTCAAAGTGTTGGGGCGTCGGCCCCATATGCTGGAGGTGACGGGTTCAAACCCAGCCTCAGCCAAAAACTACAAAAAAAAAACGGAACAAATACAATCACACTGCCGCATGTGGCCCATGGGCCATAGTTTGAGGACCCCTGGATTGGGAGGATTGGCTAATTATTTGTAAAATAAATCAATTTAGATCCTTACCTTTATGACCATATATCAAAATCAATTCCAAAATTATTAAAAAGGCAAATTTAAAAAATCAAATGATACCTGATACAATGATTAATTTCATGTACCAACTTTACTGATCCATAAGGTGCCCAGACGCTTGGTCAAACATTATGCTGAGTGTTTTTGTGCACGTGTTTTGGATGAGCTTAGCATTTAAACTTAGAGTAAACTAGAGTAGACTTAGACAGAGTAAAGCAGATCTCACCACCATAATGTGGGTGGGCCTCTCACGATTAGTCGAAGGCCAGATGAAACCAAAGGGTGACCCTCCTCCATGCAAGAGGGAGTTCTCCTGCCCAACAGGTCTTTGAACTGCAACATCAGCTCTTCCTGGTTCTACAGCAGCCTATGGGTCTTCAGACTCTAACTAGGATATGGGACCTGCAGATATTGGTCTTACCAATCTCCCTAATCACATCAGCCAATTCCTCATAATAAATAATTTCCTTATATAAACATACTATTGGGTCCATTTCTCTAGAAAACCTTGACTTATACACATGGAGAAAAGTTAGGAGAGAATTATAAACCTCTGGCTTAGGCCTTTTTTACCTTAAAAATGATAGTAGAAGGAACCTTAAGATAGAAATCCTCAACCTTTACCCCAATGTGTGCCTCAGAATTTTCTGGGAAATTCTAAAATCTCTCTTGGACAATGTTAAGTTACTGGGTTTTTTTTGAAGCTTCTCAGTGATTCTAATATGCAGCTAGGTTGAGAACCACTGCCTTAAGGAAAAACACTAACATTTGACTATGTAAGATATAACACCTAGAAAACTTCCAGGTTTAGGATATTTCTTCCTCCTTTTCTCACAAATCACCTTTAAACAACCAAAATGAATAACAGAAATACAAACTCCATCATCAATGAACTTAAGAGCTATCATACATGATATGATGATTAATTTTATGTACCACTTGACTGGGCCATATGGTGCCCAGGTACTTGGTTCAAACAAAGTTTCAGAGCTATAAGTATACAGCAGGTAGAAGAAGCTAATAGATGAGGCAGAGGAGAAACCTAAGTCCCTGAAGAAAGAATAACAAGAAGCAAGATATTTCTAAAAACTCACAAAATGCTTCAAATGAGAGCCACTGGGCATCACGGAGCAGGGAACATGTGTGGGGCTAACACAGGGAGACTGGTTGAAAGCCCACATATGGAACTGACCTATTCTTCAGGCAAGCAGATGATGACCCTTCCCCACCTCCAGGAGGTTTAGTCTCTAAAGAAATGTAACCCAGGCTTGGTGAACATAGTTCAGTGGTTACGGTGCAAGCCACATAAACCAGGGCTGCTAAACAACAATGGCAACTACAATTAAAAAAAAAAAAAAAGCCGGGTGTTGTGGTGGGCATCTGTAGACCCAGTTACTCGGAAGTCTGAGGCAAGATAATCGCTTAAGCCCAAGAGTTTGAGGTTGCTGTGAGCTGTGACGCCACAGCACTCTACCAAGGGCCACATAGTGAAACTCTACCTCAAAAAAAAAAAGGAAAGAAAAAAGAAAGCTAACCCAGATAGATGTAAAACCCTAGGCACCCCCAGAAAGGAATGGACAAGGCAGACCCCCAAATTTTCTGTGAAAATTTGCCCACTGAACTAGAGGGAGACCCTCAGATCCTTGCCCTTGCCAACTTGCAGAAGATGCACAGCCTAGCACACAATCCCACAAGGGGTCTGACTGACAAAGCATCAAAGTTGGGGTATGAAAGGAAAAGTGAGAAGTGCATGCTTTTTGATAGAAATGTAACTTAGGGGAAAGATAAGAGCGTGTATAACCTCCCCCATGAAGCTTCAGAAGGGGCTAATTTCCCCACACAAAGAGAAGCTGAAAGGAGAGGGAGCCTCCACTGATTGGTGTCTTCAGAGTCGGTTCAACTTCAGCCAAACAAACTTACAGGGGAAAGAGTTCATCTATCGGAACAACTCACTACAGACACAACTCGTCTTTCTAGGAAGAAAATGCCTTGTATTCAGAAAGGAAATGGGGCATCACCAGGGCTTACCTTACTCTTCAGATATAGCCCCACCATGACCAGCCCACCTCTCATCCCTGAGGCCCTCGTGGTCTTCAACACCAGCCAAGATACAATCCTTGCAGTTCCTCCCATGTCCCAAGCTCCCTCCTGCCTCCTGGCCTTTACCCAGCTATTCCCTGACCCTGGGCCATCTCTCCACATCAAGCCTCTACTTGTTCAAAATGTTCTAGAAGCAAAGATGAGCTGCTGCTTCTTTGGTAGAATGTAGAGAAGATTTAATAAAGTGGTGCTTCTTAGAAAATAGAAGTTTTTGTGTCTAACTTCTACACACCTTTCGGGTCTTGTCACTGAGAAGCTTTCTCTGTCCTCTCTCCCTCACACTCAGAGTAACTTCAGTGAGGTATCTCCTCTCAACCTCCCATCGTGTCAGGAAAGGGGCTCCTCCTACTGCACCTGGAGCTGGGGAATTGTACAGTTTCTTGTTTTTCTCCCTGAGTCGTGAGCATCTACAAGGGGCCTGAGGAGATGAGGAAAGGACTTGGAGCGAACACTCAAGCTAGGAAGACAGCATGAGCCACCTCAGAGCCTTCTGGAGGCTGCACCAGAAACCCTTCCAAAGGTGCTAAGAGACCCATTGCCCATCACACTGGTTCTGGTAGGTCCACAGAGATGGTAGTTCCAAGGATGGGCATGACCTCATAAAGGCAGGGGAAGGACCTTTGGGTGTCTGGTTGACTCACTATCAACTCTTACATTCAGTGAAACAAAAAGCAAGTAAGTGGCAGGCTCCAACCACTAAAAATCTTAATACTCCATCGCTAATACTGCTTTCCTTTCTGCATTTTACATTTCAGGATTTTTTTCAACAAGTATTCCTTAGAGGTGGTATTTATTTATTTTTATTATAATAACATACATACGCGGGTGTAACATAAAATTTACCATTTCAACTATTTTGCATCATGCAACTCTGAGACATGTAGTGTATTCACAATGTGGTGCAACCATCTCCACTAATCTAGTTCCAAAATATTTCCATCACCCCAACCGAAAACCTCACACTTATTAAGCAGTCATGCCTGGTGCTCCCCTCCCACGGTTCCTGACAACTACTGACCTTGTTCCCATCTCCATGAATTTGCCTCCTCTGGATTTTCATTTTGTGCAATCATCAAATATATGGCCTTTTGGGCTGTTTTCTTTTATGAGCATAATGTTTTCTAGGTTCACCCATGTTGTAGAGTGTATCAGTTCTTCATCCTTTTTATGGCCAAATTATGTTTCATTTTATGTATGGCTTGATAGACATTTGAGTTGCTTCCAACAAGTATTACTTTTGTAACCAGAAAAAAAAATTTTTTTTTTGTTTTATTTGGGTTACCAAATTCCTTCTGTCCATGAGGCAGGAGGAGGTTGATGTTCTAGGTCTTTCTTCATCCATTGATCAAATGCAAACATATTTTCTCAATTCTAAAGCTCATAGATTTTGTTTCCTTTTTTCTTGGTTTAGAATTACAAAAAAACAAAACACCATTTACAGTGGTGTTTATTTGTCCTTTCTGTAATATACTTCATCAAGTAAAAGGCACATCATTATTATGTGCCACTAAGGTAGCAAAAACATTGGCAATTAGACTATGATACTAATACAATGCTCTTCTACTCAATATTTTTTCATTTAAATTCCTTGAAAGAGTTTTTGAAGACTAATTTAAACTTAGATTTTTATCTTATATTACCCTTGGGCTTGCATTCAAAGATGGTACTAATATCCTACCTATATAATCTTGCTAAAAACAGTGAGAGAGATAAAGTAACAAGAGTGTGTTCCATATGGATGTTGCCTTAAGGTAATTAGGGGAGTTGTGGACATCAGAGCTTTAGGAAAGGCTTTTAGAGACCACCAGCTATGCCCACTCTGCACCTGGAGACCTGTGAGCAAAATGAGCTTCAGTGACTCGCTGCATCTCACTCAGAAGGAAGAAAACCAATCCTTTTGCCACAGACATTCTTGTAAGAACACAACACACACAATCCTGACAGCTAAGTAAAATCATACTACAACTTACCAGGAAAAATTAAATGGCCAAAAAAAGATGACTGGGCTATAGTTGCCTTTCATTGTCTTTGAGCTATATTACAGCAATGCAAATTGTAGAAAACTAAAAAGAATACAAATCCCTGGTATCCATAAAAATCCAAATAAATTATATCAAGTGGGATGCAATTGATTGCTATCCTCCGGGTAGTCCAGTTTTGCATCTACTGTACTTGTTAATTCATTTCAGCATTCATGATTGTGTGTGTGTATATGTATGGGTGTGTGTGTGAGTGTGTGTGTGTGTGTGTGTGTTTCTTTAAATTCTGCCTTTGGCAGTTGTGGCATCTTATTCGATCTTCATTAATTAATGATTTAAATAAAATCCTTGATATGTTCATTTTATATTTGTATAAGAGTCATAACTTTACCTTTCAGGAATTATTTATTAACAATCTGCAGAATGGAATGGCAGCCGTTACAAAGCTTGTTTACAGGCTGGCCATTGTGGCTCACACCGATAATCCTACCACTCTGGGATGCTGAGGCAGAAGGATCACTTGAGCTCAGAAATCAAGATCAGCCTGAGCAAGACTGAGTGAGACCTTGTCTCTACTAAAAATAGAAAGATTAGTTAGGCGTTGTGGTAGGCATCTGTAGTCTCAGCCACTTGGAGGCTGAGGCAGAAGGATCACTTGAACCCAGGAGTTTAAGGTTACAGTGAGTTATTGTTATGACACCAGGAGAGAAAGAGAGAGTCCCTGTCTCCAAAAAAAATTATATATATGTGTGTGTGTTTATATATATATATTTACAGAGTATGTTACTTAAATGACAATAAAATGTCAAGCGAAAATAGTCAAAATAGAACGTCAAGTGAAGAAAACAAGATACAATATTGAAAAACTCAGGGTGATTCAACAATGCCATGAAGTACAAAGAAAATTCAGTGGAAAGAAATAAGACACAATATGGACAGGGACTCCCAGTGGGTACTGAGATTTGTGAGTGGCTTTTTTTGTTGTTTTTGTTCCCACTTCTTTACATACCATTCTGCACTTGGCACGTTTTTACAATGAACATGAATTGCTCATTTATAGACACCAACACAAAAAAAATCTTTGAAGAGGAAAGATTAAAATATATACTAAAAGGAAGAACAAAGGCACTGAGAAACAGGTAGAGCAGGGCTTAGGAAACAAAAGGCACCTGGGAGATAATAAAAGCGCAAGTGCCTCCACCGGGGATGCAACTGGCAGTGTGCCAGGAACCAGAAGGGGCCCTGCAGTTTGTGGATATTTTGTTTTCCCTTTTTATGATGGAAATATCCATGGCTCAGTGTTTGCACCTAAGAAAACAACTTCTAGACTAACCAGTATAAAATAAAGATTTGAATTTAAATTATATGTATGGCCAAGGGGGAAAACACCTCCTTAGTGTTTAATCTCCACGGAGATGCTCATTAGGCAGTTTAGTGAATGCTTATTAAGCGGCCCCTGTCGGAGATAGGACCAGGGCCTTTCCTTTACATCAGGAAACTTACCAGAGCCACGTTCGGGAAACTTCTAGCCTTATATAAGCCAAAACAAATTTCAAAACCTTGTGTTTAACAGCTGTCAGAAAAAAAAATATATATATATATGTCATATAAAGTTTAATGTTCAAACAAAGTAGTAAAATCACTTCATTTATACCCAGCTCCCTCCCACTTCTCCAAGTCTGACAGGAGCCTGGCCCTCTCACAGCTGTCACCACAACATCAAGAGAGAAGAAAGAAAGAAGTAATAGAGGTGACCCTGTGGAGTTAAATAGCTGCTCAACCCTCCATTCACCACACGTCACTTCTGGGCAGGGAGAAGAGAGCCAGCAATGGAATCAACATGACCCATTTGTGGGCAATTAAAGTGATTCCTTGTTTACTTTTGCCTAAGTAAAGATTCATTGACAGAGAGATGGAGAGGATTCAAGGTGGGAGCACAGTAATGAAGCCGGGGAAGTGCTGAGCAAGTCCCCAAGCTGCTGAGAGAAAGGGCCTGTCTTGACCATTTTTCATTTGGGACCCATAAATTTGTGTCCCCACAAAATTTGTATGTTGAAGCCGTAACCCCCAGAGTGACTGGAATTGGAGAGAAGGCCTCTGGAGATAATTAAGGTCAGATGAGGTCCTAAGGGAGGGGCCCTGCCCTGGTAGAATTGGTGTCCCTTGTAGAAGGGACCCCAGAGAGGGCTTGGCTTCTCTGTGTACAGGGACACACACCAAGGAAAGGCCACATAAGCACATAACAAGAAGGCAGCATCTGCAAGCCAGGAAGGGAGCCTTTACCAGGGACTGAACCCTGCCAGAACCTTGATCTTGAACTTTCCAGCTTCTAAAACTGTGAGAAAATAAACTTCCGCTGTGTAAGCCGTGCAGTCTATGGTAGTTTGTTACAGCAGCCCGGGCAGACTGAGTCACCACCCCTTACATTCTTAAAGAACTTATAACATTTCCTCCCCAAAAATACACTTAACCTTTATTTCATTTTAAAACATTCAAGTTTGTGTATCTTCCTGGGCTCCTTCGAATGGGTTCCTTAAAGAAAAAGTGTTGAATCAATTGGTTTTATAAAGTCAAGTGACCTAAGACACTTCATTAAACAGACACACTACGCTATGCTCTGAGGTTATGAAGATACATAAGACACCGCCCTGACTCACGCAGCTTATAGTCTAATGGGAAAACTGCACTGAACTTTATTACAAAATAAAAAAACGCCATGGCAGAGATGTAGTGGAGAGGCTGAGTGCAGAGGAAGAAAAGCATGACTCGGCCAGCAGAACAATTCCTTCACTCAGAGAAGGGAGAGGGACTTTGCAGGACAAGAGTGAAGCTTGAGCACTGGCATGGAAGAAAAACACCAGCACTGTGGACTCTGCAGCTCCATGTGCCTGAACTGTAAAAAGTGAATGGCCAGCAGACAGTGGGTGTGACTGGAGAGGAAGACCAGAACCTGGTCACTGCACCCCGGTCATGATGAGGGCTGGGAGAGGCTCAGTACACACAGGCCCCTGTGTGCCCTTTGTCACACTGCTACCTTAGCAACAGCAGTCAGCCACAGTGGCAAAGTATTTTGATTTTCTAATGTATAAACTTAGTCTCTATATGCCATTAAAAGTCTTTAGACCCTGAGGACTCGGGGATAAGATTCTCAAGGGGTCAGCAATCTTTTAGAAAGGAGATATCCAGTCAGCTGTCTCACTCTTCTGCTCTGGGGGCTACACAGCCTGGCCTGGGCTTCCAAGCATTGCTGGTGAGAATCACACAATCATTTGGACTGCTGCCAATACAAATTCAGGGGCCTCCAGCCCAGCTGTGCCCTGGTGGCCATCTTGCATCTCAGCTGTGGTTTTTCTCCCCTCCCCACTTTCCGCAAGCCCCGCCTGGTACTGCCTTCTTCTGCCTCAGATCCTCATCTCCCAAGTCAGAGAGTGTTGAGGCGACGGGCCTGGGCTCCTTTAACTGCTCTTCCCCAACCAGCACCACAGTTCCCTCCCTTGTCCAGGGACCTTTCTAGATGCCAGCTCCTTCTGACCCTGTGCAGACATCTCCATTCCCAGCCCCCTCACTGGTGTTTTCAGCCTCTCCCTCCACTCCTTTACCCTTCATCCCATAGCAAGGAGAAAACTTGCTACAATGCTATTGGCATTGCAGCTGCCCCTTTTGAACAAAATGACTTAAATTAGTGTTGCTGGAAGTGAGAGATCACATGAGTTGATAGCCCAGTAGGAGCTGGACAGGCCTCGAACCAGGGCTGAGAGGACCCATCTTCTCAAATAGGGGCTAAAGCCTGAGCCAGGTACTGGGCTGATGTAGCTGAAGCTAGGAGTTGGGCTCAACAGACTGAGTATTGATTTAGAAAAGTTTAGGTATTCCATTCCTGATGATGCTACTCCAAGAAAGGTCAGGGCAGCCCTGGGAGCCTCAGTTTGTGGGTTTGGGAGATGTGCAGAGAAGAAGGCATTTGGTGGCCACCAAGGGTTTAGAAAATCTTTCTGCTTCTTAAGAATCCATTCTCCCTGCACCCCTCACCCATGCAAGCCCACCCACACCCTCTCACCTTCCCAGCCTCCTGGCATCCATCACATATCAAGAAACTAGCAGTGCCTGGAGCACGTTCTCTGGGACTTGTCTAACCTAGTTTTCATTTCAAGAGAGAGTTAATTGCATTCTTACTTTATATTTACCTCTTCCTCTGGTGGGTACCAGGCTGCTAGAGCCCCTCCACAATAAGCCTCTTTTCTTTAAACAGGAAGTGCCATTTGGCCCAGCCTAGAAGGAGTGGTTCCTCGAGCCCCTGGAGGAGCACCACCCAGACTGGCTCTGGCACCTTCCCCTGCCCCGCTCCACATGGGGTGTAAGCTGGGATCAGGCAGTCCATCAAGAAAGCAGGAGATGGGGCCTGGAGAGTAACCCTTCCTAAAACCTTCTCTGTAGCTAGAACTGGCAGAACAGGCCATGTTTCCTGGGAAAAGACCAGGACCTTTCATCTAAAATAGATTTTATGTCCTCTGCAAGGAAAGCTGAATAAGTAGCCATGGGCTCACTGTGACTACAGCTGGCTGAGGGAGGTGAGATTTGAGAGGGACCTCAGGGGAAGAACCCCTCCTCTTTACATTGGGGACAGTGGCAGCTTACAAATCTGTATCAGCAGCCGCTAATTAAGACTCTTCCTCACCGGGCAGCACCTGTGGCTCAGTCGGTAGGGTGCCGGCCCCATATACCGAGGGTGGTGGGTTCAAACCCAGCCCCAGCCAAACTGCAACAAAAAAATAGCCGGGCGTTGTGGCAGGCGCCTGTAGTCCCAGCTACTCGGGAGGCTGAGGCAAGAGAATTGCTTAAGCCCAGGATTTGGAGGTTGCTGTGAGCTGTGTGATGCCATGGCACTCTACCTAGGGCCATAAAGTGAAACTCGGTCTCTAAAAAAAAAAACAAAAGAGAAAAAAAAAAAAAGACTCTTCCTCACCTCAGTTCCCCCCCACCCCCGGTCATCACCAGGTTGCCAAAATTAGAGCCCTGATTGGAGGACACTCTGCCCAGTGTCCCCTCCAGGTGGCAAAAGGCAGGCCAGATGTACCTTGAAAAATTCCAAGGCTGTCTTTGGCTCCCACATTCCCCTCCTCTTCCCCCTTCCTTTCACGCCACCATGCCTTCACTCAGAAGTCTTGAATTCCCTGATGAAGGATGAGATGCTCAGAACAGGCCCTATACATGGTGCACTTTGGGGCAGCTCTGAGGAATAGGAGTGCTTCCTGCCTGCCTTCCAGTTCTACTGTGATGACCGCTATCTACTGCTAGAAGGATACACTCCATCTATGGAGTCTCAGTGCACTTGGGCTCTACGTTTGGCCACAGAGCACCCCTGGAGGCTGGAATGCCATGAGGTTAAGCCTACCACTCTGGAGCCAGGCTGGCAGAAAGCCCCACAGGGCTTAGGGAGTACATCATCCTCTCATCCTGGTCTTCTTCTCATCTTCTCACCAGAAGAGTTGAGGCAGAAAATTTGGATTTGAAGCAGGCAGTCTGAGGCCACTATTGGGCTCCTGCCCACAGAATTAAACAGGGGTTCCATCCCCAGCCCAGAAACTGCATTTTCTGACCATACAGACCTGTGTGGCTGCTGGGATCTCTGCAATAAGTCTTCATATTAAAAGCCCAGAGCCCCTTTGCAATGTGATATTACCTGTCCTCCCACCGAGAGGTGGAGTCTATGTTTCCATAGACATCTACACCTCCTTGAATCTGAGCTGTCCTTGTCACTAGCTTTGATCACTAGAATATCGAGGAAATGCTCTGCGTGAGTTTTCTGAGTCTTAGAAACTTGCAGCTTCCACCCTGGCTGTCGGCACCCTTACTCTTGAATGAGAGGCTACTTGGAGAACCCAGGCACCCCAACCAACAACCAGAACCTACTGCCAGATATATGAATAAGACCAGCATGGCCCTTCTAGCAGTTATAGCCACCGTCTGACTATTCACAACATTCGTGAACTCAGGCAAGGTCCTGTTACTGAACTGAGTTTGGTTCCCTCATCTGGAACAGCAAAGCCAAACACTGACACCGAGATTCGCAGTGGAAGAAGGAAAGGCAGTTATTGCAGGGCACCGAGCAAGGAGAATGGGCAGAGGTTCCATCCCCAGCCCAGAAACTGCATTTGGGTCTTGAGCTGTAGACCCAAACTCAAGACCCAAACTCCCTGATGACTTGCAAGCAAGGGTTTTTGTAGGCAGGGTACATTTCAGGAAAGCATAAGTTACGGGCAAAATCTTAAATCAATACCTGGAGGTTATACATTGATTTCTCCCATAAAAGGTGGGATATTTTGAAGCAGGGCCTTAGGTGAAGTCAGAGATTCATTGACTTGCAATGAGTTGAGGAAATGAGGCTTTGTCTAAAGCCATGAGGTTAGTAGAAAGGAATGTTAAGGCCTGTGAGTGTGACTGTCTCCAGGCCCTTCAGGAAGAAATTTAGAACAGGCTCAGCGCCCCTGTAGTACAGTGGTTACGGTGCTGGCCATGTGCACCGAGGCTGGTGGGTTCAAACCTGGCCTGGGCCTGCTAAAACAACAATGACAAATACAACAACAAAAAAATATCTGGGCATTGTGGCGGGCACCTGTAGTCCCAACTACTTGGGAAGCTGAGGCAAGAGAATCACTTAAGCCCAAGAGTTTGAGGTTGCTGTGAGCTGTGATGCTACAGCACTCTACTGAGGGTGACATAGTGAGACTCTGCCTCAAAAAAAGAAAGGAGGAAAGAAAGAAAAGAATTTAGAACAAGAAATGCAGTCAGAGCTCAGTGTTCAGTTCCCCCTTACTTTCAGATCTATGTGACAGCAACTGGCATCTTCCATCTGGTGGGGGTCCAGGTTTCTGAAAAACAACTCAAAAACATATGTTAAGACGCTATTTTTTATTTTCTATCCCCAAATACGTTGTGATTCTGACTTGCTTGGGAAACTATTGTTTAAATTATCATTAGCAGGGCCAGGCACAGTGGCTCACACCTATAATTCCAGGACTTAGGAAGCCAAGGCAGGCGGAGTGCCTGAGCTCACAGGTTCGAGACTAGCCTGAGCAAGAGCGAGACCCTGTCTCTAAAAAAAAAAAGAGCCAGGTCTTGTGGCAGGTGCCTGTACTCCCAGCTACTCAGGAGGCTGAGGCTAGAGAATTGCTTAAGCCCAAGAGTATGAGGTTGCTGTGAGCTGTGATACCAAAGCACTCTACCAATGGTGACAAAGTGAGACTCTGTCTCAAAAATAAAAAAAAAAAGATAAGAAAAGAATTGAAAAGGATCATATCAGGGCGGCGCCTGTGACTCAAAGGAGTAGGGTGCCAGCCCCATATGCTAGAGATGGCGGGTTCAAACCCAGCCCTGTCCAAAAACTGCAAAAAAAGGAAAGAAAGAAAGAAAGAAAGAAAGAAAGAAAGAAAGAAAGAAAGAAAGAAAGAAAGAAAGAAAGAAAGAAAGAAAGAAAGAAAGAAAGAAAGAAAGAAAGAAAGAAAGAAAGAAAGAAAGAAAGAAAGAAAGAAAGAAAGAAAGAAAGAAAGAAAGAAAGAAAGAAAGAAAGAAAGAAAGAAAGAAAGAAAGAAAGAAAGAAAGAAAGAAAGAAAGAAAGAAAGAAAGAAAGAAAGAAAGAAAGAAAGAAAGAAAGAAAGAAAGAAAGAAAGAAAGAAAGAAAGAAGAAAGAAAGAAAGAAAGAAAGAAAGAAAGAAAGAAAGAAAGAAAGAAAGAAAGAAAGAAAGAAAGAAAGAAAGAAGAAGAAAGAAAGAAAGAAAGAAAGAAAGAAAGAAGAAAGAAAGAAGAAAGAAAGAAAAGGCTCATATTGAACTTGGCTTGGTGCCTGTAGCTCAGTGGTTAGGGCACTGACCACATACACCAGGGCTGGTGGGCTCAAACCTGGTCTGGGCCTGCTAGAACAACAATGGCAATTACAGCAAAAAAATAACCAGGCATTGTGGCAGGCACCTGTAGTCCCAGCTACTTGGGAGGCTGAGGCAAGACAATTGCTTAAACCCAAGAGTTTGAGGTTGCTGTGAGTTGTGATGCTACTATATCAAGACTGATATAGTGAGACTCTGTCTCAAAAAAAAAGAAGAAAAATTATATTTATGTTCTTGCTTACAGAATTGCTCATTTACTTCTCAAGGCCAGCTAGGTGCCTGAAATTTCCCTTGAAGAGACTTAAGACTTCTCCTTTATTTCCATGCTTGCGGGGGTGGTGGATCCAGGCAGGCCTCTAATAGGGGTCTCTACTTCATATCAATCACAGAAGAACTACGTGGAAACTTATAAAATCTTAAGAAATAATAACCTGTTGTTACTGGGAGATACTCCTGGAGTGGCTTATTATGCAGCAATAAATAACTGAAACAATCTCATTGGCTATCACGGGGAGCCAACATCTAAATCCAAGTGCTCATCCCTGGGCTCCTACCTTGCTGCAGTGTTCCACAATTCCCAGGCCTGGGCTGCTATTCTCATTCTGGTGACCCTGAGTTGAGGAGGAAGGTCACAGACCCCTCCTCTGGAATCCTACCCACAAACCATCCCTGACAAGTTCCTCAGCACTCGTAAATCACAAGGAATGTCAAGAACAAGTATCCCAGGCTCCCTGATGAGGGCTCTGCCTGCTTCCCACCCTTCGAAAATCAACCTGTGCCAACTGGACACGGTGAGTCTGGGGAGATAAGACTCCAGGCATCACTGGCTGGTGGGATATACCTATAATCATCCCTTTGAGGATACAGGGAGTCAGCAAGGGACTTCTGGACCCCAAGAGGAAGACAAAAACAGTGGAAAACTGACAAGTGGTGCATGTGTTCGATCAACCTAATCCTGCTGGCAGCCGTAAGTACAAGCAGCAGGGAGACAGCAAACCGGAAAGACCTTACCTGTGAACTGTTTCAGTGTTTTTGGACTTGGCACTCAGTTGAACTGCCTTGGGGAGAGCTTGAGCAGGAGCGCAGAGAACTTTGGGCATAGTCTAGGGCCCCAGACAGAGCCGCTGAGCTGGATGTAGCTAATGGTATTCGGCTGTGGGCCGCAGGGAGCCATTGTGAGAGAACTGCCCTGGCAAGCTCCGTCCTAAGAGTCACAGAAAAAGGGCAGGAGCTAGTAACCTAGTGACTGAGCAGCCTAAAGGCAGGGACTGAGCTGCCTTACAGCCTTAACTCTAAGGGTTAGAGTGAGACCGGTTTTGGCACACTGGAGCCTCAGGCTGTTGCCCTGGGTAGAGTGCCGTGGAGTCACAGCTTGTAGCAACCTCAAACTCCTGGGCTTGGCACAGCCCAGACCTCCATAAGAGCTGCACCGTGACCACTGACCCATAACCCATGACCCATGACCCACGCCCGCCGGGCCTCCACATGCCCTGACCAGGAACTGCAGGAGCCGCGCAACCCTCTTTCCTCCCTCCTGTACCTTCCCTGCCTCCACACCAGCCCACTCGTCTGGCTAGGGACTCTGGTAGCCACGTGCCCTCTGAAGCCCTCCTTGACTCTGCACAGAGCCCTTCTTTTGGCTAGCGACTGCTGGAGCCTTGGGGTCTCTGTGCCAAAGTCACTGGGAGCCAGGCACTCCCAGAATGGTGTACACCACCTCCTGCCCTGTTGCTGGATCCAGGTGTGTCACACTCCAGAGCTGCTTCCACAACAAGAACTCCCCAGCTGGGGCAGCCCCAGAGGAACTACACAGGGTCACTCCTTACAAAGATCGAGCAATAATAGAGTGATCCCGCTGGGGTTTAATCTTGGAGAGACACCTCCCTAACTCTGAGGACGGCCAGAGGCAACGGCGAAAAGCAATCATGAGGTGAAATCAACAGAAAAACTCTGGCAATATGAATAATCAGAGTAGATCAACACCCCAAGGATCAATGGGGCAGACACAGCACAAGACCCCATGCAAAAAACAAATAGCTGAGATGTCACAAATCTAATTCAGAATCTGGATAGCAAATAAGATCAAATTAGAATTCCAAGCAGTAACCCAAAAGATCTCTCAAGAATTCAACGAATTCAAAGACCAAATGACCAAAGATTTGGACACATTGAGACAAGAAGTTGCAGCCCTCAAAGATCTGAGAAACACAGTAGAATCCCTCAGTAACAGAATGGAGCAAGCAGAAGAAAGGATTTCTGACATTGAAGAAAAAGGTTTCAAACACTCCCAAACTCGCAAAGAGGAAGAGAAATGGAGGGCAAAAACAGATCACTCTCTCAGAGAGCTCTGGGATAATTCGAAGAAAATCAATATTCATCTTATAAGGATCCCGGAAAGCGACGAAGTGGCTTCACAAGGCACAGAGTCTCTTCTCCATGAGATCAGGAAGGAGAATTTTCCAGACATGCCAAGAGATTCGGAAATTCAGATAGCAGACAGTTTCAGAACTCCAGCACGACTCAACCCAAATAAGACATCCCCCAGACACATAATAATCAATTTCACTAAAGTTAATATGAAGGAGAAAATTCTGAAAGCAGCCAGACGAAAGAAAACCATCACCTACAAGGGGAAGAATATTAGAATAACTGCAGATCTCTCTGCTGAAACCTTTCAAGCTAGAAGAGGATGGTCATCGACTTTCAATCTCCTAAAACAAAATAACTTTCAACCCAGGATCCTATACCCAGAAAACTGAGTTTCATTTATGACGGAGAAATTAAATACTTCAATGACATTCACATGTTGAGAAATTTGCCATAACTAAACTAGCTCTCCAGGATATTCTCAGACCTATCCTCCATAAAGACCAGCGTAATCCTCCACCACAAAAGTAAACTCACCCAGAAAACTTTGATCAAATTCCAACTTTCACAGTCGCAAAAGGATTAAAAATGTCCACCGGATTCTCGAAAGGCTTATCAATATTCTCAATTAATGTGAATGGTTTAAACTGTCCTCTAAAGAGGCACAGGTTGGCTGACTGGATACAAAAACTCAAGCCAGATATCTGCTGCATACAAGAATCGCATCTTATAATAAAAGACAAATATAGACTCAAGGTAAGGAATGGTCATCTATATTCCAGGCAAATGGAAAGCAGAAAAAAGCAGGCGTTGCAATCCTGTTCGCAGACGCAATAGGCTTTAAACCAAACAAAATAATTTAGGATAAGGATGGACACCTTATATTTGTTAAAGGTAATACTCAATATGATGAGATCTCAATTATTAATATTTATGCACCCAACCAGAAAGCACCTCAATTTATAAGAGAAACTCTAACAGACATGAGCAACTTCATTTCCTCCAGTTCCATAGTAGTTGGAGATTTTAACACCCCTTTAGCAGTGCTGAATAGATCCTCCAAAAAGAAGCTAAGCAAAGAAATCTTAGATTTAAACTTAACCATTCAACATCTGGACTTAATAGACATCTACAGAACATTTCATCCCAACAAAACTGAATACGCATTCTTCTCATCAGCCCCCAGAACATACTCCAAAATCAACCACATCCTAGGCCACAAATCTAACCTCAGCAAATTTAAAAAAATAGAAATTATTCCTTGCATCTTCTCAGACCATCATGGAACAAAAGTTGAACTCAATAACAACAGGAACCTGCATACCCATACAGGAACATGGAAGCTAAACAACCTTATGCTGAAGGATAGATGGGTTATAGACAAGATTAAGAAGGAAATCACCAAATTTTTGGAACAAAACAGCAATCAAGACATGAATTCTCAGAACTGCTGGGATACTACAAAGGCAGTCCTAAGAGGGAAATTTATAGCACTGCAAGCCTTCCTCAAGAAAATGGAAAGAAAAGAAGTTAATAACTTAATGGGACATCTCAAGTAACTGGAGAAGGAAGAACACTCCAATCTCAAACCCATCAGAAGAAAAGAAATAACCAAAATCAGAGCAGAATTAAATGAAATTGAAAACAAAAGAATTATACAACAGATCAATAAATCCAAAAGCTGGTTTTTTGAAAAGATCAATAAAATAGATTAACCTTTGGCCAACCTAATCAGGAAAAAAAGAGTAAAATCTCTAATTTCATCAATCAGAAATGGTAATGATGAAATAAAAACAGACCCCTCAGAAATTCAAAAAATCCTTAACAAATACTACAAGAAACTCTACTCTCAGAAATATGAAAATCTGAAAGAAATCGACCAATACCTGGAAGTACGCCACCTACCAAGACTTAGCCAGAACAAAGTGGAAATGTTGAACAGGCCTATATCAAGTTCTGAAATAGCACCAACTATACAAAATCTCCCTAAAAAGAAAAGCCCAGGACCAGATGGTTTTATGTCAGAATTCTACCAAACCTTTAAAGAAGAACTAGTACCTATATTACTAAACCTCTTCCAAAATATAGAAAAAGAAGGAATATTACCCAACACATTCTACAAAGCAAACATCACCTTGATCCCCAAACCAGGGAAAGACCCAACAAGAAAAGAAAATTATAGACCAATATCGCTAATGAATATTGATGCTAAAATACCCAATCAGATCCTAACAAACAGAATCCAAGGACACATCAAAAAAATTATACACCACGACCAAGTGGGATTTATCCCAGGGTCTCAAGGCTGGTTCAATATACGTAAATCTATAAATGTAATTCAGCACAGAAACAAACTAAAAAATAAAGATCATATGATTCTTTCAATTGATGCAGAAAAAGCTTTTGATAATATTCAGCATCCCTTCATGATCAGAACACTTAAGAAAATTGGTATAGAAGGGACATTTCTTAAACTAATAGAGGCCATCTACAGCAAATTCACAGCCAATATCGTATTGAATGGAGTTAAATTGAAATCATTTCCACTTAGATCAGGAGCCAGACAAAGCTGCCCATTGTCTCCATTGCTCTTTAACATTGTAATGTAAGTTTTAGCCATTGCAATTAGGGAAGAAAAGGTGATCGAGGGTATCCACATAGGGTCAGAAGAGATCAAACTATCACTCTTCGCAGATGACATGATCATATATCTGGAAAACACTAGGGATTCTACTACAAAACTTTTAGAAGTGATCAAGGAATACAGCAATGTCTCAGGCTACAAAATCAACAGCCATAAATCTGTAGCCTTTATATATACCAACAATAACCAAGCTGAAAAAACAGTCAACGACTCTATTCCTTTCACAGTAGTGCCAAAGAAGATGAAATATTTGGGAGCATACCTAACAAAGGACGTGAAAGATCTCTACAAAGAGAACTGTGAAACTTTAAGAAAAGAAATAGCTAAGATGTTAACAAATGGAAAAACATACCATGCTCATGGCTGGGAAGAATCAACATTGTTAAAATGTCTATACTGCCCAAAGCAATATATAATTTTAATGCAATTCCTATTAAAGCTCCATTGTCATATTTTAAAGATCTTGAAAAAATAATACTTCGTTTTATATGAAATCAGAAAAAATCTCGAATAGCCAAAACATTACCCAGCAATAAAAACACAGCAGGAGGAATCATGCTACCAGACCTGAGACTGTACTATAAATCGATAGTGATCAAAACAGCAGGTATTGGCACAAAAACAGAGAAGTAGATGTCTGGAACAGAATAGAGAACCAAGAGGTGAATCTAGCTACTTACCGTTATTTAATCTTTGACAAGCCAATTAAAAACTTTCAGTGGGGAAAAGATTCCCTATTTTACAAATGGAGCTGGGTGAACTGGCTGGCAACCTGTAAAAGACTGAAACTGGACCCACACCTTTCACCATTAACTAAGATAGACTCTTACTGGATAAAAGGTTTAAACTTAAGACATGAAACTATAAAAATACTTGAAGAAAGTGCAGGTAAAACTCTTGCAGGAATCGGCCTGGGTGAATGTTTTATGAGGAGGACTCCCCAGGCAATTGAAGCAGTATCAAAAATACACTACTGGGACCTGATCAAACTAAAAGGCTTCTGCACAGCCAAGAACATAGTAAGTAAAGCAAGCAGACAGCCCTCAGAATGGGAGAAAATATTTGCAGGTATACCTCCGATAAAGGTCTAATAACCAGAATCCACAGAGAACTCAAACGTATTAGCAAGAAAAGAACCCATGATCCCATCTCAGGGTGGGCAAGGGACTTCAAGAGAAACTTCTCTAAAAAAGGGCAGCGCCTGTGGCTCAAAGGGGTGGGGCGCTGACCCCATATGCTGGAGGTGGCGGGTTCAAACCCAGCCCCAGCCAAAAAAAAAAAAAAACTGCAAAAAAAAAAGAAGAAAATGCACAATTTACAAACACATGAAAAAAAGCTCATCATCCTTAATTATCAGAGAAATGCAAATCAAAACTACTTTGAGATATCACCTAACCCCAGTAAGTGTAGCCCACATAACAAAATCCCCAAACCAGAGAAGTTGGTGTGGATGTGGAGAAAAGGGCACACTTTTACACTCTGTGGGAATGCACACTAATATGTTCCTTCTGGAAGGATGTTTGGAGAATACTTAGAGACCTAAAAATAGACCTGCCATTTGATCCTGTAATTCCTTTACTAGGTTTATACCCAGAAGACCAAAAGTCACAATATAACAAAGACATCTGTCCCAGAATGTTCATTGCAACCCAATTCATAATTGCTAAGTCATGGAAGAAGCCCAAGTGCCCATCCACCCACAAATGGTCTAGCAAACTGTGGTACCTGTATACCACAGAATATTATGCAGCCTTAAAGAAAGATGGAGACTTTACCTCTTTCATGTTTACATGGATGGAGCTGGAACATATTCTTCTTAGCAAAGTATCTCAGGAATGTAAGAAAAAGTATCCAAAAGAATCCCTACTATGAAGCTAAATTATAGCTTTCACATGAAGGCTATAACCCAACTACAGCACAAGACTATGGGGAAAGGGCCAAGGAAGGGGAAGGGAGGGGGGAGGTTAAGGTGAAGAGAGGGGAGCGGGTGGAGCCACACCTAGGGTCCATCTTAAAATGGGTACAGGCAAAACGTACTAAAGGCAGAATACAAATGTCTACATGCAATAACTAAGAAAATGCCATGAAGGCTACGTTGAACATTTTGATGAGAATATTTCAGATTGTATATGAAACCAGAAATTGTACCCCTTTATTTCACTAATGTACACAGCTATGATTTAACAATAAAAAAATAAAATAAAAATAAAGAAAGAAATTCAACCTGTGCCAACTTCTGCCTGGACCACCTCAGAGCCACCACCTACTTCAGGCCCCCCTAGTTGGGGGGGCCACATCTACTGCCTGAACTTACACATCACTCCATGGACAGGCCTCCACTCTCTGCCCCGTCCTACCAGGCCTTTCTCAGCCCACATCTCCAACTCCTTTCAAAGCCATCCTGCCTATTTAGATTAATTTTGGCTAAAACCTAAAGATAAAATAAGTGTAATTTAATTATACATTAATCTGTCTGTATTATATATTAATCACGTCTGTCTCTGCAGCTGTGAGTGTCCCAAGAGTAGGCAATGCTTCTTATTCGTCTTTGAACCTCCAAGCTTCTTAGTGCCCGAGACAATGAATGTAGGAAGGAAGGATTTGGTAGGGCAATAGCCTACTGTGATCTTCATCTCCATCCCTTTCCCTAAATAATTCTATGTTAAAATAGATTAAAAGTTTAGTCATCTTTCTTTCCAATCCTGGTCTCTCAGTGCCCTGGAACACATATGCAAAGGAACTTGGCTAAAGTACAGAACACTTGTATTATTTCCCCCGGGGTGCCCAAGGTGAGGCTGGGTGTGGAGTAGAACTAACAGGTAATTTCAGACAGAGACCTCAAAGCTGTCAGTCCCCAGCTATTAGTTTGCTCCTGAAAATCAGTCTCACAGAAAAAAGTCAGTGAAATTGGTTTTGTTTCCTTAATCGTGCTGCTAACTCAAAAGTGGGCATTAGCAAAAAAGAGTCTAATTATATTTTCAGTGAACTTTCCAAGACATGTTCAAACAGCTTGTATTATTAGGAAGGTAGATGGGTGGATGGATGAGAAGGGATTTATTAGAGGAATTGGCCCAGCAATTATGAAGGCTGTCTGGAAGCTGGAGACCCAGGGAAGCTGGTAGTGTGGTTTAGTCCAATTAGGAAACCTCAGTACCAGGGAAGCCGATGCTGTAATTTTCAGTCTGAAGACAAAGACCTGAGAACCCAGGAGGCTTCTATTGTGGGATCCAAAAGCTGGAGAGCCTGGAGTTCTGATTGCTGTCTAAGGGAAGGAGAAGAGCACCCCAGCTCCAGGGGAGAAAGAGATGACATCAGCTTATTTTCTGCCCATTTGTTCTATGCTGGCCTCTAGTTCATGGATGGTGCCCACTCACATAGAGGGCAAATTTTCCCCATTCAGTCCATTGACTCACACACCAATCTCCTCTGGAAACAACTTCACAGACGCACTCAGAAGTAATGCTTTCCCTGCTTGCTAGGTATTCCTTAATTCAATCAAACTGACATCTAAAATTAATCATCACTCAGCCCAATTTGCCTTCTCTCTTTGCAATAACATTGTATACAAAAATAGTATTTATGGACTGTAATGCTCTGTAAAAATGTTAGCTAATTAAGTTTCTTTTGCATCATAGGCAAAACTAGAATCAATATGCAGTATAGAATACAGTAGAACCAGGAACTGAAACAGTCAATTAGGGAACTTAAAGATGCAATGGAAAGTATCAGCAACGGGTTAGACCATGCAGAAGAAAGAATTTCAGAGGTAGAAGACAAAGTTCTTGAGATAACTCAGATAGTAAAAGAGGCAGAAAAGAAGAGATAGAAAGCAGAACGTTCCCTGTCAGAATTATGGGACGTTATGAAGCGTTCCAACATACGAGTTATAGGAATTCCAGAAGGGGAAGAAGAATGCCCCAGAGGAATGGAAGCCATACTAGAGAATATTATAAAAGAAAATTTCCCAAATATCACCAAAGATTCTGACACAATGCTTTCAGAGGGCTATCGGACCCCAGGTCGCCTCAACTCTAACTGAGCTTCTCCAAGACACATTGTGATCAACCTG
This sequence comes from Nycticebus coucang, assembly GCF_027406575.1. Taxonomy (NCBI): domain Eukaryota; kingdom Metazoa; phylum Chordata; class Mammalia; order Primates; family Lorisidae; genus Nycticebus; species Nycticebus coucang. The sequence goes on along the minus strand of NC_069783.1, from coordinate 69,092,961 downwards.
TCCAAAGTCAAGACAAAAGAAAAGATTCTGCAAGCTGCCAGAAGTAAGCGCCAGTTGACCTACAGGGGCAAATCCATCAGAGTGACCGCAGACTTCTCTAATGAAACTTTCCAAGCAAGAAGACAATGGTCATCTACCTTTAATCTACTTAAACAGAACAATTTCCAGCCCAGAATTCTGTACCCTGCTAAGCTAAGCTTAAAAATTGATGGAGAAATCAAATCATTTACGGATATACAAACATTGAGGAAATTTGCCACAACAAGACCACCCCTACAGGAAATACTTCAACCTGTTCTGCACACTGACCACCACAATGGATCAGCAGCAAAGTAAGAACTCAGAAATTAAAGGACAGAACCTAACCTCCACACTGATGCAAAAGATAAAACTAAGCAATGGACTCTCACAAAATAAGACGAATAGAATACTACCACACTTATCAATTATCTCAATAAATGTTAATGGCTTGAATTCCCCACTGAAGAGACATAGATTGGCTGACTGGATTAAAAAACACAAGCCATCCATTTGCTGTCTGCAAGAAACACACCTGGCTTCAAAAGACAAATTAAAGCTCTGAGTCAAGGGTTGGAAGACAATTTTTCAGGCAAATGGAATTCAGAAGAAAAGAGGAGTTGCAATCTTATTTTCAAATACACGTGGATTTAAAGCAACTAAAGTCAAAAAAGACAAAAGATGGTCACTTTATATTGGTCAAGGGAAAAATACAACAAGAAGACATTTCAATTCTAAATATCTATGCACCCAATTTAAATGCTCCCAGATTCTTGAAACAGACCTTACTCAGTCTGAGCAATATGATATCTGATAATACCATAATAACAGGGGACCTTAACACTCCTCTTACAGAGCTGGACAGATCCTCTAAACAGAAATTAAACAAGGATCTAAGAGATTTAAATGAGACCCTAGAACAACTGTGCTTGATAGACGCATATAGAACACTCCATCCCAAAGATAAAGAGTATACATTCTTCTCATCACCCCATGGAACATTCTCCAAAATTGATCATATCCTGGGACACAAAACAAATATCAACAGAATCAAAAGAATTGAAATTTTACCTTGTATCTTCTCAGACCATAAGGCACTAAAGGTGGAACTCAACTCTAACAAAAATGCTCGACCCTACACAAGGCATGGAAATTAAACAATCTTCTGTTGAATAACAGATGGGTGAAGGAAGAAATAAAACAGGAAATCATTAACTTCCTTGAGCATAACAACAATGAAGACACAAGCTACCAAAACCTGTGGGATACTGCAAAAGCAGTTTTGAGAGGAAAATTCATCGCTTTAGATGCCTACATTCGAAAAACAGAAAGAGAGCACATCAATAATCTCACAAGAGATCTTATGGAATTGGAAAAAGAAGAACAATCTAAGCCTAAACTCAGTAGAAGAAAAGAAATATCCAAAATCAAATCAGAGATCAATGAAATTGAAAACAAAAGAATCATTCAGAAAATTAATGAAACAAGGAGTTGGTTTTTTGAAAAAATAAATAAAATAGATAAACCATTGGCCAGACTAACGAGGAATAGAAAAGTAAAATCTCTAGTAACCTCAATCAGAAATGATAAAGGGGAAATAACAACTGATCCCACAGAGATACAAGAGATCATCTCTGAATACTACCAGAAACTCTATGCCCAGAAATTTGACAATGTGAAGGAAATGGATCAATATTTGGAATCACACCCTCTCCCTAGACTCAGCCAGGAAGAAATAGAGCTCCTGAACAGACCAATTTCAAGCACTGAGATCAAAGAAACAATAAAAAAGCTTCCAACCAAAAAATGCCCTGGTCCAGATGGCTTCACTCCAGAATTCTATCAAACCTTCAAGGAAGAGCTTATTCCTGTACTGCAGAAATTATTCCAAAAAATTGAGGAAGAAGGAATCTTCCCCAACACATTCTATGAAGCAAACATCACCCTGATACCAAAACCAGGAAAAGACCAAAACAAAAAGGAGAATTTCAGACCAATATCACTCATGAACATAGACGGGAAAATTCTCAACAAAATCCTAGCCAATAGATTACAGCTTATCATCAAAAAAGTCATTCATCATGATCAATAGGCTTCATCCCAGGGATGCAAGGCTGGTTTAACATACGCAAGTCCATAAACGTTATCCACCATATTAACAGAGGCAAAAATAAAGATCACATGATCCTCTCAATAGATGCAGAAAAAGCATTTGATAAAATCCAGCATCCTTTTCTAATTAGAACACTGAAGAGTATAGGCATAGGTGGCACATTTCTAAAACTGATGGAAGCTATCTATGACAAACCCACAGCCAATATTTTACTGAATGGAGTAAAACTGAAAGCTTTTCCTCTTAGAACTGGAACCAGACAAGGTTGTCCTCTGTCACCTTTACTATTCAACGTAGTGCTGGAAGTTCTAGCCAATACAATTAGGCAAGACAAGGAAATAAAGGGAATCCACATGGGAGCAGAGGAGGTCAAACTCTCCCTCTTTGCTGACGACATGATCTTATACTTAGAGAACCCCAAAGACTCAACCACAAGACTCCTAGAAGTCATCAAAAAATACAGTAATGTTTCAGGATATAAAATCAATGTCCACAAGTCGGTAGCCTTTGTGTACACCAATAACAGTCAAGATGAAAAGCTAATAAAGCTAATTAAGGACACAACTCCCTTCACCATAGTTTCAAAGAAAATGAAATACCTAGGAATATACCTAACGAAGGAGGTGAAGGACCTCTATAAAGAAAACTATGAAATCCTCAGAAAGGAAATAGCAGAGGATATTAACAAATGGAAGAACATACCATGCTCATGGATGGGAAGAATCAACATTGTTAAAATGTCTATACTTCCCAAAGCAATCTACCTATTCAATGCCATTCCCATCAAAATACCAACATCATACTTTCAAGATTTGGAAAAAATGATTCTGCATTTTGTATGGAACCAGAAAAAACCCTGTATAGCTAAGGCAGTTCTCTGTAACAAAAATAAAGCTGGGGGCATCAGCATACCAGATTTTAGTCTATACTACAAAGCCATAGTGCTCAAGACAGCATGGTACTGGCACAAAAACAGAGACATAGACACTTGGAATCGAATTGAAAACCAAGAAATGAAACTAACATCTTACAACCACCTAATCTTTGATAAACCAAACAAGAACATACCTTGGGGGAAAGACTCCCTATTCAATAAATGGTGTTGGGAGAACTGGATGTCTACATGTAAAAAACTGAAACTGGACCCACACCTTTCCCCACTCACAAAAATTGATTCAAGATGGATAAAGGACTTAAATTTAAGGCATAAAACAATAAAAATCCTCAAAGAAAGCATAGGAAAAACACTGGAAGATATTGGCCTGGGGAAAGACTTCATGAAGAAGACTGCCATGGCAATTGCAACAACAACAAAAATAAACAAATAGGACTTCATTAAACTGAAAAGCTTCTGTACAGCTAAGGAGACAATAACCAAAGCAAAGAGACAACCTACACAATGGGAAAGGATATTTGCATATTTTCAATCAGACAAAAGTTTGATAACTAGGATCTATAGAAAACTCAAATTAATCCACATGAAAAAAGCCAACAATCCCATATATCAATGGGCAAGAGACATGAATAGAACTTTCTCTAAAGACGATAGACGAATGGCTAACAAACACATGAAAAAATGTTCATCATCTCTATATATTAGAGAAATGCAAATCAAAACAACCCTGAAGTATCATCTAACCCCAGTGAGAATGGCCCACATCACAAAATCTTAAAACTGCAGATGCTGCCGTGGATGTGGAGAGAAGGGAACACTTTTACACTGCTGGTGGGACTGCAAACTAGTACAACCTTTCTGGAAGGAAGTATGGAGAAACCTCAAAGCACTCAAGCTAGACCTCCCATTTGATCCTGCAATCCCATTACTGGGCATCTACCCAGAAGGAAAGAAATCCTTTTATCACAAGGACACTTGTACTAGACTGTTTATTGCAGCTCAATTTACAATCGCCAAAATGTGGAAACAGCCTAAATGCCCACCAACCCAGGAATGGATTAACAAGCTGTGGTATATGTATACCATGGAATACTATTCAGCCATTAAAAAAAATGGAGACTTTACATCCTTCGTATTAACCTGGATGGACGTGGAAGACATTATTCTTAGTAAAGCATCACAAGAATGGAGAAGCATGAATCCTATGTACTCAATTTTGATATGAGGACAATTAATGACAATTATGGTTATGGGGGGGGAAACAGAAAGAGGGAGGGAGGGGGGTGGGGCCTTGGTGTGTGTCACACTTTATGGGGGCAAGACATGATTGCAAGAGGGACTTTACCTAACAATTGCAATCAGTGTAACCTGGCTTATTGTACCCTCAATGAATCCCCAACAATAAAAAAAAAGAATACAGTAGAACCTCCATAGTTGACCACCTCCCTACCATGACCACCTCCTTACATTGACCTAATTTTCATAGACCAGATATGCACTGAAAGTAGTAAGGCCTAGTTCCTGGTGGTGACCACCTCCATATGTTGGCCAGTTTGTTATAATCCCTTGGGTGGTCAACTTACAGAGGTTCTACTATAGTTAATAGCTTTGTCCATGATTGTGCCCCAAGAAAAAAAACTGACACATAATAGGTCTTTAGTAAATATTTGTTAAGTTTTGAAATTATTTCCAGGTGACCCAGACCTCTCCCAAGTACTGCCCACTGCAAGGCATCAGTGGAGCTGGTGGGGATGAAAGCTGGCTTGCTGCTGTGGAAAGAAGCATGAGAAGCAGCTTAATAGCCCCCGGAGGCTGGGGATCCCCACAGTAAACCAGTGGTGCTGGAGCCTAAGGGAGCTACAAGGAATCCAATGTGCAGTCCGATGAGAGCAGCCACCACCAGCAGGGTAGAACTGGATAGGAGAGGAAAGAGAAGAAATCGAGAACTTCTCGGTGGAGGTGCAGGGGTGTTCAGTGATCAGAAGAGGATGCAGCACAGACAGGGTGCAATGGGTTTTAGACTCTCCTTCTCAGTAGATTTGCTGGTCTCAGAACTTGATTTCCAGACACACACACACATACGTACATTCTCTGGCAGTGAAAGTCTGGAGCTTTCTCTCTCTGAGCAGAAAGCTCTGGTTTTAGTTAATACCTCATGCCAACCATAGAAATGTACCACCCAGGACAGGGAACACACTTTAATAGAGAGGAACTAGAAAGGGGCATGCTGCTGACCCCAGGCATGGATGAAGGACTGGGCTCCCCCAGCTGGGGCCCCAGCTCCCTGGATGTCAGCAAAGTGGTGGGTGCAGGGGTAAGCCAAAGCCATCACCCAAGTGCCTGATCAGGCCCCCCTCAGAGAAGGGGTTAGTGGGGCCCCAAGTGGACCTCTCTCCTCAGATGAGGATTATTAGTTTGGAAACACTGAGGGGGTTGTCCCACTCAAACTGCTGTTTAAGGCCTGGAATTCCACAGCATAAGTGGTCACTAACCTCATCTGCCATACCCACCCCCAATAATGTCAGCTTAAGGATTCATTCACTATTCATTCATTTATTTTGCTCAGTGCTTAACACACTCAGGTACTGTGATAAACTCTGGTGATGCAGTGGTGAAATAAAGAATATTCCCTTTTGTCCCAGAAGTCAGAATCTAGTAGAGATGATTTGATAGTTTTTAGACATTTCTGAGAGAGCCATCAGTCACATAGCCCAGGCTCAAGAGGACCATCCTGTCTTCTTTAGAATGAAGTTCACAGCTGGGGGTGGTGCCTGTGGCTCAGAGGGTAGGGCACCAGCCCCATATACTGAGGGTAGAGGGTTCAAACCCGGCCCCGGCCAAAATGCAACAAAAAAATAGCCGGGCATTGTGGTGGGCGCTTGTAGTCCCATCTAGTTGGGAGGCTGAGGCAAGAGAATCACCTAAGCCCAGGAGTTGGAGGTTGTTGTCAGCTGTGATGCCATGGCACTCTACCAAGGGCAATAAAGTGAGACTCTATCTCTTAAAAAAAAAAAGTTCACAGCTGGGCATGTTGTCTCACACCTATAATCTCAGCACTTTGGATGGCTGAGGCAGTGGATTGCTTGAGCTCAGGAGTTTGAGACCAACCTGAGCAAGAGCAAGACCCTGTCTCTACTGAAAATAGAAAAAAGTACCCAGGCACCTAGCTGAGGCAGGAGGATCCCTTGAACCCAACACTTTGAGGTTGGTGTGAGCTACAACACCAGGGCTGTCTACCGTTGGGTGACTGAGTGAGACTATGTCAAAAGAATAAAGTTCATTGGATTTTTCCCTTTACAAAAGCAAAGTGTGTTTATTGCATTTAAACAATACTAAAAAGTAGAGGAGAGAAAGTACATATTGTCAAACTGGAGGATTGCCAGCCACATCATATGTGTATCAAATTTTGGTTCATTTTTATTTACATAGCTGTGATCAAACTACATATACAAATGCAGTCTATGTTTCATTTAATATTATTATATCTTATAATTTGCATTTCCCTTGTTATCTTAAAATTTTAAGAGCATCACTTTAATGATACACAATGTGTCACAGAATAGACATGTTTTATTTAGCCATCTGTTGATATAGGACATTTTGTTAATTTCTATTTATCAGAGTTATATATAGTACATACAGAACATCTTTGTGCATAATCCTTATCCTGGATTTCCAGATTTTGGGTTTTGGGGTCAAAGGAAGAAGTAGAGAAAAGGGAACATTTGGGGGGAGCTCATGTTCATGTTATTCTTGCTTAAGCTGACATACTTTAGAATATGACATAACTCCTCAGATTTTAGAAGACCATACCCTTGGCATAGGCACATCCCACTGCCCAAGGAGTTTCAGGAGGAACTGCCCACCCACAGTTGATTGGATCAGATTGAACATATGACCCAAAAGCAGCAGTTTGTTGGCTGGCTAGAAGTCAGTCAGATTTTTATTCTCTCAAAAATTGAACCATGAGACCCAGAGACAATGGAAAGAGATGATGGCTACTTACGGAGAAAAGACATTAAATCAAAGTTAACATGGCTGGCCTGGGACACACAAGATATGTGAGCAAAAGAAGTTGGCCAGGAGGGAAAGGGAAAAAGGGGAAATGTGCCTAGAAAAGCAGAGAGGAGGAGAGAGAGAGAAAGCCGCCTTTGTTTCTGCCAGCATTCCAGCCAGCTGCATTTCCTGCCCTTGTGTTCTGAAAGAACCCCCTGCTTCCCCTCTCCCAAATGAACCCCACTTATCACTTGATCTAGCTTGAACAGGTCATTATTCTTTTCAACCAAAAGATCAACGACTAAACAAATGGAATGTCAGTACTTCTTAGAGTCCAAGAATATTAGAACTAGAAAGGGTCATTGCAGGCTAAAAAAAAAAATCCCTCCCTGCTCAGCAGCAGCTTTGAGAGCTGTGGGATTAGCCCAGCCCAGCTCCCCTCATCTGGCCACAGTGACAGGCTCTCCTATCTCCTAACAGTGATAGGTTCAGGAATAGGCGTTTAACCTAAGATGGTCCAATCAGAGCAAATAGTCCTCATCTGTGTGTTTGTGTCTGTTTCCTGTTTCCTGTTTAACAGGAAAAATGAGGAGGAGGAGAGAACCCCTTTTACTATTATCAAGGTAGTCATGTTTCTTAAGGGAAAATTTAAGTACAGGAAAGGATAAACAAACTTAAACAGCCTCACTAGTCATTAGGGAAATACCAAAGAAAATCAACAAGATATGACTTCTCATTCTTCAGATTGGCAATTTTTTTCCTTATGATCAAAGTTGTTGGAAGCAGATACTTTAGTAACATAACTGGGAATATCAATTATTAATTCACTATGGAGGGCAAATTGATGACATCTATCAAAAATTAAAATCTTAAAACCCAGTGATTCCTGCTGGTGGGAATGCAAGCTAATATGACCTTTTTGGAAAGAAGTTTGGAGAACACTCAAGGAACTAAAAGTAAACCTACCATTCAATCCTGCAATTCCTCTACTAGGTATATACCCAGATGATCAAAAATTATTTTACCACAAAGACATTTGCACCAGAATGTTTATTATAGCCCAATTCTTGATTGCCAAGGCATGGAAACAGCCCAAGTGCCCATCGACCCATGAATAGATTAACAAATTGTGGTATATGTTCACCATGGAATACTATGCAGTCATAAAAAAAGATGGAGACTTCACATCTTTTAGTTTACCTGGATGGAGCTGGAACATATTTGTCTTACTAAAGTATCTCAAGAATGGGGGGAAAAAATATCCAATGTACTCAATACTTCTATGAAATCAATATATAATCACCTACACACTCATATGAATAGCAAAACATAACTATAGTCCAGAAAGTAGAAGGGAAGAGGAGAGAGATGGGAGGGGAGAGGGGATATGGGAGGAAGGAGGGTATTTGGGGGGACCTCACCTAATGTGCATGATGCAATGGTACATTTCAAAACTATTAAGCAATGAGTATAATTGTGATACATTGTTACTTAGTTCAATGTAAGCATTTCACATTGTATATCAAAGCAGTACACTGAACCCCAGTACAATGAACATTTATGCATCAATGTACAAAGTTATGATTTAATAAAAAGAAAAAACTCAGGCGGCACCTGTGGCTCAGTGAATAGGGCACCGGCCCCACATACCAAGGGTGGTGGGTTCAAACCCGGCCCCAGGCAAACTGCAACAAAAAATAGCCAGGTGTTCTGGTGGGTGCCTGTAGTCCTAGCTACTTGGGAGGCTGAGGCAAGAGAATTGCCTAAACCCAAGAGCTGGAGGTTGCTGTGAGCTATGATGCCACAACACTTTACTGAGGGTGATAAAGTGAGACTCTGTCTCTAAAAAAAAAAAAAAAAAAGCAGTGATTCTTCCATGTCTGCCTTGGGGAAACTCTTGCACATTTGCCCAAGGTGTTCAAAGGTATGCACTGAAGCCTATTTCCAATAGGCTGAAATTAGAAACAACCTAAATGTCCATGAGAAAAGGAATAACCATATGTGCGTGTTATCTATGAGCGTGTGTGTGTGTGTGTGTGTGGCCACAGTATGGACTACCATGCTGTAGTTAAAAGAATGAAGTAAATCAAAATGTCACAACATCCCACAAGGCATGTTGAGTGAAAAATGCAAGTTGCAGGAAGAAATACACAGGTCCATGTCATTTGTGTTTTTTTGAAAGCCACACACACAATCTGATTCTCATCCATAGGTTTCTATATCTCCCTGCAAATGCATGGTCAAGAGGACAGCTTACTCTTACCATAAAATAGTAATTTTCTACAAGAAGAATGTAATAACAGATTAATTGTATAATTTTACATTAATAAAATAAAAGTTTTAAAAACAAGTGTGCACATAGATACACACAAAAGAAAATTTAGAACACACACAGATAATAAAAAGTAAATAAAATAGCCTCTAATCCCACCTCTATAGCCTCCCCTCTTGATTTCTCTATTGCAGTTACTTTGGAAAGGGTGAGGGGTCTGCTCAGCCCTCTTCAAGCGCTCCCATCAGGCCATGAGCGCTTTTGTGCTCACAGAGGAGCCTGGCACCCCTCAATCCAGCAGAACTCCTAATCCAAACAGCACCTTGACTCTGCAAAGGTCATGGTGCCCACAACACCCTTTGAGATTTAAAATACAAAACATTAAACATGAATTTTCCCATGACTGCTCCAGTGCTTTTTTCAAAGCAGTGAAGAGCAAAATCTTCCCAAACACATGCTCCCCTTTCCCTTTCTTTGTTTGGGTATTTGTTTTGTTTTATTTCGCTTTGTTTTGTTGGGGGGGGGGGTTGTTTCCCTGTTTCTCCAGCCCTAAACCCACAGAGTCCTGCACTGCTCTTTCTGTTTGCAAAGACACAGCCAATTTGCCTGCCCCACCCCACCCCACCCCACATCTATTCCTCCTGCCTCAGTCTTGCCATTGTGTCTAGTGCAACTGCGGAGCAAGGAATTCTTAGCAGATGATGGTGTTGCCCTGTCTCGAAGGTTCTGAGCCAACCCCAGTTATGCCTGGCATCCGGGAGTCAGCATTTTGTAGGCTTCTGTGACATTTGAAAGCTTACATCCCACTTCTTTCAGCATTTGGAGAAGAAAAGGAAGGACAGAGAGCTGCTCTTGTCACCACCAATGAGCTCATCCCTTCTCTGAGAGGCAATAAGAAAGCTAAATTTCACCCTATGAATCAGGAAGCCTGAACTCATGGAAAAGCACACATTCCCCAGCTGCCTGCCCCACTGGCTGACCTTTCCATAAAAAGGAAAACTAGACTGAGGCCTCCTTCCTAGAATGAAATAACTGATTAAACAAGGAAAGACATTTTTTACTGAAACAAATCTTTCATGTCATCCACCTGAATCTTTTGATTTCTACATGCCTTCCAAAATCACATTTTCTTTTTCAGTCCTCTTGCAGAGAAAGTCACACATTCTGGGAGCCCTTCCCAACTTCAACACTTGGGGTAGCGTAACCCTGAGCAAGTCACTTAACCATTCTGGGTTTCCCTGTCTTTTTACATTATTGAAAAGGTTCATGCAATGCCCCCTCCTCATTACTCACTGTCTCAGAATACTGGCTGCCCAATTGGTAGATAAATGAGGACATGGTATTCAGTGTACCCCTCCTTGGCTGTGCTGTTCTTGGGAGGCCAAGTCCAGGAAGGTGGTAATACAATGTAAGGTCAACTCCAGAGAGTTAGATTGCCTGTATTTAAACATTCTCTCCACCACCTACTGGCGGCAGAACCATGAACAAGTTTTCAACTTCTCCAAACCTTAGTTTCTTCAAATTAAAAGTGGGAAGGCGGTGGGCGGCGCCTGTGGCTCAGTGAGTAGGGCGCCGGCCCCATATGCCGAGGGTGGCGGGTTCAAACCCAGCCCTGGCCAAACTGCAACAAAAAAATAACCGGGCGTTGTGGCGGGCGCCTGTAGTCCCAGCTGCTCGGGAGGCTGAGGCAAGAGAATCACGTAAGCCCAAGAGTTAGAGGTTGCTGTGAGCTGTGTGACGCCACGGCACTCTACCTGAGGGCGGTAGAGTGAGACTCTGTCTCTACAAAAAAAAAAAAAAAATACAAAAAAAAAAGTGGGAAGGCGGAGATAATAATGTTGGGCTGTTGTGATGAGTAAAGAAAATGTGGCATGTGAGGCACTTAGCACAGTATTTCTTTTTTTTTTTTTTTTTTTTTATTGTTGGGGATTCATTGAGGATACAATAAGCCAGGTAACACTGATTGCAATTGTTAGGTAAAGTCCCTCTTGCAATCATGTCTTGCCCCCATAAAGTGTGACACACACCAAGGCCCCACCCACCTCCCTCCGTCCCTCTCTCTGCTTCCCCCCCATAACCTTAATTGTCATTAATTGTCCTCATATCAAAATTGAGTACATAGGATTCATGCTTCTCCATTCTTGTGATGCTTTACTAAGAATAATGTCTTCAACTTCCATCCAGGTTAATATGAAGGATGTAAAGTCTCCATTTTTTTTAATGGCTGAATAGTATTCCATGGTATACATATACCACAGCTTGTTAATCCATTCCTGGGTTGGTGGGCATTTAGGCTGTTTCCACATTTTGGTGATTGTAAATTGAGCTGCAATAAACAGTCTAGTACAAGTGTCCTTAGGACAAAAGGATTTTTTTCCTTCTGAGTAGATGCCCAGTAATGGGATTGCAGGATCAAATGGGAGGTCTAGCTTGAGTGCTTTGAGGTTTCTCCATACTTCCTTCCAGAAAGGTTGTACTAGTTTGCAGTCCCACCAGCAGTGTAAAAGTGTTCCCTTCTCTCCACATCCACACCAGCATCTGCAGTTTTGAGATTTTGTGATGTGGGCCATTCTCACTGGGGTTAGAGGATACTTCAGGGTTGTTTTGATTTGCATTTCTCTAATATATAGAGATGATGAACATTTTTTCATGTGTTTGTTAGCCATTTGTCTGTCATCTTTAGAGAAGGTTCTATTCATGTCTCTTGCCCATTGATATATGGGATTGTTGGCTTTTTTCATGTGGATTAATTTGAGTTCTCTATACATCCTAGTTATCAAGCTTTTGTCTGATTGAAAATATGCAAATATCCTTTCCCATTGTGTAGGTGTCTCTTTGCTTTGGTTATTGTCTCCTTAGCTGTACAGTAGCTTTTCACATTAATGAAGTCCCATTTGTTTATTTTTGTTGTTGTTGCAATTGCCATGGCAGTCTTCTTCATGAAGTCTTTCCCCAGGCCAATATCCTCCAGTGTTTTTCCTATGCTTTCTTTGAGGATTTTTATTGTTTTATGCCTTAAATTTAAGTCCTTTATCCATTTGAATCAATTTTTGTGAGTGGGGAAAGGTGTGGGTCCAGTTTCAGTCTTTTACATGTAGACATCCAGTTCTCCCAACACCATTTATTGAATGGGGATTCTTTCCCCCAAGGTATGTTCTTGTTTGGTTTATCGAAGATTAGGTGGTTGTAAGATGTTAGTTTCATTTCTTGGTTTTCAATTCGATTCCAAGTGTCTATGTCTCTGTTTTTGTGCCAGTACCATGCTGTCTTGAGCACTATGGCTTTGTAGTACAGACTAAAATCTGGTATGCTGATGCCCCAAGCTTTATTTTTATTCCTAAGACCTGCCTTAGCTATACGGGGTTTTTTCCAGTTCCATAAAAAACGCAGAATCATTTTTTCCAAATCTTGAAAGTATGATGTTGGTATTTTGATAGGAATGGCATTGAATAGGTAGATTGCTTTGGGAAGTATAGACATTTTAACAATGTTGATTCTTCCCATCCATGAGCATGGTATGTTCTTCCATTTGTTAATATCCTCTGCTATTTCCTTTCTGAGGATTTCATAGTTTTCTTTATAGAGGTCCTTCACCTCCTTCGTTAGGTATATTCCTAGGTATTTCATTTTCTTTGAAACTACGGTGAAGGGAGTTGTGTCCTTAATTAGCTTCTCATCTTGACTGTTATTGGTGTACACAAAGGCTACTGACTTGTGGACATTGATTTTATATCCTGAAACATTACTGTATTTTTTGATGACTTCTAGGAGTCTTGGGGTTGAGTCTTTGGGGTTCTCTAAGTATAAGATCATGTCGTCAGCAAAGAGGGAGAGTTTGACCTCCTCTGCTCCCATGTGGATTCCCTTTATTTCCTTGTCTTGCCTAATTGTATTGGCTAGAACTTCCAGCACTACATTGAATAGTAAAGGTGACAGAGGACAACCTTGTCTGGTTCCAGTTCTAAGAGGAAAAGCTTTCAGTTTTACTCCATTCAGTAAAATATTGGCTGTGGGTTTGTCATAGATAGCTTCAATCAGTTTTAGAAATGTGCCACCTATGCCTATACTCTTCAGTGTTCTAATTAGAAAAGGATGCTGGATTTTATCAAATGCTTTTTCTGCATCTATTGAGAGGATCATGTGATCTTTATTTTTGCCTCTGTTAATATGGTGGATAACGTTCATAGACTTGCGTATGTTAAACCAGCCTTGCATCTCTGGGATGAAGCCTACTTGATCATGATGAATGACTTTTTTGATAAGCTGTAATCTATTGGCTAGGATTTTGTTGAGAATTTTTGCATGTGTATTCATGAGTGAGATTGGTCTGAAATTCTCCTTTTTGTTTGGGTCTTTTCCTGGTTTTGGTATCGGGGTGATGTTTGCTTCATAGAATGTGTTGGGGAAGATTCCTTCTTCCTCAATTTTTTGGAATAATTTCTGCAGTGCAGGAATAAGCTCTTCCTTGAAGGTTTGATAGAATTCTGGAGTGAAGCCATCTGGACCAGGGCATTTTTTGGTTGGAAGATTTTTTATTGTTTCTTTGATCTCAGTGCTTGAAATTGGTCTGTTCAGGAGCTCTATTTCTTCCTGGCTGAGTCTAGGGAGAGGGTGTGATTCCAAATATTGATCCATTTCTTTCACATTGTCAAATTTCTGGCCATAGAGTTTCTGGTAGTATTCAGAGATGATCTCTTGTATCTCTGTGGAATCAGTTGTTATTTCCCCTTTATCATTTCTGATTGAGGTTACTAGAGATTTTACTTTTCTATTCCTCGTTAGTCTGGCCAATGGGTTATCTATTTTATTTATTTTTTCAAAAAACCAACTCCTTGTTTCATTAATTTTCTGAATGATTCTTTTGTTTTCAATTTCATTGATCTCTGATTTGATTTTGGATATTTCTTTTCTTCTACTGAGTTTAGGCTTAGATTGTTCTTCTTTTTCCAATTCCATAAGATCTCTTGTGAGATTGTTGATGTGCTCTCTTTCTGTTTTTCGAATGTAGGCATCTAAAGCGATGAATTTTCCTCCCAAAACTGCTTTTGCGGTATCCCACAGGTTTTGGTAGCTTGTGTCTTCATTGTTGTTATGCTCAAGGAAGTTAATCATTTCCTGTTTTATTTCTTCCTGCACCCATCTGTTATTCAACAGAAGATTGTTTAATTTCCATGCCTTGTGTGGGGTCGAGCATTTTTGTTAGAGTTGAGTTCCACCTTTAGTGCCTTATGGTCTGAGAAGATACAAGGTAAAATTTCAATTCTTTTGATTCTGTTGATATTTGTTTTGTGTCCCAGGATATGATCAACTTTGGAGAATGTTCCATGGGGTGATGAGAAGAATGTATACTCTTTATCTTTGGGATGGAGTGTTCTATATGCGTCTATCAAGCACAGTTGTTCTAGGGTCTCATTTAAATCTCTTAGATCCTTGTTTAATTTCTGTTTAGAGGATCTGTCCAGCTCTGTAAGAGGAGTGTTAAAGTCCCCTGTTATTATGGTATTATCAGGTATCATATTGCTAAGACTGAGTAAGGTCAGTTTCAAGAATCTGGGAGCATTTAAATTGGGTGCATAAATATTTAGAATTGAAATGTCTTCTTGTTGTATTTTTCCCTTGACCAATATAAAGTGACCATCTTTGTCTTTTTTGACTGTAGTTGCTTTAAATCCACGTGTATTTGAAAATAAGATTGCAACTCCTCTTTTCTTCTGAATTCCATTTGCCTGAAAAACTGTCTTCCAACCCTTGACTCGGAGCTTTAATTTGTCTTTTGAAGCCAGGTGTGTTTCTTGCAGACAGCAAATGGATGGCTTGTGTTTTTTAATCCAGTCAACCAATCTATGTCTCTTCAGTGGGGAATTCAAGCCATTAACATTTATTGAGATAATTGATAAGTGTGGTAGTATTCTATTCGTCTTATTTTGTGAGAGTCCATTGCTTAGTTTTATCTTTTGCATCAGTGTGGAGGTTAGGTTCTGTCCTTTAATTTCTGAGTTCTTACTTTGCTGCTGATCCATTGTGGTGGTCAGTGTGCAGAACAGGTTGAAGTATTTCCTGTAGAGCTGGTCTTGTTGTGGCGAATTTCCTCAATGTTTGTATATCCGTAAATGATTTGATTTCTCCATCAATTTTGAAGCTTAGCTTAGCAGGGTACAGAATTCTGGGCTGGAAATTGTTCTGTTTAAGTAGATTAAAGGTAGATGACCATTGTCTTCTTGCTTGAAAAGTTTCATTAGAGAAGTCTGCGGTGAATCTGATGGATTTGCCCCTGTAGGTCAACTGGCGCTTACTCCTGGCAGCTTGCAGAATCTTTTCTTTTGTCTTGACTTTGGACAGGTTCATCACAATGTGTCTTGGAGAAGCTCGGTTAGAGTTGAGGCGACCTGGGGTCCGATAGCCCTCTGAAAGCATTGTGTCAGAATCTTTGGTGATATCTGGGAAATTTTCTTTTATAATATTCTCTAGTATGGCTTCCATTCCTCTGGGGCATTCTTCTTCCCCTTCTGGAATTCCTATAACTCGTATGTTGGAATGCTTCATAAAGTCCCATAATTCTGACAGTGAACGTTCTGCTTTCTCTCTCTTCTTTTCTGCCTCTTTTACTATCTGAGTTATCTCAAGAACTTTGTCTTCTACCTCTGAAATTCTTTCTTCTGCATGGTCTAACCTGTTGCTGATACTTTCCATTGCATCTTTAAGTTCCCTAATTGACTGTTTCAGTTTCTTCAGGTCTGCTATATCCTTTTTATATTCTTCATATCGTTCATCTCTTATTTGATTCTGTTTTTGGATTTCCTTTTGGTTATTTTCTACTTTATTAGCAGTTTCCTTCATTGTTTCCATCATTTCTTTCATTGTTTTCAACATGTGTATTCTAAATTCCCTTTGTGTCATTCCTAACATTTCTTTATAGGTGGAATCATCTGCAGTAGCTACCTCATGGTCCCTTGGCAGGGTTGTTCTGGACTGGTTCTTCATGTTGCCTGGAGTTTTCTGCTGATTCTTCCTCATGAGTGATTTGTTTTATCTGTTTCCTTGCCCTAATTTTCCTTTCACTTCCTCTTGCTCTTTAAGTTCTCGTGCCTGTGGACTAAGAGTTACAGGACCAGAAGGGTGAAAAGGTTGAAGAGCAAAAAAGGGATGAAAGAAAGGAGGACCGAGTGTTAAGAAAAAAAAGAAAAATAGAGAAAGGAGAGGGGGTGGGTAAAAGGAATATTGACAAAAAGAAAACAGGCACAGAAAGAGAGACAGAGCAATATAGGTGTAAAGTAGGGTACTTTGACACAACCTTAAAAAAACCCACCTTCTGGGGGTGCCCAGTTGGGTGGTTCCCTTGAGGTCAGCAGCTCTTTGCTAACCTGATCAGATACAGTACCCCACCTCCACCAAGTAGAGAGGAAAGACAAAAATGCTATAAATCAAACCAAAACAAGCAAACAGAAAACTTTACGGGATAAATTTGGGTAAAAAAACAAATAATAGCGGTAGAAACACTAGCAAATATGAAGTTCTAGTTATTGAAAAAGGCAGCAATGGGAAATTATAATTAAACTAGAAAAATTGAGAAAGAAAAAGGATCTGTATGGAAAAGGTTGAAATTAAAAAACAAAACAACATCAACAACATCAAAATAAACAAAAAAACAACCAAACCAAAAAAAAAAAAAAAACACAACCAAAAACAAAGCAGTATATATATGTTATTGAATATTGTCTGGGCAACACGTGGTCTTCTGGGGTATGAGATGTTAATCACAGTTCTGATACAACTGGAGGCTGCTGATTTCTCAAATCCCAGCAGGTAAACACCCTAAATCTCTCTTCAGCCCACTTAAAAGGCACTTTGAACTTGTAAACTTGCTGAGCAGAAGCTTTCCCAGGAAAGTGCTTGTCACTGGAATCACTGCTGAAGTGGCTATCCACTTACCCAGTGTGCCAAAACCGGTCTCACTCTGCCCCTGAGGGTTAGGGCTGCAAGGCGGCTCAGACCCCACCCTTAGGCTACTTGGTCGCTGGGTTACCAGCTCCCACCCGATTCTAGCTCTGCAACCCTGAGGGCGGAGCTTGCCGGGGCAGATCGCTCACAATGGCTCCCTGTGACCCACAGCCAAACACTATTAGCTCCGTCTGGCTCAGCGGCTCAGATTGGGTTGAAATTAAAAAACAAACTTTGGCCCTAGACAACGGCCAAAGTTCTCCGCACTCCTGCTCAGGCTCTCCCCAAGGCAGTTCAACTGAGTGCCAAGTCCAAAGACACCAAAACAGTCCACAGGTAAGGCCTTTCCGGTTTGCAGTCTCGCTGCCACTGAACTTATAGTTGCGGGCGGGTTTAGACAGATTGAACACACACGACCACTTGCCATTTTTCCACTGTTTTAGTTCTCCTCTTGAGGTCCAGAAGTCTCTCGCTGACTCCCTGTATCCTCACAGGGGTGATGATAGGCAGATCCCACCACTCTGAGATGCCTGGAGTCCTATCTCCCCAGACTCACGGTGCCCAGATGCAAGGAAGCTGTTACTCGGCCGCCATCTTGCTCCGCCTCTAGCACAGTACTTTTGATAAGATTTTTATTCTGATAAGATGTTAGCTATTCTTATTTTGGTAGTTATTATAGTAACACCGTGTGAGTACACTATCAGAGAACAGAATCTTTAGGTCCATCCATAATAAGATCACACATTCAGGCTCGGCACCCGTAGCTCAGTGAGTAGAGCACCGGCCACATACACCAAAAAAAGCTGGTGGGTTCGAGCCCAGCCCAGGCCTGCTAAAACAACAATAACAACTGCAACAACAACAAAAATAGCCAGGTGTTATGGCAGGCGGCTGTAGTCCCAGCTACTTGGGAGGCTGAAGCAAGAGAATCATTTAAGCCCAAGAGTTTGAGGTTGCTATGAGCTGTGACACCACAGCACTCTACTGAGGGCAAGATAGTGAAACTCTGTCTCCAAAAAGAAAAAAATTGGGGCGGCACCTGTGGCTCAAAGGGATAGCACACCAGCCCCATATGAGGTGGTGGGTTCAAACCCAGCCCTGGCCAAAAACTAAAAAAAAAAAAATTATCACACATTCCCTGGGGAAGTGTCAGATGGGGAAAGTTGTCAAAGTTGGTATAGCCAGCCATGAATTAATAAGGGATCTTTGAAATACAGGTGACAGATGTGCAACTCAAAACTAAGCTTAATGAAAAGGGATTTATTAGCTCTAGTGGCAGGGTTGGAAGTGGCCTTGAGCATGACAGGTTATTTGTAGTGAACTTTTAGGAAAGGCCGCAGTTCAAAAGGTGGCACGTGTTCCTCTTTGGCTAGCACCATAATTCGATGAATTGAAATAGCAGAGGATATTAAAGCACAATTGTCAGAGAGGATTAATGAGTCACCAAGTACACAATCCAGGTTGACGAGTTTTCCAATGTTGACAACAAGACAACAATGCTTATTTGTATGCAATATATTTTCAGGAGGATACGTTATGTGTACTTTTGTTGCCAACCAACACCACAGCTTCAGAACTCCTCCAGTCTTTGAATGTTTGCTGATCAGGAAAATTGGTCATTTGGTATCAGTATGTGCACTGAATGAGTGGCCGCCATGCTGGACAGCTTTCTGGTTTAACCACTTTTGTCAAGGAAGTCGCTTCCGGATGTGAGTCTACTCACTGTGTCATCCACAGAGAAAGCTGCCTAGCTGAATAAAGTCACTTGAACTAACAACCTTTTGCAGGATGTGATTAAAATTATCAGGCTAGGCACAGTGGCTCATGCCTATAAATCCTAGCACTCTGGGAGGCCGAGGCGGGTGGATTGCCTGAGCTCAGGAGTTCAAGACCAGCCTGAGCCAGAGCAAGACCTTGTCTCTAAAAAAAAGAAGCCAGGTGTTGTGGCAGGCACCCGTAGCCCCAGTTACTTGGGAGGCTGAGGCAAGAGAATAGCTTGAGCCAGTTAAGTTTGAGGTTGCTGTGAGCTGTTCTGCCACAGCACTCTACCGAGGCCAACAAAGTGAGACTCTGTCTCAAAATAAAATTAATTAATTAAATTAAAAATTATCAACCACATTAAAGTAGATGCCCTTCGTATTGGAATCTTAAACAAAAGTGTGAATTATTTTAGAAAGAACGTTCATGTTTGTAATTTTTTTCATCAAGACTATTTCTGGTAAGCAGAAGGCTTTTTAAAAACCTGATCTAGTTGGTAAAGGTGTTTTTGTTTTTGTTTTTGTTTTGGTAAAGGTTTTAACATTGCCAAACATAATGCTGTGGTAGCATTAAAAAAAAAAAAGGCTCAGCGCCTGTGGCTCCAGCAGCTAAGGCACCAGCCACATACACCTGAGTTGGCAGGTTCGAATCCAGCCTAGGCCTGCCAAACAACAATGATGGGTGCAACCAAAAAATAGCCAGGCACGTTGTGGTGGGCACATGTAGTCTCAGCTACTTGGGAGGTGGAGGCAAGAGAATTTCTTGAGCCCAGGAGTTGAAGGTTGCTGTGAGCTGTGAGCACTCTACCCAGGGCAAAAGCTTGAGGCTCTGTCTCAAAAAAAAAAAAAAAGTATTTGTGAACTCTTTGTTTGTTAGGGCTTTGTACATCTCTCTGCTATGGACGTACATAAAATTAATCGCAATTAAACTCAGCTCAACTGCTACACTCTGTTTAGCCAGTGGCTTGAGTTTTTAATCAAGCCAGATGTATGACTGATGTGCTGCAACTGTGTGAAATGGTTGAGTGCGGACTGGGTATATATGTATGTAAAAACTTCTGTCAGATGCTGCTGTTGCCACCGAACATTGAACTTGTTCTAGTAGATTTTAATCACAGTGGCTAGTTCTATGATACTGTCTGTATTGTACAGCTGATGACAGGAGTAAGACTTTTTATTTGTTAAATTTTATTGTTTTGGCCAGAGATAATTTCAGAATAAAATTTTAATATCCTACCTTAAAAAATTTTTAAAAATAAAGTAGATGCCTTTAACTCATGTCTGTTTGAACAGCTCTGCGAGGAGGTGGGTGCAGAGCACACACGTCTTCTCTTGTCCACAGAAGTAGGATGACTTTCTAAAAGTAGATGGCTGCCCAGAATTTGCGGGTTATGAGGGCCACTTCACAGATTTCTTTTAGAATAATAGTCCCCACTGGCAGCACATTTCAGTGACACAGGATAGGTCGCAAAACTTGCTTACTTGTGTGACATATTCAACCTGCTCAACAAACTCAATCTGTCACTTCCGGGGAGAATGACAACTGTATTCAAGCTGGCAGAGAAAGTGGCCACTTCAAAGCCAAACTGGAATTATGGGGGCAACAAGGGAACACTGGGATTTTTGGCATGTTTGAAACATTAGCGAGACTTTGAAAGAGAGAGCCAGGGCCTTCTTTCTCCCAGCTGGTGCATGATCAACTATCTCAGCTTTCTAAAGAGTTTGAACATTACTTCCCAACCACAAAAGACCCCCAAACTGAGAAGGAAAGAATCCGCAACCCATCTGTGAATAAGCCAGATGAATCGACTTTGTCTGTGATAGGGGAGGAGCAACTACTTGAGATCGCAAATGACAGTAGCCTTAAAAGTATGCTTGAGATGACTTCAAATCTCTATACGTTCTGGGTTAAAGTCAACAGAGAATATCCTGAGATTGCCACAAAGCACTGAAAAGCCCGCTTTCATCTCCAACATCCTCTCTTTGTGAGGCAGAGTGTTCTGCAGAGACAGCAACCAAAACAAGATTACGGAGTAGCCTGGATGTAAGCAACACACTTCGGGTGTCACTGTCTCCCCTCACTCCCGGATGGGACCGTCTAGTTGTAGGAAAACAACCTCAGGGATTCCACGGATCCTGCATTATGGTGAGTTGTTCAATTATTTCATTATATGATACATTACAAATGTAATAAAAATAGAAATAAAGTGTACAATAAATGTGATGTGCTTGAATCATCCTGAAACCATCCCCATCCTAGCATGTTAAGAATTAAAGGTAGGAGGATTGCTTAAGCCCAGGAGTTTGAAACTTGCCTGTGTAACATAGTAAAACCTCATCTTTACAAAAAAATTTTTATCATTAGCCAAATGTGGTGGCACCCACCTACAGTCCCAGCTAGAGGAGGCTGAGGCATCACTTGAGCCCAGAAGTTTGAGGCTGCAATGAGCTATGATGATACCACTGCACTCCAGCCTGGGAGACAGAGTAAGACCCTATCTAACAACAACAACAAAACTGGAAGGAATATTTATTGAACTTCTTGCTTAGCTAAAGAGGTTTCAGGAAAACTCAGAGATAGAAATTACAAACTTACGGGAACCTGGCCCAGAAGCATTCTGCCTCATTCTCCTTAAGGTCTTGATCTTGCATCTTTTTATCTTCCTTTGCTCTTCTTTGTTTTTCTCTTTTTTATCCTTCATTTGGAAAACTACTTGTTTTTTTAGGACACTATCAAAATTTGTTTTAAATGCTTCTTTGGGGAAGGGGACACCACACTTCTACTCAATGAAGAGAAATATTTTTACAGTGGCCTTTTATTTTTGACACCTATTAAGCCATGAATTCATTGGGAAAAGGTTCCCGCAATTTACGCGCGCACACACACACACACCATTCATCTGCTTCTCTTGTTTCTTCTATGTGCTATGCTGTACACCTGTTATGCCATGAATTCACAGGGAATAGGTTCGAGCATGTTGTGTTCCTGTTCCATTGGTTCTCTTGGTTAACCTGTATGCTACACTGTGCACCTATTATGCCATGAATTCGTAGGGAATAGTCTCCAGCACCTTATACCCCCGTTCATCTGGTTCTCCTGTGTGTTACACTGTATGGCTGTTAGTCCACGAATCCACAAAGAATGGGTTCTGCAAGCCAGGCTCCTTTCCATTGGTTCTCACAAGTACTCTTCGCTGGGTAGAGCAAACTAAGTTTCAGTTGAACCCAGGTACCTTTCTCTTTGGCTTCTGATCATATTTTTCTGAACATATTTTTGATCATATTTTTCTGATCATTTTCCTTCACGCATTTTAGGAAGCTGTCTCGGCCCTTAGTGTGCTTAATATGCTCAATACGAACATTAATCCTCTTGGGAAGAATCTTGCCCTTAACATGAAAACTGCTTTTGTTCTTTCTTTCTACTGGCTACATTCATATAAGACACCTAAGTCAGAACAGCCCTACTGAACCCTCCCCAAATTCCTGCCCCACAGAAAACATGAAAGATAATGAAAATATCACTGTTGCTTTAAGCCATTAAGTTTTGGAATGCTTTGTTGTGCAGCAATAGTTAACTAGGACAGTGGATCATGAAATCAACCTAGTGTATCACGACTTTAAATATTAAGCGTAACAGAATAGAATGGAAAATGTAATGAGAAAAGTATGATTGAAAAAATTTTGTCAAATGTGTACATTTGCTTGTGTATGCTAAATCAAGTAGTATATATTTCTGTGAGTCATGTAAATTTTTTTAGGTTTTAAGAAACTAAACTATTGTTGCAATTTCAAAAGCTACTAAAACCAGCTGCCACTGAGGCTGACATCATCTCAGTGAGTCAAGGAGGCTGGGAATCCTAGTACGTTGTAAGCAAGTTACAGGTGGGCCCATCTAGTTTTATCATCTAAACTGGGGGCACATATATCTTCTGCCTGGGACAGCAAGAAAAAAAAGGCACTTCCTAGAAAGCAGTGTCCGCCAGTGGGTCTTATGTGTTTCTACTATAATACCTGGTACACTGATTCTCTGAGTAAATACTCTGCTATATTAATGGAATTTCTGAAACAGTTTGAAGATAAATTTCTCCATAGAACTCCTGAATCAGAATCACCTGGGGGCTTATAAAAATGCAGATTCCTGGGTCACTTTTCAAGCTTACAGTATCAGCGGCCTGGGGCTCAAGACTCTGCATCCTAAATCAGCTCCCCAGGGGATCATAGGCACACTAACCTTTGAGATCTACTGAGTCACAGGGAGGACTGTCGGACTGTCAGAGTATTTGAAATTCAAATTCTCCTAGAAAATAAAGGTTAATTCTATCATGCAAAGACCTTTATGTCAGAGTACTGACAGGTCTCTATGACACCATGGATGTACCTGGAAATAGCCCTGATTATCAAGAAAGCTCATCCAGAGCACCTATAAATCAAGAATCAAGGCTGGAGGGTGGCACCTGTGGCTCAGTGGGTAGGGTGCTGGCCCCATATACGGAGGGTAGTGGGTTCAAACCCAGCCCCGGCCAAACTGCAACAAAAAAATAGCTGGGCGGGTGCCTGTAGTCCCAGCTACTCAGGAGGCCAAGGCAAGAGAATTGCCTAAGCCCAAGAGTTGGATGTTGCTGTGAACTGAGACACCACAGCACTCTACCGAGGGCGATAAAGCAAAACTCTGTCTCTAAAGAAAAAAAGAATGAAGGCTGGAAACACCTTCATTTGGGAAAAAGGAGATTATATTCTGAGAAGTTGTGTGTGTGTGTGTGTTTGTGTGTGTGCAAACATGCACTTGTGCATGTCTGTGTGTTTGCATATGTGTGTCAGTCTATGTGTGTCTCTGTGTGTGTCTGGGTATGGATGTGTGTTTGTATGTGTATGGATGTGTGTAGGAGTTCTGACAAGAGCCTTTAGACAAGGTATTTTGCGATAAGCTCCGGGAACATTCCTATATATTCAGGTTATTTAAGCTTTGCCATATCTGGGTGTTTTTCTCACCCACCCACTGCACATGCAGGTCCACACAAATACACATACCTGTAAATTTCTACCTCCTCTTTTTTCTTCTTTATTTCCCAGAATAACATCCATATTAGTATAGACTCACCAGCCTAAAAAGAACTTCAGAGATCCTAGAATTCGATGCTTTCTTAAAAAAATTTAATAATAACACCTTTTAAAAATCATCGTGACTTGACAAAATGCTGGGAGGCCCTTGGATTCAACTAAACAGCCAAAATGGTTTCATGGGAGAGTTAAGTGCTACCCAAGATGATCCAAAGCTTATTCATATGTTGTTTTATCTCATAATGAAGTAAAAAAAATCAGATAAATTAAATCATTCTTATGACATTAAGAACAAAAAGCACGAGTGGCGCCTGTGGCTCAGTGAGTGAGGCGCCGGCCCCATATACCGAGGGTGGCGGGTTCAAACCCAGCCCCGACAGAACTGCAACCAAAAAATAGCCGGGCATTGTGGCGGGTGCCTGTAGTCCCAGCTGCTCGGGAGGCTGAGGCAAGAGAATTGCAGAAGCCCAAGAGCTAGAGGTTGCTGTGAGTCCTGTGACATCATGGCACTCTACCGAAGGCAGTAAAGTGAGACTCTGTCCCTACAAAAAAAAAAAAAAAAAGAACAAAAAGCACAATCTATGACCAAAATGTGTAATAAGACAAGAGACCTAACACAGAATGGTATCAGTTGGTAGCCACCGTCCACATGTGCAGCACACACGCCTGGTGTTCCCAGCCTGGAGTCATCCCTTAAAGTGTCACTATTATTACATAATAATAACAATATATGTGTGTTTCTATTTTATTCCATGTGCTTAAATACATTTGAGGAAAAATATTGTCTGCATTCTTTTAAGAGTTTAGTTTTGGTTGGTTGTGGGATGTTTGCGATCATTTCACAAAAGAGAGACTTAGAAACACCATATGTCTGTGTGTCTGTGGATGTATGTATGTTACTTGACCTCATTTTTAGTAGGCAAAGCTGAGGCCAAGAAGGAGAAATAACCTGGCCAGGATCATAGATTATTTTTTGCTTCAGTCTTTCAGGAGGAAAAAGGACTTGGGGAAGATTCACAGGCACACTAACTACCTCCTGGTCTCTGATCCTGAGACTTTGCTGGGATTCAAAGGCAGAATCAGAAGAACTGGAATTCTTCTATTACCAGAATTTTCAAGATGACAAGTATTTAAAACAGAGATCTACTCCTTGGATCTTATTTAAATCTTTCATTATTTTCTTAATATGCATAACCATCCAGAGAACTTATAAGTAACTTTTTTTTTTTTTTTGTAGAGACAGGGTTTCACTTTATTGCCCTCAGTAGAGTGTCGTGGCGTCATACCGCTCACAGCAACCTCCAACTCCTGGGCTTAGGCGATTCTCCTGCCTCAGCCTCCCGAGTAGCTGGGACTACAGGCACCCGCCACAATGCCCGGCTATTTTTTTGTTGCAGTTTGGCTGGGGCCGGGTTTGAACCCGCCACCCTCGGCATATGAGGCCGGCGCCCTACTCACTGAGCCACAGGCACCGCCCTATAAGTAACTTTTAATCTAATTGGGTAGGTCTAATTTGTCTGAGTATGTCCTTAGTACCAGCGATAGACTTGGGGAGTGGATACACTGCCATTTACTGTGACAATGCTGGCAAAAATCCCAACAAAGTCAGATCCACTGTTCTGTTTGGCTCCACTGTTCACTTGGCACGGTTACACAGAGCCAATGGGATAACCAGCCAGCGCCAACCTGCCCTGATTTCCCTTGAGCTAACTCTGGGAAGCTGGTGAAAAACAGGCACCTGGTTATAATCTTACATACAGTGACCTCTACTGCCAGGACCTGGAGACACATGTGTCAATCACAGTGCCAACCTCAGGAGCGGCTCTGCCCCACCCCAGTTGGCATTGGTTGGTAAGTTCAGATTACAAGTGTGGACCAGGAAGTGACACTGCAGAGAAGCTTAGGAAGTGAAGAACAGCTACAAAGGCATTTCGGTGAGCACAGACACTCAGAGGGAACCACTACCCACACACACCCCAGCAGAAGGAGTAGGGCCAGACAGAGCAATCTAGAGCAGTTATTCTCAAACTTGAGGAATGCATAAATTTCTTTTGAGGGAAGGGAAAGTCCAGACCTGAGACTTTCCCACTAGCCAAAGCCCACAGATGAAGACATTCTCAACTTTGAAGTTAAAAACACCACTTTGGGGCATCACTTAATGCCAATGTGAGGGTAAACTCAGATACAAACAGGAACCCTGAAATCACATGAAACAATCTATTTCGTCATCTAGATAATCCAAAACATAGTTATATTAATTTTTTAGATGATCACAAAATAAAAATACAATATTTAAAATTTACATAGACTACACAAACTGGAAGAACACACCTGAGGCCTTCAGTGGTTCATGAACCCTAGCTGGACAACCATTAGATGGACTAAGTGTGGACTTGTACAGATGGCTGTGACCTGGAGAATCAAGGTGAGCGTGCTATGCTCAGAGAGCAGTTTGACTCAGGTAGAAAAAATATTCCTAAGAAATAGCAGATTTGGATTGACAAATAATGTAGAGGGTTGTTGGGCCTCACTTCTGGACACTGAGTCTTCTGACTTTTACCACACTTCCCATCCCGCTCCATCAGCCATGAGAGACAGGCAAAGCTAAGGGTGCATAAAGACCCTCCCACTTACATGTATTGAGAAGGTGGGGGTGGGGCAACCAGGGGCAGAAGAGCCCATCCTTGAATGAGCTGAGGAGGACGGTGCTCAAGGCTGGAATGGCCCTGAATAAAGGAGGGATGGGATGGGGTCACTGGGTTCAGGGACACAAACTCAGGACTTCCCAAGGTCACCATCCAAGTCACTATAGAGAAGCAGAAGATTAGTACCTCGGTGGTAACCAGACTACCCAGTCTGTGTTAGCCAGACTAACACAGCTGCTGTCTGGGGAAAGGCCAGTCACTGCAGTACAACCAGAGACTTCCAACTCAAAACTCAGATAAACTGCAGATAAAATCTGACTGTAGAAAATGAAAAGATTCCACAATCCCACATAGTGTGGAATCCAAAATCGGTCAAGAAAAGTGCAAGCAAAAATATGACTTAACCCATTATCGCTTAGTTTTTTTTAATCCTAAATAAAACGTCAATAAATTGAACTTAGTAGTATTTAAAAGAATTATATATAACAACCAAATATGATTTAACTGAAGAATGTAAAGATAGTTCTACCTTATAAATAATATTAATGTAATTTATTACATTAATAGATTAAGAAAGACAATCTCTATGAGCATCTTAATAGATACAAAAAAAGAATTTGACAAAATTCATTGCTCATTCTTGGGAAGGAGAAGGGGAACTGGTAGGAAACCACAAAAATACAAAAAAAAGAAAGAAAGAAAGAAAAGAAAACTTCCTGAACTGGATAGTTTACCATTAACCAAAGAAAACATTGTACTTGAACTGACAACTAGCAGCATTTACTAGAGCCAAAGAAAAGACAAGGATGTCCCTATTATTAATATCACAACATTGTGTGAGCGCCCTGACCAATCCATCAAGACCAAAAACAATGCACACAGGCTGGGCGTGGTGGTTCACACCTGTAATCCTAGCACTCTGAGAGGTCAAGGTGGGTATACTGCTTGAGCTCAAGTGTTGGAGACCAGCCTGAGCAAGAGCCAGACCCATTTCTACTACAAATAAAAAACTAGCCCAGCATTGGGGCAGCACTGTAGTCCAAGCTACCAGGAGGCTAAGGCAAGAGGATTGCTCAAGCCCAAAAGTCTAAAGGTGCTGTGAGCTATAATGACACCACAGCTCTCTACCCAGGGCAACAGAGTGAGGCTCTATCTCAAAAAAACAAACCAAAATACAAAAAAACAATGCACATGAAAAGAGACAGTCATGGCTCAGCACCGTAGCTCAGTGGTTAGGACACCAGAGGGTAGATTCTAACCTGGCCCAGGCCTGCTGAACAACAATGACAACTACAACAAAATAGCCAGGCTTTGTGGCAGGTGCCTGTAATTCCAGCCACTTGGGACGCTGAGGAAAGAGAATCACTTAAGCCCAAGAGTTTGAGACTGCTGTGAGCTGTGATGCCATAGCACTCTACCAAGGGCAACATAGTGAGACTCTGTCTCAAAAAAAAAAAAACAGAAAGAAAAAGAAAAGAGTAATTATTTTCATTATTTGCAGACAATCATCTATCAAGAATATCTAAGTAAAACAATTGGCAAACTAAAAAGGGAGTTTACCAAGGTAACCTAACACTAAATCACTAAGAGCAAATCTATAGAGTATCTATACACCAATAACAGGTTCTCCCCTAGAGCCTCCAAAAAAGATCATACTGCCCAGACCTATATCAGATTCTGATCTCCAAAACTGTAAGATAATAGGTTTGTGTTGTTTTAAATCACCAAGTTTTTGGTGGGGGGGCTCACACCTATAATCCTAGCACTCTGGGAGGCAGAGGTGGGTGGATTGCTTGAGCTCAGGAGTTCAAGACCAGCCTGAGCAAGAGCGAGACCCATCTCTAAAAATAGCCAGGCATTGTGGTGGGCACCTATAGTCCCAGCTACTCGGGAGGCTGAGGCAAGAAAATCATTTGAGCCCAAAAGTTTGAGGTTGCTGTGAACTATGATGCCATGGCACTCTACCAAGTATAACAAAGGAAAACTCTGTCTCAAAAAAAAAATGTTTTTTGTTGCAATATTTGTCACAACATATATTCAAAATTAATACAGGAAAGAGTTGATACCATAAAAATAACAATTATTCTTAAATTATCCATATAGTCAGCATAATTCAAATCAAAATCACAATTTTTTTATAAAGATCATAGACTGACTTTAGAACTCCACCTAGACGAGTAAATGTACAACAGCCATGGCCTTTTTTAAAGGGAGCCACCATGTGCATAGTCTCACCCTTCCCTCCCAACTTGAGTTTAATTGTGTTTTTTTCTTGTGTAGGTGTGTATTTGATCATCTGGATTCATATTAGTATTGAGTACATTGGATACCTACTTTTCCATTCTTGTGATACTTTACTAAGTAGAATGTTCTCCAACTCCATCCAGGTTAATATAAAAGATGTAAAGTCCATCTTTTTATGGCTGAATAGTGTCTATAGTGTGTGTGTGTGTGTGTGTATCACAGATTATTAATTCTTTTATAAGTTGATGGACATTTGAGTTGATTCCACATCTTGGTGATTATAAGTTGAGCTGCAATAAACATTTTCATGCATATGTCCTTATGGTAAAATGATTTTTTTTCTTCTGGATAGATACCTAGTAATGGGATTGTGGGAGCAAATGGAAGATCTACTTTGAGTTCTTTGAGGATTTTTTATATTTCTTTCCAAAGACACTGTATTAGTTTGCAATCCTGCCAGCAGCATAAAAGTGTTCCCTCTTCTCTACACCCTCACCAGCATCAGCAGCTTTGGGACTTTGTGATGAGGGCCATTCTCACTGGGGTTAGGTGATATCTCAAAGTGGTTTTGATTTGCATTTCTCTGATAATTAGAGACAATGAGCATTTTTTCATGTGTTTGTTAGCCATCCATCTGTCTTCTTCTGCCCAGGGATATATGGGATTGTTTGCTCTTTTTTTGTTGATTAATTTGAGTTCTCTATAGATTCTAGTTCTTAACCCTTTGCCAGATTCATAATATGCAAATATCTTTTCCCATTCTGAAAGTTGTGCATTTGCTTTGATTGCTGTGTCCTTAGCTGTGCAGAAGCTTTTTGCCTTATTAAGTCTCATTTATTTATTTTTCTTGTTGTTGCAACTGCCAGTGGAGTCTTCTTCATAAAATCTTTCCCCAGGCCAATACCATAAGAGTTTTTCTCACACTTTCTTCTACGATTTTTATCATTTCATGTCTTAGATTTAAATCTTTTATCCATCAGGAGTCAATTTTTATAAGTGATGAAAGGTATGAGTCCAATTTCAGTTGTCTACATGTGACTATCCAGTTCTCCCAGCATCATTTGTTGATAGGGATTCTTTTCCTCAGTGTATGCTTTTGTTTAGTTCATCAAAGATCAGATGGCAATAAGAGGCTGATTTCATATCTAGGTTTTCTATCCTGTTCCATAGATCTATGTCTCTATTTTTGTGCCAACACCAAGCCATTTTGATCACTGTGGTCTTGTAGTATAACCTGAAATTCTGGTAAAGTGATACTTCCAAATTTGTTTTTATTGTTAAGTATTGCCTTGGCTATATAGAGTTTTTTCTGGTTCCATACAAAACAAAGAACTGTTTTTCAAGTTCTTCAAAGTATGATGTTGATATTTTAATGGGTATTGCATGCAATGTGTAGAATGTTTTGGGTAGTACAAACATTTTAATAATGTTGATTCTAGAGGAAAGAATTCTTCATTTGCCTGATTACAATACATGTTTGGATTGTAACATTCTGGGACATCTCCCCAGGTCCTGGTAGCTGATAGCCAGGACTGCATGGGACTCCTCTGCAGAAAACAAATGCTCCCACAGATGGTGCTGCAAGAGCATGCCACATGCAACCCCAGAGGCTGCTGTGGACCAGATGAGAGCTCCAAACTGACAATGGCCTGTGAAGGAAGACCAAACCCTTCACATGAAGGACAGTTAGGAGAGGACATAGAATGTGAAGAAGTTTGGCCAAAGCAAGCGGGCAAAGAAAACCTAACTATGTCCACCAGAAAGGTGGGTGCATATCTGGAGGCAATCTTCCCCAACTGCCCTTGACCCTGACAAAAATTCAGGATGAGAGGAGAAAACAAAATGTGTCCCAGCTGCATATCCCCTGAAGTGAAGACGAGAGACCATGTGGCTTCCCTGTCATACTTTGTTGTCATTCTCCAGGCAGAGCATATGACCTAGAGCCTTCTCTAAGGGACACTGGGGACAGAAGGAGTCTTGAATACAAAGCATGATCCCAGAAACTGATCTTTATCTTATTAAATTCTCCCCTACACTTCACATTTTTTTTCTTCTCAAGAATGATTATCAAGCCCAAATTACTATCTTTCTCTACACTTCACATCCCACCTCTCCCATCCCCACATTTGGTGTTGCCATGATGCCCCCATTAAAGCACATTCCTCTGATCTCAACTGTGCCTGCTGTCAACAGGCAGCCTTCCTGAGGGAAGAAGTATCTATGAAGTTTATTCTGTCAAATTAGGCAGAGGACAAAAAGAACTTGGCCCTGAAATTGGCCCTGGCTCTGGGTATGAGGCCCTGAGCTGACAGGGGCAAGGAAGGGGTCAGTGGCTGGTGACCTCTCAGACTGTGAGCTGGCTCAGGCCTGAGCGACCTTGATAAAAGCCTCCCCATGGAAACTGGGGACCTTGGCCATTTGCTCTTCTGTTCAGGCTACTCTTTCCCTCATGATGGTCACATGTATCAAAGTAGTGTGCAGGGCCCTTAAAAAATATTTGGCGAAATACTGAGAAAGTAGAAAGATGAACACAATTTCACCTTTTTTAATCATCAAACCATCTTTATAAAAGTGTATCTCCTTTTAAACTTTGATGAAATTTACAGTTTGCTCTAACTTGGAGCATTACCATCAAACATACTTGGTGGCCCTACAAGTCACCCCTTCCATCTCCCAACCTCTCTGCCCCTCCCTCAGCAAACTGCTTCTTCAGCCGTGTAGGGCACCAAGCCCTGTCAATCTTGGCAACCTCAGACTTGCCATTCTGCTCCTGATTTGCTGCAGGTGCTCACTTGGCCAAGTTCACAAACTCTCACTGGTCAAATCTTGCTTCTGGGGTCTCTCTTGGCATCTCTTTACCTTTTCCAAATGATACACCTCCCAATTTGTAATGATGCTCTTGATCTATTTGTTGGAGAGACATGAGCAGGGCCACATCTATTTTGTTTACCTCTGTTAATCTCCTCATTAGTGGTCTCTTATTTCATCTGCTGTTTCATCTGCTCCATCCCAACTTGCTCCCAGGCCTATCAGCTTCCAACCTCATGGTTGAAATCCAATTTACAGCCTCTCTTTGCATCCCCCACATAGTGTCTTCAGCCATGACCTCCACTTCTTTCAACTAGTGGGAGGCAAGGTGCATCCTGCTTCTCTGTAAGTGAACAGTTCCCTCTGCCCCCACCCAGCCTTACCTAAGCAGTGACCTCTACCTGGCCCCAGAATTTCCTACTGAGTTCTCTCTGCCCCTGGAATCAGACATGTCCAGTGACTTCAAGTTTGAGCCACAAACTTCCAGAGGCGCCAGTGGGTTGCTAAGAGGAGCAGGCAACAACTCATGCCAGTGTCTGCATATCAGGATTCAAAGGAGAGAGAGCCCCCCTCTGAGCTCACAACCTGAGTGCTGGAAGCCCAGGCTGCAGAGCATGTGCCACCAATGCCTTCGCTTGAGATACGTGGCCACTCAGATCTTCATAGGCACTTATGAATCTACATAGGCAAAAGGCCCCACCATCTTCAGTGAGACAAAGTACAAGAAATCTTCAGTATTCACAATAGTCATGTTCAGAACACTGAGTATAACATTCCCCTCCCTGAGCAAGGACTACCAATTGGCTACTCACATCCATGGCCAGAGCACCAGGGCCAGCCAACTAGAAAGCAACCAATGTATACTACTGGTCCAGAGGTTCCCTGCTATCATGTGGCCCTAGCTGACAATTCTAGGAACAGATCACATGACCCTTTTATCATTAACTGGCTCAGCAAAGTACAGCAAACTGGCCAAGTTGGAGGGTCTGTGCTGCAGGTGCTATACCTGCTCCAATGGGAAGGTTCAGACCAGGGTAATGCTGGCAGGAACCTTCATCCCACTTCATAAGTGCTCCAGAACATGTGGGTTAGTCCTGGCTCTCCAGGGAAACAGAACCAACAGGATGGAGAGAAAGACAGAGAAGTGACCTGGCTTGTGTGATTGTGAGCTGGCAGGCTAGAAATTCCAGCAGGAGTTGAAGTTTGTATGCTGGAGTCCGAAAGCAGTCTGGAGACAGAATTCCTTCCTCCTCGAGGAATCTTAGTCTTTGTTCCTAAGGCCTTCAACTGGTCGGATGAGATCCACCCACGTTATAGAGGGTAATCTGCTTTATTCCTCTACTGATTTATTACATGCCAACGTCACAATGTCTAGACTAGTGTTTGACCAAACAACTAGGCACTACAGTCCTGCCAAGTTGACATATAAAACTAACCATCAAAGCATGTTTCAGCACTTCACGGGAAGACACAGGGAGTGCCAGCTCAGCCCCTCTCAGCAGGACCCTCACATTGGAAATATGTGAGGGCCCTATCCTGTGGTGTAACATGATAGGGCCCTCATGAGCACTAACGCTGCATGGCCCTTGGAAGCCCCTGTGCACCATGTCTCCTTATACACGCCTCCTTCCAAAATCCTCCCACTGTTGATGGCCTTGGTCCTGCCCTCTTGCCCTCACCCTGTGGTGTTCTCAGGCACTACTTGCTCCAGAGCCTTCTGGTTTCTGACCTACTCACTGTATCTAATTACAGCCTCACATCCTCTTCAGATCCATCCTCAACATCATTTTTTGAGTTTTGTTGGGGAGGTTGTTTTTTTGTTTGCCTATAACCCTAATTTCTCTTCTAAGGGATGGTAGCATCACTCAGGTTCTCCCTCTGGACACACTGTATTCAGAAAGCCTGTATTCCTATTTAGGACAGACCCCAAGCACACTGGAGTTAGTAGGGGTGGAAAAAGAGAGGGTGAGTATTCAAGAACAGGCGATCTGGAGATGGAAATGAGTGTGGTTCACCATTTCTATGGTATGAAGAATACCAAGAGCCAACCCCAACTTCATGGTAGAGTTGTCCAGTCCAGATGCTCTGGGAGGAGAATCAAATACAGTCCCCACTAAAGCTTGGTGGCAAAGGTTTTATACATTCCTTCACATGCCAAAGTATGTCCCATGGGTAAGTTTGGATGGCCAGGAGCTCTTCTAAAAATTGACCAGTAGCTTAAGTCCAGAGTGTGCTGATGAAGAAACATAATTATTAAAGAAAAAGGGGTTTTCCATGTAGATAGAGGGCTGTTAATAAACACATGTAGAATGGCCAGGAAAAGTCAAGAATATGCAGTAAAATTTGAATCCAAGATAAGCAATAAATAATTTTATTTGCATAGGGTATACCTATACCAAAAAATTATTCATTATTTATTTTATGTATTGATTTATTTAGAAATAGGGTCTTGCTCTGTCATCCATGCTAGAGTACAGTGGCATGATCATAGCTCATTGTAACCTTGAACTCCTAGCCACAAGCAATCCTCCCACCTATGCCTCCCAAAGTGCTGGGATTACAGGCCTCAGCAACTATGCCTGACCTCATTGTTTATTTTAAATTCAGATTTATCTAGTATCTTGTATTTTTGTTTGCTGAATTTATTTACTTATTTATTTATTTGAGATAGACTCTTACTCTGTCACCATCTCTCACTTTTGCTCAGGCTAGTCTTGAACAGTCCTGAGCTCAAGCAACTCACTCTACTCAGCCTCCCAGAGTGCTAGGATTAGAGGTGTGAGCCACCGCACCCGGTCTTATTTGCTGAATTTAGCAACTCTGAATACTTGCCAATTATCAGGTGTGGGGCTGAGCCTTTTTATCCAGATGGGGCTTAGCTCCATCAGTGATATAGGAGTCCTTTCCCATGTTCTTTCCACCTCTCAGTTTGTGGATGTTGAAATTGGCATTTGACAGGTACTGTATATTTAAATTTGGAGTTAAAAGGTGATTCTTTCAATTCAGAGAATGAACTACGGCCCATAGTGAAAAAGAACAGCTTCTTTTGAATAAAAGAAGCCCCTCCTGGGCTGGAGGATAGGCTGGCCCAGATATAAAGTAGTCCTTCCTGCTCAGGACACCTCCTGGAAGAGTGTACATTAAAGAGTCTGCATGGAGAAGAAGGCAAAAGAAAACCTAAAGTTATAGCCACCCCATGCTTGAGTGTCAGTGTGACCCAGTGTCTAGGGCCCTCGATCAGGGCACTCTCTTCGATGGGTTCCTCTGGCCCTATAGGGGACCCATGTATCTGAGATCAATAAAATAAGTATTTATAAATAGATTAATTCATATAAAATAAATATTTATGGAACAGAGTACCTCATAGGTACATGATACCGACCTGGGAGTCAGACTTTCTCCCTAGCTGTAAGATCCTTATCTTCTTAAAACTCCCTTTCCTCATCTATAAACTGAAACCAATAGCAATAGCCAAGAGAGAAAGTAGTGTAGTGGCTGAAAACACAGACTCTGTCAAGAGCCCTGACTGCCTTGGATTCCCACCCCAGCTCTGCCATTTACTAGCTGTGCAACCTAAGGAAATCACATCAAGGCTCTATGCTTCAGATCCAGCCCTTAAAAATGGAGATGGTGACTCACTCCTGTACCCCTGGCAATCTAGGAGGCTTAAGTGGGTGGATTGCCTAAGCTCAGGAGTTCAAGACCAGCCTGAGCAAGAGCAAGACCCAGACTCTACTAAGAATAGAAAAACTAGTTGGGCGTGGTGGCCTGTAGTCTTAGCTACTCACGAGACTGAAGCAAGAGGATGGCTTGAGGCCCGGCGCCCATATACAGTGGTTACAGTGCCAGCCACATACACCCAGGGTGGCGGGTTCAAACCCGGGCCAACTAAACAACTGCAACAAAAAATTAGCCAGGCATTGTGGCGGGTGCTTGTAGTTCCACCTACTTGGGAGGCTGAGGCAAGAGAATTGCTTCAGTCCAAGAGTACAAGGTTGCTGTGAGCTTAACACCAAAGCACTCTACCAAGGGTGACATAGTGAAACTCTGTGTCAAAAAAAAAAAGGAAAGAAAGAAAATGTAGATGGAAGTAACAGTACTATCTCTTACTGTGATTGTGAGGATTAAGTGAATTGATGCACATGGAAATGTTTTCAACCATGGTCTGCCTGCTATATAATGAGCACTTCATGGGTACCATTGTTGTTGACAAGTATTATACAGCACAAGAGAGGTTACCAATATATAGCTGATGAATGAACTAGCATTTATTAATTGACTACTGAAGATATGCCAGTTTCAATCATGTGGTTATTTTATTTACTCCTCAGAACAATCCAGCAATGCAAGGCAACATTTTGAAGATATAAAACCAGTAATCCAAGGTCTCTGAATGTGCTCTTTGGAAACCAGAGTGCTTATTAGAGTGCCTGGCACATGCTGGATGCTCTGTAAATGTCACTTCCCTCTACAGCATGTTGAATAGTCCCTAAAAAACACAACGCAGGCTCTGCTTCTGTGAAGATGCTTAAGCTCTGGTCATGAATCTCTCCTTAAGAGGACAAGCTACTCCAGTGTCTGTCTTTGATTTCTTCCCATCTTCCCAACACTGATGAGCTCAGAAAAAATCAAAGCAAAAGGTCAGTGAGGAGTATATCTGATAAGAAAGTAACTAACAGGCCAGGCATAGTGGCTCACACCTGTAATCCTAGCACTCGGAGAGCTGAGGTGGCTGGACTGCTTGAGCTCAGGAGTTCCACATCAGCCTGAGCAAGAGCGAGACCCCATCTCTAAAAATAGCTGGACATTGTGGCAGGCACCTTTAGTCCCAGCTACTTAGGAGGCTGAGGCAACAGGATCACTTGAGCCCAAGAGTTTGAAGTTGCTGTGAGCTATTATGCCACAGCACTCTACCAAGTGTGCCAAAGTGAGACTCTGTCTCAAAAAAAGAAGAAGAAGATAACAATTGTAGAGCACTATAGCTCTTGACATATTTGTGTGTGTGTGTGTACACGTAAATATATGGGAAGGTTGACAACAGATCCTCAGGACTAACTACCTTACACAAGTCGCCAGGGTGCCTTCTCAATGAGAACTGTTTTGTACACCCTGGCAACCCATCAGAACAGAAGTCAAAGCACCAATGTGGCCCATCTGCACTCTGTACTCCAACTCATTTGCTTTCCCAAAGTGATGGACAGAGGATGGACAACCTTATGCAGCTTCACAGTGACTACCCTGGGCAGGGTGGCAGGAGAAGTGAGTAGGAGGTATTTTCTTCAAGTTGAAGGAGATGAGAAGAAAACAAATCCAGTTGTAGCAATCACATTGTTAGTACCAAAGACAGAGTGACTCAGCCCAAGTCCTTGGCAAATAGGCAGTGGGCCCACACCCTGGAGAATCAGAATAGCATTCTGTGACCCAAGCAGGAAGGAATGCATCCGCTCAGGAACCAGGTGAGGCAAGGCTGTCATTATGGTAATATGGGCAGAGCTGTGAGTACAGCTGGGCCACTCTGTCAGGATGAACACCGAAATCCCCACGTTTGCTCACTGCCGAGCAGCCCGCTTGCCCATGCTGCCCTTTTATCCAACTAATGTATCTGGCAGGGACGTGGTCTTCAGTGTTTGTGGATAAAGCACCTGAGAGTTAGTAAAAATAGTAATAATTTAAAAGTGCTGTGGAGTGAGCTGTAGTTTTGCATAAAGTGATCAATCTTTGTTCTTTTCCTCATTAACTAGAATGGAATGTCCTAAATTTAGAGACTTTTTATGATATATAATGAAGGGAGACACATTTCTTGGAGAAAATGTAGAAAGCCCATACAAACATTCAGAAGAAAGTTACAAATACGTTTAATCCCCTCACTTGTATAAACAACCCTTAACACTTTGTGGTGAGACTCTTCAGACTTTTTCTCTGCCTGTATATGTGTATATGTTTGTTTCTTTTCTTTTTTCTTTTTCTCTTTTTTTTTTTTAACTTTTTTTATGGTTAAATCATAGCTGTGTACATTAGTGCAATCAAGGGGTACAATGTCCTGGTTTCATATACAGTCTGAAATATTCTCATCAAACTGTTCAACATAGCCTTCATGGCATTTTCTTAGTTATTATATGTAGACATTTGTGTTCTGCCTTTAGTAAGTTTTGCCTGTACCCATTCTAAGATACACCGTAGGTGTGGCCCGACCCATTACCCTCCCACCACCCTAACCTCCCCCCTCCCTTTCCCTTCCTTGGCCCTTTCCTCATAGTTTTGTGCCGTAGTTGGGTTACGGCTTTCATGTGAAGGCTATAATTTGGCTTCATAGTAGGGCTGAGTACATTGGATACTTTTTCTTCCATTGCTGAGATACTTTGCTAAGAAGAATATGTTCCAGCTCCTTCCATGTAAACATGAAAGAGGTAAAGTCTTCATCTTTCTTTAAGACTGCATAATATTCCATGGTATACATGTACCACAATTTGCTAGTCCATTCGTGGGTCGATGGGCACTTGGGCTTCTTCCATGACTTAGCAATTATGAATTGGACTGCAATGAACATTCTGGTACAGAAGTCTCTGTTAGATTGTGATTTTTGGTCTTCTGGGTATAAAACTAGTAAAGGAATTATAGGATCAAATGGCAGGTCTATTTTTAGGTCTCTAAGTATTCTCCAAACATCCTTCCAGAAGGAACATATTAGTGTGCATTCCCACCAGCAGTGTAGAAGTGTGCCCTTTTCTCCACATCCACACCAACATCTCTGGTTTGGGGATTTTGTTATGTGGGCTACTCTTACTGGGGTTAGGTGATATTTCAAAGCAGTTTTGATTTGCATTTCTCTGATGATTAAGGATGATGAGCTTTTTTTCATGTGTCTGTAGATCGTGCATCTGTCTTCTTTAGAGAAGTTTCTCTTCAAGTTCCTTGCCCACCCTAAGAAGGGATCACGTGTTCTTTTCTTGCTAATATGTTTGAGTTCTCTGTGGATTCTGGTTATTAGACCTTTATCGGAGGTATAACCTGCAAATATTTTCTTCCATTCTGAGGTCTGTCTGCTTGCTTTACTTACTATGTTCTCGGCTGTGCAGAAGCTTTTTAGTTTGATCAGTAGTGTATTTTTGATACTGCTTCAATTGCCTGGGGAGTCCTCCTCATAAAACATTCACCCAGGCCGATTCCTTCAAGAGTTTTACCTGCACTTTCTTCAAGTATTTTTATACTTTCATGTCTTAAGTTTAAATCTTTTATCCAGTGAGAGTCTATCTTAGTTAATGGTGAAAGTGTGGGTCCAGTTTCAATCTTCTACAGGTTGCCAGCCAGTTCACCCAGCACCATTTGTTAAATAGGGAATCTTTTCCCCACTGAATGTTTTTAATTGGCTTGTCAAAGATCAAATAACGGTAAGTAGCTGGATTCATCTCTTGGTTCTCTATTCTGTTCCAGACATCTACTTCTCTGTTTTTGTGCCAGTACCATGCTGTTTTGATCACTATCGATTTATAGTATAGTTTCAGGTCTGGTAGCGTGATTCCTCCTGCTTTGTTTTTATTGCTCAGTAATGTTTTGGCTATTTGAGGTTTTTTCTGATTCCATATAAAACAAAGTATTATTTTTTCAAGATATTTAAAAGATGACAATGGAGCTTTAATAGGAATTGCATTGAAATTATATATTGCTTTGGGTAATATAGACATTTTAACAATGTTGATTCTTCCCAGCCATGAGCATGGTATGTTTTTCCATTTGTTAACATCTTAGCTATTTTTCTTAAAGTTTCATAGTTCTCTTTGTAGAGATCTTTCACGTCCTTTGTTAGATATACTCCCAAATATTTCATCTTCTTTGGCACTACTGTGAAAGGAATAGAGTCGTTGACTGTTTTTTCAGCTTAGTTATTGTTGGTATATATAAAGGCTACAGATTTATGGCTGTTGATTTTGTAGCCTGAGACATTGCTGTATTCCTTGATCACTTCTAAAAGTTTTGTAGTAGAATCCCTAATGTTTTCCAGATATATGATCATGTCATCTGTGAAGAGTGAAAGTTTGATCTCTTCTGACCCTATGTGGATACCCTTGATCGCCTTTTCTTCCCTAATTGCAATGGCTAAAACTTCCATTACAATGTTAAAGAGCAATGGAGACAATGGGCAACCTTGCCTGGTTCCTGAAGTGGAAATGATTTCAATTTAACTCCATTCAATATGATATTGGCTGTAGGTTTGCTGTAGATGGCCCCTATTAGTTTAAGAAATGTCCCTGCTATACCAATTTTCTTAAGTGTTCTGATCATGAAGGGATGTTTGATATTATCAAAAGCTTTTCCTGCATCAATTGAAAGAATCATATGCTCCTTATTTTTTAGTTTGTTTATATGCTGAATTACGTTTATAGATTTACGTATATTGAACCAGCCTTGAGACCCTGGGATAAATCCCACTTGGTCATGGTGTATAATTTTTTTTATGTGTTGTTGGATTCTGTTTGTTAGGATCTCTTTTTTTTTTTTGTTTGTTTGTTTTTTATTTTTTTATTGTTAAATGATAGCTGTGTACATTAGGGTTTGTTAGGATCTTATTGGGTATTTTAGCATCAATATTCATTAGTAATATTGGTCTATAATTTTCTTTTCTTGTTGGGTCTTTCCCTGGTTTGGGGATCAAGGTGATGTTTGTTTCATAGAATGTGTTGGGTAATAGTCCTTCTTTGTCTATATTTTGGAAGAGGTTTAGTAATATAGATACTAGTTCTTTAAAGATTTGGTAGAATTCTGACGTAAAGCCATCTGGTCCTGGGCTTTTCTTTTTAGGGAGATTTTGTATAGTTGATGCTATTTCAGAACTTGATATAGGCCTGTTCAACATTTCCACTTCATTCTGGCTTAGTCTTGGTAGGTGGCATACTTCCAGGTATTGGTCGAATTCTTTCAGATTTTCATATTTCTAAGAGTAGAGTTTCTTGTAGTATTTGTTAAGGATTTTTTTGAATTTCTGAGGAGTCTGTTGTTATTTCCTCATTACCATTTCTGATTGATGAAATTAGAGATTTTACTCTTTTTTTTCTGGTTAGGTTGGCCAAAAGTTTATCTATTTTATTGATGTTTTCAAAAAAACAACTTTTGGCTTTAGGGATCTGTTGTATAATTCTTTTATTTTCAATTTCATTTAATTCTGCTCTGATTTGGTTATTTATTTTCTTCT
This sequence comes from Nycticebus coucang, assembly GCF_027406575.1. Classification (NCBI taxonomy): domain Eukaryota; kingdom Metazoa; phylum Chordata; class Mammalia; order Primates; family Lorisidae; genus Nycticebus; species Nycticebus coucang. The sequence goes on along the minus strand of NC_069783.1, from coordinate 69,052,030 downwards.
GCTGGGTTTGGGGTTGCAGTGTTTTTCCTTCTCCAGTTGCTTGAGATGTCCCATTAAGTTATTAACTTCCTCTCTTTCCGTTTTCTTGAGGAAGGCTTGCAGTGCTATAAATTTCCCTCTTAGGATTGCCTTTGAAGTATCCCAGAGGTTCTGGTAATTCGTGTCTTGATTGTTCTTTTGTTCCAAAAATTTGGTGATTTCCTTCCTAATCTCGTCTATAACCCATCTATCCTTCAGCATAAGGTTGTTTAGCTTCCATGTTTTTGTACAGGTATGCAGGTTCCTGTTGTTATTGAGTTCAACTTTTATTCCATGATGGTCTGAGAAGATGCAAGGAATAATTTCTATTTTTTTATTTTTTTGTGGCCTAGGATGTGGTCGATTCTGGAGTATGTTCTGTGGGCTGATGAGAAGAATGCGTATTCAGTTTTGTTGGGATGAAATGTTCTGTAGATGTCTATTAAGTCCAGGTGTTGAATGGTTAAGTTTAAATCTAAGATTTCTTTGCTTAGCTTCTTTTTGGAGGATCTATCCAGCACTGCTAAAGGGGTGTTAAAATCTCCAACTACTATGGAACTGGAGGAAATCAAGTTGCTCATGTCTGTTAGAGTTTCTCTTATAAATTGAGGTGCGTTCTGGTTGGGTGCATAAATATTAATAATTGAAATCTCATCATATTGAGTATTACCTTTAACAAATATGAAGTGTCCATCCTTATCCTTCCTTATTTTGGTTGGTTTAAAGCCTATTGCACCTGCAAATAGGATTGCAACACCTGCTTTTTTCTGTTTTCCATTTGCCTGGAGTATAGATGAGCATCCCTTCACCTTGAGTCTATATTTGTCTTTTAATGTAAGATGCTATTCTTGTATGCACAGATATCTGGCTTGAGTTTTTGTATCCAGTCAGCCAACCTGTGCCTCTTTAGAGGACAGTTTAAACCATTCACATTAATTGAGAATATTGATAAGCCTTTCCAGAGTCCGGTGGACATTTTTAATCCTTATGCGACTGTGGAAGTTGGAATTTGATCAAAATTTTCTGGGTGTGTTTACATTTGTGGTGGAGGATTACACTGGTATTTATGGAGAATAGGTCTGAGAATATCCTGGAGAGCTAGTTTAGTTATGGCAAATTTCTTTAACATGTGAATGTTATTAAAGTATTTAATTTCTCCGTTATAAATGAAACTCATTTTAGCTGGGTACAGGATACTGGGTTGAAAGTTATTTTGTTTTAGGAGATTAAAAGTCGATGACCATCCTTTTCTAGCTTGAAAGGTTTCAGCAGAGAGATCTGCAGTTATTCTAATATTCTTGCCCTTGTAGGTGATTGTTTTCTTTCGTCTGGCTGCTTTCAGAATTTTCTCCTTCATATTAACTTTAGTGAAATTGATTATGATGTGTCTGGGGGATGTCTTATTCAGGTTGAGTTGTGCTGGAGTTCTGAAACTGTCTGCTATCTGAATTTCAGAATCTCTTGGCATGTCTGGAAAGTTCTCCTTCATAATCTCATGGAGAAGAGACTCTGTGCCTTATGAAGCCACTCCATCACTTTTGGGGATCCCTATAAGACGAATATTGATTTTCTTCGAATTATCCCAGAGCTCTCTGAGAGAGTGATCTGTTTTTGCCCTCCATTTCTCTTCCTCTTTGAGAGTTTGGGAGCATTCGAAAGCTTTGTCTTCAATGTCAGAAATCCTTTCCTCTGCTTGGTCCATTCTGTTACTGAGGGATTCTACTATGTTTCTCAGATCTTTGAGGGATGCAACTTCTTGTCTCAATGTGTCCAAATCTTTGGTCATTTGGTCTTTGAATTCGTTGAATTCTTGAGATATCTTTCAGATTATTGCTTGGAATTCTAATTCGATCTTATTTGCTATCCAGATTCTGAATTCAATTTCTGACATCTCAGCTATTTGTTTGTGCATGGGATCTTGTGCTGTGTCTGCCCCATTGATCCTTGTGGGAGTTGATCTACTCTGATTATTCATGTTGCCAGAGTTTTTCTGTTGATTTCGCCTCATGATCGTTTTCACCATTGCCTCCCCATCCTCAGAGTTGGGGAGGTGTCTCTCCAAGATTAGACCCCAGCAGGATCACTCTATTGTTGCTGGATCTTTGTAGGGAGTGACCCTGTGTAGTTCCCCTGGGGCTGCCCCAGCCAGGGAGTTCTGGCTGTGGAAGCAGCTCTGGAGTGTGACACACCCAGATCCAGCAACAGGGCAGGAGGTGGTGCGCATGGTTCTGGGAGTGCCTGGCACCCAGTGACTTTGGCACGGAGAGCCCAAGGCTCCAGCAGTCTCTGGCCAGGAGAAGGGCTCTGCGCAGAGGCAGGGAGGGCTCCAGAGGGCACATGGCTACCAGAGTCCCTGGCCAGATAAGCTGTCCGGTCTGGAGGCAGGGAGGGTCCAGGAGGGACAACACAGGGTTGCGTGGCTCCCGCCGTTCCTGGGCAGGGCATGCGGAGGCCCAGCAGGCACGGGGCGCAGGTCAGGGGTTGCAGCACAGCTCTTATGGAGGTCCAGGCAGCGCCAAGCCCAGGAGTTTGTGGTTGCTATGAGCTGTGACTCCACAGCACTCTACCCAGGACAACACCTGAAGCTCCAGTGTGCCAAGACCAGTCTCACTCTGCCCCTGAGGGTTAAGGCTGTAAGGCAGCTCAGTCCCCGCCTTTAGGCTGCTCAGTCACTAGGTTACTAGCTCCCGCCCAATCCTTGCTCTGTGATCCTGAGGGTGGAGTTTGCTGGGGCAGTTCTCTCACAATGGCTCCCTGCGGCCCACAGCTGAACACTATTAGCTCTGTCGGCTCAGCGGCTCAGTCTGGGGCCCTAGACAATGCCCAACATTCTCCGCACTCGTGCTCAAGCTCTCCCCAAGGCAATTCAACTAAGTGCCAAGTCCAAAAACACCAAAACAGTTCACAGGTAAGGCCTTTCCAGTTTGTATTCTCCCTGCTGCTTGTACTTATGGCTGCTGGCAGGATTAGGTCGATCGAACACACACAACCACTTGCCAGTTTTCCACTGTTTTTGTCCTCCTCTTGGGGTCCAGAAGTCCCTTGCAGACTCCTTTGCACATCTGTGTGCCCTCGGTGGTGTGCCCAGGTCTCCGCTCCCCTCTGCTCCTGGCTGACCCAACCTTCGGACCCGGTCCCTGCCAGGCAAAGGTTGTAGCGAGAAAAGAACAAGCTCTGGGGACCGCGCAGCTCTCCTTTTTTTTTTTTTTTTTTTGAGACAGAGTCTCACTTTGTCATACATGTCATACATCTCAGTAGAGTGCTATGGCATCATAGCTCACAGCAACTTCTAACTCTTGGGCTCAAGCAATCTTTTTGCCTCATCTTCCCTCGTAGTTGGGAGTACAGGTGCCCAACACAGTGCCTGGCTATTTTTAGAGATGCGGTCTTGCTCTGGGTCAGGCTGGTCCCCATCTCCTGAGCTCAGGCAATCCAAGAGTGCTAGGATTACAGGCCTGAGCCACCGCATCCCCAGCCTCATCTGTTTGTTTCTTATAAAAAAAACAGCATCGGCCTGGCGCCTGTGGCTCAAGCGGCTAAAGCACCAGCCACATACACCTGAGCTGGCAGGTTCGAATCCAACCTGGGCCTGCCAAACAACAATGACGGCTGCAACCAAAAAATAGCCGGGCGTTGTAGCAGGCACCTATAGTACCAGCTACTTGGGAGGTGGAGGCAGAAGAATCGCTTGAGCCCAGGAGTTGGAGGTTGCTGTGAGCTGTGATGCCATGGCACTCTACCCAGGGCAACAACCTGAGGCTCTGTCTCAAAAAAAAACCAGCATCATATGTACAGGCTCTTCTGTTTTTCAGGGTTTTTTTTCACCCAATCAAAATATAACATACATCTTTCTGTGTCAAAAAAAAGAATACTCCCACAATGTCATGCTTTACGTCTGCAAAAAAACGGCAAGGTATTCCATTGTATGGTGTTTTTGTAAGTTATTGAATCTGTTTCCTGTTGTTTCACTTAGTAGCTTTCAAATATAGAATATTATAAATATTATACTAAAAGTGTTAGTTCATATATTTCTCCAAACATGTCTTTATTTCCCTGGGTTCCTCCTTGAAGAGGAATTGTTGGGTCAAGAGTGTTTTGTGTATTTGTGGCTTGTGATATTCATTGCTAAATGGTTTTGCTCTACAGACTAGTCATACCATGTGCCTCTCTGCCACCACTGTGTAAATGTTTCTTTAACCTCTCTCTGTCCAAGGTTTTATCCTAATATCTAACAGTGGTTGAACAGTGATATAAAGAACAGTAATTTCTTATTTTTTTATTTCTTAAATTTTAGTGGAGCAGAATATTATTTCACATGTGTATTCCTTTCTCAGGGATGTCACTAACAAAGTGTGACAAACTCAGTAACTTAAAAAAACAGAAACTGATTATCTTACAGACCTGGAGACTAAAGCCCAAAGTTCACGTGTCAGCAAGGCCGTGGGCCATACTCCATTAACATGCCAGAGAAGAGCCTATTCCGGGCCTCACTCCCAGCTTCAGGTGGCCTTAGGTGTCCCTTGGCTTGTAAATGGCCATCTTCCCTGTGTGCATGCCTGCCTCTGTCCAGATTCCTCATTTTATAATACAAGGACAACAGTCATATTGGATTAGAGCCCAACTTCATTTTACCTTGATTACAAGTAAGACAGGGAGACTGACTCCATTTCCAAACAAGGTTACATTGTAAGGTGCTGAGGGCTGAGACTTCAACAGATCTTTTGGGGGGACATAATCTCCCCCCAACAATGTGGTTATTAGCCATTTGTATTTTTTTCCCCGTGAATTGCCTACTTTTCCTTTTTTTGCTTATTTGGTTTTTTGTTTTTGTGTTTGTGTTTTTGAGACAGGGTCTCATTCTGTTGCCCAAGCTAGAGTGCCATGGCATCATCATAGCTCACAGCAACCTCAAACTCCTGGGCTCAAGTGATCCTTGTACCTCAGCCTCCAAAGTAGCTGGGACTTTGGTGCCCCTGACCACACCTAGACCCAGATAATTTTTTTTATTTTTTGTAGAGACAGTGGTCTCACTATGTTACTTAGATGATTTGAAACTCCTGCTCCCAAGTGACCCATCCTCCTGCATCAGCCTCCCAAACTTCTAGGATTACAGGCATGAGCCACTGGCTTGTCTTGCCCACTTTTCAATTATTTGCCTTTTTTAAAAATTGGTGGGGATTGCAAGAGGGACTTTACCTAACAATTGCAATCAGTGTAACCTGGCTTATTGTACCCTCAATGAATCCCCAACAATAAAAAAAAAAAAAAAATTGGTGGGAACATCTTATTACTAATACCCTGTTTCCCTGAAAATAAGACATCCTCCAAAAATAAGACCTACTTACAGGAAAGATAAGACATCCCCTGAAAATAAGACCTAGCACATCTTTGGGAGCACACCTTAAAATAAGACACTGTCTTATTTTCGGGAAAACAGGGTATATACCTTTAATGTGATACATATGTTGTAAATGCTTTCCCAGTGTGTGAGAAACAAGGGTTTTTCATTGTTTTACCTTTAATATTTACCTTTTCTTTTTTATTTCTCATTTTTATGTCCTACTTAAAACAATTCTACCTAAAGATTATAAAAATTGTTTGCCTCTGTTTCTTCTAGGACTTTTTGTTTTATTTTTAAAATTAAAATCTGGAGTTTATTTTGACATGAATTATAGAATGACTTTTTCCCCAATGGCTAGCCTGTTTATTGAACCACTCCTCTTTTTTCCCAGTGATCTGAAGCATCTTTATCTTTTATTACATTTTTTTATTTTTCTTCAAGGCAACATTTCCTGTGACTTTCATTAAATTCCATGATACTCCTCGGTCTATTTCTGGGCCCTTATTCTGTTTCATTTTGCTTTAGGTCTATTGGTGCTTCTCACTTCATAATGTATTTTAACATTTGAAGTAGATATTCTTTATCATATTCATGGAAAACTTTTGATTCTTAACTTTTTAGTTTGTTTCACCAAAAAAAAAAAATTGTATCAAATGACTTCTTACGCCAGGCATGGTGGCTCACACTTATAATCTTAGCACTCCGGGACGCTGAGGTGAGTGGATTGCCTAAGCTCAGAAGTTTGAGACCAGCCTGAGCCAGAGTGAGACCCCATCTCTAAAAATAGCCAGGCGCTGTAGCCAGCACCTGTAATTCAAGTTACTTAGGAGGATGAAGCAAGAGAATCACTTGAGCCCAAGAGTTTAAGGTTGCTGTGAGTTACAACACTATAGCACTCTACCAAGGGTGACAAAATGAGACTTTGTCTCAAAAAATAAAAATAAAATGACTACTTAATATATCTCTAGATAATGATATAATTTTTTCCATTTCTTCATTTATTCAAGAAGAACACTTTGAACATATACGCTTTGCCAGGCCCCATGCTGGGTAGTGAATACAACCATGAGCAAAACGTGTATGGCCTCTGCCTACCTGATGCTTATTAGAGTCCAGTGGAGGACATAGATGTTAATCAAATAATCCCATAAGGAACGTAAAAGTACAACCACAACTAGTGCCAGGAAGAAACAAGTTACAATATTTAATGATTCATGGACCAGAAGCATGGGCTTCATCTGGGAGCTTGTTAGAAACACAGAATGTACACAATAATTAAGAAAATGCCAGGAAGGCTATGCTAACCAGTGTGATGAAAAATGTGTCAAACGGTCTATCAAACCAGTGTATGGTGCCCCATGATTGCATTAATGTACACAGCTATGATTTAACAATAAAAAAAAAGAAGAAAAATGAAAAAAAAAAAAAAAGAAAGAAACACAGAATGTCCGGCAGTGCCAGTAGCTCAGTGAGTAGGGTGCCGGCCACATACACTGAGGGTGGTGGGTTCAAACCTGACTCAGGCCAACTAGACAATGACAACTGCAACAACAACAACAACAAAAAAATAGCTGGGCGTTGCGGTGGGTGTTGGGAGGCTGAAGCAAGAGAATCACTTAAGCCCAAGAGTTTGAGGTTGCTGTGAGTTGTGATGCCACAGCACTCTACCAAGGGCAACATAGTGAGACTCTGTCTCAAAAAAAGAAACACAGAATGTCCAGTCCTCCTAGACCTTCCAAATCGGAATCTGCATCTTAGGATGCTTCATGCACACACTGCAGTTTGAGAGGCACAGGAGTAGGACTTGAGTGATTGGAGAGGTAAGGAAAAATTCCTTAAGGAAGCAATGAGTAAGTAATCTTAGATCTGATGGGAGAGGAGGCATTAACTAAGTTGAAAAAGGAGGGAAGAGTGTTGCAGGCGAGGCAACACTATAGGCAAAGCCCCTGATGGAGGAAGCATGGTGCACAGGAAGAACTAAACAGGCCAACGAGTCTGAAACACAGAGTTTCAGGATGAGCACAGGGGAGAGGAGCCTGGAGAGAGGAGGGGCCCAACATAGACAGCCCTGTGTACTAAGGAGTTTTGTCTTTATAGTAAAAGCAGCAGGAAACCATGGCTGCATTTACTTACATGGGCAAAAAAGCCTGGAGAGAGGAGGGGCCCAGCATAGACAGCCCTGTGTACTAAGGAGTTTTGTCTTTATAGTAAAAGCAGCAGGAAACCATGGCTGCATTTTAAGCTTGGGCAAGAAAGTTACATTTGAACTATAACTTGTTCACTTCTGCTGCTTTTGACCCCCTGATGTGATATAATATGTACTAATAGACCATCTTATATTGAACAATATCAACATTCCTGGAATAAATCCTACCTAAGCATGGTGTTTCATCTTTAAATATACTCCTAAATTTTATTAAGAATGTATTCTACGGGCGGCGCCTGTGGCTCAGTGGGTAGGGCACCAGCCCCATATACCAAGGGTGACAGGTTCAAACCCGGCCCCGGCCAAACTGCAACCAAAAAATAGCCGGGCGTTGTGGTGGGCGCCTGTAGTCCCAGCTACTTGGGAGGCTGAGGCAAGAGAATCGCTGAAGCCCAGGAGTTGGAGGTTGCTGTGAGCTGTGTGAGGCCACGGCACTCTACCAAGGGCCATAAAGTGAGACTCTGTCTCTACAAAAAAAAAAAAAAAAGAATGTATTCTACTTAGCACTGATTTATTTTTAGAAGCGACATATTCTAAACCTATCTACATAACATTTTTTTCCATATTTATTCATTAGTCTACAAGTTCTACTTGTTTGGAGGATGTTTGGTTCTCTTTCTCTGTCATGATAGTTTTGTGAAATGAAATCCTCTGCTATCCACAATTCATATGTCATGGGAATTCTTTTATTTGAAGACTTGAGAAAACTTCTCTATGAAAGAATCTCCTTCTTTTTTCTTTTTTTTTTTTTTGACACAGAGTCTCACTATGTTGCCCCTGGTAGAGTGCTGTGACATCACAGCTCACAGCAACCTCAAACTCTTGGGCTTAAGCAATTCTCTTGCCTCAGCCTCCCAAGTAACTGGGACTACAAGTGCCTGCCACAAGGCCTGGCTATTTTTTGGTTGTAGTTGTCAATTGTTGTTTGGCAGGTCTGGGCTGGATTCAAAACCGCCAGCTCCGGTGTACGTGGCTGGCACCCTAGCCACTGAGCCACAGGCGCAGAGCTGAAAGAATCTTTTTAAACATATTTTGATAATTTATATTATCTTCTTAAAAAATTCGACTCGGGGGCGGCGCCTATGGCTCAATGAGTAGGGCGCCGGCTCCATATACCAAGGGTGTTGGGTTCAAACCCAGCCCCGGCCAAACTGCAACATAAAATAGCCGGGCGTTGTGGCGGGCGCCTGTAGTCCCAGCTACTTGGGAGGCTGAGGCAAGAGAATCACCTAAGCCCAGAAGCTGTAGGTTGCTGTGAGCTGTGTGACACCATAGCACTCTACTGAGGGCAATAAAGTGAGACTCTGTCTCAAAAAAAAACGAAAGCATAAGAGGCTATAATGAAAGTAATAAAGGTTGTTCTAAAAAAAAAAAAATTCAACTCGGCACCTGTAGCACAGTGGTTACAGCATCAGCCACGTGTACCAAGGCTGGCAGGTTAGAGCCTCACCTGGGCCAGCTAAGCAACAATGACAAAAACAACAACAAAAAAAAAAAAAAAATAGCCGGGCGTTGTGGCGGGTGCCTGTAGTCCCAGCTACTTGGGAGGTTGAGGCAAGAGAACAGCTTAAGCCCAAGACTTTGAGGTTGCTGTGAGCTGTGACGCCACAGTGCTCTACCAAGGGCGACATAGTGAAGCTGTCTCAAAAAAAAAAATTCAATCATGTTTTAAAACATATTAGCATAGGATTATGCATCATATTCTCCTAATAACTTTTGTTCACCATGGTATCTGTGTTTGAGTCCAGTTTTTTCTTTTTTTTTTTTTTTGAGACAGAGTTTCACTATGTCACCTTCAGTAGAGTACTATGGTGTCATAGCTCACAGTAACCTCAAACTTCTTGGGTTAAGCAATTCCCTTGCCTCAGCCTCCCAAGTAGCTGGGACTACAGGTGCCTACCACAACACCTGGCTATTTTTTTTGTTGCAGTTGTCATTGCTGTTTTAGCCAGCTGGGGCTGGGTTCGAACCCACCAGCCTTGATGTATGTGGCCAGCGCCCTACCCACTGAGCTACGTCCATTTTTTGATTACTCATTTTATTGAAGTAGATATGGTATATCCATTTTAGAGTTGCTTTATTGTTAATAAATTTTTTATTTATGGTAGTGGTTATTTTTTATAAATATATCTGGCAACTCTCTTCCAGACCCCTTTTTGCTAAGAAACCTAGTAGCCTTAACTACGGGGTACACATTGAGGAAACTGAGCCATCATAAGGCTTCAGCAACCTCATGACAGCAAGCGGACCAGAATTTACATGGGACCCAGCCAGGCCAATCAGAGTTCTTTCCCAGGATTTTTCTAGTAAAAGCTAGCAAGTCTGCCTCCTTTCCCTCTGCAGGCACAAGCTAGAAGGATGTCATCCTCAAGTTGCCAAGATCCATGGTCTTTTCCATGTGGAGGATAAAACAAAGGCAACACCAAAAGAAATGGAAAAACCAGAAACAAAAAGCACTTGGACTGCCCTGGGGTCCTTAGATTCAGGCAAGGCCAGCTCTATCTCTCTTCTTTCTTTGATTCGATGGCATAAATCAATAAATTCCTTTGTTAACTTCAGCTGGTCAGAGCTGGGTATTAAACTATGGGATTCATCTTTTTCCTTGAATGTCTAAAACAGTGGTTCTCAACCTTCCTAATGCTTTTAAGACAGTTCCTGTGGGTCGCGACCCACAGGTTGAGAACTGCTGGTCTAAAAGAACTTCAGTGCGCTCTTACCTTGTACTCATTGTTTCTGTTAATACTGGTTTCTTTTTGTCCCCCTTTGCGAGGCCTTCTTATTTGCATGCAGCCTTTCTGAGTTGCTTTGTTTTTAGTTGTCCCCTGACAAGAGCAGCACACACCCCCGCCAGGCTCACTCTGCCTCACTCACATGACCACATGGTGTATAGGACCCTCTGACTATCTACTCCAGTATTTTTGTCATCACCCACTCGAGGTTTCCAGGCCCTGACTCCACTTCTTTCCGTTTCTTTCTCTAACTTTTCCAGCATGCCCATCAGAATTAGTTCTGCATGTAATAAATCCCTCATACTGTCAACCATTCTATTTCCTTTAACGCCTTGCCTTAACTGAGACCTAGACTTTCCCACAGGATCCCCACTTTGAAAACATGCTTAAATTCTGTGGAACTATCACCACCAGCATTTCATTTCAAGGCATTCTTTCCTTTTTATTTCACCTTCCTTCCTTTCTGATTTATGTCCGACAATAGGCAGTTCCATCTTTATTTCTCTTATCTTATTAGCTCATCTTTTTTCCCATTTCCTAGAAACCACATTTTCTTGGCTTTTATCTAAAGAACAATAGAGACATTACCTGAAATCTTTTGTTTCCTGCAACGAATCTTTTCAAAGACATTTTTCCTCCACCTATCCTGTGTTATAATATCCTTCCTGCAAGTTACAGAAACTTTTTATAGGACTCTTTTTTTTTTTTTTGTCCTCCCTCAGTTTACTCATTCCTAAGATGTAAGCATCTTATCTGACTCTGGTGTTTTCTCCTAGAAACTGGGTGAGTGGGTTCCTATTAGCTGTCCTCACTCTCCATTTGTAAGCCAAATGTCTTCTGCCTCCATCTGAAGGATGTGGTACCTGTTCAGTGACCCAGGTGTCCAAGAGGAACCAGGGCCATTGGCCATCATGAGAAGGGAAATTTCTCTGCGTCTTCTCCATTTTTAATGTGAAGTTGCTGTAGTACTATGTAGCACCTGGCGGCTCTGCGGCCCTACTTAACATCCGTAACAAATCTTGCAGTCTCCATTGTGGCAACCTGCCCAGAAAACCAACACTTTTATCTACAATAAAAACAACGGAGGAAGCCAGCCCATTAGAAGTCAAACTTGCAGGAAGCTGAATTACTATCTCTAGTGACAACCTAGGAAGCAAAACAATAACTTCTGTAACAGCGCAAAATGGCCAGGACTGACAGCTTCCCTGATTGTTGGTCCAGCTTAGGACCAGCCAGAGACACCCAAATATGCCTCCCTAACAAGCCCCATAGGATGGCCTGCTTCTCCTCAGTCCCCTACAACTTCCCCATGCTAGCTGCCCCCAATCAGGGCACCTGAAGCCTTCCGTTTGTAACCACTATGCAGCATTCCCAGTCCTCTTCTTGCCAAACACGAACGATGGTGGCTGCCTCCCCTGCTGTAGCAAGGTCAGAGTAAATAAAAAGCAAAGCACCCTTTGCTTTCCTCTTTCAGTTGGGCTTTCTTTATTTCCACAGACCCAAGGGATGATCACTCCACATGATGCCCACCTCTCCTGGTTACAGGGACCTCAGTTACTATCAGGATATGGCATTTCCCAAAGAATAGTGATAGAAGACAAAAAAGTAGGGGGAATCTGGAGCTAAAATATCTGTGAGGCTCATGTACATACAACCTACCTGTACTCCAGGCAGTTCTTGGACACCTACGAGCTGGTTCCTTCCTTTTCCCTTACCTATCAGATAGCTCCCACACGGAGCACACGGAGCCCACTCCTCTGTGGCTGTCCAGACCTAATATCTTGTCTCCGTCCTTTCTGCCTATCCAGTACATTTCAGCATTATTAGTCCCGTGTAGAAATAATGGAGAAACCCAGCCTTATCCATGCCCTGGGTTGCACTCCTGCAAAGAAGACACAGTCTCACCCCTGCTGGCTTAAGAGCCTCTCGTGTAGGGGTTCCACTGGCACAGGCAGACCAAAGGCATTTGCTTTTCCTTTTCTGCTCCTCCATTAAGAATGTGCTTACCTGGCCCTTTAGTGAGGTACTCTCCATGCTCCTACCAAGCAAGAGAGAAACTCACACTGGTCTTGTGGTCATTGCCAACATTATCTCAAGTCAGGAAAAGATATGCACCCCACTTACTTTGCTGTTCAAAGGAGCCTCCCTGCAAGTCTGCTAAAAGTTTCACTGGCAGGATGACAGTCCCTCACTGCCTTCAACATCCCTCACCCCCCAACAGCACAGACCACCTACATGGCAGCCCTCCCCGCCCTGCCACATCACCCCCCTCATATACCACCAAGCTGTGTGGACTTAATGACACAGGTAAATGTACAGATCTTGTCCTTTGAAGTGGAAGGCACCCTTTTCATTTCATTTCCAGGATTAAATGCCCACAGCAGTCTCAGGCCAGATAAGAAAAGAGGTGCTTGTGCTCATCCTGTGAGATGTCAGATGTGACCAGTGACTTTATTTCAAGTGCCACTGACATCCTAATATCACCAAGAGAAACTACATCTGGTCCACTTGCATCACTCTTCTTGCTGAGTTTGGGTATATTTTCAGTATCTGTGCTGCCTACTTACATAAAGTATTCAGTATTTATTTTGAATTTTTTTTTTATTGTTGAGGATTCATTGAGTGTATAAGAAACCAGGTTACTCTGATTGCATTTATTAGGTAAAGTCTCTCTCAGTATTTTTTTTTTTTTTTTTTGAGACAGAGTCTCACTATGTTGCCCCTGGTAGAGTGTCGTGGCCTCACAGCTCACAGCAACCTCAAACTCTTGGACTTAAGTGATTCTCTTGCCTCAGCCTCCCAAGTAGCTGGGACTAGTATTCGGTATTTATAGTAGATAAAATGTCTTTGGCAACTCAGGATTCCTTCTCAAAACTCCTCACCTAATCCCTAGCTCTCTCAGGAGCCCAATGTCCTTATTCAGCTCTCTAACTGTCACACAATTTTGGCAATATTCCCTCTACCCCCACCATCTCCACTCAGTCATCTTTTTTATTTGTGGAGATGGGTTCTCATTATGTTGCCCGGGCTGGTCTGGAACCCCTGGGCTTAAGTCATCTTCCCACCTCAGCCTCCCAAGTGACAAGGCCTCAGAATGGATCTCTCCTCTACTCTTACTCTTCAAAATTTGGCTACCAGTATGTTCCTGGATTAGGGAGAGGCTCTCAGGCTCTTTAGTAAAGGGAGTCATAGGCAGCAAAGTTGATGAAAACCACAGAGATGCTTTAATCCAATCATGTTCATTTTATAGATAAAGAAACTGAGTAACAGGAAAAGGAAGGCCTAAGATCCAACCAAAGATCCAAAGATTTCAAGAAAAGTTCCCAAAACTTCTACACTGCTGGTGGCATTGCAAACTAATACCTTTATGGAAAGAAGTATGGAGAATTCTTAAATAACTAAAAGTCGACTTTCCATTTGATCCCACAATTCCATTACTAGGTATCTACCAGAAGAACAGAAATCATTTTACCACAAAGACATCTGCACCAGAATGTTTACTGCAGCTCAATTCATAATTGCCAAGTTGTGGAAGCAGCCCAAGTGCCCATCAGCCCATGAATGGATTAACAAATTGTGGTATATGTATACTACAGAGTACTATTCAACCATAAGAAAAGATGGAGCCTTTCATCTTACATATTTACCTGGATGGAGTTGAAACACATTCTTCTTAGTAAAGAATCTCAAAAATGGGGGGCTTGCAGGGGTGGAAATCCAATGTACTCAATACTAATATGAAACCAATATATGAACAACTACATGCCCACACAAATGATAAAACACAAATATAGTCTAGCAACAGGAAAGGGAGAGGAGGGAGTGGGGAGGGGACAGGAGGGAAGGCAACTGGCTGGAGGAGGGAGAGCAATTTGCGAGATCTCACCTAATGTGCACAATGTGAGGGTGTTCAGCGCACCCCCTGGGTAAAGAGCTCTACAACTTGAAGTTTACCTTAGAATTAAAAACAATGGTAACCTAAAAATTTGTACCCTCATATTAATTTGAAATTAAAAAAAAAAGAAAAGTTCCCAGAATGGGTCTTTGCTGTCAGGAGAAGCAGAGTCCTTTGGGCCAAGAGTGCACGTGACAGGCTCAGGTCTCCTCCTCCTGGGTGAACTGAGCACAACCACACTAGAGCCCTTCCTTGAGGCTCCTCACCACTTGTGCTCCCAAAGCCTGGCCCAAGAAACTTCCACAATTATTATCACTACCATCATTGTTTTTTTGCTACAGCAACCACAGTAATAAGGGGGGAGAGAGGGAAATACAAGATTCCCAACAACAATAATAATTATTTATTGCATACTGCAGAGACACTAACTCATGACCTGCCACCACACCCTTGAGAGTTAATAGTATTGTCCACGATTTATAAAAGGGAGAAGGAAGGAAGAGAAAAGGGAGTGGCTCTATCATTGAGTTATCTGAAGGACAGATTGTCAGAGGTAGGCTGAGAACACAGAAGAGTTAGATGCTCAGCCCAAGATTGAATTGGTAGACCAGTGTTTTTAACAGAACCTAGATCTGTGACCTACAAAATACTTGAGCTCAAGCCTTTCCAAATTCTTTTGATCATTACCCACAGTAAGAAACATACTATTAGCTGTGCATATATATAACTGAAATGAAGGCTGTCACAAAGGTGTCCTTTAAACATATTGTGATATTTTTTATTTCATTCCAATATGTTCTACTTTGTTTTTTAAAGTACTGATTGCAATCCATTAAATGTATTTTACCACACACTAATGACTTGTGTCTCACAGTTTAGAGAGGGAAGATGAATGAGCAGTCCTAACTGGAAAGGACTGGATGAGATTATTCCAGAAGAAAGTAGTAGAAATGTAGTTATGAGAGTAGAAGGAAATGAGTATAGAGTCAAAACAACATCATCTATGTAGAATTTTTACCCAAAAGTTGAACCTGAATCCAGTCATGCAGACACAATCAGGCAAACCCTGATTATGGAATGTTATAAGGCAACAAGCCTAGAAGTCTTTAAAAATCTAATTGTCATCCAGACAAGAAAGGCAAGAGACAGTTGTAATTGGCTCCATGAACAAAGTGACATTTCCCCCTAATATGTTTTCCCTATATATTTCTTATGCTTTGGATGTCCAGGCCAGTAAAGGCATAGTGACCAGAACATTATAATCCTTCTGCTTAACTAGCCCTTTCACCTTTTGAGTTGTCTCCCCAAAATAGCAGACTCTTTGCTGAGTAATAATGCCAAAATTCACCATCCATCGCCAACCTATGGTTTCTAAATTAGACTTCCTACACATGTTGCTTTCAATACAACCCATCCTGATACATACACATAGCCACCTTCCTGAACCCTTTATAAAAACCCCTACTTTCAGGCCAGGAGCACTAGCTCACACCTGTAATCCCAGCACTTGGGAGGCCAAAGCAGGTGGATTGCCTGAGCTCACAAGTTAGAGACTAGCTTGAGCAAGAGAGAGACACCATCTCTAAAAAAGAAAATAGCCGGGCATTGTGGTAGGTGCCTTACACCAGAGGCTGAGGCAAGAGGATCGCTTAAGCTCAAGAGTTGGAGGTTGTTGTGTGTTAGCTGTGATGCCACAGTACTCTACTGAGGGTGACAAAAATGAGACTCTGTCTCAAAAAAAAAAAAAAAACCCTACTTTCAATTGGTCAGGGAAATGGATTTGAATTAAGACATTTCTCCTATCTCTCAGATGATATCATCTGTAAAAATTCCCTTTCTTCTTTGGCAATTGTGTCAGTAATTGGCTTTCTGTGTAGTGAGCAATCAGACCTAAACCACTGACAAATTTTGGGTTCAGTAACAAATTTTGATGCCTCATACAGGGACTCGTAGCTCGCGGCTTGGGTGAAGTCTTGAAAGCCTCCCTAGCAGCTTCCAGCTAAATTTCTGAATGGTTGTGTTACTTAACGTGCGTGTGGCTGTGGAAGATCAGAATTTAATCCCAGAATGCAGTCCTCGGCACTGCATTCAAAACTGGTCTAAATATAGCTTTGAGCCTATAAAAGAATATGATATTTTCCTGTAATATTGTTTGGCCTCAGTACTCTCTCAACTCAGGAAAATATGACCCCTTAATGGATCACTAAACTATAATACTACTTTCCAATTAGATTCATTCTGTCCTTGTGTTGGGAAATGTTCCTGTGGAACTTAATCCTTTCATTCTCCTTATTCCTTTATCTGGAAATTCTGCTTGGTTCTCAGTGACAGATTAAAAGATGCTTTCTCTGCATTCCCCTTTCCCCTGAATCCCAAGAATGATTTTCTTTCCCATGGGAAGATTTAAGATCTCTAAAGCTGGGGTTGGAGTGCTCTCACTGAATGGGCACAGGGTGAGGGGAGGTGGCACACCTTTTATGTGTGGGACATAACCACAAGTTGAACTCAACCTAACAAAATCAAATATTTTGACCTAGTTGCTTGTACCCTCATATTAACCTAAAATAAATGTACTTAAAATTTTTAAAAATCTCTAAAGCCAAACGCCAATACTGTTGGACCATGCTCAGATTATTGACCAACTGTATTCTAGTTGCCTAGATTTGACTGATCAACCCTTTCCAGCCTGAATGAGGACCGCATTGTGGATGGATGGAAAGAGCTTTATGGAACAAGAACCACACAAATCTGGGTATGTAGTGGTTACTGGCCAAAAGGTAATTGAGGCACAACAGGTAATTCAGCCCCAAAAGGCTGAATGGATTGTGTTGACTATATCATAGGAAAAATAAGCATATCACTATACTGATTCTAAGCAGGCTTTCATAGAGCTATTTGAAAAGGGCAAGGGTATTTTACCTTTGGAAATAAGAAAGTTAAATGTGGGCCTCAGATTCTTGAATTATAAAATCTTGAATTATAAAATTATAAATATATACATATATATATATATATATTTTTTTTTTTTGGAGACAGAGTCTCACTATGTCACCCCTGGTAGAGTGCCATGGTGTCACAGCTCACAGCAACCTCAAACTCTTGGGCTTAAGCCATTCTCTTGCCTCAGCCTCCCAGTAGCTGGGACCATAGGCACCCACTACAATGCCTGGCTATTTTTTTGTTATTGTTGTCATTGTTGTTTAGCAGGCCCTGGCCAGGTTTGAATCTACCAGCCATGGTGCATGTGGCTGATGCCCTATCTTCTTGATTTTAAAATCAATTTTGCTGCCTAGGGAGGTGGCCATCATACACTGTTGAGGACATCAAAAGAAATACTCATTTTCCTAAAGGAAATGCTATGGCAGACTTGATGGCTAAGAAAGCAGCCCAGCAAATGAACAGCCAATTGACTTTGATTCCCTCTCTTCAATTAGATAATGATCCCTGATAATTCTGAAAAAGATTTAGAAAAAGTTAAAGAATGAGGATTCTCAAAGTATAATCAGTCAGGCATGGTGGCTCATACCTGTAATCCTAGCACTCTGGGAGGCCCAAGGCAGGAGGATGGCTTGGACCCAGGAGTTCGAGGAGGTTGCTGTGAGCAGGCTGACCCTATGGTACTCTACCCTGGGGCAACAGAGTGAGACTCTGTCTCAAAAAAACAATCTATAATTCTTGATCAAAAAAAGAGATGATAATCTTAACCTGTGATCACTCTTTAAAATATCAAGAAGTCTATTACCTAAAGAAAAAACTAGGCTCGGTGCCCATAGCACAGTGGTTACGATGCTGGCCACATGCACCAAGGCTGGTGGGTTTGAACCCCGCCCAGGCCAGCTAAACAACAATGACAACTGCAACAAAAAAATAGCTGGCTGTGGTGGCAGGTGCCTGTAGTCCCAGCTACTTGGGAGGCTGAAGCAAGAGAATCACTTAAGCCCAAGAGTTGGAGGTTGCTGTGAGCTGTAACGCCACAGCACTCTACCGAGGGTGACATAGTGAGACTCTGTCTCAAAAAAAAAAAGAAAGAAAGAAAACTAGATTCATTCTTCATGGACTGAATGGTTATAGCCATCACTGAAGTAAAGGTCACAGACCACGCTATGAGGTAGACATTTTAATTACCAACGATTACAGATAGAGGTTATTAAACAACTTGTCTAACATTACAAAGTAGCAAAACAGAACTTAAACCCTAACCTGCCTCAAGTTCTTAACACCATTATGCTGAATTTTCTGTTGACTTGAGCACCCAGAGATGCATATATAACAGAAAATACTAATTCATTGTACGGAACATTTCAGAAGCCACATACTTGCCTGTCTGTGTTATCTCCTTGGAACTAAGCTCTATGTCTCTCCAAGGAAGACTTGCTCTCTGCCCCACCAGGATGTTGGCAGATAAGAATTAGAAAAGGAGCTGCTTTAGATGCAAACCCCCTGAGTCTTGTCATAGGTGAATCATAAAATCCCCCACATTTCACCTTGTTCTCTATGGCAGTGGTGGCTCATGTGCTCAATGATTTGATTCATTACTATAATCCTTTGTATTGAAAAGGAGTTTTCTTCCAGGAACCTAAAACCTAAAAATACTACGTTCTTCTCACGTCTCTGAAACTGGCTGGATTATGAATTTTCCTCTCTCTCTCTCTCTCTCTCTCTCTCTCTCTCCCTCCCTCTGGCT
Organism: Nycticebus coucang; assembly: GCF_027406575.1. NCBI lineage: Eukaryota > Metazoa > Chordata > Mammalia > Primates > Lorisidae > Nycticebus > Nycticebus coucang. The sequence continues at coordinate 69,033,157 of NC_069783.1, read as the reverse complement.
CTCTTCCAGATTAGGAAACAGAGGCCTAGAGAGATGAAGAATCCTGGTCAGAAGCATCTACCCAGAATTCAGCAGGGCTAGGAACAACTTCCAGCCAGATTATCCTCACCACCACTCCCCTGCCACCCACCCCCTCCCAGATAAAGCTATTTCTCCACAGAGGCTTGGTTTTGCTCCTTTTATTCCAAGGGCCTCCCCTCAAGTGCCCCAGAACCATCTCGAGCATATAGAAGAAGCCAGAGGCCATGTAATCCACAAGGCTGACTTGGAAGGAGAGAAATTTTACAGAAAGGTGAGGTATCACCTTCCCTTTTATTAATTTATTCAACAAATATTTCCTGATCAAGTGTGTATGCTGCACCAATTGGTGCTAAGGAAGATACAGATAGCAAAGCATCTTCTCAAGAGCGGTGTTGTCTAGGGAGTGATAAAACCAGCATCAGGCTGGCCGAGGTGGATCGCTCCTATAATCCTAGCACTCCTGGAGGCCGAGGCATGCAAATCACCTGAACTCAGGAGTTCGGGACCAGCCTGAGCAAGAGCAAGATCCCATCTCTACCCAAAATAGGAAAAACTAGCCAGGCACTGTGGCACATGCCTATAGCCCCAGCTACTCAGGAGACTGAGCCAAGGGGATCACCTGAGCCTAAGAGTTTGAGATTGCTATGAGCTATGATGACCCCACCACACTCTACCCAGGGTACAAAGTGAGACTCGGTCTCAAAACAAACAAATGAAGAAAAATACAGACTCCCCTCAATGAATCCCCAACAATAAAAAAAAAAAAAAAAGAAAAGAAAAGAAAAATACAGACTCAATTACTTTGCTGAAGAGTTGTTTAGACAAGTTGTTTAATACTTTGTCTGGGCCCCATGGTGTTAGAGGAAATAAAATTGAGAAGCCTCTCCCAGTCTGCCACAGTTCCCATCACTCTGCACATGTAGGTACTTGTGCCCGCGCAAATCCACTGACCTGTGCTCTGGAGGCGTGAGATGGAAACCCCTCCTTCCCAGTGGGCTAAGAAAGGCCTCATGAAGAAGGATGGCAGAAAACATGAAGTGCTACGGGGGCAGAAAGGAAGGAACACCAGTTGTGGGGTGTCTGATCCAAGTTTAAAGTAGGAGCCCAAAGAGTGGAGAAAGGCGGTAGGAGGAGCATCCTGGACAGGGCACAGCATGCGCAGGGCCTGGGAAGGGCATGTTTAAAAGACTGAGTATTTGGGCACAGGCAGCACATGGTGAGGAGAAGTCAAGAGGTGATGTGGAAAGATAGGGTCCAGACATATCCTCATAGGCCTGGTAGTCATCCTAAAAAGCCTGTAAAAAGCTACTGGGGGACTCTGGACAGACAATGGATATGGGAGAACTACAATAAACAATGCCAGGGTTATACTTTAGAAAGCTCACTGAAGTTTGGAGGGCAGACTGTAGCAGGGCGCACTAAACCAAGAACTATTACTACAACAGTCTTGGAAGGATGAGGGTGCTGAGCCAAGGCAGATGCTAACATCATTCACGTCCCATCACTGATACTGGTGTCCTGGCACAAAGAACTAGAACTCATAATTTCTTTTTTTTTTTTTTTTATTTGTAGAGACAGAGTCTCACTTTATGGCCCTCAGTAGAGTGCCATGGCATCACACAGCTCACAACAACCTCTAACTCTTGGGCTTAAGCTATTCTCTTGCCTCAGCCTCCCGAGTAGCTGGGACTACAGGCGCCCGCCACCAACGCCCGGCTATGTTTTTGGTTGCAGTTTGGCTGGGGCCGGGTTTGAACCCGCCACCCTCGGCATATGGGGCCGGCGCCCTACCGACTGAGCCACAGGCGCCTAGAACTCATAATTTCTTAGTCACCGTGGAGTCCCACACAGCTAGTTGATTTTAACAATTCTTCATTGTACACAAACTCATACAAATCCCAATGTACAAGAATTGTAACTCTATTTTTCTCAGACTAAAGAATTTCTAATGTCATTGCCCTCTCCTGCGCAGCAGAGACAAAGTCTCAATCAATTAAGCAGCCCATCCCAGAGACGCATCTAAGCGACAAGATGTCTAGTGGGAGGGTGGGTTGGATCACCTGTCCACATTGGCAGCTGCAAAGGAAAATGTCTCCCTTCTTGGCTCACGCCAGCTGCCTCAAAGTCATCCCTCTTCCCAACCACAAGATCTGTCCAGGGCCTGCTCTCTCAGCTACTTCTAGGCTCTGTGCTTCTCTCGGTTGCATGGACAGCATTAGGTAGTTCCCATTCTGAGCCATGGGAAAGAGCTAAGCTTGGGCTGTCTGCAGCCCTATCTGGTTTCATGCTGCTTTTCACACTGAGTTTTAAAGAATGCTGTGGAGCTGCCTAAGGCCCTCTCTGCCTTGATCCCTCTCCACAGCCCTTTTTGGTCACCTCCTGGGGCTCTGTGCAGGCTTAGGTGCCTCCTCTGTTCCTGAATTGCTCAACCTACTGGGGCAGGATGGAGGGCGGGGGTGTTCTATCAGCCCCTATGCCAGGACTTACTTAAATCTTTGCATTTGTATTAAAATTTCGGTCCTCAGCTCGGCGCCTATGGCTCAAGCAGCTAAGGTGCCAGCCACATACACCTGAGCTAGTGGGTTCAAATCCAGCCTGGGCCCGCCAAACAACAATGACAACTGCAACCAAAAAATAGCCAGGCGTTGCGGTGGGTGCCTGTAGTCCCAGCTACTTGGGAGGCAGAGGCAGGAGAATCGCTTGAGCCCAGGAGTTGGAGGTTGCTGTGAGCAGTGATGCCATGGCACTCTACCCAGGGCAACAGCTTGAGGCTCTGCCTAAAAAATAATAATAATAATAATAATAATAATAATAATAATTTTGGTTCTCTTCTAATTAACATTGATCAGTGGCCAAATGCTATGTTCCTTTATTTGAATATTACATGGAAACATCTATAATTTATAATATAATTGTAAAAACAAGATAACAAAGTATATACATTTTAGTAATGCAATGTTAAAAAAAAAAAAAAAAGCCCACAGGCCAGGTGGACTTTTTTTCTGCCTTGACCCCTCACATGTGTAATCCTCGCACACATGTGTAATCCTCGCACCCCAGGAGGCCGAGATGTGTGGATTGCCTGAGGTTACACTTTTGAGATCAACCTTAGCCAGAGACCTTGTCTCTAAAAATAGCCAGGCACTGTGGTGAGCATAACCAAATTTTCAAATGTTAACGTATCTTTTCTTTTCTTTTCTTTTCTTTTCGAGACAGAGTCTTACTTTGTCACACTCAGTAGAGTGCTATGGTGTCACAGCTTACAGCAACCTCAAACTCTTGGGCTTAAGCAATTTTCTTGCCTCAGTCTCCCAAGTAGCTGGGACTACAGGGGCCCACCCCAACACCTGGCTACTTTTTAGACATGGGGTCTGGCTCTGGCTCAGGCTGGTCTTGAACGTGTGAGCTCATACAACCCACCCTCGTCAGCTGCCCAACTGTTGGTACAGGCATGAGCCACTGCACCCGGCAATGTATCTTAATAAAGTATTTGTGACTCCAAAATGTTGAATTCTTCATTCTACAAAAGACGATGGTTTTCGTGAGTTTTCTTTTCCCCAGCAAGGCATCCTAATTTACCAAAGAGTATAATGGCTAGAGAGTGATATCATAAGAAGTGGTTTCTAAATTATCCATTTAATTCACAAAGGTTCATCTGGAATTCTTCAACCAAGGTCGATGGTACCTGGGTTTACCCATTGCTAACCTGAGGGTAGAAAAGGTAGCCAGGTCTCCTGGCTCCCATTTAGCTCACCCATATCCTGAATTTGAGTAACCAGAATACAATCTCAGTCTATCTAATGCCATTATTAGCCTCGGGAAAAGAAGCTGAAAGTATATCTGCCACTATCAGGCCTGGGTTCACCAAATGCCATGCATGAGATGTGGGAAAGGAACTGACTACATAACTGACTCTCCAAGATGCTGAAAGCATTCAGACTTCAGTGGTCCACATAACCCTGAAGCCCCATTTCCCACCTCCAAAGCACCATATAGTAACCCAAACAGACATTGGAACTTCATAATATAAAATTAAATGTCAGTTCCACCATGACTCCTATTTGGTTTCCAAAGCCAACTCACCAGAAGTCAAGAATCATTTTTCATAAATACTAAAGAACCATTAATTCTATACACAAACTGACAAGACTACATTACTCAATGCATTACTAACCTCATTTGAATGTGATTAACTTGGCTCCTACAAGTAGGAGTTGTTGGAGAGATTCATTCTGGTATTCTAGGAATAAGGAGGAAAAGTAAGAAGTTAAAGATTGTTTTATACAAAAGAAAGGACTTTCTGTGGAATTTGAGACATACGACTAAACATTAAATCAGTCACAACAGATATTTCCTACTTTCTACAGTCTGGAGTCAGCCTATCAGGGATAGAATTCTAGCTCTACCAGTTCCTAAATGAGCAAGCTTTGGCAAGTGGCTTCATTTCCGTAGGCCTCAGTTTTCGGCCCTGAGTGGGAGAAAAATGGGTAGCAAAGTACCCACCTCCTGTGGAAACTCAATGAGATAATCCCATGTAAAGCACTTAAAACAGTGCTTGGTACATTGTATATAGCTGGGGCATCACCCTCCTCCCAGCTACTACTGAAGCCACCTCTAGTTGGGCTTTAGGTGGAAAGAATATTTCAGACCTGAACACTGGTTTCTGAGGAGCACAGGAGCTAGGGCCAACCTGGTTCTGGAAGAGCACAGCTTTCTGAAAGGACCTTGAGATAAGGCAAGGTCCCCACTGCCCTCAAACCAGAGATCTTCTGCCACCTAGTGCCCAATGTCAGCAAATGCCTAAATTCCCATGACGGGGCCTCCTTCCTTTCTGCGCCCACCCGCACCACCACCACCACCAATCCCAACGACCACTACAGATCTCCTCTTCTACTCCAGGTCCAGATTCAGCGTTACCACTTGGCGCCCAGCTTCAAGCTCTTTAACACTCTGCTTTGTGCATGGCAGCCCCCCATACCTACTCATCTCAATTCAACCCTAAAACTCAATTAAAGTCTTACCTCCTCCAAGAAAATGTTCCTGAGGCACATGGGTGGCTCACTTCCTTCTTGCCAGCCTGTGCCACCTCTTTTCCAACATTTCCCCTGTATCTTGCCCCATTCCTCTCACTGATGTGCCCCTCTGTACCTCAGGCTCCTAGAACAGCATCCAATGTCTATCAGGTGTCCAGTATTGTTCGATAGATGAATGCATAGGACAGTCAAGTTGGGAGTGGAAGGATAGGGCATTCCAGACAGAACCGTCCCAGGAATTCAGAAGCAGTTCCGTGTTGCTGGCATATAAAAGCCTCATTGTTGATTGAATATCTGAAGCCCCTGTTTTGCCTTTGAGGCTTATTTTTTATTAGAAAATAATGCATAAACATGCAGCTAACCTGTGTTTCAACAATTCCACTTCTACATATTTACCCAAAAGTAAAGAAAATCTGTGTCTACAAAGGATCTTGTTCAAGGATGTCCACAGGATGTCACTGCTTTATTTATAACAATGACTAAAGGGAAAAGGCCCAAATGCCCATCAACAATTCTACTCAGCAAGGAAAAGGAACCCACAGCATGGCTCATGCTCGAAAGCATCATGTTAAATAAAGAAGTCAGTAACATGAGTACATACTGAATATTCACGTACGTATGAAATCCTAGACAGGGAAAATGTAGTTTTCAGTGACGGAAAGCAGATCCTGGAGTCAGGAGTGTGGGGATGAGAGAGAGAGGGTGGAGACTGTCAGGGTAAGGAAAAGGTTTGTTAAAGCTCATCAAGCTGTACATCCAAATCTGGGTATCGAGCTGTTAAGTTACATTTCAATCACTTAAATATGTTTTAAGACTTTGAAGGAAAGGCTGGAGGAGAGGGAGGAAGGCAGGCAGGCAGTCTGGTGGGTGCACCCGCCCAGCTCCTGGCCCACTCGGCCCAGCCGGAAGCCAGCGCTGCCGCCCGGCGTGCAGTTGCTCCTCTCAGCCGCCAGGGGGCGGCGTGGCCCCGGGGAGGGCGGGCACGTGCGAGGGAGCGGCGGCGCGGGGGCGGGCCCTGCGTGGAGTCCCTGTGGGCTCCGGCGCGGAGCAGCACCGGGTTGTCACGGCGGTGGTGTAGCAAGTGTGTGCGCTGAAGTCAGGAGGTTTGGGGTTTGTCTCCACACTCTCGCTTCAGTTGCGGCCCTCCCGCAGATGAGCAGCCCGAGGCTCAGACAAGCCCCAGCCAAGGTGAAAGAGCCGAAAGGCGAAGGCTCCGGGTCTCCCCGCTGACCCGGTCGTGCCCGCTGCTGCTTCACCGCTTCACACAGCGCTGGTTACGTGCGGTTCTGCCATACCTTTCGCGTGTTTTTGTGGTGTTGGTCCTGCTTTCTCTTCCACGTAGCGCTCCTTTTTTTTTTTTTCTTTTTTTTATGAGACAGAGTCTCACTTTGTCACCCTCCGTAGAATGCTGTGGCATCACAGCTTACAGCAACCTCCAACTCTTGAGCTCAAGGGATCCTCTTTCCTCAGCCTCCCAAGTAGCTGGGACACAGGTACCCGCCATAATGTCTGGCTATTTTTAGAGACAGGGTGTCGCTCTGGCTCAGGCAGGTCTGGAACCTGTGAGCTCAGGCAATCCACCCGCCTTGGCCTCCCAGAGTGCTAGGATTACAGGCGTGAGCCACCTTGCCCGGCCTGCGTAGTGCACCTTGAGTCGTTAATTAATGGGTTGGCTGCCCTCTGGTGGGATGCACCTCTAAACTCTGGGCACCTTGTTTTCAGAACGTGTCCTCCTCTGACCCAGACCGACCTTCCCGATCCACCAAGCCTTCCGTACAAGTGCCAGTGATCCACCAGTAAGGAGCCATAGGACACTCAAGGCCTCGAGGATAATTTTCCCCAGTCGTGGTTGTGAAGTCCTGGCATCTACCCTTAGGAAAAGTGACAGCAGTGGAGAGGGAGGCACAAATACAGACGTGGCCTTCTGAGCATGCCCCGTGGTCATCTCTGTCCTCAAAGGCCTACCTAACCCCTCTCTGCCCTCTCTCCTCAGGGTGCAGCGCCAGCTGCTGTGAGGACAGCCAGCCGTCCCTGCAGCAGGTGCACCAGTGCATCGAGCACTGCCTTAGGCCTCTGGCTCAAGCTCAGGGTCTGGTGACCCACTAGTTGGAAAAGTTCCAGGTGAGGAATATGCCAGACAGAGCCCTGAAGTCCTTGATGTGCTTATTCTTTTACAGGAGATGACAAGCATTTGTGCAGAACTCTTGGCTTGTTCTGTTAACATTTCTGATGGTCCTGTGACCAACCAGTCTCCACAGGTTTGAATTTTAGAAAAAATCCTGGCAGTAGAGTGCTGTAAGTTGAACCATATTGTGGTGTTATGATATATGTATTGGTTTTCATCCATGGTTCCCATGGAGTTTCATAACTCCCACAGTCCTTGTAATGCTAGGGCACTTTAGGCTGAGGAACAGCCCTCCCAAGATAGAATTTCTCTCTCTCTCTCACCTTCCTGGGTCCTCTTTCACCTGCCCAAGGCAGGACTCTAACCTGATTGTGGGTCAAAATACCCTCATTTCAGAGATGGTCCAGCCCCATACCCTGGAGGAAGGAATGCTAGACAGAGAGGCCAGGAGGAATCTGAGCAGACAGGCCTTAGAACATGTGCTTTTTGTCCAGTCACATCTGTGCTCAGTTGTCAGTCATGCCCAGGTAATGAAGCCCCATAAAATACCCAGAGGACTGGATTCCAAGAGCTTCTAGATAGTTGAAGGTGGTGGTCCCAGGAAGGACATGGAAGCTCCACGCCTTCTCCCACTTACCTCACCCAGGGCATCTCTTCATCTGTGTGCTTTGTAATAGCCATTATAAGAAATTGGTAAGTATAACTGTTTCCCTGAGTTCTGTGAGCCGCTCCAGCAAATTAATTGAACCCAAAGAGTGAAGGGGACAAGGGAACCCCAAATTGAAGCCAGTCAGAAGTTGCACAGTCAGGACTTGTGACTGAAAGATGTTGTGGGGACTGACTCCTCATCCTACGGGATATAACATTCTCTCCAGGTAGAGTGTGATTGTGTCAGAATTGAATTAGAGGACAGCCACTTAGTGTTTGTTGCATGGAATGTGAGGAAAAAATGCCACATTGGGTCATAGAAGTTCTCTTCTGTTTTGATTGTTGTGAAGTTTAAAGGAAAACACAGTTTGGGGAGTGAGTTTTTTTCCCAAATCACATAGTTTTTCCATAAAAACAATGATGTGGGGCAGCGCCCATAGCTCCATGGGTAGGATGCCAGCCACATGTACTCAGGCAGGAGGGTTCGAATTTGGCCTGGGCCTGCTAAACTACAATGACAACTGCAACAAAAAAAATAGCCAGGTGTTGTGGTGGCGCCTGTAGTCCCAGCTACTTAAGAGGCTGAGGCAAGAGAATCACTTGAGCCCAAGAGTTTGAGGGTACTGTGAGCTGCGACACCATGGCACTCTACCGAGGGTGACATAATAAGACTCCATCTCAAAAAAAAGACGTAAGAGGAATATACCAGGAGAGCTCATGACCAAGAACCCTTCTTATGGTTCTAGGGTGTTCTTTGCCATAAGCCCTAAATATAATATGAATGTTACATATTATAAAACTTCCAAAAACATGGGGCGGTGCCTGTGGCTCAGTGGGTAGGGTGCCGACCCCATATACCAAGGGTGGTGGGTTCAAACTCGGCCCCAGCCAAACTGCAACAAAAATAGCCAGGCATTGTGGCAGGTGCCTGTAGTCTCAGCAACTCAGGAGGCTAAGGCAAGAGAATCACCTAAGCCCAGGAGTTGGAGGTTGCTATGAGCTGTGTGACACCTACTGAGAGTGACAAAGTGAGACTCTGTCTCTAAAAAACTTCCCAAAACATATTCATTTTAAACATTTAAAACTTTTAAAACACCAAAGTCAGGCTGGGTGAGGTGGCTCCAACCTGTAATCCAAGGCAGACAGATTGCTTGAGGTCAGGAGTTGATGACCAGCCTGACCAAGAGTGAGACCCTGTCTCTCTGAAAAATAGAAAAATTAGCCGGGCATTGTGGCAGGCACCTGTAGTCCTAAGCTGAGGCAGGAAGATTGCTTGAGCCTAGGAGTTAGAGGTTGCAATGAGCTAAGATGATGCCACTGCACTCCACCCAAGGTGACAGAATGAGACTCTGAGACTCTGTCTCCAAAAAATACGTAAATAAATAAGTAAAACACCAAAATCCCCAAGAAAATGGAATAGGATAGTTTTGAAAAGGTACAGATTAGAGCAAGACCTCTTTATGGACCTGTATACCCACTCAGGACTACCCCTACTCAGTACACCCACAGGGAAGCTCCTCTGTCACTAAAGGGGAGTCATTTATTCAAGTGTTATTGTTGATTCACTAGTGCCTGGTACACACACTGCTCTGAAGTTACTAAAAGAACTCCCTTCTTCCCTCTCTGGATCAAAGAGTATCCACAACTTAATTTTATTCCCTTCCTCTAAGTATATTTTTCTGGAATTTGGAGGGAAACTGGACTCACTTCCAAACCAGTCTTTCACATCTTGAGGTTCTATCCACATGGAAAAAGTATACCAAGTGGGATATAATTTTACATTCTGCTATATAAAACTCTTCAAAATTACCACCATTATGAAGGAATAATTTCTTCAAGATCATGAAACCAAAAGGTTTCTGTGTGTTCATTTTGACAGGTAATTTTATAGATGGAGTGTTTTGAAAATTCATTCTTGGATGGCTGTATAATTTTCTCCTTACATTTTCTTATTCCTCTCGAAGCAGACTTTCATTCCTCCACTGTGCCTAAACAGCTCTTGACACTCACTTCCTTTTGACTTCCCGCTAGAGCATGCTGGGGAGCCACAGGTTACATTTCTAGTCATTTCTAATTGTGCCAGGTAGGTCCCATGAGTAAAGTTCACCCTGCTGAGTTAAAAAGTATGTGTGAGAGCTGCTTGGAAGTGTGTTCCCATCCCTCAGGTCACCCTTCCCAGTTTGCCAGCTGTGATGGGCTAAATGGCTTGGACCCTTTCATCTCTTTTTTTTTTTTTGAAACAGCATCTCACTTTGTCACCTTGGCACAGCAACCTCAAACTTTTGGTCTTAAGCAGTTCTTATGCCTCAGTCTCCCAAGTAGCTGGGACTACAGGCACCTGCCACAATGCCCAGCTATTTTTGGAGACGGGGCATCGCTTGTGAGATCAGGCGACCCGTCCACCTCAGCCTCCCAGACTGCTGGGATTACAGGCCTGAGCCACCACACCTGGCCTTTCTTTTTTTTTTTTTTTTTTTTTTTTTTGAGGCAGAGTCGCATTCTGTGACTGTGGGGCTGTGGGTAGAGTGCCATGGCCTCATCATAGGTCACAGCAACCTCAAACTCTTGGGCTCAAGTGATTCTTTTGCCTCAACCTCCCCACCAGCTGAGACTACAGGCACCCGCCACAATGCCTCATCTAGTTTTTCTAATTTTAGTAGAGACAGGATCTTTCTCTTGTTCAGGCTAGTCTCAAACTCCTGAGCTCAAGCAGTCTACCTGCCACAGCCTCCCAGAGTACTAGGATTACAGGTGTGAGCCACCATGCCCGGCTGACTCAGTAGTTTTTAAATGGGGAGTAGGGAACCTGTGCTGCCAGCTTGTAGTGAGTGGGTAGAGGCCAGGGATGCTGCTGAACATTTTACTGGACAGCTTGCAACAATGAAGAATCATCTAGCCCCAAATGTTAGAGCTGAAGTTCAGATACCCTGGCTTACCTCTTAAAATTTACTGCCATAGTAGTCTTACCAATGACTGACTGCCTTAATAACTTATCAGGATATGCAAAATCAAGTCCCAACATTTAAGCCCCTCCACATGAAATCCAAGCACCAAATCTTACAGCCACTAATAATTAAGTGGCTGTTCTTTAATGTCACTGAACCATGTGTGTTTGCTGAAACTTTCTCGCTTGATGCGTGGTTTTGGACAATATAATTGACCTTTTTTTTTTTTTTATTTGAGACAGTCTCACTTGTTACCCTCAGTATAGGGCCATGGAGTTACAGCTCACAGTAACCTCACACTGGGCTCAAGCAATCTCTTGTTTCAGCCTCCCAAGTAGCTGGGACTACAGGCACTTGTCACAATACCCAACTATTTTTAGAGATGGAGTCTTGCTCTTGCTCAGGCTGGTCTCGAGCCTGTGGACTCAGGCAATCCACCCGCCTCAGCCTCCCGAGGGCTGGGATTACAGTTAGCCACCATGCTCGGCCCAATATAATTAACCTTTCTAAGCCTAATTCCCCAACTATAAAATGTCGTGATAATAGTACCTAATTGAAAAGTCATTGTAAGGATTTAATAAGCACTTGTGTGTTAGATTTACTGTGACTTGTATAGTATATACTATTAAAATATGTGGTTTTATACATCATACCACATAAATATATTTAGCTCTGTAAATGTATCTATTCCCACCTTCAGTCAGACTCCATGTTTAACTTGTCTTTGAATTCTTCCATGATATCTTTTTTTTTTGTTTTTAGTCAGAGCGTCAAGCTGTCACCCTGGGTAGAGTGCTGTTGCATCACAGCTTACAGCAACCTCCAACTCCTGGGCTCAGGCGATTCTCTTGCCTCCACCTCCCCATGGGTAGAGTGCTGTAGCTGGGATTATAGGCGCCTGCCACATTGCCCGGCTATTTTTTTGGTTGCAGCCATCATTGTTGTTTGCCAGGCCTGGGCTGGATTCGAACCTGCCAGCTCAGGTGTATGTGGCTGGTGCCTTAGCCGCTTGAGCCACAGGCACCGAGCTCTCCCATGATATCTTATACATTAAAATTCATTTCATGTTTTATAGCCTATAACTGAAAGAGATAAAGACTCCTTTACATGGCTTAGTTTTCCATTCTATCCCACTAAACTAGAATTTTCTCGTTTAATTCAAATTCAGTTTATTTTACTAAAATATACTTACATGTTGAGAACTATTCTGAACATTTAAACTTGATACTTTCATACTAAATAAAACACCACTATGTGTTATCTTAAATATAAAGTAAAATATCTATCTAATTAAATATGGTTTGATTACTATTGGCTGTCTTTACAACTTAGTTTATTTACTGGGAGATTGAGGCAGGTGGATTGCCTGAGCTCACAAGTTTGAGACCAGCCTGACTCAGAGCAAGATCATGTCTCTAAAAATAGCTGGGCATTGTGGCAGGCACCTATAGTTCTAGCTACTTGGGAGGCTGAGGCAAAAGAATGACTTAAGCCCGTGCGGCACCTGTAGCTCAAAGGAGTAAGGTGCTGGCCCCATATGCCAGAAGTGGCAGGTTCAAACCCAGCCCCAGCCAAAAGCTGCAAAAAAAAAAAAAAAAACAATACTCTACCCAAGGCAACTTTCTTGGAGACTTGATCTCAAAAAAAAAAAAAAAAGAAAAAGAAAGAAAAGAAAAGAAACTTAGTTTATTTAGTTTGGGAAATAATCAAAATGCAACCAAATCATTACTTTTCTATTATTACTATACTATAAAATCCAATCATTGAAAGTTAAGTCAGTGACAAGAGGGACTTTACCTAACAATTGCAATCAGTGTAACTGGCTTATTGTACCCTCAATGAATCCCCAACAATAAAAAATAAAAATAAAATAAATAAAAAAATTGGGGATAAAGAATAAATGAATTTTTAACAAAAGAAAAAAAAAAAAAGAAAGTTAAGTCAGTGAAACAACAATATTGAACAATAAGAATGTTTTTATAATTCACATTAGTATAAGTATGTGGTTTAATGTAAATTAATATAGGCTAAATGCATTTCATTTTCATGATCTAATTTTCCCCCTTCCCAATTTACATTTCTTTGTTGAATGTCTTATTTGAATAACCCTTTAGTCCTTCACTCTATATAGCAATACAAGGTTTTTACAGTTTTAAATGTCATTATCTCTTTTGTGTAAGTTTAACAGATAATTATTATCTTATGCCTTCTACCTACTTCTGTGCTTATTTATGTTTAAAATTTCTAAAGCAGTTATATAATCTTTAAGCTTTTGCTTTGTCATATTTATGGACAAAAAGTCATCATGTAAGTTTGTTTTGTTAGGTTTTTTTATTTTTTATTTATTTTTTAATTTTTTTTTTTGAGACAGAGTCTCACTGTGTCACCCTCAGTAGAGTGCCATGGTGTCACAGCTCACAGCAACCTCAAACTCTTGGGCTTATGTGAGTCTCTTGCCTCAGCCTCCCAAGTAGCTGGGACTACAGGCGCTTGCCACAATGCCCAGCTATTTTTTTTGTTGTCGTTGTTGCAGTTGTTTAGCAGCCCGGGCCAGGTTCAAACCCGCCACCTTCAGTGTATGTGGCTGGCACCGTAACCACTGTGCTACAGGCACCAAGCTGTTGGTTTTTTTTAATTATTCATTTGCTTTTTAGAGCAACTTTATAAAAATTCAAAGCACACAGAACTTCTAATTCATGTTTACTAATCAAGCAGATTAAACTCCTAACTAGACAATTTTATCTGCCAAATTTCTGATATTTAGTAAATTTTTTTTTTTTTTTTTTTGAGACAGAGCCTCAACTGTCACAGCAATCTCCAACTCCTGGGCTCAGCGATTTGCCTGCCTCCGCCTCCCAAGTAGCTGGGACTACAGGCGCCTGCCACAATGCCCGGCTAATTTTTGGTTGCAGCCATCATTGTTGTTTGGCGGGCCCGGGCTGGATTTGAACCCACCAGCTCAGGTGTATGTGGTTGGCGCTTTAGCTGCTTGAGCCACAGCAGCCAAGCCAATATTTAGTAAATTTAATAGCACTTTTTTTTTCTAGAGTCTCACCCTGTTGTCCCAGGCTAGAGTCCCACGGTGTCATACCTCACAGCAACCTCAAATCCTGGGCTCAAGCCAACCTCTTGCCTCAGACTCCCACATGGCTGGAACTACAGGCTCACACCAACACACCCACCTTATTTTTCTATTTTTAGTAGAGACAGGGTCTCGGTCTTGCTCAGACTGTTCTTTGAACTCCTGAGCTCAAGCAGTCCACTCACCTCAGCCTCCCAGAGTGCTGGGATTACAGGCATAAGTCACCACGCCCAGCCTTTAGCTTTTTAGACTTTCTTTTTTTTTTTTGTGGTTTTTGGCCGGGGCTAGGTTTGAACCCGCAACCTCCGGCATATGGGACCGGCGCCCTACTCCTTGAGCCACAGGCGCCACCCGTAGACTTTCATTTATTTTCTGTAAGCCCTCACTTTGGAAGAATGAACAAGATTTTCCTGTGTTGTAATATTTGAAAATTTATCAACTCTTTTTCCTTTAAACACACTACAAAGGACTCAGACAAGGAGCAATTATTCTATTTTGGGGGGAGTATGTATGAAAAACAGATTTATTCACCCTAACTAAAAATCTGACCCACACAGTATTTGAAGGATATCTGTGGATAAAAGCAATGGGCTTTAGAGGTAAGCAGCTTTCAGTTTGAACTCAGCTCTACCTTACAATAGATATGTAACCTTGAACCCTCTTATTTAAAAGCTCTGAACTTCACTTCTCTCTTGTAAAGGTAATACTAATTTATAGGATACTTATAAATTAAAATATGAAAGCAAATATAAAACACACATAACCCAGTGCTTGGCATATAGTAGGGATAGTGGGTTAAACATCTCAAATACCCGTGTTTTATCTCACCTAATTATTAATGAATAGTTGATGGATAGTGGACAGTTTTACTAAAACTTTTTCCCTTTATAATAGTGAAATTAAAGGGCGGCAGACATGTCCAAAGAATATTGTAGGGATTTGGTCCCTTTATGAATCTTGTGATGGATGAATGTGTGGAGACGGCAACTAGTGAACAACAGAACAATATTGGAATGGTGGTAAGTAAAGATACAAGACATCTCTTAGACATTTCTTTTTTTTTTTTTTGAGACAGAGTCTCATTATGTTGCCCTCAGTAGAATGCTGTAGCGTCACAGCTCACAGCAACCTCAAACTCTTGGGCTTAAGCAATTCTCTTGCTTCAGCCTCCCAAGTAGCTGGGACTACAGGCGCCAACCACAACACTGGCTATTTTTTTCTTGTAATTGTCATTGTTGTTTAGCAGGCCTGGCTGGGTTCGAACCCACCAGCTCCAGGGCATGTGGCTGGCGCCCTAACCACTGAGCTACAGGCACTGACCCTAGACATTTCATTTTCTTTTGGAATGTGTATTTACTTTCCTTATATCAAACTCTTGAATTAAATTGGAGTTAATAACCCCCAGAAAAAGCAAATAACTGGCAAGATTAGACCTCCTGTCTCCTTTTTAATGTATGGCAGTCTTTCAGCTGTGGTAGTTACCTGTAGGTAAGATCCCAACCATACAGAACTTGTAAGGTCCTAGAGCTTAAGATAGTTGTTGGAATTTTTTTTTAATTCTAATTTTTTGAGACAGAGTCTCACTCTGTCACCCTTGCAGTGATGTCATCACAGCAATATTATCACAGCTTACCACAACTTCAAGCTCCTGGGCTCAAGTGGCCTTCCTGCCTCAGACTCAGAGTAGCTGGGTCTACAAGCTCACAACACCATGCCTGGCTAATTTTTCTATTTTTTTGTAGTTACAGGGTCTCGCTATTTTTCAGGTTGGTCTTGAACTCCTGAACTCAATGAATCCTCCCAGGGCTAGGATGAGCCCCTATGAGCCCTACTAGAAATAGTTTTTGACCTTTATAATATGTAGTAGTGGCCCATAGTCATTCATTACAGCAGTAGTTCTCAAACTTTAACGTGTGTATTAATCCCTGGGAATCTTGTTGATGAGGTCTTGCTCTGGCTCAGGCTGGTCTTGAACCTGTGCACTAAGGCAATCCACTCACCTCAGCCTTCCAGAGTGGTAGGATTATAGGTGTTAGCCACTGTGCCAGGCCTTGGCAGCCAGGTTCTTATAAAAACAGTTTCTAAATACTCCAAGGTTTTCTTCTAACCCTTTTTTATACAAACTGGGAAATTTTCATTCTAATAGAGGATAGATTAGGTTTTTAGTTTTTTCCAACACATTTGCTGAAAAAGATTCAGAAAGGTCTTGGAATATTAAATGTCAGTTCTGATTTGAAAAGGTAACTTCTTAGAGACTTGCTGAAATACTGCTCATTGGAGCTTTATCTGCCACGGACCACCCTGTCGGTGGGCTCCAGTCCGAGGGAAAGCAGGGAGAAGGAACGAGGAAAGTTGAGAGGTCGGCGCAGGAATGACAGTCTGGCACACTACGGGTTAAAGTATGCAGCTGCGAATTTTACTGAGAGTATATGTTGGTATTTATACATTTTCTTTCCAAGGTTCAAACAATGCAATCTTCATTCTGCTTATGCTTGTAAACTATCTTTGTGTCTGCATATGCGGTTTATCATGCATTACATGTTTTCAAGGTTTTGCTCTCCGGAGGGAGGTGGTTTATCAGTAACACCTGCTTACTCCCTCTTCAGGAATGTCAAGGCTTACAACTTCTCTCAGTCCTGCAACTCTTTTCAGTTTCTTATGATTTTATTTTTAAAACAGCTGAACATATTCTTTTATGTATAATGCTTGACTACTTCTATATATATTTTCTATATATTTTTACTCTTATTAGTAACTATACTTTGATTCATAATTGATTGTTTGTCAAACATTAAAATTCCCTATTGATTTGTATTACATATGAAAATTAGTGAAGCAAGATGTTTTTCTAAGTAAAGTTTTACTGCAGGTGGTGATGGTGCATGTCGTGATGGAACATCTTGTTTGCTGTGCCTGCATTGTCTCAGTTCACTGACATTTATGGTGGGAAAGTTCTGTTGTGCAGGTTTTCTTGGAGCCATTGAGTCTGGCACAGTCACACTTTTTGTGCTGTTTCTGGACCAGCTACCTTTGTGTTCATTCTTATTGCTTACTTATCAGGACAAACAGACATTCAGTCTAACATGCACATACATTGTAACAGAAAGCCATACCCTTAGATTAATGCGATAGAAAACAGCATGCTGGGCAACATCTCTGTTGCTGCGCACACTGGGGGTGCTGGGGGCTTCGCTCCGGGGAGCACAGACCACCTTTCCGTCGCTTTACAACGCGGACAGCGCCACCTCGCTGCGGCTTGGTGCCGAGGGTGCAGCATTTATCAGAAAAGGAACTGAGTTTAGATCTTGAATCCTTTTCACAACTTTCTCCCTAAACTGATCAGCAGAGTCTTCACTTTGAAAATGAAGTAATGATAACACATCAATGATCTTTAATAAAAAGACATTTTAAAGAAAATGCAAGGACAGAAATGGACTTTTGACTTTTCTGAAGTTGGAAGAAGGGAAACAAACAGGTTAAGTTTATGTTCGTTTTGTTTTGTCAGAAAGTTTTTGGTAGACAGTTTTATAAACACCTGGTCTATGTCAGTGACCCATAAAGGTCATTGAAATTACTTAATACTACTGTATTAAGAATGTGTGTATTTTGAGGGGGAGTTAATTTATTTTTAGGATCTGTCAGCTGAATAGTTACCTAATGGTAAATCTTAACTACCCTCTTCTGAGACATCCCAGAGTGGTCAGTGGCATGACTTATTTCCTTTAGAGTCCACTACACCCCAGGTTACCTCCAAGAATGTAGTAAAAATTCTACATTTTATTATGCTACACAGTTCAGGAGCTGTTGCTACAGTTCTGCTTTTTTTTTGAGATAGTCTCAAGCTGTCGCCCTGGGTAGAGTGCCGTAGTATCACAGCTCACAGCAACCTCAAACTCTTGGGCTTTAAGCGATTCTCTTGCCTCAGCCTCCCAAGTAGCTGGGGCTACAGGCGCCCGCCACAATGCCCAGCTATTTTTTGGTTGTAGTTGTCGTTGTTTGGCAGGCCCAGGCTGGATTTGAACCCGCCAGCTCCAGTGTACGTGGTTGGTGCCCTAGCTGCTGAGCTACAGGCGCCAAGTCATACAGTTCTGCTTCTATAACGCCATTTTGGGTTCATATTCTTACTAGATAGCTGCCCTTTCAAGAGGCTGATAATAATTCTGGACCTGATGATTCCAGCTTTTTTGTATTTTAATTTTTATTTATATTTTTTATTTCATTTGTACCATAATATGATGGTACAAATGATTAGGTTACAGTGTTTGCATTGCTAGGTAAGGTCCCTATTGCAGTTGTGTCCTGAACCCAGGAAGTGTGCCATATATCCTTACATTGTGCCCATTAAGTGGGAGCACACTGATCTTCCCCCTTCCCCCCCTTACTCCTCCTCTTTCTCCCCTCACTCCTTCTCCCTCCTCCCCCAATTTGAATTTCACTGAGTTTTTCTCTTGTGTGGGTGTATATTTGTTCATCTACTGGTTTCATATTAGTGTTGAGCACATTGGATACTTGCTTTTCCATTCTTGTGATACTTTACTAAGGAGAATGTTCTCCAACTCCAACCAGGTTAATAAAAAAAGATGTAAAGTCTCCCTCTTTTTTATGAGTGAATGGTATTCCATGGTATACATATACCACAGTTTATTAATCCATTCATGGGTTGATGGCCACTTGGGTTGTTTCCATGTGTTGGCAATTGTAAATTGAGCTGAGATAAACAATGTAGTGCAAATGTCCTTATGATAAAATGATTTTTTTTTTCTGGGTGGATGCCTAGTAATTGCAGGATCAAATGGGAGGTCTATTTTGAGTTCTTTGAGAATTCTCCATACTTCTTTCCAAAGAAGCTGTATCAGTTTGCAGTCCCACCAGCAGTGTAAAAATGTTCCCTTCTCTCCACATCCACACCAGCATCTATCTGCAGCTTTGGGACTTTGTGATGGTTTCAGTTTGATTTGGATATTAGGCCTCAAACACAATGACAAAAGAGGAAGACCATTACAGACCTCCTTATCCTCAGAGTAGATGCCTAAAACCCCAGATAGTATCAAACTATATATATGTATATATATACTGTGTATGAATTGATTTTTCTTTCTTCACAATTTCATGCATAGAAGGTTGGTTCTTACTGTAGATCTTTGCAACCTCAGCATGTGATTTTTCTTTCCTTATCGAGGACTTCCATGCTTTCACTTTAAGGAAGCACTTTATGGCTTCTCTTTGGCATATATGTATTGCCAGAATCACTACTCTGGAGCTATGGGTCAATTATTAAGTAAAATAAGGGTTTCTTGAACCAAGTACTGTGATACTGCAACAGTCAGTCTGATAACTGAGATGGCTAAGTGACTAACAGGAGACTGACAGACACTGGACAAAGGGAGGATTCACATCCATGGCAGGACATCGTGAGAGTTCATCACACTACGCAAAAGGTAGGTAATTTATCTTCAACAGAGGTGCAAAACTACAGTGGGGAGAGGACAGTCGCTTTAATAAATGGTGCTGAGAAAACTGAATGTCCATATGCAGAGGAATAAAATTAGACCCTTATTGGGTGGCGCCTGTGGCTCAGTGAGTAGGGCGCCGGCCCCATATGCCGAGGGTGGCGGGTTCAAACCCAGCCCCGGCCAAACTGCAATAAAAAAAAAAAAATAGCCGGGCGTTGTGGCGGGCGCCTGTAGTCCCAGCTTCTCGGGAGGCTGAGGCAAGAGAATCGCGTAAGCCCAGGAGTTAGAGGTTGCTGTGAGCCGTGTGATGCCACGGCACTCTACCAGAGGGCGGTACAGTGAGACTCTGTCTCTACAAAAAAAAAAAAAAAAAAATTAGACCCTTATTTCTCACCGTCTACAAAATTGGATCAAATGTATTAAAGACTTAAATCTAAGACCTAAAACTATAAAATTAATAAAAGCAAGCAGTGGGGAAACACTTCAGGACATTGGTCTGGGCAAGGACTTCTTGGGTAATACTCAAAGAATAGGGCGACCAAAGCAAAATTGGACAAATGGGATCATCAAGCTAAAACAATTCTCAGTAAAGCTGCTCTTTAAATCTTTGCCACCTTCTCAACAAACTCATTGCTAATACTGTCAGCCTAGATCCAAGACATTCTTCCCACCAGTCATTTTCCCTTCTAATCTGTCATCTGCAGTAGTCACATGTGAGTTCATTTGTTTATTTAACAGGTGCTTGAGCCCTCTGCGTGCCTGTGGCTATCTTAGGCACTGGAGATTTCACACCAGACACTGCCCTTGTACAATTACATTTGCACAGGAAAGATCATAGTGTGTATATAAATGTAGCAAGCATATGAAGGGAGACAAGAACAAGTTATAATTATTTTTATTCTTACATAGCGCCACTTTGAATCTTTATTTTTTCTTTTTTAGAAACAGGATCTTACTCTGTCTCCTGAACTGGAGTGCAGTGGCATGATCATAGCTCATTGCAACCTTAAAATCCTGGCCTCAAGGAATCCTCCCACCCTGGCTTCCCAAAGTTCTGTCATTATAGGCATGAGCCACTGCACCCAGCCTGAATCTTATTATTCAGAATGCCTCCACTTGTAATAAGCAATTCAAGTTAGTATATTTTCTCTCATTTCCCCCCCTTCCCCTTTCACCTATTCAAAACTGATCACTACAGATTATTGTGATCTATAACCTATTGGGGAGTTCTTGTTTTCATTCCCCTAGCCTCCTAGTTTCGTGTCTTTTTCTACCCTCTTGAATTCAAATGCCAGCTGTTTCACCTATGCTTTCCTCAGTATTATTGCTTACCTTCATTTAGGCATGTCTATTATATCAGGTACTGTTCTCTTTGGGCCCTTTTTTGTCCTGCCTCTAAACTCTCTCCTATTCAAACTTCTATACTATATGTTGTTGCTAGAATAGTTGTGATTGTCATTCCCCTAACTATAACTTTCATTGGGTCATTGTGGGTTTCATGAGGCCCTTGAATACTTTAAGGTTGGCCTTTGAGGCCTTCTAAGATCAGATGCCAACTATCTCTGTTTCCCTTCATGCCACTGAGTCAAATTATTTTCCTATCCCTTTATGCTTCTTAGTCTGCCTAGACTTTCCTATTTTCTTCTCAAAATTCTACCTGATTTCCAAGGCCTAAGTAAAATGTCATTTTCATAAAGTCTACCTTTAAGAACTTCCATCCTAGGTGGTCCCTGTGGCTCAGTGGGTAGGGCGCCAGCCCCATATACCAAGGGCAGCGGGTTTAAACCCAGTCCCGGCCAAACTGCAACAACAAAAAAAAAAAAATAGCCAGGCATTGTGGCGGGCACCTGTGGTCCCAGCTACTGGGGAGGCTGAGGTAAGAGAATCGCCTAAGCCCAGGAGTTGGAGGTTGCTGTGAGCTGTGTGATGCCACGGCACTCTACCCAGGGCAATAAAGTGAGACTCTGTCTCTACAAAAAAAAAAAAAACTTCCATACTGGTTTCGTGATCTTACACCTCTAATAGGTACCTAACCTATTCTACTGTACCTGTTTGTCCTACTAATTTTATTACCTTAGGAATAGGATGAGCATATTTATTTGAGTCTTGCAGTTTAGAAGGTGAAGAGTAAGTGGAGACTTGGCATCTCATAATGGTAATTGTTAGCCTATGATCTTGAAGATGTGAATCTTACAAAGGGCTTAGTGCCTTTATGTCTAGACTTACTTGGTGTCCCTATGGCTTGAAAAAAGCCTCACAAATTGACATGTAATATTGAAAAACCATTAATGAGTTTGGCACCTGTAGCTCAAGCAGCTAAGGCACCAGCCACATACACCTGAGCTGGTGGGTTCAAATCCAGCCTGGGCCCGCCAAACAACAATGACAGCTGCAACCAAAAAATAGCCAGGCATTGTGGTGGGCACTTGTAGTCCCAGCCACTTGGGAGGTGGAGGGAGGAGAAACGCTTAAGCCCAGGAGTTGGAGGTTGCTGTGAGCTGTGACACCACAGCACTCCATCCAGGGCGACAGCTTGAGGCTCTGTCTCAGGAAAAAAAAAAGAAAAGAAAAAGCATTAATGATTTGGTCAAAATTCTTTTTTTTTTTTTTTTTTGTGGTTTTTGGCCAGGGCTAGGTTTGAACCCACCACCTTCGGCATATGGGACTGGCGCCCTACTCCTTGAGCCACAGGCGCCGCCCATAAAGCGGGTTTTTTTTTTTTTTTTTTTTTTGTTTTTTGGCCGGGGCTGGGTTTGAACCCACCACCTCCAGCATATGGGACCGGCAGCCTACTCCTTGAGCCACAGGCGCCACTTGGTCAAAATTCTTTAATCATCATTGATATTTTAAATTAATTACTCTCTTCAGATATACTTTTCTCTTTTTTAGGTAATATGAAGAAATAGTACGATGTTAGAGCCTAATATAAATAACGGGCATTCAACAGAGAAATCTGTGTCCTATAGGCCATTTGCAGAGAGGACACAGATTTCTCTGTTGAATGCCCATTATTTATATTAGGGTATTTAAAACCAGGTCATGAACATTTTCATATTAAACTTTTTGTTAAATTTTTGTAATAAAAACTTTCTCAGATGTTCTGAACACAGAATATTAACTTTTTAAAACTTTTTCTAACATGTATTTTAGAAACTAATTACTCTCATGGTTGACATTAATTTCTTTCTTTTTTTTTTTTTTTTTTTTTTAGTAGAGACAGAGTCTCACTGTACCGCCCTCGGGTAGAGTGCTGTGGCGTCACAGGTTCACAGCAACCTCTAACTCTTGGGCTTACACGATTCTCTTGCCTCAGCCTCCCGAGCAGCTGGGACTACAGGCGCGCGCCACAACGCCCGGCCATTTTTCTGTTGCGGTTTGACCGGGGCTGGGTCCGAACCCGCCACCCTCGGCATATTGGGCCGGCGCCCTACTCACTGAGCCACAGGCGCCGCCCGGTTGACATTAATTTCAAAGAGTTTTTTTATGCATTAAAGTGGAAAAATCTTATTAAATATAAAACATGGCAAGGATTTATTTTCTCCATCTTTCAACATTGAACAGATAAACTACAGACCTGAGGGGGTTTATTCTAAAGCATAACTGTAATTTTCAAAGTTTAAGGGTAGCAACTTTGATCACACATTTTTCCAAGTACATCTACATTCCACATATAGTACAACAAAAGTAAAACAGAGAAGTAATGTCGGCAAGTATTGATATAGTTGTTTATTTTGAAGAGAATCATTAACTGGGGAAAAAATTGAATACAATAGTAGAAACTGAATTCCAGAGAAAAAACATTCTAGTGTATTTTTTTTTTTTGAGTAGAGAAACAGTAGTGTCCACAATATATTCATTTAGTTGATGCATTTTATAGCCTACAAGCTCAGATGAGAGATATATTACAGATGGCTGTATTACAAACCTAATCTTAAAAACCCTATCGCAAATGCTTAAGGCCTATTCTTTTTGTGATCTAGTAAAAGTCTTGCAAATCTTGAATTACTTTAAAATGTATAGAATGGAATATACATTATAAGTTGCGTACAAGGTTCTTGTAAAGCACAGAACACAGTAAATGGCTTTTGTATCTCTCTAAAATGGTATTTCCTATTTATAGAAAATGTTTACAACAAAAGAACAGCTAGAGAGACCAAGCTAAATCACACTAACTAGAGTTGATGTGAAGTCCACACATTTTATTCTTCATTTCTTCATCAGCTCCTTGTAAATCTTACCAGCACTTTTTCACAGCAACATTGAGCTGAATTGTAGAACAAGTTCTCCAAGTATGGTTCCTAAAACAGTAGTTTCACCAGAGAACTTTTAAAAAAATGTAAATTTTTTGTCAGACTATTAACCTGTTGAATAAATAAATTCTGAGGGTCGGGGGCCAGCAATGTTTTAATAAGCCCTCCAGGTAATTTCTGATGCATGCTCAACCACTGGAGAGAGCCGACTTTCACTCAGAACCTGCATCATTTTTACCAGTTTATCTGTAAAAATTAGAGTACTAGAGTGGTCTCCTAGAGTAATAAGCCCTAACACTACTTTTTCTTCCCATAAAATTATTCTTTAATACTATGATTACATTAAAACTAATAAGCCTGGAGCAGCAAGATCTGATAGAATTTTTCTCTCACTAGTCTTTTAATACTGTAGGTGCATTAAAATTACCTAATATGCCTGATATATTGATAACCTGTTTTGGTTTTGAGAAAGCAATAATACCAGCAACATTTTAAATTGGTATTCTTAAAAGTAAAACTATGGGGCGGCACCTGTGGCTCAAAGGAGTAGGGTGCCAGACCCATAGGCTGGAGGTAGTGGGTTCAAACCCAGCCCCAGCCAAAAACTGCAAAAAAAAAAAGTAAAAATAAAATTCATTGCAAAACAAGTTTACAAAGTATAGAAATTAACTTATTTCATTAGTATGTACCAATATTTAGCATATATGTAACATTACATTCTCCACAAATTGTCTTCATTAAGACCACAAGAGGAAAAATATGTAACATGACATTCTCCACAAATTGTCTTCATTAAGACCATAAGAGGAAAAAAATATGAATGCCTCCTAACATATGTTCAGAATGAAATTACAAAAAAGCTGACCTTTGACAAACTATGAGTTTAATCCCTGCCTCTATATCAAATGTATCTTGGCAGTTTTATCAGCATATTAATAGTCAAAACTATAATAGGGAAATTATTTTTATTAAAAATCAATGTTCTTTTCACCACCATTTTGCTAAAGTAGCTATGCCAAAATCTGGGGAAGAACTTTCTCTTTAATACGTGTTAAACTTGCTTGTAGTTATTATTAGAATTCTTAAGTGTTTACTTTTCTGTTCTACCAGTGCTTATGATACCCGATCATGATCTTTGTACAGCAGGCGTAGAACTGCTTCTCAAGTTTAGGCTGCGTATTACAATTTGAGATGCTTTACAGCCCTATAGGCAATTCCAATGTGTAGCCGAGATTAAAAGCCACTGTCTATAGATTTCAGCAACCAGTTTCTCAACCAGAATGCTACAGTAACCGAAATATTTAATACTTTGAACACAGGCTAGATTTGGCCAACCTGGTGTCATTCTAAGAACATCTTGCTTTAGTGGTAACTGCTCTGGAGTTACCTAAGTTGCCTCTGCTGTTAAGACTGTCAGTGCTGGGCGGCACCTGTGGCTCAGTGAGTAGGGCGCCGGCCCCATATACCGAGGGTGGCGGGTTCAAACCCCGCCCCGGCTGAACTGCAATCAAAAAAATAGCTGGGCGTTGTGGCGGGCGCCTGTAGTCCCAGCTACTCGGGAGGCTGAGGCAAGAGAATCGCTTAAGCCCAGGAGCTGGAGGTTGCTGTGAGCTGTGTGATGCCACGGCACTCTACTGAGGGCCATAAAGTGAGACTCTGTCTCTACAAAAGAAAAAAAAAGACTGTCAGTGCTTCTTAATATCAACAGTACTACTAAAGTTCTCACTGAGTCAAATCATTCCTTGCAAAACAGATCCGCTTTGAAGGTACTAAAAACCCTCTGTAGACATCTTTTGCCCCCACATCAGTGGTTCTCAACCCTGACCACACACTGGGAATTTTTAAAGTTATACTGCCAATGTTCTATCCTCAATCCATTAAACAGAATCTCTGGTTGTGGGGGTCTCTTAGTATTTTTAAGAACTCCTTAAGTGGAGAAGTAATAGAATGCCAATTTCTAATGTAATAACCCACATTTGCTTTTTTTTTTTTTTTTGAGATAGAGTCTCACTATGTTACCCTCAGTAGAGTGCTGTGGCGTCACAGCTCACAGCAACCGCAAACTCTCGGGCTTACACGATTCTCTTGCCTCAGCCTCCCAAGTAGCTAGGACTACAGGTGCCTGCCACATGCCTGGCTATTTTGTTGTTGTTGTAGTTGTTATTGTTTTTAGCAGGCCCGGGTCAGGTTCAAACCCACCAGCCCCGGTGTATGTGACCCCACCCTAACCACTGAGCTATAAGCACCAAGCCCATATTTGCTTTCCATTAACTTGAGATTTTTGTATGACATCTTAAAAGTTAAACCACTAAGGCATAAAATTTTACCCCTAATAAAATCAAAACAGAGGCAATCAAAAGACAACATTCTGAAAGTCAAGGCTTTAGGCATGGGCACATTTACTGCAGAACAAGGTATAAAATTACTAAGAGCCAGGCATAAATACACCATATCCCCTATTAGTTTTATCTGATTGATGATCACGTCCAGATGTAAAGCTCAAATGGACTAGTCCCCAAATAAAATGTCTTTAAGATCTCAATTGCTCGACTTAAAGTGTTACATGTTTTTGATCAAAATCCAGGGCCCTGCCCTTTTTTTTTCTTTTGAGACAGTCTCACTTTGTTGCCCTCGGTAGAGTGCTGTAGTATCACAGCTCACAGCAACCTCCAGCTCTTGGGCTCAGGTGATTCTCTTGCCTCAGCCTCCCAAGTAGCTGAGATCACAGGTGCCTGACAACACCCGGCTATTTTTTTGTTGTTGTTGCAGTTTGGCGGAGGCCGGGTTTGAACCTCCCACCCTCAGTATATGGGGCTAGCGGCCTACTCACTAAGCCACAGGCACTGCCCGAGAATCCATATGTTTAACAAACTCCAGGTGATTCTTAGGGTGAAACAAGTTGAGCAACACTGCTAATGGACATTGAAAGAAAACTTGAGAAATTTTGGAGATGGCAAAAATGCAACAGTTATATCTTCACACTTAGTTAGAACCTTGTGATTTCTTATGACCTGCAGAGATGACTTTTGTTAAACAATGATAATAGCAAAATATTCAATTCAAAATTATCTCTGCTCAGACTCTGTACTTTTTTGCTAGTGATACTCATTTGGAACTAGGAGGGGGTAAGAAAGAGAGTGTTATTTTATAGTTCAGTCTTAAGTTTCTCATATAAACCATCCTGGTCAATCATGTCTGTGTTTTCATTCCAGCGGTGATAGGCAAGTAGCGCAGCATTGTAGCCTGCGATGGCACTCATTTCCATGGCACTTGCTGCACACTCTATGCCACTGGTGTAATAAAGTCGATCATGAAGTATGATGGAAGGACATTTCTGGGGAGGCTCATAGTGAGGATATGCAAGCCATAGCTTCTTCACAGCATAATCATAGGACAAAAAGAGCTTTAAAATTTGTGCTTTAGTAAGAGTTTCTGGGGAAAACATCTTCCAAACATATGTTCCATCTGTTGATGGTTGAGGACTTTCCATTTTCCTTATAGAGGACATGATCCCAAGACTATTAATGAACAAATCTGAATTATCAGTGGTTAAAATTGTACTAAGGCCAAAGTTATCTAAAGCTCTAGAACTAAAAATAGAAGAATTCAATTCCCCCTTAACTAAAGTCGCCACTATATGTTCATAGTATTGATGGAATTCCTGAATTGGAGGATCAAAGTTGAGAAAAGTAATATTGGACATTTTTCGATTCAATGGAGTGGCTACCAAGACGATATCATAGAAGTCTGAATGAGTCTCAGATCCAGTTTGATAGACCACTTCATACATCTTTGTGGGATTTCCTAGAATGAATAAGAAAGCAAGTATTTCTTTAGTGTTTCCAACATTCTATTTTTTTACACCTCCTAAAAATAATTCTATACCACCTGTTTTTTTGAGATGGAGTCTCACTATGTCGCCCTCAGTAGAGTGCTGTGTCATCACAAATCACAGCAACCTCAAACTCTTGGGCTTAAGCGATTCTCTTGCCTCAGCCTCGCAAGTAGCTGGGACTACAGGCACCTGCCACAACACCCGGCTATATACCACCTTCTTAATAGTTTCTCTATAATTCTAAAGATCTAAAGAGGTTTTATCCCTTAACATAGCTATTCTTTGCACTTTTATTACATTGAGGACAGTTTCCTCTTCAGAATGTCAGTAACTTCAAAATATGGAAGTTTTACTTTTGAGGATGAGATTATGTGTATTTTTTAAATCCAAGGAATCATGCCACTATATCTGGGTACATTTGGGAATATTTCTACATGGCATAACTTATAAAATTTAGCATTCCACCATGTGTAACTGAGTGAGAGATGGCAAAAAAGAGGTCTTTCACCCTGAGCAATCATTTTCTACAGAGGAAATGAGAAACAATGAAAGTTCAAGCTTACCTTTCTGCTTGGTCCTTGTTTTCTCCTCTATGTACATTACTGAGCCAGGTATAAGATTGCTTTTGGAAGCCTGAAGGAGGCCTGAGCAAACAAGCTTATTGCCACCTTCTACGGCCCAAAGGCCAGAATCAGAAGCAGACAGTGATACTGCCCCTGTCAACAGGTGGGAAAAATGTGTTTTAATTCTGAATCTTGATGAGATACTCTACCCAACTCCCCCTTCCCAATGAGATGTTCTGCTCTAAATCTGCCATCCCCAATCCCCAGGCCTAGCAATCCACAGAGCTCTGCCTCCTCATCCTCCACTGACCCCTCACCCAGACCCCCACTATGGGTCTGTAGAAAAATTGTCTTCCATGAAACTTAGGAACAAGGCCACACAGCAGGAGCTGACCAGTGGGCCATCCCAGCGAAGCAGCTTCATCCATATTTATGTATTTATAGCTGCTCCCCATTGCCGCATCACGGCCTGAGCTTGATAGACCTCCACCACCATCCGTGGAAAAACGGTCTTCCATTAAACCTATCCCTGGTGCCAAAAAGGTTGGGTACCACAGCTCTAAATGTTTCTAGACATTAAAAAATGTCTGCTAGGGTCAAAATGTGCCCTACTTGAGAACCACTGAACTACTGAATACTAAGGACCCTCTCCCCCTACAAATGCATATTTACATATACAAAATTTTGCTAACAATGTCTGAGGTTCACAGAGGAAGGCAGTCTTCCCAACCCCTGGCCTAAAGTCAGGGGCCACCATAGCATCAGATGAGCCCCTTTGTGAACTAATGCCCCAACTATTCCAAGCCCTGGCTTACCTACAAAAGTATTAATGCCCATGCTTTGGCCATAATTGACCCTCATAACAGGAGCAACCACTTCGTTGAGGAATTTCGCAGAGAAGCCTGCTTTCTGCAAGGTTTCAAGAAGTGTTCTGTTAAGCAGTCCAAGGAAGTCATCCCCTCCTACAGCATGTAGTAATTTTTCTACACTACTGAAGGCATAGTCGTGAGATTGGTAGCGG
The DNA here is from genome assembly GCF_027406575.1 of Nycticebus coucang. Classification (NCBI taxonomy): domain Eukaryota; kingdom Metazoa; phylum Chordata; class Mammalia; order Primates; family Lorisidae; genus Nycticebus; species Nycticebus coucang. The sequence goes on along the minus strand of NC_069783.1, from coordinate 69,004,181 downwards.
TAGATCCTTTTGAAAAGAAGAGAAATGGCCATTAAACACCAAATAAGAAGGGAAATCATGTCATTAAGAATCAAACTGACAACAACAAAAAAAAAAAAGAATCAAACTGACTAGCTTTGTGCAGTGGCAGTATGGTAGCCAATGAGGTGTATCCAAGGCACGATTATTGCTAATTGAAAAAGAATCAAACTGGTGGCACCTGTAGCTTAGTGGGTAGGGCGCCGGCCACATGCACTGAGACTGATGGGTTCAAACCCAGCCCAGGCCAGTTAAAGCAACAGTGACAACTGCAACAACAAAAAAAAAAATAGCCAGGTGTTGTGGCAGGTGCCTACAGTCCCAGCTACTTGGGAGGCTGAGGCAAGAGGATCACTTAAGCTCAAGAGTTAGAAGTTGCTGTGAGCTGTGATGCTACAGCACTCTACCGAGGGCAACAGAGTGAAAAAAGAAGGGAGGGGAAGGAGGGAAGGAAGTCCTCATCAGTGATCATATGTGGACAGTGTTTATACCAAGTTTCTTTTCTCAAAATAAATTTTTTATAGAACAAGGAACAATATAACTATTTCAATTTACCTACTGTCTGAGAGTGTAGTGTACAAAATGTTGAATAAATTTTTATTGGAAACATTGATTAGATATCAATGCCAAAACTGAAAAGGTAAAATAATGCCCTCAAACCCTATCATTTGGGTTCCACTCTACAGAAAACAGAAAAAAAATAGGGTGGAAATGCTGAACTCTTCAGAAAAATAATAAGACTGGATCTCTCATAAGATGAAGAATGATTTTTTTTTTTTTTTGAGACAGAGTCTCAAGCTGTCACCCTGGGTAGAGTGCCATGGCGTCACAGCTCAGCAACCTCAAACTCTTGGGTTTAAGTGATTCTCTTGCCTCAGCCTCCCAGCAGCTGGAACTACAGGTGTCCACCACAACACCTGGCTGTTTTGGGGGGGGGGGGGTTGCAGTTGTCGTTGTTTAGCAGGTCTGGGGCTGAGTTCAAACCCACCACCCTTGGTGTATGTGGCTGGAACCCTGCCAACTGAGCTACAGGTGCAGCCCATCTTTATTTTTTGATTTTTTGATTTTTGGGGGTTTTTTGACACAAGTCTTATTTTGTCGCCCTCAGTAGAGTACCGTAGCATCACAGCTCACAGCAACCTCAAACTCTTGGGCTGAAGTGTTTCTATTGCCTCAGCCTCCCAAGTAGCTGGGACTACAGGTGCCAGCCACAACACTACTTTTAGAGACAAGGTCTCTTGCTCAGGCTGGTCTTGAACGGTGCACCCAGGCAATCCACCTGCCTCAGCCTCCCCGAGTGCTAAGATTATAGGCACGAGCCATGGCACCCAGACAGATGAAGAGTGATCTTAAGCTAATGGTCTGCCTGATAAAATAGTAGTCAGTTAAGTAACCTATAACTGATGCTGTAAGAAATGTATTTGCTAACTCCTCCTGCCTGAGCTGCAATCCCACTCAAGCAAGCCTCCTAAGGAAAAGCCACCTGAAGGGTGAGATAAGACTGCATACACAATATAAAAACAGCACTGTAATTATTTAATGATACACCTTGTTGCCTGGAATCCCAACACTTGGGAGGCTGAGGTGGGTGGATTGCCAGGAGCTCACAGGTTCAAGACCAGCTTGAACAAGAGTGAAACCCTGGGCGGCACCTGTGGCTCAGTGAGTGGGGCGCTGGCCCCACATACCGAGGGTGGCGGGTTCAAACCCAGCCGGCCAAACTGCAACAAAAAAATAGCCGGGCGTTGTGGCGGGCGCCTGTAGTCCCAGCTGCTCGGGAGGCTGAGGCAAGAGAATCGCGTAAGCCCAAGAGTTAGAGGTTGCTGTGAGCCGTGTGACGCCACGGCACTCTACCCGAGGGCGGTACAGTGAGACTCTGTCTCTACAAAAAAAAAAAAAAATAGCCGGGCTCAATTGATGCCTGTGGCTCAAGCGGCTAAGGCGCCAACCACATACACCTGAGCTGGCAGGTTCGAATCTAGCCCAGGCCCGCCAAACAACAATGATGGCTGCAACTAAAAAAAAATAGCTGGGCATTGTGGCGGGCACCTGTGGTCCCAGCTACTTGGGAGGCGGAGGCAGGAGAATCACTTGAGCCCAGGAGCTGGGGGTTGCTGTGAGCTGTGATACTGTAGCACTCTACCCAAGATGACAGCTTCAGGCTCTGCCAAGGCTTATTGATTCAAGAAAAATGGGGCTGAATCTCAGTAAGAACAGTGAACCCTATGGCATTTTAATTTGCCCTATTCCCATCCCCCTCTTGCTAGCTCTGCAGTAGCCTTGAAAAGCAGTAGTCTTGTGACTGCAACAGATGTGAAAGCAACAAGTTATATGAAACCAGAGAGGACAGAGCACATTTGGAGTTCCCCAAAAGCACCATCCCCAGCGAACTGTCACTATATGACCCATGTGGCAGCTCCTATCTTCAGGGATTAGCAGCACTCACCCCAAGGGCACAGATCAAAAAAAAAAAAAAATCAAGACAGGCTCAGCATCCATAGTTCAGTGGTTATGGCACCGGCCACATAAACCGGGACTAGAGGGTTCAAAGCCAGCCTGGCTGCTAAACAACGATGACAATTGCAACAAAAAAACAGCCAGGCGTTGTGGCAGGCACCTGTAGTCATAGCTACTTGGGAGGCTGAGGCAAGAGAATCCCTTAAGCCCAAGAGTTTGAGGTTGCTGTGAGCAGCGACACTACAGCACTCTACTGAAGGCTATGTAGAGACTGTCTCAAAAAAAAAAAAAAAAAAAGGGTGGTGCCTGTGGCTCAGTGAGTAGGGTGCTGGCCCCATATACTGAGGGTGGTGAGTTCAAACCCAACCCCTGCCAATCTGCAACAATAAAAAAAAAAAAAAGAAAAGAAAATCGGGCGGCGCCTGTGGCTCAAGGAGTAGGGCGCCGTTCCCATATGCCGGAGGTGGCGGGTTCAAACCCAGCCCCGGCCAAAAAAAAAAGGAGAAAAAAAAAAGAAAAGAAAATCAAGGCAATTATTTAACTCACAGCATCCTGAGACTGTGATACCAACTGGGGCTAAAAGAGGCTGACCAAAAAACTTTAAAAAGAAATGCTAGGGAATGATATTAATGAACATGTTCCCAGAAATCTAGAAGGACATGTAAATATACAAGGCTGTTTCATTGGGTGGCACCTGTGGCTCAGTGGGGTGGCGGGTTCAAACCCAGCCCTGGCCAGCTAAAAAAAAAAAAAAAAAGGCTGTCTCATGACCGGCAAAGATATAAAAAGGCCCAAATCTGTGGTGACTTTGATGCTTTGAGCAAGCAGGAAATAAAGGCCAAAGCAGAGCTGTAAAGTGCCTGACAGAACATTGAAAACGTACCTAACACACATAATTCTGTGGCCTTACAGAATGAAGGATACAGACTTCACAGAATTACTCCTAGAGGGCAGTGCCATATACCAAGTGGCGGGTTCAAACCTGGCCCAGCCAAACTGCCAACAAATAATATAGCCGTGTGTTGTGGCAGGCACCTGTGGTCCCAGCTACTCAGGAGGCTGAGGCAAGAGAATCGCCTAAGCCCAGGAGTTGGAGGTTGCTGTGAGCTGTGTGATGCCATGGCACTCTACCAAGGGTGATAACATTAAGACTCTGTCTCTACAAAAAAAGAAAAATAAATAATTTCTCCTAGAACATCGCTAAACCAGTAGCCCTGAGATGAATGTGAATCTGATTTCCAGAGTTGCCATGTAATATTACTTTAAATAGCCAACTTTCAAAACTAGATGATGAGATACTCAAAGAAACAAGAAAGTATGGCCTATACACAGAGAAAAAAATTAAAAGGAGTCAATAGGAAATGGTCATTGAACTTACTCTAGATAAAGACTTTAAACCAGTTAGTATAAATAAAGTACTACTGGAACCCATGTTTAAAAAAATAAAGCAAGTGGCTCAGCGCCTGTAGCACAAGCAGCTAAGGCGCCAGCCACATACACCAGAGCTGGCAGGTTCAAAACCAGCTTGGGCCTGCCAAACTTCAATGATAACTATAAACAAAAATAATAATAATAGCCGGGTGTTGTGGCGGGCACCTGTAGTCCCAGCTACTTGGAAAGCTGAGGCAAGAGGATTGCTTAAGCCCAAGAGTTTGAGGTTGCTGGGAGCAGTGACACCACAGCACTCTACCAAGGGTGACAGCTTGAGACTTTGTCTCAACAACAACAACAAAAAACTAAAGCAAGTATGAAAGCAATGTCTCCACAAATATATATAAATATATATCAATTAGAGAAATGATTTAAAATTCTGGAATTGAAAAGTACAATATCTGAAATAAAAAATTCACTACAAGAGCTCATCAGCACATTTGAAATTTGAGAAGTAAGTAAACTGAGATTATACAGATTGAGGAAACAAAAAGAAAAGCTAAAAGATGCAAAGCCCCAGAAACCTCCAGGGCAACATGAAGCATACCAACATTCAAATAAGGGGAATCCTAGAAGGAGAGAATCCCCAAAACTTCTCAAATTTGATGAAAAACATTAATTTGCACATCTAAGAAGCTCAACTAACTCCAACAGGATAAAATCAAAGAAATTAATATCTAGATACATCATAGTAAAGATGTGGAAAGACAAAGAATCCTAAAAGCAGCAAGAGAAAAACAACTCATCCATAAAAAGATGCTCAGACAGTACCTGCAGCTCAGTGGGTAGGACGCCGGCCACATACTCCCAAGCTGGCAGGTTCCAACCCAGCCAGGGCCTTCTAAAGGACAGTGACAACTACAACAAAAAAATAGCCGGGCATTGTGGGAGGAGCCTGTAGTCCCAGCTACTTGGGAGGCTGACGCAAGATAATCTCTTAAGCCCAAGAGTTTGAGGTTGCTAGGAGCTGTGACACCACACACTCTACGGAGGGCGACATAGTAAGACTCTGTCTCAAAAAAAAAAAAAAAGATCCTCAATAAGATTAAGTGCAGGGCAGTGCCTGTGGCTCAGTGAGTAGGGCATCGGCCCCACATACCAAGGGTTCAAACCCAGCCCCAGCCAAACTGCAACAAAAAAATAGCCAAGCGTTGTGGCAGGCACCTGTAGTCCCAGCTACGTGGAAGGCTGAGGCAAGAGAATCCTCTAGGCCCAAGAGCTGGAGGTTGCTGTGAGCTGTAATGCCATAGCACTCTACTGAGGGCAACAAAGTAAGACTCTGTCTCTAAAAAAAAAAAGATTAACTGCAGACTGCTCATCAGTAACCAAGGGTACCAGAAGGTACTAGAATGACAAAAAAATGCTGAAAGAAAGTGTCAACCAAGAGTTCTATACCAACAAAATTATCCTTCAGAATGAAAACTTAAGGCATTCCCAGGTGTACAAAAACAGAAAATTCAACACTAGCAGACCTGATCTACAAGAAATAGAGAACACTAGGCAGAAACTTGAATCAAACATAAAGAACACCAGTAAATGTAATTACAATAGTAAACATACAAAAAAAGTATGAAGATATACTGGTTTGGAACTCTTTTATCCTATCTCACTTAAGAGAAACTGCATAAAATAATTATAGAACTGTGGTAATGGGCTTCTAATGTATAAAGATATAATTTGTATGACAATGACAAAAAGAGGGGTGAGATAATGAACTTAATTATAACAAGTTGGTAATGGTTTGAAACAATTAAGATAATAATTATCATTAACAATAAAGATTGGGGCCAGGCATGGTGGTTCATGCCTGTAATCCCAGCACTCTAGGAGGCCAACGTGTGTGGCTCAACTGAGCTCAGGAGTTTGAGGCCAGTGTGAGCAAGAGCAAGACCCCAGTCTCTACTAAAAATAGAAAAACAAGCCGAGTATTATGGTGGGCACCTGAAGTGTGCCCAACCAACTACTCAGGAGGCTGAGTATGGCTTGAGCCCAAGAGTTGGAGGTTGCTGTGAGCTATGACACCACAGCAACAGAGGGCAACAAATTGAGACTCTGTCTCAAAAAAAAGGAAGATTGTTTTAAGCTGTCAAGTAAAAGAAAATAACTAAAAAATATGTTGAAAAAAATTAAAATGATACACAGGGCACTTCTGTGACCTCCATTTCACCTGTTTTTAAGACACAAGCTCCCTGTCACGCAGCCCAGTGTACACTGGTGCCATCACAGTTCACTTCAACCTCATCCCAGGCTCAAGAGACCCTCCCACCTCAGCCTTCTGGGACTACAGGCCCAAACCACCACACCAAGCTGAAATTTTTTTTTGTAGAGATGGGGTCTATGTTGTTCATGCTGGTCTCAAAATCCAGACCTCAAATGATTCTCAAGCCTTTGCCTCCCAAAGTGCTGGGAGTACAGGCATGAGCCACCACACCTGGCCCCATTTCACGTTTCAACAGATAGAACCTAATTTCCTGCATTTAAATGGTAAAACTCTACCACAAAGTGAACATGGGACATATGTAACATACATGTTTACTTACTACATATGCACACACCCCCAACTGTGTAAATGTTCATAGCTTCTATAAATTGCTGAATATTTATCCTTAGCCAATCTGTTTAGCATAAGTTCCTGTCTTCCCCTTTTTCCTTCGAAAGGTCTCTGTCAACACAGATCAATAAATGTCAGAGATCTAACATGTTTTCAGAAATACTCTGAGTCTAAGAGACAAGAAAAAAGTTTAACCTAGCCTATAAGCCAAGATATCTCAAAAGGAAGCTGTTGGTAGACCAGAGCATTCAGTTCAACAAACATCTGAGCGAATATCTACACCATTCTAATTTTTGTGCACACTACAGAATAACACTAGCACATGGTATGCACCGTAAGACTCAGGGATGAATCAAAGGATGAACAGTAACTAAGTATTAGGGGAAGGCTTTGCAAAAGGGATTAGATAACAAGTTGGACATTGAAGTAAAGAATGTATCCAACCAGTGGAAAAGCTTTGTTGAAAGGGATGAGATAAGAGATTGGACTTTGGAGTATACAATGGCATCCAAGCAGAAGAAGAGTGTAAACAAACATACAGAATTGGATATTAACCTGGCAAGCACAGATTTCAGTACCACAAGATTTCCAACTTCCCACAGCAGAGAAGATATGCTAACGGGCTCAAGTGTTGCCTGCCACAAACTTCAAGCCCCTTCTGAGTTTCACAATTTACTATCATCACATGGGCCTTAGCTCAGTCTATGTACACTCTGAAGTGGTGGAACACAATGACAATGTGCTTCCCTAAACTGGTTAGCATAGCCCTAAATGTTTCTGCAGAAGATCACACCAGCTACTTTCAAGAGGACTGAATCTTTTTTAAAGGAAAAAAAAAACTTAAGAATATCCTCCAATTACACATTTTAACTGATGTTTCTCAACTTTGGCTGCAGGTATCTCTAGGGGTGAAGTTCAGCATTTGAATTTTAAAAAGACACCCCTGTGATTCTAATGTGCACTCAGGGTTGAGAACTACTGCTTTAACTGAAATGGAAGGGAATTAGTTGTTCTGCATTCCTCTCTGGTAACCTCTGTGGTTTCCCTTTTGAATATTTAGCAACCCATATCTGGCTATAGGTCTGGAACTAAATCAAAACTCAATGCTGGGGTCAGCACCGTAGCTCAATGAGTAGGGCGCCGGCCACATACACTGAGGCTGGCGGGTTCAAGCCTGGCCCGGGCCTGCTGAACAACAATAACAACTACAACCAAAAAAACAGCTGGGTGGGCATTGTGGCAGGTGCCTGTAGTCTCAGCTAGTTGGGAGGCTGAGGCAAGAGAATTGCTTAAGCCTAAGAGTTTAAGGTTGCTGTGAACTGTGATGCCACAGCACTCTACCCAGGGTGACATAGTGAGACTCTGTCTCAAAAAAACAAAAAACTCCTCAATGCTGGGGACAGAAAAAGAGGGACCTTGGGGAAGGGCCTCCGCACTCAGGCAGCAGCTATGTCACCAGTCCAGCAGTATTTCACTACTTTCAACAACTGAATACCACACTCTATCTCACAGGGCATGATAAACTTATCAAAACAAATTTACATGACCTTCATTTGCTGAAAGAAACAAGACATGTATGATGCAACATTAGCAGCATAAAGGTCAGTGTTGTATAATCAAATATCAAAGATGCAGGGCAATAATTCCATAAGGGTTGGAAATTATATTCTAAGGTAAAAAATAGCATAATCTATTATTCCTTCACTGAGTTTTTTCACAGTTCTATAATACTCTGAATCCCCATCAAAAGCAATTTCTTAATTTCTCAAAGCAAGCAATTTTTCATTGTCAAGCAAGCTATGGGTTAAAAAAAAGAAATGACACACCAACAAGCAGGGCTGCATCTGAACCTGACCTGCCTGCAACAGGCCACCCACCTTCTACAAAAAATGACTGGCTGTCTCTACACAGGTCCTGCCTATTTTCTTAGTTATTCATTTAGTGCCTGTCTCTCCACTAGAATATTTGTTATTTTTTTGAAACAAGGTCCTGGGATATTGCCAGGCTAGTCTCAAACTCCTGGCCTCAACCTCACACCTCAGCTTCCCCAACCTCCTGAGCAGCTGTGAGTACAAGAGCATGCTGCTCTGCCTGGCTAATTTTTTTTATTTTTAGAGGTAGAATCTCATTATGTTGTCTAAGCTGTCTTGAACTTCTAGCCTCTGGCAATCTTCCTACCTCAGCCCCCTGAGTAGCTGGGACCACAGGTACAAGCCACCATACCTAGCTTAAAATATACACACTTTGAGAATAAGTACATGTTCTAGTACGTAAGGCCTCTAACTAAAATAATGCCTGGCACGTAACAGACGTCTACTCAGTATTGTGTGAATGAATGAGTACTTTAAAATATGCATTGTAGCTGCACTTAATGTACCCAGAGGAAAGGCATTCAAGGAACTGACCTAAGAATCATGTTTTGTTTTGTTTGAGATAGAGTGTCACTATGTCGCCCTTGGTGGAGTGCTGTCGTATCACAGCTCACAGCAACCTCAAACTCTTGAGCTTAAGCAATTCTCTTGCCTCAGCCTCCCAAGTAGCTGGGACTACCGGCGCCCACCACAATGCCCGGTTGCAGTTGTCACTGTGGTTTAACAGGTCCAGGCCGGGCTCAAACCTGCCAACTTTGCTGTATGTGGCCAGCGCCCTACTCACTGAGCTACGAGTGCCGAGCCAAGAATGAGAAGAAACCCAAGAGAGAAAGAAATCCCTAACTAGGGCGGCGCCTGTGGCTCAGTGAGTAGGGCACCGGCCCCATATGCCGAGGGTGGCGGGTTCAAACCCGGCCCCAGCCAAACTGCAACAAAAAAAATAGCCGGGCGTTGTGACGGGCGCCTGTAGTCCCAGATGCTCGGGAGGCCGAGGCAAGAGAATTGCGTAAGCCCAAGAGTTAGAGGTTGCTGTGAGCCATGTGATGCCACGGCACTCTACCCGAGGGCGGTACAGTGAGACTCTGTCTCTACAAAAAAAAAAAGAAATCCCTAACTACTGTTAAGTTGTAGAAGCTACAGAAACCTCTCAACCCACATTAGTCATGTTCAATATTTGGTCACATGTCATTTTGCCTTTTTAACTATTATTTTATGTTAAAATAGTCACAGTAATGAAATATTAACATTTACAAGCCGAATTTCCCCTACACATAAAACTGTAAACCAGCATAAAAATTAACACACTCAATAGCTTTTAATTTTTTTTTTTTTTGATATAGAGTCTCACTATGTTGTCCTCAAAAGAGTGCTGTGATGTCACAGTTCACAGCATCCTCAAACTCTTGGGCTTACACAATTCTCTTGCCTCAGCCTCCCAAGTAGCAGGGACTATAGGCGCCCACCACAACGCTCAGCTATTTTGTTGGTATTGTTGTCATTATTGTTTAGCTGGCCCTGGCCAGGTTAGAACCCACCAGCCCCAGTGCATGTGGCCAGCGCCCTAACCACTGAGCTATGGGTGCTGATCCTCAATTGCTTTTTTTTTTTGAGACAGATCTCACTATGTCACTCTCGGTAGAATGCTGTGATGTCACAGCTCACAATAGCCTCAAACTCCTGGGCTTAAGCGATTCTCTTGCCTCAGCCTCCCAAGTAGCTGAGACTATAGGAACCCGCCACAACACCCGGCCATTTTTTGGTTGTAGTTGTCATTGTTGTTTGGCAGACCCAGGCTGGGTTCGAACCCACCAGCTCCAGGGTATGTGGCCAGCACCCTCGCCACTGAGCTACAGGCGCCAAGCTGCCCCAATAGCTTTTTTTTTTTTTTTTTTTTGTAGAGACAGAGTTTCACTTTATTGCCCTCGGTAGAGTGCCGTGGCGTCACACAGCTCACAGCAACCTCCAACTCCTGGGCTTAGGTGATTCTCCTCCCTCAGCCTCCCGAGTAGTTGGGACTACAGGCGCCCACCACAATGCCCGGCTATTTTTTTGTTGCAGTTTGGCCGGGGCTGGGTTTGAACCCACCACCCTCAGTATATGGGGCCGGTGCCCTGCTCACTGAGCCACAGGCGCCACCCGCCCCAATAGCTTTTTAAAAAATAGATTATACCCTTCAGAATTTGACTGGCTATTCATTTTACCTGATTACCAAAGTGATGTATATTCACACACATAGAAAATTTTTCAACTTTAGAAGAACAGGCGGTACCTGTAGCTCAGTGGGTAGGGCGCCAGCCACATACACGGAGGCTGATGGGTTTGAACCCAGCCCAAGCCAGCTAAAAACAACAATGACATCTGCAACAAAAAAAAAATAGCCAGGTGTGGTGGACACCTGTAATCCCAGCTACTTGGGAGGCTGAGGCAAGAGAATCGCTTAGGCCCAAGAGTTTGAGGTTGCTATAAGGTGTGACGCCACGGCACTCTATCCAGGGTAACAGCTTGAGACTCTGTCACCAAAAAAAAGAAAGAAAGAAAAAAATATTTAGACCAGCATAAGCAAAAGAGGGTACCTGTATTCTCACTACCCAGGACAGTGCTGGAATTTAATATTCTAATTTAAATTATCAGGGTACAGAATTTATACTGTAGATCAGACTGCTGGCTCCACTGAAACATGTTGTTATTAAAGCCCATTTACATTTGTTGATCCTTTCTACAAGCTCTTATATATGTTATCTCATTCATCTACACAACGCCAGCTCAGTGCAGGGATTAAGAGTAAGGACTCTAGAGCCAGACTGCCTGGGTAGGAATTCCAATTCCACCACTCACTAGGTGGGTGAACTTGCAAGCTCACAACCTCTCAGTGCCGGGCGGCGCCTGTGGCTCAAGGAGTAGGGCGCCGGTCCCATATGCCGGAGGTGGTGGGTTCAAACCCAGCCCTGGCCAAAAAAAAAAACCTCTCAGTACCTCCACCTTCCACATTTGTAAAAAGAAGCTAAAAACAGTACCTACCTGAGAAAGACATCATGAGAATTCAAGCAGTTAACATTTGTAAAACATCTAAGAGCATCTGCCAACTCTAAAAAGGCATCTGCAGATATTACGTCAAAATCAAAACTAAACTTCTTTTCAATTTCCAAGTTGATAGATTGTCTGCATTATTTTCCACAAAACATTTTGCCTGGCTATCTTACAAACAGGCTTGCAGTTAGGTAAAGAACTGTTTTAAGGGATTATAATTTCTAAAGTTCATCAAACTAAAAGGTCTTAGATTAAATGAAAGGGAAAAAATTACCTCATAAACTTGCCTAACAAGTCCTCTACCCACATGTGCATTCGGAGGGGCTGAAATCCGTAATGCCAAATTAGTTTGATCATGTTAATTATGAACCAGTTGCTCTCCTCAAACACTAGAGTTTCTCCATCATACACTCCCACGAGGCCACCAGAGACCTGAAGAGCAGAGAGACCTGCAAAAACAGAGAAAGGATAGCTAAGCCAATGGTTTCTAGGCTGATCAAATGAAAGATGGTAATCTAAAGCCCCTGGGGACACTCTGAAGTGAGTGAATTTGGGGGGCTTCCCTGGGTTCTCAGGAGACACATTAAAGGACCTCTATCTTTAGAATACTCATTACAGTCCAAAAGCAGATTCTCTAGACAATGGCTCAGATGATCATGCAACATGTCAAAATCAGATGTATTTTATCTGGCTGTTTTTAGTCTAAAAACACTAAATAGTCTAAGGAAACAAGCCAGAGAACACCAACTGAATACAATTTAAAAACAAAAATGTCAGACATGACTCTCTATGGCATGACTTGCTCTGGGTATACATTTACCCTCCTAGAGGACATGGAATAACAGGAAGCATCCATGGGGGATATGGACAGCAGCTGAGGGGAAAGAGGCACTTCCATTCCTATTAGAATCCTATTTTGCATAACTAGGAATTTCAGATAAGTGGTAGGAGGCCAAAATTATACAATACCCCCAGGAAAGGAATTGCAGAGGGCCTGGCAGACTTTCCTCACAACCTGTCCAACATCTCTGTGGCAGGGCAGCAATTGGTCATCACAAGTTCTAGGCACAGATCTGCACACACAGCTGTGTGACTGACAAAAAGCCAGACACTTTGAGCCTCTGGGTCTCACTTCTTCAGCTGTTAAATGAGCACACTAAAGTGGTCACTAGCTCAAAACAGTCTCTGATCTTTCTACACAGAACCAGAAGTTTAAGAACTGATCACAGCAGCCATGCCCTCTCCCACCTTGTCTGTAATTCCAGATAACAGAAGATACTGATAACTAGTGTTCTGTTACAGAAGAGCGGCTCCTAACTAAGGCAGTAGAAACTGCTAACAAGAAAGTGAGGAAAACAGTTTGTACCAACTTCTCTGTAAAAGACAACAAAAATTTTCAGTTCTGCATTTGATTAAAACTATCCGGAGATGTCACACAGAAATCTGATGAGCTTTAAGATTAAAATTACATACCCAGGTCTTTGACAAAACGCTTCATGTGCAGATTTAAAGGATGGATGATAGAACCTCCTGCCTCATATTCTTGCCCCTGCACCATCATAGTGGCCAGACGTCCCCCCACCTCTTCTCTTTCAAAGACGTCAATCTTCACATCTTTCCCAAATTTCTGGCGAAGAATATAGGCAGCTGAAGTGCCACCAATTCCAGCTCCAATTATGGCTAAGTGGAAAAAAGAAACAGTTGTGTGGGGTTTTTTTTCCTCCTCCCCTCTTATCACTGTGTGGGTTGTTTTTTGTTTGTTTGTTTGTTTTGCAGTTTTGGGCCAGGGCTAGGTTTGAACCCGCCACCTCCGGCATATGGGGCCGGCGCCCTACTATTTCGAGCCACAGGCACTGCCCTGGGTTGTTCTCTTTTATTTTTGAAAGGCCATTAGCTAATAATGGCGGTCACTCAAAGCTATTACCAACAATTTAGGGAAGCCAGGAGAAGAGGGGGCAACAACACCTGCAGGGAAGATGCAACTCTCCGAATGTAGACATACAATGCCCCTGACAAAAGCAATAGTACCTTAATATAAAAACTGATACTAATGAGGTTTGTTTTTGTTCTTTTCAAAAGTCCAGAGAGTCTCACACGTCTTTATGTCGGTACCAGTGGACCTGCACACCCCTCTTGGAGCCCAACTCATTGGAACAGAAGAGGTGGGCCTTTCTAGGAAGCATTTTAAACAAAGTTATCTCCTTTTCTGCCTAGCTTTGTTCTGTCTCACTATAGACTTAAAGTAGATAGGTTAATGATCCTGAAGAGCACAACTTTTTTTTTTTTTTTTTGTAGAGACAGAGTCTCACTGTACCGCCCTCGTTAGAGTGCGGTGGCGTCACACGGCTCACAGCAACCTCCAGCTCTTGGGCTTACGCGGAGCACAACTTTTAAAAGCGCGGGGTTAGGGAAACGGGGTGGGGAGGAGTAGCGAGCAAAATACCAAAACGTCTGAAATCTGTACAAAGAACAGATTCTTTCAGCAGTTGTGTTAGTCCTAAGCAAAGAAATTATGCAAGCCAGGGCCCTCTGACAGCAGGCCGACCTCAGCAAAGCGGAGATGGGGAAAGGGGGTTGCAGCATATCAAGTGAAGCCGACAAGCTCAGCTTGTTTCCACTGCCCTGTGCTGTGTCTGCGGGCGCCTGAAATCTGCACAGCAGGGGAGGTCCGGCACTCCAGGGACAGTCAGAAGACTGGCCCCCCCAAAGTGCAACAAAGCGAAGGGAGTAAGAGGGACCTTGGCCTCCCTGGACCCCAAGCCTACGAGACAGGGGCTGCAGAGACACCTGGCGTCCACCTGCCCGTGTCCCCATCCACGCCCATTCCTCAAGTGGGCACCTCTCCACTCCTGGGAAGGCAACAGCCCACTCCCAGGAGGACCGAAATCCGCCCGGAGGAGTGAGTGGGGTGAAGTACGCCCTGCGACGAGGGTTTGGCCCTCGCAGCCTGGCCTCCTTCAGGCCTGCAGAGCCTGGGCGCGCTACGCAGCGGCTGCCCCACGCTCTCCCGCACTGCCCCCTTCTCGCTTACCGATCTTATTCGGCGGGGCCCGAAGATCAGCGCTCCCGGGTCGCCCCCAGCTGCACAGCAACAACCACAGCCCCAGAAGCCACGAGACGAGCTTTGCAACACTGTGCCTCATGGCTTTCCTAAGATCCCCAGGCTACCGGTCCAGCAGTCCTCTAGCTGCTGCCCGTCCGTGCGCCTGCGCATTTGCATGCTCCACCCGCCTCGCCTCCAGCCCAGCGGCCCCCAGCCCCGCCCAGGTCCTGAGCAGACTTGCCTGCCTCCTCCCACCTTTCAAGCCCCGCCCTCCTCCTCCCACGTCCCAAGCCCCGCCCAGGCCCCTCACCTCTGGTCCGCCTGGCTGTCCAAGAGCTCTCCACCTTGCACACTCCACACTAGGCCCTCTAGCCCGCCTCACCCCTCCAAAGCCCACCCTTCTTCAGAAGACGTCAGAGGCACAGGTTGAGACGCACCCCCTTCCTCCCTCTCTGTTCGGTGAAACACCTTAATTCTTCACTTGCGGTTTTTCTGTCCTTCCAGTTGTTCCCTCTCAGAGATGCACACATAGCTAACACCTGCCAGAAACAGACCACTGGAGCAACAGTGTTTACTGATAGATCACTATGCTCTGGGAACTGCTGGGTGGGAGATGCATGGGCTAATGGTACAGGCGAAAGAAAAATGAGGGAGACTAGGGCTGGAGTGGTCGGAGGTGAAGGGAATGGAATAATAATGACTAACAGCATGAATAGAAGTAGTAGTCCTGTAAGGAGACCAGAATGTCCCACCCCAAATATGCCTCTTTGTAAGCCCACCATCCATTCAGACTACTGGTAGGATAACTAAAGCCATTTCGTTCCTGTTTATTTTTGGCTTGTTCTGTCTTAAAAGTTTAAAGTTAACATGCTGCTTGCTTACAAAAACCAGATTAAGAGTCAGGAACAGGCCAAGCATGGTTGCTTATGTCTATAATCTTAGCACTTTGGAAGGCTAAGGCAGAGGATTGCTTGCGACCAGGAGTTTGAGACCAGCCTGAGCAAGAGGGAGACCTCATCTCTGCAAAAAAATAGAAAAATTAGCTGCCATGGTGATGTGGGCCTACAGCTGCTCAGGAGGCTGAAGCAGGAGTGTGGTTGCAGTAAGCTATGATGATGCCTCTGCACTCTAGCCCAGACAACAGAGAAAGACCCTCTCTTTAAAAAAAAAGGATAGAGAAAGAGATAAAAAGAATCAGGAACAGTCCAACCACAGAAAGCTGATAACAAGATCTACCAGACAATTTATCGTTTGCCTATAACTAGTGAACAGGTCATAACGACTTGCACAAAGCTTGATTTCTGTTATGTGCCCCCTTTACCCTTTCCCTTTGTAATTGGTCAGTAAGTAGAGAAAGATGAAATGGTGTTTGAGACAATAGTGTGCCATCTTCTCGTGCTGTTGGCTCTTCACTCCTCTTTCTCAAACCAGCGCGAAAGAGAACAAACCTACGTGGAAATAGTGGGGAATAAGGAAATAAAACACAAGAGAAGAAGATGGGATTGGGAGGACTGGAGCAGCTAAGACTGCAGCCAACCCCAAACTGTGGAAACAGCTTTATTTATATAGTGTCTTAAACAAGGTTACTAAGTGACATAAATCTTGGCACGTGGGTAAAGATTAACTTTAGGAATAAAAAGCTGCCAAGATAACAAAGAAAGTATACAGGGGCTATCTGACTTCTGGCAGAGGAGGTAAAGAGAAAGGAAAGTTGTTGTCCACATTCTCTTGCCCAATTCTAGAATCACAAATAAAATTCAATTAAGATCTTTAAATTAGTTTTAATTTAAAGAGGTTGTGTTCTGTTCTCTGAGACAGAGTCTCACTTATTGCCCTCCCTAAAGTGCTATGGTATCACAGCTCACAACAACCTCAAACTCTTGGGCCCAAGTGACCCTCTTGCCTCAGCTTCCCACGTAGCTAGGGCGGATTTGTGGGAAGACAAACAAATAATAAAGTGTAATTAGTAAAATTTGTCTTATAGATTCCTGAAGAAGTTTATCAAAAGACAAAATTATGGCTGGGCATTTTGAAAGGCTCAGACCAAGAATGGTTTGAGGCTAGGAATTTGAGACAAACCTGAGCAACATAATGAGGCCTCATCTCTACAAAAAGTAGAAAAATAGTTGGCCCTGGTGGCTCCCTACAGGCTCCAAGCCTTCTTTTTTTTTTTTTTTTTTTTTTCTTTGAGACAGAGCCTCAAGCTATCACCCTGGGTAGAGTGCTGTGGCATCACAGCTCACAGCAACCTCCAACTCCTGGACTTAAGCAATTCTCCTACTTCCACCTCCCAAGTAGCTGGGACTACAGGCACCCACCACAATGCCCGGCTATTTTTTGGTTGCAGCCATCATTGTTGTTTGGCAGGCCCCTGCGCTGGATTTGAACCTGTCAGGTGGGGTGTAGGTGGCTGGCACCTTAGCTGCCTGAGCCATAGGTGCCAAGGCACTTTTTTTTTTTTTTTTTTTTGCAGTTTTTGGCCAGGGCTGGGTTTGAACCTGCCACCTCCAGCATATGGGGCCGGCGCCCTAATCCGTTGAGCCAGAGGTGCTGCCCCCCCCCCTTTTTTTTTTTAAGACAGAATCTTGTTCTGTAGCCCTGAGTATAGTGCTATGGCATCAAACTCTTGGGCTCAAGAGATCCTCTTGCCTCAGCCTCCGGAGTAGGTGCTAGGCACCTGCCACAACGCCTGGCTAGTTTTTCTCATTTTTTTAGTAGAGACAAAATGTTGCTCTTGTTCAAGCTGGTCCCAAACTCCTGAGCTCAGGTGATCGACCCGCCTCAGCCTCCCAGAATGCTAGGATTACAGTCATGAGCCAACACGCTCAGTTTTGAGATCATTCTAAAGGGTCTTCTCTATTTCCCCTTCCTCCCAAAATTAATTTCAATCGGCTTTTCTGTGCACTTTTAAAAGAGGAAATGGAACTGTCCACATGGTAGATAAATGACAGACCAAGTTCAAGAGCTTGGAAGAGAAAGGACATTTTACTCCTCCCAGCCAAAAGGTGCCCCTAGGTAAGTTGATACCTAAGTGGGAATGTCTGGGGTGATTCCCCATGACATAAAGTGGCCCTAGAGGGCAACCCCAAAACAAATTTAATTAAAAGAAGGCTGGATTGGCGCCTGTAGCTCAGCAGGTAGGTCACCAGCCACATACACTGGAGGTGGCAGGTTCAAACCCAGCCCAGCCCAGGTCTGCCAAACAACAATGACAACTACAACCAAAAAATATCCAGGCATTGTGGCGGGCACCTTTAGTCCCAGCTACTTGGGAGGCTGAAGCAAGAGAATCACTTAAGCCCAAAAGTTTTGGGGGTTTTTGGGGTTTTTTTGTTTTGTTTTGTTTTTTTCTTGCAGTTTTTGGCCAGGGCTAGGTTTGAACCCACCACCTCCAGCATATGGGGCTGGCGCCCTATTCCTTTGAGCCACAGGCACCGCCCCCAAGCCCAAGAGTTTGAGGTTGCTGTGAGCTATGACGCTACAGCACTCTACCAAGGGCAACATAATAAGACTCTGTCACAAAAAATAAATAAATAATAAAAATTAAAGAAGGCTAATTCAGGAAATACATATAAAAGCTGATCACTCAGTGTTTTCAGCCCCCTCGGAGGTAATAGACCCCCAAAGAGAGAAACTGAGATGTGTTAGAAGGTGATAATGACTCAGTGATGAAACACTAAACCCTAGACCACAGTTCAGTTGCTTCTTTTAAGGAAGAATGAGGGGGAAATTCTGTAAAGACAAGGAAGGACAAGGAGACTGATCCACTCAGGCATCCTTGTTGGCTTATGGCACCTCTACTTGCAAGTACTTGTGTAAATGGAAAGATTTGAAGGCATGCCAGGTTTCCTAGGACTCTAGCTGGTTATGGCCATTTCTTGTGCACATGTTTTAACTGATGGGCAAATTACATCAAGGAAAATTCAGAACTCAGATGATCAATCTGCCTATAAAGTTAAAATGTCTCCCCCTGGGTGAGGGGCACAACTACAACTTGGACCCTACCTAAGAAACACAAATAATATAACCTAATCATCTGTACCTTCATATTAATCTGAAATTTTTTTTTTAAAAGTCTCAAGTGCTTTACCTCTCTATTTTCTTTTCTGCCAACTCTGAACCTGGTAACTTTTTTTTTGCTGTTGAGAGAAACCCAATGTTTATGGCATTGCTAGTTCATGGCTACTTGGCGATCTTGTAGCCAGTTTTGCTAGAATGTAAACACTGAAAATTCATATTAAGCTGAAAGGGAAAGTGGCTTTTTTTTTTCTTTTTTGAGATAGTCTCACTCTGTTGCCCTGGATAGAGGAGCAGGGCCCCACAGCTCACAGCAACCTCTAGGCTCAAGAGATTCTGCTGCTTCAGCCTACTGAGTAGCTGGCACTACAGGTGCCCACCACAACACCCGGCTAGTTTTTTTATTTTTAGTAGAAACAGGGCGTGTGTGTGTGTGTGTGTGTGTGTGTGTGTCTCAATCTCTTGCTCAGGCTGGTCTTAAACTCCTGAGCTCAAGGGATCCTCCCTAGGCTTTCCAGAGTGCTAGGATTATAGGCGTGAACCACCGTACTTGGCCTGGACAAGAGACTATTTAAAATCAAACTGCAATGGAAACTGCTTTACCCAAAACTTTGGTCCTCAACCATTATTAGATTACCTATCTAATAATAGGTAAAAAACTAAAACTTAGCCATGTGAACAAGTTACAGTTTTGTCAGAAGTAATTGGGATCCAGTTATCTTCTGTAAACTGGTCAATTGTGTTACTGTCTCATGTCTAGACATGTTACTGTCTCATGTCTAGAGGTAAAACCTAGTGGAACCTGTGTGTATGGGTGTGAGTGTGTGTGTGTATATTCAGATATGTTTCGTGTGCATACATGTTTTATAGGCTTATAAATAAGAAAGTACCCAAAAACTAATTTTAAAAACCCAAATGCAGGTGGCGCCTGTGGCTCAAGGAGTAGGGCGCTGGTCCCATATGCCGGAGGTGGTGGGTTCAAACCCAGCCCCGGCCAAAAAAAAAAAAAAAAAAAAAACCCAAATGCTTTTCTAATTCATGTAAATTTAGTAATCTTTGGTAAATAAGCAGGATTTTTGAAAATTATTATTATTGCCCAGAATCAGTAGTTCACACCTGTAACCCTAGCACTCTGAGAGGCCAAGACGGGACGATCCCTTAGGTTCAGGAGTTCAAGACCAGACTGAGCAAGAACAAAAGATCCCATCTCTACTAAAAATAGAAAAACTAGCCTGCCTGGTGGACATGCCATAGTCCCAGCTATTCAGGAGGCTGAGGCAAGAGGATTGCTCAAATCTAGGAGTTTAAGTTTGTTGTGAGCTATGATGCCACAGCACTCTACCCAGAGTTGATAGAGTAAGACTCTGTCTCAAAAAAAATTATTATTGTTATTGATAAACTAAAAATAAGAATGTTTTCAAATTGTCAGCATACATTTTTAGCAGGATTAACTGGCATTTTATGTTTTTAAGATAGTAGGTTTTGATACAAAGGTTATAAAACTATAAACCTAACCAAAAACAAAATGAGACCTTTTTTTGAGAATTTCACTTTCAACATTAGCTGACATGCATTAAAACTTTCTGGTTAGATTGTTTTCATTCAGTGGTAATCATGTCTTACTTTTCTATATGTACCTGTAAAATTTTTCCATCATGTCTTAAAGGCTTTAAGAAAAAATAAAGATTAAAAAGAGTGTGCTAGGCAATAAGAAAGCATGGCATATTCGAGAGACAGCAAGGAGGCCCATGAAACAGAATGAAAAGAAGGAGTGGAGGTGTTAGTGGAACAAAATGCGGATCCTATAGGAAATAAGCACTCTCCTTATTCCAATCAAAGTGTTTTGTCCTCAACAAGAATAAGTCCTCTTTCCCACTACTCAGAAATTACAAAGAAAAAACTAAACTACATGTCTTTTACTTTCCATTTTCCAAACTACATGATGACCACGATACCTCAGTATAAGTCCAATAGGCCCTTAATAAGTATTTGTTGGTTGATTGGAATGGGCCATGTTAGTGACTTTGACTGAAGTGTTATATTAGGAAACTTTGACTATGGAAATGAAACCTTCTGAAAGAATTTACTGAAAGGGCATTTGGAGGCAAAGACAACTTAGAAGACTTGTAAAGCGGGAGGCAGATGGCTCTCTCATTCTGCACCCTTTCAAAATAATAGTGCCACTGAAATGCAAAAGAGTTTTTAAAAAAAATCATGGAGGGAGGGTGGCACCCGCGGCTCAGGGAGTAGGGCGCTGGCCCCATATACTGGAGGTGGTAGGTTCAAACCCAGCCCCGGCCAAAAACTGAAAAAAAAAAAAAATCATGGAGGGAAAATGTTACCATGTATATGAAATGTAACTTTAGGTCAATGGAGTGTTGTCCAAGACAGCAGTGTTCTTAGGAATTTAACAATGGGGAAGATTCTCTCCCTGCTCAAATTCTACCTAGACTCCTCTGAGCCCACTTCTCAACGAAGCCTCAACCTTGGCCTTTAAAGACTGGAACAACACACTAACATAGTTTCTAACAGCTCAAAGATGCATCCCTAGGTTGACCCTAGCCCCCTGAAAGTACTTACCTGAGAAAACTCAGGGTTGCCAAAAGAACTTATGGTTTGTTCCAAACAACATGAAAATAGGGCCCCATCCCAGCTTCTGTAGGTGGACACGTTAACAAACCTACCTTGGTTTTTCTCCACTTCCTATATTTTGTAAATTTTTTGCCCTTTGATTCTGCTGAGCCCTTGCTCACTCCTTTCTCTATTCCCTTGTTCTCTTTTAAAATGCTCAGTCACTGCTGTACAAATGGGAGTTCAGTTCAGTTTGTGCTGGACTTTTTTTCTTTTCACAGTAATATATTACGGATTAAAACCTGCCTTTTTAACTTTAATATCCAGCTTTGTTTATATTTGACCATACTCAGATCCAAAATTCTGCCATTCTTCCATATGGTTGTTTTTCTTCTTTGAAACTGACTTGAAGAAAATCATTTTCACATTTTGGTTACTTCCTCCCATTTCATTTCTTTATTATTCTAAATACCTAATCTAAATAATATTTGTTTTATCTTAGGCAAGACAAATTCAAAAGTAAGACTCTGTCTCAAAAAAAAAAAAAAATGATTGGGTGGCTCAGTGAGTAGGGCGCCGGCCCCCTATACTGAGGGTGGCAGGTTCAAACCTGCCCGGGCCAAACTGCAACAAAAAATAGGTGGGAGTTGTGGCCGGTGCCTGTAGTCCCAGCTACTGGGAGGCTGAGGCAAGAGAATCGCCTAAGCCCAGGAGTTGGAAGTTGCTGTGAGCTGTGACGCCACAGCACTCCACAGAGGGCAATGGAGGGAAACTCTGTCTCTAAAAAAAATAAATATTTATTTTAATATGTATTATTTAATTCAGTAATCCCATATCTGGGTATCTGTCCTACAAAAATAAAAGAATCAACTTATAAGATATATTAATAGGACATCATTGCAACACTGTTTGTAGTGGGGGGGGAGGGAAGTGTAGTAACCTCAATACCCATCAATAACATTTATGGTAGTTTATTCAATTTACCATTGAATAAATCATGAAACATTAATTCTAGGGACCATTTCATACCTACTAAAAACTATTAATTATATCTCTATTGTTGAACTGCAAAATATCTAAAGTATAAGTTTTTTTTTTCTCTAGTCTCTTCTTTCCAGATGGGAGGTATAAATTTAAGTGAAAAAAAAGCAAGTTATCAAGTAATAGCTATGGCATATTCTAATTTTTTGGAAATATCTAAAAATCTCGAATACCTATATACATGTCCATCTGTGTGCATTTAAGCAAAATGTGGAAGTTTACAGAATAATCTATTAATATTAGTTACTTCAAGAGGATGAGAATGAGGGAATTTTTTTTTTTTTCCCAGTACAGAATCTTCATGATGTCACCCTCCATAGAGTGCTGTGGCATCACAGCAACCTCCAACCCTTGGGCTCAAGCGATTCTCTTGCCTCAGCCTCCCAAGTAGCTGGGACTGCAGGCGCCCAGCTAAAGGAATTATTTATCTTATACATCTATAGTTTCACTTGTAACTGTGAGCATTTACGTGTATTACTTCTGTAATTAAAAAAAAACTACCATACTAAAAATAAATTTGCGAAATATCCACATAATGGAATTTTATTCAGAAATAAAAGGAATGGGGTGGCGCTTGTAGCTCAAGCGGCTAAGACGCCAACCAAAGCTGGCGGGTTCCAATCCAGCTGACAACTACTACCAAAACAGCCGGGCGTTGTGGCGGGTGCCTGTAATCCCAGCTACTTGGGAAGCGGAGGCAAGAGAATCCTTTGAGCCCAGGAGTTGGAGGTTGCTGTGAGCTGTGATACCACATCACTCTACCCAGGGCGACAGCTTGAGGCTCTGTCGCAAAAAAAAAAAAAAAAAAAAGAAAGAAAGAAAGAAAAGAAAAGAAAAAGAAAGAAAAGGAATGAATAACTGATACATGGTACAGCGCGGATGAACCTTGAAAACATAATTCTAAATGAAAGAAACAAGTCACAGGAGACTATATTCTATTCATGTGAAATGCCTAGAATAGGCTGGGAAGTCGGGTGGGAGGGGAACAGGGAATGACTTCTGATTTGTAAAAGTTTCCTTTTTGAGGTTATGAAAATGTTCCAAAATTATCTGTGGTGTTTTTTGCACACCCAAATAAATAAAGGGGGAAAAAAACACCAAACTGAAAATCATTTTAAATGGGTGTCTCAAAAAAATGTTTAAAAAATACCATCCACTGTTCAGCCTCAAAAGACTAATATTTGGTATTTTTAAATGTAATCTGAAGAATTTACCACAGATTCTAAAGACAATTCCAAAATTGAAAATCCAGATTTTATCAGTCTAAAGCAACTACTTTGAAGAGGACAACACGTGTTTTGATGTGTAAGTTCTCCTATGTTTAAAAAATAGTCTATAACTCATAAAAAGCATTATGAAATGCTTTATATATACAATGAAACACATTTCAGGGCCCTAATTTCTCTGCCTCCTAAAAAAAGACTCAGTTTTCTGACTTATTTACTGTTAAGATTCTAGTGACCGATTTGAATAACATTTTCTTTTTTTTTTTGAATAACATTTTCTTAAATAATTTTCATTGTTTGTTGAATATCTTAAAGAAATGAAAATATAAAGAAAAATCGGCATCTGAGTACATTTTTCTCTTTCTCAAGCATTTCGTTAGCACCCAGGCTAATTTTTCTTAATGAAATTCTGACTTTTCTAAGTAAAAAATTTTTAATTAAGATTTTTCTGTACAGAAAAAGCAGAAACGTCCGTTCAACTGTTTTGGGATGAGAGAAGGTAATTTTTTCGTACTTCAACGAAAAACAGAGTATATATTGTCAATAAACTTTAGTTTTTAAATAAATAAATAATATATGAAAGTTATTAAAGTTGTCTTCCCATGAAAACAAGCAGTTCCTTGCATTTATTTACTCCTAAGATATTCAGATGGGAAGAGGCAGTGTCAGCGCCGCTGGTGTAGTGGTATCATGCAAGATTCCCATTCTTGCGACCCGGGTTCGATTCCCGGGCGGCGCAGTCGCCTTTTACCTCTCTAAAAACAAAACAAGTTGAAGAATCCTGATAAATCTACCCTCCTGTGGAAATATTTAGGATTCCTAATCTCCTTGCATATTGCTATTTTATTGTAATTCACTTTTGAAATATTCGAATGTGCAACTTAAAAAAGTTAACACGACTACTGATCTTTGCGCCTGCGCAGTCTGAGACATCCCTCAGGGCGGGTGGAAAGCGGCTGCGCAACAAGTGAAGCTGTAGGTTTAGATATAATCTGCCTGCCGCGAAGTTATTCTGCGCCTGCGCTGTCCGGATCGCTTCTCTGGCTTCTCCCCCGCACTTGACTTCGGGGCTTAGTTGTTTTACAGGAGCTCTGGCAAAGGAGGAGGCGGAGTATCCTCTGGTCAGCCGAGAAACCCAGCTATTCTGCAGCTTTTGCAGTTCAAACGATTTGGGACCTAGTGAAGGGCAGGGAACTGGACCCGGAGGCGCCGCCACGACAGCTGCAGCCATGGAGAAGGAGATGCCCAAGACTCTGTGAGTCTGGGGCAGCGATGAGGGAGGCGGGATGGTGGTCGTCCCGGAGGGAAGGCCTCGGCCCTGCGCCGCTCCCCGGCCTATTGTTCTCCGTGGACGCAGCGATATGGTGGTTCTTCTTAGCGCACACCTGGACGCTTAGAACCGAGCCCCGGGCTGTGAGAGGACGAGGGAGTGGGGGCTCAACTCTCGAAATTAATCCCTTCGCCTTAACTACACCACTGCGTGGAATTTCACCTCCGTGGTCTTAGGAGAAAACTTTAGTTCAAGCCTGTTTTTAGAACTCAGCGAAACTTCCTTTTTGGTTTCATGCTTTCTTCCCTTCCCTTCGCCGCCCACCCCCCCACCCCCCGCTTCTTCCTCACACCCCTTTTCGGATTAACCTCTTTTTATTTTTGCAGCCTTCTTTTAATTTTACTTTTAATTTCCTCCTGGAATTCTTCCTTTCTTTATCTTCTCAACGATGTTTTTTTTTTTGAGGCTGCACATACTCATTTTCTTTTTTTCGCAGTTGCCAGCTGAAAAAGGGCAAGTATTTTTAACTTCACTTTAGCTTTCCTTCTGTAGCACCCCCTACCAAAAAGCCTAACCGGACACTCCCAAAACTTTGAAAGTGCATTATGGACATAGAAATATCACCTGGAGGTATATGTAAAGTGAGGGAAGGTAGATTTAATAGTTTTTATAGTTTTATAATTTTATAATCTTAGTTACTCTTATGATTGGCATGTTGCTGAACGAGCGCAATAATGTAAGCAATAATGGATAAGTACCATAGGACACTGAGTCAAATCTGAGAATTTTTAGAGTTACTGTTGTTACCTGAGTGTTTTGCAAACGGTTCACTTCGCATAGGCGGAAGGGAAACTGCGCGGGAGGGCGAATATAACAGGCTCGCTATTCAGCTCTTGGTGATGGAGGGCGGGGCGCAGCGCAGCAGGTCTCCCTTATCCAGCTCCTGGCGCTACTGGGAAAGCCCCAATGTTACGTTCTCCCATCTACTTTCAGCACAAGGCGAAGGTCCTGTACACCTTTATACCCGCGGAGTATAAAGTCGCAATATGCCAAGCAGCTGCAACATAAGTATCATCATACATAGTTATGGTTATCTAAAAGCACAGAGAGCCTTCTGTCCCACCTAGGAGGCGGGGGGTGGGCAAGAGAGCCCAGTTTTATTTCTTCTCAAGCCCAAGGGGCAAGGAAGCCCAAACATTCTGTCTCTACACTGATCTAAGTATTACATGAGATGATTCTGCCTTGTTATATTTCTCAGAAAAATAAAAAAGGAAAAATCTCGATTAGTTCTCGACTTAGTTTTTTTATTTTAATTTTGGAAAATTGGCAGTTTGAGAGCTCTGTATGTTAAAGATAAAATTTTATGTTTCTTTTTGAAGCCCTCTACATATTGAAGTTATTCTGAAGTACACTAATTTTTTTTTTTGGCCGGGGCTGGGTTTGAACCCACCACCTCCGGCATATGGGACCGGCGCCCTACTCCTTGAGCCACAGGCGTCGCCCAATTCTTTTTTTTTTTTTAATTATGCATGGATTTTTTCATTTTTATTATTTTTTTTATTTTGCTCATCAGCTTTCATTACTATTTGTGTATTTATTTATTTATTTGCAGTTTTTGGCCGGGGCTGGGTTTGAACCTGCCACCTCCAGTATATGGGGCCGGTGCCCTACTCCTTGAGCCACAAGCACCATCTACACTAATTCTTTTTCACCTCGGATAGGCGGAAACGGTTTAAAATTTTTTCACTTTTAAGTTAATGTTTCTTATCTGTGTGGGAAATATGGTTACACTTGTTTTCTTAATAGATTAACAAATGTTTTGCTAAAGTAGCTTATCAACAGGGTGCAGCAATTGCACCAGCCTTTGTTTTTGGAAATATTGTAGGTAAAAACTCTCTAAAAAGGGCTTGGTGCCAATACCCCAGGGGTTACAGTGCCAGCCAGATACACAGAGGGTGGCCGGTTCGAACCCAGTCCGGGCCAGCTGAACAACTGCAACAACAAAAAAATAGCTGTGATGGGGGCAGAGCCTGTGGCTCAGTGGGAAGGGCTGCAGCTCCATATACTGAGGGTGGCAGGTTCGAACTTGGCCCCGGCCAAACTGCAACAAAAAAAAATAGCTGGGAGTATGGCAGGAGCCTGTAGTCCCAGATACTCAGGAGGCTGAGGCAAGAGAATCACCTAAGCCCAGGAGTTTGAGGTTGCTGTGAGCTGCGACACCACCCACTCTACCCAGGGTGGCATAGTGAGACACTGTCTCAAAAAAAAAACTCCCTAGGGCGGCACCTGTGGCTCAAGGTGTAGGGCGCCGGTCCCATATGCCGGAGGTGGCGGGTTCAAACCCAGCCCCGGCCAAAAAAAAAACTCCCTAAATGGGGCGATGCCTGGGGCTCAAAGGAGTGGCAGGTTCAACTCAGCCTGGCCAAAAACTGCAAAAAAAAAAAAAAAACCTCCCTAAGAAAGTATTAGTCTCAGGGTGTTAGTAGAAACTTTTATTCCCTTGTCTCTTAGCCAGAAGTATAATAGTCAACAGTATATTGGTTTAAAGCTGTCATCATCTTTTATAAAGTTTTTGTTTGGCTCAGGCCTGTCGTTAAAGCAGCTAAGGCACTGGCTACGGCACCGGCCACATCTACCATTTGAACCATCTGGCAGGTTCAAATCCAGCCCCGGCCTGCCAAACAGCAATGACAACTACAACCAAAAAATGGCTGGGTGTTGTGGCGGGCCCCTGTAGTCCCAGCTACTTGGGAGGCTGAAGCAAATCTCTTCAGCCCAGGAGTTGGAGGTTGTTGTGAGCTGTGATGCCACGGCACTCTACCCAGGGCGACAGCTTGAAGCTCTGTCTCAAAAGAAAAAAAAAAAGTTTTTGTTTGTTTTGTTTTTTCTGAGACAGGGTCTCACTCTCTCACCCTGGGTGGAGATGCCGTGGCATCATCCTTGCTTGTCAAAGCAACCTCAAACACTTGGGTTCCAGAGATCCTCTTGCCACGGCCTCCAAAGTAGCTGGGACTACTGGAGGGTGCCACCACACCCAGCTAGTTTTTTCTATTTTCTGTAAAGACAAGGTCTGACTCTTGTTTAGGCTGGTCTCACACTCCTGAGCTCAGGTAATCCACCTGCCTCAGCCTTCCAGAGTGCTAGTTTTACAGACATGAGGGCACCCTACCTAGCCCTTTAATAAGGTTTTTTTTTTTTTTTTGAGACAGAGCCTCAAGCTGTCACCCTGGGTAGAGTGCTGTAACATAACAGCTCACAGCAACCTCCAACTCCTGGGCTCAAGCTATTCTCCTGCCTCCTCCCAAGTAGCTAGGACTACAGGCGCCCGCCACAACGCCTGGCCATATTTTGGTTGCAGCCATCATTGTTTGGTGGGCCTGGGCTGGATTCGAACCTGCCAGCTCAGGTGTATGTGGCTGGCGCCTTAACTGCTTGAGCCACAGGCCCGAGCCTTTAATAAGATATTTAAATTTTTTATTTTCTTTTCTTTTTTTTAAGGAGCAGGGTCTGGCTCTCGCACTCTTGGTTGGTGTGCAATGGCATAATGGTAGCTTGCTGAAGTTGTGAACTCCTGGGCTCAGCTGCTGACACAGCTGACCACTACAGACATGTGGCACCACACTAGGCTAATTTTTGTGTTTTTTGTAGAGTGAGAGTCTCATTTTGTTACCCAGGCTGATCTGGAATGCTGACCTCAGTGATTTTCCCACCTCACCCTCCTAGAGTTCTGTGATTACAGGCATAAGCAACCATGCCCAGTCTTAAGGTTCTTAATACTCTATTAAATTTATTTAATTTCAGAAACCACAAGAAATACCTGGGAACTTAACATTTTTTAGTAGGTTGATTTGGGAATGTCAAATAATGAAGACAACTTCAACTTTCTCTGGCCAGTCTAAAAAAGCAGAAAATTAAATAGTAACTAGTTTGAGGCTACTGCCAGAGAAACAACAGAGTTTTATTCACAGATAGTTATCAAATGCTTATTGAATGCCAGCCTCTTTGTTAAGTGATTTACATGCTCATTTCATCCTCACCAGAACTCTGGCATAAATTATTCCATTTTGCAGCTGAAGAAAAGCAAAGCTTAGAATTTGAGTAACTCACCCAAGATCATATACCTTTTGTTTTCTTCCTGCAGTTCTGCTGTCCTCAACTCTTTATTATATTTATATTTATATATATTTTGACTTGTATCCCTCACTAAGACACTCTCTATCCAAGAATCTTTGCCCCAAAGTAGTCCATGCTCTAAAAACATCCTGTCTCCTCTTCTTTCTACCTCCCTCAGCAAAAAATTTCATATTCAGCGAGGCCTGCTGGCTCATGCTGGCACATGCTAGGACAACAGAGTGAGATTCTGTCTCAAAAAAAAAAAAAAATTTCTTGATTAAATATGAAGGTACTAATCCCTAAGTTTTCCAATGTAAAATGTTTCCTTTTTTTTTTTGCCTTTTAATTCTTTATCTTTTTTTTTTTTTTCTTTGAGACAGAGTCTTACTTTGTCGCCCTTGGTAAAGTGCCATGGGGTTATGCATAGCTCACAGCAACCTCAAACTCTTGTGTTCAAATGATCCTCTTGCCTCAGCCTCCCAAGTAGCTGGGACTACAGGCACCCTCCACAACGCTGGGCTATTTTTAGAGACAGGGTCTCACTCTTGCTCAGGTTGGTCTTTAACTCCTGAGCTCAGGCAGTTCACCTGCCTTGACCTCCAGGAGTACTAGGATTACAGGCATGAGCCATCAGGCCAGACCTTAAAATGTTTGATTTAATGACCCTGGAAGTGATGTGCTTTTAACATATTCTAACAGGGCGGTGCCTGTGGCTCAAAGGGGTAGGGCGCTGGCCCCATATGCCGGAGGTGGTGGGTTCAAACCCAGCCCTGGCCAAAAAACGCAAAAAAAAAAATCAACATATTCTTAACAGAGTCTGCCCACTGTAAGTGATCCACACATTATTTTAAAGGATTGGTACAATTTCAACTAGTGAATCAAGATTTTACTCATTTTTGAAGATAAAATAGAGTTTTACTTTTATTTTATTTATTTATTTATTTAGAGACAGAGCGTCTCTCTGTTGCCCCAGGCTAGAGCGCACATTTAGGAACTGGGCTCAAGCGATCCTCTTGCCTTAGCCTCCTGAGTAGCTTGGACTACAGGCACCCACCACAATGCCCAGCTGGTTTTTCTATTTTTAGTAGAGACCAAGTGTCACTCTTACACAGGCTGGTCTCCGAATGCCCGAGCTCAAGTGATCCTCCTGCCTTGTGTGCTAAGCACATCCCAGTGTGCTAAGATGATAGGCATGAGCCACCAAGCCTGGCCAGAGTTTTACTTTTAGTATGAGCACTATACCTAAGGAAATAACCCTTATTTGTCACAAGTTGAGTGTTCAGCATCACCCGGTTAAGTTAGAAATTGCCAGTATTCAGTGTCTTGTAAGCAATACTTTAGAAACGTGTTGTGGGGCAAACTCTCTTAAAGTTTATAATGCTAGAGCATTTCAATGAGTATTCAAGTTACAATAAGTTCAAACCTCTGTAGTAAATGGATTGGATGATGTACATATACCTCTATACTCATGTATATTCTCAAAATTGTTTATTCCTTCATGAACTCTTTTGTCTTACAGAAAATTCACCATTTCTAAGAAATAACTCAAAAGTTCAATTATTTTAAGTTAAGAGAGAATTATCAAAAACATAGAAGTTACTGAATTGCATTCATGAAGGCAGTTATAGTTTCCTCGTTTTTAGTTAATTCCTCTGAAGTCTTGGGGAATCAGAACTTCTTTATATCTGACTGCTTCCTGCTGAAATGGGATATAGTCGGGGAATGAGAAAAAATGAAAATGTTTGGCCTGTAACTGAAAATTTTTCATACATGTTGTTAAGTTGCTACTCTCTCCCCACCAAGATAGTAAAGTTTATCAAAGGAAATTTCCATTACCATCTGTGATCCCACCTATGAGATATTTGCCCAATGACCCCCAGATGGAAGGTCCATCCAAAAATCCCCTAGTCATTCATGAAGCAGTTTTAGGGAGCTAGTTTAATGGGCAATTTTTTACCTATTATGGACTGACAAGTGGATGGTAAGGATTTCCAACAAGCTAGTGTCCCCCATTATGTAGCTTTTTAAATAATCATAGGCCCAAGGGTTGTTTTTTTTTCCCACTGACCCCACAGACAAAAAATATACTCGGAGGGTATACCAACAGTACCTGCTCCTGTTTACTTGTTCCTCTGAGAGCTGGTATGTTATCGATTTTCCTAGACCTTTGTGTACTATCGTTTACTGATGTGCTATTTATTGTACAAATAGGAGTTCCCTGGCTATTAAGTTGGAGTAAGGGGATTAAGGCCAATTGGTTGGATTATTGCGAGGCTGTTCTTTTATTCCCCAAGTCAACATAGATAATTCTCTGATGTCTCCCTCAGCGCATGATGGTTACTTACTTGAACAACAAAACAGCTTTTAAAAATTTAAGAACTGGCCCAGCACAGTGACTCATGCTTGTAATCCTAGCACTCTGGAAGGCTGAGGTGGGTAGATTGCTTGAGCTCAGGAGTTCGAGACTGAGCCTGAGCAAAAGTGAGACCCGTCTGTACTAAAAATAGAAAAACAGGCAAGAGGATCACTTGAGCCCGAGTTGGAGGTTGCTGTGAGCTATGACACCACGACACTCTACCCAGGGCGATGGCTTGAGACTCTGTGTCAAAAAAAAAAAAAAACACTCAAGAACTTAGGCCAGGGCTCCGCGCCTGTAGCTCAAGCGGCTAAGGTGCCAGCCACATACACCAGAGCTGGCAGGTTCAAATCCAGCCCTGGCCTGCCAAACAAAAATGACAACTACAACAAAAATGACAACTACAACCAAAAATAGTCGGGCGTTATGGTGGGCACCTGTAGTCCCAGCTACTTGGGAAGCTGAGGCAAGAGAATCGCTTAAGCCCAGATGTTGGAGGTTGCTGTGAGCTGTGATGCTACGGCACTCTACCCAGGGCGACAGCTTGAGGCTCTGTCTCAAAAAAAAAAAAAAAAAAAAAGAACTTAGGCCAGGTGTGGTGACTCACACCTGAAATCCTAGCACACTGGGATGCCTCAGCAGGTAGATTGCTTGAGCTCAGGAGTTCCAGACCAGCCTGAGCAAGAATGAGACTCCGTCTCTAAAAATAGCCATGCCTTGTGGTGGGCACCTGTAGTCCAAACTGTTTGGGACGCTGAGGCAAAAGAATCACTTGAGAATCACCAAGAGTTTGAGGTTGCTGTGAGCTATGACGCCACAGCACTCTACCCAGGGTGACAAAGTGAGACAGTCTCAAAAAAAACAAAAAAAAATTAAGAACTTGTTTCTTTCTTGTTTTCATAGGTAAGATACTCTTATTTCTTCTAAATAGGTTTATGAGCATGTACCACTGTAAAGGCATGCTTAGAATCAGTCTAGTTAATGCAGTTAACTAAATCTTCCAAGCAGATGTCCCAGGGGTAGGGCTTTTGGCTCAGTTATTTATTGGCCACAAACTATAGAATACCCAGATTGCATTGTCCCTATTCCATAGGCTGCTTCCATCTGTAAAGAACTCCTCATCTGGGTCCAACAGGGGCTGCTCAGTCAAATATAGAAGACTAGAATACACTTGGTCAATAATCTGACTGTAATCCTACAATGGGGAACTAGAGTCCCGGGAGGCCAGATTTAAGGTAGATGCAACCTTCAGTGTTATGTTAGGATTATCTGACAATGTAGCCTGATATTTATCAATCTGGCCACTGAGTCTTAAGGAAAAGCCTACCTATGATACTAGTGGGAATAATACAATATGCCTGGAATAATACAATACAAAAAGTCACCAGTTACCCACGGGTAAACTTTTTAGCTTCCAGCGAAATATCATAAGTAGCAGACACCACTATCACATGAGTTTTATTTTATTTATCAGACATCCTTTTATTACCACATTCAATTTCTTACAGAAATTTCTTACAGGCTGCTTATGATCCCCCAAAGATTGTATTAATACCCTAAGTTCAATTTTTTGTCTCCTCCCACCTGCCATTGCTTTGTGAGAATCCTTGTCTTCCTTGAGCAAGCAAATCAGAAGGCTTGTTGGACAGGCAAATCATAAGTCTGGGAGGCCAAGTGTGGGGACAGTCATTGTTTTAACTGTCAAGAAAGCTATGTGGTGGAGGCACCCGTGGCTCAATGGTTAGGGCATCAGCCACATGCTCCAAGGCTGGTGGGTTTGAACCTGGCCCACACCTGCTAAACGGAAAAAAAAAAAAAGGCTATGTGGCATTCCCTGGTTCAAGGAGGTGGTTCTTTTTCTTCCCCTTGTAAGGCTTTTTATTTATTTTTTTGTAATTACCATTTTTTTTTTATTGTTGGAGAATCATTGAGGGTACAAAGATCCAGGTTACACTGCTAGTATTTGTTAGGTAAAGTCCCTCTTATAATTGTGTCCCGCCCCCAAAAAGGTGTGTCAGACACCGTGACCCCCCTCACCTCCCTCCCTCCTTCCTTCTCTTTGCTTCCCCATTCCCCCATCTCCTTTTTAGAGTGGTTTTGCTACTATCCTGAAGTTAGAAATCTAAATCTGGCAAAACCGAGGCTGACCCTAGAACCCAGGCATATCCAAGAATACTTTCAACTGTTTGCAGGAGATAGGAACTGCTATTCTATTTGTAGGCCCCTTCCAATCCAAGAGTAGGTTCTGAGTCCCAAGAGATAATTCAAACACCAAGTATTTGGCAAAAAAGGTAAGAAATGAGATCTTAGCTTTTTCTGAAATGAATTACATCCTTTGTCACCTAGGAAATGTAATACAGTTACAGCTTATTGCCTTGGTTCAGTTTCAGTCTCATTGGTTATCAAAATATCATCTACATATTTCCCCTGTCTAAATTTATTTCCTCAACTCTCTGGCCAGAATTTTTTGGAAGATTGTCCGGGAGTTTTTTATATGTAGGGTTTTTTGGGTTTTTTGTTTTTTTTTTTGTAGTGACAGAGTCTCACTTTATGGCCCTCGGTAGAGTGCCATGGCCTCACACAGCTCACAGCAACCTCCAACTCCCGGGCTTAAGCGATTCTCTTGCCTCAGCCTCCCGAGTAGCTAGGACTACAGGCGCCCGCCACAACGCCCAGCTATTTTTTGGTTGCAGTTTGGTCGGGGCCGGGTTTGAACCTGCCACCCTCGGTATATGGGGTCGGCGCCTTACCGACTGAGCCACAGGCGCCGCCTGTCCGGGAGTTTTTTAAACCCTATAGGAAGAACAGTCTCACTTAGTTTCCAAAGCTAACAAGTTGGGAATCATTTATCATAAATACTAAAGCACCATTCATTCTGTATACACAACTGACATACTCAAACTAACAAGACTATTATTCAAGGACTTTTAAACTCATTTTAGCGTGATTAACATGGCTCCTAAAAGTAGGAGTTGTGGGAGAGATTCAGTCTGGCATTATCCAGAGTAAAGAAAAAAAGTGAGGCATTCAGATTATGCTATAAAGAAGAAAGAATTTTCTGTGGAATATGAGACATAAGTATAAACGTTGAATTAGTCACAACAGATATTTCCTACTTTCTACAGTCTAGAGTCAGCCTATCAGGGATAGAATTCTAGCTCACCCAGTTCCTAAATGTTCAAGCTTTGCTAAGTGGCTTCATCTCCTTAGGCCTCAGTTTTTGGCCCTGAGTGAGAGAAAAGTGGATAGCAAAGTACCCACCTTCTGTGGAAACTCAATGAGATAACCCCATGTAAAGCACCTACAACAGTACATTGTATGATAGCTGGCATCACTCTCTTCCCATCTGGTACTGGAGCCACTTGTAGTGAGACCTGAACACTGGTTTCTGGAGAGTTACCAGCACTGGAGCTAGGGAGGACCTGGTTCTGGAAGAGCACAACCTTCTGAAAGGACCCTTGAGTTGAGGCAAGTACCCCACTGCCCTCAAACTAGAGATCTCCTGCCATCTAGTGCCCAAGGACAGCTAACCCCTAATTCCCATGACAGGGCCCCATTCTATTCCAGGGTCCAGATTCAGCATTACCACGTGGCTTCCCCAAAGCTTCAAGATCTTTCACATTCTGTTTTGTTTGTGGCATTCCCTGATGCCTGGCATGGCATTCTTTTCACCCCATGTGCCAATGCCAGGGGGCAGCTCATCTCATTCAATTCAAAGACTTAATTCAAGTCTTACATCCTCTAAGAAAATGTTCCCCTGGTGGCTCACTTCCTTTTTTCCAACATTGCCCCTGTATCTGCCCTGTTCCCTCTCACTGATGTGCCCCTCTGTACCCCAGCCCCTAGCACAGTATCCAGTACTAGCAGGTGTCCAGTATTGGTCTGATAAATGAATTCATAGGACAGTCAAGTTAGGGGTAAAGGGATGAGGCATTCAAGACAGAACTGTCCGAAGAATTCAGAATCAGTTCCGTGTTGCTGGCATAAAACCTCCATTGTTGATTGAATATCTGAAGCCCCTGCTTTGCCTTTGAGGCTTTTGCAGTTTTTGGCCGGGGCTGGGTTTGAACCCACCACCTCTGGTAAATGGGGCTGGCGCCCTACTCTTGTGAGCCACAGGCGCCACCGGAGGCTTATTTTTTTATTAGGAATTAATACATACAGCTCGGCAACCTGTAAGGCACCAACCACATACACCAAGGTGGCGGGTTCAAACCCCGCCAGGGCCAGCTAAATGACGATGACAATTGCAACAAAAAATATCTGGGCATTGTGGTGGGTGCCTGTAGTCCCAGCTAGTTGGGAGGCTGAGGCAAGAGAATCGCTTAAGCCCAGGAGTTGGAAGTTGCTGTGAGGTATGACGCCAGGGCACTCTACTGAGGGCGACATAATAAAACTCTGTCTCAAAAAAAAAAAAAAAAATACAGCTAACCCGGGCGGCGCCTGTGGCTCAGTGAGTAGGGCGCCGGCCCCATATGCCGAGGGTGGCAGGTTCAAACCCAGCCCCGGCCAAACTGCAAAATAAAAAAAAAAAAAAAAAATACAGCTAACCTGTATTTCAACAATTCCACTTCTACATATTTACCCAAAAGTAAAGAAAATCTGTGTCTACAAAGGATCTTGCTCAAGGATGTCCACAGGATGTCACTGCTTTATAACAATGACTAAAGGGAAAAGGCCCAAATGCCCATCAACAATTTACTCAGCAAGGAAAAGGAACCCACAGCATGGCTCACTCTCAAAAGCATCATGCTAAGTAAAGAAGCCAGTCACAAGAGTAGATACTGAATACTGACGTATGTATGAAATCCTAGGAAGGGAAAACGTTGTTTATAGTGACAGAAAGCAGATCCTGAAGTCTGGGGTGTGGAAATGGGAGAGAAAGGGCGGAGACTGCCAGGGTAAGGACAAGGTTTGTTAAAGCTCATCAAGCTGTACAGCCAAGATCTGGGTTTCGAGCTGTTAAATTACATTTCAATCACTTAAATATTTTTTAAGACTAAAGGAAAGGCGGAAGGGGAGGAAGACGGACAGGCAGTCTGGTGGGTGCACCCTCCCAGCCCCAGGCCCTCAGCCCAGCGGGAGTCGAGCGCGGCCACCCAGCGTGCAGTTGCTCCGCTCGGCCGCCAGGGGGCGGCGTGGACCCGGGGAGGGCGGGAGCGAACGGAGGAGCGGCGGCGAGGGGGCGGGCCCTGCGCCGAGTCAATGTGGGCGCCGGCGCCCGGCAGCGCGGGGTCGTCATGGCGGAGGTGCAGCAAGTGCGGGTGCAGGAGGCCGTGGACTCTATGGTGAAGAGCCTGGAGAGAGAGAATATCCGGAAGATGCAGGTACCTGAACGAGTGCCGAGCCAGAGTCTTCCCTCGCCCGCCGCGCGACGTCTGGCACTGCGGCCGCCCTCCCCGGAGACCGGGTCTGGGCGTCCCTAGGGTGGCCGCGGCGCCCTCGGCGGTACCCCTCCTCTCACATGGAGTTTCGAAGCTCTGGCCGATAGGGCGAAGTCATGCACCCACGCCGTGCGCAAGGCCGTTCCCACCCAATCCTGCCTGGGCCGGGGAAAGGGGCGTCCAGGTGCCGCAGTCCGAAGCCTGGGGTTCGCCTCAGGTGCGGCCCTTCCGCAGATGAGCAGCCGGAGGCGCAGAAAAGGCGGCCCAGGTGAAAGCCGAAAGGCGAAGGCTCCCGCTGGCCTGGTCGTGCCCGCTGCCGCTGCGCCGCTTCACACAGCGCTGGTTACGTGCGGTTCTGCCTCATCTTCTGCGTGTTTTGTGGTGTTGGTCCTGCTTCCCGCCCGATCGTGGCTTTCTCTTAACACGTAGCGCTCCTTGAGTCGCTAATTAATGGGTCGGCTGCCCTCTGGTGGGATGCACCACTAAACCCTGGGGTCCAGGCACCTGGTTTTTAGAACGTGTGCTCCTCTGACACGCACCCCCCAACTTTCCCTATCCACCAAACCATCCGTGCAACAAGTGCCAGTGAACCAGCAGTAAGGAGCCATGGGACACTGCAAGGCCCCGAGGAAATTTTCCCCAGTGGTGATTGTGAGCTCCTGGAGTCTACTCTTAGGGAAGGTGAAGAGGGAGGCCTTCTGACTATACTTCGTGATCATCTCTGTCCTGAAAGACCTAACCCCACTCTGCCCTCTCTTCCCAGGGCCTCATGTTCCGGTGCAGTGCCAACTGCTGTGAAGACAGCCAGGCGTCCATGCAGCAGGTACACCAATGCATCGAGCGCTGCCATGCGCCTCTGGCTCAAGCTCAGGCTCTGGTGACCCTTGAGTTGGAGAAGTTCCAGGTGAGGAATATCCCAGACAGAGCACTGCAGTGTTTTTGGGGGGGGGAGGGGAGAAGAGATAGAGTCTCACTTTGTCGCCGCAGGTAGAGTACTATGGCATCATAGCTCACAGCAGCCTCAAACTCTTGGGCTCAAGCGATTCTCTTGCCTCAGCCTCCCCAGTACCTGGGACTACAGGCACCCGCAACAATGCCTGACTACTGTTATAGGTGGGATCTCGCTCTGGCTCAGACTGGTCTCCCACATGGGAGCTCAGGCAGTCCACCTGCCTGGGCCTCCCTGAGTGCTAGGATTACAGGCGTATGTCATCATGCCTGGCCAAGCACTGCAGTTCTTGATGTGCTTGCTCTTGTGCAGGAGATAACAAGCATTTGTGCAGAACTCTTGGCTTTAGTCTTGTTTGTGTTACCATTTGTTTTTTTTTTCTTTCTTTCTTTCTTTTTTTTTTCCAGTTTTTGGCGGGGGCCGGGCTTGAACCCACTACCTCCGGCATATGGGGTCAGCGCCCAACCCTTTGAGCCACAGGCACTGCCCTGTGTTACCATTTGTGATGGTCCTATGACCAACCAGTCTCCACTAGTTTGACTTTTAGAAAAAAACCTGGCAGTCTAGTGCCGTAAGTTGAACCATATTGTGGTGTTATGATACATATATTGGTTTTCATCCATGGTTCCTATGGTGTTTCATAACTCCCACAGCCCTTGCATAGTTGAGGCACTTTAGATTTCCAGAGCAGGCCTCAGGAGATTTCTCTCTCTCTGACCTTCTCTAGTCCTCTTTTGTGATACAATTTTACATTCTCTTACACAAAATTCCTCATAATTACTGCCACTGTAAAGGAATAACTTATTCAAGATCATGGAACTCCAAAAAGTTTCTGTGGGTTCATTCTGACAGCTAATTTTATAGATGGGGTATTGATTCTTGGATTTCTATGAAACTTTCTCCTTTCATTCTTTCAGTCTTATCAAAGCAGACTTTCACTCCTCCACTGTGCCAGAACAGCTCTTGATAACCTCCATGGGCCTAAATCCTGTGGTCATTTCTCAGTCCTCGTCTTACTCGACTTATGTGCAGCATTGACACAGTGGATCACTCTTCTACTTAAAGCACTTTATTCATTTGGCCAGCAGGACACCTCACTTTCATTGATTTCTACCTCCCTCCTTTCCCAGCCTCTATTGCTTGCTCTTCCTTTCTCTACTCTCTAAGTGCTGGAGTGCCCAGGATTATCCTTGGTCCTTTATAACTACTTGTCTAGTATCCTCTAGTCTCACAGCTATAAATATTATTTATATGCTGACAACTCCTGCATTTGTATCTCTCTAGTCCAGACATAACTCCTGAATTTCAGATTAGTATATACAACCATTTCCCCAACATCTCTGCTTATTTTGTTTCTCTTCCCTCACTGTAATGTAAGTTGTAGTAAGAACTTTATCAGATTTTAACTAATTGCTGTTAATATATTCCTCAGCATGAAAGGAGTGCCTGGGACATGACAGATGCTTAATAAATAGTTGTTGATTGAGATTTTTTTCTGTAATAAGAACAAATTAAGGAAGCAAGATGTTTGTAAGTCTAAGAGTAACTAGTGACCTCTTATTGGAAGAACCTTTTGTATTTTTTATTCGGTCATTGACCTGCTTTCTAATAATAGTGGTTTTTTTGGACCCTCCTCCTGTTTCAACACAGACATTCTTGGTCATTGCCCTAAAATATCCCTTTAATGGATGAAGATAATGTATGTGAAACCTATAGCACAGGGCCCAGGAGATGAGCACTTGGTAAATGGGGGTCAAACTCAGCCTTCTCTGTCCTTTTCTTGCCACAGGACCGCCTGGCCCGATGCACCATGCATTGCAACGACAAAGCCAAAGATTCAATAGATGCAGGGAGTAAGGAGCTTCACGTGAAGCAGCAGCTGGACAGTTGTGTGACTAAGTGTGTTGATGACCACATGCACCTCATCCCAACTATGACCAAGAAGATGAAGGAGTCTCTCATATCCATTGGGAAATAAAAATATTTGCCAGTGGCCATTGGGGCTGAGGACAAGAGTCTGTTTTAAAAAGGAAAGGGAATTTTAGTCTTTTAAGCAAAGTCTGTGAATGAAGAAATTAAGGATGGCAGTGGGTTTAAGGCATATGTCACTTGCCTCTGGACATTTGTTCCTTTGTTTCAAACCTGAAAAGTGAAATGGAAAAAAATTGATACTAAAATTTTTGTCAGAGATGGTACAGGAGAGTGTTTTAGACCCTATATTGTACATGGCAAGTGTTTGTCCTAGCAGTAAGAATCTATACCATGCCAATTCCCTCCAAGGTACCAAATTCTTACTGCATAGATACTATCAGGCTGGCAGTTTCCTCTAACCTGCCTACGATCTGGTAAAGTTTAAGTGGAAGCATTTCTGTTTGTTGTTAACCTCCTGTTTACCAGAAGTGTCGCCACACCATTTCCACAATCTGCACCACAAAATTCATGAGGTCACTAATTTAAAAGTAGGAAAAAAAAGTTTCTGGGTTTTTATTTTTCTTGGTTTTATTATATTTGTACAAGGGCACAAAATTGATTTAAGATGTGGAGCTGGGAGGGAGAGTAGTTTGGATAGGAACTTTGAAAAGTTTTCTTGAGATATCCTTTTCTGACCATCAAGGTGTGGATGTACAGTTCTTAAAATTGTTACCTGTTGCATCTTTCAGGCAGATACCTTGCAAAAACATGAGAGGCAACATCAGAGTGATTTGGGGAAGCAGAACTTTTCTGCTTATTAGCTGGTAGGCCCTGATGCTGTCTGCAGCAGAGTGACATGACAATGTTGCACTAACACTTTCTCCTTGAAAAGAAATAGGGTTTTGATTGTGGTAAATACCAGTATGGAGAAGCCAACAGTAAAAAAGGAACTGTTGGCTGCCTGAATAGAATAGAGTTGTGAAATGCTGGATTTGGAAGAACATGGTTTTCATAGAATGCAATGAAAGCTTAAACCCAGCTTTGCTTACTTAGGCCCCTAAATTACGAGGACCCTATTGAGACAATCCCCTGCTAACAGGAAATTCAAGGGGAAAGTAAGCAAATTGGGCTAGGAGCTGTGCTTTCCATTGCCGAAAGCCATTTTTGCCTGGGGTCTTTTCAACAAGCATTGTTCCTGCCCTCCACCTGTGGTTTTGATAAAGACCTCATTTGTCAGGCGGTGCCTGTGGCTCAGTGTGTAGGGCACTGGCCCCATATACCAATGGTGGCAGATTCAAACCCACCCTCAGCCAAACTGCAACAAAAAAATAGCTGGGTGTTGTGGTGGGCATCTGTGGTCCTAGCTACTTGGGAGGCTGACACGAGAGAATCACCTAAGCCCATGAGCTAGAGGTTGCTGTGAGCTGTGGCACCACGGCACTCTACTGAGGGCGACAAAGTGAGACTCTGTCTCTAAAAAAAAAAACCTCATTTGTCTATCAACCTATACTTGAAATGATAATATAGCCTGTTTTCTTTTTCCAGGCTGTGATATATTTTCCTAGTAA
The DNA here is from genome assembly GCF_027406575.1 of Nycticebus coucang. Classification (NCBI taxonomy): domain Eukaryota; kingdom Metazoa; phylum Chordata; class Mammalia; order Primates; family Lorisidae; genus Nycticebus; species Nycticebus coucang. The sequence continues at coordinate 68,963,377 of NC_069783.1, read as the reverse complement.
TATGGTTTTAAACAATAAATGACGTTTATCTTTCCCCTCACTGTTTTGTGGGGTTTTTTTTCTTTCCTTTTATCTGGGCAGCAAATATATAACTTTCTCAGTATGCGTCTTTCAATTTGTGAAATAAGAAATTTAAGATGGGGTGGCGCCTATGGCTCAGTGAGTAGGGCGCCGGCTCCATATACCGAGGGAGGTGGGTTCAAACCCAGCCCCGGCTGAACTGCAACCAAAAAATAGCCGGGCGTTGTGGCAGGCGCCTGTAATCCCAGCTGCTCGGGAGGCTGAGGCAGGAGAATCGCGGAAGCCCAAGAGCTAGAGGTTGCTGTGAGTCCTGTGACATCATGGCACTCTACCGAAGGCGGTAAAGTGAGACTCTGTCTCTACAAAAAAAAAGAAAGAAATTTAAGATGACCAGAAGAGGGTGGCGCCTGTGGCTCAGTGAGTGGGGCGCCAGCCCCATATACCGAGGGTGGCGGGTTCAAACCCAATCCCGGCTGAACTGCAACCAAAACATAGCCGGGGGTTGTGGCAGGCGCCTGTAGTCCCACCTGTTCGGGAGGCTGAGTCAGGAGAATCGCGGAAGCCCAAGAGCTGGAGGTTGCTGTGAGTCCTGTGACATCATGGCACTCTACGAGGGCGGTAAAGTGAGACTCTGTCTCTACAAAAAAAAAAATGACCAGAAGAGTGGAAATTAGTTATCTGTTATAGTTTAAGTGTCAAAACTAGTTGTATTAATTGCTATTAACAAAAACTTAAGGCTCGGCGCCTGTAGCTCAAAAACTAAGGCTCCAGCCACATATACCAGAGCTGGAAGGTTTGAATCCAGCCCAGGCCTGCCAAACAATGACAACTACAACCAAAAAATAGGGCATTGTGGCGGGCGCCTGTAGTCCCAGTTATTTGGGAGGCTGAGGCAAGAGAATCGCCGAAGCCCAGAAGTAGGAGATCGCTGTGGGCTGTGACGCCACGGCTTTCTACCTAGGGCGACAGCTTGAGGCTCTGTCTCAAAAAATAAATAAATAAATAATGAGAAGCTTTAATGAGGGAAGAGTTGGGCATTATGCCTTAAATTTCATTAATGTAGAAGAGAAACTGCCCATGAGGCTGACTAGAGCAATTCAGTATCCAAATAAGATCTCTAGTTTCAACTAAACACATTAAGTGAAAGCTACTTTGCTAGCCCCGCCCTAGATAAAATTCAGTGTCTAGATCTTCACCACCAAAAGAGTACAAACTGTATGAAGGCTGGTCTTTATTATCATTGGTATTTAAATGGAGCCATTCCTGAACAATAGGAATTAACTGAATTTTGAAAAACCATCCCCTACTTAAAATCAACAAGAACTTCTATTTTGGCCTAGTTTCCTGTAATTCCTCGATTAAGTCGGAGCTGCTTTTACATGTACACTTATGATATGGAAAATCAATAACCTCATGCGTGTATTAGAGAACCTTTGTGTGCTGCACTTCATGTTTTTTATACAGGGGCAATGGCACATTAGTGGGATGATGGAGGCAGTTGCAGCAATTGAAGACAATCACTCAGGCATAGACTAAAATACTTGGAGACGGGCCCAGTCACTTTCTTCTGGTGCAAAGAGGCTGCTAATGGACATGTTACTAGAACTTTAAGCTTGGCCTGACAGTATGCTGCAGGTTATAACACGTCATGCCAAAGAAATATGAGGTGCCCGCTGCTACAGAGCTCGTTCACATTTGTCATATGTACATGAAGAAAACCGCCCAGAGACTGGCAGGGTTTGATCTGAAGATAGGGGCGGGACCGTTATCTCAATTTTACACAAAGGAAACGGAATTGATGGTGCCCAGAAGGCCCACCCCCTCCGCCCTGGCCAATCCCTGAAGACAGCCATAAACTCTCTGGGACAGACGAGCTCAGACCCCCACCCCAGTATCGCGAGATGAAAAGGACCGAAAGCCTATTGGCTAATGGAATACGTGGCGTCAGACGCAAGACGTCTGGCTTCCCGCCGGAGCGTGGTGGAGTCTGCGAATTACATTTCTGCTCATCCTTGATCTGGTGGAGCAGCTACCATGAGCAAAGCTCACCCTCCCGAACTGAAAAAGTAAGTATGTGGGAGGGCCGCACGAGTGTGGTGCTTTATTTGCGTATTCCCGTTCTTTAGGTCATCCTCCGTTTCCCGTACGTTCGCCCGTCCCGGCGAGCGTGGACCGAATGGTGCGGGCCTGTTCACTTCATCTCTTACTCTGTTCCGAGCCCCTCGGGAACCCGACCAGGATCTCGCGCTTCGGAACTTGCAGCCCGCTCAGATGTCGCGTGGCTGCTTGGGCAGCGTGGTCACCCATGGCAGCCTTTCGGCCGTCTTGCCTCCCAGTCCCGAGGTCCTGGCCTCTGGTCTTCCGCACGCTCTTTCTCCTTACTGAAGAAGGCGAATACGTCCCTTTGTTGATCATTTTGAATTGCATCGTGTTTTAGTTAAGATGCCTAGAGCAGTAATTCTATAAGGAACTAAAGAGGGCGGTGGATGCAAGTATTTTATAGCGCAAGAAGAATCAATCAAAACCACTTTAGGGCGGCACCTGTGGCTCAGTGAGTCGGGCGTCGGCCCCATATACCGAGGGTGGCGGGTTCGAACTTGGCCCCGGCCAAACTGCAACAACACAAAAAATAGCCGGCGTTGTGGCGGGCGCCTGTAGTCCCAGCTACTCGGAAGGTTGAGGCAAGAGAATCGCCTAAGCCCAAGAGCTGGAGGTTGCCGTGAGCTGTGACGCCACATTATGGAGGACGACAAAGTGAGACTGTCTCTCAAAAAAAAAAGCCACTTTAACCTTAGAAAGTGCCTCTTTGTAATAAAGTTGAACTTGAATGTAGTGTGGTATTTTGTTCTGAAATTAGAACTATGTAAGAAAATTTGTTTTTCTAATCCAAGAAAGCTCGTGGGGCTTTTGGAATTGTTTTCGACATCCATAAAAGTCAAACTTTAAGTGGGAAGTCCTTTAGATAAGACCCAGTTTAAAGTTTGTACCTCCTCAAAGTTCTTTATTGAACTTAATATGTTCTGTGTCTCCTGAGTACTTCTGCATCGTTTTACACTATCTAATGCTGGAATTCTGCAAGTAATGTTGCACGTAAACTGGACACTTGCATGATAGCAATCTTTATGGGAAAACTCAGTGCACATTTTAGTTGGGTCCTTTAAAGTATTTATTGTGTAATCAGAAACCCAATATTAAGACAATAGAAATTGTTAAGAAATTCTCGGGGTGGCGCCTGTGGCTCAGTCGGTAAGGTGCCGGCCCCATATACCGAGGGTGGCGGGTTCAAACCCGGCCCCGGCTGAACTGCAACCAAAAAATAGCTGGGCGTTGTGGCGGGCGCCTATAGTCCGAGCTACTTGGGAGGCTGAGGCAAGAGAATCGCTTAAGCCCAGGAGTTGGAGGTTGCTGTGAGCCATGTGATGCCATGGCACTCTACTGAGGGCCATAAAGTGAGACTCTGTCTCTACAAAAAAAAAAAAGAAAGAAATTCTCATGAAAATGTTTATCTAAAAATTATTCTTTTATTGGTGAGCCAGGAAAGTCTTTTAAGTATCCTCTGGGTTCATCAGGGACTTATGAAATGGCAATTTTGCTATTAACAAAAAGACTGTTCTCTAGTTAACTAGGATTTCCTTTTTTTTTTTTTTTTTTTTTTTTTCATTTTTTTTGAGACAAAGTCTCACTATGTCACCCTTGGTAGAGTGCTGTGGTGTCACAGCTCACAGCACCCACAAACTCTTGGGCTAAAGTGATTCTCTTGCCTCAGCCTTCCAAGTAGCTTGAACTACAGGTGCCAGCCACAATGCCCAACTATTTTTTTTTTTGTTGTCATTGTTTGGCAGGCACGGGCTGGATTCGAACCTGCCAGCTCCAGTGTATATTGCTGGCACCCTAGCCGCTGAGCTACAGGCGCTGAGCCATAAGATTTCCTTTCTTTATTCTTAAACATATTATTTCACAATTTTAGAGAATGAAGCTAGATTTTTTCCCTTGGCCCTGTGAGTTAATGAGACTAGTTTTGATACCTTTCTCTTTTTGTCCTTAGATTTCATGAATTGTGATGTCCTGTCAGATCTTCCTCCAAAGTGACTTTCACATTTTTCTTTACTTTCTCACAAATACCATCTTCTTTTACATCTTCAAACCTTCTTTCTGGGTGGTGCCTGTAGCTCAAGTGGCTAAGGCGCCAGGTACATACACCAGAACTGGCAGGTTCAAATCTGGCCTGGGCCTGCCAAACAACAATGACAACTACAACCAAAAAATAACCGGGTGTTGTGATGGGCGCCTGTAGTCCCAGCTACTTGGGAAGCTGAGATAAGAGAATCACTTAAGCCCAGGAGTTGGAGGTTTCTGTGAACTGTGATGCTACAGCACTGTACCCAGGGCAATAGCTTGAGGCTCTGTCTCAAAAAATAAAATAAACCTTCCTTCTGGTTTGATATGACACAGTGGGTTCAAAATGGGAAGTAGGGAACTATGGTACCGCCATGTAGAGAGTAGAGGCCAGAGCTGCTGCTGACCATCCTCAATTTACTGTATACCTCCCCAACAATAAAAATTATTTGGCCCCAAGTGTCAGTAGAGCTGGAGTTGAAATTCCTGTGCTTACCTCTTAAAATTTTCTGCCACTGTCCCCTTGCCAATGACTGACTACCTTAATAACTTACCAGGGTATGCAAAAGTCCTAACATTCAAAACCCTCCATCTGATTGATATTCAAGCCCAAATTTTTTTTTTGTTTTTTTGAGAGAGAGGGTCTCACTATGTCACCCTAGGTAGAGTGCTGTGGCATCACAGCTCACAGCAAACCCAAATTCTTGGGCTTAAGCGATTCTCTTCCCTCAGCCTCCCAAGTAGCTAAGACTACAGGCACCGCCACAATGCCCAGCTGTTTTTTTGTTGTGGTTGTCATTGTTTTGCAGGCCTGGGCTGGGTTTGAACCCTCCAGCCTTGGTGCATGTGGTTGGTGCCATAACCACTGTGCTACGGACACAGAGCCATAATGTGTAGTCTTAATCATACTCCATAAAAATATTTTTCTTGGGCGGCACCTGTGGCTCAGTGAGTAGGGCACTGGGCCCATATACCAAGGGTGGTGGGTTCAAACCCAGCCCCAGCCAAACTGCATCAAAAAAAATAGATGGACGTTGTGGTGGGTGCCTGTGGTCCCACTAACTAGAGAGGCTGAGGCAAGAGAATCACCTAAGCCCAAGAGCTAGAGGTTGCTGTGAGCTGTAACGCTATGGCACTCTACCGAGGGCAACAAAGCGAGACTTTGTCTCTAAAAAAAAAAAGAAAGAAAGAAAAAAATAAGCTGGGAGTCATAGCAGGTGTTCGTAGTCCCAACAGCTCTGGAGGCTGAGGTAGGAAGAGCACTTGAACATACGAGTTTGAGGTTACTGTGAGTTATGTTGAGGTGACTGTCTCAAAAAGGAGAATGGATGCTGCTCATAGCTCAGTGGAACGGGTGCCGGCCACATACACCGAGGCTGGTGGATTCGAACCTGACCTGGGCCAGCTAAAAACAAAGACAACGCAACAACAAAAAAATAGCTGGGCATTGTGGCAGGTGCCCGTAGTCCCAGATACTTGGGAGGCTGAGGCAAGAGAATTGTTTAAGCCCAAGAGTTGGAGGTTGCTATGAGCTGTGACACCACAGCTCTCTACCAATGGCGACATAGTGAGACACTGTCTCAAAAACCCAAAAAACCAAAAAGAATGTTTCTATAATTCGCATTACTATAAATACTTTGCTTAATGGAAGTTAATATAGTACATATGCATTTTTTTGAGACAGAGTCTCACTTTATCACACTCTTAGAGTACGGTGGCATCATAGCTTACAACAACCTCAAACTCTTGGTCTCAAGCAATCCTCTTTTCTTAGCCTCTCTAGTAGCTGAGACTACAGGCACATGTCACAATACCTGCCTATTTTTTTTTAGAGACAGGGTCTCGCTCTTGCTCAGGCTGGTCTCAAACTCGTGAGCTCAAGTGATCTGCCTGTCTTGGCCTCTCAGAATGCTAGGATTACAGGTGTGAGCCACCACTCCCAGCAATGCATTTTTATTGTAATTTTTCCTTCTCTGAATTTACATTGCTTTATAGCAATACAGAATTTTTACTGCTTTAAATTTTACTATTTCTATTGTATAAATTTTAGCAAATTATTTTAACTGTGGCTACTCCTGTGATTGCTTACACTTAAAATTTCAAAATCAGTTATATAATCTTTAACCTTTTGATTTTTTTTTCAGATTTATGGACAAGAAGTTATCATGTAAGTTTGTTTTATTATCATTGCTTTTTATGTGTGTCTTCACAGTGTATAGTTGGAATAACTATTAAAATTTATAGCCAGGCGTTGTGGTGGGCACCTGTAGTCCCAGTTACTTAGGAGGCTGAGGCAAGAGAATCACTTAAGCCCAAAAGTTTGATATTGCCATGAACTGTGAACAAAAATGTAAAACACACAGAACCTCTAATTTATATCTGCTAATTAAGTAGATTTATTAGGTTCCTGACTAGATAATTTTATTTACCTAATTTATGATACTTAATACATTTAACAGATTTTCAGTAATTTCCTGTAAGTCCTCCGTTGCTTTGACAAAATTAGCAAGATTTTCTTATGTTGTGGTGTTTGAAAATTTATCAACTTTTTTCCCTTTAAACAAGCTACAAAGGACTTAAACAAGGAACAGTTGTTATGTTTCTTGGGCATGGGCAGTAAAAACAGATTTTTTCAACCTAACTAAAATTCTGAACCACATAGTAATTGAAGTATATCTATGGGGCAAAACCCTGGATTTAGATGTTAGCAGCCTTGGGCAATACCCGTGGCTCAATGGGTAGGGCACTGGCCCCATATACTGAGGGTGTTGGGTTCAAACCCAGCCCCAGCCAAACTGCAACAAAAAAATAGCTGTGGCAGGTGCCTGTAGTCTCAGCTACTCGGGAGGCTGAAGGAAGAGAATCGCCTAAACCCAGGAGTTGGAGGTTGCTGTGAGCTGTGTGACACCACGGCACTCTACTGAGGTCTATAAAGTAAAACTCTGTCTCTAACAAAAAAAAAAAAGTTAGCAACTTTGGCTTGAATCTCAGCTGTCCCACACAATATCTACATAATCTTGAACCCTCTTCCTTAAAAGCTCTAAACTTCAGTTTTCTCTTATAAAGTAAAGTTAAAACTAATTTATAGAATATTTATAAATTAAAATGTGGAAGTAGGGCCAGGCATGGTGGCTCACGCCTGTAATCCCAGCACTCCAGGAGGCTGAAGTGGATGGATCGCTTGAGCTCATAAGTTCAAGACCAGCCTGACCAAGAGTGAGACTCCCCATCTTTAAAAAATAGCCGGACATTGTGGTGGGTGCCTATAGTCCCAGCTACTTGGGAGGCTGAGGCAAGAGGATTGCTTGAGCTCAAGAATTTGAGATTGGGCGGCACCTGTGGCTCAAAGGAGTAGGGCACCGGCCTCATATGCCGGAGGTGGTGGGTTCAAGTCCAGCCCTGGCCAAAAATTGAAAAAAAAAAAAAAGAGTTTGAGATTGCTGTGAGCTATGATGCCATAGCACTCTAACAAGGGCAACAAAGTGAGACTCTGTCTGAAAATATATATATATATGGCTCGGCGCCTGTGGCTCAAGCAGCTAAGGTGCCAGCTACATACACCTGAGCTGGCGGGTTCAAATCCAGCCTGGGCCCGCCAAACAACAATGATGGCTGCAATAAAAAAAAAATAGCTGGGCGTTGTGGTAGGCACCTGTAGTCCCAGCTACTTGGGAGACGAGGCAGGAGAATCACTTGAGCCCAGGAGTTGGAGCGTTGCTGTAAGCTGTGGTGCCACTGCACTCTACCCAGGGCCACGGCTTAAGGCTCTGTCTCAAAAAAAAAAAAAATATATATATATATATAATAAAAAATATATATATATATATAATAAAAAAAATATATATATATATAAAAATATATATATATATATATAATAAAAAATATATATATATATATATAATTATATATATATATAATATATATATATATATATAATATATATATATATATAAAAGAAAATGTGGAAGTAAATATAAAACACATGTAACCCAGTGCTTGGTATATAGTAAGGATAGTGGGCCAAACATCTCAAATACCTATGTTTTATCCCACCTATTATTAATGAATAGTTGGTGGTTAATGGACAGTTTTACTAAAACTTCTTTTCCTTTTTTTTTTTTTGACTGGGATTAATGTTTTATTATTGATATCCTATATCCATACTGTGCATTTCTAAGATTTACATCCTTAGAGCATATTGTATTCTTTCCCCTTTTTTAATAGTGAAATTAAATGGTGGCAGACATGTCCAAGGAATATTGCGGGGGTTTGATCCCTTTATGAATCTTGTGATAGATGAATGTGTGGAGATGGCAACTAGTGGGCAACAAAACAATATTGGAATGGTGGTAAGTAAAGATAAAAAGATTTCTCTTAGACATTTCATTTTTCTTTTGGAATGTACATTAAATTTCCTTACATCAAACTCTTGAATTAAATTGGAGTTACTAACCCCCAGAAAAAGCAAATAACTGGCAAGGTTAGACTTTGCATCTCCTTTTTAGTTTAAGGTGTGGCACTCATTTAGCTGTGATTATTAGTCATTCCTTTCAGCAGTAGTTCCCGAATATTAGCATATGTATCAGTCCCTAGGGAATTTTGTTAAAATGCAGATTCTGATTACTAAATGTGGGGGTGGAGCTTGAGATTTTATGTTTCTAACAAATGCCCAGGTAATACAGAACTGCCAGTCACAGATCACACTTTATTTTACATAGTTAACCTGAATTTTGTGTTTTTTCATGCCCTATATTTAAAAGTAACCAAGGTAAAAGTTACAAGGGATAATCACAATGATAGCCATACACATTCACAGGTAAAAAACAGAGGCAACCAAAAAAAAATATATATATTGAGTTGTCATCATAGGAGCAAACTTTCCTACATTCATTAGGCAATAGTTGTAGGACTACTGAAGAGTTTTTTCTTTGTTTTTTTTGAGACAGAGTTTCACTATGTAGCCCTCGGTAGAGTGCCTTGGCGTCACAGCTCACAGCAACCTCAAACTCCTGGGCTTAAGTGATTCTCTTGCCTCAGCCTCCCAAGTAGCTGGGACTACAGGCTCCTGCCACAACGCCCGGCTATTTTTTTATTGCAGATGTCGTTGTTTAGCTGGCCTGGGCTGAGTTTGAACACACTGGCGCCCTACTCACTGAGCTATGGGCACCGCCCTCCTAGAATTCTTTATAACTTCTTTTCCTGCCACTCCTGTTCAAGCTTTATGAGGATTGTTACCAAAAGAATTATGGTTATCTTTCCTCCAAATAGTAACTTTCATTAACTTGGTTTTCCCTGTCCTTTTTTATTGTTAAGGATTCATTGAGGAGGATCCATAGATCATTAGCTTGTTATAGGTTTCATGGTGCTCCCCACCCCAACACTTTAAGATTGGCATTTGAGGCTTTCTAAGATTGAATACCTTCATGTTCACTTAGTCAAATTAGATTTCCCCCCCACCTCGCCTTATATTTTATTGTCGTCATAGTCTATATAGAATTTCCTATTTTCTTGTCAAAATTCTACCCAATTTCCAAGGCGTTGGTAAAATGTCATTTTCGTAAAGCCTATCTTTAACAACTTCTATCCAGGTTTTGTAAATGATCTTATACCTTTAAGCTGTACCTATCCTATTGTATTATACCTGTTTTTCCCATTAATTTTTGAATACCTTAAGGATGTGTGTTATTTGAGTTTTTAGTTATAGAGTTTAGTAGATGAGATAAGTCAGTGGAGACTCTGCATCTCATAAAGGTGATTGTTAGTCTTTGATCTGGAAGATGTGTGTCTTACAAAGGGCTTCATATTTAAAAAGACTAAGATTGGAGACTTAATTGGGTGGGCCATGCATGATGGCTCACACCTATAATCCTAGCACTCTAGGATGCCAAGGCGGGTGAATTGCCTGAGCTCACAGGTTTGAGACTAGCCTGAGCCAGAGTGAGACCTCCTATTGAAAAATAGCTGGGCGTTGTGGCAAGTGCCTATAGTCCCAGATACTTGGGAGACTGAAGCAACAGAATCACTCGAGCCCAAGAGTCTGAGGTTGCTGTGAGCTGTAATGCCACGGCACTCTACTGAGGGCAACAAAGTGAGACTCTGTCTCACGGAAAAAAAAAGCCTTAGTTGGTGTCACCCTGACTTGGAAAAAGCCTCACAACTGACATGTAATATTGAAAAACCCTTGATGATGATAAAAATTCTTTAATTATCATTGGTTTCTTAAATGAATTATTCTTTTCATTTTACTTTTCTATTTCTTAGGTAATACGAGGAAATAGTATCATCATGTTAGAAGCTTTGGAACGAGTATGAATAATGGCTGTTTTGTGGAGAAATCCATGTCCCGTCTCCAATGAGCCTGTTTTACTATGATGTCAAAATCGAGTCTTGTACATTTTCATATTCAACTTTTTGTTAAATAAACTTTTCTAATAGTCAAAAATGGTTTCTCAGATGTTCTGAATATAGAATATTAGCTCTTAACATGAATTTTAGAAACTAGTCTCATGGTTGAAAGTACTTCCAAAGTGTTTTATGTACTAAAATGGAACAGTCTTATTAAATGTAAAATATGGCAAGTATTCTTTTACTATATCAAGCTGAACAGATAGTTGCAAACATCTTTGGGTTTCTTCTGACATATTAACATTAATCTTGAAAATTTAAACTCGGCGTCTATATTTTTGGGCTAGGGCGCAGGCTATATACACCAGGGCTGGTGGGTTGGAACCCGACCTGGACCTGCCAAACAACAATGACAACTACAAAAAAAAAAAAAAAATAGCTGGGCAGCACCTGTGGCTCAAGGAGTAGGGCTCAGGTCCTATATGCCTGAGGTGGCGGGTTCAAACCTAGCCCTGGCCAAAAACCAAAAAAAAAAAAAAAACATAGCTGGGCACTGTGGGGGACACCTGTAGTCCCAGCCACTTGGGAGGCTGAGGCAAGAGAAAGCTTAAGCCCAAGAGTTTGAGGTTGCTCTGATCTGTGACACCACGGCACTCTACTGAGGGCAACAAAGTTAAACTCTGTCTCAAACAAAAAACTTGAAAATTTAAAAATAGTAACTTTAATCTCCTGACTTTTATAAGAACATCTGCATTCCAATTACAGTACAACAGCAGTAAAACATGGAAGTAATGATATAGTTACTTATTTTTAACATTAAGTGGGGGAAAATTTGAATACAATATTCCTAGAAATAAGAGTCCAAGGCGGCGCCTGTGGCTAAGTGAGTAGGGTGCCGGCCCCATATGCCGAGGGTGGCGGGTTCAAACCCGGCCCCGGCCAAATTGCAACAAAAAAATAGCCGGGCGTTGTGGCGGGCGCCTGTAGTCCCAGCTGCTCGGGAGCTGAGGTGGGAGAATCGCGTAAGCCCAAGAGTTGGAGGTTGCTGTGAGCTGTGTGACGCCACGGCACTCTACCCGAGGGCAGTGCAGTGAAACTCTGTACCAAAAAAAAAAAAAAAAAGAGTCCAGAGAAAAGGGGCGGCGCCTGTGTCTCAGTGGGTAGGGTACTGGCCCCATACACCGAGGGTGGCGGGTTCAAAACCATCCCTGGCCAAACTACAACAAAAGTAGCTGGCCGTTGTGGCGGGTGCCTATAGTCCCAGCTACTCAGGCTGAGGCAAGCGAATCGCCTAAACCCAGGAGTTGGAGGTTACTGTGAGCTGTGATGCCACAGCACTACCCAGGGCAATAAAGTGAGACTCTCTCTACAAAAAAAAAAAAAAAAGTCCAGAGAAAAACATTCCAGTGTATTGTGGTCTTTATTAGTAGACAAAGGGTAATGGAAATAGTGTCCACAATAATATTCACCTAGTTCAGGAGTATCCAGCCTGTGGCCTGGGAGTCGCTAGAGCAGGGGTCCTAAAACTGCGGCCCGTGGGCCACATGAGGCGGTGTGATTGTAATTGTTCCCGTTTTGTTTTTTTACTTCAAAATAAGACATGTGCAGTGTGCATAGGAATTTGTTCATAGTTTTTTTTTTTAACTATAGTCCGGTTCTCCAACGGTCTGAGGGACGTGAACTGGCCCCGTTTGAAAAGTTTGAGGACGCCTGGTCTAGAGGATGCTATCCTCTTTGGCCCTTTTCACTACCACCAATTCTGTGAGTCAGTCTTCACTCATTCTGTCCTGGCTTTCAGCAAGCTCTGCAGGGGAAGTATCACCAGACCCTCTGCCTGAGCCCCCTCCACCCTCCATTCTCACACTTGACCTGATGACCCCCTTTCCTGACTTAACCTCCACCTTCACCACTGGGTGACTGCACCAGCGTGGGTTTCTCCCTTAGTTTCAAAATCCTAAGTGGATCCTTCTTTACCCCAGCTGCTTGCCTTTTCCCCACTCCCACCAATCACACTCGGAGCAGATCCTGTTCTCCAACCACAGGCTACTTTATTTCTGAACATTATCATGTTACTATACCCCAGCCTTCCTCAACATAGCAACCTCTTTCCAAATCTATCCCTGATAATGGATCAAACCAGTTTCCATGCTCATGCTTATGCACTGCCAACCCTGTCTGCTTCACCACCACCAGATGGCACTTAAACTGATTCAATATGAATCAATTACCATCTTATGGAAGCTTTTTCTGGAGATGTTCTCTCTGGGAAATGCTGATGAATTGTCCACTTAAATCCCAGTAGTCAGAGGCACTGACCTTCCAAGCCTGGCAGTATCAGATTTCTGGTGGTAGTGTTATACACAAGACTTGTTCTCTAGCTTGGCACAAATAGATTTCAAGCAAAAGCTTCTTGGCTGATCGCAGTGGCTCACTTGTAATCCTAGCACTCTGGGAGGCTGAGGCAGGCAAATCGCTTGAGTTCAGGGATTCAAGACCAGCCTGAGCATGAGCAAGATCCTGTCTCTACTAAAAATAGAAAAATTAGCTGGATGTTGTGATAGGTTCCTGAAGTCCCAGCTACTTGAGGAAGCTGTGGCAAGAGGAACACTTGAGCCCAGGAGTTTGAGGTTGCTGTGAGCTATGATGCCATAGCACTCTACCGGGGGAAACAAAGTGAGACTCTGTCTCAATAAAAAAAATTTTTAAAAGTTTAAACATACACAAGTGCAGATAGAACACTAGAACTCCCCAAGTATCCACCATTCAACTTTCACAATTACCACGTGTGACGTGACCCATCTTTTACACTATGATTAAAGTGTCAAAGTCCACTTAAACATTTTGTCATGTATCTCAGGAGACATGCTATGCACCCTATGTTAATGCTCTCATATTTCTTTCTTTTTTTTATGTTTTTGAGACAGAGTCACCCATTGTCACCCTCGGTAGAGTGTCGTGACGTCACAGCTCACAGCAACCTCCTACTCTTGGGCTCAAGTGATTCTTTTGCCTTAGCCTCCCAAATAGCCGGGACTATAGGCACCTGCCACAATGCCCAGCTATTTTTAGAGAAAGGGTCTTGCTCTTGCTCAGGATGGTCTTGAACCCGTGAGCTCAGGCAATCCACTCACCTCGGCATCCCAGAGTGATAGGATTACAGGTGTGAGCCACCATGCCCTGCCTGCAACACGTTTTTGGAAGATGGAAATCCAGGTAACTGAGTCAGCGCAGAAGAGAAAGCACCTGCAAACCAATTCACACCACAAAACCACACACACAATATATTACTCCCCTGCCTGCACAGAGACCGACAGAGGAATCTCTTTGTAGCCTCTCAGCTGTACAGACATCTTACTTTACAGCATTATTATGTTTCTTTTTTCTTTTCTTTTTTTTTTTTTTGAGACAGAGTCTCATCATGTTGCCCTCAATAGAGTGCTGTGGCGTCACAGCTCACAGAAACCTCAAACTCTTGGGCTTAAGTGATTCTCTTGCCTCAGCCTCCCAAGTAGCTGGGACTACAGTCACCTGCCACAATGCCCAGCTGTTTTTTTGGTTACAGTTGTCATTGTTGTTTAGCTGTCCTGGTTTGGGTTCGAACCAGCCAGCCTCAGTGTATGTGGCTAACACCATAACCACTGTGCTATGGGCACCAACCCGCATCATTATGTTTCAAAGAAATAGGTATATAAGCACTGTTTGTGAGGAATAGGATACCATTTAAGAACTTTTCCCCAGCTCGGTGCCCATAGCACAACGGTTATGGTGGCAGCCACATACACCGAGGGGGGTGGATTTGATCCCAGCCCAGGCCAGCTAACCAACATGACAACTGCAACAAAAAAATAGCCGGGTGTTGTGGTAGGCGCCTGTAGTCCCAGCCACTTGGGAGGCTGAGGCAAGAGAATCGCTCGAGCCCAAGAGTTTGAGGTTGCTGTGAGCTGTGACGCCACAGCACTCTACCCAGGGAGACATAGTGAGACTCTGTCTCAAAGAAAGAACTTTTCCCCCACTGTCCTCTCATACTTCTGTGGATTAGCCACTGATGTAAGGAGTTATGCAGCTGGCATTGCCAAGATCCTGTCCCCTTCCTGACTGGCGTCCTCTTCATACTCAGATGGAGCCCACATCCCTAGAGCTCAGCCATCCCCAGGCTTCAGGGTAATCCTCTTTCTCCTCTCCTTGCTCCAACTGGGAGATAACATCTGATTTTCTTTCTTTCTTTTAGATGGAGCCTTAAGCTGTCACCTGGATAGAGCGCTGTGGCATCACAGTTCACAGCAACCTCCAACTCCTAGGCTTACGGGATTCTCTTGCCTCAACCTCCCAAGTAGCTGGGACTATAGGCACCTGCCACAATACCTTGTTGCATTGTTGTTTGGCAGGCCCGGACTGGATTCAAACCTGCCAGCTCTGGTGTATGTGGCTGGCGCCTTAGCCACTTGAGCTACAGGCGCCAAGCCTACATCTGATTTTCAAAGCTGATTCCCTGTTCATGACTACAATGTATGTGAATTATGAACTTTGTGTGAAAAACCGTGTCTAATTTTTTAAGTCCACAATATGTTACCAGTGTATAACAAAGTGAATGTTGAAGAACAGTTTAGGGAAAAACCTCGAAGGTCCTTGGCCAGAGCAGGAAGGACACCTTGACACCAAACCCTAGTTGCAGATGGGCATGACCAAATTGCAAAGTAGAAAATAATATGACCGGGCACTGTGGCTCATTCCTGTAATCCTAGCACTCTGGGAGGCAGAGGCGGGTGGGTTGCTTGAGCTCGCAGGTTTGAGACCAGCCTTAGCAAGAGTGAGACCCTAGGGCAGCACCTGAGGCTCAACGGAGTAGGGCGCCAGCCCCATATGCAGGAGGTGGTGGGTTCAAACCCAGCGCCGGCCAAAAACTGCAAAAAAAAAAAGAGTGAGACCCTATCTCTAAAAATAGCTGGGCGTTGTGGGGGGCACCTGTAGTCCCAGTTACTCAGGAAGCTGAGGCAAGAGGATTACTTGAGCCCAAGAGTTTGACGTTGCTATGAGCTATGACGCCATAGCACTCTACCAAGATTGACAAAGTGAGACTCTGTCTCAAAAAAAAAAAGAAAAAAATATGAAAGACTTCCTAAGTCTACATTGCTTGAATCTAGACTTCTACAACTCACCATTATTACCTTTTTTTTTTGCAGTTTTTTGGCCAGGGTTGGGTTTGAACCCACCACCCTCTGTATATAGGGCCAGCACCCTACTCCTTGAGCCACAGGTGCCACCCACCATTATTACTTCTTCTTTTTTTTTTTTTTTTTTTTTGTAGAGACAGAGTCTCACTTTATCGCCCTCGGTAGAGTGCCGTGGCATCACACAGCTCACAGCAACCTCCAACTCCTGAGCTTAAGCGATTCTCTTGCCTCAGCCTCCCGAGTAGCTGGGACTACAGGCGCCCGCCACAACGCCCGGCTATTTTTTTTGTTGTTGTTGTTGCAGTTCGGCCGGGGCTGGGTTTGAACCCGCCACCCTCGGTATATGGGGCCGGCGCCTTACCGACTGAGCCACAGGCGCCGCCCTATTACTTCTTACCACATCATTATCGCATCCTCAGCCCAGCTCTGCCTTGGCCCTAAGCAGTGGATCACAAGAGTGGAGCCATCCATGACTTCGAAGACAGGAGGTGAAGTGTGATCTGCAGAAACCCCAGGTTAGTTGGTATCACAGCAGTTCCCACTGTAGCCTGAGGGTGGTTTGCATTAAAAAGAAAATCCTCATTCCAAATCCCATAAGGTAATCCTTGGAATATTACAGGCAGGGACAGAGCTGGCAGTAGAAGCCTGAGTACTTAGAATGGTTTAGAGCCATGAAGGCTGCAAAACCATCTCCCTACCTTGAGGCAGGGCCACAGTGACCACTGCTTGTTCCTTTTCCAGGGCTGTCAGAATCAGTACTATATGCCAGAAAGTCATGTTTCATCTCATCTGGTTTCTCCACCACAGGCAGCCTGCTTCCTCGTATTCTTGGGAAGAAGATAAACACCCAGCCCAGCCTTGATCCAACAGCCCTTCTTCATGTCGAGGGCTGATGCTTATTCACAGGTCCTTCACTCTCCTGCAGGATAGGTAGTTTAACCTTGAGTCACCTGAGTGACTTCTGGGAAGCTGCACAGCCCCTCTGGGGCCTGTCACAATGGGACACCACAAGTGCCAGAGACATGGGGACCCAGCCTTGACCACTGAGCAGGATGAAGATGGGAGAAGGAAAGGGAGTGGCTTAGAGAGAGGAGACTGCACTAGGACACCGTTCTCCAGATTGAGCACATCAAAATCCCCCATGGGCTGGTGAAGACACAGATGTCTGGGCCCTGCCTAGCATTTCTCACTTAGGAGGTCTGGGCAGGGCCTGAGAATCTACATTTCCAATGAGTGCAGGGAGGTACTGGTGCTGCTGGTGCAAGAACCACTGGGACAGGATAAGGATGCTCCTCTTGGGAGACACAGGGACATCCATGAAGAAGGGACGAAAGCATCATTCACTGCTCCCTCACACACCCAGACAGAAGTACAGGCCCCCAGTCTTTGCTATTCCAGACCCACTGCCGATGTGACTTTCCAGGACGGTGTGCCAGGAGTCACCAGGGACCAGCTGTGAAACTGCAACTCTGAAGCCATCCAGGTTACCCATGTGAACCTGGAGTTCATACTGAGGACACTTAACAGACAGACCAAAACCAATCCCAAGTGTCATAGATTTCCCTGACGGGCAGAGGCAAGCATGGCCCCAGCCAACACTGAACAGAAGGCAGCATGTGATTGTGGGACAGTAAGCCCCTTGCAGTGGCAATGCAGCTTCTCACTCTGGGTAGTAATATTTGAATAGAGAGGCCTAAAAGCCATTCCATGGCATTCATTGCCTCTAAAGTCCAGTGATGCTGACTTCCTCCAAAAAAGTACTCTGAGTCATCTCCTCAAGGCCAGTCCCTGGTACCTCCTTTCTCAGGTACCACAGTGTAAGCCACCCAGCATCACAAGCAATCCTGCTGAAAAAGTGGTTCCCTGCCCTTGCTGTACGCTGGGCTCCTCTGGCTTAGGAGCCTGGGGCGTCCCTAGGGACACTGGCTGAGAAGACCCAGGGTATATTCCAGACAGTGGGTCTAAGGTGCAGGCCAGGTTGGGTGAGAGCCCTAGGTCTGTCATTAAAGTCCCCAGGTGACCCAGACACAGGTGTCCTGTTAGTAGAGAAGAGAGGCAAGGATTCAGCAGAGCTCAGCTCCACAAGACCTAGAGCATTTTGTACATATGTGAAGGGGCTTGACAGGGGGAAGGAGGCACGAAGGTGGGGGGACAAGGTGAGAGAAAACAAACATGTTTTTGTCTTCTCAGGATGTCTGACCATCCCGTGGCTAGTTACTTGCCATCTGAAGGGAAAGGATCAGCATCGCATCCTCAGACTCTCACCCTCCCTGAGAATCAGTCCCAACTTTCTAGCCAGGCCAGGATTCCCAGCTGCTGAGCTCTCCATGCTGGACATTTCTGGAAGGGACACACTTGCCCTCTGTTGCCCCAGGACCATCCCCAGCACCCTCCCCTTCCGTCCCCTACCTCATTTCTCCAGCCTCCACTAGCCACCTCACCTCCCTCCTGTTGCTGGACCCCCCTCCTCAGACACTGGGTGGTACACTGCTCTGCAGAGAATTTCTAAGAGCTGCCCAGGCCTACACCCTTGGTGGGGCCCTGGCCTCCCTGATTTACCATTTGTTGATATTTGCTTCTCTAAACCTTTCCACTATAGCCCCACAGATGAAGTCAGGTCATCTCTTATCTTTATGTGACATCTTCCTCCTGTCTGTCCCCACCCAGCCTTCCATCTGCATGCATCTAAAACCATCCTGTCTTCAGAAGCCCAGCACTCTCTTCTTTAATACATCCCAATTCCCAGCCAGGTAAGGTAGCTTAACCTGTAATCCTAGCACTCCAGGAGGCCGAGGTGTCTCAAAAATAAATAAATTAATTAATTAATACACACTAATGCAAAGATAAAAATCGTTTTTCTCTTTTATTTTGTTTCGTTGGGGTTTTTTTGAGACAGAGTCTAAAGATGTTGCCCTAGTTATAGTGCCATGGCGTTATCATCACAGCAACCTCCAACTCTTGGACTCAAGCGATGCTCTTGCCTCAGTTTTTTCTACATTTAGTAGAGACGAAGTCTCACTCTGGCTCAGGCTGGTCTCAAACCCATGAGCTCAAGCAACCCACCTGCTTTGGTCTCCTAGAGTGGTAGGATTACAGGCGTGAGCCACCATGCCTAGCCTGGTTTTCTCTCTCTCTCTTTGTTTTGAGACAGTCTCATTTTTGTCACCCTTGCTAGACTGCCACGGCATCACAGCTCACAGCAACCTCCAGCTCTTTGGCTTAGGTGATTCTCTTGCCTCAGCCTCCCATGTAGCTGGGACTATAGGCACCCGCCACTATGCCCAACTATTTTTTGTTGCAGTTTGGCCAGGGCCGTGTCTGAACCCACTACCCTGGTATATGGAGCTGGCGCCCTACAAGCTGAGCCATAGGTGCAGCCCCCAGTTTACTTCTTTATTTTTCAGATTGTCTTTATTAGGTCTTACTGTTTGGAAAACTTCTTCTTCATCTTCTTTTTTTTTTTGTTTTTGCAGTTTTTCGCTGGGGCTGGGTTTGAACCCGCCAACTCCAGCATATGGGGCCGGCGCCCTACCCCTTTGAGCCACAGGTGCCACCTGGAAAACTTCTTTTATTTATTTATTTATTTTATTTATTTATTTTTTTTGTAGAGACAGAGTCTCACTTTACGGCCCTCGGTAGAATGCCGTGGCCTCACACAGCTCACAGCAACTTCCAACTCCTGGGCTTAAGCAATTCTCTTGCCTCAGCCTCCCAAGCAGCTGGGACTACAGGCGCCCGCCACAACGCCCTGCTGTTTTTTGGTTGCAGTTCAGCCGGGGCCGGGTTTGAACCCGCCACCCTCGGTATATGGGGCCGGCGCCTTACCGACTGAGCCACAGGCGCCGCCCCTTATTTTTATTTATTTATTTATTTATTTTTGGAAAACTTCTTTTTTTTTTTTTTTTTTTTTAATTTTTTTTTGTAGAGACAGTTTCACTTTATGGCCCTCGGTAGAGTGCCGTGGCGTCACACAGCTCACAGCAACCTCCAACTCCTGGGCTTAGGCAATTCTCCTGCCTCAGCCTCCCGAGTAGCTGGGACTACAGGCACCTGCCACAACGCCCGGCTACTTTTTTGTTGCAGTTTGGCCGGGGCTGGGTTTGAACCCGCCACCCTCGGTATATGGGGCTGGTGCTCTGCTCACTGAGCCACAGGCGCCGCCCAGGAAAACTTCTTTATCAATGGATAGTGTTCTGTTACCCTGGCTAGAGGGCAGTAGCATGGTCATAGCTCACTGCAGCCTCCAACTACTAGGCTTGAGGGATCCTCCTTGTCTCAGCCTCCCAAGTAGCTGGGACTATAGGTACTCCCCATAAGGCCTGGCTAACTTTTCTATTTTTAGTAGGGATGGGTCTTGCTCTTGCTCAGGGTGGTCTCAAACTCCTGAGCTCAAGCAATCCACACACCTCAGCCTCCCAGAGTGCTAGGATTACAGTCACAAGCTACAAGCCCAGTCAGAGATAGTTTTTGCCTTTAAAATCTTTGAATGATCCCTTTAACTAAATAAATGACTTATTTTATAGTAACCTGTAATCCTGTTTTATGAGATTTTTTTTTTTTTAGACACAGAGTCTCACTTTGTTACCCTCAGTAGAATGCTGTGGTTTCACAGCTCACAGCAACCTTAAACTCTTGGGCTCAAGCGATTCTCTTGCCTCAGTCTCCCAAGTAGCTGGGACTGCAGGCTTTAGCCGCAACACCCAGCTATTTTTAGAAATGAGGTCTCTCCCTGGCTCAGGCAGGTCTTGAACTTGTGGGCTCAGGCAATCTACCTACATTGGCCTCCCAAAGTGCTAAGATTATAGGCATGAGCCACTGTGCCCAACTTTCGAGTTTTTTCTTTTTCTTTTAACTATTTATGTTTATATTTATTTATTTATTTATTTTGCAGTTTTTGGTCAGGGCCAGGTTTGAACTCGCCACCCCTGGTATATGGGGCTGGTGCTCTACTCCTTGAGCCACAGGTGCCACCCTATTTTATTTTTCATTTTTTGGAGACAGTCTCACTTTGTCACCCTTGGTAGAGTGCCATGGTATCATAGTCGTAGTTCACAGCAACTTAGAATTCTTAGGCTGAAGCAATCTTCTTGGCTCAGGTTCTGTAATAGCTGGGACTACAGGTGCCCCACCACAATACCAGGCTATTTTTTCTTTTCTTTTGTAGAGACAGAGTCTCACTTTACTGCCCTTGGTAGAGTGCAATGACGTCACAGCTCACAGCAACCTCCAACTCCTGGGCTTAGGCAATTCTCTTGCCTCAGCCTCCCGAGCAGCTGGGACTACAAGCGCCTGCCACAACGCCCAGCTATTTTTTTTTTGTTGTTGTTGCAGTTTGGCTGGGGCCGGGTTTGAACCCACTACCCTTGGTATATGGGGCCGGCGCCCTATTCACTGAGCCACAGGCGCTGCCCACCTGGTTATATTTTCTTTTTTTTTTTTTTTATTGTTGGGGATTCATTGAGGGTACAATAAGCCAGGTTACGCTGATTGCAATTGTTAGGTAAAGTCCCTCTTGCAATCATGTCTTGCCCCCATAAAGTGTGACACACACCAAGGCCCCACCCACCTCCCTCCTTTCCTCTTTCTGTTTCCCCCCATAATCATAATTGTCATTAATTGTCCTCATATCAAAATTGAGTACATAGGATTCATGCTTCTCCATTCTTGTGATGCTTTACTAAGAATAATGTCTTCCGGGGCGGTGCCTGTGGCTCTGTGAGTAGGGCGCCGGCCCCATATGCCAAGGGTGGTGGGTTCAAGCCCAGCCCCGGCCAAACTGCAACAAAAAAATAGCCGGGTGTTGTGGCGGGCACCTGTAGTCCCAGCTACTCGGGAGGCTGAGGCAAGAGAATCGCTTAAGCCCAGGAGCTGGAGGTTGCTGTGAGCTGTGTGATGCCACGGCACTCTACCAAGGGCCATAAAGTGAGACTCTGTCTCTACCAAAAAAAAAAAAAAAAAAAAGAATAATGTCTTCCGCCGGGCGCGGTGGCTCACGCCTGTAATCCCAGCACTGTGGGAGGCTGAGGCGGGAGGATTGCTTGAGCTCAGGAGTTCGAGGCTTGTCTGAGCGAGAGTGAGACCCCAACTCATGAAAAAAATGGAAAAACCCAGCCGGGCGCAGCGGCGAGCGCCTGTAATCCCAGCGGCCCCGGAGGCTGAGGCAGCAGGGTGCCCACAGCCGGAGTCCGAGGCTGCGGTGAGCTCCGACGCCACTGCCCTCTGCTCAGGGCATAGGGTAGAACTCTGCCTCGACAAAAAAAAAAACAAGGGAAAAAAAAAAAAAAAAGAATAATGTCTTCCACGTCCATCCAGGTTAATACGAAGGATGTAAAGTCTCCATTTTTTTTAATGGCTGAATAGTATTCCATGGTATACATATACCACAGCTTGTTAATCCATTCCTGGGTTGGTGGGCATTTACGCTGTTTCCACATTTTGGTGATTGTAAATTGAGCTGCAATAAACAGTCTAGTACAAGTGTCCTTATGATAAAAGGAATTTTTCCTTCTGGGTAGATGCCCAGTAATGGGATTGCAGGATCAAATGGGAGGTCTAGCTTGAGTGCTTTGAGGTTTCTCCATACTTCCTTCCAGAAAGGTTGTACTAGTTTGCAGTCTCCTTACCTGTACAGAAGCTTTTCAGTTTAATGAAGTCCCATTTGTTTATTTTTGTTGTTGTTGCAATTGCCATGGCACTCTTCTTCATGAAGTCTTTCCCCAGGCCAATATCTTCCAGTGTTTTTCCTATGCTTTCTTGGAGGATTTTTATTGTTTCATGCCTTAAATTTAAGTCCTTTATCCATCTTGAATCAATTTTTGTGAGTGGGGAAAGGTGTGGGTCCAGTTTCAGTCTTTTACATGTAGACATCCAGTTCTCCCAACACCATTTATTGAATAGGGAGTCTTTCCCCCAGGGTATGTTCTTGTTTGGTTTATCAAAGATTAGGTGGTTGTAAAATGTTAGTTTAATTTCTTGGTTTTCAATTCGATTCCAAGTGTCTATGTCTCTGTTTTTGTGCCAGTACCATGCTGTCTTGAGCACTATGGCTTTGTAGTACAGACTAAAATCTGGTATGCTGATGCCCCCAGCTTTATTTTTGTTACAGAGAACTGCCTTAGCTATACGGGGTTTTTTCCGGTTCCATACAAAATGCAGAATCATTTTTTCCAAATCTTGAAAGTACAATGTTGGTATTTTGATAGGAATGGCATTGAATAGGTAGATTGCTTTGGGAAGTATAGACATTTTAACAATGTTGATTCTTCCCATCCATGAGCATGGTATGTTCTTCCATTTGTTAATATCCTCTGCTATTTCCTTTCTGAGGATTTCATAGTTTTCTTTATAGAGGTCCTTCACCTCCTTCATTAGGTATACTCCTAGGTATTTCATTTTCTTTGAAACTATGGTGAAGGGAGTTGTGTCCTTAATTAGCTTCTCATCTTGACCGTTATTGGTGTACACAAAGGCTACTGACTTGTGGACATTGATTTTATATCCTGAAACATTACTGTATTTTTTGATGACTTCTAGGAGTCTTGTGGTTGAGTCTTTGGGGTTCTCTAAGTATAAGATCATGTCGTCAGCAAAGAGGGAGAGTTTGACCTCCTCTGCTCCCATTTGGATTCCCTTTATTTCCTTGTCTTGCCTAATTGTATTGGCTAGAACTTCCAGCACTACATTGAATAGTAAAGGTGACAGAGGACAACCTTGTCTGGTTCCAGGTCTAAGAGGAAAAGCTTTCAGTTTTACTCCATTCAGTAAAATATTGGCTGTGGGTTTGTCATAGATAGCTTCCATCAGTTTTAGAAATGTGCCACCTATGCCTATACTCTTCAGTGTTCTAATTAGAAAAGGATGCTGGATTTTATCAAATGCTTTTTCTGCATCTATTGAGAGGATCATGTGATCTTTATTTTTGCCTCTGTTAATATGGTGGATAACGTTTATGGACTTGCGTACGTTAAACCAGCCTTGCATCCCTGGGATGAAGCCTACTTGATCATGATGAATGACTTTTTTGATGATAAGCTGTAATCTATTGGCTAGAATTTTGTTGAGAATTTTTGCGTCTATATTCATGAGTGAGATTGGTCTGAAATTCTCCTTTTTGTTTGGGTCTTTTCCTGGTTTTGGTATCAGGGTGATGTTTGCTTCATAGAATGTGTTGGGGAAGATTCCTTCTTCCTCAATTTTTTGGAATAATTTCTGCAGTACAGGAATAAGCTCTTCCTTGAAGGTTTGATAGAATTCTGGAGTGAAGCCATCTAGACCAGGGCATTTTTTGGTTGGAAGATTTTTTATTATTTCTTTGATCTCAGTGCTTGAAATTGGTCTGTTCAGGAGCTCTATTTCTTCCTGGCTGAGTCTAGGGAGAGGGTGTGATTCCAAATATTGATCTATTTCTTTCACATTGTTAAATTTCTGGGCATAGAGTTTCTTGGTTATATTTTCTTTAGAGGTGGGGTCTTGCTCTTGTTCAGGCTGTTCCACAACTCAGGCAATCCACCCACCTTGGCCTCCCATAGTGCTAGGATTACAGGGGTGAGCCATGGCCTTCTGGCTTTACAGGTTGTAATTTTCTTCATGATGTTTTCAGTTGGCTCCCTAACAGAATAGGTTCCTTTTTTCCCATTATGAGACCCAAATTCTCCTTTGCTTGTCAAATAATTAATGTTAGGCCGGGTGTGGTGGCTCAGGCCTGTAATCCCAACACTGGGAGGCTGAGGCGGGTGGATTGCCTGAGTTTATGAGATTGAGACCAGCCTGTGCTAGAACGAGACCCCCTTTCATCTCTAAAACTAGCCAGTTGTGTCAGGCACTTGTAGTCTCAGCTACTTGGGAGGCTGAGGCAAGAAAATAATTTGAACCCAAGAATCTGAGCTTGCTGTGACCTATGACTCCATGGCACTCCACTGAGGCCCACAAAGTCAGACTCTGTCTCAATAAATAAATAAAGTTATTTATTTCTTATTTTAATTCTCAGAAAACCTGAATCATGATATCCTAAAGACTAGACAGATGATTTAACAAAGTCTGCAGATCTTCCTCATCTAAAATCCCCCTAAACCTGAATTGTTTCTCATTGCCAGTGCCCTGCTGCTTCACAAACAGTCCTTCCCCCATCTAGGCCCAGGAACTTTCACAAAAGATGGAAGCATGTGCGATTCTTTTTTTTTTTTTTTTTATAGAGACAGAGTCTCACTTTATGGCCCTCGGTAGAGTGCCGTGGCCTCACACAGCTCACAGCAACCTCCAACTCCTGGGCTTACACGATTCTCTTGCCTCAGCCTCATGATAGCTGGGACTACAGCCGCCTGCCACCACGCCCGGCTATTTTTTGGTTGCAGTTTGGCCGGGGCCGGGTTTGAACCCGCCACCCTCGGTATATGGGGCCGGCGCCTTACCGACTGAGCCACAGGTGCCACCTGGCATGTGCGATTCTAAGAGCCAGTTTGAGGGACAGAATTAGTTTAGACCTTCCAAATCAAGGATGGAGACACAGATACAAAAGCCTCTAAATTCCTGGCTCAGCACCTGTGGCTCAAGCAGCTAAGGCACCAGCCACATACACCTGAACTGGTGGGTTTGAATCCAGCCCAGGCTGCCAAACAATAATGACGGCTGCAACCAAAAAGTAGCCAGGTGTTGTGGCAGGTGCCTATATTCCCACCTACTTGGGAGGTAGAGGCAGGAGAATCACTTGAGCCCAGGAGTTGGAGGTTGCTGTGAACTGTGATGTCACAGCACTCTACCCAGGGCGACAGCTTGAGGCTCTGTCTCAAAAAAAAAAGAAGTCTCTAAATTCCTTAATTCAAATCTTACAAATACTTATGTTTATGTAGTTAATTGCTACAAGTCTGTCAGACCAAGACTACGGTAGCTGGATAATTTGACAAGCTTGTTTTAAGCTTTTGGTTTTTAATTATATTGCTTAAATTTTTAAGGTTGAGGGGTTAATGAGTGCCTGTCTAGCCCCCTTCCTTGTCTAACTTAAAATTGACTTTATACAACTATGGCTCCTTTATGGCTCTAAATCTCTCTTCCTGAATTTAAGGGTCCCACTGAGGGTTTACACCTGGGTCAAATAACCACACCACGGTAGCAATGATGAGACAAATGACCTGCTGTTGCCTCTGAAATATGTTGGACCAAGGGAGGATTATGAACTAAAAATAAAATCCTAAACCCTTTTCTTTGTCATGATAATTGGTGCCTCTTCACTATCTATGGGGAAGGAATCTTGCTTTGGAAACTATCTTACTTTGTAAACCTATCATTCTCTTCCTCAATAAACTTTGTTTCATACTTGCCTTAATAAAAAAAACCCTAAGCTCCGGGGTGGCACCTGTGGCTCAAAGAGCAGAGCGCCGGCCCCCATATGCTGGAAGTGGCGGGTTCAAACCCAGCCCGGCCAAAAACTGCAAAAACAAAAACAAAAACAAAACCTAAGTTCCCTGGCTAACTGAACAGAACCCATTTATCCAAGGGTACCCCAGAAAAAAGTCTTTAAAACTGAGTTCCCAGCCATGACAGAATGGAAGGTGTAAAGCAAAATTTATACATGTGTGTTTTCTCTTCAGAAATATTCATGACTTCTTTCGTTGTTGTTGTGGAGACAAGAGTCCCAGCCTATGCCCAGAGCAGAGAGCAATAGCGTCATGGCTCACTGCAACCTCAGACTCAGGCTGTGGACATCCTGCCGCCTCAGCTTCTGGAAGCCGTTGGGATTACAGGCGCTCACCTTGGCGCCTAGCTGGATTTTTTCCTTTTTTAATGAGCAGGGGTCTCTGTCTTAGACTAAGTCTCAAACTCCTGAGCTCAAGCAATTCTCCCTCCTCAGCCTCCCACAGTGCTGAGATTACAGGCGTGAGCCACTGCGCCCCGTAATATTCATGACTTCCATAGATAGTTAAATATTTATAGTTAGCCACCCCACTGGGTATAAAATCCTGTTCTCTTTTAGCCTTAACTTGAAACACATGTTCCTGGCTTGTGGCCAGCATAGTGTTTTCTCAGCCTGTCAGAATGGCCACTGCTGGGTAAGAACCCTTCATAAGGGCGGCGCCTGTGGCTCAGTCGGTAGGGCGCCGGCCCCATATACCGAGGGTGGCGGGTTCAAACCCGGCCCCGGCTGAACTGCAACCAAAAAACAGCAGGGCGTTGTGGCAGGTGCCTGTAGTCCCAGCTATTCGGGAGGTTGAGGCAAGAGAATCTCTTGGGCCCAGGAGTTGGAGGTTGCTGTGAGCTGGGTGAGGCCACAGCACTCTACCCAGGGCCATAATGTGAGACTCTGTCTCTACAAAAAAAAAAAAAAAAAGAACCCTTCATAAGAAATAAAGCTGTCCTTTAAAAAATATACATATAAACGTGTTTTTTAAAAATTTACTCCTCTTCCCAGTTCATGGGAACTCCATCCTGGAATGGCAAATAAAAGCCAATTTCGGGGTGGCGCCTGTGGCTCAAAAATGTATGCCAGAGGTGGCGGGTTCAAACCCAGCCCCTGCCAAAAACCACAAAAAAAAAAAAAGCCAATTATGATCTTTAAACTAAATTAATTGTAAATTTGCCTTTTAACACACCTTTATCAGCCAGGAATGCATACACAAACTCTACTAATTAGTCTTTCTCTATCACTGATTTGCCTCCTCACAATCTGCCACCCTTAGAGACTGAAAAATCATTTTCCTTTGTCTTGTCACTTTAAAAAAAATTTACTGTTCTTTTTCGAAGATGTGACATAAACCTGGATTGAAAGCCACCTGCTAGAGTAGTGGTTCTCAACCTTCCTAATGCTGAAATGGAACAAAGGGGTCATGACCCACAGGTTGAAAACCTCTGTAAAAACTAGAGATTTATTCATTTTCCAAGTATCTCCTTAATACATGTGAGATACACATGTTATTAAAATTATTTATTTATTTTTTTAATTTTCACATATACATGTGTTCATTAGGCTTCCACTTTTTGCCTTCACAAAATTAAAAAGACTTAAAATTTAACAACAATAACAATGTTTAAGATAGGGACTAGAAACAAAAACCTCGCAAAGAACGAACTAAGACAAATACATTTAGAAAAGAAATCAGACGATTGCTGCAAGGAAGTATTAAGCAATAATAATAGTAATGCAAAGAAAGTAACATTCACTTTTTTTTATTTTTTGTAGAGACACAGTCTCACTTTATCACCCTGCGTAGAGTGCTATGGCGTCACACAGCTCACAGCAACCTCCAACTCTTGGGCTTAGACGATTGATTCACTTGCCTCAGTCTCCCGAGTAGCTGGGACTACAGGTGCCCACCACAATGCCCAGCTATTTTTTTGTTGCAGTTTGGCCAGGGCCAGGCTTGAAGCTGCCACCTGTGGTATATGGGGCCAATGCCCTACCCACTGAGCCACAGGCACTGCCCCTGTTATTAAATTTCTATTTGGTTTTGTTCGTTAGGGTTTTTTTTCTTTCTTTCTTTTTTTTTTTTTTTTTTTGAGACAGAGCCTCTAGCTGTCACTCTGGGTAGAGTGCCTTAGTGTCACAGCTCGCAGCAACCTCCAACTCTGGGGCGTAAGCAATTCTCTTGCCTCAGCCTCCTAAGTAGCTGGGGCTACAAGTACCTTCCACAACACCTGGCTAATTTTTGGCTGTAGTTGTCATTGTTGTTTGGCAGGCCTGGGCTGGGTTCAAACCCACCAGCTCTGGTTTATGTGTCTGGTGCCTTAGCCATTTGTTGAGGTGCTGAGCCTCAAAAAAAAAAAAAAAGAAAGAAAGAAAGAAAAAGGTGCTGAGCCTTTTGTTGTTGTTGTTGTTGTTGTTGTTTTTTAAATAATCTGTCTTTTGTAGCAGGGGTCTGTCCCAACTAAAAACTTAGACGAATACAGGCAAAATTATTTTTTTCCTCCCCTACACACCATACAGTTGAACATAATGCATGTATTAAAAAGACTGTTGGGACCAGCATGATGGCTCATGGCTGTAATCCAAGCAATTTGGAAGCTAAGGCAGAATAATTCCTTAAGACCAGGGAATCTGTAGTCTTCACTATTTGGGATGCTGAGGCAGGAGGAATACCTTATCCCATTAGTTTGAGGCTACAGTGAGCTAGATGGTGATGCTGCTTTAGAATGTTGAGTCTATAGTCTTCTGGCACTATTAGTTGAGAACAGCTGGTGGCTGAATGATGATTTATCTTCACCAAAGAAACAAAAAAGAATAACTAGTATATGAACTTGAAGTACAGTGTGGATATGAGAAAACTAAGTTGGATACAAAGTAAGGCTGAACTAAGAGAAAAAGAGAAGAAAATCCAGGGCAAAAGGCATTCATTCTTTGGACAAATGTTTGAGTTCCTTTTAAGTGGTAGGTGATATTCCCAAGAGCTTAAGAAAAATCAGTGGATAGGGCGGCGCCTGTGGCTCAGTGAGCAGGGCGCCAGCCCCATATACCGAGGGTGGTGGGTTCAAACCCAGCCCCGGCCAAACTGCAACAAAAAAATAGCCGGGCGTTGTGGCAGGTGCCTGTAGTCCCAGCTACTCGGGAGGCTGAGGCAGGAGAATTGCCTAAGCCCAGGAGTTGGAGGTTGCTGTGAGCTGTATGATGCCATGGCACTCTACCAAGGGCAATAAAGTGAAACTCTGTCTCTACAAAAAAAAAAAAGAAAGAAAGAAAGAAAAATCAGTGGATAAAACAGACTTTTAAAAAACACTCTAGGGCAGGGCCTGTGGCTCAGGGTGGTGGGTTCAAACCCAACCCTGGCCAAACTGCAACAAAAAAATAGCCGGGTGTTGTGGCGGGCACCTATAGTCCAAGCTACTTGGGAGGCAGAGGCAGGAGAATCACCTAAGCCCAGGAGTTGGAGGTTGCTGTGAGCTGTGTGATGCCACGGCATTCTATCGAGGGCGATAAAGTGGGACTGTGTCTCTAGAAAATAAATAAATAAATAAATAAATATTAAAAAATTAAAAATACTCTAATGAAGCTGACGTTTTAGTGGAGAAAAACAGACAATAATTATAATAAACGAGTAAATGATAGGCTTGGTGCCTGTGGCTCAAGTGGCTAAGGCGCCAGCCACATACACCTGAGCTGGTGGTTCGAGTCCAGCCTGGGCCCACCAAACAACAATGACGCCAATAAACAAAAAATAGCCGGGCATTGTGGTGGGTTCCTGTAGTCCCATCTACTTGGGAGGCTGAGGCAGGAGAATCCCTTGAGCCCAAGAGTTGGAGGATTCTGTGAGCTGTGATGCCATAACACTCTACCCAGGGCAACAGCTTGAGGCTCTGTCCCAAAACAAACAAACAAAAAACAAGTAAATGATATAATACATAGAGTGGGATAAGAGGAATGGGAAGTGAATTTCAATTTTAAATAGGATGGCCAGGATAGTCCTCCTTTATAGATGGTATTTGGGCAAAAGCTTGCAGGAAAGGAAGAAGAGGGCCATTAGAATATGGGTAAAGAGTGTTGTAGGCCAAGAGAAAGCCTGCGGGTTTGAGAGACAGCAAGGAGGCTAGTAGAACAGAATGGAAACAGGTAGTGGAGATGTTAGTGGAACAAGATGTCTGTCTAGGGTGGCACCTGTGGCTAAATGAGTAGGGCACCAGCCGCAAATATCGAGAGTGGCGGGTTCAAACACGGCCCCAGCCAAAGTGCAGCAAAAAATAGCCAGGCATCGTTGGCAGGTGCCAGTGGTCCCAGCTGCTTGAGAGGCTGAGACAAGTGAATCGTCTAAGCCCAAGAGCTGGAGGTTGCTGTGAGCTGTGATGCCACAGCATTCTACCGAGGGTGACAAAATGAGATTCTGTCTCTAAAACAAAACAAAACCCCCCCAGGTGTCTGTCTAATTGGAAATAAACACTCTCTTTAGAAACACAAAAATAGGGCAGCGCCTGTGGCTCAAAGAGTAGGGCACTGGTCCCATATGCCAGAGGTGGCGGGTTCAAACCCAGTCCAGGCCAAAAAGAAAAAAAAAGAAACATAAAAATAGGAAGATTAAGTCCCCTTTCCACTATGTCTAGAAATTACAAAGAAAAAAATAAACTATGTGTCTTTTTCTTTCCATTTTCCAAACTATATGATGAACATAATACCTCAGTGTGTTAAGTCCAATAGGCCCTTAATAACTATTTGTTGGTTGATAAGAGTAAGCCATGACCTTGACCCAAGTGTCATATTTGGAAACCTTGAGTCTGGCTCTGAAACCTTCTGAAAGAAGTTACTGAAAGGGCACTTTGGGGCAAAGACAGTTTAGAAGGCTTGTCAAGTAGAAGGCAGAGGGCTTTCTTGTTCTGTACACTTTCAAAATAATGGTGCCATTGAAACTCAACAAGATTAAAAAAAAAATGTGGAGTGGCTTGGCACCCGCAGATCAGTGGCTAGGGCGCCAGCCACATACATAGGACTGGTGTGTTCGAACCCAGCCTGGGCCTGCTAAAAACAATGACAACTACAACAAAAAAATACCCAGGTGTTATGGTGGGTGGCTGTAGTCCCAGCTACTTGGGAGGCTGAGGCAAGAGAATCACTTAAGCCCAAGAGTTTGAGGTTGCTGTGAGCTGTGACACTACTGCACTCTATTCAGGGCGACAGCTTGAGACTGTCTCAAAACAGAAAGAAAGAAAAAAAGAAAGAGGGAGGGAGGGAGGGAGGGAGGGAGGGAGGGAGGGAGGAAGGAAGGAAGGAAGGAAGGAAGGAAGGAAGGAAGGAAG
This sequence comes from Nycticebus coucang, assembly GCF_027406575.1. Lineage (NCBI taxonomy): Eukaryota > Metazoa > Chordata > Mammalia > Primates > Lorisidae > Nycticebus > Nycticebus coucang. The sequence continues at coordinate 68,932,019 of NC_069783.1, read as the reverse complement.
GAAGGAAGGAAGGAAGGAAGGAAGGAAGGAAGGAAGGAAGGAAGGAAGGAAGGAAGGAAGGAAAAATTAAGTCAAAGAAGCAGTGTCCTTAGGAAACTAAACACTGAAGAGGATTCTCTCTCTGCTCATACTCTAAGTAGGCTTGTCTGAGCCCTCTTTTCAACTAGTCTTCAAACTTGACCTGTGAAGACTGGAAGAAAACACTAACATAGTTTCTAAAAGCTCAAAGATCTGTATCTAGGTTGACCCTAACTCCCTGAAAATACATACCTGAGAAATACTCGTGGCTGCCAAAAGAACTTACGGTTTGTTCCAAACATCTGAAGATAGGGTCCTAAGCCTCAGCCTCTGAGAGTGGTTAGGGGTACCAAACACTACTTTCTGCAATTTTTTTTTTTTTTTTTTTTGAGACAGAGTCTCAGGCTGTTGCCCTGGGTAGAGTGCTGTGGCATCACAGCTCACAGCATCTTCAAAGTCTTGGACTCAAGCGATTCTCTTGCTTCAGCCTCCCAAGTAGCTGGGACTACAGGCACCCACCACAACGCTGGCCTTTTTTTTGTTTCAGTGTCATTGTTGTTTTAGCTGGCCCGGGCTGGGTTTAAACCTGCCAGCCTCGGTGTACGTGGCCCATGCCCTGCCCACTGAGCTATGGGCACCGCCTAATTTTTTTTTTTTTTAGAGACAGAGTCTCACTTTACCGCCCTCGGTAGAGTGCCGTGACGTCACAGGACTCACAGCAACCTCCAGCTCTTGGGCTTCTGCTATTCTCCCGCCTCAGCCTCCGGAGCAGCTGGGACTACAGGTGCCCACCACAACGCCCGGCTATTTTTTTGTTGCAGTTCGGCGGGGCTGGGTTTGAACACGCCACCCTCCTACTCACTGAGCCAAAGGCGCCACCCTTTTTTTTTTTTTTTTAAAACAAGTTCTAGCAAGTTTTAATTGAAGAAAAAGTACACATGATTTACTTTTCACCAGTCTGTTGTTGGCATGCTTCTATCAGAGCCACCTGGATCAATGATGGCCTACCCGAGCCCATACTTTCCACTTTTCCTTTCGTAATGAGCTGGAGCCTCACGTTGATCCACTCCAGAGACTTTTTTTGCCGGGGCCGGATTTGAACCCGCCACCTCCGGTATTTGTGGCCAGCACCTTATGGTACCTCACAGCAACCTCCAACTCCTGGGCTTAGGTGATTCTCTTGCCTCAGCCTCTGGGGGAGCTGGGACCCAGCTCGGCCAGGGCCGGGTTCAAACCGGCTGCCCTACCCGCTGAGCCACAGGTGCCGCCAGACTCCAGATACTTTTTCATCTTCGTCAAGACCACGGTCTTCCTGCCTTAGGTGCAGGACGGCCCCCAAACAAGACCAGCACCAAGATGCCGCAGGATTGAGAAAGCTGCTTTTTGTAATTATTTTGCCTCCTGATTCTGCTCACTCCTTTCCCTAGTCCCTTGTTCTCTTTTAAAATTCTCAGTGACGGGCGGTGCCTGTGGCTCAGTTGGTAGGGCGCTGGCCCCATATGTCGAGGGTGGCGGGTTCAAACCCGGCCCTGGCCGAACTGCAACCAAAAAAAAAAATAGCCGGGTGTTCTGGCGGGCACCTGTAGTCCCAGCTACTCGGGAGGCTGAGGCAAGAGAATCGCTTAAGCCCAGGAGTTGGAGGTTGCTGTGAGCTGTGTGAGGCCACGGCACTCTACCGAGGGCCATAAAGTGAGACTCTGTCTCTACAAAAAAAAAAAAAAAAATTCTCAGTGACTACTGTACAAATGGGAATTCAGTTCCGTTCAGGCGGGACTTTTTTTCCTATTGTAATAATATATTATTAATCAAATCTGTTTATAATTTTAGGATAAATTTATCTTTGACTATACTCAGATCCAAAATTCTGCCACTGTTCCATATTGTTTTCTCTTCTCTGAAACTGCCTTGAAGATATTTTCATACCTTCGTACTTCTTTTTTTTTTTTTTTAGAGACAGAGTCTCACTTTATGTCCCTTGGTAGAGTGCCGTGGCGTCACACAGCTCACAGCAACCTCCGGCTCCTGGGCTTAAGCGATTCTCTTGCCTCAGCCTCCCGATAGCTGGGACTACAGGTGCCCGCCATAGCACCCGGCTATTTTTTTGTTGCAGTTCGGCCGGGGCTCGGTTTGAACCGCCACCCTCGGCATATGGGGCCGGCGTCCTACTCACTGAGCCACAGGCGCCGCCCATACCTTCGTACTTCTTTACATTTAATTTCTTATTCTAGCTAGCGTAGTCTAAATGATATTTTATCTTAGACAAGAAATTCAGAAGCAACATGGAAAAAGATAAACAAATTTGGCTACATAAAACATAAATGTTTTTATTTTTTATTTTTTAACGATGTTTTGAGAGTTTATTTTGAAGGTCATTTTAAAAACAGAGTTAGGGCGGAACCTGTGGCTCAAAGGGGTAGAGCGCCGGTCCCATATGCTGAAGGTGGCGGGTTCAAACCCAGCCCCGGCCAAAAAAAAAAAAAAAGTAAATAAAAAAAAAACAAAGTTAAAGACAATCTGAGAAAAAATTGCACAGAATACACTTATTAAATAAATATGATGATTCAATCAAATTAAGGGAAATGTGTTCTCTTCTGAAACTCTGGAAATAAGTTCTGTTGTACTGCTGGTTCTTTTACTTCCATGGAGTCATAGCCTATAGCAACCTCAGTTTCTTGAGTTCAAAAGATTCTCTTGCCTCAGCCTCCCAAGTAGCTGGGACTACAGGCGCCTGCGACAACGCGGGGCTATTTTGTTGTTGTTGTTGTTGCAGTTGTCATTGTTGTTTAGCTGGCCCGGGTGAGTTCGAACCCTCCAGACTTGGTGAGTGTGGCTGGCACCGTACCCACTGAGCTACAGGCGCTGCCATTATTACATATTTGGATGTGTAAATTCCATGTTTAAAAAAAAACATTTCCATAACTTGGGGCGGAGCCTGTGGCTCAGTCGGTAAGGTGCCGGCCCCATATACCGAGGGTGGCGGGTTCAAACCCGGCCCCCGGCCGAACTGCAACCAAAAAATAGCCGGGCGTTGTGGCGGGCGCCTGTAGTCCCAGCTGCTGGGGAGGCTGAGGCAAGAGAATCGCCTAAGCCCAGGAGTTGGAGGTTGCTGTGAACTGTGTGAGGCCACGGCACTCTACCGAGGGCCATAAAGTGAGACTCTGTCTCTACAAAAAAAAAAATAATAATAATAATAAATAAATAAAATTTAAAAAAAATTTCCATAACTTACAATTTTTTTATTTTTTGTAAGCCCAGGAGTTGGAGGTTGCTGTGAACTGTGTGAGGCCACGGCACTCTACCGAGGGCCATAAAGTGAGACTCTGTCTCTACAAAAAAAAAAAAATAATAATAAATAAATAAATAAATAAATAAAATTTAAAAAAAATTTCCATAACTTACAATTTTTTTATTTTTTGTAAGCCCAGGAGTTGGAGGTTGCTGTGAACTGTGTGAGGCCACGGCACTCTACCGAGGGCCATAAAGTGAGACTCTGTCTCTACAAAAAAAAAATAATAATAATAATAAATAAATAAATAAATAAAATTTTAAAAAAATTTCCATAACTTACAATTTTTTTATTTTTTGTAGAGACAGAATCTCACTTTATGGCCCTCGGTAGAGTGCCGTGGCCTCACACAGTTCACAGCAACCTCCAACTCCTGGGCTTAGGCGATTCTCTTGCCTCAGCCTCCCCAGCAGCTGGGACTACAGGCGCCCGCCACAACGCCCGGCTATTTTTTGGTTGCAGTTCGGCCGGGGGCCGGGTTTGAACCCGCCACCCTTGGTATATGGGGCCGGTGCCTTACCGACTGAGCCACAGGTGCCACCCCATAACTTACAATTTTTACAAGTTTTATTAAATGCGTAATGTGTACAATGAACCACATTTCAGAGCATTAATTTCTGTCACCCTAAAAGTAGACTGAACTTTATGACTCAATTACATTAAAAATTTTTTTTTGACCAGGGCTGGGTTTGAACCTGCCACCTCTGGCAAATGGAGCCAACACCCTACTCCTTTGAGCCACAGACGCTGCCCTAACTCATTTGCTTTTAAGATTCTTGTGACCATCCCAGCTACTTGGGAGGCTGAGGCAAGAGAATCGCTTAAACCCAAGAAGGTTTCTGTGAGCTGTGACGCTACAGCACTCTATCGAGAGCGACATAGTGAGACTCTGTCTCAAAAATAAAAAAAGATTCTTGTGACCAATTTGCATTAAATAACTTTTTCTTAAATGTTAATATTTTCCATGCCCTTTGACTATATCAAAAAATGAAAATATAAAGAAAAATTTGTCATTTGGATATGCATTCTTTTATTATTATTATTTTTATGGCCCACACCCTCCCCCTGGATATATGTCCTTTGCTCTCAAATATTTAGCACCAACAGAGCAAATTGAAAATCTGACTTTTTTTTTTCTTTCTCTTCTGTCATCCCCATTTTATAGATGAAAAAAAAAATTGACTTTTCTAAGTAAAAAATTTAAAGTTAAGACTTTTCTGTATGGAAAATCCATACAATTGTATTGTAATAAGAGAAGGTAATTTTTTATATCAATAAAATGGCTAATCACACGTTGTCAATGAACTCTTATCATTATTATTTTTTTTTATAGAGACAGAGTCTCACTGTACCGCCCTCGGGTAGAGAGCCGTGGCGTCACACGGCTCACAGCAACCTCTAACTCTTGGCTTACGCGATTCTCTTGCCTCAGCCTCCCGAGGAGCTGGGACTACAGGCGCCCGCCACAACGCCCGGCTAAATGAACTCTTATTTTTAAATAAGTAAAATAATACATGAGAATTATTTTTACGCGTAAAGGAATGTCTGCTTCATTTCTTTCTAGAGAATTTTGGTGACAACCTGAACTTACAAGCGCCGCTGGTGTAGTGGTATCATGCAAGATTCCCATTCTTGCGACCCGGGTTCGATTCCCGGGCGGCGCAATTGTTCTTGCTTCCCTCTATAAAATATTATTTTTGCTTGCCTCGAAAACAGGACTAGTTAAAGATTCTTTTTCTTTTTTTAAGTTAAAGATTCTTGATAAATATTTCCTGCCAATAAAATGTTTCTATTTTTTAAGGCTCCTTCAGATTTCTGTTTTATAATTCACTGTTGAAACATTCAAATGTGCCGCGGGAAGAGAAAAAGGTTTACACAAGTCTAAAAAGAGTTAATCTTCACGCCTGCGCAGTCTGAGACATCCCTCGGATCGGGCGGAAGAGCGGCTGCGCAACAAGTGAACCTATAGGTTGAGATGTAGTCTGCCGGCCGGAGGTTGATCGTGCTAGGTTATCCTGCGCCTGCGCGTCCCGGGTCACTTCGCAGGCTGCTCCTAGGTTCCCCGGCTCGCCGCCATCTTGTATTGGGGCTTCATTGTTCGCTCCGGGCTGGCCGGTTTAGTGTAATTGCTGGCGAAGGAGGTGGAGTAACCTCTGGTCAGCCGAGAAACCCCGCTATTCCGCAGTCATAGCCGCTTAAACGATTTGGCACGTAGTGAAGGGCAGGGAACTGGACCTGGAGGCGCCGCCACGACAGCAGCAGCCATGGAGGACGAGATGCCCAAGACTCTGTGAGTCTGGGGCAGCGATGAGGGAGGCGGGATGGTGGTCGTCCCGGAGGGAAGGCCTCGGCCCCTGCGCCGCTCCCCAGCCTATTGTTCTCCGTGGACGCCGCGATATGGTGGTTCTTCTTAGCGCACACCTGGACGCTTAGAACCGAGCCCCGGGCTGTGAGAGGACGAGGGAGTGGGGGCTCAACTCTCGAAATTAATCCCTTAACTACACCACTGCGTAGCCTTTGGCCTCGCCACGGGCCCGCCGAGGTGTTAGACCTGGAGAAAGGACGTTTTCATTCAAACCTTTTTAGGACTCGACGAACCTTCCTTTTGTCCCATGCTTTCTTTCGTTCTTTTTTTATTCCGCCTCCACTCCGCACACCTCTTTTCGGATTAACTTCTTTTTATCTTTACAGCCTTCTCCTTTTAATTTCCTCCTGAAAGTCTTCCTTTTTTTCTCGGCGGTAATTTTTTTCTTGGGGCTGCTCGTATTCATTTTCTCTGATGTAAACTTTATTCTCGCGTTGCCAGCTGGAAAGAGCCAAGTATTTTTAAGTTGGCTTTGGCTTTATTTCTGTAGCACCCCCTAATCGGACACCCCGACGACTTTACAGTGCTTTATAAAAGTAGAAATGTCACCCGGAGGTATATATCAATTGAGGAGAAGTAGATTTAATAATTTTCATTGTTGATTAACATAATGTTGCTGAACGAGCGCGCATTATTTATGAAGCAACAATTTTAAATACCTTATATTTAGTCAAGTCTGAGGATTTTTTGGAGTTAGTGTCAAATTATCTGAGCTTGGAGTATTTCTTCATCTGGTCGCTTTCCCTACTGTATTCTTTGTTTTTCAAAGTATTGTCAGATGAGATGATTCTGCCTTTGTTGCATTTCTCAGAAAAAAGGAAAAATCTTTAAGAGTTCTTGACTTAACTTTTTATGTTTTAAGTCTTTTTTGTAATTCTTTCTATATTAAAGTTGTTCTGAAATACAATGCAATTCTTTTTACACCTCCAATTTTTTTCACTTTTAAGTTGATACTATAATATGGGAAATACCGTTACACCCGTTTTCTTAATTGATTGATAAATGTTCTGGTAGCTTGTGTGATCTGTTACCTTGAAATAGCTTTTCAATAGAGAGTAGCATTTAGTTTTGGGAAATGATGTATTTATAGGTGAATACTCCCTTAAAAAACTATTAGCCTCGTAGTGGTGGTGGAAACTTTTTTCCCCCCCCTCTTATCCAGAAATGTGACAGTCAACAGTATCTTGGGTTAAAGCTCTGCTAATCTTTTACACTGTGTTTCAATTTAAGATTTTGGGGGGGGACCTGGGGATAAGACAGGATCTCTGTCACCATAAGCTAGAGTGCTGTGATTGGATCGTAGCTCACTGCAGCCTCCAACTCATGAGGTCTCAAAGAATTCTCCTGCCTCAGCCTTCAGAGTAGCTGGGACTACAGGCATGTGCCACCACACCTGGCTAGTTTTTGTGATTTTTTTGGAGAGAGGGTCTCACTTTGTTGTCCAGGCTTTTCCTGGCTTCAATAGATCCTCTCACCTAAGCCTCCCCAAGTGCAAGGATTACAGTTGTGAGCCATCCAACTCGGCCTGAATTTAAGATTCTTAATCTTATTCTGAAACTTTTTAATTTCAGAAACTTCCAGAAATATCTGGGAATTTAACATTTTTTGGTAGGTTGATTGGGGATTATTAAATAATGAAGACCAATTTAGCTTTCCCTGGCCAGCCTACACAAGCAGGTAGTTAAAATAGTACTAGCTTGAGGACGGGACCAACCATTTCAAGACCAGTAATGGACTTTAATTCACAGATAGTTACTGAATGGCAATTATATGCCAGGCTCTGTGTTCAGTGTTTACTGGCTCGTTTAATTCTTATCAAAACGCTGATGTCACTTGCTCCATTTTACAGCTGCAGAAAAGTAGCTTGAGTAACTTACCCAAGAGTTACTGAGTAGCTGAGTAGTTTGAGTAACTCACCCAAGATTATATACCTTTTTTGTTTGTTTGTTTGTTTGGTTCTTCTGCAACTCTTGTCCTCAACTCATTACACTTTGGACTTAAATCTTGCCTTATTCTTCACTAGACCATCCTATCCAAGAATCTTTTCCCCAAAGTAGTCCATGCTCTAAAATTTCCTATCTCCTTCTGTCCACATCTCCCTCAACACAAAGTCCCATTTTTCCCTTCAGGCTGATTTTGATTAAGTATGAAGATAATAATCGCCAAGTTTTCTCAGCAGTGTTTTTACTTTTAATATGAAGTGTTCGCTTTAATGACTTGTGAAGTAAGGGGCTTTTTTTTTTTTTTTTTGAGACAGAGTCTCACTATGTCACCCTCAGTAGAGTGCCATGGTGTTACAGTTCACAGCAATCTCAAACTCTTGGGCTTAAGCAATTCTCTTGCCTCAGTCTCCCAAGTAGCTGGGACTACAGGCGCCCACCACAATGTCCCGCTGTTTTTTTGGTTGTGGTTGTCTTTGTTGTTTAGCTGGCTATGGCTGGATTCGAACCACCAGCCTCGTTACCTGTAGCCAGCACCATAACCACTGTGCTACGGGAACTGACCAGTAAGGGGCTTTTTAATATGTTCTTAGCACAGTGACTATCCATGGTGAGTGATCCATAAATTTGTTTTTACAATGGATATAGTTTCAAGCAGTGAATCAAGATTTTACTCATTTTTGAAGATAAAATAGAATCTGAATCTTAATTATCTGTGTACCTAAGTTACTCAGAAGAAATACCTGCCACATCTGAGTGTCCACCATCATATTGTTAAGTTAGAGATTGCCAGTTTTCAGTTTCTTGTCAGCAATACTTTGGAAACATATTGTGAGATAAACTTTCCCAGAGTTCATAATACAAAATTATTTTGAGGAGTAGTCAAGTTACAATTAATACGTTAAACATCTTTAGTGGGTTAATGGGTGATGTATACATACTACTATGCTTATGTATAATCTTGAAATTTTCTTTAATAAAAAAATTAAAATATGTGTGTAGTGAGTCTGAATGGGCCTTGATCACTGTAAAAACATTGAACTTATGAATTAAAACTGTACACTAGGATAGAAAAACATTCTGGGTAATAGTTTATGGAAGTTCATTTCCTCAAATCCAGACACTTTAACATCTTTTGTGTGTTTTACTCTGAAATGCATGTGAGTAATCTCTTCTGAGATAACTGTGCGACTATTGTGTGGCTTTCACATTTCATAAGAATGCAGATCTCTAAATTACAGATCTTTAAAACTCTACAACTTATTAATTACTGCATACTAAATATGGGCCTTGCCTTTCTGCCAGCCCATGCTTATCTTTCATTTGTTTTTGTCCATCACATTCCTTTGCACACACTTTTGGCCTTGTATTTGTATGAAATAGCATCTCTTTGGTATTCATTTGAATTTACTTGTTCAGTCTTATCTAAAGAATTAAGGCAAAGTTGACTAAAATGGTACATTTAATTATTTGAGAATACTTAGGATGCTTTCAAATAACTTAGTAATTAAAAATAGGCTGGGAGCATTACATTCATGCAATACTGTTGAGATCATACCACATGGCTCTCACTGTTCTGGGAGGTATGGATACAATAGTAACCTTTCAAGAATTTGTGTAAGGGCTGGGTGGGATGGCTCAAGCCTATAATCTCAGTGCTTTGGGAGGATAACTTGAGCTCAGGAGTTCAAGGTTCTAGTAAGCTATATTTGTGTGCCACATGCCAACCTAGGCCAATAGCAAGACCTGTGTGTAAAATAAAAAGAAATTATACATAGTGTAGGGTATTTAGAGAATGTTTAGGGAAGGTCGCATTTTCTTTCTTTTTTTTTTTTTGTAGAGACAGAGTCTCACTTTACCACCCTCGGTAGAGTGCCATGACATCACAGGACTCACAGCAACCTCCAGATCTTGGGCTTCCACGATTCTCCTGCCTCAGCCTCCTGAGCAGCTGGGACTACAGGTGCCCACCACAATGCCCGGCTATTTTTTTTTTTTTTTTTTGTAGAGACAGAGTCTCACTTTATGGCCCTCGGTAGAGTGCCGTGGCCTCACACAGCTCACAGCAACCTCCAACTCCTGGGCTTAAGCGATTCTCTTGCCTCAGCCTCCCGAGTAGCTGGGACTACAGGCACCTGCCACAACGCCCGGCTATTTTTTGGTTGCAGTTTGGCCGGGGCTGGGTTTGAACCCGCCACCCTCGGTATATGGGGCCGGTGCCCTACCGACTGAGCCACAGGCGCCGCCCCCGGCTATTTTTTTTATTGCAGTTCGGCCGGGGCTGGTTTTGAACCCGCCACCCTCGGTATATGGGGCCAGCGCCCTACTCACTGAGCCACAGGCGCCACCCAAAAGCTTTTTCTTTTTCTTTTTTTTTTTTTTTTTTGCATTTTTTGGCCGGGGCTGGGTTTGAACCTGCCACCTCTGGCATATGGGGCCGGCACCTTACTCCTTTGAACCACAGGCACTGCCCCACCTTTTCATAAGTGACATATGAGTAAAAAACTGAAGGAAGTGAGGGAGCTCCCTGCATATATCTAAGGAGGAGCTATCTAGGAAGAGCTAGTGCAGAGGCCCTTGGGTGGTGGTGGTAACTTTAAGAGGGGAGTAGGAAATGAGGTTGGAATGGTAAATAGGGATGATACAGGAAGTAGAAGATACCAGATTGTACAGGGCTTTAGGAGGGCTGCGTCTTGTCTGAGTGGGAATGGAAGCCATAGGGAGGGTTTTAAGTCCAGAGCAGCGGTATACTCGGTCATAACCTTTTAAAGTACAGAAACAAGTAGCCTAGTCAGGACTCCAACTCAGGTGAGAGATAAAATGGTAGCTTGTAAGAGTAGTTAGTACTAGTGGAAGTGATAAAAAGTGGTTGCATTCTGGGTGGCGCCTGTGGCTCAGTGGGTAGGGCGCCGGCCCCATATACCAAGGGTGGCAGGTTCAAATCCGGCCCCCGCCAAACTGTAACAAAAAAATAGCTGGGCGTTGTGGTGGGCGCCTGTAGTCCCAGCTGCTCAGGAGGCTGAGGCAAGAGAATCGCCTAAGCCTAGGAGTTGGAGGTTGCTGTGAGCAGTGTGATGCCATGGCACTCTACCAAGAGCAATAAAGCGAGACTCTGTCTCTACAAAAAAAAAAAAAGTGGTTGCATTCTGAGTATGTTTGAAAATAAAAAACAGGAATTACCAGTGGATTAGATGTGGCATGTGAGAATGACATCAGCAATACTTGGGTTTATATAAAAGTATGTAATACCAGTTGTTTAAAATGTTAGTTTGAAATGGAAACAATCTTGAGAGCACTCATAAAGCCTAAGATGTCTCCAGGCATGTAAGTATATTAGGTACCTTTATTCAAGCCAAATGAAAATGACCATAGCTAATAAATAAGGTGGTTTCAGCTATCTCATGCAACAGACTATCCTTTTTATTTTATTTTATTTTTTTAGACAGCCTCAAGCTGTCGCCCTGGGTCGAGTGCTGTGGCATCGCAGCTCACAGCAACATCGAACTCCTGGGCTTAAGCGATTCTCTTGCCTCAGCCTCCCAAGTAGCTGGGACTATAAGCGCTTACCACAGCACCTGGCTATTTTTTGTTGTAGTGGTCATTGTTGTTTGGCAGGCCCAGGTTGGATTCAAACCTGCCACTTGAGCTACAGGCACTGAGCCAGACTATCCTTTTTAAAGAGTAGACAACAATTATAAGAGGGACTTTACCTAACACATGCAATTAGTGTAACCTAATTCTTTGTACCCTCAATGAATCCCACTCAATCAATAAAGAGTAGGTAGGTTATTAAATAATAGTAATGTTAGTATGCTGACACACCCACACATATAAGCACTTAACTATTTTACACAGTTTCATCATTAGTAGAAGACATAATTAAGCTTTTCCTTCTAGGATTACTCAGGCAAAATGAGATAATTTCCTAAGAAATTTCAAGTGTTCAGAGGTCATTTTGAGAGATTACGGTTATCTGTTTTAACAAATATTTATAGAGCCCTTAAAGTGTTCAGGCATTGCTCTAAACAGTAGATACCTAGTGTGAGTAAAAATAAAAATTTCTACTTTTGAGGGTTTTTTGAGACAGAGGCTAACTCTGTCACCTTGGGTAGAGTGCTGTGGCATTATCCATAGCTCATAGCAACCTCAGGCTCATAGCAATTCCCGGGCTCAAATGATCTTCCTGCCTCAGCTTCCTGGATACCTAGGATTACGGGCACCTGCCACAGGCCCTCCTAATTTTTCTGTGTTTAGTAGAGACAGGGGATCTTGCTCAGGCTGGTCTTGAACTCCTGAGCTCGAGCAATCCACCCACCTTGGCCTCTGAGAGAAAAATCCCTACTCTTAATGGAATTTATTGTTAGGTAAAAACTTATTCATGCTTTTTACTCTAGATTTTCATAGGGACCTTATCAAATCCTTCATTTTTGTGTGGTGATTGTGTCAGGAAACAAACCCGATGTAGTATTGTGCTTTATGAATTTTATTTGTAGGTTAATTTTCTATAACTGTATTAATAAAAAGGGATGTTTAAGTGTTGGCAGGGTAGGTGCAGTGGCTCACTCCTGTAATCCTAGCCTAAAGTATCATGATGTCTATAGTTGAAATGGTTCAGAAATATGAATAAGCCAAATTTGGTTAAATATTAGTAATTGGTAATTCCACACGAAAGGTATCTTAAGTTTTCAGTGTACTTTTTTTTTTTTGAGACAGCCTCACTATGTCACTCAGCGTGCTGTGGCGTCACAGCTCACAGCAATCTCAAACTCTTGGGCTTAAGTGATTCTCTTGCCTCAGCGTCCTGCATAGCTGGGACTATAGGCACCTACCACAATGCCTGTTTTTAGAGACAGGGTCTTGCTGTGGCTCACGCTATTCTCAAACCCATGAGCTCATGCAATCCACCCGCCTAGGCCTCCCAAGTGCTGGGAGTACAGGTGTGAGCCACTGTGCCAGCACTTTTTTTTTTTTTGGAGAGAGTCTCACTTTGTTGTCCTGGGTAGAGCTCCTGGCATCTTCAAACTCTTGGAATCTTGGTAGAGTGCCATGGCATCATACAGCTCACAGCAATCTCCAATTCCTGGGCCCAAGCAATTCTCTTGCCTCAGCCTCCCGAGTAGCTGGGACTACAAGCGCCTGCCACAACGCCTGGCTATTTTTTGGTTGCAGTTCAGCCAGGGCCGGATTTGAACCTGCCACCCTCAGTATATGGGGCCGGCGCCCTACTCACTGAGCCACAGGCGCCGTCCCAATTTTTCTATTTTTAGTAGAAATGGTATCAGACCTACCATAGTATCTGACAATTAAATTTGCCAACTTGCCACTGTATGCTTACATTAGAAGCACCATGCAAATAACTTGATTAGGTTTTATAACCTTGGTATATCAGTGTCTCACAGCTGTGTTCATGTCAGTGGGCAGCGGCGTCTTGGTGAGTGGTGCTCATTTTTGCATGTTTTTGTGTGCTGTACAACGACAGCTCTTACGGTCATTCCAGAAAAAGTTTCAAAATTGCATTGAAGTATGAACTAGGTGCTGGTGTCAGTGTATAGCTTTCCAAGGGAGGTACTTTGAAGGTGAGAATAGTGATATTTAGAATGAGCTATGTAGCACTTATTTTAGGATGAGTTCACAAACTCAGTTGTCAGACTTTGCATACACAACATCTCATAGCACTTCTATAGAATAATTTAAAGTTTGATCACTGGGCGGCGCCTGTGGCTCAAAGGGGTAGGGTACCAGGCCCATATGCCGGAGGTGGTGGGTTCAAACCCAGCCCAGGCCAGAAACTGCAAAAAATAAATAAATAAATAAATAAAGTTTGATCACTAACAGCCAAAGCTCTCTCCTTTTTTCTTTTCTTTTTTGAGACTGTTACTCCTTCATGGGAGCTAGAGTGAAAAGACATCAGCCTAGCTCACAGCAACTTCAAAATCCTGGGCTCAAGCACTTCTCCTGCCTCAGCAACCTGAGTAGCTGAAACTACCGGCGTGTGCCACCATGCCTAACTAGTTTTTATATATATATATATATTTTTTTTTTTTTTAGTAGAGACGGGGTCTCACTCTTGCTCAGGCTGGTCTGGAACTCCTGAGCTCAAACAATCCATCTGCCTCAGCCTCCCAGAGTGCTCCATGCCCAGCCTCACCTAATGGTTTCAGCATAAACTAATAATCCTTCCCAAAATTTCATTAGGGCAAATTTAATTGTCAGATACTATAACAGGTCTGATGTTCACTCCAGAAAAAGTTTCAAAATTGCTTTGAAGGGTGGACTAGGTGCTAGTATTGGTATATAGCTTCCAGGGGGAGTACTTCAGAGGTGACCATAGTGATATTCAGCAATGAGCTATATAGCACTTTTACTAGGATGAGTTCAAGAACTTGTCAGACCTTGTTCAGTTAAAACCTTCTTTATCGGGCGGCGCCTATGGCTCAGCGAGTAAGGTGCCGACCCCATATACCGAGGGTGGCGGGTTCAAACCCAGCCCCAGCCAAACTGCAACAAAAAAATAGCCGGGCGTTGTGGCGGGCGCCTGTAGTCCCAGCTGCTCCGGAGGCTGAGGCAAGAGAATCACATAAGCCCAAGAGCTGGAGATTGCTGTGAGCTGTGACGCCACGGCACTCTACCCGAGGGCGGTACAGTGAGACTCTGTCTCTACCAAAAAAAAAAAATCCTTCTTCCTCCACTTTTATTTTTTGTTTTTTTGAGACAGAGTCTCATGTCATCCTCGGTAGAATGCTGTGGTGTCACAGCTCACAGTGACCTCAAACTCTTGGGCTTAAGCGATCCTCTTACCTCTGCCTCCCAAATAGCTGGGACTACAGGTGCCCGCCATCACGCCCTGTTATTTTTTGTTGTAGTTGTCATTGTTTAGCAAGCCCGGGCTGGGTTTGAACCCACCAGCCTGGGTGTATGTGACTGGCGCCCTAACCATTGAACTACAGGAGCTGAGCCCTTTCTCCACTTACTATCATTTTTCTGTAAAGGAGAGCTTTTCCTTAGCAATTACCACTATTAGATTATATAGTTCCAGAGTTCCTACTCAAAAGACAAGATAAATGCTTAATTTTTTCCCTTTAATTAACTAATCTTCAGAATAAGGTAATAGTAACCCCAATACTGGTAAATTGCTGTTAGGTAAATGTTGCTGTTACTGTCTCTTCTTTTGAGTACTGTTACTCCTGATCTTTGATTTATTTTATTTTATTTTTATTCCTGATGTTTAAATGATTTTTTTTTTTTTTTTTAGACAGATTTTCACTTTGTCACCCTCGGTAGAGAGTGGTGGCGTCACAGCTCACAGCAACCTCCAGCTCCTGGGCTTAGGTGATTCTCTTGCCTCAGCCTCCCAAGTAGCTGGGACCATAGGCACCTGCCACAATGCCCGGCTATTTTTTTTGCTGCAGTTTGGCTAGGGCCAGGTTTGAACCCGCCACCCTTGGTGTATGGGCCCAACGCCTCACTCACTGAGCCACAGGCACTGCTGATATTTGTTATTCTTTAAGACTCAAGATTTCTCTCTTTCACATGTTAACCTATTCCAAGGGCTTTATGTTAAGCCCTCAATATGTGTTTACTTAATGGTATTTGGAACTAAGAAATTTAATCCATAGTTCATAAACAGGTATAGATGTTTATTTTTCTGGGGTGAGAGTGCATACCTTTCATCAAATTCTCTGAAGAATATCTGGCAGAAGAATAAGACAATCTACTAAAAAAAAAAAAGACAATTTACTATTCTTGGGAGACTGAATATATTCTCTGATTTCAGACATGATAAACCTCTACCTCTATAATATGCCTAGAGGTAACCTCATTTCAAAATCTCATTTTGAAAAACTTATTTATAAACCCTTTAAAGATTGTCCCACATGGCTGAATTGGGAAGATTGCTGAAGCCCCGGAGTTTGAGACCAGCCAGGACAACATAGTAAGACCCCCATCTTAAAAAAAAGAAAGATCATCCTAATCTTGTGGTCTTGCAATATATTATTTATATTAATTAAATTTATTGATCTCCAACTTATTTTCTGGAATCTTTCTACTCTTTTACCCCTCCTCCACTGATCAGTGATATTGAATAAAAGATTTCCTTACTCTTTGTACGCATCCACAGCACCTAGTAAATGATTTACCCATGACTTCAAAAATTTGCTCACTGTGTAACCAGTCTTACTTATATTGGACAATGTTAGGGAAATCATGTGAATTAAAAATTAGGAGAAAGTAATAGTGTGCTGTGTACAAGCTATAGCTTCCTCCCTCCCCCCAGTCCTGTTGGTCCTGCAAGTCCATATAGGGCCCCATGCACAGGTCTCTATTCCACAGGATCGAGTTTGTAAAGTTGTGGAGAATAATGCCTACTTTAAGAGATACCAAGTGAAATTTAGAAGATGATGAGAGAGTAAAACTGATTACTATACTCAGAAACACTTGCAATACCAGATTTAAAAATAAGTCCAACACACCCAAATACAGAGTGATAGTTTGTGTAACAGGTATCATTTGTCAGATTGCTTACATCCACACAGAAGGGGATATGATAGTTTGCGCAAACTACCAACATACGGTGTGGAGGTTAGCCCGATAAATTATGCTGCAGCATGTTCCTGGCCTGCTGGCCCACAGGCTTCTCAGTAGGTTTGGCATGGATGAGATCTGTGAAGGCCAAGTGGAAGTGACTAGAGAGGAATACAACGTGGAAAGCATGGACAGCCAGCCTGGTGCTTTTACATGCTATTTGGATGCAGGCATTGCCAGGACTACCACTGGCAATAAAGTTTTGGGGACTCTGAAGAGACCTGCGAATGGAGATTTGTCTGTCCCTCACAGTACCAACCCATTCCCTGATTATGATTCTAAAAGCAAGGAATTTAATGCTGAAATACATTTGAAGCATTTCATGGATTAAAATTTTGCAGGTTGTATATGTTATCTAATAGAAGAAGAAGATGCTTATAAAAAAACAGTTCTCTCGAGACATAAATAACAACATTACTCCATATATGGAGGAGATGTATAAGAAAGCTCAACCTGCCAGGTGTGGTGGCTCATGCCTGTAATCCCAGCACTGTGGGAGGCTGAGGCGGGAGTATTGCTTGAGTTCAGCATTTCGAGACTTGTCGAGCAAGAGTGAGACCCCGACTCATGAAAAAAATTGAAAAACCCAGGCAGGCACAGCGGCAAGTGCCTGTAATCCCCGTGGCTTTGGAGGCAGCGGGATGCCCACAGCCCCAAGTCTGAGGTTGCAGTGAGCTGTGACACCTCTGCACTCTGCTCAGTGCATAGGGTAGAACTCTGTTTCAACAACAACAACAAAAAAAAAAAGGAAGAAAGCTTATGCTGCTATATAAGATAATCCAGTCTATGAGAAGAAGCCCAAGAAAAAGCTAAAAAGGAGATGGAACTGTTCCAGAATGTCCCTTATCCAGAAGAAAGATTGGGAAGCTCAAAAGAAGAGAAGCTTGGGCGGCGCCTGTAGCTTAGTGAGTAGGGCACTGGCCCCATATACTGAGGGTGGCGGGTTCAAACCTGGCCCCCGCCAAACTGCAACAACAACAAAAAGTAGCCAGGCGTTGTGGCAGGTGCCCTCCCACCTACTTGGCAGGCTGAGGCAAGAGAATCTCTTAAGCCCAAGAGCTGGAGGTTGCTGTGAGCTGTGATGGCACAGCACTCTACTGAGGACAACAAAGTGAGACTGTCTCTAAAAAAAAAAAAAATGGAGGGAAGCTTCCTCAGAGCTCAGGACCAAACAGCAATTTTATATGAGGATTTTTCAGGCAGAAACAATAAACTTACTAAGCAACTAAAAAATGAAATTAAGGGAAAGTAATGTTCTTAGTAATATCATACTATAGAAGCAACAATAATGATAATGCTTCCTAGGATTAATTATACACTACAAAACATATATCTAATGGTGATTTATTTGAGGGTTTTAAAGGCATTTCTTCTAAAGGTAGGCCTAGACAATTAGAAAAAAGTATCAAGTTTCATTTGTAAAACTTTGACTAAAACACACATGCACACACGTACTAGCTTCCCCTCTACTAACAGTGTTTACAGGGTCTCCCCCAAAGTTGCCCCTACAATAGCCATATATAGGGAAAATGGGAAATTGTAGCTAAATATACCTTATATGTATATATAATCTTTTATATAATGTTCATTATAAAATTTTACAAAGAGGTCAACACATAGAGAATATTTTGTTTTTTGTTTGTTTTTTTTGAGACAGAGTCTCACTATGTCACTCTCAGCGTGCTGTGGCGTCACAGCTCACAGCAACCTCAAACTCTTGGGCTTAAGTGATTCTCTTGCCTCAGCCTCCCAAGTAGCTGGAACTATAGGTGCCTGCTATAACAGCCCACTGTTTTTTGGTTGTTGTTGTCATTGTTTGGCAGGCCTGGGCTGGGTTTGCTTAGCTGCTTAGCCTGTAATGAATATTTTGTAAATAAAGATACATTTAGCTACAATTTCCCATTTTCCCTGTATATGGTGACTGTAGGGATAACTTTTGGGGATACTCAGTATTTGCAAATAACATTTTACATCTGTTTTGAAAGAGGTTGGTTGGTTAGTTTTGTTTTGACACAGGGTCTCTAGTCTCAGCTAGAGTGCAGTGGCATTGTCATAACTCACTATAACCTCAGACTCCTGGGCTCAGACAATCCTCCTGTCTCAGCCTCCCGACTAGTTAGGACTACAAGCTTACCCACTACTTCTCGCTTTGTTCAGGCTGGCCTTGAACTTTTGGCCTCAAGCAATCCTGCCACCTCAGCCTCCCAAAGTGCTAGGATTACAAGTTAGCTATGGTGCCAGCCCTAAAAGAGATTTTCAAGTGTTGGCAAACTTTCATGAGTTGCTCCCCGATAGTATACTGCCTCTTCCCCAAATTCATTTTGCAGTAAGCAGCTTTAGAAACTGATGTAAAAGAAGCAAATTTAAAGTGGTAAGTTGCTTTTCTTTTTGTTTCAGATACGTTGGTAACCTCTCCAGAGATGTGACAGAAGCTCTAATTCTTCAGCTCTTTAGCCAGATTGGACCTTGTAAAAACTGCAAAATGATTATGGATGTAAGGGTATTTTACTTTATTCTTTTTTTAGAAATTACTTAAAGCCATTACTTCCAGGAAGTCATAGTTTGTATAGTCTAAATTCATAAAAATTTTGCTGAATTTATAATGAATCCATTTTGACAATTGGATTTGTTTTTTTAAATAAAGCAGGAAAAGAGAATAGAACCAATCATTTATAGGAGAAATACTCTATATAACTTTCATTTGTTACATATGTATACATGTATATGTAGGCTTTTGTTACAAGGTGCAGTGAGTCATCAGAATTTTTTTTTTTTTTGAAACAGAGCCTCAAGCTGTCGCCCTGGGTAGAGTGCTGTGGCATCACAGCTTATAGCAACCTCCAACTCCTGGGCTCAAGCCATTCTCCTGCCTCCGCCTCCCAAGTAGCTGGGACTACAGACGCTTGCCACAACGCCTGGCTATTTTTTGGTTGCAGTTAACGTTGTTTGGAGGGTGCAGGCTGGATTCAAACCCGCCAGCTCAGGTGTATGTGGCTGGCGCCTTAGCTGCTTGAGCCACAAGCTCGGAACCAGAGTCGTCAGAATTTTTTTTTTTTTAAAGACAGAGCCTCAAGCTGTCACCCTGCGTAGAGTGCTGTTACATCACAGCTTACAGCAACTTCCAACTCCTGGGCTCAAGCGATTCTCCTGCCTCAGCCTCCCAAGCAGCTGGGACTACAGACGCCTGCCACAATGCCTGGCTATTTTTTGGTTGCAGCCAGCATTGTCATTTGGCGGGCCTGGGCTGGATTTGAACCCATCAGCTCAGGTATATGTGGGTGGTACCTTAGCTGCTTGAGCCACAGACACCGAGCCCAGAATTGTTTTTTGTTTTTTTTTTTTTATTTTCCCCCCTTTTGTTCCCTGTTACTTTATTTTGTTTTTCTTTTTTTGGCCGGGTCTGGGTTTGAACCCACCACCTCCAGTATATGGGGCCAGCGCCCTACTCCATGAGCCACGGGAGCTGCCCCAGAATTGTTTTTTAATGAGTGATGTCAGTTGGTTGGCTGATACATTGAGTTATTACAATTAAATTAGGAAGTGGGATAGAAAATAATAGACATTTGATAAAGAAAGCGATGGTGGTATTTTTGCTTTTTGAGACAGTGTCACCTTGTTGCCCCAGGCCAGAGTGTATTGCGTCAGCCTAGCTCAAAGCAAGCTCAAACTCCAAGACTAAAGTGAACCTTCTGCCTCAGCCTCCCTTCTAGCTTGGACTACAAGCAAACGCCACAATGCCCAGCTAATTTTTCTGTTTTTAGTAGAGACAGGGGTCTCGCTCTTGTTCAAGCTGTTCTCAAACTTCTGAACTCAAGCGATCCTCCTGCCTTGGCCTCCCAGAGTGCCAGGATTACAGGGGTGAGCCACTGCATCTGGCCAAGGGGAAATAATTTTTATTTTTATTTTTTAAATTTAATTATTTTTTCTTTATGAGAAAGCTCTCTTCTGGTTACCCTCAGTAGAGTGCAGAGGCGTCTTAGCTCACAACAACTTTAAAATCCTGGGCTTAAGCAATTCCCTTGCCTCAGCCCCACCAAGTAGCTGGGACTATAGGTGCCCACCACAATGCTGGTCTATTTTCAGAGCCGAACTATTTTTTCTCACTCTTGTTCCGGCTAGTCTCAAACCTGTGAGCTCAAGCAATCCACCTGCCTTGGCCTCCTAGAGTGCTAGGATTACAGGCGTGAGCCACCCAACCTGACCTCATTGTTTGGTTTTGAATGTTTACTTTTAAAAACCTTTTTAATTGGGTGGCGCCTGTGGCTCAGTGAGTAGGGCGCCGGCCCCATATGCCGAGGGTGGTGGGTTCAAACCCAGCCCCGGCCAAACTGCAACAACAACAACAAAAAAATAGCCGGGCATTGTGGCAGGCGCCTGTAGTCCCAGCTGCTCGGGAGGCTGAGGCAAGAGAATCGCGTAAGCCCAAGAGTTAGAGGTTGCTGTGAGCTGTGTGATGCCACGGCACTCTACCTGAGGGTGGTATGTGAGACTCTGTCTCTACAAAAAAAAAAAAAAAAATAAAATAAAAACCTTTTTAATTTATTTTTCAGAATCAGGATCTCATTATGTTGCCCTGCCCAGGCTGAATATGAACTCCTGGGCTTGAGCAATCCTTTTGCCTCAGCTTCTCAAGTAGCTGGAGCTACAGGCACATATCACTATTTAATTGGTATCTAAATTAGTCTGAGGTGGTGTACCACACATACAGTCCCAGCTACTTGGGAGACTGTGGCAGGAGGATCCTTCGAGGCCAAGAGTTGGAGGTTGCAGCCTGGACAACAGAGTGAGACTCCATCTTTAAAAAGTAAATTAGTCAAAAATAAAAATTTAAGGCTGGGCACAGTGTCTCACACCTGTAATCCTAGCAGCTTGGAAGGCCAGGCCAGGTAAATTGCCTGAGCTCGTGGGTTCGAGACCAGTCTGAGCAAGAGGGAGACCCCATCTCTAGAAATAGCCAAGATTGGCTCGGCACCTGTGGCTCAAGCGGCTAAGGTGCCAGCCACATACACCTGAGCTGGCGAGTTTGAATCCAGCCCTGGCCCACCAAACAACAATGATGACACCTGCAACCAAAAAATAGCCGGGCGTTGTGGTGGGTGTCTGTAGTTCCAGCTACTTTGGAGGCAGGAGAATCACTTGAGACCAGGAGTTGGAGGTTGCTGTGAGCTGTAATGACATGGCATTCCACTTAGAGAGACAGCTTGAGGCTCTGTCTCCAAAAAAAAAAAAAAATCCAGCATTTGTGCTGGGTGCCTGTAGTCTCAGCTACTTGGGAGGCTGAGGCAAGAGAATTGTTTGAGCCCAAGAGTTTGAGGTTGCTGTGAGCTATGACACCATGGCACTCCACCGAGGGCAACAAAGTGAGACTCTGTTTCAAAAAAATAAAATAATAAAAATTTACTTGTTGGTTGAACCTTTTATTCTCCATGGCTTGATAACATAGATGCATCAAACTTGTGGGGGAAATCTTTGCATAATTTTAAGATAATGGGAGAATAAAGCTTAAAATTGACTTTGGTGTTTCTTCTCCAACAGACAGCTGGAAATGATCCATATTGTTTTGTGGAGTTTCATGAGCATCGTCATGCAGCTGCAGCACTAGCTGCTATGAATGGACGGAAGATAATGGGTAAGGTAAGCTGTCGTAATTAAAGAAGGTGACTTGAGCTGGAAAAAAAAATTTTTTTTTTTTTTTTGAGACAGAGCCTCAAGCTGTTGCCCTGGGTAGAGTGCTGTGGCATCATAGCTCACAGCAGCCTCAAACTCCTGGGCTCAAGTGAGTCTCCTGTTTCTGCCTCCCAAGTAGCTGGGACTACAGGCGCCTGCCACAGTGCCCAACTATTTTTTGGTTGCAGCCGTCGTTGTTTGGCAAGCCCGGGCTGGATTCGAACCCACTAGCTCAGGTGTATGTGGCTGGCGCCTTAGCCACTTGAGCCACAGGCGCCGAGCCTGAGCTGGAAAATTTTAAGTTACATATGATATTGTTTCCTTTTTAGAAATATATTTACTTTATAGCAAAATGTCAGAGCGGTGCCCATAGCTCAGTGGGTAGGGCACTGGCCACATACACTGAAGTTGGCAGGTTTGAACGGCCAGGGACAGCTAAACAGCAATGACAACTACAACAAAAAAGTAGCTGGGCGTTGTGGTGGGCGCCTGTAGTCCCAGCTAGATGGGAGGCTGAGGCAAGAGAATCACTTCAGGCTGAGGTTGCTGTGAAGTATGATGCCAGGCACTTTACTCAGGGCGACAGCTTGAGAGTCTAAAAAGTCAGTATCTACATTTAATAAAAGGTGAGGTAAAGCTTTTAGAAGGTAGAGGCCTGTGTTTGTTAGTATTTTTTATGTTGCCTTGTATTTGGTAAATACTAAAATACTTGTTCAATTATTCAAGCTTGGTTTAAATGTTGGATTGTAATGGGGAAGAATAAAACAAAAAGTATTGGTTCTTTAGGCAAGAAAGGTCAATAGAATGTTAACAGAAATGTGTAAAGATGAGGATTTATGAACACTATTTGCTTAAGTGTAGGTTAGAAGTTAAGTACTGAAACTTTGACTAGAACTGGCATATGCTTGGATGTTTCTTATCAAACATATAAGTCACTATTTGTTCATAATAGAAGTCTAAGTTAAAGATTGATTTTTATGAAATTAAATGTAGAAAAATTTTTTTAGGAAGTCAAAGTGAATTGGGCAACAACCCCCAGCAGTCAAAAGAAAGATACAAGCAGTAAGTATATTTAATACTCTATGAACATTGTTTTTTATTAGACCCAGTAGTTTTATTGTAAAGCATTTAATCATCATACATGTTTGCAGTAATGTTTTGATCGTTATCCTAAGATATGATTTAATGTGTTTGTGTTAATAAATTTAAGAACAAATCTAATCTTTGTCATCAGGTAGTACCGTTGTCAGCACACAGCGTTCACAAGGTAATTGTATCTTCTTAAACATAAAATGAAATCTCTTGAAAGGGTATTCACTAACCACTTGAAGTTTTTTTTGTTTCATACTGGGGTGGGGGAGAGGGGAGGGAGGAAGTGTAGTATTTCTTTTTGTCTCTCTGGCAATATATTTACCCCTTCTTCCCAGTGTTGACCATGTGTGGCTTGTCCACTAAGTTCTAGTCCAAGCTTTCAGATCCCCTTGATAGCAGCTGATGCCTTAGAAATACTCTCACAAACTGAAGGGCAGTATACCCTGTTTCCTTGAGGTCACCTTCTGACCTTCATACCCAAATATTCCAAATGGTAGAGTTGCTCCTGAAACTTTGTTTCCCAAAGAGCAACCCTATATGTTGCTTAAGGCCTGCCAAATATGGGTAACTTCTTTCCAAATGTACCTTGTCAAAATTGATATATATATATTTTCACTTTAAAGTGTTGGTCCAACAATTTTGTGTTTTAAAGTGTTTCTTTTTTTGAGAATTGTCTTTTTTAAAAAGTTCAGATATTTCTCTCCAATGCTTTTTTAATGGTTCTGATATAAAGTGAAGGGATTACTGTTTTCATTCTGTTGCCTTCAGTCTTAGTTCACTTGCACATGGATTCACATAAACTGAATGGTGTAATGTCTGGGCAACCAAAACTGTTGGCTTTTGAGAAAACTGTCAAATACTTTAACATCAAACTGTTGCAATGCAAGGTATTTCTTTGATTGTTCTTCACAAAATATGGTTAAACCAAGTATATCATGTAGCTAGCTTCGGTAAATTGTGTTAACTGAGGCAAATCTAGTCTTCGTAATTCACAATACCACTACTTTATTTTAAAAATTTATAAAGCCTTAATATAGTGGTAAACTTAATAAAAGTAAAGAATTATTATTAGAATGGTAACTATGTGATTAAATTTTTTGCAGAACTGAAATTTCTTATATAATATTAGTTTATTGTCTTAGATCAGTATAATAATTAACTGTATATAGAAATATAACTGTCAGTTTCTAGTTAGATGTATCACAGTCTTTTTAGGAAAATTTGTACTGTATTATTACCTTGATTCATTATGTTTAACATTGATAGGATTTGTATAGGTAGAAGATAGTGTTTTATGGATACTTTATTATAATTCATAAATCATTTTGAGAATACTAGATAGATTTTAGTATTCGTTAAATTCTAAAGTTCTGTTTTTCTTTTCACTTCCCCTTCCTTCCCCTTAAAAGATCATTTCCATGTCTTTGTTGGTGATCTCAGTCCAGAAATTACAACTGAAGACATAAAAGCTGCTTTTGCACCATTTGGAAGAATATCGTAAGTAACAGAAGATAAATAAAATGCTTTTCATTAGAAAAAATCTTAGATTAATTTGAAAATAATTCTATTGTGAATTTTGGACATTAATTTTTAACAATTGAATGTAATGTGTTATATTGTTTAGAGTTTATTCCAGAAGTAAATAGCCAAAGATTGTTCTTTCATCTTTGAAAGAACAATGAATAAATCTATATTTGGTCTTCAATTATCTTAAAATCCTTTTTCAATTAGCATTAACTTTTAAGTGACAAATATAAGAAATGTAATATTTCTTATATAGATACTAGCTTGTTTATAATCTTTAATAATTTGTGCTATGACTAAGAAACTTAGATCACTTGGGCCCTTCTATGATACCATGCATTTTGTGTTAATATGTTTTAAAAGAAAGAAACCTTAACAGCCTAGAAAAAGCAGTTACTAAATATTATTTTCTAGGTATTTACCCCCTTTTTCTAAATTGTTAACAATAGTAGTGCCTTATAGTATTTTGTGAAGCACTGTCTTGCTTGCGCTTATGATTAATCATCCATTTTAAGCCCTCTGTAATTAACTTACTTGAGGTATAGCATCCATAAAGAACTTTAATACTTTGAAAAGCATATCATATTAGAGTAAGAGTAACAGTTTTTAGTAGTACTTTCTTAGGAGTAATTGTTGAATTTAGAAAATTTTCATAGGATTTCTGGTTGCTTTATTATTGTTCCAGCGAGAATAATAAAAAGGAAAGATTAGCTGTGGTTTGGTTTGAACACAGTAACAGTAGACATGTGAATGAAGATGAGGGAGACTGGAAAGTAAATAAATGCCTTAGTATTGGTGATGAATTTGGGGGAGTTTTTGAGAATTTTGAAAAGTTACATAGTTCATTGTTAAGAGGATGACAATGCACAGTGACCAAGGAATGGCCAATTTTAAAGGTAGTCACAAGATTAGGATTTATAAATGGACTTTTCTATTAGATGATGTTTTTCTTTGTAAGGAGTGATTAGGAAAATAAAGTTTTAATTAATCGTCTTTTTAACCTTAGCGTTTTAGTAATGGTTAGCTTGTGTTCAAATAACCTAGTCTTGGAGGGTCTTAAACGTTGACCTCTTAAGGGCTCGGTACCTCGGTATGCAAAATTTTGTGTGTTTTCATTTTGGTGTGGAAAGTAACTACAGAACCATACATTTAAGAACCCTGAACTAGATTTTTGCTGCTACTTAGTGAATCCTTTCAAAGATTAATAAATAAGGCCAGGCATGGTGGCTCATGCCTGTAATCCTAGCACTCTGTGAGGCCAATTGGGTGGATTGCTTTAGCTCACGACTTCCAGACCAGCCTGAGCAAAAGCAAGACCCTGTCACTACTAAAATAGAAAAACTGAGGCAGAGGATCACTTGAGCCCAAGAATTGGAGGTTGTTATGAGCTATGATGCCATGGCACACTACCCAGGGCGACAGCTTGAGACTCTGTCTCAAAAAAGGCGGGGCAGGGGTTCTCATAGCTCATGGGTTAAGGTGCCAGCCATATGCTCCGGGGCTGGTTAGTTTGAACTCTGCCCAGGCCTGCTAAACAAAAATAACAACAACAAAATAGCCGGGCGTTATGGTGGGCGCCTATAGTCCCAGCTAGCAGGGAGGCTGAGGCAAGAGAATCACTTGAGCCCAAGAGTTGGGTTGCAGTGAGCTATGACACTAGGGCACTTTACCGAGGGTGGCAAAGTGAGACTCTGTCTCAATTAAAAAAAATATATATATAGGGTAGCACCTATGGCTCAAGGAGTAGGGTGCTGGCCCCATATACAGGAGGTGGCGGGTTCAAACATGGCCCTGGCCAAAAACTGCAAAAAAAAAAGAAAAAAAAAAAAATATATATATATATATATAAATAAAAGTTAAATTTTTTTGAGGCTGACATTTCCTGGATCTAAAGAAGAAAAAACCTTTTCTGACATTATGAACAGATTAAATAACTATTGTATTAAATGCTTTGATTTTAATTAAAGTAACTTTTTTTAAAACATGGGAATTTTAATTTGGGATTAGACGAAAATTGTGTGATAATTGGTAAGTTTAAGTTAAATAACCTTCAAATTTTAGCAGTTTCTTGACTTTTAAAATCATGGATCGGCTCTGCACCCGTAGCACAGTGGTTATGGTGCCAGCCACATACACTGAGGGTGGTGGGTTCGAATCCAGCCCGGGCCAGCTAAACAACAATGACAACTGCAACAACAACAAAATATAGCCAGGCATTGTGGTGGATGCCTGTAGTCCCAGCTACTTGGGAGTCTAAGGCAAGAGAATCACTTAAGCCCAAGAGTTTGAAGTTGCTGTGAGCTGTGATGCGATGGCACTCTACCCAGGGCGACATAATCAGACTCTGTCTCAAAAAAAAAAAAAAAACGTGGATCGATAATTTCTTTTTGTTAGATATGTTCTGGTATCATATTTTTAGTTTAGAGATTTTTTTTATGGTCCCATATATATTGATATATACATTTTTGTTTGTTTTCTTTGGTAAGGTCTTTGTTTTTTAAGTTTTATAAGATTTTTAGTTGAGGTAATGTATAATGTTTGAGTTTTAGGTGAAAGAAGGAGATAGTTATCCTAAATTTAGAAGAATCATTTGGCAGTTGGAGCATATTTTCCCGATTTTTGTTTTTGTTGTTGTTAAAAGGAGATAAGCTGTTAACTAGATATCGAAAGAATACTCAGTCTCTTTAGAGTGCCTATAGCAGTGCTTGATTTATACAAGGTGTGTGATAAAACAGTGGTCTGTTAAAATATATAGTATAAAAAACGTAGTACTCGTCCTGGTTTACACAGTTTAAACTCTTTTGTTCCTTGAGTATAGAGGGTAGACTAACAAATTATGATACAGAAGTGAATCAGTTACTAAGTTAA
Organism: Nycticebus coucang; assembly: GCF_027406575.1. Classification (NCBI taxonomy): domain Eukaryota; kingdom Metazoa; phylum Chordata; class Mammalia; order Primates; family Lorisidae; genus Nycticebus; species Nycticebus coucang. The sequence continues at coordinate 68,904,676 of NC_069783.1, read as the reverse complement.
ATGCATGTGTACCATACAGATAATTGAATAAATATTTTTACATATTGAGAATAACTTGCATTAGTTTTCCCTTTCACCCTCACCTCTTTGTCATTTTGACCCTAAACACTTATTAAATCACTCAAATTGATCTGAAATATGCTTATGTATACTTTAATATAAAATTACATTGCATGGCTTTCTGACTTGGGTTTTTGTTGTAAAAGTGCCTGTTTTGTTCATGTGTCCTGAGAGAACAAGCATTGTGACATACCTGGCTAACTTAAAAGCAGATTGCCTGTGAAGCACAATTTGAGTCCAATTTTTTGAGGTATGGAGTTTTAGCTATCATGGCTGGGTTTTTACTCAATCTCAAATAATAGGGCTCTGGTTATTTTGCAGAGTGTCTCTGAAGAATGGACAGAATTGCCCTGGCTAACTACAAGCTACGGTTCACAGTGGATAAATGTTGGCGTGCTTTTTTACTTTCTGACTTTAAAATTTTGCTTATATATCTTATAGTTTCCGATCAATTTTATATGAATATTATATTATAAAATTCAGTAAAATCTTACCGTATATAGTTTAGTGTGTGCTTAGTATTTTTCTTCAGTGATTTAACATTTCTGAAAATGTCAAGTTTTCAAAATTTACTCTAGTCCAGAAGGGGGGTGTAGATTGATTTGAGAAAAAATGGAATAATTTATTTAGTTTAGGGAATATACAGCTTTTTCATTCTTTAATTTCCAGTAGTGTATTTTAAGTTTTTCACATAGGTAGAATATATTATCAAATACCAAATTATAAATTGCATGGTTAAAGAAAGCCATTCATTTAGTGTGCCTGTGAACCTTATAAGTGGTTAAATAATTCATGTGAATAGCTACTTTCACCATGCTTAATATTTAAAAGTTTAAAAAACTTTTTGAAGTGGGAGACAAATTCTGTACAATGTATGTATGCATATCTATTTAAGAAGTTATTGATTTGCATGTCTATATAATTAAGACTCATTTGCTAATAGATGATAAATTTTATAGAATAAAAGGCGAATTTGCATTAAAGGTTCACTTTAATGAAGGTAAAACATATAAATGAGTTGTGTGTGAAATTCTCATTTTATATCCGAAGACAGTTTGCAGACCTAAACTTCTGATTATTTCTGATTTCAGAGATGCCCGAGTGGTAAAAGACATGGCGACAGGAAAGTCTAAAGGATATGGCTTTGTCTCCTTTTTCAACAAATGGGTGAGCTCAATCAGATGTGCATGTGCAGTGCTAATTTTTAGAGTAAAGAAAGGAAATGCTGGGCGGCGCCTGTGGCTCAATTGGTAAGGCGCTGGCCCCATATACCAAGGGTGGTGGGTTCAAACCCGGCCCCGGCCAAACTGCAACCAAAAAATAGCTGGGCGTTGTGGCGGGCGCCTGTAGTCCCAGCTACTCGGGAGGCTGAGGCAAGAGAATCGCTGAAGCCCAGGAGTTGGAGGTTGCTGTGAGCTGTGTGAGGCCAAGGCACTCTACCAAGGACCATAAAGTGAGACTCTGTCTCTACAAAAAAAAAAGAAAGGAAATGCTCTGTTTTCATTCATTTTTCTTTGATCTGCCGTTGTTCATTTTACTGATAATTAGCACCTCACCAGAATATATCTTTTTCTGTTTCATTATTTACTTACCATTTATTTAACATGTGATGCATGCAGAATACTGATGAAAAGGTTTTGTTGGGAGGCCAAGGCAGGAGGATCATTTGAGGTCATGAATTTGAGATCAGCCTGAGCAAAGCAAGACTATCTGTACTAAAAAAACAGAAAAATTAACTGGGCATGGCTTGGCTTCCGTAGCACAGTGGTAACGCTGCTGGTCACATACACTGAGGCTGGCAGGTTGAAGCCCGGCCCAGGCCAGCTAAACAACAATGACAACTGCAACAAAAAATAGCCAGACATTGTGACGAGCACCTGTAGTCCCAGCCACTTGGGAGGCTGAGGCAAGAAAATTGCTTAAGTCCAAGAGTTTGAGGTTGCCGTGAGCTGTTACACCACTGCATTCTACTGAGGGCGACATAGTGAGACTGTCTCAAAAAAAAAAAAAAAAAAATTAACTGGGCATCATAGCACTCGCCTATACTCCCAGCTACATGGGAGGCTGAGACAGGAGGATTACTTGAGCCCAGGAGTTTGAAGTTGCTATAAGCTAGGATGAGGCTATGGCACTCTAGTCTGGGCAACAGAGGAAGACTCTTACCTCAAAAAAAAAAAAGTTTTTGAAATATAGAAAGTAAAGATATTTAAATTATCAGCTCAAGGTAGATGTCAAAGATCTTGTATATGGATTTAATTCATTATCTCCCTGTAATATATTCCATGATAATTAAAAAGTACCGAATAAAATGCTGTGATAAGTGGGAACTTTTTTTTCTTTTGGAGACAGAGTCTCGCTTTGTTGCTCTAGGTAGAGTGCTGTGGCATCACAGCTCACAGCAACCTCATTGGGCTTAAGCGATTCTCTTACCTCCTAAGGAGCTGAGACTACAGATGCCCACCGTGGTGCCCGCCACAATGCCCGACTATTTTTTGTTGTAGTTGTCATTTGGCAGGCCCAGGCTGGGTTCAAACCTACCAGTTCTGGTGTATGTGGCTGGCACCCTAGTCGCTGAGCTGCGGGCACACACCGACCCATAAGTGAACTTTTATTTTACTTACTTAATTTTTTTTTTGAGACAGAACCTCAAGCTGTCACCCTGGGTAAAGTGCTGTGGCATCACAGCTCACAGCAACCTCCAGCTCCTGGGCTTAAGAGATTGTCTTGTCTCAGCCTCCCAAGTAGCTGGGACTACAGGTGCCCGCAGCAACGTCAAGCTATTTTTTGGTTGTAGTTGTCGTTGTTTGGCAGGCCCAGGCTGGATTCGAATCCGCCAGCTCTGGTGTATGTGGCGCCTTAGCCACTTGAGCTACAGGCACTGAGCCAATAAGTGGGAACTTTTAATAAAACTGTACATCAGGGTGGCACCCATAGCTCAGTGGGTAGGGCACCGGCCACATCCACCCAGGTGGGTTCGAATCGGGCCTGGGCCAGCTAAACAACGACAACTGCAAAAAAAAAAAAAAGCCCAAGAGTTTGAGATTGCTGTGAGCTGTGACGTCACAGCACTCAACTGAGGGTGACGTAGTAAGATTCTGTCTTCAAAAAACCCCAAAAAACTATACATCAGTGTATTTGAAATATTTTCTTCTTTTTTTTTTTTTTTTTGTTGATGTTGTTGAGACAAGAGTGTCACTATGTCACCCTTGGTGAGCCACCACACCAGCTTGAAATTTGTTTTTTTGCAGAGAAATGGGAGGTTACTGCAGTAGTAATCACGGAAAGGTTTTGTACTGTGTATGGTTAGGTGAAAGGCCAACATGTATAAAAAGGAAAGAAACATTTGTTAGTGTGGCAAGTGTGGATATGCTTGTAGTGAGACTGTCTGTTTTCCCCTGTAAGGGTAAACAGAAACTTATGGCAGAGCTTCCTGTTTGGAGGTAGGTGATGAGAACTAGGAAGATGGGGTAAGGAGGGAAGTGTCTCCCTGTTTTTGTTTTTCTTTCTGAGACATAGTCTCACTTTGTTGCCCAGGCTAGAATGTTGTGGCAACATCCTAGCTCACAGCAGTCTCAAACTCATAACTTCAAGTGATCCTCTGGCTTCAGCCTCACAAGTAATTGTGAGTACAGCCACCTGCCGTGATACCTGGCTAATTTTTTTCTTTTCTTTTTTTTGGCCGGGGCTGGGTTTGAACCTGCCACCTCTGGCATATGGGACCGGCGCCCTACTCCTTGAGCCACAGGCGCCGCCCTAATTTTTTTATTTTCATTCATTTATTTATTTATTCGAGACAGAATGCCATGGCATCATAGCTCACAGCAACCCCCAACTTGGGCTCAAGCGATCCTCTTGCCTCCATTTTTCTATTTTTAGTAGAGACGAGGTGTCACCTTTGCTTAGTCCGTCTCAAACTCGTGAGCTCATGCTATCCACCTGCCTTGGCCTCCCAGAGTGCTAGGATTATAGGTGTGAGCTACCGTGCCCAGCCTAATTTTTTATTTTTAGTAGAGTTGGGGGTCTCACTCTTGCTCAGGCTGGTCTCAAACTCCTATCTCAGCTTCTCAAGCAGGAACTTGATGCTACTTTGTTCCCCTCAAAATAATGTAATGTGAATGTAAGAGAGCATGTGTACTTGTTCACCAGTATATCCCTGGCTCTTAACATGCTAACTAGAACATAACTGCTCAGTATTTGCTTGTTACATAAATGAAAAACCAAACCTTGTCATTAGCAAACTTGTTGGATTTTTTAAAATAAGATGTCCATTCTTTTTTTTTTTGAGACAGAGCTTCAAGCTGTTGCCCTGGGTAGAGTGCTGTGGCATCACAACTCACAGCAACCTCCAAGTCCTGGGCTTAAGCGATTCTCTTGCCTCAGCCTCCCAAGTAGCTGGGACTACAGGCACTCGCCACAGCACCCAGTTTTGTTTTTTTTGTTGTTTTGTTGTTTTTGAGACAGAGCCTCAAGCCTGGATAGAGTGCTTTGGCATCACAGCTCACAGCAATCTCCAACTCCTGGGCTCAAGCAATTCTTCTGCCTCCACCTCCCAAGTAGCTGGGACTACAGGCGCCTGGCTGTTATTTGGTTGCAGCCGTCATTGTTATTTGGTGGGCCCGGGGTGGATTCGAACTTGCCAGCTCAGCTTAGCCGTTTGAGCTACAGGTGCCCAGCCTTTTTTTTTTTTTTTTTTTGGTTGTAGTTGTCGTTGTTTGGCAGGCCTGGGCTGGATTTGAACCTGTAGCTGGCACCTTAGCCCCTTGAGCTACAGGTACAAGCAAAGATGTCCATTCCTAATAGTCTGACTTGTATATGTGTTGCCGAAGCGAGCACCTAATAGTTTGAGTTGTTGTATGAACTTTATAATATCTACCTCATTAGGCTTATGACTTTCTCAGATGATAAACATTCCTGAAGTCTGATAATCCACATAAAAGAAAATTAAAAAGTACCATTGCATTCTAGGAAAGCTACATTTTGTATTTCATAAAAAAAACATTTGTGAAAAGCACTAAGTTTTCTCTACTGCTAAAAATTCTTTAACATCAACTTACAGTGGCTTCTTTGTTATTTCCCATGTTGTGTGAAACAGGATGCCGAAAACGCCATTCAACAGATGGGTGGCCAGTGGCTTGGTGGAAGACAAATCAGAACTAACTGGGCAACCCGAAAGCCTCCAGCTCCAAAGAGTACATATGAGTGTAGGTGTATTGGAGAAGAAAAGGAAATGTGGAATTTTGGAGAAAAATACACTAGATTTTAAATGTTAGTGCTGTTCCCGGAGACTTATTGCAGAAATAGATGAGAAGCAAATCAAGACTACTGTTCAAAAATGTACTTAGTTTTCATTTTTGTAATTATAAATGATAATGATATTATCTCTAATGTCAAGTCTCCTTTAAATAGAGAATGCTGGGTAATTTTTTACATATTCTTAGGGGAGGTTTAATCCTAAATTCAAGTATAATGTCTTATGTAAGCATTTTGATCAAGGTAAATATTACTATTACAGTAGTGTAGTTCATGCTGTTTTTCTCTTTCTGAACATTTATTTAATGAATTAAAGATACAAACATATTTTTTCCCCAGCTAACACCAAACAGCTGTCATATGATGAAGTTGTAAATCAGTCTAGTCCAAGCAACTGTACAGTATACTGTGGAGGTGTAACTTCTGGGCTAACAGGTATAGAAGCTCGACTGTATGTCATTAATTTATAAACTTCAGAGCTTAATATTTGTAGGATTTTAAGATAATTTAATGTGGTTTCTTTTTGTTTTTTGTCTAATAGAACAACTAATGCGTCAGACTTTCTCTCCATTTGGACAAATAATGGAAATCCGTGTCTTTCCAGATAAAGGATATTCATTTGTTCGGTAGGGTTGGTTTTTTAAAACATCCTTCCCTCCCCCTCAATAATTTTTGAACACTTACCTTACTGATTTTTTTTTTTGCAGTTTTTTTTGGCTGGGGCTGGGTTTGAAACTGCCACCTCTGGCATATGGGGCCGGCACCCTACTCTTTTGAGCCACAGGCGCTGCCCATTACTCATTTTCTTTTTCTTTTTTTTTTTTTTTTGAGACAGAGTCACTTTGTTGCCCTCGGTAGAGTATCGTGGCATCACAGCTCACAGCAACCTCCAGCTCTTGGGCTTAGGTGATTCTCTTGTCTCAGCCTCCCAAGTAGCTGTGACTACAGGCACCCGCCACAATGCCCAGCTAGTTTTTGTTGTTGTTGCAGTTTGGGCAGGGCTGGGTTTGAACCTAGCACCCTACCCACTGAGCTACAGGCACTGCCCACCTTACTGATTTTCTTAAAAATTTATCTTGGTTGTAAAGAAATAGAAATTTCTCTAGCATATAGCATTTTTTGTTCTTTCTTTCTTTCTTTTTTTTTTTTTTGAGATAGTGTCTTATTATGTCTCCCTCAGTAGAGTGTTGTGGCGTCACAGCTCACAGCCTTCTCAAACTCCTGGACTTAAGTGATTCTCTTGCCTTAGCCTTCCAAGTAGCTGGGACTACAGGCACCCACTACAACGCCCGGCTGTGTGTTTTTGTTGTTGTCGTTATTCAGGAGGCCCAGGCCAGATTGGAACTTACCAGCCCCTAGTGTATATGGCTGGCACCCTAAGCACTGAGCTATGGGTGCTGAGCCAGCATAATTATTTATTTATTATTATTTTTTGAGACAGAGTCTCAAGCTGTTGCCCTGGGTAGAGTGGGTGGCATCATGGCTCACAGCAACCTTCAACTCTTAGGCTCAAGTGATCTTCTTGCCTCAGTTTTTCTATTTTTAGTAGAGATGGGGTCTTGCTTTTTGCTCAGTCTAGTCTCAAACTCATGAGCTGAAGCAATTCACCCACCTTAGCCACTGTGCCCAGCTGCATTTTTTGTTTTTTATAGCTCCTGTTTTTCAACACAAGTCTAAGAGAAAACATTCTCTATTAACACAGGTTTCTCCAGAACTACAAAATCTTTGAGAAAAAAATAGCAAAGAAAAGAAGCCATTTGGCTCGGGGCCTGTAGCTCAGTGAGTAGGGCGCTGGCCACATACACTGAGGCTGGTGGGTTCGAGCCTGGCCCGGGGCCTGCTAAACAACAATGACAACCGCAACAAAAAAATAGCTGGGCGTTGTGGCAGGCGCCTGTGGTCCTAGCTACGTGGGAGGCTGAGGCAAGAGAATTGTTTAAGTCCAAAGAGTTTGAGGTTGCTGTGAACTCTGATGCCATAGCACTCTACCGAGGTTGACATAGTGGAAAAAAAATGAAAATTAGCCATTTTATTTATTTTTTTTTAATGTAAATTGCCTGTTTTATCTCAAATTCACCTTGATTTTTTTTTATTATTTTTTATTAAATCATAACTTTGTACATTGATGCATTTATGGGGTTCAGGGTACTGCTTCAATATACAATGTGAAATATTTACAGGGATGTAACACCTTAATTTTTCTTTTCTTTTTTTTCTACATTTGGAGTTTTATTTATTTTATTTATTTTTTTGAGACAGTCTCAAGATGTTGCCTTGAGTAGAGTGCTGTGGCATCATAGCTCACTGCAACCTCCAACTCGGGCTCAAGCGATCCTCTTGCCTCAGTTTTTCTATTTTTATTAGAGACAGGGTTTCCCTTATGCTCAGGCTGGTCTCGAACTGGTGAGCTCACGTAATCCATCTGCCTCGGCCTCCCAGAGAGCTTGGATTACAGGTGTGAGCCATTGCGGCCAGCCCCTACACTTGGAATTTTAAAAATAGGTTCTTTTCGGCTCAGCGCCTGTGGCTCAAGCCACTAAGGCGCCAGCCACATACACCTGAGCTGGCAGGTTTGAATCCAGCCCGGGCCCCCCAAACAACAATGACGGCTGCAACCAAAAAATAGCCCCACATTGTGGCGGGCACCTGTGGTCCCAGCTGCTTGGGAGGCAGAGGCAGGAGAATCGCTTGAGCCCAGGAGTTTGAGGTTACTGTGAGCTGTGATGTCATGGTACTCTACCCAGGGTGACAGCTTGAGGCTCTGTCTCAAAAAAAAAAAAAAAGGGCGGCACCTGTGGCTCAGTCGGTAAGGCGCGGGCCCCATATACCCAGGGTGACGGGTTCAAACCCGGCCCCGGCCAAACTGCAACCAAAAAATAGCTGGGTGCTATGGCGGACGCCTGTAGTCCCAGCTACTTGGGAGGCTGAGGCAAGAGAATCGCTTAAGCCCAGGAGTTGGAGGTTGCTGTGAGCTGTGTGAGGCCATGGCACTCTACCAAGGGCCATAAAGTGAGACTCTGTCTCTACAAAAAAAAAAAAAAAAGTTCTTTTCATAAATATTTAAAGGAATTTGTATTGGTGATTCTTAATATTGTTTTCAATAGGTTCAATTCCCATGAAAGTGCAGCACATGCGATCGTTTCTGTTAATGGCACTACCATTGAAGGTCATGTTGTGAAATGCTACTGGGGCAAAGAAACTCTTGATATGATAAATCCTGTGCAACAGGTAAGAGGGTTCTTAACTTTAAGAAGTAATTCTCTGCTAATACTACGTGTTTTTTAATAATCCTTGTTAATAAGTTTATAACTAAAGAAAAAATTATTCACAAATGATCACCATATTAACAGATACTTTATACACATATAAGCATGTATGCAAATGTTAAGAATTATCAAAGACTATTAAAATTTAAAGTGAATTTTGAAAAAAAAAAAAATAAGTTTATAACTAAAACGATAGTATACGAGGGCTCTTCCTGTATGAGGTTCGTGGATTGCAGTGATGATATGAGGAGTGGAGTGTGTCAGTTGATACATGCTCACACAGTGGATTTTTAAATGTTCCGAAAAGGCTGGGTGCGATGGTTCATACGTGTAATCCTAGCACCCTGAGAGGCCAAAGTGGAGGATCAGGGGAACTCAGGAGTTTGAGACCAGCCTGAGCAAGAATGAGAACCCATCTCTACTAAAATAGAAAAAATTAGCTGGATATTTTGGTGAGGACCTATTAGTCTCACCTACTTGGGAAGCTAAGGCACGAGGATCTCTTAAGCCCAAGAGTTTGAGGTTGCTGTGAGCTGTGATGCCATAGCACTCTACCCCAGGGTGACAGAGTGAGATTCTGTCTCAAAATAAATAAAGTACTCAGACAAATCTAACAGGGTATTAAATCTTTTTCAGCTGAAACAAAAATAATGCTATAAATATATTTAGACATTTTCTTCTAGAGTTTGCTACTTTTTGTTCTTCTAAGAAGCTTTAGTGGTTCAAACTTGATACCACAAAGTTTATGAGAAAGTTGTAAATTCAGCACACAAGTGGGAATAAGAAAATCCTAAACTGTATAGTTTTCTTAGGTAAGCTGAGTAAAGGAATAAGTACTTAAACATACTGAGTTTAATATTATTATTAGGGGAGTCACCTGCTGCCTTGCAAAAACTATGCCATTCAGAGCATCTTGTAGAGTTATAGCAGTAAAACTTCTAATTTTTCTACTAGTCACTATTATTTATTCTGTCATTTTAATTATAGCCATATGTGTTTTGGCTAAGTATTTGTGGTGATAATGTTGTGACTATGTATCTATACAAATAACTTCAACTAATACTAAATTATCTGTTATAATTTTATTTAGCAGCAGAATCAAATTGGATATCCACAGCCATATGGCCAGTGGGGCCAGTGGTATGGAAATGCACAGCAGATTGGCCAGTACATGCCTAATGGTTGGCAAGTACCTGCATATGGAATGTATGGCCAGGCATGGAACCAGCAGGGATTTAAGTAAGTATTGGTCTTTTTCTATTTATTTATTTCTTTTTGAGACAGAGTCTTATACTATCAGTCTTACACACTGCCACCCTGGGTAGAGTGCTGTGGAGTTACAGCTCACAGCAACTTCAAACTCCTGGGCTTAAGCAGTTCTCTTGCCTCAGCCTCCCAAGTAGCTGGGACTACAGGCACCCACCACAAAGTCTGGCTATTTTTTTGTTGCAGTGGTCATTGTTGTTTAGCTGACCCAGGCCGGGTTTAAACCCACCAGCCCCGGTGCATGTGGCCGGCACTGTAACCACTGTGCCACAGGTGCCAAGCCTGATCTTTTTGTTTATAAACCTTTAAGGCCAGGCTCCGTGGCTCATATCTGTAATCCCAGCACTCTCGGAAGGAAAGGCGAGTGAATTGCCTGAGCTCAGGAGTTCGCGACCAGTCTGAGCAAGAGTGAGACCCTGTCTCTAAAAATAGCCAGGCGTTGGGCGGCGGCTGTGGCTCAGTCGGTAGGGCGCCGGCCCCATATACTGAGGGTGGCGGGTTCAAACCCGGCCCCAGCCAAACTGCAACCAAAAAAATAGCCGGGCGTTGTGGCAGGCGCCTGTAGTCCCAGCTACTCGGGAGGCTGAGGCAAGAGAATCGCTTAAGCCCAGGAGTTGGGGCTGTGAGCTGTGTGAGGCCACGGCACTCTACCGAGGGCCATAAAGTGAGACTCTGTCTCTACAAAAAAAAAAAAAAATAGCCAGGTGTTGTGGCTGGCGCCATTAGTCCCAGCTACTCCAGGGGCTGAGGCAAGAGAATTACTTGAGCCTGAGAGTTTGAGGTTGCTGTGATCTATGATGCCACAGCATTCTACCCATGATGACAAAGTGAGACTGTCTCAAAAACAAACAAATCCTTTGAAGATGTCAAAGGAAATTTTAAGTAATTAATAGTATGGTACCTTGTAAAGCATAACCATAGCTTTTGAAGGACTTAAGAGTACTTTTTAAATTTACAGGTTTTTTGGTTGTTTTTTGAGACAGTCTCAACATGGGGCCCTCGGTAGAGTGCTGTAGCGTCACAGCTTACAGCAACCTCAAACTCCTGGGCTTAAGTGATTCTCTTGCCTCAGCCTTCCAAGTAGCTGGGACCACAGGTGCCAGCCACAATGCCCAGCTATTTTTTGTTGCAGTTGTCATTGTTTAGCTGGCCTGGGCTGAGTTTGAACCTGCCAGCCTCAGTGTTTGTGGCTGGCACCATAACCACTGTGCTACAGGCGCCAAGCCTGAATTTACAGTTTTAAATATTTTGCTTTAAAAATTAGCCTAGAAATATGTTGCCTTGAAGAGTAATCAGGATCTTATGAATTTTGGTAATGCTTGATAATGAATCACCTGATTTTTTAGAGAGAAAATAAGAGCTTAATAACTGTTAAGCTTTTTACATGACTAATGATCACTTAACCATTCTTAGAAGCACTCATTTGTTATGCTTTTTTCTTTTTCTTTTCTTTTTTTTTTTTTGAGACACAGTCTTATAATATTCCTCTCAGTAGAGTGCTGTCGAGTCACAGCTCACAACAATCTCAAACTCCTGGGCTTAAGCGATTCTCTTGCCTCAGCTTCCCAAGTAGCTGGGATCACAGGCACCAGCCACACGCTTATCTATTTTTTGTTGCAGTTATCATTGTTATTTAGCTGGCCCAGGCCAGGTTCGAACCCACCACCCTTGGTATATGTGGCTAGCACCGTAACTATGCCATGTTAATACTTTATTTATGCAAAAGAGTTCATTCATTGTTATATATGGCAAGCTTCCTTATATACCCAGAATTATGCTATTTTACTTACTGAAAAACTGGAAGTATTACTTTTCAGACTAACAAAGTATTTTGTTTTTGTAATGTTGAAAAAAGTATGAGGTTATATACCTAACAATGACTTAAATTTCTTCTTTGAGTAATATAAACTCTGGTTCTTACTGTACCAGATGATTGCGTTTCTTTCAGGTAGTGCCTTGCTTAACATATGTATAGCCAAATTGGAGATGGACAGTTTTCCTTTCTGAGCTGGGGGATGGGTTTGCCGTGTTCAGAGGGGATAAATGTTTATAGCTTAACTACACTTTCTAACGAAATTAAACTATCCAAATTAAACATGCTTGTTCTTAAGAAAAAAGACTTAGTTTTGTAAAAAGCCTTTGCTTTCCCTGCATAATAGTTACCATTTTATTTGGGTTTAAGAAAATACTTGTTGGGCGGCGCCCGCGGCTCAGTGGGCAGGACGCTGGCCCCATGTACTGAGTTTGGCGGGTTCAAACCTGGCCCCTGCCAAACTGCAACAAAAAAATAGCCAGGCGTTGTGGCAGGCGCCCTTAGTCCCAGCTACTCAAGAGGCTGAGGCAAGGGAATTGCCTAAACTCAGGAGTTGGAGATTGCTGTGAGCTGTGTGATGCCACGGCACTCTACCATGGGCGATAAAGTGAAACTCTGTCTCTATCCAAAAAAAAAGAAAGAAAATATTTGTTTCCCATTTCCTATGTATGTTTTTTTGGTGTTACTTTGTTTTAATCAGTGGACTTCCTCTCCCCTCTGCTTCTTTCACATTATTTACCAGTCAGGCTCAGTCTTCTGCACCATGGATGGGACCAAATTACGGAGTACAGCCGCCTCCAGGGCAGAATGGCAGCATGTTGCCTAATCAGCCTTCGGGGTATCGAGTGGCAGGTTATGAAACCCAGTGAAAAAGGACTCCAGAATCTAAAGCCAGTGGCTTGAGGCTACAGGGCGTGTAGTGGAGCCATTGTTTACTTAAAGATTTATCAAATCAGTCAGTGCAAATGTCAGATACAATGTATTTATTTAAAAGATTCATTTTTTAATCATGAAATTACTTATCATCCACATTGTTTAAAAAGAAACAAGATGCTGGATGTCTGCCAATTTTTGCCTTCATTACCTTTTTTGATAAAGTTTCTCAGATCCTTGTTTCAAATACAAAATGCAGGGATTGCTGCCACTTTTTAAAAATTAAGAGGCAGAAAATTGCACAATGTTGAACTTTTTTCCACTAAAGTAGTGTGCAGTTCTAGTTTGCATTCCTGATATGATTTAAAACATGTAATATAAAGATGTTAAAAAAAAAGAAAAAGAAAAACCAAAACTGTGCAGAGTCTAGAAGTTATTTGTAATCTTCAGCTTGTGCACATTTCTGTTTTAGGTTAAAAAAGTAGGCATTGTTTGAGCTGTCCCATCTCCACTGTTATCCCTTTGGAATTTTTTAATATAAATTATTAGTTTACGTTGTTTTTGTATACATTTTTTCACAGATTTGTCTTGCCTTATTAAAGTTCTGTAAAATATACTTAAATGGAAAAAAATGATGTTCAGTTAGATTGAAAACTTTTCTCAGATGGATTGATAATTGCATTCATCTTGTGTTTTATATGAGAAGGTGCCTCAAGAACTCCCTGTTGGATTTGTTTAAAAGGATTTTTATCTTCTGTGATAAATTTTGCTGTGTACCAGGAACTATGAAAACAAAAACTTGTTACTAAAGAAAATCTCTGAAATGTGATAAGTTCTTATGCCATGTTAATTTCACGTGTCAACATCTACATGTACATGTATTTTTTCATTATGTAAAACGTTTTAGCAATTTAATATTTTGCACAGTTAGCAAACTTTGTATGTCATTTCCTTCTTAAAGGCATCATGCAGAGCTGACATGAGATTTATAAGGTTTTAAGTTGTTTGCATGTGAAAATCAAATACACACTTTGGTAGTCTTCGAATAGAAAGTCATCCGCTCTTGTTTTTCAAGAATTTTGAGACGAAAAGTTGTATGTAAAGGAGTATATTAATTTGCCATTTTCTAGTTAGATTTACTCAAAAGGAGTAAATCAGTTTAATTTTAATATGTACAAATGATAGCTGTGAAACTGTAGAATATCTTTATGTCAGGCTTGAGTTACATTGTGAACTCCAAAGCTAGCCTGAAGGACCAGCCGGGCAAAGCATTTTTAAATGTTCAGAGGCCAAAAGATTAACAAAAAAACCTTAAAATCCTACCTCCTTAAACAGCCTTCAAAGAAGAGAATCCTCGGTGCAGTTATTATTTTGATTCTTTTAGTACTTGTTTTCCTGGAGTTCCCAATTTTATTATGTTTGGGTGGCTCCAAGCATTAAGAGGGTTAATCTTTGATGGCATTGTTGTAGTTTTGAAATTTCTAGTACATTTCAGAGTCTCCTAGAAGAGTTGTGGGAGGTTTTATTTTCAGTGAAAGTCACAAAACTCCTTCCTTTACTCACAGACAGGAAGGGTTCCCAGGATACATATTTGAATGGTTGGTGGTTTTCAGGACCTTTAGAGAGCTCCCAGCATTTTATTTAGAAATAAAAAAGGCCTATGAAATCTCAAATTTCCTGGCCTGTATCTTCCAGGTAGGGGCAAATGACTCTAGCTAGTCTCTAAGCCGATACCCTGTAATCAGAGCCCAGGAAAAATAGCTCATAAGTATATGATTCTCTGGAGCTCAATTCTATGCAGTTGTACTGATATTCCATTAAGTCACTGTGTATTTTTAAGTGTTGATACATGAAAAATTGCTTTATAAAAGATGAGTAAATTTTTTAAAATACTTGGAAATTTAATTTCCTTGTTAACTTCTATAGACCAGGGCATGGAACCAAAAGCAGCTTAAATGAAATACTGAAAAAAAAAAAAATATCAGGAAGTTATTTTTAGATTCTTCTGGCTATGTTCCTACTTTAGGACCCTCCTTTTTCTCTTATTAAAAAATATTTTATTTCCTATACATCTCATGGACTGCAGGGTAAATTATTTGGGCATAAATAATTTAATCCAAACAAAAGTATAGTTTTTCTTTAATTTTGACTAAAGTAATAACAGTTTTTATTAGCCAACATGGTTTCTTATTACACAAGTCTTAAAATGTTCATTGACTACTACTTTTTGAGAAGAAAGTGGTGTCAGTACTCATGGTGAAAATGTTACTACTGAACAAACTCACATTTCAGGAATATGCTAACTCTGGTTTAAATCTTACACTGAGTGTTAAATCATTGAAGGAATTTTCAGTCTAAAATTCATACTGGTAGAAGAATCAGGTAAGGAAATTAAAGTTTTTTAAATGGTTTCATTCACTATAATATACATTTAGATTTTACTTTCTGGTACTGTAAAGAAACTGAAGTGATTCACACATAATGGGTCATGAATTCAGTATTCTTTACCCTGACTGTTTGGATATTAAAATTCCTTTATGTTTTCTATAACTTGTGGGATCTTCTTGCAGTGATTGTTGTGTGTGAGATTTTCCTTTTTGGTCTAGCTGTATTGTTATATTAACTCAGATATTTTTTAATGTTTAAAAATCTTAGTCCAGAAACAGTGGTTTGTATCAGATTACTGTTTAATAATACCAAGAAGTGGCATTCATTCTGCAGATTTTTTTTTTTTTTTTTTTTTAATTTGGCCAGGGCTGGGTTTGAACCCGCCACCTCTGGCATGTGGGACCGGCGCCCTACCCGCTGAGCCACAGGCGCCGCCCTCATTCTGCAGATTTAACTAATTATGAAAACAGGGTCTCATTCCTTATTCATATGATATCCCTGTAGAAAATGAGATTCCCATTCTAGTTCGTGTTCTCCTGTTTTGTCCCTGTGATTGCTCAACTTTCTTTTTACGTGTTTTATAGTTCTTTTCCTTTTGAAAAGGCAGTTCGTCAGGACTAGATTGCATTTACAAAGGGAATTCAGTTTAGTAAGTATGAAACTAAGTATAAACTAGGGTTTCCTGAGGGTGTTCCTGAGCTTACAGTTGAATTAGAAAAACAGAATGTGTTTATAGGAAATAAAAAAGCAAATTTTTCAAACGAGAGTGATGATTTCTAATAACAATCATTTCTTCATAGGGGATATTACATTATTCCAATCACTGTATTTTGACTGTTTAGAAGTTGAAGAGCATATCTCCAGAATGATGAATTATAATTTAAGAGCCTTGGTAAAACGTATGAATGTGTCTTGGTTGAATAGGATTTTCTCCCTTCATTTAGTGACCTTAAGTCATATGAGTATATAGTGAGGATTAACCAATGTGAAACCTGGAGGCGTCATGGTAACATATCTTGGGTGTCATTCAGTTATTAGAAACTACTTCTGTTTTATCCAAATAATTGTTAGTAGCACTGGCTTCAGAGATGAGATTTTTGCCAAAACTGATAAGTAAATACACTATGGATTCTAAATTTGGAGGCTGAGGTTATTGTGTTAGTAATTCAATTAATAAAGGAAAAAGTGAACTTTTTTTTTTTTGTAGAGACAGAGTCTCACTTTATGGCCCTCGGTAGAGTGCCGTGGCCTCACACAGCTCACAGCAACTTCCAACTCCTGGGCTTAAGTGATTCTCCTGCCTCAGCCTCCCAAGTAGCTGGGACTACAGGCGCCCGCCACAACGCCCAGCTATTTTTTGGTTGCAGTTTGGCCGGGGCCGGGTTTGAACCCATCACCCTCGGTATATGGGGCCAGCGCCTTACCGATTGAGCCACAGGCGCCGCCCCTAAAAGTGAACTTCTTTACTAGGCTGTGGTATACAGAACATAGGGATTAAGCACAATGTTGTATAATGGATAAATGAAATTCCTAACTTACTTTATTTATTTATTTTTTTTGAGATAGAGTCTCACTTTGTCGCCCTTGGTAGAGTGCCGTGATGTCAGAGCTCACAGCAACCTGAAACTCCAGGGCTTAAGCGATTCCCTTGCCTCAGCCTCCAGAGTAGCTGGGACTCCAGGTGCCCACCACAATGCCCAGCTATTCTTAGAGATGAAGTCTTGCTGTGGCTCAGGCTGGTCTGGAACCTGTGAGCTCAGGCAATCTACCTGCCTCGGCCTCCCAAGTGCTGGGATTATAGGCATGAGCCACCTCACCTGGCCCTTAAAATCCCTAACTCTTTATCCTTGTTCATCTCTAGAATACCAACAGACGTCTATTGGGTGAGATGTTGGAGGGTCCTTCTGTGGAAAAATCAAATGACTCCTGTGAGAAATGACATTCGAGGGTCACCACTAAAAAAACTACTGGCCATTAGTCCCTCTCATTGAAGTGTCCCAGTCAGTAAGTCCTGCCTATGTATCCAAGTCTTCTAAACAGGTTTTGGGTGCTTTACTTTTGTTGTTGTTGTTGTTGTTGAGACAGTCTTACTATGTCGCCCTTGGTAGAGTGCCGTGGTGTTATAGCTCACAGCAACCTCCAACTCTTGGGCTTAAGTGATTCTCTTGCCTCAACCTCCCAAGTGGCTGGGAGGCACCCACCACAATGCCTATTTTTTTTTTCTTTTTTTGGTTGTAGTCATTGTTTGGCAGGCCCGGGCTGCATTCAAACCCTCTACCTCCTGTGTGTGTGGCTGGCACCCTGGCTGCTGAGCTATAGTCACCGAGCCTGCGTGCTTTACTTCTAAATAGGTACAGCCAAATAGTACTAGAAATTTGACTGTGAAAGTGAACTAAACAAAAAGGTACTTTCAGGGCGGCACCTGTGGTTCAGTTGGTGGGGTGCCAGCCCCATATACCGAGGGTAGTGGGTTCAAACCCGGCCCCAGCCGAACTACAACAAAAAAATAGCCGGGCGTTGTGGTGGGCACCTGTAGTCCCAGCTACTCGGGAAGCTGAGGCAGGAGAATAGCCTAAGCCCAGGAGTTGGAGGTTGCTGTGAGCTGTGTGACGCCACAGCACTCTACCAAGGGCGATAAAGTGAGACTCTGTCTCTACAAAAAAAACTACTCTCAAAAATCAGAAAATTTCCAAAATCTAATGTCCAAAAACTAATTTAAAAAAAAGATGCTGTATTCAAGAAATTAGAAGTCCCAGCCTGAGCAAAAGCGAGACCCTGTCTCTACTAAAAAAAGAACTGGGCTTGGCACCCATAGTATAGTAGTTATGGCACCAGCCACATACACCAAGGGTGGTCGGTTCAAACCCGGCCCGGGCCAGCTAAACAACAATGACAACTGCAACAACAACAAAAAAAAGTAGCCGGGTGTTGTGGCAGGCACCTGTAGTCCTACCTGCTTGGGAAGCTGAGGCAAGCGAATTGCTTAAGCCCAAGAGTTTGGGATTGCTGTAAGCTGTGACGCCACGGCACTCTACCAAGGTTGACATAGTGAAACTCTGTCTCAAAGTGTGGCACTTGTGGCTCAAAGGAGTAGGGCCTCATATACCGGACGTGGTTGGTTCAAACCCAGCCCTGGCCGAAAACTGCAAAAAAAAATAGAGGTGGTGCCTGTGGCTCAGTGAGTAGGGTGCCAGCCCCATATACCGAGGGTGGCAGTTTCAAACCCAGCCCCTGCCGAACTGCAACCAAAAAATAGCCGGGCGTTGTGGCAGGCGCCTGTAGTCCCAGCTGCTTGGGAGGCTAAGGCAGGAGAATCACGGAAGCCCAAGAGCTGGAGGTTGCTGTGAGTCCTGTGACATCATGGCACTCTACCGAGGGCAGTAAAGTGAAACTCTGTCTCTACAAAAAAAAAAAAAAGAAAGAAAAAATAGAAAAACTGAGGCAAGAGGATTGCTTCAGCCCAAGATTTGAGGTTGCTATGTGCTATGATGCTACAGCATTCTACCCAGGGCAACAGCTTAAGACTGTCTCAAAAAAAGAAAGAAAAAAAGAAATCAGAAGCCAAAGTTGGTGGCTTATGCATGTAATCTCAGTATTTTGGGAAGCTGAGGCAGAAGCATCACTTGAGCCTGGAAGTTCAGGGTTACAGTGAGCTGTGATTGTGCCATTGCACTCCAGCATGGGCAGCACAGCAAGACCTTGTCTCAAAACAACAACAAAACCCCCAAAACATGAAACTAGAGAAAGACACTAGTAAAATACCAGAACACAAAATTGAAAATGTAAACAAATTCAGTGAGAAAGTTAAAAAATAAGGAAATTTTTTTGTTTGTTTTTTTGAGACAGAGTTTCACTACGTTGCCCTTGGTAGAGTGCCATAGTGTCACAGCTCACAGCAATCTCAAACTCTTGGGCTTAAATGATTCTCTTGCCTCAGCCTTCTGAATAGTTGGGGACTGTAGGCACTCAACACAACACCCAGCTATTTTTTTGTTGCAGTTATGGAAGGTTAGCAGGCCAAGGCTAGGTTCGAACCCGCCAGCTTTGGTATATGTGGTCAGCGCCCTACTCATTGAGCTATGGGCGCAGAGCCAGGAAATGTTTTAGAACAGAAATCAAAGGTGGAGGGAGAAAAATAAAGTTGGATGAATACAGCCAGGCATGGTGTCTCATGTCTGTAATCCTAGCACTCTTGAGAGTCTGAGGCCGGTGGATTATGTGAGCTCTGAAGTTTGAGACCAGCCTGAGCAAACGTGAGACTTCATCTCTACTAAAAACAACAAAAAAAGTTGGGCCAGGTACTCCTGGTGGCTCACTCCTGTAATCCCAGCTACTCAGGAGGCTGAGGCAAGAGAATTGCTTAAGCCCAGGAGACTGAGGTTGCTGTGAGCTATGACACCATGGTACTCTACTGGGGGCATAAAGTGAGACTCTGTCTCAAAAAAAAAGAAAACAAAAGAAAATCACTGATTTATAAAATGAAAATAGTAGGCCTGGCACAGTGTCCCATTCCTATAATCCTGTCACTTTGGGAGGCTGAGGCAGGAGGACCGCTTGAAGCTAGGAGTTTAAGACCAGCCTGGGCAAGAGCAAGACCTTATCTCCACAAAAAAAATTTTTTTAACTAGCTCAGTGTGTTGGTACATGCAGGCTGAGGCAAGAAGATTGCTCAAGCCCAAGAGTTTGAAGAAAAGTAAAATGGAAATAGTGTTATATCATGTAAAGGATCAAAATAGCACATTTTAAAAAAACACTCTTAACAGTAAAATTCAAAATGTTAACTATCCATAAATTCTCAAGGGCGTTTATAAACAAAAATTCTGTGTGTGTGTCTTACATTATGTAGGTCTGTTTTTAAGTAAGTCAGTTTCTCTTCTTGCATTTAATGACTTACAATGTTTTACAAAAAGCAGTACTCAGCCGGGTTCCGTGATGCACACTGAACATCTCTAGAGGCTGGAGCGGGAGGATCTCCTTAAGCCCAGGACTTTGAGACCAGCCTAAGCAACATATCTAGACCCTGTCTCAACAATAAAGATTCTATGCTAATCGGGTGTCCATACTTAAATTCAGCTTCAGTATGGTTTGAAAGCAGCTTGGGCATCCAGACCCCGTGACTGTTAAAAAAAATTAGCCAGACATAGTGGCACAGCTGCTTGGGAGGCTGAGGCAGGAGGATCACCTGAGCCCAGTTTGAGGTTGCAGTAAGCATGTGATCATGCCACTGTATTCTAGTCTAGTGTAAGACCCTGACTAAAAAAAGTAATGTTCTTAGGCTTTTTGCCTTGCCCTGAGGGATCCGCTTTATCTTAAGCATTCCTTCCCTGTGGTAGATAAGCCCCAGCGTGTGGGGAATAATTAATGCAGGGATCTACCATCTAATCTGCAGCCCCCAAAACAGGCTGCTTCTGTTATTAAACCCTAATTCTTTTTTCCTCTCAACTAACTCAGCCTTTGGGGGTGGGTTTTGCAAAGACTAGGTTCATAGAGGAACAGACTGGTCTTATAGTAGATCAAAAGATGAAAATGCAGGGGCCGGTCAAGGTGGCTCATTCCAGTAATCCCAACCTTCTGGGAGGCTGAGGCAGGTGGATTGCCTGAGTTCACAGGTTCGAATCCAGTCCAAACAAGAGCAAGACCCCATCTCTGAAAATAGCTGGGTGTTGTGGCAGGCTCTTGTAGTCCCAGCTAGTTGGGAGGCAGAGGCAAGAGGATCACTTGAGCCCAGGAGATTGAGATTACTGTGAGCTATGAAGCCACAGCCCTCTACCAAGAGCAATAAAGTTGAGACTCTTGTCAAAAAAAAAAAGAAAATGCAAAAATAACTAAATGGCATATAAACTTTGTATAACAGATGAAGCTTCTAGTAGTGATGACAGCAGCTCAAAGGAACGGAGCTGTTTGTTTAAGTCAGAGTCTTATTTTTTAAGAAGAAGGGCTGGGCGCAGTCCCTAGCAGTCTGGGAGGCTGAGGTGGGTGGATTGCTTGAGCTCATGAGTTCAAGAATAGCCTGAAGGCTTGGCACCGGTAGCACAGTGGTTATAGCGCCAGCCACATACACCGAGGCTGGTGGGTTTGAACCCAGCCCAGGCCTGCTAAACAGCAACAACCACAACAAAAAAACAGCCAGGTGTTGTGGCAGGCGCCTGTAGTCCCAGCTACTTGGGAGGCTGAGGCAAGAGAATTGCTTAAGCCCAAGAGTTTGGAGTTGGTGTAAGCTGTGATGCCACAACACTCTACTGAGGGCGACATAGTGAAACTGTCTCAAAAAATATTTTTTTAAATAATAAGTAAACAAACAATACCAGCCTGAGCACAAGCCAGACCCTGTCTCTAAAAATAGCCGGGTGTTATGGCAAGCCCCTGTAGTCCCAGCTACTTGGGGAGCTGAGACAAGAGAATTGCTGAGCCCAAGAGTGTGAGGTTGCTGTGAGCTATGACACCATGGTGCTCTTCCCAGGGTGACAAAGTGAAACTCTGTCTCAAAAAAAATAAAAATAAAAAGAATATTGGGAACAATGTACTAATAACTGGAAAACTTAGATAAAATGGATGATTTCCGGGGGAGGTGGGAGTTAAAAATTGTCTCAAGAAATAGAAGACTCTATAATCATATAGAATTCAAAGTAGTAATTACAAATCTGGCCCACCAAAAAACTCCCCCAAACATCCCCATGTCTCCAACAGCAGGTACAAATAGCTTTTGAGGTAACCAAAACACTCCACCATCCATCCATCCATATAAACTTCCTGGGAACAGAATAGGAGAGAATAATGTTAAGTTGATTTTTTCAGTACTTTTGAGTACTGAAAGTCTTGCAAGCAAAACCAGACAAAGAACATTAGGAGACAGGGGAAAATGACAAGTTGGCTTTACTGATATGATAACATGATGTCAGGCATCTGTTGGGAGTTTAATTTACAGAAATTTGAGCATCTCAGACAAATTGGTAGACTTTTCATTGTAAGAGGATTTTATTTCCCTAGGCTGTCAAACTCAAGCCATATGACTTGCTTTGGCAAAAAAAAAAGTAAACGAAAATGACTTGCTGTATTTGTGGGCGGAGGCTGTAAAAGCGAGTGTATCTGCCGTGGCTGCCAGCAGTGTACCAGATATCGGGCATTCTGCCTACCTGAGTCTGGGGTAAGGAAGGTAATAATGAACAGATCCCCAGCTGAGCTAAGGTTGTTGGCCCTAAACAATGACAGGTGTTTTAAGACACAAAGATTTGGGGGTCGTCTCACTTCCAGGGCCTAGTAATGTCTTGACTACTATAGTCATGCAGTGGAATCCAATACTTTGTCATCATTAACCAGAGTGAGATTCAGTTATGTGTACTAACTTGGAAATATGGCAAGGGTACATTTTATTTATTTATTTGAGACAGTCTCAAGTTGTTGCCCTGGGTAGAATGCTGTGGCATCATAGCTCACAGCAACCTACAACTCTTGGGCTCAAGTGATCCTCTTGCCTCAGTTTTTCTTTTTAGTAAAGACGGGGTCTCGCTTTTGCTCAGGCTGGTCTTGAACTCAAGCTATCTACTCACCTCAGCCTCCCAGAGTGGTAGGATTACAGATGTGAGCCACTGTGCCGGGCTGACAATGGTACAGTTTCTTAAGTGAAAAAGGCAAGTTGCAGGAAAAAATAGGTAGCATTTATTTATCTTTGAAAGTAACAAGGTTTGAATACAGTAAGTTGGAACTTAGACATCTTTCTTCTACTCAAATATAAGTAGAGTAAAAGCTGACCTCATGCAAATCGGAAAACCCTAGAAACAGTCTCCTAAGGCTAGGAAGAAGTGAAGGTTATACACTCTTTCCAAATTAGTATATTCTGAGATAATTAGAAAAACTGTAAAAACAAGAGAATTCTCTAAAGTAGCTGGGTAAAAAAATATTAACATGCTGAAAATTAATATACCATAAATTATTTATACATGTTTTTGAATTTCTATACTTTTTGATTTCTTTTCTTTTTTTTTTTTCTTTTTTTTTTTTTTTGCAGTTTTTGGCCAGGGCTGGGCTTGAACCCGCCACCTCCGGCATATGGGGCCAGCGCCCTACTCCTTTGAGCCACAGGTGCCGCCCTACTTTTTGATTTCTTACCTAATTTCTTCATAGTTGAAATTTTGTTTTTGTTTCACAGAAATTCTGGATGTTATGCGGCTTAAAAGAGATAAACACGTAAAGCAACTAGCACATAGTATGCAGCATTGCTAGTTCTTGGTAAAAAGTCACTATATTTCTTAGATCCTAGTTTGTCATATACCTGGAACTTTTAGAATATCACTTTTTCCGTTTCCTTTCCTTATGTAATAATTACACCATTATAATATGTATTATCTTGATGCCAGGGAGGCTCATTGTGAATTAGTTTGACTAAAGGCATCACAACAAAAATCTACCTCAAGGCTCAAATAATGTTCAAACAACTGACAAAGAGGCAAACCATAACTTGAAAAGTCTTCACAATTTTTTTTGTTTTTTGACACAGAGTCCCGCTTTGTCACCCTCAGTAGAGTGCTATGGTGTCACAGCTCACAGCAACCTCAAACTCTTTGGCTTAAGCGATTCTCTTGCGTCCCAAGTAGCTGGGACTGCAGGCGCCCATCACAAACACTGGCTATTCTTTTTTTTTTTTTTAAGAGACAAAGTCTCACTTTGTCACCCTGGGTAGAGTGCTGTGACATCACAGCTCATAGCAGCCTCCAGCTTTTGGGCTTAGGCGATTCTCTTGCCTCAGTCTCCCGAGCAGCCGGGACTACAGGCGTCCGTCACAGCACCTGACTATTTTTGTTGTTGTTGTTGTTGCAGTTTGGCTGAGGCCGGGTTTGATCCTGCCACCCTTGGTATATGGAACCGGCGCCCTACTCACTGAGCCACAAGCCCGCCCAAAGGGCTATTTTTTTGTTGTAGTTGTCCTTGTTTAGCAGGCCTGGGCTGGGTTTGAACCCACCAGCCCCACTGTATGTGGCTGGCTCCCTAACTACTTAGCTACAGGTGCTGAGCCCAGTTTTTACAATTCGGAGAATTCTATTTATGAGAAGAGGGCTCAGAAAGGATTTCTGTGATGGCAACACTTTGTTTGTTTTGAGACAGTGTCTTACTTTGTTGCCCACAGTGGAGTGTAGTGGCATCATAGCTCACGGCAACCTCAAGCTCTTCGGCTCAAGCAATTCTCTTGCCTCAGCCTCCCAAGTAGCTGGGACTACAGGTGCCGGCCACAACCCCCAGCTATTTTTTGGTCCGCACTGGATTCGGACCTGCCAGGTCCGGTGTATGTGTTTGGTGTCCTAGCTGCCTGAACTACAGGTGCTGAGCTAGAACCACTGCTTTAAATGATCACTTGGCACCAACATGAGCATAAGCACAAGGAGACACAGAAAACCCACAGTATTGGCTTGGTGCCGGCCACATGCACGGGGGCTGGCGGGTTTGATGTTTAGCTAGCCAGGGCCAGCTAAACAAGGACAACTGCAACAAAAAATAGCCAGGCGATGTGGCGGGTGCCTGTGGTCCAGCTGCTTGGAAGGCTGAGGCAAGAGAATTGCTTATGCCCAAGGGTTTGCGGTTGCTGTGAGCTGTGACTCCACAGCATTCTACGAGGGTGACATAGTGAGACTCTGTCTCAAAAAAAAAACAAAAAACGAAAACCCACAGAATTGTTAGGTGATCATTCAAAAAAAAGATCATTCAGAAGATCCAGGAAGTACTGATGATCATTTAAAAAAAATTTATAATTGAGGGCGGCGCCTGTGGCTCAGTGAGTAGGACACCGGCTCCATATACCGAGGGTAGCGGGTTCAAACCCAGCCCCAGCCAAAACTGCAAACAAAAAATAGCCAGATGTTGTGGCGGGCACCTGTAGTCCCAGCTACTCGGGAGGCTGAGGCAAGAGAATCGCATAAGCCCAAGAGCTGGAAGTTGGTGTGAGCCTTGTGAAGCCATGGCACTCTACCGATGGTAGTAAAGTGAGACTCTGTCTCTACAAAAAAAAAAAAAAAATTGTAATTGAAATTGGAAGAAAACTGAAACATCTTCTGATGCATAAAAAGATCTCAAAAAAAAAAGAAAACTAAAACATCTTCTGAAAAAATTGTGTCCTTCTTTCTTTAATAAACAGTATTACAAATCTTAGTCCTTAAAAGGATCATTGAAGACTAAGGTTTTTCAATGGGAAAGCAATCTGCTCACAGGGCCATTACTCCTAAGTAGCTGAACTAGGGCCAGAGGTGCAGAAAATCTCATTCCAGGGGCTTTCAACATACAGGCCTCACCCTGAAATACAACCAGTCCCCGAGTTACAAACATCTGACTTACGTTCTACTTGCACTTATATGAATGGAATTTATTATAGGTAATAGGTAAATAATCTGTACCTGTTCCAACTTAAGTACAGATTCAATTTAAGAACAAACCTTTAGAACGTATCTTGTTGGTAATCGGGGGAATGTCTGTACACTGCATTGGAGCTACCTTCATGAACGAAGAAAATCTAGATTTACACTGTATGATTCCAAGGACTGTAACTAGATATAGAAGAAGTCAATTCCAGGGGCGGCACCTGTGGCTCAGTGGGTAGGGTGCCCACCCCATATACCAAGGGTTGGTGGTTCGAACCCTGCCGGCCCAACTGCAACAATACAAAAAAATAGCTGGGCGTTGTGGCAGGTGCCTGTAGTCCCAGCTACTCAGGAGGCTGAAGCAAGAGAATTGCTTAAGCCCAAGAGTTGGAGGTTGCTGTGAGCTGTGACGGTACAGCACTCTACTGAGGACGATAAAGTGAGACTCTGTCTCTTTAAAAAAAAAAAACAAAACTCAATTCCAGCTCAGCATATGAAGGAAGATGTTCAAGTATTATGTCAAAGCTCAGTTTCACGTTATAAACACACATGATAGAAAGCAACAGTAAAAAGTTCGGTGGGCAAGGCTTCCAAACAAATGATAAATTCGCTGCCAGTATCTGCTAATGTAGACAATCTTAAGCAATTTTTGCATCAGTTACCAATGGGACTCTACTCAGAAACAGAATTCTCTCCAGCACGAAGTAGTCATAATCAGCCTTGGAGCTGTGCGGGTGCCTTTCGTATCAGCAGGGTCGGCCCAGCCCGAGAACGCTAGTCCCAAAGAACAGGTCATCACAAGTTCTGCCACCGCATCCCCCTACAAGCGCAGCGGTCTCCAGGAGGAAACTACAACTCCCATCCGACAACGCGAGCACAAATAGGCGGGCGCTAGTCGCGCGTGGGCGGCTCTGACCAATAACGACTGTCGTTACAGAGAACAGTTTGGCCGTGTTTGTAAAAGGCCGCGCCAGGCGAAGAGAGAAGAGGTGAGGGCGGTCATCTGCTAGGGGTCCTGGGGCTCGCGGGGGGGCGCAGGGCAGGTAAGGGGATCGTGCTGAGAAAGGACCATGTGGTGGTGGGATAGGGTTGTAGAGCTGGGGAATCCGGCAGAGGGCGTGTCTGAGGAGTAGAGTGCCAGCGAGGTGATGCTTCTACTAGGCCTACCTGGGACCGGAAGTGAGCGTTCGCGCGGGGAGGATGCCGGGAAGCAGGCCCGGAAGCGGTTGGGAAGTGCGCTCCCTGAGGCCGGAGGCCGGACACCTGTCCGTTGGGGCTAGTCTGCGTTTCCGCTCTGTTCAGAGGCAATGCTGGGCTAATGTGCTGGCCCCTGCCACTCGCTTGTGGTTTGACAGGGTATGCGGCAGATTCTAAACTCACGTTAGATACCTGCTGGCAGTGACACTTTCGTGAAATCCGAGCCATAGTTTTTTTTTTTTTTTTGTAGAGACAGAGTCTCACTTTATGGCCCTCCGTAGAGTGCCGTGGCCTCACCCAGCTCACAGCAACCTCCAACTCCTGGGCCCAAGTGATTCTCTTGCCTCAGCCTCCCAAGTAGCTGGGACTACAGGCGCCCGCCACAACGCCCGGCTATTTTTTGGTTGCAGTTTGGCCGGGGCTGGGTTTGAACCCGCCACCTTTGGTATATGGGGCCGGCGCCCTACCGACTGAGCTACAGGCGCCGCCCGCCATAGTTTTTTTTAAGATGTATAAGATAGTATGTTTCACAAGACCTTGTGAGCAATGCATGAGTAAATGCATAGAAATAGCGTAACACGGCGTGTACTTACCTAATTTTATGTTTTAGTCCTTATGATCATTCGTTCTCTTCATCCGGCCGTGCTTCACAAGCATTAAACAGCATCCACTAAACTGTATAGATCTACAGCCAAATAGTACCTGGAGGAAACCCACCATTTCAGGGAGCTTTCTTTTTTTTTTTTTCTTTTTGAGACAGAGCCTCAAGCTGTCGCCCTGGGTAGAGTCCCTGGCATCACAGCTCACAGCAACCTCCAACTCCTGGGCTCAAGCGATTCTCTTGCCTCAGCCTCCCAAGTAGCTGGGACTACAGGCGCCCACCACAACGCCCAGCTATTTTTTGGTTGCAGCCGTCATTGTTGTTTGGCAGGCCCGAGCTGGATTCGAACCCGCCAGCTCAGGTGTGGCTGGCGCCTTAGCCTCTTGAGCCACAGGCGCCGAACCCAGGGAGCTTTCTTGGATTAACTCTTCCACTACCAGTCCTTTTGCACTCTTACGTTGAGGAGGCTGATTTGTAAGCCTGCCAAGAAGAGACAATCCACAGGAGACCTTTCTGGTTTCAAAACCAGTTTCTTTACAAGTTGTGTTGTTTTCTTGTTTGTTTCTTTTTATTTTTTTTATTTTTTTGTTTGTTTTGTTCAGCAGGCCTGGGGCCAGGAACCCACCACTCCCTGGTGTATGGGGCCAGTGCTCTAACCACTGAGCTACCAGCTGATTGTATTTGCTTTCAATATAGAAACTCTAACAAGTGATACCAGTACATATTTTAAAATTCAACTAATGCAAACAGTGAAATGTAAGTCTCCCACCCCATATTTTCCAAGTCTCAAGTCATTTCTTCAGAGAGAATAGACATACTCTATGTATATATATCTCCTGATGGTCTTTTTGTTTTTTTAAATCAAGAGTAGCTTATTACACACAAAATACTCTGCCTTCTTTCACTGTGGAGTACATTTTTATACTTGTCCTTATCAAGAAGTGTAGATTTGCCTGATTCTTTTTCGCTTCATAGTATCTTCTGTGTTTATACCATAGTTTGGTTAGTTCTCTTAGACTGTTTCTGTTCATGTGCAATTACAGACAACTTTTCAGTGACTATCCCTGTATATTTTGTGAGACTATAATGTGAGACTATAATTAATGAAATCTTAGAAGTAGAAGTCACGGTATGTGTTTTTACATTTATTTACATCCCTTCAAAGACTGTTGCAACTTACACTCTCACCAACAATGTAAGAGCCCGTTCCTCACAAACACGGTGATAACATTCATCTTTTTTTGTCCCTTTACCAAAGTATTATCTTGTTTTAATTTGCCTTTCATTTATAATGCTGAGTATCTTTTCACACATTTACAAAGTATTTTATTTTCTTTTTTTCTTTTAGAGTCAGAGTCTCACTTTATCGCCCCTGGTAAAGTGCCATGGCATCATAGCTCACAACAACCTCTAACTCCTGGGCTTAGGCGATTCCCTTGCCTCAGCCTCCCCAGTAGCTGGGACTACAGGCACCCGCCACAATGCTCGGCTATTTTTTTGTTGCAGTTTAGTCGGGGCCAGGTTTGAACCTGCCACCCTCAGTATATGGAGCTGGCGCCCTGCCCAATTAGCCACAGGCACCGCCCCTTTCACATTTAAATGAGAATTCTTTTTTTTTTTTTTGTAGAGACAGAGTCTCACTTTATGGCCCTCGGTAGAGTGCCGTGGCCTCACACAGCTCACAGCAACCTCCAACTCCTGGGCTTAAGTGATTCTCTTGCCTCAGCCTCCCGAGCAGCTGGGACTACAGGGGCCCGCCACAACGCCCGGCTATTTTTTTGTTGCAATTTGGCCAGGGCTGGGTTTGAACCCGCCACCCTCGGCATATGGGGCTGGCGCCCTACCGACTGAGCCACAGGCGCCGCCCTAAATCAGAATTCTTTTTTTTTTTTTTTCATAGCTGTCTTTTCATGTCCTTTGCACATTTTTCTGGTGGATTTGTTTTTCTCATAGATTTGTAGAAACTCTTAGGAAATTAGCTTTCTGGATTTCAAAAATTTTTGTTCTTTTTTGTCACATATTAATTGAAATATAATTTACATGACATAAATCCCACCCTTTTATTTATTTATTTATTTATTTATTTAGAGACAGAGCCTAAAGCTGTCGCATTCGGTCAAGTGTGATGGCATCACAGCTCACAGCAACCTCCAACTCCTGGGCTTAAGTGATTGTCTTGCCTCAGCCTCCCAAGTAGCTGGGACTACAAGTACCCACTACAATGTCTGGCTATTTTTTTTTTAGTTGTAGTTGTCATTGTTGTCCCGCAGGCCCAGTCTGGATTCAAATCTGCTAGCTCTGGTATATATGGCTGGTGCCCTAGCTGCTTGAGCTACAGGCGCCCAGCCAATCCCACCCTTTTAAAATGTTACAATTTATTTATTTATTTTTTTTTTTTTTATTTATTTTTTTTTTTGTAGAGACAGAGTCTCACTTTATGGCCCTCGGTAGAGTGCCATGATGGCCTCACACGACTCACAGCAACCTCCAACTCCTGGGCTTAAGTGATTCTCTTGCCTCAGCCTCCCGAGTAGCTGGGACTACAGGCGCCCACCACAACGCCCGGCTATTTTTTGATTGCAGTTTGGCCGGGGCCGCGTTTGAACCCGCCACCCTCGGTATATGGGGCTGGTGCCTTACCGACTGAGCCACAGGCGCCGCCCTAAAATGTTACAATTTAGTGGTTTTGGTATATTCTTGTTCAACTTTTCATCACCCCAAAAAGAAACCTCACCCCCGTTAGCAGTTACTCTGCTTCTTTCCCCTGGCATCCATTAAATCTGCTTTCTGTTTATATGCATTTGTTAATTCTGGATATTTATTTAGATGGAATCATATAATATATAGCCTTTTATGTCTGGCTTCTTTCATAATTCAAGTGGCTAAATAAGCATGTGAAATATTGCTCAGCAGTACAATATTGAATATTATTGCTCAGCAGTGTTCTAGTGAATATTATTCACTAGAAAAATGTAAATAAACCAACATGAGACACTGTATTATATCACTGTCATCAAATGGTTATTATCAAGAAGACAGTAACAGGTTTTGTCCAGGAAGTGGAGAACTAGGAACCCTCTTGTGTTGCCGGTAGGAATATAAAATGGTATAGTCACTTTGGAAAACAGTTTGGGAGTTTCTTAAAAAGTTTTATGTATATTTAAATGTATAGTCTAACAATTCCACTTCTAGGTGTCTGCTTATGAGAAATGAAAAAAATGTGCTCATGCAAAGCTTTGCGTGTTAATGTTCTCAGCAGGGCTGTTCATAATAGCCAGAGGTTGGAAACAATCCAAAAATCTGTGGGCTAGTGAGTGGAGAAACAAAATGTGATGTATCCACACAATAGAAAATGACTCAGCAATAAAAGGAATGAGTACAGATACATGCTGCAAAGTGGATGAACCTGTAAGACATTATGCTGAGTGAAAAATAAAAAACAGACACAAAAGGCCTCACATTTATATGAGTGTCCAGAAAAGATAAATTTGTAGAGACAGAAAGCAGATTAGTGACTGGGTGGGGGTGTGAATGATGATTGACTATAGAGGCCAAAAGGGATCTTTTTAAGATGATGGAAGTGTTTTCAAACTAGATGGTAGCGGTATATGCTGGACTTTATAAACTAAATATCATTGAATTGTACACTTAAAATGGGTGAATATTTTGACATGTAAAATATATCTCAATAAAGCTACTTTTTAAAAAACACTTATGGTACCATTTCTACAAAACATTTAAAAACTTAGCCATGTGTGGTGATATATACCTGTAGCCCCTGCTACTCCAGAGGCTAAGGCAGGAGGATTGCTTGAGCTCAGGAGTTCAAAGTTACAGTGAACTGGGATAGTACTACTGCACTCTAGCCTGGGTGAGAGTGAGACTCTGTCTCTAAAAATATATAGAAACTAAAAATAAAAATTATAGGCTCAGCGCCTGTAGCTCAACAGCTAAGGCGCCAGCCACATAAACCGGATCTGGCAGGTTTGAATCCAGCCCAGGCCTGCCAAACAACAATGATAGCTACAACCAAAAAATAGCTGGGTATTGTGGTAGGGGCCTATAGTTCCAGCTGCTTGGGAGGCTGAGGTAGGAGAATCACTTAAGGCCAGGAGTTGGAGGTTGCTGTGAGCTGTGATGCCAGGGCACTCTACCCAGGGCGACAGCTTGAGGTTCTGTCTCAAAAGATAAAAATTATAAGGGCCGGGAGTGGTGGCTCACATTCTGTTATCCAGGCACTCTGGGAGGCTGTGATGGGTGTATTGCCTGAACTCATGAGTTCAAGACCAGCCTGAGCAAAAACCAGACCCCGCCTCTAAAAATAGCCAGGCATTGTGGCAGTGCCTGTATTCGCAGCTACTGAGGAGGCTGAGGCAAGAGAATTGCTTGAGCCCTGTTGAGTTTAAGGTTGCTGTGAGCTGTGCCGTCACGGCACTCTACCAAGGACAACAAAGTGAGACTCTATTTCAAATAAATAAAATCTACCCTTCCCCTTTGTTTTTTGTTCTAATTTTTTTTTTTTTTTTTTTTTGCAGTTTTTGGCAGGGCCGGGTTTGACTCCACTACCTCCAGTATATGGGGCTGGCACCTTACTCCTTTGAGCCACAGGCGCTGCCCCTGTTCTAATATTTTAACACTCACTTCTTTTATGCTTGAATGTTTTCTCTGTCTGGAATATTTAGATATAGGAAATGAGACAAGATGGATAAGATATATGTGGTGATAATCTTTGCCCTGACATTTTCCCTTTGTTTTATATAATTTTAAGATCTTTTTTTTTTTTTGTAGAGACAGAGTCTCACTGTACCGCCCTCGGGTAGAGTGCCGTGGCGTCACACGGCTCACAGCAACCTCTAACTCTTGGGCTTACGCGATTCTCTTGCCTCAGCCTCCCGAGCAGCTGGGACTACAGGCGCCGGCCACAACGCCCAGCTATTTTTTTGTTGCAGTTTGGCCAGGGCTAGGCCTGAACCCGCCACCCTCGGCATATGGGGCCGGCGCCCTACTCACTGAGCCACAGGCGCCGCCCAAGATCTTTTTTTTTGAGATAGTGTCTCACTCTAGGTACACACCATCATGCCCAACTAATTATTTTTTTATAGAAATGAGCTCTCACTATGTTGCTCAGGCTGGTCTTAATCTCCTTGCCTTAAACAGTCCTCCCACCTTGACTTCCCATAGTGCTGAGATTGTAAGCATAAGCCACCTTGCCTGGCCAAGACTTTATTTTATTTTTTGAGACACAGTCTCACTTTGCTGCCTTCGGTAGAGTGCTGTAGCATCACAGCTCACAGCAACCTCAAACTGTTGGGCTTAAGTGATTCTCTTGTCTTAGCCTCCCAAGTAGCCAGGACTAGTACAGGCACCCACCACAACGCCTGGCTATTTTTAGAGACAAGGTTTGGCTCAGGCTGGTTTTGAACCTGTGAGCTCAGGCAATTCACCTGCCTCGGCGTCCCAGAGTGCTGGGATAACAGGTGTGAGCCACCACGCCCGGCTGTTCTTTTCAATTTTAATGATATGTTAAATCATCATCATTATAATTTTTAAAATTATAATTAAAATTAATTTTTAACAATTAAAAATTATATTTTTGCGAAGCTCTTTCATATGTGTAAATCATATATTTTATATATTATATGTAATATATTTCATTTTGTAAGTGAAAAAAATTGAAGCTTAGAATTAAAGGATTTGGTTACAGAGACAATCGGTGGTAAAGAGCAGAGTCAATCCTTCGTCCTTTGACTTTGGAGTCTCATTTTCCTAAGAATCCATGTGCAGCTGAATGAGAATGTTTAGCAAAGAAATTCATTGAACAGAGGGGAAGGAATGTTGTATGAATGAGCTAATATGTATTAGATCTATAATGTCTATAGATCAGTGGGGTTTTTTGTTTTTGTTTTGGGGGGCCAGAGTCTCACTTTATTACCCTCAGTAGAGTGCTGTGGTGTTATAGCTCATAGCAACCTCAAACTCTTGGGCTCAAGCGATTCTCTTGCGTCAGCCTCCCAAGTAGCTGGGACTACAGGCGCCTGCCACAACGCCCAGCTATTTTTTAGAGACAAGGTCTCGCTGTGGCTCAGGCTAGTCTCAAACCCGTGAGCTCAGGCAGTCCACCTGCCTCAGCCTCCCAAGTGCTAAGATTACAGGCGTGAGCCACTGCAGTCGGGCCAAATCAGTGGTTTTTAACTGGGGTGATTTTGGCTCCAAAGGACATTTGGCATTAGCTGGAGACGTTTTTGGTGTTTTTACAATTGGATGTAGGTTTTGCTACTGGGATCTAGGGGTATTGCTAAACATTGTATAATGCATAGGATAGCTCCCACAACAAAGAATTATTCAACCGCAAATGTCAGTAGTGCCAGTGTAGAGAAACCTTGCTATAGATATTATTTTACAAAGCTTTATTTACAAAATAGATTGTCAGGGCGGCGCCTGTAGCTCAAAGGGGTAGGGCGCCAGCCCCATATGCTGGAGTTGGTGGGTTCAAGCCCAGCCCTGGCCAAAAAAAAAAAACAAAACATTAGATTGTCAGCAAATATTACAGTTGTGGATTAGTTCATAACAAAAGATGAGAATTTTTAGACTATTATTGTTTGTACTTTCCAGTTTGTTCATCAGTGGACAACAGAGATTTGATTTAGAAGAGGTTGGGCGTGGTGGCTCATTCCTGTAATCCTGCCTCTCTGGGAGGCCAAAGTGGGTAAATTGCTTAAGTTCAGGAGTTTGAGACCAGCCTGAGCCACAGCAAGAACTCATCTTTACTAAAAGATGGGAACTCCTGTAGTTAGTCCCACCTACTTGGAAGGCTGAGGCAAGAAGATCTCTTGAGGGCGGCGCCTGTGGCTCAGTGAGCAGGGCGCCGGCCCCATATACCAAGGGTGGCGGGTTCAAACCCAGCCCCGGCCAAACTGCAACAACAACAACAAAAAAAGCCGGGCGTTGTGGCGGGCGCCTGTAGTCCCAGCTACTCGGGAGGCTGAGACAGGAGAATCACCTAAGCCCAGGTAGTTGGAGGTTGCTGTGAGCTGTGTGACACCACGGCACTCTACCGAGGGCAATAAAGTGAAACTCTGTCTCTACAAAAAAAAAAAAAGATCTCTTGAATGCCAGAGTTTGAAATTGCTATGAACTATGACCCCAGGGTGACAGAGTGAGACTCTTATCTCCAAAAAAAAGAAAGAAAGAAAGAAAGAAAGTAAAAGGTTTGGCTCAATGCCTGTGGCTCAAGCGGCTAAGGCACCAGCCACGTACACCTGAGCTGGCGGGTTCGAATCCAGCCCGGGCCTGCCAAACAACAAAGATGGCTGCAACCAAGAAATAGCCGGGCATTGTGGTGGGCGCCTGTAGTCCCAGCTACTTGGGAAGTGGAGGCAGGAGAATTGCTTGAGCCCAGGAGTTGGAGGTTGCTGTGAGCTGTGATGGAACAGCGCTCTACCTAGGGTGACAGCTTGAGGCTCCTGTCTCCAAAAAAAAAAAAAAGAATGAAAGAAAGTAAAAGGTATTAAAAAGTAATGAACTTGGGCCAATGGCTCATTCCTATAAGACTAGCACTCTGGAAGGCCGTGCTTGAGGCTTGGAGTTTGAGACTGGCCGTAAGCAAGAGCTAGACCCTGTCTCTACACAAAATAGAAAAATTAGCTAGGTGTGGTGATACACACTACTACTCAGGTCCCAACTACTCAAGAGGCTGAGGCAGGAAGATGGCTTGAGCTGGGAATTGTGAGGTTACAGTGAACTATGATGACACCATGGTACTCTGGCCCAGGTGACAGTGAGACTCTGTTTAAAAAATAATAATGAACTTGGGCCAGGCACAGTGGCTCATGACTGGATTCTCAGCACTCTGAGAGGCTGAGGCAAGAGGATTGCTTGAGGACAGGAGTTCAAGACCAGCCTGGGTAACATAGAAAGACTCTGTCCCTACAAAAAAAATTTTTTTTTTTTTTTTTTTTTTTTTGTAGAGACAGAGTCTCACTTTATGGCCCTCGGTAGAGTGCCGTGGCCTCACACAGCTCACAGCAACCTCCAACTCCTGGGCTTAAGCGATTCTCTTGCCTCAGCCTCCCGAGTAGCTGAGACTACAGGCGCCCGCCACAACACCCGGCTATTTTTTGGTTGCAGTTTGGCCGGGGCCGGGTTTGAACCCGCCACCCTCGGTATATGGGGCCGGCGCCTTACTGGCTGAGCCACAGGCGCCGCCCCCCTACAAAAAATTTTTTGAAAACTAGCCCAGGACACTGGTGCCTGCTTAAAGTTTTAGCTACTTGGGAGGCTGAGGTGGCAGGATTGCTGGAGCGCAGGAGTTCAAGGCTGCAGTAAGCAATGATCACACTATTGCACTCCAGCCTGTGTGACAAAACAAGACCCTGTCTCTAGAAAAAATGTTTTTAAGCTGGGCATGATGGCTTATGCATGTAATCCTTGAGCTCAGAAATTCAAGACCAGCCTGAGCAAGAGCAGGATCCCATCTCTACTAAAAATATAAAAAAATTATCTGGGTTGTGATGGGCACCTGTAGTTTTAGCTAATAGGTTGAGACAGGAAGTCTCTTGAACCTAGGAGTTTACAGTTGCTGTGAGCAAAGCTGATGCCATGGCACTGTAGCCTAGTCAACACAGTGAGACATTATGTAAAAAATAAAATAAAATAGATTTTATTTATTTATTTATTTTTGAGACAGTCTCACTTTGTCACCTTCTGTAGTGCTAGCATGTCTTAGCTCACAGCATCTTCAAAGTCTTGGGCTTAAGTGATTCTCTTGCCTCAGTCTCCCAAGTAGCTGGGGCTACAGGCACCTGCCACAACGCCCACTATTTTTTTGTTGCAGTTGTCATTGTTTTAGTTGGCGTGGGCTGGGTTTGAACCTGCCAGCCTTGGTGTATGTGGCCGGTACCCTACCCACTGAGCTACAGGCACTGCCCCCAGCCAACATCTTTAATTTTCATCCGTGGAACAGTTCTTTGGTTTAAATGAGGTGCTACTATAGTGAAATTCAAATGAAATAATGTGAAAATACTTTGAAAAGTGCTCTAAAAATGTGACATATACTATTAGGAAGGATGAGTGTTTGGCAAGTTATATAGCCTGGCTCTAGGTGTTTTTTTTTTTTTTTTGAGACAGAGTGTCTGTCACCTTCGGTAAAGTGCCATAGCATCACAGCTCACAGCAACCTCAAAGTCTTGGGCTTAAGCGATTCTCTTGCCTCAGCCTTCCAAGTAGCTGGGATATAGGTGCCCACCACAACACCTGGCTATCTTTTTAGAAATGAAGTCTCACTCTGGCTCAGGCTGGTCTCGAACCCCTCAGCCTCCCAGAGTACTAGGATTACAGGTGTGAGCCACTGAGCCCAGCTGGCTCTAGGTGTTGTTAACAACCCTCTGTGTAGTGACATTAGCACTGTTTTACCCTCTTGCAGTTGGAAGTGCAAACACTTAACCATTTTCATTAAAATGTCATCATGTTATTTCTCAAATAATTTGAAAGACTTAGATTCCTGTTCTGTTTGATTTCTAAAATAAGTGGATTATCCTTTTGTATAACTTTAATATTTCTTCTTGTTTTACTTATAGACTGCCAAGACCTCTAGTTAGGGCAGTGGGAATCTTCTCTGACTGTGGAACATTGGGCAGGAGGTTTGCCATTGGTTGGTCCAGGAGGAGGAAGCAGAACATTTGCATTGTTACACCACAGTGTTCAAACTTCAGAAGACTGCTGGCTAAGTGGTGTCATTTACTGTGCAAGTGATTATGTCTTTCCCTGTCCTCTCTGATCATCAGAAACTAATGAAACACCTTTTAGGTTTGATGAATTCAGGTCAGATGCCCTGGCAACTGGTACAGGTAGGATTTTACTGGGTTTTGTGGGGGATGGTGAAAGGGAAAGAACTCATCTTTCCTGTTCTCCCATCCTTACTGAGGTTAAACATCTGTGCTTATAAAGATTAGGTTAACTAACCTTGGCTGTTGTATACAACAGACTGGAGAAATGCTTTTCTTGTTATGTTAGGTTTGTTTTTTTTTTAATATATAGAGATATGAAAGGAAAAGTTTCTTTCATTTTTTGTTTTGTTTGAGGGTTTAAAGTTATGGGGTTTGTTTCTTTTGAGACAAAGTCTTACTCTGTTGCTCTCCACAGAGTGCTGTGGCATCATAGCTCACAGCAACCTCAAACTCTTGGGCACAAGCGATTCTCTTGCCTTAGCCTCCCAAGTAGCTTGGACTACAGGTGCCCACAACAAAACCCCGCTATTTTTAGAGACTGGGTCTTACTCTGGTTCAGGTTGGTCTTGAACTCCTGAGCTCAAGCAATCCAACCGCCTCAGCCTCCCAGAGTACTAGGATTACAGGCGTGAGCCACTGCACCCAGCTAAATTTATCTTGTCATATAGTACTGTTTGAAAATGGTGGATAACTTCTTTATGTTTCACTTACTGTACTAAGTATCATAAGTGATTTGAACTTTGTGTATGTCTACTTTGTTTGAATGTCTACTCATGCTGATGAGCTTATTACCTGTTATAGGGCCTGTGAAAAATGGAACCAAACTCTCTGAGGACTAAAGTCCCAGCTTTCTTATCTGATTTGGGAAAGGCCACATTGAGGGGAATCAGAAAGTGTCCCCGATGTGGCACATACAATGGAACCCGGGGACTGAGCTGTAAGAACAAGACTTGTGGAACCATATTCCGCTATGGTGCACGGAAGCAGCCTAGTGTTGAGGCTGTCAAAATCATCACAGGCTCCGATCTGCAGGTCTACTCTGTGCGACAAAGAGATAGGGGCCCTGATTACCGATGCTTTGTGGAGCTGGGGGTTTCAGAGACAACGATCCAGACTGTGGATGGGACCATCATCACTCAGCTGAGCTCTGGGCGGTGCTATGTCCCCTCATGCCTAAAAGCTGCCACCCAAGGTGTTGTGGAAAACCAGTGCCAGCACATCAAGCTGGCCTTGAACTGTCAGGCAGAGGCCACGCCACTGACGGTAAAGAGCTCGGTCCTGAATGCAATGCAGGCTTCCCCCGAAACCAAACAGACCATCTGGCAGTTGGCCACAGAACCCACGGGCCCCCTGGTACAGAGGATTACTAAAAACATCTTGGTGGTAAAATGCAAGGCAAGCCAGAAGCATAGTTTGGGGTATCTGCATACATCTTTTGTGCAGAAAATCAGTGCCAAAAGCTTGCCTGAGCGCCGTTTCTTCTGCTCCTGTCAGACTCTGAAATCGTACAAGGTGAATGCCTCCAAGGATGAAGCAGCCCAGAGATGTATTCATTTCTTTGCTTGCATCTGTGCCTTTGCCAGTGATGAGACATTGGCTCAGGAATTCTCAGACTTCCTAAATTTTGACTCCAGCGGTAGGTGGTATGCCTGACACATTTCCTCTGGTTTTCTAAAATGCAATGAAAGAATTCCACTGATGTAATTGTCAAAAGCAGTTGCTGGATAATTCAAGTGAAAAGCATTCCTTCTTTTTTTTTTTTTTTTTTTTTTTTTTTGAGACAGTCTCAATTTGTCATCCTTGGTATGTGGCGTCACAGCTCACAGCAACCTCCAACTCCTGGGTTTAGGCGATTCTCTTGCCTTTGCCTCCCAAGTAGCTGGGACTACAGGCGCCCGCCACAACACCGGCTATTTTTGGTTGTAATTGTCATTATTGTTTGGCCAGCCCAGTCTGGATTCCAACCCTCCAGCTCCAGTGTATGGGGCTGGCGCTCTAGCTGTTTGAGCTACAGGCACCAAGCCTTTTTTTTTTTAAGAGACATGATCTTGCTAGGTTGCCCAGGTTGTCCTCAAACTCCAGGACTCAAGGGATCTTCCCACTTCCACATCCCAAGTAACTCAGACTACTGTCACTGCACCAGGCTTTAAATGAACATTTTTCTTTTCTTTTTTTTTTTAATTTTGCGACAAGAGTCTTATTATGTCGCCCTCAGTAGAGTGCCATGGCGTCACAGCTCATAGCAACCTCAAACTCTTGGACTTTGAGCGATTCTCTTGAGAATCAAGCAATTCTCTTGCCCCAGCCTCGCAAGTAGCTGGGACCACAGATGCCCACCACAACGCCCGACTGTTTTTTGGTTGCAGTTGTTGTTGTTTAGCAGGCCCAGGCTCGAACCCACCAGGCAATCACTCCGTAATTATTTAGGGTGAAATATATATTTCTTTTTTTAATTTTTCTTTTTGTAGAGACAGAGTGTCACTTTATCACCCTCAGTAGAGTGCTATGGGATCACAGCTCATAGCAATCTCCAACTCCTGGGTTTAGGCGATTCTCTTGCCCCAGCCTCCCAAGTAGCTGGGACTACAGGTACCTGCCACAACGCCCGGCTATATTTTTGTTGCAGTTTGGCCAGGGCTGGGTTTGAACCCACCATCCTCGGTATATGGGGCCAGCGCCCTACTCACTGAGCCACAGGTGCTGGCCAGGGTGACATATATTTTTATAAATTAAATTTTTGCCAGATATGGGCCTCATACTTATTCTTGGATGGTGTTAGTAATTCATAAATCTTTTGTTTTTTAGGTCTTAAAGAGATTATTGTGCCCCAGTTAGGCTGCCATTCAGAACCAACAGTATCAGCTTGTGAATCTACGGCCTCTAAGCCAAAGAAGAGGAAAAAGGATGAAGTATCTGGTGAGAGGATGGTTGGTTGGTTCATTGGTTGGTTGGTTTGGTGGTATTGTCATTAGATATTATTTCACTGTGTTTTATGTTTTTCACCAAATCTCAGTGATTATAAGAAATAGTTTTGGTTCTTTAGGGTTTCTATTTTTTTTCCAGAAAAAAAATTTTTTTTTTGAGACAGAGTCTCAAGCTGTCACCCTGGGTAGAGTGCCATGGTGTTACAGCTTGCAGCAACCTCAAACTCTTGGGCTCAAGCGATTTTCTTGCCTTGGCCTCTCTTGTAGCTGGAACTACAGGCGCCTATCACAACGCCTGGCTATTTTTTTTTGTTGTTGTTGTTTGTTTGTTTAGCAGACTTGGGCCTGGTTCTGAGCTACGAGTGCCAAGCCTTTTCCTGAAAAAATGTTTACCCTCTATCGATGACTCTTTGTCAAGTCAAGCTTAAAGTTCATTCTGTTGGCCAAAAAAAAAAGATTCAACCAAACTCTGCTTTTATTGTATATGTTTGTTCATCCCTTAAAAACATTCAGGATAGGGCAGCGCCTGTGGCTCAGTGAGCAGGGCACCGGCCCCATATACCAAGGGTGGCGGGTTCAAACCCGGCCCCGGCCAAACTGCAACAAAAAAATAGCCGGGCGTTGTGGCGGGCGCCTGTAGTCCCAGCTGCTCGGGAGGCTGAGGCAGGAGAATCGCTTAGGCCCAGGAGTTGGAGGTTGCTGTGAGCTGTGTGATGCCACGGCACTCTACCGAGGGCGATAAAGTGAAACTCTGTCTCTACAAAAAAAAAAGAAAAAAAAAGAAAACATTCAGGATAGGGTGGCGCCTGTGGCTCAAAGGAGTGGGCACCAGCCCCATCTGCCGGAGGTGGTGGATTCAAGCCCAGCCCCAGCGAAAAACTGAGAAAAAAAAAAAAATTTCAGGATAATCTTATACCTAAATCTGCTTTAGGATAGTATTATGACATTTTCATCCATAAAGGGTTATTAAAAACTTGGGTCAGGGGTGGCGCCTGTGGCTCAGTGGGCAGGACACTGGCTCCATATACCGAGGGTGGCGCGTTCAAACCTGGCCCCAGCCAAACTGCAACAAATAAATAGCTGGGCATTGTGGTGGGTGCCTGTAGTGCCAGCTA
Organism: Nycticebus coucang; assembly: GCF_027406575.1. Classification (NCBI taxonomy): domain Eukaryota; kingdom Metazoa; phylum Chordata; class Mammalia; order Primates; family Lorisidae; genus Nycticebus; species Nycticebus coucang. The sequence goes on along the minus strand of NC_069783.1, from coordinate 68,863,855 downwards.
CTTGGGAGGCTGAGGCAAGAGAATCGCCTAAGCCCAGGAGTTGGAGGTTGCTGTGAGCTGTGTGACGCCATGGCACTCTTCCAAGGATGATAAAGTGAAACTCTCTCTTTACCAAAACAAACAAACAAACAAAATACTTGGGTAAGGCTCACACCTGTAGCTCAAGCGGCTAGGGCGTCAGCCACATACACCAGAGCTGGCAGGTTTGAATCCAGCCTGGGCCTGCCAGACAATGATGACAACTACAACCAAAAAATGGCCGGGCTTTGTGGCAAATGCTTCTAGTCCCAGCTACTTGGGAGGCTGAGGTAGGAGAATCGCTTAAGCCCAGGAGTTAGTTGCTGTGAGCTGTGATGGTGCGGCACTCTACCCAGGTCGACAGCTTAAGGCTCTGTCTTAACAAAAAAAAAAAAAAAACAACTTGGGTCATGGGTTAGCTATATTCCCCACACTAGTTTAGGAATATAGTTTGTTGTCTGCATTTGCAATATGTGGAGATACACGTATATTTTTAAGTTCAGTTTCTTAAAACCAGTGTCACTTAAGGATTCATAAATCAATATGAAAATGCTGAAGTGTGCTTGTAGGTAAGTGTAAAGTGATCTAGACTCTAAACGGAAAAAAAAATTTTTTTTTTTTTTTTTTTGAGACAGAGTCTCACTTTGTTGCCCTGGGTAGAGTGCCCTGTATTATAGCTCATAGCAACCTCAAACTCTTGGGCTCAAGTGATCTTCTTGCCTCAGCCTCCCAGGTAGCTGGGACTACAGGTGTCCTCCACAACACCCAGCTATGTTTAGGGACAGGGTCTTGCTGTTGCTTAGGCTGGTCTCAAACTCCTGAGCTCAAGCAGTCCACATGCCTTGTCCTCACATAGTGCTAGTATTACAGGCATGAGCCACTGCATCATACCCTAAATGAAAATATTAACTGGTCCATACATGTGGACCAAACTCATTAGTAGTAAACAGAACAGAAACATTTTCAAATGGGAAATTAAAACAATATACGTTTTGCTATCAAAATAGCAAATATATATGTGTGTGTGTATATATATTTTAGAGACAGAGTCTTACTTTATTGCCCTCGGTAGAGTGCTGTGGCACCACAGCTCACAGCAACCTCCAACTCCTTGGCTTAGGCAATTCTCTTGCCTCAGCCTCCTGAGTAGCTGGGACTATAGGCACCATACCCACCACAACGCCTGGCTTTTTTGTTGCCAGTTTGGCCGGGGTCAGGTTCAAACTCGCCATCCTCGGTATGTGGGGCCAGCGCCCTACCCACTGAGCCACAGGTGCCACCCATAATTAGCAAAAATATTTTTTAAATGATGAGACCAAAGGTAAATCCAGGCTCTCTAGCATGGCTAGGGCAGCGTAAGCTGCTATAATCAATCCCTTGTAAGCAGCTAGGGCAGCGTTAAGCTGCTATAATCAATCCCTTGTAAGTAGCTTGCGCTGTCTGTTAAGAACCTTCAAATGGTCCTACCCATAGGGAATATTTGTGGAGGCATGTCAGGTGGTCATGAATAGGAATTTGGTACTGGAAAGTTGAAGAAAGATGGAGAAAAAAAGTGACATGGTCATTTATGTGTTTTAGGGAAGCTATTCTGGCAGCAATATAAAACAGAGATTATTGCTAAATGTTTACTTATTTTATAAAACAACTTCTGGGCCATGTGTGGTGACTTAACTAACACCTGTCATCCAAGCACTCTGGGAGACCAAAGCAGTGGGATTCCTTGAGCTCAGGAATTTGAGACCAGCCTAAGCCAGGATGAGGCTCTGTCTCTACTAAAAATAGAAAAAATTAGCTAGGCATTGTGGTGGGTGCCTGTAGTCCCAGCTACTGGGGGCAGGCTGAGGTGGGAAGATCGCTTGAAGTTACTGTGACCTGCATTGATGCCATGGCACTCTAGCCTGGGCAGCAGAGTGAGACTCTGTCTCAAAAAAAATTTTAAAATGGCTTGTCTCAGAAAAAATTTAAAAATGGCTTGGCGCCTATAGCTCAGCAGCTAGTGCGCCAGCCACACATACCAGAGCTGACAGGTTCAAACCCAGCCCCAGCCTGCCAAACAACAATGACAACTACAGCAAAAAAAAAAAAATAGCCAGGCATTGAGGCAGGTGCCTCTAGTCTCAGCTATTTGGGAGGCTGAGGCAAGGGAACCCACTACCGACGGTGGTGGGTTCAACCCAGCCCCTGTCAAACTGCAACAACAACAACAAAAAAGTGGCAGTGGGTGGCGCCTGTGGCTCAGTGAGTAGGGCACCGGTCCCATATGCTGAGGGTGGTGGGTTGAAACCCAGCCCCAGCCAAACTGTAACAAAAAAATAGCCGGGTGTTGTGGCAGGTGCTGGTAGTTCCAGCTGCTTGGGAGGCTGAGGCAAGAGAATCGAGTTAAGCCCAAGAGTTAGAGGTTGCTGTGAGCCGTGTGACATCATGGCACTCTACCCGAGGGCAGTACGTGAGACTCTGTCTCTACAAAAAAAAAAAAGTGGCAGCTGTGGCTTAGTGGGTAGAGCGCCAGCCCATATACCGGAGGTGGCAGCTTCAAACCTGGCCCAGCCCCAAAACTGCAAAAAACAAACAAACAAAAGCCAGCCATTGTGGTGGGCACCTGTAGTCCTGGCTACTTGGGAGCCTGAGGCAAGAGGATCACTTGAGTGCAAGGGGAGTTTGAAGCTGCATGAGCTATGATTGCCAAGGCACTCTACTGAGGACGACAGAGTTGAGACTCTGTTTCAAAAATAAATAAATAACAGTTCTTACCCTTTGATTTAGCAGTCTCTTTCTCTCTAAGGTCTTGTTTTGCTGTCCAGGCTGGAATGCAGTGGTGTGATGATAGCTCACTGCAGCCTCAAACTCCTGGGTTCGTGGGATCCTCCTATTTTAGCCTCAAGTAGCAAAGTCTACAGGCACCTGGCACCTGACCCAGCTGTTCATTATATTTTTTGCAGAGATGGGGTCTCACTGTGTTATTCAAGCTGGCCTCAAATTCCTAGGCTCACTTGATCCTCCTATCTCTTACCAAAATGCTGAGATTATAGGCATGAGCCACTGTATCCCTCCCAGTAGTCCCACTTATAAATAAATCTTTTTTAAGGCAATAATCTTTGGTGTAGGAAAAGCATTTTGTCCAGATACCCATTTTATGATTATTTGTGATACTGAAAAATTTAAAACAACTAAGGGCCAACCACTTGAAATAGTTAAATGAACCCTGATCAAGCCACTTTACCTTAGAATGTTAGTCAGCCATTAAAAATGATTATAAAGGGGCGGTGCCTGTGGCTCAGAGGGGTAGGGTGCTGGCCCCATATGCTGGAGGTGGCGGGTTCAAACCCAGCCCCAGCCAAAAACTGCAAAAAAAAAAAAAAAAAAAATTATTATAAAGAATTTGGGGGGCTGAGTGCAGCAGCTCAGGCCTGTAATCCTAGCAGTATGGGAGGCTGAGGCAGGTGGATAGTTTGAGCTCAGGAGTTTGAAATCAGCCTGAGCAAGGGTGAGAACCTCATCTCTCTTAAAAATAGAAAAATTAACCAGGCATTGTGGCGAGTCCCTATAGTCCCAGCTACTCAGGAGGCTGATGTAGGAGGATCACTTGAGCCCAGGAGTTTGATGTTGCTGTGATGCTAGGGCACTCTAGCCTAGGCAACAGTGAGACTCTGTCTCAGAACAAAGAAAAAAAGAATTTGGGACAATGTTTATATCACTTAGGTAGCCAAGTAAAGTATAGAATGCATGATTAAACTTGAATCAGATGAAATGACAAATAATTTTTAGTAGAAGTATTTCCCATGCAATATTTGGAATGTACTTAATACGAACAAATTACTTGTTTATCTGAAATTTCAAATAATTTTTTTTTTTTTGCCAAGTCTTGTGTTGTCAGATTTGGCAAAAAAAGTCTGCCAACAGATTTGGTATAGTCACAGCTACTTAAAAATCACAAAATCAGCAAAACAAACTATTCATGGGAAAGAAAATGGGAGCCCAAGAGTTAAGAGGTTGCTGTGAGCCATGTGATGCCACGGCACTCTACCTGAGGGCGGTACAGTGAAACTCGGTCTCTACAAAAAAAAAAAAAAAAAGGGAGACAGTGCACCAGAATATTAATTATGATTGAGAGGTGGGAGTAATGGGTAAACTTTTTTCTTCATTTCACTTTTGTTTAGTCCCCTAATTTCCTATAAAAAGTACAAGAGAGTTAAAATGTTATGTATAAAGGCTACTGTTAATTCCTTCTAGAAACTTGGAAACTAACCTAGAAATTAGTAAAGATTGTTCATACTTTTTAGACTGTAAAGAAATTAATATCAAATCAATTTATATTCTGTGGTCATGTTATTAAACACAGGAATGATTTGTGGTTTAGGTGCACAGATGAACAGTTCACTATTGCGTCAAGATGCAGTGAACAGTAATCTAAGGAAAAGTGGCCTGAAAAAGCCTGTGGTTGCTTCTTCATTAAAAAGGCAGGGTAAGTTTCCCATCCCTAGAATAGGTAAAAGTAGTGGAAAATTCTTCTTCTTTTTTTTTTTTTTTTTGTAGAGAAAGAGTCTCACTTTATGGCCCTCGGTAGAGTGCCGTGGCCTCACACAGCTCACAGCAACCTCCAACTCCTGGGCTCAAGCGATTCTCTTGCCTCAGCCTCCCCAGCAGCTGGGACTACAGGCGCCCGCCACAACGCCGGGCCATTTTTTGGTTGCAGTTTGGCCGGGGCCGGGTTTGAACCCGCCACCCTCGGCATATGGGGCCGGCGCCCCACCGACTGAGCCACAGGCGCCACCCCTTCTTTTTTTTTTTTAAGAGACAGAGTCTTACTTTATCGCCCTCGGTAGAGTGCTGTGGCATCACAGCTCACAGCAACCTCCAACTACTGGGCTTAGGTGATTCTCTTGCCTCAGCCTCCCGAGAAGCTATGACCACAGGTGCCCACCACAACGCCCGGCTAGTGGAAAATCATTCTAAAAAAGCCAGAAGCAGTATAATCAAAATAAATGTTTCATGTTGTCCCCCAAAGAGTGCTAATATAAACTTTAGCAGGCAATGAGGCTGAGGTCTTTCCTGTTCCACTGGTTTCAAATGATGCTCAAAGCTAAACTATATTAACAAATCGTAGAGAGGGAGAACCATTAAGTGGTTGCCAGGGAGGGGTTAGGGAAGGGTTTGGAGGGGAGTTATAGTAGCAATAAAAGGGTAGTACAAGAGAATCTTTTTTATTTTTGCAGTTTTTGGCCAGGGCTGGGTTTGAACCCGCCATCTCCGGCATATGGGGCCAGCGCCCTACTCCTTTGAGCCACAGGCACCACCCCAGTACAAGAGAATCTTATGATAGAAGTGTTTTATGTCTTGACTGTGGTTGTAGTCACACAAGTCTTCACATGTCTTAAAATTCTAAAATTGCATAGAATCATATGCATGAAGGTTGGGCAAAGTGGCTCAGCTGTAATCCTAGCACTCTGGAAGGCTGAGGCGGGTGGATTGCCCTGAGCTCACTGGTTTGAGACCAGCCTGCCCACGAGCGAGAACCCACCCCTCCATCTCTAAAAAATAGCCAGGCATTGTGGCAGGCGCCTGTAGTCCCAGCTACTTGGGAGGCTGAGGCAAGAGAATCGCTTGAGCCCAAGAGCTGGAGGTTGCTGTGAGCTATGACACCACGGCATTCTACCAAGGATGACAAAGTGAGACTCTGACTCAAAAAAAAAAGGACTAGTGGGCGGCGCCTGTGACTCACAGGGGTAGGGCGCCAGTCCCATATGCTGGAGGTGGCAGGTTCAAACCCAGCCCTGACCAAAAACCCCACACACACACACACAAAAAAGGACTATATGCGTGCATTACCACACATCAGTGCATAAAATTGGTGAAATCTGAATAAAGGTCACAGGATAGGCTGGACGAGGTGGCTCACACCTGTAAATCCTAGCACCCTGGGAGGCCAAAGCTGGTGGATTGCCTGAGCTCATGAGTTTGAGACCAGCTTGAGCCAGAGTGAGACCCTATCTTTAAAAATAGCCCAGTATTGGGCGGCGCCTGTGGCTCAGTGAGTAGGGCGCCGGCCCCACATGCCGAGGGTGGCGGGTTCAAACCCAGCCCCGGCCAAACTGCAACCAAAAAATAGCCGGGCGTTGTGGCGGGCGCCTGTAGTCCCAGCTACTCGGGAGGCTGAGGCAAGAGAATCGCGTAAGCCCAAGAGTTAGAGGTTGCTGTGAGCTGTGTGAGGCCACGGCACTCTACCGAGGGCGGTACAGTGAGACTCTGTCTCTACAAAAAAAAAAAAAAAAAAAATAGCCCAGTATTGGGCAGCGCCTGTGGCTCAGTGAGTAGGGTGCCGGCCCCATATGCTGAGAGTGGTGGGTTCAAACCCAGACCCAGCCAAACTGCAACAAAAAATAGCCGGGCGTTGTGGCGGGCGCCTGTAGTCCCAGCTGCTTGGGAGGCTGAGGCAAGAGAATCGCGTAAGCCCAAGAGTTAGAGGTTGCTGTGAGCCGTGTGACGCCACGGCACTCTACCTGAGGGCAGTATAGTGAGACTCTGTCTCTACAAAAAAAAAAAAAAAAATAGCCCAGTATTGTGGCCAGTGCCTCTAGTCTAGTGTTTCGCAACCTTCCTAATGCCTCCTAGTGCCGTGACCCTTTAATACAGTTCCTCATGTTGTGGTGACCCTCAACCATAAAATTATTTTCGTTGCTACTTCATACCTGTAATTTTGCTACTGTTATGAATTGTAATGTAAATATCTGATATGCAGAACGTATTTTCATTGTTACAAAGGGGTCGTGACCCACAAGTTGAGAACCGCTGCTCTGGTCCCTATAGTGCCATACTCACAGCAACCTCAAACTCTTGGGCTCGAGCAATCCTCTTGCCTCAGATTCCCAAGTAGCCTGGATTATAGGCATGTGCCACTAAGCCTGGCTGGCTTTTTTTTTCTATTTCTATTTTTTTTTTTTTTTTTATGTAGAGACAGAGTCTCACTGTGCCGCCCTTGGTAGAGTGCCGTGGCGTCGCACGGCTCACAGCAACCTCTAACTCTTGGGCTTACGCGATTCTCTTGCCTCAGCCTCCCGAGCAGCTGGGACTACAGGTGCCCGCCACAACGCCCGGCTATTTTCTTTGTTGCAGTTTGGCTGGGGCTGGGTTTGAACCCGCCACCTTCAGCATATGGGGCCGGCACCCTACTCACTGAGCCACAGGTGCCGCCCTCTATTTCTATTTTTATTTATTTATTTATTTGAGACAGAGTCTCACTTTCTCCCCTCAATAGAGTGCCGTGGCATCACAGCTGACAGCAACCTCAAATTCTTGGGCTTAAGTGATTCTCTTACCTCAGCCTCCCGACTAGCTGGGACTATAGGCACCTGCCACAACACCTGGCTATTTTCTGTTGCAGTTGTCATTATTGTTTAGCTGGCCCAAGCTGGGTTTGAATCCACCAGCTTTGGTGTATGTGGCTGGTGTCATAACCACTGTGCTATGGGTGCCGAGCCTTTTTTTTCTATTTTTAGTAGAAATAGGGTCTCTCTTTTGCTCAGGTTGGTCTCAAATTCCTAAGGTCAAGCAATTCATTCACCTCAGCCTCACATAGTGCTAGGATTATAGGCACTCACGCAGTTGTTAGTGATCTTAAGCCTATTAGTCTCTAAGAGCTTCTTATTTCTTATTTTCTAAGTAGATTTAAAAAAATAAATAAAAAGGCCAGGCGCTGTGGCTCACACCTGTAATTCTAGCACTCTGGGAGGCTGAGGTAGGTGGATAGCCTGAGCTCAGGAGTTGGAGACCAGCCTGAGCTAGAGCCAGACCCCATCTCTATAGCTGGGAGTTGTGGCTAGTGCCTATAGTCCTAGCTACATGGGAGGCTGAGGCTGTTTCTTTCTTTTTTTTTTTTTTTTGAGACAGTGTCTCAAGCTGTCACCCTGGGTAGAGTGCTGTGGTGTCATAGCTCACAGCAACCTCAAACTCTTGGGCTTAAGTGATCCTCTTGCCTCAGCCTCCCAAGTAGCTGGGATTATAGGCGCCTGCCACAACGCCCAGCTATTTTTTGGTTGTAGTTGTTGTTTGGCGAGCAAAACAACAAGGGCTGGACACCAAACACTCCAGGTCTGGTGTATGTGACTGGCGCCTTAGCCGCTTGAGCTATAGGCACCGAGCCCATTTCTAAATAAATCAATAAATAAAAATTATAAATAACTAAATAAATACATAAATGTATTTAAAAGTCTCAGAATATTCCATTTTGTTTATTTTATACACTTTCTTTGAATTTTAGTTTCATGTTCTTTTTTTTGTACTTGTTAACTTCAATTAACTGTTTATTCTGTAAGAAAAGAAAAATTACTGAAGAGGCATATTTTTTTTGTCCTTTTCCTAGCCTGTGGTCAGCTACTAGATGAGGGACAAGTGACCTTATCTTTCCAGGACTGGCTGGCTAGCGTCACAGAACGCATCCATCAAACCATGCACTATCAGTTTGATGGTAAGTATTCCTCATCAAACTGGACTCTGGCAAACAGGCAAAATTAAGGTAACTGCTATATTTCTACTCTATTTTGGTAGAAGTAATTATACTTCAGAGAGCATTGGGCCACAGAAAAGTAGAAATCTAAGTTGAAAAAAAGGAATAATCACACGATTAATATGAAGGACCAACAAAATGACATTAGAGGTAGAAGAGAAAAAACACAGAAAATAATAAACAAAATATTAAGTAAAGATAGATAACCTGATTTGTGTGTGGAGATGAGGGAAACACCAAAGTTTTCATTTTAACCCTCAAACTTAAAATCAAAGCAAGGGGGATGGGCGGCGCCTGTCGCTCAGTCCATAAGGCTCTGGCCCCATATACCGAGGGTGGCGGGTTCAAACCCGGCCTCTGCTGAACTGCAACCAAAAAATAGCCGGGCGTTGTGGCAGGCGCCTGTAGTCCCAGCTACTCGGGAGGCTGAGGCAAGAGAATCGCTTAAGCCCAGGAGTTGGAGGTTGCTGTGAGCTGTATGATGCCATGGCACTCTACCAAGGGCCATAAAGTGAAACTCTGTCTCTACAAAAAAAAAATCAAAGCAAGGGGGAAAAAATCTTAGAGAAAATATAATTGTGTGAGACTACAATAGTTACATAAAATTATATGGACATGCTAAGGAAGAATGGAGCACACAGGCTGGACTTGGGTGCGATTTGTTATAGTCATAGATGTGAGGAAGGTCTTCCTTATGCTTATATGCTTTCCATTGGTTCTAGTACTGTGCTTCAGCCACATATAGGTCTGTTCCCGTTTCCCGTCTTTACAGCTGCACACACACAAACCCACTGTCCCACTTGACAGTTCTTCTCTTGTCCAAGTGATACATCTCAGGTTCTTTACATGCTCCTCATATCATCCTGGTGTTCTTCGCTGAATATATTCCAGCTTATGAATATTCTTTAACGTACCCTTTGCTGTATATGTGAAACTTAGTAAATATGGAATGTAAATGTCTTAGCACAATAACTAAGAAAATGCCAGGAAGGCTATGTTAACCAGTGTGATGAAAATGTGTCAAACGGTCTATGAAATTAGTGTATGGTGCCCCATGATCACATTAATGTACACAGCTATGATTTAATAAAAAAATAAAAAATAAATAAATAAAGTATCCTTTGCTGAATAGTATCCTAATGGCACTCAGTGGGAGGAAATGAGTTTTAAATGTTTAGAACAGTTATGGTGGGCGGCACCTGTGGCTCAGTGGGTGGGGCGCCAGTCCCATATACCAAGGGTGGCAGATTCAAACCTAGCCCCGGCAAAACTGCAACAATAAAATAGCTGGGCGTTGTAGTGGGTGCCTGTAGTTCCAGCTACTCAGGAGCCTGAGGCAAGAGAATTGCCTAAGCCTAGGAGTTGGAGGTTGCTGTGAGCTGTGTGATGCCACAGCACTCTACCGTGGGCGATAAAGTGAAACTCTGTCTCTACAAAAAAAAAAAAAAAAGAACAGTTATGGCTCCCTGAAATAGTCATTTAGATATTAATGCAGACTAAATAAAAATTAAGAATAAGCTAAGAAGGGTTGTAAAAAAGAGATTCAATTTTTTTTTTTTTTCATAGAGACAGAGTTTCACTTTATGGCCCTCGGTAGAGTGCCGTGGCCTCACACAGCTCACAGCAACCTCCAACTCCTGGGCTTAAGCGATTCTCTTGCCTCAGCCTCCCGAATAGCTGGGACTACAGGCGCCCGCCACAACACCCAGCTATTTTTTGGTTGCAGTTTGGCCGGGGCTGGGTTTGAACCCATCACCCTCAGTATATGGGGCCGGCGCCTTACCGACTGAGCCACAGGCGCCGCCCAGAGATTCAATTTTTTTAATAGGAAATGATTTAAGGAGTCAATTTTTTATATTGTTACATTTTATTTATTATTTGAAGTAATATTATATAGGGTTGCTGGGGGGTGGGGTAGAAAAAGTTGAAATAACATTAAAATACCTATTAACTCACCTCCAAACAGAAAATAGAATATTGAAATACTGTAAGCTGGGCGGCGCCTGTGGCTCAGTCGGTAAGGCACCAGCCCCACATACCGAGGGTGGCATGTTCAAACCTGGCCCCAGCCAAATAGCAACAAAAAAATAGCTGGGCGTTGTAGTGGGCACCTATAGTCCCAGCTACTCGGGAGGCTGAGGCAAGAGAATCACCTAAGCCCAAAAGCTAGAGGTCGCTGTGAGTGGTGTGACACCACGGCACTCTACCAAGGGTCATAAAAAAAAAAAAAAAAAGCTCAGTGTCTGTAGCTCAAGTGGCTAAGGCACCAGCCACATACACCAGAGCTGGCGGGTTCAAATCCAGCCTGGGCCTGCCAAACAACAATAACAACTACAACCAAAAAAATAGCCAGGTGTTGTGGTGGGCACCTGTAGTCCCAGCTACTTGGGAGGCTGAGGCAGGAGAATTGCTTGAGCCCAAGTGTTTGAAGTTGCTGTGAGCTATGACACCAAGGCACTTTCCCAAGGGCAACAAAGTGAGACTCCATCTCAAAAAAAAAAAAAAAAAAAAAGATTAATTCTTAAACCTAAGCTCCGGCATCACATTAGTTGAGTTCTAGTAAATTAGCACTTCTTTGAAAACTGTAATGATCCTTGTAATGTAGGCTGTAATGTAATTTCAAGATGAACAATCTTAAAATTGTATGTAGTGACTTCTCTGATGTACCCAGATATTAATATTTTAGTGGCTCAAAAGCAGTGAGTTTTGTCATTGACATTCTGCATTCAATAAAGTAAGCAAAATCAATGGGAAGAACATAAAGACTTTTTATAGAATTCTAGAAAATCTTTCATTTTTATTTTTCTTGGCTTAACCTGTTTTCAAAAGACATCTGAAATGTCTTCTTTTAGAGTCTGTCTTAGCTGAGTGTAGTGGCTTGCTCCTCTTGTCCTAGTTACTGGGGAAGCTGAGTCAGGGGTATCACTTGAGGCCAAGAGTTCAAAACTAGCCTGAGTGATACAGTGAGACACCTGTCTCTATTAAAAAGAGAGCGAATTTGTTTATAGACTTCTTTCAGTTGTATCCAGGCAGGTGGAAATTAGGTGCTTATCTATGTGGTTCTGAATGTTTTTCCCTTTGCGGAGACTAGCCCCAGGGCAAAAATTTTAAGGAGAACTCTGAACTCACGCAACCCCTCATGAACTTTCTTTTTTTTTTTGGCAGTTTTTGGCCAGGGCTGGGTTTGAACCCGCATGGGGCTGGCACCCTACTCCTTTGAGCCACAGGCACCGCCCTGAACTTTCTTTTTCTTTTTTTTTTGTAGAGACAGAGTCTCACTTTATGGCCCTCAGTAGAGTGCCGTGGCCTCACCCAGCTCACAGCAACCTCCAACTCCTGGGCTTAAGCGATTCTCTTGCCTCAGCCTCCCGAGTAGCTGGGACTACAGGCGCCCGCCACAACGCCCGGCTATTTTTTGGTTGCAGTTTGGCCGGGGCCGGGTTTGAACCCGCCACCCTCGGTATATGGGGCTGGCACTCTACCGACTGAGCCACAGGCGCTGCCTTTTCTTTTTCTTTTTACTAACCACCATACAAACAAGGACCATGACCTGTTCTTCTGTTCACTTTTTTTTTTTTTTTTGAGACAGAGTCTCACTGTGTCGTCCTCGGTAGAGTGCTGTAGTGTCACAGCTCACAGCAACCTTAAACTCCTGGGCTTAAGCGATTCTCTTGCCTCAGCCTCCCAAGTAGCTGGGACTACAGGCACCTGTCACAATGCCTGCCTATCTTCTGTTGACTTTCTGTTGGCTTAATGTTGTACAAATTTCTTTAAGATATCTGTTAAGTTTCTTTTGTTTGTTTTTTAAGACAGAGTCTCACTATGTTGCCCTTGGTAGAGTGCCATGGCATCACAGCTCACAGCAACCTCAAACTCTTGGGCTTAAGCGATTCTCTTGCCTCAGCCTCCCAAGTAGCTGGGACTACAGGCGCCCGCCACAACACCTGGCTGTTTTTGTGTGTGTGTGTGTGATTTTTGGCTGGGGCTGGGTTTGAACCTGCCACCTCCAGCATATGGGACCAGCGCCCTACTCCTTGAGCCACAGGTGCTGCCTGATATCTGTTAAGTTTTAATACTTTAAAATATTTTACCTGCCTTGAGATGATATTTAGAGGAAAATGCTGATGCTCAGGCAGTGTACGGTGGTTCACTCCTGTAATCCTAGCACTCTGGGAAGCCAAGGCAGGTAGATTGCCTGAGCTCACAGGTTTGAGACCAGCCTGAGCCAGAGAGAGACCTCGTCTCTAAAAATAGCCAGGTGTTGTGGCACCTTGTAGTCCCAAGCTACTTGGGAGGCTAAGGCGAGAGAACTGCTTGAGCCCAGGAGTTTGAGGTTGCTGTGAGCTATTATGCTATGGCACTCTACCAAGAGTGATAAAGTGAGACTCTGTCTCAAAAAAAAAAAAAAAAAAAGAAAGAAGGGCAGTGCCTGTGGCTCAAAGGAGTAGGGCGCTGACCCCATATGCGGGAGGTGGTGGGTTCAAACTCAGCCCCAGCCAAAATAAAGGAAAGAAAATGCTGATGCTCATGGGATGAGTAGTATCCTAACCTTGCAGTTCCTCAGTACTCCTGGTGCTGACCATCCTTATTAGTATGCCTAGACTGGAATGTGAATAGCAGGTGCCAGTGCATAGTGAGCAGGAGTGGATCATGTGGAGGCAGCCAGCAAGCTGCTCCTCTGCTGGCCTCATTATTCGAATCCCGTCTTATTTTAGGGAAAAAGTCTGTGCTATCATGTTGTTTACAAAATGGGGATTTGGCCAGGTGCTGTGGCTCATGCCTATAATCCTAACACTCTGGGAAGCTGAGGCAGATGGATTGCTTTAGCTCATGAGTTCAAGACCAGCCTTAGCAAGCGTGAGACCCCGTCTCTAAGAATAACTGGGTGTTGTGGTGGGCGCCTGTAGTCCCAGCTACTGGGGGGGCTGAGGCAAGAAGATCATTTGAGCCCAGAAGTTTGAGGTTGCTGTGAGCAATAATACAGCACTCGACCCCAGGGTGACTGAGTGAGATTCTGTCTCAAAAAAATAAATAAAATTGGGATTTGAAAAGTTATCCTTGTGTGATGACAAGAGTTCAGTGTAGGTTTTTATGAATGCGAGGGATCAGGAGTCGAGCTGGTGACAGTGCTTAGCTCAGAAAAGTCAAAGCTTCTTTTTGTTTCTGTATTAAGAAACTTCAGTGGTATGTTTAGTTATTACTACCCCACAATTCCTTTTCTTCCATCTCTACCTGCATGTGAGGAAGTCCACAGAGTTTCTTTAAATGTGTTTCTTCTTATTTCCTATAGGCAAACCAGAGCCACTGGTGTTCCATATCCCTCAATCCTTTTTTGATGCCCTGCAACAGAGGATATCGATAGGAAGTGCGAAAAAACGGCTTCCCAACTCTACCACAGGTATGGGATTTTTCCTCAGGAATAGTGATTTCTTGACCTTAGAGAATTATGTTTGGAAAAAATCCAGGTAAATTTTTAGGGTTAGGACTTCGAGTCACATGTTTGGATGACGAAGTCTTTTTAGATAACATACCAATTATCTATACTTATAGCAATTGGTTTGTCACATTTCTGCCAAGCCCTATTATATATTATATACTGCCCCTAGAATTTCTAAGTGCTGAGATTCTATTTTATATATTTATTTAGCTATTTATTTATTTTTGTGAGACAGAGTCTCACTTCATAACCCTTGGTAGAGTCGTGTTTTATAGCTCACAGCAACCTCAAATTCCTGGGCTTAAACAACTCTCTTGCCTCAGCCTCCCAAGTAGCTGGGACTATAGGCACCCACCACAACGCCTGGCTATTTTTGGAGATGAGATATCACTCTGGCTCAGGCTGGTCTCGAACCTGTGAGCTCAGGCAGTCCACCCACCTCAGCCTCCCAGGTGTTGGGATTATAGGTGTGAGCCACCTCACCCGGCCAGTGCTGAGATTCTATAAGAAAATAATAGCAGTGCAGTGAACTCTTCAGAAATTGAGTAACAAGTAGAATGAAAGAAAATGTTTTTCAGCAGTCTAATTTTGTCCCTTTTTTACATTAAAGCTTTTGTTCGGAAAGATGCCTTGCCACTGGGAACATTTTCCAAGTATACCTGGCATATCACTAATATCCTACAAGTTAAACAAATCTTAGATACCCCAGAGGTAAGTGTTTGTTTGTAAAATAGTGGGAGGGTGGAGAGGGGAAGAGAGGGAAGCAGATGCAGGGAGTATGCTTATATCTGTTCTTTAGCTACAGATGGCAAAGAGAGTTCTTTTTTTTTTCATGCTAAGATAAAATTCAGAAATATCTGTGGTTTTACAGTTCCAACTCTGATTTTGATGGGCATTCCCTATGGCTTGAAAAATATCTTAAATTGGGGGCGGTGCCTGTGGCTCAGTTGGTAAGGCGCCGGCCACATATACCGAGGGTGGCAGGTTCAAACCCGGCCCCGGCTGAACTGCAATCAAAAAAATAGCTGGGCGTTGGTGGCGGGTGCCTGTAGTCCCAGCTACTTGGGAGACTGAGGCAAGAGAATCGCTTAAGCCCAGGAGTTGGAGGTTGCTGTGAGCCGTGTGACGCCACGGCACTCTACCGAGGGCCATAAAGTGAGATTCTACACAAAAAAAAAAAAAAAAGAAAAATATCTTAAATTGGAATATCCTCCAATTTAAGGGAGGATTTTTCTTGCAAATTAAGTAATAACCCCCTAGTAACTATGATGAGCCTTAGATTTGACTGGAAGGCAGCTAGAAAGTATATAAATATACCAAGGCTGGCAGGTTCGAGCCCAGCTTAGCCTGCTAAACGACAATGACAACTGCAACCAAAAAATAGCCAGTCGTTGTGGCGGGTACCTGTAGTCCAGCTACTGGGAGGGTGAGGAAAGAGAATTGCTTAAGCCCAAGAGTCTGAGGTTGCTGTGAACTGTGATGCCATCGCACTCTACCAAGGGTGACATAGTGAGACTCTGTTACAATTAAAAAAACAATATTTTTTGAGATGATTTACTGTTTCTGAAGTCAGTGGCTCCAGCACAACTAAACCCTCCCATCCAAATTGCAGTTTTGTTCTCATTAGAGAAATGACCCTTAATAATTATTCTCTTTTACTAGGATAGCATTAGATGTTAGAGCCTTAAGCTATCGCCCTGGGTAGAGTGCTATGGCATCACAGCTCACAGCAACCTCCAACTTCTGGGCTCAAGCAATTCTTCTGCCTCAGCCTCCCAAGTAGCTGGGACTACAGGTGCCCGCCACAACCTCTGGCTATTTTTTGGCTGCAGCCATCATTGTTGTTTTGCAGGCCCGGGCTGGATTTGAACCCAGCCAGCTCAGGTGTATGTGGCTGGTGCCTTAGCCGCTTGAACCACAGGCGCGGAGCCACATTAGATGTTTTTAAACATTTTATTTGGGCAGAGGCTAAAAATTTGGCATCTTTCCTTCCTACAGTAATGAGATAGTATAGAAAATTCAGCATGATGTGATTTGATATATTAAGATTAGCTTCATGCAAAGCATTGTTATGTTCAGAAAAAAAACAAGTTGTTTGGTAACAACAAACAATTTACATGTGAACACTAGAAAAGGCCGATGTTGGCATTCAAGACACCTGACGAACTCCTTTAAATGCAAGATGTTACAGAGGCAACTCCCAGCCTGGAACAGATGGGATTCAGGGGGGGCACTGAAACAGCTCAGAGCAAAAGCAAGTGGGGAAGAAAGTGCCAGTGATCACTGAGTTTCTGTCTGTTGAGTGTTACTTACCTACATCATCTCATTTAACCTCCCAGCTATGCGCTGGTTAAATGCATTTTGCAGATGAGAAAACAGGCTCTGAAAAGTTTGGTAACTGGCTCTGGGTCACCATAGAATTCAGTTCAAGTTCTGTCTGGCTCAGTTTCAAGGTCCGTGTGAAGCATACAGGATGTGAGGTGAGCTCTAGGTGGCTTTGCCAGAGTACTCAGGAGAAAAATGCTGCTAGCAAAGCAGCAGGGGAAGTAATAAAATTGATTTTAGGGGCTTGGCACCTGTAGCTCAGCGGCTAGGGTGCCAGCCACATTTACTGGGGCTGGTGGTTTTGAACCTAGCCTGGGCCTACCAAATGATAACAACTACAACAAAAAAACAGCCGGGCATTGTGGCGGGCACCTATGGTCCCAGCTAGTTGGGAGGCTGAGGCAAGAGAATCGCTTAACCAGCTGTTCTCAACCTGTGGGTCATGACCCCTTTGGGGGTCGAACGACCCTTTCACAGGGGTCACCTAAGACCATCAGAAAACACATTACGATTCATAACAGTAGCAAATTACAGTTATGAAGTAGCAATGAAAATAATTTTATGGTCGAAATTTTATGGTCGGGGGCCACCACAACATGAGGAACTGTATTAAAGGGTTGTGGCATTAGGAAGGTTGAGAACCACTGGCTTAAGCCCAAGAGTTTGAAGTTGCTGTAATGGAGCTTTACCGAGGGTGACATAGTGAGACTCTGTCTCAAAAAATAAAACAAAACAAAAAACTGATTTTAGGGCAGGTTTGTGCCAGTAGCAGTTGTGTAGCCATGAAGATGTTAGAGGTTTAGTTGATATATGGTTCACCTGGGGTTGAAATTAAGTTTACAGGGAAAAAACTGAAAGCCACAAATGATGTAAGGCAGAATTTACTTGAAATACGTAAAGTTATAATTTTAATTTTTATAAATTATATAAATTATAAAAATATAATTAAATATAAATTAAAGTTATAATTTTAAATGTGCTTAAACAAGAAGGAAGAAGTTATAAAAGATCTACTGTCATCCAAGTATTATCTACTTTGAAAATTTCCTGTTCTCACCTTTCTTGGTATTTTCTTGATGTTCAGATGCCCTTGGAAATCACTCGTAGCTTTATCCAGAACCGAGATGGGACTTATGAGCTGTTTAAATGCCCTAAAGTGGAAGTAGAGAGCATAGCAGAAACCTATGGGCGTATAGAAAAACAACCAGTGCTTCGACCCTTGGAACTAAAAACTTTTCTGAAAGTTGGTAAGTCATTTTCAACAATGCATCTTCCTTTGAGTATAAACTTGTATACAGTATACTGTCTGAGCCTTTAGATCTTAACTTTAAACAAACACTCATGGCGGCGCCTGTGGCTCAAGGAGTAGGGCGCTGGTCCCATATGCAGGAGGTGGTGGGTTCAAACCTAGCCCCGGCCAAAAAAAACAAAAAAAATAAATAAATAAAAATAAACAAACATTCATAAGGCAATCATGGTATAAGGTGTTTTGTTTCACTTGAGCTAGTGCTTTCAAAATAAAATTACAGAATTGGTATATGTTAATTATAGAGAAATCATAAATTTCATTATAGAGCATAAAAGACAAAAATAAAAACCACCTCTAATCCAAGCCCCCCTTGGGTGACATCAGCATTAATATTTTTAGGCCCTTTCAGATTCCTTTTTGTGTACAAATTGTTTCCAAAACATGGGATTATACTTCATTGCTTTTTTTCTTCACTTAATGATATACCATGAACTGCTTTCCATCTCTGTTTTTTCTCTCTCTTTTTTTAACCAGTTTACCTGAGAGCTGGAATCCATGTCTATCTTAATTTTTTTTTAACTTTTTTTTTTTGAGACAGAGTCTCAAGCTGTCACCCTGGGTGCAGTGCTGTGGCATCACAGCTCACAGCAAACTCAAACTCTTGGGCTTAAGCGATTCTCTTGCCTCAGCCTCCCAAGTAGCTGGGACCATCGGCGCCTGCCACAACGCCCGGCTGTCTTTTGGTTGCAGTTGTCATTGTTGCTTAGCAGACCCAGGCCTGGCTCAAACCCACCACCCCAGGTGTATGTGGCCGGTGCCCTTGCTGACTGAGCCATAGGCTCCACCAGTTTTTTCTTTAACTTTTAAAAATTGTTGGCCATGTGCAGTGGCTCACTTGTGTAATCCTAGCAATCTGGGAGGCCAAGGTTGGTGGATAGTTTAAACTCAGGAGTTTGAGACCCCCATCTCTACTAAAAATAGAAAAATTGAGGCAAAAGGATCGCTTAAGCCCAGGAGTTGGAGGTTGCTGTGAGCTATGATGCCATCGCATTCTACCCAGGGCAACAGCTTGAGACTCAGTCTCAAAAAAATCAATAAAAAAACTTTTAAAAATTGTAAACTGGCCAGGTATGGTAGCTCATCCCTGTAGTCCTAGCACTCTGGGAGGTCGAGGCAAGTGGTCTCTGAACTCATGGGTTAGAGACCAGCCTGAGCAAGAGCGAGACCCCGTCTAAAAATAGCTGAGACTTGTGGCAGGTACCTGTAGTCCGAGCTACTCTGGAGGCTGAGACAAGAGTATCACTTCAGCCCAAGAGTTTGAGGGTGCTGTGAGTTATGATGCCACAGTAGTCTACCAAGGGCAACAAAATGAGACTGTCTCAAAAAATAAATAGGGCGGCACCTGTGCCTCAAAGGAGCAGGGCGCTGGCCCCATATACCAGAGGTGGCAGGTTCAACCCAGCCCTGGCCAAAAACTACAAAAAATTAAAATAAATAGCCAGTTGTGGTGGTACAAACCTGTAGTCCTAGCTACTTGGGAGGCTGAGGCAGGAGGATTGCTTGAGCAAAGGAGTTTGAGGCTACGGTGAAGTATGATTATTACACTATACTTAAGCATGGGTAACAGAGTGGGATCCTTTTTTTTTTTCTTTGAGAAGAGTCTTTCATTATGTCGCCCTCGGTAGAGTGCTATGGCGTCACAGCTGACAGCATCCTCAAACTCTAGAGCTTAAGTGACTCTCTTGCCTCAGCCTCCCAAGTATCTGGGACTACAGGCACCTGCCACAATGCCCAGCTATTTTTTTTTTTTTTTGTAGTTGTCATTGTTGTTTAGCCGGCCTGGTCCTGGTTTTAACTCACCAGCACCAGTGTATATAGCAAGTGCCCTAACCACTGAGCTATGGGCATTGAGCTCAGAGTGGGATCCTGTCTCAAAAATAAAAAGGAAAGAAAAGAAAGGAAGGAAGGGAAAGGAAGGGAAGAAAGAAAAGAAAGATGGGAAGGCGCCTGTAGTCCCAGCTACTTGGGAGGCTGAGGCAAGAGAATCGCTTAAGCCCAGGAGTTGGAGGTTGCTGTGAACTGTGTGAGGCCATCGCACTCTACCGAGGGCCATAAAGTGAGACTCTGTCTCTACAAAAAAAAAAAAAAAGAAAGAAAGAAAGATGGGAAGGGGCTGAGTATAGTCTCTCATACCTGTAATCCTAGCATTCAGGGAGGCTGAGGCCAGTGGATCACCTGAGCTCAGGAGTTTGAGACCAGCCTGAGCAAAAGGGAGACCCTGTTTCTACTAAAAATAGAAAAACTAGCAGGCATTATGGCAGGCACCTATAGTCCCAGCTACTCCACACACTAAGGCAAGAGTATTGCTTGAGCCTAGGGGTTTGAGGTTGCTATAAACTATAATGCCACGGCTCTCGATCCTGGGTAAAGAATGAGACTCATGAGACTCTATCTCAAGAAAAAAAAAAGACAGGGTTTTGCTTTGTGACCCAGGCTAGGATGCAATGGCACAATCATAGTTCACTATAACTTCCAACTCCTAAACTCAAGTGAACCTTTTGCCTCAGCCTTCTGGGTAGCTGGGACTATATATATAGATGCTCACTGCCACACCCAGCAAATTTTTTTTTCTGAGACAGACTGTCACTTTGTCACCCTTGGTAGAGTGCCACGGCATCTTAGCTCACAGCAACCTCAAACTCCTGGGCTCAAGTGATTCTCTTGCCTTAGCCTCCCAAATAGTTGGAACTACAGGAACCTACCACAACGCCTGGCTATTTTTAGAGACAGGGTCTCACTCTTGCTCAGTCTGGTCTCCAACTTGTGAGCTCAGAGGATTCCACCTGCCTCAGCCTCCCAGAGTGCTAAGATTATAGGTGTGAACCACTGCACCTGGTCAAACACACCCAGCAAATTAAAAAAAATTTTTTTTTTTTTTCGAAACAGAGATCTTAATCTCCTGGCTTCAAGGGACCCTCCCATCTCAGCCTCCCAAAGAGCTGGGATTACCAGGGTGAGCCAATGTGCCTGGCCTGTTTTTTACCTTTCTCCTGAAAAGCTTTATTCTTTTAGCTGGCAGGTAGAAATTACTGAAACTGGGGGGGGGGCGTCTGTGGCTCAAAGGAGTAGAGCACTGGCCCTATATCCTGGAGGTGGCGGGTTCAAACCCAGCCCCGCCAAAAACTGCAAAAAAAAAAAAAAAAAAGAAATAAAAGAAATCACTGAATCTGAATTTTTTTGTTTCATATCTGTCATCCAGTTATCACCATAATTTACAGCATCAGTAAGCAAGACCTAAGATTATTAAATATATATATATATTTTTTTTTTTTTAATTATTTTTATTTTTATTTTTTTTTTTTTTGTGGGTTTTGGCTGGGGCTGTGTTTGAACCCTCCACCTCCGGCATATGGGACCGGTGCCCTACTCCTTGAGCTACAGGCGCCGCCCTATTAAATATATTTTTTAAGTTCATGATGACAAATCTGATATCCCAGTCACCACTGAATTTGCATACCCTATTCAGCCTTCTGATTATCAAACCTCAGTAGTCTCTGTTCCAAGTCAAGCTTCTTGATATTAGGAATACCCATTTGAAGTGGAATTGTACTAATAGTGTTTCTTTTTTTCCTGTTTAGGCAACACTTCCCCAGATCAAAAGGAGCCAACACCTTTCATCATCGAGTGGATCCCAGATATCCTTCCCCAGTCCAAGATTGGCGAGTTGCGGATCAAGTTTGAATATGGTCATCACCGGAATGGGCATGTGGCAGAGTACCACGACCAGCAACCTCCTCTGGACCAGCCCTTGGAACTGGCCCCTCTGACCACCATCACTTTCCCTTGAGGCAAAATAAGAAAATCTTTTAATTGCTGAATTTGCACATCCCCACCCCTTGAAAACTTTAAATACTAGTTAGGCACTTACCTATCTGCCTTTGTTCCTTAGTAAACTTCTCTTAGCTAAGATACAATTTCTCAACACTTTCAAGTAGATTCTGTTGAAGAAAAAACTCTTCTTGTAAATGGCCTTTCTGGTGCTGCTGTGTACAGTCTTCATTATACATTGGGCAGTATTTTTGAAAGGAACAAAAAGAAAACAAGCTCATTTCCCTTCTTAAGGATTCACCTTCAGAATGTTTCAGCCTTTGTCTAATCTCTAAGAAGTTAGGACCACTTAGCTTTACGCCAGCAGTGTTGGAAAGTTAATTATACCTTGGTTAGGGCAGAATGTTAAGGACTATCCAGGCAGAGTTCTAGCCCTGCTCTTTATTCTGTTCTCAAATAAAGCACAGTGTCATTAGTTTTTCCAAATTATTCCTCATGTTGGCCTAAATTATCAAATTACAAACTTTTGAGGGTATTTCACTGATAGAGAAATAGGACAGAGAGATCAGGTATCAAGGGAATACTGACATTTCAAACTAATGCTTGTAATTATATATTCAATATTTATTTCCTTCTTTACTCTCCAAAAAGTTCAACAGCTGGTAAAACACAATTGTTCTGAGTTCTTTGTTTTTTTTTTGTTGTTGTTGTTGTTGTTGTTTTGAGACAGAGTCTTACTTTATCACCCTCGGTAGAGTGCTGTGGTGTCACAGCTCACAGCAACCTCCAGCTCTTGGGCTAGGGCCATTCTCTTGCCTCAGCCTCCTGAGTTGCTGGGACTACAGGCGCCCACCACAACACCCAGCTATTTTAGTTGCAGTTGCCACTTATATTTTAACTGTCTGGGGCTGGGTTCGAACCTGCCACCCTAGGTACATGGGGCTGGTGCCATTCAGAGTTCTCAGTTCTTTGATGATAGAATAGAGATACTGAAAGACTCAGACGTGGAATCCTATCTTTTTTTTTTGCAGTTTTTGGCTAGGGCTGGATTTGAACCTGCCACCTCCTGCATATGGGGTCGGCGCCCTACTCCATTGAGCCACAGGCACTACCTGTGGAATCCTATCTTTAAGGAGGAAAGAAAGAAATGAACATTTCCTACATGCCTTTTATGTGCCAGGCACTTTCATTTACATTCTCAATCATTCTTCTGGCTGGGCACAGTGGCTCACACCTGTACTCCTAGCACTCTGGGAGGCCAAAGCAGGTGGATTGTCTGAGCTCATGGATTCCAGACTAGCCTCAGCAAGAGCAAGACCCTGTCTCTAAAAATAGCTGGGCATTGTGACAGGTGCCTGTAGTCTCAGCTACTCGGGATGTTGAGCCAAGAGGATCACTTGAGCCCAAGCGTTTGAGGTTGCTGTGAGCTATGACACCATAGCACTCTACCGAGGGCAACAAAGTGAGACTCAGTCTCAAAAAAAAAAAAAATCATTTTTCACATTGAATCATCATTTTATGTTTAGGTATCACTCCTTTTTTTAAAGTTAAAGCCTCTCTAAGGTTAAATATCTTGCTGGAAACAGCCTTAAAAATAATGTTCAGGGGTGGCACCTAGTGCTCAGTGGATAGGGTGCGGCCCCATATACCGATGGTGGTACCTTCGTACCCAGCCCTGGCCAAACTGCAACAACAACAAAAAATACCCAGGTGTTCTGGCAGGCACCTGTAGTCCCAACTACTTGGGAGGCTGAAGCAAAAGAATCGCCTAAGTCCAGGAGTTGGAGGTTGCTGTGAGCTGTGATGCTACGGTACTCTACCGAGGGCGATAAAGTGAGACTCTGTCTCTTAAAAAAATAATAACGTTCAGTTTTACTCCAAAGTTCATGCTCTTTCCATTTTATAATGTTACTTTGATATAAATTTCTTATACTTCATTGTCCTTGAGAAGACAAAAAAAATCCATGTGAAGGAAGCTCTTAGTTTTCTTTCAATTGCAATTGACAGAGAAAACCAGCTAACCAGCTCGGGCAAAATAGGAGTCTGTGACTGGTTCAAGGACGCTAAAATAGAACTAGACAAATGCTGGGCTAGAGCTCGGTGTGGCTGGGCCTTGGGACCCCTGAAATCAGGGTCCTTGTGACCCACTCTGCTTTGTCTGGGGCTTCATTCGCTCTCAGTACAGAGCAGCTCCTTTTCCTGGTAGGACTTCAGGCTCCTGGAGTGCCTGAAAGTATGGCTTCCCCCCCACTCCCTGCCCAAGGAAAATTGATTACTCCACTCACTGATTCAAAAAGTAACCCCACTCTCAAGAAAGTAACTGAAGGCACTAGAGGGGACCCTCCACGTCTACACAGCTTCCTGTCCACTATACAGAATGATTATCCTCAGGCTGAGTGTATTGATGGGTCTGAGAGGGATGTCATCCTAACTTGTCCTCATCTGGAAACCTGGCTTGGCACCTTAACATCATGACCATCAAGAGAACAACCTGCTACTCTTCCACCCGGTGGGTGTTTCTAACCTACTATGGCCCTGCCCTTACCAGTGCTGCTGTCATCACAACAGCTTGCTAGTGTTTAGAAGCCACTTGGTAACCACTAGAAAATCTAACTCCAAGAACCACCCACCTAAGTGAAAGTGCAAGCCTGCCATCTGACTCTCTCAAGGTACTAGATGTCATCAGCCCTGTGGTCTTCTGGGGCAGCAATTCCCAATCATATACATTCACCCCATCTTTCAAGGACTGCTGTTGTGGGAGGCTGGTGCTGATACCCTGCCCTTCCCTCCAGCCCACATGCACATACCACACTTTAGCACCCAGCTACAGAGTAAGTACCTCAGTCAACTCCTATCCCCAGTTCTTCCATATCACTAAAAGCCCAGAACATGCCCTCCACTAGAAGAACCCGGTAAAATCCCACAACTCTGCTGAAGGGGATGGGCAGGAGTTGCCCTTCCTCAGCCCTTTGAATTAACTGGACTTTATCAAGCATAAGTCACAGACAACAGAGAAAAGTCAGCCACAGGGAACAGCCCTTTTGTCTATTATTTGTGTATTTTCCCAAAATGGATCTCCCTCAACCTATTTCTCCTTTTTAAAAAAAAACAAATCTAGGTGGCGCCTGTGGCTCAAGGGGGTAGGGCGCGGGCCCCATGTGTCAGAGGTGGCAGGTTCAAACCCAGCCCCAGCCAAAAACTTCAAAAAAAATACTCAAATCCTGATTTCCTAGTTTTCCTCTTTTGCATCTTGTGATTATTTTCTGACATTTCTTATTTCTTTTTAATCCTCCTTAATGACCTTGCTCTCTGCCTGTCCTCTCACTATCCAACTCGGCAATCACCCTTCACACCTTTCTACCATCCCACCTGCTTCACCAAGGCAGCAGGGTAACTTACAGTAGCACTTCTCAAACTTGAATGTGCTTAGGACTCACTTAGGGATTCAGTTAAAATGCATATTCTTATTCAGAAGTTCTAGGATGGGGTCCAAGTGTCTGAATTTCTATCAAGTTCCCAGGTGATGCAGAAAAGTACTGGTCTGCACACTGCACTTTGAGCAGCAAGGTCTAAAGTCTGACTCCCTACTGTAGCCTCCCTCCCACTTCACCACTACTGAAGGGAAGGGCGGTGATACTCAGCGACGAGTGGCCCCAGGTGGCATTGCTCCAAATGATGGGGACACTAGCTTTGCTCCTTGGAACTAGTTGCAACTCAACAGTTCCAGAAGCAGAAAGTGGGTTCTTGTAGCTGAGTAAATTTTCTGCCGTTTTAATCAATTTTGCCCAGGGCCACTTTTCACTGTCTTCACCACTCCCTCTACATTAAGGTTCAGCCCTAAGGCTGGGTTTGAAACCCCACTTCTACTGCCCTTACAGTCACACGTACAGCCTCGGGCAATTTATCGAATCCTTTGTTCCCCGGTGTCCTCATCAGGTTGATGTATCAGCAAACCAAAACCTCCAAGTGAGTCGCTTATTTCTGCTCATTTCTTCTATTGTTTGAACTTTAGTCCTCTTCAAACTTAAGCCTTAAGGCTTGAATAGTGCTTTTTACACTTTCTCTGTACTGTACTTAATACCATCTTACGTTGTAAAATCAGAATTTTGTTAAATGAAAAAAAAAAGGCTTTAAGTAAATATAATGAAACACTCTAAGGTCACAATTTTGTTAAATGAAAAAGGCTTGGCCGGCGCCTGTGGCTCAGTCGGTAAGGCGCCGGCCCCATATACCGAGGGTGGCAGGTTCAAACCCGCCCCGGCCAAATTGCAACCAGAAAATAGCCGGGCGTTGTGGCGGGCGCCTGTAGTCCCAGCTACTCGGGAGGCTGAGGCAAGAGAATCGCTTAAGCCCAGGAACTGGAGGTTGCTGTGAGCTGTGTGAGGCCATAGCACTCTACCAAGGGCCATAAAGTGAGACTCTATCTCTACAAAAAAAAAAAAGAAGAAAAAGAAAAAGGCTTAAATATAATGAAAAGTTCAAGATGACTGAGGTACTGATAATCACTTTCAATCATTTTCTTCCTAGTTTTTCCCTTTCTCCAAATTTTCTGTGACGGACATTACATTGTTAACTCCGAAAACAGGCAAAAAGGGGCACAAAATCAACCTTCCACACTCCTACAGCCAGCCAGAGAGCAGAAAAAAAAAAAGACAGCAGGGCTCGCCGGGTGGGGCCTGGTCACGCGCAAGCGCCCCCTCGCCGCCGCGAGATGACGTCAGACACGCTCTCTTTAGGTCCTCCCGCCGCTTCCGGCCGGCTTGGCGGCTTTTCCTCCACCAGGAGGCGCCGCAGGACGTTCAGTTGTCGACGACGCCTGCGCAGCCGCACTGGCGCCTGGACGCGTCACCACCTTCGCGTCTTTTCTGGAGAGCGCGGGAATGCAAGCGCCGAGAGTGGTGACGTCACCGGGGTTCCCCGCGTGGCTCTCGGGGGTGGGGCCGGGGACGTGGCGCGCTCTGAGGCCGGCGCTGGGAGGAGAGGAGAAATAAAAAGAGAAGAGGAGAAGGGGTGGCACCCAGCCCAGGGGTAGGCAGGCCTGGCCGGGCCTGACCGGGCTGTGCCCGCCTCGTGACCCACTGTGGGGCCGAGCGGCGAGAAAGGTGCTGACAAGGCGGGCGCGCGTGCTCGGTGGGGAGGGGCGCGGTTGGTCGTTGGCCAGCCAGGGACCGACTTACTGACACTCTGGGCGGCGCACCTGGAAGGGGCCTGCAGGTCCTCTAGTCCGCGGTGTGGATGCTGGGGACGTGGGGCCAGGTCGCACTCCGACCTTCAGGCTGCTACGCCCCGGGTCCGGGCCTCTCCCTGCCTCGGCTCACGTCTTCCGCCTCCCTGGCATTAGCGACCCTTGCCCGGGTTCGGGAAAGGAAAGGGACGGGCTCTCTGGAAGGAGATTTCGACTCCTGGGCCGCCATTCCCTGTTCTGTTCGCCTTGAACAAGCTATCAGAACCTCTCAGGCTCGGTTTTCCCCCTTTGTAAAGTATCGTTGGCACTGTCCACTTAACACACTTGTTGGTCTCTGCTTAGCACGTGGTAGGGCGGTCAGTCAAAATACATAAATTGCTCTTCCGCTTTTTCCCACCAGGTCTATAGAGCCAGTTTTGTAAAGGCATTAATGTCTGGTAGCCCTTAAAACAAAAGGCTTTGTGTGCTGGCCCCTTTTCTCAATATGACCTCCACAAAGTCGCTTTGGAAGAAAAGGTGGCAGAGAGCTCATCCATGACCTGATGAGTTGGACCTGGGACCTGATAAGAATTTAGGGGAGGGCCGGGCACGGTGGCTCAAGCCTGTAATCACCAGCACTTTTGGAGGTTGAGATATACATACAGATTGCTTGAGGTCAGGAGTTAGAGACCGCCTGACCAAGAGCAAGATCCAGTCTTCAAAAATAGCCGGGTGTTGTGGTGGACGCCTGTAGTCTCAGCTGCTCAGGAGGCTGAGACCAGAGAATCACTTGAGCTCAGGAATTTGAGGTTGCTGTGGGCTGTGATAGCACAGCACTGTACCAAGGGTGACAAAGTGAGACTCTGTCTCAAAAAAAAAAAAATTCAGGGTGGGTGGCGCCTGTGGCTCAGTCGGTAAGGCGCCGGCCCCATATACCGAGGGTGGCGGGTTCAAACCCGGCCCCGGCCAAACTGCAACCAAAAAATAGCCGGGCGTTGTGGCAGGCGCCTGTAGTCCCAGCTACTTGGGAGGCTGAGACAAGAGAATCGCTTAAGCCCAGGAGTTGGAGGTTGCTGTGAGCTGTGTGAGGCCATGGCACTCTACCAAGGGCCATAAAGTGAGACTCTGTCTCTACAAAAAAAAAAAATTCAGGGAAGGATGTTACCCATTTTTTCTCTGTGCCCCAGCTCCTACTACTAACTACTTACCACTGGTACCTTCATCTATGGCACTTTTCAGATCTCTTTCTCCTCTGTGTCTTCCCATATTCTTTCACCTCTTGACATTGCTATGGTCAAGTCATCCATCATTCCTGGGATGGCCTGACTCCTGGGGACAGGCCAGCATCCAGGATCTTACATGAAGCTGGTGTAACAGTCCAAAACCATCTCCTGTGAGGAAGAACAGGACTATCCTGAAGTGCTTATTTGGCTTGTGTCAAGGACTGTCCTTTTCTTTTCACACATGTGATCTCATTGATTCCCACAGGACCTGTGAGGGAGGTGGACTCATTAACCCTGTTTATATAGGTGAGAAAACTGGTTCAGCAGGTTTAAATAATTCACCTCACATTTTGTAGCAGGGATGTGGGGTTGTAGGGCTCTGAAAAGAGGTAGTACCTAGTGAGGCCTTCTCTATATTATGAGATGCTCAGGACCATCTAGAGCAGCAGTTCTCCACCTGTGGGTTACAACCCCTTTGTAACAATGAAAATACATCCTACATATCATATATTTACATTACAATTCATAACAGTAGCAAAATTACAGTTATGAAGTAGCAATGAAAATAATTTTATGGTTGGGGGTCACCACAACATCAGGAACTGTATTAAGGGGTCATGGCATTAGGAGGCATTAGGAAGGTTGAAAACCAATGATCTAGAAGGATTGAGTGAAGAAGGCATATTACGCTGTGAGTTTCCTCTCCATACCCCCACTCTTAGCCCCCTTTTTTTTTTTGAGACAGAGTCTCACTTTGTTGCCCTGGGTAAAGTGCTGTGGCATCATAGCTCACAGCAATCTCCAACTCTTGGTCTCAAGCCATTCTCTTGCCTCCTACTCCTGAGTAGTTGGGACTACAGGCACCCACCACAACACCAGGCTATTGAAAGAGACAGGGTCTCACTCTGGCTCAGGCTGGTCTCAACAGCAACCTCTAACTTTTGGGCTCAAGCAGTTGTCTTGCCTCAGCTTCCCAAGTAGCTGGGACTACAGGTGTTGGCCACAACACCAGGCTACTTTTAGAGACGGGGGTCTCGATCTGGCTGAGGCTGGTCTTGAACCTGTGAGCTCAGGCAGTCCACCTGCCTTGGCCTCCCAGAGTGTTAGGATTATAGGCATGAGCCACTGTACCCAGTGGAGGGGCTCGTTCTTTACGGGAGAAACCTGACTTTAGGTTGGTTGCTTTTATTGTAAATCTACATTTACCAGACAGTCTTTAGCTCATAGGGAGAAGATCAGCCACTTAGGTAAATTCAAGCACTCCTGTCCACTCCTTAAATGTTTACTATTCCTTAGAATAAATCAATAAATTGGTATTTAATATATATGTCCTTCAACTCTGTGTGAACTTGGTAAATAGGTGTTTGAGAGATGAGTCCCCTTGCAATGGGCCAGCCTGAAAGTGTAAGGCCCTCATCTGAGTCCTTTAAATTCAACAAGATTAGTACTGCTTCACCAGGAACTTCAGGAAAAAGCATTGGGGGCAGTGGTACAGAAAGCCAGCTTTGCCCAGGAATCCTAAGGTGTGTTTTTCTGTTAGATGTACTACTATAATCACTTCAGAAAAATAACATTATTAACACAAAGTAAAAAGTACTAAATTCTAGATGAGTGGTACATGCACTGGTGCTATGGATTCAGAGGGTGAGATTGCTGTGGGAGGTAAAAGGATGATGCCACAGAGGAGGCAAGTGGAGCAAAATGGAGGTGCTGTCAGTATGTGGAGATGTAGGTGACAGAGAGGAACAGCCCACTGCCACTACAGTGATGTTTGCTTCTAGAGCTGATATAAAATATACAGCCTTCTGATCTCTTAACTGGTAAGCCACCCTAAAAACACTGTTGTGGCAGGAGAGGGAAGTTGTAGGCCTCGGAGAGAAGGAAGGAGAAATCAACTATTCATTCACCCATTTGTTCAACACATTTATTGAGATGGTAAGATCTACTATGTGCCAGGCACTGAGCTGGGTCTAGGAATACAGCAATTAACAGAACAAACAAAAGCCTCACCCTCAAAAAGTTTACATTCTAGTGAGAAAAGAAACAATGAATGAACAAACTATTGAACAAATGAGTGAGCTAAATAGTATGCCAGATAGTGACAAGTGCTATAGAGAAAATGAAAACAAGGGGTGGGAGACAAAAGGAAGTACTGAGGTATTTTCTTCTGAATTTTTATTTTATTTTTAATGAATTAATTTTATTTTATTTTTATTTTTTTTTTTTTTTATTGTTGGGGATTCATTGAGGGTACAATAAGCCAGGTTACACTGATTGCAATTGTTAGGTAAAGTCCCTCTGAATTAATTTTATTTTTTTTGAGACAGAGTCTCACTTTGTTGTCCTTGGTAGAGTGCATGGCATCACAGCTCAAAGCAATTTCAAACTCTTGGGCTCAAGTGATTCTTTTGCCTCAGCCTCCCCAGTAGCTGGGACTACAGGTGCCCACCACAACACTGGGTTATTTTTACAGCCAAGGTCTTGCTCTGGCTTAGGCTGGTCTCGAGCCTGTTACCTCAGGAAATCCACCTGCCTTGGCCTCCCAGAGTACCAGGATTACAGGCTTGAGCCACCACACCCAGCCCCTTATTTACTTATTTTTGAGACAGAGTCTCACTCTGTCACCCTGGGGTTGAGTGCCGTTATGTCATCACAGCTCACAGCAATCTCAAACTCTTGGGCTCAAGACATCCTCATGCCTCAGCTTCCCAAGTAGCTGGGACTACAGGTGCTGGCCACAATGCCTGGCTCATTTTTCTATTTTTAGGAGAGATGGGGTCTCTTGTTCAGACTGGTCCAGAACTCCACCCACTTCGGCCTCACAGAATGTTAAGATTACAGGCATGAGCCACCATACCCAGCCTTTCTTCCAAAAGTTAAATAAATTTTGTGGAAGTGAATAATATAAAGGAAAAAGGGACACACAGTGTTTGATCATTTTCTGTGAGTTGGGGGAGGTGACCAGGTTGTTTCTCAGGAGATAAAATTTGTTTGTGAATATGACTTACTGCTTGGGTGGAAATAAGCCAAGATCTCTGAATGAAAACATTTTCTCTGAAAGCCAGAAAAGCCAGGTGTGATGATAGAGGAAAATGCAATTTTACTGTAGACCCCAAATATAAACACTGTAGTTCTAGGAAAATAGTAGTGTTGACTTGATGAGATGTGTTATAACTAAGCAGGGAACAGCTGAAGGAGCACCTTCTTATCTCCTTGTCCAGCTCAGGAGTGAGGAATGTGCTGGAGGAGGGGAGTAAGTCAGGCCTTGGGACAGGCCATGGAATCTATGAAAACCACCTGTGTGGTCTCTCCTGCAGGCATGAGGCTGGAGGGGCTGCAAGTTGATGGCAAGATCTCAACTTGCCCACCTTGCTCTTCAGGATACTATTTTTTGAAGCAAGAGTTTCAGAACTGTAACATTTACCATACTGGAGGCGAAATTGGAACACAAAGTAATTTGGCATTCTGAAGACATTTTGATGGTTTGTGAGCACAATGGGACAGAATAGCAGAAGGAATTAAAATTTGTGGTCGAGGCTGGGCACCGTGGCACAGTGATTATGGCACTAGCCATATGCACCAAGGCTGGTGAGTTCAAACCCAGCCCAGGCCAGCTAAACAACAATGACAACTGCAACAAGAAAATAGCCGGGCATTGTTGCGGGCACCTGTAGTTCCAGCTCCTTGGGAGGCTGAGGCAAGAGAATTGCTTAAGCCCAAGAGTTGGAGGTGGCTGTGAGCTGAAATGCCACAGCACTCTACTGAGGGCGACATAGTGAGACTCTGTCTCAAAAACAAAAACAAAAAACAAAAAAAATTTGTGGTCGAGAAGGTAAAGGTCAAATGTAAGACAGTAGAAATCCTAGTATTAACTGATAGTGTCCATTGTAACTGGCTGAGAGATGGATAAAAGGCCCTTGAGTTTGCACTGACCTGTAGGATCTCTGGGCCCGTGAGCACCTACATGCTCTTCGAAGCTAAAGAAATGAGGGTGTCAGGGTGGAGCTATACAACAGAAAAAGGAGCAGGACTGGTGGCTGAGCTCTGCTCATTAACTATCATTCCTGGTATAACTGCCTCCTCAAAAGTCCTCCTTTGTTAATTGTGAGATTAGGGCTAATTAAAAGGTTTCCTGGCTCAGCACCCGTAGCATAGTGGTTACAGTGCTAGCCACATACACCAAGGCTGGCAGTTCGAATCCAGCCTGGACCAGCTAAAACAAGAACAACTGCAACAAAAAAAAATAGCCAGGTGTTATGGTGGGCACCTATAGTCCCAGCTACTCGGGAGGCTGAGGCAAGAGAGTCGCTTAAGCCCAAGAGTTTGAGGTTGCTGTGAGCTGTGATGGCACAGTACTCTACAGAGGGCGACATAGTGACACTCTGTCTCAAAAAAAAAAAAAAAGTCTGTGAAACAGACAGGAAACTGTGTCTTAGTCACCTTTGCATTCCCAGCACCTAGTATGGTGCTGGAAACCAAAGAGGTACTCTGCAAATGTCTTTAAATGAGTAAACGAATATATAGGGGTATATATATTTTTTTTTTTTCTTTTTTGGAGACACAGTCTCATCATATCGCCCTCAGTAAAGTGCTGTGACATCACAGCTCACAGCAACCTCAAACTCTTGGGCTTAAGAGATTCTCTTGCCTCAGCCTCCTTAGTAGGTGGGACTATAGGTACCCACCACAACACCCAGCTATTTTTTTTGTTGTAGTTGGTATTGTTGTTTAGCAGGCCTATCCAGGTGTATGTGGCTGGTGACCTAACCACAGGCGCCAAGCCAGTAAACAAATTAATGAATAGATGAGTGTCTGATCCTGAGTTTGCCATGATAAGGCTAGAAAGCAAGGGCCTGGCCCACATCCTACTTTTTATTTTTTATTTTTTGTAGAGACAGAGTCTCACTTTATGGCCCTCAGTAGAGTGCCGTGGCCTCACACAGCTCACAGCAACCTCCAACTCCTGGGCTTAGGCGATTCTCTTGCCTCAGCCTCCCAAGTAGCTGGGACCACAGGCGCCCGCCACAATGCCCGGCTATTTTTTTGGTTGCAGTTTGGCCGGGGCCAGGTTTGAACCCACCACCCTCGGTATATGGGGCCGGCGCCTTACAGACTGAGCCACAGGCGCCGCCCTACATCCTACTTTTTAATGGCTTGTTCTTCAGGGACTGATTCCCCCAGGAAGACAGCTTAGACTGTTCTACTGACCTGGATGCTAGTCCTGTTCGTGTCAGATGGTGAGCATGCAGGACCTGTGGGCGTTGGAGAAGTCACAGACAATCTTCAGAGTCACAAAGTGGGGCCTGTCAATTATGTGGTAATGCTTATACCCCAAATTTGTCACATTCTTATGACATTTATATATATTTATTTATTTATCGAGACAGAGTCTTACTTTGTCGCCCTAGGTAGAGTGCTGTGGCGTTACAGCTCACAGCAACCTACAGCTCTTGGGCTTAGGCAATTCTCTGAGTAGGTGGGACTGCAGGCACCTGCCACAACGCCTGGTTGTTTTTTGTTGTTGTTGTTGCAGTTTGGTTGGGGGTGGGTTTGAACCTGCCAATCTTGGTATATGGGGCCGGCACCCTACTCATTGAACCACAAGCGCTGCCCTCTTATGACAAATTTTGTTCAAAACTATTGTTTAGGACAGGGCTCAGTGTGCTCTCCCCAGACCAGATTCCTCGAATAAGTTCATGTCCCCGTGCTCCTATATTCCCCTTCCTCTGAAAAAAAAAACTACCTGCCATTAATAGGTAATGAGTGATTTTCATACTTTCTTTTGAGTTCTGTTTCACAAGCTGACAGTTTGCTAAGATTCTCAAGAACATGATCTGGAAGTTTCCCTTTCTATTTGATATCTTGTATTTTTTTTTTTTTTTTTTTTTGAGACAGAGCCTCAAGCTGTCGCCCTGGTGGAGTGCAGTGGCATCACAGCTCACAGCAACCTCCAACTCCTGGGCGCAAGCAATTCTCTTGTCTCCGCCTCCCAAGTAGCTGGGACTACAGGCGTCCACCACAACGCCCAGCTATTTTTTTTTTTTTTTTTTTTGGTTGCTGCCATCAGTGTTGTTTGGTGGACCTGGGCTGGATTTGAACCCACCAGCTCAGGTGTATGTGGCTGGCGCCTTAGCCGCTGAGCCACAGGCGCTGAGCCGGTATCTTGTATTTTTAAGCAACAGACCTGTTTTTCAAGCCAGGATATCCTGAGAGGAAACCTGAGTAACATGTTGCTCCTTCTTCCTGCTGCTGTGTTTTGTGTGGATGTGTAGGAGTCACAAATGTGCCATAGCTTCTTACTGCCTCTCACAGTCTGTGGTGTTCATTATCCTCAGGTTGGGGTTTTCCCCAGAGAATAAGCCAGTAAAGGAATGAATCTTGAGGTATCATTCCTAGTGATGCTGTATATGTGTAATAAGGAGTAAGCATGCTACATCCATGGAGCATCCTGCTGTGTGCCCAGACAAATTCAACAATGCTTGAGGGAATGAAGTGTTCTGGCCTAGCATCCTCTGAGGAGGTATGTGGTGTGGTTCTAGACACCTGAATACCTGCCAAGCTCAGCGTCTGTGAGAATGACTTGCTTTTAGACCAGCGGTTCTCATCCTGTGGGTCTCAACCCCTTTGTAACAATGAAAATATATTCTGCATATCAGATATTTACATTACGATTCATAACAGTAGCAAAATTACAATTAATGAAGTAGCAACGAAAATAATTTTATGGTTGGGGGTCACCACAACATGAGGAACTGTATTAAAGGGTCATGGCATTAGGAAGGTTGAGAACCACTGTTTTAGACTCACATTTGATTTGGGCAAAACCTTTCATTGAACACACCTGGCAGACATCTCAAATTTCCAGCGCATTAGCTGAGTTCTAGCTAATGAAAGCTGAAAGCTACGACACTCTTATGATAAAATTCATACACTGAAAGGTTAGTGAATCTTATGTGCATCACATAACCTTTAGTTTGAATTTTAGCTATTATCTTTGCAATAAAAAAGCTATTTTTCCAAAACCTTAAAAAAGGGAAAAAGGAAAGAAAGCCATTTCCATAAACTATATTTCTGACACATAGTTAACCATGAAAATGTCCACAACTCAGTGATATAATTGATCCCTTTTGGATTTTAAAAATCAACAAATCAAGCCAAGGCACATGGAGGAGCTGAAGGTATCCTAACACAGTGGTTAGAGATTTGAGGGCAGGAGCTGGGTCTCATGTTTGTTTCTGTCCTCAGCACAGAGCTTCAGACGGCCATGGATATATATTGGGTGTCAATTAACAGTCACTGAATTACTGAATGGAAATTTACTGGGGCTCATTGCACTCCACACACAAATAGACTTGCCCCGTGGGATTCTTCATAAGAACAGATACTTTATAAGAGCTGTCACTCCAAGTTGATTAAATGAACAAAGTGAAACCACAGGATTGGGTTTTAAAACCAAATAGATTTACTGTGCTAAATTTTACAACTGGTATGTTCTGCTTTGGTTGGAGAGTTGGACAAAATAACTTCCAATTTGAGGTTTTAGGTTCTATGAAAATATAGGGTTTTTTGTTTTGTTTTTTTAAGACAGATGAACCCAGCAGGCGAGCTGGCAGGAAGTCTGACTGCAGCCTTTCCCTGAGAGGATGACACAGGCTAAAGGAGAGAAGGAAAACAACAAGGCAGCCAGAGCTAGCAAAGCATTTTGCAAAGTAATTGCAGAGCTTTCCAGGTTTTTCTGGAAAAAGGAAGAAAAGGAGAGTAAAGGGAAGGAAGGGGATTGGTTAACAACTGGCTGCAGAAACGCTGAGGACTGGATTTGCCTATTGGTTTTGTTTTTCTAAGTCAGGGATAACCTTAAGAGGGTGTGCTCAGCCTGGCACTGCTTGCTGGCAAGGTCATTTTCCCCAGGCAGTGCTGAAGTTACCCTTAGAGCCTCCAGGGAGTCCAGAGGCCTGCTGCCCTGTGAAATTCATTGAAAAGAGGGACACAAGCTGAGCATAGTGGCTCACGCCTATAACCTAGCACTTGGGAGGCCAAGGCGGGTGGATTGCCTGAGCTCATGGGTTCGAAACCACGCTGAGACAGAATAAGACCTTGTCTCTAAAATATAGCTGGGTGTTGTGACAGGTGCCTATAGTCCCAGCTACTTGGGAGGCTGAGGCAAGAAAATCGCTTAAGCATAAGAGGTTGAGGTTGCTATGAGCTGTAACGCCATGGCACTCTACTGAGGGCGACATAGTGAGACTCTGTCAAAAAAAAAAAAAAGAAAAGAGGGACACAGACTGCCCTCCAGAGAAGTCTGAGGCACATGGTATGGCAGAAGGGACAGGCATTGTGTTTAATCTAATTTTGCTGGGGGTTTTTTGAGACAGAGTCTCACTGTGTCGCCCTTGGTAGAGTGCGATGGTGTTACAGCTCACAGCAACTTCAAACTCTTGGGCTTAAGCAATTCTCTTGCTTCAGCCTCCCAAGTAGCTGGGACTACAGGCACCCGCCACAATGCCTGACTATTTTTTTGGTGTTGTTGCAGTTGTTTACCTATTGTTTAGCTGGCCCCAGCCGGGTTCAAAACTGCCAGCCTCAGTGTATGTGGATGGCACCATAACCACCGTGCTACAGGTGCTGAGCCTAATCTAATTTTGCTTTTAAATGTGTGTTATTATTTTTTTTTCTTAAAATGTGTGTATTTCCTATTTTTTTTTTCTTAAAATGTGTGTATTTCCTTTTTTGAACAGGTCATCCATTTACTAGGTTCAAAACTGAAAAACAGAGGTTGGGCGCAATGGCTCATGCCTGTAATCCCAGCATTATGGGAGGCCAACGCAGGTGGATTGGCTGGGCTCAGAGGTTCAAGACCAGCCTGAGCTAAAGGGAGACTCTGCCACTACAAATAGCCAGGCATGTGGTAGGTGCCTATTGGGGGGCTGAGGCAAGAGAATTGCTAGAGCCCGGGAGTCTGAGATTTTTTTTTTTTTTTGTAGAGACAGAGTCTTACTGTACCGCCCTAGGTAGAGTGCCATGATGTCACACAGCTCACAGCAACCTCTTAACTCTTGGGCTTAACATGATTCTCTTGCCTCAGCCTCCCGAGTAGCTGGGACTATAGGCGCCCGCCACAGTGCCCAGCTATTTTTTTGTTGCAGTTTGGCCGGGGCTGGGTTTGAACCTGCCACCCTCGGCATATGGGGCTGGCACCCTACTCACTGAACACAGGCGCTGCCTTTTTTTTTTTTTGTGGATTTTGGCTGGGGCTGGGTTTGAACCCGCCACCTCCAGCATATGGGACCGGCACCCTACCCTTTTGAACCACAGGCACCACCCTGGAGTCTGAGATTTTTTTTTTTTTTTTTTTGTGGTTTTTGGCAGGGGCTGGGTTTGAACCTGCCACCTCCGGCATATGGGACCGGCGCCCTACTCCTTGAGCCACAGGTGCTGCCCGGAGTCTGAGATTTTTATAAACCACAGCACTGTACTGAAGGTGACAACATGAGACTGTCTCAAAAAAAAACAAAAAAGAATAAAATAAATAATAAAAATAAATAAAAAACTGAAAAATAGGCTAGACACCCATAGCACAGTGGATAGAGCACCAGCCACATACACCTGGGCTGGCGGGTTCGAACCTGGCCTGGGCCTGCTAAACAGTGATGACAACTACAACAACAACAAAAATAGCCAGGCATTGTGGTGAGCACCTGTAGTCCCAGCTACTTGGAAGGCTAAGGCAAGAGAATGGCTTAAGCCCAAGAGTTTGAGGTTGCTGTGAGCTGTGATGCCATGGCACTCTACCAAGGGCAATATAGTGAGACTCTGTCTCAGAAAAAAAAAAAAAAAGAGGATACTTTGCACCTCCTAAAATAGAGCAATCATGAACATGTTTTATTAACATTTTTAGAACCAGTACATTTTTATTGTAAAAAATGTAAAAAGCAAATAAGAAAATATAAATTGCCTATAATCTTACGACCCAGAAATATATATTATTGTTAACTTCTAAGTCTTTCTAGTTTTTTCCTTAACCAGATATACGTATAACATAAAATTCTAAATGGAATGTATTTTTTTTTTTTTTTTTGCAGTTTTTTGGCCAGGGCTGGGTTTGAACCCACCGCCACTGGCATATGGGGCCGGCGCCCTACTCCGTTGAGCCACAGGTGCCACCCTGGAATGTTATTTTTAAACCTGCCTTCTTTATTTAACAGTGATGGTGATCATCTCCCGCTTTCATGAAATATTTTCTCACATTGGGCGGCGCCTGTGGCTCAGTTGGTAAGGCACCGGCC
Organism: Nycticebus coucang; assembly: GCF_027406575.1. Lineage (NCBI taxonomy): Eukaryota > Metazoa > Chordata > Mammalia > Primates > Lorisidae > Nycticebus > Nycticebus coucang. The sequence goes on along the minus strand of NC_069783.1, from coordinate 68,825,828 downwards.
CCATATACCGAGGGTGGCGGGTTCAAACCCAGCCCTGGCTGAACTACAACCAAAAAATAGCTGGGCGTTGTGGCAGGTGCCTGTAGTCCCAGCTACTCGGGAGGCTGAGGCAAGAGAATCGCTTAAGCCCAGGAGTTGGAGGTTGCTGTGAGCTGTGTGATACCATGGCACTCTACTGAGGGCCAAAAAGTGAGACTCTGTCTCTACAAAAAAAATAATAATAATAATAGGGCGGCGCCTGTGGCTCAGTTTGTAAGGCGCTGGCCCCATATACCAAGGGTGGCGGGTTCAAACCCGGCCCCGGCTGAACTGCAACCAAAAAAAAAAAAAATAGCCAGGCGTTGTGGCGGGCACTTGTAGTCCCAGCTACTCGGTAGGCTGAGGCAGGAGAATCGCTTGGGCCCAGGAATTGGAGGTTGCTGTGAGCTGTATGATGCCATGGCACTCTACCAAGGACCGTAAAGTGAAACTCTGTCTCTAAAAAAATAATAATAATAATAATTTCTCACTGTTATAATTAATTAATTCTCATAGTATGAGGTAACAAATCTAAATTTAGGTGGTTTTTAGTTTGTTTTTTGAGACAGAGTCTTACTTTGTCACCCTTGGTAGAGTGCTGTGACATCATAGCTCACAGCAACCTCAAAGTCCTGGGCTTAAATGATTCTCTTGCCTCAGCCTCCCAAGTAGCTGGGACTACAGGCACCCACCACAATGCCCATCTATTTTTAGATGTGGGGTCTCGCTCTGTCTCAGGCTGGTCTCAAATCTGTGAACTCAGTCCACCCACCTCGGCCTCCCAAGTGCTGGGATTACAGTGTCTAAATTTAGTTTTTGACAAATAGTACTGGACATGGTGGCTCCCACCTATAATCTGAGCTCTTTGGGAGGCTGAGGCAGGTGAATCACCTGAGCTCAGGAATTTGAGACTAGCCTAAGCAAGAGTCAATACCCCTCCCTAAAAAAAGCCCCCCTGTTATGGTAGGTGCCAGTAGTCCCAGCTACTTGGGAAGCTGAGACAAAAGGATTGTTTGAGCCCAAGACTTTGAGGTTGCTGTGAGCTGTGATGCTAGAGTACTCTACAGAGGGTGATAAAGTGGGGCTCTGTCTCTAAATAAATAAACTCATTAATTGATTATTTTGTTTTTTTACAAATGGTTACTTAGCAACTTATCTCACATCCTTTATTGAATAAACCATCCTTTCCCCCCAATTTGAAAAGCTGTTTTAATCACATTCTAATTCTTTTTTTTTTTTTTTAGAGACAGAGTCTGACTACGTCAGACTCAGTAGAGTACCGTGGCATCATAGCTCACAGCAACCTCAAACTCTTGGCCTTAAGCGACTCTCTTGCTTCAGCCTCCCGAGTAGCTGGGACTACAGGTGCCCGCCATAACATCTGGCTTTTTTTTTTTTTGCAGTTTTTGGCTGGGGCTGGTTTTGAACCCGCCACCTCTGGCATATGGGGCCAGCCCCCTGCCCCTTTGAACCACAGGTGCCACCCCCGGCTATTTTTTTTTTTTTTTCTTTTTTGGCCGGAGCTGGGTTTGAACTCACCACCTCCAGCATGTGGGACCGGTGCCCTACTCCTTGAGCCACAGGCGCCGCCCCCAGCTATTTTTTTGTTGCAGTTGTCGTTGTTGTTTAGCTGGCCTGGGCCGGTTTGAACCCGCCACCTTTGGTGTGGCTGGCATTGTAACTACTGTGCTCTGGGCACCGAGCCTGCTTTTGTCTTATTTCAAATACCTAGAGCTCTCAGGCCGGGCACAGTGGCTCATGCCTATAATTCTAGCACTCTGGGAGGCTGAGGCAGGTGGATTGTCTGAGCATGGGAGTTTGAGACCAACCTGAGCAAGAGACAGACCCCATCTCTAAAAATAGCTGGGATTTGTGGCCAGCACCACTAATTCCAACTACTTGGGAGGCTGAGGCAAGAGGACCACTTGAGCCCAAGACTTTGAGGTTGCTGTGAGCTGTGATGCCAGAGCTCTCCACTGAGGGTGACAAAGTGAGACTCTGTCTCAAAAAAAAAAATGCAGGACGGTGCCTGTGGCTCAGTGGGTAGGGCCCCAGCCCCATATACCAAGGGTGGCGGGTTCAAACCCAGCTCTGGCCAAACTGCAACAACTATATATATATATATATATATATATATATATATATATATAGTTATATACATATACACACACACACACACACAAGATCTTATTTCTTTTTCTCGTCTTCAGTGCTAGAATTTCTAGAACAGTGTTTTAAAACAGTGAAAGTTCTTTCCTTATTCTAGACTTAACTTTAAAGGAATACCTCTAGAATTAGGCTAGCATTGTTTGCACAAAAAGTTGGTGATTTCCTCCCCCAAAAAGTAGTGAAATTACTTGTTCAGTAAACTTTTTATGGCATCTTATAAAAGCTAGAAAAAGCCCTTTGTTTCTATTTATAAAAAAAATGCTTTTCTATGTGTACCCTTGATAACAGATTTTGAAGAAATCATGTAAGATGATAAAGCATTTGAATTGTACAATAGATGTAAAAAAATTCAGTTTAAAAGAACATTTGTTTTTACATTAAATGTTTATTTGAAATCAAATGATTTTGTACATAAACTTCAATAATATAAAAGCTGAAAAAAAAAAAGGAATACCTCTAGAATTACTCCATTGAGTGTAATCTGGCTGTTGGTTTATAACAAGAAGATTCTGTGGTTTTCTTTTCTTTTTTTTTTTTTAGACAGAGTCTCACTTTGTCACCCTTGACAAAGGGTGGGGGACCAGAGTCTTGTTATGTTGCCCTCGGTAGAGTGCTGTGGCATCACAGCTCACAGCAACCTCAAACTCTTGGGCTCAAGCAATTCTCTTGCCTCAGCCTCCCAAGTAGCTGGGACTACAGGCACCCGCCACAACACCTGGCTATTTTTAGAGATGAGGTCTCACTCTGGCTCAAGCCAGTCTCAAACCTGTGAGCTCAGCCTGTCCACCTGCCTCGGCCTCCCAGAGTGCTAGAATTATAGTCATGAGCCACTATGCCCAGCCAAGATTCTGTGATTTTCTAATTATAAAAGGAAGTCTTCTATCAATTACCTTTCCTTCTAGTTGGATCAGTATTAAACCCAAACCAGGGCAGCACCTGTGGCTCAAAAAAGTAGGGCGACGGCCCCATATACCAGAGGTGGCAGGTTCAAACCCGGCCCCAGCCAAAAGAAAAAAACAAACAAAAAACCAAACCAAAATAGAGGTGGCAGGTTCAAACCCGGCCCTAGCCAAAAGAAAAAACAAAAAACCAAACCAAAATCAAATAATTCACCTTTTTCTACTTTGTTTTTCTCTGCCTAATAAATTGTTGCTTACAGAACCTACACCCAAGCAAGTGAGGTCCTAACTCTGAGACCTGTACTTTAAAGAGCCCCATATCTAGCCGGGCGTTGTGGCTGGCGCCTGTAGTCCCAGCTGCTGGGGAGGCTGAGGCAAGAGAATCATGTAAGCCCAAGAGTAGAGGTTGCTGTGAGCAGTGTGACGCCACGGCACTCTACCCGAGGGCGGTACAGTGAGACTCTGTCTCTACAAAAAAAAAAAATAATAAAATAAATAAAAAAAAATAAAGAGCCCCATATCACAAACATACAAAATAATAAATTATTTAAAAAAAACTGTTCGAGGCTCGGGGCCTGTGGCTCAAGTGGCTAAGGCACCAGCCATATACACCCGAGCTGGCGGGTTCAAATCCAGCCCGGGCCCGCCAAACAACAATGATGGCTGCAACCAAAAAAATAGCCGGGCGTTGTGGTGGGTGCCTGTAGACCCAGGTACTTGGGAGGCGGAGGCAGGAGAATTGCTTGTGCCCAGGAGTTGGAGGTTGCTGTGAGCTGTGATGCTACAGCACTCTACCTGGAGTGACAGCTTGAGGCTCTGTTTAAAAAAAAAAAGAAAGAAAAGAAAACAGCTCAGCATCCATAGCTCAGTGTTGGCCACATAAACCAAGGCTGGCTGGTTCAAGCCTGGCCTGCGCCTGCTGGACAATGAGAGCTGCAAGCCAAGAATGGTCAGGCGTTGTGGTGGGTGCCTGTAGTCCCAGCTACTTAAGATGCTGAGGCAGGAGAATCACTTAAGCCCAAGAGTTTGAGGTTACTGTGAGCTGTGATGTTACAGCACTCTACCCAGGGCTACATAACAAGACTCTGCCCCCCCACCACCCAAAAAAAAAGAGGGTTGGCACCTGTGGCTCAGGCAGCTAAGGTGCCAGCCACATACACCTGAGCTGGTGGGTTCAAATCCAGCTCAGGCCTGGCAAACAACAATGATAGCTGCAACCAAAAAATGGCTGGGCGTTGTGGTGGGCACCTGTGGTCCCAGCTACTTGGGAGGCGGAGGCAGGAGAATCGCTTCAGCCCAGGAGTTGGAGGTTGCTGTGAGCTGTGATGCGACGGCACTCTACCCAGGGCGACAGCTTGAGGCTCTGTCTCAAAAAGAAAAAAAAAATAAAGAAAACATGGAAATCTTTGTCACTGAGGACATGTTGCCCAGTGCTAGTTCAGTCCCACTCATAGCCCTAAACATCTACTCTTATAACTAACCATATCCAGGCTTCAGGACACTGTCTTCCATCTGAACCTGTGTCCTCAAGTCAAAAGGGAACTGCAGGTAGGGACTGCACACCTGCACAGTGACCTATATCTGTACTTCCAGCTACTCAAGGGACTAAGGCAAGAGGATCAGTTGAGTGAGGGGTTGAGGCTGTAGTAGACTATGGTCAAATCTGTGAATAGTTACTCCACTGGGACAACATAACAAGATCTCATCTCTAAGAAAGAAAGAAAAAAAAAAGGTACGGCCAGTGACAGTGACGTAGCTCACACCTATAATCCTAGTATCCTGGAAGGCCGAGGTGGGAGGTTTGCTCCAGGTCAGGAGGTCAACACCAGCCTAAGCAAGAGTGAGACTCCATTTCACTAAAAATAGAAGAAAATAGCCCAGAATGGTGGCATGGGTACCTATAGTCCCAGCTACTTGGGAGGCTGAAGCAGGAGGATCCCTTGAGCCCAGGAGTTTGAGGTTGCAGTGAACTAAGATGACTCTACTGTACTCTAGCCTGGGTGATAGAGTAAGAATCTGTATCAAAAATAAAATAAACAGGAGTGTGAAGGTATAGGTTATGTGCTTTTATTTCTATGTTGGAAGACTGTTCTGGGGTTTGGGGGGAATGTGAGGAACAGAACTACTTAAGTTAATTTGTGGAATTCATCTCAGCAGGTGCATTAGTTTCCTATTGCTGCTGTAACAAATTACTATGAATTTAGTAGCTTAAAACAACACACTTCTAGAAACCAGAAATCCTAAAATCAAGGTGTCAGCAGGTCTACATTCCTTCTGGAATCCTTAGGGAAGAGTCTAGTTCCTGTCCTTTTCTAGTTTCCAAATTTTGGAGGCCACTTACATTTCTTGGTTTGTGGCCCTACCACCCATCTTTCAAGTCAGTGGTGTAGTCTTTCAATCCCTCTCCCCTCCTCCTCTTCTTCCACCCTCCCTTTCTCTCTGTTCTTCCTCCCTCTTGTAAGTACCCTTGTGATTTTTGTGTGTGTGTTAGTTTTGAGTGATGTAGATGTGCTAAAGGTACAGGGAAGTTGAAGAATTCAGATCATAGACATTATTGAATGGCTCATTAGTCAGACATCCAGATGGAGATAACTGGTCAGATATTAGAAAATCCATTCTGGAGGTTAGGAGAGAGTTTTAAGCTAGGGGTAGGATTTAAGGGATGTTTACATTGAGGTGTGAAGACATGAGGAAGGAGGGGGGGAAGGACCAAAGGAAAAAGCATCAGGAAATGTCAGCGTAGCTGAGAGGAAGAAGAGCAGGGAGAGACGGAGGTGGAGTAGTAGACAGAGAAAGTGGAGACCCTTTGTGAGTGACAAACCTGAAGGCAGAGACCAGGCATCTTATCCTTGGGTCCCCTGCATCCATCACTATGCCTGATGACAAAAGTTACTCAATAAATATTTGACGATTGAGTGAATAAATAAATAATCAATTGGGGGCGGCGCTGTGGCTCAGTCGGTAAGGCGCCGGCCCCATATACCGAGGGTGGTGGGTTCAAACCCAACCCCAGCTGAACTGCAACCAACCTGTAGGCCCAGCTGCTCTGGAGGCTGAGGCAGGAGAATCGCTTAAGCCCAGGAGTTGGAGGTTGCTGTGAGCTGTATGATGCCATGGCACTCTACCAAGGGCCATAAAGTGAAAACTCTGTCTCTACAAAAAAAAAAAAAAAAATCAATTGGAAGGGAGATAATGTAACCATAAAGAAAGAAAAGGAAAAGGGAATTTTGAGAAGGTGGTTGGTTAATGCTTAAAAGGCTGCTGACAGGAAGAGGGTAATGTTGACAAATAAGGGGCCTCAGATTTCTCACTCTTCTTTTTCACAAAGCTCAAGTGGTCACAGGGACATGATCTAGGTGGGACAGAAAGTGACTGCAACCACTAAACGGCAGAGAACTGTCCCAGGGAAGAAAGAAGTGGGCTCTGAAGGCACTGTGCAAGCTGCCCTTGGAGAGGGCACTGAATGAGTCTGGCTTCGCCCAGCCCTCCACTTCTGGCTTATGCAGTTTCTAGTGTTTGGGTGCTGGGCCCTTCCCTCTGAGTCAGGAAAGACTCATTTCTCATGCTTTATCAGACCAACGTGAGCTGCCTGTGTTGGTTTCCTTAATGCTAGATTTTTGGGGAGTGGAGGAAGCAGGGAACACCGCGTGTAGTGGAATCTGGCCTCACATGGAGCAGGAACTAAACTAAAAGTTTAGTTCTGAACTTCAACTAAAAGCATCTTTAGCACTGGCTTCAAACATAAGTATTCTTTCCTGGATGCACAGAAAGCTGTGGGTTTTTCCTCCAACTCAGGAGCCTGGAAATACCTCCAAAGAGAGGTATTTATGATACAATAAAACAGAGTTTGAAGGAAAGGAGGGGAAAAGAGTGACACACTCAACTCTGGTCCCACTCCTAATTAACCTCCTGTCTCTCATTTGGGCTCCTGGACAGTCTAGGAACTTTCTAGAAGTTAGTGCAGAGAGACAGAATAGGGTCACCAGACTGGCCACCCACAGAGATCCCCATGGTGTCAACTCACCTCTGAGTTTTCTCTGACTGATCCTTAGCCTTGCTTGGCTCAAGACATCAGTTAGCAACACATACACAGTGGATCAACTCTCTGGGGGCTGACTCATTAACCTAGCTCTCAGACACTGCTGAATGTGCAGGGATAATATTTTGATCTCCTAGCCAATGTTTTTTTTTTTTTTTCTCCTTTCAGTGTTTCCTGTTACTATGTGACCCTTCCTCCCCTTGGCTGGACCAGGAGACATCTTTTGCCTCAAGACATTGCCATAAAGCAGAATGCAGAGAACAGTAGACTAAGGACATAGGTCAGTCAGAGTTAGTCTTCTCCTTCCTCCCCCCAGTGGATCAAGGTTCCCAGACTGGGAAATTCTCTCTGTCTCAGGTAACTACAAGGGCCTGCACTCACCTCTGAAGGAGTCCCATGCCCAAGGGTGTGCAACAATAACTAGGGAGTAAAAAACACCATGACCTGTTGCAAGAGAGAATGCAAAGAAAGGAAAAAGCTTTTCTCCTTTTATGAAAAAGGGGCCCATGGCTCGGCACTGTAGCTCAAGTGGCTAAGGTGCCAGCCACATACATCTGAGCTGGCAGGTTCGAATCCAGCCCAGGCCTGCCAAACAGCAAAGACAACTATAACCAAAAAATAGCCAGGTGTTGTGGCAGGTACCTGTAGTTCCAGCTACTTGGGAGGCTGAGGCAGGGGAATCGCTTAAGCCCAGGAGTTGGAGGTTGCTGTGAACTGTGATGCCACGGCATTCTCCCCAGGGCAACAGCTTGAGGCTCTGTCTTAAAAAAAAAGAAAGAAAAAGGGGCCATGTTTTCATTTTGCCCTGGGCTCTTTAAATTATGTAGCAAATCCTGCTGGCAGATAAAACATTCCTGAAGGGAAGGAGTTAGCCAGAAGTCTAAGAATATTCTGGGGGTATAGTGGCTTAAGTAAGAATGTCAGTTAGCCCTGTCCAAATTTGGAACAATGTTGGAGGTTATTTCAAGAATTGTGAAATGTCAACACCTGTGGTAAAGGACTATTAGTAAAGCTAAGGTGAAGTGACTGCCCATGGGACAAGGAAAAAAGTCAAACTTGCTAGAAGAGTTTGTTGGCTGTTCAGCATCATTTGGAAGCTGAAAAAGGTGGGTAGAGAAGGCTGTCTGGATAGTTCCTCTTTGAAGCAAGAGCTCAGCTCCTTTACCCTCATAATTTGAGGTCAGATCTAGCAACACTTCAGGAAATCTTGATTTAAAAAGAGAGCTGATCTCCTGCCCACACTTTCTTTAATACTAGGTGCTACAAAATTCTGAATGTTGCAGGTTTGTTACTCGACAATGGTTATCTTTTCTTTTTTTTTAGAAAGAGTTTCCCTTGTTGCCCGGTAGAGTGCTATGATAGCATAGCTCACAGCAACCTCCAATTCTTGGACTTAAGCAAGTCTCTTGTCTTAGCCTCTCAAGTAGCTGGGACTACAGGCGCCTGCCACAATTCCCAGCTATTTTTTGGTTGTAGTTGTCATTGTTGTTTGACAGACCTGGGCTGGGTTCGAAAGCGCCAGCTCCAGTGTCTAGCACCCTAGCAGCTGAGCTATAGGCGCCGAGCTTCAACAATGGTATCTTACATTTATTTTTATATCTGATTCCTAGGAGAGTTGAATTTAAAGTAGGTCTTCCTTTTTTTTTGGCCGGGGCTGGGTTTGAACCTGCCACCTCCGGCATATGGGACTGGCGCTCTACTCCTTGAGCCACAGGCGCCACCCAAGGTCTTCCTTTTTTTTTTATTGAGACAGAGTCTCACTATGTTGCCCTCAGTAGACTGCGTTAGCGTCACAGCTCACAACAACCTCAAACTCTTGGGCTTAAGTGATTGTCTCACCTCAGCTTCCCAAGTAGTTAGGACTACAGGCGCATGCCACAATGCCCAGCTATTTGTTGTTGTTGTTGTTGTTGTTGTTGTTTTGTTGTTGTTTTTGTTGTTTTGTTTTGTTGTTGTTTTTGTTGAACCCGCCAGCCCCAAAGTATGTGGCTGGTGCCCTAACCACTGAGCTACGGGCCAAGCCAAAGTAGGTCTTCCTTAAAAAATAAATAGATAAATTCAGGCTCAGCACCTGTAGTTCAGTAAGTAGGGTGCAGCCACATACACCAAGGCTGGTAGGTTCAAGCCCGGCCAGGGCCTGCTAAACAACAATGACAACTGCAACCAAAAAATAGCTGGGCTTTGTGGCAGGCACCTGTAGTCCCAGTTACTCAGGAGGCTGAGGCAAGAGAATCACTTAAGCCCAAGAGTTTGAGGCTGCTGTGAGCTGTGACTTAACAGCACTCTACAGAGGGTGACATAGTAAGACTCTGTCTCAAAAAATAAATAAATACATAAATAAAACAAAAATAAAATAAAATAAACATCACTTCAGGGCCAGCACAGTGGCTTACACCTATAATCCTAGCACTCTAGGAGGCCAAGGTGGGTGAATTGTTTGAGCTCACAAGTTCTAGAGCAAGACCCTGTCTCTAAAGATAGCCAAGAGACCAGCCTGAGCAAGAGCGAGAACTGCATCTCTAAAAATAGCCGGGTGTTCTGGTGAGTGCCTGTACTGCCAGCTACTTGGAAGGCTGAGGCAAGAGAATTGCTTGAGCCCGAGAGTTTGAGGTTGCTGTGAGCTGTGACACCATGGTACTCTACTGAAGGGGACAAATTAAATAAAATAAAAGCCGGGCATTGTGGTATGTGCCTTAGGAGACTGAGGCAAAAGGATCACCTGAGCCCAATAGTTTGAGGTTGCTGTGACTTATGAAGCTACCACACTCTACCAAGGGTAACCAAAAAAAAAAAAAAAAAAAAATTGGGCGGCGCCTGAGGCTCAGTGGGCAGGGCCCTGGCCCCATATATCAAGGGTGGCGGGTTCAAACCCGGCCCTGGCCAAACTGCTACAAAAAAATTGCCAGGCATTGTGGCGGGTACCTGTAGTCCCAGGTACTTGGAAGGCTGAGGCAAGGGAATCGCCTAAGTCCAGGAGTTGGAGGTTGCTGTGAGCTGTTTGAAACCATGGCACTCTACTGAGGGCAATAAAGTGAAACTCTATCTCTACAAAAAAAAAAATTGAGCTGGATGAGGTGACTCATGCCTATAATCCCAGCACTCTGGGAGGCCCAGGTGGGTGGATTGTCTGAGCTCACGAGTTTGAGACCAGACTGAGCCAGAGCGAGACTGTCTCTAAAACTAGCCAGGCGTTGTGGTGCTTACCTGTAGTCCCAGCTACTCAGGAGGCTGAGACAAGAGAATTGCTTAAGCCCAAGAGTTTGAGGTTGCTGTGAGCTGTGATGCCACAGCACTCTGAGGGCACCAAAGTGAGACTCTGTCTCAAAAAAATAAATAAAGGGCTTGGCACCTGTAGCGTAGTGGTTACGGCACCAGCCACATACACTGAGGGTGGTGGGTTCAAACCCAGCCTGGCCAGCTGAACAACAATGACAACTGCAACAAAAAATAGTTGGTGTCATGGTGAGTGTCTGTAGTTTCAGCTACTTGAGAGTCTGAGGCAAGAGAATCACATAAACCCAAAAGTTGGGGGTTGCTGTGAGCTGTGATGCCATGGCTCTCTTACCGAGGGTGACATAGTGAGACTGTCTCAAAAAAAAAAAAAAAAAGGGTTGGGGGGGTGGAGCTGGGAGGTAAAGATCCCTTAGGACCTAAACTGACCAGAGCAGCTGTGTCATGTTGGCCCTAGCCTGAGTGATTCCATCTTTTTCTCACTACAAGGGTTTTCAATCACACTAAGCTAATTTCTTTATTTTTTGTGGAAATAGGATCTTGCTGTATTGTCTAAGCTGGTCTTGAACCCCTGCACTTAAGGAATTTTCCTGCCTTGGTCTCCTAAATTGCTTGGATTATAGGCATGAGCCACAACACCCTACCTGCTTGCTCCTTTTAAATTTGTAGTTAAGGCCAGGTGCCTGTAATCCGAGCACTCTAGGAGATTAAGGAGGGGTCACTGCTTGAACTCAGGAGTTGGAGACCAGTCTGAGCAAGAGGGAGATCCCATCTCTAAAAATAGCCAGGTGTTGGGGCGGGTGCCTCTACTGGCAGCTACTAGGGAAGGTATGGCAAGAGGATGACTTGAGCTGGAGAGTTTGGGGTTGATGTGAGCTATGAAGCCACAGAACTCTAGCAAGGGTAAATCAATAAATAAAAAAATAAAATAGGGCAGCGCCTGTGGCTCAATGGGTAGGGCGCCAGCCCCATATACCGAGGGTGGTGGGTTCAAACCTGGCTCTGGCCAAACTGCAACAAAAAAATAGCCAGGCGTTGTGGTGGACGCCTGTAATCCCAGCTACTCAGGAGGCTGAGATAAGAGAATCGCCTCAGCCCAGAAGTTGGAGGTTGCTGTGAGCTGTAACACCACAGCACTCTACCGAGTGTGATAAAGTGAGACTCTGTCTCTATAAAAAAAATAAACTTATTATTAAACTGAAACCTCCAGTTGTTTGTTTTTGTTTCATGAATTGACATCAACCCAAGATGTCTCTTTCTTGGACATTGTTAGTTTTCTCCACTCTTTTTTTTTTTTTGAGACAGAATCTCATTATGCTGCTCCTAGTAGAGTGCTACGGTGTCGCAGCTCACAGCAACCTCAAACTGTTGGGCTTAAGTGATTCTCTTTCCTCAGCCTCCTGAGTAGCTGGAACTACAGGCTCCCACCACAATGCCCAGGTGTGTGTTTGTTTTTTTGGAAACAGTCTCAAGCTGTCGCCTTGGGACTCTACTTGGGTAGAGTACTGTAGTGTCACTGCTCACAGCAACCTCAAACTCTTGGGCTTAAGCGATCCTCTTGCCTCAGCCTCCCAAGTAGCTGGGACTACAGGCGCCCTGCCACAACACCCGGCTATTTTTTGTTACAGTCATTGTTGTTTGGCTGCCTGGGCGGGATTCAAACCTGCCTGCTCTGGTGTATGTGGCTGGTGCCTTAGCTGCTTGAGCTACAGGTGCCCATCCTGCCCAGGATTTTTTTTTTTTTTTTTTTTGAGACAGGGTCTCACTTTATCGCAGTCGGTAGAGAGCTGTGGCGTCACAGCTCACAGCAACCTCCAATTCCTGGGCTTAGGCGATTCTCTCGCCTCAGCCTCCCTAGTAGCTGGGACTACAGACGCCTGCCACAACGCCAGGCTATATTTTTTGTTGCAGTTTGGCCAGGGCTGGGTTCGAACCCGCCATCCTCAGTATATGGGGCCGGCGCCATACCCACTGAGCCACAGGCGTCACCTGCCCTGCTTTTGTTGTTGTTGTTGTTCACCTGGCCGGGACCAGGTTTGAACCCGCCAGCCTTGGTGTATGTGGCTGGCACCGTAACCACTTTGTTACTGGCACCTAGCCCTCTCCATTCTTTTTCTGATTTCTGGTAGGGCTAAATTTTGTCATCCTGATCATCCTCTCTCTGTCCCTCTCACTCTCCAAAGTGGGAACACCGCCCTCCATAAGGCCACTGCAGATGTTCCAGAAAGGTGAAGTCACCAAGTTCATAGGAACACAAAGTAAAGGGGTAAGAGGAGCTTTTAAATAGGTGCAGGGTTTCAGTTTGGGAATAAGAGAAAACTCCTGGGTGGCGCCTGTGGCTCAGTGACTAGGGAACTAGCCCCATATACAGAAGGTGGTGGGTTCGAACCTGGCCCGGGCCAAACTGCAACAAAAATATAGCTGGGCGTTGTGGCAGGCGCAGGTATTCGGAGGGCAGCAAAGTGAGACTCTTTCTCAAGAAATAAATAAATAATATTAAAAAAAAAAAAAAGAAAAAGAAAACCCCTGGAGAGGGACGGTAGGATGGCTGCAAAACCATGCAAATATGCCTCCTGACACTGAACTACACAGTCTACAGTAAAAACTGGTTAAAAAGATAAATTTTATGTTTATGTACATTTTACCACAATTCAAAAAAGGGATGAAGTTCTCTGCTACAATATGGATGAACCTTGAAAACATTATGCTAAGCAAAATAAGCCTGACCAAAAAATAATTATAGGATTCTATCTCACAAAACATCTAGAATAGGCAAATTCAGAGACACAAAGTAGATCAGAGTTGGGGGGTGCTAAGGGGAGAGGAAAAGAGGAGAGAAAAACAAGGGGTGGGAAGCAAATGGCTGCGCGAGAAATGGGGAGGAGGTGGCCACGTGGGCGATAGGGAGAGGGGACAGATGACCCTGCCCGGTGCATAGTGGGCCTCAGCGATCCTGCCCGACAAGACGTCTCTTTGGAGAGGCGGCGGTAGCCGGCAGGAGCTAGGGGCCCCGACCTGTCCCCGCCGCCTGCCTGCCGGGTCCCACCCTGTACACTAACAAAGAGCTCAGAAAACCGACACGCCGGCGGCGCTCCCCGGAGCTGCGCAGCTGCGGTAAGGCCACTGGGGCTCCCCAGCGGCCTTCTCTTTGCAGCTTTATCGCTGAGCCTGGGGACCCGGGGGTTTGGTTTTGCTCTGTTTACTCGGAAAGTATTAAAGATTCCCCCCTCATTATCTTCCACCGTCCGAGCTTGAACAAGCAGAAGTAAATACTTCCGTAATTTCCCCCAGCCCACGTCACGCCTCTGTGTGTGTGACACACACACGCACAAAACAGTGTTTGCTTTTGTTTTCCAAAACGGCATCATCTAGTAGGCGCCTCTTTGTCTTGCTTTTCTACCACATCGTGGAAACCCTAAGTCCCGGCTGGGATTCACTCTTCTAACGGCTGAACATTAATCCAGGGCACCAAGGCAGCGCAGTTCGTTTAATCATTCCTTTGTTTTCTGTGTTTTGCCACCAGAAACTGCGGCGAGGAATGTGCAGTCCTCGGAGCAGTTAACAATTCCCGCTTTTCTCCAGGCGGTCTGAGAACTCTTTCCCTTCAACCCTGAGCGCTCTGCCAGTGTGAGGGGTGTCCATGTCCCTGCATGCGTGTCTGCTTTCCCAGAGGGGCGCCATCGGCGAAGCAGTCCTCGCCTCCTCCTGTTTTCCACCCCGCCCCTCCTCCCCAACAGCCTGCCGGAGGCCTCAGCCCTCCCAGCCCTCCCCGCCGCGTTCCACCGAGCCCCTCCCCCTCCGGTTTTCAATGTCATCTTCCAAAGGCGCCCACTCGAACCTGCCACGGGCCTATGGTAGCGTCCTTCTTCTTTCCTCCTGTTTACTACACAAAGTGAACAACTTTTCCTAATGATTTTGTTTATCATGTGTAACATGCCCAGGGCTTATAATGAAAAGGTGTGATAGAAAAGAGAGACAGCAGTTTAGTGTGTGTCACACTTTATGGGGGCAAGACATGATTGCAAGAGGGACTTTACCTAACAATTGCAATCAGTGTAACTGGCTTATTGTACCCTCAATGAATCCCCAACAATAAAAAAAAAAAAAAGAAAAGAGAGACAGCAGACCCCTGTCTGCCCACTGTGCATTTGCCTCCCACAAGGCCAGGGTGTGATGCTACTTTCTTGTATTTTTCTGGAAAAATTATAGCTATGTATTTATAGTTCACGAACGGTAGCATACAAGGCACAGACTGCCCTGCAATGCGCCTCACTTCTTGGAAGTCTACCTGTTCTCTCTGGCTCTTTACCAACTTATCCCTTCCCCGGGCTGCTGCTCTCACACCGCCAAAGCGGCTTTCTCCAGGGGCTGAGCGCTCAGCTCTAGTCCCTTCTCGAGGTGGCCTCTTCTCGAGGTGGCCTCCTGGCTGATCAGTTGCCCATGACTTGCGACCTTTGCAGTATCTATTTCTCCAATCCCTCCCCCTTGTTCTCCTGACTCCACCTTCTTTGGGCTTCATTTGTCACCTTGCCAGGCCACTGCAGTAGCCTCCTGGCTGTCCCCTGACAAGATCTCATTATTGATCCCTCATCTGTCACTGGTTGATCCAGTACCGAACAGCAAATGCTGTTCCAAGGAAATGGCCCCTTAGTTTGAGGCGATTGATATAGTTTACATCATGGTGGGACCATGTGGCTGGGTGGCCAGAGGCCAGGGTTAGAACTGGAGCCTGCCCTTTCCTTGCCTGGTTCCACCTTCAGCATATTGCACCACGGTCTCTGGTTTCCTCCCAGATGCTCTCCAAGGCCCTGCTGGCTCCAGCCTCTATGAGGCTATAATTATAATTCCATTGCTCCCTGGCCTTGCCACTTCTCTTGCTCCCTGTGCTGGCCCTTTCCCTGGTCAGGCACATGTTTCTTTACCACTGGCTGTACCTCTGGAAAGCCCTCCTTCTTTTTCTGAATATCCAGATCTGGTTCATCTTTGAAGACCTGACTTGGAGGTATTTCTCCCAGAGTACGCTGCATGTCCTCTGTGGGAGGAACTGCTCTGTTCTTGTAAAGCCTCTGCCTGTAGCACTGTATCTGTATCTCAGTAATGGCAACGGCCCCTCTGCCTGCAGAGCTGTTCCATACCCTACCTTCTTCAGCTGCGTCCACCTGTCCCACAAGACCCCTCACATAGTACTTTGGACATGGTAAAGGATATGGTTAGGGGAATCTCAAGACTTTGTCTAAGTCTCAGCTTTGACACTAGATAATTGTATTACCTTGGACATGTCACATAGCCTTTTTGAACTTCAATTTCCCAAGTGTAAAATAAGAATAATTACCTATTTCACAGTATCGTTTTTTGTTGATTAACTGAGGCAAATATACGAGAAAGTGCTTCGTGAACTGTTAAGCCATTTGCAGACATAAATAATAATACTAAAGATAAATATTGGGCGGCGCCTGTGGCTCAGTGAGTAGGGCGCCGGCCCCATATGCCGAGGGTGGCGGGTTCAAACCCAGCCCCGGCCAAACTGCAACAAAAAAAAATAGCCGGGTGCTGTGGCGGGCACCTGTAGTCCCAGCTACTCGGGAGGCTGAGGCAAGAGAATCGCTTAAGCCCAGGTGCTGGAGGTTGCTGTGAGCTGTGTGATGCCATGGCACTCTACCAAGGGCCATAAAGTGAGACTCTGTCTCTACAAAAAAAAAAAAAAAAAAAAAAGGATAAATATCACTCAGTTCCTGGCAAGAGTGATTGCCTTTCTAAAATTAAAAAAACAAAAGGTGAAGAAAACTGTGGGAAATGAAAGGATTTTTCTCTGTGGTATAGTCTCAAAATTTGGGGACCGATTTCTAATCATTCCTTTTATTTTTTATTTATTTATTTATTTTTGTTTTTATTTATTTCTTTATTTTATTTTTTTTTTTTTCTGAGACAGAGCCTCAAGCTGTCACACTGGGTAGAGTGCGGTGGCATCACAGCTCACAGCAACCTCCAACTCCTGGACTCAAGCGATTCTCCTGTCTCAGCCTCTCAAGTAGCTGGGATTATAGGTGCCTACCACAATGCTCGGCTATTTTTTGGTTACAGCCATCATTGTTGTTTGGCGGGCCTGTGCTGGATTTGAACCCACCAGTTCAGGTGTATGTGGCTGGCGCCTTAGCTGCTTGAGCCACAGGTGCCAAGCCTATTTATTTATTTATTTATTTGCGGTTTTAGGCCGGGGCTGGGTTTGAACCCACCACCTCTGGCATATGGGACCGGTGCCCTACTCCTTTGAGCCACAGGTGCCGCCTATTCCTTTTTTTTTTTTTTAGCCATTTTATTTATTTTTTTTAAGTTTTTTTTCTTTTTTAATTGCAGTTTTGATTTGACCGAGCTGGGTTTGAACCCATCACCTTTGGCATGTGGGGCTGGTGCCCTACCCCTTTGAGCCACAGGCACTGCCCCTATTTTTATTTTTTAAAGAGAGTCTCACTTTGTCACCCTCGGTAGAGTGCCGTGGTGTCACTGCTCACAGCAACCTCATAACTCTTGGGCCTCCCAAGTAGCTGGGACCACAGTCACTTACCACAATGCCTGGCTATTTTTTAGAGACGAGGTCTTGCTCTGGCTTAGGCTGGTCTTAAGCTCATGAGCTCAGGCAATTCACCTGCCTCAGCCTCTCAGAGTACTAGGATTACAGGCATGAGCCACCATGCCCAGCCTTAATTATTCCTTTTTAGATGAATTTCCAAAGTGTTAAATATAATAGTAAAAGCTACAAATAATCTAACTTTTTTTTTTTTTTTTTTTTTTTTGGAACAGAGTCTCACTTTGTCGCCCTGGGAAAAGTGCTGTGAAATCATAGCTCACAGCAACTTCAAACTCATGAGCTCAAGTGATCCTCTTGCTCAGCCTCCCAAGTACCTGGGATTATAGGGGCCCGCCACACTGTGCATGGTGGCTCATGGTGATTGCCTGAGCTCATGAGTTCAAGAGCAGCCTGAGCCAGAGCCAGAGAGAGACCTCATCTCTAAAAAAATAGCCAGGAGCGTGGCACCTGTGGCTCAGTGGGTAGGGTGCCAGCCCCATATACTGAGGGTGGCGGGTTCAAACCCAGCCCCAGCCAAACTGCAACAAAAAATAGCCAGGTGTTGTGGCGGGGGCTGAGGCAAGAGAATCACCTAAGCCCAGGAACTGGAGGTTGCTGTGAGCTGTGTGATGCCATGGCACTCTACCGAGGGTGATAAAGTGAGACTCTGTCTCTACAAAAAAAAAAAAAAAGGACAGCTCATTTTTGCCCTCTTCTGTGGCCCACATGGCCCTTCTCTTTGATTAAGTTCTTGAATGTTTGTACTTGGGGCTCTTTTTTTCTTTTTTCTTTTTTGGTCTGGAGGGGGCTTTTCTGATAAATCAACTCTGAAAACAGTGTTAAAGCAGGACACAAAAGGTTGTATTTGCTTGAGGCCCACAATTGAGCTGGAAGAAGTGGCAGAGAGAGTACCCTGGTTGTTAGGCCATGAGGACACAGAGGGAAGCCTGGATCTGGGACAGGCTGTGGCCTCCCCAGAGGCACTAGGTTCCTGGTTCATTGGAGTGAGCTATTTGTGTAAGACTCAGGCCTTGGAATGTGTCCCAAGTTCTTTGGCACCAAACACCCTATTCGGAGGCCTAATCCAAAGCTATGAAGAGTAGTGGTAAGAAAAGTCTCTTTACTTCTTACACTTCCTCTCTGCAAACACTATTTAGTATCTTAATCTTTTAACTTTAATATATGTCATTAAACATTCTTCAGAAATATATTTTGGTGATAGCATATTATTCCCTTTAACTATAATTTAATCATCCCCTTCTGTTTAAAAGTGAGATTATTGGCTGGGTGTGGTGGCTCAGTCCTGTAATCCTAGCACTCTGGGAGACTAAGGTGGGTGGATTGCTTGAGCTTATGAATTTGAGACCAGCCTGAGCAAAAGTGAGACCCCATCTCTACTAAAAATAGAAAAACTGAGGCAAGAGGATCACTTGAGCCTGAGCTAGAGGTTGCTGTGAGCTATGACGCCATGGCATTCTACCCAGGGTGACACCTTGAGACTCTGTCTCAAAGTAAAATAAAATGAATTAAAAATAAAAATTAATAAAAGTGAGATTATTTTGGCCGAGTGGGTGGTTCACATAGATATTCCTAGCACTCTGGGAGGCCTAGGCATGTGGATCACTTGAGCTCAGGAGTTTGAGACCCACCTGAGCAACAGTGAGATCCAGACTCTGCTAAAAATACAAAAATTAGATAGGGATTGTGGCGGGCACCTGTAGTCCAGTTACTCTGGAGGCTGAGGCAAGAGAATTGCTTGAGCCCCAGAGTTGGAGGTTGCTGTGAGTTACGATTGGCACAGCACTTTATCCAAGGTGATAGCTTGAGACTCTATCTCAAAAAAAAAAAAAAAAAAAACTTTTTTGTAGAAGATGTGGAAAAGTTTCCAATAACCTCATCATCTACAGCAGAGCTTCTCAACCCTGGCTGCATGTTACTTTCTCTTGGGTAGCTTTTAAGAAATAATAAACTCTAGCCGGGTGTTGTGGCTGGCACCTGTAGTCCCAGCTACTTGGGCGGCTAAAGCAAGAGAATCGCTTAAGCCCAAGAGTTGGAGGTTGCTGTTAGCTGTGACATCACAGCACTCTACCAAGGGTGACAAAGTGAGATTCTGTCTCAAAAAAAAAAAAAAAAGAAAGAAAAAGGTATACCATAAACTCTTTTCCCTCTTCTGGGAACACTGTCTAGAGTCACTCAGAATGGTGCAGCATTTGACATACTGTCCTAGGCTTTCCTACAAAATAGCCTCTAACAAAACCAGGCTGTCCCGAACCCCTGGTAATAGAATTGTTTACCTTTATACCAAGAAGGTTAGGATAGTGCCAAATTCTGCATGTGGCATGTCCTCAGGCAGACTTCAAGGGATTCACACTGTGAGACCTAAAGTTCTTATGAGGCTGTCTAAAACAAAAAACATGTCAGCAGGCCCTATGGTGGTTCCATGTGTGCTAAATGTGTTCGTGACAGGATCAAGCAGGCTTTCCTTATTGAGGAGCAGAAAATCGTTGTGAAAGTCTTGAAGGTACAAGCACAGAGTCAGAAAGCTAAATAAGAGGGGCGGTGCCTGTGGCTCAAGGAGTAGGGCGCCGGTCTCATATGCCAGAGGTGGCGGGTTCAAACCCAGCCCCGGCCAAAAACCAAAAAAAAAAAGAAAGCTAAATAAGAAAATGAAGCTTTTTTGAGTAATAAAAATTAAAAGACTTAAAAAAAAAAAAAAGAAAGAAATACCATGAACTGGGCTACAAAATCCTATCACTCTGAAAAGCCAAGGCAAGTGGATTGCTTGAGCTCAGGAGTTTGAGACTAGCCTGAACAAGAGCAAGACCCCATCTCTAAAAATAGCTAGGCATTGTGACAGACACCTATTGTCCCAGCTACTTGCGAGGCTGAGGCAAGAGGATTGCTCAAGTTCAAGTACTTGAAGTTGCTGTGAACTGTGACACCACAGCACTTCACACTTTACTTAGGGTAACAGAATGAGATTCTTTTTTTTTTTTTTTTTTGTAGAGACAGAGTCTCACTTTACCGCCCTCGGGTAGAGTGCCATGGCGTCACACGGCTCATAGCAACCTCTAACTCTTGGGCTTACACAATTCTCTTGCCTCAGTCTCCCGAGCAGCTGGGACTACAGGTGCCCGCCACAACGCCCGGCTATTTTTTTGTTGCAGTTTGGCCGGGGCTGGGTTTGAACCCACCACCCTCAGCATATGGGGCTGGCGCCCTACTCACTGAGCCACAGGCGCTGCCCCAGAATGAGATTCTGTCTAAAGAATAAATAAATAGGCTTGGTGCCTGTTGCACAGTGGTTACAGCACCGGCCACATGCACTGAGGTTGGCAGGTTTGAACCCAGCCCAGGGCAGCTAAACTATAGTGATAACTACAACAAAAAATAGCCTGGTGTTGTCATGGGTGCCTATAGTCCCACCTACTTGGAAGCCTAAGAGTTTGAGGTTGTTGTGAGCTGTGACGCCACATCACTTTACCGAGGGCAACATAGTGAGATTCTGTCTCAAAAACAAACAAACAAAAAAATAGAATAAATTGGATGGCGTCTGTGGCTCAAAGGAATAGGGCGCCGGCCCCATATGGTGGAGGTGGTGGGTTCAAACCCAGCCCCGGCC
This sequence comes from Nycticebus coucang, assembly GCF_027406575.1. Lineage (NCBI taxonomy): Eukaryota > Metazoa > Chordata > Mammalia > Primates > Lorisidae > Nycticebus > Nycticebus coucang. Next base: position 68,805,285 of record NC_069783.1, on the reverse strand, counting down.
AAAAAACTGCAAAAAAAAAAAAATAGAATAAATCAATAAAGTAAAGAAATACCATGAACTTCCTCTACCAATAAGTTGGAGTTAAAAAAAAAAAAGAAGAAGAAGAGACACCATGAATCATCTCCAATCTGGTTTATGTGGGATAAGGTAGGTCCATATGTTCTCACACACCACACACATACTTGCATATATAAATCCCACTTCTTATCCCATTCATTAGCAAATCCTACCAGTCTACCTTCAAAATACATCCAGGATCTGAACACTTCTCACCAATTTCTCTGCTATCACTCTGGGTCCAACCACTGCTTCCTGCCTGTATTATTATAGCCTCCTAACTGGTACTATCCAGCTGCTATCTTCAACCCCATCCTCTTCCCGTCCCTCAAGTCTGTTCTTTGTACTTTCCGGAGAGATTGATCTTTTTGAAACATAAGTCAGTTCAAGAATATACCTGCCTTTGGAAAAAGGATGCAAAAAAATAAAAACGGGCCTGGCACTGTGGCTCATGCATGTAATCCTAATACTCTGGGAGGCTGAGGCAGGTGGGTTGCTTCAGCAAGGGCGAGACCCTGTTTCTACTAAAAATAGAAAAAGTAGCCAGGCACGGTGGTGGGTGCCTGTAGTTCCAGCTACTCAGGAGGCTGAGGCAGGAGGATCACTTGAGCCCAAGAGTTTGAGGTTGCAATGACCTTGATGATGCTACGGCACTAGACTGGGCAACAGAGTGAGTCACTATCTTAAAAAATAAAATAAATAAAAATAAAAGTAAATAAAACATAAGTTAGGACATGCACCTTTTCTTTTTTTTTTTTTCCTTTTTTGGCCGAGGCTGGGTTTGAACCCACCACCTCCTGCATATGGGTCTGGCGCCCTACTCTGTTGAGCCACAGGCACCACCCTGCACCTTTTCTACTCAAGATCCTCCCATGGCTCCCCATCTCACTCAAGGTAAATGGCAAATCCTCAGAATGGCTTCAGTGTCCTACATGAGCTGATCTGGCTAGGTCCCTATTCTTGCCTCCTCCTACTCTTCTGCTGGGCTAACCGTGTTTCAGCCACACTGGCCTCCCTACAGTTCTTCAAACACAAGGACCATGATTCTGCCTCAGGGCCTTTGCATTTGCTGTTTTGTCTGCCTAGACTCCTTTGGTAGTTCTGACCATTCCTTCCCGTCTCTGACAAATCTCAGCTTATCAGAGGGGCCTTCTGGGCCCACCTTAAGTAAAGTCTCCCCAGCTCTGATTTTTCTCCAGGGCACTTTTTTTTTTTTTTTTTTTGAGACAGAGCCTCAAGCTGTCGCCCTGGGTAGAGTGCTGTAACATCACAGCTCACAGCAACCTCCAACTCCTGAGTAGAGTACTGTTGCATCACAGCTCACAGCAACTTCCAACTCCTGAGCTTAAGCAATTCTCTTGCCTCAGCCTCCCAAGTAGTTGGGCCCACCACAATGCCTGGCTGTTTTTTGGTTGTAGTTTGGCAGGCCCCCCGGGCTGGATTTGAACCTGCCAGCTCTGGTGTATGTAGCTGGCACCTTAGCCACTTGAGCTACAGGCGCTGAGCCATCTCCAGGGCACTTTTGGTATCTTTTTTGTTAATCCCAGGTCCCAGACGTAGAGTCTCAAGAAATCTCTCATGAAAACAGCTCTTCTGCTTCCATTTCTGTCTCTCTACTGAGGTTCAATCTTCTCATTGTCTGAATCTTCCCAAGCATAAGCCTGTGTTCCCCAAACACCTCCCTCCTCTTGCCTTTATCTGTCAGGTCAGGAAAATGAACTCCCAGAATAGTCACCAGGTTTCTAGCCCTCAAAATGGCCCAAATACAAGTTGCAGGTTGAGCCTTGCCAGTGAACTTATTAATTCATTAATTTTCCTTTTATACAAAGGAGATCATAACATTCCTATTTGTTGGACAGTTGGGGTTTTTTCCAAGTTTTTACTATTGTTGACAACCTTGAACACACCCATGGTTGTTTCCTTGAGATAAATTATTTGAAGATGATTATGAGTCAAAGGGTGCATGAGTTTCAAAGCTTCTGGTGTGTATTGCCAATTTTTCTTCCAGTTTATCTAATTATACTCCCACCATCAATATGTGGTGCCTTTTATAGTCTTACATCTTTGACAAAACTGGCAGGTGAAAAGAAAAATATCTTGTTTTAATTGACATTGGTGAAATTGCACATCTTTTTATGTTTCCTTTTTCTAATGATTTGCTTCTGCTCTTTTTCTTTTATTGGGATATTAGACTTTTTTCTCTTCCTGATCTCTAATCCTTATTTTAAAGTAAAAACACGCATCCTTGGCAATGTGTGTACAAGTATTTTTTTTCAGTTTTTCACTTTTCAATTTTGTTTTATACTTTTAACCTAGATAATTTAGAAGAAATACTTACTAAACCCAGTTTCAAAATCTTTTCCCTTGCAGCTTTTGGTTTTGGTTTCACGTTTCTAGGTGACAAGTTTTAAATAGTCTCCATGGTATTTCCTGACATCTGAGACCTAATATTAGGTTGGAGAGGGCTATAAATCTCAGACATTCCAGCTCTTAATCCAGCCTAACCAGTAGCTTTCAAACTTTTTCGTTTTTTACTGTGACTTGTAGTAAAAAAAAAAAAAAAATGCATTTTACATTGCAAACTACCACACATACAAATATTTACTTTAAAAAATTATTTTAAGACTGGGTATGGTGGCTCACACCTATAATCCTAGCACTCCGGGAGGCCTGTTCAGAAGGTGGATCTCTTGAGCTCAGGTCAAGATCAGTCTGAGCAAAGCAAGACCCTGTCTCTACTAAAAATAGAGAAAATAGCTGGGTGTTGTGGTGGGGGCCTGTAGTCCCAGCTACTCGGGAGGCTGAGACAAGAGGATCACTTGAGACCAAGAGTTTGAGATTGCTGTGAGCTATGACCTCACGGCACTCAACCTCAGGGGGACTGATGAAACTGTCTCAAAAAAAAAGTTTTTTTTTGGAACCATTACTTACCCTAACTACATGTCATTAATCTGATATTTCTTTTTTGAAATTTAATTTAATTTTATTCTATTCTATGTCATTTTTTTTTAAAAAGTGCTGATTTTGACCCAGTAAATTGGCTCAACAACCCATCAAAGAAATCGTGACCTAGAGTTTGAAAAACACAGACCAGGACTAGTAAGAGGCTGATTGTCTCTCCCCAAATTTTACCTACTTCCATGCCACTTTAACTTATTTCCCACTCCAAAGGGGTGATGGAGAGGTCAGACAATCATAAATCTGTGAAGGAACACTGAAGACTTGTGTGGGAGCGCTCAGGCTGAACTAAGCTTTGATTGACATCTAACAGGCAAGAGCAAAAACTGTGGTTTTGAATTTCAATCCCAAAGTTCAGAATGAGGTTCCTTCTAGTTTCCTGGTCCTGAAATGCTCACCCTAACTATACTCACTTTAATATAGTCCTAGAAAACTCCTCTTGTCTGCGGTATAATCCAGGACTTGGCAAAAAACGGTCACCAGGATCTGTTCCAGCTCAGCTGTTCTTGCAATTACAGCCCAAGAAAAGGGTGACATTACTTTCTCGGGCAGAGAAAGTAATCTGATGCATTCTTTGCACATGCATTTAGATTGGCATGGAGAAGCTAGTCCGACCATGTAAGGGTGAAGAATCATTAGGACACTTACTCCAGAAAAAAAAAAAACCGATGATATAAAGGGAAAAAAGAAGTGATTAGAAAGTCACTTATCAGATACCATTGGAAAGTTCTCATAAGATACATCCATGGTCTAGGCTTTGGGGTCAGAAGGCCCAAATTCAAGTCCCCATTCTGTCTGGGATTTCCCAACATTCTGATCTGGGTCAAGTCAAAACTCCTCTGTGCCTCATTAAAAATCCATAAATGATTATAAGAACTTGAGCTTTCTCAGGATTATAGAGCAATGCAATTGAAACAGCAGTAAGGTACCATACTAAGCAACTGTAGTTGCTGCTGTTGTTTGTTCATATGCAGGGCTTCCTGACATTGAAAGCTTGTTGAACTACCAGCCATTTTTTTTTTTTTTTGGCGATTTGTTTTGGTTAGTGATTTGTGTGTATAGCTTAATTCCAATTACAGCAAATGGTCCTTATATTCTTTATAGGGTTTTAAAATTTAGGTCAAGCATCTCTGATTATGGCTCATAGGACTGTCTGTACAAGGGCAGGTTTCTATGCAATGATCCCAAAAGCACAGCTACACCGAGTCAAATGCATGGCACACATTTTTGTTTTCTTTTTTAGAGAGCCCTCAGGGGTTCCTCAAGAGTAAGCACAGCCTGCCTCCCAGGCACTTCTGAGCTTTCTCAGAAGCTTTCTGTAGTTTGTGTGTCTTTTTATTCCTCTTGCTCTGAGCTATCCTCTCACTCACTAAACCCCCAAGGGTGCCTTTGGAAGACACGCTCTAGCAATCTCGGAGAAGTTAAGATAAGTTTAACACTTTTAGGGATACAAGGAGGAAAAAATTGCAGATATGCTATTCAAGTTTACTGCTTCTGATAATAACGAAACTCTGAAGGTAGCAATATGCAAAGCTTAGGCTGAATTTATAGCTCAGAACGTTCCTATGGAGGTTTCTTGGGTGACAGGGCATTTCTGTTTCCTTTTCTCTCTCCCAGAAATTTCTTTGCTGGGCTGGCTTGGTGCCCGTAGCACAGTGGTTATGGCACCAGCCACATGCACTGAGGTTGGTGGGTTCAAACCCAACCTGGGCCAGCTAAACAATGATAACTGCAATGAAAAAAAAAATAGCCAGGGAGGTACACATAGCTCAAGGAGTAGGGCGCTGGCCCCACATACCAGAGGTGGTGGGTTCAAACCCGGCTCCAGCTAAAAACTGCAAAAAAAAAAATAGCCAGGTGTTGTGATGGGCGCCTGTCGTCCCAGCTACTTGGGAGGCTGAGGCAAGAAAATTGCTTAAGCCCAAGAGTTAGACATTGCTGTGAGCTGTGACTGACACCACAGCACTCTACCTAGGGTGACTTAGTGAGACTCTGACTCAAAAAAAGAAAGAACGAAATTTCTTTGCTGGAGAAACACCTTGGTGGAATGCCTGGCCTATAGGGATTTCCCTTTTCTGAGAAGAGCCACAAGGTAGGATGAGTCTCAGAGGCCATGTTTGAGGGCCAGAAGCCACTTTCCCTGTGCAGAGCTGACTGATAGGCTGCAGACACCTAACCCAGGCAGGCAAACCAGATTCTCTCTCCTGGGAATTTGAAACCTGAACAGAGAGTCTCTAAGCCTGGCAAGCCTGGAGCAGTGTCACATGAACAGAAAGAAGGTCCTTGGGCTGCCCCGGTTCCTGCCTATCTGGGGTTATTGTTCGCTCTTCTTTCAGTTCTCTGAGCCACTCCCTCCCCTTCCAATAAAGTTCTGTTTAGATTAGGTAGTCAGTGTTGCTTTGGGAGAACTCAAAACAAAACAAAAGCAAAAACAAAACCAAAACCAAGTAAAACAAGAAAAACAGTATAACTATTGTAGCATCTAGGGAGTGGAGGCATGGTGTAGGTAGAAAGAAGGTAGACTTTGGGAGTTTTTATCTTTTTTTAACTCTTTCTACACTCAAGGTAGTTTTGAATCTTGGTTTTCAACTGGCCAGCTGTACATTTAGTCAATTTATCTTTTATAAGCCTTAAATTCCTCAACTATATTAAAGTGGGGATCACCTACTTGGTAAAACTGGTTCTTCGATTAGTCAAATGACATTTCTTGTGGTCACGTAGAGGCTGTTTTTGCTTATTTCCTAATCCTCAGTTGAGTAACAGATAGCTGAAGCCTCTGGACATTATCACTTTATTTGAACATTTTATTAAACCAGGAATCCTGGTTAATACTTTTCCTACTTGAAGGGGTTTTTGTTTGATCACCTTAAAATCCTGCTGCACACAAAGGCTGTATGGTGGTAGCAAGTGCCCATTCAAGATTGTCTTTTTTTTTTTTTTTTTGTAGAGACAAAGTTTCACTTTATGGCCCTCGGTAGAGTGCCATGGCATCAACACAGCTCACAGCAACCTCCAACTCCTGGGCTTAAGCGATTCTCCTGCCTCAGCCTCCTGAGTAGCTGGGACTACAGGTGCCCGCCACAACGCCCGGCTATTTTTGGGTTGCAGTTCTGCCGGGGCCGGGATTGAACCCGCCACCCTTGGTATATGGGGCCGGCGCCTTACCGACTGAGCCACAGGCGCTGCCCCAAAGATTGTCTTGTTTTTTAAAAATTGTGGTGAAATACACATAACATAAAATTACCATCTTAGCCCTGTAGGGGTACACTTATACGAATTGTGAGTGTACAGGTCAGTGGCATCAGTACACTCACCTTGTTGAGCAACCATAGAATGACCTCGTTTCAATGTGATCTAAAATATTTAATTGTATTGTAAATTAATTTTTATCCTTTATGAAAATTTTTTATCTGAATAAAAAACATTTAAACACTTTGTCAGACCACTTTTTTCAAACTGAGGTAACTGTTAGCATGAACTCAGTCAAATTCTAAGTAGTTTTGAGCTTTGCCCTGGGGAACAGTTCTCAGAAGTTAATGCTGGAAGAAAATTGCAGAGTTGTCTAGTCTAAATACATCAGTTAAAACAGTTGCCCATCTAGTTGTTCATTCGGGTTATCAGACCTTTACTGAGCCACCGTGCCAGGAACTGGAATACAGCTAGAGGAAGGATACAGCCAGGGGTGGCCAAGCCATTGTCTTTGCTGGTGCTCATGGCTGTCCAGAGGCAGACACCAGCTCAGCATGACAGGGGAAGGAGCTCAGTGTGCTAAAAGGCAAAGGAAGGTGCAGATGTGCACGAGAGGAGATTAAAAATGTAGCTTGGGACCAGATTATAAAGCCTTCAAACTGACATGGAGAGGAGTTTAGATTTTCTTTTTCCACTACAAGTAATGGAAGCAGCAGGGTAGGCGTGGAGGATGGAGGTGGGGGGGGTCAGACACTAATGAGGACAGATGTGCATTTTAGAGCCAGGGCTGGCAGCAACGTAGGCAGAGGATGGGCTGGAAGGGCGCAAAACGCAGCTCAGTGAGAGTCCCGCTGTACACAGCAGCTTGGAAACCTTGTCTTTTTAAATCACACAGTGATAGAGCCAGGTCTGCTGCCAGCCCTGGGTTCTTTCTAAGCAAATGCGATAGAATGACTTTTTCAAAACTCAGTATTGGAATTTGCAGATACTTCCTTCCAAAGAAGACTCTTCCGCCCAGTCTGGATTCTTTCCCTCATCCCTCATTTCATGGCCGGTTTCCCCACAGCCTCCCTGGGGGAAGATCTCTCCTTGAGACTATGCTCATGGGAATGAAACTTGCTTGAAAAATGTGAAGCATTCCTAAACACCACCTCCACATCAGCAACAGACTTCACAAAGCTATCTTTGTGCTTTCCAGATAAAGAGATCAAAGTTTCTCCAAGATCTGATTCCACAGATTGATTTACATGAGGAGGGGTTTGGGTGGGGAGGGGGAATAGGCATGAACTGCTGGAGAGGCTGCATATGGAAGTTTCTGTTCCAAAGGTGAAATCTCCATCATGCTGGCAGCACTGAATCTGTTCTAACAAGGAAACCACCCCCCACCCCCCCACCCCCCGTTCCCTGGCAGTGGGATCAGAAACAAAATCTAGGGCAAAGTCCGACCTGGATCTAGAAGCTTGAAATATCTAAGCCTAAAGGGTCCTTAGGCCTATTTTATGAATGGGAAAACCAAGACCTCGGAAGTGGCAAACTGGACCTAGAAATGAGTGCCCAGTGTACTTTCCACAACTTAGGGTCCTCTCCTCTCCTCTCCCTCTCCTCTCCTTTCTTTTCCTTTGAGTCTTACTATGTTGCCCTTTGGTAGAGTACTGTACCATCACAGCTCACAGCAACCTCAAACTCTTGAGCTTAAGCGATTCTTTTGCCAAGTAGCTGGGCCTACAGGCGCTCACCACGACATTCAGCTATATATATATATATATATATATATATTTTTTTTTTTTTTTTGTAGAGACAGAGTCTCACTTTATCGCCCTCTGTAGAGTGCCATGGTGTCACAGCTCTCAGCAACCTCCAACTCCTGGGCTTAGGCAATTCTCTTGCCTCAGTCTCCTGAGTAGCTGGGACTTCAGGCACCCGCCACAATGCCCGGCTATTTTTTTATTGCAGTTTGGCTGGGGCCGGGCTTGAACCCTCCACCCTCTGCATATGGGGCCAGCACCCTACCCACTGAGCCACAGGAGCCACCCTTAGCTATTTTTTTGTTGTTATTGCAGTTGTTACTGTTGTTTACCTGGCCTGAGCTGGGTTCAAACCCGCCACCCTCAGTGTATGTGGTTGGTGCCGTAACCACTGTGCTATGGGCACCGAGCCTTAAGGGTGTTTTCATTCAGTAGTGTGTACATATGTGTGTCACAGGTTTATAAATAAGTAAAACTTGGGCCACACCTTTAACTTAGTGGGTAGGGCGCCAGCCACATACACCCAGGCTGGCAGGTTCGAACCCAGTCCAAGCCAGACAATGACAAATGCAACAAAAAATAGCCAGGCATTGTGGCCAGTGCCTGTACTCCCAGCTACTTAGGAGGCTGAGGCATGAGAATCACTTGAGTCCAGGAGTCTGAGGTTGCTGTGACGCCATGACACTCTACCAAGGGTGACATAGTGAGACTCTGTCTCCAATATATATATATTTTATATATATATAAAACTTGAGGGATGAATAAAACTGAATAGAATTTGCCTAAAGCAGCTGCTTTTTTTTTTTTTCTTTGGTAGAGACAGAGTCTCACTTTATGGTCCTCGGTAGAGTGCCGTGGCCTCACACAGCTCACAGCAACCTCCAACTCCTGGGCTTAAGCGATTCTCTTGCCTCAGCCTCCCGAGTAGCTGGGACTACAGGCATCCGCCACAACGCCCGGCTAAGCAGCTGCATTTTTTAAAAGGTACTAATTCAGAAAGGGTCCAAGACAAAATGGTCAGCCTTTGCAGCAGCTCTATGGCCCGGTTTCCCTTGCGTCCTGCAGTGGGCTCCACACCTTCCCACAATCCTTTGCCATTAGTTTAGGATGTTGGCATAACTTCAGGTGGTATTGGTTTGGTGGGCAGAATGAGCTGGGAGAGAACAAAGGAGCTAGCTATACTGGGGTTGAGGAATCCAGTCTCCATCTGCACCAATTAACTTTTTACTCCGATGGTTCTCAGCCCTGGCTACACAGTAGAATCACCTGGGTTTGAGACTGTATGTCAGCCTGAAAAAACCCCAAAGTTCAGGCCCCAAACCAGACTAATTACATCAAAATATCTAGAGGTAGGGGCCAGGTGTTAGGATTTTTCCAAACTCCTAAGGTGCCTACCCTGGGCAGGTAAGGTCATATCCGCACCTCTTACTCTGACTAGCATGTCATAATGTTTGTTAATCTTTGAATAAAAAAATAAAAGATTCAGAAAGAGAGTTCAGAGAGGTTGCTGTGTCTTTTTTTTTTTTAATTGTGACAAAGTCTCACTTTTTTTTTTTGAGACAGAGTCTCAAGCTGTCACCCTGGGTAGAGTGCTGTGGCATCACAATTCACAGAAACCTCCAACTCCTGGGCTCAAGCGAGTCTCCTGCCTCCTCCTCCCAAGTAGCTGGGACTATAGTCGCCCGCCACAGTGCCCCGTTATTTTTTGGTTGCAGCCATCATTGTTGTTTGGCGGGCCTGGGCTGGATTTGAACCCGTCAGCTCAAGTGTATGTGGCTGGCGCCTTAGCCGCCGGAGCCACAGGTGCCGAGCCCTGACTATTTTTGTTTTGTTTAGCAGGCCGGATCAGGTTAGAACCCACTACCCCTGGTGCACGTGGCCAGCGCCCTAATCACTGGGCTATGGGGTGCCCAGCCTGCTGTGTCTTTCAATCAGGTTAAAATACATGTAAAGTGGTAAGTGTAAGTGTTTCTGGGGGTAGTCTTCTAACTTGTGTTTTCTTTTTGTATTGGCAGCCTATATTGTGTCAGGGCATGTATTGGTGGTGTACCCCAATTAGGCCCTAAGGTCTTTGCCACCAGAGAGGCAGTTTGGACTAATAGTTAACAGAGAGTTCTAGAAGCTGACAGACTGGATTTCTGACCTAGGGCAAGTCACTAAATCAGTGCAAAGTGCCTGGAGAGTAGTCAACCTTGTAAAAACTGGAGCTATTGTTATTATATATGGCTTTGTACTTTCACACTTCATTGGGCAAAGTGTTGTCCATGAAAAGCCCATTGTTTGATGGGCGTAGTGCAGCACTGTCCAGTAGAAATTAATGTAAGCCATACATGTAATTTCAAATGTTCTAGTACCCATAATACAAAGAGTGAAATGAAGTAGGTGAAATTAATTAACAGCACACATTCCTTTAACTCAATATATTCACGTACTATCATTTTGGCATGCAGTCAGTATAAAAGAGTATTAATAAATTAGTGAACTATTTTATACTTTTTCCTCCTAACCCCATCCTAAATCTTTGAAATCTAGTATGTATTTTTACATCTTAATTCAGAGTACACTTCCCAAGTCTTCAAGAGTCCTGTGAGACAAGTGGCGACCATGTGAGGTTAATGTTTCCTTCATGTCTCCAAGCCTGCACATTGTAAGTTTCCGTTAAATGTGCTCCCCTGGGTTGATCTTGTCTCCTCTTTCTTTTTTTTTTGAGACAGAGCCTCAAGCTGTCGCCCTGGGCAGAGTACGGTAGCATCACAGCTCACAGCAACCGCCAACTCCTGGGCTCAAGCGATTCTCCTGTCTCTGCCTTTCAAGTAGCTGGGACTACAGGTGCCCTCCACAATGCCCGGCTATTTTTTGGTTGCAGCCGTCATTGTTGTTTGGCAGGCCTGGGCTGGATTCAAACCCACCAGCTCAGGTGTATATGGCTGGCGCCTTAGCCCCTTGAGCCACAGGCACGGAGCCGATCCTGTCTCCTCTTGAGGAGCTCTCCACATAGCAGCATCCACACTCTACCCAGGCCTTTTCTTGTTCCACCTTGAGCCCGATTTGAAAAGGTCACATTTTATAGCCTAATACTATGTGCCCAGATCCTTATGCAAGCATTTCTATGCCTTTGCACGACTCATCAGCCTCATCTTTGCTTCAACTTGTCTGTTTATACCAGATTTATGACCCTAAGAGGAAAGTTACATTTTCTGTCTTAATTTTTACAAAAGTATTTGGTTGACCCAAAAGGCAGCCTGCCCAGGGGCAGGGTGGGAAGTTCATAGGAGCCTCTGTACCTGGGACTCTTTCCACTCAGGCCCTGCCCCACTGTGGGTGGCAGCCCTGTGGCCTTTGCAGCCAAACACCATGAGTCATTGTAGTCTCTTGTTAAACCTGAGCTCCAAACTCAGAGTCATTTTTGTTTTTCTTTTCTTTTCTTTTTTTTTTTTGTGGAGACAAGACTCTCACTTTATGGCCCTCGATAGAGTTCCACGGCATCACACAGCTCATAGCAACCTCCAACTCCTGAGCTTAAGCGATTCTCTTGCCTCAGCCTCCGGAGTAGCGGGGACTATAGGCGCCCGCCACAACGCCTGGCTATTTTTTTGTTGTCGTTCGGCTTGGGTTGGGTTTGAACCTGCCACACTCGGTATAATGGGGCCAGTGCCTTACCAACTGAGCCACAGGCGCCACCCGCCATTTTTGTTTTTCAGTTGAATAAATAGGCAGCCCTGGACACAAACACACACATACACGCAAATGCAGGGAACCAGGATGAGGACTTGGTTCTTAACTGGGAGAACATATTGTTTGTCATAATTACTATCATATTTCTGAACCTGGCCTTCCATGGCCGCCCCAGGAGTTTATAGTCTCTGTCAGGGAAGCTCTCTATGGTTTAACTTATGCAAGAGGTTAGGGAAGAATTCAGATCCTGACCCAACGGCAGGGCAAGGGAGGAATTCATTTTCCTATGATTGGGGGGGATGTCCACGGGACTCCCCAAGGACCCAGTGCTCCACCCAGGGCAGCAGAGCCTCCCCTTATCCTCCCACACAGGTCCAGTATTCAGAATGTATCAATTTGCTTTTTAACTGCAGTGATGGTTATGGCTGCACATTAGAATTACCTAGGCAGCTCAGTGCCTTTAGCTCAAAGGCTAGGGCGCCAGACACATATACCAAAGGTAGCGGGTTTTAGCCCATGCCGGGCCTGCCACACAGCAATGACAACTACAATCAAAAAAAACCATAGCCGGGCGTTGTGGTGGGTGCCTGTAGCCTGTAGACCCAGCTACTTGGGAGGCTGAGGTAAGAGAATCGCTTAAGCCCAAGAGTTTGAAGGTGCAGTGAGCTGGGATGCCACGCATTCTACCAAGGGTGACATAGTGAGACTCTGTCTCAAAATAAATAAATAAATGAAAAAAAATAAAATAGAATTACCTAGGCAGCTTATAAAATTCCTGATGCTCAGGTCAGAAACTAGACCAATTAAGTCAGGTTCTCTTGAGGCCTTTACTCTCTCTACCTTTTTTTTTTTTTTGTAGAGACAGAGTCTCACTGTACTGCCCTCAGGTAGAGTGCCGTGGCGTCACACGGCTCACAGCAACCTCTAACTCTTGGGCTTACGCGATTCTCTTGCCTCAGCCTCCAGAGCAGCTGGGACTACAGGCGCACGCCACAACGCCCCGGCTATTTTTCTATTGCAGTTTGGCCGGGGCTGGGTCCGAACGCTCCACCCTCGGCATAGGGGGCCGGCGCCCTACTCACTGAGCCACAGGCACCGCCCTTTTTTTTTTTTTCTGAGACAAAGTATCACTCTTTGCTCTGGGTAGTGTCATCATAGCTCATGGCAACCACAATCTCTTGGGCTCAAGTGATTTTCATGTCTCAGCTTCCCAAGTAGCTGGGACTACGGGTGGCTGCCATAACTTTCAAGTTGTTTTTTTATTTTTTTTAGTAGAGAAGGGATCTTGCTCTTGCTCAGGCTGGTCTAGAACTCCTGAGCTCTCACAATCTGCCTGTTTTGGCCTCCCGGAGTGCTAGGATTATAGGCATGAGCCACCATGGTGGCCAAGGCCTTTACTCTTTGATCAGGTGTATTTATGATTTCCAGGCTCAGTGGGAACCCTAATCTTTGTCTAGCAGTCCTTGAACCCTCCCGAGTCAACAGGCCCAACACTTTCCAGGACCAAGAACAGTGACTAGACACCTTCACTGTTCTCTGGGCCCCTCTATCTTTCCTCTGCCAGTCTGTTTGAGGAGGGAACTTCTTTTCTCCTGAGGCACCAATCCTTCCCACATTCTTCCCTCCCACAGGGTCTCCATCGCAGAGTGTGAACCTTCGTCACTGTCTCTGCGTTTTTTCTGTATACTTTTCCCTTTGTCTCCTTCTCAAACTTTTAGTCTGTCTCACAGTCTTTCCCCTTGTGTCATGACCACCCCTAAAATCCAAATCCCGGCTTCTACTCTGTCTCCCCTTCAACTTCGATGGCTTGGCTTCACTTCCCTGTTGATCTTCTAGAAGGAAGAGCCCTCAAGGCAGTCTGCACTTTCTCTCCTCTCCTTAACCCATCACTGGTGACTTTGGCTCCAGCCCATCACAATAGGGCCACTCTCAACACTCCCTAATGTGACTAATCACCTCCTAGCTGCTACATCCTTGGCTTATTTTCAATCTCCTCTTCTTTGTTCTTTGGCTATGTCAATCACTTCCTCTCCCTTGAAATTCATCTTTGGTCTCTGGTGACTCTTTTTTTTTTTTTTTTTCTGATTTCCACTCATCTCTGTGATGTTTTCTTCCTAGTTTCCTTTTCCTTGGCTCAGCCCTGAGATTGGTGTTCCCCAGTTCTGTCTTTAGCCATCTTTCTAATCTGAATTGATCTATCCCAAGGCTTTAAGTACTATCTATGTGATGTTAACTTCCAAATTGTTGTCTCTGGTCTTGTAGGTCCAGCTGTCTACTGGACATCTCCATACTAATATCCTTCTGAACATGCTCAAAATGGAACCCATCATTTTCTTCCCATCAAATTTGTTCTTTCTTTAGTCATCATACTCAAGAGTGAAACACTGGACATATTACCATAAAAGTTAGGAACAGGGGTGGGTGCAGTGGCTGGAGTTTGTAATCCTAGCACTCTGGGAGGCCAAGGCTGGTGAATTGTCTGAGCTCAGGAGAACAGCCTGAGCAAGAGGGAGACCACATCTCTACTAAAAATAGAAAAAATAGAAAAACTAGCTGGGGGTAGTGGCCTGTAGTCCCAGCTACTCAGCAGGCAAGAGGATCACTTGAACTCAAGAGTTTGAGGTGAACTCAAGAGTTTGTGATTGCTGTGAACTATGATGCCACAGCACTCAGCTGAGGGTGATAAAATGAGACCCTGTCTCAAAAAAAAAAGTATACATATATACATATATATGCGTGTATATATATAAATATATATATAAAATAAAGGCATTACACATCCATAGGGGAAAGGATGGATTAGAGAATGATAGAAAGTTTCACATCTATGCCAGATCACACAGGTAGGAGGTGGCTGTTGCCTAAAGTTCTAGCAGGGTTGTGAGGCCTAATCTATGTTTAGCCAGGAGTTCTGCATTTGATTAGAAATGTCTTCCAGGGGCCCAAGAGGGGGAGATACTTCACTTGGGCCAAGTATTTGCCATTCCTGGATTATTCAATAAATATCATTGGGACAACAAGCTAGCAATTTCAGGAAAAACAATTAGTAGCTCCTCTTTGGTTCATATATACTCAAGTAAATTTCAGATGGATTAGATTTAAAGAGTATTTTTAAAAAATAGAAACATAAAATACTAGAAGAAAAAAAAAGAGGAAATTTAAAGAAACAATTCCTGCAGTGAAGGGAAGAACTTCCCTAGTATGACATTAAAAACAGAAGCCCGGCCACAGTGACACATGCCTGTAATCCTAGCACTCTGGGAGGCTGAGGTGGGTGGATTGCTCACAAGTTCGAGACCAGCCTGAGCAAAAGTGAGACTCCCCCATCTCAAAAAACAAAAACAAACCAAAAAAAACCCAAAAGAAGCCATAAAGTTAAAGATTGATAGATTTAGCTACTTAATCATTCCATTCAAAACTTCTGTGATCAGAAGTTTAAAGGGCACTAACAGATTAAGAGAAAAATGCAGTACATATGATGAAGGGTTAATATCTTACTACATAAATGAGCTCCTCAATCAACAAGAAAATCCGATCACCCCCTAATGAAAAAAGTGGAAAAGATGTGAATAGGCAATTCACTGATGGAGAAATGCAAACAGCTGAGAAATACATATCTTTTTTTAAAAATTTACTAGTAATCCAAGGAATGAAAATTAAGACAACACTCTACCCCTTTTTTCACTAACTAGACTAACAAAGAAAAATTTCTCATATGTTTAAAGATGTAGAAAAATAATATTAAAATGGAAAAAAACCCAGGCAATTGGGCCTAGTCACGATGGACACAAAATCTACTTTGTAATAGTTTCTGACTTCTTTCTCAGAAAGCAGTCAAACAGTAGAAGGTGGTATTTACTGGAGACATCCGCAAGAAGTTGTGCAAGGAGGAGAGCTCTGTAGCTAAACTGCAATTCTGTAAATTTGTGGTTAGCGAGAATATCCTGTCAGACTGTTCAATTCTAGTTTCCCTTTCTGATTCTAAAACGTCTCTTCTGAAGAAATGGGTCATGAGGGCTTAGGCTATTTTCTTCTAGCAACATTTTAACTTTTTGAATACATGGATCTCTAGCTAACATTTTGGGAGTAAGTTGGCTCCCGGGTACCCTGAGACAGCCCCCTGCTGGGCACCACCGTGTTGGCCTGAGGCCAGGAGGCCCACCCAAAGGGGCAGTCTAAGGAACAGAGCACTCTGAGGTCTCTAGTCTTTTAATCAGGTGACATCAACCACATCTGACCCATAAACACTAAAACACACGTTGGTCACCTGGTTCTAGTTGAGCAGGAACTGTCTCCCCAAGGACATTTGGATGAGAGGTGTGTCTTGGAATGGTGTCATCAAAGATCATCTTCATTCTGGTTCAAATGAGATTTCACTTTTGTTGTGAAATACATAAATAATCAACAGAATAAAAGTGGAGAGGTTTCATTAATAATATAAAAGTGCACATGGAAGGTACCTCCTGATACTTTTCTAGACTAAATAGGCACATGCACACACTCTGGAGGGAAATTAAATTGGAGGCCAATTTATTTGACTTTTTTTTTTTTTTTTGAGACAGAGTCTCACTTTGTCACCCTCGGTAGACTGCCCTGGAGTCACAGCTCACAGCAACCTCAGACTCTTGGACTTAAAAGCTTCTCTTCCCTCAGTCTCCCAAGTAGCTGGGACTACAGGTGCCCACCACAACACCTGGCTATTTTTTTGTTGCAGTTGACATTGTTGTTTAGCAGGCCCTGGCTGGGTTCAAACCTACCAGCCCCAGTGTATGTGGCTGACACCCTAACCACTGAGCTATGGGCACCGAGCCCAATTTATTTGACTTTTGACAGGGGAAAAAAACAGAGAGAGACCATTAAAAATAGTGATACTGCAGGGTACAGTAGCTCCCACCTATAATCCTAGCACTCTGGGAGGCCAAGGCAAGAGGTTTGCTTAAAGTCTGGAGTTCAAGGCCGACCTGAGCCAGAGCAAGACCACATCTTTACTAAAAAGAGAAAAATTAGCCCAGCATTGTGGTGGGCTCCTGTAGTCCCCAGCTACTTGGGAGGCTGAGGCAAGAAGATAGCTTGAGCCCAGAAGTTTGAGGTTGCTGTGAGCTATGACACTATGGCACTCTAGTCTGGGGTAACAGAGTGAGACTTTGTCTCAAAAAAAAAGAAAGAAAGAAAAATTATCCAGGCATGATTACACATGCCTATAGTCCCAGCTACTTGAGAGGCTGAGGCAGGAGGATCTCTTGAGACCAAGAGTTTGAGCTTGCTGTGAGCTGTGATGACGCCTGGGAATTCTAACCAGGGTGACACAGTGAGTCTCCATTTTTATTTTTTTTTCGAGACAGAGCCTCAGGCTGTCGCCCTGGGTAGAGTGCTGTAGCATCACAGCTCACAGCAACCTCCAACTCCTAGGATGCAGTGATTCTCCTGCCTTTACCTCCCAAGAGCTGGGACTACAGGCGCCCGCCACAACGCCTGGCTATTTTTTGGTTGCAGCCGTCATTGTTGTTTGGCGGGCCCAGGCTGGATTCAAACCCGCCAGCTCAGGTATATGTGGCTGGCGCCTTAGCCACTTGAGCCACAGGCACCGAGCCATCCATTTTTTGTTTAAAGATTCCCATTTTCTTGATTTTATTTTAAATGATCATTAATGAATGAAAATAATTCATACAAAGCCAAAGATACTTTTAAGTAAGTTAGTCTTTCATAAGAGAAAAAGGAATAAAATTTTAGTACAAAGAAAGCATCTCCAAAAGGATGAGTCTCTTCCTGGGGGTGGAGGAGGAAACAATGTAATTAACCTTTCTTTTTTTTTTTTCGCAGTTTTTGGCCAGGGATGGGTTTGAACCTGCCACCGCCAGCATATGGGGCCGGTGCCCTACTCTGTTGAGCCACAGGTGCCACCCCAACCTTTCTTTCAAAGAAAAGAAAAAAACCGAAATCTGTTATGGCAAATTTGGAAAGATAACACATTTCCCAGTCCCACAATGTATGTTCGTTTTATACGAGGTACTTCAATGATGCAAGTCTATGAACCAGGAATCTGTCGATCCAAATTAATCCACCAGGACTCCATCCTTGTTTTTTGTTATTGTTTTTTTTTGAGACAGAGTCTCACTATGTCACCCTCAGTACAGTGTTGTAGTGTCACAGCTCACAGCAACCTTCAACTCCTGGGCTTAAGCCATTCTCTTGCCTTAGCCTCCCAAGTAGCTGAGACTACGGGCACCTGCCACAACACCTGGCTATTTTTGTTGTTGTTGTTGCAGTTGTCATTGTTTTTTTTAGCAGTCTCAGGCCAGGTTCGAACCCACCAGCCCTGGTGTATGTGGCCAGCACCCTACCCACTGAGCTATGGGTACCAATCCCATCCTTGTTTTTTGTGTCAGTGGGAATTCACCTTCTGGAATTGCAGGCGCATATGCTGCTTCATCCAAATAGGAACTATCTTCATCAGCCAGAAGCTCATCACCCAGTGCATCCAACTCAGCTTTCAGGTCATCTTATCTAATTCTGGGGTGCCATAACTGCGACTCAGTGCTTCTTAGATTTGCATTTTCCATCATATCCTCTAACTGGTCTTGTAAATCCTCAATCTGGTCAGTTTTCACTTGCTGGTATGCTTTTTTCATTTCTTTTACTCCCAGTTTCATAGCATTAACCGTGGTCTTGGTGTCCTTCAGTGACTGGATGGTGTAATTGGCTTGTTCCATGTTAAAAGACTGTTGGGCGAGATTGTCCCACTGCTGCTCATACATCCATTTTTGCTTTAAAACCCGCAAGGCTTTCTGCTTGACCATATTCTTTGCAGGACCTTCTGTCATCTTTTTGATCTGATCCTTAGACTTCACTAGCTTAGCATCCAATCAAGAAATCTTGGCAATGGATTCTACCCAGCTGTCCACTGTGACAATGCAGTCAGTCAGGCTGGGTGGCAGAGCCTTGGGTTTCACTTTCCCCAAGAATCGGTTCTTCTTGGGCGGCAGAGAAGAAACCCAAACACTGGAGCCCGAGTCTCCATTTTTATTTCTCATTTTTAATTTTTTTTCGAGACAGGGCGGCGCCTGTGGCTCAGTCGGTAAGGCGCCAGCCCCATATACTGAGGGTGGCGGGTTCAAGCCCGGCCCCGGCGAAACTGTAACCAAAAAATAGCTGGGCGTTGTGGCAGGAACCTGTAGTCCCAGCTACTCGGGAAGCTGAGGCAAGAGAATCGCTTAAGCCCAGGAGTTGGAGGTTGCTGCGAGCTGTGTGAGGCCACGGCACTCTACTGAGGGCCATAGAGTGAAACTCTGTCTCTACAAAAAAAAAAAAAAAATTTTTTTTCGAGACAGTTTCACTTTGTCATCCTTGGTGCTGTGGCGTCACAGCTCAGAGCAACCTCAAACTTTTGGGCTTAAGTGATTCTCTTGCCTCAGCCTCCCAAGTAGCTGGGACTATAGGCGCCTGCCACAACACCCAGCTATTTTTAGAGACAGGGTCTAGCTCTGGCTCAGGCTGGTCTTGAACCTGTGAGCTCAGGCCCGGAGTGCTAGGATTACAAGCATAAGCCACCACAACCAGGCCCAGTGAGTCTCTAAAACAAAAACAAACAAACGAATGCAAGAAAAAAAATCTTTCTGTAGAGTAGTATTTCTCAGTGTTGTCAGGGTTGACTAAACTCCCTGAGAACCTTTCAATGAAAGGTTTGAAGAGTCAAAACTATTTTTTTTTTTTTTTTTGTGGTTTTTCGGCTGGGGCTGGGTTTGAACCTGCCACCTCTGGCATATGGGGCCAGTGCCCTACCCCTTTGAGCCACAGGCGCACCCTCAAAACTTTTTTTGTACTTTTTTTTTTCTTTTGAGACAGAGTCTCATTATACCACCCTTCGTATAGTTCCGTGGCGTCACAGCTCACAACAACCTCTAACTCTTGGGCTTAAGCAATTCTTTTGCCTCGGCCTCCCAAGTAGCTGAAACTACAGGCGCCCACCACAATGCCCAGCTATCTTTTTGTTATAGTTGTCATTGTTGTTTGGCAGGCCTGGGTTGGGTCTGGACCTGCCAGCTCCAGTGTATGTGGCTGATGTCCTAGCCACTGAGCTACAGGTGCCGAGCCACTATTTTCATAATATTAAGAGGTTATTTGCCTTTTATATACACTTGGCATAGGGTGCAATTTTTCCAGAGTTACATTATTTGTGATATTGCAAGAGACTGATGCAAATACCTGAGACTGAATGCAAGTGTATTCTATTGCCAGAAATTAAAGACTTGCAATAATGTAAAAAAATTGCTAGTTTTCTTATTAAGTATTTTTTATTTTGGAAAATAGCTATTTTAAGCTAGGCAGGGTGGCTCACGCTTGTAATCCTACCACTCTGGGATTGCTTGAGCTCAAGGGTTTGAGACCAGCCTGAGCAAGAGCAAGATCCTGTCTCTACTAAAAAAAAAAAAAAAATTAGCCGGGTGTTGTGGCTGGCATTTGTAGTCCCAGTTACATGGGAGGCTGCGGTAAGAGAATCACTTGAGACAAAGAGTTTCAGGTTGCTGTGAGCTATGATGCCTCAACACTCTACCCAAGGCCACAGAGTAAGACTGTCTCAAAAAAAAAAAAAAAAAAAAAGGCTTAGTGCCTGTAGCTCAGCAGCTAAGGCCCTGGCCACATACACCAGAGCTGGCAGGTTTGAATCCAGCCTGGGCCTGCCAAATAATAATGACAACTACAACCAAAAAATAGCTGGGCGTTGTGGCAGGCGCCTGCAGTCCCAGGTACTTGGGAGGCTGAGGCAAGAGAATCGCTTAAAACCAAGAGTTTGGGGCAGCGCCTGTGGCTCAGTGGGCAGGGTGCCGGCCCCATATGCTGGAGGTGGCGGGTTCAAACTCAGCCCTGGCCAAACTGCAACAACAACAAAAAAAATAGCCAGGTGTTGTGGTGGGTGCCTGTAGTCCCAGCTACCTGGGAGGTTGAGGCAAGAGAATCGCCTAAGCCCAGGAGTTTGAGGTTGCTGTGAGCTGTGTGATGCCACCAGGGCAACAGCTTGAGACTCTGTCTCGAAAAAGAAAATAGCTATTTTAAATAAAACTATTCTCACTTATGTTAGCATTTAATGGGTTTATTATAGTTATTTAAAAATAATTTAATATATAAATATTTAAAATTTTTCTATGCTTTCAATCTTTGGGTTTTTTTTTTTTTAGAGATAAGGACTCAGCTGTGTTGCCTAGGCATGAGGGCAATGGCATCATCATAGCTCAATGCAACCTCAAACTCCTGGGCTCAAGTGATTCTCCTGCCTCAGCCTCCCGAGTAGCTGGCGGGGTGTGTGTGTGGGGGGGTAGTGTCTCACAATGTTGCTCAGGCTGGTCTCGAACTCCTGATCTCAGGCCTCACAAAGTGTTAGGATTACAGGTGTGAGCCACTTTGTCAAACATTTATGTTTTAATTTCCCAGACAGTTGATATGAATAGAATTGATCCACATAAACAAATCCCTCTTAGAAACCTGTAATTTTTAAGGTGTAAATGTATTCTAAAATCAAAAAGTTTAAGAACTGCTGTTCCAGAGCACAGTGATAAAGTATATCAGAAGCCTCAGAAAAGGGGCGGCACCTGTGGCTCAAGGAGTAGGGCGCAGGTCCCATATGCTGGCAGTGGCAGGTTCAAACCCAGTCCCGGCCAAAAAAAAAACCACACACACACTAAATAAATAAATAAATGAAAGTCACTTTATAAAAAAAAAAAAAGAAGCCTCAGAAAAGGAGCTACTCTTTTTGTTGTTGTTTAGCAGGCCCTGGCTGGATTCGAACCCACCAGCCCTGGTGTATGTGGCTGTCACCCTAACCATTGAGCTATAGGTGCTGAGCCATGGAGCTCCTCTCAAATCCAGACTGTAGACATTACTGTTTTGAATAATTTGTCCTCAGAAATTATGTGAAATTCATCAATGTGTCTCAAGATTTTCTTTTTTTGTAGAGACAGAGTCTCACTTTATCGCCCTTGGTAGAGTGCCGTGGCGTCACACAGCTCACAGCAACCTCCAACTCCTGGGCTTAGGTGATTCTCTTGCCTCAGCCTCACGAGTAGCTGGGGCTACAGGCACCCGCCACAACGCCCAGCTTTTTTTTTTGTTGCAGTTTGGCCAGGGTCGGGTTTGAACCCGCCACCCTTGGTATATGGGGCTAGCACCCTACCCATTGAGCCACAGGAGCCGCCTGAGTTAGTTTTTTTTTTTTTTGAGACAGGGTCTTACTGTCGCCCTGGGTAGAGTGCCATGGCATCATCGTAGCTCACAGAAACCTCAAAGTCTTGGGCTGAAGTAATCCTCCTTTCTCAGATTCCTGAGTAACAGGGACTATAGGTACCCCACTACAACACCCAGCCAATTTTTCTATTTTTAGTAGAGACAGGGTCTCACTCTTGCTCAGGCTGGTCTCCAACTCTTTTTTGGGGGGTGGGTTGGGGGACAGAGTCTCAAGCTGTCACCCTGGGTAGAGTGCACTGGAATCATAGCTCACAGCAAGTTCAAACTCTTGGGCATAAGCCATTCTCTTGCCTCAGCCTCCCAAGTAGCTGGGACTATAAGCAGCTGTCACAACACCTGGCTATTTTTTGGTTGTAGTTGTCATTGTTGTTTGGCAGGCCTGGGCTAGATTTGAACCTGCCAGCTCCAGTGTATGTGGCTGGCACCCTAGCTGCTGAGCTACAGGCGCTGAGTCTGGTCTCCAACTCTTTTTTTTTTTTTTTTTTTTTTTGTAGAGACAGAGTCTCACTTTATGGCCCTCGGTAGAGTGCCGTGGCATCACACAGCTCACAGCAACCTCCAGCTCCTGGGCTTAAGCGATTCTCCTGCCTCAGCCTCCCGAGCAGCTGGGACTACAGGCGCCCGCCACAACGCCCGGCTATTTTTTGGTTGCAGTTTGGCCGGGGCCGGGTTTGAACCTGCTACCCTCGGTATATGGGGCCGGCGTCTTACCGACTGAGCCACAGGTGCCGCCCTGGTCTCCAACTCTTGACTCTTGACCTCAAGTGGTCCTCCTGCCTGGGTCTCCTAGAGTGCTAGGATTATAGGAGTAAGCCGCTGTGCCCAGCCTCAAGATATTTTTGTAAATATATTTACCACAGTATTATTTAAGCAAAATGTAGAAACAACATAAATGTCCATAAATACGAGATAGTTTTTTTTTTTTGAGACAGAGTCTCACTTTGTCGCCCTAGGTAGAGTGCTGTGTCATCATAGCTTGCAGCAACTTCCAACTCTGACTCAAGCTATCCTCTTACCTCAGTTTTTCTATTTTTTAGTAGAGACAAGTTCTCACATTTGCTCAGGCTGGTCTTGAACTTGTGAGCTCAAGCATTCCACCCACCTCGGCCTCCCAGAGTGCTAGGATTATAGGCGTGAGCCACCTTGCCCAGCCACAAGATAGGTTAAAAATAAAATATGCTTAATATAAAACATATTATTATTATTATTATATATATTTTTTGTAGAGACAGAGTCCCACTGTACCGCCCTTGGGTAGACTGTCATGATGTCACACGGCTCACAGCAACCTCCAACTGTTGAGCTTAAGTGATTCTCTTGCCTCAGCCTCCAGAGCAGTTGGGACCACAGGCGCCTGCCACAACGCCCGACTATTTTTTTGTTGCAGTTTGGCCTGGGCTGGGTTTGAACCCGCCACCCTCGGCACATGGGGCCAGTGCCCCACTCACTGAGCCACAGGCGCCGCCCATAAAACATATTATTATTAAGTTGTAGTATAAATTGTAGTGAAAATGTTCACCATTGATTAAAGTAAAAAACTGAATAAGATACACAATTGTAAGAGGGACTTTATCTAACAAATGCAATCAGTGTAACCTGGTTTCTTGTACCCTCAATGAATCCCCAACAATAAAAAAAAAAAAAAAACAAAAAACAGCGGTGCCTGTGGCTCAAAGGAGTAGGGTGCCGACCCCATATACTGGAGGCGGCGGGTTCAAACCCGGCCCTGGCCAAAAACTGCAAACAAACAAAACAAAAACCTGAATTAGATGAAAGAATAATCTTTTCAACAAATGATGTTAAGACAACTGTATGAGAATGAATCTGCTCCCTTGTACTATACCTTAAAATGAACTCAACGTGGATTAAAGACCTAAATCCAAGGTCATGAAGATTTATACTAATGTTTTCTTTTAAGAGTTTTATGGTTCTAGCTCTTTTTTTTTTTTTTTTGGTTTTTGGCCGGGGCTGGGTTTGAACCTGCCACCTCCGGCATATGGGACCGGCACCCTACTCCTTGAGCCACAGGCGCTGCCCATGGTTCTAGCTCTTACACTATAAAACTCTTAGAAGAAAACAAAAGTATAAATCTTTATGACCATGGATTAGGCAATGTTTTTTTAGATAATGACAACAAAAGCACAAGCAACCAAAAAACCCAAATAGATAAATTGTTCATTAAAATATAAAGCTTTTGTGCTTCAAAAGACACTATTTTTTAAAAAAGGAAATTATCAAGAAAAATAAAAGAGGCAGGTGTGGTGGCTCCGGCTCATCTGTAATCCTAGTACTGTGTGAAGCTGAGGTGGGAGGACCCCTTGAGCTCAGGAGTTCAAGACCAGCCTGAGCTAAAGTGAGACCACATCTCTACTAAAATAGAAAAATTAGCCAGGTGCTAAAAATAGAAAAATTAGCCAGGTGTTGCGGTGCGTACCTGTAGCCCCAGTTACCTGGGAGGCTGAGGCAGGGGAATAGCTAGAGCCCCGGGAGTTTGAGGTTGCTGTGAGCTAAGCTAATGCCAAGGCACTATAGCCTGGGCAACAGAATTTGATGCTGGGTCAAACAAGAAAAAAGGACAATGGCTCGGCACCTGTGGCTCAAGTGGCTAAGGCACCAGCCACATGCACCTGAGCTGGCGGGTTCGAATCCAGCCCAGGCCTGCCAAACAACAATGATGGCTGCAACCAAAAAATAGCCGGGCGTTGTGGCAGGTGCCTGGGAGGCTGATGCAGGAGAATCGCTTGAGCCCAGGAGTTGGAGGTTGCTGTGAGCTGTGATGCTACAGCACTTTACCCAGGGCGACGGCTTGAGGCTCTGTCTCAAAAAAAAGGACAAGCAAAAGATAAGTCAGAGAATGGGATAAAACATGATTTGCAAATCATGTATCAGATAAAGTTCTAGTATATAGAATATATAAAGAACTTTTACACCTCAGTGATATAAAGACAACCAATTTTTTTTTTTTTTTTTTGCAGTTTTTGGCCAGGTCCGGGTTTGAACCTGCCACCTCTGATATATGGGGCCAGCATTCTACTCCTTTGAGCCACAGGCACTGCCCAAAGACAACCAATTTTTTAAATGGGCAAAGGATTTGAGTAGACATTTCTTTTAAGAATATATGTAAATAGGCTTGGTGCCGATAGCTCAGTGGCCAGGGCACTGGCCATATACACCAGAGATGGTGGGTTCGAATCCAGCCCAGGCCTGCCAAACAATAATGACAACTACAACCAAAAAATAAAAATAGCCAGGCATTGTGGCAGGTGCTTATAATGCCAGCTACTTGGGAGGCTGAGGCAAGAGAATTACTTAAGCCCAAGAGTTTGAGGTTGCTGTGAGCTGTGATGTCACAGCACTCTACTGAGGGTGACAAAATGAGACTCTGTTCTCAAAAAAAAGGGAAGTACTGATATGTGCTACATGAATAAACCTTTTTTGGGGGGCAGTTTTTGGCCGGGGCTGGGTTTGAACCTGCCACCTCTGGCATAAGGGGCCGGTGCCCTACCCCTTTGAGCCATAGGCACCGTCCCTTTAAAAAAACTTTTTTTTAATTTATTTTTTTCATGGACGAACCTTGAAAACACTACACAGAATGAAAGAAGTCAGACACAAAAGGCCAGAACATGAGAATACATACAGACAAAAGTGGATTAGTGCTTGCCAGGGACTGGGGTGCGGGGACTGGGGGTGAGGTAGGATGGGACTGAATGGTAAGAGATTCCTAGGGGTTTCTTTCTGGGGTGATGAAAACATCTGGTGTAAGATACTGATGATTATACAATCTTGTGAATATACTAAGTCCCACTACATTGCACACTGTATTTATTTATTTATTTATTTTTGAAGACATGATATCATTCATGTACCATAAAATTCACCATTTTGTTTTATTATATTTTGGGGATGTGAAACTATCAAAAAAATTCACCATTTAAAGCGTGCAATTTAGGTTAGGTGCGGTGGCTCACGCCTATGATCCTAGCACTCTGGAAGTCTGAGGTGGGTGGATTGCCTGAGCTCACGGGTTCTGGACCAGCCTGAGTCAGAGTAAGACCTCGTCTCTAAAAAATAGCCAGGCATTGGCTCGGTGCCTGTGGCTCAAGCCACTAAGGCCACATACACCTGAGCTGGTGGGTTGGAATCCAGCCCAGGCCGCCAAACCAACAATGATGGCTGCAACAAAAAATAGCTGGGTGTTGTGGTGGGCGCCTGTAGTCCCAGCTACTTGGGAGGCAGAGGCAGGAGAATCACTTGAGCCCAGGAGTTGGAGGTTGCTGTGAGCTGTTATGTTACAGCACTCTACCCAGGGTGACAGCTTGAGGCTCTGTCTTAAAAAAAAAAAAAAAAAAAGCCAGGCATTGTGGTGGGTGCCTATAGTCCCAGCTACTCGGGAGGGTCACTTTCTCTTACAAACTATTTTTTTTTTTTTTTTGAGACAGAACTAAAACTGTTGCCCTGGGTAGAGTGCTGTGGCGTCACAGCTCACAGCAACCTTAAACTCTTGGGCTTAAGTAATGCTCTTGCCTCATCCTCCCAAGTAGCTGGGACTACAGGCACCCACCCCAAGACCTGGCTATTTTTTGGTTGTAGTTGTCATTGTTGTTTGGTAGGCCCGGGCTGATTTCGAATCCAACAGCTCTGGTGCATGTGAGGGGCCCTAGCCCCTGAGCTACAGGTGCCAAACATTTTTTTTTTCTTTTTTTTTGGAGACAGAGTCCTACTGTGTTGCCCCAGGGTGGAGTGTGATGGTATTAGTTTAGCTCACAGATTCCTCAAACTCCTGGATTCAAGCCATCTCCCTCCCTCAGCCTCTGGAGTAGCTGCAACTACAGGTGCCCACCACAATGCCTGGCCACTTTTTCTATTTTTAGTAGAGATGGGGTCTTGCTCCTGCTGAGACTCGTCTCCAACTTCTGAGCTCAAGGGATCTACCTGTCTCAGCCTCTCAGAATGCTAAGATTGTAGGCCTGAGCCACCACATCCGGCCCTTGCACTGCTTTCTTAATTGAAAAATTGGACATAAAAGCTATTAAGGATTGGGTGGTGCCTCAAGGAGTAGGGCGCTGGCCCCATATACCAGAGGTGGTGGGCTTGAGCCTGGCCCCAGCCAAAAACTGCAAAAATAAATAAATAAATAAATAAATAAGTTATTAAGGAGAAAATAAAACAATGTACTGTCTATTTAGGGTCTCCTCACTGTGAGTGAACAACTCAAAGAATAACCAATTTGGCATCTTCCACACCTGAGTGACTAATTGGGTAATGTGTTGGCTATCACTAGAGGACAGTTGCCTCAGCTCCCTACCCAGGTTGATTCAGTACAGTGGCAGATGTCTGGAGCTATAATCAGCCACTGACAGGCAGCTAGTCACCCTATTCCTACTTCAGGGGACACAAGGTCCAGAGCAAAATTGGGGGCACCAGAACACTTGTGCAGAGCCCTCACTGTGTGTGCTTGAGGCCCAGAGAAGGGAATGGCAGGGGCTTGGGTCTGCTTTGGGGGACTAAGTTCTCTTTGTGCGTAACCTTCTCTGGCACACCCCTTTTCTCCTTTCCCTCTTCTGTCCTCTCCTCTTTCTCGCAAAATCTAAAGTGACAGGCAGGATCGAGGATGTTCAGAGCAAATCTCTCTAGAGTCCCTTCCCTTATGCTTCCTCCTCAATCAAGCACTCATGAATAGTTACCCAAACTGCCAAGCTGGGGCTTGTTGCTGCCAGTTTTTTGTCAACTTCCGCTTTTCTCTCTTAGAGTGTTTACAGAAGGCTTGTGTGTCAGAAGACAGCCCTGCAGCAGGAGGCAGAGGCAGGGATGGGTGCCCACAAAGGCAGCCTTATTTTCTAAGGCAGCCAGAGAATCATGGGTACTATCTTCCCAGATGAAGGAGTAAGATCCAGGAAGGGGTTGCAACTTGTCCCAGATTGCCCAAAGAGTTGGCCCCAGAGCCAGGACTAGAACTCAGGTATCTAATCTCAGCAGTGGGATTTTCCTTATGAGCATCAGCCCCCGTTAGAAGTCCCAGAACCCCAGACAGGTAAGGAAGAAGAGCACAGCCAGAATTATGAAGAGACAATGATGTCCTATAGTCAATGGTGCCCAAATGGAATGACTCTGAGGGAATCACAAGCTATTTATTTATTTATTTATTTTTGAGACAAAGTCTCAAAGCCCTCAGTAGAGTGCCCTGGTGTCACAGCTCACAGCAACCTCAAATTCTTGGGCTCTAGTGATGCTTTTGCCTCCGCTTCCCAAGTAGCTGGGACTACAGGCATCCACCACAATTCCTAGCTTTTTTGAGACACGGGGTCTCGCTCTATCTCAGGTAATCCAACTGCCTTGGCCTCTCAAAATAGTGGGATTACAGGCATTACCCACCACGCCTGGCCAAGTTATTCTTTATGGAAGTCTGGAGGTAGACAAGAGACTGGTAGGACTTGCACGGTGAGACTGGTGGGGCAACAGGTCCTAAAGGGCACTGAAAGCTGTGCTGAAAAGATCGGATTTTCTTTTGTAGAACATGGGTAGAGTGGGACTTGAAGTCCTTTAAGAAGGGGAGCAATGTGGTCAGGTGGCCAGGGTAGGCAGTTTGCCAGGCTAGGCAAGGTGACCAGAGGACTTAGCAGTCCTTTTTCTGATGTGACTGCCTATTTATATGTCACCTTGGCAGGAGGTGGCAGGCCCAGGGGTTTACCACTTGGGATGGCCAAGAGTATCAGGGGATAAGATGGGTTCAATTCATAAACCTCAAGCTCTTGGTAAATACTGTTTGCTTTCATGGTGACAGAGGATAAGTAGCTACTCTAGGGGCAAACCCAAGAGTGGTGATTTACTGTCCAAACTGCTGGCTGGGGTGGGGCCTGTGGTGATGATGATGATGATGATGATGATGATGATGATGTGTGTGTGTGTGTGTGTGTGTTTCTGTCTGTCTATGTTGACTGGGTCCAAGGAGGAGTTTGGGGGAGACTAGCCTCCTAAACACATGATACAACTCCTGAGGCTGTGACATGACAGGTGTTTATCAGCCTGTTCAGGCTCTTCTTTACCATGGCAGGGGCCTAACAGCTGGTGGCAGGAATAGGACTGTAATAAGACACAGCAACTGCAGAGGGGCCTCATTGATTTCCAGCCCTCAATCTAGAAAAGCACAGCTTGAACTGCCCTAAAGATAAAGGAGAAGAGTTCTGAGATGCAAGTCCCCATAGGAAAGGGGATGAAGTGAGTTAAATTCTAATAGTCAAACTGTCTGCTGCCTGAGAGCCACTGCTCTGAAACATATCCTCTCTTACCTGGGCCTTTTGGCTTCCTACTTGTTCCTTATTATCTGCCTTTAGTGAGCTTCCTTTCAAAAATAACAAAACATGGCAGTGCCTGTGGCTCAAGGAGTAGGGTGCTGGCCACATATACTGGGAGTGGCAGGTTCAAGCCCAGCCCCAGCCAAAAAACCCCACAAAACTACAAATAAAAAAAAACAAAAACAAAGAATGCCAGAGGGTGGCACCTGTGGCTCAAGGAGTTGGGTGTTGGCCCCATATACTGGAGGTGGCAGGTTCAAATCCGGTCCCGGCCAAAAACTGCAAAAAAAAAAAAAGAAAGAATGCCAGAGGTGGTTGGTTCAAACCCAGCCTTGGCCAAAATAACAGCAAAACAACAAAAAAAAAAAAACAGGGCAGTGCCTGTGGCTCAAGGAGTAGAGCGCCGGCTCCATATACCAGGGGTGGTGGGTTCAAATCCAGCCCTGGCTAAAACTGCAAAACAAAAAGCAGGCTGGGCTGGGCATGGTGGCTCACATCTGTAATCCTAACATTTTGGGAGGATCCCTTAAGCTCAGGAGTGCAAGACCAGTCTGAGCAAGAGTGAGACCACCCTCTGTACCGAAAAAAAAAAAAAAAATTAACTTAGTGTTGTTGCAGGCAACTGTAGTCTCAGCTACTTGGGAAATTGAGGCAGCAGGATTGCTTGAGCCCAGGAGTCTGAGGTTGCTCTGAGCTAGGCTGATGCCATGGTACTCTAGCCTGGGGAACAGAGTGAGATTCTATATCAAACAAAAGAAAACAGAACAAGGGGGCAGTGCCTGTGACTCAAAAGGAGTAGGACGCTGGCCCCATATACCGGAGGTGGCAGGTTCAAATTTGACCCCATCCAAAAATTGCAAAAAAAAAAGAAAAAGAAAACCGAACAAGGTTCAGTGCCTGTAGCTTAGCCGCTAGGGCACCAGCCATATACACCAGAGCTGGCGGTTCAAACCCATCCTGGGTCTGCCAAACAACAATGATGACTACAACCAAAAATAGCCAGGTGTTGGCTCGGCACCTGTGGCTCAAGCGGCTAAGGCGTCAGCCATATACACCTGAGCTGGTGGGTTCGAATCCAGCCCGGGCCTGCCAAACAATAATGATGGCTGCAACCAAAAAATAGCCGGGCGTTGTGGCGGGCACCTGTAGTCCCAGCTACTTGGGAGGCGGAGGCAGGAGAATCGCTTGAGCTTAGGAGTTGGAGGTTGCTGTGAGCTGGGATGTCACAGCACTCTATCCAGGGCAACAGCTTGAGGCTCTGTCTCAAAAAAAAAAAAAAAAAATAGCCAGGTGTTGTGGCAGGTGCCTGTAGTCCCAGGTACATGGGAGGCTGAGGCAAGAGAATCACTTAAGCCTAAGAGTTTGAGGTTGCTGTGGGCTGTGACGCCACAGCACTCTACCAAGGGTGACAAAGTGAGACTCTGTCTCAAACAAAACAAAACAAGTCTTTTTCCTGATTCTCCCCCAAGTTTTTGTCCTATTTCTGTCCATCCTTTGTACCACCAGGTATTTCAACAGTGGCTACCTCCACTTCCTCACCTCCTTGGCTTTTCTCTTTGCTGCAATCTGGCTCCTCTCATCACTATTCCAAAATTCTGCTCCCCAAGCATACACATTCTAGTGACACTGTCTAGCCTTCCCTTGGTCTTTACAGAGTGAGGATGTGGTCTAAAAAAAAAAATTTTTTTTTTAAATCTAAATTCTAGTAATTTTTTTTACGCCCATACTGCTGGAATAAAAAAATTATTAGAATTAGTTTTTTTTTTTTTTTTGAGTCTCATTATGTAGACCTCAGTAGAGTGCCATAGCGTCACAGCTCACAGCAAACTCAAACTACTGGGCTCAAGTGATCCTCTTGCCTCAGCTTCCCAAGTAGCTGGGACTACAGGTGCCCACCACAATGCCTGACTATTTTTTTTGTTGTAGTTGTCGTTGTTTTAGCAGGCTTCGGCTGGATTTGAACCCATCAGCCCAGGTGTATATGGCCAGCGCCCTAACCACTGAGCTGTAGGCACCACGCCTAGAATTTAGATTTCAAATTTCTTTTTTTTTTTAAAGGCCAGGTCCTCTTTTTAAAGGCTATTGGCGACCTGCACTGCACTAGGCTAAAGTGCAGTGGTGTTATCATAGTTCGCTATCATTTCAAATTCTTGGGCTCAAGTGATCTTCTGTCCTCAGCCTGTCCATTAGCTGACTACAGGCCATGCCACCAGGCCCAGATAATTTTTCTATTTTTTATAAAGGCAGGGTGTTGCTATGTTGCTCAGGCTGGCCTCTAACTTGGGGGCACAAGTGATCATCTCACCTCAGCCTCCCAAAGTGCTAGAATTATAGGTGTGAGCCACCACCCTATGCCTCAATTTATTTATTATCCTTTTTTTTTTTTTTGAGACAGAGCCTCAAGCTGTTGCCCTGGGTAGAGTGCTGTGGCATCACAGCTCACAGCAACCTCCAACTCCTGGGCTCAAGAGATTCTTTTGCCTCCGCCTCGCAAGTATCTGAGACTACAGATGCCCACTACAACTCCTGGCTATTTTTTTTGGTTGCAGCCGTCATTGTTGTTTGGCGGGCCCGGGCTGGATTTAAACCTGTTAGCTCAGGTGTATGTGGCTGGTGCCTTAGCTGCTTGAGCCACAGGCGCCGAGCCAATTTCTTTATTATCTTAACTGTTCATATTTTTTTGTGCCTACAATGTATATAATATTTAGAATTCTGCTTGTATATAGCTTATAAATAAGTGTAAAGATTAGTATATGTATTATAAGTAAACACGTACCAAGGGCATATGCTAAAGACTTGTTATAGGGCAGCGCCAGTGGCTCAGTGGGTAAGGCGCTGGACTTATATATTGAGGGTGGTGGGTTCAAACCCAGCCCCAGCCTAACTGCAACAAAAAAATAGCTGGGCATTGTGGTGGGTGCCTGTAGTCCCAGCTACTTGGGAGGCTGAGGGAAGAGAATCACCTAAGCCCAAGGAGTTGGAGGTTACTGTAAGCTGTGATGCCACGGCACTCTATTAAGGGTTAATAAGTGAGACTCTGTCTCAAAAAAAAAAAAAAAAAAAAAAGACTTGTTATAGAAGGCCTACACTTTAAGAAAATGTTTGGAGACCACCTTTTCAGGATAAAAGCCCAAAGGCTTTATTATGGCATCAAGGCTGGTAATATTTAGCCTCAAATGATTGTGTGCTTTCTCCACCTGCACTTATCATGCTTTAAC
Organism: Nycticebus coucang; assembly: GCF_027406575.1. Lineage (NCBI taxonomy): Eukaryota > Metazoa > Chordata > Mammalia > Primates > Lorisidae > Nycticebus > Nycticebus coucang. The sequence continues at coordinate 68,772,915 of NC_069783.1, read as the reverse complement.
TGTAATCAGCTATTAGCTCTTTTGGGTTGATCACAACATCATGTTTTATTTCAAAGTACTTTGCACATAGTTAGAGCACAATCAGGGCTGTTAAACATCCTCTCTATAGCATTATTGTCACTCTATCAAACTTGAAACTTCCCTCCTTGACATCTCTCAAGGGGACTGTCCTGGTTTCTCTCTTGGTGCTTCAACTATTCCTTCTGTCTTTATTTATTTATTTTTAGAGACAGAGTCTCACTTTGTTGCCCTCGGTAGAGTGCGTTGACATCACAGCTTACAGCAACCTCCAGCTCTTGGATTTAGGCAATTCTCTTGCCTCAGCCTCCCAAGTAGATGAAACCACAGGCGCCCACCACAATGCCCTACCATTTTTTGTTGTAGTTTGGCCAGGGGCCAGGTTTGAACCTGCCATCCTTGGAATATGGGGCCAGCACCCTACTCACTGAGCCACAGGTGCCGCCCTCCTTCTGTCTTTAGTGGTTACTTCTTCCAGATTCATCCTACAAGTATTTATTTGAGACAGAGTCTCACTATGTCACCCCTGGTAGAGTGCTGTGACATCACAGCTCACAGCAACCTCAAACTCTTGGGCTCAAGCGATTCTCCTGCTTCAGCCTCCCATGCAGCTGGGACCACAGGTGCCCACCACACACCCGGCCATTTTTTATTGCAGTTGTCATTGTTGTTCAGCTGGCCCAGGCTGGGTTCAAACCCGCTACCCTTAGTGCATATGGCTGGCACTATAACCACTGTGCTACGGGCGCTGAGTATTTATTTATTTATTTATAGACAGAGCCTCAAGCTGTCACCCTGGGTAGAGTGCCGTGGCATCAAAGCTCACAGCAACCTCCAACTCCTGGGCTCAAGTGATTCTCTTGCCTCCTCATCCCAAGTAGCTGGGACTACAGGCACCCGTCACAAGGCCTGGCTATTTTATTGTTGCAGCCATCATTGTTGTTTGGCGGGCCAGGGCTGGATTCAAACCCGCCAGCTCAGGAGTATGTGGCTGGCGCCTTAGCCACTTGAGCCACAGGTGCTGAGCCCATACAAGTATTTATTGAGCCCGTGTTGTGTCAGGTACAGTGACAGGTACTGGAGAACATAGCTGTGAACAAGACCCTCAACAAGGAGATACGCCAAACTCAATGGCCTTTGCTCTTATTTACCTGTAGCTCTGTCCTCTCATCACTGACCTCCCTTCAGTTTATCTTCTTTTTTTTTTTTTTGTAGAGACAGAGTCTCACTTTATGGCCCTCGGTAGAGTGCCGTGGCCTCACACAGCTCACAGCAACCTCCAACTCCTGGGCTTAAGCGATTCTCTTGCCTCAGCCTCCCGAGTAGCTGGGACTACAGGTGCCCGCCACAACGCCCGGCTATTTTTTGGTTGCAGTTTGGCCGGGGCCAGGTTTGAACCCGTCACCCTCGGTATATGGGGCCCGCGCCTTACCGACTGAGCCACAGGCGCCGCCCCTTCAGTTTATCTTCTATTTCTAGAATTGAAATATATATATATATTTGAGACAGTCTCACTTTGTCACCCTGGGTAGAGAACTATGATGTCATAGCTCACAGCAACCTCAAATTCTTGGGCTCAACTGATACTCTTGCCTCTGCCTCTCAAGTAGCTGGGACTACAGGTGCCTGCCACACCTGGCTATTTTTAGAGACAGGGTCTTACTTTTGCTGAGGCGGGTCTGGAACTCCTGAGCTCAAGCAATCCACCCACCTTGGCCTCCCAGAGTGCTAGGATTACAGGTGTGAGCCATCACACCCAGCTAGAATAGAAATATTTTGAATATTTCTACCTTCATATATTTCTATCATCATGCCTGAATTCTTTGTTTGCTCTCCTTACGTCTTTCTCTGACCTCCACACTTTTTTTTTTTTTGAGACAGAGCCTCAAGCTGTCACCCTGGGTACAGCGCTGTGGCATCACAGCTCACAGCAACCTCCAACTCCTGGGCTTAAGCGATTCTCCTGCCTCTGCCTCCCAAGTAGCTGGGACTACAGGCACTCGCCACAAGGCCTGGCTTTTTTTTTTTTTTTTGATTGTAGTTGTCATTGTTGTTTGGCAGGCCCAGACTGGATTCAAACCTGCCAGCTCTAGTGTACGTGGCTGTGTGGCTGTCACCTTAGTCGCTTGAGCTACAGCGCAGAGCCTGGCCTCCACATTTAGTCTCAGTTGTTCTGCATCTGTTGGCCCCTTTCTTTGCATTTTCACTACTGCTACTACTTCCAAACCTATATATTAGAACCTGCTGCCTCTTCCTTAATAGTTTTCTGACTGCTGTTCCTGCCTTTAACCTTCCCAAGCTGCAGTTCATTTTAAGTTTTGATGCCAAATTCATTATTTTACAAACTATTGCCAGTTTTGCCCCATAAGGGGTGTGGCTGGATAAAGTTTTAGGCCTACTTTTCAAAGGGCACTCAAACTGCTTACCCAGGGCATTCAAAATGCTCACTTCAGGGATTCTTATACTACTTAGCTTGGTGTTTGAGGGTACAAACTTATTTCCACTCTGCCCTGACCTGTGCTTATTGTTCTCAGAAGACACCATACCCTGGCTGGGCACAGTGGTGCACACCTATAATCCCAGCACAAGGACAAGGTGGAGACAAGGTGGATGGACTGCTTGAGCTCCCAGGTTTCAGACCAGCCTGAGCCACAACAAGACCCCGTCTCTAAAAAATAGCCAGTGTGTGGCAGGTGCCTATAGTCTCAGCTATAGGCAAGAGGATCCCCTAAACCTAAGAGTTTGAGGTTGCTGTGAGTTGTGATGCCACTGTCTCAAAAAACAAAACAAAATGACACCATACCCACTCCTTTTACGTTCTTGCCCTAGTCCAATTCTCTTCTCGATTCCACATTTAATACATATTGCTTTGTTTCTTACCTTCTAATTATCTTCTCTGTCCCAGTGTTACAGCTAACTCCCACCCCTGCAAAATGGGCCTTTTATCTTTTTGTAATCTGAAGTATGCTGAAGTTTTACTGTATTCTAAGCCCTGATTTGCTTTACATACACACTCTCATTTTCACAAGCTCAGGTGTGTAGTTTTAACATCTCCTTTTATAAAGAGATTAATTTGCCCAAGGCCACCAGAAAGTGGCAGAACCCAATTTGAATGCAGATCTAAATCCAGAATTTGGGTTCCTTCAGTCTGACTTCCCGTCAGACCATACACAGTGGGTATGAAGTGCACGGCAGACCCCAATCTTACCTCCAGGGACTCTGAGAACCACTTCAGGAAGAAGGAACTGATGTTCTGTAGAGATAAGCCTAAACAAATGTTGTGGATAATACTCTCCTCCCACAGGAATTTCTTTTTGCCATTAATGATCTTCCCTAGCGCCTGGAGTTTAACTACCCACTTTGGCACCTGTCTGTTGTGTTGCACTGTTTCTAATGTCTTTGCCTATGGAGTATTTTTCTTACCAGATCCAGCTTAGTCCCTTGGGCTCTATGTGGCTGCAGGCCTTAAACACAGGATCTTCCTTATTAGCTGAAGGTAATCAATGACATTCAAATCTAAGACCTTTTGCGGGGGTGGTAGGTGGCAGGGTGTCTTTGTTAAAAATGCAGTTTTCTGAATAGTTTTGGGGTGGGACTAGGAATCTGCATTTTAACATCTAGGTCATTCTTAGGTCACAGGCAATGATCAGTCTACATTCCACCCTGTGAAGAGGGCCCGTTTAGGCAGGATTATTTCCTGGTAATGATCCTCTAAACAGTGCACACAGCTGAAGAATTTAACTGGGCCTCTTTTGTTTCTGGATACACCACTTGGCAGGTGTAATAACATCCTCTGACAGGCTGCTTGCCACAGGTGCATGCTCCACACGTGCGTCCCCTTGGTACCATCCCCAGTCCCACTATAGCTCTCCAACCAAGATTCCTCTACCCACACCATAACCCTGCAGCTTTTGGCCTCCCCCAAACCCTCCCTTCCCCTCCCAATATCTCCCCCCACCCTTTCCCCAAGCTCCTCCCACCTTAGAATATTTTTTTGTTTTTGGCTAAGTTTATCATGTGAGATGGGGGTGGGGTAGGAGGGACTGGCTCCATGGAGAATAATCTGCCATTCATCAGAGCCTACTGAATGGGCACTTTTTCCATCCGAGAAAATTGTTTTTCTACCAGAGAAATGGGCAGAGGCCTCTCTCTGTAATTTGGAGAGATGTCACTACCCGGGAGAACCCCTTAGTCTCAACAGACATCCTAAAGCAGGCCTGACCTCCCCTGTTCCTTTGTTGGGGCAGAGAGAGAATGGGATCTTACCAATAAGGTGAGAAGGTCTTGAGAGAATACCAGGATGGGCCCACCCTTCTCCCTCCTCCCTCCAATCACCTAAGACTAAAAAAGGAGGAGAAAAAAAAGCACCAACAAAGAGTTTAAGATAGCAACTCCCAGCTTTTTCAAATATGAAGCATTTTTTAACCAATCCATTTTTTAATTCTTAAATTCTCGACATTACAGAACTAAACTGAAATTTATTAACATTCCACTCTTAACATTTCTTATCGACAAACAGAAATAAAATTCATGAGCCAAAAAACCCAAACAAAACTAAAAACAGGGAAAAGCTTATAAAACTAAATATGGATCCCAGCATTAACAGCTGAACAGAGAATGTGATTTTTAAATTCTTAGCAGATGATAAAGTTGTGTAGAAACTGAACACTTACAAATTATTTAAAACCTGGAATCACTGACCAGAAATTACACAGTTGGATCATGGGAAAACAGCAGAAAGGGGTTATAAGGGAACCTACACTGTTCTAGCTGCACCCCATGCCCTTCTCAGAGGAAAGCCTGGCATTGATTAGATACTGGGCCAGACTAATACTGGCAGCAGAACCAGTGATAGTAACCTGCCTACCAGAAGAGCCTTCCACTGGATTGGCAATTTTGATCTGGGCCCCGGACATCTGACGGATCTCATTAATGTTAGCGCCTTGGCGCCCGATTATACAGCCAATTAAGTTATTTGGAATGGTGAGTTCATGGGTGGTTTGAGTAGATGCATCCAAACTTGCCCAATAGCCTTTCACCTCTGGAGAGCTGGAGTCAATTCCGGCGAATCCGGTCCCGCCGTGCATCATGGCAAAGTGAGACTGTTGTCTTGCCACCTGGTTCAGCTTGGCCAGATCGAGCGGAGAAATGGTGTGTTGTCCTTGAATCGAGTAGGCATCTAGAGGTGGTCCCTCCAGGTCATGGGTGGCGTGAGGGTAGCCCGCAGCGTCGCTGCATCGATCTTGGCCGCCCGCGCAGATGACTGGGGAGCTGGCCGGCATGGGCTGGTACGGAATGGTCATGACTCTCCCTTGCGGAGACTGGGAGAGCGTCTCCAGCATGACCAGGCAGATCTGCTTGACACACTCGGTGACAGACTGCGGCACGCCAGCAATGGTGATGGCCCGCTCGGTGGAGTTGGGCAGCATATCCCCCGCCACCTGGACCTGGGCCCCGGTACTCTCACGGATCTCTTTGATCTTACATCCGCCTTTCCCAATCAGGGAGCCGCACTGGGTGGCCGGCACCACCAGCCTCAGGGTGACCGGGGGCCTGCTAGCCGCCGTACTGTTGGTCATGGAGCTGTTAATATCTTCTTCCAGCTTGTCGATGATCATAGCGAAAGCCTTAAAGATGGCATTGGTGGGGCCGGTCAGAGTGATGATTCTCTCCGGACAATTCCCCTCCGAGATGTTGATCCGCGCGCCACTCTCCTCGCGGATCCTCTTAACCGACTCCCCTTTCTTCCCAATGATGCTTCCTACTTCCTTTCCGTGCATAAGAAGCCGAATGGTGAGAGTCACATTTAGTCCGCTTTCAGTCACACCGGCATCCATGGCGAGCGGCGGGCGGCGTTCGGGGGAGTTGGGCTCGTTACGTGGTCAAGTCTTTGGTGGCTGGCGGGGGGAGGGGAGGTGTAGGCCCAAAACTGCCGGCGCGAGGCGAGCGAGGGCCGCGGGAGCGAGCGGGCGCGGGTGGGAGGTCGCGGCGTAGTCTCTGGGGCGGGCGGCGGCGGCAGAGGGGGCGAGCGGGGCCGGGAGCGGCGGGCGGGCGGGTGGGCGAGGGCGCGGCGGTGGCGACTCCGGCGGCAGCCTCGGCGGTCTGGGCGGGGCGGGAAGCCCGCTTTCAACCCCGCGTACCCTCTGACCCCGGAAGTGCTTGCCGCGCAGGACCCCTTAAAAAAAATGAGGACCCGTCTTTTTTAGGTCACAAGATTGCGCCAACTCGCGCAAGGTGCTTAAAAAAAAAAATCCTCTTAATACAGCAGTAGTGATAATAAAGTAAAGTTGAGCGGAAGGCGAGAGTCCGGCAAAGCTTTAAAACAAACGTGTATTTTATTAACTCTGACGGCACTGGCGGATGGTTGAAAATATTAGTGTTGTGCATGGGAGGCACTTATTGTTTTCCAGCTTTACAATTAGAGTTTGCCCGCAGAACGATGCGGGCAGCCCTGACAGTAACTGCAGGCGGTAGCCAGGACGCCGCGGGTTTAAAACGTGCGCGTGAGGTGCCCAGAGCGCGTGCGCAAGGATGTGGGGGGGGAAGGGAGGGGCAGGTGCCTCTTCCGGGGGGGAGGGGCGGCGAGGCGAGGCGAGGCGAGGCCTGACGGGCGGGCGCGCGCGCGGTTGGGCACGTGGGGGCCTTTCGTCCCCAGCGCCCCGGTACCCCGCGCCAGCCCCCACCCATGTCCCGGCCCTCCCGTGGTAGCGGATGAGCAGAAAAACTGAAACCCATCCCCTTTCGCCGCCCGAATCGCGGTTCTAGTGACTTTTCTGGGAAGTGCAAGAAACAAGGCCATAAAAAGAATGGCGTCCATTTACATAATGCTTTGTTTGCATTTTGCAAGTTTCTTTCGCTTAAAGCCACAGAAACCCCACCTCCTGCCCTTGCGCTGTTTCAACCGCGGTAGCCTTGTCAGACATTCGGAACAATAGTGTGCATGTGTGGAAGCCTCGTTTATTCAGGGGGTGCTGCCCAGGGGTTTTGGGGTGTGTGCTAGCGGTTTTTCATGGGCGGTCAACGTCCCCGTTGCTGCCTTTTGGCCCCTTCCCTTCAGTGAGGCCGCCGCGCCCCGCGCTCCGGGGGCGGCCCCGATGGGGCCCGCCATCTTGGAAGCTCGTTTTTGCTGAGTTCTTCTAGCTGAGGAGACATTGCTCGAGTCGCCGTCCTACGAGTTGTGATTTCTGCCCCATTCCTTGCCTCCTGGGGCTAAGCCAGACCAGAAAATGCCGTGTGCGCAGCGTGCTCAGGATCCCTTAGAGAAAGAGGTTAACGTGGCGCTCGTCCGCCTCCCCCATTCCTCGCGGGGGTGGCCGCCATGTTTCCTGAACACAAAATGGCGACACGTGGCCTGGATTTGTCGCCAGCGAGAAATTGGGGTCCTCCCGAAAGCTACATAATGCACCCCTTTTCCTTCCCCGGGCCTTCCCTGCGCTTCGAGCATTGTGACTAAGCCTGCATAAAATCCCCCTGCTGGTCCGAAGCTTAGCGAGAGACTTTTAATGCGATTCCTTTGCTTTCATTTGAAATGGGACCGTGTAAAATATATAGGCGCGATATTGATCTTTTTGTTCTTCTAAAGTTTAATAATGAAGAAGGGCCGTACCCAGAGGTAATTTGAGCCTCCACAGTACCAAAACATTTGAACAAAATGGGAAATTACTGCTTTCCAATTTCCTAGCCCAGACTGTTGTGCCGGAGAGACTAAAGTATTTTATGAGGCTTCCGAAAAGGCAGGACTAGGTCCACGAGGAGACAAGGATGCCTATTACTTTTTCACAGGCCACTGGCTGTGAAATCTCAGTCTACCACAATAGTTGTTCACGTTTAGTCTAGAAGGGACAGGGGTTTAGCGTGCATTTGTCAGTGCCAGAATCTTATGTTAGGCATGTTACTGCACATTGTTTTTAATTTTTACGATGATCTTCAGAGGTTGGTGTTATCTCTCTTTTTTTTTTTTAAAACAGAGGAAGACATTTAAACAGAGATGCAGTGACTTAATTCAAGGTCACGCAGTGTCGGGGGATGGAATCCAGACCTTCTGATATCCTTGCTGGTGAGCACATCTTCCTGATTTTTTGTAAATCGGGAATTCAGAATTTTAATGGTATTCTAAAAGTTTAAATGAATTTGTCCTTTTAAGAATCCCTCAGATGGGCGGCGCCTGTGGCTCAGTCGGTAAGGCGCCGGCCCCATACCCAGGGTGGTGGGTTCAAACCCGGCCCCGGCCAAACTGCAGCCAAAAATGGCCGGGCATTGTGGCGGGCGCCTGTAGTCCCAGCTGCTCGGGAGGCTGAGGCAAGAGAATCGCTTAAGCCCAGGAGTTGGAGGTTGCTGTGAGCTGTGTGAGGCCACGGCACTCCACCGAGGGCCATAAAGTGAGACACTGTCTCTACAAAAAAAAAAAAAATCCCTCAGATGGCTCGGCGCCTGTAGTTCAAGCGGCTAGGGCGCCAGCCACATACACCTAAGCTGGCGGGTTAGAATGCAGCCCGGACCCGCCGAACAATGACAGCTGCAACCAAAAAAATTGCCGGGTGCTGTGGCGGGTGCCTGTAGTCCCAGCTACTTGGGAGGCCGAGGCAGGAGAATCGCGTCAGCCCAGAAGTTGGAGGTTGCTGTGAGCTGTGATGCTACCACACTTTACCCAGGGCCACAGCTTGAGGCTCTGTCTCAAAAAAAAAAAAAAAAAAAAATCCCTCTGATGGGCAGCGCCTGTGGCTCAGTGGGTAGGGCGCTGGCCCTATATACCGAGGGTGGCCGGTTAGAACCAGCCCTGGCCAAACTGCAACCAAAAACTAGCGGGGTGCTGTGGCGGGTGCCTGTAGTCCCAGCTACTGGGGAGGCTGAGGCAAGAGAATCGCCTCAGTCTGGGAGTTGGAGGTTGCTGTGAGCTGTGACATCAGGGCACTCTACCAAGGGCGATAAAGTGAAACTCTCTCTAAACAAATAAAAATTCCTCAGATAACTTTTTTTTCTTTTTTAGGCCGGGGCTGGGTTTGAACCCGTCGCCTATGGCGTATGCGGCCAGTGCCCTACCCCTTTGAGCCACAGGCACCACCCTCAGATAACTTTTTGTTGTGCAGGCTGCCCCTATTTGTATCTGAGGGCTCCCAGCATTTCCTAATGTGAGAGACACCTGTAATGGGCTTAGATGTTTTTTTTTTTTGAGACAGAGCCTCAAGCTGTCGCCCTGGGCAGAGTGCTGTGGCATTGCAGTTCACAGCACCTCCAACTCCTGGGCTCAAGCTATTCTTCTGCCTCTGCCTCCCAAGTAACTGGGAGTACAGGCACGGCTATTGTTTGGTTGTGGCCCAGGCCGGGCTGGAATCAAACCTGCCAGCTCAGGTGTATGTGACCGGCGCCTTAGCTGCTTGAGCCACAGGTGCCTAGCCTCAGATGCTGTTTTATGAGTTGTCTGAGTGAGATTAGGGAGGGGGAAGTGATTCAGAATGAGCCCCGTCGTTCTGGCCTTCACATTTGAGTTCACCTGGTTCAGGAGGAGCAAACCTGTATATGATTCATTTGCCTTCCTGAACTGCTTACCATCTTCCCCACCCCAACCAGGTAAAAATATTTTTTGTGTGGTGCCAAACCTCCATTTCTCTGTGAAGACTGACAGAGCATGACTGTTAGATTAATCATAGGCTGTGGATGCTTCAATTCAATTTAGCACATAGCTAGTGGGCCAACCAACAAATAATGTGCCTAGATGAGGAGCTGAGTATCTGGGTGCCAGAAATGAGCAGAAAGGCTTTTTGTCTTTAATTTATTATATTAATATCAGATATCAGGTTTTCCAAAGTGCTTTCCGATTATTCTATTTTTTTTTTTTATTAAATCATAGCTGTGTACATTAATGCAATCATGGGGATTTTTCTTTTTTTGGACACAGAGTCTCACTTTGTCACCCTTTGGTAGAGTGCTGTGGCAGTGGTGTCATAGCTCACAGCAACCTCAAACTCTTGGGCTCAAGTGATTCTCTTGCCTCAGCTTCCCAAGTCCTGGGACCACAGGTGCCTGCCATGATATCTGGCTATTTTTTTTTAGAGATGAGGTCTCGCTCTGGCTCAGGCTGGTCTTGAACCTATGAGCTCAGGCAATCTACCCCCCTCGGCCTCCCAGAGTGCTGGGATTGCAGGTGTGAGCCAACGTGTCTGGCTTTTTTGTTAGATAGAGTCTCACTTTGTTGCGCTTGGTAGAGTGCCATGGTGTCATAGCTCACAGCAACCTCAGACTCTTGGGCTCAAGGGATTTCTTGCCTCAGCCTTCTGAGTAGCTGGGACTACAGGCGCCTGCCACAATGCCTGGCTATTTTTAGAGACAGGGTTCTTGCTCTGGCTCAGGCTGGTCTCGAACCGTGAACTTAGGCAGTGTACCCGTCTTAGCCTCCCAGAGTGCTAGGATTACAGGCGTGAGCCCTCAGTCCTGGCCCCTCAGATTATTTTATATAATCTTACAAACAATTGTAGTAGATAGGTACAAAACAGCAGATGTGACAATAAATAGCACCAAGTGCTTATTATGTAGTAGGCATTGGTCTAAACCTTATTCTGTGCATTTTTTTTTTTTTTGAGTTTCACTTTGTCGCCCTCAGTAGAGTGCTATAGCATCATAGCTCACAGTAACCTCAGACTCCTGGGCTTAAGTGATTCTCTTACCTGGACGCCTGTAGTCCTAGCTACTTAGGAGGTGGAGGCAGGAGAATTGCATCAGCCCAGAAGTTGGAGGTAGCTGTGATGCCACCGCACGCTACCCAGGGTGACAAGTAGCTGGGACTACAGGTGCCCAACATGACACCTGGCTATTTTTAGAGACAGGGTCTTACTCTTGCTCAGGCTGGTCTTGAACCCCCGGGCTCAGGCCAATCCACCTGTCTTGGACTTCAGAGTGTTGGATTACACATTACATGCCCAGCCTGTAATGTGACTTGATGTGTTGTATAGGCCACAGGTTACCTTGGGTGATGCTGTGATCTGGCAAGGGGGTCACTGGACTTTGGAATTGGAGCTGTGAGCCCTGGCCCCAGTTTAGCCACTGACTGGCCGGGAGACTTCTACAACCCAGTTCACCTCTCTGGGTCTTAGTTTTCCCATCTGTAAAACAAGAGATAAAATGATCACTAGGGCTTCTTCTAATTTTGTGTAAGGAGTAATGACATTTGATGACTTTGGTATTTATTCCTAAGGGAGAGGGTTACTTATCTCTGGGGAGGAGGTTTATATAAATATTTTCATCACTTTTGACAAATTTTCTACTTCCTTCCTTAGACCTGCATTAACTTGTAGATACCTGAGTGAATTCCATACCACCCATTTTATAGATTAAACCGCTGACATGTAGAGCAACTGACTAAATAGTTACTGCCCAACCCCTGGAGCCTCATACATGACTCTTCTCCTCCTACACAGTGACCACACATTGATTAAGGGATTTAATAAGGCTGAAAAGGTGAGTCAGGCTGACTTTGGAAGTTGAACCACAGGATTTATGCTCTATTCAGAGGAATGATTCTTGCTTCCTCTTAGGTTAATTTGGTATGTTACATGAAACCTTTCTAAATGATTTCACATTACTTGTTTAATTGTCACAGGCAACTTTGGCAATGGGGTTATTCTCATTTTATGGAAGAGCTATCTTTGGATCAGAGAAGCAGAATGACTTACCCAAGGTTACACAGCTTGTTAAGACCTCAGCTGGGGTTCGGTGCCTGTAGCTCAAGCAGTTAAGGCGCCAGCTACATATATCAGAGCTGGTGGGTTTGAATCCAGCTGGGGCCTGCCAAACAACAATGACAACTACAACCGAAAAATAGCCAGGCGTTGTGGCGGGTGGCCTGTAGTCACAGTTATTTGGGAGGCTGAGGCAAGAGAATCTCTTAGGCCCAGGAGTTGGAGGTTGCTGTAAGTTGTGATGCAACAGCACTCTACCCAGGGCGACAGCTTGAGGCTCTGTCTCGGGAAAAAAAACCTTAGCTGGGACTCCTGACTGGTTGTGAATTTTTCCTTTTCTTGGTTTTTGATGCTTGTGGCATGAACTTTGACAAATGGGATAACTTCTTTTTTTTTTGAGATGGAGTCTTACTGTGTCATCCCCGTAGAGTACCTTGGTATCATAGCTCACAGCAACCTCTAACTCTTGGGCTCAAGCAAATCTCTTCCCTCAGCCTCCCAAGTAAATATAGGCGCCATCCACTACACCTGACTATTTTTAGAGATGGGGTATCGCTCTAGCTCAGGCTGGTCTCAAACCTGTGAGCTCAGGCAGTCTATCCACCTTGGCCCCCTAAAGTGCTGGGATTATAGATGTGAGCCACTGCGCCCAGCCTGGGATAACTTTAAACTCAAAAAGCTTTCTAGCCAGTCTTTATTTTTCTGTTCTAGAACATTTAGTGCATTTATCCTAGGCTCCTGACTCCTTTAGTTTAAGATAATCTCTTCTCTCTTGTTCACTGAAAGTTTACATTTATGGGTTTGGGAAAGGGTAGGGATTCTCCAACAAGACTATTTTAAATTCCCTGGGACAAGAGCCAGATTTTAATCTAATCTGCTTAGTTCATCAAGTAGACCACAGCTACTTAAATTTGCCCTGCCAACATGCAGCATTTTTTCAAAAACATGGTTGTTCTTTCCCCCTTAGATTGATATATTTTTCTTCCTTCCTTTCCTTTCTTTTCTTCTCTTTCTCTTCTGTTTTCTTCCCCCTCCCCTCCCCGCAATCCTCTTGCCTCTGCCTCCCTAATAGCTAGGATTATAGGTGCCTGCCATAGCACTCAGCTAGTTTTTCTATTGTCATTTATTTATTTATTTATTCATTTATTTATTTGAGACAGAGTCTCACTATGTCACCCTTGGTAGAGTTCCAGGGCATCACAGCTCACAGTAACCTCAAACTCTTGGGCCTAAGTGATTCTCGTGCCTCACCTGGGACTACAGGTGCCTGCCACAACACCTAGCTGTTTTTTGTTGCAATTGTCATTGTTGTTTAGCTGGCCCAGGCTAGTTCAAACCCGCCACCCTCAGTGAATATGGCTGTGCTATGGGCATAGATCCTATTTATTTATTTATTTATTTTTGAGATAGAGTCTCACTGTGTTACCCTTGGTAGAGTGCTGTGGCATTATAGCTTACACCAACCTCTAACTCTTGGGATTAAGCAATTCTCTTGCCTCAGCCTCTCAAGTAGCTGGGACTATAGGCACCCACCACAATGCCCAGCTATTTTTTTTTGTTGTTGCAGTTGTCGTCGTTTTGCAGGCCTGGGCCAGGTTTGAACCCATCTGCCTCCATGTATGTGGCTGGCGCCCTAACCATTGAGCTATGGGCGTCGAACCTGTCTTTTATTTTATTTTATTTTATTTTTGAGACAGAGTCTCAAGCTGTTGCCCTGGATGGAGTGCCATGGTGTCACTGCTTACAGCAACCTCACACTCTTGGGCTTAACTGATCCTCTTGCTTCAGCCTCCCAAGTAGCTGTGACTACAGGCGCCCTCCACAGTGCCTGGCTATTTTTGGTTATAGTTGTTATTGTTGTTTGGCGGGCCAGAGTTGGATTTGAACCTGCCAGCTCTGGTATGTGGCTGGTGCCATAGCTGCTTGTGCTATAGGCACTGCCAAGCCTGTCTTTTTTTTTAGTATAGACAGGGTCTTGCTCTTGCTCAAGCTTGTCTCGAACTCCTGAGCTCAGGCAATCCACCTGCCTTGGTCTCCCAGAGTGCTAGGATTATAGGTGTGAGCCACCGTGCCCGTTTTTCTTTTATCTTTTTAGAACCAGAGTCTCACTTTGTTGCCTTTGGTAGAGTGCTGTGGTGTCATAGCTCACAGCAACTTCAAAATCTTGGACTCAAGTGATTCTCTTTCCTCAGCCTCCTGAGTGCCATAATGCCCGGCTATTTTTAGAGACAGGGTCTCGCTCTTGCTTAGAGTGGTCTCAAACCTGTGAGCTCAGGCACTCCACCTGCCTTGGCCTCCCAAGAGCTAGGATTACAGGCGTGAGCCACTGTACCCAGCCCCGATGTTTTTCTTTCTTTTTTTTTCTTTTTTGAGACAGAGCCTCAAGCTGTCGCCTTGGGTAGAGTGCAGTGATGTCACAGCTCACAGCAACCTCCAACTCTTAGGCTTAAGCTATTCTCTAGCCTCAGCCTCTCAAGTAGCTGGGACTACAGGTGCCCACCACAATGCCCAGCTATTTTTTGGTTGTAGTTGTCATTGTTGTTTTGGCAGGTGCAGGCTGGATTCGAACCCGCCAGCTCTGGTGTATGTGGCTGGCGCTTTAGCTACTTGAGCTATAGGTGCTGAGCCTACCTGACTGTTTTTTAGAGATAGGTTCTTGCTCTTGCTCAGGGTGGTCTTGAACTCATCAATCTACTTGCCTGCCCTCCCAGAGTACTAGGATTATAGGCATGAGCCACTGTGCTGGCCTTTAAAATAATAATAGTGGAGAGGGATTTTCCCCTTTTACTCTCTAGCTTACTACATCCTAGGAACATGTCTTACCCATGTTGTAGTTAGTAACAATTTCACTTCATACGCTGTTGTGAGATCCCTTCTTTTTTTTTTTTTTTTTTTTTGTAGAGACAGAGACTCACTGTACCGCCCTCCGGTAGAGTGCCGTGGCGTCACACGGCTCACAGCAACCTCTAACTCTTGGGCTTACGCGATTCTCCTGCCTCAGCCTCCCAAGCAGCTGGGACTACAGGCACCCGCCACAACGCCCGGCTATTGAGATCCCTTCTTGATTCCCTGAGAAACATAAGAAATATTTTGGTGTAGTTTGCAAAAGTGATCAAGAAATACAGCAACATCTTTTGACTTAAGTTCTCCTGATTGGGCAAAGCCATGATAACTCTGCCTGAAATAAGCTGTGGGGAAGGGAGTATAGGGAAAAGTTAAAGGAAAGAGTAAAAGAAGAATGCAAATACAAGGTATAGGAAAAGTGAGAAAGGGAAGAAAGGGCAAGAAGAGGAAAGAGATAAAAGAATAGGCTGGAGAAAAATACAGGGTAGGTGAAAAGAACGTGAAGAGAATACTCCCAAGGTCCATTAGCCCCACCTGTGGTGTGAAAAGCATAGGCTCCTGTGTTACACCAAGGAAGAACAGCTGGTATGAGAACTCTTCCTGGGTTCATTTTGGGTAGTATGAACTTCCCTTGTTTATTCTCTATTTTCAATATTATGTAGGAGAAATTTCTTTGTTTCTGTTATCAGGTGGGGATGTGATCATTTTCCAGTAATTTTAATATTAGCCTTAGTTAAATTGGTTTATCAAGACAGATGTGTTACAAAAATCACAGAAGGTGGGCTTGGCGCCTGTGGCTCAAGTGACTAGGGCATCAGGCACATACATGGGAGCTGGGGGGTTCGAATCCAGCCCGGGCCTGCCAAACAACGACAACTACAACCAAAAAAAAATAGCTGGGCATTGTGGAGGGTGCCTGTAGTCCCAGCTACTTGTGAGGCTGAGGCAAGAGAATCGCTTAAGGCCAAGAGTCTGATGTTGCTGTGAGCTATGATGCCATGGCACTCTACCAAGGGTGACAGACTCTGTCTCAAAAAAAAAAAATCAAACTTTGCTTAGCATGTGTGGCTCAGTGGATGGGGCGCCAGCACCATATACTGAGGGTGGTGGATTTGAACCCGGCCCCAGCCAGCTAAAACAGCAGTGACAATGGCAACAAAAAATAGCTGGGAGTTGTGGCAGGCGCATGTAGTCCCAGCTACTTGGGAGGCTGAGGCAAGAGAATCACCTAAGCCCAAGAGTTGAAGGTTGCTGTGAGCTGTGATATCACTGTGCTCTACCGAGGTTGACAAAGTGAGACTCTTGTCTCTAAAAAAATAAATAAAATAAAAAATCACAGAAGGTGGCTTGGCGTTTGTAGCACAGTGGTTATGGCGCCAGCCACATACACCGAGGGTGGCAGGTTCGAACTCCGCCCAGGCCAGCTGAACAACAGTGACTGAAAACTGGGTAGTGCCTGTGGCTCAGTGAGTAGGGCACTGGTCCCATATACCGAGGCTGGTGGGTTCAAACCCGGCCCTGGTCAAACTGCAACAAAAAAATAGCTGGGCATTGTGGTGGGCGCCAAGGCAAGAGAATCTCCTCAGTCCCAAGAGCTGGAGGTTGCTGTGAGCTGTGATGCTACGGCACTCTACCAAGGGTGACAAAGTGAGGCTCTGTTTCTAAAAAAAACAAAAAAACCAGTGACAACTGCAACGAAAAATAGTCGGGCATTGTTGTGGGCACCTGTAGTCCCAGCTACTTGTGAGGCTGAGGCAAGAGAATCACTTAAGTCCAAGAGTTGGAGGTTGGTTGTTTTGAGCTATGATGCCACAGCACTCTACCAAGAGTGACATAGTGAGACTCAAAAAAAAAAAAGAAAATCACAGGCTTTTTATAGTTTTTGGCCAGGGCTGGGTTTGAACCCACCACTCTCAAAAAAAAAAAAAAAAAAAGCAAGGAAACCTAACCTTGTCAATAAATGATATTTCAGTAAAAAAAAAAAAATCACAGGCTTTTTTTTTTTTTTTTTTTTTTTTGCAGTTTTTGGCCAGGGCTAAGTTTGAACCCACTACCTCCAGCCGGTGCCCTACTCCTTTGAGCCATAGGCGCTGCCTCACAGAAGGCATTTGAAGTCAGATTTCATTTTATTCACTTATTCATTCAACAGATAATTATTGATTGCATGCTATGTTCCAGACATTATTATTTTTTTTTTTTTGTGGTTTTTGGCCGGGGCTGGGTTTGAACCCGCCACCTCCGGCATATGGGACCGGCGCCCTACTCCTTGAGCCACAGGCACCGCCTGACATTATTAGTATATAAAAATGAGATCCTGTTCTTGCCCTCAAAATGTCTGTTGGGGCTGGGTGTGGTGGATCATGCATGTAATCCCAGCACTTGGGAGGCCAAGGTAGGTGGATTGCCCGAGCTCACAGGTTTGAGACCCAGCCTGAGCAAGAGCGAGACCTTATCTCTAAAAATAGCAAAGCATCGTGGGGGGTTGCCTGTAGTCCCAGCTACTTGGGAAGCTGAGGCAAGAGAATTGGTTAAGCCCAAGAGTTTGAAGTTGCTGTGAGCACTCTACTGAGGGTGACAAAGTGAGACTCTGTCTCAAAAAAAAAGAAAGAAGATACCTTTTCTTTCTTTTAGGGACAACGTCTGATTAGTTTTTCTATTTTTAGTAGAGAAGGGATCTCACTCTTGCTCAGGCTGGTCTGAACTCCTGAGCTCAAGTAGTCCACCTGCCTCGGCCTTCCAGAGTGCTAGGATTACAGGTGTGAGCCACTGTACCTGGCTGGGTGTATTTTTTTTTAACAATAAAGGTAGGATCTCACATTCTTGCTCAGGTTTTCTGTTTTCGTTTTTTTTTTTTTTTGAAAAGTGAAATATGAGGTCTTTATTTTTTAAATTGTTTTTTATTAAATTATATTTGTATATTGATGCATTTATGGGGCTCAGGGTACTGCTTTGATATACAATGTGAAATGCTTACATTGAACTAAATAATACATCCATCACAATTATACTCATTTCTTTCTTGCCCAGGTTTGAGTGTAGTGGCACAGTCACAGCTCAGTGCAACTTCAAACTCCTGGACTCAGACACTCTTCCTGTCTCAGCCTTCTGACTGACTGGGACTACAGGTGTGTGCCACCATGGTTGTTGGTTCATTTTTCTTATTGTTTGTAGAGATGAGGTTTTGCTGTGTTGCCCATACTGCTCTTGAACTCTCTGGGCTCAACTGATCCTCTGCCTCCTCCCAAAGTGCTTGGATTATAGGTGTGAGCTTTTGAATCTAATTGTGTTCTGTTTTGCTTTTGAGGAGGGGTGTTTATGGGAATTTAGGGTGTTTGTTAAGCTGGTTAGGATGTTTGAGTTAGGGAGGAGGGAAGGTAGTTCAAAAATGATTACTAGGCCAGCCTGGTGGCTCATTCATACCTGTAATCTCAGCACTCTGGGAGGCCAAGGAGGGTGGATTGCTTGAGCTCATGAGTTCGAGACCAGCCTGAGCAAGTGCCAAACCCCATCTCTAAAAATTGCCCGGTGTTGTGGTGGGCACCTGTAGTCCCAGCTACTTGGGAGAATGAGGCAAGGGGATCACTTGAGCCCAAGAGTTTGAGGTTGCTATGAACTATGACACCATGGCACTCTACCCAGGGTCACAGAGTAAGACTCTGTCTCAAAAAAAAAAAAAAGTGATTACTAAATACTTGTTGGGTACCCTATACAGTATACACTTATGTGGGTAATGGATACACTAAAAGTCCCAACTTCACCACTCTACAGTTCATCCATGTAACTAAAAACCACTTGTCTTATTAGATCTATTAAAATAAAACAAAATGATTGCTACTTTATGTCAAAACAAAAGAAATACATTTAAATAAGTTATTTCTTTGATTCCTGCCTACTGAGCACAGGATACTTTGTTTCAGAGAGATAGTTACTTCAACCAGGCAAAGCATTTGTTCAGTACTCTGTGGGCTGGGTGCTCACTCACAGCACAGTGGTTATGGTGCCGGCCACATGCACCAATGTTGGAAGGTTCGAACTTGGCCGGGGCCAGCTAAACAACAATGAAAACTGTAACAACAACAACAAAAAAAGCCAGGCATTGTTGTGGATGTCTGTAGTTCCAGCTACTTGGGAGGCTGAGGCAAGAGAATTGCTTGAGCCCAAGAATTTGAGATTGCTGTGAGCTGTGACACCATAGCACTCTACCAAGGGCAACAAAATGAGACTGTCTCAAAAATAAATAAATAAATAAAATTAGTCCCTGTAAAATTTGTTGTGTCCAGATTAAGAGGATAAATTTCTGTTTTTTTGTGTTTTTGAGACATGGATGGTGCTGCATTAAAGAGAAACCTTATGTGTATTCATTAGACAATACTGGAATTTTACCTGGATTAAAAGAGGTGGAAACATAGTATGTGTGGAGTAGGAAAGAACAAGCTTAGAAAATAGCATGAAGGCTCAGTACCTGTAGCTCAGTGGCTAGGGCGTCAGTTACATACAGTGGAGCTGGCGGGTTTGAATCCAGTCCAGGCCTGCCAACAGCAGTGACAACTGCAAGATAGCCCGGCCTTGTGGTGGGTTCCTGTAGTCCCAGCTACTTGGGAGGCTGAGGCAAGAGAATCACTTAAGCCCAAGAGTTGGAGGTTGCTATGAGCTGTGATGCAATGGCACTCTACCAAGGGCAACATAGACTATGTCTCAAAAAAAAAAAAAAGAAAAAAGAAAATAGCACGAAGATTCAGTGGTCATTTTTCACCTATCTTCATTCTTGACCTCTCAGCAGCATTTGATGCTCCCTTTAGCTTCTTTTGACTTCAGGATGCCATTCCCTTGGTTCTCCTATCTTACTAGTTCGTCCTTCTCAATCTTTTTTTTTTTTTTCTGATCACCTTCATCTCCTCAGACTCCAATCATGGAGTACTCAGAGCAGTCCTTGGATCTCTTCTCTGTCTACCTTTCCTAGGTTATCTCTTTCAAGACTTTAAATACCATATATACCCTGACAATTCTTGAATTCTGATTACTACTTTAGAATTCTTTTCTGGGGACAGTGCCTGTGGTTCAGTGAGTAGGGTGCCGGCCCCATATACCGAGGGTGGCGGGTTCAAACCCGCTCCCGGCCAAACTGCAACAAAAAAGTAGCTGGGAGTTGTGGTGGACGCCTACTAATCCCAGTTACTTTGGAGACTGAGGCAAGAGAATCGCCTAAGCCCAGGAGTTGGTGGTTGTTGTTAGCTATGATGCTATGGCACTCTACCAAGGGTGATAAAGTGAGACTCTGTTTCTATCAAAAAAAAAAAAAAAAATTTTTTTTTCTGAACCCAAGGCCTTATTTTTGAGACTAGGTTTTGCTCTGTCGCTCCGTTAGAGTGCACTGGTATGATCATAGCTCACTGCAGCCTCAAACTTCTGGGCTCAAGTGGTCATATTGCCTCAGCCTCCCAAGTAGCTAGGACTACAGGTGGCACCACCATGCCTGGCTGGTTTTTTTTTTTTTTTTAATTTTTATAGAGGTAGGCCATGATACCAGAGTGGTCTCAAATGATCCTTACACTTCAGCTTCCTGAAGTGCTGAGATTATAGGCGTGAGTCAGCATGTCTGGCCATGAACTCCGGATTCTTTTTTTTTGAGACAGAGTCTCACTATGTAGCCCTCAGTAGAGTGTCATGCTATCACAGCTCACAGCAACCTCAAACTCTTGGGGCTTAAGCGATTCTCTTGTCTGAGCATCCCAAGTAGCTGGGACTATAGGCACCCGCCACAATGCCTGGCTATTTTTTGGTTGTAGTTGACATTGTTTGGCAGGCCCAGGCTGGATTTGAACCCACCAGCTCCAGTGTATATGGCTGGCACCCCAGCTGCTTGAGCCACAGGCGCTGAGCCAACTCTGGATTCTTGTATTCATCTGTCTACTGGCTATCTCTACTTGATAGATTCCCCCCCCCCCTTTTTTTTAAATTTTAGTGATAGGGTCTTGCTCTGTTCTCTAGGCTGGAGCATAGTAGTGTGATCATAACTTAGTGTAACTTCGAGCTCCTAGGCTCAAGGGATCCTGCTGCCTCAGCTTTCCTGAGTAGCTGGGACAACAGGCATGTACTGCTATGCCCTACTAATTTTTAGTGTTTTTTTTTTTAGAGATGGGGCCTTGTTATGTTGCCCAGGCTAACCTCAAACTCCTGGCCTCAAGCAGTCATCCTGCCTCAGTTTACCATAGTGCCGGGATTACAGGTATGAGCCACTGCACTCAGCTAGCTTCTTGTACTTATTAAAAAATCTAACTTTGGCTCAGCACCTGTGGCTCAAGCAGCTAGGGTGCCAGCCACATACACCTGAACTGGTGGGTTCCGATCCAGCCCACGCCCGCCAAAAATGACAGCTACAACCAAAAAATGGCTTGGCATTGTGGCGGGCACCTGTAGTCCCAGCAACTTGGGAGGCTGAGGCAGGAGAATCGCTTGAGCTCTGGAGTTGGAGGTTGCTGTGCTATGAGCTGTGATGCCACGGCACTCTACCCAGGGTGACAGCTTGAGGCTGTCTCAAAAAAAAAAAAAAAATCTAACTTAAGGCTTGGCGCCTGTAGCACAGTGGTTACGGCGCCAGCCACATACACTGCGGGTGGCCGGTTCTAACCCAGCCCAGGCCAGCTAAACAACTGCAACAAAAAAGTAGCCAGGCTATTTGTAGTAGCTGGACGTCTGTAGTTCCGGCTACTTAGGAGGCTGAGGCAAGAGAATCCCTTAAGCCCAAGAGTTTGAGGTTTCTCTGAGCTGTGATGCAATAGCACTCTACCGAGGGTGACATAGGGAGAATGTCTCAAAAAAAAGAAATATGACTTCAGAACTTTTCTTATCAAACCTGCATCTCTGGAAGTTCTTCCTCATCTCAGTTTTATTTGTATCAAATATACAGATATAAAGGAGTCTCTCTTGATTCTGTTCTTTTTACTTTCCTCATCTAATCCACTTGCATGTCCTGTCTACTTCACCTTAAAATATATCTAGCATTTGAACACTTAACCACCTTCCCTGCTGCTGTTGGTTTATCTTCTTTTGATCTTGACCCCTCAAGTCTAACAGAGTCTCACTGTGTTGCCCTCAGTAGAGTGCGATGGCATTACAGCTCACAGCAACCTCAAACTCTTGGGCTTAAGTGATTCTTCTGCCTCAGCTTCCCAAGTAACTGGGACTACAGGCACCTGCCACAATGCCCAGCTAAGAATAATTGTTTTAAGCGTATATAAGATTATGTCACCGCTCTGCTGAAAACTGTCTACTGGGTACCGGGTTAAAATCCCACTTGCATTAACAACTACCATCCTTACTGTGATCTATAAGGCCGTGCGGATCTGCAGCAACACCTCTCCTTCTTGTTCTGATTTCATCTCCTACCACTTCCCCTTATGTTCTAGCTATATTGGTCTTGTAGTTCCTCCAGCATGCCAGGCCTTGGGGCCGTTGTAATTGTTTTTCTGCCTAGAACATAATTTTTCCAGATATCAATATGGCCTTTTCCCTTACCTCCCTTATGTTTCTGCTCAACTGTCACCTAATCAGTGAAGTATTCCTTAACCAAACTGTTTAAGTAAAATGTATTTTCCTGCCCTCTGCTTTTCCTATTCCCTCTCTCTGCCTTATTTTTCTCCATAGCATTTATTTCCTATTGACATAATATTTATTCATTAATTTATTCATCATTTAACAGTACTTATTGAGTGCTACCTACTATGTGCCAGGAATTGTTCTAGGGACTCTATCATAATAGTTTTTTATATGTTGCCCTTCACTAGAATGTAAATTTCATGATGATTAGGACTTTCTTTTTTTTTTTTGTTTTTTGACCGGGGCTAGGTTTGAACCCACCACCTCTGGCATATAGGACCAGCGCCCTACTCCTTGAGCCACAGGCGCCGCCCGGGGACTTTCTTTTGCTTATTGGTATATCCTCACCTCCCAACAACGGAGGCTAGAACATAGGAGTTGAATGAATAAATTTGTTCCTTTTTGATTATATTATATTATATTTATTTTTGAAACAGAGTCTCACTCTGTCATCCTGGCTAGAGTGCTTGCTCAAAGCAAGCTCAAACTCCCGGGCTCATGTGATCTTCTTTCCTCAGTCTCTCAAGTAGCTGGGACTACAGGCACCTGCCACAATGCCCAGCTAGTTTTTCTATTTTTAGTACAGACAGCATCTGACTTTTGCTCAGGCTAGTCTTGGACTCCTGAGCTCATGCAGTCCACCTGCCTGGGCTTCCCAGAGTGCTAGGATCACAGGCATGAGCCACCGCACCTGGGCAGTTTGTTTTTGTTTTTAAACAAAAATATACTGAATAAATAGAGGGCTAGGTACCACATAATGGAAGATGTATATGAATTAGACCTTGTTCCTGCTCTCAAGTTTCTCAGAGTTTGTAAAATGCTTATTGTGACCAGAATAGTACTGTGCTCTCTAGAAGGATAAAGTACTACATTGTTCTGGAATTGGGAAGGTGAGGACAGTGTGCAGGGGTATGGATATCATCAGAGATAAAGTCCTGCTTTGTCAGGCTTATCAATAATTTGCACTCTTTCTGGAAGGGCAGGATTGATGATAACTCACTGCATTACTGGCTTTTTAGTTTACAGTTTACATTTGGTCTTACCTTAATAGAGCAGATATGACCTTTACAAGTGTTACTTTAAAATCCTATTATCAGTCATAGTTCTTTTTAGGTAGTTGATAGATACCTTCTAATACAGCCAACTTCTCCCAAGATAAGTGAGTGAAAGAGTTAACCAACGTTACCTTCATCCATCAAAGTTCTTTTCTGGTAACCCACTTATTAGCTATGTGGTCTTGAACCTCACTTTCTGTATTTTTCAAATGGAGACATAACCAATGACATGATCTTTCTTGTGAGGATTGAGTGACTAATATACCAGTGTTTTTTGTGTGTATAACAATATTTATTCCAGCATTATCTATGATATTAAAAAAATGGAAACCACATAAATACCTAATAATGAATATAATGCAGTTTAAAATCACATTATTGGAATAATGAAAAGGAACTATTGAGAATGCATTAAGCAGGAGAAAAATATCAGGTACTACCACAGCATAACTTTTTTTTTGTTTTTGTTAAAACAAATGCCTACATGGGTGTCTGTGTGTTAAAAAAACAAACAAAAAAACGCACAGCGTAGTTGCTTCCAAAGTGTAGTCCCAGGGCCAATGGCCTCAGCAATACCACAGAATTTATTAAGTGCAGATACCCACATGAGATCTATTGGATTGGAATCTCTGTTTTCTTTTTTCTTTCTTTCTTTTTTTTTTTAGAAACAGAGTCTCACTTTATCATCCTTAAGTAGAGTGCAATGGCATCACAGCTCACAGCAACCTCCAGCTCTTGGGCTTAAGTGATTCTCTTGCCTTAGCCTCCTGAGTAGCTGGGACTACAGGTGCCCCCCACAACGCCCAGCATGGAGCCACAGGTGCTGCCTGGAATCTCTATTTTCATAATGATGACTGTGTACCTTACAACCTTTGAGTAAGTTCTCCATTGTATGAATGGGGAAATTGAGGCCCAACGAGGATGGGTAACTTGCCTAAGTCTACAAAGCTAATAAGTAGTGGTGTCACTCATCTAGTTCCCAAGTCCACTCTCTGAACTGCTTTGCTATAGTGCATGTTTGTAATATACCAGTTTTGAGAACAGGAGAGTGAAATGGGGACAGGAAGTAGAGGACTGACAAGTTTATTTATTTATTTATTTTGGGTAAATACTGTATATATCTGTTTTATTTTGAAAAACAAGTTTTTATGAGTATATATTTTTTCTATCTCATTCTTTAATTTTTTTTTTTTTTTTGCAGTTTTTTGGCCAGGGCTGAGTTTAAACCCAATACCCTCGGTATATGGGGTCAGCGCCCTACTCCTTGAGCCACAGGTGCCACTCAAGTATATATTTTTACTAATATGAATAATAAAGATTTTGTTTATTTATTTTTGTTTAAGACAGAGTCTCAAGCTGTTGCCCTGGGTAGAGTGCCATGGCGTCATAGCTCACAGCAACCTCTATCTCTTGGGCTCAAGCAATCCTCTTGCCTCAGAAAGTAAAGATTTTATTTTTTATTATTTTTATTTTTTATTCTTTGGGCTTAAAAATATTAGAGATCTAGATTTTGTTAGATCCATAAACAAAAACAATTTTAAAAAGCAGTCATAATACAAAATAGCAGCTTCCAGTAACTTCTTCAAGTTTCATCTTCAAAAGTTGACTCAATTCAGTTTGCCTCATTCTTGGAAGCCTCATCAAAATTCTCCACAAGATCTGGAACTTCATCGTCATCATCCTCTCCAGTAGCAAGCAAGTGTGCTTTTCCATCCACAGATTTTTTTTTTTTGAGACAGAGTCTCACTTTATCGCCCTTGGTAGAGTGCTGTGGCATCACAGCTCACAGCAACCTCCAACTCCTGGGCCTAGGCGATTCTCTTGCCTCAGCCTCCCGAGTAGATGAGGCCACAGGCACCCTCCACAACGCCCGGCTATTCCTTTGTTGCAGTTTGGCCGGGGCCAGGTTCGAACCCATCACCCTCGGTATATGGGGCCGACGCCCTACTCACTGAGCCACAGGCGCCGCCCCTTCCACAGATTATTTAGGCAGAGCTTCATCCAGTCTCTTCAAGCTAGCTAGCAGACTGTCTGCACCAAGCTGGTTTAAGATGCTGGGTAGCATTTCTGTCAGCTGCTTTGTCTCAGCATGGCCTGTAATGGTGAAAGTGTTTTCTGCCAGAGATGCCTGAACTTTAGGGTTGTTAAAGTGGATCACTGTTCCTTAGTTTGTGAACGTATTCACCTCTTCAATACCAGAGATATTGTTTACCCCTAACTTTTTTTTTTTTTTTTTTTTTGCAGCTTTTTCTTTTTGGCTGGGGCTGGGTTTGAACCCACCACCTCTGGTATATGGGGCCGGCGCCCTACTCACTGAGCCACGGACGCCACCATACCCCTAATTTCTTTAAGGAGAATTCTCCTAAAGTTTTTTA
Organism: Nycticebus coucang; assembly: GCF_027406575.1. Classification (NCBI taxonomy): domain Eukaryota; kingdom Metazoa; phylum Chordata; class Mammalia; order Primates; family Lorisidae; genus Nycticebus; species Nycticebus coucang. The sequence continues at coordinate 68,747,355 of NC_069783.1, read as the reverse complement.
TCACCTACTATAGCTGTTCTATGAACCACCTTCTTCTTTGCGAGCAGTTCCTTTCCCACCAATGCGCACTTGTGCCTGCAGTTTGGCGAGTTTCTCTTGGTTCATGATAGTTTCTTTCATCTTGTTGGAGCGTAAATGGGGCTGCGCGGGGGACTAGGGTTGGAGCTCAGGGGGTCTCGGGTAGACCAGTTGAGTTTAAGCGCACACGCGGGGATGCAAGGTGGCAGCTCTAAAGATTTTATTTTTAAAGAACAAAAACTTGGCTGGGTGTAGTGGCTCACGCCTTTAATCCTAGCACTCTGGGAGGCTGAGATGGGTGGATTGTTTGAGCTTAGGGTTTGAGACCAGCCTAAGCAAGAGTGAGACCCCAAAATAGAAAAACTAGACAGGCATTATGGCAGGCCTTTGTAGTCCCAGCTACTCTGGAGACTGAGGCAAGGGAATCACTTGAGCCCAAGAGTTTGAGGTTGCTGTGAGCTTTGATGACACAACAGTACTCTACCCAGGATAACAGAATGATACTCTGTCTCAAACAACAACAAAGACTTTAGTATACTGCTTTTATAGAGTAAAAGGTTTCTAGTAAATATTTCTCTGTCTCTCCACCTAGGTACTTATTCCTGTATTATGTGAGGGAAATAAAACTCTAGAACTGTATCCCATGCTATTCAGTGAGCTGATAGGTAAGAAAACAACTCTTTCCCTTTAGATAAAATTGGAACTTAGTAGGTATTATGGCAATCTTTGGGAGAGGCTGAAAGAGATTGATGATGATGATTAACAGCAACGATAGTAATGGCTAACTTTGATGAACCAGGCACTGTGCTAAGCATTTCATGTGGAACATCATCTTTTAACAACCACAAGATGTCAGTACCATGAAAAGCAGAGCAGTATAGAACTTACAATGGTTTGACTTAACAATTTTTTGACTTTATAATGGCACAAAAGCAATATTCATTTATTAGAAACTACACTTCAAATTCTGAATTTTGTTCTTTTCCAGGCTAGCGATGTGTGTTGGGCATTGTGATCATGAGAGTAAATGGCCGATGCTGTACTCTATAGTTTACTGCATTTAATAAATTACATGAGATATTCAATACTTTATTATAAAATAGGCTTTGTAGATGATTTTGCCCAACTATAGGCTAATGTTTTGAGTGAGAGGCTAGGCTAAGCTGTGGTGTTGGGTAGGTTAGGTGTAGTAAATACATTTTTTTTTTTTTTAAGAGACAGAGTCTCACTTTTGTCACCCTTGGTAGAGTGTTGTGTCATCACAGCTCACAGCAACCTCCAGCTCTTTGGCTTAGGTGATTCTTTTGCCTCAGCCTCCCGAGTAGCTGGGACTATAGGCTCCCACCACAATGCCCAGCTATTTTTTGTTGCAGTTTGGCTGGGGCCAGGTTTGAACCTGCCACCCTCAGTATTTGGGGCCAGCGCCCTACTCTCTGAGCCACAGGCGCTGCCCAGTAAATACATTTTGACTGATAGTATTTTTAACTTGAAATGGGTTTACCAGGATGGCACATCATTATAAGTTGAGCATCTGTATCTAGAAAATGAAGGTAATGATAGTGCCTGTTTCCTAAGGATGGTTGACAGTTAAATGACATAAGCCATGTAAAGTGCTTAGCCTAGTGTTTGGCACTTATTTATTTATTTAGAGACAGAGTCTCAAGCTGTTGCCCTGGGTAGAGTGCCGTAGCATCACAAACTCTTAGGCTTAAGTGATTTTCTTGCCTCAGCCTCCCAAGTAGCTGAGACTATAGGCGCTTGCCGCAATTCCCAGCTATTTTTTGGTTGTAGTTGTCATTGTTGTTTGGCGAGCCCAGGCTGGACTTGAACCTGCCAGGCCGGTGTATGTGGCTGGCACCCTAGCTGCTTGAGCTACAGGCCCCAAGCCAGTATTTGGCATTTAGAAGGTGCTTACCAAGTGTCAGCTATTATCGTAATTAAAATAGTTGTTATTGTCATTTAACAGATAGAGAAACAAAGTCTTTGAGAGAGATAATTTACCTAAGTCACACAGCATATAAATGATGGACCCGGTTTGTATCCAGGCAGTTGAACTCCAGAGCTTTTGCTCTTAACCATTATACTGCATCTCTTCAGTAGGTTGAAGGGAAGAGACAAAACCCGCATGTTGTTGAACTTGAGTTGACTAAGTGTTAAGGTCAGGGTTGGGTTTTGACCTTTATGAGCTTCACTGTGATCATAAGCATCTTTCACCATAGTGTGTGATTTGATTATTTTCTGAATTAATTCTTCCCTAGATCCAAAGAAATAAATGGTAGTTTAGTTACATTCTTCTGCTGAGGGATTGGGTGCTCCCTGGGCCAGGAAATGAAACTAAAAAAACATGTGTCTCAGTGCTCTCTGGATCAGAAGTAGGAGCTTTTCCTGTTTCTCTTGTTATTATGCTTGTCTCTTCTTAATATGACTGGTAAGGATGGGAAGCAAAACAGTGTAAGCACTAAGAACTTCTTTGTGCTATGTACTTTATTGGATTATTTCATTTACTCCTTTAAATAACCTGTAAGTAGTCACTCTTATCCCTATTTTATGGAGTTGAAGAGAGGTTAAAACTTGCTTAAAGTCATGCAGTTAGTAAATGGTAAAGTTGGGATTTGAATAAAGCAACCTGGCTCCAGAGTCCATGCTGATAACCTCTGCTTTCTACTGCTTGTAGTCTTCTGTTACCTGTGTAAAGTAGGTAGTAAGGGCTGTATGATTTAAGAGGTAGTAGGGCTAGTTCTGTTTTTCTCATTTGAAAAATGAAAGATTTTGACCACTGGGCTAGGAATAAGAAGGCCTAAGATTTTAGAAGGATATTTTTTATCAAATATATAATTTGGGATGTACAGTTATTTTCTCCCAACACTTTGAGGATACTGTTTTGTTTTCTTTCTTTTCTTTTCTTTTTTTTTTTTTTTTTGCATTTTTTGGCTGGGGCTGGGTTTGAACCCGCCACCTCCGGCATACAGGGCTGGTGCCCTCCTCCTTTGAGCACACAGGCGCTGCCCTCAGCCAAAAGTTTTAATCACCTGGTTAGATCTTAAAAAAAATAAGCAGAAGGAGGACTCTGGTTATTTTTTTCCTGGTTTTTGTTTGTTTTATTTAGCATTATAGACTCGTGGAGCTGGAAAGAGTCTTTGAGGTAATTTAATACAATCTCTTTGTCTGCAGTCTGCCATCTAATTACAGCAGTGCTTTCTGTGGTCCCTTCCACAGATGATCATCCAAGTTCTCTTTGAATACATCCATTGATGGGGGAGCTCATCACTTCTTGAGGACATTATTGTATTGTTGCATAGTTCTCTTTGGTAGAAAATTTCTTGTTTTGGGGTGGCGCCTGTGGCTCAGTGAGTAGGGCACTGGCCCCATATACTGAGGGTGGTGGGTTCAAACCTGGCCCCGGCCAAACTGCAACAAAAAAATAGCTGGGCATTGTGGTGGGTGCCTGTAGTCCCAGCTGCTTGGGAGGCTGAGAGGCAAGAGAATCACCTAAGCTCAGAAGTTGGAGGTTGCTGTGAGCCGTGTGATGCCATGGCACTCTACCGAGGGTGATAAAGTGAGACTCTGTCTCTACAAAAAAAGAACATTTCTTGTTTGAATTGAAATCTAATTGAGACTTACTAATTTTTGGTCAGTCTCCTGGAACCATAAAGGATAAGTATAATGCATATTCTACATGCCAGCCTTAGGAACCTTTGAAGACAATCTTTTTACTTATAAGGCCCATTTGCACTCTTTGTAGCATCTAAACTTACTTTCAATTCAGATTAGTCTGTGCAAAAGCAGCTTCTGCCTTTCATTACTTTGCAAATACAGCCTAACAAATGTGCTTCACTTCTTGTGATTATTAAGGCACAAAGTGAGTAGACTTCTCCACATCCTTGGAGAATGAATGGATTGTGCTCTAAGTCTTTATAATTGCATATGAGTCTGGAGAGTTTGTAGTCTCTTACTCTTACGCTCTTTACAAGGTCAGGCTGCTGCCCCACATACTCTATCAGAGCTCACAAAATGGCTGGAAGTTTATCCGGGCACTTGACAAACTGCATTTACTTCATCAGGCCACTAGGTGATGAACAACTCACAAACCCAAATTACCAGAGACTTTTGCGTACAAGACAGTTTCTGTTTGTACTAAGGCCATCAAAAGCCATTTGGTCCAACCCATTAAAAGATTTTTTTGTGGTGATGTAAATATTTCTTGCATATTTTGTCTTTCCTGGCTTTGTTCCAATTTTAAACATTAATTGACTAGGACATTTCTTTACTTTTTTTTTTTAAGAGACAGAGTCTCACTTTGTGGCCCTTGGTAGAGTGCTGTGGTGTCACAGCTCACAGCAACCTCAAACTCTTAGGCATAAGCGATTCTCTTGCCTCAGCCTCCCAAGTACCTGGGACTACAGGCGCCTGCCACAATGCCTAGCTATTTTGTTGCAGTTGTCATTGTCATTTAGCTGGCCCAGGTCAGGTTCGAACCCACCACTTTGGTGTATGTGACTGGTGCCATAACCACTGTGCTATGGGCGCCGAGCCTGAGTTTAGGATTTTTTTTTTTGGCCGGGGCTGGGTTTGAACCCGCCACCTCTGGCATATGGGACCGGCGCCCTACCCGCTGAGCCACAGGCGCCGCCCAGTTTAGGATTTTTTTTTTTTGAGATAGACCCTCAAGCTGTCACCCTGGGTAGAGTGCTATGGCATCACAGCTCATGGCAACCTCCAACTCTTGGGCTCAAGCGATTCACCTGCCTCCACCTCCCAAGTAGCCAGGACTACAGGTGCCTGCCACAACGCCAGGCTATTTTTTGGTTGCAGCCATCATTGTCGTTTGGCAGGCCTGGGCTGGATTTGAACCCGCCAGCTCAGGTGTATGTGGCTGGCGCCTTAGCTGCTTGAGCTACAGGCGCCGAGCCTGAGTTTAGGATTTTTGAATACTAGTCCTACTAGTATCTACAGAGTCTATAGCAGCTTTTCTTTTCTTTTTTTTTAGAGACAGAATCTTAACACTTTATCACCCTTGGTAGAGTGCCATGGCATCACAGCTCACAGCAATCTCCAGTCCTGGGCTTAGGCAGTTCTCTTGCCTCAGCCTCCCGAGTAGCTGGGACTACAGGCACCCACCACAATGCCTGGCTATTTTTTGTTGCAGTTTGGCCACGGCCGGGTCTGAACCCACTACCCTCAGTATATGGGGCTGGCCCCCTACCCATTGAGCCACAGTCCCCACCCTATAGCAGCTTTCTATTGTTTTGAATTTCTGATGATATACATGAGAACTGCAGTGCCAACAGGTTCTTTTTCCTTGTAAGCAATAACCTGTTCTGTCTTTTTGGAAGTGAATTTTTCACTGTGGTATGCTAAGGTATCTGTCTTTTAAAAATAACCCTGCTTGGTCCTTGATGAGCCTTTTAGACTTAAAAAAAACTGAAGTCTTTCCCGATACTTCTCTATAAAATTCACAGAAAAACAAATTTTTTTTTTTTTTTTTTGTAGAGACAGAGTCTCACTTTATGGCCCTGGGTAGAGTGCCGTGGCCTCACACAGCTCACAGCAACCTCCAACTCCTGGGCTTAAGCGATTCTCTTGCCTCAGCCTCCCGAGTAGCTGGGACTACAGGCGCCCGCCACAACGCCCGGCTATTTTTTTCTTGCAGTTCGGCCGGGGCCGGGTTTGAACCCGCCACCCTCGGTATATGGGGCCGGCGCCTTACCGACTGAACCACAGGTGCTGCCCCCAGAAAAACAAATTTTAAAAAAATTAAGTTTTTTCACAGCTCTAGGATGTATTATTACTTCCCTTCCGTTTCTATCTTCTTCATGTTACAGGTCAGGAAATTGAAACTGAGTTCAGAAAGATGAAGTGACTTGCCCAAGATCATATAGCTAGTTACAAATGAACCTCAAGCAAAGAACTAGACTCCTTTGTTGAAGTAGACATTTATTATATTGAATATTGCTACAGTGAGAAGGCCATTATGAACAACTTGGAAATTTTTTTTTTTTTTTTTTAGAGACAGAGTCTCACTTTGTCATCCTCGGTAGAGACTGTGGCATCACAGCTTACAGCAATCTTCAGCTCTTGGGCTTAGGTGTTTCTCTTGCCTCAGCCTCCCAAGTAGCTTGGACTATAGGCCCCCGCCACAACGCCTGGCTATTTTTTTTGTTGTTCTTATTGTGCAGTTTGGCTGGGGCTGAGTTCGAACCTGCCACCCTTGGTATATGGGGCTGGCACCCTACTCACTGAGCCACAGGAGCCGCCCATCTTGGAAATTTTTTAATCAGGCAGGAATTTCATCAAGGGTTTGTGGGGAGATGAAGAAGGAAGAGGTGATAAAATTCATAACAGTTAAGATGTGGCCCATGTGGGGCGGCGCCTGTGGCTCAGTGAGTAGGGCGCCAGCCCTATATGCCGAGGGTGGTGGGTTCAAACCCAGCCCCGGCCAAACTGCAACAAAAAAATAGCTGTAATCCCAGCTGCTCGGGAGGCTGAGGCAAGAGAATCGCGTAAGCCCAAGAGTTAGAGGTTGCTGTGAGCCATGTGACGCCACGGCACTCTGCCCGAGGGTGGTACAGTGAGACTCTGTCTCTACAAAAAAAAAAAAAAAAAAATGTGGCCCATGTGAAGGACTGAAGACTTCACAAGTCTCCTGATATCCTAGTTACTGGAACCATCCCAAATTCTAAATTTAATGAAACCAGGAAGTTGCTTGAGTGTTTGGAGAATTAGATTTTTAATAGGAGTTGGATGTGTGCGGTCATGCCCTGTTGTAAATATTGGAAAACATACAAATGGCATTTGAAGGCTTGGAGACAGATACCATAAACCATGTCTTATCAATGGTCTGGTTTCTGTTTTGAGTTCCAGCCTGGGTGAGTTTTCTGCTGGGAACCACCTGTTCCTGGCTCTGTTGATCTTTGGATTTCCCCAGCCCTTCAGTCTCTTTCAGTTTTGAAATGAAACCTACCCCACAGGGCGAGGTCAGGTACCAAGAGGACTTTGACAGCTCACACCATATTGTTTTTTTCCAGAGCTGTGTGGTATGTGACTACGTGAGGTGTAAGGCTCAATAGGACTGTGATATAGGCTAATTAATTGGTGGTGAATCAGCTGTTGGGTAAGGCCTGGGCAGTATCATTTTGAAGGGTTAACTAGGAAAATATGATGAAATTCGTTATGTTTCATCTATACAAAGTTGGAAGTTAAGAGCACAAACACCAGAAAGCTGCCCCTAATTTGTCTTTGGTTTGCTGAAGAGCAAAGACTTTATTTCAGCACCATCTTTCTTTATTTGTATAGGTCCTCCTTTCTATTCAAGGCTCTAGCTTCTGCTGCTCCAGCTTCTAAACCTTTATAGATTGTGCCTCTTGGAAATGCTGCCTTGTGAACTGACTCTTGTAGACACCCCTAGACACTGTCCTCCAACCAGACTCTTCACAGAATGCAGCTTGCCCTCTTCCTTTTGCTATAAATCTGGTTTCTACCAAATTATAGAATATTGGATTTTTACAAGTGAAATTAGTTTTTTCTTCAACTCACCCTATACCATTTCCCCTGTGACTTTGCCTGTCTTCTAGCCTCATTTCCTGGCACTCTAGAATTGCTTCCACACCTTCATTTATCTTCAAATACCTTTTCCTCCTTGAGGTTTCTGCTGGCCAGCAAGGCCACCTTAAAGCAGGCATTTGCATCCATTTCCCCTGTGTTTAAGACTTTAGAGTCTGATCTCCCCTCCTGTGGCTTAGATTGGAGGCCAGGGCTGGCTTGGAAGCAAGGAGTCTGGATAGAGTATGGAATTAGGGGGCTTAGTGTTAACATTGCAAATACAGGCAGATGGGAAGCTGTTAGATGTGAATATTGAGTAGGGTGGGAGAAACAGAAAATTTAGTATATGAAGCAAAAGATGTCCTTTATAGGCTCTCCCCTCTGTCCCCATTCTTTTTTGAAAAATTATTTAATTTACAGAGAATATGGTAAATAATATTTTAAAAAGAATCAAAACGTGTCAAATATATATATATATATTTACTTTTTTTTTTTGTAGAGATAGTCTCACTCTATCACCCTTGGTAGAGTGCCGTGACATCACACTGCTCACAGCAACCTCCAACTCCTGGGCCTAGGCGATTCTCTTGCCTTAGCCTCCCAAGTAGCTGGGACGACAGGCGCCCACCACAGCGCCCAGCTATTTTTTTGTTGCAGTTTGGCTGGGCTGGGTTTGAACCCTCCACCCTCGGTACATGGGGCTGGCACCCTACTGACTTAGCCACAGGCGCTGTCCCAACCTGTCAAATATTTTGATGACTACGTCCCCCATTTAGCCCATTGCCCAAGCTAGAGTGCCATGGGTTCAGCATCATTCACAGAAACCTCAAACTTCTGGGTTCAAGCAATCCTCCTGTCTCAGCCTCCTCACTAGCTGGGACTATAGGTGCCTGCCAGAATGCCTGGCTGATTTTTCTGTTTTTAGTAGGGACCGAAGTCTCGCTTTTGTTCAGGCTGGTCTTGAACTCCTCAGCTCAAGTGATCCTCCTACCTCAGCCTCTAGAATGCTAGAATTACAGGTGTGAGCACCGCACCTGTCCTGAGATACCTGTTTTCAAATTTTATCTCCTGAGACAGATCTTCCCCTGACCACCTAATGATTCTAAAGTGCCCATCCCTGTAATTTCTATCACATCACCTTATTTGAATTCTTTGCATAGTATTTATCAATATCTAATATTTTTCTGGTTTATTTGCATATTTGTTTATAGTCTTTTCCAATTAGAATGTAAAGGTTTTGAGAATAGGGATGTTGTCTATTTTTATTACTAGCACCTAGGACAATGCCTGGTACATTATTGAAATTCAATAAATAATTAAGTGAATAATAAAACAGCTTCATATGTCATATGAGGCCTTTCTTGGCCTCTGTGTCAATTCACTCTCACCTCACCTCCCCTTCTACCAGTTTATCCCATCTCTTTATTTTTTATTTTTTATTTTTTTTATGACTTGGTTATTTAATTTAATTTATTTTTTTATTAAATCATAACTGAATACATTGATATGATCATGGGGCATCATACACTCGCTTCATAGACCATTTGACACATTTTTATCACAATGGTTAACATAGCCTTTCCGGCGTTATCTCAGTTACTGTGCCAAAACATTTACATTCTACATTTACCAAGTTTCGCAAATACCCCTATCCCATCTCTTTAGATGTACCTTTGCATGTACTGTTCCGTGTGAATGCTCTGCCACCACCTGGATATCTCCTGTTCATCCTTCAAGTTATAGCTTACATATAACTTCACCTCACTTCTTCAGCCTCCACCTCAGCATGCATTGCCATTAGTTATTGTACATATTTTACATACTGTAATGAGTTTTCTGTGTCCTTCACTAGACTGTAAATTCTGTAGGGCAAAAGCCTATGTTGTGGGGGCGGCGCCTGTGGCTCAGCGGGTAGGGCGCCGGCCCCACATACCGAGGGTGGTGGGTTCAAACCCGGCCCCGGCCAAACTGCAACAACAAAAAAAATAGCCGGGTGTTGTGGCGGGCACCTATAATCCCAGCTACTTCGGAGGCTGAGGCAAGAGAATTGCCTAAGCCTAGGAGTTGGAGGTTGCTGTGAGCTGTGTGACGCCACGGCACTCTACCAAGGGCGATAAAGTGAGACTCTGTCTCTACAAAAAAAAAGCCTATGTTGTATTTACCATAAATTCCTAGTCATAGGCATCAGCAGTGGCTAGAAAGATCCGTGAAGGGGTATTCAGTGTCAGGGGCAGCACCTGAGGGCTAGGCAGGAAGGTATACTTTATGATGTCAGGGTGAGGTCTAGACATTTGACCCTTGGCTCATTTGGCCTTCTTATTCAATCATCTTTGGTACTTGCAGTGTTTGCCTGGATGAACCACGTAACATGCTTGAGGTAAACCACGTGTGTCTCTCTCTGAGCCATATTCATGAAACCAGGGTAACCTTAACAGGAGACTTGCCCATGAAGGAAGGAGGCATGTGTGCTGAGGATAAAAGTTGAGGATCTGGATAGGCAGATTGTTTACTCCAGGTAGCCAAAGGCAAAATAACTGGTAGTCAAGTAGAATCCTAAACTAGGAAGGAAGCAAAAGGCCTGAGGGATAAGGTGGGGCAAAGCTGGGGCAGGAAGCTGAATCATTAAGTCAGAAACCTGGAGTATTTGGATGGTGGGTGGAGTGTAAGAAGGAACAGAGCACACAGTTCAGGATTAGGTTCATAAATAATCCTGGGGATTATTTAAATAATCTTTCAGTATTCTTACCTCCTTTAGTTTGGAACTAGCTTTTGGATTATAGGAAGGATTAGGTAGTTCATTTACAAGGGTTTGAGTAAGGTTGCATATTACTTTCTTTGTATTTTTTGTGCTCTTTGCTTTAAAAGCAAATACCCAGAAATCCAACTTATCTTTTTCCTCCACTTCGATTTTTGCTGCCAAGAACCTACCTTCCATTCTTTAATTTTATTTTTTATTTTATTGAGATAGAGTTTCACTTTGTTGCCCTTGGTAAAGTGCCATGGCATCATAGCTCACAGCAACCTCAAACTCTTGGGCTTGATCCATCCTTCTGTGTCAGCCTCCCAAGTAGCTGGGACAATAGGTGCCTCCCACCACACCTGGCTAGTTTTTCTATTTTTAGTAGAGACAGGGTCTCACTCTTGCTCAGGCTGGTCTCGAATTCCTGAGCTGAAGCAATTCACCCACCTTCACCTCTAAAGTGCTAGGATTACCGACAAGAGTCACTGCACGAGCCCCTGCCATTTTTTAAAGTAGATCAGTTTCAACTGACCTTTGATTTTTTTTTTTTTTTTGAGACAGAGTCTCACTTTGTTGCTCTTGGTAGAGTGCTGTGGTATCACAGCTCACAGCAACCTCCAACTCCTGGGCTTAGGTGATTCTCTTGCCTCAGCCTCCTGAGTAGCTGGGACTACAGGCGCCCGCTACAATGCCTGGCTATCTTTGTTGCAGTTTGGCTGGGGCCGGGTTTGAACCCGCCATCCTTGGTATATGGGGCCGGTGCCCTACCCATTGAGCCACAGGCGCTGCACTCAACTTACCTTTGAAACGATTTTTCTATACAAAAGCCCACAGCAGTTTTGGAGCTTCCTTCATGTAGGGGTAAGGGTGTGAGCACTCTTTCAAGCTGCCTCCTCCCACTGAGTCAGGTATACCTCAGGAGTTCAGGACTCTGCTCAACCCGAATCTGTGGAATTTCTAAATTTTGGGGAGGGATTGAGAGCATTGAGTATAGAGTGGGACTGTCAGTGACTCATAATAAAAAGTGAAAGACTGGCTTGATGTATATGGATGGCAGGATCCAAGGGTGTGTAGGAGTGGGTGTCAAGGTGTCTGACCTGGTCCTTGAGTTTATGGCAGGTTAGAGGGCACTGATGTGCCAGGTTGAGAGTCTTAATGAGTAGTTGAATGGTGCTAGTCATTAAGCTTTAGTCCAGTGGTTTCAACCTTCCTAATGCCGCGACCCTTTAATACAGTTCTTCATGTTGTGGTGACCCCCAACCATAAAATTGTTTTTGTTACTGCTTTGTTACTACTTCAAAAATAATTTTATGGTTGGGGGTCACCACAACATGAGGAACTGTATTAAAGGGTCGCGGCATTAGGAAGGTTGAGAACCACTGCTTTAGTATGATGTTCTAAAGAGCCTGGAGCTCTTGCAGGTTGAAAGGAGATCTTGAGGGTGGACACAATACTTAACTAAGAAAGGGTGTATTCTCTTAAAGGGTGGATGGAATGATTGTGTGCATGGACCAGACAGTCTATGGCCTAGTCATCTGGCATGTATGAGGCAGAGACCCTGCACTTTTCTCCTAGGACTCTATTGGGAAAACCAACCAAAGACAGCAAGAGATTATGACGATTGTTAGTGATTACCTAAGACTGCTCCCTGTCTTTGCTTGTCCCTCTTCTCTTATGTCCTGCCTCCTGTATGCTACTTTGAAACCTTCAAAAAATTCCATAATTTACTCAGATCTCTCTCTCTCTCTTTTTTTTTTTTTAGGCTGTACTGTCTTAGGCTGGAGTGCAGTGGCTATTCACAGGCATGATCTTAGCATACTATAGTCGCCAACTCTTGGGCTCAAATGATCCTTCTGCCTTAGCTTCCTGAATAGCTGGGACTGCCGGCATGTTGCCACCATCCCCAGCTCAGACTTCTCTTTCTTTTTTTTTTTTTTTTTGTAGAGACAGAGTCTCACTTTATGGCCCTCGGTAGAGTGCCATGGCATCACACAGCTCACAGCAACCTCCAACTCCTGGGCTTAAGCAATTCTCTTGCCTCAGCCTCCCGAATAGCTGGGACTACAGGTGCCTGCCGCAATGCCCGGCTATTTTTTGGTTGCAGTTTTGCCGGGGCTAGGTTTGAACCCGCCACCCTCGGTATATGGGGCTGGCGCCTTACCTACTGAGCCACAGGCGCCGCCCCAGATTTCTCTTTCTAGATTACTCACTGAATGCCCGGCTTGACTCTTTGGCTCTATGTAGTCCTCTAATTATGACATTGCCAACAGCTTCGAGTAAATCTTCCTCCATTAGCTATTCCTAGAGCTATCAGAATTAACCATGGGAGGAAGGTTGGGGCCTGGATACTTGTTTAAGATAGTTTCCTCATCTCTATGCCTAGTCTTCTGGTTGAGTAGCTATAGGGTGGTGACTAGAAATCTGTACCTTGATCAGACTTCCAGATGATTCTGATACCTCTGCAGACCGTATTTATAGAAACTCTGACTTAAAGGACTCTGCCATCTCCCTACCCTTAAAGGGTTTAGGGAATTTGAATCCTTTACTCACCTAAGATCCTAGAAACCTTGGTCTGTAGTCATACAATGGGAAGAGTGGATAACTGTCTCTGTGTACAGGCAGTTGACAGTACATTTTCTTGTTGCTATAATGGGAGCAGAGACCAGATGAGGGAGGGCCTTATGACTCCCCCATGGCAGGTTGATAACTTTGGGGCTTACTGGGGAGTTTGGTGATGGACTCAGAGTACAGGCTACAGTATAGTCCTGGTGGCTGCTAACCACACTTGAGATCTGTCTCTGGAGTTTTTCTCATCTCTGTGTATGTTGACCCTGCATGAGTATAGGCCTCCCTCATCTGGGCTCCAGACTGTTCTACTTCCCATTGTGGCCATTTTGCATACTGCTTCCATTCATCCTCCTATAAATTCCTCTTAAAATCTTCTGTTGCATCCCCATTACCTATATAATCAAGTCCACTTGTCTCAGGTTGTAATAAGCAGTTTTGCACAGTTTGGCCCAAATTGTGGCCTGCAAGGCCCTGTAATATCTGGTCCCTGCCTATTTCTCAGGTCTCATCCCAGACCCCTTTCTGTCTTCCCTGCTGCAGGCACATTTGTTCACAGTTCCTGGACCTCTTTTCCAACTCTATCTGGCCTCAGGGCCTTTACAAAACTTCTGCCTGGAATGCTCTTTACCCTGCTCTTCACCTTGTTAATTATCCCTTGCTTTTAAGTGTCAGGTAAGCATTATTTCCTTCCTTTTAGAGGGGTCTTATGGCTACTCTATATAAAGAAACTGTGTTAGCACTCCATTAGATTGTAGATTCTTTTTTTTTCACGCAGAAATATATTTATTTATTTTATTGTTGGGGATTCATTGAGGGTACACAGAACCAGGTTACACTGATTACTTTTGTTAAATAAAGACCCTCTTATAATTGTATCCCGTTCCCAAAAGATATACCACACCCCTTGTCCCCCCACTCACTCCCTTTCCCTTTCTCAGCTCTCCCCACCCCCTATCCTCCATCATGTACTAGGGCCTTAATTGTCCTCATACCAGAATTGAGTACATAGGATTCTTGTTTCTCCATTTTTGTGATGCTTTACTAAGAATAATGTGTTCCACATCCATCCAGGTTAATTAAAAGGATGTAAAGTCTCCATATTTTTTAGTGGCTGAATGGTGTTCCATGGTATACATGTACCAAAGCTTGTTAATCCATTCCTGGGTTGGTGGGCATTTAGGCTGTTTCCACATTTTGGCGGTTGTAAATTGAACTACAATTTACAGTCTAGTATGTGGTAAAAGGACTTTTTTTCTTCTGGGTAGATGCCCAGCAGTGGGATTGCAGGATCAAATGGAAGGCCTAGCTTGAGTTCTTTGAGGGTTCTTCATCCTGCCTTCCAAAAAGGTTGCTTTAGTTTGCAGTCCCACCAGCAGTGTAAAGTGTTCCCTTCTCTCCACATCCATGCCAGCATCTGCAGTTTTGAGACTTTGTGATGAGGGCCATTCTCACTGGGGTTAGATAATATCTCAGGGTGGTTTTGATTTGCATTTCTCTAATAATTAGGGATGATGAGCATTTTTTCATATTTGTTAGCCATTCGTCTGTTTTCTTTAGGGAAGGTTCTATTCATCTGTCTTGGCCAGTGATCTAAGGGATTGTTGGCTTTTTTTTTTTGAGACAGCCTCATGCTGTTGCCCTAGAGAGAGTGCTGTGGCATCACAGCTCACAGCAACTTCAAATTCCTGGGCTGTAGATTGTAGATTCTAATCCACTAGTAGATTATAAGCTCTGTGAGGGCAGTGGCCTTCTTGTCCATGGTTGTATCTATCTTCAGTGCCTAGTGTGCAAAGGCACTCAATCACTACTTGTTGACAATCCACACTTTTGTCTTATTGTCATTATCAGAGTAGCTGCATGTGGCTCTTGCCTTTTGCATGTGCTGTTGCCTCTGCCAGAAACACCCTTTCTCTTGTCATCTTGTCAGATACCTTCTTGTCCTTTACCGCATCTCTGAACATTTCTTTGACTTCCCTAGGCAGTGCTGGTTCAACAGAGACAACACTTTGCTTCTTTCAGATGGGCTTTCCATACTGTGTTGTGATTTTACCTTTGTAAGAAAGAGATGGTATATCCTGTTTTACAGATGAAAAACCAGAGGCTCTGAGAGACTGATTAACTTGGAAATGGCAGAACTGGTATTTTTTTTTTTTTTTTTTGAGACAGAATCTCACTATGTTGCTTTTGGTAGAGTGCTGTGGCGTCACAGCTAACAGTAACCTCAAACTCTTGGGCTTACGCAATTCTCTTGCCTCAGCTTCCCAAGTAGCTGGGACTATAGGTGCCTGCCACAATGCCCGGCTATTTTTGTTGCAGTTGTTATTGTTGTTTCAGCAGGCCTGGGCCGGTTCAAACCCGCCAGCCTTGGTGTATGTGGCTGGCGCCCTAACCACTGAGCTATGGCACCAAGCCCAGAACTGATATTTGAACTCTTGAGGTGTCTGAGGAGCCCTCATTCTACCTCACTATGATCTCTCTAAAAAACCAATTAGTTGGCTGGGTGCCTAGCTGAAGTGGCTAAGGCCCCAGCCACATACACCAGAGCTAGTGGGTCCGAATGTAGCCCAGGCCTGTCAAACAACAATGACAACTACCACCATAAAATAGCCGGGCGTTGTGGCAGGCTTCTGTAGTCCCAGCTACTTGGGAGGCCAGGGCAAGAGAATCACTTAAGCTCAGGAGCTGGAGGTTGCTGTGAGCTGTGATGCCACATCACTCTACCCAGGGCGACAGCTTGAGGCTCTGTCTCAAAAAAACAAAAACAGAAACAAACCAATTAGTTTCTTGACTACTGGGGCACATAAAAAAGAAAAGAGATAATAAAAAAACAATTAGCAGACAGCACCCATAGCTCAGTGGGTAGGGTGCCGGCCACCTACACCTGGGCTGGTGAGTTTGAACCCGGCCTGGGCCAGCTAAAACAACAATGACAATTGAAACAACAACAACAAAAATAGTCGGGCATGTGGCAGGTGCCTGTAGTCCCAGTTACTTGGGAGACGGAGGCAAGAGAATTGTTTAAGCCCAAGTGTTTGAGGTTGCTGTGAGCTTGTGATGCCATGGCACTCTACCCAGGGTAACAGCTTAAGACTCTGTCTTTAAAAAAAAAAACAAAAACAAAAAACAGTTAACAGACCCAGATACATTGAGGTGAAAGGGTTTTTTTTATTAGTTAGATAATGAAAGTTTTTTTTTTTTTTTTTTTATAAAGACAGAGTCTTACTTTATTGCCCTCGTAGAGTGCCATGGTGTCACATAGCTCACAGCAACCTCCGACTCCTGGGCTTAGGTGATTCTCTTACCTCAGCCTCCCAAGTAGCTGGGACCACAGGCGCCTGCCATAACGCCTGGCTATTTTGCAGTTCAGCTGGGGCCGGGTTTCAACCCGCCACCCTTGCTACATGGGGCTGGCGCCCTATCCACTGAGCTGCAGACGCCACCCCATAATGAAAGTTTTTTTGTTTTTCTGGGCTTAAGTGATTCTCTTGCCTTTGCCTCCCTAGTAGCTGGGACTATAGGCGCCTACCACAACACCTGGCTATTTTTTGGTTGCAGTTGTCATTGTTGTTTGGCAGGCCTGGGCTGGGTTCAAACCCGCCACTCCGTTGTCTGTGTCCAGTGCCCTAGCCCTTAAGCTACACCGAGCCAATAATGAAAGTATTGTTCATTTGTTTGGGTTTTTTGAGATAGAGTCTTGCTTTGTTGCCATGGGTAGAGTGCTGTGGCATCTATCACAGCTCACAGCAACCTCAAACTCTTGGGCTTAAGCAATTCTCTTGCCTCAGCCTCCCAGGTAGTTGGGATTACAGGCACCCACCTCAGCATCCGGCTATCATTTGGTTGCAGTTGTCATTGTTGTTTAGCAGGCTCAGGCCAGTGTCCTATCCACTGAGCTATAGGTGCTGGCAGTCTCATTTTTTTTTCTTTCTTTTTTTTTGAGACAGAGTCTCAAGCTGTCACGCTGGGTAGAGTGCTGCCGTGTCACAGCTCACAGCAACCTCAAACTCTTGGGCTTCAGAGATTCTCTTGCCTCAGCCTCCCAAGTAGCTGAGACTACAGGCGCCCACCACAAAGCCTGGCTATTTTTTGGTTGTAGTTGCCATTGTTGTTTGACAGGCCCGGGCTGGATTCAAACCTCAGCTCTGGTATGTGTGGCTGGTGCTACAGGCATCAAGCCCTCATTTATTTTCTGAGCTACAGGCACCGAACCCTCATTTATTTTCTTGATCATATCTCTCAGGACTCTCTTGTGACACTGACAGAAATCAATTTATATCATTGAGCTGAGGGGAAAAATTATTAAATTACAACTGAAGAAATCTTTTTTTTTTTTTTAATTGAGACAGAGTCTTAACTTTGTTACCCTCAGTAGAGTGCTGTGGTTTCATAGCTCATCGCAACCTCAAACTCTTGGGCTCAAGCGATTCTCTTGCCTGAGCCTCCCATGTAGCTGGGACTACGGGCGCCCCCCCATAATGCCTGGCTATTATTATTATTATTATTTTGATTTTTGTTTTAGCAGGCATGGACCGGGTTTGAACCCACCAGCCCCAGAGCCCTAAACTGGTGCCCTAACCACTGAGCTATGGGCACCCTTGAAGAAAATATTTATTCATAATTTTTTGGAGGACATACAAAGAATGAAGTCCGAACATTTTTGTTGATGGGAAAAAATGTGGAAAATTGATATACAAAGTCTTTAATAGATTTACATCTTGCTATATATTGGTAAAAGACTATTTGAATAAATTATGGTGGATACTGCCATATTATGCAGCTATTAAAAAGAGTGATCCAGGGGGGTGCCTCTGGCTCAGTGGGTAGGGTAGTGGGTTCAAACCCAGCCCCAGCTGAATTGCCACAAAAAAATAGCCAGGTGTTGTAGTGGGCACCTGTGGTCCCAGCTACTCAGGAGGCTGAGGCAGGAGAATCTCCTAAGCCCAGGAGTTGGAGGTTGCTGGGAGCTGTGTGACGCCAGGGCACTCTACCTAGGGTGATAAAGTGAGACTCTGTCTCTACAAAAAAAAAAAAAGTGATCCATTTACACATAAACAGAACTGTCCTTAAGAGAAAACTAAAGAAAGGTATGGAATAGTGTTTATGGCTAGAGAGCTGGTATTAGCAGTTGTATAATAGAAGAGGGGGGTTCTATATGCTTGTTATATACCCAGACTGTGAAAGTTTGGTTTTTAATGTTCTTTTGTGTTGCTGATTTTTTAAAAACCTATGTGGATATTACCTTTACAAAAATTGTGTTAAAAACACAAACATGAAATTTACCACTGTAACCATTTTTAAGTCTACATTTTAGTAGTCTTAGGTATATTCACATTTTTGTGCCATGGGTGTCCAACATGGTTTTCATTTTGCAAAACTGAAACTCTATACCCATTAAAGAACAACTCTCCTTTCTCCTACCACACCATTCCCCAACCTCCCTCTGGTAACCACCATTCTACTTTCTGCTTCTATGAATTTGACTACTTTAGATACCTTATATAGGTAGATTCCTATAGTATGTCTTTTTGTATTGGACCTATTTCACTTAACATAATGTTCTTAAAGTTTATCCATGTTGCATGTGACAGGTTTTCTTTCCTTTTTAAGGCAGGATAATATTCCATTTTAAATATGTGCCATGGTTTGTTTATCCATTTATCCATTGATATATTGCTTTTCATAAATGTTTTCCTTTTTTTTTTGGTTTTTGGCCGGGGCTAGGTTTGAACCCGCTACCTCCGGCATATGGGACCGGCGCCCTACTCCTTGAGCCACAGGTGCTGCCCATAAATGTTTTCTTTAAAGTACTTTGCTTCATCCTATAAATGTGGCCCTGGAAAGTTGGATGTGAACATTGTGTGTGCACATGTATATATTTATGTATGATAGCAGGGATTGAGGGATAAATTGTAACTTCATTAACTTTATAGCAAAGAGGAAACTTTTTGTTTTGTGAACGATCCCCAACTTCATGTCTTAAATTTTTGTATTGGAGGTTTTTCTTAAAATGAAACACACCTCTATACTAAGAATGGACCAAAAGAAGAGGGACATGTGGTTGTGTTTGAAATTGAAGATAACTTGGGGTGGCGCCTGTGGCTCAGTGAGTAGGGCACCGGCCCCATATACCAAGGGTGGCAGGTTCAAACCCAGCCCTGGCCAAACTGCAACAACAAAAAAAGTAGCCGGGCGTTGTGGTGGGCGCCTGTAGTCCCAGCTGCTCTGGAGGCTGAGGCAAGAGAATCGCGGAAGCCCAAGAGCTGGAGGTTGCTGTGAGCTGTGTGACGTCATGGCACTCTACCGTAGGTGGTAAAGTGAGACTCTGTCTCTACAAAAAAAAAAAAAAAAAGGGCGGTGCCTGTGGCTGAAAGGAGTAGGCACTGCCCCCCCCCCCCACCTCCCGTAGGCCGGAGGTGGTGGGTTCAAACCCAGCCCCGGTCAAAAAAAAAGACAGCAAAAAAATAAAAATAAATAAAAATAAAAAAGAAAGAAATTGAAGATACTTGTGTAGGTCAGGGTATCCCACCATTTGTTTTAAGTTTACCCATTCTCCCAGGTGTTTTATTAGCATCTTTGTCTTCCTGTTCCATGACTAGAAATCTCAGAGCCTCCCCCCTTTTTTGAGACAGAGTCTCACTATGTCGCCCTTGGTAGAGTGCTGTGGCATCACAGCTCACAGCAACCTCCAACTCTTGGGCTTAAGCGGTTCTCTTGCCTCAGCCTCCCAAGTAGCTGGGACCATAGTCACCCGCCACAACACCCAGCTCTTTGTTTTGTTTTTCTTGTCATTGTTTAGCAGGCCTGGGCCAGGTTCGAACCTGCCAACCTCAGTGTATGTGGCTGGTGTCCTAACCACTGAACTACAGGCACCAAGTCAAATTTTGTTTCATTTATTTATTTTTAATTGAGACAGAGTCTCATTTTGTAACCCTCGGTAGAGTGCTGTAGTGTCATAGCTCACAGCAACATCAAATTCCTGGGCTCAAGCGATTCCCTTGCCTCAGCCTCCCTAGCAGCTGGGCCTTCAGGTGCCCACCACAATACCCGAATCCACCAGCCCTGGAGTTTATGACCCGCACCCTAACCACCGAGTACAGGTCCCCAGCCCTCAGAGCCCTTTTGTATAACATGTTTCCTTTGTGTCCGTTTTGTTTTCCGAGATGGAGTTAATTGTTAAAGGCAAGAGGCATCACTTATCATTACATCCTTCAGTGATGAGTAAAATAAGAGTAGCTCAATAAATATATATTTAGCAAAGACAAGAGAAGGGAGAAGTAGAAGGACAGAGAGAAGGAGGCCCTTTGCTGAAAAATTGATCACTTTTGGTTTTTCTCTCCCTCATTTTGTACCCTTCATCAGTGGAGAATTTCTTCCACTTGCATACTAAGTTTGCTAGGGACTTGGGATGTGTGTACTATGTTACATTCCTCGTCAAAAGCCCAGTTAAAAGAGCAGAAGCTAGATTGGGCCTTGAAGACTCTGGCGCAATAGTATGTAGAGAGACATCTATGTCAGAGTTATGAGGAAAATCGCAGATTTCCATTAATATCCTAATATCAAGCCTGGGTATTTCATGGTCATTAGGCCAGCTGGACTTGAAAATGCCTTGGGTTTTTTAAATTCAATAACAATAACAGATAGTAGAAATGTTGGATAAAAGTGATTTTCTCATTTTTGGTGATAACATATGAAAGCACTTAACACAGAGCCTGGCATATAGTTGATGTCCAATACACACGGTATGTGAGAAATATTTTGAAGTACTTGAATCTTTTTCTAAGCTTCCTGCCCACTCATGTGCCTCCACTCCCCACCCTAGTCTGAAGATACAGGAGACAAAAACATGGATTATACCCTTGGGAATAATCTGAGGAATAATCCAATTCCTTGTTTGTGGCTTTATGCTCAGGCAAGAAGTGTGACCTGCTTCCACATATCTAAGAGTGGATGCATCTAAACCTTCTTTTTCAGGTTATTCATCATTTCACTCCAGACTGAAAGTATTCTGGAGTAGCCTGTCTGGTCACCCTGGGCAGCTTGGTTGGTAGGGATCTAATCTTGACAATCTTAGTGGGAAAGTTTGTGACTTTCTAGGATAGCTCTGCTAGGCAGTGGGTGTGGAGGGTTGAATATGAGTTAACTGAGCCGTGCTAGCTTGTAGTTACAGGCATAGAGGAAGGGACAGGGTAGGGGACAAAAAGGGGCTTGGCTCTGTCATTTCTGTTCATAGGAAGATGCAGGCACTTGTGGGCAAAGAATAGAGATCTGGCCTTCTGGTGTCTATTACCTCCCTGTGACAAGTCAGTCTTACTCCCAGCTTTCCCTATAAGGCATCTTGGTTTCATTAGGGGATGAGATATGGAATCTGAGTCAGGTAGCCTTGCATCAAATCCTATAGAACCTCAGGGAGAAGTTGTGCCTCTGAGGACATGTTTCCCACAGCTGAAATAAGAGGAATCTCATCCAGATCCTGTGAGGGTTTCCTTCTATTTTTATGTCCCCTTTTCACCCTGTCACTATCCTGGATTCTGGGAAGAGGAAAGAAAGGGTCAGAGAGGATGGGGAAAGTTATAGCACTTGAGGGAGTGTGTGGATTTGTTGTCCTTAAATTCTTTTTGGAAAAATTGTAGGTGTTGGGAGGAGGATGAATGAGTGGGTAGGAGAATAAACACACTGCCAGTACCACTTTGCTGGCACTCAGCCCAGACCTTTGCTTGGTATTATTGGTCTCTCTGTGTTGTTCCTGTTCCTAGAGTATAAGCACGTATATGTGTGTAATTTTATATATCAATAGAATCATACATTACTATTGTTTTTTCTCTTAATACTGTTTTATGTCCTTTTTTCATTCAATTAAGTGTTGGATACTTTTTTATGTCAATAAACAGAATAAATGGCTGAATTATAGTCTACTGGGTGGATATAGTGTAATCCATTTTATTCTCTAATATTTAATCCATTTATCCCATCTGTTATCAGTGGGACCTTCTCTGACCCCATTACTTAAAATTGTAACAGTCTCTTTCTTCTCTCTGTTCCCTCCAATATATTTTTCTCTGTAGCATTTAATACCACCTGATATATTGCATACTTTTTTTTTTTTTTTTGTAGAGACAGAGTCTCACTTTATGGCCCTCGGTAGAGTGCCGTGGCCTCACACAGCTCACAGCAACCTCTAACTCCTGGGCTTAAGCAATTCTCTTGCCTCAGCCTCCCAAGTAGCTGGGACTACAGGCGCCTGCCACAACGCCCGGCTATTTTTTGGTTGCAGTTTGGCCGAGGCCAGGTTTGAACCCACCACCCTCGGTATATGGGGCCAGCGCCTTACCGACTGAGCCACAGGCGCCACCCATATTGCATACTTTTAAACATTTATTTATTACAAGCTCCATGAAGGGAGTGATTTTTTTTTTTTTTTCTTGAAACAAGATCTTGTTTTGTTACCTAGCCTAGAGTGCAGTAGTGTGATCATAGCTCACTACAGCTTCAAACTCTCAGGCTCTAGTGACCTTACTGCCTCAGCCTTCTGTGTAGCTGGGACTATAGGTGTGTGCCACCACACCCAGCTAATTTTTCTTATTTTTTGTAGAAATGGGGTTTTGCTCTGTTGCCCAGGCTGGTCCTGAATTTCTAGTCTCAAGCAGTCCTCCTGCCTTGGTCTCCCATGCCTTGGGATTATAGGCATGAGCTACTGCCTGCCCTATTTTTTTTTTTTTTCCTTGAGACAGAGTCTCAAGCTGTTGCTCTGGGTAGAATACCATGGTGTCACAGCTCATGGCAACCCCAAACTCCTGGGTTTAAGTGATTCTCTTGCCTTAGCCTCCCAAGTAGGTGTGACTACAGGCACCTGCCACAATGCCCAGCCATCTTTTTGTTGCAATTGTCATTGTTGTTTTAGCTGGCCAGGCTGGGTTCAAACCTGCCAGCCTCAGTGTATGTGGCCGGTGCCCTACCCACTGAGCTACGGGTGCCGCCCCCTGTTTTTCTTTTTTATCCACTGCTCTATACCTGGTGTTTAGAACAGTTCATGGTACATAGTTGATTAGTGAATGAATTTGCTGGACTTTGGTGTCCATGTAGGATTTATTTATTTGCAGTACTTTGGCTCTTATGAACATTCTGTGATAAACATTCTGAAGTATGCATTTTTTGCACACTTGTCCACTATCTCTTTGGATAAATTCCAAGAAACAAAACAACTGAGTTAAAAGGTATACGTATTTTAGCTGAGTGTTGTGGCGGGCACCTGTAGTCCCAGCTACTTGGGAGGCTTAGGCAAGAAAATTGGTTAAGCCCAAGAGTTTGAGGCTTCTGTGAGCAGTGACACCACGGCATTGTACCAAGGGTGACATAGTAAGACTCTGTCTCAAAAAAAATAAAAAAAAAGGTATACATATTTAAAATGTCAATTCATGGTACCAAACTACCCTTAAGGAATATAAACATCTACTAACAGCACATGAGATTGCCTGTTTCCCCATGTTTTTTTTTTTGTAGAGACAGAGTCTCACTGTACCGCCCTCAGGTAGAGTGCTGTGGCGTCACACGGCTCACAGCAACCTCTTGGGCTTACGCGATTCTCTTGCCTCAGCCTCCCGAGCAGCTGGGACTACAGGCGCCCGCCACAACGCCCGGCTATTTTTCTGGGGCAATTTGGCCGGGGCTAGGTCCAAACCCGCCACCCTTGGCATATGGGGCCGGCGCCCTACTCACTGAGCCACAGGCACCGCCCTCCCCATGTTTTTAATAACATTAGATGTTGTGTTTTTCATCTTTCTCCTTTGATAGGTCAAACATGGTCTTATAAAATGATGGTTAAGACTGTGACTTTGGAGCTAGGCTGCCAGGGCCTCAATTCTGAATCAGTCATTTAATAACTATGTGACCTTGGGTAAGTCATTTTATCATTTCTGTCCCTCAGTTCTGTCTTTGGTGAAGTTGAGATAATGATATGGAGTTGTTTTGAGGAATGAATCAGTTAATCCAAGTAAAATGTTTGGAGAAGTAACTGAGACATAGCACTCAATAAGTATAATCTAGTTTGTATTTCTTTGAATATTAAAGATTGAATATCTTTTCAAATGTATTTTAGACATTTGAATTTTTTTTACTTATTTGTATACTTTGCATATTTTTCCAATAATTTTTTTTTTTTTTTTTTTTGAGACAGTCTCAAGTTATTGCCATTGGTAGATTGCCATGATGTCATAGCTCATAGCAACCTCCAACTCTTGGGCTTTAGCCATCCTCTTGCCTTAGTTTTTCTATTTTTAGTAGAAATGATGTCTTGCTTTTGCTCAAGCTGGTCTCTCTTTTTTTTAGCTGGCTGGGGCTGGGTTTGAATCTACCACCCTCGGTATATGGGGCCGGTGCCCTACCCACTGAGCCACAGGCACCGCCCCTCAAGCTGGTCTTGAACCCATGAGTTCAAGCAGTCCACCTGCCTCAGCTTCCCAGAGTGCTAGGATTACGGGCATGAGCCGCTGCACCTGGCCAGTGTAGAGAGTCAAACAACTTGAAATTAAATTGTTAAAGTTAACATATTGACTGTCATAATGCAGAATTATTCCTAGTTTGTCATTTATCTTTCAACTTTGTTTGTAGTCAAATCTTCCCTCATAGTTTCTTCTGCTATTAGAAAAATGTGCTTTCCCACCTCAAAATTATAAAAATAGTTATTTTTTTGAGTATTCTGTGTATGTGTGTGTTTAAATCTTTTAATCTTTAAATTCGAATCTTTTATCTGTCTCTGGATTTATTTTGATAGATTTGAGAGTGGTTGGGATCTGGCTCTATGTCTTTCAGTTGGGTAGCTATCCCAAACCCATTTCTGAAAAGAAGGAGCAAGAAAAGAGCCTTTAATCTTATTCTCCCCTTTCCTAATTATAAAGTGGCTTGTGCTTTTGAATATTACATCCTCAGAAGTAGCAAATCCTTCACTTCAGAGACTGGATTTAATGTTTGGATATAGCCAAAAGTCATTTAGTTGCTAAATTATGGGACGAATATGCTATGTAAAGCAGTTTGGTTCTGCAGTGATGAGACTGCTGTCTCTCTTGTGCAGCTTTTTCTTCTTCTTCTTTTTTTTTTTTTAAGACAGTCTCACTTGTTGCTCTTGGAAGAGTGCAGTGGTATCATAGCTCACAGCACTGTCAAACTCTTGGGCTCAAGTGATTCTCTTGTCTCAGCCTCCCAAGTAGCTGGGACTATAGGCATCTGCCACAACACCTGGTTATTTTTTAGAGATGGGGTCTCGCTTTTGATCAGGCTAGTCTCAAACCTGTGAGCTCAGGCAATCTGCCCGCCTCGGGCTCCCAGAGTGCTGGGATTACAGGCATAAGCCACCATGCCCGGCCCTTCTGGTGCAGCATCTTGGCTGACTCTGAAGTTTCTTCCAAAGCAGATCCTAATAAGGGGACTGCTTTGAAGGGGTTGTTGTTCATTTGGAATGATACATACTGTGTTGTTGAAAAAAACAAATGAAGTTATTGTAGCAGGTGTTTTCTCATTCTAACCTGAGGGTATTGAGAAGTGGTACTCAGTGGTAATAAACTTGTTGGGCTCTAGCTCTACCCTCAACAGCTTATTTTGGGACCCTAGATTCATCTAGTTTCTTGCCTCTTAAGACGAAAGGAGGGTGATTCTAGAGCACCCCAATATCCCATTGGCAGCAGCTACCTGCTAGTGATGATGAAAGGTAGCTATCCTTTACATAGCATACATTGTGAGCCAGGCATGGTCTTAAGCACCATATATATATATATAAACTTCTTCTTACAAGGATGATGCTTAGTACTGGATCAGTTAGTATCCCCCCAAATTCATGTCCCCAGCAAACCTATGAATGTGATCTTATTTGGATTTGGATTTACTATTTTTACAGATGTAATCTAGTTAAGATAAAGTTCTGCTGGTTAGTCCTACTTCAGTGACCAGTATACTTAATGAGGAAAAAGAGGGCTGGGTATGGTGGCTCATGTCTGTAATCCTAGGACTTTGGAAGGCTGAGGTGAGAGATTGCTTGAGGCCAGGAGTTCAAGATCAGCTTGGGCAACATAGGGAGATACTGTGTCTACAAAAAAAAAAAAAAAAAAAAAAATTAACTAGGTGTGGTGGCACACACGTATAGTTATGGTCCCAGCTACTCAGGAGGCTGAGGCAGACAGATCCCTTGAGCCCAGGATTTTGAGAGGTTGCTGTGAGCCTTTGACTATACCCCTACATACCAGCTTGGGTAAGGGAGTGAGATCCTACCACTAAAAAAGAAAAGAGAAAGGCGGTACCTGTGGCTCAAAGGAGTAGGGCGCCGGCCCCATATGCCAGAGGTGGCGAGTTCAAACCCAGCCTCTGCCAAAAACTGCAAAAAAAAAACCAAAAAGAAGAGAGAAAAATGACACACAGAGAGGATGGTTGTATGAAGATGGAGGCAGGGATTGGAGTTAAGCTTTCATTAGCTAAGGATTGGCTCTGACCCTTCAAGGATCGACAGCAACTACCAGAAACTAGAAGAGGTCAGGGAGGATTCTTCCCTAGAGCCTTCAGAGGGAGCATGGCCCTGATGACACCTTGGTTTTAGACTTGTGTACTTCAGAAGTGTAAGAGAATAAATTTCTGTTATTTTAAGCCACCCAATTTGTGGTAATTTGTTATGGTAGCCCTAGTAAACTAATGCTCTTACCATTTTTTTTTTTTTTTTTTGAGACAAAGTCTCATTTTGTTGCCCTTGGTAGAGTGCTGTGGTATTAGCTCACAGTAACCTCAAACTCTTGGGCTCAAGTAGTTCTCTTGCCTCAGCCTCCCAAGTAGCTGGGACTATAGGCACCTGCCACAATGCCTGGCTATTTTTAGAGACAAGGTCTAACTCTGGCTCAGGCTGGTCTCAAACCTATGAGCTCAAGCAGTCCACCTGCCTTGGCCTCCCAGAGTGCTAGGTTTACAAAAACTAATATACACTCTTACATCATTTTCATTTTCAGATGATGAAACTGAAGCCTAGAGAGGTCAAATGCTTAAGGTCTCTATAAGCTGCTGCACTACCAACTGTGCTCTAATTCTAAATCCTGCTATTGCTGTTAGCTCTTTAACTTTACCATGGCCATCAGTTTTAGGCAGTGCCGGAACTGAGCTGCTGGAATGACTCCTTTCTCTAACACATCAGACTATAGCCTTTCCCCCATCCTTGCCCTCATCATGCTGCAAAGCAGAAACTCCTCTCAGGAGGCTTTTGGTTAAAATACCTGACCATTTTAGTAAGTCTCCGGTCCAGCTTTTCTTCTTTATTTTTCCTTTCCTACGCCTTCTTTATTTTTGCTTTCCATCTACTGTCAGAGAAATGTGATGACAAGGTAGGGGAAGGATTACCTAGCCTCATCTGGTATTTGTTTTTGTGCTTCCCAATTTTGACCTTGTTATACCTTCTAGAATTCTTGCTAGTAGACAGTTCAGGTCTTGTGTCTTTCTTTGGAGCTTTCAGCATCCCGTGAATAGCTTATAATTCAGGGCTATGTGCAGAGAAGGGGCAGCTTCATGGCTGCACTGGCTATGAGGGCACTAATCATCATATTATTGATGAACTCAACCCAGCAGAGTGGCTCGCTGTCTGCCAAGGAAATGAGGGGATGAAGGCATTATCTGAATGAGTTCATCTCCACGAATAGCTCCTTCCCTGCCCATAGGCTCTTCTGCTGGCATCCCATTGCTGGCTGTGGAATTTTGATTGTTTTCCAGTACAGACCTTTGACTTTGGGCTCTTATTCTCAGCCACTCTCATTAGACTGTGAGCCCCAAGAACATAGAAACCACATCTATTTTGTTTGCTGTCATATCCTAGAACTGAGCAAAGGCCTGGCACTTACTCTTTTTTAAGAAATATTTGTTGAGTGCAAAAGTGAAGATTGACCTTGAAACTTAGTTTTCCTCACTTCTTCCGGAAGCCAAGGACCAAATTAGGAATTTAGCATTCCTAAGCAATAGAAAAATTGCTTTGGACTGCTAAAAATTGCTCTCTCTCTCTCTCTTTTTTTCTTTTGAGGTTTTTGGCTGGGGCTAGGTTTGAACCCGCTACTCTGGCATATGGGCCAGCTCCCTACTCCTTTGAGCTACAAGTGCCACCCTGTTTTTTTTTTTTTTTTTTTGAGACAAAGTCTCACTATGTCACTCTTGGTAGAGTGCTATGGTATCACAGCTCACAGCAACCTTAAACTCTTGGACTTAAGCAATTCTCTTGCCTCAGCCTCCCAAGTAACTGGGACTACAGGTGCCTGCCATAACGCCCAGCTAGTTTTTTTTTCCCACTGTCGTTGCAGTTGTCGTTTAGCAGGCCCAGGCTGGGTTCGAGTGTGTGTGGCCGGCGCCCTAACCGCTACGCTACAGGTGCCGAGCCTTGATGTCTTTTATACATTAAGCCCTCATGTGTATTTCAAAAACAGTATTAAGTGCAAATTAAGTACAAGGAAGTCCAGCAAAGTGTAAAGAAAATGCCGGGAAATTCCAATTTTTTACCATGGTGACTACTTTGATAAATTCAAAGTAACTTAAAATTGTCCTTTTTGTCCCTGCCTTGCCATTTCCCTAAGCACATGCTGTTGAGTAATTCTGCCTGGAGCAGTCCTTCCTGTACACTATTAGCCTTTGCCTTTAGTTCCTGTTTATACCACCTGCTGAAGCTGCCAGCCAACTTTTTCTATTCTTGAGCCCCTGGGTTGTCTGGGTCCTGAAACTGTAGCCTGGGCTAGTGCTCCTGGCTTCCTGGGAGCTTGCCAGGAAAGTTGAGTGGAACATACATAGTCCTAAAGAGTAGCTAATAATGAGAACTCGCACACTTAATTGTGATTTATAGTCAACATAGCAAATTGTGCCAGGTGATTACATTTAGCTTTTGTGATCCTGTATATAGAAAGCCTGGAAACTTGCCTGTTGTTCTCTTTACTGATCACTGAGAGATAAGTCAAGATGTAGGACCATTCTGCCACATGTGTTTTTTTTTTCTTCTAATTATATAATGTATTTTTTTATTAAGTCATATACACATAGATCGTGAATACATTTATGCATATGTGGGGTACAATGTGTTGATTTTTTTATACAATCTGACGTGCTTACATCAAACCAATCAACATAGTTTTTGCCTCATTTACTTGATTATTGTCTTATGTATTAATCTGAGCCTTGTTGAGACCATTCAGAGAAGAAAGGTATGATGCTGAAAGTGAAGTTTAGGCCACAGACTGTTTCAAGACCGTGACCATAGTCAAATCCTGTTGCTTGGTTCCAAAGAGTTTAAAATAGTGTTGGAAACCTCTTAGGAAAAAAGCACCACCATAACTTCCTGGCTAAGAAAGTGGCATGTGCTGACTAGAGCAGAAATGGTGGCCAAGGACTCCAAGTTCTATTCTGGACCAATTGTTGATTTGAGGTGTGACATTCAGCAGTCTGAGCTGATGTTCTACAGCTGTGATTGGTTTCTCATCTTTAGTACAGAGAATAATAGAGGCTGTGGTCACAGGGAAAGAGGCAAGCACTCTAGACTCTTGTCCTTTAGGAAAGCCTCACTATTAAATATCTTTCCTTCCATTTGAATTTACCTCCTCCCTCCCTGAGTTTATATAGGAACCCAGCAATGTTGTTTACATTTTACTTGCTTTCATTTTTTCAGAACCACTCTCATTTTGATATTGTGATTAGATCAGCCCTGTAGGGGATAGGAACTTGGATAGGATTTAGGAAAGGAAAGGAAGGTTTGTGGGAGCTTGGCTTTGGTACCTTGAGGGTACCAGAACAGAAATTCGTATCCCCTTAGAGTTAGTCACGTATTAGATTTTTTTTTTTTTTTATAGAGACAGAGTCTTACTTTATTGCCCTCAGTAGAGTGCCGTGGCGTCACACAGCTCACAGCAACCTCCAACTCCTGGGCTTAGGCAATTCTCTTGCCTCAGCCTCCTGAGTAGCTGGGACTACAGGCGCCCACCACAATGCCCAGCTATTTTTTTGTTGCAGTTTGGCTGGGGCCGGGTTTGAACCCGCCACCCTTGGTATATGGGGTCAGCACCCTACCCCCTGAGCCCCAGGCGCCACCCTATTTTTCTGTTTTGTAAAGTAAATTTATTTTAGGTAAATGCGAGGGTACAAACAACCAGGTCAAAAAATTTTATTTTGTTAGGTAGAGTCCCTGTTGTGCTTATGTCCCACACACAAAAGGTGTGCCAAACACCCCCACCCTGTGCCCATTCAGTGAAAGCACCTCAACCCCCTCCCTCGTAACCCTCCCCCCAACTTGAATTGAAATGAGTTTTTCTCTTATGTGGGCATACATCAGTTCGTCTACTGGCTTCATATTAGTGTTAAGTGCATTGGCTTATTGCTTTTCCATTCTTGGATATTTTACTAAGAAGAATCTCAGCTTTATTTTGGCTTTTTTTTTCTTTTTGGATTTCAGTAATAAGACTTATTAGCAAAGGGAATGTATTCCAATACTTATTACTCTATTTGATATAAAAATTACACAGAAAACAAAGAGATGTATCACCCCTTAAACAAGAGGGCTATTGATTAAAAACAAAAAACCACCTTAAAATGTCCCACACACAGAAAACGTGGCCATTTTTAGGTTAAGGTTGGTTGAGTTACTGAGCATTGTTTATTTTGGCTTTTACCTAGGGAGAGTACCAGGCTTTGTCCAGTTGCCCTGCCTGTACCTCCTAACCCTGTCAGAACTACAGCCCTGCTGATCATTCTTTCTCAGAGGCTATGTCCTTTGCTTTCCATCCTTTCCTTGGCCAGGTTGCTTCTCTGATACTAGAGCCTTTTGTTGGATCTAGGCTTCAGTAAGTAGAGTCCTGCACCGAGCCATATCATCCCTCTTCTGAAGGCATTTCTTGTTTTAAGTAGCATTTACTTCTTACTTCCATAATGGTTTTGAATTAAAGGATCTATGGAGGAAAAATAGGATATTCCAGGCAAGGACAACAATTTGAATATGAATAGCAACTTTCATAAAACCTGTTGTGGACAATGAAAATACTCGCCCAACTAGAAAGAATTCTTGTCAAGGAACAGAGCTTAGAATAGATTAGCAAGTCCAGAAATAAATCTGGGAGAGGGTAGTGTTAGGATAAATGATACAGGACAATTGGCTAACCATTAAGAAAAAAAAAAATCTATCACTATATAGCAAAATTAGTTCTAGACTGAGTAAATACTTTTACATAGAAACTAAAGGCCAGGTGGCGCCTGTGGCTCAAGTGAGTAGGGCGCTGGCCCCATATGCCGAGGGTGGCGGGTTTGGACCCAGCCCCGGCCAAACTGCAACATAAAAATAGCCGGGTGTTGTGGTGGGCGCCTGTAGTCCCAGCTGCTCTGGAGGCTGAGGCAAGAGAATCGCGTAAGCCCGAGAGTTAGAGGTTGCTGTGAGCCGTGTGACGCCACAGCACTCTACCCGAGGGCGGTACAGTGAGACTCTGTCTCTACAAAAAAAAAAGAAAGAAACTAAAGGCCACATTTACTTTTACATAGAAACTAAAGGAACGCATTTACTAGAAAATAATTAATTTTGAGTTTTGTTTTTTAATATGGTACCACAGGCAGAAACTATAAAGGAAAAAAAATGATGGATTAGCTTTAAGAAAAGAAAAAAGGCAACAAACACTGTAAACACGATTGAAAGTAGAAGACAAATATGTTAAAAAGAATTTTCAGGGCGGCGCCTGTGGCTCAGTCCGTAAGGCGCCGGCCCCCATATACCGAGGGTGGCGGGTTCAAACGCAGCCCCAGCTAAACTGCAACCAAAAAATAGCTGGGCGTTGTGTTGGGCGCCTGTAGTCCCAGCTACTCGGGAGGCTGAGGCAAGAGAATCGCTTAAGCCCAGGAGTTGGAGGTTACTGTGAGCTGTGTGAGGCCATGGCACTCTACCGAGGGCCATAAAGTGAGACTCCGTCTCTAAAAAAAAAAAAAGAATTTTCAACAGGCTCGGTGCCTGTAGCTCAGTGGTTATGGTACTAACCACATACACTGAAGTTGGTGGGTTCGAACCCGGCCTGGGCCTGATAACCAACAATGACAACTGCAACAAAAAAATAGCCGGGCATTGTAGCGGGCACCTACAGTTTCAGCTACTCGGGAGGCTGAGGCAAGAGAATCGCTTGAGCCCAAGAGTTGGAGGTTGCTGTGAGCAGTGATCCCACGACACTCCACCGAGGGTGACATAGTGTGACTGTCTCAAAAGAAAAAAGAATTTTAACATAACTCTAAGGTGCACAAAACGTTTATAAATCAATCAGAGAAAGCAAATATCACAAAAATAAAATGGGCCAAAGTCATAGAAGAATAAATACAAATGTGACCAATGAAGTAGACAGAAAAAGTCTATTTTACTTATAGTCCAGAAAACACAAGCAGAAATGAGATTTCATATTTCAGTGGTTAGAGTGACACATGCTGAAATGAAATTATTTGTTGCTGAGGAAACAGGAACTCATATTTTGTTGTTGGAAATATAAATTAGAATATCCCCTCTGAAGTTCAGTTTGACAATATGTATCCAAATTTAAAGTGTACACTCTTGAGCCAGCAATTTCACTTCTAGGTATTTATTTTAAGGGCAAGTATACAAAGATAAATGTCTGACAATATTTGTTTCTATAGAATTTAGAAAATCAAAATGATTTGGATTGGGGCGGCGCCTGTGGCTCAGTGAGTAGGGCGCCGGCCCCATATGCTGAGGGTGGCAGGTTCAAACCCAGCCCCGGCCAAACTGCAACAAAAAAATAGCCGGGTGCTGTGGTGGGCACCTGTAGTCCCAGCTACTCGGGAGGCTGAGGCAAGAGAATCGCTTAAGCCCAGGAGCTGGAGGTTGCTGTGAGCTGTGTGATGCCACGGCACTCTACTGAGGGCCATAAAGTGAGACTCTGTCTCTACAAAAAAAAAAAAAAGCAAAATGATTTGGATTAGTCAAATAAAGTATAATATGTTCTGATGTTAATAAATGAAGGTCTATAATTATTGACATGGAATATGGATGGCTACATGGTATACATAAAAATTCCATAGTAATGAACCGCCTTCATTTAAAATAAAGATAGCCATAGCTATGTGTATATATTTTAAAAATCATACAACACAATGTTAACAGAAGTTATCTTTTCTGATTTGGAAAAAAAAAAGCCAACTTAAAAATTGGAAAGAGATTCTGACTTGGGTGGGCTAAAATCAAAATTATTTTACTTTGGTGGGTTTGGTAATGAAGAGCCAGTATAGGCTTTTGAGCAGATAGTGGTGATAAAAGCAGTGATCAAGGAAGGTTTTATGTTGGGATGTGTGAAATGGATGAAGCAGAAAATGAGATTAGAGAAACCAGTCAGGAAGTTGTAGCAGCCATACAGGCCTGAAATAATAAAGTAGAGACTAGGGTGGGCAGTGTGAGGTTATAAAGTAACAGACCCATCTAAAGATATTTCATAGAAGGAATCACCAATTTATAGTCTGTCAGGCATGAAGAGGAATACAACAGAGTGACAAGTCACTGAGAATGTCAAAGTGTTTGTCTCCCTTGTGAAACTGGGAGGTTACCCAGTGGGGGTAAATGGAATGGGGAGCGACTCCCTTAAAGGAGGGAGATGCATTTGTTTCCTGGAATGGAGATTCCCTTTTAGAGAAAAAATTACTTCTGCAGTAGAGGCAATAGTCTCCACTTAGAAACTCCCTAGATTGTGTTCCCTAGTAAGTTTAGGCATGGGGAAGTATTATCTTGGTTCTCCTTTTCCTGTTGCAGGTCTTGAGAAAAGCTGGAGAGGACAATATGTATCAATATGTATCAATATGTGGCAGTGGTCTCAGTCTCAATCAGAACCTGAAAGTTAGAGCTTGAGCAGTGACCATCACAATAAACAACAGCTGCAACAACATTTAAAAATCACTTTACAATTCCTGGGCGGCGCCTGTGGTTCAAGGAGTAGGTCGCTGGTCCCATATGCCAGAGGTGGCGGGTTCAAACCCAGCCCCAGCCAAAAACCAAAAAAAAAAAAAAAGTCACTTTACAATTCCTGCATACAGCATACAACATTCATGAGTAAAAAGTCTTATCTTACCACTAAAAAAAAAAAAATCACTTGACAAATAGATACAGTGCCTTAGCTAACACAATCCTGTGGTCTTTGCATCATTACTTCTTTCTTTTGTATGGACACTGAAGCTCAATTTGAAAGCAGAATTAGTACTCAAACTCAGGTATTCAGCCTCAGCGTTCATTTCTTGTTGCTCTGTTCCCTGTCTCTTAGCGATGAGTTTTCTAAGGAGTAACAGAGCAAAAGCTGCCACCTGGAACTGGGAGCAGTGAAGAAGTGGACAGAAGAAGAGAATGAGCCAGGGGAGACATCATGTCACTTACAGTCACTGCCCTGTCCCCTGGCCCTGTTGGTCCCTGACATTCCCCTAAACCAGAAAATGTTGGATGTTCCATTGAATTTAAGGGAAAAAGAAAAAAAAAAAATCCTAACCTGTCCACAAATAGCTGTGAGGTATTTTGGAAGTAAGGTCCTTTAGTCTGATTATGGGAAAGTTAGTAGTAGCTTAGTGGTTTATTAAATTCTGGCTTCATTCCTTTGAAAGCAATACAGTAAAAGCATATTGATGTAGGCTAGTGAGGGAAGGGCTTGCTCGAGTTAGTTAAATGAAAAAATTTTTTGTGTGAAGGATTAGGTTTTATTTACTTTTGGAATCCCATCGTACCTCCACTAGTGTATTTGCCAGCTGGTGGAGATCCTAAGAGGAGCTGGTGTAATGAAGAGAAAATCAGGAATGTCTTAAGCCACTTCAGTTTTCCAACTTGTGGGATTAAATTATTTAACTAGCTCATTCTGATAGCATAAACACAAAATGCAGTTATCGTCTCTGAGAAGTTCTCAATCAACTGGGTGAGTTTTAAAGTGGTTCTCCTGTATGGCTAGATTGATGAGAATCCTGGCAGGCATCCTTGCACCTCAGTGCTTGGGGCATAGTGGGTAGTTGCTGGTTGAATCAATGAGTGAGTGAGTGAAAGTTGATGGAATTTTTTTCCCTGAGGCATGTTGAAAAATAGTCTTTCCACAGCCTCACACTGTAGTTTTGCTGGGTTGTTTTGGGACAAGTCTTACTGCCCACATTTTATAGTAGGGAGGGAGAAAATGGGAGCTACCATGGGAAGTTTCTGCTCTGTGAGCTGGTGATTCCACAGAGAAGAGGCGTTTGCAAAGCTGGTATCACTTGGGTTCCAGTAACATGATTTCTCCTCCTAAAGGATCAGGCTGCTGAGTGTCTCTGAAGCAATTGAGGAGGCCCATAGTGGTAGATTTCCTACTGGCAAACTGGATCTCACTACGTAAGTCCTCTGTAGGAGGCTCTCTACCTCCCCACTCACTGCTTGGATTCCAAATCAGGAGGCTCTCTAGCACATTTCTGGCTTTTGCCTGGTGCTGCCTTCTGGCCATATGCCATTGGTGATTTTTAGCTTTGCTGGAAATTACACCCTCTGTGAAGGCAATGCAAACTGGGAGGTACTGGTTCTGGCTCCAGAGGTACTGGGGCCTGTCACCTGGCCCTGCCCCTGCCTCGTGTTTCCTATCTTGTATTCCTGGCCACCTTTTTACCTTTAGCACACTTCCACCAAGCCTATAATTCTGCCTGGGTAAGGACTACAGAATAGCTTTTTTAGGGGGATTGTGGGGGCAGGAATGTCAGTGTTTTGGAACTCCTAATAGCAGCCTCCACATCCTGTTTTGGGAGAATTATTGGTCTCATATAGATGATCTAACAGTTATATTGGGGGGAGTCTGGGAGGAATGGAGTATATTCATATAACGGAAGGGTTTACCACCACATTTCTTTAAGCATTGAACCTGTTTTTCAAAATAAAATCTTATTTTCAGATGGTAATGGTAAGTAATGTGCATTTATTTATAGAATATTAGCATCAGAAAAAAAGTTTGAGATCTAGGCAAACTTCTTTGTTTTAGAAATGAACAAACTTACGGAGATCTAGTTAAGAGGCAAAACCATGCCTATGATGAGGAGCTGACACTTAGGTTCCATGAAAGAAATTAAGACTCAGCTCCTGTAGCTCAGTGGTTAGGGCACCAGCCACATACACTGAGGCAGGCGGGTTCAAACCCGGCCCAGGCCTGCTAAACAACAGTGACAACTGCAACAAAAAAATAGCCCAGTGTTGTGGCAGGCGCCTGTAGTCCCAGCTACTTGGGAGGCTGAGGCAAGAGAATTGCTTAAGCCCAAGAGTTAGAGGTTACTGTGAGCTGTGACACAACGGCACTGTACTCAGGGTGACATAATGAGACTCTGTCTCAAAAAAAGAAAGAAATTTAAGCAATAAGGCAGCAGACACTGCATAAGTGGATGTCTCAGTGTCTCCTGGAGGAGCATTTCCTGAGGGATTTTTTGGATAAGGTAAGAGAAAAATGAGTTTCTTCCCTAGAATGCCCTGCTCACACCTTCAGACTAGGTAATTTCTGCCTCGCCAGTATACCCTGGTCCTTGTAGACTGAACCCAAAGTGACATAGTATCATGAGTTTCACTAACTTAAAACTTTTCAAGGCACATTTAAATGAGTGAAAGTCTAAATTACAGGGTGTGAATGAATGAATGTAATTTTATTAGCTTCAATATGTAAGGAAAACTAATATTAGCAAAATGTCAGCAGAAGTTTTTAAGGGCACCTGATTTAATGAATCTGTTAGACTGATTTATAATTAAAATCACATGTGTCCTTTCTGTAATGAGTACTTATAAAGTTCATTCATTCATGTACGAATATTTATTAACAGTAGAGAGTTCTGTGGTAATTTGAACTGAACCTGCTTTTGAGGAACTTATGTTTAGTCTATAAATCATTTTACTTATAGATGAAGTGTTGGAGTATGAAAGATACAGACTAATGCTGTGGAAATTCATAGGGAGGAGAGATCGTTTCCAGCTTTTGGGGTTCTAGGGTATCAGATAAGTTTTGTGAAAACAGATTTGTTTGTTTTAAAGAACACTTTAAATAATCTTGCTCTTTATACTCTGGTGAGAGTTAGTGTTAATACAAAGGAAAACATGGTGTCATATATATATATTTTTTTTGTTTTTGAGACAGTCTCACTCTCACTGTGTCACCTTCAGTAGAGTACTGTGGTGTCTTAGCTCACAGCAACCTCTAACTCTTGGGCTTTAGAGATTCTCTTGCCTCAGCCTCCCAAGTGGCTGGAACTACAGGCATCCATCATAACACTTGGCTATTTTTAGAGACGGGGTCTTGCTCTGGCTCAGGCTGGTCTTGAACTTGTGAGCTCAGGCAATCCACCCTTTTCGGCCTCCCAGAGTGCTGGGATTACAGGCGTGAGCTACCGCGCCCAGCCTCAACTTATTTTTTTCTTCATATTATTAAATATCATTATAATTTATATCAAAACTCTGAATTAATAGCAATGCACTGTATTTCCTTTCACTATGCTTCTGCTATAATCCCTGAGTAATTTTTCAGAGAGCAAAACCTTTGATAAGAGCAGTTCACTCTCTTCCTGGACAATACCTCTATAGTTGAGTGATTGGGAAACAAGGGTGTCTACCCACTCAGGGAAGCTACTCTTTCCAGGAGTTTGTCTGTGAAGTGAGGAGAGTTTGTGAAAAGAGGACATGGGATGCAGGAGAGGATTACTGATTCACTTTTTTTTTTTTTTAGAGGGCAGTGGCATAGCTTGCAGCAGCCTCAAAATCTTGGGTTCAAGTGATTCTCTTGCCTCAGCCTCCTGAGTAGCTGGGTCCTACAGGTGCCCGCCACAACGCCTGGCTCTTTTAGAGACCAGGTCAGGTTGGTCTCCATCCCATGACCTCAGGCAATCCATCTCCTTCAGCCTCCCAGAGTGTTAGGATTACAGGCATGAGCCACTGCACCTGGCCATTTTTTTTTTAAACAGGGTCTTGCTCTGTTACCTGGGGTTGAGTGCAGTGGCATTATCATAGCTCACTACAACTTTGAACTCCTGGTCTCCAGAGATCCTCCTGCCTAAGCCTCCTGAGCAACTGGACTAGAAGAAGTATACACCGCCATGCCTGAGTAATCTTTCTATTTTTAGTAGAGACAAGGTCTTCCTTGTGCTCAGGCTGGTCTCAAACTCCTGGCCTCAAGTGATGCTCTGACCTTTGCCTCCCCAAATGCCAGGATGAAGGCATGAGTCACTGTGCCTAGTCTTGATTTACTTTTTGAGACCTAAGCATGCTTGACCCTCTGCTGTGGGGAAAGAGCTAGTCGAGGAGGAGAAGTTAAAGATAGAAAAAAGAAGGGCGGCGCCTGTGGCTCAAGGAGTAGGGCGCCGGTCCCATATGCCAGAGGTGGTGGGTTCAAACCCAGCCCCGGGCAAAAACCACAAAAATAAAAAGATAGAAAAAAGAAATAAAAATTCTTGAGCAAGGACCCTGAGGAGAAAGGGATACTGTATTTCTGAGTACTGGTGGAGAGATTAAACTTGACTTAAACAAAGTACAAGGCTACCACAGAGATTCATGTTATTAATCATTAATGTTATTAACCACCACTGTTTATTACTTTCCAACCTTTTGCTAACAGTCTGCTGGGAACATTTTAATTTTAATTAATTGGTTTCTTTTTTAGAGATGAGATCTTACTATGTTTCCCAGGCTGGCTTAGAACTCCTGGGCTCAAGCAATCTTCCTGCCTCAGCCTCCCAAGTTGCTGGGATTGCAGGTGTGAGCCACCATGCTTGGTTCTGCTGATCTCTTTTAAATCTCAATCGATAGAAACAAGGGATGTAATGGGGCAGAGAGATTTGGTAAGAAGTGGGGAGACAAAAAGAATTTCCTTTTATTGGGACTTCCTTTTTCTGGGCAGAAGTTGAGGTCATCCACTGGGAACATGTGGGATAGTGGGAAGAGTGGTATGGTTTTTAAAAATTCCTGTACCGATGGCACTGATCTGAGGATATGTAGGAGGGTAGCTGAGAAGTGCTGAAGACCCACTTAATGTTGGAGATGATGAATTTATAGAGGAAGCAACCTTCTTGACTTAATGGTTGCTTTAGTAACACAAAGCAACTTGGTGGTTAAGGCAGAGGAGCTTTGTTTTGTGGGGCAAATTGAAGACATAAAATATGGGAGACTAGGGTATTGATAGAAGAGTGATTGTCCTCTGGCTAGAGACAGAAGTGAATCCAGGAGAGGACTGATAGGTGGCAGAATGATGGGGAGAGAGATTGTTAAGGGGCTGTATATCTTAGTGATGTTGAAGAACAGAAGCTATAGAAGTCAAGGAGTGGTCATGACTAGGCAAAGGGTCTGACTTAATGTGAAAAGGCCAACTGTGACCTAGAGACTGAGGTCCTTGATGACCAGAAAGTCAGATGACAGCATTGAGGAGGAGGAGTGTAGTTGTTTGGCATGGGTCTCAGCAAAGAAATGATTTTTCAGTAAGGTTGTAGGAATAATGGCTTTGAAGTAGCATTGAGGCAGAACATCTATTTCTCCTCCTATTACTGCTGGGTACTGGATAGTGATTTTATGGCAGGACTTTCATTGTCCAGAAAGCAAGTTGCTAAAGACATACCATATTTCAGGTAGAGGGACCACGACCAGGCCCATCCTTCAAGCTTGCTCTGCACTGCGTGCTTAAATGATGTGGGGTCTGTGTGGGGGGGTAGAGGGAGGAAGGGTGGATTACCTCTACCAAGTCCTGGACCTTTCTTTGTAGGCACAGGAGCCAAGTACTCTGGAAGGAATGGCTTTCCTGCAGGCAAAATCTCATTTGGCCACAAGGATTTTTTTTTTTTTTTATGTTTTTATTTTTTAATTTTTTTTTCTCATTATGTCACCCTCGTAGGGTGCCATGGTGTGACAGCTCACAGCAACCTTAAACTCTTGGGCTGAAGAGATTCTCTTGCCTCAGCCTCCCAAGAAGTTGGGTCTACAGGTGCCTGCCACAACGCTCAGCTATTTTGTTGTTGTTGTCATTGTTGTTTAGCAGGCCCGGGCTGCGTTCAAACCCGCCAGCCCCGGTGTATGTGGCTGGCACTTTAACCACTGAGCTTCAGGCGCCGAGCCACAAGGATTTTTTTAATCCATTCAGGATCAATTGGGCCAGTTCTAATCATCTGTGAGAGGCTGAATGGAAACCTTCAAAGGTTTCTTGCTTAAAATTCTAGGAGTCAGGGCAGCGCCTGTGGCTAAGTGAGTAGGGCGCCGGCCCCATATGCCGAGGGTGGTGGGTTCAAACCCAGCCCCGGCCAAACTGCAACAAAAAAATAGCCGGGCGTTGTGGCGGGCGCCTGTAGTCCCGGCTGCTTGGGAGGCTGAGGCAAGAGAATCGCGTAAGCCCAAGAGTTAGAGGTTGCTGTGAGCCGTGTGACGCCACGGCACTCTACCGGAGGGCGGTACAGTGAGACTCTATGTCTCTACAAAAAAAAAAAAAAATTCTAGGAGTCAATGGACTTTTGAGCCTTTCTATTACTGTGGGGTCTGAAATTTATTTTTCCTGAGCTATGTTCTGTCATTCCCTTCACGGTGAATAAGTAAATAATACCCTTAAGTCATGAGTAGTTCGAAAGAGTCTGGAAATATGCAAATCATTGGTCATTAAAGATGGTTTTGAATTTTTCGGTAGTTCAGAATTCCTTCAACATCATTAGTCTGTTATCCCAAACATTTAAAAAAGAAACCTCCAAATAGCTCAAATAAATAAAAACCTTCACAATTCTTTTTTGCCCCTTCTTAACTTGATCCGTTTTCACTACCACCCTGGCTATACAACCAGATGTGAGCAGTACAGAAAATAATTGCTTAACCAGGCCTTTCCTGGCAGGAACTTGAGCAGAAGAAACTGTGGCTCACAGCTTGGGGTATACTGCTCCCATCTCAGTACCTCCTAAATAGTTTGTAGGAAAAAATATAGGTTTTGCCACTAAAAATGAGAAACTTCTACCTGGCAAAAGACATTATAAATAGAAGACAGCCAATAGGCTGGGATAAAAAATTTTGCAATATATATAGTAAACAGTAGATTACTGTCTGTACCCTGTACAGGGTTCCTACAAATCAATAAAAAAAGCAACAACCCCAAGAGAAAATGGGCAAAGAATACAAATAGGCAATTCTCAGCAGACCAAACATGAATTTCATCTAAAGAAATGCTTACCCTTGAGCACCAAGGTCTCCAAACAAGGATTTCATTGCAGTGGTAGATACCCATGAGGACAGGTACTGTGAAATACTATGCAGCTGATAAAACACTGCAGTGGGTTTCTGGGTCAGTAAAAAAAGCAAATGCACAACAATGTGAATGGAATGTTCCCATTTTTTAAATTATTTAGAATGCACATATCCTATTTTATTAGTGGGTGCTTTTAGGTTAAATATTTAAAGCTGTATTTTTCTGATTATGAATGAACTACTAACTTTTGCCTTCCTCTTACATAAGGTAAAAGATTTATTCCACATCCTCATCTTCCTCCTGTCTTTATGGATTTCATCTGGTATTATATGTTTTAGGCTCTGGGAAGAATTTAGGGACACCCTTCCTTTCCCAGGAACTGAAAAGCTTCCTAAGGGAGGCTACTGGGGTATGGTGCCTGCACTTGTGCTTTTTGATGTAATGAATAAAGGAATTCAAAGCTCCGTATTCTTTTACCCTGGGATTTGCTCATTTTTGGTATTCACAGCCTTGCAGAGCCTCTTTGTCCCTGCCTCTAATGCGGAGCTATGGCCTTGCTTGGGAGACCTTGCTTGTTCCGTCTCTTAGAAGGGGAAGGGAAACCTGAGTGGTCCTGGAAGAAAAGCTTAGAGGTGGCCCGGGTCACAGGAGGAAACCTACTCCTTGTGTGTTTCTTGCCTCTCTTTTGGAGAGGCCTCTCAGCTGGTTTTAATCTTGGTCTCAGGCTCCCACCAACCAAGATGAAAGGAGTACTTGAACCTTGCTCTAGTTTTGCCTGGTTCAGTGGAGTTTGAGGCTCTAGCTTGCAAAAGCAGGATTCTCTCGTAAGGTGGCACAGGGACATCAACACCCCTTGTCTTTTTAAAGACAGGCAATGCCTGTGGGGCAGAAGCATTGCTTTCCTCCTCAGTGTTAGTAGACTCCCAGTGGATGTATGAGAATTATTTCAGGCTTGTTACATAGGCCTTTCTCTGGGCTGAAGAGTTTACAGAGTGGTGTAATAGAAATTTATGTAAAACCAAAACTGACAGTTGTAGTTCTTCGAAAGAGGGGTGGCATAATTCATATTCATAGGAGTAAAAATTCATTCCACTCCCTTCACCACTACAGAGTGGTGGTGGTGAGAAAGTAAAAGTTCAGAACTTCTAAATATTCCTTAGTGCTGTCAAAGGTAGAACCTGGAATGGATGGTTCATAGTGGGGCTGACTCCAGCTATGGATCACTGGAAGTCAGAGAATGGGTGATGGGGAGCTTAGTTGTTGTGACTAATAAAAGGGGAATTTAGTTTCCAGAGGGAAGGCGAGACGCCCTTTCTCCACCAACATAGAACACAATGTTGAGAAGCATTTGGAGAAGGTGAAGGGAACATACAACGTGGTAACTGAAAAACCTGCTGTCTCTTCCTACTTCAGAGAGTCTGATAGATGCACAGTGTTTCGAGTGAGTTTGTGTATGTGTGCTTTCTCTTTTTAGTGAAGCACAGAAAGAGGGAACTGAGTCTTACATCTGGGACAGCTTAGAGCAGAGGGAAGAGACAGTCTCAGGAGGTGAGATATGAGTGAGATCAAAAGTCCCGCAGAGCTAGAGTCAGAGCTAGAGGGACTATTAAGAGCATTAGCTGCTGGGAAGGCCATTGAATTTCTGACAGAACTTGGGATAAGAGATCCAGGCAGCTTTTAAAACATGCTCAAAGATAGGGTGGTTGGAGCTGATGTCTGATTGCTGTAGTGCTATATAACTCATATAGTGTTTAACAGTGCCCCGCATCCCCCTTCTGCTCTGAGGATGCTCCAGGAATAACACTGTGAGCAGTTTGCCAGTGGAAGCCATTTTCAGTTCAAGCTCCAAAAGGAAAGGAAAACTACCCAACAAGGGACTTTGTCTTACTCTTATGAATTATGTAAAACGTGAGGATGCTGGTTAAAGAGTCAGAGAGCTGCAGGCTCTCCAGCCACACCATTGCTAAGCAGGGTACATCATTTAGGAGTGAAGGGATAGGATAAGTCTTACACGAAATGTTGAGACTTGAAAACTGCTCTGAGGAAGGACCTAGGCAAATGTTAAGACTCCAGTGAGAATCCTAAAACAAGAAGCTAAAGTCTCTGAGCTGCTGGGGTAGGACCACCACGAATCAGGCCAGTGCCACCCTGAACAGACTCTCTTGTACACATTCCTTAGGGAGAAGGGTATGGTTAATGAAAGAGCCTATTATATAGTCTTAACATCTAGTGAAATTCCAAACTTTGAGGACAGGAAATTTTACCAGACAAGAGGGTTCAGCCACCTGTCACTTTCAGCCAATGTAGAGACCAGGAATCAGGTCCAACAAGTTTTATCGTCAGAGGGCCGGCAATTCTGGAGAACAGAGAGAATCTCTCAAATCTGTTCTGCCTACGTTACAATTCTAATAAATTTTTTTCCTTTTTTTTTTTCTAATTAAATCATAGCTATGTACATTAATGCAATCATGGGGTACAATGTGCTGGTTTTATATACAATTTGAAATATTTTCATCTAACTGATTAACATAGCCTTCCTGGCATTTTCTTAGTTATTGTGTTAAGACATTTATATTCTACATTTAGTAAATTTCACACGTACCCTTGTAAGATGCACTGTAGGTGTGGTCCCACC
The DNA here is from genome assembly GCF_027406575.1 of Nycticebus coucang. Taxonomy (NCBI): domain Eukaryota; kingdom Metazoa; phylum Chordata; class Mammalia; order Primates; family Lorisidae; genus Nycticebus; species Nycticebus coucang. Next base: position 68,703,677 of record NC_069783.1, on the reverse strand, counting down.
AATTACCCTCCCTCCACCTATCTTCCCCTCTCCCATCACCTCCCTTTCCCCTTTCCCCATATTCTTGGGCTTTCATATGAAAGCTATAACTTGGTTTCATAGTGGGGCTGAGTATATTGGATACTTTTTCTTCCATTCTTGAGATATTTTGCTAAGAAGAATATGTTCCAGCTCCATCCATGTAAACATGAAAGAGGTAAAATCTCCATCTTTTTAAAAGCTGCATAATATTCCATGATGTATATATACCACAATTTATTAATCCATTCGTGGGTTGATGGGCACTGGGGCTTCTTCCATGACTTAGCAATTATGAATTGGGCTGCAATAAACATTCTGGTACAAATATCTTTGTTACAATATGATTTTTGGTCTTCTGGATATATATACCTAGTAAAAGGAATTGTAGGATCGAATGGCAGGTCCATTGTTAGATTTCTAAGTGTTCTCCAAACATCTTTCCAAAAGGAACATATTAGTTTGCATTCCCACCAGCAGTGTAGAAGTGTTCCCTTTTCTCCACATCCATGCCAACATGTCTGGTTTTGGGATTTTGTGATATAGGCTAATCTTATTGGAGTTAGATGATATCTCAAAGTAGTTTTGATTTGCATTTCTCTGATGATTAAAGATGATGAGCATTTTTTCTTTTTTTTTTTTTTTTTTGTAGAGACAGAGTCTCACTGTACCGCCCTCGGGTAGAGTGCTGTGGCGTCACACGGCTCACAGCAACCTCTAACTCTTGGGCTTACGCGATTCTCTTGCCTCAGCCTCCCGAGCAGCTGGGACTACAGGCGCCCGCCACAACGCCCGGCTATTTTTTGGTTGCAGTTTGGCCGGGGCTGGGTTTGAACCCGCCACCCTCGGCATATGGGGCTGGCGCCCTACTCACTGAGCCACAGGCGCCGCCCGATGAGCATTTTTTCATATGTCTGTAGACCGTTGCCTGTCTTCTTTAGAGAAGTTTCTCTTCAAGTCCCTTGCCCACCCTGCGATGGGATCACTTGCTCTTTTCTTGCTAATATGTTTGAGTTCTCTGTGGATTCTGGTTATTAAACCTGTGTTGGAGACATAACCTGCAAATATCTTCTCCCATTCTGAGGGCTGTCTGCTTACTTTACTTACTTTGTTCTTGTCTGTGCAGACGCTTTTTAGTTTGATCAGGTCCCAGTAATGTATTTTTGGTGTTGCTTCAATTGCCCGGAGGGTCCTCCTCATAAAATATTCGCCCAGGCCAATTTCTTCAAGTGCTTTCCCTGCACTTTCTTCTAGTATTTTTATAGTTTCATGTCTTAAGTTTTAATCTTTAATCCAGTGAGAGTCTATCTTAGTTAATGGTGAAAGGTGTGGGTCCAGTTTAGTCCTCTACAGGTCGCCAGCCAGTTCACCCAGCACCATTTGTTAAATAGGGAATCTTTTCCTCACTGAATGTTTTTAATTGGCTTGTCAAAGACCAAATAACGGTAAGTGGCTGGGTTTATCTCTTGGTTCTCTATTCTGTTCCATATATCTACCTCTCTGTTTTTGTGCCAGTACCATGCTGTTTTGATCACTCTTGATTTATAGTATAGTCTGAGGTCTGGTAGCATGATTCCTCCTGCTTTGTTTTTATTTCTGAGTAATGTCTTGGCTATTCGAGCAGAGTCTCACTTTGTCACCCTCGGTAGAGTGCTGTGGCGTCACAGCTCACAGCAACCTCCAACTCCTGGGCTTCGGTGATTCTCTTGCCTCAGACTCCCAAGTAGTTGGGACTACAGGCGCCTGCCACAGTGTCCGGCTATTTTTTGTTGCAGTTTGGCTAGGGCGGGGTTTGAACCCACCACCCTTGGTATATGGGGCTGGCGCTCTAACCACAGAGCCACAGGCACCACACAACTATGCGAGGTTTTTTCTGATTCCATGTAAAATGAAGATCTTTTATTTTTTTCGAGATCTTTAAAGTATGACAGCGGAGCTTTAATAGGGATTGTATTAAAATTGTATATTGCTTTGGGTATGGACATTTTAACGATGTTGATTCTTCCCAGCCATGAGCGTGGTATGTTTTTCCATTCATTAACATCTTCAGCTATTAATTCTAATAAATTGTATAATGAAATACAGGGGATCAAACCTAGAAAATTTTAACTTTATCTGACAGAAAACAACATTAAAGTAGTCTTCACTCTAATAGTTAATGTTACATGTTTAAACAACATAAAAGTAACCTTCACTCTAACAATAGAGTAATAAAAGTAACCTTTACCCTAACAAAATATCTAAGAGAATCATCAAGAAAAACAACATTAAAGTAACTTTTGCTCTAACAATATAGCACATAGACATATGGTCTGTGTGTGACTACCTCCCTCAAAGTCTTTTTGAGATAAACATCCTCATAATCATGGTGAAACCTTAACTAGATAATTATGGACGGTATGTGGGGAAGGATAAGCAGACTAGGTCAGCTGTACTGCTTCAGCTTAGCTTCTCAGACTCCATCTTATAGGCTACTTTTCTGGATTCATAGAGATCCATAGGCTTTGCCCAGCATGGATTCTCCTATCTTAGGTAAGAGCACTTTGATTTTTTGGGGGGGAACTACCTCCTCCATTCCCCCTCTCTCTATTTATTTATTTATTTATTTTTTGAGATAGTCTCTCTTTGTTGCCCTCAATAGAGTGCTGTGATGTCAACAGCTCACAGCAACCTCAAACTCTTGTGCTCAAGAGATTCTCTTGCCTCAGTTTCCCAAGTAACTGGGACTACAGATACCCACCACAATGCCTGGCTATTTTTAGAGGCGGGGGTCTCGCTCTGGCTTTGGCTGGTCTCGAACTTCTGAGTTCAGGAGATCCTCCACTCCCCCACCCCCCACCACCACCCCCCTGTGGCCTCCCAAAGTGCTGGGATTACAGGTGTCAGCCACCTTGCCTGGCCTCTTTCCCCATTCTCAAACTAGGTTCTGGTGGGGTAAGTCCATCCCTTAGAGGATACATGACTGCCAATCAGAGAACAGCAGTTGGCACAGGTATGGATAGTTCCATAACCAGGCTAACCACAGCTCTTTGGATGTTATTAAGAAAGCAAACTCTTTCTTTTGCAGCTGGATTGCCAAGCCGGTAGAGCATAAGCTTCATGCTGCTGGGGCCATCTTGCCACTTCAAGTGGACGCAGCCTGAGAACAAGGCCAACAGAGATGGAAGCTGAGCTGTGAGATGGAGAGAGATGGAGACCAGATGACATCTTTTGAGCACCTGGATCTAATCATGCCTTTAGCTAATCCAGCCCCTGTTCATTTCTTTTGCATGGGTTCAGACCTTCTCTTTTGAAAGTTTGATTTGGAATTCTGTCACTTGCGGCCAGAATAGTCTTAATAATCAGTGCTATAAATTGTATATAGTTCTCATTACAAAGTATGTTATGGCTCAGTCTTTTCTTAATGGATCTTTTTGTCTAAAGATGCTGGATTATGGCAGCATCTGTGGCTCAGTGAGTAGGGCGCCAGACCCATATGCCAAGGGTGGCGGGTTCAAACCCAGCCCCGGCCAAACTGCAACAAAAAAATAGCCGGGCATTGTGGCGGGTGCCTATAGTCCCAGCTGCTCGGGAGGCTGAGGCAAGAGAATTGCGTAAGCCCAAGAGTTAGAGGTTGCTGTGAGCCGTGTGACGCCACGACACTCTACCAAGGGCAGTACAGTGAGACTCTGTCTCTACACACACAAAAAAAAGATGCTGGATTATAAATTTGTTTAAAAAAACAAATAAGACCATACATGGGGCAGCGCCTGTGGCTCAGTGAGTAGGGTGCTGGCCCCATATACCGAGGGTGGCGGGTTTAAACCCAGCCCAGGCCAAACTACAATAAAAAATAGCCGGGTGTTGTGGCGGGTGCCCGTAGGCTCAGCTACTTGGGAGGCTGAGACAAGAGAATCATCTTAAGCCCAAGGGCTGGAGGTTGCTGTGAGCTGTGATGCTATGGCACTCTACCGAGGGCAACAAAGTGAAACTCTGTATCTAAAAAAAAACCATACATGTAAAGAAGCTGTCATTATTCTCCATGTAGAGAAAACCCAGTAAATATTAACTACCAGAAGCAGGCGTGGAAGAAGGGGTATTGAATTAAAAGGAACTCCTGAAGTCCTAGGGTAATCTAGGAATCCTCAAACCTAATCTAGTCTCTTCTAAATGCCTCTTAGTTCCCTGTGCTTTCCCCTTATAACCCTTCATTATGGTTGTGGTGGTAATGTTTATGTGATATTTTGATTAAAGTCTATCTCACTGACCTGGCAGGGCTTCTAGGGCAATGATTTTGCTCACTGTTACATCTCTAGCACCTAGTCCAGTGTGGCATTCAGCATAGGTATAGGGAATTGAATTGTCATTTACAGTTATTCTAGTTGGACTGACCCTCCTTGATTATTGGGGTTAGGATTGTGACAGAGTTGGCAAAATTAGGGAAAGTGGCCCCTATTCCCTGTACATCTCCTGTACTGCCTACGCTGCCAACACACGTAGAGAATTCTGTCTCGGTGAGATAGTTAATTTCTGTTTGGTGATGAACCAAACCACTAGTTCTTATGTTTTTACTGGATATTTTATTGAAGAATTAAGTAGTGTGATTCTGACCTATTATCTTTAAAAACCTTGCAGACCAGTAGGTTGGGTCTTAGTGATTAACAAGCAGCCTACCTTGTTCCTGTATCTTTATAAAATCACTTACTTAACTGGTAGTCCATCCTCCCTCAGGCTTTTACAGACATTTGTTGAAGGGCTGTAGGAAGGCCTGGAATCTGACAAAGACTTCACTCCCTAGCACAAAACAAAAGCGGCACTGGGTGGCCCCAAAGGTAACTGTAAACTCACTCCTTCATCAGTCTTGGCTGGAGCACCTTCCCTGTCCCAGCCCTGCTCTGCACTCCCAGTGCACAGCTCTCCACTCCCAGTGCACAGCTCTCCCTGGCTCCACCTCCCAGCTGAGGCTGCAGTTCATCCCTTCCCCCAGCCTGCTTTCCCGGAGGTGGGGGAGTGTTTCCCAGGGCCCATGTGACTTCCAGTGGCTAGTGACGATTACCAACGGTTTACCAGTCAGTAAAACTGCCAAAGGCTTTTGTGCTGTAATAATCCTTTTCCTGTCTAAAACTCCAGGGATTTTTTTACTGTTGCCAATAGTTTTTCAAGTCAGCAATTAACGATGTGGATTATGTAATGGCTGGGTATTAAAAATAGAAAAGACCAGAGTTTGCATCTATTTTAACTAAATCAAAACGGGGTGGGGGGGAGGGAGGAGAGGGAGAGACTAGAGGAGGGAGGAAAAGAAATCATGTGACAAGAAGCAGTGAGATTGTTTTCTATGAACGGATAATACAGTTCATAATATACCATGCCCTTCTGCCTTTCATGGCCCAAGGGCCTGCACTGCCTTCTCAGCCTCCTCCAGGGAGGAGCCCCTGCTAAGATTCTGAGGACACATGATGTCTTATGGATACTCCATAGCCCAGCCTTGGTGTGTTTTCCTGCTTCTGACAAGCAAGATGGCTCAGGGAGAGGGAATCAAAATTGATGTTCTCTCCCAAGTCTAGGACTCCTGTGTCTTTGCACTGGGCCTCTTTTTTTGTTGTTGCAGAGTGGAATCTTTAGCATCCTAAATCTCTCATCAGCTCCGTAGTCAAAGCCACCCAAAATAAATATCCAATGTAATTAAAGCTTAAACACAGCTTGGCCTGGGCGGTACAGTGAGACTCTGTCTCTACTAAAAAAAAAAAGAAAAAAAGCTTAAATACAGCTTTAAGGTAGACACTCCTAACTTCTCACTTCCCCATCCCCAGTTCTCTTTCTACAGGATTGCCACCCTTCACCCCGACAGAAATTTCAAGGTTACCACTGGTTGGTTCTTGTGTGACAACTGCCTCAACTCCCTATCTGCTACCCTGAATTAAGGGATATTTGTATTTTTCTTTTTTTTTTTTTTTTTGTGATTTTTTTTTTGGCCGGGGCTGGGTTTGAACCTGCCACCTTCGGCATATGGGGCCGGCGCCCTACTCCTTGAGCCACAGGCGCCGCCCATGGATATTTGTATGGATATTTTTCTACAGACTTAGTAACATTAAGGATTCTCTAATGGTGGAATTTTAGGTGCCAGCTGGTCTTGCAGGGGATATTTATGGAAGGAGAACTTCTAAGGGCCAGATAGAGCATATCAAAACACACCAGTTCTCTTAGTCCATTTTTTTGCTGCTATAACAACACCTGAGACTGGGTAATAATAAATGACGTAGATTACTTGGCTCCTGGCTCTGGAGGTTGAGAAGTCCAAGGTCAAGGGGGCTATCATCTAGTGAGACCTTCATCCTGTGTCATCCCATAGTGGGAATGTTAAAGGGCAAGAGGGTATACACACGCTAGAGAGGAAGGGGGCCAAACTCATCCTTCTATCAGGAACCCTCTCAGGGTATATGGCTTTAATCCATTCGTGACAGCAGAGTCCTCATGACCTAATCACCTTGTAAAAGACCCACCTCTTCACATGTGCATTAGGGATTAAGTTTCCAACACATAAACTTTAGTGGACACATGCAAACCCTAATTGCCAGGCTCCTTGCTAAATCACCTCCAGAGGCACCTACAGAGGGTTCAGTGAATCACTTGATGGAGCCTGCATACAGCCTGTGAAGAAAGTACTTTGCTTCCCTGGTGTCTCAGGTGACAGGGAGTGTGATTGCTTTGAAGAAGCAGCTCACTACTTCCCAAAGACTGAATCCAAATAGGTTTGATGGGGTTAGGGGGAAAGAGACCTGAAAAATCTAGGCGGTCAATAGAATGATTTTCAGGTAATATTCAAATGTTCTGATTTCCACACCTGCCCCCTCACACTCCATTCTCAGAGCTTTCATCCCTACTGGAATGGAAGAAAGCCAACAGCTCAGAATAATACTGGTCCTAGCTCCGCCCAGCCTCACTCAGCACTGGCCAACCTAGTGGAATTGCAGTAAAAGGAACAGAGTTGCAGGCATCATTTCACCAGATAAGATGGGGTTGTGGGGGGGTGGGGTGGGGTGGGGGGGGGCGGGGGCGGGTGTAGACCTTCCTTAGGGATCTTTAATCCTATTACCCTTGACTGTGAAGTACCTGTGATGTGGCATCTCTTTCTGATCTTTGTAGTTGTTTTTGTAATGTGTAATTGTACATATTTATGGAGTAAGGTGATATTTTGATATATATGTGCCAAGTAATGATCAAATGAGAGTAATCGCAATATCTATCACCTCAAACACTTAACATTTTTTTCATGTTGGTAACATTCTAAATTTTCTAGCTATTTTGAAACAGTATTGTCATTTTACTACTTACTGAACTAGAACTTACTCCTCACTGCATTTTTGTACCCATTAATCAAACTCTTCATTTCTTCCCAGTCCTTCCCAGCATTTTGTTCTCTACCTCCATGAGATAGGTCAACTTTTTTATCTTCTCCATATGAGTGAGAACATGTGACCTCTGGTTTTCTTTGGCTTATTTTACTTAACATAGCGTTTCCCAGTTACATTGATATTACTGCAGATGACAGAATTTCATTCTTTTTTAGATCTGAATAATAGTGCATTGTGTGTACCACATTTTCTTTATCCATTCATCTGCTGATGGACATTTAGGTTGATTTGTTATCTTGGATATTGTGACTAGCGCTGCAATAAACATGGAGTGCAGATGTCCATTCGACATACTGACTTCCTTTCTTTTGGATATCCACAGTGGGATTGCTGGGTCAGATGGTTTTTTTGGAGGACCCTCCATACTGTTTTCCACAGTGGCTACACTAATTTATATTCCCACCAACATTATACTAGCATTCCTCTTTCTCTGCATCCTTACCAACATTTATTAATTTTTGTCTTTTTTTATAATAACCATTTAACTGGGGTGAGATGTCTGATTGTGATATTTTTTTTTTAGAGACTCACTTTATCACCCTTGGTAGAGAGTGCCATGACATCACAGCTCACAGCAACCTCCAACTCCTGGGTTTAGGTGATTCTCTTGCCTCAGCCTCCCCAGTAGCTGGGACTACAGGCGCCTGCCACACGCCTGGCTATTTTTTTTGTTGCAGTTTGGCTGGGGCTGGGTTTGAACCCACCACCATCGGTATATGGGGCCGGCACCCTGCTCACTGAGCCACAGGTGCTGCCCCTAATTGTGATTTGATTTGCATTTCTTGATGATTAGTGAAGTTGAGCCTTTTCCCATATACCTATTGGTCATTCATATGTCTTTTTGTGAAATGTCTATCAGGTCCTTTGCCCTTTATTATTACTTTATTTACTTTTATTTTTATTTTTTTGAGTCAGAGTCTCACTTTATTGCCCAGGGTAGAGTGCTACGGTGTTATAGCTCATAGCAACCTCAAACTCTTGGGCTCAAGCAATCCTCTTGCCTCAGCCTCCCTGGTAGCTGGGACTACAAACCCCCCACCACAACACACAGATTTATTTTTTATTTTTTATTTTTATTAGAGACAGGTACTCACTCTTGCTCAGGCTGGTCTTGAACTACTGAGCTCAAGCAATCCGTCCACCTTGGCCTCTCAGAGTGCTAGGATTACAGGCATGAGGCACCATACCCGGCTCTTATTTGCCCTTTTAAAATTAAATTATTTGGGTTTTTGCTGTTGAGTCGCTCCAGTTCCTTATATATTTTGGTTATTAATCCCTTGTCAGAAGACTAGTTTGTAAATATTTTCTCCTATTCTGTAGGTTGTCTTTTGACAACCTGTTGATAATTTCCTTTGCTGTGCAGAAGCTTTTTAGCTTGATGTAATCACAATTATTTATTTTTGCTTTTGTTGTCTGTGCTTTTATTTGCTTATTTATTTATTTATAGATAAATAGAGTCTTATTTTGTTGCCCCAGGCTAGAATGCTGTGGCAAGCCTAGCTCACAGCAACCTCAGACTCTTGGGTTCAAGTGATTGTCCTGTCTCAGCCCCCCAAGTGGTTGGGACTATAAGTGCCACAACACCTAGCTAATTTTTTCTATTTTATTTTAGTAGAAATGGGGTCTCACTCTTGCTCAGCCTGGTCTCAAACTCTTATATTTTTTTTTTCTTTTTTTTTGAGACAGAGCCTCAAGCTGTCGCTCTGGGTAGTGTCGTGGCATCACAGCTCACAGCAACCTCCAACTCCTGGGCTCAAGCAATTCTACTGCCTCCGTCTCCCAAGTAGCTGGGACTACAGGTGCCCACCACAACGCCTGGCTATTTTTTGTTTTGTTTTAATTTTAATTTAATTTAATTAATTAATTTATTTTTTAATTTTTTTTAAATTTCAGTTTGCTTGTTCATTCTTCTTTGTTTGAAGTACTCCTTTTTTGTTCATTTTCTTCTTCCTCTGGCGGTGCTGGCTGTTTTTGATGTTGTTACTAGAGACTGGGTCTTACTCTGGCTCACTGCTGCTCATACTGGTCTTGAACCTCTGAGCTCAGACAATCCACCCGCCTCAGCCTCCCACAGTGCTGGGACTACAGGCGTGAGCCACCATGCCCGGCCCCGGCTATTTTTTGGTTACAGCTGTCAATGTTGTTTGGCAGGCCCAAGCTGGATTCGAACCTGCTAGCTCAGGTGTATGTGGTGGTGCCTTAGCCGCTTGAACCACAGGCACCGAGCCTCAAACTCTTAAATTTAAACAATCCTCCTACCCCAGCCTCCCAGAGTCTTAGGATTATATGTGTGAGCCACTGCGCCTGGGCTGAATTCATCATTTCTAGTAGTTTTTTGGTGGAGTTTTCCCAATATAGAAACATCATCTGCAAACAAAGATAATTTAACGTTTTTCTTTCCAATTTGGATGCCTGCCTGATTGCTCTGACTAGGACTCCCAGTACTTTAATAAAAGTGGTAAAAGTGAGCATCTTTGTCTTGTTCCAGATCCTAGAGGAAAACTGGGAAGTGCCCACGATGTGGCACCTCTTCCTTACCCTTGTAGGTTTTCAGTTCTCTGACCCTGGATTCCCATATTCATGCTTTCCCTAAAGGGTAATTTTTTTTTTTTTTTTTTTTTGGTAAGGACCATCAAACATTTGATATGGTCCAGATTTTAATTCCTATAACCGATTATATCCATTAATGCATTTAAACATGCTTGGTCAGATGTCCTACTTTCTGGTGTAGATCACAGTCATTGCAGCATCAGTTTTTCTGATTGGGATAGGTGTTCACTCTAAAACATTCATTTTAGCAGAAATTGGAAGTCACAGAGAGTGTCTGCCTCCCAAATCTCATCTTACCTGCCAGGCTTTGGTAGGGAGTCTGCCAAAGTACCAGCCTTAGGGGATGCCAAGGCCTAGAGTCAATCCAGGTGTAAATCATTGGCACAGTCCACAAAAGAACCCTTTCTACCTAAACCCAACTCCCTATTGTGGCCTCCTTCCTTCCCACTTGTGGATAGGACCATAAAAAGGAAAACTTGACCACAAGGCCAGGCATGGTGGCTCATCACTGTAATCCTAGCACTTTCAGAGGCCGACGCAAGAGGATTGCTTGAGGTCAAGAGTTTGAGGTTAGCCTGAGCTACATAGCGAGACTCCCATCTCTACAAAAAATAAAAAATTTAGCTGAATGTGGTGGTGCACCTATAGTCCTAACTACTCAGGAAACTGAGGGAGGAGGATCACTTAAGCCCAGGAGTTTGAGATTGCAGTGCTCTGATCATGTCATTGAACTCTAGCCCAGGCAACAGAGTGAGACCCTGTCTCAAAACAACAACAAAATCCTTGACTATAGTGATATTAGGTACACTGGCCATCTTCATCCTTGTCTTGCTCCATTGCCTAGGCTGGCCTTAAACTCCTGGTCGCAAGTGATCCTCCCATCTCAGTCTTCCAAGTAGCTGAGGCAACAGGCTTTTGCCATTGCACCCAACTCTTTTCTTTTTCCTGAAGGAGATCACCCTATCATTAAAATATTTAATGAATTTCCACTCCTTAAGACACACACACCCATGCACACACACATGCTATAGTGGTGGTACTTGAAGTGTAATACCAATGGTTACAACCTGGTATGGCAGGAATAATAAATTGAAATATATTTATTTTTAAATATGTTTAACATTTTTAAATATGTTTAACCAACTACCTTGAAAAATTTGAGACACAGTAGTGTTTATGTATGTGGGACATTTATTTGGGCTACATGGAATGCAAAGTACAAATGGCAGGTCTTCTGCATTAACTCTGCTACCAGACTCAGACAGAGCTCGACAGCTGCCATCCTTTACTGCATACCCCTCTCTGCTTGGAGCCCTTCTCTGTTCCTGAGACCAGACTTAGGAATAAGTATGGGGAATGGGCCAAGACAGGCTAAGGATTAGGCCTCAGAACTCCATCTATGTTCTGCATCTATTTCTGCTAGAATTGCTTGAAGGTAGTAGTGGGGAGAGGGCAGAATGGAGAGATGGTATGGTATCTGGGGACTCCAGTCACATCTGGAGCTGTGATTTGTCTTCTAATGGAAGATGGTGGAGGAAAGGGGAGGCCGGATGAGGGAAGGAAAGGAATAAGATTGAGAAGGAGGAGTGAGGAGAGGAGGGAAGAAGGAAGGGGGTTAGTGAGAAGGGGATTGTGGGCAGGGCAGTAGGCTGAGCTCAAGCCAGAGTAACAAAATTCTGCCCCTTGGGGAAGCAAATAGGAGATGTCTTAGCAGCCTCAGTCAGCCTCCGAGTAATCTGACTCCATGGGGCAGTACCAGTCCCTGTGCTATAGCCTGGAATCTTCTAAGGAGGAGATTGACGGGCCTCAATTCCAAAGACCCATCTGTTTATTTTTTTATATTTTTTGAGACAGAGTTGCACTTGGTCACCCAACGTAGAGTGTCACAGTGTCTTTAGGTCATAACAACTTCGAACTCTTGGGCTCAGGCAATCCTCTTGCCTCAACCTCCCAAGTAGCTGGAACTACAGGTGCCGGCCATTACACCCAGCTTTTGGTTATTTTTAGATACTGTGTCTCACTCTAGCTCAGTCTGGTCTCAAACTCCTGAGCTCAGGCAATCCACCTACCTCGGCCTCCCAGAGTGCTAGGATTACAGGCGGGAGCCATCACACCTGGCCAGACCCATCTGTTTAATAATAAAAGACTGTAGGAACAACTCACTAGCACTGATGCCTTGACAGGATTACATTTTAAGAGGGGACCCCAGAATATTGGTTTTGCTGCTCCTATAAGTATGACTAAAACTATTATTTCTCCTTCTCTCTATTCAGTTTTGGTAATTTTTAATTTCTTCCCCCCAAAGTTGAAAAATTATTAGTATAAAAATTTTAGGGGCAGCATCTGTGGCTCAAAGGAGTAAGGCGCCAGCCCCATATGCTGGGGGTGGTGGGTTCAAACCTAGCTCCAGTCAAAAAAAAAAAAAAATTTTATAGTGTTACTGTATTTTAAATCTCTACTGTGGTTTATCTTTCCTTTGTCATTCCAATATCACTTACTTAAGGGGCTCAGCCTTTTTGTTCATGATTAGTTTTGTTAGTCATTTTTCTCTATGAACCAGCTTTTGTTTTATCATCTCTATTGTTTTTGATTTCATTAAATTGTACTTCTTAATTATTTAAACTCATTCTGCAATTGAAAAAAAAATACAAAGGGTCACTTTCTCTTACAAACTATTATTAAAAGTTCAACAACCCAAAAGAATAAAGGATTAAAAAGAGAAATTTACATAGCTTCTAAACCTAAGACTTTACTAGCAAGCACAATAGTGCATCTTGTGACCTCTTGGTAGACCTGTAGGCAGCGAAGAGAGACTGCTGAAAGGGGCGTCCCAGGAAGGGAACCTGGGACTGCAGTCAGACGGTCATCCTGCTCCCGGCCCTGTCTTTTATTTACTTGTATTAGGCAAGGTACCGACTTCCGTTTCCTTCCCTGCAAATTATGACTAATAAAAAATTGCCCCACCTGCCTTACCTCATTGGCTGTGTGTCACATCAGGTACTGAAGGTGAAAAAGATAAGACACCTGAACGCCTATGCACACCCTCATCCCCATCTTTCTCCTCCCACAGGTAGCAGCAAGGAGGGGTTTTGGATGAACCCACACAGGGCATTACTTAGCAGGCCCCACCCTTAAAAGTAAATTATTTTGAAGGGAAAGAGAGGGTCTTATTTTTTCTTTAGCTCACTAAAGCTGTCCCGGCTGTGCTACTTTTTTTGTTTTCGTTGTTGTTGTTTCATTGGAGTTTTTTTTGGCCAGGGCCGGGCTTGAACCTGCCACCCCCAGTATATGGGGTCGGTGCCCTACTCCTTGAGCCACAGGCGTCGCCCTGTGCTACTGTTTAATCTCTTCTTCAGCTAAATGTTATGTTTGCTTTTGTTTGTTTTTGGACTATATACTCCTGTGTTCTGTGGAGAAGTATGCGGAAGGGGCAGGTGTGCTGGAAACTGGGCCTAAAACCCAAGAGGCAGGAGTGGGTGTTCCACACCAGCGGTTCTCAAGTGTTTTGGTCTCAGGACCCTTTTACACTCTCTCGCCTCTTTTAAAAAATTTTTTAGCTTTACTGAATTATAATTGATACATGAAAAATAGCATGCATTTGATGTATACATCTTAATAAGTTTGGACGTGTGAATACCCCTGTAATACCATCTCCATAACCAAGGTACTAAACATATTCATTACGTCCCCAAATCTGCTTTTGTTCTTGTGTGTGTGTTTGATAGGAACACTTGAAATGACATGTAGCCTATGGATATCTTTTAAAAGGTGCACTGTACTCTATTGTTAACTATAGGTAATGTGTTATACAGCAGATCCCCGGAATTTATTCATTTTGCATGCAGAAGAACAGATAAAGAAAATGTGGTATATACCCACACTGGAATACTATACAGCCTTAAAAAGAAGGACATCCTGCCTTTGGTAACAAGGTGGATAAACCTACAGGACACCATGCTGAGCCAGTCACAGAAAGAAAACACTGTGTGGTTCCACACATATGAGGCATATTCCACGTATGTAACAATGGAAAGGTGGCCATCAGGGCCTGGGGGGAGAAGGAAATGGTGAATCATTCTTCTTTTTCTTTTCTTTTTTTTTTTTCATGGTTCCATGGTAATTTTAGGTTTTTTTTTCTATTTCTGTGAAGGTTGTCATTGGTATTTTGACAGAGATTGCTTTGAATCTGTAGATCATTTGGGTAGTATAGTGTTGACATTTTAACAGTATTAATTCTTCCAATCCGTTGACACAGGATTCCTAAATATTGGTGTCTTCTTCAATTTTTCTTTTATCAATGTTATATGATTTTCAGTGTACAAATTTTTGGTAGCCTTCATTAAATTTATTCCTAATTTTTTTAAGCTATTATAAATGAAATTTTTTTGTTTTTTTTTGTTTTGCAGTTTTTGGCCAGGGCTGGGCTTGAACCCGCCACCTCCAGCATATGGGGCTGGCACCCTATCCTTTTGAGCCACAGGCGCCGCCCCGAAATTATTTTCTTGATTTCCTTCTTTCTTTCTTTTTTTTTTTTTTTTTTTTTGAGATAGAGTCTCACTTTGTTGCTCTAGGTAGAGTGCCATGGCGTCACAGCTTACAGCAACCTCCAACTCTTGTGCTTGAGCGATTTTCTTGCTTCAGCCTCCTGAGTAGCTGGGACTACAGGTGCCTGCTGAAATGCTGGCTATTTTTTGTTGCAGTTGCCACTGCTGTTTTAGCTGGCTGGCTCCAGGTTTGAATCCACCACCCTCGGTATATGGGGCTGGTGCCCTACCCACTGAGCCACAGGCACCACCCTTTTTTTTTTAATTTAAATTTTTTTAGAGATGGGGTCTTGCTATGTTGCCCAGGCTGGTCTTGAACTCCTGGACTCAAGTGATCCTTCCACCTCAGCCTCCCCAGTAGTTGGATTACAGGCCCGAGGCACTATATGCAGCTTGTTTTCTTTCTTTCTTTCTTTCTTTTTTTTTTTTTTTTTGCACATTTTGGCCAGGGCTGGGTTTGAACCCGCCACCTCTGGCATATGGGGCCAGAGCCCTACCCCTTTGAGCCACAGGTGCTGCCTGCAGCTTGTTTTCTTAATTTATTTTTGAAAAGCTTGTTGTATATGTGTGAAAACACTACTGATTTTATGCATTGATTTTGTACCTGGAAACTTTACTGAATTTATTTATCAGTTCTAACAGTTTTTTCATGGAGTCTTTATGTTTTTTTCTATATAAAATCATGTCGTCAGCAAACAGAATGAATTTAACTTTTTTTCCTTTCCAGTTTGAATGCTTTTTATTTCTTTCTCTTGCTTATTGCTGTGGTTAGGACTTCGAATACTATATACATCCTTATCTTATTACTGATCTTAGTGAAAACTTTCATCTTTTGCTAGAATCAGTATGATGTATAATATGGACTTGTCATATATGATCCTTATTGAGGTACAATCCTTCTATACCTAATTTGTTAAGCTTGTTAAATTTTGCTGAGTTTCTTTTCTGCACATATTGAGAAGATCATACAGTTTTTGTTCTTTATTCTGTTAATGTGGTGTATCACATTTACTGATTTATGTATGTTGAACCAACCTTGTCTTTGAGGGCTAAATCCTACTTCATCATAATGGATGATGCTTTTAACTTATTGTTGAATTTTTGATTTACTAGAATTTTATTGAAGATTTTTGCTTTACATGTGTATATTGATGTAGTCCTTTTGGTCCCTTAATTTTCTTGTAGAATCCTTTTTCATGGCTTGGCACCCGTGGCACAGTGGTTAGGGTGCTGGCCGCATGCACCGGAATGGTAGGTTTGAACCCAGCCTAGGCCTGGTAAACAACACTGACAACAACAACAAAAGAAATAGCTAGGCGTTGTGGGGGGCACCTGTAGTCCTAGCTACTAGGGAGGCTGAGGCAAGAGAATGACTTGAGACCTAGAGTTTGAGGTTGCTGTGAGCTGTGACGCCACAGTACTCTACCAAGGGTGACATAGTGAGACTCTGTCTCAAAAAAAAAAAAAGAAAGAAAGAAAAGAAAAAAGAAAAGAAAAGAATCCTTTTTCATATAGTATCTGTCTTTGGTAAGAGTGTCATGCTGCCCTCATAGAATGAGTTTGGAAGTTTTACCTTCTTCAATTTTCTGGAAGAGTTTGAGAAGGATTTGTATTAATTCCTACATGTTTGGTAGAATTCATCAGTGAAGCCATCAGGACCTAAGATTTTCTTTCATGGGAGACTTTTTATTACTAATGTAATGCCCTTACTCATTACTGGTCTCTTTCAGGTTTCTATTTCTTTTCTTTTTTTTTTTTTTATAAGAGTTTTTTTAAATCATTAAATGATAGCTGTGTACATTAATGCGATCATGGGGCACCATACACTAGTTTTATAGACCGTTTGACACATTTTCATCACACTGGTTAACATAGCCTTCCTGGCATTTTCTTAGTTATTGTGTTAAGACATTTACATTCTACATTTACTAAGTTTCACATATACCCTTGTAAGATGAGCCGCAGGTGTAATCCCACCAATCACCCTCCCTCCGCTCACCTCCCCCCTCCCTCCCCTCTCTTTCCCCCTTCCTCCTATTCTTGGGTTATAACTGGGTTATAGCTTTCATGTGAAAGCCATAAATTAGTTTCATAGTAGGGCTGAGTACATTGGATACTTTTTCTTCCATTCTGGAGATACTTTACTAAGAAGAATATGTTCCAGCTCCATCCATGTAAACATGAAAGAGGTAAAGTCTCCATCTTTCTTTAAGGCTGCATAATATTCCATGGTGTATATATACCACAATTTATTAATCCATTCGTGGATCGATGGGCACTTGGGCTTTTTCCATGACTTAGCAATTATGAATTGGGCTGCAATAAACATTCTGGTACAAATATC
Organism: Nycticebus coucang; assembly: GCF_027406575.1. Lineage (NCBI taxonomy): Eukaryota > Metazoa > Chordata > Mammalia > Primates > Lorisidae > Nycticebus > Nycticebus coucang. The sequence continues at coordinate 68,686,830 of NC_069783.1, read as the reverse complement.
TTTGTTATGATGTGATTTTTGGTCTTCAGGGTATATGCCTAGTAGAGAAATTATAGGATTGAATGGCAGTCTATTTCTTTATAATTTAGTCTTGGTTGGTTGTATGTTGTTTTGGAATTTTTCCATTTCTTCTAGGTTATCCAATTGTTTGTCGTAGTCTTCTATGAGCCTTTGCATTTCTGTGCTGTCAGTTGTAATATTTCCTCTTTCACTTCTGATTTTATTTATTTGAATCCTCTCTGTCTCTCTGTTACTCTCAGCTAAAGGATTGTTGATTTTTATTTACCTTTTTAAAAACTCAGCTCTTTTCTATTGCTTTTCTAGTTTCTATTTCCTTTATTTCTATTCTGGTCTTTATTATTTCCTTCCTTCTACTAACTTTGAGTTTAGTTTGTTCTTTTTCCAGTTCTGTGAGATACAAAGTTAGGTTGTTTATTTGGGACCCTTTTTAATGTAGGCATTTATTGGTTTAAAATTCCCTCTTGGAACTGCTTCTGCTGCGTCTCATAAGTTTTGGTAGGTTGTACATTCATTTTTGTTTGTCCCAAGATATATAAATATATATGTATTTTTTTTTTTTTTAGAGACAGAGTCTCACTTTGTTGCCCTCGGTAGAGTGCTCACAGCAACCTTCAGCTCTTGGGCTTAGCTGATTTTCTTGTCTCAGCCTCCCGAGCAGCTGGGATTACAGGCGCCTACCACAACGCCCAGCTACTTTTTTGTTGCAGTTTGTCTGGGGCTGGGTTTGAACCTGCAACCCTCGGTATATGGGGCCAGGGCCCTACTCACTGAGCCACAGGCACTGCCCTGTCCCAAGATATTTTTAAACTTATCTTTTAATTTCTTCCTTGATCCAATAGTTATTCAGGAGCATGTTGTTTGCTTGTTTTTGTTTTTGCAGTTTGGGGCCAGGGCTGGGTTTGAACCCGCCACCTCTGGCATATGGGGCCAGCACCCTACTCCTTTGAGCCACAGGCGCTGCCCAAGGAGCATGTTGTTTAATTTTCATGTGTTTGTGAATTTCCCAAAATTCCTATTACTGATTTCTAGTTTCTACCATTGTGATTGAAAAGAATCCTTGATATGATTTCAGTCTTCTAAAATTTATTAAGGCTTGTTTGGTAGCCTAACATATGATCTATTCTGGAGAATATTCTGTGTGTACTTAAGAATGATGTGTATTCTGCTGTTGTTGAATGGAATGTTCTGTATATGTCTGTTAGGTTCGTTTGGTCTAAAGTGTAGTTTAAGTTCAATATTTCCTTTTTGATACTCAGTCCGGATGATGTATTATTGTACCCTACCATTTAAGTACCCTACCATTATTTCATTGTAGTCTCTCACTCCCTCTTCAGATATGTTAATATTTGCTTTACATATCTAGGTGCTCTGAAGTTGGGTGCATGTACAGTGGTCTCTTAGCATATGTGGGGGATAGTTCTAGGACTTCCATGTGTACCAAATTCTGTGAATACTCAAGTCCCTCATCTGCGGAACTAGGGCAACTATGGGACTCGAGTATAAAAAGTTGACCCTCTGTATACATGGGTTTTGCATCCCACAAGTACTATATTTTCAATCCTTGTTTGGTCGAAAGAAATTTGCATATAAGTGGATCTACACAAGTTCAAAACTGTGTTGTTCAAGGGTATTTTTATAATTATATTATTTTCTCAATAAATTATATCCTTTATCATTTTGCAATGACCTTTTTTGTCTTGCTTTATAGTTTTTTGTTTTGGGGTTTATTTTTTTTTTTGACAGAGCCTCAAGCTGTCACTCTCAAAGCTGTAGAGTGCTTTGGCATTATAGCTCACAGCAACATCCATCTCCTGGCTTAAGTGATTCTCTTGCCTCAGCCTCCGAAGTAGCTGGGACTACAGGTACCCACCACAATGCCCACCTATTTTTTGGTTGCATTTGTCATTGTTTTTTTTTTTCGTTTTTTTTTTTTTCTTTTTACATTTGTCATTGTTTGGCAGGCCTGGGCTGGATTTGAACCTGCCAGCTCTGGTGTATGTGGCTGGCGCCTTAGCCACTTGAGCTACAGGCGCTGAGCCTGCTTTATAGTTTTTGACTTAAAGTCTATTTTATCTGATATAAGTATAGCTACCTCTCTTCTCTTTTGGTTTTATTGCATAGAGTATCCTTTCCATCCTTTCCCTGTCAGTCGCTATATGTCCTTAAATGTGAAGTGAGTCTGTTATAGGCAGTATACAATTGTCCACTTTAAAATTTTTGATAGTATCCAATCTAATGGGTGTGAGGAGGTATCTCTTTGTGGCTTTGCATTTCTGTAGTGATTAGTCTTATTGAGTGTCTTTGCATATGCTTGTGGCTAATTCCTGTATCTTTTTTGAAGAAATGTCTACCTCAAGTCTTTTGCCTATTTTAAAAATCATGTTATTTTCCTTTTAAAATATATTCTGGATATTAACTCATCAGATATATGATTTGCAAATATTAAAATATTTTCCGCATTCTGTAGGTTGCCTTTTCACTCTACTAATTGTGTCCTTTATTACATGTGGCTCAGTGGATAGGGTGTCAGCCCCACATACCAAGGGTGGTGGTTCGAACCCGACTCCAGCCAAACTGCAAACAAACAAAATAAATAAATAAATAAAAGAAAGAAAGAAAGAAAATTTTGAGTTTAATGTAATCCCATTTGCCTATTTTTCCTTTTTTCTTTCTTTCTTTCTTTTTTTTTTCTTTTTTGGCCTGTGTTTTTAGTGATTTCCAGCATCTTCTCATGAACTTTTTGTCTGTTTGTTTGTCTTCTTTGAAGGAACGTCTGTTCAGTTACTTTTCCCTTTTTTGAATGGGGTGATTTTTTGTTGTTGAATAGTTGGGCTTCTTTATTTATTTATTTATTTTTTTGAGACAGGGTCTCACTGTGTCACCCTGAGTAGAGTGTGGTGGTGTTACAGCTCACAGCAACCTCAAACTCTTGGGCTTAAGAGATTCTCTTGCCTCAGCCTCCCAAGTAGCTGGGATTACACATGCTTGGCACAATGCCCAGCTATTTTTTGGTTGTAGTTGTCATTATTGTTTGGCAGGCCCAGGTGGGATTTGAGCCTGCCAGCTCCAATGTATGTGGCTGGTGCCCTAGCCGCTGAGCTACAGGCGCCGAGCAGAATAGCTGGGCTTCTGTATGTATTCTGAATGTTAAACTTTACCACATATGTGCTTTTTCTTTTTTTCTTTAATTGAGACAGAGTCTCACTTTGTTGCCTTCTATAGAGTGCTGTAGTGCCATAGCTCACAGCAACCTCAAACTCTTGGGTTCAAACTCTCAGCCTCCCTAATAGCTGGGACTATAGGCACCCACCATAATGCCCAGCTTTTTTTTTTGTTGTTGTTTGTTTAGCAGGCCTGGGCCAGGTTTGAAACCACCGGCCCTGGTGCATGTGGCTGGCGCCCTAACCACTGGGCTATGGGTGCTTCCCCCCCCACTTCTGTGCAATGGATTTTACTCAGCTAAAAGTGTTCTTTGATATAAAAAAGTTTTTAATTTTGCTGCTGTGTATTTTTTTCTTTCATTGCCTATGATAACCACACGTGGATGCTCACACCTATAACCTAGCACTCTGGGAGGCCAAGGAGGGTGGCTTGCTTCAACTCAGGAGTGTAGAGAACGTGGAGAGCCAGATGGCCTCTGGGCGAGATGATTTGCAGATTGGGGGTGGACACTCGGGCAACTTATCTACAGTGTGGCAGAGAAAGAGCCGGAGCCCGTGGCAATCCCTAAGAACATGGTCATTATCCAATACTCCTGTCGCCAGCTACTGACGAGGAGGTTGCTTGGGGCTACCCTGCACTTACGGTTAGCCTGCCTCTTGCAAGCTTGTACTTCTTTTTTTTTTTGCAGTCTGGCCAGGGCTGGGTTTGAACCCACCACCTCTAGCATATGGGGCCAGGGCCCCACTCATTTGAGCCACAGGCGCCACCCTGCAAGCTTGTACTTCTATCCGTGTCATGCCTGTTTCCTGTGTGCTGGCACAGGACAAGGCATAGGGGCCAGGACACAGGAGTTTGAGACCAGCCTGAGAAAGAGCAAGTCCCCATCTCTACTAAAAATAGAAAAACCAGCAGGCATTGTGGCAAGTACCTGTAGTCTCAGCTATTTGGGAGGCTGAGGTCAGGACCATTTGAGTTCAGAAGTTTGAGGTTGCTGTGAGCTATGAGGCCATTGCATTTTACTCAGCATCAAAAAAAAAACAAAACCAAAAACAAAAGAAATCATTGATAAATCTAATGCTGTGCCCTTTTATACTCTTAAAAATTAGGGAGGGGGCGGCACCTGTGGCTCAGTGAGTAGGGCGCCATCCCCATATACCAAGGATGGCAGGTTCAAACCCAGCCCTGGCCAAACTGCAACAAAAAATAGCCAGGCCTTGTGCGGGGGCCTGTAGTCCCAGCTACTCAGGAGGCTGAGGCAAGAGAATTGCCTAAGCCCAAGAACTAGAGGTTGCTGTGAGCTGTGACGCAACAGTACTCTACTGAGGGCGACAAAGTGAGACTCTTTCTCTAAAAGAAAAAAAATTAGGGAGGATCACAAGTAACTTTCATCTATGTTGTTTTAATAATATTTACCATATTAGAAATAGGAGAAACATTAGAAACAATATTTTAGAAATTGTCAGGGGCGGCGCCTGTGGCTCAGTCGGTAAGGCGCCGGCCCCACATACCGAGGGTGGCGGGTTCAAACCCGGCCCCTGCTGAACTGCAACCAAAAAATAGCTGGGCATGGTGGCGGGCTCCTGTCGTCCCAGCTACTCGGGAGGCTGAGGCAAGAGAATCGCTTAAGCCCAGGAGTTGGAAGTTGCTGTGAGCTGTGTGATGCCATGGCACTCTATCCGAAGGGCATAAAGTGACACTCTGTCTCTACAAAAAAAAAAAAAAAAGAAATTGTCATATTAGAAAAATAGTAAATATTAGAAAGTGAAGATTTAAAAATTACAAATTCATTACGTGTTAACATACCTTTTATAAAAACAACTATATTGGCTCGGTAGCTCAGTGGCTATGGCGCTGGCCACATACACAGGGGCTGGCTGTTTCAAACCCGGCCCATGGCCTGCCAAACAACAAAGACAACTACAACAAAAAAATAGCTGGGTGTTGTGGCTGGCTCCTGTAGTCCCAGCTACTTGGGAGGCTGAGACAAGAGAATCTCTTAAGCCCAAGAGTTAGAAGTTGCTTTGAGCTGTAATGTTAAAGCACTCTACTGAGGGCGACAAAATGAGACTGTGTCTCAAAAACAAAAACAAACAAACAAAAAAACCCCTATATTTTCTGAAACAAAACCATTTAGAGAATGAATAGTATTGTTTTGTAGTTTTGCAAATCCCTCTAATGTCTGGCTTAATAGAAGACAGCTTATTCTAATATCTGCTTCTGTGTTCAGTCTATTGCGTATATTGTTTTGATTGAAGTAGATGAAGGAAATCCAGGTTTTTGTACAGATTTGTAGCTGGAAAAACTAGTTATCAATATTTTATTTATTTATTTATTATTATTATTTTGAGACACAACTCACAGCACCTCAAACTCTTGGGCTTAAGTGATTCTCTTGCCTCAGCCTCCCTAGTATCTGGGACATCAGGCACCCACCACAACGCCTGGCTATTTTTTTTTTTTTTTTTGTAGTAGTTGTTGTTTAGCAGGCCCGGGCTGGGTTTGAACCTGCCAGCCCCAGTGTATGTGGCCGGTGCCCTAACCACTGAACAATGGGTGCTGAGCCAGTATCAATATTTTAATAGCCTTTTAAGATCATTGATATATTACCAAAACTGGGCAAATGGCAGTTTCTAAAAACTAGTTGCAATATGGAATCTCTCCCCAAATAATGAACTTCTTATAGTCTACTAAATTAAACTCCATTGGTCTATCTCACATTTTGTTTTTTAGGTCACTATTAAAATTTGCTTTAAATATTTTTTGAGGGAAGGGGACACCACAATTTTCTTCAATGAGCAGAAGCATTTTTACAGTAGCCTTTTATTTTTTATACCTATTATGTCATGAATCAATAGGCAGCCCAAGCTCCTTTCCATTGGTTCTCACAAAGTGGGCTTCTCTGGGTGGAGCAGGCTGGTGCTTCAGTTGAACCCAGGTACCCTTCTCTTTGGTCTTTCTTTTTCTGATCATTTTCCTTCATGAGTTTCAGAAAGCTCTCTTGGCTCTTAGAGTGCTTAATATGTGCATTGCAAACATTAATCCTCTTGGCATGAATCTTGCCCTTGTTTGTTTATAACAATGCTAAAGGTACGCTGGGTGACACTGTAAACTCTTCTGGTGTTGCTGTGGTAACATTTGTGGGGCATGCCTTTTTTTTTTTTTAATTGTTGGGGATTCATTGAGGGTACAATAAGGCAGGTTACACTGATTGCATTTGTTAGGTAAAGTCCCTCTTGCAATCATGTCTTGCCCCTGGAAGGTGTGGCACACACCACGGCCCCACTCCTCTCCCTCCTTCCCTCTCTCTGCTTTTCCTTTCCCCCACCCCAACCTTAATTGTCATTAATTGTCCTCATATAAAAATTGAGTACATAGGATTCATGCTTCTCCATTCTTGAGATGCTTTACTAAGAATAATGTCTTCCACTTCCATCCAGGTTAATACGAAGGATGTAAAGTTTCCATTTTTTTTTATAGCTGAATAGTATTCCATGGTATACATATACCACAACTTGTTAATCCATTCCTGGGTTGGTGGGCATTTAGGCTGTTTCCACATTTTGGCGATTGTAAATTGAGCTGCAATAAACAGTCTAGTACAAGTGTCCTTATGATAAAAGGATTTTTTTCCTCTGGGTAGATGCCCAGTAATGGGATTGCAGGATCAAATGGGAGGTCTAGCTTGAGTGCTTTGAGGTTTCTCCATACTTCCTTCCAGAAAGGTTGTACTAGTTTGCAGTCCCACCAGCAGTGTAAAAGTGTTCCCTTCTCTCCACATCCATGGCAGCATCTGCAGTTTTGAGATTTTGTGATGTGGGCCATTCTCACTGGGGTTAGATGGTATCTCAGGGTTGTTTTGATTTGCATTTCTCTAATATATAGGGATGATGAACATTTTTTCATATGTTTGTTAGCCATTCGTCTGTCATCTTTAGAGAAAGTTCTATTCATGTCTCTTGCCCATTGATATATGGAATTGTTGGCTTTTTTCATGTGGATTAATTTGAGTTCTCTATAGATCCTAGTTATCAAGCTTTTGTCTGATTCAAAATATACAAATATCCTTTCCCATTGTGTAGGTTGTCTCTTTGCTTTGGTTGTTGTCTCCTTAGCTGTACAGAAGCTTTTCAGTTTAATGAAGTCCCATCTGTTTATTTTTGTTGTTGTTGCAATTGCCATGGCAGTCTTCTTCATGAAGTCTTTCCCCAGGCCAATATCTTCCAGTGTTTTTCCTATGCTTTCTTGGAGGATTTTTATTGTTTCATGCCTTAAATTTAAGTCCTTTATCCATCTCAAATTGATTTTTGTGAGTGGGGAACGGTGTGAGTCCAGTTTCAGTCTTTTACATGTGGATATCCAGTTCTCCCAACACCATTTATTGAATAGGGAGTCTTTCCCCCAAGGTATGTTCTTGTTTGGTTTATCGAAGATTAGGTGGTTGTAAGATGTTAGTTTCATTTCTTGGTTTTCTATTTGATTCCAAGTATCTATGTCTCTATTTTTGTGCCAGTACCATGCTGTCTTGACCACTATGGCTTTGTAGTACAGACTAAAATCTGGTATGCTGATGCCCCCAGCTTTATTTTTATTACTAAGAACTGCCTTAGCTATACAGGTTTTTTTCTGGTTCCATACAAAATGCAGAATCATTTTTTCCAAATCTTGAAAGTACGATGTTGGTATTTTGATAGGAATGGCATTGAATAGGTAGATTGCTTTGGGAAGTATAGACATTTTAACAATGTTGATTCTTCCCATCCATGAGCATGGTGTGTTCTTCCATTTGTTAAAATCCTCTGCTATTTCCTTCCTGAGGATTTCATAATTTTCTTTATAGAGGTCCTTCACCTCCTTCATTAGGTATATTCCTAGGTATTTCATTTTCTTTGAAACTATGGTGAAGGGAGTTGTGTCCTTAATTAGCTTCTCATCTTGACTGTTATTGGCATATACAAAGGCTACTGACTTGTGGACATTGATTTTATATCCTGAAACATTACTGTATTTTTTGATGATTTCTAGGAGTCTTGTGGTTGAGTCTTTGGATTCTCTAAGTATAAGATCATGTCATCAGCAAAGAGGGAGAGTTTGACCTCCTCTGCTCCCATTTGGATTCCCTTTATTTCCTTGTCTTGCCTAATTGTATTGGCTAGAACTTCCAGCACTATGTTGAATAGTAAAGGTGACAGAGGACAACCTTGTCTGGTTCCAGTTCTAAGAGGAAAAGCTTTCAGTTTTACTCCATTCAGTAAAATATTTGCTATGGGTTTGTCATAGATAGCTTCAATCAGTTTTAGAAATGTGCCACCTGGGCGGCACCTGTGGCTCAGTCAGTAGGGCGCCGGCCCCATATACCGAGGGTGGCGGGTTCAAACCCGGCCCCGGCCGAACTGCAACCAAAAAATAGCCGGGCGTTGTGGCGGGCGCCTGTAGTCCCAGCTGCTCGGGAGGCTGAGGCAAGAGAATCGCTTGAGCCCAGGAGTTGGAGGTTGCTGTGAGCTGTGTGAGGCCACGGCACTCTACCGAGGGCCATAAAGTGAGACTCTGTCTCTACAAAAAAAAAAAAAAAAAAAGAAATGTGCCACCTATGCCTATACTCTTCAGTGTTTTAATTAGAAAAGGATGCTGGGGCGGCGCCTGTGGCTCAGTCAGTAGGGCGCCGGCCCCATATACTGAGGGTGGCGGGTTCGGGCCCGGCCCTGGCCAAACCGCAACCAGAAAATAGCCGGGTGTTGTGGCGGGTGCCTGTAGTCCCAGCTACTCGGGAGGCTGAGGCAAGAGAATCGCCTTAAGCCCAGGAGTTGGAGGTTGCTGTGAGCTGTGTGAGGCCACGGCACTCTACCGAGGGCCATAAAGTGAGACTCTGTCTCTACAAAAAAAAAATTAAAAAAAAAAAAAAAAAGAAAAGGATGCTAGATTTTATCAAATGCTTTTTCTGCATCTATTGAGAGGATCATATGATCTTTATTTTTGCCTCTGTTAATATGGTGGATAACATTTATGGACTTGCGTATATTAAACCAGCCTTGCATCCCTGGGATGAAACCTATTTGATCATGATGTATGACTTTTTTGATGATAAGCCATATTCCCCGGCCAAAACTGCAACAGCAACAAAAAAATAGCCAGGCGTTGTGGCGGGTGCCTGTAGTCCCAGCTGCTTGGGAGGCTGAGGCAAGAGAATTGCATAAGCCCAAGAGTTAGAGGTTGCTGTGAGCTGTGTGACGCCATGGCACTCTACTGAGGGTGGTACAGTGAGACTCTGTCTCTACAAAAAAACACAAAAAAAACTTTACGGGATAAAATTGGGTGAAAAACCAAATAATAGGGTTAGAAACACTAGCAAAAATGAAGTTCTAGTTATTGAAAAAGGCAGCAATGGGAAATTGTATTTATACTAGAAAACTGGAGAAAGAAAAGAAAAAATCCGTACAGAAAAGGTTGAAATTAAAAAACAACAACAACAACAACAACATCAAAATAAACAAAAAACAAGCAAAAAGAAAAAAACCAACCAAAAACAAAGCAGTATATATATCTTGTTGAATATTGTCTGGGCAACAGGTGGTCTTCTGGGGTATGAGATGTTAATTACAATGCTGATACGACTGGAGGCGTCCGCTAATTTCTCAAACCCCACAGGGTAGACACCCTAAGTCTCTCTTCAGCCCTCTTAAAAGGCACTTTAAGCTTCTAAACTTGCTAAGCAGAAGCTTTCCCAGAAAAGTGCTTGTCGCTGGAATCACTGGTGAAGTGGCTATCCACTTACCCAGTGTGCCAAAACCGGTCTCACTCTGCCCCTGAGGGTTAGGGTTGTAAGGCGGCTCAGACCCCGCCTTTAGGCTGCTCAGTCACTGGGTTACTAGGTCCCGCCTGATCCTTGCTCTGCAACCCCTAGGGCGGACCTTGTTGGGGTAGTTCTCTCACAATGGCTCCCTGCGGCCCACAGCCAAACACTATTAGCTCCATCCCTCCGGCTCAGCAGCTCAGTCTGGGGTCCCAGACAATGCCCAAAGTTCTCCGCACTCCCACTGAAGCTCTCCCCAAGGCAGTTCAACTGAGTGCCAAGTCCAAAAACACCAAAACAGTTCACGGGTAAGGCCTTTCCGGTTTGCAGTCTCACTGCTACTGCACTTAACAGCTGTGGGTGGGATTAGACTGATGGAGCACATACGGTTACTTGCCAGTTTTCCACTGTTTTTGTCCTCCTCTTGGGGTCCAGAAGTCTTTTGCTGACTCCCTGTATCCTCAAAGGGACGATTATAGGCAGATCCCACCAGCCAGAGATGCCTGGAGTCTTATCTCCCCAGACTCACAGTGCCCAGATGCAAGGAAGCTGTTACTCGGCCGCTATCTTGCTCTCCACCTGGGGCATGCCTTTTTGAACAGCACTTATTCCCTCGATATTTACAATACCATCTTTCTTGCGGGTTTGCACATATGTGGCCAAAGGAACAACTCCATGTTTTATAAAATGCCTAGAGAACATGTATTGGTTGTCTCTCTTCTTTCCTTTTGGGTTTGTCTTTTTGGTGAATTACTAGAAGATGGCGTTTCTGGCCAAAAGGCTACTCACATTTTGAATAGGTCATTTATTCATGCTTGATTTTGTAACATCATATGTTGGTCATTCTGAAAAATCACGATTCAGTGAGTTACGCAGATCCCCTATAAGTTCACTTTTTTCATTTTTGAGAAAATGTCTGCTAAATGCCCAAGTCTGAATAATCATCGTTCGTCATTCTTTCTCATAAAAATGATATTCTATGAAAAAAGCACATAGCTCAACTTGCAGTGCAAACCATCATGTAAATACTTCCAGTACTTTGGTACTCAGCAGGAGTGCTTTATGAATAGACTATTATTAGCAAGGCTTATACTCAAGGGACACATTTTAATACAACTAATAATTAATACTCCATCAGGGACATTCTTACATGAAGCTGGCCTTTTGTTGAAATGCAAGTATATGGGGCTAAAGAATATGACTTTACAGTACAGTTTGGTGTTATGTTGTTGATTTGGGTTAAGACCTCAAAAGTTTCACCAAACACTGATGTTTTCACATTGTCAGTGCAAGTGTCCAGAAAGTGAATATGATCAAAAAACTCTTAGTATTATTAGGAAAATGGCGTTGACCTTGTGGGCCCTCCAAGAAGGCCTTAGGAGCCCAGGGATCATAATTTGAGAGCCACAGGCACCAATTGCACACGGCCACCAACTCCTCAGTCTGCCTCTGCAGGCCTGTTTTCTCAACTGTAAAGGAGGGCCCAGGCAGGTTTTATTTCCTGCATTGTTGGACCCTCTTTCCTAGTCTTTGATGCAGATTCTCCCTTAAAGCAAATGGGACACTGCTCTCAGCTGCTTTTGCACTCCCTCTCTCATCCCTGCTTTTCTCTCCCTGGCTCCTCCTCAGCTATCCCTTACAAGTTGGCATCCTCCTTGTTGTGTTTTCATCTCCCCCTTTTCTCCCTGGCTGATTGTTTCACCTCCTGGTCTTTATCCACCTCCTGCAGGCTGACATCTCCTTAATCACTGCCTCAGGTCAGCCTTCATCATTTCTGACCTACACTGTAGCTAGAGATTTCTCTCTTGTCCCCCTGCTATCAGTTTTCAACTCGTACTCTGTAGCTCAGGTTGGAAACTTATACTCTGATTTTTCATTGAATAAATACACATCGAGTACTTACTCTGCCAGGCACTGTGCAGAGGGTGGGGATACAGGCTAGAACACTGCAGACATCGCCCCTGGCCTCCAGTGCCACAGTGTATGAAGGAAGACAGAAAAGTGTGGGACACAGGTCATTAAGACGCAGTGCAACGGGGAAGATAGTGAAGGTGCTTGGGAAGTCCTAGATGCATCAGCTGGCTGCTAGTTGAGGGAACACTTCTTGGAAGAAGTGACTCTCACTCTCAGACTGCTCTGGGTGGGTGTTAGCTAAGGGAGGTGGGAGTGTGGTGGTTAAAAGCTTTCCTGGAAAATTTGATCATCTTATTTCCCTGCTAAATGACTCTCTTCTGAACTTCCCCAGTGCCTGCAGGATCAAGTCCAAATTCCTTTATGGCCTCACCTTCTACCACTGCCCTGTACTAGCTATAATCAGCCTGAGCTGCTCTCTCTCAGCCCCAGGCCTTTGCACACGCCGCTGTGTGCCTCGCTGCTGCCTGTCTCTGGTGTCAGCTGCTTCAGACCTTCCTGGGCACTCCCATGTAGACGTTGTGGCTCCCTCTTATGCTCTCCCTCCACACACAACTCTCATGCGCTTCTCCTTGGAGCTCCTCCACCTGTGTGTCTGTCTTGCTTCTTCCTGCCAGCGCAGGATCCCAGCTCCTGTCTGGGTCCCACACCCTCATACCACACATTTTGGGCATCCCCAGGATGTGTGGTTCCTGTGCCAGAGGACAAAGGCAAATAAAGACCACTACCCCTCCCCCATCTCTTCCCCTCATCCAGCTCTGCAACCTCCCTTTGCCCCACCACGCCCCACAGAGTTATCAGTTCTGCTGGACATTGCCGCACCCGTCTGGCGCCCTACAGCTGCCAGCAGTCGCCAGTGCTCCTGTCGGCTTTACTGCAGGAGCAGTGCTGTGGTGCTGCTGGTCTCCGTTGTTTTGTAGAGCCTGGGGCTCAGCCCCACAGATACGTCTAACTAACAGATGCCAATATAGCTTAGGATCAGTTCTTCCTTTCCATTGAGCAAAGCTTTTTCTCTGAGCCAGCTCATTAGGCCTGTTCCCTTCTCTTAGAAAGAGTTCTTTCCAGCGGGGCCCTTAGTCCCTCCCTCACACAAATGAACTCCCCAAAGTTTCTCCACCAACTGTCTAAACAGGTGTGGCTTGTGTCATGGCCCATCAGCAGCCTGGAGGCAAAAGATGCGTGGGTATTATTTATTTACAATAACAATTTATGTAAGCAACATAAAATACAGCTTCATCATTTAAAAATCCAAATAGTGGCTGGGCTGGGTGGCTCATGCCTGTAATCCTAGCTCTTTCGGAGGCCGAAGTGGGTGACTCACCTGAGCTAAGGAGTTTGAGACCAGCCTAAGCAAGAGCAAGACCCTGTCTGTACTTAAAAAATAGAAAACAGTAGCTGGTGTTGTGGCAGGCACCTATAGACCCAGCTACTCAGGAGGCTGAGGGAAGGGGATTACTTGAGCCCAAGAGTTTGAGGTTGCTGTGAGCTATGATGTCACAGCACTGTGCCCAGGGCAACAGAGTGAGACTCTGTCTCAAAATAAATAGCCAGGCAGGGTGGCTCAAACCTATAATTGCAGCGTTCTGGAAGGCCGAGGTGGGTGGATCGCTTGATCTCAGGAGTTAGAGACCAGCCTGAGCAAAAGCGAGACCCTGTCCCTAAAAAATAGCCGGGCATTGTGGTAGGCGCCTGTAGTCCCTGCTACTGGGGAGGCTGAGGCAAGAGGATGGCTTGAACCTTAGAGTTTAAGGTTACTGTGAGCTATGATGCATAGCACTCTACTGAGGGCAACAAAGTGAGACTCTGTCTCAAAAAAAAAAAAAAAATATATATATATCTAAACAATTTAGAAATACATAGAATAAAAAGTTAATGTTCCCCTTCCTCTCCCTCCCCAATCCTACTTTATACTAGGTAGGCACTGTTAATTATTTGGTGAAAATGTTCAGACTTTTTGCTTTGCATTTACACATATGTGTGTCTGGGATATTATTTGGGAAATCAATCTTTCTTTCTCCCCCAAATTTTCCCTTTTCCTGCCCTCATATTTATGGAGCTTATTACCTTCAGAGTAGCTCCCCAAGTTAGAAAACTGCATCAACCTTAAACATCTCTGGCTTCTGTGTGCGGGAAACTTAAGCACTTAGGGCAACTTCAGGATTTGCTGAGGAGCTCATCAAAGGACAAGGATTCTCCTGCACAAATTAAATGCTTTGACTGGAAACAAGATGGAAGAAGGATTTCCTCTGGAGTGGAAAAAACCCCAACCCTTTTCAGCTCTCTTCCTTCTCCAGTCTCCCTGGAGGCAGGAGACACAAGAGGAGAGAGGTCTGTGGACTTCAGAGTCTCACCACACCTTCTAACAGTTCACCTGGGCAGGCAGGAATAAGATCCCAGAGAAGGACCACATGGTGGGCTGGGCCATGAGGACATAGGCAGCCTGGTCCAAGGGTCCTGGCTGCCTACGAGAGGCACAGGCCAGCAGAGGCTACCAGACTTGGCCTCAGCTGATATCACAGATGCCTCTTCTAGCTCATGCCTGGCACTTCCCAGTGTTCAGGAAAATTCAGACACACTTAAAATTGAGTTTTCCTGTTGTCAGGATGAAAGCTAACCATAAACGTTGAGTTGAATTATAGAATAAAATTTAATTACTTGCATACCTGAGTTTGTGAACTGAAATTCATTTCTATGGCTTGTACTATTTGTGTTTTGTCACTTAAAAAATCAACAACATATCTTCAAAAATTTTCCCCAGCAATGGAAATGAATGAATAGGAATGAGGTACATTTATCTTGTTCTTCTCAAAAAGCTGATATAGGCTCGGCGCCTGTGGCTCAAGCGGCTAAAGTGCCAGCCACATACACCTGAGCTGGTGGGTTGGCATCCAGCCCGAGCCCGCCAAACAACAATGACGGCTGCAACCAAAAATTAGCCGGGCATTGTGGCGGGTGCCTGTAGTCCCAGCTACTTGGGAGGTGGAGGCAGGAGAATCGCTTGAGCCCAGGAGTTAGAGGTTGCTGTGAGCTGTGATGCCACAGCACTCTACCTAGGGGAAAGCTTGAGGTTCTGTCTCAAAAAAAAAAAAAAAAGAAAAAAAAGCTGATATAAATACATGCTCCGTTTAGGAGATTCAAATAGTACCAAAGGAGAAAACAGTTTTCCAGTTCTCCATTCCTAATCCCTAGGCATGAGTATTGTTAACAGCTTCTTGAGGATTCTTCTAGAAATATTCTATGCAGATAAAGTCATACATCTATTTCTACACAGCTTTGTATATACAAATAAGCTCAAAGTATGTATACTCTCTTGCTTATATATTTTCTATTATAATAAAAATTCTTCTAGCATACTTTTTCTGTTATAACCTATAAATAATGTTATTATTTGTCACTGTTGAATAAATTCTACTTATCAAAGTAGATACAGTTCTACTGCATTTCTTTCTGTGGCTACCTAGTATTTTACAAAATGAAATGTGCCACATGTGTTCAACCAATTTATTGGCATTTAACTTTTCAGGTTTTTAGCTATTACTGGTTAAGGACACAATGAACATAAGAATACCTAGTACTGACGGACCACAGACATTGTTGCTGGTATGTGCTAAGTCACACAACCCTTCTAACAGCCCTATGAGATAGCTCTTTTTATGGACCCTACTTCATGAGGAAGGAATTAAGTCACAGAGGGGTCAATAATTTTCCCAAAGTCTCACGTCTGGTAGGTGGTAGATTTGGTCTCTCAACTAGAGGCTGCCCAGGTTCCACTTTCCTCTTCCATCTGCAAGAGGGAAAATAGCAGCCACCTAGAGAAACAGAGCTGGCTGCTTTTTGCCTCCTGCAGCTCCCACATCTAACCACCAGGGGCCCATGGTGGGACCGCCAGGTCTTGATTCAGGCCAGACCTACACTTTGTGGAAAGTCAGACAGTGTGGCCTTGCTTCTCATGGCTGTGGCCTTTCTAGGACTGTAGCAGTGGTTCTCAAATGAGGACAGTTTTGCCCCCTACCCGAGCAGGGGACATTTGGCAATACTTGTATTTTTGGTTGCAAGATGGGGGTGTGTATGCATGGGCAGAAAGAAGCCAGGGATCCTGCTAAACATCTTAGAATGCACACAGGCCAGCCCTGACAACAAAGATTTATCCAGCCCAACGTGTCAATAGTGCTGACATTGAGAAACCCTGGGCTACAGAAGGGCAGACAGTGCACAGCACATGACTGTCACCCATGGCTCCTGAATCTCTGTGTTTTTTTTGTGTTTGTTTTTACTGTATGGCTACACATTTTATTCACAAACTCATCTTTGTGGGGGGTTTTTTGTTGTTGTTTTAAAAAAAAAATTCCCATTATGAACTGGTTTGGTCAATCAACTACAACACTTCATAGCAGACATGGTAAAAATGGCTCGGCTCAGAATCGCCCAGATCTTTCACGTCTCGTGATCGCCTCCGGTCTTGTTCCCAGCCTCCACCACCGCCACTGCCACCGCCACCTGAATCTCTGTTTAACAGAAGCTGACAGGTGGGTGGTATCTGGTATGAAGGGAAACAACTTGAGGTTGTATTTATGAAAAGCTTTTTATCAGGTGGCTGAGGTTGGAGGATTCTTTAGGCCAGGAGTTCAAGCCTGCAGTGTACTCTGATGGTATCTGTTAATAACCACTGCACTCCAGCCTGGGAAACATAGTGAGACCCCTATGTCTTAAAAAAAAGACACACACTATGGGGGCAAGACATGATTGCAAGAGGGACTTTACCTAACAATTGTAATCAGTGTAACCTGGCTTATTGTACCCTCAATGAATCCCCAACAATAAAAAAAAAAAAAAAAAGACACACAATGCTTTTTATAAACAACGAGTAGACACCAATTCCCCCCCCCCCCGGAATGATAGAATAGCTGGTGAAGTTTGGGGGTCAGTGGTGGGACAGATAGACATTTCTCTATGAGCAGTTACAAACTATTGAAAAATTAAGGATGTGGAAAACCACTACAGAATTTACTAAATATGGCTCTGCTATTCTCAAAGAAAAATACCCAGAATTAAATGCTTTATCATAAAGCCAGATAGAAGGAATTTTAACTCAGTAAAATAGAAACTCAAGAAGCAAGATGAAGAACAAGAAAATAAACCGATGAAAAGGAACTGGAACAAATTAATTAAGATAAAAGCAGAAATTAATGAATTAGAAAACAGAAAGTCTGTAACTTTAATAAATACGTTTAAAGCAAATAAAATAGACAATTTGGCACACTTATCAAGAAGGAAACAAACAAAATTAAATAAAAGTGGATGCAGGAATGGAACAAAAACATTGATAAAAGAAACTGCAGTCAGTGGAAGCTCTCTGTGTGAGGGAAGGGCGGCAGACTCTGCGGCTTTGTCACATATTTATTTAACTACTATTTACTGCGCACATCTTCTAACACTGGGGCTACAGCATTGAACAAAATAGACAAAAGCAGGGCCCTCAACAGCAGGCGAGAGTGAATAATATCAGTTCAACTAATACCCCAGGCTGGCCCATGTGCCTGGATCCCAGAATGTTTGCTGACTCAACAAGAAAATGCTGAGGCATAAGTGAGGTGGGAGAGCAGGAGAGGAGAGAGAGATTAACTTAATTCCAGAAAGTCTGGATCCAGAGGGAAGAACAGACTCTACCATGTAAGAAAACGAATATTACTGACTTGGGAGCCTGTCTTCTTGCTGGGGATTGATGTGTCTGAAGGGAACTGCTATGAGACCCCCTGACCAGCACTGTGACCCCGCCTGTTAAAAATCAGGACTGCATGTGGAGTTGGTTCCTCCTTCCTGCTGCCTCTGTCCCAGACGTGCAGGCTGCAAGAATTGGACCCACTGCCAGCTACTAACTTTTTTTTTTTCTGAGACAGAGTCTCACTTTGTCACCCTCGGTAGAGTGCCGTGGTGTCATAGCTCACAGGCACCTCTAACTCCTGGGTGGAAGTGATTCTCTTGCCTCAGCCTCTCAAGTAGCTGGGACTACAGGTGCTTGCCACAATGCCTGGCTATAATAATAATAATAATAATAATAATAATAATAATAATATTCTTGTTATTTTTAAAGGCGGAGGTCTTACTCTCACTCAGGCTGATCTTGAACTTGTGAGCTCAGGCAATCTACCTGCCCTGGTCTCCCAGAGTGCTAGGATTACAGGTGTGAGCCGCTGGCTCGGCCTTAGCTCTGTGCTAGCCTGGTTCTCCCAGGGGCCAGTGTGGTGTCCCCTGGAACGCTATACATTTGTCCATTTTGTGCAGCTTCACAGGAACAGGACAGGACTCAGTGGACTTGCAAGAAGACATTTATGAAAGGCCTCTTCTGTTTTTGTTAACAATGGCAAACACCTGTGTCCTGTTCACCTGTGCTTGGTACTGTTCTAAGTGCTTGACTCATTTTGTCCTCACAACCTCACTCTGAGCCAGGTTCCACTATTATCAACCCATCTTAGAGGTGAGGAAGCCTCTGCACGGAGCTGCGAAGGACCTTGCCTGAGGCCCCTGCAAGTGACATTCTGGGCTTGACCTCCATAAAGCCTTGGCATGTGTCCATGGCAAATGCTACAAGACTTATCTCCTCTCTCCCCTCCTTCTAGAACCTTGGGAGCATCAGGACATGTTCACATTTATACAAGGAGAAAAAGAAGCAGTTGTGTGTGTATCCGGTCTTCTCTCTCTGATCCTGATCCTCTCCATTCTGACGGCTTTGGGTACTGACTGCAGACATTATGGACAAGCATTAAAATTCACTTGTTGAGTTTGGCTCAGAGAACCCTCCGTCACTCCCACAATGGTCTCCACAGCCCTTTCGGTCTCTGGGGTCACAGGCAGAGCTGCTGGGGTAGTGGATTTGCTTAGACTTGACAGCAAACTTTATCCCTCAGGAGGACAAGGAGGACCTGGTGAGCTGTCTTGGGACATGAAGGACTTAGGACTGTTGTGATCAGACTATTCAGTTTGGAATAAGGGGGTGCTTCTCCGCAAGAGGCCTGCAGCAGCCAAGATGCGAAGCGTAGGCAGGATAAGGGCCGAACAGGAATGAGAAGTGCCCCGTTGGACCCAAGCCAACTTTGCACTGAGGCAAAGAGGAGACACTTATTGGGTCATTAATTATAGGATGCCAGAGGATTGGCCTAGCCTCTGGGTGTGGGGGCAGTGACCTGTGCTTTAAACAAACACCCCATCACTCAACGATAATTAGCAGCAACAATAGGTGTCTTCATAGAACTAGACTGACAGGTGGCCCACAGCACACAGCCTCCAGCCTGGCCTGGAACTGGGCTTGCATGCCACACCTGTGGGGACAACCAGCCCATGCCTGGCTGGCCCATAGGGCACGGGTGCAGAAGTGACACATTCTTCCTTGGCCTCTTTGCTGAGAACTCGCTGAGTAGTAGGCACTGAAATGAACACAAAGGAAATGTGAGACACAAATTTTATCCAAAGTCTAGTGAATTGAAGAGACAAGATTAAGCTGGCAAAGCTAAACCACATATAAAGGGTGCGAATGGGGCAGCACCTGTGGCTCAGTGAGTAGGGCGCCGGCCCCATATACCCAGGGGCCCTGGCCAAACTGCAACAAAAAAATAGACCGGCGTTGTGGTGGGCACCTGTAGTCCCAGCTACTTGGGAGGCTGAGGGAAGAGAATCACCTAAGCCCAAGAGCTGGAGGTTGCTGTGAGCTGTGATGCCACAGCACTCTAGGCATGATAAAGGGTGATAAAGTGAGACTCTGTCTCTAAAAAAAAAAAAATAATAAAGGGTGCGAATGCTCAGAGCCACATGGGAGCTCTGAACACTAAGTCCCCCCCAGGGGTGGGAGTGGGGGCTGAGGGGATGTGGTGGAGTCTGCATCACCTGCATGGTTTCTGCCAGGACATACTGACACGTTTCTTACAAAAGAAACAGGTACAAAGAAGAAAAGAAAAAAAAACCATGCTAATGACACTTGCTGGAGACGTGTATTGTTACTGTTTTGATTATATCCTTTAAGATTGTTTTCTGTGCAAACAGGAGGGCTGTCTGGAAAGTATCCAGCCATGTAATATGAAAGATAGAGTCGTGCATGTGTGTATACACGCACATACATATTTTATTACATAAATGGGCTGTACTGTACATATTGTTCTATGACTTGCTTTTTATACTTAGCAATAAGCTATGAACTTTTTTTTCTTTTTGAGACAGTTTCACTTTGTTGCCTGGGGTAGAGAGCTATGGCATCATAGCTCACAGCACCTCAGGCTCTTGGGCTGAAGCTATTCTCTTGTCTCAGCCTCCCCAGCAGCTGGGACTACAGGTGCCCGCCACAACCCCAGCTATTTTTTTTTTTTTTTTTTTTTTTAGAGACGATGTCTTGCTCTTGCTCAGGCTGTTCTTAAACTCATGAGCTCAGGCAATCCACCTGCCTCGGCCTGCCAGGATGCTGGGATTACAGGCATGAGCCACTGTACCCGGCCAAGTTATGAACTTTCCCCCAGTCAATGATTAAACTTCCTTATAATTTCTTTTACTTCACTTTGTATTTATCATAATTTAATCCCTTATTATTGCTGCTTCGGGTTATTAACAGAGCCATTATACATGATGCTGACTCTGTGCACATCCCTATTTTGGTCTTTAGGAGATAGTCTTTATGTAGACTAGATAGTAGTCTTTATGCTAGATTGAAGACTATGCATACTTTTAAAGGTTTTAGTACCTATTGCCACATTGTCTTCCCAAAAGTACGGATCAGCTTAGACCCTCACCATCAGGCCTATGATAGTCTCTTTCACTTATTTCACTCATTCACTGTATCCTTTCCAAGACTAAATTTTAAAAATTTAGCAAATTTGATAAGAAAAATAAAGTACCTCATTGTTGCTATAGTTTGCTTTCCTTTTTCTTTTTCTTTTTTGTTTTTTGGCCGAGGTTAGGTTTGAACCCCCCACCTCCGGCATATGGGACCGGCGCCCTACTCCTTGAGCCACAGGCACCGCCCTCCTTTTTCTTTTTATTACTTTTGTTATCTGGACTCTTTTACAGAGAGTCCAGTTAACCATTAGTAATCCTTTTTGACAAATTATCTGATTGCTTTATCTAGTTTTCTATGTAGGGTTTTTTTTTTTTCAAAAAAATTATTTGTTGTGGTATATCTCTTTTGTTTTATTAATTTGTAAGAGTACATGCTCATCATCCTTAATCATCAGAGAAATGCAAATAAAAACTACTTTGAGATATCATCTAACTCCAGTAAGATTAGCCCATATCACAAAATCCCAAGACCAGAGATGTTGGCGTGGATGTGGAGAAAAGGGAACACTTCTTTTTTTTTTTTTTTTTTGGCCGGGGCTGGGTTTGAACCCACCACCTCCGGCATATGGGACCGGCACCCTACTCCTTGAGCCACAGGCACCGCCCGAGGAAAGGGAACACTTCTACACTGCTGGCGGGAATGCACACTAATACATTCCTTTTGGAAAAATGTTTGGAGAACACTTAGAGATCTAAAAATAGATCTGCCATTCAATCCTATAATTCCTCTACTAGGTATATCAAAAATCACATTATAACAAAGATTTGTACCAGAATGTTTATTGCAGCCCAATTCATAATTGCTAAGTCATGGGAAAAGCCCAAGTGCCCATCGATCCACGAATGGATTAATAAATTGTGGTATATGTACACCATGGAATATTATGCAGCCTTAAAGAAAGATGGCGATTTTACCTCTTTCATGTTTACATGGATGGAGCTGGAACATATTCTTCTTAGTAAAGTATCTCAAGAATGGAGGAAAAAGTATCCAATGTACTCAGCCCTACTATGAAACTAATTTATGGCTTTCATATGAAAGCTATAACCCAGTTATAACCTAAGAATAGGGGGAAGGGAGAGAGGGCGGGGAGGGAGGGGGGAGGATGGGTAGAGGGAGGGTGATTGGTGGGATTATACCTGCGGTGCATCTTACAAGGGTACATGTGAAACTTAGTAAATGTAGAATATAAATGTCTTAACACAATAACTAAGAAAATGGCAGGAAGGCTATGTTAACCAGTGTGATGAAAATATGTCAAATGGTCTATAAAACCAGTGTATGGTGCCCCATGATTGCATTAATGTACACAGCTATGATTTAATAATAAAAAAAAAATTGTAAGAGTACTTGGTATAGGGGCGGCGCCTATGGATCAAAGGAGTAGGGCGCTGGCCCCATATGCCAGAGGTGGCAGGTTCAAACCCAGCCCCGGCCAAAAACTGTAAAAAAAGAAAACAAAAACAAAAAAAGAGTACTTGGTACATATTCAGGTATACCTGAATTTCATCTATTACAAATATTTTATCCTAGATTGTCATTTGCCATTTCTTTTTGTTCATTCCAAACCATTCATAAATCTAAACCATCTGGGTGGCACCTGTGGCTCAGTGGGTAGGGCACCGGCCCCATATAACGAGGGTGGCAGGTTTGAACCTGGCCCCGGCAAAACTGCAACAAAAAATAGCCGGGTCTTGTGGCGGGCGCCTGTAGTCCCAGCTACTCAGGAGGCTAAGGCAGGAGAATCGCCTAAGCCCAGGAGTTGGAGGTTGCTGTGAGTTGAGATGCCATGGCCAGAGTGCCATAAAGTGAGACTCTATCTCTAAAAAAAAAAATAAATAAATAAATAAAAATGATTTCAAATCTAAACCATCTGTGTAATTAAGGTAGTCTATATGGGCTTTCCAAACCACAAGGCTGGCAGTGGCCATGACCGGAAGGAAGGGCAGTGCAACCCCGACTGGAGTGCAGGTGTGGCAGGACCAGGCTGCGGTTAGGGCAGGGCTGGAGAGGGTGCGAGCTGGGCAGACTTGAGGCGGAGTGGAGAGGTGGCCAAGCTGTGGTGGCCTTGGCTAGGGGAAAAAGATGGGGAGGAGCCCAGGGTGACTCACAGGGTGCTGACCTGGGCAGGGCATGAGCAGGTGGAGGATGAGCCAGGGTCAGGACTACAGGAAAAGGAGTGGTGGGGGTGGGGAGCAGAGGTTGTGACAACTCCCTTTGGGATTCTTGAGTGGAGGTTTCTGGTAAAATAACTCACTACTATTTGCATCTCTAGGACTGGACTCGTTTGTGTCTTCATGTCAGGCTCAGAAAGGCTTTTTCTGCTGCTACAGAATTAAATAGTCACACAAACCATCTCTTAATACTTTAGTGGGTTTTTCTTTCTACATTTAATTCTAATTAGGCAGGGATCAGGAGACGATAGTGCCCTATAGTCCCAGCTACTCTGAAGGCTGAGGAGAGAGGATTGCTTGAGGCCAGGAGTTCCAAGCCGCAGTGCACCATGACCACACCTGTGACTAGACGACCTAACCTGGGCAACACCACTAAGACCTGACCTCTAAAAAAAACAGAAACAAAAATAAATCTTATTCTAGATCACTTATGTGGTATTCTGGCAAATTGTGAGAGTTAAAGGGTTATCTTCTTTTTCCTGAAGTTACCAATGGTTAAAATATCTCTCCTTGCTCTTCAGATATTCAATTCCACCCGAACCTTACATTTCCACTTCTCCCTGGGTCTGCTTTAGGGCCCTCTGGTCTTCACTCATCTGTTCCTACACCAGCAACAACTGTGTTGATCACACTTTCTTTAAATACATTTCAAAAGTTGCTAGAAAAACGTATACTTCAGCATACTTTTTTCCCCAGAATTTCTATGATGGACTTTAAAATCATTTTGCCAAGCTGGGAACATAGGTGACCATGGCCAGGCCCTTTGTATCTGGAAGCACCAAATGCACCAGGAGCTGGATCCGGGGGGCTGGAAGTTCTTCTTGGTACAGAAATCATGCAGCTTTTTAAAGAAGAATCCCTTGCTGTCATGGACCTCTACTCGGAGCAATGTCCAGCCCCTGGCTCAAGGACAGCACTTTTGGTCCTCAGAGTTCCTGTGTCACTCCTGCCACCGCTACAGCCCCTGGCCTGTGCTCCCGACTATGGCTGAGCCAGTGTATTGGGGTTTTCCCATCTGTTGTGTACAGGACCCTGCCTCCAGCCTCATCTTTTCTGAGCATTTCCTGTGGGTTAGTTCTGGGGATCTTTTCTTTATCTGTTCTGATCTGGGTTATAACCAAAAAGGACCCTTCAGAGTTGCTGGCATTGTGACGGCTTTTCCTAGATTCTTTAGTGAATGCATGTTTCCCTATTTTACATTTGCTAGATTTCTTCTTTCTTCTTCTCCTTCTCCCTCTCCTTCTTCTTTTTTTTTTTTTTTTTTCGGTTTTTGGCTGGGGCTGGGCTTGAACCTGTCACCTCTGGCATATGGGGCCGGCGCCCTACTCCTTTGAGCCACAGGCGCCGCCCTCTTCTTTTTTTTTTAAGGTAGCTTTTTGAGGATTTTTTTTTATTAAGGAATAACAAAACTAAAGTCATAAACCCTAACCGTGCTTCTCAGTGAATTTTTACACAGGTGTTGGCTGCGTCACCACTACCCTGATCAAGATATTTCTTTTAGAGTTAAGAAGTTATTTGTGGGGGCAGGGGGTGGAGGAGGAAATCCTGACAGAGTTCCCATATAGCCCATTTATTTCTAGAATTATCACTCAGTGGTGTGAGGAGGGGGAGCTGCGTGTCAAGTCTGGCTTGGTAAAGGGGAGTGGACAGCAGGGTGTTTGGGAGTGGTGGGTCAGGTCCCGGTCTTTGGCCTTACTAGCCATGAGACCTTCTGCACCTCAGTTTCAACAACCGTAAAATGGAAGCTTTTACAACAGCTCTTACCTCACAAGCTGTCATGAAGATTACATGAGGCAGTGCATGTAAGCGCACAAAAAATGTTTATTGTTGTTTTTGTTGTTATTAATAATGAGGAGGAGGCGGCAGCCTGGTTCTTAACTAAGAGTATGCATCAGAGTCAGCTGAGGCACTTTTGCAAAATACACGTGCTCAGCCCAGCCAGGTGTACTGAGTCAGGATCTGGATTTTAACTGCCTGCCCTGGTCATTCTGTTGCTCATCCAGGGGCAAGAGCCTCTGGGGCTGGAGGTGGTGGCCATGACTGGACCCAGGGAGGCCAGTGCAGCCCCCACTGACGTGCAGGTGTGACAGGACCAGGCCGTGGTTAGGGCAGGGCTGGAGAAGGTGCGAGCTGGGCAGACTTGAGGCTGAGCAGAGAGGTGGCCAAGCTGTGGTGTCCTTGGGCCAGGGAGAGAGTAGGGGAGGAGCCCGGGGTGACTCACAGGGTGCTGAGCTGGGCGAGGGTGTGAGCAGGTGAGATTGTGACAATTCCCTTTGCCTCCTGGTGGGATAGCAAGTTAGTATTTTGATCTCTGGGCCCAGATCCGTGGTGTGGTTCTGGGAGGCACTGGTGGGGAGCAGGAGGATAAAGCCATGGCCTGGTCACAGAGCAGATGTAGAGGGCAGAGTTTCAGGTCACAAGCATTGGCCTCTGCAAAGGCCCATGGCCACCTCTTATTCTGCCCTCCGTAGAAGCAGAGACTAGTTCTCATGCAGTAACGCCCTACTGAGGCCTGTTGGGAAATAAACTCGGTCTCCTCATCTGGGGATGAATTATGACTTTGGATCATTTCATTTCTTCATGGGTCACAAAGTGATCCACATTTCTTCACAGAGAAGCTTAAACCTTTTCCATTGGCATCCTCAGCACCCCGGTAGGGACAGTGTCCGACCTTCCTACAGCCCTTCACCCCACCTCCCCAACCCTGTGCTGTCATGATATTTCCTTAGACACAGGCTCTCTTCAGACCTGTGATCCCAGTCACCCTTTGGTGAGAAGTCATTCCAGTGTCTCTCTCAGAAGCATTTGCGTTTAGAATTGCAGGAATAATAGAAAAAAGGAAAGCATTGCATTCCTGAGGGAAGGCGATCCTGGAATGAATTATTCATTTGCTCATTCTAGAACATTGCTGTCCAGTAGAACTTTCTGTGATGACAGGAACATTCTACGCTGTCCAGTACAGTGGCCACTGGTCACATGTGGCTATTATTATTTTTTTTTTTTGAGAGACAGAGTTTCACTGTATCGCTCTCGGTAGAGTACTGTTTCGTCACAGCACCCTCCAACTCCTGGGCTTAGGCGATTCTCTTGCCTCAGCCTCCCGAGTAGCTGGGATTACAGGCACCTGCCACAACGCCCGGCTATTTTTTTATTGCAGTTTGGCCGAGGCTGGGTTTGAACCCCCCACCCTCGGTATTATGGGGCCAGTGCCCTACCCACTGAGCCACAGGTGCCACCCCACATGTGGCTGTTGAGCATTTAAATGTGGCTAGTAGGACTAAGAAACTGGATTTTTTATTTTAATGAATTAAAATTGAAATTGAAATTGAAAAAAGGAAAGCAAGAAGCATGAGGTTACATTTTACACTCACGGGGTCAGTGACAGAGGGGGGACACTAGGCCTGCCACCCTCTCTGACTGCCCCACTACTAAATGCCCCCCAACAGGAACTTTGAAAATAGTTCTTGAGATCAAATTGGTGTTATTTGTCCCCAACCCCCACTCCCTGGCTTGGCCCTGATCTTGCAGGTCCAGGAAGGCGGTGTCTACCGGTGGTCCTCACAGGCCTTTCCCAGCTTTCCTGCCCCCCACTCCTCCCATCTTAGGAGCACTGCCTGTCCCCTTCTGTCTGCCCTGCAGCTCCTCCCACCCCTGCTCCTGCCACATCAAGCCCTGCCTCCTCCAAGAAGGCTTCCCAGAGTCCTCGGTCTCTTCTAGGCGAGGCCAGTTTTAGGGCTCTGAACAACTTCCATTAGACTTCCCAGTTGGGAGTGGGGTGGCAGGGGCAGGTCTCTGGAAGATGCCGCTGCAGAGATGTGCATTGGATCCCTCGTTTCAGACTCCTCTGATGACCACGCTCAGCATGAGGATGTCTCATGCCCTGACCACGACACACCTACTGCAGACACTCTGCACCCAAGCAATGGCTTTGTCAAAATTATACTTACCCTCACCACATGTCATGCACTGGGATATTTTCTATTGTATTTTCTTCATTTTTTGAAGAAAAATGTTGATTGTGACTCTCTACAGAATTGTTCTATAAAATGGCCATGGTCACAGATGCTGCTCAGTGTCGGGAGGTGGGGGGTGTCAGCTCAGTGTCAGGGGCACAGGTGGTACATCTCATCGCTCTGGAAGAGGCTCCTCATGGAGCCAGATGCCACTTTCTGGGTCTGGGGGGCTCACCAGCACTACTTACCTGGTGGGGCCACAGATAACAAAGAGCAGAGTAAGACATGGGCTCCTGCCTGGCAGCGTCACCACAATGGAGGCATCTTTCCTGCCAAAGGACAGTGATAAATATATTTAAAGAGCATGCCAGGTGCAAGTGAGTCTTGTCGTCCATCCCCTTCATATTTTAGCCCTGAACTGGAAGTTATTAAAAACAAAACACTTGGCCATGCACGGCAGCTCACGCCTATAATCCTAGTACTCTGGGAGGCTAAGGCAAGTGGATTGCTTAAGCTCACAAGTTCGAGACCAACCTGAGCAAGAGTGAGACCCTATCTCTATTAAAAATGAAAAACAGAGGCAAGAGGATCATTTGAGGCTAAGAGTTTGAGGTTGCTCTGAGCTATGATACAACGGCACTGTACTAAGGGCAACAAGTGAGGCTCTGTCTCAAAAAACCCCAAACCAAACAAGACACTCAGAAATAGCCATATCAGACTGGCATGGTGGCTCACATCTGTAATCCCAGTGCTTTGGAAGGCCAACTCTGGAGGATTCTTTGAGGCCAGGAGTTTGAGGCCAGCCTGGGCAGCATTGTGAGACCCCATCGCTACAAAAAATAAAAAAATAGCTGAGTGTGGCAGTTCGTGCCTATAATCCCAGCTATTCAGGAGGCTGAGGCAAGAGGATCGTTTGAACCCAGAAGTTTGAGGTTATCGCAAACTGTTATCATGCCACTGTACTCTAGCCTGGGTGACAGACCTAGACCCGTCTTTAACAAAAAAAAAAAAGAAAGAAAGAAAAGAAAAGAAAAGAAATAAAGAGCTAATCAAAATCCCTGCATCTAAACCAAGTGCTTTATTTCACCAAGGGCCTCAAACTCAGCTGACATCTAGTGAGTGCACTATCCTAACAGTGGCAATCTGATTTCTCAAACCTCTGTAGAAAAAAAAGAAATAGCCTGCAAGATCGGAGCTGGAGGTGTTTTTAGAGACAGATTTGTAGATAACAGAAAAGCAAAGGCTGTAAGGAAACAACAAATGGAAACACAAGCACGTTGTGGCGCAGTTCCAGGGATGTCATGGCCACTTCAGTGGGAAAAGGAGACCTTTTAAGGTGGTAGGGAACTGTGGGCCACCTTTTAGCAAGATTTTCCTTCAAAGGGATTAAAGTAGTATTTTTGGCGATTGAGGTTTTATTTTTCAGAAAAAGTAATTCCTGGGAACCTCAGTGATTCTGGGTATGAGATGCTGTCTAGCTGTTCCTGACTAGGGCCAGAAAGCTCCTCACAGGACAGTGTGTTTTCAGGCTCAGGGCTGCCCTTTCCTCCTGGCCTAGTGGCCCCATGGCTGGAAATATTCCTGTGGACTCTGCCTCTGTTGGAGTCCTTTGTTCACCGGTGTGAATCTGTGAATAAATCTGTCCCAATCTGAAAGCTTGCTGACATCTGGAGATAAGTGTGGAGAAAAGACTCTGAGCTGGACACTCCCTGGGGATGGCAAGTCTTGGGGGGTAGCCTAAATGACCAGAGGGGAGGACAGGACAGGGACCCCTCATATTTGGGCTGGGGGCAGTTTAGGGAGCAGGGGCGCGGTTGGACTTGAAGACAATTCTACCCTTTTCACTACTTTGCCCGAGTGAAGGCAGCCCACTCACCAAGGCTGGGCCAGTCTCTATTTCTTTGGGATCCCGTCTCTTTCTGGCTCCCTGGCCTCTTCATCCCCAGATCTGCTTATATGAGTCTCCCCGGGTGACTGCAGAGGTACTCCCACCAGTGAGGGGACCTCAAAGAAAAGCCAGGTGTTTCTGAGACAAGGAGGCTTACTCCACACCATTGGAGAAAACATGCGCCCAGCAGAAGGCGGTGGGGGCTGGGATCTGTCACACACCAGGTTTGCATCTTAACAATAGGTTACTATATATTATGTGTATGTGATACATTACACATCCTGTTGTTGATATTTGCAGATGCAGACTGATTACAAGATGATGAAACCATTTCTCCTGATGGGGGAGACTAACAATGAGTAACAATAATAACCTAAAATAACAACATCACAGCTCTTTTGAAAAGATTTCAGAGGGTTTACAAAATTTCATTTTGTGATATATTCCCAAGGCCAGAAATAGAGTAGGATTTGATCAGAGTGGTGGTCTCAAGAAGCTGCCTCAAAGAAATTCTTATTTCAGTGGAAATACAACAATGGGAGTGGTATAGGAAAACCTCCCTGTAGGCATTCTAACTCATGGAAATAGGACTCTGATGATGAAATCACAGATGATTTCATAATAACATGGAGAAGGGGGGTGCGGCAGCACCCAAAGAGGATGAATGAGTGCAGATTTTCGATGAGCTCACTGATTATTTACATTACGTGATATTTGGGTTGTGATATACTCATGGATGTGTCAGCATGTCCAGAAGGAACCTGTGTCTAGAACTAGCAGTGATTGTCAAGGACTCCCAGTCAACACCAACTTGTTTGCTTTCTTATGGGGACTATTTTTTTTTTTTTTTTTTTTGAGATAGTCTCACTCTGTCACCCTGGGTAGAGTGCTGTGGCATCAAACTCCTGGGCTCAAGAGATCCTCTTGCCTCAGTCTCGCAAGTAGCTGGGACTACAGGGACCTATCATGATGCCCAGCTAGTTTTTCTTTTTTCTTTTTTTTTTTTTAAGTATGTTTTTTTTTTTTTTGTAGAGACAGAGTCTCACTTTATGGCCCTTGGTAGAGTGCCGTGGCCTCACACAGCTCACAGCAACCTCCAACTCCTGGGCTTAAGCGATTCTCCTGCCTCAGCCTCCCGAGTAGCTGGGACTACAGGCGCCCGCCACAACGCCCGGCTATTTTTTGTTGCACTTTGGCCGGGGCCGGGTTTGAACCCGCCACCCTCGGTATACGGGGCCAGCACCCTACCAACTGAGCCACAGGCGCCGCCCTAGTTTTTCTATTTAGTAGAGACAGCAGATGCATACTGTTAATGTCGGAGAGAAAGAAAAAATGCCCAATTTCTAACTCTACCTCCTTTGAGACTAGTCCTCAAACTGGGGGAAAAGTGGAACACAGACCATTAATAGTGGCACAACCCCCCCCCAACAGTAGAGGAGATGTTAGTGGAGCCCCCTTCCCAGAGGCAAGACCCACCTGCCACATTCCCCACAGGAGGTCATCCGGGTTGGCCAGAGCCCCCAAATTAGCACTTCTGGGGAAAGGTGGTCTAACCAGAGACAAACCCATTTATTAGTCCTAGATTCAAGCAGAGATGAGAGAGCTGAAAACTGTCCTGTCAGCAATGTATTTCTTTTCTAAATTCCACTTTTTTTTCAAGACACTCTGTGGTCCAAGTTAGAGTGCTGTGGCATCAGCCTAGCTCACAGCAACCTCGAACTGCTGGCTTCAAGCGATCCTCCTGCCTCAGCCTCCTGAGTAGCTGGCACTATAGGCGCCCATCACAACGCCCAGCTATTTTTAGAGACAGGGTCTTGCTCTTTCTCGGGCTGGTCTCGAACTTTTGAGTTCAAGCAATTCTCCTGCCTCAGCCTCCCAGAGTGCTAGGATTACAGGCATGAGCCACCATGCCTGGTCTGTATTTATTTTTTAATAAAGACCTTGAAACAAGGCATCTCTAGGCTGCTAGTGACACAGCCCAGGGAGAGACATTGGGTGACAAAGTCACAACTGAAAATAGTCTTTTTGGAGTGGGGGGTGGGAGGAGGAATTTTTACAAGGGAAAATGTAACATTTTATATTTGGGTTCACTAAGGTAAGTCATCCAAGTACATAGCAGGGGAGGCCTGGGGAACCAAGGAGACCATTTTTCCACTGACTCCACGTGGACTCGGAGTGTGAGGCTCAGGAGAGCTGGCCATACATGAAAGGGCAGGAAACCTAGAACAAGGGCAGCCATCGTCCTTCCCTCCTTCTTGCTGCTTGGGACACAGGTTCAGCCGGGGAGTGGGGGTAGGGGCAGGTTCCAGGACTCTGACCAAGTAGGAACCATCCGGGAGGATCACCAGGACAGGGAAAAACTGAGGACAGAGGGAGGTAGGGGGCTGTCAGCCTGGAGAACGGAGATCATCTCCGAGGGTGAGGGAGGGATCAATTCTTTACATGGGGCAGGCCAGGCTGGAGGGAAGCAGTCTTGGATTCCAGCAGAGATAGACACCCCGTGTGATGGTGAATCCCAGTCGGGGCAAATTTGCATAGTCTTGAGGTGGCCTCCCTGACAAGGACACCTCAGAAGGGATTTAAGGGCCTGTGTAGGAAGGAGGTCCAAGGATTTCTGAAGTCCCCTCCCAGGATGTTCCTGGATACCATGCATGAGGAGTCAGCACAGAGGGAAGCGGCTTTGTCCAAGAAGTTTGGAGTAGTGGCTGACAAGGCAAACCGAGACACTTGGGTTCAAGTCTGGTTTCTGTCACTTTGTGTGACCTCTGGCAAGGTACTTAATCTCTCTGCGCTCTCATCCTTTCAGGAAAAATGAGGAGCATGGCCACAGTACATATGTGCTAGGATTCTCTTTTTTTGTGTGTGTGTGTGCAGTTTTTGGCCAGAAGTGGGTTTGAACCCGTCGCCTCCAGCATATAGGGCCAGCGCCCTACTCCTTTGAGCCACAGGCGCCGCCCCAATGTGCTAGGATTCTTGTGAGAGTTGAAAGAGTTAAGCCAAAGTAGACTTGTGCCACACCTGCGGAAAGGGCCACGTGCTAGGTAGCTGATGTGACCGTCATTGTCACCACTATCACCATCATCATCCTGATTCATAGCACAGTTACTGAACCCTCTCTATGTGCTAGGGAAGGAGAGATGAGCAGGTTGGGTCTCTGCCTTTTAAAAGTCGTAGCCCAGTGTGGAAGGCTCCAAGCTATCAGATGTGAGACAGTGCAGGGCGTGGTTCATATCACTTGGGCAGGGCCCAGGATGGGGCAGGCTGGGGCCTTGGAAACCAGCTTCTGAAACCATGACATGGCTCAAAAGCATTTTCAGTGTCTTGTCCTGAGCTCTCAGGCTGTTTGCTTTGAGGGTGGTTGTATTCAGAGTGCCCCTTCTGTACCCCACATGAGCTCTGGTACTGGCCATTCTGGCTGGGCAGGTCTGAGTGTTCAGGGCCCCACCCTGGGCCTCCTGGGCACAGCTGGGGCCCATAGCCCCCATCCCTGACCCTGAGGGCCTAGACACTAAAATACCTTGTGCATGGCTTCTGTGCCTAGGATGGTACTGTGCTGAGTGTGGTGACGTGTCCTACATTGAGAGATGGGTGGTGTCAGGGTCATCCCCATTTTACAGCTAAGAAAACAGCTAGGACATTAAGTATCTATAAAAGGCAGAGCAGCACTTGAAGCCAAGGTTTCCAATGCCCAGATCAGGTGCCACTTCCATACCCCACCCTGGGCAAGATGACAGGTGACTCAGCTGAGAGCCCTGCCCTCCAGGAGGAGATGGAAGCAGAAATAACTGACCCGCAGCCCCAGGGAAGGGCAGAAGGCCCCTGAGAGCCTGGCCTTCTGTGCCCACCCCCTGCCCCCACCAGGCCCTTCTGGCAGTGGCCCCTACCTGCTCATTCTTCATAAAAGCATTCCTCAGTCAGTGGTCATTTCAGAGAAGGAAGGCAGTGGTTTAGGAAAGGAAAACACATTCTTAAGCATCAGTGGCCTTTTTTTTTCAAACAAAATTTCATTTGACACACTCAAAATTGAAGGCAGAGGGGAACTGTCCTGGGTGCAGAGAGTGAGGGGAATCTGTGCGTCACCTCCTGTTTCCTGACCCTTCCCGCCAGCCGCCTTAGCCGCTTCTGGGAAACCCCGTGTAGCCTGTGACCCTTGCTCTTTGTCAATAGGCTCTTCTGCTGGGCAGCCCATGTGGCAGGCTTTTGTTTTGTTTTTACCTAATTGTGGTAAAATATATACAACATAAAATTGACCATTTTAACCATTTTTGAGCGTGCAATGCAGTGGCATTAAGCACTTTCACAATATCATGTAACCAACTCCACCATCCATTTTCAGAACTTTTCATCTTCCCGCACTGAAATGCTGTACCCATCAAACACTAACCCCCCACCTCCTTGGCCGCCCAGCTCCTGCAACCCCCGTTCTGCCTTCTGTCTCTGTGAATCTGACTACTCCAGGAGCCTCACACAGGCGCCATCCCACGTTTGTCCTTCTAGGCCTGGCTCATTCCTCTTAGCATGATGTTTTCAAGGTTCACACATGTTGTAGCCTGTATCGGAAATTCGTTCCTCTTTAAGATTGAATAATACTCCATGGTCGTACCACGTTTTGTTCATCTTTTCATCCCTCCATGGACATTTGGGTTGTTTCTGCCTTTCAGCTATTGCAAATGAAGAATACCGCTATGAACACCATGTACCAGGGGCCTTTCTAGTCCCTGCTTTCGGTTCTTTTGGTCTATTCCCAAAGAAGTGGAATTGCTGGAACATGTGGTAACTCTCTGCTTCACTTTTTAAGGAACTGCCAGACCATTTTCCACGGCAGTGGCTCCATTTTACGTTCCTGCCTGCAATGCCCAAGGGGTTCCAATTTCTCCACATCCTTACCTGTATGGCAGAGGTTTTTAATCTCTTGTTCTTGGCTGTATCCCCAGGGACTGGGACAGTGCCCGGAACATTACAGGTGCTTCATAAATACTTGGAGGGAATTGGAGGTGTTGGTCTTCTACGTGAAGTCAGCACCCAGTAAACAGGGGCCCTGCACGCCAGGCCCCAAGACCTTCCCACCTCAGTCAGCTCTAAGAGAAGCATCCTTTTGCTGGGGTATGATATTTAGAGACGCCCCCTGGTGTCAAGAGCTACATTGAAGACGAAATGATGGCAAATAGGATCACAGAGCCAGAAGTGACAAGGAGGCCAGGGACTATAGCAGCTGGCTTCCATAATGGTGTTTTTCAAACCCATCTGTAGCCCTTGACACCAATGTTTAGTGGTTAACACCAGCATTTATGAAAAATCAAATAGAAAAAAATACCACAATATATAGTGTATGGAAAAAAGTCCTGAGTATCATTTTGTAAAGCTTTTCAGTGTGACATTTATATACACGTGTATTCGATCACGAAGAGTTCAAAAATGATTGTTGTATAGAGTCTGCAGCCACTGCTTAAAGAATTCCTGATGGCAGAGAGCTCCCTTCCTCATAAGGAAGCCCACACTGTTTAGAGGTCCACTGTAATAGTGGAAGGTCCTCCCTTAATTGAGCGGAACTCATTCTGCAGATAAGATCTCTGCTTTGAGCCTCTTATTGTGTGCAGGGCCCTGAAACAGGCTGTTGAGATGAAGAAGGCCATGGGTGTCTAGAGGAGTTTGGTGGAGAAGATGGGCTGGAGGACAAGCATGCTGCCTGGGGAAGTCCAGGAAGGATGCCAGAATGGGTCTTAAAGGGAGTCTTGAAGGGTGAATAGGAGTTTGCCACTTTTTTTTTTTTTTTTTTTGAGATAGAGTCTCATTCTGTTGCCCTGGGTAGAGGGCCATGGCTTCCTACTTCACAGCAACCTCGAACTCCTAGGTTCAAGAGATCCTCTTGCCTTAGCCTCCCGAGTAGTTGGGACTATAGGTGCCTGCCATAACACCCAGCTAGTTTTTTTTCTATTTTTAGTAGACATGGGCTGTCGTTCTTGCTTAGGCTGGTCTCGAACTCCTGAGCTCAAGTGATCCTTCCACCTCAACCTCCCAGAGTGCTAGGATTACAGGTGTGAGCCACCATGGCTTGCCAGAAGTTTGCCATTCTTGCTGACAGAAAAACTTCCAGGATAGTATGGAGATGAGAAAGAGTATGTTATGTTCAAAGAACAGCCAGTAGTCTGGTCTGGCTTAGCCCAGGTCCTTACAGAGGCTCGGGCGGGGTGGCCAACTAGAGGGCCATGCGGGGGGAGAAAAGGCAAATGTCAGATTCTGAAAGGTGTTTGTGCCAAGAACTTAAATTTTCACCCTACAGCCAGAGAGGTATCATTTGAGTATTTAGAAAATAAATATGCATTAAGCTGTGTATTGGGCTCTGGGGAATTAATGAAACGGCTCTCCCCTCAAAAAGCCAGCACTCCAGTGCTGGGAATGGGCTCAAAATTGAGGATCACACCAAAAGAGCATATGGTTATAGAGCAGTGGTTCTCAACCTGTGGGTTGCGACCCACAGGAACTGTATTAAAGGGTCGCGGCATTAGGAAGGTTGAGAACCACTGTTACAGAGGCTGGGATGAGGGTGTGACAGAAAATAACATGGTCTGGAGGCAGGGCTGAGAAGTGGGCCCTGGTTAGACTGAAGGAGGGCTTCTGTGGGGAAATGATGCTTGAGTCGAAACCTGCAGGGCGAGTGGGTGGTCACCAGGGAAGAGCCTTGGAGCACCTGACAGCTGAGACAGAGAGGTAGGGGTGACAGTCAGCCTGGGGAGGGCCAAGGCCAGGTGGGCCAGATGGGCCAGGTGGGCCAGGTGGGGCCGGCCTGGAGGAGGGAGTTGGGGGTTCATCCTACAGGCAGTGAGGAGCTGCTGCGAAGTTCAGCAGGTGTAGGAGAGAGAGAGATGATTTTTATTCTGTCAGGGGCAGAGCGAAGCTTACCCTTAATTTTCTGTGGATCTTGGAGCTTGGCTGTTTGGACCTGGGGTGGGGGACCAGAGAAAAGAGGCAGGAGGTGCCCAGAAGGATGTGGTCTATGGGGAAAATCACCATCTTCTGTGTCTGGAGCTGCAGTGAAGAAGCTGGGGAGGAGCCAGCAAGTGGACCCAGGGGCGCATTATTCTCCTGAGCTCCTTTTCCCAGCGCCTTCTCCTCATCCGGCAGACTCACCTCTGCACCTTTGTTCAGGCTGCTTCTCCCTCCCTGGAGCACAATTCCCACCCTTCCCCTACTTCCAACCCAAGGTGGCTTTCTTCAAGGCCCAGAGGAAGGCACGCTTCCTGTGCAGGCTGCTCAGGGTTTTAACCTCCTCCCCACCAAGTGCCAGCCCCGCATGGCAGGGTTGGTGGAGGGCCCCACCCAGCATGTGCCATGCTGTGAGTTACACTGACACCTCTTCAGCTCCAGCTCAGCGCAGGACGGGAGTCTGCCCACTCCGTGACTTCACAACCCTCTCCTACTTTCCTGGCTCATCGTGAGAAGCTTACACAGCTGGAGTCCCAAACTGTGTCCCAGTCATGATCAGAGCAGACACAGCAAAGCGATGCTTGGCCCAGCAGGTATCAGCTGCTGAGAGGCACCCAGAAGGAGGCCTGGTGGCTCTCCTGTCCCTCAGCATCTGGCACAAATGGGCCCAGGCCCTCAGGAAGGAGGAGGAGGGCATGGGGTCTGGGAACTGTCATCCACTTCCAGTGTGCCCCCTCCTGCTCAGCACCGCTGGCTGGAGACATAGACCTGAGACACAGAGCTTTCCAGGTATGCCACATGGGTCTGCTGAGCTGTGAGGCCTTGACCTTCCCCCAAGGGCAGCCCCAAGTAAGTAGACTCTGCTCCACGACACTCAGGTCTCTCTGTTACCACTTTCTCACCTGCTGGGCAGTGGGCTACGGGGAGGGACTCACGCCCAGGTGGCAAACCGCCCCACCCGCACCTGTGCTGGGCCACATGTGGGGTTACCCACTGCACTCGTGTCTTTTGTTTGGGATTCACACCAGGCATCCTCTTGCTTTCTCCAGAGCAGGCGCCAGCGTATGGGGACATCTGTGACTCATTTGACAGTCTGACAGGCCCCCTGGTCTGAGTCCCCTCAGGTCTAGGATGACTGCTTCCTTCTCTGAGCTGTTCACTGGGCCCCTGCAGTGACTTTTAAAATCTACTGCATGCCACGTCGTCTGCAGTTTAAGTCTGACCATTCCAAACTTCCCCTCTGAATGTGATGAAAAATCTGCCCACCAGAATTGCACAATGCTGAGACAGATGAGCGGAAACGTCACTCTGACATAGATGGAGGGCTCTTCCGTGACTTCTGCGGTCAATATTACCGTCTGTGCCACACCCAGCCAGTGCTGTCCTGTACCTCACCCGCCACAGCCTGTGACCCAAGGTGGTGGTTGCTTAATCTTTTCCCCCACTGGGCTCTTACCTCTCAGAGGGCAGCAGCTGTTGTGTTCATCTCTCTCTGTGGTCTGGCACATGAAGTTAGTGCCCCACATGTATTTGTAGAATGGACTCATTGTTAAACTTCTTGAGTGAAGTCTTTCTCTTCCTTGCGAATTCCATCTCTCAGCCTAGCCGAGAGCCGAGCCCAGAACAGGGCTAATGGGTTGGACAATTAGTGGGACTGCTGAAGAGTCGCTTTGAAAAATTTTCCAAGTGAAACTGGATTTTGACCCTCGAGGAAACAAAGGAACCCAAAGGCCTAACTCTCCCAAATACCTAGAGCCCCTGTCAGCAAAAGCCCAGAGCCCATCATTTGTAAGCCATGACTATGGGGGCACAAGAAGGCAGTTTGGAGAGATAGGAAGAATTTGGGTAATTAAACAAGAGAAGGGACATGGACCAGTGGTGAACAAGTGGCAGGAAGTGAGGATGCTTAACTCAGTAATTAGTTCCTGAGTGCCTGAGGCCCAAATCCAAGAAAAAGAGAGAGAGATAGGGGAGAGGAGAGGAGAGGGAAGGAAGGAGGAAGAGCCTAGGCTTGGAAGCCAGATCACGCTAGACCTGAATCCTCTTTCCATCTCTTTTAACTGTGGAATTCTGAACTTGGTACTCATTTCTGAATCCCAGTTCCTGTATCTATAAAATGAGAATTAGAATAATGTATGTGGTGTGCCCCACACTGCTCTTGGCACATGGCAGACATTCAGTAAGTGATGGGAATTATTACCGTGGCTTCACGTTTTGCACATAGTATCAGTTAGGGTTTAGTTAATTTCAGCCCAAAAGGGCATTTATTAGAAAACCATTAGCTCACAGAGCTGAAGAAAGGGCTGAATCCTAAGACCCCAGGTAGGCTGGGAAAGGAGGGCTGGGGTTCAGGAGCAGGGGCTGTGCTAGCCTCTTTGTATGGCCTCCAAGTTCAGATCCTGCAGACAGAGTCTTACAGGCTACTTTGAATTCTGTGCTGACAGCCCAAACAGGACCAGGTGGATCTGAGGGAGAGGTGGTTCTCTGAAAAGCGAGGAGCTGTCTCCAGAAGGGAGGCAGGAGTTGCTGGGCAGGCAGAGCTCTTGCCCACTGCACCCGCGGACCCCCATCTCCTCTTCCTCCCACCCCTTCCAGATGACCACTTAGGCCCTCTTGAGCAGAACTATGTAATTACCACTCTCTCCCATTCTTCAAATTCCTCCAAGTGCCCCGGTCCAGGGAGGCCCTGAATAGGAGATGGCAGCTCTGCTCAAAGGGCTGCCCTGCTTGAAGGCCTCTTGCCTCTTCATCCCTCCCAGACAGTCCCAGGCCCTAGCACACCTATCACGATGAGAGGGGACTGCTGCTGGCTGAGACAGCCCTTTCTGCCCCAGGACTCTGTTATGGCAATGTCATCTGCTCAGGCATCTTAAAGGGCCTTCAGGCCAGAGAAGACCACACTCCAGAGCCCTAAGGCTTTGTTGTGACCAGTCACAGGCCTGATGAAGGTGTGAAGCAGGCCAAAGTTTCAGGACTGGTGAGTTGGAATGTTTATCTTCATGTCTCTGTCTTCCCTCCTCCCTCGGACACTCCCAGTGCCCAATGTCCTTGTGTCCCCAGGGTCTGTATACTCCAGAAGGCACAGCTTGCTGTCAGCCTCCCCCTTCCCTTCGCCCTTACTAAACCTCATCCCTCTTGTGTCTCCTTCCCTTTCAGCCAGTCACATGGTCAGTCCCACATGAGTGTCAACTTAAATATCTCAGAAAACTTGTCTTTTAATAGCTCAGATTTAATGACAGAATGTCCAGTTCATAGGGTAACTTTAAGGATTGGCCCCTCATTGTGGGCCTTGCCCTATCAATGCGGCTCTAGTGTCCGAGGAATGGATGCATAGCTGATGAATGGATGATGGATAGATGGATAAGGAATGGATGAGGGATGGATGGATGGATGGATAGGTGGGAAGGAGGGAAGAAAAAAGGGAGGGAGGGAGAAAGGAAGAAACTGGTAGGGAGAGATTCCCAGGTAGAAGCACCTTCTCAGAGCTTCTCCCATCCTACACACAGTCACATAATTTGCCTATACAGATCCGGCTCTGGGGGCAACTGCACTCTACCAGCATGAGCATCATTTAAAAGTAAGGAAAAATAATTGTTTATAAAGAAAATTATCAGAAGCAATAAAATGTGGCTTTTCCATAGTGGAAATTTTTTCTTCTTGTTTGTCTTCCTTCTTCTCTTCCTCCCTCTCTCTTTTTCTTTCTTTCTTACTTGATATATTAATAACTTAGAAGCCACAAAATATACTCTTTAAAGTGTATAATTCAGTGATCTTTAATATATTCATAAAGTTGTGCAGCCATCACCATTATCTCAGTCTGGAATATTTTCATCAGCCCCAAAAGAAACCCCAGCCCTATTAGCATCACTCCCCGCCCCTCGGTCCTCTCAACCATTAACCCACTTTCTGTCTGTATGGATGTGTTTATTCTGACATTTCATATAAATAGACTCAGACTAAATGGCCTTGGTGGCTGGCTTCCTTCAGACAATACAATCAGGGTTCATCCACGTAGTAGCGCATATCAGCACTCAATTTTTATGGCTGAATAATATTCCATTGTATGGATAGGTCACATTTTTATTGTCCTTATGGACATTTTGGTTGTTTCTACTCTTGTTATTATGAATAATATTTTCTATAAAGTTTCATGTACATTTGTTTTGTGCACATACATTTTCAATTCTCTTGGGCATATACCTTGTCGTGGAATTTCTAGGTCATATGGTAATTCTTTTCTTTTCTTTCTTTTTTTTAAAGATAGGCTCTTGCTATTTTTCCCAGGTTGGAGTGCAGTGGCTATTCACAGGCACAACCATAACACACTGCAGCCTTGAACTCCTGGGCACAAACAAGCCTCCTTCCTCAGCCTCCCGAGTAGCTGGGACTACAGGCATGTGCCACTGCACCTGGCTCTCATATGATAATTTTATGTTTAACTTTTTGAGGCACTTTCATGGGTAGGAGATTTTTTTTTTTTTTTGAGACAGAGTCTCAAGCTGTCACCCTGGGTAGAGTGCTGTGGCATCACAGCTCACAGCAACCTCAAACTCTTGGGCTTAAGCAATTCTCTTGCCTTAGTCTCCCAAGTAGCTGGGACTACAGGTGCCTGCCACAACACCCGACTATTTTTTTGTTGATGTTGCGGTTGTCATTTGAAACTGCCAGCCTGGGTGTATGTGGCTGGCACCCTACCAACTGAGCTACAGGCGCTGCCGGGTAGGAGATTTTTAATACCTTTAAAAAATATATAAACATAAACTGGCTCGGCGTCTGTGGCTCAGCAGCTGGGGCACCAGCCACATACACCAGAGCTGGTGGGTTAGAATCTGTCCTGGGCCTGCCAAACAACAATGACAACTACAGCCAAAAAATGGCCAGGCATTGTGGCGGGCGCCTGTGGTCCCACCTACTTGGGAGGCTGAGGCAGCAGAATCGTTTAAGCCCAGGAGTTTGAGGTTGCTATGAGCTGTGATGCCACGGCACTCTACCCAGGGCAGCAGCTTGAGACTCTGTCTCAAAAAAAAGAAAAAACAAAAAAATATATAAACATAACACACATTCATTTATGAAAATTTATGATATACAGTAGAATTTCCATAGTTGACCACCTCATTCAGTTGACCTAATTTTCACAGACCAGAAATGCACTACGCGTACATATCAGCACAGTAGGCCTCGTTCCTTATGTTGACCACTGCTGCATGTTGACCAGATTGGTACAGCGCTGTCGGTGGTCAACTCACAGAGGTTCTACTGTAGGTAATTACATTCAGAAGAAAATATGATCCACTGTAATCATATGACCCGTTAATAACTGCCTCAGTATTCTGGTGTATTTTCTTCTTATCTCATATGCATAATTTTAAAATTGTATTGAGCAATTTTTGTGTTTTGTGTCCTAAATATTTCATGTTACCTTCTATAGTAAGCAGCATCCACGTCAATTATTATAATGTGACTCTGGCCACATTATATCATCACTGGATGCATCATAACTTATTTAATGAACCTGCTGTTGAAGATAATTTCCAGATGTTTTGTGATTATCACAAGGGGTAGGTGTAGATCTGCAGCTCTGATAAGTTTTGTGATAAAATTTTAGAAGTGAAATTCTAGGTAAAAATATGTGAACTTTTCTAACCTTTTATATTTAAATAATTTTAGATTTACAGAGAAGTTGCAAAGATAGTACAGAGAGTTCCCATATGCCCTTCATCCAGCTTTCTCAAACGTTACTGTCTTGCTTAACCAGAGTGTATTTATCAAAACTGATAATCTAACATTAGTATGATACTATTAAATAAACTACAGACTTTGTTTGGATTTCACTTGTTTTCCATGATGTTCTTTTCCTATTCTGAGATCCAATCCAAGATAACATTATTGTGTGCAGGTTGTGAATATTTGTGAGACACACCTACACAGGTGTGTGCCTTTATACACAAAACATCAACACACGCACACACGTGTGTGCATATATATGTGAAAAGTATCAATTTATATTCCCACCAATAGTATTGTGTAGAAAAAAAGACATGGTCAACTTAAAAGACATGGCAATAGCAAGAACAATGTGGGCTGGGTGCCTGTAATCTTAGTGCTCTGGGAGGCTAAGGTGAGAGGATCACTTGAGGTGAGGAGTTAGAGACCAGTCTGAACAAGAACAAGACCCTGTCTCTGCTTCCCAGCTACTCAGGAGGCTGAGGAAGTAGAAAAAGTATCCAGATGTGGTGGTGCGCACCTTTGGTCCCTGCTACTTGGGAGGCTGAGGCAGGAGGATTTCTTAAGCCCAGGAATTGGCTATGATGACGCCACTACACTTTATTTTTTTATTTTTTTATTTTTTGAGAACCGTCTCTGTAAGCCTTACTTTGGACCACTACACTTTAGTCCAGGTGACAGACTGAGACCCTGTTTCAAACAGAAACATAAACCAAAAACAATAACAATGTGGCTTTACTGGGTATTTCTTAATGGCTAATGAGTTCACAGATTTTTTTCATCTGTGTAGTGGACAGTTGCTTTTCTTTGTTTTTGATTTCCTAATCACCAGTAGGATTTTTGTCAATCTCCAGAACTTTAGCTTCCATAGAAGTTGACATACAGGCTTGGCACCCGTAGAACAGTGGTTACGGCACCGGCAGCACAGTGGTTACGGCACCGGCCACATGTACCGAGGTTGGTGGGCTCGAACCCGGCCCGGGCCAGCTAAACAACAATGACAACTGCAACAAAAAAATAGTAGGTGTTGTGGCAGGCGCCTGTAGTCCCAGCTACTAGGGAGGCTGAGGCAAGACAATTGCTTAAGTTCAAGAGTTTGAGGATGCTATGAGCTGTGATGCCACAGCACTGTATCCAGAGTGACATAGTGAGACTCTGTTTCAAAAAATAAAAAAAAGAAGGTGACATACAACCAGTGTCAGGTGAGCATCCAGGGCTGTGATCACATCCCACTAAGTCACCAAAGAAGGGACCACAGGGAGGACAGGCTTGCGCACATGCTCCCTGAAGACCTGCTCTCTCCCTCAGGAGGCCTGCCCAGGGCTGGGCAAACTGGTGACAGTGAGGTGTGCTCCAGCCAGTGGCAGGGAGTCCAGCTGTGTCTGCAGAGCAGTACGGGTGGGGAAAGAGCTCTAGGAGTCCGGAGATAGGGGTTTTGTCTAGTTCTCTTACGATCGGTGTGAACTTGTGTAAATCTATTCTGTTATTTGAGCTCTAGTTTTTTAATTTCTTTTTTTTGAGACAGAGCCTCAAGCTGTCACCCTGGGTTGCACCCTCACAGCAACCTCCAACTCCTGGGCTCAAGCGATTCTCCTGCCTCTGCTTCCCAAGTAGCTGGGACTACAGGCGCCCGTCACAATGCCCAGCTATTTTTGATTGCATGAGCTCTAGTTTTTTTCATCTGCTAAATGGGCATAAAATCAGTCCTGTTGCAGGGACTGTGAAGGCATTTTGCAAAAGACTGTACAAGCAGGTGATACCATTATAGGGAATGATGTTGGGAAGGGACCAGGTCGTAGTAGTACCCTGGGTAGAGAGCATGGATCTTGGCCCACCCACACGGGCAAGAATGGCCCTGAAAGCAACTCAGTTCCAATTCTGAGCTCCCATTGTGCCTTATGGGGAAGAAATTCCATTTTGGTCATTATTAGGCCCCTTCCAGTGAGGGCTACCCCAGAATCCAGGAGGCTGATGATACTGCCAAGAAAATGTGGGCAGGATGGCCTGGAAAGAGGGGCATCTACGGACTGTCTGCTCGGCCACTGTTGGGGCCTTTGTGTTCATCCTGAGGCCCCTGTGTCCATGTGTTCAAGGCCCAACCGTCCTGCCCCCTGTGGCCTGCCCCTCTTAGAGGTCAGAGCACAGGCCTCCCTGCCCATGCCAGGTCCTCCTCCGCCAGAGGGTGACCTCTAAGACACTTTCCTCCTAGTCTACAGGGAGCCAGACTCAGGGCAAAAGAGGCAAAGAGAGAAGGGTCTGGGGACAGCTTCTGCCTGGTCCTAAAACTCAAACGTCCTTGAGGCAGGGGAGCCAGAGGAGGACAGGTCCAATACCTTCTTCAAATGGGAGGGGGAAGGGAAAATGCAACCATCTAAACACAAATGAGTCTCTGAGAAAATAATCTGGCCACGTGGAGAAGAAATGGGAAGATGTGGCCTCTTGTCCAAACTCACACACCTGCCATGTGGCCTCCCGCAGGTCACCCATGTCTTAGAGCTTGAGTTTCCTCAGTTGTGCAACGCGGGAGGTTCCGCAACCCGCAGGGCAGCCCTGGGCTCCTGTGGAGTCTGCCACTGCCCGGGAACACAGGGTCTCAGTCGGTCTCAGGGCCTTTCACCGTCACAGTCCCACCGGCACACCTTTAACATTGTCGCTGACAGACTTCCACTGTGGCCTCTTGCTGGTCCTACCTGTGGGTTTTTTGTTTTTTTCAAAGGAAAAAGATTTAATATGAAACTTCAAGATTCACATCATGATAAACAATAACATTTACGAAATATCCTTTTGATGAGTTCTGCTTTTCCATCTTTTCTATTTTGACTAATCCCGCCACCTCAGTGTAATCATCCCCATAAACGCAGCCGTCTCTGGGCTTGGCCTAAGTGCTCCTCACACCTTATCTCATTTAATCCGCAAAACTGCTCAACCAGGTTGGGCCTATTGTTCTCATCATACGAAGGAGGAAACAGAGGCCCAGGGAAGTCACGCTGCTCTCCCACAGCCGCTTGGTGGGTGAGGCAGAGCTGGCCTAACTCTCAGATTGAGCTCCCCTGCTCTCTGAGCTGGGCCCCCGGCGCGTGTCCGGAGACAAGTGTGTGAGCCTCCTCAGATCCAGTCTGGGGAAAGCCTCCCTGGAAGACTCCCGGGTTCTCACAGCCCGCTGAGGCCTGGAGGGTGGAGAGAAAGTGTCAGGAGAGCATAGAGCCCCCAGGGAAGAGGCTTCTCTGGGGGTTAGAATGAATATTTCTCTCTGGGGTCACTACATGGCCACAAGGCCCAGGACCCTGCCAGCAGGCCTGCCTTGCGGAGGGCCGTGGCCAGTGGTGTGCATTCAAAGGAGGCCCTGGAGCAGCCCAGCTTGCTTCCTCCTTGAGCTGGGGTGGAGGAGTGTGGGTTTGGACCCCGACTCTAGAGGATCCAGGTTCACTGTGCACCCCCCAGAGGCAGGGACCCCTAATGGGGCTTGTGACACAGAGGACAGGCCAAACGGTCTGGAAAGGCACAACCCAGAGTGACTGCAACGGGCCCTTCCCCTGCACCCCCTGTGAAGCTGCTCCTACTTCTCATTTTCATCTTGTGACTCTCTAAAGAAGCATTCTACCCAA
Organism: Nycticebus coucang; assembly: GCF_027406575.1. Lineage (NCBI taxonomy): Eukaryota > Metazoa > Chordata > Mammalia > Primates > Lorisidae > Nycticebus > Nycticebus coucang. The sequence goes on along the minus strand of NC_069783.1, from coordinate 68,641,863 downwards.
CTCCCAGTGATCTGGTGGGGAAATGGTACCTTCTTCATCTAAATCTTAGCATAAGCCAGATTTGGCGTTATAACAACTCATAAGTCACATTGGGCCATTTCTTTTCATTTGTGCGTATGAGGCCCTTCCTAGCTGGCACTGGGCCAGGCACTGTGACAATACAGTAGACATGCAAAGAATAGAAGTGACCAGGGACCTCCGTCCTTCAGCTTATAGGTGGGACCATGACAGCCCAGACACGCCAAGGACCTTGCCTCAGGTCACACAGCTACTTGGGGGCTGTCTTGGGCCTAGAACTTGAGGTTCTTGCCTTTCAGCCCTGTGTTCTTTCGACAGTATCTCACACAAGGTACAGTATGGCTGGAGAAGCAGGAATAATACCTCCAAACAATTACAGAAACTCTGGGGGAGCAGAGTCCCCTCTTGGTGATTTCCCACCCACAGTGGCCTGCTGCCAGTGTCTTTAAGTTGTTTACTTATATGTGCTTGTCCGGGAGTTGACATTTTCCTTTGAGACACTGGGAATTTCCATAACTTGAACAAAAATTCCGTAAAATTGAATTTCTTCATTTTATTCCTAATGTTTCATGTGTGCGTGTTGTAGGAAGTTTTCTAGTACTTTCTATCCTCAAACAATTCTGAGTTGAGACCTTTTCTGTGTAGGGTACAAAGACAAAGAGGATGGGAATAAAGCATGGAGAGGCCATGTCGTGCCATCTTACAGGGCCATTCTGTGCCGGATGTGTGTGGGGGTTGGGGGTGGGGGCTGCTAGGCCTGTCTGCTGTGGGGTGGGTGAAAGGAAGGAGCTGGCAAAGGGATGCTTAACCCACAGCATACAGCTTTTAAAGGCTCCTGACTTAGGGTCAGTGCAATCCATTAATTGATTCACTCACTCAAATTCTGGAAAGCATTTAAGAGATAATTATTTAAAATCACCCCTGGGCAAAGGTCCTGTGTGAGGTTCTATAAAGAATTGGTTTTACACCCAGGGTCGTGTCTTGGTTATATTCTGAACTACACAAGGGGCCTAAGAGCTCATACTGGCTTTCAAGGACGGTGGGGTTGACTACTGGCAAGTGGCTCCAGCCTCTGGTTCCAGGCCAAGGTGGGGGTGAAGGCTGCCCATCCACACTGCTGTCTCTCCAAGATTGGAGGGAGCAGGTGCTGACAGGAGGTGCTGTGGGGCTGGGCCTGCTACATTTTTTTTCCTGCTGCCTTTTTGTTTGTTTGTTTGCTTTTTGAGACAGCTTTGTTGCCCTGGGTAAAGTGCAGGGGCATCATTGTCATCATAGCTCATAGCAACCTCAAACTTCTGGGCTCAAGTGATCCTTGCCTCAGCCTCCTGAGTAACTGGGACTACAGCTGTGTACCACTGCATCCGGCTAATTTTTCTATTTTTACTAGAGATAGGGTCTTGCTCTTGCACAGGCTGGTCTCTAACTCCTGAGTTCAAGTAATCCTCCCACCTTGATCTACCAGAGCGTTAGGATTATAGGCCTGCCTGAGCCACTGCGCCCCTGCCTGGCCGAGCCTGCTTCTAAGCAAAACCTGAGTCTCTCACAAGTCAGTGGGCCCTCCAATTCTTGGAGGAGCAGGAATTTCCATCCCTCATTGCCTTCTACCCATTTTAGCAGAGAAGATGAAATAAATGGGGTCCCCTATCCAGAACCAAAATCAGATTTGGATCTCACAGAGTCTTGAATGGAAACCTGAGGGCCTTAGCACAGATGGGGCACAGGCTTCAGAGGTCACCCATCCGAAACACAGGCCATGTGGCCAGGAGTCCGGGGCCTCTGGTGCCACACAGCTGGCCAAGGACAGGGCTGGGTGTGGTTGAGCCACATTTCTAACTCAGGTTTCTTTGGAGCTACGGGTGTACAGATTTTATCTTGCCTGTTCTGACCCTCCATGAGGCAAGAGCTGGGGGCAGGATGGGGGAGGAAGAGCATAGAGGGCAGTAAGCACTGTGGTTCTTCTTTTCGTCTGTTTAGCAACTTCCCTTCACTTTTGAGCAAGGACAGGTGTAACCCCTCATGCCCCGAGGTGTTTGGTCTGAAGGCTGCATAGACATTGACCTTGGGTCAGCTAAAGCAAATTCAAAATCAATCCTAGCATTCTGGGAGGCCTAGGCAGGTGAATTGCTTGGGGTTAGGAGTTTGAGACCAACCTGATCAAGAACGAGACTATCTCAAAACAAAACAAAACAAAACAAAAAACAACAACCCCCAATCAAGAGCAGGTTCATTGCCACGGGAGCAAAAGAGGAAGGATATTAAACAGGCAGCCTCTGGCCAGGCCCTTCCCCTAATCTGGCCATTCAGTACATAATCTCTGAGCATCTACTAGGTCCTGTGCACAGCAAGAGGGCTTCTGTTGAGTGTCCCCTTCACACCCCACTTCTTTCCCTGTAATGGCTCAGTAAGGCCCACATTTCCCAATTACACCACAGAACCGCAGGGTGACAACCAGGGATAAGGCCTCTGTCTCTAAGGGAGTGAAGCTGGTGGCCAAGTATCTTGGCAAATCCAAATGTACCTGCTATACACAGTCTTTTCCTTAAGTAATTCTGAGTGCTTTCCCAGTATACACGAGCTCAGGAGATTTCACCCTAAATATGACTCCTTGGCGTAAAGAACATTTTGAATTAAAGGCTGTTAGAGATCAACAGGTATCTTTTCTTCATGAAAACCAGACCCATCAAAAAGAACAACTGACTTCTCTTCCCCTCCCTGTTACCTCTATATATCGCAGGAAAGAAGATCAAGAATGCCACCAGACCTGACCCAAATAATTTTAAAGGTAATACTTGTCTCTTAGGTTAAATTCCAAAGAGAATCATTTACAAGTCCATTTGTTTCCTCACATCTGTTCATTCCCCCAAGTATCTGTTCATCCTGCCTAGTAACCACTTACCGCCACACAACAGAATCACCTACATTCCTCATTTCCCCCTCTAAAATGAGGAAACTTCTGGATCCCACTGGGATCCTGGGTAATAACTCTGTGAATCTTCCTGTGTACACAGTAAATGTATCTTCCTCTTATCGATCTGCCTTATTGTGAGATGCTCCTTCTGTTAACCTTCCAGGGTGAAGGGAAGTTTCCTCCCGCTCTATAGTACAGGGGACCCCCACAGGACAGGTCACCCACACGGTATAGGTCGGGCTCTTGCTGGACAAGTGGGGCCTCTCTGTGGTCCATCCATAGTCCCTGCTTTACCTAGGACACACCTTTTCTTCCTCACAACTCGGTCCAGGAATCCTCTCCTCTGGCGAGCCTGATACCACCCGTCCTCCAGCAGGCCCCATTCCTCCTCAAAGGGAGCTCTGCCCTCCACAGATGCCCAGGGCTCTTCAGCTTTTTGCACCTCTGGTGCTGACCCTTCTTCCTCCCTGGGGATCCAGCCTCGGCCTGGAACCATCCTAGGGGTGGGGTGCCAGGTGTGTGCTCCAGCTGCTCTGAGCCCAGAGGACAGCCCTGCCCAGGAGCGCTGGGGCTGCCAGATACCACATGGCAGGGCAGCTGGCTGATGGGCTGTGAACACACCAGCAGCTTCACAGCTTCATGCCCTCGCAGCCCCCAACATTGTCATTCATCTCTGCACTAAAATGGTTCCAGAATCCCCCCCTAGATCCCAGCCTTCTCCTGACTCCTGTCCTCACCCTGCCAAGCTCCCCAGGGCCTACAGCCTCCACCGTTGCTGACAGGGGCAGTCTGCACACTCCCTGCCGGAGGAGATGGGTGCCCATGGGCTGAGAGCCCAGTCCAGCCACTGAGCAGTCTGGGTGGGCTTGGCCTCTGCACCCCACAGTTTGAACACTACTCCACCCCAATCCTACTGCCCACTTCTCAGCTGAGAGTCTTCCGGCTGCCCCAGCCATTGGCCCCACCTGGGCAGTGTGCCCCAACCCGTTCTTTCCTCTCCTGACCCCATGGCCTTGGTTCATTGTCTCAACTTTCTCCTCCCCTTTTGCTGTCCCACACTTTTCCTTTACAGCTGTTCTTCCTTCACTCAATGTCACCAGGGCCACCTATGCACCTGAGTTCTTAAATTCCTCTACACTTTTGAGGGTTTTTTTGAGACAGAGTCTCACTCTGTCAGCCAGGCTGGAGTGCCGTGGCATCAGCCTAATTCACAGCAACCTCAGACTCCTGGGTTTAAACCTCTTGCCTCAGCCTCTGGAGTAGCCGGGACTGCAGGCATCAGCCACAACACCCACCTGTCTATATTTCTATTAGTAGACAGGGTGGTGGGGAGTAGTGGCTCACACCTATAATCCTAGCACTCTGGGAGACCATGTCTCTACAAAGAATGAAAAAATTACCTGGGCATTGTGGCAGGTGCCTGGCATCCCAGCTACTGAGGAGGCTGAGGCAGGAGGATTGCTTGAGCCCAGGAGTTAGTGGTTGCTGTGAGTCACGCTGACGCCAGGGCACTCTGGCCTGAAGCAACAGAGTGAGACCCTGTTTTAAGAGAAAAAAAAAATAGAGATGGGGTATTGCTCTTGCTCAGGCTGGTCTCCAACTCCTGAGCTCAAAACATCCTCCTTTCGGGGCCTCCCAGAGTGCTAGGATTAGAGGTATGGGTCATCCTGCCCTGGCACTTTGTATTTTTGCTGGACTTTCCCTGAGCTGAGCACCACTTTCCTTTCTTTTTTTTTTTTTGAGACAGTCTTCACTATGTCACCCTTCGTAAAGTGCCCTGGCGTCACAGCTCAAAGCAACCTCAAACTCTTGAGCTTCAGTGATTTTCTTGTTTCAGCCTCCCAAGGAGCTGGGACTACAGGCACCCATCAAAACACCAGGCTATTTTCTTGTTGCAGTTGTCATTGTTGTTTAGCTGGCCCAGGCCTGGCTCAAACCTGCCAGCCTGGGTTCACGTGGCCAGCGCCGAAACCACTGTGCTCGGGGCACCAAGCCCCCATCTCTCCTTTCTTGCCCCAGGCCTTCTCCTTCTCTGCTCATGGCTTCTTCCCTCTCCTTCTCCCATCTCAATGTTGCTGTCCCCATAGGGCCTGTGTCTTAGTCCCTTTCTCTCCTCAGTCAGTTCTCTCTCTCCTCGAGGAAGCCGAGTTCCAAATGGTGACTTGCTGATGGCTCACATTTTAAAAAATATCTTATTGTGGGGGGCGCCTGTGGCTCAAAGGAGTAAGGCGCCAGCGCCATATGCCAGAGGTAGCAGGTTCAAACCCAGCCCTGGCCAAAAACTGCAAAAAAACCCCCCAAAACAAACAAAAAAAAAACAATATCTTATTGTACTGCACTCACCCTTCATTAAATTTTTATTTATTTATTCCATAACTGAGGCGTGGTCCCACCGTGTTGCTCAGGCTGGTCTCTAACTCCTGGGCTCCAGTGATCCTTCTGCCTTGTCCTTCCAAGGAGCAGGGATTCTAGTCAAGTGCCACTATGCCCGGTATCAAATGCCATCTTTCAATCAGATTTCCCCCTAAAGTTCAGATCCCAATATCCAACTGGTGAGGGGACATTTTCACTTGGCTGTGCTACATGTACCTCAAACCGGGTATATCCCCAGATGACCTCAGAGACACAGCACAAACCGCCCCTCAGCGGTCCCCACTGCAGAGAGTGCCACCACTCCACCCAGACCAGAAACCTGGGCAGCCCACTGCCACCTTCCCTCTCAGGGGTCACCAAGCCCTGCCGGCCCTCTGCCACACTCCCTCCCTCTCCTCCCTCGCCTGCAGGCTCCGCACCTCTTACTGCTCTGCTGCGCCCATCCCTTCACCCAGCACCGTGCTCCTCGCCTTATGTGCTTCTGTTGTGCTCATGGCCATCTTTCCGAAAGGCCTGTAATTCTGCTCTGAGGAGTCTCCCCTCTGCTCTCTGTTGCCTTCACCACTATCTGGACCACCATACATTGAGCTTTGGCCATGTGTTTGGTTGTTTTTTTTTTTTTTTGAGAAAGAGTTTCTCTTTGTTGCCCTCGGTAGAGCGCTGTGGCATCACAGCTCACAGCAACCTCCAGCTCTTGGGCTTAGGCGATTCTCTTGCCTCAGCCTCCGAGTAGCTGGGATTACAGGTGCCCGCCATAACACCTGGCTATTTCGTTGTTGTTGTTGCAGTTTGGCCGGGGCTGGCGCCCTGCTCACTGAGCCACAGGCGCCGCCCCATGTGCTTGTTAAAACACCTCTGGACCTGGTCTCAGCTTCCTCTACAGTCTTCTCTTGAACCCAGAGAGTTAGCCAACCTGAACCACACATAGCTCCCAACATATCCTGCACCCTCGTGCCTCAGGGCCTTTGCAGCCACCTCTCTTTAGCTGGAACACCCCTCTCTGCCCCCATTCTTACTCTTCCATCAAAGCTCAGATTAAGGGTCCATCCCCACGAGCCTGAATAAGGATGTCCCTCCTCTGTTCTTCCCCAGTGCCCTCTGCAGAGCTCTGCCTGCCAGGGGCCCACAAGCCCTATTTCTGTTTTCCCCATTAGACTGAGACCTTCCTGAGAGTCTGGCTCATTTCTGCAACCCTAGCACCTACACCAAAATCTGGCACATGCTGGCACTGGATAAATGCTACTAGTGAAGGAATGCATGAATGAACAAATGAATGAGTGAATTCCGCTTGGGGTGGAGCTTTCATTGGGGAGATATTTGAGGTGGGTCCAAAATGATGACTAAGAATTTGTGGAGCAGGAATTGAATGGAGAAAAGCCCTCCAGGGTGGAGAATGGCACATGCAAGGCACCGTGGTCAGGAGGGGGGTGGGCTGGGTTACAGGAGCTGCAGCTGGTTCTGCAGCTGGAGCAGAGGTTGAGCGGCAGAGATGGATCAGGACAGGACAAGGGACAAAGGGCAATGACTGCTGGGCTCAGGGAAGCCTAGGATCCTGGTTTTGCCCAGTGCAGGGAAGGACATAATGAGTATTTTTGATGCCAGGAGGTAGGTGCGCAGGTCCAGCCAGCAGGGAAGCAGGGAGGAACCGATGAGCCACCCAGGTGAGAGGTGATAGGGTGTGACCCAGAGCAGGCAGGGCACAGAAAGCAGGGACAGACTCAACAGGGGTTCAGATGGCAGTGACCCAACATCAGAGGCGGTATGAAGTCTACAGGAGGGCAGCATTGTGGTTTCTGGCTTGGGTCTCTGGGTTGAAGCCCTTCACCAACACGGCAGCCCAGAGAGGAGCATATTTGAGAGAAAGAAAATGAGTTCAGTTTTTGCTTTTGAGAAGCTGGGCGGCGCCTGTGGCTCAGTGGGTAGGGTGTCAGCCCCATATGCTGAGGGTGGTGGGTTCAAACCCAGCCTCAGCCAAACTGCAACAAAAAAAATAGCCGGGCATTGTGGTGGGCGCCTGTAGTCCCAGCTACTCGGGAGGCTGAAGCAAGAGAATCACCTAAGCCCAGGAGTTGGAGGTTACTGTGAGCTGTGTGACGCCATGGCACTTTACCGAGGGCGATAAAGTGAGACTCTGTGTCTACAAAAAAAAAAAAAAAAGACTTGAGAAGCGTACATTGGAGGGGTACCAGGTGTATAGAGAGCCTTTTGAGGGCCTCGAGGCAGAGATGGGGCTGGGGGGGTTCAGATCCAGGTAAACTCAGATCATACCAGCTCCTAAGAGCTGATTGTTAAATTTTTGTGACTCAGTGGTTTAACCCAGCTATTATTAAATTATTTAAACTTACAATTAACCAAATTATAAAATTAACCAAATTATATATTTCAGCAAAGATAATAAATATTCAAAACCTATTGCTTTCCAATAAGTTTATATTTTGTTATTGTTTATTGGTTTAAGATTATTTACATATATCATGTCTGTGGAAATACTGTACAGTGGTGTGTTAATTGTACTTTTCTTCCCACGTCTGCATTCAGTGACATCATATTGATAGTTTGAAAATGGCTAAGGTGGGAATATTGACACCATAAATCAGGGCTTGATTTATTGTTCAGTTGACTTTCTAGATTTAAGAAAGTTATGGAGATGATGTTAATGCACATTAAACTTAAATATATGATTTGCTTATAGTCATTACATTGTGAATGGCACAGAAAAATTAAGCAAAAGTCCTTGTAATATTAAAAAACTATTACCTGGCCGGGCAAGGTGGCTCACTCCTGTAACCCCGGCACTCTTGGAGGCCGAGGCAGGTGGATCACTTGACCTCAGGAGTTGAGACCAGCCTGACCAAGAGTGAGACCCTGTCTCTACTAAAAATATAAAAACTAGCCAGTCATCATGGTGGGCACCTGTAGTCTCAGCTACTAAGGAGGCTGAGGTGGGAGCATTGCTTAAGCCCAAGAGTTTGAAGTTCCTGTGAGCTATGATGACGCCAAGCCACTCTACCCAGGGTGGCAGAGTGACACTCTGTCTCAAAACAAACAAACAAATAAAAACCACCCCCCCCAAAACTATTATCTGCTTCAGTAAAGAAGTTGTTCACGCCACTAACAAGTCAAGTTCCAGCCTATGTCTTTGTTGTTTCACTTTTTTCTTACTAGTTGGTACAAACAGAAATATCATCAACACTCATGTTGGAAATACATTCATCAGTTATGACTAGAGGCTGGTTATGGATTCAGCAGGTTGGTGAAAATCAACGAGAGAATTCCATAGGATTCAAAGAGTAGTTGGGACCAGGTGTGGTGGCTTATGCCTGTAATCCTAGCACTCTGGGAGGCTAAGGTAGGTGGATTGCCTGAGCTCAGTAGTTTGAGACTAGCTTAAGCAAGAATGAGACCCTGTCTCTAAAAAAATAGCCGGGCCTTGTGGCAGGCACCCATGGTCCCAGCTACTCAGGAGGCTGAGGCAAGAGAATCATCTGAACCCAGGAGTTTGAGAGTTTGAGGTTGCTGTGAATACTCTATCAGGGGTGAGAGAGTGAGACTGTCTCAAAAAAAAAAAAAAGAGTAGTGTATGTTTTTTTATTTTTGTAAATTATTAGCCATCCTTTAGGTCAATAAAATTTATATAAATGTATGTATGTGTATAGTATGTGCATACATTTTCCCTAGGCAGCCCATTGTTAAACATTACCAGCCTACCACTGGGTGGACTGCCTCAGGCTGAGGAGTGACAAAGAGAGCTGACGCTTTGGAAGGATTCTCAGGATTGGGAGGGAATCTGATGGAAAGAGGGTCCTGAGGAGGGGGCTGGACAGGTAGGTGGGGGGTCTGGGGGTAGGGTTGTCAGGTGGAAGGATTAGCCTGGACAGGAAAAGAGACGCCAAGGAAGGATGTAGGAGGGAAGGATGTTGGGGCTCACCACACACCATTTCTCTGCAGACCAGATACATTACGCGCCATCTTCGGAGAGCATGAGGCAGAGGAAAAGCGAGGAGCTGAGGAGAGGTGAAGGCCAAGACCAGGAGCTGGGAGGATGAGGAAGACCGAGGAAGAGTGCTGAGCACTTGTGAGGACCCAGATGACAACAAGAGAATCGGAGCCCCTGGAGGGCAGTGGGTTTCAGCTCAGGCAGCTCTGTTGACAAGGTTGCAGATTTCCCAGAGGCATCTTTCTCCTCAGCAAAGGGCCCAGATGACACAAGTTCAAAACGCTCCAGCACCAAGATTGGCAGGGCAGGTATGGCCGAGTGTCAAGGCCTGGAGGGCATCCCAAGGGCTGGCATTCCACTCACGAATGGACTAGCAAATTGTGGTACATTTTGGCTGGAGCTCCAGTGCATTCCTGCCACCCGATACTCTCAGCTCTCCGCCCTGTCTGTTGGACCTGATTATAATGACTCTGAGCTTGCATTTTAATATCTTTGTTATTTTATTATTTTCTAACAATTCATTCTTACTACATTTTCAAATAATAGAGTGTGTGACAGATTGGAAATTTATGGACCGACCCTGCCTCTCAGAACGTTTGAGAAGCCCTGTCCTAACCCACTGTGCTGGTCATGCTGCCCCTGAGGGGACCTTCGGGGACCCCACTGGCTGCGGCGGTTTTTCTAATGGTGGGTGGGGGCCAGTGAGTGGGTTGGGAGATTAATTTAGTGTGTCATTACCAGCATTCAAAAAAGGAAAGAAAAAGAAGTGGAGCCAAATAGAAAATACCAGAATAGGTTATACGTAGTAAATACATTTTATTTCACCTACATGTATACCTCACATATTTTGGTCATAGACGTACTGGATTGTGATGAAAAATGTCTTTTTTACTCGGGCCAGTTAAAAAGAAAAAGAAAAATTTTGGATGCCACAGGTCTGTGGATAGAGATAGCACTGCCAGGCCCGATATTCAGAGCTTTGAGCCAGGAGTGATTGTGAAGGAAGATCAGGCTTCGTGGGAAAAGGGTGAGGATGGCTGGGTTGGAGGACCTCCAGGTCATGGATGAGCGGAAGGCAGAAGCCTTTCATGTCTGGACTGTGCCCAGTGCTGCTCCAAGTCAGTGAGAGGCTGAGCCTGGCCTCTGGGAGCCTGCGGGTGGCCTGAGGATGGCAATTCCCTGTGACACAAGCTTAGAAGAGAGCCACCCTAAGTTTAGGGGTGGGGATCAAGGGAGACTTCTTGGAGGTGGCAACTTGTTAGCTGACCTCTGAGGGAAGTGCTGGGGTTTGCCGGAGAGCAGGGGTGTGGAGAGGGCTTGCCCAGCCAAGTGCTTGGCTTGTGAAAAGGCTCAATAAAGCCAGTCCTGTTTGGGGAACTACAAGCCATTGAGTGTAGGTGGAGCATGCACTAGGGATGGGGCCTTCGCCATTGTGTTAAGAGATGAGATTTTATTTGGGGATGAGGAGCTCTAGAGGAATTTTGAGGAGAAGAATGACATGAACAGATTTACATCTTTGGAAGAGATGACCGTGGTGGCCTGAGGAGGGTGAATTAACGGGGAGGAGGCAGGAGCAGAGAGACTTGTAGGATGACTGCCTGGCTGGGGCACCCTGAACAGGGGGACGGTGGGCAGGGCCGGAGGGTGAGAGGGGAAGACTCAGGAAGAGGAGCCAGATTCGCCATGGGAGGAGGGAGGGAGTGAGGAAGACCCCTGCGTTTCTGACTCTGAGAACTGGCTAGGTACTGGAGGGTGGTGCCATTTGCCCAGATGAAAAATGCAGAGGGACACACGGAAAGCTGACTCAAGCTTTATACAAGGTGTTCATGTAACAAAGACACTCATACCCCCTTAATATTTTGAAATAATAATAATAAAAAAAGATCGCAGGAGGCAGAGATATCTGATGGAACAAGAGCATGTTCAGTGCTGCAAGTGGCAGTTCTGGGGGGGACAAGTTGGGCAGGCAGTGGGGATAAGAGGGGGACAGGTAAGAAATGCAGCCTGGGGGCCCCCGGACTGGGGAGAAGGCAAGTGGAATGGAGGGAATGGCTGTGGATGGGCCTCAGGGAACCACATCTGAGAGGGTCCAGGGAGAGGGTGGCCTGTGAATGACACAGGAGGGTGGTTTTGGACACAGAAGATCCAGAAACTTGGACCACAGAAACCAAAGGAACAGAAAACAGGAGGAAAAGCAAAGATGCAAATGTTTCAGAGATCAGATTCTCCAAAGGCTGAGAGGTGGTGGGAGAGGAGGCCCTGCAGTGAGGCAGAGGGTAAGTGGGGATGCCCTGACCTTCCAGCATCTTTGTGTGAATTACAAAGGGGCACCGGCCCCTCATCCCGGCACATCGGATGGGCAGGAGGGGTGCAGGCCAGACTTCAGCCTCTATCTGCCCCACAGTGGGGCAGCCACACACCATGGCCCTTTCACTGTGGGCAAACCTGTCTAGAAACTGTCTGGGAAGGAAGGAGAGAAGTAGTCACTGACCAAGGAGATGCGGAAGCACAAGCAGGTTTTCCTTTTTACGGGGTGAGAGACCTGTACATGCCGATTTGAATGAGGGAGGAGAACCCAGGGAGCGTGAAAATTTAGAGATTCAGGAAAAGTGGAGACAGGATGGAGAGACACCTGCAACAAGAAGGTGGGCGGGCTCGGCACCTGTCCCTCAGTGGGTAGGGCGCTGGCCACATACACCGAGGCTGGCGGGTTTGCGCCCCGCCTGGGCTTGCTAAACAACGACAACCGCAACAAAAAAATAGCCGGGCGTTGTGGCGGGCGCCTGTAGTCCCAGCTACTTGGGAGGCTGAGGCAAGAGAATCGCTTAAGCCCAGGAGTTGGAGGTTGCTGTGAGCAGTGACGCCCCGGTGCTCGACCCAGGGCGACAGCTTGAGAGTCTGTCTCAAAAAAAAAGAAAGAAAGAAAGAAAAAGAAAAAAAGAAAAAAGGTGGGTGAGAGCCCAGGTGGGAGGGTGGGAAGCAGGGGCCCCTGCCATGTCTATGGGGAATGGACAGAGGGAAGAGTCAGAATCTTTGCCATGTGCAGCAGGGACACGCCACAAGCCAGGACCACTTGTCCTCAGTGACCAGTGTTTCTAGTGCCCAAGACTAGAGGACATGCAGACTGCCCGGAGTGTGGGCCAAGGACTGAGCTGGTCAGTCTGGGGAGGGTATAGAGCTTTTGTTTATTTTTTATTATGGAAACTTTTCAAACACACCTAAAAGTAGTGGGAAACTCATACAAACCGTGTTATATCTACCGTTTAGCTTTAACAGTTGCTAATGTTGCCAAACTTTTTTCTCTGCCAGTCCTTTTAAGAATCTGGGTAGCCGGAGTACAGTTGCAGTGCCCTCACTGCCCAAATACTCCTCACAGAGTTTGCTGTGAGCAACAAAATTTAATCCAAGATTTTGGTCTGTGGATGCTCTCCTTCTCTGGTTTCAGTGTCAGTGCAGATTTCCCCTTTCATATTCCTTTTATTTATTATTATTATTATTTTTCAGACAGAGTCTCACTATATCACCCTCAGTAGAGTGCCGTGGCGTCACAGCTCACAGGAACCTCCATCCCTTGGGCTCCAGTGATTCTCTTGCCTCAGCCTCCCAGGTAGCTGGGACTACAGGCGTGCGCCACTATGCCCGGCTGTTTTTGTCGTCGTTGCAGTTGTCATTGCTGTTCAACTGGCCCAGGCCGGGTTTAAAGCTGCCAGACTGGGTGGTGGCTGGTGCCTTACCCATTGAACTATGGCTGCCACCCTATATTCCTTTTATTTTTAATTTTCTTTGGTAATATTGGTTGATGTCTGGTGGGAGCAGTTGCCTAGTGCTCCTTGAGCCACCATCTTGCCCAGAATCTCCAAGTGTGCGCTGGACCCCTCCCACACACGGCTCTCTGGATTTGGAGCATCTGGGTTTGAGTCTCTTCCCTACTCATCTGCAAACTCCAGGAGGGTAGGGCTCAGGTCTGATTCATCTCTCAGAGTGAGGCACAGTTGGCCTCAGTAAATATGCATGGAATTGAATCAACCCACTTATTTGGCATTGTCCATCCATGCGCCAATTTACAGCCATCACCATGCTGCCTGGCTCGTAGTAAGTACTCAACAAATGCTTGTTAATGCGGCTACCAATAACCTAGAGATTTTCGTACGTTAGGGCTCTGTTATTCTTTCCCTCGTCCCCTTCCTGCCTCTCCCACATCTTCTGGAAGGTAAAGAAGATAGATGAGTTTGAAAAGTTAGAGGGAAGGTACCTCTTCTCTCCCACCCTACTCCTCCAGCCCTCCACACCAATCTTTTATCTGTTAGGAGCAAAGATTGAGTTGGCAATTGATTCAAAAGAAGTAGTTCCCTGTGCTGAGGCTATTTTATATGTTTTCATTGCTCACAATACTAGTTATCATTAGCAGCAATTAAAACTATTTCAGGATCAGTTCAAAGGTGACTTTGAGGTATTTTAACTTGGACAAAATTTCTCCATGTGTCTAGGTCTAAGCCAAGTTTCCTAGTGTAATTAGAAGCCCACTTAGATTTGGAGATTATCCAATCTGTATGTTTGATTACTTGAATATTTCACAAATTGCAGGGGTGCTTGTCATAAGTGATTTAATGTCCCCAAAGCTGTCTGGATCTGTCTTACAAGTCCCACTTCCAACCTTAGTTAAGTGGAGGGGACCCTGAAAGTCGGAAGGAAAAAAGGGAGTCTGCATAGGATCTTTTCTCAGAGCCAGGCCCCCTCTCTGGCCCAGGTGGGAGGGATGAGGGTCTGGTCTTGGGTGGGGTCAGCAGGAATTGGGGAAAAGGTGGAAGCCCAGTTTGGAGGGTTAGGCCATGAGGACGGGACTGGGAAGGCCTCAGGACATTTTAGCAATCTTCATATTTGATTATAAGATAAAAACAGGTAGAGAACTGGTTTTGGCAAATTGGTCTTCTAGGAGATAGCAGCTTGTTCTGACCAACTCCACCCTACTCTGACCCTGGGCTTGGAGAGCTCTTGATGGCATTGGGGGTCCAAGATCACTGTTCCCCAAATACCCCCACGACCTTCCAGGCTCATGACTTGCACTAAGCATCTTGCTACTTCCATATTGGATTCAGCTGGTGGGCTGAGCTGGGCCACTTCTGGGTGGAAGGGCTCCTAAACTAGGCAGTAAAGGAGGGAAGAGGCCTGCAGCAGTGGAGAACTGGGGAGGTGCCCTGCAAGCAAGGGTGCTCCCCCACATCAACAACACTGGCCTGTTCAGGAGGGCTGTGGCAGGAACTCTCATCTTGGGGAGGTCTGTCAGGAACCCAGAAAGGGGCCAGTCAATGACAAGCTGTCCTTCCCACATGCCTTTGGTTATGCCTGAGTGTGAATGCTGGGTAGTGCCCGTGTGGGTACTGGGGGGATTTATGGCTTGGCAACAAGGGTCCTGCTGGTGCCTTACATTTCCCAACATACCTTGCTTTGGTCAAAGCCCACCCAGATCCCCTTGGGCTCTGATCTGAATTCCTACCCAGATTCTTATGCCAAATTCGCTTCTTCATTTCTTTTTTCAGCTTTAAGACCTGGTGCCATAAGCCTACAAAAGTAGAAGGCTGGAAGCAGCCACAGGTGGTCCTCCTAGTGGTTGTGCCACCGACTCTACACAGACACCAGCCCTGGGACAGAGGCCTCAGGATGCACGGGGGTGCCCAGTTGTGCAGGAGCAGGGCAGGAAAACAGGGACCTTGCTCTTGGTGGTGAGGGGGCCTCACGAGGTGGCAGGGAGCAGAAGACAGGATGACCCACTTATAAACCAGCTCCTTTCAAAAGCAGCGTGGTTGTGATTGGGGGCTGCTTTAAGTGGGTCAACCTTGCATATATATATTGGCCTTAAACTCTTCAAAACTTGGCTGTTAAACAGCTACATCCTGTTTTCATTAGCTTGTAAGCCCTGGGACCTGCCTAGTCCTCTGAAGCAGTAAGTGTGCCCAGAGGCTAATAAACAGCAGGTGTTTCCAATAAATATATGTTAATACTCAATGTAAATATGGGTGCAAATAAATAAATGAAATGAAAGGTGGGGCTGAATCCTATATGCAAGTTACACAATTTCTTAGCTGTTTTGCACTGTGTGTATGGTGTGTGTTATACATGCAGAAGACGTGTACAGTGTACAGGGAGAATGTTTTGTGGACAGTGTATGTGTGGCTCTTGGTAAGGAGTGTGTGTGTCTGGGTGTGTCTGTGTATGTGTGTGTGTGTGTGTGTGTGTGTGTGAAGAGAAGCCTTCACCACCAGATTGGTTTGTGACAAAATAAGCTGCATAATTTGCAGGGCCCAGTGAAAAATGAAAAATGAAAATGTGGGGCCCTTTGTTCAAAATTATCAGGAATTTCAAGATGGCAACAGGAGACCATTAAGCCAAGCCTGGATCTTTCTGAACGCAGGGCAAGTTGAACACCCATGAAGCAGCCATAGTTGGAGAAAAGACACACCTCCTTATCTCCCTTCAACCTTCCTGTGCTGCCTTGAAAAGCCCCTGGATCCCTCTTGGCTTTTTCCCCACTAGCCCCCCAGGATGGCTCAGGGGCCTGGGTGGAGCTGCAGCCACCTGTGCAGCTGAGGTTTGTCCCACCCTCTCTTGACCTACCTTCTCTTCCAGACTGGCCTCTCTGTGGGGCACCATGATCTGTAAGGTGTCTTTAGCCCTGGGCACCTTGCTAAAAAAAAAAAAAAAAAAGGTCTCCTTAGAAGGGCAAGTCTGCTTCAAGTCCCAGCACTGTGGGGCCTGCCCCTCCACCCTCAGGACTTCAAAGGCATCAGGTCTCTCCTCCAGGCCCTGCTATATTCCCCAGAAAGTAGAAAAGAGTATGGGGTGTCCCCACTGCACAATGAAGGCATCAATTCTCAGAGGGCCCATTGGGCTCTGCTCTGAATTTGTACCAATTTGCCCAACTCTCCTGGGGGAGAAGAAATGGCAAAAGGGAACCAGGCAGCTGAGGCAGAAGTGGGCTGGCAGAGAAATCTCAGTGAGGGGGTGTGGAGGGTGGGGAGTCCCTCAGCCCTTCCTGTTTATTGTTGAGTACGGTGGTTAATGTGCAATAATGAGGGCGTCCTGCCCCAATACCTATACTTGTCAATAATTAGCTGTGATTTTCTATGTTCTGGGAGGAGCAGTGGCACTGCCCCAGTTGGCTTAGCTCATCCATGCTCCATTAGTGTAGCCATTCCAAGGTCCCTGAGTGCTTCCTTGGTATTCCAGGTATGGGCATCTTCCAAGGGTTAAGGTACTTGAGCACTTACCTTCACCCATGTTCCTGCTCCTAGACAAAGATGGGCCCCTAAACTCAGCCAGAGGCTGGCCCCAACCCCTCCACCTGCATAGTAACTATGTGTGCTTCTGTAGGAGAGGCCCCGCGGCTGGAAGGCTGCCTGGTGGGGCCATCTTCCTCAATCACTGCCACTCATGAGTATAAAGATTGTGGGGAGGGTGGGACCAAGCAAGCCTTGAGCTCCTTGGTGTGAGAGGTGATTTGAGCTCAAGAACTTTAAGGGAGGTAGATGTTTCTACAAACATGTCATCACCTGTGGCTTTGTCTGCTCCAGAGGGTTTGGGGGTGGGGAGAGAGAGAGAGAAGGCCCCCATGTAGGAGGTGTGATGATAATAAACTGGTTCTTTGGCTCATGAAATTCTGGAATGTGTAATAATCAACTTTTGCTTCACTGCCCATGAGGCCACTCCCCTCAAACAAGGTTATCAACAGCAAAGGCCCCCCACCTCAGCTGCACTTCCCTGAGTCCAGCACCCTCTTTCCCTGTCTTTGCAAAGTGACCCTATGAAGCCACTGGAGAGGGGTGGGCTAAGGCAAGCTATTTTAAGCTCCTTGTCCTAGTGCTCTAGGACACCCCCGGTCCTAGTGCTGGTCTGCTCACAGGTCATGATGATACTCACAGAGATGATGGATGTGGTGAAAAGACTTTGCCAAAGTGATCATCAAACCCAGTCAAATGAAGTTGCACGGGACCACCTATTTCTAATCTAGGAATAACGGGGAGATGTGACAACATCACTACCTCTATGGTTTGAAAAGCCAGTTTGGGGTATCCATCAGTCCTACTTTATCAGCTGACAAGCCACTCTGCCTCTCCCTTGTTGGTCACACACTCATTCCCACTGCCAGGGGACCACGTGCATGAGCCTGGAAACTACTGGGTCACAGAGCAACACTCATCCCCAGAGCTGGGAGTCTGTCCACAAGAGCCCACCTGCAGAAGGGGCTTCCTGGTCTTGGATGTGTCTGGGCTATCTCTCTGGATGCAAGCTTTTCATTGTGCACTCTTCGCAGAGAGCCACTCACTTGCTCTTGATACCTTCCCACTGACTCCATTTCCCTCTCCTTGGGGCTCCTGGAATGCCACAGGGCTCCACCTTAGCCAGGCAGCTGTGGTGGGAGGTGCTGACCCAACTGCCTCTCTGTTGGCTCACTGTGTCAGGTGGAAGGGGTTGGAGACAGTGGTAAGGAATGAGTCTTGCAGAATGTTTGGGGACCTTGAGGCCATCCAGAGGCAGGAATGGGGCCAGGGTATCTCTGGGATTTAGCCAGGCCCTGGGTGATGAATGGCATGGGGAGTTGGAGAGGGCCAGGCTCTAGGCCAGAAAAAACATCCCAGGGCCACAGGTGTGCCACCTAGCCTTTCTTCTCTCCTGTCCTTAACCAATCCTATTTTGTGAGAGCACACAGCCAGGCCAGGAGCCCAATAGAAAGCACCCCCTGGGTCCCAGAGCAAGTTTTTATGGAGACAATCACAAATACTGGGTTTGTGAGCCCCAAACCCTGGTTTATAGCAGGAGACAGACCTGCAGAGCACACTGTGACACGCATTCACCGGAAGTGAGTGCAGGTGCAAGTAACAGGTTAGCGGGGGCAATGGAGAGGTGACATGTGAATGGGGTCAGAAAAGCAGATCCCTCCAGCAGCCCCTGCACAGGCCCAGGTCAAGCCTTCAGCCCTCAGACTCACAGGTCCCTGTAGACAGCTGTGGGACCTCCAGGGCTGCCCTTCCCCCACAGCAACAGAGGGTCACACAGATGGTCTCCACCAGCCGGAGCCTTCCAGCCTCTCACTATGAACATGGCGGTTGTTTTGCCTTTCAGAAAGAAAAAAAGAGTCAAATTTTCCCCTTCCGTGGAGTGGGCAGGGAGGATACAGATATGTGGAGTCGAGGATGGGTTGCCCACAGTTGGAGCCATATTCTGGATTCCAGCGTCCTCTGAGAAGTTCAATATCTGTGCTGGCCCACTTCTGGCCTTAATGAGAGCCCACTGCTCGAGACCAACCCCTGAAAAGGGCTGACTCTGTTATGGGTTATCAATGAAGGAAAATTACTACAGCAATTGAATTTCTTTTTTTTTCTTTTTTCTTTTCTTTCTTTTTTTTTTTTTTTTTGAGACAGAGTCTCACTATGTTGCTCCTCAGTGGAGTGCCAGGGCATCACAGCTCACAGTAACCTCAAACTCTTGGGGTTAAGTGATTGTCTTGCCTCAAGTAGCTGAGACCACAGGTGCCCGCCAAAACGCCTGGCTATTTTTTTTGGTTGTAGTTGTCATTGTTGTTTGGCAGGCCCGGTCTGGATTTGAACTGGTAGGTGTATATGGCTGGCGCTCTAACCACAGAGCCACAGGCGCCGAGCCAGCAATTGAATTTCTGTAAAATGATTATGCGTGTCTGTTTGTGTATGTCTCCTTCCATTTAAATAATGATTTCCGTACATTCTTATTTCTGGGACCCTCCTCTGTCACTCTCTGCGGGAAACCCTATAGGATCCCATAATCAATTTAGAATGTCTGAGAGACACTTGCCCAGTGCCTGGTATACAGTAGGAGCTCAACAAATGTAGCTCCTTTCCTTTGACTATCAAAGTGGTCACTTGAGGGGTGAGGCCAACAGGGGCTTCCCAGGTCTAAAAGCTGCAGGGCCTCTGGCCTCTCCCTCCCTCCCTCCCCCTTCCTTCTCTGCTGACGAGAGACACCTGAATGCCATCACAACTTCAGGGTCCTAGTCTGCCATTCTGGGACACAGGCTGGGGAGGGTCCCGGGGTAGGCTCCGACTGAGGCTGGCCTTTTTGGGGACGTGGGCTGATCTGTGTCAGTCAGTGGAGGGATGTGCGGGGTGAGGCACCCATCCTGTCAGGCGGCTTGCTGCCAGGAGGGTGGGGCAAGAAGGGCGGAGCTTCCAGAACAAAGGAGAGTGAGGAGCCCCGGGGGCCCCAGAGCAGCATCAAAAAGGCTCTGCAGAGCTAGGCCACAGCAGCACCTGTCAGACACCGAGTCGCCTGCTCCCTTCTGCTTGCCCACTGCCGGGCAAGTAAGGAACACCCTGCTTCGTGAAACCTTGTTCTCCAGCGTGATTGCGCCCACACTGCTCTGTGGCGTTCTCTTCTTGGCGTGGGCTGCTGCTGAAGTTCCAGCGGAGAGCAGAAGGATGGCAGGGAGCGGAGCCAGGAGCCAGGAAGGCCGCCGGCAGCATGCCTTCATCCCAGAGCCTTTTGATGGAGCTAATGTCCCTCCAAGCCTCTGGCTGTACCGCTTTGAAGTCATCGATGACCTCAACCATTGGGACCATGTCACCAAGCTAAGGTTCCTGAAAGAGTCCCTTCGGGGAGATGCCCTGGAGGTCTACACTGGGCTTAGTCCCCAGAACCAGGGAGATTATGAGATCGTGAAAGAGGCCCTCCTGAAGACCTTTGGAGTCCCCAGGACTGTCCCCAGCCACCTGCCCAAAGAAATCGTCTTTGCCAACAGCATGGGTAAGGGCTATTACCTCAAGGGGAAGATTGGCAAAGTGCCCGTGAGGTTCCTGGTGGACTCTGGGGCTCAGGTCTCCGTGGTGCACCCAAGCTTGTGGGAGGAGGTCACTGATGGCGATCTGGACACCCTGAAGCCCTTTGAGAATGTGGTGAAGGTGGCCAATGGCGCTGAAATGAAGATCCTGGGTGTCTGGGATACCGCAGTGTCCCTGGGCAAGCTGAAGCTGAAGGCACAGTTCCTAGTGGCCAACGCAAGTGCTGAAGAGGCCATCATTGGCACTGACGTGCTCCAGGACCACAATGCCGTCCTGGACTTCGAGCACCGCACATGCACCCTGAGGGGGAAGAAGTTCCGCCTTTTGCCTGTGGGAGGGTCCCTGGAAGATGAGTTTGACCTGGAGCTCATAGAGGAGGACCCCTCTTCAGAGGAGGTGCAGCAGTAGCTCTTTCATTGAGAAGCCCCCTTTTCTTTAACCCCCAAGATTGGTGAGAAACCCGCCATTGTGTGGGGTACATACCTTCAGGGGAGTCCTTGGGCGTAGCCAACCCTCTAAATCAACTCTTGCCCTTCCCTCCTCCCTCTGCAAGAGCCTTCATCTGCTCCTGGGGGAAAGGCTTCCAATGAAAAGACACAAGTGAGGGAGAGCAGGCTGGCCTGGAGGGACAGGGTCCCCACAGTCTTTGAGCTGCTGTTGATGGCAAAGACTCAAGGCTGGAAGAGCTTCTAACGAGGCTAGACATGTCTGTCTTCAAGAAGACTAGGGAACCCATTCAGAATCCCCTGCGGTGTGGCTTAGTCACTTTCAGGTCTACAATGCCTGTCTTAGCTGGGCTGGGTCCCGGCTGCAGGGTCCTCATAAGCCAGTGCAGCTGGCACGGGAAGGTTACGATTGCTCTGGGACAGCCCCTGATGAATCTTCCCACCTATACAATGGTATTTTCCATCTGTCATTTGCTTTGAAACCCACTGAGCCTTGTGCCAATAATTTAATTGCTTCTAAAACAAATAAATATTGAATCACAAGAAAACCATGGAATGTGTTGATTGGGGACGAAAGGAATGTGAGAGGGTGGGAGAAACAGGGGTAAATGTTGAAGTCAGGGAGTTTCGAATGTTTACTGAGCACCTGGCCTGGAGATGCAAGAGGATATATATACGGTGGCTGCATAGCTGGGATTTTCTAAGACAGCCTCAATTTAAAATATTTGACCTCATAAATCCTCTCATTATTATAAATGTAGACATAGTTCTTCTAATTATTTCCATCTATGAAATTTTAGCATCCAAATTACCTCTTATTCCCCAAAGTGACCCTAAAGTTATATGTGAGATGTCTTGATTGGGGATCGGAAAATTGTGGTTGTCATAAACAAACAAGAAAGTATCTACCAGGCACATGGATTCTCACAGCCGCTCTGACAGCCAGAACTTGGAGGCAGAGAGCAAGGCCAGCAGACAGATGTTGACCAGCATAGGGCAGCTATGGGGTTTTGGTGGCAGTGGGGACTCACAGCAGCTGGTGGTGGGAAGGCTGCTTCTTCCTAGAGGCGCTTAGGATGGAGCCTGAAACTACAGAGTCCCCAAAGGAGAGGATATTCCCAGATCCAGATATGGGGTGTTCATCTCCTTTAGGGATCATCTCACATGTACTTCCAGGTTCCTACTTCTTCCTCTGGAACTCAGCAGGGCTGGGACTCAGAAAACCCTCAAGCCAAAGGGAAATACTGAGGGGACAGAAATAGCCACAGAGGAGCAGATTTGTTCACGATCTCAGACCTCCCTGACGAGCACATCTGGGGAGTCAGTTCTCAGGGGAGGAGGAGGGTCCACACCCTCCAAACTGGCCCAGAAAGATGGGCACAAGGTCAGAGACTCAGATATGCAGAGACCTGGGATACTGGGGACATAAAGCATTGAGAGTCTTTTCATGGGAGGCATGAAGGGCCATTTCCCCCTTTCCAGGGTAGAATGACCCCCTCCTGGAAATTTTCATGTTAACTCCTAAGGGAGTGACAAACAGCCCGCGTGAGCAGGCGCCGGAAGGCAGGGGTGAGACCTCTGGACATCTTGAAGTTGATTTGAGCCAAGAACAGCTGCCTCTCCCTGGGCCCTTCCTCCCCTTGATTCCAGCTGTGATGCTCCTGGAGAGTGAGGCACTGGCTCAGCCCTGACCCCCAGGATTTGCTGAATCTCCCTGGCTAGGTAGCCAAGAAGCATCTGAACTGAGATTAGCTCTGGCAGCCCCAGGGCATGTGGAGGGAAGGGCAGTGTGGGATCAGGAGAAAGCTCCTTCCCAGGAGGCCTGCAGCAGAGGTGAAACAACTGGAGTGGGTGTTCTGCTGGTGCCTCCTGGGTCCCCTTCTTAAATTTGTTTTTCAGACCCCTCTCTGCTGGCCTAACAAATGCTGCTGCTCTCCTAGGCCAAGCCCTCTTCCGAGGGAACAACCCAGGTGCACCTCCCCATGACCTATTTTCCTCTAGGTCCTTCAGATCCCAGACACATGCTAGGCGGAAAGAGGGAGGTTGAGTGGGAAAGTGGATGGGTGGGGAGTTGAGGAGGAGACTGAGGAATTAGGTGGCCAGGCCAGAATTCTAGGGTGATACCCAAGCCATCCCCTCCCTGCCCGTCCCCCCACACAGCAGGGAGGTGAGCCTGTCCTTGGCAATTTTGAATGGGATGCTTGTGTCCAGCAGCAGACAGCCCTCGCCGTCTGCTCTGAGTAAGCGGAGCCCATCTGAGCTCCTGGCTTCCCACCAGCTACCTCTTCTAGATGAAGTGAGCACCCTAAGTGGGCTCGGTGTGTGTGTGGGGGATGTCTGCAACATCCGTTGCCTGGGCCCCAGGAAGGAGGGGAACACGTGGTGTTTCCTACCTGGAGAGCAGAATGATACTAAGACAGGAGCTGGAGGGTGTGATCACAGACACTGGTGTGTGAAGGTGGCAGGGGGCTGCAGGACCATGGCCACGGCTCTCCTAGGGGCCAAGTATCAAAGAGAGAGAAGCAAGAAAAGTGGGTTGTGGCCACACTTCAGAGGGCTTGCTGCCTGGGTGAGGAGTCTGCACTTGCACGGCAGGTGTTTGATAAACATGGAGGAGCAGGAAGAGTCCTCTGGCTTCTGGGTATAGGATGTGGCTGGGAAGCTATGGCGGTATTTAGACTTAAGTTCTGGATTTGCGGTGTTGGAAAGGAGGCTGCAGGAATCAACATGAGGGTTTCATCTTGGCAACATGTTAGAATCTCCTGGGGAAATTGATCGTCAGTGGCTTCTCTGGTGGTCCTACTGTGCAGCAGGCTTGGGAACCTCTGGTAGATTCTACCCCTTGGTGTCTAAAGGATTCCAGTAGATTCTACCCCTTGGTGTCTAAAGGATGATCCAAGGACTGGCAGAAAGTCAGCATCACCTGGAGCTTGTTAGAAATGCGGAATCTCAATCTCCGCCCAGACTGGCACCAGAGACTGCATTAAACAAACACCCAGGTGATTCTTAGACACAGGAAAAGTTGAAAAGCCCTGGCCCAGAACATTCTAATTCCTCTACTCTAGTTAACCAGCCACCAGACGAGCCCTTCTCTAATAATGACTGCCACATGCTGAAGGCCTACTCATTCTCCAGACTGTGCCAGACAATTCTTCAAGCTTTTATCTCGCAAAGCTTTATTTTAATTTACATCTTAATTTCAGATGTAACAGGAAAGTTGCAAGAGTAGTACAAAGAATTTCCATATTCAGTTCCCAGTTTCCCCCAATATTAACATTTTATCATTTAACATTATCATTTCTCTCACCCCCATTCTCTCTTCTATATCTATATGGATATGAAACTTTGAAAATTGCAAATGTGATGCACTTTTATCTCGAAATACTTCAATGTGTATTTCTGGCAGGGCAAGGTGGCTCATAGCTGTAATCCCAGCAGTTTGGGAGGTCTAGGCCGGAGAACCGCTTGATGTTCAGACATTCTCTTATATAACCATGACAGTTATCAACATCAGGAAGTTAATATTGGTATACTATCACTGTTATCTCATCTTCAGAACTTATTCGATTTTTTCCAGTCATCTCAATAATAATCTTTATAGCCCTAGAAAATTATTTTCTCGTCCAGGATCAAATGTAGCTACAGATTGTGTGTAGTTGCCATGTTTCTTTAGTGCCCTTGAATCTGAAGAATTCCTTAGCCTGTCTTTGTTTTCCTGGCCTTGACATTTTGGAAGAGACTTGATGAGTTATTTTGTAGAATGACCCTCAATTTGGGTGATTCTGATGTCTCCTCATGATTAGACTCAGGTTATGTGTTCTGTGGAGGGTGTCCTCAGCACGTCACACCACGAGGCACAGGATGCCCACTCATTCCGTGACTGATGATGTTCACTTTCGTCACCTGGTCAAAGTGCTGTCTGCAGGTGGCTCCGCTCACTGTGAAGTATCTATTATCCCCCTGTCCTGAGTCTGGTGGAGAGACACTCTGGACCATATGAAGTATGGTATCCTCCTTCTCATCAGACTATCACCCACTACATTTAGCATCCACTGATGATGTTCGCCTCAGTTGATTATCCCTGTGATGGTTACCAAAGGCGGTTTTCTAATTTTATCCTTCTACACTTATTAGCTGGCACTCAACTCTAAAGAAAGCCTTTCCCTCTTTTTTTTTTTTTTTTTTTTGTAGAGACAGAGTCTCACTTTATGGCCCTCGGTAGAGTGCCGTGGCCTTACACAGCTCACAGCAACCTCCAACTCCTGGGCTTAAGCGATTCTCTTGCCTCAGCCTCCCGAGTAGCTGGGACTACAGGCGCTCGCCACAACGCCCGGCTATTTTTTGGTTGCAGTTTGGCTGGGGCCGGGTTTGAACCCGCCACGCTCGGTATATGGGGCCGGCACCTTACCGACTGAGCCACAGGCGCCGCCCTGCCTTTCCCTCTTTATTGGTTGATTTACATCATTGTGGACTCAGAGATTCTTATTGTATTCATGAGTTACACTCAGTTACTATTGGTCTTTATTTTGATGCTCACATTGTTTGAAATTTGGCCATGGGGGCCACTTCAAAGTAGCTCCTGTCTTCTTGGGACATGTCCCCATCATAACTGAAGTCCTTTATTTTCTGGCACAACAAGATGTTACAGGCTCATCTTGCCGTTTCCCTGCACCAGCCATGGGGATCAGCCTTTTCCTCCAGGAGCTCTGGTTCCTTTCACTGCCACCAGATATTCAGACACCAGGGCCTGAGTGTTAGGTGTGCTCCTTGCTACCGGGATATCTTTACTCCTTGGACCTCTCAGTGGTCAGAGCTAAGGGAAAAAGGTGTGGAAAATCTCTTTCTTCTTCTTCTTCTTCTTCTTCTTCTTATCATTATTATTATTGTTATTTTTGAGGCAGAGTCTCACTCTGCACCCAGGCTAGAGTGCTATGGCATCATAGCTCACAGCAACCTCAATCTCCTGGGCTCAGGTGATCCTCTTGTCTGAGCCTTCCCATTAGTTGGAACTATAGGTGCCTGCCATGACAGTTGGCTAGTTTTTCTAAATTTTTTTTTTTTTTTGAGACAGAGTCTCACTCAGTTGCTCTGGGGTTGAGTGCAGTGGTATCATAGCTCACAGCAACCTCAAACTCTTGGGCTCAAGTGATTCTCTTGCTTCAGCCTCCCAAGTAGCTCCCTCAATCTCCTGGGCTCAGGTGATCCAGCCATTGTGGGTGGATCCACCTACTAGTAGGCATCCACCTACTACAGCATCCACCACAATACCCAGCCATTTTTAGAGACTGTGTCTCGCTCTTGCTTAGGCTGGTCTCAAACCTATGAGCTCAGGCAATCCACATGCCTCGACCTCCCAGAGTGCTAAGATTATAGGCATGAGCCACCACACCTGGCCAATCTCTCTCTATTTCTATTTCTGTATCTATATTTATACAGGATGTCCATACAGTTTGCATGCAATTTAAAAATCGTACACTATTTTAAATTGCATACGAACTTAATGGATACCCTGTATATTAAAAGTGTGAGTTCTTAACTGATATTTACAATTCCAACCCCAAACTAGAGGGGTTTTTTTAACCTTCCCCTTTCCAGATTTGCAACTTCTTTCTCTAACAATGCTGGCTCCAGGTTACTTTTTCCTTAATTCTAGAACACCTAGAAAGTAGTTTCAGAATTGCTAACGCGTGCACCTATGAAAAACAAACCTAGAAACAACCAGTTACTCATATCACCTACTCAGCGCCAGCTGCAGGTGGTCCTTGGCAGCAAATGACAAAGATCCATGATGAAACTGAAGGCAGTTGTCTCAAGGAGAGCAAAGGCTTCCCAGGTGTGCGGAGCTTGCCTTGAGCACTGGTCTGGAGGTGACATTCTCTGAGGACAAGTTGTGTCCATCAGGAGGGCCACTGCAGTCAGAGACCAAAGGCCATGAGGACTTGTGGCGATGATGAGGGAAAGTCCAACTTCCATGGTTCAGGGAGGCAAGCTGGCCTGCTCACTGGGTCCTCAGCCACTGAGGAGACACTGAGGCAGCTGTCAGAGCTGGTGCCATTCCACATTCTGGGCCCATTAGTCACTAATCTTGTCCTCTGTTGCTAAGCAACTTTGGGTTATAGAGACAGCTTCCTGGTGGGGATGGAAGGAGGGCAAACTCTGGTCAGGCCACTGTGACCATCTACTCCACCCAGCTGTTGTTTTTCATTTAGAGCTAATACCTTAGTTCCCAAGTTTTTTTTTTTTTTTTTTTTGTGGTTTTTGGCCGGGGCTAGGTTTGAACCCGCCACCTCTGGCATATGGGACTGGGGCCCTACACCTTGAGCCACAGGCACCACCCAGTTTCCAAGTTTTGACTGCTCAGATATTGTGGCTCAGCATCCCCCAAGCCTAGTCAGCCATGCAATTCTCTAAGCCTGGCCTGTGGAAAATTCTCTAAGGCACATGTGGGATGCTTCTCTGAGCTCCTCTTAGTGCCCCTCCCTGCGCTGGGAAGGGTGTGTAGTGAGCCCTGCCCCTAGGGATGGATTTACAGCCTGGAGAGGGAGCCAGGCCGTAGTCAGGGGGCCATCTAGCTGAGTGGGGGTTGGAGGTCAGGTATGGCTCTGTAGAGGGGATCTTTAAGCTCAGTCCTGAACGATGAGTGTTTCCCAGGAAGATGTAGGGTAGAAGGAAGAAAGTAGGGAGGCAAAGACCAGCTGGAAGAATCAGGGGAAAATCATCAGCTAACAGGGTGACTGGAAGAGAAGGCAGAGGCCAGACCTATGGAGAGTCCCATGTGGCCTTTGTGGAAACTCCAGAAGACCAGGGAAACAAATGCCTCATTTCTTAAGCTCTAAGATATACTCAAATATCAAATAAATTTAATAATATATTTGGAAGAAACAAAACCCCCGAAACTTAAAGGCATCTGGTGATGGTATACCCTGATCTAAGAAGTAAAACATGGGTGTGTATGGGGAGGCGGACATGGGTCTTAAAATAGAGAACATGCCTGACTTCTCAAGTACCAACTCGATCCATGTGGCTACCTGGTGGGCAGTGATGTGAAAGATTCTGGGACTGTTCAGACACAATGGGAGATGCCACAATTGATTAGTAATGGCTGCCTGGGCGCAGTCTCTACCCCTGCCAAGCCCCTGATTTCTCTGCTGTGGACAGTTAGGGGTCTTTATCCTTAGGTAATGGGGTGCCAGGGCAGGGTTGTGGGTAGAGATGGGACATTGTGGCATCTGCATTTGTGATACTTCTCATTCTGCAGACTCACAGGTACTGAAGTGAGAAGTGCCATTTAAAAAAAAATGCTTTTTCATAAATAAGGTAATTAAGTCTAACTCTGACTCTCCATTCAACCATGGTGTTGAGAAAGCCCTACTCAGTCATTTTGGGGATTCTTTCTGCTCTGGATTGGGGAAAGGGCTCAGAAACTTGTGCAATAATACTGCATTGTCTGGGGAAGCCGCTGCAAGTCACGGCTGCCCAGTCACACTGTTCCTGTGAGACTCCGGCGTCTCTGTGCACACCGGAGCCTCAGGCCATGAGGTGGTACTGTTTTCTGTGCCAAGCACAGGGCACGAGGAGCCCCAGCCGCAGGCCCTACCTCCCCAGGGATACCCAGCAGCCACCCCTTCCCATGTTCTGCCTCTTCCTCTAGGGAAAACCCCTCAGGGGTCCCCAGGTGCCTGGTCTCCCCAGGACTGACCACCGCCCACCCTCTGTCAAGCCAGATATGCCCTCCTCATCTTGTCTAACTCCTCCTGAGACCACTCCGCCACTCCGCTTCCAGAGCCCTCGGACCCACGGGTGAAGGCAGGTATGAAAGATGGGGAGGAAAAGTATCTTGTCTTACAGGCAATGCTGGCTTTTGTCCCAGTAACATAAAAGAAGCTAAAAGGTCTGGCTACTTGCCTGAGCTGGAAGAATCAGGGGAAATCAAGGAGCCAAAACACACACTAATGTTTTCATGTCTCACCCCACTGTTCACTCCTGAAGCCTGCGGAGAAGAGGGCAGGCTGCCCAGCGGCGGGGACTCTGTGGCCTGGGTACAGGCTGGAGCACCGAGCCAGCCAGTGGGGAAAGTGAACCGGTTCCGGAGGTAACAAGGAAGGAAGAACCAACAGGACTTGGGGGCACTTGCTATGGAGGCCAGAAGGGGACAAATCCGAGGCAGCACTGGGAATGTCTGGAGGAATTTTTGGTTGTCAGGGGTTTGTCGGGGCGCCAGTGGCAGTGAGGGGGTAAAGGCCGAGGCTGCAAAACATCCTGCAGGGCGCCAAACAGCCCCACAGCAAAGAACTGCCCTGTCCTAAAGGAGGTAACTCGCGGGTTGCTGATTTGGCAGTTTCTCTGAAATTCTCACAGAACACCTACAAAGTTGGCTTTACCCCCATTTAGCAGATGAGGGATTGAAATGGAGAGGAGCTAATTTGTCCAGTCTTGCTCAAATGGTAAGTGGCTGAACTGAGAGTTCAAACCCGCCTGATTTGGGAATATTCAAATTGGTCAGCTGGAACAGTTTGGGCAAAGATTTGGTTAAAATGAATTTAGGTTGTTTTCATCTATTATAAATAGAGGAAAGCAAGACAAAGTGGGTGAAAATGAATTTGAGAAGCTGAAGTATCTAACAAATAGGCCTTGGTTAACTAAACAGTATGCAAAGTATTTGTGTAACTCGGAAAAATGTTAACTGTGGTCGGAAATATTCATTTTTTAAATCATTTTATGAAAATAAAACATTCACCAAAAAAAATCGCCAAACAAGTGAAGAAGACATAATTGACTGCAAATAAACTAGGAGGAAAAGTCCCCTAAAACCTCCCTAAAATTTCAAATCTTTTCTTTGATTATTAGTATTGCCTTATTAATTCTTTCATTGTTTAAATTCCTTTTAGTGTTTGTTTTTTTTTAATTTAAATTACAAAAGCAATGAGTGCCCATTACAGGAAAACCAGAAACTTAGGTCAATCAAAAAATAAATATTTAAAAAATGAATCTCCATAAAGAACCTTGTACTCGCTCACCCTCCTTGGGTCGATCAGGGCATATTTCTCCAGACTTTGCTCTAAGACACGTTTGCATGGATGCATTTTCCTGTCTTTTTTCTCTTTCACCCTCTCATTTTTCTTTCTTCTCTTTTAATAAAACTACAATAATATGAAACTTTTTATTTTGTAAACACCCATTATTTATTTGCCAATCCTCTAGTTTTGAAAATTTAGATTCTTGCAATCCTATTACTAGGCATCTACCCAGAAGAAAAAAAAAAGCATTTTTATCATAAGGACATTTGCACTAGATCGTTTATCACAGCTCAATTTACAATCACCAAAACGTGGAAACAACCTAAATGCCCACCAATCCAGGAATAGATTAACAAGCTGTGGTATATGTACACCATGGATTATTATTCAGCCGTTAAAAGACATGGTGATGTTATATCTTTTGTATTAGTTGGAACACATTCTTCTTAGTAAAGTATCACCAGAATGGAAAAGCAAGAATCCAGTGGACTCAATACTAATATGAAGCCAGCAGACAATCTAATAAATACCCTCATGGGAGAAAAACTCAGATCAATTCAAGGTGGGGGGGAGGGGAACAAGGGAGTTGGGAGGGGAGAGGAGGATGGGGTTGTACAGCACACTTCTTGGAGGCAGGACACAATTATAGAAGGGACTTTACCTAACAAATGCAATCAGTGTAACCTAATTATTATTATTATTATTATTTTTTTTTTTGAGACAGAGTCTCACTTTGTCACCCTCAGTAGAGTGCGGTGGCATCACAGCTCATGGCAACCTCAAACTCTTGGGCTTAAGCGATTCTCTTGCCTCAGCCTCCCAAGTAGCTGGGACTACAGTGCCCGCCACAACTCCCGGCTATTTTTTGTTGCAGTTGACATTGTTGTTTAGCTGACCTGGGCCGCCACCCATGGTGTATGTGGCTGGCACCACAACCACTGTGCTGTAGGCACCAAGCCTGTAACCTAATTCTTTATACCTTCAATGAACCCCAAACAATAAAAAAAAAAAAGAGAGAGAGAGAAGAAAATTTAGGTTATTTCCAACATGTGCTGTTACAAACCTCACAGTACGGTGAGGAAAAGAAATGTCCTGCAACTGCACAGTCGAGGCAAATCTCACAAACACGATGTTCAGGGAGAGAAGCCAGACACAAAACGTTTGCAGTATGATTTCATTTATATAACAGCCTAACACAAATGGGCAAAACTGAGCCACAAGGCCTAGCAATGCATACTCAGGAGGCAAAATGACAAAGGCAAGAAAGAACATGATCACACCCCAGCAGCAGGGTAACCACGTCCTTTAGGGTTAATAAGAGTGCTATGTCACAAAGGGCACCCGGGCCAGCCATGTCCGACTTCTTGACTTGTGGTGTTTTTGTGAGTGTTTACTTTACAATAATTCATTAAACAGCACTTGTACGTTTTATGTACGTTGATGTACATATGTAACATTTCATGATGAAATTTTTTTTTAATAAACAGAATTAGCTGACTAAAAAAAATAGCTAGAAATTTAAAATAGAGGGTAAAACTTAATATTCAGAAATTTAAGCAAAATATTCGAAAAGCCACAAATGGATGTTACTTTAACCTTCCAAGTTTTGAAAAATAATGTAGAATATACCTGTAGGCCAAGGTGTCCTTTGGGCTGAATTGTTTTCTTCTCATCTTTTTCCTGAGCAAATTGTTTTCTGTAGAATTACTTTTTAAAAAATTGTTTTTGTATTTGAGCAAGTCATTTAGATTCTCCTAAAGTCCAGAAATTTTTCATGACCCTCACTGTATTGTCCTATTGATGGCCCTTCCTGCAGTGACTTACATCCACTAATCCAACCTCGGTGGAGCCCCCAGTAATGTGTTAATAAAATACTAAAATTTGCAAGTGATCTACTTCTTAGAAATCTGTAACAGAGCATGTTCAAGGCTAGTCCTATAAAAACATTATTTTCATTCACTTGCAATCCAGTGAACTTTCTCAAGTTGAGGATAAAGAGTGGCATTCCTTCCAGGTCAGCGCTGCCCCTGCCTCTGGCCTCTGCGGAAACCCTAGAGGAACCCCAGCTCTTCTAGAGGAGTAGGGATTATTTTCATTCCTGAGGCAATTCCTTGGCAAATTTGTTTCCACTGTTAAAAAATCCCCATACTTGGGTGGTACCTGTGGCTCAAAGAAGTAAGGCGCCAGCCCATATACTGGAGGTGGCGGGTTCAGACCTGGCCCCGGTCAAAAACTGCAAAAAGAAAAAAATTCCCATACTCACCTTCTTTCTCCACACTCTTGACCCCAATAACCTCACTCTTACTTAGTCAACCTCTCTTTCATCTGCCTGCAAAAGAATAGACCAGGGCATTTTTTATTTTATGCAGACTGGGATCCTACATGACAATATCTTCCTTATTCTCTACTAAGGTGGATCTGAAGTGACTTCCAAAATGACATATATTAAAACAGGAAAATTTTTAAATAAAAATCAAGATTAGAGAAAAGTCTAGGGGGAAATTAGAACACAGATCTCACATAATCACACAATTACTAAAGATGCGGTCTGAATTTGGCTCTGAGCTTCCTGGCAGCCAAAGCAAGAAGAGAAAGGTGAGCCATTTCACGATTCACTATTTTCTTGAGGTAAACACACACCCATTCTTCTGGGAGGAGCAATGGGATTCCTACAATGAGTTCCAAAAGAATAGTTTTGCCTGATGATGAAGGATGTAAGTGTGGCAAAGAGAAAGCTTGGCCTCACCTAGGTCCTATTCTAATTATCTAGTTCCACTGATGCCTCTTCTGAGCTCCATGCTGTTCCATGCCTTGTGCTAGTCTGAACTTGACTGGTACCTTCTTCAAGCAAGGCTTTTAGCTGCAAAGTAGCAAAGAATTATCACAACCTTTGCAGTTAATTGGAGTTCATATTCTATGTGTGGAGTCATCATTGATTATCTGGCTACAGCTCTAGCTACTGTTGTTCTGAACTTGCTGTTGGAAAAGTACATGTGACTGCTGGAACGTAAGGCATCTTGCACTCTTCTGATGAGATAATTGCAAAATGCAGACATTTTAGCAAGGATCATTCTCTGTCTCTCTTCTCTCTCTGAGCCATTTCTACACTACCTGGGTTGTCTTAGAGGAGAGCCTCTGAGCTGCCCTGCAGGGCTGGTAGAGTTGTGGGGTTTTGACTTTGTGAACAGTGCTTAGTTGAAGTGCCACCTGGAAATGCTCTCCTCCCTGATTGCCAATGTCCACATTCTGTTCCTGAGTCACCCTCTCCTAGGCTCCTCCTTTCAGTTTAACCACTTCCTGCTTGCTGTTTGTTGTCTAAATAGCAGTCAGAATGACATATTTGAACACTTCCCCACCCTCTAACATACTTTCCCTTTCCAGGCTGATTCCCTTCCCAGGGTTGGAATTTTGTATTCTGAAGATCCAAGACCCATGCCTGCAGAGCTCGAGGCTTCTTTCCTTGCCTAGTAAAATGGTCGTAATAGCTCATGTGTACTGAATGCTTTCTGCTTGTCAGGCACTGGGACGAGCTCTTTGCACACTTTATCTTACTTAATCCCCCCAACAGCCCTGGGAAGTATGTACCATAATTAGCCTCAGTCTACAGATCAGGAAAATAGAGCTCAAGACTCTTGCCCTGGTCACCCAGAGTGTGGAGCGTGAAGCTGGCATTGCCCCTTAGATCCATCTGACCTGGGCCTGTGCAACTGAGCAAAACTCAGGACACCTTCTGGGTATCTAAGGGACACGGGCTTCTCACATTCCACTTGGCCAGCCCATTCCTTTCTGCTGGTCAGAATTAGCTCCACGGCTTCACAATGACAGCATTTTCTACCTTCTGGGGGATCAGAACATCAACAAGGCATTATAAGAGCTTGTTAGATGTCCTTGTTTTAACTAAATGAACTTCCCCTCACATGCTGGGTCTCTCATGCCTGTTGGGTCCTGTGTAGGGTTGGGGGATGCCTCCAAGAGTTACCCAGCCTGGCCATTGTCATAGCCAACAGGGTCGGCAGGGCCAGTGCCTTTCTCCCTTTCCTCTGTCCCTTGGGCCTTCCCCGGTCCTTTCTTTCCGGGCCCATGGGTTTCCTTGACGGCAGACATGTCTCTAACAGAGCTCCCTGCCTTGACTGTTATCCTCACCTCTATCTGCAGGTGAGGTCAAGAGCATCCGATAAAAGGCCCTCTCCTTTTCCTGCAGGGCCTCAGTGTGCCTCTCCACAGCTCCAGTCCCAGCTCTGACTTGGCCTTGGGTGCACACGTACCCTTTGCTCTGTGCCAGCTCTTGTCTTGGCCATCCCCTTAGATCAGATAGCCCAGCCGTCCCACTAAATTCTGAACCTATCTTGCCAGACATGCTGCCTTCACCCACAATGGAGGAGGCTCCCGGAAGCTCCAGCCAGTTAGAGCCTGCCCTTCTGTCTGCCTGAAAGGGGTTAGTCACTCTGTCCCAGAATAAAGCTGTTTTTTCCTCTGAGCATCTTGTTCACCCCTGGCCAGCAGTCATCAGCCTCCTCCTGTATCTCACCCAGTCTCCATGAGGATGCCCCAAGATGCAATGACCCTGACTTCTGCATGAAACAGAGTGGGCAGACAGCTGACCTCCACCCTATTCGGGCTGGGCCCTGAAGACTTTCTGTGGAGACTCTGCCTGTGGGACCTTCAGCCATTGGAAGCTGAATGTTCTTTGTTGATGGGAACAAGGCCTGCCTTCCATAGTCTGTGGCACAGAGCCTTGGTGTGTCCCTCCTCATCTAGGTCCTACTGACGCTAAGAGGTGGATCAAAGTGCACTAGATAATGGGGACCCCAAGCCTAAGTAGAAGGTGTGTGCAGTAAATCCTGGTTGGGCAAATGAGTGATGCCACAGGGCCCCAAACCAAAAAGATATAGTATAGAAAGGATGTCTTCTAAGGGCATGCTGACTTGCTGCCAACAGACCCCCAGAGGATCAGCAGTAGGGTGGCAGTGGGGGATTCTTCTTCACAAGAGGCACAGAGGGAAGTTTAAGATTATGGGACATTGGGTGGCACCTGTAGCTCAAGCAGCTAAGGCGCCAGCCACATATACCAAAGCTCGCGGGTTCGAATCAGCCTGGGCCTGCCAAACAACAATGACAACTACAACCAAAAAATAGCCAGGCGTTGTGGTGGGCGCCTGTAGTCCCAGCTACTTGGGAGGCTGAGGCAAGAGAATGGCTTAAGCCCAGGAGTTGGAGGTTGCTGTGAGCTGTGATGCCTCGGCACTCTACCCAGGGCGATAGCTTAAGGCTCTGTCTCAAAAATAAATAAATAAATAAAAATTATGGGAGGCAACAGCAGTAATAGTCTTGTGAGTTTCCCATTTTCTGCTTCACTCTCTGGAATCTAAGACCCCTCCATAGAAAACAGCCTTATTCAAAGACTTAAACAGGAAAAGATGCTATATATGGAAAACTGATGACAATGTAATATAACTCTTCTAAGAATCGAGGCAAGGGAGCGTGGGGCTTGAGTCACACTGCTGAGGTTCCTGGTCCCAGTCCTCACCAGCTCTGTAGACTTGGTGCAAAATGTCCCAGTTCCTCATCTATTAAAGGGGGATGGATAATGATAGTGGTCACCTCCTAGCATGAAGATTCACCAAGGCCCTACAGTAGGGCACCCGGCACTTAGTAAGCTTTCAGTCCATGCGAGCTGATATTATCACATGGCCCAAGCAGCATAACAAAAGACACTTTTTTATGGGGCTACTATGTATAAAGTCAGAAAACTTTGGAAATAAGATTTGTCATTGTGAGGGGGAGGCTATCTTTATGCGAAAGTTGTCTGTATAATTATCTACAGTTCAAAGCTTCCTCTCCTTAACCACAGTAAACAAGGTGCCCCTACTTTTTGGAGAAAGCAGATGATCCAGGCCACTTTTCCTAAGTGGAAATACCAGAAAGTTCCTTTTTCATTAGACCTGCAGAGTAAATGCCATTACAGGTACCTTCTAGGGCATCAGAAAAACCTTTCAAAAACTGTAAGTGGCTTTTAGAATAAAAAGTCACTAGTCACTGAGAAAGGTACCTTTTTCCTTCCCCTCGTCTCTAAACAAGCCCTCTCCCTGGGGAGTGGGAACAAAGGAGGATGTGCTGCACTCAGCCAGCACCCAGGTGAGGACTTGAGCTCACACTCACACTACAGAGGAAGCACCAAACCAAGAGGGCAGGACTTTTTGTGGGTTTCATTCATTGGTATGTCCTCACCTCTGAGACAGCCTGACACAAAGCAGGCCCTCAGTCCCTGTTTGCTTAATGAATAGGTAATCGTAAATTAACCACCGGGTAACACGTAAAAGACCTACATCCTAACCCAGGTGCCTCTCTCCTCTCAGTGAATGGCGCAACTTAGGAGTCTTTTCCCACGTGTGCCTGGTACACCTATGTCCCAGCTGGTCCCTGTCCTGAACACCTGGCTCATTGTGCGAGATGTTTTCTTTTCTGGCGATGTTTCCTCCCAGCAAACTCACTCTTCCTCCAGGGCCCAGTTCAAATGCACCAGCTCTGTGATTTTTCACTTTACAACTTTATTCCACAACAAACTGCTTTGCATTAAATTGTACTCGTATCTTTCCCACCAGACTATGGATTGGTCAAAAACAGGAAGGAAAGTCTTGGTGGTGGCTGCAACCCAAGCACTTGGCCTGCATCATTAGAGTCTTCCTGATGAAGGGCGAGTCAGCTGAGAGCGAGCAAATGAGTGGGCGAAATGTGCAGACAGGTGGACTCAGCAGGGGAGGGGATGGGACTGGGGCTAATTCTGATCAACAAATGGGCTCAACTGGAGTCACACAGTCTAAGTTCTAATTATAGAAGCTAAAGGCTGAAAACTTTTTGCTAGAGTATTTTTCATGAAATTAAGAGAAAAGGGGCCAGGTGCTGTGGCTCATGCTTATAATCCTAGCACTCTGGGAGTCCAAAGTGGGTGGAGCTCAAGAGTTTGAGACCAGCCTGAGCAAGAGCAAGACCCCCCTAAAAATAGAAAAACTAGCCAGGCATTGTGGTGGTGCCTGTAGTCTCAGCTACTCAGGAAGCTGAGGCAAGAGGATCACGTGAGCCCAAGAGTTTGAGGTTGCTGTGAGCTAAGGCCCCATGGCACTCTACCCAGGGCAACAGAGTAAGATGCTGCCTTGAAAAAAAAAAATGGCCAGGTGCAGTATCTCACGCCTTAATTCTAGCACTCTTGGAGGCCAAGACAGGAGGATTGTTTGAAGCCAAGAGTTCAAGACCAGTTGGAGCAAGAATAAGATCCTGTGTCTACTAAAAACAGAAAAATTAGGGTAGCGCCTGTGGCTCAGTGGGTAGGGCACCGGCCCCATATACCAAGGGTGGTGGGTTTGAACCTGGCCCTAGCCAAACTGCAACAAAAAAATAGCTGGGCGTTGTGGTGGGCACCTGTAGTCCCAGCTACTCAGGAGGAAAGAGAATCACCTAAGCTCAGGAGCTGGAGATTGCTGTGAGCTGTGATGTCACTGCACTCTACTGAGGACAATAAAGTGAGACTCTGTCTCAAAAAAAAAACAACACCAAAAAACAGAAAAATTAGCTGGGCGTGGTCCATGACTGCAGTCCCAGCTCCTCAGGATGCTAAGACAGGAGGATCACTTGTGCCCACGATTTGAGTTTGCAGTGAGCTATGATGGATGACACCACTGCATTCTAGCTCAGGTGACAGGGCAAGACTCTGTATCAAAAAAGAAAAAAAAAAGAAAAAAAACTATTTTATTAACTTAGTCCTGTAAGAAAAACCACAAAAGGTAAACAGGGTATAAACATCATGAAGACCAAAATTTCTTTAATAATGAAATAATTTATTATTTGTTAACAGTTGAACAATACAGAAGTTTACATATACACAGCAAAGATTCTCTAAAACATATAGTAGTTTCTAAAAATGCATGTGCTAACTGTAGAAAAAGCACCATTTTCTATGGTCTTGACACAGGATTTACATTGGCATCATTATTTACATAAAGAAATAGACATCTGGAAACAGAATTTCACACTCTTTCATCTGCTGCTCCCCTGTTTAGGCTGTGTTTGCCATTAGGAAGATGGCCCCCCAAACTGATGGCTAACAGCAACGTTCCAAGAGCACCAATTCTAGGGACAAGCGGTAAAGGCAAGTTTGGTTGTC
Organism: Nycticebus coucang; assembly: GCF_027406575.1. Lineage (NCBI taxonomy): Eukaryota > Metazoa > Chordata > Mammalia > Primates > Lorisidae > Nycticebus > Nycticebus coucang. Next base: position 68,604,201 of record NC_069783.1, on the reverse strand, counting down.
AGGTGAAAGCTAAAATGAAGAATTACCCCTCGGCTCACTGCCACCCCAAGACAGAATAAGAAATCAAAATCTAAAACCTGGATAAATCTCAGAATTGGTTGTGTTACTGATTCTCATTTTATGATTTTGAGAGAAGACAAAGATACTCCATTTCTTCAGCCATTCAATAGCTGAATCTAGCAGTGCCAATTATTTCTTCTTTCAGAATACAAGAAAATCATCCATGTAATAAATATTGATAATGAAAGAATCATGATCAATCACATCTTGCACCCCACCCCTTAACCCAGTATCTTTGAAAACAAAACTTCCTACAGTTTACAGCGGTCTGATCATGTAGAATAAGAAAAACCATCTCATCTTTGAGTTGTCTTCTCTCAGGAAGCATCTTAAAATCAGGAGTAGCCAGCTACCTAAACATGCTGCATCAGTCAGACATAGAAAAACAATAGATTGACATGCAGGAAATTGCCTTTAGCCTTTTATGGTGGGGTGTTCAACACACAGGGAAGGTAAAGAGGGACAGACAAAGAAACTTGGGGAAATAAGAAACAGAAAAGACCAAGATTTGGGGAAGTAAATAGATTAGAAAGCACAAAGACAGTGGTATTCTTGCCTATACAGTATGGTATAAAAGCCTTAATAATGTGTGTGTGTGTACATATGTACTTGTGTACATATATACACGCGCGCACACACACACATATATTTATATACACTTTTCAAAAATAAGTTCTCTCTTTGAAGGATGGAGAAGAGGCAAGAAGAAAAAAGTCCACAAAAATCCATTATCAAGCCCCAAGATATTGCCAGATGATTATTTTGAGCATCACAATACTACCTAGTTTACACTTTTTTCTCACACCCCAGGATTTGCTCTTGGCCGCTTTAGGGGTGGGGATAGAGACCTGGAGGAAACACAGTTAAGGACCCTTTGTTTTTTGTTTTGGAAAAAGTAGAGGTTAAATGAAAATGCCCACCTCAAAACAAAACACAAAACAAAAAGGACTCAAGCTCCGATGGCAGGATAGGGCCTGCTTAATGCTCAATTCTGAATCAACACATATTATTTTCCCTTTGGGTTAAGAGGGAGAATCTAGGTCCAGATAACAAATGTGATGCTCTTTGAATCACTAACCTAGCATTAGCTCTTGACTAGAGAAAGGAGCCAGCAGTTGCTCAGCACCTTAAAGAATTCAAGATCTCTGCTTAGCAAAAAACCCCCAAATAAAACACCCTGGGTGCTTGGCTCACCGTTCAAAGCCAACAAGGGGTGGAAAGCTGTGTTTTCAGGGATGTTAACAGAAGCACACATATATATTTTCTCAATGCATGAAATTAAACTGGGACTACCTGCTCTTATTTTCCCACTTGCATTATGACGGTATCAATAAGAGTGCAGTTTAGATTTCTTTTTAGCTTTTTAAAATCAACTTTCACATAAAAATATTCATGTGCCTATATTTATACACATCTATATTTACGTACAATTGTCAAAGTCTTAAAGGCTGGGGTTTATATGTTTTCCCATCCCCTCCCCCCAACAACCCTTATAGAAAGGTTTTCATTTTGCTTAAAAAGACAAAACAACCACAAAGACCCTATAGCTCTTAGCAGTCACGCTGGTGGATCAGTGAATGAGAGAGGACAGATTGGCGAATCAGGGCTGCCGATCAGCCACATGAGGAAGGGGATTAGCTGCCTTGGGCTGAGTTTGCTGGTCCTGAAGGTTACAGTTTTGGTTAGAAAGAAGCCTGTCTAGCATGCTGACTTGGTCTACCTCCAGCTCTGAAAGTCATGTCTAACCCTGGTGTCAGTTTATCACAAGTGCATTAAAAATATAGAGATCTATCAAGTTCCACATTTATATGCTATCAAATTGAAAAGGACCAGACAAACAGTGCAAAGGTCAAATAATTACTGTTTTATATTGGGACAGTACATCTCAAATTTCAACCAAAAGACAAAAATGCAGTTTAACTCAAAGGCACAACAATTAAAACACAGAAAATAACAGCATCTCTCAGATGCCTTATATCCAAATTAAAGAAGTACACACATTTTGTTCCCTTCCCACCCCCAATGCAAGCCCACAAGCTTTTTCCAAAGTCTTGAGTTTTTGATGCCATCCAGCATCGTGGACTTGTGAGGCGCTTGGATGTAGCAATGAAATAAAATGCTTGAGAGGTCTAGCGAATGGCATTCAAAAGGGACCTCAAAGTGCAGATACATCTTTTTCAAACATGTTACAGGCTGAGCTGGCTCTTTGAACACTATCACTTTGCTTAAATTCAGGAAGCAGGCTTTAAAAATGCAAAAGGCATACAAATTGTATTTCAGTGCAAATCTTCAGCTGGTTATCGGAAAAGATTCCAACAATTAAAAAAAAAAATCCTTTGCGTCACCTGCCCCTCCCCACCCCAAAGTTGAAATGAAGAAAACAACAGAACAAAACAAAAACAGAAGAATTACAGATGACTTTGGAATCATTTTGGAATCCACTACTTCCAATGAAAACATTTTTAATACATTGAAGAATCATTAAAAAAAAAACCCGCAAAAGTAATCTTGCTTTGTTGAGATTGCTCTTCATGTGTAGGACGAGCTCCCGTGTAGAGTGCGTTTGAACTTTGACGTTAGCTGTGTGCAAGGTGCAGGCGCTGGGGTGAGCTGCGAGGCTGTGGTATGCTAGTGACCACAGGCCAACAGAGGAGCGGGGTGGCTGCCCGCTGCCGAGTCAGCCATTGAGCCCTTAGGTCGCAGTGCATCTGTGGATTTTAGGAATGTTCTCATCACTTTGTGACACACTCTGCTTCAGCATCACAGGTTTAACAAATGGTTCGAATTCAATGAAAAAGATTCGCCAGAGGCTGAAAACATCAAGACCTCAAAAATATGAATGCAAAAATATTGAGGGGAATGAACCAATTTTGTAGATACCTACATACAAAGTTTCTAGAACATCTATAAAAGCACAAAGTCATAAGAATTTATTTTCCATTACATTAGTTTATATAAAATGAATAAATAGTATTTATAGATTTCATGTGTCTTATGTACATATACATGTGCTCTGTTTTAGCTTAAATAAAAATGCTACAAAGTGGGAGACCACTTAAGGGAAAAATAAGAACTAAAAAGAAGAATCAGCCTTTTTAACTATCAACCCAAAAATCTCCATAAAGAAGTTTCTGGGTGTGTCCAAAAATAATCACTAAGGAGAGGAATTCTAGTAACACTGTACCATCCCCTCCTGTTCACCTGCAACAGAGAGAGTAGAAATGTGGACTTTTTCTTTCACTGATGATGGCCACTAGCTCAGCTAGTGCCAAAGCTCAGTTATTGCTGAAAGTTAAATAGGAAAATAGATTAGAATTGGACCAAATGTCACTTATTTGGAAAAAAAAAAAAAAAGAGGCATAATCACTTTGTGTTAAGTGGGAAATGGAGATCTCATTTATCTCTGAGGTAGGAAAAAAAAATGTTCCAGAGACAAGTAGCATTAACAAACTTTGAGGGGAAAATGTGCCTCGAGATAGCGGTACACAGCAAGGTCCCAAGAATATCACACAAAAATAGATTGTACCATTTTGTTTGTGAGGACAAACAATTGGAACTTTTGTAAGCTGTGCAACCCCCAAAGACATGCTCGCTATCATGGTGTCCATTTTAAAGTGAGAAATACTGCTCCCGTCCACATGGGCTGTGTGGGAAGGGTGTGTTTTCTAGAGGTATTCCTGACTTCCTCACGGGGGGGTGAGGTCCATGGTTAAGTGCTCTTAAATGCCGCTTTCAAAGCTTACTTTGGAGTTCTGAGATCAGGATCTCAATTTTAGAAGTTTGTTTCCTTCAGTTTCCTAAGCACAAGACACACTTGGACATTCCTCCTAGGCAAGTAACATGGTAAGCCAGAAAACGGTAAGAAAGGTCTGGTGGAGGACAGAGGGCGGTATAGAAGAGGGAACTGCTGAGATGGGAAAATCGCGTATTCGGCCTAAGAATCCTTGGGTCCTTCAAATTGATTGGAATGTACAGTCTCTCAGAGACGAATTTTTATGGAGAGAAAGAGAGAAGCTAGTGGATGTAATCAGAAACCCATACTCCTAAGCACTTCCTTGGGAACGGTTACAAAGGTGATTTTGGTAAAGGTGGTACACTGGAGTCTACGTGCAAGGGCGTGGCGGGCAGGTCCAATACACTACCTAATCAGATCCGACAGGGAGACCTTCCGGGAGGAGCTGCAGCCACCACGCTCTCAGAGGCTGAGACACGCCTTGCGACTGTCTTGCAGCTTTATCCTCTTGATGCTGGCACTGGAGTAGCCCTCGTCACTGCCGAGGCTCTGCATGCTGCCTCGCTCATCAGAATCGCTCACGCTGCTGCTGCTCCAGTCCAGGTCCCCAGCGAGATAGTCTGTGCTCTCCACGTCAACATCAACATCGATTTCTTCTGCAGGAGGACCAGAGACACAGACATTGATGGAGACATTCCACAGAAGACCCAGGCTGAAAATCAAACTGACCCCAGTGAAACCCTTCTGTGGTCATCTAACCGCTAGCAGGGAAAAGGAACTTATTCCTGGAGGTCACACTGCTTAACTTCTCTAAATTACAAGCGAGTTCTTAGTTCCTGCTGTGCTTTGCCTCCCGTGAGCAGCACAGGTGGGAGGGGACAGGGAGGCAGGGAGGAGGGAGGGGCTTACCCCTGTCTGAGTCGGAGCGCTCTGAGGACATGGTGGAGCCGATGCTGTCCATCCGGATCCTCTCAATGCCCAGCTTCTCCAGCTGCCTTTTCAGGTGTCGCTGCTCTCGCTGAAGCTGGTCTATTTGGTGAACGGCTTTTCTGTCACAATCTTCAAGTTTCTGCAAGTCAAAGGGGGTAGTCATTGAAGCCCACAGCAAGATTTCTAAATTGCACTGACACTGCATCTTCCTTTCTAGCAGTGAAATCTCCCAGATTTCCTCAGAAGCCATTTTGTGACGAGCTGTGTCACTTCCCAAGCTTCTTCTCTCCGACGCAGGAAGTTGACTGGCCAGTGACTCCTGGCTTCGTCTAACTTCTTCAGCATTGCCAACGCTGTGGGTGCTTGTCCTGTCACCAAGATTCTGGGGGTGAGCTCTGACACACTGGCATCCTGCCACCCTTTAATTCTGGTATAAAAACAACTACAGGCTGCAGCCCCCAACCTGATGTTCCTTGTCTGTAGTGATCCTCTGAACATCTAATCTCTCTGAATTAGAAAACCGCATGTGATGAGAATTTAAAAAACACTTCCATTTAAAATTATGTTTATTCAAGTACATGTCCCAATTACATAAGCACTTTTATGTGTCATGCTAAATCTCAATTATCAATTAACTTCTGTTTGTTAGCAGGAAATAAAAGTCCCTTTTGATGTCCTGATTCCAATTTGCCCAACAGAAAAGCTTAGAAAGCACATTTCTATAAACTACTCATTTTTACAAATCCGGTCCCTAGTTTCTCATAGTCTTCAGATAATTAAGCAGATTACGTGACTGTAGCTGTTTCACTTTAAATAGAGGTTCTTTTTCTCCCAGAATTGTCATGTATGCAGGATACTGACCATAATTAAAGTGATATTTGTCCAACAAAGATATGACTGTAAAAACATACTGAACAGTGAGCTTGGCCATGGCTCTCGGGAGTTTGAATACAACTCACCTATTCTTTGCTACTCAGTCTGCATACAGAGGGTCAATTCTGTGCTGAGGTGCTGGGGATATAAGGTGAGAACAAAGACCCAGGCCTCTTTCTGGAGGAGTCTATGATCTAGTGATGGAGACAACCCAGAGGCACGCAAACCACTGTCAAATATCAACTATGACAAGTGCTGAGAGAGAGAGAGAGACACCCAGTGACAGGACCATCTATCACAGGAAGGAGGAGACTAAGAAAGGTCAGTTAAAGCTTTTCAGAGCTAGTAAGGCTGGTGCTGAGACGTGAAGGATGAGTAGCTAACCAGATGAAGAAGAGAGGGGGACATGTACTAAGCAGAGGGGTCAGCAAGCCCAAAGGCCCTGTGGTGAGACAACATGACGAGGAGGAGGACTTGAAAGCAAGGGTGAAGGAAGGGGAGGAACGGAGCAAGACTGCGCTGCAAAGGCAGGGGCCCACCCGGCAAAGCCTGGGACAGGCCCAGTGACAGAGTGTACCCTGAGCCACAGAAGAATCTCAAATATCTCCCTCTTAGCACTTGCCATAGATGATATTTGACAGTGTTGATGTGCACTTTGGAAGGACTGTTCTCAGGAAGCATGGTAAGCAGATTAGAGCGGGTCAGAGGGATGTAGGGACACTTCTGAGGATTCAAATGCAGTAGATGATGGAGAGGTAAAGATGGAAGTAGACCAGGTTGTGAAATATTTAGGTCTTAAAGATGGCTTGTGTATGTATTGCTATCAAGGACTCTTCTGAGTTTCTGGCTTGTCCAACTGATGGAGAGCTGAGCAGACCATTTAACTTCTAGTGCACGAGGGTGAGAAATATTCAGTTGGGTTCTGAACATGTTGCATTTGAGGTGGCTGTGATATATCCAAACCATGTTGGAGGAGTTCAGAGGAGAGGATTGTCTGCAGACACACATTTTCTGACCCTTATAACAACAGACAAACCCCTACTGAACAGGTAAAGATAAAGAGGCATCCCAAGGATACACTTACCTTTATGTGCAATTTGGCTTTTGTTAATAAACTCAATGTAGTGTGTCGACTTGATTCTGGCCCAAGTGGCACCAGTCCCTTCAACTTCTCTAGGCATAAGCGTAGATGAGCCCGTCTACGAAACAAGATGACAGTAGCATTTGAGAATTTCACAGTAGGCCAGAAGGCATCCCATAAAGAATGAATACTAAAAGAGTAAGAAGTTGCCCAGGCTCAGTGAAGGCAAATGCTACCAATGACCTCTTAACAAATAAACAACTTTTGAAACCAGACAACTCTGGTGAAAACCAATGAGAAGCAAAATCCAGGGTTTTCTAAGTTAAGTCTATTTGTAATACAAGTGGTGGGGTAGGAAATAATATCTGCTGTTATTAGGCACATTTATCAGGCTATCTCCAGGTTTCAGGGCTACAACTTGACCCACTGAACATCCAAATCAGAAAATAATGACATGCCAGGGTTAGAATCCTTTAACCTATACTTTTCTTTGTAGGACACCTCATTCAAAGCCACTAAATTACTGTAACTGTATCATTAAGGATATGGTATTTACACATGTGAATGACATACAGATAGTCTCTGACTTATGAAGGTTTGACGTACAGTTTTTCACTTGGGGTATTAAGTGCACTTTGAACTTACAATATTTTTGACTTATGTGGGCTTATTAGGATGTAACCTCATCATAAGTTGAGAAGTTTCTGCTTATGTATAGTTATTAAATGAAGCTTCATTTGTAATAGCAAAGATCGAAACAACCAGTAGAGAACTGGTTAAACAAATCCCAGTACAGAGAGGAATACTATGTAGTTACCAAAAGAATGAGAATATGCTCTGCACACTGTCAGAAAAGATCTCTCTGATATATTGTTAAGTGAAGAAAAGCGAGATATCAAACCGTGAGTACCAAACGCTACCTTCATGTAAAAATGAAGAGAATGATACATAAGAAACTAATGATGGCAGCGGGGCAGGGGAAAGGCTGTCAGAGACAGGAGGGGACAGTTTTCTCTACTTTGCAGTTGTGGAGTGTGTCGGACTGGTACTACGGAACAGAGTGGGAGAGGGAGAAGAGGTGGATGAGGTGGAAGCCACAGCGACCCAGAGAAGACAGAGCACAAAAGTCTCCATAATTTTGGAAATTTATACTTAATTAAAACTTGGTTTGGGTTGTATTCTAGAACCTAGCAGATTCCATGATTATGAGAAACAGCCAAATTTGGAGGTTTTGCTTAAGCCTACTGCTTCCTTAAAGCTTTCCCAAGCCATTCCAGAGAATCCACTGTGACTTCTCCATTTTCTGAGCACTACTTATCTGGTTATACTACTCATTGGAAGTTCACTGTACCGCTGAATTGTTTGGCATTTGTAATTTTTCCACTCATCACCAACTCTATAGAAAGCCTGGACTGTAGCTTAATCGCTGCTGAATTGCCACGTGCCTTGCAGATACGCGTTTAATAAATGTCTGCTGAATGGATTATTGCGTCATGTATTCAAATAGACTTTAAGCTTCTAGAGGTCAGAGTCCATCTCTACAACATCTTTTTACCTTTAGCAGAGCTCAAAGTCCTGGGATTTTAAATGAATGTTCATTGCCCCACAAGACTACCTGGAGCACGGCTCCCCAGAACCTGAGAGGCTATCTTCTAGTGGAAGTGGGGAAAAAGATGCAGTGCCTCTAGGTCTGCCTCTTTCTCCTCTTAAGAATTTTGTGTAATAGCAAAAGTTGGGAATGCAGACAAAAACAAACAAACAAAAACTTGAGGAAGCTGCAGGACAGGTGAATGAATATGGACGATATTAACCTCTCTCCACCAAGACTTCAGGATGTTCCTGCAAGGCAGATCTAATAAGTGTTGCATTGGACAACCTTCTGAGCCCCCTGCATCTGCTTCTGAGCCTCCTGTCACATTTGGATCATGAGGAACAAGTCCTAGATTCTCCAAGGGCCCACAAAATCTCAACGAGCTTGAGGAGTATAGTATCCACTTCTCAGCTAGAATGACATAATGGAACAAGTACTTTACTATTTTATAAGACTTCCACTTGCTCCGAAAACCTGTCTGGGTGGAAGAGCCACAAGCAAAGAATCACATTAGAGGTTTGCTCCTCCTCCTACTGCATAGGGAGAAAAAGTAAAATCTGTGTATAAAATGTACTTGCTCACCTTGGGTGATACTCTTCAAAAAGAGCCATGAATAAATTATTGTCTTGTAAATGAAATGAGAAAAAAGAGCCATGAAAATAGATATTACAGGCACTATGAGAATGTATAGTCCATCACTTATACAGTTATCCCACTTATTTCTCACTGTAAAGTTTATAGACTAATTTTCAAATTAGGAGAAAAAGTTAAAAAATTAAAATTATATTTAGACATTTTCAACCTGCTTGTTATTTGCAAAGACTGCATGATTCAGAACAGTTATCATGTTGGTCCTTTCATGATGTGGGTTTATATACAGATATGAGTATGTAAATTTTTAGGAAGTTTGTCTACTGATAAAATACAATAAAGTCATTGTTTGATGCATTGTCATTTCTAGTTGTACAGGAGTCTAGCCTTGAAAATGCAATTTTCACTACCCAAATGTGGGTTTCCAAAGAACACTTCCAGTTGTGAAACTAGACATAAGCCATTTGACTAATCCAAGCTGAGGGTAATACTGGTTCAGTGTTTTCTGATCTTATTCTATGAAAATAAGACCAGAGATCTTTCCAGAGTTTTGTAGCGAACCAAAGCCAGCTCTGTCTTTGGCAATGTCTTCCCTGGCCTTCTCCAGTGCCTCACTGCTCAAGCCTGATGGATGCCCTGCCCATATGCCACCATCTGCAGCCACATGCCCACACTGGTGCCTGGGCCGACCACAGGACAGGGATTAAATATATTAAGCAGATTCAATTCTATCATATAGTAGTGAAATTCAATCCTTGAACCAGATAAGAAAGCAAACAGATCTCTCTGTAACAGCTCCCACCAAGGATCCTTGACCCTGAGACATACACACTCTCACACTCTCACAGTCCTGGCATCTGGAATCTTTCTGCCAGCCTGGAGCACCCGTGGAGCTTCCAGTCCAAAACAAGCAGAACAAGCACCCATCTCAGCTCCCCCTTTTCAGTCCTAGCTATTCCCCTGCTCTAGTTTCCATTTTGAACCAAGTCTAACTTCCCTTTGGGGAACTAACTGGGGTTTTACCACATATCCTTGACAGGAAGCCACCTAACACCTCAGTCTGACCATCCACGTGGCTCTCCTCCCAGCAAATCTTCTTTAGACAGTCCTCCTTCTGTTGCTAAGAGCTACCTCCCAGCTTCCTGCCCCTGGATGGCTCTTCCTTCAGAACTGATCTATACTACTTTGCTATGAACTTTGCTAGGTCATGAACTTTGATAAACTTCACCTGCTGAGTCTTCAGAAAGATTGCTTTAATTATTCTGAATGAGGTGCTATACCTTTGGTCTACAGTAACATAAACCAATCTTCAATTCCAGCTATAATCAGTAATGCTCAGAATTAAGTGTGGCCTATAACTAGTAATAAGTAAGTTACATACAATTTCTCTTCTGTAAGTTTTAAGTACTCCACATTTTATTTATTTTTAAGTTTTCAAAAAATATTCTGAATCTTTCAGCCCCTATACAACCAAATATTAGTATAGTGATTAAAAGTAAAGGTTTGGGATCCTAGCTTTGCCACTTACTACTCCCTGTATGACCTTGAGCAAATTCCTTAACTCGTTGTAGCATCAGTCTCCTCATCAGGAGAGTAAGGACGACAACGCCTACCTGAGAAGGCCCTTGTGCATATTAACTGAGACAAGGTATGGAAGCCTCTGGGTCGGGGTCTGACACAGAGTATATGGGAGCAGCTATTCTTTCAATCTTAGCTTCCTCTGTAGAAGGATAATTAGTGTGAGCAAACACAGACAATTATAGCATTGTAATATTCCTTTCACAATCAACAGGGAACTCAAAAGTGTCTCTCTGGGCAGAGAGAGGCTATTGCATAAAATCCACTTCTCTGGGCTAGACACGGTGCTCACACCTGCAATGCTAGCATTCTGGGAGGCTGAGGTGGGAGGACTCCCGGAGCTTAGGAATTTGAGACCAGCCTAAGCAAGAGTGAGACCCCATCTCTACTAAAGATAAAAAAAAAAAAAAAAAAAAAAAATTAGTCAGGCATTATGCTACATGCCTGTAGTCCCAGTTACTGGGGAGGATTGTTTGGGCCCAGGAGTTTGAGGTTGCTGTGAGCTAGGTTGATGCCAGTGCACACGAGGTGGGGCAACAGAATGAGATTCTGTCTCAAAAAAGAAAAAAAAAAAAAACAAAAAAAACAAAACCAATCCACTTCTCTGAATTCTTCCTTAAAGGAAATGACATTTTTTGTCATTAAATTATTGGCAAATCACATCCATTTTCTACAAAAACACAGATATCGGTTAAAGGTACTATTTTTTTACATTGCAAAAAATCGGCAAGAATTTTACAAAGCTAATGAATGCAAAAGACAAGATTCCTTCATGGCCACTCGCATAAGACAGAGGCAGGGGACAGAGGATTCCAAGGTTGGGAGGGAGGCATCTGCTTCACGCCCACTGCTCCAGGAGCAAGCATTCCGCAGTGCCCAGGCCTCCCTCCTGCATCCCTACTGCAGTGGCCGAAAGAAAACAAAAACAAAGGCAAATCTGTGCCAACCCAGGCAATTCAAGAACATCCCGAGAACTTAAAATATGTCATATACAATAGCAAGAAGAAAGTATGGTGTATTTAAGAGCAAACTTAAAAACGGGTTGGAAAGGATCTATGGGAAGAAAACTATAAAACTTTGCTGAAGGACGGGAGAAAATCTAAGTAAATGGAAAATAATAGCCCATTCCTGGATATGAACCTCAAAGTAAAAAATGTTCCCCAAGTTTGTTTTCAAATTTAACACAATTCCACAAGAAAAAAGTCCCAGCAGTATCCTTTTAACACTGAGAAATTAGTCTAAACTTCATCCAAAAGAATAAATGTGTGAGACACTGCCAAAAATTTTTGAAACAGAAGAATAATGAGGAGGAATGTGCTGTACCAGATATTAAATTGTATTATAAGGCTTCAATAATTAAAAATGGTATAGTACTAATACAGGAAGAGACAGACAAATCAAGTGGACAGAATAAAAACCCCAGAAACAGACCTAAGAATAGATAGGAATTTAGCACATAAAGGAGATAACACTGTAAAGCCTTGTGGAAAGAAGGGATTATTCAGAAAATGGCAAGGGAATGAGGAAGCTAACATCAAAATAAATTCCAAACAGATTAAAGATTTAAATATAAAATACGGTCAGATACCACATAGTTGTGTTGTTAGTCTTCCTTAACTCTTGCCAGCCACAAATTGTGGAAAGCTAAATGTCCACAGGAAGGAGGTTATTAATGAAACGGCTCTGGGCTGTTTGAGGCACCACCTCGTACCAGAGCTTTGACACGGACGTAAGGCACCTGGGCTAACCACTGTGCCCTTGGACAATTCTGAACGTAGCTCTCCTTTTTCTGCCTCCAGATCAAGCTTCCTTGAATCTACCCATCTCTCTCAGGCTGGTAGATTTGTAAATTGAGGAATAAATTCAACAAAGAGTAAGATCATAGGTATATGGTGATATCTGCAGATGGTACCTCCTGATTTAATATGCTACCCTGAAAGGTCTTCCTGAATTAGATACAGTCAAGACCAGCACTGGAAGAAAATGAGGGATGTGGATGTGTGAGGGAAGCACTGTTATCAGTGATTACTTCTCATTATTGAAAGTATAACTGAAACTACTCTCTCTCTCAGATTTTCACAACAAAGTATAGGGCACAAATAAGAATTATAAGGTCAGGGTAGAGCATACAGGATAGCAGCCAGTTAAGAGGGCAGATAAGTAATTAGGTTCATAGGTGGAGATCTTGAAACATACGTTTGGTTCATTCATTCATTTATTCCACTAGCATTTCTCAAAGGATTATTATGTCCTGCTACTTTCCTACCTCCTGGAATATAATATTGAGTAAGACTGAGTCCCTGTCTAAATATTAAGTACCTTGAAGGCAGAGTGATCAAACATGTAAATGAATTATTGCAAAGTGCTTTATCTGAGCTATCTTCAAATCATGACAAATATCATCTCCCACTTAATGTTTAGAATGGGTTCCTTCAAACATAAATACTGTAGTAAAAAAAAAAAATGAAGAAAAAAGTAATTCTAGAATGGGCTCCCTTTTGCCCTCTACCAAATATGTCCTTTCTTTTCCCTTTTCCACTAATTTTTTTTATTAAATCATAGCTGTGTACATTAATGCTCCCACTAATATTTTGTCCAACTTAACCTCTTCACAAACTTTTCAAGCTTTCATAGCCTATCATAACCTTCTTTTCCTTTCATTTATTCATTCATATTCATTTATTCATTCATTCGTGTACTGAGGACTTACATATTCATTCATTCGTGTACTGAGGACTTACATATCTAACCCTTGTGTTTCTGGAGGATTTTTAGTTTTAATATACTCTTTCATTTTTTAAATTTATACCTGAATATTAGGGGGTACATATGTTTTGTTTGCCTACTTTGTTTTTGTACAAAAGATTGAGCCAAAGTTATAAATATGCCCTTCACCCAATAGGTGTACCCAATAGGTATGAATTTATTCACTCCTCTCCTCCTTCCCCCGACCTTGTGTTTCTATCTTGTGTTTCTTTCATTACCAAATAATGGAAGAGGCTGAGTTTTCTATTTCTTTCTTTCTTTTCTTTTTTTTTTTTTTGAGACAGAGTCTCACTATGTTGCCCTCAGTAGAGTGCTGTGGCATCACAGCTCACAGCAACCTCAAACTCTTGAGATCAAGGGATTCTCTTGCCTCAGCTACCTAAGTAGCTGGGACTATAGGCACCTGCCACAACACCCGGCTATTTTTTTGTTGCAGTTGTCATTGTTTAGCAGGCTGCAGCCAGGTTTGAACCTGCCTGCCTCGGTGTATGCAACTGGTGCTCTAACCACTGAGCTATGGGCGCTGAGCTGAGTTTTTTATTTCTTATTAACTCCTTGAAGCCTAGAAATAGTAATTCACCTAAAGACACTGACTTAAGAATAGAATCTGGTATCTTTGGTAATTCATATCCCTTCTCTTTGAGTAAAGCCTTACTTAAAGAACATGATATACTTGACTTTAGTTGAGTACTATTTTTTCATTGAAATTGGGCCTGAGATTGTTAGCCAAAGAAGAAAGAGTAGCCTATTTAACTATGAGGTTTCAGCATTTTATCTTCTGTTTTAGGCATAGACTCAGCCAATTAAATAGCATTATAAATTCTATACAGTAATTGTAGGTTGAATAAAAGTAATTTTAGATATAGGTACATGTGAGCTGCATAGTTAGAAAAAGGGGGTATTAAGCATAGAGAAAGAAGAAACACACCTTCCTAAAGGGTAAAAAAATTACTCCCTAAAAGTGATTAAAGATTACAAGAGATTTTGGATTGAGAACAAAGACCTACTGCATTAAAAAAAAAAAATCTAAATGAAGACTAGAAGTCAGGCTTTAAGGGGGGATAAAAGTACTTTTCTTCTTTTCTTAAAATGATCTCTTTATAAACAACTGCCAAATGCATCATCATTACCAACTTAACTGGAACCTCACAACTATGCTGATAAACCCTTGTAGAAAATACAAAGATAGTAATATATTCAGTGAATAATGCACAAATAGCAATTCACAATGGCTACATTTTGAAGATATATCATTTTTTAATTAAAGCATGAAATACAAAATTTACCTCATTAATATTTCCTTCTTAGAGACTAATTTTTAAATATAAATTATATGTATAAGAATTAGTACTTGCTGGGGCTAGCCCACTATTTGACTACTAACACCTATGACAAAAAAGTAGGATGGTACAGCCAGTGTTCCAGCCAGGAGATTGGAACTTGGTCGAATAACCAGCATATGTTGCCTCTTCAAGTCCTTTTGAGGGCAGGTGCCATCTACCCAGGAGGCATAGTACAGGAAAGATAGATTCTAGTGGTACAAATCTGCGTGCTCCTCCACACCATCGACATAGACTGGTTTTGCACACTGATCCTTACACCCCTCCTTCATAACAACCCTTACCCTGTGTGGCAACAAATGTGCATTTGTTGCCACATCCTAGAGTGAAATCTGAATGTGGTCAGGGGAGCTCAGAAGTAGAGTAAGAGTGATGCAATGCACACCACAACTCAGGCCCAAAGCAAATGTCAGGCCCCAGCTCTTCCGATACAGGAGCTTGGACGTTTGAAAAGTCAAAACCCCAGAGAAACAACTATAGGAACCTGCAATCAGTCAGAATATTCTGTCAAAGAAGACCTGACTGAAAATGGTTTCTCATGCCAGACGAGATGCCACTGAAATACTGTTTCACCAAATGGAAATAACAGCTCGGGCTGCTGAGTCTTCCCCACAAAGCACACACAAAGATCTTTTGTTACAGAAGACTCTGGCAGAGGTAGTCTCTTTACACCAGCTGCATGATTCCAGCAAGGCCTGCATAGATACCATTCCAGAAAAATGGGTGTCTACTGTTAAAAGGAGATCTAGAGTTTTCTTTCGAAAAAGAGTCCATTTGAGCACCTGACTCCTGACCTACTGGCTGCAGCTTACAGGCATCACTCAGTTGCCATTTGCTAAAGGGCTTATTGAAAGGCATTTCAATCCAGAGGAAATTTCTAGCTAAGAGAAAGAAACAGCACAATTATCATCAATAAAGGACACATAACAATAAAAGATACTTCCTATATTTCAACAATAATCATTTAGTTAACCAAAATGGGAAACCAACAACAATCTAGAAACACATTAACCCAGGAATACCTTTTACAAGAAACATCCAAGACCTATCTGGTAACACTGCAAAACTTTGCCTAGAGACCCAAAAGAGATCTAAATAAATTAAAACACACATACCCTTCATAACAACCTGGATGAAAAGATCAAATACATAAGCATGAATCTTTTAAGGTTAACTTACATTAGAATTATGCAATTTCAATTTTAAAAATCAATCCCAAAAGAATTCGGGGGATGGGGAGTTGACAGATTGATTATAAAATTTGTCAGGAAAAATAAACTGGCAAAACTAGCTGAGAGTATGAAAAAATAAAAGAAGGAGAATGAAAGGAAGCGTGGATATTTGCTTTTTAAATCCTGAAATACATAAAACCTCAATGATTAAAACACTGTATGTTGGCACTGGAGGGACAGATGGATCAATGTACCAGAAGTCTAGAAACAGACTTAGCCATAAACGAGAACTAAGTCTACACCAGAGGCAGCAACTTGAATCAGTGAGAAAAGACTGACTGAATACAGGTAAATGGTAAACTGGATAATTATGTGATAGAAAAGGGGCAATATCTTTCATATATATCCTTTATATTTTTAGAATCTTTTTAAAATAAAAAGAGAAACTCTTCAGTAGAAAATTGGGAAATGGTTATTTAATAGGTAATTCACATACAGAGACACACATGACTGTGCTACTAATAAAGAAATGCAAATTAAAACAAGTTGCCAATGTGGTTTGTTTTGTTATGTTTTGTTTTTTACCTATCGGACTCCAAGTTATAATATAAACTTGTGACAGAATAAGGAAAATACTGTCTTTAATCTACTTGGTGGGCAATTCAACAATCAACATCAAAAACCATGAAAGCAGGCCGGGCGCGGTGGCTCACACCTGTAATCCCAGCACCGTGGGAGGCTGAGGAGGGTGAATCGCTTGAGCTCAGGAGTTGGAGACTTGCCTGAGCGACCGTGAGACCCTGACTCATGAAAAAAAATGGAAAAACCCAGCCAGGCGCCATGGCGAGCGCCTGTAATCCCAGCGGCTTCCGGAGGCTGAGGCAGCGGGGTGCCCGCAGCCCCAGTCTGAGGTTGTGGTGAGCTACCACGCCCACTGCACTCTGCTCAGGGGCATAGGGTGGGACCCTGTCTCAACAACAACAACAACAAAACCATGATATCATCTAACCCCAGTGAGAATGGCCCACATCACAAAATCTCAAAACTGCAGATGCTGGCGTGGATGTGGAGAGAAGGGAACACTTTTACACTGCTGGTGGGAATGCAAACTAGTACAACCTTTCTGGAAGGAAGTATGGAGAATCCTCAAAGCACTCAAGCTAGACCTCCCATTTGATCCTGCAATCCCATTACTGGGCATCTACCCAGAAGGAAAGAAATCCTTTTATCATAAGGACACTTGTACTAGACTGTTTATTGCAGCTCAATTTACAGTCGCCAAAATGTGGAAACAGCCTAAATGCCCACCAACCCAGGAATGGATTAACAAGCTGTGGTATATGTATACCATGGAATACTATTCAGCCATTAAAAAAAATGGAGACTTTACATCCTTCGTATTAACCTGGATGGACGTGGTAGATATTATTCTTAGTAAAGCATCACAAGAATGGAGAAGCATGAATCCTATGTACTCAATTTTGATATGAGGACAATTAATGACAATTATGGTTATGGGGGGGGGAACAGAAAGA
The DNA here is from genome assembly GCF_027406575.1 of Nycticebus coucang. NCBI lineage: Eukaryota > Metazoa > Chordata > Mammalia > Primates > Lorisidae > Nycticebus > Nycticebus coucang. Next base: position 68,586,951 of record NC_069783.1, on the reverse strand, counting down.
GGGAAGGAGGGAGGTGGGTGGGGCCTTGGTGTGTGTCACACTTTATGGGGGCAAGACATGATTGCAAGAGGGACTTTACCTAACAATTGCAATCAGTGTAACCTGGCTTATTGTACCCTCAATGAATCCCCAACAATAAAAAAAAAAAAAAAAAAAAAAAACCATGAAAGCATGTATACCATTCACTCCACAGCTATAAACTTATCCTAAGAAAATAATTATGGGGTGGCGCCTGTGGCTCAGTATGTAGGGTGCCGGTCCCATATACCAAGGGTGGTGGGTTCAAACCCAGCCCCGGCCAAACTGCAACAAAAAGATAGCTGGGCGTTGTGGCGGGCGCCTGTAATCCCAGCTACTCGGGAGGCTGAGGCAAGAGAATTGCCTAAGCCCAAGAGCTGGAGGTTGCTGTGAGCTGTGTGATGCCACGGCACTCTACCAAGGGCGATAAAATGAGACTCTGTCTCTACAAAAAAAAAAAAAAAAAAAAGTATGATGCTAGATACAGATTTTATCTACAAGGTAGTTTAAAGAAGCATTATTTACAATAGCAAAACACCAGGAAGAATCTAAAATAGTAGATTGTTTATGAGTTATAACACATTCATATGATAGAATACTGGGCATTCACTGAAAGTAATACTGGAAAAGGAGATTTAATGACATTGGAAAATGTTCATCATACAACTTGAACAGAAGCTAGAAATTACTACATGATACTATGTTAGTTAAAAAAAACCTTTACACAAAAGTCTAGATAGAACAAATGTCAGCAGTTGTTAACCTCAGCAAGGCCTATTACACATAATTTTTATATTCTTTGTGCTTTTGTGAATTTTCTCATTTTATACACTAACCTATATTTTTAAAGTTCTTTTCTTATCTTTTTTTTTTTTTGAGACAGTGTCTCACTATGTCACCCTTGGTAGAGTGTCGTGGGTCACAGCTCACAGCAATCTCAAACTCTTGGGCTTAAGCGATTCTCTTGCCTCAGCCTCCCAGGCAGCTGGGACTAGAGGCACCTGCCACAACGCCCGGTTATTTTTTTGTTGCAGTTGTCATTGTTGTTTAGCAGGCCCAGGCTGAGCTTGAACCCGCCACCCTCGGTATATATGGCCAGCACCCTACCTACTGTGCTATGGGCGCCGCCCTTAAAGTTATTTTCTAAGACGATCAAAAGATATGTTTCAAATGTCCATTGGCTTTTCTCTGACTGCTAGAATTATAGATGATTCCATTTTTAGCATTATTTTATGTATTTCTCAAAATTTTCTATTAGTTTAAAAAAAAAAAGGAAAAGAACCCACATGCCCCCTCTTACCCCCGCAAACAGTGTTTGTTAGGAGATTAGAGCCAGACAATTAGTCAAAATGCAGAAAAATACAGGGCATGTGGCAACTAACAAACCCCTCTAGAATATATTAAACTGAACTCTCCCATGGCAGAGGCTTAGTATTTATCTAGCTCTGTACTTCCAGCACCCACTTCATGGCATCTTAGGAGTTCAATACCTGTCCTGTAGAGTGGAAAATAACACTGTCACCATTCTAGAAATCTTTTCTTTCATCTTTCCACCAATGCCAAGATACTTAAAAGCGTTAGTTTTTTTTTTTTTTTTTTTTTTTTTTTTTTGAGACAGAGTCTCACTTTATCACCCTTGGTAGAGAGTGCCATAACATCACAGCTCACAGCAACCTCCAACTCCTGAGTTTAGGCGATTCTCTAGCTGGGACTACAGGCGCCTGCCACAACGCCCGGCTATTTTTTTTTGTTGTTGCAGTTTGGCTGGGGCTGGGTTTGAACCCACCACCATCGGTACAGGGGGCTGGTGCCCTGCTCACTGAGCCACAGGTGCTGCCCAAAAAGTGTTAGTATTGAGTATGATATCCTCACAGTGAAGTCCTCGTAACATACAGTAACACTGTTTAGAATCTCTAAAGTGCCACAGGAAAGTTTTCTATTTAAGAAAACTAACCCAAGCATAATCAACTCTGCAATATCAAAAACTCCCATTGTTAGAAGTTCTTCTCCCAAGTTGCCTTTTTTTTTTTTTTTGAGAGACATTGCAATCTTTTAATGTAATGTTTTATGGTAAAAATGGCTCAAGTCTATTAGAAATTGCCAGAGCGGGATTCTTTTACACTTGATCTTAGCCACAAGGCTGAGAAGAGATCGGATTGGTGTTCTTTTATAGGATTCAGCTAATAAAACAGGCAGACTGCAGAGCAATTGTTTGACTGACCTCTAAACCCTAAAGGTCTTAAGCACCCACGCTAATAAGGGAGAAGAATCCAACAACTTTAACCTTCTCCCCTGGACTACAGCAACCAATGCTTGCTTAAATTAAGTCCTTACAGTCCTTTCCTTCTGTTCACGTGCTCTAGACTACAGAATAGTCAACACCTTAAAAGACCAAATTCCAAAAAAAGAAAAGAAGAAAATTAGATAACTAACCCCTCAACAATCTAAAGGTGACAAGTCATACAGAAATAAACTGAATTAGAAGCAGCTTCCCTAACGGTAACGTCAGTTTTCTGGACTCCTGTGAATCCTTCAATCTTAGCACTTAGATTATTAACTAAAACTCTCTCTGTGTCTTTCTCATTAGACACACTGCACATTTCTCTGGGATGGGAACCTCCCTGATTTAATACCACAGCATAAACTCAATTAATACCCAGTACCAAGCACAAGTTTTCCAATCAAGGTGAAAAGAAAATAAACATCCCGAGATGCTAAAATAAATGATACAATTGATATTCTGGTGTTCTTGCAGAGGTTGAAAGGCACAAAGCTGTAATAAGTCTAAAAGCCTTTACCTGAAGGGATGAAATTTTATTTATTTATTTATTTTTTTTAAGGGATGAAATTTTAATAACAAAAATAAATACCTGAGAAATGTAGGGGAGAAGGGAGGGAACTAGAAGACTCTTTAGCAGAAATAGCCTCATTTACCCAGATCACTGCAAAGGCAGGAGGAAGAGAGAGCCACTAAGGATGACAAAGAGAAGCCACAACTGACTACTTTTCTACCTTGGGAGGAGATACTTTTGAGTTTCTTGTTACTGATATGTAAATCCCTAAAACATAAAGGAAGCTCTGACTTAAAACATGATCAGTCACGATCATAAAGCAATCAAAAAGGAAGGGATGAGAAGTACGTGTGCAGTGAGGTGCTCGCTCTCTCCTCTCTCACCACACACACACTACATACACCCGTGAAACGCTGTAGTAGAGTAAAGCTGAATGTTTACCCTCTTCCAAGATTCTACCTGCCTGCTAAAGGTCTGGTCTGCCCTTTCAACTGACAAAACAAGCAGGGCACTGAGAAAGCACTCAATTTGGATGGGTAGCCTGCTTTTCAAATGGATGGGAACTCAGAGACCAAAACAAGGCCTACTCAATGGTTCCAGGTCTAATTCTCACGGCTGCACATGAGAATCACCTGGGGAGTTTTTGAAAAACACTAGAGTCTCAGGTCAAACCAATTAAATCAGACTTACTAAGGGTGAAGTGTAAGCAAGCATCAGTTTCTTTTGGGGGTTTTTTGCAGTTTTTGGCTGGGGCTGGGTTTGAACCTGCCACCTCCGGCATATGGGCCTGGTGCCCTACTCCTTTGAGTCACAGGCGCCGCTCAAGCATCAGTTTTTTGTTGTTGTTGTTTTTTTTTTTTTTTGGAAAGCTCCATACAGAATTATCTTTAATTTTTTTTCAGCACCATAAAAGCAAGTGATTTTGTTTTTGTTTTCTAAGTCTTTACTACCCTGTTTTCCCGAAAATAAGACATCCTCCGAAAATAAGACCAACTTAAAGGAAAGATGAAAATAAGACCTAGCGCATCTTTGGGAGCACACCTTAAAATAAGACACTGTCTTATTTTCGGGGAAACAGGGTACAGATAGAAGAAAATTTGCTTTAAAATACTACATGGAGAAGAGCGGTTTTGATTAATAGAAGATTGGCAAAATGTTGATAATTATTGAAGCTGGGTGATAGATACATAGGCATTGTTGACATTATTTACCTTTGCATATTTGAAATTTCTTATAATAAAAAGTTATTTCACAGAATCAACAGAAATATTTGTTCTTTTCCCCACCAAAAAGAAAATATAAGTGGATGTGTATAATGTATGTGATATAAATTTTTTTTCATACATTAAAATAAAAGCTTTGCAAGTGATTCTAATGTGCAACCAGAGTTGAGAACCACTAGGCTACCTTACTGAAGGAGGAGAAACTTGATTTGGAAAAATAAAGATTTAAATAAGCAGCAAGAGGCAATCCAGGTGAGAGAACTTCCATACAGATTTGTGGCAAGATGGAGCCCAGTGAGGGTGGAGGCCTCCTCTAGTCTCCACTTTCTGCCTTGCATATATTTGCCTCAAATTTGAAAATTCTCATTCACAAGTAAACTACAAATACATATACACACATGTGCGTATATACAGGGTGGCCATAAAGTTCATGTGCAACTTAAGTTGCACACTATTTAAATTGCACAGGAACTTTATAGCCACCCTGTATTTCTGTGTATACACGATTTAAGACAGCTCTACTGGCTGGGCATGGTGCCTTACTCCTGTAATCCTAGCACTCTGGAAAGCAGAAGTGGGAGGATTGCTTGAGCTCAGGAATGCAAGACCAGCAAGAGTGAGACCCTTGTCTCTACTAAAAATAGAAAAGTTCGCTGGGCATTGAGGTGGGTGCCTGTAGTCCCAGCTACTCAGGAGACTGAGGAAAGAGGCTCACTTGAAGCCAGGAGTTTGAGGTTGCTGTGAGCTATGATGCCACAGCACTCTAGCCTGGGGCAACAGAGTGAGAATCTCTCTCACAAAACAAAACAAAACAACACAACAAAAGCACTAACAATTACATCCAGTAGCATGTAAGTTGTTAAGGACAGTAGAGTGGAAATATTGCCTATGAGCTAAAATGCTTTATTCTGTGGCAGAGTCACATAAAGGCCTTCCTCAGGGTGGGCTGTGGGTGAGAGATGGGAGTGTAGTCTTAGTCTTCGTAACTGGAAAGCACTTCATCTACTTCTGTGATTTATGTGCAGTGCCATGTAGAAGACCCTGAGTGAACTCTTAAATCAGGTGCTACTAGCAGGAATAGTCAAGAAGAACAACCAAACTGGGCATGGAGGTATGCACCTATTCTCCCAGAACTTTGGGTGGCTGAGGCAGGAGGATCTCTTGAGCAGAGGAGTTCAGGACCACCCCGGGCAACAGAGTAAGGGTGTATGGGAAAGCAACGAAGCCTCAATGTAATGAACAGAGATTACATCAAAACTCCCCATATTCTACCTCCAAAATCCCCAACTCACCTATTCTTCTCCATTTCATTGTGAGTTGATCTGAAAGAGGAAACAATAAGAACAAGATTATTCTTGTCTTAAAGGACAACTTCAACACCAACACAATTATTTTAACTTCTTTCTCTAAAGACAGTAGGAGAGAAAATGGAGAAAGGGAGAAAAATTTGCTGGGCTCTACTAAAGAAACTGGTCCAGTTGGGGAGTTAGATAAATGCAAATATCTAAAATAGAGTTCAAGAAAAAGTGACAAACCAAGAGGCATGCATTCTCTAGTGGAAAAATAATCCATTTTAAGAAAGGAAACAAAAGGGGTCTATTTATACAAAGAGAAAAACAGCTGCACAGTGCAATGTGAATTTCGGTTATATAATATCACAAAGCTTTCTTTAGGCTGAGGGGAGAACAGTGGAGGTGGCACCCCCTCCCCACCTCTGCAATTTTTTCTAGGGGTAGCATACACTAAGATTTTATGCTAAGTTGTCTGACTATAGGATACTGTTTTTAAGTGGCAAAATAACCCCCTCCTTGATCTTTCAACTCCCTTAATTATCTTACCACGTACCACCTCCCCCCAAATGCTACTGTTGAATAGCTACCAATGATTTCAGGAGGGGGATTTGGCTAGTGATTCTAATCTGATCATAAAGATGATAGGCTAGCTAAAGCAGAAGTCAAGGTGAAATCTGAAGTCCAGCTGTGCCACTGGCTAGTACTGGGGAAGAAATAAAATTCTTTACCATCCTATCACTGGTTAACCCCTCTATAAAATGGAAATTAAAATAATTGCCAATTATCTATTGAACAAGTGTGGATTGATGAGGTAGCAACTGTAAAAGTGATTAGAGAGCCTCAGATGAAAGATGCAGGAGATGTGAAATCATACTATTAGTAAGTTTATAGCTCACCTTGAAGACAAGGTCCAGTCTAAGACTTTATGGACAGGTTTCCACAACGTTACAAGAAGTCAATCCATGTGAACTCTCAAGTATCCTCCTCATATAAAGCCTCCCTAACCAGTTGTAAATAAACTTGAGGAACCTCCCAGCATTATAAAGGAGCTGAATCTTGACCTTTCTTAATGAAAATTCTCTAGAATCCAACCAGCTCAGGAGTTTAATCCCTGGCTCAGATCATAAATTTTGTGGGGCCATAATCAACACCTTGCTGGGCCTCAGAGATAAATTCTCACAGCAATTCTGGAGGAACACTACCTTGAGAATGCTCAGCCACTGATTTACATGGGGGAGGCACCACCACAGGATCCCTCACAGCAGAGTTGGGGGATGAGGGGAGTAAATGTGTTGAGTGGCGGGAGGGAGTTGTCTTGGAATAAGAAATTTCCAACCCAGCACTAAAACTTCTCATCCACAAGGCCCTTGGAAGATCGGTTTTTGTGAGGAGAAGCAAATGAGAAAATGAGACAGTACTTATATTTTATGTTTTAAAGAAGATTTGTTTTCTAGGTGTGAGGGCTTTGAAAATGGTTAACTTAAAAGCTTTAAACTGATTCACTTGGTTATCCATTCTTCAGTCACATTTTTCTGAAGGTTTACTTCCTTCAATGGCCAGAAGGATACTATAGTTAGCAAGAATCTCGGCTGTACTTCAAACCTTTGCCTTTAAAGCACATGGCATTTTAGTTTAAACTGGAAATAATAAGTTCAAAGTCTGACAGATTTTTTTTAAAATCAATGAAAGTATATGACAACAGCTGCTCAAGATTTCCCTGTTTAACTGTAGACAAGAACTATCGCCAGTAGGTAGAGCAGAAGAAAGTGAACAGGTTGAAAAGACAGTAGAAAGTAACAGCATTCTGGGTACTCTTATCAACAATTTCTGAATTTTTTGGAGAGACAGATAAGCTGATAGATTTATAAAGTTCTGAATCCCGAAGATAAGCTTTTTAACAGATTCCATAGGAAGCCTAACTCTTTCCAAAATTTGAATGGAATTTTAGAAACTACAGATTTTATTTGATTACTTAAGAGTACTGAACACATGGTATCTTTTAAAGGGGTCTTAAACCTAAAGGCTAGCGTGTTAATGAAATGCATTTGCTTTACTGAAACTGAGTTAGTCATTAATAAAAAGCAGGCCTTTCAAAAATGATCAGTTCAGAGACTGTTTGTTACTTCCATTGATAGGTAAACATTTATATTTTTAATTAAAGCATTATAAGAACATAGAGATAACTTGTGTCAAAACTGTTTTCCATGTGATTGTTTTTTTTTTCTTTTTTCTTTTTTTTTATTGTTGGGGATTCATTGAGGGTACAATAAGCCAGGTTACACTGATTGTATTTGTTAGGTAAAGTCCCTCTTGCAATCATGTCTTGCCCCCAGAAGGTGTGGCACACACCAAGGCCCCCATGTGATTGTTAAAAAGATTTGATAACTCTATAATCACGGATAAAGGTCAAATTTCATCATTTAAAAATATACTCTAATAAAAAAATAATAAGCCAAACTACAGTGTACCTGAGCAATGGGGAAAGTCCTTGTGTTTCAAAAGGACTCCTGTGTTGGGTTAGCTATATAGCCACTGTCTTATAAAAACTGGGTGGCATGTTCTGAACTTCCTCTTTCACGAGTGCCAAAGCCTGTTTTACTAATTTAACAAAACACTTTTAAAAACTCTAAATTTCAATTCTACATAATTGGTAACTAATTCTAAAAATCAATAGGAATGGAAAAAAATTCTATCTTCCTATATTCCAGTAGTTCTCTGGATGATTCCTAAGCAATCGATATTCACAATTTCATTTGTTTTTATTATGGCTGTTTTAAACAAGCACCTAGAGGAACTTGAATGAGATCTGCATTGTTCAGTTCCCAAGACCTTTGATATGTGGCTAAATCGTATTTTGTATTGTCTAAGGAAAAGTACTCCCCCAGCCTCCACAAGCAAAGAGCATAGCATTTCAACCTGTATGAACAAGAATAAACTGTTATCCAGGGGTTATGTAAACCAGAAGTAAGCTCTTCTTAGCCCTCACCTCAGCTGAAAATTCTGACCATACATGGCCATGGATATAAAGGCTGATTCAAATGAAGGGGTCAAGCTGCTTTCTCTGTTGAGAATACTTTCTCCTCAGGTGAGGGGACATTCCAAATAGGACGCAAAGGAAATGATCACCCTTAAATAAAATCACTTGCTCCTGCTTCATGTTTGTTTGGTGCCATCTCCAGGTTTAATCATGGTCTCTCAGAGATCCTTATACCACTGAATTTATTACACTAATTCATTATTAATCAACTATACAAACAACTGTGATATCATGCCCTCCTCAAGGAAAACAAACACACAAACGGAAGTATTAAAGCTTTCCAAAAAAAAAAAAAAGTCAGGATTTGCTGCCATTTTTCAGGAATAATGCTGGTTAATAAAGAGAAGAATTTCTTGGCTTGAAATTCTCAACTATCATTTCTCTTTCCTAGTCATCTTTTGAGACCAAGCCACTCATCCCCCACAATCTTCCTCTGAAACTTAGGAAAAAAATTAGATGTTAAAGTATTAAGCCTTGACTAGCAATATGGACAAGTCCTTTCAAATCATGTCACGAGTGGACAATAATAAAAGTAAAAATTGACTATACTTTTCCAGGAAAATAAAAGACCTCAAAGGTCTTCCAAACAAAATTTTAAAAATTAGCACTATAACAAATACAACAAAACTTAATTGTTTTAATACCACTGCATAAAATAAGTCAGTATTAACATCTTTCATAAAGGGCTGTAGTACCCAGGTACAAAACTACTGGCTAACAAGGAAGGTACACTAGGTAATTACCAGGTTCATCCTTCATGTGCCTTTTTATTCAAGCGTGGCACAAGAGCTTTGCTCACATCCTGTGGTTCCAACCAACAATGCTAAGGACAATGGGGTGAATTAAGCACAGAATAGGCGGCAAGAACAAGTGAGTACTAGATTTAAGTGGGAACTTTCTGGCTTTTAGAGGTCTGTATTAAGCCACAGAGGTTACCCAAATAGTTACTTGCAGTTATTCACAGAGTGAGGGAGGGATAAGGATTCTAAATCAGTGATGAAAATGTCAAAATGATTTTAATCTATTGTCATAAAAGGTATAATTGAATGTATCTAATAAAACAGACTTCCTAGTCAGCTAATATTTTAAGAGCAAAGAGGAGAAAAAAGGGCAGTAGCATCCATGGACTATTTATATATACTTGGAACTATTCATTGGACTTTGTTATGTGATTTCACTGACCACCAACCAAATCGCCAGCTTTTAAGAACTAAAGCATAAAGCAATCTATGAGGCTAGGCTGACATGAAAAGGTTGCAACATATTAATATTTTCATATTATTGAAGAGGTATGTTTAAACTTCAATACCTCCTCTTTACCCTTATAAGTACATGTGACAAATTAGATCATCAAATAGCAGTATTTAATTTACATGTCAAATACAAAATCCAACTACTACGTGCCAAAGTCAGACACTTTATTTATAAAATCTTCACCATGAAAAGTAAAAGGAATTGATAATGTGTAGCATTTTGGATTACAGAAAACTTGCTCTGAATCTGCAACTTCTGAAGGCAACATATTGTCACTATTGATAATTTCACTTGAAGCTTCCACAGATTTCTGCACCAAAAGCAAAATTAAATTTTAAAAAATTCATAAAGAAATGTAAGATATTTCTATTTTTCTTTTCAGTCCTCTCAACCCAAATTGGAAGGGTTGCTTCTTCCAATGGCTTAAGACCATGTGTGCATTACTAAATCATGATCATCACTTAATGTATTTATGGGGCTATAATCACAGGGGCAAGTTACATTCTGCAGTTTGTGTCACCTCCAATATGACCTAAAAGAGAGAGAGAAATATTTACCAAATTACCTGCTACTGCTGTTATTCTTCTTGGATTTGTTCCTCCGTTTTAAGGCATCTCTGTCCTTGTTATTGTATGGTAACATGGAGGCATAACCATGTTCAGCTTCTAGAAAACCGGAGGATCCAGTTAATGAATGAGCTCGGAATATTTAATACCCTCTCCCCCTACACAATTTTTCCTTTTTCATTTATCTTTTAAAAAATATTGTGGAAATAATTAAATGGAGCTAGGTGGAATTCTGAAAACAATGATTTTTTTTTTTTAATTGTGTGAATACCCTCAGTTCGGAGCAGGTGTAAGGAGGATTCCAGCTGCTCATTGTTGAGAAAGACACAGTAGTGGCTAAGCTCACGGAGCCTGGGTTTCCCATTGGCAACGTCCAGCAGGTTGGTGTGGGTTAAGTGGGACCAGCCTCAGGCGAAGGTGCGGGGCAAACAACGCGAGCTGGGGGGGCAGGGGAGGCGATGCTCCTCGGTCAGAGAGTCGGGGGCGCCGGACTCACTTGGGGGCCAGCCCGGCCAGCCCAGGTGCGGTAAACAAGAGAGGACTGGCTGAGGGGACCCCGGGCACCCCACTCGTGAGGGGTTGGGGAAGGGCGGCGCTTGGGACCTCGGGGGATGGCAGCCCCCTTTCCACCCCCATTCATTGCTTTTTGGGGCAGCAGCGGCCTCCCTTCGGACCGCGGATGGGGAGAGCCGGAGGGGTTGGGAGCGCTCGCGGTCGCGCTCTCCGCCCCTCCAACCACCCCCGGAGCGGCTGGGCTCCCTGGCCTGAGGCCGGGCCCCTCAGGGCCCCGGGCCCCGACTCGGGCTGGACCCTCCCCGTCCTCGTGCACCTCTCTCCCGCCGCTCCAGATAGTCGGCCGCCTCCAGAAGCATCTGGATGTTCATCCGAACCGCCGCCGCCATTCTGCACCGGGGGCCGGAGCCACGGGACCAACCCCCACTGCCCACGGGCTCGCCGCCGCTGTCGGACACCCGCGCCCCGCTGTGGACCCCGCGGAGCAGGGCTGAGGGAGCCTCTTTGGCGACCACGCTCGCTGGGAGGAGGAGGGGGCGGGGGCCAGTGAGCTGGGCACCGCCGACACTGTGACAGAACCCGGAGCAGAGCAGCAGCCACCACCGCCGCTGAGTGTTTATCCCCGACTCACCATCCCCCCGCCCACAGCCCCTTCTCTTGACAGGCCCGCTCCGGCAGCGTTCCTCATTGGGCACCCCAAAAAATGCCCCGCCCCTAGTCTTGTGCGATTGGGGTAGGGCATTAAGGCTCCGCCCTCCAAAGTCCGCTCCTCTCGCTGGTTGGTCACGCTTGACAAGGCCCGGGATCCACCCCCTCTTTCCAATTGGTGACAGGATTCGCAACTCCGCCTCGTGCTTCTTCCCTGTTTTCCATTGGTTCTATACCGACAACCAGGCCCCCTTTTGCTTTGTTAGTATTGGCCAAGAGCTGTAAAGCAAGCCACTTTGCCTGTCTCCTATTGGTGGATCCTTCGGAATCCTCCCAGTTACGATGATGTCACCTTTCTCCAGGCCCGGCAAGCACTAAGTGGCTAATGGTCGGCGGCCTGGCTACTCCTCCTCAGGTCTAGCATTGGTTGGGAGGGCCAGCCGGGCGTTGGGCGGTGCTGATTCACCCGCAGCTGCCACGCTCGGCTCCACCCTGCCCCGCCTAGGACCTGTTGCCAAAACCCGTCCCTGGGTAAAACTTCTGGGGATCCGCCAGGCGTCCCTGGAATGTAAGACTGGCACCTCGCGTCGCCCGGGTGCTCTACCCTGCTCGGGTTCCGGGCCATAGCCTTTGGTTTGGTGGCCGCGGTCTCGGAGGTTCTGGGATCCCCGGAACTCCAGCGGCCCAGGGCCCCACTGCGAATCCTCCTGAAGAGGGAGCGGGGCAGGTGGGTCCAGAGCTACGGCGGGCGCCACGTGGCTGGGGCCTGAGTCGAAAAGCCTGGCCGCTGTCAAATGCTTGCTGCCCAGCGTTTTTCCTCTCCTCAGAAAGCGCTGGAATCGGTCCGCAGAATACAACATTAACATCTCCGGGGAAGAGATAATTAATTGCTCTATCATGCGAGCGGGTTTTTAAAAGTTCTTAAACTTCCTGTACCTACGTAATGACGTTAAACTCCAAGATTCTGTGACCTAAATCTCTTAGTGTCTTTCTCTTTCTTTAAATTCTAGATAAAAATATTCAAAATAATACTCCCCTTTTCAAGATAGCGTGTTTGCGCGTGGGGCAGTACCAATATCCTATTGCTTAATGGATTTTGTATACCTAACTAAACTTTTAACATTTAAAGATTGTTCCCTGGGAGACTCAGACTTGGGTCTTCCCTTTGCCAGCAGCTCTGGGGCTTTTTACTCCTTCTGTATTCCTTTTCTATCTAATAAAATCTTATCTTACCACTTAAAAAAATAAAAGATTGCTCCCTAAACCTATAAAGATTTTTGAAAGAAAGCTATCTTGATACCCAAGCTACACTGTTAATATACTGAAATCTTCAAATTTTAGAAGCTGAAATAAAGCTCTTGATGAGCGTCCTCAGAATAGAAATGAGTGAAGCATGTACACATTTCTTTTTTAAAAAGTTTATTATTGTTGCCAATACGTGATAATAGTTTACTATGTGTCAGCTAACTTATACCTACATTAGGTCTGATCTTCAACATAACCTGTGAGGTAGGTTAATTATCTACATTTTGCACAAGAAGTAACAGGCTCAGAGGGGCTAAAGGACTTGCCTTGTCATTCATCCAGGTGTGACATGGAACTGAACATCACTCTGTCTCACTCAGAGCTCAAACTACCAATCCTCCTAGTGGTAGTTGTACTAAAGGCAAGGCAGTGAAACATTTCCAGATTGAATCACAAACCACACGCAAATACTGGGGGAAATGAAAGACAAAAGTGTAAATGTAATTATGGTGGGGAATTTTAAATGCATATTTTTTTAATGATTCACAAACCAATTAAAGTAAGTAGTTAAACCATGCTTGATATATAAGAAACACATTTTCTGGTTAAATTTAATGGTCAATTGGATCTAAAACCTGAATCTTTATGAAAACACTAATACATATACTGCAGGTAAAGGTTTTTGACAAAGCACATAATAAAATTAGAAATTAGAATGGGGATATGATAGTTTTAAAAAGTTATTTCTTAATTGCATGTTATTTGTAAAATAAATTTGAAAATCATAATGAACGCAATTCTACAGAAGTACTAAAACTGATAATACTAAAAATACTTTGATTTCATTACCTTAACATTTTAAATTTTATATATTTTCTGTGGTTTTATTATTCATATTTGGCACATCTCTATTTTTTCTCTTACTCTAAACTCTTTATTTTAACCTAGTCCTATTTCAATATCATTGTGATGCCCATATAATCACCCTGATTAAAAATCATGATTTTTAAAAAACAAAAATAAGAAAAGGTTGAAATCTGAATCAGAGATAGCAAATTAATAATTTCAACACCAATTCTAGCTCACACTCCAAAAAAAAAAAAAAATAAGTTATATAAAACTTGGAGAATTAGACTAGCGAATGGACCATTTTTGATCCTTGGCAATGGAAGAAATTATCAATTAGCCAGCAACACCGACTAGGAATTAGTATAATAAAGAATTTCAAAGGATATTTGGTGCCATCTACTGGAAATGAAGCAGTAAATATAAAACAAAGGTTTGGGAATTTAGGGGTTTTTTTCTTCTAAGTTATTTTATACAAATGTGTATGCTGACCATTTAATTAAGAAAACTTGAAAGTGCAACTTCTGTAGAAAGAACTGAAAATTCTAAGACACAGTCCCAAAAATAAAAGTTGGGAATTCTAGAATGTTTGTATCCAAATCTTATAACCAGAATTTTCTTTCTTCTCTCTTTTTTTTTTTTTTAGAGACAGAGTCTTACTTTGTCACCCTCAGTAGAGTGCTGTGCTGTCACAGCTCAGAACAACCTCCAGCTCTTGGGCTTAGGAGATTCTCTTGCCTCAGTCTCCTGAGAAGCTGGGATTACAGGCGCCCACAATAACACCCGGCTATTTTTTTGTTGCAGTTTGGCTGGGGCCGGGTTCGAACCCGCAACCCTTGGTATATGAGGCCGGCGCCCTATTCACTGATCCCACAGGCGCCACCCACGACCAGAATTTTAAATAAAATGTTATGTATATTAGTAGAAACACAAGATGACAAGTTTGTATCTTTAGGCATACATCAAAATAAAGAGAACTGAGAACCATACTTGAAAACCGAGACACAAAGACTTGCAGGCTCATTACATGCTATGGGAGTTCTGATGAAAAGATGCTGCTTCAGTGAGTACCTCAGAGTGGCTAGAAGGACAACTGTTACCATATGTATGTATAATCATTAAGTGTCTAAAAAGTCCTGTAACTGTAGGAATTAAAACCCCCTATTTGTAACTGAGTTTGACACCCACTGTATGACACTAAAATGTATTTTGTTTTATAAGGTTTTGAGAATCTATTTTATTCCTTGAAGTGTAAGAATCAGGACTGGAAGTGTTTTTTGTGGCTACTTTGAATACTCTAATATGATATGCAACATCATATGTTTTAAAAAAATTTAAAGAGCCAGGCATGCAATTTTAACACTCTGGGAGGTTGAGGCAGGTGGATCGCTTGAGCTCAGGAGTTCAAGATCAGCCTGAGCAAAAGTGACCCTGCCTCTACTAAAAATAGAAAAACCAGCCATGTGTAGTCCCAGTTACTTGGGAGAATGAGGCAAGAAGATTGTTTGAACCCAGGAGTTGGAGGTCGCTATGAACTATGATGCCACAATACTCTCCCCAGGGCAACAAAGTGAGACTCTGTCTCAAAAAATATATAAATAAATAAATAAAATAAGAATAAAAAAATTTAAAGAATGTTGCTTTACAAAAATTAGTCATCCAAAATAGTTTGTGATTAAAAAAATAAGGCAATGGCTAAATTGTTGTATATATATTACACAAAACATTATGTAGCAGTTTTTTTAAAAGGCAGATTTACATATACTGGCATGGAAAGATCTCCAAGGCAGTGCTGAATAAATAATTGAACAGCAAAATGATCTCTACATCATAATTTTTTTTTGTGTGTGTGGTTTTTGGCCAGGGCTAGGTTTGAACCTGCCACCTTCGGCATATGGGACTGGCGCCCTACTCCTTGAGCCACAGGCGCCGCCCTACATCATAATATTTTTATTTTAAAAAAGGCCTATACTATGTATTTTCCTCATTTCCAACTCTGTTACATGCAAATATGCATAGACAAAGGATACATTACAAAAGATTAGCAGTGAAGAAGGGCAAAAGGATTGTGGTACTGTTCAAAGGGAATTTAGCTTTGTGGTATTTTAAAATTTTTGCAAGTAAAATTGTCCATTTCTTTGTTGGTAACTGAAGGCTAAAATGAAAATTAAAAGGAAGTGGTTACATGAATAAAGATTAGAGAAGTATGCTCTAGAATTCAACAGATATTTACTCAGTGTTTTACCATGTGCCAGGCACTGTGTGGTGCTGGTTGTACAGCAGCAAACAAGACAAAAGCCCGGTTTCTCAGAGCTTGCCATTTAATGGAAGAACCAGACAATAATAAGTGAACGTAGAGTCAGTGAGTGACAAGTGCTTTGAGGAGAAGTAAAGAAAGGTTTGGGGAGAAAAACCAAAATTCTCATATGTTGTCGGTTGGAATGTAAAATAGTGCAGCTGCTTTGGAAAACAGTTTGACAGTGTGCCTCAAAAAGTAAAACAGGGAGTTACCAATGTGACCCAGTGATTCGACTCCTAACTATATTCTCAAAGAACTGAAAACATGTTTATACAAAAACTTGTATGCTAGTGTTCATGCAGTATTATTAATAGTCACAAAGTGAAAACAACCTAAATGCTCATCAACTTATGAATGTGATATGACTATATCAACAAAATGTGGTATACCTATAGAATATTTGGCTACGTTAAAAAAATGCACTGATACATGCTACAAAAACAAATGAACCTTGAAAATACTATGCTAAGTGAAAAAGCCAGGCACGAAAGGGCCCATATTGTATGACTCCACTTCTATGAAATGAATAGGCACGTCTGTAGAGATAGAGGGTACATGAGTGGTTTCCAGAGGTTGGAGGGATGAGGAATGATTATTAGTGGATACTGGGTTTCTTTTTGGGGTGATGAAAACATTCTAGAATTAGATAGTGATGACAGATGCATAATAACCAAAACCCACAAACTGTAAACTTTGGAAGGGTAAATTTTATGGTATATAAATTTTATCTTAATTTTTTTAGTGTTTTTTAAAAAAGAGAGAGTAAAGCACAGCACAGGGATAGAGAGGGAAGAAAGTTTGCTATTTTGTATAGGGTAGTCAGGAATGACCTTAGTTTGATCAGAGACCTAAGCAATGTAAAGAAGTTAACCATGCAAATCTGGGAGATGGGGAAGGAGTAAGAACATTCCAGAAGGAAGAAAGAACAAATAAGAACATTCTCAGGATAGACACAAGCCTGTTTTCAAAGAACAGCAAGGAGGCTAGCTGTTAGTGCAGTAGCTGAGAGGGTGAGGCTATGGGAAGCCAGGGTCTAGATCATGAAAAGGCCTATAGACCTCACTGAGGACTGGATTTTATTCTACCTTTTTTTTTTTGAGACAGAGTCTTACTCTGTCACCCTCAGTAGAGTTTTGTGATGTCACTGCTCATAGCAACTTCCAACTCTTGGGCTTAAGCGATTCTCTTGTCTCAGCCTCCCGAGTAGCTGGGACTTACAGGCGCCCACCATAATGCCCAGCTATTTTTGTTGCAGTTGCCACTGCTGTTTTAGCTGGCCGGGGCCGGGTTCAAACCCACCACCCTCTGTACATGAAGCCGGTGCCCTACCCACTGACCCACAGGCGCCGCCCCTGGATTTTATTCTCAATGACAGAAAAACCACAGGATCCAGGAGCAATGTGACCTGATGTACATTTTAAAAGGTTAATCTCTGCTGCTGGGTGAAGAATAAAAAAGCAGCAAGAACAGGAAGGGGACAAATTAGGAGGCTGCAGTAGCCCAAACAAGAGAAATGGCTTAGACTAGTGTAGGTGGTGAAAAGTGGTCAGATTCATTAGACTGAATTTAAAACAATGAAAAAAGAAAAAAAAAAATCCAAAGTAGACAAATTGAAAACACACTCTCAGGTTAGAGTCAAAAACATCTTCTATATGATGATATGAGGCACGGAAGAGAAAGACAGGAGTCAAGAATGACCCCAAAGATTTTGCTCTGAGTAACAGAGTGAATGAAAGGGCCATGTATTTAGAAGGGGAGGCCTCAGAGAAGACTGAGCAGGGAAATAAGCATTAGTTAATCTTAAATTTGAGAAGCCTAATAATCTAGTTGTACATACCACACTATGATTAAACAAAATGGTCAGGCTGAAAGTATACATTTGAGAGCCAGGGCAAAAGGTGTTTGACACTACTTGAATGGATGACTCACCAAGGCAGAGACTGAAGAGTCCAAGCGCTGACCCAACTCTGGAGCGCTCTAACATTAGACACTTGCAAACAGAAGATAGGGCACAATTTATGTCCTCTGTGAGGCAGCAGCCTGTTAGAGGAAAAAGACAAAGATGCTCCACCATTGTTATTCTTCCAGATTTGATGATCTAATGCATAAAAGACTTCAAACCAAGACTTCTACGATTAAAGGTTATCTTCTCTCTGGATTTTTGCAGGTTTCCATTTCTTCACTGTTAGCTCATGGACAACATACTGACCTACTGGTTATCCAAAGTATGCTGTCTTAAGGATTTCAAATCAAATCTGTATCAACACTACACCAATAATAAGAAAAGAAAGACAACCTATGTTATAGATGTTTTAGAATTTGTCTACAGGTTTTCTGTTTTACCAGAAGACCCCTGCCCCCAGCAATAAAAATATGACAATCTAAGAACATATAATTTTGGTTTGGGCCATTGGAGTACACTATTTTAATCCTAGAAGATATAGCTTCCCTATTAAAATAACAATAATTAAGTTTTTTTTCTTTTTTCTTTAGGTAGCCACAAAAATGGTCAGAAACAGTCCTTGTCATCAATAATTTGGATACATAGTATTTTAGTGGCTAGAGGCATGGGGGACTATTTAGCTTGGTTGAGAAAAAGTCCAAGCAAAATAATCCAACTGCTTGGGGTTGTGACACCTATGCAAAGGAGGCTTTAAGCTGTGTAAGTGATGTAAAGCCTTCAAATGTTTAAAGCACTGAAGACAGTAGGTAGTATAAACATCAACAGTTTCTGCCCTTATGGTCTGAATAGCATCAACTTTCTCATCTGGGAAATGGGACATAATAGTATCTGCTCTATCTGTTAAACAGCAAACAGTTTAAAAAAAAAAGAAAGAAAATAGTACCTACTCTATCTCATAAGCGTTAAGTGAATCGAGGTGCTATGTACATTGTAGAATTCAATAACATTACTATTATTTTCTTTATAAGGAACTAACTTGCTAAGAAACCTGTTAAAGAATGATAATAAGGGGCAGGGTATGGTGGCTCATGCCTATAATTCTTGCACTCTGGGAGGCTGAGGTGGGAGGATTGCTTGACCTCAGGAGTTCCAGACCAGCTTGAGCAAGAGTGATACTGTATCTACTAAAAATATAAAAATTAGTAGGGTACAGTGGTGTGTACCTGTAGTTCCAGCTACTTGGAAGTCTAAGGAAGGAGGATCACTTGAGCCCTGGAGTTTGAGGGGGTAGTGAGCTATAAGGATGCTGCTGCACTCTACCCAGGGGAACAGAGCAAGACTGCCTCAGAAAAAAACAAAAACAAAAACACCCAAATTGCCCACTATGGGCGGCGCCTGTGGCTCAAGGAGTAGGGCGCTGGTCCCATACGCCAGAGGTGGCGGGTTCAAACCCAGCCCTGGCCAAAAAAAAAAAAAAAAACAACAAATTGCCCACTATAATAGATGGTTAACTTTCAGATGCAATAAAGATTTTAAATCTAGATAAAGACTTGTAAAATCATGTATATACATTATAGAATTGTTTAAAGTAGCAAAAGATCAGAAATAAACATCCATCAATAGGATTTAATTAGTTAAATATATTATAGTCTATCTTATAACGGACTATTAAGCAGCTCTTTAAAAAAAACTAGTTTTATAAGTACTGATAAAAAATAATCTTAATGGATAGGTGCCTGTAGCTCGAGCAGCTAAGGCGCCAGCCATGTACACCAGAGCTGGCAGGTTTGAATCCAGCATGGGCCTGCCAAACAACAATGACAATTACAACCAAAAAATAGCCGGGTGTTGTGGCTGGTGCTTGTAGTCCCAGCTACTTGGGAGGCTGAGGCAAGAAAATCGCTTAAGCCCAGGAATTGGAGGTTGCTGTGAGCTGTGATGTCACAGCACTCTACCCAGGGCGACAACTTGAGGCTCTGTCTCAAAAAAAAAAAAAAAAAAAAAAATCTTAAAACTAAGTGAACAAAGGCTAGGTGCAGAACAGAATGAGTACAGTTTGCTTCTATTTGAATAAAAATATATAAATAAAAACAATCATGTATGTATGGAATGTCTCTAAAGGATATACAATTAACTCATCACCCTCTGTACCACATGAATTGTTTATCATGTGTTTATAGTACTTACTCAGAAAAATAAAATGTAAAATCTAGCCAGTGACTCAAATATCAGCAAGGTGTTAAACAGAATGGTTGATGGTTATCATCTTCAATATAAAAACAGCTTTTTTTAAATGGGAAAAAGAAAAGCTTGCCAAAAGACAAATAAATCCATGCTTTGGAATTAGCATTTCACAAAAGAAATACTGGTGACTAATATACCTTTAAAAAAATATCATCCTCCTTAGAAGCTGAACAAAAATAAACCCAAACGGTACCATTATTTTACCCAGTGGCTAAGAAACGTGGGTGAGCATCTATACCCACAGGAACCTGGAAAGACATATATCAAAACATTAACACTAATTATTCCTGGGAACAGATTAGGATATGGTAAGTTTGGCTTCTCTTTTAAGTTTTGGTTTCTCCCAAGCTTTTTTTTCTTATATAATAACGATGTATTGCTTTTATAATTGAGTTGAAAATAATAAATGGTATTTGGGGGCAAAAACACAGAAGATACAAAAATCTGAAGTTACGCTTTTTCATTCTTCCAATTCTTACATTACTAAGAATCAGACCCCTAAATCTATGTGTGCAAAAATGAAAATGTCTAGGGAGATCTTTCACCTAGGAACAAAAATATCAAATATAAAAGGGTAGAAATATTCCTTTATTAGAGAACTTACATCCAAATTACTTTCATGTTTTTTTAAAAGTCCTAATGAGCATCCAAGAAGAAAACACATACAGCTTCCACAGGAATAAGGACAAACAAAATGGGGCTGATGATTGCCACAAACATTTCCTAAAAGAAAAAAATGTGATATTTAACCTTTCTTCTTTTGAGGCAAAGTAAGTGAACCATGTGCATCATAAATAAGATTTTCTTACTTTATAAGGAGAATGAGATCCTGTTTTGATGCATACTAAAGAACAAAATACAAAATCCTTTCTCTGACCAAGATAAGAGGGAAAAATATCATTCTTCAACATTTCAATTTTCATGCAATGAAATCCAAAGGTCTGTTGAATCCGCCTTTTCGATTCATGTACTGCCTATAAGAAGAGAAAATTCATTGTTTATTTAAAAAAGTTTTGGACTCCTCTTATAAAAAAAGACTTGCTTCAGAGATTAAACCTATAAACCATCTTTTTTTTTTTTTTTTTGTAGAGACAGAGTCTCACTGTACCGCCCTCGGGTAGAGTGCCGTGGCGTCACACGGCTCACAGCAACCTCTTAACTCTTGGGCTTACGCGATTCTCTTGCCTCAGCCTCCCGAGCAGCTGGGACTACAGGCGCCCGCCACAACGCCCGGCTATTTTTTGGTTGCAGTTTGGCCGGGGCTGGGTTTGAACCCGCCACCTTCGGCATATGGGGCTGGCGCCCTACTCACTGAGCCACAGGCGCCACCCCCTATAAACCATCTTTAAAATGGCAAGGTTCAGGGTAGAAAACTAGGCAACATTATTTAACACATATTAAGAAATTGTTCGGGTGGCGCCTGTGGCTCAGTTGGTAAGGCGCCGGCACCATATACTGAGGGTGGCGGGTTCAAACCCGGCCCCGGCCGAACTGCAACCAAAAAATAGCCGGGCGTTGTGGCGGGCGCCTGTAGTCCTAGCTACTTGGGAGGCTGAGGCAAGAGAATCGCTTAAGCCCAGGAGTTGGAGGTTGCTGTGAGCTGTGTGAAGCCACGGCACTCTACCGAGGGCCATAAAGTGAGACTCTGTCTCTACAAAAAAAAAAAAAAAAAATTGTTCTACTTTCAAAATAAGCCAGTCTTTCAGATTTCTTTAAATTACAAATGCCAAAATAATTTCTTTAAAATTATTTTAAGAAAATAAGAAATGTATTTAATTAAATTTCTTTAAAATTATTTCAGAAAATAAACTGAAAATCGTCATGTATTTTAGGCAACACTAAATATGTAGTTTGTAAATAGAGGAGTTACAAAATAGGCCTCTATGGAGCAAATGCAGTTATACTGTAAAAACTGTCCTCATATGTCTCTATTTGAAGGTTATTTTACAAAAGACTGTTCAAGATAATTCTAGTACCTTAGCTTACAGCAATCTCAAATCCCATTATAAACAGTCCACATTAATTGGAATATTGCCTGTTTTTTTTTTTTTTTTTTTTTTGCAGTTTCTGGCCAGGGCTGGGTTTGAACCCACCACCTCTGGCATATGGGGCTGGGACCTTACTCCTTTGAGCCACAGGCACCACCCAGGAATATTAAGTCTTTTATCAGTGTTTGAAAATGTCTTGTCTTTTTGATTAAGAATTCAGGGGCTTTGGCCACATGCACAGGGGCTGGTGGGTTCAAATCTGGCCCAAGCCTGCTGAACAACAAGGACAACAACAACAACAAAAAATAGCTGGGCATTGTGGCAGGTGGCTGTAATCCCAGCTACTTGGGTGGCTGAGGCAAGAAAATCACTTAAGTCCAAGAGTTTGAGGTTGCTGTGAGCTGTGATGCCACAGTACTCTACCAAGGGCAACATAATGAGACTCTGTAGTTACCCCCACCCTACAACCCTCAGAGAAAAAGAATTCAGTGAGATTCAAGTATGGAATGGTTTGTTCCAAATCTATGGTACAAATGAAATCTGCCTATACTTAACAGAAGAATATATTTACACTTAAAATCTTGTCACAATCAATCTAGGTAAATAGCTCAGGAGAGATCTATTTAAATTAATAATTATAATAAAATCAAAGTTCACAGACTTAAAATGCTGCAGTTTTGAGGAAATTACTATCTATAGCCCTAAAATATTTAAGACAAATGTCCTAATAATAGCTATTAGCGCAAATGTAAATGGGAAAACGGTTTTAACACACCAGAATATTAGCAATGGGGAGAATACTTCATTAAAACAAGGAACAGTATGGGAAACTGCTATACTTCCTACAAACATGATTACCCCCTAATAAAATTTGTTTCTTAGCAGGATTTCATTAGTTCAAACACAACAATGGAGCTACACATACCTGTACTTCCTCTTCTGAGACACATTTATGGCATAGGCATTTACAGAGCCATCCACCTTCTTTCCCTGAAGAGAAACAACACAAAAAACCCCAGGAAGGATACACATTAAATGCCTGGATCAAAGAGCTGGACCCTGCAGACCCATTTAGATGGCAAGATCCATTTAAGAAAAAGACAGTTCCATGACAGAGGGAGAATTTTCAGATTCTGGTGATATCCCATGAAGTCCCAAGCGTTAGGACTCTGCTCAGTTTTATAGTCACACATAAACAATTAATAGTCAAACCAACAAATATTCATGGTATATATGTTATGTGCAAGGCATGCCAGGAAGTATGGTAGCAGATCCCAACCTTTTTTGGTCAAATAATCCTTTGAAACCACATAAAAGTTGTGGCTATTATCTCCCTCCAAATTCACATTCACATAAAATTTAACTTACAATCTTAGCTCATAATAGTCTCAAATCACAGCTGGAATAGTAGCCATTCATCTAAATCTCATTTCTTGCATAGGTCTTACAACTTTGATCTTCAAATCAAGAATCAGAACACAGCACAAGACATTAACCTTAGGTTGTTATGTGTTACTCCCATTTTGGCCCTTCTGAATGTGGCACCTACCCTCTTTTTCACCAATTCCTGGGTAGGTCTTCTTTTGTGTCACTCTGTTGTTCAGGCTGCAGTGCTACGGCATCAGCCTAGCTCAGAGCAACCTCAAACTCTTGGGTTCAAGGGATCCTCCTGCCTCAGTCTCCCGAGCAGCTGGGACTACAGGGGCCTGCCACCATACCTGGCTAAATTTTTCTATTTTTAGTAGAGACAGGGGTCTTGCTCTTGCTCAGGCTGGTCTTGAACTCCCGAGCTCAAGGAAATCTACTTCCACCTCTCAGAGTGCTAGAATTACAGGCATGAGCCACCTCACCTGGTTCTGTATGGTCTTCTGATCCCACCAAGTCAACTCACCCACTTGCTCCTGTGCTGTTCCTCAGGGATGAATTGCCTTCTCTGGCTCCATCCAATCTTTACCTCCCTGTTCTTATCCATCATCAAGGCCCAGTTCAAATGCTCCAGCTGCCACGAAGTGTACAACACCCTCCATTTTCTACCCTGTATTATCATTATGTATTTCATGATATAATTTCTCCTATGAGACTTAAACTTTTTGATGGAAGCATATGTCTAAAAGTGGCCTATACACTCTCCCATCTTAGGCTACTGCACCCACAGATGTTCAGAACATGATTCTTAAGTGAACATCACTAGCTGATGTCACGACACACCAAACCCCAACTCCTTCTCTTCCCCATAATAATAGATAGGCTACACTCATGCAAGTTTAGCCAATCTAGTGTATTTATCAGCTATCTGCACTAAGGCAAAAAACTTGTTCTGACCCATAAGCCTAAAGGAATGTAAAGGTGAACTAAAATAAATATATTTGTACTTACTTTTCTATTCTTGTTTATATCTATTTTGGAGATGAGCATATTGGACAAATTACTTGAAGTATATAATTTTGAACTTCCAAGAATAGGAAGGAGGAATGACTTAGAAAAGACTGGCCTTGGAGCAAAGTAAATGATGCTAACCTTTTCATGAAGTTCAATTTCTAAAAGCGTACAGATTTTGTTTTTTTTTTTTTTTGAGACAGAGTCTTTGTCATCCTTGGTAGAGTGCTGTTATGTCATAGCTCACAGCAACCTCAAACTCTTGGGCTCAAGTGATCCTCTTGCCTTAGCCTCCCAAGAAGCTTGGAATATAGGTACCTGCAACAATGCCCAGCTATTTTTTAGAGATAAGGTCTCGCTCTGGCTCAGGCTGGTCTCGAACCTGTAAGCTCAAGCAATCCACCTGCCTCGGCCTCCCACAGTGCTAAGATAACAGGTGTGAGCCACCATGCCCAGCTCTAGCTTACAGATTTTTAAAAACTATTTTGGCTGGCACAAAAAATTATCCATTAATAAATATGCCAAACTTTGAGGTTTTCTGGAACAACGTTAAAATAGAAGACTAAAACAGGAAAGCAGGATGCAGTGGCGTGTGCTTATAGTCCTAGGTACTTGGAAGGCTAATGTAGGAGAATCTTGTAAGCCCAGGAATTCGAGTCTAGCAAAATTTCACCTCTTAAAAACATAAATAGCAGGTAAAATACCTGACTATATTGGCACACAAAACGGTCCCACAATAGGTCAGTGATGAATATCAGAAGATATACTTTACTAAAAAACAACCTGATACTCATGAAGTATAACTGATACTCATGAAGTCAATGCATATGAACTAATTAACATCCTCATAAGTGTCATTAAAAACAATTGACATCTTTTGGTCTGATGGTATTCCATAACTTTTATAAAATCTATGAATTCTTCCCTAATTTTTCCTTTACAAATAAACATCTTCAGCACTAACTACACACACATACACACACTTATGTGTGTGTGTATGTATGTGTGTATATATATATATATATATATATTTTTTTTTTTTTTTTTCTTGAAACACAGTCTCAAGCTATTGCCCTGGGTAGAGTGCTATGGCATCATAGTTCACAGCAACTTCAAACTCCTGAGCTTATGTGTTTCTCTTGCCTCAGCCTCCAAAGTAGCTGGGACTACAGGCACTCACCACAATGCCCAGCCATCTTTTTTGTTGCAGTTGTCATTGTTGTTTTAGCTGGTCCAGGTTCGAACCCCCCAGCCTCAGTGCATGTGGCTGGTGCCCTACCCACTGAGCTACAGGTGTCACCCAGCATTAACTATATTTAAAAGCAAAGGGTGGCGCTATCTTTATACCTGACTTATAGCAACTTCAAACATAACATCAGATGACAGAAAAAAAAAAAAAAAAAAGAATTCCAAAATGTTCTTTCCCCGTTCTTCTAAAAACAATAAAATGATAGCTGCTTTAGTTTGAGATATTTTTATTTACTTAATATATATATTAATAAACTATTTCACTTACAAAATACTATTTGGAAAAACAAATCAGGATTCGAAGTATTCAAATAAAAAAAGTTGAGACATAAACTGTATTAAATTCTAAAATAGGGCTCACATACCATTGCAAAAACATTCTTTTTTTTTTGAGACAGAGCCTCAAGCTGTCACCCTGGGTAGAGTGCCGTGGCATCACAACTCACAGCAACCTCCAACTCCTGGGTTTAAACGATTCTCTTGCCTCAGCCTCCCAAGCAGCTGGGACCACAGGCGTCTGCCACAACGCCCAGCTATTTTGTGGTTGCAGCTGTCATTGTTGTTTGGCGGGTCTGGGGCTGGATTCGAACCCGCCAGCTCAGTTGTATGTGGCTGGTGCCTTAGCTGCTTGAGCCACAGGCACCAAGCCTGCAAAAACATTCTTAATTTTCTTACTTCAAAACAATCCTGACTCAGGATTCTTCTTAAGTTATACACTGTCATTTTGTAACATTGAGCCCTGGCCAAGCCCAGTAATATGGTGGGCACCTACAGCTCAGTGGCTAGGGAGCTGGCCACATGCACCCATAGTCCCAGCTACTTGGGAGGGTGAGGCAAGAGGATTGCTTGAGCCCAAGAGACTGAGGTTGCTGGGAGTTATGACTGATGTTACTGCACGCTACTTATGGCGAATGAGACTATCTTAAAAAAATAAATAAATGGAAGTAAATAAAAATGCGAGCCCTACACAAATACATCTGAGATTATCTCACTTTTTTATATACCATCTGAGATTATCTAACTCTATTACAGCTCAATGGAATACAAGATTAGGGGAAGTGTATTATTTTTGATAATTTTTCTCAAAAATCTCAATTTCTATTTGCAAAACTAAATAAAAAGATTTAAAATGCCTGCCTGAGTGCAGTGGCTCAGGCCTGTAATCCTAGCACTCTGGGAGGCTGAGGCAGGTGGATTGCTTGAGCTCATGAGTTTGAGACCAGCCTGAACAAGAACAAGACTCACCTCTACTAAAAATAGAAAAATTAGCTGGGCATGGTGGTGTGTGCTTGTAGTCTCAGCTACGGGGGAACTGAGGCAGGAGGATCACTTGAGCCTAGGAGTTTGACGTTGCAGTGAGCTCTGATCACATTCTGCACTATCACATTCTGCGACAGAGTGAGACACTGTCTCAAAAAAAAAAAGACTTAAAAATTCTAGAAAAGATATTTAATATAACTTAATATATTCTCTTCCCCCACACACTTTTCCCTCTCTCCATTTCCCCCTCTTCCATTTCCTCTCCCTATACCCATCTTTCTCTCTTCTTCCTATTTCTTTCTCCCATCTCCCTATCTTTCTACTCTCTCCTTCCTCCTATCCTTTTTTTTTTTTAGAGACAGAGTCTTACCTTGTTGCCCTTGGTAGAGTGCCGTGTCATCACAGCTCACAGCAACCTCCAGCTCTTGGGCTTAGACAATTCTCTTGCCTCAGCCTCTCAAGTAGCTGGGACCACAGGCACTTGCCACAACACCCGGCTGTTTTTTTTGTTGCAACGGGTTTGAACCCGCCACCCTTGGTATATGGAACCGCCCCCTCCTATCCTTCTTATTCAATCCCTTACTCCTTTCCTTCTCTCCTTTTTTTTTTTTTGAGATAGGATCTCAGTTTATCACAGAGATTGGAGTGTACTGGTGTGATCATAGTTCACTGTAACCTCAAAAACCTGGGCTCAAGTGTTCCACCTGCTTCAGCCTTCCAAGTAGCTGGGACTATAGGTGTGGGCCACTATACTTGGCTATTTAAAAAAAAAAATTTTTTTTTTGAGACAGAGATTCACTTTTCCCCCTCAGTAGAGTACCCTGGCATCACAGCTCACTGCATCCTCAAACTCTGGGCTCAAGAGATTCTTTTGTCTCAGCCTCCCAAGTAGCTGGGACTATAGGAGCCTGCCATAAAGCCCAGCTATTTGTTCTTTTTTTTTTTTTTTTTTTTTTTAAAGATGAGGTCTCTTGCTCAGGCTAGTCTTGAACCTGTGAGCTCAAGGTTATGAGGTCACCCACTTTGGCCTCCCAGTGCCAGGTTTATAGGTGTGAGCCACTGCTTAAAACTTTCTTGTGGGCACGGCATCTATAGCTCAGGGGCTAGGGCACTGGCCACATGCACCAAAGCTGACAGGTCCAAACCTGGCCCGGGCCTGCCATACAACCATGACAACTACAACAACAAAAATAGCCAGGCATTATGGTAGGTGCCCATAGTCCCAGCTACTTGGGAGGCTGAATCGCTTAAGCCCAAGAGTTGGATGTTGCTGTGACGCCACAGCACTCCACTGAGGGTGACATAGTTAAGGGTCTGTCTCAAAACACACACACACACACAAACAAAAAACTTTTCTGTGTAGAGATGGGATCTTGCTGTGTTGTCCACACTAGGTCTCACGCTCCTGGCCTTAAGTGATCCACTTGCCTCAGCCTCCCAAAGTCCTAGGATTACAGATATGAGCCACCACACCTGGTCCCCTCTTCCCTCACCTATCAGGTGTTATGATGAAGGTCAGACAGCATTCACTCTCCAATTCACCTTGCTGGGGGCTGTAAGACATGTATGCAGTTGCCCAGTGTCATCTTTATCTGGAAGCTGGATTTTGTTCTTCCATTCTTGAGCTGTTCCCCTTCCTGTAATCCTGTTCTGGGTGAACTGTATTACCCAAGCGCCCCACCCTGACCCCTCAGAAGCATCACTGACTATTCACTTTCATTCCATGTGCTTCTGAGTGGTTCTCAATTCAGTTCAGACTTCATCCTCTTTCACTTGCACAAATCAGCGGTTCTCCCTGCCTCCAATCTAACCCACCTCCCATAGGAACTCCATACTCCTCCAAAGTCATCTAAAATGCATGCATAACCATATCACTCCCTGGCTTAACAACCATTGCTTTCCCTGCTTAACTCATAAAGAATCAACTCTAAATTTTTTAGCATGGCTAAGGACATCAAAAGCCCCTGGTGATTTGGTTCTTACCTCTATTTCTACCCTTAGTCACAGTCACTAGCCCATCACCACCTTTTTATCAGTCACTGAGTTTAAAATTCCCATAATACAGCATGATCCTTCACACCTACATGACATTTTTGTGGCTTTTTCCTCTACTTAAAATGATTTTCCTGGCCAGTCGAGGTAGCTCATGTCTACAATCCTAGCACTCTTGGGAAGCTGAGGTGGGAGGACTGCCTTAGCTCAGGCATTCAACACCAGCCTGCACAAGAGTGACGCTCTCTACTAAAAATAGAAAAAGTTAGCTGGGCGTTATAGCATGTGTCTATAGTCCCAGCTACTTAGGAAGCTGAGGAATAAGGATCGCTTGAGCCCAGATTGATATGAGCTATGACACTAAAGCACTCTAGTCTGGCCAACAGAATGAACTCTTTCTTGGAAAAGCAAAATAATCTTCTTCCTCTTTGTCTCATCATCCTACCTGCTCTTTAAGATTTAACTCAAACATCATCCCTGGTAAACATTCCCTAAATTCGAATGACAGTTTGTTGCTTTTTCCTCTGTATTCTCAAAACCATTCAGTTATTGCCTCATAATCAAACTTGTATAAATGGAAAACAATATGGCAAAATGGGACAGTCATAATGGATTAATTCAAATCAGAATGTATAACTGGGGCTGAATGTGGTGGCTCACACCTGTAATTTTGGCACTGTGAGAGACAGAAGCAGGTGGATTGTTTGAGCTCACGAGTTCCAGACCAGCCTGAGCAAGAGGAAGACCCTGTCTCTACTAAAAATAGAAAAACTAGCCAGGCAATGTGGCAGGTGCCTGTAGTCCCAGCTACTCAGGAGACTGAGGCAAGATAATTGGCTGCCATGAGCTATGACACCACAGCACTCAGGACAACACAGTGAGACTCTATCACAAAAAATAAATAAAAATAAGAAAGAATGTATAACTGATTGCATGCTTTACTTACTTTTGTGGAGTCAAAGGCAGCAAATCCCATTAACTTCATCATTTCTATTTCTTCTTCTGTTTTACCCTCTAAGTCTTCCTCTGCAAAAATAAATGATAATTTTTGGAATTCTAGCATTTTATATATATGTAAATAAAAAGAGAGGTGGCAACAGACTAATAGTCATTCTACCTCCTCATCAGCAGAGAATTAACACAGAACAGTTAGCTAAGCTGGGCTCAATAGCTTGTGCCTACAGTCCTAGCTACTCAGGAGGTGCAGACTGAGGCAAGAGGATTGCTTGAGCCCAAGAGTCTGAGACTAGCCAGGGCAAAATAGCAAGACCCCCATCTTTAAAATAATAATAATAATAAAGTAAAAGAATAAAGTAAGGAAAAGACCAATTATCTAAAGACAAGTTTAATGAAAACATTCTTTTTAAATTGGGACAAAATGTAACTTATGATGTGAGAAAAAATGTGCTCTCTTTGGAGCGTTAGATAGGAATACCTTTAGTATATGACATGTGATACCATCTATCTAGGTCTGAAGATACTTCCAAAACAGAATATTCTCATGTTTTTAACAACCCTTCCTGATTATATCAGGAGCACTAGCAACTCGCTAAGGTGTAATTAAAACAAAATCTCAAAACCATATGTAATGAACACTATAAAAAGCTTAATAGTTATATGTTCAAAAATTAAACTTTTATAATTTTATCATGACTGAAGTTATCTAAAGCAGGCTGTACTTTTCTTATAGTTACTTATCTAATAGCATTACCAGTAATCTGACGTTCTTTACTCTTTGTTTCTTTTGTTTCTTTCTTTTCCTCATCTCTTCTTTCTTTCAGTCGAGAAGGGGAGGGAGATGTGGATCTATGTCGTCTTGGAGATCTAGTAATTATAAGTAAAGACATTATATACATGGAGACTTTGTATTAATAAGCACAGACATACATGCCTTCTTGAAAGGTGAAGGCTGAAAAAGCCAAGCTCCAGAGAACCAGGAGTCCATGCCTCAAAGCAGAGCCAGGAAGAAGGTACTGCCAAGGCCTAATTGTTAACAAAAAAATTTAAAAATACAGTTTCTTGCTTAATCTCTGCATCAGTTGTACTCAGTACATGTAGGGGTAGAAATTATTTTGTGAAGCAGAAAAATGCAACTTTAAAAAGTTTCTAACAATTACACACAACCACAACAAAGGCTGACTTAAACCTTAAACATTAAAATTGATGCTTATTAACATTATTCATAGTCCATTTTTAAGGTTCTTCCAAGATCATCAATTTTTAATTACATACTTGAGTAAATTATCACCAAAACGTTAAAAAAAAAACAAAAATACAAAACAATTATTTCTTATGCTTGCCAAGCACTATGCCAAGTGATTTTCATGCATTACTTCTCCTTTACTCCTCAAGACCACTCTATGATGTAGACTGGCAGCTATTAACCAAGAGAATTTAGCTTTACATTAATGGGAGGTTTAATTTCCCCTATTTCATGAAACTGTAAATCCATATAAGCGATCAAAACAAAGTGAAGGGCAGAGACCGGTTTCTTTCTGAGTTAGTATAAAGCTACCTACCGGCTTACTTTCTGCAACTTACCTGGAGCGTCTTCGGTGTGGAGATCGCGAGCGGCTCCTTCTCCGATCTCTCTCGCGGGACCGAGACCTCTCTCGGCGCCTGCGGTCTCTCTCCCGGGATGTGGACCGGGACCGCCTACGTTCTAAACACAAAAATTTCAGACTCGAAAACTACCCCAAATATCTAGAGTTGCGCCATCCAACAGAAATATAATACAAGTCATTCCTAATAGTTAGAAAAATAAACGACAGCTGGGCGTTGTGACAGGTGCCTTGTGACCAGCCATTAGGGAGGCTGAGGCAGGATCGCTTGAGCCCAGGTGTTTGAGGTCGCTTGAGCTATGACATAACGGGGCTCTACCCTGGGCAACACTCTGTCTCAAAAATAAATAAAAATAAATGAAACAAGTGGGACCAATTTTAACAATGTTCCTTGCCCCAATATATCCAAAATATCATCATTTTGACATGTAAGCAATATAAAAAGTTATTCATAAGATATTTTACTTTTTTTCCGTGGGAAATCAAATGTGAATTCTTTTTTTTTTTTTTTGCAGTTTTTGGCAGGGCTGGGTTTGAACCTGTCACCTCTGGCATATGGGGCCAGCGCCCTACTCCTTTGAGCCACAGGAGCCGCCCCAAATGTGAATTCTACGTTTACAACACTTCTCAGTTCATATTAGTCACATTTCAAGTGTTACATAGCCACAAGTGGCTCAAGACTTCAATTAACTTTTAAGAAACTTTTTAGTATCTCGACTAGTTGAAGGTGACAAAAACTAACTAGAGGGAGACCTGGGGGTCTAAGTTAGATCTCCTGATGGAAGTCCAGGGTTATTCACATTGCACTGCCTCATTTATGGGGCTGAGGGCCAGGCATCATGAGTGAGATACCTGAACTCAAAATCCTCAGTATCAATTTCTCCGTTTATGAACTAAGTAGGAAGCGAACATATATTAAACCTCTAAAGCCAGACAGAATCACATACTTAATGTTACGGAATATGACATTAATTCTTACATCATTTTTTTTTGTTGCTGTTGTTTTGAGACAGGGTCTCTCCCTGTAGCTCAGTACCTAAGTTGGAGTGCAATGGCTTAGTCATAGCTCACTGCAGCCTCAAAACTTATGGGCTCAAGCGATACTCCCGTTCCGGCCTCCCGAGAAGCTAGGACTACAGGTGCTCACCACTACAGCCAGCTAATTTTTTAATTTTTTTTGTGGAGATGAGGTTTGGCTGTGTTTCCCAGGCTGGTCTTGAATTCTAAGCTCAAGCGATTCTCCCACCTCGGCCTCCCAGAGTGCTGGGATTACAGGTGTGAACCAACACGCCTGGCCTCGTAATCAGTTTTTAAAAGTCATTACCCCCTGTAACTAATTATTGGAACTAGATTCAAAAACGCTGATTTGCCCGCCATCCCCCCAGCCACAGTATAATAAAAGTTACAGTAGGAGGCTGACAAAGAGTCGGCGAAACCCCAATTCAGAAAAGACAGCAAAATCCCAAGACTGCCTTTAAACCAAGGTCTGGAGTGAAGAGCATGAGGCCCACTTCTTCACTCCCCCACTCACTTCTCGCTCTTCTTCTCGGGAGAAAATGGCCTGCCTTTCCCCTGTCCTGCTACCGACTACAAAAGGGAAAAAGCACGCGCCTCTGACCGAGCCCCAGACCCACCGAATTGCCTCTGAACTTACCCCTCCGTGGGGAGCGACTGCGACTGCGACCCATTTAGAGTCCTGCTACTCCTTCCACCACCCCGGAAACGACTGTGCAACAACTTCCGGGAGTCCCGGGCATTAAACTTTTACTACCGACTGGAAAGTGTCGAAACCCATCGCAAGAGTTCCGGCCCTTAAAGAAGTGAGGCTGTGTCTTGGCGCCTGCAGCTCAGCGGCTAGGACACCAGTCACATGCATCAGAGCTGGCGGGTTGTAACCCAGCCCGGGCCTGCCAAACAACAATGACAACTGCAACAAAAAAGCCGGGCGTTGTCGCGGGCACCTGTAGTCCCAGCTACTTGGGAGGCTGAGGCAAGAGAATCACCTTAAGCCCAAGAGTTGAAGATTACTGTGAGCTGTGACGCTACGGCACTCAACCAAGGGCGACATAGTGAGACTCTTTGTCTCAAAAAAAAAAAAAGGAAGAAGAAGCGGCCCGCCCCGGATGCCATTTCTGAGCATCTTGAGTCAGAAGGGAACCAAGGTAGGAGAAGAGCTGGCATGTCGGTGCCTCCAGCCCCGCTCTTTTGCAGTGGCTTTCCCACCTTCTTTGTCCAAGGTGGGCGTTAAAATATGCGATTTGTTGTGATAGAAATGTCTGAAAATTTCAGCCGTATATCCACCACCCTAACACAGTTTTCATATTCTTCTCTATTTTTTCCCCCATTCGTTGTCCATTCCTTATAAAATACTTACATCAGGGGCGGTGCCTGTAGCTCAAAGGAGTAGGGCGCCGGCCCCATATGTAGGAGGTGGCGGGTTCAAACCCAACCCCAGCCAAAAACTGCAATAAATAAATAAATAAATAAAATACTTACATCAAACCAACTCTAAATATACTGTACACAGCGTATAACATTCTCTCATCAAGAGTGAATCTACTGGCTGGGCGTGGTGGCTCTCGCCTGTAAACCTAGCAACCTGCGAGGTGGAGGCGGGTGGATTGCCTGAGCTCAGAAGTTAGAGACCAGCCTGAGCAAGAATGACCCCCCATCTCTACTAAAAATAGAAAAAGTAGCCCGGTATGTGGCAGCGCCTGTAGTCCCAGCTACTGGGAAGGCTGAGACAAGTGGATTGTCTGAGCCCACGAGTTTGAGGTTGCTGTGAGCAGGGACACCACCGCACTCTACCCAAGGCACACAGAAGAAAAAAAACCCGGGACTATACCCATATTCACTATCCTATCTGCTTTGTATGTTCTCAGATGACAGTATTGAGAAGCTCCTGAAACCTCTTATGGACATTTGGAAGGAATAGTAAGACCCTTATATTCCATCCTATCCCACAAAGTACCTCCCAGATACCACCTACATCCTCAGGAAAGATAGATAGGAAAAAAAATTGCACATAAAAAGAAAATCAATGGTTTTTTTTTTATTGTTTGGGATTGATTTTTTTGAGACCGAGTCGCACTCTGTCACTCTGGGTAGTGCCATGGCATCCTTGCTCACAGCAACCTCAAACTCTTGGGCTTCAAGTGATCCTCTTGCCTCAGCTTCCCCAGTAGCTGGGACTACAGATGCCTGACACAATGCCCCAGGTTGGTTTTTCTGTTTTTAGTGGAGAGAGGGTCTTCCCTCTTGCTCAGGCAGGTCTCCAACTCCTGAGCTCAGGCAGTACACCTGCCTCACCCTCCCAGATGGCTAGGATTACAGATGTGAGCTACAAGCCCAGCTGAACCTCTTTTTTTTTTTTTGCAGTTTTCAGCTGCAGCCGTGTTTGAACCCGCCACCTCCGGTATATGGGCCCAGCGCCCTGCTCCTTGAGCCACAGGCGCTGCTCAGCTGAACCTCTTTCTAATCAAACCAACTCTTTTCAGCAGAAGTGAGAAGAGACCAGATTAGGTTGGAGACACCCTGTCCAGCAGTCACAAATTTTAAAATTAGATTTATAAATTTTGATGTGGCCTCTTTAATACCTGTCCCAATCCAATTTCCTAGAAAGAACTAGCCATTAACATCTAAGATTTCCAATACCAGTCCTGACTCCCAGACTTCTTTAGAAGTACCCTGGAAGAATGTACACTAAGGTATGGAACAAGGAAGTGCAAGTGGGGTTCAGGCCCAAGGTAGAAAGATTTAGGGACATCACTGTAGAAACACACCAGTAATGGTTTACCCATAGGGAAGACAGGGGAATTTTAAGGGGTTATATACTAGAGGTATAAGAGAGAAAACATGCTGGCCTCACATGGCAACTGAAAACACGTTTTTCTTTTTTTCCCTAGGGATGGAGTCTCATATGATGAAAATACTTTTGGTGAAATGCCTCCAGGACTTCAAAAAATGGTTGGGAGGTATACTGGAGATCAGTTGAATACACAAATATTTTTTTGAATGCCTACTATGTGTAGGACACTATACCACTTTGTCACTAGGATGAAAAGATGAATAAGACATGGTTCTTGTCTCAAAGAACTTACAATTTAGTTGTTGAAGAAGACAGATGAGGACATGTTTTCCCTAGAATGTGCTAAGATATGTTGCAATATGCTACAGAAACATGAAAGAAGGGTATTTAGTCTAATTTGGTATTCCAAGGTTTCCTGGTATAATAATAAGGGCTATTATATACTCTGCTAACTATATGCCAGGCATTATTACAAATACAAACAAATGTTTATGTTTTTTTTTTTTGTAGAGACAGAGTCTCACTGTACCGCCCTCGGGTAGAGTGCCGTGGCGTCACACGGCTCACAGCAACCTCTAATTCTTGGGCTTACGCGATTCTCTTGCCTCAGCCTCCTGAGCAGCTGGGACTACAGGCGCCCGCCACAACGCCCGGATATTTTTTTTTGTTGTTGTTGTTGCAGTTTGGCCAGGGCTGGGTTTGAACCTGCCACCCTCGACATATGGGGCCGGCGCCCTACTCATGAGCCACAGGCGCCGCCCCACATACATATGTATGTATATTTGTGGTTGAACCTTGAGGCGCAAAGGATACATTGTCCATGTAAGGGGTAGGAGTAGCAGCAACACCAGGGGCACAGAGGTGTGTTGCACTATGACGTATGTAAGCCCTAGAAGGGATCTGATATTTTTTTTCCTTTTTTTTTTAATGGGTAATTTCTTTTAATCAAGTGATAGCAACTAAATACTCAATGCTCTAAATGATTTAAATGTTTGAAGAAAAAGCATACATGTTATTAGTAAAAATGCAACTTTAAGCAGTACATTACTTTTAAAAAGCAATTAAAGAAGCTTATATTCCACATTGCTATTAAAGCACAAAATTAGCCTTTAACCTAATACAGTAAAGCTTATCACAAAATGAATGCAAGCAATATGGTGACCATTTAAACTTAAGTACTTTATCAAAGCACTTTTTTTTTTCTGCACATGCTGTAAATGAGGTTTCATATTATCACACTGAGTTCACCATGGTGCACTGTAGTAAGTACCTGGGACTTAGTGAGGTGAGCAGAGACCTCAGGAGAGACTGGAGCATTTTAATTTGGGCAGTGACATGACCAAATTTGTGTTTTAGATGGTTCATTCTAGCTGCAAGATCTAAAACCCTTGAACCAGGAAGAATAGATGGAGGGAATGAGGGCTTGCATTAAGGCAATGGTGGAAAAGAGAGAGAGAAGAGAATAGAATCAGGAGACATTTGAGGAGGAACAGGGCAGGTCTTGGTGGCTGGTTGGATCCAGGCAGTGGGAAGAGAGAGAAGAAATGACTCCTAGATAGGGTATGTTACCTGTGCAGTCACACAGGGTCTGGCCTTTGGAAGGATCCTGTGGTTTTATTATTGTTCAGCTGTTGCCACTCTTGAAACTCATACTAATTTTTGATCAAGGAGCCCTTCATTTTCACTTTGCTGTGGGCCTGGCAAAAAATATGCATCTCTTAGTGATGCTTACTAACAGTGGCTGTTTGTCCATTCACTGCACAACTGAAACATGATGGTGAGTCCATGTGAGAGACACATGGAGAAGGCAGTAAAAGGGTGATCCCTTTTGGACTTCAGGGCTCCTCTATACTTAGGTCCTCCGTTACCAGTTAAGTGGATCTCTTTTTGTACATGTTTGCTTTGCAGTGGGAGAACTTACACTTCTGCTTGTGGCGGAGAGAGAGAACATGAATTCCATTTAGGAAGACCATGAAGTATGAGATACCTTATGAAGATCCAAACAGATATTTTGGGCAGGCAGTTGACCCCTTGCAGACTGAGTGATAATTAGGGAAGAGATGGTGTAAATAGAGAAATAGAGATAGGGGAGTTATGAATCACAGGAGTCCGTGAAATTGTCCTAAAGAGAAAAGAATAGTAAGCCAGGGATATTCTCCAGGGAAAAGTGGGCTTGAACAGAAGAGGAAGGCCTACAGAGGAAACCAAGATGCAATTGTCACTTACAAAAATGGGAGTACAGAACAGTGTGTCAGAATTCATAGGTGGGGGGTTTCAAGAAAGAATGACAATGGTCAGTGTAGGAGGCTGAATAATGGCCACCTAATGATGTCTGGTTCTTATAACATGGGAGTTTTTGCATACATGATTATGTTAAGGATATTGAGATGGATTACCCAAGTGGACCCTAAATGGCACTACAAATGTCCGTAGAGAGGCAGAGGGATATTTGATACACACATTAGAGCAGGTGGCAATGTGACCACAGAGGCAGAGATTGGAGTGGTGCAGCCACCAGCCAAGGAATGCCCACAGCCACCAGAAGCGGGAAGAGGCAAAGAATGGATTCTTCTCTAGAAATTCCAGAGGGAGCACAGCTCTACTGACACCTTGGCTTTGGCCAAATGAAACTGACTTTGGACTTCTGGCCTCCACAATGATGAGAGAATAAATTTATCTTATTTTAAGCCACCAGATCTATGGTAATTTGTTGCAGTGGCCTCAGAAAGCTAATAACATCAGCTATGTCAAATGCAGTAGAGAATCCTTTAAAACAAGAACTGAAGTATTTCCATTGTTTTAGCAGTATAAAAGCCATTGGTGAACGTGCTATTATTTGAATGTAGAATAGGCTAAGGCAAATAACAAAGAATTGTATTTATCTTTCCTATTC
Organism: Nycticebus coucang; assembly: GCF_027406575.1. Taxonomy (NCBI): domain Eukaryota; kingdom Metazoa; phylum Chordata; class Mammalia; order Primates; family Lorisidae; genus Nycticebus; species Nycticebus coucang. The sequence continues at coordinate 68,548,945 of NC_069783.1, read as the reverse complement.
CCTAAATCCATACCAGAGAAATGAAGGGAAATGTCATCAGTACACCACAAACTAAGAAATTTTCCTATTAGAAAAACCATACCTACAACAAAGGCAATCAACACAGATGCCTGAAAAGGTGAGCAGATGTTTTTTCAGCAGAGGCAGAGACCTCTAAGTCCAGCAGGAGTGAGCAGTGGCCAGATTCGCCACAGACAGCAGGCAGGGATGTGGTGCTCTGCCCTGAGTGGAGCTGACAGGACAGGTCTCTGCATACTGGGATTGGAGGGAGAAAAACCAGAAGAGAAAAGGTAGGGACAAACAGCTGGCAGCGTGGTGATGACTCTCCAGACTAATTTCTGGATTTCCCCAGCTGAGCAGGCCGTTTCCACCTGCCAGCTGAAGCTTGGCTCTCTGTGCGTCTTGGTTCACTTGAGGTCTTGTAACAAAACACCCCAGACTGGGTGGCTTATGAACAACAGAAATTTACTGCTCATAGTTCTGGAGGCTGGGAAGTCTACAATCAAGGTGCAGCTGACTGATTGAATGTCTGGTGAGGGCCTGTTCTTCACAGAAGGTGCTTTCTCTCTGTGTCCTCAGGTGGTGGAAGAAGCTAGATCTCTGGGTCTTCTTTAATAAGGGCACTAATACCATTCATGAGGGCTCCACCTTCATGACCTAATCACCCCCCAAAGGCCCCACCTCCTAACACCATCTTATTGGGCCTTAGGTCTCACATAACAATTTTAGGAGACTCAAACATTCAGTGTATAGCACTGTGCATCCCAGTAAATTCACCTTAGCTTCATTTGGACTGCTAGGGCAGAGAACAGTGTTCACAGTTGCTAAGGAAACCCCACCCATCGTTACCACCAATAACCTAGAAGTTCATTTCTTAATTTCAACTTTTTATTTTGAAATAATTATAGATTAGCAGGAAGTTGCAAAGATGGTACAGAGAGGTCCTGTGTACCCTCCACCTAGTTTCTTCTAATGATTACGTCTTGTGAAACCATAGTGAATCAAACCAGGATATTGACCTTGGTACAACGTTTGTAGTTGTATACCATTTTATCACGTGTAGATTCACATAACCACCACAATCAGGATGCAGAACTATTTCATCACTACAGAGATCTCCCTCATGCTGCCTCTCTGTAGTCACATTCATGCACCTCTACTCCACTGCCACAGACCCTTGGCAGCCACTTACCCTTTTTCCAGCTCTGTAATTTTTCCATTTTGAGAATGCTATATAAATGGACTCATGTGGTGTATATATATATATTTTTATATATATATATATTTTTTTGAGACAGTCTCAAGCTGTCACCCACTGGAGTGCTGTGGTGTCATAGTTTACAGCAACCTCAAACTCTTAGGCTTAAGCGATTTTCTTGCCTCAGCCTCCCAAGTAGTTGGGACCATAGGTGCCCGCCACAATACCCGGCTATTTTTTGTTGTTGCAGTTATAATTGTTGTTTTAGCTGGCTCGGACCAGGTTCGAACCCACCAGCTTGGGTGTATGTGGCCAGCACCCTACCTACTGAGCTACGGGTGCTGCCTGGTATATGATCTTTTCAATTTGACATTTTTTTCCCACTCATCATAATGCTCTGGATATCCAAGTTGTTTTTTATCAATGGTGTATTTCTTTTTATCATTGAATAAGAGTCCATAATACAGATGCACAATTGTTTAACCATTTTGCTTATCTCTAATTTTTGGCTATTTCAAATAAAGCTGCTGTATATACCGGTGCAGGTTTTTGTATGGACTTATGTTCATTTGTTTGGGATAAATGCCCAGGAGTGTGATTGCTGGGTTGTTTGGTGAGTATACATTGAGTTTTTTTCTTTCTTTTTAAGAGACAAGAGTCTCACTTTGTTGCTCTTGGTAGAATGCTGTGGTGTCACAGCTCACGGCAACCTCCAGCTCTTGGGCTTAGAGGACTCTCTTGCCTCAGCCTCCTGAGTAGCTGGGACTACAGGCGCCTGCCACAATGCCTATTTTTTGGTTGCAGTTTGGCTGGGGCCAGGTTCGAACCCACCACCCTTGGTATATGGGGCTGGCGCCTTATTCACTGAGCCACAGGTGCTGCCCTGTACCTTGAGTTTTGAAACTAAGCTGCCAAAATGTTCTTCAGAATGGCTATGCTATTTTACACACCTGCCAGCAATGTACGAGAGATCTAGTCTCTACACATCTTCACTAGCTTTTCGTTATCACTGTTTTTTACTCTAATAGGTATATTGTGATATCTCATCATGGTCTTAATTTAAATATCTATTATGACTAGCTGAATTTTTTTATTTTTTTGAGACAGCATCTCGCTCTGTCACCCTAGCTAGAGTATAGTGGTGTTATCGTAGCTCACTGCAGCTTCAAACTCCTGGCCTCAAGTGATCCTTTCTCAACCTCTGGAATAGCTGGGATTACAGGCACATGCCACCATGTCTGGCTAATTTTACTGCTTTTGTAGTGACAGGGTCTTGCTCTTGCTCAGGCTGGTCTTGAACTCCTGAGCTCAAGTAATCCTTCTGCCTCAGCCTCCTAAATAGCTAGGACTACAGGCACATGCCATCAAGTCCAGCTAAGTTTTCTACTTTTTATAGAGACAGGGTCTTGCTCTTGCTCAAGCTGGTCTAAAACTCCTGAACTCAAGTGATCCTCTTGCCTCAGCCTTCCAGTGCTAGGACTGTAGCTGGTAGGTCTAACCCAGCTCCCAGAAGTTCATTTGAATCTGTGAGAGTGTATGAAATCTCCTGGCTCAGGAGAGAAAAGGGCCTGGCTGGAGACAGCCAAAGGAAGAAACCAAAAGGAGACTAAGGAGTGGCCAGAATAATAGAAAGGAGGTTGAATGTGATGTCAGAAAAGTTAAGAGAAGGCTGCTTTTTAAGGAGAACAAAGTAGTCAATTTTAAATGTCTTAAAAGAATGACAAAACACATCTATGATCTATATGATTTAGCAACAAGGCCTAAGTTGACCCAGGAAATTTTATTTTGACCCATAAAGTTAAATGACTAATGCCAGTTGAGACTTGTTGCTCTTTTTACCCCTGTAGAGTAAGAATTAAAAATGCTTTGGTAGGGAAGAGAATTATCCAATGCATTTTTTTTTCTTTTTAATTCAGTCATGTTATTGGGTTCATAATACTTGAACATATTTCAGCCACCTATGCTTATCATTTGCATCTATGGCTCTTTTTTTCTATTCTTTGAACAAGTTGCTATTTAAGGAAGTATAACTTTATACACAGTTTCACCATTAGCAGTCCAGTATTCTAAACCAACTGTCAGACAGAACTTACTGTAATGAGGGAAATATTTTATATCTACATTACCCAATATGGTAGCCATGTGGCTATTGAGCACTTACAAATGTGGCTGGTGTGACTGAGTAAATTTTTAATTTTTTAAAATTTTAATTGATTTACGCTTGGCACCTGTAGCACAGTGGTTACGGTGCCAGCCACATACACCAAAGCTGGTGGGATCGAACACAGCCTGGGCCAGCTAAAACAACAACAACTGCAACAAAAAATAGCCGGGCGTTGTGGTGGGCACTTGTAGTCCCAGCTACTTGGGAGGCTGAGGCAAGAGAATTGCTTAAGCCCAAGAGTTTGAGGCACCCTACTGAGGGTGACATAGTGGGACTTTGTCTCAAAAAAAAAAAAAAAAAAAAAAGAAAAGAAAAAAAATTGTTTTTAACTGATTTAAATGGCTATAATGACCTCTGGCAATCAGGTATTTGCATTTGATGTTAAAAACTGTTCACATATGATAATCTTATTGAAAAGGCTTAAAATAACTGCAAAACACTTGGTAAAAAAAAAAAAGGCCAGTGACTACCACTGTTTTTCACACAATTTTGCCTACCTTGCTAAGTTTCAAGCCAAATCCTTGAAAAAAAAAAAGGAAAATTCATACCCCTAATAATTTAGCATGAAATTCTAGAACATATTCTCTTAAGGATCTCTACTGATACACAAGCAAAAATAAAGAGCAGTAGCGGCCATAAGGCAAAAAGCTGACAAACATGAAAGCTTTCATATACCATAGTTTATATGATATTTTATCTGATGCTATTACCACTTTATTGAAAATATTCCTTTCTATTGAAAAGAACAAACAATGCAAACACATAAAAGTATTTGGTAAGAAAACAAAAACACATATTTGCTATCAATGTGAAGTACTAGCTGACAATTATCAACTTCTTAAATAAGAATATAACCTACTTGTGACTGAAGAAATAACTACCTTGCCAGTGGATGACATAAGTAACTTGGCCAGGACAGAACCAATGCATGGAAACCATATATAATTCCAATTTGGCCAGTTAATTTATATAAATGAAACAGTTAATTTTATTTATTAATACACTCACAAACATTATTTTACTTCCAAGATTTTTATAAATTTAATTGTTCAAATAATTCAAGTTTGGTATTTATATATTGTTAATAAAAGGTAAACACCACTTAGACTGTAATAACATACAAAGACAACAACCACATCTTGTGAAAGAGATATTACAGCCAAATATAAAAATAAGAAATGTAGCCTCTTGATATAGCCAAATCATCTATTAGAAACATTTAAATTACAGCTCTGGGGGTTCCTTTAAGTTAAATTAAGTAGATAAATCTGAAAGAATAAAAGCAATTTATGAACCTATGGACATATTACTGCGAAAGAAAAACTATCAGTAAATTCCAACAGTTAAAAGTAATTGGGAAAAAATACCTAACTAGAAAGAAAAAAAAAAAATTCTGGTTTCAATGAAGGGTTTTTTGATCCATTTTATATAAGAGTTTACTTATTCTTTTTCCAAATGAGCATTTGTTACTTTCACAGATACATAAAATGATTCCTATTTTTAAAAACATACTAAAAATAGACATTAACTACAGAAGTACTTACTCTGACTAGAAAGAAAATGAACATGGGTATTTTCAAAATAGCAATAAACACAAGAAGCCAACATATATAAGTCATGACAAGTATACATCTCATTTGACAAAAATAAGTCCCATTTTTACACCAAGGCTTTATTATCAGCTTCTGGATTAAATCCTCTGACCTTATTTACATGTACTATAAAATTTCTACTAGTATGTATAACTTAAAGGCACTCAATTCAGAGGTTATAAAGTCCTGAGCTTAAGTAGGAAACAGAATTCCCAACTAAAATGTGAACATAAATAATTTTAAACATCAGAATATTGCAATGTTTAAAAGTGTAATTCTGGTACATAAATAATTTGTAACCTAACAATAAAAGTGTACAGAATGTCAAAGACCATGTAAGGTAAGAATTATGCTCAGAATCAATTTTTTCCTCATTCAAGTTCATTAGTAGGTCTGAAGCTGATTTTTGTTGTTCAAATTCCCAGAAAATTAAAAGAAAATATGAAAATGCTTAAGTTAAAAAAAAAAATTCCTCAGCTTGGTCTCTGAAACCATAGAAAAAGTATTTAATGATTAAAAACAAGTATGTACTGGAAAGATACTACACTAAAAGGAGGAATCATAATAAGCAGGTGAAAAAATTAAAAGGACAGCTTTAAATGCACCAACTGAAAAAGTAGTTATAATTGGCCAAAGTATTCCTTTAGCATTCTTTTAGCCAAATAAAAATAAATTTACTTTGGATAACTAAAGTTCACTAACATAACTAAGGTTCACTAACAAAGTTTCAGTTAAAAATTAAATCTATATTTTGTTGCAGAGGCATATGAAATTTACCTATAGCAATTTTCTACTGATGCTAAATTAATAAAGCATGAATTGACATCTTTATTATAACAAATGGTTTGACCGATATTTTCTTGGCTTTAAAATGTTTTTCATAGATGCATAGAAATGTAATGAGGCTAAGAATAATCTTCTGTATTGTCTGTACAGTTCATAAGGCCTCTGTCATTGTTAGTCACCTTAGAAGTGAATATCAGTAGGACCATTAAATTAAAGCTGGCCTAAAAAGTTTTCAAAGTGCTACTGTTTCCAACTGATGAGATCTCAGTTTTCTGGATTTTCTGGATGACGATTACTTTCAGTTCTTTTTTCTGGAGATATATACAAGAAGTTACAGCATATATATAAAGGGAAGATCAGAAGCCTGCTGTCCAAGTTCATCACCACTTGTTCCTATAAGACAGATTCGTAAGTTTAATGACAACCAGAAGGCAGTATTTAAAAAATAAAAATAAAAAACCAAACTGTTGAATTGAGTGAATCAAATGAGATAGTATGGGATTGACAGCTTGAGTCTGAGACCCACAATTCAAATCTTTGAATTGCCACCCACTAGTTACTGCCACTTTCTCATTGTATGAAATGGGGACAATAAGAGGACCCATCTGTGGCCAGTGCAGTGGCTCATGCCTGTATCTTAGCACTCTGAGAAGTGCAGGCGGGTAGATTGCCTGAGCTCATGAGTTCAAGTCTGGCCTCAGCAAGAGCCCTGTCTCTACTAAAAATAGAAAAATTAGCTGGGCATTGTGGCAGGGGCCTATAGTCCCAGTTACTCTCCTAGCTACTTAGGGGGCTGAGACAAGGAGAAGCTCGAGCCCAAGAGTTTGAAGTTGCTGTGAGCTATGATGATGTCACGGCACCCTACCCAGGGGTGACAGACAGAGTGAAAAAAAAAAAAAAAAGAAAGAAAAGAAAAGAAAAGGAAAAATAAAAAGAGTACCCATCTCACAGAATTATACTGAGATGAAATGAGATAATACATAGAGGGTTTAGCAAATCCAGCTATATATTAAGTACTTAGTGGGAGGTATTTTCAGTATTACAAAAATTTCTATTAAGTACCTGCATATTTTATGAATAGATACAGTGTTCAGAAATCTATAAACTTCTCACTTGGCTTCAATTTCTTCTTTAAATTTTATTAATTACAATTTTTTTTTAAAGAGACAGGGTCTCACTATGTTACCCAAGTTGGCCTTGAACTACTGGGACCAAGGGATCCTTCCACCTTAACCTCCTGAGTGGCTGTCCTCCTGTGGACATAAGCACATACCAATTTGCCCTCCTGCTTGGCTTTAATGTCCAATGGCATAGCAATCATTGGGATGAAGGTGGAGAGCCATTATTACCACCATTCCTACTCCTAAGATTCTCCACTGTCCTTATGACAAACATGTTATCTGTCTCTTGAAACATAAAATACGTTATCATGTACAAGCAATGTCAGGTTCAGTTACATACATTAAGAATGTACCAAACTCTCGGGGAGACAGGAGTTGATACTACACCTGAGAACCACAAATACAACATCATTGATGCTACAGATGTCTGTCTGAAACCTCATCTATCCTTTACCAGCACTATTGGTGAACAGAATAAATTCTCAGAGTGAAAGAAGCAATGCTGAAATTAGAATTCCTATTTTTTTAATACTTGCAATACATTCTCTGCAATACTGTATATTAGTTTCACTTTATTTTATTTACATTGGAGACTACACTATTAAACATTGTTTAAACAACGAGAGTTTTAATTTTTTTTCATGAAGTCTCATTTGTTCACTCTGGGTGTAGTGCTCTGGTGTCAGCCTCCCAAGTAGCTAGGAGTAAAGGGGCCCACCACAATGCCTAGCTAGGTTTTCTACTTTTAGTAGAGATGAGGTCTTGCTCTTGTTCAGGCTTGTCTTCAACTCCTGAGCTCAAGCAATCCACCTGCCTCATTCTCCCAGAGTGCTAGGATAACAGGCATGAACCACTGTACTCCAACTAGAGTTTTTTCCCTTTATATACTCAAGTAATACATGTCTATCACAGAAAATTTTAAAAAGATAGTTACCCCAACTAGAGTTTTAAATTTTTACTGAGATATATTTCTGCAATGAAGGACTAAAACTAGCATATTTGAATGACTGAAGTAGGCTCAACTGGCCATAGCTTCTGTGTTGAGGGAGTAGCAAGATAAAGGCAGCACACACACACACACACACACACACATAAAATTTCTCTATATATACAGGCGGTCCCTGAGTTACAAACATCCAACTTGTATATGACTCATACTCACGAAAGGAGCCTATTACAGGTAATAGGGTAAATGTGCCTATTCCAACTTATACACAAATTCAACTTAAGAATAAATCTTATACACACACACACACACAAAAGAATAAATCTACAAAGCCTATCTTGTTCGTAACCCAGGGACTGCCTATACCCCCAAAGAGGCAAAGTAGTATTTGTTAAAAAGACAACAGTGAACAAAATCAGGCAAGGCCATAGCGTAGGCTAATGGTGCTGAAGTGTCACCAGAAAGGAATAATGTCAAAGCATAGTTGGTTTTCAGATACTTGCATCCTGACCTAGTCAAAATTTGTTATCAATAATAAAATCTGGAAAAGAAGTGCGGGGGGAGGGTGGGCGAATAATCTGATCTGGGTGAAGGCACATTTACTAAATTTGTTAAGAACATATATATAGGGCGGCGCCTGTGGCTCAGTGAGTAGGGCACTGGCCCCAGATGCCGAGGGTGGCGGGTTCAAACCCAGCCCCGGCCAAACTGCAACAAAAAAATAGCCGGGCGTTGTGGCGGGCGCCTGTAGTCCCAGCTGCTCGGGAGGCTGAGGCAAGAGAATCGCGTAAGCCCAAGAGTTAGAGGTTGCTGTGAGCCGTGTGACACCACGGCACTCTACCCGAGGGTGGTACAGTGACACTCTGTCTCTACAAAAAAAAAATATATATATATTTTAAATCATAACTGTGTACATTAATGCAATCATGGGGTACAATGTGCTGGTTTTTTTATTTTTTTGCAGTTTTTGGCTGGGGCCCAGTTTGAACCCTCCACCTCTGGCATATGGGGCCAGCGCCCTACTCCTTTGAGCCACAGGCGCCACCCGAATATGCTGGTTTTATATATAATCTAAAATATTTTCATCAAACTGGTTAACATAGCCTTCACAGCACTCTCTTAGTTATTGTGTTAAGACATTTATAATCTACATTTAGTAAATTTCATATGTACCCTTGTAAGATGCACCATAGCTGTGGTCCCACCAATTACCCTCCCTGCACCCAAGGACAAATATTTTGATGATAGGCTGGGTGTGGTGGCTCACCCCTGTAATCCTACACTCTGGGAGGCCAAAGCAGGTAGACTGCTGGAGCTCAGGAGTTTAAGACCAACCTGAGCAAGAACAAGACCCTGTCTCTTTCTAAAAACAGAAAATAGTAGCTGGGTGTTGTAGTAGGTACCTGTAGTCTCAGCTACTCAGGAGGGTTGCTTGAGCCCAAGTTGAGGTTGCTATGAGCTACGATTGCCACAGCATTCTACCCAGGGCAACACAGAAAGACTCTGTCTTGAAAAAAAAAAAAAAAAAAAGTTTGATGATAGGTTTACCTGATTTTTGATAAAAATCAAAATTCTTTATCATGACAAAAGCTCCAAGGAGGAACTGGTATTTGCGTATAGGTAAGGTTGGGATGGAGGGTAGGTTAAAAGGGCCAACTCTGGGACAAGAAGGAAGCCATGGGGCTGTCACTTATGGGCTGAATGGATGCACCAATTTCTGCAAAGACCCATCTCTACTAAAAATAGAAAAACTAGCCGGATGTTGTGGTAGCACATGCCTATAGTCCTAGCTACTTAGGAAGCTGAGGCAAGAGGATCACTTGAGCCCAAGAGTCTGAGATTGCTGTGAGCTATAACGCCACAGCAACAAAGTGAGACTTTATCTCAAAAACAAAAACTATTAGGAAAAATTCATTTCACTAGCAGTTGAAATATCACTTAGCATTCTATTTCCAATATGGGAAAAACTATAAATTTTAGAGAGAAGAATAAGAGAAAACCTAAATCAATGTAGAGAATACCATATTCCAAAAGGGGAAGATACTGATTTCCTACATGTTACTCTATACATTTAATAATATGAATCAAAATCCCCATAGGAAACTTGACAAAATGATTCTACACCATTTTATAGAGATGGGGAGAGGGTATTTTCACCCCTATGTTGGTTAGACCTGTCTTGAACTCCTGACCTCAATGGTCCTCCTGCTTTAGTCTCCCAAAGTACTGAGATTATAGGTGTGAGCTACTTTGCCTGAACAAATCAAAGGATTTTTGAAAAAAGAATGAAAGTGGTTTTGCATTACTAAGTATTAAAATGCATTTTAAAGTTAACTTAATTAAAACAATGCCTTCTTGGGCGGCGCCTGTGGCTCAGTCGGTAAGGCGCCGGCCCCATATACCGAGGGTGGCGGGTTCAAACCCGGCCCCGGCCAAAACTGCAACCAAAAAAAAAAATAGCCGGGCGTTGTGGCGGGTACCTGTAGTCCCAGCTACTCGGGAGGCTGAGGCAAGAGAATCGCTTAAGCCCAAGAGTTGGAGGTTGCTGTGAGCTATGTGAGGCCACGGCACTCTACCGAGGGCCATAAAGTGAGACTCTGTCTCTACCAAAAAAAAAAACAAAAAAAAAACAAAAAAAAACAATGCCTTCTTGTCTCAATAACAAAGGAATCAATAAAACAGAAAGTTCAGAAAGGAAACAAAGTTTATAAGGATTTAGTGTAAGGTATTTTAAATACATTTGAAATACTCCAATGTAAAACATTAAACCTTAAAGGAACATAAAAAATACAATGATTATTTTAAAATTTTTTAAGAGATAGTTTTTGCTATGTTGCCCAGAGTGGTCTCAAATTCCTAGCTTTAACAAATCCTCCTAGGTCAGCCTCCTGGGTAGCTGGGATTATAGGCATGAGCCACCATGCCCAGCTCAGATGACCGTATATACAATTCTAGTAAGGATAAGGAGGCGTAAGGATCACACCAAAAGAAGGAATCATTAAAGGAAGAGAGATACTGTTTTAAAGGTTGATAAAACAAATGGCAAAAATAGAAAAACTATTACATATCACAAATTTTATGATTCTTTTTATATAAAAGATGGGCCAGGCACAGTGGGTCACACCTGTGTAATCCCAGCACTTTGGAAGGCTAAGTCAGGAGGATCACTTCAGGCCAGGAGGTTGAGACCAGCCTAGGCAACTAACTTAGTGAGATGCTGTCTCTACAAAAATAAAGAAAATTTGCTGGGTATAGTGGCATTTGACTGTAGTCTCAGCTACTTGGGAGACTGAACATTTTAATAGAAAGTTATGCAAATATTAAATGTCAATTTATATAATAAGCCCAAGATGCATAGAAAAACTCAACCATAACAAAAATGAAAGAAATGAAAATTAAAACAAATTTGTTCCACTTATTACCTTGCGGGAAAGGCTAAAAAGAAGGTTAAGATACTACAGTAGGTATATTCTCTATACTCTTGGAGGGAGTGTAAACTGGACAGTACTTGTAAAAGGTAATTTGGCCATTAGAAAATGTATACCCACCCTATTTGACAAGAATGCTATTTCTTAGAATTTGTCTTAAAAAAAAACCTCAGAAAAGTGGATAAAGATAATATATAATACTTGGAAAAACCCCAAGAATTTTTATCTGGTAAAAGGGATTTATGTAAATTATAGTAGTCTAGGTACAGTGGCTCACGGCTGTAATCCTAGCACTCTGGGAGACCCAGGGGGGATCTATTGAGCTCAGGAGTTCAAAATCAGACTGAGCAAGAGCAAGACCCTGTCTCTATGAGAAAAAGAAAAAAAAAAATTAACATGTGTAGTTCCAGCTACTAGGGAGGCCTCCCTAGTCTCAAAAAAAAAAAAAAAAGACAAGAAAAACTGAAGTTGTGGATATATATTTATTGACAAGAAAAAGGAAAAAAAAAAAATAACACGTGTAGTTCCAGCTACTAGGGAGGCTGAGACAGGCCTCCCCAGTCTCAAAAAAAAAAAAAAAAAAAAGACAAGAAAAAATGATGTTGTGGATATATATTTATTGACAAGAAAAACTACATACAACGAAGTAGGGGAATAAAGCAGGTTACAATTGGTGTGTCACTGTCTGACGCACCTAGGCTTTCCTAGCCTTGTTCTCCTAAAAAGGGGCCAGACCACTTTGCCTCTCCCCTAAGCTTGACTGCTATGCCACTATAGTTCTCTCTAGCCACTGAGTCAACCATGAAGATAGAAGACAACACACTTGTAGTCAATTGTGGATCTTAAGGCCAACAAGCACCTTCTTCAATAGGTTGTGAGGAAGTTCTATGACAACCACCCTGACTAGGCCTGATGGAGGGAAGAAGGCATATTTTGGCTTAGCTCCTGACTATGCTGCTTTAGATGTTGCCAACAAAACTGAGATCATGTAAATTGAATCCAACTGGCTAATTTTATTTATTTATTTATTTATTTATTTAGGGACAGAGTCTCACTTTGTTGCCTTCAGCAGAGTGCCGTGCCATCATAGCTCACAGCAACCTCAAACTCTTGGGCTCAGAGCGATTCTCTTGCCTCAGTCTCCCAAGTACCCAGGACTACAGGCACCAGCCACAATGCGCAGCTATTTTTTTGTTGCAATTGTTTATGTTGTTTAGCAGGCCCAGCCTGGGTTCAAACCCACCAGCCCCGGTGTATGTGGCCAGCACCCTACTGACTGAGCTATGGGCATGGAGCCCCAACTGGCTAATTTTAAATACACATTTTTTTCACCATGAAAAAAGGTTATAAAATAGGCTCAGCGCCCATAGCTCAGTGGTTAGGGTGCCAGCCACATGCACCAGGGCTGGCGAGTTTGAACCCAACCCAGACCTACCAAACAATAATGACAACTACAACAACAACAAAAGTAGCTGGGCGTTGTGGCCAGTGCCTGTAGTCCCAGCCACTTGGGAGGCTGAGGCAAGAGAATCGCTTAAGCCCAAGACTTTGAGGTTGCTGTGAGCTGCGACGCCATAGTATTCTACCGAGGGTGACCTAGTGAGACTCTGACTCAAAAAAAAAAAAAAAGTTATAAAATAGCAGTAAGATCCATTTTTGGAAAAAAGATACAAGTGAAGAAAAAATGTCAGCAGTGTTTCTGAGTGGCATATGTCTGATTTTGGGTTGTTGTTTTTTTTTTTGAGACAGAGTTTTACTTTGTTGCCTTGAGTAAAAAAGCTCACAGCAACCTCAAACTCTTGCCTCAGCCTCTCAAATATCTGGGACTGAAAGTGCCTGTCACAACGCCTGGCTATTTTTTATTTTTTTAAAGATAGTATTTTTATTTTTTTGCAGTTTTTTGGCCAGGACTGGGTTTGAACCCACCACCTCCGGCATATGGGGCTGGCGCCCTACTCCTTTTAGCCACAGGTGCTGCCCACGCCTGGCTATTTTTAAAGACGGGGGTCTCACTCTTGCTCAGGCTGGCTCTCCTGAGTTCAGGCAATCCACCCACCTCAGCCTCCCAAGCATGCTAGATCACAGACAAGAACCACCTAGACTGGCCCTCTATTCACTTTCAACTTTTCTAGGACAGGGGGTTTCCCCTAGGCTGTCTCCCCCACCCCCAATGACCACACCCACTCTCAACTGCACATTATAGGTTAGAGACTTTTCACTCAATGTTGCACATCACTGTGAGTTTATTCTATCATGCTGCTTATGCTAGGCTGCATTAACACGAGCCCAGCTTTATTTCCTCCACTCCTAGCATAGAACCTAGCATGCAGTAAGGAGACTTTAGTGTTTGCTGAAGGAACATCTGGAATACAAGTATTATCTTGGCTTGGTGCTTTTGAAGTCTTTGGATGCTTTGAACTGTGACTATTTTTTTTTTTAATGAAATTCTAGGTAAGAGTTCAGGATAATCATTGTCAATTCAGCTCCAGAGAGCATAAAAGGACAGAGAATTCCAATGGAGGCAGAATTAAACCTTTTCTTTTTTTCTTTTTTTTTTGTAGAGATAGAGTCTCACTGTACCGCCCTCGGGTAGAGTGCCGTGGCGTCACACGGCTCACAACAATCTCTAACTCTTGGGCTTACGCGATTCTGTTGCCTCAGCCTCCCGAGCAGCTGGGACTACAGGCGCCCGCCACAACGCCCGGCTGAATTAAACCTTTTCATTATGTATTTGCCTTGAAATGGACATTCCTATTCCTACATACTACCCACTACTAAAGATGGTCAGCTCTTTTGTTGCTAGAGTTCCAACAATGTCTAGAGAATGCTGTAAAAGGAGTTCTCATACAAGTCATGTGAGGGTACAACAATCAGTCTGAGGGAATTGCTTATGTCTCAAAATTTACGTGAAGTATAATAGGGCCCAAAACCTTTATTAAAATATTATGCCCTTTAGGGCGGTGCCTGTGGCTCAAGGAGTAGGGTGCCGGTCCCATATGCCGGAGGTGGCAGGTTCAAACCTAGCCCCGGCCAAAAACCAAAAAAAAAAAAAATATTATGCCCTTTGGAATGGGGGTTTTAGTGAACATGTTAAATATTTTAACAGCTCTCATTTATTTTCACGGCATTTTGAAACTTCTACATTCATGTGATGTATGAACAAATGAGTTTAGCAATAATGTAGGGTATGTTACAGATGTTTATCATTTTACAAACCTAATATGCTAGAGAATAATGTTCTTGCAATATTTAGGAGCTACAGAAACATACTGGATTATCTTCAAGATGTCTGCTATTAATGTATAAATAAATGCACTTATGTGGATTTATTTATATGTATAAAGCACTTAAGATTCATAACTAAAGATGAAATTCAGGATAAACAATTATTTCCTTATAAATCAGCTTTTCTCTGTCCCTGAAATCATGTTTTCTTTTTTGTCCTGGTTATGCTTCTAGTGGGATGGAGTAAGTTATGTAGAAATCAAGTTGAAGTTTTTAACCTTCAAAAAACTTTCAAACCAGTCTTTAAATAAGAATATTATAACGTTAATTCTACTTAAGAATTTTCAAAAGGAGATTCAAAAGACTAATGTAATGACATTACAGAAAAATAATCAAACATACCTGATCCTTTTCAAGTGTAAGTATTTGATAGCCAGTTGTCCTACTACATATTAGTTTTCCACTACTATCAAAAGAAGCCAAACGTAATCTAGGATTAAAAAAAAACAAATTTAAAGAACAAGATTTTTTTAAGTCACAGATTAAACAAAACCTCCCTCACTTTAATATTTTTCCTCTGCCATATTTTCTGTAGATCTTTTATTTGATACAAGACTTTTAGAAAGTCTTTTCAACCTCTGAGCTGATTCCATTCAGATTTACAAGTCTATGTTATTATTCATATGAGATACAAAAATAATTTATAAATGCTTTGTGGTAAAACATATGTATGTATAACATCAAATATACCATTTAACCATTTTTAAGTATAAAGTTCTGTGGCATTAAATACATTCACATTGTTCTGAATCCATCTCCAGAACATTTTCTTCTTCCCCAAGTGAAACTCTGTACCCATTAATCACTATCTCCTGATTTCCCCTTCTCCCATCCCCTGGCAACCACCAGTGTACTCTCTGTCCCTGTAAATTTACCTACATTAGGTACCTTAGATGAGTGGAATCTTATAATATTTGATCTTTTGTGACTGGGTGTTTCACTTAGCATGTCTTCAAGACTTCTTCATGTTTAGTGTATTTCAGAATATTTTTCTTTTTTTTATGAGACAGAATCTATGTTGCCCTTGGTAGAGTGCCATGGTGTCACAGCTCACAGCAACCTCCAACTCTTGGGCTTTAGTGATTCTCTTCCTTCAGCCTCCCAAGTAGCTGGGACTACAGGCGCCTGCCACAACACCTGGCTATCAGAATTTCTTTTTAAGGCTGAATAAAGTTACATTGTGTGTATATACCACATTTTGTTTATTTATTCATCTGTCAATAAACATGAGGGTTTCTTCTACTTTTTGGCTATCATGAATAATGCTACTATGAATATGAGCATACAAATATCTATTAAGTCTGTATTTTTTCAATTCTTTTGGGTATCTATCCAAAAGAGGAATTGGTGGATCATATGGTAATTCTATGTTTAACTTTTTTTTGAGAAAACACCATACTGTTTTCAGTAGCTGCATACCATGTTTCATCAGCAGTGTACACATCAGCAGTGTACAAAGGCTCCAAATATTCCACATCTTCACCAACACTTGTTATATTAATTTTGAGGTTTTTTCCTGTTCTGTATGTCTTCTTTGGAGAACATTAATGCAAGTCCTTTGTCTGCTTTTGAATCACTTTTTTTTTTTTTTTTTGAGACAAAGTCTCACTTTGTTGCCCCAGGCTAGAGTGCCATGGCTACAGTGTAGCTTACAGCAACCTCAAACTCCTGGGTTCAAGCAATCCTCTTGCCTCAGCCTCCTGAGTAACTGGGACTAAAGGTGCCAACCACAATGGCCAGCTAATTTTTTCTATTTTTAGTAGAGGCCAGTCTCAAACTCTGAGCTCAAGGGATCCTCCCATCTCAGCCTCCCAGAATGACTGGATTATAGGCAAGAGCCACTGTGTCTGGCCAAGTTTATTTTTTTAATTGCAGAGTTTTCCATATATTCTAAACACGACTTCCTTATTGAATACAGCGTTTGTAAATATTTTCTACCATACATGGGGTGCCTTTCACTCTGTTGATAATGTCCTTTGATGCAAAAAATTTTTTAATTTTGATGAAGTCCAATTTATCTATTCTTTGGTTGCTGGTGCTTTTGGTGTAATATGGAAGAAATTACTACCAAATCAAATGTTATAAAGCTTTTCCCCTATGTTTTCTCCCAAGAGTTTTTCTTTCCAATAGTATTAGCTCCTATGTTTAGATCTTTGATCCTTTTTAGGTTTTTGTATTTGGTATAAAGCATAAATGTATGACTTCTAAACAATCTGTTCATTAAAGTTGCATACCAGCACCATTTTGAGATAGGGCAACTCTTTGCTGTCAATAAGTTCCAACAACTGCTGATCAAAGAGTGCAGATATGCAAAAGTGGGTAAGGTTCTAATAACAAAAGTCCTAAATGATGAAACCCTAACTCCCCACATAAACAAACATGCAATAACAAAACAGTGGGGTCAGTCCCTGACCCCCTCCCCATTGGTATGCAACTGTTTTAAGCTATTATCCAACCTGTCAGCCTGTAGCACCCTCTCTAGAAAAAGACTGCTGGCTTAACTATCAAGCAGAGTTAGATATATCAAAAATACTAGACATGTTTTCCCGGAAAAATACTGTATGATATTTTCAGTTTGAATCTTTTATTTGTTAAGAATCAGCTTCAAGCCTAGTATCAATCAGGACTGATATTCCATATTCAGTATATATTACAGCATATTTGTTCTCCCTGATATACTAGATCTTACGATTTTGATTAATAATAATACATTTCATAGGAATGAAGCCTGACCATTTCCTACTACTTTCCCTATACTGTATCTTATCAAAGTTCTAAAGTTGTTGGTGTAAATCATCAAAGTTTTATTTCTTTTACTTCTTATATTTTCCCTGGAGTGAGGAAGAGAAAGCTTATTCTACCTAAATGCTATGCTCCTTCGAGGCTGTAAACTGACAGATCCACTACATGGCTGATTCAGTGTATTGCGTTTGAAAATGATGTATCGATTAGTATAAGTTACTAGTAGATCAAAGCCGAAGTTAAAACCTGTCCATCGCCAGCAGTACTAAAAAATACAAAAGAGAGACTTATTTCAGCAATTTATTATATTAGCAAGTCAAAATTAAAAAGTTCAAAATGTTTTTTTCCCCCTAGGTTCCCTACTTTTTGTGTCTTTCCTTTCTCATCACACAGAACTATAGTACATCTAACCCAGAAAAGCAGACTTTATGACTGTAACTCTTTAAGCTACTTTCCTGATACTGCCTCTTCATGATCTATTTCATTTCACTCTCCACACTGCAATTCTATCAAAAGTAATAACACTTTCCATTGCAACTCTAAGTAGGCATAGTTTAGGGCACTAGGAATCCAGATGGGATAATATGGACCTATTAAAATCTACCTTGTTTTTAAAATAATATAAAATACCTTAAGTGATTAACCAACAGACGAAAACAGGTTATTTTAAATATAATCATGAGATTCAAAAGTTTGTTAATTCTATCAGTTAATAGTTAATGAGAATCAGGCAAAGTAGTCTGGTATAGGGAAATAAAGTTAGGGCTTCCAGTATTTTGTTGATACCCTGAATTATAATATTAATTCAGTATTTAATAGACATTTACTGAGCATGCATTACCCTGTTTCCCCGAAAATAAGACATCCTCCGAAAATAAGACCTACTTACAGGAAAGATAAGGCGTCCCCTGAAAATAAGACCTAGCGCATCTTTGGGAGCACACCTTAAAATAAGACACAGTCTTATTTTCGGGGAAACAGGGTATATACAAGCAATGCTCTAGGCAGAGGAGACACAGCAGTAAATCTGTTTTTGCCCTAGTAGAATTTATATTCTACAATGTGTACATGTTTGTGAGGTAGGAGAGGAGACACAAATACAAATGGGATGGAAAAGAAGAGCATAGGTTGTCAGGAGGGAGTGACAGAGTAGAGAGAGGGAGTTTGCACTTGGAGATCCTGCTGGTTTAGACAGGTGATGAGAGAATATCTCTCTGAAGAGATGGGAAGTGAGTAATGAATTGAGTCAACTGAAGGAGTAGATCACATAGCCTGGGAAAAGATTATCTTACACAGAGATAATAGCAAGCACAAAGCTCCAAATGTAAAAGCATGCTTAGCACATCTGAGGAACATCAAGAAGGGCTATGTGGCTGGGGCAGTGACCAACAGGGAGAGAAGCTGGAGATGAGTTCATAGAGGCAGTTAGGGGTCTGTAGGGTCTAGCAGTCCATAGTTAAGGAAGAGTCTGTATTTCTTCTAAGTATGGTTGGGAGGCTACTGAAGATTTTAGGGAAGGATGACATGATCTAACTTGCATTTTAAAATGAATACTTTAAAAAAATAAAATAAAGCATAACGAATACTTTAGCTGTTGTGTGGAAAATAGCATGCAAAGGAGTGAGAGTTAAATAGAGAGAGCAGTTATGTAGTATAAGGCTACTACAGTAGCCTGGGCAAAGAGAACAGAGGCCTACACTTAGGTGTTAATGGCAGACACAATAAGAGTGTATTTTGGGGGTAGACCCTTGAGGAACTTCTTATAGACACCAATAATAAGGTAAAGGAAAGTAGAGTCCAAAATGAACCCAAAGTTTGGAGCCTATACAACAGATGAACAAAGGGGTTTCTCAATGGGTTGGAGAATGCACTTAGGAAGAAAGAGTTTTAGAGAAGAAAATTAAGAGTTCTGCTTTAGGGCTGGTTATAGTGGCTTGCCTGTAATCTAGCACTTTGGGAGGATCACTTGAGGCTAGGAGTTCAAGATTAGCCTGGGCAACATAACCTAGCCAGGGTGACAGAGCAAGACCCTGTCTCGAAAAAAAAAAAAAAAGGATAAATGAGATGAAAGCTATGCTGATTAGTATGATGTAAGCACTCCAATTTGTACTAATAATCAACACACTGAAATGGGCATAAATGTATTTATGATCTATGTACAAAAGACTTAATAAAAAAATTTAAAAAAAGAGTTCTGTTTGGGACTGTCATATTTGAGATACTATTAGGTATCCACAAAAGATACCCAATGAGGAGATACATGAAATTGACGTTAGGATTCATTAGTGTGTGAATGGGCTATGAAGTCAGAAGATTAAATGAGATTACTCAGGAGTACACATAGAAGAAGTCTAAAAACTGATCCTGTAATTACACCAAAATTCACTGAGTAACAGAAAAATCTAGCAAAGATGCAAAAGGGGCAGCCAATATAGTAGGAAGAAAACCAGCAGAGTATACTGTCCCAGAAGTTAAGTGGAGAAAATCTTTCAATAAGGAATAAGTGAACAAAACTTAGGTCAAAGTTGTCAAGAGCTTTCAGAAGACTGGAAACTGACAACTTGGTTTGGCAATGTGATGATACTAGCATGGCAGTTTCAGGGGAGCGGTGCCAATAAATTGGGATGATTCCAGAAGGCATTGAAGGAGAGGAAGTACAGACAATAAATACAGGCAACTTTTCAGTGAGATATGCCTAAAAGGGGTACAGAGAAATGGAGTGGTAGCTAGAGGGAGAGTTTAGTTTAAGGTAAGTTAAACATGAGTGATATTGCAGGATGTGATATGCTAAATGATAATGATCTGGTAGAAGAGAAAAATGAATATGCTGGAGAGGAAGGTGGTAACTGTAGGAGCAAAGCCTTTGAAAAGGTCAGCACTATGGGGCCCAGTACAAGGAGAGCAGAAGGAGGACCACAACAGAAACAGATAGTTCATCACTCTAATCAGGGAAAAGCATAGCACACAGCTGTGGATGCAGGTAGACTGGCAACACCATTGGTAAGAGATGGCTCGGTGCTCACAGCTCAGTGAGCAGGGTGCCGCCCACATACACTGAGGCTGGTGGGTTTGAGCCTGGCTCGGGCCTGCTAAACAACAATAACAACTGCAACCAAAAAATAGCCAGGCATTGTGGCTGATGCCTGTAGTCCCAGCTACTCGGTAGGCTGAGGCAATAGAGTCCCTTAAGCCCAAGAGTTTGAGGTTGCTGTGAGCTGTGACACCACTGTACTCTACCAAGGGTGACATAGTGAGACTATCTCAAAAAAAAAAAGAAAGAACTATTGGTAGGAGGATGAACAGGTTCTCTTTCTACTGCAGTGATAAGCAAGGCCATCAGATAAGAATAAGGGCAGTAGCACTGTCCTTTTGAAGAAAGAAGGTCTCAGTCACCTCAGATAGTGAGAGGACAAATTCATTAGGGAAATGTAGGAAAAATCTCAATACAGCACTAAAGAACTCCTTGAATTTTATTGTTACAACATTCAAGTGGGATTTGGTGTTTGTTTTCAGTCACATTTAAGTGTCTGGATGCGGGCAAGGAGAAAGATGGTATTTAATAAGAGCTGGGATTTAGCCAGGTGAATTTAACAGAATCGAAGAGGAAAAAGGGAAATTAAAAGATAAGCAAGAGACCAATTTTAAGATGAAACAAAATATAAGTCAGGTAAAGAAAGAAGTAGGGATATATGAGAAAGGTGATGGAAAAGGTCATAAGCATAGTATGTTGTACATTCCACTGGGGTTAAAAAATTGTTGGGAGTTCAGGTTCTAAAGAGACTGAGCTAGAAAGAGGAAGTGAAATGTGAGAATGGGATGCCTGAAAAGGAGATTTTGAAGGCAGTGCGGTAAGTAGCACCACAGAACTTGAGCATTTCCACATGCTCATGGAAATGGTTGCCTGAGGTAGGAAAGGTCAGGTTACAGAGATATTAAAATCACCAAGACTGATACAGACTAGTGATAAAGCAAGGCAGCGAGCCCAGTGCAGCGAATGATGGCCACAGCATGAGTGGTCGTGGTGTTGCAGGGAACATTTGCCTCTAATGAGTTCTGGTTCAATGAAGAATGAGGAAGGAACAAGACCTTAAAGTAAAAACAAGGAAGGATAAGGAATAAAGAAAACAACTACTTCTCTTTCATCCTCTGAACATTTATTGTAATTATAAACGCAAACATAAAATAACTTTTTTTTTTTGGAGACAGAGTCTCAGGCTGTGCCATGGCGTCACAGCTCACAGCAACCTCCAACTCTTGGGTTTAAGCAATTCTCTTGCCTCTGCCTCCCAAGTAGCTGAGACTACAGGCGCCCACCACAACATCCAGCTATTTTTTGTTGCAGTTTGGCCGGGGCTGGGTTTGAACGCACCACCCTTGGTATATGGGGCCAGCGCCCTACTCACTGAGCCACAGGCGTAATATAGGTTGATTTTTTTTTAAGACAAAAATTACAATTAGGGTAAAATATTTAAAAACTATAGTTTATGTCCCATTAGTGGATTATAACATCAATTTAATGGGATATAATCAGCTGTTTTAAAAAATTAAATAGAAAATAGGATCTCTGGATGCAGCAGGGGAGAGTATCTTAATTTCTGTATTGTTAAGATCAGATTCTCTTCTCGTATGTTTTATCTGGATTCTTCAAGATCTACAAGTTCAACAGTTTCATGCAAGGCTGAGATATCAATCATTACTGAGTACGGGGGCTTTAGCTCCTTGCCCAGAAGTTCATGCTACACAAATTATATCAAATAATTTCTTCTGAGGTATGACAGGTATCACTGTTACCTAACGTGCATCATGTGCTGATAACACAACAATCTGTATGAGAATATTAAGAGTCATAACCATACTTACTTCACCATCTTTGGCAAGCTTTCTACCACACCTCATGCTATTTCCCTCTAGTTCTTCTTTATTGATTTCTTGAGGCCTAAAAATATATATGAGACATGAACCCTCACAGAAAATAGGTAACTAGTAATTAAAAAATAACTGTGGAGTTAAAAAGAACAGAAAATCTCACTACTATATTTAAAAATAAAATTTTATGGCATAAAATAAGAATGGATTAATTCTAGTTCATTGGCTTTGCTAAATAAAAGATTTTATGTCTTCTATATTTCAGTTATTTCCCTTACTTCTAGATTATTTTTATTAGAGCGTAGCCAAACCAAAGAGGAAAAAAACCTATGAGAAATTCTGCTCACAAAAAGAAAATACTTAAAAGTCTAACTACTAAGTAAAAGAAATTAAAATCTATTATTTCTATAAGATGTGGTTTGATACCACCTACAACTTAATATTACTTGTTTCACATGCAAATCATTTTTCATATAGCATAACTATACAAAATCAGTATTTAACAGAAAATAGCTATAGAATTTTATCAGTTTGTCTTGTCTTAGTTACTTAATATAAAATCTTTAACCAACTAAAAAGAATACTATTATGTCAAACTATAATAATAAATCACATTAGCTTGGTAATTCTAAACAACAAAAGTGATACATTCCTTCATATATTCATTCATTTACAATATGAAGTGCCTACAAGTTAGGGACTTAATATATAATAATACATAATAAAAAATGAAACAAACACAATAAATAAAAAATAAGTGTCAATGTAAATAAAACTAGTAAAATATGTCCTTGACATCCAAGACCTCACTCTGAGAACTAGACATGAATAATAATTATAATGTGGTTAATATTTTTTATTTATTTTTTCTTTTGAGACTGAGTCACAAGCTGTTGCCCTGCATAGAGGGCCATGGTATCATAGCTCACAGCAACCTCCAACTCTTGGGCTCAAGCCATCCTCTTGCCTCAGTTTTTCTATTTTAGCATAGACAGGGTCTATGGTCTATGGTCTATGGTCTCAAACTCCTGAGCTAAAGCAATCCACCTGTCTCGGCCTCTCAAGAGGGTTAGGATTACATGCGTGAGCCACTGCTGGCATAATATGGTTAATTATTATAATAATAATGTGTGGTTTGTGATGTGAAGAGCATGAAGAAGGCATACATTTATTGCTTGATGTCAGGGGGACATCATTACAGAGTAAATATTATTTGCACCTGCATGGCAATTTGTTGGGGTGGAGATGGAAGATGAATTCAGTGCAGGGCAAAAGGTATTCTAGGCAGAAGGAATAGTATATCAAAAGGGACTGGAGCATAACAGAGCCAAATGTACAAGGTATTCTGTGTAGCTGGAGCACACGAACATTGAGAGTTTAGTGCATATTTAGTACAAATAAACAAGAGGAGATGAAACTGAAGGTATCTGAGATAAAAAGACGATCCCCACAGGCCATGCTAATAAGTTACAAGTGTTCTTTCTTTCTTTTTTTTTTTTTTTTGAGACAGAGTCTCACTATGTCGCCCTGGATAGAGTGCTGTGGCATCACAGCTCACAGCAATGTCAAACTCTTGGGCTTAAGCGATTCTCTTGCCTCAGCCTCCCAAGTAGCTGGGACTACACGCACCTGCCACAACGCCCTGCTATTTTTTTTTTTTTGTTGTTGTTGCAGTTGTCGCTGTTTAGCAGGCCCGGGACGTGTTTAAACCTGCCAGCCTCGGTGTATGTGGCCAATGCCCTAACCACTGAGCTACAGGAGCCGAGCCAGTTACAATTGTTCTTAAAGGATAATAGAGAGTTCCCAGATATTTATTCTTTAACTTTTAAACCTTCTATTATGAAAAGCTGTAAACATATCAAAGTAAAGAAAATAGTACAATGAGCCAAATTTTCTCACCCTCTAGCTTTAGTAATCTTGAATAGCAATACTAACATCAAATGTCCCTGGGCATACTTAAAAGCAAGAAAGTGACACAATTGTATTTGTTTCATAAAGATAACCCTCTTGGCAATGTGGAAGAGAGTTTAGACAAGAAGAACCTGAAGGGAGACTTCATAAGTATAAATATAAGTATAACCTAGTATCCAGGGAATATACTATCTTCTTCACTGTAGTAGCTCCATGGCAGTGAGCAAATGCTCAGTGCCAGTGGGAGAGAGCATTTTATCAGAACCAATATAATAAACACAGCTGACAATGGAACATGGGTTTAAACTGTGTGGGCCCAGATTTTTTCAACCAACCTGGGTCAAAATACATTATTTGTGGGATGAGAAAACCAATACATGGAGGCCTGACTTCTGTACATGTGAGTATGTGGATTTTGTTATGTGTAGCAGTCTTGCAGTAATATCCCCTCACCCCACCACAAAATACCAAGAGACGACTGTACTTCTCAGGATAAGAATACATATTCTAGCTTAGTATAATAGATGAGATTCTACACTAACCTCAGTAAGGATAAAGGTGAGAAAAATCTTGAAAAATAAAGAACATCCAAAGTGTAAAGACTGAATATACAAAGGAAGTAGGATTATTTGTAAACAAACATTACAAAATGTTTTGAAATCTCAATTCCATTATATTAACTCTCATTTTTTAGTTTTCAATCAATTTATTATTTCTATTTCAACATCTTACTGCATTTCTGCTATATAATTATGCTGTGAATGAATCTTAAAAAGGATGGATTACAAATAAAATAGAAACTAAGAACCCTGGATAATAATAATTTTATAGAAGTTATGAATTTATACAATGTTCTCATATACTTACTATTTGGATACAAATTTATAACTAGGCCATTATTATAGAAAATTCCTTGGTGTATAAAAATGGTTTAAAAGAAATCGGGGTAAAAAATTAAACTTAAGGCCTTTTTTGTATACTAACAGATTGTTTCTTCACACTACCTATTCCAAGGAGCTAGCATCAGATAAAATCATAAATGTGAAAATACTTCTGTGAACTACAAAGCAATAAACACTGAAGGAATAGATAATTTTCTTTCCCTTATGATAAAAAAAGTGTATATTTTATAGGGGTTTACATGCTTTTGAAGAAATTTGTAACTAGTTTTAATTCATTTTAGATGCAAAGTTCTTCAAAACCTATTAATCAGAATTTGAAAATACTACCACAAATAAGAAAATTAGTTTTATCTATACATAAATAAGAAAAGCATTCTTTCAAGTAATATTTCAATATGTTGAAAGAAAATCATATAATAAGGGCGGCGCCTGTGGCTCAGTGGGCGGCGCCTGTGGCTCAGTGAGTAGGGCGCCAGCCACATATGCTGAGGGTGGCGGGTTCAAACCCGGCCCCGGCCAAACTGCAACCAAAAAATAGCCGGGCGTTGTGGTGGGCGCCTGTAGTCCCAGCTGCTCGGGAGGCTGAGGCAAGAGAATCACGTAAGCCCAAGAGTTAAGAGGTTGCTGTGAGCCGTGTGATGCCACGGCACTCTACCTGAGGGCGGTACAGTGAGACTCTGTCTCTACAAAAAAAAAAAAAAAAGAAAATCATATAATAATAGGTGAAACAAGGTATACAGATTATGTATTTAATTTTCCTAATATAGCAAATGATACCTCAAACATTCCAATATATTATCTAGTAGACCAGAAGGATATTTATAAGATTCATAATTTTATAAAAAATGTGAGTTGACTATATAATGTTCTCTACTTCAACAGCTTGAGTTTTTAAAATATAATCAATGTGCTTAAAATTTAAAAAAAAAAAATTTTTTTTTTTTTTTTTTTTTGAGAAAAAGTCTCACTCTGTTGCCCTAGGTAGAATGTCATGGTGTCATAGCTCACAGCAACCTCAAAATCCTTAGCTCAAGCAATCCTTGCCTCAGCCTCCAGAGTAGCTTGGAACTACAGGTACCCGCCCAGCTACTGTTTTCTATTTTTAGTAGAGACTGGGTCTTGTTCTTGCTCAGGCTGGGCTCAAACACCTGAGTTTAAGCAATCCATTTGCCTTGGCCTTCCAGAGTGCTAGAATTATAGGAAGGCGTGACCCACCATGCCCACCCACTAAAGTTGTTCTTAATGATGTTACAATTCAATATACTTACCCCATCTCACTGTCTTGTTCTGCACGGAGCATAGCAAGCCACTGCTGTTTATACACAGAAGACAGCCAATCTAAAATGTAAAAATAATAACAATTAACAATTTTAAAGATGACAGAACATAAGAATTTAAATATTCTAAGTAGCTAATATTGTTACCATTTCTATTAGCAGTGAAAAAAATTTTTAAAAATTGTTAATCATTTCTACATATTCAAGTTTAAACTAGCAATTAAAGCAGGTAGCTTATATTTTACAAATACGCTATACAGTATGTCTTAATATCTTTAAAGTACGAAAAGTTGGCTTGGCAACCATAGCACAGTGGTTAGGGTGCCGGCCACATGCACTGAGACTGGCGAATTTGAACCAGGCCTAGGCCTGCCAAACAGCGACAACCGCAACAAAAAAATAGCCAGGCACTGTGGTAAGCGCCTGTAGTCCTAGCTACTTGGGAGGCTGAGGCAGGAGAATCACGTAAGGCCAGGAGTTGGAGGTTGCTGTGAGGCCACAGCACTCTACCGAAGGTGACATAGTGAGACTGTCTCAAAAAAATATATAAATAGAATAAAATAAATAAAGTAGGAAAAATTATCTAGCTTTGTCTCAGACTAAAATATACTTAGTATTCATTTAAATTAGGATATAAATCCTTAAAGGCATAGTCTTGCAATTGTTTCCTTTTCATAGTTCATATTAATTTTTAATTATAAATATCACACCTAAAGCAATACTTTCAATGTTTTACAGAAGTTCTACTAGAAAACTAGACTTCTTTTTTATTAAATTATCTAAAAATAAAAATTTACAATTTGGGAAATAAGCCATCCCTAAGATGAAGCATGCATATTCAAAAAATAATTTGGGGATATTAGATTTAGATAACTATTAATAAAATTTTAATTTAAATTATTTAAAATAGAGTAAGAATTACAATTATAGGTATTATTTCCCCAATAATAAGGATACAATTTTCCCACAAGTCTGTGTAAGCTGAAATCTTAGTTATATTAGATAAAAATAGATTTGTTTACTCATTTATTTTTTTAATTTTTTTTTTTTTTTTTTTTGGTTTTTGGCCGGGGCTGGGTTTGAACCCACCACCTCTGGCATATGGGACCGGCACCCTACTCCTTGAGCCACAGGCGCTGCCCTTACTCATTTATTAATACAGAGTTTCACTCTATTGCCCAGAGTAAAAGTACAGTGACATCATTGTAGCTCAACAACCTCAGACTCCTGGTGTGAGCCACCATGCCCAGCCCCAAACTACAGATTTATTAAAAATAAAAGTAGAGGCTGGGCATGATGATTCATGCCTATATAATCCCAGTACTCTGGGAGACCAAGGCAGGAGTATCACGTTAGCCCAGGAGCTCAAGACCAGCCTGCGTGACACAGAAAGACCCCATCTCGGGCAGTGCCTATGGCTCAAAGGAGTAGGGTGCCGGCCCCATATACCAGAGGTGGTAGGTTCAAACCTGGCCCTGGCCAAAAACAACAACACCCCCCCCCCAAAAAAAAAAAAAAAAACCATCTCTACAAAAAACTTTTAAAAAATTAGTTCGGGTCAGGCATGGTGGTTCACTCCTGTAATCCTAGCACTCTGGGAGGCCGAGGCAGGTAGATTGCTTGAACTCCCAAGTTTGAGACCCCGTCCCTACTAAAAATAGAGAAACTGAGGCAAGAGGATGGCTTAAGCCCAAGAGTTGGAGGTTGCTGTGAACTATGACGCCATGGCATTCTAGACTCTGTCCCAGAAAAAAAAAAAAAAAATTAGTCAGGTTCACTGACATGTGCCTGTAGTCCCAGATACTTGGGAGGCTGGGGCAGGAGCCTCACTTGAGTCCAGAAGTTGGAGGCAGCAGTGAGCTATAATTGGGCCATTGCACTCCAGTCTGTGCAACAGAGAGAGACCTCGTCTCACAAAATATAAAGGCTTGAAAAAAAAAAATATATAAAGGCTTGGCGCCTGTAGCACAGTGGTTATGAAGACAGCCAAATACACTGAGGCTAGCAGTTTCGAAACCTGCCCGGGACAGCTAAACAATGACAACTGCAACAACAACAACAAAAAATAGCCAGGCATTGTGGTGGGCACCTGTAGTCCCAGCTACTTGGGAGGCTGAGGCAAGAAAATCTCTTAAGCCCAGGAGTTGGAAGTTGCTGTGAGCTGTGACACTACAGCACTCTACCAAGGGCAACAAAGTGAGACTCTGTCTCTAAAAAATAAAATAAAACAAAAAATAAATAAATAAACAAAAGGAATGGCTTAGTGCCATATTTATCTTTCTGCTCGTTTATTCCCAACCGGAAGGAATAAACAAGTGGCTTGCTATGCTCTGGGCAGAACAAGACAGTGAAGTAGGATAAGTAGTTTTTCGCCAATCTCTAAATAAAGGAAAGGGAAAAACACTAGTGTAATTAAAATTTGGATTTTTCACTTAAGTCTCTACTTAATAAAGGTGTGCAGATGACTTCAGTGATTTACTGGTGTCTATCCTTAAAACACCTTATATGGTGGCACCTGTGGCTCAAAGGAGTAGGGCGCCGGCCCCATATGCTGGAGGTGGTGGGTTCAGACCCAGCCCCGGCCAAAAACCGCAAAAAAAAAAAAAAAACACCTTATAAATACACTTTATATTGAGTTTGAGTCCCTTGGAATAAATTCTTGCTATTACAAGGAGTAAATGATGAATGTCTAGGCCAAAGATCTGCATAGGTAAATACCAGTAGTGAATTTATATGACTCAGTACAAATATATACACATACATATATGTATCTTACTTGCAATGCCTTTGAATTTTTTAACAATTCTGTTCTTCTGTATTTTATTTAAAAAATCCAAACTGATTTCTACCCATTAAAATGATTTCTCAGCCTACTGAGTTATGCCTAGAGTTTGAAATTCATTGATTTAGAAATAAAATATGGCTTTTCATGATTCATTTTCTAATACTGGAATGAATGAGTTACACATATGTATTCTCAATTATCATGTAAGATACCTCCCATAAAAATGTTTTAAAATTTAAATTCCAACATTCTTTGTATAATTTCTTTTAAAGCAAAGGCATTTAATGAGTTAAAAACATGAATACATATTTATTCCTCTTGTGTTGCCTTAATCCAAAAGAGTAAAAAGTCAGACTTGAAATCTTTCTGGCACTAAACTGCTCAAAGATTTTAGGTCTTATACGTTAAAAGCAGCATTTTAAAACTAAGTCAGTGAAATACAATGTTAGCAGCTATTATAGGAGGTGGGTAGTGAGGGAAAAACCCTGGTAAAATATGGGATGAAAATAAGTGAAACAGGTTCCTTTAGAGAGTTTTTAATATGTTTATATGCAATCATATCTCCCCAAAGGGAAAGAAACACTAGGCACAGCTTGCCTAGAATCCTTTCTGATAGAAATCTAGAGTTGGCTGGAAAGATTCTGAAAAAGTGCTTTCAAGATATTTTGACTCAGGGACCAGGCACAGTGGCTCTTGCCTGTGATCCTACACTGTAGGAGGCTAAGGCAGAAAGATCCCTTGAGCTCAGGAGTTAGAGACCAGCTTGAGAAAGAGCAAGACCCCATCTCCAATAAAAATAGAAAAAATTAGCCAGGTAGTATGGCAGGCCCCTATAGTCCCAGGTACTCAGGAGGCTGAGGCAGAAGGATTGCTTGAACCCAGGAGTTTGAGGTTGCTATGAACTAGGCTGATGCCATGGCACTCTAGCCTGGGTGACAAAGTAAGACTCTTGTCTCAAAAAAAAAAAAAAAAAAAAAAATTTTTTTTTTCTTCAAGACTCAGTAAAATAAACTTAGGTACTTATTTTAAACTTTATCAGACCAAAGCCTCAAACAAAAACTTGAAATGGGCACATCAAGGCAGTCTCTTACAAGACAGTAAAAGAGACCAGCAGCTAATCTATAGCAGTTCTGAATGTAAACACAGTATTTTCCTAGGAGGATAAATGAAATAAGTTAGAAGGAATTTATTTAGATTATTTCCCTTGTTTTACATCAAGATGTGGAGAAAGGGGCCTACACACCATTTGAAAATCTAATGGCTTACATTTATAAATTTTAAAAAGCAAACAAAAAGGTAAGATACTTCCTAACTTGCCCAGTATTTTATTAATTGAAAGGAAAAGTGTATCTTTAGATATACACATAAATACACAATCCACTTAAAATCAGTAAGGCTTATAGCAAAATACTAAGCCTACAAGTTGAACTGTTTTATGAAACACATAAGTCAAGGTCAGGCGGGTGGATTGCCTGAGCTCGTGGAGACCAGTCTGAGCCAAAGCCAGATCTCATCTCTAAAAATAGCTGGGTGTTGTGGTGGTGGCCTATAGTCCCAGCTACTTGGGAAGCTGAAGCAAGAGAATCACTAAAGTCCAAGAGTTTGAGGTTGCTGTGAGCTGTGACACCACAGCATTCTACTGAGGGCAACAAAGTGAAACTCTGTCACACACAGACACAAAAACACATAAGTCAGACGTAGATGATTAAGGTATATAACCAAAAATTTACATAAGAAAAATTCCTATAGGGACAACTAAGAGTAGTTTGTACAGAGCACCTAGGAATAAAATATTTATTTATTTATTTTTATTTCTTTCTTTATTTTTGACTGGGGCTGGGTTTGAACCCACCACCTCCGGTATATGGGGCTGGTGCCTACTCCTTTGAGCCACAGGCACTGCCCAAAATAAAATCTTAATATAAAATTATGAAGAAGCTTGGCTCAAAAATATCCAATATGTAACACCAAAAAAATCTAGGTCCAAAGTTATTTTCTGAAAAAAAGTAATTACATGGATTTATATACCTTTTCATTTTCATCAACTTATTTTCACAAAATGACAGTAAGATGATCAGGTACAAAACTTGAGTGGCAGAGCTATGATAAAAGTGCTAATTGTGAATGAAGAGACTGAGTAAGGGGAATAACTGAGTAAAATTGGTGTAAGGAGTGCAAGGCCCAAGCTTAGCTCTGAGAAGTCTTCACCGTGGTACCTACACCAAAGTTGTAGAATGCGCGGCAGCAGTACTCAGCACAAAGTTGAGGGCATAAGAACAAGGAAGGTTTAATTTAATTTTAGGATTTTGCTAAAAACTTCAACTGTGTTGAAGGACACAGAGGCAACTGTGAAAGTGATCTAACATGATCTATTATGAAATCCAAGCTTGATAGGGAAAAAGGCAGAATTTTTAAAGACTGGCAGAAAATGGAAGGCGTAAAATGGATTGGAAGTCAAAGAACAGCATAAAAGAGAATGAGGCTTTGGACATGCTAGTACTAGGTATATAATGGCCTGAAAACTACTATATCTTTTTCCTTTTTTGTTAGTTTCTTTTCTTTTTTTTTTTTTTTTGTTTGGAGACAAGGTCTCACTTTGTTGCCCAGGCTGGAGTGCTTGAACTGCTGGGCTCAAGCAATCCTCTTGCCTCAGATTCTTTTTTTTATTTTTTTGAGACCGTCTCACTTTGTAGCCCTCAGTAGAGTGCCATGGAGTCATAGCTCACAACAACCTCAAACTCTTGGGCTCAAGTGATTCTCTTGCCTCAGCTTCCCAAGTAGCTGGGACTACAGGCGCCCACCACAACGCCCGGCTATTTTTTTTAGAGACGACGTCTTGCTCTGGCTCAGGCTGGTCTCAAACATGTGAGCTCAGGCAATCCACGCACCTCAGCCTCCCAGAGGGCTAGGATTACAGGCATGAGCCACCACACTCGGCCCCTTGCCTTAGCCTCTTGAGTAGCTCAGACTACAGATGTGCCCCACCATATCCAGCTAATTTTAAAAAATATTTTCCAGGGATGGGGGGGTCTTGCTATGTTGCATAGGCTGGTCTTGAACTCCTGCCCTCAAGTGATCCTCTTGCCTCGGCCTTTCAAAGTACTGGGTTTACAAGTGTGAGCCACCATGCCTAATAAACTAATGGATTTCTGGGGCTGAAAAATGATGTGTTGAAGGAAGGTTCACAGTGTTGCCAGGTTGTAGGTAGAAGTGTCTAATGTTCAGCAAAGACCAATATACCAAAGGTTAGGTCAAACAACCAGGAGGGGAGGGTAATGAATGAATTTCTTCATATGGACACATTATGTTACTGGATGGGGGAGGGGAATAGATAGTAAATCAAGTGTCCAAGACGCAAATGAATCCAAAGAAGTGACTAGGGGTCCAGGGAGAAAGGACAAAGGATCACATGCAATAATGGTTTGGGAAGGGCACTGAGGGCCTACGACCATTACTATCTGGCCTCCTGGCCCTATATTAACAGAGTGTGGGAGACAGAAAAGTCCTCCACAGAAAGAAAAAAGCATCCTTCGAGGAGAGCTAAAACAAACAAGCAAACAAACAAACAAAAAAAATTAAAGTAAGAATGGAAGATTTTGAGATTTGTTGTCTGTGATTCCAGAGCACATAATAGAAAAGTCTGGGAGGAATGATAACAGATGCATCAAAGTTGAGGGAAGTATGATAATGAGAGTATGGAATAAGACATTTAACAAACTTAATGACCTAAGATAAATCTAATTCCATGAAATAAGGGGAGTTCAACTGTGCTAGATACACTTGTGTCCTAAAATAAAGTGCTTCTGTTACAAAGCCCTCATTTAACTTTTAAACATGTTTCTAAATTTTTGATCTAAAGATGGTAAATGGATGTACTTAAAACTCCCCAGATTACTGACTGCTTAACTTTGATTAATGTTAACACATACTTGGCACTATTTCTGAAAAATAATCAATGAATTTCAGGTTAATGAAAATTATTTCAATTTATTTCAAATCTAATATACCTTCCTACTGAGAAAATATACCAATCTGTCTCAATAATGTGAACTAGGTGACCTCTTCTCGTCCCCTCAGTGTGACCTGTAATTATCAATTTATATCCGCAAGATGGCATATTAAAAAGTTTTAGAAAGCCTCCTCCTACAATTTCAAATCGGAAAAAAATGACTGAAATCTGACTAGAAATATAAGGTTTAAATTCTTTTATTTTATACTGAATAAAATATTGCAGACTAGAAACACATGTATCTACTTTGCACTCCAAAAATATAAAACTTATCCACTCACATCACATCACACCTAAATTGAACTACTTTAAAACAGACGTTTTTCTCAAGCTCTCAAAATTCATTTCTAAAAAGCCTTAAAAGGAGTACAATGGAATGTGGCATACGTAATTGCCCTGGGCACCTAGTATCACATCACAGCTAGGGATTGATGTTTAACACATATTAAAACTATTATAGAAGTACTATACTATAAGGAATATAAAATTCAGATTATTTGTGACTCAAACTGTGTCTATAAATCTGCAAAAGTGATTTTATAAGAATGCATTACTCTCCAATATACCAGTTAACCCAGTTAACTCTGGGTTTTCTTCCCTTTTAATGCCTTTCTAAATCTGTATACAGATTTCAAGAATAATTTAAATGCATAAACACACAGCTAAATCAAAACTGAGGTGTCAAAAATAATTACAACTTTTCAGACAAATCTATAATTAAAATAAATGTTTATAAACTTATAAGTAAATCTTTAAACAGAAATTCTAGTTTCTATTACTTATATGTAACTATAGTTATTAAATTCAATCTTTCACAAGCATTAGACATTTAACTTCCAAAGTTAAACCAGAAGTTTTTCCAAAAAATTTAAATCATAATAAACAGTTACATTTGCTTCACTATGAAGTTGAAGACTTTAGAATAAGAAAACATCAGAAAATAAATTTAAGGAGTACTAATAGAAAAAGCAATTATAACTTTAAATATTTTATTTATTTATTTTGAGACAAGAGTTTTATTCTGTTACCCTGGGTAGAATGCCATAGCGTCATAGCTCGCAGCAACCTCAGACTCCTGGGTTTAAGCAATCCTCTTGTCTTGCATCCCAAGTAGCTGGACTACAGGTGCCCACCACACCTGACTAGTTTCTATTTTTAGTAGAGACAGGGTCTCACTCTTGCTGAGGTTGGTCTCGAACTCCTAAGCTTAAGCAATCCGTCCACATCAGCCTCTGTAAACCTCCACACCCAACAACATTAAATACTTAGAAACCATTTTAAAAGTCTGACCCAAAACAGTGTCCTGGTTTATCAAATTAAAGAACATTCATATTGGGCAGCGCCTGTGGCTCAAAGGAGTCAGGCGCTGGCCCCATATGCCAGGGGTGGCGGGTTCAAACCCAGCCCTGGCCAAAACTGCAAAAAAAAAAAAAGAACATTCATATTACACAACGCTATTTAGCCCTTTAAATATTCTGGAGAGTACTTAATGAAATATGATTTGGCAAAATATCCACAATATAGAACATGAGCACTGCAAATTCCCTATATAGTATTATTCTACTTTGGCATAAAAATGTGCAACTTTTTAGGATCAAAGGTGATTTTCTTCAATATTCTTTTCTATTATATATATTACAGTTATAATAAAAAAACATTTAAAATCATAAATTCATCATGTTTTCTTACCTGAAGGTACTAGAGAATCTTGTTCAATAATTCTTGCAGAAGCCAGATCACTAATAATATACTGTAACCTTAAATGTCTGAATACTGGCACAAACAGTTTTCCTTGCTCAGTTTCAAGGAAGGTCATACCTTCAAAATCTATAAAAAATAGTTCAATTAAATATTTATTTTTTTAATCCATTGATTTGTTTTATTCCTAAATAAATATCCTAAATGTTTTTATAGATTGGGACAAAAACACACACATATACACATTGGTATTAGAATATAAATAAGTTAGTTTCAAAGTTTTCAAGAATTTTGTAAACCTCAAGTGTGTGAATAAAAACTTTTCACACACAACTTTTTTTAAAGCAGTTGGAAATTAAGGTTGGTCTTATTTAGACCCTTGGGCTGGGAACTCAGCTACACACCTTTCCGGGGTTTGGAGTTTAGAGTGCAGTAAGATGGGAAAGGAAAGCTTGAGAAAGGTACTTAGATTGTCTCTCCAGAATCCTCTCTCCCAGAGACTGAAAATTCTAGTGAAACTTCAGAACCCAAGCCTCACTGAAAAGTCTTCACCAGATACACAGGACATGAAATATCCTATGGGAGTCTTCTAACTTATGTTTCAGCTGCATGTAATAAACACTAATTAATGTATCAATTCTCTATTAAAATATAAAACACGGGTGGTGCCTGTGGCTCAGTCAGTAAGGCGCTGGCCCCATATACCGAGGGTGGCGGGTTCAAACCCGGCCCCGGCTGAACTGCAACCAAAAAATAGCTGGGCATTGTGGCGGGCGCCTGTAGTCCCAGCTACTCGGGAGGCTGAGGCAAGAGAATCGCTTAAGCTCAGGAGTTGGAGGTTGCTGTGAGCTGTGTGATGCCACCGCACTCTACCGAGGGCCATAAAGTGAGACTCTGTCTCTACAAAAAAAAAAAAATACAAAACACAAAAGACATTGTAACCAAATTTATAGCACATGGATAGTATTAATTTCTTATTAAAATAATTCAAGTTTATAAAGTATATGATTTTTTTTCTTTTATGGAGAGGTAAAGCTATTCCTAAAAATTATTCTCAGTTCATATTCCAATGTGCTTTTATAAGTGCAAAGGAAAGGTTTAGAGTTATTGCTATCAAACAGGGATTCGTGCATAAGTCCTAGTGCATGTTTTCTGTTCAACAAGATATACTGTGTACATTACCATGGTAATATACTCAGCCCTATTGCTATTAATAAGAAAAAATTATAGCTGTCATTATAGATTATGTCTCTACCCATGCTTCACATGGAACATAGGTTTCTGAGAACCAGAAAAATGTTCCCCAACAAAATAATTTTTTCCTGAAAATCATGAAGAGATAGCCATTTTACAATTTTTTTTTTCTTTTTAGAGACAAAGTCTCACTCTGTTGTCTGGGCTAGAGTACAGTGGCACAATCACAGCTCACTTGAACCTCAAACTCCTGGCCTCAAGTGAACTTCCCACGTTGGCCTTCCAAAGTGCTAGGATTACAGTGTGAGCCACGCCCAGCCAACATTTTTATATTTTTTATGTATTTCTTTGTCACTTGCCCAGTGTCAAGCAAACAAGAAAGCTGTAAATTCATTTGAAAAATTAATAGTTAACTTTGCTTATTTATACAACAGGCATGCAACTGTGTATTTACATCTCTTGCCTTGTATTAAAATAACATTAGTTCAAATTCCTATGTTGAATCAAATGGGCCAATTTCATGGGGTATGTTAAGAATACCATTATGCTCTTACAGGTGTTCTGTCACATAAGCAAGTTATAAAAAGCTCATATTTATTCCATTAAGTCTTCTTTTCAAGGCTATAGAAGAGACTGATTCATTTATTTCTGTTAAGAATTTACAGAATTGAAAAAAATGTTTCAAAAAGTTTCTTGCTGGCTCAGTGCCTGTACCTCAGCTAGGGCACCAGCCATGTGCACCAGAGCTGGCTGGCCAATTTCACCATGGTTAGGGTGCTGGCCACATGCACTAAGACTGGCTAGTTCGAACCCAGCCCCACATACACTGAGACTGGCTAGTTTGAACCCAGCCCCACATACACTGAGACTGGCTTGTTCGAACCCACCCTGGGCCTGCCAAACAACGACAACTACAACCAAAAAAAATGGCTGGGCATTGTGGTGGGCACCTGTAGTCCCAGTTACTTGGGAGGCTGAGGCAAGAGAATCACTTAAGCCCAAGAGTTTGAGGTTGCTGTGAGCTGTGATGTCACAGCACTCTACTGAGGGCGACATAGTGAGACTCCATCTCAAAAAAAAAAAAGTTTCTTGCTGGCCAACATGTGGCCATACCAGTTGCAGCAGCCAAATTTAGTAGCAATCCTTAGACATAATTGTATAAAAAACTTTCTAAATTTCTATTGTTTCTTATAGTCCTGATCCAATCCATATATGTCTGAAAAGTCAAATAATTAAGACAACTTAAAAGAAATATTCCAAGACATGATGGATGACAGGACTACAAGTGATTTTTCTATCCTACTTCCTGAGTATGTATCACTTACAATATTAAAACTTTGACACGACCTGACAGAAAAACAAGGGCATTAGACAGATATTTTGCTTTGTGCTATAAACATCTCCCTGAAAAGTTACATGTTATCTTAAACTGTACAAGGGCTGAGAGAGCCTAGAGCTAAGTGGACCACAGTTTCCTATTCTGGTTTGTGGCACTTAGTCTAATTTCTCTTTTGATAGATTGCTGTGGTTGATGTGGAACACAAATGAGCATAAGGTTATGTCAACATTTACCTAACGTTTATTGCTTCTAGTGAGTCCCTTTGCCTTTTTCACTTCTCCATCCTCCTCCACTCTTTCAGTTCTTTTTTCCCCTCTGTTTTTCATTTAAATTATCTCCTCTATAATTTCCTAATCCTTCTTTAATTGCCACATTACTGTAACACTAAACTATAATTTAAGACACAAGCTTAATATTTTGTTCTTCAAGTAAATCAAGTTAGATTTTATTCATATGGTCCTTTACACATTTTTACTTCAGGAGTTGGATAGAAAAATAATTTATCTGGCTCTGAGCTAGGAAATCTGATTAAATAAAACAATTAATACAAAATTTTTTAAACAAGATAAAAATAGCACTACATTTTAAATTAAGAGTGTATATTCATCAAAAGACATATTTAATAAAGTAAAACAATAACCTACAAACTGGAAGGTAAATGCAAAACATATTAAAGACAAAGTCCTGGTGATCAAGAATATATAAAGAATGCTTACAAATCATTAAGAAAAGGCAAATCTGATACTGAAACAGGAAAAACCACAGACATTTCACAGAAGAGGAAATATATGGCCTATAAACACATAATTATTCAATCTCTTTAGTAATAAAGGAAATGAAAATTAAAACCACGATGTGAAGTAATTTCATAACAACTAAACAGTGGTGTGCTATAGCTGGCCCCTGCTGGCTCAGAGGAGCTGTGTGCATCTCTTTCTAACTCTGCATTCGGGGATGTCATGTTTATAGTTCAAAATCAGCCACACTGGGCAAATTTGTACCAAGGAAAATGAAAAAAACGCTACAAATCAGAGATTCTTTTTTCCAGTTTATTAGCATAACACTGTTATGTATATTAAGACATATATGCATAATGTGATAACATTATTATTATTACTATTTTTTGAGATGGGGTCTCCCTCTGTTGCAAGACTTGAGGGCAGACTGATCACAGGTTATTGCAACCTCAAATTTCTGGGCTCAAGCAATCCTCCCACCTTAGCCTCTTCAAAAGCTAGGATTACAGGCTATGCTGGCTGATTTTTCAATTTTTTTGTAAAGGTGGTGGTGTTGCTATTGCTCAGGTTAAACTTGAACTCCAGGGTTCAAGTAATCCTCCTGTGTCAGCCCTAAAGTGCTGAGATTACAGGTGTGAGCTGTCATACCCAGACTCAATAACATAATTTTTTTTTTTTTTTGTAGAGACAGAGTCTCACTTTATGGCCCTCGGTAGAGTGCCGTGGCCTCACACAGCTCACAGCAACCTCCAACTCCTGGGCTTAAGCGATTCTCTTGCCTCAGCCTCCCGAGTAGCTGGGACTACAGGCGCCCGCCACAACACCCGGCTATTTTTTGGTTGCAGTTCAGCCGGGGCCGGGTTTGAACCCGCCACCCTTATATGGGGCTGGCGCCTTACTGACTGAGCCACAGGCGCCGCCCTCAATAACATAATTTGTTAAAGGCAAAATAATAATAAAAACAGAATTCAAGATAGTGATTGGGTTAAATCAGAGGGACACACAAGAAAAGCAGCACACTGAGTAGACTAAAGTTATTAATGTTCTAGTACTTGAAGATTAGTTCACATAGGCTCAATATATTATTAAAAATAAAGAAAAAAGGTGGCTATACACAGACCAAAAATGACAGTAAACTAAGATAATCAAGACCTGAAATAAAATTTACCCATTTCTTTGCACTTAGTAAATTTTTTTCTTTATCGGTTTTATCAAAGTAAAAAATAAATACATTGTATGCGCCCCTCTGCCCACATCAGACCTTATAGCAGCTGATTATAAGCAATTTTACATCCATCTCCAAGGAGAATCTGAAGAAAGGTATGGCAGCCTCTACCCCAAATGCATGCAGCAAACACATACATATCAAGTTCTGCATCCACTTTTGGGGGTTAGT
This sequence comes from Nycticebus coucang, assembly GCF_027406575.1. NCBI lineage: Eukaryota > Metazoa > Chordata > Mammalia > Primates > Lorisidae > Nycticebus > Nycticebus coucang. The sequence continues at coordinate 68,509,569 of NC_069783.1, read as the reverse complement.
GGCACATGAAAGCCTATCCATGGCCCCCATGTTAAGAATTGTTGTCTGAGAGAGTATAGTTTGTTAGGAAAAATTCAGTGTGGTCAAAGACAAATGCAATCACTAAAATCTGTTAGTGATAAAATGAGAAAAACAATAGTTTTTGGAGGATCAGAGTATGATGACCGTTCAAGGAATAACCATTTAGGTACTAACAGGTAAAGCATTTTTCTTATCTAACCTCAATTTTCTCATTGTACATGAGGGCTAAAGTAGATAATTGCTAAGGTTCTCTCCAGCTATAACATTCGGTCTACAAACAAGTCAGGGTCTGATTTTAATAAATTTGATTTTAAACAAAGATAAATTAAAATACAAAAGTTTGCCTTACCTTTTTTCCGCTTAGAAAACCAGACATCAGTTTCTGTCAAAAGCTGTTTTAAAGACCCATTCCACGAAGGCACAAGTTGAAGGAACATCCACTAGGAGAAAAAAAATTAATAAGAAACAAAATTATAAGATTTTTAACATTTTATGTGTTTACATTTTCTTTTTTTTTCTTTGAGACAGAGTCTCACTATGTCACCCCGGGTAGAGTGCTGTGGCATCACAGCTCACAGCAACCTCAAACTCTTGGGTTTAAGTGATTCTCTTGCCTCAGCCTCCCAAGTAGCTGGGACTACAGGTGCCTGCCACAATGCCCAGCTATTTTTTTTGTTGCTGTTGCTGCTGTAGTTGTCATTGTCATTATTGTTTGGCAGGACTAATTTGAACCCGCCAGCCAAGGTTTATGTGGCCAGCACCCTAGCCACTGAGCTACAGGTGCTGAGCCATGATTTTATATTTTCATATTGCTTCCACCTTAATTAATACATAAGCTAAAAAATTTAACTTCTATGTTACAAGTAATTCAAAGAAAGAAAATAGAACTATTACATGACAGGCTTACAAGCTTTAAACGTATCATGGTATTAATCATAACCCAATGATTAAAAACTGGGTATGTGTATGCTAAGGAATAAGTGAATCTCTTAAAAGTATTTATTAGTCACCAATACACCACAGACTACTATATTAAAAAGATGAAGGTTTAATATGTATATATTTTACATCAGTAATTTTATACTAATTTATTCTCCTCACTAACAACTCAGTTTCACCAAATACTATGTGAGATTTTAAGAGTAAGAAATTAAACATGGGAAGAAGGAGTTTGTCTTACTGCTGTTGAGACAATATGTAGTGTAGTTTAAGAGTGTGGACTTTTTTTTTTTGTAGAGACAGTCTCACTGTACCGCCCTCGGGTAGAGTGCCGTGGCATCACGCAGCTCACAGCAACCTCTAACTCTTGGGCTTACGCGATTCTCTTGCCTCAGCCTTCCGAGCAGCTGGGACTACAGGCGCCCGCCACAATGCCCGGCTATTTTTTTGTTGCAGTTTGGCAGGGGCTGGGTTTGAACCCGCCACCCTCGGCATATGGGGCCGGCGCCCTACTCACTGAGCCACAGGCGCCGCCGCCAAGAGTGTGGACTTTTAATGGACCTGCCAATTAACAGCAGGGCATACTACCTAATTTCTCTCGGCCTTAATTTCTTCATTTGTAAAATGAGAATAATATGTCTACCTCATAGAGCATTAAAAGAATTGATATGTGTAAGTATTTAGAATGGTACAAGGTACTGTGTATGAGTATTAGCATTTATCATTACTGGCATAAAAGCATGAAAGAATAAATGCTACTGTAAGTCAGACAAAGAAATGGACTCTCTACCCTCCTTTACAGATCGAATAGCTCAGATACTAAACTTCACTGAAGAAAAACAGTAATGGAATCTTACCTCTACCATAAAAACAATCAAAATCATATAACCTAGAAGGTATACAGCCATGTTAAATGCAGGCATTTGTCTATTCTGGGGACAAAAAGCTAAAGGCAAAATTAAGGAAGAAAGCAATGGAGCAGGACTCATAAAACCTAGCCTCCGCCTCAAGCCTGCCACTTAGTAATTGCAAGGATTCTGCGTATCACCGTCTACCATGAAAGAATAGCTGATTTTTCTTTTCAAAGAGTTGTGAAAATAAAACTAGATTTTAAAATGTCAAAACCTTTCAATGGGATGAAGTAAAACATGCTTGACATGCAAACAGGCCTTTAAAAGAAAAATTTCAACATTTTTGAGGAAAAGTATATATAAAAATTTCATCATAAAATCAAAACTTTAACTGAAGCTCAACCTATGAAACATTCCTGGAAAACATATAAAACATTCAAACAGCATCTCTTATATAAATCATTTCTGATTCTGTAAATAACAACATGTTTGTTGTTGAAAAACATCTGGGAAAAAAGCATTCCTAACGTAGGAAAGTATAAAGAAGAAAGTTAAAATAACTCATGATACCAAATCCCTAAATATAAAGACTTGTAAAAAACGTTTTGGCATACTTCCTTTTCCTACATTTATAACCATCTAGTTATCACTGCACACTATTTCCCATTTTTTTTTTTTTTTTTGTAGAGACAGAGTCTCACTTTATGGCCCTCGGTAGAGTGCCGTGGCCTCACACAGCTCACAGCAACCTCCAACTCCTGGGCTTAAGCGATTCTCCTGCCTCAGCCTCCCGAGTAGCTGGGACTACAGGCGCCTGCCACAACGCCCGGCTATTTTTTGGTTGCAGTTCAGCCGGGGCCGGGTTTGAACCCACCACCCTCGGTATATGGGGCCGGTGCCCTACCGACTGACCCACAGGCGCCGCCCCTATTTCCCATTTTTTACTATTATAAGCAATGTTGCACATATATTATGTCAGTACCTTTTTTAGAGCTGTGTATACATCCATTTCCACCTGCATCACAAACAAGTTAGATGAACCAATAAGCTGTTTCATGACATTTATGCTGAAAAGGATAAACCAAGAGAGAGTAAGTTTATTTTCACATACGGCTAAAAGACCATGGTGGAACTAAAAACTTTTCAAGTCTTTCTTATCAAAAGAAAATATGGGACTAAAAATAACTGTAGTCTTTTTGCCCAAGACAAAGAATCTTAAAAAATAATCTATCTGGGTGGTACCTGTAGCTCAGTGAGTGGGGCGCTGGACCCATATACCAAGGGTGGCAGGTTCAAACCCAGCCCAGGCCCAACTGCAACCAAAAAATAGGTGGGTGTTGTGGCTGGCGTCTGTAGTCCCAGCTACTTGGAAGGCTGAGGCAAGAGAATCGCTTAAGCCCAGGAGCTGGAGGTTGCTGTGAGCTGTGATGCCACAGGACTCTACTGAGGGCGATAAAGTGAGACTGTGTCTCTAAAAAAAGGGAAAGAATTAAAAAAAAATAATAATAATCTATCTGGATACAAGAATACTTTCTTTTTTTTTGACAGAGTCTCACTCTGTTGCCCCAGGCTGGAGTGCCATGCAGTCACAGCTCACAGCAACCTCAAGCTCTTGGGCTCAAACAATCCTCCTGCCTCAGCCTCCTAAGTAGCTGGGACTACAGGCACCTGCCACAACACTTGGCTAATTTTTTCTACTTTTAGTAGAGACAGGCTCTCACTCTTAATCAGGCTGGTCTCAAACTCCTAAGCTCTAGCAATTCACTCATCTTGGCCTCCCAAAGTGCTAGGATTACAGGTGTGAGCCACCATTCTTGGCAATACAAGGGTACTTTCAATTCAGATAATATGCTGTGAAAGGTCTGTTTCACACTGATATGGATGCAAATAAAGAAATTTGATCTGGGGCGGCACCTGTGGCTCAGTGGGTATGGTGCTGGTCCCATATACTGAGGGTGGACAGGTTCGAACCCAGCCCGGGCCAAACGCAACAAAAAAACAGACAAGCGTTGTGGCGGGCGCCCATAGTCCCAGCTACTTGGGAGATGGCACTCTACCAAGGGCGATAAAGTGAGACTCTGTCTCAAAAAAAAAAAAAAAGAAAGAAATTTGATCTGCTGATTAATTAAATTAGAGTTCTAATCAGATAACTTTAGTATGTTCTATAAAGTGGTGGCTTTCCTCTTTGGCCTTCTACCACTCCACTTCCATGTTTAAAAAAAAAACAACACTTGTCAAAATTCACTAAAACAGCTTTATTTTCAAAGTAATCTTTAACTTCTAAGCTTAAAAAAATTGCTTAATCATAAAATATGTTTAATTACTATTACTTTATCTTAAGATAAAGAAATATAGGTTAGTTTAAATTTAGAATGGATATCACTAGTTATTTTATTTTACTTTTACTTTCTTCTTTCCTTCCAAGGATGTCCAAACTTTTAGCTTCTTTGTGCCACATTGGTAGAAGAGTTGTCTTGGGCCACTCATTAAATACACAAACACTAACATGAGATGATGAGCAAAAAAAAAAAAGGCCCACGAATAATTTTTGTGAAATCTGTCACCATGGATAAGCAAAAAGGTTCTCAAATAATCCACATGTAATCCACAGGCTGTAGGTTAGACACCCCTGCAGGGCCATAAAAAGCCAGATAAGTTTCTGGGTTTTAAAGATCACTAGCCTTCAACTTCCTTTTGAAGAAGCTTGATGATGAGAAACTGCTATCATCCCTTGGCATGCCTGGGATACCTACAGATACCAAAATCCTCCATGCTCGTCCCTTTATAAAATGGCACAGTATCTGCATATAACCTATGCACGCACATCCTACTGTATAACATCATCTCTAGATGTACTTATAATACCTAGTAGAATGTAAATAGTTACACTGCATTGTTTTTCATTTGTATTATTTTTGTTCTACAGTTATTTTTTATTTTTTCCAAATATTTTCAATCAGCAGTAGTTGAATCCATGGATACAGAACTCATGGATACAGAGGACTAACTGTATGAAAGAGAAAGAAATTAAAGGGCGGCGCCTGTGGCTCAGTGAGTAGGGCACCAGCCCCATATACCGAGGGTGGTGGGTACAACCCCAGCCCTGGTGGGTACCTGTAGTCCCAGCTACTCCCAGCTATGGGAGGCTGAGGCAAGAGAATCCCCTAAGCCCAGGAGCTGGAGGTTGCTGTGAGCTGTTATGCCACAGCACTCTACCAAGGGTGAAAAAGTGAGATTCTGTCTCTAAAAAAAAAAGAGAGAGAGAGAGAGAGAGAAAGAAATTAAAGTGTTTCCAGTGATTTTCAAATCAAGCATACTGCAGATCTGTTCATGCCTTGACATCACTGGGTAATGAATGCCTCTCAAACTTTTCTACTGAAGTATCTCTTACAGAAAGAAAGAAAAGAATTTAAGAACCTAGGAGGTAGCCTAGACATAAAAAAGTAACATTTCTATGAATTGTGTTTTATCTTGAGAACGCAAAGAAATTTAAATTCTCTTTATTCCATAATGTATTCAAACATAAAAATGTTTATCTCTCTCCTCTCTTAACCCCCAAATCAGTAACACTGCCATCCTAGAAAGCTATGTAAATCGAAGTCTTCAGTTTTGTATGTTTCCACCAGAATGCCACATAACTCCTGGGCACATATGTACCTCTGTCTCAGAAGCACTACCATCAAGGAAATGCAAGTCGAAAAATGACTTTAAAGCCCACTGGCCTTGGGGCCTTGGTGTGTGCCACACCTTTTGGGGGCAAGACTCAATTGCAAGAGGGACTTTGCCTAACAAATGCAATCAGTGTAACCTGGTTTATTGTACCCTCAATGAATCCCCAACAATTAAAAAAAAATTAAATTAAACAAAACAAAAAAAAGCCCACTGGCCTTCAGAAGTTAATTTCCACCCAGAATTTCTCAAGACTCATCACAGATATCTTAGCCCCATTACTACAAATAATCTCCTTGACAGCAAAAACCATAGTATAATCATCTCTGCATCTTTCACAGACCTCAACAGACTATCTTTATATATAATAAACATTCAGGAAGTATTTGAGGAGGGGAGAGGGTAGGAGAGGAAGAGGAGAGAGGTGCCACACAAGGCATCTGAAATTAAAACATGTAATTATTACATGTTTATATATCAAGTATATATAATAAGAGAAGGGAGGGAAAGGGAGGGAGGACTAACATAGGCAGACTTAATTCAAAAGGTTAACCTAAACTGAGTGTAGTGGCATGAAAATGTAATCCCTGCTATCCAGAAGGCAGAGAGGCAAGAGGACTGCTTGAGCCCAGGAGTTTGAGTCCAGGCTGGGCAACATAGTAAGATCCCACCTCTTAAAACAATTTCCTCAAATTTAATTCTTAATGATAAAGGTGGTTTTTAAAATATAACTTTAGATTCTATAACTTAAAACTTTTCTATAGTCTTGGGCTGTGCCTGTGGCTCAGTCGGTAAGGCGCCAGCCCCATATACCGAGGGTGGCGGGTTCAAGCCCGGCCCCGGCCAAACTGCAACCAAAAAATAGCCGGGCGTTGTGGCGGGTGCCTGTAGTCCCAGCTACTCGGGAGGCTGAGGCAAGAGAATCGCGTAAGCCCAGGAGTTGGAGGTTGCTGTGAGCTGTGTGGGGCCACGGCACTCTGCCGAGGGCCATAAAGTGAGACTCTGTCTCTACAAAAAAAAACAAAAAACTTTTCTATAGTCTTTTTTCTTTATTAAATCATAGCTGTGTACATTAATGCAATCATGGGGTACAATGTGCTAGTTTTATATACAATTTGAAATATTTTCATCAAACTGGTTAACATAGCCTTCCTGGCATTTTCTTAGTTATTGTGTTGAGACATTTATATTCTACATTTAGTAAATTTCACATGTACTCTTGTAAGATGCACCGTAGGTGTGGTCCCACCAATTACCCTCCCTCCACTCGTTCTCCCTCCTCCCCTCCCTTTCCCTATACTTTTCTATAGTCTTATAACAGCAATGCATTTTTCTATTAAAATTGATTATAATAGACATAATATACATTATGTCATTACCAACAAAGAATTTGTGTACCATTTCAGTTTATGAATGTACTTAAGACCTTTCATTCAATTGTTCTTTCCTATAATTAACATATTTTTGTGTTCTATAAAAATATCTTGACAAAAATGTCTGGCATCCTTTAACAAATAAAATATATTTGGGGATGATTAATTATGAAGTCATTTAAAATTCAAATACCTGAGTTCTTTAAAAAGTTCCACATTCTGGTGTGTCATCAAATTGTTTAGAAGCCACTCAAGGCACCTGAAATTAAAACATGTAATTATTACATGTTTATATATCAAGTATATATAATTTATTAAGTAGGACTCACAGTTAAAAACAGAAAATTAATCTTGCTAGGACATGCTCAAAATTTTTAGCTTAACAATCAGAAATTTAGTATTGTTTTTGTAAGTGGTTATTAAGAGAATATTCCCTTTATATTAATAAGAACATTTCTAATTAAAAAAATTTCAAGTTTGTGTTAAATGGTTTATGAAAGGATTTGCATACTTCTAAAATCTTCTTTAAAATTTGAAAATTGGTACCTCAATTCTTAAAGAGTTAAAGACTGCCAATTGTTGCACTGATATAATAGTATGTCTACTCCATAAACAATTTTAACAGAAAATGTACTATAAAGAGTGACCATAGTTTTTATAAGTGTGTATATAACCCACCCATGGTTACCTACAAATACAACACTTTTGAGGAATTTATTAATTAGCCCAAAAGTAAACAGGGACTTTTCCTATCCCCATCCTATTTTTCCTTAATTCATTCTTACAGCTTCATATTCTCTTAAGAAACTAAAGCAACCAAATTCCTAAAAATGCGATGGGAGGAAAAATAAGAAAGGTAACTCACTTTTTCTTTACAGAATCTAATCCATAGGTCCCTGCTGATGTGTAATAGCCACATACAGTTTTCACATTAATTGTTTCCTTCATTGTCTCACCACACTGCTGTATTAAACCATCCTGTAAATATAAATAAGCACTGGAAAGGCCCATTTCACGTGGGAAAAATCAGCTTTGATATGTGCTTTTACATATTAAAAAGTAAAAAAAGGAAGAAAGAAAGAAACTCATTAAGTGCAGTAAGCCTAAGTTTTTGTTTTTAAGTCCAATAAAAATACTGAAAAAAATTCAACAAATATTCAGCTAAATAGTTGGAACATAAAAATGGAAAGAAAGCAGGGTGTGGGGGAGCATAAGGCAAGGATAACTATTGCTATCCTCTTTCTTTTCTATATTCCTCCTGAGACCTTTGCAAATTTCTTCAGCAGCATTTGCCTGTTCTTTTTAAGAAGTCTTTATTACAATTATCTAACCATGTGACAGACAAGTAAACAATATCAGAAAATGCTTATTAAAGTTTAAAATAGCTATTGATATCTAAGAGATGCACCTAAAACAAATATATTAATGTTTTCAACAACTTAATCTAAAATGTTAATATGGAAGGTTTTTAACGATTCTTAATACATGGAATTATCACCTTTCATTCAAATTCTAAAATATATTCATCATGCGAGTATATTAAGTTGGAGTTAGTAAATCATAAAAATGTAGAAAGTGAATTTAGGACAAAACCAAAATAACGAAGTTAGAAAATAAAGTATATTCATTAAAAATAAATATTGAAATGATCAAAACATTAAAAAAATCAAATGCTCTTGGCCAAGGATATTCAGCAAACTATTAATTAATATACTTCAAATAAATAAATACATAAATGCCACATAAAAAGAAACAAATTTTTTAAAGATTAAAATAAACTCTGACTCCATTAGAATTGGAAACTTACCTGGAAATCACCTAGATTCCTCCCCTTTCCTGTTAATATCTTGCCTGTCACCACGACCAGTGGATTATCCCTGCTTAATCCCTCTGGTATTCATTTTTCACCTCAATACTCATTGCTATTATGCTAATATAGACCCTCACTTGGACTACTGCAATAGGTTTTTGTCTTTAATGCTGTATTCATCTTTCCTTCCATCCACCCTTCACATTGTTCCTGAAGTATTCTTTTTAAAACAGAACTTTATCTTTCCCCTGATCAACATCTTCTGAAGATACTTAACATGTAAAGGCTAAACTTCTTAATGATACATAGAGACTTTCATGATCTGGTTCTGCCTCTCTTTCTCCAATCCTTGTTATGTTTATGCTAAAGCCATGTTCCTCTTAGATTCTCTAATTCTCCACTGTTTCGCCTCTCAAGGTCTTAGTTTACTTTGTTCTTTCTACCTGAAATGTCTTCCTTCCCCTCTCTTCACATTTTACAAGAAAAGCATATTTTCAATTTTCAAGACTCAATCCAAAAATATAAATTTCCTCTGTAACATCATCAGGTTACCCTAACTACTCCCATCTTTATGCATCCACTAAATTCTACAGGATGTTTATTATCATACCTGTAATACTGGATAGCTGTTATTTTACGTTTGGGTTTGTATTATGTATCAACCCTCCTTCTCCCCCCACTCCACACAACACTGTGAGCTCCTTAAAGGCAGAGACGACATCTTAATTTACCCTTGGATTTCTATGCCTAGCTTGACACATTGTTCAATACACTTCTGCTGAATAAACAAATCTATCATTCCATCCAGAGATTAAAATTTAAATTTAATAATTTAAAGTTTACATACATAGCAGGCATACAATACTTTTCAAACCTATGAACTAAATTAATTAGTAATCTTAAGTCATCTACTTAAAAGTCAAGATATGTCTTAATGAATAGAAATCTATAAATGAATTTAGACAAGTAAATATTTCCCACATCATATTAAGATACCTACACAGAAACAGCCTGCATTCATTTTATAGACATCATGTCTCCCACAGTTATAATAAATCCCTCAGTTGTAATAAATTGCTTTTGATTAAGCATTTTGAATGATTTTATAACAAATGGCATATTTATACATTTTTGTTTTAAAAACTGTAAAAAAGCTAAACTTTATTTTTGCTTCTGGAACAGATATTCTGCTGCGAAGATACCATTGTGATCCTTTCTTTGAGTAATGTGCACACTTACCAGCTGCAGCATACAAGCTGCTGCTAGAATGGCAATAACTCGACTGGGCTTTATTAAGACGTCATCTCGATACAGTGAACCAAATGCAACTTGCAGTGCTGAAAGCAAAGTTACACATGCGCAATGAAATAATGTCTATTAAGAGTATTACAAAAATACCAAACACTGTCTCCACACATAAAGACATTTGCCTAAAAATTTGGTAGGTACACAAAAGGACAAGAGAAGTATCACTAATTAAAATGCTAGTAAATGTTTATCTGGTAGAGGCACACTCCTATTCCCAACTACTAGGGAGGCTTAGGTGGGAGGACAGTTTGAGCCCAAGACTCTGAGGATGCAGTGAGCCACTGCACTCTAGCCTGGGAGACAAGCAAGAAACTGTCCCTTAAGAAAAAGACACACACGCACACACACAATTATAAGAGGGACTTTACCTAACAATTGCAATCAATGTAACCTGGTTCTTTATACCCTCAATGAATCCCCAACTATTAAAAAAAGTAAAATGCTAATAATGGTTATTAACAGCATTAATTTAATAACAGCATTGTAAATTTCTATTTATTCTAACAAATCTAGCAGCTTTCTTCTAACATCTAATCTTGACATATGTTAGTAGTTAAAATGAAGATACCCCTGGAAGAATTTTTATACTATCCTTTGAGTAGACCAATTTAAACAAGAATGCAGACGTGGAGATAATCACAGCACCATGGCTTTCAGTGCTTTGCCCCTGGGGAATATGGGACAGCTCCTGGTCCCGTTCATCCCACACTCATACCCAGCCCCACAGCAATCGATGCCTGTCCATCCCGCTCTCCACACCACTCTCATCAATGTCCCACATGGTGTACTTGGTAAATATTCTTTTTATTTTCCTTTTTCTGCTGGAACCTTATGTATATGTGTGTGTAAATATTCCTAACTTTTTTGTTTGCCTGTATTTTTGGCACTGGGTACTTCCAATGTGGGCTATCAATGAGGGTAGCAGAAAGAGCACTGGAATAGGAAGTAGGATAGTCACAATCTGATGAGGCCCCCTCAACTACTTGGAGATCCAAATTAAGTCCCTGACATCCACTGGGCCTCAGCTTCCTCATCTAAGGATTATTATAGCTCTCAAATGACACGGATTACATGACTCATACTTTCGCTGCTCCCAGAAAAGATCATACACAGGGAATAATCAATGAATATGATTTACCAGATTTTCTATGTAATTTTTAAAAAAACTGATACTTTTCCTTCCTTCATCCTACATCCTCCATATTCTAAGCAGACATATTTACAAAGATAAGTAAACAGAGGGATAAGATCCACATGACTAAGGAGATTAGGGATAAGAAGAACAGGGCTGATAAATTATGAAGTAAATCAACATAAAATAATCACTTTAGGATGTTAAATGGAGCTTTTTTTTTTTTTTCCTAGATTACAAGGTTTGGATATTTATTTTCCACCATAATAAAAATATTATGTTTTGTGACTTTTACATAATAGTAATTAGAGTGTAGTTACCTTCTATATCAATATTCTGGTCAGGAATCTCCAGTTCAATAATATTCATGCTGGATTCTTTCCAAGAACCACTGAACATACTAGAAAAGTAACCAGACTTAAAAAAAAAAAAAAAAGGTCAATGAGTATCCATTACTTTCTGTGTCTTCCAAATTAACTTCCAATTTCTAACTCCAAGCAACTATTTTATCAAAACTAATCCATTATTTTATTTGAAGAGAAAAAGAACTGCCAAATATACCTATAAGAGAAAAGAAATTAAGATAAGGATACTACTAGGTTTATCAAATTATACTTTCAGTTTAGTATTATTCTAAACAAAAACTAAAACAAATTCTCATTATTCACTATCTAAACTGAATTCTGAAGACTGGTAGGCATGGTGGCTCATGCCTATAATCCTCGTATTCCGGGAGGCTGAGGTGGGTGGATTGATTGAGCTCAGGAGTTTGAGACCAGCCTGAACAAGAACAAGACCCTGTCTCCATTAAAAACAGAAAAACTAGATGGGCATGGTGACACATGCCTGTAATTCCAGCTACTCCGGATGCTGAGGCAAGCGGATTGCTCAAGCCCAAGAGTTTGAGGTTGCTGTGAGCTGTGCCACTATGGCACTCTACCCAAGGTGACGGAGTGAGACTTGGTCTCAAAAAACAAACAAACAAAAAAATAACAACAAAAAAACCCCCAATAAACTGAATTCTGATGTTACTATTCGAACCTGATTATCTTTTTACTTAGTTAATTCTGAGTACATTACATTTTTTTCTTCCTTCTCAATGAGGTTCTAAATTCAAGCTTAGAAATGGTCAGGTATTTAAGTATCCCTTGTATGACTGCACACAAAATGGATACATAAGAACGTAGTAAGGAGGAGAGGAGATTAAAAATCCTCAAACTGTTGAATCTTTACTGTACCTTTGTGGCTATAAAGGGTCCAGACCAGTTCCAAGTCAACACTAACAGAATGATTCCCAAAGAAATTAGGGAAAATCTAAAATTTAATTTCCTCTAATAAGAAAATTCCAGAATGGCCCTAAATTCTTAGAAAGGTACTAGAATGGATTTGAGTCTTTAGCTATCTTCCTGAAAACATCCCATAATTACTGTGAAATGGATCAAATATTAACTAATTTATTTAAAATTTTTTACTGAGTACTTAGTACATAGACGGTATTTATTGCTATAAATATAACAATAAAGACAACAGACATTGTTTCTATATTCAGGGAGCTTATATTTTATGCCAATCCAGTTTCCATGAGCAGTCAAGTTTTAACACAGGCATTCTCACCCTCAAGTTCATGGAACTTACTTTCAGAGATTAAAAAAGTAATATGGACCATTTTATTATCCTAAAGTTAAGACAAATATTCTAATATTCTCTGAGCTACATACTTCAAGCCAAAGTAAATTTATTAAAAAATGAATTTTAAAACAAAATGATTAAAGAGTTAGGGGGAAAAATACCTTTTCAAGTGTTGTTACTGAAAATTGTTATACCATACTGTCTTACCAGTAATTATTCTCAAACAGTAAAACGGGAAAAACATAAACTCCAAAGGTTATGTACTGTTGATTGTTTTATTCACACTGCCTAGAACAATGTATAACATACAGATTCGATGAAAAAATGAATTAAATATTTCAGCCATTATGGGGTGGAATCTTTAAAATGGGGTGGTAAGTAGTATTTTTACCATAGAAATTAAATAGATAATGCTGGCTAAATAATTGGGTCCATATACTTTTTCTGATTTTGTCTTTAACTGAATTTTCTAGGAGGGAAGGAGGAATATATGTCAAGAACTTTTTACTCACATTCAACCTGAACTATAAGTCAAATCAATTTATCCAATTTAAATAATCATATAAAAAATAAACAAACTTAGTAATCTCAACGTTAGTGTTAAACATTTTTTCTCTAACTTTTTCACTTTTATCAACAGAAGGCATCAAAGTAAGTACCTTTAAAATAATGAACAAGAGATAATGCTGTGCTAGTATGTGATAAAATCTGATGCTGAAATCTCAAAATGTTTCTAGGCCAAACTAAGTTTTCACCAACAATGTTTGCCATTTTTCTAAAAAAAAAAACTTTATCAAATGAGAGGACTTAAACAACTACTACAAAGGTTTACTGTGATTTACAATAAAGAAGAGCAAGAGTTTGGGTAACTACCCTGGTTACTCAAATAGAAAAAGAAAATACTTACTTGACATAAATATATTTTGTGTAAGCTCCATTCTTCTCCTAGAGCACAAATCTTAATGTCACTATTTTCACCATTCAAAAATAACGTTTGATAAATATATTTGGATGTACTCTTTAATTTTTTCCTGTTAAAAGAAATGCAAAAGTTTATGTAGATGCCACATATATATAAAGCTGAATGTTTTACTGATTTCGTACATATTTCAAAATACTGCTCTTGTTCGATTTCTAAAAAATACAGTCAACTTATTCACTGTGTAAAAGGATAAGGGGATATTATATATTCAAATTTTCTCATTTACAGAAGAGTACATAAGAAACTACTAAGAGTGGAATCTCTGGGGTGCTCTGTTTCACAGGAGAGATGACAGTAGATAGATGGGGGCAGCATGAGAGGAGCCGTTCACTACACACCTGTTAGCAATTTTCAAACTAATTTAATTACCTATTCAAAAAATTAAAACGATAAGTCAGCAGGTGGTTTTTGCTAATTTCTTTATTTAGAAACCAACACTACAAAGGATCTCAATATAATTGCAATCATCTGCCATGCAACTAGAAAAATAGAGAAGAGCAAAAATTACTACCCCAGTTAGTTAAAAATAGTATATACTACTATCAAAATGTAAGTTTTATTTTGGTAATACATACGATTTTTAACCTAGTTTAAATGCCCCTCCCCCACTGAACAAATGGTTTGCAGCCTTAGATCAAAGGTTTTCAAAACTATGCTCAAGGAAGAAGCATCCTAGGGAACACCAAGGAAAGCTGAGGGATGAACTCCGGACATCTCACCTAACTTCAAACAGAGCAACATCACCTATTTGTAAACATAAGGGATTTCCGCAAAAGAATTAATTTAAAGGAAGAATTGAATTTTTAAATAAAGCTTAAAAATCACTGCTCAAGCCTGGCATCTTAGGTAGCAGCTGGGCAGGTGAAACTTCCAGCAGGCAATCATGGATCAAGTAATGCAGTTTGTTGAGCCAAGTCGGCAGTTTGTAAAGGACTCAATTCGACTAGTTAAAAGATGTACCAAACCTGATAGAAAAGAATTCCAGAAGATTGCCATGGCAACAGCAATACGATTTGCTATAATGGGATTCATTGGCTTCTTTGTGAAGTTGATCCATATCCCTATTAATAATATCATTGTTGGTGGCTGAGTTCGTTTTGGAAGAAAGTTTTTCATCTTAGGGACTGGTGAACAGTGAGGGTTTGAGAAGCTCATGGAGTAAAAATTTGCTTATGTATTTTGTCATGTTTTTCTTCCAAGATGTTTTCTATTCCTGAATTAAAATAATTTCAAAGTAAAAAAAAAAAATCACTGCTCAAGATAATCCATTAAATAAGGCCACAGGCAGAGGCTGATCAGTATCTTCTAATTCCTGGCCAATTCTGACAACTTTCCTAGTATATAAAATTTTTAAATCTCTTTTTAAAAATGAAGGAGTTGTTTCTGATGGTGTAATAAACCAATGCTTCCTACCAGCTAATAAAAATAACACAGACTTAGATCGGAAACCTAGCTCCTTCATACCTCAGTTACCACAGCTGTAAAAAGAGGATATTAATATTATCCACTGCCTTGGTTATGGTGAGAAATAAATTAGACAACGCACTTTCTAGTTCTTGACAGCAGAATGACCATGTTTACTTCCTGTCTCTCACCAAAGTACATTAAAAATGAAGAGTACAAAAAGGAATAAGTCCACAACAGCATAAAGGTGGGTTCACTACCTGATGACAGACAGACGTGGAAATTAGAAATAAACTGGAATGAAAAAGAGCAGTGAAAGACACAGCCCAAAATAGATTATGAAGGGATAGGATGAAGGTTAAGGATATCTGCTCTTCAGAACCCTGGCAGTGGGTGGAAGGAGGATGGTGTCTCAGAGAAACAAGACAGAAGAAGTGGGGTAGAAAATGGAGAAATGTATTCCCTTATTAATGGCTTCTGCCACGCTCTATGAACACAGAGACATAACCGGGCAAAAAGTTTCCAACCCTTTTCTAGAAAGAAATAGAAAAATAACCTACAAGGAAGATCGAAGGCTTTAGTGTACGTGTTGGTGCCCCAGACAAAGCAAAACTCAAGCTGGCATTTGAAGAATCTGTAGCCTGCTAACTCCCAACTCATTCACCCTAAGTCATGGTTCCCAAAGTGTGTGCCAAAGCACAAGGAGCACCACAGCAAACACCAAGAAGCATGTGGAAAATTTTAAATTTGAAGGAAACACAGTGACATCTTTCAAATATTCGATCTACTACTAAATTGGTTGGCCCTAACTATGAGGTATTTCTTTTGGACTAGAAGTGCCAAGAAAAAAATTACTAAGACGCTGAGGGCGCTGTAATTAAGAAAGCTTGGGAGGCCAGGCACAGTGGCTCATGCCTGTAATTCTAGCACGCTGGGAGGCTGAGATGGGTGAATTGCTTGAGCTCAGGAGTTTGAGACCAGCCTGAGCATGAGTGAGACCCTGTCTATACTAAAAATAAAAAACTGAGGCAAGAGGATCTCTTGAGACCAAGAGTTTGAGGTTGTTGTGAGCTATGACACCAAAGCACTCTACCCAGGTTGACGAAGTGAGACTCTGTCTCAAAAAAAAAAAAAAAAAGGAAGGAAGGAAGAAAAAAAGCAAGCAAGCTTGGGAACCGCTGCTCTTTTTAAAACAAAGCATACTTTACCCATAACCAACTTAATAGTTAAACTTCCTATTCAAAGAAAAAGTATGTTGGAAATAGATCTATTTATCCAATTAAAACATGTGTGCACACCAGTTACTCACTCTTAAATAAATAAAGTAGACAAGCTAGAATCACCCAACATGAGGAAAATTACAAGCATTAAAGACCAGAGAGAGAGGGCGGCACCTGTGGCTCAAAGGAGTAGGACGCTGGCCCCATATGCTGGAGGTGGTGGGTTCAAACCCAGCCCTGGCCAAAAACTGCAAAAAAAAAAAAAAAACACCAGAGAGAAATTGGTCACAGAGTAAATACATAATTCAGGGAAAAAGAGAATTTTAAAAACAAACAAACTCTTTCATAAGTGTACCTAGAGATCTGAGATTATTACATTTATAAAGTAAAAGGATGCTAAAATATTATTCAGAGTAACAACAAAAGCTTTTAGAGACGAAAAATATATTCCTAAAATTAAAAAAGCAAAAAGACGGCCAATGAAAAAGTTAAGGATATTTCCCAGAACACAAACCAAAAAGACCTACCATAGAAAGGAAAAAAGAAAAGAGAAAGAAGCAAGAAATCCAAACTTCTGTTGAGAGAGTGATATAGTTTGGATATTTGTCCTCTCTAAATCTCACGTAGAAATCTGACGCCCAGTGTTGGAGGTGAAGGCATTCAGATCATGGGGGCAGATCCCTCATGAACACAGCACTGGTGCCACCCTTGTGGTAACAAGTAAATTCTCAAGTCTAGTAGTTCCCTTAAGATTTTCCTTAACAATCAAATCTTAAGGGAACTACTAGACTTGAGAATTTACTAGTCTCATGGCTGTAATCCCAGCACCCTAGGGAGGCCGAGGCAGACAATTGCCTAAGCTAGAGTGAGGACCTGTCTCTAAAAATAGCCATGTCTTGTGGCCAGCGCCTATAGTCCCAGCTACTCAGGAAGGGGAGACAAGAGAATTGCCTGAGTCCAAGAGTCTGAGGTTGCTGTGAGCTGTGATGCCACAGCACTTTACTGGGGCGACAAAGTGAGACTCTGTCTCAAAAAAAAAAAAAAAAAAAGGATCTGATTGTTAAAAAGAGCCTGGCACCTCCCTCATCTCTTGGTCCCACTCTAGCCATGTGACACACTTGTTTGCTCTTTGACATCCACCATGATCAGAAGCTTCCTAAGGTCCTTACTAGAAACAGATGCTGACACCATTTTTCTTGTATAGCCTATAGAACTGTGAACCAAATAACCTTCTGTTCTTTATATATTACCTAGCCACAGCCAAGCACAGTAGCTCATGCCTGTAATCCCAGAACTTTGTGAAGCATCTGTGGGAGGATCACTTGAGGCCAGGAGTTTGAGACAGCCTAAGGAACATAACAAGACCTCTTGGACCTCATGTCTACAAGAAAACAGAAAAATTAGTTGGATGTGGTGGTGTGTGCCTGTAGTTCCAGCTGCTTGGGAGAACTTCTTGAGCCCAGAAGTTTATAGTGACCTAGGATGATGCCACTGCTCTCCTGCTCAGGTAACAGGTAAGAGACCCTGTCTCCAAAAAAAAAAAAAAAAATATATATATATATCAGCTTCGTGTATTCTTTTCCAGCAACACAAAGGGACTAAAACAGAGGGGCCCCAGAAGAAGAAAACAAAGATAACAAGAGAAAGGAAATTATGGAAGAAATTAATGGAAGAAAATTTCCCAAAATTAAGGTACCCTGTTTCCCCGAAAATAAGACAGTGTTTTATTTTAAGGTGTGCTCCCAAAGATGCGCTAGGTCTTATTTTCAGGGGACGTCTTATCTTTCCTGTAAGTAGGTCTTATTTTCAGAGGATGTCTTATTTTTGGGGAAACAGGGTAGTATATTAATCTCTAATTGTCAGACTCTAACAACTGTCAAGACCATTAAAAGACCCATACTGGCGGTTCATACCTGTAATTCTAGCACTTTGGGAGGCCAACATGAGTGGACTGCTTGAGCCCAGGAGTTCAGAGACAAGCCTGACCAACAAAGAGACCCTTATCTCTACTAAAAATAGAAAAATCAGCTGAACATGATGGCAAACACCTGTTGTCCCAGCTACTCGGGAGGCTATGGCCAGAGTATTGCTTGAGCTTGCTGTGAGTCTCTGTCTCCAAAAAAAAAGAAAGACCCATACTTCAGCACATTCAAGTTTCAAAAGTTCCTGTGCAAAAAAACCCAGTCACCTAAAAAGAAAAGAGAATTAGACAAAGATCAAACTTCCATCAATGCTATAGGCCTAAAGCCAGCAAAGTAGCATCATCAAAGATACAAAGAAAAGTTACTTTAGGTTAGACTTCCACATCGAGTCAAATGATGACTAAAATGAGAGAGACTAAGCTTATATTTAGATATGAATAAATTACCTCTTTTGCATTCTTTCTTGAAGATATTCAAGAAATGAATATACTTGAAAATACTTGAAGATATTCCCCCTAAAATGAATGAGAAAGAAAAATATATAGCCTACACAAAATAGTGAATCCAATCCTAGAGATGGGGTGAAAGTAAGTCCCAGAATAAAAACAGACAGATTCAGACTGAACAGGAGGATAGAGGGAGGTTGGGAGAAAAATTCCATGCAAGTTACGTTTCAAAATATAGAAAAATGTGAAGATATGGTAAAGGAACATTATCCTTTTGTGAATGAAGAGTGGGAGTGGGGTGAGAGGAGAGGCAGTTAAAAACTCCACGACAAAAAAAAAAAAACAAAAACAAAAAGGCACTGTCCAAATAAGACAAACAAAAAAAGGGACTGACTTTAAGCACTTGATGAAATACAAGAAAAACTTTGAAGTTAGGAAATTTTCTTCCTTCAAACAGCCAAAGGGTTGTGATATTGGATCCATAAAGTGATGACTTAACTTTGCAGGAAACAACATTTACATAGATATAACAAATAACTGTTTACTAGATTTCAATTTTTAGAGACAATCTATGGACACTCAAGATCTGGTTGTAGAACAATGTGATCTCTAACAGTTTTGTTAATGTAAAAGTAAAACATGCAGTGGACAAAAGGTAGATGGTGGGCCAGGAAGCTAAAGGTTTCATGGAAGTAGTTTGTAGGTGGGGAGAGCACACCAGACAACCTTAGGAAGTGTGTAGGGCCAACACACAAAATTCCAGAACTTAGTATTTTCTTACCCCTTCATCTATACCAGGCTGAATAATCCAGGCATTTTCCACCAATATGTACATATTAAATTCTGATATGCATCTTCTGATAAAAGTTAAAATTTTTTCTATTCCAATCCACACATGTAGTCTAAGAGTTGGTAAAGTTCTTCTATAGAGGTCTAGAATAGATAGTATATATCTTCAGCTTTGTAGGCCAAATGGACTCCAATTTTGTTGACATGCTAGAGGGCAGATCCTAGGACCTAGAGGATGCCACCATCAGCCTACTATACCTCAGCAAACTTTTCCACCAGCTTATGGGCTATACCCACACTTTTTCCAACAACATCTGAATCTTCAGCTGGGGGGCTGGAAGAGTCTATTCCACACTTGTTCCTTCCTGGGGTATTCTGCCTCATCCTTAGAATTTGTGATTACTCCCTATATTTTCCATTCCTGTATATGTTCAAGAGCTCTTTACCTTAGTGTTTGCCCTGAGTAGTTAATTTGGTTCCAGGTTAATAATGTTTATATTAGGTTGGGTGTGGCCTAGCACTCTAGGAGGCTGAGACAAGTCGATTGCCTGAGCTCAGGAGTTCAAGACCAGCCTGCACCAGAGCTAGAACTTGTCTCTACCAAAAATAGAAAAACTACCTAGGTATCGTGGCAGGCATCTGAGTCCCAGCTACTTGGGAGGCTAAGGCAAGAGGTTGCTATGAGCTGTGAAGCCATAGCTGTCTAGCTTAGGGGAAGTGAAAGACACTGTCTCAAAAAAAAGAAAAAATAAAGTTTATATTATATTTTCCCTGTTCAAATTACTGTGCAGTTTTTCCGTTTCAAATAGGCCCTGACATATATTTAAATACTTACATTAAATATAAGTGGTCTAAATACTAATTAAATGGCCAAGATTGTCCTATTGGATAAAAAAAAAAAAGCAAGACCCAGATGTACACTGTTAACGTGCATGACACCTACTTCAAATATAAAGATGGATAAAAAGTGAAAAGATGGAAAAAGACATACCACTCAAACACTTAGCTAAAGGAAAGGTGTCTACATTACCAGGGATAAAGAGGCATGGACATTTTGTAATGACAAAGGGAGATACAACATCTACTGAGTTCTTATAGGCTAGCCCCTGTGCATTTTGTCTCCAATTTATATACAGGGTTATAAGGCTATTCAGCATAGAATACAGACAACTCAGAATTGAGCTCTTAAAAAGTATGCTACACAGGGCGGCGCCTGTGGCTCAGTGAGCCGGGCGCCGGCCCCAAACACCGAGGGTGGCGGGTTCAAACCCGGCCCCGGCCAAACTGCAACAAAAAAATAGCCGGGCATTGTGGCAGGCTCCTGTAGTCCCAGCTACTCGAGAGGCTGAGGCAGGAGAATTGCCTAAGCCCAGGAGTTGGAGGTTGCTGTGAGCTGTGTGACGCCACGGCACACTACCGAGGGCGATAAAGTGAAACTGTCTCTACAAAAAAAAAAAAAAAAAAGTATGCTACACTGACTCGTCACAGTAGGGGTCAATTTTGATAAGTAAATACAAACATTCACACATAAAACTGTATGAAAATTTTTTTTAACACAAACTATTAACAGTTTGTTTTTGTTTTTTTTTGGCCAGGGCTGGGTTTGAACCCACCACCTCTGGTATATGGGGCTGGTGCCCTAGTCCTTGAGCCACAGGCACCACCCAACTATTAGCAGTTTTTATCTATGATACTTTTTTTTTTTTTTTGAGACAGAGTCGCCCTTGGTAGAGTGCCGAGGCATCATAGCTCACAGCAACCTCTAGCTCTTGGGCTTAGGCGATTCTCTTGCCTCAGCCTCCCGAGTAGCTGTGACTACAGGTGCCCGCCACAACGCCCTGCCACCCTCAGTATATGGGGCCGGCGCCCTACCCAATGAGCCACAGGCGCCACCCTCTGATACTTTTTAAACAATAAACATATAACACTTATGTAGCAAAATTTTTTGAATAAATCATTTTTTAAAGTTTCATTTAAAAAATTACAACTGTGGGGCGGCGCCTGTGGCTCAAGGAGTAGGGCGCCGGTCCCATATGCCTGAGGTGGCGGGTTCAAACCTAGCCCCGGCCAAAAGCCAAAAAAAAAAAAAAGACTCAAGAAAAATTACAACTGTGACCCAACCAATGACCTTAACAAACAAAAACAAACCAAATTGTTTATGTGAAAATATATTCTATTCATAAACTACATTCTTGATCTCAAGCAAATATTCCATTTTTCAACTCGTCCAAAAGGTTAGCAAGCTGCAGCTCCGCCTTACAGTACATATATCCTGGGTAAACGACTTCACCTCCCAGAGACTTTGAAAGACTTTGTTTCAAGTTAGGAACAAATGTCCTCCGCTGACACACTTCACATTTACAGTTAGTAACTCCTGTGGGCAATTATTTCCCCTCCAGGGTGGTCCCCAATGGGGCACCAATCTCTGTATTACAGAGACAACCGGAAGCAAAACAACTTATTCTGCGGCTACCCACTCAGAGAGGGCAAAGGTTTATTAGAGAAGGCCTGCCAGCCGGTTGAATGAGACGCCAGCTAGAGCTCGGCGTTTCTGTTTCATCTTGCGGCTATAACACCATCCTGGCAGCTTCCGTAGTTTATAAACGCTGAACACCAGGCGTCTCCCAGGGCTTCCCAATCCGCCTCGCATCGGGCAGGTTCTCACATTTACTGTCAAGGGCACGTCGCGTCTTCACCTTCTGGGAAGCGCCGCACCCCTCAAGCACACTTGTCTATATTCTACACGGGGTACCAAATCGTCCCCAGACCCAACAGGTGAGGGTGCGGCTCTGCGCCGGCGCGTCCCCACACGTACCTTCGAGGGGTGTTGAGAAGCCGCTGCTGCTCGTCCCCTTCCTCCTCATCCTCCTCTGTCTCAGAGTCAGGGTGACAGTAGCAGAAGGCCCCGCTGCTCCGCTTGCGCTTGCGGCTGCCGGGGCAGTAACAGAAGTTGTGGCCCGTCGTGTCGCCTCCAGTCTCGGGCCGCCGGGCCGAGCCCCCCGCCGCAGAACCCTGTTCCTGCGGGGCTCGGGCTCGCCCCGGATGGCGCAGCACTCGGCTGCTCAGCGAGCCCATGGGTCACGGCTCCCCAGGTCTACAGGGAGCGCACCTCAAGGAGCCCAAAGAAAGGGTCTCCCGCCATGGCCCGGCCGCCGCCGGCTTCCTCCAGCCGAGGTGCCTACACCTCCACCTTCTCACGCGCAGCCCCAACCGTTGCAGCGGACGCTACCGCCTCCATCCTCCGCCCCGCCCGCCGCGTCCTGTCGCGCGGCGAGCCAGGACCGCAGGACCTCACCCCTCCCTTTCGCAACAAAGCGCGGGCCAGAGCGCGCGTGCGCACAGCGAGCCTCCGGAAGGGGCGTGCGGGAAAACGAGCGTGCGCGGTGGTGAGGTCTGCGCAGCCCTTGGCATCTGTAGGCCTGGGTGTTGTACAGATCCGTGCTTTGGGGTTGGTCTTTTTTAGCCGTAGTTCGCACACCACTTTGTGTTGGCAAATTGCAGGATTCCAAGTCATTCGTTCTTTCTACAAAAGTTCCTTGAGTTCCAGATGCGTTTAAGCGAGGGGCAGAACCACGATGCTATTTGTACTCATCTTTTGAGAACTTCAACACGTACTGGGGTCGGTCACGCAGGGTTGGGGTTTGAAAGAAGGACCTAGAAAGAGTAGCTATGCAGGACGCTGCGTTTCCTTTAAGGCTAACACTCCCCTTGTGTAGACATGAAAGGAACGGGTGGATTATGGCAGACGTTCCCTGCCCTCCTTTCATTTCTTCCCAGCGCCAGGAGGATGCTTGAATAGGGTGTGGCACCAGAACTGTCTGGGCTTAAAGTGTTTTTTAGGAGGCCCTACCAAAATGTGCACGAGTCTGCTTGGAATAACAACTCTTGCTATGGGCTCTGGAAGGGCAGAATTCACTCCCAGCCTTGTTACTTTTTAACTGAAGTATTTATAATAAAATACTTCAAATAGAGTAATATGAACTAAGCAGTTTGGCTGGTTAAAAAATTAATAATATAATAATTATTATTATATAATAATAATAATTCCAAGCTGTGGACCCACCACTAGCTTGGAATTTTATCAGACTTGCTTATTGAGGTATAAATGATGATTTGTTTTTTAAATATGACAATGCAGACAGACAGAAGCAAATCCACAGAAAGTGTACTGCTTTCCATTTCATTCTGTCTCTGGTGAGTTCTGATGAGTACTGTCCTGAAAATATTATGTATCATTATTTCCATGAATGTCCTTATATGCCTACCCACAAAATGTTTTCTGTTGCACATTTAGGCATACAATCAAATAGAACCATACTGTACCCATCATTCTGCCTCTTTCTCCTCTCTCATATTATACTTTTGAGATTTATCCAATTGATCAATCTCTACTTAATTTTCACTGCTCATTTTATGAATGACCCATAATTTATCCACTCCCTTACAGAGGCAGTAAGGTTATTTCTACTTTAATGCTCTTACAGAACAATGATGAATGCCATGTACAAGAGATTGACCAGATTCCCAGAGGTGGATTTGCTGGGAAGTTTTCAACTTTGTTAGCTATTGCCAAATTGCTCTCTCAGTTGATTGAATCAATGCACCAAATTGTACTCCATCAGCAGTATAGGAGTAGTATATATGTAGTTTGGGGACCCCAGTGGACTAATGTCTGATTCATGCCTGAGAAATCTGAACTGAGAGACACTAGCTGAGACAGCTTGGGGTGGAAGTGGGAGACAGGAAATGATGGGATCAGCTTGCATGCACAGAATTTGTCAGCACAAAGGCACACGTGTTACCCATGGAGCAAATATGGGCCATCTTACTATAGCCAGCATGTAATCATCTTTGGTCCTTCCTGTCCAGGGAAGCCTGGGTAGAAGGGCAAATAACTTCAGCACAGAGAACCTCACAGTATCACTGGATTTCTAGAGGCTGTGAAAGGAGAGCTGCATTAGTGTTGCCAAAGGAACCACAGGTGAGTGGTTTCCTGGTGATGGGGATGGCAAATCCTCAAGATCAGCTATAAACTTCCACCAAGGTTACTTGTAACTGATTCTCTACTGCATTGGTTCTCAACCTTTCTAATGCCATGACCCTTTAATACAGTCATTGTAACGAAAATAATTTTATCGTTGGGGGTCACCACAACATGAAGAACTATATTAAAGGATCGCGGCATTAGGAAGGTTGAAAACCACTACTCTACCACCACAGCAATAACAGGTGAGAACTTTCCTGCTCCCTTTTACTCTCCTCTCCTTTGTTACAACCCCAGACAAGGTAGGCTGAGGGGAGGAATAAAGTGTGGAAGGAAGCCTAAGTGGAGAAAAATGGGAAGCCCACTAGGTCCCTTACCCAAAAGCCAGCTTCCTCTTGGGCAGAGCTGAATGAAGGAGGAAGCCTCAACTACAAATCAAGTTTGGAACTTTGACTAGATCTATTAATCACTGAATGACACTGTTTGATGACCTTAAGGGACTACACATTCAGACTTTTAAAAGCCTAAAAGTGAACAGAAAAGTCATGATTCTGTCCTCTGTCTAAATTTACACCTAAAGACAGGAGAACTAGGCCCACTGAATAAATGTAAATAGACAGTGGGAGGGAAAAATAAAGTTGCTTCAGAATTGTATGTCACAGTCATTCTTGCTCAATACAACAAACATTCCTCTGGGATGGCTTTATCCTGCCTTTTAGAAAGCTTCTAGTCAGAATGAAATTTGTTTTAAAATTTTAGTTAAGCTACATATCATTTGAAGGGAAAACTTTACTAAAAAATTCATAATGCTTTCAAAGCCAAAAAAGTTTATTTGGATGTTCAGCTGTCTTCTAGGAAGGTATTGAAGTGGAGTATTTTTTTCCTGTGACTAACTAGAATGACTAAATATTCATGTAAGTAGCTTTCCTCAATAGCTCCAGCATTTATAATACGCAACTAGTACTCAACTGAAGAAAAATAATCTGGGCTGGGCATGGTGGTTTACGCCTCTAATCCTAGCATAATATGAATGTCCTTTATACTTTGGGAGGCTGAGACAGGTGGATTGCTTGAGCTCAGGACCAGCCTAAGCAGGTGCCAAACCCCATCTCCACTAAAAATAGAAAAATCAGCTAAGTGTTTGAGCTACTTTGGAAGCTCGAGGCATGAGGATCACTTGAGCCCAGGAGTTCCAGGTTGCTGTGATGATGATGACCTGGCACTCAACCCCAGGGTGAGAGAGTGAAACTCTGTCTCAAAAATAAATAAATAAATAAATAAATAAATAAATATTAAAAAACACAGGCTCGGGGGTGGTGCCTGTGGCTCAAAGGAGTAAGGCGCAGGCCCCATATGCTGGAGGTGGCGGGTTCAAACCCAGCCCCAGCCAAAATCTGGGAAAAAAAAGACTTCATTATTGGGCGGCGCTGTGGCTCAAGGAGTAGGGCGCTGGTCCCATATGCCGGAGGTGGCGGGTTCAAACCCAGCCCCGGCCAAAAAAAAAAAAAAAAACACAGGCTCGGGCTCAGCCCCTGTGGCTCAAGCAGCTAAGGCGCCAGCCACATACACCTGAGGCCCAGGCCTGCCAAACAACAATGACGGCTGCAACCAAAAAATAGCAGGGCATTGTGGTAGTTACCTGCAGACCCAGCTACTTGGGAGGTGGAGGGAGAATAGCTTGAGCCTAGTAGTTGGGAGGTTGCTGTGAGCTGTGATGCCACAGCACTCTACCCAGGGCAATAGCTTGAGGCTCTGTCTCAAAAATAAATAAATAAATAAATAACACAGTGGTTACAGTGCTGGCCACATGCACTGGGCCTGCTAAACAACAATGACAACTGCAACAACAACAAAAAATAGCCGGGCATTGTGGCAGGCTCCTGTAGTCCCAGTACTGGGGAGGCTGAGGCAAGAGAATCACTTAAGCCCAAGAGTTTGAGTTTGCTGTGAGCTGTGACGTCACAGCACTCTACCAAGGGCAACATAGTGAGACTCTGTCTCAAAATAAATAAATAAAATAAAATAAACACTAATCTGTAATGGGATTAGAGAAGAAAAAAATAAACTAAAAAATCCTTATTTTCCCCCTACCAAAATTCAACAGATATCATAACATGAACAAAGGAAGCAAGTATTCTTATAACAAGAATATGAATGTCCTTTATACATTTATTACATTTCTTATAAATGTCTACTTAAAATAGAAAATTCCAGAGAATAAGTTTATGTATTATTTTATATCACTGAGTGGTCTTTGGCATATGTGAACATTAGTTTTGTAGCAGTAGGCAAACATAAGACTAAATATATTATTTTTTCTTATAATTCCTAATAGAAACTGAATAACACAGTCCTTCAAAAATAGCTTCTTTCAGAGTCCAGGATGAAAAAACAGGAAAGTCAATGAGAGAAAGAATATATCTCATTTTTAAAGGCATCATTTTTTATTAAAATTATTTTTCCATGTTCATACAAAGTAACTTTTTAATTAAATCCAAGTACAGGTTTAGAATGATTCTAGAGTTGAAATCCATAGTAGCATACATAATTACTACAATAAGCAAAATCAAAAAAGCTTTTAAAAGTTTTTAGCTTCTAAAAAATGTTTAGCTCATAAAATTTTAAGTCAAACTAAATTCAGAGCATTAATTATATCATTACCAGAATGCCTAGTTTGAAGCTTGATTTTTTTTTCCCATTCACTTTCAAGCTGAATTAAGACATTAACCATAATATTGTGAAATGTTCAGCATTTATGTTTCAAAGTCAGACGTACATGATTTGTATAACCATACTTAGAATTTATTTTGTTCAGCTGAATTGGTGATTTCGATATAGTTCAACTGGAGAAAGTGATCTCACCATAAGACATGATAAAGTCTCCCACATCAAACATAGCAGAGATCAACTAACACTGTAGACAAACAGAGACAAAACCCAAAAAGAAAGGATGCTTTCATATCTATAACCTGTAACTGTGAAACATACAAGCTGGATACTCACAATTTCGAATGAAGAAATTACCAGCTACTCTAAAAACAGGATTAGGAAGGAAAATGATTTTAAAAGTCTTCCATTTAAAAATTTTTTTCACCAGAAAGAAAATAGGAAATAATTTAATATATTCAATTTCTGAGAAACACAAATGAGGAAGTAATCTGTTAGAAAACATGAAGTACATTTTTATTTCTCATTTTAAATCTCCATTTAGGTCTTACGAGCTTCGAAATGCAAGTATGACTTTAAAGCATAATAATGACTAATTATCGATGAATAATAATACAGTGTATCTCCTAGGAGGCAACTGTAGGCGTTTTAATTGGAAATAAGCATTTTGAGATAACTCTAATAACAGTGTAGAAAAATAAAGTTAAAAAAATTTAAAGTGTTGTGAATCCTCCTATTCTTTTGAGATTTTATTTTAATCATCTCCTCCACAGAGAATGAGCAGAACCTTCCTGTAGTCTCCCGATGTGTCCCCCTGGGGAAAGGAAAGCAAAGTTCCAGTCACATAAAAGTGGGTTTTAAAGTGTTCACAGTTCCAGGTCATCGAAGTCAAGTTTTTCTGGATTTGTCTTAACTCTTTAAATTTTTTTTGTAAATTTTTATTACAAAAGTAATATTTGTTGTGTAGAAAATAAAGACAAAAAAGGACATTAAAAAATCACCCATTATTCCACCAAACAGAGATTATTGTTATTAACATTTTGGTACACATACCCTTCCAGTCTTTTTTTCTATGCATAGAAGTATCTATGTGATGGAACTGTAATCTTTTATATTCTGATTTTTCACTTAACGATATAGCAAGAATATTTCCCTGTTTTATTAAATACTCTTCTACAACATTATTTAATGGTTATAGAATATTTCATTGTACATAGGTAAAATACTTTATTTACTTACACCCTGCCCTCCCCATTGTTGGATGTTAGTGTTGTTTCCAATTTTTCACTGTTATAAATATTGTTTCAATAAGCATATTATAGTTACATTTTTTTCACACTTTCTTAATGATTTATTCTGGATAACTTTTCATAAAATGGGAATTACTAGATTAATGAGCATGCCTTTTCTTAAAGCCTTTTGATATGGATCACCAAACAGCTTTCTAGGAAGGCTGTCTCATTTCTACATAGGAATTTTTATGGTCTAATAATAGATTTTTATTAATCCTTCATGGGCACTATAAAAGATGGAATCTCTGTATATAGGATTCAAAGTTTAATAAATATCTGTTAATATCTTAATACATCCCTGTTTATACTTTGCCTCATCACGTATTAAAGGCTCTCACGAGCATAGTATTTCCATCAGTCTTCTTTTGGAGCCTCAAATTTTTTATTTTTACATTTGATTACTGTATGATTTGGTACCTAAGTTTCATGACAAGTTAATCTTTGTTGTGAATTGTTACCTTTGGCCATATAAAGTAACCGCTTTCTCCTATTTAATGTTTTTTTTTCTCCTTAAATTCTTTTTACTAATAGTGTAATCTCTGCTTTCTTGTATATGTCAAATGTTCTTTTTCCCCAGCCTTTTTCTTTACACTTTACATGTCACTGTATTTTAGTTATAAACAACATGAAGTTAGATTTTTATACTTTTACTTATCCTGAGAGTCTGTTTTTATAACTTATATTTTTATCTTTATTTTTGGGTCTTATTTACATATTTCATGCTTCTATTCTGCTACATTTCGTTTCTTTTCCTTTTGTTTTCTTTTCTTTCTGACAGTGTTTTGCTTTGTCACTACAATGTCAAGCTATCCTCTTGCCTCGGTGTCCCAAAGTGCTAGAATTATAGGCATGACCCACCATGCCTGGCCTAGTTTTGTCTCTTTTGACAATTATTACTAAATGGACACTGTATTTTTACTTTAAATATTTTCTAGTGGTGTGTGTATACCAATGTATTTACATACTTCTGTACACAAAACATAAATATTTTTATACTTATCTTTTCCCAAGCCAGTCAGTATACTTGTACTCTATCTGTTTAGTGTCTGTATAGTATCATATCATGGATTTTCCATAAAACATCTAAGTTATTCCCTATTATTAATATGAATACTGTATCGTAGAATAAATTATATACTATAAATACCATATATTTATAAACATAAATATATAAAACAATGCAACTAATATAAATGCTATGATGAAGGTATCATAGTACCTACTGTAGTTTTTCCACACTTTATTAAGCAATTTTATTTAAAATCTTTCAAACACCTTTTTATTATGGTAAATATATCTAAAATATATAAAATTTGTCATTTTAAGTGTGTAATTCAGTGGCATTAATTATTCACAATATTGTGCAACCATCATCACCATCTATTTCCAAAACTCTTTTATCGCCCCAGAAACTCTGTACCCATTAAGCAATAACTCCCCATTCCTCCTTTCCCCTCCCAATTCCTAGTAACCTCTAACCTACTTTCTATCTCTATGGAGTTGCCTATGCTACATATTTTATGTAAGTGGAATCATATGGTATTTGTCCTTTTCTCTGAGACAGAGTCTCACTCTATTGCCCTAGGTAGAGTGCTATGGTGTCTCTTAGAGCACAGCATTCTGAAACTCTTGGGCTCCAGCTATCCTCTTATCTCAGCCTCTGGAGTAGCTAGGACTACAGACACCTGCCACAACACCCAGCTGGTTTTTTCTATTTTAGTAGAGATGGGGTCTCACTCTTGCTCAGGCTAGTCTCAAACTCCTGGGCTAAGGTGATCCACCCTCCTCGGCCTCCTACAATGTTAGGATTACAGGTGTGATCCACTGCTCCCAACCTAATATTTGTCCTTTTGTGTCTGGTGTATTTCACTTAGTATGTTTTCTGGATTTATCCATGTATCAGAAATGTCACTTTTTTCAAAACCGCCTAGCAGTGAATGTCATTCCTTATGATGTACGTATATGCATTTTGTTTATCCATTCATCTGTTAATGGATACTTAGGTTGTTTCCACCTTTTGTCTACTATGAATAATGTTTACAATGGTGTACAAGTATCTTGAGTCTGTTTTCATTTCTTTTGAGTATATACCTGAAAGTGGAATTGCCAGGTCATATGGTAATTCTATATTAAACTTTTTTGAGGAGGAGCCAGACTGTTTTCCATAGTGGCTGCAACATTTGACATTCCCACCAGCGATGTAGAAGAGTTCTAATTTCTCCACATCCTTCCCAACATTTGTTATTTTCTGGAGGTGGGGAGTTTGCTTACTTGGTTTTTCTTTTTAATTATAGCCATTCTATTACATGTGAAATGAAATCTCATTCTGCTTTTGAGTTGCATTTCCCTAATGATTAATGATGGTGAGCATCTTTTCATGTGCTTATTGGTCATTTGTATATTTTTCTTTGGAGAAATGCCTATTCATATCCTTTGCCTTTTTTTTTTGAGACAGAGTCTCATTTTGTCGCCCTTGGTAGTGTGCCCTGGTGTCATAGGTCACAGCAACCTCAAACTCTTGGGCTCAAGTGATTCTCTTGTCTCAGCCTCCCGAGTAGCTGCTGGGACCACAGGCGCCTCCCACAATGCCTGGCCTTTTTTTTTTTTTTTTTGGTTGCAGTTGTCATTGTTGTTTAGCAGGCCTGGGCCAGGCTCAAACCTGCCACCTTCAGTGTATGTGGCTGGCACCCTACTCACTGAGCTATGGGTGCTGAGCCCTTTACCAGTTTTTTAATTGGGTTGTCTTTTGTTGGAGAGTTGTAGCAGTTCTTCATAAATTCTGAATTGCAAACCCTTATTAAATAAGGGTTTACAGTTTACAGTCCCTCCGTTAAACAAGACAGTGGAGTTTTCCTTAAAGACTTCCCAATGCTGGTTATTATCTTTATACTTTGTTAAGGTAATAGGTTAAAAAAAAAATGATGATTTATTTTTATTTGAAATTCATTAAATATTAGATTCTATATTTTCTATATATTTTTGGCTTTTTGTGTTTCATCTTTCATGAAATGCACGGTTAATATCCTTTTGCCTGCTGCTCTTCTTGGGTGTTTCTCCTTTTTCCTAGTGATTTGTAAAAGCTCTTTAATATAGGTATATTAACCCTGTATTATATGAAACAAATGTATTTTCCCATAACTTCATTTATGGTCATCCTTGAATTTTAAGCTAGTTATAGTTCAGCTCTGCAAAATAGTTACCTTGTAGCCTGGACAGAAATAGAAACAAGTTAACAGAAACCTGTTCCTCAATGCCTTGTAGACATAGTAACAAAATCTATAGCTCAAATCACCTAATAGTACCTCTCCAAGTTCTGAGTAGGATTCAGAATATTTAATTTACAAATCAAATCTTGATTTGAAGTTTCTTGCGCAGGCAACCCCAGTTTCCAGGGAAATTTATTTCAGTTCATATCCATGAGACTCTTCTGGATTCTTCAAGAGCAAAATCCTTGTAATGAGGGGTTTTAAGGGATATGAATCATTTCTTTATTTTTATTTTTTGGCTTTTTTATTTTATTTCGTTGCTTATTTTTTATTTCTTTACTTTTTTTTTTTGAGACAGGGTCCCACCCTATGCCCCTGAGCAGAGTGCAGTGGGCGTGGTAGCTCACCACAACCTCAGACTCGGGCTGCGGGCACCCCCTGCCTCAGCCTCCGGAAGCCGCTGGGATTACAGGCACTCGCCTCAGCTCCCGGCTGGGTTTTTCCATTTTTTTCATGAGTCGGGGTCTCACTGTCGCTCAGGCAAGTCTCGAACTCCTGAGCTCAAGCGATTCTTCCTCCTCAGCCTCCCACAGTGCTGGGATATGAATCATTTCTTATCTCTCCCATGACATCTTAGACTCCTAGAAGTCTGGTGCCAGGTAAGGAACAGCCATTCAGGTTAATTAAAATGCTTTCCCATATTTCCAGCAGGCCCTGCATAGGACTCTGGATTCAGTTGCGTATCTTTTATGATAATTGGGTAGACAAGGAAATGGTGTTTTTAAAAGTATTCATTAAAATGTAATCTTTCTCTGGGGTTAGCATGAAATAATTACTGTATTTAGAAGGCAAATATTTCCAACTTTCTATCCTGGTAAAGGTTTAAATGTCTGTGTGAAAGGAGAGAGACTGGAGGTAAATGGAGTACCATTTTTAAAGTGAATAATATATGCCAAGAAGAGAGGACAAAGCGCTAAATGCTGAGGTCAGACCCACCCTCTCTTCAGTACCTTCCCTTGGCCCGAGGCTGCGGTGACCTACCTTGATGAAAGAGTACAGAGACTTTCCATAGAGCCTCTTGAAGTGCTCCCGTATATCCATCATGTCAATCTCTGCTCGAGATACCATCACTCTAATGAGGGTGTTGTCATCTGTGCCCAAGCCCTAAGGAAGAAAACAAGATCCCACATACATTATCAATGAGCTGAGATTCAGAGAGTGTCTTCTTTAGTCTCTCAAGGCAAAGCTAGGGATGACTCTTCCCGATAGTATCCTTTGTGCCACAACCTTGGAGGCCTGAGGAATATCCTCGCTCCTTACCACGGCATTCAAGGCTCTCCACAGCTTACTTTTCCAACACCCTATATTCTGATGAGAAGACATACCCCTCTGCCTTTCTCAAGAGCCACCTGTGCTGTCCAGCCTGCCTGTCTGACCTGCCATTCCCCTGGAATGGCATTCTTCCCTTCTCAGCCTTACCATCCCTCTCCCTTATCCCTTATCATGTAAAATCTTTGTTTTTGTTTTTGTTTTGAGACAGTCTCACTTTGTTGCCCCCAGTAGAGGGCTCTGACATCATAGCTCACAGCAACCTCTAACTCTTGGGCTCAAGCAGTTCTCTTGCTTCAGCCTCCCAAGTAGCTATGACTACAGGTGCTTGCCACAAAGACCAGCTATTTTTAGAGACAGGGTCTTGCTCTAGCTCAGGCTGGTCTCAAACTCGTGAGCTCAAGTGATCCACCCACCTCGGCCTCCCAAGTGCTAAGATTATAGGCATGAGCTACTGCGCCTGGCCCATGTAAAATCTTTTATTTTTTTTTTTTGAGACAGAGCCTCAAGCTATCACCCTGGGTAGAGTGCTGTGGTGTCACAGCTCACAGCAACCTCCGAATCCTGGGCTCAAGCAATTCTCCTGCCTCCGCCTCCCAATAGCTGGGACTGTAAGCGTCTGCCACAATGCCAGGCTATTTTTTGGTTGCAGCCATATGTTGTTTGGCGGGCCCAGGCTGGATTTGAACCCGCCAGCTCAGGTGTATGTGGCTGGTGCCTTAGCCGCTTGAGCCACATGAGCGGAGGCTGTAAAATCTTTTGATGTAAAACTTTCTTTTTTTTTTTTTTATTGTTAAATCATAGCTGTGTACATTAGTGCAATCAAGGGGTACAATGTGCTGGTTTCATATACAACTGAAATATTCTCATCAAACTGTTCAACGTAGCCTTCATGGCATTTTCTTAGTTATTGTATGTAGAGATGTAAAACTTTCTTGAAGTTCCTGCTCAAATACCCCAACTTCTTCATATATTCTTTGCAGAGCCTCCCCTGCCTAATTGGGGGAAAAAAATACCCTTTCTTCTCTGTTCCTATCATATTTGGATCCTTAACTGCTATCTTACATTCTTTTTTTTATTTTATTTTATTTTATTTTTTTTTTTTTTTGTAGAGACAGAGTCTCACTTTATGGCCCTTGGTAGAGTGCCGTGGCCTCACACAGCTCACAGCAACCTCCAACTCCTGGGCCTAAGCGATTCTCCTGCCTCAGCCTCCCGAGTAGCTGGGACTACAGGCGCCCGCCACAACGCCCGGCTATTTTTTGGTTGCAGTTTGGCCGGGGCCGGGTTTGAACCCGCCACCCTCGGTATATGGGGCCAGCGCCTTACTGACTGAGCCACAGGCGCCGCCCCTATTTTATTTTATTTTTTTTGTAGAGACAGAGTTTCACTTTATGGCCCTAGGTAGAGTGCCGTGGCATCACACAGCTCACAGCAACCTCCAACTCCTGGGCTTAAGCGATTCTCTTGCCTCAGCCTTCTTTTTTTGTATTATTGGTGTCTTGCATATACTTGCCTTCCCTATAAGGCTAGACGGTCTCTGAAAGGACTACATTTCCTGCACCTCTCATGGTTCCCAGCATGGGTGCCTGCACAGAAAACAGGGAAGGGTGAGGAGAATGGGCCCTGGAGCTAGACTACCAGAGTTTACATCCTTGCTGGGTCATTTCCTCACTGAGAACCTGGAGCAAACTGCATAGCTTCTCTTTCCCTAAGTTTCTTTATCTGTAAAATAGGAGTTAATAATAGTAACTGCCCCATAGAGGCAGGGGGATAAAATTAATCTACATGTATACATATAAAGCATTATTAACAGTGATCCACACATCCTAAGTACTCAATATTAATATCACCCAGTATTATTATTAGCAGGCACTCAGTAAAATATTTGATAAATTGAATCAGATATTTCAGGCTGAAATTTGATGGGATACTACAATACATGCCAAAGTCATTCATATGTCATAAGCAAAGCCATTTACCTTCATCGATTTATAAAGCCTTTCAGCAAAATATGCAGATTTGTTCCTCATACACTTAACTGTAGAGAAAAAAATGAAAAGATTATAGATAAGATTTGTGGGGAAAGTGGCTGTTGTTCCCTCAGTTTCTACATGGGTTCAAGTAATATTGCTTTGCTGGAGAAA
The DNA here is from genome assembly GCF_027406575.1 of Nycticebus coucang. NCBI lineage: Eukaryota > Metazoa > Chordata > Mammalia > Primates > Lorisidae > Nycticebus > Nycticebus coucang. The sequence goes on along the minus strand of NC_069783.1, from coordinate 68,474,449 downwards.
TTTTAGCCAAATGCTTGATGAACATAGGCTATGCATTTTCATAGAAAATACCCTCAATTAATCATCAAGTCCCTGGAGAAGTAATTAATAAATGTTATTAAAGTGTAAGGTGGCATATAGTTTCAAAATGATGATTGCCATCTCTACCATATGAAACAGTTATTAATTCTAACCATTCACAGACTTGCGAGATGTGGCTAGTACAGTATTATCTTTCCCATATGATGACCATTAAGGCATACGAGATATAAAATATATAAATCACATGGCACAATAGCAGTCAACTTGTATATAATATTTCTTGTTTAAAATTCTGGAATGCACCAAGAGTGATTTAAGTAGCTTATCTCTAAAAAAAGAAATTCTGTATCTCTATGACAACAAATGAATAACAAGGAGGAAAGTCTAGGCACATTTGTTTCTCACTCCCTGCCCCCTACCAGCTTACCTATAGCCAGCAGAGTATCTTCAAAGCTACCAGATGTTTCAGATTTAATACTCTGTTCAATATCCTTCTGCGATATCCTTTTGTATTCATCGAACACTACACATAATAACAAAATGGTATTATCAATAATTAAAAAAGAATAGAGGAAACTAAAATTTGTGACAAGAATAAGCATTTTTTAAATTAGTCTACACTATTTATTCTTTGGTATATTTCAAGAAGAAACTAATCAACAATGTGGGCAAACACCCAGGAAGGATATAGCATAGTGGAATGGGCCTGAGGTGAGGAAGAAGAAACACTGTGATGGTTGGAGGACGTTAGAAAAGTCCTTCCCCTTATCTGGGACCCCGTTTTCTCACACACAAAATGGACATGAACTCTGGAGACACTTGCTTTCTTTTCTCATTGTTTCCTCAGTAAGCAGAATGTGTCTTTTTGTAATTTTGACCTTGGCAATCACCTGTGTGTTCATCTTCCTTCTGGCTCTTTACAACTAGAGAAGTTCATAAAGTCAAGTTTATGTCAGGGTTTTAAAAGAAAACCAAAACTAAGCAATTTGACCTCTTCAAAACTGAGTCACATCAGATTATTTGAATGGTTAAGCTGATGCTCTGTGAGGTACAATAGTTAGTAGCATGTTGGAGTTCTGATGGCAGTGTAAAAAAAAATGGAGTCACATTTAATAACAGATGGTTGCATCTTTTAACAGACTTTAACATAATTAAATTTTTGCTCCTTTGCCAAGTTTTTTTGTTTTTTTTTTAAGACAGAGTCTCACCCTGTCACCCTGGGTAGAGTGCCACTGTGTCATCCTAGCTCACAGCAACCTCAAACACTTGGACTTGAGCAATCCTCTTGTCTCAGCCTTCCAAGTAGTTGGGAGTACAGGCGTGTGCCCCTATGCCTGGCTTGTTTTTCTATTTTTGGGAGAGATGGGATCTTGCTCTTGCTCTGGCTGATCTTGAACTCCTAAACTCAAGCCATCCCAGAACGCTAGGATTATAGGCATGAGCAACTGCTCCCAGCCATTTTTGCCAAGTATTTTTGAATGTGATAAGTGTGTTTTCTTCTCTTCTGTCTCCTTCTGGAATCTTCTCACAGCAAGTGTCTGCTTTGTTTATCTTCTATGGGTGCCTCACTTCTATCAATGTGATTTTCACAAGGCTATCAATCAAGGAACACCCATACCTAACAACATACACTCTAACCTTTGTCAAAGAAGTAAGCAGTTCACCCAGTCAGGACCTATTAGACTTACCCTCCTGGGAATTTAAAACATTTAAAATTGACCATCATGGGGATGGTCAGAAGCACTGAGTCATCTTTACCCAGAGAACATAAGAGAACTTATGGGCCAGAGAATTTAAGTATCACCTGGGAAACCTGTTCAACTTACTGGTCATCACTCCCAGAGATTCTAATTCAACCAGTCTGTAGAGGGGCTTCAAGAATCAGTATTTTTAATGGAGAACAGACTTCAGAAACTTTGCCTTAGAAATAAAATCCATGACTCTCTTCTATTGAGAGCCCCAGAATTGCCTTGATTTCTGTTCTTCCTGAAGTTGTTCATCTCTACATTCAATTTCGTGAGCTACCAGTTTTTTTTTTTTTTTTTTTTTTGTAGTTTTGGCTGGGGCTGGGTTTGAACCCACCACCTCTGGCATATGGGACCGGCGCCCTACTCCTTCTAACCACAGGCACCACCTGAGCTACCATTATTTTTCATTTTCCCTCTTGTCCCATTTTGTATTATTTCCTCTTTTCTCACTTAAATTGGAGTCAATGTATGTTGTTTGGAATTAAAGAATCTACATGACACACTTTCTACGCCTCAGTTTTCTCCACTGTAAAATGGGGGAAATCGTGACTACTACTTTGGGATATTGCAAGAAACAATGCCCATGATATGTTTAACATAGAAGCTAAAAAAGCACTAAGAAAACCTTACTGGGAATCCTCCCTATTATTGCTGGTTGGGGAGAAAATTACGAAGTTTTCTTTATCCAGATAATGCTTAAGACATTTCCTCCTTGTGGCTTACAAACATATTTTATAATTGCCCAACTGTAGGATTTGTGCCCACAAGTGAAAATTATTACAAATGTATTTACACACTAAATGGGCTTCTGGGGATCTGAAGTTCTTGGAAAATACCACCAGAGGGAGATTTGTGTTATTTGTAATCTTGCAAGGAAAGGCAATCAGAAGTTGGTGATTCTAATGGTGGCCCAAGATATTTATCTACAGGAGTAGTATCCTATTTTTTATCACTGTGGAATATCTGAAATAACAATTGTGACATCTGTGTACTTTTCAGTTACTTTATTTTTTCAATTTAGCAGACTCATTCTCAAATTTTTTGAAAGCTTTGTAAAACAGCGTGTATGATTTTTTTGTTGCTTTTTTTATTTCTTTACTTTTTTGTTGTTGTTGTTGTTGTTGTTTGTTTTTTGTTGAGACAGGGTCCCACCCTATGCCCCTGAGCAGAGTGCAGTGGGCATGGTAGCTCACCGCAACCTCAGACTTGGGCTGCGGGCAGTCCGCTGCCTCAGCATCCAGAACCGCTGGGATTACAGGCGCTCGCTGGGGCACCTGGCTGGGTTTTTCCATTTTTTTCATGAGTCGGGGTCTCACTGTCGCTCAGGCGAGTCTCGAACTCCTGAGCTCAAGCAATTCTCCCTTCTCAGCCTCCCACAATGCTGGGATTACAGGCGTGAGCCACTGCTCGTGGCATCAGCAGGTATGATTATAAGGCCATAGTGGGTTTATAAAATTATTATGTATGAGGGCTGGGCGAGGTGGCTCACACCCGTAATCCTAGCACTCTGGGAGGCTGTTGCCAGTGGATTGCTTGAGCTCAAGAGTTTGAGACTAGCCTGAGCAAGAGTGAAACTGGTCTCTAAAAATAGCCAGGTGACTGGTGGGCACCTGTAGTCCCAGCTACTCAGGAGGCTGAGGCGAAAGAATTACTTGAGCCCAAGAGTTTGAGGTTGCTGTGAGCTGTGATGCCATAGCACTCTACTGAGGGCAACTAAGTGAGACTCTGTCTCAAAAAAAGAAATTATTATGTACGTAAAGAACTAAAAATCTAATATAAAAGATGGAATATCTTATTAAACCCTTCCTACTGTTTACAAGAATAATATAAATCTGACAAAAATACTCTATAATTGTTATCTTTCCTCCAGAGAAGTTAACAGCATATTACAAAGTTTAGAATTATCAGAAACCAATTAGAAACATTACACATAGGAAATAAAATTTGAAATTATCCACGATTCATATTATGCAACATAACTCCTAAAGAAATCACTTCTATTAGCTTTGCAGCATGGATGTTAAACAGGAATAAATATCAACCAATGTTTCTATTTTATTGTTTCCTGTTGTATTCAAGATAATTTTCTTCAATTAAAATGAAAGTCTTGGGGCTACTCTAGAAAAAGGACTGACTATGAAGGTAAGTTTCTTAGTAATGGGAATACGAAGCTTCTATGAATACATTGTATTTCTGCTAATTATTCATAATTAATCTTTCAGAAATTGGCACATCATTGGACCCATACATTTCCAAGGTAACAATCTAAGACAGTTCAGTACAAGCAGTTCTCTGTACCAAATGAAAAGAAAAGGTTACAGTTAATTATGAGTAATGCAGTTTTTACTCTCTTTCAAATAGTTTCTTTTGGCAGTGAAGTAAGTGCCTTACCATGCAACAGATGATTTCGATTCCGGGAACAGAGAATAGTTAAAAATTTCACCTCATCTGTCCCCCATTTTTTCTCTCCAGCCTCATACAGGTCCTGAAGCCAAACGAAGCACAAGTTTAAAGCACCAAAAAGGATGCACCAGGACATATGCAAATATTTCCAGATCTTCAAAGAGCTCGGCTGGATTTGTATTATTTTGTTGGTAATCGAAGTGATGGGGCTTAGTGGAGATGACTCAGGATTCTTCCTTAGGCATACACCTACCAGGATGCTATAGTATCTCTCTGGCATCAGGACAACATGAGCAGTTCCCTGTAGGCAGACTCCCTGGTTCTATTTTAAGAACTAAACGGAATGCCCTAGACTTGGGTTGCCACTAATCTCAGGTGGCTATTTAAATTTTAATTAATATTAAATAAAATGTAAAATTTAACTCTGTGGTCACACTGGCCACATTTCTTTTTTTTTCTTTCAAAAATAATTTTATTTATGATCTCTAAAATTTTTGCAGCACACTGGTTGAAAATCACTGTACTATAGCTTCAGCAATCTTTTTTTCCTTTCTTTTGAGACAGAGTCTCACTATGTTGCCCTTGGTAGAGTGCCATCGTATCACAGCAATCTCCAACTCTTGGGCTTAAGTGATTCTCTTGCCTCAGCCTCCCAAGTAGCTGGGATTAAAGGCACCTGCCACAACACCCAGCATTTTGCTGTAGTTGTCATTGCTATTTAGCAGGCCTGGGCCGGGTTCAAACCCACCAGACCCAGTGTATGTGGCCAGCACCCTAACCACTGAGCTATAAGCACCAAGCCTTCAGCAATCTTTTTTTAAATTTCAGTATATTACAAGGGTACACATGTTTTGATTACATGGACTGCTTTGTACCACTTGAGTCAAAGGTACACGTGTACCCCCCACACTAGCCACATTTCAAGTGCTCAGTGACTACCTACATGTGGCCAATGGCCACCCATACAGGCCACTGTGGATGTAGAATGTTTTCATTTTTGCAAAAAGTTCTATTGGACAGTCCTTCTCTAGAATAATCTATCTCATAGTAGAACCATGGTAATTGCTTACATTCCACCCAACAGAAATACAAGAAATTGATTCTGCTCATTTTAACTCAATTATTGATAAAGCAGAACTTTGATTTATAATAAGCAGCTGGCCTATTAAATTTCTCTAAATCATTGATTTTCAACTGGTAATGCCACAGCACACTGGAATGCCATAAGAGGATCTTTGGTGTCCTGTGAAAAAATAATTTTTTTTTTTTTGAGACAGAGTCTTACTTTTCACCCCAGTAGAGTACCCTGTAGTCACAGCTTACAGCAACCACAGACTCCTGGGCTCAAGAGATTCTCTTGCCTTAGCCTCCCAAGTAGCTGGGATAAAGGCACCTGCCACAGTGTCCGGCTATATTTAGAGGCAAAGTCTCACTCTAGCTCAGGCTGGTCTCGAACTTGTGAGCTCAGGCAATCCACATACCTCGGACTCCCAGAGTGCTAGGATTACAGGCATGAGCTACCGCACCCAGCCGAAAACTTTTAAAGATCATTAATTAAATTATTTTAATATATTAATTTAATAATTTAAATTATTTTAATATATTAATTTAATAATTTAAATTATTTTAATATATTAATTTAATATTTTAATTTAAGAAGATCAAAGCATAGTAAGTATATCCTTTTTTTACTCTCTCTCTTTTTTTTTTAGCAACTTAATTTAAGTATGCTATGGAAGTTTAAATACAGGTTTAAGTATGGCATGAGATAAAAAAGTTTGAAAAACACTGCTGTAAACAATTTTTACTAACACAGATTGTGGCTCATTGGGCTCATCACCATCTATGCCTCTGTTTCTTTACTTCTTTTTCTAATCCCCTCACTGCTTTAGAGTCAATTAACAAAATCACAAAGTTTTAAAGCTGAAAAGGCTCAAAAAGTTAATCTAAGTCATTTATTCTTAAACTTGAATCTCAACAGGCTTGTGACTCCTTATGGATGATTTATGTGTCAAGCTGACTGGGCCACAAGGTGCCCAGATATTTGGCCAAATATTATTCTGGCTAATTATGTTATTTTTTTTGGATGAGATTAACATTAAAATCAGTAGACTGAGTAAAGCAGACCCCTCTCTCTATTGTGGGTGGGCCTCATCCAATTAGTTATTGGGCTATAGCTGATTAGACCAGGGTTGGCACCAGGACAACCATCAGTGAGTTGGGTACCAGAGAAACACCTAATTCTTGGAGTTTGCTACCAGTTTTACCCAACAGGATATATACTGTGCCACACTGTTTTGCACAGGTTCTATAAATGTTCTCTTTGGGGAAGCAAAAATGCAGAATGAAAAAAGCAATCACCTCCAAGTGATTCAGAAGGCATTCAGTGGTTATCTGGCATTGCCACACAATGGACCCAATGTCAAGAAACCTGGAACCTGGGGGTGCTTATATAATGATGTCCAGTGCTACAGCAAGCACTATACCAGATACCTCTGCAAAAAATACCTCTGTTATGGCTATAGCTCAGGGGCTAGGGTGCCAGCCACATACACTGGAGCTGGCAGGTTCAAATCCAGCCTGGGCCTGCCAAACAATAATGACAACTATAACGAAAAAATAGGCAGGTGTTGTGGCGGGCACCTGTAGTCCCAGCTACTTGGAAGGCTGAGGCAAGATAATCACTTGAGCCCAAGAGTTTGAGGTTGCTGTGAGCTATGACACCCCAGCACTCTACCCAGGGCAACAGCTTGAGACTCTGTCTCAAAAAAACAAAAAACAAACAAATAAAAAAACTCCATTATTAAAGGCCATCTATGGGAATCTATTCTTTTTTCATAATATGTCCCAGCCTGGCTAATATACACTAAAACATATAAGAGGTCCTCCACCAATTAGGGCCTGTCTTACTGGCAAAAAAGAAGAAAACTGGAAGGAAGAAGCTATAGTTGTACTAACCTGGGCATCCTGCTTCATGAGAGCATCATCCAGAAAATTTCCTTCATCCCTACCTCCCTGAGGACAAGAAAAACAAACCAAAAAAAATGAGAGAGTGTCTAGGAGGATTTGGGGGCACAGTTAAGACAGAAGATCTGGGAACCCAAGGACATGGTAATTAGCCAAAATGCAACAAAGACTGGGACTTGGGACCTAGGGAGGAGGGACGGATGTCCTCTGTGCCTGCATTAGCTGTTATCTGTGCCTAGAGGACATTAGTCTCAATGTGGCCTCTCATGATGCCTGGCGTCTCTGCCAGTAGAAGGCGAAGGACAATGGCTGCTCCCTCACTATCTCCTTGCCTTCCCCTCCACCCCACACCCCTGTGCCTTCCTAATTGGCAACTCTGTGGTATCAACTTCTGCCAAAAAGAGACTAGGAGCAGAGTGAGTCAAGAGAATCTGCAGTGGGACTCTAGGAGCACATGAAAATGCCTCCCTACCCCCATCCACACCAGCTCACAAAAGGACAGGGTTGAGGACTCGGAGGAGTGCTAAAGAGAAATGAAACGGGCTACTCTCCTCAAGTTTTTTAGACTATTTTTATTCCTATACTGTCTTGGTATTTTATGGTCTAGGCATGGCTCATCAGAGTGGTAAATACGGGAGGAAAAGAAAAATGGGAAGGAAATAAAAAAACAGGCAGGTATTGTTAAGTAAATGTCAGAGACGAGACGGAAATTGGAGAGAACTTCCAGCATTCTGCTTTCCATGCTGGAAGAACAGCAGCAATATTAAGAGAAATAGCAGAGTCAGGAAGAAGAGCTGCTTTGGAGGAAAAAATGAGTTTAGGAGAACTAATTTGAGGTGATAGTAGAATATCCATAAGGAAACATCTAAAAAGCAGCAAGAAACAAGTCTTGAGCTCAAGAAGGAGGCCAGAGAAAAGGATGCATTGGGAAAGGATGTGAAATGTCTCAGAAAAGAGAAGTCACCTCTGGCCCACCTAGCCCGGTTCTGCCTGGTTTCCCACCTAGGATACTCAGTAACTTCCTACATGGTCTCCCAGCCTTCAGGTGCTTGCCACTGTTCACCCCACACCTCATTATCATCTTACTCTTCTGAAAATGCTCCCAAACCTTTGGTGGTTCCCTGCTGCTGTCCAAATAAAATATAAACTCCTCCCAACATAGAATCCCAGTTCATTTTTCCACCTTGCTTCTAGAATTACCAGCCCACCTGCCCAACCGGTTGCATGGCACGCATTAAGTGCATGTAAATATTGAATTAAAGTAGAACAAATGGACCTACATGACTACCCAGAGTCTCTGAAGAAGACATAAAAGAACAGAAAGGCCCAAGAACAACACCTGGAGAAATCCACATTTAGGGGGCTGAAAGGATGAGAAAGGCTAGTAAGGGGGAGCCTGTTGATAAAACCCATCCTCCCTCCATCAGGAGCAGCTAACAGAAGCAGTAACTCACAGCCGACAGAGACACCAGCACTCGTTGGAACATGAATGACGTGTCAGAGCAAATGTCATCTTCAAGGCTCCGTCCATAGTCTAGTAAGAGAGTGAAATTAGCAACATGAGAATAAAGAATCTTGGCCAACACTGTGTCTCCCTCACTCTGAAGCACTCCCTCATCCTGATCCCTTCAGGATCAGCCTGTTTACCAAAGAAGCTCATCAAGAGATTTTCTATGCCACACACAATTTTTCAAAATCTCTGGTAAAATGGTTAAGTTTATCTTGTCATCATAGCGAAATAAGATAATTGGGGGCTGAAATCCTCCCTCTCTGATTCCTACTGTCCAGAGTCCGTTCCAAATGTGGTTCTCAGAGATGCACAGGCAACAGCAGCTGTGGAAGGGCCACTGCACTGCAGTCAGAGCGGGACTTCTGAACCCGTCTGTAGGGGCAGGGAGGGACTGTCAGACACAACTCCCAGCATGCACCTTTTCCACCATATCTCTCATTGGAGAGGTTCCCACATGTTATCCAAGAGAGGCTCCAACACTTCATAGCCCTTTGGGGAGAAAACCTACATTGGGCTCCTGGTACTAACTACAAACCCCCAAAGTTTAGAATCTCTTGCTCTGAAAACTTACCAAAAAGCTCTTATTGTGGTTGTTTTTCTTTCTACAAAAGTAATACATGCTGACTACAGATAACTTAGGAAAAACCTAATCAGGCAATAAGGACAACACACTGGGTTCCAGCAACATAATTTATCTAAATCTTTGTGTAGTTTTTGTTACATTCTTAGGGCAAAAAGGCATGCATTTTATTTTTTTTTTTGAAGGCTTTTTCTATGTATCACCCTCTGGAGGTTTCTAAGAGGGGAGTAAATGTCTATCATTCTGAGATGGCTGTAGGACATACAGTCCAGTCTGGAGGTAAGAGATTGGGACAGACAGCCCCTCCAGACCACTTCTTGGAATACTAAGATTTGCTCGTGGCACTATTTTTTCTAAGTTGGGTGTGCCACCATTTTTAACACGCACCTTCGATTCTTTGCTTGCTAATATGAGACTACAGGCGCCCGCGTAACGCCCAGCTATTTTTTGGTTGCAGTTCTCACTGTTGTTTAGCAGGCCTGAGCCTGGCTCGAACCCGCCAGCTTTGGTGTAGGTGGCCGGTGCCCTACTCACTGAGCTATGGGCGTGGAGCCCACGTGAGAAGTCTTAAGAAGCCAACAGTCAGCCATTTGCCGAGACAGGGATCTGCCTCACAGCAGAGCGAGGCACATAGGATCCCTCCTGGTCTGTGTTTCTACAAAGAGGGTCTAATCAGTGAAGAGCCACCCACTGTTAGCCTCATTCTCAAATCACAGCAAACCCTGAGCTGGGGCCACTGAGGATGTCACATACGCTGCTGGTAGGTCTGGTTTATACGTCGGATCTCCTCAGGGGTCCGGGAGGCCAGGATCTCAATCAGGCAGCCCTCGTCTGTGCCGGCTCCCTAAACACAAAACCAGAGAGGGCCATCTGAGCCAGCTTACAAAGCCGAGTCCCAGACACGGAAGGAACACAGCCGGGAGGCTGAGGCAAGAGAATCGTGTAAGCCCAAGAGTTAGAGGTTGCTGTGAGCCGTGTGACGAACTGGCACTCTACCCGAGGGCGGTACAGTGAGACTCTGTCTCTACAAAAAAAAGAAAAAAAAGAAGAAGGAACACGGCCACGAATCTGCAGGCAATAAGGACAGCACACTGTGTTCCAGCAACGTAATTTACTAACTTTTAATTGTCCTGACTCAAATCCAGTGTGTCTGCCATAATAATTATTAGTAACAACAAATATTTATAGATTGTTTACTATGTGTTGGTTATTATGCCAGATTAGATACAGTTTCTGCTCTCTGCCGGCTTAATCTTTCCTTGACCTCCTCTGTTCTTTCTCTGAAGGGCAGACCCTTCTGGCAAAGACTCTGTCACCTCCCTGCTTTCCCAGAGCCTAGCCCAGAACCTTTCACAAAGCTAAGTACTTAAAGACATGGTTGAGGAGGGGAATTGTACAGATGTTCTTCAACTTACAATTGGGTTACAGCTTGATAAATCCATCGTAAAGTTGAAAACTTGCAAATAGAACCATCCTAAGTCAGGGACTACCTAGATTTGCATTTCATATTTGGTGATTAAAAATTAGCAGACCCCGGGTGGTGCCTGTGGCTCAAGGAGTAGAGCACCGGTCCCATATGCTGGAGGTGGCGGTTTCAAACCTTGCCCCAGCCAAAATCCAAAAAAAAAAATTAGCAGACCCCATCAAGAACATACTTGATTGGTCATCTAGGGAGGACAAGAACAGTTTTGTCAGTTCTAAGCCTGGAGGTCCCCTGGTATCAGTCACAAACTTACATATCTCAAAAATAGCTAACACAACAAGTTTCTGCAACTATACCCAAAGCAGCCACTGTAAGCACTCCCCTTTGAGCCCAGGAAGCAGGAAATGATTCTGTAACTTCTTTTAGAAAACAACCTTTAAATTGTAATTGCTGTAATAGAGTGTAATGTTCTCAAGCTGACATAAGCAACAGGAAATCTTTCTCCTATACTTTATTCTCCCCACTCTCAGAAGGCCTTTGTCCCAGTTTCTGGAGAGAGCACCTTAGTGTTTGTACTAACAGCACCAGGGGCACGAGAGAGGAACGCAGACCAACCTTCATGGCCCTCCGCAGCTCCTGCACATCATACAGCACAGTGGGTGTCATCATTGCCACTACTGTCTGTTCGAAGTTGCCACTCAGTTCTGACTTCAAGTCATCTATCAGGTCCTGCAACACAAGAAAGCCACTCTGCTTAACCTCTGCAGTAACTCTCCAGGTGGGTCCAGGGGCGTCTGGGGTTTCCAAGACCCTTCTAGGGGCTCAGTTTCCTCAATATAAAGGTTCTTGATAACTTGACAGTTCTTGAAACTGTCTCCATAATAACAATAAGACATAGTCTCCTTTTCACTGTCATTCTCTCATGAGAGTGTACAGCGGAGATTTCCTAAGGCTATCAACAATTATGTCAAAAGGCTATGAAAATTCTCCCCCCTTTACCAACAAGATATCTGTACAAGAGCAGATTTTCTTCAAATACCTCAACCGAAACCACATATTGTAACAAACTGAATGCAAAAGCAGCTATGAGAATCCAGGTGTCTTCCATTAAGCCAGACATTACAGAGACTTGCAAAATGTAAAATGCCAGTCTTATCCATAATTTCTTTTGTTTTGGAATATATAGCTATTTTTCATAAAAATGTTATATTATTTTTACTAAGTTAACAGATACATATACTTTTTTTTGAGACAATGTCTTATTCTGTTGCCCCAGGCTAGAGTGCCATGGCATTAGCTTAGCTCACAGCAACCTCAGACTCCTAGGTTCAAGCCTCCTGCCTCAGCCTATTAAGTAGCTGGAACTATAGGTGTTCACCACCATGCCCAGCTAATTTTTCTATTTTTAGTAGAGACAAGGTCTTGCTCTTGCTCAGGCTGATCTCGAACTCCTGAGCTCAAGCAATCCTGCCTCAGCCTCCCAGTGTGCTAGGATTACAGGGTGAGCCACTCCACACAGCCCAAATATACTTTTAAATGTCCTCAGTTTTAATTTCTATTATTTTAAATATCAATAGATATAATCCACAAAAACAAAAATAATCTAAGAGTGTAAAGGGGCCTTGAGGCCAAAATGTTTGTAGACACTGACTTAAATGTATTTTCTAACTTAACAATATATCCTGAATACATCTCCAAGTCAGTATTCACCTATGACATTTGTAACAGCTACAGAGATTTCAAATATAGGTGCAATATAATTTCTTTAACAAGTCCTCTGCTTCTATTTTTCTACTGTTATACATACAAGGTATATAGTTTTATCTTTGTGATCATTCAGAATTATTTTTTACAACTGAATTCCTAAAGATAAATATAATTATATGGACAAGGGTCCCAATGCTAAAGATATTTATTCTCATTTCCTCCTAGAACACAGGTCAGAGAATTTAAAAATCTGCTTAAGATCATTTGACTTAATAGCTCAATAAGGAGCCAAGCTATTCAAACCCAGATCTCTGATTCTAACAAACCTGATTACCCAACACTTCATTTCAATCTACTATTCATATTTTTATCTTATATCATACATAGTGAATGAATTAATGAACAAATTAGTGCTTAATTCATTAATGTTGGTCATCTTAACCAACTGGCATCTGATTAGCTTAGTTGTAAAGCTAATATCAATTGATCCTGAATGTGTGTGGCAACACCATGTAGGTCTCTAGTTCACACAAAACGTGCATGTTCATACCTATTTGTATTATTGAATTTCTTTGGGGATGGAGAAGAGTTTTAAATGTCCGGAAAACAGAGCAATTCTGATCACAGGAATCCCATTCCCTCCTGGGATGGATGCCTAGTCAAGGTTTGCACATAGATCCTCTCAGGAACAGCTGAGCCAGCCCCCCCCTACCTAGCAGTTTAATATTGTCTCTGAGAAGCAGCCTCAGTTTGCCTATTTATAAAAGTATCTTGAGGACAGAAATGTGCAACATAGAGCTACTGTACTCTAACGTGTGGAGACATTCGTTGATGTTTCCTCAATATAAAGGTTCTTGATAAACACATTTATGAGTTTTCAATAATGTGGAAAAATTGAGTGGAATGATTCTGTTAAATGAGTTATTGAAAATGAAGATAAAAGAGATGATTCCTGGCCGGGCGTGGTGGCTCATGCCTATAATTCTAGCACTCTGGGAGGCCTAGGCGGGTGGATCACCTGAACTCAGGAGTTAGAAACCAGCTTGACTGCTAATCCAAGCACTGTGAGAGGCTGAGGAGGGAGAACTGCTTGAGCTCAGGAGTTTGAGACTTACCTGAACGAGTGTGACACCCCGACTCTAAAAAAATGAAAAAACCTCAGGCGCCATGACAAGGGCCTATAATCGTAATGGTTTCAGAAGGCTGAGGCAGCAGGATGCCCACAGCCTGAGTCTGAGGTTGCAATGAGCTGTGATACCATTGCACTCTGCTCAGGGCATAGGGTGGGACTCTGTTGCAAAAAAAAACAAAAACAAAGAAATAAAAATAATAAGCAAGGAAATAAAATATAAGAAGTCAACCTGAGCAAGAGCAAGACCTCATCTCCAAAAATAGCCAGCATTGTAGCGGGTGCCTGTAGTCCCAGCTATTTGGGAGGCTGAGGCAAGAGAATCACTTGAGCCCAAGAGTTTGCGGTTGCTGTGATGCCATGGCACTCTACAAAAGGTGACGAAGTGAGACTCTATCTCAAAAAAAAGAGAGAGAGATGGTTCCGGAGGGTGTGGGATTCAAATGAAAGGGAAAAAGCATAGTAAGTGAATAACATCTGAATGCATAAGCTACTAAAGTACACATACATGCAACCACATAAAGCCCCACTCTAAAGTTTGAATAAATGTATGCTACAAGCACGTTCATGTGGAAGAGTCCAAACAGACCTTCCATCCTAGGACAGTCTATCTAAACCAGTGGTTCTCAACCTTCCTAATGCCATGGCCTCTTAATATAGTTCCTGTGGGTCACAACCCACAGGTTGAGAACCGCTGATCTAAACAAACTGGATGTAAACATGTTAGTCACTTGGGGAAGGCTTTGTCCACAGTGGCCTAAAAGAAGCCATCAAGGCCAGGGAAGCAGCTCTGGAAGCTCAGCTTTGACCAGTGCTCAAAAAGGTGATAGTTGAGCCCATTCAACAACCAAGGCCCTGCGAGGACCCTGGTGGGAAGGGAGCAAGCTTGGCCTTGGGGTCTGTGAATCATAGAATACTTACATATGGTGGGGAAAACACAAGTTGAAACTGCCTTTTGTGTTTTTTTGTTTTGTTTTGTTTTTGTTTTTTTCTGGGAACATCTTAAACAAGACAAAGGATCCACCTTTGAAAACACAGGGCCACTTCAGGAATCTAGATCAGAGAGAACCTGCCAAGTCCCTGCCTTGCCACAGAGCAGAAGGGGTTAGGGTTAGGGTGAGGGTGAGCTGCTCTTGTAGGCCTACCCTGCCAATGGTGGTCTTGTAGGCTGTCCTGATTTCCTGGCGCTGGGCAGTGTTGCGGTAGGCAAGGACTCTAATAATGGCGTCTTCATCGGTGCCTGGGACAGAGCAGAGAATAGTGAATGAGTGTGACTTGAGAGAGGAATGAGAACATGGATTCCACTGCAGACATTGGCATTACCCAAACACACATGGAGGGCTTTCTAAGAGTTGAGGTCCTTGTTCAGAGAGTTTGCCTATTTCATTGGGAAACAGTTGCTAGATTTGAATCTTAGCCTCTCCTTTAATTAGCTGTTTACCATTGAACAAAACAGTCAGCTTCTCTAAGCATTAGATTCTATATTTATCCACGTGAATAATCATAGCGCTTTCCCTCCCTGGGTTGCTGCAAGTATCAAATGAGATAATTAAGTGCCCAGCACTTACTAAACCTTCAATAAATGCTGACCAGCGTAATTCTTCTCCCCCTCCTCTGGAATTCCTTTCACATCTTTTGGTTCTCCTATATTCTTGCCTTTACTCTCCTCATTTTTGTCTTTTTATCATTTCCTTTGAGTTTTGAAACAACTCAAAATTTGTCTTTTAATTCACTGACTTGGCATTTTGCAGAGTTTAAACTGGCTGTTCACTGCATTCACTGTGTTTTAAAATCTGTAATAGGGTTTTGTTTGTTTGTTTTTTGTAGGTTTTGGCCGGGATTGGGTTTGAACCCACCACCTCCGGCATATGGGGCCGGCGCCCTACTCCTTTGAGCCACAGGTGCCGCCCCTGTAATTGGGTTTTTTATTTCCAATCTACCTTTCCTGAACTCAAATAGTTTCCCTTATGTAACTGCCAAAAAATTCCTATGACACAACATTCTACCAAAACTTTATGTTATGAATTACAAATTAAAATATCCTAAAGTTTGCTTGCCTGTTTCTTACAGCAGCTTTTACAAAGAGAATGTTATTCTGATTTTCCCAGTTGGTCCCTTGTCTTTTTAACAGCTAGATGTTCACGTTTGGTGAGTTTTCTGTTTTCCTCGTTGTCTATGTTATATGAGAGTTATAATGGGTTACAGAAGTGATTCTATTGAAATAATTTGGAAATAAATGAAAAAATATAGGTTTACCATATTATTCTTTGCAAAACTCAAGATCCAGAAAAATGTGAGGTATAGAGAGGAAGCTATAGAACTATTTTTTTTTTGAGACAGAGTCTCACTTTGTTGCCCTAGGTAGAGTGCTGTGGTGTTACATCTCACAGCAACCTCAAACTCTTGAGCTTAAGCAATTCTTTTGCCTCAACCTCCCAAGTAGCTGGGACTACAGGAGCCTCCCACAACACCCGGCTATTTTTAAAGATGGGGTCTCACTCATGCTCAGGCTGGTCTCAAACCCGTGAGCTCAGGCAATCCACCCGTCTTAGCTTCCCAGAGTCCTAGGATTACAGGCATGAGCCACCATGCCCGGCCCTAAGAACTTAAAGTTTATATGCCTTAAGGACCTAATTTCTGTTCTTATTTCAAAAAGGGTGGGAAACAATAGATATAACCACCCTTTTCTCATTCAGCACTCTCAGCTGGGGCAGAAGGTTTTACTCATCTTTTGCTCACTTTCTGTTTCTATGAAAGGCACCATACTTCCTCCAAGTTTGAATCCTCAAAATAATTTTGATTATTATTTTTTTTTAGAGGAAATGGGAGTGAGCAGTTTATTTATTTGTTTATTGTTGTTGTGGCCGTTGTCATTGTTGTTTGACAGGCCCTGGGTTGGGTTCGAACCCGCCACCTCTGTAACCGCTGAGCTACAGATGCCGAGCGTATTATTATTATTATTATTTTTTACTCTTTCCCTTCCTTCACATTCAAACTTCCTGCCAAGTCATGGAAAATCTTGCCTTTTGTTTTTTTGCTTTCTTCCCCTCTTTTTATTCCTTCCACTACCGCTTCAACTCAGGATTTCAGGGTGTCTTCTAAGACAACTGCAAAAATCTGCTAATTCTTACTTTCTTTTTTTTTTTTTTGTAGAGACAGAGTCTCACTGTACCGCCCTCGGGTAGAGTGCCGTGGCGTCACACGGCTCACAGCAACCTCTAACTCTTGGGCTTAAGCGATTCTCTTGCCTCAGTAATTCTTACTTTCTAATTGGTCTTCCCAAATTTATTTCCCTAACAATAAAAATTCTCATAACGTCTCTCCCCTGCTCAGAAGTACACAAATGCTTCCCACTGCCTGCTGGATTTACCTCAGGTGCTGTAGACCCATGAGAGCTACCATCCCATTCACCACTGTGAGCATCTGCATAAAAGGACACCAGGCGGCCAGGTCCACAGACTTGGCTCTTGGATTGTTGTGTTTACCCAACTCTATAGCACTTCATTCTTCTGACCTCCTTATTACCCATCTGTTAGTTTATGTGCCTCCCCAGCCCCCTCCATTCCCCATGTCTGTGACTCTTGCGCGTGTCACAGTAGTACCCCAGGACATCCCTTTACTACCTGCTTTCTCAGGAAGCTCCCAACCAGCCTACTCCTGCTTTGTAAGTACTTCCTGCCACAAGCTGCCTTTCCATGTGTTTACCGTGACCGCCCTAGGCCTTGGCATATGCTCTTCTGTTCACCCAAAACATAATTCTCTTAACTCTGTTTATTGAAATTCAACTCATCTTCCAAGACTCATTTCAAATTCTGCATCCTCCAAGAAGTTTTGTCTGATGCCCCCAATGAAATGGGACCTCCTTTCTGTGAACCCCAGTGGGATCATATTAGTGCCCCTCCTATCACTCTCATATTATAAACTGACCCTAGCTCTACCTGTGCATGGCTCAGCTGGCTATGTGGCCATGAGAACATGCTCTTATAGTCCTTGTCTCCTCCAACAGTTGGCCTCACACTGGCCCATACACACCAGGCAATGAAAAAGGGTTGGTTGGACCAAATGTCTCCTATTCTGAGAATTTTGAATGCCATGTGGTACATGATCTGAATTAGGGTGTTCTTACTGTATACTAAAGAATTAGGATAACCTGGAAAAAAATGGTGGGCCCCATATATTTTCCCTTTTATTTATGAACAAGGGAAAGTGAGAAAAAAGATGCATAGATCCAGTACAATGTTCTGTTCGGAAGTAGGCAGCAGGATGGAACAGTGGCTTAACCTCTAGCTCTACAGTCAGACATGACCATGTAAGATGGAGGAAAAGTGTTCTAGGAATTGCCTAGAATCCTGACTCTACCACTTAACTAGTTATGAGACTTGGGAAAGTTAGATAATCTCCCCACACCACAACGTCTCAACAGTAAGATAAGCTGCTGCCAGGATTAAAATAGATAACTTATGAAAGTCTCTGTGCCAGAGTCTCTGTGCCAGAGCTTAATAAATGTTTGCTATGATTGCTACTGTTGTTGTTACTGTTAGAAGCATTGAGGCAAAGTAAAATGAACTCTTTTTTTGGACCAAAAGATTAGGAAATAAGGTGTCTTATGGTCAAGTTTTCGTTTGTTTGGTTTTGGTTTTTTGTTTGGTTGTTTTGAGACAGAGACTCACTCTGCCATGCTGGGTAGAGTGCTGTGGTGTCATAGCTCACAACAACCTCAAACTCTTGGGCTTAAGCAATCCTCTTGCCTCAGTCTCTTGAGTAGCTGGGACTATAGGCACCCACTACAACGCCCAGCTATTTTTAGAGATGGGGTCTCGCTCTTATTCAGGCTAGTCTCAAACTCCTAAGCTCTGGTGATCCACCCGCCTTGGCCTACCAGAGTGCTAGGATTATAGGTGTGAGCCACCACACCAGTCTCGATTGTTTTTATCCAAATCTCAAGGAGATTCTTAATGGCAGCTAAGAACCAGGGGATACTTCTCTGGTCAAAAGTCCACCTAGGAAGTTTTAGAGCCAGGGACTAGACCAGGTGCCTACCCAGCATGAGGCCCTGGCCCACAGCGATCTAACTGGAAGGTAGCACCCTGGAAGACACTTCCAGCCTTCTCACGTTGGCCTCCACACACTGCATGTCAGTGCTATCATAGCTGCACTGCCTATAACAAGCACAGAGACTACAGGGAAAGAATGCAGACTTCAAGCTGTCAGGCCTAAGTCTGAGATCAGGCCCTGCCAAATGTGAGCCAGCGCTCAATTCCACTTATATGTGACTTTGTGAGAGTTACCTGGCTTCCCTGGGCTGTTTCACATCTGTAAAAGGGGGATAAAGTAACAATAAGAACACCTTTCACTAAATCACAGGGCTGTGGCACACATCCAGCGAGATAGTGTTTCTGAAGCTGCTTTGTGAATTTTTGGCATTATACACATACCAGCACTAAATGGAAAACAAATACATTTCTAGAGTTTTATATACAGATTGATAATGTACTTCAAAGCAGATTTAAACAACTGGGGAAATCTATAATGAGTGCATTAAATGTAAAATTCTTTATGAAAGCGAAGAATGCCTCTCTCTATGTAATTTGTCTTGAAAACTCAATTTGTTCCCGTGTGTTTTTTCAAAGGAAAGCCCACTCACAGTTGCCAGGGGACACAGCACCTTCCTGTGTGACTGTGATGTGCAGTGCACCAGGGAGGATTCCCTGCCAGTGGGACACTTACCGAGCCCTTTCATGGCTTTCCTCAGGCTCTGGGCATCTTCGGCAGCACTGAATCCCGAGGCAGCTTTGACAGTACCTCCTTTGCTTGCCTGAGTACACAGAGAATGACACGACTGAGAGGCAGACCCTCACCAGTATGGAGGATCTCATTCAACTAACATATGCTAAGCACCTACCCTGGCCCAGACTGTATTAAGTGCTGGGGGACAGCAGTGACCATGAGAGCAAGGCTTTTGCTCCCTTGGGACTGAGTCCCTGAACTAGAGGGGGAGGCAGAGAGCAAACCAGCCAACAAACCAAGATTTCATAAGTGCCTGGGGATGAGACTAGCTGTGAAGCATGCAGAGGTCTCAGGGGGATGCTCCAAGGAGTGACATTTGGGCTGAAAGCTGAATAATATGAAGCAGAGACGGAGGGAAAGGTTACAGGCAGAGAAATGGCTGCTTCAAAGGCCCTGAGGCTGGACTCGGCTCCTGGGGCGCAGCGGGACAGAGGCCAGTGTGGCTCAAGTAGTGGGTAAGGGAGGAGGGGTAAGGTTAGCTACACACACCTCCACCTATGAGGTAATCTTGTCTCTCCACAAAAGGGGGGGAAATCAAACCTGAATCCAATCAAGCCTCTAGAGCCAAGATCCAGTTTACAGGAAATAGAGGAGAGAGGACACTGTTAAACCAAACCAAAGGGTAGCAGACAGAAGAATCCAGACTCTGAAAAACACTGCTTAACAAATGCTCTAGTTACTTCAACAAATAAATTGCCTGGGGAACTTAAAAAGAGAGATGTGGAGGGGAACTATAGTCTAAAGGAGATAAAAAAAATGCATATCAGTGATCATCATGTGTGAACCTTATTTGGATCCTGAATCAAACAAACAGGAAAAATTACTGGCAGATGTGAACAACTGCTTGGGTGGTGCCTGTGGCTCAGTGAGTAGGCGCTGGCCCCATATACTGAGGGTGGCGGGTTTGAACCCGGCCCCAGCCAAACTGCAACAAAAAAATAGCCAGGCGTTGTGGCAGACGCCTGTAGTCCCAGCTACTCAGGAGGCTGAGGTAAGAGAATTGCTGAGGCCCAAGAGTTGGAGGTTTCTGTGAGCTGTGACGTCATGGCACTCCACCAAGGGCAACAAAGAGAGACTCTGTCTCTAAAAAAAAAAAAAAGGTGCCTGTGGCTCAAGGAGTAGGGTGCCAGCCCCATATACTGGAGGTGGTGGGTTCAAACCCAGCCCCGGACCATAAAAAAAAAAAAAAGTGAGCTACTGCATTGAGACAATTGGAAACATGAATACTGATTATATTTGATAATACTAGGAATTGGTCTTAACTTTTTTAGGTATAATAGTATGAAAGCTCCATTTTGTTTTTCTTTCTCCAAAAGGATTGTTTTGTTTTGTTTTTGAGACAGTCTCACTTTGTTGCCCTCGGTAGAGTGCCACGGCATCATAGGTCACAGCAACCTCCAGCTCCTGGGCTTAAGCGATTCTCTTGCCTCAGCCTCCCGAGTAGCTCAGACTACAGGTGCCCACCACAACGCCTGGCTATTTTTTTGTTGTTGTTGTTGCAGTTTGGCCAGGACCAGGTTTGAACTTGCCACCCTTGGTATATGGGGCCGGTGCCCTACCCACTGAGCTACAGGCACTGCCCAAAAGGATTGTTTTGATTTATACAGAGTGCTAACCACATCACAGCAGCAGGAGTGGGGTAGGTTCCTTTCTCAAATCAGGGGCCTCTGTAATGTTGGTTTGTTGGTGCCAAACATGTAGGCGAGCAGCATCGCGGATTTGGTGAACTAACAATGTTTAATCTCTCTTTGCTACAGCAGCAAGGTGAGCATCAATCTCTGCTTCTATAAGAATCCTGAATAATATAGGATTTTCAGCTGTAACTACTCCAATTTCTATTTCTTTTTTCATTCTTTTTTTTTTTTTTATGACAGAGTCTCACTATGTTGCCCTGGGTAGAGTGCTGTGGCGTCACAGTTCACAGCAACCTCAACCTCTTGGGCTTAAGCAATTCTCTTGCCTCAGCCTCCCAAGCAGCTGGGACTTCAGGCGCCCGCCACAACACCTGGCTATTTTCTGGTTGTAGTAGACATTGTTGTTTGGCAGGCCCAGGCTGGATTCCAACCCACCAACTCCGGTGTATGTGGCTGGTACCCTAGCTGCTGAGCTACAGGTGCCAAGCCTCCAATTTCTATTTCTGAAGGTTTGAAATCAATTGATAGAACACAGACAGGCGGTAATTGAAGTTTCCACTGTATGTTCAAATGCCCAAATTTCTTTTTCACTTTGTTTTTTTTTTGTAGAGACAGAGTCTCACTTTATGGCCCTGGGTAGAGTGCCGTGGCCTCACACAGCTCACAGCAACCTCCAACTCCTGGGCTTAAGCGATTCTCTTGCCTCAGCCTCCCGAGTAGCTGGGACTACAGGCGCCCGCCACAACGCCCGGCTATTTTTTTGGTTGTAGTTCGGCCGGGGCCGGGTTTGAACCCGCCACCCTCGGTATATGGGGCCGGCGCCTTACCGACTGAGCCACAGGCGCCGCCCTCTTTTTCACTTTGTTTTCAACTAAGCTGGTTGACTCAGTTTGTTTAACTCCTGCTGCTGAGGCTTTAAACCCACAGTAGAAACCTGCAGGATCACACCTGTACACCGAGGGCCTTGATCTTCATCTATGCCAATTAAAATCATACAACAACCAAGAGGCCTCATTTCAGCATTCTGTGTGTAGATCTGAGAAATGTCAGCAATTCTTTTACACAGCCTGTCCACAGGAATCTCACAGCCATATCTGTACTCTAATTAGCTGCCTCATCATGCGCCCTCTGTACCTGGGATCTGCTGTCAGCTGTCTTTCCTGTCACCACACAGCCAATGTTTTTGGTTATCTTGAATAAGTGAGTCACTGTGCTGGAATCCAATAATTTATCAGGTACTTTCTTCTGTGTGACAATGACTTCACAGTCTTTCCCTCTGGCAGCTACTGATGTAAGGCCACCTTGGTTAATAGCTTTAAAAGCATATTTTGGTAGAGCTGGCCCTCGGGTGAAAAAATGGTAATGTGGTGCTCAAAACCGGCACTGGAACCACAGGACGTGTTGGTGCACCTACTACTTCAACCACAGTCTCTGTACATTTTATCTCCCTAAAAGGTTTCATCTTTTACCTATTGAAATAGTTTACAGATGAAATGATAAGGTGTCTGGAATTTGCTTCAAAATGACGTAGGAAGGGGGAAGTAAATGGAGATAAAGAAGAAATAAGATTAACCATGAGTCAATAATTATTGATAGGTCCACAAAGGGGTTCCTTATAATATTCTGCTTACTTTTATATATCTTTAGTCTTTCCCATAATAAAAATTAAAAATAAATGGAAAAGAAAATCAGAGATGTGGGCTGGGGCCAGAGCAAGGCAGCCCTTCTAAGCTGAGTAGGACATTTGTATTATTCTATGTGCAGTAGGCAGCCACTGACAGGTTTTAAGCAAGAGGATGGAGACAGGGGATCTGTTTTACTTATTTAAAAGATTCCTCAGGCTGCTGATGGGAGATGCAGAGAGATTGCGCTGAGAACAGGGGTGGGATAAGATGCTAGACTAGGATGAAATAGTTAAGATGGAAATAAACAGACTCAGCACAGGTTTTGGAACAAAGGCGACAGAAGGACTGACGTGGGAGGCAAGGAAGGAAAAGAATCAAGCATAACTTTAATTAAATCTTTTTCCTGAACATCTGGGTATCACTTGCTTACATGGGGAAAACTGGAGGACTACCAGATTTGGGGAAGCAGTGAAGGGGGAAGTTTAGAAGTTCTATTTTCTAGAAATAGAGAATGTTAAGTTTGGGATGTCCATTAATAATTCTAGTAGAGGCTTGACACCCGTAGCTCAGTGGTTAGGGTGCTGGCCACATGTACTGGGGCTGATGTGTTCAAACCCGGCCAGGGCCTGCTAAAAACAACAATGACAACAATAACAAAAACAGCCAGGCGTTGTGGCCGGTGCCTGCTAATGGGAGGCTAAGGCAAGAGAATCACTTAAGCCCAAGAGTTTGAGGTTGCTGTGAGCTGTGATGACACAGCACTGTACTGAGGGTGACATAGTGAGACTCTATCTCAAAAAATCCTAGTAGAATTGATGAAGGACAGTTGATTATATAATATAATTCTAGAGGTCAAGTCTAAAGTAACAAATTTGGTATGCATCAGTATCTGGGTATTAAATGAGATGACCTAGAGAGAAAGTGAAAATAAAGAACAGGGACCTACGACAAGCCTGGGTCTCTCCAACAGTACAGGCCCAGGAGAGAAGGAGAACCTAGAAATGATGACTGAGAAGGAGCAGTCTTTGAGGTCAAAGGAAATCCAGGACAGTGCATTGTCACAGGCTGAGGAAGGAGGTGTGCACCTGCTATAGTGAGAAGCTTAGCAGGAAGAAATATAGGCACTGGAATGGGACAGACCTGGGGTTGAATCTGGTCTTCAACACCTTCTAACTGTGTAGCCATGGGAAGCTTCACATTCCCACTTATATATTGAGAATGATATCAACTCATTGTAACAATGAAACAGGATAATATAAGAAAATACTAAGCATTGAACCCAGGAAAAAAGAAAACACTAAAACAAAAACTTGAACTCATGAAGGCCAGGCATGATGGCTCATCCTTGTAATTCCTCCTAGCATTCTGGGAGACCCAGCAGGTAGATTGCTTGAGCTCAGGAGTTCTAGACCAGCAGGCAGGTGAATTGCTTGAGCTCAAGAGTTCTAGACAGCCTGAGCAAGAATGAGACCCCATCTCTAAAAAATAGCCGGGCATGGTGGCAGGCACTTGTAGTCCCAGCTACTTCAGAGGCTGAAGCAAGAGGATTGCTTTAGCCCAAGAGTTTGAGGTTGCTGTGAGCGATGACACCACAGCACTCTACCAAGGGCAACCAAAAAAAAACCCGAACTTGAAGTCATAGCTGTCATCATTATTATTAAATACAATGTCAACTATATCTTCATAATAAAGTCATTCTTTTTTTCTTTCTTTCTTGTTTTTTTTTTTGTAGAGACAGAGTCTCACTTTATGGCCCTCAGTAGAGTGCCGTGGGCATCACACAACTCACAGCAACCTCCAACTCCTGGGCTTAAGCGATTCTCCTGCCTCAGCCTCCCGAGTAGCTGGGACTACAGGCGCCCGCCACAACGCCCGGCTATTTTTTGGTTGCAGTTTTGGCCGGGGCCAGGTTTGAACCCGCCACCCTCGGTATATGGGGCCGGCGCCCTACAGAGTCTCACTATGTCACCTTTGGTAGAGTGCTGTAGTGTCACAGCTCACAGCAACTTCAAACACTTGGGCTTACGCATTTCTCTTGCTTCAGCCTCCCAAGTAGCTGGGAGTACAGGGATACGCCACAACGCCTGGCTATTTTTTTGTTGCAGTTGTCGTTGTTTAGCTGGCCCAAGCTGGGTTCAAACCTGCCAGCCTCTGTGTATGTGGCTGGTGCCATAACCACTGTGCTAGGGGCACTGAGCCAATGTGATTCTTTTTTGAGAGACTTTGTATCTATTTCATATAATATCTCTTCATGCAAGTCTGTGGGCTAATAGGAAGCAGAAACTAAGGCAAACCATTTGTACAAGGTGGTAAAAATAGTGTAGAATAGAGCTAAAGCTTTCTGATGACTTATTTTGATCCAAGGATGTAATATGGGCCATCTAAAGAAATGGAGGATTTTTATACCCATAAGGCATTTCACCGGCAAGCCAGACTTGAGCTTTATGTGCTATATCACCTTGGCCTAGACTTCTTAGGCCCACAGTGGCCCACATCAAACCCATCCAAGTCCTCAGATACCATAGGATGGGGGCCTTCTCTGCTGATTGACCAGGTTTTCATATCCTGGATGTGGTCAGCACCCAACACTTAATCATCACCCTCTATACACCTGACAGAAGAAAGTAGACATTTATGACATCAATTCCCTGGGCACTATTATAGGTTGAATTGTATCCCCCCAAAAGACATGCTAAAGTCCTAACCTCAATGCCTCAGAATATGACCTTGTTTGGAAATAGGACCATGCAGGTATAATTAGTTAAGATGAGGTCATACTGGAGAAGGGAGGGACCCTAATCCAATATTACCAGTGGTCTTAGAAGACAGGCAGAGATGCAGAGGGAAAGTGCCACATGACAAAGGCAGACACAGGTTCTGCAGCCCCAAGCCCAGGAACACCTGAGTGCCAGCAACCCCCCAGAAGCTAGCAAGAGGCATGAAAGGGTCCCTCAGGTTTCAGAGGGAGCACGGCCCTGCTGACACCTTGATTTTGGATTTCTGGCCCCTAGAACTGTGAGGCAATAAATTTCTGATTTTTTTTTTTTTTGCAGTTTTTTTGCCAGGATTGGATTTGAACCCGCCACCTCCGGCATATGGGGCTGGCGACCTAATTTCTGATATTTTAAGATACCCATTTTGTGGTACTTTGTTAGAACAGCCCTAGGCACTTTTCTTCTGCTATATATCAAGTACTTACAAGCAAATTGGTGATTTGCTGTCAAAATTCTAATGTGACCTCACTCAGCCTTAGCCCCACCATGAGACAGCTTTTTATTTTTTTTGGTTTTTGGAGATGAGTTCTTCCTATTTTTCCCAGGCTGGGCTTGAACTTGTGATCCTCCTGCCTCAACCCCCTGAATAACTGGGACTACAGGTACGTACCACCATACCCAGCTAAGAGCTTTCTGGAGTTGAATGTTTCACAGGTTTCTTTTAAAACTATAGTATTAAAAAATGTCTTTGATGGTACTCAAACACTGCATTCAACTTTAAAGCAAATTGCCTTGCTGAGCCACACTACAATGGGGATTAAAATTAATATTTAACAAGATGAATTGAT
Organism: Nycticebus coucang; assembly: GCF_027406575.1. Taxonomy (NCBI): domain Eukaryota; kingdom Metazoa; phylum Chordata; class Mammalia; order Primates; family Lorisidae; genus Nycticebus; species Nycticebus coucang. The sequence goes on along the minus strand of NC_069783.1, from coordinate 68,448,353 downwards.
GCAGAGACTTGCAAGCGTGGTTCAGTTTGTCAGTTAGCATTCCCAGGGCTCTTTTTCTCCAGGATCAAGAAATTAGTTCCTTGTTACCCCTATAAATATCCATATTGTTTAAATTCCAGGACATAGTGCACATTATCCATTCTGGAAGACAGGGGATTCCATCCCAGAAAGGGTTGTGGTAGCAGGCAAAGGAAATAGAGCAGATGTTAGGAAGAATCACAAAAAAAAGAAAGAAAGAAAGAAATAGCTGCTCTATTCACCACTGATGAAATATTATTGTTACTATATTATGAAAGATGATAGATGTCAAAAAGATTAGAATAGAACACAATGGCAAGAGACAGGGATGGGAGAACAAACTACTGACACATACAACATGGATGAATCACAAAATATAATGCTCAGATCCAAGAAAGAAGTCTGTATTATTCTATGATTCAATTTATAGGATGTTCCAGAATAGGCAGAACTAACCTATCATATGGTTTTAGATAGCAATTAAAACAGGGGTTGTGTTTCTAGGGAGGAGTGAAGAGCAGGTGCGAGCTGTCCTGGAAGGGGCATAAAGGAGTTCAGGGAATGAGAAAATATCCTATCTTGATAGAACAGTATCACTTCACATTTGTCAAAGTTCATCTACCAGTCTCCTAAAGAGCGATGCAGTTCCCTATATGGAAGTTATACTTCCATAAAAAAATTTTTTTAAGTACTTGAATACAATGTCTTTTAAAACCTGGCCATCGTAGAGAATTTAGAAAATTCAATAAATAAAAATAAGTAAGAAGAAAATTAAAACAACCATATCCATCACCTAGAATAAATACTTTTAATGACATAAAATATAAACATGTTATATTTACTATAGAGATATCTATATCTCTATACTAGTATATCTCTAGTATAAAGATTAGATAAAGCATAAGGTTAGAGTGGATACAAAACTTTTGTATCCTATTTATTTATCATTTTATTCTCAGCATTTCCCTATACTAAGCATAAAAAAAAAAAAAAAAAAAACAGAATGGCTCAGCACCTGTAGCTCAGCAGCTAGAGCGCCAGCCACATACACGGGAGCTGGCGGGTTCAAATCCAGCCCGGGCCTGCCAAACAACGATGAGAACTACAACCAAAAAATAGCCAGGCATTGTGGCAGACGCCTGTAGTCCCAGCTACTTGGGAGGCTGAGGCAAGAGAATCACTTAATTAAGCCCAAAAAATAAAATAAATTTTTAAAAAAAGCAGAATACAAAACTGTTATTTATGCCCTTATTACTACTATTTAAAAAGTTATTATAGGCCAGGTATGGTAGTTCACGCTTATAGTCCCTGCACTTTGGGAGGCTGAAGCAGGAGAATCACTTGAGACCAGGAGTTCAAGACCAGCTTGGGAAACATAGCAAGACCTTGTCTTTTACAAAAACGCCTTTTTAATTAGTTAGATGTGATGGTGCATGCCTGTAGTCGCAGGTACTTGGGAGGCTGATTCAGGAGGATCAGTTGAGCCCAAGGGTTCAAGACTGCAGTGAGCTTAGATCACGCCACTGCACTCCAGCCAGGGAAACAGAATGAGATGAGACCCTATCTCTTAAAAAAAAAAAAAAAATTTACACATATGAGTAAGGTCGAAAATAAAATAGTGGCAGTAGTTGGGATTTTCAATATTGTGACTGCATAGCATGGTTTTCATTTCTTTTAAAAGTCCTTTACCTGTCTAAAAAATAACAGTCATAATAGAAAACAGGTTTTAGGAGGAAGGATGAGAGGAGGTGAGGCAACTCCCTTCGAGTGGAGAGCACACTAAAGACCATGTGGTTACAGTTCTCACACGTAGGACAGCTGTGAGCCTGCCCAAGGCAGGAAGAGTACTCTGAGCCTAGTGTCACATCTGGCACAAAGTGGGGACACCACAAACATTCCCGAATAAATATTCTCCTTGTCCAGGGAGAATCAGTCAACAAGAAACAGACTTTAATTAAAGCATAAGAGGTTTGGGGCAGCCATGAATAAACCTTTGTCAGGAATCATGAAGAAAATCCTAGAAAGTCTAACGTGAAAAATAAATTTAAGGGTAGTTACTATTTATTCGGTTTAGTTTATACATCTGTCTTCGTAAAAGAAGGCATCTGGGGAGGATCTCCAGTTCCTCTCCAGGTATAAGATTTCTACTTCTATTATTCCTTCTCTGAAGACGAGGGATCAGAACCATCTGACTATCCAGAAACCTTGTTTGGGGTCAGTGGGGAGAAGGAAAGCAGATGGCCAGCCTTGGGTGGAGGCCATGCTAGCAGCTAAAAGGCTCAGCTTCCACCTCAGAGCTGAACTTCACAGAATTCTCAAAGGGATCGAATTCCATGCCTGTTCTAAAGATCAGAAAACCAAGTTCCGAGGCGTCTGGTCATGGTAGAAAGCCAGAGGCAGATGACAAGGCCATACTGCTAAGAAACATCCCTCTTGACAAGCCTAAAATGATGGGGCTACACCCATGTTAACACCTTCTGGTGGTAGGACCTCCAAGATGTTTAGTTTTTCCTTTTTACATGTTCTAAAATGAATATGCAATGCTTCTGCAAGGCAATAACATAACTTGTTTTTATATTCTCAGAATGTTAAAAGGATTCAAAGGACACTCTCTCTGAATCAGTTTTCAGGGTCTGGTTGCTTATTACCACTGAAAGAAATTAAAATGATGTTTTTTAAAAAGCTTGTCTTTTCATGCCCTCCTCCCTCTATCCTCTGTTGAGCAAACAATGCTTTGATTAAACCAACAGTCACTGAGTACACATCCTGTACCTGGCTGCAGCTGGCACCCGGTAGGGTAAGGCACCCTGCAACTTACCATAGCCGTGACTCTGTCAAGATTAGAGTTCAGTCACCCAAACAGATGTTCCCCTGTGATAAAAGCAGAGAGAAAATTACTGTGAGAGAGAGGCAGTATTAAAATCATTAATCAGGATAATTCATAGTTTGCATGAGTTAAGCCATGAGGAAGTGATACTCAACTTCCTCGAAAGGCCAGTTATTGATTAGCCAAAGATACAAGGGCCAGGCTAATAATTACAGAGAAACTGTTAAAACAGCCAAGTTTAGCCAGGCACAGTGGCTCACGCCTGTAATGCTAGTACCTTGGGAGGCCGAGGCAGGTGGATTGCCTGAGCTCAGTTGTCCGGACCACCCTGAGCAAAGAGTGAGACCCCATCTCTAAAAATATAGCCAGGTGTTGTGGCAGGTGTCTATAGTCCCAGCTACCAAGGAGGCTGAGGCAAGAGAGTCACTTTGGGCCCTAGAGTTTGAGGTCCCTACAAGCTATGACTCCATGGCACTCTACCAAGTGAAACTCTGTCTCTAAAAAATAAATAAATAGGGCAGCACCTGTGGCTCAAAGGAGTAGGGCACCAGCCCCATATACCAGAGGTGGTGGGTTCAAACCCAGCCCTGGCCAAAAACTGCAAAATAAATAAATAAATAATTAATTAAAAAAATAAAATAAAACAGCCAAATTTATTATACCAGTAAAATACAATATTTTCCTACTTGCTCTTCTGTTTGGAGATAACGCACTACAAGAATAATTCCTGCAGTTTTGTTAAGGTGAAGTATCACCACTTGTACTCAAACCACTACTCGTACATAGAATCTGAACTGTATGCTACGATGCGGATCAGAAGAGGGATCCCCTTTGAGAAAAGAAACAATACAACTGCAGCAAGAGAAAGTACAGCACCCAGCCTGTACTCTGATTGTGTGATGTGTGTGCATGTGCGTGTGATAACAGGCATCCCAATCAAGATTAGACTCTGTTTTTTTTTTTTAGACAGAATCTCACTCTAGAATGGCATGACTCCAGCCTCCCTCACAGCAACCTCAAACTCCTAGGTTCACGTGATCCTCTTGCTTCAGCCTCCTGAGTAGCTGAGACTATAGGCACTTGCCACAATGCCCAGCTAATTTTTCTGGTTTTAGTAGAGACAGGGTCTCACTCTTGCTCATGCTGGTCTTTAGCTCCTGAGTTCAAGAGATCCTCCCACCTCAGCCTCCCAGAGTGCTAGGATCACAGGTGTGAGCCACTGCGCAAGGCCTAACATTAGAATCTCTCTTTTTTTTTTATTGTTGGGGATTTATTGAGGGTACAAGAAACCAGGTTACACTGATTGCATTTGTTAGGTAAAGCCCCCCTTTTCTAACATTAGAATCTTTTCATTTCCCAATGGTGTTTTCACTGCTACCCTTATAGGATTAAAGATGCTTCCTCCCTTTAAGCTGCAGCCTTACACACACAATTTTGTCTTCAGTTTTCACACCCCCTCCTTCATCAGAAAGACTTGAATCATCATGTTTTTTCAGTTGGGGTTCTCATGATATACAGGCAGCCCTAAGGGGAAATGTTTCTTCCGAACATCTCATGTTTGCCATATTCCAGATGCCACACCCTTCCCAGAGCATCACCTCTGTTTTTGTTGTAGCCCCACTACTACAGCCTGACTCCTCGTCCCTCACTCCAGACTACCCTATAGTACACACAGTACCTTGCTAAAGTGTTTCTTTTATTATAGCATTTCTCTGCAAATTACAAAAAGACTTTCCACTATCTTCCCATTACTCCAGTATACTATAAATTCAAACTCCTCGGGCATCCAAAGCTTTTACCAATCAGCTCCCCTCTACTTTTCCTACCTTGTCTCTGAGCCTTCCCTGGGATGAGCCCTCCACTCCTGCCCCCATCTCCTTATTGTCCCTGAACCCACTGCTCATTCCTCCTCTGTACCTTTGCCTAGGCTGTGCTGCCCCAGAATGGAAGGGACTGAGCCCTCATGTGGTGAGGTGAGTCTGCAGTGAATGGTGGGAAACAAGGAGGAATGGAGCTGGGCCTGAGGAAATCTGGAAGGGGAAAAGTGAATGTGACCAGGCAAGGCTTATGTGTTGATCAAGTGAGTCAAGAAGTACTTAGTTATCTTCAGAAAGCACTACTTGGTCAAGTTGTCAAGGCCAGTGCTTTTCAAACTATTGTGTAGATCAATATTTGGGGAATCTTATGAAAATGCAGATTCTGAAAGTAAGTCTGGGGTTCCCCAAGGGCCTGAGAGTCTGCATTTTTAACAAGCTTCCAGAGATGCCTCTACTTCTGGTTCTAGGATGACCTCTAAGAATCAAGGCTCTACCCATATGCCGGAGGTGGCGGGTTCAAACCCAGCCCCCGGCCAAAACAAACAAACAAACAAAAAGAATCAAGGCTCTAAATCAATGCTTAGAAAAGGAGCCTTGTTAATATGACTTAGGTAAGCGAATAGGAGGTGCTTAGCCTAAATTTCTACAAGAAAACCCACACTTGCTAAACCCCTGAACAATAGGAGTTATCAACTCTGGTTTACAACCCAGACTCCTACAGCTCTCATTGGACAGAGGGCTGGACCTTATGAACATGCTCTTTTGATAAGCAACTGCAGACCTTAACCCATTTCAGCCAGCTTGTAGAGGTTGCACACCAACTGTCTGTGTCTATAGCTCACCTTTTGACGTAAAGAACAAATTCCACCTCATTTTATACCAAAACTCTGCTCCAAAGCAAATACTGGATGCACGTACACACGTTACCCATCACACATGCACTTGGTTCCCCTCATAAATATGCATAGCTTTTCCTCTAAACCTAGCAGGTGAGTGGCTGGTGAATGAGTGGATTTACAGCTGGTTCCCCTCATAAATATGCATAGCTTTTCCTCTAAACCTAGCAGGTGAGTGGCCAGTGAGTGAGTGGATTTACAGCTGGTTCCCCTCATAAATATGCATAGCTTTTCCTCTAAACCTAGCAGGTGAGTGGCCAGTGAGTGAGTGGATTAACAGCTGCTCCTCATCGCTCTCATCACTACCTGAGCTCTGCCTCCTGCAAGATCAGCACGGTTGTGCACTCCTTATGAGAATCTACTGCCTGGGCCAGACAAGGTGGATCATGCCCGTAATTCCAGCACTCTGGAAGGCCAAGGCAGGTGGATTGTTTGAGCTCAGGAGTTTAAGACCAGCCTGAGCCAGAGCGAGACCTTGTCTCTAAACATAGCCAGGTGTTGTGGCAGGGGCCTGTAGTCCCAGCTACTTGGAAGACTGAGATAAGAAGATTGTTTGAGCCTAAGACTTTGAGGTTGCTGTGAGCTATGATGCCACAGCACTCTACCCAGGGTAACAGAGTGAGAGTCTATCTCAAAAAATAAAAATAAAAAAATAATCTAATGCCTGATGATCTGAGATGATGTGAGGGAGAGCTGAGGTGGTGATGCTAGCGCTGGGGAGTGGCTGCAAATACAAATTATCATAAGCAGAGAGGTTTGACTATGCTGAGACCATAATAAATCAATTGCTTGCATACTCATATCAAAATCATCCCCCGACCCCTTGTCCATGAATGAATCATCTTCCATGAACTGGTTCCTGGTGCCCAAAAGGTTGAGGATCACTGCCCTAAACCTACTAGTGATGTATGATACAGGCCTCGTAAGGCACAAAACCCAACTTGCACCTACAACGCCAGTAAAGCTCTCCTTTCTGTTATTTAGCCATTCTGGTGGGTTTTTGGATGATATAGTCTACCAGGAGGGATGGACAACAAATAAACAAATGAATAAATGAGGTAATTTCTGATATCAGTGAGATGAAATCTAACAGGACAATGGAGCAGAACAATTGGCAAACTACAGTAGCTCCTGGTCAAATCCTGCTTTTATACAGCCTACAAGCTAAGAATGGCTTTTAAATATTAAATTAGCTGACAAAAAAAATCAAAAGTAGAATATTTTGTGACACTTGAAAATGATATGAAATTCAAACTGTGGTGTCCATAAATACTTATTGGAGCACAGTCACACCCATTTATTTATATAAAGTCTGTGGCTACTTTCTTGCCACAGAAGCAGAAATGAGTAGTGATGGAGTTTGTTTTGCCTATATAATTTGTTCTTTACGTCAAAAGGTGAGCTATAGACACAGTTGTGTGCAACCTCTACAAACTGGCTGAAATGGGTTAAGGTCTGCAGTTGCTTATCAAAATATGGCCCACAAAGCCGAAAATATTTACTATCTGGCCCTTCATAGAAAACGTTTGCTGAGCCTTGATATGGAGGATGATATGATCAGGTTACCAGATCTGGCCTAAACAGAGTGATCAAGGAGGTGTCTCTATCTGAACTAAGCCCTAAATGAAGGGAAGGGCCAGCCATCAAGGCTCCGGAGGTAAACCCCTTGCAGGTAGAGGGAATAGTTAGTGCAAAGGTCCTGAGGCAGAAATGAGTTGTCGTGTTTGAGGGATGGACAAAAGCACGGTGACTAAGGGCAGGGGTGGTAAGAGATGAAGATGGAACAGAACCATGTGATACTGTGACTTATGATAAGGAACAAGCTATTGGATCATTATCCTGTTCCTGGCACCAAACTCCTAAATCCCTTGAATTTTCCTAAATGATAAGAACAAAAGGGAAAGGAATAACTTTTGTTATTTATTATAAACTCCTTTCAACCACACCTGAGTTTTGTTAATTAATGAGTTTATATCAATGAGGATGGAGGACTGGTTGCCAGGAGAACCAACCCTGTGATTAGAGAGTTGAAATTTTCAGCCCATCTCCTTATCTCAGGGAGGAGAAAGGAACTGGAGATTGAATTAATCATAAATGGCCAATTATTTAATCAATCATGTCTATGCAATAGAAACCCAAAAGGATGGTGGGGTGAGCAGTAAAAGGTTTGAAGAGTGTCCAGGTTGGTGGACATAGGGAGATGCTGGGAGGGTGGTGCACCTGGAGAGGCCACTGAAGCTCTGAGCCCTTCCCACACACCCTGCCCTGCATCTCTTCCATCAGGCTGTTCCTGAATTGTGTTTCTTTTTAACAATAAACTGGTTTTCCTGATTTCTGGGAGCCGCTCTAGCAAATGCTCCAAGAAAAGGTGGGGGTGGTGGGAACTTCTGATTTATAGTCATTTGGTCAGAGGCACATGTGACAACCTGGATTTGTGACTGGCATCTGAAGTGAGGGGCAGTCTTGTGGGAATGGGCCCTTAACCTGTGGGGTATGACACTAACTTCAGGAAGGTAGTGCCAGAATTGAGTTAAATTGTAGAACACCCAGTTGGTGTCTGAAGAGAACTGGAGAATTGGTGGGTGGGGAAAACCCCACATACATCTGGTACCAGAAGTGAACTGTTGAGAGCATAAGGAAAAACAAAAGAGTTTGTTTTGCTTATATAATTGGTGTCAGAGAAAAGATTTGCTAGAATAGCCCTGGCTCACAGAAACCTGTAGTTTGAGAAGAGAAAGTATGAGAGAGGGAGGGGTGAGGAAATTTTGATTCCTATGTCCACATGGTCACCCCTGGAATGGAGCCACAGTGGTGCTAAGATCAGTTACTAAAGGTAAAAGTTACTCCAGGAGCTATTTCACTTGATGCCTAAGGAAATCAAACTAATAAGATGAGGTTTGGTGCAATGGCTCATGCCTGTAATCCCAGCACTTTCAAGGCACGGAGATGGCTTGAAGCCAGGAATTAGAGGCCAGCCTGAGCAACACAGCAAAAACCTATCTCTAAAACTCATTAAGTATAATTTATATGTGAGTTGAACTGAGTTGCTGCTGATTGGTTGAGAACCACCCTGGCAGACGCAGCTTTTAGGTGTAAGGGCCCTCCCATTGCTTCCAGGTAGTTTTGGAGTAAATGACAAGTGAAAAAGAAGGGAAGGGGGGACACCTCCCCAGAAAGTCAACCTTTAATGTAACATTTCCACTCCTTTTTACCACAATCAAGAGGTGGAAAGAGTGCTGGAGCAAAGTGTTCTGGAAATACTGAGAGTCATTATTCAAGGAGCTAGAAATATTTTACTAACAGAAAAAATAACATACCAAACTTGAACACTGAGTGCTTTTGGCCCATTTATTTTGAGATGTGGACAGCACATGCCATAAATCCATTTATATAGCAATAGCTGTTGTAAATTTATTAAAGTTTTTAAGAAGAGTATAGAAATGAATGCAGAAGTGAACTGTTGAGTTCACTTCGATGGTACTCTTCGACTCTTTTGTTAGATACCAGAGAATATATGTAATGTCATTGTGGTGAGTTCCCCCGGTAACAGACGCTCTCCTTGAGACCCACGCAGATGCACACTAGTGCAGCCTGGCACCTGCAGTGGCCTCAGTAACTCTTGGCAAGGACGAGGAGGAACAGAGGGAGGCTAAGAACTACATCTCCCCATACAGAATTGCTGTAGGCCTCTTCTTAGCTGCGTAACTCGATCAGCTCCCATGGAATGCAAGGCCTTTCTTCCCAAAGCTCCATCTACAGCCACCCACCTGCCCTGCAGTGCCATGCTCTTTGTAGATCCTCTGTAGAAAATGCTGCGCTACCCCAGCTTCCTTGATTCCTTCCTTCTTTCTCTTTGTAGGCCTTCCCACAATCCATAAACTGAACAATATGACTGAGTTCATGATGACTCAGACTGTTCTGGGCTTTTGAAACTTCCTCAGTGGCTCACAGATAGGGCAAAATAAGTAGCAATTATACCTCAATTTTTATTTTTTATTTTATTTTTTGATTTTTATTTTGAGACAGAGTCTCACTACATCACCCTTAGTAGAGTGACATGGCATCACAGCTCACAGCGTCCTCAAACTCTTGGGCTTAAGTGATTCTCTTGCCTCAGCCTCCCAAGTAGCTGGGACTACGGGTGCTCATCACAACACCCGGCTATTTTTTTTGTTGTTGTTGCGGTTGTCATTGTTTAGCTGTCCCAGCAGGGTTTGAACCCACCAGCCTGGCTGTATGTGGCTGGTGCCCTACCCACTGAGCTACAGGTGCCACCCTTAGTTTTTATGTCTATAAAATACAAATACACTCATGTTTCGGGAGTGGTTCAAATGACCCTGAAGAGCATCAGGGCTCTTCAAGATGGAGGGATGAAGACTGAAGGTGAAGGCTGGGTGCGGTGGCTCACACCTGTCATCCCAGCCCTCTGGGAGGCTGAGGCAGGCAGATTACCTGAGCTCACGAGTTCGAGACCAGCCTGAGCAAAAGTGAGCCCCCCTCTCTAAAAAACTGCCAGGCATTGTAGGGGCACCTATAGTCCCAGCTACCTGGGAGGCCAAGGCAAGGGGATCCCTTGAGCTCAAGAGTTTGAAGTTGCTGTAAGCTAAGATGCCATGGCACTCTGTCTCAAAAAAAAAAAAGACTGAAGGTCACCCTTTTTTTTTAATGATGTCTAAGAAAACCTAGGGTTATGGGAAATGTGAGTAGAGGATTGCAGTTTCTTAAAATATCCAAACTGTCTATACCTAGGATGTGGGATGGGACTCCTTAAGTTTTCTTTCTTTCTTTCTTTCTTTTTTTTTTTTTTTGAGATAGAGTCTTACTTTGTTGCCTTCTGTAGAGTCCGGTGGTATTTTAGATCACAGCAACCTCAAACTTTTGGGCTCAAGCCATCCTCTTGCCTCAGCCTCCCAAGTAGCTGGGACTACAGGCACCTGCTACAATGCCCAGCTATTTTTTTTTTTTTTTAGAGATAGGGTCTCGTTCTTGCTCAGGCTGGTCTGGAATCTGTGACCTCAAGCGATCCACCTGCCTCGGCCTCCCAAGTGCTAGGATTACAGGCATGAGCCACCGCGCCTGGCCATCAACTTAAGTTTTAAATTTTTTTTGTGTGTGTGTGTTTTGTTTTGTTTTTTTTTTGGCCGGGGCTGGGTTTGAACCCGCCACCTCTGGCATATGGGACCAGCATCCTACTCCTTGAGCCACAGGCGCCGCCCGCAACTTAAGTTTTAAAGACAAAGGTTTAGAGCAAATGAAAGAAAGTGGTAATTAAATGTGTGAGATCTATCCCAATAGCAGTTAAATAAGGGAAAAATAAGTTGCAGAGAAGTTTCAACCTATTTCAGGTAAGATTACATATTTCATAGAATATAATAATTTACAGTAGATTCATAAGGAAAAATTAGGTATGTTGAGAATGCATCTCTATTGCTTTTCAGGTGGATGTCTAGGAGGATAATCAAACACTACAACATAAGTTGCCCTATTGTATCCCTGCCAGAAATGGCAAGCCAGGTGCTGACTCAAGTATAAAGTTTCTTATGTCCTTATGGCAGACCGCGGGTACATGGAACAAAGACTTCTGATTTCAATCAAGCCCAGGCCATCCGTGAAGGCCACAGTGTTGTGCACGTCCCCCCTCACCCAGAATTTGGAAAACAGGCAAAGTAGATAATTCCCTGAACATTGGACTAGTAAAATCAGCAAGTGACCATCAAAACAAAGGTATGCAAACTCATTTTAATGGGGAAGAATGGCTCCTGGACTGAAGCAGGCTTGCTGAAATGTATTAGCACATTTAAAGAACAATTGTGTCCAAGGAGACTCCACATAAAACCGTCACAGAGGGTTACTTTGAAACATTTGTCAAAGCCCTGTCCTAAGGAAAGGTTGGGTTCAGTGGTCCAGGGGTCAGTTATTTTTCCACGCTGTGAAGATAAATTTCATCCATCTAATACCTGTGCTCTAATTTTATGGTGGCCAAGCAACTTTTGGACTAGAGTTTGGCTTCCTAATTGAACCTGTCTACCAGTACTGGAGTACGTGGATTTTTGTCTAAGTAACAATTTTTTTTTTTCTTTTGAGATGGAGTCTCACTCTGTCACAATGGGTAGAATGCCATGGCATCATAGCTCACAGCAAGCTCAAAATCTTGGGTTTGAGCAATCCTCTTGCCTCAGGCTCTGGAATAGCTGGGATTACAGGTGCCCACCACCACACTTGGCTAATTTTTCTATTTTTAGAAGAGATGGGGTCTCCCTCTTGCTCAGGCTGGTCTTGAACTCCTGAGCTCAAGTGACCTACCTGCTTCGGCCTCCCAGAGTGCTGGGATTGTAGGCATGAGACACTGCACCCAGCCAACAATTTATTTCTTAATGTAAATAAATAAATCAGTAATGCGTGTGTGGTGAACCTGATAAATAGGACCCCTTGCCAAGAGTGGAACCCCTTCTTGGTGTGCTGAGGAATACAATGTCTCTGGGGCTGCTGTTTGCTGCCCTGTAGTGAGTTTCTCCTGGTAATGGAGGTGATCTTCTTGAGACCCCAACTGAACTGGGCAGCCCATATTTGATTCTGAACACTGACCCACATCTTTGCACAGGCAACCCGAGAGGACATTATGAGGGGACTCCCTGGGCTCATGATACATTCTTACTAAATCCTTCTCTTCCCTGGAAGATCACATGTGAGTGAGTCATTCACCATTTTTCTTTGGTACATGGTTTCATTTATATCCCACAAGGATGACTAATTTAAACCACTGTTCTGAAGATTTTCAGAGGCTATGACTGGGCTCCACCCAAGCACTAAAGGTTTTCAAAACTATCTATGAAGTAGGAACATGAAAACGACGCTTTTTTTTTTTCTTGTACCTTAGAGCTTTTTTTTTTTTTTTTTTTTTGCAGTTTTTGGCCGGGGCTGGGTTTGAACCCACCACCTCCAGCATTTGGAGCCAGCTCCCTACTCCTTTGAGCTACAGGCGCCACCTGTACCTTAGAGCTTTCTAAAGGTAAAGGCAGGTGTGTTGCAGTGACAGGGTTTGAAGAGAGAAATAAATATTTCCAAACATTTATTCAAAGGCAAAATGTATAAGCTAAATGAATACAAATATTTGGAGACCTATCTGCAAAGCAATCAGGTAAAAATCTATTCTAACCCAGAACTAACTAGTTATTCACAGCATTGTGGAGGACAATCATAATAATTTCAACCTACAAATAATTCAAAAAACACCTATTTACGTGTAATTTCAACCTCCCACTCCTTCTCTCCTCTTCCCACATCATACTAAAGTCTATTAAAGTTTTCATTCTACTCCAGTGATTCCTTTGTCTAATAGGTAGAGGAAGGAAGGAATAAACATTTACTAAATACTCCTTTGCATTATCGTAATTAAGCTCCCCAATAACTATCAGAGCAGTGATTATTATTTTTACTTTACAAGTTAAAAACTGAGACTTAGAAAAGTAGTGTGATTTGCCTGAGGTCATACAGTTTGGCACATGGCTAGAATGGAATCTAACACCCAGCTTGTCTGACTGGAAAACCTGCCAGGAATAGAATAATGAAAACTGGCTGTGGTGAGTTCTATTTTGTGGTAAGCAGTAGAGTTAAATATCTACATGTTATGAAAATAAAAGGAGAGCTAAGGTGGCCTAAATGACTCCTGGGAAAGGGGACCGGGTCCTGCATGTTTAGCTCAATCCCTGCATTCTTAAACATCTGCTCTCAGTTTCCCCAGGCGGAAGTTTCAAGTACTAGGGCATAACTCAAAGTATATTCTGATAAGCTTTATAGACGTGCCCCACCTTACTTGTCTGCTTACTGTATTCGGCTTGCATCATATTAGTATTTCAGATTTTCTTCTTTTTTTTTTTTGAGACAGAGTCTCACTCTGTTGCCTAGGTTAGAGTACCATGCCTCGGCCTAGCTCACAGAAACTTCAAACTCCTGAGTTCAAGAATCCTCCTGCCTCAGCCTCTCAAACAGCTGGGACTACAGGTGCCTGCCACAATGCCCAGGCTAGTACTTTGGATTTTTTGTTATTGTCCTTGTTATCTGAGTGACTCCTAGCACCACCTGTGGACTATAAGACATTTGGAATTCTGGTTGGCTATTTTTTCATTGTTGGTGGGGTTTTTTTGTTTGTTTGTTTGTTTGTAGAGACAGTCTCACTTTACTGCCCTCGGTAGAGTGCCATGACGTCACACGGCTCACAGCAACCTCCAGCTTTTGGGTTTACGCGATGCTCTTGTCTCAGCCTCCCGAGCAGCTGGGACTACATTCTGCCTTTGAATTGCAGACAGACTGTTTGGATTCCCTCCATCTCAGGCCAGTGACAGCAGAAACAAGAAGCTGATGTAGGAGCAATGCTGATCATAGCTCACTATTATGGGACTGATGCGATAGTTTACTGATGTCTCATATTCATTCATTCATTCCACCAACCTTATCTGAATGCCTGCCCCACACCAGGTACCACAGTAGGTGTTAAAAGGCACACTTTAATGTCCACCTGTCTACCTGTCATAACAGGATGTTATCCTTCATGCCTTGTCTAAGAGTAACTTACCATTTTAAAAAAAGTCTTAGAGGCAGTTGGTGATGACTTTGTTGAAATTCCTTCCTATTGCAAAGCCTTTACAATCTCTCTCAGTAGTCATCTCCCAACTTCTAGTCACCCTCCCCCTGGCTATGGGGCTCACTCCCCTATAGCAGCTTTGCCACTGCTATGCAGCTCTAAGAGTCAGGGGTGACCTTACACTCCTTGTCTTGTCCTTTGGAATAAAAAGGACTTTATTTTAAATTATTTATTGACCATTTAGTCGTATTGAATGCTTAGATATTTTTATCCATATTATATCATTTTGTCCACTCATTTTCTAATGAACTGGATGTGGTAATTTAAGTGTTAGAGAAGTTAAGCATAGGATCCAAGGTCCCTCAGTGGTAGGTAATAAGAGCTATGTTCTCACAGGTTTGTCTGACTCTAGAGACTTCATATCATACCATGCCAAATACATGTATAACTATGTATAAAGGCAGATGACAATTCTAGAAGCTTTTAGCATAACAATGAAATAAAAACTTTAAATTGTCACATGTATCTTGCTGAGCTAAATACTTCCTTGTTCTTTAACAAGCTGGGTGCAAGAAAACAAAACAGTAACCAAAACAAGAACATTCCTCTCCCAGACTTATCTGACAGCAACTAGACCACACTGTGAGTGGCAGAAAAATAGCTCCCATTCAAAAGTGTTTAGTCCTAGGCTGGGGCCATTTCAAGAGAGCAACACATTTCTAACTCCCACGCACCCGGCCCTAGTTTAGTCATACAGCCTTTGTAGAGGGAGAACAAGAGAGCATGGCTCTGTGATGTCTCTTTGAGCAGACACATGGTCAGAGTCGTGCCATCTCCAGCTAGGAGGGAAGTAAGGACTCTACCCAAACACATTCTGTGCCTGCCCTTGTAACAGAGCCCAGTATTTAGCTCAGATGGGAAGGTCGTGGCGGATCCAATCACAATATAAAAATGCTCAAAGCACAGCCTGCTTTAGAGACCGGCTGATGTGCTGTGCCCCTGGAGCAGTCTGTGCCCAGTGTCAGAGGAGGTTGGATATAATGACCCCATTCAGTTACGTTTATTCTAATGTCAGCAATATTAAGATTATCTAGTATATACTGGTAGGGAGAGAAAGGAATGACAAAAATCGCTCTTCTAGCTTTTGTGATGAACTGAAAACATTGTGGGCTTTCATTCAAAGCCTAAGACGTGGTTGGCACAGCTATGATATTTTCCCAGCCCCATATGGCAGGTGCTCATACTATGAGGCAGCTCCTGTCCAGACTTAAAAGTGCACCTCTTCTTTTGCTCACTCCGAGATGATTTTCCCCTATTTCAGGTCAAAAGGTCAAGCAAACCACAGGTAAGAAAGCAGTTCCAAGGCTGAATGGAAGTATACAAAGAAAGTAGGAGTAGAAATGGAGGGGAAATTCTTGCCCCCAGAGGGAGTGACTTTCTGCCAGGGTGGGGCTGTCACCATGGAGAGGACTTCAGGGAGTACCCACACAACTCCTTCCTTTTTTAGAAAGAAAACTGCCCTATCTACAGGCAAGTGATGGGACCACCTTTTGGGTAATGTACATGGTAATAACATGTTAGGTTCTTTCGGATGACCCAAGGTCTGGGAGGTGTTGCCATCATGGGAAACACAGATTCACCCTGGAACAGAAGAATCCATGTCATCCTTCTGATGACAAACAGTAAAGGGAAGGTCTAAATCTAATTATGGTACAGCCAATGAGCATTTTACCCCAATTTTTAAATGTTTTTTAAAAACATGAACTCCTTAACAAAAAACAACTCATCAAACTAACCATTTAAGATCTATACATTTGGGCGGCGCCTGTGGCTCAAGGAGTAGGGCGCCGGTCCCATATGCCAGAGGTGGCAGGTTCAAACCCAGCCCTGGCCAAAAACCCAAAAAAAAAAAAAAAAAAAAAAGATCTATACATTTGATGATATGTTATCTTGTACCTCAATAAAGTAATATAAATATATTCAGCCTAAGAGGCCAAGATCTCAGCTTTGTAAATGGACAGTGGCCTCCCGGGGAAACATGATGCTGTTACTCTTCATTTTGCAATCCCCACTCTAAGGCAAAATCCAATTCAGTAGATTCCAAAAATCCATACAGCGTCTGCACAGCATCATGGGTAAAATCACATCACCTCAAGGAAAACAATTATTTAAAGAGAAACTTTGTCAAGCATGGTTAGGCTTTGTCAAGGGTTCCACTGTGTTTCCTGATCTATTCTCAGCATTATTTTAAAATCATAGTGCCTTAAGGAAACATGCAAGGTCACATAATTCCATGCTTCTCCTTCAGAAACACCACAGGTAAACTATTCCTGGTGAGTGAGAATCTACTACAGCAATCCTCACTGGTTGAAGACACAAGAAGCCCAAGTTCGTCACACACTACTGGTGCTGATCTCCAGTTGTTGTCTGTTCTGTTAGCAGGGATATGTCCATCTGCACGTGGGCTACCCCAGGGTCTACTCAAGGTTCACAAACTATAGGCCACCATACCCTGAGACCAAAGTCCAAGGTTGACCAGTACTCTTTTTCCTTTTTTTGAGACAGAGTCTCACTGTGTTTCCCAGGCTGGAGTGCAGTGGCATCATCATAGCTCACAGCAACCTCAAACTCTTGGGCTCCAAAGATCCTCCTGCCTCAGACTCCCAAGCAACTGGGACTACAGGCACATTATGCCTGGTTAATTTTTATATTTTTTGTAGAGATGGGGGTCTGTTGCTCAGGCTGGTCTTGAACTTCCGACCTGAAGCAATCCTCCTGCCTCGGCCTCCCAGAGTGCCAGGATTACAGGCATGAGCCACTGTGCCTGGCCTGATCAGTACTCCTGGTATTTTCTCTTGTCTCAGCAAGGATAAAACAAGAAGAGCAACTCGTCAGAAAAACTAAGAACCCTGAATCTAGCATATGGTCTTTCTTTTATAACCTTTTCCAGATCAATTAAAATTCACTCCATTTTTCTTTACAAAATCCTTGTGATGGAGGAGGGAAATAGGAACAGACTGGATCCAAATGTGAGACTAAAGTACACAGGTGTGGAGAAAAGGAAACCCTTACACATTGCTAGTGGGAATGTAAATTAGCACGGCCATTATTGAAAACATTATGGCATTTCCTCAAAAAATTAAAAATAGAATTACCATATTATCTAGCAATCCCATTTCTGGCGTTTAGCCAAAAGATTTGAAATCAGTATGTTGAAGACATGTCTGCACTCCCATGTTCATTGCAGCACTACGCACAATAGCCAAGTTATGGAATCAACCTAAGTTATCCATTAGTAGGTGAATGGATAAAGAAAGTATGCCATTTATACACAGTGGAATATTATTCAGCTTTTATTTTTATTTATTTATTTTTTTGAGACAGAGTCTCACTATGTCGCCCTCAGTGGGTGACACTGACCAGCACAGCAACCTCAAACTCTTGGGCTTAAGCGATTCTCTTGCCTCAGCCTCCTAAGGAGCTGGGACTACAGGCGCCTGCCACAATGCTCGGCTATTTTTTTGTTGCAGTTGTCATTGTTGTTTAGCAGGCCCAGCCTGGGTTTGAACCTGCCAGCCTCGGGGCATGTGGCCGGCACTATAACCACTGTGCTATGGGTGCCACGTCTATTATTCAGCTTTTAAAAAGAAAATTTTGTCCTTTGTGCAACGTGGAAGGACTTGGAGAACTTTGTACTAAGTAAAATAAGCCAGGCACAGAAAAAGTAATACTGTGTCCTCTTTGCTCTTTTTAGTTCGACTGAAGAATTAAAGAATTAAAGAGAAGGAAAAATTTTTTTTCTTTGAAATACACTGCACAGTGTAGTGAATATAATAAATAACATATCCTGTATTTCAAAATCACTAAAAGTAAATTTCAAAAGTTCTTACCACGAGAAATCAGTATTCAAGGTGATGGATGTGTTAATGTGCTGACTTAGTTCTTCCACAGTGCATTCATAAATCAAAGCATCACTTTGTACCCCATAAATATATACAACTCTAATTTACAATTAAAAAACAAAACTAAAAAGTACAAATGTACTGGGGGGAAGGGATTTACAGGGAGTCAGTGATAAAGCCAGAAGAGTTGCCTGCAGCTAGATACACAGGCTTGATGCAGCCCCGTCCTTTCTCTCTGGCTGTAAAGGTACATCACCACCTCCATTTTCCCATGGCAGAAAACTCTCTTTCTAGATGAGCAGGAAAAGCAGCCCAGTTCTCCCCCACAGATTTACAGTGGCTCAACCCCCCGATTTCTGGAAGTAAGCATAGTATAAACATTGCTTTCTTCAAAGTCTCATTTTTTGCCCTGCAACCAATCAAGTTCCAGCTTTGTGGGCAACCCCTTCTCCCACTGGCTCAGCAACTCCCTGACAGGGCCAGGGCGGGGTTCTGTTCCCAAATCTCCAAATTCAAGCTTACTCTAGCAGAAGAACACAAAAACAGAACTGTTCAAATCCCTCTACAGTGCATTTCTGATTCACGTAGGGAACTTGCTATTTCTCACATAGCCTTTTCCAATTTCTCATTCAAAATCTCCTAAAGCCATGGGAGGAAAAGGTGGGAGAAACTCCTGGCAAAACTGAAAAAAGGAGGGAGAAGCTGAGAGGAACTGAAACTAATTTAAGGCAGATGGAGCTGGATGGCGTGGTGTGTGTGTGTGTGTGTGTGTGTGTGAGAGAGAGAGTAATCAAGACAGTAAGGAGGTGGGTTGTAACGCTCTACCAGCTCTGTATGCTGTGGGGATCCATCCAGAAAACTCCACCATGAGGCATGAGAAGCTGTAAGGTAGGCCAACTGCTGGTCCTACTCATCTCCAAACAGGCCAAGAGGTGTTGTGGCAGAAGCCACACTGCCAGGGTGGATTCAAGCGTGATCAGTAAGAAGTCCGGAAGAAATGTATGCTGGGAGGTATTTTACATATACATATATTTTTTAATTTCCTTTTTTTTTTCTCTCAAAGAACCAGACATTTGGGGGAGTGGGGGGGTGGGCACAGAAGCAGAGAACAAAGAGAATACCAGCTGGAAACTGGGGATTAGGCCAGGCACTCTACAAACAACCCCTCTCCTGCAGTATAGCTCATGGTAACACAAAAAGGTACATAGGGTGGGACTAAGAGTTTATTTGTTTGTTCTGAGATGGAGTCTCACTCTGCTGCCCACGCTAGAGCACAATGGCCTCAGCCTAGCTCGCAGCAACCTCAAACTCCTAGGCTCAAGCCATCTTCTTGCCTCAGCCTCCTGAGTAGCTGGGACTTTTACAGGCACCTGCCACAACGCTTGGCTAGTTTTTCTTTTTACTGGATATGGGTCTTGCTCTTGCTCAGCCTGATCTCAAACTCTTGAGCTCAAGCAATCCTCCCTATGTTTTGACACATAGTCTCTAGAAGCCAACCTTAGGGAGAAACTGAAATATGGCTAGAGTGACCAAGAAAATAAATGTTAAATTTGGCCTCATTTTAATTAAATTTAAATTTTAAAATTGGTGCAGCATAAATATTTTCCCATTTCACACAGCTTTATTGTGTTGGTAGGGCTACCACTTCACTTTCTTTTTTTTTATTTTTAATTTCAGCTTGCTTGTTCATTCTTCATTTGAAGTACTTTTTTTTTGTTGTTGTTCATTTTCTTTCTTCTTTTTTTTTTTTAGATGTTCTTTCTCTGGCGATGCTCTGTCCCGTTGCCTCCCCAGTAGCGGGGATTACAGACGCCCACCACAACGTCTGGCTAGTTTTGATGTTAGTAGAGACGGGGTCTTACTCTGGCTCACTGCTGTTACATACAGGTCTCGAACCTCTGAGCTCAGGCAATCCACCCGCCTCGGCCTCCCACAGCGCTGGGACTACAGGCGTGAGCCACCACGCCCAGCCAACCACTTCACTTTCAGCATTGCATACGTAGGGCAGCTGCCAGGCACATGGCAGCTTTTTTCTAGTATTACGTGCAATCACTCCTTGTATCACTTTGATATAATATTTTAATGTGTTTTTAAATGTATTTTACAGAGAGCACAAGGAACATTGACGCCAATGTTGTCACTGTAATTAAATGTATTTATTCTAATTATAACACAATTATTTTCTAGTTTAAAAGGAATGGACACATTCTAACATTCAAAACAAAGACCAATGTAGAACTGAGTGGGGTGGCAGAAGCAAAGAACAGGAGACCATGCTGAAGGGAGAATTAGTGAATTTAACTTGAACAGATGTAGTAGATAGGCTTTTCACTTCAAAGTCAAATTCTTCTACAAGAAGATAAACCAGTTTTTTTCTTTTTTTTTTTTTTTGTAGAGACAGAGTCTCACTGTACCGCCCTCGGTAGAGTGCCGTGGCGTCACACGGCTCACAGCAACCTCTAACTCTTGGGCTTACGCGATTCTCCTGCCTCAGCCTCCCGAGTAGCTGGGACTACAGGCGCCCGCCACAACGCCCGGCTATTTTTTGGTTGCAGTTTGGCCGGGGCTGGGTTTGAACCCGCCACCCTCGGCATATGGGGCTGGCGCCCTACTCACTGAGCCACAGGCGCCGCCCCCACCAGTTTTTTTCAATTTAGATGCAAGTATTATGCAAATCTTAAAGGAAAATTATTTTTAGATACTTGATTTAGTTATTGGAAAAATTTTAAGTATTGGAAATAATTTGATCATGTGAATTTACATGAAAACTGTACATTTTAGGAAATACAAATACAGATCAAGTATTTCTGATGAAAATTTAGCATTCAATCTCAGATGCGCTATATTATAAAATGTACACCAGATTGTTAAGACTTAACAGGAAAAGAAGCCTGTGAAATACCTTATTAATAATTTTTATTGATTACATATGAAATGATACTTTGAATATATTTGGTAAAATAGTTTGCATTATTAAAGTTAATTTTTCCTGTCTCTCTTTAGTTGGTTTTTTTTTGAGACAGAGTCTCATTATGTCGCCCTCGGTAGAGTGCTATGGTATCACAGCTCACAGCAACCTCAAACTCTTGGGCTTAAGCGATTCTCTTGCGTCAGCCTCCTCAGTAAGTGGGATTACAGGTGCCCGCCACAATGCCCGGCTATTTTTTTGTTGCAGTTGTCATTGTTGTTTAGCTGGCCCGGGCCAAGTTTGAACCTGCCAGCCTCAGCGTATGTGGCCAGTGCCCTAACCACTGAGCTATGGGCACCAAGCCTCTTTTTAGTTTTTTAAATGTAACAAGTAGATCATTCAAAGTTGTAGTTGAGGCTCACTTTATATTGCCACTGCATCGCACTACTCTAGACATAACTCATGTTATTTAGTACTAATTATTATAGCTAATGTTGATTGAAAATGTATCAGGTCCCATACTATTTTAAACACTTTACAGTAAAGACTGCCTCTCTCTCTCTTTTTTTTTTTTTTTTTGAGATAGAATCTCACTATGTCGCCCTCGGTAAAGTGCTGTAGCATCACAGCTCATAGCAACCTCAAACTCTTGGGTTTAAGTGATTCTCTTGCCTCAGCCTCCCAAGTAGCTGAGACTATAGGCACCCACCACAACACCGGGCTGTTTTTTGTTGTAGTTGTCATTGTTGGTTAGCTAGCCCAAGCCGGGTTTGAACCTGCCAACTTTGGTATATGTGGCTGGCACTGTAACCACTGTGCTACGGGTGCCGAGCCCAGCTATTTCTTGATTGCATATATATTGAAAAATGTCCATAAGAAAACTTCTTAATGGGGCGGCGCCTGTGGTTCAAAGAGGTAGCGCGCCAGCCCCATATGCTGGAGGTGGCAGGTTCAAACCCAGCCCCGGCCAAAAACTGAAAAAAAAGAAAGAAAGAAAACTTCTTAAAGGCTGGGTACACTGTAATCATAGCACTCTGGGAGGCTGAGGCGGATGGACTGTCTGAGTCACAGGTTCAAGACCAGCCTGAGCAAGAGCAAGACCCTGTCTCTAAAAAAGAGCTGGGTGTTATGGCAGGTGCCTGTAGTCCCAGCTACTTGGGAGGCTAAGACAAGAGAATCACTTGAGCCCAGGAATTTGATGTTGCTGTGAGCTATGACAGTACAGCACTCTACTGTGGATGACAAAGTAAGATTCTGTCTCCAAACCAAAAAAAAAAAAGAAAGAAAAAAAACTTTTCAAAAGTGACTCTTATCCACTACTAAAATAATAATTTTATTTTATTTCTACTAGTTTTCTCCCACCCCTTTCATTTAACAGTTGAGGGAACTCACCCATGAGGTAGGTTATAGTAATTTGCTTACTATATGACTCATCTTGTTTCCCTCCTGCTAAACTTAGCCAAACCTCTTTTTTTTTAGGCATAGCAAAAACACCCAAAGGCAGGGCTGTTTGGAAAGGTCTAGGATTCCACTTTTAAAAGATGGGTTGGTAGATCCCAAGTGACTGGTGCTCTATTCCTGCAAACTTAAGCCAACCCTGCCTCATAAGGCCAGGGAGATGCTGATAAACTCAACAGCTGGCTCTCCAAGGAAAGAAAATCCCAAATGTTTAGCCCTTTCTTTGGTGTAAATATTTCCACCAATATCTCACGTTACTAATGTGACCAATTTTAAGTGACTAATATGATGTCACTAAACATGGAGTTGGGAATAAATGGGCAGGAGCACACTGGTATATACTATTTCCTCCATACAGATATAATAGACATAAATTTAAAAATTAATAATTAAAAATTAGGAAAAGAATGAGAGTTGATTCTGATGCATTCTCAAGTTTGAGAACCTCAATTCTATAGCAGTAATTCTAGACTCCTAATTAGGCAGGGGTTTTAAGCAACTACTGATGCTTAAACAGGTCCCCAAACCACCGTATGGATATTTGATATTTCAGAGTGTAGACTGCCACTTAGGATCTTACTCAAGTATAAGGGAATGGGGAGAGGGGTAAATTATATTAATCAGGGAGCAAGTTGTGACACTTTATAAAATATCTATATAAACATCACTTAGGAAATGTTGTACTTGCCAAAGATTGTTTAAACAGTAGATTTCTAAAAACTATTCACTGAGGCAAGCACGCATTACTCCTGGCAGGCCTGATCTGTTATTTTATGATATCTGTGAAACTCCAAATGAAATTCTCTTCCTACACGTGGGTGTTGGTGTAGGCTGTGATGGAGATCATTCAGGCTGAGAATCCAGAACAAGAACTGAATTCCAGTCCCGGCTCTGCCCTCCAGATTTAACCCCACCTACAAGAGCTGGTTTATTTTGGCATAAAATTGTGATAGTAGAGGTTATTGCACAGGATTTCTGAGAGAATTAGCAACAATGTCAACCTCTATTATACCCTCCTTCTTCCTTAAGAGAATCATCTTTCTGTTTAGGGATTCGGTTTGGTAAACCAGGAGGAAATAATGATGGGTCCAAGGCAACTCCATTTCAACTGCCACGAATAGTTTAGGAGTGGCTATGTGATCCATTTTTGGTCAAAGAGAAATAAGGTACAAAGAAAGATTTTCCCCCACGCTAAAATAACAGAGTCAACCAGGCAAGTTCTCCCTTTTTTCTGGCTTTGGTTATTGTCAGGACATGGCATTTAAGACTATGGCCTCAAAAGAATTCTAATTAATATAGACCATAAGGCACCTAGCATGGAGGGAAGTCCTCAAATTCAAAGTGCACAAAAATCACTGAGGGTGCATTTAGAAGTAAAGGTTTCAGGGGCAGGACCCTGTACTCTTAGGCTTGAGTCAGAAAATCCTGCCTGGGTCCTAGAGACACCATTTAGTCAAGTTTTAATAAGCACCGCTGGTATTCTCATTACTAGGCTCTGATTCTTACACAGTTGGTCTTCAGACTCCAATTCCAAGAATGCTACTTGCTGTGTACTATGAGTACACACAGCCCTTACTTAAATATTCATTCCTCCCCTACCATGTACAAGGCATCACAGGAGAAACAAAGATGGAGGAGATGTGATATTGCTCTCAGGGAGCTTGTAACCTGGTAAGGGGAACAGCGTGGGTATGCAACTCATCTCATGACAAAGTAGCACGCGAACTCTGCAGAGTGGGCAGAGACAAGGTCCCCCTGAGAAATTCAAAGAGCTCTCATTTGACTTAGGCTTTGAACAATAATGGGATTTCAATAGGGAAAGTGTTTTCCAGGCAGAGAACAATAAAAATGAAACTTCAATTGTGATTATAAACGGTAACTTACGTGAAAAAGAGTGCTCGGTTTGGAGTTGAGCTAGAGCTTCAGGACACCATGAAGGCAGGAAGGGCTGCAAAAGTAATTTTCCAATTTTGTGGCAGTCCAAGCTTAGAGTCTGGACAAAAATTTCCAGGCTATGAGAAATCTCCCATTTATTCAGCACACCTTTAGCGAGCACCCACTATGGGCTCAGCACTGTGCTCACCAGAGGTTGGCAGCTGCCACGGCCCCTACCCTCAGTGGACCACAAAGCTGAGTGGAGGAGACAGCATGTGATCAGACATAGTAAAGTACAGACAGTCCTGTGCTGGAGCAATCACAGAGAAAGATAGAAGCACCTTGGAGAGGTCTCTAATACAGATTAAGTCAATTATGGAAGGAGACCATGTCCAAGATGAACATTGGTGAGTTGGTAAGACTTAGGCAGGGAAGCAAGGAGTCACGTTTCTCTAAGGCTGAATCTCTGCCTTGATTTCCTTCCTGGCACTCAGTTCTTTCATATTTATCCAAAAAAATATTTATTACATACCAGGGCCAGGAATTGGAACATATGTGAAAGGAAACAGATTTACAATCCAGCTGGCAGTCCTTAACCTACCAGACCTCGACCTTGTAGGACCCATCCCCAATACTGTGCCTATAGAATGACCTTAGTTTCTAAGGAGCCTCCAGCTCCACCTCTGGGACTAGGCACTCTGACAGACAAGCCACTGCTCCAGAGTGCTTTGGTCTTGCTTTCTCATTTCCATGCCTGAGCATAAACCCTTCTTCTCCAGCCTCTTCTCAATATAAAGCTTCCCTCTCCAGGAAGCCTTCTTGGACCACTCATGATGGAGTTTGGTGAACTTGCCATTATTCCATAGCAGTCTATGCACAATGGGTGTATCAAACCACTTATACAGTCCTATGATTTTTGAATTGTTGATTTACTTATCGGGTAAGGATGGGGTCTATGTATTTCACTCTTGAATCTCTACTGCCTGTCACATTATAAACATATATATTATAAATTTCTCCTTTTGGCAGAGGCCATTAACCTGTCCAAGGTGCTGAGTTACCTGGCCTTTAGGTGCTCCTGATATAGGATTCCCCTATTCAGGAATGGACAGGGATTTCCCCATTCTCTAGGCCCAGGTGAGGTCAGAAATCAGACCCCCATTTCCAGGCACAAACAGGCTGCCTTTCCCAGGCCACACCCTTTGGGCTCTAACAAGATCATGAACAAAGCAGCCTGAGACCATTTTTGGGTAGTTCCACCTTGAGTAGGGAGCACATACCCCAATTCCTTCCCTGAAACATAAATTGCAGACCTAATAACCTTGTTCCAGGGGAGGGACTGCATTCAACTTTGAAAGGATATTTTTCCACCTACCAAATCCTAGCCAAAATGTAATTCTCCAGACAATATGTACCTCTAGACAAAGGACTCAGGGAAACTTCCGACTTGGATCTTCCCCTTTGCCAGAAGCGCCGGTGCTTTTTTACTGCTTCTCTATTCCTTTCTGTCTAATAAAATCCTATCTTACCACTGATCTATGGTACATGGGTTCATTCTTCGAATCCCTGACACCAAGGACCTACTGAAGAAGAAATTCCGGTAACACTACCCTATATCTCACTCTCACAAGAATGGCCACCAGAATCATGAGCACCTTGTTCTCACTTAATCTCTGCTCTCCACTCCTCTTCCATCAGCTAAATACCTCCTGGATACTTAGAAGGACCCACATCAACATCGAGTTCATCTTTGGACATAGACTCTATCTCTTCCCCTCTGAAAGAATCCAGCCCCATAGCAGCCTCCTCTCCTAGTCTTGCCTTTTTTAGCTGATTCCCCCACGTTTAAACCATTATACAGTATTAAGAATGGTAGATCATGGGATATAGAATCTTAACACCAAGTTCAAATCCTGGCTGTACCAGGACTTGAGCCAATATGTGACTTTGAAAAATTACTCAACTCTTTGGTGCCTCAGTTTCCTCATCTGTACACTGGTGACAATAATACTAACACCCACCTAATATGGGTGAAAATTGAATAAAATAACATGCCAGGTGTTTGGCCAGGGCCAAGCTCATAGGAAACACTTGTTGAACATGAGATATTAATATGTAGAACCAGCGGTATAGACAGGCAGAGCCCTCACAGACTAAGACACAGTGTGGCTGAAGAGGGAGGGTCCAGGCTCCCTCAGTACCCATGACCTAATATCACTGTGATGACTTTCTCTGGCAAAGGGCCCTGCCCTAGCAGGTTTATCTAGTCCACAGGCCTTGACTTTGCTTCTTTGCTTCGGCAGCTAAAGATATACTGTAAAAAAATAGAGGTTTCCCCACGAACCAACTTGAGGCACCTTAGATTCTTTTGGGAACCAACTGAAGTATTGTCAAAGGAATCAATAACACAAACGAAACATATGGCAAAGATGAGCAGTGGTAACTTCATTTCATGGGAAACCAATTGCTTGCTAGCTCTTTATATACACATAAGGAAGTCTATCATCATACGCCAATTTTGAGATTGGAAAATTTGATAATTACTCATTCTCCCTCTTCACAAACGATTTTAAATGGGCAGGTAATATCTGCAACTCTCTAGTTTAAAAAAATTAATAGGTAATACATGAACATGATAAAAAATTCAAATCGCACACAAAGGTATATTATGCGTAATGATAAGTGTGTAAGACTTCCCTTTCCGGGCGGCGCCTTTGGCTCAGTGAGTAGGGCGCCAGCTCCATATGCTGAGGGTGGCGGGTTCAAACCCAACCCCGGCCAAACTGCAACAAAAAAATAGCCGGGCATTGTGGCGGGCGCCTGTAGTCCCAGCTGCTCGGGAGGCTGAGGCAAGAGAATCGCGTAAGCCCAAGAGTTAGAGGTTGCTGTGAGCCGTGTGACGCCACGGCACTCTACCAAGGGCGGTACAGTGAGACTCTGTCTCCACAAAAAAAAAAAAAAAAAAAAGACTTCCCTTTCCCCACTTTCCAGGAAGCCTCTGTTATAATTTTCCCATCTATCTTCCCAGAAATATTTAATGCATTAATAAGCATATAGGAATATAAGTGGTGTCCATCATCGTTATGAAAGAAATGGTAGCAAAATCTATATCTTTAATATCATTCTGTATTAGTTCCAATGGACCTGAAATCATAGTATTACATTGCATAAATGTTCCATAATTTAGCCAGGAACAGATACATACTGACATTTAGGTTGTTTCCAATATTTTGCTACTATAGACAAACTACAACGTATGTCTCTGCTGGGGCTCAGAAACTGAGCCCCAAAACATGGCACTTTAACGTGTGGAACTGAAGAAGCTGCACCAATGTCTCTCCTGCCCCTCCCCACTCACTCTGGTCTCTCAATCCCATCTCTCCCAAAGCTCAGGATGAAGGTATTCTCTGAAGTTCCCACGAGAGAGGATACCCGGAAAAAGTGAGGTCTAAGAGAACAGAGGTCTTGTCCAGGAGACCCCAAGGATACACCTGCGAGATCCTCCCCCCGGTGACTCAGCTCTTAGGAAGGTAGAAACTTAACTTCCTGGGATATGGAACTAAGGCTTACTTCCACTTCTGTGAAAGCCCAGAGTTCTGTAAAAGCAGAGCCCACTTCTCCAGCTTGATTCAAACTGACCAGTAAGAAAGGTACCAGTGGGCTGGAACTTTTTGACTGGAGATAAAAAGGAGAAGACTGAGCCAGTCAGAAGCCCAGACATTTTGGGACTCTCAGTCTGCTGCTGCTCTGCTGCCTGAAATAAAGCCTTCCCTATTTTAAACATGGTGTTTGGTGCTCTTTTTTCCATTGGGCCTCGTCTTCCTCCGGCACCCTTATGTACCTAAAGTCTGCCAAAGAAGGAAACAATCACCTTTGGTCCCTTCCTTGAGCTTTCATTAACTGAATTCTTATGACAGGAAGAAAGAGTGAAAGCTGTCAGTGCACAGGCACAGACTTTTGTCACAAACCACTGTCTGCTCTAACGGCCCAACAAGCTTTGTCCCAGGCGACTTTATGTTCTCCAAGCCCATTGAATTCCCCTAAAAATCATTTTCTAACCCCCTAAAAAAATCATTTTCTAATCCTCCCTTTCTTATCTCTTTTCCATAACAAGTAGAGTATATAAGCATCTGTATCCCATTGCAATATTGAGTAATCACTTTGTGATTTTCCCCGACACACACTAATAAATTTGTGTGCTTTTCCTCCAGTTAATCTCCTTTTTGGTAAGTTGATTTTTCATCAAGCCTTCAGAAGACAAAGGGGAAGATTTCCCCTGGCCTCAGCAATAATTTTATACAACATTTTCAATAATCTTGTGCAGGAAGCAATGTTTTGATTGCCTCACATGAGGTCTGGTGTGGATATACCACTTACAGCACCATGTCAGCACTCAAAAAGTTTTGGATTGGGGGCATTTTGTATTTTGGATATTTGGATGCTCAACCTTGATCCATGATTGGGTTTAGAAGGGTATCTATAAACTCCCAGAAACTGTATGAAAAATGTTAAATATGTTTATTTAAGAGGATCCAAGTATCCATCAGATACTTACAGGGGTCTGGGACTCTAAGAAAGATAAGAACCAGAGTCAATATATCTTGCAAAGCATCAAAAAGTAGCAATAGCCAGGAAGCCACAAATCCAAATCCATAATCACTATGCACGGAGCTCTGAGGGAGCCATAGTAGGGCAGAAAGGATAAGAGAATAAGCTTTAGCATCCCAGCAGCAGGATTTAAGCCTTAATTCACAAGTGGTCTGAACTTGATCAAAAACCACAACTTGGGATTCTCATCTGTAAACTAATGTTAATAATCCTTCTCTGGGTAAAGTGAATATTAAATAAGATAGTCCAAAATTAGTATTATTCAAAGTTGCTCCAGGGAGGGCATTCAAACTGCTTACATAAGTAGCCCTAATTGCAGTGAAAACAAACCCTCAAGGGCTAGGTTTGGGCCGAATTACAGCCCAAAGCCCAACCAAAATACTTTTGAAGTTTCTTGTTTTAGATTAAAAAAGTATACAGTCAGTCCCCAGTTACAATGAGATAGATTCTGTAGGTTTGTTCTTAACTTGAATTTGTATGTAATTTGGAACAGGTAGATTTACCTATTACCTATAACAGCTTCTGTTCATAAGTGCAAGTCATATGATAGATGTTTATAATTAAGAGACTCACTAATAGCCTCCGTTAATAAGTGCAGGTTGTATATAAGTCAGACGTTTGTAACTTGGGGACTGTCTGTACAATTCTTGGATTCTATCCCAGTGCTTTTGTCCTCAAACATTTGGGTAAATTGATACCCAAGGACAACTGCCCCTTTGTTTGTTCTGAAGCTTCAGGTACTCCCTGGCACCTTGCCCACCAGCCCTAGGACCTGACATTCACTTTGATCTCTCTTGAAGAACAGGCTTAGACTACAAGCAGACAGCAAGATCAAGAATGGTTAGACAAGAAATGTGCCATTGTGGAATAGAAGAGTTGGTTATGCCAAAAACTAAAAATAAAGAAATGTGCCACCGGACCTGGTCTAGGAATGACCAGGAAGCTTATGCTTTAATGCTGAGGGATAGTGTGGTGCAGCTTGACTGTGCATCTTTCTTTTCTTTCTTTCTTTCTTGTGGTGCAGCTTGACTGTGCATCTTTCTTTCTAAATTTCTTTCTTTCTTTCTTTCTCTCCTTCCTTCATCCCTCCCTCCCTTCCTTCCTTCCTTTCTTTTTTCTGAGACAGAGTCTCTGTTGCCCCAGCCTAGAGTACTCATAGCTCACAGCAACCTCAAACTCTTGGGCTCAATAGATCCTCTTGCCTCAGCCTCTCGAAGATGAAAATGGGACTACAGATACCCACCACAATAATGCCTAGCTAGTTTTTCTATTTATAGCAGAGATGGGTCTTGCTTTGCTCAGGCTGGTCTTGAACTCCTGAACTCAAGGAATCTTCCTGCCTCAGCCTCCCACAGTGCTAGGATTATAGGCGTGAGCCACCAGGCTCGGCCTAAATTACGTTCAAAGAAAAATTATCCCTAAACAAATGCAGAGACATCTAGGAGGGAAATTCACAGATGCCCTTAATCCAGAAAGCGTGTGTTCATCTGCACACATGTATCTATGTAGAGTAAGGAGTGTACTTGTGTGTATAGCCGCAAGTTAATAGAAATCTGACCTGAACTGAATGAGAATAGCCTTGGCCTGATAGGGATCAGGGAAGTCAGTAGCTCTTGGGTGGCTGGAGTTACCCATTTTCTCACTGAGTCTCTGTTCTCTCTAATTTGCTCTTCCACCTCTCTGTCGTCAATAAAAAAGCCAGGGTTTGGCTGTTACTTGCAGCCAAACGGGCAGATGGGGTGTATTGGATAATTTGACAAGGGCACCTTATCCATCCTTCCCACTCTGGGCTGGAGAGAGCAGAGGCCCAGTTTTCATGAGAGATGAGTTACTCGCTACCCACAATACTCCCAACAGCTCCCAGAAGACTGCATGGACTTGGGGCACACGTCCAGTTGGCAGATGTTGAAAAGCAACCCTCTTTGGCCCCAAAGTCTCCAGCCGTTCGAAGCCAGGCCAAAAGGGCGAGACCGGCGCCGGCCGGCTCAAGTCACGGAGCTCGAGATTCCTACGTGCCAGGCCGTGTGCTGAGGGCACTGAATACGGGACGAGAGAAAGTGGTAAGAAACTCGGAGAAAAACGTTTCTTAAACGGAGTTTAAATTACCTTAAAGAACCTGTTTAAATTAAACCGTAAGTGGTATTAGAGCGAGTGAGCTCCAGGAAATGTTAATTAAATCCTTTCTGATCCCCGAACCCAGCACAAGGACTCCATCAATAACTGCTGTGGTCTCTGACCGGCGTCCCGAGCTGCTACCGCTCTGGGAGTCCTTCTGGATGGTGCCGGTGGGGAAGGGCCGGGTTTGCCTCGGTCCTGCCAGCGGGGAGCGAGCCCCGGGCCGCCCGCCCCGCCCCGCCCCGCCCGCAGGCCGGTGGGCCCCTCTTCTGGGCGCGGCGCGGGCCGGGGTGTCCCGCGAGGCGCTCCCGAGCCTCGGACCCGCGGCCCAGCGCCCCTTACCTCTCGCAGAGGCCGGGCTGCGCTAGTCCTCTGCGGCGGCTGAGATCACACCCTGGTCGGGCCCGAACTGCGCGTCTTATCCTGGGCGGATCCGCCCCACTTGGGGTGGAGACTGAGCGGGAGTTCCTGGTTGTCCCTTTGCCCACGGGACCGGAAAATCCCTCAGGGGTGAAGAGCACCTGGGCCTCGGGTAGAAATGGCTGGGTCAGGTGCCGGGGTGGGGGGCCTGGCCTGGCCTGTTCCCCCACCTCCAGCTGGGGTTGCACCCGGCACGTGCCCGCGCCCCAGGCGATGGCCACTCACGCTGGGTCCCCCGCCTTGTCCCTTCTCGCGGGCCGCACAGCAGCCTGTCCTCCTCCCTCCACCGCATCGCCAGCCCCGCTCCTGCCCCGGCAGAGTGAGAGCGGTTGGGTTCTTCGCGTCTCGGGTGTCCCGGTGCCCCCACACCCTCGGAGGGCCAAGTCCCAGCGGCCTCGCCCCCTCCCTCGCGCCCAGCTCTGCCGCGAGCCCGAGTCGCGCTGGGACTCCAGGCTTCCTCCCCGGGAAACCGCGCTTTCTCTCGCCGCAGGCTCACGCCGAAAAGTAGAAAGTTAAATCTGAACAGCACGTTTCATTTCCTCCTTTTACACGGAAACATACATGCCAAAAAGTTTCCATCAGTTTCATATTTCCCTTGAGGAATGCAGCTCCCCTTCTTTGTGCGACCAGCAGGCCCAGGAAGGCTTCAGGAGTAGGACTTGGAGCACCTGTACCAGGGTTGTCCAACCTGCGCCCAGAGCGCGCGGCGGGGAGCCGCATGCTGATTTTGTGAGAACATTTTTTGCTTATCCGTGGTGTCTGATATCACGAAAAATATGATGCTGGGCGGCTCCTGTGGCTCAAAGGGGTAGGGCGCCGGCCCCATATGCGGGAGGAGGCAGGTCCAAACCCAGCCCCAGCCAAAAACTGCAAAAAAAAAGAAGAAAAATATACTTGGACTTTTAAAAATTATTTGCCAATTAGCTTTGGTTAGTATGTATTTAACTTGTGGCCCAAGACAACCCCAAGTAGGTCTAGGTCACTTTCGGGCCCATGTCCATTACCAATTCTGGCACATAATAGGTGCTCAGTGAATTCTTACAGAATGAATTAATTGATTCTACAGGCAAATTCAGATTTTATTTAATAGAGGATAGCTAGCTTTGGTGTTTTGCTTTGTTTTGTTTCAGACAGGGTCTCACTCTGTTGCTCAGGGTAGAGTGTAATAGCATCATCATAACTCACTGCCACCTCCAGCTCCTGGACTCCAGTGATCCTCCTGCCTCAGCTTCCCCAGTAGTAGGGATTAAAAGTGCTCACCACCACCATTACCAGCTAATTATTTTTACTTTTAGAGAGACAGAGACTCACTGTGTTGCTCAGGTTGGTCTCAAACTCCTGGTCTCAAGCAGTCCTCCTGCTTAGGCCTCCCAAAGTGCTAGCATTACAGGTGTGAACAACTGCTCCCAGCCCAGAGGCCAACTTTTATGGCACAAAAGGAAAGGAATAAATGTGTGGTGCTCTTCATCATCCAGCGCTCCGGAGGGCATCAGTCAGACTGAGGCTAAACTTCAGCAGAAACCACATCTTTGTTCAGTTTTTCCCTCTCCCCTATCGTATTTCCCTCACTTACTCAGAGGCTTCTCTTGAGAATACCCTCACTAACGCACAGCCACTAGACTCCTGATGTCAGGCTGTGTTTCTAGGGAACCTGATCTAAGGGTATTTTAAAAATTAATATAATTGTCGAAATTAAAGACTCAAAGAAGCTTTTAGATTGAAAACATTAGAATAAACACATGGGTATTTTCCTCCACTGCCTCTTGAAATCCAACTAAAGCAAGAATAGGTTTTTCAAAAATCTCATAAGGACAAGAAACAAGAGAGGAAAATAACAACATTTGTGGAGCCTGGAAAGCACACAGACAGGTAGTAATTGACTCTGCAGACCCGAGGAAGCTGACTCCTAAGCCAAGGAGTAGAAAAAGCCAAGAAGCAACATGATATTGTAGAATTGTTCAGGACACCAAGGAGTTCACTGCACTAGGAGCTTCTGAAAGTGGATACATAGGTAAGATTAAGAGCAGGAGAATGTGTGGTAAGCGTGTGTGAGAAGCAGTCAGCATCCCAACATTGCATAGCTGCCGGGCTCCTCTCCCACAGGTGGAAGCATGTTCTCTAAAGTGGGTAAAGCAGAAGGTCTCTAGAATTGGGTAAGCACCATGCATAGCCAAAGTGTCCTGGTTGTCTTAGGACACCTAGAAAACCACCCCAAAGCTCCATGACTCAAAACAATGACCATTTTATTCTATCTCATGATTTTGCAGATCTGAATTTGAACACGTTTTGACTGGGCAATTCTTCTGTTTCACATTGCATCAACAAAGGTCACTTGCTGTGGTATTTAGCTAGCAGATGGGCCAGACGGGAGGGCTCACTCACATGTTTGGTACCATGGCGGAGAGCTGGAAGGTTGATCTCAGCTGGCACCGTCAACTGGAGCACCTACACATGCTCTTTTTGCCTGGTGATCTCAAGGCAATCATTTACTTCATGGAGGCTTCAGAAGGGTTACTCCAAGAAACCCAAGATGTTATGAGGCCTCTTATCATTGAGGCTTGCGGGCTATGAAACATTAGTTCTGTTGCATTCTATGACTCATGCAAGTCACCAAGACCATCCCAAATTTGAAGGAAGGCGGATTAGGTTCCATTACTGAAAGGGGGAAAGGGGAATTTACAAAAACTTTGAAGCCATCTTTAATCTGGACCACTGGATTCACACAAGACTGGGGCTACTGTACTAAAAGGGAAGAGCCATATGAAACTTGATAACATAGATGTTGAGTTGCTTGGTATTCTTCCTCCATTTGGCTCTTAGGACACTGGCAGCCAGGATTACACTAAGTAGGATGGGAAATTTGGAATACTCTTCTCTTGAGAATCAAATAGGAAAGACCTAAAGAGACTGTAATCATTTACTCGATGAAACTGGAGCACCTGTTAGTAAACACACCCTTGTCAAGTACCACTCACTTACACATGCACCCAGAGCTTCCAGATCTCATTCTTAAGGTTGCTAGATAAAATATAGGACACTTGTGGCTCGGTGCCTGTGGCTCAAGGGTCTAAGGCACCAGCCACATACACCTGAGCTGGCAGGTTTGAATCCAGCCCAGGCCCGCCAAACAACAATGATGGCTGCAACCAAAAATTAGCCAGGCATTGTGGCAGGCGCCTGTAGTTCCAGCTACTTGGGAGGCAGATGCAGGAGAATTGCTTGAGCCCAGGAGTTGGAGGTTGCTGTGAGCTGTCATACTACAGCACTCTACCCAGTGTGACAGCTTGAGGCTCTGTCTCAAAAAAAAAAAAAAAAAATGGGCGGCGCCTTTGGCTCAGTGAGCAGGGTGCCAGCCCCATATACCAAGGGTGGCAGGTTCAAACCCAGCCCCGGCCAACTGCAACGAAAAAATAGCCAGGCGTTGTGGCGGGCACCTGTAGTCCCAGCTATACGGGAGGCTGAGGCAGGAGAATCGCCTAAGCCCAGGAGTTGGAGGTTGCTGTGAGCTGTGTAACACCACGGCACTCTACCGAGGGCAATAAAGTGAAACTCTGTCTCTACAAAAAAAAAAAAAAGGCAAGGTTCTCCAAGGCCTGGGTTCCAGCCAGCGCACTCACCTGCTAGCTGCCTTATCACAGGATAGGGGCTTTGCTAGGGGGTTTGTCCCCTAGGGACTTAGAACAACCTAGTGTTAGCATAGCCTGGGGCCAGGATGTGAGAGAGGTGGTCAAAGGTCCTATAGTCAGATTAGGGGAACATGGGTCCACACCCATGGGACAGACAGGCAGTGATGCAGGGACATCACTTGTTGACCCAGTATAATAAGATGAGATTAGTTGGCCAGTGAGTATGATAGGAAGAAAAGAGATGGAAGGGACTAGACCATTCAAGGAGCTCCTCCCTTATGCACCGAGCCACAAGTGTCCTATATTTTATCTAGCAACCAAAAAAAAAAATAGCCAGGCCTTGTGGCGGGTGCCTGTAGTCCCAGCTACTTGGGAGGCAGAGGCAGGAGACTCACTTGAGCCCAGGAGTTGGAGGTTGCTATGAGCTGTGATGCCAAGGCACTCTACCCAGGGTGATAGCTTGAGGCTCTGTCTAAAATATATATATATATATATATATATATATATGACACTTAGTTAAACTGGAATTTCAGATAAAGAACAAACAACTTTCTACTAAAATATAAAATACTTATATGCTGTAAGTATATCCTAAATATTGCGTGAGACATATTCATACCAAAATTGTTTATTATTTAAACTTAAATAGGTATCCTATGTTGTTTTGTTTTGCTAAATCTGGAACACTTAAATAAGAACAAATAGCCAAAGATGATCTGAATTTAAGGGAAGGATCTAACGCATAAGATAGAACCCAAAATATACAAACAAAAAAAGAAACTCAGAAAAAACAATCTATATAAAGAGAATGTTGAGAAATCTATCAATATTATTGATCTCTTTTGAGAAATAAAGATAGAATAAAATAGGATAGATATATTAAAAGAGGAATACTCAGAGAACCAAACATGGCTCTTTGAAATTGCAAATATAACAAAACCAAAAAACATAGTAGAGTGGAAAAAAAGATAGAGTTAGAAAATACCCTACAATGTATTGGCAAAAGGCAGAGAAGGGAAATAGGTAATAAGAAAAGATAAGAAATTTGGAAAGCTAGCCTTGGACATTTGGGAAACGGGAAGAAATCAATTGAATTATTTATAAAAAAAATTTTTTTAAGACTAAAGGGCATGAGTTTCCACATTGAAAATGCTCACTATATGGAAAATCCTCAAAGATTTAAAAGTAGACCTTCCATTTGATCCTTCAATCCCATTTCTAGGTATCTACTCAGAAGGAAAAAAAATCATTTTATCATAAAGGTATTTGCACTCAAATGTTTGTAGCAGCTCAAATCACAATTGCAAAGATGTGGAAACAACTCAAGAGCCCATCAACCCATGAATGGATTAATAAACTGTGGAATATGTATAGTATGGAATACCTTTCAGCCAAAAAGATGGAGATTTTGCATCTTTTGTATCTATGTGGATGGATTTGGAGAATATTTTCCCTAGTGAAGTATCTCAAGAATGGAGCAGCAAGCCTCCCAGGTACTCAATACTAAGTTGAAACTTAGTAGATTAACAACTACAGGCCCACAGGAGAGAAAAACATAACTGCAGGGCAGGGGAAGATGGGGTTGGGGGTAAGTTCCCACCTAACAGGTACAGTGTAGGGGTATATGGCAACCTCTTGGGTGAAGAACTCAACTACCACTCAGACTTTATCTTACAAATACAAACGATGTAACCTAATCATATGTGCCTTCATATTAATTGGAAATTTAGAAAAAGAAAGAAAGCATAATAGGCAAAACCAGAACCACGTTAAGGCACATGATGACAAAATGTCAGAAGACTAGGACTTAGAGAAGATCTTACAGACACCCAGAGGGGGTAAAATGAGGTTTTATATAAAGGATCAAGAATCAGAATGGAAAAAAATAAAAAAAAGAAGAAGAAGGGAAGAGGAGAGAGAGGGGAGAGGAGGAAGGATATGGGAGGAGGGAGGGAGGGTATTTGGGGGGGCCTCACCTAATGTACATGATGCAATGATACATTTCAAAACTATTAAGTAATGAGTATAATTGTGATGGATGTGTTACTTAGTTCAATGTAAACATCTCACATTGTATATCGAAGCAGTACCCTGAACCCCATAAATGCATCAATGTACAAAGTTATGATTTAATAAAAAATAATTTAAAAAAAAGAATCAGAATGGAATCAGAGTCAGGGTGGTAGTGCCCTCCTGCAATTCCAGCTACTTGGAGACTGGGACAGGAGGATCACTGGAGTCCAGAGTTCTGGGCTCTAATGCACAACGCTAATCAGGTGTCTACACTAAGTTTGGCATCAGTATGGTGACCTCCTGAGAGTTGGGGACCACCACGTTGCCTAAGAAGGTTTCTGAACTGGCCCACATCAGAAACCAAGCAAACTCTCATGCTTATCACTCCATGAATAGCTGCTGCACCCCAGCCTGGGCAATATAGCAAAACCCCATATCTTAAAAAAAAAAAAAAAATATATATATATATATATTTAAAATAATGGCATTATATTTTTCAGTCACAGCATATGAAACTGGAAGACAATGAAATAATGCCTTTAAAATTTGGGGGGAAGTTTATTTCCTAGATAGATTGTCATGCCCATCCAAATAAGCAGTCAAATGTGGGGGTAAATAGAGATATTTCGCAGACATGCCCAATTTCAAAATATTTATCTCTCACATATCTTTTCTCAAGAAGGTTTCAGATAGTGTGTTCCACCAAAACAAAGACGTAAATCAAGAATGTTTTAAAACTCAAAGTGAATAGCAGAATGAACAACTGAAAACTGAATGGTGGGGAAGAGTATCCACAGTTATGATAGATCTGTCTTTCTACTTTCCCTTAACTGTACGGTTTAGCTAACATTTATGTAAGTCCTTACTATGAGCCAGTCACATAGTGCTTTACATAAACAGTAATAATCAGTTCATGTTCACAATAGCTCGATGAGTTAGTTGGATACCTGCATAGAGCAGGTGTCATTAAGTATTACTATTGGCAGTTTTTTTTTTTTTTTTGGCCTGGGCTGGGTTTGAACCCGCCACCTCCGGCATATGGGACCGGCGCCCTACTCCTTTGAGCCACAGGCACTACCCTAAGTATTACTATTGATGGTATACAATTCATTTATTAATTCAACAAAATTGCATTAAACTTCGTGTAGCAGATTGCATTTTTCAAAATTGGCTGCAACAATATGTTCGGTCCCACATACTCTCCCCAAAACCCTGCCCCTCCCATAGAGATGGTATCTATGTCCTCACCCCTTGAACCTGAATAGGCTTCTTGAATGGGTTTCTGTGACTGCACAACAGAAGTAATAGTATGTGACCTTCAAAACTGGTCTTAAAAGGTGATACAGCTTCCATCTCATCCTCTCTCTCAGAGTGTGCACCTTTAGAGCACAGAGATACAGCTGCCCTGAAACCACAGTGCTACAGAGACCACAAGAACAGACCACATATAAATAGAGAGAAAATTGGAGGAACCCTGGCTGTTCCAGCCCTCAGCAGTTTGAATTTTTCCAGTCCCAGTGCCAGACACGTGTATGACGAAGCCTCCAAGACAACTTCAGCATCCTCTCTGTCTTATGGCAGCCAGATGAGACACTCTGAGTAGGAACCACCTAGCTGAGCCCAATCACCAGAATGAAAGATAACAATTACAGATGAGTGTCATTTCACACTTCAGAATGTGGGGTGTTTTTATATAATATACCACTAGACTCTATATAACCAAAACTCTTTGAGCTGCAAGTGGGTTTTAGGCTAGACTTCTGAATCTCCCCTCCCCATATTCATTGAAATGGCCAAAGGCATGTAAAGAAGGGGAATTTTTTTTACCAAGTCTCCTCTCTGACACTGGAGATGGCACTCTCAGGAGGATGGTCAGGCCACATCCAATTAGGCCGCTGGCCAGGGAGGAGGTGAGGCGAGAGGCCAGATAACCTTTGGCCCCTTGGGATGGTGGCCTTGCAAAACATTGAGAAGAAACCCAATAGGGGTGACTGCCCTTGCCAGATGGCTCCCTCCACAATCCTTTCAGGCTGCTGGAAGGTAACCAACCCTGCAGCCTAAGACATCAGGGGAAGATTCTAATGGCTTCCGAATAGACAGGCAGGGAGCCAAAAAGAATTAGCTCATCCTTTTTTGGGAACAAATGCAAAGCATGGATAAAATTTTCAACTTTCAAAAATGAGTAAGCATAAAGAAATATATAGAACAATAAAATAATTCTGGAACACAGAAAACATAATACCTAAGAGGAAGGATAAGAAACTATTTTTTTTTAATTTGTGGTATGAAGCAGAAGTAAATTTTAAACAGCTTCTGTTATGTGTTTCACTGTTAGACAAAAATATATAGGACTAATCTGAATATTATTGATAAGGTAGACTAGACCATAACTAGGAGAAAGCACCTTCTTTTCAATCACCTACTGAGCATTTACAAAATGTTTATTTGCAAAGAAAACCTCATTAAATTCTAAAATAAAAATAGGGGTTCGAATCCCAACTTCATTATTTATTAGCTGGGTGACCTTAAGAAAGTCACAGATGAGGGCCGCACCTGTGGCTCAGTCGGTAGGGTGCCGGCCCCATATGCCGAGGGTGGCAGGTTCAAACCCGGCCCTGGCCAAACTGCAACAAAAAAATTGCTGGGTGTTGTGGCAGGCACCTGTAGTCCCAGCTGCTTGGAAGGCTGAGGCAAGAGAATCGCTTAAGCCCAAGAGTTGGAGGTTGCTGTGAGCTATGTGATGCTATGGCACTCTACCTAGGGCCATAGAGTGAAACTCTGTCTCTACAAAAAAAAAAGAAAGTCACAGATCATGGTCTCCTTGGAGGAGGTGGCACCCCACAGCTTGCTTCCCTTCTGACCTGGGCTCCTAAGCAATGTAAGACGGTGTGACAACTGATGAGTGATACATCTTGATTAGCATAACCTCTTGATTAGGGTGCTTTATTAGCACTGTAATAATCTTTATTCGGTGAACTTCACTGCTGTTTGGGAAGAGGTATTGTCCAATTTAAATCACTTCTAGATATTAGACATTCTCAAAACATGATGTTTACCTAACAGACATAGTAACACCCCCTAATGCCCATTCCCAGGAAATCTAAGAAATAGCACCAGCATTTGCTATTTTTGTTTTTTCCTCCTCCAAGGGAGCAACCCCTTTTTTTTCC
The DNA here is from genome assembly GCF_027406575.1 of Nycticebus coucang. NCBI lineage: Eukaryota > Metazoa > Chordata > Mammalia > Primates > Lorisidae > Nycticebus > Nycticebus coucang. Next base: position 68,408,119 of record NC_069783.1, on the reverse strand, counting down.
TTCCTCCCAAACCTGTTTTGGTTCCTATGCTGCTACAGCTCAACAAAAAGAGAAACCTTATTTGACCACAGGGACGTTAATCATTTGCATTCTATCAATATAAAGCTCAGCATAGTTTGGTAATCAAATAAATGCATCTGTAGATCACTACCTCCAGGGGAGTGCCCAGTCCCACCCCTCATCCCACTCAGAAGCATGAGATCTGACAAGGGACATATTTTCCCTTCCATTGTTGCATTTTTTTTTTTTTTAAACATCTCCTCTTCTAGTTTGTAGCTTTCCTGCTTAGGTGCTGCAGCTCACAGATTAAGCCATTACTATGAAAATAAGTTCTGCTCACAAGAACCAACATGGTCTCATTCATTTCACAGATATCTAGGTGAATATGAACAGCCGTGAAGTGACTACAATTTTGTTTCTAGATGTCACAGAAACAAAACAGCTTGCAAATAGTTCAGGGTGGGACTTTAGATAACTCATCTTTCTAATATATACTTTTGAGGAGAGGCTTTCAGCTTGAGTGGAGGTTTATGGCCACTGCTAGGTTCAGGCGAGTCTGGGCAGGTCTGGTAAATTATTGGGAAAAGTCTCCCAGAGGTCTAAGCCTTACGCAAGAGGGAAAAGGAGCCAATTGTGGTAAACTTAATTAAAAAAGACTCAGTCATGCAGGGGACTCTGGACCCCCAAAACAGAACCCAGCTTCCAGGAATTAAGTCTCAAACATTAAGTGGGATCAAACCAAGGCCTATGTTGTTACCTCCTCAACCTGCTAGACACCGCAGACCTATTGGCAACAATGACTAAGTCATAGATTTGTATATAGATAGCGAATGGTGGCTTCTGGCTTCTCTGAATGTCTCAAACCCAAGGCCAGCACCTCAAACCCGTCTGCCCAAAAGGCAGATTTAGAGAACCTTTGATGACAATTTTGTCTTACCTACCAGCACTTCCCTATCATTACTACAGAACAGACAGAACAAACTTTTAACATTAATGGTGCCTCTGCCCTCTCTACACTGGTGGGAGACCTTGCTAATGGGTCATGCTGAGCAATCCCTAAGCAATAGAGATGAGATGATGGTGCCCTGTAGGTCAGTTTACCATTCTCCTGTAGATTCGGCCAGGAAGGAGACAATAAGCCTGAGGCAATTTCTTAGGACAAAGCAGGCAGCACAAGCTTCCTGTTTATATAGGTTCCCCTTCACCTCCAAGTCTTCGGGGGACCATATAGAGGCAGGCTCAGGTGGATACTAAGCACAGTGTATCTCTGTCACAGATGAGGGGCACTGAACACAAGAACCCCCTTAATATATATATATATATTTTTTTTTTTGTGGTTTTTAGCCGGGGCTGGGTTTGAACCCGCCACCTCCGGCATATGGGACCGGCACCCTACTCCTTGAGCCACAGGCACCGCCTAAATTGGTATTGTGTCTTTTTTTTTTTTTTGTGGTTTTTGGCTGGGGCTAGGTTTGAACCTGCCACCTCTGGTATATGGGACCAGCGCTCTACTCCTTGAGCCACAGGCGCCACCCAACTCCCTTAATCTTATAAGGGGGCTGCTAACAAACCCGCTTATCCTCCCAGCTTTCATTGCCCTGGAGTGTAAGCACATCTCCAGGGAATGAAGAGTGAGGTCTTTTACAAGTACACACAACATGAATAATGTCTTTCGCAAATAAAACATTGAGTGATGGGGGCGGCGGTCCCATATGCCGGAGGTGGCGGGTTCAAACCTAGCCCCGGCCAAAAAAAAAAACATTGAGTGATGGAAGCCTGGGACAACAATACCTGTCATAGGATTTTATTTATGGAAAATTCAAAAGCAAGTAAAATTCCCATGTGTTTTTAAAACTCAGGATAATGGTTACCTTTAGGGCAACCACAAGGATTTCTAGGGTTCTGTTAATAATTCTGTTACTTGATCTAGGTGCTGATTGTATTGGATGTTTTCACTTTGTGCAAATTCATTGAGTTGTGCACTTTTCTGTATGTAAGGTATGTTTCCATAAAAAGTTTACACTCACAAAATCATCTCTTACTAGAAATCACTGCATATCTCTAGCATAGAAAGGAAGGCACAGCTAGTGTAAGCTGACAAATGAATTGAGCTCCTGGGATGAAGAAGGCTTGGATTGGATCTTCAGGAAAAATTATTTTCAAAATAAGTACTTTATCTCACTAAAGCATTTTGATACTTTTCTCAGCTGCTGCCTAATAACTGCATAGTGAAAGAACAACCCAAGAATCAAATCATAAAACAATGACTAATAAACATATTTTAGATATGCACATATATGCATTTACATATGTGGAAGAAAATCAGATTACTAAAATACTGGGTAAAAGGAGCTTGTTCTAAAAATGTTCTTTCTTTCATAGAAATAAATGGTGTCTTGATTTTACCAGCAAAATACAAAACACAAGGCTGTAATTAAGAATTGGGCAAGGCTCAGCGCCTGCGGCTCAAGCGGCTAAGGCCCCAGCCACATACACCTGAGCTGGCGGGTTCGAATCCAGCCTGGACCCGCCAAACAACAATGATGGCTGCAACCAAAAATTAGCCGGGCATTGTGGCAAGTGCCTGTAGTCCCAGCTACTTGGGAGGCAGGGGCAAGAGAATGGCTTGAGCCCAGAAGCTGGAGGTTGCTGTGAGCTGTGATGCCACAGCACTCTACCCAAGATGACAGCTTGAGGCTCTGTCTCAAAATAAATAAATAAATAAATAATTGGGCGGTATTTAGCTTCTAATGATGCTAAATTATCCTGGAGGCTGCATACTCCCTGCTGCTTCAACCACTGTTTGCTCTTCTCAGGTCATGGGAATTGACCTTGAGGGTGGACAGCATGGTGGACTCTATCAGCAGGATGGAAATACTCTTTTTTGTTTGTTTGTTTTTTGTTTTTGTTTTGTTTTGTTTTTGGCTGGGGCTGGGTTTGAACCCACCACCTCCGGCATATGGGGCCGGCGCCCTACTCTTTTGAGCCACAGGTGCCGCCCAGGATGGAAATATTCTATGTCCTAACTGGGGCAGTGGTTACACTAGTGTATACACTTATTAAAACTCACTGAACCGGGCGGCGCCTGTGGTTCAGTGAGTAGGGCGCCGGCCCCATATGCCGAGGGTGGCGGGTTCAAACCCGGCCCCGGCCAAACTGCAACGGAAAAATAGCCGGGCGTTGTGGCGGGCGCCTGTGGTCCCAGCTACTCCGGAGGCTGAGGCAAGAGAATCGCGTAAGCCAAAGAGTTGGAGGTTGCTGTGAGCCGTGTGACGCCACGGCACTCTACCGGAGGGCGGTACAGTGAGACTCTGTCTCTACAAAAAAAAAAAAAAAAAAACTCACTGAACCATACACTTAAATTTTGTGCCATTATATATATGTAAATTATGCCACAGATTTTTTTAAAAATGCTAAAATGATTGGTAGCTATTGGTTGCCTGAATTTATTAAACTGGCACCCAATTATGTAATCTGTGAGGCTTCCTGACATTTCTCAGATGGACATCATGGGGCCAAGCCTCCTGGCTTGCTCTATGTTTCCTGGAATAATAATAATAATCATTATTATTATTATTTTGCGACGGAGTATATATACATATGTAATTATTATTTTGAGACAATTTCACTGTGTCGCCTTTGGTAGAGTGCTATGGTGTCACAGCTCACAGCAACTGCAAACTCTCGGGCTCAAGAGATTCTATTGCCTTAGCCCTCCAAGTAGCTGAGACTACAGGCGCCCACCACAAGGCCCGGCTACTTTTAGAGACTGGGGTCTCGCTCTTGCTCAGGCTTGTCTCTTAACTGCTGATCGGTCAATCCGCCCACTTCGGCCTCCCAAGTGCTAGGACTACAGGCATGAGGCACAGCGCCCGGCCTGCTTCCTGGATTTAAACATCCCCAGACTGAAAGAGTCAGAGGAACAAGAAAAGGAGAAAGGCTCTAAGTGAGCTTGACGAGGGCTGAGAAATTGTTACTCATTTAATAAAATGTCATGACAGCATGATAAGGCATTTCCAAGACGCCACAGTCCCAAGTTCAGGCGGCCACAAAGTGTCTCAGTATCTGGGCGAGGGTGCCACCTAGTGGCGAAAGAGGTAACCAGCGGGCCGAGAGCAGCGTAGCTGGATGAGCATATCTTTTTAGCCTCTTTACAGAACTCAGAAAACACAGATTTTACCCATCAAAGGGTCTGATAGGATCCTCTGAAAAGATGCTTTGACGCTGAAGAGAATGGAAGGGACCCTTTTGAAGGGTCAGGTACTGTTCCCCGCCCCCAGGGCAGTAGTGGTGATGAACGCGGCTGCAAGGAGCCCACAGTCCCTAATGTATTTATCCTAATTAGAAAAAGCCTTTCTTGAAGATGGACGAAGGCCCAGGGTGTCCGGCATGGTAAGTGGAATATAAGCTGTGTTTTTACTGTCCTCCCCAGCCTCTGCCAGGAATCGTTTGTACGGTGGACAAGCTGGACGACCAGCGCGTAGCCCCAATGCAGCTGCCCGGAGCTCCCTAAACAGGGCACAGATGAGTGTGCCCCACCCTCATGTATCCTTAAGGTACCAGGGTAGCCACCATTACACGTGAATTTCTGCTTTCTTTTCAACAGGCACTATCAAGTTTAGGTTTCTACTCAGGCCTAGATGTCGAAGGCCTCTATTGTTTTAGATGGAGAAAGGGTAGGAGCTTCTCATGTAGTGTCTTTAGGAAAATAACATCATACTGCTTTGTCGGGAAAGACTTCAGAATGGAATCCAACAAATGCAAAGTCATAGGTAAAGAGTATAGTAAATTTTATACTTCAAAATCATTGGAGAGTCAATGGCTCTTTTCTTTCCGTTTCCTTTTCCTTTCCTCCTTTTTGTAAAGACAGAGTCTCACTCTGTTGCCCAGGCTAGAGTCTCACTCTGTTGCCACTGCCTAGCTCACAGCAACTTCAAGCTCCTGGGTTCAAGTGATCCTCCTACCTCAGCCTCCTAAGTAGCTGGGACTACAGATGCTGGCCACAACACCCAGCTTATTTTTCTATTTTCTTATTTTCTATTTCTTTAGTGGAGACTGGATCTTGCTGTTGTTCAGGCTAGTCTTGAACTCCTAATCTCAAGGGATCCTCATGCCTTGGCTTCCCAGTAGGAAACATTTCTTAAGCTCCCTGGTTTGAGACACTAGGCTAGGAAGAGGGAACAATGGTGACTAGAACAAGAGTCCCTCTGCAGGCAGACACCCTCCCTACACCCTCATCCCCAATTCTCTGCCCCCCTAGAGAAACACCTACTCTCTTCTCCCAAGTTCACAGTACAAAAGCTAGTCTTTTGTGAAGCCCTCTGCCTCCCTCTGCAGTTAGAAATCTCTTCATATCACTTTAATAAGTGCATCTTTTTAGCATTTGGTATGTCTTATTATAATTATTACATTTATTTATTAGCTTTCATCTCCCCCGATCAGTTTTTGGTTGGTTGAATTTCTCTATTGTTTCTCTGTTTTCTATTTCATTAATATTTGCTTTTATCTTTATTATTTTCTTTATTATACTTTCTTTAGGTTTTCTTTGTTGTTCTTCAGTTAAATACTAACCCCCTTTGTTACTATTTTATTGCAATTAAATATATAACATAAAATTTTGCTTATTTTAATCATTTCTAAGTGTACAAATTCAGTTGCATTAATTCTGTTGCAATGTTGTGCACCTATCACCACTATTTTCAAAATTTTTCATCACCCCAAACATAAACTCTGTACTCATTAAGCAGAAAATCTTATTCCTACCTCCTCCCAGACCCTAATAACCTCTAATCTATTTTCTTTCTTTCTTTTTTTTTTTTTTGTAGAGACAGAGTTTCACTTTATCGCCCTTGGTAGAGTGCTGTGGCGTCACACAGCTCACAGCAACCTCCGACTCCTGGACCTAGGCGATTCTCCTGCCTCAGCCTCCCGAGCAGCTGGGACTACAGGCACCCACCACAATGCCCGGCTATTTTTTTTGTTGTTGCAGTTTGGCCGGGGCCAGGTTTGAACCTGCCACCCTCGGTATATGGGGCCGGCGCCCTGCTCACTGAGCCACAGGGGCCGCCCCTCTAATCTATTTTCTGTCTCCATGATTTGTTTTTTCCAAGAGACAAGGTCTCACTATATTGCCCAAACTAGCTTCAAACTTCTGTGCTTGCCAGATGCAGTGGCTCACAACTGTAATACCAGCACTTTAGGAGGCTGAGTTGGGAGGATTGCTTGAGGCCAGGAGTCTACGACCAGACTGAGCAATATAGTGAGAACCCATCTGTTCAAAAAATAAGTAAATAAATAAATCCCCCGGGGCTGGAGCATTCCTCTTGCCTCAACCTCCCAAATAGCTGGCACTATAGGTGTGCACCACCACACCCGAATTTGCTTATTCTATAACATTTTTAGCAGAACTGTATATACCATTTTCTCTTTGTGTCTATCTTATTTTATTTAACATAATGTTTTTAAAGTTCATCCGCATTGTAGCATGCATCAGAATTTCATTCCTTTTTATGTCAGAATGATATTTCATTGCGTGTACATACTCCATTTTGATTATTCTTTCATCAGTTGACCGATGAGTTGTCTCACTCATTTCTACGTCTCCAGGCATAGCACAAGGAAAATACACAGTAGGAATGGGTAGGAATTTGGTACATAAATGAATAATGACAATAATTTTTTGTCCCCAGGATAACAAAGAGATTTTGTTTAGGAAGAACAAAGAGAATTTAGAGCACCTCCAAACAGAGTTGAAAGCGGGTCCCTCTCATGAAGGAGAGAAGGGGAGAGAGATGGGACACGAAGGCTGCTGGAAACTGGATGCAAGTCTTTCACTGGCCTCTCTGAGCCTCCCGGCAGTATTGCCCTTTTCTATTGGTCATTGATTATCTCTTTCTATTGGTCATTGGTTACCTAGGTTACTTCAAGCCACTTTTTTTTTTTTTTTTTTTTTTTGAGACAGAGTCTGGCCTCATGGCCCTGGTGCCCTGGCATCACTGCTCACAGTAACTTCAGACTCTTGTGTTCAAGCGATTCTCTTACCTCAGCCTCCCGAGTAGCTGGGACTACAGGTGTCGGCCACAATGCCCAGTTATTTTCAGAGATGGGGTCTCGCTCTAGCTCAGGCTGGTCTCAAACTCGTGAACTCAGGCCATCTGCCTGCCTTGGCCTCCCAGAGTGCTGGGAGTACAGGCTGAGCCACCATGCCCAGCTTCATAGCCACATTTTTATGGGCCAGCCAGACTTCCAGGGTTCAGCAGGCCAGGTTTTTCTCCCACCTCCTTAAAGCCTCTTTCTCAGTGTCCCTTCTCGTTCCTCCCTGAGGAGATTTGGTCCTGAAATCTTGAAGGGAAAATCAAGACTACTGCTCTTAGCTACTTCTTGCTGTCAAAAAGTGGTGTTGGTCTACCTCTCAGAGACCCTCCTCTAGGGGGTTTAGGGGTCAGAAGTTTCTGGCCACTTGGTCAACAGATTCCATCAGTATTTGCTAGAATCTTTGCATCACCATCATCTTAACATGGAACTGTTGGAGCCTGGAAGGCACAAACTTAATCACGAGGTTGAAGGGACAGGGTCCAGGCGTTAAAAAAAGGATGATCATAATTATATGCCCAATGATAAGATATAGAAAGAAAGGTTTCTTTAAATCAGGTATTCTTAAGGCAGATGCATTTAAAAGAGCTTGTTTTAAGGTTTAGAAGGGTTTTTTTTTCACTCTCTACTCCCATATCAGTCCTTCTACAACGTCCACTGTTAAAGCATCATATAAAATCTTAAGAAACTTTCTATGTGGAGGAATCCATATCTAATAGTACCCCGTCACTCCCAGAAACTCCTTGAGTTGTTTTTTGGTAGAGAGGCTAATAAGGAAACAAATTGTCTTGATTCCCTCATTTGAAAGCCTCCTCTCACTAGAGAAAAGAACGAAGCCCAAGTAAGTAACTTCAGGTTTGCACAACTGAGCCTTTTCCTTTGACACCATACATCTTTCCTCCTGAAGGAAATTTAACACCTGTCTAATGTCCTCACAGAAGATTTATATGAGCAGCCACCGATTAGTAAGTCATCTACATACTGAGAAGGGCACTCGAAGGAGCCAACTTCAGCTCTCTGAAGTTTCCTTAGAGCAGTCCCTAAAATTCCAGAACTCTATTGGAATCCCTGGGAGATACAGTTCGCGTGAATTGGGTGGAACCCGTGAGAGTGTTGCCCATTGATGCCAACAGTCCCAAAGGCTTTCAAGACTGAAAAATACCGCTCCCGAGTCCGGGCCGATGAGCTTACTGAAGACTTCATGTGACCCACAGCCCTCTTGTTTGAAGAGCCTGGGCCCTGTCATTCTGAAGGCGGGTATCATTCGCTGTCATCTTCTTGGCTACTTTCTTGGGACAGTTACGGATCTGGCATCCCGAGGCACCACAGGGGAAGCAGGTGGGGCAGGGTAATACCCTCCCTCCTCTGCCATTCATGTTAGGCCCTTTCATGACACCCTCTTCCCAGATGGCCCAGTTTGCCACAGTCGAAACACATCTGGCCAGACTTCACACCACTACCAGAGGACACTTGTCTCCCTGGCTTGTCTCCCACTGGACCACAGGGATTGGCTACAAGAACAGCTTTTAACAATTTAACCTTTTTTGGCATTCTTTACTTGAATACATTTTTTGGAGGCAGAGTTATTAAGACCTTTTGGCTATTGTGAAAAATGCCGCATGAACATCGGCATGCGAGCATGTGTTCTACGCTCTGTCTTGAATTTTGCAATTGCTTCTTAATATCACAGCTACTTCCAGTAGACTGTAGACCCCTATGGCTTGTTTCGCTCATTTTTTTTTTTTTTTTGGTTTCGCTCATTTTTTATCTCCAGGCTTAGCACAGGCTAAATACAGAGCAGGAATAAATATAAAAGCCTGGTAAACCTCTTCCCCTAAGCGGCCTGAGGTGATCTGTGAAAATGGTTCGCTATTCACTTGACCCAGAAAACCCCACAAAGTCATGCAAGTCAAGAGGCTCAAATCTTCGTGTTCACTTTAAGAACACACGTGAAACTGCCCAGGCCATCAAGGGTATGCATATACGAAAAGCCACCAAGTATCTGAAGGATGTCACCTTAAAGAAACAATGTGTACCATTCCGACGTTATAATGGTGGAGTTGGTAGGTGTGCCCAGGCCAAACAGTGGGGCTGGACACAGGGTCGGTGGCCCAAAAAGAGTGCTGAATTTTTGCTGCATATGCTTAAAAATGCAGAGAGTAATGCTGAACTTAAGGGTTTAGATGTAGATTCTCTGGTCATTGAGCATATCCAAGTGAACAAAGCACCCAAGATGCGTCGCCGAACTTACAGAGCTCATGGTCGCATTAACCCATACATGAGCTCCCCCTGCCACATTGAGATGATCCTTACTGAAAAGGAACAGATTGTTCCCAAACCAGAAGAAGAGGTAGCACAGAAGAAAAAGATATCCCAGAAGAAACTGAAGAAACAAAAACTTATGGCACGGGAATAGATGCAACATAAAATAAATGCAAATAACAGTAAAAAAAAAAAAAAAAAAAAGCCTGGTAAATAAATGAATAATGATAATAATAATAATAATTTTTTTTCTGAGCAGTCTCATTCTGTCACCCAGGCTAAAGCACTGTGGCATCATCATAGCTCACTGCAACTTAAAACTACTAGGCTCAAGCGACTTTCCTCCCTCAGCCTCCTGACTATAGACACTGCCACCACACTGGGATAATTTTTTCTATTTTTAGTAGAGACCAAGTCTTGCTCTTGCTTAGGCTGGTCTCCAATTCCTGAGCTCCAGAGATCCTTGGCCTCCGAGAGTGCTTGGATTACAGGCATGAACCACCTTGCCCAACCAATGATAGTATTTTACATGCAGAATCACTTTCTAGTTTATAAAGCATTGATCACACATATTTTTTTTTCACTTAAGCCCCACATTCTGAAGAGCATATATTTTTTATTTGATCTTCACAATGAGCCTGTGAGATACTTAGAAGAGTATGCTATTATTACTTCCACTTTATAGAGGAGGATAGCCAGGGTAAAGCCAGTATCAGTCAGCTAAGAGTCAAATCCAAATCTTTCAGCTTTTAGTTCAATTCCATTTTTATCCTAACTTGCTATTTCTCCTGTGACTTCTGACAAATCATTGGTGAAAATATCCATTCTTATTGAAAACCAATTTCAGGAGGCTCAGCGCCTGTGGCTCAAGTGGCTAAGGTGCCAGCCACATACACCTGAGCTGGAGGGTTTGAATCCAGCCCGGGCCCGCCAAACAACAATGAGAACTACAACCAAAAAATAGCCCGGGCGTTGTGGCGGGCGCCTGTAGTCCCAGCTACTTGGGAGGCAGAGCCAAGAGAATCACTTGAGCCCAGGAGTTTGAGGTTGCTGTGAGCCGTGATGCCATTGCACTCTACCCAGGGCGACAGCTTGAGGCTCTGTGTCAAAAAAAAAAAAAAAAAGAAAAGAAAAGAAAATCAATTTCAGGAATTTAATAAAAGTTTTTCTGTAAAAGAGCCAGGGGAGGCTGAGGAGATTTGTCTTTATCATCTAATAAAATAGTTCCCGTTCCTGGAATTTAAGCAATCATATTGCTCTTATGAACTGTCCCAATGGCTTTGCAATACTCCCTGCATAATCCTTAACAGGTCTATCCACCCTGTAGAGTCTAGCTCTTGAGTTCTAAACTCCAATCCCAACAGGGACTAGGTGATTAATTTTAATGAGCAAGCCAGCTGGGTGTGAGAGGAACAACAGCAGCTGGCTCTTGACTGCAATGGTGGGAGCTGACAGAGAGTGCTGGGCAGCAGGCCCGAGACAACCATGCTGTGTGTAAGGCAGCAGCCAGGACTTGGTTTGTTGCGATGGGGGCAGGAAGGCCCAGTGCATCCAACTTTTGTAGAGAAACAGAAATCCAGGGTGGTGCCTGTGGCTCAAAGGGGTAGGGTGCTGGCCCCATATTCTGGAGGTGGCCGGTTCAAACCCAGCCCTGGACAAAAACCGCAAAAAAAGAAAAAAAAGAGAGAGAAACAGAAATCTGGATATTTTGTATAATGTCTATATATTCTTAACACTGGCAATGAACTCAAATTTAAACATCAGTTGGGGCAGGGTGTAGTGACCTGTTCTTGAGTGCTTGAGCTTGGGAGTTCAAGACCAGCCTGAGTAAGACCATGACCCCATCTTTAAAGAATAGAAAACATAGATGGGCCTTGTGGTGGTGCCTGTAGTCTCAGCTACTCGGAAGGCTGAGGCAAGAAGATGACTTGAGCCCAAGAGTTTGAGGTTTCTGTGAGCTATGATCATGCCATAGCTCTCTGCCCAGGACAACAGAGTGAGACTCTGTCTCAATAAATAAATACGTAAATAAATAAATCAGGTCAACATGGTGTGAATCCAGCTAAATTCTTCCAGGTAAATATCAAAACAAAACAAAACAAACAAACAAAAAAAGCCATGATGTGAACCCAGAGAACAGCACAGCCTGGCTGCTGCCCACAGAGGACAGGACCTCAACTGTCTCCCCAGCAGATTTCTTTTGGCTTCCTGTGTTCACCTCTTCTCAGTCGCACCAGACATCTTCCAGGCCCTCTGACGCACTGGTCTCCAGCCCTGGCTGCACAGGAGAATCACTGAGGAGTGGAAAGAAAACCAAGTGACTCTCTGGGCCTCTCCTCTAGGCTTTTCTTTAAGGCTTCCCAGGTGATTTTCATATGCAGCCAGATGGAGACCCCGTAATTACCAACTGGACTTCTGCTTCCAGCTTTGCCCTCCTCTGGTCAACTTTCCACACTGTAGCCAGAGGAATCTTTGAAAAACACAAATATGATCAAATCATTCTCCTGTTCAAAACGTTCCATGGCTGTTTCTCACCTGTTCCTTCAGGATCAACAGCCTTGCACCCTCAGGACTTTGTGCTCTGGCCCCAGCTGAGCGCTTCAGCCTCACCTCCTCCCTCCACTGCCTCTGCTCCTCCCATCCTGAATGCCCTTTGCTGCAGCTCCCTGAACTTCCTGAAGTTCTGTGGATGCATCATCCTCTTTCGCCCGTGAGCCTCTGAACATGTGCAGTTGGGGAAGCCTGCAGACAGTGGTCACTAGGGCATTAGTGGAGCCAGCAGGTTTGAAGTGGTGCAGGGAGATGACCAACACTAGCACTGTCCTCAAAAACATGGGAAGTTCCTCAAAGGCAGAGATTACAATTAGTATCACTTGTTTCCTTCTTCCCAGCCCTCGAAAGTCCAAGTCCTGAGCACACGAAACAAATTCTGCATTGAATTGAAATTACCCTCGCAGGAAATAATCTCTAGTCTGCTCGGTTAGTTTGGGAGGGAGTGCACCGCTGACCTGAATGAGAGTCAAAGCACCACAGTAGCTCTAATGATTTATTTATTCCTTCAGCTACACCAGTATTTATTGATCACTTACTAGGTGCCTGGCACATTGGTTCTATCATGACAACCAGATTGCTTATTGCCAGTTGGTAAAGAAAACAGACAATGATTAGAAAACTGTGAAAAGGGGAGAAGGATAGCTAGTTCACACTTGGAGTATCAGGGAAAGCTTTACAAAGGAAAATCCTGGAAGATAAGCAGCAGCCACTGGGCCGTGTATGTATGTACATAGAACGTGTCACGCACAGGGCTGGTGGGAGACGAGGGAGTTCCAGGCACAAGCAGCAGCATATAGTAAGCCCTAGAGTCAAAGGAAGGCATGGCTGGTTCTGAAAAGTGCAAGTAATTCTACAAATCTGAATCTGAGTGATTCTATGACCTCTACCAGTGACTTCAAATTTTGGCTAAGCATTTCCTAAACATAACTAAAATGATATCTAATTGAAAAAGTTGAAAACAAGTATATCTCTCCAAGAATCCCATAAGAGACTTTAGGGAAGTGGAAGGGTGCAATAACAAACATACAGAATGGGAGAGTGACATTTATTTATATTGCAATTTATCTTCCAATAGTAGCCTTCTTTGGGAAGGACCTCTGCCCACCAAGTCCAAGCTTTCATCTAGCAAACATGGGGTCCTTGCTTCTGTTATGTAGATAGAAGCAAGGGTCTCTTGGGGTTACATAGCAGGAGCTTGACATTTGGGGAATGTGATTGATGAATTCTGTCTTCCCACAGAGGAATCCTGTGGTGAGAGAGGGCTCTAGAAGCCAAACAGCCAAGGGACTTTCCAACCCAAACATCTGCTATGAAATGCAGAACAAGCTGAGCTATGCTCGACCTAGCTAGATGCACAGCTGTGTGGCTCCTGTGGCAGCATCACCCTGGCCAGATTTTCCACCATTAAAACTACTCCTTTTGGTTCCATCTTTTCTTCCTAGAAGATCCGTGTTAAAACATTCTGGAAGGGGGTGGCGCCTTGGCTCAAAGGAGTAGGGCACCGGCCCCATATGCCAGAGGTGGTGGGTTCAAACCCAGCCCCGGCCAAAAACTGCAAATAAATAAATACATAAATAATTAAAAGTTGATATTAAAAAAAAGAGGAAAAATTAAAAAAAAAACCATTCTGGAAGGAAAGGATCCCATGGGTTGTGTGAGTTTCTTAATTGGCCTATCACCTGGTAGAAGGCCAAGCCCCCCAAGGCGTGCACTCTAGGGATGGAGGCAGACTGGGAGTTTAGGTCTTGCCTGAGACAAGCAGATTGGGTGAGGTACCAGTCTGGGGCATCATGAGGGCTCAGGACCCCCAGTGCTGAGGCAAGGCTTTGTGTGGAGGGATCACAGGAAACAACATACTCCAAAGAAGCTGAAATAAAGAACAATGAAGTTTCCAGTTATAAGCATGAAGTTAAAGAGGAGATAGTAGTAACAGAAAGATGCAGCAACTGGTAATTCCAGAAAAGGAAAGGATGGGGCATAGATATTTTTGGTTCAACTCAAGGTGAAATCCCTTCACTCACAAAATAATAATGGTTGGGTGGCACCTGTGGCTCAAAGACTCCATATACCTGAGGTGATGGGTTCAAACCCAGCCCCATTCAAAAATAAATAAATAAATAAATAAAAACAATAAAAGAGTTAAAAAACAAAACAAAACAAAATAATAATGGTTGATGCGCTGGAAACTGAGGCCTTTGTGGCCCTTATTTATGATGCAGGGAGAACAATCAAATGTAGCCTGCTCACGTCAGTGGGCCAGGCCTTACAGTTCAAGGGTGGATGCCAGGATCGGCTCCAGGAATGTGGGATGAGAGGCACTGAATGAAAACAAAAGGGGCCTTGGTGGGAGTTTCCCAAGCACCAGCCTCAGCTTTCCACACTAACATCCCTTTGCTGCCTCATAGTCAGCCTTGAGGGCATAGCTAGCATAGCTAGGAAAAGACAGCAAAGAAGTCAACTTTACAAAACAGATGGAATTATTTTTAATGGGGCGGGGGGAGACAGAGTTTGTCGCCACTGCTACAGTATAGTGATGTCATTATAGCTCACTGCAACCTCAAATGCTTGGGCTCAAGCCATCCTCCTGTCTCAGCCTCCTGAGTACCTGAGACTACAGATGCATGCCAAGATGCCTGGCTAAATTTTTCTGTTTTTAGTAGAGATGGGATCTCGCTCTTGCTCAGCCTGGTCTCAATGCTTTCACCTTGGCAGATCATAGACATGAGCCACCCCACTTGCTCAGCCCAAAGAAAATGTATGTACATTTTATTTATTTTTGTTATTTCCTTGCTTATTTTTAATTTTTATTTCTTTGCTTTTGTTGTTGTTGTTGAGACAGACTCCCACCCTATGCCCTGAGCAGAGTGCAATGATATCATAGCTCACTGCAATCTCAGACTCGACCTGTGGGCATCCCGCTGCCTCAGCCTCTGGAGGCTACTAGGATTACAGGTGCTCAGTGTGGTGCCAACCTGGGTTTTTCTTTTTTTTTTTTTTTGTAGAGGCAGAGTCTTATTTTGTCACCCTCGGTAGAGTGCCGTGGCATCACACAGCTCACAGCAACCTCCAACTACTGGGTTTAGGTGATTCTCTTGTTCAGTCTCCCGAGTAGCTGGGACTACAGGTGCCCGCCACAATACCCGGCTATTTTATTGTTTGCAGTTTGGCTGGGGCTGGTTTGAACCCACCACCCTTGGTATATGGGGCCTGTGCCCTACCCACTGAGTCACAGGTGCCACCCTGTTTTTTCATTTTTTTAGGAGTCAGAGTCTCACTCTCACTCAGGCAAGTCTCAAACTTCTCAAGCATTTCTCCTTCCTCAGCCTCCAATGGTGCTGGGATTACAGGCGGGAGCCACCATCCCGGCATATATACATTTTAAGAAAGGAAAAAACTGTCTTAAATTTGTAATGCTCAATATATACCGACAGCAAAAGATGCATACAAGTCACATGGAACACTTCTTATAATTGTAGAAGTTAAATCTGACGTATTATAAATTTAATACAGGCTTTTTTCTTTTCTTAAAATGTGTATATATATTTTTGGCACCCTCTGTATGTGACCCTGGGAAGTTTTAAGCCTCCCTGTGCCTCTACTTTCTCATCTGTTCAATCTTTTAGGATTGCTCCAAGGAGGTATTATTAATAGACTTCATAACATTTAGTCATATTTGACTGTCTTCCCCTTTCTAAACTGTGAGCTACTTTTAGAGCCCTACTGTGGCAGGGCCTTATTTCAGGCAAAATTATACTTAGTTATGAAAGCAAAGTTCAGATATATCATTGATTGATTGTTTGCTGAAACAGGATGATACTGAAAGATGAGGCAAGTTTTGAGGATGAGGGAAGTGTTCCGTTCTGTCCTCTTCAACCTTGGCTTTTATGATAATGGCCCATTGATTTATGTAGCCTTCTTATTTTAAGCTCTCCAAAGCATCTCCATATCTATTACCTGATGTCACTGTGTCACCATGGAGGGAGGACCCTGTTAGGCTTCAAGGCAGAATTAAGGAAGGATTCAAGGGCGGCGCCTGTGGCTCAGTCGGTAAGGCGCTGGCCCCATATACCGAGGGTGGTGGGTTCGAACCCGGCCCCGGGCCAAACTGCAACCAAAAAATAGCCGGGCGTTGTGGCGGGCGCCTGTAGTCCCAGCTGCTCGGGAGGCTGAGGCAAGAGAATCGCTTAAGCCCAGGAGTTGGAGGTTGCTGTGAGCTGTGTGAGGCCACGGCACTCTACCGAGGGCCAGAAAGTGAGACTGTCTCTACAAAAAAAAACCAGGAAGGATTCAAGACACACCAGGCTAACAAAAAATGAGCAGCAGGGGGCGCTGTGGACAAACCCCGGGAAAATGCGCCGTGATCTAAACGCAGACAGCCGGGCGTCCTACCCGCTGACTCAGGCACCTCCGGAGCTGGGCACTCGGGTATTGACTGAGCTCATGCTGAAGCATGCTGGCCTCCCCTTTCTAAACTGTGAGCTACTTTTAGAGGGCGTCTCACGTCAAATTAGGCCCCAGCTCTGGGATCTTGGCCCAGTGCAAGCACTCTCCCATGGGTAGGAGCTGAGTGTCCAGTCTTTCAACCCTGCCTGGGTCCAGGAAATAGAGTGCTGATGTTTCATAAAACCTGTGTCCACCGGGGTGGCAGTTGGTGCAGCGATGGGCACCCGGTGGACGGCGGGCTAACTGGCACCGAGGAAGGCTAGAGTGTTGTGTGGGGTCTCGGTCTCATCCCCTCTCTGCAGCCCCTGTCTTCTGTCCTCTTAAGCTTCCTCCCACTTTGACTGTCAGCGGTGGGGCTTGTACTCCGTTAGCTCATTTCTATCTGAAGTCCTGCGGTGGGTGCCTTGGGTCCTTGCAGCACCCCTTCTTCCTTCTGGAAACAGAACGTTACCCTCCTTTGGAGAAGGACACTTCTGCATTCTGAGGGGTGCTGGTGGGGCTGCCAATCACAATGCTCTCACATCACCACCCTGACCCCAGCCCTGGGGCCCGCCAACCATCTGAGCGGGAGAGAGCTAGGGCTTCTAGGAAGGCAGACCCTGAAGGAGAAGAGCCTCCAGACAGAAGAGTGTGCTCAGAACCCCAAGCTTAGACATCTTCAAAAGCCTGGAGCCATGTCACCCACCAGGCACTGCTGTCCTTGGGAACTCATTCGGAGCAGAGATGCAGACTAAAGAAAGCCTCTGCTCCACTGTCTTGTGGAGGACAGAGCTGTGAAAAGAAAAGTTCTTCCCATGTTGGAATCTCCCTTTCTCCAACCAAAGCAGATAGTCAGGCCTGTGTGCTCCTTCCTCAGGTGACATTTGTGCTGCGGTATAGAAAGCAAAACCTGCTGAAACACCATCTCTCCTCTCCTCTCTTTTCTCCTCCCTTCCTCTTCCCTCTCTTCCTCTCCTTTTTGTGAAAGGCTCCTCAAAGTCCCAAACTCCTTAAACAGGGCCCCAGAAAGAGAGGAGAAAAAGCTGACAGCTTCAGGGAAGAAGTGAAAGCAATGGCAGGATTAGAGGAGCAGCCCCCCAAAGGCGTCTGTGAATAGTAGAGAGCTGAGACCCACGTAACCATGGTATGTACTATGTATGGCTGGAGCTGAGTGTTAAATTTTCAGGAATTTTGAGAGCTGATGGATTTCACTTCACTTGAGAGCAGCTATGGTGGGAGTGTTTACACCATGGAAATTGGCACAAGCTGCAAGTCAGGGCTTCCCTCCTCCACCCCCCCGTCCCAAAGCCAGTTGCTAAACATTTGATCAGCACACTACTCAACATAGGAGTGACCTTCTCCCAATTTTATCATTCAACTAAATGGCTTATACCTTGGGGAGAACAAGTGACAAGAATAGAAGAGAGAGGGACAGAAAGCACTTTAACAGTGCTCACTTGAAAAATACAGGGAGGTTCTTCACGGAAACAAATGGAAGTGGAACAGGGGGGCTTTCTCTACTTTTTTCTTCCTTTTGTTTCCTTTTTTGCCCTCATAATAGTGCTTGTACTGGAGACTTTAGGAGAGAGTAAGAGGCAGCAGAGTGTGGCTTTGGAGTCAGAGTTGGAGTTCACTCCCAGCTGTGCCACTCTAACTGTATGATGTTGTATAGAGTGGAGTATAGTCAGAGCAAGAAGCATTTGGGGTAGAAGCCTTCTACCCCTGTGTTTGGGGTAGAAGCCAGGCCACTGTGTTCATCTGCGCTCTGTCAATTATCTTCACCCACCCCCAAGAGTCCTCCCTTTGTCTTCCGTAAGTCACTATAATGAATGGCCATAGTCCTCCACAGCATGTAGGGAGGCTTCAGGCGATCGCTTGACTACTCACACAGAACTCAGGCTTCAACACTCAAGACACTATTATTTCCTTTGTTTAGTCATATCTAAAAGCAAAATGCCAGACTGGAGGTCCTGCCCCTGACATCGGTCCTCTGCTGCTTCCTTCTGAGGGAGTGGGTAGAGCCCATTCACGGCTTTTCTGAATTTCAATTTCCTGTCCATAGGCTAGAAATGATGATACAGCTTCATTGCCTTTTGAGGATACATATCAAAAGGCTCAGAACCATTGCAATTTTTTTACTGAAAGTTTCTGGAGTTTCCCAGTTGGATCCAATTAGGATCATTACTGATGTGGTTGCCTCCCCAAGGCGGAAAGAAAAATGCCACGTTAACCTTTAATTATTCACAACAAACCCAAAGGAAAAGTCCTTGGCCCCGGTCCTAATGGAGCTATTAAAGCTCTTTTGCTATTCTGTTGTTTAAACTTGGGGTGAATAACCTGGTAATTTTCTGCTGCTTCTCCCCACAGAATATGAAAGACCAAGAGTGAACTCTTACCACTCATGAACTTCAGGGCAGGGGCCAAACTTTGCCTTCTTATCCCTTAGTTCCCTTTTCTTCTATTGTTCTAGTTTGGTTTGGGTTGTAGTGTAGTGGTGGGGAGGGACCAGTAGTGTGTATCTGTGTGGTCTACTTATTGAAAGACTTTGAAAGTGCAAAATAGTGACCTATGGAATATGAGACCCCCCCCCCAGGAAAAAGAGAGACCAAGAGAATGAAGAGAAAAAAAGAAAAGAAATAGAGATGAAAATAGGCAACACTCACACACAACAATCCTATGTATGAAAATTACGTCTTTTTCTCAATGTCCTGCTCTCCTTTTTCTTTCTTACTGCATAAGGGTTTCCCCACCCCTCCTGTCTGCCTGTCTTCTCTCTCTCCCTCCCCTCATTAATTCAACCTCATTAACACTTCCAAAACTAGAGGGACTGTTCCTGACACCATAGCCCTCAAGTCCTAGTTTTCTTTCTGAATTCCCTAATCTGTTCCCAGGTTCTACTTCAGGTCAGCTGCCCATGCAAAAGAAAAGAAATCTCAGAATCACTTCTTTTTATTTATTTATTTATTTATTCTTGTAGAGATAGAGTCTCACTTTATGGCCCTCGGTAGAGTGCTGTGGCCTCACACAGCTCACAGCAACCTCCAACTCCTGGGCTTAAGCGATTCTCTTGCCTTAGCCTCCCGAGTAGCTGGGACTACAGGCGCCCGCCACAACGCCCAGCTATTTTTTGGTTGCAGTTTGGCTGGGGCCGGGTTTGAACCCGCCACCCTCGGTATATGGGGCCGGCGCCCTACCGACTGAGCCACAGGCGCTGCCCTCACTTCTTATTTTTTAAATTGGCTTTATTGAGGTAGAATTTACATACTAAAATTTCACCCTTTTTAAGTGTTCAGTTTAATTCATTTTGACAAATGTGTGTATTGTCATATAACCACCACCACCATGAAAACAGAGCATTTCCTTCATCCCAAAATGTTTCTCCGTGTCTCTTTTCAGTTAAGTTCTTACCTCCATTTCCAACACCTGGACACTACTGATCTGCTCTCATTATAGTTTTGGCTTTTCTGGAATGTTATAGTCATATTATAGGTCATCTTTTATGTCTAGCTTCCTTCCTTCCTTCCTTTCTTTTTTTTTTTTTGTGAGACAGAGTCTCAGTCATTCTGGGGTTGAGTGCTGTGGCATCATAGCTCACAGCAACCTCAAACTCTTGGGCTCAGGCAATTCTCTTGTCTCATCCTCCCAAGTAGCCGGGAATACAGGCGCCCACCACAACATCTGGCTAGTTTTTTATTTTTAGTAGAGATGGGGTCTTGCTTTGTTCAGGTTGGTCTCAAACTCCTGAGCTCAGGCAATCCACCCACCTTGGCCTCCTGGAGTGCTAGGATTATAGGTGTGAGTCACCACACCCAGCCTAGCTTCCTTTCTTAGCGTATTGCTTTTTTTTTTTATTTTCTTTCTTTTCTTTTTGAGACAGTCTCAAGCTGTTGCCCTGGGTAGAATGCTGTGGCATCATAGCTCAGAACAACCTCCAACTCTTGGGCTCAAGTGATCCTCTTACCTCGGTTTGTCTATATTTAGTAGAGAAGGGGGTTTCGATTTTGCTCAGGCTGGTCTCAAACTCAGGAGCTCAAGCAATCTGCCCGCCTCAGCCTCCCAGAATGCTAGGATTACAGGCGTGAGCCACCATGCCCAGCCCAGCATACTGCTTTTGAGATTTATCTATATTGCTGACTGTATCAATAGCTCATTCCTTTTTATCGTAGAGAAATATTTCACCTATAAACACATCACAATTGTTTGTTTATCCATGCATCAGTTGATGAGCAGTTAGGTTGTTTTCAGTTTGGGGCCATTGTTGAATCAAGTGCTATGAATATTTACTTAAAGGTCTTCATGTGACTGTATTTTCATTTTTCCTGGGAATAGAATTTTATTTCATTTCTAGGAGGAGAATTTGTGGGAGGTATAGTAATTATAGTCTAACTTTATAAAACACTGATGAACTGTTTTCCAAAGGGCCTATATCATTTTCATTCCCATCATCAATATATGAGAATTGCAATTGCTCCATATAATAACAACTTAATGTTGTTAGTTTAAAAACATTTAGCCATTCTACTAAATGTGTAGTATTACCTTGTTGTCCTTTTAATTTGTACTTCCCAAATGACTGAGGTGGAGTGTATTTTCACGTGCTTATTTGCCTTACGTGTATCTTCGTTGCTAAATTGTCTGTATACATGTTTTGCCCATTTGAAAATTGAGCTGTTAGTCTTCTTATTGATTTATAAGAGTTCTTTATATATTCTGCATACAAGGCCCTCACCAGATACATATTTTACTTACGGCAATAACCTAAAGTACAAAGCGTCATGCATAGGAATTTCTGTATCAATGTTATTTGTAATTCTTTTTTTTTTATTTATTTATTTATTTTTTTTTTTTTTGTGGCCGGGGCTGGGTTTGAACCCGCCACCTCCGGCATATGGGACTGGCGCCCTACTCACTGAGCCACAAGTGCCACCCAAAACTCCTTTTTTTTTTTTTTTTTTTTTGTGGTTTTTTTTTTGGCCGGGGCTGGGTTTGAACCCACCACCTCCGGCATATGGGACCGGCGCCCTACTCCTTGAGCCACAGGCGCCGCCCTGTAATTCTAATGAAATTAGAAATGAGTTAAAATCTACTAAAAGAAAAACTGTTCACTTCTTTCTGATTCAAAGGAATATTTTAGTCATTTAATGATAATCTATTGGTTCGGTGCCTGTAGTTCAGCAGTAGGGTGCCAGCCACATACACTGAGGCTGGCGGGTTCGAACCCAGCCAGGGCCTGCCAAACAACGACAACTACAAGAAAAAAATAGCTGGGTGTTGTGGTGGGTGCCTGTAGTCCCAGCTACTTCAGAGACTGAGACAAGAGAATTGCTTAAGCCCAAGAGTTTGAGGTTCCTAGGACGCCACAGCACTCTGCTGAGGGCGACATAATGAAACTCTGTCTCAAAAAAAAAAAAAAAAAAAAAAAGATATCAATGAAATTTGTTTTCTTTTCTTTAGAGATAGAGTCTTGCTTTATTGCCTTCAGTAGAATTCTGTGCCGTCACAGCAAACTCCAACTCCTGGGCTTAGGCAATTCTCTTGTCTCAGCCTCCCGAGTAGCTGGGACTATAGGTGCCCACCACAATGCCCGGCTATTTTCTTGTTGCCATTTGGCAGGGGCCTGCTTCAAACCCACCATCCTTGGTATATGGGGCTGGCGCCCTACCCACTGAGCCATAGGTGCTACCTGTTATCTATCAAATGTTAAAGAGTCTGGGCACTGTGGCTCACGCCTGTAATCCTAGCACTCTGGGAGGCCAAGGCAGGTGGATTGCTTGAGCTCAGGAGTTCAAGACCAGCCTGAGTAAGAATGTGACCCTGTCTCTACTAAAAATAGAAAAACTATCTGGGCATTGTGGTGGGTGCCTGTAGTCCCAGCTTTTCGGGAAGTTAAAACAAGAGATCGCTTAAACCCAGGAGTTTGAAGTTGCTGTGAGCTATGACGCCATGGCACTTTACCAGGGGTGACAAAGTGGGGGGATGTCATAAAAAAGTAAATGGTTAAAGAAGCACTCGGTGCTTCCCTTCCAACTGCACCTGGACTGCGGCATGATCTTCTGAAACATGATACAAAAGGTGAAATACCTAGCAAGGGTGCCATGTAGCTGTCTGGGTAACTGCTTCCCAGATGTGTACTCTAAAATACGCAAAAGCTCTTGAACTTATGGTCCATGACATTGGAAGATCATCCTGAGAAGTCAAGTGTGTCTTTGGTAGTTAGAAGAGAGAGTCTGTGTGCTTCTGCTGAAAGAAAACAATGAGACCAAAGAAAACACAAGCTCAGAGGGCTGGAGGGAAAGCAACGTGGGCAGTTACAGAGAAAAGCCTTGGTTTGAAGAAAATGCTGGGGCTACGAAGAAGGAAAGCAGGAGTGGAAAGAAGAAATGAAAGGAAGAACAGGGCGGCGCCTGTGGCTCAGTCGGAAGGGCGTCGGCCCCATACCCGAGAGTTGTGGGTTCAAACCCAGCCCCCGGCCAAACTGCAACCAAAAAGTAGCCGGGCGTTGTGGCGGGCACCTGTAGTCCCAGCTACTCGGGAGGCTGAGGCAAGAGAATCGCTTAGGCCCAGGAGTTGGAGGTTGCTGTGAGCTGTGTGACGCCACGGCACTCTACCAAGGGCCATAAAGTGAGACTCTGTCTCTTAAAAAAAAAAAGAAAGGAAGAACAGAGAGCCTGAGCAAACAGGTCAGATTTTGAATAAGTAAACAACTTTGTAGACACATTTTGTGGTATGTGAAGTCTTGTCCTGTAAATAATTTGTATCCTTTTTACTTATTTTCATTTCTAATTTTAAAGTAATTTTGGTTGCTTTTTGAAGACTGGCAAGAAAGTCCAATTACTATGGGGTTTATTCCATTCAATGAACTTAAGATGCCCCTATGGGAATTACTTTCATAAGAAAGCAATTTTGTAAAGCAACATGTTTTGTGAGGATCAGTGATTTGGCTCATGTCAGAGGTATCTTTGAATGTGGTAAGTTACATTAATTACCTAAGGCAGGCCCACTACACTGCTTGCTTAGTGACCTAAGAAACCAAGAAATAATACTCAAATTATTATTCCAAAGGTCGAATAGAAGATTTTTAAAAGTTTGGCAGCCAATCAAAATCCAAACAAGAAAAAAATTTTGAAACTGGGCGGCGCCTGTGGCTCAGTCGGTAAGGTGCCGGCCCCACATACCGAGGGTGGCGGGTTCAAACCCGGCCCCGGCTGAACTCCAACCAAAAAATAGCTGGGCATGGTGGCGGGCTCCTGTCGTCCCAGCTACTCGGGAGGCTGAGGCAAGAGAATCACTTAAGCCCAGGAGTTGGAAGTTGCTGTGAGCTGTGTGATGCCATGGCACTCTACCCGAAGGGCATAAAGTGACACTCTGTCTCTACAAAAAAAAAAAAAAAAAAAATTTTTTTGAAACTTAATAAGATGGAAATGCAAAGGGCCAAGAATCACCAACACAATCTTGAAGAAGAATGAAGTGAGAGGTCTTTCTCTACTATACCTTTAGATGTACTATAAATAATTTAGGCACAAAGATAGACAAATTGGCCAGTGGAATAGAACAGAAAGTCTAGAAAGAGATCCATGCATATATAGATATTTTATTTATAACAAAGGAGGAACTGTAAAGCAGTAAAGAAAAGATGGTCTTTTCAATAAATGGTTTTGGGGATTGTTGGATAATTATGAGGAGGGCAAAATTTTACCTTTATCTCACATCATGCATAAAAGTTCATTCCATTCTTTATGGGGATAATAAAATTCATTTGAGGAGTAACATAGGCTTAAATGTAAAAGGCCAAACAACAAAACTTCTAGAAGCCAATATAAGAGAAGATTTCCATGTCTTTTAAGTACAGAAAGACTACTTAATAAGCACTAATTATAAAAAAGATCAATAAATTTGAGTATCTCAAAATTTAAAACCATCTGTACAGATAAGGAGACAACCACCTGGGTGGCACCTGTGGCTCAAGGAGTAGGGTGCCGGCCCCATATACTAGGGGTGGCGGGTTCAAGCCTAGCCCCCACCAAAACAGGAAACAACAACCAAACCAAACAGACAACCTTCAGAATGAGAAAAAATATTATGAATCGGACAAAAGCTTGATAACTAGGATCTACAGAGAACTCAAATTAATTTTTTTAAAAAAGAGCAAACAATCCCATATATCACTCAGCAAGAGACATGAATAGAACCTTCTCTAAAGAAGATGGATGAATGGCTAACAAACATATGAAAAAATGCCCTGTAATTGTAGCACTTGGGAGGCCAAGGCGGGCAGATTGCCTGAGCCGGAGCGAGACCCTGTCTCTAAAAAATAGCTGGCATTGTGGTGGATGTGTGTAGTCCCAGCTACTTGGGAGGCTGAGGCAGGAGAATTGCTTGAGCCCAAAAGTTAGAAGTTGCTGTGAGCTGTGACACCACAGCACTCTACCGAGGGTGACATAGTAAGACTTTGTCTCAAAAAAAAAAAAAAAATATATATATATATATATAACCTTTTTGGAAGGAAGTATGAAGACTTCTCCAACAACTCAAATTAGACCTCCCATTTGATCCTGCAATCCCATTACTGGGCATCTACCCAGAAGAAAACATTCATTTTATCATAAGGACATTTGCACTAGACTGTTTATAGCAGTTCAATTTACAATTGCCAAAATGTGGAAACAATCTAAATGCTCACCAACCCAGGAATGGTTAAACAGGCTGTGGTATATGTATACCATGGAATACTATTCAGCCATTAAAAGAGATAGAGACTGTACATCTTTTGTATTAATCTGGATGGAGGTGGAACACATTCTTCTTAGTAAAGCATTACAAGAATGGAGAAGCAAGAATCCAATGTACTAAATTCTAATATGAAGGTAGCAGATGAGCTAACACAAGGAGAGGGTAGGGGAATGAGGGATTGGGGAGAGGGGAGGAGGGAAAAGGATGGAGATGCACAGTGTATAGCACACCTCTTGGGGGCGGGACACAATTACAAGAGGGACTTTACATAACAACCACAATCAGTGTAACCTAATGAATCCCAAACTATAAAAAAAAAAATTTAAACCACGTTAAAGGTAAGGAAGGACACAAATAGAACTAATCATATAGAAAAAGATTAATATGAAATTAATTGAACACTTAAATTTAATATTCAGCAAATATGGAAAGGATATTTCAAATATCTAAAACCTTATAGAGCTTTTTATAGAATAACAAAGAAACCTTTTACTTCTATAATCTCAGCTCTGTGGAAGGCCTAAGTGGAAGGATTATTTGAAAGGAGTCTTTTTTTTTTGCAGTTTTTGGCCAGGGCTGGGTTTGAACCCACCACCTCTGGCATATGGGGCTGGCGCCCTACCCCTTTGAGCCACATGTGCCGCCATTGAGAGGAGCCTTGGCAACATAGTGAGACCACTTCTCTACAAGGAAAAAATAAAAACCCCAAACATCAAAAAAACAAACATTAGCCAGAGGGCTACTGGGGAGGCTGAGATATGAGGATCACTTGAGCCCAGGAGTTCAAGATTATAATGAGCTGTGATTACACCATTGCCCTCCAGCCTGGGCAACAGAGTGAGACCCTATCTCTAAAATAAACAAAAACAAAAACAAAAGAAAGAAAGAAATCCTATAAGCCAATAAGAAAAGACAGTGAGGGGTGGCGCCTGTGGCTCAGTGAGTAGGGCGCCGGCCCCATATGCCGAGGGTGGCGGGTTCAAACCCAGCCCCGGCCAAACTGCAACCAAAAAATAGCCGGGCGTTGTGGCGGGCGCCTGTAGTCCCAGCTACTCGGGAGGCTGAGGCAAGAGAATTGCTTAAGCCCAGGAGTTGGAGGTTGCTGTGAGCTGGGTGAGGCCACAGCACTCTACCCGAGGGCGGTACAGTCAGACTCTGTCTCTACAAAAAAAAAAAAAAAAAAGAAAAGACAGTGACTAAAGGAAAAAAAGACAACAGACTTGAATTGATTATTTCTGGAAAAAAATGAAAAGGATGTATAATGGACAATATATGAAAAGATATTTAATATCAGCATGCTCATAATGAAAATGAAAATAGAAACCATGACCAGATATCAGTACATACCCAACAGGTGGCTAAAATTAAAGAACAAGGCTACCAAGTGCTGGAGAGGATATGGATAACAGACACTCTTATATGCACTAAAGGAGTGTGGATTGGTAGACTCTGGAAAATTTTTTGTAGTATTTACCAATATTGAAGTCACACATGACTTATGATTTAACATTACTACTCATAAGCTTAAACCCAATGGAAATATGTGTTCGTGTTAAGAGACATGTACAAGAATGATCATAGCCCCTCTGTTTGTAATTATCTCAAAGTGGAAACTGGCCTAAAGTCTATCAACTGAAGAATGAATAGACAAAGAGTGATGTATTCATAAAATACTATTCAGCAAAGTAAAAGAATAATTCTGTTAACACCTTGGGTGAATCTTATAAACTTGTTGAATGGAATAAGCCAGATCTGTAAGAAAAAATATATAATTTCATTTGTATAAAATTTAAATAATAGTTGGGTGGCACCTGTGGCTCAAGGAGTAGGGCGCCGGTCCCATATGCCGGAGGTGGTGGGTTCAAACCCAGCCCTGGCCAAAAAACCACAAAAAAAAAAAAAAAAAATTTAAATAATAGCAAAAAGCTATGGCATTTAGGGTCCCTGCATAGGAGGTAAAACCACAAGAAAAGAGCAATGAAATAATTATCACAGAAGTTCAGGTAATAATTACCTGGGAAGAACAAACAGAACAGTGCTGGTGAGGAATCACCTGTGGGATTTCTGAAATATTTTGTATTTCTTGAGTTTGATATTGCTTTGTGAAATCTCATCAAACTAACTATTATGTATACTTTACTGTTGGGCTAGCCCAAGAAGCAATGGAAAAATTGTATAAAACAATAACCATAGAAGAAACTGAAATAATTCCCAAAAGGAACCAGATCTTGTGATTCTATGGTGCAGTTCCATCAAACTTTCAAATAACAAATGTTTCCTGTGTTAGCATAACCTTTACATCCGAATCAAATAAGAAAAGTGAAAGAAACTAAAGATATAGGCTAAGCTCATTTATAAAAACACCAAGGCTGGGATCAAGGCTCATGCCTGTAATCCTAGCACTCTGGGAGGCCAAGGCAGTTGAATTGCTTGAGCTCAGGAGTTCAAGACCAGCCTGAGCAACAGACCCCCATCTCTACAAAAATTATAAGTAAAAAGATACCAACATTCTAAATAAAATACTAGCAAATTGAATCTAGTAATTCATTAAAAGAATAATAATTATGGGGCGGTGCCTGTGGCTCAAGGAGTAGGGCGCCGGTCCCATATCCCGGAAGTGGCGGGTTCAAACCTAGCCCCTGCCAAAAAACAAAAATACAATAAAAATAATTATTAAAAAAAAAAGAATAATAATTATGACCAAGTCACATTTGTTCCTGGAATGAAAAGGTGTTTCAAACACTTGTTAGAGGTGCCAAATAAAGGAGGAAGATGATATGAACGTCAACTTGGCAGATGCCACATAAGAAATTATGTGTGGTCTATCCCTACAATGGGATATTACTCAGCCATAAAAGGAATAATGGAGTGATACAAGATAAAACATGGAGGAACCTTTGAAAACCAGACCCAAAAGGTCACATATTGTATTATTCCATTTCTTTGGAATTAGCAGATTCATAGAGACATAATTTTTCTAGTAATAACAAAAAACACCTTAACCAAATGAGGCTCTTTCCAACAATGGTAAATATGGTTTAGTATTAGGAAATACACTAATATGCCACTATATCAAATGTTATACTATATCATAATAGTAGATCAAAGGAAAAAAATACAATCATTTCAACAGATACCGAAATGCCATTTAGCAGAATTGAACATCCACTCCTGATTTAACAAACAAATTGAAAACTAAACCCAGAAGGTTTTAACATCTTAGTAATAGCTAGATTGTTTTTTTTGCCATTATAAAAATCCAGCATCATACTTTGATTTTTATTAAAGAAAGAAGATATTAGACTTTAATAACATTCTGGAAATCCTAACCAGTACAATTAAGTAAAAAGAATTTAAGAGGTCGGGCGGCGCCTGTGACTCAGTCAGTAAGGCACCGGCCCCATATACTGAGGGTGGCGGGTTCAAACACAGCCCCGCCGAACTGCAACAAAAAAAATAGCTGGGTGTTGTGGCGGGCGCCTGTAGTCCCAGCTACTCAGGAGGCTGAGGCAAGAGAATTGCTTAAGCCCAGGAGTTGGAGGCTGCTGTGAGCTGTGTGATGCCAGGCACTCTACCGAGGGCCATAAAGTGAGACTATCTCTACAAAAAAAAACAAATTATAATTAAAAAAAAAAGAATTTAAGAGGTAAAATTACCTCTTACATTAAGGAAGATTTATTAATTGTAAATGAAGATGGGGGAAATTGCAAAAACAGTTATATTTTGTGTTTCTCCCCAGAAATAGGGTATATTTCTTTATACTTTAAATCCGAGTTCAACCACCTGACTTTCTTCAGAACAATGAGACATTACCAAGCATGATGCAAGAAGAAATTTGAAAAGTGTTTGTCATTTTTAGGAGACTTTGAGACCACTACTCTGTGCAGCCTCATCGTGTCTGTTGCTTCAGCTAATGCAGAACCAGCTACCAGACATCTGCTTGAGGGGCTATCCTCATCTATTGAGGCCAGTTGGGGTGACAGCTATCTGAAGAAGTAAACCACATTGTCCCAGACCAGAAGAGCTGCCAGTTGACCCACAGAGTTGAGAAATAACGTTTCTTGTTTTAAGCCACTAAGTTTTGGGGTGTTTTGTTTTGCAGAAAAAGATAACAGAAATTATAAGGGAATTTAGTAAAGAAGTTGGTTATTTGTTGTACAATTAGTATAGAAAATTGACAGAACATATAATTTAAGAAAAGATCCCATGTAAATAGCAACTCTACCACCAATTTAGCTGAAAATAAAGTTAATCAGAAACAGGCAGGATCTGTATCTATACAAAGAAAATGTAAAATCTCTGTTAAGGAGTAGATAATTTTTGCTACATTTAATGTATAAACTCAATGGGATCCCAATAAAGATAGAAAGTTTTTTTCCACCATTTTACAAGATGATATTGAGTTCATCTGTAGAAATAAACAAGAAAGAATAGCCACGAAGAAAATCTACAAAGAAATATATTGTCGGAGAGGGGACACTCAGACAGATAATATATTTAAAAGATTTTGAAGTTAGAATTTAAAAACCGTCCAAGCCAAGCACATGCATAGTCTCAGCTACTCAGAAGTCTTCAGGTAGGACGATCATTTGAGGCCAATCTGGGCAACATAGCAAGAACTTGTCTCTGAAAAAATAAACAAATTTAAAAAAAAAAAATTTTTTTTTTTTTTTTGAGACAGAGTCTCAAGCTGTCTTTTGCCCTGGGTGGAGTGCCCTGGTGTCACAGTTCACTGCAACCTCAAACTCTTGGGCTCAAGCGATTCTCTTGCCTCAGCCTCCCAAGTAGCTGGGACTACAGGTGCCCGCCACAACGCCTGGCTATTTTTTTTGTTGCATTTTTCATTGTTGTTTTTAGCTGGCCCAGGACTAGTTCGAACCCGCCAGCCTTGGTGTATGTGGCTGGGGCCCTATCCACTGAGCTACAGGAGCCACCCTAAAAATTAAAAAAAAAAAAAAAAAGCAGTTTGGTTCTAGCAAACATTTAGATAGATCAGTGGAGTAAAATAGAAAATCTAGAAATAAACTGAAATGAGGATTTAATGGTATCATTTCTGATCCCAGAGAGGAAAGACGGATTATTCAAGAAAGTGTTGAGACTACAGCCAGTCAATCTATTTGGGTAAAAAAAAAACCAAGTCAAGCTGCATAACCTCACTTCTTTCATCCAAGTAAATTCCAGAAAGATTGTGAAGGAAAGTGTTAAAATGAAACTATGAAAATACTAGCAATAAAGAAGTCAAACACAAAAGACCACATACTGTGATTCCATTTATATGAATCGTCATGGGAATCCATACAGACAGAAAGTAGATTAGTAGTTACAGGGACAGAGAATGCAGGAGTGACTACTTAATGGGTATAAGATTTATTTGGGAGGGTGATGAAAAATTCTAAAAAATTAGATATTGGCAATGGTTGCATAACGGACTATACTAAAAATCACTGAACTGCATACTTTAAAAGGGTACATTTTATGATCATGTGAATTTAATAATATTCTTATTTTTAAAAAAGCCCAGACGCTAGAGGGTCCAGAGAAAGCTCTGACCCAGGTATTGAGATTAGGGAAGGCTGCTTAGAGGGGGGACACTGGAACTGAGTCAGGAAGGGTGGTTTATGGAAGCAAATGTTTTATAGCACTGGTTCTCAACCTGTGGGTCGCGGCCCACAAGAACTGTATTAAAGGGTTGCGGCATTAAGAAGGTTGAGAACCACTGTTTTATATCTAAGAAAGGAGCAGAGGAATTAATCCCTCTTGGCTCCGATTACCTCTTCACTCTGCCTCTTTCTAGCCCCTAAAGACTCTGCATACACTGGATAATAATTTTAAACTTAATGAATGGTCTTTGTTTTCCCCAAATAGACTGAACGGTTTGAATTAAAAAAAAAATGCTAGAAGAAAATATTCCACATCTTTGTTTTCTTAACTCCCTTCTCAGAGTGGGCAAAGTACAGAAAAGAGCCCTGGACCCCTGGGGTCAGGAGGCCAAAGTTTGGCCCTGGCTCTGCCATCCGCTCACTGAGTGTTTCTAGGCCCAGTGTCCTCTTCTCCTGGGTGGAGACAAGTTCTAGCCCTGCCCTACCCCGTCCCACTGCCAGCCACACCCTCCTCTTCACTCACAATCTGCGTCCTCAGTTGTCTCCCCACTAATCTGTCAACGCATTAGCTCTTTCAGATATTAGAACAGTGTGATATGTTTCCAGCCTTCGTTGTTTAACTCTTGTTCCTCCTTTTCTGCCTTATTCTCTTATTTCCTTTTGACTCATTCAATAGATATTATGAATCATCAAAATAAATCTAGTTTCTTACCTCTGATTCCTCCTCTTTATTGAAATTACAACACAAAATCTCCACCCTCTGAATTAGTCTGATAGCAGTCTGGAGAAGCAGAGCTATAGCCTAATGTGGCAGAAAGCATGTGTTTTTCACAAGGATGAAGACTGGAATTGAGCCCCAGCACGATCACTCACGATCTCAACTCCCTGAGCCTTCATCTGTGTTAAGCAGACAGTCCACGCTGGCCCCTCTCCCAGTCCCACCCTGTTCCTCCTTGTCGGAGTCCACAACTCAGCTTGTCCCAAGGATCCATCTTCCCCATAGGTTACACCTGAATATTTGTGTCCCCTCCCCACCCAATTCCTGCGTTGAAATACTAATCCTCAGTGTGATGTGTTAGGAGATGGAACACTCAAAAGGGGATTAGGTTGTGAGGGTGAAGCCGTCATGAATGAGATTGTTCATAAAAGAGACTCAGAAGAGCTCCCTCACCCCTTCAGCCATGGGAGGATACAGCAAAACCATGCCATTTATGAACCAGAAGCAGGCCCTCATCAGACACCAAATCTGCAGGTACCTGGATCTTGAACTTGCCGGCCTCCACACTATGGAGAAATAAATATCGGTTATTTTAAATCACCCAATCAATAGACTTTTTTTTTTTGAGACAGAGTCTCACCATGCTGTCCAAGCTGGTCTGGAACTCCTGGGCTCAAGTGATCCTCCTGCCACAGGTAACTAGGACTTCAGTTGGCACCACAGTCCCAATTCTGTTATATTGATCTGTATGGACTAGACACCATCCATTCAGTGTTTTCCCAAATAAATACTTAGAATTACAGACATATCTCATTTTATTGTGCTTCACTTTTTTGCACTTTGCAGACTAGTGTTCGTTTGTTTTTTTAACAGATTCAAGATTTGTGGCAATTCTGCATCAACCAAGTCCATCAGCTACATTTTCCCAGCAGCACGTGCTCACTTCATGTCTCTGAGTCACATTTTGGTAATTCTTACAATATTTCAAACTTTTTCGTTATTATTACATTTGTTATGGTGACCTGTGATCTTCGATGTCCCGTTTTAACTATTTTGGGATACCACGAATCATGCCAAAATAAAACGGCCGACTTCATAGATAAAAGTTTGTGTCTGACAGCTCCACCAGCCGGCCATTCCCCTAGCTCTCTCCTTCTCCTCAAGGCTTCCTATTCCCTAAGACACAGTAATATTGAAATTAGGCCAGTTAATAACCCTACAGTGGCCTCTCAGTGTTCAAGTGAAAGTAAGAGACACACATCTCTCACTTTGAATCCAACCTGGAAATGATTAAGCTTAGTAAGAAGGCATGTTGAAAGCCAAGACAGGCCAAAAGCTAAGCTTCGTGTGCCAAACAGTTAGCCAAGTTGTGAATGCAAAGGAAAAGTTCTTGAAGAAAATTAAGAGTGCAACCCCAGTGAACACACAAATTATAAGAAAGTGAAGCAGCCTTATTGCTGATTTGGAGAAAGTTTTAGTGGTTTGGATGGAAGATCAAACCAGCCACAGCCAATGCCTAAGCCAGAGTAAAGTCCTAACTCTCTTCAATTTTATAATATAAAGCCTAAGAGAGTTGTGGAAGCTATGGAAGGAAAATCTGAAGCCAGCAGGGGAGGTTTCTTTAAGGAAAGAAGCCTCTTTTTTTTGAGACAGAGTCCCATTTTGTAACCCTTGAAGAGTGCCGTGGAATCACAGCTCACAGTAACCTCAAACTCTTGGGCTTAAGTGATTCTCTTGCCTCAGCCTCCTGAGTAGCTGGGGCTACAGGTGCCAGCTGCAACACCTGGCTAGTTTTAGAGATGGGGTTCTCAATCTTGCTCAGACTGGTCTTGAACCTGTGAGCTCAGGCAATCTACCCACCTCAGCCTCCCAGAGTGCTAGGATTACAGGCGTGAGCCACTGTGCCCAGCCAAGAAGCCATTTCTATACCAGAAAAGCACAAGGTGAAGCAGCAAGTATCTTATGTTTAAGAAGTGCATTTCATGGGTGGCGCCTGTGGCTCAAGGAATAGGGTGCCCGTCCCATATGCCGGAGGTGGCGGGTTCAAACCCAGCCCCGGCCAAAAAAAAAAAAAAAAAAAAAACATGGTGCTCTCTAAGAAGTGCATTTCATGAGGCTACAGGTGCCATAGGTAGTGATTTCTCTGATGGATCTGGGCAAAGTGTTGAAAACCCCTAGAAAAGGATTCACCGTTCTAGAGGTCATTAAAAATGTTAATAGGCATTTGGAAGAAGTTGATTCCAATCCTCATGGATAGTCGACTTGGAGGGCTTCGAGACTTCAGTGGAGGCAGTAACTGCATATGTGGAAATAGCAATAGAATTAGAAGTGGAGCCTGAAGATATGATTGAATTGCTTCAATCTCATGATAAAACTTGAATGGGTGAAGAATTGCTTCCTGCGGATGAGCAAAGTGAGTGTTTTTCTGAGGTGGAAACTAGAGGTGAAGATACTGTGAATATTGTCGAATATCACATAAACTGAGTTGATAAAGCAGCGGCAGGTTTTGAGAATACTGACTCCAATTTTAAAAGAAGTTCTACTATCAGTGCTATTTAGAATGCTATCAAACAGCATCACATGCTGCAGAGAAATATTTCATGAGAGGAGGAGTCAGCTCATGTGGCAAACTTCATGGTGGTCTTACATTAAGAAATTGCCAGAGCTTTCAGAAACTACCACCCTGATCAGTCAGCAGCCACCAGTACTGAGGCAAGACTCTCCACGAGCAAAAACAAAATTATGATTTGCTGAACGTGCAAATGATCTTTAGCATTTTTAGCATTTTTTAGTGATAAATTTGGGGGTCTGGCAGAGTCTCACTCTCTTGCCAAGGCTAGAGTGCTGGGGCATCCGCCTAGCTGCCAGTGACCTCAAACTCCTGGGTTCAAGTAATCCTCCTGCCGCAGCCTCCCGAGCAGCTGGGACTACAGGCATCCGTCACAACATCTGGCTAATTTTTTTCTTTTTTAGTTGGGGGTGGTGGTGGTTATCTCATTCTTGCTCAGGTTGGTCTCAAACTCCTGACCTCAAGGGATCTTCCCACAATGCTATTTCACACTTAGTAGATGGCACTTATAGTGCAAACATAACTTTCATATGTACTAAGAAACCAAAACATTTGTATGACTTGCTTATTGCAATATTCGTTTTATTGGGATTGTCTGGACATGGGCCCACATTATTTCTGAGATATGCTTGTGTCTTCAAGGTAGGATTGCTGTTTGGACAGAGATTACTCTTACAGGGTAACTAACTCATGCTTTCAGTCTGTTGCTGGAACATCAGTGGCCTCTCCCAACGGGATGGCCATTCACCCAGGCTGATCTCTCCTTCTCTTAGTTGCTTCCATCTAAACACTGTCAAGAAGAGTGTGCCAGTTGTTTTATTTCGTGCTCATGGTCTGCTGTTCTATAACAACACTTTTCACAACTTGTTTTTTCTCCCTCATCTCCAAAAATAGCAAATGATATTGCTTGCCCAGATTTTCCACCTGAGTTTGTTTTTCGTTTCTGAGAGAAATCAGCATGGGTGCTGAGTGTCGCCTCAGCATAAATAAAGACTGATATTGAACCTCAGGACAAAGTCAAAGGTTATATTCTTCTGCTGTGCAGCTGCAAATCTGTCTTTATTCACAGCATGAGAAAAAGGGATACTGTTTGTGGTATGAGATATGAGAACCTATATATGGAAATAACTTGAAACGTGTCTGGATTTTTGGATTAAATATGTTCCTGGAATTTAATGTGTATTTACATTCATCTTATAACAAAATCAAGCTTATCCAGAACAACTGGTGTCTTAGTCAATCCCTGGTGCTATTGCAAAGATGCCATAGATGGGATAATTTATAAATAATAGAATGTTATTGTTTACTGTTCTGAACCGAGTTCAAGGCACCAGCAAATCTGGCATCTGGTGAGGGCTTACTCTCTGCTTCAGAGAGTACCTTCTTGCTGTGTTCTTACATCATGCAAGGAGCAAACAAGCTCCCTTGGCTCGCTTTCATAAGAGCGTTAATCCCATTCACCCTATTCACATTAAGACCTAATCACCTCCTAAAGACCCCATCTCTTAAAACTTAAAACTATTGCTTTGGGGATTAGATATAAATGTTGAGGGGAACACAAACATTCAGACCACAGCAACTGGTAAATAGTGTTCCCTTGATAAGTAGATATCTTGGACAGGGAGACTTACCCTTTATATAAGACTCGTGTAATTAGCCAGGGAATTCAAATAGGATTATAGAACCAGCAATAACTCTCTGGCCAGGGCAGCCTTCATGAAATTCTTAATTTTAAAACAAGGGGCTTGCATTTTTGCTTTGCACAAGGTCCTGCAAATTTTGTCCCCCGTTGCTACTGCCCCTTGTTAATCCAACCCCAATTATATCCTGGAGCCCCTAGGGCATGTTCACAGATGTTGATGAAACCATTCAGTCGCCTACCTTGTGCCTGCTCCATTTCCTTCCCCTCCTGTCCCCAGAGACTCTGTGGCCCTGACATGATGTGTGGCAGTCCCTAGGGAGCTGCAGGCAGGGTGCTGATCCTCTGGAGTCCCAGAGGGCCAAAGCCACGCTGCATGTTCCCACTGAAGGGCTTGTCCCTCACCTCCTGATGCACCCTACCTCCGTGCCCAAAGTCTATCTGCGTGTGCCCTCACACAGAGCTCAGGGCAAAAACAACTCCTCAGGTGGTTCCCTTCTCTTTGGCCCTCAACAGCGATACCCACCCCCAGGCTTCCTCTCCCCACTGCCCATTCTCTCACCTTCCTGTGCCCGCTTCCAGCCACCTTCTTCCCTGGAGAGTTTAGAGTATCCTTTTGAAATCCTCACTAAACACAATGAGCAGTTTTCTTTTCTTTCCCTCTTCTCTCCTCTCCTCTCCTCTCCCCTCCCTTCCTCTCCCCTCCTTTCCCCTCCCCGCTCGCTCTCCTTTTTCTCTCCCTCCCTCCCTTCCTTTCTTTCCTTCCTTCCTTCCTTTTTCTCTCTCTCCCTCTCTCTTTCTTTTTTCTTAGGCTGAGTCTCACTCTGTCGCCTTGGGTATAGTGCTGTGGCATTATAGCTCACAGCAACCTCAAACTGTTAGATTCAAATGATCCTCTTGCCTCACCCTCCCGAGTAGCCTGGGACGATGGGTGCCCACCAGAATGCCCAGCTAGTTTTTTCATCTTTAGTATAAACAGGGTCTTGCTCTTGCCCAAGCTGGTCTCAAACTCCTGAGCTCAAGAGGTCTACCCACCTCGGCCTCCCAGAGTATTAGGATTACAAGCAACCTCCAACTCCTGGGCCTAAGCAATTCTCTTGCCTCAGCCTCCTGAGTAGCTGGGGCTACAGGCGCCCGCCACAACGCCCAGCTATTTTTTGGTTGCAGTTCAGCCGGGGCCGGGTTTGAACCCGCCACCCTTGGTATATGGGGCTGGCACCTTACTGACTGAGCCACAGGCGCCGCCCCTAAAGTACTAAGTTTTTCAGATACTTCTAGACCTAAATTCCTTGACTTTAAAAATGTAATAAATTGCATACTACCCTGTTTCCCCGAAAATAAGACATCCTCCGAAAATAAGACCTACTTACAGGAAAGATAAGACGTCCCCTGAAAATAAGACCTAGCGCATCTTTGGGAGCACACCTTAAAAAAAGACACTGTCTTATTTTCAAGGAAACAGGGTAGAAATCATCATGCCCACATTTATTTTTCATAATTCAGAGTTCCACATGTTAGATCTCCATCTGAGGTAATATTCTGAGGTTTTCTTCAGAAAATTAGGAGTTAATAGATAATAACTAATACCACAAGCCTAGCCATGATGGCTGTGGTCCTGCCGGCCGCTCCGTGCTGCTTCCTTCTGATCTGCTAGCGTAAGGCCTGGGCAGCTCAGGAGGGTCGCTCCAGCCTTCCCATCCCAGGCCTTTTCTAATCCATTTCCATAGCTCTCCAGGTTTCAGGGCAGTTTCCAGGGTTCTATGGCCAG
This sequence comes from Nycticebus coucang, assembly GCF_027406575.1. Lineage (NCBI taxonomy): Eukaryota > Metazoa > Chordata > Mammalia > Primates > Lorisidae > Nycticebus > Nycticebus coucang. Next base: position 68,370,766 of record NC_069783.1, on the reverse strand, counting down.
TTCTGATGATGCATGTGTGTGTGACAGAGAGAGAGAAAGAAATTACTGAGGTTTCCCACATTGTAACTTTCAGCCTGTAATTTTGACACAGTTCCTTTCTCTTTTGGGTCTCCAGAGTAAAATTCCATCTTTGTCCCATGGTGGTGAGTCTGTTTTTCAGGATAAAGACTGTGCCAGGAAGATGAAGGAACAAGTGGTGGGTGCTGCTGGGCAGGGTACTTGTATTTCTCACATGAGGAATACTAATATTAAAAGGCAAGAAAAACTGCTGCCACAGCCTCTACCCCCCACAACTTCACTCATATGATTTACCATAATTGGTATTCATTGGTTATTTTAGGATGTTTCTTTCCAATGACACCCCAAGAAAAATTCAGATTTTTAATTGTTTATAGATAGTACTAAAACATGGTACTTAATACTAAATTCAAGACTGGTGCTTAATAAAGCTTCTAGTGATAGTTTGTTATGTGTGTACTTTGAGGTCAAGGCCTCATGTTATCTAGGATGTGACTAACTTAGGAGGGTAAAGCTTTTGCTGAAATTATTTTCAAATCAATTCCTCAGCATGCATTGTCCCCTATAATAAAACAGGGTTTTAACTGGGTAGACCATAAATGACCTAATCTTAAATGCCTGGGAATTATTTGAAAAATTTGCTCAGACTAAAGAGGGTGCCCCCATACTCAGCCGTGGGGCAGCCGGTCCAGAACAGAGGAAGAGATAACATCAAGATGCCCAAGAGTGAGGAAACTGTACTCCAAAATGATCCTAATGAAGCAAAGTGTGGAGCCCATAATTCTGAAACATCAGAGAAGAACCAAGAAGAGGAAGACTTCTGTTTAAATAACTACTCTCCTCGTCTAATAGAAACAATTAACGAAGTTTCCAGGATGAGCATTGCTCATGAAATCATGGTAAATCAAGATTTCTACATGGAAGAGAATGTTTTATCTCCAAACAGTCTGGAAGACAGGTTCATGGAGACATTGTACAATGTTTTTTGGGACCATTTAAGAGAACAACTCTTGAGTAATCCTCCCGAATTCACTTGTGCTCTTGAACTTATGACAGAAGTTAAGGAGGTTTTGCTATCACTGCTATTACCACGCCACATCCGCCTAAAAAATGAGATTAAAGCAGTTCTGGACATGGATCTCCTCAAGCAAGAAGCAGAACATGGAGCCCTAGACGTCTCTCGTCTCTCTAACTACATTCTTAGTTTGATGACCCTGCTATGTGCACCAGTTCGAGATGAAGCAGTAAAGAAACTACAGAGCATAACAGATCCAGTACAGTTACTGAGGGGCAGCTTCCATGTTCTGGGCCTAATGAAAATGGACATGGCGAACTATACCATCCAGAGCATTCGACCCTACCTGCAGGAATATTCCATCCAGTATGAAAGAGCTAAATTCCAGGAACTCCTTGACAAACAACCCAATCTCCTTGATTACACCAAGAAATGGCTAACCAAAGCAGCCACAGACCTCATTACACCATGTCTGAATTCTCCTGACATCCCCAGCTCCTCCAGCATGGCCTGTTCACCTCCAGACAAGGCAGCTAAGAATTCAGATCCTCCCAATCCCATAATGGTGCTATACCAGGGCTACCTGAATCTCCTCCTCTGGGATCCTGAAAATGAAGAATTCCCTGAGACTCTGCTGATGGACAGAATCCGGGTCCAGGAAATGGGGTCCCATTTGCGCCACTTGACTATATTGGCCTCAGTCTTACTAGTGGCTAGAAGTTTCTCTGGTTCAATTTTATTCAACTCACCTGGATTTGTGGATAAACTGAAATGCATAACCAAGGCTGTGACTGAGGAATTTAACTCCAAGCCTGAAGAAGCTATGTTGAATGTGAGTGAACAGGTGTCTCAGGAAATTCATTGTGGCCTCAAGGACCTGGGCTTTACTGCCCTAAGCAGTGAAAACACAGTATGTCTTATAGGACAACTCCAGAACATCACCAAGAAAGAAAACCGTGTCCGTAGTATCATTGATCAGCGCCTCCTTTTGTTTCTCAAATGCTGTTTGGTTCGTGGCATGCAGGAGTCTCTGCTACACTTCCCTGAAGGCCTTAATCACATCGAAGGAGAGTTGACAGAACTAGGCCGGAAGTTTGTCAAGCTGATGCATCATAATCAGCAGGTATTTGGCCCATACTATGCTGAGATCCTAAAAAATGTCGATACTCTAGTTCAAGCACAAGAAACAGAAGTGGAACCTATCTGATAGTGCTGGACTCCAGCCATGGCAACAGGGACCCAGGAGAGAGGGCTCAGCATGTTCCTGAGATGATATCACCTGTGGCCAGCAGAGAAGCCAGCCATCTTCCTCACTACAGCCAGGATACAGGGCTGCAGGGGTCAGCATGTAAACACCAGCTGACCCAACCCCGTTGGTTAATAAACTTCTGAGCTGCAAGAAAAAAAATAAAAAATAAAAAAAATAAAGAGGGTGCCCCAGGGATAGGGGTTAGAAACTGTACAGACAGAACAGAGCCGCTAACCAAGTAAATGGGAGAGAGGACCTGAGGACAAATGTTGAGAGAGGGGCATGAATTTTATCTTAGCTGACCATATCAAAAGTTGTAATTCCTTAAATTTTTGTTTTGGGTAAAAATGTTTAACATTCAAATATTCAGGCCAGACATGGTGGCTCACGCCTTTAATCCTAGCATCCTGGAAGGTTGGTACAGGCAGATTGCCTGAGACCAGCCTGAGCAAGAGTGAGACCTTGTCTCTAAAAATAGCTGGGAGTTGTGGAGGGTGCCTGTAGTTCTAGCTACTCAGGAGACTGAAGCAAGAGAATCGCTTGAGCCCAAGAGTTTGAGGTTGTGAGCTATGACACTGTGGCACTCTACTGAGGGTGGCAAAATGAGACTCTGTCTCAAAAAAAAACAACCAAATATCACGACATACAGTTCACACAATGGAGTACTACACAGCTGTAAAAAAGATTGAGGAATATATAAAGTGATCCTTAGAATATATGGTTACTAACAACAAAGCCAGTATAGTATGGTAATGTTTATCTACAAATAGAGTCTTCAATATATGAAAATATTTGCTTATTTTTCAAAATGAAAGAAGTTATAAAACTTTATTTATTTATTTATTTATTTATTATTTTTTTTTGTAGAGACAGAGTCTCATTGTACCGCCCTTGGTAGAGTGCCGTGGCATCACACGGCTCACAGCAACCTCTAACTCTTGGGCTTACGCGGTTCTCCTGCCTCAGCCTCCCAAGCAGCTGGGACCACAGGCGCCTGCCACAACGCCCGGCTATTTTTTTGTTGCAGTTTGTCTGGGGCTGGGCTTGAACCCGCCACCCTCGGCATATGGGGCCAGTGCCCTACTCACTGAGCCACAGGCGCTGCCCCCATAAAACTTTATTTTTAAAGACTTTAGGGAGGGCAGATGGACTGGTATAGATTCCATAGTCCTGTGAATATGTCTGGAAGGTTGCCTTTGGAACTTTGTGAACATTTTACATAATTACAAAATACATTTTTAAAAATAAATTTAAAAGCAATCTCTACAAAGCAAAATCAAAATGGAACAAATGAACTCAAAGTATACTCTGAGTTGGTGGAATAACCACAAAGGAAGGAACTCCTTCAAGTGACTTTAATTTGATTTTCAGTATTATAATATGCCCTGAAACCAAAAACAACAAAGGAACAACTTTAAATGAATTTCAGTAATCATATTATTGGTGGTAGAGTTAGAACATTTATTCTAAAACTGTTATATGTTTATCTGTAAGTAAAGCAAATAACTGATTTTATTGATGTTTTTGAGATCTGGGAGTTTTGATAAGGTAGAAAGAAAATAAAAATATGAGACTGGTCAGGCTAAGAAGACATCTTGTAGTCTTATTTGGAAATATTGCATGAATTCATGATGTATATTTAAAGAAGAATTTCCTAACTCTTTCTATTGGAAAGGCCTAGAAACTCTGATCAACCCAGTAGCCTGACAACCTTAGAGCCAGTGTGTGATGTCTAAACTTCATTTCCTATTAAAAAGAACCAAGACTTTTTGGATAAATAACTGATTCCTAATCTGGGACAGAAAATACATGCACCGCATCTGCAATATAAGAAATCTTGTCATATTAGAAATCAAGGAAATTACTTTGATCATGTCAAAAGACCTGGGAACTAACCTGGACAAATTCAAAGATGGCATGAGTTAAATATTAATCAGAATAGTAATGACAATGCATTGAAACATATCAAGTATTTATGAATCTCTGAGCTCATAATGATACTTAAGACATCTCATTGGTCAGCCACCTTTGGCAGATGCTAGAAAACTAACTCATTGTCTTGAAATTAGTAAATAATGAAGCATTTATCTTACATTTTCTGTACAATCTGTACTTCAAGGTAACAAAATCATTGATGGTAAGAATGCTTTCTAGAGGGCGGCGCCTGTGGCTCAGTGAGCAGGGCGCCGGCCCCATATACCAAGGGTAGCAGGTTCAAACCTGGCCCCGGCCAAACTGCAACAAAAAAATAGCTGGGTGTTGTGGCAGGCACCTGTAGTCCCAGCTACTTGGGAGGCTGAGGCAGGAGAATTGCCTAAGCCCAGGAGTTGGAGGTTGCTGTGAGTTGTGTGACGCCACGGCACTCTACTGAGGGCGATAAAGTGAAACTCTGTCTCTACAAAAAAAAAAGAATGCTTTCTAGAAGCCTTCCAGCTAATAACTAAAGAAGAAATGATAGAACTAGAACATCACCATTTGAAATTCCTAATGAGGCCAGGCGTGGTGGCCCATGCCTGTAATCTTAACACTCTGGGAGGCCAAGGCAGGTGGATAGCCTGAGCTCAGGAGTTCAAGACCACCCTGAGCAAAGCGAGACCTATCTTTACTAAAAATAGAAAAAATTAGCCAGGCATGTGGCAGTTGCCTGTAGTTCCAGCTATTAAGGAGGCTGAGGCAAGAGGATGACTTGAGCCCAAGAGTTTGAGGTTGCTGTAAGCTATGACGCCATGGCACTCTACCAAGGGTGACAAAGTGGGACTCTTATCTCACAAAAAAAAAAGAAACTTCTAGTGAATTAACAGATCTAGATTTATCTCATCATTGGATGCTGACATTACAAAAGAGAGCCAGACATTATTTGCTTCCTAATAAGGAATACACAGTACCATCTGTGAAATATTCCTTCCCAGAGAATCAAACACGAATCTGAGCATAGGAAATACAGGGGAGAGCAGAACTTTTGAAATACACCATGGTAAAGTGCAGTAATAAAAATCTAGACAGGCTTGGCACCTGAAGCTCTACAGCTAGGGCACCAGCCACATATAATGGGGCTGGCAGGTTTGAACCTGGCCCAGGGCTGCCAAACAAAAATGATAACTACAAAGAAAAAATAGCTGGGCTTTGTGGTGGGTGCCTATAGTCCCAGCTACTGGGGAGGCTGAGGCAAGAGAATCGCTTAAGCCCAAGAGTTAGAGGTTGCTGTGAGCTATGATGTCATGGTACTCTACGGAGGGTGTCATAGTGAGTCTTTGTCTCAAAAAAAAAAAAAGGGGCGGAGACAGATGGCTGACTGAAGCCAGCTTTCCACAGAGGGTCCCGTCCAGAAGGAGAGTTAAAGGACAGAAATTTAGCAGGTAACCTGGTGGATTAGAGCTGCACCAAAAGAGAAGGTTGAAGAACGCACATCAATCCCACTGAGGCGAGCTGCGACCCCAAGGATACAAACAAAAGGTAAAAAATCCATCACCAAGCGGACAAGAGTCCCCTCTCCCATGAGAATGGCTCGGAGTGCCCCACAAACAAACAAGCAGAGTTCAAAGATCCTCCCACTACACTCCACGGGAGAGACCCTCTAAAAACTGGACCTACCTCCCCTACTAGGGTGCCATGGCATTCTCCTGCCAGGCATAAAACTGTATATATTCTCTACCTGCAATTCTGAGCTCCCAGCACTCCCCTCCACTCTCACTCTGAGATCTGGAGGCCTGTCCCCCCGGAGTCCAGATTCTTGAGTGATTTCTTGAGGGGTGTGGACAGGGCCTGGACTGCAGCTGGTCAGTGTTGATTCTGCAGCACGGGAGTGAAGAGAGGACGGTTGGCTGAGAGGGAACCACGCCTGAGCGGCGGTACCCTGAGGCACAGAACAGGAGCCATTTTTGGCGACAATATGGCTCACCCCTGGGTATTCCGAAGTCACAGCCCCTGTCTCCCTGGGCAACAAGAGGAGGCTGGGCATCTTCTCAGGTGGCAACCACCAAGGAACAGATCTGGGACAGAAACGCAGGCCCTGTGAGTAAAGGGTTTGCCTGAGGTGGTACTGGCCTGGGTGGAGCGCAGGGACTAGAAAACACATGCGCAGAGCCAGGAGATTCCCAGGGCGGGGCTGACCCGGAGGACCACTTTCCTGAGCCTAAAACCCACCCGGCCCTCAGGGGATCGTCAGCCTATAGACAAAGGAAGGCAGGAGGCTAGAACTGACAGCTAATCGTGCTGCAAATACAAACCTGCAGGAGCAAAGACAGGGCCTGAGGCGCAGGTTCTGGGAACTCAAAACAGCTTCTCTTCTGCAGAGGAATTTAGCAGGGACAAAACCAAATTCCCACAAAGTTGTTCTGTTCTGTCAGTAACATCAATCAGGGGCGGGGCTAGAACTGAGTGAACACCCCCAGCCTCCATCAAGCACCCGAGGTTGTCAGGCCTCACCTCTCCCTGCTGGATAGAGGCAGAGAGCAGCGGCCTGGATGAGCAGACATAGATTTCCTCGTGATTCAGGCAGGTGCAAACCCCTGCAGTATCTGCTCATTGGAGGCAACTGGGTCACAGCCCTGCAGGGTTATCAATGACTGGGTGTGACAGAGGTGCAAGGTGGGGAAGGAGGCATCAACCTTCCCAGACTAATCTATTTGCTGGGTGGGTCCTCCTGACTTCACGGAGTACCGGAACAAGTCATATTTGACTTGTCAGCAGACCCCTGCGATCTAGTTGCCAGAGACCTTTTAAACTCTGACGGAGACAATTGATTTGGATCTTTTAAACTGAGCCAATCGCCTGAGGACTATCCAAGTGGAGCCCTGGGTGTATAGTTGTAGGAAGGTTTGATTTTCCTTTTCCAATTGTTACCTGTGGGGGGCGGGGTGACTTAATTGCTGGTATTTCTCCACAGCTGAGACTTAAACCCAGAGTAACTGTTTCACTAGGGTCAGACAGAGACCAGCTGAAAACAAGACAGAGCCACTTAGCCCCACCACACCAAACAGGTCCCCAGTTTCTCAGGCCGTAGCACTGTATAGGTCCTTGACAAAGCTCCAGGGGAAAAGTCAAACAGTGTAAAATAATCATGGGGTGGAATCAGTGGAAAAACTCTGATAACATGAATAACCAGAATAGATCACCCCCCACACCCCAAGGAAAGATATGGCAGATGTAAGTGAAGATCCCATTCATAAACAGCTGGCTGAGATGTCAGAACTCGAATTCAGAATTTGGATTGCAAATAAGATTAATAGAATGAAGGAAAATTTGGAATTAGAAACTCAAGGAGCAATTCAAAAGTCAGAATTAGAAATTCAAGGAGAAATTCAAAAGTTGTCTCAAGAATTTAACAAATTTAAAGAAAAAACCACCAAAGATTTTGATGCACTGAAGCAAGAATTGGCAGCCCTCAAAGATCTGAAAAATACAGTAGAATCCCTTAGAGTGGAGCAAGCAGAAGAAAGGATTTCTGACATTGAAGACAAAGCTTTTGAACACTCCAAAACTCTCAAAGAGGAAGAGAAATGGAGATCAAAAATGGATCATTCTCTCAGAGACCTCTGGGATAATTTAAAGAAGGTTAATATATGCCTCATTGGAATCCCTGAAAGTGATGAAGTGGCTCCACAAGGTACAGAGGCCCTTCTCCATGAAATTATGAAAGACAATTTTCCAGACATGCCAAGAGATTCTGAAATTCAGATAGCAGACTGTTTCAGAACCCCAGCATGACTCAACCCAAATAAGACATCCCCCAGGCATACCATAATTAACTTCACTAAAGTTAATATGAAGGAGAAAATTCTGAAAGCAGCCAGACATAAGAAATCCATTACCTACAGAGGGAAGAATATTAGAATGACTGCAGATCTCTCTGCTGAAACTTTTCAAGCCAGAAGATGGTGGTTATTGAATTTTAATCTCCTAAAACAAAATAACTTTCTACCCCGGATCCTGTATTCAGCTAAACTGAGTTTCATTTATGATGGAGAAATTAAATACTTTAATGACATTCGTATGTTGAAGAAATTTGCCATAAACTAACCAACTCTTCAGGATATACTCAGACCTATCCTCAATAATGACCAGCCCAATCCTCTACAACAAAAGTAAACTCACTCAGAAACTTTTTTTTTTTTTTTTTATAGAGACAGTTTCACTTTATCACCCTCGGTAGAGTGCCGTGGCATCACAGCTCACAGCAACCTCCAACTCCTGGGTTTAAGCGATTCTCTTGCCTCAGCCTCCCAAGTAGCTGGGACTACAGGTGCCTGCCACAATGCCCAGCTATTTTTTTTGTTGCAATTTGGCTGGGGCTGGGTTTGAACCCACCACCCTCGGTATATGGGGCCAGCACCCTACTCACTGAGCCACAGGCGCCACCCCTCGCTCAGAAACTTTTGATCAAGCTCCAACTTCCACAGTGGCGAATGGATGAAAAATGTCCACTGGACTTTCATAAAACTCATTACCCAAAATTTTACCAGACTTATCAATATTCTCCATTAATGTGAACAGCTTAAACTGTCCTCTAAAGAGGCACAGTTTGGCTGACTGGATACAAAAACTCAGGCCAGATTTTGCTGCATACAAGAATCACATCTTGAGCCTTTTTTTTGTTTGTTTTTGGCTGGGGCTAGGTTTGAACCTGCCATCTCCGCATATGGGACCGGTGCCTTACTCCTTGAGCCACAGGCACTGCCCACATCTTACCTTAAAAGATAAATATAGACTCAGGGTGAAAGGATGCTCATCCATATTTCAGGCAAATGGTAATCATAAAAAAGCAGGTGTTGCAATTCTATTTGCAGACACAATAGGCTGTAAACCAACAAAAGTAAGGAAGGATAAGAATGGTCACTTCATATTTGTTAAGGTTAATACTCATTATGGGGCAGTGCCTGTGGCTCAGTTGGTAGGGTGCCGGCTCCATATACCGAGGGTGGCGGGTTCAAACCTGGCCCCGGCCAAACTGCAACCAAAAAATAGCCCGGCGTTGTGGCAGGCACCTGTAGTCCCAGCTACTTGGGAGGCTGAGCCAAGAGAATTGCTTAAGCCCAGGAGTTGGAGGTTGCTGTGAGCAGTGTGAGGCCATGGCACTCTACCGAGGGCCATAAAGCGAGACTCTGTCTCTACAAAAAAAAAGAGAGACATTATGATGAGATTTCAATTATTAATATTTATGCACCCAACCAGAATGTGCCTCGATTTATAAGAGAAACTCTAACAGACATTAGCAACTTGATTTCCTCCAGCTCCATAATAGTCAAAGATTTCAACACTCTTTTGGCCATGTTGGATAGATCCTCCAATAAGAAGCTGAGCAAAGAAATTTTAGATTTAAACCTAACCATCCAACATTTGGATTTAGCAGACATCTACAGAACACTTCATCCCAGCAAAACTGAATACACATCTTCTCATCAGCCCATGGAACATACTCCAAAATCAATCACATCTTAGGTCACAAGTCTAACCTCAGCAAATTTAAAGGAATGGAAATTATTCCTTGCGTCTTCGTGGACCACCATGGAATAAAAGTTGAACTCAGTAACAACAGACATCTGCATACTCATACAAAAACATGGAAGTTAAATAACCTTATGCTGAATGATAGCTGGGTCAGAGATGAGATTTGAAGGAAATTGCCAAATTTTTGGAACAAACCGACAATGAAGACACAAATTATCAGAACCTCTGGGATACTGCCATGGCAGTCCTAAGAGGGAAATTTATAGCACTGCAAGCCTTCCTCAAGAGAATGGAAAGAGACGAAGCTAACAACTTAATGGGACATCTCAAGCAACTGGAAAAGGAGGAACATTCCAACCCCAAACCCAGTAGAAAAAAAGAAATAACCAAAATTAGAGCAGAATTAAATGAAATTGAAAACAAAAGAATTATACAACAGATCAATAAATCAAAAAGTTGGTTTTTTGAAAAGTTCAATAAAATCGATAAACCTTTGGCTAACCTAACCAGGAAAAAAAGAGTAAAATCTCTAATTTCGACAATCAGAAACGACAAAGATGAAATAACAACAGACTCCTTAGAAATTTAAAAAATTCTTAATGAATATTACAAGAAACTTTATTCTCAGAAATATGAAAATCTGAAGGAAATTGACCAATACTTGTAAGCATGTCATCTTCCAAGACTTAGACAGAATCAAGTGGAAATGTTGAATAGCCCCATATCAAGTCCTGAAATAGCATCAACCATACAAAATCACCCTAAAATGAAAAGCCCGGGACCAGATGGATTCATGTCAGAATTCTACCAAACTTTTAAATAGGAACTAGTACCTATATTACTCAACCTGTTCCAAAATGTGGAAAAAGAAGGAAGACTACCCAACACATTCTATGAAGCAAACATCACCCTGATCCCCAAACCAGGAAAAGACCCAACAAGAAAAGAAAATTATAGACCAATATCACTAGTGAATATAGATGCAAAAATATTCAACAAGATCCTAACAAAGAGAATCCAGCAACACAACAAACAAATTATACATCATGACCAAGTCAGTCTTATCCCAGGGTCTCAAGGTTGGTTCAATATCCATAAATCTATAAGTATAATTCGGCACATAAACAAATTAAAAAACAAAGACCATATGATTCTCTCAATTGATGCAGAAAAAGCTTTTGATAATATCCAGCATCCCTTCACGATCAGAACACTTAAGAAAATTGGTATAGAAGGGCTAAGGCGGAGAGGTGAGTCAGTCACCTTGAGCAGGGTGAGCAGTGTTGGCCGAGCAGGGGCTGCAGGGCCGAGGGAGTGCAGACTGAAAAAATGCAGACCACCGCGGCACTGCTCATTTTGCCGACTCTGATTCGCTGCTGTACCAGGGGTCTAATCAGACCTATGTCTGCCTCCTTCCTGAATAGGCCAGAGTATTCATCTAAACAGCCTTCCTACAACAGCTCCCCACTCCAGGTGGCCCGAAGGGAGTTCCAGAACAGTGTTCTCTCCTGGGACATTGACACAGCAGCCAAGTTTATTGGACCTGGGGCAGCCACAGTTGGTGTGGCTGGTTCAGGGCCTGGCATTGGAACGGTGTTTGGCAGCTTGATCATTGGCTATGCCAGGAACCCGTCTCTTAAGCAGCAGCTCTTCTCCTACACCATTCTGGGCTTTGCCCTGTCTGAGGCCATGAGGCTCTTCTGTTTGATGGTTGCCTTCCTCATCCTATTCGCCTGGGCTCCATGAGGGTCACCTACCTGTCCCTGCTGCTGGGACTCCATGCTATTCCTGGTGCTGGGGTGTGCTAAGCTTTACCATTAAACACAACTTTCTCTAAAAAAAAAAAAGAAAGAAAGAAAAAAGAAAATTGGTATAGAAGGGACATTTCTTTTTTCTTTTTTTTTTCTTTTTTTTTGTAGAGACAGAGTTTCACTTTATGGCCCTAGGTAGAGTGCCATGGCATCATACAGCTCACAGCAACCTCCAACTCGTGGGCTTAAGCGATTCTCTTGCCTCAGCCTCCCAAGTAAGCTGGGACTACAGGCGCCTGCCACAACACGCGGCTATTTTTTGGTTGCAGTTCAGCCGGGGCCGGGTTTGAACCCGCCACCCTTGGTATTTGGGGCTAGTGCCTTACCAACTGAGCCACAGGCGCCGCCCAAGAAGGGACATTTCTTAAACTGATAGAGGCCATCTACAGCAAACCCATAGCCAATATCATATTGAATGGAGTTAAATTGAAATCATTTCCACTCAGATCAGGAAACAATGTTGCCCATTGTCTCCACTGTTCTTTAACATTGTAATGGACGTTTTAGCTGCTGCAATTAGAAAAGGTGATCAAGCATTCTCAGACCTATCCTCCATAAAGACCAGCGTAATCCTCCATCACAAAAGTAAACTTAGCCAGAAAATTTTGATCAAATTCCAACTTCCACAGTCGCAAAAGGATTAAAAATGTCCACTGGACTCGCGAAAGGCTTATCAATATTCTCAATTAATGTGAATGGTTTAAACTGTCCTCTAAAGAGGCACAGGTTGGCTGACTATATACAAAAACTCAAGCCAGATATCTGCTGCATACAAGAATTGCATCTTATATTAAGAGACAAATATAGACTCAAGGTGAAGGGATGGTCATCTATATTTCAGGCAAATGGAAAGCAGAAAAAAGCAGGCATTGCAATCCTGTTCGCAGACGCAATAGGCTTTAAACCAACCAAAATAATTAAGGAGAAGGATGGACACTTCATATTTGTGAAAGGTAATACTCAATATGATGAGATCTCAATTATTAATATTTATGCACCCAACCACAATGCACCTCAATTTATAAGAGAAACTCTAACAGACATGAGCAACTCGATATCCTCCACTTCCATAGTAGTTGGAGATTTCAACACCCCTTTAGCAGTGCTGGATAGATCCTCCAAAAAGAAGCTAAGCAAAGAAATCTTAGATTTAAACTTAACCATTCAACATCTGGACTTAACAGACATCTACAGAACATTTCATCCTAACAAAACTGAATACACATTCTTCTCATCAGCCCACGGAACATACTCCAGAATCGACCACATCCTAGGCCACAAATCTAAAATCAGAAAATTTAAAAAAATATAAATTATTCTTTGCATTTTCTCAGATCATCATGGAATAAAAGTTGAACTCAATAACAACAGGAACCTACATACCCATACAAGAACATGGAAGCTAAACAACCTTATGCTGAAGGATAGATGGGTTATAGACGAGATTAAGAAGGAAATCACCAAATTTTTGGAACAAAACGACAATCAAGATACGAATTACCAGAACCTCTGGGATACTGCAAAGGCAGTCCTAAGAGAGAAATTTATAGCACTGCAAGCCTTCCTCAAGAAAACAGAAAGAGAGGAAGTTAATAACTTAATGGGACATCTCAAGCAACTGGAGAAGGAAGAACACTCCAACCCCAAACTCAGCAGAAGAAAAGAAATAACCAAAATCAGAGCGGAACTAAATGAAATTGAGAACAAAAGAATTATACAACAGATCCATAAATCCAAAAGTTGGTTTTTTGAAAAGATCAATAAAATAGATAAAACTTTGGGCAACCTAACCAGGAAAAAAAGAGTAAAATCTCTAATTTCATCAATCAGAAATGGTAAAGATGAAATAACAACAGACCACTCAGAAATTCAAAAAATCCTTAACAAATACTACAAGAAACTCTACTCTCAGAAATATGAAAATCTGAAAGAAATTGACCAATACCTGGAAGTATGCCACCTACCAAGACTTAGCCATAACAAAGTGGAAATGTTGAACAGGCCTATATCAAGTTCTGAAATAGCATCAACTATACAAAATCTCCCTAAAAAGAAAAGCCCAGGACCAGACGGCTTTACATCAGAATTCTACCAAACCTTTAAAGAAGAACTAGTACCTATACTACTAAACCTCTTCCAAAATATAGAAAAAGAAGGAATATTACCCAACACGTTCTACGAAGCAAACATAACCTTGATCCCCAACCCAGGGAAAGACCCAACAAGAAAAGAAAATTATAGACCAATATCACTAATGAATATTGATGCTAAAATACTCAATAAGATCCTAACAAATAGAGTCCAACAACACATCAAAAAAATTATACACCATGACCAAGTGGGATTTATCCCAGGGTCTCAAGGCTGGTTCAATATACATAAATCTATAAATGTAATTCAACACACAAACAAACTAAAAAATAAGGACCATATGATTCTTTCAATTGATGCAGAAAAAGCTTTTGATAATATCCAGCATCCCTTCATGATCAGAACACTTAAGAAAATTGGTATAGCAGGGACATTTCTTAAACTAATAGAGGCCATCTATAGCAAACCCACAGCCAATATTGTATTGAATGGAGTTAAATTGAAGTCATTTCCACTTAGATCAGGAACCAGGCAAGGTTGCCCATTGTCTCCATTGCTCTTTCACATTGTAATGTAAGTTTTAGCCATTGCAATTAGGGAAGAAAAGGCAATCAAGGGCATCCACGTAGGGTCAGAAGAGATCAAACTTTCACTCTTCACAGATGATATGATTGTATATCTGGAAAACACTAGGGATTCTACTACAAAACTTTTAGAAGTGATCAAGGAATACAGCAATGTCTCAGGCTACGAAATCAACACCCATAAATCTGTAGCATTTATATATACCAACAATAAACAAGCTGAAAAAACAGTCAAAGACTCTATTCCTTTCACAGTAGTGCCAAAGAAGATGAAATATTTGGGAGTATACCTAACAAAGGATGTGAAAGATCTCTACAAAGAGAACTATGAAACTTTAAGAAAAGAAATAGCTGAAGAATGTTAACAGATGGAAAAACATACCATGCTCATGGCTGGGAAGAATCAACATTGTTAAAATGTCCATACTGCAATATATAATTTTAATGCAATTCCTATTAAAGCTCCATTGTCATATTTCAAAGATGTAGAAAAAAATAATACTTCGTTTTATATGGAATCAGAAAAAAACTCAAATAGCCAAGACATTACTCAGAAATAAAAACAAAGCAGGAGGAATCATGCTACCAGAACTGATACTATACTATAAATCGATAATGACCAAAACAGCATGGTACTGGCATAAAAACAGAGAGGTAGATGTATGGAACAGAATAGAGAACCAAGAGATTAACCCAGCTACTTATCATTATTTGATCTTTGACAAGCCAATTAAAAATGTTCAGTGGGGAAAAGATTCCCTATTTAACAAATGGTGCTGGGTGAACTGGCTGGCAACCTGTAGAAGACTGAAACTGGACCCACACCTTTCACCATTAACTAAGATAGACTCTCACTGGATTAAAGATTTAAACTTAAGACATGAAACTATAAAAATACTAGAAGAGAGTGCAGGGAAAACCCTTGAAGAAATCAGTCTGGGCGAGTATTTTATGAGGAGGACCCCCTGGGCAATTGAAGTAGCTTCAAAAATACACTACTGGGACCTGATCAAACTTATAAAACTTCTGCACAGCCAAGACCCCAGCAAGTAAAGCAAGCAGACAGCCCTCAGAATGGGAGAAGATATTTGCAGGTTATGTCTGCGACAAAGGTTTAATAACCAGAATCCACAGAGAACTCAAACGTATAAGCAAGAAAAGAACAAGTGATCCCATCGCAGGCTGGGCAAGGGACTTGAAGAGAAACTTCTCTGAAGAAGACAGGTGCCCGGCCTACAGACATATGAAAAAATGCTCATCATCTTTAATCATCAGAGAAATGCAAATAAAAACTACTTTGAGATATCATCTAACTCCAGTAAGATTAGCCTATATCACAAAATCCCAAGACCAGAGATGTTGGCATGGATGTGGAAAAAAGGGAACACTTCTACACTGCTGGTGGGAATGCACACTAATACATTCCTTTTGGAAAAATGTTTGGAGAACACTTAGAGAGCTAAAAATAGATCTGCCATTCAATCTATAATTCCTCTACTAGGCATATACCCAGAAGACCAAAAATCACATCATAACAAAGATATTTATACCAGAATGTTTATTGCAGCCCTATTCATAATTGCTAAGTCATGGAAAAAGCCTAAGTGCCCATCGATCCACAAATGGATTAATAAATTGTGGTATATGTACACCATGGAATAGTATGCAGCCTTAAAGAAAGATGGGGACTTTACCTCTTGCATGTTTACATGGATGGAGCTGGAACATATTCTTCTTAGTAAACTATCTCAAGAATGGAAGAAAATGTATCCAATGTAGTCAACTCTACTTGAAACTAATTTATGGCTTTCACATGAAAGCTAAAACCCAGTTATAACCTAAGAAAAGGGGGAAGTGGGAAAGGGAGGGGAGGGAGGGGGGAGGGGGATAGAGGGAGGGTAATTGGTGGGATTACACCTGTGGTGCCTCTTACAAGGGTATATGTGAAACTTAGTAAATGTAGAATGTAAATGTCTTAACACAATAACTAAGAAAATGCCAGGAAGGCTATGTTAACCAGTGTGATGAAAATGTGTCAAACGGTCTATAAAACCAGTGTATGGTGCCCCATGATCGCATTAATGTACACAGCTATGATTTAATAAAAAAAAATAAAAATAAAAAAATAAATAAATAAAAAAGAAAGATGGAGACTTTACCTCTTTCATGTTTACATGCATGGAGCTGGAACATATTGTTCTTAGTAAAGTATCTCAAGAATGGAAGAAAAAGTATCCAATGTACTCAGCCCTACTGTGAAACTAACTTATGGCTTTCATATGAAAGGTATAACCCAGTTATAACCTACAAATATGGCGAAGGGGGAGATGGAGGGGGAGGGAGGGAAGGGAGGGAGGAAGTGGGCGGAGGGAGGATGATTGGTGGGATTACACCTGCGGTGCATCTTACAAGGGTACATGTGAAACTCAGTAAATGTAGAATATAAATGTCTTAACACAATAACTAAGAAAATGCCAAGAATGCTATGTTAACCAGTGTGCTGAAAATGTGTCAAACGGTCTATAAAACCAGTGTATGGTGCCCCATGATTGCATTAATGTACACAGGTATGATTTAAAAAAAAAAAATCCAGAATGGGAAATTATACAGAACAAATTACCCAGCACCTTCAACAAATAAATTATAAGGGGCAAAATAATGAAAGGGAAACATATAGTCTAAAAGATATGTAAGACTTTTAGGTCATTGCAATCTATGGAGCTTACTTAGATCTTGATTTGAGAAAATGCAAATAAAAAAAATTATGAGAGAAATGGGAAAATTTAAACACTGACTATATATTGGATGATACTTAATTTCTTAAGTGTGCTAAAGGTACTATAGGAATATTTTCAAAATGTTCTTATGTGTTATTTTTTCTTTTCTTTTCTTTTTTTTATTATTAAATCATAGCTGTGTACATTAATGCGATCATGGGGCACCATACACTGGTTTTATAGACCGTTTGACACATTTTCATCACACTGGTTAACATAGCCTTCCTGGCATTTTCTTAGTTATTGTGTTAAGACATTTATATTCTACATTTACTAAGTTTCACATGTACATGTAAGAGGCACCGCAGGTCTAATCCCACCGATCACTCTCCCTCCACCCCCCTCCCCCTCCCTCCCCTCCCTCTCCCTCTTTTCTTTTCTTTTTTTTTTTTGTTTTTTTTTTGAGACAGAGTCTCACTTTGTCGCCCTTGGTAGAGTGCTGTGGAGTCACAGCTCACAGCAACCTTCAACTCTTGGGCTTAAACGATTCTCTTGCCTCAGCCTCCCAAGTAGCTGGGACTACAGGCGACTGTCACAAAGACCAACTATTTTTAGTTACCATTGTCATTTGGCAGGCCTGGGCTGGACCCGCCAGCTCCGATGTATGTGGCTGGTGCCCTAGCCGCTGAGCTACAGCCGCCGAGCCTATTTTTTTCTTATGTTTTAAAGGTACATACTGAAGTATTTGTGAACTCAGTGATAAGATGTGAGGGGTTTGTTTCAAAATAATATAGGGTAAAGGTGTGGTAAGTGAGTGGTAATATAAATGATATGATTAGACATAAAATTGATACTTGTGGAAATCTGATGATGTATTCATTGTATTACTCTTTCTACTTTCCTTTTAGAGATAGGGGGTTGCCCAAGCTGGACTCAAACTCCTGGGATCAAGGTATCTTCCAGTCTCAGCTTCTAAGTAGCTGAGACTACAGGTGTGCGTTACTGGGCTGGCCTTCTTTCTACTTTTCAGTGTTTGAAATTGTCCTTAATAAAATTTGTGTTTGTTTGTGACAGTGTCTCACTCTTTTGCCCTGTCAACAGAGGCATCATCATAGCTCACTGCAAGGGCAGCGCCTGTGGCTCAAAGGAGTAGGGCGCAGGCCCCACATGCCGGAGGTGGTGGATTCAAACTCAGCCCTGGCCAAAAACTGTGAAAACAAAAACATAGCTCACTGCAACCTCCTTGGCCACAAGTGAGAAGCTTTTCATATTGGAGGCTATAATTTAGCTGTAATCAAATAAGGCTGTATTTAAGAAACTTTAATGGGGGCGGTGTCTATGGCTTAGTGAGTAGGGTGCTGGCCCCATATACCAAGGGTGGCAGGTTGGAACCTGGCCCCAGCCAAACTGCTACAAAAAATAGCCGGGTATCGTGGTGGACACTTGTAGTCCCAGCTATTTGGGAGGCTGGGACAAGAGACTCACCTAAGCCCAAGAGCTGAAGGTTGCTGTGAGCTGTGACACCACAAAACTACCAAGGTCGACATAGTGAGACTCTGTCTCAAAAAAAAAAAAAAAAATTGAAAAAAAGAAACATTAATCATATATACTTAAAATACACATTATCTTGTAAAAAATATAACTACTATGTATTTAGTAATTTCAAAAAAACATTTGTTAATTTTAAAATTAATGAACTTTTTAATAACTTTGTTTTGTCTGCAATTTATTTGAAAGCATTTAAATATTTGGTTACAGCATAGAGTCTGCAGTTTCAGTTGATCTCTAGATAGGTATCAGTTATTTGTGACCTTAAGGGCATCTTGATTTGGGTTGGGTAGAAGAATGTAGATTTGCAGCAATAAGTGGTTAAAAAGCAAGAAAGCATTTTCAGCCATATTGCCAAAGGTGTGGGTATTCTACTGCATTTTTCCATATTTCAATTAGACCTTTCTTAACATTAGCCAATGACTTTAAAATGTCATCTGCTGAGAGCTCAGTCAGTCTTTCTGTAGTTCCTTGGTGATATCAACTAGGTGAGGCTGAAATGCTAATTTGAGCATGATGTCATGGTTCTCAAAGTCAGTAAACCTTTCACTGTATTCTCCAATTAATAGGTTTATAACAGCTGCGTGTCTTCAGATGATTCACATGTATCATCCCGCTCATCAAGGACCCTTGCTAACTGGAGAAAATGGTCATCTGAAATTTCTTTTCAAAAAATAAGTGCTTTGGAAAAAGATAGCTTTTTAAAAAATGCTTGGATTTTTTGCCACATAGTTTATATAGACTTTGTTTTACCTTGCAAAGGAATATTCAAGTAGTTTTGATTTGACATGCTATCACACAGAATGCTGCATTCGTATGGAAATATTTCAATAATTCATATTGCTGATTCTATTCTTCATAAAATTTAGCTATCTGTTCGCACCAAGATAAAATTTTGGCTAACACCTGTCCCTTGGATAGCCAACACACTTTAGAATGATATGGCAAATCCATGCTGAATATCTCAAGGCTGGACTTTAGCATGTTCTAAAATTGATGATGTCATGTTGCATTTTTATATAGTTAATAATACTTACAACTTGTTACAAAGTGTCTCTTAAAATAGTAGCTGTAGCACAGAGATTTTGCTGATGCAAAATACAGTGAAAAGAAATGAGAGCATCTGGATCTGTTAATACTCTTCTAAATTTGTGTAATAAACCCTTCATGTCTTCCTGTCTCGTCTTATCGTTAGCAGAAACAAGATAATATTGCAGTTCCCAACCTCTTTTAAAAATTTTCTTTCTGGAGGAATCACACTACCAGACCTCAGACTTTACTACAAATCGATAGTGATCAAAACAGCATGGTATTGGCACAAAAACAGAGAAGTAGATATCTGGAATAGAATAGAGAACCAAGAGATGAATCCAGCTACTTACCGCTATTTGATTTTTGACAAGCCAATTAAAAACATTCAGTGGGGAAAAGATTCCCTATTTAACAAATGGTGCTGGGTGAACTGGCTGGCAACCTGCAGAAGACTGAAATTGGACCCACACCTTTCACCATTAACTAAGATAGACTCTCATTGGATTAAAGATTTAAACTTAAGACATGAAACTATAAAAATACTAGAGGAGAATGCAGGGAAAACCCTTGAAGAAATTGGTCTGGGTGAGTATTTCATGAGGAGAACCCCCCGGGCAATTGAAGCAGCTTCAAAAATACACTACTGGGACTTGATCAAACTAAAAAGCTTCTGCACAGCTAAGAACACAGTAAGCAGAGCAAGCAGACAGCCCTCAGAATGGGAGAAGATATTTGTAGGGTATAACTCTGACAAAGGTTTAATAACCAGAATCCACAGAGAACTCAAACGCATCAGCAAGAAAAAAACAAGGGATCCCATCGCAGGCTGGGCAAGGGATTTGAAGAGAAACTTCTCTGAAGAAGACAGGCGCACGGCCTTCAGACATATGAAAAAATGCTCATCATCTTTAATCATCAGAGAAATGCAAATCAAAACTACTTTGAGATATCATCTAACTCCAATGAGACTAGCCTATATCACAAAATCTCAAGACCAGAGATGTTGGCGTGGATGCGGAGAAAAGGGAACACTTCTGCACTGCTGGTGGGAATGCAAATTAATACATTCCTTCTGGAAAGATATATGGAGAACACTCAGAGATCTAAAAATAGATCTGCCATTCAATCCTGTAATTCCTCTGCTGGGCATATACCCAGAAGACCAAAAATCACAACATAACAAAGATATTTGTACCAGAATGTTTATTGCAGCCCAATTCATAATAGCTAAGTCATGGAAAAAGCCCAAGTGCCCATCGATCCACGAATGGATTAATAAATTGTGGTATATGTATACCATGGAATACTATGCAGCCTTAAAGAAAGATGGAGACTTTACCTCTTTCATGTTTACATGGATGGAGCTGGAACATATTCTTCTTAGTAAAGTATCCCAAGAATGGAAGAAAAAATACCCAATGTACACAGCCCTACTATGAAACTAATTTGGGACTCTCACATGAAAGCTATAACCCAGCTACAACTTAACAATAGGGGGAAGTGGGAAAGGGGGGGGTGGGTAGAGGGAGGGGAATCGGTGGGATCACACCTGTGGCGCATATTACAGGGGTATTTGCGAAACTTGGTAAATGTAGAATGTAAATGTTTTGGCACAGTAACTGAGATAACGCCGGAAAGGCTATGTTAACCACTGTGATAAAAATGTGTCAAATGGTTTATGAAGTGAGTGTATGATGCCCCATAATCATATCATTGTATACAGTTATGATTTAATAAAAAAATTAAAAAAAAATTTTCTTTCTTCCTTCAGTGTTTTCTTGGTCTTCTTTGACATGATGAGGTGTTAAGCAGATAGAATTAAAAAATACGGTAGAGCTGCACAATTATTCACAAATTCCACTTCAAATAGAAACACAGTGTACTATTGTAAAAAGCTGATAACAGACTGGAAAACTCAATCTTCATAAATTCTTGCCAAACAGCCTTTTGTGGTAGTGGCACCAGTCAGGTGGCGGCAGCTAGAACTAAATCACAGGTGTAGCCGCTGTCAGTTTAGCCCTTATGTCTATCATGATTATTATACTGGTCAATCTGAGAGGATTATTTCATGGAAACCTATTTTATTCTTTGGCATTTTAAAAATGTTCATTTTAAAAATAAAATAACAATATTAATGACAAACAAAATGTATTAATAAAAATAAGAGGAGGATTCGTTCTGTAAAATTTGGGTTCACTCAAAAGGCCATGCTATGGACCCAGAAGGCCACATATGGACTTAAGATGGAATGTGTCCCACTCCTGTCTAGGCTCAATCAATCCTCCTGCCTCAGCCTCCTGAAAAGCTGGGACTTAGGCCTGTGCCACCACATCTGCCTGCTTTTCTATTTATTTGTAGAGATGGCGTCTCCTTTTAGCTCAAGCTGGTCTCAAACCCCTGAGCTCAAGCAATCTTCCTACCTTGTCCTCCTGAACTGCTAGGGTTACAGGCACACAAACTTGCAAGAACCGTTGGTTAAGTTTTCAAGAATTTCCTAAACCTGTTGTTAAATGTAGTCCTAATTAAAAGTTAAATTACTTAAGTTTATAATTAAATATATTATATTAAAAACAATGGGCCTGGGCTTGGTGCCTGTGGCTCAAGCAGCTAAGGCACCAGCCACATACACCTGAGCTGGCGGGTTTGAATCCAGCCTGGGCCCACCAAACAACAATGACGGCTGCAACCAAAAAAATAGCCAGGCATTGTGGCAGGTGCCTGTGGTCCCAGCTACTTGGGAGGCTGAGGCAAGAGAATCGCTTAAGCCCAGGAGTTGGAGGTTGCTGTGAGCTGTGATGCCACAGCACTCTATCCAGAGCTTGAGGCTCTGTCTCAAAAAAAACAATGGGCCTGGTGCAGGGGTGCACACCTGTAATTCTAGCACTCTGAGAGGCTGAGGCACGAGAATTGCTTGAGGACAGGAGTTTCAGGTTGCAGGGAGCTATGATAACACCACTGCATTCTACTCAGGGGTGATAAAGTAAGATTCTGTCTCACAAAAAAAAAAAAAAAAAATGAATAAATAAAATAAAATAAGTAATATTTAAAACTCATCACTTCCTGGGTGGCGCCTGTGGCTCAGTCGGAAGGGCGCCGGCCCCATATACCGAGGGTGGCAGGTTCAAACCTGGCCCCGGCCAAACTGCAACCAAAAAATAGCCGGGCGTTGTGGCGGGCGCCTGTAGTCCCAGCTACTCGGGAGGCTGAGGCAAGAGAATCGCTTAAGCCCAGGAGTTGGAGGTTGCTGTGAGCCGTGTGAGGCCACGGCACTCTACCGAGGGCCATAAAGTGAGACTCTGTCTCTACAAAAAAAAAAATGTTTAAAAAAAACTCATCACTTCCTAATAATTTTGCTACCTGTTATTATTATCTCTTCCCTTGAGTTTATTCACACCTATTCCATTTGCGTGGTGGAAATACCACATAACGGTGTTAGTGCATGTCTCTTCCAAACTCTGAGTTCAGTGACATCAAGTTGGTGCCTTGAAATTGGCCATAGTGGGAGGATTTACAGTACCAAAACTGGCAGGTGCTATAAATCAAGTCTCAATCCCCACCCCAGAAAGCCAGTTGTTAAACATTTACCACAGCAAGGATACAACCTAAAATCTTAGTTTGTTTTTCTGGCAAACATACTACACTTCTGATTCAATTTGCGCTAAGGTTTTTGCCACTACTTAAGCAAGTACTGTATGACCTATTTTTACTGGTGTATTTAATTCCTTAGACCTCATATTAATTTTAAATCTCATCCTTTTAGATTCAACCTAATTGATTTTTATTATGTTATCCAAGTACTTAACATATCTCCAACTGTTAGCTATAAATTTGACGATCACGCCTTTTGTATATTTATTCTGAAAGCATTTACGAGGGACAGAGGAAGGGCACAGGCCTGGGACTCACCATTATATACTTCCTTACAGTTTTATATCAGCTTGATAGTCAATGCCTGTTCATATAATCAACTGGTTACTAATTCACCCAGTGTGCCAAAATATAGTTAATATTTCTACATCTTTTCCAAAAGAATATCATGAAAAATTTCATGTGGCATTATCATAGCTCACAGCAACATCAAACTCTTGAGTTCAAGTGATCCTCTTACCTCAGCCTCCCTGAGTGCTAGGATTACAGGTGTGAGCCATGGTGCCCACCATCTTGAAACTTTGTGAGAAACCGTAGGTACTTCTGAGATCACAAAATCACAACCAAGGAGATTCACAAAGGTGGAAGAATTTAGTACATTTGCTGCTTTCTCTTTAATTTTACTTACCTGATCTTTACCATGAAACAATTTCTTAATATAATCAACTTTTGTTACATGGCATTTTCTTGCCTGGAACTCTCTAAGTTGCTCGTATGCATAGTTCCAAAAACATGTTAACAATGTTTATGGGTTTTAACTCAGAGGTCCTGAGCAGAGAGGTATGAAATCTAGGTTTTCCCCTTTGTTCTGCCTTAGGCAGCTGTGAAATCTTGGGATCCCCTTGGCTGTTTTGCTCACACCTAAGTATTGTTATAAATTCCATCCAAAACCAGGAGAACAGAGCAGTGTGCTGCCAGCTAGCCTGTCTATGGGTTCTTGGCTGTTTCCATCTACTCATCTGCATGAGGAGAGACAGGGAAAAAGGGTCTAACTTGGAGGTCTTGGTAGGGAGAAGAAAAGTAGATGGAAGAGAAATAAGACAGCCCATGTTTTTCCTCCTAAATTTCTTACAAGAAGTAATATCAAAACAAACCTAAGAAATAAGTCAAACTATCAAAACAAGATAATGACAAAGGAGAAAGTAAAGGGTTTTGGCCAAATCCATCTCACAATCTTTCTTCCTGCTACCACAAAGCTATCTGAACTGAGATCTTAGTGGACCTCCATTTCCAGTAAACATCACTCACTTAGAACAAAAACGGGAAGCTCCCACATGTAGCCGCTGGCAAAAGTCCCAGATGCAGGAAGAAGTTTTTATGACATCATCCAGAAAGTTATGCAGTAGGAAAGTCTGCAGATTAGAATAGCTCACCTAAGAGTTTTGTTTTGTTGTTCTGTTTTTTTTTTTTTGAGACAGAGTCTCACTCCATTGCCCAGGGCCCTGGGTGAGTTAAAGCGCAGTGGCTTCATTATACCTCACTGTGACCTCAAACTCCTGGACTCCTGCCTCAGCCTCCAGAGTAGCTAGGTACAGGGGTCCTCAAACTGTGGCCTGTGGACCACATGAGGCAGTGTGATTGTATTTGTTCCCATTTTGATTTTTTACTTCAAAATAAGATATGTGCAGTGTGCATAGGAATTTGTTCATAGTTTTTTCTAAACTATACTCCAGCCTTCCAACTGTCTGAGGGACAGTGAACTGGCCCCCTGTTTAAAAAGTTTGAGGATGCCTGAGTCTAGGACTATAGGCACTACCATTCCTGGCCAAGAGTTTTTTCACTAGGAATTTCACTAGTATTTAGCAAGCCCAAATATATTTAGAAAATATATTTCTTAAAAAAAAAAAAGAAAGAAAATATTTCTCTCTCTTTTTTTGGTGTAAAAAGTTTCCTTTATTATGGCATTAGGCAAAATTAATAAATTTTCATTCAAGAAATTTCATATGTGATTCTCCTGCTGTCCATCAAGGGTAGCCTTAGCATCTCAAAGACTGGAGTCACTGAAGAGTTACCTTCAAGACAGCCCTTTTTTATAGAACAGATCCTCAATCCACTGTTGTCCTGTCAGCCTTACATAACCACATAAAAGTGTATCTCCAGAGATGATCATATGAAAAAGCCTCCCTTAGCTCCATAGACCGCCTAGTCATTAACTATTCAGAAGAGTTACAATGAGATTTAGCTAGACAAATCTCTTCTGCGAGGCACAAGAGATCAAGGTATGCCCTGTGCCTACCCTAAAATGTATCAGACAATCACAGTTGCTTGTTTTGTATTTCTACTTGGACAGTGCTCACACCCAGGCAATGGAGGGAAAATAATAGTCTAATAAAGGGTTAATAAAATGTCCCTAGTAGGCTGAGTGCTAGCAAAGTAGCAGATAAAAACCTAGTGGGAAGTTTTTTTTATGGTCATGTCCACAGCAAGAAAATATATTTCTTTCTTTTTTTTTTGTAGAGACAGAGTCTCACTTTATGGCCCTCGGTAGAGTGCCGTGGCCTTACACAGCTCACAGCAACCTCCAACTCCTGGGCTTAAGCGATTCTCTTGCCTCAGCCTCCGGAGTAGCTGGGACTACAGGCGCCCGCCACAATGCCCGGCTATTTTTTTTTTGGTTGCAGTTTGGCCGGAGCCGGGTTTGAACCCGCCACCCTCGGTATATGGGGCCGGTGCCCTACAGACTGAGCCACAGGCGCCGCCCAAGAAAATATATTTCTTAATATATGTGTGTTACCAAAGAGGGTCTGGCTGCCTGCACTGTCAGCCAACATGCGGAGATGTAGACAGGTCCACCAAACTTTGTCAGAAGGCCAATATTTCTAGATAAGAGAGAGAGTAGTCTCTCTGAGACTGTTCTATTCTTCCATTCCCAAAATCACAGTTCTTTTTTTTTTTGTAGAGACAGAGTTTCACTTTATTGCCCTCTGTAGAGTGCCGTGGCATCACACGGCTCACAGCAACCTCCAACTCCTGGGCTTAGGCGATTCTCCTGCCTCAGCCTCCCGAGTAGCTAGGACTACAGGCGCCTGCCACACGCACGGCTATTTTTTTGTTGCAGTTTGGCCGGGGCTGGGTTTGAACCCACCACCCTCGGCATATGGGGCCGGCGCCCTACTCACTGAGCCACAGGCGCTGCCCCCAAAATCACAGTTCTATACATAAAAGTTAAAAGCAAGAACCATACTAACCCTTATCTTAAACAACAGTAATCAACACTTATCTTAAACAACAGCAATTAACACTTATCTTAAACAGCAGTAATTGCCATAACCCAGGAGCCATAATAAACAATAATTGACATAACCCATGACCCCAAACAACATTTCTAATTCAAAAATTAATATTGTAAATCAATCCCCCTAAACTACTCAAATATACACCTTCAGGTTAAAACTGCATTTACAAAACAACAAGAGTGGGAGACATGAAGTAAAGGTCACTGCAGGACCTAAACCCACCAGACCAGCCATGTGGTCTTGAACCTAGCCTGCCTGACTCCATCTTATTCGCACTACATATGCTCTCGTGTGTATATTTAATCCATGTATAAATACCTCTTGGAAATTGTTTAAGTGCTAAGGAAAATATTATTCATGTTTCTCTCTGTATAAACATTTAATTAAAGACCAGAAAAAAATATAGTTAAATACTATTGTACCTCTGTAGGTAGAAAAACATTTGTTCATGCTTTAAAAAGTAATTTGGTCGTTTTAGTACAAATGATACATCCTTATTATAAAATACTTTAACAAATCAGAAAAACTTACGAAACACATAAATCACCTGAAGTATCAGGACCCAAAAATAAGCCCTGACAGAATTTTGGTAAGAACTCCATAAACATTTTTATATGCCTACACATGTTCAATTTTATATAAGTGGCCTGTTCTTTATTTGATGCATTGTAATTCTCCTTACCTCTCAATAATGTCATTGATCTCTTTAAATGTCACCAAATATAGGCATATAATATGACCTTTAAGGACTCCATAGTTTTCCATTTTATTTTGTTTGTTTCATATACTTAGTCAATTCCATATGGATACAAACATAGCTTGCTGAGAAAGAACTTTATAAGCTTCAAAAAAATGTTACATAAAGAATGTAAAGTTGGGCGGTGCCTGTGGCTCAGTCGGTGGGGTGCCGGCCCCATATACCGAGGGTGGTGGGTTCGGACTGCAACCAAAAAATAGCCGGGCGTTGTGGTGGGCGCCTATAGTCCCAGCTACTCGGGAGGCTGAGGCAAGAGAATCGCTTAAGCTCAGGAGTAGGAGGTTGCTGTGAGCTGGGTGAGGCCACAGCACTCTACCGAGGAACATAAAGTGAGACTCTGTCTCTACAAAAAACAAACAAACAAAAAAAAAGAATGTAAAGTTATGTAAAATAACTTACTTCCAAATGAAGCTGGTACTAAACTGTTCCTCTGCAAGGACTTAAAATAGTGTATGTAAACAGTGAGGTACTATAAACATGTAGGATGTATTTTTGTTATTACTGGGCCATTAACGAAAATTAAAAAGATGAGCCAGTGTGATAGATGGAGCCTGTAATCCCAGCTACTTGGGAGACTGAGGCAGGAGGATTGCTTGAGCCCAGGAGTTCGAGGTTGTTGTGAGCTACTATTGTACCACTGCATTTCAGTCTGGGTGACACAGTGAGAGTTTGTCTCTTAATTAAAAAGAAAAGAAAACAGGGGGCGGAGCAAGATGGCCACCGAGTAACAGCTTCCTTGCATCTGGGCACCGTGAGTCCGGGGAGATAGGACTCCAGGCATCTCTGGCTCGTGGGATCTGCCTATCATCACCCCTGAGAGGATACAGGGAGTCAGCGAGAGACTTCTGGACCCCAAGAGGAGGACTAAAACAGTGGAAAACCGGCAAGTGGTTGTGTGTGTTCAATCCGTCTAAACCCGCCAGCAACTGTAAGTTCAGTAGAAGCGAGACTGCAAACCAGAAAGGCCTTACCTGTGAACTGTTTTGGTGTCTTTGGACTTGGCCCTCAGTTGAACTGCCTTGGGGAGAGACTGAGCGGGAGTGCGGAGAACTTTGGCCATTGTCTAGGGCCCCAGTCTGAGCCGCTGAGCCAGACGGAGCTAATAGTGTTTGGCTCTGGGTCACAGGGAGCCATTGTGAGCGATCTGCCCCGGCAAGCTCCACCCTCAGGGTCGCAGAGCTAGAATTGGGTGGGAGCTGGTAACCCAGCGACCAAGTAGCCTAAGGGCAGGGTCTGAGCCGCCTTGCAGCCCTAACCCTCAGGGGCAGAGTGAGACCAGTTTTGGCACACTGGGTAAGTGGATAGCCACTTCAGCAGTGACTCCAGTGACAAGCACTTTCCTGGGAAAGCTTCTGCTCAGCAAGTGAACAAGTTCAAAGTGCCTTTTAAGTGGGCCGAAGAGAGATTTAGGGTGTCTACCTGCTGGGGTTTGAGAAATCAGCAGCCTCCAGTCGTATCAGAACTGTGATTGATTAACATCTCATACCCCAGAAGACCACATGTTGCCCAGACAATATTCAATAACATATACATACCGCTTTGTTTTTGGTTGTGTTTATTTTTTTGGTTTGGTTGTTTTTTTTATTTTGAGGTTGTTGATGTTGTTTTGTTTTTTAAGTTCAACCTTTTCCATACAGATCTTTTTCTTTCTCAATTTTTATAGTTTAATTATAATGTCCCATTGCTGCCTTTTTCAATAATTAGAACTTAATTTTTGCTAGTGTTTCTACAGCTATTATTTGGTTTTCCACCCAATTTTATCCCGTAAAGTTTTCTGTTTGCGTGTTTTGGTTTGATTTATAGCATTTTTGTCTTTCCTCTCTACTTGGTGGAGGTGGGGTACTGTGTCTGATCAGATTAGCAAAGAGCTGCTGACCCGAAGGGAACCACCCAACTGGACACCCCCAGAAGGTGGGGTTTTTTTAAGGTTGTGTCAAAGTACCCTACTGTACAACTATATTGCTCTGTCTCCCTCTTTCTGTGCCTCTCTTCTTTTTGTCAATATTCCTTTTACCCACCCCCTCTCCTTTCTCTATTTTTCTTTGTTTTTCTTATCACTCGATCCTCTTTCCTTCATCCCTTTTTTGCTCTTCAACCTTCTCACCCTTCTGGTCCTGTAACCCTTAGTCCGTAGGCATGAGAACTTAAAGAGCAAGAGGAAGTGAAAGGAAAATTAGGGCAAGGAAACAGATAAAGGAAATCATTCATGAGGAAGAATCAGCAGAAAACTCCAGGCAACATGAAGAACCAGTCCAGAACAACCCCGCCAAGGGACCATGAGGTAGCTACTGCAGATGATTCCACCTATAAAGAAATGTTAGGAATGACAGAAAGGGAATTTAGAATACACATATTGAAAACAATGAAAGAAATGATGGAAACAATGAAGGAAACTGCTAATAAAGTGGAAAATAACCAAAAGGAAATCCAAAAACAGAATCAAATAAGAGATGAACGATATGAAGAATATAGAAAGGATATAGCAGAGTTGAAGGAACTGAAACAGTCAATTAGGGAACTTAAAGATGCAATGGAAAGTATCAGCAACAGGTTAGACCATGCAGAAGAAAGAATTTCAGAGGTAGAAGACAAAGTTCTTGAGATAACTCAGATAGTAAAAGAGGCAGAAAAGAAGAGAGAGAAAGCAGAACGTTCACTGTCAGAATTATGGGACTTTATGAAGTGTTCCAACATACGAGTTATAGGAATTCCAGAAGGGGAAGAAGAATGCCCCAGAGGAATGGAAGCCATACTAGAGAATATTATAAAAGAAAATTTCCCAAATATCACCAAAGATTCTGACACACTGCTTTCAGAGGGATATCGGACCCCAGGTCTCCTCAACTCTAACCGAGCTTCTCCAAGACACATTGTGATGAACCTGTCCAAAGTCAAGACAAAAGAAAAGATTCTGCAAGCTGCCAGGAGTAAGCGCCAGTTGACCTACAGGGGCAAATCCATCAGAGTGACCGCAGACTTCTCTAATGAAACTTTCCAAACAAGAAGACAATGGTCATCTACCTATAATCTACTTAAACAGAACAATTTCCAGCCCGGAATTCTGTACCCTGCTAAGCTAAGCTTAAAAATTGATGGAGAAATGAAATCATTTACCGATATACAAACATTGAGGAAATTTGCCACAACAAGACCAACCCCACAGGAAATACTTCAACCTGTTCTGCACACTGACCACCACAATGGATCAGCAGCAAAGTAAGAACTCAGAAATTAAAGGACAGAACCTAACCTCCACACTGATGTAAAAGATAAAACTAAGCAATGGACTCTCACAAAATAAGACGAATAGAATACTACCACA
The DNA here is from genome assembly GCF_027406575.1 of Nycticebus coucang. Classification (NCBI taxonomy): domain Eukaryota; kingdom Metazoa; phylum Chordata; class Mammalia; order Primates; family Lorisidae; genus Nycticebus; species Nycticebus coucang. The sequence continues at coordinate 68,340,292 of NC_069783.1, read as the reverse complement.
CTTATCAATTATTTCAATAAATGTTAATGGCTTGAATTCCCCACTGAAGAGACATAGATTGGTTGACTGGATTAAAAAACACAAGCCATCCATTTGCTGTCTGCAAGAAACACACCTGGCTTCAAAAGACAAATTAGAGCTCCGAGTCAAGGGTTGGAAGACAATTTTTCAGGCAAATGGAATTCAGAAGAAAAGAGGAGTTGCAATCTTATTTTCAAATACATGTGGATTTAAAGCAACTAAAGTCAAAAAAGACAAAGATGGTCACTTTATATTGGTCAAGGGAAAAATACAACAAGAAGACATTTCAATTCTAAATATTTATGCACCCAATTTAAATGCTCCCAGATTCTTGAAACAGACCTTACTCAGTCTGAGCAATATGATATCTGACAATACCATAATAACAGGGGACTTTAACACTCCTCTTACAGAGCTGGACAGATCCTCTAAACAGAAATTAAACAAAGATACAAGAGATTTAAATGAGACCCTAGAACAACTGTGCTTGATAGACGCATATAGAACACTCCATCCCAAAGAGAAAGAATATACATTCTTCTCATCACCCCATGGAATATTCTCTAAAATTGATCATATCCTGGGACACAAAACAAATATCAACAGAATCAAAAGAATTGAAATTTTACCTTGTATCTTCTCAGACCATAAGGCAGTAAAGGTGGAACTCAACTCTAACAAAAATGCTCGACCCCACCCAAAGGCATGGAAATTAAACAATCTTCTGTTGAATTACAGATGGGTGCAGGAAGAAATAAAACAGGAAATCATTAACTTCCTTGAGCATAACAACAATGAAGACACAAGCTACCAAAACCTGTGGGATACTGCAAAAGCAGTTTTGAGAGGAAAATTCATCGCTTTAGATGCCTACATTAGAAAAACAGAAAGAGAGCGCATCAGCAATCTCACAAGAGATCTTATGGAATTGGAAAAAGAACAATCTAAGCCTAAACTCAGTAGAAGAAAAGAAATCTCCAAAATCAAATCAGAGATCAATGAAATTGAAAACAAAAGAATCATTCAGAAAATTAATGAAACAAGGAGTTGGTTTTTTGAAAAAATAAATAAAATAGATAAACCATTGGCCAGACTAATGAAGAATAGAAAAGTAAAATCTCTAGTAACGTCAATCAGAAATGATAAAAGGGAAATAACAACTGATCCCACAGAGATACAAGAGATCATCTCTGAATACTACCAGAAACTCTATGCCCAGAAATTTGACAATGTGAAGGAAATGGATCAATATTTGGAATCACACCCTCTCCCTAGACTCAGCCAGGAAGAAATAGAGCTCCTGAACAGACCAATTTCAAGCACTGAGATCAAAGAAACAATAAAAAATCTTCCAACCAAAAAATGCCCTGGTCCAGATGGCTTCACTCCAGAATTCTATCAAACCTTCAAGGAAGAGCTTATTCCTGTACTGCAGAAATTATTCCAAAAAATTGAGGAAGAAGGAATCTTCCCCAACACATTCTATGAAGCAAACATCACCCTGATACCAAAACCAGGAAAAGACCCAAACAAAAAGGAGAATTTCAGACCAATCTCACTCATGAATATAGATGCAAAAATTCTCAACAAAATCCTAGCCAATAGATTACAGCTTATCATCAAAAAAGTCATTCATCATGATCAAGTAGGCTTCATCCCAGGGATGCAAGGCTGGTTTAACATACGCAAGTCCATAAACGTTATCCACCATATTAACAGAGGCAAAAATAAAGATCACATGATCCTCTCAATAGATGCAGAAAAAGCATTTGATAAAATCCAGCATCCTTTTCTAATTAGAACACTGAAGAGTATAGGCATAGGTGGCACATTTCTAAAACTGATGGAAGCTATCTATGACAAACCCACAGCCAATATTTTACTGAATGGAGTAAAACTGAAAGCTTTTCCTCTTAGAACTGGAACCAGACAAGGTTGTCCTCTGTCACCTTTACTATTCAACGTAGTGCTGGAAGTTCTAGCCAATACAATTAGGCAAGACAAGGAAATAAAGGGAATCCAAATGGGAGCAGAGGAGGTCAAACTCTCCCTCTTTGCTGACGACATGATCTTATACTTGGAGAACCCCAAAGACTCAACCACAAGACTCCTAGAAGTCATCAAAAAATACAGTAATGTTTCAGGATATAAAATCAACGTCCACAAGTCAGTAGCCTTTGTATACACCAATAACAGTCAAGATGAGAAGCTAATCAAGGACACAACTCCCTTCACCATAGTTTCAAAGAAAATGAAATACCTAGGAATATACCTAACGAAGGAGGTGAAGGACCTCTATAAAGAAAACTAAGAAATCCTCAGAAAGGAAATAGCAGAGGTTATTAACAAATGGAAGAACATACCATGCTCATGGATGGGAAGAATCAACATTGTTAAAATGTCTATACTTCCCAGAGTAATTTACCTATTCAATGCCATTCCTATCAAAATACCAACATCGAACTTTCAAGATTTGGAAAAAATGATTCTGCGTTTTGTATGGAACCGGAAAAAAACCCGTATAGCTAAGGCAGTTCTCTGTAACAAAAATAAAGCTGGGGGCATCAGCATACCAGATTTTAATCTGTACTACAAAGCCATAGTGCTCAAGACAGCATGGTACTGGCACAAAAACAGAGACATAGACACTTGGAATCGAATTGAAAACCAAGAAATGAAACTAACATCTTACAACCACCTAATCTTTGATAAACCAAACAAGAACATACCTTGGGGGAAAGACTCCCTATTCAATAAATGATGTTGGAAGAACTGGATGTCTACATGTAAAAGACTGAAACTGGACCCACACCTTTCCCCACTCACAAAAATTGATTCAAGATGGATAACGGACTTAAACTTAAGGCATGAAACAATAAAAATCCTCCAAGAAAGCATAGGAAAAACACTGGAAGATATTGGCCTGGGGAAAGACTTCATGAAGAAGACTACCATGGCAATTGCAACAACAACAAAAATAAACAAATGGGACTTCATTAAAGTGAAAAGCTTCTGTACACCTAAGGAGACAATAACCAAAGCAAAGAGACAACCTACACAATGGGAAAGGATATTTGCATATTTTCAATCAGACAAAAGCTTGATAACTAGGATCTATAGAGAACTCAAATTAATCCACATGAAAAAAGCCAACAATCCCATATATCAATGGGCAAGAGACATGAATAGAACGTTCTCTAAAGATGACAGACGAATGGCTAACAAACACATGAAAAAATGTTCATCATCTCTATATATTAGAGAAATGCAAATCAAAACACCCTGAGATATCATCTAACCCCAGTGAGAATGGCCCACATCACAAAATCTCAAAACTGCAGATGCTGGTGTGGATGTGGAGAGAAGGGAACACTTTTACACTGCTGGTGGGACTGCAAACTAGTACAACCTTTCTGGAAGGAAGTATGGAGAAACCTCAAAGCACTCAAGCTAGACCTCCCATTTGATCCTGCAATCCCATTACTGGGCATCTACCCAGAAGGAAAAAAAATCCTTTTATCATAAGGACACTTGTACTAGACTGTTTATAGCAGCTCAATTTACAATTGCCAAAATGTGGAAACAGCCTAAATGCCCACCAAGCCAGGAATGGATTAACAAGCCGTGGTATATGTACACCATGGAATACTATTCAGCCATTAAAAAAAATGGAGACTTTACATCCTTCGTATTAACCTGGATGGACGTGGAAGACATTATTCTTAGTAAAGCATCACAAGAATGGAGAAGCATGAATCCTATTACTCAATTTTGATATGAGGACAATTAACGACAATTAAGGTTATGGGGGGGGAAGCAGAAAGTGGGACGTAGGGAGGGGGGTGGGGCCTTGGTGTGTGTCACACTTTATGGGGGCAAGACATGATTGCAAGAGGGACTTTACCTAACAATTGCAATCAGTGTAACCTGGCTTATTGTACCCTCAATGAATCCCCAACAATAAAAAAAAAAAGAAAAGAAAACAAAGACGAATTACAAAGCAAAACTCAATAGATTTAACATCATAGGAATGTAAAATATCTTAAGAAAAATAAAAAATTTCTTTTTGATTTTCCTAAGCTGTTTTAGTATTTTCTTCATTTCAAGTCAGTCATGAAAGATCATTGCCATCATCTCACCAAAAACTTTCTTAAAACAAATGCAATTGAAACAGAACATACTAAAATCTATGGGACACAGCAAAAGCAGTGCTAAGAGTGAAGTTTATAGCAATAAAAACTTCTATCAAAAAAATAGATTTGAAATAAACAGTCTAAAGATGCACCCCAAGGAACTAGAAAAGCAAGAACAAATCAAACCCAAACTTAGGAAGGAAAGAAAGAATGACGACCAAAGTAGAGATAAAAGAAATAGAGTCTTAAAATATTATATATACACATAATATATAAGGGATTGATGAAACAAAAGTTTTTTTTTTTTTTTTTTTTTTGAGAGAGTCTCACTTTGTCACCCTTGGTAGAGTGCCCTGGCATGATAGCTCACAGCAACCTCAAACTCTAGGGCTTAAGCAATTCTCTTGCCTCAGCCTCTCGAATAGCTGGGACTACAGGCACCCATCACAACACCCGGCAAGAGTCTTGCTCTAACTCAGGCTGGTCTTGAACCTGTGAGCTCAGGCAATCCACCTGCCTCCACCTCCCAGAGTGCTAGGATTTATAGGCATGAGCAACCACACTTGGCCAACAAAAGTTGCTTTTTTGTAAAGATAAACAAAAATCAATAAACCACTAGCCAGACAAACCAAGAAAAAAAGAGAGAAGATCCAAATAAATAAAATCAGCTGCATGTGGGCTGGGTTGTTTTATTTTCATATACCTGAGCATGGAAAAACTAATGCAAAATTGTATTTTCTTACGTAGTGGAACTCTGAAATGACTTCAAATTCCTAGTGAATGTATAGGTTTGCTTTCATGTCCCTCTTCTGGATTGCTTTAGAAGTGATGTGTTATTTCCTACCCCATGTTTCATTTGTATAAAAGAACATCTGCAACAGTTTTTCTCCTGCCCCTCAGAAGAGCCATACTTTGAGTTTTATGTCTGTTATTGATAAATTTCTTTTTTTTTTTTTTTTTTGGTTTTTGGCTGGGGGTGGGTTTGAACCCGCCACCTCTGGCATACGGGACCGGCGCCCTACTCCTTCAGCCACAGGCACCACCCTGTTATTGATATATTTCAATAAATCTTTTTATACAATAAAATAAAATCAGAAATGGAAAAGGAGACATTACAACTGATAGCACAGAAATACAAAAGATTGTCAGAGATTATTATGAAACTTATACACTAACAAACAGGAAATCCTAGAGGAAATGGACAAATTCCTGGGCACATACAACTTACCAAGATTGAATCAGGAAGAAATAGAAAACTCGAGCAGAGTGGTAACAAGTAATGTGATCAAAGCAGTAATAAAATGTCTCCCCAAAAAGAAAAGTCCAAGGTTGGATAGCTTCACTTCCAAATTCTACCAAAATTCAAAGAAGAATCAACACCAATTTTTCTCAAACTGTTCGAAAAAATTGAAGAAGAAAGAAGTCTTCCTGGCTCATTCTACAAGGTCAGCATTATTGTGATAACAAAACCAGACAAAGATGCAACAACAACAAAAAAAACTACAGGCCAATATCCTTGATGAACATAGATGCAAAAATTGTCAATAACATTTTACCAAATTGAGTCCAATAGCATATCAAAAAGATAATACTCTGTGATGAAGTGAGATTTCCCAGGGAGGCAAAGATGGTTCAACAGATACAAATCAATAAACATGATACATTATGTCAGCAGAATGAGGGACAAAACCCATATGATCATCTTAATAGATGCAGAAAAAACATTTAATAAAACTCAGCAACTTCATGGTAAAAACTCTCTACAAACTAGGTATACAAGGAATATGCCTCCATGTAATAGAGGCTATACATGAGAGACCCACAGCTAACATCATACTGAATTGTAAAAAAACTGAAAGCTTTCCTCTAAGAACTAGAACAAGACAAGGATGCCTACTTCACCATTCCTATTCCACATACTACCAGAAGTCTCCCAGGTGTGTCCAACCTGCAGTGGATTATGTGAGGAGTCTTGCTTATCAGTGGTGGTGTACATCACAATAATCATGCACAGACCATTTTTTTGTTAATCAGTTTTCATTGGTGTTTGTATATTTAATGTGTAGCACAAGACAACTCTTCTTCTAATGTGGTACAGAGAAGCCAAAAGTTTGGACACCCCTGATAGCAAGAGCAATCAGGGAAGAGAAAGAAATAAAAGGAATCCAAATTGGAAAAGGGGAAGCCAAATTGTTACCCTTGTGGATGACATGATTTTATATCTAGAAAAACCTAAAGCCTCCATCTGAAACTGATAAACAAATTTAGTAAAATTGCAGGGTACAAAAGTCAGTAGCTATAAATACCAATAATGAACCAGCTGAGAAATAAATTAAGATCCCATTTATAATAGCTACGAAACAAACAAACAAAAGAAAAACCCTCAGGAATGAATTTAACCAAGGAGGCGAAAGACCTCTACAAGGAAAACTACCAAACACTGATGAAAGAAATCAAAGAGGACACAAACAAATGGAAAGATGTCCCATGCTCATGGATCATAAGAGTAACATTGTTAGGCTTGGCGCCCATAGCACAGTGGTTACAGCCCCAGCCACATACACCAAGAGTGGCAGGTTTGAACCCAGCCCAGGCCTGCCTAACAACAATGACAACTGCAACAAAAAATAGCCAGGCATTGTGGAGGGCACCTGTAGTCCCAGCTCCTCGGGAGGCTGAGGCAAGAGAATCACTTAAGCCTAACAGTTTGAGGTAACTGTAAGCTGTGACGCCACAGCACTCTACCAAGGGGGACATAGTGAGACTCTGTCTCAAAAAAAAAAAAAAAAATTAATATTGTTAAAATGACCATACTATGAAAGCAATCTACAGATTCAATGTGATTCCTATCAAAATAGCAATGTTATTTTTCACGAAACAGAAAAACAATTATAAAATTCATATGAAACCAAAAAACAGCCCAAATAGTCAAAGCAATCCCGAGCAAAAAGAACAAACTGGGAGACATCATACCACCTGACTTCAAAATATATTACAAGGATAAAGTAGCCAAAGCAACATGGTATTGGTATGAAAACAGACACACAGACCAATGAAACAGAACAGAGAACTAAGACAGCCCAAGAGTTTGAGGTTTGCAAAGAACTTACATTGGGGAAAGGACACTCTCTTCAATAAATGGTGGTGGGAAAATTAGATATCCACATACAGAAGAATGAAACTGGACTCCTAACTCTTACTATATGCAAATATCAACTAAAGATGGATTAATGGCTTAAACATCAGACACAAAACTATAAAACTACTAGAAGAAAACATAGAGAAAACATTTCAGGACATAGGTCTAGGCAAAGATTTTATGGCTAAGACATCAAAAGCATAGGTAAGAAAAATAAAAATAGACAAATGGGACTATATTAAACTAAAGAGTTTCTTCACAGCAAAGGGAACAATCAACAGAGTGAAGAGATAACCTGCTGAATGGAGAAAAAGATTTGCAAACTATTCATCCAACAAGAGACTAATATCCGAAATATACAAGGAACTCAAACAACTCAACATCAAAACAAAACAAACAAAACAAATAAGACATGGTGGCTCCTGCCTGGAATTCTAGCACTTTAGAAAGCCAAGGTGACAGGATCACTTAAGGTCAGGAGTTCAAGACAAGCCTGAACAACATAGTAAGACCCCTGTAAAAAACAGAAAAATTAGTTGGGCATGGTGGCACACACCGGTAGTCCTAACTATTCAAGAGGCTGAGACGAAAGGATTGCTTAAGTCCAGGAGTTTGAGGTTACAGTGAGCTACAATGACACCACTACCCTCATGACCAGGTGGCAGAATCAGACTCTGTCTCAAAAACAAACAAACTGGCGCTTGGCACCTGTGCTCAGTGGTTAGAGCGCCAGCCACATGCACTGGGGCTGGTGGGTTCAAACCTGGCCCGGGCCTGCTAAACAACAATGACAACAACAACAGCAAAAAATAGCTAGGCGTTGTGGCAGGTGCCTATGGTCCCAGCTACTTGGGAGGCTGAGGCAAGAGAATCACTTAAGCCCAAGAGTTTGAGGTTGCTGTGAGCTGTGACAATATGGCACTCTACCGAGGGTGACACAGTGAAACTCTGTCTCAAAAAAAAAAACAAGAAAGAAAGAAAAAGAAACAAACAAGCTGGGCACGGTGGCTCAAGCCTGTAATCCTAGCACTCTGGGAGGCTGATGCAGGTAGATTGCTTCAACTCAGGAGTTTGAGACCAGCCTGAAGAAGAGTGAGACCCCTTCTCTATTAAAAATAAAAAAATTAACCCAGGTGTTGTGGCAGACACCTGTAGTCCCTGCTAACTTGGGAGGCTGAAGCAAGCATTTGAGGTTGCTGTGAGCTATGACACCACAGCATTCTACTCAGGGACAACAGAGTCAGACTCTATCTTTAAAAAAAATAAAAGAACAAATAAATACCCCCTCAGTACAAGTAATCTCATTAAAAAGTAGGCAAAGAATGTGAATAGATACTTCTCAAGAGAAGACATGTAAATGGTCAACAGGCATATGAAGAAATGCTCAATATCACTAATCATCAGTAAAATGCAAATCTACAACAAGATATCTTCTTACCTTGCTTAGAAAATAAATGAATTAAAAAAAAAGTCCTGAATTGGCTCAGCACCTGTAGCATAATGGTTACAGCACCAGCCACATACACTGAAGCTGGCCTAAGCTTCGAACTCGGTCCAGGCCGGCTAACCAACAATGACAACTGCAACAAAACATAGGGGGCATTGTGGCAGGTGCCTGTAGTCACAGCTACTCAGGAGGCTGAGGCAAGAGAATCGCTTAAGCCCAAGAGTTGGAGGTTGCTGTGAGCTGTGATGCAAGAGCACACTACGGAGGGCAACAAAGTGAGACTCTGTCTCAAAACAAAACAAAACAAAACAAAAAAACAAAAAACTCTGACTCATAAAATAACCATTATATTTCTGCATTAGGTACCTGTTTATTCATTAGCTTGTCCAGGAAAAAAAGCAAATGCCAATAGTTTGCTTTTATCAGTTCATAATTCTCCATTTCCTTCACAATGTGTTCCCATTGAGCACACACACAGGATAAAAATAGAAAACTCTGAGATGGTGCTTTTGCCAGTTGCTCAGATGACTTTCTGAACAAGAAAGTTTTATATGGGTACATGGGTGTAAGAACTTGGCTTGAAATGTTTAAAAAGCAGGAAAAGACAGCAGAATCCATTTCTCACTGGAGCAGAGCCTAGGTTGTCCTGTTTATCTGAAATTAAGCCCAAATCCTGGCTCATTTGCTGTCAGCCTCCTGCAAACGAGCCAGGTTTCCCAGGGAATGTTGGCTGGAGCTCTGGCAGAGGCAAAGGACAGGACAGACAGCAGCAAACACTAATTCACCGCGTAACTATTTTCATATCCACCCAAGAGCCCACAGAAGTGCTGATAAATGACATGGGTCAATTCAACAAACACTTTTTAGACACCTGCTTTGTGCCAGGCAGGGTTCCCTGATGGTACATAGTGGCATGGAGGGGTAAGAAGCCCAGGGGCAAGCCAGCTGTAGAAGCTTGTGAAGGAACCGCTCCCTGCCTCCCAAACCCCTTCACCCCCAAGCCCCACACAGGGCAGGGAACATCAAGGTGGGACAGTTCCAGTCCAGCCTCATGTCTCCCCTTGTGACTTAGTCTGTAGGGAGGCAGAACCCCAGAGTGACCCTCCCAGCACACAAGCCTGTTTGGCACTGGGCCCAGGGCTGCCAGCAAGGGAAGGCGGTGGTGCAGATGTCAGCTGTCACTGAGGGCAGCAGTAGGTCAGCACTTTTCTCCTTTACTTTTTTTTTTGAAACATAGTCTCTCACTATGTCACCCCTGGTACAGTGCCTTGGCATCATAGCTCACAGTAACCTCAAACTCTTGGGCTCAAGCAATTCTCTTGTCTCAGCCTCCCTAGTAGCTGGGACTATAGGTACCCGCCACAACACCCAGCTATTTTTACACAAGGTCTCAGTCTGGCTTAGGCTGGTCTGGAAACTGAGAGCTCAGGCAATTCACCTACCTTGACCTCCCAAGTCCTAGGATTATAAGCATGAGCCACTGCTTTGGCCTTCCTTTATGTTTTTTTGTCTTTGAAAAATGTTTATAGGCCAGGCATGGTGGCTCATGCCTGTAGTCCCAGCGCTGTGGGAGGCCGAGGTGGGTGGATTGCCTGAGCTCAGAGGTTCGAGACCAGTACGAGCAGCAGTGAGCCAGAGTAAGACCCCGTCTCTACTAACATCAAAAATAGCCGGACGTTGTGGTGGGCATCTGTAATCCCAGCTACTGGGGAGGCAATGGCACAGAGCATCGCCAGAGGAAGAAGAAAATGAACAACAGGCAGCGCCTGTGGCTCAGTTGGTAAGGCGCCAGCCTCATATACCGACGGTGGCGGGTTCAAACCCGGCCCTGGCTGAACTGCAATCAAAAAATAGCCGGGCGTTGTGGCGGGCGCCTGTAGTCCCAGCTACTCGGGAGGAGAATCGCTTGGGCAGGAGAATTGCTTGGGCCCAGGAGTTGGAGGTTGCTGTGAGCTGTGTGATGCCACAGCACTCTACCGAGGGCAATAAAGTGAGACTCTGTCTCTACAAAAAAAAAAAAAAAAAGAAAGAAAATGAACAACAACAACAAAAACAGTACTTCAAATGAAGAAGAATAAATAAGCAAGCTGAAATTAAAAATAAAAAAATTTAAATTAAAAAAAGAAAAGAAAAAATGTTTATGGATGAGGGCACCATAAAAAGAGAAGGGAAGGGAAAGTTTGCTATGTATACCAATGGACTGTGTAGAAAAAAGAAAAGATTATACTAAGTTCTGTACATCCACCACCAATTTCATCAAGTCCTACCATATTTCTAGAGTTGCTTCAGATTTTTTAAAAGGAAACAAAATGATACAGTTGAAACTGTTTAGGAACCTGTTCCCAACTCATGTCCTTCCTTCTCTCCCCATGGGTAACCATTACCAGAACCCAGTCTGTGTCATTCACAAGCATGTTTTTATGCTATTTCTATGCTTATAAGTATCCACAAAACTATGGTTTAGTCTTGCTATTTTTAAAAGGTATCCGTTTGTATAAGCAAAATTATTGTTAAGTATTTCTTAGAAACGTCTTTCACTCCATAGTGTGTTTTATATTCAAATACGTTGATCTGTACAACTGTATTCGTGAATATTCCATAATTTAGCTCCAATCTGTAAACAGGAGGTTGCTTCTGATTTTTTTTGTTTACCTAGTAAAACAAATAATTTTATAAGACCATTTCCCGCATGTCTCCTGGTATACGTGTGCAAGTTTCTCTGGGATGAATACACATGAGAATTGAATCATTGAGTCATAGAGTCTGTGCATCATTAACAACATATCAAACTGTTTTGCACACTAGTTGTACAATTTACCCTCAGCTGCAGTGAATGAGCGTTCTAGGTATTCCGCATCTTTATTAACACCTGGTGGTTTCTGACATTTTGGCTGTGATAGAACACCATATCCTGCTTTGGTGTTGCATTTCCCTGATGAATGAAGTCGGTCATCTTTTTGTATACTTACTGACAATTCATAATTTTTGTTCTGTGAAACGTCTTTTTTTTTGAGACAGAATCGCATTCTGTCAACCTGGGTAGAGTGCCATAGTGTCATAACTGACAGCAACCTCAAAATCTTGAGCTCACATCATTCTCTTGCCTCAGCCTCCTGAATAGCTGGGACTACAGGCACCCACCACAATGCCCTGCTATTTTTAGAGATGGAGTCTCGGATGGAGCCTATGGCTCAAGGAGTAGGGCGCCAGCCCCATATGCTAGAAGTGGCGGGTTCAAACCCAGCCCTGGTCAGAACTGCTTATTAAAAAAAAAAAAAAAAAAAAGGAATAGAGATGGAGTCTCACCCTTGTTCAGGCTGGTCTTGAACTCCTGAGCTCAGGCAATCTGCCCACCTCAGCCTCCCGTCTGTGAAGTGTCTTATCCCATCTTTTCCACATTTTTCTTTTATTTTGTCTCTTACTTGCAGGAGTTCTTTATATATTCAGAATACTAAACTTTTCTGTTACCTCAGTTGCAGATACTTTGAGTTTTAGCCTATGGCTAAAACTGTTTTTCTTTATTCATTTTATGGTGTTTTTAATGAAAAAAGTTATTGATTTTAATGTAGTGTCAAATTTATCAATTTTTTCCTTTAAAGCTAGTGCTTTTTGTATTGTGCCTAAAGCATCCTTCCTCACTGCAAATTCATACAGCTATTCCATTCATTCTTTTTTTCTGAATATTTAAGACAGTTGCCCTTCATATTTAAAGCCATTCCGAATTGATTTTTATAAAATTGGCATAAAGGTAAGGGTCCACTTTTATTTTTTCCATATAGAGAACCGGATTTCCCAACACCATTTACTCTTTTATGGTGGAATGAGTTTGGTAAACCACCACTTTGTGCTTCAGCTCCTGCCCCGTCTCTAGTGTGTGACACACATGTGCAGCAGAGTTCTCATTGTGAGGCATGATTAAAATTGGAATGTAACCCACAACAATCTGTTCTTTTCCCCCAACCCTTTCCAGAGGCAAAGTACTCATTCCCTTTCAATCAGGCAGGCAGGCACTTACTGATAAAATAAGGCAAGGAGGGTGAATTCTAGATCTTGAGTGGTGGTTGGAGAAGTATCAGCTGCCCCCGATTTACAATTACTTGTCTTTTTGGTACAAGAGACAGTAAGGCCCGGCCTGCCAGGTTACCAGTAAACAGGATCAGTGGGAAACAAGAGAAATTCTAGGTTAGATTATGTGAACTACATGCAGGAAATTGAGGCTAAACAAACCTGCAATAAACCATGTAGAAAGTAGATTGGACCCTCTTGTTACAGTGATGTTGGTATTTATCGTGTAGTACAAATCTACAGTGCTTTATGTTATTATTTGGTTACACTTTTATATTGTGTAATAAACCATCTGAGCTCAAAGTACAAGTTTAAAAACAAAATACTTAATTTTAATTTCTCAAGAAAATACATGACAAGGCTGGGTGTGGTAGCTCATGCCTGTAATCCTACCACTTTAGGAGGCTGAAGTGGGAGAATTGTTTGAGGACAGGAGTTTGAGACCAGCCTGGGAAACATAGGGAGACTCCATTTTTACAAATTAGTAGGATAGTCCCAGATACTCAGGAGGCTGAGACAGGAGGCTCTCTGGAGCCTAGTAGTTTGGGTGTGCAGTGAGCTATTATCAGGGCACTTCAGCCTGGGCAACAGAGAGAGAACCTGTCTCAAAAATTAAAAAAAAAAAATTTTTTTTTAAACAAACAAAAGAAGTATGATGAATATAAAATGTTTATGTGTCAACATTACATTTGGTAATATCACTGACCACATGAATACCAGAAGACAGGCCTGATTCAGAAGCGTAAGTGTCTTATTCAGTAGATAGAACTTATATACATACCAGAAGACTGTGGCTGAAGACAAGGATTTTTCATGTGTGGAAGCTTTACATATCACTCAATGAAATATGACTTTCATTGAGATCAAGTAACTGTTATAAATTCGTTTTTCTCATTAAACACATGTTTGTGTGTATATACATAAATTTCTATATGTATTCGTCACTATATAGTGAGAAATAGGTATACATTTCTATATTGGCTTTATATATAATATTCTTTATATATAAATATACAAACATAGGGAGAGAAATATCTGGAAGAATACACATCAAGATGTCTCTAGATGAGGAGCATTATATTTCCTTATGTTCATTTTCTTGTCTATGTTTTCTGACTCATTCCTTATACTTCTGTAATAAAAAATCAAGATAGAGAAAAATTTTAATTTAAGGAAGAATGATTTAATTCATAGTCTGAGATAAGCTATCTAGAGTTTATTAAATGGATAAACATGAACTTACAAACCCAACTATGCATTGTATTAATTACCCTAGTCAAGGGCTGCCTGGCTCCCCACTCTTTGCCTTGTAACTTTGCAGTCCCTCCTCCTCTGCCTGTGGGTCCTGCCAGGGAATGTACTGAGTCAGTGGGATATTACCAAAGGCAAGACAAAGCACTCGTGCATTGCAGCTGGCTCACTAGTGCGTTTCTGCCTCAGCGTGAGAACTTGCCCAGCTAGCCCACTGCAGGGATGTAAAGACATTTGGAGAAAAGCAAAGAACATCCTAGTCTGACAGCATCTGGTCAGCACCTCCCCCCAACCAAAAAAGCCCAGCCAAGATCAACAGCTGATTGCAAATGCATAAGCAAGTCCAGTCAAGACCAGAATAATGGCTTGGCTGCCATGGACTTATGAGCAAAATGAGAATGGGGCTTCAGGTGCTTTGTTATCACATAATCAGGTCCATAGATAACTGATAAAACAAAAAACAATAGATAATATGCTGTGTGGAGAGAAGGAAAAAGCCAAGACCCAAAAAACAGAGCAAGAAGTTTATATAAATAAATGTTGCCACAGCATTCCCATACATCACATCACAGAATGCCCTATCCTGTGCTCTACAGACGGAACAGAGTACTTTGTACATTAGACCAAATCTCAGTCTATAATATTTTCATGGTATTTTTCATTTTCTTCTTCTTTTTTCTTTTTTCAGACAGTTTTGCTCTGTGGCCCTGGCTAGGGTGTTGTGGTGTCATCATAGCTCAAAGCAACCTCAAACTCCTGGGCTCAAGGGATTCTCTTGCCTTTTGTAGAGACAGGGTCTTGCTCTTTTCAGGCTGGTCTCAAATCCCCGACCTTAAGTGACCCTCCTGCCTTGCCCTCCCAACGTGCTAGTATTACAGGTATGAGCCACTGTGCCCAATCAAGGTATTTTACTTTTTCTTCCATTTTCTCAATAGCCTTATTGAGGTGTTCCCATACCAGTTCACCATTTAAAATACACAATTTAATAGTTTTTAGTATTGTATTCAGGGCGGCACCTGTGGCTCAGTGAGTAGTGCGCCTGCCCCATATACCAAGGGTGGCGGGTTCAAATCCAGCCCCAGCCAAACTGCAACAAAAAAATAGCCGGGCGTTGTGGTGGGTGCCTGTAGTCCCAGCTGCTTGGGAGGCTGAAGCAAGAGAATCGCGTAAGCCCTAAAGTTAGAGGTTGCTGTGAGCCGTGTGACGTCATGGCACTCTACCCGAGGGCGGTACAGTGAGACTCTGTCTCTACAAAATAAAAAATAGTATTGTATTCACAGAGCTGTACAGTCATCGCTACAATCAATTTTAGAACATTTGCTTGTCTTCAAAAAGAAATCCTGTATCCATTAGCAGTGACACTCCACCATCTCAGCCCTAGGCAACCACTAATCTACTTTGTCTCCACAGACTTGTTTATGTTGGATATTTCACATAAATGGAATCGTATTTGGTCCTTTGGACTGACTTCTTTCAGTTAGCACAGTGTTAAAGGTTCATCCGTGTTGTAGCAGGCATCAGCTCCTCAACTGAACAATAGCCCATTGTATGATTATGTCATGTTTACCCATTGATTGGTTGATGGACATTGGGATTGTTTCTACTTTCTGACTATTCTGAATATGCTATGAACATTCATGTACAAGTTTTTTGCAGATACATACTTTTATTTCTCTTGGTTATACAACAAGGAGTGAAATTGCTGGGTCGTATGGTGACACTGTGTTTAATCTATGGAAGAACTGTCAGACTGTTTTCCTCCAGCCGCACACTTTACCTTCCTGCCAGCAGTGTATGAGGGGTTCAATTTCTCCACATCCTTGGCAACACTTGGTATTGTCTGTTTTTTTTTCTTTTAAATTACAGCCATCCTAAATGGTGTGAAATGGTATTTCATTGTTTTGATCTCCATTTCTCTAATAATTAATAACATGTAGCTTTTTTTTCATGTGTTTATTGACCATTTGTGTATCTCCTTTGCAGAAATGTCCATTCAGATCCAGGCTATTTGTTGCATTTTATTGCTGAGTTGTAAGACTTCTCTATCTAGTATTCTGGGTACAAGTTATTTATTAGATATTTATCCGTTTTGCAACTGTGGGTTTTATTTTTGTTTCTCTTAACAGCATCTTTTAAAGAAGTTCTTAATTTTGATGAAATCCAATTAATCATTTTTTGTTGTTGTTATTGTTTATGCCTATCTGAAAAGGCTTTGCCTGGCCCTCTTTTTCTTTTAATAATAGTTTCTTGCATTCCATTTCTTCTTCTGAGTTTGATTTTCTTTTTTCTGAAATATAATTTTTGGTAGTTCTTTAGGGAAGGTCTATGCAGATCTATGAAAATTTATGATTAACTTTTCTTTTGTCTGAAGTTTTCTTGGGTGGCCCCCGTAGCTCAGTGGGCAGGGCATCGGCCACATACACCGAGGCTGGCAGGTTCGAACCTGGCCCAGGCCAGCAACACTCGGCTATTTTTTGGTTGCAGCCATTATTGTTGTTTGGTGAGCCTGGGCTGGATTCAAACCCGCCTCCTACAAGGAGAGTATAAGGTCAAAGCCAAAAGCAATGTGAGAAGCAGGTCTGGGTTTTGTGGGGGATGTTCTGTGAATTAGAATCTTCTATGTGGAGTAATTCTGCCTTCTTCCAATAGGGAATACATACACTGTAAGCTAATGGGGGATGTGGGGATATACTTTTAAGGGGATTAACTCAAGCTTTTTCCATTTTCAGATTGTGTGCTAAAACTGATCTGCCAGTGGTAAAGCTGTATGCAGACTCTCCTTTCCCCCCTTCAACTTCATAAAAGCTCTTCTCTCACTTTACAAAAGGAAAGCGTATCTGTTTACCTAACTGTGCAAAAACTTCCAGATAACCCAACAAAAGGACTATGAGAATATTGGTTTCTGGGAAGTATTTTTTAATTACTAATCAAGTTACTAAAACCATATTTTCAGGATTTGTGTCTTTTTTTTTTTTTAGACAGAGTCTCAAGCTGTCGCCCTGGGTAGAGTACCGTGGTACTTCCAAGTAGCTCGTGGGTTCGAATCCACAGCCTGGGCCTGCCAAACAACGACAACTACAACAAAAAAATAGCTGGGCATTGTGGCAGGCGCCTGTAGTCCCAACTACTTGAGAGGCTGAAGCAAGAGAATCACTTAAGCCCGAGAGTTTGAGGTTGCTGTGAGCTGTGATGGCACAGCACTCTACTGAGGGTGACATAAGTGAGAGTCTGTCTCAAAAAAAAAAAATGAAGTTTTCTCTACTTTATGCTTATACTTGAAGTATGCTTAGCTGGGTACAGAAACCAAGGTTTATTTTCGTTCCCACTTTGAAGATAATATTCCACTGTCTATTACAGGCATCCTCAAACTTTTTAAACAGGGGGCCAATTCACTGTACCTCAGATTGTTGGAGGGCCGGACTATAGTTTAAAAAAAAAAAAACTATGAACAAATTCCTATGCACACTGCACATATCTTATTTTGAAGTAAAAAACAAAACGGGAACAAATACAATTTACACCGCCTCATGTGGCCTGCGGACCGTGGTTTGAGGACCCCTGGTCCATTCCATTGTTTTCTGGCCTGAATTGTTGTCATGAGAAGTCTTCTAATTCCTGTTTCTTTTAGGGTATTATGTATTTCCTGAGTTCTTTGATTTCCTGTATGTCTTTGTCACTAAATATAATTCTATGTGGCTTCATTTTTATTTATACTTTTCAGGACTTACTTATCATGCTTCTGGAATCTGAAGAGTTACATCTTTTACTAGTCCTGGAAATTCTCAGCTATTATTTTAAATATTGCCTCTCCCTCACTTGCTTCTATTATAAGTATGTTCCTATCCTTCAGGTTTCAACTTTTCATTCATATTTTTTACCATTTTTTTTAGACAGAGTCTCACCTTGATGCTGTTGGTACAGTGCTGTGGCATCACAGCTCACAGCAACCTCAAATTCTTGGGCTCAAAGGATCCTCTTGCCTCAGCCTCCTAAGTAGCTGGGACTACAGGCACCCACCACAATGCCCATCTAGTTTTAGAGACAGGATCTGGCTCTTTCTTGGTGAGGCTGGTCTTAAACTCCTGAGCTTAAGCAATCCACACCCCTAGGCCTCCCAGAGTACCAGGATTACAGGCTTGAGCCACCACTCCTGGCCCTCACATTTTCTACCTTTTCTTTTCTTTTTTTTTTTTTTTTACTGTCTTCTGGCAAATGGCCTCAGATTTATCTTCTAAATCTGAGCTCTTTCTCTTCAATTGTGTTTAATGTGCTATTTAACCATTTGGTTTAAATTTCAATGATTATGTCATTGTCGTTTAGCAGGCCCATGCTGGGTTCAAACCCGTCAGCTCGGTGTATGTGGCTGGCACCCTATCCACTGAGCTATGGGCGCTGCCCATGACGTTGATTTTTTTTTTTTTTTGAGACGAGATCTAGCCCTGTCACCCAGGGTAGAGTATAGTAGTGTCATCATAGCTCACTGCAGTCTCGAACTCCTGGGCCCAAGGGATCCCCTGTGTCAGCATCCTGAGTAGCTGGGACTTCAGGTGCTACCATCATGCCTGACTAAGTTTTCTGTACAGTGTACTTTGTAGAGATGGAGTCTTGCTAGGTTGCCTACCCCAGCCTTGAACTCTTGGGCTCAAGAGTGATCTTCCCACTTCAGCCTCCCAAAATGCTGGGATTACAGGCATGAGCCAATGTGCCCGTCCTGATTCTTTAAGTATAATTTGAATGTTTGGGGGGACAATCACATAGAACTTTTGATAAACATGTTTCTTAATTTCTTTGAAGTTCAATGCGAATCAGTTAGTTAAAATTTATTTCATAAATCATATAATGAAATATTTACTCCAGCTACAATCTTCATCTGATTTAATGGTTAGTATTTTCCATATCCTATCAAAAACAAAAAGGTTTCTTCTAGCTGCTGGGTCAATTAGTTTTTAGTAGTTTATGTTGTTCTCTTTTATTAAATGCAAATACACAGGCAAGTTTACATATGATATCTAAACAAGTATTTGAAGCTATTTCTGATTTACATACATGATTCTTATTTAACTATTCTGAAAAGCCAAATATTGGTATGTGATTCTTTCTACATGTATTTTTCTTCTTCTTCTTTTTTTTTTTGAGACAGAGTCTTACTTTGTTGCCTTGGATAGAGTGTTGTGGTGTCATAGCTCACAGCAACCTCAAACTCTTGAGCTCAAATGATTCTCTTGCCTCCATCTCCCAAGTAGCTGGGACTACAGGCACCCATCACAACACCCAGCTATTTGTTTTTTTAGAGATGAGGTCTTGCTCTTGCTCAAGTTGGTCTCAAAGTTGTGAGTTCAAGCAATCCTCCCACCTCAGCCTCCCAGAGTGATAGGATTACAGGCATGAACCACCGCACCTGGCCTTTGCTACATAATATTTAACAAAAGCATATAATGACTTTTATTATACTCCTTGCTTATGAATGATTTGCTTGTACTTTAGCAATGCAATTTACAGTACTATTTCAAAATAAGTAATAAATAAATATTGTATTATTTTTATCTTGTTTTATAACATAAAATGGAAAAACCAATTACATTAGATTTGTCTTATTTTAAACATCATTAATAACGTTTCTAGATACTACCTATAATTTATTTTCAGTAGCCTATAGTCTTTCTTGAAACATAAGAACATACATTTGTATTGAAAATGAAGTTAGGAAAAAAAGGTAGACTTTTGGGCGGCGCCTGTGGCTCAGTCAGTAAGGCGCCGGCCCCATATACCGAGGGTGGCGGGTTCAAACCCGGCCCTGGCCAAACTGCAACCAAAAAATAGCCGGGCGTTGTGGTGGGCGCCTGTAGTCCCAGCTGCTCGGGAGGCTGAGGCAGGAGAATCGCTTAAGCCCAGGAGTTGGAGGTTGCTGTGAGCTGTGTGAGGCCACGGCACTCTACCGAGGGCCGTAAAGTGAGACTCTGTCTCTACAAAAAAAAAAAAAAAAGGTAGACTTTTTTCCACAAATTAACTCTGATTTACTTAGTTGGTTTGACAAAGAGGACTGACTTTACTAACTGGATTATATGATGTATATTTTCATAAATTAAATGAGTAAATCTGCATCACCTCAGTTTTGACAAAATATACCTTTAAATCACATTATAGGAATAGCAATTTACCAAGAAATATTGTATTAATAAAAGTATATTGAAATGAATATTATTTCTATTTTCTGATCCCTTTCTGAGAATATTGAGTTAAACAAAGTGCCTCTAAGAGAAATAACAACAGTCATTGCTAAATCTTGGTAAAACCTTTATGATAGATTTTCCAGAAACTGAGGAAGTGTTGTGGTATATGTACACCATGAAATATTATGCAGCCTTAAAAAAAGATGGAGACTTTACCTCTTTCATGTTTACATGGATGGAGCTGGAACATATTCTTCTTAGTAAAGTATCTCAAGAATGGAAGAAAAAGTATCCAATGTAAGTCAGCCCTACTAAGAAACTAATTTATGGCTTTCACATGAAAGCTATAACCCAGTTATAACCCAAGAATAGGGGGAAGTGGGAAAGGGAGGGGAGGGAGGAGAGAGGTGGGCGGAGGGAGGGTGATGGGTGGGATGACACCTGCCATGCATCTTACAAGGGTACATGTGAAACTTAGTAAATGTAGAATGTAAATGTCTTAACACAATAACTAAGAAAATGCCAGGAAGGCTATGTTAACCAGTGTGATGAAAATGTGTCAAACAGTCTATAAAACCAGTGTATGGTGCCCCATGATCGCATTAATGTACACGCTATGATTTAATTAAAAAAAAAAAGAAAGAAACTGAGGAAGTGAATGGCTTCAATGACTGATAATAAATTTCTGCGAGTAGTGGTTTCTAATTTTTTGCTTTTGATGGAAGTTTCTAAAAATAAATTATGTTAAAGTTGACGTATTATTAAGAATAATTTTTGAGAATAGAAACTTTGAATATTTTACATATATGTCAGAAGTTCAAATGAATAAGAAATATTATTAAAGGGAACTTCTTCAAGTCTCATCCATTTATGTGTTGAGCAAATTTCCCCAAAGCTTATGTCTAGACAAATTAAAAAATAGATATAGAAAAAAAAAAAATAGATATAGAATTGATAGACTAAAGGAATTAAATTCTTCATCCAATGAAGAAGTACATTTCCAATATACCTTTACTTGCTACAATTTATCAAAATTTGTTTTATACTTCATGTTCTAATCAATTCTATTAAGCTAATAAATGTCATAAGTCAATTCAAAAGAAAATTTTTTTAACACTTAGAGACTTACACTCACAGGAAATTGAAAGCTTAAATTTACATGTATATCTGTATTTGGTTGTGGAGAGATTTTTATATATATATTTGGGACAGGCCTTATTATTATTGCCAAGGTCTTGAACTCCTGGGCTCAAGCAATCCTCCTGTGTCAGCCACCTCAGTACCTGGGCCCACAGGCAGGCACCTGGCTTGATTGTGGAGAATCATAATGATACATTCAATAAAAGAACTTCCAGCATACAATTATATTGCTTTAGAATAAAATATTGGGGGAAGTAGAAATACATGTTCTGGAAGAAAAGGAACAATGTGAAATTTCTAAGTTGGAGAAGAATTAAGTATTTTTAAATGGATGATGAGGGGTATTTACAGTCCATTGCATATGTGGTATTTAGGCTTCGCTGCATACATCAAAAAGAATAATATAGGTTTTAGTTTATAACGACAGTAAAGATGCTGGAAATTATGTCCTTTGTAATTATTTAGACTTATGATGAAGATTTCCATCTGTCCACTTTAAAATGTATGAGACAATATAGGGCTTTCAAAATTAATTTAGTGATTATGCCAGCAAAAATGTCTGAAGATCACTGTAATAGTTCACAGGTAATATATATTGCACAGTTGCTTCCAGCAGAGGATGAGCTAAAAGTCTGTAGATTTCTACTGTAGCCTAATCTCTGCCCTCTTGTTATACCAAGTCCACCAGCAAAAAGAACTACTTTCTATATTTGGAAATTTTGCAAAGTCTAATGAACTGGTGTTGATGGTATATTCAGTAGCTTGGTGGTTATGACCCTGCATTGTATTTTAAGACTCCTCACGGAGAGTCCGGATATGGTGGCTCACGCCTGTAATCCCAATACTCTAGGAGGCTGAGGCGGGTGGATTGCTCTGAGTTCAGAGATTCGAGACTAGCCTGAGCCAGAGTGAGACCCTGTCTCTACTAAAAAAAAAAGCCAGGCGTTACGGCAGGCACCTGTTGTCCCAGCTACTTGGGAGGCTGAGGAAAGAGAATCACTTAAGCCCAAGAGTTGGAGGTTGCTATGAACTCTGATGCCACAGCACTCTACTAAGGACCACAAAGTGAGACTCTGTCTCAATAAGAAAAAAAAAAAGAAACTCCTCATGGAGGCATGACTGAGGATTGGCACTGGGCCCTTAAGAATACCCTCTAGGAATAAGACAGTGACTGGCAGAGGCCTTAGTTTAGAGCAAGACATTGTATCTTCTTGCAAGTCAATTTTCAGTGATGCTTTAGACAATGGCCAGCAAAAGGGATCCACGGGTCTTGTTAGGCTATCCTAAGAAGTGTGTAACCCTGGGATTTGGGAATTAGGGTATATTACATTCAGAAAAAGAGAGATGCCAGAGGTCATTTGGTAGCTGTGTCCACGGGGCTTCACCACTAGTAAAGTCCAAGGATGACGTGACTATATGTTCTGGTGTACCTGAACAGTCTAGTTAATATTTTTGTCTTGGTATATCTATTAATATTCCCCATTTTCACTCCTGGAGTGTCTCAATTGGACTATAAATTGTGGTAACTTACATACTATAAATGTTTGTTCTCACTATCTGTATTTATCTAATTGTGGACCAGTAAGGAACAGTTCAAGGTCTGGCACTAGCCTGTAGACCAACACTTTGAGAGCTGGATTCTAGAGAGTCAGAATAGGACTTCTAGTAGGTTGTCCTTACTCTAGAATTGCATACTAGCCAAATAACCAAATATCAAGGTAGAATGAAATATGTCATATATGTCAATTAAAAAAAATTATCTTCTGCATACTCTTCTGAAGAAGGTACTGAGGGTATGCGCCATCAAAATGAGAAGAAACCAAGAAGACACAAGACACACAAAAAACAGAGGCTCCAACACAGGAGGAAGGCAAAGAGAATTACCAAGATAATGATGAAGGGAATCTGTAATTTGGATTCCCTTTACATGATACCAAGTGCATATCAGGCCCAGAGGGCAACTAGGTCAGACTAAAGCAGGTCAGAAGGCTGCTAAAAAGATTTTTTTAGAAAGATGAATGAACATCTTGGCAACTGGTGCAAAGTTTGGAATTGAGTCAGTGAAAAATATATAGAAAAATTAGGGAATGCAAAAGAAAGACAATTATTAACTCCAGGAAAATGTTGTATGAGGAAAGAAAAGAAAAGAAAAGAAAAGACTGGGTGGTGCCTGTGGCTCAAAGGGGTAGGATGCCAGTCCCATATGCCAGAGGTGGTCGGTTCAAACCCAACCCTGGCCAAAACCTAAAAAAAAAAAAAAAAAGGGCGGCACCTGTGGCTCAGCGGGTAGGGCGTCGGTCCCATATGCCGGAGATGGCGGGTTCAAACCCAGCCCCGGCCAAAAAAAAAAAAAGGAAAGAAAAGAAAAGATATTCTCTAGTACACAGCACTTTTAATCTAACTAAACTTATGATATAGTTACATTGGAAAATCAGCATGGGAAATGTAATTGATCGTGGTGGACGCTGTAGAATAAAGAAGCTATTTTCTTTCTTTCTTTTTTGGAAACAGAATCTCACTATGCCACCCTGGGTAGAGTGCCATGGCATCAAGCTCACAGCAACCTCAAACTCTTGGGCTCAAGCATCCTCTTGCCTCAGCCTCTCAAGTAGCTCAGACTACAGGGCCTACCATAATGCTCTGCTATTTTTAGAGATGGGGTCTCGCTCCTGCTCAGACTGGTCTCAAACTCCTGAATTCAGGCAATCTACCCAGTCTCACAGAGTGGTAGGATTACAGGTGAGCCATCAAAAAAAAAAAAAAAAAAAAAAGCTATTTTCTAACACACTGGGGAATCAATTGATTAAGATAAAAAAATGGAAAAACTAGAAATAGCAATAAAGGCATGTTATTTAAATACAAGGCATTAAAAACCAAAACAATCAGCCAAGAGAGGAGAAAATTATTATTTCTGGAAGGGAGGAAGAGGAGAGAAGGAGTCAGAAGCCTACTGTTTTTCATAATAAGCTAGATGGAACTTTTCAACTCTTTAAATCATGTCATATATAACTTTGATATAAATGGAAAATTGAAAAGAAAATTAAAGCAAATCGGGTGGTGCCTGTGGCTCAAGGGAGTAGGGCACCGGGCACATATGCTGGAGTGCTGGAGGTGGTGGGTTCAAACCCAGCCTTAGCCAAAAACTGCAAAAAACAAACAAACAAAAAATAGAACACTGGACACCAAGGGTCTGGTGAGCTTTAAAAAAAAGAAAATTGAAGAAAATCATCAAAGATTTTATTTGAATATATAATGGATGCCAGCTTCCCTGAGGAGAAGACAACACCTGAATTTGCTGGCATAGCTAATTAAAAAGAATCTATTATCCATACCTATTCTTGTGAAAGTTTTGAATTTTAAATAGAACAAAAAAAATAAACACTTGTTAAAAGATGAAAAAAAAAAGAAAGTTTTGAATTTTAGAGATAAAGAATCCTACAATAAAATTTACTACAAAGGAACAAAAATAGGGAAAGTTTTAGACTCAACAATTAACATTAGTGGACAATGGAGAAATTTATAAAATTGAGGGGAAAAATTGAAAGGGGGGGTCTTACCTAACAAAATTGTGCCCAGAAATTCTATAATTTGCATGTATGTTCTCTCTCTCTTTTTTTTCATTTCCTTTTTTTTTTTTGAGACAGTCTCACTTCGTTACCATGAATAGAATGCGGTGGCAATCTCTCTCTCTCTCTCTTTTTTTTTTTTGATTATTTTTATTGTTGGGGATTCATTGAGGGTACAAGAAACTAGGTTACACTGATTGCATTTGTTAGGTATAGTCCCTCTTATAATTGTGTCTTGCCCCTAAAAGGTGTGTCACACACTAAGAGCCCCACCCCCCTCCCTCCTTCCCTCTTCTGCTTTTCCCTAATCCCACCCTCCTCCCTTCTTCTCATCCATGAGTAGAATGCCATGGCAATCTCAAAGTCCTGGGCTCAAGTGATCTTCCTGCCTCAGCCTCACTACCGGCAGTGTCATCACCATCACACCTGACTCAGTTTTTCTATTTTTGGTAGAGACTGGATTTCTTTTGCTCAGGCTGGTCATTAACTCCTGACCTGTAGTGATGTATGTTCTCTTTCACTTTTAAAAGCAACAAAAAGCCAGGTGAGGTGGCACATGCCTGTAATCCTAGCACTCTGGGAGGAGTTTGAGACCAGCCTGAGCAAAAGTGAGACCCTGTCTCTACTAAAAATAGAAAAAACTGGCTGGGTATTGTGGCAGGCACCTATAGTCCCAGCTACTCAGGAGGTTGAGGCAAGAGGATCACTTGAACCCAGGAGTTTGAGGTTGCTGTGCTACCCGGGGTGACAGAGTGAGACTGTCTCAAAAAAATAAATTAATTAAAAAAAATAAAATGACATACATGAAATACTTTACAAGCATATCATCCTAATATCTTTCTTGAAAAAATTACTTGATGATATATTCCACCTGTCTGGGAGATGACTCAATTAAAAGATCTTGGTATAAAAGAAAGCTCAGTAGGTGATAAAATAAGGCAAACAAAGAATTTTATCAACATATTTTATCACTGTGGCTTCAAAACAGAATTCAAATGTTAAAAATTATTGAAAGACGGGCCCCCTGTGGCTCAGTGAGTAGGGCGCCGGCCCCATATACCGAGGGTGGTGGGTTCAAACCCAGCCCCGGCCGAACTGCAACAAAAAACAGCCGGGCGTTGTGGCGGGCGCCTATAGTCCCAGCTGCTCGGGAGGCTGAGGCAAGAGAATCACATAAGCCCAGGAGCTGGAGGTTGCTGCGAGCCGTGTGACGCCACGGCACTCTACCCAGGGCAGTAAAGTGAGACTCTGTCTCTACAAAAAAAAAAAAAAAAAATTGAAAGACAATACATAATAATTTTTGTTTGTTTTGACACAGGGTTTTAATTTGTCTCCTGAGCTAAAATACAGTGTCATCATCATAGCACACTGAAACCTCAAATTCCTGGACTCAAGTGATCTCTCTGCCTTAGCCTTGCAAGTGGCTGGGGCTATAGGTGCCTACCACCACATTTGGCTAATCTTTCTTTCTTTCCTTTCCTTTCTTTCTTTCTTTCCTTTTTTCTTTTTTTTTTGTAGAGCTGGGGAGGTTGTCCCACTCTTGCTCAAGCTAGTTTTAAATTTCTGGCCTCAAGTGATTTTCCAGTCTCAGCTTTCCAGAGTGTAGGATTATAGGTGTTAGGCACCACGCCCAGTTGATACATAATAATTTTATAACAGCAATAGCTAACATTTAAGTGTTACCTGTTAGGTTCTGGTCTAACTGCTTTATATGAATTACCTCATTTAATCCTCAGTGCAGCCCAATAAGTTAGGTACCACCATTATATCTATTCTACAGATGAGAAAACTACGGCACAGGGGAGTTAAGTAATTTGCCTAGGGTTACATGGCTAGTGTACTGATTATATAACTATTGTATCTATGCTTTGATCCTGAGGTTGGAACTCTGCAAACCCTATTTCCCACACTTCCTTGCCAGCTGGCTCCCTCCTTCTGCTAATAAGTGGGAGGCTGGAAGGAGTTAGGAGGGGAATTGGGAGGGAGGAGATAAGGCTCTGACTTTTCTATTTTCTTGTGTCTTTCCACCATAAGCAAATGACAGGTTAGCTCCCAACTTTTTTGGCCACTCCCACCATGAATCTTGCTTTTATCCTCAGAGGAATCTTCAGTTAGTATGGGCTGAAGAATTCTCTGCTTCTCTGAGGTCCAAGCACCAGCTGCATAGCGTGTCCCAAAGGTTGAGCTCCAGCTCTACAGAATGTCTCCTCTGAACTCCTAGATTCTAGTAACTTTTCTTTTTATTTTCATATCCCTAAAGGTGGTAACTTCTTCCTGCAGTTATGAGTCTCTGGTTACCTTAGCTTCTCACATTTTCCTCTTTTAGTTTTCCAAAACCTGTATAACCAATTTCTTATATTAAATATCCTCTGTATGAAACACTTAGTGTGGTTTCTGTTTTTCTGACTGGACCCTGACTAATACAGATAGTAAAAGACAAAACTGGGGTTTAAACCTGGTAGTTTTGACTCCAGAGCCTGTACTCTTGATCACTATTCATATCATTCTCAGTTCTTAGAGAGTAAACAAATTTTTTAAAAAGGTAAGACAAAAAAGTAAACGTGACTTAAAATAGTTCTTGTGGCAAAGAGGAACTGAAAAATGTAAAATGTACTTAGAGTGTTTAAAATTTAAATACAGTGTATAATAATGAGTGAGAAAAATTAAAATTTCTATTTATGGAGGGTGAAACTTTAAGTGCTATTATTTTGAAACAAGAAAGAAAAAGCGAAAATAAATCTAATCTTTATCTGAGTAATTGGAGACATAACAAAATGAGCCAAAGAAAAGGCAAAGTAAAAACAAAATAAAGACAAAAGAAGAAAATAAATTATAAAATAAAAACAAGCTCCATGATTGTTTTTTGAAAATCTAATAGCATTTCTGTTGAAAATATAGGCAAACAATTAGTTGGTCTAATCAAAATAACATGGGAGAAAACATAGATATAAAAAATTAGGAATAAGAAATGGCTTGGTGCTCATAGCTCAGTGGTTAAGGCATGGCCATGTACACCTGGGCTGGTGGGTTTGAACCTGGCCTGGGTCTGCTAAAAAACAACAATGACAACTATAACAAAAAATAGCCAGGCGTTGATGTGGGTGACTGAAGCAAGAGAATCACTTAAACCCAAGAGTTGGAGGTTGCTGTGAGCTGTGATGCAACAGCACTCTACTGAGGTTGACATAGTGCGACTCTGTCACACACCCCCAAAAAAATTAGGAATAAGAAATGGACATAATCACAAATATGAAGAATATTTTTATACTTTTCAGAGAATGAAAAATAAAAATGAATGAAAATAAAGCACCAATGCCTAGTACTGTTTTATGTACTGTGGGTACAGTGGTTATGAGATAAAATTTATACCTTTAAAATTTACATGTATTTGTGTGATTACTTGATTAACATTTGTGTCCTAACCACTTTCTTTCCTGTGTCCTCCTTCCTTCCTCAGTTAAACAAACAAACAAAAATCTCTGATTTTTACAATAGGCAAGTAGGTTCAAGTGATCTTCCTGCCTCAGCCTCTCGAGTAGCTGGGACTACAGGTTCCCACCACAATGCCTGGCTAATATTTTTTATTTTTAGTAGAGATGGGGGTCTCGCTCTTGCTCAGGCTGGTCTAGAACTCCTGGCCTCAAGCAAATCCCCCACCTGGGCCTCCCAGAGTGCTAGGATTATAGTCATGAGTCATCATGCCTGACCAGATTTCTTTTTAAATCGCACAAACTCGGGCCAGGCGAGGTGGCTCACACCTGTAATCCCAAAAACCTGTGTAACCAATTTCCCACACTCCAGGAGGCTGTGCCAAAAGGCTCACTTGAGCCCAAGAGTTTGAGGTTGCTGTGAGCTAAGATGCCATTGCACTCTACTAAGGGCAAGAAAAGTAAGACTCTGTCTCAAAAAAAAAAGAAAAAAAAAAATTAAATAAATAAATAAATAGATTTTACAAACTTAGTGTTGGCAAGAGAAGGGGAATATTTAGAATTTAATGCCTTCTTTTAAGACCAAACTCCTTGAGGACAAAAGGTACAATTATTAGTATTTTGATCACTGTAATAACCTTTGTAATGCTGGGCACATGGTAGGTGTTTAATAAATACTTCTTTACTGGATCAATGAATGGAGAGCAAATCAGCATAACTTTCTCAAAAGGTACATTGGTTTCCAGTTGTAAAAACATTCATACCTTTTGACTCAATTATTACATTTATTTTCAAAAAGCCTTAGAAGGAAAAAGAAGCACATAATAGAATGTTCATTCTAATCATATGTGTAATAGCAAAATTTTTAAATAAAACACTAAAGCATTTGAAAATAAAGCACTGATTATTAAGCAGCCACTAATACATTGTTTTTAGCGAATATGTAACGAAATGGGAAACTATTAAATGACAAAAAGGGAATGTTCTAAATTTATGATATAATCTAATGTGGTAAAAAGGGTGTTTAAATATGGAAACATTCTAAAAGGAAATCAATCATAATGTCAATAACAGTTATTTCTGAGTGGAAGAATTAGTTGATTTTTATTTTCTTCTATACACTTTCTTTAATGAGTATATAATTACTTTCCTACTCAGAATACAAAATTAAAATCAAGAAATGTCATTGTTAAAGAAGGGAAATGGGGACGGCGCCTGTGGCTCAGAGGGTAGGGCTCTGGCCCCATATACCGAGGGTGGCGGGTTCAAACGTGGCCCCGGCCAAATTGCAACAAAAAAATAGCTGAGCATTGTGGTGGGTGCCTGTAGTCCCAGCTACTCAGGAGACTGAGGCAAGAGAATCGCCTAAGCCCAGGAGTTGGAGGTTGCTGTGAGCTGTGATGCTACGGCACTCTACCGAGGGTAAGAAAGTGAGACTCTGTCTCTAAAAAATAAATTAAAAAAGGCTCGGCACCTGTGGCTCAAGTGGCTAAGGCACCAGCCACATACACCTGAGCTGGTGGGTTCAAATCCAGCCTGGGCCTGCCAAACAACAATGATGGCTGCAACAACAACAACAACAATAACAAATATAGCCGGGCATTGTGGCGGGTGCCTGTAGTCCCAGCTACTTGGGAGGCTGAGGCAGGAGAATCACTTAAGCCCAGGAGTTGGAGGAGTTGGAGGTTGCTGTGAGCTGTGATGTCACAGCACTCTATCCAGGGCCAGGGTGACAGCTTGAGGCTCTGTCTCAAAAAAAAAAATAAATAAAAAATAAAATAAAGAAGGGAAATGGTTATTAAAAGTTCCCTTCTGCTAAACAATGCTCTCAAACTTGAAACTGCATTAGAATAACCTGGACAGTTTATGAAAAGAAATTGTTACCTCTGCCCCTCTCTTCCTCAGTAGGTCTGTATGGGGCCCAAGAATCTGCATTTCTAACAAGTTTCTATATCCACCATGAAGGCTTTCTATATTGCCATCTAAGAAGCAGAAGAAGAATTAGTTGATTTTTATTTTCTTCTATACACTTTCTTTAATGAGTATATAATTACTTTCCTACTCAGCATACAAAATTAAAATCAAGAAATGTCATTTTTAAAGTAGGGAAATGGGGCGGTGCCTAAGATGGCAATATAGAAAGCCTCCATGGTGGAGTGAAAATGATGTGAGTTTTGAGGTCTGATTTGATTCGGCTCTAGCCTTTGTAGACTGTTGGGAGCAATAGTTTATATACTTAAAGAACCTTGCTTGGCTTCTGTTTCCACTTTTTTTTGAGACAGAGTCTCACTTGGTCACCCTCAGTAGAGTGCTATGGTGTCATAGCTCAGAGCAACCTCAAAGTCTTGGGCTCAAACAATTCTCTTGCCTCAGCCTCCCGAGTAGCTGGGACTACAGATGCCTGCCACAACACCTGGCTATTTGTAGAGGTTTTGCTCTTGCTCAGGCTGGTCTCGAACCTGTGAGCTCAGCCAATCCACCTGCCTCGGCCTCCCAGAGTGCTAGGAGTGAGCCCACCATACCTGGCCCTCATAGATGTGTTGTGAAGGTTAAATGATATATGATTTAATACTCAAAACAGTGCTTGAATTACTTAAGTTCTTTAATGTTTGTTCCCTTCCCTTTGATTTTCTATAAAGATGCAGCTCAGTTTTCCATAACTGGGTTTGAGGCAACATGATTTAGCTGCACCACAGGTCAAATCCATTTCCTCCAAACCTAAGAAACCATGTGTCTGTCATTGTTCATCTATGCAATTGGGGGTAATAGTATAACCTTACCTACTTTGATTTTTATCAAAGCATCCACTTTGTAGGGATGCAGCCATGAGGATTAAACAAAGTAATATGTTAATTGTGTAATACAGTAACTGACATATGGAAAATACATAGTAAATGTCAATTTCCTTTCCAGTTTTCTTTGATTGGATATCTATCCAAGTATTTTGAAGTAGTTCAAAAGCTCACCTAATCTAGAATACTTCAAATCAACTTTTCCACTTTAATCACATTGGTCTCTTTTGTGTCACATTTAATTTAAAGTCAATTATTTAGTTTATTTAAAGAAGAATACATTGTATTTTAAGAATACATTCTATATAAACTTTGTATTGGATCTTCCAGGAGATAAGACTGTTCCCTTTGAGGCACTTGGTTGAAATGACAACATACGTGAACGGTAGGCAGGATGGGTTGAATTATATAGGAAGTAAGTGTGGCACGAGTTTTGAGATAACAGTGGCAGATCTGTTGATTATTTTACACTCAGAAGCTACAAGATTACTAAGAGTTGTATGAGAGCTCTGGTTTTATGGCTGAGAAAATAGGCCCAGAGATCTGTGGTCCAGGGTCAGACTTAATGCCTTAAGTCATCTGGTTCTATGTTGTTTATGTAGACATATTTCTAATTATTCTCAAATCTTTTCATCAGTTAATGTTTGCTCTCTTTTCTTTTGTTTTGGACAGGGTATTGCTCTGTTGCCCAGTCTGGAGTGCAGTGGTGTAATTATAGCTCACTCTAACCTCAAACTCCTGGCCTTAGGCAATCCTCCCATCTTGGCCTCCCAAAATTCTGGGATTACAGGCACAAGCCACCGTGTCTGTGCTCTTTTTAAATTGATAGTTTGGTGTATGTAGTGAGTTAACTGGGGCACTGAAGCCAAAATGTTTGGATTTGAAGGCTGACTTTGCCATGTACTGTTAAGTGTGATTTTGGGCAAGTCACTTATCTCTGTGCTTCAGTTTCCCACCTATACAATGAGTATAATAATAGTACTTTATTTCATAGGGTTGTTGTGAAGATTAAATAACTTAATATATGTAAAGCAAGGAAAACTGGATTTATCATTATAATTGCTACCAGTCTTGGAGAGAATGGAGGTCAAAGAATCTAGTCATCTATTTTTTTTTGCTTTGCTTTTGTTGTTTTTTTTTAATTTTATTTTATTATTATTATTTTTTTTTGTAGAGACAGAGTCTCACTTTATGGCCCTCAGTAGAGTGCCATGGCATCACACAGCTCACAGCAACCTCCAACTCCTGGGCTTAAGCGATTCTCTTGCCTCAGCCTCCAGAGTAGCTGGGACTACAGGCACCTGCCACAACGCCGAGCTATTTTTTGGCTGCAGTTCAGCTGGGCCGGGTTTGAACCTGCCACCCT
Organism: Nycticebus coucang; assembly: GCF_027406575.1. Classification (NCBI taxonomy): domain Eukaryota; kingdom Metazoa; phylum Chordata; class Mammalia; order Primates; family Lorisidae; genus Nycticebus; species Nycticebus coucang. The sequence continues at coordinate 68,307,774 of NC_069783.1, read as the reverse complement.
CGGTATATGGGGCTGGTGCCTTACTGACTGAGCCACAGGTGCCGCCCTGCTTTTGTTGTTTTAAAACCTCTTCCCTCAGATTCTGATCAGTAAACACAGGTTAACTGCCTTAATCCTACTGGACATTTCTGTATCTCTGAAAGTGAGGTTTGAGATTGGCCTGGCTTAGTCTGGTACTGGGAAAGTCCAGAAAAGTAAAAAATGATATATAGCAACAGATCCTAGGAACTAACAGAGCTTCATCTTTAGAAATGTTGGTCAAACCAATAGGTGCTGAGAAAAATGAGGGTCAGTGAGTTTAATTCTAAATGAGCTTTCCCAACTATTAGAAGATTTATTCCCAATTTCCTTAGACAATAATCTGACCTTTTAAGGAAAATGCCTGCTTCGTGGGCCTGCTTTTGAGAGAATATTTTAAAAGGTGCTGCATTTCAGCCTGGAGGTGGCTGCATGAATTTTGTGAACTGAAGTGTCAACATTGACTTCTCTGGGAAGAAAAGAGCTATCTCTACACAAGTAGTTTAATTATAACGGCACTACTTGAAAACAAGTAGCAGTAGCAGCAGAAGCAAAGGTCAATGTTAGACTAGTCACAGCTCAGTTCAATATTCAGATTAGAGAAAGTAAGAACAATTTTTCCCCTGGAGCACCCTTTTCTTCTTTTCTCAAATGCCTGCTGGAAAAATTCTGGACCAAATTACAAGCCAGGAAGGTTTCAGCATTAGGGAGTGGGCAGAGCCAGTGGATGTGAAAAATATATTTTAGGGTTAGAAAAATCCTAGGGTTTGTTTTTGTTTGTTTTGCAGGGATTTGGCACTACCTTCAGCATCGTCTCATTATCTTTCAGGAAATCTAGCGAGGGAGAAGGGCACCAAATCTCTCGCCTTTAGCAGATGTAAGTCCACCCCCACCCTCGGCACCCAGGCAATAACAGAGTAAAACAACAACGCAAGAATCTTAAAGTGAAAAAGAAATTACAGAAGATCAGCCTAGGGTCTTCGTGTGGAAAGGAGTTAGCGATCATCAGGCCACCCACAGAGTCAGCAAAGGAGGAAGAATTAAGAGTTCACTACTGGCTAAGGAGCCCCCAGATTTGCGGTAGAGCCAACGGTCTGGGTCTCCAGGTGTCCTAGGATCTGCCCTGCTCACAACCCGTAGCAGTTTCTCTGTTTGGATCGCTCTTGTACACTGTCTTACTGAGCGCCTAGCTCAGAGATGACTGCAGAGCCAGATCTCAATATTTGGAAGCTAAAGCAGCTTTTGAGGTTGGGGGCGGAAGGGCACCAGTTTTATTTTTGGTCTTAAGTTCCGGTGTGGCCTGTTCCAACGGCCAGCACAATGTTCGGGATCACTCTCATCTTCCACTCCAGTCCAGGTGAGGTCGGGAAGCTCCAGAGGACCCTCTTGGGGATAAATGGTTAAGCCGCGTACTCCAGGTGTCAGCCTGGACCTGTTCGAAAACCACAACCCCCAGAATCCCTTGGGCCAGGAGGCCAGGCCGCAAAGAAAGTGGCTTCAGAAGGGTAGAACAGGCAGCAAGGGGAAACCTAGTCCTTAGCGGTTTGTTTTCCGGATGTGTTTAAATTACCGAAAGCTCACGTATATACACCACGCCACTAACCACCTTCGGCGCTGCGGAGGCCACGACAGCTGCGGAGGCCACGACAGCCGCCCCGCCCGCTCCTCCAGGGGCATCCTGGGAGTTGTAGTCCAATCGCCAGACTGCCGAACTACCTTCCCCAGAGTGCCCTGCGGCCCGGGCGATATCAACATTCTTTTTCAAACTATCTATGCATTGAGACCCCTTGTCTCTGGTCTTACTCTCTTTCTGTCGACTCCTTCCCGTCTGCCACAACAGAAGGGCGGTTACAGCAGAGGCCCCTGCCCCAAGCCGCTCAGTCCCGGGAGGCACTTCCGGCGGCGGTTCACTTCCTGGTTGGGTGGATGGAGCCGGGCGGGAGCGCGCGCGGGGGAGGGGCAGCGGGTCAGTCTTTGCCCAGCGCTCTGGAGATCAGCTGGCGCGCGGGCGGGCGCCGAACGCGGCCCCGGCTCTAGCTGCAGCGCCGCCTCCTCTCTACGTCGCAGGCCAGCCCGGCGGCCGTGACAATGTCGCGGGGCTGGTAGCTGGGCGCCAGCCGCCGAGCCGTCTCAAGTGGGTGCAGCCGGGATGCTGCCTCGAAGGGCGGCGGGGAGACCGGAGAGGAGGGGGAGGCAGTGCCCGGCAGGGTTGGCGCTGCTGAAGCAGCTCGAATCCCTCCCTTTTTCCGAGCTGTGAGCCTCGGGCACCGGGGTCCAGGGCTCTGTGGCCAGGGACGCGTTTTCAGCACAGGGTTTTCTCGCAGGAAAATGCATGAAGCGTTCCCCTCTGATGATGGATTTTGCTCCCCCTAGGACTCAGCAGTTGAATTTTTAAGTGTGTTACTGATTCATCCTCTCTCTTCCTCTGTCATCACAGGTTTAAACTTACACGAATCGCTCTCTGGAGGAGGAGGGGACCCGCCGCGCGATTGACACGCGTATTCCTATAGGCATCCTCCCTCAACCCCCACCCCCACGGCCGGATTCGGGTGGCTCCTCTCCGAGCTGAAATCCGAGAAGAAATCCTTGGATCTCTTTTCTTAAAAAAAAAAAAAAGAAAATCTAAAAATCATCAGTATTTTGTTTTGCTGCTTTCTATTTGCAAGATGAAGAAGTTTTTCGACTCCCGGCGAGAGCAGGGCGGCTCTGGCCTGGGCTCTGGCTCCAGCGGAGGAGGGGGCAGCACCTCGGGCCTGGGCAGTGGCTACATCGGAAGAGTCTTTGGCATCGGGCGACAGCAGGTCACTGTGGATGAGGTGTTGGCGGAAGGTACGGTGGGACTCAGTGCGCCGTATATTAAAATCGTGTGCTGATGCGGCAAGACTCTGGTTTCTAGTTGTTGAATGTATGAATGGGTTGTGACCAATTGACCCTCCCTTCCCCCTTCACTTGTCCTGTGTGTAATTGCCCTTGAGAGATTTAAAACTGAGATCTGAAAGTGACAGGGCTTATGGGGGTGGAGGGAGTTGCCGAAATTGTTTACCTCAGTAGTCTTTTATTTTTTATTTTTTTTAAAAACGTCGAAAAGCCACTTTCGTCCCCTCACCGAATTATGAGGAGCAGACGAGAAAACCTGTGTGTGAAAGTGTAAAGCTTTACACTAGATGCAAGGTGGGCTTATCACCCTCCTAAAACTTGACATATTGATGTGAAGGCTGACGGGTGAGGACTGGGGGGATCTTTAAGAAGAGAGAGGGGTTTCTTCTACCCAACTTTACCACTTCCATGAGAAGGCGTTAGAAGGAAGAGAGGATTTTCGGAGAATGGGAATGTGTTTTTCCAAGAGCCAAGGCTCTTGGTGGATTTGACTAGGTCTGTTTCCTAAGCCAGCTGTAATCAGGTCCCCAGGATCTAGCTAAGATAACAGAAATTATATAAAACGAATGTGGCTATTTTGAATTCAGTCTAGTAGGCCCTTCTTCCTCCTGTGTTAGTTTTTGTTTATTTTTTAACCAAAAGAATTATTTGAGAGTAGCTCTGATTTTGTTTTTTCTCTGTTGGAGAGGAGGTTATGGTAGATGTGTGTAAATTCCCTCTGTGTGTTTCTATACTTATTTATTTTTTAACCAAAAGAATTATTTGAGAGTAGCTCTGATTTTGTTTTTTCTCTGTTGGAGAGGATGTTATGTAGATGTGTGTAAATTCCCTCTGTGTGTTTCTATACTCATGGAGATATATTATTTATCCCCCAGGGCTTTCAGGAAATCTTTACATGTCTCTTTTGGTAACTTTAACCTCGACCTTCATAATTATGCCAGCCTCAGACTTTTCACAGCCCACTGCCTGCCTAGTGTGCTTTTATTTTTAATAAAAGCAGCGATTTCCTTGGCATGAAGCAATTCCAACTAATTGGATGGGGCCAACGTGCTGTAGGTTGTGTTATAGACTGAGAGGGGTCCCAGGAAGGGGGAGGGTTGTATTACTGCAACATGGTGGTGGCAGGGAACAGTTTATTAGCTAGGGAAGAGAAAGCTAAGAGGCCTCTTTAAGAAGGAGCCTTTTACAAGCTAAGGTAGAAGGAAGAGTCCTGACCTAGGCCTGGGAAATGCTTGTCATGGTTGGGTGTTGCAGGTTGATGGATGGGTTGGGAAGATGAAGAAGCTGTGTTTGGCCCTCAGCTTGTATAAGCACTAGATTTAGCAGGGCCCAGTTTTCTGAGGATAGGGTTGAAGCCTGTACTTTTAAAACATTATTTTAAAAAAAGAATCTGACAACTAGCGTCCTTGTGAAATTATTGCTCTTTTCCATGCTAAGTACTGCTATTGCTGGACTTAATCTGGAGCCTGAGTCACTGTCCCTCTGGATCCTTCTTGTGGGCTTTGGTGCAGGATAGGAGATGCTTCTGTGCCCACTGTCAGATGGTATCCTTGAGTCTGATATGTCTGTTTCCTCCTGTGCCAAAGCCCTTGACTGCAGTGGGGTGGAGAAATGAAGGAGGACAGTGTGTGACAGAAAATTCAGGAGAAATGGTGGGGGCACAGAGCTCTTTCCTGTTCGAGTGGCTTCTGCTGACTGGAGAGCCCAGAAGCACTTTGTTCGGCTAGGATATTATCTCATCATAGATGGTACTGCCCTAAGTGCCTGTTCTCCAAGTGTGAGAAGAGTGATGGAGAAAAGGCAAAAGTGGTCTTTGTTATGTACTCATCTAGGTTGCCTTTGTGTACCCAGAAATTCATTCCTGAGAAAAGCACATCATGCGTTATGATATTTTTAAGTGGAATTTAGGGCTTGCAGCTCTGCATTTATTCATTCAACAAACAAGGAGTGCCTGTGATGTGCCAGGCACTGTGCTAGGCTCCGGGGACATATTATACTAGATGCTAGTGCTGATAAACTACTTTGAGAGATAGAAAATAGCCAATTAGGGGAATAGAGTGATAAGTGCCATCATGGAGGTGAACTTAGGGTACAGTTGCCTCCATTTTTAGGGAGCCAAGAATTGTTTTCTGGAGGACATGACTGAAGAATGAATAGGAGTTGGCCAGTATGATGGCAGTGTGGGCAGAGACTCAGTAGCAAGAGAGAATATCATGTAAAACCAGGACTGGCTTCCTTTTTGATGTACTTTGGCTTTAATTGAGTTTCAATTTGTGGCTCCTAGAAGTATGTAGATATGTAGCAGCCAGTACACAAAGAATTTATGTAGCACCTACCAAGTCTAAAGGCACTACAAAGTTCTAAAAGGGATGAGAGTGGTGTAAAGTGTGACGTCTGCCTTTGAGGAGCTACCAGTGAGTTTGGGAAGACAAGGTATTCACAAGTACCTTGTGAATGTACATTGTGACTGTACATTCACAGTTACAGTAGCATAATCACAAGCACTGTCTGTAGAGTCAGGCAGACCCAGGTTCAAGTTCTGCATCTGTTCTTTACTAAGTGTGGAACCTTGGACAAGACATCTCAAATCTCTTTTGATTCTCTCTTTCCCTATGGCGATAGTTCGCAAAGTGGAGCCTGGATCAAGAGTATCCTCATCACCTGGGAGCTTGTTAGAAATGGAAATTCTTGGGCCTCACACCATAGGCTATGGTGTGTGGGTTTTTAACAAGCTCCTAGAGAGATTCTGGTTCAAGTTTAAGTTTGAGAACCACTGTTCTATGGAGTGGTCTTGAAGATTAAATGAGGCAATATGTATAAAGTATTCAACATTTTTTAGGTGTTCAATAAATGGTAGCCATTCTTTTTTTTTTTTTTTCTTGTAGAGACAGAGTCTCACTTTATGGCCCTCGGTAGAGTGCTGTGGCCTCACACAGCTCACAGCAACCTCCAACTCATGGGCTTAAGTGATTCTCTTGCCTCAGCCTCCCGAGTAGCTGGGACTACAGGCGCCTGCCACAACGCCCGGCTATTTTTTGGTTTTGCAGTTTGGCAGGGGCCGGGTTTGAACCCGCCACCCTCGGTATATGGGGCCGGCGCCTTACCGACTGAGCCACAGGCCCGCCCATGGTAGCCATTCTTTATCAGTAAAAGTACATCTTATATATGTGTCATATATACTCTCTTTATATATATGCATACACAGCATGTGTTTTAAATATATTACATATATGTAAAATTAAGGGGTGTGGGAACAATGTGAAGGCTAGTTTGGCTACAGCAATCTGAAGCAATCCCTTTCCCTGGTTGTGGGTGGGCAGAGCCAGATGTTCTTTGCAAAGGCCTCACCATCTCCTTAAAGAGTCGGTAGTTTGGGATAGTTACACTCCTTCCCTGGACCCTTTTCCCTGTGAGTCCCCAGATGCCGATCTATACACCAGTCCCAGAAAGAGTTGTCTAAGGACTGTGAGAGTAGTACACTTGAGTGTCCAGGGCAGTGGTCATGCAGTTTAGGAGGGGTGAAGTGGGAGGCTTCAAGTGCAGTCCGGGTTACCAGTATATCCCATTGATTATCTCTTTCCCCCTAATTTCTCCTTTATTATTAACTTTATAGTAAGTAATTGCAAGAAACCTGAGGAGCAGGTGCTGGGCAAGACAGGAGAATGCCTAGCTACTAGCATTCTTTCTTCATTGGTAGCGCCAGCCCTTCTGGCCTGGTTTCTCTAACTAGTCCAGCAGGGGCTTGTTTGGGGACAGTGAAAGCTTTAAGTCATGAATTTGGAGGGCAATGGCTATCTCTAGGCAGGTGCCAGTGTTGCCAGATGAAGAGGGTCTGGCTGCCTGTTACAGTCCAGGAGATACTTAAAAGACGGGGGAGAGGTTCACCAAGCCTTATTTATTTATTTATTTATTTTTAGATAGTCTCACTATGTCACCCTGGGTAGAGTGTCGTGGCATCATAACTCACAGTAACCTCCAACTCTTGGGCTTAAGTGATTCTCTTGCCTCAGTCTCCCAAGTAGCTAGGACTATAGGCACCTGCCACAGCGCCCAGCTATTTTTTGCTGTTGTTTTTGCATTTGTCATTGTTGTTTAGCAAGAATGGACCAGGTTTGAACCGCCAGCCTTGGTGCATGTGGCCGGCGCCCTGCCCACTGAGCTACGGGCACCGCCTCACCAAGCTTTATTATTGGAAGGCCAGCAATTCTGGAGAACAATAAGAGTAGCCTCTCCAAGACTGTTCTGCCCTTCCATTTCTAAAACCACGGTTTTATATATAAAAGTTCTAAGCAAAGACCATATTAACCCTTATCTTAGACCATAATCAGCATAACCCGTGACCTATTACAACGTTTCCAATTCAAAAGTTAATCTCTTAAATCAGTTGCCTTCAACTACCCAAAATACACATTTTTAGGTTGAAGCTAAATTTACAAAATGGGGATGGAAAACATGAGGTGAAGGTCGACGAAAGACTTAAACCAACCAGACCAGTGTGTCATGTTGGCTCTAGTCTGACTAACTCACTCCTCCTTATTCTCACTACATGTGCTCTCACCAGGGAGGAGGATATTTTCTCTCTAGCTTTCTCAGTGAAGATGCCATGATGAGATGCTAAATCATGCCCAAGTTAATGGGTATGTGATGTCAAGGGAAGATTTGGTTTAAGATTCAAGAATGAGCTCAGTGGGGAAATTGGAGCAATGTTCAAAGAAGGACTGAGAAGCTGTGCTTTTATCATACTTCCTTAGCTATGTGAGGCCTTATATCTAATCTTTAAGCAGTAAATAACTTTATTGATTGCTGTGTCTAAGGCAACATTCCAGAACTGTATTAGTTCTATATAGGATGGGCCAGGTGGTTCCTGAGAACAGTTTTCTCACCTATACTCAAGGAATCCAGGTCTAGGGCTAATGAGAGCTACTGTCTTTCCATATCAGTAAACTTTGATAATTTCTCCTACCCACAGAGCAAAGTAGTAAGGCTTACAACTGTGTGTGAAACCACTGCTTAAAAAAAAAGAACTTACTAGTCATATAATTATAACTTGGGGTGTCAATATGATGCATGTATGTATTTGTCAAGTGGATATTAGCGTTTCTTTGTGGCAAGCACTGTATAATAACCTTGAGATAAATGTCCAGCTTTCAGCAGATGGTAAAAGATACTGTGAGATGATAAAGAGAAAGTGCCTGGGGGTGTGGGTTCATAGATGGTAATGTGTTTTGAACAGGAATAGACATTGCCCAGCAGATGTTCCAGATGAAGGTTACCCAAGGCTAGAGAGAACAGCATATGCAAAGGTGTGGAGAGGTGAAACAGTATAATAAATTTTGAGAATAGTGACTGTCTAGTGTTAACAGTTTTGGTCAGTACTAGTTTCCCCTTCAAAATCAAGGAAAGGACAGGGAGTGATAGAATGACCTTCTTTCACTTTTGCTTGCTGGAAGTGCTCCCTGTTCACTTTCTTCAGTGGCTCTGGGTCTTTTGAATAACAATTGAATAGGTGTCCAGTATGTACTGCTTCCCTGCTGTACCCCAGCTAATTGTAGGGAAAGGGAGTAGCTAGTGTCTGGGGGAAGGAGTGGTCCCGGAAGCTGTCATAAGAAGCAAGAAGCTTAAGCAGAAGCAGGTGGGGGGAGTGACCAGTGTTACAAAAGGAGTGAACCCAGGAGATAATGAAGGATGTTTGATCAATCAGAGCAGAAGGTATGTTGGGGAGAAAAGGAGAAAATAAGTTTATAAAGAGCCTTGTGTGTCAGACAGAGATTAGTTATAAGTACCTGAGACCTTCTCTTGACGCAAACACCAGTTTGATCCCTCCCACTTCAGATGTCTTTGCCTGCTGGGGAGTCTGGTTTTTTACAGGCAACTGCAGATTTTCAGGGGGTGGTTTGTGAATGGTGTCTTCTTTCTGGCTTCAGGCATGATGACGATTATAGCTTCACTAAATATAACCAAATCTAGAATTCAGAAATGAAGTCCAGAATAAGCAAGTGCCATGGTCAAAGTCTTTCTTTTGGTTTTCTGACAAAGTCACGCTCATTTAATGATGATGAAGAGAGAGCAAGTTTTCTTTTGAGTGAAAGGGTATGGGGGAGACATACACTTGTACTTCAGTAGCTGAAACTGCATGCAGAGTACACAGAAAGACTTGGTAAATATTAATAAAACACATGAAAAAATATTACTGCATTAGAGCCATCACTTTAACTTGTACTATTTGAAAGTTGACACTTTAGAAAGGGGACTAGTATCACCTTTATCTTACGCTCTAAGAAGGATGAATGTCTCTGAGCTTACTTAAGAGATAACTGTGATACTTGCGTCTGAAAGAGACAGAAACAAAAAATTATAACAGATATGGTATTGGCTTTGAAGTAGCATCTTGCACTGTGAGGTTGCAAAGACTCGCCTCCAGCCTACTTTTCTGGAGCCATATTTTGGTGTGGTGGAAAGAATAGTACATTGTAAATTGGGAGATCAAGGTTGGTCAGTTCATTCATTGCCTCATTCAGTAAATGTTACTGAACATTCACTATGTGCCAGGCATCATGCAGAGATGAATTTTTAGACATGGCTCTGCCTTGAGAAACTCAAAATGATAGAACTTCAGATATGGGAGCAAATAGCTATAAGTGCTGTCATGGAGGGACGTAAAAGGGATAGAGGAACGGACCTCGGGCAACAATTAATTTTGTGGGGTAGCGAATAGTCAGGGAAAGCTAAAGAAAGGTGACATTTGAGGTGTGCCTTCAAAATTGAGAACTTGTTGCTAGATGAACGAGATAGGGAAAACATTCTTGGTGGAGAGGATAACATGGCCAAAGACACAAAAGCAGGACAGGGCCCTGCTTGCTGGGAAGCTGTATGTTTTGAGCTAGCAATGAACTGTTAATGGTCCAGGGCTGTGTTGTCCAGTAAAGTAGCCATTAGTCACATACGGCTTCAGACCCACCAGCCACATTTCACTTGCTTGGTAGACAGTTGTGGCTAGTGCTTTCAGCTGTGGACAGTGCAGATAAAACTATTTTATCATTGGGCGGCGCCTGTGGCTCAGTCGGTAAGGTGCCGGCCCCATATACCGAGGGTGGCGGGTTCAAACCCGGCCCCTGCTGAACTGCAACCAAAAAAATAGCCGGGTGTTGTGGTGGGCGCCTGTAGTCCCAGCTACTCGGGAGGCTGAGGCAGGAGAATCGCTTGGGCCCAGGAGTTGGAGGTTGCTGTGAGCTGTATGATGCCATGGCACTCTACCAAGGGCCATAAAGTGAAACTCTGTCTCTAAAAAAAAAAAAACCAAAAAACTATTTTATCATCACAAGTTCTTTTGGGCAGTGTTGGTTTAAACCAGTAGTTTCTAAACTTTTTGAAGAGAATGTCACTATTGATTAAAATGCATGTAATTCCTCATATATGTATCTTTGTTTATTTGTAAATTATATTCCTGTCCTGCTATCATTAGCTAATATTTGAAGGCATGGTATATACTTAGGATAAAGTTCATCATGAATGATAGTAGATGCAAATCTACATTTTAAATAACTCCAACGACGTTTTGGTGAGCTTCTTATCATCTTTTCCTGGATTGTGAGTGTTTCTACATTGTAAAGTGGCTGATGAAGATGATACCCGGAATAGAAATGACAGCTCTGCTATTTTGTTCACTTGGGCTCACGTTATCGTTAATCCAAGATTTTTTTTAACTGGAATCTTTTTAAGCCTCTTGTTTGTTTTATGAGAGTTTATTAATTTAAAACAATGTGATTAGTAAATTTATTTGACCAAGCACACATGAATTACAGTACATTTCAGTGTACTAAAAGGATGGTCACCATCAACCCTTGATTAGGAGACACATGTGGACATACAGACCAAATAGGAGCTTGTGTTAGTGCTGGGCCATGGATTATGTTAAAAAGATAAAATCTTATTTTTTCTATTTTCGTATTGTGGTAAAATATACATAACATGAAATTTACTATCTTAATCTTTTTTTTTTTTTTTTTTGGAGACATAGAGTCTCATTATGTCACCCTCAGTACAGTACCATGGCATCACAGCTCACTGCAACCTCCAACTCTTGGGCTTAAGTGATTCTCTTGCCTCAGCTTCCTGAGTAGCTGGGACTACAGGCACCCGCGACAATGCCTGGCTATATTTTGTTGCAGTTGTCATTGTTGTTTAGCTGGCACGGGCTGGGTTTGAACCCGCCACCCTCGTGTGTGGCTGGTGCCGCAACCACTGTGCCACAGGCGCTGAGCCCTGTCTTAATCATTTTTAAATGTACAGTTGGATGGTATTACATACAATAATGTGCAACCATCATCACCGTCTGCCTTCACAGCTCTTCACTTTATAAATCTGGAACTGTACCCTTTAAACAGTAACGTCCTATCTCCTTTCTTTAGCATCTGGCAATGCTACTTTCTATCTGTGTGATTTTCACTACTTTGAGTACTTCATATAAGTGGAATCAGACGTATTCATCTTTTTGTGAGTGGCTAATTTGACTTAGTTTAATGTCCTGAAAGTTCATATTGTAGCACGTATCAGAATTTCCTTCCTTTTTTTTTGAGACAGAGTCTCACTATGTGGCCCTCAGTAGAGTACTATAGTGTCACAGCTCATAGCAACTTTAAATTCTTGGCCTTAAGTGATTCTCTTACCTCAGCCTCTCAGGTAGCTGGGACTACAATGCCCACCACAATGTCTGGCTATTTTTTGTTGCAGTTGTCATTATTGTTTAGCTGGCCTGGGCTGGGTTCGAACCCACCGGTCTCTGTGTGTGGCTGACACCATAACCACTGTGCTATGTGCACTAACCAATAATTTCCGTCCTTTTTAAGGCACAATAATATTCCACTGCATGTTTATACCATATTTATCCATTCTTTTGGTTTGGTATTTCTTTTTTTTTCCTTTTTTTTTTTTTTTTTTTTAGAGACAAAGTCACTCAGTCACCCTGGGGTTGAGTGCCATGGCGTCAGACTTCACAGCAACCTCAAGCTCCTGGGCTCAAGTGATCCTCTTATCTCAGCCTCCTGAGAGGCGGGTACTATAGGTATCCACCACAATGCCCAGCTAGTTTTTCTATTTTTAGTAGAGATAGTGTCTTTGCTCAGGCTGGTCTTGAATTCCTGAACTCAAGCAATCTGCCTGCCTTGGCCTCCCAGAGTGCTAGGATTGCCTGTGAGGTGACAGTCACTGTGCCCAGCCCTATTCATTCTTTTGTTGATGGACAATTGTGTTGCTTCTGCCTTTTAGCTATTGTGAATAATCTTGCTTTAGTTACGAACATCTCTTATGTTTATATCTTTTCAAGACCCTGCATTCATATCTTTTGGGTATATACTCAGAAGTGGAATTGCTAGATCATATGGTAATTCTATTTTTAATTTTTTGAGGAACTGCCATGTTGTTTTCCACAGTGGCTGTACAGATTTTACATTCCCACCAACGGTACACAAGCACAAGGCTACTCCCCATCCTCGCTGACACTTGTTATTTTCTGTTTTGTGCTAACAGCTATCCATATGGGTGTGAGATAGAATCTTATTGTAGTTTTGATTTGCATTTCCTTAGTGATTTGTGATGTTCAGTATATTTTCATGGGTTTATTAGCCATTTGTATATCTTCTTTGGAGAAATACCTAAGTCCTTTGCTTATTTTTGAATCATGTTGGTTTTTTTTAAGTGCTATTGAGTTTTGCAGTTCTCTGATTATTCTAGATGACAATCCCTTATTGGATATATGATTTTAAAATATTTTGTCCCATTCTGTGGGTTGCTTTTTTACTCTGAAATCTCTCTCTCTCTTTTTTTTTTTTTTTTTTCTGAGACAGAGTCTTACTGTATTGCCCAGGCTAGAGTGCTATGGTCTCAGCCTAGCTCTAGCGACCTCAAATGCCTGGGCTCAGGCAGTCCTCCTGCCTCAGCCTTCTCAAGTAGGTGGGGCTACAGGCACATTCCGCCATGCCTAGCTAATTTTTCCTATTTTTAGTAGAGACAGGGGTCTTGATTTGCTCAAGCTGTGCTCAAACTCCTGAGCTCAAGCAATCCTCCTACCTTGGCTTTCTAGAGTGCTAGGATTACTGGCATGAGCCACTGTGCCCTGAGTGAAATGTTATTCTTTAAGATGAAAATAAATAGAGGGTCTTGCATTTTTTCTCTCTACTGTAGTGGATTGTCTCGTGTAGTCCTGTTTGGAGGCCATTGGTCTAGAACAGTGGTTCTCAACCATTTTTTTTTTTTTAGACAGAGCCTCAAGCTGTCACCCTGGGTAGAGTGCTATAGCATCACAGCTTACAGCAACCTCCAACTCCTGGGCTCAAGTGAGTCTCCTGTCTCCGCCTCCCAAGTAGCTGGGACCACAGGTGCCTGCCACAATGCCCGGCTATTCTCAACCATTTTTTGTTCCTCAAAAAAGTCCAAAAATATTACAATACTAATTTTAAGTTTGTTAAGAGAAGACTAGAACACATGCAAACATGTTGAGCTAGATAAATTTCATGAAACAGAGCTTGTTGAAGAAGTCACAGAGAAAAGACTGTCAGTTAAGAACAGTCCATTTTCATGAATTCTTTTATAACCATTCAGTCCTCTCTGATCTTTCTCTCAACCCCTCTGGCATTTAGAGACTATACCATCATACTCAGCCTTGCAGGAGATAGATAATTGTCTTGTGGGGTTCACTTGCATCTTGTATATTGGCCACATCATGCCAACTAGGAGGGCAGGAGCCAAGTCTTTTATTGCTTTTCTGTTTTCCATAGCCTCTCAGGCAAAGCTAGGAACACACAAGATCTGCAGTAAGCCTTGCTGACTCTTCACTGGCAGGGCAAGCTGTCTCTTATGTGGAATAACATGTGCTCACACCCTCTCATTTTGTGATCACATCATCCCCGCAGAGATAGGGAGGATGGTTTCTACTACAGCTGCACAGATGATGAAGCAGTGGCTGACACAGGTTAAATGACTTCTCCAAAGCCATGTTGCTAATAAGTAGCAGTGAAAGATCCTGAGCCCCAGGTCCCTAGCTGTAAGTGCAAGATTCTTCCTAAAAATTCTTCCTTTTACAAAGGATCTCAGTATCTTTTCTTACAACACTCTTGACTTTTAATAACCCTTTTCAATTGAATGGGTTGACATATGAGCTTTTCCAGTCAGGTAGTGCTTCCACAGCATTTCGGGTTGCTCAGTGTCTTAGTCCATTTGGCCTGATGTAACAAAATACCGTCACCCACATGGCTTAGAAACAACTGAAATTTATTTCCCATAGTTCTGGATGCTGAGAAGTCTGAGATCCAGGTGCTACGATGGTCATGTTCTGGTGAGGCCCCCTTTTGGGTTGTAGATTGCTAACTTGACATATCTGTGGAATATGGGATATCCGTGGACATGGTGGAAGGGACAGGACAGCTTTCTGGGGCCCCTTTTATAAGGGCATTAATATCATTCATGAGGGCTCCTCCCTCAAGACCTAATTACCTTCTAATACTATCCTCTTGGTGATTTGGATTCAACATATGAATTTTGAGGGGACACAGACATTTAAACCGTAAGCACTGAGATACGGAAATATGGGAGAATTTTTTTTTTTTAATTGAGACAGAGTCTCACTCTTGCTCAGGCTAGAGTTCCCTGCTGTCAGTCTAGGTCACAACAACCTCAAACTCCTAGGTTCAAGGATCCTCTTGCCAGCCCCCCCCCCCCCCCCCAATAACTGGGACTAATGTGCCCACCATAATGCCCGGATAATTTTTCTGTTTTTAGTAGAGATGGGGTTTTGTTCTTGCTCAGGCTGGTCTTGAACTCCTGAGCTCAAATGGTCCTCCCACCATGGCCTCTCAGTGCTAGGAATAGAGGTGTGAGCCACCTCGCTCAGCTGGAATACGACAGGATTTTTTTTTTTTTTAGAGACAAAGTCTCTATCAGCCTTGGTAGAGTGCTATGGTGTCACACAGCATGTCTAATTCAGCATGTTGCATATTTTCTGGACTTAGCAACGTTGAAGTAAGTACTGTAATATTCTTGGTCCTTTTTTTGAGGAGCAAAATTGCCTACGTAAACAATTGAGGTGTTGTGTGTTTATACCCAAACCAAAAAAGTCTTTTCGTTCTATATGAATTTGACCACTCAGGAATAATGATTGTCGGTGCATAAGGTGATATTGCCTGTAGCATTTTGTGCCTCCTTTCTCCCTCTTTTATTGTTTTTCTTATTGGCCTATTATCTTTACTGTTATTTAATTTATTATATATACTTTAAACAATCCCAGTAATTCTATTGAGTCACAGGTAGTTGTTAGAAAAGGGGAATCATTTACAGTGAGACTTGCATATTGGCAGAGGACAAGTTCAACCTGGAATTTTGTTTGGGGTCTGCTCTGAGTGAATCAGCTTGAACTGGTCAATTTTCTCCTTGGGCTCTGAGTTAACTTTGGCAGACAGCGGATAGCAGCGCCAATCGAAGCTTTGTTATTTATGATTTCTGAAAAGCTGAGAGATTATTGGACCAAAGAGCTTATGGCATCCTTATATTATTATAATAGAAGGCTCAGCATAGCACTGATGTGAGACTATCATTTGTAATTATAATGATCTTAAATAATGATGCCTTTCATCTAGGACTTGAATCCTGGAGGAAGCAGTATAATGCTATGTAATTTGCTGCCTGTTTTCAAGGATGCATATAGCTATTGTACTAGGACCTTTGGGCTAAGAGAAAGATTATTGTCCTTTTGGTAGTGAATGTGAATTTGACAACAAAATGGCAACTTTATTACGTGTGGGGAAAGAAAGAAGGAAAGGGACCCAGGCATCACAGTCTGGGTCCTTCTTAGAGGTTGTGGCCAGAGCAGCATTTACAGAGGAGACAGGTCTTTTGCTAATAGCTTGATTAGTCATTTCCTCTGGTCAGTAAATCTGGTTGGTTCAGAAAGTACTGGTTATCTTACAGGTTTATTAGACTTGTTTTTCCCCTGGGATAAGCCAACCCTGTTCCTCAGGCCTTTGTCCTCTACTATCTGTAGAAGCCTGGGAATCTTGGTATTGGCAGGGGCAAGGGGCAGCACTGGGAAAAATGATTCACTAGGCCTTTTGCCTATGGAGAAAAATTTGGGCTTAACCAGGAATAACTCAATAATGATTAGAGAAAACCTGACATCCAGTACTGCCTTTCTTCCCCTTCTCCCTTGAAATAAAAGGAGTGTTTGATGGTGCATGATGTTCTCCTTAAGAGGAAACTTTCCAGTTAGTACTGTGTGTGGTGGTTAAAAAGCATGAGTATAGAGGTAAACAGCCTTTGACTTGAGTCCTAGACATGCTTCTGTGATGTTGGGAAAACTAAGTAACATCTAGTCTTCTCATTTATAACAGGTTGATGAATGAATTGTGTGAACACTTTGCATACTGCCTGGCATTTGTTAGTTAGTAGTCTGTAAATGGTAGCTCTTAATAATTTGTATGAATTTTGTATTAACAGGCAGTATTTTGCTGTGTGTATAATGTGCTGGAACTAGAGTTATACAGCTATCTATTTATCTCAGAGTATTCACAACCCCCTAGATGAGGAATAGGGAGAAGAGAAAAAGAAATATTGTGGTTTGATTCTTCTTTTTTCCCTTTCTTGAAAGCTACCTGTGTGTTAGGGAAATTTTCCTTCCCTATGAAATTGATGTCAGTATGATGGGCTTCCTACCCTGCAGGAACCCCTGGCCCCTGCTGCATATTCAGTTCAAATTCCAGTGTGTTAATGCTGCAGTACTTTAGCTTCAGATAGGCCCGTGCCCTCGCCATCTCCCTGTACCGTGGATGTAGTTCTCTCCAGTGCTTTACTCAGGGTGCTCCCTGTGCCCGGTGATACTCCCCTCTTCCCGACTCTCTACCTTAATCCTGCCCAGCCTCCATTCTACCTAACCCAGGTACTCAACCACAAGTGCCCTTGGATGCCTGTCTTTTTTTGCTGGCTGTGTTGACTGTTTGGGGCCCTAGTCTTAAAGTTTCATTTTACTATTTATCCGTTTCTTTTGTGTCCACTTTCTGGTGTTAGATAATTAATTCTTTGGGGGAAAGATATAGGTCTTAGATTTATTTGTGTCCAATTCAGGACTTTTACAATTTGAACAATGCAACAGTGGGTACTACAACATAAAATAACCGAATGAATATTGTGGTAAATCAGTACTAATTCAACTGGCAGGCAGAAGAGACCAGACAGATTTGAGATCTGTAGAATTCCCTCATTTATCCCTATTCCTGTAAGAGGATAGATCTATGTTTGAGAACTTCATGTAGCTTTTATTATAATAAGATACTATTGAATTTAGGATTTCAGTAAAGTTAGGGAATAACAAAATCCAAATCAAAGTAGAACATCTAGAAAGTCATGTGAATCTCTATTGATTGGGTTAAATCAGAGGTTTTCAACCTGTGGGGAACTGTATTAAAGGGCTGTGGCATTAGGAAGGTTGAGAACCACAGGGTTAAATTGTGGGTATCTGTAAAAGTATCTCAAAAGTAGACACATAAGATGTAAGTACCTTAATTATATAAAGGAAGTCTAAAACTATTTACATTCTCTACTTTAAAGATGGAGACGAACTAGAGCAAGTATCAAAAATGCAGATATTACTGAAATTTATCTTTTTTTTTTTTTTTTTTTGTGGTTTTTGGCTGGGGCTAGGTTTGAACCTGCCACCTCCGGCATATGGGACCGGCGCTCTACTCCTTGAGCCACAGGCGCCACCCTGAAATTTATCTTTAAGCAAGGCATGAAGTTCATTTTCTACTTTACGGTGGATATTGGCCTGCAGTTAATGAGGACAATGAATTTCAATCTGGCTTTGGGGTTGTGAGCATGGGGACAGGGAACAAATAGGAAGGGAATATACAATTTAAAAATGCATAGATTGGCTTTATGTCTAGCTAGGAAAGGGGATAACCTTAAAGAGGATGTGGTTTACATTGTAGGAGCACATTGTAGACAGAAGAGGTTGGGATGTGGAGAGGACTCGAGACTTTCATTTAGATCAAAGAGCCTGTTTTTAAAAGGCTAATAAATATGGCATGAGCAGCTCAGTTATAAAATGAGCCTGGAAAGGTGGTGCCTAAAATTGATCAGTGTGTGTAACACTGGGAACATAGGTAGGCACTTATTTCTTCTTGTTTTTGCTGTTTTTTTCCAGAGACGTGGAGTGAAAAGAGGTATCACCAGCAAATCTTGCCTGGTGGTCCACCCTGTCAGCTCCACGATCTTGTGGAAAGGCCAGCTCTAGGTGGCTCTTTGACCAATGATGAGAGTTCACATGAAAAAAGTTAATGCTGAGTTATAGAGACTTTCTTGGAAGATGAAAGATTTCTTTCACTTTTAAAATCATAGTTTTAGAGTCAGTATAACATAAAATGGGTTATTTAGGGGGCTGTCCACTCTTCCTGCAATTATGGGGTGATTTTACAGATGGTGTGATGGAGTGCTACCCAAGTCTACAAATAAGTCCTGCTTTGAGGGTTAGCTCACAGAATGTGAAAGAACAACTGTATGAGGTTTAAGAGAAGTAGATCATCTGGTCTCCTTCTCAATCATCTTAGATACCTCACTCCCCTTCTCTGAGCTTGTCTTTCCTCATGTGTATGCCTAATTGATGTCACTGAGCAATCTCGAAGGTCTCTTCTAACTCACACATGGTTTTTAAGTTCTGTAGTTCTCTGTAGAAATGGTTTGGGATGGAGGGTGGGGTAAGGTTGGTTGGACTGAAGTGTTAGGCCTGTGTAGCTGGGACTAAGACAGCATTCCTGGGAAGGCTTGTTAACCTGGGCCCATGTGTGAGCCCTACTGGGAGGGGTCATTGTTAGTGGAGGTGAACGATTCCTTCTTTCTGCTCACCTTTCTTTCCCTTAAACTTAGAAAAATCAGTGATAATAATTAGATACTGGAGGTGCTAGAAAGCTCAGCTGGATCTTGGGCTTCTGGCTTAGGTGAGCGAAGTGGAATGTGGTCTCACAAGGGGGCTGCGCAGAAGATGAGCACGCCAGGAGTAAAATGCAGAGTCCTCCTTTGGGCCTACAGACTCCTCAGGGAGAGCCTTATCTCTCTCTTCACCTCAGCACCTTGCTTTTTAGTCACAGTGATTCTTTTTTATCTTTTTCTCAGCATATAACATTGTTTCCTTTTTAGTGTCTAAGGCTTGCCTGATTCTCTTGGAATGTTCTTCCTTCTTATCTTCCCATGGCTAGCTTCTTGTCATTAAGATCTCACTTAAATCTCACCTAGATTGACCACCCAATGTAAGGAACCAATCCTGTTTTATTTCACCACAAAGAATGTGTTATTGCTTATTATTTGTCCCTGCCCCGCACCCCCTAGAATTTCAGCTACGACCAGGAGCCTTGTCTGACTCACTCACTGCTGTCTCCCCAGTGTCTAGACTAGTGCCTGGTGTGGCTGCAGAGCTCAGTCAAAAGCCATCGAATAAATGAGTAGGCACGTGGAAGAGACAGAAAGAATGATAGAGTCAGGAGAGAGTGAGTTCACGGAAATGAATGCTAAGTAGGAGAAAGAGGCCGTAGGTTCTTTTGGGCATCAACACCTTACACAGGTCAAGATAAGGATGAAAAAGTGTTCACTGGGTTTGGAAATACGTAGATCATTTGTGAGCTTAGTCAGAGCAGTTTAAGTAGAGCAATGAGTGCGGGTGTCAGTGAAATGATGAGTGAATGGGAAGTGTGGCCGATACTGAGACAGGGTAGAATTTGTTATTTATTATTTTTTATTAATTTTTATTGTTAATGATAATTTATTGTTTTTGTAATGATGGAAGAGTCTTAAGTATCTTATGCAGAGAGGAAGGTGATATAGAGGAAGAAGTTGAAAATACAGTTCCGGGGCCTATTGATGGAATAGGGTCAAGGAGGTGATGGGAGGTCATGGATGAGGGCAGAGGAGATGACCTTGGACAGGAGAAAGGACACTTCATTCTCTGATCTGGAAAGAAGAGCAGAAAGAAGGGGTAGAGAGGAAGAGCCTTTGGTGAGGTTTGGGAAGTTGAGCAGGTTCTTGTCTCATGACTTCTCCTTTCCATTAATTGCTGTAGTGGGAGTTGAATTGGGGATGTAAGAAGAGTGAGGAGAAGATATGGTTGGGTTCCTTAGGTTTATAGAGAAAAAGGGTGACAAAAGGTAAATCAGAGAATGGACTGGCCATATGGAGAGTCCATTCCAGATGGCTCACTGCTGGACAGGTTTTCCTGGCCCCCAAGGGTTCCTCAGTTTTTAAAGTTTTATTAATACTTTATATTTTGCATAGGACTTTTTCTGAAAGACCTTACTTATGCAAGCATTTCTTGTCTTCTGGAGTAAATTCTGAGGAGGCAGCTTCGTAGAGGTGGAAAGTGCGCCTGAACTGAACCTTTCTAGTGATTTCACCATATACTGTGCTCTGGGCAAGTCGCTTGCCAACTCTGTTCACCAGGTTCCTTCCTTGTGTGTAAAATGAGAACTAGTTGATGTTCAAGTTACTTTCCAACTCTTTACTTAACCTCTTTTTTTAGATGCATTATTAGAATGTTTCTGTTTTCTTGTAGATCTATTACGATATCTGCTTGATAATGGGTAGGACAGTTTGCTCCTGAATGAAATGGTCCTGGATTACTATCTTTTTAAAATTTCATGCTTAGTGTTTTCTGTTTCCTTATAAGAATGTCAGCTGTCAATTTTTGCCACTATCCCTGTGCCTTCCAGAATTAGCACCGCTCCTCTAATGTGCTGTATTTAATCTGCTGTGGATGTGGACACTGAATGACTAAGCTTGTTAGAACTGTGTGGAACAATAAAGGGGCTGTTAGAGTTTGAGGGTCTTGTCTGTGGTTAAAGTCCATGGGCTTTCTATCGCTTGTTGGCACAGAAACTAGTTTTTATGTCTTATGTAGTAGAAAAGTTGAGTTCTGAAGAGATAATGTGTGACTATTTGATAACTTATTAAACATGTTTGTAACTATTCATCTGAAAAGTTGAGTGGCAGTGCTCAGGGACTTAAACTCCTGCTTCCATCTTCCTTTTTGCTTATTGTCTCTTCCCTTAACTCTCTCCCAGCTCACTCCTGGCTCTCCTCCGTCTCTGCCCCACACGTTCCATGTAAGGCAGCATTCTAGGCACTGTTATAATACTGTTTCATTTATTCCATTTCTTTTCTTTTTTTAATTTTCATTTATTCCATTTCTATTTATTGAAGCACATAGAGGTTTCCAGGATTATGATTCACTGTGGACATGCTTATATCTCAATCAGGGCTCTGCCGGAGACTCAAATGGAATGTGGTGTTGGGGCTGGAGGACTTGAAACAATGAAATGAATGCTGGTTTGATAATCTTTGGTTGATATGGAAGAAAGAAAGCAACCAAAAAGTCTTAACATGGGGTAGGCGCAGTGGCTCATGATTGTAATCCTAGCACTCTGGGATGCCAGGGGCAATAGATTGCTCGAGGTCATGAGTTTGAGAACAGCCTGAGTAAGAGCAAGACCCTGTCTCTACTAAAAATAGAAAAATTAGCCAGGTGTTGAGGTGGGTGCCTATAATCCCACTACTCAGGAGGCTGAGGCAAGAGGATTGCTTGAGCCCAAGAGTTTGAGGTTGCTGTGAGCTATGATGCTACAGCACTCTATTGAGGGTGCAAAGTGAGACTCTGTCTCAAAAAACCAACAAAAACTCTTAACATTATTTTTGGTATTCAGATTAATCTATGTGATAGTAGAATGATTAGAAGATAAAGCCAGACAAAAAGAGAAACTATTACTCACAATCCCATAGTTTACCATTGTTAATCTTTTGGTTTGTATGCTTTGAGACTTGTGTATTTTTATAAGAAGAACATACTCCATAACATCCTCTGTAATTCTTACTTAGCAATATATCATAGCTGTCTTTCTGTGTTAAAGGTCTGCACCATCAGTTTTTGCCCACTGTTTGGATGTACTGTGATTTATTTAGCCATTCTTCTGTAATTAGATATTAGAGTTTTTTTAACAGATAGTACAAAACAACTGCAATGAATATTTTTTAAGTTTTTGAGTCCTTGTTGTATTACTTCTTTAGAATAAATATCTGGTTATGAAATGGCTGGATCAAAAGATGCACATGTTTTAGCTTTTAATGCAAACTATAAACTTGTCTCCAGAAAGATTAAACCTATATACACTTCCATCTTGTTTATGAGTTTGGACATGTTCCCTTCCACACTCCCTTCCTTCCTTTTACTTTCTCTCTCTCTCCCTTTCTGTCTTTTATATTTCTTCTGTGATGAATTTTTTTATTATGTTCCTTTGCTCATATTCCTGTCAGGGCATTCATCTCTTAATGATTTATAGAAGTTTTTTTACATATTTAAAATATTAATCTTTTCTTGTATACATTGCAGATTTTTTTTCCTATT
Organism: Nycticebus coucang; assembly: GCF_027406575.1. Taxonomy (NCBI): domain Eukaryota; kingdom Metazoa; phylum Chordata; class Mammalia; order Primates; family Lorisidae; genus Nycticebus; species Nycticebus coucang. Next base: position 68,285,456 of record NC_069783.1, on the reverse strand, counting down.
TTACCATTTGTCTTTTGTTAAGGAGGGGCTTTTTGTAGATATTTTAAATTTTTGTAAAATCAAATATGTCAATATTTCCTTTTCTTTCTTTTATCTTTTCTTTTTTTTTTTTTTGAGACAGAATCTCACTGTGTTGCCCTTGGTAGAGTGTGGCGTCACAGCTCACAGCAACCTCAAACTCTTGGGCTCAAGTGATTTTCTTGCCTCAGCCTCCCGAGAAGCTGGGACTACAGCCCTCTGTCACAATACCCAGCTATTTTTTTGTGTGTGTTTGTTTAGCAGGTCCCAGGCCAGGTTTGAACCCACCAGACCCTGTACGTGTGGCTGGCGCCCTAACCACTGAGCAATGGGCCTGAGCCAATATTTTCCTTTATGATTTTTATTGGTAGTCATACTTGAAGGGTCTGAGGAGAAAGGAAAGGCCTAGATCACAGAGAGCCTGTGATTCTGAGTTTATCTTTGAGTGATATGGGAGTCAAACTTCAGAGTTTTGCAGAGGAGTTGGCATGATCAGAAAAGCAGTTCAGTTGCTGGGTGTGGCACGGGCCCATTGTTATAGCTGCTTGGGAGGCTGAGGTGGGAGCACAGGAGTTTGAGGCTGTGGTGAGCTATGAGGTTGTGATGTGAATAGCCACTGTGCTCTAGCCTGGGCAACCTAGGGAGACTCTGTCTCTATTAAAGCAAAAATGACACTCTAGTAAGATTTATGGAGGGTGACCTGAGGGAGCTGAGTCCTTGGGGGCATTGTCATGATCCAGGTCAAAGTCTGTGAGTGTCTGAGTGGCAGAGTGCTGATAGAACTGGAGAGGAGCACAGACTGGGGATATTTTGGAGGTCGCAACATCTGGGTTTGGTGGCTGATTGGATTGAGGGTGAAGGAGAGGTGTGGAATCAAGAGTGATTCCTGGCTCGGTACCTGTAGCTCAAGCGACTAAGGCGTCAGCCACATACACTAGAGTTGGCGGGTTCGAATCCAGCCTGGGCCTGCCAAAAACAACAATGACAACTAGAACCAAAATATAGCTGGGGGTTGTGGCAGTTGCCTGTAGTCCCAGTTACTTGCTGGGAGGCTGAGGCAAGCAAATCGCTTAAGCCCAGGAGTTGGAAAAAGAGTGATTCCTCCAGCCTAAGCAAGAGCAGGACCTGTATCTACTCAAAACAGAAAAATTAGCTGGATGTGGCAGCATATGCCTGTAGTCTCAGCCATTCAGGAGGATGAGGAGAATCACTTGAGCCCAGGAGTTTGAGGTTGCAGTGAGTTATGATGATGCCACTGCACTCTAGCTGGGTTGACAAAGTGAGACACTTGTACTAGACTGTTTATTGCAGCTCAATTTACAATCGCCAAAATGTGGAAACAGCCTAAATGCCCACCAACCCAGGAATGGATTAACAAGCTGTGGTATATGTATACCATGGAATACTATTCAGCCATTAAAAAAAATGGAGACTTTACATCCTTCGTATTAACCTGGATGGAAGTGGAAGACATTATTCTTAGTAAAGCATCACAAGAATGGAGAAGCATGAATCCTATGTACTCAATTTTGATATAAGGACAATTAGTGACAATTAAGATTGGCGGGGGGGAAGCAGAAAGAGGGACGGAGGGAGGGGGGTGGGGCCTTGGTGTGTGTCACACTTTATGGGGGCAAGACATGATTGCAAGAGGGACTTTACCTAACAATTGCAATCAGTGTAACCTGGCTTATTGTACCCTCAAGGAATCCCCAACAATAAAACAAAATGAAAAACAAAGGGGGCATGTATAATAAGGATGAGAGAGGAGGGTGTGGAAAGTTTATTTTGTAGAATAAATACACGAAAAACAAATAAAAAGAAAAGAGAGAGACCTTGTTTCAAAAAAAAAACAAAACAACCATTAATGAGGTAAGGTAATGAGTTTATTGTTGGCCATGATCAGTTTAGAGTGTGTTTGGGGTGTATTTTGGTCATCTGTTGCTGTGTAACAAGCCATCCTAAAGTCTCAGGCCCTAAACCACCAACAGCTTATTATTTCTAATGATTCTGGGGTTGAGCGAGGGCTCGGCTGGAACTCTGCTAGGGCTTCTGCTCATCTCACTTGAGGTTTGTCAAAATTGTCTTTATTCTTCCCACCCCGCTCCACTATATATGCCTGAATTCAGAACATCCCAGCATGGACCACTATACTGTGTTCTAACATCATCTGTCATCCTTAACAGAAGTATGTATGTCAGAGAATAAAGGAAATGCTGTGGGTTTATACTCAGAACTCTGGCGTTTTTCACATCTAGGGGGATGCAGTGCGTTGAGAGTGGAGTGAAGGGTATTCCTTTTTGAATTTTTATTTTATTAAAGGAGCTGAAGGCTTTGGGGAACTTGGTCAAATCCTTTTTAGGAAGAGTACCTAGGGAAGTTGAATACCATGAAATTGATTGGTTTGAAGCTGACAATGTAGAAATACTTGTGTTCAAGTTTGAAAGTCAGTAGTCAGAAGAGCAGTGGTCTGAGGATGGAACTGAGGTTTAGTAACACTTAAGGGCTGGCTTAGTAAGGAAGAGCCCTTAAGAGACACAGAGCAGTGTGAAGAGAATCAGTTGACTGTGGTGTCTCATGGACATGGGACTCTGTACAAAGTTAGACTTGAAGAAAAGAAGAGGGGTGGTGCCCGTAGCTCAATGGGCAGGGCACCAGCCACATATACCAAGGTAGGCTTAAGCCTTAGAGGTTGCTGTGGACTGTGACACCATGGCACTCTACCAAGGATGACATAGTGAGATTCTGTCTAAAAAAAAAAAAAAAAAGAAGAAGAAGAAGAAAATGAGAGGGTCAGGCTGGGTGTAGTGGCTCACACCTGTATTTCCATTACTTTGGGAAGCCAAGGCCAGAGGATCACTTGAGGATCAGAAGTTGGAGACTAGCCTCGGCAACAAAGTAAGACCCCTGTGTCTATAAAAAATAAAAAACTAAGTGGTGCCCATAGCTCAGTGGGTAGGGCGCTGGCCACATACACCAAGGCTGGTGGATTTGAAACCGGCCCCGACCTGCTAAACAACAATGACAATTACAACAAATAAATTGCTGGGCGTTGTGGCGGGCTCTTGTAGTCCTAGCTACTTGGGAGGCTGAGGCAAGAGAATCACTGAAGCCCAAGAGTTTGAGGTTGCTGTGAGTTGTGACAGCACGGCACTCTATAGAGGGCAACATTTTGAGACTCTGTCTCAAAAATAAATAAATAAATAACTAGCTGGGCATGGTAATATGAGTCTGTAGTCTCAGGTGCTTGGGAGGCTGAACCAAGAGGATTGCTTGAGCCCAGGAGCGTGAGGTTACAGTGAGATATGATCATGTCTCTGTATTTTAGCCTGGGTGACAGAGTAAGTCTCCATCTCATAAAAAAAAAAGTGTCAGAATTCTCAGAAAGGTCAAGTGGATGAAGACTGGAAAATGTCCCCTGGATTGGACAATGGAGTGTCATTGCTTTCCTCAAGAGGACAATTTCAGAAAAGTGATGGAAATGGAATTATAAATGACAGTGAGTTGATGAGTGGGAGCATGGAGGCTAGGGTATCTCTTCTGAGAAAGCTTGACTAAGAAAAGAAAGGTAAAGATCATATGGTTGTATGGTTGCTTGAGCATGTCAATAGGCTGATATGAAGGCACCAGGAAAGGGCAGGGGGAGAGATTGAGATTGATTAATACAAGTGGGAGGGCAGTTCGTCATGGAGCAGTGTTCCAGAAGAGACAGAAGGAGATGGAGTCTTCATCTTTTTAAATTGCAATTCCATTCTTGCAGATACTCAGGCCCAAAATCTCTCACCTCCCGTTCAGTTTATCAGAGAATTTTGTTTGTTCTACATTCACAGTACAGCCCAAATCCATCCAGCTGCTTAATGCCTCCACTGCTGCATCAGGCTGTCACTGGCCTGGATACGGCAACTGTTTCTTTACAGGTCTCTCCACTTCTGCCTGAGCCTCTTTGGCTACACTCAACACAGTAGCCAGAGAGACCCTTGAGGATGCAAATCATTTCATGCTACTTCTCTGCTCAGAACTGTCGTCTGGCTCCCCATCTCACTCAAAGGACAATAAAACTGCAAATCCTGATGTGATCTAGAAAGTGCTATGGTCTGGCTCACAGTTCCATTCTCCTCTTTGGTAATTGCACTTTATCCATACTGGCTTCCTTGCAATTCCTTAAGCAGGGCAGCTTCACACCCTCCCCCTCAAGGCTTTTGTGCTGGCTGTTTCTCTGTGCCTGTGGAATGTGCTCCTGTAGATAGCCTCAAAGCTTGCTCTCCCTCACCTATTTTGCTTAAATGTCACCTCCTAGGAGAGTCTTTACTGACCATTTTATTTTTTATTTATTTATTTTTTTTTGTAGAGACAGAGTCTCACTGTACTGCCCTTGGTAGAGTGCCGTGGCGTCACATGCCTCACAGCAACCTCCAGCTCTTGGGCTTACGTGATTCTCTTGCCTCAGCCTCCGAGCAGCTGGGACTACAGGCGCCCGCCCCAACGCCTGGCTATTTTTTTTTTGTTGTTGCAGTTTGGCCGGGGCCGGGTTTGAACCCGCCACCCTCGGCATATGGGGCCGGCGCCCTACTCACTGAGCCACAGGCGCCGCCCCTACTGACCATTTTATTAGAAATTGCAACCCCTCCCTTCTCCCAGAGGTCCCTATTCCTCTCCATTGCTAGACTACGCTATATAATTTACTTGTTCATTGCCTCCTTTCTTTAGAATATAAGATGCTTGAGCTTGTCTGCTTTGTTTACAGACTTAGAACCGTGGCTGTCACAAAGTAGGCAGTAAATATTTGTTAATTAAATAGGTGAATGAATGAATGGGATCAAGATTTAACCTTGGAAAAGAAGAAGGAAACGTCAGCCTCTGGGATAGGAGGAGATAAGTGAATATGAGTAGATAAGTTTGTAACGGAAGCTTGAGGGGAATGTGAGGGCAGATAGGAATTTGAGGGCAGTCCTGGCAGATGTTCTCAGTTTTCTGGAATAAAGGAGGGAAGCTTGTCTGTTGTAGGTAGTGGTGAGGGTAGGGGGATCAAGTTGACTCCAGAGGGTTCGGGTTAGTCATTGAGGGAAATGGGAAATCCAAGGACAAGTAAAGGACCCAGGCTGGGATGAAGACTATGATGGAGTTTTACAAGGCTGTGTGATTTTTCTCTGGCAGGACTCAGAAACCTGGAGTTAGGAGCAGAGCAGATGGATTTAGCATTTAGGTAGGTGTGAAGGGAGGCCAGGGGTGCAGAGAAGTCAAAGAACAGTCCAGACACAACCATGGAGCCAGAGTGGGGAGAGAAGACTGTCCAAGGAACAGGTTGATTGTAATTGGTAGAAAATGGTAGAGTCAGAGTATGGAGGACTAGACAGTCAGGCCAGAGTGAAGGTGTGAGATACTGGAAGGTTCAGAGGGTGTGTCAGAAAGAGAAAGAATGATGTTTAAGGTTTGTGTTGACAGGGTCTAGGGTGTGCCCATGCATATAGATGGTTGAGAGGACCAAAGGTTATTGTAGTGAAGAAATTTAGAGACTGCAGGGTAGAAATAAATCATCCTGTAGATTTTTTTTTTTTTTTTTTTTTTGAGACAGAGTCTCAAGCTGTCGCCCTGGGTAGAGTGCTATGGTGTCACAGCTCACTGCAACCTCAAACTCTTGAGCTCAAGCGATTCTCTTACCTCAGCCTCCCAAGTAGCTGGGACTACAGGCGCTTGCCGCAGTGCCTGACTATTTTTTGTTGTTGTTGTTGCAGTTGTCATTGTTGTTTTAGCTGGCCTGGGCCGGGTTCATACCCACCAGCCTCAGTATATGTGGCTGGCGCCCTACCACTGAGCTGTGGGCGCCACCCTATCCTGTAGATTTTAACACCACCAAGAAGATGGCAGGAATTATAGTAGAGAGAAGCCAGGATGCCAGAGGTATCAGTGAATGCTGGAGAATGAGCTAGAGGGTGGAGGTACAAAGGCAAGATTGGGTGGAACCAGAGTAGCCAGGCGACATGAGGTCAAAGGAGCAGGAGTTTTTACCTGCGGATGGAAGGGTAATGGTCTGGAGTCAACTTAGGAGAGCATGGAAAATTTTGACCTCTTGCCCTGAGACACTGGTGTAGGAAAATATGGCATCAGAGGGCTAGTGGTGCAAGCAATGTTGGCTGGTGCAGGAGCAGGCCAGAACTATTTGGTTGATTTATCTTTTGGCTAGATTGTGGAATTAAGTTGTTTTAATTATTATGTATTTATAATTTATGGTATTTAATAGCATTGTATTTCTTCTTATTATGGAAAGGAATTTAATTCCTTTTACTTACATATTTATATATTAAGTCATATATGTATATATATACATATATATACACACTTTGTTTTTCAGAGTAACAGGAGGGTGATTAAGATACATTGTTTGCATTTATTAGGTAAATTCCAAGTTATAGTTATGCCCCTCACCCAGGAGGTGTGCTGTTTACCCTTATGTTGTGCCTGTTAGGTGAGAGCACACAAAGGTATGATATATTGTATTTACTTAACATATGTACTTATAGTTAATTTTTTATATATACCTTTTTTTTTTTTTTTCAGTCTTTTGGGTTTTGACTTTGAGATGAAAAGACCTTGCAAGATCACTGTAGAGGCATCCTCAGTACCTGGTTTTGAATTTGGTTTTTGTATTGTTTCTGCTCCCAGCAATAACTTTTAGGGCCTTTAACTTTTAGGCCCTCCTAGTTAGATTTGTTGCTTCTTGGTTCTCTTTTGTTAGACTGGACTGATGATTAACTCCTAGGGAAGCTCTTCACATCAGGGGTTGCTGAATGATGAAGGGACTCCCCTTACTCTTAGCTCTGCTCAGGGAGAAGGTCTGACTCTGTCAGCAGAATGGCCCAGTCTGTGAGTTAGAAATGGTGTCACGCATACTCTTTGCAGTTGCACATGAACCAGAATGATTAGCAGGGAAGTTTCCGTTAAATGTTGCGTCCTCCACCCTGAGCGCAGACTTTTCATTTCCCCCTGCACAGGGGTAGGGTGCTGCTAGGAATATCTGTTGATATCTTTTATGTGTGACTGCTTTTTCCTGATGTTTGTATTCTCATATCCTCAAGAGAGCTTGGCACGGACCTCTTTAGCATTTGTTGCATCTTACTGTAAGGATTTATTTGTCTCTGTCTTCTAAGCTGTCCCTCCTCACCCCTAACCCAACTTGGACTCCTTGAGGGTATGGTTAGGTTCCTACTCATCTTTTTATAGGCTCTTAATAAATAGGTATTAAATGAATGCATTCAACTTAAAATTAAAATCGCCCAACTCACACATCTTGCATGGGAGAAACTATGCCCAGAGGATTAAATGGCTTGTCTAGCACTACACTGCGATGTTCAAATGGGATTAGAATCCATTTCTTTTTTAAGCTTTTGGGGCTTTCTCAAAGATTAATGTTAAAACAACTAGGTCTGAATTGATTATGTCCCCCCAAGGTAGAGAAAATTGAATTCCTTGAGAATTCAATTATATCTTCTAGGGATAGGGGCTTTCAGCCTCTGGTTTCACTTGTTACCCTGTTTGGGGTGGGGTGATGGTTTGGAATTTGGTTGTTCTTTAACTCTTGATATTGGGGAACGAGGACCTTGGTACAGGGAGGTTCTGTTTTACTTGTAAAACTGGTAGGTTTACTTTTTCTTCAACCTGTGCCTTAAGGACATCCTTCTGTTTGGTGGGTTCCATGTGCTGGGGATGGGGTGGAAGTTACTGGATAATCTGTGACCTGGCAGGGAGTAAGCCAAAAAACAGCATGTCTAGGACACTTGTGGGTGGTTTGAGAGAACTAGGGATTAGAAGAAAGGACATTATAACCTGCTGCCAGAAGTTCAGAGATAGGTCATTTGTGGCTGGTAGGGTTGGCAGGAAAACAGTGAGTCACACTGGCAGGTTGACAGGGATTGAAATAAGAACAAATTCTTAGTGATTGCTAGGAGAGTCCTTTTTCCATTTAGACCAGTGAGTCTCAGAAGGGGGCTACTCTACCTCTCAGGGGACATTTGGCAATGTCTGGAAACATTTTTGGTTGTCAAAACAGGGGGGAGTGGTGCGCCTGGCATTACATGAATAGAGGCCCGGGATGCTGCTGAGCGTCCTCCAGCGCACAGGACAGTCCCTCGCAACAGGGAATTATCCAGCTCAAAGTCGTTAGTGCCCAGGTTGAGAAACGCTGACTTCCGTCCTAGGCCCCTCCAGTAGCCCCGGTGACTAATTCAATCATTACAAAATTGTTTTATAAGTAAACTTGACTTTGAATTCTGTTGTTAAATGGCTGAATTGGGTTTATTTCACTTTTTTCTTTTCAATGCTTTTTTAAAAATTGAGGCAAAATTCACATAACATAATTAACTATTTTTAACCACATTTAATACATCAATGATGTTGTGTAACCACCACTTCTATCTAGTTCCAAAACATTTTGATCACCCCAAAAGGAAACCAGTACCCATTAAACAGTTGCTCCCTATTTCCTCTTTCCTCAGCCCCTGGCAACTACCCATCTACCTCCTGTCTCTGTGGATTTACCTATTATGGATATTTCATATAAACAGAAGCATGCAATACAGTAGAACCTCCATTGACCACCTCCCTACCCTGACCACCTCCTTAAGTTGACCAGACATGCACCATGTAGGTGTCAGCACAGCAGCCTAGTTCCTTGTGTTGACCACTTCCATGTGTTGACCAGTTTGTTACAGTCCCTTGGGTCCTCAACTTACAGAGGTGTTACTGTATTTGTTTTTCTTTTGTGTCTTGTTTTTTTCTCGTAGGGTGTTTTTGAGGTTCCTTTATATTGTGAAGTTTTCTTATAAAGAAAAATAATTCCATCTATTTTTATGGCTAAATACTGTTTCATTCTACAGCTACACCACAGTTTTTTTATCCATTCATCTATTGATGAATATTTGAGTTGTTTCCACTTTTGGCTGTTGTGAGTAATGCAGCTATGAACATTTGTATGCAAGTTTTTGTTTGAACACCTGTTTTCAATTCTTTGGGGTTTATACCAAGGAATGGAATTGCTAGGTCACATGGTAACTATGTTTAGCTTTTTGAGGACCCACTAGCCTGTTTTCCACAGCAGCTGAACCATTTTGTATTATTGCCAGCAAGGTATGAGGGTTCTAATATTCCCACATCCTTGCCAGCACTAGTTACTTTCTGACTTTTTTTTTAAAACTGTAGTCATCTTAATCGTTGTGAAGTGATACCCCACTGTATATAAATATATATTTATATAAATATAAATATATATAGTTAACTGCTAACAATTTCTTGGTTTCTATTTATTTTCTTTCTTTTTTTTATTAAGTCTTATACACATAGATCATGATCTAACTTTCTTTACATGTCAGTGTATAGTTCCTTTCCCATAAGAGAAAATTCATCCTTTAAAAGAAATCGGGGGAAACAAATAAATGAAGAGAAAGTCAAGATCCTGGAGTGAGGAAGAGGGAGGACTGGCACTGGTCTTGGTCCACTGGGATATCCTCTGTTTCAGGTTCCTCTAGGAACTAAAGTAAAATAAAATACCAACATCAAACCTTGAAAAACATTAAAAAAAGTTGTAGTTTGTCTTTTGAGCTGTGTAGATGTGACAGTGGTGTTTCCATTTGGTTAAAAAGCTAGATCCCACGCCCTGCCTTCCATCCTCTATGTCTCCTGTAAGGGTCAGAGCCCAAGTGACAGGAGGAAGGCTGGGTACCCAGCAGGACTGAACTGTTCTGGGCTGCGGGGCTTCTCTGTGAAGTCCTGAGAAGTGGCTACACCCAGGTTGAAGCTGAAAGTATAATACCAGTGGATACAAAATTTCCTTGGTAGAACTATGTAAGTGAAGATTCCCTAGATAGAAGATTTCTTTTTCTTTTCTTTCTTTTTTTTTTTTTTGTAACTTGGTAGAGTTTACTTTATTGCCCTTGGTAGAGTGCTGTGCCATCACAGCTCACAGCAACCTCTTGTGAGGTTGATTCTCTTGCCTCAGCCTCCCCAGTAGCTGGGACCACAGGTGCCCACCACAACGCCTGGCTGTTTTTGGTTGCAGTTTGGCCGGGGCCAGGTTTGAACCTACCACCCTCGGTATATGGGGTCGGCGCTTTACTCACTGAGCCACAGGTGCCGCCCTAGATAGAAGATTTTTAATGGTGTCCATGAGGAAAGAGTATAGCAAAGTTTTGTTTTTTATTTTCGGGTGGGCTTATGTTAGTTTCCTCGAGACACAGCAGCAAATGACCACAAACTGGGTGGCTTACAACAACAGAAATGCATCTCCTCATGGTTCTAGAGGGCAGAAGTCTCAAACCAAGGTGCCAACAGGGCCGTGCTCCCTCCAAGGCTCTGGGAAGAGTGGTCTTGGCTTGCCCAGCTTCTGGTTGCTCCAGGCATTCCTTGGTTTGTAGCTGCATCACTCCAGCCTCTGCCTCAATCTTTGTATGACCTTTTCCTCTCTTCTTGTGTCTCTCCTCTGAATGTCTCTTTTAAGGACACCTGCCATTGGATTTATGGCCTGCCAGGATAGGATGACTCATCTTGAGATCTTTAAATGAAGTGGAGGGCAGGGGGAAAGGTGTTACAGATGTGAGGGGGCATCTAGGAAACACTCCTTCACAAAGCCAGACCTAGTCAGGCCATTCCGTCTTGCCCTGTGGGCCTGGCATTTCAAGCCAAGAGCTTCCTGGAAGGTGCAGCAGCAGCTCAGGGGCCCAGGTAAGGGGTTAAGTCTTACCAGTCTCCACAGAGTGCCTCCCAACAAGGAATAAAAACCTTTCCTTGTCTCTGTCACAACTTTAGAGGGGGTTGCATGGAGTACAAAGACTCTTACTAAATAAGCTCACATTTACAGGTTTCTGGGGTGAGAACATTGACATAATCTTTTTGGGAACAGCCATGTATCCCTCATCTTGTAGCCCAGATGGTCAGAAGTACCAGAGGCCTAGGACTTGAGACTGGTATCTGAAGTGGAGGCAGTCTTGTGGGACTGAGCCCTTAATTTGTGGGGTCTAAAGCTAACTTCATATAGTGTCAGAATTGACTTGAATTGTATGACACCCAGCTAATGTCCAGAAAATTGGAGAATTGATGCGGAAAAAACCATTTGGTGTCGGAAACGTGAGTAGAGGAACCGGTTTTCCTTTCTATCATCATTACTGGCTGAGCCAACTCAGAAAACAAGCAATAAAGAGTTAATACATACTTCTGTTTCATTACCATCTATGATGCCAAAAGAGAAATACCCAAGAAAGCAAAAGACTGGAGAGGAAACAGGCTTTTGAGTGTGGAGGAAGGAGAGAGGGAAGCAGAGCAGCTCCTGGAAGGAGGGGGGAAGAAGTGGGAAGATAGGTTTGCCAGGTGTCTTGAAAACACTCCCTCACAAAGCCAGGCCTGGTCAGACCATTGGCTCTTGTGTTTCAAGCCAAGAGCTTCCTGGAAGGTGGTAGCAGCAGCTCAGGTGGCCCAGGTAGAGGGCTCAGGCTTACCACTTTCCATAGCACTTTGCCACCTTGCCTCCCAATCAGGAAAAAAAAAACACCCTTTCCTTGTCTCCTTCACAACTTTAGAAGGGGTTGCGTGGCCATTCTCCAAAAGATTATGTCAGTGTTCTCACCTCAGAAACCTGTATTAAAATGCCAGTTTCCCCTAAGAACAGTAATGTAATACTTGGAAAGACCCAGAAGCCTAGTCAGAACTTTTCCAATTAACATTTTAACATTGACCAAAACATTGGCAAATCTGTAAAGTTGACATTAATTTATACAGAGCCTTTGAAGTCTTTGACTAGGTTGGAAATTGTCATTGAGTTGCTTTTTATAAACTGGGTCACATCTTCCGCTGATATGAATGTACCAGTTTTAAATTTTTCTAAGGATTGGTCTGCCGCCTCAGGAAACATTGAAACTTGCTTGGTAAAAGTCATACAGGAAATAGTTCAGGGTTAAACAGTGAAGGGCTACAGGGGAGATCATAGAAAGGAGGACATTTGTCAATAAAACATCAAACAGAACGAAAGCCTTCTTGCCTGGGTGATGATTCAAAAATACATTTACATTTTTTTCCTGGTGAAATTCCGAGAGCCAGCTGTGCTGTCCTCATAGTTATCTTCCTAATAATAATAATAATAAGAATAAGAATAAGAAAAAGCTGACTTAGTGCTTATATGGTAAATACCTTACTGGAATTATTTCATTTATCTTAGCAGCCCTGTGAAGTAAATACTAATTCTGAGAAAGGTTAAAGCAACTTGCCACAAAGTTGGTAGAGAACTGTTGAACCTAAGCTCAAGCCTGTTTTTTTTTCCCCCCCAGTTTTGGCCGGGGCTGGGCTTGAAGCCGCCACCTCCGGCATATGGCTGGCACCCTACTCCTTTGAGGCACAGGCGCCACCCCTTTTTTTTTTTCGATAGTAAAAAATATGTAAGGATGAACTGAACTTAAAAGGATGTATAGGCTCTCTGGTCCTCCTGTTCGTCAGACAGCCGTTTCTTCTAGTGCTACGCCAGCCGCATCCGCGAGGCACCGTGGTGAAAGTGAAGGTCAGAATAAATGGTTTTGGTTGTATTGGGCGCCTGGTCGCCAGGGCTGCTTTTTACTCTGGCAAAGTGGATATTGTTGCCATCAACGACCCCTTCATTGACCTCAACTACATGGTCTACATGGTCCAGTATGATTCCGCCCATGGCAAATTCCATGGCACAGTCAAGGCTGAGAATGGGAAGGTTGTCATCAATGGAAATCCCATAACCACCTTCCAGGAGCTAGATCCCACCAAAATCGAATGGGGGGAGGCAAGCGCAGAGTATGTTGTGGAGTCCACTGGTGTCTTCACCACCATGGAGAAGGCTGGGGCTCACCTACAGGGGGGTGCCCAAAGGGTCATCATCTCTGCCCCTTCTGCTGATGCCCCCATGTTTGTGATGGGTGTGAACCACGAGAAGTACGAAAACAGCCTTTGCATTGTCAGTAATGCCTCCTGCACCACCAACTGCTTAGCCCCCTTGGCTAAGGTCATCCATGACAACTTCGGCATTGTGGAGGGACTCATGACCACAGTCCATGCCATCACTGCCACCCAGAAGATTGTGGATGGCCCCTCTGGGAAGTTGTGGCGTAATGGTCGCGGGGCTCTCCAGAACATCATCCCTGCCTCAACTGGCGCAGCCAAGGCTGTGGGCAAGGTCATCCCTGAGCTGAATGGGAAACTTAACTGGCATGGCCTTCCAGGTCCCTACTGCCAACATGTCGGTCGTGGATCTCACCTGCCGTCTAGAGAAGGCTGCCAAATATGATGATATCAAGAAGGTGGTGAAGCAGGCATCAGATGGCCCCTCAAGGGCATCCTGGGTTACACCGAGCACCAGGTCGTTTCTTCTGACTTCAGTGGTGACACCCATTCTTCCACCTTTGATGCTGCGCCTGGCATTGCCCTCAACGACCACTTTGTCAAACTCATTGCCTGGTATGATAATGAATTTGACTACAGCAACAGGGTGGTGGATCTTATGGCCCACATGGCCTCCAAGGAGTAAGAACCCTCAGACCACAAGCCCCAGCCAGAGCACGAGAGGAAGAGAAAGGCCCTTAGCTGCTGGGGTGCCCCTGCCTACTCAGTCCCCCACCTCACTGAGAATCTCCCCTCGACAGTTTCCACACCAGACCCCCTCAAGAACAAGAGGAGCCTAAGGAGCCCCACCTTGTCATGTAACGTCAATAAAGTTCCCTGAATTCAGAAAAAAAAGGATGTATAATGTAAAATTTGCCATGGTAACCATTTTTAAGAATATAGTTCCGTGGCATCAAGTACATCCACATTGTCGTATAACCATTATTCCCGTCCATCTTTTATTTCATTTCCCCATCTGAAACACTATGCCCATTAAACAGTAACTCCCTATTCTGCTCTCTTCCCAACATTGTACTGTCTCTATGAATTTGCTGACTGTAATGCATCCAATAAATGCTATGATGGAGTGTTTTCCCTCTTACGACTGGCTTATTTCACTTGGCATAACGTCTTCAAGATTCATCTGTGTTCTATTATGGGTCAAAATTATCTTTCTTTTTAAGGCCAAATTGTATTCCTTTGTATGTATATGCCACATTTTTTGTCCATTCATTTGTCTATGGTTACTTGGATTGCTTCTGCGTTTTTGGCTATACGTGTGTACAAATATCTCTTCAAGCTCTTTATTGAACTCCTTTGGGTATATACCCAGAAGTGGAATTTCTGGATCATAAATTAATGTATATTTGGTTTTCTTAGGAATTGGAATACCATTTTCCACAGCAACTGTGCCATTTTATGTTCCCATCAGCAGTGCACAGGGTTGCAGGTATTCCACATTCTCACCAATACTTGTTAATTTTTGTTTGTTGTTAAAAACAAATAGCCATCCTAATGGGTATGAAGTGATACCTTGTTTTGATTTACATTTCCCTAATCACTAGTCATCAACATTGAGCATCTTTTTCTGTGCTGATTAGTATTTGCCATTTGTATTTCTTCTTCGGAGAAACCTCTACTCAAATCCATTGCTCATTTTCAAATAGGGCTGTTATTGAATAGTAGGAGTTTTAAAAAATATATTCTCCTTTCTGAATGTCTGATTTATAGATAGTGTTTTCTCCCATTCTGTGGATTAGTTTTTTACTTTATTGTATCTTGTGATGCTCAAAACGTTTTTTTTTTTTTGAAACAGTCTCAGTATGTCACCTTTGGTAGAGTGTCATGGCGTCACAGCTCACAGCAACCTCAAACTCTTGGGTTTAAGTGATTCTCTTGCCTCAGCCTCCCAAGTAGCTGGGACTACAGGCACCTACCACAATGCCTGGCTATTTTTTGTTGTAGTTGTCATTGTTGTTTAGCTGTCCTGGGCTGGGTTCGAACCTGCCAGCCTTGTGCATGTGACCGGCGCTGTAATCACTGTGCTATGGGCACCAAGCCGATGCTGAAAACTTTTAATTTTCCTATAACCATTTGCATATTTTTGCATTTGTTGCCTTGGCTTTGATGTCATATGCAAGAGATCATTGACAAATTCAGTGTCATGAAAATTTTCCCATATGTTTTCTTCTGAGGGCTTTTTGGTTTTAGCTCTTATGCTGAGATCTCTGATCCGTTTTGAGTTAATTTTTATGTAGTTGTGAGGTAGGGGGTACTCATGTTTGTGCATGTGGACATCCGATTTTCCCATCACTATTTGTTGAAGAGATTTTTCTTTCCCCCTTGACTGTCTAAAAATCAGTTGACTATGTAAGTGTTTATTTCTGGGTTCTCTATTCTGTTGGTCTGTATCTCTGTCTTTTGTCAGTACCACACTGTTTTGATTACCATAGTTTTGTAATAAGTTTTGAAATTAGAAAGTATGTGACCTCCAATTTTCTTCTTTTTCAAGATTGTTTTGGTTATTCAGAATCTCTTGAGATATCATATGGATTTTAGAATGGATTTTTTATTTTATTGGGATTTTGATAAGGATTGCATTGAATTTATAGATTGATTTGAGTGGTATTGACATCTTAATAAGTCTTCCAATCCGCTTAGTCAGGATGTCATTCATTTTATAAGTCTTTTCTCATTTCTTTCAGCATTGTTTTGTCATTTTCAGTGTACAAATCTTTCATCTCCTTAGTTTATTATTTTATTTTATTTTTTTCAGCGACAGAGTCTCACTTTATCGCCCTTGGTAGAGTGCTGTGGCGTCACAGGTCAAAGCAACCTCCAGCTCTTGAGCTTAGGGGATTCTCTTATCTCAGCCTCTGGAGTAACCAGGACTACAGGCACCCGCCACAATGCACAGCTATTTTTTTTTGATGTTGCAGTTTGGCTGGGGTCGTGTTTGAACCTGCCACCCTCAGTATATGGTGCTGGCGCCCTACTCACTGAGCCACACGTGCTGCTTGCTTAGTTTATTCTTGATTATTTTATTGCTTTTGATCCTGTTATAAATGGAATGATTTTTTTTTTTTGGTAGAGACAAGAGTCTCACTGTACCGCCCTCGGGTAGAGTGTCATGAAGTCACATGGCTCAGAGCAACCTCTAAGTCTTGGGCTTACGCGATTCTCTTGCCTCAGCCTCCCAAGCAGCTGGGACTACAGGCACCTGCCTCTACGCCCGGCTATTTTTTTGTTGCAGTTTGGCTGGGGCTGGGTTTGAACCCGCCACCCTCGGCATATGGGGCCGGTGCCCTACTCACTGAGCCACAGGTGCCGCCCTGTAAATGGAATGATTTTATTTCTTTTCCAAATTGGTCATTTTTAGTGTATAGAAATGCAACTGATTTTCCTATGTTGATTTTGTGTTCTCTGATTTTGCTGAATTTGTTTACCATTTCTGATAGATTTTTTATTTAGCTCAAGCTTTTAATTTTCTGTGCTCTTTCTCCATACTACACTGTTAAAATTAATCTTATTTTTGTCTTCTGATAATTATGAGTTTTTGAAGGATTTAAGTTTAGCTTTTCTAATTGGTTGTCTTATCTTAGTTCTTTTTTTTTCCCTTTGAGACAGAGTCCCACTATGTCACCCTCAGTAGAGTTCCATGGTGTCACAGCTCACAGCAACCCCAAACTCCCAGGCCTCAGTGATTCTCCTTGTCTCAGCCTTCCAAGTAACTGGAACCACAGGCACCCACCACAACACTGGCCATCTCTTTTTGGTTGTAGTTGTTATTGTTGTCCGGCAGGCCCAGGCTGGACTTGAACCCACCAGCTCTGGTGCATGTGGCCAGTGGGCGCCCTAGCCGCTGAGCCACAGGCACCAAGCCGGTTGTCTTAGTTCTTAATTTACTATTTTTTTCATCCATTATTATTTAAGTCAGCATTCAAAGTTTTAACTTCCATTCAGTCTTTCCTAGTTCAGAAATCCCTTTTTAAATAACCACACTTACACTTGCTAAGACATCGTAGTTATTATTAAATCGTATTCTGAACACTGTTTTTATAGAGTTTTGCAATTATCACATAATCTCATGGAAGATTTTTTTTTTTCTGAGACAGAGTCTCATTATGTCGTCCTCGGTAGAGTGCTGTAGTGTCACAGCTCACAGCAACCTCCAACTCTTGGGCTTAAGCGATTCTCTTGCCTCAGCCTCCCAAGTAGCTGGGACTACAGACACCCACCCCAACGCCCGGCTATTTTTTTGTTGCAGTTGTCATTGTTGTTTAGCAGGCCTGGGCCAGTTCAAACCCATCAGCCTCGGTGCATGTGGCTGGCGCCATAACCACTGTGCTATGGGCGCTGAGCCTGGAGATGAATTCTTAACCGAGATAACTGAGTTTCTGTCTGACTTCTTCATATCCAAGTGAAAGAACAAGGGGAAATTTTAAGTTGACTGAATTTACAGTGGTATTGCCCATTCCAGGACCCAGCCTTTCAGGCAGGGGAGAGGGGTGGCGTAATACCTGTTCAAGACCCTGGAGGAGGTCTGTTGACTGTGCTGTAGCAGTTCTGTGCCTGCTGCCCTATCTCTCTTTTGTGTTCTGCTAGTATCACCTGCATTTACTGCATTCCTTCTACTTAGAAAACTTGGTGTAGGGGGTGGCGCCTGCGGCTTAAAGGAGTAGGGCTCCAGCCCCATATGCTGGAGGTGGTGGGTTCAAACCCAGCCCTGGCCAAAAACTGCAAAAACAAACAAACAAACAAACTTGGTGTAGCCCTTCTCTGGTCCTGTTCTACCTTGACTCTTTCTAGCAGAAATTCCTCATAGTTCAAGGCAGGTGGGATGGCATCCTTCCTGGTTTCAGGCTCAAATGCAGGTTTTTCTCTATTTCTGTATTTCTTTAGCTTATTTTAAGAGGATGGGGTGGGGGTGGAGGGGCAGGAGACATTTATCTTCTTGCTGCCATTATTCCTAGATGTCCTATAACAGGCATCCTCAAACTTTTTAAACAGGGGGCCAGTTCACTGTCCCTCAGACCATTGGAGGGCCGGACTATAGTTTAAAAAAAAAACTATGAACAAATTCCTATGCACACAGCACATATCTTATTTTGAAGTAAGAAAACAAAATGGGAACAAATACAATCACACTGCCTCATGTGGCCCGCAGGCTGCAGTTTGAGGATCCCTGTGCTATAAGATAGGTCTCTAGACCGACTCCACCTCATGAAATTATCAGGCACTTCTCTGTTCCTGATATGAATCACATGGCTGCTCACAGCAAAATGAGTGGTCATGGGTAATCTGTATTACACCCACGGGTGATCCAACCATTGGCCTAATTGATTGGGTTGGAAAAGCAGGAGTTTCTCCTGTATTGCTCTTATGACTGGAGAAAAAAATAAACTTCAGAAAAAGAATTACTGAGTTAGAAAAAGGCTGGTTTAGTATAAGTGTAATCTAGAAGGCTTTGATGATAATGATATGTTCCCACCTTTGTTTTTGTTTTGAGGCAGGAAATCTCTCTTTTACCCAGCTTGAGTTTAGTGCAATCCTAGCTTGCTGCAGCCTTGAATTTCTGGTTTCAAGCAATTCTTCTGCCCCTGAGTAGCTGGGAATACAGGTGTATGTCACCGAGCTCAGCTAACTTTGAAAGAATTTTTTTTTGGCTTGGAACCTATAGTTCAGTGGCTAGGGTGCCAGCCACATACACCAGAGCTGTGGGTTCGAATCCAGCCCAGGCCTGCCAAACAACAACGACAATTGAAACCAAAGAATAGCTGGGCATTGTGGAGGGTGCCTATAGTCCTAGCTACTTGGGAGGCTGAGGCAAGAGAATCGCTTAAGCCTGAGAGTTTGAGGTTGCTGTGAGCTGTGATACCACAGCACTCTACTCAGGGCGACAAAGCAAGACTCTCGAAAAAAAAAAAAATTTTTTTTTTTTCATAGACATGGAATCTTGCTATATTACCCAGGCTAGTCTTGAACTGGCTTCAAGTGATCCTCCCTCCTCAGTCTCTCAGATTGTTAGGATTATGGGCATGGACCATCATGCCTGGCCTGTTTCTGCTTTTTGGTGACCATGTCCAATAGGTTTTGCATCCTGGCAGCTAACAGTAATTATTATCTGTACTTGATAGATTATTTTATCATTTTTTTTGGAGCTTATGGGAATGGGAGAGAATGACTAAATAACCCTGGCAAAGAAAGAGTTAGAAAGGATGAAGGACTAAAGGATCATCAGAAATCAAGGCAGAGTCCTTCCTTTTTCCTACAAGGCCATACAAAGTCACCTTTCTGAGCTCCTGACTATGCCAGGTGTGCTTCTGCCTGCTCTTCTCTCTGCCCAGGGTGGTCTTCTTTCAAATGGCCCCACAGTGTGCTCCCTCACCTTCACAAATTTGTTCAAATGTCACCTTTTCAGGGAGTCTTTCCCTAACCATTGATTTATAATTGTCCACCCTCTCCCCCCATATACACAATCCTTAACACCCTTCTTTATTTTTCTCCACAGCATTTATCACAATCTGATCTAATTTTAACTTTATATACAATGGAACCGCCATAGGTGACCCCCTCCCCCCACATTGACCACCTCCTTAAGTTGCCCTAATTTTCATAGACCAGACATGTACCATGTGTACTAAGGCCAGTTCCTTATGTTGACCACCTTCATATGTTGGCCAGATTGCCACAGTCCCTGGTGGTCAACTTATAGAGGTTCTACTTTAGTGCAAGCTCTATGAAGGCAGAGATTTTTGTCAGTGTTGTTTACTGCTATATCTCCAGTACCTAGAAAACTGCCTGAAGAGTAGTGGTCACTTAGGATTTATTAAGTGATCAGTGATTGGTGGCTTCTGGCATCACTCAGTAGCATCAAGAACGTGGGTCATATACGTCTACTGCAGGTCACTGAGTCTAAAAATGTTTTCAAGTGACCTGTAGATTTCTGCCGTTTTTCATTTATTTATTCAAGTTTATCCTCAGTGAGCAAGGCACTCAGGTACCAGCCTGTAGGCCCCTCTGGGCATATTTATTTTTGCATCCTTAACAGTAAGTGCAGCCAGTGACAGACAGCACAAAAGGATTTCTGTTGAAGCAAACCACTGGGTCTTGTGAAGACAAAAGTGTTTAATTACTGGGTATCCATGTGCAAGAGAAAGGTTTGGCTGGAGTATGGTTAGTTTGGGGCACCTGAAGTACTCCTTGTGGAGAATCTGGTGTGCAGTTGGAGTGTGGAGCCTGGGAGCAGCAGAGCAGAGCCAGTGGATCTTCAGCTGAGTCCTGAGGACCACTTGCCACTTCCCTAGTCATCCTCAGCATGCCTTTGTTTTTTGAGTCAGGGTCTCCCTCTGTCACCCTGGGTAGAGTGCTTTATCATCATAGCTCACAGGAACCTCAAACTCTTGGGCTTGAGCAACCTCTTGCCTCTGCCTTCTGAGCACCTGAGCCTATAGGTACTTTTTTTTTTTCTATTTTTAGTAGAGACTCACTCTTACTCAAGCTGGTCTTGAACTCCCTGAGCTCAAGCAACCCACCTGTCTTGGTCTCCCAGAGGTGCTAGGATTACAGGAGTGAGCCACTGCACCCAACTGCCCTCTGAATGCTTTTTAAGTCTCAGCCTTGCCTGAGATCAGGTCCCTCTCTTCCTCCTCCCATTAATGAATCCTACCCCCGTGTCAACTGGTGTGTTCTGTCTGCTTCACAGTAGAGGTGATGGCATGTGAATTTTGTCCATGGATATTATAGTGGGGCAAGAATATAAGGGGATGAATTAGCAGCGTGCATTTGAATGTGTCAGACCCTAGAGGAGGGCGGGGATCCCTTGCAGAGTAGAGGAACTATGAAAGCAGTGAAGCTTTGTGGAAGCTTGCTACCAACAACTGCAGAGCCGCTTTACTAGAATCACATGTGATCAGGAAAGAAATAGACCATGATCTAAATTGTAGACATTCATGACAATACATTCTATGTCTACCCTGAGCTCCATCTCATATGCAGAGCTGCCTGACATTGAATGGTGTCTGGCCAGTCTGATTAATTTTTAATATTTGATTGTCTAATAAGGTGGCTGGGCATTGAGGTACATCAAAGGCAGCTTTTGTTTTTATGGAGTTGGTCAAAATAATACTGGAGCATCAGGTTACTGTAACCTTGAGCTCTGGTTGTTCTGAAGGGATGAGATCAGACTCTTTAACTTCCCTGGTTTCAGAAGGATCTTTGCTTTTTGCAGAGCAGGTTATTTGGAACTGGGAGTGGTAGTATACTTCCTGTTGGATCCTACATACTTTATTATTGGAGATGCCTTATTATCCAGCCACAGATAGAAAACAGCCTCCGTGAATGAGGCTCCTAATTCTGTCCATGATTTGAATGATGTCTGAGTTCTGAAAACCTGCTGATAACTTCTGAAACACCAGAGAATTTAAACATGATGTTCTCTAAATAATGCTTTTTACACTGTGAGTCCTTAAAGCAGATGATGATGATTTTGGTCTGGGTTCTTCTGCACAATATCTACTTAATTCTTTATTCTCCCCATTTAAAAAATTATACATATGAACATTCTGTCTCTTAAAATCTTTTATTTTTTATCTTCTATTCTTTCTACTTAGAGCCCTTCATAGCAAAAGATGAAAAGTACCTGAGTGGTGAGGACATCTATGTGATGAGAGCTTCTTTTAAGTAACTCATATGTACGTTTTGCTATCTTTTGGATTGATGGAAGGTGATGTAAAGGAAGATGACAATGTGGACTCTTGTATGCTTTGTGGAAGCCCCCAATTCTAAGAGTGTCATTGGTAGGGGCAGAGCCTGGCTTTTATTCTCAGAAAAAGGTTTCTCTCTTTTCCTTGCTTGCTCATTATCTGTCTACCTATAAATATGCTTTCATAAGCGGGAAAGACTCCACATGGACCATGAGGCTCTACCCACCCTTGATTTATATGGAAAATTTTATGATAATCACGATCACTTCTAGAATCAGAAAAGTTACAGATATTCCCATTGGAAAAACTAAACATTTAAATATTAGGAAAAGATGTTCAAATATTGAACATACCTCTTTATTGAATTTATAAGTCTTTTCCTTTTCTGACTTTTATAATTGATAAGTTATTTTAATGGATTTCTTGATATTCATCCATCTAGCCATTCATTCTTACCTTAACTTTCTGAACCAACTTGATTTGCTATGGTCTATCATTTCTTTAACATGCCGCCAGATTCAATTTACTACTATTTTATTGAGTGTCTCCTCATCTTTATTTGTAAATGGTTTAATGTATAGTTTTCTTTTTTCCTGTATCAAATGCCAGAGTTTAGGGCTGTACTTATTCTTTTTGTGTGATCTTAGTTTATGCAAGGAACAAAGATTAGTGCCCAGACCTGCATAGCTCCAAAGTCTTTGCTCATGTCATTCGTCATTACAGCCCACATCAAGGGGGAAGTCCAGCCTTGGAATCCTGAATTTCTCTGGCCAGAACGGTCTGGGGCCTGGACTTTCACTCACCTCGTCCTTTTTAAAAACTAAACTTTTTATTTTGAATTAATTTGAGAGTTATATCAATGGTTCAAAAACAGTATTAGGCTGGTGCAAAAGCAGTTGTGGTTGTGGACCATGGATTTTAAATTATTATAACTAGGCTCAAACACATCTTTATTAATCAGAATAGACCACTGCAATCAACTCATTGTTGCAGTGAACAATACGTTTGTTTATTCCTGCAGTGTAAAAATTGGTGCTTCAGGATTCGGCGAACTCTTTTTTTTTGGAGACAGAGTTTCAAGCTGTCTGTCATCCTGGGTAGAGTGCTGTGGCATCACAGCTCACAGCAACCTCAAACTCTTGGGCTTAAGTGATTCTCTTGCCTCAGCCTCCCAAGTATCTGGGATTACAGGTATCTGCCATAACACCCGGCTATTTTTTGGTTGTAGTTGTCGTTGTTTGGCGGGCCAGCTTTTTTGAACCCGCCAGCTCTGGTGTATGTGGCTGGCGCCCCAGCTGCTGAGCTACAGGCGCCAAGCCATGATTCGACAAACTCTTGGAAAACATTTTTTGTTATTGCATTCTGGTGGTTGTGAAAGTGTTCTCCCTACAAAAAGTTGTCAAGATGCTTGAGGAAGTGATAGTTGGTTGGCGAGAGGTCAGGTGAATATGACAGATGAAGCAAAAGTTTGTAGCCCAAATCGTTCAACTTTTGAAGCATTGGTTGTGCAGTGTGTGATGGGGTGTTCTCATGAAGAAGAGTTGGGCCCTTTCTGCTGACCAGTGCTGGCTGCAGGCTTTACACTTTTTGGTCCATCTGATCGATTTGCCGAGCATACTTCTCGGATGTAATGGTTTTGCCATGATTCAGAAAACTCTAATAGTGCATCAGACTGGCAGCAGATCACCAGACAGTGACCGTGACCTTTTATGGTGCAAGTTTGGCTTTGGGAAGTGCTTTGGAGGTTCCCCTTGGTGTAACCACTGAGCTAGTCATCATCACCTATATGAAATTCACTTTCAAATTCACTTTTCATCACATATCACAATGTGATTGAGAATCGTTGTATAGAATAAGAGAAGACAACAAGGATGATTGTTCTGATTCTCAGTCAGCTCATGAAGCACCCACTTATTGAGCTTTTTCACCTTTTCAATTTGCTTCAAATGTTGACCATAAATTCCCATATATTCTTCACTCAAATTCACCAGTGGTTAATGTTTTACCATATTTGCTTTATCATTGAATCTAAATTCACATGTTTTTTTGAACCATTTGGAAGTTGTAGTGTATGATATCCCTTTAACCCTAAATACTTCAGTGTGCACTTTCTTTAAAAAAAAAAAGTACAGATGTAATAATTAGAATATTAATTATGATATAAAACTATTATCTAACCTGACTATTGAAATTTTTACCAATTGTTCCATTAACGTCCTTTATAGCAAAAGAAAATCATTTTCTCCCAGTGTGGGATTTAATCTAGGATCAAACATTGTGTTTAGTTGTCATGTCTCTTCAGTCTCCCTTAATGTGAAACAGCTCCTTAATCTTACGTCGCCTTTCATGACCTTGATGTTTTTATAGACCAGTTCTTTTTGATAGGATGTCACTTAATTTGAGTAAGTCTGATGTTTCCTAAGCTTAGATGCAGATTATGTGTTTTTGGCTGGAATGCCACAGCAATGTGTTTCAGTGCATCGTAACAAGAGGCACATCATGTCTATTTGTCTCATCAGTAGCGATGAACTTTAATCACCTAGCTAAGTGGTATCTGCCAGGCTTTTCCACGGTGAAGTTACTACTACTTTTTACTTTGGAATTAATAAGTATTTCGTATGATGATACTTTGAAGCTGTATAAATGTCCCATTCCTTATCAAAATTTCATTCACTGATGTTAGCATGTATCCTGTCTTTTGAGTGAATATAGTCTATATACTTCTTAGAGCTAAAGTCAAACAAGAGAAAGTGAGTCAGTCTACTTAGGCAGATCACTTCTTTTTTTCTCTTTTACACCCACTGCCTATGGTCTTTTGGTTTTGTCTTTGCATAAGTGAACTTAAGTGAGTCACACATTCTTGGGAATAGTGATTGGCTGTAATTTAAAACCTTTGAGGCCTTGGTTTGGTCATCCCTGGCCCAACATGGATCCTTCCAGTTTATTCTGGTCACAAGTGCCTGTTGTGTCTTTGGCCTATGGCTCTGTTCTATCTGTGACTCTTTTTTTTTTTTTTTTTTTTTATAGAGACAGAGTCTCACTGTACCACCCTCGGGTAGAGTGCCGTGGCATCACACGGCTCACAGCAACCTCTAACTCTTGGGCTTACGCGAGTCTCTTGCCTCAGCCTCCCGAGCAGCTGGGACTACAGGCACCCGCCACAACGCCCGGCTATTTTTTTTTTTTTTTTTGTTGCAGTTTGGCCGGGGCTGGGTTTGAACCCGCCACCCTCGGCATATGGGGCCGGCGCCCTACTCACTGAGCCACAGGTGCCACCCTATCTTTGACTCTTTGATCCCTTGTTTTTGCCTTTAAGGTGCTGTCAGTTGGACTCCCAGTATTGCTTCTGGCTACTAAGCCTATCTAATCAGGCACCCAGTTACTTATCTGAGCCCAGTTACTTATCCTTGCTGTGCTAAGGCTGCAGTTATATGAGTCACAGAGCAAGTTTTTAATATATTAGAGAGTCCAGCATATAAAGAAATTTGAAAAAACCAAGTGGTATATAAGGCATATCTCAGAGCCATTGTGGGTTTGGTTCCAGACCACTGCAATAAAGCAAATACCACAATAAAGCAAGTCATGCAAATTAATTGGTTTCCCAGTACATGTTGACACTAGACTGTAGTCTGTTTCTAAGTGTCCAATAGCATTATGTCTCAGAAACCAATATGTATACCTTAGTTAAAAATACTTTATTGCTAAAATCTGCTAACAATCATCTGAGCCTTCAAGTTGTAATCTTGCTGATGGAGGGTCTTGCCTTAGGTATTGATGGCTGCTGACTGATCAGTTTGGAGGTCGCTGAAGTTTGGGATAACTGTTAAAATAAGACATCAGTGATGTTTACTGCATTGAAGGGCTCTTCCTCCCATGAAAAATTTCTCCGTAGCATAAAGTGTTTGCTGTTTGATAGCATTTTACCCACAGTAAAACTTCTTTCAAAATTGGATCTCTTCACCAGGAGTAGATTTTATCTCAAGAAACTACTTTCTTTGCTTGTTCATAAGAAGCAATTCCTCATCCATTCTGTTTTAATCATGAGACTGCAGCAATTCAGTCACATCTGCAGGCTTCACTTTCATTTTTTTTTTTTTTTTTTTTGGTTTTTGGCCGGGGCTAGGTTTGAACCTACCACCTCCGGCATATGGGACCGGTGCCCTACTCCTTGAGCCACAGGCACCACCCAGGCTTCACTTTCAGTTGTACTTTGCTTGCTATTTCCATATCTACAGTTACTCCCTCCACTGAAGTCTTGAACCCCTCAAAGTCATCCATGAGAGTTGGAATCAATTTCTTTGAAACTCCTGTTAATGTTAATGTTTTGACCTTCTCCTGTGAATCATGATTATTCTTAATAGTATCTAGAATGGTGAATCTTTTTCAGAAGGTTTTCCATTTACTTTGCCCGGATCCATCAGAGGATCTGTCTGTGGCAGCTATAGCCTTATGAACTGTCTTTCATAAATAGTATGATTGGGAAGTTGATATTAGTCCTTGATCCATGGGCTGCAGAATGGATGTTGTGTTAGCAGGCATGAAAATATTAATCTCCTTGCACATCTCCATCAGAGCTCTTGGGTGACTAGATGCATTGTCAATGAGTAGTACTATTTTGAAAGGAATCTTTTTTCTGAGCAGTAAGTCTCAACAGTGGGCTTAAATTAATCTGTAAACCATTCTGTAAACAAATATGTTGTCCTTCAAGCTTTGTTGCTCCACTTACAGTGCATAAACAGAGTAGATTTGGTATAATTCTTTTTTTTTTTTTGAGAAGACAGAGTCTCACTATGTTGCCCTTGGTAGAGTACAGTGGCATCACAGCTCACAGCAACCTCAAACTCTTGGACTTAAGTGATTCTCTTGCCTCAGCCTCCCAAGTAGCGGGGGGACTACAGGCATCTGCCACAACGCCTGACTATTTTTTGTTGTAGTTGTCATTGTTGTTTAGCTGCCCCGGGCTGGGTTCAAACCTGCCACCCTCAGTGTATGTGGCTGGCGCTGTAAGCACTATGCTACGGGTGCCAAGCCACTTTGGCATAATTCTTAAGGACCCTAAGACTTTTGGAATGGTAAATGAGCATTGGCTTCAACTTGAAAGTCATGCAGTGCTGGGCTGCACCTGTGGCTCAAGGAGTAGGGCGCCGGTCCCATATGCTGGAGGTGGCGGGTTCAAACCCAGCCCTGGCCAAAAAACCAAAAAAAAAAAAAAAAAAATGTCATGCGGTGCTTTATCCTTTAACAAGAGAATAAGCTCGTCCTTTGCAGCTTTAAAGCCAGGCTTTTGACTTCTCTCTAGCCATGCAAGTCCTAGATGGCATTTTCTTCTTTCAATATAAGCCTCTTGCATCTACATTGAAAATTTGTTGTTTAGTCTAGCCACCTTCATCGGTGTTCTTAGCTAGATCTTCTGGATGGCTCGCTGCTGCTTCTTGCACTTTTACGTTATAGAGATGGGTTCTTTCCTTAAACATCATGAATCAACCTCTGTTAGTGTCAAACTTTTTCTTCTATGGTTTTCTCACCTCTCTCAGCCTTTGTAGAACTGAAAACAGGTAAGGCCTTGCTCTGGATTAGGCTTTGGCTTAAGGGAATGTTGAGGCTGATTTGATCTTCTCTCCAGATCACTAAACCTTTTTTCATCTCAACAATAACGATGTTCTACTTTCTGTTATCATTCATGTGTTCCCTGGAGTAGTGCTTTTTATTTTTCTTCCAAGAACTTTTTCTTACTTTTACTACTTGACTACTTAGGCGCTACTTGGGGCTAGAGTTCAGCCCACAATACTTCGACAGGATAATGTCCCATTTCTTCAGGAGTTATGTTCCTGGCAGAAGTAACCCTGAAACATGGCTCTCTGTTATGTTGTTACCAACACACCTCTGTCATGTTGTTCAATATGAAGTCCTGGATTTTAAATCATTTATTTTGAAATACATTCATTAAATAAACACATGTCTAAGTTCAAGCTTGTCTTCACAATAACATGACTCTCCTTCAAATTTTGATAAATATTCCTGAGTGCCAGAGAATGGTGTAGAGGTAGTAGCTCTTACCTTAGGAACCAGACATAGCCTTCAGGGTCTTCCTGCTTGACCTGCAGCCTTTACATGAGCTCCCAAATGATCATGGGCACAGGTCTTATTTGTGAATGTCATTGGGTAGTGCCTTATGTTGGAAGATAGTTGAATGACTGTGCTAAAATGTAGCCTTGAACTTAGAAACACACTACTGCCTCCCTCCCTCTCCCAAAGAAAAAGTTGGTAGAACTCTCTCCCAAAAGCACATTCCTACTCGTCCCTCAAGAGAAAACCTATATCCTCCCTCAGTTTTTTTATTTTTTCTCTTTTATTAACGAGTGCTTATATTTGGGTTTACTACTAAATTAAAAGTAATAAATTAAAATGGAGAAGGACACTTCCCTGACAATAGGGAAAAAGTGGCAAGAGCTGCTGAGGTGAAAGCTGGCAGAGGATTCAGAGCACTGCAGTCTGGAGCTACCTCATAGCGAAGGAAGTAGCTTTGCGCAATTTAGTAGCTTCTGAAGCATCTCTGCGCTGAGTGCAAAACAGGTAATTAATGTTTGTAAAGATTTCCCCAATTATCTATAAAAGGTAGGATTTTATCTAGTATATAATTTGGAACATCAAGGTGTAAATAATAGCTTATCTTGGAAACATTTACTGCAATTAATTTACATTAATTATAAATTTTCAGGCCAGGTGCCATGTCTCATCCCTGTAATCCTAGCACTCTGGTTGAGGTGGGAGGATTGCTTAAGCTCAGGAGTTCGAGAACAACCTGAGAAAGAATGAGTGGAAAAATTTAGCCAGGCATAGTGGCATGTGGATGTACTCCCACCTGTTCAGGAGGCTAAGGTAGGAGGATCTTGTGAACACAAGAGTTTGAGGTTGTAATGAGCTATAATGACACCTGTGCATTCTAGCCGAGGTGACAGAATGAGACTTTTTCTCAAAGGAAAAAACAGTGAGAAACATAAAAGAAAAAGTATGTAAAACAGCCCATATCTTATCACTCATGGATTTAATTACTTTTAGCACATTAGTATAGTATTTAGGTCTCTAGCCCTTTTCTGTGTGTATGTGTAAATATAACATAACCGCGTATATGTGAATATTGTTTACCAAATTTATGTGTGAAACTTTGAAGGCTTTTTTCTCTTTTTTCAAAAAACTTAAAAATTTTTAAAATTATGGCAAAAAAACGCATAATACAAAATTTATCTTCTTAGCCATTGTGAGGCCTGCTGTTTTTATTCAACAATACAGGGCTGGAAGCAGTGGCTCATTCCTATAATCCTAGCATTCTGAGAGGCCGAGGCAGGAGGATCACTTGCGCTCAAGAGTTAAAGACCAGTTTGAGCAAGAGCGAGACCCCCATCTCTACTAAAATGAAAAAAAAAAAAAAAAATTAGCCAGATGCTATGGCGGGCACCTATAGTCCCAGCTACTTAAGAGGCTGATGCTGGAAAGATCACTTGAACCCAGGAGTCTGAGGTTACTGTAAGCAAAGCTAATACCACAGCATTTTAGCCTGGGCAACAGAGTGAGACTCTGTCTCACAGAAAAACCCCCCAAACAAACAAACCCTCCCCAAATATGTATTGTGAACAATGGATACAAATGTTCATTTTTAAGGCTGCATGGATATATCATAATCTAATTAGTGGAGTTTTCTGTTGTTATATAGGTTTCCAATTTTGGTTGTTAACACTACACAAAGCATCTTTAAATATAAATAACTGTATATTTCATCAGGATAAAGTTCCAGAAGAACTAACTTTTGGCTAAATGGATGTGTACTTCTGAATGTTTCCAATGTTTATTATTAAAATGTGCTTCTACCACCATATTTAAGTTCCCATTTCTTTTTTTTTTTTTCGTAGAGACAGAGTTTCACTTTATCGCCCTTGGTAGAGTGCCGTGGCGTCACACAGCTCATAGCAACCTCCCAACTCCTGGGCTTAGGCGATTCTCCTGCCTCAGCCTCCCGAGTAGCTGGGACTACAGGCGCCCACCACAACGCCCGGCTATTTTTTTGTTGTAGTTTGGCCGGGGCTGGGTTTGAACCCGCCACCCTCGGTATATGGGGCTGGCGCCCTCCTCACTGAGCCATAGGCGCTGCCCTAAGTTCCCGTTTCAATGTATTCCTGCTAACATTTGATGTTATTATTCTTTTAAGTTAATGTATTTGTAATTAGGTCTTTAATACTAAAGAAATGAAAACAGAGAAGTCACTGAAAAAATGGATTTTAGGGAATGCAGTGCATAATGTGTATTATTAAGGCTAATAAACTAGCAAACCAATGATTTTCTTTTCTTTTTTTTTTTTAGACAGAGTCTCCCTATGTCGTCCTCGGTAGAGTGCTGTGGATCATAGGTCCCAGCAACCTCAAACTCATAGGCTTAAGAGTTTCTCTTGCCTCAGCCTCCCAGGTCGCTGGGACTACAGGTGCCTGCCACAACACCCAATTATTTTTCTCTTGTTGTTATCACCGTTGTCGTCATTGATTTGCAGGCCACGGCCAGGTTTGAACCTGCCAGTCCCAGTGTATGTGGCCAGTGCCCTACCCACTGAGCTACAGGCGACGAGCCATTGGTTTTCTGAGAGAAGAAATTAACCTATTAACTATCCAGAAGCATAATGACTTTTGTTCTAAGACACTAGCTCATGGAAGGTACAAAATTCATGTAAGTCTTTATGAATGTGAAGAAATGTCTCATAATTTAAAGAAAAGGTATTAAATGAGTCAATTTCTCATAACCCAAATGGATGAATCTCAGGAGAGGACTGTATTTATAAATTTTTAAAAAATTTTTGTATGTGAAAACTTTGTTTTTAATTTGCCACTAACTGTGTGGGTTTTGTTTTATTTGCCACACTTAAGTTTCATATATATATATTATTTTTTTTTTAAACAGTCTCATTATGTTGCTCTCCTTAGAGTACTGTGGTGTCATAGCTCACAGCAACCTCAAACTCTTGGGCTTAAGCAATTGTCTTGCCTCAGCCTCCCAAGTAGCTGGGACTACAGGTGCCCGCCACAATCCCTGACTAATTTTTTGTTGTAGTTGTCATTGTTTAGCAGTCATGGGCTGGGTTTGAACCCACCAGTCCCCGTGTATGTGGCTGGCATCCTAACTGCCAAGCCAAAGTTTCAGATTTTAATGAGGGAAAATCAATCTATTTTTTTTCATTCCTTTCATATTATGTTCATAGAAAACCTTCCCTACATCAGAGTTATAGCACTATTTTAGTTTTCTTTTAGTATTTTAATGGTTTTAATTTTTTCAAACATTTTTATTGAATTGGCTGCATTCTACCTCTAGAAGGGGTGGAGGTGGGTGTATTTGGTTATTTTTTCCCGCAGTTTAGTATTTTTAAAAGTTAGAATTTAAATGCCTTTTAGGAGAGGTAGGTGTTCTCTGATACGCCTCAATCCCCATGACTCTCGATGTCTTATTATCTGGCATAGACTTAAAAAAAATTGATATGTAATAAGTTGTATATATCTCTTGGGTAAACATGGGATATTCTGAGACTTGTGTATAATGTGTAATGATCAAATAAAGGCACACAATCAGACTTAAACATTTCATTTCACCTATCTGATCCTGATGGGCATTTGAATTTTTAACCATTTACTTAAAGTATTAATGAATCTAGAATTCTTTTTGTTATTTGTATGATACAGAGAATTAGCTTGAATTTTTTCCCAAAATAATTAGTTAGCAGTCTCAACTTTTTTTATTAAATAATCTCTATCTATATTGTTACATGATCTTGAGGTCTTTGCGTTTGTCTCTCTGTTCTTATAATAATTATTTTATAATTTTATATCTAAATTTAATGTTTTTTGATTTTAATGTCAGGTAGGACTGGCTTCCTCCACATAATCTGATTCCTTCCTCCATCTTGACTCTTCTAATATTCCAATGTATTTTTTTTTGGGGGGGGATGAAATTTAAAGTATTTTTATCTAAAAACAAAAGAAGACCATTGAAATTTTAGTGGTGTTTCATTCAATTTAATAAAATACTTTCTTATTTTGATTTTGCTTTTATCTTTGATATGTAGATAATTTAGTTTTTTGGATAAAAAGTATTTAGTTTTTAAATATTTGAGCAGTTTTCCAAAGATTTTTCTGTTATTGATTTTTAACTAATTCTATTTAAGGTTATTGTCAGAGAGCCATGCTTTATATGATTTAAATCCTTTTAAATTTATTGAGAATTGTTTTATGGCCTTGAATGTGGTGTAACTTGGTCTTTTGGGCATTTGAAAGAATGTATATTTTGCCGTTGAGTGGAATGTTCTATAAATATCAGTTGGATCAAGTTGGTTGATAGTTGTTCAAGTCTTCTCTACCCTTACTGAGTTTCTGTTTCCTTGTTCTGTCACTTATTGAGAGAGGGTTATTGAAGTCTTTGATTATTGTTGTAGATTTGTCCTGTTTCTTTCTGTAGTTCTGTCAGTTTTTGCTTCATATATGTTGAATCTGTGTATGTATGTAGACCTTTAAGATTGGTGTATCCTTTTTTTTTTTTTTTGCAGTTTTTGGCTGGGGCTGGGTTTGAACCTGCCACCTCCGGCATTGGGGCCGGTGCCCTACTCCGTTGAGCCAAAGGTGCTGCCCTAGATTAGTGTATCCTTTTGATGAACTGACCCCTCTATTGACTATATTGACGTAGTCATTCCAACTTTGTTTTGGTTAGTGTTTTGGTTAGTGGTGTATCTTTTCCTGTTGCTTTAGTTCACCCTGTTTGTATCTTTATATTTAAATTGCACTTCTTATAAGTAGGATATAATTTAATCTTTTTAAATCTAATCTGACAGTGTCAGTGTTTGAACTAGAGTTTTTAGTGTGTACTCCCTTTTTCTGTCTGGCTGCTTTTATATAATGTTACATATTTGAGATTCATCCCTGTTGGTTTTACAAGAATGAAGGTAGCTCATAACTTATTGCTGGGTTGTATTAAATTACATAGATATTCCACCATTTATCTATTCATCTTTTGAAGGACTATTACATTTTTCCAGTGTTAGCTATTAACATTCTTGTACAAGTCTTTGTGTGGACATTTGTTTCATTCCTTTAAAAGTAGGAGTAGAGGGTGGCGCCCATAGCTCAGTGGGTAGGGCGCCAGCCACATACCAGGCTGGCGGGTTTGAACCCGGCCTGGGCCAGCTAAACAACAGTGACAACTGCAAAAAAAAAAAAAAAAATAGCCGGGCCTTGTGGCGGATGCCTGTAGTCACAGCTACTTGGGAGACTGAGGCAAGAGAATAGCTTAAGCCCAAGAGTTTGAGGTTGCTGTGAGCTGTGACACCACTGTACTCTACTGAGGGTGACATAGTTAGACTCTGTCTCAAGAAAAAGGTAGGAGTAGAGTTGAGGAGCAGAGTTACTGGTTCATATGATAAGTGTATGTTTAACTAATAGTTTCTTAGAAAGTTGTGCACCAGCAGTGTGTGAAAGTCTTTGTTGTGCTACATTTTTGCCAAACTCTTGGATTGTTAGCCTTTTTAATTTTGGAAAGCTATGGATTATGGATTTTATGACTAGGGTGTCATAAAATGACAGCCAACGTCTTGGCCAGGCGTGGGGTGGCTCACACTGTAATCCTACTGCTCTGGTAGGCCAAGGTGGGTGGATCAGTTGAGCTCAGGAGTTTGAGACCAGCCTGAGCAAGAGCAGGACCCATTTCTAAAAATGGCCTGATGTTGTGGCAGGTGTCTGTAGTCCCAGCTACTTGGGAGGCTGAGGCAAGAAGATCACTTGAACCGAAGAGTTTGAAGTTGCTGTGAGCTGTGACGCCATGGCACTCTACTAAGGGTGACAAAGTGAGACTCTATCTCAAAAATAAATCAGAAAAAAAAAAAAAGACTAGCTTTCTTAACTTGTATTATTAGTAGTTGTTTTTTAGCTGATTGTCTTGGGTTTGCCAAGTAGACAATTATATATATATCATCTGTAAGTAATGAAAATTTGGTGTGAACATTTTCAGTATTTCTCCCTCTGTTTTATGGCTGAATTGATTTGCTTAAATAAATAGAATAGGTTTAATTTGTTTGGAAAAAATAGTATCAGAATAATGAAAATATTTTGGCATTTTTTGAAAGGATCACTGAAAAACTCCTTCAGGTGATGTACTGTGAAAAAGCTGTTACCGTTAGTAAGTTAGTAGTTGAGTATCTGCATATTTATTATTAAGCAAGTAGTGTCACCATTTATTTATTTATTTATTTTGTGTTTTTCATTTTAAAAACATTTTACAATCTTCTCATACATTCTACTTCATGAATCCAGTCTTCCAGGTCTTTAGAAAGCAATACGTAGACTGTCCATGGCTAAACACAAACTTCTGAAAGGTAAGCACATTCTGTCAAGTCTGTCACTGTGACAGATGCAGAAATGCCTGTAATCCTGAAAAACACTTTATTGCACCTATTTATGTTAAATGTATAGAAATTCTATGATGGATTTTTTTTTTTTTTTGGTTGGGGCCGGGTTTGAACCCGCCACCTCTGGCATATGGGGCTGGCACCCTACTCCTTTGAGCCACAGGCACCGCCCAAAATGTGTTTTTTTTTTTGCAGTTTTTGACCGGGGCTGGGTTTGAACCTGCCACCTGCAGTATATGGGGCTGGTGCCCTACTCCTTTGAGCCACAGGCGCTGCCCTTATGATGGATGTTTTTTTTAAGAGGTGTGTAATTCCTTCTTACATTTTTTTATTTTATTTTAT
This sequence comes from Nycticebus coucang, assembly GCF_027406575.1. Lineage (NCBI taxonomy): Eukaryota > Metazoa > Chordata > Mammalia > Primates > Lorisidae > Nycticebus > Nycticebus coucang. Next base: position 68,251,085 of record NC_069783.1, on the reverse strand, counting down.
TTTATTTTTAGAGACAGAGTATCACTTTGTTGCCCTCGGTAGAGTGCTATGGCATCACAGCTCACAGCAACCTCCAGCTCTTGGGCATAGGCAATTCTTTTGCCTCAGACTCCTGAGTAGCTGGGACTACAGGCGCCCACCACAACGCCCGGCTATTTTTTTGTTGCAATTTGACTGGGGCTGGGTTTGAATGTGTCACCCTTGGTATATGGGGCTGGCGCCCTACTCACTGAGCCACAGGCACTGCCCCTATTTCCTTCTTATAAATAAAAGTTTCCACATACCTGTCAAAAGTTGTCAACATTTTTGGTGAGTTAAAATGTATGGGCTAGGCACAGTGGTTCATGCCTGTAATCCTAGCACTCTGGAACTTTGAGGCAGGCAGATTGTTTGAGCTCAGAATTTCGAGACCAGAGACCCTGTCTCTACTAAAAGTAGAAAGACTAGCCAGGCATTGTGGCAGGCATCTATAGTCCCAGCTACTCAGGAGGCTGAGGCAAGAGGTTCACTGAGCCCAAGAGTGTGAGGTTACTGTGAGCTAGGACGCCATGGCACTCCACCCAGAGGAACAGAGTAAGACTCTGTCTCAAAAAACCCCAAAAATTAAAAAACAAAAAGAAAACAATAAGTTAACGAGTATGGCTTTACATTATCCGGGGATGTGTGTGTTGCATCATTTTCTAGAGCAGGGTTTTCCAACTTCAACACTATAGACAATTACAGCATTTGTTGTGGGGGGCTGTTTGGTGCATTGTAGATATGAGCATCCCTGGCCTTTACTCACTTGATGGTAATAGCATTCCTCATCTTCCCAGGTGTGACAACCAAAAATGTTGGTATTCCTCGGAAGGGCAAAACTGCTCTCTCTTGAGAAGCATTGATATGATAGATCTTGAAGTGGGTTTAGGCACTACCCAATAAGAAACCCTGGCAGGACAGGAGACCAGTTCTTTGGCTATGTGGAATATGCTGGTAGACCATTCCTTGAGAAATGTATTCTAGGTAGCAATTAGAGAAACTGGGGATTTGGGGAGGTAGTTTGTTTTGTTGCAGTTTGTGATTTCTTGGTTCCTCTGCCTCATTCCCTTGTCTTTTCTTGCTGACTCCTCTAGAATAGGAGAAGCAGGAGAGAGTAACGGGGAGGTTTTTTTTTTTTTTTTATTGCTGGGGATTCATTGAGGGTACAATAAGCCAGGTTACATTGATTGCAATTGTTAGGCAAAGTCCCTCTTGCAATCATGTCTTGTGTAACGGGGAGGTTTTAATAAAAATAAATGTTAGGAAAATTGTCAGCGGATTCCTTAGTGATACCTTGTTCCAACTTTCCTATTTAAGCTTCATTTGACTGACTTTGGTCTTTGTGGTTTGAAATACAGAATCAACTCTAACTCCCTTGGCTCCCGAATAAAGCAATTTATAAGTCATTTACAGAGAGTTCTTCCTGAAACAGGCTTATTTCTTTAGCCCTGGTTCACCATGAGTAGTGGGAATGATACTTCATACCTCTGTGGCACTTGGTGAATGTCTTAGGTGGAATCAAGTGATGTTAAGAATGATCAGCAGAACTTACTGGTTTTGATTGATTTCTAATTATTTTATGCTACAGTTGGGTCTGCTAAAATTGGATGCTGAATTGGACCTCATTTTTTGCTTTGCTGCTGTGACCTTTTGAATTGAGTCTTTTATCTTCTTTATGGCATAAATTTATATATGTATTTCTCAAAATCATTGAGAGTGACATTTTTAAGGTTAACACCTTAACATTCTAATTACAATTAAAGTAAATGCCCCATAAAATCTGAACATGCAAAATAGATTTGCCTTTTCAAATCTTATCAGTCCTTCAGAATCCATCTGAAATCTGGTTTTTAAAAACTTCTCTACCAATTCCAGCTAACATTTGCCTTTCCATAGCAGATATTAGGTGTTGGCTTGTATCGTTTTTTCTGTTTCATGTCTAGTCTCTCCAGCAAAATTGTGAATGCTTTGGGGGAGGAGGGAATGGAGATTGGAGAGGACATTGTATTTTGATGCTATATCCCTTTTATGGTTTGTTTCATTTCATTTTCCTACTGACTTTAAAATTGTTAGGATAGATATAATTATTCCCATTTTATAACTGTGGCAATGGAGCTTGAGAGAAGTTGAGATTATTCTAGTTAATGGATACTATCCTTGGCTTAACCACCTGTTAGGTATTGGGATTTCTAACTAGAGAAATTATGCAAACATAAAAACAGTTTTTGATTTGCCCCTACATCTGCAATGTGCAGAATCTTAGTGTTGCCAGTTGAAGTATTGAGACATCTAAGCCTGCTATATTAAGTAGGCTGTGTACAAGGTTAGTGGGGATGGCTTATGCTGAATCATTCCTGCCCTGGCTCTGTCCTCCAGGAAGGACAGGCACTGCGCAATGGCAGTCTGGGGGTGGCTATGTGACTCTGATCATACAACAGTTTCTCTGTGCAGCCTTCTTGGAATGTGTGCTCTCTGCTGTTCTCAGGCACCTTTGCTGACCAAAGTGCCCAGTGCCCTCTCCTTTAATCCTCAGCCTTTCTGCTGCTACGGAGACAGCTTTGTGATTATAGCAGCTAAAAATGGGTGTTTGAGGGGCAGGCTCCAGTCTGCCTCTTTTTCACCTTTGTGATTTGTGCTGAAGTGACTAGGAAGTTAATGTGCCTCATCTAGCCTGGAGACTGCAGAGAGTGACATGGCATACTCTGCTGGTGGAACAGGGTGGAGTCTTGTTTTTACCTAGGCTCATACAATGGCAGATGGAGCTCCCAGCTTGCCTTCCTGTGTGGCTTCCGTTGTTGGTTGTCCCACAGGTTGCAAAGCAGAGCCATACAGAGGTTTTTAAACTTACTCCCCTGGTCTGCCAGAGCTAGCTTTTTTAGATTATTTTATCAGGATCATTGTTTCTTTCTTTCTCTTTTTTTAGACAGAGTCTCAAGCTGTCGCCCTAGGTAGAGTGCCATGGCATCACAGCTCATAGCAACCTCAAACTCTTGGGCTTAAGCGATTCTTTTGCCTTAGCCTCCCAAGTAGCTGGGACTACAGGTGCCCGCCACAATGCCCAGCTATTTTTTTTTTTTTGGTTGTAGTTGTCATTGTTGTTTGGCAGGCCCGGGCTGGATTTGAACCCTTCAGCTTTGGTGTATGTGGCTGGTGCCCTAGCCACTGAGCTACAGACACTGGGCCGGATCATGTTTTCTTTTTATCATCTTGCTTGGCTTCTGTGGAGATAAAAAGGAAACTACTTTGAAACAAACTTGTAGCTGCTAGTTTCCCTGTGCCCTGTGCCGGGACTACGTAAACCGTGTGCTTTGCTCTCTGTGCCTGAAAGCTTGAGCGCAGGTTATGCCTGGAAATTGCTCTCTGCTTTCGAGGCACTTGTATCAGCTTCTCAAAACCAGCACTCCTTTACTTAGTTACAATGATGTCTATTCTGTTCATAGCCCTTAGGTCTCTTTTTCCTACTGATCTATCTAGGTCTTGACTCTCTGCCTAGTTGCTTGACCACTACCCAGTTCCAGAGTCTAATAATTACATTTTCAGTTTAGGACAGTATAGAGCCTTCTGTTTATCTGGACTATATTTATAGTTTATTAACTGACTTTTACGCCATCTGTGCCTAGTGCCAGCTTACTGCTTGGTCTAAGGACCGTTCAACTCCTTTCCAGTCTGACACATCTCTGACCAAGGGATTAATAAAACCCTGGTTTCTCATGTGTGCGCTGACCTTTAACCCCAGGTGACACTAGTAATGGCTTTGCTATCAGGCTATGAAAGAGGACTGACTTCATGTGAACCATGTGAGCATATTGTTTATAAGTCTCTCAGGATGACTGCACCTTTTCTAGAAGGCATCTAAGAAGCAGTGGAAGCTCTTTTGAAAGTCAGAGGCTGCCTTTTTGGTAGCAGGTCTTTCATTCTGTTGGAAGATCTAGATTGAGCTCTTTAAAAAAATACTGTCCCATATAACGTACTGTTCTAACAATAGTAAACCTTGATCCACAGATCAAATGTGCCATTTGATCAAAATAAATAATGTAGAATTCAATAAGACCAGCTTTTAATGGAAACATCATAAAAACCTGCATGGAACAGAAAAAGCATGTGCTGCAGCAGCAAGTATAAAACAAATGTAAAACCAGGTGTGGAGGCTCATGCGTGTAATCCCAGCATTTTGGGAGGTCAAGGTAGGAAGATCGCTTGGGACCAGGAGTTTGAGACCAGCCTGGGTTACGTAGTCAGACCCCTATCTCTAAAAAAAGAAATTAAAAATCAGCCAGGTATGGGTGGCATCTGTAGCTCAAAGGAGTAGGGCGCCAGCCCCATATACTGGAGATGGCAGGTTCAAACCCAGCCCCAGCCAAAAAAAAAAAAAAGCCAGGTGTGGTGGCATGTGCCTGTGGTCCTATCTGCTTAGAAAACTGAGGCAGGAGGATATTTGAGCCCAGGAGTTAGAGGTCACAGTGATCTGTGATTGTGCCACGGCACTCTAGCCTGGGAAATACAGGAAAACTCTGTCTCAAAAAAACAAAAATAAAAGTAAAATGTATGAACTGAGGAGTAACAAGATTATATGGTTAAAGCCAGGTGTGGTGGCCCATATCTATATAGTCTTATTGCCAAAGACTGAGGCAGGAGGATCATTTGAGCCTAGGAGTTGGAGTACAACCTGGGCAGCATAGCGAGACCCTGTCTCTAAAATAAATATATAAATTTAGATATAATAATACAGACATATAGATGTGGGTATCTATACTTAGTAGAACCTCTATAGTTGACCACCCTCCCTACATTGACCACCTCCTTAAGTGGACCTAATTTTCATAGACTGGTTATCTACCACATGTACAAACAGTACAGTAGGCCTAGTTCCTTTTTTTTTTTTTGTGTTTTTGGCCCGGGCTGGGTTTGAACCCACCACCTCCGGCATATGGGACTGGCGCCCTACTCCTTGAGCCACAGGTGCCACCCAGCCTAGTTCCTTATGTTGATCCTCTCTGTATGTTTAGTTTGTTACAGTCCCTTGGGTGGTCAACTTACAGAGGTTCCACTCTAGTTAGCTCAGTGCTAAGGGATGGTTTCAGGAATCTCAGATTTCACAGGCACCCAGGACTAGGCCTGCTTTTGCCATTTAGAGGGCAGGATTTCTGCATACTTGCATTATCTGGAGCCATCTGTTGCTGACAACAAACCATTATCATAAGTAGAGAGTCCTCTTTAACTGAAGAGGGTGGGTTAATCTTCCTTCTTATGTAAGGGATGGGGAAACTGATGTCCATGACAAATACTGAAGTGGAACATATCATGTATCAGCAAAAGTTCCTGTAACCAGTTTTTCTGAAGCGTGCAGATGATGTCAGACACCTGCCTGATGGACTTAGGAAGGAAGGGATAGGAGAATGGGAATGAACATTTGTTGAGTTCTTCTGTGTTTGGATATGTGCCAGGTGCTTTATGATACCATTTCACATAATCTTCCTAACATTCCTGTGGAGTAGGTGATGGGTGCTCATTTTATAAGTGAGCTAAGGTCACACATTACTACTGAGTGTTTGTATTGGGATTTTAGCCATGATCTACCCCCAAGGCCTTGTTCTTTAGAAAAGAGGCAGGTTTGCTTTAGAAAATGAAAGCTGATTTTGGTAGAAAAACAAGAGATATGGAGAGACTTAGCCTCAGCTCCCTTGTTTCTTAAAGATTGCTGCTTTTGAAAGCATGGTGCCTTGGTTCTCACTGCTGGCTGTATGTTAGCATCATTTGTCAAGATTTAATAAAACCGAACACCACCCTAAGGATTCTGAATCTCAGTAGGTTGCAGATGGGGGATTGGGGAATCTATCTTTTTGAAAGCTTGCAAGGTTATTTTGATGTGCTGTTAGGATTGAGAATCTGTCTATGCGTAAGGAACAAGGGAATGAATGTGAGCCCTGCAGTGGCCCTAAAGATAATGTCTCCCACTCTTTGTGATATGCGAGAGGAAACTGAGGCCCAGAGAGCTCAATATTTACCCAGTATCGCCAATTTGTCATTCTAGGTGTTTCAAAAAATTAAAAAAAAAGTACTTAACCTGCCTTGGAAGAGTTTTTACCCTAAGATCTCATAGTTGGTTAATGAAAACCACAATTGGAACCCAGGCTGATGTCTGTGTGTGTGTATGTTTTAATTGACATGAGAGGACTTGAAATGTTCTTTTGTACTTTTAAGCCTTTTAAATATTATCATTGCCAAACCCTTTTGAGATTCCCCCAAGCTGTGTAAACGGTTCCTGTTAGCCCTGTGGTAAGTCATCTCCAAAGCCCATGGCCTCCCAGCACTAGAAGTCTCCTGCCTGCCTTTCTGCCTCATTACCAGCCTGGTATTCAACCACCCACTTTGCCTAGGTTCACAGGCCCACAGCTTTTCAGTTGACTGCTTTGTTCTCAGTTCATTTTTAAGCATCTCACCTGGAAAAGGCTTGAGAAGCTGCACAAACTGCACAATAATTATTCGAGAAATGCAAGGCTTGGATAAAACCTACCCCACTGGTGGTCACCCCTGATCTCTTTGCTGTCCTTTTTAATGAGTTCACAATCCTCCAGTTCATCTCACAGTGTTTCTGTAGACTGCATATTGTTCAGAGTTTTTCCCCAGACCCCTCAGGGCAGTGATGGGCAGAGGGCAGGGAGCTCTTCTTACCAATCAGGTAGAGGGCAGTGCCACAGGGAAGAAGCAGGGGAGTTTGTTTGCTTAGAACTGTGCTAGGCCCTCTTTCCTATATTTTTTTCTTTAGTGCTTTTCAGTAGCCTTGGGGGAGAAAGTTTCCACATCTCTAAAATATGGATAATAACTGAGACTTACAGAAGTTGGGTAACTTTCTGAAGGTTATGTAAACAAGTAAGTTTTATTGCTAGAAATCAAACTTTGGAATCTTCTTACCTTAAGGGTCATCTTCTTTTTCTTGTACCACATGTCACATCATCTATAAAGACATGTCACATCATCTGTAAAGCTTTTGATCTAGTCTGAATATACTTTTGGGGTAAATGACTCTCAAATTTGGTGTCTGGGCTCGGTGCCTGTAGCTCAGTGGCTAGGGCGCCAGCCCAATACAGTGGAGCTTGCAGGTTCAAACCCAGCCTGGGCCTGCCTATCAACGATGACAACTACAACAACAACAACAACAACAACAACAAAATAGCCAGGTGTTGTGGCGGGTGCCTGTAGTCCCAGCTACTTGGGAGGTTAAGGCAAGAGAACTGCTTAAGCCCAAGAGTTGGAGGTTGCTTTGAGCTGTGACACCACGGCACCCTACCCAAGACAACGTAGTGAGACTCTGTCTCAAAAAAAAAAATTGTTGTCTGGTATTTTCAGTAGGTGTTAGAACTCAAGGCCTGGCTTTAACAACACAGGAGAGATGTGGGACTTGGGAGGATAGTGGTAGGTGTTGCAGTCTCAGAATTACAGTGAAGGAAGCCACCAAGCCCTTACTTAGTCCAGCGGATTAGAATCAGGGCCAACACAGCCATTAGTGTCAGTGGACTTGAAAAACTCAGGGTGACCAAAGCATAAATGTTAAGCAGAAGTCCTTGGAGAGTCAGGAGTGGCGTGGAGGCATAGACTTCCAGGTTAAGAATATCTCCCATTATGTATTATGCCAATTGGAGATTACTAATCTCTCTTTCTATTAATAGAATGGTCTCTCTTTTTTAGTCCTAAATTATAGCTTGAGTTTTTATGTACTTTTCTTGATTATCTGGGCCTCAGTTTTTAAATTGACAAAACGATAGTTCAGGTTTACTGTGATGAGGAAATGAGAACATATGTGTAGATGATTTGTACACTGTAAACCAGGGGTCCTCAAACTACGGCCCGCGGGTCACATGCAGCCCGCCGAGGACATTGATCCAGCCCTCTGGCTGTTTTTGCCCCCCGCCTGTCCTGCTACAGTGTGAGTGTGTGGAATGTGTGCGGCACTCTCCGACTCCCCTCCTCTCTGTCTCTCCACTCCTCCTCAGTCTCGGGACTAACTGATGCACACCTGTATCACTTGTTACGACTAGCAGTGACAAATATGGAACCAGACATTGACCATCTCATTAGCCAAAAGCAGGCCCATAGTTCCCATTGAAATACTGGTAAGTTTGTTGATTTAACTTTAGTTGTTCTTCATTTTAAATATTGTATTTGTTCCTGTTTTGTTTTTTTAATTCAAAATAAGACATGTGCAATGTGCATAGGAATTTGTTCATAGTTCTTTTTTTTTTTAACTATAGTCTGGCCCTCCAGTGGTCTGAGGGACAGTGAACTGGCCCCCTGTTTAAAAAGTTTGAGGACCCCTGCTGTAGACTATCCCTTCAGATATCAGGTAGGAGACCCAGGTACTCCCTAAAAAATAACAGATTGGTAAGAGTGGCAGTGTAGATGTTGCAGGAGGGAAACAGTGCTTTTTAGAGTGTGGATAGCTCCTGGAGAAAAAGGAAGAACAGAGTGGAAAACCTGTGTCGGGAGTGGGTGGAAGGCTTTGAGGGCCTTGAGGTTTTTTTTTTTTTTTTTTTGTAGAGACAGCGTCTCACTGTACCGCCCTCGGGTAGAGTGCCATGGCGTCACACGGCTCACAGCAACCTCTAACTCTTGGGCTTACGCGATTCTCTTGCCTCAGCCTCCCGAGCAGCTGGGACTACAGGTGCGCGCCACAATGCCCGGCTATTTTTCTGTTGCAGTTTGGCCGGGGCTGGGTCCGAACCTGCCACCCTTGGCATATGGGGCCGGCGCCCTACTCACTGAGCCACAGGCGCCGCCCTGAGGTCTTTGAGGTTGAAGTAGACCAAAAGACTAAATGCAATTTGATGCTGACCTTGGACTTACTGCAAGCAGCAGCTGCCAGTGTGCATGTGGATACCACCTGTGCAATCTTTAGCTCAATGGTGAGTTGCTGAGAGCCTGCATGACATCTGATGTGGTGTGTAGTATCCTTCGGAAACTGCATCGCATGATACATATATAACATTTATACATGAGTCCTATAACAGAGCCAGTGCAGTTTAGGATTGGCGTGATTCTGTGTGTCAGGTTGGGAAACCAAGGCAGCAAGAAAACAAATTACCAATCCAAGTCTGGAGCTACTCAGAATTAATTAAAAGCAACCCTCTGACCCTCACTTCTCCAATACGCTCTCTTACTCTGTTTCTTTTCTTTTATCAAAACATAGGCATTACTGTGTTCCCAAGAGTGAATTATAATTAAAGTAACCACAGTGTAAATCTCATCAACCCAGAATCTCCTAGTGAAGTGTGAAGAAGCTGGTTGGAGAAGGGGTATTATGTAATGACCTAATTATGAGGCCTGCCATCTGCTTAGGAGTCACGTCTGCCTGGTTAGAATTCCCTGGTTGTGTTTCTCAAGGAGGATGCTAGATTGTTAAGGAGAGGGAGAGATAGGTAGGTAAACTGCCCTAGAAACATCTGTGCGTTTCTTGAAGAAGGTTGATAGGAAGGTGTCTGTGTGTGTGTGTGTGTGTGTGTGTGTTTGGCGGGGGGTGGAGGTGTGTGTTGAAGTAGCCTTTGCGATCTGTGAAGCAGATGTTACCCTTTAGCATGGAGAGCAGTGTAGAAAGCTAATTATTCTATAGAAGAGGTTCCAGTATTAGGGACGGATGGTCAGCTGAAGATGGCTGTCAGAGTATAGCTGAGACTCCAGGCCTACCTAGAGAGCCAACTGAGACATTTTTGTCTCATTCAGAAGAAAAAGTGAAAAATCTACTTTTTTTCCCCTTTCTTTTTTTGTTGGGGCAGGGACAGTCTCACTGTTGCTCAGGCTAGAGTGCCATGGCATCATCCTAGGTCACAGCAATATCAAACTTCTGGATTCAAGAGATCCACCTGCCTCAGCCTCCTGAGTAGCTGGGACTAGAAGAGCTATATCTTGAAAAAATATCCAGGGTCTCAAAAAATTGAGACTAAGTTGACTTAGAATTGAAATACAAACCATTATGCCCAAGACACATAATGAGTTGCCTCTGGAGGGACTCAGAGCCAAGAATTAGATGCAAACAAAGAAAATGGCAAGTGAAGGCCGTGTGCCTTTGGACCTACCACTGGGTATTGCACTCAGGCTGAAAGGGCTCTTTGTACTATCAGCCATGAGGCGGAGACCCAAGAGGATGTCTACATACTGCTTATAAGGCTCAATAGTTAGACATACAGGGAATGACTTTTAAGGAAATTATCAAGCTTCCTAAATACTCTTTTAGAGAATCTTTAACAGAAATTCTTTTTGCCTTCAGATTTTGAAAATGTTCCTATATCAGGAAAATCAGAGCATGATTGGTGCAGTAAAGAGTGAATAGCTCAAAGAAAATTATGTTTTACTAATTTCTGTCCTACTTCCCACCTGTCAGAGAGCTTCTGCTTACCCCTAGCTGCCATTATGGAAGCAGTGCTGTCTTTTAAAGAACTAGTAATTCAGATTTCCCTGTAGAATTTAGGAGGTTGTTTAGGATATTTCATATCCCTGAAGAATCACTAATGCGTGCCCAGCTCCAAAGGTAAGCAGTTTTTCTGTCTCTTTAATCCAGCACCATGCTTTTATTTTACAGATAAGGAAACTGAGGCTCAGAGAAGTGTAGTGACTTGCTCAAGGTTATAGCTTTTTATTTGTGGAACTTGGACCAGAACTAAGCCTCCTGACTCCTGGCCCTTTGTTCTTCCTGTCACCTCTTGGTATCTTTCACGTGCAAGTCTGTTTGAAATGATGCCAGGAACTCTGGGCAGCGGCAGCCACACATAATCACACAGTCCAGGGATGTAACCCTTGGTGAGGGACTCTCACTTGTTTCTGAGCTTCCAGCAATAGAGTCATTAGAGCTCTAGGGAAGAGTTTTGAGAATCTACGCATCAGCATTCTTTTTTGTAAGTTTCCAGCGACTTTGGGACAGAATATTTTATTTCCACAACTGAATTGTCCTCTTCTCCTCCTCTGACCAACCACTTCTTCTTGTTGGAGCCTGTTTGTGAAATGACCTTGTGCTAACCTTTGTCTTTCACCTGACTTTCCTAACATTAAACTTCAGCTTGAGCAGACATCTGGCAAAGAGGTTTCTCTGTAGGATCTTGAATAACCATTTAAAATGTGGATTATGTTATCCCTAACCCCACCTGCTCCTACGGTGGCAGGTCTTTTCAGGACAGTAAGAATTTGTGAAATCATTAGCTTCCTCCCTTAGGCAAAGAGAACCAGCATGGTCAGACTTTCTCACTACATCTCCCACCCCCAAACCAGTGATAGGGTTTATTTAATTTAGTCACACACACACACACACACACACACACACACACACACACACACACACACGTTTTTTAAATAAAGAGAGACTCTGATTCTATTCTAAGTGTTCTGTTATTTCTTATGTTGAAAAGATCTGCTGTATCTCCTGATCCTGGGGCTGCATTTTCCCAAAATGCGAGATGATCTGGAAAGCTTTAAAAAAAAAAATGTATAGATCCAGAGCTCCCTCAGTCCTGCTGAATCATACCCTTTATCAGCATTTAGCTATTTACTAAGTACTTTATCAGTGATGTAATATGTACTTTGTATATTGGATACTGAATAATTGGCTTATGAATTTATCTGGAGCTTGCTGAGAGGACAAAAGGTTTTTTTTTTTGTTGTTGTTTTTTAACAGTGCACTGCCTTCAGTGTAACGTTATAAAGTGAATGCAATTTTTTTCTGCTATAATAATGAATAGTGGAAAGTATTCTCTATATATGTTTGAAAATGGCCTGGCCCACCTGCAGATTGCCAAATGAGATCATTAATTGCAGAAGAATGTTTTAATCCAGGGCTTTCAAAAAGGAAATAATTTATAAATGTACTTACAGTAAACAGATTGAAAATTGACATGAACAAAATAATTTTTGTGTTAAAAATAGATATTTTTGTTAATTTGTAAACTCAGCATCTTCTAAAAAACTTGATTATTAAAAAAACTGCAACCCTAAATATACATTTGGCTTTCAGCCAGTGGTGTCCATTATTTTGTACATAGATTGAATATATTATAGAAAACACACACGTACTCTGCTTTAAAAATGTAGTGCATTAGGCCGGGCGAGGCCGCTCACACCTGTAATCCTAGCACTCCCGGGGGCCAAGGTGGGTGAATTTCTTGAGCTCAGGAGTTTGAGACCAGCCTAAACAAGACCGAGACCCCATCTCTAAAAATAGCCGGGTATTGTGGCGGGCGCCTGTAGTCCCAGCTACTCGGGAGGCTGAGGCAAGAGAATCATTTGAGCCCAAGAGTTTGAGGTTACTGTGAGATATGATACCATGGCACTCAACCCAGGGTGACTGAGTGAGACTTTGTCTCAAAAAAAAAAAAAAAAATGTAGTACATTAATACTTAAAGCCTTTGTAGAGTTTACCTAATTCAATCTTCTGATTTTATAGATGGGAAAGCTGAGATCAAATGAGTTAATTCAAATGTGTTAACTGAGACTCTCTGTGGGCACATAATAGTTTCTACTTAAACTAGCCAAAATAAAAAGGGACATGTGGGAAGGAGGAGGCAGAGGGGATGTCTCATGGAACCTAGGAGCCCGAGTGCTGATGACTCTTGCAAAGGGCCTGAAATTAGGAAGACGAAAGCTGTGGGGAATGTCTTTCTCTCTCTCATCTCTGCTTCTCCCCCCCCCCCTTTATCTTTCTCTGCAGATGGACTTTCTCTGCTCACTCATTCAGTTGGCTCAATATGGTTACTATACATTTCCCACTTTTCATTTGCTATAGAGTAAGTTGGCTGCACAGATATATTACCTAATTCTGCTTTTCCAGGAGAGATAATCTAAGTTGCCCTGCTGGGATCAGATGTCCATGATGGTCCCAGTGAACTCTGGCAAGGATGTTTAGTACAGTCATGACTGGTGGGGGAGAGAGGATGACCAGAGAAAGGTAAATTCTTGAGTTGGGCAGACCCCCAAAGAAAGTTTTGGTTCTGAGAGTACAGCAAGAAATTATAGCATTCTAGGAGAAAAATGAGGAGGATCTGAAATAAGCCAAGGGCAGCAAGTATGGGCAGAAGTAAGTAGACTTCTGAAAGAGATGGAGAAAATTATTAAGATTTAGTAAGTAGTTGGATGTTGGGGAGAGGGAGTTGTTGAAGATAGGAAATGGGGTAGATGGTGCTCATATTTACAATAAGGAACACAGAAAAGAAAGTTTGGGATGTATGTATGAAGGGGGAGGTTGGGGCTTGATTTCAGTTTTAAACATGGTAAGTTTGGGGTACTTGTGAAATTACAAGTAGAAATGTCTTTTAGGTTAATTGAGAAAATTTGAATGTGTGGGTCTGTGGACCTCTGGAAGGAATTGTCAATATTATGAATGTAATTAAAGGATGTTTAAATGCTTAATGGGTGAAATCACCCGGGGAGCATTTATAGAACCCAGAGAAATGACTCAGGACTGAACCCTGAGAAAACACTGGCCTTTAAGGAACAGGAAGAAGATGAGGAACTCTGAAGGAAATTAAGAACAAGTGGAGAAATATAGCAGAAAACTGAGTGTGTAGTGCCCTTTTCTATGGAAACCCAAAGGAAAGAAAGTGCTTGATTTAAAAATACCACCAGTGAACAGTGCTGGGTGGCTATCACGTGAGGTAGTGTCTGAAAAGCATCTGCCACAGAGAGATCCCGGGCCTCGGAAAGGGCAGAAGCTGCAGAAGAGGTTTCTGAATGACTGGGAGGTAGAGTGTGGCGATGGCAGAAGAGGGAGGGAGAAAGAGCATAGGCAGTTTGTGAAAGAGAGAAAGGAGTGGTAGCTAGTTGGATCAAGAAAGGGGTGAAGAGATTCTGAGAGCCTTGGAGCATGTGTGCATACTGATGGGCAGGAGGCACTAGAGATGAGCAATGGAAAATACAAGGAAGAGGGGACAGTTTCTGGAATGAAGTCCCTAAGGGGGGGCATGGGCTCTAAAGACAGGATTAGGGGTGGAAGCAAGGTCTTGGTGACGGGGGAACTTAGCAGAGGGAGAGGTGCTGAAGTTGAGGAACGTTGGGTAGATTCTGGACATTTTAGGACTTGAGAACTGTTGGAGATTAGGGTTGTGGAAAAGGGGGAGTGGAGGCTCCCCTCAGTGTTAGGATTTTTAAATGGTGCTTTGGACCCTGAAGGTAATTTCAAATCCAAAAGTGGTGGAAGCCTGTGCCATATAGATCACTGGGAGTTGGGAGAGAAGGTAGTACTTGCAGACAGGATCTCGTTGCATTTGAACTCTCATCTGAGCCAGGTTGTCAAGTGTGCTCACTTTGGACTCTCAGGTTTCCTTAGGATTGAATCACTAATTGCAGTGAAGCAGGCGCTGAACACAGTCAGCATCTTTTCCATTCAGCTTTCATAAAAAAAGCCTAAAGGCATCTTTCTGTTCAAAATTTCACTGAAAACACTTTCCATACCCCCATCACATACTCCTACTAATGCAACCCTATTAGGATATGTGTACAATCTGATTTTGTCTAATGCAAATCATTTTTCACTTCATGTAAAACCCTTGACTTGCAGTAATTAATTACTGCTTGAAAGCTGAGAGGTGAGATGGCTGAGTTCCCTTTTACAGCCTGAGGGAGCGAGAAGGTGGGGGGTGGTGCAGTGAATTCTATTCCTGCTTCCAACTCCAGCACTCCCACCCCACATCAGATGACATTGCCCCCAGCCTGAATTTCTTAAGGTCCTTAGTGAAGATGAAGGTGAAAGTGATAAACGGGGATGGTGAAAAGAAGTAAATTTTAGAATAAGAACATCATCTACACTATCCCCCAGTCTACAGTGCAGCACCCCCTCTCCCTTGATATGCTGCTTCTTGGTCTGAGTCCTTCCTGCCTCCTGTGGAAACAAACGTGGTAGGGATGAGGAGAGGTCTTGCCTGTCTCCTGTGTGGCACAGTATTGATTGCACCCTGCCTGCCGTGGTTAGAGCAGATACAAAAGGGAGAGAGAGAGAGAGACAGACAGACACACACCAGGGAGGGGGGGGGGAGAGAGAGGGAGAGAGAGAGAGAGAGAGAGAGGGAGAGAGAGGGAGAGAGAGAGGGAGAGAGAGAGAGACAGACACACACGGGGGGGGGGGGGGAGAGAGAGGGAGAGAGAGAGAGAGAGAGGGAGAGAGAGAGAGACAGACAGACACCAGGGAGGAAGGAATGTAACTCAAGCTTTGCAGCCGAAATCCCTCCCACAGCCTGGTCTGGGAAATGATCTCCTGCAGTGTGCTGGAAGGTAGGAGGTGATGTGCTGAGAGTGAATGCGCCAGTAGTTACTTGGCACTGTTGCATATTGTCACTGAGCTCTCCCTGTCATGGAGGTGGGAGGTTTAGCCTAGAAGGAACATGATAGGAAGAGTGTTAGGGCACCACTTCTACCTCACAGTGGGAAGAGTAAGTTCTACAGAACAGCCTTGTTCCCCAGGACAGCACAGTGGCCACTCCTAAGTACAGAGGCCAGAGGGCAGATGATGAAAAGTTCAGTGAATTCCTTGCCTTGCTGTGTCTTAATTTCATTTTCTGTAAAATAGGACTTGAGTCTCTGATGGATGTGATAGCTAATCTAATGAGAAAAATCACAGTAGAATGTGCTGGCGATTCTTTAGAAGCACATTTTGTGGGTGAACTTTAGGGAACGAGCCTGCTAGGCACAGTCCCAGAGCACTGGGCACATACCCAGGTTTGGGGCAGAAGACTGGGATTCGGCTGCTCACACAGTAAACCTGCAGTTGACTTCCCATCGACAAGATGGGTATAATAATACTCGCCTCACAGGGTTGTCATGAGGATGCAATTAGATAATGCATGTGAAAGTGCTTGGCGCAGAGCTGAATCTCAATGGTGCTATTTTTGGATGTGTCCTAAACAGATGTGCTGCTGTAAGTAGCTGGAAGATGTGAAGGTTGGATGGGGACTAGGCCATGTGGCCTGAACATCGTGGAGCATTACATTGAGTTATGTTTCTTCCTTCTTATATTTGGATTATATTTGTGTTATTACCCCTGCAGTTTTTCAGACCACCTTGAGGTATAGCGATGCTTCTGTGATCATTTATTTGATCTTGTAGAGACGAGACTGTAGAAGCCATTTTTTTTAACCAGGCACGTACAGAAATGTCACCAGGTGGGCCAAGGCCTTGAAAAACTTCACATAAATAGATTAATTGAGCTAATTATTATAATTCACTTTGATTCATTTGCTTTTTGAATGTTTAGGTGTACATGGTATGTTTATATCTCCATAAATACAATTCAAACATAATTGTTACATATTTTTAAATAATATTCTGGTAAAGACTAATGCTCCCCTTATGGTTAGGGAGGGGGGTGTCAGTCGTGTATATATATTGTGTGTTTTCTTTTTTTTTTTTTTTTTTGTAGAGTCAGAGTCTCACTTTATGGCCCTCGGTAGAGTGCCGTGGCGTCACACAGCTCACAGCAACTTCCAACGGCTGGGCTTAGGCAATTTTCTTTTTTTTTTTTTTTTTGTAGAGACAGAGTTTCATTTTATGGCCCTCAGTAGAGTGCCGTGGCCTCACACAGCTCACAGCAACCTCCAACTCCTGGGCTTAAGCGATTCTCTTGCCTCAGCCTCCCGAGTAGCTGGGACTACAGACGCCCGCCACAACGCCCGGCTATATTGTGTGTTTTCTAAAAGGGAAGGATTTTTCTGTTTTATTTTATTTTTAAAAATTTATTAATGTGAGATGTAGTATCACTGTGTTGGCCAAACTAGAGTGGCGTGGTGTCAGCCTAGCTTATAGCAACCTCAAACTCCTGGGTTCAAGCAATCTTTCTGCCTCAGCCTCTTGAGTAGCTGGGACTACAGGTGCCCACCACAATGCCGGGCTAATTTTTCTATTTTTAACTGGTCTTGAACTCCTGAGCTCAAGGGATCTGCCTGCCTTGGCCTTCCAGAATGCTAGGATTACAGGTCTGGATTCTTGCTTCTGGCTGGATTTTTTCTATTTTAACCTCAGAAAGTCACTGGGAAGGAGGTTGGGCTGATGGAGGATGAGGAGAGCTTTGAGATTGTGGTCTGGCAGGACCTGGGAGAGCGTGCGGGGCTGTCTAGGCCAGGTCACTCCCCTCTTCAGGCTAGGCTCATTCTTTTGTTCCTGCTTCATGCTGCCGTTTGACCAGATAGGCATTGGTCTGCCTCACTGCCCTGACCATGATGGAAGGGTGGAAACATTTTCCCAGAAATAAACCAGTCAGGATTACTGTAAGTGTAGAGACAAATTAATGCAAAAACTCCACGCTTAACAAAGTATCAAAATTTAAAATAAAGGCAGGATTAGTAACAGTGCTGTGCCCAACCATGTTGGAGCCTGAGGCAAAAGGAAAAAATCAATACTGATCTCGTCTTTATTAAAAAATTTGAAATTTGTTTATCTTGGATTTTTTTTTTGCCTTACTTAACTTTGATTTTAAAAAAATTTGCATTATTCTGTGAAGTGTAAATGTATAAAAAATATTGCAGTAAAATAGTGTTTATCTTAACTATTAAATTTGTGTCACTTTTCTAAATTTTGTGCCCCTGCCAAGCACCTCACTACTCTCACCCTTGTGCTGGCTTTGGTTTTACATATACCAAAGGCAGAGGAAATATCCCCTTTCATATAATTCAGTTCATTGATTGGTACTGCTGTGCTCCTGGTCCTTTTTGGAGACTCACCATAACAAGCCTCCCCAGGTTTGGAAGCCTTCCTTCCCCCTTGCTTAAAAACAAGAAAGCAGATATTTAAAAACATAATTGAAAAAGATACTACATGGTCATTATAGAAAATTTAGAAGGTAAAGAAAAGGATAAGGGGTAAATCAGTCTTAGAAATTTTTTTAAAGCTGTGTGCAATGGCTCATGCCTATAATACCAGCACTTTGGGCAGCCAAATTAGGACGATTATTTAAGGCCAGGAGTTCAAGACCAGCCTGGGCAACATAGCAAGATCCCATCTCTACAAAAAATAAAAAAAATTAGCCAGGTGGGACACATGCCTATAATCTCAGCTACTTGGGCTTGAGCCTGAGGTGGGAGGATGGCATGAGTTTGAGGCTGCAATAAGCTATGATAGTGCTACTTTGCCCCAGCCTGGGTGACAGAGCAAGATCCTGACTCAAGGAAAAAAAAATGTTGGTCATTTGTGCTATGTTTTAATCACAACATTTTGTTATATTTTCTTCTGTATTTTCTTTTGCTATACATATATATATATATATATATTTTTTTTTTTTTTTTTTTTTTTGAGACAGAGCCTCAAGCTGTCGCCCTAGGTAGAGTGCCATGATATCACAGCTCACAGCAATCTCCAGCTCCTGGGCTCAAGCGATTCTCCTGCCTCCGCCTCCCAAGTAGCTGGGACTATAGGCGCCCTCCACAACGCCCGGCTATTTTTTTGGTTGCAGCCATCATTGTTGTTTGGCAGGCCCAGGCTGGATTTGAACCTGCCAGCTCAGGTGTATGTGGCTGGCGCCTTAGCCGCTTGAGCCGCAGGTGCCGAGCCTATACATATGTATTTTTATATAGCTGTGTTCTCAATAAACTTAGAGCTTTGTGTCTTGTTCTTTTAATGTGCTGTGAGCATTTTATTTTATTTTTAGAAACAGAGTCTCACTTTGTAGCCCTCAGTAGAGTACCATGGTGTCACAGCTCACAGCAACCTCCAGCTCTTGGGCTTAGGTGATTCTCTTGCCTCAGCCTCCCGAGTAGCTGGGGCTACCACGCCCGGCTATTTTATTTTGTTGTTGTTGTTGTTGTTGTTGCAGTTTGGCCAGGGTTGGGTTCGAACCCGCTAACCCAACCCTCGGTATATGGGGCTGGCGCTCTACTCACTAAGCCACAGGTGCCGCCCAAGTATTTTAATATATTTAAAATGTTAAATATTTTAATGACTGTATAATGTTCTTTTGTATGGACTAACTTTATTTATTTATGTATTTATTTATTTTTACCAGACTTTATTTATTTATATATTTATTTATTTTTGCCAGACAGAGTTTCACTCTGTTTTGAAGGCTGTTGTGCAGTAGCTACTCATAGATGTGATCGTAGCTCACTACAGTCTCCAACTCCTGGGCCTGAGAGGTCCTCTTGCCCCAGCCTCCAGAGAATCTGGGACTATAAGTGTACACCAGTGCATCTAGCCCCAAATCTCTTATTGAGCTTTTAAGTAACTTCCGTATTTTCTGTTTATAGTTTTTGTTATTCTTGTTGAGAAATTTCTTATACATGTTTTATAGATATTTCAGATTATTTCCTTAACATAGATCGCTAGAAGTGGACTTTGAGAGTCAAAGGATCTAGGCTGGGTGCCCATAGCTCAGTGGTTAGGATGCCAGCCACATGCTCTGGGGCTGCCGGGTTCAAACCCAGCCTGGGCCTGCTAAACAACAACAACAAAATACCCAGATGTTGTGGCAGGCACCTGTAGTCCCAGCTACTCAGGAGGGTAAGGCAAGAGAATCGCTTGAGCCCAAGAGTTTGAGGTTGCTGTGAGCTATGATGCTACAGCACTCTACTGAGGGTGACAAAGTGAGACTCTGTCTCAATTCGAAAAAAAAAAAAAGATTCTAGTGGGCTTTTTGTGCATGTTGCCATGTCACTGTCCAGGCATGTGCTAGTGGACATTCCTACCAGAGGTCTTTTTACCTGACCCAGACTCCTTGCTGATAGAATGTATGGATTCTCAACTTTCATTCCTTTCCCTTTTCAAAACTTTATTGATATGTAGCAATAGTGCTAGATACTTGGGTAGAATTGTCATCTTCCTGTTAGGTCAGGTGGGATCCTCGGTTCTTGCGGAGATCTCCTTGTCTTCCTTGTTTTGCCATAGACCTCATCTAAACCCTAACATCTTGCTTTCTCCTGGTGCCCTAATCTGGCTTTTGAGCGAGTGAGTGGGCACTTCCCCAATTAAGCTTCAGATATTTTCCCTGAGGCTCTAATTGCTCTGCACTGACCTTGCGGCCTCGACCCTTTCTTGATGCCTTCACGCCTCTGGGTTATTGGAAGACTCACCTTCCTCTCTAACTCATTTTCTAGCTCTGTTTTAGTTGTTACACGTTTATTATCAATCTAGTTGGTGAGTTTATGCTCATTTGGTTTCTGGGCTGTTAATGCTGGGTCTCTGCTTTAGTGAAGCTTGGTTTCTATATGTTTTCTTTGGATCCTGAGTCAAGTCTGATCTCAGTTGTGCCCAAGAGGGCTGGGGAGCAGGCCATCCCACTAAGAGCCAGGAACTGACTCCACATTTCTGTTTCTCTTCCTGCTCCCCAGCCCCCACTTCCTTTGGAGTCACTAAAGAATGTTTCAACCTCTCCGGGTTTCAGTTGAGCAGAGAGAAAAGGACCACATAGAGCCCAGCAACAGTTTCACACAGGGCTGGGGTTAGGATAAGCTGCTTGCCTCAAGTGCAGAATTTGAAGGAATCTAGAACTCTAATCAAGGTAAAGAATATTTGTATCCAATTTTTTTTTTGTTTGTTTTTTGTGTTCTTTTTTTGAGACAGAGTCTCACATTGATGCCCTTAGTAGAGTGCTGTGCTGTCATAGCTCACAGCAACCTCAAACTCTTGGGATCAACTGATTCTCTTGCCTCAACCTCCTGAGTAGCTGGGAATACTCAGGGACTACAGCCACAACACCTGGCTGTTTTTAGAGACTGGATCTCACTTTTGCTCAGGCTGGTCTCGAACTCCTGAGCTCAAGCAATCCACCCACCTCAGGCTCCCAAAGTTCTGGGATTACAGACCTGAACCACCATGCTCAGCCTTGTATCCAGTGTTTTTTTTTTTTTTTTGATACAGAGTCTCAAGCTGTCACTCTGGGTAGAGTGCTGTGATATCACAGCTCGTAGCAACCTCAAACTCTTGGGCTTAAGTAATTCTCCTGCCTCAGCCTCCCAAGTAGCTGGGACAATAGGTGCCTGCCACAATGCCCAGCTATTGTTTTGTTTGCAGTTGTCATTGTTGTTTTAGCTGGCCCAGGTTGGGTTTTAACCTGACAGCTTCCATGTATGTGGCTGGCGCCCTACCCACTGAGCTACAGGCGTTGCCTTGTATCCAATGTTTTAACAATAAAAATTAATGCAAACAATCATGGTGAACAAAATTTAGAATTTAAAATAAAAACACAAGCAGTAATAGTGCTGTGCCCAGCCATCCTACAGCCTGAGACATAAGGAAAAGTCACTAATACTTGACTCTGTCTTTTTGTGCCCAAGGCAAGTGCCTTATGCCCCTCACCCTAGTCATGACCCTGGTATCACACCAAAGGCTGAAGATGTTTTCCCCTGATGTAATTCAGTTTATCAGTTAGTGCTGCTGTGCTCCTGATTCTTTTTGGATATTTACCTTCTCAGCAGATCTCTCCAGGTTTATCTCTGGCTGATCTTTTATTTTGTCTGGTATGAACAACTTCAGCCTGTGTGTTTCCTCCCATTTGAGGGCTAAATCATCTTCTCTGTGATTGCTTTTTGATAATCCCAGGTAAAAAGCATCTTCCCAGCATCCTCAGATGATGAGTGCTCTGAGTGGTGGGACCTTGTATCCCCTCCTCCCCAAAACTGATTTGTGAGGTTAAGAAAGGTAATAATGTAGACCATGTTCAACTTCCCTGTGACTTTCCTTTCCCAAGTAGATTTTTGACAGCTTTTGTTCCTTGATCTTCAAACAATAAAGCATATATATTTTTTAATATAATATAAACCTAAACCTTAACTTAGATTTTTGATGCTTTTTTTTTTTTTTTGCCGAGGCCAGGTTTGAACCTGCCACCTCGGGTATATGGGGCCAGCGCCCTACTCCTTGAGCCACAGGTGCCGCCCCTTTAATGCTTTGTTTTAATACTCTGTTCTGGATACATTTTATTAAAAAAGCCTGTAATTGTTAAAATTATTAAAACTCTAGATCATATCAGAGCTTGTATGTTCTATAAATATTAGTGCAAGGAGTCTTTGGGTCATTGGGTGCAAGGAACAGAAACTTAATTCAGATTTGATTAAGTATAAAGGAATTTATTGGATAAATACAAGTGAACCTCCCAAACCCAACAGTAGGAAATGAAGCTAGATTTTGTGGATACTGGAAAGATACCAGGTAGATCTTGTCTGTTAGTCTCTGACTTTTTGGAGCCTTACATATGGCTGTCAGTAGCCACCAGCCTGGTCTACATGGTTGTACAGCATCATCTGATGACAGTTCCTGGGTCATCACTTTAGATTCTCAAGGGAGACTGCACACTCCCTCGTTTAGTTAGCTATGGCCAAGGAAAGAGCTTCAGTTGATATAGATAGTAATATCTAATCGTCATTTCAGCATGGAGTGAGGTAAATTAGACCAGTGTATTTTCTACAGTGAATAATAATAAAATAAATTCCTTGCCCTGTGAGACCATTTAGTCTTAGTGAGAAATACTTGCATGCAGACAAGTGGATGTAATCATGCTAAGAAAATCAAAGTGAACGTGGAGGGAGGCATTCTATTGGGTGAACATTAACAGAGAAGTCCTTGTTTGAGTTATACTAACTTGGACTTAGAGCAACAGGTTTACTAGTTAAGGAGGACACTGACATTCCAACATGCACAAAGGACTGAGGTTTTAGTGGACGCTGTCCAGGCATTCTTCAAGAGTTCAGTGTGGGCTTCAGATTATGATGGGCCTCGTATAGCACGATAAGGTTGGGACTTAATCTTGTAGGTGGTCAAGAGCTAGAGGAGAATCATAAATAGGGAAGCCACATTATTGGATTTGTTATTAATGTAACAGCTATTAATCATCCACCACTTCTAAGCTAGTCCTGAGGATTCCAAGACAAATAAGAAGCTTTTCTTGCCAGTTTTATTTTCTTTGGTGACTTATTTTTTAGGTGCCCCACCTAGAGAACAATCTAGAATGTTGTACGTATGTGTTCGCAGTATTCAACGTCCTTAAATTGGTGTAGAAATAAAAAATATATTTTCTACTAAGGCAAAAAAGAGTTGTTCCTTTTTGCCTTGGTCTATCAAGTGGAGAGATTAACATGTCCAATATAATCACAGTACATTGAGGTAAGGTGCAGCAAAACAGAAGAGCATGGTAATATGATAATTTGAAAGTCTTCCCTGACTGCCAGGTAAAGGGAAGACTTCACAGAAGAGGTATTATGTTAACAATCTTCAGCTCCTTTTATCAAGCACAAGATTGGAATAGGATATTCCAGGCAGTGAGAACAGCATGTGTAAACCTCCTGGGAGCAAAGCTACAAAAAAGTTAAAATGCTGAAAGCTTGATGCTGAGGGAGGAGGGAATATTGGGAAATGAGGCAGGGGAGGAGAGGGCAGTATTCAAATTATAAAGGACTAGAGCTGTCATAAATCGTTGATGGGAGCATAATGATTGAAACACTTGGGGAAAAGGCCTGGCAATTTCTTATAAAGTGAAGAAACTTTATACCTATCCACTGGCCTAGTACTTCTACTCTTAGTATTTACACCAGAGAAACATGGCACAAAAAGACTTGTATAAGGGCTGGTGCGGTGGCCCATGCTGTAATCCTAACACTCTGGGAGGCCCAGGTGGGTGGACTGCTTGAGCTCAGGAATTAGAGACCAATTTGAGCAAGAGCGAGACCCCATCTCAAAGAAAAAAAAACAAAAAAAACTGACTTGTATAAGAATGTATATACTGGGGGTGCCAAAAAAACGTATATGCATTTTAACACATCTTGTTGTCTTGTTGGAAGTAAAATCGATCATTCCCCAAAAGTGTAGGAATTGCAGGTAAAATTTATGCATGTAACTTGCCTAGGTACACTTGACCAGTAATGGTACCTTCAATTCAACTTTGAAAAGTAATACATAGATAACATCACTTAAAATGCATACACATTTTTTGGGAACTCTCTGTAGAGCTTTCATAACAGCCCTCAAATTTGAAATAATCTACATGTCCATCTGTAAGAGAAAAGACAAATAAATTTATTTAAATAATGGAAGACTAGTCAGCAATAAAAATGAACAAACTGCTAATACACTCAACAAAATAAACTATTATGATGAGCAAAGTATTCATATACAATAAAGCACATACTGTAAGGTCCCATCTGAATGAAGTTGTAAAGTAGGTAAAACTATCAATAGATGAAAAGAGTTAGAATAGTGGTTGCCTCTGGCAAGATATGGATGGGATTGTGTAGAAAGGGATTGAGGGACTTTCTGTGAGATGGAAAGGTTTTGTATTTTGGTAGAGGTTTGGGTTACATGAGTATGTGTATTTATCAGAACTTATCCAATGATATACTTAAGATTTGTGTGGTTCATTGTAAAGAAATTTTATTTACCCCTTAGTCCCCAAATGAACTGTGAACTCTGAGCACTCTGTATGCCTTCTGCAGTATTTAGGGTGAAGTGCAGCGAGGTCTGCAACTGACTTGGAAATGTATCATAAATCAGATGAGTTGATGTTTGCATAGATGGATGATAAATAGGTGAT
Organism: Nycticebus coucang; assembly: GCF_027406575.1. Lineage (NCBI taxonomy): Eukaryota > Metazoa > Chordata > Mammalia > Primates > Lorisidae > Nycticebus > Nycticebus coucang. The sequence goes on along the minus strand of NC_069783.1, from coordinate 68,226,595 downwards.
AAAAGTAGGTATAGCAAAAATGTTAATAGTGGTGGCCTCAAGGTGATGAGTATATGGATGATCTTTTCAACTTTCTTGTGTGTTTAAACTTTTTTTATAATAAAAATGGGGAAAATATAAAGGTTCTTGTATGCCACATTAAGGAATTTGGACTTTCCTCTGGCTTGGGGAAACTAATGAGCAATTTTAAGAGGAATTATTTTTGTAAAATAAAATCTGGGGCAGAAAAAGTTGAAACTATGATAAGAAAAGAGGAGAGTATGAGCTAAGGTAGGAGCAGTAAGGATGGAGTAAAAGGGATGGATTCTGGGTTTAGGAATAGAGTTGCTATGACTCAGTGAAATCAGCTTGGGTGATGGTGGGTTTGGCTCGGGGAGAAGATGGTGAGCTGGTACACAGTTCTCAGTGACTAAGACCTAGGAGCTGATAGATGACAGTAATGTGGTCCAATAGCCTGCTGTCAGAGGAAAGGCTTTATTTATGTGGTATTAAACTGGAGTTCTCTAGAATTAACATTTAGGAGCCGAGAGAATGTCAGGCCAGAACTTCAGCTTTACCAAATCCTCCATTCTTTGGAAAATGTGGACTGGTAATACATAGGGAGTCCTAGTGGAAATGGTTACAGCCAGAGCTTGGGGGTCTGTCATGTGGGGGGCCGCTGACACATCCAGGGACTGATGTCATTCCCTCTGGCTGACCTCAGCTGCCGTCTTGCTGAGTAGGAGATTGTGTCCCTGAGGGCTGAGCACAACTCATGCTCAAAAGGCTCTCCACTCCTTCAGGTGAGGGGTGCTATGGGATTGAACTTGGGTATGTTTGATCTTCTTTCCTTCTCAGTTGAAGAGGGTTCTCACTGCCAGCACAAGTGTTATTTTTGAGAGAAGGGATCATGTGTAGAACAAGTACTTGTTATTGAGACAGCACGGAGATATCTGTGAAGCTCACCATAAAACCACATTGAGCATGTTGTCGTAGGTTGAAGGGTTCATTTCAGTTGGTCTTAGCCTCAGGGCTGTTCTCAGTCTTGCCAGGCACAGGTTTTTCTCTGCAGGGGTAGACTTACCTTTTTTCCAACAGGATGTTCTAGCAGTATATGCCCCTTCTAGCCCATACTAGACTGTATTCTTCTGAAAGCCTTGGAGTGTGTAGTGATTTTGGTGTTGTCAGCGTAGCTTTGGCGGTGGTGATTTGGTATCCTTTATGGTATTAGGCAAACACGTTGTGTAACAAGCTCTTAAGAACCTGCTATGTAGCAGCCATTGTGCTGGGTGACAGAGATGTCACAGTGAATCAGTCATCATCTCTGCCCTGTGTAATTTACAGTGTACAGCGCAAGAAGGCATTAAACTAGGATTTACCCCCATAAGTATTTCATTATACTCAAGATATGTCCTGAAGGGAAAGTAGAGGGCCCTGGGAACAAGGGTCTTAACCTAATCAGAAAGGATTGGAGACCAGAGGCAACCAGGGAAGGCTCAGCATTTGGTCCCAAAGCCTAAAGGATGATCATTAGGAGCCGCTCAGGCCAAGAACTTGGTGAAAGGGGCAAAGGTCCTTGGGGTGGCACATGAGCAACTTTGGTCAAGAAAGAAGGCTCTTGAGGCTGGAACAGAGTGAGCAGTGGAAGGGTGTGATGTTATGGATGAGCCTGAAGAGAGATCCCATCACAGGGCCTTGAAGGCCTTGAGCATGTTGTCCTAGGATGTTTTTGGAGTTTTATTCCAAGAAGAGTGAAAAGCCACAGAGAAGTTTCAAATAGGTAAATGACACTCAATTTCTGTTTTTAAGAAATCACCCTTTCTGCAGTGTGGAGAACAGAAAATGGTTTTGTCTGACCTGGGGAAGCTATTCTGTGGATTTTAGTGTACCAAGAATATGGCCCTTTTAATGTTTCTCCCCATTGCTGTCTACCTTCGCCAGATGGCTAACCCCGTGGCAACAGTACAGCAAAGGTGGGGAGCCAAGGAGCTTGGGAAAAGGCCCTCATTTAGTCAGCAGGCCAGACCCCATGCACTCTGCTTCTAGCTGCAGTAATTGCAAGCCTCTGCTGTGTGTGAACCAGCTTGATTTCTTAAACTCTTCCCTTTTGTTCCAGGCCTTTCCTAGACATTTTTATTTAAGGTCAGGGGAGACTCTTGCCAGACCTCCGAAGAGAACCTCTGAGTGGGAGATGCTTCCTAGTAATCACCTTCCTGGAGAGGAATTGCTGGTTGCCAGCAGCACCCCGTATTCAGCTGGGGTGGGGTCCTACTGATGCTTCTGTCCTACCACCACTGTTTGCCAGTCTGATTTTGTGCCCACAGCCTGACTGTGGGGAGAGGGTGTTGAATACCTCAAGTCATCCCCCATCTGGATGTTCTTTCTGTCTTGGGAAAGGACTGCTTTGACATGTTCCCCAGAAGGAGCTGGCACATGGTGATTTTTAATTTGAGGCAAATGAGGAGAGATCGACGTTAAAAAAACAAACCCCAAGCCTCCACTGAAATCATTGCTGACACATGCTTTGGATTGACCTTTTCTCCTGTGAGAACTTTGCTGTGCTCCTTTCCGTCTGTTCTAGGGCTTTGAAAATTTTTATTCCTTCTGAAACTTTTGGCAAAGTTGTCTTTTTTTTTTTTTTTTTTTTTGAGACAGAGCCTCAAGCTATCACCCTCAGTAGAGTACCCTGGCGTCACAGCTCACAGCAACCTCAAACTCTTGGGCTCAAGTGATTCTCTTGCCTCAGCCTCTTGAGCAGCTGGAACTGCAGGCACCCACCACAACGCCTGGCTATTTTTTGGTTGTAGTTGTCATTGTTTGGCAGGCCAGGGCCGGATTCGAACCTGCCAGCTCTGGTGGATGTGGTTGGCACCTTAGCCGCTTGAGCTATAGGTGCCACTCACAAAGTTGTCTTCAGTGTGGATGGGTGTTTGTGAGCCTCTTGGTCATCATTCCCTTTGGGGGCTCACAAACACGGCAGATAGTGCACACCCAAGTTCTTAACTTGGAGAGGACTCCCCCACCTGATCATCTTGAGAGGCAGAGCTACAGCAGGTCCCCTACCCTGTCCATCACTGTGTCATTGCTCTCATCACCTCGGAGTGGAGATGTTTCTGCATGGTCAGCTGCTGGAGGGGATAGCCACTTAAGGGGATGTCCACTTGAAAGGATGGAGCAGCAATTGGCACTCCTGGAGCCTAGCAGGACTCTGCCACAAGGTGGAAGTACAAGGAAGGCTGCTTAGGCTTTTCTCTGTGCTTCAGTGTACCGGTTGGTCAAGTGGAGGTTATAATACATGTCCTGCTCATTTCATAGGCTCTGGTAACGAAGGGGGGTCTAGTTCAGTCTGAGCTTAGAGATGTTTTCCTTAACCTGAACAGGGTTTAAGAGATTTTTAAAAGTTCGTTGGCTGGGCACAGTGGCTCTTGACTATAATCCTAGCACTTTGGCAGGCCAAGGCAGGAGGATGCTTTAGCCCAAGTGTTCAAGACCAGACTAAGCAACTAAGTGAATCTCTTGTCTCTAAAATATCTTGAAAAAATTAGCCAAGTGGAGTGGTGTACACCTGTATTCCCAGCTACTCAGGAAGCTGAAGCAGGAGAATAGCTTGAGTCCGGGAGTCTGAGGCTGCAGTACATTATGATGACGCCACTGCACTCAGAGCAAGATCCTGTCTCTCACACACACAAAAGTTTACTGCATGGATTTTAAAATCAAGAGATTTCACCTAAAAATCTAACCTCTTTTAGAAATCAGAAGATTAGCAACTCTTAGTCCATATTCCTCTGTGGCAGTGTTTGGCTGGCTGGTGCTGCCCTGTGAGCAGGGGCACATTCTGGTTGCCATAGTCTCCGCCTCTGTCCGCGCTCTCCCTGACGTGGGTCTCTGTCATCGGACTCCATACATTTTGTTATATCTCTACCGTTTTAAGTCCTTTATGTGATCTTTCTGGTCCCTTTAGACATAAGAGTTTGTGCCCTTGATCTGGAGAAGATATTCTAGATTTAGAACTTTGCAAGTAAGAATACAAAGGATTGGGAGTGGAACAAGGAGGGAATATCTTTATTTGTCACCATCTTCCATGTGCTAAGTACTTTCCCAAAGCTTTGAGATACATCTCAGCTGCCCTTCACAAGTGAGAGGACAGCCCCGGGGAGATTGTAGCTTGCGGGAACCAGGGTTTGAACCTAACTTATTGGACTCTAAAGGAATATGCCATTTTGTACGTAAAGTTGATGTAGCTGCGTAGCCTCCTTCCTAGAAGCTGTCTGTACAGCTTTATATCTACAGTAGATGTGCACATAAGCACTTTTGCATGATGCAGTGGTATAGTCCTTCCATCTTCACAAAATAGTTTAACATAGAGGTACAGAATTTTTTTTTTTTTTTTTTTTAGGTAGGATCTTGCTCTATCTCCTATGCTGTATTGCAGTGGCACTATCATAGCTCACTGCAGTCTCAAACTCCTGGGCTTGAGTGATGCTCCCGCTTCAGTCTCCCAAGTGGCCGGGGCTGTAGGTGCAATGCCACCACACCTGGCTAATTTTTCTATTTTGTGTATAAGGTCTCCCTCTTATTCTGGCTGATCTTGAGCTCCTGGCCTCAAATAATCAGCCTGTGTTGGGTACTTTTGTTTTATCCTGTAAATCAGAGTTCCCCCTTTTTTAACAGCATCTTTTCTAAAATTACTATTACACAGATAAAAGTGGAGCTGCTTTGTTTTGAAACTGAGAAGGAAGGTGCGTACAGAACCCTGCCCTTATTAAATAAGTTAGTTTTTTATCACAGGGCCACTGTAGTATTTGCTGTAATTTTAGGGCTTAGAGGAACCCATTTTAAATACTACTAATTTGGTCTTAATTTCTGCAGATGAGGAAATAGATGAGTCAAAGAGGTCCAGTCACTTGTCCAGTGTTGCCTGTTCATTTTTATGTCCTGGGTAAATTTCACTTTAATTGGGTTCTCTGATTCTTTAGAAAAGCTTCAGAAGGCTCAGCGCCCGTAACACAGTGGTTACAGTGCCAGCCACATACATGAAGTTGGAGGGTTCGAACTCAGCCTGGGCCAGCTAAAACAATAACAACTGCAACAAAAAAATAGCCAGGCATTGTGGCAGGCACCTATAGTCCCAGCTACTTGGGAGGCTGAGGCAAGAGAATCACTTAAGCCCAGGAGTTTGAGGTTGCTGTGAGCTGTGACATCACAGCACTCTACTGAGGGTGACATAGTGGGACTTTGTCTCAAAACAAAAAAAAAAAAAAGAAAGCTTCAGAAGACTTTTATTTTCTGCTTGTTTTCTCTCGGTAATTCAGAGAGAAACTGAATTAAGTAAGCAGCATTCACTGAATTTAACCCTACTTTAAAAGAGATACAAAGCGTTTGTAGGGCAGGAAAGGAGGCAGGCGGAGAGCAGAAAATGGGCCTGGATGAGGTTTTTCTCCTTGTGGTATTCTCTGCCTCCTTTGATTTATGTCTTCTTTCCGTCTCAGGCAAGTGGAAGCCATTCCCAAAGGTGTAGATGCAACTTATGTTAGGAAGTGAGGTTTCCTTTTACCTGCAAGAAATAGACAGGTGGCAGATTTCATTATTGGAATTTAGGGCTGATTTTAAAATATCTAGCAAAAGCTCTTTAGCAGCAAATCCAGAGAGCCTGTCTCAGCACCACGATGGGCTTCTTTGTCTCATATCCCTGGTCTAATCATTCTCATTGTCTGTCCAGCTGTTTTCCATCACTGCTCAAATAATGAGTTTGGTGTTTTCCTTCTCTTTCCACTCACCTTACTTCTCCTTCCTCACTCTTTCTTGCTAAGTGGAAGTCACTGGTGTCCTGATTCATTCTGAACAGCCCCTGGGGCCTGGCACGCTAGCGTGATTCAGTATTTGATACAGAATCAGAAGATGCCTACTTCTTCCAGCTCCCTGTTGCTGATGTCACATATCATGATGAGACTCCTAAGGAAGTTTTGTCTTTAAAAAGTTTCAGTTTTTTTTTTTTTTTTTTTTTTTGCAGTTTTTGGCCAGGGCTGGGTTTGAACCTGCCACCTCTGGTATATGGGGCCAGCGCCCTACTCCTTTGAGCCACAGCAGCCGCCTTAAAAAGTTTCAGTTTAAAACTGATCTCTCATTGATGTTGGAACTGAAAGGGATTTTGGAATTTATATAACATCTGCTTCTGTGTATTATAGAGATTCATGCACCTTCTCCAAGCAGAGAACTAGGCACTTGTGTTGTTTTCACTTATTTGAAAGGTAGAAGTTCAAGTTATTTCAGTAATATCCTTGGTGACTCCATGATCCTATGCTTATTAAAGCCTTTATCAGGAAAGTGATGGGAATCAGTATCACTTTGTCACCTTCAATAGAATGCTGTGGTATCATAGCTCACAGCAACCTCCAACTCTTGGGCTCTAGTGATTCTCTTGCCACAGCACCCAGCTATTTTTAAAGACAAAGTCTCAACTCTTGCTCAGTCTGGTCTCAACTCCTGAGCTCAAGCAATCCACCCACCTTGGCCTCCCATAGTGCTAGAATTATAGGTGTGAGCCACTGCATCCGGCCTAAAAAATGCCTTTAAAGTAAGTCATATATAAATGTTAGGTAGAGAGAATTTTTCATAAACTCTTCTACAGAGAAGAAAGGTAAGAACTGTGATATGTATAAACTAATATATATGTATTCATACATATATATTTTTATATTTGCCTGCAAGTCTTTTTTTTTTTTTAAGAGACAGAGTCTCACTTTATCACCCTTGGTGGAGTACTATGACATCACAGCTCACAGCAAACTCCAACTCCTGGGTTTAGGCAATTCTCTTGCCTCAGCCTCCGGAGTAGCTGGGACTACAGGCGCCTGCCACAACGCCTGGCTATTTTTTTGTTGTTGTTGCAGTTTGGCCGGGGCTGGGTTTGAACCCACCACCATCGGGATGTGGGGCTGGCGCCCTGCTCACTGAGCCACAGGCAGCGCCCCTGCAAGTCATTTTTTAACTTTGTGCAATGTGGGTTATGTTTCCCCTCCTTGGTCATTAGTAAATGGAGTGAGACTGGATCAGAGGTAGAAAACTAGAGAATCAGAGGAAGCTTTTCCAATGTGGTTTCTTTAGCTTCTACAGCATAGCCTGTTCAGGGTTAAATTGACTTGCTGACTGAGTGCTTACTGTGTCTTAGACCTTGTTCTATGGCATGATTGGAGGCAAACCAGATAACATCTCTAACTTTATGATGAGTTATAAATACTTGTCCACATCCCCATCAACAATTAGGGGAAAAAGTTAGACCAATATGCATGTTTCCCGAGTAAAGCAAATCTCTATATATTTAAAGGAAAAGTACGTTTGTGTCACAGTTATCCTGCCTTCTTCACTTGCTTCCTTCACTTAATGGAGCGGATCCTTTTTCTCTTTTTGATTTAGTAAATTGGTAGATGAAATTATCTTAGTGGTTAAAAACACTGTCAGTAGGCAGAGAGAATGGTGTAGGCTACTGAACATTAGAATTTCTTACTTCTGTCCAAACCATGCCCTGCTCAGCTTTAGACTTTCCCGTTTAATCAAGATCTTGGGATGCAACTCAGGCTGAAATAAGCTTCTCTGTTGACAGTCTTCTCTGTTGGTAACCTTCTGTAATAGCCTGAACTCTCTTTCGCTCTGGCTGACGATCTCATCAGCCTGATGTGTGTGGTAGATAGACATGGACCTGGACTCAAGCAGTGTCTCGAGTGGTGCCCTGTGCCTTCTAACCTAGTTGTTTATATTCACATTTGCTCAACTATTTAGTGATAGTGGCCAGCATCTTTAGACTGACCAGTCCTGTTGGGCTTGGATTTGGAGCTCATGATTTAAATGCTTCTCATCTGTAAATAAGCCCTTTAATTGGTGTTGATGCTTAATAACATGGTTTTGACCATGTTTGGCATAGTGATTCATGGCTTTGCTTTGCTTTTAAATTTATCGTGGTCATGTGCTTTGAGACTTGGGAATGGCTCTTTTCAGCTAGTTGTGCTGGCTGAATTGTGTGGTAGGCACCTGACCCATTTCTTCACTCCTAGCTGGGAAGATCATCTTGCTACCCACCTGGCAAAGAAAACTACACTGCTCCCATCTGGTGGTAGTTATCTCAAATTGCAGTAGCATCAATCTGCTTCTGAAAGAACTGCCTTGTCCTTTAGTAGTGTCAGACATCATGAAAGACAGAACCATAAGAAATTCCTATTCCAGCGTGATTGGATGTCTCCTTACTATCTGGAGGGGTATTGCATGGTTTTCCTCTATGATAAATGAAGTGGAAAGAATGTTTTTTGGACAAACAACAGTGACATTGCTCCAGGTTTTTCCCAGAACTAGCCATGGGACTCCTAAGCCTCATTTGGTTTCTCTACCCATAAAGCAGGATGTTCTCTAGGAGTGTTATGGGTGCAGAGTCTCATGATTCTGTGATTTTTGTTTAATTCAAAACATCTATAAAATGAATATTCACTTGGACTATTTATAAAACAATTATGAATATACATAAAACATTTTAAATGTATACTATAATTTTCCCAGTTCTAATTAATTATAAGATAATGTCATGGTATTAATAACTTCTGGGAGTAAAAAAGATTAATACCACTGTCTTAAATGTGCATATTTATTAAAGGACAAATACTGATACCCTAAAAAGTAAAATGTAAATTGATAATTGAGCAGTGTAAGTGGACTTAAACTATTAAAATAAAATGGAAAATGATATTGAGGCACAAAGATTAGAAAGATGACAATTAAAGATTGTACGGTAAGGGCTGCCGAAGGGGGAGAATTGCTTGAGATCCGAAGTTAAAGACCAGCGTGAGCAAGATTAAGACCCCCTTTCTACAGAAAATAGGCAAATTAGTCTCAGCTGCTCAGGAGGCTGAGGCAGGAGGATTGCTTGAGCCCAGGAGTTTAAGGTTTCAGTGCGCTATGATAAGGCCACTGTACAGTAGCCTGGGTGACAGAGTGAGACCCTGTCTCAAACAAACAAACAAACGATTGTATGGTAAATGTTAGTGTTTACCTGCATACTGAAGAAGACATAATGACAGGAAATATGCAAACATACAGCCTCTGGCAAATCATCACCATGCACATATGGAACATTTGAGCCCATTAAACATATTTTTGTACAGAATTACATGTGTATTTTGTGAAAACATGCAGTAGTGCTTTATGATTAAGGCTCTTTCTGGTTGCAAAGAACAGAAATCTACTCAAGCTAACGTGAGAAAGAACTATTACAATTACACTATAAACATTAAATGGGAAGTGCCATGGACATCTGCAGACAGGTACTGAAGTGCTGCTGAGTTTCGGGGGAGTTACACCTGAGTCTTATTTCTCAGGTAACTGAGGTCTATAATGGCTGCTAATTGATCTGTATTAATTTTGCATGTGGCTGCTAGCCCCAGCACTGCATCACTGCCTCCACTCAAGTTCCCATGCTCATGTCTTCCTCTGCATTCACCTCTGTTCAATTAGTGGCCACCTCTGTGCAAAGAATAGCCTAGTGGTTTGTTTTTGTTTGTTTGTTTTTTTGGCTGCACAGGGTCAATGAACAGATATTCAAACTAAATGATGGTAATGTACTAGGTAGGTGGATAAACTGAGTGTCCAGAGTAACTGCTGCTTATTCCAAAGCATTCAACTTGGACGGCTTTTCCTCACCATGTTTGTTGAACCTCTCTTCTCTTAACCTCTTTTCTTAACAGTAGTGTAGAATACCTCATACAGTGCTTTGGAAGTGAGATTGAGGTTAGGAGGTCTAAGAATTTGTGGAATAGGTATAGCAGATTTGTAGCCTTTGAGAATTCCTGTTAGAATTTCTGTTAATGAATTGTGAACTGTCTTTTAGAGAAAGGTCAGTGCAGACATTAAAAAATCTGCTCAATAACTGAGTCATCCTTGCCTCATGTCTGCTGTGTAGAATAGCAGACCTATATCTTTTCAATAGGCCATGGGATGGGGAGGGCAAGAGGAATATTCAGGGTCTGGTAAATTTGAATTGAGGGGTGGAGTGAAGAAGGATGAGGAGAAAAGAAGAGAAAGACATCCTTGAAATTATTATTATTATTATTATTATTATTATTTTGAGACAAAGCCTCAAGCTGTCGCCTTGGGTAGAGTGTCATGGCATCACAGCTCACAGCAACCTCCAACTCCTGGTCTCAAGGGATTCTCCTACCTCCGCCTCCCAAGTAACTGGGAGTACAGGCGGCCACCACAACACCTGGCTATTTTTTTGGTTGCAGCCGTGATTGTTGTTTGGCGGGCCTGGGCTGGATTCGAACCTGCCAGCTTAGGTGTATGTGGCTGGCGTCTTAGCCACTTGAGCCAAAGGTGCTGAGCCGACATCCTTGAAATTAATTGAAAGCTATTTATAATAGCAATTATAGAAATAATTTCTTAGTCTCTCTGTTATGAGAGAAGGAGTGCTGGACATATGTTTTTTTAAAGTTCTTTTTTTTTTTTTGAGACAGGGTCTCACTTTGTTGCCCTTGGTAGAATGCTGTGACATCATAGCTCACAGCATCCTCAAACTCCCGGGCTTAAGTGATTCTCCTGTCTCAGCTTCCCAAGTAGCTGGGACTACAGGCATCCACCACAATGCCTGGCTATTTTTAGAGACAAGGTCTCCCTCTGGCTCAGGCTGGTCTGAAACGTGTGAGCTCAGGCAATCCATCCGCCTCGGCCTCCTAAGTGCTGAGATTACAGGCATGAGTCACCGTGCCTGGCCCTGTTTTTTAAAAGTTCTCAATTTGAACATACTTCTTTGAGCCTCTGCTTTCTTTAGCTGGCAATTGTTATTTTAAAGGGAAAAATAACAACCAAACTTACATAATTGTAGTAAGAATTAAATAAGAGCATCACAATGCCTAGGACAGTGGTTGGAATATAGTTGGGTCATTTTCTTATTGTCATTTATCTGTTTATTTGTAGGTTCTTTGGAAGATAATTACTGTTCTTTCATTATCTTCAGATGCCTGTTTGGGAACGGTTTCTCTGACTCTTGCCACCTAATCTCACAAGTAATATCTCTGAGTTCTGAGAATCTCAGAATGCCCTGATGGCTGGCTGACAGTGGAATCAGTGACATTATTAACAGTGACAGCAGCAACTTGCAGCCACCATGGTCATTGGGCTGACTTTTTGAACATGACTCAAAAGAGCTTGTATGTGTTTCTCTCACAGGTGGATTTGCTATCGTGTTTCTGGTGAGGACAAGCAATGGGATGAAATGTGCCTTGAAACGCATGTTTGTCAACAACGAGCATGACCTCCAGGTGTGCAAGAGAGAAATCCAGATAATGGTAAGGCTACCCCTCAGACTTGGGCATGTTTTTTTTTTTTTTTTTTTTGACACAGAGCCTCAAGCTGTCGCCCTGGGTAGAGTGCTGTGGCATCACAGCTCACAGCAACCTCCAACTCCTAGGCTCAAGTGATCCTCTTGCCTCCGCCTCCCACGTAGCTGGGACTACAGGCGCCCACCACAATGCCCGGCTATTTTTTGGTTGCAGCTGTTCATTGTTGTTTGGCGGGCTTGGGCTGGATTCGAACCTGCCAGGTCAGGTGTATGTGGCTGGTGCTTTAGTTGCTTGAGCCGCAGGCGCTGAGCCTTGGGAATGTTTAAGTTGAGGCAGAGAGCGTGCCTTCTCCTAAGAAAGCTACAGGGAACTTGTTCCTTCCTCTGCGATGGCCACAGAGGCCTTTGAACAAGATGGGACTGAGCAACCATGGGATGAATTGTGAACTGTCTTTTAGAGAAAAGTCAGAAAGATTGCTTCTGTCTGGTTACCCTCAGCGGGAGGATGGATGAAAAAGGCGCATATTGAGAGAACTGACCAATTTTTAGGTTGGGGAAACAGTTTTATGAATTGGGAAAAGTTTACCTGACCTGGAAGTAACCGTACTTTAATCCATAAAGCCTAATTTATAATAAGCCTTCTTTTGTCATCTTATCTCTGTTAGTTACCAATTCCCAGTTCCAGTTTTCAACCCTCCTGCTCTCTTCAATAACTCTGTGAATCTGTCCTTTCCTGGCTTTATATTTTTGCATGTAATTCTTTCCACCTGACATACTTTTCCCCATTTTGGCCCAGAAACCTAGGCCAAAACTTAGAAACCTCATAAATACTCAGGTTTCATTTATAGAAGTCCAAGAACAGGCAAAATTGATCTGTGGAGATAAAAATCAGAAAATGGTTATCTGGCTGTGGGATACTGACTAGAAAGGGTAATATGGGAATTTTCTAGGCGATGGAAATGTTCTATGTGTTTTTAGATAGCCATTAGATGGGAGTGTACAATTGTCAAAACTCAATGGGACACCTTAGATCCCTGCATTTTATTACATGTTAGTTGTACCTTAATTTTTAAAAACTCATTTTTCAAGGTTAACATTTATATTATGTTTATAGAAAGAGTCCCCCTGTGTTAGATACACATGCTGAAATACGTATTGAAGAGATAATATGATGTCCTTGAGAATAGCAAGTGAGTTTAGAAGGGAAACAAGATTGGCCGAGAGTTGAAGATCATAGCAGAAAAGTAATAGAAGTTTGTTAGAGTAGTATTTTACTTTTACCTCTGTTTGACATTAGGCATAATAAGAATCTTTAAAGGTATAGTATTTTATTCCTTTGTGTTTCCATGGTACTTTTGTTTATACCAATTGTATTATTTAACGTGTGTTATATATGTAATATACATTGCAACTACTTATGTTGTAACGAGTTCTGCTATCAGAAGGTAAGTTATTCAGAATCAGAAACTTTTTTCTTTGACACACTACTTGGCATAGAGTACATGCTTAATAAACTTTGGATGAAATGAATATATGCGTGATGGTTATAGCAGGTGCGTATGTTCACCTAGAGATGGTGATTCCTTTGTGCCCTGGATTTTGACACTTTTGTAGAGAACAGAAAGAACGGGGGAAAAAAAATGTGTAGGAGTGTTGTGGTAGGGATTCTATGAGGTTTTGTTGCCCTTTCAGTGGCTGCTTAGAATAATTAGTTGTATTGCAGTTGAGCTACTAAAGGAACACAAGATTTTAGACAGCCTGGTACTACTCTGGATTCCAGAAAGCTAAAACTATTTCATGAAGAACTGTCAGCCCTGCAAAACAACCAGCTAACTCCCAAGGCTCATATATACATAGTCAAAAACATGTGGATCTGTCTGCAAGTCACCGGTGTCTTCCCACTTCCCTGCACACAGCTCCAGACTGCCGTTCTTGCTGAATCCCTTCATATACCCAGTAGGTTTTCTGGGTGCTTCTCATGACTCCTCTTCCTTTTTCCCTTGCCCCATACTTGCTGAGTTCTCACACACTTTGTTTCCTGTCTTTGCTTCTGCTATTTCCTCTACCTGGAAATAGCATTCATTTACTTGTGTTACAAAAGCAATCTCATTCTTTAACATTTTCCCACCCTTTTAGAAAAAAATGCTTGAGCGCTTACTTTGTGGTAGGCAGGCATTACAGTAAAGAGACTTAAGAAGCATGCACCCATTAGGAGCTCACAAATTAATGGGTTTAATTAGAAGTTAAATTACATGGGTTCAAGTTCTGGCCCAAGTGTGTATTAGCTATAAGAGTTTTATTTTGTTTTTAATTTAGTCTATATTTTTTCAAAGCTCAAATTTTCAATTTGAAGCTTTGAAAGCAAAGACAGGAAACAAAGTGTGTGAGAACTCAGCAAGTATGGGGCAAGGGAAAAAGGAAGAATAGTCATGAGAAGCACCCAGAAAACCTACCGGGTATATGAAGGGATTCAGTAAGAACGGTGAACTAAGCTCATTATTAAAAGAATCAATGACAAAGGGAACTCCTCTGCTATTTTAAGGTCCCAGGGGCAACTACTTTAGGTGGTTTCTTTTGATGTATTTCTAAATAACATGCTAATATTGCTGGTTCTTGATTTGTTTCTTTCTTTTTAGGCATCGTCTTCTATGGGAAATAAAGATTTAGCTCTCTTTTATCCTCTGCTTGCCCCTTTCCATAAATACTTACATTATTCTCATCTCTCCTTCTTCCAAATACCAGTATGTTTTGGCAGTATGTTGATAACATTAATATTAGTTTTTACATTTTTTACATTAGGTAAGAAAACCATTCCTACTGCATCTGCTGGTAGACTCTGATCACGCTATGCCTTTCCCATATAACTCTGTTCTCACTGGCATTAATAATTGTCTCCCCACCCCACCTTTTGGTCTGAATTTAACCCCAAACTCTCCGTAAGTTGTGTAAATCATTTTTTGAATCTTTTAAAATGCATTTAGTATTGTCTGCTTTATCATCTTCATGATTTCTCCCTCAGTTTTCTGATTTGATGGAATCTGGGCTGATTGTTCTCTAGGGCTAATTTATAATCTTAGAATTTCCTAGGTCTTTGCTTCTTTACTTCTCTATTTTCTTTTTAATTATTATGGATACGTAATAGTTATATGTCTTTATAGGTTTACTCTTTTTTCTTTCAGTAAAAACACTATTTTGTTATGTTAGCTTTCTCTCAATCCCCTTAACTAAAGAACTGAACTAGAATAAGATGGAATTCTGTTTTTTTTTTTTTTTTTTTGAGACAAACCTCACTCTGTCGCTCTGGGTAGAGTAATGTGGCAGCTCACAGCAACCTCAAAATCCTGGGCTCAAGTGATCCCTTTGCCTCAGCCCCCTGAGTAGCTGGGACTACAGGTGCCCACCATAACACGTGACTAGTTTTTCTGTTTTTAGTAGAGACAGGGTCTCACTCTTGCTCAGGCTGCTTTCAAACTCCTGAGCTTAAGCAATCCATCCACCTCAGTGCTAGGAAGTAGGCATGAGCCATGACGCCCAGCTAGAATTCCATTTTAAATTAAAAAATATTCAGGTTTGACAATAGATTCATGGTAATATCATTTAACAAGATAAATTCAGTGAACATAAACAAATCCAAATGTTAAGGTTTTCACCATGGCACAATGCCATGCTACGATCACTCATAACTCATAATCAACTGCCTTCATGTTTGGCAATAACATCATACAAGTGAATTTGCTGATGATTAGCACAATTACAAAATGAACCAAAGGTCACCTAATCAAGAATAAGACCAATAAAGAAACCTTAGGAATGCAGGTGAAATAATTTCTCATTATTTCTAGTGCTGGGAAATTTCTTGTACACCTTGGTGTGTGCACTTATTATATGAGGTGTTTGGTGGTTCCTTTTAATCTAGAAACCCATATCCTTTTAAGTTTCTAAGACCTTTTTTTGGTTGTGTTTTGTTTTTAATTTGATGAATGCCAATTTATCAGTTTTTCTTGTATGGATTATCGTTTTGGTGTCAAGTCTAAAATTCTGGGGAGTTTTTTAGTTTGTCTTATTTGATGGTTTTCTTTTCTCTCTTTTTCTGAAATTCTTATTTGGGTATTGGCTTTCCTGGATTGATTTTCCAGTTTTCTTGTTTCCTTCCTTCCTTCTACTTTTTATTTCTTTGTCATTTAGCTCTACATTCCAGCAGATTTTCTCAGCTCTGTATTTCAACCATCTTACTGAATTTTATTTACCAGACTTTTAAATTTCTAAGACCTTTTTCTTTTTTTTTTAATTTTGACGAAGACCAGTTTATCAATTTTTCTTTGTATGGATTATCGTTTTGGTGACAAGTCTAATAAATCTTTGCCTAGCTTTTGATTCTGAAGTATTTTTCCTGTTTAAAAAAATAGTTCTATAGTTTTACATTTAAGACTATGATCCATTTTGAGTTAATTTTTGGGTAAGGTATGAAGCTTAGTTTGAGCTTTATTTTTTTACATATTGATATTTTATTGCTCTAGCGCCATTCGCTGGAAAGGCTGTCTTCCATTAAGTATTTTTGTTAAAAATCTGTTGGACTTAGTTGTGGGGGTTTATTTCCAGACCCTTCCCTGTTCTCTATTCTGTTGATTAATCTCTATGCTTCTACCTCCACCAACACCACACAACCTTGATTATTGCAGTGACATGGTAAGTCTTAAAATCAGGCTGATTCCTCCTACTTCTTTTCTTTTTTAATTTCCACCATTTTTAATATGAAGTGGAAATTCATATTAAATAAATTTAATATGGAGTGTTTTTAAGCCCCTAGGCTCAGAGTTCTGTCAGGTAGAAACCATAATCCCAGCCATACCTCTCTCAGAGATTTATAAGAATTGTGAAGGGAATCGGAAGATATACAATGCTTCCCAACAGGCTAAGGCTTGTGTGTTAATAGCCAAAGAAGCAGATTCTTCTCTGTACTTTCAGTGGAGGAAGGATAGGCATGTTGTACCCATATGCAAGGAAAACTTTTAGTGGTTTCACTTGAGTGGTTTGACATTTTGTTTTGATAAACACTGTCTACTATTTACCAGAGTCTGGTGTGAGCCCTTTGAACATCTGGAAAGTATGCTTTCTAATAATCAAAGGGATCCTGATTTCTTACGGATGGTGGAGGGTGGGTTTTTTTCCTGAAAGCAGGAAAAGATTCATTATTTTCAGACTTAAAAGAGTGAGAACAGTGATAAGGAATGACTAAAGCTCCAGATGTGTCAAGTGTTGTGTGTTCACATCTCCTGGCTCAGATGGATTACATCCTCGTTGAGCTTGATAATGAGGGCTTAGCTGCCACCAGTGATGTTGGAGGATTTGCTTAGAACAGAAGAGAGATCAAGTGATTCAAGGCAGGCAGATGTTTTCATATTCCAAAAAAGAAGCAAGGTAGATTCTGTGCAGTAGGAAGCTCAGGCTTGATCTAGGACAAGAATTTGGAACAGATTATTTAAAAACATGCTTTGATGCTATCTTTTGTGTAAGAAAGTTGAAGTTTATATATATATATATATTACATATCGTTTGAATTTGCCTGAGAAAATGCTGTGAAGGTGAAAAAGAGTGAGAAAGAAAAGGAATAAAAGTGGTTCCCTTTAGGGGATGATGACTGGAATAGGAAATAATTGTCTAATATTTTGTACTGTATGACTGTTAACATATTACCCATTTTTTAAAAATTACATTTTAGGCTATTTTGTAGTCAGTTGCATGATAAAGCAGGGATCCAAAGAGCCTTCAGGTTCAGTAAGGATAAGCCATGTCACATCAGCATTCTGCCTCCTTTGGGAAGGTCCCTGGGTGGGGAACCCAGGGAGATGCAGTGGACTCAGCATCTGTGGATTTGAGCAGTTGTTCAGATAAGAACCCGCATAAGACATTCGTGAGCAAAATGGAGGGTTTGGACTGGATGTTAGTACAGTTAGATGTAAGTCCAAAGGTTATAAAGGTTTCTGATTGATATGAGTATGGAGAAACTTCCTAAGATAAAAAGCATGTGGTTTACCATTGGCTTAATGTTATTTTACATTTAATGAATAACTTGGTTAAAGAAATGGAAGATACACTTATCAATTATGTACCTGATAGAAAGTTGGAAGGTATAATAACTACATTGAATGATAGAAGTAGGATCCAAAATGATCCTTATACATTAGAGCAGCAGACTGATTGTAATGAGATGAAATAACAAGTTAAGATCATACTTGGAATATTATTATTATTATTTTTAATCAAATCATAATTTTGTACGTTGGTACATTTATGGGGTTCAGGGTACTGCTTCGATATACAATGTGAAATGCTTACGTTGAACAAGTAACACATCCATCACAATTATGCTCATTTCTAAATAGTTTTGAAATGTACCATTGTAAATGTTATTATTTTTTAATCAACTTTACAAGCATAATTTTGGAGAGGCTGAGATTAAAAACAGCATGAGTAGAAAAAAGACTTAGTGATCAGTTAATTCAATACACGTATGCAGTATGATATAGCTGCCAAAAGAAGAAAGAATGTAATTTTTAGCTATATTGATTTATAGAGGGTGATAATGCTAGTCTACTCTGCCCTAGTCAGACTAGGTCTGGAGTTTTTCATCCATTTCCTGGGGCCATTCTTACAAAAAGAATATAGCAAAGCACATAAATGTGGAAACAGCCAAAATAATCTTAAAAACCATGTCAGAGGATGTGGAGATGTTTAACATAGAAACAAGAAGTCTCAGTCTATATTGTGTATTTCACCTGTGGGAAAATAGACAAGTCTTGCTAATTTTGCTCTAGAGAGGACAATCTAGAAAGTAAGTAGGTAGAAGGTTCCAGATGAATATAAGGAAGAACTAACAGTAAGGGCGGTCTATAGATGGTATGAGGGCCTAGGGAAATGGCACTATTCTAAGAAAACAGTTGTCAAAAGGCCAGGATTCAGATATGGGTTGCCTGGTTGCTCTAGATCAGTGCTACTCAAAGGATCTTTTTTCTTTAGCTTTTCTCCTCTTGTGTGTTTACTTTTTATCAAATTTTATTTTTCACTCAGCCTGTCAAACTATTTTTTGTGAGTATAGAGATAAATTTCATATACCATAAAATCACCCTTTAAAAATATGGTTGGCCAGACACAGTGGCTCACGCCTGTAATCCTAGCACTTTGGGAAGCCAAGTGGGGAGAATTACTTCTTAAAGTCAGGAGTTGGAGACTAGCCTGAGCAACATAGCAAGATTCCATCTCTACAAAAAATAGAAAAATTAGCCAAGCATGGTGGTGTGTTACATATAGTCCTAGCTACTCAGGAGGCTGAAGCAGGAGGATTGCTGGAACCCAGAAGTTTGAGGTTGCTGTGAGCTATGATGATGCCATTGCATTCTAACCAGAGCAATAGCAAGACCCTGTCTAAAAAAGGAAGGAAGGAAGGGAGGGTGACAGGAAGGAAGGAAAAAAAACAGTATATGATTCAGTGATTTTTAGTATAGTCACAAAAGTTCCAGAATACCATTTTGATCACCCTAAAGGGGGAACTTCCTACCCGTTAGCAGTCACTCCCTGTTTCCCCTCTCCCTAACCCCTGGTAATCACTAATCTACTTTCTATTGCATATTCTAGACATTTCATATAAACAGACTAATACAATGTGGGATATCTTGTGTCTGACTTTTCTCAGCATAATGTTTTTCAAGTTCATCCATCTTGGCACCCTTATTAAAAATCAATTTACTATAAATATATCAATGCTACTGAAAGCATCTTGTATGCCAGAAAATGAACTGCTTTCCTCACAGGTAAAATCTTGCTGGGGAAAAAAAATTAACTTAGTCATTTAGTTTGTTAATGTCCTGAAGCAAGCTCCTTATCTCCTTACAGACTGGTAACAGTTTACTGACCAGAAGATGTTTGTGGACCACATTTTGAGTGGCACTCTTCTTCATCCTTGCTATTTGAATGCCACTTAACAGCAGCATCAGTACACACCTTTTAGAAACTTAGAACCTCAGGCCCCTATCCCAAGCCTACTGGATTAGAATCTGCTTTTTAACAGGATCCCCGGATGATTCATGTGCATATTAAAGTTCGATCAGCACTGCTCTAGAATCAGACTCTCTAGGTGACTTTTAAGATTCTATTTGGTGACAAGTAAGACTTAGGAAAGGGAGAATAATGATGGATGTAGGGCAGAGAAAAATATCAGGAACTTCTCAGGTAGCACAAGTGTCTAAAGTTCTCCAGTAGAACTCCAGGGCTAGCCTAGACCTCAAAGTGCTTTTGTTTTCCTGCTGCACTGGACTTACAGTTTTTGTTTACCTGTGAATAGCTCCTCTTGAAGAGAGTTATAAAGGAGAAAGTTATATAGAGAAAAGGAGAAGGAAATAGTAAAGAGAAGATATTTACAACACAGCCTTGAGCGAAATAATCTAATTCCAGGCCTTAGAACTGCTAAATTAAGAAGCTGAAATTGGGGGCGGCGCCTGTGGCTCAGTGAGCAGGGCGCCGGCCCCATATGCCGAGGGTGGCGGGTTCAAACCCAGCCCCGGCCAAACTGCAACAAAAAAATAGCCGGGCGTTGTGGCGGGCGCCTGTAGTCCCAGCTACTCGGGAGGCTGAGGCAGGAGAATCGCCTAAGCCCAGGAGTTGGAGGTTGCTGTGAGCTGTGTGATGCCACGGCACTCTACTGAGGGCAATAAAGTGAAACTCTGTCGCTACAAAAAAAAAAAAAAAAAAGAAGCTGAAATTGCTTCAGAGAATGTGTGGAACCATAGTGTGATTCCAGAAGTAGGTAGCAATAGTGCTATGTCATAAAATCAGAAAATTGTTGAATATTTGAATGGAGGGTCAAAGACACATCTTTGGAAACTTACTGTCTGCAAATGTAAGCACTGTCAGCATCAGGAATTTACATGTTGAAATTCCAAAGGAAGGATCGCCTTCCTTGGGAAGTTCTTTATATACAATGCTCTTTTTTACTATTTGAGGTGAGTGACATGTTTTTGATATGCTATTTAGAATGCTGTCTTTGTTTTTTTGAATGTATATATAAAGGTTTTCATAGATAACTTAGGAATTGAGTTCTTAGTTTTTTCATAAGGCCTAAGGTTCTTAACTAGGAATTTTCCTAAATCACAGGAATTTTAGGCTACTAGCACCATTAATTAGAACCCCAGATAAATTTAGGGTTTATGACAATCTATAGGATATGAATTGAAGGCCTGGTTTTTAACAATGGTAGCTTTTGTTTGTGTTCATGAAAAGGCTTTGTAGTGCTTCAAGCAGTTGAATAGGAAAGTTAATAGCTAACTATAAACCATTTAAAATATGTTTAATAAAGCATATCATCTAATAACATTAATAAAGTTTGTCAGCACTTTATTAATGTTTAATGTTAGTTAAAAAGGAAAATTTAAAATACAATGCAGACTCTCTAAACTTAACACTGATTAAATCACGTGGTAGTAACTGAAGTGATCTATAGTTTAACTGAACGTTCCCCACTCCCTGAAAACTACATTTTGACATATACTCATAATCATGATACTCCAAATAGCAGTTGTAGGCAAGCCCAGCAAAGCATCTTTCCCACATCCCGCCCTTCTGAGTAAGCGGGTGGTAGCTGAGGTCTTCCCCACGTGGATTCTGTTTTTTACCTTTACGTCCACTTCTGTTCTGCAAGTCTTTCGGCCAAAGCTTGAGGACAGCTTGGCCATCATCTGGCCCATTGCTGTTGAGAACCGGGTAGGAGCTGCTGCCAGTGCACCCCAAATGCAATACAGTTTCAGTTTGTGGTAAGAGTTTCTCTTGACCTTTTCTACATTTCATGGGCATTCAAAGAGATCTCCATTTGTTATAAACTAGGAGGGGTTTACTCTAAAATCTGAGATGTTGCTGCATTATCAACTCATTAAATGTAAATGCCATTGTCTTCCTCCTAAGAGGGGGTCTTTTCTGCTTGGGAAAATCTTGGGATCTCTGCAAAAGACAAAAGGAACCACACTTCAGACTAGGCCTGTTTAGCAAATGTCTTGGCAAACTGCAAGGTATCATCTGTAGATGCTCATTGTACAGTTTTGGTCCTTTAGTGGCTTGTCTTAGGCCATTCATGCTACTATAATAAAATACTTGAGACTGGATAATTTACAAAAACCAGAAATTTATTTTCTCACTTTCTGGAGGTTAGAAAACCCAAGAGTCAAAGTACCAACAGGTTTGCTGTCTGGTAAGGGCCTGGTCTCTGCTTCCATCATGGCACCTTAAATGCTGCCTTCTTCACATGGTAGAATGTGGAAGGACAAAAGGCCCCAGCTAGTTCTCTCCAGTCCTTTTATAAGGATGCTAATCCTGTTTGTGAGGGCTCAGCCCTCATGACTTAATTACCTCCTAAAGGCCCCACCTTTTAATATGATTGCATTGGGAATTTCAGTTTTTCTTTCTCTCTTTTCTTGTTTTTTTGAGACAGAGTCTCACTATGTCGCTCTGGGTAGAGTGCTATGGCGTCATAGCTCACAGCAACCTCAAACTCTTGGGCTTAAGTGATTCTCTTGCCTCAGCCTCCCAAGTAGCTGGGACTACAGGAGCCTACCACAACGCCTGGCTATTTTTTGGTTGCAGTTGTCATTGTTGTTTAGCAGGCCCGGTCTGTGTTCAAACCCTGCAGCCTCGGTGCGTGTGGCCGGCGCTGTAATCACTGTGCTACGGGTGCCGAGCCAGGGAATTTCGGTTTCAACATGAATTTTGGAGGGGATACAAACCTTCAAACCATGACATCATTCAACTAATTTTTTTTCTTTCTTCCAGATGTGTTATTATCCCTCTTGAGATGAGACAAATCTAGAGACATTGGTGTTTTGTTCCTCCTTGTGGACATTTGGAGGACATGGTACAATCTCCTTTGTTTAGTTTCAAAGAACTTCTTAACAATTCTTCCTACTTCCAGGAATGCATAAATGGAAAGGAGTTCTAGAAGGGTTGACGCTGAGATGGAAAAGCAGAGGAAAGAATAGGCCACTGGAACATATGAGCCCTGAAATCCCTTTCTGTTTGGGAAGAACTTGAACTCTATAGACTGCTTTCTGACCTCATCATCTCCCTCATCTTTTATACAAAGCAAATGTTTTAAGCCTTTTATCTCATCAAGCTTCTTTGTCTTTCCTGTATGTTTCAAAGATGACCTTGTTCTCTACCAAAGGCAAAACAATAAGTCTGAACTCATTTCAATTCCCTTTTTCTTCAGCCTTAAACCAATATGCACATCCATGCTTGCCTCCTTCCTGCTTGGTAGGAAAGAAATGTTGCTCTAAGACCAGTCCCTTTAACAGTACTCTTAATCCCCATCCTTCTGTCTACAAGACTTTGTTCTATCAATTATCCTCATCCCCTCCCTTATCTTAAGGCTTTCTTCTCGTGGCCCCTTCTACTTTCCAGTGCTCAATTTTCTCCTATCCCAAACACTCCTTCCCTCAATGCTGCTGTGTTTTTTTGGGTTTTGTTTGTTTGTTTGAGACAGTCTTATTATGTTGCCCTTGGTAGAGTGCCATGGCATCGCAGCTCACAGCAACCTCAAGGTCTTGGGCTTAAGCGATTCTCTTGCCTCAGCTTCCCAAGTAGCTATGGGACTACAGGCGCCCACCACAATGCCTGGCTATTTTTTGTTTTAGTTGTCATTGTTGTTTGACAGGCCCAGGCTGGGTTCGAACCCGCCAGCCTCAGTGTATGTGGCCGGCTCTGCAACCACTGTGCTTCAGGTGCCGACCCAATGCTGCTGTTTTGTTAAGCACAGATGTTCTGAAAAGAGCAATCTGTAGTCTCTGGCTCTACCAGCTCATCTGTCATTCTTTGCAAGTCCAGTTTCATTCTCACCACCACCCCATTCCTTCTCTGAAACTACTATCATGTAAGTCTCTACGATTTCCGTTTACTAGTTCCGGAGGTTACCTTTCTACTTTTGTCTACCTTTTTTTTTTTTTTTAACTCTATAATTTCCGAGGCAAAGTTCTTAACTATGATGCTCAGGGTTCCGGTGTGTTCACTACTGTGAAGTTTCCTCATGTTTTGGTACATAATTTAGGTATCATTTTAAACACCTAATCTCTTGTTTGGGTGGATACTTTCTGTTCTGTTCTCATAGTCCAGACTGTTGAGTTTTGTGGTGACTCTCAGAACCACATGTTTTCCACTCCCTCTCTCAACCTGTTTAAACAAAAGTAAAACTGTTTATTAAAACTAGTTCTGAAAAAATAAAATCTTACCTTGTATTGGGGCAAAAATATCACATTACCCTGCTTGCTTACTTTTTCTTTATTCAATTTAGTTCTTAACGACCTTGAGTTTTGAACATCATCGTTACAAAGATCCACCTCTATGGATATTGAAACAACTAACTATACCAAGTTGTGAGGCAGCTTCCAGTGCCTAGATGGGTCCTGACACACACCAAGTACTTAGTAAATATTTCCTGGGTGAATGAATTCCACAAGCAGCCCTAAGAGATGCCCCAGCTGAAGCAGTGGAACGACTGCAATTCCAATTGAAGCTAGAAGCAGGCCCCATCTCATACTGCAGTCTGTTGTCTTGAAAGGCTTAATGATGAACAAAATATTAAGATCTGGAAACACTGTATTCCTTCAAAACTTTATAAATAGTCTTTTGTGTATTTCCTAAAGGGAGAAAAAGTATAAATCCTTTAAAAGTCAAGTAGGATTCACTTTGGCCCCTACAACCAGGGAAAACATTAATTTTATTCCACTTTATTAAAAATTTATGTATTTTAACAGTCCATATTGTCTCTGTGCTTTTAACCCTTCTGGTGTGTTTCCGAAGATGGGAATTTTTGCTTCTATTATACATGGGGCATTGATGCAGTGAGCAAGTAGGCATTCTGAGTGTGTTTAACTCTAGAATTAGGTTCAGAAGTGCTCTGGTTTAGTAAGATCACCGGATTGCTATTGAAGATCTGGCTGTGAATCTCAAGAAACCTATTGCTAACCCCCACTCTTACTTCTTAGCACTGGTGTCATCTCTGTGTGTTTAAATTATCTGTGCTAATTAAACTTTAACAGATAATGTATTTCTCAACTCTTGTTCACAGAGGGACCTGTCAGGGCACAAGAACATTGTGGGTTACATTGATTCTAGTATCAACAATGTGAGTAGCGGCGATGTATGGGAAGTTCTCATCCTGATGGACTTCTGCAGAGGTATGTATATGAACCATTCCCTTAAGCTCTATTTCTCTAGCATTTTGACTGTCAGAGCAGGGGGGTCGTTTCACATAATGAGCGCTACACCCCAAAGTATGTTGTTCAGGTGGAAAAGTTAAGAGGTTAAAAGACACCAAGGCTGCTGTCAACTCCTGGTTATTCCTGTACTGTCAAGGAGCAGTGGCATAAGCATTTGAAAATGATGGGTAGTTTAAAACCCCATTTTTGTTAGGAAGAAGATTTGGTGCTTATCTATAAATGACAAATAGGATTGGGAATGAACATGTTCTTTTTGATGCTTTAAAACAAATGACAAAGGCACATAATACAGATCTGATTTCAGATGGACTAATAAAAAGCAGTGTAGCCTCCCCACTTCCTCGTGCGTGTGTTCTCTTTCCCACTCACACCGGCATCCTGTGTGATGGGGTAAAGGGATCCTTTCCATCTAATGGAATTGACTCTCCTGTCCTTGTTCTAGAGCTGTAATTCCTAGTAAGGTGAGGCTATGTTCAAGTGTTGCTGCTGTTAACAGTGGAGTTAAGTAGTTGAAAGCTCGACGTTTCAAAAAACAAAATTTATCTTCAGAAATTCAAACTAGCATGAATTTATCAGAATTGACTGCGTTTCATAAAAATCATTGTTTGGAGGTTTGGCATAGGTCAGTGTCTTCCTGTTTGGTCCCCTGTTTGTAATCACCCTCAGTTCCACTGACATTTTTCCTGCTGGTAAAGATACTGTCCGTAAATTAAATATGTTGCTAATACCCCAAATGTGATGTTAACCCATAATTTCAGCTTTCACTGTGTTGACTATTACCTCATTTTCTAAAAATACTACCAAATTCCAACTTGACAGTTTGTTTTCCTTTGCTCATTCCTTTTTGGACAGTAAATTGTTTAGAGACCAGGTAGTAGAAATATCTAGCAATCTGGATAATTTTGAAAGTAAGGCCATCAGTCTTTTCTGGAGAGTAAATGTTGGTCTAGCTTTCCTGCAGGCCAAGCAATTAGTAGCGAATCTGAGAGACCAAGTGTTTCTTAAGTGCAGACTATAAAACTGTCTTATTCTTGCTCCCTGGATCTATTATGCAATCTGATTCTTACACAGAGATACGGCAAGTTGAGGCTGTGGCCTCATACACAATTGAGACAGTATAACCAGGCAACTATAGTAGGACCATCATGTCATTCTACTACTAATCTTAAAGACAGGGCAGCTGACATCTGGAATGCTTTATAGTAATCGCTTCTTGGCCTTTTGGCTAAGATCAAGTGTGTGGAATGCTTTATAAAATAAAGAAAATGTTTTGACACATTAGAAGGGGCATCAGATTGTAAGGAAATAAATCCCAAGTGGAGAGCTAAGACAGCTGGCTCAGCCAGTGGTCAGTTCTGTTACCTTAGTGCAGGCAGCTCTCTGTGAATAGCCATTCATTCTCTTGGGCAGGTGACAAGTCTGAGTGTTTATAACCTCTCCTTTGCACCCATCTCAGGAGGCCAGGTGGTAAACCTGATGAACCAGCGCCTGCAGACAGGTTTTACGGAGAATGAAGTGCTCCAGATATTTTGTGATACTTGTGAAGCCGTTGCCCGCCTGCATCAGTGCAAAACTCCTATTATCCACCGTGACCTGAAGGTAATAGACCATACTGTTTCCTCTAGTGCATTTTTGCTGAGTGTCTTCTGTCTGCCCCAAGGACAGAGTAGATGCTATGGGGATGTGAGAGAATTTTAAGGCAAGGTCCCTAATTCTAAACTTACATTCTGCTTGGGGAAAAAGAATACAAAGGAAAAAGTGTAGTAGAGGTATCAATTTTATTACTTAAAATGGACTCCAGAAATTCTTTATAATTATGAAATGCCTGGAACCCATGTTGTTTTAGTTTTTACTTATATACCCCAAATGTACTTTTCTAGGTTCTTGAAAAATAACAAGCTAATTTAAATAGTTTGTAAAAAATGATGCCTAGTCTTTTTTTGTTATTGTTTGTTTGTTTTTGAGGCAGAGTCTCACTACGTTGCTCTTAATAGAGTGCTGTGGCGTCATAGCTCACAGCAACCTCAAACTCATGGGCTTAAGTGATTCTCTTGCTTCAGCCTCCCAAGTAACTGGGACTACAGGCACCTACCGCAACGCCTGGCTATTTTTTGTTGCAGTTGTCATGATACCTAGTTCTTAAAGTCTGTTTCATATATTGCATTATTGGTTGATTATTTTTTAAAATTTATCCTAATTGTCATTGCTTTGCACTATGCCTTTTGTATTACGGTCAGTTGACAATGTTTGTTGAATGGAATTGGTACCTGGTCAGGGTTCAGCTTGTTATTTACTGAGCGTTAACTATGTGCCACATATTGTCTTAGGCTTTATGTATAATATCTCTTTGGAGTTAGGCATTCTTCATTACATTTTACAGTTGAGGAAACAAAGGAGCAGAGAGGTTATGTCACTTGCCTAAAGTGATAAAATTAAGAAAGAGCAGTATCAGAATTTGAATCTGTCCTTTCAGATTCTAAATTACAATTTCAAGAAGCATGCTTCATAGCTAATAATTTGCATTCTAATATGCTTGTTACATGTAGGCTGCCAGATTCCACACTGAATCTATTGCACTAGTATTTTGGTGGGGGTGTCAGAGAGGTCCAAGAATTCATATTTAAATAAGCACCCCAGGTCAGCTTTCTGTACTCTCAAGTTTGAGAATCAAGGCAGTATAGTTGCCTTCCTTTTGTTCTTTTTTTAAAGTTTCCCCCCAAAATCGACATATAATTCACATGCCATAAAATTCACCCTTAAAAACAACTTAAGTAGAGATGGGATTTCCCTATGTTGCCAAGGAGCGATCCTTCCTGCCTCAGCCTCCTGAATAGTTGGGAGTATAGGTATGAAATTTGCCCTTCTAAAGTATATAATTCAGCAGTTTTTACTATGTTTATAAGGCTGTGCAACCCTCATTACTATCTAATCCCAGAACATTTAATCATTTCCAAAAGAGACTATGTCTGTTAGCAGTCACAAGCCATTCCCTCTCCTCTCCCAGCAGTAGGGTGAAGGCAGCAGAGCCCAGAATCTTCCTTCACTGCACTGTACAGTCCACTGGCTGTTCCAGCAGCAGAATGTGGAACAAACTAGAATTGAGCAACAGCACAGGCGAGAGGCTGCCACGCTCCACTCCCCAGCCCTCCCTCAGCATCTGACCCAGGCACCTCTAAAAGGGAGGCAGGGTAGTGCTGGGAACACAGTAATGTTGGGCTCTGTGGCTGAGGATTAAGTGATGCTGAAGACCACCACGTGTGCTGCCAGTTTGCCCACTGTGGTTCACTCTCCTTGGAGAGGCCTCAGTCGTGATTGTTGCAGAGATGTCCTTGTTGCAGTTGTTTTTAGTCATTGACTCCTGGTTGTTTGGATTGGAGCTTTGTAAAACTCCCCAAATCTTAACACTGAGTGCCATCTAGATACATCTAGCATGTTCACTGTTGTTGATTTTTCCTAGTCAGTGTGGTGGGCGGTAACAGGTGCTTGATGCACCCCTGGCTTCCCAAGGTCTGAGTGAGAAGTCCCAAAGTAGCTCCCTTACCCTGGCTCTGTCATTGCATCACATAGCCTCAGCCACTCTGAGCTCCCTATCACTGCTGGAACCGGCACCACAGTCCTAGTGGTAGCCAGAGCCAGAAATTTCTGGGTTGTCCTGTTTGCCAGACAAAGTGCTAGTGGCTTCTCTGAGCAGACTTTCAGTTTGATGAGGAGGTGCCATAGTACATAACAGGTGGGACATGGGAAAGAACATAGGCTAGGCTTGCAGTGGACCTTGTTAGGCCAGTGCCACCCTGTGTGTGGGCCTGCTCATTCCCACGCAGAACCGAGGAAAGCCCCAGCCCTGCCTACCACACATGTGGTCTTCCCAGTTACATGTGGGAAGTAACTAGAAGTAGCGGCTGTCCTTGAGCAACTTACGTTCTAAACAGTAACCGTAACAGAAGTGCTGTTTTATGTTAAGTGTCTCCCCTCAAATACATTATTTTAAACCTTTAATTATTTTCCACATTTTAAATTTCCATTTCTGAGAGAAGATAATGAGCATTATTATAGATCATGAAGTCATAGATCTGGGAAGGACACCAAAGCCAACCTTCTCCTTTACCAGTAAGGAAGCCTTGGCGCAGAAGGGTATGATCTGCACAGTTAATAAGTGATCAGGCCAGAATAAAGACCAAGGCTTTTCACTCTCATCTTGGGTTTTTTGTTTTATTTTACTTTTTGTATCATGCCACGCTATTTGTTCAAGTACTCTTTTTTTTTTTGCAGTTTTTGGCCAGGGCTGGGTTTGAACCCACCACCTCCGGCATATGGGGCCGGCGCCCTACTCCTTTGAGCCACAGGCACCACCCTATTCAAGTACTCTTAAGAAAGGGGAAGAAAAGGTTAAAGCTTAACAAGCACATTTGTGTTGAAAAAGTCACAGATGTCTCCTTTTTTGTCAGAAGAGAGATTTTGATCTCTAGAAGGTACAATAGGATGAAGATTTCTTGTTCCATTTTTAGAAACGCAGTTTTGAAAACCTGCATTCATTGAATCCGCCAAGTTTTAGAGTGTTAATATGTTCTCTGACTGAAATGTTTGAATGCCATACCTGTTTGGAATAATACCAAGATGAAGAGGTCAGTAGGAGGTGGCTTCTCAGACCTTTTAGTTAGAGCAGAGCTTGGGAGTGACAGCTTTAATAGCCCTTAAAGCTGATAGGTTGGGAAATAAGGTCAGCAGCCTCGCAGTCTCACAGCTGAAAGATTCGAGGTTTGCAAGCAGCAAGAACCAGTTTTTAGGCTTATATCCTAAAGGACGTGGCCAAAACAGTCACTATGCAGATTCTCTGAAGTTTTCACCAGACGGCATGTGACTGTCCAGTGGGTTCTCTACCTTACTAATCCCATTTAATCTCCCCCACCCACTCCTGTTGACCCTTCCTTGGACCTGGCCCTCAGCACTTCACACCAGAACCATGGTGCCTGCCCTTGTTGTCTTCCATCTCTTAATCTCCCTTCTCTTTTGTCAAGCTAACTTTCCTAAAATGACTGTCTTCATGTGCGGCTGACCTGTTACAAATGCCACGTGGTGCCCAAGTGGCCTTCCTCAGTCTGCCCCGGGTCTGCGTCTCCGGTTTCTCCCTTCCCGCTCTCTGCTATCGCCAGTTTGAACTGTCCCTGCTCCTTCCTTGCACCATGCACAGTAGATGAGGCTGTGGTCCTGCCAGGCAGGTGGCCAGAGAGAGCCCAGATCCTGCCCTGTGAGCCTCGTAACCTCAGATAAGTTAGTTAGGTAACTTTTTTCTCATCTGTTAAGGGGGACAAGAAGACTTTGTGAGGGTTATATGAAATACTCAAGGTAAACGTGCATGGGGACTGCCTGGCACTTAGTAAGTGCTGTTAGCTACTGATACTATTATTATTATTATTATTATTCCTCCTATGACTACTATCACTACTGCCTCTGTGCTTTAATCCTGTTACCAGTTACACTTTTCTAAGTCCTTCACTTCCTCTGAGGCCCTGCATTGTCTTTTTTCTTCTCCTGTGACCGTGCTGGCTTGTAATAAGTCCCACCCATGTTGTCAGTTTCCTTCACAGTACCAGTGCCCAGCACACTGCTGGTACAGCCCCAGTGGCCTGCCTCGTGCCTCAGCTACACCCAGCGGCCTCCGCCTCAGGGCCTCTGTACCGCTGTTCTCTACTGGGAGTGCTCGTCCCCTACAGGGCCTGTGGCTGCTCCTCTTTTGTTCAGGTCTCTGCTCCCCTTATCAGAGAGACCTTCGCTGACTGTGCTACTTAAAATAGCATCCTCATCACCCGACATGTATTAAGAAGCTGAATTTATTTCATAACATCAGTTACTACTGGGCAATTAAAATTATTTTCTTATTATTCCCAGTTGGACTCTAAATTCCATGAGAGGATGGACTTTGTTTTGTTCATAGCCTTTTCTCTAGAACCTAGAAGAGTACTTGGCATATAGCAGAATTTCAGGCATGTTTCTTTCATAAATGTATGATAATAACATTATATACAGGGAGATTTATAGTTTGCTTTCACATACGTTCTCTTACTTGCTTCATAACGCTGATGGAAATGTTATCAGTCTCATATTACCAATGAGAAACAAGCCAAAAGAAGGTTAAAGATTTAGCCAAGGGCAGACATCTAAAATAGTCTCTGAGGTCTGCCCGCCAAGTCCAGTGTCATCATCACACACTGTGCTCTGTGTTAAGTGTTTTGTCGGTGATGGTGGTGGTGGTGGTAACACAGGGCAGCAACAGTGGTCAGTTTGGCCCTTTAGGCTTACAGAGACATTACAAGTCACCAGCACAGACTAAGAGCGGGTGGAGAATGCAGAAACTTCTAAGGTGGCTGCTGCCAAGTGATTTCACCTTCATAATCTTATTCAATCCTCCCACCAAACTTGAAAGTAGCCAGAGCAGGGATTATTGTCTTTATCAGGCCAACAGTGTGCTTCATCTTTATTCTGTCCTTTGTCTACTTGGTCCTCCTTCCTTCCCCTGCAGTGATTTTGGCCCCTACAACTATCATGTTTGTGCTGCAATATGAATTAACTTTTCAGTTTTCTAGATGTACATTCCAGCACTAGAAGTATAGAAACTGACTTGCAAGGGGAGTGCACACATACAATAGGAGAAGCATGATTTAACAGGAGCTGGGCAAGGTGCAGGAGGCCAGGGAGGAAGATGGTTGCTGAATCACACTGAGTAAATGATTTCATCAGCAACATTTAAAAGTCTCTGACGTGTGTTCAGTACTGGACTAGCTGTTGTCGGGGATACGCAGGCATAATACAATACCCTGCCTCAAAGGTTTTGTACTCTATTTGGGAAAGCAAGCATATGTAAGAAGTTAAATTCCAACCCACAGTGAAAAAATGTGGCCAAATTCTAAATGGTCATCAGTGATTATTATAGACCAAAGATTA
Source organism: Nycticebus coucang (assembly GCF_027406575.1). NCBI lineage: Eukaryota > Metazoa > Chordata > Mammalia > Primates > Lorisidae > Nycticebus > Nycticebus coucang. The sequence goes on along the minus strand of NC_069783.1, from coordinate 68,195,107 downwards.
GCAAACTTTTTCTACAAAGGGCCAAATAGTAAAACGTTTAGGATTGTCAGCCATACAGTCTCTGTTGCAGATGCTTAACTCTTCTGTTGGAGTTCATGGCTTCTGTCGGCAGCCATAAACTATAGGGTAAGTGACCAATGTGCATGGCTTGATTTGTCCCAAAAGCCTTTGCAGACCCATCCTATTGACAGTAAATTTTGTAGGTTTTGTAGGGTGGTTTTGGAAGGTTTAACTGAGAAGTTAGGACTTGAGCAAGGACTTAAACAGTAGCTGGAATTTGACTAGTGGAGAGTGAGCAGTTGAAAAAAAGGACATATTAGGTGATACAAGAAATGCTGAAAAGACATTGAACAAATTAGCTTGGCTAGTGTTTAAACACTTGGTTCCTTATTGACTAGATTTCTAGTATAAGGACATTTCTGAACATAAAGAACTAAGATACTTGCATTGGGCAAGTATCATCACACCTACCCTCCTTGGAAGGTTAAGTTTGGGGTCTTGAATAATTGCTCTACTTCTAACCTGCTTCTTGCCTTGGCCAAAATATAATCACCTGTTCCTTTCTAGTATCAGGTTGCTTAGGTTCATGTCCCAGCTTTAGCACGTATTAGCTGTGTGGTATTTAGCAATTGATTATTCTGAGCCTTACTTTCTCCATCTGTAAGATGGGGATAATAAGAATATTGTTATTATGAGAATGTAGTGGGATAAACCATGTAAAAGCTTAGTGAATTATGGCTGTTATTTTTACAACCTCTAAATTAGATTGAAAACATTAGTGTTGCTTTGTTGGAATTATTTTACATTCCTAAAGCGAGTATATGCTCAGGAAAGCTGGACTGTTTTACTTTGTGTAAATAGATTAAACCAATGAGCTGTATAAAAAGCTGTAGAGATAGTAGAAATACTTGCCTGCCTCGGCCTTATCTCAAGGGAGCAAATCTTTCCTAATCATTATTAACTCATAATTCTATGATTATGAATTCCTAATCATAAGAGCATACCTATGCAGGTTGATGGCCATAGTTCATGCTATCTGAAAAGTATCAAAGTCAGAATGTTGGATTCAAGTGATTCAAGGTTTGTAGTGTTCCCCTAGTGCACCAGCATATCCCCTCTGGGAGAATAATAGACTTTAAACCCAAGTCTCAAAGACTTCTTAACAGATGGAGTTCTGTTAAAACCAACAAAACCCCTAATAATAAAACCATGAGTGAGGTTCAGTAGGAATAAGAAACACAAAACTGGAGAATTGGTTGGCAGCAAAGACTTCAGATACTGGTATTGGCAGATACAGACTATAAAATATTATAATTTTTAGAAGAATTAGAAATAATGTAGGGGGCGGCGCCTGTGGCTCAGTGAGTAGGGCACCGGCCCCATATGCCGAGGGTGGTGGATTCAAACCCAGCCCCGGCCAAACTGCAACAAAAAATAGCCGGGCGTTGTGGCGGGCGCCTGTAGTCCCAGCTGCTTGGGAGGCTGAGGCAAGAGAATCGCGTAAGCCCAAGAGTTAGAGGTTGCTGTGAGCCGTGTGACGCCACGGCACTCTACCCGAGGGTGGTACAGTGAGACTCTGTCTCTACAAAAAAAAAAGAAATAATGTAGGAATTAAAGACTATTATAATTGGCCAACTGTTTTTTAAAAGAATCAGTAGTAGTACAGTAGTGGGGCCTGGATATCTGGTGTGTCCGTCTTGCTCCTGACAGAACAGTGTGCATGCGCACACACACACACACACAGTGTGCATGTTTCTTTTTTTGTTGTTTCTTCCATTCCATGTTAGGCACTAGGTAGAAAAGACTGAATGTGAGGTGATGCTTGTCTTTAAGGAGCTTATAGCCTACTCTTGTCTTTGCTTTCCAAAGGTGGTCCGTCTTTGGAAGGCTAGAGATAAAAGACTGTGGAGACTACAGTCTTGTTGGCCTAATGAGAGTTTTTTGGCTGCCATTTTACTGTCCACACATAGCCAGGTCTGTCCTCCAGCAGACTAGTCAGCTCAGTTCATCTAGACCAAAAGCTCATCAGTACACCTTGAATACACAGTGCCTGTGTTTTGGAGTTGTAATTTCATTGGTTGAGGCTTTGACGCCAGGGATTTCTCTAGTTTTTCATCGTTACAGGTTTCTTGCTACCTAGAACTCTTAACTCACTGCTGAAAGAATTCAGTTAATAAAAAAATAGCGTAATACTTTAATTTGTCACCAGGCATATTATATCTTTGAGAATTAACTAATATAAAAAGTACTAATTCTGAATTTCCTAATTTGGTGTAGTAAAGACATTGATAAATGTACTTAGAAGGATGGAAGAATTAAAAACACTGAAGGAAAACTGAGAAGGAGTGACATTTGTCTGAGGGGGTTGCCTGCGCATTTGGACTGGGGTTTGAAATGGGATTTTGATAGTTGAGTAAGGAGGTGGGGAACGTGGAGAGCTTCCTAGACTGAAACAAGACCCGGAGCAGAGGTGCGGAGGCTTGGAAACATGAGGATTCTTTCTGCAGAGGCAGAAGAACTATGGCTGGAAACTTGCTTCCCTGCTGGGCAGTTTCCTCTTCTTCTCCTGCCTACTGTCTTCTTGTTACTGTGCATCTCCTTTGGTTCCACTAGGATGACTCCTGTTGAGACACTTGGAAGGGAATAACTTTCCTGGCACATTAATGAGATTGCCGGAAACAAAACATTTTATTTAAATGACTGTGAAACCAAATTTTCACGTGCATTACTAAATGATATCTTGGCATGGGTGGTTGGGGAATGTTTTTCAGGTTGAAAATATCCTCTTGCATGACCGAGGCCACTATGTCCTGTGTGACTTTGGAAGTGCCACCAACAAATTCCAGAATCCACAAACCGAGGGAGTCAATGCAGTTGAAGATGAGATTAAAAAGTAAGTTTTTCTTCCTTTCTTGGAATTTTGTCCATTATCAGGTGAGCAACTTCACTTTCAGCTTGCGGATGAGAAGATTGGGGTGGGGAGAAAATGGTGCTAGTCAGTTGTCCTCTCTCTCAGATTGGGTTGTTTGCCTTTAAGTGAAGGATGGTAGGGAGGGCGGGGGTGGTTCACAGTGTTCATCAGCAGAGTAAGCGAAAGGACTCTTAGAGCACTTTGTCAATGGTCCCATGGTCATTGTACTTAGATGTTTTGATTTATGACATCACATAAGTCGTGCACATACCATGAAAGTACTATGACATTTTTAAGTGTGATCACAACAGCCAGGACATTCTCAGTCAAACAAATGTGCTTTTTACCAAACCCCAAACTCCTGCTTCCTTCTTGCTGGTAAGACAGTCGTGATGGGATTAATGGTGAGTAGGGTCACTGAAATCTCTACAGAGAACCAATCATTGACTTCCGTGAGACAAAGTTTCTTTAGATTTGTGGCTCCAATAAGAGCCTGACCCATTTTCCTCTCATGTCCACAGTGCTGGATTTTTTCATAGGCAACAGCACTGGCTATTACTAGTAATGAGTCAGCGGTCCAGCCTGCACACTTACATCCTGATCCTCTCTGTCCTTCCTTGCATCACCCCGGGCAACCACGCCTGGAGCGAGAAGACGTCTGGTCTAGTGCTGATGGATGTCTAAACCAGTCCCAGTTGGGATCTGGAGACTCAAACAGTACAAATAACCTGCTTGGTAACACCAAGAAATTCACTTAGAGCTTATACTACTTTTATCTTGAGCTAGAGATAAGAGGATAATTCTTATTTCTGTCCTATTCCAGGAGCAAAGATGAAGGGTTCTTGATCCCACCTCATACTCAACAGATACCACCAGAGCCCACTTTCTGCTGTTCTCCGAATATCCCAGTCACTTTTACATCTCCATATTGAGAGCCACATTTAAAGAGTATTATTTCTGAAAACAAATCAATAAGATATTTTCTATAACAAGAATTACAGGAGAAGATTTTTGTCATTTGATAACCCAAGAAAAATTGCTTTTAGAGTTTATTTAGTGTATTAGTGTCTGGGTCTCCATGTTCTTAAACTAGAAAGACTGCTGCCAGAGGGTCGTGCTGTGATGATATGATTGTACTAAGGACAGCCTTTCATTTATCTGCACTAATGTATCATGCTCTCTTCTATAGATTATTCCTAGGGATTCTATTATGGTAAAAAAAATATTTCTGCTGCTCCTGGTTTTTAACTGTAACCTTGACATATTTAACAAAAAATGAATCTTTTGATTATAGATACACAACGCTGTCCTATCGAGCACCAGAAATGGTCAACCTGTACAGTGGCAAAATCATCACTACGAAGGCAGACATTTGGGTAGGTGTCAACTAACCTATCCAGACCTCAGATAACAGTAGTCTTGACTGTGAACTCCATTAAATCAAGTTTGTGATTGATGTGAGGGGACCAGCCACTACTACTTGAAGGATGGTAAAGAAAATTACTTCCAAGGTCTGAAAATAATTTAAGTGTTTTTCACATATATGTTACTATTATAGTTCATAAGAGTAAATTAGGTAAAATATTTGTTCTTTACTGGAGCACAGTTGGGTAATAATGATACAAACAGTGCAGCTCAGCTGTTAAACAATGGCATTGTGTTCTACTCCAAGTTTCTAATAGGTTAATGGTATGTAGTTTTTTTTTATCTGCTAATAAATGTAGATGGTACCAGTATCTCTCGTTAGATCCATTTACATTTATAGTAAATAAACCACAAGTAGCAATCTGTTATCTTTTTTTTTTAGGCTCTTGGATGTTTGTTGTATAAACTATGCTACTTCACCTTGCCATTCGGGGAGAGTCAGGTGGCAATTTGTGATGGAAACTTCACAATTCCTGATAACTCTCGGTATTCTCAGGACATGCACTGCCTAATTAGTAAGTATTTCAGGTTTGTAGTTTCATGTTTTTATCTCTTCATCATTAAGAACAAATCAGAAGATAAAGGATGAGATTGCAGAAGTAATAGGCTGGTGCAAAGATAAAGAAATCAGCTGATAATGGTTGGAAACACAAAGATAATGTAACAGTGTCTAGTTAAAGCAATAGGTCTTTTTGCTAGAAACCTAAACTCAGTTTCACACCTGAGCCAGCTGTCCAACCAGAAATCCTAATTGTGCTTTGAGTAGTATAGCCCTGCTGTATTTTGTTGCAATCTCTGGTACCAAAGAAGTCCAGCTGACTCATATGAAGTGATAAATTCATCTTTGCAAAACTGGAAGTAACTCAAATGAAAATGATTGCAGTGCATTGACTGGAGTGAATACATAATTAAGACTATATAACTCCATGAAACCAGGTTTTTCCTCTCATGTAGTTTAATCTCATCACTGGATTTTAATAACAAGCATCTAAGCTCAATGCTTTGGCGAAAATAGTCTTAAGATTCCCCATTCTTTGTATCATCACAGCAAGCATATGTGCAAGCGTTCATTAACCAGATGGTAGAATAAGCAGTCTTTGCATAGCCCCTGTACTAAAAAGCTAAACAAACAGATAGTTTTATCACCTCTCCACATTGGTCAAGACGCTTGTTATCAAAGTTTTAGCCATTATGGAATTCAGATCCTGAGTAACTAACTTTGGGTCCTGGATGGGGATACACTGGAGAAAGTAGAAGGAGCAAATCTGGGTGGAGCATCTGACATTTGTTGAGGGCCTACTTACACATCATTTAATTCTTCAAACCTTTTATGTATTAAATATAATTACCCCCATTATGCTAATGAAGAAAGTAAAGCTGAAAAAAGTACAGGAACCTACCCACGTTAACATGACTACAGCTTTTAAGTGTCTTCCCTTTCCGTTGTGCCAGTTTTGTCTTGCTTCTCCCATTTCCTGCTGACCACGGGAAAGGGGTATTTCAAGGAATGGAGTATGGCATTTAATGATTGTTACATTATTTTCAGAGATAAACCATTATATAATACCTATATTAGAATTGCAGCTCTGTGAGATTGGCAGGAAATATGAGGAAATGGCCAAATTTGATGTTAGCCTGGTAGGAGATTTTGCTAATTTCTTTTTAACATTTGTACAGTAAATTCATATTGGGAAAAGCAACTCTTTATGACTGTAACACTGACATCTTTTCCAAACTACTTTCAGTTTGTAAACTGTTCGACAATTTCGCTATCTCCCTAAACTCACAGGTCTGAAATTAAATCTTTCATCATTGCCTCTGATTCTTTTTAGCCCTGAAACAAGGTCCCCTCTTCTTTTTCCATTTTCTTCCAGTTGTATCTCCATTTAAGTCTGGATGACTGAAATTTAAGATTTTTTTTTGGATCTGGCTAGCAAGAGAGAAGGAAGAATTGGTTATTTCCTTAGCTGTATTTTTTTTTTTTTTGAGACAGAGTCTCACTATGTCACCCTGGGTAGAGTGCCGTGGCATCACAGCTCCACAGCACCCTCAAACTCTTGGGCTTAAGCTATTGTCTTGCCCAGACTCCCAAGCAACTGGGACCACAGGTACCTGCCACAATGCCCGACTATTTTTTGGTTGTAGTTGTCATTGTTGTTTGGCAGGCCCAGGCCGGGTTTGAACCCACCATCTCCAGTGTATGCGGCCGGAGTCCTAACCACTGAGCTACACACGCCAAGCTTTAGCTATATTTTTTGTTTTGGAGTTTCTACTGTTTTCATTACATTCTTTCTATTCAGATCATTCTTTCTACTCACAGTAGTATATACAGACTCTGTCAGCTCATGCCTGTACAGTAGCTTCTCTCTTCTCTTCAAATTATCCAGCATACCCTCACCAAAAGATTCATCTTATAAAACATCAACCTCTCATGTCACTGTTCAGGAAACTTCAGCAGTTTGCCAGTGGTCCCACAGTAGGGCCCACATTCTTAGCACGGCATTGAAGATCTTTTATATTTTGCTTCCATGCCACTCACCCAACCTTTCTCTACCCTGCCCTCTTGGCTCCTGGGCTTCCTTGCAGCAGAAGATCCTCATCTTTCTCTAAGTCCGTCTTTGCTCAGACTGTTCTCTCATTTGGAATGCTTTTTCTCCGTTTTCCCCAACTGACTAAATTCTATCTCCATCCAAGACCAGCTCAAGTCATGCACCTTCTGCAGGGCCTTCACAAGACTGTATCCTCACTTAATTCTTTCTGAACTTAGTGTCCTGAGCATTCATTTTATTCCTTAAGTAATAAACTACCTTGCATTATTGTTAGTAAGTATGCATGTGTTTGTGTGACTTCTTAAAAGATTTTTTTTCCCTAAGGATGTTTCCAGTTTCAGAGAGGCAGAAGCTTAAAGGACCTAGAAATAGGTGATTACTATAAAAGTAGATATGTATGTGTTATTTGGTAATTTTCTTTAACTTGGTAATTTTTTAAAAACTGGAAACCAGCTAATATCTCCAGCAAAAGAATAAGTAAATTCATGAAGTTTGGGTCTTATTTATAATTACCAAGAATAATCATTTGTTTAGCAGGATAGTCAAGAAAGCCTTAAGTAAGAGAGTATAGTCAAGAAAGCCATAAGTAAGACCATGTAACCTAGGTATTAGAATATGAAGATGGTAACTCTCAACATAGAGCTTGAATCCTTGTTGTGTGCACAGAATATGAAGTTCAGTTGACTTCTTACATTACTTTATTTTCTTGTGGATATTAATATTTCAGGAAAATAAGAGCTTCTCTGAGAGGGAAGGGAAAGGACTAATTGTACTACCTGACTTTTATGAGAAAAAAAAATTTTAAAACTACAAAATTTTCTAGTAGAGAAAGAAATTATGCTTCCTAGCTAATGTAATAACTTTGGGGATATTATTAAGTTCACATGTGTTTATTTTAGGGTATATGTTGGAACCAGACCCTGACAAAAGGCCAGATATTTACCAGGTCTCCTACTTCTCATTTAAACTACTCAAGAAAGAATGCCCAATTCCAAATGTACAGGTACGTGAATGGTGCTTTTTAAGGGAGGTAAACATCATCAAATTGCCATTTTGATTTCCTGGGGTGTTAATCGGCAGTTTAAATGAATGTAGATGTCCCTTGCTTTATCTACCAGGGAACATTCAAGCAGAGCTAACTATGAAGCAGTTGGCATAAAGGGAATCCAATTTTCCTGTGGAATTTAATTATAAAACAGGTGATTATGACTGAACAAAACAACACTCTGGTGATTGAATTGCACACTTTGGGTGAAGATTGACCAACTTCATATCTTGTCTACTTTTACAGTTCACTGAGAGCCATGTGCCTATTATTTAGCTAGAGGTGATTAAGCTTTCCTGAGACAAGGCCTTTGACTTCCCCCAGGCCTGTTGGGACTGTAGCCCCTTGTTCCTTTTCTCCTTCCTTGTAGCAGAGCTTTCTTTCCTCTGCTGTTGGCCATTTACAAATCACATTCCTTTCTCTACCCTTCCAATACATCAGGCCACAAAAATCTTTTCTATACCAGGGCTGGGCATGGTGGCTCACACCTGTAATCCTAGCATTCTGGGAGGCTGAGGCAGGTGGATTACTTGAGCTCAGGAGTTCAAGACTAGCCTGAGAAAAAATACAACCCTATCTCTAAAAATAGCTGGGCATTGTGGCAGTCCTTAGTCCCAGCTTCTGGGGAGGTTGAGGCAAGAGGATCGCTTGAGCCCAAGAGTTTGAGGCTGCTGTGAGCTATGATGCCATGGCATTCTACTAAGGGGGAAGAAATGAGACTCTGTCTCAAATAAAAAAAAGGATATTTTCTACACTTAGTAATCCTAAACTCTGCACTCAGTTTTAAGAGCAAAATGCTGGCCAGATTCAGTGACTCATGCTTGTAATCCTAGCACTCTGGGAGGCTGAAGTGGGAGAATCACTTGAGATCAGGAGTTCAAGATCACCCTGAGCAAGAGTGAGACCCGTCTCTGTTAAAAATAAAAAAATTATCCAGGCATGGTTGTGCAATCCTGTAGTCCCAGCTACTTGGGAGGCTGAGGCGGGAGGATCTCGTGAACCCAGGAGTTAGAGATTGCAGTGAGCTGTGATGATGCTGTTGCACTCTGTCAGGGATGACAGAGTGAGATACTCTGTGTCAAAAAAAAAAAGCAAAATGCTTGCCAACAACTTTTTATTTTTACAATTTTTGCATAGTTTTATGTCCTATTGTGATCCAGTTCTATTGAATATTTTACTAATGGGTGCTATAATAGATTCTAATCTGAAACTCTCTTGGTAATTTCTTCAACAATGAACTTTTGATGTCAGTATTCAGGCTTGAGGGTGCTGATAAATAACTCCTTTCACCCCCACTTTTGCAATCAAATGTGGGACTCAGACAGTGCTTAGAATATTAACATTATTGCTAATAAGGTTGAGTTGGAGGGCATAGCTTGACCAGTCAGGTTCCCTAACATTAGGTCCACATGACTGATTCCTGAGGGATTGGCACTTCCATAAAGAAGGGGCAAGGGTGAACCAGACCAGCTCAATTTTTTTCTACCAGTCTTATCAAATAAGTTTCTCTTCTGCCTTCAGAGAGGAATGCTTGAAGGGTAGAGGAGATATTAGGAGATGTTTCCCAGCAGAAATTCCTCCCACCTAGAAACATGATGGAAACAAGAGGACCCTCTTAAAAAGCCAGTTTTATAGCTAGTATTCTGTTTGTCAGGTTTTCTGGATTGAAAGAAAGGGTACTTACTATACAGCAACCTAATAAGACCATGTTTTCTTTTGTAGTCCCACTTTCTCAATCATAAAAGTTAAATAACATGAAATATAGTTGCAAGCATTCAGACTGATAACTGATTTTTAAAAAGTAAACTTCACCAGTCTCGTCATTTGGCACTCGCTCAGTAGCGGTAAGCGGTTTTGTGGTTAGGGACAGCTAGCTGTGCTCTCGAGAAGTAATAGTGGATGGTGGGTGGCACAGAACAAGTTAGAGGAGCTTTGCTTGGCTTGCGGATTGAGTGGTGCTCCCATGTTGGGAAGAGGTGCTGGAGTAGCAACCGTACATCTCAAGAGGTGTGTTTTTCTCCCAGCGTCTGACTACCCTAACTAGCAGACCAAGTTCACCATGGCTTGACGGCTGGTCAGCTCTAACTTCTCTAAGAGCCAGCTGGGAGCTTGAACAATACAGGTTACAGACATCTCCTTCCCATCCATTTCATAACATCATTTCCAAGCTGTGCTATAGGAGGAGGTGGGTACTGAAATCAAGCGCCAGTGAGCCCAGCCCGGCATGGAAGGTGAAGATTGATCAGGACAGTGTGCTGTGCACAGGCTGCTCTCTCCTCTTCTCAGACACTCTGCTTCCCTGACTGCAGCTGAGTGAGATGTGCGTTTGGTTAACTTCCCTTAGCTGTTCCAGAAGATCCCAAAATTTATTTCTTTCAGCTGCCCAGTCAGGCAGGTATTCTTTTACAAAGAAAACCATCATGTCCTTTTCTTTCCCCCTTTAAATTCTGTAGAACTCTCCCATTCCTGCAAAGCTTCCCGAACCTGTGAAAGCCAGTGAGGCAGCTGCGAAAAAGACCCAGCCAAAGGCCAGGTAAGAAATGCCTTCCTGAGCACTTGTTCTGCTCCGATTGCCACAGCAGCAGATGCCTCATGTTTCTTGATTCTTACACTGTCATGACCAGAAGCTACACGGATTAGGAAAGCAAGCTGTGTCTGCCCTAGGCAGAAACTGTTTTTTGGGGATGCAAAAAGTAACATAATGAAATATCATCATCTACATTTGAAAGAGGATTAAAAACTCTACATCTGTTTCCTTTCCCTGGGAATAGTCATGGGGCATTTAGAGATTCAGCAAGAGCAGGCTTTAAATATTGACAGTATAAGAATGTCCCGAATCTGGCTTTTAGTTAGCCTCATTCACCAGGCTGATCTTCAACCTCCCTTTCCTTCTTACTTTCTATAGCTCCCGCCACTTTGGGAGAGTGCAAGTCAAAGCACAGAGTGCTTGAAGAGCAAAAGACCCTATGGGTCTTAGTTAATCACAGTATATACCACCTGGGGTCTTCCAAGAAGCAGATATCAAGAAAGGATTAAACAAGCAAAGATGTTATATGGGGAATTGCCTGTGTGTGAGAAAAGGGAAAGGGAGCAGGAAAAGCGGGGAGGGCCATCTGAGGGCAGTGCAAGTGTGACCCAGAGGGAGGGAGGAGAAGCACAGCCTGAAGTGACCTGGACTCTCACACAGTCTGAGAAAGGCTTACCAAAGGTGTCGGAGAGTCCTCGTGCCAAAGTCAGTCAGCAGAGCATCCCCTATCTCCCGGGAGTCCATGTGGCTGGGATATTAAGACTGGGAGCAACCTATGGGAAGCGTGGTCTTGGGGCAAACATGGTGGTAGATTTGGGGACACAGCAGCTGGGACTTTGGTCTTTTTGCCCAAGGTCTGCAAGGCACATTTGCCTTCCAAATGGCAAATTCTGGAGGGAGCCCAGGAGATGTTTAAAACCCTCATAACCCCTGTACCTTGACAAGGAACTGTTAGCAGCAAACTGTCCACAGAGTATCCTGGATGGGAATATGTGAATTTTAATAGAAAAGCAAAATGACTTACATGTTTTTTTAAAATTCTTGAGTATCTATAGAATGTTCTATATGCTTTGTACATAGAATTATTCCAGATGTAGCTTTAAAGTAATGAGACTTGGGTTTTTAATAAACATAGCAAACTTGGTTAACAAGCAAAACTTGTTACTTTGTAGTCAGTCCATTTCTTAATAGTAATTCTGTTGTACTTACCTCTTTGAGAATTGATTTGCGGGCTGATTTAATTAGCTTTTTCTTTTGGGTTTATGGCCATCTTATGCTAGACTCAAACATGGTATATAGTGAGGCTAAGCATGGATCCCTTTCCTTGTTTCCGCGAAGCACCAATACTGAAGTTCATACATACTAACATTTTGGATATTCTACAGTTTATAAAATGGTTTTAGTTACTGATCCATTTGATACTCACATTGGTCATGTGATGTAGGCATTTTACACATAAGGAACCCGTGGCTAAAGGACAATGCCCATTATCACACAGTGAAGAGCAAGAACTCAAATATGATTTTCTTTCACTCCATATCTCATTGTTTCTAAGATGTTCCCCTCAGGAGAAGACCAATGGGGAGGTTCTTGCATTTGGATTTGTACAGAAGTCTGTTTACACCCTTAGGTTTTTCTTTGTTACTTTTTTATCTTCTCCAATATCTAACCCTTTTTCCTTCCCATTTCCCTGTCCCAAGTTGTAACTTCACCAGATGTGATAGCTATTATATTACCAGTTCCCCACCCAGCATAAGTGCTTCTTTAACAGCATGCTAGTAAAGGTCCAGGATGGACATACCTTGGAGTCATGGGGAGGGATGTGGAGCCAGCTATTTTGCTTCCCGATTTCCATTTGATGGAGGCCGTTTTGAAAATATTTTGGCAAAGCATACTTGGAAGTATTCTTCAAATTTGTTTATTTTGGCCAGACCTCAGTTATACTCCCTAAAGTATAGTTTCAAAGGACAGCCATCTCTGATCTGAGTTAGGTAGTAGCAGGCTTCCTGGATCATATAAATGAATGGAAGGGAGCATCTGGGCTTCTGCACCATCACCAGGACCATGCAGACCACATGGCAATTTTCTCTGTGTCCATTTGGATAAGATTTGGCTGAGAGTTTCAAAAAGTTCAAAATGACAGTGGCTTAAAAAGAAGATAGATGTTTATTTTTTTTCTTTCAAGTAAACAAATCTGGAGATCTCTGGCTAGTGTGGCAGGTCTGCTCCATAACGCCCCTGGGGTGACAGATGTCTCCAAGCTCACCCCTCTATTATCCCTACAGTGTAGCCATGACTGTATGGATCAATGTGGCAGCAATTTGGTTCCAAGCATCAGGGTCAAGGAATGGCCAAAGAACAGTAATGCAGGACATACACCAGTAATTTCTTAAGGCTTCTAGAAACTGCCTCGTAACAATCTGCTTACATCCCATATAAGGCCAGAACTTAGAAACATGGCCACACCTGGTTCTAAAAGAGCCCAGGCATTGTGATTTTTTAATCTGGGTAACCCAGTGCCCTGCTAAAAATTTTATTACTGTGAACAAAGGGTAGTATGTATATTGGAGTAAAATCCTCTGTCTTGTATTATTTACTTTCTCCTTGTTGCTATGTTAGATTCTCTCCTTGTTACATGTTTCCCATTGCAGAGAGACCATTCTGACAGCTAGTTACAACCAAGTTCCAGTTCTGTCTACATCTGAAAACCACTTGCCTCCTGGCTGGGCATGGTAGCTCACGCCTGTTATCCTAGCACTCTGGGGGGCTGAGGTGCGTGGATTGCTGGAGCTCGGGAGTTCAAGACCAGCCTGAACAAGAGCGAGACCCCTTGTCTAAAAATAGCCAGACATTGTGGTGGGCACCTGTAGTCCTAGCTACTAGAGAGGCTGAGGCAGGAGGATCACTTTGTTTGAATTTGCTTTGAGCTATGCTGCTATAGCACTCTACCAAAAAAAAAAAAAGAAAAAGAAAAGAAAAACCACTTGCCTCAAACCTCTCTTCATATCATTACTCTCAGTGTATTTGGAGAAATCCTAGGAGGTATTGGGTAAAAGGGTCCCAAGATGAAATAAGCTTGAGAAACACTTCATTCTCTATAGCATCTTTGAGGTTATTCATGCCTATTCAACATGAAAAGTTCTACCAGGGTGCAGTGCCTCATGCCTGTAATCCTAGCTCTCTGGGAGGCCAAGGCCAGAGGATATCTTGAACTTAGGGGTTCAAGAATAACCTGAGTAAGAGTAAGATCTTGTCTCTACTAAAAGCAGAAAAAAATTATCCAGGCATTGTGGTGGGCACCTGTAGTTCCAGCTACTTGGGAGGCTGAGGCAGGAGGATCATTTGAGCCCAAGAATTGGAGGTTGCAGTAGGTTACGATGATATGACCATATTGTACCCAGGGCAACAGAGCAAGACTGTCTCCAAAAAAAAAAAAAAAAATTCTACTGGAAGGAAATCTCCGTGTATTTTGATCAGTATGTGACAAATTTATTTGCCCACCAAACCTTTTCAAAACAGTAACACAGTGACATTGTGTGGAACATCTTTGGGGAAGTACCAATTAAGCAGATCTGGAAGGTTTGGATGAATATAGAGGGGAAAGCATCATGTGCTCTGCCTACCCCTCCTTTTTCTCACATTTTAATGTGAATCTTTTTCTTTTCCCTTTTTAGACTGACGGATCCCATTCCTACCACAGAGACTTCAATTGCACCCCGTCAGAGGCCTAAAGCCGGGCAGACTCAGCCGAACCCAGGAATCCTTCCCATCCAGCCAGCCCTGACACCTCGGAAGAGGGCCACAGTTCAGCCTCTACCTCAGGCTGCAGGTCAATAGCTAGCTCAGTTTGAAATTCAGTATACCTCTTCATTATCCTGGACAGTAGGGAAGTCTTGGAAAGCCTGGTTTTGCTTTAGGTATGTAATCCAGAGGCACATAAAAAATAATGATCTTCCTTGAGGAATAGGAGGTGAGCTGCTGTTGAAAACCTAGGCAAGTGGCTGGCAAAAGGGGACACCTCTCACTAAATTCTGAGATGGATCTCCAAGACCACCAAAGCCTATTGTCTCTATTTTTTCTAGTCTTGGCCCAGATTTTGTTTTGGTCCATTTATCCCATACCTACTTCTTCATTCTTCTCATATACTTCTCTTTGCCTTTGGTGCCCCACGATCATACTAATGTACACAGCTATGGTTTAATAAAAAAAAATAAATAAAAATAAGACTCACACACAAAAAAAAAAGAAGAAAAAGCAAGACTCATCTGTTATGACACTCTCAGAAAAAATACTGTTTTTTAAGGCTTTGCTTCTTGAGTCTCTGTGACCCCTCCAGGTTTTGTTATTTATTTTCTGATGAGATGAGTGAGCTTTGTTTCATAAAGAGGATTGATCCAAAATATCAAGTAATATAGACAACACTTCCCCTCCAAAAAGCCTCTTTTGGCAAAGTTGGGGGCCATTTACTACAGCCAGGCTTCTAGTGTGGGATAAGCTTTATGTAAAACATCAAAGAATGCTTGTGTCATGCAGCATGCCAACAGGTTTAAAGATTGTTTGTGAACAGTAGCATCTAAGGCTAGTTGAATATGTAGCTACACCGAGTAACCGACTAAGTGGGATGATAGATAAGGGAAGAGGCGAGTATTGAACCTTGTTGCTGCATCTTGTTTTGAAAAATTTGAAGCACGTAGTTTAGCAAGAAGATGGAAAAACGTTCCAAGTGGGACAGAGCATGTGGAAAGACAGGAGCACTTGGATCTTGGCATAATTTGCCCACCTGTCATCCCCTCTTTATTGCTTTGACAAGACAGAAAGCCTTTTTGTCTGAAAGAGTTTTGAGCCCTTATATGGATTTTATTCTCATTGCAGGCCCCAGCAATCAGCCTGGCCTTTTAGCTAGTGTTCCCCAACCGAAAAGCCAGCCCCCACCCAGCCAGCCTCTGCCACAGTCTCAGGCCAAGCAGCCACAGGCTCCGCCTACCCCACAGCAGCCGCCTTCCACTCAGGCTCAGGGTCTGCCCACTCAGGCCCAAGCCACACCCCAGCACCAGCAGCAACTCTTTCTCAAGCAGCAGCAGCAGCAGCCTCAGCAGCAGCCACAGCAGCCGCCACCACCATCACAGCAGCCAGCGGGCACATTTTACCAGCAGCAGCAGCAGGCCCAAACACAGCAGGTAAGAGGTCAGAGTGTGAAGGGTCAGTCCTGCTTTGCACCTAAGAGTCGTGCCTAAGAGAAGGCCCACTAGATATAGGCACCTTCCTTGGGAAGTGCTGGGAAGACAGATGGCCATTGGCTGTTGCTTCATTGTTCTTCACAGATGTAGAGACTAAAGCATTGAGAGGTGCATCTGTACCACCCCTGTCACCTTCCTTCTCGGGCCATGAAGAAGCCGTCATGTGATTGTTAAATTCCTAGTGAACGCATTATTTTTTACGGACTTTTTTTTCTTTTTTCTAACATAACTAAAACACTATTATTATACTGGAAGAGAAAATAACAATAACTTATCATTAACATCAATTATCCAGTAGTGTTTAACTATTTCTGTGTCTCATAATTTAAGTTAGTGTGTTTGAGTCAGTATCCAAGCAAGTTCCACACCTTGAATTTAGTTGGTATATATTGTTTTCCATTATCTTTTCGTATATATTTTTTCACATTCCTTACTAAGAATATATTCATTTTATGATGATTAATATATCTTTGCCTCTTTTTTCCCCTTTGCCATTTACTTTTTTTTGGTAAGAAACTCGGTTCTTTTTTCTGTAGAATTATACATCCTGGGTTTGGCTGATTATAGCCCTGGGTTGTCGTTTGATGTGTTTGACCACCTTCTGTGTAAACTGGTAATTTCTTGAAGCTTACTCAATATTCATTTGTTTTCAGTTGTTTGATCTTCCTGTATGTCACCTGAGGCGGCCTACAGTGTCTGGTTGTCCCCTACCCTGTTAATATGAAGATCAGCCAGTGTGCTTAGGAGTTGCCTGTCTGATCTGTTTATTTAATGTTCCTCATTAGCTCAGCAGCTCTTGCTGATTATTTCCCAAATACGTTAATTCATTAGGGACAGCAAAATGATACCTCAGCATTCTCTCCTCATTTAGGGGCTAGATTTTTTCTATGAAGAATTTATTAATCAACTCTTTAGTTACTTTAAGGTACTATTTGTACCAAAAGGACAGGTACTATTTGTACCAAAACTTGAGGTGAGTCTTAAAACTGAGATTCAGCTTGATTCTTTCCTTCTGTTTACTAGTTTTCAGAGTAATAAATTGGTTTTGTATCATCATCCAAGGATGACCAATGAGGTTTTTGTTTTGTTTTGTATCATTATGAATTCATGTATTTGAACATATTTGATACCTTTCATTTTTTTTAAGTTCTCACAACTAATTTTTAACTATTTTTTTTTTATATTTCCCAATACTTACAGTTTTTAAATTTTTTTAATTTTGACCCTCAAATTATCCCACCTTCGGCCGAAGGAGGTCTCTTCAAATTGGCTCCTGGGTCTTTGGATGTAGCCTCTGTCATCTTTAACTGTTTTCCTGCTCTCTAGAATAGTAAGCTGTGTCCTGGGATGATTCTGTCCTTGACCTGGAATCAACCATTTTTCTCAGGAGCTCTGTTTCTTTTTAATGGAAATGATGTTTAGAAACCACAGTTTTGGTTTGGGCACAGTGGCTCATGCCTATAATCCTAGCACTCTGGGAGGCCAAGGCAGGTGGATTGCTTGAGCTTGGAAATTTGAGACCAGCCTGAGCAAAAGCAAAACCCTGTTTCTACTAAAAATAGAAAAACTGAGGTAAGAGGATCACTGGAGCCCAAGGTTGCTGTGAGATATGACAGCACAGCACTCTACCCAGGGCAACAGCTTGAGACTCACAAAAAAATAAGAAACCACAATTTTGGTTCTAGAGACACTCATTTGCTAATGGGTTAATTGTTGGTTCTAGGCCTTCTCAGTGGAAAATTAGAAAATAGGTTTTATTTTGTTTTGTTAGAGAACATACATTATTAATTCTGGTTTATATTCCTTACTCAGATTTGTGATTATAGGATTTTTGTTTAATTTCTTGGATTTTACTGTATTTTCCTCATCTGAAAATCCTCGCTTCTAACAGCATGATCACATCTAGTTAAGTTATAGTTTCGAGATAGCTATACCAATATGATCACTGAGAACAGTTTAAGATTTCTTTGCCCTTTTAACCCTTAGAATGTTTTAGCATGTTATTTTGGGAATTTAGCTAGTAATTTGATACATAGCTATTGCTTCTTAAGTTTGGGGGTAATTTTATGAATATGTAAACCATTTACATAGTTGCAAAGTTAAATCTGCAAAATTCAATTTCCTCCAGTCCGTAAATGAGTTATATTTCATTCCTGTTTACAGCTTGAGTGTGTTCCATTTGATGTATCCTTCAGGATATATCCATTATAGTTCATTCAATCAGTCTTCTGTTTATAGATATTTGGATTATTTCCAACATTTCCAATATTTCCAATATTTGGATTATTTCCAACATTTTGCTGTTATAAATAGACAGCTATTTTTTGACATCTACTTCTTTGTTAACCATTTAGTTTTGCCCCAGTAGATAAACAATATCCTCCCAATTAACTTAGTTACAGTATTTTGGATGTTCAAAGATAAGATCTTAACTTTTATGTATCATTAGGGCTTTATTTTGAACTCTGTGTGCCTAGTGTGTAGTTCTAGCAATGAAAATTAGACATATATTAAGTAACATAGACTATACCAAATACAGTAGAACCTTCATAGTTGGCCACCTCTTTAAGTTGACCTAATTTTCATAAACTGGATATATACCACATGTACATATTAGTAAGTCTAATTCTTTAGGCTGACCACCTCTGTATGTTGACCAGCTTGTTATAGTCCTTTGGATAGTCAACTTACAGAGGTTCTACTGTATTTTGAATGTTTAAAGATGTCAGAGTTTAATAAAAATAGAGCTCTGGGGAAATAATTTTCTGAAAAACTTGAGGTGAGTCTTAATAGCTGCGTTAACATTTAGATTATTCCTTTCCATGTTGTCATTGCTTCGGGAAGCATTTTAATCTTGGCTACTGCAAATCCCTGTATAAGAAGGATTATTTCTGTGACAGAGAGATCATTTACTAGCTTCTGTTCTCCTCCAGCTTGTGGAGGCACATGATGTTTAATCAGATAGTTTCCCTCAGACTAGATTTAGAAACCCTCTTGGAATAGCAGTGTGTAGTGCAGTGGAGAGTGCCCAGCACTGTAAGATACTTCCATGTTTACATCGATGCCCCTGAAATTGCCATCGTGAATTTTCAGGTCTAGCTAAAAAAAGTTCTACTTGCCCTTGCCTTTGGCTTCAGTACTGAGCATCGTTACTGAGACATTTGTCTTTTGTGAGTGGTGTTCTGGGACAGGCCCTTATTCACCTCATTTCTGACCACTTTCTCCTGCTCAGTTTCAAGCAGTACATCCAACAACCCAACAGCCAGCAATTGCTCAGTTCCCTGTGGTGTCTCAAGGAGGGTCTCAACAGCAGCTGATACAGAACTTCTACCAGCAGCAACAGCAGCAGCAGCAGCAGCAGCAGCAGCAACAGCAGCAGCAGCAGCAGCTGGCCACAGCCCTGCACCAACAACAGCTAATGACTCAGCAGGCTGCCTTGCAGCAAAAGCCCACAGCGGCAGCAGCACAGCAGCCCCAAACACAGCCGGCTGCAGCCCCACAGCCAGCCCCTGCCCAGGAGCCAGGGGTAAGGATCAACCAGGGCTCAGGACACACAAATAGAGGAGGAATGTGGGGTGAGGGCTAGGGAAAGTGAGGGACAACAGAGCAACAGCAGCTGACAAGGGGCGGCTCTGAACTGGGGCTAGGTTGCTTTCCCATCCTCGTAGTTAAAATATTTGGTCTTTTCTTTATATATCCAGTAACAGTATGAAGTAGAAGGTAGAGGTTTTTAAAAAATGATTGTAGGCTACTAATGAAGAAAGCCATTCTTAGTTATCACTCTGAAATTAGGCTGGTGGAAAGAGCTGTTCATGGTCTCTGTCAGTACCTCTGTTGAATAGTCAAGGACCTACGTGGGGTTAGAGCTAATCCTTCTCCCTTCTTCAGGGGCACTTTGATCCCTGTGCCCTTTCCAGTCTTAGGAGGATTATATGGACCTTTACCCTGAGCTCTGACAAGTGTTGTGCTCATTCTTTGTCTTGGATGACATTACTATCTACCATGTGGCTCCTTTCAAGGGCCTGCCTGCCTGAGACCATCTACCATGGCTTAATTCCCCTGGGCACCAGAGCATCTGAGTAACCCATCATTTGAGCCATCTTGCCAATTTAGAAACTGGTCATGTTCACTTTTAGATGTTGGCTGAGGGTAGCATCAGAACCCTTCTCCTGATTGACTTCTGCAGTTTCAGCATACTCAGGCCTTTCTTTAATAAGTGACCTTGCTTCTGCACTCAGATATTTCCTAGTAAGAGTGAGAGAAAGTTTTATAGTGATACCAAAAAGCATTTTGGGGCGGCGCCTGTGGCTCAAAGGGGTAGGGCGCCGGCCCCATATGCCGGAGGTGGCAGGTTCAAACCCAGCCCTGGCCAAAAAAAAAAAAGCATTTTGTATACCCAGATGGTCTTATTCCCAGGGAAGTCCAACTACTAGATTAATAAAGGAAGAATAAGGAACAATCTTTCTCTTAGAATTTTGTCGCCCATCTTAAACCAGAAAACCTACATTTCTTGGAAAGGAAATGATGGCATAGATTGTCTTCTTTACGTCTCGGCCAAGTGTGTGTTCAAAGTCTTTAACCTTTGTTTCTGAAGCAGCTCAGTTTTCCTGTAGACCTGTGGTAGACAGCTACTTTCTGTATTTTTAATTAGACATAAAGTTGCTCTTGTTTTTTTTTTTTTTAATTCTATTGTTTATTTATTTTTTTTGTTGTTGTTGCAGTCTGGCCAGGGCTGGGTTTGAACCTGCCACCCTTGGTATGTGGGGCCGGCGCCCTAATCACTGAGCCACAGGCGCCACCAAAGTTGCTCTTGTTTATGGAAAAAGAGTTTTGTTTTGTTTTTTGAAGTAGAGTCTCACTATGTTGCCCTCAGTAGAGTGCTGTGGCGTCATAGCTCACAGCAACCTCCAACTCTTGGGCTTAAAGTGATTCTCTGGCCTCAGCCTCCCAAGTAGCTGGGACTAGAGGCGCCTACACAAAACCTGGCTATTTTTTGTTACAGTTGTCATTGTTGTTTAGCTGGCCTGGACCAGGTTCAGACCTGCCAGCCTTGGTGTATGTGGCTGGTGCCATAACCTCTGTGCTATGGGCGCAGAGCTGGAAAAAGAGTTTTTGAAAAATTAATACATGATATAGCGAGATAAGATTTTAACTGACTGGTCCCATCTCCTCATTTTATGGACTCGGAAGTTGAGGCCCAGACTAGAGAATGATTGTCTAAGACACATGTAGCAGAACTGCCAGGAGCCAAAGAATCTTGATCTGTGTTTAAGGATAATAATAACAACAAATGGTCATCCAGGGTGATGAAATGGTCAACTGGCTACTAGCTACGCTTCTTATGAGGTTCCCCTCTGCTTTCTCCAGATAAAAGTGTCGCTTTCTTAGGAAGGAATTATGAGCCGTTTCCATGTTTTTGAGATAATTGGTTTAGGGGACAGAGAGGGAACAGGAGCAGACTGTGCTTTGGCCAGGAGCTCTAGAGCTTCCCAGCTTTCACCCATCCCCAGCTCTGCTGACCCTTGGCAGGCTTTTATCTAGGGAAGCAAGTAAGTGAATGTTAATTATACCCTGCAGCCATCTTAAAACAATAATCAACAAAGGGAAAATGGCCATATGTCCTAGATATTTATTGCCGTCTTCTAAATAATAGCCTGAGGAATGAGAGCAACCTAAATTATTTGGGAACCCAGCTGTGCACCCATTAAAAATCATGAATATAAAGTCGTACAATAGTATGGAAAAAATGCTTATGAGGTAATATTGACAGGTGTGAGGCTGAGTGCCGTGCTCATACCTCCTAGCACTCTGGGAGGTCAAGATGGGAGGATCACTTAAGGCCAAGAGTTTGAGATCAGCCTAAGCAAAAGTGAGACCCCCGTCTCTACAAAAAATGAAAAATTAGTGGGAATTATGGTATACATGTGTAGTCCCAGTTACACAGGAGTCTAAGGCAGGAGAATTGCTTAACCAGGGGTCCTCAAACTGCAGCCCACGGGCCACATGAGGCGGTGTGATTGTATTTGTCCCCGTTTTGTTTTTTTACTTCAAAATAAGATATGTGCAGTGTGCAAAGGAATTTGTTCATAGTTTTATTTTTTTTAAAACTTATAGTCCGGCTCTCCAATGGTCTGAGGGACAGTGAACTGGCCCCCTGTTTAAAAAGTTTGAGGACCCCTGGCTTAAGCCCAGGAGTTTGAGGATGCAGTGAGCTGTGATGATACCACTGTACTCTAGCACCAGAGCAAGACCCTCTCCAAAAAAAAAAAAAAAAAGAGTTGTC
The DNA here is from genome assembly GCF_027406575.1 of Nycticebus coucang. Classification (NCBI taxonomy): domain Eukaryota; kingdom Metazoa; phylum Chordata; class Mammalia; order Primates; family Lorisidae; genus Nycticebus; species Nycticebus coucang. Next base: position 68,173,130 of record NC_069783.1, on the reverse strand, counting down.
AAATTATGGAAAAAATCTGTACTTGAAAAGCAACATAAATATAAGGCATCAAACGAGATAAGAATAGTTGTATTCGAGTAGGGGAATAGAAATCTCTTCTCTACATCCTTACATTTGTTGCTGTGATTATACTCCTTTTATAAGTATACATTTTTTTTTCCTCAAAAAGCTTCAACAAGATAGACATCTGAGTTTGTTTTTTTTTTTCTTTTCCTGTGGTCTCTCTCTCTCTTTTCTTCACCCTTTCTAATCCTGCCTTTGGGGATATTCATCATGGTGCTGAAAAGAGTCCTGAATAGCAGTCAAGAGATGGGGATTCTGCTTCTAGTTAACCTTGTGACCTCAGATGAACACTTTGCCTCAGTGGGCCATGGTGTCATCTCCTCTAAAGTGTGGGAACTGGAAACTGTTTTCTCTAAGGGCCCTTTCAGTTCTCACATTCTTTGATTCTAAATGGAAATACAGCTGTCTGGCCAACAGGATTGCCGAGTGAGAGCTGAGCAGATGGATGCTGTTTTGAGTTAGTAGATTGCTATCATAGGGCGAGGGGTCCTGATGGACCCATCTGATCTTCAGTGTGCTCCGTATGGAGAGCACAGGTAAGAGGAGGGACAAGTGTTCCTCAAATAATATGGACTCCTTCTGTAAGTGGGCAACAAATTTGAACAGAAACTATTTGGAGGATGATAGACGAATGGCCAACAAACACATGAAAAAATGCACATCATCTTTAATCATCAGATAAATGCAAATCAAAATCACTCTAAGATAACACCTAACCCCAGCAAGATTAGCCCACATCACAAAGTCCCCAAACCCCAGATGATGGCATGGATGTGGAGGGAAGGGAACACTTTTACACTGCTGGTGGGATTGCGAATTAATACAGCCTTTTTGGAGAGAAGTGTGGAGAATCCTCCAAGATATAAAAGTAGACCTTCCATTTGACCCTGCAATCCCATTGCTACCTGTCTACCCAGAAGAACAAAAATCATTTTACCACAAAGACATTTGCACCAGAATGTTTATTGCTGCTCAATTCATAATTGCCAAGTCGTGGAAGCAACCTAAGTGCCCATCAACTCATGAATGGATCAACAAACTGTGGTAAATGTGGACTATTTTTCAGCCATTAAAAAAGATGGAGATTTTACATCTTTTACATTTACCTGGATGGAGTTGAAATACATTCTTCTTAGTAAAGTATAATAAGAATAAAAAATAAATATCCAATGTACTCCATACTAATATGAAATCAATGTGTAAAGAATTCCATGTTCATAAGAACAATAAAAAAAATAGTATGGACTCTTTAAAAAGGGATCCAGTAGTTAAATACCTTTTTTCAGAGTAACGAATGTCTCATGAAATAAGCCAATCCAGTGTGTCCTCAAAGCCCGTGGTCTGCTAGCATTCAGATAACTGTTTTAGGGGCAACTCTGGACCCCAGGAGAAAGTTGTGGAACTGGAGCTCTGCTCTTCTTCACAAAGCACTCTGCTTCTCCCTCAGTGGGGCAACTCTGACCCTTCTAAGCTTAGTTTGATTGATGTTAGAACCTTATTCAGCCTGCTGGTGAAGTGGTTGGTATACTGACACATGTACATATTTTCCCTTAATAAATTTTCCAAGTCCCAAGAACAATATGCGGAAAGTCAGTATCCTAAGCTATAAGCATCCTGAACCCGATTAGCTAGATCCCAGGTCTGCCTTCATAGATAAAAAAACATGGGAACTGAGCTGCAGTGTGGGGTGGCAACTCTAATCTAAGAGGAGGGACTGGAAGGAAGGGATGGTTAAATCCCAGGGCACTTAATATCCAGAGTCATTCTATCTCTAGATTGATAGCATTAAAGAAAGGGGTTTTATGGCTTTCTTAATATTTTTTATTTCCTTTGATATGGGTGACTTATGCTGAAGGGCTACTCATGTGTTCACAAGGATGTTCCCACCTATCTGTTGTTCAGTGGTGGCAGTTTGGCCTGTGTTTTGAAAATGGCCCTTATCTCTTTTTAGCTCAGTCATCATCAGGAAGTTTTTATCTTCCTCCTTATATTCATTACCAGCTCTTCAATGCTATTTCCAAACTGAAAGTTGAAAAAAAATAATCTCACTAAACCAATGCTGTATGTTTCTCAGGGTTGCCACAGAAATAGGATCCTCTATATCCATCTTATCAGTGAAATAAAGAGCCGTAACAACAAAAAAGGAAAGTGTTACCATTTATCAGTCACAGTAGTAGTATAATTCTATCTCACTCCTGACTAGTAGTTTCAGCTATGACAGAGTCAGGGATTTCTTAGCTGAAATCATTCAGCTTAAATGTATTTTAGCTGGGGGTTTGTCTTCACTGGCTTCTAACTGTAATAATAGGATCTAATACCTGCCTTTTGGAAGCCATCTGAGTGAATTCCTATGTGACATCAGCCACAGAAAGTGCTCCAAAATTTCAGATAAAATGTAGACCTTCAGAGTTAAGAATAGTTTCTGCAGTTCTTATGCTCTGGGCTGAATTACATATGGTTACCCTGATTGTTATTGCTGCTGATGATTGAAATTTATGTGTATCAGGCTAATACCATGTTGGTATCAGTCTCAAAGGTGCAGCTCATTTTGTCAAAGCCTGGTTTTATTAATAAACTTACCCATTTGAATTCCATGTTAGCTCACTGGTGGCATTTTTTGTTATGCTTATCTATGTATTTCCCTCCCTCCCTCCTCCCTTCTTCCCTTCCTTCCTGCCTTTTTTTTTTTTTTTTTAAATGAAACACTTTCTTTCTCCCTAGCAGATTCAAGCCCCAGTAAGACAACAGCCAAAGGTTCAGACCACCCCACCACCTGCCACGCAGGGACAGAAACTTGGATCTCTCACTCCTCCATCATCCCCCAAAACCCAACGTGCTGGGCACAGGAGGATTCTCAGTGATGTAACTCACAGCGCAGTCTTTGGGGTCCCAGCCAGCAAATCAACCCAGCTGCTCCAGGCAGCTGCAGCTGAGGCCAGTCTCAATAAGTCCAAGTATGTTGTACTTCCCCTTTGTTCTTCACTTGGTAAACAAGGTCAGCCATAGGCCATTACCATGAGATTCTCTGCATAAGTATGTAGATGAATATAAATGTATATATAGTAGCGTTTCTGTGTTTTATAAGCCACTGTGAATTTGCCTAGACCATATTAATCTTACAAAATAATTTCTAGTTGTCTGCAGTGACACACACCTATGATCTCAGCACTCTTGGAGGCCAAGGCAGGAGGATTGCTTGAGGCCAGAAGTTTGAGACCAGCCTAGGCAACATAGCAAGACCTGGTCTTTAAAAGGAAAAAATAACTTTGTACTTGGCCCACTGTTTTCATTCTCTCATCTATTCCATGCTCTACAGTGTTTTCTAAACTCTTGATCTGACCAAGTCTCTGCATGTTAAAAATCTTTCATTGGCTCATGATTGCCTGTCCGATGATACCTGAAAGGCCTGGTAAACACGGCAGGGCCTGTTGTATCACATAGGTGGACCTGCCAGTCTGCATCTTCACAAGCCCTTTGTTCACCTTGTGCCTCTCCTGGGACTGCCACTCTCCTCCTGGTCATAAATAAGTCATAATAAATGAGAGTTCATTTATTCATCAAGATCCACACCAAGAGGTTACTTTTTATTTAACTCTTCCTTTAATAGGATGTATCATTTTGTCTTGACCTTTTTTTTTTTTTTTTTTTGTAGAGACAGAGTCTCACTTTACGGCCCTCAGTAGAGTGCCGTGACATCACACAACTCACAGCAACCTCCAACTCCTGGGCTTAGGCGATTCTCTTGCCTCAGCCTCCCGAGTAGCTGGGACTACAGGCGCCCACCATAACGCCCAGCTATTTTTTGGTTGTAGTTCAGCCAGGGCAGGGTTTGAACCCGCCACCCTCGGTATATGGGGCCAGCGCCTTACCGACTGAGCCACAGGCGCCGCCCTATCTTGACCTTTTTTTGAGCATACCATCACACTGTGGTATCACCAGTTATTTGTATGTCTGGCTTATCTGGCCTGTGAGTTCTCCAAGACAAGGACCATACCTTAGCTTAGAAACCCAGTAATTGGCTCTGCACCTCACATAAAGTAGATTTTGAGGGGTATTGAGTAGATGCAACTTCAGACCATTAGCTTTCTTGGAACTATGCACACTAAAGTTAAAGCCTTTAAATCAAAAGAGATTTTAGAAGAAAATTAAGTAATAATACCTAGACTCAAAATAGTAGTAACCGTCTTTATTTCTTTTTATTTATGCTGGTCGCCCTTACTTCTTTTTTTTTTTTTTTGTAGAGACAGAGTTTCACTTTATGGCCCTCGGTAGAGTGCCGTGGCCTCACACAGCTCACAGCAACCTCCAACTCCTGGGCTTAAGCGATTCTCTTGCTTCAGCCTCCCGAGTAGCTGGGACTACAGGCGCCTGCCACAACGCCCGGCTATTTTATTTTGGTTGCAGTTTGGCCGGGGCCGGGTTTGAACCTGCCACCCTCGGTATATGGGGCCGGCGCCCTACCTAGCCCTTACTTCTTTACCTGCTAGATCCTGAAAGGTGAAAGTCACCCTAACTGGGCCTCAGCCCCAGCCCTTCCAAGGGTCAGTTATTGTAGATCAGTTATAGTGGTCACCACAGGATGCACAAACCTAAGAGCAGGTTGCTTTTGGATCCTCAACAGAAAGGACTTGCATATGAGACTAAAAACTAAGCAAAAGGTTAAAAGAGCAGCAGGAGGTAGTAAATCATGAAGGAGATGTTCTTTTCACAAAATAGAAGAGGTTTCTGTGGAAACTATTCAGTTGTTGTAAAAAGTCCTGTTAGAAGAATACTGTGGAAAGGGATAGTTTGACCTGGAAAAGAATTGGATTCTGAAACAAAGAGAAATTAAGTTAACCCTTTTAGTTTTCTTCAACTTTTATATGTCTTTTTATTTCGTGGGGGTGGGAACCTACCTAGGTCTGCAACCACCACTCCATCAGGCTCTCCTCGGACCTCCCAACAAAACGTCTATAATCCTTCAGAAGGTTCTACATGGAATCCCTTTGATGATGACAATTTCTCTAAACTCACAGCTGAAGAACTGCTTAACAAGGACTTTGCCAAGCTGGGGGAAGGTAAGTTGTGTCTCTTTTGTACTTCTTGATTGTAAATTCTCTGTGCTGAGAAATAACCAGGAATTAGAATGAATCTTAACTCTAGAAGGGTATGCACATGAGGATGTAGGTTCGGGCCCTTCCTCAAAGGCTTGATTTCAAAGTATGCATACAAATTGGCTTTTATTTTTATCAGAGCACTGAAGTCTTTTCATCTTCAGGAAATTCTGATCTACTGTGGGTGGTAGCAAGGAGTGTATGAATGCTTAAAGGAGAAACTTGTAGGAAAGATTCGGTAGCATAAATCAGGATGTAAACATTGGGCATGGGGCATGGTGACTCCTAGGAAGAGTGTGATTGTTCCCTCATCCTAGGTTGGTTTATTGTCCCAGAAAATTGTCTATGTGTGTCCCCTCATGTGGACACTGAATCTTTCATCATCATCAGAGTTCCATGTTACTGTTTACTGACCACAGAAAGGGGATTAAATAGAAGATATAATTTTGCTCAAAAAACAGTCTAATTTGGAAGGCAGTTCACACACATACACAGTGACGTGGTATACACTTCAAAAAACAATAGATATGCCAGGAAAAATTCTATAATAGGTAGTTTGAAAAGGGTAGTGTCCTCAATGTAGACAAGAGCACAGGGTGAAGAAATTACCAGAACTGAAGGAATTATTGACCAAACATTTAATGTTAGCTTTTTATTTTACAGAAATTGTTTTTTTTAATTCCTGTTACTTTCCTGCCTTTTTAACTGGAACATAGGGCACAGATTTTAACTTTCTTTGACAATTAAATTTTATTGTTATGTGTGCTAGATATTGTTCTGAGGTGTAAACAGAAATATCTGCATAGACTGTTGAAAACCGTAGTATTCTTGTACTCGAATAACGAGCCCTCGAGCTTTAATAATTTCTTGTCTCTCTGTCCTTACTGTTCAGCTGTCAGCTTTCACTCTAGGTTACTGCCCCTCATAACATCTCATTATTGTCATTTCTACCTCTTTCTGTTCTCATTTGCTGTTTTAAACTGCTGCCAACATAAAAAACAGACCATCACACTCATTAGCTTACAAAACTGATGTGCTGTCTCTTTTGATTCTCAACAATTTAACAATTTCCTTCTTTTTCTCAGCTGTTTTCTCACTTATTGCAATGACTATGTAAGGACCTTTGAATAACCAAGTGTTGCCATCTGTAGTAAATGTAGTCAAATCTAGAAATCAGTTCACAGTGGGCCCTTCCCCTCCATCATTTGTGTGGTCACAGGATTCTGCTAGAATGAACTGAGTGGTGTTTTGTCCCTCCAGGCAAACAACCTGAGAAGCTTGGAGGTTCAGCTGAGAGTTTGATCCCAGGCTTTCAATCAACCCAAAGTGATGCTTTTGCCACGACCTCATTTTCTGCTGGAACTGGTTAGTACAGTACATACCTGCCACGTGAGGCCCACTATTATTACTGTCACTGTTTTCCACACCACAGATAACTCCAGTATGCCAGTGAGCCCTAAATCCTGGCAGTAACTTACATTTTTCTTTATTCAGAAGCTTTCCAATCACAAAGAGATACAGAAAGATCTAGAATCACTTTGAATTAAAGTGCAGGATGATCTGGCAGTAACATGTAGGACTTGTTCTCTTCAGTCCGTGGACATTTCTTAAGCAAATATTTCCTTTTAAGACTAGTCAAGTGCAGTGGTGAGAAGGGGGGAAAGAATAGAACAAGGAGTTCCATCTTTAACTGTGAACAGTCACTTGAGATAATGCACTACCTTCAGACCAGCTGCAAATATTTCTAAATTTGAGGAATAGCGCTTGCTATGCTCAAGTTCTCTAGTGACGTGTTGAATTCTAAGAATTACATGTTCTATTCTATATCTAAGATTCTACTAATCTGTGCTTTTGTGTGTGTGCTTTCAGGGAATGGAAGGGTTTTTTTTTTTTTTGTAGAGGCAGAGTCTCACTGTACTGCCCTGGGGTAGAGTGCCGTGGCGTTACACGGCTCACAGCAACCTCTAACTCTTGGGTTTAAGCAATTCTCTTGCCTCAGCCTCCCGAGCAGCTGGGACTACAGGTGCCCGCCACAATGCCCAGCTATTTTTTTTTTTTGTTGCAGTTTGGCCGGGGCTGGGTTTGAACCCGCCACCCTCGGCATATGGGGCCGGCGCCCTACTCACTGAGCCATAGGCACCGCCCGGGAGGGTTTTTTAATGAGGCTTTTTTTTTCATTATAGAAGCAATAATAAGACTCTAATTTTTCCTCATAATAAAAATTATCCATGTTAATGATATAAACATTAGTAATTTATAGAGAAGAAAGTAAAAATCTCCCATAATCACACCATTGAGATAGAATAGATATAACATCTTGATGTCTATGACGCGTTCAACCTTTTTAGGGTCACAGATATCTTTTGAATCTTACGAGTTATGGATCTCCCTCACCAAAATACATGGGACCACAATTATGTACAATTTGAGGCTACCACTTAGGCCTCTGATATGCATCTTTATAGTCGTACTTTAAAAAACCTAACTTTTCCTCTTTTTTTTTTTTGTTTTTGTGGTTTTTTTTTTTTTTTTTTTTGGCTGGGGCTAGGTTTGAACCTGCCACCTCCAACATATGGGACCGGCGCTCTACTCCTTGAGCCATAGGCGCCACCCTAAAAAACCTAACTTTTATACTTAATAACCCTGGCACATTTCCCCTTCATCATTAAAGAAACTCCTAAAATGTAATTTTTAAAATATGTGCATTAAATTCCATTACGTGGCTATATCATAACATTTTACCAAATGCCTTTTTTAAACATTAACTTGATGTCAGTATTTTAATACTGTAAATACTTCAGCCACAGATGTGAGCTTTTGAAAATATTCTTAGTAGGATGTAGAATGATAGGCTTCTAAAATTGATTTTTTAAATTATTCTGATTAATTTCCACTTTTAATCTTTTTTTTTTTTTTTTTTTTGAGACAGTCTCACTTTGTCACCCTTCGTAGAGCACTGTGGTGTAATAGTTCCCAGCAACATCAAACTACTGGGCTCAAGTGATTCTCTTGCCACAGCCTCCTAAGTAGCTGAGACTACAAGTGCCCACCTCAATGTCTGCTATTTGTGTGTGTGTGTGTGCAGTTTTTGGCCAGGGCTGGGTTTGAACCCACCACTTCCGGCATATGGGGCCAGCGCCATACTCCTTTGAGCCATAGGCGCTGCCCCAATGTCTGCTATTTTAATAGACAAGGTCTTGCTCTGGCTCAGGCTGGTCTCCAACCTGTGAGCTCAGACAGTCCACTGCCTTGGCCTCCCAAGTGCTGGGATTACAGGTGTGAGCCACCATGCCCAGCCCCCACTTTTAATCTTATATTCTTTCTGCCTGTTTTCTCTAGACATGTGAGTAGTTTTTCTAGGTTCATAAATTTATTTCTGATTAGAACATTGGCTGCCATTACATAATATTTGATTTGTAATCCTTTTGTATTCTCCTTGTTTTCTGGATTTTTTTTTTTTTTTTTTTTTTTGTAGAGACAGAGTCTTACTTTACTGCCCTTGGTAGAGTGTCGTGGCGTCACACGGCTCACAGCAGTCTCCAGCTCTTGGGCTTACATGATTCTCTTGCCTCAGCCTCCCGAGCAGCTGGGACTACAGGCGCTCGCCACAACTGTTTTCTGGATATTTTTAAATTGAAGTTTCAATTTCTTCATTAACCAAGTGTTTTTTAGGATATATCTTCACTTTATTGGGACCCACATGGTTTATAGTCTTTGCTGTAGGTTATTACTGAAGGCCCAGTTTGTTATTCATTTTATAAATGTCCTCTGGGCATTAGTAGTTTTCATATCAATAAACATTAATCTACAACATGATTTTTTATGGAATAATATTAACATTTATTTAACATCTTTTTGAATATTTGGTTTGTTATCAAATTTTTACCTATAAATATCCTTAAAGATAAATTTTTGTATATATCCTTTATATTTGCTCTAAGATAATTTCTAGGAGACTATTTGCAAAATCAAAGATAATGTATATTTAAGGCTTTTGATGCATATTTCCAAATTTGGATCCAAGAGATCTATATAAATTTTATTTCAATCAATAGTGAATGAGAAGGCCGGGCGTGGTGGCTCCCACCTGTAATCCTAGCACTTAGGAGGCTGAGATAGGCAGATTGCCTGAGTTCACGAGTTCAAGACCATCCTGAGCCAGAGCAAGACCCCGTCTAAAAATAGCCGGGTGTTGTGGCGGGCGCCTGTAGTCCCAGCTACCTGGGAGGCTAAGGCAAGAGAATTGCTTTAGCCTAAGAGTTGGAGGTTGCTGTGAGCTATGTGGTACCAAGGGTGATAAAGTGAGACTCTGTCTTAAAAAATAAATAAAAATAAAAATAGCCAGGCATTGTGGTGGGCACCTGTAGTCCTGGCTACTTTGGAGGCGGAAGCAAGGGAATCACTTAAGCCCAAGAGTTTGAGCTTTCTATAGGCTGTGACACCATGGCACTTTAAGGAGGGCAACAAAGTGAGACCCTGTCTCAAAAAAAAAAAAAAAAAATAGTGAATGAGAGCCATTTTCCCTGCCATTTTCCTCACCCATCCCAGCCCAGAGGCTATAGACAAAGGACATTATTTACTAGGCATTTTTGTTTCTTTGGGGATTTCTGTCATTTGTGTTCTTTGCCTTTTTAAAATGAATTCGTAAGAGGTCTTCATATATCATGTATTATAAACATTTTTCCAAATTTGTCATTTGTGCCATGAATGTGACCTCATCTAACCCTCTCAACAGCCCTCTGAGGGTGATGTGTCATCCTCATGATGATTACAGTGGAGGGAACTGACGAGGCACAGAGAGTCTCTTTTGCAGGATCACCTGCTAGCAAGGAACAGAGCTGGGACATTTGCTGTCTGGCTCCAGAACCTTTTCATAAGGTTTTCTGCCTCATTAAGAAAAGATAATTCTTTTCCTAGAAAATCACCTATTTAAAAATTTTTTACATTGAAATAGAATAATATACATAGATCTTTTATGATATTTTCTCTATGTACATCAATTTTAATTATATGTATTTGTGTTTCGCTTTTTCTTGGTAAGTATAGCTAGAAATTTCTGTCTGAAGACAGCTCTTAGATTTATAAAATCTATAGTTTTTTCTGTCTTTAATTTTTGCTTTTATTTTTATTGCATTTCTCTATTTTCTTAGGTTTGCTTTGGTTATATCAAGAGGAATACATAGTAAATTTTTTAAAATTCTTCTTACAAGGCTAGGCGTGGTTCACACCTGTAATCCTAGCACTCTAAGAGGCCAAAGGTCCTGAGCTCAGGAGTTTGAGACCAGCCTGAGCAAGAGCGAGACCCCATTTCTACTACAAATAGAAAAATTATCTGGGCGTTGTGGTAGGTGCCTGTAGCCCAGCTGTTCAGGAAAGGCAAGAGGATTGCTTTCTTGAACCCAGGAATTTGAGATTGATGTGAGGTAAGCTGGCACCAGAGCATTCTAGCCTGGGCAACAGAGTGAGACACTCTCAACAACAACAAAAAATTCTTTTTGAAAAAGAAAATATTTCAGCTATGAGTTTTTCTCTCAGTGTAAGGGTCATTTTCAACCAGCACAGGGGTGGGGAAAAGGCTAATTATAACCTTCAGGGAGGGAGGCTTTTTCACATGAAGATACTCAAATATAGATGTGTCTTCTTTTCTCTTTCTTTCTCTAACTGCCCCACCTCAACCTTTGAGGATTGATTACACTGTTTTTTGATAGTGCTTTCTAGTAAGTGTGGATTTCCTAATTGAAAAACATTGGAGTTGTATGGAGCTTGTGAGTCTTCATATGATGTTCTCATTATTATTATTTTGGAGTTTTTTGGAAATTGTGCACAAGTATTATAGTTAAAATTTCATTTTTAACTTCTTATGTGGTCTGTGTAAATTTAAAATTTATTATTGATATTTTGGTCAGGGTTAAAAATGTTTTAAGATCAGTTTGTGGTGCTTGAAGTTTGATATGTCACATAGTTGACCAAATATATCATATATGTAATGCACTGACTATTGTCCTTGAGATAGAATGTCAAACTTGTGACTAACTGTGGTCCTGAGTAGGATATAGTTTTTCTGGAAAGAGGGTCATAGAATAAACTCTGGGAGAGCCTATTTGCTGCTGACTCCCAGCATTTAGTAATTAACGCATTACAGATTTGTTGAATGAATGAGAAGGGTTGCTCTTTGCCAAAACATAGGGTCTTGGGTTCACCAGTGTTATTAATAACAGCAGAGGTCCCTAATCATTTTCCACCTGTTCACTCTCCCATGCCCAGTTTTAATGCCTAATTCTCATTTATCACACATTGTTATGTTTCATTGTCTGTGTGAATTGCCTTTTTAAAAGAAGTTCTGTGTTTTTGTTTCTGCCTCCTCTCTTTTTATTTACTTTGAAGGCTACAAATGGCAGTATATTTTTTTAAGGAACTTAAAGGCCCAGCTATAGACATGTGAAGTTAGGACAGTGATAACAGTGAACATGTATCAAGCATGTGGTACATGCTAAGCCCACTAGGTAAGTGATTTTTTTTGCACATTGTCTCGGGTGATTTTTACAACTTCCCACCTGTCCAAGGTCAAAGCTGGAGGATGCAGAGTAGAGACTTGTGCCTGGGCAGCCCAGCTTAGTAACTGTTGTAACCACATCTCAGGAATCTTGTAAATCAGTAACACTAAGCTTTTATAAACATTACAAAATGTCTTCATATTTTCCTCAGCTCATTCAGTATTTCTCTATAAATGTTTGGTGTTTTCTCTTCTTTCTCGTTTGTAATATGAATGTTTTATTTCTGTGACACTGTGATTCTTTATAAATGTCGGATAATTATATGTAGATCCCAGAAACTTACTTTCCCTTGTTTGTATGAAGTGAAGGATGATGCCATTTTCAATAAATTTCCAAATTGAGCTCAGACTGAGTATAGATTTTAAACCTTCTGACTGATCAAAGGAGAAACTAAGCAGGAAATTTTGTGATGGGTAAGGGAGGATGGCACAAGGTTTCTTTAAAAAAAAATTTATGGAAAAACCTGCAAAAATATTGATGACATGTGTCTGTAGGTTGGAGGTGGACAGGCAAATATTTAAAGCTTGACATTGTACCTCTTTATTTGAAATGTTTTCCTGTTGGAATTGTGGGAAGATGGCAGCCTAGTAACAGCTTCCTTGCATCTGGGCACTGTGAGTCTGGGGAGATAAGACTCCAGGCATCTCTGGCTGGTGGGATCTGCCTATAATCATCCCTTTGAGGATACAGGGAGTCAGCGAGAGACTTCTGGACCCCAAGAGGAGGACAAAAACAGTGGAAAACTGGCAAGTGGTTGCGTGTGTTCAGTCAGCCTAATCCCGCCGACAGCTGCACAGGAACTGAAAGAGCAAGAGGAAGTGAAAGGAAAATTAGGGCAAGGAAACAGATAAAAGAAATCACTCATGAGAAAGAATCAGCAGAAAACTCCAGGCAATATGAAGAACCAGTTCAGAACAATCCCTCCAAGGGACCATGAGGTAGCTACTGCAGAGGATTCCCCCTATAAAGAAATGTTAGGAATGACAGAAAGGGAATTTAGAATACACATGATGAAAACAATGAAGGAAACTGCTAATTAAGTGGAAAATAACCAAAAGGAAATCCAAAAACAGAATCAAATAAGAGATGAACGATATGAAGAATATAAAAAGGATATAGCAGAGCTGAAGGAACTGAAGCAGTCAATTAGGGAACTTAAAGATGCAACAGAAAGTATCAGCAACAGGTTAGACCATGCAGAAGAAAGAATTTCAGAGGTAGAAGACAAAGTTCTTGAGATAACTCAGATAGTAAAAGAGGCAGAAAAGAAGAGAGAGAAATGTTTTCCTGTTGATGAGTTATATACATTCATTTGTGAAAATCTGGAGACGTGAAAAGAAGTCCAAATAAGCAGAGGGTGAAGAAAAAAGAACTCATGATTACACTCTGAAAGAAGTACAGATTTGCTGACATTTCACAGTATTTATATCTAGAATTTTATTTCTGCATATAAAGTTTTTTCCAATATTACATGCTATATATTCAGTTTGTCATTTTTTCTCTTTTCTTTCAAACTTGTTTTATTTTAAAATACTTCAGAGACTTAAGAGCAGTGACTGTATTTCTTTTCTTCCTACTACCTTTAAAAGTACTTAGTTAAAAACCCACTTTAATATAATAACAAAATTATAGAGATTGTGAACAGATTAGTGGTTCCAAAGAATAGCAGCAGGGTGAGTGTGACCGTAAAGGAGCAGGATGAGGTTGGCCTTTTGTGTGATGAGCAGCTCTGTGTCATGAGTGTGGTGGAGCCTGTGCTAATCTATGCCTAGACTCAAACTGCAGAGAACTATTTAGTATATACGCAGGTTGGAGGAAGTGAAGTAAGGGTCCCAGAGGGATTTAAGGCTCTCATGAGAGGATGGTTTAGAGAGGGAGAACTAGGGCTTGACGGGGGAGTTATGGACCACTGTGAAAGTTGGGGGCAGAGGAGGGAGGTTAAGGGCCTGAGGGGAAGTTGAGTGTTGGAAGGTATAAAGTCGGGATCCTAGGAAGTGCTGGAAATCAGAGGAAGGTGTGAGAGGTAGTAGGGATTCAGAGTCCAGGGAAGGGAGGTGGGAGTGGAGTGAGTAGTGAGCTGCCCTTCCTTGAACTGCCAGGGCAGGCACTCACAGCCCGTGAATCCCATTTGCCAGTCACTGAGCTAAATGTGGTAGCAGCTGCTGGGGCTGACTGGTCACTGGGTAGAACATGGCTGCAGGGAGGTGGAGGGTGCCCAGCGGTAGCCTTAAAGTGCCTCCTGGCCTCTCGCACCCCACCACCCTTCTTTAGCGCCACTGGGCTACCCACTGAGAGGATGTCACTGCACCTCCCTCTTCCTTTCTGCCACACTTGGGCATCAACACCCCAGTCTGCCCCCGTTGCCTTGGCCTCTTGCACATCCCTTGGGATGGGGGGGGCACACCTAAGGAAGAGTAGACTTCAATTCTGGGTCTGGGGTGCTAGGTTTCGACATTGCAGGGGCCTTTGGGTTGAAACAAGCACTGTGTGTCTTTGAAGCCAGATGGGAAGGTTGTTGGTCCATCCAGCAGTCCCACCTTTGCTTTTCACAAACTGTATCTTGTTGGGCCTGAGGAGGTGGCACTGGGGATGGCATATGTGGGCACATGACAGTGGCCAAGTCCAAGGGATGCAGAGCACTGGGTAGAGGAGAGCAAGGACCTGGAGCACAGGCTATCACGGGGAGAGGAGCAGGGGAGAAGGAGGCCCAGTCAGCCTTCCAGTGAAGAGAGACATGGAATAAGATGGATGGAGTGGATATAAGAAACTCTCCTGCGGTGCCGGACCCCATCCCCGGCCCCGGCCAGGGACCCCCTCCCCTCCCGGGATCCCCCGGGGTTCCCACCCCTCCCGCACTGCCGGGGACCCGGCCGGCCCGGCGCGAGTCCCTGTCCGGGGCCCTGGCTCGGCCCTCAGGTTGGAGGAGCCCGAAGCCCGCCCTCCGAGCGACAGCCGGCGATGGGGCTGCAGTCTGTAGGGTCCATGCTTATAATTCTCAATGGAGAGTGAAAACAAAGATTCATAATGAAAACCAGCCCCTGGCAGCCACTGATTCTCAAAAGACAGAGGCTGCCCCTTCCTGTTCAAAATGCCCCAGGTGAAACATCAGAGGAGGAACCTAAGAGACTCCCTGCTCAACAGGAGCCTAGTCAAGCACTGGCCTCCAAAGAAGTGGCAGAGTCGAGCTCCTGCAAGTTTCCAGCTGGGATCAAGATTATTAACCATCCCACCATGCCCAATACCCAAGTGGTGGCCATCCCCAGCAATGCCAATATACAGAGCATCATCACAGCATTGACTGCCAAAGGCAAAGAGAGTGGCAGCAGTGGACCCAACAAATTCATCCTCATCAGCTGTGGGGGAGCCCCAACTCACACTGCAGGACTCCAGCCTCAAACCCACATCACCAATGATGCTAGGAAGACAACAGTGATCACCGAAACATTGGGACCCAAACCTGCAGCTAGGGATGTGAATCTTCCCAGGCCACCTGGAACCCTTTTGGGACAGAGACGGGAGAGCTGTGCAGGAGGTGAGGCAGCAGGCTGCACTCTTGACAACAGCTTAACCAACATCCAGTGACTTGGAAAGATGAGCTCTGATGGACTGGGCTCCTGTGGCATTAAGCAAGAGATGGAAGAAAAGGAGAATTGTCACCTGGAACAGAAACCAGTTAAGGTTGAGGAGCCCTCAGGAGCATCGACATCCTGGCACGACTCTGTGTCTGAGCGGCCACTCTACTCTTACATGGCCATGATACGGTTCGCCATCAACAGCACTGAGAGGAAGCACATGACCTTGAAAGACATCTATACCTGGATTGAGGACCACTTCCCCTATTTTAAGCACATTGCCAAGCCAGGTTGGAAGAATTCCATTAGCCACAACCTTTCTCTCCATGATATGTTTGTTCGGGAGACATCTGCCAATGGCAAGGTTTCCTTCTGGACCATTCATCCCAGTGCCAATCGCTACTTGACCTTGGACCAGGTTTTTAAGCCACTGGACCCAGGGTCTCCACAATCGCCTGAGCACTTGGAATCACAGCAGAAACGACCAAATCCTGAGCTCCAACGGAATGTGACCATCAAAACTGAACTCCGGCTGGGCGCACGGCGGAAGATGAAGCCACTGCTACCTCGGGTCAGCTCACACCTGGTACCCATACAGTTCCCAGTGAATCAGTCACTGGTGTTGCAGCCCTCAGTGAAGGTGCCGTTGCCCTTGGCAGCTTCACTCATGAGCTCGGAGCTCGCCCGCCATAACAAGCAAGTCCACATTGCCCCCAAGGTACTGCTGGCCGATGAGGGCATAGCCCCTCTCCCTGCTGCAGGGCCAGTGAAAGAGGAGAAGCTCCTGCTGGGGGAAGGACTGTCTTCTTTTCTTCCAGTTCAGTCCATCAAAGAGGAAGAACCCCCTCCTGGGGAGGAGACACTGCACTTAGCAAGACCCATCAAAGTGGAGAGCCCGCCCTTGGAAGAGTGGCCCTCCCCGTACCCATCTTTCAAAGAGGAATTATCTCACTCCTGGGAAGATTCATCCCACACTCCCACCCCAAAGTCCAAGAAGTCCCACAGTGGCATCAAGTCCCCAGCCCGGCGTGTCTCGGAAATGCTCGTAATTAAACGCAGGGAGAGGAGGGAGATGAGCCGGTCTCGAAGGAAACAGCATCTGCGGCCTCCCTGCCTTGATGAGCCTGAGCTGCTCTTCTCAGAGGGTCCCAGCACTTCCCAACATGCCACAGAACTCCCTTTCCTAGCAGATTCCTCTGAGCCTGTCCCCCAACTTGTCTACTCTCAGGAGGAGGGAGGATCTTTTAAGACACCCATAAAGGAGACACTGCCCATCTCCTCCACTCCCAGCAAATCTGTTCTTCCCAGAACCCCTGAATCCTGGAGGCTCACACCCCCAGCCAAAGTAGGAGGGCTAAATTTCAGCCCAGTACAAACCCCCCATGGGGCCTTTGGCAACCTTCCTGATTCCCTGGGGCTGATGGATCCCAGCGCTACTCCACTGAAAAGTGTTCCCTCTTTGACTCACCCGGAGAGCTCCTCTATTCAGAACCCTTTGAACTTAACACTGACCCCTTTGGCAACTCCTCCCCCTCAAATATGGAGGTCCCCAAGCCAGGCTCCCCAGAGCCACAGGCTCCCAGCCTTTCAGCCAATTGTTCTCTGACAGAAGGCCTTGTTCTGGACACGATGAATGACAGCCTCAGCAAGATCCTGCTGGACATCAGCTTCCCTGGCCTGGAGGAGGACCTGCTGAGCCCTGACAACATCAACTGGTCCCAGTTCATTCCTGAGCTGCGGTAGAGACCTGGTCTTGTCCTTGTGCTCAAGCTGTCCACCATCCCAGGAACGCATGTGTCTCAGCAGCCCAAGGCTCTGTGTACCCCAGACCTCTGAGTGAGGACGGCAGTAGGGGCCCATCCTGCATCTCCTCGCTCTATTCTGCTTGATTATGCCGAGGCAGCTATCACACCCTGGCCATTGCTGAGACCTTATACTCCCAAGAGACTGAGGCTTCTACTCTCCCTGCCAGGAGCTGAAGAGTAGGAATGACGAAAGCAATGAAGAAAAGAGATTAGGAACACCCCAAACTGTTTCCATTCTGTGCCCAGCAGTCTCTCACCTTCCCTGATCCTTGCAGGGTGGCTTTTGTAAATAGTGTAAATTCTCCAAATTCTCCTCTAATTATAAATGTAAGCTTATTTCCTTAGATCATTATCTAAAGATTGCCAGAAAGTGGGTAGGATGACCATGGGTTTCCATTTGGTTTTGTTCCTTGCTTTTAGTTTCTAGAAAATGGAGGGCCTGCAGTGCACGGTTTCTTCCAGGCCAAGGTACCTGCATCGAGGGTTCTTTATTGTAGTCACTCAGACAAGCATATCTGCTTGCAGGGTCCTTTTTATTGCCCCTCCCTTCCACCTCCCCATGTTTCAAGTCACCTTTCCTGCACGAAGAAATCCTAGTTAAAAAGGTCTTTTGTATTGGGCCGGGAGTTGAATACAGGGTGGGGGGATGGATGCAGTTGAAGCAAAGAGTGGGTACCCAGATGTGCCCCCATTAGATATTTCTCTGATAATGTCCCTAATCATGCCAGGGAGACTCACATTGATGAGAACTCAGGCAGAGGCTTGAGAAGGCTGAAAGGGCCCCCGATCTGCCTGGCTTCCTTCACTTGCACCTCAGTTTTGCAAAGAGCCACCCTAAGCCCCAGCTGACTGCAGAAATGGGAGGCAGCTCAGAAACACTACTGCAACTACCTGTCAATAAAACCCAGGGTGGAAAAAAAAAAAAAAAGAAACTCTCCTATTTACAGCAGCTCGACAGACCCCAAAGGATCCTGCTCATACCAGAGGCCAAGCTGGAGAGAGAGAGACACCAAGAGACAGGAATACGCAGAGTCAGAGCAGGGAGAGAAAGAAATCAGAGCCAGGTGCCCAGAGATGCCGCCCATAATGCCCGTACACATCCAGTACTTTGATTCTTCTGCAAACCCACTTTACAGACCGAATGGGGGGCCCACACAGATGAAGAGAAATGTCCTACATTCAATGGCCCATGCCAGGGGTGTTTGTAGAGGGGATACTGGCCCTCAGCTCTTGCACATTCAACTTCACGCCACTTGGGTGGAGAAGGAAGGATTCAGGGGCATTGAGAAAGGGGTGTTCAGGAAGGAGACAGGGTGATGTGACTGGGGTGAAGTGAAGACAGAATAGAGTGTGGGGGTGGGATGCTCCTACCTGTACGACTGCAGTGGCTGTGATGGAGACACAGGTGTGTGTGACACGGGCACTAGTGAAGTGAAGAGAGATATGCACAATTTTTGTGCACATAAAAACTGGTGAAAACTGAATCGTTTAGGTCACAGTATCATCCCCGTATCAGAGATACCGTACTACTGTTGCATAAGATGTCATGGGGGAAGCTGGCTGGAGGGTTCACTGGACTCTAGATAGAGCAACTCTCTGAATTCTGTGATTATTTCAAACTAAAATATTTTTTTAAAACCTACTTTATAGGAAGCAAAATGAGATTTTAATTAATGAACAGGTGGAATACTAAAATACAATGTAAAGAATGATGAAACTGAGACCTGGATTCTGACCCTCTTTCTGCTGGTGGACCTCTGGTTTGTCTTTCAACTTTTAGGCTTCATTTTCTTTTCTAGAAAATAAGGAAATTGTGCTAGAAAATTCTAAGCTCTTTTCAAGCTCTGACATTCC
This sequence comes from Nycticebus coucang, assembly GCF_027406575.1. Classification (NCBI taxonomy): domain Eukaryota; kingdom Metazoa; phylum Chordata; class Mammalia; order Primates; family Lorisidae; genus Nycticebus; species Nycticebus coucang. The sequence continues at coordinate 68,154,189 of NC_069783.1, read as the reverse complement.
ACAAGGTGTATATTTTTGTACATCTGTAATTTTCGAAATATAGAATGAATCCAGGAGTATGTTAAATGTGGTTGAGAGGCTAGGGCTTATCTGACCTTGCAATAGGCAAGAAGTCTTTTTCTGCCCTTTCCTGTGTGCCTCTTCCTAGGCCTTATGTCACATTAGACGTTGTGATGATGTAATAGAACTTTAAGTTCCCATAGGACCTCAAGGGGTGGTAGGTACATAGGAAGTACCTTTATACACAGATGCTAGGTTACAGAACAGACAGTGTTTTGTTTACATGCCAAAATATGTGCCATAGACAGTAATTCCCGTAGGAATTCCGAATGAGATCAATATCAGTATAGACTGCAGTATCCAAGGAAGAAAAATTTCAGACACATAAATATCCTGGTTTTATCATTAATTCCATCTCATAGTATGTGACAAGGATCAGTTTGTCTATCTCATACTTTGCTGTTACACTGGGTTATATCCACTCAGCCCACTTTATTCTGAGTTTAGACTTACTCTGTAGTTTGAGCTGTTTGATGAAAAGATGGTAAACTCCTCCTCTAGATTGACTTAATGTTTTTTGCTTTTCTCTTTTTTTCTCTCTTGACCTCTCCTTCCCCTCCAATCAACTCCAGCTGAAAAAAGGAAGGGTGGGCAGACTGCGGACTCCGGCCTCCCACTTCTAAGCGTATCTGATCCTTTCATTCCTCTTCAAGTACCTGATGCACCAGGTAGGTGAATAGAAGTGATCTGAGGTGAAGCAGCTTGGTTCTTCTGTAAGGAACCAAAACAGGAACCCTGAAGAGTTCTGTTTTAAACATGCCATGGAAAAGATCTGAATTTCAAGCCTGAATTGTAGGGTGTTGTTATATATTATTGCTGTGTCTCAATAAGAAGGGCAAACTTGTCTTGGAGGGTACCAGCCCTTACCAAAGATTCAGTTTGTGTTATAGCAAATCATATGCCGTATCATATCAGTGTTCTGTTCTTCATCCTGATTATATTAATGGTAATGTGAGGGGCCAGTATATTGACAAGAACATTACTCCAATATGATTGTAACAGTGTGGGGAGAGAAACACCTATAAGCATATGATAAAAGGAATAACATGAATAGTGGCTATAAAGTAATAATGACATTGTGAGTGACTTCCTGTCCAGGACTTATTTTTCTGTAATGTACGTTTATAATATAAAAATACTAAAAATAATGAAGGTTGATAGAGAATGTGAACCAGGGGACCTGGGCTCCCTTCCAGGCTCAGGGCTTGGCTCTTCATCAGTGAACAGAGTTCTAGGTACTGCAGGAGTTCACATACCCTTGTTAGTCTGCCACATCCCAGTTTTTAAGTAAGCGGTCTTAGAAGTCGTGAATGCTAAAGATTTCCCTTCCTGCTCCCTTCCTGTACTTGTCTTTTGGTGGGGAGGGGTTCTGGAGAACAGAAGCTGCCCTTTCTCTTTTCTGTCAGTCTCATCAAAAAAGCAGATAGATGCACCTGCAACTCCCTAAAGGCAGCTGGTGGTCGTTTTGCTTCTGATAATTTCCTTTTTCCACATTGTTATCCCTGCCAATTCTTGACCTTGAACTGATAGAATAAGCTTGGTTTTTTTCTTCTCTTCAAAAATGGTAAAAATCACCAGGTATGGTGGTTCATGCCTGTAATCCTAGCACTCTGGGAAGCTGATCTCCTGAGCTCACAGGTTCAAAACCAGCCTGAGCAAGAGCGAGACCCCGTCTCTAAAAATAGCTAGGCGTTGTGGTGGGCGCCTGTAGTCCCAGCTACTTGGGAGGCTGAGGCAAGAGAATTAGCCCAAGAGTTGGAGGCTGCTGTGAGCTATCACACCTCTGCACTCTACAGAGGGTGACAAAGTGAGACTCCATCTCAAAAACAAAAAAAGAAAAATGGTAAAAATATTTGGTTGCCTCAAGACTGGAAGTGACTGTGATGTTCATAATCCTTTCCTTACTAAGGTAGACCACAGCCAGGGTATCAAAACAGGTGTTTTTTTGTTTCGTTTTGTTTTGTTTTTTAGAACTTTGGGGCAGTGGACAATAGCCTTCAGGATTTTGGCGGGGGTGGGGGGGGTATTTAAAGATAATTTGTTGACCTTTCTAAGAAGCATTAAATACTTTCTTTAATTGGGTAGTACTGTGTAACTTTATAGCTTACTAGACCTGGATGTAGCTCAAAAATACTAAAATTCACCAAGGAATGATTCAGTGCAGGGTGGTTAAAGAAAAAAGGGAAGAAAGGAATCAAACAGAAATCCTTTCCTCTTTTGCGCCCTTCAGGTATGCTTAGCAATACTTAGAAAAGCCAGGTTTGAACACAGTGTTGGTAGGTGGAGGCTATAAACTCAAGGTGGGGCCCAGTTACCTCTTGTCCTCCTATTGGAACAGTCATGGGATCAGCGAGGGAAAGGGGTTATGGAGACATTCTCCCTTTGACACCCCTGGGTTCTTGCCTTGCGTTGTCCAGCTAGCCCATGGGCTGTAGAAGCTGGAAGGATGACCTTTTTTGCACAGGGCAGAGAATGAGGGCCCATAGGCAAGTAGCTGTGTTCTGTAGGTGGATCTAGGATCCCTCTGGATCAGGGTTGGGAAGCCAGGTGTATGAGTCAGGTGGCTCAGGAGATGGGCTCCAGGTTGTGGAGACAAGTCTGGAGCCACCAGGACCAGCTCTGTGCCATCCTGCTCCCTTATTGTCATCTTGCCTATCTTCTGATACTCCATACTTCTCTCATTCTGGTACATTCCTGCTACACTTTAATACCAATTAAGCCATAACCTCTCTTGGGTTTCCGTGGAAAATCTATTAAAAGGGACATTTAATTTAATTGCACGAGTGTCTTAATCGCTTTCTTATCTGTCAGGACAGCCTTATCTGTTGAAAACATAAATTCCACCATTAACTCCTTTGTAATCCAGTGAATTATCATGTCACTGCGTGAGCATGAAATCCATACCTCTTACTGTAACCTACAAGGCCCTACTGGAATGCCCGTGGCTACCCTCTAACTTCAGCTCACAGGACACTTCCCTAGTCTTTCCTCCAGCAGACTAGGCTTGTTCCTGTCTCAGGGCCTTTGTACTTGCTGATACTCTGCCTGGAAAACTTTTCCCTCAGCTCTGCTCCTTTGCGTCATTTGACATTTGGGTCTCAGCTTAATAAATGCCATCTTCTCCGAAAGGCCCAGTGAGGTCCCACACGCACTCTCAGTCACACCCCCAGCTGGCTTCTTCATAGTATTTGTCGGGACAGTGTCTGATCTTACTTGATCATTATCTGTCTTTCCTCATCAGAATGTCCATGTCCTGAGAGAGGCCATGTCTCTTTTACCAATGTATCTCCAGTGCCAAGAACACTGCCTGGCATAGTCGGCACTCAGTGAATATTTGCAGAACAGACGGATGATTGAAATAAAACCTGAGTCTGGAAGCCTTTCAGTGGTCCCATCCATTTCTGTCCTAGACACCAGGCTCCAGGCTCCATGGCGTTACCGCTGTACCTCCACCACCCCTACCAGACCTCCCACCCACTCTTTGAGTGTGAATAGAGGAAAGCACAGCCCACATGTCAGAAAGCTGCCAACCCCTGAGCAGGTGAAAGACGCACAGCTGGGCTGAGCAGCTTCTTCAGTTCCATCCTCTCATGGTACCCTCCAGAATTGGGCCAAGTTTGTTACCACTGTGGCTTTGACTGTTTTATTTAACATTTAGCCCCTAGAACATTCATTTGAATAGTCCTTCGTCAAGGCCCCTGTGTCCTTCCTGAGTATCTTAAAATGCTGAAAGAGGAAAGGGCTTAGGGTTCATTGTTTCTCCGAGACCTGGGCAAACTGCAAGTTTGTTTTTTCCCCCTAAGAGGCATTCTGTCATACCTCCAGCCTACTGTGGACACCATTTAGACCTGCTGGTTGTTGGTTGGTTGGTTGGTTCATTTGTGTGTATTGCCCACACGCCCATTTCCTACACTCACCGTCCTGATGAGAATCATGGAATCTGTGGCTCCTGGAACCCATGCCTTTCACTGACTTCACATTTTTATTTTATACTTTTAAAATTCTTTCACATATAATTTCCTTTGATCTTACAGATATCAAGGAGTGGCAGGTGGTATCTGTATGTCAGGTAACACCCCTGATTTTGTGGGTGAGGGAGTGAGGCTGTAGTGCTGCTCTGCGCAAGGCCGCACATTCCTCTTACCTGTGTTCCTCAAGCAGTGAGTGTTTCTTTTGTCTCTGGGACAGTTTTCAGACCAATAAAGCCTTTGACTAGATAGCTAAATTTAAGGTTTAGGGAAATATAAAAATGGATTTGAACTTGTAAGAGCTGGGTTCTAGCCACTTGGTAGCGAGGTGATTTTGATCAAATCTTTTAAACTGTGTGCTTATTTTTAAATTTGACAATACTAAAACCTACCTCATGGGGTAGTCATGAGGTTCAGATGAAATCACGTATTTGGAATTGCTATCTGAATGTTATAACTTTGGTTCTGCATCCTTATTCCCAATGTGGCAGTCCTTGTTATTAGGAAGTGATATTTTCTCTTGTTGAAATGAAACTTGTTATTACAACCTTTCACTTTTGCACAGCTGAGAGCCATTAAAATAGATTTCCTGGATATAGTGATTGACAAACTGTGGGTAAAGGGGCACTGGATGATTGTGGGTTGGTTTATTTGTTTTAAGAGTAATTTTTATGTTTCAAAACACTATGAAACAAATTTTCTCAGGAAATCTAGAATGAAAATCATAGCCATGAGCATTTGTATACTCACAAAGCTGCCAAATAATGCATGGCTAGTGAGTCTCAGAATGTTTCACTGATGTTCACATGCTGCTTGTTCGTTTATTTTGCCTTCTGTTTGTCTTAGGAAACAGATAAGCTATAGGTAATACCAAACTTTTTAAGCACCGTGGGAAAAGGCCAAACATGGTGGCTCACATCTATAATCCTAGCATCCCAGGAGGCTGAGGCAGGAGGATCATTTGAGCTTAGGAGTTTGAGATCAACCTGAGCAAGAGCAAGACCCCATCTCTAATAAAAATATAAAACTAGCTGGGCATCATGGCACATGCCTGTATTCCCAGCTACTCTGGATGCTGAGGCAAGAGGATTGCTTGAGCCCACGAGTTTGAGGTTGCTGTGAGCTATGATGATGCCATGGCACTTTACCAAGGGCAACAGAGGGAGACTCTACTCAAATAAATAAAGTGAAAGAGATTGAGGAATTTTCTCTGAAAATTTGGGAAAAGAGTTTTTAATCATTTATTTTTAAACTGTGGTAAAATATACATAATCAAATTTACCATGTTAACCATTTTTTTTTTTTTTTTTTGTAGAGACAGAGTCTCACTTTATGGCCCTTGGTAGAGTGCCGTGGCCTCACACAGCTCACAGCAACCTCCAACTCCTGGGCTTAAGCGATTCTCCTGCCTCAGCCTCCCGAGTAGCTGGGACTACAGGTGCCCGCCACAACGCCCAGCTATTTTTTGGTTGCAGTTTGGCTGGGGCCGGGTTGGAACCCGCCACCCTCGGTATATGGGGCCGGCGCCTTACCGACTGAGCCACAGGCGCCACCCCATGTTAACCATTTTTAAGTGTATAGCTCAAAGCATTAAGTACATTCACATTGTTTTATAACCATGACCACCATCCACCACACAACTTTTTTCCTCCGTAAAATTGAAACTCTGTACTCATTAAACAGTAACTCTCTATTTCCCTCTCTCCCTAACCCCTGGCAACCACCATTCCACTTTCTGTCTCAATGCATTTAACTACTATAGGAACTTCATATAAGTGGATTCACACAGTATTTATCCTTTTGTGAGGGGCTTATTTAAGTTAGCACAATGTCCTGAAAGTTCATCCATGTTCTGGCTTATGTCAGAATTCTAAGGCTGAATAATATACCCTTATAGACACATGCCACATTTTCTTTATCCTTTTATCAATCAATGGACACTTGTGTTGTTTCTATATTTTGGCTTTTGTGAAAAATGCTGCTATGAGCATAGGTGTACAGATACCTCTTCAAGACCTTACTTTCAATTTTGGAGGGTATATACCCAGAAATGGAATTGCCAGTTCCTATAGTAATTCTATTTTTTAATTTTTTTGAGAATTACTGTAGTGTTCTCCATAGAGGCTATACCATTGGTATTTCTACCAGCTATGCACAAAGATTTGAGGAAATGACATTTTTAACAACAATTCAATACCGATCTCTTGACATTGGTGTTCCACAAGACTGAACAAGAATGTATTAGTTGTCCCCTAAGTGCTACTTCCTAGTATTAGAGACACTGTTTTTTTAAGTACTCTTTGGTTGATGGCACTTTACCAGCTCTTGAAATGTTAAGCAAGAAAAGCTGTGTTTTCTTACTGGTTTGTTGTCAAGTTGGGCATTACTCCACAGCTGTGTGCCTGGCATTGTCCTCATTTATGACTACAATCTTGTGATACTGTGACGTCCAAGGCTGATCATAAGATATGTTTTTACTCTTACAAGTTCATCTTCCTGCAGATTTAATTCTTCAAAATGGACTTGGAATAGGGGATTGTGTTTGACTTTTGCTTCCAATTTGCAGATGTCACAGATGGTCTAATGTCTCATTCTCAATGATGGGAACTATTTAGAGTGACTAGATTTCATTTCATTTTTAAAACGTCATCTCTCATCACAGGACCTCAGGGCTTACACCCCAAGTCAGATGAGACATTTCCAAAACCATAAAGCTGAAATGGCCACATCATCTTTTTTGGTGGGATCCTGTTGGGCTCTCCTGTGTTTGCTAGTTCAACCTGTTCTACTCCTGTTCATATTCCTGATTAGAATCAAAATGGCCTTGGCCAAGCCCTTGGTTTTATTAACCTGTATAAATAGAAATCTATACTCTCTTTTGATATTTTAAAAGACAGAAAGGTCACAACAAGCAATATCTCCCCCTCAGGAAATGGTTTTAATTACCTAACCTTAGACTGGTTTGTGAAGCATTTATTACCTTCTTGTTTTGTGATTGATATTTTTAATGACTATGTCTTTTTTTTTTTCCTGAGACAGAGCCTCAAGCTGTTGCCCTGGGTAGAGTGCCAGGGCATCACAGCTCACAGCAACCTCCAATTCCTGGGCTCAAGCAATTCTCCTGCCTCCGCCTCCCAAGTAGCTGGGACTACAGGCGCCCGCCACAATGCCTGGCTATTTTTTTGTTGCAGCTGTCATTGTTGTTTGGTAGGCCTGGGTTGTATTCAAACCCACCACCTCAGGCGTATGTGGCTGGCGCCTTAGCTGCTTGAGCCACAGGCGCCGAGCCAATTACATCTTTTTTTTGAGACAGAGTCTCATTATGTCACCCTCGGTAGAATGCTGTGGCATCACAGCTCACAGCAACCTCAAACTCTTGGGCTTCAGTGATTCTCTTGCCTCAGCCTCCCAAGTAGCTGGGACTACAGGCGCCCGCACAACGCCCAGCTATTTTTTTGTTGCAGTTGTCATTGTTTAGCTGGCCCAGACTGGCTCAAACCCGCCAACCTCAGTGCCTATGGCTGGTGCCACACCGCTGTGCTACAGGCGCCAAGCCCTAATGACTAAGTCTTGAAAGACTTCATTATTAAAGGTCTTGTGAGGAAAATCTGAAGTAGATTAGTTCCTCACTCCAACTTTAGCAACTTCCTCCTTCCCTCTTCTCTTCAGAGAGGAGGAGGTGCTCAAAGAGAAGACCCCCTTTCTCTCACCTCTCCCCTTAATTTTGAAAAGAAATACTGCTACCCTTTTTCTTCAGGGGTTCACCTTTCCAGTCCTTTAACCATGATTTCAGTGCTTCTCTAAGCTCTCACCCAGACTCATTTTATCTACAACCCTTAAGCCTTGAGAAAGAACAGAACGTGCTGACAAGAATGTAATAAGGAAACATCACCCACGGCGCCTATGGCTCAGTGAGTAGGGTGCCAGCCCCATATACCAAGGGCGGTGGGTTCATACCTGGCCCTGGCCAAACTGCAACAAAAAAAGTAGCCAGCTGTTGTGGTGAGTGCCTGTAGTCCCAGCTACTTGGGAGGCTGAGGCAAGAGAATCATCTAAGCCCAAGAGCTGGAGGTTGCTGTGAGCTGTGACATCACAGCACTCTACCTTTGGTGATAAAGTGAGATCTGCCTCTTAAAAAAAATATATATGTATATAAAAATATATATATATAAAAGATAAGGAAACATCAGCTCGGCGCCTGTGGCTCAAGCGGCTAAGGCGCCAGCCACATACACCTGAGCTGGCGGGTTCAAGTCCTACCTGGGCCACCAAACAACCATGATGGCTGCAACCAAAAAATAGCCGGGTGTTGTGGCGGGTGCCTGTAGTCCCAGCTACTTGGGAGGTGGAGACAGGAGACTTGCTTGAGCCCAGGAGTTGGAGGTTGCCGTGAGCTGTGATGCCATAGCACCTACCCAGGGTGACAGCTTGAAGCTCTGTCTAAAAAAAGAAAGAAAGGAAGGAAGGAAGGGAAAAAAATACTTAAAGATAACTTTAATAAAAAAAAAATAAAGAAACATCACCAACAGAAAAATATGGACTGTTCAAAAAAGAAAACATAAATTATCAGGCAGTATTTTTTTTTTTTTAAGAGACAGAGTTTCACTTTATTACCCTCGATAGAGTGCTGTGGCATCACAGCTCACAGCAACCTCCAACTCCTGGGCTTAGACAATTCTCTTTCCTCAGCCTCACAAGTAGCTGGGACTATGGGCGCCTGCCACAACGCTATTTTTTGTTGCAGTTTGGCCGGGGCTGGGTTTGAACCCGCCACCCTCAGATATATGAGACAGTGCCCTACCCACTGAGCCACAGGCGCCACCCCAGGCAGTATTTTTTAGAAAGCTTATTGTTATGTTGAATCTAAGAAATGTCAATTATAAACCCATGAGCTGCTGTGATTTCCACTAAATTAGTAAAGATGAAAAAAAATTCAGACTTGATAAAGATATAGGAAAATGGACACCTTCATATTCTGCTAATAGGAATATCAAAGTACAACTTTTTGAGAGGACAGTCTATCTTTTTATAACAAAGTCTTTAGGGTTTTCTTTTTTCTTATAATAAAAAAACTGTACTATTCAGAAATTATTCTAAGAAAACATGGGTATGTTTAGATATTTGAGTGTCAGAATTCATAGGAAAAGAATGGAAAGACATTCATTTAGAACTCTTAATAGTAGATATATTTAAAAGTAGAATTAGGGATAATTTTACTTTTATCCTTTGGCTTGTTTATGTTTATCAAATTTTCCTCAAGAAACTGGTTCTCTTTTTTTTGAAATAGGGTCTTGCCCTGTTACCCAGTCTGGCCATTAAATCCTAGGCTCAAATGATCCTTCCACCTTAGCTCTCCAGAGTAGCTGGAACTATAGGCACATGACACTATGTCTGGCTAAATTGTTTGTTTATTTGTTTAGAGATGGGTCTTACTATGTTGCCCTGGCTGGTCTCAAACTCCTGACCTCAAGCCATCCTTCCACTTCAGCCTCCCAAAGTGCTGGAATTACAGGCATGAGCCACCATGCCCAGCCTGGCACGACTTTTGTAATAAGGAGAAAAACAATAGAAGTTTGTTCTTCTTCTAAGTAAGGTGTGAGCTTAGGTCTTTCTACCTTCCCACCCTGTTCTTCTCACTGTACCTTTCTGGGCTGAGTTTACATGTAGAAAAGCATGTTGAGTCAGGTCTCCCCATTTCCCAAAACTTGCTACCTTGGGGCCGGTCATGTTGCCTCCTGCAGTTATTACCAGTTTGTAGCTTCAACAGAAATAATTCTATTTCTCCCTTCACATTGGATGACTGGCTTACAGTGGTAGTTAGGGTCTTTAAGTTTATCTTCATTTTATTGTGAAAATTTATATCTAGAGAGAGTAAGAGATCTTCCCAAAGTGCTGCACAAACTTACTATCAAACCCAGGTCTCCTATCTCTTAGTACCTTTATCCACCCCTCTGGTAGACCCATTCTGCCTCCTCCCCACATTTCACTATGATTCATTATTTTGTTTCAAGTTAATGCTCTAACTAAAGTTAGAGTTCTTGATGGATCAGGACTAAACGAATACTTTTGGAAGGAATCTTACTGTGTACACATTGTGAAACATTATGTCACCTGGTGGGGTTGGGTGAGGTGGCTCATGCCTATAGTCCCAGCATGCTTTGAGAGGTTAAAGCAGGAAACTTGTTTGAAGCCAGAAATTTGAGACCACTTTGGGCAATATAGCAAGATCCTCTCTTTACTAAAAAATAAAAAATTTAGCTAAGCGTGGTGGCACATGCCTATAATCCTAGCTATTTGGGAAGCTGAGGCAGAATTGTTTGACCTCAGAGTTTGAGGCCTCACTGAGCTATGATCACATCACTGTACTTCAGCTGGCCAACAGGGTGAGCCCCTGTTTCTAAAAAAACTAAAAGTGGGCCAGGCACACTGGCTTACATCTGTAATCCTAGCCCTCTGAGACGCTGAGGCAGATGAATTACTTGAGCTCAGGAGTTCAAGACTAGCCTGAGTCAGATACCCTCTCTATTAAAAATAGAAAAACTAGCAAGATGTTGTTGCAGGTGCTTATAGTCCCAGCTACTCAAGAGGCTGAGGCAAGAGGATCACTTGAGCCCAAGAGATTGAGGTTGCTTTGAGCTATGATGACTCCACAGCACTCTACCCAGGGAAACAAAGTGAGACTCTTGTCTCAAAAAATAAGAATAATAATAACAAAATAAGATTAATTACTTAAAAATAAAAAGTTACTCATTTTGTTCAATGTTAATCATATAAATTACTGTGATTCATGTTTTGCTTTAAAAACTTAGAAGAAGAGAATAAAATACTGGTACTCAAGTTTACATTAAATTTCTTCTTTTTCTAAATTTTTTTTTTAACTTTGGTATTTGCAAGAAATATTTAAATGTTGACATAGATCATGTCTTGGCAGACCTATCTTCTACTGGCAATGCTAAAGAAAGTATACTTAGGGCGGCGCCTGTGGCTCAAGGAGTAGGGCGCTGGTCCCATATGCCGGAGGTGGCGGGTTCAAACCCAGCGCCGGCCAAAAACCACAAAAAAAAAAAAGAAAGTATACTTAAATAAACAGCAACTGTTTGAGACAAAAAATAAAAAGTTACCAGGTATGACAGATTTTGTGGTTTCTGACATCCTTTTACTTCTTGGCCAAAGGACATCATCTTCAGGCTTAAATGAATTTTGTGAGATTTGGCCACAGAACAATAAGAGTACCAGCATGTCACAGGTATGCAGTTGGCAGACAATAAGTGATTGTTGGTAGTTAACTTAGATTTGAGTAAATTGATTCTCTTGGTGAGTTATAAACTGTTTCTAAATATAAGTACAAAAAAATAGGTCAAAAATTAAGAACAGGAAGGGAAATGAATACAGAAAGACTGGTGTGCAAATGTTATGGCAACTTTATTTTTAATACTAAAAACTGGAAACAACCAAGTATCTGTTAACTGGTGAATGGACGGGCAAAATGTAGCATGTCCATACAGTGAAGTGCTACTCAGCAGTAAAACAGAGCAAAGTATTGATACATGCCACTACATGGGTGAATCACAAAAGCATCATGGTAAATGAAGGAAACCAAACAAGAAGGGCTATATATTGTATGGTTTCACTTATGGGAAATTCTTGAACACACAAAACTACAAGAGACAGGAAGCAGATCCATTGTTGGCAGGGTCTGGGCTGAGAGAAGGTATTGACTGTAAAGAGCACAAAGGAGCTTTGGTGGGTGCTAGAAATGTTCTATATCCTCATTTCAGTGATTGTATGAATCTGTAAATTTGTCAGAACTAATTTTGATTGAATTTTATTATATGTAAATTATACCTCCAGAAAAACAAGCAGACAAAAAACCCTGGGCAGCATCTTAAATGCCACACAAAGTGACTACTTGGGGGAAAATCATTTTTAAACTTCAAATTTTGAAAGCCTATTGTTAACAAGTTACTGTATTCTTGTATTCATATAGTATTCTTGTATGGTGAATCTGTACCCAAAATTGATCCCTAAAATGTTTGTGTAGAAAATGTTCAATGGTCTGCTTGCATTAACATCTCATTGCATTTTTACTTTCTCTTTGCCTCCTGCCCAACCTAGAAAAACTAATTGAGGGACTCAAATCTCCTGACACTTCTCTTCTGCTCCCTGACCTCTTGCCTATGACAGATCCTTTTGGTAGCACTTCCGATGCAGTAATTGGTAAAGTCATCATCTCTGTTTCTTCAGTCATGCATGATATGTGTGTCTATTTCAGTGGTTCTCAACCTTCCTAATGCCATGATGTATTTTCATTGTTACAAAGGGATCGCAACCCACAGGTTGAGAACCGCTGGTCTATTTGATGACAAATATCTACTTGACAGAGCCCCAGTGAACAGCCCTGGTGAGGACTGGAAATGACACAAAGCCTTCTCGTTTGGGAGCTATTCCTTGTGCTGACCCAGAAGCCAAGGCTATTTAATCTTATTTGTTATCACTGTAAATGAGCTGTTTTTCTCTGCTTTCCAGGGGTTACAATACTGTTATTTTTGCTTTCTTGATACCCTGAGATTTCTAATGTAAATTTCTTAGGAGTGAAGAGGAATGCGGAAAAATCCATACTTACTAACAGAAAATTTCATGGAAAAAATTTGTTTCTAACTGGACCTTATCTTTACTGAAATTCATAGAACTTAGCAAATTCTTCTTTAGAAGGCCCATGTGTATACCAAGTATCGGTAACTGAAAAAAGACTTTGCCCAGTGGTTAAGCTCCATGAATAGAATCTGGGGCAGGGGCTTGGTCTGCTTCCTCTCACATTTTCCTATGCTCCAAAAGCAAAGCAGGCAAGACTTGTAAAATGTCCAAGGCCCCTCTCCTCTAGGAGGGTCCAATCATTCGAGACACAGTAATGGCTTGGACAAAAGTTCTAGAACTTCAAGAATGAGACCCCATCTCTACAAGAAATAGAAAGATTAGCCGGATGTGATGGTATGCACTCTATAGTCCCAGCTACTTGGGAGACTGAGCAGGGGATCACTCAGGTTACAATAAACTATGATGATCCACTGCAGTCTGGCCCGGGAGACAGGGTGAAACCTTGTCTCACAAGAGAAAAAATGTTCTAGAACTGAAAAATGCCATTACCTCACCAAGAAAATGGGCCTATAGCTGAGAGATGTCACATGGCACAGAATACCTCCCAACTGTGCAATGGAATGGGGTTTGAGATGGATTAATAGCATTTGCATGGTACAGAGGATGTATGCCTCTTAAAAAGTTTTCCAATTTTTTCTTTTCTTTCTTTCTTTTTTTTTTTTTGAGACAGAGTCTCACTTTGTTGCCCTTGGTAGAGTGCTGTGGCGTCACAGTCATAGCAACCTCAAACTCTTGGGCTCCAGCGATTGTCTTGCCTCAGCCTCCCCAGTAGCTGGGACTACGGGCACCCGCCACAACACCGGGCTAGTTTTTAGAGATGGGGTCTCACTTTTGGCTCAGGCTGGTCTTGAACTCGTGAGCTCACAGAGTGCTAGGATTATAAGCATGAGACACTGCACTAGGCAGATTTTCCAAATTTTAAGAAAATTAAAATTACCAGAAAAAATTAAGGTGCCTTTTTGACATGAAAGAGATTTGCTGAGTGTCTTGTGTTCTGAATTTCTAAGAACTTTTAGTCCCTAAGACTGGCTGCAGTGGTTATCCTTATACTTGCGTGCTCAGTCAGTGAAGCCCAGACACTCCAAGCAGCAGAAATAAAGTAACTTACTGCCTAAGACTGACACGGTAGAGACCTGTTAGAAAAAAGCTTTCACAGAATTTCCTGAATAACCTTCTGACCCCCTTTCCCTTACCCTTTCCTCTCCTTTCTTAATGCTCTGTTATGAAAGAAAAAGCTGATGTTGCCGTTGAGAGTCTCATACCAGGACTGGAGCCCCCAGCTCCCCAGCGCCTCCCATCTCAGACGGAATCGGTGACCTCCAACCGCACAGGTCAGTCAGGTGTCTCTGCAGCTGCAGGGCATGGTCGATTTGAGCCCTCCAAGCCAGGCTTGCCACTGTGCCAGCTGATCCTGTTAGTTCCTCCTAGACAGATGCTCTGGATTCCTACAGCCCCAGCTTCTGCATGTTAAGGGGGATATTTACTTGTTGAAGAACTTTCTGGAGTCCCGTTCTTTGTAGAGTGATCCCTGGGCTTTCTCTGGTTATAGTATTTCTTTATTCAAGATTTTTTTCACTGGTGGTAGGTTCCTTTTACTGTCTTAATTAAAGAACTCCGCTGAGCTGTAAGGATGCCCTTAACTCCTCCAGGTTACCTATCTAACAATGTCAATGGTGTCTATGGAACTCATCTTTTGTACCCAGCACAGTGCTATATATATATATGTGATTTGGTATGAAATTATAGACAAGGTTGAAATCTTCCCCAATCTAGCATTGCTTGCACTCTAATTTCAAAATTCAACCTTAGTAGAATTCCTTAAGTGACCATAAATACAGATTTGATAGTCATCGTTTTTTCTTTTCGTCCATGATTTCCTTGATAAAAGTATCTGATTTTTCAATACGGAATGGAAACCATTAGAAGTGTAGGCTCAGCACCCATAGCACAGGGGTTACAGCACCAGCCACGTACACCAAGGCTGGTGGGTTTGAAACTGGCCCAGGCCAGCTAAACAAAAATGACAACTGCAACAAAAAAATAGCCAGGCATTGTGGTGGGCACCTGTAGTCCCAGCTACTTGGGAAGTTGAGGCAAGAGAATTGCTTAAGCCCAAGCAAGAGTTGGAGGTTGCTGTGAGCTGTGACGCTACGGGAGTCTACCAAGGGCAACGTAATGAGACTCTGTCTCAAAAAAAACAAAACAAACAAATGAACAAACAAAAAAAAAAAACCGAAATGTAGGCAATGTGAGGATAGACTTATTCAGGTGAAAAACAAATTACTCCAAACGACAACATGGTTTCTTCTCCTTGCTCTCACTTGGATGTTTTCTCCTAGAAAACTTCAGAAAACAATTCCTGTGTTACAGTGCTTAACCTCTGAATTTTATCTCCCTTCTATTCTTTAACTGAAACCAAAATCATACATTCAAAGGATCAACTCAAATTTTAAGAATTCTAGTAAGAAGCATTTTGAATGGGAATCTGGTTGAGAAAAGTACTGTTTAATCTTTTTTTTTTTTGGCCGGGGCTGGGTTTGAACCCGCCACCTCCAGCATATGGGACCGGCGCCCTACTCCTTGAGCCACAGGCACCGCCCAGTACTGTTTAATCTTTACGCCCACATGCCAGGGTTGCCCCTCTACTAATTGGTTTGGTTACCTCATCCTATCGTGTTTAGGAAAAGTTTGAGTGAAACTCCAATTGCAATGACCTTTTTCCCAAATGGCATTTACTGAGAACTGAGTTGCTGAAGTTATCTTGGCATCCAGATCACAGACTTACTGCAACTTCTGAAAAACAAATCCTCTTCAATTTATATATTGTTAAAAGAAATCTAGAAATATATGTTTCTATAGGTGGAAATCAGAGGGCTTAACATGTTTCTTTTGGTTTTCTTTCTCCCACCTTGACTTGGATGTGTGTGTAACATGTAAATGGAGTAATTTAAAGGCTGAGATCTAATTTCGTGGTATTGTTATGTGTGCCACTTAATGCCATCACTGACCTGGGATGCTGATAATCTGGACTCAGATTCTCTCACCGGGGAAGATTCCCTCCTTGATTGCTCTCTGCTTTCTAACCCTACTACTGACCTCCTGGAAGAGTTTGCCCCCATAGCAATCTCTGCTCCGGCCCATAAAGGTAAATGCTTTCTTCTTCTGAGGCCGACATGCACTCTTAGAGGGGGATGAACTAAACAACTCCTGAGAGTTTTCCTTATCACAAGTCTTAAAAATTTTTAACTACCTCTTTATATGGAAAACTCAAGTTTGTACAAGCAAAAATTTTTAACTACCTCTTTATATGGAAAACTCAAGTTTGTACTCCTAGACACTAAGCATATTTAATAAGACAGACTACTGCTTGGTGAAGGTATTGCTTTCTAGAAAGACCCTAAAGTCCAGATAGTCCATTTATTTTTGACAGCTATGTACCTTTGCAGCCAGCTCAGGGAGATGGTTGAGGTGGCTGTCCACTGACTAATTATTAATATGGTGCTTGTTGAGTTTACAACGTAAACATCATTTCATCAAGTAGGATTCCGTTTTTGAATAGCAATGGCTCCACGAAAGAAATAGGCATCATTCCTCAAAAGTCAGTCCCCCAAAATAGAACTTGTGAAAATATTTTAGTTTACTGTGAAGTCATGATTAATTGGTGGGTTTCTCTTTCTAATCTGTCTTTTCATTTCTTAGTCTTGGGTTAACACAGGTTTGAAATCCTACTGGGAGCTTGAATTGAGTTCTGTTCAGTGAGTCATTCGTGGCCAAATGCCTGACATAGGCATTTACTGAATTTGCTATGATTGGGTAGGGAAAGTGGTTTTCTAGAAGGAGAAAATGCATAGAAAAAGAACAGCTTAACTCCATCCCGAAGGAAATTTAAGAAGAAAGTCCTCCTTGAGATAACTAAAAATATGAGCCCATAGATTGCAATGGTAATATCTGCGTTCTGTTTTTAACCCTGATAGCATTAAAATGATTATGTTTTCATAGAGTATGTAGAGGGAAACAGTTACGTCTGGCAGGAGTTGTCAGCAGCAATGTGTAATTACAGAGCATCACCTGTGAAATAGCTGCCCAGTCATCACTTGCTGATAGAGTAGCTGTAACTAGAGTGGAGAAGAAAATTCTAACACATTCTGCTTGAGGTCTCAGGACGTGGGATCTTGCACCCCAGCGTTCCCTGAGGCATGTGAATTGTTTGAAATTCTTCCCAGTCACAGAGCAGTGAATCCTTCCAAAAATATTTTTTACCTTGTATATAGTGATTATTTCTTAAAGAGCCACTGATTCTCTTTCCCCTTCCCCTGCCCTTGGTTTTGAGTTTTTCAAATATTGTAAATCAGACCTCTCTTCCTTCAGTAAAGACAAGAGAATAATTCCTGTGCCTTTATAAATTAATGACATTGCAGAGAAACTACAAATTCTTCCAAAAATTCTTCTCTCTAGTCATTTTTGAAATTCTTAGTGTGACCAATTCTAAAGCATTTTTTCTGTACCCCTACATTTTCCAGTTTTGCTGCTTTTATTTCAACCCAGAAAAATTAAGTGCTTTCAACTTTAAAAACAATAGGGATTGTACAGGCGGGAACTTTGTGCCTCTTTCGCGTTCTCTCATTTGCTAATCTCTGCCTCTGTTGTTTCTGCTTGTGTACTCGCATTCTGTATTAAGCTGCAGAAGATAGTAATCTCATCTCAGGTTTTGATGTCCCTGAGGGCTCGGACAAAGTGGCAGAAGATGAGTTTGACCCTATTCCTGTATTGATAACCAAAAACCCACAAGGTAAGAAAAAGGATGGGGAAAAGAGAAGAGCTTGACATCAGCTTTCATCAAAACAGCAATGTACCTAATTTGCAAGGGGGAAAAAAGCATTCACATTAAATGAAGTAGATTGGGGATAATGATAGCTGCAGGGTTGACCAGTATATATAGACAGAGATGCTGATACAGATGTCTTAAACCTTGACCATGGTGTTTACTTAGAGAGAAGTATTTAATAGTTGACTAAAACCAAGTTTTTAGAGTTAGACCAAAAATAAAGTGATCTTCAGTCAGGGGAAACCTGAAGGTATACATCAAAAGTACTTAACATTTTATTTTTGCAGGATTTTTTTTGGCCGGGGCTGGGTTTGAACCCACCACCTCCAGCACCTGGGGCCAGCGCCCTACTCCTTTGAGCCACAGGCACCGCCCAGTACTTAACATTTTTTTTTTTAATCATGATTAGAACAATCAGTAATAAATGTTCATTCCCAAAAGATTAACAGTAGTGCTTTAATATCATCCACATCTTTTGGACATATATGGAGCATCTTTCCCCACTTTGATGGATAAAAATCATTTGAACATGCCATAAAACACTGAATTGCCACAGGATCATCTATTTATTTATTAAAGCACGTTTTTGTTGCAGTATCTTAACTAATTCCTTCCCAAAGCAAAAATTGCTGATTTTTACTTGATAGGAAAATGCCATGCTGTTATGAGAAAGTTAGTGCAGCAATTATCAGGCAAAATATGTATCTATTTAACAATAGCGTCCTCTTTGCAAGGTGCCCTGCCTATATACTATGGTGTGCACAGAGTGCCTGAACTTTTGGTGGGAGGTGGTGGAGGTAGCTAATTTGTATGTTTAAAAATCCACATGTAAGAGTTTAAGGGTTTGCATATGTAAAATGTTGCTTCTATAGGGGTTTTTTTGTTTTCTCCTTTGCTTGCTCTGCACATCTAAACCTTAACCCTCTGTGTTTTGTACTGAATTCCTATCTCTCCACTTCCAGGTGGGCACTCTAGAAACAGCAGTGGGAGCTCTGAGTCCAGTCTTCCCAACCTAGCCAGGTCTTTACTGCTGGTGGATCAGCTCATAGACCTGTAGCCGTGACCCAGTAGCAGATGCAGTTCTGTAACCTTCATACCGTAATATGCATTTTTATTACGGAGTTATGGGAAAAATGATTTTTTTAAAAAATCTGCAAATAAGGGGTCCTCCAGCCCTTTTTTCCTACCCCTTGCCTTCTCCTATAGAAATGATAAGGAAAGAAAATCACTTTGGCCCTCCAGATATTCCTTGGCCAGTTCCTCTTTGTTAGTTTGCTGTGTTTTCTCATAACCCTTTTTCAATAGCATTATCTTAAATCAAGTGCTAGATGCCATGAGCTTCACCTCTGCTGGAATCAACTCCACCAAGAGCTTAACTGTAACTGAAACTAGTGAATTGACACCTTTGTGTCATTCTTGCTAGGAATGGCCTCCCAAATCAATCCTTCCAACCCCTGTGTTCTTTGGCCAGATGCTGATGAATGTGTTTCCCTGTTTTGGCTTTTTTTCCTGATGCATTTTCATGAGGACATGGCTTCTTCAGTTGATCTTAACTCAAGGCTGTAGCCTGGAGATGGGTGTGCAGTTAAAGAGAGGGTTAAACTGACTGACTGGTAGTATATCTTTGAGAAGACAAACTGAGCCCAGCTCTAGCCAAGCAACTTTGACCTTGTTTGATCATAGACTTAGCCGAGGGATTTTACACCCATGCAACCTGCCCAGCATTCGTCCAGCTTTCTGGCTTCCATTGAACCGTGATTTCTCAGATCTGGAGATGTGACTGCAAGTACTTGAGATCCTTGGATAAAATGCGTGCATTATATAAAACCCAAGTATTGCCATTCTTTTTCATGTTAACTGTCCCAAGCTGGGATCTCAGAATCAGACCAAAACAAGACAATGGTGGTAATATGATATCTTTTATTAGAAGACTTTTCACTGGGGGGAGGATGGGGAAGGGGAAGGAATTGTAGCAGAAACAGATGTATTTTTCTTGTGATTTTTATTTTGAATCAAATATTGTAAATTGTGTATAAATGAAGACGCTGAATAGTTCTGTTTCCACTTGGCGTTTCAAGTCTGATATCAGGTGTCTGTACAGGGTTTTGATCTCTTTCCCTTGTATAACTACAAGCAATCCTACAGTGTAACACATGGAATCATTCTGAGTAGACTTTGTGTGTTGCTATAAGCTTTCAGCAGGTCCTCTGTCTCTGTAGAATAAGCATGTTGTATATTTTCAGATAATCAGAAATAAGTGTGCTGACAAGCTGGACACAATTTGATGGTGCCCAGCTTACCGTTTTTTCTCTCTGATGTTTAAATTGAAGGCTGCAGCCAAAGGAATATGATCAGTTGGTTTTCCTTGGCTTCTTAGATTAAAAAAACAAAAAAACAAAACAACAAAAAAAAACAACAAAACCAACATAAAGCATAGTTCTTTATTTACTATAGAATATTGTTCATAAAATAAATAAAGGCCCCTGCACTGACATGACTACATGCCTCATGGTCACGCTATGTGTATGTACTTATTAAAGTGTATTTTTTCCTCATGTGGAAAGCACTTTTATAAAACCTCCCTTTTGAGAAGAAGTGGGCACAGAGAACCCATCGTTCTCTTCCTCTAGTGCCGTTGTCCATGATCAAAAGGGAAACTCTTAGTTGATCAGATGTGTACAAATAAAATTCTAAGTCCATCTGCTTCTTTCTGTATCTAGTACTTTTGTTTCTTCACATTTGCACTTTAAGGGGGAAAAAAGAGAAAGTTTAACAGCAACAACAGCCTGCAAAACACTGCACCCTGGAGGGTAAGCTTTGACCTCAGTAATGTGAGAGCAGCCTTTGAAAGGCATCAGAGGGAAAGTCTGAATTTTTCTTCTGCCTTCTGACTTTAAATACTTCCCATGCTGGCTGAAACTAGATGAGCTAAGTAAAGGCCTCTGTTAGATTAACTCATTTCCAAAATTGAGAGAGGCATAAGCTTCCTGCCAAGGTTAAAAAAAGATCCATGCAGGACTATCCGTGTTGGGTAGCAGTGAAAGTAGGACTTGGTTTACTCCTTTATGGACAGGAAAGTTGCTGCAGATCGGAAGTGCATTCAAGCTTTCCTAGACATAGAATGTATAAACTAATGAAGAAAATGTTTATTTTTAAATAAGAATAATGTTTCAGTTCTATGTTTTCATATTTATTTTTTTTCATAACATATATGTTCGAAATATAATGAAATATCTAGTTTCTCAATTTAGTCAAAATCATGAAGAGGACAGTTTAGAAACAAGGTTATATCTAAATTGTTCCTTTCATGCATTACCCATAATTACATTGAGATATACTATCTAGTCTTTTGGCTCAATGAAGCTTAATGGAGCTAGTTAATGAAAACAAACAGACTAGAAGCCAGAGACTATGGTTGAAGCCTAAGGGTGTTAATGACAAGAAATTATCTTGTCAAATAAAGGAGAGAACTATGTTTCTGTTAAGGAATACATGTGAGTGCTTTGGTAAACAGGGCCTTTCTTAGTTTATAGCATCATCCCTGAGCTAAAAGAGCTAATTTAAGACAAACATCATGTGCTGGTAATTGACAGACTTGTGGAACCATAAACTGAGCTACAAGAGGGACCTTCTAGACCATCGCTAATCTATCCTCTTCATTTTATAAGTATAGGCCCTGAGCTAGATTGAGCAGGGTACAGGAATTAGAGGCCTGGGCAGGACGTGCCCCCTAGGGTCTCATCCTGGCCCTTGTCAGGCCTCAGCTGAGTGACCTTCAGGAGGCACTTCACCTCTCAAAGCTGCTGTTCTTTATGTAAACAATGACTTTGGACTAGATGGCCTTCAAGATTATAGGAGTATAGGGTCCTAAGTATATATTATGACATTTAGAAGGACTGTGAAGGATTTATATAATCCTGATGTTCTTCGGTTATTGTCTGTAGTTCTTACAATTACTGTAGCAGTATTTACAATTTAAAGAATTATTATAGGCTTTTACTAACCTGGGTTGCTCTTTCTTGATCATATGAAGAAAAGCCTAAATATCACGGACTTGGATATAGATTTTTCTTTTTGAATAAAACACACACGCATGTGCGCACAACCCTCACACTCTACCTATTCTAATAAAACAGAATCAGAAGATTTTAAGTCTTCTTAAATGTATAATCAGGGATCTGCCCTTTGAAAATGGGCAAATACTATAAGCATATGTTTTTTATTTGCTTTTATTACAACTATGTAAGAATAGTAACTACGTGCATATACCAGAAAACATCACAAATTGGATTTTTTAAAATTGCCTTTACAACATTCAACTGACAGAATCTCGCCAAATTTAAGTCTCACTGTTTTTAAAAATACAGACCTTAAAGGAGATAAGATTTAAATAGGCACTTCTGAGTATGATTATAATTATTATAATTAATGATTTCTTGAGCAGACATATCAGAATTTTGACATCTAATTGAAAGTTGTTCCCTTCCAAACCTGATTTTACTTGGGAAGTTAATACTTACTCCGGTGATGCTGCCACCATTTAGGCTATTTTTGAAACTCCTCTCCTTAGAAGTAACATCAAAGAAGGTAATATGGTATAAGTCAGTGTGTTATCTAAGTAGTACCATTTTTAGCATCTAAAATTGCTTTCTTGATCTGTCATCTCTTTTTTCCACCACTCTTTGTTCTGAGTAACATTTAGCTATTTTCCAAAGAGTGAAATCACCTCTGCAAGATGAAGAGTGGTTACTATTGAAGATAGTGAAAAAAATAATCCACAGGCAATTCCCAGGCAGGAGCTTATAATAGAAAGTCTTAATTTTCTTAATATTCTAGATAAGAGAACTTCTGTGATTCCCTGGTCATTAGTATGATTTATAACATTGAAAGATACAGATCTTGAAATAACCTCTGGAAGAGGTTGTCACTTTGTTCAGTGTCACTTGGTAGTAGACCTGGCTTTTCCGGAGTTAGAATTATAGAACTTGGATTCCTAATGCTTATGGGAAAGCAAACCCAAGAAAAGAAACTATTTTTCTTAAAGCTCAATGTTGTTTTGTTTTTAATACTTATTTCCTATTCACTTGATAGATAATTGATCATTTTGATTGAAACCTACATCCCCTTTCCCCAGATTAGGAACAGTTCTGCTGTCAGTGGTGCCACAGGAATGACAGCCTAGAGATATGGAGGGATCCCCAGGCAGCTAAATACATACTTTAGATTCTTTGGGCTAAAATAAAGTCTCCTGTGATGAGGTTTTTCTGTGATCTCTCAGTCTGTAACAGTGGTTCTCAACCTTCCTAATGCTGCGATGTATTTTCATTGTTACAAAGGGGTCGCGACCCGCAGGTTGAGTACCGCTGGTCTATAAGATTGTCAGGTTCCCATAGCCACTTAGAGTTTGGGGATAAAAATGACAGGATTGCCCAGTGTACTGAGTTACACAAATTAGACTCTGCCTGGCCAGATTTGCAGAAAAACTATCATGTAAATATTTAGAATGCAATCTTTACTCTCCAGATATTGCAAATTTATCTTTTTTTCCTCTCTAGAGACTATAAGTTTACCAACACAAAGTTAGCCTTTTCCTTTTCCACACTAATAATGTTCCTGAAGTTGGTTGTGCTTGGGTTTTTTGAATCAGAATGAATCCCGGATGACCTCCATTTCAAATAATTTGTAACAAGATACTATTTTGCTTCTCCTGGGTTTCCTTTCACTATGATGGGGGAGGGAGGCTCCTTGAGTAATGCTGACTTATGCAAGAAGTTACCAAATGGTGGTAGTTGCTAGAATGGAAGACACCTTCTTGGTTCCCACTTTGATGTAGTACCCTGAATTTTAACTCTTTTCCTGAGAGGTATCTGCTCTGCCCTGTTGCACACTCCTCTGTCATATTGTTGTATATTTACCATAGATCTTTAACCTGTCCTCCCCAAGAAGACAAAGCAAAGATGTACATGAAGCTATCTTAATGCAGTAAAAATGTGAAATTTGAACATTGCTACGCAAGTATTGTATAAAAAACAAGTCTGTAAAGAAATTTCTATGTAAACCTACAAGGGAATAAAGACTTTTATCTGTTCAAATGGGATCATGCCGTTTAGAAGTGTAAGTAAGTTAAAATAGCTCCTGTTTCTCTGAACTGAAAACCTACTTTTGCAGAAAGGAGTTAAACACACTGTAGGAGTTAAACACATAGTCCAAATGTTGAGTGACAGTAGTATCAGTGCACAGGAAAATCGTGGGTGCGTGTGAGAGACATACCGAGGATATTTTAATGACTCCTGGCCACCCTGGAGAATAACCCCTTGCAGTCAAGGAGAATAAAGTGTCTGCACCCCTACGTTTATTATGACCAGACATGGGCTTGTAAAACTGAGCTCAGATTTGTAGCTTTCTTCCTCTCATTTCATCTTTAATATGCACAGGCCAATTTAATTAAACATTTTGTGTTGGCAAGACCAGTTTTGTGCCCACTTAATTGCCTCATTGGTCTGAGAGGCACAGCACAGCATCACTAGCCAGAGTTGGTGCCCATCAAGTTGGTGCCCCTTATTTCCCAGTTGTGGATTTTAATGCAGCCACCCAACAGATGGCAGAACCAAATGCATAATTTTATTATATAAGCCCAAAGGTCATGGAAATAATTAATTTGATGTACATCTCTTGATTCCCTGATTTGGTTCCAAGACCTTAAAATTTCAATTGGTGCTGCATCTCCGAAGTTGTGAAGGGATGTTTGCGTTCTATTCACTATCTATATGAGAAGGCCTCAAGGTATTCCAAGTCTTCATTTTCAGTTTTTGGCAAGAATTATATCTTCAATATTCCCTATAATTGTTATTTCAGTTTACGATATGGGGAAAAGTAAAATTCTGGTTGTACACGATGTATTGCGTTAAGGAATATCTAGCCTGAGAGTTAAGTCTTCACATTTTGATTCTGTAGAGAGTACTCTGATGGCCTTCACAGGGTAAACTTATCCCAAATAATTCAGCACTTTTGACTGGTTTGGAAGTTAATGAGGAGCTAGTGAGTATAATTGCCAAGTTGTCATCAGGTACTCTGTGGGGCTCCTTTCTCACTCCCTGAAGCATGTGAGGTCTTATAGAAATGTACATAATTTGGAGCATCAAAATAGACTAATAAGAAGTGACCCCCAGTGGATGTATCAAAGTGTACTTAACCTGACACACAGTCCTATATCAGAGCAAGAAAAAGAATTGCGTTGACTTCTTGCTTAATTTGATAAGTTAAACCAAAATAAAAAGAGGTATGACCCAGTTGAAGGGAATTATAACAAAACCCTCTACCTTAGACTCCATGGTAACTAAGACCTTTGTGTATACCATGCGTCCAGGCCAGGGGCTTAAGCCCTTGAGGTACAATAGGCTGTCTTTACAGAGCTCTATGGTCACAGAATACCCTCTGTGACATGCCATTGGTTACCAAAGGAACTGGGCCAAGACATGAGGTTAAATTGGAATAAATTCTTCATTGCTAGTAGGTAGACTACGTCAAATGTGTTTTCCTGTTGGTACAAGGCCATCTATATATACAGGACTGCTCGCCCTGAAAACACGTGTTTTCCCTGTATGAACACATTCACATAGTCCAAAAAAGACCTTTAACTGCCAACAAGATTTAATCTACCTTCTGTTTACAGTTATTTGGAATTTCTCTTTCTCTTGACTACCTTTGCTACTTGTACTACCACCACCAAAATTCCCTAAAGGAATGTGGGTGTCAGGGCTCCCGTGTTGGGTCTCTAGTATTTCTTTGCCCTTTAGAGTGCCAGGCCTAGAAAGCTGCAAAGGGTGGCTACTCTCTGCCTCAGTCACACTGCATCGCCTCGAAGAAGAATGGAAATTTGAGAGACTTGGCCTTCTCAGAAGAATCCTTTAAATGTACTTTTCCAGTCCTGCAAAGCTGATTGATGCTGAAAGAAGATAGGAAATAGGTTTGGTTCTGTTCTGAAGGACAGGAGACTAGTTTTTCCTTCAAAATAGATGTTACAGTGTTTTTGTGACTGTGTAAATTATTAAAAGTTGTTGGAATTGTAAGTACAATTTTCCCGTTACTTAACATGAAGGTCATAGAATATGGTCTAAATTAGGTGGTTGTCCAAATGGGTTATTGACCAGAAACTCACTTTGGAACAGTAATAGTTTTGATGAGTTAGACATGTTTTTCTATCCTGTCCAGCTTTGGATATGGGCACACACCCTTGGTGCTGCGCAGTTCTGAAAATGTCACCTAGCCCTGTAGGCATCCAAAGGGCCCCAGCTTCAATAAATAGCTGCTTTTTGCCAGTCTCTACACAAAGTTGTTTTTACTGAATTCAAGTTAAATTTCAAAAAAACACTGACTCCAAATAGTATGTTCATTTCAATTACTGACGTCTATGTCAAAGTTAGTCATTGACTTCATTAAGTTTTCCATTTTTTTTCCCTAAGATAGTTTGCTCTCCTGCAGAACCAGCTTAGTAATATCAATTTTCAGGGCAGTTTTAGAAGATGAGAAATCGTGCTTTGGTCAGGACAACTGGAAACTTTGTCTAGCCACATACTAGGAAGATGGCTCAAGGAGTTTTAGGGACCCCTTGTACCTCTTTAAGACTTGGCAGATTCTGGCTCAGCATCCGTAGGACAGTGGTTATGGTACCAGCCACATACACTGAGGCTAGCGGGTTCAAACACAGCCTGGGCAAGCTCAACAACAATGACAACTGCAACAAAAAATAGCCAGGCATTGTGGTGGGTGCCTGTAGTCCCAGCTACTTGGGAGGCTGAGGCAAGAGAATTGCTTAAGCCCAAAAGTTTGAGGTTGTTGTGAGCTGTGATGCCACGGCACTCTATCCAGGGTTAACAGCTTGAGACTCTGTCTCAAAAGAAAAAATGACTTGGCAGATTCTTTTTGGAAAACTTCTCTGACCCCCTTTCATTTGAATTTCCTCCCAGAGGTAATTGTCTCAGTATCAGGCAAACCTAATATCAGTGGAAGGGAGGTGTTCCACTTGTTTCCTATCAGCTGACTGATGCTTTCATATCATCATGTAGCTGCACTTATTAAAGTTGTACTGCAGGGAAAAATTTGCTTAAAAATCATATTTTCTTTTTTCTTTCTTTTTTTTTGAGACAGAGTCTCATTTTGTTGCCCTCAGTAGAGTGCTGTGGAGTGATAGCTCACAGCAACCCCAAACTCTCAGGCTCATGTGATCCTCTTGCCTCAACCTCCCAAGTAGCTGGAACTACAGGTGCCTGCCACAATACTCTGCTATTTTTTTTTTTTTTAAGAGATGGAATCTCGTTCTGGCTCAGTCTGGTCTCGAACTCCTGAGCTCAGGCAATCTACCCACCTTGGCCTCCCACAGTGCTAGGATTACAGGCATGAGCCACCGCGCCCAGCCCAAAATCATATTTTCCCAATACTATTCAGAAAGCTATTTGGCATTGGTACAGACTTTAACTTAGTGTTCTAATTTGGGATTCGCTGAATGCATTCAAACTATTAGAAAAGGGAATAAAAATAGGAAAAAACACATTTTTGTTTATTTCTGAAAATGATATTTAAGGTCAGAACTGTTTAAAAAGCACTGCTAAAGTTACAACATTCAGAGGAACAGAGTATTTTTGTACAATATCCTATAAAATGTTTAGACCTCGCTCACTCTATATTCTTTTTATTATATCTCTAAGTGACTGGTTTCCCAATAAACTGATTTTGATGCCTCTTCTGTTGTGGTCTGTGTGTTTAATTCAAGAAGAAACTTTAGCAGGGGATAATTGTTAGCAGATATTTCTACTAGCCAACAGTTTGCAAATAGGAGGGGAGAGGGTCATTTTGGGAAGAGAACGATTGAATCCAGTCTGTACAAAGGTTCTGAGTCACCAAGGCTCCAAATCATTGTAATATTCTTATCCTGGTGGGTTGGGAAACTCCAGTGGTATTTTTAATTGAGCCCCTTTGCCCCCAACCACCCTTACTCTGGATTCTTCTTGCTTAGTTACATATGCCTTTTTCCTGCCCTCTTGCTAACATGTGCCCAATGACATACTTCTAACCTGCTAATATTTCTTGGAAGGTAAGCTCTCTTGCATTCTGATAATTGTCTATTTGATTTTAAAAGCCAGAGCACCCTGAGGCACCTCTACCTAGATAGAAATAGACTAGTATCCTGGAGTTAGCTAATACTTCTGCAATTAATAAGCCATGCATTTTACTCCTTCTGCTTGAAGAACTTTATGACGTATTCACTGAGCAGTGGAGATCTTTACAACTTAGAAGACTGAGAACAAAATTCCAGGGCAACTCCAGCTGAAGGTGACTTGCTTAGTATGATTTTGATTCTGTATCCTCCCCTCAGAAAGTACCTTCAGTATTTGATTTTTTTTTTTTTTTTTTTTTTGCAGTTTTTGGCCAGGGCTGGGTTTGAACCTGCCACCTCTGGCATATGGGGCCGGCGCCCTACCCCTTTGAGCCACAGGCGCTGCCCTACCTTCAGTTTTGTACACTGGGCACTTGAGTGCTCTTTGAGTCGTGTTTGTGATGTGAATCATCAGTAAACTTGCATTTCTCGAGCAGCCTATGTTCTGCTTCTTTTCAGAGAGTTTGACCCTCTGCATGTGGAACAGACAACCACATGCCAGATAATCAGTTGAGTCATCCCCAGACAGTGTTCCTACATTATCCGAAATTGTCATGGTATATGTGAAGATGAGTGACTGGGTTTGTTTTCATTCCATTACGAGCCAGCGCCAGGTAGAGCAGCTGTCCGTGCCTGGCCCTGCCAGTAGGAGCGTTACATAGTTATGCTGAATGTCTGTGTGCCTAACATCTTCATCTCCTTTCCTGTATCTTGTGCCTATCATGTTCCAAAATGTGAGATGGTGATTGGTTTGTGTGCAGTTTCCTTGCCTGACTTTTATTTTTTTCTGTTTTTCCTTTTCCATTTTCAACATCTATTATTTGGTCCCGCGGGTTGACCATTAAATGTTCCAGAATAAGTTGAACCGACCTACACATTAATTCTGCATTTTTATGCTTTTCTAGGTCTCCAGAGAGAGTCCAATCCCTGTCTTGTAATAACTGTAGAGCACTTTAAAGAATCAACGGGTGTTAAAGGCCTTCCCCTGTATCCAGACCTGTCCAGAGTACCTGACGCAAAGACTCAGAACAACTTAGAATCTGACTACTTAGCCAGAGATGGCCCTTCAAGCAACAGTTCATTCCACAGCAGCGAAGAGGAAGGGACGGACCTTGAGGGAGACATGCTAGACTGCAGTGGGTCTCGACCTCTCCTTATGGAGTCTGAAGAAGAGGATGAGAGCTGCAGGCCACCCCAGGGGAAGCTGGGGGAAGCCACTCCATTCAGTCCGTCAGCAGTCTCTACTGAGCAAGCAAAGACAGCACAAGGTGGAAGAAAGAACCAGTTCCCTGCCCCCACACAGCCAACCACTGATGGTCTTGTTGAGCCAGATGTTTTTGCCACAGCCCCGTTCAGGAGCTCAAGGCTTCCAACTGATGACACAGACATTTTCTCCAAAGCCCCATTTGTCTCCAAGGGCAGTGTGGCTTCTTCCCAGCTGGAGGAGGCAGATGTATTTTTGAGAGCTCCGTTTACTAAGAAGAAAAGCATGGAGGAGTTAACCATTGTCCAGAGTACCTCCCAGGAGTTGCCTGCACAGGCCGGTCTCCTCAGTCAGACAGGTGACGCCCCTTTGCTCTCAGGCCTTGAGAGAGCTGTGTACACCTCTGTACGAGGTCAGTATGCTATGGCTGGTTTTGTGCAACAGTCTAACCTCCCCTCCCCTTCTATGCAAGCTGCAGACCATCTTGACAGCATCTCTCCCAAGGGTTCCTCCCTGGAACCTGGGGGCTATCCTAATGACAGGAACAAAGGACCTCAGAAAGAAGGTGTTTCCGGCCCCATGGCTAGCAAACCATTCCGCCCCCAGTCCTTATCCAAATATTCCCGTCACTATAGCCCAGAAGATGAACCAACTCCAGAGGCCCAGCCCATTGCTGCCTACAAAATTGTTTCACAGACCAACAAGCAATCAATAGCTGGCTCTGTTTCCATCACACCCCTTTCCTCCAGGACTACGGAGCTGCCAGCTGCTGATCCCTTTGCTTTAGCACCTTTCCCTTCAAAGTCAGGCAAGCAGAAACCTTAGCAGCAAGACCTGAGCCTTAGGCCTGTGTCTCACTCCAGCTTCGGTGCCCACCCCATCACTCCCAGCTGAGCCTTTCTAAAAAAATATTATCAATTATTATCTTTCGGTCCCCTGCATCAGAACAGAACTTCAATTGGCAAACTTAATTGCAGTGATACTTAGTTGAAGCCCCTGTAAGTTATGTTCATTTATGGATTTTCAGACATTTCCATCTCCTTCATGGAAGTTTCCCACCATCCAGAACTCTGTTTTTTTGTTTTGCCCAGGAACTGTTTAAATCCAGAAATACTTCACCCCCGCCCCACGGGGGCCATTATTACTGCTAGTTTTGATTCCCGTAGCTCCCATTCTAAGTTACGACCATTGAAGAATCACAGTCCCTCCAGGGCTTGATTTAATACTCTTGGAAAGGAGAGATTTCTGGAAAGAAAAGCGAGATAAAATCCTGCACTTCAAGAAGCTACTAATCATTCTGATAGAAGCAGCAGTTCTAGAAGGATTCTCTGGATCTGAGTCTGTGTGTGAGCCAAGCTGGCCGCCGTGCATGCGCATCTGTGGGCATGTAATGTACATCAGGTCCTTTCCTATGTAGAACTACATGGCGATAGGGTAACTGTGCTCATGCCTGACCATGTTGTCAGGGCCTTACCCACATATGTGCTTTTTAAATTGGTCTGAGTGTACAGGTATGGGTATGTGGGTACATGTGTTGTGTGCGTATACAGGAAGCATTTCTCCTTTAAGTAAATCCTGTCCCACTGTGTCTGCTTCTGCAATCACATCACTCATTTACTAGCATTTGTCCACTCACCTGACTTGAACCCTGTTTTTATTTATTTAGTTTTCTTCTCATGGCAAAGTTGAATTCACTGAAAGATGTAGGGAGATCCTGCTGGAACTGAGATTTTAGAGTGGATTTTTTTTCTCCAGAATTTGTTCTTTGCCATTAATAAATTCCATTTGCCTGATTGTGAAAAATTTATTATCCTTGTACGGTTTTCCCTCATCATAATAGAAAAGAGCACCTCGTTATCGTTTGAGCCTTGTTACAGTTTCAGCCACTGGGTGTGTGCACTCGGTGCCATCCTTATGCAATTCATTAATCAATCACAAGACTAAGCTACAAAGTAGATTCGTTTGCTTTTTTTTGTTTTTTCCCAAATCCTTGCTGTCTTTCTGTATTGCCTCTTGAGGAAATGTAAATCTGAGACATACAAATAAGTTTGTCTGACGGACTGGAAAAGAGCTGAATCAGCTAGCCGTGAGAGCTTTTAAGTTCTCTGTCCTGTTCAGATGTTGAAGTAGGCCAGACAGGTGACTGACTTGGTTTTTGAAAATGTCTTTTATTTCTGGACAGACATTCCTCCCTTTTTCCATTCTTTTTATTATGAGTGCCTTAAAATAAAACCTACGTCTGAATGTGAAGACTTCTGCTGAGGAAGTTCAACTTAATGGAAAGAGTCACTGCCTCAAGTTTCAACTTGAAAGCATCCAGTCACTTCTAGTACACATTAGTGATTTCTCCATTAGCTAGAGACATTCCCAGAGCTGTTTGCCGTGCCAGATTAACAATTTAGGAATTATTAGAATTCATCCAAAGAATTAAGCCTAAATGCCAATTTCTGTTGAAATTGAGTAAATGTGATAGTCCTTAAAGTTCAGGGATCTTGGCTGTAAAATAATAATAACTTTTCAGCACTTTTTTCTTTTTTGGTTACTCTTTACCTATTTTAAATGTCCAGGATAAAAGATGATTGGCACTTTGTCAGGGTTACCAGCATGGATTTTCCAACTGAAGTCTCAATTATACTAGAAACCTGTATCTTTCACTTTGGTGGAGGATAAATGTTTGTTCTAAGGGTTTCCCTTCTCCCAATTATCGTTTCTGATTTTTCCGTGTAACAGTGGATACTTTCTAGTTGAATGAATAATTCTAGCTAATGTACATGGAATTCTGCATCACAAACTTTTCCCTTATCTAGAAAAGCCCCCAAAAGCCTAAGAGGCTAGGAATATTCGAAGAGTGTTCCCACCTCAAATTAGAAACGGTTAAAAGTGAGAGGTCGCTCTAATAATTAACTCATCCTAATGTTCAATATTACTTCTATATCAGCCCTGTAAAATGTTTTTCCTTTGGTTATTTGATTATTCCTCCCTAGTCAAGTGGCTATTTTAATTATCAAAGTACAAATCAGAGGCCCGGCTTGGTGGCTCATGCCTGTAATCCTAGCACTCTAAGAGGCCCAGGCAGGTGGATTACTTGAGCTCAGGAATTCAAGACCAGCCTGAGCAAGAGTGAGACCCTATTTCTACTAAAAATAGAAAAACAAGCCAGGCATTGTGGTAGGCACTGTAATCCCAGCTACCCGGGAGGTTGAGGCAAGAGGATCACTTGAGCCGAAGAGTTTGAGGTTACTGTGAGCTATGATGATGCCACAGCACTCCACCCAGGGAGACAGAGTGAACTATCTAAACAAAACAAAACAAAAAAAGTACAAATCAGAAAAAAAGTCATGTGATTTTGTTTCAAATGCATTTTTTTTTTTTTTTGAGACAGTCTCACTATGTCACCCTCAGTAGAGTACTATAGTGTCACAGCTCACAGCAACCTCAAACTCTTGGGCTTACTCAGCCTCCCAATTAGTTGGGACTATAGGCGCCCACCACAATGCCCAGCTATTTTTTGTTTGTAGTTGTCATTGCTGTTTGGCAGGTCCAGGCTGGATTTGAACCTGCCGGCTCTGGTGTATGTGGCTGGTGCCCCAGCTGTTGAGCTTCAAGCAACTAGCCTCAAATGCATTTTTAAAATAAAAAGTCATGGTGTTTTTCTTATGCAGTTGAATACTTGTCAAACATGGGCTTGTAACCTTTTTTTAATGCTCACTGGAGACATGATAGGTGGAGACTCTACATACCTTCTTTGAATAGGGTAATGAGTATAGACACATGCAATTTACTTTAGGTTTTTTTTTTTTTACTCAGTGATGAAAATATTTTCACCTGTAGATTATAACTTATTAGTTAATAACTGGTGAATTCTGCAGACTTGTATTACAGTAGGGTTTTATTCTCTATCTACTGGTCATCTTTAGATTAATGAGTTAAATACATCATTTAAAGTTAAAATGTTCTTTCCAGAGGTCATCCTGGGTCTGGAAATTTGGAAGATTTCATTTTAAGGAGAATTGGGGTGCGTAGGGTGCTATAAATTCCCAGGGAATTAGTGTTTCCAACAACTATACTCCAATAGGCTAACATAAAAGACAAAAGAAAATGCAGTGCTGTGTTGCTTTTGATGTGGGTATTTTTGAGTAATGCTTTGTTAGGTGATTTTGTCAGTGTGCAGACATCATGGAGTACTTAAACCATCCTAAATGGTACAGCCTACTGCACACCTAGGCTGTAACGTACAGCCTAGTGTTTCGAGGCTACAAACCTGTACAGCATATTACTGTGCTGAGTACGGTTGGCAGTTGGGACACAATGGTAAGTATTTATGTATCTAAACATAGGAAAGGTACAGTAAAAATCCAGTATCATAATTTTATAAGATCACTGTGGTGTATATCGTCCTTTGTTGACTAAAACATTGTTACACAGCACATAACTATGTACAGTCAACAAAACACTGCACTTTCTTGTTTTAGTTTGTGTTATGTGTTATTTGCTTTACACATTTGATAGGGAATATAGGAATTTGTGACCTTTCATTTCAGTGGAAAGCAATGAGCCAGCTTATATTTAGACAATAACTGACTGACCAGCTCTATTGAGTTATCTTGTGTGTGGTGAAAAGTATTTAATGTATCAGCTTCTTAGGCTCACACACAGCCCTTTAGTTCCAAATCCTTGGTTAGATTAGAAAGTGGAATGAACAAAATTTGATACTGAAGCAGATGCTGGGAAGGACCTAAGGAAGTCTAGGTCATAACCCTGTTTCCTTTGGGGCCCACTTATAGCTGAGCCGAAAATTTCCTGGGCTGGTATGTGTGTGTTCACAGGCCCATGTTGTGTCTGAGTTTCATCTGGCAACCAAGATCTCTTTCTTAACTTTCAAGAAAGATATCTTATTGGCCCATTATTTATTTAGGAAGTTTTACAATACATACATGTAAGTGTTTTCAACTTCTTGGTGAGCATTTCACTGATGCATGATGAAAGCAGATTTAAATGACCCAACAGTAGAAGTTCTGTATTTGCTTCCATAAAGAAAAATAAAACATAGATCTGTTGATATAATATGCATGCAGTATATTGCATAGGAAATTAAAGAAGGATGAGATCCAATTCATTCTCTAGCAGGAAAGATACAACGAACATGGAATCACTTGGGTCCCTTTAATAAAGATGCTATTCTCTGCTGTGTCTTTGGAATTAAAATAGTGGAACAAATAGCAGTCAATTCAGAAATGGCTGCTAGTCACATGGATGCATGCAAGTTTATCTGAGAGATTTGGGACCCAAATTATTTTGATGCAAGACAGGAAAGCTGCAGAAAAGACTGTATCCTTGTCTTGTATCCAGGGTCCTGGAAGCACCTTGTTAATGTTCACACCACCCCTGAGTTATAATCCTCCAATCCTGCCTAAATGAGTAAACTTTAAAGGTTTTAAATGGAGTTATCTAATTTTAAACTAGATTTCATTTTTCCATTGTCTTTGTTAATTAATAGTTGTAGATGCCATTTTTTTTTTCAACTACTAGAACACCTGCAACCTTGGTAACTGAACACTTCACTAAAGGAAGAGAAGAGCTTCAAAATCCTTGAAAATCAAAAGTAGTATCTGGTTGGGATTTGTTTTTGTTCTATCCCTGGAAGTCTTCCTGGCTCACCTCTCTCTTTCCTGTTCCCACTTCATTTCCTCACTTGACATTTCCCTATTTTGACCACACCAATAAGTGGATTATGGAAGGTACAGTTGAATGATCGTGTTAACTTTTATTTGCCTCCTTTGTTGCTGTAAATAGTTTATTCTTATGTTTCATCTCAGCCTGTGACAATCTCACCAAGTAAGAATAAAATGGCACACCTTCCCTATTTCCTATGGACTAGACGAAAGGATGAAGGAAGGTTGGCAGGACCCTAGCCTTACTGGGTGGAGACATGACCCAGAGGAAGCTCTTCACCTTTACCGTACACAGGCCCAGAGTGCTCTAGAGTGCAAGGGCAAGTTTATGTGTGAAGGGACTCCAAACAGCTGGAAAACATGCCTACATATTAACCACTCGTGGCTTGGTACAGTATTCCTATAACTTAAAATTCTGTAAATTTATTCCGAGGTATTTCCCAGCAGTCTCCTAGTATGTGTGACCCAGTTTTAGGTTTATAGTAACAATGTTCTTGAAATCAAGTCAATGATACCTGTGTTGCTTTGTTATAGAACAATATGTACATGTTCAAGGAATCAGTTTGATTTCCTTTTGGCAAGGAATTGCAGAAATGGTTTTTACCTGTGTCAGGATAGGTTAGACTTGGGGGCTGAGGGGAGACAATGCAGCCTTTTCACTCTGAAATGGCAAATCATTTGCCTTCCCTGAGTCTGCCAGGGATTACTTTTGAGGAGTGTGAATGGAGTGTGTGTGTTTGTGTCTATGTGTGCACTCATGCATCCTCATGCTTTCTCTGTGGTGTTATTTCAAGCCTTCCTAATAAAGGCATCCAAAGAGTACTGAGACATGACCAGAGGTATTTGGCATGAATAAATTAGGTTCTCTTCGCCAAAAACCCTCAAAGTTAGAACTCAGTTGTTTTCAATAAAGGTGGGGAAGATTGCCCATTGCTTTTGCCTCATTCCCAAGTAAACATCTCATCTACAAGGATGAAACTGAGTAGGGCTCGTCCTAAGGGCTCATGTGTGGCATTGGGAGGGCAGTAGTGACCAGAACACCACAGGCCTGCAAGATGTTATTTTGACTGAGGGAACATTTGACATCATTTATGAGGGAATAGAAACCAAATAAAGGCCAAGGACCATGACCATTCCTTGGAAAAAAGTGGATTCCCTTTGCTGACTACTTGGAATTGACTGAATGAGAGGTCTACCCAGCCATAAGGAGTATTGAGGTCATCGGGCCTCAGAAAACAGTAGCATGAACACAATCTCATAGGATATGAACAAGATAAAGGAGGGGAAAAACAAAGTCAATCTCAACAGTTTTTGCAATACCTCTTATATGCAGACCATTGGATTTATGTTATTGCACTCTTGGTGTGATTTATCTTATGTATCTTCATAGTTTTTATGAATTGTTTGAGTTTCAAACTCTTATTATACCCTTTATTAAAATGGACCTAATTAAGCGATTCATGCTTTGTGTTATTTCTTAACTCAGATCTTCCTACCATTGAAAGGATCCATAGTTATCTTTCACTTAAGAACCTTAATATTGGGCGGTGCCTGTGGCTCAGTGAGTAGGGTGCCAGCCCCATATACCGAGGGTAGCAGGTTCGAACCCAGGGCCAGCCAAACTGCAACAAAAAAAATAGCGAGGTGTTGTGGCAGACACCTGTAGACCCAGCTACTTGGGAGGTTGAGGCAAGAGACTCACCTAAGCCCAAGGGCTGGAAGTTGCTGTGAGCTGTGACACTACAGCACTCTACCAAGGGCAACAAAGTGAAACTCTTGTCTCAAAAAAAAAAAAAAAGCAGCGCCTGTGGCTCAAGGGAGTGGGGCGCTGGTCCCATATGCTGGAGGTGGCGTGGTCAAACCCAGCCCCGGCCAAAAACTGTAGAAAATAAAACCTTAATATTGTATTTTTAATATTCCTAGTTGAATATTTTTAATATTAACATAAAGAGGGAAATCCTAGGAAAAAATGAACCTAAAAACTTAAAAAATCATTACTGTGTGGCGGGGGCATGGTGACTCTCGTGTAATCCTAGCACTGTGGATGGCTGAGGTAGGAGGATTGCTTGAGCTCAGGAGTTCAAGACCAGTTTGAGCAAGAATGAGACCCTGTCTCTACTAAAAATGGAAAAAATCAGCTGGGCGCGGTGAGGGGCACCAGTAGTCCCAGCTGCTCATCTGGCTGAGGCAGGAGAATCACTTAAACCCCAAGAGTTTGAGGTTACTACGAGCTAGGTTGACACCACAGCACTCTCACTTTAGAAACAGAGTGAGACCCTGTCTCAGGGAAAAAAAAAAAATATACTGTGAGGGAGAACCTGTTATTTAGAAAATAACAAGAGTGACATTTGACTGAACTTTAATGAGCTTGACTTTGTCATGATTTAGGGAGAACTGGTAATGGTGCCAAGTTCACGGAGGTGGTATTTGAAGAAGATCCAGGTATCTAAAGAATTCTGGTATAATTATGCATGAAAAGCCAAAGTTGCCTAATTTTTCTGAGTATTTTAAGTTCTAAATGTATACCCCAATTAGTTCTACAATAGTTCTAAAAAGTTCTGAAGCTTTTCCTGTTTCAAATTCTCATTAAACCAGTGGTTCTCAATCTTCCTAATGCTGCAATGTATTAAAAAGGGGTCGCAACCCACAGGTGGAGAACTGCTGCAACAAAAGTGCAGTCTTCCTCCTCTGTGCCCTTATATATAGTCTCCTAACCTAGAGCCAAGTGGGAGGAACCAGGTGAGACCCAGGAAAATGCCAGGAGCAGATGGTTTCGGCTTTCTCTAGATTTGAAGACAAAGCTCTTTTCCCCTCCCTTTTATGTCTTTTTTTCTTGAATGAGTTCATCTTGTTTTATATTGGAGTGGTAAAATCTAGAGGGCTTAGCTTAGCATGTTAGCCTATGTGAAAGGAGACCAAGTAATCCTCAACACAAGGTCTGACAAAGTTTGTGAACTCACTCTAGAAAAAGTGCTACTACATGCCTCATTGCTGAAAATCAGTATTGTCAACTTCAAAGTGCTCGAAGCTATGCACTGATGCCAGCACCTGGTCTACCCTTCAAAGCAATTCTGGAACGATAATCCAAGCTATCATACAGTACACAAAAATATCCAAAAACAATAATGAATGCCACTCGGCAAGGCACTGCCACATGTCAACAGGAACACAGCTGTGAGACACTGATACACCAAAGTTATGAAACTTTACCAAGTTGTTTGTACAGTGCTGCCAACGTAAGCACATGGTGCCAAGTTCATGAACTTTCTTGTCATACCTCGTATAATGACAGGTCTTAACACTGGGGTTTGGAGGTCAAGACCATAGCTAAATAATGGGATTCCTGAAGTCAGATATGGTAAAACTAGTAATTGTATCAGATGTCCCAAGTCTCATCTTTCTGAGCAGGACTTTTTGATCCCAAGACATGGCTTTTTCACTCTTAAAAAGAAATCTTGGTGGTGGGTTCAAACCTGCCCCAGCCAAAAACAGCAAAAAAAAGAAAAGAAATCTTGGTGGCCAGGCACAGTGGCTCAAGCCTGTAATCCCAGCACTTGGGAAGCTGAAGTAGGTGGATAGCCTGAGCTCACAGGTTTGAGACTAGCCTGAGCCAGAGCAAGACCCCGTCTCTAAAAAATAGCCAG
This sequence comes from Nycticebus coucang, assembly GCF_027406575.1. NCBI lineage: Eukaryota > Metazoa > Chordata > Mammalia > Primates > Lorisidae > Nycticebus > Nycticebus coucang. The sequence goes on along the minus strand of NC_069783.1, from coordinate 68,116,008 downwards.
GCTTGGCTCGGCGCCTGTGGCTCAAGTGGCTAAGGCTCCAGCCACATACACTTGAGCTGGTGGGTTCAAATCTAGCCTAGGCCCGCCAAACTATTGAATGAATGAATGAAGGAATGAGTGGGTGTATGAGTATGTGACTTCTTGGTCCATGTCACATAGTCTGAGAATCTTTCTTCCCAACAATTAAAACACAGTTGACATCTCTGCTGAAATGGTAATAGGGAAAATATCAGTTGTCTATCACTTACCATTGTGAATGTATAACTATATAGGGGTGTGTGTATGTGTGTGTGAGCGTGTGCAGAGAAAGAAGGGGGTATAAATAGAGCTGTTAATATTTCAAGCAGTAGTTTTTCTTTTTCCTAAAGAGTTGCCCTCCCTCTAGTATATTTGGGAAAGAAGGGAAAGCCCTGGGTTGTGTCTGCTGTCCCTAGTTTCACATTCCACTCATTATAGTCCTTTCCATAAAATGCTGCACCTGACCTTGGCACACCAGGTGAGGGTTAAACTGGACCAAACCACAATTTCCTTCCTGCCTTGTCCACACAACCATCACACAGGATTGAATGAATGTACTGGGTTTACAAAGGGTGGAGGTGACTCTATTCACTCACTCAACAAATACTTTTCAAGCACCTACTATGGACCAGGCACATACTAAGTGCGAGGCATACAAACGTAAAGAGACTGCCATGTCTCTTATAAAGCTTAGAGTATAGCAGGGGAAAGGATCATTAATCAATACCTAAATTCATAATTTCAATTTATGATAATGTGCTATGAAAGAAAAGGAAAGGGTGTTTTGAGAGAGAATAACAGAAGGGACAATTTAGATGGGGAGAAGGAGATGATAGGGAAGGCCTAACTGAGGAAAGGATACTTTCGGTTCAGACCTGGGGAAATGGATATAAGTTAAAAAAGGAAAGGCATTCCCTGAAGGAGAACAACTTATAGAAAGGTCCTAAAGTGGAAAATAACTTATTATACTTAAACCAAAAACAGCTGGGGGAGGGGTTGGAGAGAGGAGGCTGGCAATCGGCCTTCCAGACACCTGTGCATGCATATAGAAGTGTGCACACACACACACAATTTTACATAAATCAGATCATACTATACCTACTGTTTCTAACCTGTTTTGTTTTCACTTAATGTAAGTGATCAATAACTGTACAAAAAAAGGGGTGGGGGTGGGGAGGGCATGGGAGTTAAATCCAGTTTTGTTAAGAAAGTTTTTGGCAGCTGACAGAAAAGCTAACTTGTATACACTCTGTACAATAAGATTTGTCAATTTATATCACAAAAGAAAAGGAAGAGAAGGAGGCCTGGAATTAGGTCCCCATGAGCACCAGTATTAAGGGATGGACAGATGAAACTGCAAGGGAAACTGGGGAGGAACAACCAGAAAGCTGGCAGGCAAAATAGGCCTTTGTGGTACCCAGGATGCCAAGAAATGAGATTATTAAAGGGAGGGAGAGATCCGCAGCTTCTGATGTTTCAGAGGTCATGAAAGATCAGGACTGAGGTGGCTCCTTCAGGTTAGCAACATAGAGGGTGTGGGTGCTCTGAGTACAGCAGGCCCTGGCATTGGTGGGGGACAGAGGCCTGGTTTCAGTGGTTTGAAGAATGGGAAGTGAAAAACTCTAGAGACTAAGACGGTAGACAACTTATTTTTAAACCACTTGGCTCTGAAGGGAAGAGAGGGTGGAAGAGGATTTGGGGCAAGGCAGGATTCTTGCTATGCCAAGGAATTCGTAAGAGGGAGAAGTTGAAGACAATAGAAAGATTGGTCCCTAATCAGGGCATGTTCCTGGGTGAAAAAGCCACATATTATATTTGTGGCTCTACAATACAATACAATATATTATATTCAAGGTTAAGAAGAGAGTAAAGGGAAGGGGAAGCCTTGGGTTGCCTAGAGATCTAGAATGGGTGGGCAGAGACAGTGGTGGGGAAGAAAATGCATTGCTTTGGGAGGCAAAACTGCACCAGAGGTAGCACAGCCTGCTGTGTCTAGCCCCAGGCCAGATGCAGGGCTAAACCCCACCCACCGGGTTAGTTGTGTCCCCGGGTCCAGAAACAATCTGGGTTATCTTGGGTGTGACCTCAACCTGTACAACAGGTGCGTTGTTTCCATTCTGAAACCAGTACTGTGTCTACCTTCCATAGCAGTGGTTCTCAAATTTTAACTTGCCATCAGAGTCACTTGGATGGCTTGTTAAATCAGATTACTAGTACCCACCTATGAAGATTCTAAGTCTAAGGTGGGGCCCAGGGATTTGTATTCCTAATGTGTTTACCTCGGTTTTTTGCCCCCAGTCCACACTCCGACAACTGTTGCCCTAGAGAAAACCCCAGGAAGGTCCTGGAAGAGAACCTCAATGGGCTTTTGTACTTTGCTCTGAAAACTAGTCAATACTCAAGTTTATCTACAGAAGGGCAGCAGCGCACTAGGTGCATCCTCTGCCCGGGTTGGTCCAAGATGACCAAGTGGCGGGGGAGCCCACTAGCACAGTTTATAGAAAAGGATTAGACACAGGTCCACATCAGCCACATGGGAGAAAGGGAAGGAAAAAGGCGAGAACTCGTCAGAGGGGATGCTCCGGGAGCCTCTTTGGGCAGTCACTGAGCTGGACCTGGAGGGCGAGGAGGGTCCTACAGAGCACATTTAAAGACGTCGAACGTTGTCCTAACTGGAGGATCATCGCCAGAGAAAAACCCAGGAAGCAGAAACTAATGTACAGTTCTGCGCATGCGTTCAGGATGCTGCGTGCTTTTCCGAGGGCGCCTGCGCAAAACACCGCACAGTCTTTCCCTCCGCAAAGTCTCCCCGCTCAGACTGACGCAGAGGATAGGCGATGGTTGAAAAGGCCAAGGCGCTCATCCGCAGCAGCACCACCCATCGCCAGTAGGGTGCGCTCTATCCAGTGTACGCTCAGCTCTCAGCCAGCCTGCGCCTACGTAGGGCTTCCCAGGAGCCTCAGTGGACACGCCTGCGCATTTTCGGACTAAGATGTCGGCGGCTGCGGCTGTGGTCGCGGCCTGGCGGGGCTGTGGAGCCGCTGCTGCTGCCGCGGGGCTGCGTAGGCGGTAGGTGACGAGCCCGGAGCCCGGAATAGGGTGCCGCTGGATTTAGCCAAGCTAAGCGGTCGCCGCCTCGCAGACCCTTTCTCTGGGGTGGGGGGAGGTAGTGCATCTGATGGAGCCAGTCTTTCTGCGTCCGTCCCACAGTTGAGGGTTTAGCTGTCGGGAGGCTGGCTCGGAGAGACCCGCTATGGAGACAGATCCGATGAGCTGGCTTTGAATTGTGTGGTGCCTCCAGCCTTTCGACCACATGCATTCCCTCCTCTTTTAAAACACAAACTCAGACTATCACAAAGAAAGTAAGAAAATACTTGGTCTCATTCCCTCATTTTCCCAGGGGCCCAGAAAGGGGACGCGACATGTCCAAGGTCACACAACTTCTGAGTGTTGGAACTCCTAGGAGAATCTGGACCCCTGCGTTACCCTTTCACCCTCGACACCATCACTAAGTCCACACTGTTTCCTTGCGTTTCCTCTTTCCCTGAGCCTGCCTTTGAATTTTGCCTTTCAAAGACATCTGTGAACACTGGAAAGAGGGCATATGTAGGTTCATACCCTGATTTTACTACTGGAGAAAAAGGCCTGCAAAGTTTGACCTCTTGAGTATTTAGAAGTTTTAGAGTTAAAGGTGCTCTTGAAGGCTAAACGTATTTCCTAAAAATACTAACTTTGCAGAAGGATTTTGTTAGTTATGCCCAGTCTCTCCTTGTGTGTTTCAGCAGATGTCTTCCTTGAATAATTTAATCCTTTTACTTAAAAAACTTTAAACTAATGTCAGAATGTGCTTCTTGGCCAAATGCTGTGGCTCAAACCTGTAATCTCAGCACTTTGGGAGGTTGACTTTGAACCTCCCCTCATTCTCCCCTCACCCCGGTACCAAATTAGCATGGTTGAGGGGGTTGGTGGCTGGGCTTGTAGTCCCAGCTACTCCTAAGGCCTGAGGCAGGAGGATGCCACCAGGAGTCTGGTGGACAGAGTTAAGACTGTCTTCAAAAAATAAATAAATAAAGGTTTTGTATTTATTCATTAACTTGCCTTTTCAATGGGGTGAAGGGGTAGGAATACTGGTTGTGGAGTGTATTTTCAAATTCCAGGGTATTCATGGGAAGATTTATTTTTTATTTTTTTTATTGAGACAGAGTCTCACTAAAGTGATGTAATGTCACAGCTCACAGCAACCTCCAGCTCTTGGGCTTAACCGATTCTCTTTCCTCAGTCTCCCAAGTACCTGAGGCTTTAGGCACCTATTTTTTTTGTTGTAGTTGTTTGGCAGGCCAGGGCCAGGTTCAAACCCTCCAGCTCCTGTGTATGTGGCTGGTGCCCTAACCACTGAGCTACAAGCCTCATGGGAAAATTTAGGCAGTGAGCTATAGATTAATGGTGTTTTCACCTCAAAGATTGATATTCAGTAAGTAATTATCGGGCACTAATTACATAATAATAATGGTAGTAGCTAACTTTTTTTGTTGGTGTTGAGACAAGAGTCTCACCGTGTTGCCCTTGGTAGAGCGCCATGGCGTCACAGCTCACAGCAACCTCAAACTCTTGAGCTTAAGCGATTCTCTTGCCTCAGGCTCCCAAGCAGCTAGGACCACAGGCGCCAGCCACAATGCCTGGCTATTTTTTGTTGCAGTTGTCATTGTTGTTTTTAGCTATCCCAGGCCAGGTTCAAACCTGCTACCCTCAGTGTAGGTGGCTGGCACCATAACCACTGTGCTACGGGCGCCGAACCAGTAGTGGCTAACTTTCATTGATATAGCTTGGCATTGGTTTAAGTACTAAACATGGGTTATCTGAAAACCATCATCCCAGTCTTTTTTTTTTTTTTTGAGACAGAGTCTCACTATGTCATCCTGGGTGGAGTGCGTGGAGTCACAGCTCACAGCAACCTCCAACTATTAGGCTTAATCAGTTCTCTTGCCTCCCAAGTAGCTGGGACTGTAGGCGCCTGCTGCAACACCCAGCTATTTTTTTTTTTTTGGTTGTAGTTGTCATTGTTGTTTGGCAGGCCCTGGCTGGATTTGAACCTGCCAGCTTGGGTGTATGTGTCTAGTGCCTTAGCCACTGAGCTATAGTGCTCGGCCATCATCCCAGTCTTAAGAGGTAGCTGTGAATATTAACCTCATTGTATACACAGGAACTGAGGCCCTGTAGTGCTGGCCACTGGGGATGTAGAAAGAAAACAGTCTTTTTACTAAATGAATTTGCAGTTTAGTAGGAAAGACATTCTTAGCAACTAATGACAAACTCATAAGTGCTATGAAAGAGTCATTTAATTTCAAGTGATGACAGACCTTACTGTGATCAACTCTGCAGCTAGAGTGGGGAGTGGTAGGGCTTTACAGATTCCTTGATTCCCTGTTGGATGTTCTTTCCTCTGTTTTCCTGAATTCTCAGTGACAGTCCATTGATTTCTCTGGTAGCATCTAAGGAACTATGAGTTACAATACCACTGTGTCCCTGTAGTCTTTTGCTTTAAGCAAATAACATTTGAAGATGACTAGAGGGAGGAAAAATTGTAGTTCATCTGTATTGCACTTGATACTCACTTTTCTTTGTGACAAGCAGAATTTCAGTTTTTTAAGAGAAAAATGTGATGCAGCCTCTATGTGTCTCTTCTTGCCTATTTTAGGTGGCGAGTAATCAATGTTTTTTTTTTTAAGTGATCATATGTATGATTGTAAAAGTAACTCTCATGCTTAAAATTCTTCAGTGGTGCCTGGGAAATGACCGTTGTAATGGCTAGTGATAATATTTCAGTGTAAGTTGGATTTTATTTTTTATTTTATTGTTTATTTATTTTGAAGGTCTTACTCTGTTGCCTGGGCTAGAGTACTTTGTGGCGTGATCATAGCTCAGTGCAGCTTCAAACTCTTGGGCTCAAATGATCCTCCTGCCTTAGCCTGCCAAGTAGCTATAGGGACTATAGGCTCATACCACCATGGCTGATTTTTCTATTTTTATTTATTTATGTATCTATTATTTATGTATTTTTTTGAGATAGTCTCACTTTGTCACCCAGACTAGAGTGCTATGGAGTCATAGCTCACAGTAACCTCAAACTCTTAGACTCAAGCGATTCTCTTGTGTCAGCCTCCTGAGTAGCTGGGACTACAGGTGGCTGTCACAAAACCCAGCTATTTTTAGAGACAAGGTCTCGCTCTTGCTCAGGCTGGTCTTAAACCTGTGAGCTCAGGCAGTCCACCTGCCTTGGCCTCCCAGAGTGCTAGACTTAGAGGTGTGAGCCATTGTGCCCAGCCTGATTTTTCTATTTTAAATAGAGACAGGGTCTCATTCTTGCTCAGGCTAGTCTCAAACTACCATTCTCAAGCAGTCCACCTGCCTTCTTGACCTGGATTTTAAAGTAACTTGCATCCGAGTTCTAACATTTTTTAATACTAAATGTAGGAGACTGTGCACCAAACTCGTGGAAGCGGGAACCCACTCTGAGGGAGGCCCTGGGAGCAGGACAATCTCCTAGCCAGCATGGAGATGTTTGGCTGCCCGGGGACAAGCCCTCAAGCAGCTGCATGTGTTAATGAGTTAAGATTGGTTCCTTGTTAGCAAGCAGGTGTTACACATTGGACACTCGTGGTGCAGCAGGGTGGGAGTCGAGCCCGGTGGGAAAGAGCATATAGTGATCATTAAGCACATAGCTCTTGTGGGAGGGCCTTCACACCTATTGTATGCTGCTTCAATAAAAGGCTATGGCAGTGGTTGCTCAGGACTCTCCCTGAAATATGGGAAGCCCCCCTCTTACAGGTATTTGTGCCTTCAATCCGTGGTCCTGGCTGATTTTATTCCCACGGTGACAGGGTGCCCACAGTGGGCACCAACATAATGGTGACGAAGGTGGAATAGTGGATGTGCATCGACAACTAAAATTTCCTTTTATTTCATTTTCCAGTAGTATTTGTCCTTTCTCCCTTTGTTTTTACTTTTGTCAAATCTATGGAAAATATCCAATTAATGCTTCTCTGTAAGTGTGAAGTAAGCTGGACACAGTGGCTCATACCTGTTATCCTAGCACTTTGGCAGGCCAAGGTGGGAGGATCATTTGAGGCCACAAGTTTGAGACCAGCCTAAGCAACCTAACATGACCCTGTCTCTACAGAAATATAGAAAAATTAGGTTGTGGTGGTGCACACCTGTAGTGCTGTAGGCTGAGGCGGGAGGATTACTTGAGCCCAGGAGCTGAGGTTGCAATGAGCTATGATCAATCACCACCACACTAGCCCAGGCAGCAGAGCGAGACCCTGGCCTCTTCTCCACCAAACAAAAAGAGTGAAAGTTACAATACTAGGTTAATATATTTCCAGTCAGAAAGCATATAAAGACTGTAGGCTGCTTTAGCAGATTGGGGGACAATAGTTCACTTTCTATTAGATTTTTTAAAGTATTGAAATACTTTTTTTTTAATGTTCCCCATCATGAAATACTTTTCAAAATGTGATACAGCTTATTTCTACAGAAGGAAATATAGTGGTAGGGTGCAGAAAAAGAGGGAGACTTTATTATATACACTTTTTTTCCTTATCATTTTGAACCATGTGACTCTATTGCCTAGTTTTAAATTTTTTCCTAGAGAAGAAATAAAAGCCTATCATATTTACCTCCTTCGTGCATAATTAAGAGTTTGAGACTCCAGGTCAGTGTTTTCAGCGTTTCTTAAATCTCACAGTACACTCTAACTTATAGTTAAATTTGGCATACTTATGTTAATCAAATAAAAATTTAAAAAAATACATACTTGACTGTGCTTTGAACTTCTTTCAAAAATAATTTAATTACTGATCTTTGAAAATTTTTGCAGTGCACCTAAAATCCTCTTGCAGCACACCAGTGTACCTCGACACACCAGTGAAACTCACTGCTCCAGGTTATAAATTATTTTTTTTTAATTTATTTTTTATTTCAAATTAATATGAGGGTACAAGTTTTTAGGTTACATCATTCTCGCTTCCAGGGTAAAGTTCTAGTTGTAAAAGAGTCCCTCACCCAGGGGGTGTGTTACACCCTCACAATGTGCACGTTAGGCGAGATCCTGCTTTATATCCTTCCTCTTTCTGCCAGTTGTCCTTCCCTCTTCCTCCTGTACCCCTGTACTAGACTATATTTATGTCTTATTGTTCTTATGAGCATTAAATTATTTGTATATTGATTTCATATTAGTATGGAGAACACTGGATATTTGTTTTTCCATTCTTTGATACATTACTAAGAAGAATGCATTTCAGCTCCCTCCAGGTAAATGTAAAAGATGTAGAGTCTCCATCTTTTTCAATGGCTGAATAGTATTCCATGGTATACATATGAATAGATCATTGCTAAGTTGCTTCCATGGTTCGGCAATGATGAATTGAGCTGCAGTAAACATTCTGGTACAAATGTCTTCGTGGTAAAATGATTTTTATTCTTCTGGGTAGATACCTGGTAATGGGAGTACAGGATCAAATGGAAGGTCTACTTTTAGATCTTGGAGGATTCTCCACACTTCTCTCCAAAAAGGCTGTATTAGGGTTTACAATCCCACCAGCAGTGTAGAAGTGTTTCCTTTTCTCCACATCCATGTCTGGTGTTTTGTGACTTTGTGATGTGGGCTAATCTTGCTGGGGTTAGTGCTATCTTATTAGTGTAGGTGCAATTCTGTTGCTTATACCTGGATATACATCTAATTATCAAGGCTATGAATTTCCATTTGAGCTTTATCTGATTTTGAGTTATTTGTAGATATTGCTTGTTTAAGTAAGTACAAATAATGTTGTAGATGAAAAATGAAAAGTTAGCTCTAATTATTTTTATTGCTGTTATGTTTGAGACATGTCTTTAAATATGAGAAGTAGAAACTTAATTTAGAAGATTAGATCTCTTAAAATGTCATTTGTTTTAAAATGTAGGCTCTATCTTTTGATGAAGAATCCATACACTATTAAGAAACATCCTCTACATCAATTTGTGCAGAGACCGCTTTTCCCACTACCTGCAGCCTTTTGTAACAAAGGTAAAGTTTACCTCTTTTAGAGTAAATGGTATTTCAGAAACTGATTGAACTGTGCTAAGATTTTATGGATCAGGAAAGATGAGAATTTTCTACTTAGAACCCTATAAAAAGAATATGGAGGGTATTTTCTATCATATTGTCACACTTTACTGTAGTTATTTGCGACATTGTTTAGTAGATCTATGAAATCTCAGTATCTCATATAATACATTTCCTGGAACACAGAGTTGCTCAGTAAATGATTTCTGAAGTGAAAATATCAGAAAGTTACAAATGGGTTTGTGTTTCAAAGAATCCTATGTATTTTAAGTTATTGCTTTTTTTTACTTTGGTAAGTATAACCCTAAAATCAGCATGTTTCTGGCTTTCATTCAGATCTTGGAACATAACTTTTTTTTTTTTTTTGAGACAGAGTGTCACTATGTTGCCCTTAGTAGAGTGCTGGGGCATCACAGCTCACAGCAACCTCAAACCCTTGGGCTTAAGAGATTCTCTTGCCTCAGGCTCCCAAGTAGCTGGGACTACCAGTGTCTGCCACAATGCCTGGCTATTTTTTTTTTTTTTTGCAGTTGTCATTGTTGTTTTAGCTGGCCTGGGCCAGGTTTGAACCTACCAGCCTCAGTGTATGTGGCCAGTACCCTACCTTACACTGAGCTATGGGTGCCACCTGGAACATAAGATTTTGAGTAAGTTTTTTTTTTTTGTCTAAATTAGTTACTATGGTTTTATTAACAGTCTTGTTGAGATTACATACTTTGACTCTCTATAATATTAGAAACTCTCTATAGATTCTATAAATTTAGAAATATTATGAAGATGAGATTTGAAAATAATTTGAAATGTGCCAGGTGTGTGGTTGTATGCCTGTAGTCCCAGTTACTCCTGAGGCTAAGGTGGGAGGATCAGCTGAGCCAAGGAATTTGAGGCTACAGTGAGCTCTGATTCTGCCACTCCACCACAGCCTGGACACCAGAGCCAGATCCTATCTAAAAAAAAAATATTGAAATGTGACCTTTGTAATGTGGTTATAGAAGCTTAGGTGTGTGTATGCATGTGCATGTGTGTATGTGTGTAAGTGTCTTCCTATATGTGGTTATAGAGCTATAAAGTGTATAGATTCAGCCTATCTGCCTTTCCATCACCACCTTGAATACCTTCTTGTGGCTGTACTCTGGAAGGGGCTGACTCTGGCTAACAGCAGAAGTTAAATCAGGGTAGAGACTTTATATCTTCTATAGACTGGGGTAAGAAGAGGAGTGCTTTCCTGCCATCTTGCCTGTCTCCTTGAATCACAAAATAGTTTACACGTAAGTACATAAATAATGAATAACTCAACAGATCAGACCACTTGAATTGGACTTTTTTTTTTTTTTGTAGAGACAGAGTTTCACTTTATGGCCCTCGGTAGAGTGCCGTGGCGTCATACAGCTCACAGCAACCTCCAACTCCTGGGCTTAAGCGATTCTCTTGCCTCAGCCTCCTGAGTAGCTGGGACTACAGGCGCCCGCCACAACGCCCGGCTATTTTTTGGTTGCAGTTCAGCCGGGGCCGGGTTTGAACCCACCACCCTCGGTATATGGGGCCGGTGCCTTACTGACTGAGCCACAGGCGCTGCCCTGAATTGGACTTTTTAAATTGTTTTAATTTAACTAAATTTCATGGTCATCTAGGCTTTTCACCTTGGACACCCACTGATTTTGTCATTGATCCTGACTTTAAGCAGTACTAATCTATATTTTGTAGGATTTTATGCCTACCTAGGTACCTATTAATACCAAACCTAACAGGGAAAGATAATTTATGTAAGTCTTTCTATCCTTTTGTAACCCGACACTTTCAGGAGCATCCTTCTGAATGATAGCCCTGGGAGTCTCTTTTAAAATAAGTAATTAAATCCAATTTAGGGTATAATTGGAATGATCTTGTTAAATACCTATTCAGATTTGTTTTTGAAATACCTCTATTTATTGTCAAAAGAGAAACATTGTGTGGTGGCGGTGTCATACATTTTCATAATTTCTGTTTGAGATAGTGTGTATAGATTATATACTCTTAAGTGACTTTTTAAAAAGCATATATGACAGCTGGTGCGGTAGCGCACACCTGTAATCCTACCACTTTTAGGCTGAGGCAGGTGGATTGCTTGAGCTCAGGAGTTTCAGACCAGCCTGAGCAAGAGTGAGAAACCAGGGTGGTGCCCATGGCTCAAAGGAGTAGGGCACTGGCCCCATATGCCAGAGGTGGTGGGTTCAAACCCAGCCCCGGCCAAAAAAGAAAAAAAAAGAGTGAGAACCTATCTCTAAAAAAAATACACAGGCATTGTGGTGGGCATCTGTAATCCCAGCTACTCCTTATCTATTAGGCAAGAGAATCTCGAGCCCATGAGTTTGAGGTTGCTGTGAGCTGTGATGCCGCTGTACTCTATTGAGGGTAACAAAGTAAGACTCTGTCTCAAAAAAAAACAACAACAACCCAACAGGAGAATGAGGGAGCAGGGAGAGGGGAGGTGGGAGAGTGTTGGGGAAGGTCACAGTGTATGGCACACCTCCTGGGGGCAAGACTTAATTATAAGAGGGACTTTAACAAATGCAATCAGTGTAACCTAATCCTTTGTACCCTCAATGAATCCCAGGCAATCAAACATACATACATACATACATAAAATAAAACAAAACAGAAAAAACAAAACCCAAAACTTATTTATGGTGGAGAGAGAGCCTGGTCAGCTTCCACCTGACGAGTACAATGTAGGGGAGCACACCTCTTGGGTGAAGGACTCAAATACAGCTTGGATGCTACCTAACAAATATGAACAATGAACCCAATTGTATGTCCTTAATATTAATCCAAAATTTAAAAGAAAAGAATTTATGGTTTTAACCTTCAAATACTTCTAACGTTTTTTTCTTTCTGCAGGTCTAGTTTTACGTAAGTGGGTTGAGTAGAATGAAACCGAATTTAATTCAAAAATTGTTAGAGTGTCTAGTGTGTGTAGAAATTTCAGTTATGTATTATGGGCCAGGTTCTGTGGCTAACACTTAGAATTCTAGCACTCTGGGAGGCCAAGGTGGAAGGATTGCTTGAGATCAGGACTTCAAGAGTAGCCTGAGCAAGAGTGAGACCCTGTCTCTACAAAAAATTGGAAAATAGCAAGTTGTGGTGGCATACACCTGTAGTCCCAGCTACTTGGGAGGCTGAGGCAGGATAATCGCTTGAGCCCAGGGGTTTGAGGTTGCAGTGAGCTATGATCGTGCCACTGTACCGTACCCTGGGTGACACGGTGAGAACCTGTCTCAAAAAAAAAAAAAAAAAAAGAAAACTGCAAGAAATAATTAAGAATCAGAGTTAGAAGAACCTTGCTGTCTTTTATATAGAAAGAGGTGGCAGCCCTTTCTTTAATATTTCATTTGAAAAATTGTTCCCTTGGGCAGCACCTGTGGCTCAGTGAGTAGGACACTGGCCCCATATACCAAGGGTGGTGTGTTCAAACCCAACCCCAGCCAAACTGCAACAAAAAAATAGCCAGGCACTGGCACCTGGAGTCCCAACTACTCCGAAGGCTGAGGCAAGAGAATTGCCTAGGCCCAAGAGCTGGGGGTGGGAGAGGAGCAGTGCCTGTGGCTCAAATGAGTAGGCCGCTAGCCCCATATACCAGAGGTGGCGGGTTCAAACCTGGCCCCGAGCAAAAACAAAAACAAAAAAAAATAAAAGAAAAAGAAAAAATTGTTCCCTTCTAACACAGATTTTCAGAGTAACGTCTTGGTGGAAATAGAGTTATAAATATTTTAAATCCCATGCTTGGCGTTGAGATTATTTTTTATTTTTCTCTCTTTTGGGATCTGCCTGGTCACCACCTGATGTCTAATTAGGATAGTGACTTAAACAAAATGAATTGGAGTTTAGTTTCAGTTGCTACTTTATCTGGGAAATGGTTTAACATCAGTTAGCAGGAACTGTATGTCAAGGTGCAAAAACAACTCTCAAATGTCAAATTAGGACCTTCTCCCTAATGGTTAGCACTTTCATACCAACCATGTGTTTTGCCAAATATGATCTTTTTCAGATTTAAAACTGATGATTTATTATTATTATTATCTCTCCTAAAATATATGGAATGAAGGTTATGACAGAATGGGAAAAATGATCTTAAATCTATCTTCCTGTTATGCTTAGCACTACTAGACAAGGATTGGCAGTATGCACAGTGGCTAAGAGAGTCAGCACTAGAAAATTATCTAGACTTGAATCCTGGCTCTGTCACTTCCTAGCTGAATGACTTAGTTTCCTCCTAAAAAATAAGATAAAAACAGTGCCTCCTTGGAAGGACATAGGATTAAGTGATATACTTTACATGTATAATGTGCTTGGCACCAGGCCTAGCACATAATAGGTACTTAGTGTATTTTTTAGTTATTAATGTTATCATATATTGCCGTCAACCTATTTAAATGTACTTCTTAAAGAGAGAGGATTTCTGAGGAAAGATCTTGCCTTTTTTTTTCTTTTTCTTTTTTAAATCATTAGCTCACAAAACTTTACAAAAGGTTTATTTTCACAATGAATAATGAAAGTCTGTTTAATTGTTTTAAAGCTATTAAAACTAATGCTTTTGTCCTGCAAGTTGATATAATAGCAAGGTAGGAAATTAAAAGATTCTGTTTTCTCTTTATGGCTTTAATGAATTCATTCTCAGTTTCATCGTGGTCCTAGAAGAAACATAAGACAAGAGCCTGTAAAGATATGTTTTAAATATTCCAGAAAGTAATTTGCATGGATTCCCACTTACATGATTTTATGATGTTACTAACTGTACCATTAGTCAAGTTATTTAATATTTCTCAGCCTCAGTTTTTTCATTTGTAAAATGGGAATAGTAGTTCCTTCTTTATATAGTTGTTAAAGGCATAAGTACATTTATAGCACATGACTTTGTATCTGGCATGTAATAAGCAAACACTAAATATTTATAATAATACTATTACAAATTAGTAACTTTATTATCTATAAAATAATGGTGTCACTTTGGAAGGAAGCGACTGTAACATTTTACTATATTGATTTCACAGTGATAATGATCTATGATTATGATTATGATAGCCACTAGCACCAAGTCACCAAGTAGAATATGTATCTGACTCCTGACTTATGATGTACCTCCCTACTTAATTGTAGGATGTTGCTGGAATTTGTTGAGTAATACAACTATCTAAATAATCAGTATTAATATAAAATTTCACGTAGTTATGCTAAATATATTGATATATTTCTTTGTCATCTTATAAATTCTTACTGTGCCAGCATGGGGAATAAAGCCTTGTTTTTTCCAACTTTTCTTACTACTTCTGGTTCTCTGAAGATGAGAACTTCATAGTCCATAAACTTGTTTACTATTTTTTCTGGAATAACATTCTTCTTTTCTTTTTTAGTGAGATACATGTTTATTCAAACACAAGATACTCCAAATCCCAACAGTTTGAAGTTTATACCGGGAAAACCAGTTCTTGAGACAAGGACCATGGATTTTCCGACCCCAGCTACAGCGTTTCAATCCCCTCTGGCTAGGTATATTACTGTTTTTATTTGCTTTTGCCAAGAAACATAAATAAAAACTGACTGGGGTTAAGACGTCCTTATTTGGCTTTTGTATTTATATGTGCATTATGTATACACTTTATTTATTTTTTTGAGATAAGGTCTTAGTCTGTCACCAAGGCCAGAGTACAGTAGCCTCATCATAGTTACTGCATCCTCAAACTCCTAGGCTCAAAAGATCCTCCTTCCTAGCTCGGTGTTGTGGCAGGCTCCTATAGTCCTAGGTACTTGGGAGGCTGAGGCAAGAGAATTGCTTAAGCCCAAGAGTTTGAGGTTGCTTTGAACTATGACACTATGACATTCTACCAAGGGCAACATATTGAGCCTCTGTCTCAAAGAAAAAAAGATCCTCCTGCCTCAGCCTCCTAAATAGCTGGGACTATAGGCTTTCCCACCAAAAATTTTTCTATTTTTTGTAGAAATAGATCTTAATTCTTTCTTAGGCTGGTCTCAAACTCCTGGTCTCAAGGGATCCTCCCACTTCACCTTCCCAAAGTGCTAGGATTACAATGTGAGCCTCTGAGCCTGGCCTACATATTTTTTTAGGGTAGAGAATACTTTATTTTTTTTCTAGTAAGAGGTAAAGAAAATGAGTTTATAGTAGAAAACCTTTCTCCCGAAGAGTGATACATTTGAGAGTTCTGTACCATGAATAAATAAAAATTTATATTTTTACTTAAGGAAAATAAATTAATTAAATTGCTAATCATGGTAAATTTCCATTCCAAATTTTTAAAAGTCTTATTTTTAAGAATAATGAAAGCTTGCACATTTTATTCTTTTTTTTTTTTGGCCGGGGCTAGGTTTGAACCTGCCACCTCCGGCATATGGGACTGGCGCCCTACTCCTTGAGCCACAGGCGTCGCCCTGCACATTTTATTCTTAAAGATAATTTCTAGATGTTTCAAGATGGAGTAATTCCTAAAACAGCCCACTTAGGACTACAAATGTTTATATTAGTAGTATGATATTTTTCAAAACTAGTCAGTAGAAACAGTTTTTAAATTCACTGATAAAGACATGTTTAAACATACAGTAGGTCCCCTTTATCTTTGGTTTTGCTTTCTGTAGTTTGAATTACCAGTATCAACTGGGATCCAAAGATATTAAATGGGAAATTACAGAAATAAACTTATTTTTATTTCAGAAATAAACCTAGAAGTTTTAAGTTGTGTACCATTCTGAGTAGTGTGATGAAATCTCACTCTTTCCTGCCTTCTGCCCATGATGTAACTCCTCCCTTTGTCCAGCATATTCTTGCTGCATACTTCTCAGTTATCAGATGTTGCAAAATCACAGTGTATTCAAGTAACCCTTATTTCACTTAGTAATGGCCCAAAGTGCAAGAGCAGTGATGCTGGGTATTGTTATAATTGTTCTATTTTATTATTAATTATTGTTGTTAATCTCTTACTATGCCTGGTTTGTAAGTTAAACTTTATTACAAGTATTCATGTGTAGGAAAAAGTATAGTATATATAGAGTGTGTTACTAGCTGTGGTTTCAGGGATCCACTGGGGGTCTTGGAACATATATACCCTAAAAATAAAGGGAAATCACTCTGGGTCAGAGTTGATAAAGCACAGCTAGGTACAGTGGCGTAAGTCTGTAATCCCAGCACTTTGGGAGGCTGAGATAGAAAGATAATTTGAGGCTAGGAGTTTGAGACCAGCCTGGGCAATATGGTGAGAGCCTGTCTCTCAAAATTATGAAAAATTTAGCCAAGCATGGTGGCACTTGCCTGTAATTCTCACTACTTGGGATGCTGAGTCAGGAGGACTGCTAGAAAATGGGAGTTTGAAAGTACAATGAGCTGTGATCATGCCACTGTACACCAGCCTGGATAGGAGCAGAGTGAGAGCCTGTCTCTTAAGAAAAAAAAAAAATAATAAGATAAAGAGCAAATGATAAAATTGTTGGAAGGAACCTCTTTTTATCTGATAGCTAGAGAAATGATTTGTAATAAGGACTATTAGAGTCAGCATCATTTGAAATTTTTGGTAACCTAAGTCTGGTACTGCATGCCAAAGATAATTAGAAAATAAAAGTGTAGATAACTTTTTTTTTTTTTTTTTTTTGAGATAAAGTCTCACTCTGTTGCCCTGAGCAGAGTGCCAGAGTGCTGTGGCATCATAGCTCACAGTACCTTCCAACTCTTGGGCTCAAGTGATCCTCTTGCCACCATGCCTGGCCTTGATAACTATTTCTATACACACAGCCATTTTGTATATCTCATTTAGGGGAGATAGAAATTTGCTAAGCTCAGGAGTAGTTTTTAAAATTCCTAATTAATATATACATTTTCTTTGACTTAAACATGTCAGTTCTCAAAGTATACCTTAGAGGAGTGGTTCTTAACCTTCCTAATGCCGCGATGTATTTTCATTGTTACAAAGGGGTTGTGACCCACAGGTTGAGAACTGCTTTATTATTATTATTATTTTGTTATTATTATTTTTTTTGTAGAGACAGTCTTATTTTATCGCCCTCGGTAGAGTGCCGTGGCGTCACACAGCTCACAGCAACCTCCAACTCCTGGGCTTAAGCCATTCTCTTGCCTCAGCTTCCCGAGTAGCTGGGACTACAGGCGCCCGCCACAACGCCCAGCTAGTTTTTTGTTGCAGTTTGGCCAGGGTTGGGTTTGAACCCGCCACCCAACTCACTACTATATGGGACGGGCACGCTACTCACTGAGCCACAGGCGCCGCCCGAGAACTGCTGCTTTAGAGCATTTGTTTTTCACATTTTATTCGAGCTACCGTAAGAATGATCTAATACACACATACCTCTGTATGTGTGTGTGTCGGTGTGTGTATGTGTGTAACGAATGTTTGATGGGATAATTTTCACTCTTTTCACCCTTACAATAGGTAATACATTCTCATATTTCCTTTTTACATCTCTCTTTGTTATTCCATTCTGTTTTATCTTTTTGAGGGGGAGGCGGGCACAGAGTCTCACTCACTTGCCCTGGGGTAGAGTGCTGTGGTGTCTTCATAGCTCACAGCAACCTCAAATTCCTGGGCTCAAGTGACCTTCTCACCTCAGCCTCTTGAGTAGCTGGGAGGCATGTGCCACCATGCCTGACTAACTTTTCTATTTTTAGTGGAGATGGGGTCTTGTTCTTGCTCAGGCTGGTCTCAAACTCCTGAGTGCAAGCGATCCTCCCACCTCAGCCTCCCAAGAGTGCTAGGATTACAGTTATGAGCCAGTGCGCCCAGCCTCTGTTTCGTTTTTGTTGTTGTTGTTTGTTTTTGAGACAGAGTCTCACTGTATTGCCCTGGGTAGAGCGCTGTGGTATCACAGCTCACAGCAACTTCAAACTCTTAAGACTTAAGCGAGTCTCTTGCCTCAGCCTACCAAGTAGCTGGGACTACAGGTGCTTGCCACAGTGCACAGCTACATTTTCGTTGTAGTTGTCGTTGTTTGGCAGGCCCAGGCCGGGTTCGAACCCACCAGCTCCAGTGTATGTGGCTGGGGCCCTAGCCACTGAGCTACAGGTGCCGAGTCCCTTCATTCTGTTTTATCTTATTAGATAATATCCTAATCACTACAAAATAGATTTCACAATTCACTTGGGTATTTGAAAAATCCTACTTTAGAGAACCCAGCACATATATACAAGGTGTATGCAGGGATATTCAGAGTAGCCTTGTTGGTAAAATAAAACAAGTAGTAAGTTGGAAACAACCTAAATATTCATCGATAGGAAAAGTTAGATAAATTTAGTCCATCTATAGTCTGTACATAACAAAAAACATGAGGGCCAAGCATGAAGGCTCATACCTGTAATTTTCTAGCACTCTGGGAGGCTTAAGGTGGCAAGATCACTTGAACTCAAGAGTTTGAGACCAGACTAAGGAAGAGTGAGACCTCATCTCTACTAAAAATAGAAAAACTAGCTGGAAGTTATGGCAGGCACTTATAGTCCTAGCTACTTGGGAGGCTGAGGCAGGAAGATTGCTTGAACCCAGGAGTTTGAGGTTGCTGTGAGCTAGTATGACACCATGGCACTCTAGCCCAGGCACCAGAGCAAGATTTTGTCTCCAAAAAAAAAAAAAGTGAGGAATACCCATATATACTATCATAGAAGGACATCTAAGACCATTAAGTGAAGTAAGCAAATTGTAGAACAGTGAATATGATATAATATGTATATAAAAGCAAAAGGACAAAACAAATGCATTGACATAAAGATCTAATCTGAAAGAATATATAACTGATAACAGGATTTGGGAAAGATTGTAGGGGACATTTAAACTATGTTTTTTTTGTAGAGACAGAGTCTCATTTTATCGCTCTTGGTGGAGTGCAGTGGTGTCACATAGCTCACAGCAACCTTCAACTCCCGGGCTTAGGTGATTCTCTTGCCTCAGCCTCCCCAGTAGCTGGGACTACAGGTGCCCACCAAAATGCCTGGCTTTTTTTTTTTCTTGCAGTTTAGCTGGGGCCGGGTTTGAACCCACCATCCTCGGTAGATGGGGCCAACGCCCTACCCACTGCCAGATGCCACCCTATGTGTATTGTTTGAAATGGTTACATCAAGAATGAGTTGGCTCATTGAGTGCCTGTAGCTCAAGCAGCTAAGGCACCAGCCACATACATCAGAGAGACCTGGCAGGTTCAAATCCAGCCTGGACCTGCCAAACGACAATGACAGCTACGGCCAAAAAATAGCCAGGCGTTGTGGCAGGCACCTGTAGTCCCAGGTACTTGGGAGGCTGAGGCAAGAGAATCGCTTAAGCCCAGGAATTGGAGGTTGCTGTGAGCTGTGATGCCATAGTACTCTACCCAGGGTGACATAGTGAGACTCTGTCTCAAAAAAATAAAAATGAGTTCACATATTTTGTATTTAATAAATGGAAAGGTAAAATAAACCTAATGAACTCAGTTATAGATTATTTTTATTATGTAAGAGATGTTCAGTGGGCGAAAGCCCTTTTCAAATTAGTCTTTTTAAATTGTGTTTCTTCTGGATTCGCCAAATTGATCTCCAGTCAAGCACAACTAATGTTTTTCTCGTGTTTGTGGGGAATTTTTTGCTGTAAGCTAGATAAGCTTCCTTAGGACAGAGAGACCTATTTCTTTATCATCATATATATGTAGCGCTTAGTGAGTGTTTGGCTCTCAGTAGAGGGCAAATATTTGCTGAATGAATGTATGGGTGACTGATTGTATGCCTATACCACAGTCTGCTTATTCAGTCACCACTTGGTGGACATTTCAGATTTTTGTATGTGTGGGGCTATTACAAGTAAAGGTGCTATAAAGATTCATGTATGAGTCTTTGTGGAGCATATGTTTCTACTTCTCTTAGGCAGATACCTAATTGTAGGATTGCTGGATTATTGGGTAAGAAAGTAAAACAAAATTGGCCATGAGTTGACAATTGTTGAAGCTAGTTATAGGTAGATGGAGAGTCTACTTTTCTCTCTACTTTTGTATATGTTTAAACTTTTCCATTATAAAATATCTTACTATCTTTGTATTTTTTCTTTATTTACAGGCAGTTATTTAGGATTGAAGGAGTAAAAAGTGTCTTTTTTGGACCAGATTTTATCACTATCACAAAGGTAAACATATGAGTATATAAAATAAGATTTAAAGTACTTTTGGTTTTTTCCTGAGAGTAATGCTCCTCTCCAGAATTTCCATTCTTAATATATTTTATGTAGTATATATATTATTAAAAATCTCAAATGAAGTTTACTTTTCTCATTTCTCAAATTAATTATTTAATAGAATTTTCTAGTTAAAATTAACTATAGTCCAGATCTCTCATTTTTCTTTCCTTTTTTTTTTTGACAAATGAAAAATGTATTTATATAAATTGGACTTAATCAAAATTTAAAACTTTTGTGCTTCAAAGGATAACATAAAAACAATGAAAAGGCAGCCTACTAGTTGGGGGAAAATATTTGCATATTACATTGCAAAAGTTGATAAAGGACTTGTATTCAAAACATATAAAGAACTCTGACAATTCAATGTTAAAAAGACAAATAATCCCATTTACAAAATGGACAAAGAAATTAAATAGACATTTTCCAGATAAAATGTATTAATGGCCAAAAAGCACATGAAAAGATTCTTAACTTCATTAGTCACTAGGGAAATGCTAATCAAAACCACAATGAGATAACAACTTAACATCCATGAGGGTAGCTGAGAATTTTTTTTTCTTTTTTTATTGTTGGGGATTCATTGAGGGTACAAGAAAATCAGGTTACACTGATTGCATTTGTTAGGTAAAGTCCCTCTTACAATCGTGTCTTGCCCCCAAAAGGTATGGCACACACCAAGGCCCCACCCCTCTCCCTCTTTCCCTCTCTCTGCTTTTCCTCCCCTTCCCCATGACCTTAATTGTCATTAATTGTCCTCCTATTAAAATTGAGTACATAGGATTCGTGCTTCTCCATTCTTGTGATGCTTTACTAAGAATAATGTGTTCCACTTCCATCCAGGTTAATACAAAGGCTGTAAAGTCTCCATTTTTTTAATGGCTGAATAGTATTCCATGGTGTACATATACCACAGCTTTTAATCCATTCCTGGATTGGTGGGCATTTAGATTGTTTCCACATTTTGGTGATTGTAAATTAAGCTGCAATAAACAGTCTAGTGCAAGTGTCTTTATGGTAAAAGGATTTTTTTTCCTTCTGGGTAGATGCCCAATAACGGATTGCAGGATCAAGTGGGACGTCTAGCTTGAGTTCTTTGAGGGTTCTCCATACTTCTTCCAAAAAGGTTGTACTAGTTTGCAGTCCCACCGGCAGTGTAAAAGTGTTCCCTTCTCTCCACATCCATGCCAGCATCTGCAATGTTGAGATTTTGTGATGTGGGCCATTCTCGCTGGGGTTAGATGGTATCTCAGGGTGGTTTTGATTTGCATTTCTCCAATAATTAGGGATGATGAGCTTTTTTTTTTTTTTTTTTTTTGCAGTTTTTGTCTGGGGCTGGGCTTGAACCCACCACCTCCGGCATATAGGGCCATTGCCCTACTCCTTTGAGCCACAGGCACCTCCCGATGATGAGCATTTTTTCATATGTTTGTTAGCCATTTGTCTGTCTTCTTTAGAGAAGGTTCTATTCATGTCTCTTGCTCATTGTTATATGGGATTGTTGGCTTTTTTAAATGTGGATTAATTTGAGTTCTCTATAGATCCTAGTTATCAAGCTGTTGTCTGATTCAAATTATGCAAAAATCCTTTCCCATTGTGTAGGTTGTCTATTTGCTTTGGTTGTTGTCTCCTTAGCGGTATAGAAGCTAATTAAGTTTAATTAAGTCCCATTTGTTTATTTTTGTTTTTGTTGCAGTTGCCACGGCAGTCTTCTTCATGCAGTCTTTCCCTAGGCCGATATCTTCCAGTGTTTTTCTTATGGTTTCTTGGAGGATTTTTATTGTTTTATGCCTTAAAGTCCTTTATCCATCTTGAATCAATTTTTGTGAGTGGAGAAAGGTGTGGGTCCAATTTCAATCTTTTACATGTGGATATCCAGTGCTTCCAGCACCATTTATTGAATAGGGAGTCTTTCCCCTAAGGTATGTTCTTGTTTGGTTTATCGAAGATTAGGTGGTTGTAAGATGTTAGTTTCATTTCCTGGTTTTCTATTCGATTCCAAATGTCTAGGTCTTTATTTTTGTGCCAGGACCATGCTGTCTTGACCACTATGGCTTTGTAGTACAGCCTAAAATCTGATATGCTAATGCCCCAGACTTTGTTTTTATTACTAAGAACTGCCTTAGCTATACGGGTTTTTTTCTGGTTCCATACAAAACACAGAATCATTTTTTCCAAGTCTTAAAAGTACGATGTTGGTATTTTAATACGGATGGCATTGAATCGGTAGATTGCTTTGGGAAGTATAGACATTTTAATGATGTTGATTCTTCCCAGCCACGATCATGGTATGTTCTTCCAATTGTTACTATCATCTGCTATTTCCTTTCTTAGGGTTTCATAATTCTATTTATAGAGGTCCTTCACCTCTTTTGTTAGGTATATTCCTAGGTATTTCATTTTCTTTGAAGCTATGGTAAACAGACTTGTGTCTTTAATTAGCCTCTCCTCTTCGACTGTTATTGGCATATACAAAGGCTACTGACTTGTGGACATTGATTTTATATCCTGAGACATTATTGTGTTTTTTTGACACACTTCCAGGTGTCTTGTGGTTGAGTCTTTGGGGTTCTCTAAGTATAAGATGATATCATCAGCAAAGAGAGAGAATTTGACCTCCTCTGCTTCCATTTGGATGCCCTTTATTTTCTTGTCTTGCCTAATTGTATTGTCTAGAACTTCTAGCACTGTGTTGAACAGTAATGGTGACAGAGGACAATCTTGTCTGGTTCCAGTTCCAAGAGGAAAAGCTTTCAGTTTTACTCCATTCAGTAAAATATTAGTTGTGGGTTTGTTATAGATAACTTTAATCAGTTTCAGAAATGTGCCACCTATGCCTATACTCTTCAGTGTTCTAATTAGAAAAGGATGCTGGATTTTATCAAATGCTTTTTCTGAATCTATTGAGAGGATCATATGGTCTTTGTTTTTGCTTCTATTGATATGGTGGATAACGTTTATGGACTTGTGTATATTAAACCAGCCTTGCATCCCTGGGATGAAACCTACTTGATCATGATGTATGACTTTTTTAATGGTAAGCTGTAATCTATTGGCTAGGATTTTGTTGAGAATTTTTACATTTATATTCATGAGTGGAATTGGTCTGAAATTCTCCTTTTTAGTTGGGTCTTTTCCTGGTTTTGGTATCAGGGTGATGTTTACTTCGTAGAATGTGTTGGGAAAGCTTCCTTCCTCCTCAGTTTTTTGGAATAATTTCTCCAGTATGGGAATAAGGTCTTCCTTGAAGGTTTGATAGAATTCTGGTGTGACACCATCTAGACCAGGGCATTTTTTTAGTTGGAAGATTTTTTATTGTTTCTTTGATCTCAGTGCTTGAAATTGGTCTGTTCAGGAGCTCTAGTTCTTCCTGGCTAAGTCCAGGGAGAGGGTGTGATTCCAAATATTGATCCATTTCCTTCACATTGTCAAATTTATGGACATAGCGTTTCTGGTAGTATTCAGAGATGATATCTTGTATATCTGTGGCATCAGTTGTTATTTCCCCTTTATCATTTCTGATTGAGGTTACTAGAGATTTTAATTTTGTATTTCTAGTTAGTCTGGCTAATGGTTTATCTATTTTATTTTTTCAAAAAACCAACTCCTTGTTTCATTTATTTTCTAAATGATTTTTTTGTTTTCAATTTTGTTGATCTCTGATTCAATTTTGGCTATTTCTTTGCTTTGCTGGATATTTTGGATATTTCTTTTCTTTTTCCAATTCCACAAGATGGTTTTTGAGTTTGTTGATGCACTCTCTTTCTGTTTTTCGAATGTAGGCATCTAAAGTGATAAATTTTCTTCTCATAACTGCTTTTGCAGTATCCCACAGGTGTTGGTAGCTTGTGTCTTCATTGTTGTTATGCTCAAGGGAGTTAATGATTTCCTTTTTTATTTCTTCCTGCACCCAACTGTCATTTAGCATAGGGTTGTTTAATTTCCATGCCTTTCTGTGGCGTTGAATGTTTTTTTTTTTTTAGTTGACTTCCACTTTTAGGGCCTTGTGGTCTGAGAAGATACGAGGTAAAATTGCAGTTCTTTTGATTCTGTTGAAATTTGTTTTGTGTCCTAGGATATGATCAATTTTGGAGAATGTTCCATGGGCAATGAGAAGAATGTATATTCTTTATCTTTGGGATGGAGTGTTCTATATGTGTCTATCAAGCACAGTTGTTGTAGGGTCTCATTTAAGTCCCTTAGATCTTCGTTTAATTTCTATTTAGAGGATCTGTCCAGCTCTATAAGAGGAGTGTTAAAGTCCACTGTTATTATGGTGTTATAGGATATCATATTGCTTAGACTGAGTAAGGTCTGTTTCAAGAATCTGGGAGCATTTAAGTTGGGTGCATAAATATTTAGAATCAAAATGTTTTATTGTTGTATTTTTCCCTTGACCAATATAAACTGACCATCTTTCTCTTTTTTGACTTTAGTTACTTTAAATCCACATGTATCTGAAAAAAAGATTGCAACTACTCTTTTCTTCTGAATTGTTTGCCTGAAAATTTGTCTTCCAACCGTTAACTCAGAATTTTAATTTGTCTTTTGAAGCTAGGTGTGTTTCCTGCAGACAGCAAATGGACGGCTTGTGTTTTTTAATCCAGTCAGCCAATCTGTGCCTCTTCAGTGGGGAATTCAAGCCATTAACATTTATTGAGCTAATTGATAAGTGTGTTAGTGTTCTATTCATCTTATTTTGTTATTCATATCATTTTGGAAGTTAGGTTCTGTCCTTTAATTTCTGAGTTCCTGCTTTGCTGTTGATCTGTTGTTATGGTCAGTGTATAGAACAGGTTGAAGTATTTCCTGAAGAGCTGGTCTTGTGGCGAATTTCCTCAGTGTATATCAGTAAATGATTTGAGTTCTCTGTCCGTTTTATTTTATTTTATTTTTTATTAAATCATAGCTGTGTACATTAATGCGATCATGGGGCACCATACACTGATTTTATAGACCGTTGGACACATTTTCATCACACTGGTTAACATACCCTTCCTGGCATTTTCTTAGTTATTGTGTTAAGACATTTACATTCTACATTTACTAAGTTTCACATGTACCCTTGTAAGAAGCACTGCAGGTGTAATCCCACCAATCACCCTCCCTCCACCCATCCTCCCCTCTCTCTCCCCTCCCTCTCCCCCTTCCCCATATTCTTAGGTTATAACTGGGTTATAGCTTTCATATGAAAGCCATAAATTAGTTTCATAGTAGGGGTGAGTACATTGGATAGTTTTGCTTCCATTCTTGAGATACTTTATGAAGAACAATATGTTCCAGCTCCATTCATGTAAACATGAAAGAGGTAAAGTCTCCATCTTTCTTTAAGGCTGCATAATATTCCATGGTGTACATATACCACAATTTATTCATTTGTGGATTGATGGGCACTTGGACTATTCCCAGACTTAGTAATTATGAATTGGGCTGCAATAAACATTCTGGTACAAATATCTTTGTTATGATGTGATTTTTGGTCTTCTGGGTATATGCCTAGTAGAGGAATTATAGGATTGAATGGCAGATCTATTTTTAGATCTCTAAGTGTTCTCCAAACATCTTTCCAAAAGGAATGTATTAATTTGCATTCCCACCAGCAGTGTAGAAGCGTTCCCTTTTCTCCATATCCATGCCAACATCTCTGGTCTTGGGATTTTGTGATATGGGCTAATCTTACTGGAGTAAGATGATATCTCAAAGTAGTTTTGATTTATATTTCTCTGATGATTAAAGATGATGAGCATTTTTTCATATGTCTGTAGGTCGTGCGCCTCTCTTCTTCAGAGAAGTTTCTCTTCAAGTCCCTTGCCCAACCTGCAATGGGATCACTTGTTCTTTTCTTGCTTATTTGAGTTCTCTGTGGATTCTGGTTATTAAACCTTTGTCGGAGACAAATATCTTCTCCCATTCTGAGAGCTGTCTGCTTGATTTACTTACTGTGTTCTTGGCTGTGCAGAAGCTTTTTCGTGTGATCAGGTCCCAGTAGTGTATTTTTGAAGCTGCTTCAATTGCCCAGGGGCTCCTCCTCATAAAATACTCGCCCAGACCGATTTCTTCAAGCGTTTTCCTTGCACTCTCTTCTAGTATTTTTATGGTTTCCTGTCTTAAGTTTAAATCTTTAATCCAGTGAGAGTCTATCTTAGTTAATGGTGAAAGGTGTGGGTCCAGTTTCAGTCTTCTACAGGTTGCCAGCCAGTTCACCCAGCACCATTTGTTAAATAGGGAATCTTTTCCCCACTGAATGTTTTTAATTGGCTTGTCAAAGATCAAATAACGGTAAGTAGCTGGGTTAATCTCTTGGTTCTCTATTCTGTTCCATACATCTACCTCTCTGTTTTTGTGCCAGTACCATGCTGTTTTGATCACTATCGATTTATAGTATAGTCTGAGGTCGGATAGCGTGATTCCTCCTACTTCGTTTTTGTTTCTGAGTAATGTCTTGGCTATTTGACGTTCTTTCTGATTCCATATAATACAAAGTATTATTTTTTCAAGATCTTTAAAGTATGATAGTGGAGCTTTAATAGCGATTGCATTAAAATTGTATATTGCTTTGGGTAGTATGGACATTTTAACAATGTTGATTCTTCCCATCCTTGAGCATGGTATGTTTTTCCATTTGTTAACATTTTCAGCTATTTCTTTTCTTAGAGTTTCATAGTTCTCTGTATAGAGATCTTTCACGTCCTTTGTTAGATAAACTCCCAAATATTTCATCTTCTTTGGCACTACTTTGAATGGAATAGAGTCCTTGACTGTTTTTTCAGCTTGACTATTGTTGGTATATATAAAGGCTACCAATTTATCAATGTTGATTTTGTAACCTGAGACACTGCTGTATTCCTTGATCACTTCTAAGAGTTTTGTGTTAAAATCCCTGGTGTTTTCCAGATATACAATCATTATCATCTGCGAAGAGCAAACATTTGATCTGTTCTGACCCTATATGGATACCCTTGATCGCCTTTTCTTCCCTAATTGTGATGGCTAAAACTTCCATTACACTGTTAAAGAGCAGTGGAGACAATCGTCAGCCTTGTCTGGTTCCTGATCTGAGTGGAAATGATTTCAATTTAACTCCATTCAATATGATAATTGGCCGTGGGTTTGCTATAGAAGGCCTCTGTCATTTTAAGAAATGTCCCTTCTAGAGCGGCGCCTGTGGCTCAGTGAGTAGGGTGCCAGCCCCATATACCAAGGGTGGTGGGTTCAAACCCAGCCCCGGCCAAAATGCAACAAAAAAATAGCCGGGCGTTGTGGCAGGCGCCTGTAGTCCCAGCTGCTCGGGAGGTTGAGGCAAGAGAATAACATAAGCCCAAGACCTGGAGTTTGCTGAGAGCCGTGTGATGCCACGGCACTCTACCAAGGGCAGTAAACTGAGACTGTTTCTCTACCAGAAAAGAAAAAAAAGAAATGTCCCTTCTATACCAATTTTCTTAAGTGTTCTGATCATGAAGGGATGCTGTATTATTATCAAAAGCTTTTTCTGCGTCAATTGAGAGAATTATATGGTCTTTGTTTTTTAATTTGTTTATCTGCTGAATTATACTTACAGATTTATGCATATTGAACAAGCCTTGAGGCCCTGGGATAAAACCAACTTGGTCATGATGTATAATTTGTTTGATGTGTTGCTGGATTCTGTTCGTTAGGATCTTGTTGAATATTTTTGCATCTATATTCATTAGTGATATTGATCTATAATTTTCTTTTCTTGTTGGGTCTTTTCCTGGTTTGGGGATCAGGGTGATGTTTGCTTCATAGAATGTGTTGGATAGTCTTTCTTCTTTTTCTATATTTTGGAACAGGTTGAGTAATATTGCTATTAATACCTCTTTAAAGGTTTGGTAGAATTCTGACGTGAAGCCATCTGGTCCCGGGCTTTTCTTTTTAGGGAAATTTTGTATGATTGATGCTATTTCACAACTTGATATTGGCCTGTTCAACATTTCCACTTGATTCTGGCTGAGTCTTGGAAGGTGAGGTGCTTCCAAGTCGGTCATTTTCCTTCAGATTTTCATATTTCTGAGAATAAAGTTTCTTGTAATATTCATTAAGGAATTTTTGAATTTCTGAGGAGTCTGTTGTTATTTCGTCGTTATTTCTGATTGATGAGATTAGAGATTTTCCTCTTTTTTTCCTGGTTAGGTTAGCCAAAGGTTTATCTATTTTATTGATCTTTTCAAAAACCCAACTTTTGGATTTATTGATCTGTTGTATAATTCTTTTGTTTTCAATTTCATTTAATTCTGCTCTAATTTTGGTTATTTCTTTTCTTCCACTGGGTTTGGGGTTGGAATGTTCTTCCTTTTCCAGTTGCTTGAGATGTCCCTTAAGTTGTTAACTTCCTCTCTTTCCATTCCTTTGAGGAAGACTTGCAGTACTATAAATTTCCCTATTAGGACTGCGTTTGTGGTATCCCAGAGGTTCTGATAATTGGTGTCTTCATTGTCGTTTTGTTCCAAAAATTTCGCAGTTTTTTTCTTAATCTCACCTATAATTCAGCATAAGGTTATTTAACTTCCATGTTTTTGTATGAGTATGCAGATTCCTGTTGTTACTGAGCTCAACTTTTATTCCATGGTGGTCCGAGAAGATGCAAGGAATACTTTCTATTCCTTTAAATTTACTGAGATTAGACTGTGACCTAAGATGTGATCGATTTGGGAGTATGTTCTGTGGGCTGATGAGAAGTATGTGTACTCAGTTTTGTTGGGATGAAATGCTCTGTAGATGTCTGCTAAATCCAAATGTTGGATGGTTAGATTTAAATCTAAAATTTCTCTGCTCAGCTTCTTATTGGAGGATCTATCCAACACTGCCAAGGGAGTGTTGAAATCTCCGACTATTATGGAGCTGGAGGAAATCAAGTTGCTCATGTCTGTTAGAGTTTCTCTTACAAATTGAGGTGCATTCTGGTTGAGTGCTTTTTTCTGGTTACCTTTTGCCTAAAATATGGATGACCATCCTTTCAACCTGGGTCTATATTTATCTTTTAAGGTAAGATGTGATTCTTGTATGCAGCAAATAACTGGCCTGAGTTTTTGTATCCAGTCATCTGACCTGTGCCTCTTTAGAAGACAGTTTAAGCTGTTCACATTAATGGAGAATATTGATAAGTCTGGTAAAATTTTGTTTATCGCGGATCCCGGGTTGTAAGTTATTTTATTTTAGGAGATTAAAATTCGATGACCACCCTCTTGTGGCTTGAAAAGTTTCAGCAGAGAGATCTGCAGTCATTCTATTATTATTCCCTTTGTAGGTAATAGATTTCTTACGTATAGCTGCTTTCAGAATTTTCTCCTTCATATTAACTTTAGTGAAGTTAATTATGATATGTCTAGGGGATGTCTTATTCGGGTTGAGTCATGCTGGGGTTGTGAAACTGTCTGCTATATGAATTTCAGGATCTCTTGGCATGTCTGGAAAATTCTCTTTCATAATTCCATGGAGAAGTGCCTCTGTGCCCTGTGAAGCCACTCCATCGCTTTCAGGGATTCCAATGAGGCAGATATTAGCTTTCTTCGAATTATCCCAGAGCTCTCTGAGAGAATGATCCGTTTTTGATGTCCATTTCTCTTCCTCTTTGAGAGTTTGGGAGTGTTCAAAAGCTTTGTCTTCAATGTCAGAAATCCTTACTTCTGCTTGCTCCACTCTGTAACTGAGGTATTGTACTGTATTTTACAGATCTTTGAGGGCTGCCAATTCTTGCTTCAGTGCGTGAAAATCTTTGGTGGTTTTTTCTTTAAATTCATTAAATTCTTGAGACAACTTTTGAATTTTTTCTCGAATTTCAAATTCTGACTTTTGAATTGCTCCTTGAATTTCTAATTCTAAATTTTCCTTCATTCTGTTATAATCTTGTTTCCAACCCAAATTCTGAATTCGATTTTTGACATCTCGGACAGCTGTTTATGAATGGAATCTTCAGTTATATCTGCTATATCTTTCCTTGGGTGGGGTTGATCTATTCTGGTTATTCATGTTACCAGAGTTTTTCTGCTGATTCCGCCCCATGATTTTTTATACCCTTTGACTTTTCCCCTGGAGCTTTGTCGAGGATCCACAGTTTTACTGCCTGCGAAACTAGGGACCTTTTTCGTGTGGTGGGGCTAAGTGGCTCTGTCTTGTTTTTAGCTGGTCTCTGTCCGACCCTAGTGAAACAGTTACTCTGGGTTGAAGTCTCAGCTGTGGAGAAATACCAGCAATTAAGTCACCCCACCCCACACAGGTAACAGTTGGAAAAGGAAAATCAACCTTCTGACAACCACACACCCAGGGCACTACTTTGATAGTCTTCGGGCGATTGGCTCAGTTCACAAGGTCCAAATCAGTTGTCTCAGTCAGCACCCATCTCAGATGAGAGAGTTTAAAAGGTCTCTGGCAACTAGATTGCGGGGGTCTGCTGACAAGTCAAATACGACTTGCTCCGTGCTCCGTGAAGTCAGGAGGACCCATCCAGCAAATAGATTAGTCTGGGAAGGTTGATGCCTCCTTCCCACCTTGCACCTCTGTCACACCCAGTCATTCATAACCCCACAGGGCTGTGACATAGTTGCCTCCAATAAGCAGATACTCCAGGGGTTTGCACCTGCCTAAATCACAAGGAAATCTATGTCTGCTCAGCCAGGCCACTGCTCTCTGCCTCTATCCAGCAGGGGGAGGTGAGGCCTGACAACCTCAGGCGCTTGATGGAGGCTGGGGGTGTTCACTCAGTTCCAGCCCTGTCCCTGATTGATGTTACTCACAGAACAGAACAACTTTGTGGGATTTGTTTTTGTCCCTGCTAAATTCCCCTGCAGAAGAGAAGCTGTTTTGAGTTTCCAGAACGTGCACCTCAGGCCCTGTCTTTGCTCCTGCAGGTTTGTATTTGCAGCACGGTTAGCTGTCAGTTCTAGCCTCCTGCCTCTCTTTGTCTATAGGCTGATGATCCCCTGAGGGCCGGGTGGGTTTTAGGCTCAGGAAAGTGGTCCTCTGGGTCAGCCCCACCCTGGGAATCTCCCGGCTCTGCACGTGCGTTTTCTAGTCCCCGCGCTCCACCCAGGCCAGTACCACCTCAGGCAAACCCTTTACTTACGGGGCCTGCATTTCTGTCCCAGATGTGTTCCACAGTGGTTGCCACCTGAGAAGATGCCCGGCCTCCTCTGGTTGCCCAGAGATACAGGGAGTTTGACTTCGGAATACTCGGGGGTGAGCCCTATTGTTGCCCAAAACGGCTGCTGCTCTGCGCCTCGGGGCACCTCTGCTCAGGCGTGGTTCCCTCTCCACCGACCATCCTCTCCTTGCTGCCGTGCCGCAGAATCAGCACTGACTAGCTGCTGTCCAGGTCCTATCCACACCCCTCGAGAAATCACCCAAGAATCTGGACTCCTGGAGGACTGGCCTCCAGACTTCAGAGTGAGAGTGGAGGGGAGTGCTGGGAGCTCAGAATTGCAGGTAGAGAATATATACAGTTTTATACAGTTTATGCCTGGCAGGAGAATGCCATGGCACCCTAGTAGGGGAGGTAGGTCCAGTTTTTAGAGGGTCTCTCCTGTGGAGTGTAGTGGGAGGACCTTTGAACTCTGCTCATTTGTGTGTGGGGCACTCCTAGCCGTTCTCATGGGGATGGGGACTCCCATCCACTTGATGATGGATTTTATACCTTTTGTTTGTATCCTTAGGGCCACAGCTTGCCTTAGCGGGGGTGATGTGCATTCTTCAATCTTCTCTCTTGGTGCAGCTCTAATCTACCAGGTTACTTGCTCAATTTCTGTTCCTTAAGTCTCCTTCTGGATGGGAGGCTCTGGAAAGCTGGCTTCAGTCAGCCATCTTTTCTCTGCCGATTTCTCTGTCCATTTTAAAGCTTAGTGTCCAGGATGTAGAATTCTGGGTTGGAAATTGTTCTGTTTAAGTAGATTAAAGATAGATAAACATCATCTCCTTGCTTGAAAAGTTTCATCAGAGATGTCTGCAGTCACCCTGAGGGATTTGTCCCTGTAGGTCTACTGGTGCTTACTCCTAGCAGCTTGCAGAATCTTTTCTTTTGTCTTGACTTTGGACAGGTTCATCACAGTGTGTCTTGGGGAAGCTCGGTTAGAGTTGAGGCAACCTGGGGTTCAATATTACTCTAAAAGGAGTGTGTCAGAATGTTTGGTGATATTTGGGAAAGTTTCATTTATAATATTCTCTAGTATGGCTTCCATTCCCCTGGGGTATTCTTCTTCCCTTTCTGGGATACCTATCACTCGTATATTTGAAGGCTTCATAAAGTCTCATAATTCTGACAGTGAATGTTCTGCTTTCTCTCTCTTCTTTTCTGCCTCTTTCACTATGTGAATTATCTCAAGAACTTTGTCCTGTACCTCTGAGATTCTTTCTTCTGCATGGTCTTATCTGTTGTTGATACTTTCTGTTGCATCTTTAAGTTCCCTAATTGACTGTTTCAGTTCCTTCAGCACGGCTATATCCTTTCTATATTCTTCATATCGTTCATCTCTTATTTGGTTATGTTTTTGGATTTCCTTTTGGTTATTTTCCACTTTATCATCATTTTCCTTCATTGTTTCCATCATTTCCATCATTGTTTTTATCATGTGTATTCTAAATTCCCTTTCTGTCATTTCTAACATTTCTTTATAGGTGGAATCCTCTGCAGTAGCTACCTCACAGTCCCTTGGGGGGTGGGGGGGTTGCTCTGGACTGGTTTTTCATGTTGCCAGGATTTTTCTGCTAATTCTTCCTCATGAGTGTTTTCTTTTATTTGTTTCCTACCCTGATTTCCCTTTCACTTCCTCTTGCTCTTTAAGTTACTCTGCCTCTGGACTAGTGTTTCAATGAGTCCTTTTGGTATAGGACCAGAAGGATGAGAAGATTGAAGAACAAGAAGAGAAAAAAGAAAAAAAAAAAAAAGAAAGAAAAGAGAAAGGAGAGGGGGTGAGTAAAAGGGAATCTTGACAAAAAGAAGAGAGGCACAGAAATAGAGAGATAGGAGCAATACAGGTGTACAGTAGGGTATTTTGACCCAACCTGAAAAACCTCCAGCCTCTGGGGGTGCCAGGTTTGGTGGTTCTCCTGATGTCAGCGGCTCTGTGCTAGCCTGTTTGGACACAGTACTTCACCTCCACTAACTAGAGAAGAAAGAGAAAGATGCCATAAATCAAACCAAAACAAGCAAACAAAATTTTACAGCATAAAATTGGGATAAAAATCAAATAATAGGGGTAGAAACACTAGCAAAAATGAAGTTCTAATTGTTAAAGAAGGCAATAATGGAAAATTATATTTAAACTAGAAAAATGAAAAAGGAAAATGGCTCGGTGCCTATGGCTCAAGTGGCTAAGGTGCCAGCCACATACACCTGAGGTGGCAGGTTCGAATCCAGCCCGGGTCACCAAATAACAATGACGTCTGCAACCAAAAATAGCCAGGTGTTGTGGCTGGTGCCTGTAGTCCCAGCTATTTGGGAGGCGGAGGTGGGAGAATCGCTTGAGTCCAGGAGCTTGAGGTTGCTGTGAACTGTGATGCCACGGCACTCTTTCCAGGGTGACAGCTTGAGACTCTTTCTCAAAAAAAGAAAAAGAAAAAAGAAAAGAAGGAAGAAAAAGAAAAATCTAGAGGGGAATGTTGAAATTAAGAAAACAAAAACAAAGCTGTATATATATCTTGCTGAATATTGTCTGGGCAACAGGTGATCTTCTGGGGTTTGAGATGTTAATCACAATGCTGATACAGCTATATGAGATGGAAACTGGAGGCCTTTTCTGATTTCTTAAACCCTGCAGGGTGGAGAACCTAAATCTCCCCTCAGCCTGCTTAAAAGGCACTTTAAACTGCTAACCTTGGCTAAATAGAACGTTTCCCAGGAAAGCTCTTGTCACTGGGATCACTCCTGATGTGGTTGTCCACCTACCCAGTGTGCAAAAACCAGTCTCACTCTATGCCCCTGAGGGCCAAGGCTGTAAGGCGTCTCAGTCCTCACCTTTAGGCTACTTAGGCACTAGATTACTTGCCCAAGGTCTCCCACCTGATCCTTGCTCTATGACCTTGACAGCGTAGCTTGCTGGGACAGTTCTTCCACAATGGCTCCATGCGGCCCACACTATTAGCTCCATCCGGCTCAGCGGCTCAGTCTGCGGCCCTAGACAATGCTTAAAGTCCTCCGCACTCTTGCCCAAGTTCTCCCAAGGTAGTTCAACTTGAGGCTCTGTCCCCCCCACCCCAAATAAACAAACAAACAAAAAACAGCTCCCAGGTAAAGCCTTTCCAGTTTGCAATCTTACTGCTGCTGTACTTACAGCTGCCAGTGGGATTGGACTGAATGAACACACACAGCCACTTGCCAGTTCTCCACTGCTTTTTTCCTTCTCATGGGGTCCAGAAGTCTCTCCATGACTCCCTGTGACCCCAAAGGGATGTTTCTGGGAAGATTCCACCAGCCA
The DNA here is from genome assembly GCF_027406575.1 of Nycticebus coucang. Lineage (NCBI taxonomy): Eukaryota > Metazoa > Chordata > Mammalia > Primates > Lorisidae > Nycticebus > Nycticebus coucang. Next base: position 68,081,290 of record NC_069783.1, on the reverse strand, counting down.
GAGATGCCTAGAGTCTTCTCTCCCCAGTCTCACTATGCCTAATTGCAAGGAAGCTGTTACTCGGCCACCATCTTACTCTTACCTCCAGCTATCTCATTTTTTATTTTTTTTTCCTAGTTTCAGATCTTTCATTTTTTAGTTCATTTTTATTTTTTGAGACAAAGTTTCACTCTGTTACCCAGGCTAGAGTGCCATGGCATCATCATAGCTCACAGCATCCTCAAACTCCTGGTTTTAAGCAATCCTCCTAACTCAGCCTTCCAAGTAGCTGGGACTGCAGTGCATGCTACAACACCCAGCTAATTTTTCTGTTTTTAGTAGAGGTGGGGCCTCGTTGTGGCTCAGGCTGGTCTTGAACTCCTGAGCTCAAGTAATCCTCTCACCTTAGCATCCCAGAGTGCTAAGATTATAGGTGTGAGCCACTGTGCCAGGCTGATCTCTCATTTTTTTAAAAGAAAAAAACTTGAGGCTGGGCGCCCATAGCTCAATGGTTAGAGCGCCCATCCCATGCACTGGGGTGGTGGGTTCAAACCCAGCCAAGGCCTACTAAACAGACAAAAAAAAAACAAAAAGAAAAAGAAAAAATCTTGAGCTTTAAAGGGTTAAATGCAGTGTCTAAGACAATAGATCTAGTCTATAGCAAGACTTAACCTTGTGAAGACTACAATTCAGATATTCAAATGTTATTTTTGTAATTCTTACTTTAAATTGTTTGTATAAAAAAGAAAGCAAATAAATAGATATTACAAACAAACAGATATATGACAGATGCCATGATATGCCCATTTTGAAAGGAGATATGTATTCATTCATTCTGTGGAGACACATATTTGTGTGTGTGTGTGTATAACAAGTTACATGTACATGTACAGATTCCCCCGTCTAGCAGTAATACTTACATGGCTTAACAGATAAGATCAATGGACTATGTAATTCTGCAGTACTTGGTTAACCTCTAAATGTCACAAAATTTAAGTTAACTGCCATCCAATAGTTGATTGAGGAAGTATCTGCTGGAAAAAGCTGTGATTATATCATACAGGTTTTTTTTTTTCCTTTTTCTTTCCTTCTTAATTTGATTTTGATAAATCATTTTGTATTTTCCTTTTCTTTCATTTTTTAGTTACCCTTTTGTTTGTTTTTGTGTTTTATTATCTCCGGGTAGGTAATATTAGTTATCCTTTTTGAAATTGACTTAGTTCCACAATTTCTTCTTAAGTTAAATGACATACTAATAGATAAGATTTCAAGTTAGGGTACACATCATACTTAGTAGACATAATAGTGAATTTGATTTCTTTTCTTCCAACTTATCATCATGGGCTGTCATATTTACTGGATATCTTCAGCAATTTCCTATTTCCCTTTCTGGTTTATAATTGATAGTTCATAGGTTTCTTCATGTATCATTTGTGAATTTTTTCTAACTTATTAATATATATGTATTTGCAGCTTATCTGCTGCTTTTTTTTTCTCATTAGGACAAATTGAGAATATTTTCTTCTTTTTATTAGGTACTTAGTAGAACCTATCACTTGCTAATGATTGAGGTGGGATTCTGATCTGTCTTCCAACTAATTTATTAAAATGCTACATAGGCAAGGCTGGATGTGGTGGCTCATGCCTATAATCCCTCTGGGAGGCTGAGGCAGGTAGATTACTTGAGCTCAGGAGTTCGAGAGCAGCCTGAGCAAGTTGAGACCCTGTCTATACTACAAATAGAAAAAGTGAGGCAAGAGGATCACTTGAGCCCAAGAACTTGAGGTTGCCGTGCATAATGCCCTGGCACTCTAGTCAAGGCGCTAGAGTGAGACTCTATCTCAATAAAATAAAAAAATAAAAAAAATTACATAGGCAAAAAAATATATATATTACATAGGACTAGTTTCCTTTCATAATTACTAATACATCTCATTAATTTTACTTTTATATATGCAACATTGACAGTTTATATTACCTTTTGTGTATTATCTCTGAATTGGTTCTTAACTCACAACGAAAATAGTCCCTTTTAGCCATGCTGATTCAATTTTTGTTTTTTAGATTTTATTTTATTTATATATTTATTTATTTTGAGACAGAGTTTCACTATGTCACCCTAGGTAGAGTGTCATGGCATCACAGCTCACAGCAACATCAAACTTTGGGGCTTAAGCGATTCTCTTAGCTGGGAGTACAGGCGCCTGCCACAATGACCAGCTATTTTTTTGGTTAGAGTTGTCATTATTGTTTAGCAATTCTGGGCTGGGCTCAAACCCGCCAGTCTTGGTGTATGTCGCTGGCGCCCTACTCACTGAGCTACGGGTGCCGAGCTGCTGATTCAGTTTTTAATAGTATTTAAGCACCTGGGAGTCAGCGAATAGTTATTGTAACCAAAGAACTTCCCTTTAAAAAACCTTTATACAACCTGAGCCAAGAGCAAGACCCCATCTCTAAAAAATTAGCCTGGCATTGTTGCAGGTGCCTATAGTCCGAGCTACTTGGGAGGCTGAGGCAGGAGGATTCGCTTGAGCCCAAGAGTTTGAGGTTGCTATGAGCTATGATGCCAGGGCACTCTACCAAGAGTGACAACATGAGAATCTCCAAAAATAAATAAACCTTTATAAAAACAAAACATGCTACCTTTCTCTTTCTAGATATTGATATTACTTGGTGTTTAATAATCCTACCTCTTTATTTATGGAAATATGAGTAACTTGTTGGGCAGGTACACAGGTGAAACAGTCTTATTGACAGTTCATAAGTCCTCTAGTAGAGTAGCCATGGTTCTACAGTTGCATCATTGAATTTCTTCAATACTCTTTAAGTAATGTATATAAGTTGAATTTCTTGAATAGTTGTGGGAAGTCCTGTATATTTGATCAAGCAGTTATATCTTATTAAGAGAATTAGATATTTTTTATTTTTATTTTTATCTCTTTATTTTTCCTCTGTAAAAACAGAAAATTCATTTAATATTTTAATTCTCTTTACATCATGAAAATACATTTTTAGCTGGATGTGGTGGCTCACACCTATAATCTTAGCACCCTGGGAGGCTGGAGCGAGAGGATCACTTGACTTCAAGGAGTTCGAGACTAGCATGAGCAAAAGCAGGACCCTGTCTCTACTAAAAATAGAAAAATTAGCCAGGCACAGTGACGTGTACCTATAGTCATAGCTACTCAGGAGGCTGAGGCAGGAGGATTGCTTGGTACCCAGGAGTTTGAGATTACTGTGAGCTAGGCTGACGCCAGGACACTCTAGCCTGGGGCAATAGAATGAGACGGTGCCTCAAAAAAAAAAAAAAAAAAAAAAAGAAGAGTTGGCACCACCCATAACAAAAATCACCAATATTTTTCTGGGTATAGTAGATTCTTCTAGCTTGCTGCATCTACACATGCGTAGATATTGCCATTTCATGGAATACATTGCACATAAATTCCCACTGTAGTTTTGGGAAATCTGTATGGCATGAATGAGTCTTTCTGGGAGGCAGCCAGATTTCTTTCCACCTATTTTCCAAGTTTGGTTCTCTAGCCTTCCTAGTGAGTTTTAGTGCTACTCAGTATCCTTGAAATCCTTAAGTTCCTTTTCTACTTAAAAAACATACTTTTTTATCCCCTAGACAAGGTATGGTACACTTAATAAAAATTTGATGAGTGAATGAATGGAGAATGTCCTAAGATTTTATCTTCTGAAAGTCATTTAAGCAAGACCCTTAAAGATTGGGAAATGGCCCTATGAGGTGGCTCACGGCTGTAATCCTAGCACTCTGGGAGGCCAAGGCAGGTAGGTTGCTTGAGCTCAGGATTTGGAGACCAGCCTGAGTAAGAGTGAGACCCTGTCTGTACTAAAAATAGAAAACTGAGATGGAAGAATCGCTTGAGCCCAGGAACATGAGGTTGTTGTGAGCTATACTGCCCTGGCACTCTAGTCCAGGCACTAGAGTGAGACTCTTGTTTAAAAAAAAAAAAAAAGATTTGGAACTGACATGTATTCTCCAGAAATGGGTGCTATTGCATAGTACTTGTGTAGGATGAATATAGGAAAAGATGCTTGAAAGATGATGAGGTAGTATTCTGTATTTGTTTTTGCCTTTGGATGGAAATGTAGCATTTTCCTTCAAATTCTTATAGGAAAATGAAGAATTAGACTGGAATTTACTGAAACCAGATATTTATGCAACAATCATGGACTTCTTTGCATCTGGCTTACCCATAGTAACTGAGGAAGCACCTTCAGGAGAAGCAGGTAACAAGTTGTATTGAGTAATCAGTATTGTCTTTTTTTTAGACTTTTCTACTTTCTTCAAATTTGTTTAATTTCAGAAGTCATAGGAATATAGTTTTTTTTTTATCATTTAATATATTTAGCTCTGAATCCAGTTTCAGAGGGGACAAAACTTCATATACTGTGTTAATCTCATTTTTGAAAACTTGTATATAAATTGAATCTACTATGCAAAACTTTTATTTATTATTATTTTGAGGCAGAGTCTCACTCTGTTAGTCTGGGTATATAGTGCTGTGGTATCAGTCTAGCTCACAGCAACCTCTAACTCTTTGGACTCAAGCAATCCTCATGCCTCAGCTTGTTGACTAGCTGGGACAACAGGCTCCCACCACAACACCTAGCTAATTTTTCTATTTTTTGTGGAAACGGGGTATCACTTTTGTTCAGGGTGTTCTCAGACCTCCTGAGCTTGATCAGTCTACCTGTCTTAGCCTTCCTGAGTGCTAGGATTATAGGGATGAGCCACCATGCCCAGCCTAAAACTCTTTTTTTTTTTTTGAGACAGAGTCTCACTTTGTTGCCCTCAATAGAGTACTGTGGTGTCCTAGCTCACAGCAACCTCCAAGTCCTGGGCTCAAGAGATCCTCTTGCCTCAGTTTTTTCTATTTTTTGTAGAAATGGGGGGGATGGGTATCGTTTTTGCTTAGGCTGGTCTCGAACTCATGAGCTCAAGCAGTCCACCCACCTCAGCCTCCCAGAGTGCTAGGATTACAGGCCACCACGCCCCGGCCTAAAACTCATTTTTTTTTTTTTTTTCCAGTTTTTGGCTGGGGTTGGGTTTGAACCCATCACCTCTGGTATATGGGGCCAGCGCCCTACTCCTTTGAGCCACAGGCATTGCCCCTAAAACTCATTTTTTAATTATAAAAATTTTCAAACATGCCAAATATAATGCTCACCAATTTGCCCTCCACTCAGATGTAATAAATGTTAACTTTTTGCCATGGTTGCTTCAGATGCATGTTTAAAATAAAATATTAAAGATACAGTTAAATCTCCTATAACACCATCCCTTTCCACTCCTAGGGAAGTATGTAAATTTGTTTGTTTTGTTCTTAAGAGACAGAGTGGGTCTTGCTCAGAGTACAGTGGCATGATTAAAGCTTACTATAACCTCAAACTTCTGGGCTCATATAATCCTCCCAGCTTAGCCTCCTGAGTAGCTGAGACTACAGGCGTGCACCACTGTACCAAGCTAATTTTTGTATATTGATCTTCTGTCACCTATTTAACACTCTTCATTAATTAACTCTAATAATTGGTCAATTAAACATTTACTATAAAAACTAAATGTTTATATGTGCACACACTCATATGAGCAAACATTAGCATCATCATCTTTAGATAATACATTTGTATTTACCCTAAAAGAGTCTTACAGACGTGTACAAGGCAACATGTAGAAACATGTTCAATGAAATGTTTTTTAACCAACAGATAAAAGGAATAAACTAGATTGAGAGTTACCGATATAAAAGAAAATATTAAGGGAAAAAGGAAAATTGAAGTATATATGCATTGATAAATGTACCATTTATTCACCTTTTTAATAACACATGAAACAATTTATGTAAGTTGTTGATGGATACATATGTAAAACTATTGTAACTTTTTGAGAGTAATTTGACTATACAAAAATCACAAATACACAAGCCTTTTGATGCAAATATCTTACCACTGGGAATTTATTTCATAAATATATTTGCAAAGATACACTGATAAATGTTTATACAGGCAGATATGTTGCTGGATTATTATAAGTAGCTGCAAACCGGGCAAAAGCAAATCTATACAAAAGTTAATATGTATCTGTTTTAAACATTGAGGCATATCTGTGGAGGCTGATAACAAAAGACCTTCAAGATAAATTATATAAGAAAAAGTAAGGTATAAAATAGTGTGTATAGCATGGTCTCATTTGTATAAATTTATGCATGTAAATGTAAACATGTATTAGAAAAATATATACTAAACTCACGAAAGTGTTTTCTTTCAGAGGGATGGTGGGAAATGGGACTTAGGTGTGCTGATCTAAGAAAATTTTAGCTTTTTAATGTTTTATTTTAAAAAGTTCAAAGTTAATATAATTTAATATTAATAGTTGTTATTTATGGGGTTACCAGAGTCTAGTGTATGTTATAGCGTAATTAGAACTCTCTACATTTTTAATTTTCCCAGTGGTAAATAATTTTTTCAAAAACCCCCAAACTCATAGAAAGGCATTGGCAAAGATGTATATAATGTTACAAAGTAAAGCAAAAACAAAAACTAAATGGAATGAAAAACTAACTTTTTGTTCAGAAGACTTATAGAACATTTTAGAAATTTCCAGAAGGCTTATGTCTATTTTAGTATGATTGTCTTCTTGAAAACCACTAAAATAAGAAACTAAAGATGTAACTTAACTTACAAAGTAGCTATGCCTCTTTGTCTCAAATTTTCCATCAAAATTCAGTCTTTTTTCTCTGCCATTTTTTAATCCTTGAGAACAATGAAATTATACAAATTTACTGGCTAAACTTTTCAATGCCTAACATGATTAGTAGTATATTGAGATGTTTCACTATGTTCATATTTATCACTAAGTGTTGAGTTGGCCAGTATTTCTTAATGTTTCTTCAATGAACCTAATGTATGATTATGCATTTCCCCAAAATACATCCCCATACCAAGTTAAATGTTCTGTGCTCGAGAACATATATGTTTTTATCGAGCCATGAATATTAAACTATTCTTTTTAAATACTTGCAAAGGCATATAGTTTCTACTATTGATATTTTGTATGTGTAATTATTTGTAGGATCTGAAGAAGATGATGAAGTTGTGGCAATGATTAAGGAATTGTTAGATACTAGAATACGGTATGTACTGCTTTCTCTAAGTGAAATCAAATGCTGCAGAGGCAATTTTCATTATAATAGTATACTTCCTTTTTTTTAAAGACAGAGACTGTCTTTGTCATCCAGGTTAGAGTGCAGTGGTGTCATCATAGCTCTCTGCAACCTCAAACTCAAGGGGTCAAGTGACTCTTCTGGGTCAGCCTCCTGAATAGCTGGGTCTATAGGTATGCACCACCATGCCTGGCTAATTTTTCTGTTTTTTTTTTTTTTTTTTTTTTTGTAGAGATGGGGTCTTGTTTTTGTGTAGCTTATCTCAAACTATATGCTGGCCTCAAGCAGTCCTCTTACCTCAGCCTCCAAAGTGCTGGCCTCATTATAGCAATATGCTTTTAGTTGTCTGTGAGATTATTATATGTGTAGTAGAGTTTCAAAATAAGTACAAGTTAATGAAAATTGAAAATTGTTGAGAAAGTAGATATTTTTTTTTTTCTTTTTGAAACAGAGTCTCACTTTGTCACCCTCAGTAGAGTGCCGTGGCATTACAGCTCACATCAACCTCAAACTCTCAGGCTTAAACAGTTCTTTTGCCCCAGTCTCCCAAGTAGCTGGTACTATAGGTGCCCGCCACAACACCTGGCTATTTTTAGAGACCAGGGTCTTGGCTGGGCATGGTGGCTCACTCCTGTAATCCTAGCACTCTGAGAGGCCGAGGTGGGTGGATTTCCTGAGCTCACTGGTTTGAGACCAGCCTGAGCAAGAGTGAGACCCCATCTCTAAAAAAATAAAAAGCCGAGTGTTGTAGTGGGTGCCTATAATCCCAGCTACTCGGTAGACTGAGGCAAGAGAATCACTTGAGCCCAAGAATTTGAGGTTGCTATGAGCTATGATGCCATGGCACTCTACCGAGGGTGACAAAGTGAGACTCTATCTCAAAAGAAAAAGAGATGAGGTCTTTCTCTGGCTCAGGCTGGTCTCAAACTTGTGAGTTTACCCACCTTGGCCTCCCAGAATGCTAGGATTACAGTTGTGATTGAGAGAGAGTAAATTTTAATTGTTCTTCCAATTTAGCCATTTCATAGTGAATATTCCAAGACATCGTGTTGCATATGATAAATATATACAATTTTTATTTGTCAATTAAAATACATTAGGACCAGGCCTGACTCAGTTGTTCATGCCTGTAATCCTAGCATTCTGGGAGGCTAAGTCAGGTGGATTGCCTGAGCTGAGGAGTTCAAGAGCAGCCTGAGCAAGAGAAGACCCCATCTTTGAAAATAGCTAGGTGTTGTGCCGGGTGCCTATAGTCCCAGCTACTTAGGAGGCTGAGGCAAGAGGATGGCTTGAGCCCAAGAGTTTGAGGTTGCTGTGAGCTATAACTCTATGGCACTCTACCCAGGGGGAAAGTGAGACTCTGTCTCAAAAAAAAGCCCCCCAAAAATACAATAGAAACTTCATAGTTGACCACCTCCCTACATTAACCACCTCCTTAAGTTGACCTAGACCAGACATGTACCACATGTACTCAATGGAAGACTAACTTCTGTTTATTGACCACCTCTCTAAGTTGTATCCACTTGGCTGTGACTCACAATATTAATTTATCCTTTATAACGTGACCATTTGAGTCCAGTCAACTCTGAGGGGTAGGCAGTGTGGCCTTTGCCTTTTAGTTGTATTACTTTTTTTTAGTGTAAGTTCTTTTTTCATGTTTTATTATTACCATATGTTAGATTAGTCCTAAATTCCTATTGTTTATCACTTGTTCTTGAAGATTTTTTTTCAACGTGAAGGACTGGTCTGAAATGTAGGTACTTCCTACAATTCCTGAAACATTTTACAGTTAATCAAGACATGGTGGCCCAAAGGGAGGAACTCAAAAAGCTGCTATTGAAGGAAAAGGTTGATCTACATTTTCTGGAAAGCAGCAGCCAAAGAAAGATGATGGAACATTCTGGTTTTAGCAAGACCACGGTTAGCAACATCCAAAAATGTAAACATGAGTACGGGGGAAAAGTAGGAAAACTTTCCTCGATGAAGTCAATGAAGCCATGTTAAGCTCTCAAATGAGGGCAGTCAGTGTTCGAATCTTTCAGTGTTGCTAAAAAATGTGCACAGGAATTCAGAGTGGCAGATTTCCAAGTATCTAGTGGTTGGCTTGAGAAATTTAAACTATGACACAGATCTCCAGAATTCTTTTGTTGTTGTTGTTGTTGGGATAGAGTCTCAAGCTGTTACCCTGGGTAGAGTGCCGTGGTGTCATAGCTCATAGCAGCCTCCAACTTGGGCTCAAACGAACCTCAGTTTTTCGTAGAGATGGTCTTGCTTTGCTTAGGCTGGTTTTGAACTTGTAAGCTCAAAACCCGCCTCGGCTGGGTGGCGCCTGTGGCTCAGTCGGTAAGGCGCCGGCCCCATATACCGAGGGTGACGGGTTCAAACCCAGCCCCGGCCAAACTGCAACCGAAAAATAGCCGGGTGTTGTGGCGGGCACCGGTAGTCCCAGCTACTCGGGAGGCTGAGGCAAGAGAATCGCTTAAGCCTGGGAGTTGGAGGTCGCTGTGAGCTGTGTGAGGCCACGGCACTCTACCGAGGGCCATAAAGTGAGACTCTGTCTCTACAAAAAAAAAAAACCCGCCTTGGCCTCCCAGAGTGCTAGGATTACAGGCATGAGCCACCAGAAAATCTTGTGTGGGGAATCTAATGAAAGTTCTAATAGAAGTTGTGGAAGAATTCATTAAGAAGTTCCTGGATTTTATTAAGGAGCTCCAAAGATGACAAAATCTTTAATGTTGTAGAGTGTAGACTTTGTCAAGGCATTGCCTTGTCATGGAGGGTGATAAATATAAGAGTGGAAAACTTTTCAAAGAATGTTTCACAGTTCTGCTTTGCTCTTCATTGGAAGAGATACTAAAGCCCTTGGTGATTAGTAAAGCCATACACGTTTAAGAACCTGAAGCCCAAAGACCTCCCCATTACTTGGAGATCAAACAAATGTGCGTAGATAACTGGTGCCTTATTTCAGGAGTGGGTAAAGCGAACACACCAAGAAATGAAGAAGAAATGGTCTATTCTGCTGACAGTAAACAATTGTGCTGGCCACCCGCAGGTGAATCATTTCACAAACATGGCAGCAAAGTTTCTGCTTCCCAACACCTCAAAAATCCAATGTCTTGACATCATCAAAACATTTAAAATGTATTACTGAGCCCAAATAGGTCATTACCAAAACACAAAGCTGTGGTCCCCCTGTGGAAGCAACTTTATCCACTGCATCAGCTAATACTCTGGATGCTGTCTTCTGGATCAGTTATGCTTGGGATAAAGTTCAGTCAGAAACAATACAGAAGTGTTCCAAGAAAGTTTGATTTGTCACAACCCAAGAGCACTATATTTTGGGCCCATGAGACAGTCCATCTCCCATGACAGAATTTGAAGGAGTATATTTTCAAGGTTTTGTTGCAATAGATGATGAGGTGGCAACCTGTAATGAACCTGACACAGAAGCAGTTTTCCAAACAGTAGTGACTGAAGTATAGACCAACGTCAGAGTGCTTACCTAAGTGAGGATGACACAGAAATTGTAGAGACTACAAAAGAAGAGGATGTCAATTAATTTCAACTCTTCTAGAGGACAGCAGGCACAAAGCACCAAGAGAGGCAGGACTGGGCAGTGCCTGTGGCTCAAGGAGTAGGTTGCTGGCCCCATATACCAAAGATGGCAGGTTCAAACCTGGCCCTGGCCAAAAACTGCAAAAAAAAGGGAGGACAAACAATGCAGAGGCAGGGCTGCTTCTGGGCAGCTGCTAACGAGGCTCCAGCACTCAGAGACCAAGACTAGCAGGCATCTTCTGGGATCGCTCTGTCCTAGGCACCCCTGCAGTTTGAAAGAATCTACTAGTTTGTAAGAAATGAACAATTGGACTGCCACGGCATTACCAGCTGGTCCCTCACAGTGTCCACCATCCCAGGGTGCCTGCCCTACCTGCCCTTACAATGAGTTGGTGAGTCTTTTTGAGTGTCCAGTCTGCTTTAACTGTGTGTCACCCATTCTTCAATGTCAGGGTGGCCATCTTGTTTGGACCAACTGTCGCCCACGTGTTGTCCAACTTCCTGGGGCCCATTGGGGTCCATTCGCAACTTAGTTATGGAGAAAGTGGCCAATTTAGTACTTTTCCCTTGTAAATATGCCTCTTCTGGATGTGAAATAACTCTGCTACCCACGGAAAAAAGCAGACCACGAAGAGCTCTGTGAGTTTAGGCCTTATTCCTGTCCGTGCCCTGGTGCTTCGTGTAAATGGCAAGGCTCTCTGGATGTCGTCATGCCCCATCTGATGCATCAGCATAAGTCCATTACAACTCTGCAGGAGGAAGATATAGTTTTCCTTGCTACAGACATTAATCTTCCTGGTGCTGTTGACTGGGTGATTATGCTGTCCTGTTTTGGCTTTCACTTCATGTAAGTCTTGGAGAAACAAGAAAAATACGATGGTCACCAGCAGTTCTTCGCAATTGTACAGCGATAGGAACATGCAAGCAAGCTGAAAATTTTGCTTACCATCTTGAGCTAAATGGTCATAGATGGCAATTGACTTGAGAAGCAACTCCTCAGTCTATTCAAGAGGGAATTGCGACAGCCATTATGAATAGTGACTGCCTAGTTGTGGACACCAGCGTTGCACAGCTTTTTGCAGAAAATGGCAATTAGGCATCAATGTAACTGTTCCCATGTGTTGAAATGGTGATCAGACATTTTCTGGCCAGTGTTTAGAACTATCGCATTCAATTTCATAGAAAATAAGGCACCCATTTGCCTGCCAGCCTGAAATTCTTTTGATGGGTGGAGGGAAATACTTGAAGGTAAATAAAGGCTGTTAAATACAGGATGTAGTTGCATGTAATAACACTTAATATATTTAAAAATAAGTCAACAGTAAACCACTGAAATGTATATATATCCAAGATGGTCATCTTTCTAAGGAAGGAAGCATTGTAAAATAATTCCGAGTTTTGTGTTTGTTGTAGATTGATTGTCTTGATGAAAAATACTGGGTTTGTTTTTTTGCATGTATGTGTGTGTGTGTGCGTGGGTGTGTGTGAAAATGAGCAAGCATATGTGCTTGTGTGTGAGTGAGCAAACGTGTGTGCATGTACATGTCAGTACAGTAGGCTTGGTTCCTTATGTCAGCCACCTCCATGTGTTGACCAGTTTGGTTTAGTCCCTTTGGTGGTTAACTTACAGAGGTTCTGTTGTATTTTTTCTTTTCAAGTACCTGAAACTTGAAAAAGAAGACTGTGGGCTAGATCATCAAGCAATCTTAACAGATTTAAAATATTGAAATTATTGAGGGGCGGCGCCTGTGGCTCAGCGAGTAGGGCGCCGGCCCCACATGCCGAGGGTGGCGGGTTCAAACCCAGCCCCGGTCAAACTGCAACAACAACAAAAAATAGCCGGGCGTTGTGGCGGGCGCCTGTAGTCCCAGCTACTAGGGAGGCTGAGGCAAGAGAATCGCGGAAGCCCAGGAGTTAGAGGTTGCTGTGAGCCGTGTGACGCCACGGCACTCTACCCGAGGGCGGTACAGTGAGACTCTGTCTCTACAAAAAAAAAAAAAAAAAAAAAAAAAAAGAAATTATTGAGAATATGGCTCTCTGACTACAATGGGATTAAGCTAGACATATTTACTAAAAAGTAACTAGATAACTCTAAAATATGTATTTGGACACTAAGCAGATAACTCTAAAATATGTATTTGGACACTAAGCAATGCTCTGGTTTTTGTTTTTGTTTTTGGAGACAGAGTCTCACTCTGTCACACTGGGTAGTGTGCCCTGGCTAGCTCAGAGCAACCTTACACTCTTGGGTTCAAGCAATCCTCATGCCTCAGCTTCCCAAGTAGCTGGGACTGTCGGCACCCACCACAATGCCCAGCACGTTTTTCTGTTTTTAGTAGAGACAGGGTCTTGTACTTGCTCAGGCCTCCCAGAGTGCTAGGATTACAGGGGTGAGCCTCCACACCCAGCCAGCAGTGCTTTTCAAAAAGACCTAGGATTAACAAATGAAGGAAATTTTAAGTAGGAGAATATCTGTATAACCTCTGTGTAAGCAAGTATTTTTTTTTAACCGTAGGACACAAAACAAAATCATGGCAAATACATACAAATTGTACTACAGTAAGATTATGACTTTGAAGACATCTCTTCATCAAAAGACACCATTTACAGTGAAAAAGCAAAACAGAGTAGAAGGTATTTATAGTGCACATGTCATATAAACAATCATGTAGAGACTAAAGCAGGCACTCCACAAAAGACAATAACATTGCCACCGAACATAAGAGAAAAGTGCTTAAACTCATTAGCATTTTGAATATTCAAATTTAAGCCACAACAAATTATTAATATAAATCCACTTGAATGGTTTAAACCATTAAGGTTGACAACACCATTAAGGCTGAGGCAAGAGAATTGCTTAAGCCCAAGAGTTTGGGGTTGCTGTGAGCTATGATGCCATGGCACTCTACTGAGGGCGACATAGTGAGACTCTGTCAAAAAAAAAGAAAGAAAAACAAAAGCCAAATACGAAAGAGAAATTCTATATGATTTCTAAGTAGAATTTTTTTTTAATTTTTAATTTCAGCTTGCTTGTTCATTCTTCTTCATTTGAAGTACTCTTTTTTTTTTTGTTTTGTTCATTTTCTTCTTCCTCTGATGGTGCTCTTTCCCATTGCCTCCCCAGTAGCTGGGATTATAGACGCCCATCATAACATCCGGCTGTTTTTGATGTTGTTAGTAGAGATGGGGTCTTACTCTGGCTTACTGCTGCTCATACTGGTCTCGAACCCCTGAGCTCAGAGCAGTCCACCCGCCTCGGCCTCCCACAGTGCTGGGCCTACAGGCGTGAGCCACCATGCCCAGCCTAGAATTTATATTTATAAATAATAAAGGTTTAAAAACAGACAAAACTAATCAATGGTGATAGAAATTAGGATAGTAGTTATGTTTAGCTGGGGGGAGTGATTAGAAGGAAATACAAAGAGGACCTCTGGGTTGCTGGTGTTCTGTTTCTTGGTCTGGATGGTAGTGACAAATGTATGTTCACTTTGTAAAAATTAATTGTACATATATGATTTATGCATTTTTCTATTAATGTATTAGTGTTATATTTCAATGAAAAGTTTACCTAAATAAAAAGAAGCCAACACTTGTCACTCTTCCTCTTCCTTCACAAAAGGAGTGAATCAGTAGATCTGAGGTAATTGTTAGGCCTAGTCTATGATGGAAAAATATCAGCTAACTCCTGGCAAATTTCCGGACTGCAAGCTTTCAAAAAAAGAAATGAAATAAGTCTAGTTCACTCCCAAAATAAATGGGAAAATACTAATTGATTTCTTGCTTCTAGTTCACTCCCAGTTTCTTGCTTAGCTAACTCCCTAGGAAACGAACTGGGCAGCAAAAACTATCCCCAGACTGACCTTTAAATAATACCAGGTAGGGAAAATACTGAGACTAAGATGTATGGGGGAAAGAATAGAAACTAAGATGTATGGGGGAAAATATTAAAACAAAAATGTATGACATATGGCTAACCGGAAAATTCTGCTTTTGTACAATGCTTGGTTGCTACCCTACCCTGGATACACCTGAACAGCCTGCGTGCCAACCAGGATGCAGACCAAGCCTTAAAAACCCAACCCCTTAAGGACTCGGGGCTGCTCTTAGAAACTTCATGTTGGGACACTGAGGCAGTCGCCCGTCGGCTCTTCAATAAAGGGATTCTGCTTGTGAATTCAGCTTGTTTGGCAGTATAGTCTTTGTGGAACTCCTGGGCACAAGAGTAATCACAGTAATTGTTAAGAAATTTGAAATCTTGCAGGCTTAAAAAGGTTGTTAACAAGCAAAAGAGAATGTTGTAATAAGTAAAGTGAATATTTGAATGAATTTTGGCATCTTATATTCTGAAAGTTAAAAAAATTAAAATTACGAATAAGCCTTAGCCACAGTTATTGTTCTGTATTATAAAAGTAACTCTTAACTTTGTAAATTTTATAAATACAAGATTCAAACTCTTAGCTGCATTCAATTTTTTCAATGGAAACTTCTATTTTTAAAAATATAAATATTCTGTGACCACAGGCCAACTGTGCTGGAAGATGGAGGAGATGTAATCTATAAAGGCTTTGAAGATGGCATTGTACAGCTGAAACTCCAAGGTTCTTGTACCAGCTGCCCCAGTTCAATCATTACTCTGAAAAATGGAATTCAGAACATGCTGCAGTTTTATATTCCAGAGGTAGAAGGTGTAGAACAGGTATGCCAGTATTACTATATGACAGTTTAGGTTTAATATTAAGGTAAATATTTGAAAAGAAAAGAAGTTCATGACCTAATTTTTTCTTGAAAGTCTAGATCTTCATGTTATAATTTTTATTAGACTTGAAATCTCCTTATTTTAGAACTTTTATGTTAAGAGAACCTACTACTTGCCAGGCATTTTTGCAAATAATTGCCTCATTTAGTTTTCTAATAATATGGTGCACTGAGTAATCCCATTTTGTATATAAGGAAACTGAGACTCAGAGGTTGTACCTTTGCTCTGATTGTACAAAAGTTATAAAAAGGGGATTCAAAACATGCAATTTTTATAGATGAAATTTATTTGTATTTTTTATAGTAGCCTTTTATTTTTAATACCTATTATGCCATGAGTTCATAGGGAAAATGCTCCAGCAGCTCAGGGAGAGGCCTTTCCATTGAATGTGACAAAGCTTGTTATATGCCTATTATGCCATCAATTCATGGGGTATAGGTTCCAGTTGAATATACTTCTATTCAACTGGTTCTCCTATGTGCTGTGCTGTACAGCTGTTATGCTATGAATTCATAGGGTAGATGAAATCTAAAAGTCTTTAATGCCAGATACGGTGGCTTATGCCTGTGATCTTAGCACTCTGGGAAGCCCAGGTGAGTGGATTGCTTGAACTCAGGAGTCTGAGACCAGCTTGAGCAAGAGCGAGACCGCGTCTCTAAAATAGCCAGGTGTTGTGGTAGTCCCAGCTACTTGGGAGGCTGAGGCAAGGGGATTGCTTGAGCCCAAGAGTTTGAGGTTGCTGTGAGCTATCATGCCATGACACTCTACTCCAGGCAACAGAGTGAGACTGTCAATAAATAAAAAAATAAAGTAAAAGTCTTTAGTGGAAGAGCTCCACTACAGTGTATTTATCTACTTTTTGTTCTTACATTTATCCACTTCTTGTTCTTAACCATACAGGCAAGAAGCTTGTTGAGAAATAATATTTTGTTGTATGTAGTATAGTAAGACAGAATACTGAGTAGGCAGGGTTCTAGGGCTTTGTAGCATGATACCAACGTTTTTTCCTGCCAACATACCTAAGGAATATAACACATTATCTTCTCAGCGGTAATAGTGACTGTCAGTGCAGTGGTTCTCAACCAAGAGGCCTAGCCTCAGTCAGAGAGATTATTAAGGAAGGGAAGAATGTATGGAAATTAGAAAGTTGAAAAAACTTCTTTGGTAATTCTGTGCCCTTAATGACTGTTTTGAGAGTCACTCATCTTTGGGTAGTATTAAAATTCATCCTTGAAGTTCTTATCAATTCCTCACTTGGAATTAAGCTCTTCTTAGGTCAAAATTTCTTTCAGTGTGTCTGTTCTGCTTTATGTTTATGCAGAAGTTCTCTAAGAGACTTGAAATCATGTATAGATCTTTGTATTCCTCTGTAACCACTAGCCCTGTGTCTTTTTTTTTTTTTTTTTTTTTGGCAGAGTCTAACTTTGTCACCCTTGGTACAGTGCCATGGCGTCACAGCTCACAGCAACCTCAAACACTTGGGCTTAAGCAATTCTCTTGCTTCAGCCTCCCAAGTAGCTGGGACTACAGGCACCCGCCACAATGCCTGGCTAGTTTTTAGAGATGGGGACTCTCTCTACCTCAGGCTGGTCTCAAACTCGTGAGCTCAGGCAATCCACCTGCCTCAGCCTTCTAAGTGCTGGGATCACAGGCGTGAGCCACCCTACCCAAAGCCCTGTGTCTTACACATGTCTTATATTGTACTTTGTATTAAATAAGTACTTGGGAATATTTTTCTAAATTAAATTATTTGGATTGGGTGTTGGCTGAGATTGGATATAAAGTATTCATTCCTTGAAAGTAATACCCATTTTTGCTCAACCCAGAAGATATACTGTGAAAGAATTTTTTTCTCTTGTTTGTCTCAGATCAACTAGGTTTTTGAAAACATATTTTTCTTACATTATCTTCTATGTGCCTTTTTAAAAAATTGCTTTTTAACTTTAGGTATGTTGACACTTTGATAGCTTAACAAAGCAACATTTTTATTCCCTTGTCCAGGGTGTGGTGAAGAATCGGTCTTGAGATTATAAATTTAATTGTAGTAGGTGTGGTGAGGAGGAAAAAAAATTCTTAGGTTTATATAACTCTTTTTTTTCCTCTCCAAAGGAGTTAATCTTTATTATCTTGATAATATATTAAAATGGAAAGATACTCGTCTTTTCATTTTTTCTTCAAGTATTCATTAGTATTTTTTTAAATTGAAAGTCTTCACATTTTTCTAAGGTTTAAAATGATCTTTTATCTGAATAAGACCAAAGTAAGTAGTTGCTAATATGGTAGTTTGTTTCTTTACATTTTTTAGGGATTCGTTTGTATAAAAATAAATGTTTTTTATAATAACAGTTTGCTACAGAATATATTTACATAACTAAACCGCTTTTGGGAAAAGACAAAAAGTCCAATTACATTAGTCTTATGGTTAGAGAATACCACGTAATTATTTATAATCTTCTCTGCCTAGCTGATTTTGCTGCTAGAACTCTTTTTTAAGACAAGGAAAGACACCTGTGCTTTAGTTATTTATCAAATAGTTAACTTGTTTTTATTTTTGTTAGGATATAAGTTATGATTCAAACTTTGTGCTTTAGGGCTGTTGATAGATTTATTATTATGAGATTGCCAGGCATTGTTATGAGTTAGAGTATATTAGCTAAGCAAGTAATATTAAAATCAGAAAGATGGCAGAATTTAATTCTTTTATTCTTAAATATTCTTTGTTTTTTGGTTTTAGGTTATGGATAATGAATCAGATGAAAAAGAAGCAAACTCACCCTAAAATAATCTGGATTTTCTTTGGGCACAAAAATTGGACTTGTTGACACTATATACCAAGATTTTATTATTAATATGCTGAGGAACTTGAGGATTAATAAAATATACCCTTTCTTCAGAGAATGATATATAAATATTGCATGTTTGCTTTACCTCATAGGAGTTATTTATAACATCCTGAATCATGTCTACATGTGGACTTTATCCAAGGATATTTTTATTTTTGTTCCTCATTTCTCATGGTTCCTTTTTTGCAGATGTGTAAAGCAGTTTAAATACATTTTCCCTCACTGAATTTATTTACTTTTTTATACAAAAATAGTGAGAATGCTTTTTAAAGTATTCTAAGGTGGCTTAGCTTTTTGCGAGATGTCTAAAATTATTTTTATTAACGTTTTAAAAAAAACCTAACAATTCTGGTTTAAAAATGGTGTCTGGCTACTGGACCTTACTTTAGTACTTGTAACTTCTCATTGAAAGACCCACACTTTCACAACCAAATAATAATGCTAAAACTTCAAAAACTAAATTCCAGAATCTACACATAATTTCCAAGGGTTATAAAATAGAGCAGAATGAGAAAAATTGCCTCAGTATGTCAAGTCTTCACCTTACAAAGCAAAATCTCTGAAAAAAAGATGAGAAGCTGTTTTGGTCCTTCTGCTCTCTTGTCTTGGCTCAGAGATTCATATCTGTGCCATGCCAAAAATTTGGACAGCTATCTTTCAACCATAAGGATACTCCTCTTTCAGATAGCCAAGAGAGCAAATTGCCTTCTCTTATTTTTCTATAGTAATTCAGAGACAGCAGTTCACAGAAACTATTTAGAAAGGAAAGATGGGAAAATGGCAGTGTCACATTGCATTTCTGGAATTCTAGTCCCTAAAAGTATGGAGGTTAAGATAGTGATGGAAATAAAAAGAACTCTTTAGCGGTTGTTAATGCTAGGAATTGAAGTTTTTAGTTTTGTCCTTCGGTTTAGTGAAACAAACCGTGGGGTTTGAGAATTTATTCCTTAGCCATCATAAGCGAATTGAGTTTAGACATTGGGAATTGGTTTGCGAACGAGATACCTCTGCCCTTTAGCTATAGGAAATAGAGAATGTAGAAGAGATGCAATTAATGGCAAGTCTTGGATATGACCACAAAATAAGTGGCTGAGGTAGGCAGAGGATTAGATTATTGATTATTGTAAGAGGAAATTATGGAACTGATATTGGAAAGATTTTCTGCATAAGGCAACATTCATGAAGAACAATATGGAGGAAAGGTGAACATTTTAGGCATAAAGAACAGTATTATCAGTGTGAAATGCATCTGGGAACCATTAAGAAGCTAAGTATGGCCTGAGTATGAAGTGGAAGTGCTTCACTGGATATGGTACAGAAGTAGGCAGTGGCGGTGTGGAGGGTGCTGCAGAAATTCCGGTTTCCTACCCAACATATATCCCTACTTCCTGTTAAGGGAGGTCCTCTCAGTAGTTCTCACTCCAGTCCCATGGGAGAAGTTATAACTTGCCTAAACTAGTCATTTTAACTCCATTTCTCTGTGCTAATCATTAGCTATTAGAGAAAGTCTGTTGGAGAATTCTGGAAAGATTTTCTTTCCTGAATGAGAGAGAGTTAATCTCTGGAAAAAAGGATCTTTTCCCATCCATTTCTTTCTTCCTGCTTGACTGATAACCTCACTAGCGTGAGGTGTCCAAAGCAATGATAGCCAACTTGTAATCATTACGAGAAGCTGGTCCACCAAAAATGGCAAGGAAGAGAGAGAGTCTGGATCCTAGAAGACATTGTTGATTTTTGAGCCAGCCCAGGAACCACCCACTTATAGGGATTATATGATGTGTGATAAATGTTTTTCTTTTTCTTTTCTTTCTTTCTTTTCTTTTTTTTTTTTTTTGAGACAAGAGTCTCAAGCTGTTGCCCTGGGTAGAGTGCTGTGGTGTCACAGCTCACAGCAACCTCAAACTCTTGGGCTTAAGGGATTCTCTTGCCTCAGCCTCCCAAGTAGCTGGGCCTACAAGTACCCAGCTATTTTTGTTGTAGTTGTCATTGTTTGGTGGGCCTGGGCTGGATTCAAACCCACCAGCTCCGGTGTATGTGGCTGGCGCCCTAGCTGCTGAGCTACAGGTGCCGAGCCTGTTTTTCTTGTTTTACTATGTAGTCACTGTTATGAGGTATTCTGTTATTTAAAGCTGATTGGATTTTAATAGGCAAAGAGGCTGGTAAATAACAGAATTTAGTAAATAATTTGTACTGTTTTTCCATTTGTGGCAGACTGCCAAATGTCAACCTTAAAATGAAAACAAATTAATACGTAGTTTTCAATTAATTGAACTACTGTTCAAAGATGAATTTAAAAGGTACAGCTTAATCAGGTTTTTAAGTATTTACACTTAATTTTCCCAATGCATCCTACAGAAAGAAAATAGTCATTCACTATTAGCTGTGTTTAGCTAAGATAAAAATAGGAATTAATCTCCTAAATTATATAAAAAATTTTTATATGAAGTATTTTTGAAAACATTATAAATAAGGACATTTCAGTAAGTATTTGAAACTGAGATTATCAGTCAAGAGTAAGCCACGTAGGTGAAGGATTTTTCACCAGCCAAAATAAGGATGAATTCCTATACAGAATGACACATACGGTCATGTGAGCAGAATATATAAAAACAGCAAACTTGCACTGAGCATTCACTCTGTGACTAACTGTGCTAAGAGCCTTAGATTTCTGAAGTCATTTAGTTCTATGAGCTAGGTAACTATTATTTGTCTCCATTTTCATGGACTGGAAGATGGAGGCACAGGAAAAGTACATTTTCTATTGCCATATAACTTCAGTGGTAAAGCCAGAAATGTGAACTCTGGCATTCTGGGCACACAGCCTACCTGTACACATTGCTATGCTACTTACTATTCTGCCTTAAGGGAGCTGGGCCCGCATAACCCTCCTGAGTATTCCTACTTAAGGGAGCAGAGAAGCTTTTCTTGCTTTCATAGGTAGGTGTTTTCTAGTGGAAAAGTTTTCCATCTCTTTTACTTAATCTAGAACCACAGTAGGCAGAAACAATGGTATGTAGATGTGTGTCCTCTCTTTTACGTAGGAATACAAAGTTGGTTGCTCTCCAGTGGGAATCTACACCCTTCTTGGGAAACTCCAGGCTTATATGCCCCTTTCCCACATCTGAGTTACCTGCGATAACTTCACAGGGGCTCTGGGTCCTTAATATTTCTATGGATTTTTTAACTCCAGGCAGCTTTCTGAATGGTGAGCCCCTTACTGCGGCTCTGATCACATCCTACAGGACAGAAATAGTAGGTTAAAGATAGGACCAGTTAATCTCATGGTTTCCAATTTGTTGACTTTCCTGGCAGTAGAATGAGTTTCTTTCTAGCAGAGCTAGAATCCTCTACCCCAGCTTCTGCCTACAGGAAAAATCTGGAGCCACTCTGAAGAGGAGTATTGAGGAGAATGCAGGAGGTCCCTGAGATTATAGGTATAGGTAGAGATAAATGAATAGAGCTGATAACATTTTAGGTCAGATTTGTATGTAACTCAGATCTCTGATGGACGCCGCATATACAGTAATAATGACAAGAATATGATAATGGCTCATAACAATACCTCTGCGGTGGCTCACGCCTGTAATCACAGCCGAGGTGGGTGGATTGCTTGAGCTCACAGGTTCAAGATCTGCTTGAGCCAAAGTGAGACGTTGTCTCTAGAAATAACCGGGCACTGTGGCAGGCACCTGTAGTCAAAAGCTACTTGGGAGGCTGAGTCAAGAGAATTGCTTGACTCAAACTCAAGAGTTTGAGGTTGCTGTGAGCTATGATGCCATGGCACTCTACTAAGGGCAACAAAGTGAGACTCTTGTCTCAAAAAAACCCCAAACAACCCCCCCAAATAATAATACCCCTGTGGTGTAATGATAAGTTACAGAAATTATTGTGCTCTTTTAATTCAAACAATATTCTAAAAACTCATTACAAGTTTATATAGGAGATAAAAGAAATTTCAAACAAGAATATTAAAGGTTAACATTTATCAATGTTGCATCAATGGTAGGCTAATAGAAATGTTGTATGGGTGGATTGCTTGAGCTCATGAGTTTGAGACCAGCCTGAGCAAAAAGCAAGATCCTATCTCTACTGAAAATAGAAAATCTGAGGCAAGAGGATTGCTTGAGCCCAAGAGTTGGAGGTGTGAGCTATGACGCCAAGACACTCTACCCCGGGCAATAGCTCGAGACTTTGTCTCAAAAAAAAAAAAGACAAAAGTAATGCTGGGTGTGAGTAATGGTATAAACAGTGAGACTAGCACCCAGGGTAAGGTGCTGTGCCAGTGAACTGCTTATGCCATGTGGGTTTGTTTACAGGTATAGGAGAAAATAGTTTCCAAATTACTAATTTAAACTCTTTAAATTATCTTTATGGAGAGACTTAGGAGCCTGCTTCTAAGTATGAAATGCTATAAATTGAATCATTGGCAACCCAGGGATTGCATGTACTACTTCTAGTTAGAATTAGCATGCTTTTTCCTCAAGCCTGAGGTTTCCTGGGGGGCAGTGAAGCCATGTTCATTGGATGTAGTAGGCATCCTTTGTTCGCTGTCTTCATTCTTTTAGCAATATATAGATTCCCTTTCCACTGAAGAATTAACTGCTCTCCCTTGTGCTATTTGGCTGTATGACTCTATATGGCTCTTGTGCAGCTGTCCTATTACAATGTCCTGTCTTTGACACAGGGGTGGGGCATATGACTCACACTGGGTTGATCAGAATCCTTGCCTAGAATATAAAAAATTAAGGAATGGCCTCTTTCCCCTTGGACTACAATGAATGATGCCCTTACCATCATTACTTTTTTTTGTTGTTCTGAATGGGTTTTTTTTGTTTGTTCATGTTTTTAGGGATCATCATCATCTCTGTTGTAAGCTGAAGTGCAGTGGTGCAATCATAGTTCAAACTCCTGAGCTCAAGCCATCCTCCCACCTCAGCCTCTCCAGTAGCTAGAACTACAGGCATGCATCACCATGCTTGGCTAATTAAAAAAAATTTTTTTTAAAGATGGTGTTGCACTGTTGCCCAGGCTGGTCTCAAATTTCTGCTCAAGCAGTCCTCTTGCTGTGGACTCTAGAAGTTCTGAGATTACAGGTGTGAGCCACTGCCCAGCTTAGTTCAGAACTTTTTGATCAGGAGAGAAAACCCTTTCCATTTCCTCAGATGTTTAAATTAGACCCAGATGTCTCCTTTCCTTTACAGATCATCTATTTTCTTTTTCCACAGGCTATATTCCCAAAGGCCCAGCTAAGGCAGAGCTCCCTATAGAGGGAGTTCAGACAAACGAAGTTCTGTATCAGTATCTTGCCTGGCACATGGTTATAAAGCGTTTTTTGTTGTGGTGGGTTAGTGAGGTTCTTCAAGGCTTGGTTTAGAAAATACTGGTCTTCAAAGTTTCTTTCTCTTGACTGGTACACAACCATCTTCCAAGATAGCTGTAGAATGGAGGTGGATAAGACATTGATAGTCATTGTGGCAGTAGCAGGCAAAGGATTTAACAGATATTAGAGCATGAAAATTTTGGTGGTACTGCTTGCATTTTCTTTGTGACATAGACAAGTTTTGCTGCCAGTGCACAAAGGTGTTGCCTTAAGCATAAAACTATACCTTGACTCCTGGGCAATATTACTGTCTTAGATGAAGGTTCTTAGGCTAAGATAGAGCCTTCTGTTTTTTGAATTAAGAAATGGGGGGACCAAGAATGGTGGCTCACTTACAATCCCAGCACTGAGGTGGGAGGATTGCTTGAGGCCAATTCAAGACAAGCCTGGCAACATAGCTAGACACTGTCTCTACCAAAAAAAAAAATTCAGCAGGGGATGATGGAGTGCATGTGTAGTCCTTGCTACCCAGGAATCTGAGATGGAGGAACCCTTGAGCCTGGAAGTTTGAGGTTACAATCAGCCATGATCATGCCACTGCATTCCAGCTTGGGTATTATAGAGTGAGACCTGTCTCTTAACATATGTGTGTGTGTGTATCTTGCCTGGCAATAAACAGCAGTTTTTTAAACTTTGCTCTGAGTTATCTAGGAACCTGTTTGAGGGATTGAAATATCAAAAGTCTTTTAGGGGAAAACCAGTTTGATTAGTTAAATGTTACTTTTTCCAGCCTCTCTTCAAGGCAGGTGAAAGCCATTTTTCCCCCTAAGAAAAACTGAAAGCACTTGGCTTCCTTGATCATACAATCAGCCAGAAGGTAAATTCTGCTAAGAAGATATGGCTCCTTTCACTCTTTCAAAAACATTTCTGATGTCTTACGTTTTGTTAGGGTCTATGGTAGATGCTGGGTTTGCAAAGATCTGTTATAGGTTCAAGAAACTTATAGTCTAGTGGGGAAATACATTAACAGAAAGAAAATAATAAAATATAAAAGTATATTGCTTTATGGGGGCAGCTAAAAGAATGAGCACACTTCTCTGTGTAGGGAAGGTGAAAGAGGCTTTCCTGAAGACGGAGCATTAAACAGATTTCTTGAACTTTTTTTTTTGGCCAGGGCTGGGTTTGAACCCGCCACCTCCGGCATATGGGACCGGCGCCCTACTCCTTGAGCCACAGGCGCCGCCCCATTAAACAGATTTCATGGGGATTCCATGCGGAGATAGAAAAATGTGCAAAAGATCTGGGAATCTTGGCCCACTTGGGGAACTACCTGTTCAGCCTTGCTGGAGTGGATAGGGGTGGAAGGTAGAGTAAGGCCAGACACCTAAATAGCGGTTAGAACTTCAGTTTTGCGTGCCACTTAGGTTTTAAATTTGATTCTAGTCTACAGCCATTCATTAATAGAGTCCTGATAACCATCTACATTTGACTAAAGATACCATCTAAATCTTCTTAAAGCAAATGCCCAGGTAATTCTCAGAAATATTGTCACTCCCTAATCAAGTTTCTAGGCAAGAATAGTGCATTAATCCATAGAATTGATCGTTCATGAATAAAATGAGGCTGTTAAAGCTAGCAATTCCTAGTCCTCTCAGGTGGGCTATCGTTCGTGGGCCAGCAAGTTCTGAAGCCCACGTTCATGGTTGGATGTATGAACTGGACGGTCCTCCCTCCACCTCCACAATAAACTAGGAGTTAGAGAGGCATGGCTGAAGGTGGGGATGGAGTGCGAACGGCTTTTAAAGGTCAGAGTTTAAGTAAAAAATTGAATTGCCTGTCACCAGAAAGACTGACCGAACCTGAATGTCAGGCACTTTGCAGTCAAAGATTTTGGCACCTCCCTCCTCCCACCTCACCCAGTTGTTTGCAATTTTTCTTCAGCTCTATGTCCCTTTTCCACCCTTATTTTCTTTTGTCCCCCAGGATCCTCTTTTCATCTCTCCTGCTTTTTTCCTACTCTTCCCCCGCTCCGTGGGGTGTCGGAACTTGGAGCCTGAGGTTGCGCAGGGCGCGCTCCCCGATATATTTGTACGGATAAGAATTTCATCCTCCTGTTTCTGTCATTCCTTGACAAGCACCGAGTTTCTCCTTCCTCACCACCGGTTCTCTGCCCCCGAGCAGGCGGATCCAGGAACTCCAGGCGGATGCAGCCACGAGTAGCTGCCACGTCTCCGCCGCCAACAGTCCTACGCCTGCGTGGGCTCCGAGGGCGGGGCAGCACGGGGAGGTGGGACCTGCGCCTCTGAGCGACACGGACGTGGACCAGTGGGGCCTACCGGCGGCGGCGCGGTGCGTGCCGAGGGGCGGGGCCTGACGGCAGTTGCTGTTATAGCCAGGGAGGCTGAGAAGCTTGTCTTTGCCCCCGCGGTCGCATCCTCCAGATAGTCGTGTGGGCGCCACCTCGGATCTTGAGCGCTGCGGTCGTCCCCGGAGCTAGTGTGCGTGTGTGTGTGTCCCTGATCCTGCCAGCTGCTCGCCTTTCACCGTGCGGGCCCTGACTCCTGCATCATGTGCGGTAAGGGAGCCGGGGGTGGGGGGCGTGTTGCGGGGCGGTGTTGGGGTGCGGTGCCGGCGCCTCTGTGACCCAAGAAGCTGGAGTGAGCAGGGTGCAAAGTCTGGGTAATGGGCGAGAGTCGTCCCCGGTGGCTGCGGGTGCTGGGGCCCGGGCTGGCATCTGTGGGCAGGAGGGGGGCTGGTGGCCCGATGGAAGGCACCTGAGAAGAGGGCGGGCCCTAGAGGGAATATTGTGGCCCGACGGGGGAGTCTTTGCGTAAAGGAACCGAGAGGGGAGAGAAATGAGAAATACATCTATATGGAGAAAGGAGAGGGATGAGGGAATTGAGGTGTGGAGGGGGTGCCGTCCAAAGCGGTCCTCCAGGTGAATGAGGCAACCTGTGGAACATCGGGTGAGGTCTTTTGACTTACCTTGCATTCTTCTAAGGTTTACCTTTCAAAAAATATATTAGTTGCCTTTTTTTCAGGCAGGCCCAACAGAAAAAAGACTTTAGCTAGAACTACCACGGCAGCATTAAAGGTGATCCTACTTCCTGCTACTCCCTGTCTCCACCGAAACATTGCTAATCAGTAACTTGGTGAATGGGCTTAGTCCCTATCCTGTGGTGGAGGAGGCACGGAAATATCTGTGGCAATGATTTTATAGAATGTACCATTTGTGTGTGCACCTATTTAAAAATACTAGCTATGAACAACATTGATGTATCCCTTGCATGGGTACCCATTTAAAATACTAGTTATGAAAAATTTCAAATGTCTTTCCTAGAACAGTTAAGGTAAAGTTAGGCCGTTTTTATTTCATGTTTTGAAAGTTAGTCATTTTATTAATGAAAGGGATTGCGAGATGGTATCTGACATGACTGATGTTAAATCTGTCATGACTCTGAAATGAATATTAACTTGGCCATTGTCAGCAAAAAGAATTGTATTCTTACCTTTGTTATTGAAATTTACAAGGGGCTTTATCAGAACACTTTGTGTGTGTGTGTGGTTTTTGGCCGAGGCTGGATTTGAACCCACCACCCCACCACCTCCAGCAAATGGGACTGGCGCCCTATCCCTTTGAGCCACAGGCGCCGCCCTATCAGAACACTTTTTAAAGAGAAGTGAAGTTGTAATAGAATTGAAGTTATCTTGGAAACTTACTCTTTGCAGCCTTTTCCATGAAGGAACTGAGCAGGAGGTGGATTATACTCATTAGTGTATATTTTTCCTGTATTTAACTTTATGCTCATTTCAGCTTCTGAAAATGAGGAGTAGGTTTAAATTTAGAGTAGATTAAAAAAACCTACCTAAAAACAGAAACACCTATAAATAGCGTACTGAAATTATTAGAGTCAAGCTGACTTCAGAATCAGTTATACTTTTGCAATGTCTAGTTAGTGTAATGGGTTTGCAGAATACCTTGACAAACTGATTAATCACCAGTGTGCTTCATTTGGTAATTAACTGTTCCTGACAGGAAAGTATGTGCCTAACCAAGTACCAGACATTCTGGTTATAGGTAGTTTCATCATCTTGCTCTGGGAAAAAAGAAAAGTAGTCAGAGTAGTATAAAATTAAAAAAAAAAAAAAGATTTGGTTTAGAAAAGGTTCAAGTAAGGTTGAGACTTTTAGAATGGAGACTAAATTTTGGGCATTTTCACAGTTGGTATCTCCATTCCACAGAGTTTTACTGCTAAGAAAATAGGTTATGAAGAATAAATAAAAAGTTAGTATTATATTTGAAGAATTTCTAAAGTCCTGCTTTTAACTCAGACTAGAATTTTACATGTTTCTAGGAATAGTGTTCAGAATTTGTTTCTTTTCTAATGTAAATTCTAAAAGTTAAGATAAGTTTATTATTTTCCTTCCACTTTTTTTTTTTTTTTTTTTTTTTTTGAGACAGAGTCTCACTATATAGTCCTCGGTAGAGTGCTGTAGTGTCACAGCTCACAGCAACTTCCAACTCTTGGGCTTAGGTGATTTTCTTGCCTCAGCTTCCCAAGTAGCTGGGACTACAGGCACCTGCCACGATGTCCAGCTATTTTTTGTTGTAGTTGTGATTGTTGTTTAGCTGGCCCTGTCCGGGTTCGAACCCACCAGCCTCGGTGTTATGTGGCTGGCACCGTAACCACTGTGCTATACACCAAGCCTTCCTTCCATGTCTTAATTATTGACCTAGCTTTTTAGAAGAAGATGTAGCTTAGGCTGGTCTCAAACTGGTGATCTCAGGTGATCTATCTGCCTTAACCTCTCGCAGTTGCTAGGATTACAGGTGTGAGCCGCTGTGCTCGGCCTTAAATGTGTTAATAATAAGCATTATGAATCTTATAGAGGAAAATAATGTGTCTGTTTTCTACATTTATCTTCCTCTTATTCTTGGTTCTTTGGAATACACCTTGTCTTTTTCATTTGTATTACTTTTGGTTTTGCTGAGGGGCAATCAAGTCGTGTAAACTACCCCCAGCTTTTAACAGGTTTTGCTGTTTTTACAAAAGTGGGGTTATACACTTCTGATCTGGTGGTGTATATAAATGGAATTTTTGTAAATGAGGTCCTTGCAATTTATAAGTATCTTTAAATGAATCCTTTAAAAATCTTTTGTAATTTTACTGTCTATATATGGCTTTGGGGATAATTGAGGGATGGTAAAATTTTCTATTAGCATTAGTATAAAACCGGTAGTGTTAACATATCTTTAGAAATCATATTGGATATAAAGAAGTTGTGAGAAAAAATATTTAATTGCTTAATAAGCATTTCCGAAATAGTGTTCCCGGGAAAGAGAGTAGATCATAGGTGCTGATAATGAGCAGTAGAAAGGGCAAAGAGTTTTGTAATTTACAAGGCTGGAAAATTCTACTCTTGGTAATTCACAATTAGCAAGATTAAAGGTTCTAAAGTTCTAAAACCTGTTAACTTTGTTTAACCTAGTATTTCTTGAGAAAGGGTCTCACTTTGTCATCCTCAGTAGAGTATTGTGGTACCACAACTCACAGCAACCTCCGGCTCTTGGGCTTAGGCAATTCTCTTGCCTCAGCCTCCCGAGAAGCTGGGACGACAGGCACCTGCCACAACACCTGGCTATTTTTTTTGTTGCAGTTTGGCTGGGGCTGGGTTTGAACCCACCACCCTCAGTATATGGGTCCGGCGCCTTACTCACTGAGCCACAGGCACCACCCTAACCTAGTATTTCTTAAACCTTTAATTATGAAATATTTTCTTCACCTCATCCCTATTTAGCATCCTGTGATCCTCATCCTTCACCTCATCCCTCTTTAGCATCCCTTTAGAGCAGGTGTCCTCAAACGTTTTAAACAGGGGGTCAATTCACTGTTCCTCAGACCATTGGAGGGCCAGACTATAGTTTAAAAAAAAACAAAACTATGAACAAATTCCTATGCACACTGCATCTTATTTTGAAGTAAAAAACAAAATGGGAACAAATACAATTCACACTGCTTCATGTGGCCCGCGGGCCGCAGTTTGAGGACGCCTGCTTTAGAGAGATGACTAAGGGAGTTGCCTTCAAGGAATTACTTTTTAAAATGAATGCATGTGCAACAACTGTAGGTGATAATACACAGCCCTTGTTCATTGCCCTGTCTTAGACCACAAGTGGAATGAGTAGAAATTCAGAGATTGAAGAGCTCTGGGCTTTGGATGGATGTCTGTGTTTGCCCAGTAATGTTCTGGATGATGGGGCAGGATTATTTGAGGAATAATGCTGGTTGGTAGAGAATTAGCATACCGTGAGAAATAATCATTGGTGGGATGAATGGAGGCAGAAATAGATTGAGAACTGCCAGTGTGAGGGTGGGGAGTTGAAGGAGGAAATGCAAGTGCCAGGAAAAGAAACCAAAGAACGGTGGTTAAAGGCAAGAGTTTCAAGGTCTTGGACAGAGTGCGAAATAGAAGATCATTCATATTCAGTACTGTAGAGAGAAATTGATTGGATTTAGCTATGAGGAAATCATTAGAGAATTTGCACATATGAAAGCAGAAGGGCTGGAGTTTGTGTTCTGGAGGAGGTTTGCAAGTAATACCAACAAGAAGAGGGAGTATTGCTTGACTGAAGTCCCCTGGGAGTGCTGGAAAGTGGAGTTCTGGAGCTATGGTTCCTGACCCTTAGGTGTGAAGTTGTTACAGGGTGTTGATTGCTTGATTCATACTCTAAATGTTATCTATAACATGAATAAAAGTTATTCTAGATCATTGAATAATAAAAATTTAAATCACTGTTGTGTAGGAGTCTCAGAACATTTTGATGTTAACAAAAGGGTTCTATATTTGCAAAGTTGGAGAATAACTCAGGTTACAAGACTTACAAACAGGAGAGCCTAGCTTCAGAAAGTAACATGTAGAATATGTCTTTTTTGAGCTTGTAAGGAAAGATAAGAAGTATATATGGTGTTAACACCGTTGAAGATGAAGCTTTAATTCTATGAAGTGAGGCTATGCCAAAAATATAAAAGAAGCCAGGAAGAGAGAAATGGGGATTTGAGGGCAGTGCATATTCTGGACTCTAAAATAATACCTAGGGGAAATTGAAAGTTAGACAAGTGATGAATTAATAGGATTGGTTGGGTGGTGCCTGTGGCTCAGTGAGTAGGGTGCCATCCCCATATACTGAGGGTGGCGGGTTCAAACCCAGCCCCAGCCAAACTACAACAAAAAATAGCTGGGCATTGTGGCAGGGGCCTGTAGTCCCAGCTACTTGGGAGGCTGAGGCAAGAGAATCACCTAAGCCCAAAAGCTGGAGGTTGCTGTGAGCTGTGATGCTACGGCACTCTACTGAAGGCAACAAAATGAGACTCTGTCTCTAAAAAAAAAAAAAATACGAGTGGTCAGCATTTGAGGGAGCCTATCTGAAAGTGGACGGACATGAATGAATGAGTTGTGCATAGCTCTCAGTTCAGGAAGAAGTACTCAGGGATGTAGGAGTCAGAACACAGTGGGCCCAGAACGACTGACTTGGCAGGATGATGAAAAATTGTGGTCTAATGTGAAGGGTCAAAGAGAAGTGAGGGAGATGTGGTATTTGAAAGTTTGTGAGCAGAACGTGAGTGAATGCTTTTATCTTGAGAAAGATGATGACATAGGGAGGCTTTGAGGGTGTGTATGATCAGAGATGTTAGGGCTTAACCAGTGTTGTGAGCTCCAGAATGTTAAATGTGCAAGAGAGGTGTCATGAAGCCCCTTTCAGTGGCAACAGATAAAATTAACAACAGAGTAGGGGAGACACGAACCAGCATTTTGTAAATAGGAAAATGATGTAGAGCAATTAAAGACACACAAAGAATTAAAATCTTCATTGTGTACCTCTGTATAATTATTTCTTTGTGCTTTTAGGATTATAGAAAATGTATCTCAAGTAATACTTCATCTTTTCAAGGAATCTTATGTGTTGAATGTGACTCTTATTATACTATTGAATATTTTTATGATAAACATCTAATTGATGTTAGGTTTAATTGCAGCATTGTTTGTAATTGCAAAGATTTAAAAAAAATCTCAATAGGGAAGTAGTTATATAAATGTAGGGTAAATCTATTATAGACTGGTATTCAGCCATTAAGTAGAATAAGGTAGATGTGCTTGTACTAATATAGAAAGATCTCCAACGTCTTAAAAATAGTACAGGCCAAGTGTGGGGTTCATCCCAGGGATTTGGAAGGCTGAAACAGGAGGATCGCTCGAGGCCAGGAGTTTGAGACCATCATGAGCAACATTGCAAGACCTTGTCCCTACAAGAAAAGAAAAAGAGTACAGAAGGACACACACATACACACACGTATATAGATAGTATCATCATATTTATGTGTTTTTAAAAAGCCCTTTAAAACCATATACATCTAGGCTCATATCTGTAGAAAAATATGAAGGACTGGGACAGTGTGGAAGGGCTTAACTGTGGTTACTCTGAGGAGGGGATTGGAACCTGTGAGGAGGTAAAAGGGGGATTTTTCACACTTTATAGCAACCATATAGTTTGAATCTTTAATAATGATGAATTTGTAACTTGTAAGAAAAATAAATTTTAAGTGACATTGCAGATGGATTTTGTTCAGAAGGTATTGAGTATACAGAAAGAATTTAAACACTTACCACTGACAATTATAATGTCTAGGGTGCCAAAATATTGATGTCGTTAAATGAAAAAATATACAAAAAGTAAAATTTTACATTTATAAGGACATAAATTCAGCCAGTCATAGGAATTTTAATGATATTTGACTAGTCAGTTAAGTTGTATTTAATTTTCATTTCAATAAAGTTTAACAGTCGGGTTGGAACTTGTAGTTCAAGTGGTTAAGGGACCAGCCACATACACCAGAGCTGGTGGGTTCGAATCCAGCCCGGGCCTGCCAAACAGCAATGACAACTACAACCAAAAAATAGCCGGGTGTTGTGGGCGCCTATAGTCCTAGCTACTTGGAAGGCTGAGGCAAGACAATCGCTTAAGTCCAGGAGTTGGAGGTTGCTGTGAGCTGTGATGCCATGGCACTCTGCCCAGGGTGACAGCTTGAGGCTCTGCCAAAATAAATAAATAAATAAAAAATAAAAATAAAGTTTAACAGTCTTTACTCCTAAACAAGCTGTGTCTAGCTTGTGATCCAGGTTGCATCTGAAATTTTTTTAGCGAAGTGCTCGAAATTATAAGTGGTTTTTTTTTTTTTTTTTTTTTGGCCAGGGCTGGGTTTGAACCCACCACCTCCAGCATACGGGACCAGCACCCTACTCCTTGAGCCACAGGCGCCACCCTATAAGTGGTTTTATATCATTGAATTTAAGTTGCCATTTTCAGAAAACCATGGCTATAGGTACAAACATCTGCTTCAGATAAGGAGATACTTTACTCCAAACATACTCCATTAACACATTGTTGACCAGCAGTTTTACACAGAAACTATCTGTGTTACTGAGTAAGTCATGACTTGTCAGCAATGTGTTAATAAGAAAGCTTACACTTTGGAAATGCTTGCTGATTTGGGAGTAGAAAAATCTCTGCTCATACGAGTAGTGAATTGAGTTATGAATACTTCCCTGGTGAACATATCCTGCATCTCTGATTGGTTAGGTATTTGCTGCCATTATATTCTCCTGGCAACCCCAAGATTACAGATAACCCACTAATCCTAGCAGGTGGACTATCTTGGGTCAACAGCGCTCTCAAGGGGCAAGTCTGTAAAACTGACAGATTCAACTTCTTACTCCCATTTTCCTAGTCTTCTTCCAGCGCTGTTACATTGAGCTTAGAAAATTTCTCTGCAGGTGTCTTGGTGTCCTTCATCTTTTTTTCTTTCAGTTTTTGCCCAATTATGTAAGGAGAAATGTTGTTCCTACTTCTGCTCCCCCTATTACTCCTCTTTTTTTGTTCTAATAATGAACAAAAAATGGCAGAACTAATTAAGTTATTGGTAATAGTAGTTCCTCCTCTATCAAGGAAAAGGCAGATTTTGAATTGGAATTTGATAGGTGATAGTTCATTGAAATAAGATGCTGCTGATTGGGTGGCATCTGTGGCTCAGTGGGTAGGGTGCCGGCCCCATATGCCAAGGGTGGTGGGTTCAAACCCGGCCCTGGCCAAACTGCAACAAAATATAGCTGGGCATTGTGGCTGGCACCTGTAGTCCCAGCTACTCAGGAGGCTGAGGCAAGAGAATCACCTAAGCCCAGGAGTTGGAGGTTGCTGTGAGCTGTGTGACGCCACGGCACTCTACCGAGGGCGATAAAGTGAGATTCTGTCTCTATTAAAAAAAAGATGCTGCTGATGGGAAAATGTATCATCATTTAATGGACCACAAAGAAAGGAAATAAGGAAATATGCGTGTTTTCACATTGATGCTGTCAATGTCTAAGGTCTTAGAAAACATACTGAAGATGCTTTCATAATATCTGTTTTTACTCTAAGCCAGTGGTTCTCAACCTTCCTAATGCCATGACCCTTTAATACAGTTCCTCATGTTGTGGTGACCCCCCCCCCACAACCATAAAATTATTTTCATTGCTACTTCATAACTGCAATTTCTCTACTGTTATGAGTAGTATTGTAAATATTTGATATGCAGGATGTATTTTCATGTTTACAAAGGGGTCGCAATCCACAGGTTGAGAACCGCTGCTCTAAGCCAATGATAAATCTTACCACCACTAACAGGGGGCCACCAGACAGTAAAAATACATGTTTATGAATAATTCTTACCTGAAATTATTAACCCATCTCAAGCCTTTATGTCTGTCTACAGTTTACAGGGAATGCAAGGGATACAGGAACTGGTTAGACCACCCAATGTAGAAATGAATAGATAAAGCCAAGTGGAGAGGCAGTCAATAAGAAAATTTGCCTTAGAGAAAATAGGGTGGTACGGGAGACCATTCCAGATCTGAAGAGACGTAAGAAACCTAACAATCAAACTGAGTTGTAATCCTTTATGTGATCCTGGAATGAACAAACCAGCTGTAAAAGTTGTTTTATTTATTTACTTATTTATTTTTTTGAGACAGTCTCACTTTGTTGCCCAAAGTGGTAGAGAGCTCAATCTCTTAGGCTTAAGCGAGTCTCTTGCCTCAGCCTCCCAAGTAGCTGGGACTACAGGTGCCCACCACAACTCACAGATATTTTATTGTTCTTGTTGTCATTGTTGTTTAGCAGGCCTGGGCCGGGTTCAAACCTACCAGCCCTGGTGCATGTGGCTGGCACCCTAACCACTGAGCTATGGTGCTGGGCCTGTAAAAGTTTTTTTTATAATAGGGAAAATTAGAATTTGAGCCTTGTATTAACTGATAATAGAGCATTATTATCTTCTTAGGTGTGATGATAATGTCATAGCATTATAGAAAACTGTCCTTAATATTTTATGTTACTTGCTTTTTTTTGAGGCAGAGTCTTACTCTTGCCCAGGCCAGAGTGCTATGGTGTCAGCATAGCTCACAACCTCAAATTCTTGGGTTCAAGCAATGTTCCTGCCTCAGCTTCCCTCCTGAGTAACTGGGACTGCAGGTGCCTGCCACAATACCAGGCTAATTTTTCTGAGATGGGGTCTTGCTCTTGGTTAGGCTGGTCTCAGTCTCCTGACCTCAAGTGATCCTACCCTCTTGGCCTCCACTAAATAGTCCTGAACTACTGTGCCCAGCCAGCTTTTAATAATCCTTAACAACATACTCTGAAAACAATAAGGCCTCCCACCAGGTTTCTAATTTCAATTTGGTAGGTACAAAGTATGCAGAACAAAATTGTGTACATGTCTTTTATAACAAAAAAGCAAAGGTCCAGAAGAGAAGTGCAATCTGTAGAGGTATCAAAAAGTGTTAAGCCCTTACGGAATGGCTCTAAAACAATCAGATGAGAATCCTCAGAAACTGCAGAATATTACGGCAGAGGGGATTGTAGCTATTCTCGAATCTCAGAGGTAGGAAATATTTGACACTTGTGTTACTCCTCACGTAATAGGTGTTGTTAATCAATCATAGCTTTACCGAATCCTTTTATTCTGTTCTCTACAGTCACTACTATTATAATTAATACCTTTTTGGCATTTGCTGTGAAATCAATTTTATCATCTCTTAGTTAAAGCCATTCATTCACTGAAGGCATAGCTGAAACAAGTTGGGATAATAGAACATTTGGGGACACAAAAGAGTTAAAGGAATTCATAGAATTTCTTCAACACAAGAGTACTTTTTAATTTTTTTTGTCTTAACCGTATTACTTTTTGTTGTTGTTGTTGAGACAGAGTCTCACTATGTTGCCCTCGGTAGAGTGCTATGGCGTCACAGCTGACAGCAACCTCAAACTTTTGGGCTTAAGCGATTCTCTTGCCTCTGCCTCCCAAGTAGCTGGGACTACAGGCGCCTGCCACAATACCTGGCTATTTTTTGTTATTGTTGCAGTTGTCATTGTTTTAGCTGCCCTGGCCACGTTGGAACCCACCAGCTTCGGTGTATGTGGTCACCCTCTGAACTAAGTGTGCCGCCATTTTTTTTTTTTTTTTTTTTTTTTGACAGAGTCTCACTTTGTTGCCCAGGCTAGAGTGGCATGGCATCAGCCTAGCTCACAGCAACCTCAAACTCCTGAGCTCAAAAGATGCTCCTGTTTCAGCCTCCCCAGTAGCTGGAACTACAAGGCTGCGTCATAATGCCTGGCTAATTTTTTCTGTTTTTAGTAGAGATAGGGTCTCTATTTTCCTCAAGTGGGTCTTGCTTTTGCTCAGGCTGGTCTCAAACTCCTGAGCTCAAGGGATCCTCCTACCTCGTCCTCCCAGAGTGCTAAGATTACAGGCATGAGCCACCATGCCTGGCTCAGACTTAACATTTCTTAAAAAAGAGTGATGGTTTAGGAGTGAATTTTTCTGGATGTACTGCATTATTGGGATGTGGCAGCTTTGGAAAGACTGCAGATAGGATTCTTGACAGCCTTAACTTTTATTAGTGGCTTCAAAGGAACTTGATTGTATCATAAAACAGATGGTTTAGAGCAGGGGTCCTCAAACTGCGGCCTGTGGGCCACATGAGGAGGTGTGATTGTATTCCCATTTTGTTTTTTTACTTCAAAATAAGATATGTGCAGGGTACATAGGAATTTGTTCATAGTTTTTTAAACTATAGTCCAGCCCTCCAAGATCTGAGGGACAGTGAACTGGCCCCGTGTTTAAAAAGTTTGAGGATGCCTGGTTTAGAGGATGCTAGCTAGTCACAGTGGTGGGGTGTAGACTATTTGAGAATCAGTGGGATTTTTTAGCACATTTGTATTAAAGTATTGTTTTGAAAAAGATTTGTATTCTATGTATTGTCTTTTAATCTGGTTAAAATTATCATTATTATTATTATTTTTTTTTTTTTTTGAGACAGAGTCTCACTGTGTCACCCTCGGTAGACTGCCGTGGCATCACAGCTCACAACAACCTCAAACTCCTGGGCTTAAGAGCAATTCTCTTGCCTCAGCCTCCCAATGCTGGGACTACAGGCGCCCGCCACAATGCCTGGCTATTTTTCTTGTCGTTTTCTTTTTTTTTTTTTTGAGTTTTTATTTTTATTTTTCTTATTGTTGGGGATTCATTGAGGGTACATAGAAGCAGGTTACGTTAATTGCTTTTGTTAGATAAGGACCCTCTTACGTTTGTGTCCCACCCCCAAAAGGTGTACCACATCCCTTGATTCCCCCCCCCCTTCCCTTTGTTAGCTCTTCCCATCCCCTAACCCCCACTGTGTACTAGGACCTTGATTGACCTCATACCAGAATTGAGTACATAGGATTCTTATTTCTCCATTCTTGTGACGCTTTACTAAGAATAATGTGTTCTACATCATCCAGGTTAATACAAAGGATGTGAAGTCCTAGTCTTTTTTAGTGGCTGAGTAGTATTCCATGGTATACATACACCACAGCTTGTTAATTCATTCTTGAGTTGGTGAGCATTTAGGCTGTTTCCACATACTGGTGATTGTAAAATGAGCTGTGATAAATAGTCTAGTACAAGTGTCTTTGTGATAAAAGGATTTTTTTTCTTCTGGGTAGATGCCCCGCAATGGGATTGCAGGATCAAATGGGATGTCTAGCTTGAGTTCTTTGAGGGTTCTCTACACTGCCTTCCAAAAAGGTTGTATTAGTTTGCAGTCCCAACAGCAGTGTAAAAGTGTTCCCTTCTCTCCATATCCATGCCAGCATCTGCAGTTTTGAGACTTTGTGATGAGGGCCAATCTCACTGGGCTTAAATAATATCTCAGGGTGGTTTTGATTTGCATTTCTCTAATTATTAGGGATGCTGGGCATTTTTTCATATGTTTATTACCAGCTATTTTTCTGTTGCAGTTGTCATTGTTGCTTAGCTGGCCTGGGCTGGGTTTGAACCCATCAGCCTCAGTGTATGTGGCGGGTGCTATAGCCACTGCTAAGGGCGCCGAGCCTAAACATTCCTTTTCATAAGGAAATGAAGACTAGTCATTCTAGAGTTCTAGCCCACAGAATTAAACTCTTTATGAATCAGTGGAATTATAGTGAAATGTAGTTAAGAAAAAGGAACGTTTTATCATAATAAATAGCTTGAACATATTTTTGTGTAATTTGCAGTATTTATAATTTTAAGCTATATCCACTGTGGTGCAATCATAATCATGGAAAACCTCAGGTAATTTCCTTTACCCTGTATTCTGTTACCTCTCTATTTTTGGTTCAGTCCACATTGTACTAAACTTTTTTTTTTTTTTTTTAAAGACAGAGCGTTGCTCTGTTGCCTTGGGTGGAGAACAGAGTTGTCATTATAACTCATTGCATCTTCAGACTCTTGGGCTCAAGCAGTCTTCTTGTCTCAGCCTCCCAAGTACTTGGGATGTCAGACATGTGCCACCATATGCAGCTCATTTTTCTGTGTTTAGTAGAGATGGGATCGTGCTCTTGCTCAGGCTGGTCTCGAATTCCTGAGCTCAAGCAGTTCTTCTGCCTCAGCCTCCTAGAGTGCTAGGATTACAGGTGTGAGCCACCACACCCTGCAAGATTTTTCTTTTTAAAATATTTTTGCACATACTAGACATAATTATTAAATGTTTATTTTATCAGAATTTTTCACCAGATATTTGTATATTTGCAGGTATATTTGCTTACTTAAACTACCACGTTCCTCGAACAAGACGAGAAATCTTGGAGACCCTAATCAAAGGCCTTCAGAGACTGGAGTACAGAGGATATGATTCTGCTGGTATTTACTTTTTTTTAAAAAATAAGCGTTTTGCATGGTTTGTAAATCTTAAGAGTGTTTTATTATTTTTCAGAAGTGTGCTTTGTTTGGGGTGAATCTAAGTCTGGACAACCTTTATCTTTTATCATGTTCAAAGGATTTATGTACTGGAACAGTATTACCATGTATGTGGAGTATTGTTTTTCTTGGCAATTGTCTTTCATTAAGAATGTCCTCTGGAGCATTTCATAGAAGAACAAAGTTCTTGAATGCCTTCCTCTATAAATTCTTTTTTTCTTTCCTTTACCTTTAATTTATTTTTCTCCATGAATTACATGCTTTTGTCATTTCATAGAGCAAAGTTCTTGAATGCCTTACTCTATAAATTCTTTTCTTTCCTTTACCTTTAATTTTTTTTTTCTCCATGAATTACATGTTCTTGTCATTTTGTAGAAGAGGAAAATTCTTGAATGCCCTATTCTACAAATTTTTTTCCTTTATATTTAATTTCTTTTTCTCCATGAATTACATGCTTTTGGCATATAAACTTGTCTAAGATTCTTCTGTCTTAAGTAAATGACAAAACAGAAATAACTTTCTGGCAACATTGTGTTCTATTCTAGCTTCTTCCCTCAATTGTCGAAGGTTCCTAAGAGAACCCTCAGATTCAGCGATTCCCTAGAAGGGCTTAGCATATGATTGTACTTGTGGCTGTGATTTATTAGAGCAAAAGGATGAAAAACAAAATGAGCAAAGGGAAAAAGTACATGGAGTGAAGTCTTGAGGAACTAGGCATTAACTTGTAATACATAGTACTCTTCCAGTTAACCTTGCACAGGATGTGCTTAATTCTTCCAGTGAATTGTGACAACACATGCGAAATGTCTACTGGGGACACTCCTAGTGACTCAGTGCCCAAGGTTTTTATTGGCTAATCACATTAGCATCCTCTGTCTAGCACATACTAAAATCCTAAACTCCCAGAAGTAAAGCAGATGTTCAGCATGAACCATGTTGTTTATACCATGAGCCACATTTAGTTAGGGTGGTAGGAATTGTTCCCAAATCCAAGTTCCTGGACTTCAGCCAAGAGCCAACTTTGAAAGCAGGCCTTCCTTTAAGGATACCAGTGTCAGACCTGCTGTGCTCACTCTTTTCTGTACACTTAACATCGCCATCTGGCATTTATCTTCCTTGATTTTCCTTAGTAATGGAAAGTCAGTTCCTCAACTCCTTTGTTCTTAAAATTTTCTCCTGAGCTTCTCTGACAATACTTCTTCTTCTTTTTTTTTTTTTTTTTCCTGAAACAGAGCCTCACTATGTTGCCCTCGGTAGAGTACCATGGTGTCACAGCTCACAGCAACCTCTAACTCTTGGGCTTAAGTGATTCTCTTGCCTCAGCCTCCCAAGTAGCTGGGACTACAGGTGCCTGCCACAATGCCCAGCTATTTTTTTGTTGTGTTGTCGTTGTTTAGCAGGCCCAGGCCGAGTTTGAACCCGCTAGCCTGGGTATATGTGGTGGGTGGCCTAACCACTGAGCTACGGGTACTGAGCCACTTCCTCTCATTTTCCTCCTAGGATGCTGGTTTTCTTTTCTGTTTGCTTTGGAGGCTCCTTTTCTTCTACCTATTGCTTAAATTTTACTATTCTTCAAGATTCTTTCCTAAGCCCACTTTTCTTTTTTACTTTTTTTCTTTTTTTTAATTTATTTATTTTTATTGTTAAGTCATAGCTGTGTACATTAGTGCAATCAAGGGGTATAATGTGTGGGTTTCATATACAATCTGAAATATTCTCATCAAACTGTTCAACATAGCCTTCATGGCATTTTCTTAGTTACTGTATGTAGGCATTTGTCTTCTGCATTTAGTAAGTTTTGCCTGTACCCATTCTAAGATGCCCTGTAGGTGTGGCCCCATCCATTACCCTCCCTCCACCCAAACCACCCCCCTACCTCCACCTTCTTGGCCCTTTCCCCATAGTCTTGTGCTATAGTTGGGGTATAGCTTTCATGTGAAAGCTATAATAAGCCCACTTTTCTTAACTGTGTCTTCATGGGTTAGCTCTGACTTCATCAACTTCTTAAATGTTGGAGACTTACCATCAGATGTATTTTTAATCCAGATGTATTACCCAGGCTACAAAACTTGTATTTCCAGTTACTGGCTAGAAATTTCTTCCTGGATAGGCCACCATATTATTAACTTTCCATATTCAATTGAATCCCACACTGTCCACTCTGTTCTTTTTTTTTTCTTTTTGAGACAGAGTTTCACTTTCTTGCCCTCAGTAGAGTGCTGTGGCCCCATAACTCGCAGCAACCTTAAACTCTTGGGCTCAGTGATCCTCTTGCCTCAGCCTTCCTA
The DNA here is from genome assembly GCF_027406575.1 of Nycticebus coucang. Taxonomy (NCBI): domain Eukaryota; kingdom Metazoa; phylum Chordata; class Mammalia; order Primates; family Lorisidae; genus Nycticebus; species Nycticebus coucang. The sequence continues at coordinate 68,040,054 of NC_069783.1, read as the reverse complement.
GTAGCTGGGATAACGCTTGACTATTTTTAGAGACAAGGTCTCTGTCTGGCTCAGGGTGGTCTCAAATTTGTGAGCTCAAGCAATCCACCTGCTTACACCTCCCAGAGTGCTAGGGTTATAGGCATGAGCCACCGCGCTGGGCCTCCCTCTCTGTTCTGTGTCTCTTATCAGCAGTCCATTCAACAAATCCTTTGAGGTATCCCAGACTTTCTCACTTCACATCAAGTCCGTTCTATATCTCAGTATTGGTTATCTCTGTTTTCATTGCCACTATTTAGTTCAAAGTCTTCTTTATTTTTGCTTTGCTGTAGCTGTAACTTCTGACAGTTGGTTTCTTCCTCTTGTTTCTCTTTCTGCATTTTATTCTCTACACTGTTTCCAGAGAGGTTTTGCTAAACGTTTTTGTCATTTCACTTCTTTGCTTGAAATAATTCAGTGCTTTCCTTGTACCTTCAGGGTACCTTTTTCCAATTCTTTAGCAACTTCAGTAGAATCTTAAGAGATGTGTTCCCTGTCTGTCCTCCCTTCTGAGGTGGGTGCCCATCTTCTGCCTTTCTCCATCATATTCCAGTTGCAACCTATTGTACTTTTTAGATAACTTTTGATAAACACTGTATTGTAATTGTTTTTTCCTTTTCTGTCTTCTCAGTAGATGGTTAGAAATTTGAGGACAAGAGTTTTTATTTTATTTTATTTTTTTTTTTGTAGAGACAGAGTCTCACTGTACTGCCCTCGGGTAGAGTGCCGTGGCGTCACACGGCTCACAGCAACCTCTAACTCTTGGGCTTGCGCGATTCTCCTGCCTCAGCCTCTTGAGCAGCTGGGACTACAGGCGCCCGCCACAACGCCCGGCTATTTTATTGTTGCAGTTTGGCTGGGGCAAGAGTTTTTATTTTTTTCTCTAGCAGCCACCGTGGTTCTTGACATGTAATAGGTCAAATTGATAAATAATTGAATTAATTAGATGAACATATTATTTTTTGATTTTTCCTCTCATTGATAATCTTAGCAATAGCCAATTTCTAAATCTTGCTTTTTTCTTCAACCTCTTGATGATTTAGGTGTGGGAGTTGATGGAGGCAATGACAAAGATTGGGAAGCCAATGCCTGCAAAATCCAGCTCATTAAGAAGAAAGGAAAAGTTAAGGCCCTGGATGAAGAAGTTCACAGTAATGTACTTAGTTTGACTTTTGTCCCCCTTCCCCTACTCGTTATTATTATTATTATTATTATTATTATTTTTTGGAGACAGAGTTTCACAGTTTCACTTTGACACCCTTGGTAGAGTGCCATGGTGTCACAGCTTACAGCAACCTCCAGCTCTTGGGCTCAGATGATTCTCTTGCCTCAGCCTCCCGAGTAGCTGGGACTACAGGCGCCCGCCACAACACCCTGCCACCCTCAGTATATGGGGCTGGTGCCCTACCCAATGAGTCACAGGCGCCATCCTCTGATACTTGTGAAAGAGGATGGTGCCTGTGAGTAGGGCGCCGGCCCCATATACTGAGGGTGGTAGGTTTGAATCTGGCCCCGGCCAAACTGCAACGAAAAATAGCTGGGTGTTGTGGAGGGCGCCTGTTGTCCCAGCTACTTGGGAGGCAAAGTCAAGAGAATTGCCTAAGCCCAGGAGTTGGAGGTTGCTGTGAGCTGTGATGTCACAGCATTCTACCAAGGGCGATAAAGTGAGACTCTGTCTCTAAAAAAAAGAAAGAAAGAGGACAAGGAGAGGAAAATGATGGATTTAGTCTTAATTTTTTCACATAAGCCAAACATTTAGCTTATGTATTTGTTTAACAAATCAGTGCTTATTTCACATACTGTGGGATGAGATTAGATAGGGAGTAAAACAGACACCCAAATAACTATACTTCAAAAATAATAGTATAAATAGTCTATCTGCCATGTATTCTACATCCTGTATACAAGGCTGATTATATAGTAGGTTCTGTAGAAAAGAACAAACATTGCAGTGAGATTCAGGGGAGAGAAAGTTCCTACATGTTGGGGAGACTGGATGTATGGAAGGAATGATCATTTATCAATGTTGCTTTATTCAGAATACACGCCAAGAAAGAATACATGCATGATTTTATTCATTGATTGAGCCATCCCCCCAAAATTTTCTACCATGTATATCTCTCGGTTCTTAGGAATTAAAGATAATAAGGCAATCTGATTTATTTATTTTTTAATGAATAAATGAATGAATGAATACATGAATGAGATAGGGTCATCCAGGCTGAAATGCAGTGGCAAGATCATAGCTTATTACAGCCTTGAACTCCTGGGCTTAAGTGATCTTCCCCACCTCAGTGGGACTTCCTGAGTAGCTGGGACTATAGGTCCAAGCTACCAGCCTGCTGCTGCTTTTGTATAACTCAAATTTTGGTGGAAGCCAGGTTGACTACATGTCATAAATGTTGTAATAATAATGCAGATTGTACCATTGTGATAATAATGTTAGGCTCTGGAGTCAGCCAAACTTAGGTTCAAATCCTGTCTCTACTTCTTAGTAACTGTGACCTTGGACAGGTATTGTGATCTCTTTAAGCCTGTTTCTATATCTGTAAAATGAGAACAATAATATCTGCCTCAGAGTATTGTGAATATTCAATAATAAAATAGATATTTATTTTTTTAAATGAATATTGAGAACCTGTTATATATTAGCTATTGGTCTGATCCTGAGAACAAAACAAAGAACCAAAAAAAAAAATATATATATATATATATATCCCTACCTGATGGAGTTTGCTGTCTAATGAGAGGACCAGACAACAACTGCATATGTAATATTAGATAGTGATTAGTTCTATGAAGAGAAAGTATGGTAGAGGTAACATTTGGCTAGAGTGCACTGAGAAAGAAAATTCTGGGCAGCGAGAATACCAAGTGCAAAGACTGGATAGGCTTGGCCTGCTTACAGCTGAAGTTAGTGGGCTAGAGCACAGTAAGTGGAGAGAGCAGGAGGACTTAGACTGCAGAGGTTGCTGGGACTGGGCTGGGTCATGTAGGAACTTAAGCACAATGGCTTTTGCCGTGAGTATCATGAGAAGCCACTGGAAGATATGGCATAGGCCAAGGCATGACCTAACTTCTGTTTTGAAAGGACCATACTGGTTGTTGTACAAAAACCAACCAGAGTGCTTGCTTTGGCAGCACATATACTAAAATTGGAACGATACAGAGAAGATTAGCATGACCCCTGCACAAGGAAGACACACAAATTGGTGAAGTGTTCCATATTTTTGTGAGACTACACCTATGGTGCATTTTACAAGGGTACATGTTAAATTTACTAAGTGTAGAGTATAAACGTCTGAACACAATAACTAAGAAAATGTGAAGGCTACATTAACCAGTTTGATGAAAATATTTGAAATGGCATATAAAACCAACATACTATACCCCATGATTGCATTAATGTACACAGCTATGATTTAATAATAATAAAAAAAAAAAAAACAGGGAGGGAAGATGGGTATGGTGAGACCAACAAGGTTTTTGGTGAAATAGTCGGGGTGAGAGGTGATGGTGGCTTGGGCCACAGTGTTAGAGTGATGAGAAGTCTTTAGTACCTAGCACAGTAAATGTTAGCTGTTACTAGTTGACATATTGATAGCATTGAGGAGTAATTGAAGAGGGATGGGACATGAGAGTGGAAAACTAGGTAGGGACCAGATGGTGACAGGCCTCATATTCCATGAGAAGGTCTTGGTGCTTTATCTTGTGAGAAAACAGTTCTCTGGCTATATGTTTGAATTTTAGAATTGTTTTATATCTCCGTGAATGGGTTTAGAATAATTCATGTATACAGCTAGGGTTGCAAAACACTTTATTAAGCAATGGAAGTCTATTTAAGGATTTTAAATAATGTTTTTCCTGACAGATTTGTGCTTTAGAATGACCTCTGGATAGCCAGTACAAAAACTATCAAGACTGCTAAAGTGCATGGACTTTCCTATTCAGATTTCTGAGCACTCTGCCCTTAATTTGACCTGGTTCTGATAGGATGTGTCATCTGGTTTCTTAGTCAAATGAATTTTATACTTAGAAAATTCCTTCTGCCCCCCCCCCCTTTGGAAGAAGCGAGAAGAGATAGCTTATAGGGAAAAGAAATTGACCTGCTTTTCAAGGTAAAAGAATATCAGCCTATGCTAAACTTTCCAGTAACCCCATATTTTCATAGCATTGTTCTGTTCTCAAGTACAGAACAGAAAATCTATTCTTTGATTTGGAAATGCTCCATAATTGCAGTTTATATTCACTGGGGACCAAAGAAATTTTAGTCATAAGATTTTGTGACCTTGAGAAAATGAATTTATTTTTATATGTCTAATTAAAATGACAGCGATTTTTTTTCAAGACAGTGACTAAATACAGATTTTAAAAATTACATTAATTTCTCTCTCTTTTTTTTTTTTTTTTTTTTTTTTTTTTTTTTTTGAGACAGAGCTTCAAGCTGTTGCCCTGGGTAGAGTGCCATGGCATCACAACTCACAGCAACCTCAAACTCCTGGGCTTACGCGATTCTCTTGCCTCAGCCTCCCAAGTAGCTGGGACTATAGACGCCCACTGTAACGCCTGGCCGTTTTTTGGTTGTAGTTGTCTTTGTTGTTTGGCGGGCCCGGACTGGGTTCGAACCTGTCAGCTCTGGTGTATGTGGCTGGCGCCTTAGCCACTTGAGCTACAGGCGCCGAGCCTACATGAATTTCTTGAGTTTGAAAATTTTCAAACCTCCAGAAAAAGCTAAAGAAGAGTACATTATTACACATGCACACTTTGCCTAGCATTACCAATTGTTAACTTTAGTCATATTAGCTTTAACCCTCTGTAAACACTTTTTCGGTGGTGTTTGAAGCCATTTGTCCTAGGTTTTGGTTGCATTAGCTCCTGAGTCTTTTTTTTTGACTTCTCAGTTATTTATTGTCCAGGTGAGCAGCACTGTAATAATTATATTTAAACATAGTCTATAACATTTCTATGGCATAATTTAATATTGAAATTTTTCATTTTCTTTAGAACAACAGGATATGGATTTGGATATAGAATTTGATGTACACCTTGGAATAGCTCATACCCGTTGGGCAACACATGGAGAACCCAATCCTGTCAATAGCCATCCCCAGCGCTCTGATAAAAATAATGGTATGGACAGATGCTGTGTGCTTTGGAATTATTGTAGAAGACCAATAATGGAAGATGAATGACAGCTCTTAGGTTTCTGTTACCGTTTTTTTTTTTTTAATCTGGAAAATTAAAGTATTCAGAAGTAGAGAGTATAATAGAATTTGATGTTCCATCACCCAGTTAAGATTTATCAGTACATGTTCAATTAAGTTTATCTGTGCCCATCCCACCCAAATTATTTTAGAAGCCAGTAGATACCATAAAGATATATTGCAGATTCCTTGATATCATAGAATTTAATTTGTATATATTCCAGTGTGTATCTCTGATGGGTGAGGACTTAATAGATGGATGTCTGCTTACTCTATAGCTTCTCCCTTGTTCTCATTTTCCTTTCAATTTACTGTGTTCTTTGTCCCATAGTTTCCTACAGTCTGTCTTGCTAATTGTGTGTATCCCTGTGGTGTCATTTAACATGTTTCTCTGTCACTTGTGTTTCCTATAAATTGACATTGTGTTTATTTGCATCTGGAAGTACATAATGTTTGGATGTTTTTATTGTTGTGTTAGCAGTCATTGATTATTGCCAAGATATTTCTTGAGGTTATAAAAATGTTATTGTTCATTACTATTATTCCTTCTTCATTTATTATCTCATAGTTCTATAAAGAGAAACTTCTTTGTACCAACTGCTTGGTTACCCTGAGGTACAGATCATATAGGAACGGCAGGATAAAAAACATTTTTTAAATGGCTCACACCTGTAATCCTAGCACTCTGAGAGGTGGAGGTGGGAGGATCCACCTGAGCTTAGTAGTTTGAGACCAGCCTGAGTAAGAGTGAGACCCTGTCTCTACAAAAAATAGAAAAATTTAGCTGGGCATGGTGGTAGGTGCCTATAGTCAGCCCCAGCCACTTGGAAGGCTGAGGCAAGAGGATTGCTTGAGCCCAGGAGTGTGAGGTTGCAGTAAGCTCTGATCATGCCACTACACTATCCCAGGCAACAGATAAAAAAGAAAAAAAGCAGAGGCAAGAAAATATTTGATTCTTTCCCTTGAAGAATGTTTGATTCATTTTCCCTTCAAAAACGAAGTGGTTTAGGTCAGTTGTGGTGCCTCATTCTTGTAATACTAGCCCTCTGGGAGGCCAGGGTGGGAGGATCACTTGTGCTCAGGAATTTGAGACCAGCTTGAGCAGGAGCAAGACCCCATTTCTATTAAAAAAAAAAATGAAGATGAGCATGGGGCATTATTTTTTTATTATAAACTTACGGATTTAAGTATTTGTTGCAAAACAAATATTCAAAACAAATTGAGGTAATTATCTATATTGATACATAAATTTTCCCATCTTTGGCCATTGAGAGCTGATTTAAATTGGTTTCTGAGTTCTTTTGACATGATCCCAGTAGGTTCCATAGTCTTTGTTATTTTCTGGCAGGCCAGGATGTTCCAAATTCATCTGATCCTGCCCTAGACTTAGTATCAGCTGTTTCTCCACTGAGCTCTGGTCCCTTTTAGTGGAAATGATATTTAAAATCTATAAATAAAAAAAAATCTATAAATCAGGTCTGAGATGGACTTACTTGCACTTGGGCCTTTTTAGCAGATAGAGCCAAGTAATATAGTTATGTGCCTCTGTGTATGTGTACACATGAGCACACATTTGTGTAAATTTAAAGATAAAACATGACATGATTTTATACTTTTAGTTCCAATTTAGACTCAGGGCTATAGGCTTTTTATTTAACCTTCTTGACCTGATTTCTGTTTTTTCTCAATCACACCTAAAAACTCAGCTCTTAACACCAGCAACATATTTATTTCGTGATAGGTATACATGAGGTTGTAGTGATCTACGATGATTCCACTGCACTCTAGCTGGGGCAATAGAGCAGACTTGTCTCAAAAAAAAAAGCCAATATATATGTGTGTGTGTATATGTGTTTATCCTGTTTGATTTTAAAATTCAATACAGAAATTACCTATTTAGGCTTCTTATGCTTCAGTAATTATTATTGGATCAGATTAGAATGCTAGCAATCGGGCGGCGCCTGTGGCTCAGTCGGTAGGGCGCCGGCCCCATATACCGAGGGTGGCGGGTTCAAACCCAGCCCCAGCTGAACTGCAACCAAAAAATAGCCAGGCGTTGTGGCAGGCGCCTGTAGTCCCAGCTACTCGGGAGGCTGAGGCAAGAGAATCGCTTAAGCCCAGGAGTTGGAGGTTGCTGTGAGCTGTGTGATGCCACGGCACTCTACCGAGGGTGATAAAGTGAGACTCTGTCTCTACAAAAAAAAAAAAAAAAAAAATGCTAGCAATCATCAGACTGTTAACACTGACAAGATCTTTATAAGAGATTCCTGAAAATTGATATTTATGTCTTTAAGTTAAGGCTTTTTATCAGTTGTTTATGATTATCTGTATTCTGTCATTAAGTTTTTTTAAAATTGATTTTTGTAGTTGGCATTTTCTCTTTCTTTTTTTCTCTTTTTTTGAGACAGAGTCTCACTTTGTTGCCCTCAGTAGTGCCGTGATGTCATAACTAACAGCAATCTCAAACTCTTGGGTTTAAGCCATCTTTTGCCTTAGCCTCCCAAGTACTGGGACTATAGGCATCTGCCACAACACCTGGCTACCTTTTTTTGTTTGTTTGTTTTTTTAGAGACAGAGTTTCACTTTATCTCCGTGGGTAGAGTGCCATGGCATCACAGCTCACAGCAACCTCCAACTCCTGGGCTTAGGCGATTCTCTTGCCTCAGCCTCCCATGTAGCTGGGACTACAGGCGGCCACCACAACGCCTAGCTATTTTTTGTTGCAGTTCGGCTGGGGCTGGGTTCAAACCCACCACCCTCAGTATATGGGGCCAGTGCCCTACCCACTAAGCCACTCAACATCTGGGGTCTCGCTGTTGCTCAGGCTGGTCTCGAACTTCTGAACTCAAACAGTCCACCCATCTCAGCTTCCCACAGTGCTGGGATTGGCAGATGTGAGCCGCATGCCTGATTCTTCTCTGTCTTAAAAATCTAGTGAAAGTTTTTATTGTTTGATTTGTAAATGTATTTCAGTTCATTTACTATCAGACTCAAAGGACAGATCTTTAAATATATTATGAACATTTTGATAACTCATTATAAAATTGAATGTAGTAATGGTTTTTCTCCTAATATATGTGAATTTCAATAAATCCACATTGGTTTTTATGTACTGTCAGTGACTATAAGTAATGATACTGTCAACTGTTGATTATCCATTCTTATATTTTTTAAACTTATTTAATTAGAAGATGATAATTATCCTAAGACCATATTTATTTGATCTTGGAATGATATTTTAACATTTACTTAGCTTAATTCTAGGAATTATTTGGACCTGAGACAAGTAAATTTTAACTATAGAATTAAATAACTGGTTTTTCTTAGCTTCTTAGCTTTAGTTCTGAAACTCATTTAGTGTAAATCAGATCAGAGAAAGACCTTTTTCTTTAAACTCGGGGTGAATGAACAGAGAAGTGAGAATAATATTCAGTTCAGCCCTCTCATTTTGCAAATAAGGAAATAGGCCAAGTAAACTTAATCCTTTCACATGATAGCTAACATTGTGCTAGTAGTTTAGTCACAACTGAAACTGAGGTCTCTAGACTTCCAGTTTATTTCCCTACTATACTCACATTGCCTAATATCGTGTGCTTCTGCTCAGTCACATAAACAATGGTGCTGATTTTCCTGACAATTACAAAAGCGAATGCTTCTTGATCACACGTGGAAATATAGAGTGTTACGTGTTTTTTGACTTTACAAAAATCTAGTCACAATACTACCTATTTATTGCGTTTATCATGCTCCCAATATTTCTTCATCAATACTTCTGTTTTCTCTTGTAGAATTTATTGTTATTCACAATGGAATCATTACCAACTACAAAGACTTAAAAAAGTTTTTGGTAAGTAAAATTGGCTCAAAAAACACCAGTCTTTGTGAATGCTTGTAATAAGAGCAGTGAGGTTGATTGTTGGGATGTGGAATACCATCTAGATATGCCGTAATTGACTTAGACAATGTTTACAGACAATGTTTATTGGATTTTTCTTTGTTAACAGTGGGACAATTCTGTTTTCTTTTTCTTTTTTTTGGCGGGGGGGGGCGCAAGGTTTTGCTTTGTCACCCAGGCTAGGGTACAGTGGCATGATCATAGCTCACTGCAACCTCAAACTCCTAGGCACAAGTGATCCTCTTGTCTCAGCCTCCTGAGTGGCTAGGACTACTGGCATGGGCCACCACCCCTGGCTAATTTTTAAAATTTTGTTGTGGAGATTGGGTCTTGCTATGTTGTCCAGAGTGGCAACTCTTGGTCTCAAGATATTCACTCATCTTGGTCTCCCAAAGTGCTCTACAACAGTTCTTTCTTCTTAGATAAAAAGGAAATAATTAGTATTTGACTGTTTAAAAGGTTCAAATAAAATTGGAATTTTGGGGCCATGTCTTTTGTATTATAAGAGACCCTCTGTCATTTTTTAAAGTTTCTAGTATGTATAAGAATAATCAAGATGGATTAAATCAAGTGTTTATGTCCTGAATAGCTATATACTGTATGGGAATGGTCATTAACTTTATCAGTGCCTTCTCTGGGCTGTTCAGTTGAACTTCCTGCAGTGAAGGAGATGTTCTGTATCCTTATGTTGTCCAGTACAATAGCTACTGTCCACATGTGGCTTTTGAGCTATTAGGACTGAGGAACCGAATTTTATTTTATTATTATTTTTTGTTGTTGTTGTTTTTGCAGTTTTTGGCTGGGGCTGTGTTTGAACCCACCTCCTCTGGCATATGGGGTCGGCGCCCTACTCCTTTGAGCTACAGACTCCTCCGAGGAGGAACTGAATTTTAAATTTTGTTCAATTTTAATTAAGTTTAAATAACTATATTATAGCTAATGGCTATTTTATTGGACCATGCAGTATCATCATTGAAAAACATAATATTTCTTATGAACTTTGTGAATGTTACATACTTCATTATTTTTTACTTGGTGACCTAAATTTTTTTTTGAGACAGTCTCACTTTGTCACTTTCAGTAGAGTACTATGGCATCACAGCTCACAGCAACCTCAAACTCTTGGGCTCAGGTGATTCTCTTGCCTCAGCCTCCCAAGTACCTGGGACTACAGGTGCGCACACAATACCCAGCTATTTTTTTTTAGAGACAAGGTCTCAATCATGAGCTCAGTCAGTCCACCTACTTTGACTTCCCAGAGTCCTAGGATTACAGGCACAAGCCACTGCGCCCGGCCTGCTGACCTAAATTTTGAATGGTAGGTAGGTAATGGAATGTGGTATTCAAAAAATATTAGAAATTAATTAGTGAGGTTTGTTTATTTATTTAGTTTTGAGACAGCGTATGTCGCCCTTGGTTGAGTGCCATGGTGTTACAGCTACAGCAACCTCAAACTCTTGGGCGTAAGTGATTCTTTGCCTTAGCCTCCCAAGTAGCTGGGACTACAGGTGCCCGCCACAATACCCAGCTATTTTTTGGTTGTAGTTGTCATAATTGTTTGGCAGGCCCGGGCTGGGTTCGAACCTGCCAGCTTCAGTATATGTGGCTGGTGCCAAGCCAGCCTGGCTATTTTTGTTGTAGTTATCGTTTGGCAGGCCCAGGCTAGATTTGAACCCACTAGCTCTGGTGTGTGTGGCTGGCACTCTAGCCACTCGAGCTACAGGTGCTGAGCCAATTAGTGAGATTTTTAAGGGAACAATTCTAGAGAAAAGATTTGAATGTTATGAATATTTCTTTGAATGTGTCAATTTTTTCTCCTTTCTACTTACAGGAAAGCAAAGGCTATGACTTTGAATCTGAAACAGACACAGAAACAATTGCCAAGCTTGTTAAGTATATGTATGACAATCGGGACAGTCAAGATATCAGTTTTACTACCTTGGTGGAGAGAGTCATTCAACAACTGGTATTAAACTATGCTTTTAAAGATAATTATGCCAACATCGATCACAAGAAACTTTCTTAAAATTGAGTTAGATAAGCAGGAACTCTTAATTCCATGGGTATTTTTGGCTACCTGTATGTATAACTATTAACTTATAACATGTCCCCTGCTTAAAATTCTACTTATTTCATTATAAGTCAGTATCATGGGAAGAAAAATAATTCAAAATCTAAGTTGTATAAAAACTGTGCATATATACATACAAACTTATGCACATCACATGTGGGCATATAGGGGATCACACGTGGAGGATTCATCATTTTTTTGCTTCCTGCTCCCTCAAGTGTTCTTCCTAACCAATGAAGTAGCACAAGAGTAGCTTGAGTGAAACACAATCTTCATTGTAGCATAACATGTGCATGTCTCTGAGCCAGTATAACCAGCTTCTTATTTTTCCTTTTGCACAATTTTCCCTGGCCCTGTGCCTCTGTGGAAAAGTATTTCCCAGCTCAAGAGAAAAGTGGTATTATTTTTGATCCCAATTTTCCTAACTTTCCTAATGATCAAAGACAGCAAAGATCCATGGAAGTCCAGGTCTGTAGTGGTGCTAACACCCTCCTCCCCCATTCTTAACTGTAGCTTTCTCATTAAAAAGCCCTTCCTTATTAAGGTCCAACCCTCACCTCCCACTTCTGCCCAAATTTTGTGATGTCTGTAGCAAAGTAGGTCAGAAAGATGGAAAAGACAGAGCTCTTTTCTTCCCTTTAGCCAAGGCAGAGTAGCTGCCTTCCTAGGCTTTTCCTGTTTCTAGGAGGCTTTCTCTTCTATTCATTGTATAATTCAGTTTCTGTTTCTGTTGTGGTTCTTGTCTCCTATCTCATGTTCCTCCTTTATCTGTTCTTGCATGCTTTAGATACTGTCCCTCAGGGAGGTTGGTTGATGGGGTGCTATGGTGTACATGTTAATAATTGTGATTATATATATACATATATTTATCTCTAATATCAAGGTCAAAAAATGGAAAGTTAATAGTTGTGTACAATTAGTAGGACAGAGACATAAACTATTGCAGAAGAGTACTTGTATAAACAAATATTTTTATGCTAAAGGCAGTATGTTTTGGGCATTTCACAATTGCTGATCAATTGAAATAAATATTGCTAATGCAATTTTTTGCTTTCATAGGAAGGTGCTTTTGCACTTGTATTTAAAAGTGTTCATTTTCCTGGGCAAGCAGTTGGCACAAGGTACATAAAAATCTAATGACTGATAATTACATGTATTTTTAAACATTTGAGTTATCTATATTTGTTCTTTAGGGACTGTAAATGCTCTTTTACTGTAAAGACTCTGCTTTCCTAGAGATATTTGTGCAAATATATTTATTTCAATATGCTCTCCATCTATTGTCTTACCACTCTCTCATTTAATAGAATCTCTCAATAAAGCAAATACAGTTTGACATTTATAATTGGCCTTTCATCTTTGGGGGCCACTGTGGTTACTTTATGAATTTGGATATTGAATATTCTCCAATTTCAGGTCCAAAAGATTAACTTTCTTGGCCAAATGTGGTGGCTCACACCTGTAATCCTAGTACCCAGGGAGGCCAAACCAGGTAGATTGCCTGAGCTCAAGGGTTTGGGACCAGCCTGAACAAGAGCAAGACCCCATCTCTGAAAACAGTTGGGCATTGTGGTGGGCACCTATAGTCCCAGGTACTTGGGAGGCTGAGGATCACTTGTGCCCAAGAGTTTGAAGTTGCTGTGAGCTATGATGCCATGCACGCTACTGAGGGTGACAAAGTGAGACTGTCTCAAAAAAAAAAAAAAAATTAACTTTCTCCATATATATATATATATATATATATATATATATTTTTTTTTTTTTTTTTTTTTTTTTTTTTTTTGAGACAGTCTCACCACGTTGCCCTTGGTGGAGTACTGTGGCGTCTTAGGTCACAGCAACCTCCAACTCTTGGGCTTAAGTGATTCTCTTGCCCCAGCATCCCAAGTAGCTGGGACTACAGGCGTCCAGGACAATGCCTGGCTATTTTTTTGTTGCAGTTGTCATTGTTGTTTAGCTGGCCTGGGACGGGTTCAAACCCGCCAGCCTCGGTGTATGTGGCTGGCACCATAACCACTGTGCTATGGGCACCGAGCCATTCTCCATATATATATATATATATATAAATATACATTCTAGACATTCCTAGACAGTTGTACCATTATTGCTTTTGCTGGGATATTTTGGTCTGCTCATGAATTCCTTTATAGAACAGTGAGGAGCCCTAAAATTTGTTAGGAGATATCTTTATTCTGAAGGCGGAATGACTTGGGAGAAAGTGCTAAACATTCATCTCTTGGCATTCTATCTATATACAATCTTAAGAAAGGCTTCATTTAACATTAAGAAGGGTAAAAATTTTAAATACATTGTTATAGACCAAAGGGGATTGACAAACTTTCTGGAATAGGCCAGGTAGTATGTATTTTAGGATTGAACCTACTTTCAATTTCTAGTCTCAAATTGGCTGTTACAGTGTGAAAGCAGCCAGAAAAAAATGTGTAAAAGAGTGCGCATGGCTGTGTTTCAATAAAACTTAATTTAATAGAAGTTTTATTTGTATTAAATTATAAAAAAACTTTATTTAAAAATTAATCCTTTATTTAAAAATTATTAAAGGATTAACTAATTTTTAATTGCATCCTCATAAGTGAAATATGTTTGTAATTTCCCGTTTATAATATATTTTCTCCAATTTTATTATTAGGTGTATCCAGATTAAGTAGAATGATTTTGAAGTATTTCTTTTTCTATTGTCTATAAGATTTGGCATGATCTGTTTTTTTTTTTAATTTTTTACTTTTATTTATAAATATTGTCTGTTTTTTGAGACTTTGGAAAAAAAGTTAACTGACTCCATACTGAACCTCAGAGTCAAAGCATTCTATAATAGATATACTCTTATCTAACAATGTGAATGTTACTTTCTTTGCATTATTATTATTATTATTATTGCTTAATATTTCGATGCGGCAATCGTCTGATTTCTTTTCTGAATGTATTTATTGTCATTCGTTCTTTGCGAGGTTTTTGTTTCTAGTCCTTATCTTAAACATTGTTATTATTAAATTTTAAGCCTTTTTAATTCTGTGAAGGCAAAAGTGGAAACCTAATAAACACATTTATATGTTAAAAAAAATTAGTTAATCCTAACGTGGGTCAGTTTGCTAAACAGCTGCTATAGAATGTTTTTTAAAAATTTGTTAGTACTTCTTGTGTTATATTTGAAGTTGAACTTGAGTGGAAAAATTTTAAACATCATTTGGAGAGTGGGCTGTGAGCTCATTGAATTTGAATTTTATATCGTAAGCGCATTGTTTATAAAAATGATTTAATTCTGACTAATCTTGCATTTACAGGAGAGGTAGCCCTCTGTTGATTGGTGTTCGGAGTGAACATAAACTTTCTACTGATCATATTCCAATACTCTACAGAACAGGTAAAACTACACCTAAATAATGCAATGGGGAAAATATATGAATTGACCGCAATAGACATAAAGAATTGTTTAAGTTGAAATAAAAACCCTTTTGTTCAAAGCCACACACACCCTCATATATATATATATATTTCTATCTAGACAAGAAAAAGATTTGTTTTTGTAAGTTTTTTGATGATTAGAACTTTTTTCTGTTGTATATCTTTAGCTAGGACTCAGATTGGATCCAAATTCACTCGGTGGGGATCACAGGGAGAAAGAGGTGGGAAATGCACTCTGCATGGATGGGGAGGAAACTTATCCTCTTTTGTTCATTCTTTACTAATTCTTTGTTCTTGGAGTGGATGAATGTGCTAGGCCTCTAAAAATACGCTTATTTTATGGGGAAACATACTTTGGCATTTTTCTAATTTGCAGAATATATTTGTCTGCTTTTGGCATTAGAAGACTGCTTTTAATAATTTCGTTAAAATCTCTGGTATTTGAGAAAATAGTTCAAGTTATGTTTTTTTCTTTGTTCTAGGATACATGCTTAGAGTAGGAAAAGAAATTTGAACTAAGTGGTAGTTATTTGAATAATTTAGCCTAACGTTTAACTGAAATATGTTTAAATGGTCTTATATTTATGCATAACATTTTACATTTAGATTTGTATTTGATAACCTTTTTTTTCTATTTGATATCTTGATTGACTTTATTTGAATTTGGAATCATTGTTCTTTTTTACTGTTTGAAGTTTATTTTTGTTATAGGATTTTCAGCTATAGACTTTAGGTCATTTGACTAAGATAATTACATAGGTAAAACAATGTGCTTTCCGTGTAAAAGACAGTGAGCAGTACATTCAGGAAATTGTAACTCATATTGTATAATTCTTGATTTCTTGAAAAATATTTAGCAAAGTACTCTATAAACCTGTTAATTTTTAGATAATGGCTACATTCACTGTTTTATCCAGAGCAGTAAGTTATTTCCTCAGATAACCTTCAGTCCTGAGATATTGCTACAAATTCTTTTTTATCTTCTCCCCAAAACACTTTTTTATCTAGCTCCTAGTAGGTAAAGAATTTTACCTACTAGGAGGTGGCTCAGTGAAATTTAGAAAGAATACCCTCCTACTAGAAAGTCTGTGTAAAGAAGAGAATTTTGGCTTTTAGGCTTTTGCTGTTTTTTCCAAGTGTGACCCCTGACCAAGTAAAGCCATTTTTCTATCTGTAGGACAGGGATGATAGTAATTATATTCCAGATGAGATAACATATGGAAATACATTGTACTGATTGTGAGAATTGTATAGATGTCAAGTAAAATGTTCTTTTCATTTAAATAGGCAGTGATACCTCAAATTCTTTTAAAATTTTTAGTGTACTTTGTTACTTGAAGAATGAAATTACCAATATTTGAAGAAAGACCATAGTGAAACTCAATCCTGTTACCAAAACTAGTTGTATTAATATTTAAAATATGTATGGGCTGGGCAGAGTAGCTCATTCTGGGAAGCTGAGGCAGGAGGATCCCTTGAGCTCAAGAGTCTGAGACCAGTCTAAGCAAGAGCAAGATCCCATCTCTACTAAAAAAAGAAAAATTATCTGGGTGTTGTGTTAGTCCCTGTAGTCCCAGTGGGTTGGGAGCCTGAGGCAGGAGAATTGCTTGAACCCAGGAGTTTGAGGTTGCTGTGAGCTAGGCTGACACCGTGGCACTTTAATTAGGCTCTTTCTACCCCTCCCCATAAAAATAACATATATACTTTTACCTGTTAATTAATTCACTATTTCAGTGCACTATTTTTATTTTTTTTATTGTTTTTGAGACAGTCTTACTGTTGCCCTCGGTAGAGTGTCATGGCGTCACAGCTCATAGCAACTTCAATCTCTTGGGCTTAAGAGATTCTCTTGCCACAGCCTCCCAAGTAGCTGGGGCTACAGGCACCCGCCACAATGCCCAGCTATTTGTTGTTTTGTTGTAGTTGTCATTGTTTGGCAGGCCCAGGCTGGGTTCGAACCCGCCAGCCCCGGGGGATGTGGCGGGTGCCCTAACTGCTGAGCTACAGGTGCCGAGCCAAAATGCACTATTTTTGACATCGTTTCATGAGTGTTGTCAAACACAAAACAATTGTATAATCATGACAGTAATCAAGATATAAAACAGTTCCATCATTCAAAAAGTTCCCTCAGGCTCCCCTCTGTAGTCAACCCTGTCCTATTCCTAGCCCTTTGCAACCAATGATCTATTATTTTTCTGTGATGTTACCTTTTCTAGGATGTCATCTTATTATTAGTGTTTTTTTTTTTTTTTTTTTTTTTTTTGAGACAGTCTCACTCTGTTGCCCAGGCTAGAGTGCCATGGCCTCAGCCTAACTACCAGCAACCTCAAACTCCTGGGCTCAAGTGATCCTCCTGCCTTAGCCTCTCTAGTAGCTGGGACTACTGGCCTGGGCCATGATGCCCAGCTGATTTCTCTAATTTTAGTAGAGATGGGGTCTCACTTTGCTTAGGGTGGTCTCAAACTCCTGAGCTCAAGGAATCCTCTTGCCTAGGCTTCCCCGAGAGCTGGGATTATAGGCATAAGCCGCCTTGCCTTTATTTTTACAAGTTTGGTATCTACTCTTCCGTTGAATTTGAATGGGAACTATTTTGTTTTCATTACTTAGCAAACACCCGATAATCATAGATGATGGAGAACTTTGGATGTACTTTTTTTTTTTTTTTTTTTGCTTTTACTGTTATTTTTAATCAACACATTTTACATATTTATGGGATACAGTGTGATATTTCTTGTCTTTTTTTTTTTTTTTTTTTTTTTTTATGAGACAGAGTCTTACTTTGTCGCCTTTGGTAGAGTACCATGCTATTATAGTTCACAGCAACCTCAAACTCTTGGGCTCAAGTGATTCTCCAGCCTCAGCCTCCCAAGTAGCTGGGGTTATAGGCACCCGCCATGATGCCTGGCTATTTTTGGAGATGAGGTCTCGCTCTGGCTCAAGCTGGGCTCGAACTTGTAAGCTCAGGCATTCCAACCTCCTGGGCCTCCCAAAGTGCTAGGATTACAGGTGCGAGCCACTGTGCCAGGCATACAGTGTGATATTTCAATATATTTATATACCATGTAATGATCAAATCCGGGTAATTAGCGTATTTGGAAGTACATTTTTAAGAATAATTACTCTAAGTCTTTATATGTGAATTTTAGAGGGTAGATACAAGATGAGTTTTTGCAAGTTTATCTGTGGTATTCTCTGGCTATTGCATCTATAGTTTATAAAATCTACTCTATCCTGACTTCGAGGAAAGGTGATTTTTAAAAATATTTTATTTATATTTTCTTTACCAAATCAGAAGACAATGAAAGGTGCTTTTCTGGTCTCTGAGATGATGTTTATATAGTATTCAGATAATGGATTTCTTTCTATATTTGTTTTTTTTTTTTTTTTTTTTTTTTTTTTTTGTAGTGACAGAGTCTCACTTTATGGCCCTCGGTAGAGTGCCGTGGCCTCATACAGCTCACAGCAACCTCCAACTCCTGGGCTTAAGCGATTCTCTTGCCTCAGCCTCCTGAGTAGCTGGGACTACAGGCGCCCGCCACAACGCCCGGCTATTTTTTGGTTGCAGTTTGGCCGGGGCGGGTTTGAACCCGCCACC
Organism: Nycticebus coucang; assembly: GCF_027406575.1. NCBI lineage: Eukaryota > Metazoa > Chordata > Mammalia > Primates > Lorisidae > Nycticebus > Nycticebus coucang. Next base: position 68,021,851 of record NC_069783.1, on the reverse strand, counting down.
CTCGGTATATGGGGCTGGCGCCTTACCGACTAAGCCACAGGCGCCGCCGATTTCTTTCTATATTTTTGGCTAATTTGTTAAATTTCGGTATTCCAGTTTCAATTTTAGTTGTGAATGAGCAAAAAAGAAGAAAAAAGTGGTATTCATCGATTATTTGACAAATTAAGTAGAGATGCCAGAATTCTGAAGTGCTGGAATTAAAAAGGATATTACCATTGCAAAAGGACTATCCTTAAAAGAAGTATAAGAAAATACAATTTTAAGGAATAATTCTTGGTTTATGTATTTCCTGTCTCTAACTGTAGGTGCCACACAATATACCATGGTTAGAGAGTGGTGTGTACCTTTGAGTTTTTAAAATCAGAATTAGTGTAGGCTACAACTTGATTTTTTTTATGGTGACGTGCTATTAAAATCTGTAGAAGTTTTGTTATGAGATAATAAAAATTAGCTAGGCATGCTTGCTCATGGCTCTAATCCCAGCACTTTGGGCGGGGAGACAGGAGGATCACTTGAGGCCTGGAGTTCAAGACTAGTTTAAGCGACATAGAAACCTTGTCTCTACAAAAAATAAAAATTTAGCTGAGCACAGTGGTACATGCTTGTAGTTCTAGCTACTTGGGAGGCTGAGGCAGGAGGATTGCTTGAGCCCTGGAGTTTGGGGCTGCAGTGAGCTGTGACTATGCCATGGCACTCCACTTTTTCTTAACCCTATCTCCAAAAAAAGTTAATTTGCCACTAGTCTTCAGTTTATTTTTCTTTACACAATTCTGAGGTTTTTTCATGTAATTTTTGTGGTAAGGATAGATACATAGTCCATCAATATTTTGTATACATTTTGTATAAAGTTAAATTAATCTATAGCCTTTTATGACTCGGGCTTTAAAAAGCCAGTTGATATTAATGAATTACATGTATTTGTCTTTTGCCTGGAACAGAAATATTAAAAAATTTATAATGTATCACTGTTACCTGCCATGAATTTTTGATAGTTGCTGTTTTATTTTATACTTTTTGTATATTTTTATTGGTTTATTGCATGGAAATAAGGTGATCTACTGAGCATTTTAAAATTGCTAAAATTATTTTGTGTTGCTGTGGGCTTTTTATTGAAATATTTCTACATTGGTCGTGATTTTTCTGTGTGTTTGCCATTATATTAATTGCATATATCTGTATGCTCCAGGCAAAGATAAGAAAGGAAGCTGCAATCTCTCTCGTGTGGACAGTACAACTTGCCTTTTCCCTGTTGAAGAAAAAGCAGTGGAATATTACTTTGCTTCTGATGCGAGGTGAGTTTCCTTAGTTGACAGAAAGAGAATTTTAGTAAAACTAATTAATTATGCTATAGGAAATTGAGAAGTCGTTTTATATAAAGGTAGTTATACTATATAAAAGAACTTTCTTAATTAAATAAATATAGGTAACCCTTTTAAAGATGGGGCCATGAAAATACTTCAGAGCACATAGGTCAGTTTGCTAAGAAGAACACATATATTCTGAGACTTGTTCTGTTGTATTTATTTTAGAGCTCTTGTGTTTTTTCCTTCATCTTGCAGGAACCTTACCTAGGTTTTATGGAGTGGAGAGATTTTAGACTGGGGAGTAGACTGGCTTAGTTATTCTACCAAATATAGTATAGTTCTTTTTTTTTTTTTTTTTTTTTTTTTTTTTAATTTTTTTATTAAATCATAAGTGTATACAATGATATGGTTATGGGGCATCATACACTCACTTCATAAACCATTTGACACATTTTTATCCCAGTGGTTAACATAGCCTTTCCGGCGTTATCTCAGTTACTGTGCCAAAACATTTATATTCTACATTTACCAAGTTTCGCAAATACCCCTGTAATATGCACCACAGGTGTGATCCCACCGATTCCCCTCCCTCTACCCACCCCCCCCTTTCCCACTTCCCCCTATTGTTAAGTTGTAGCTGGGTTATAGCTTTCATGTGAGAGTCCCAAATTAGTTTCATAGTAGGGCTGTGTACATTGGATATTTTTTCTTCCATTCTTGGGATACTTTACTAAGAAGAATATGTTCCAGCTCCATCCATGTAAACATGAAAGAGGTAAAGTCTCCATCTTTCTTTAAGGCTGCATAGTATTCCATGGTATACATATACCACAATTTATTAATCCATTCGTGGATCGATGGGCACTTGGGCTTTTTCCATGACTTAGCAATTATGAATTGGGCTGCAATAAACATTCTGGTACAAATATCTTTGTTATGTTGTGATTTTTGGTCTTCTGGGTATATGCCCAGCAGAGGAATTACAGGATTGAATGGCAGATCTATTTTTAGATCTCTGAGTGTTCTCCATATATCCCTCCAAAAGGAATGTATTAATTTGCATTCCCACCAGCAGTGCAGAAGTGTTCCCTTTTCTCCGCATCCACGCCAACATCTCTGGTCTTGAGATTTTGTGATATAGGCTAGTCTCATTGGAGTTAGATGATATCTCAAAGTAGTTTTGATTTGCATTTCTCTGATGATTAAAGATGATGAGCATTTTTTCATATGTCTGAAGGCCGTGCGCCTGTCTTCTTCAGAGAAGTTTCTCTTCAAATCCCTTGCCCAGCCTGCGATGGGATCCCTTGTTTTTTTCTTGCTGATGCGTTTGAGTTCTCTGTGGATTCTGGTTATTAAACCTTTGTCAGAGTTATACCCTGCAAATATCTTCTCCCATTCTGAGGGCTGTCTGCTTGCTCTGCTTACTGTGTTCTTAGCTGTGCAGAAGCTTTTTAGTTTGATCAAGTCCCAGTAGTGTATTTTTGAAGCTGCTTCAATTGCCCGGGGGGTTTTCCTCATGAAATACTCACCCAGACCAATTTCTTCAAGGGTTTTCCCTGCATTCTCCTCTAGTATTTTTATAGTTTCATGTCTTAAGTTTAAATCTTTAATCCAATGAGAGTCTATCTTAGTTAATGGTGAAAGGTGTGGGTCTAATTTCAGTCTTCTGCAGGTTGCCAGCCAGTTCACCCAGCACCATTTGTTAAATAGGGAATCTTTTCCCCACTGAATGTTTTTAATTGGCTTGTCTAAAATCAAATAGCGGTAAGTAGCTGGATTCATCTCTTGGTTCTCTATTCTATTCCAGATATCTACTTCTCTGTTTTTGTGCCAATACCATGCTGTTTTGATCACTATCGATTTGTAGTAAAGTCTGAGGTCTGGTAGTGTGATTCCTCCTGTTTTGTTTTTATTTCTGAGTAATGTCTTGGCTATTCGAGGTTTTTTCTGATTCCATATAAAACGAAGTAATGTTTTTTCAAGATCTTTAAAATATGACAGTGGAGCTTTAATAGGGAGTGCGTTGAAAGTATATATTGCTTTGGGTAGTATGGACATTTTGATAATGTTGATTCTTCCTAGCCATGAGCATGGTATGTTTTTCCATTTGTTAACATTTTCAGCTATTTCTTTTCTTAGAGTTTCATAGTTCTCTTTATAGAGATCTTTCACGTCTTTTGTTAGGTAAATTCCCAAATATTTCATCTTCTTTGGCACTACTGTGAATGGGATAGAGTCCTTAACTGCTTTTTCAATTTGACTGTTGTTGGTGTATATAAAGGCTACCGATTTATGAATGTTGATTTTGTAACCTGAGACGCTGCTGTATTCCTTGATCACTTCTAGGAGTTTTGTAGTAGAGTCCCTAGTGTTTTCCAGATACACAATCATATCATCTGCGAAGAGCGAGAGTTTGATCTCTTCTGACCCTATATGGATACCCTTGATCGCCTTTTCTTCCCTAATTGCGGTGGCTAAAACTTCCATTACAATGTTGAAAAGCAATGGAGACAATGGGCAGCCTTGTCTGGTTCCTGATCTGAGTGGAAATGATTCCAATTTAACTCCATTCAATATGATATTGGCTGTGGGTTTGCTGTAGATAGCCTCTATCAGTTTAAGAAAAGTCCCTTCTAGACCAATTTTCTTGAGTGTTCTGATCATGAAGGGATGCTGGATATTATCAAAAGCTTTTTCTGCATCAATTGAGAGAATCATATGGTCTTTGTTTTTTAATTTGTTTATGTGCTGAATTACATTTATAGATTTACGTATATTGAACCAGCCTTGAGACCCTGGGATAAAACCAACTTGGTCATGATGTATAATTTGTTTGATGTGTTGCTGGATTCTGTTTGTTAGGATCTTGTTGAATATTTTTGCATCTATATTCATTAGTGATATTGGTCTATAATTTTCTTTTCTTGTTGGGTCTTTTCCTGGTTTGGGGATCAGGGTGATATTTGCTTCATAGAACGTGTTGGGTAGTCTTCCTTCTTTTTCTACATTTTGGAACAGGTTGAGTAATATAGGTACTAATTCCTCTTTAAAGGTTTGGTAGAATTCTGATGTGAAACCATCTGGTCCCGGGCTTTTCTTTTTAGGGAGGTTTTGTATAGTTGATGCTATTTCTGAACTTGATATGGGTCTGTTCAACATTTCCACTTGATTCTGGTTAAGTCTTGGAAGGTGGCGTGCTTCCAAGTATCGGTCTATTTCCTTCAGATTTTCATATTTCTGAGAATAAAGTTTCTTGTAATATTCATTAAGGATTTTTTGGATTTCTGATGAGTCTGTGGTTATTTTGTCTTTGTTGTTTCTGATTGATGATATTAGAGATTTTACTCTTTTTTTCCTGATTAGGTTGGCCAGAGGTTTATCTATTTTATTGACCTTTTCAAAAAACCAGCTTTTTGATTTATTGATCTGTTGTATTATTCTTTTGTTTTCAATTTCATTTAATTCTGCTCTAATTTTGGTTATTTCTTTTCTTCTACTGGGTTTGGGGTTGGAATGTTCTTCCTTTTCCAGTTGCGTGAGATGTCCCATTAAGTTGTTAACTTCTTCTCTTTCCGTTCTCTTGAGGAAGGCTTGCAGTGCTATAAATTTCCCTCTTAGAACTGCCTTTGCAGTGTCCCAGAGGTTCTGATAGCTTGTGTCTTCATTGTCATTTTGTTCCAAAAAATTGGTGATTTCTTTCTTAATCTCATCTCTGACCCAGCTATCATTCAGCATAAGGCTATTTAACTTCCATGTTTTTGTATGGGTATGCAGATTCCTGTTGTTACTCAATTCAAGTTTTATTCCATGATGGTCCGAGAAGATGCACGGAATAATTTCTATTCCTTTAAATTTACTGAGGTTAGACTTGTGACCTAAAATGTGATCAATTTTGGAGTAAGTTCCGTGGGCTGATGAGAAGTATGTGTATTCAGTTTTGTTGGGATGAAATGTTCTGTAGATGTCTGCTAAATCTAAATATTGGATGGTTAGGTTTAAATCTAAGATTTCTTTGCTCAGCTTCTTTCTGGAGGATCGATCCAACACTGCCAAGGGAGTGTTGAAATCTCCAACGATTATGGAGCTGGAGGAAATCAAGTTACTCATGTCTGTTAGAGTTTCTCTTATAAATTGAGGTGCATTCTGGTTGGGTGCATAGATATTAATAATTGAGATCTCGTCATATTGAGTATTACCCTTAACAAATATGAAGTGACCATTCTTGTCCTTCCTTACTTTTGATGGTTTAAAGCCTACTGTATCTGCAAATAAAATTGCAACACCTGCTTTTTTCTGATTACCATTTGCCTGAAATGTGGATGACCATCCTTTCACCCTGAGTCTGTATTTGTCTTTTAAGTTGAGATGTGACTCTTGTATGCAACAAATATCTGGCTTAAGTTTTTGTATCCAGTCAGCTAACCTGTGCCTCTTTAGAGGACAGTTTAAGCCATTCACATTGATGGAGAGTAAGGATAAGTCTGGTGGAATTTTGGGTATCGAGTTTTTCAAAGGTCCAGTGGACATTTTTAATCCTTTCGCCAGTGTGGAAGTTGGAGTTTGATCCGAAGTTTCTGAGTGAGTTTACTTTTGTGGTATAGGATTGGGTTGGTCATTGTGGAGGATAGGTCTGAGAATATCCTGAAGAGCTGGTTTACTTATGGCAAATTTTTTCAACATATGAATGTCATTGAAGTATTTAATTTCTCCATCATAAATGAAACTCAGTTTAGCTGGATACAAGATCCTGGGTTGAAAGTTTTTTTGCTTTAGGAGATTAAAAGTTGATGACCAGCCTCTTCTTGCTTGAAAAGTTTCAGCAGAGAGATCTGCAGTTATTCTAATATTCTTACCTTTGTACGTTATAGTTTTCTTTCGCCGGGCTGCTTTGAGAATCTTCTCTTTCATGTTAACTTTAGTGAAGCTAATTATGATATGTCTGGGAGATGGCTTTTTGGGGTTGAATCGTGCTGGGGTTCTGAAGCTGTCTGCTATCTGAATTTCAGATTCTCTAGGCATGTCTGGAAAATTTTCTTTCATAATTTCATGTAGAAGGGCCTCTGTGCCCTTGGCTGCCACGTCATCAGCCTCCGAAATTCCTATAACCCTTATGTTATGTTTTTTCGAATTATCTGAGAGCTCTCTGAGTGAGTGATCCGTTTTTGCTCTCCATTTCTCTTCCTCTTTGAGAGATTGGGAGCGTTCGAAGACTTTATCTTCAATGTCAGAAATCCTTTCTTCTGCTTGCTCCATTCTGTTACTGAGGGATTCTACTGTATTTTTCATATCTTTGAGGGCTGTAAGTTCTTGTTTCAGTGTGTCTAAGTCTTTGGTGGTTTTGTCTTTAAATTCGTTAAATTCTTGAGACAGTTTTTGAATTTCTCCACGAATTCCTAATTCCATTTTATTAATCTTGTCTGCAAACCAAATTCTGAATTCGACTTCTGACATCTCAGCCAGTTGTTTATGAATGGGATCTTCAATCACATCTGCCGTATCTTTTCTTGGGGGGGTTGATCTATTCTGGTTATTCATGTTACCAGAGTTTTTCCGCTGATTCCGCCCCATGGTTTACTCCCTTTGGTTTTTCCCCTGAGGTTTTATCGAGGGCCCGTACAGTGTTGTGGCCTGAGAAACTGGGGCCCTGTCTGGTGTGGTGGAGCAAAGTGGTTCTGTCTTGTTTTCAGCTGGTTTCTGTTCTATCCTATTGCAACTTCTACTCTGGCTTGAAGTCTCAGCTGTGTGGAAAAATCAGCAATTAAGTCACCCCGCCTGCCCACCTCTGGCCCCAGTTGGAAAAGGAGAATCAAACCTTCCTACAATCGCACACCCAGGGTACCACCTGAAAAGTCCTCAGTCTATTAGCCCAGTTCAAAAGGTCCGAATCAACTGTCTCAATCGGCACTTGTCTCAGGTGGAAGGGTTCAAGAGGTCTCTGGGAACTGGATCACAGGGGCCTGGTGACTCCTCTGAGACAGCTCACTCCAGTGCAGCGTGGAGTCAGGAGGAGCCACCCCGCAAACAGAGCAGTCTGGGAAGGTTGACGTCTCCTTCCCCACTTTGCCCCTCCGTCGGACCCAGTCACTGGTATCTCTGCAGATGGCTAACCCAGTTGCCTGCAGTGAACAGACACTCCAGGGGTTTGCACCTGCCTGAATCGCGAGGAAGTCTGCCAGGCCCCCGCAGACTGCCGCTATCTAGCAGGAGGAGATGGGGCCTGACATCTTTGAGTGTTTGATGCAGGTGATGGGAAGGAGGTGTTCACTCAGGCTTAGCCCCGTCCCTGATGGATGCTGCTAACAGAACAGAACAGAACAGACAACTTTGTGAGGTTCTGTCTCTGTTCCTGTCGTCGCCTACAGGAGACGGGCTGTTTTGAGTTCAAACGTCTTTGCTGCTGGAGAATTGCGTCTGAACACCTCTCTGGGTCGGCCCCGCCCTGGAGGCTTCTGGGTTTGTGAGTCGTGACACAGGTGGCCTCCTCTGGTTGCCCAGGGAGACGGGGGTGTGGCCTCAGAATATCCAGAAGTGAGCGTTCTGCCGTTAAAGAAAAAACGGCTGTTGATCTACCTCCAGGGAACTGCTGCTCTGGTGTGGGCACTCAGGCGACCCTTTTCTCCTCTGTCCCGCGCCCCAGAGTCAGCACTGAGCGGCCGCAGTTTGTGCTGGGTCCACACCCCTTAAGAGATCCCCCAAGAATCAGAACTCTTGGGGGATGGGCGCCCAGACCCGGATTGGGAGTGGGGCGGGGGGAAGCTAGAGTTTCATTCAGTTTCACGCAATACTACGGTCCGGGGAGGGCTCCTGCACTGCACCGCAGGGAAGTGCCGCCAAGGCTTGATTTCCCCTCAGCGGAGTGCCCTCTCCTCGCTCACGTATCCCAGAGTCAGCGCTGACCTGACGCAGCTCCGGCACTGTGCACTCCCCTCGAGAAATCACCCAAGGAGCCGAACTCCGGAGGGATAGGCCCTCAGACCCCGAGTGAGAGTAGGGGCTCTCAGCTCTCAGCGGGGAGGCCAGAGTCTTATTCAGTCTTGTGCCCGGGGAGGGCTCCTGCACTGCACTGCAGGGAAGTGCCGCCAAGGCTTGATTTCCCCTCAGCGGAGTGCCCTCTCCTCGCTCACGTATCCCAGAGTCAGCGCTGACCTGACGCAGCTCAGGCACTGTGCACTCCCCTCGAGAAATCACCCAAGGAGCCGAACTCCTGGGGGATAGGCCCTCAGACCCCGAGTGAGAGTAGGGGTTCTCAGCTCTCAGCGGGGAGGCCAGAGTCTGATTCAGTCTTGGGCCCCGTATGCCCGGGGAGGGTTGGTGCACTGCACCGCAGGGAAGTGCCGCGAGGCGTGACTCCCCCTCAGCCCGGTGCCCTCTCCTCACTCGGCGCGCCTCAGAGTCAATGCTGACCAGACGCAACTCGGGGACTGTCCACTCCCCTTGAGAAATCACCCAAGGATCCGAAGTCCTGGGGGACAGGCCTCCAGACCTCAGTGGGCGGGAGGGGAGCGCCGGGGATTCAGGGTTGCCGGCAAAGGATTCCCAAAGTTTTATTCAGCCCTATGTCCGGCAGGAGAACGCCAGGGCACCCCAGTAGGGGAGGTAGGTCCAGTTTTTAGAAGGTCTCTCCCGTGGAGTGTAGTGGGAGGGGCTTTAATTTCTGCCCACTTGTTCAATTGTGGGGCTACAGAGCCAGTCTCATGGGGGAGGGGGACTCCCGTCCGCTTGGTGGTGGATTTTGTACCTTTTGTTTGCGTCCTTGTGATCACAACTTGCCTCAGCGGTGTTGATGTGCGTTCTTCAGCCTTCTCTCTTGGTGAGGCTCAAGTCCACCAGGATACTTACTAAATTCCTGTCCCTTAACTCTCCTTCTGGACGGGAGCCTTTGTTGAAAGCTGGCTTCAGTCCGCCATCTTGTCTCTCAGTCCTATAGTATAGTTCTTAAACTGTTGTAGTTTTAGTCTAACGTGGACTTTTATTTTACATTTAGAATTGATTTTTAGTATAATCACTTTTAGAAAGGAATTGTACTAGATAAAAACGTTTTGGGAGAAAATCTAGTGGGATGTGTAGAAGCATTTATAAATGGAATCATAATAGTAATAAGGATAAAATGAAATTGCTCACATTGCCAACAAGTATTTGAGTCATTCACTGTGCCTGAAAATAAGAGGAAATAATAAAAATAAGAAATGACAAGGAGGCGGAGCAAGATGGCAGCCGAGTAACAGCTTCCTTGCATCTGGGCACTGTGAGTCTGGGGAGATAGGACTCCAGGCATCTCTGGCTGGTGGGATCTGCCTATCATCACCCCTGAGAGGATACAGGGAGTCAGCGAGAGACTTCTGGACCCCAAGAGGAGGACTAAAACAGTGGAAAACCGGCAAGTGGTCGCGTGTGTTCAATCCGTCTAAACCTGCCCGCAACTGTAAGTTCAGTAGCAGCGAGACTGCAAACCAGAAAGGCCTTGCCTGTGAACTGTTTTGGTGTCTTTGGACTTGGCACTCAGCTGAACTGCCTTGGGGAGAGCCTGAGCGGGAGTGCGGAGAACTTTGGCCTTTGTCTAGGGCCCCAGTCTGAGCCGCTGAGGCAGACGGAGCTAATAGTGTTTGGCTCTGGGTCACAGGCAGCCATTGTGAGCGATCTGCCCCGGCAAGCTCCGCCCTCAGGGTCGCAGAGCTAGAATTGGGTGGGAGCTGGTAACCCAGCGACCAAGTAGCCTAAGGGCGGGATCTGAGCTGCCTTGCAGCCCTAACCCTCGGGGGCAGAGGGAGACCAGTTTTGGCACACTGGGTAAGTGGATAGCCACTTCAGCAGTGATTCCAGTGACAAGCACTTCCCTGGGAAAGCTTCTGCTCAGCAAGTGAACAAGCGCAAAGTGCCTTTTAAGTGGGCTGAAGAGAGATTTAGGGTGTCTACCTGCTGGGGTTTGAGAAACTAGCAGCCTCCAGTCGTATCAGAACTGTGATTAACATCTCATACCCCAGAAGACCACGTGTTGCCCAGACAATATTCAATAACATATACATACTGCTTTGTTTTTGGTTGTGTCCTTTTTTTTTTTTTTTTTTTTTTTTTGGTTTGGTTGTTTTTTTTGTTTATTTTCCTGTTGTGGATTGTTGTTTTGTTTTTTAAGTTCAACCTTTTCCATACAGATCCTTTTTCTTTCTCAGTTTTTCTAGTTTAATTATAATTTCCCATGCTGCCTATTTCAATAATTAGAACTTCATTTTTGTTAGTGTTTCTACCAGTATTATTTGGTTTTTACAGCAAATTTTATCCCGTAAAGTTTTCTGTTTGCTTGTTTTGGTTTGATTTATAGCATTTTTGTCTTTCCTCTCTACTTGGTGGATGTGAGGTACTGTGTCTGATCAGGTTAGCAAAGAGCTGCTGGTCTCAAGGGAACCACCCAACTGGGCACCCCCAGAAGGTGGTTTTTTTTTTTTTTAAGGTTGTATCAAAGTACCCTACTGTACACCTATATTGCTCTGTCTCCCTCTTTCTGTGCCTCTCTTCTTTTTGTCAATATTCCTTTTACCCACCCCCTCTCCTTTCTCTATTTTTCTTTTTTTTTTTCTTATCACTTGGTCCTCCTTTCTTTCATCCCTTTTTTGCTCTTCAACCTTCTCACCCTTCTGGTCCTGTAACCCTTAGTCAGCAGGCACGAGAACTTAAAGAGCAAGAGGAAGTGAAAGGAAAATTAGGTCAAGGAAACAGATAAAAGAAATCACTCATGAGGAAGAATCAGCAGAAAACTCCAGGCAACATGAAGAACCAGTCCAGAACAACCCCGCCAAGGGACCATGAGGTAGCTACTGCAGAGGATTCCACCTATACAGAAATGTTAGGAATGACAGAAAGGGAATTTAGAATACACATGTTGAAAACAATGAAAGAAATGATGGAAACAATGAAGGAAACTGCTAATAAAGTGGAAAATAACCAAAAGGAAATTCAAAAACAGAATCAAATAAGAGATGAACAATATGAAGAATACAAAAAGGATATAGCAGAGCTGAAGGAACTGAAACAGTCTATTAGGGAATTTAAAGATGCAATGGAAAGTATCAGCAACAGGTTAGACCATGCAGAAGAAAGAATTTCAGAGGTAGAAGACAAAGTTTTTGAGATAACTCAGATAGTAAAAGAGGCAGAAAAGAAGAGAGAGAAAGCAGAACGTTCACTGTCAGAATTATGGGACTTTATGAAGCGTTCCAACATACGAGTTATAGGAATTCCAGAAGGGGAAGAAGAATGCCCCAGAGGAATGGAAGCCATACTAGAGAATATTATAAAAGAAAATTTCCCAAATATCACCAAAGATTCTGACACACTGCTTTCAGAGGGCTATCGGACCCCAGGTCGCCTCAACTCTAACCGAGCTTCTCCAAGACACATTGTGATGAACCTGTCCAAAGTCAAGACAAAAGAAAACATTCTGCAAGATGCCAGGAGTAAGCGCCAGTTGACCTACAGGGGCAAATCCATCAGATTGACCGCAGACTTCTCTAATGAAACTTTCCAAGCAAGAAGACAATGGTCATCTACCTTTAATCTACTTAAACAGAACAATTTCCAGCCCGGAATTCTGTACCCTGCTAAGCTAAGCTTCAAAATTGACGGAGAAATCAAAACATTTACGGATATACAAACATTGAGGAAATTCGCCACAACAAGACCAGCTCTACAGGAAATACTTCAACCTGTTCTGCACACTGACCACCACAGTGGATCAGCAGCAAAGTAAGAACTCAGAAATCAAAGGACAGAACCTAACCTCCATACTGATGCAAAAGATAAAACTAAGCAATGGACTCTCACAAAATAAGACAAATAGAATACTACCACACTTATCAATTATCTCAATAAATGTTAATGGCTTGAATTCCCCACTGAAGAGACATAGATTGGTTGACTGGATTAAAAAACACAAGCCATCCATTTGCTGTCTGCAAGAAACACACCTGGCTTCAAAAGACAAATTAAAGCTCCGAGTCAAGGGTTGGAAGACAATTTTTCAGGCAAATGGAATTCAGAAGAAAAGAGGAGTTGCAATCTTATTTTCAGATACATGTGGATTTAAAGCAACTAAAGTCAAAAAAGACAAAGATAGTCACTTTATATTGGTCAAGGGAAAAATACAACAAGAAGACATTTCAATTCTAAATATCTATGCACCCAATTTAAATGCTCCCAGATTCTTGAAACAGACCTTACTCAGTCTGAGCAATATGATATCTGATAATACCATAATAACAGGGGACCTTAACACTCCTCTTACAAAGCTGGAAAGATCCTCTAAACAGAAATTAAACAAGGATATAAGAGATTTAAATGAGACCCTAGAACAACTGTGCTTGATAGACGCATATAGAACACTCCATCCCAAAGATAAAGAATATACATTCTTCTCATCACCCCATGGAACATTCTCCAAAATTGATCATATCCTGGGACACAAAACAAATATCAACAGAATCCAAAGAATTGAAATTTTACCTTGTATCTTCTCAGACCATAAGGCAGTAAAGGTGGAACTCAGCTCTAACAAAAATGCTCGACCCCACCCAAAGGCATGGAAATTAAACAATCTTCTGTTGAATAACAGATGGGTGCAGGAAGAAATAAAACAGGAAATCATTAACTTCCTTGAGCATAACAACAATGAACACACAAGCTACCAAAACCTGTGGGATACTGCAAAAGCAGTTTTGAGAGGAAAATTCATCGCTTTAGATGCCTACATTAGAAAAACAGAAAGAGAGCACATCAACAATCTCACAAGAGATCTTATGGAATTGGAAAAAGAAGAACAATCTAAGCCTAAACTCAGTAGAAGAAAAGAAATCTCCAAAATCAAATCAGAGATCAATGAAATTGAAAACAAAAGAATCATTCAGAAAATTAATGAAACAAGGAGTTGGTTTTTTGAAAAAATAAATAGATAAACCATTGGCCAGACTAACGAGGAATAGAAAAGTAAAATCTCTAGTAACCTCAATCAGAAATGATAAAGGGGAAATAACAACTGATCCCACGGAGATATAAGAGATCATCTCTGAATACTACCAGAAACTCTATGCCCAGAAATTTGACAATGTGAAAGAAATGGATCAATATTTGGAATCACAACCTCTCCCTAGACTCAGCCAGGAAGAAATAGAGCTCCTGAACAGACCAATTTCAAGCACTGAGATCAAAGAAACAATAAAAAAGCTTCCAACCAAAAAATGCCCTGGTCCAGATGGCTTCACTCCAGAATTCTATCAAACCTTCAAGGAAGAGCTTATTCCTGTACTGCAGAAATTATTCCAAAAAATTGAGGAAGAAGGAATCTTCCCCAACACATTCTATGAAGCAAACATCACCCTGATACCAAAACCAGGAAAAGACCCAAACATAAAGGAGAATTTCAGACCAATCTCACTCATGAACATAGATGCAAAAATTCTCAACAAAATCCTAGCCAATAGATTACAGCTTATCATCAAAAAAGTCATTCATCATGATCAAGTAGGCTTCATCCCAGGGATGCAAGGCTGGTTTAACATACGCAAGTCTATAAACGTTATCCACCATATTAACAAAGGCAAGAATAAAGATCACATGATCCTCTCAATAGATGCAGAAAAAGCATTTGATAAAATCCAGCATCCTTTTCTAATTAGAACACTGAAGAGTATAGGCATAGGTGGCACATTTCTAAAACTGATTGAAGCTATCTATGACAAACCCACAGCCAATATTTTACTGAATGGAGTAAAACTGAAAGCTTTTCCTCTTAGAACTGGAACCAGACAAGGTTGTCCTCTGTCACCTTTACTATTCAACGTAGGGCTGGAAGTTCTAGCCAATACAATTAGGCAAGACAAGGAAATAAAGGGAATCCAAATGGGAGCAGAGGAGGTCAAACTCTCCCTTTTTGCTGACGACATGATCTTATACTTGGAGAACCCCAAAGACTCAACCACAAGACTCCTAGAAGTCATCCAAAAATACAGTAATGTTTCAGGATATAAAATCAATGTCCACAAGTCAGTAGCCTTTGTGTACACCAATAACAGTCAAGATGAGAAGCTAATTAAGGACACAACTCCCTTCACCATAGTTTCAAAGAAAATTAAATACCTAGGAGTATACCTAACAAAGGAGGTGAAGGACCTCTATAAAGAAAACTATGAAATCCTCAGAAAGGAAGTAGCAGAGGATATTAACAAATGGAAGAACATACCATGCTCATGGATGGGAAGAATCAACATTGTTAAAATGTCTATACTTCCCAAAGCAATCTACCTATTCAACGCCATTCCTATGAAAATACCAACATTGTACTTTCAAGATTTGGAAAAAATGATTCTGCTTTTTGTATGGAACCGGAAAAAACCCCGTATAGCTAAGGCAGTTCTCTGTAACAAAAATAAAGCTGGGGGCATCAGCATACCAGATTTTAGTCTGTACTACAAAGCCATAGTGCTCAAGACAGCATGGTACTGGCACAAAAACAGAGACATAGACACTTGGAATCGAATTGAAAACCAGGAAATGAAACTAACATTTTACAACCACCTAATCTTTGATAAACCAAACAAGAACATACCTTGGGGGAAAGACTCCCTATTCAATAAATGGTGTTGGGAGAACTGGATGTCTACATGTAAAAGACTGAAACTGGACCCACACCTTTCCCCACTCACAAAAATTGATTCAAGATGGATAAAGGACTTAAATTTAAGGCATGAAACAATAAAAATCCTCAAAGAAAGCATAGGAAAAACACTGGAAGATATTGGCCTGGGGAAAGACTTCATGAAGAAGACTGCCATGGCAATTGCAACAACAACAAAAATAAACAAATGGGACTTCATTAAACTGAAAAGCTTCTGTACAGCTAAGGAGACAATAACCAAAGCAAAGAGACAACCTACACAATGGGAAAGGATATTTGCATATTTTCAATCAGACAAAAGCTTGATAACTAAGATCTATAGAGAACTCAAATTAATCCACATGAAAAAAGCCAACAATCCCTTATATCAATGGGCAAGAGACATGAATAGAACTTTCTCCAAAGACGACAGACGAATGGCTAACAAACACATGAAAAAATGTTCATCATCTCTGTATATTAGAGAAATGCAAATCAAAACAACCCTGAGATATCATCTAACCCCAGTGAGAATGGCCCACATCACAAAGTCTCAAAACTGCAGATGCTGGCGTGGATGTGGAGAGAAGGGAACACTTTTACACTGCTGGTGGGACTGCAAACTAGTACAACCTTTCTGGAAGGAAGTATGGAGAAACCTCAAAGCACTCAAGCTAGACCTCCCATTTGATCCTGCAATCCCATTACTGGGCATCTACCCAGAAGGAAAGAAATCCTTTTATCATAAGGACACTTGTACTAGACTGTTTATTGCAGCTCAATTTAAAATCGCCAAAATGTGGAAACAGCCTAAATGCCCACCAACCCAGGAATGGATTAACAAGCTGTGGTATATGTATACCATGGAATACTATTCAGCCATTAAAAAAAATGGAGACTTTACATCCTTCGTATTAACCTGGATGGACGTGGAAGACATTATTCTTAGTAAAGCATCACAAGAATGGAGAAGCATGAATCCTATGTACTCAATCTTGATATGAGGACAATTAATGACAATTATGGTTATGGGGGGGGAAACAGAAAGAGGGAAGGAGGGAGGTGGGTGGGGCCTTGGTGTATGTTACACTTTATGGGGGCAAGACATGATTGCAAGAGGGACTTTACCTAACAATTGCAATCAATGTAACCTGGCTTATTGTACCCTCAATGAATCCCCCAACAATAAAAAAAAAAAAAAAAATGAAGACTTTACATTCTTCGTATTAACCTGGATGGAAGTGGAAGACATTATTCTTAGTAAAGCATCACAAGAATGGAGAATCATGAATCCTATGTACTTAATTTTGATATGAGGACAATTAATGACAATTAAGGTTATAGGGGGAAAGCAGAAAGAGGGATGGAGGGAGGTGGGTGGGGCCTTGGTGTGTGTCACACTTCATGGGGGCAAGACATGATTGCAAGAGGGACTTTACCTAACAATTGCAATCAGTGTAACCCGGCTTATTGTATCCTCAATGAATCCCCAACAATTAAAAAATAAATAAATAAATAAATAAAAAATAAGAAATGACATTAAAGACTTTATAGAACGTATTATCTCAGTGGGAAACTATGCTTCATTGTTTTTAATTTTTGCAGGTGTGTATGGTATATGGTCAATGCTAAGATGTGTCATTAAGTAGGTTTGTTACGGCATTAGGAAGGTTGAGAACCACTGCCTTAGGGGATAATGCAAGTAAAAATAAAAATATTGCTTGTCTTTGAGGAGCTGTTCCTTAATGAAGGAGATAAATTTTAAATAATCACACAGGTATAGCTATGACAAGAGCTACAGAGTGCTATGATAAGCTGATATCTTCCTCTGGGTAAATTTCTTTAAGGGAATGATAACTTGAGAGTTAAGGAGAGATTATGAGTTAATTAAGTGAAGAAGTAGAGTGAGGACTATTCCTTCTGTGCAGATGGCTTAGCCCGTGTGAACTTGGGATGCATGTGAGTGTGACTGGAATAGAGTGGAGAGGAAGTTTGGTTGGACATGAGGTTGGAGAAAGGTGTAAAGGTCACACTGAGGCATTTTATTGTTTTCCTGAAAGCCGTCAGATGGTTTGTTGGTGAGGTAGAAATGTTATTAGAGTTGTTGCCTTTTAATGTCTATCAGTTTTGGGAGAAATGAAGAATGCATGGAGGGAGATAAGAGAGGACATGGGTGGACAGATTAGGAGGTTGCTGTGGTAATCCAGCCAAGTTGCTGATGGTCGCTTAAGCTGGTTTGTGGTAATGGACATAGAGGAAAGCTTTGAGGAATATTGGGGAGTTAATATTGCAGGATTTGGTGATGAATAGAATGAGGATCTAATCTAACTTTCTGATCTAATCTAACTAGGTTACTGTGCAGAAATCCATTTATTTTTTGTCCACAGTGAGTGCCTCCCTCTCCCCTGTGAGGGGTAGCCTTGATAGCCAAAAGGTTATCAGAGATTTTCTAGGATGATAGAGTTTATATTTGAATTGGTTGTTGTGTCCAAATGATAGTTTCATTTGTAATGATGATCCTCCTTATTGATTGTAACATCTGCTGGAACATTTCAGTGCCGTCATAGAACACACCAATCGTGTAATCTTTCTAGAAGATGATGATGTTGCAGCAGTTGTGGATGGCCGTCTTTCTATCCATCGAATTAAACGAACTGCAGGAGATCACCCTGGACGAGCTGTGCAAACACTCCAGATGGAACTCCAGCAGATCATGAAGGGTGAGAGTTTTTTTTAATGTTATCCCTTTGGTGTCCTCACTGGAAAGCAGACATTCCACTGGCCTAGCTTCTGAAACTAATAGTAATGCTGAATGGAATCTTCCACATGACTAGTGAAGGGACAACCCAAGGAAAAGTGATGATTTTTCTGAAAAATCATCTGTTGGTCCTATAGTAGTTCTTCAAACTATTAAGAATTCATGGTTGGGCTCGGTGCCTATAGCTCAGCAGCTAGGGTGCTAGCCACATACACCAGAGCTGGCGGGTTCTAACCCAGCCCGGGTCTGCCAAACGATGACAGCTACAATAAAAAAAAAACCCAAAAAACAAATAGCTGGGTGTTATGATGGGTGCCTATAGTCCCAGCTACTCAGGAGGCTGAGGCAAGAGAATTGCTTAAGCCCAAGAGTTTGAGGTTGCTGTGAGCTGTGATGCCATGGCACTCTGAGGGTGACATAATGAGACTCTTGTCTCAAAAAAAAAGAATTCATGGTTGTTTCTAACTTTATAAAATGATTGAAGCTGAGAGAGAGCACAGTGGCCCTTGCCTATAATCCAGCATTTTAGGAGGCTGAGGGTAGGGATAATACTTGAGGCTAGGAATTTAAGATCAGCCTGGGCAACATAGCAAGTCTCTATGTCTGTAAAAAAAAAAAAAAAAAAAAAAAAAAAAAAACAGGGAAAAAAATACAAAAAAAAAAAAATGTTAGTGGAGAAAGCCCCAAAATTCTGAGTAGTGTAAAAAAAAAAAAAAACAGAAAAAAATTAGCCTTGGGAGGCTGAGGCAAGAGGATTACTTGAGCCCAGAGTTCAGGGTTACAGTAAGCTATGATCACATCACTGTACTCCAACCTAGGGGGACAGAATGAGACACTTTAAAATAAATACGCATAATTTAAAAATAAAGGCGATGGATTGTTTAAATAACACGTGATTACATTTTAACAGTACTTTATAAACACAAATATAGTTTGTATTCTGCTTCTTACTCTCTCTGTGCTTTAGTTTTCTTATATAAAATGGGATAATAGAACCTATGTTACTAAGGTTATTTTGAACAGTGGTGACATATGTAACCTTACCTAGTGTTTGCTTCTGTTAACTATTACGATTATTATGATTTTGATTTTCCTCCTGTCTCTCTTTTTTTTTTTTGAAATAGAATCTTACTCTGTTACTCAGGATAGAGTGCTGTGGCATCATAGCTTATAGCAACCTCAAACTCTGGGGCTCAAGCAATCATCTTGCCTCGGACTCTTGAGTAGCTAGGACTATAGGCATGCACCATTATGCCTGGCTGTTTTTTCTATTTTTAGTAGAGACAGGGTTTCGCTCTTGCTCAGACTGCTCTCAGACTCCTGAGCTCAGGCAATCCACCCACCTTGGCCTCCCACAGGCATGAGTCACTGTGCCCAGCCTATTTTCCTCCTTTCTGATCAGGTTGTGGTAGGAATAAAAGCTAACATTTATGGCATAGCTACCACATGTCAAAATTCCTTTCTATATTAATCCATACCATGCAATAGCTGCTATTTTTATTTTACAGATTAAGGAATTTCCTTGTCTTACATAGTGAAGGTAAAACCATGATTTGAACCTAGATATGACTTCATTCAAAACTTAATGCTTGCCTCATTCTCCTTTTTTGCTATAACTGACATTTTAGGCAGGAAGTTAATAAAATGATTTTCCTTCCTACTTGCTCATTTTTCTTCACAGAGTGAGATGTATTCATCTAATCCTTCAGGCAGTCCTGTAGGAATACTGTTCTCTGTTGCATGTATGACCTTTTCTTTCATGTCATTTACCAACATTATGTTAAAAAAAAGGAGACTTAGTTGTTTACCAATTTCTATTCTTTGTGGTTTGTTAAATTTTGTTGTAATCATATGATTTCTATTACTATAGGCAACTTCAGTTCATTTATGCAGAAGGAAATTTTTGAGCAGCCAGAGTCTGTTGTGAACACAATGAGAGGAAGAGTCAACTTTGATGACTATACTGGTAATTGTACATGCATTATTTTATTATTTCAAAGTTTCTTGTGGCAGATGCCATTAACAACTTCAAAGTTCATTGTTCTTTATGTCCTTTTGGAATAACAATGTCTGCCAGCCATCATGGAGCCCAGCTATCTTTTAAAGGTCCTTTGGTGTATGATTCCACTTATATGAGATGTCTAGAATAGTCAGATTCATAGAGACAGAAGTTAGATGAATGGTTACTAGGGGTGGAGAGTAGAAGAATCTCATCATCAGGAGAATGTTGCTGTCATCCAGGGAATGATATTGGTTTAGGGTGACTGCATCAGAGCTGTGTTTTGAAGGTGGATGTGGAGAGATAGGAGTAGTCAAGGATGATGCTGATGTTTTGACCAGGGCAGTTTGGAGAATATTATGGCATTTTCTGAGATGGCAAAGCTGAGAGGAGAGTGAATTTATATTGTAGACAGAGCACTGTTCTAGGAACTGGAGGAGGAAATGAACATAATTGACATAATTTTTTTCCAGGCGGGTTTATTGAGATATTAAATTCACTAGTCTTAGTGTATAACTCTGAGTTTTGACAGACTTCCACAACAGTCGTAATCCTGACCTTTATAAAGTCAAGATGTAGACTAGTTCCATCACTCCAGAAATTCCCTTATGCAATAAAGTTGTCACTCCAGCCTCCAGCTGTAGCCTTCAGCATCCCCTGATCTGTTGTCTGTGTTTCTATAGCTTTACCTACAGAGAATAATGTAAAAATAAACAAAGTGGAATGAGATGAATACTGTAATCATGTATGCATGTAGGAGGGTGAGTTAGATTAGTTACAAGATCACGGGGGACAATTAAGTTGTGATCTGTTTAATTTACTTTTCAAAATTATGGAGAACTATGCTTCCTCAGAGGAATATGAATTCTTTAAAACAATCGTGTTATTTCTCATATTGGCAGTGTACAATCATAAATATCGATTGCTTATTTCATATGATTTTCCTAAATAATTATATACATAAACTTTTATTTCAGTGAATTTGGGTGGTTTGAAGGATCACATTAAGGAAATCCAGAGGTGTCGGCGTTTGATTCTTATTGCTTGTGGCACAAGCTACCATGCTGGTGTAGCAGTAAGTGGCTTCCTAAAATTTTAATTGTATTGGATATTAGGGGATATCTGCAGACTGATACTACCTCTGTTAACATACCGTGTAAAACTAACTTTTGTTAAAATGTGTTTTTCTTCATGTTTGCAATGACAAAAATTAAGAAAGGGGGAGAAATTTTAATAGGTACTTGGAATTATTTATTAAGGGAAGATCTGCCGTCAAAGGTTTTTGGGTATAAAGGTAGACGACCTATAAGTAACGCCATGAAAGGCCAAGAGTGGAGGAGATTTCATACCATCCTAGACTTGTAGCCTAGGGAGCATGGCTGGTGTAACAGCAGTCAGTGGGTTTTGCTTAGCATTGTTTACTTGCCTCAGACAGATGGCCAATAAAATGAGGATTTTACTTTGTAGGCACATTTCAGCAAAGAAAGGAAGTCTGCTTTTTGTTAGACTTTGTTTTTTAAATTGTTAGTTTGGAGGCTGAAATTCTGTATTAAAGAGATGTATTGGTTTTCAGTGTAGAAGCATGGGAATATTAGTCTTTTAGTCCAATAAATCAGATCCACATGTAGTTTCCTTATGTGACAGTTTATGTGCTAATGATATAACTTACAAGTAAAGTCCAATAGACCTTTGCATTTAGTTTCTGCTTTTTAGGTTGATTGCCAAAGTTCATGACATAGTAATTTTTATTTGCTGGAACATAAATATTTATTGGGAGCCACTCACTTGGTGAGTGAAACTATGGTCACTAGCCCTTGCATCTCAACAAGATTTGCTCTTTTCAGTTTTGGCCAGGGGTGGGTTTGAACCTGCACCTCCGGCATATGGGGCCGGCACCCTACTCCTTTGAGTCACAGTCACCACCTGATTTGCTCTTCTCTGAAGCCATTCCCTCCATCTCCTGCTCCCTGCCTGCCTTCCACCCTGCTTTCTCTCTCCTCACTTCCCCTATTCACCTAAGAAATTACATGGTCTTAAACAGAAAGTCTGTGCAGCATTGAAAGGGAGAAGCCTAAATAAGTCATTGTTTTAAGCGTGGAAATAAGAATGATAGGGCTGGGCACAGTGGCTCATGCCTGTAATCCCACTACTTGTGAGGCCGAGGCTGGTGGATTGCCTGAGCTCACAGGTTCAAGACCAGCCTGAGCCAGAGGGATACCTCGTCTCTTAAAATAGCCGGCTGTTATGGCGGGTGCCTGTAGGTCCAGCTACTTGGGAGGCTGAGGCAGGAGTTTGAGGTTCCTGTGAGTTGTGACGCCATGCCACTCTACCAAGGGTGACAAAGTGTCCCCCCCCCCCAAAAAAAAAATTAAAAACATTAATGTGAATTACAGACATTAACATAGATTAAAGAAGGGCTAATTTAGTGGTGGTTTAGATTAATGAATGGTCCTTCTTTTCAGAAATTAATTTGATTCAATGCTTCATCTAAAACTTAGCCTGAATTTTGAGACAGAAATTATGTTGTTAGAATCCTCTAATTCTGAAATATGAGATGATATGAAGCTTTTTTATTGTTATGTGTGTATGCTAAGACTTTAGTTACAAACATTAGAAATCGCCTCTGTGGTTTGCAATACAAAACACCATTTATTTCATTAACTCTATAGGTTTTTTATTTTTTTTTGTGTGTGGCATTTTTGGTGGGATCAGACATATATAACACATTTGCATGTTGCATGCCTTTTTGTATATCCTCTGAATCCTGAAAAATAACTGACTACACTATAACTACTCTAAGTATAATGTGCTTTACGTGCTTTTTAAAAATTTGTGTCTAAGTTTTATAGTAGCATATAATAGAATTTCTAGCATTTTGTATTATGAAAATATGTTATTCTGTGTATTTATAAAGAGTTGCTTCCACTGAAAGAAGAAACTATTGCACAAATACATCCTGAGATTACTTTTGGGGGGTATATTATTTTTAAATATCTGTCGAGTTGCCAGATTTGTATTGTTCTTTTATTTTGAAGAATGTAATTCCAGTGTAACATTGTAAACTGTCTTAAGAAGTTTGATTTACGTTTTTTTGAGGGAAAACATTTAGCATTTTAATGTCAATAGCTTACCTATAATTAGTAAATAAAGTACCTCAATGGAAAAGGATAATTAAAAATAGAAGCATTTTTATCTTCAAAGACTTTATAAATGGTGTTATAACATTGTTAAAACAAATAGAACAAAACAGTTCTTTTAAATATGTGGGCAAGCAAAAGTTAAAGAACTGTAAAGTAAGGGCACCAATTAAAGTCTTTGTTGCTGGAAAGGGGATTGCAGAGATGAACAAGATGAGATGGGCAGGGCCACTTGCCTAAAGAAGCCAGTGAAATGCTGTTGGGATATGTGATCTCCGGAGTTAATAGGAAAGCAAAAGCAACACTAAATGCATGCATTGATCAGGCCTAAAGTTTTTGCTGCCCCAAAGTTTATTTTTCTGTTTAAAATGTTTTGGATGTATAGATGAATAAGAATGGAAATTTAGTAAAATGAATCTTAAAAGTGCCCTTTGCACAGATGCACACTAAACCCCTCTTTATTCCTCTCCTGTAATACTAGGAAGTTTGAAAATAGTGAGCCTTCTTACACAGGATTTCTGAAATGTATTGACTTTTTGGGGGAAATGGGTTTATTTATGAATACATAGCATTTTTAAAGGGTTTAATTTTTCACCAAGTATTTGTACATCCATTATCTCATTTGAAGTCTTCCAGTTACATGGGTATGATACGAATTTTCATTATGAAAATTAAAAATTGAGGATTTAGAGATAGCATACAAGCTGACTCAGAACAGTGCTTTTCCATTTTTGGAAATATTTTATATGGTTGTTAGCTTACAAGAATTGTAAGTTGTCTAAAGAGACTTGTATTAAAATGTTAGCAGTGCCTTTCTCTTGGGTGGTGGAATTTTGATTGTTTTTACGTTATTTTTTATGCTTTAATGTGTATTTTCTAACACTGTACATGTATCTTTTTTTTTTTCTGCAGTTTTTGGCTGGGGCTGGGTTTGAACTCGCCACCTCCAACATATGGGGTCGGCGCCCTACTCCTTTGACCCACAGGTGCCACCCCGCATGTATCATTTTTATGATTAGAAAAAATGAAAACTATATATTGAGTCCAAAGAAATCCAGAGAAAGAGTACTTTGATGGAAGGTTGTGTGACTGAGTCATCTTTTCTCTGCAGACACGTCAAGTTCTTGAGGAGCTGACTGAGTTACCTGTGATGGTGGAGCTAGCCAGTGACTTCCTGGATAGAAACACGCCAGTCTTTCGAGATGATGTTTGCTTCTTCCTTAGTCAGTCAGGTATGTTAATTTTAAAGACTTGAAGGGGAAGTAAGTTGTTTCTTTCTAATAATTCCTAGGATATCTTGGCAAAAACTGGTATTTAAAGATAACCTGGTATTTACAGATGACGTGGCTAATACAGATTTATTATAATATTATATTATGAACACTTTTTATGCTTAACTGAATTTTCAAGGGCAGAAGGAAAAGAGATCCTAAAAAGCTTACTACTGAACATCTTATAAATTTTTTAAGTGCATGTAAAAGTGATGTTGCAAGTCTCATCAATTTGTTTTTGCAGCTAACAAACAGTGTATGCTACTGCTCTGTTACTTTTATGATTTTTTACATAGGGGAGACAGCAGATACTCTGATGGGTCTTCGGTACTGTAAGGAGAGAGGAGCTTTAACTGTGGGAATCACAAACACAGTCGGCAGTTCTATATCAAGGGAGACAGACTGTGGGGTTCACATTAATGCTGGTCCTGAGATTGGTGTGGCCAGCACAAAGGTAAATTTTTGACTTATTTCCATGGTGATTATTGAATCATAGCGTTAGTGAAACAAGACTAGTCTGTAGACTAATCTGTATGTATTTTTCATTTGTTAGCAGTTATAGAACTCATACAGTGGACACTACATAGTTGATCCCCTCCTTAAGTTGCCCTAATTTTCACAGACCAGACGTACACCACATGTATGTATTAGTGCATTCGGTACAGTGGGCCTCGTTCCTTAGGTTGATCACCTCCGTGTGTTGACCAGTTTATTACAGTCCCTTCAGCGGTCAATTTATGAAGGTTCCACTGTATTTTACTAATCATTGTAGTTGTAATAAGACTTACGGGTCAATAATAGATAAAAGACTTACCCTTCCCATTCCCCATCCTTAGATTTTAAAAGGGACAAATGTATATAACGTAATTCTACTTTGAAAAAGTTTTTGCTGGCTATCTTCATTCACCATTTATTCTCCTTCTGCCAGATGCAGTGGTACACATAGTAAGTGTACAACATTTTCTTTTTTAAATTAAGTATAGTTATGAATTAGAAAAGGTAAAAATTAGATCAGTCGAGCCCAGGAGTTTAAGCTATGATGACACCACTACACTCTAGCTGGGGTAAAAGAGTGAGACTGTGTCTCTCAAAAAAAAATAGAAGCATCTACTTTAATTCTAATAATTTATGAAATTTTAATTTATCTATGGTTTCTAATAAATACATCAAAATGTACTTACTGTATTTTGAAAGTTTGTAAGAAGTATAACAGCACATCTTTTGTATAAAATTTGGTAATTTAAAAAATATTTTTTAAAATGAGTATTGTATAATATCTGTTTCTCATTAGACACCTATGAAGGTTTAAAAGTACTTTTAATTTTTTTTTCTTGTTTTTTTAAGTCTTAGTGAAGCTTGTCACAGTGGCACATATCTGTTATCCCAGCTACTTCAGAGGCTCACTTGAGTTTGAATCTAGCAAAATAGTGAGACCCCATCTTTTAAAAAAATAAAGGTCTAGTGAGATTATTTGCTTTTTAAAATAGGGATATGCATCAATTTAGTAATCATAACAAAAATAGGAATTATAGAAAGTTATATAATTGTAGAAGATGTTATTCATTCATGAGACTGTTACTCTTTTTTTTTTTTTTTTTTTTTTAAGACAGAGTCTTACTGTGTTGCCCTTGGTAGAGTGCAATGGCATCACAGCTCACAGCAACCTCCAACTTTGGGTTTAAGCAATTCTCTTGCCTCGGCCTCCAAAGTAGCTAGGACTACAGGTGCCCGCCACAACACCTGGCTATTTTTTGGTTGCAGTTGTCATTGTTGTTTTTCAGCTGGCCCACTGGGTTCGAACGTGCCAGCCTCAATGTATGTGGCCCGTGCCCTACCCACTACCCACTGAGCTACAGACGCTGCCTAGTCTGTTACTTTTTATGATTTCAGATTTTCATTTCTCAATATCTATTTTTTTGCTTTGTTGCCTACTGATTGTCTAATTAGCTGCGTAGGTATTGGTGGATTTGAGTTTAATTAAATGCTTGTGGAAGATGTTACTGTGTACATAACCACATTTGAAGTTATTTTTTTCTTGTGAAAAATCTCGTGGAGAATTTTTTTTTTATTTTTGAGACAGAGTCTCACTATGTCGCCCATGGTAGAGGGCTATAGCATCACAGCTCACAGCAACCTCAAACTCTTGGGCTCAAGAAATTCTCTTGCCTCAGCCTCCCAAGCAGCTGGGACTATAGGCACCTGCCACAATGCCCGGCTATATTTTTGTTGCAGTTGTTGTTGTTTAGCAGATCCAGGCCAGGCTCGAACCCACCAGCCTCGGTGTATGTGGCTGGAGCTTTACCCACTGAGCTACGGGCGCCAAGCCTCATGGAGACGTTTTTGTGGAAAATTTGTATTCTTTTTTTCCTCCCCCATATAAGGAATTTTATCTATTGTGCAAATAAAGGGCCATCTTACTCCCTTAGAAGATTGTAGTTCCCATTATTAAGATTGTCTATTTTACAACTCTAGCATCAGTTCTTCTGGGAGATTAAAAGAGCTGCAAGGGTCTATGATTTTGAGCACTGATAAGGACTGCAGACCCTTTGGATCTAGTTAAATCCCTGCCGCTTGAACTATGTCGGGGCTGCGGCCAAATGCTTCCTGGTTCTGGCTGAGGTCCTGCCGAGTCCCTGCAGCAGCTGATTTAGGAGTGTGAGGTTGCTGTCCCTGAGAGACAGAGGCAGGGATGGGAAATAGTTCTCTTTATACTTGAGCACTGCCATCCTGCTTACTCTGATGTGGGATCTGCCGCATTCTTGAGTAGCCCCCATTCTGACCTTGGTACGGAGGGGCCAGTATTTGAAATAGCTTTGGCGTCAAGACCACCTCTGTGAGCCAGAAGTGAGCCATGTGTATGGCTTGTTTGTTGGTGTCCCCCGGCTTCTCATAGTCAAGCTTCTTGGCATAGCCCCTCAACTCGTTCTCGCAAGCCCATGCACCAATCCTGTGAGCAGGTTCCACAACAGGTGGATGTGGGACTTGGCACCAAGGCCCAGATGGCAAAATTCATGGCTGTGGGAGTGGTGGCAACAGACAGCTGCATGTTCCCAACTTCTTCCGCCCTTGGATGCCAGAACTGTGATTCTTACATAAAAACTCTTGTGTGAGGTTTTTATTTCTTGGGTGTATAGATAATGCTAATACTGTAATTTATAGATAGCTGAAACATGAATTTTCCCCATTTGGTAATTAACACATAAGATATTGATGCTTGGGTTTCCATCCTGTGGCTGAATACATAACCAGTAGCCCTCAGCAGCATCTTATGGATTTTTGAAGCAGTGTCTTGAAAGAGAACATCGATTGGGGAATTGAAACCCCAGGGCCCTTCATTCATAAAACATTGTGAAACAATGGCTTCATCATAGTATATGTGGGATATAGGATTAATTGAATAGATGCTATCATTTTTTAAATCTTTCTGGAAGGGGGCGAAGTGGCAAAGCTATAGTGCCATGACATCAGCCTAGCATGCAGAAACCTCAGAGTCCTGGGCTCAAGCCATCCTCCTGAGCAGCTGGGACTACCAGTGCCTACCACAATGCCTGGCTAATTTTTCTATTTTTGGTAAAGATGGTCTCATTTTTACTCGGCTGGTCTTGAACTCCTGAGCTCAAATGATCCTCTCACCTCAGCTTCCCTGGGCACTGGGATTACTGGCATCAGCCACTATGCCTAGCCTGTTTATGAGAACTGTTTTCCTCAACATTTTATTATTTTCATATATAACAGAGTAAATTTTACATTAATATGCATGTAGGCCCACCACCTAGATTCTACCATTAACTTTTTTCCTACAGTTTTATTGTGGTCCAGTGTGCCATAGCCTTCATCAATTTTAAGTATACAGTTTTAGTGAATTGATCTATTTATTTTTTTGAGACAGAATCTTACTTTATTGCCCTTGTTAGAGTGCTGTGGCATCACAGCTCACAACAACCTCAAACTGTTGGGCTCAAGTGATTCTTCTGCCTCTGCCTCCTGAATAGCTGGAACACTACAGGTGCCCACCACATCGCTACTTTTTAAGGGATGAGGGTCTCACCTTTGCTCAGGCTGGTCTTGAACTCATGAGCTCCAGCAATCCACCTGCCTCAGCCTCCCAGAGTGAGGAATGAGCCACCACGCCCAGCCAGTTTTAGTGAATTTATTTGGCTGTGTAACTATCATCACAGTCCAGTTTTAGAAGATTGAGATCATCTGAAAAATTCCATTGTGTCTTTTTAGTCAATTCTCCATCCTACCCTCTAGCCTCACACTTAGCAACTGCTGTTTTCTCTTGCTGTATTATGTCATTTTCCAGAAATTTCTTATAAATGGAATTGTATAAATATGTTTTTGTTTCTGGCTTCTTTCATTTAGCAGGAAATTTTTGAGATTCATTCCTGTTGTTATTTTTATCAGTAGTTCTTCCTTTTTGCAAGCCCTTTTAAAAAAGTCTTTATTTTGAAATAACTACAGATTTATAGAAAGTTGCAAAGATATTACAGAGGAGTCCTATGTTCCCTTCACTCAATTTCTCCCAATGATTATGTCTTATATAAGGAAAATAAGCATCTTTTTAGAGTATATACTTTAATGTCTTTTAAAAAATGACACAGAAATATTCTAGGTATATAGTAATTTAGTGTTACTTTCATCTTGCTTGGATTCTAATAATTTTGTTGTGTTCTTAACCTGTCTTAGATATTCTGGGGTTGGAGTAAACTTAAGTTTGGGGATATTTAGTCATAGACCACTTCTGAATAGGAAATGTAAGTTTTTATGTTAAATGGATAATCAAAGAAGTTGATCATTGATCCTAATCCTGGGGCTCAGTGAGGGAGCTAGCAAAAGAATTCTGTGATCTTGTAAATGCCTAACTTTGCCTGAAAAATTGCCAGGATTAGAGGGATATTACTGACTTTCATAATGTCAGACCATAGATGGTTTGGTATTTCTGTAGGTGCTGATACACTGCATGTTCAGCAGTTTCCATGTGTTATTGCAGGTGTTTAGGATTTCACCACAGTGCTGACTTTTGTTGATTTAAAAAAAAAACAAAAGACCAATGTAACTTTGTTTTGGCTGAATAAAAAGAAAAACCAAAATTCAAAAGTTCAGAGTCAACATTTCCTGTTAAATTCTTTAAAGCCTCAATAGATTCTAATTGTGGGATATAGCTTATTTTTCTCATAACTGGTTTTTTTATATGTATTGGTGATATGAAATTGAAATTAGAAATTAAACTAATAGCAATGGAGTGGAAAAATACGTGCGTGGAAGTTATTCTCTTTAATGTTTGTCCATAAAAACCAATGTTGACTCTGGGAGGCTGAGACAGGAGGATTGATCGCTTGAGCTCAAGAGCTTGAGACCAGCCTGAGCAAGAGCCAGACCTTGTCTTCACTAAAAATAGAAAAACTAGCCTGGTATTGTGGTGCCTGCCTATAGTCCCAGCTACTTGGGAGGCTGAGGAAGAGGATTGCTTGAACCCAGGAACTTGAGGTTGCTGTGAGCTGGGGTGAGTCCACAACACTCTAGCCTGGGCAACAGAGTGAGATTCCATCTCAAAAACAAAAACAACCCAATGTTGAAATGTTGTCGGTTCAAACAAAGAAACATCAGATTGTAGAATAACATTTTTAGTTATGAGCTAGAGGAACCAGAATATTTGTTATCTGGTCCGTTTGGATTGTAAATAGTTTGGGAGTCCCAGGAATCCAAGATAGTGGATCTCTCTCTTTGCCCCAGTACTGTATTTTGTGATTAATTGGTTTATTGAATACTAAATTATAGTAGAGATAAACTGGGGGGACTAGAATTTGGGCTCTTTAGACTTGGAGGCAAGGAATGCTAAGGGGAAAAATTCCAATCTGCCAGTGAAACATGATAGGCATACAAGGACAGATGATTGTGGAGGGCTGGATGAGCAGCTGGAAGTTGGGAAGTACGGTGAGAGGAAATAAGGAGTCTCATTTAACTGATGGGAAGGTCGGGAAGGTCAGGAGCATTTTATTTAAATGCTGATTTTAATAAAACCAGGCTGATTTTATTATAGAGTGAGTCCTGTTATCCACATTATGATGGAGGAGTGTTCCCTAATGAAGTAATCCTTTATTCAGAGAAGAGTAATGGAAATTCAGCATGTAAATCAGACCTACACACATGCTCCCCAGGAAAAAAATTTCTTTTTTTTTTTTTTTTTAGAGACAGAGTCTCACTTTGTCGCCCTCAGTAGAGTGCTGTGGCAGCACAGCTCACAGCAACCTCCAGCTCTTGGGCTTAGGGGATTCTCTTGCCTCAGCTTCCCAAGTAGCTGGGACTACAGGCCCCTGCCACAATGTTCAGCTATTTTTTTTGTTTTGCAATTTGGCTGGGGCCGGCTTCAAACCTGCCACCCTCGGTATATGGGGCCGGCGCTCTACTCACTGAGCCACAGGCGCTGCCCAGAAAAACTTTTCTTAAAATTATACAATCACACTGTAACTGACCACAGCAAAATAATCCTAGGGCTTTAATAATAAAAATGTATAGAAAAGCTTCGGATGGTTGAAACACATAAAGTGTTTTTCTGCGTAACTATTGGGCTAAGACGCTATCAGAACTACTATTTCCAGTAATAAATACAGACAGTGAATAATAAGGGTAAAAATTTAGAGTTTGGTCAAAATGATAATTAGAGGTAAATTTACAGTAGTAAATGTTTTATCTTTAAGGAGAAAATGAGCCGAAATTTAACTCAAAGTTAGAAGAAGAAAACCCAGTAAAACAGTAGGAAGATAATAATAGAGGAAAATGAATGAATGAAGTACAAAACAGAAAGCTTTAGGATCTTTTCCGTGGGCCTCAGCTACTTTTTCCAAAACCTGCCTAGGATTTTATCTGTATTACATTCATTTCCTTGGAATCTTTCTTAACATTATTTCACTGTGACTACCAATGGGTTAGTGTTGGCTTTGTATGAAATCTCTTTGCTAGCCCTTTTCTAGAAATTCTATCTGATTTAATAAGAAAAACAAGTAAAATAGTAGTAAAGGATAAAACAAAATTATCCTACTTGCATTATGATTGACTACCTGTAGAGCTTAATAATATCAACTGAAAGATTTCTTAAGATGAATAAGAACTCAATAAATGCTTTAAATAAAATAGTATATGGAAAATCTCTTTAAATAGAAAATATCTACTTGGGAAAGATACAAAGGTTTGTGTTGGAGGAGAAATCTATTCTGAATAGCTACAGAAAGTATGTAAACATAACCTTAACCAAGAAATGTGTAAGATGCTACATAAGTAATAGATGAAAGTTATGTAAATTTATAAACTTTTAAATTCCTAGCACAAATTGATGAAAATATCATACTTTTGGTTGGGAAGATTGTTTTATAAAAAAACAATAGACTCGGTGCCTGTGGCTCAAGTGGCTATGGCACCAGCCATATACACCTGAGCTGGTGGGTTGGAAACCAGCCCGGGCCCACCAAACAACAATGATGGCTGCAAAAATAGCCAGTTATTGTGGCGGGCACCTGTGGTCCCAGCTCCTTGGGAAGTGGAGGCAGGAGATTTGCTTGAGCCCAGGAGTTGGAGGTTGCTGTGAGCTGTGATGCCACAGCACTCTACCCAGGGTGACAGCTTGAGGTTCTGTCTCAAAAAAAAAAAAATGACAGATCTGTGGGACCGAATTAGTAGTCTTGCAACTTGCGCTAAAATTAATTTCAGATTGACTAAAAAGGAAAATGGAAAAAATGTATAACAATGAAAATAGAACTAAGAAAAAATTAATGATAATTCATATTAGGATGTGGAAGGATTGACTAAGCTTAAAATTACTACCTAAAAATGAAAAAACAAAACTCTTATATCAGTTAACACCAATGCGAAAGGTAAACCCAACTGGAGAAAAAGCATTTGGAATATAGGCCAGGCGCGGTGGCTCACGCCTGTAATCCTAGCACTCTGGGAGGCCAAAAGAGGGTGGATTGATTGCTTGAGCTCTGGAGTTCGAGACCAGCCTGAGCAAGAGTTAGACCCCATCTCTAAAAAAATAGCCAAGTGTTGAGGAGGGCGCCTATAGTCCCAGCTACCTGGGAGGCTGAGGCAAGAGAATCGCTGTGTCTCAAAAGTATTTGAAATATAACAATAAAGGCAGTCTTAAGAGTTCTTAAGGCTTTTTAAAAAGCCCCAAAAAGCCAAGATTGAAAAACAGGTGAAGAGGGTGGCGCCTGTGGCTCAGTCGGTAAGGCGCCGGCCCCATATGCTGAGGGTGGTGGGTTCAAACCCAGCCCCGGCCAAACTGCAACCAAAAAATAGCCGGGCGTGTGGCGTGTGCCTGTAGTCCCGGCTGCTTGGGAGGCTGAGGCAAGAGAATCGCTTAAGCCCAAGAGTTAGAGGTTGCTGTGAGCCGTGTGACACCACGGCACTCTACCCGAGGGCGGTACAGTGAGACTCTGTCTCTACAAAAAAAAAAAAGAAAAACAGGTGAAGAACAACGAAGTTAATTCTAGAAAGAGGAAAACATGACAAAGCCAACAAACATAAAAAAAAATCTTAGATTTTTGGATTCAAGATATGTGTGGTAAAGTAGTTGTGAGTCCATTATTCAGTCAAAATTCTAAGTTTGTTAAAAAGGATAATTCTCAGTATTTCATGGACTGTCACAAAGCAGGCACATCTCACCTTCACATACAGTTAATGAGAGTGAAAATAGTCTTGACACAGTACGACTGCAAATCTTAAAATCTTCACAGTTCTATGCCTAAGAAAATAAATGTCGGGCGGCGCCTGTGGTTCAAGGAGTAGGGCACCGGTCCCATATGCCAGAGGTGGCGGGTTCAAACCCAGCCCTGGCCAAAAACCACAAAAAAAAAAAAAAAAAAAAGAAAGAAAATAAATGTCTTTCAGATCAAACCTTTCTCAGTAAAATTTAATATGTACATTAGGCATTGTGTTGAATGCTTTACCTTTGTCTCATTCAATTCTCATGATAATTATGTATCCTATGCCTTTAACAGATGGGGAATCTGAGGCCTAAAGAAATGAAAACTACTCAAGGTTTTATATGGTTCTAAAAACAGGGAGAGTTTTTTTTGTCTTGGGAAAGTGCTTGTGTTGTACTGTTAATGGGAAGTAAAAGCAAGTTGTAAAATTATACTTGCTAACAATTTCCTTAACAACTTGAAAATGTAAAAACTAGCACCAGTATTCACAAATGTTATGAATAGTATAGATGTAATATAATTAGTCCTGTTAATTGAATTAAAGATTTCTTATGTACAATTGAACTTTAATTTTTAGCCAAACTTTAAAAAAAGTGAGAGTGAGGGACAGGCAATAGGCAAAGGTGAAATATTAAAGGGCAATTTAAAAACATCCAGGAATTCCACTGCAAGTGCCCCAGAAGAGTTATTTAACCCTCTGTCTTTAAACTTCCTTCAGAAACTAACTTGGTTAGGTATGTGCAGGTTTACTCTCTTAGCTTAACCTTCTTTTGGCGTGTTTCTCTTCTTGGGGGTGTTAGAGATTTCATCAGCATCCAGTGCATGGTAAGGTGTTTTTTAACTGAGAATAACAGTTAAGTCGTTTGTTAAAGATTCAGAAAAGGAGAAGCGATTTCCTAGGTACTGCTTCAGTTCATTGTTATGAATGGTTTTGTTTTTCTTTTTTGAGACAGTCTCACTTTGTTGTCCTCAGTAGATTGTCATAGCTCACAACAACCTCAAATTCTTGGGCTCAAGCGCTTCTTTTGTCTCAGCCTCCCAAGTAGCTAGGACTGGAGGTGCCCACCACAGTGCCCAGCTATTTTTAAAGATGGGGTCTCTGGCTCAGGCTGGTCTCGAACCTGTGAGCTAAGGTAATACACCTGCCTTGGCCTCCCAGAGTGCTGAAATTACAGGCGCGAGCCACTGTGCCCAGCCACTGATATTGTTTTTATTTTTTTTAATTTTTGTTTAATTTTAATTTTAATTTTTTTGAGACAGAGTCCCATTCTGTTGCCCAGGGTAGAGTGCCCGTGGTGTCAGCCTAGCTCATAATAACCTCAAACTCCTGGATTCAAGTGATTTCTCCTGCCTCAGCCACCTGAGTAGCTGGGACTATAGGTGCCCATCATGATGACTGCCTAATTTTTCTATTTTTAGGAGAGATAGGGTCTTGCTCTTGCTCAGGCTGGTCTCAAACCCCTGAGCTCAAGCATTCTTTCCACCTTGGCCTCCCAGAGTGCTAGGATTACAGGCATGAGCCACTGCACCTGCCCAATTTTACAAAATTAAAATTTCTAAGTGTTTAAGATATAACTGCAGTTGATTCTCCTGCTTTTTTTGTGGCATTTCAGGCTTATACCAGTCAGTTTGTGTCCCTTGTGATGTTTGCCCTGATGATGTGTGATGACCGGATTTCCATGCAAGAGAGACGCAAAGAGATCATGCTTGGATTGAAGCGGCTGCCTGGTACAAAGATATTCCATAATACAACTTACATTGTCTAAGAGAGTGGGTAATGGGTGAAATTCTCTTCTTATCATTGAAGGAGTGGCTTATAGCTATTTAGTCAATAAAATCTTTCTATTTTGCCCCCACGTATTAAAAAAATCCTACACTGATTCCACAGAAGAATAGAAACACTAGTCTTTTGTTAGTTGCAACCAATATATTATAATAATGGTTCAATTTGTTGTCCTTTTTCCATAGCTTTTGCTAATATTACCTTTTTTTTTTTTTTTTTTGCTTCTCCCCCTAATATTTCTTTTTAACAGATTTGATTAAGGAAGTACTGAGCATGGATGATGAAATTCAGAAACTGGCAACAGAACTTTATCATCAGAAGTCAGTCCTGATAATGGGACGAGGCTATCATTATGCTACTTGTCTTGAAGGGGCACTGGTGAGTTTTCTCACTTACAATTAATTTCATTCTGATGACTTGGACCTGGCTCATAGTCATACTTTTATTTATTTATTTTTAGGCAGAGTCTCACTATGTTGCCTGGGTAGACTTCAATGTCATCATAGCTCACTTTAACCTCAAATTCCTGGGTTCAAGTGGTCCTCTTCCTGTAGCCTCTGTATAGCTGAGACCATAGGCATGTATCACCATGCATGGTTAGTTTTTCTATTTTTAGTAGAGATAGAGCCTCACTCTTGCTGAGGCCGGTCCCAAACTCTTGACTTCAAGTGATCCACCTGCCTTGGCCCCGCAGAGTTCTAGGCTTATAGGCATGTGCCACTATGCTTGGCCACATAGTCAAACTTTTATTTATTTATTTTGAGACAGTCTCACTTTTTCACTCTCCATCGAGTGCTGTGGCATCACAGCTCACAGCTACCTCCAACTCTGGGCTCAAGCAATTCTCTTGCCTCAGCCTCCCAAGTAGCTGGGACTACAGGCACCTGTCACAACACCAGGCTATTTTTTAGAGATGAGGTCTTGCTCTGGCTCAGGCTGGTCTTGAACTGTGAGCTCAGGCAGTCCACCCACAAAAGAGCTTCTGATTTATGCATTGTAGTTTGTTTACCTTGAGAAAATGTAATAGAGAGCTTCATTCAAAAGTGAAAAACCAAGAATAGATTTTTCTCATGATAACTTGGGTTTAGTCAGTAACTCAGATTGATGTTATCCGTATATGAGTAAAATAAAGATTAAAATCTTCAGGTAAGAAATTTATTTGAGGTCAAACATGAAGCAAATGGGAAAGCTATTACAAAGAAATATGAATATGTTCATGATAATCTAAAATCTTCAAAAAGTCCTCGTGGAGCCTAAAGACTTCCAATTACTTTTTTTTTTTTTTTTTTTTTTTTGTGGTTTTTGGCTGGGGCTGGGTTTGAACCCGCCACCTCTGGCATATGGGATCAGCGCCCTACTCCTTGAGCCACAGGCGCCGCCCCCCAATTACTTTTTGATACCATAAATGCAGCTGTTAACTTGCTAGCTGTGCTTACAGATCAGTGGTCCTTTAATACTTTTGGATAAATAGTGGCTTAATTTGTAGAATGATTACTTAAGGATGCATTTTTGAAAAACAGACTGCAGACTAATCTGGTTCTTTTCTGTTAGAAAATCAAAGAAATTACTTACATGCACTCTGAAGGCATCCTTGCTGGTGAATTGAAACATGGCCCTCTGGCTTTGGTGGATAAGTTGATGCCTGTTATCATGATCATCATGAGAGATCACACTTACGCCAAGTGTCAGAATGCTCTTCAGCAGGTGGTTGCCCGGCAGGTAAGCGAGGGGAGGCAAGACCTTGAGGATCTAAGAATGGATTTACTAAAGCTTATTTTGAATTTTGTGATATTAAAGTGACAGACCAATGCCAGATAGGTGACTTACAAAACATGTTTCTTTTTTTGGAGACAGAATCTCATTTTGTCACCCTTGGTAGAGTGCTGTGGTGTCATAGCTCACAACAACATCAAATTCTTGAGCTCAAATGATCTTCTTGCGTCAGCCTCCAGAGTAGCTGGGACTATACGTGCCCCCCATAACACCTGGCTATTTTTAGAGATGGTCTCGATCTTGCTCAGGCTGGTCTTGAACTCCTGAGCTCAAGTGATCCACCCACCTTAGCCTCCCAGAGTGCTAGAATTAACAGGTGTGAGCCACTGCACTTGGCCTGTGTTTACTCTTACAAACTCATTTGCTTAGGAATATATCCTTTGTGGTTTACATGTGAAGAATCAAATACTCAAGAGTTTTGATAGCACCCAGCTCCTATATCTCAGGATGGGCAAAAAGCAAGACCAAAACTGAGGTGTTGGTCTTCAAATCCTGCCTTCTTTCAATGAACATATGCTGCTACCTTTTAACTTAATATTCTATTTAATATTCTTAAATATATATTTCATAATAAACCTAATATTTAAATTCTACATTAATATTATATGTACAAGTGCTTTCCAATTAAGTCAGAAGTAAAAAAAGAAAAAACTGCAAGTACTGTGTTTTATTGAGTTTTATATGTAAAATTCCAAAAGGTATTACTCCAGTGAGCTTTGTAGTGATAATGAACTTGAGCTTTGAAGGTAGGCAAACTGGATTCAAGTACTAACTAAGCCTGGTTTTTCTTACTGGTGTGAGTTTAAACAAATGATTGAATGCTACAAATCTTCCATTTTTTCTACTGTAAATGACATTAGTCAGACTTACATAAAATTATGAGTTTCAGTAAGTGTCACTGAGGCCACATGTGCATTAAAACTTGCACATTCACACACTATCTAGCCCTGCCTTTCTTTACCAGTGATTTTTGTGTGTATGTGTGTGGGTGAATACACATATGTGTGTGCTTTCTTTCCCAGGGGCGCCCTGTGGTGATTTGTGATAAGGAGGATACTGAGACCATTAAGAACACGAAAAGAACCATCAAGGTGCCCCACTCAGTGGACTGCTTGCAGGGCATTCTCAGTGTGATCCCCTTACAGTTGCTGGCTTTCCACCTTGCTGTGCTGAGAGGCTATGATGTAAGTGGTCTGCCACTGCAGAAATCTTGGGATAATGTCTTACCTGAGTACATTCTGGTAATTTTTTTTCTTAAATTTTTTAATATTAGCATTTGAGAAATCCTTCAGGTATACATCTGTTAGCTGTTATATTTTCATGGCTCAATTCGTAGGTTACAACAGCATCTTCTCACCCATAGAACTTGAAAAGGAACCTTGGAAGTCACTTCCAGGATTTTGACTCTCCTTGGAGAACCTCCATGTGTGTTGTAATGTAACCTTGTGTTCTTAATGGAGTAGCTAGTGGCATTTTGGGCAGGACAATTCTTTTTTTTTTTGCAGTTCTTTTTTTGGCCAGGGCTGGGTTTGAACCCACCAGCTCCGGCATATGGGACCAGCGCCCTACCCCTTTGAGCCACAGGTGCCACCCGGCAGGACAATTCTTTAGTTTTGGAACTGTCCCACACATTGCAGGATTTTTAGCATTCCTGGTCCTCTGATTGTCATGGCTACCAAAACATTCTGTACTTATATTTTTAATGTCCCCTGTGAGTACTGCTACCTCTACAGAGAACCCACAGAAGCTCTGAAACTCTTGTCTGTGTGAATTGGTGCCTTTAGAATTCTTTTTCCTGACCGATTTCATTTTTCTTCAAGATAACATTATGTGATTATATTTTTCTGATTCTTTGTAGTCTATTATAAAAATGGTTAATAAACATACTGTTTTCTGTTTTTATTTTTATTTATTTATTTATTTTAAGACAGGTTCACTATGTCACCCTCAGTAGAGTGCTGTGGCATCACAGCTCACAGCAACCTCAAATTCTTGGGCTTAAGCGGTTCTCTTGCTTCAGCTTCCAAGTAGCTAGGACTATAGGCACCCACCACAATGCCCGGCTATTTTTTATTGCAGTTGTCACTGTTGTTTAGCTGGCCCCGGGCTGGTTTCAAACCGGCCAGCCTTGGTGTATGTGTCTGGCGCTGTAACCACTATGCTACGGGCATCGAGCCCTGTTTTCTATTTTTAAACAAAGATAATTTCCTTGTAGCAAAATTTCCTCTCTCTAATCTGTATACTCTCTTAAATCTTGCTCATTTTTTTTTTTTTTTTTTGTAGGTTGATTTCCCTCGGAATCTTGCCAAATCTGTAACTGTGGAGTAAAGAACATCTGAAAGGCTGGATGATTAAGCAACACAAGACATCTTTTGTGTTTAAAATC
This sequence comes from Nycticebus coucang, assembly GCF_027406575.1. Classification (NCBI taxonomy): domain Eukaryota; kingdom Metazoa; phylum Chordata; class Mammalia; order Primates; family Lorisidae; genus Nycticebus; species Nycticebus coucang. The sequence continues at coordinate 67,983,096 of NC_069783.1, read as the reverse complement.
TTGATTTAAAATATTGCCTCTTGAAGCCTTTTGGAAGTAAATCCTTATTTATATATCAGTTACACTTATTCCACTTAATTTGTGATTTTCGTGAAATTACCTCTTAGATTTTTCCAATAATTTATGGAGGAGTTTGAATAATGGATTCTGTAGTGGAATCTTTATCAGAAAGATTTTCGCTGTTATTTTCTTTCAAGAGTTTGGTTGTTGAGTTTCTGGACCCTCCACTTCAATCTGAGAGGATAGTCTTTTAAAAAGAAAGAACATTTGTTTTACTGTGCATCTATTAATGCAGACCAATGAGAGAGTACTACATTTAATGGAATACCTTAAGCCAGTGACAATGTATGCTGATACTTGGACATTAAGTGAAGGTTTTGCTAAGTTATATAGAAAGAGAAAGTAACTGTGATTTATTTTGAAGCTCGTTTCTGTTTTGTTTTTAAATCAAACTGTAAAACTTTAAAAACTGAAAAAATGTTTTGGTAGGATTTTTGTCTGTAAGTTTGGTTAGCCTTAGTTTCTTGAATTTGTTGCCTGTTATCTGTAGATGAAGGTAATTTAGGAAGTAAAATATAGTCGTGCATTGCTGTTCTCCAGCCCTTGAGAGAACATACTATTTGCACACTTTCATAGCACAAACTTTAAATTGAGCTGCTTTGGACAACTGACAATATGATTTTAAATTTAAAGATGGATGTGTGCATTGGAGTATCCTACCCCTTGTGTTTTCATTTCCTAAAAGTGTTTTTTATTTTCTTATATTTCTAGTCCTTTATTTTTTCAATGACTACTGAATGACATAATCTTATCTTGTTCTTTGAAACCACAACACAAAGCTGCTGTCAAATGTTTCAAATTAAATCAATATTGGTATGTTCAGTATTCTCTTAACTTTTTCCCAAGGGAGAATTTCCTATAGTTAATTTTTACTTTTTTTCACTGACTTATTGAATAAAACTGGTTAGTTAGTGCCAGTTTGTAAGTTCCTTGCAATTGTTTGGAAGATTTGCAAGTCTTTGACTAAATGTGTATGGAAGGCTAAGCTCAGAAAAAGCTGTGCATGTTTTACAGAGAGGCATCACATTCAGTGTTGCTTCCTAGGTATTTTTCCTTTGTATTTTCCATGCTCTACCCTTGAAAGATATTTAGGAATGAAGGAGATACAAATAAAGTGATACTGAGGTGTATTTAGCTGGTAAGTGTCAGAAATGGAAGTTGACAATTTTTATTAAAATATTTAAAGTAGAATATTGGTTTGACACTCCCAAAATTATGAGTACCAATTTCTTCACAGAACTATTTTGGCAAAGTCCTTCTCTTTCAAAAGTTTTCACTTTAAAATTGTGAAGGTGAGATACTTGGTGTGTTTAAGTAAGTTTAGTCTTTTCCTTTTTTGTGTGTCTGAACTTCTTGGTGAGATTAAAATTTCATAATAGCTATTACTGCTGCAAGAAAAGCGTAGAATTCTTGTGTATTAGGGTTAGAGAAAGAGTTGGTATATTTAGAGGTAATTTGGAAGGGCTCTCATAGATGGAGACTAGAAACTTCATTTTTTTAAAAAAATAGGGCCACTATTTACACTACATGTATAGCTATTATAGCTGTATTTGTCTACCTTAATTGTCACTAAGATTAGTTTGGATAAGTTAGCTAGTTTAAGTATTGTATAGTATCACTTCTTACATTTGGTATATTAACATTTTGCAAACATGGTTTGTGTGGGTTTGTAACATTTTTATAGTCTAAAGTTTGTTTCATCATTTTTAGTTAAAATATCTGGAATCAGGATTAATTTGCATAGTCTCTCTTTAAAGAATACACACATACTCTGACTCCAGGCTAGGGTAAGTTCTACACTGAATATCAAAAGGCAAAATTAAGAACCAAGAAGTGATATTTTCCAAACAACATAGTTTCTTCACCTTTCTCTTTTTGTTCTCCGTCCCATTCGATGTAATGATTTTTAAATGCTTTTGAAAATTGATGGAGTGGAGGTGGGTTGCTAAATGCTGTGAGCAAGTGGATTTGTTTACTTAAATAATGGTCCAAATTTGGGGGCATATTGTGTTCATAAGAAGTGGAATGTAGTTTGTAAATTAAGCTATAAACAACCTGTAAGTGTGTAAGAACAGTCGTTAATACACAAAAATGAAAACCATTGGCATTACTGCTACCCCCAGGCCACTGGCACATGGTGCTATGCAGATGGGGCTGGAGGTTAAGGGAACTAATAAAGGTTCTCTCTCTCTTAGTTTCCCCCACAGATTGTTTCTGGGGTGGTACTGTCTTCTCTTTTTCAATACAGGTCTCTTGTCCTGAGGTAGTTCTAAAGATAGGAGAAAAGGAGCCTTTTTTGGTTTATTAGCGGTATTTCTCTGATATTTAATTCTAATACTCTTCAAAGAAGTAAAACTAGCTAAAATGTTTGCTTTAACCAGACATATTTTAAGTTCTTTAGGATCAGTTTTTTCCTCTTCTCTTTTTAAAAAATTAGGACGTATTATAGCAATAAAAGAGAAAGACTAACACTATTATTGTATGCTACAACTTAAATGATTTTTCTAGAAAAGCACAGTGTCATTGAAAAATATTTACTGAAAAAGAATTCATACATTGAATTTGTGAAGGCCAAAGAAATGGAAGGAGTAATAAAGATATTTTAGTTTTATGTTATTAGTATGTTTAGTAAAATTGGTGTACCAAAATACCAGGCAGAGTGTTTTACCCATGGAAAGATTTCAGCTTCCTTTTGGAGTTTCAAGTTTAGACATTTTGACACTTACATAAGGTTTTACCGCACTATATTGAAAGATTGTTCCTATTCAGTATCTTCCTACCTTGACAAATTTAAACATATCTGTGACCGGGACAACCAATAAGACTGTAGCTTCAAACCATTATTATCCAGAGTTAAAATAATAATCATAAAGACTGTAAAGTTATGCCCTAATAACTTGTAAGTATTTAGTAGCTTGATATCAAAATGTTACTCTATTATAAACAATAGCTAACAAGAATATTTTAGGAAATTCTCAAATTACCTTTCTTACTCTATACTGGCTTTCAGAATGAATATAACAGGATCATTTGATCCTGTTAGCTTTTTGAATGATTTGTGATTGAATGTATTTTGCTCAAATAAAACTTTTGGTACTTGTTCAATTACACTTCTTGTGAGGTGGAAATTTTAGAATCATTCTTGCTTTGCTTTGGTTTAGTGTTCTTGAGTGTTTACTGAGCCAGTTGGTCATCTTGTCTTCGTGTCTTATTAAGTCTAGTGACTCGAAGCTTGAACTGTGAATAAACTTGCTGAGAATTTAATTTTGAAACAATTTATTAATATTTGAAGCATATGCATGTTCATAGTTGTGTTAAAAATTGTACTAAGAATGTAGCTGGTGTCCACTTTAGTTGTTAGTAAACATTTCCGATGTCATAAGTTTATTTATTATTGCTCTTAAAAATAAGAAATAATTGCCTAAAGCCATTCCAACTTCCCAGTTGTTTTGGAAAGGATCATTAGGTAAAACAAAGACTCTGCTCTTTCTGATGTCACACTTCATAGGTACATTTTTTGCCTTAACCTGTTGTTTGTAAGCTGTTATTTCCAGATTATGGAGTTATTTGTCTAAGTGAATTGATAGTTAAAAAAGAAGGGTATTTAAGGTGAGTGGCAAGACAATCTGAAGTTTCGGTAGTATCTGGCAGTCTGTTAATAACAGAACAGAGATTCCCTTTATAGAATACTTTTTTGTGTGTGTGTGTGATTTTTTTTTTTTTTTTTTGGCCGGGGCTGGGTTTGAACCCGCCACCTCCGGCATATGGGACCGGCGCCCTACTCCTTGAGCTATAGGCGCCACCCTATAGAATACTTTTTATAAACATCAAGCTAGCATCTCTATCCCTAGTCCTTACAGAACTTGCTGTGTTTCTCCTGAGAAAGTTAGCCAGAGAAGTTTGAATGAATAGATCTCCTGTTTTGCCTTCCCATAGAATTGAACCCAGTTTCCGATTTCTCTCCTCCTTTTATATAAAGGACTTGAGCATCCATGAATCCACTCCACCTTCTCAGCAAAGCCTAAGACTGCTCTACCAGTGTGCATCATTTTTTCCACAGGCTACATTTTACTTCTAGTGAACAGTTTTCTTTAAGTTCTCCTCATTTGGCTATAAGTATTTACTGAGTACTTACTGAAGGCCAAGAAATGATTTCCCTAAAACTTAACAGGCTGTTTTTCATTGGAGTGGCATTTAGAGAAAAATTAATTATTTAACGGATGAGGGAAAGCAATAAAGGTTCAGTTTTTTCCTCATTGAAGTGAAAGTTAATAGTTTCCATTGTTTTTTAGAAGATGAAGATTCATTAGCTTAACAAGCATCCTGGAGTTAGGAACTAATCTTGTGGTAATACACAGAAAAGTTACCAGATTATAAATTATTTAAATCAGCTGACCCCTTCCCACATAGCATATACGTAATAAGATAATTTTATTGTTCTTTTTTTGGTTATTTTCAAGGTTAAAAAGGCACATTTATGAACTTCATACCAACACGATTGATTCAAATTTTAAGATCCATTGATGTATTTTCTCATAGAGAATGTTATATAGCCATATTTCTCTTTTTATACTTCAGGAGATACTGAGTGTGAATATGGATGTGTAATTGAAGATATGGATTCTAAAATAGAGCTTGTAAGCAATTAGAGAAATGTTCTTTCAGTAGAATTATGGTTATTTTCCTTCTCATTCATTTATCAGTCTGCTTCTCTATGTACTTGTATAAAGTTATTGATGTTTATTAAGTTGAAAGCATTTCGCATATTTTTGTATGCTGTTAATCTGTCCAATGTACTGAGTGATTTAGAAACATCCAACAATACAAAACCCAGAACCAGCAAGTAAGTTACATCATGGGCTCTTTAGGGCTTAGTTTTTTGTCTCTGTACATTACTTTGTATGTTTTGAAATAGAAATGAATACAGTGAGGTCCTGGAAGTAAAATACATAATACAGAGAATTCCATATTCATTACAGTAAAGAACAAATGAAGGAAACATTGTCGTAAGCTGGGTATCGCCTCTTGATTCTTCACTAATAAATTCTTCCTTTGTGAGACTTAAGGTTGATATTCATGAATTTTAGATTGTCATACCACAAAGGTCTCTGTGTGTCACAATCACTTGTTTCTGTCTCCCTTTCAGTGACATCGTTGTCCTCATTCTAGTGTAAGTCAGTCATTGGTGTATTCCTTTGGCAAGTTCAATGTGAGATGAACTCATTAGAAAGCATGAGGCATTATTGTTTTCAAGTAATGAGCTGTAAGTTATCTGAGATGGTAAAGGCTTATTTTCTAGACAAAAGAAATAATGTTGCATTACGTTTTGAGTTTTCTTTCTGTTAGATTTGAATGTGTCTAGCCAGTTTGATTTAAGAGAACTTTGGGTTTTTTTTTTTCCTAGTATACTTTGTATGTAGAATTGTTTTGAAATACCAAGCATATTTTTTGAACTTTATCTCTTGTTTTATTAATTTTGTATTATACTTTGAATAAAATGTCAACCCAATATGGATTTTATTTACTTTCATTGCTGCTATGTAGAGATCTAGGAACTATGGGAAATTTCTGTTCTTGGTTGTTAGCTTGAACCTGTGTGGTATTACAAAGTTTAAAGCAATTCTTTATTTGAAAAATATTAATTTTAAAACTTGTCTTATTGGTGCTTTAAGTAAAGTGGAGAAATATGCTGGCTTTTGAATGCAGAATTGACTTTACTGACACAGCATTAGTAACTTGAGTATTTTCTTCTCTCAGCAGGGACAGATTTATATAAATTTGTTTACACCTTCCTGGTTCTTCCTAGGATAGGACACAGGAATAAAGGAGAGTGCTTGCGGCTTCCTGGTTCAGAGTAAACCCTGCTGACACATTTGACCGTCCAAACAGTGTGATATTCCAAGGTTTCTTTAGCCTTAACATGCTGACAATAAGTAAGGGCTCATTCAATGAGAAGATAGGGCTGATTTTTATTATTTTTAAAGTAACCTAGGGCGGTGCCTGTGGCTCAGTGAGTAGGGTGCCGGCCCCATATACCGAGGGTGGCGGGTTCGAACCCAGCCCCTGCCAAACTGCAACAACAACAAAAAATTGCCAGGCGTTGTGGCAGGTGCCTGTGGTCCCAGCTACTTGGGAGGCTGAGGCAAGAGAATCACCTAAGCCCAAGAGCTGGAGGTCACTGTGAGCTGTGATGCCATGGTACTCTATTGAGAGTGACAAAATGAGACTGTCTCTAAAATAAATAAATAAAATAAAGTTAACCTAACCATGGCTTGGCTTGTACCCAAATGGCATGCTTCAAAATTGGATCATTGCTTAACTGGATAAACCCTTCATTAGCTATAACAGCTAATTCTTGCTTTTCCACTCTCTTACCTTGTGGTCCATTGTATGGGGTACACAGGTCATATGAGAAGTACCTGTGGTAAAATGGACTCTGCTTATGAACAATCTTGTGTATTTCTCAGTGCCTAAGCACAATGATTTCACCATGGTAGTTGCTTAATAAGATACTTGCTGGCTTAAGTTACACTGTGAATAGCGTTTTTATTTCTGTTTTTTATGTTAGTGCCTTTACCTGCTAAGTTAGAGTTTGATCATAAAATCAGAAATCAGTTGGCATTTTCAGTAGGAAAGGATTTTTTTTTTTTTTTTTTTTTTGAGCTAGGGTCTCCCTCTGCTGTCCAGGCTAGAGTGTGTGCCATGTTCATGTTCATAGCTCATTGCAACCTCAAACTCCTGGCCTCAAGCAGTCCTTCAGTGAAGCTGGGACTACGGGTGTGTGCCATTAATCTCGGCTAATTTGTTTAATTTTTTGTAGAGATGGGGTCTTGCTATATTTAGGCTTGTCTCAAACTCTTGGCCTCAAATGATCCTCCCTGCCTCATCCTCCCAAAATGCTGGGCCAGAAAAGGCTTTAATATGGGGAATTAGGTTTATTGAGCCCTTAGGAGGCCTGAAGAAATGCAGATCAGGGAGGCCACTGTGAACCCTGCAAGGGTAGGAGTCGCAGGGAGCTACTGTTGGTGATCTTGGCTACCTGTAGCACCAGGGTGAGTGATTTTCAGAAAGATGCCTGGAAGCTGTACGGTGATTCTGAGTGATTCCAGTTTGCTAATGCCCATGAACCTAATTGTGGTTGCCACTGGAGAACACTTTCACCTTTTCTTCCCTTCCAGTTGTGTACAGACGGGTTTCATAGCCAAAATCTAATTGGACCACTGTGGGTAAGTATTCAGAAGATATTCTGTAATATTCTACAGATACTGTCCAGCACAGTTCACCCTTTGCAATGCACAGCATCTGCACTCATGCTTATGTTTAAATATCCAAAGAAGAACAAAAAGAATATCATGATTTTGACTGCATGCAGTAACTAGCCATCCCTGTTGAAATGAAGACACCTTTGCCTTCTTCCCAAGAAGAGACAAAAAGTTTCACAAATTAATCTATCACTGTGTGGTGTGATTCCTTGTGCTTATTCACAGTCTCCCTTGACTCAGTAATCCCTACCCTTGTCTATAGGGGATACATTCCAAGACCCCCAGTGGATATCTCAAACCCTGGATAGTACCAATCTCTATACATACTTGGTTTTTTTGATCTGATAACCAAGAATGCTAATAGGTGAGTAGTATATGGAGCTTGGATACACTAGATAAAGGGATGATGTGTATCCTGAGTGGGATGGATCAGGATGGAGAAAGATTTTATTAGGCTATTCAGAATGGTGTGCAACTTCAAACTTACAAATTATTTACTTCTGAATTTGCCATTTAATATTTTCAGACTGGTTGACCACTGAAACTAGAAAGTGAAACTACCGATAAAGATGGACTACTTTAGTGTTGGAGTAATTGGAAAGGGAGAGAGGAAAAGTTGATAATATAAAAATGTGTACATGTTGGATAAGGAAAGAGAATTATTCATTGCTACTAAGACTTTGGTTTATCAAGTGTCCGTATAAATGTTTATAGAGATGTGTATATGCACATAAACCAAGTATATGCTTGTATATATGTGTGTGTACATGTGTACATTTTTCTCTTTCATTATCCATTTTATGTTCCCTTTGCCATCAGCCAGCATCCAATTATTATAATTCACTGCCAGAACTCTTTGCTTCTCCTCTCTCTTTTAGTAAGATTGAGGCACCTACCTACCTCTCCTTTATTCTTACACATAAACCGGTGGAACATAAACTATTTATACACAAACTGTAGTAGGAATTTCTGGCAATTCAGTAGACCAGATAACCTTTGGAAATTCCTAGGACAGAGAAAAATGCTGGATGAAAATGTGGGGGGAAAAAAAAAAACCTTCTCTTTAATTACATAGATGAATTGTCAAGAAAGCAATTCTCAGAAGCAACAAGTAGGAAAATGCTTAAGTTAGAGAAGTAACAAGTGCTGAAGCTGATGGTTATACTGGATGGGGGCATCTGTTAGTCTCACAGACTAGATCTTTCAATTTTAACAAGCTACACAAAGGGGACAGACATGGGCTGGAGAAAGGAAGTCAGGACAGTAGAAAATTTTCACTCTTGGCAAAAGAGTAAACAAGGAAATAAAACATCAGAATGATATATTAAGGGAAAATGCAGGGCTCAGCCTTAATTCTGGTGGATGGGAGAAAGACTTCCATGAGAATTCTTCAACACAGCTTGTTCTCATGGATGTTTTGTGTAGAAGTTCGCCCTGGGTGTATGTCCTGAAAAAGTCTCAAATTGAGTATTTACTTTACTGTGATTCTGAGATAATATTGCTGCCATGCTTCTTGCAAAAACAAACCCAAATCCTCTCTGGAGGAATGGTTGTTTGTTTGTTTATGAGATAGCATCTCACTCTGTCATGGGCTCAAATATCCTCCCACCTCAGCCTCTCTTGTAGCTAGGACTGTAGGTACCCTGTTTCCCCCCAAATAAGACAGTGTCTTATTTTAAGGTGTGCTCCCAAAGATGTGCTAAGTCTTATTTTCAGGGGATGTCTTATCTTTCCTGCAAGTAGGTCTTATTTTCGGAGGATGTCTTATTTTTGGGGAAACAGGGTATGCACCGCAACACCTGGCTAATTTTTAAATTTTTTTATAGAGATGGGGACTATGTTGCCTGGTCTTAAATTTGTGGCTTCAAGGAATCCTCATGCCTCACCTTCCCAAAGTGCTGGGATTAAAGGCATGAGTCACTACTCCTGACCAGGAGGAATGTACTTTAAATGTGAGCCTTTAAACAGTCCCACAAATATTCTAAGAAATGTAAACTCAACATCCAAAATTAGAAACATGTCATCATAAGTGAGACAAGAAATGCAAATGGTAGGGCGGCGCCTGTGGCTCAGTGAGCAGGGCACCAGCCCCATATACCGATGGAGGTGTGTTCAAACCCGGCCCCGGGCCAAACTGCAACAAAAAAGTAGCCAGGCGTTGTGGCAGGTTCCTGTACTCCCAGATACTGGGGAAGCTGAGGCAAGAGAATCGCCTAAACCCAGAAGTTGGAGGTTGCTGTGAACTATGATGTCATAGCACTCTACCAAGGGTGATAAAGTGAGACTGTGTCTCTAAAAAAAGAAAGAAATGACAAATGGTAGATCAAATTTGCAAAGACTGCAAAAATTCTAAGTCCCTTAATATCCAATTGGTTCCAGGGCCTTTCATGGATACCAAAATTTATGGATGCTCAAGTCCTTTACATAAAATATTATATAGTATATTTGTATATAAACTATGCATATCTTCTTGTATACTTTCAGTCATCTTGTTGGGGCACAAAGAATACCCCAAAGTGTGGTGCTTGGCATGGGGACCAATTCTTTTTTTTTTTTTTTTTTTTTTTTTTTTTGAGACAGTCTCACTCTATCACTGTGGGTAGAGTGCTATGGTGTCATAGCTCACAGCAACCTCAAACTCTTGGGCTCAAGAGATCCTCATGCCTGAGCATCCTGAGTGGCTGGGACTACAGGGACCCACCACAATGCCCAGCTAATTTTTCTATTTTCAGTAGATAACAGGGTCTTGCTCTTGCTTGAGCTGGTCTTGACCTCTTGAACTCAAGCAGTCCGTCCACTGTGGAACCTCAGAGTGCTAGGATTATAGGTGTGAGCTATTGCGCCCAACCTAAACACTTTGAATTTAAAGAAATAGAAAGTTCTAGCCCTCTGGGAGGCTGAAGTGGGAGGATTGCTTGAGGCAGGAGACCAGCCTCAGCAAGAGTGAGACCCCATCTCTAGAAAAATAGAAAAAAATAGCCTGGAGGCAGTGGCACGCACCTGTCATCTCAGTTACTTGGTAGGCTGAGTGGAGAGGATATCTTGAGCCCACAAGTTTGAAGTTGTGAACTCTGATGGTGCCACTGTACTCTACTCATGGCAATAGAATGAGACTGTGTCAAAAAAAGAATAGAAAGTCTTAGAAGTCACCTCAGAACCAAGAACTTTCCAGCCTTCTCTTGTTTCTCCCTCTGGAATCCAAAGAGCAGGGTGGGACTCCCTGGAATCTTCTTATTTGACTTAAGATGCCCATCTCTAGGAATCTTCTCAAACATCCAGGAAAGATAAACCATTGGAGAAAAGAGACTGAAAGTTGTCATCATACCCAGGGAGACCTTCATCTATTCTGAGAGATTTCTTGGGAGAATTTCTTTGTATAACAAGACAACCTTTGTACATGATGGTAGTTCACCTTCCCATAATTTGCCGATTCCATTTGGTTTTCTAAGAGAATCATTTAAAAGTAACGTCTGCCTCTCAGGTTCATTCATTTCCCCTAAAAACTATTTACTGCCTTCTAAGATTGCCTACAGCACCCCCTTTCCCTCTGCCTTATAAAGAGGGTATTTAAGCTTCAGCCTTCTGGCCCTCCTTTGAGTCTTAACATTTGTGGCACTCTTATGTGCATGTAAAGAAATTCGTGTGCCTTTTCTCCTGTTAAGCTTTTACCAAGCCTATTTCAGCAAACCTTCAGAGCAGCTGTTCTTAACCTGTGGGTTGCGACCCACAGAAACTATTAAAGGGCTGCGGCATTAGGAGGGTTGAGAGCCACTGCCTTCAGAGTGCAGAAGGGAAGCGTTGTCTCCATCCTCCCCCAATCACGATCTTGTAATACTTAATACAATGTAAATAACATGCAAATAGTTGTTACACTATATTTTTAATTTGTATTAGAATATTTTACTGGTTTTTTAAAAAATATTTTGTACCTACCCATGGTTGGTTGTGTCTATATATGCTGAACTGTGGATATGGAGGGCTGACTATATCTTTTTTTTTTTTTTTTTTTTTTTGAGACAGTCTCACTTATTGCCCTCAGTACCCTGGCATTCTCACAGCAACCTCAAACTCTTGGGCTCAAGCGATTCTCTTGCGTCAGCCTCCCGAGTGGCTGAGACTATAGGTACCCACCAAAACGCCTGGCTATTTTTTAGAGATGGGGTCTTGCTCTTGCTCAGCCTGGTCTCAAACCTATGCACTCAGACGATCCACCTGCCTTGGCCTCCCAGAGAGCTGGGATTACAGGTGTGAGCCACCACGCCCAGCCCTGCTGACTATATCCTAAGCAGAAGGAGGAATCAAATATATAACAAAGGAATGAGAAACAATAAAATATGACAGCTGATTTCAAGAACTAAAAATGTATAATAATTATATAATGTATAATAATTAAGACTGGATAAACAGATTACACCTCATTGAAGAGAATTAGTAAATAGAATGATCTGAAGAAGTAACCCAGAATAAAGTATTTACCATACAGCAATGATTTTCTTTTTTTCTTTTTTTTCTTTTTGAGACAGTCTCTCGTATGTCACCCTGGGTAGAGTGCTGTGGCATCACAGCTCAACAGCAACCTCCAACTCTTGGGCTCAAGCAATTCTCTTGTCTTAGCCTCCCAAGTAGCTGGGACTACAGGCTCCCACCACAGCACCCAGCTATTTTGTTGTTGCAGTTGTCATTGCTAGCCTGGGCCAGTTTTGAACCCGCCACTCTCAGTGCATGTGGCCAGCACTGTAACCACTGTGCTATGGGCACCGAGCCGCTCAGCAATGATTTTCAACTGGTGTGCTACGGCACATTGGTGTCCTATGAGAGGCTCTTAGTATGCTGTGAAAATATTTAAAGATCATTAGTTAAATTATTTTAGAAGTTCAAAGCAGAATAAGTAAATCTTTTTTGTTTTACTTTTTTTGATAATTATAATTTAAATATGCCGTGAAAGTTTGTAAGTTCAAGTGTGCCAAAATATAAAGGTTGAAAAATACTGCCATAGAGAGTGATAGAAAATGAGAAACTGCCTTTGTAGAGAATTATCCAGACCAGATTAAAGGCAAATCCTAAAATTCAGGGTGCCCAGCAGATCTCAAAGAGATGAAATTTCATTCTTAGGCACATCATTGAAAGATCTGAAAAGCCAGAGATAAGACACTCAAAAAAAAAGTCAAATGTTAAACAGCTAATTTCCAAACTGCAAAAATGGAATAATTTTAAAGTGGTGAGAAAATAACTTGTGAAAGTTGAAATTTTCAACAATGATGGGAAAATGTACTATCTGATAAACAAAAGCAGACTCTTAGTAAGGGATCTTCTAAGGATAAATGCTATGATGATTAAAAATGATCCCACAAAGGCTTGAGGGCAAATCAAGTGAATGGTGGCCAGGCACAGTGGTGTTCACCTGTAATCCCAGCTGTATCTGGGCCAGGGTGGGAGGACCAGTTGAGCACAGGAGTTCAATGCTCGTGCCTATGAATAGCCACTGTACTCCAGCTGGTTAAGCAACATACTGAGACCCTGTCTCTTAAAAAATAAAAGGATGGTGAGCAAAAAACTTTTAAATGAGGGTAAATCTAAAGCTTAACTCTCCAAAACGGTAATGATAACTTTTTTAAATGCTATCAAGTAATCCATAACAAATTATAACTTGGGAGTGGATGAACAGAGTTTAAGTATTACAAAGCCTCTGGGGAGGTGGAGGTGGGAGGATTACTTGAGGTCAAGAATTAAAGACCAGCCTGAACAAGAGTGACATCCTGTTTCTACTAAAAATAAAAATGTTAGCCAGCACAGTGGTACACACCTGTAGTCCCAGCTACTTCAGAGGGCTGAGGCAGGAGGATGACTTGAGTCCAGGAGTTTGAAGTTTCAGTGAGCTATGATGATACAGCTGCACTCTAACGAAGGCAACCAAGCAAGACCCTGTCTCAAATAAATCACCTTTTCTACATTTATTGAGATGATCACACTTTCTCTTTAATGTGTTAATGAATTGGATTATGTTGCCTTCCTGGGATAAACTCGATTTGGTTATTTTTAGACTGTAAATTTCCCTCTATGACCTGCTTTATGTTGTGATTAATATTTGGGTTATTCAGCTCAAAATATTTTCTATTTTTTTTTTAACTTTTTTTTCCTAACCACATCCTGCATGATCTAACTTCTATTATGGGTTCTTCTTTGACTCATGGGTTATATAAAGTGTTCTTTTCAGACAGTTTTATGTTAGCTTTTGCTACTGATATCTGGCATGGTCAGAGAATGTGCTCTGAATTATTTTCATCTTTTAAATTTCTTGGATACTTTCAGTGTGGTATATGGTCAGTTTTTCAGGTGTCTGTATGTACTGGAATGTAAGTTATTTTGCGGATGTTAGGTGTAGTAGTCTATATGTGTCCAATAGGTCATTTGTCAAATGGTGTTGTTCAAATCATACACATCCTCATTTATGTATATATTTTTTGCTGCTTCTATCAGTTACTGGGAGATTGTATTAATACCGAATATGATTGTGGAATTATCTCATTTTTTATATTACTGCTTTATGTATTTTCTCATATGTTTGCTTTATGTATTTTGATATTATATAATAGTTAGCTACACATTTAAAGTTGTTATTGATGAATTGAAATTTTTTTCTTATGCACTCTATCCTCTAATCATAATTTTTACTTTAAAATTTATTTTATTTATTTATTTTTTTTTTTTGTAGAGACAGAGTTTCACTTTATGGCCCTTGGTAGAGTGCCGTGGCCTCACACAGCTCACAGCAACCTCCAACTCCTGGGCTTAAGCGATTCTCTTGCCTCAGCCTCCCGAGTAGCTGGGACTACAGGCGCCCGCCACAACGCCCGGCTATTTTATGGTTGCAGTTTGGCCAGGGCCGGGTTTGAACCCGCCACCCTCAGTATATGGGGCCGGCGCCTTACCGACTGAGCCATAGGCGCCGCCCTACTTTAAAATTTAGTTTGCTGGATAAGAATATGGTCATGCCCATGTCCTCCTTTTAATATTTACATAATACTTTTTTATCCAACTTTTTTTAATCCTATGTTTTAGATATAAGCTCTTATAAACAGCATATAATTAGATTAAAAAAATCCAATTTGGGTAGCCAGGCATTGTGGTGGGCGCCTGTCGTCCCAGCTGCTCGGGAGGCTGAGACAAGAGAATCGTGTAAGCCCAAAAGCTGGAGGTTGCTGTGAGCCGTGTGACGTCATGGCACTCTACCGAGGGCGGTAAAGTGAGACTCTGTCTCTACAAAAAAAAAAAAAAAAAAAAAAAAATCCAATTTGGGAACGTTTGTTCATTTACATTAAAAAATTTTGTTTCGTATCTGTCACCTGTTTTTGTGTTGCCAGTCTTTTTTCTCTTCTTTTTTTTTTTAACCTTTTATTGGATTAAATACTTTCATCATCCTATTTTTCCCTGATGGTTTTTGGATGTTATACCTTGTTTCAGTTCTTTTCGGGATTACTATAGAATTATAGTATTCATACATAAGAAGTCAAAGTCTAACGTTGTTATTCTAGGTTATGGAAGGACTGCAGGATATTTTATTTTCCCCCTCCTTACTCATACGTTATTATTAGCATATACCTATATTTTAATTTTTATTAAACATATGAAATGAAATTATTTTTGTTTTATATAGTCAGTGTTCATTTAGATTTATCCATATTTGTCTATATTCTTTCTTCTCATGCCTCGCATCTGGGAGTACTTCCTTTGGATGATGTTTTCTTTCTTTCTTTCTTTTTTTTTTTTTTTTTTGAGACAGAGTACCTGTTCCCTAGGATAGAGTGCCATGGGGTCAGCCTAGTTCACAGCAACCTCAAACTCCTGGGTTCAAGTGATCCTTTTGTCTCAGCTTCCCAAGTAGCTGGGACTACATGTGCCCACCACAGTGCCTGGCTAATTTTTTTTCTATTTTTAGTAGAGATGGGGTCTCACCAACCCCTGAGTTCCAGTGATCCTCTGGCCTCTGCCTCTGCCTCCCAGAGTGCTAGGAACCACCGTGCCCGGCCCTGGGAGCTCTGCCTTTGGATTTTCCTTAGTGACCAACTGCTGGAGGCAAACTCTATTTCGGTTTGTCTGAATATGTCTTTATTTTCTGAGCACAGAATTCTAGGTTGCCAGTTATTTTCTCTTAGCGCATTATCTCCTGATTTCCACCATGGTGATTGAGATGTCAGACCAATTTTTCCTCTTTAGAAGGAATCTGTTATTTCATAGTGATGCCTTTTAGGATCTTCTCCTTGGTTTTCGTGGCCTAGAGCTTCGCTTTGTTGTTTCTAAGTGCACATTTTTTTTTTTTACCCTCTTTGGGGCTCACTGGGCTTAAGGATTTTGCATTGGAAATTGACTCTTTGGATATTTGCCTCTATTGACTCTGGATATTTGCCCTTCCCCATTTAGTCTCTTTTCTCTTCTGGTACCATGATTAGCCATATATTAGATCATCTCACCCATCATCCATGCTTGCTAACCCCCACGCATATTTTTCATCCTTTTGTCTTGCTGTGCTTTGTTCTGGATGATTTCTTCTAATCTATCTTCTAGTTCACTAGTTTACTTTTAGCTGTATCTAATTTGTTGTTAAAGCCACCATTATATTTATTTTTATTATTTTTGAGTTTATTTAAAAAAAATAGTTCTGTTGAGGAATGCTTCATATATCATAAACTTTGACCATTTTCATTATACAGTTCATTAAGTATTAGTGAATTTATAGAGTTGCACAGCAATCACCGTAATTCAGTTATAGGATTTTTGCATCACTTCAGAAAATTCTTTTGTGCTTGATTGCAGTCAGTGCACTGGCTTTTAAATTTTTTTGAGAAAGAGTCTCACTCTGTTGCCCTTGGTAGAGTGCCGTGGAGTCATAGCTCACAGCAACCTCAAACTTAGGGTTTTAGCAATCCTCTTGCCCCAGTACCCTGAGTAGCTGAGACTACAGGGTACCCATCTCCATGCCCAGCTAGTTTTTCTATTTTTAGTAGAGATAAGGTCTCACTCTTGCTCAGGCTGCTCTTGAACTCTTGAGCTCAAGCAATCCACCTGTCCCAGCCTCCCAGAGTTGCTAGAATTACAGACCTGAGCCACCGAGCCCTGCATTACATACCTTTTTACTGAGTTCTTTTTGGTTATATGCAACTTCAGTTATTTATTTTCTCCTTTTTGAAGTTATATCAAGCTTATCTTTTACTTCTTTACACAGGATTTGCAGAATTATATTTAAGTCTGTATCTAATATTTCTAATATCTGAATTATCTTTTGCTTCTGTTGACATTTACTCCTCGTGCATTGTTTGTGTGCTTTGTTAGTTTTAACAGTGAGTTCCTTGGAAAATTACTTTCCTGAATTCTTTGAGGACTAGGTTGAAGATGCCTTTCTCTAGAGCAGTGGTTCTCAACCCCTTTAATACAGTGCCTGTGGGTCACGACCCACAGGTTGAGAACCGCTGCTCTAGAGAGAATTTCCATTTGTTTCTGTGAGGTGCCTAAGATTCTACTAGTCCATAGTTACTTTCTGCATTGATGGTCTGATGTAGTTTTGTATTGTCTATCCATGTGAATTTGGGGCTTAAATCTGCATAACTCTAACTCTCAAAGGACCTGATTGTTATCTTGTTCATTACTGTTTCCCAGCAGAGTATTACCTTACAAAAAGAGACTAGTACTTAATCTCTCTTAGTTTCATTTTAGGCTTTGGTGAAATAATTTTGAACTTTTAATGTGCCTGAAAAGCCTAGTAAAAAGCTAAGATTCTTCCACCGACAGAAGAGCTTATGATTCAGTGGGTGGAACTGCAGCCTAGGAACTTGCCTTTTTAATAATCACCAAAGATGATCTGGATCTAGATAGCAGAGGTGCACACTTTCAGCGTTACCATCTTGGCATCTCATAGTTTCATTGGGTCCATTGTATAGCTTCATCAACTTTGTGTCTTCCTGGAGGGGAAATTGTTCATTAAAATGGTCAAGGACCACTTATCCTTTTATATACGTGGACAGATCTACTTAAATCTGTTGTTTGAACCTTGGTGTGGAAGAGAGTAGTGTGCCTACGCAGACCTGGCTCAGTGAGATGAGAGCAAAAGTACTTTGCACATAGTTGCTCAGCAATTTACACTCTGAAGAAAATAGTGATGTAAAAGTACTGATTTGTGATAAAACATTATCCTCTCTCTCCCTGATCCTTAGTTGGTGCTAGAGCTAAAGTCAGTCATCATTTTCTTAGCATAATGATGCTTGGATTAAAACATCAGGATAAGCCAATTTGGTTGTCTTCAAAGTCATTTTTAATTATTACCTATCTTAGGTTGAGTTGGAAATGTATGTATGAATTGAAGTCTGAGTTGAAAGTGAAAAAAATGATAATGAATTGGGACCTTGAAGCTCTTAAACCCATATTACTGAGGAAAAAAAGTCTATAAAGGGCTGTTAATGTTGTGACGTGTGTAATATGAGGTAAAACTCATCAGAAATATGAATGAGAACAAGGTTGCCAAGAGAGAAAAGGTACTACTTACTCTTACAAGGTATTGCATGAGGGACTTACAAACTTTAAAAAGTTAGCAAACTATAACAAGCCACGTAAGAAAAACAAATCCGAAACTGTCCAAACTTGCTAAATAACTTTGACTTGATTTATTGCAGCATCACTGCATCTCTGCAGGTCTCATTCCATGCCAGGCTTTTCCTTTGGTATTTCTAGAACGTTTCAGGGCAAAGCCAGCCTTGATGCTTGGCCACAGATCCCATGCTTTATACACTTGTCAATAATGAACATTCTCCATTCCAGTTAATTCCACTTTTCTTTTATATTATTAAATGTTCCTGTCCTTTTGGAAATTGGAATGTGGAATGCAATGTGGCAAATATTAAGATATGGGAAAAGCTGTAGGAAAATGATCTGATGTCAATTTATTTTTCCCCTGGAGTGGAGCAATTCTTTCCCTAGACCTTGGGCCCAGCTTGGCTTCTCAGCTGCCCCGGGGCCACATGGAGAGGAGGACTCTCATTGCTATGTTCTCTGTCAGATAGGTAAAGGTCTGTACTTGAGGCTAAGTGGGAACAGACATGTTTGGACGTGCCTTACTGGGGTGGATGGGCCGCCTAGAGGGCTCCTTGAGTGAGGGCCTGCTGGGGCGGGTGGCATGAGTTTGCCCTCAGCCACTGGAAGGGGATGGAGTCCTGAGAAGAGCCACACGCCACCACTTGCACCAGCCTTGGACTTGTGGCTGGGTTCTTTGGATGACAGGGGACTGTGAATAAACTCTTAAGATCTGGGATGTATCAATTGAGTGTAACATAAAGGGAAGTGAGGGGTTCTCCTTGGCTTCCTCACACATTACCGAGTGCCCTGACATCCAGAGAGAGCTCAGATGGGGGAGGTCCATGGACACTGTAGAGACAGGCCCTACATCTGGCAGTGGGTTTGCTTAGGGCCACATCTAAGCACACTCCCTGCAGGACTCAGGAGCACTTAAGGAGGCTCACAGCCTTTGTGAGCAATGGGAGAAACACTCAGAGTGCATAGATACAGGTTACTGTTGGTCACATGTGAATGTCATGTCATTGGCCTGCAGGCTTGTGAAGCCCAAGGAAACTTGGGTTACATGAAAAAGGAAAAGCATGCTGTAGTTTGGTAAACAGAGCCGGGATGTATGTGTGTGTGTGTGTGTGTGTGTGTGTGTGTACATGAAAAAGGAAAAGCATGCTGTAGTTTGGTAAACAGAGCCGGGGTGTGTGTGTGTGTGTGTGTAATGAACTTTCTTTTAGAAGCTTTGGCAGTGGTTTTATCTGGGTCCCAAGTCCTTTCTAAATGTTGTTTTCTGAGCCTAGAAACCAAGCAGGCAAATCATGGAATTTTGGCTGGATATTTTTTTTTTTTTTAAATGTAGTCTAGCAATGAAAAAGGAGGTGGTGATTTGGCTATGAGGGTTTTTGGGGCTGCAGAGCAAACCAAGCAGTTACCATGGTGGCACTTCTACTATTTATATAAACAAAGGTTTTTTTTTTTTCCTGACAAACATGCCTCATATTTAATAATCCTCAACCCACAGGGGCCTCTTCCCTCTCTTTGTGTGTAGCTAGTTCATGCCACTTGGAATTGGGGAGAGAGTTCTATTTTTGTGTATGTTTTTCAACACCCATACACAACATTAAGTGTTCAGTACTGAGGCCTTGAAGTGCAGGGTAAGAGGTGCTTTAGGGATTGTAAAAGTGATGATCCTGTGTGTGAAAATGCAAAACAGCCTTCGTACTGATCCACAGTCTGCCTGCCCGGCCCACACTGAGCATTCTGAAGTACAGATGGCTACTTTAATTCATCCCCGTCAAACCTGCATTGCACCCACCTAACTGGGTCTCCCCACCGCAGCTTTCATTATTGCCACTGCCTGAGATGTCACTCTTTTTGTTAGCTCATACCTAATTATTTGTGAAGAATTGTAAGAGGACTCATATGGTTATGAGGAAGAAAACTGAAGCACAAAAGGGAATTTATTATAGGATCATGTAACTGGAAAGGCAGGCATAGTCTGGCTTCAGGAACCGCTGGATCCAGGTTATGTGCCCATGTCAGAGCGTCCCAGGTGCTCACACATCTGATGTTCCTCCTGCTCTCTACAACCCTCTGTCTTCAGAGTCTCTAGGAAGACTTGGTCCTTTTAGGCATTTCATATTTGAGGTGAGAAACTTAGCGTGCTTTCAGGCATTTTTCTCTGGGAACCTAGACGATCAGAAATCTCAGCAGATGTGGGAAAAGTTGTTTGCAGTCTTCTCCCTCCTGAACATGCAGGAACCTACTCCAGACACCCCCAGCGAGCTCAGAGCAATGCAGGAGAGTCTTTGGTTGTTGCCTCATTGCTGCCCTCTGGGGTCTCCAGAGCCAGCAGGGAGCACCAAGAGACCCTCTCCAGTTGCAAGCACCAGAGTTCTCTCCTGATGCCACTTCCAGGGTTAGAAGAGACTGGTTTTATTCCAAGAAAATGTCAAATGTGCATGATGTAGTATACACAGCACCAGGATTACAGTGATCCCAGAGTCCCTATGATGTCCCTGGCTCTCCCCAACTGCCACCATTCTGTGGGTCCATCTGAGGCTTCAGATACTGGCTTCATTTCCCCAACACAGGTCCCTCATAACTACAGACCCAGCTGAATGCCATGGGCACTTCTGAAAGTCCCCAGGAGTTTGGGAACAAATGCATTACATCCTCTGCCAGGTTTGGGTGGACATCCTTTATACCTATAGTGTCCTCTCCTCTGGGCCCAAGCCTGCTTCCATGAGCTGGTCACTTCAAAGTCGCTGATCCTTGCGGTGCTACAGGGCCCAGTTCATGGAGCTGGCCAGAGCTGGGACCAGGAGCCACTCTCTCAGTCATGGCTCCAATGTGTCCTTTTCACTAAAGTTTCTTCTGCACTGGAAAATCCTCCTTGAGATCCTCTCTTGCCTTGAACACCATAGGCTTCTAGCTGCACCACTCGCTATTTTAACACATCACCAATGAAGCACAGAGACCCCAAGTGTCAGGGAGCAGGAAGGTGAACACCCGGGCTGTGAGCTAAATGTCCCATTCTCTGCTTTTTCTTTTATATCCAATCAACACTTGCTCTGGCAATAATAATGATATCCATTTGCTCAAAAATGTAAAACAAAATCATCTTGTAAACAGCAGAGGCTTTAGTTTGGGAATTTGTTTTGAGAACCTTGAGGGAGAGCGGAGGGGCAAGGAGGCTTACCTGCAGGAGAGCGGCCCCTGCGGACAGCGCCGCCCTGAGGGGCAAGGGCAGCTTTGAGCCTGGCGGGGATCAAAACGTAAGGAGCAGGAGGACGCTGTGTCCGGGGGTCTTTTGCAGGGGCTCAGAACAGAGTGCTGGGAAAACAGAGAAAACAACCCGTCTAGAGGGTCACCTCGGCAAGGGGAATGGTGACCGTTACGCTTTTTTGAGTAACTGGTTGGAATCCACAGTTCTCCACGTGGGGCCGAACCGAAAGAAAGCTATTTTGTGGTGTTGTGAACCTCTTGCATCCACCAATAGGGATGACCGCTGGGAGCCCAGGGCGACACGGACGGACGGAGGGGCGACTCGCACAACAGCCTAGTGCCCGCATCTCAACAGCTGCGACGACGCGCACGGCCACACGGGGGCAGCGCCTCCCCGGTCTGTCGGCGTTCCCGGGCCGAAATCCCGCGGGAGGCGGTGCAGAGCGGAGCGTGCCCGCTTCGGGGCCGGTTATCCTCCTTTATCTTTCTCTGCCCGGCAGCCGCACTATGCTGCAAAAGTGGGGTGCGAATGGCCCTGCGAGGCCCGGAGGTGTGGTATTCCAGCATCCACCCAGCGCCGTCTAGAGCAGGACCCCGCGGACGCTCTGCTTAGGCGGCTGGGCTGGTCCCCTACATCCCTTCGGCCCGTCGCCCGCTCTCCCATTCGTGGGTCTCGCCTCCCTTAGCAAGTGGCTCCTGGGGTGCAGGCACTCTTCTAGGGCCTGGGCACAGCTGTCCGGGGCCCTCTGGAGCGGAGGAGCCCTCTGGAGTGGTGTCCCTGCAGCTCCCCCACATGGCCCCCGCCCCCGCCTGTGGGGGGCGGGGGGTCCCAGACCCAGCAGCCCGAGCCCGGCGCGGAAGACGCTGCAGTAGCCGCAGACCAGCCTTTGGAATCAGAGGGGCTCCGGCCTTGAGACTTTAGCCTGCCGCACCCGGGGTGTGGCTGGGATAAGACGGGCGGGGACGTGAAGCTGCTGGGAGGGCAGTGGGCACAAGGGGGCGTCGCAGGCACACTGGAGCGGTGGTCACGGGTTCCAAGCGGTGTCTCTGGGACCGCGAAGAGACCACAATAGCAGGGCAAGCAGGGCGTTCCTCTGGACCAGTCCGTACCTCGGATTCGCTCAGCTCACTGCCGGCAGTGCGCATGGCACTGAGACTTCACCTGCAAAACCCGGCCACCTGGCCTCCCACCCAGGGCCGGGAAGCCCTCGGCATCAGCAGGGCCGTCTGCACCCACGCCAGGAGCTCAGTTTACCTTTCTGTGGCTTCGCTTTCTGCTTCCGTAACTGGAGTCACGACGGGCTGTCGTCTGAGAGAGCTGGGCCCAGAATCCTGACTTCCCGTGTGAGGCTGAGCAGCCTGGGGGAGGGCTCCCGGCCGCTGGGCCCACGCACACAAGGCCTGCCGGTACAGTGGTGCCCAGCTCGTGCTTTCGCTTTTTCTTGCTTTGTGGTGGATAAAGCCCATCTCATGCCCACCACTTTAAATCCCTGTGGAGCCGATTTTGAGAAGAGAATTGAGGAAGCTGGCACGACTGCATCCCCAGCCAGAGGTTGTGTGTCTGACATTCGGTTGCAAACTGCAACTTCCCAAGGCTTTATATATAGCTCGGGGATTGAAAGCAAAGTGAGCCTATCTGCAAATATCTTTCCCCTTAAAGTTTGTTCTCTCATGCCTCTTTTCTTTTTGGCTTCTACCCCTTTTTGGCACAAGGAACACAGCTGAGGTCAGGGTGGTTGGGACATTTCCCAGTCCACAGCAGATTAGGGACCAGGAAAGAGTGTTGGTGTCTCTAAGGTAAGCATGCTGTTGCCTTAGGGACTTTGGCTGGGGGTGACAAGGGCCGAGCTAAGACCAGCGTCCCAGGTGGGTGGGATTTTACATTGAATTAGACGCTGGTTATTCAAAGCCATTTTGAATTCCCTGGTGTCAAGGTAGCTTTGGAACCCTAGTTCCCACTTCATGCCCCAGGAGTGATGGCCCTGGTGGGGGCAAGGGAAGAGGTACAGCCTCTCAGGTGGCCAGGTCTCTGGTGAATCTGCACTGGCACCATCTGAGGTCTGGCGGGAGAGCTATTCTGAAAGCTGGGCTAGGAGATGGGTGGGGAGCACTGCCCACACCAAACCCACAAATGCCTGTCCCTGACCAGTATGTGTGACTCTCAGCAGTCACCTTCTGTTACAAACCCACGCTCCAGTCAACTTCACCTGGCCTTGCCCATGCAGGGCCCTCATCTCCACCCCAACCTCAGTGTGCAACTCTCCAGCCTTACTCAGCTTAGAACTGGTCCCTGTGGTCCTGGGCTCTGGCCTTTGTATAAGGTCAGTGTGTGGCTTCCCCTCCTGGTTCAAAGGGAGACTGCTTTCCCTCTGCTATTCCATGCAGAGGTAGGTAAGCTTTTCTTTTAAGGCCCTGCAATGCAGCTGAGATTAGGCTGAACTGTTAAGTAGGACTGTTGTAGAGGCTTGGAAAAGGGAAGGGCAGGGAGATGCAGAGTGTCCACCTATCCAATGAGGTGGCTGTTAGGGCTACAGGATCATCTTTCTGGATATGCCTCCTCTGCAGAGTTGTAACTTCCCCCAAAGAAAGTGCTCTATCGACACTCTCTATACCAAGTTTCCTAAATGAGAGAGAGGACAGACTTTCATTCATCTTTGGAACAGACTTTATTTGTTCCCAGGCCCAGAGAGAAGAGGGAATGCCTTTTTAATATAGCCCAGGACTCAGATCCTCTTATTTCCTGTGCCAGGATTGGCCATTACCTAGGACACTTGACAGTGGGGTTGCTCATCCAATTCCAGAAAAGGACAGCGTCGCCACCCTCAGCCGTAGCCCTGCTCCCTAGCCTTGGAGGCTGGGCTCCTCAGAGATGCAGCCAGCATCCACGTAATTTGGTAACATCTGTGCAGTAGGAAGTCAAGAGAATAATCCAGCTCCTTCCCTCCACCTCCCCTCAGATGAGGCAGAGCTTGTCCAGAATATCTACATTCAGGTTTCTGGGCTTCACAGCTCCCTTCAGGGATAAAATTTGGGTGTTTGCTTCATTCAAAATGGTTTTCCCAGAAAAAGGAAAATAGGACTCTGGGGTGGATTTAAATGTCAACTCCTTATGGATATAAACTGCTTAGTGCCTTGAAGTGCAGCTTTGCATAGTTTAAAAAAAACTCCTGCCTCAGTTCCTAGCTAGAGCATCACTTTTTATTCATTTTTATTGTTCTAGAGACAATCTCTCTGTTACTCAAGCTGGAGTGCAGTGGCATGATCATAGATTACTGCAGCCTAAACTCCTAAGGCTCAAGCAATCTTCCCGCTTCAGCCTCCTAAGTAGGTGGGACTACAGGCCCATGCCACCATACCAGGCTAATTTTTAAAGAAATTTCTCGTACAGGTAGAGTCAGGTCTCCCTATGATGTCCAGGATGTTCTCTAACTCCTGGCCTCAAGTGATCTTCTCACCTCAGTTTCCCAAAGTGCTGGGATTGCAGGTGTGAGCCACCATGTCCAGCTCACACCAACTCTTTGAAAGCCCCTCATTCCCCTCAAATCTTCCCTCATATCTCTTGCCCTCAATTCTGGGTGGTTGTCCTACTTCAGGGAGAAGATGGAAGCCAGCAGTCCACCATCCCTCAGCTTCCCATCAGCTCACCTGTGTAGGTAGGCATGGTGGCTCCCAGTCTGTCCCTTTCTCCTCTCATACTGGAGAAGGCTCACCAACCTACCAAACCTGGCTGTCCCATATTCTAGATGATGGCTATGTGGGCAGCTGCTGCTGCAAAGACTCTGGCTTCCATCTTGCTTACCCTCTCTTACTCTTTGACTGCTCACTGCTGGAAGCTGGCTACCATGGAGTAACCCACAAGGCAAGGAACTGAGTTCCCCAGTTTGACAGCCTGTAAAGAACTAAATCCTGCCAATAATATGTGAGTGAGCATGGAAGTGAACCCTCCTTCCTCAGTTGAGTCTTCTGATGAGATTGCAGTCCCAGATGAAATGTTCATTGCAGCCTTATCAGACACCCTGAGCCAGATGACCCAGCCACACCAGTCCAGATTTCTAATTCATATGAACTGTGAAAAAATAATTGTTTATTATTTTCAACAGCTAAATTTGGGAATGATTTATTACATAAATATAGATAACTAGTACAAATGCTCTCAGACTTGTTAATTTCTAAGCTTTGAAAAATGTGGGGATTCATATGTCACCTTTTTATTTTGCAAAATAGGTATCAAAATAGGACCACTGGGCAGCACCTGTGGCTCAGTGGGTAGGGCACTGGCCCCATATACCGGGAGTAGTGGGTTCGAACCTGGCCCCAGCCAAACTGCAACAAAAAAATAGCTGGGCATTGTGGCGGGCACCTGTAGTCCCAGCTACTTGGGAAGCTGAGGCAAGAGAATCACCTAAGCCCAGGAGTTGGAGGTTGCTATGAGCTGTGACGCTACAGCACTCTACAGACGGCAATAAAGTGAGACTCTGTCTTTACAAAATAAGACCACCACTCTTTAATTTCTTTATTATTTTCATAAACAAAAGATCAGTTTCATTTTAATTATTTTTAAATTAAGGTATTTTCCTACAATTTATCTGTTTTAAATTTGAGGATCCAAAGTACTTGCTGCAGTTTCCCAGCCAGTGGGGAAGGGAGAGAATGTGTAAACAGTAGGTGTCTTTGAGGAAATAACCCAGAAACTTTGCACCTAATTTTTGCTGAGATGTCATTGGCTCAACACAAGTCATATGACCAAACTAATTGTATGGAGTCTGGGAAAGGTAGATTGTAGTTGGTTGACCAAAGGCCTAGTTAAAGGATGGGGGAGGAGGGGTGCTATTATTAATCAAAAGAAGGAGACAGCATATACGTCCTTCTTAATTGTCAGCCTCAGCCTCTCCTCTCTTCTGGGTTTATCTGTCCAGCATTTCAAATACTTCTCATAATACCTCCTTTGACTGTACATGCCACACGCTCCTCGTTAGCACCTTGTCTCCTCCCCTCCTTTTTTGTTGAATTCATGCTTTCTAGTTGTTTCCTTACTGGATGTCTCTGCAGTAGAGAAGACACATTGACCCTCTCTCCAGAATCTTCTGTTTCTTTCATTTATCTGATTTTTTTTTTCGGGACAGAGTTTCACCATGTCTCTCTTGTAGAGTGCTGTGGCATCACAGCTCACAGCAACCTCCAACTCTCGGGCTTAAGGAATTCTCGTGCCTCAGCTTCCCAAGTAGCTGGGACTATAGGCGCCTGCCACAATGCCCGGCTACTTTGATTGTAGTTGGCATTGTTGTTTGGTAGACCCAGGATGTGTTCAAACCCACCAGCTCCAGTGTATGTGGCTGGCGCCCTAGCCACTGAGCTACAGGTGCTGACCCACATTTATCTGCTTTTATAATCTGTTTTCCACATTCATCTCAGTCACTCCTAGTCAGCCCTGCTGTGAGTGACTCTTTTCTGCCTTCTATGATCTCTCACTATTTCCCAGGGTCCTCTCTTTTACTCTTTTCTCTTTCTACCCTGTACACTCATCCTGAGAGGATTCACTTCCATGGTAAGTCAATTAGAATTGGGTTTGCCCGCACACAATAGAAACTCAACTAATAGTGGCCAATGCAGGCAAAGGGTTACTCTTTCTCATGTAACAGGGCAGGTGAGGGCGAGCCATCAGTACAGAGCTGACTAGGGCCCTTCAGTAGGTCTGCTTTGCCATCCTTAGCGTGTGGCTCCTTTCCTTACAGTGCAAGATGGCTGCCACATCCTCAGGCATCACATCTTCATTCCAAGCAGGAAGAAAGGGAGGAGAAAGGTTAGAAAGCAAAAGGAGCATGCCAACTGAGTAGATTACATTTTTTGAAGGGTATCTTAGGTGTCCCCTCAGTGCCTTCCACTCCCATTTCAGAATAAGTTCCCATGGCCTGCCCTATCAGAGTGTCATAGGAAAAGAGTGATTTAGACCAGAACAAAACTGAGAGGTGTTAATAAGAAAGAAAAAGAAAGCCAGGAGCAGTGGCTCACGCCTGTAACCCTAGCACACTGGGAGGCCAAGGCAGGTGGATTGCCTGAGCTCAGGAGTTCCAGATTAGCCTGAGCAAAAGTGAGAGCCCGTCTCTAAAAAATATCCGGGCATTGTGGTGGGCACCTGTAGTCCAGCTACTTGGGAGGCGAGGCAAGAGGATCTCTTGAGCCCAAGAGTTGAGGTGAGCTATGATGCCACGGCACTCTACCCAGGGCTACCAAGTGACACTGTCAAAAAAAAAGAAAGGAAGAAGGAAAGAAAAGGTAAATAGTGTGAGGGAAAGCAGCAGTGGCCAATGACTTTAATTAGCATCTATCTTTTGCTAACTCAAAAATCCATATCTTTTATACAAATGGCCAATAAGCACACGAAACAATGCTAAACACTAGTCACTAAGGAAATGTGAGTAAAAACCTGCTCACGTGCATTACAGTGGCTATTATTAAAAAAACAAAATCATGCGGAGAGACGGGAACCCTTCTGCACTGTTGGTGGGAATGCAAAATGGTCTTCAGCTGCTTTGACAACCGGTATGGCACTTCCTTCACCAATTCCTCCTCTAGGTTTTTCAGGCAGAGAATTGAAAGCAGGGACTTGCACAGTATTTGCGTGTTCTTAGTGGCATTATTCATAATAGCTGAAAGGTGGAAACAACTTAAATGTCTATTAACAAATGAATGGATAAACAAAAGGTGGTACATACATATAGTGCGATACTGTTCAGCCTCAAAAAGCCAGGAGGGTCCAGAGCGCTAGTCACTTGGAGAAGCGGGTCTGGGGAGGTTGCTGCTCTGTGAAATAAATTAGACACAAAAAGACAAATACAGCCCGTACAACAAATTCGTACAACAAATTCATAGAGACTAACGTAGAACAGAGGCTACTGGGGGCTGAAGGGAGGGGGGTGGGGAGATGTTCATAGGTACAGAGTTTCAGTCTTGCAAGATAAAAAGAGTCCTGGAGATGGGTGGTGATGATCACGGGATACCGTGAATATACTCAGCACTACTGAACCGTGCACTTACAAATGGTTAAAATGGCAAGTTTTTTTGAGAGAAGGTCTCTGGGTTCTTGCTACATTGCCCAGGCTGGTTTTAAACACCTGGGCTTAAGTGAGTTTCGCCTTGAGTAGCAGGAACTACTGGCACAGGCCACAATTCTTGGATTAAAATGATACATTTTACATCTATCTTGCCGTGGTAAAAAAAAAAAAATCACTGTCCTCAGTTTTGAACTCTCAAACTTTCAAGACTTGTTTTTTTCTTGTTCATTAATATTATTTATTCATTTTATTGTCTCTCCCACCATCCACTGTATCCCCAGCTTCTACAGCAATGCTTGGCAAAATAGAAGGTGCTTAATATAGACTTGTGAATAAATGAACAGGCGAGCAGCTGCTCTGACAAAGGAGAAAAGGAGGAGACTGGAAGGATCAAACTAATTCTGGCACAGGCACTGCAAGGTATTCTCACTTGTAATCTCAGCACACGGTGCTGTCACCCAATAGAGGCTTGTTTCCAGATGAAAAAAATAATGATAAGGAAATGAGGCTGGAGGAGAGGGGTGATGGCAACTTTAGCTAGAGAGGGCATCACAGAGGAAATGGGAGAGGACGAATGGGCACGTGCAGATTCCTGGCAGCGGGAACAGAAGGTGCGAGGCACAGGCAGAGAAGAGCATACCAGATGTTGCCAACACAAACCAATTGCCTTCCTTCTCCACTCTTAGCCCCATCTCTCAAAACGAGACTTGCCAGGCTCTTTATTCCATCTTCCACCTGGAAATAACATCTTGCCTTCAGTCTGGTCCCCGCTCCATTCTTGCCCAACCTGGCAGGCAGAATGCTTGCTTCTCAGACCTCTCCTCAGAGGGATTCCCCAAGCTCCAGCCCCTGGAAGGAGGTCAAGACTTGTCTATTGATGCACTGGGTATGTCACCTTAAGCAGTATGCTCAGAATTGAACTCATGAAGTCCCACTCTGGGCTCTTAAGTTTCAGCTTTCTGAGGTCGCATTCACAGGCTTAGTCACTGGCCTGCAAAGCTTCACCCTGCACCAGGATACCAGGATGGGAGGGTCCGGAGGGTCCAGAGCTCCCGTCACTGGGAGATGGGAGAAGTCTGTGGAGATTGCTGCCTCAACCCAGGCTCCTCCATTCCCCCCAGCTTCTTCAACCAAATTAAGATTGCCATCCCCCACCCCTCTAAAATCAAACCAAAAACTCCTTCCTCCTTCCCCCAGATGAGTTCCTCTTTGGAGTTCGAGGTGTCTTTTCCTGATTTGATCTTTAGTGAAGACCATCCTGTCCACATTGCCAGGTTTGGGACTAGGAATTGGGCTCTCCTTTAGCACACAGCTCTGCCCTTTGCTGGAGCCCTGCTTGTCCAGGAATCTCAGGGAGGGGAAAACCTTGTCAAGCAGCATCCCAGAGTTGTGGCACAGCCCTCCTCAGGACCAGGGCTTCCCTGGGGCAGAGTGTTTCAGCCTGCATTCATCTTAATCAGCTGTTGTTAATTATGTTGGCTATTACCTGGTCTAGCACTAGGGGAGCCTCTTTGAACTTTTGCAAGTGGTCTACTGACTCCTATGAGAAGAAAGTTTCCCTCCAAAGGAACTTGAAGTATCTGCCTATGTATGAAAGAGTCTGGTGTAATGCAAAAATTTCTGCTTCACTCAGCACTACTACACACAAAAAATAAGGCAGTTCTCAAGTTGAACAACCTGAAAACCTTGTGCTGAACTCACGGGGAGACATGCTAGTTAACAGGGAGGAGGAGGGAAGGGACTGAGATTCAGGAGACATTTCTATAGGGTTAGTCAGGCACATATGTGATCACCCAGTTGGGAGTGTATTAGTCATCTACTACTGTGCAACAAATGACCCCAAACTCAGTGGCTCGAGACAACATTTATTATCTCACAGTTTCTGTGGGTCAGGAATATGGAATGGCTTGGTTGGTCCTTTGGCTTAGGGTCTTGCAAGCTGTGCTCAAGGTCTTAGCCGGGGCTATGGTCATTTCTAGGTTCAGCTGTCAAGATCCATCTCCCAGGACACTCACAGGATGCTGACATCACTGGCTATTGGTAAGAGGCCACCCTTAGCTGCCGCCATCTGGGTCTGTCTGCAGGACAGCTGGCTTCAGCTTTTACACCCCATCGGTATTTAGTATTCTCTTAATGAGAAGCAGGTAGCTAGGTCTACCTCTCCTATGTACTGCTCCTTTTCTCCTTTGTCAGAGCAGCTACTCATTTATCCATTTATTCACAAATCTAACCCTCCAACCCTCAGGCAAGGTCGGGGCATGGATGCCAAGAGGTGGGGAGCTTCCCACCACACCACAGCTGCCAAGTGACCGCTGAGTTCTCTTTTGGGTGGGCAATTTCATCTTGCAAGGAACTTTGATCAAAAGGGCAAATCAATCAAAGGTTGGGAGGTGGAAAATAGCTGACAAATGTTTAGGCAGTTTCTCCCACCTTTCCCACTAGCTTGGATTTCAGCCTTTTTAAACACCAACCTGTGTTCGACATGGGTTCTAAGGACCAGGTCTTCTCCTTAGACTGTGAAGGGGGGGAAAGAGCAGTGGCTCTCCGCCACCTTTCCTCTCCTCATTCTGACCTGCTCCAGGGGTTTGGCCTTGCTCTGTGGTTTGTTTACCTGGCTGGCTGAACAAGGGGGATGACTTAATGTTCTCAGGCCCCGAAGCCACATGGAGCCCTGTCAGGGCTGACTTCAAAACGGATCATCAACCACAATCAGCTCTAACTGACGTCATGAGCACAAGTCTGCATCAGCAGGGATGCTCTGTCTTTCTGCAGACGCACACTATGGGAAATCTGGCTTCTGTGCCTTTGCACATGCTGTTGCCCCAGCTGAAATGCTTTTCCTCCCTGCACCCATCCTTCCAGGTGCCCTTCATGAACCCTCCTGGCTACTCCTGTCTGCACAGCTCTTTCCCTTTCTCCTCTGAAATCTGAGCAGGTAATGTCTGTGCCTGCAGTTTAGCTCCTGAGTACCTCCCGCCTTGTGGGGTGCTTTGCCCTCAGGCACCGTTCATGTCCTGCCTCCAGGGAAGGGTAAGCATCTCCAGGGCAAGGACTGTTGCCTAATTCTTTCACACCCACCATGGTACCCAGCTCTGCGTAAAGCTCATAGATATTTGGGGGCCTGGTCAGGCCTTATATTTGGAGCCTGTCTCCACAGCTGCCTCCTCCTCCCTCAAGCCTCTTGCTCATGGCCTGGTCACAGCTGGCTTCCCCTAAAAAAATGTAAATTACATGTTGGTGTCCCAGCATTTGCATAGATGGGACCACTCAGATAGAAGCTGATGGAGAGGAGAGGGCTGTAGCCTCTTCCTGCAGACAGCGCTGCTGTGTCCAGAGCTCTGCCACCGTCACCATCCTTGCCCGTCCACTCCTGGGACCCCGCCATGCTGGCACCTGCAGGGCATCTGGGTCAGACTCCCTCTCCGCGGGGCGGCCAGCAGTGCTGCCTGTGGGGAAAGGGGGGTCTGGATCTCTCTTTCTGGGCTAGCAATCCCCCCTCCACACTGGAGTCCTGCCTTCTGCAAAGTGCAGTTGCTTTTCTGCTTTAAAGGAAGGGGAAAGAAAATGCGCGTGAGATCCGCGGGGAGGAGCTCTGGCTGCGGGCGGGGGCAGTCAAGGGCTTCTGGGGACACCGGGGCCGCGCCTGGCAGGACCACACCGCGGACTGTGTGCCCTGCTCTGCAGTCCCAAACTCAAATGTCCTGGTGCCCCTGTTTGCCACTGGGAACAGGAGATGATGGGCTCCTTCTGGAGGAACTCGAGTCTCTTGTGAGCCCTGGACACCGTGGGTGCCACTGATTCTGGGGGTGGGGTGGGGAGCAGCGTTCCTCATGCTCCCCTGCAACCCGCATTCAGCCCAGCGCTTACAGAGCGCCCGCTGTGCTCCACGCTTTGGGGTGGAGCCCTGCGCACAGAGGAGGGAGTCCGGGAGGAAGGCACCAGGGAAAGCTGGAGGGGGCCCGGGACAAATAGGAGGCAGTTGGCTGGAGAAGAGACTCTTCCACAGAGGGTGACTTGGTGTGTTCCAAGGCTCGGATGGACAAAGCTGCACGGTGTTTGGGGGTGTGGAGTGAGTCTGGCCCGGCTGCCGGGGGAGTTTCAAGCAGGCCTGAAACAAGCAGGCTGGTATTTTAGAAAGATCCCTGGGGCTGGTGGGGACAGAGGGTGGGAGGGGCCTGGACAGCGGGCGGCCGCTGGGCGAGGCTCTGAGGTTAAGGGGAGGAGGCAGCAGGAGGAAGCAGGGCTCCTGCTACTGTTGGTGTGGGGGGTGTGTGTTGGGAATGTGTGCGTGTGTGGGGAGCTGTGGGAGGCCACGAGAGAGCAGCCTGGGGGGTAACATTTACTGAACTTGGCACGGCAGTAAAGTGAAGCCCAAATATGGTCAATACCTTTCTTTCATTCAGTGAGTGTTTAAACTCTGTCCATTTAGAGGGCGTGTTTTACATATTTTGCCACATTTAAGCCTTACAGAAATTTATAAAGGAGTTACCGTCATCTCTCCATTTTATAGAGGAGGAAAGCGAGGCTCAGGGAGATACGAATTCTGACAAGATTGAACTGGGTGGCGTGTTTCTACAGGGCTAACATCACCTGAAATGTTCTCAGATGATGGGCTTCTCATTTTGCACACCCACAGTTGTCTTCTTCTTCTTCTTTAAAAAAAAAAAAACAAAAACAGAATAAGGGCAATCCTTATTGCCCTATTATTCATGAATTCCTTTCATAATCCTCCTAGTGTGTAGGCAAGAAGGATCCAGTGAACAAGTAAGGCAGTGATTTTCAACTAGTGTGCCACAAAAATTTTTATTATTAGTTATTTTCAAAAAATGTACAAAGCACAGTAAGTATATTCTTTTTTTTTCTTTAACCTTTTTCTTTGATCAACATAAGTGTGCCTGCAGATGTTTGACTTTAGGTTCAATTGTGCTGTGAGATAAAAAAAAAGGTTGAAAAACACTAAAGTAAGGTTTTCTTAAAACAATAAGAAGGTGCGAGGTAAAGTCTACAAGCACACTATCCCCCCTGAGGCCAAAGTTCAAAACCATGAATGGGGGTAGTAGAGAATTTTACAGGGTCCCTATGAGTTTTTTTCTTTCTGTTTTAATATTAAGCCTCTAAGTCTGACACAGGACTGGTTGTAAAGTATACTGTAGACTAGCACTTCTAAATTTTAATGTGTACATGGGTCACTTGGGGATCTTATTAAAATGTAGATTATTGTCCAGTGGGTCTGAGAAGGGCCTGAGATTCTGCATTTCTAACAAGCTTCCAGTGGGTGTCCCTAATGCAAGGTTTTAGATGTGAAAAGCAAGAAATGAAGAAGTCAGAGGCACCTGCAGTTAATGAAAGTTAGAAATGTGGGCAAGAGTTGGAAGTAGAGGAAAATCAGTTTCGTATTTGAGGCACTCAGAGTTTTCCAAGAGTCATGGTCACAGCAACCAAGCGAGAAGAGTAGAGAGGAAGTGTTGGGTCCTTCTATTTACCCCCCAGATCTAGCACTCCAGCTC
This sequence comes from Nycticebus coucang, assembly GCF_027406575.1. Lineage (NCBI taxonomy): Eukaryota > Metazoa > Chordata > Mammalia > Primates > Lorisidae > Nycticebus > Nycticebus coucang. The sequence continues at coordinate 67,949,439 of NC_069783.1, read as the reverse complement.
TCTTCACTACGCTGTGCACCCTGGGAGGAGCTCGGGACTGTCAGCAGTGGGCTCTCTTGCCTTCTGGACTCTGGTTGGGTCCAAGCCAATGGGGGTCCCTGCAGGAGGTTGTTGGGAAGGGGGAGAGTGTGCTGGGGGGTGTATTTCCCTGATTCTTACCCTCAGCTGCAGGTGCCCCCCACATGGCTCACTCGTTTTGATTCTTCTGTCTGTTCTCTCTGGCACTAACTCCAGTATATGGCACCGTTCCTTGTTAGTACAGGGACTGTTTATAGATGTATGGGCTGATTTAGGCAAAGCAACCCAACTTGCATGTACTGTCTGTACTCTGTTTGGACCAAAAGAGAGGTCATGGTCAGCAATGCTAGTTTTTTCGAGAGGAGAACTTGGAACCAGGACATCAGATTTTGTAATTGAGACCTCTCCTTGTTTCCCCAAAGCAATTCCCATAGTAATCTCAATATGATGGCATAGTGAGTGGAGGGGTGAATGAGACTTGGAAAAGTATTAGAATACTCCTGCAAAAAGTTTGTGTATGAAGAGAATGCGGGAAGCTGGACAGAAAAGCTAGAATGAATACTGGGGATGATGAAGGAGATTTAGGATTAGAGACCCTGGAGTACATTTCCAGGCAGAGAGTAAGGCACTGTCAGAGACAGAGAGACTGAAGACCCAAAAGAGAGAGTGGATGATGGATAGAGGGGTCCCAGGCCCCACGAACAACACAATACTTCGGAGATGTGGCTTTGTAGAGGAGGAGGCATGTTTCCTTTGTAACAGATAAGAAAGAGGGGGTGTCGGGTGGTGAAGCAAGGACTTACCAGAGTGAGGGGCACCAGCTGGACTCCTCTTGGGTGACCGATATTTTCACTGATAGAAAAGGCAGTCTCTACCTGAAAGTAAATGGGCAGCAGGGGGAAAAGTTTAGAAAACGCTGCCATAAGGAGGGAGACCAGAAACACCTGGAGAACAATGGAAGTTGAGATAACAGCCAGGTGGCTTTTCCACATGCTATGGCCTGAATATTGGAGGGAGCTGCCTTGCCCCTTCTGTGATTCGAGGATGCAGTAATAAGGTGCCATCTTTCAAGACAGGCGTCCTCAAACTGCGGCCCGCGGGCCACAAGAAGCGGTGTGAATTGTATTTGTTGCCGTTTTGTTTTTTACTTCAAAATAAGATATGTGCAGCGTGCATAGGAATTTGTTCATAGTTTTTTTTTTTAAACTATAGCCTGGCCCTCCAATGGTCTGAGGGACAGTGAATTGGCCCCCTGTTTAAAAAGTTTGAGGACGCCTGTTTTAAGAGGAGAGCAAGCTCTCAGCAGACACCACATCTGCTGGTGCCTTGATCTTGGACTTCCCAGTCTCCAAAACTGTGAATAACAAATTTCTGTTGTTTATGAATTACCCAGTCTGAGATACTTTGTTATAGCAGCCCAAATGGACTGAGACCCCACATTACGTGGTTGTTAATTGTTCCCTGAGCAGCCACACTTCATGCATTTGCTTATTCTCCCTACCCTCACGACCATTTCTGTGGCATTGCAAATGCATTATAATTGTACAGTCTTATGCCTTTGTGGGGTAACTGCTTGTCCTTCAGGATTTCTCTTCCATCCTCCTCTGTTCCACCCTGGTGTCTGCATGCAGGGTGAAGCGCACAGATCTTTATGTGGTTTGCTTGCCTGCTCTGGCTGAACTCAGGCTGAAGGTGCAGCCCACCTGCCCAGGTCTGCAAGCATCTATCTGCATCTTGCATTTGGCCCAGCTCACCATGGTCCAGCTCTAGCATGGACTAGAATTACAGATCCCATGCATAATTCCATTTATCCTCTAGGCCTCTCTTTTGAGTAGGAGAATCTAATGGGATCAGCCCAACTAATGGGTTAGTTTCTCCTCAGCCAGGTCTCCACTCATGTTTCAGTTATAAACATGAGCACACAGATATGTCCATCAGCAGAAACTGTGGATGATAGTCAAGAAACTTTATAGAAGAGGGTCTCAGTGAGATTAACACCATTAAAAGAGTTTAGTACGTTGGGTTTTGGATTGATGTCACTGAAATTGTTTCAGGAAAATTTCTTTTCATTGTTTCTCTGAGATGCTGAAAAATCCCTAAGAGATAGCAAGGAATAGCCATTAAACCCTGCCCCACCTCCCCCCAAATACTTCATCATAAGGTAGAACTTCCTAAGAGGAAAGACATGAATTTTCTCATGGTTTCTAGTTTCTTTATGATCTCAGCAGACAGATCTGACTGATGGGAGAAGTGAATTCAGAGGCTGAGCGGCAGAAATAGAACCTGGGTATGTTCATCATCACTGCTTGCTCAGAATGGCTATAACTACAGGCAAAGAAAGCATAAGACCACTGGCCTGGCTGGACCTCACAGCCCAGAGAAGAGGCTTCACCCCATTCATCGTAAGGAAAGAACTTAGAATTTGGATTTGATGGGTCCTGCACATATAATTTTAGAAAAATCTTTATCTCTCTTGGATTATAATCTTTAAGAATCAACAACTCTGCATGGATAATATATTGGGTTAAATTCACACTAAAGTGTGGATGACAGACTATCCAAACTTTTCCTCCGTGCAAGTTCTGACTCTAAGAAAAGTATCGAGCTTTGAAGAAGGTAGTAAAGGAAATACCATGGTAGAAAGATATCAGTAAATCTAAAGGCCAGGAATTCTATTAAGGAGATTTCTGTACTCTTAGCCTTGGGCTGATTATTCTCAAGCCTGAGTATATAGGCATGGTGCCTACTGGCATTTAAACATTTATATCAACATAAAAGAAAGCCATCACTTGGAATGTTTGTAAGGTGTATGTCTCTGTCATGGACTTTAAAATATGGGCTCTGTTTTCCCTGACTTTCCTTTCCTGAGATATGCATTAACTTTCCTTTTGAATTTGCAAACTAGTTCTATGTTAAGAGACAATTTTAAACAGTCAGAATGTTCAGCTGTGGGCGGCGCCTGTGGCTCAAAGGGGAAGGGCACCAGTCCCATATGCCGGAGGTGGTGGGTTCAAACCCAGCCCCGGCCAAAAAAAAAAAAAAAAAAAAAAAACCACAATAAATAAATAAATAAAATAAAATCTAAAAAAAAAAAAAAGAAGAAGAATGTTCAGCTGTGACCCTATAGCCTGCTTACCCATGAAGGTATATGTTTCTTCCATTTAAAAGGCCAAACTCCCTGGCTTATTGCTATTTTTATTTAAAAACAAAAACAAAAGCAAAACCCTAGGAAGCTTTCTTTCCAAAACAATAATGACAAAATCCCATTGGTTTTTTTTTTTTCTTTAAGGAGAGGACCCACTGCTGAATTTCTTCGAGTCTCACATGCCACATGCAATTCTTTTTTAAAAGACTCCTGACTTAATCTTTCTCCAAGGACCTTGAAAAGATGATCTCATCCCCTGAAATTGGCAGGGAAGAAGTATTCTGATTCTGTTCCAGCATAAGAACAGAAAGGTGGTTGTTAAGCAGAAATTATCCAGTCAACTATCAGACAAGCCCAGTTTCTTCTTCCCAGAAAGATTCTGGCCAAATTCTGGAGATACTTTCTGCAGGCAGGGTTTACCCTAGACTCCACAGGCATCTGATTTTGGCTTCTATCAGAGGGTTTAAAGCCTAATGGGTTTCAAGGGCCTCTGTGGAGGGAAAGGGGGCTCAGGAGGAGCAGACTAATGTGGAACTCTTTTGCTACAAACAGACAAGAAGGATAAAAGGAGATTCAATTAGTCCAGTTGCTGGAAATGAAGAGGGAATGGAAAAACATGGCTGGAAGTGGTGAGCAGTGCTGTAGCAGGCCCGGGGTGTGGGTGTGTCTGTCTGTGCTGTTATTAGGTTGGTATAAGACCGACACAGAGATGAGAGCTAGGGGATTGGGCTAGTGCCATGTAGGAGTTTAAATAGGAAAGCAACAAGTTGGGGCAACTACAGGACTGAACTGTCAGTGAAAAGGAGACTAGGAAAAAAAAATTCACCCATTGAATCAGGAAGATGCTAAGAAAGTTTGTACGTGCCTAGGTTCTGGGTGAAAAAAAATATAAGTATTTTGTAAGAAAGTGAAATTCCAAGCTTATGCTTTGAGAGGTTTTGAAGACTGAGTTTATACCATCCATGAGTTGTAGACATTATAAATTAAGAAATGCACTTCTAGGATACATTTTGACACAGATGGAAAATTACTCTGGTCATAAGAGGTTTCCATTGAAAAATCAAGCACAGTTGAAGATGTGCTTTCAGTAAAAAATTATAAAACACCCAGTAGAAAGTTCCACCACGAACAAGAGTTTGCAGACACACCAAGCAGGAGGGTCAGCAGCCTCAAACTTGAGATCACAGGAAAACAATCTGAAAGAGATCATAAAGGATAGAAGTGTTTAAATGACTGGAGATAACAGGAAAAACTATAAAAGCCACAATGAAAAAATAATACATTATGAAAAGGAATGTGAGTAACTGACTGTAAAAATATTTGTGTTCATGTTCAGATTTTAGAAATAAGTAGACTAAAATTGAGAAAAATAGGCTGCCACCAAAATAAAAGCAAAACACCAGCAACTCAATACCCCTAAAAGAGAAAACAGGATGTTCACATCTTGTCCTTGCATAATTCAAGCTACTGAACTTAGTATGGTTTATATAGACTTGCAAAATATGCCAGCTAGCATTAGGATTATCATGAAGGAAAGACCATGCAGACATCAAATTTAGTTGTCCAGGACACTGAAATAATCTTAAAATTATAATGACATGATAGTGGAAGGAATTGGAAATACTGGACAAGTAGGCTTCCTGGCTGAGCAGCTCCATAGACCATTGAGTGGGAGATAAAAAAAGGAGAATTTGGATGGAGTCATGAGATGGAAAAAAGACGTTGTAAAAAAATTGTATAGTGCGTACATTCAAGGATATATTTTGGATAACTTGGGTACTGAGCATGTCTAATGATCAGCACAATTGATGTAATGACTCAGGGTTAATTTTGTCTCCTTCACTATAGTTTTGCTATAGCAACAGTAGAGTCTACTCTCTTGTTAGCATCTATGAGCTGGGTTGGAATTATTATAATTGCAGAAAAAAGAGGAGAAAGTTGGAAAGAAAAGAGAACGATCATTATTTGAGATTATATAATGGCCAAGATGAAACATCTATGAGAATTTGTAGGAAAAATATTAGAAATAACAAGAGAGTTTAGCAAGGTTGCTGGAAACAAGACTAGCATACAAAATAATTGGTAACAAATTTTAGAAAATTGAATTAAAATATATTTACACTGGGCAGTGCCTGTGGCTCAGTGAGTAGGGCACCGGCCCCATGTATGGAAGGTGGCGGGTTGGAACCGGCCCTGGCCAAACTGCAACAACAACAACAAAATATAGCCAGACATTGTAGCGGGTGCCTGTAGTCCCAGCTGTTCAGCTGAGGCAAGAGAATTACCTAAGTCCAAGAGCTAGAGGTTGCTGTGAGCTGTGACACCACAGCACTCTACTGAGGGCGACAAAGTGAGACTCTGTCTCAAAAAAAAAAAAAAATATATATATATATATTTACACTAACAATAGCAATAACAAAAACTATGAATAGGCACATTTATTATGTATCAATAAAAATAAAATAAAAACACACCTACAGTGCATCTTAGAATGGGTATGGATGAAACTTACTAAAGGCAGAATACAAATGTCTACATACAATAACTAAGAGAAAGCCATGAGGGCTACGTTGAACAGTTTGATGGGAATATTTCAGATTGTATATGAAACCAGCACGTGTACCCCTTGATTGCACTAATGTACACAGCTATGTTTTAACAATAAAAAAAGAAAAAAAACCTACAAACCTCTAGAAGTAAATATAAGACCTTTATGAAAAAAATAAAAACTTTTTTTGAAAGACATAAAATGAGATAAAGAAGTTGGAGACAAAATACCATATTCACGGAAAGACTTGATTTAAATAAAATATGTCAATTTTTGTTCAAATTTTCCAATAAAAATTCCTAAGAGAGTTTTTTACAGGACTTGACAAAATAGATCCAAAAATTCATATAAAAGAGAAAACAGTAAAAAATATTCAAAAAACTTAAATAATCCTAATAATAATGATGAGAGATATGCCTTATCAGATTTCAAAAACAAAGCTGTAGTCATTTGAATAGTGTGATAGCTGGTAGCAATGTAAACTCAGACCTCAATTTCTAGGAAAATGTGACAGTATCTACTACTCTTAAAGAGGTACAAGCTTTGCCTCAAGTGATTTCATCCCCAGGTATGTATCCTAAAGAAACTTTTGTATTTATGTGCAAGAAAATTCACTGTAGGACACTTTGGAATAGTAAAATTATGGATCCAATCCAGGGAAAGAGAAATCTACCACTGGAACAGAATGGAGATTGTAAAAACACTCTTATGTATATTGAGAATTTGCTTTAAGACAAAAGCAGTAGGGAAAGAATAGACTATTAAATAAATTAATCTTGGACAATTAAATATGAAAAAAGATAAAATAGGATTTCCACTTTGCAGCGACACACGGGGATTTGCCCACACATACACAAACACAATGCCAGATGGACTATAATCTAAGCATGGACTATAAAATTTTAAAATGTAAAGAAGAAAATATAGAAAAAAATTATTTTGAGACAGATCTTACTTAGTCATGTGGGCTAAAGCACAGTGGTGTGATCATAGTTCTATTTTTTTTCTATTTTTAGTAGAGATGGGGGTCTCTTTCTTGCTCAGGCTGATCTCAAAGCTTAAGTTCAATTGTTCCTCCCACCTCAGCCTCCTAGAGTGTTAGGATTAGAGGCAAGAGCCACTGAGCTCAGCCAGAAAAGTTATTATTTCAGGGTATGGAAAATGTTTCTAAGCAGGACAAAATAGACCAAAAAGGTAGAGAAAAGTTTGATACATTTGATTGCATAAAAATGAGAAGATATTTGCAACATATGTAGCAAATAAAAATTGGTGTGTAGAATATATAAAAACTAATAATAAACATAGGCAATCTAATTGGCAATTCAAACATAAAAGAAGATTGGGTGATGGCCAGATGAAAAGAATCGTTAATGAGGGAATACAAAATTAAAAAAGAAATCATTTCACACTATCAGACTGATAAAAATTTAAAGTCTAATAACCCTAAATTATTGTTGGATGTTGGGAAATAAAAAAACTTTTTAATATGATGTAAATTCATATCTCAATTTCTAGGAAAATGTAACACTATTTACTACTATTAAAGAGGTACAAGCTTTAACTCGAGAAAAACTCCCAGAGAAACTTTTGTATTTATGCGTAAGAAAATTCACTGTGAACACTTTGGAATAGTGAAAATATGGATCCAATCCAATTATCTGTAAATAAGAGAATAAGTGAAAGTATTGAATAACATGTGTATACCAGAATAAATGAACTAGATTTCCTGGCATCAAAATGGATAACTCCCAAAATTATAAGGAGCAAAAAAACTAAGTTGTAAAATGATATTAACATGGCATACTAATTTTCGTTCAAAGTATTGATTACAACCTATCTGTAGGTTGTGAAATCAGTTTAGAGGGATATTACCAGCATTACAAAATAAAACTAGAATGAAAAGAAAATATAAAAATGTGCTGCAAGTAATTAACAGTAAATGTTATTTATAAGAATTTTGTCTCAGATTTATATGTGCTCACACATGGGCATATGTATGTGTGTGTGTGTATATATATCTGCCTGTGCGTGTGCATTTATGGGGCACGTTAGATTAGGTGTGGTAAAGAAATTTTTAAGCACATTGTTTTATGTACATTATAATGCAAAACAATATTCTGTGTTTACAGATCTAAAAGTACTATGGGAGAGAGAAAGTGTTTCCCTTTGGAGTGGGAGGGAAAAGGAAGGGGTAGGGGTGGGGGGTCAGGGTGTGAGGATTTTGCTCCATCTATGTTGGTATATTACAAAAGATACTGGAAACAAAAATGCAAATGATGGTGATGCTAACACCGGTTAAGCCTACGGTGTCCATGAGCATCCACCACAGTATTAGTTATACCTTTCCATATGCTTGAAGTTTAACTGACTATTAAAGGAATGGGGATGTGGGTGAGGAGGGGTCAGATGGCTCTGAGAGACAGCTCAGGGACCAGTTGTGTGCACTTCTCTGTGGCCAAATGTCCCAGCAGGTTCTGGGCCCGTGGACCAGTGGTTAGGGAGCCCAGGGCCACATACTGATGTGGCCTCACTGCTGTTGCCTCCTTCCTGCTGGCATTGCTGAGGCTTTTATTCTATTCCAGTTAGATCACAAGCCATCTGGGGGCAGCAACGGGCCTTAAAGTTTTCATCACTCTCTTCAGTTTCAGGTTCTTGGCAGGGCTGAAGAAAGCCCTAATGCAGGAAAATGTTGCTGCTTGCTGTTTATGTAACCTCCTTTTTCCAGGAAGCTACTGTTCCTCTGGCCCTAGAATTCTTATTAGAAAAGTTTTGCTATTTTTGTTATTATGAAAAATTTCAGACTTATTAAAAGTTTAGAGAATAGAGTGGCGCCTGTGGCTCAAGGAGTAGGGCGCCAGCCCTATATACTGGAGGTGGCAGGTTCAAACCTGGCCCCGGCCAAAATAAAAAAAAAAGCAAAAAAACCCTAAATCTTTATTTTGGGTGGCACCTGTGGCTCAAAGGAGTAGGGCACCGGCTGGAGGTTGCGGGTTCAAACCCAGCCCCAGCCAAAAAATCTGCAAAAATAAAAAAAAAGTTTAGAGAATAACTTAATAGATGCCCATGCACCCACCCATGCAGCTTAAGAAATTAAAAAATCATGCATATGAAACTTCATGTGTTCCCTTCCCATCCCATTACTTGCCCTCCTCTCTAGTTTGAGGTTGGTGTTTACACTGCCCTGGGGCCTGACAATGAAGTTCACAAACCCAACCTAGAAAAAGTGCTACATACCACATTGCTAAATATCACCATGGTCACCTTTGAGTTATTCCCCTGGGGAAGCTATGCACTGATGCCAGAGCCTGGTTCACTCTTCAAAGCAATTTTGCAACCTCTGGAATGACCATCTGGGCTGTTGTTGTACAACACACAAAAATATTTAACAAAAATAATGAATGTCACTCAACAAGATACTGCCACACATTGATACAAGCACAGCTGTGGGACACTGACATACCAAGGTTGTGAAACCTTACTGAGTTGTTTGTACAGTGTTGCCAATGTAAATGAATGGTGGCAAGTTCGTGAACTCAATTGTCAGACGTTGTACAATGATTGCTTAGATGGTCAATTCCAGAAAAAGAGTTCCAAAATTGCTTCAAAGGGTGGACTGGGTGCTGGCATTGGTGCATAACTTCCCAGGGGGAGTACTTGGAAGGTGACCATAGTGATGATATTCAGCAATGAGGTACACAACACTTTTTCTAGGATTAGTTTGTGAACTTAATTGTCAGACAAATTCTCTGTCATAATCTTCCAAAAGAATTGCCATAGATTTATTGCATATGCTTTTAGTTCTACGCAATGCCTAGCATTGTTTTGCAGGTTTATAAACATTATGTACTGTTAATGGTGTAATACATGTTGCATATGTATTTCTATAACGTGCTTTTTTTTTTATTGTTGGGGATTCATTGAGGGTACAAAGATCCAGGTTACACTGATTGCCTTTTTCAGGCAAAGTCCCTCTTATAAATGTGTTCCCCCCACAAGAATAACTTGCTTTTTTTAACTCCCTATTATGTTTATGAGATTTATCTACATTGCTACCACTAACTCAATTCATTTTCCAATCCACCTAGGTGGACTTTTTTTTTTTTTTTAGTATTACAAATAATGTATCAGAAACATTCTGGCTCATGTCTCCTGGAGCACATGTAAGAGCTTCTTTCGGGCTTGTGTTCAGTTGGAAGGTGGCCACATTTTTTTGGGTAACAGTGTGAAACGCAGACCCTCCATATCATTATAGGGCCCAATTTTTCCTGACTGGCTACTTTTCTTATTTTTTACTCAGTTGCAGGAGTTTTAAAGATGCTTTGTGGATACCAGTTCTTGGTTATATTTATTATAGATGCAACGTTTGGGTGGGACTTGACTTTTCTTTTTGTTACAGTTTCCTCTGCTTAAAAGTATTTAAAATTTCTAATGAAGTCACATTTGCTAATCTTTTCCTTATTTCTGTGGCTTTTGGATCTTTTTTTTTGTAAGAACTTTTGTTAGAATTTCACCAAGCCCTTTTGAATGGAGAGATTTTTCTCTGACTCAGTTCTAGTAGTTTATTTTTTGTGGCATAAGGGGTTTTAGTTTAAATCCTTTGGTAGAGTCTATCAGCCAGGTCTTGTTCTATAACAATCCACGTAAACTAGTACTTAGGCCTGCAGAGATCCTCCAAGCACCATCAAGGCTGCCCAGATCCATCTCATCTCAGGGGTGGAGCAATCTTCACCTGTCTCTCATCATAATCCTCCAAAACCACTGCCATAATGTAGTCAGTGAGCTTGGCAGGAATTTTTTCAACAAGGGCTTATCCGAAGTCTTTTCTGGAATAGAGTTCGATAGAGATTAATACATAAAAAGTGGGGGTGGTTTAATTCAGATTTTGGAGCAAGACAGTTCTTTGGAACAAGAACTGGTTTTGAAATCCCAGTCACATCACTAATTCTGAGTCTTAGTTTCTTTATCTATAATGTGGGGATGATAATGCAATTGAAGAATTTGCATAATGCTGAATATAGAGTAATCATAATAAATAATAGTAGCTTATTTTCTTGAGCTCTTAATTAGTTCTAGTCACAGAGCTAAAAGTTTTACATGAATTATTTCACTTGGTCCTTATGACAATCCTATGAAGTTAAGTACTACTGCCATGGTAATGTAGGGGTTAAGGTAAAGGTTTTGATTGGTTTTCATTCTCAGCTTATCTGTGTACTGTGTGACCTTAAGCTCTTGTGTTTTGGTTTTCTCATTTGTAAAATGGAAATTCAATAACTGTGTGTATATACAGTCCCTTGGTATCTGTAAAGGGATTAATTACAAGACCTGTGGATATCAAAATTCATGAATGCTCAAGTCCCTCATATAAAAGGGTATAATATTTGAATATAACCAATGCACATTGTTCATATGCTTTATTATTATGGTTTTATTTATTTATTTGAGAGAGAAAGTGTATTGCTATGTTGCCAGGTTGGTCTTTAACTCTTGAGCTCAAGGGATTCTCTCACTTTAGCCTTACATGTAGCTGAGTTTGTGGGTTTGTGTCTCTTTCCTTGGACTCTTGTATATTTGAAATAATCTCTAGATTATTTATAGTACTTAATATAATACGAATGCTCTATAAATAGTTGTTATACTGTATTGTTTTTCAAGTTTTTATTTTTTTTATTGTTGCTTTCTATTCCTGAATATTTTCAATTTGTGGTTGGTTGAATCATGAATATGGAACTGTGCACACAGAGTGCCAACTATATTTATGAATAGTCATGGGTCGCTTAACAATGGGTATACATTCTGAGAAATGGATGGTTAGGCATTTGTTTCATTGTGCCCACCTCATAGAGTATACCTACACAAACCTAGATGGTATAGCCTACTGCACACTAGGTTACATGGCACAGCCTATTGCTTCTAGGCTACAAATCTGTACAGCGTATGTTGCTGTGCTGAATACAATAGGCAATTATAACACAATGGGAAGCATTCGTATATCTAAACATATTTAAGCACAAAAAAGGTATAGTAAAAATATGATATTATTTACATGGGGGCCATTGAGTATGAGGTTTGTTGTTGACAAAAACATTGTTATGTGGTGCATGAATGTGTATGTTGGCTAGGGCTGCTATAACAAAATGCCACAAACTGAATGGCTATACAACAGAAGTTATTGTTGGCTGGACACAGTGCCTCACAGCGATAATCCTAGAGTTTTGGGAGTCTGAGCTGAGGTCAGGAGTTTGAGACTAGCCTGAGCAAGAGTAAGACACCATCTCTACAAAAATATAGAAAAATCAGCTGGGTGTGGTGGCAAGTGCCTGTAATCTCAGTTTCTTGGGAGGCTGAGGCAGAAATATCACTTGAGTTCAGAAGTTTGAGATTGCAGTAAGCTATGGTGATGCCACCATATCCTAGCCTGGGCAAGAGAATGAAATTTGGCTCGGCACCCACAGCACAGTGGTTACAAAGCCAGCTACATACACTAAGAGTGGCAGGTTTGAACCCAGCCTGGGCAAGCTAAACAACCACAACAAAAAAATAGTCAGGCATTGTGGTGAGCACCTGTAGTCCCAGCTACTTGGGAGGCTGAGGGAGGAGAATCACTTTAGCCTCAGAATTTGAGGTTGCTGTGAGCTGTGATACCACAGCACTCTACTGAGGGCAACATAGTGAGACTTTGTCTCAAAAAAAAAAAAGAGAGCGAAATTTCATTTAAAAAAAAATACTGTTTTAGTTCTGTGAGCTAGAAGTCTAAGACGAAGGTGTTCACAGGGTTATCCTCCCTCTGACAGCACTAGGGAAGGATCTATTCCAGGCCTCCCTATTAGTTTCTTGGAGTTCCTTGGCATCTAGCAACATAATTCCAATCTTCATATAGTGTTCTCCCTATATATGTGTCTCTGGATCCAAATTTCCCCTTTTTGTAAAGGATACCTGTCATGTTGAATTAGGGGCCCATTCTGATACAGCGGAATGTCATGTTTTTTAAAATAAAATTTAATATTTATTTATTTATAAGATAGAGTCTCAGTCATCCCGGGTAGTGTGCTGTGTGTCATAGCTCACAGCAACATCAAACTCTTGGGCTCAAGTGATCCTCTTGTCTCAGCCTCTGGAGTAGGTGGGACCACAGGTGCCCACCACAACGCCTGGCTAGTTTTTCTATTTTTCTATTTTTATTATTTTATTTTTGTCTTTTTATTTTTTTATTAAATCATAACTTTGTATATTGATGTACTTATGGGGTTCAGTGTACTGATTTGATATACAATGTACAATGCTTACATCGGACTGATTAACACATTCATTACCTTGCTTACTTATTTGTTGTGGTAAGACAATTATACTCTTTTCTTAATAGTTTTGAAATGTACCATTGCATTATACACATTAGGTGAATTCCCTCCAAATGCTCTTCGTCCTCCCAGCTTCCTCCCTTCCCTCCCCCCTCTCTAATCTTCCCTCCTACTTTCTGGACTATATTTATGTTTTATCAAAAATATTCAATAAGATCTTAGCAAACAGAATTCAACAACACATCAAAAAAATTATACACCATGATCAAGTTGGTTTTATTCCAGGGTTACAAGGTTGGTTCAACACATGTAAATCTATAAATATAATATATCACATAAATAAAATAAAAAACAAAGACCATATGATTCTCTCAATTGATGCAGAAAAAGCTTTTGATAATATCTATCATCCTTTCATGATCAGAACACTTAAGAAAATAGGCTTAGAAGGGTCATTCCTTAAAATGATAGGAGCCATCTACAGCAAACCCACAGCCAATATCATATTGAATTGTGTAAAATTGAAAACATTTCCACTCAGATCAGGAACAAGGCGAGGATGCCCACTGTCTCCACTGTTATTCAACATAGTAATGGAAGTTTTAGCCATTGCAATCAGGCAAGAGAAGGACATCAAGGGTATCCAACTAGAGTCAGAGGAGATGAAACTCTCATTCTTTGCTGATGATATGATCCTATACCTGGAAAATCTCAGGGACTCAACTACAAAACTCTTAGAAGCAATCAAGGAATACAGAAGCGTCTCAGGATACAAAATCAATACTTACAAGTCAGTAGCTTTTATATATGCCAATAACAGTCAAGCTGAAAATATAGTCAAGGACTCTATTCCTTTTACAGTAGTGCCAAAGAAGATGAAATATCTGGGAATTTACCTAACAAAGGATGTGAAAAATCTCTATAAAGAGAACTATGAAACTCTGAGAAAAGAAATAGCTGAAAATGTTAACAAATGGAAAAACATACCATGCTCATGGCTGGGAAAGAACAACATTGTTAAAATGTCCATACTACCCAAAGCAATATACAGATTTAATGCAATTCCTATTAAAGCACCATTGTCATATTCTAAACAGCTTGAAAAAAATAGTGCTTCATTTTATATGGAATCAGAAAAAAACCTCAAATATAACATTACCAGACTTCAGGCTATACCACAAATCTATAGTGATCAAAACAGCATGGTACAGGCATAAAAACAGAGGTTAATTTATGGAACAGAATAGAGAACCAAGAGAAGAAACCAGCTATTTATTGTCATTTGATCTTTGAATAAATCTATAAAAAACATTCAATGGGGAAAAGATTCCCTATTTAACAAATGGTGCTGGATGAATTGGCTGGCGACCTGTAGAAAACTGAAACTGGACCCCCACCTTTCACCATTAACAAAAATTGATTCTCACTGAATGAAAGATTTACACTTAAGACATGAAACTATAAAAATACTTGGGAAAACATTTGAAGAAATAGTCCTGGGAGAATATTTTATGAGGAGGACCCTCTGGGCAATTGAAGCAACATCAAAAATACATTACTGGGATCTGATCAAACTAAAAAGCTTCTGCACAGCCAAGAGCACAGTAAGTAAAGCAAATAGACAACCTTCAGAATGGGAGAAAGTTTATGCAGGTTATGCTTCCAACAAACGTCTGATAACTAGAATCCAGAGAACTCAAGCTATCAGTAAGAAAAGAACAAATAACCCCATTTCTATGTGAGCAAGAGACTTGAACAGAAACTTCTCTGAGGGGGGCAGTGCCTGAGGCTCAAAGGAGTAGGGCGCCAGCCCCATATGCCAGAGGTGGTGGGTTCAAACCCAGCCCTGGCCAAAAAAACTGCCAAAAGAAACTTCTCTGAGGAAGACAAGTGGATGGCCTACAAACGTGAAAAAATGCTCATCATCTTTCATCATTAGAGAAATGCAAATCAAAACCACTTTGAGATATCATCTAACTTCAGTAAGATTAGCCCACATCACAAAATCCCCAAACTATAGATGTTGGCATGGATGCGGAGAGAAGGGAACATTTCTACACTGCTGGTGGGAATGCAGGCTAATACAGCCTCTTTGGATAGCTTTTCTATTTTGTAGAGGCAGGTCTCACTGTTGCTCAGGCTGGTCCCAAATTCCTGAGCTCAGCCAATCCACCCCCCTAGGCCTCGCAGAGTACTAGGATTATAGGTATGAGCTGCTGGGCCCAGCTAGAATGTCATCTTAAATTATTTATTTCTGCAACAATGCTATTTTCAAATAAGATCACATTTTAGTGTACTGGGGGTTAAGACTTCAACATGTGAATGTATCGAAAATACAATTTGGCTTATGACAATATACAAGAAACGTTTGTCAGGAGGATGAAAAGAGTTAATATATGTAGAGGGCTTAAGATATTGGTACATAGAAAATGATTCAATAAGGACAGGTGCAGTGGCTCACACCTATAATCCCAGCACTTTGGGAGGCCCAGGCAGGTGGATTCCTTGAGCTCAGGAGACCAGCCTGAGCAAGAGCAAGTTCCCATTTCTACTAATAGAAAAACTAGCCAGGCCTGTGGCAGGCACCTGTAGTTCCAGCTACTTGGGAGGCTGAGGCAAAAGAATTGCTCAAGCCCACGTGTTGGAGGTTGTTATGATCTATGATGCCATGGCACTTTAGACTCTGTCTCAAAAAAAAAAAAAAGAAAGAAAATGATCATTAAAGTGTTGCCTCTTATTACTACTGGCATGAGTCAGATTGAGAGACTGGAACTCCACTAGAGGCTGAGTAACTTTCCTAGGGTCACACAGCCAATGAATGGCAGATTCAGGACTTCAATCCAGATGTGCCTGATTCCAAAACTTTTGCACCATGTGTTCTTTGACTAAAGATAACTGGAGAGAGAAATTTATAATTCAAGGTTCTGTTCAAAGAAGAGGCTCCCCCAGGCATATTTATATACAAAGAATGTTCTAAAAATTGTCCTCAGTTACATATTTGCACGGTGCATACATTTTATTATTTTCAAGTAAAATGCTGTCAATGAATGAAGTGAAATAAAGGAAAAATGAGCTATAAATCATTGCCTCATTTTCTCGTCTTTTATTTTTCCTATCACGTGTTTGTTGCATTGATTCACTTACGCTCCATTTCCCTTGGCATTTCTTCCACCTTAGAATGCCCGAAGCCAGGATCCGCATGTCCTTATCAGGGCTGCCCTCCTTGTAAGGTCTCTTACCGTGTTTTCCTTTCCTCCTAATCAGAACTTGTCTATCCTGTGTCCCATTCTCATAACAGCTGTCACTCACTTGTCCTGGTTAAAATAATGAGACACGCTTAGCTGTAGCATATGTGTTTTCCCTGGCAGTTTCCTAAAGGCTGCCCTTCTGATAGCCTGGGAAGCGGTCACTACTGGGCAGGCTTGGTCAGGGTTTGAAGGTTGAGAACACTCTTACCACCTCCACCCTCAAATCCAAGTCTTCAAATTCCTCACTTAGGTTCCAGGGTGGCAGTCCCGTTTCTCTATCACGATCCTCCGACAAGGGTCCTCACCCAGGAGACTCATTTCTTCAGTCACATTTGGGAAGCCCTCCCACCACATGGCAACATCTTTGGGGTCCACAGAGAAAGATCTTGCTGTGAGTTTGAATGTCCTCAGGCACTGAGGAATTACCATCCTGGTTTTTTCTTTTCTTTTTTTCCAGTGTGGTTCTTTGTGCTGTTAATTCTCACTGGTTGTGCTGAGAGAGGATTCTTTGGGATTTTGGAAGGAAATTTTCTCACATTTTCCATTCCTTTCTTCCCAGAGACATTTTGCTGGTAGAGTAACAGCCACATCACTCAGCAGCCAGCTGAGAAACAGAGGCGAGAACAGCGCTGACGTGGCCAGTGCCACTCCTTGGTATTAAAAAAACAAAAACAAACAAACAAAAAACAAGGCAGTCCCACTTGGGGGCATTTTTCTGAAAAGTGAAGGAAAATGTAAAATACTATAAAAAAGGCCACTTTTTTAAGGAAGTGGAACCTGCTGTTTGGGGAAGGGTGGTTCTGGCTGGGATGATGGCTGCCTTGGTTCTCTTTTTACCTGGGTCAGTGACACTCACCTTTCAGCATCACAAGCCCTGGCCTTGGTCTCTGGTCCTGGACAGGCCATGCTCATATCCTGATGGTGACCCTCTGCCTTAACCTCCCCAAAGACCAACTCACAGACGTTTGTGCCCCAAGGATCTCCCAAAAGTGCTTTAATTGCGGTGGAGCCCCATCTTCTAGTTGACAGCCCCTCATTTAGCAGGTGGTCCCTAAGATGCTGACCTTGCAAAGTCTCTTTTTGCCCAGTTCTCCTGTGATGCCAGAATGACAATTCCTCAAATCTACAGAGCACTTTAGACTTCCAAAGGGCTTTTGCAAATCCTTGCTACAAATTTAATACCTCACTTTCCATTAAGTTCATGTTTAAGGGACTGTTATTATTATTATTTTTTAATGAGACAGAGTCCTTTGTCACCTCCAATAGAGGGCAGTGGTGTCATCACAGCTCACTGCAACCTCAAACCCTTGGGCTGAAGTGATCCTCCTGCCTCAGCCTGCTGAGAAGCTGGGACTACAGGCCTGTGCCACCATGCCCACCTAGTTTTCTAATTTTTTGTAGAGATGGGGTCTCGCTATTGCCCAGGCTGAATTTCTGGGCTCAAGAAATCCTCTGGGTCCCAAAGAACTAGGATTACAGACATGAATCACTGTGCCTGGCTTATTATATTTATAAATGAAAACAATACATATAACAGGTTTTTAAAAAGCAGAAAATGTTACTGAGGGGCAGACAATGAGAAGCTCCTTCCCCTTCACCCCTGCCATCGCCAACCCACCCTGCACTCTCCCTCCTAGAGGAAACCACTTTTATGGTTTCTTTCTTTTAATTCACGTATTTTATTCTGGCATGGTTTAACTAATGAAATAGTTCTATGAGGCTTGTTAATAAAACAGAAGTGTCTGGTTTCTTTTCAGGAGGATGAAAATGATCTAAAGCTAGATTGTAGCTGGGCACAGTGGCTCATGACTATAATCCTGTCTCACTCTGGGAGGCTGATTTGGGAGCCAGGAACTCAGGAGTCAGGAGCTTGAGATCAGCCTGAGCAAAGCGAGACCCCCATCTCTACTAAAAGTAGAAAAATCAGCTGGGCGTTGTGGCGGGTGCTCATAGTCACAGCTACTCGGGAGGCTGAGGCAGGAGGATCCCTTGAACCCAGGAGTCTGAGGTTGTTGTGTGTTAGGCTGACACTATGGCACTCTAGCCTGGGCAACAGAGTGAGATTCTGTCTGAAAAGAAAAGAAAAGAAAACAAGATTGTAGTGATGTTTGCAGACTTCTGACTATACTAAAGCCCACTTATTAGTACACTTTAAATGAGTGAACCTCATGGCATGTAAGTTATATCTCAAGAAAGCTGTTAGAAAAGGAGGGGGATACTAAATCCCATCCAAGTCCCTCTCCTGACCACTGCCTTCCTATCTCCCACCATTCTCTCACTTCTTTTCAATCATTTTCAATTCATGTAATATTTTCTTTCACGTTGTTAAGTAATTTGCTTGGAATGCTATTTTTTGATTACTCAGTTTTAGACATTTACTACTGACTTTGCATTAAAAAGAAAGATGAGGGTTTAACTTTCATATCCCTCGCCTTGGCCTGCATCATACCAAATGCACACTTCCCATACCACATCTTTCTCATATGGTGTTATGAGTGTTTTGGTCAGCTCAGTGTTCTGTGTTTCTATTTCAGTGACAACAAAAGCATCATTAGCACATTGGCAGCTGCCCAGTCGTGTGGCTTGGAGGAGGGCATCCAAAGGTTTAACTGATTCTTTTCTTTTTATTTTTTATTTTTGGAGACAGAGTCTCCCCGTTGCCCAGGCTAGCATGCTGTGGCATTAGCCTAGCCACAACACCCAGCTAGTTTTTATTTTTTTTGGTAGAGATGGGGTCTTGCTCTGTTCATGCTGGTCTTGAACTCCTAACCTGAAGTGATCCTTCCACCTCTGTCTCCCAGAGTGCTAGGATTACAGGTGTGAGCCACCATGCCCGGTCCCCGTTTAACTGACTTTTAATTCATCAACTTCCTATCTTTTCTCCTTTCTTATTCCCACTTCCAGACATTGCTGGATTCCCAAATCTTCTGTGTCATCCAAAGTATAAATGATGTTTCCTTTTTTTTTTATTTTGAGACAGAGTTTCACTCCGTCACCCTGGGGTTGAGTGCCGTGACATCATCATAGTTCATAGCAACCTCAAACTCTTGGACTCAAGTGATGCTCTTGCCTCAGTTTCTCAAGTAGCTGGGACTATAGGCACCTACCACAATGGCCAGCTAATTTTTTCTATTTTTAGTAGAGATAGGATCTCTCCCACTCTTGCTCAGGCTGGTCCTGAACTCCTGAGTTCAAGCAATCACCTACCTTGGCCTCCAAAAGTTCTGGGATTATAGGTGTGAGCCACCACTCCTGGCCTTATAAATGATGTTTCATTGATGCTTTCTTCATTGTGGGCTTGGAATTCAGGTTTTCTTTTTTCAAGAGGGGGGCTTCTTAGGTTATTATTTATTCTTGTTCATCTACTGTCTAATTTCTGAATTTTTCTTGCTATGTTCTCATCTTACACTCTCTTTTTCTTTTTTGAAACAGTTATTGAGTTTATAACTCACATACCATAACAATTACCCATTTAAAGTGCACAGTGGCTGTTGGGCACCCATCACTGCAATCAATTTTAGAACATTTTCATTTCCTTTTCTTTATGTAGTTATGCCTTAAAAATTCCTTTACTGTATATTTAGTGGATTTCAGGAGGTAGTGGCGCTTACATATGTTTTCAATCTGTTATCTTTTACCAGACCTTCTGTTTTCAGTTCCTTTGGTGAGTATCCCTATTGTTAAATAATATCTTTTTATCATTATTTCTTGATTTTATCATTATTTCTTGTCTAACTTTGGACATTATCCAATGGCTTCTTGTAAGAGATGAAGATTTAGCTATGTTTTGTTTTGTTTGTTTGTTTGTTTGTTTTTTATTTTGGCCAGGGCTAGGTTTGAACCCGCCACCTCCGGCATATGGGACCAGCGCCCTACTCCTTGAGCCACAGGTGCCGCCCAGCCATGTTTTGTTTTATGAGGATATTTACTTCTTTTCTCTTTCCTTTATACCTCTTCTTCATTTTCCTCTCCCAGCTTGTCATTTGTAATTTTTCTTTTATATTCTTTAGTCTTATAATATATTCATTACTGTAACCATAATTAAGTTTCATGCCTTGCCTTGATTCAAAAGCTAAAAGTCAAGAACAAGAAAGTTTTTATATGATATATAAAAATATTTTCATTGACTATTCAAGTAGAGCTTTCTGATTGCATTTCATTTCTTGTTCAGTTTTAATTTTTTCCTGGAATTTTAAACTACTTTTCTTTTTTTCTTGAATTGTAAGCTTAGGATCTTCTAACCAACAAAGAAAAAGTCCTAAATCTATAGAACGTACTCTTTTCCTTAGTTTTCTTCTCTGGAGGCCTCTGTTAACCCTTCTTCAGTCTGGACTGATTCCTCTCTCTCTGTGCTGAAGAGCTTTTATCCTGGAACTTTAACCTCCTAGGTGTATCTATTATTTCCTGAATCCTAGGTCATATATATATATATATATATATTTTTTTTTTTTTTTTTCTTCTTCACTCTCCTATCTTGCTGGAGTATATCGTCAAGTGTATTCATTAAAAGATAGCAAATGTTTAATTCCTTCCAGGTCTGAAAATATCTTTGTCCTAATTTTGCTCTTGATTGATAGTTTGGCAGGGTATAGAATTCTACTTTGAAACTAATTTTTTTTTTTCCTCAGAAATTTGAAGGCTTTATCTTTGGGTGTCTTGAAATTTTTTTTTTTTTGTAGAGACAGAGTCTCACTGTACCGCCCTTGGTAGAGTGCTGTGGCATCACACAGCTCACAGCAACCTCTTACTCTTGGGCTTACACGATTCTCTTGCCTCAGCCTCCCAAGTAGCTGGAACTACAGGCACCCGCCACAATGCCCGGCTATTTTTTTTGTTGCAGTTTGGCTGGGGCTGGGTTTGAACCTGCCACCCTCGGTATATGGGACCGGCACCCTACTCACTGAGCCACAGGCGCTGCCGAGTGTCTTGAAATTTTATTATCTATCTATGTATCTTTCTATCTATTTGTTCATCTGTCTGTCTCTATTTATCTATGTACTTACCTATCTATTCTTTTGTGCAGTACACTTAGGTGATTTTTCAATCTAAAGACTTGTGTCTTTTGACTCAGGGATATGGGGGTACTATTTTAAAAAGTATTATTATTACTATTTACTGTTATTTTAAAAGCAATTCTCTTTCCTTTGTTTATATAGTCTTTCTTCTCCTCCCCAACCCCCCCCCCCCGGAACTTCTGCTAGTCAGATGATGAAATTTCTGGATTGATTCTCTATGTCTCATAACTTTTTTCCCTTATTTTATATTTCCTTTTCTTTCATTCTCCTTGCTAGGAAATTTTAACTTTATTTCTCAATAATTCTGATGATTTTTTTACTTTCTTCTTAGATTATTTCTTTTATTCACAGTCTTTTGTTTTTAATTTTGTGTGACAACGTTTCAAATCTCTCTGAGGATGCTAGTTAGCGTTCTCCTCTGTTCCCAAATGACCCATTTCTTAATGTTTACATTGGTCTTTTTCTTTCACAGTATGAACCTCCCTTAAATGTTTAGTGAGTTTCTAGTTGTTTGGTTATATTTAAGCGTGAGGCAACAGGAAAAAGTGGTTGTCAGGTCTGTGTGTGTTGGTCAGAGCTTGTCAACTGTTAGGCTTTGCTTTTAGGAGAGTGGGCAGAACATTTGAACATTAATAAGGAAACTCCAAATGTCCTACAATGGCTCATCTAATATTTCCCAGTTTTTTCTCTCCTAAGAGAGAAGAACCCCCTGCTTTGTTTAGAGCAGGGAGGGGGTTATCAGAGAACATCATACTGGTAGGAATCCTGCACACAGAGGCAAGAGATGAGTGGGGGAGACCTGCTCCCTGTACAGACTTTCCATCAGTTTCCTTGTTTCCAGCCCTTCCTTCTACCCACACTCTCTAACACCTGGCCTTTCTGAGTCAAGAGCTTGTCTGGGGCTGTTCATAGCAGAGATCTCCACTCCCAAACTGTGAGTTGTGTAGGCCGCAGCATGCTTCACCTTGCTTTATCTATTGCCAGTTTCTAAGTAGTATTTCCTGTTTTTCAGAAGTTTGTTGATATCTATCATCTATTGATGGCCACTCCCACTTTCTTCATTGTGATGGACTTTTAAATATTTTTACTGTCATTTTAGAGGGGTCCTGTAAGGCAGTGTGCTAATATATCTTGATTTGAAACTCTGTTACTTTCAATGGGTGTAGTGCAAGGATCTTGGGTTCATTGATGACTCTTGGTTCTAGTTATATAGTCAAGGCATTTTTATGCTTCATCTTTCCTCATACCTGTTGCATCACTACTATGTGGAAGATTAGAGAAGCATCAAGAACAGTTAGCTAAACTATTCAACTGAGCCCCCAGTTCCTCACTTTTAAGCCATTTACACATCATCTGTTATAAATCTGCCATTACATGGTTCTGCGCTAAAATTTAGAGAAATTAAGAGGGCTAAATTATTGTCCTTCCCTGTCAGCTAGTTAGTGTGAGGTTTGGATAGAGAATAAGATTTTATGGTGAATGTTATGACAGAACTACATGACAGGTGATATACAAGAATAGAAGAGAGTGACATCAGGGAAGGTTTCACATAGAAAGTCATATCTAAGCTTAAATCAGAGGTCTTCAGATTTATAATGGGGAGGGAAGGCATTCACGCTAAGGGACTAGCAAGGACCTAAGAGTGGTGTCACGTCAGGACTTGGTGATTTTAGAGAGCATCCATTAATAATAACTGGGTAGAGCACAGTGTACTTGTGGAGGAATGGAGAGCTAATTATGGCAGCTAACATGTCTCCCGTGTACAATCTCTATTCACATTTACAGATGAAGAAACCAAGGCATGGTCTTAAGGACCCTCAGTTGATAAGTGGGGAGCTAGGATCTGATTCCTGGTAGTCTGGCTCTGGAGCTCATTCTTTTGGTTCAGGAATTAGATGATAAAGTTTTATTTATATTGGTACATAATAGATGTACATGTTTTGGGGGTGCATGTGATATTTCGAAACATTCATATGTTTAATTTTTAAATCAGAGTAATTTGAATATATATTACCTTAAATGTT
The DNA here is from genome assembly GCF_027406575.1 of Nycticebus coucang. NCBI lineage: Eukaryota > Metazoa > Chordata > Mammalia > Primates > Lorisidae > Nycticebus > Nycticebus coucang. The sequence goes on along the minus strand of NC_069783.1, from coordinate 67,926,146 downwards.
AAATGCTGGGAACGTTCCAATCATTCACTTCTATTTACTTTGAAACACTGATTAGGTTCTTATTTACTATAGTTACCCTACTGATTTGTTGAACACTAGGTCTTATTTCTTCTAAGGAAGAAAACGTAGACATTAATCAACATATCTTCATCTCCTTCCTGCACTCCCCATCCTTTACTTTCCATGAGATCCACTATTTTAGCTCCCACATATGAATGAGAACATGTCATATTTGTCTTACTGTGCCTGGCTTAATTCACTTAGCATAATGACCTCCAGTTCCATTCATGTAGCTGCAAATGACAAGATTTCTTTCTTTTTTTCTGGATGAATGATATTCCATTCTGTATACAGTCCACGTTTTCTTTATCCACTGACGGGCTCTTAGATGGATTCCATATCTTGGTTATTGTGAAGAGTGCTACAGTAAACATGGGAGTGCAGGTATTCCTTTAATATATTGATTTCCTTTCTTTTGCATATATACCCAGTAGTGGGGTTCGTGGGTCATGTAAACTAATTTTAGTTTTTTGAGGAATCTCCATGCTTTTTTCCTTAGTGGCTGTACTAATTTACATTCCTACCAACAGTGTATAGGCTTCCTAATTCTCCACATCCTTACCAGCATTCATTATCTCCTTTTTTTTGATACAACCCATTTTATGGCATGAGGTAATATCTCTCGGTGTTTTTGATTTGCATTTCTCTGATGATTAGCGAAAGATGATGATAAAGGTTTTGGTGAGGAGTTTGGGCTTTAGGTAAGTGAGCAATGCTGTGTTTTGGAGACGTAACTCTGGAGCCATCATTTGGTAGGGTGTTAGAGAGCTAGACAGCAGGGTTGGGAATGATCATACCACATATCAGACAATAGATGACAACTACTAAGTGTAGAAGTGGAAATGGGGCTGCACAGGAGAGGCATTATGAGAGTTATTTCAGAGGTAGAATCAATGGAACTTGGTCACCATCTAGATGTAGGAGTGGGGAGTGGAGGGGGGCGGTCAGGATTAGTTGTTGAGCCTCTGGTAGCTTGTTTGCTAAATCTGAAAGTACAAGATAAGCACATTTGGGAGAGGGGAGAGAGGAGAGAAGGAGAATGAGTCAGTGTTGAACGTGGTGCAATTGAGGTGACTGTACAATATCCAAGTAGTCTCATAGGGGACTGGTTGGAAAGATGTGTCTGGAATATTGGGGAGACATCGTGTTGGGGGTACAGATTTGGGAGTGACAGTTTCATCAGGGAAACTGAGAACATGGGAGTAGATGTGAAGAGACTATGTGGCATGAAAAGAGAGCCAAGCACAGAGGCCTGGGAAGCCCTGGAATCCATGGGGCTGAACCTGAAGAGTAGAGGAGGGTGAAGGGTGTGGGGGTGGGGTGGGAGGATGTGGGGCTGAGGCTGTCAGGGAGCCCGCCACAGGGAGAACCAGGTCTCAGAAGGGCAAGAAGAGGAGGCCTGTGGGGAAGCAGTGACAGAGGGAGAAGTCTTCCCAGAAAGGAGGGATCCAGGGGAACAGAGGAAAGGGGGCAGGGACGGCAGCAGGCAGGGGACGCATTGGGGTGGAGTGTCTGAGGACAGCCTGGGAGTGAGTGAGGGGGAGGTAGGAGCCACTCCTAAGTGGCCTCTCTCTTTTTTTTTTTTTTTAGAGACAGAGTTTTACTTTGTCGCCCTCAGTAGAGTGCTGTGGCATTGCAGCTCACAGCAACTTCCAGCTCTTGGCCTTTGGTAATTCTCTTGCCTCAGCCTCCCGAGTAGCTGAGACCACAGGCACCTGCCACAATCATACATAGCTAGTGATTACTGTGTGGAAGGATTTATCTCAGCTATTTTGTTTTTGTTGCAGTTTGGCTGGGGCTGGGTTTGAACCCACCACCCTCAGTATATGGGGCTGGTGCCCTACTCACTGAGCCATAGGTGCTGCCTCCAAGAGGCCACTCCCTCAGGGGCTGCTTGTCTGTGCAGGTGGGGTCAGCCCATACAGATCTGCAGGGCTAAATCTTGCCTCCCGAAGTGCTGATGTGTAAGAACCACTGTGAACGTTTACATCCACATATTTTGCTTCCCCTGACCTGCGGACAGATGTGGAAATAGGAAGGCTGGCCAGCCAAAATAAGCAGAGAGGCTTACAGATCCAAACCCTCCTTCTGTTTTAATTGGAACTTCAGAAACCAGCTTCATTCCTCAATCTATTCCAGTCCAAAGGAAAATGGGCCACCCCTGGCCTTGCATTTTAGAGCAAAGCATGATGTCTGCACGCCACATGTCTGATTGGCTGGTCTAGACCACCACACTTCCTGGTGCCCCTGCTAAACCTGAGGCCTCCTTCCAGCAGGCTGACTCCTTGAGGGTGTCTTGTTTGGTTTCCGAGTGTCTTCTGCGTATGGTACACCTTGCTTGAAGTTCTCACTAACTCATCTAGTAGGTATTATATTAATCTGTTTGTAGCTAGAAACAAAGGAAGATTGAGATCACACAGATACTAAGTGGAAGAAGTAGAATTTCTATTATAAAACTTTTCCTTTATTATAAAATAGTTCAAACAGAAACATTCAAAGAATAATGTAACTGACACCTCTGTACCCACCAATAGCTCTACAAGATTCTAACGTGAAGCTATCCCTGCATCAGACTTCTTAAAATAAACAAAATTTTCTGTTTCTTTCTTTTTTTTTTTTTTTGGACAGAGCCTCACTCTATTGTTCTGAGTACAGTGCAGTGGCATCCTCACACTTCACTGCAACCTCAAACTCCTGGGTTCAAGTGATCTTCCTGCCTCAGCCTCCTGAGTAGCTGGGACTACAGGTACCCACCACAGTGCTGGGCTCATTTTTTCTATTTTTGATAGAGATGGAGGCTTGCTCCTGTTCAAGCTGATCTTGAACTTCTGAGCTAAAGTGATCCTCTAGCCGTGGTCTCCCAGAGTGCTGGGATTACAGGCATGAGCCACCGCACCTGGCCAAGAAAATGAAATATTAACATACACAGTTGAAACTCTATGTCTGCCTTCCTGATCTATCTCCTCTCTCGCTCTCTTCACAGGTCACTACTATTTGACCTACTATTACCATGCAAATGTTTTTATTGTTATTAAACATGCTATATTAAAAACAATGCATCATTGGCTTGGTACCCCTAGCATGGTGGGGCCGGCCACATACACTGAGGGTGGTGGATTTGAACCTGGCCTGGGCCAGCTAAACAAAAATGACAACTGCAACAAAAAGAATGGCCAGGCATTGTGGTGGGCGCCAGTAGTCCCAGTTACTTGGGAGGCTGAGGCAAGAGAATCTCTTGAGCCCAGGAGTTTGAGGTTGCTGTGAGCTGTGATACTGCGGCACTCTACCAAGGGCAACATAGTGAGACTCTGCCTCAAACAAAACATCCATCATGATGCCTATAATCCTAGCACTCTGGGAGGCTGAGGTTGGTGGATCACCTGAGGTCATAGGTTCGAGACCAGCCTGAGCCAGAGCAAGACCTTATCTCTAAAAATAGCTGGGCATTGTGGCAGGCGCCTGTAGTCCCAGCTACTTGGGAGGCTGAGGCAAGAGAATTACTTGAGCCCAAGAGTTTGAGGTTGCTGTGAGCTATGATGCCACAGCACTCTACCAAGGGTGAGAAATGAGATTGTCTAAAAACAAAAAAACAAACAAAAACCAACCCATCATAGTATTCTGCATGCTTTTAAATGCTGCATAAATGGAATCAAACTCTGAAAAATTGTTTATTCAACTTATGTATATCTAGGATATTCATTGGCGATTATAGACAATGTTAACTTCAGCTTGCATTGAACATTCAAACTTTGTCAACTCTGACATGAAGGGATTGGAAGGCCTGAAAGTTGTGTCTCACGACTGTGATAACTCAAAGCTCTGACTCCTTCAGTTCCTCATATGGATGTTTAGGTCAGTTTCCTCACTTCCTGGGGTAACATTACAGGCTTTATTATTGGAAGTTTGTCTTAGTCAAGCTTTGTTCTTGCCAAACCATTTCATATAATGAATGAAACATGAACTAAATTTTCCACAGTGCAGAGGTGGGGTAGAGGGTTGTGGAAAATACGGATTAACCATGGAGCTAAAGTCAGAGGACATAAGAATATCAGGACTTCTGGGCAATGTCTGCAACAATCCCAAGGTTCTTTCTACTCCTTTTTCTTCCAAATGAATCTCTCCCATTTGGCTCACAGAATTCTCCTGGCATTGAACCCAACAGGAAGACGGATGCGTGGGTTTTATTGTGGGCTATTTCTTATGATTTGCCTGATATTTTCCCTGCGTCAAAGAGGATGAACTCAGAAGTTACAGTTATCTTCATCAGTTATGAGCTCTTCAGCATCAAGAACAGTGATGTTCAGGGTTTTCCGCAGAATTTTACAATGTCCACAATTTTCCGCAAAGATCAAAATGTTTTATATCTGTGTTGTGTAGTTCAGCAGTTGTTAGCCATGGAGAACATTAGGCTACTGAGCACTTGAAGTATGACTAGTGTGACTGAGGAATGGAATTTTAAATTTATATAATTTAATTAGAATAGCCATATGGTTAAAAAAAAAAAAGAATAGCCATTCATACATAGCTAGTGATTACTGTGTGGAAGGATTTATCTCAATACATATTGGTGGAGTTTCAACAAGTCTTTAAAAATCCAAAGTGCACATTAAATTGCAATTGATTTATTTGCTCTTTCTTACCCTTGTCTAAAATTAGTATAAGAAACCGGGCAGTGTGGACTGCTGTGCTTGCTCATGATACACCATTGCAGCAGTCCACAACCTTTTTGGCATCAGGGACTGGTTTCATGGAAGACAATTTTTCCATGGACCTGGGGAGTTGTGGTTTTAGAAAGATTCAAGAGCATTCCATTTATCTCAGATCATCAGGCATTAGATTCTCATAAGGAGTGTGCAACCTAGCTTCCTCCCATGCACAGTGTACAGCAGGGCTCCTGCTCCTATGAGAATCTAATGCCATAGCTGATCTGACAGGAGGAAGAGCTTGGGCAGTGATGCGATTGATGGGGAGTAGTTGTGTATACAGATGAAGCTTTGCTTGCTCCTCCGATGCTCACCTCCCGTGCAGTCCAGTCCGTAGGCCATGACCAGTACCAGTCTGCAGCCTGGGGGTTGGGGATCACAGCTCTATTGTTCAGAGTATCGTTTCTCCAAGAGCTCTATTAACCTGTTGTTTGCAGTCAGCACATCCTTGTGATCTTGTTGGTGTTGATGAGCACCAGGTATCCGTGGCACCTGCCTGCTCCCCATTATAGGACCTTGTCTCTCACCTCATAGCTCACTCAGTCTGCAACATTACTCCCCAGGTCCATTTGTTCTGACACCTTTAATTTCAGGCTTCTCTTAACCACCCTCTGCTCCATCACTGTCTCATTTTGGGAGATGAGTCATCATGATGGTTTAAAGACAAAATTAGGTAGAGTTGATAAATCTATGAACAGGAATATAGAGCTGAAGAAATTATCCAGAATGTATACAGACAGACAAAGTGGTAGAAATATGAAAGGTGGAGAGACAGAGACAGAGTGAGTCCATTGCCTTAGAGTCCTTGAAGGGACTCTTTTTTTTTTTTCAGGTTTTTATGCCAATAATTTATTGAATGGAGGTCTGTACATAGGCAAACCTTACTGTGGAAACTAAGACATCAGGAGCTCTCCCCACTCCTCCAGTGCTCCAGGGTGGGGTGAGGAGGGAGGAGACCTTGGGAGCAGGGACAGAAGGGGAGATACAGCTGTAGGAAGGGGAGGAGTGGGATTGGACGGTGAGAATCCACGTTTTCTTTAAGAAAAAAATTGTAACAATCTGTTTACACCTGGGGGCCAGGGAAGGGAAAAGGAGGTGGGGGCTGGGCTGGTCCTATTTACAAGGGACACAAGGAGGGGAGGAGGTTGAAGGAGGTGGAGGACAGGTGGGAGGACGGGGGCAAAGGAGGTAGGATGTCCTCGTGCTCCAATCCCCCTGTCCTTCCTTCCTTCTCTTCTCTCCCCACAACCAGTTAAAATCCTCTTAAAAAGCCCACCACAGGGGTAGGCTGGTAAGGGAGGGACTGGAGGTGGGGACAGGGACTCATTTACCTCTGCCCTTTAGTCTAGGGGCCCAGCCAGGGCAAGAGCTTGATGGGGTATGGCCCCCTCCCAGCCCCATGTAGGGCTCCCAGATGGAAGTGAAAGGGTGGTTGGTGGGGCCCTCAGGAAGAGTTAGTGAGAGAAGGTGTAGCTTCGGGCGACTGCCAATCTGAGCTGGTCTGAGTCTTAGTTAAAGCTTGTGAGGACTGGGTGAGGGTAGGAGTGCCCGCTGCAGACCTCAAGTAAGGAGGGATGAGAATGGTGTTGAGAGATGGTTGGATGGAGAGTTCACCAGGACTGAAATTGAAGAGGGGAGGGAGGGGGTGGTTGTTGGGGAGCTGGTTCCAAGACATCGCAGTTCATCAATGAAGCTGCGGGCACAGATCTCTAGTGGGGAGAGCCTTGAGGATGGCTTATACTCCAGCAAGCTAGAGCAGAGCATGATGGCCTCTGGCAGCATTTGAGATTTGAACACCTTTGTCCAGGGATGAGCTTTGATTTGGGGAAACTTGAACTCCATGCAATTGGGGTTCATCTCTCAGATTTATTCCCTGGTTGGTGTTCCCAGCACTTTGATCATCTCCACCAGCTGGTCTACCCCACTGTCCCCAGGAAAGATGGACTGGCCAAGGAGAAGCTTAGCCAGTACACAGCCAGCTGACCACACATCAATGGATGAGGTGTTTAACATGTGCCTCCTTGGAGTTCTTGAAGGGGAGGGGAGAGAGGTAATTTCTGAAGAGATAATGAGAGAATTTTTCAGAATTGGTGAAAAATTCGTGAAAAAAGGTTCAGGAAGCCCAGTAAATTTATAACACTATAAACAAATTCTTTCTTAGTGGTGACACTGAAGAATACCAGAGACTACAGGAAAGTCTGAAATATAACCAGAAAGAAGTGTTAATACAAAGGAACTATAGGAAAGAGAGCACTCAACAGTTCTCTTTCCTACAGCAAAATGGCATCCAGAAGACAGTGGAATTCCTTCAACATTCTGAGAGAAAATAACTGTGAATCTGGAAATGTAGGAAGATTTTAGAGGAAAATACAGAAGGATATCTTTATAATTTTGGATAGGAAATGAATTTTTTTAATTAATTTATTTTTATTGTTAAATCATAGCTGTGTACATTACTGCAATCAAGGGGTACAATGTGCTGGTTTCATATACAATCTGAAATATTCTCATCAAACTGTTCAACGTAGCCTTCATGGCATTTTCTCAGTTACTGTATGTAGACATTTGTATTCTGCCTTTAGTAAGTTTCGCCTGTACCCATTCTAAGATGCACTGTAGGTGTGGCCTCACCCATTACCCTCCCTCAACCAAAACCTCCCCCCTCCCTTCCCCTTCCTTGGCCCTTTCCCCATAGTCTTGTACTATAGTTGGGTTATAGCCTTCATGTGAAAGCTATAATTTAGCGTCATAGTAGAGCTGAGTATATTGGATACTTTTTCTTCCATTCCTGAGATACTTTGCTAAGAAGAATATGTTCCAGCTCCATCCATGTAAACATGAAAGAGGTAAAGTCTCCATCTTTCTTTAAGGCTGCATAATATTCCATGGTATAAATGTACCACAATTTGCTAGTCCATTTGTGGGTCGATGGATACTTGGGCTTCTTCCATGACTTAGCAATTATGAATTGGGCTGCAATAAACATTCTGGTACAGATGTCTTTTTTATATTGTGACTTTTGGTCTTCTGGGTATAAACCTAGTAAAGGAATTACAGGATCCAATGGCAGGTCTATCTTTAGGTCTCTAAATATTCTCCAAACATCCTTCCAGAAGGAACATATTAGTGTGCATTCCCACCAGCAGTGTAGAAGTGTGCCCTTTTCTCCACATCCACACCAACATCTCTGGTTTTGGGATTTTGTCATGTGGGCTACTCTTACTGGGGTTAGGTGATATCTCAAAGTAGTTTTGATTTGCATTTCTCTGATGATTAAGGATGAAGAGCTTTTTTTCATTTGTTTGTAGATTGTGCATCTGTCTTCTTTAGAGAAGTTTCTCTTCAAATCCCTTGCCCACCCTGAGATGGGGTCACATGTTCTTTTCTTGCTAATACATTTGAGTTCTCTGTGGATTCTGGTTATTAGACCTTTATCGGAGGTATAACCTGCAAATATTTTCTCCCATTCTGAGGGCTATCTGCTTGTTTTACTTACAATGTTCTTGGCTGTGTAGAAGCTTTTTAGTTTGATGAGGTCCCAGTAGTATATTTTTGATACTGCTTCAGTTGCCTGGGGAGTCCTCCTCATAAACTATTTACCCAGGCCAATTCCTTCAAGGGTTTTCCCTACACTTTCTTCAAGTATTGTTATAGTTTCATGTCATAAGTTTAAATCTTTTATCCAGTGAGAGTCTATCTTAGTTAATGGTGAAAGGTGTGGGTCCAGTTTCACTCTTCTACAGGTTGCCAGCCAGTTCACCCAGCACCATTTGTTAATTAGCGAATCTTTTCCCCACTGAATGTTTTTAATTGGCTTGTCAAAGATCAAATAACGATAAGTAGCTGGATTCATCTCTTGGTTCTCTATTCTGTTCCAGACATTTACTTCTCTGCTTTTGTGCCAGTACCATGCTGTTTTGATCACTATCAATTTATATTACAGTCTCAGGTCTGGTAGTGTGATTCCTCCTGCTTTGTTTTTATTGCTGAGTAATGTTTTGGCTATTCGAGTTTTTTTCTGATTCCATATAAAACAAAGTTTTATTTTTCAAGATCTTTAAAATATGACAATGGAGCTTTAATAGGAATTGCATTAAAATTATATATTGCTTTGGGTAGTATGGACAATTGAACAAGTTGATTCTTCCCATCCATGAGCATGGTATGTTTTTCCATCTGTTAATATCTTCAGCTATTTCTTTTCTTAAAGTTTCATAGTTCTCTTTGTAGAGATCTTTCATGTTCTTTGTTAGGTATACTCCAAAGTATTTCATCTTCTTTGGGGCTACTGTGGAAGGAATAGAGTCCTTGACTGCTTTTTAGGCTTGGTTGTTGTTGGTATATATAAAGGCTACAGATTTATGGGTGTTGATTTTGTAGCCTGAGACATTGCTGTATTCCTTGATCACTTCTAAAAGTTTTGTAGTAGAATCCCTAGTGTTTTCCAGATATACGATCATATCATCTGTGAAGAGTGAAAGTTTGATCTCTTCTGACCCTATGTGGATACCCTTGATCGGCTTTTCTTCCCTAGTTGCAAGGGCTAAAACTTCCATTACAATGTTAAAGAGCAATGGAGATAATGGGCAACCTTGCCTGGTTCCTGATCTAAGTGGAAATGATTTCAATTTAACTCCATTCGATATGATATTGGCTGTGGGTTTGCTGTAGATAGCCTCTATTAGTTTAAGAAATGTCCCTTCTATACAAATTTTCTTAAGTGTTCTGATCATGAAGGGATGCTGGATATTATCAAAAGCTTTTTCTGCATAAGCAAAACCTACAATCCATCTAGGACAGCGGTTCTCAACCTGTGGGTCTTGACCCACAGGAACTGTATTAAAGGGCATTAGGAAGGTTCAGAACGACTGATCTAGGAAAAGATTAATCCATTTGATTACATTTAAAATCAAGAACTTTTGTTTATCAGAAACATCTTAAAGACAGGAAAAATAAAAATCCCATAAGGCCAGGCGTGGTGGCTCACACCTGTAACCCTAGCATTTTGGGAGGCCAAGGCAGGTGGATATCTTGAGCTCAGGAAGAAAGAAAGATTATATAATAGAAAAAAATATGTGCAGCACCTGTAACTGTGAGAGGATTAGTATCCAGAACATAGAAGCTCTCTTAAAAATTGACATGAAGCTAGATGCCTGTAGCTCAGCGGCTATGGTGCCAGCTACATACACTAGAGCTTGTGAGTTTGAACCCAGCCCAGGCCTGCCAAACAATGACAACTACAATAAAAAAATAGCCGGGTGTTGTGGTGGGTGCCTATAGTCCCAGCTACTTGGGAGGCTGAGGCAGGAGAATTGCTTAAGCCCAAGAGTTTGAGGTTGCTGTGAGCTGTGACACGATGGCACTCTACTGAGGTGACATAGTGAGACTTTGTCTCAAAAAAAAAAAAATTGACATGAAAAAGATGAACAACCCAATCAACAAATGAGTAAAATATTTGATAGACGTGGTGGCATAGAATGGGAACACAAATAACCAATAAACACTCAAAAAGTTTGTAGATCTCATGAGAAACCAGAGCAATGCAACTTGTCAGTGTGTTCTAATAAGATTGGTAAAAGTCATTGGATCTGAAAACACCAGTTGTTGACAAGGGTATGCAATAACAGGAATTCTTAAAGACTTCTGATCAGAGTGTAAATTGGCATGATAAATGGAAAAAATTTGTCATTATTAACTGATGTTGAAAATGTGCATATTTTACAACCCACAATTCTACTTTTTGGCACATACTCAGCTGTTGTGTTGTGTAACATAGTAGCCACTAGCCACATGTGGTCACTGGGTCCATGAAAAGTGTCCAGACTGCACTGAAATGTCCTGTAAGTGTTAAAGTACACAGTGAATTTTCCAGATTTAGTATGAAAAACAATTTAAAATATTTCATTCACATTTATTTTAAAATATTGATTACAAGTTGAAATGGTAATATTTTGGATATATTGGTTTAAATAGAATACTATCAAAATTAATTTTATTTAAAAATTTTATTATTAAATCATAGCTGTGTACATTAATGTGATCAAGGGACACCATACACTGGTTTTATAGACAATTTGACATATTTTTTAAAATAAATTATAGCTGTGTACATTAATGCAATCATGGGGCACCATACACTGGTTTCATAGACCGTTTGACACATTTTCATCACACTGGTTAACATAGCCTTCCTGGCATTTTTTTAGTTATTGTGTTAAGACATTTATATTCTGCATTTACTAAGTTTCACATGTACCCTTGTAAGATGCATGGCAGGTGTAATTCCACCAATCAACCTCCCTCCACCCATCCTCCCCACTCCCACTGCTCCCTCTTTCCCTTCCCCATATTCTTAGCTTATAACTGGGTTATAGCTTTCATATGAAAGCCATAAATTAGTTTCATAGTAGAGCTGAGTACATTGGATACATTTTCTTCCATTCTTGAGATACTTTACTAAGAAGAATATGTTCCAGCTTCATCCATGGGAACATGAAAGAGGTAAAGTCTCCATCTTTCTTTAAGGCTGCATAATATTCCATGGTATACATATACCACAATTTTTTAATCCATTCGTGGATCGATGGGCAGTTGGGCTTTTTCCACGACTTAGCAATTATGAATTGGGCTGCAATAAACCTTCTGGTACAAATATCTTTGTTATAATGTGATTTTTGGTCTTCTGGGTATATACCTAGTAGAGGAATTATAGGATTGAATGGCAGATATATTTTTAGATCTCTAAGTGTTCTCCACACATCTTTCCAAAAGGAATGTATTAATTTGCATTCCCACCAGCAGTGTAGAAGTGTTCCCTTTTCTCCACATCCATGCCAACATCTCTGGTCTTGGGATTTTGTGATATGGGGTAATCTTACTGGAGTTAGATGATATCTCAAAGTAGTTTTGATTTGCATTTCTCTGATGATTAAGGATGATGAGCATTTTTTCATATGTCTGTAGACCATGGGGCTGGCTTCTTCAAAGTAGTTTCTCTTCAAGTCCCTTGCCCAGCCTGAGATGGGATCACTTGTTCTTTTCTTACTAATATGTTCGAGTTCTCTGTGGATTCTTGTTATTAAACCTTTGTCAGAGACATAACCTGCAAATATCTTCTCCCATTCTGACTGCTGTCTGCTTGCTTTACTTACTGTGTTCTTGGCTGTGCAGAAGCTTTTTAGTTTTATCATGTCCCCCCAGTAGTGTATTTTTGAAGCAGCTTCAATTGCCTGGGGCATCCTTGTCATAAAATATTTGCCCAGGCCGATTTCTTCAAGAGATTTCCCTGCACTTTCTTCAAGTATTTTTATAGTTTCATGCCTGAAGTTTAAATCTTTAATCCAGTGAGAGTCTATCTTAGTTAATGGTGAAAAGTGTGGGTCCAGTTTCAGTCTTCTACAGGTCACCAGTCAGTTCACCCAGTACCATTTGTTAAATAGGGTATCTTTTCCTCACTGAATGTTTTTAATTGGCTTTTCAAAGATCAAATAACGGTAAGTAGCTGGATTCATCTTTGGTTCTCTATTCTGTTCCATACATCTACCTCTCTGTTTTTGTGCCAGTACCATGCTGTTTTGATCACCATCGATTTATAGTATAGTCTGAGGTCTGGTAGCATGATTCCTCCTGCTTTGTTTTTATTTCTGAGTAATGTCTTGGCTAGTCAAGATTTTTTTCTGATTCCATATAAAATGAAATATTATTTTTTTTTAATTTTTTTATTAAATCATAACTGTATACAATGATATGATTATGGGGCATCATACACTCACTTCATAAACCATTTGACACATTTTTATCACAGTGGTTAACATAGCCTTTCCGGCGTTATCTCAGTTACTGTGCCAAAACATTTACATTCTACATTTACCAAGTTTCGCAAATACCCCTGTAATATGCACCACAGGTGTGATCCCACCGATTCCCCTCCCTCTACCCCCCCCTTTCCCACTTCCCCCTATTGTTAAGTTGTAGCTGGGTTATAGCTTTCATGTGAGAGTCCCAAATTAGTTTCATAGTAGGGCTGTGTACATGGGGTATTTTTTCTTCCATTCTTGGGATACTTTACTAAGAAGAATATGTTCCAGCTCCATCCATGTAAACATGAAAGAGGTAAAGTCTCCATCTTTCTTTAAGGCTGCATAGTATTCCATGGTATACATATACCACAATTTATTAATCCATTCGTGGATCGATGGGCACTTGGGCTTTTTCCATGACTTAGCTATTATGAATTGGGCTGCAATAAACATTCTGGTACAAATATCTTTGTTATGTTGTGATTTTTGGTCTTCTGGGTATATGCCCAGCAGAGGAATTACAGGATTGAATGGCAGATCTATTTTTAGATCTCTGAGTGTTCTCCATATATCTTTCCAAAAGGAATGTATTAATTTGCATTCCCACCAGCAGTGCAGAAGTGTTCCCTTTTCTCCGCATCCACGCCAACATCTCTGGTCTTGAGATTTTGTGATATAGGCTAGTCTCATTGGAGTTAGATGATATTTCAAAGTAGTTTTGATTTGCATTTCTCTGATGATTAAAGATGATGAGCATTCTTTCATATGTCTGAAGGCCGTGCGCCTGTCTTCTTCAGAGAAGTTTCTCTTCAAATCCCTTGCCCAGCCTGCGATGGGATCCCTTGTTTTTTTCTTGCTGATGCGTTTGAGTTCTCTGTGGATTCTGGTTATTAAACCTTTGTCAGAGTTATACCCTGCAAATATCTTCTCCCATTCTGAGGGCTGTCTGCTTGCTCTGCTTACTGTGTTCTTAGCTGTGCAGAAGCTTTTTAGTTTGATCAAGTCCCAGTAGTGTATTTTTGAAGCTGCTTCAATTGCCCGGGGGGTTCTCCTCATGAAATACTCACCCAGACCAATTTCTTCAAGGGTTTTCCCTGCATTCTCCTCTAGTATTTTTATATTTCATGTCTTAAGTTTAAATCTTTAATCCAATGAGAGTCTATCTTAGTTAATGGTGAAAGGTGTGGGTCCAATTTCAGTCTTCTGCAGGTTGCCAGCCAGTTCACCCAGCACCATTTGTTAAATAGGGAATCTTTTCCCCACTGAATGTTTTTAATTGGCTTGTCAAAAATCAAATAGCGGTAAGTAGCTGGATTCATCTCTTGGTTCTCTATTCTATTCCAGATATCTACTTCTCTGTTTTTGTGCCAATACCATGCTGTTTTGATCACTATCGATTTGTAGTAAAGTCTGAGGTCTGGTAGTGTGATTCCTCCTGTTTTGTTTTTATTTCTGAGTAATGTCTTGGCTATTCAAGGTTTTTTCTAATTCCATATAAAACGAAGTAATGTTTTTTCAAGATCTTTAAAATATGACAGTGGAGCTTTAATAGGGAGTGCGTTGAAATTATATATTGCTTTGGGTAGTATGGACATTTTGATAATGTTGATTCTTCCTAGCCATGAGCATGGTATGTTTTTCCATTTGTTAACATTTTCAGCTATTTCTTTTCTTAGAGTTTCATAGTTCTCTTTATAGAGATCTTCCACGTCTTTTGTTAGGTAAATTCCCAAATATTTCATCTTCTTTGGCACTACTGTGAATGGGATAGAGTCCTTAACTGCTTTTTCAATTTGACTGTTGTTGGTGTATATAAAGGCTACCGATTTATGAATGTTGATTTTGTAACCTGAGACGCTGCTGTATTCCTTGATCACTTCTAGGAGTTTTGTAGTAGAGTCCCTAGTGTTTTCCAGATACACAATCGTATCATCTGCAAAGAGCGAGAGTTTGATCTCTTCTGACCCTATATGGATACCCTTGATCGCCTTTTCTTCCCTAATTGCGGTGGCTAAAACTTCCATTACAATGTTGAAAAGCAATGGAGACAATGGGCAGCCTTGTCTGGTTCCTGATCTGAGTGGAAATGATTCCAATTTAACTCCATTCAATATGATATTGGCTGTGGGTTTGCTGTAGATAGCCTCTATCAGTTTAAGAAAAGTCCCTTCTAGACCAATTTTCTTGAGTGTTCTGATCATGAAGGGATGCTGGATATTATCAAAAGCTTTTTCTGCATCAATTGAGAGAATCATATGGTCTTTGTTTTTTAATTTGTTTATGTGCTGAATTACATTTATAGATTTACGTATATTGAACCAGCCTTGAGACCCTGGGATAAAACCAACTTGGTCATGATGTATAATTTGTTTGCTGTGTTGCTGGATTCTGTTTGTTAGGATCTTGTTGAATATTTTTGCATCTATATTCATTAGTGATATTGGTCTATAATTTTCTTTTCTTGTTGGGTCTTTTCCTGGTTTGGGGATCAGGGTGATGTTTGCTTCATAGAACGTGTTGGGTAGTCTTCCTTCTTTTTCTACATTTTGGAACAGGTTGAGTAATATAGGTACTAATTCCTCTTTAAAGGTTTGGTAGAATTCTGATGTGAAACCATCTGGTCCCGGGCTTTTCTTTTTAGGGAGGTTTTGTATAGTTGATGCTATTTCTGAACTTGATATGGGTCTGTTCAACATTTCCACTTGATTCTGGTTAAGTCTTGGAAGGTGGTGTGCTTCCAAGTATTGGTCTATTTCCTTCAGATTTTCATATTTCTGAGAATAAAGTTTCTTGTAATATTCATTAAGGATTTTTTGGATTTCTGATGAGTCTGTGGTTATTTCGTCTTTGTTGTTTCTGATTGATGATATTAGAGATTTTACTCTTTTTTTCCTGATTAGGTTGGCCAGAGGTTTATCTATTTTATTGAGCTTTTCAAAAAACCAGCTTTTTGATTTATTGATCTGTTGTATTATTCTTTTGTTTTCAATTTCTTTTAATTCTGCTCTAATTTTGGTTATTTCTTTTCTTCTACTGGGTTTGGGGTTGGAATGTTCTTCCTTTTCCAGTTGCGTGAGATGTCCCATTAAGTTGTTAACTTCCTCTCTTTCCGTTCTCTTGAGGAAGGCTTGCAGTGCTATAAATTTCCCTCTTAGAACTGCCTTTGCAGTGTCCCAGAGGTTCTGATAGCTTGTGTCTTCATTGTCATTTTGTTCCAAAAAATTGGTGATTTCTTTCTTAATCTCATCTCTGACCCAGCTATCATTCAGCATAAGGTTATTTAACTTCCATGTTTTTGTATGGGTATGCAGATTCCTGTTGTTACTCAATTCAAGTTTTATTCCATGATGGTCCGAGAAGATGCATGGAATAATTTCTATTCCTTTAAATTTACTGAGGTTAGACTTGTGACCTAAAATGTGATCAATTTTGGAGTAAGTTCTGTGGGCTGACGAGAAGTATGTGTATTCAGTTTTGTTGGGATGAAATGTTCTGTAGATGTCTGCTAAATCTAAATATTGGATGGTTAGGTTTAAATCTAAGATTTCTTTGCTCAGCTTCTTTCTGGAGGATCAATCCAACACTGCCAAGGGAGTGTTGAAATCTCCAACGATTATGGAGCTGGAGGAAATCAAGTTACTCATGTCTGTTAGAGTTTCTCTTATAAATTGAGGTGCATTCTGGTTGGGTGCATAGATATTAATAATTGAGATCTCGTCATATTGAGTATTACCCTTAACAAATATGAAGTGACCATTCTTGTCCTTCCTTACTTTTGATGGTTTAAAGCCTACTGTATCTGCAAATAAAATTGCAACACCTGCTTTTTTCTGATTACCATTTGCCTGAAATATGGATGACCATCCTTTCACCCTGAGTCTGTATTTGTCTTTTAAGTTGAGATGTGACTCTTGTATGCAACAAATATCTGGCTTGAGTTTTTGTATCCAGTCAGCTAACCTATGCCTCTTTAGAGGACAGTTTAAGCCATTCACATTGATGGAGAGTATTGATAAGTCTGGTGGAATTTTGGGTATCGAGTTTTTCAAAGGTCCAGTGGACATTTTTAATCCTTTCGCCAGTGTGGAAGTTGGAGTTTGATCTGAAGTTTCTGAGTGAGTTTACTTTTGTGGTATAGGATTGGGTTGGTCATTGTGGAGGATAGGTCTGAGAACATCCTGAAGAGCTGGTTTACTTATGGCAAATTTTTTCAACATATGAATGTCATTGAAGTATTTAATTTCTCCATCATAGATGAAACTCAGTTTAGCTGGATACAAGATCCTGGGTTGAAAGTTTTTTTGCTTTAGGAGATTAAAAGTTGATGACCAGCCTCTTCTTGCTTGAAAAGTTTCAGCAGAGAGATCTGCAGTTATTCTAATATTCTTACCTTTGTATGTTATAGTTTTCTTTTGCCCGGCTGCTTTGAGAATCTTCTCTTTCATGTTAACTTTAGTGAAGCTAATTATGATATGTCTGGGAGATGGCTTATTGGGGTTGAATCGTGCTGGGGTTCTGAAGCTGTCTGCTATCTGAATTTCAGATTCTCTAGGCATGTCTGGAAAATTTTCTTTCATAATTTCATGTAGAAGGGCCTCTGTGTCCTTGGCAGCCACTTCATCATTCTCCGAAATTCCTATAACCCTTATGTTGTTTTTTTTTCGAATTATCTGAGAGCTCTCTGAGTGAGTGATCCGTTTTTGCTCTCCATTTCTCTTCCTCTTTGAGAGATTGGGAGCGTTCGAAGACTTTATCTTCAATGTCAGAAATCCTTTCTTCTGCTTGCTCCATTCTGTTACTGAGGGATTCTACTGTATTTTTCATATCTTTGAGTGCTGTAAGTTCTTGTTTCAGTGTGTCTAAGTCTTCGGTGGTTTTGTCTTTAAATTCGTTAAATTCTTGAGACAATTTTTGAATTTCTCCTCGAATTCCTAATTCCATTTTATTAATCTTGTCTGCAAACCAAATTCTGAATTCGACTTCTGACATCTCAGCCAGTTGTTTATGAATGGGATCTTCAATCACATCTGCCGTATCTTTTCTTGGGGGGGTTGATCTATTCTGGTTATTCATGTTACCAGAGTTTTTCCGCTGATTCCACCCCATGGTTTACTCCCTTTGGTTTTTCCCCTGGGGTTTTATCGAGGGCCCGTACAGTGTTGTGGCCTGAGAAACTGGGGCCCTGTCTGGTGTGGTGGAGCAAAGTGGTTCTGTCTTGTTTTCAGCTGGTTTCTGTTCGATCCTATTGCAACTTCTACTCTGGCTTGAAGTCTCAGCTGTCTGGAAAAATCAGCAATTAAGTCACCCCGCCTGCCCACCTCTGGCCCCAGTTGGAAAAGGAGAATCAAACCTTCCTACAATCGCACACCCAGGGCACCGCCTGAAGAGTCCTCAGTCTATTAGCCCAGTTCAAAAGGTCCGAATCAACTGTCTCAATCGGCACTTGTCTCGGGTGGAAGGGTTCAAGAGGTCTCTGGGAACTGGATCACAGGGGCCTGGTGACTCCTCTGACACAGCTCACCCCAGTGCAGCGTGGAGTCAGGAGGAGCCACCCAGCAAACAGAGCAGTCTGGGAAGGTTGACGTCTCCTTCCCCACTTTGCCCCTCCGTTGGACCCAGTCACTGGTATCTCTGCAGATGGCTAACCCAGTTGCCTGCAGTGAACAGACACTCCAGGGGTTTGCACCTGCCTGAATCGCAAGGAAGTCTGCCAGGCCCCCGCAGACTGCCGCTATCTAGCAGGAGGAGATGGGGCCTGACATCTTTGAGTGTTTAATGCAGGTGATGGGAAGGAGGTGTTCACTCAGGCTTAGCCCCATCCCTGATGCATGCTGCTAACAGAACAGAACAGAACAGACAACTTTGTGAGGTTCTGTCTCTGTTCCTGTCGTCACCTACAGGAGACGGGCTGTTTTGAGTTCAAACGTCTTTGCTGCTGGAGAATTGCGTCTGAACACCTCTCTGGGTCGGCCCCGCCCTGGAGGCTTCCGGGTTTGTGAGCCGTGTCACCGGTGGCCTCCTCTGGTTGCCCAGGGAGACAGGGGGTGTGGCCTCAGAATATCCAGAAGTGAGCGTTCTTTTGTTTGCGTCCTTGTGATCACAACTTGCCTCAGCGGTGTTGATGTGCGTTCTTCAGCCTTCTCCTGAAATATTATTTTTTTGAGATCTTTATGTGTGACAGTGGAGCTTTAATAGGGATTGCATTACAGTTGTATATTGCTTTGGGTAATATGGACATTTTAACAATGTTGATTCTTCTGAGCCATGAGCATGGTATGTTTTTCCATTTGTTAACATCTTCAGCTATTCCTTTCCTTAGAGTTTCATAGTTCTCTTTATAGAGATCTTTCACATCCTTTGTTAGATAAGCTTGCAAATATTTCATCTTCTTTGGCACGACTGTGAATGGAATAGAGTCCTTAACTCTTTTTCTTATGTGTGGCTGCTTTCAGAATTTTCTCCTTCATATTAACTTTAGTGAAGTTAATTATGATGTGCCTGGGGGATGTCTTATTCAGGTTGAGTTGTGCTGGGATTCTGAAACTGTCTGCTATCTGGATTTCAGTATCTTTGGGTATGTCTGGAAAATTCTTTTTCATAATTTTATGAAGAAGAGCCTCTGTGCCTTGCAAAGCCAGTTAATCGCCTTCAGAGATTCCTATGAGGTGAATATTAGTTTTCTTTGAATTATCCCAGAACTCTCTGAGAGAATGATCCATTTTTGCTCTCCATTTCTCTTCCTTTCTGAGAGTTTGGGAGTGTTCAAAAGCTTTGTCTTTAATGTCAGAAATCCTTTCTTCTGCTTGCTCCATTCTTTTACTGAGGGATTCTACTGTAGTTTTCAGATCTTTGAGGGCTGCAAAATTCATTGAATTCTTGAGACAACTTTTGAAATTCTCCTGGAATTTCTAATTCCAACTTTACCTCTATTCCATGAATCTTTTTTTGCAATCCAAATTCTGAATTCGATTTCTGACATCTCAGCCATGTTTTTATGAATGGGATCTTCAGTTGTGTCTGCCATATCTTTCCTTGGGAGATTGATCTATTCTGGTTATTCATGTTACCAGAGTTTTTCTGCTGATTTCACCTCATGGTTATTTTACACCCATTGGCTAGATGAGCAGATAAGGAGAAGTTGGGTTGGGGGCTCCAAAAGCTGGGACTGGTGTCTGTGCCATTAACCCAAAAGCTGGGACTGGTATCTGTACCTTTTTTCCTAGAGCTTTGCCAAGGAACCATACAGTGCTATGGCCTGAGAAACTGGAGGCCTGATTTGTGTGGTGGAGCTCATTTTGTAGCCATTTATCAATTTCTATCATTGATGTCTTATAATAAATGTATTTGTTGCTACAAAATTAGCTTCATCTTACAGATTTTGATATGTGGTTCTTTATTTTGATAATTTCTCAGTATCGTATTTTGTAGTTTCCTACTTTACTGTTGAATTGCTTAAGAGTTCATATAAAATTTTCCAAGCACAACATTTTTAAAAAATCCATGATTTTATTCTTAATTTATAACTTAATTGCACTGTAGCGGGGGAACAGTTGCCTATATTATGAAATTGGCTGAGAATTCCTTTGACACTTAGAATGTGGCAGATTTTTGTAAATATTTCCTGGAAAAGAATATGTATTCTGTATTTGTTAATTGTGTGATTTGATGTAGCTCTGATAGATCAGGCTTACTTACTTATGTTATTCAAGTTTTCTGTACCCTGAATAATTGGTTTCTAAAAGAAATAAGTTAAAAGTCTCCAGTCATTTTTGTGGTTTTATTGAGAAATTATCAAATAGAGAACCCCATATTTTTTCTCTATGTACTTCAAGTATATGATATTTTATAGGCTACAAACTTATCGTGGTTTTTATATTGCCTTGAGAGATAGTTTTCAGGATGTTGTGAAGGAAACTGATTATGTTCTAAGTGTCTTAAACAGGAAGACATAGGGAAAAAGATACTCTGAGATTGCTGGCACAGCTGAAGGATGTGGTTCTAGACATCTTCAAGTGATTTCCTGAGGAATATAAAACTGGTTAAACTGAGGACCAATATCTCTGAGGCCACCGTCTTAGCTGTGCCAAATTCAAGAAGTCACCCCTGCTGAACCAATACCCTCTCCAGACCCAAGAAGCTGGAGAATAAGCATAGGAAACTGCTGAAGTCAAGCCTGTCATTGCCACAGCTCTGCTTGTTAGTCACAGCCAAGGCGTTTGTAGGAACATGGCGTCTGCCTCATGTACTCTTCTAATTCTTCAATTTGTATAAGCAGATGTGTAATTTAATTTGTTTATGGAATCTTAGCCTCAGAGGAGATTGAAAAATTATTATTATTATTGTTGTTATTTTTAGAGACAGGTTATGGCTGGAGTGCAGTGGCACAATCATAGGTCACAGCAGCCTTGAACTGAACTGTTAGGCTCCAGTGATCTCCTGCCTTAGCCTCCCAAGGAGCTGGGACTATAGGTGTGTGCCCCCATACCTGAAAGAGGTGGAGGAATTCTGTCTTCAGCATTCCAGTGTCTCTAACTAGAAATAGTCTACTTTTCTCTTCTTCCAATCCCCTTTCCTGCCTTCTGTTAGACACATAAAATCATCTGTAGTCTCTTTTTTTGGTGCCAATCTGGGAGCTGATTACATTTCTATTCTTTCAGTGAGTACCTTAATTTTTAAGTTTAAATTATTTTAAGACTTCTAAAGGTACTTGGTATTAGTCTCATGTTTCTAACCAAGGTAAGGACTTTATCATGTTTAATGATTACTAAACATCCTCCTTTCCAATCTAATTATTGTTGTAAGGTTTTATTCTTACAATTTTTTTTTTTTTTAAGACAGTCTCACTATGTTGCCCTCAGTAGAGTGCCATGATGTTACAGCCCACAGCAACCTCTAACTCTTCGGCTTAAGCGATTCTCTTGCCTCATCCTCCCAAGTGACTGGGACTATAGGCACCCGCCACAATGCCCAGCTATTTTTTAGAGATGGGGTCTCACTCTTGCTCAGGCTGGTCTTGAACTGGTGAGCTCAGGCAATCCACCTGCCTTGGCCTCCCAAGTGCTGGGATTATAGACATGATATTCTTACATTTGTAATGCAGAAGTTAACTTTATCATTATTTACTTGTAGACAACAATTAACTAAATTAATACTGTTTAAAAATAAGGGGTTTTGTCCTAGGCAGCATCTCTGCTGGTCAATGTGGCTTGCCTGCTGAGATGACCCAGATCTTATCCCTGTGGGCTCTGATCCCCATTTCTTAGACTATGGCTGTTTTTCTTGCCCACTTACTGCTAAAACTGGATATAGAAGCACCAAGAGATGTGTAGTGGGAAGGAGCCCACCGTCTCCTGAGGACCTGGAGCAACTACCCCCTGCCAGGATGGTGACTCCTTTCTTTGCCTGCTGGTCTCTTGGCGTGAGAGTGGCCAGAGCTTCATTCTCAGCAGGGTCCTTTTTGTGCTCGATGGTGGAAGTGTTTGCTCTCTGGGAATCAGGACCTTGGAGCTCACAGAGCTTAGTGGTGGAGGTAGAATGCAAGTGTGTCCCTGGAAACCAGGTAACTGGGGTCACTTCTGACTCTAGCCCTTATTTCCGGACTCACATATCCTAATTATATAGGGTGAGTGTTGGGTTCTGGAGGATGGTGTCGTGTTTCTGCAAACTCATTTTTAAGCTGGAGCCTCATCTGCATCTTTAAGAGGCCATTCCTCTCCTCTTCCAGGCCTGTGGGTTCTGAGTGGTGTGGTATCTGATAGAACCAGTGGATTACACTTTCATAGTGGAATGCTCCTTGGTTCAAGACAGTGTCATACAGGACGCTGTATTGGTGGATCAGATACCTGGTTCTTTGGATAGTAGTGCTGGCTGAGGCCCTATAGACAGGAAAGGTAAACCCATACCCCAAATATATAACAATTCCATACCAATTGATAAATGGCTGTCTTTTCCATGGTAAAAGGGTCCAGCATGGTCAACTTGCCACCAGTGGCTGACTATTCTCCTCAAGGAATGTTGTCAGATCAGAGGCACAATGTTGGTGTCTGCTGCTGATGGGTTGAACTTTGGGCAGCGGCAGTAGCTAGAGCAGCTTTAGGAAATGGGAGCCCATGCTGCTGAGCCCACACCCAGTCCCCAGCCCTACTGCTGTGGGATTCTCCACTCACGATCTCATGTGCCAGCACCAGGTGGCTGAGTCACCCTGCCTGCCTGGTTAGTCTCTCTTCTGCAGAGGAGGCTCTCTGGCAAGTTGTACTGAGGAATGTGCTCAGGAGATTAGAATTAAAGAAGGAAGGATTAGGCAGAGGACAAGCTGATTTGCAGTACAGTGACAACTGAAGGCTTGGAGGATCCTACAAGTATCTCTGGAGCTGTCACGGCTCTTCTGAGTATTCCCCAATTTGGTACAAGGGGGACAACCCTTTGTTTAAGCACCAGCCAGTCCCTGGTCAAGGGCTCAGCCTGGAAGAGGGCATAACTCTGAAGGCCAAGGGCAAGTCCTAGTGAGGGTGCACCTGTGAGCTGCCAGAAGCGGCTGTTCCCAGGGTGGGTGTGTGAAGAAGGGGTCAGGGCTAAGTACTCTACTGTCCACTACAAAATTTCATATTAAATAAAAATATACAAGACAGAAAATCGTGTTTATGGAATAATGTTAATATACTTTATTAATATGATAAAATGGGCACACACAAAAATGACTAGAAGGTAATTTTAATGTTTAAAAGGTTTTGCTTTGGTGCTGGGACAATGAATAACTTTCATTACCTACCCCTCACAACTTGTATCTTATAAACACACAAAAAACTTTAGCATACTTTATTGAAATCATAAAACCACCCCACTTGTTCCTCAGTAGGGGGTGACTAGATAAACAAGCTGAGATACATCCAGATAAGGGGATATTATTCAGTGATTAAAAGAGAAATGTAAATGCATTTCTAAGTGAAATATGACCTGAAAACTCTTTATTCTGTATGAATATAGAATTCTGGAAAAGGCAAACTATGGAGGCAAAAAAAAAAAAAAAAAAATCAGCAGTTTCTAACAGGGGAAGGGAAGAGGGATGAATAGGTGAACAAAAGTGGATTTTTAGGGGGCTGGAACTTCTGAATGAACATGTATGACACATGGTGGATACATGTATGTATTAGAACCCATAGAGAGTGAACGCTAATGTAAACTATAGTCTTTCATAAATAATGACACATTAGTATTGATTCACCAATTATAACAATTGTACTACTCTAACAGAATATGTTAACGATAGGGAAAGCCAGGCACTCCTACTTGGAAGGCTGATGAGAGAGGATCACTGGAGCCCAAGAGTTTGAGACTAACCTGGGCAACATAGCAAGACCTTGTCTCAGTTAAAAAAATACAGAAACTGTATGCAGGGAAGAACAGACGTGGTAGAACCTCCATGGCTGACCACCTCCCTACATTGACTACCTCCTTAAGTTGACATATTTTTTTGTAGACCAGACACGCACCACATGTACATATCAGTACAGCAGGCCTAGTTCCTTATGTCAACCACCTCTGTAGGTCAACAAGTTTGTTACAGTCTTTTGGGTGGTCAACTTACAGAGGTTCTACTGTCTAAGGGAACTCTACATTCTCTTTTCAATTTTTCTGTAAACCAAATAATGTTCTTTTAAAAAGTCCATTAATTAAGAAAAAGAATAAAAGTAAGCATCAGTTTCTGTAATCCACCAGTGACAACATTAGCAGTAATTGTGATTGAATTTAGCAGATGCTATGTTCAGCAAGCACAGCAGAGGAGACCTTCTTGTTAGAGACAAAACAGAGCCCTTTCGGGTAGCTGTGAAATATCAGAACATAAATCTACAAATAGGCAGCTGCTTTGTTTATGGATGTGTTAATAGGCATCACAACAGCTTGACTCTGGTTCTGGATTCTTGCTATTTCCTTAATGAGCCACGATACAATTGTGGAATCTTGCTCTATACATTCATAAGAATGGCAGAGAGTCTAGTCTTGTGACAGGACATTTGATAAACAAATGAGGCAAATTTGAGCCTAGTCTTCTGAGGATTGCCAGTGCTGGCACTGTTTTTTTTTCTTCTGGCACCTACCCCAAGTTCCTGGCATCCACTCTTATTTTTGCTCCCAAGCCAAACGCACAAAGTACTTGACCTCAATTGACTTAGATTGTGGAAGAATGTGTATGCATTGAAAAGTAATCCAGTAAGTTGACAAAGTTAATGAGTTTTCAGAGAAATTCATTCAATACCACCCAGTAAGTGGCTGCACTTTGAATATTTGCTCAAAGGCAAGAGGGAAATGAGAACATGTTTATTACTGCTGGCTCTTAAAAGACAACGTTGTCCCAGACAAAGCTTCCATATTGATTGTTGATTTGCTTGAACATTTGGAAATGTTGAGAGTCTTCATTTATAAGTTTATTCAGTTGACTAACACTGATTAAATAACTACTATGGAACAGGTACCATATGTATAAAATCTTTAGTAGAGAGGTTACATATATTAATATGTCCTCCTGTAGTACCAGAATGTGGGTGGTGCAAGGACCCTTTTCCTTTTTTTCTCCTTATTCCTGCCTCAACAGTAGGGAAGAAAACTTTTTCCTGCCCTTCTACTTCTTTCTCTATTCTTTTCTTGCTCTTTTTCAGGCAATGAGACCTGTTTGATTGACAAGATTATAAGAACCTTCCACTCATAGGACAGTATGCCTAAGGGACACACTATTGATTAGAAGCAAGAAAACTTACTTGAATTTTCTTTTGTTTAATCTATCTGGAATTTATTTCTTTATATAGCAGAGATAGAAATTTCATCTTGGTTTTCCCAATTATTAATAGATAGCTAGTTATTAAAGAATTAGTCCTTGGAAATGCCACCATTATTATATTCAGTAGAACCTCCATAGTTGACCACCTCCCTACATTGACACCTCCTTAAGTTGACATAATTTTCATAGACTGGACATGTGCCACATGTATGTATCAGTACAGTAGGCCTAGTTCCTTATGTTGACCACCTCTGTATGGAACCCGGTTTGTTACATTCCTTTGGGTGGTCAACTTACAGAAGTTGTGTAGTTAGGTCTGCTTCTGAAAATTGTTCTATTGCCGTGTACTGGATATAGTTGCTTCTTTTCTTTTCTGATTAAAATTTAGACTCAGCATTTGAAATTTCTTGAAAAATATTTTTAGATTTTTATTGAGACTGATTTGAATTTAAGATTACTTTGGGAAAGAACTGGCGTCTTTTCAATATTAAGTCTTTCCATTCAGGTATGTAGAATAGTTCTCTCTTTATTAAGGATATGTCTTCCTATAGGTTTTGCACATTTTTTTGTTAGATTTATTTCTAGCTGATTTATATATAGATTTTTTCCTATTATGAATGGATAACTTTCTCTTGTTTTTTAACTGATTATTGCTGGTGTTGACAATGTACCCGGCCAACTCACTGGCCTACTTTATTAGTTCTAATAATTTTCAAGTTGATTCCCCTTGGATTTTTAGGTAGTCAAATATATTATCTCCAAATAATGGCATTGTTTTTTCTTACTGATAGTTATAATTACTTTTAAGTTTTGGTTGTTTTATAGCACTGGCGAGGACCAAAGTGGACAAATAAACGTGATGGTTGGAATCCTTGTTTTTGATATTAAAGAAAACACTTTCAATATTTTAACACTGAAGTAAATGTTTGCTGTAGGTTTCTGGTAGACTTCTTTCATCAAGTTAAGGTTAAGAAAGGTACCCCCCCCATTCTTAGCTTTCTAAGAAAGTTAATTTTTTTTTTTTGAGATAGAGTCTTTATAGCTTTGTTGCCTAAGTAGACTGCAGTGGTGTTGTAGCTCACTAAAACCTCAAACTCCCAGGCTCAAGCAATCTTCTTGCTTCAGTCTCAGAAGCTTCATGTGTACATCACAATACCTGGCTAGTTTTTCTATTTTTAGTAGAGACAGGGGTCTTGCTTTTGCTCAGGCAGGTCTTAAATTCCTGAGCTCAAGCAATCCTCCCACTTGGACCTCCCCCAGTGCTAGGATTACAGGTGGGAGCTACTGCACCTGGCTTAAAATTAAAAAAAAAAAAAATCAATTACATAGTGCTATACAGGATCCCCTTCTGTTTTTACTAATGCTCCAGGATTAAATAACGATAATGATCCTTTCCGATCTCCTAAAAGCGAATATCGAAAGAGCCTGTAAAAATGCTGATCTAAACAGTGGAACACTGCAAGAACCAATAGTCACAGCAAATAATGTAGAGTGGCTAGGGCCTGTTGAAGAGTGAGCATTTGTTTTGGTAGTATTGCTGGGGCAAATAAAAATGTCTGACAAGCATAGGAGCTGGAATCAAATTCCACTGGAGCTCTGCAGTAGAGCTCTGCACTGGAGCTCACAGTGCTTGCATCACTGGGGCAGATATAACACAGAAACTGGCCCAATGGCCCAAATGGCCAAGAAATGCTCATTACATCCAGTTCTACCTGATGTGAAGTCAATCTAGGGTATGGCTTTAGAAAGGATTATTTGTAGCAAATACTTACATGCTTTGTTTGAAGCAGAGGAAAAAATCCTCTTCATGGATATATGACTGGGTCTCACATTGCTCCTTTTAAGGACTTGATGTCCACCATCATTGCCACCATTTGGAACAAGAGAATCAAACAGGGTCCACCCCAGCCAGAGAGAAGCCTGTTCCTGTAATTTCAGATGAACGTAAATGCTTGTGCATCATCTTATCTAGGAATCGCTCTTTGGATTTGGTTGGAAGAGCTTGGTTACCTCTGCAAGAGCTTGGTTGGAAATGCAGATTATCACTAATTTTAAACCAGTCTTCAACAGCATTTGTAGATGTCTTATAAATAATAATGAGAGTAAAACTAAACAAAAAGATATAGTCTCTGTACCCCATAAACTTGCGGTCAAAGTGCTTGTATTTTTTTTTTAAATGTGAAGATAAGGCATTGTGTAGGCTTTCATGGCTACTCCTGTATATTTTTGGAAGGGGCTAATCATGGGAGTTGGGACTTATCTTGAGACTTCTCAGGAGACAGTGAAATGTTTTCTTTTCTTTTATTAATTAATTAATTTTTTATTGTCTTTTATACATAGATCATAAATACATTTATGCCCATTTCAGTGTGTTGATTATTTGTACAAATTGGAGTGCTTACATCGTACTAATTAGCATAGCTTTCATCTATTTACCCAATTATAGCATTAGGACATTTGTGTTCTACACATGATAGAACCAACTTGCAATGTACTCCATAGTTGTGGTTCTTTTTTTTGAGACAGAGTCTCACTATGTTGCCCTCAGTAGAGTGCCATGGCATCACAGTTCACAGCAACCTCAAATTCTTGGGCTTGAGAGATTCTCTTGCCTCAGCCTCCCAAGTAGCTGGGACTACAGGCGCCTGCCACAACACCCAGCTATTTTTTTGTTGTAGTTGTCATTGTTGTTTAGCAGGCCCGGGCTGGGTTTGAACCTGCCAGCCCTGGTGTATGTGGCCTAACCACTGAACTACAGGTGCCAAGCCATGAAATGTTTTCTGCACTTGAGAACTCACAACCAACATTTACTGAAATTCTACAAGAATTGCAAACTATTTCACTGCAAAAAACTTTGAATTGCATCCACTTTAAAGTTTACAAGAAACTCCCAACTGAAGATGCTGGCTAAGGTACTGAATGTGCACAATTAATTGAACTTGTTCTTTTCCTTCTTGAGACAAGGTCTGCTCTATTGCCTGTGTTGGAGTGGCGTCAATATAGCTCAATGCAACCTCAAATTTGTGGGCTCAAAACTCCTCAGTAGCTAGGACTACAGGCACATGCCACTACACCGGATGATTTTTTAATTTTTGTAGAGATGGGGTCTTGTAATATTTCTCAGGCTGGTCTCAAACTCTTGCCTTCAAGTGATCCTCCTGCTTTGGCCTCCCAAAATGCTAGGATTACAATGACAAGCCACTGTGCCCAACCTTACTGAACATCTTTTAACAGAGCTTTGCTTTGAGCTTTCAAGTGACTCAAAAATTTTGTTGACTGCTGCTGTTGCTTTATAAACTGAGAAGTGGCATGTGAGACAAAATCAAGGAGATATTGCAGGGTTTCAGACTCCAAAAATTAAAATAAAATGTCCAACTTAAAGAGAGAAGGTGAATCTATATAACTGAGTAACCATTTGAATGTTGAAAGGAGAGAATCAAAGATTATATCTCGTGGAATTATAAGGCTTCTAATTTGTTTGAATATGGTAACTTTAGGATGGGGGTGTGGTGGTTCAAAGAAACATAGTATAATTGTAGTCAAAATAAAGTTATAATACAACTGCAAACAGAATAAAAACAATCTGTTTTGCATATGGCAGCTCTATATATTTAATAATTATGACTTCAATCTTGTTTACAATGTATTTAGATGGACAAAATGTTATTCTGATTGTTGTATACCAAAGTGATACTCCATGAAACACAAGATCTGAAGACAGAAAATGAGATTTAGTGAACAATTGTGGATCTCAAGCCATGTTCACAGTCAGCACATGAGAAGTGATCTTATTCCGGTCATTAGTGGTTCCTTAGATTTGTCAACTTGATGGACTGGAGCACTACTCGGGGTATTTGAAGAAATTTCATGAAGAAGTTGATTGATCATGCAAGCAATAAATAGGATTTTAAAATTCTTTATACAATACAGGAAATACTTTTTTGCACTTCTAATTCTTTCATGGTTTATTTGTTACACAAATCAAAGATAATTGAAATTTGTTTCAGTGAAAGGAGTCAGGGCTCCAGTTTTTCTTTTTCCTTTCAAATTGCTGGCCTATTATCTCAAAACCATTTACTAAGGATGTAATTAAAAACGTGCATGTTCCCAAAGCTATTAAAAAGTAAATACCAATGAAACTTGGAAAAAAATTGTGGCATGACTTTTTGTTTGTAGATGGTTTTATTTCAATTAGGACAAATTCAAGGCTTATAAAGAAATACATTTCGGGTCGAGATGGGAGGATTGCTTGAGGCCAGGAGTTTGAGAATAGCCTGAGCAACAGAGTGAGACCCTGTCTCTACAAAAAATAGAAAAATCTGCCAGGTGTTCTGGTGCACACCTGTAGCCTCAGCTACCCAGGAGCCTGAGGTGGGAGGATTGCTTGAGCCTAGGAGTTTGAGGTTGCTATGAGTTAGGCTGACACCACTGCACTCTGTCCAGGGCAACAGAGTGAGATTCTGTCTGAAAACACACAAACAAACTGAAACTGCTAAGAGGAATAAAGTGACTTGTATTAGAAACGCAGAAACAATAAAAATATTTTGTGATGTACGTACAGAAAGGTGCTTATTGCAATACTATCCATAATGCTGCCTGGCTTCTTGGGTGGCTGCAAACCTCAGTGAATATCATAACTGTAGCCAAAGGTAATCCGACCTGACACAGTATACTTTTTCTGTGTGTTGCTTTGTCTTCATTTATTTTTTTTTCCGTTAGCACAGATTACTCTTTTAATTTAGAAATTATTACTAGAAATAAGGAATATTTTGAATGTCAGACAACTAAAGAAGAAATGACAGTAATTGAGGGATTTTAGTGGAAGGCACCAAGTAATTTGAGAAATTATTTAAGGTCATTTATTGTACAGAACGGCAGCCATTTTATTATGGTCAGGATGTTGAGCTCTTGAACAAGTTACACTATCTTTTTTTTTTTTGAGATAGAGTCTCACTTTGTCACCTTCAGTAGAGTGCGGTGGCATTACAGCTCATAGCAACCTCAAACTCTTGGGCTTGAGCGATTCTCTTGCCTCAGCCTCCCAAGTAGCTGGGACTACAGGCACCCGCCACAACACCCGGCTATTTTTTTTAATTGTTGTTGCAGTTGTGATTGTTGTTTAGCTGGCCTGGGCCGGGTTTGAACCCGCCAGCCTGAGTGTATGTGGCTGGTGTCCTACCCGGTACAGGCGCCCCCCTACACTATCTTTTTATAATAAACAGACAAATAACCAAGAAAAAGAGTTGATTTTAGGAATTTATTATTTTTTTTAAAAAAGCAACTTCCAGGGTTTGTCATTATGTAGATTGAGCCCAGTCTCCTATAGCATGGTACAGTGATAACTGATTTTTTAATAACAATGACTCAGAGGCACTGAAGATCTTTAACTGTCTTCTGAATTATCACAGAAAGAAGAAAGAGAGGAAGAGTTTAATGTTAAGTGTATTTAAAAAAGTCATATTCTAGTTCTTTTACATTGGTTATCTGAGTATGATAACATAGCAGAGCTCAGATAATTAGAAAAGGCGATTGACCAGAACACTCTATTCCCACCTGGTGTGCATCAACGACTTTTACTGCGTATACCTTTATATAGTTTGCAAATTAATTCAACCCATTTTACACAGCATTAATTTATTTTTTTATTGAGTTGACACTGGGCTCGTTATCTCCTAATTTTTATTTTTTATTGAGTTGAAACTGCTGCTCATTATCTCCTAATTATTATTTTTTTTCTATTTCTCTGATGGATTTCCCCCCACTTGACATGGTGTTTGGACTTTAGTGTATATGGATATGACACTTTGAGAATGTCTCTGCCCATTCTAATGGTATCTGCAGCCAGGTTACCCATGGCCTGATATCCAAGACCATTAATTAATTTGTCCACCAGCTCTGTTCTTGACCTTGGTAAAAAGGAGACCTTGTGTCTCACTGGAGTGTGCACCAAGCTTTAAGCAAGAAGTTGTTTGGGAGCTGGTTGTCAACAGAGAGGACCATGGTTCTTATTTATTAATGCTGTGCAAACAAGGGTCTCGTCATTTCAGTACTATTTGTACATTTATAAAAGCAATACAGTCATGGGAAAAACAAACAAGCACAGCTTGGTAGAATAACCTGCCATGAAATATCATTGGCTTTATAATAATTTACTACAACTGTTCTTTTTATTCACACTGGACAGGAAATGCTTCCATCTAACACATGGAATACGAATATATACAACAAAAATTTGGCTTTAATTAAAAAATTCATAGGGACAATAACAAGGGGGTTGAAAAATAATTTCGTGCAGTTTCCTGATCACAATCATATGTCTTCTGCCTTTTACAGGGAATGACACAGTACTGATGGATTTTGTAAACCAGTTAAAGAATTCCTGCCTGTCATAGCCCACTTTGAAAATATCACTTCATTCATACAGTGTATAGAAGTTTCTCCTTCTTAACTGTAATTCTAAATGACCAGGGATGGCATGTTGAGTCACTTTTAAGGACAAACCCTTCTAATCCTTTTCAAAATCATCCTATGTTTGCAGTTCCCCATTTCATCAAAACACTTCACCAAAACAACACCTTGTAACTGCACAGGGCATTGGGTGGATGTGCTGTTGAGGTCGCGAATGTCACACTCACCCGATGCCCTTCGTCTTGTTGCTCAGCAACATCAATAACTTGGCTTGAACTTTCTGATGGCCGCAGCAGTGGCGGCAGTGGAGTGGGGTGGACCGTTTTGGACTGCCAGCAGTCAAAACAGTTGCTGTGGGCTCAGCGTTTCCACACCGTGAGCCTGGGAACCCATTCTCCTATGGAATGGTTTTCTGGGGTCCTGCAATGTCACTGCAGGTAGCTGAGACATTCTGGCCCCTACTTATGAAGGATTATACTAAAGAAGCCTACTGTTCTAAAAAACAGGCAATGCAGCAAGGTTGGGTAAGGGGGACGGAGGTTGCTTTCATGAGTCCAAAAAACCATCTCTGATTTTAGCTCTCTGAGAAAGCTGTGAGATTCTGCGTTAAGTTTCAGCTATGGGAGAAGGGTAGGGTCTGAGGTACGCTTGGAGACATGTCCACTTGGCATTGGCCCTGCAGATTCAGGGCCTATGTCCCCCACTAGGCACTCTGCCTGGATCTATTTTCCTCTGACTCTACCTTTTATGTGCCTGGACTTCCCTAGTCCCCTTCAAACCCCTGTTGATTTTCACTTTATAAGGTAGAGATGCAAAGTAGGGTTAATCTCTCTCAATTCTCACTGATGGGTAGTAGCTCTTTGGAGTTGTAATTTGAGAAAGATTTTAAAGAAATCATTGGCCTTAATAAGAAATAGTTCTGTGATTGATTAAGAATGTCTGTCATTGGCATAAGGATTGGTGTCTATGAAATGCATGCCAGGGACTTATGTCTCTGTGCGAAGTAAAGTGAGAGAATGAGGATGGCTTGAAGTATTCTTCAGGGATCTTTGGAGACCACAACCAAAAGCACCAAGTTTATGTTTATTTTATAGTCTGTTTTGTTCTAGAAAAGATTGAAGAATTTGAGTGGTTGGGCACAGGAATTTTAGGACCTGTGGAAAGTTGGAGGAAGAGATAATTTTGAACAGCCTGGTGTGGGAGACTCTTAACAAAGAACTACATTTTTACCTTGGTGTGATGAAGCCCAGTGTTTAGCCAGTGATTATTTGGCTTACTGATTAAACAGATTGAGGAAGACTTGGTGGAATGGGTGGGTCGCAGGCATGGTGGGAATTTCAGGCAGAGCCTTTCTGTGTTGCACATCCGGTGTATTTCCCCCTGGTCAACAGCTGATAAGATTGTATGTTGAAAAGCCAAGGAGAAATACACTTGCATCCACACACGCATACCTCCTTCAGGGTTAATCAAAGAACCTATATTATGTCAGGAACATTGTCTCTCACTCAGCTCTACCCAGAAGTCTCTGGTGCACAACTTTACCATGATGGAGAAAAAAATCAGTGATCTGGTGTGATACAAGCTAAAAATGCTATTTTGGGAAGATCAACTCATGTCTGTCCTTGGAAAACAAGACCCATCACTTCTTCATATCTTAAGTGATTTAAACTGAAGCCAGATCTTGATTTTTACTATGAATCACTAACAGGTTGCTCTTGGACAATGCTATTGTCTGTTGATTTAGGGGACCATGTCTGGCCAAAGCCAGTCACCTCTAGCTTCTGATGGCCTGTGGGTTTTAGAAACTGTCTGATGCTCCCATCAATACTACCTTGTCTATTACACACAACTGATTTCACTTACACATCAACATGGCAACATACCTTTTCCATCATTAAGCACCTGCTCCCTTCCTCATTTGCAAACTGGGAGAATTTGAAAGGAAAAGAAGGTATACGTTTTCATTCACCTGCAAATCTCAGGAGAATATCCTTTTGGACACCTATTGAGTTTCTTGCCACTCTGGGGATCCCAAGATTTTCCCAAGTTGCAAGCAAAGGTTTCCTCCTTCTTGGGCACAGGGTTGAAGGTTCCTTGGCTCCTAGGCCAAGGGTCCAGGGTGTAGGGGTAGAGTTGGAGTGGAGGCAGGAGGGCAGTATTAAAAACCCAGCAATGTTATTTGTTATCCAACTCTGTGTTGCAGTCTTAGAGAAATGAATTTCTTACTGGTCTTCATGAGACATAATCCCGGTGAGAGCATCTTGGCAGTTTCACTGTCTCTGGAACCTTCTAGAGGTGATAGACGGCTGGCTATAAATGTGACTGTAGTTGCCTCATCCTTTGTTTTCAGGCAATTCAAAATTTCTATTTCTTTCCACTGATCACAATTGTTGATATATTGGCATTGCCAACCAAATTTTAAAGTGTGTGAACATCAGTGGGCTTTATCACCACTCACCTCCTCTAACTGGAAAGACTTGTTCTAACACCACAGAGGAGCCTCCTCCCCGAAGTTTCTGAGTGAGCTCAGAGCAGAACATCGGGTTCTAGACAGAAGGCCTCGGAGGAGGTCGGGAGGGGGGTGGTGCCCTGTTAGGAGGTGGAGCCTGGGGAGGGGGGGGAAGGGCTGAAGGTGGGGATGGGATGGGAGGGGTGGGGGCATTGGGGGGTGGGGGAGGGCAGTGGGGAGCTGGGGGTGGTGGGGTGTAGATGGGGGCAGGAGGCGGCGAGGTGGTGTGGTAGGCGTTGTTGAGGGGGTACTTGGCTGGCTGGTTGTTCTTGACTCTGGTGAAGTTGATACAGCGTCCCTAGAATAGAATCAGAGAGAAGCAAATGTTAGTAGGTGGCCTTGGGTTTGGTGGCTGGAAAACAGACAACCGTTGGTGACAATGCTCTGCTGACATGTAGTAGAACTTGACAACAAATTAGCTCCTGATTCCTTGTCTAGGCAGACTGTGTTGCAAAACAATTTGTTAAAATTCATTTTTTTCCTGGAGGGATTCTGCACAAAGCTCTTCCCTTCCGTCTCTGCCTCAAGGGGGAGAAGGAGATGAAGAAATCAAGGCTCAGAAAAGCTAAGTCACTTTCTTAAGGCCACACAACTGGAGGAGGTGGGGTTGATAATTCTAACCCTAAATACTCTAGAACAGTGGTTCTCAACCTTTCTAATGCCGTGACGTATTTTCATTGTTACAAAGGGGTTGCGACTCACAGGTTGAGAACCGCTGCTCTAGAGCTATTCTTCCTGCTCCATCCCTTCTAAAGAAGGGCACCCACATATTATAAACCAAAGTAACTTATTCTGATTCATTTCAGTTATCTTACTGGAAGCAGCAAAATGTTAACAATGTGCACTTTTCCTACAATGTCATTCAGGCGTGTGCAATTAATCTGGGATGTGAGTTGTCACGAATGTGGCAAATGGGGTGGTCCGCAGAGTCCCTGGTGATTTGCTTCCCTTTGGCCCTTGTGCTCCCCTCAGCTGCTGGTGCTGGGTAGTCAATGAGGGATGGAGCCATCCCTACTGCTGCAAGAAAGCCAGGAATCAGTGCAGCTTTCCTATCTGTGCCCTGCCTTCCCCAAAGCACTAGTAACTAATGAACAGTTGCCCTGCCCTGGTCTGGTTATGGGATTCCTTCTTCTGGATGTGGCTGCACCTTCCCAGGCACTCTTAGGTTCTTCAGAAATACAATATGGAGATATTTTATTGCCAGGCAGGTATACGCCCTGAGTTCTGCTTTCCCTCATCCTTCCCAGGGACTCAAATGGGCAGCACAGAGTGGACACTGGGGAGCCCTTAAAAGTGAGAGTCTGGAGCCAGCCCCGAGGAGCCCTGTCTCCCCTGTGCTGCCTCCCTCTCTGCCCTCAGAGCCGGAGGCACACCCTCGTTTCCACTGGCACTCAGGAACCTCCCTGCAACACTCGGCTCTGCAAGGAGAGAAAAGGGGCTCTCCTGCTCACTATGGTCCCCGGCTGGGGGTGACTGCCCTTCACTTTGCCTGTAAGACCCTCCTCCTGCCCTGCGTGGGCCCAGAGAGTGGTCCTCCCTCCTGACGTTCCCTGGACGCTTGCAGAACCCCTCTCCATGGATGCTGAGATGGCATCACACCTCTCTGGGGCTTCCCCTCTCCTTTCTCCTTTCCCCTTCTGTTAGTTTGAATCCAGTGATGGACACAGTGCCATGCCGAGCCTGTAGTTGGGGCATGTGGATGTCCCCGGCCTCGTGCTCCAGGACGGACACTCATCCTGCGGTGTCCAACCCACACGGGATGTGTTCAGAGAACCCAGCGTTTCACTTTCCATGACTCTGGGGGGAATGAAGATGGTGAGGTGAGGAATTCAAGGAGGCTGCCTCCAGGACAATAGGGAAACATAAGGGTGTGCTGGCTGAGACCGGCTCAGGGTGAGTCACAGCAGGGACAAGCCAGCTTGTGGGGCCCAGGGAGGCCCAGAAACCTTCCCTCACCTATGGCCAGCACCACTCAGCCTTCAAGTCAGAAACAAGCACACGTCCTCCCTTGATGACTCCAGCCTTCACTTCCCTTTGCTTTTTCGAGTTCTCTGGTTACAGTTTATAGCCATGCTGCAGCCCACATATCATGAATGTCTTAGGTGCAAACGCCTTGTTTTCCTGACCAGATGAGAAAGTTCTGGAAGGGTGTGGCCTTGTTTTTCACTTCACTGCTCTGAAACCCAAAGCCTCATGGGGTGCTCTGCATGGTAGGGACTCTGTCAAAAGAGTCATTTGAGGCCGCTTGGGACGAAAGTAGGGGCTTAGGACAACATTAGCAATAAACTGAAAATTCCCTCACAAGACACGGCATTAGCTGGAGAGAATCCTGGTGAGGACAGGCCAAGCTTGACTGGACTGCGATTGTTTAGGAGTACAGTGCTATGTGTCGATGCCAGTAGCCGGGCTTCTCTGAGCTTGCATTTCGTGTGATTAAACAGGCGCTAACCTCGTTAGGTTCTGCCCGGGGGTCCACGAACTGCAGACACAAGTTACTGCCTTGTTGCATTGCCCAGAGCTCCCAGCCCCCGTCCATTACGCTGATTTTGTAACCCAGTACTGTACATTCCTGGTTGTCCAAGCAGCCCTCTTTTATAGATTTATAAATCTAAGCATTTGTTACAGTTTATTTATGATTCTGCACAAAGCTCTTCCCTTTAAATGTGAGGGTCCTAATGATTGCCATCTGTGGTGAATTCCTGTGAGGACAACTCAGAACTGGGATTTACTGTGCTATCTATTCTGCCCTTCCTTCCTAAACATGCTAAGTCAGACTGGGAAGCTCGAAAGACTCATCTCCTTTAAAGGGGAAGGAAAATTCTGATCCTGGGCAAAGAGCTGCTGGTGCTGGGGGTCAAGTCCCTGTCTGGCTTCAGATTTTGCTAGAGCTGACCACAAGGCTGGGGCAAGAGAGGAGGCTAATTCATGCAGAAGCCCATTTACTTATTTCCTGCAATTGTGACTCTACTATTCTCTACCATACTAGAGGTTGTTTTATCCAGAGATAAAATCAGGAGCTACCAGCCTTCTTCTACCAATATGTCTGTTCATAACTCATATTAGGACTCCTGAATGTTTTCAAAGAGGTCTGAGAAGATGGGATGGGGGAGGACTGGAGGTGGGAAGGAAGACCTCTCTAGGGCAGCCCCTCTAGCTGGGGCCACAGTCTTATCCAGAGCAGCAGGTGAATGGGGGCAGGACCGAGTGGGGAAGAGCCAAGGAACCCCACTTCCTATGGGCAGTAACACCCCACAGGTGGTCTCTTCTAGAGCCATGGGGTGGTTCATTACAGACCTTTGGGCCATTAGAGCTAAGCCCAAAGGTCCAGCGTTCTTGGTAAGCAGCCAGAGGGGAGGGGCCGCGTTCATAGCCTCTGCCTCACCCTCCACAGTGTGACGTGGGTGGGGTAATCACAGGCCTGGCACTCGCAGGCATTAAGAGAATTCACCTAAGCAGTGTTGTGAAGGGCTTGGGACTGTGCCTGGCACGTCACATTTGGTGAATGAAGCAGATTCTAATGCTATCTGATGATCAGACGTAATAATGACCGGGTCTATGGTGGAAAGCCCATGTGGAGGTAGCATCAGGTATTCAGACTCCTAGTTTACAACTTCTGGGTGAGCTGCGACTAGAGCTTCTATATTCCACACCTGGCTTCTATAATAAAATTGGCAGATAGGAAAAAACGTAGTATTGGATGTGTCCAAAGCAGCCCTGGAGCTGGCTCCCTTATAGCCCCCTCTCCCCTCTTCCCATTGCCACGTAGCTCCTGTAACTCACTTCTTCCAGGGCCTCCCACAGTGCACTGTGCACAGGGTTACTCTGTGATGCATTTACATGTACTTATCCTTCTGAGAAAGGTACAGACTCTGCATAAACAAATCCCCGGGGTAATTTACAGTAAGATCCACGTCTTCATAAGAGGGGTGTGGCTACAAATTAACTTCTTAAAATCTGGGGCCCGAGGCGCCAACACAAACACACTAATAACCCTTAGACCATACAATTGGCCTACAGATCAGTTTACACGACATCATTTTTTGCTTGGGAGAGGATAATAGAAAGGCCAGATGTTCTCAGCGTCATGAATGCCAACAAATCTGCACCAGTGTTTGGTTAAAAGGTTGCTAGGACAATAGGAGCTCATACTGCATAGCCCTGGTCTCTTGCTAACCCAGTTTAATTTTCTACAGTACTGTTTTTGGATGGTTTGATTCAGATCCCAGATTTGGCTTTCACCTCAGTTTACCTTGGCTTCCTCATTCATAGGAACAATCCCAAATATTTTCACACATTAGCCAGAAAAAAACTGAGATTAAATTCTAAGAAGAAAATGCAACAATTAACTCATGCTAACTGGTGGCTTATCAGGATGCTAGATGGCTTTCTTCTGAGGCTTGGAAATGCCATTTTGACTTGGCTGTATCTAGTTGTGTTGGGAGGATTATTAGAAACGGCCGGGCACATCATCTTCTTTATTTATTACCAAAACTCTGTGAGCTGAGTATCATTATTTTTATCACACAGAAAAGAAGCTGAGGCCTCAGATTTATGTGAATAACATGCTCAAGACTACACAGCCAGTAAGTAGCAGAGTGGGATTAAAATCTAGCTGTGTTTGCCTTGGGTACTCAATCTCTTTTTACTGAATATAGATGAAAAGTGTAATTTATTAATTTTTTTTTAAGAGACAGAGTCTCACTTTGTCGCCCTCTGTAGAGTGCCATAGTGTCACAGCT
This sequence comes from Nycticebus coucang, assembly GCF_027406575.1. Taxonomy (NCBI): domain Eukaryota; kingdom Metazoa; phylum Chordata; class Mammalia; order Primates; family Lorisidae; genus Nycticebus; species Nycticebus coucang. The sequence goes on along the minus strand of NC_069783.1, from coordinate 67,887,156 downwards.
CACAGCAACCTCCACCTCTTGGGCTTAGGCAATTCTCTTGCCTCAGCCACCTGAGTAGGTGGGACTACAGGTGCCCACCACAACGCCCAGCTTTTTTTTTTTTTTTTTTTGTTGTTGTTGTAGGACTTGAAGGACTTGTAGATGGCATCACACATGGTAGCCCTTGACCATAGCTGTCAGGAGATTTTTTTTCAGAACCTAAGCCTGGTCAGTTCATTCTCCAGCTCAAACTTCTGCAGTGATTCCCTATCACCTTTATAATAAAATCCAAATGCCTCCAGTGCATAGGCAGCCCTTTGTGATCTGGTCCTTGCTTATATCCTTTACTTAATTTCTTACTCTTTTATTCCAGGATGTCCAGCCAGGCCCATCCTAAGCCCTCCACAAGCAACTGTTCAGTAAAGAATGTAAAGTGCCACTTGCTCTTCTATGAACATTTCCCAATATAAACACTGCTCCGCAACTGGTCACTGAACGTATCTGGGGCAGCATCAGGGCCTCTTTTCAACCTAGAGCTGCTATAAAGATCTCCAGGTTCAAGTTTCAGTTGGTACTCAACCAATACTGCTAATATCCCTGAGGGTCTCTGAGGTATAGCAAGACCTCTCAGAAAGCTCAGATTTCCCCCTAAGTTTAGATTTTGGGAAGGTCAAGGGTCCAGTAACATGGCTACACATTTAGGGCTTCTTAGTCACCTCGCATGGCCTCTTTGGACATTTCTGAGGTCTTGGGGGAGGGGATGGCAAGAATTCTGTGTGTTTCCCTTGGTTTCCACATTGAAATGTTAACATATTACTTTTAGAAATACTTTCTAGGTTACTTTTGGTCATTTTATCAAAAGAAAATTGTCCTTCAACAAAACCTTCTGCCTAAACTAAAGGTGACACAGTCTGAAACAATTATGGACCAGGTTCTGGCTTGTCCCAGAATTGAACTGCAGACACTGATGGTCCAAGGAAGGCAATAAAGGAAACAGGTGGTGTGGGGCGCTGGTCTGTCTTGTGGGCCGGAGGCAGGAGGCAGAGTTGTACTTCCAGTCTTCCTACTAACACACTCACTAAAACCTGGGACACATCATTTTCTCTCTATGGATCTCAGTTTCTTCATCTCTGCAACAAAGCTCTTGCATTAGCCAGATGACGTCCAAGGGCCTTCCAACCCTAATATTTTGATTCCATCAAAATAGGAGTTGCTTTGAAATCCTTCAGTTGGATGCTTTTCTCTGAATTCTCTTGGGGCAGCCAGTTGGCACATTTTTTTTATGCTAGTTTGGCTAACTCTATGTATTGCATATTTTCTGGTTAGTCATTAGATTTTTAAAAATATCAATAAATTATGAATTCAAAATTGAAGGCTCTACCCTCTGCTCTTCTGTTATTATGGTGAGGATTCAAGCTTGCCTGTAAGTTCTGAATTTAGGTTTCTAGGATGTCAAGAGAGATGGGAGAAGAGGTGTGGGCTGATTGTGTGCAAAAGACTTGCCAGTGGTGAGGTCATATGTGTTGAGTGTTGTAAAACATCTGTTTGGGCACCAGGCACACTCAGTGGAGAGGAAGCTGGCCTTCAGAATGCTTAAAAATACGCTACAGCTCCCACAGATTAAACCAAATAGTTTCCTATAAACATAGGTCATCTAAGGAAATTGGATTTCACAGGAAGAATACTAAAATAATCAGATGGAAAAAATATATGACATATATTCCAAGTTTCCTCTGACAAATACCTTTTCTCTCTGACCTACTTCTTCCATTGGTTGTCCTGTTTGGAGGACTATAGGCATTGCTCAGGTTGCAAATGGATTCGGTTTCTGAAGTTTAGAAGTTAGCTGTTTGGAACTAGGAGCCTAGTCTCTAACTTAAATCACTCTTGTAAATGGATGGTGGTTCTCAGGCTAGACCATAAAAGCTCACTGCGTATTTGAAGGTAAGTGACCCTGCTGAAGGTGGTGCTCTAGCGATGAATCAGACGCCTTGACAATGAATGACTTCATAGTGCCTTCTACTGGCTATGACTCGTTTTGTTCATTCATTTGTGCAGCCATCCTTTTGACAAGTGGCTTTTGGGTGCTGACTGGGACTTGAACAGCTCATGAGGTACTGCACAGAGTATTGAGCAAGTGCTGAGGTTCCTGCTCCCATGAAGAATATAGTCCAGAGGTAAAGACAGACAGGAGTCAAGTGACCCCACAAACAGATGGACCCCAGCAACCATATTTGTGACCTGTGGTCCTGATCTTGGTCACAGCTGGTTGGATCAGAGGTAGCCGCCTAACCTGAGCTAGGCCAGCAGGATTCTCTCTCGTGGGAATCTGGAATGACCATTGACCAACAAGCAGGCAGGCAGTTAGAACTGATCCTCTGAAGAGAGGGAATGTGAGTAGGAACTGGCCACAGCCAGGGAGAGGCAGAGAAAGTCTGGATTCTATTTCTTAAAGATCCTGCACACCCATTTACTCCTCCCCATTCTCTCTTCTCTCATCTCCTATAACTAGGCCACCAAGTAAACTGGTTTTCCTGACTTTAACCTTTCTCTTTCACATTGATGTTTTGGTTTCCATATACATTGTATGCACAGGCACACCCACACACATACCCATAAAAAAGTGCGTATATGCACATGTGCATGCATGCATATATACCTGTACATAGAAAACTGTGCATGTCCGTGGACGCACATTCAAAGTTACGTTCCTGCATAAACCCTTCAACACCTCCCCACCTTCTACACCATAACATCCGAGTTCCTCGGCACACACAGGCCCCTGTTGCCTTCGCGCTTCCCTCTGCTGCTCCACTTCCTTTTCTTTCAACCCCACACCTCAGCTTCGGTCCAGCATTTGAAATGAAGCCACCGTACTCTCACTCCTCTCCTGACAGCATTCATTTCACAGGCCCAGTGCCACGGCAGAAGCAAGAGGGCCCGGACTTCTGTCTTGCTCCTTCCCCTTCCCGGAAGCTGGAGGCGAGGGTGCCGAGCAGGGCGTGCTGTGGGTGGTAACGCTCAGAGCCTGCCTGGCTCCCGTTTCCCCACCTCAAACTTAGCCCTGCCTATAAATCTCATAAAATAGGCGGCCTTTTATGTGCCGTTCATGGAAAGGGATCCAAGGTCAATTCTTTCAGTTATTTGATTCATTTTGCTGACACACACCCTGGCACACTCTCCATAATAATGTCCTTGGATGCCAAAACCGACGGTAAGATGAAAGCATGAAGGAAATATTTGGTAACATGAGGAAACCAGAAAGATGAAGGAAAGGGTAGAAATAAAAATGGCGTATCTTTAGCAGAACACATGCAAACATAAGCTTTGTCAAGAATTGATATTGATATGTGGCTTAACAATATAATCCCCTTTTCATCTCATTACAAAGTTCTGTTTTCTCTGTTGAGAATTTGGGAAATGCACAAAGGAAGGAGGAAGAAGAGGAAGGGGGAAGGGCATGTTAAGTTACACGACTCAGAGTTAACATTTTCTGTCTTTTCAGAACACACACACATAGTAGTGCATATATTTGCACAAAGGGGATCATCTGTATAAGTTTTAAAATAATATGCTGTGACCATACTTCCCCGGCCATTTTTTCAACGGAACATTATCATCTATCAACATGAGATCACTACATGCAGTTATTAAATCCTTTATTGCTGGGTATTATTATCTATTTAATTTGTCTCTATTATAAACAACGCTGTGACAAAATTTCTCATCCAGAAGTTTTTTTTCATACATTCATCACTTGTATTAGAATGAATTGTTTGAGGTAGAATTGGTGGGTCAAAGCTTAGGTATGTTTTAACAGTTTTTGATAATACACTCTAAAATGGTCTTCTAGAAAAAGTGACATCCATTTGTAGTCCCCATTCTATTTTATGAGAATTTCTATTTCCCTATACTTTTGATTACAGAGTGTTGGTTATGAAGTTTGCTAATTTGTCAGATGGAATGATACTATCATTTTCATATTCATTGTTTTATTACTTGTGAGATAAAAGAGTTTATGTATATTAGCCCTTTGTATGTCACCTTTAATGACTTTCCTGTTTATACACTTTTCCCATTTTTCTATTGAGGTTTTGATCTTTTCTTACTGATTTGTAAGAGCTTTTCTTTTCTTTTTTTTTTATTTTTGCAGTTTTTGGCCAGGGCCGTGTTTGAACTCGCCACCTCCATTATATGGGACCGGCGTCCCACTCCTTTGAGCCACAGGCGCCGCCCTTGTAAGAGCTTTTTATAGAGTGGTGATGATACACTGTATTAGCTACGTTTTCTTTATTTTGTCATTTGCCTTTTAATTTTGCTTATGGTATATTTTTCTTTTTCTTTTCTTTTGTTTTCTGGAGACAGAGTCTCACTCTGTTGCCCGGGCTGATGCCGACATGGCATCAGCTTACCTCACAGCAACTTCAAACTCCCGGGCTCAAGGATCATCTTGCCTAAGCCTTCCAAGTAGCTGGGACTACAAGTGCCCGCCACCATACCTGGCTAATTTTTTCCTGTTTTTAGTAGAGACAGTGTCACATTCTTGCTCAGGCTGGTCTCAAACTCCCAAGCTCAAGGGATCCTCTCACCCTGGCCTCCCTGAGTGCTAGAATTACGGGCATGAACTATCATGTCTGGCCACTTTTGGTATTTCTTCATGTATAGAAGTTAAACATTTTTTTTGTGGGTGGCAGATTATATCAATTTATAGAGTGCATTTTTCATATGTATTAGAAAGGTCATTATTCTTCTTTTCTAGTTATTTTGTAATTTATTTTATAGCTTCACTTTCCTACATTTATAGAATGTGGACTCTAGAGCCAAAATACCAGGATTCAAAGCCTGGTTCAGCAACTTATTGTATTATCTTGTATAATGGGATTATCATACAATATAAAATGGGATTAAATAATTAGTCTTGTGGGATTATTATGAGGATTGAAATTATAAATAACTCTGAACAGTGTCTAACACATATAAGTACTCAGTAAATGTTAACTATTATCATCTGGAATACATTTTGGTATAAGGTGTGGGGTACAAGTTCAAATTTATTTCATCTTTTTCTAAATGGTTACCTGTGTGCCAATACCATTTATTAAGTAATCTAACTAATCTAACAAAACTTCCAATTGATTTAATGCTACCCATATCAGATAGTAGATTCTCATTTGTTTCCGGGATCTCTGTTCCATTTTTCTCATGTGTCCATCCATATTTATAGCAGCAGAGTTTCATTATTATAGTTTCACAGTATATTTTTAGATTGGTATTATAAGTATTCCTTTATTATTTTTCCTTTTCAAGATTACTTGCACTATTCTTATCTGTTCATTCTCCCAATAAACTGGTCATTAGAATAATGTAATTCATGAATTAAGTTGGTAAAAATGAACTGTTACATTTTTTATGTTTTCTAATCCATAAATAGAACATTCAGGGAAAGATTTGTGATTTTCTATAAAAGGTCCAGCCTGGTTTAAAAATTTATTCCTAGAATTCTTTCATTGTTACTATAGTAAAGTTTAACTTTTTTCTGCTTCAGTATCCTACTCTTAGTAGATTTACTTTGTATGTAAATATTTTACTGAATTCTCTTACCGTTTTTTCTATTGGTATGATTTAATTGTTTTATTTCTAATATTTATCTCTTATTACTTTTTCTTGCCTTATTGCCAAGATTAGAATGTCCAAAATATTGTTTACAATAGAAGTGATATCAGGTGTCTTTATTCTAGTCTTTAGTGAGAATGCCTCCAATATTTCATAAACAAAATAGTTTAGATACACTTTCTTGCATTAAAAATATTTTTTTCAGGGCAGCACCCGTGGCTCAACGGAGTAGGGCGCCGGCCCCATATGCTGGAGGTGGCGGGTTCAAACCCAGCCCCGGCCAAAAACTGCAAAAAAAAAAAAAAAAAAAAAAAAATTTAAATTCCTAGTTTGTTAAGAGTTTAAAACATTTTTTAAGAAAAATCCTTTTTGGTTTTGCACTTGTAGCTCAGCAGCTAGGGGACCAGCCACATAGACAGGAGCTGGTGGGTTCGAACCTGGCCTGGGCCTGCCAAACAACAATGACAACTGCAACCAAAAAATAGCCAGGTGTTGTGGTGGGCACCTGTAGTCCCAGCTACTTGGGAGGCTGAGGCAAGAGAATCACTTAAGCCCAAGAGTTTGAGGTTGCTGTGAGCTGCAACGTCGCAGCACTGTATTGAGGGTGACGTAGTGAGACTCCGTCTCAACAAAAAAAGAGAATGATAAAAAGAAAAATCCTTTTGATATAAATTAAGAACCATATTTTTACTCATTTTAAGAAAATAATGTCCTAGTCATAGTTGATAGTATTTAAAAATAATATCTAAAAATTCATTAAATATCTTCTTGGCATCAACCAAAATCATCATGTTATTTTTATATTTTTACTTACTAATGTAATAAATTTTATACACTTTTCTCTAATAAAAATGACACATTTCTGAAAAGTAAATTCCTGAAAAGTTCTGAAATCAACTGTTAATCTTCGATTTAGGATTTTTGCACCCAGTTTCATAGGTGAGTTTGGTTATTTTTCTTTTGTTGTATGTTGTTTTACCACGAAGATTATGTTACCAAAATAAATTGAGGAGATTGTCATCTTTTGATATGTCCCGTACGTAGTATTTCTGAATTAGCATAGGAATTTCTTATTCATTGAAAGCATGGAGAATTCTCTCAAAAATTTTCTGGACATTTTGTTTTTTAAAAGTGTAATTTGTTGATGCCTTTAAAAATTTTTGCCACAAGTACTGACCTATTCAGGTTTTGTATTTTTTCTTGAGTTGGTTCCTGTAATTTATTCTTTCTTAGAAAATCATCCATGTCACCAAGTTTTTTTTTTTTTTTTGAGACAGAGTCTCACTATGTCACCCTCAGTAGAGTGCTGTGGCTTCACAGCTCATAGCAACCTCAAACTCTTGGGCTTAAGTGATTTTCTTGCCTCAGCTTCCCAAGTAGCTGGGACTACAGGCACCCACCACAATGTCCAGCTGTTTTTTTGTTGTAGTTGTCATTGTTGTTTCAACAGGCCTGGGCTGGGTTCAAACCCACCAGTCCTGTGGGAATGTGGCAGGAGCCCTAAGCACTGAGCTATGGGTGCTGAGCCTTCACCAAGATTTTCAAAGCATTTGTATAGATTTGTACTTATTACACAGGAAATTCTGTGTAAACAAGTCTCCTTATTGGTAGTGATACTCCTTTTGGCATTCTTAATAATATGCCTATTTACATGTTCTGACTTTTTTTGATTTATTTTTTAAAGATTCATCAATGATATTAGTATTTCCAAAAAAACTTTTAAAGATTTCTCATTTCTACTGATTTTGCTTAGTTTTCATTTATTTGTTCTTTTTTTTTTTTTTTTTACTAGCACGAACATTTTTATTTATTAACCAAAGAGAGGAACCTAATTAAACCAACACTTTGAAATAGTTGCATGTAAAATATCTGTGATAAAGATAATTGGATACAGTAATGAAAAAAGAAAAGCAGTATGGAGGCTTGCTCATTGAACTGAGCTTGTTCATTCTCATGACTAATTCCTGCCAAGAGTGATGATGGAATTTTTATTCTACTTTTTCATAGACCCGAGTACAGGTGACATTGTTCATGATGCATTCTACCACTAATTTCCCATGTGTCAATTTTCTTGTTATTGTGCTTTCTTTCCCATCCCCTTCTTGATGTTGAACCAATGCGCCATCTGTATAGTTGCAGACAGTCTGAGTTTTTCTGCCATCAGCTGTATTTTCTTCAAACTTCTCTCCCAAGACACAAGAAAACTGTGTTGTTTTCAAAGTGCTTTCAGTTTTTATGGTGAGGTTTTTGCTGTCTTAAAGTGATGATACAATCTGGTTTGGCCATTGTACCCATTTTTTGTAGAGCTTGCCTCCACTCCTAGTTCCTTCAAGTATTCATCAAAGCCTTTGCTGTCCACGAGGTGCCATCTTCCTACAAGCTGCTGAACGGTGGCCATGGTGGGCATGGGCGGCGCGAGCAGAGGAGGGACTGGCGTGGGGCCTTATTTGTTCTTATATTCATGAATTCCTTCTTTTTGCTTTCTGTAGATTTGTCTCATATTCATTTCTAAGTTTTGACTAATGCTTACCTCATTTGTTTTCATTTTTTCCTTATTTAATAATGAAAGAATTTAAGGCTATTTTTTTCCAAATCCCTAAATTCTTAATGTGGTGTTCTAATTGTCATTACTTTCTAGAATCCCATTAAATTGCAATTTTGATTTCCTCTTAGACCCAGCAGTAATTTATATTAGTGTTTCAAAACTTCTAAGTGCTGGCTCGGAGCCTGTGGCTCAAGTGGCTGAGGCACCAGCCACATACACCTGCGCTGGCGGGTTTGAATCCAGCCCAAGCTTGCCAAACAACAAAGATGACTATAACCAAAACATAGCCGGGTGTTGTGATGGGCGCCTGTAGTCCCAGCTAGTTGGGAGGCAGAGGCAAGAGAATTGCTTGAACCCAGGAGTTGGAGGTTGCTGTGAGCTGTAATGCCCCGGCACTCTACCCAGGGTGATAGCTTGAGGCTCTGTCTCAAAAACAAACAAACCAACCAACCTTCTAAGTGCTTTTTTAAAACAAGGATTCAATACTTTATTGCTTAAAGCTTTTTTTTTTTTTTTGGGTGGTATGTTGGAAAAATGTGGGGTATAAAAATTATATTATCCTTTTTAAAGGTTTTCTTTGTGCCTAAGTTATAGTCAATTCTTATATGTTTGAAGAATAACAATTCTGGGCAGTGCCTGTGGCTCAGTGGGTAGGGCACCAGCCCCATATACTGAGGATGGCAGGTTCAAAACCAACCCCGGCTAGTTAAAACAGCAGTGGCAACTGCAACAAAAAATAGCTGGGCATTGTGGTGGGTGCCTGTAGTCCCAGTTACTTGGGAGGCTGAGGCAAGAGAATTGCTTATGCCTGAAAGTTCCACAAACACACACACAAAATTCTCTATTTGAAGAGTGCTAGTTGTATTTTGATTAGATTAATGTATATATTTTATTTATTTTTCATCTGCTTGATTATTTAACTCCAAAGGTGGTATAGGTTTGTTAAGTTTTTTCCTCGGTATTTTTACACACTTGTATCTGCTCAAATTTGACTTTGCTCCTTCAGACACTGGGCCACTCAAGAGTAGCAGGGAGGGGGCCTCTCTCTGGCCAGTGGGAATTTCTTGTGTTCCAAACAATTCTCACTTCTTGTTTTTGGTGGTGATAGTTTGTCTGCAAGGTGGCTGCCATCACTTCCCACCTGCAGTTTGTACATGCCACTCTCCCATGGTAAGGAGGAGTCTATGCCTCTATTCCCTTGAATCTGAGCTGGCTTGTGATAGTTTTAAATAATGGGATATAACAGAAATGATATTGTGCTAGCTTTGAGCCTGACTCTAGGTGACCCAGCAGCTTCTGCTTCCTGTTTTTGGAGCCCTGAACCCCCATGTACAGCATGGTAGAGAGAGGCCTGTGGAGGCACAATGAAGGGCAGAGGAGAGAGTGAAGGAGCCCTGTTGGATGTAAGCCCAAGCAACCCTCCAGAGACTCCAGCCTACCACCATCTGACCACAACTGCAGGAAAGACACCAAATGAGAACTACCCAGCTGAGCCCAGTTGACTCACAGAGCCATGAGAAAAAGTAGTGAACCGTGGTTTAACTCACTGTGTTTTGGAGTAGTTTGCTATGGGACAAGACTGAAACAAACAGCAACTCATCTCTGTGGGTAGTAGAGCTATTTGTGGTTTGTGGAAGCTGAGTATGGGTTTCCATGTTTCTGGACTTGGAACTTGGTTCTATTCCCAAAGGTGCTAGGGATCCGGATTTGTGCTGATTGGCTGGGACTTTACACCACTGGGATCTAAGGCCCCTCAGGAGAAAAATAAAATCACTGGATGAATCAGTGTAACCTGGCTTATTGTACCCTCAATGAATCCCCAACAATAAAAAAAAAAAATCACTGGATGAAAAGAGACCTATAACCCCAAAGAAAACCATCACAAATTCCCCTTTCTCTTCTCTTGATATTGCCCTGTTGTTCATTTTGAAATGTAGCCTGTCATGGTGACAAGAAAAGGCTGAACTGAGAGAGAACTGGGAAAGATGTCACAATATTGAATGGGTTTTCCCTATTTAGACACTCATGCAAGCTACTTGTGTAAGGTAGGCCTGTCATGTTCTGTCACTCATGCTCCAGTGGGTAGTGGGTAGCTCAAGGTTGAAAAATCCACCTTGATTCTGCAGTCAGGTTAAATACATGTGCTCAAATCATCATTTTGAACTGAAAGTCTTTAAAAAACCGTTAATAAAAATTTGAGAGAGAGGAAACACAGTGAGATAAAGTAGTTCTGCCATCCCAGTGGGGATGGGTGAACTCTGTTCTAAGCTTATATAAAAAGCTTTTAAGTACCTATGGGTACTACGGTCCAAGCTATGCCTAAGTTACTATTAATTACTTGTCTTACAAATGAACGAACTTGTAAGTCTGAATTGAGAAGCACGTGCTCTGATGGCCCCCGAGGAAGGCCAATAAGCCATTGCAGCCAAGGAAAGCAGAAAAGCACTGGAGGTCATAAGGAATTCTTTTTACAAATAAAACCTCCCTTCTGATGCTGAAATTCCTTCTTTAAATCTCATTGTTATATAAAACCATGGCATGTTATGTATGTACCTGTTTAGTTCTGACAAATCTAAAAAAAAACCAAAGTGACCAAAGTCCTGTCACTGAACAGGGAGTGGCTCTAAAATGTCAGACCTTCCAGGGTAGCAAGACAAAAACTCATTGAGACACCACAGGTAGTACACTTCAGAGGAGTAAGTCGGTAACATTTGTTGGTTCCAGAGGGAGCAAATCATGCTGAATGGTGACCCAGTGTAGCACACCCTAAACGTTGTCTCTTAACTTTGCTCCTCCAAAACCCATTGACCGTCTTCTCTTCATCGGTGGCACCCAGTCCAGTGTGTGCTCCTGGGTCCCACCAGCAGGGTAGCAATACTTCTTTAGAGAGCCTGGCTTTAATTAGCATTTTGGATGTATCTCAGTAATACTGTTCTTTTAATGCACTTTTCTAAGATTTAAAAAAAACACTGTGGCCTGGTCCTGCTGAGTGAGTGAAAGTCTGACCCAGGATAAACTGATATTATTCAGAGTCTTCCTTCTCTCCCTTTCCATCTCTCCCCATTAATAATCTTGAGGACATTTTCTCCTGTCCTTATCCGTGTCCCTGTTAAATGACTCTACTTAGAGTCATCATTAGTGTAGTCTATTATTTTGTTTATGTTGAGGTATTTGCCTTAAAAATTGGTGCCAGAAGATAAACCGACTGAGCTTGCTTGGCCAAAAGCATTATTTAGCTTGGATGTGAACATGTAAAATGGTGAAGTTGCTTATTCATCTGGTGCACAGCTCTGGCCTCATTCCTGCTCCATGTTTACTAGCTTAGGGATGAGGGTTTGCACACTACGAGGGATGCCATTTTCAGGATGATTTCTTTTCCTCCACCTGTCAAAGTGTTTTCTCCAAAGTGGAGAGAATATTGATTTAAAAAAATTAAACAAAACAAACAAACAAACAAACAACCCTGAAGAGTATAGGTAACAAAAGTAAAAATACACAAAAGAAATTATACCTAGCCAAGAAGCTCCTGCACAACAAAGGAAACAATCAACATAATAAAAAGGCAATTTACAGAATGGGAGGAAATATTTGTAAACTCTCAATCTGGCAAGGAATCAGATTCAATCAATTCAATAGCAAAAAAATAAAATAAAATAATCTAATTAAAAAATGAACAAATGATCTGAATAGAAATTTCTCAAAAGAAGACATAGAGAGGGCCAACCAGTGTATAAAGAAATGCTTCACATCAATAATTGTCAAATGCAAATGTAAATGAAGGCCACAAGGCAATATCATTTCTCTTCAGTTATAATAGCTTTTATCAAAAAGACAAAAAGTAACAGATGCTAGCAAGGATGTAGAGAGATACTGTCATATACTGTTGATGGGAATGTAAATTCATATAGCAATGTGAAAAAGAGTACAGACATTCTTAAAAAGAATAAATGGGACTACCACATGATCCAGAAATCCAACTGCTGGGTATATAGCCAAAAGAAAGGAAATCAGTGTATCAAAGAGATAGCTGCATACCCACATTTATTACAGCACTATTCCCAATAGCCACAATGTGGAATCAACCTAAGTATCCATCAAAGTATAAATAGCTAAGGAAAATGTGGTATATATACATAATAAAATATTATTTAGCCATAAAGAAAATGAAATCTTGTCATTTGCAGCAACATGGATGAGCCTAAAGAACATTATTTTAAGTGGAACAAGGCAGGCATGAAAAAGACAAATGTTGCCCGGGCTCATTCACATGTGTGAACTATAAAGGCTGATGTCATGGAGGTAGAGAGCAGAATGATGGTTACTAGAGGCTAAGGAGGGGAAGGAGATGGGAGGAAGAGAAGATGGTTTATAGGCACAAAAATACAGTTAGAAGGGGTCAGTTCTAGTGTTTGATAGCATAGTAGGGTAATGATAGACATTTGCACCAGAATGTTTATTGCAGCCCAATTCATAATTGCCAAGACATGGAAACATTCCAGATGCCCATCCACCCATGAATGGATTAAGAAATTGTGGTATATGTACATTATGGAATACTATGCAGCTATAAAAAGGTGAAGATTTCACATCTTTTATGATTACCTGGATGGAGCTGGAACATAGTCTTCTTAGTAAAGTATCTCAAGAATGGAAAAAAAAGTATCTAATGTACTCAATATTACTGTGAAATCGATATATAATCACCTACAAATTTATATGTATGGTAAAACATAACTATAGCCCAGAAAGTAGAAGGGAAGGAAAGGGAGAGTGGAGAAGGGAGGGTTTTTGGGGGGGTCCTCACCTAATGTGCATGATGCAGTGGTACCTTTCAAAACTATTAAGAAAAGAGTATAATTGTCTTACCACAACAAACAAGTAAGCGAGGTGATGGATGTGTTAATCAGTTCAATGTAACATTTCACATTGTATAGCAAATCAGTACACTGAACGCCATAAATGCATCAATGTACACAGTTATGATTTAATAAAAAATTAAGTTAAAAAAGTTCTCAACACAAAAATAATGATAAACATTTGAAGTGATGGATATCCGAGTTACCCTGATTTGATCATTACACATTGCATACATGTATCAAAATAATACCTGATAAATATGTACAATAATTATATATCATTAAAAAATATATAACTTCTAAAAAAAAAATTAAGCAACTTTGCTTTCATGGTTTCCATATTGTGGCCAGTGAGGGCTGCTCTTATGGACTGAATGTGTGTGACTCCCTAAATTAATAAGTTGAACTCCAACCCCCAATGGGATGCTGTATGAAGATGGAAGCCTTTGGGTGGTCATTAGGGTTAGATGAGGTCATGAGGGTGGAGCCCCCATGATGAGATTTGTGCTCCTAGGACAGCGGTTCTCAACCCAGCGGTTGTCCTGTGTGTCACGACCCACAGGAGCTGTATTAAAGGGTCGTGGCATTAGGAAGGTTGAGAACCACTGCCCTAGAAGAGATGCCGGAGAGCTTGCTGTCTTTCCCCTGTGCAGGCGCCACTGAGGAAAGAAGTGAGCACATGGCCCAGAAGAGGTTTTCACTAGACCCTGACCGTGCTGGCACCCTGAACTTGGAATTCCAGCCTCAAAGACTCTGAGAATATACATTTCTGTTGTTTAAGTCACGCAGTTCGTAGTATGTTGTTCTGTGTGAGCAAACTGAGAGGCACCCTAACTAGAGATTCTCAGCAGCTCACACGCGTACCACTTTCCTATCCCATGGCTTTGTCACACTGGGCCGAGCTTCCTGCTCGCGAAGTTTCATGTTAATCACGTCTACTATCCACTGAGTACTAACATTGCGCCTTCTAACAGCATTGCTGGTTAATATTTTTAACCTGATTCAAAAATGTAGACATGGCTAAGAAAGGCTAAGTAAGTTATTTGGTCAGGGTCTGTCTGTAAATGAGGGACCAGTTGGAGATGTAAATCCAGGTCTGTTTAAACTGATGATGGATCAGCAGAATCAGCATTGTTAAAATGTCCATACTATCCAAAGTGATCTACAGATTCAGTGTAATCCCCATTGAAATACCAATGTCAATTTTTATAGAGAAAAAATAATTCTACCATTTGTATGGAACCAGAAAAGAGCCTGAATAACCCACGCTCCCTTAAGCAAAATTCCCTTACTAAAACTCTGTGCTCTTTCTTTTGAGCCACATGTGCTTTTAGATTGGCATAAATCTAGGGCAGAATGAATCAAAAGGCACAGCCATTAACAGAGTTGGCCACCAGTAATATTATCCATTTGAGAATTTGCCTTGGGTCTCAATACTGCCCCACTCCCACCATTTGCTTCCAGCTTTCCATGTCTCAATTTCTTCCTTCCTCCAAATTTCAGAGCCCTCTGGCTACCCCTTCTGGAGAAGAGCCTTGTGTATCCCTATCCCTCCTTCTAATCAAAACTTTTTTGTCCCATGTGTGCTTCTCCCTTACAAGCCTTCTCTGTGCTTTTTAAGGAACAAATCCCTAATTGTTCAGCTCATGGGTCCACTCTAGTGGTTAATTTATTAATAGGCTCTGTCTTTTCACAGACACAAAACATACTGTGACAGAGACAGATAACTATCTCCCACATGAATTTTTCACTTTCTTTCTTCAGTCACAGAACCCCTGAGATTCCCTGAGCACATGGCCGTCTAGCTATGACTTATAATTCTTAGCTTTCTTTGCATAAATTGGTTTGAGAGGCAGTAAGTGATACTGGACCTAGTGGGGTGCATGAATAGCAGAGGAGGGTGGCCTCCTATGTGCCAAGGGTGGCCATGTAACCTATCCTCTGGCCAGATGTGTGTGAGCAGAAGTGATGCGTCCCTTAAAAGGAAGAGGTACCTTCCCCTTTCCATTCCTGGACTTTGCAGACAAGGGCCACACTCTAGGGGTAGTGGAGAAACAAGACGGAAGGAGCCTGGGCCCCTGACAGCAAGGACTTGCTATATCAACCCTGGATAGCTTATTCCCAGAGGGTTACATGTGAGAGAAGAAAGGTCTACCTTGTTTAGGCTTGTATACTTTTTTGCCTTTTGCTAGGTCAATTGAGTCTCTAACCTAAATATGGGAACTATAACTCAGGAAAGGAGCCTCCTGAAGAGAGCATTTTACTCTAAGGGAGTAGCCCAATTCTGGGTATTTGGGGGCTGTGGCAGGTTCTTGTGGGATCTTTTGGGAGCAGACTGGGCTTTGGATGTCTCATTTGACTATGGAGTTGATTGCCCGTTTCAACTTTAGAGAGGCGACCCCTGCCCAGCTGGCTCCAAGGGGCCTTTTGACTATTTTCTGGACTCATCAGCTTGTCAGGTAAGGGCTGCCATGATCCTTCCACTGTCTCTTAAGAATTGAAACCAAACACAGTAGTCAAAGCCCTGAAATATCATGGCTGATGTTTGTGATCGGTGAGGCAGAGAAACGGAAAACTTACAGCACTTAAAATCTGGGATTCATTTAGGAGTATAAAGCATTAATTTAAGTTATCCAGTCTGAAAACTGTTTTTCAGTTTCCATGGCTCCAGTACTCTTCCTAATTACAAGACCGCGTAGAGTGGGATCTGAAAGGAGACACGACCCAGCACCCTAAGGCCTCACTTCCACAGCGCAGGAAATACCTCACTGATGCAGCCTCTAGGCATTAGATGTCTGTGATTGTGTGCCGTGTGATCTGGGAAGAAACGGCTTGTCAGACTCATATTTAGTGAGACTGTAGGAAGAATCTTTAATAGGAAAAATATATATACCTTAAATCTTTTGGAAAGATGAAGAATATAAACTATAGTAAAGTTTTGGGGGATTTCAGCACCTGAATTATAAAGAATATTGCTAATTACCCATGATTTTTTTTTTTAATTAAAAGTGGTCTCACACTAGAGTCTAGGCGTTCAAGGGAGCAGTGAGCTGTGATTGCACCATGCCCACTCCAGGGCAACAAAGTGAGACCCTGTCTGTCTCTCTCTCTCACACACACTCCCCCCAAAAAAGGAAAAGAAAGAAAAAGAAAAAAGAATGGGCTCAGCAGAAAGCTCCACTTGGAGGGAACACCAGTGACCTCATTCTCTTCACTGTCTAGGTGAATCGTCCCTCCCAGTGAACAAACCCCTGTCAGGATAGCAAAGTCACTTCAGGTACCCAAATGCATCTCTGACTCCAGAATTTTCCTCAGCTTCCTCTCTGGTTATGTTTCTGCTCTTGGCTTTCAGCATTTCTTGTTTGTTAAACACTTTTTGGGCCCCCAGCCTCTCCCATTCTTACCAATGTGACCTTTGGAACTAGCTTGACCTTAGTCTCCCCTACCCTCAAGACTGATCCATGTTCATCCCCAGTTGACTGGTCTTCAAGCAGGCCCCACTGCACAGGGATGGGGCTTAGGCCATGGGGGGGCCTCCCCAAGCTGGGCCCTGAAGCCTGCTCACAGAGCTCAGCCAGAGAACCCAAACAAACTCTGTGAATCCAGACAGTCCAGGAAAGGTGACCTCATGATTAGTAAGAGCAGTCTTTGTTCAGTTTCCAAAGACCTTGCCATGAGTGGGGGGTACTACCGGTTTGGTCCACTCCTCCTTCTGGAGCTATAGCCACCCACCCCTTCCCAGTTCACTAAAGAAGAGGATTCTTGAGGCTGAGAGATGTGGCTGGGATGGAGGCAGAGGGATGCAATTGTGAGGCAGTGTGAGGACACACCACAATTCTGAACAACTCTCCTCATTTTCTGAGAGTTTTAGCTGGCAAAAGTTTAAATAAACAAAAGCCCAAGAACATTAGCAGCACTCCTTGCCTTCTGGCTGGCTGTCACAACTGTCACCTGCTCCTTTCATGTTTTCCAGCCTCCTTTCTTGAAAGGCAAGGATTTTGTTATATTATTTGGTCTAATAGCCTGAGACACTTGCTACATGTCAGTAAACACATTTTCTGAAGGGACTAGTGAACAGTTGTGAAGTCAGAGAGGGAGCTTGGGGGTCTGCACTGTCAGTGTTGTTCTGAGCTCACTCTCGCTTTCCTCCCATCTCCTCCCATCCTCCCCTACCCCGGATATTCAGGCCTCTGGGAGCAAGCTGAGAAGAACTATAAAATTTCCTTTTCTTGAAGTATCTCAAATTGCACAAGGAGCCCAAGAAAGACTCGCTTAATCTCCAAGGAAATTTCTCCATATGTTAGTCACATGGTATAACCTGGACCAACTGAAAAGTTTTTAATATTTTGGGAATACGTTCATAACAAAGAACGGAGTTGAACTCCTCTGCTTCTTGTGTAATTTTCAGAGCTGTCAGAAACCCCAGATTTATGTGTCTGGGGATGGAAAAGCAGCTGTATCTGAGGATTACTATGCCGGATGGTGCCAGGACAATCCTTTACGTGAAGAGAGCGCTGGGCCATGGTGGGGGCACTGCAGGCTTTTTCTAGAGGAATGGAACACGAGCCCATGTTCTGAAAATTTGAAGTAGGGCATTTATTGGGTAGGTAGGGATTTGGGGGCAAGGAGGAATAAGGAGTGAAAAAGGTGATAAAACGAAAGAGAAGAACAGCAGAAGGACACAGGACTCCACTCTTCTACGAACAGGACAATTTATGGCCAATTACTGTCTCTGTTAGCTTTAGCCCACTTTCAAAATGTTGACACAATCTTCCGTCAATAAAAACCAACGGCAAGTTCAACCTACTGCTTTCAAGGAGGTTGACAGTCATATAAACACTACTTCTTATTTGAGTCTCCAAAATATGTGTAATAGTCAGTTATACACAGTCTGACAACTGACAAGGATAATAGCTTTTATAAGGATAAAAGGAAAATTCTCAAAGAATTTTCAACTTCAAAGTCCCTTCTGAAGATATACAATTTTTTTTTGGTGGGGGTGGCTTGCTCATTCAAGAGATAATTGGAATCTATATTGATACAGGCCATCTCTCAAAGGCTATTGACATGGTAAATGGTTTTTACTATCTCCAATGATACTCAGGGCCCTGGCTATATTGGTATGGTAGACAGCACCCAACTTTCCAGGATGAAGTGGAGAACAGACCATAGTTTTCACACTTGAAGGGGAAGGATGAAGGTGCAGATTTGCTTACTACATACCATAAAGTTAACTAAATTGGTATACACTCATCATATCTGAGATTAAACAATCTAATTTTCAGCCATTTCCTCCTACTGGCAATTCATGTTTCCCTAGGCAAGATCTTGTTTAATTTTCAGGCATTCTTTCTTATAATGCTCTGGTTTAAGTATGCTGATTTAAAGGATCTAATACACAATGAAAATATTAAAACTTTTTTCAATTTAAGCAAACCTCTTCAAAATTTGAAACATTTCTGGTTATTTGGGTGACAACGGTGATGATGATGTTGAAGGTGATAATCATGTTTTCCCAAGGACTGGCTCTTGTGTGATCTAAGTGTCAACGGTGACCCCCAGCTTTGGATCAGCCTTACTGGAACTGAAGGAAACAATTCTGACTTGCTTTGCTCCAGTACCGAGTGTTCCCCTTCCTAGGACAGCCTTCCTTATACTTCCATTTCAGTAATAATGAAGCGGGAAAACTCAGAACGTTCATCTCTCCAGCTTGGTAAATTAGTAGGAAGGAAAACCGACCAAGAGGAAGAGCAAAATGGGAGGAAGACCATAGGGGATTTGGAGAGGAAGTCAGCTGGGCATCCAGGTGATAAGGTGTGGTTGTCTATATGGGTGAGAGTGACACAGCAAAGATGTCATTTCTGTTCTGATCTAAAGACAAGGAATTAGCTCTGAGCAAGGCATAGCATTTCCTCTGGTCTGCTAACATCCATGCTGTTATTCACATGAGGGTGCACAGGTGTCCTCTTTATCCATGCCCTTGAAGTGATCTCAGGTCCTGAGCCACCTTCTAATCTGCACAGACCCCCTAGGGCCTTTTCAGTAGAGGTGACCTGATGCTGGCTCAGAGCTGCTCCAGGCTGGGGGAGAGCCCTTTCCTTGCTTCTCTGCACTGGAAATGTAGGACTACCAACATGTGACCCATGCTGATAGTCAAGGGGCTATTTCTGAAAGCGAATTACAAGACACATATTTTGTAGATAAATAAAAGGATGCCACTCCCTCCACATATCTATATGTGCATTAAAGAGCATAAAAAGGAGCAATTATAAAAAGTGATCATAAAATTGTAATTTTTGCAAAATGCAAGCTCACAGAAAATTCTAGGCCATGCAAAAGTGGTTTAGAGACCACACATGTTGGAGTCCCATCACTGCCTTGTGAATGAGAAGAATCCTCTTTGCAACCTGATATGTTGGGGCTGGGTCACAAGTCCAACCCAAGAGAGTCTAAGGAAACCTAGACAATGACGCCTTCTCGCCCAGCATCTTTTGACTCTCGCCCCTTCTTCACCATTCAGAGACTCCAGGGTCATTCCCTATCCTCTTCTGTTCTGCTGTGATTCTGCCTGAATATTAGAATAGCCTCTTTACTGGTCTCTGTGGGAAAAGAAAGTTTTCTTGGTTGTTTGAACTATAGTGTTCATAATTATTGTTATAGAGAATGACTGACAACTTCACAGTAGGGACAGGTGAAGACAAGGGTGGTTCTGTCTCTGGAATTAACATCTGAGAAAATATCACCATCCACTCAAGACCACTGAAGAAATACTAAACAATGGCTTTTAGCTGTCGATGTTTTGTGCTTTTAAAGCTTCAAATCTTAGGCTAGTCTTCCAGAAAACATTACCTCATTGTCTCTGTCACTGGGGGGTAAAGAAACAAATCATAAATTAAATGGAGATTGAACTTCATACCAAAGCTCTGACTCCAAAAACCTTAGGGGATCTTTAGACAGGAGAATGACAAGACCAGAGAATGATTATTAACAATGGTGAGCTCACAAATGAGTGTCCTGGGAGGCATGGGCCACAGAAGTGAAGGTGGTAGTGGAGGTAATGTGAGCAGAAGTGGCCACCATAGAGAATCGCTGTGTCCCGGTGTAACCATACACTCATACTTCCTCACTTGGTCTTAAAAGTAATGGGCTGGAACATTTTCTCACACACCAGCCAGGGAGTTTAGCTCAGACGTAACAGATACGGTTCTAAAGTCATCCCCTAGGCTGGGCACAGTCCCTTAGGCTGGGCACAGTGGTTCATACCTGTAATCCTAGCATTCTGGGAGGCTGCAGTGGGAGGATCCCTTGAGGTTAGGAGATTGAGTCCAGCCTGGGCAAGAATGAGACCCCATCTCTACTAGAAAATTGAGCCAGGTTTGGAGGCCCATGTCTGAAGTTCCAGCTATTTAGGAGGCAGAAGGATCACTTGTAGCCCAGGAGTTCAAGGCTGTGGTAAGCTATGACCATGCCACAGCACTTTATCTGGGGCAACAGAATCTATCTCAAAATAAATTAAAAAAAAAAAAGTCATTCCTTAAAGCTCCCATCTCCTCCTTCATCTCTTTTCTCTTAATTACCACTTCTTTTGTTTCTTTGTTTTTAAATGAAAACAATGGAGTGCTAAAACTTTTGTGGAAAAAAGAGAAAAGAAAATCCAAGGCTCATTTCCCCCCAAAGCCACTGTTCATTATTTGGAAACTTATGTTTATTTCCACTTTTCACCATCTTCACATTTCAATGGATACCTTATTTTTAGGTGATACAACAGGAACCAGGGATATATATACTTATTTTTAAAGGTAGCAGGGAAAACCAAATCCAGGCACAATCTAATTGACTCATTGAGAGTCTCTCGTGGGTGAGTTGTCCTGTGACCAGTAGTGTTGGACCCCATGGAATCGCTTTTTACTTTACTCTTAAGTCTCCCTTTTACTCTCACATTAAAAGTTGAATTCATGGGACAAATTGGGGTTTTATCTGGAGAACTGGCATATGGGCTAATAAAACCCCTAAACTCTGATATCTCCTTATGTGAGATTTTACAGTATTTTAAATGTGTAAGATTGTACAGATGCCATTTCAAAGGTATCTTTAAGTAGGTCTCAAGGGGAGGTGAGTTTTTTTGGGAGCAGCATCCAGTGGGTTCTTGTCCACTGTAATTAGACGGCCCCTCGATAGCTCCTGGACAACAGGCCACTGTTACAAAGGTATAGTGTCATGTAAGAGCCCCACATTGTTGAAAAAAATGCCTTTATGTTTCCACTTCTCAGTGTATAAATGAATATTGCTTAAGTCTTTTCTGTGACATCTCAGCCATTTCCTCTGTTCCTTAAATGATGTTTTATTTAATAAACTTTTAGTTTATCATGATGGTTCACGTTCCCTAGAACATCAAATAAAATACCCTTTATATTTGAGGTAATGATGATCTCTTTTAGAGTCTCAAAGTGAATTTGATACAGGGAGAAGAATCATTGGAGCATAGGGACCTCCAGGGGTCAACTGCTTCATCCTTTAGTTTTGTAATTAGCTAGGATTTGACCCCAAAAATCTCTGTTCAGAAGGAAGATAACTGACCCGGTTTGTACAACCCAGCAGAGGAGCGTTGACTTGCTACATAAATGCATTCTAAAAGTACATGCAACTTAAGCTGTGACTTAAGAAATGTCATTTTAAGGCCAGAAGTGGTGGCTCACGCCTGTAATCCTAGCACTCTGGGAGGCTGGGGGTGGGCAGATTGCCTAAGCTCAGGAGTTCAAGACCAGCCTGAGCAAGAGTGAGACTCTGTCTCTAAAAGAAGTCAGGTGTTGTGGTGAGCACATGTAGTCCTAGCTATTCAGGAGGCTGAGGCAAGAGAATCACTTGAGCCCAAGAGTTTGAGGTTGCAGTGAGCTGTGATGCCAGCCACTCTACCAAGGGCAACTGAGTGAGACTCCGTCTCAAAAAAAAGAAAAAAAAAAAAGAAATATTGTTTTAAACAAATAAAGAACAATATGTACACACTTGCTTTAAGAGCAATTATCATAATTTTTGATTATTTCATGATACAAAGAATACTTCTATGTTCTATACATGTGTAAGCTGTAATGTTAGTGTCACAAACCCAGAGATTTCAAAGCAATGACAACACCTGGGAAAACTCAGTTAACTTTTTGTCTATTTCAGTGATTTTCACCTGGTGTGCCATGAAAGTTTTTAAAGATCATTAATTAAAGTATCTTCAAAAGAAATTCAAAGCACAGTAAGTATACTCTTTTTTTTTACTCTTTCTTTGGCTCAGCATAATTTAAGTGTGCCATGGAAGATTAACTATGGGTTCAAATGTGCCCTGGCATAAGAAAGGTTGAAAACCACTGGTTTATTTAACTCCACTTAGGCATTTCTTATCACTGCAGGCACTAATGAAAGTTGACTTTCAGAGAGGGGTTACCCTCTAATTGTAACTGTTCAATTTTGCCCCAAAAAAGTCAAAGTCCAGCACAGCCTTCCCTTCCGGATCCTGTCAGTAGCTCTGTGTGAAGAAGAGGAAGCAGGAAGAATCAGCTCCCTTGTATGTATAAAAAACTGAGCCCCCAGAAGAAGGTTTTAGGGCACAGCCCCCAGGTTTTTTTGTAGCCAGGAAGACTGCCATGGCTCTCTATATGAATATTTCTGTTAAATAATTTTCTCTTTGGAATAGGTGGCACCAGCAATAACATAAATGTTAACTACCTAAAACGGGCTTCAAGTTACAGTACCCCCATTTCTTTAAATCATGCCTCTAACTCCACAGGTTTTGCAAAATGCAGAAAGGCATTGTGCATAGTTTGAGACAGTTTCTCTCTAATAAACATTTCCTTACGATGTATTTCCTTGCTTTTCAACAGCTAAGAGCCTGTTGAAAAAGAGCACACAGGAAAGACAGATGCTTATGGAAAGGCTCAGCACAAAAGGGGATCCTCCTGATCGTGGAGGTGTCTGTGGCCAAGTTCAGAGCCACTGGTCTGTTGCAGCTCCTGCCTGAGATGAGCAACAGGGTCATGGGCACTTTACACCATGGGGACTGATGACTCCTGGCTGGCAGGGGTACCTGATGCATGGGAGACTGTAGTCAGATGCTGATGCAAAGTAGACAAGCTGCAACAAGAGACTCAGGTACATAAGATAGTCCTCAGCATCAACAGCTATGTCTAATACTCAGGTGAAGAAAATCCTTTGAACAGGCACAACAATTCAGCACAGGGGACCCTCTGGCCCAGTTAGCTGAGGGTTCCAGATCATCTGGTCAACATGAGGCAGCTGCCAGAGGAAGGCAACAGGCCTCAGGCCACAGTGGGAGGTCAGTGTCCCTCCCTTAGGTGGCCAGCCTGCCCCATTCTGCCCTCAGTGGTGAGATGGCACTTGCAGGCCCTGGGGGCACCTAGTTAAGAGAGGACCCTAAGCAAACCCAGGAGAGCAGGTAGATCATTAGCCTCATGTGGTTCATTCATTAAAAACAGATGCCAGCACCCTACCCTGCACCTACTGAGTCAGGACTGCGAAGAGAATCTGTCATTTTAATACACACCAGAAGTGGTTCTTATAATCAGAAAGGTTTGTGGTGTGTGGAGACAATGAATTTCTTTAGCATATGATACAGTACCTGGCTCACGGTGAAGGACCCTATTGTCATTATTTACAAAAAATGATAAATGGATCAAAGAACAAGATCTACTCTTAGCCAGTTGGTTAAGGGAGATGGATACCCTCATTTTCATCAAGGGGACGAGTGTGTGTGTGTGTGTGTGTGTGTGTATATGTGTTTTCTCCGTGTGGTGAACGTTGGCATGCTAACTAGGTTCGAAGTCCTGAAGTCAAAGGAATTAACCGTTCTCCTTTTGGGGAATTTCTGGTGGGTAGGTTGAGGACGTAACACACGATGAAGTCTTTACATAACCACAGCAAAGGCCTACAGCCCATTTGGCTTGTGCATGCTCTAAATTAACCCCAAGTCTAATAGCAGGGCCACCAGAACGCTGATAAGGAGTCTGGGGACTGCTTCCCAGTAAGAGCCTGGCTCTGGGCAAAACTGTCCATTGTGGTAGAGGAGAAAGCTGTGACCCTGGGACTTATTATGGTTTAATTTATTTTTTGAGCATTAATTAAATGCATGAAATAAAAGAAAAAAACATCTCTACATCATAGCTATTAGCAGAACTTAGAATGGGTTTCCATATGTCAAAACAGAGCAGCTATTAAGGCTCCTGGCTTGTTTTAATTGGACCTGGGCCCCTCAGACCAAAGTGACTCCAGCCTTTGGAACCACTTATATCCCTTCTGCCTTCAGGGTCCCCACCCCAATTAAGTGGTGAGTCTAGGTGGGGCAGAGATATTTAATAGGTCTTTGGTTTTCTGTAAGCCTTTTATTAATGCTGTAAGTTATAAAGGCCAGATGCTCTGGGCTGGGTTTCACCTTCTGGTGCTGAGTTCCTGGCTGTCGTGGTTTTGTTCCCAGGGTGATTTCTGAGTCCTGCTGAAAGCTGTTAATGTTAAAGCAGGAAGTTCTACCCCTCTTGAACAGCCCAGGCTCACCTGGATGGAAATAGGAGCTTTATAAAGTAGGCACTTGGCAGGCACCCTTGCCCTTTCCCAAGATCTTCCCAGTAGCTTTTTGATCTTAACCTATTGGTATCACCACCTAATGTATCATCCAGTGAGGGCTAAATTCTCCTGAATTTTCTAAGCAGTTTGAATCTGTGACGATGGCACACTGAGTTGATTACTTTTGGACTGACAAACACCATGGGATCTTCCTGCTGACTTATCCTCTGTATGGAACTATAATAGGATCTCCAACCCCCTTATTTTTTTCAGAACTAAAAATAAAACTCATAATTCCCAGCTGTCCTTTAGTACTATTGTCCTTAGCTTAAGTCCTTTCAAAAGAAATTGGCTTTAGAAGATGACCCAGAACATCTAAAACCCACTGTGGCTGAATCTGGCTGGCTTAGTTTTAATCAACAAAGGCATGCAGGACTTTTTGCAATATTTACATGAGGCCCGGGAGCAGGAACTGTAATAACGTTTACTTCCATGGTCAACCTCATTCTTTTGAGGGGCCTCCCACCCAGCTCCTCTCTGTCTCCTTAAGAGTACACAAGGGGAGCACGTAGGAGCCACCCTGAAGAACCTGCCCACCTGAAAAGTAGCTTCCTCCAGAAACCAGCCCAGGAACAGTCCTCTAGGGTCTTGATATGACCTGGGGGCAGTAAATTCACAAACCAGGGGAAATCCAGGCTAAATAGGGAAGAAGACCTCTCCTGTATACCTCCTAATGCCTAGAAATAGAATTGGGCCAGGCATGGTGGCTCACATCTATAATCCCAGTGCTTTTGGGAGGCCGAGTTGGGAGACTGCTTGAGGCCAAGAGTTTGAGGCTAGCCTGGGCAACATAGAGAGCCCATCTCTACAGAAAAATTAGCTGGATATGATGGTGCACACCTATAGATATGTGCTATCTAGGAGGCTTAGGCAGGGGAATTGCTTGAGGTCAAGAGTTTGAGACCAGTCTGAGAGAGAGAGCGAGATCCCATCTCTACAAAAAAATAGAAAACTTAGCTGGGCATGGTATTGCATGCTTGTAGTCTCAACTACTTTGGGAGGCTGAGGCAGGAGGATCACTTGAGCCCAGGAGTTCTAAGTTACTGTGAGCTATGATGATGCCACTGTACTTTAACTCTGGGTGACAGAGGAGACCCTGTCTTTATTTAAAAAAGTAAAAAGTAAAGAACTGAATTGTGTATCTATGGTATCCCCCTCCCACCCACACTTGCTCCATTTCTACTCCTGACCTTCAAGTAGTTGATCAACACCAATGTCATTTTATTATATAACAGTAAACCAGCCATTGTGCTAAGTACCTTATGAACAACATTGCATTTAATCTTCATAATCATGGGCTCTCATCAGCTCATTTTATAGGTTTAGAGGGGGTAATTAGCCAATCCACATGGCGAGTGGTAGGGCTGGATTTCAAACCTTTGTTTTTACACTCTCAACTAAGTGGTCTTAAATTGGTATTGTTGACACAGAAATAGTTACACTAAACTGAATTCTTCAAGCTTCACACTCTGCTCTTGCAATTGGCTAGCAGCCCATCTTCTCCAGCAAAGCCTAGGTGGACTAGGGATGAGGGAGCCACTTCTGTGACCTGGACACTACCCAGCAGCAGGATGGGAGGCCCTGAGGCCCTGAGCACTTTTGGTGGGAACTGCTGACTAATGAACGTACGTCAACCCTTGGCAGGAAGCTAGAACAGATTATTAAACAGATGGCTTATGAGTTCCAGAGACAGGAAACAGTGGTCATCCCTGTGAGCAAAGGTTTGCAGAGAGCGAATTATGTCAAACCTCATTTTTTTGCAAGTCTTACTAGATTCATAGATGGGGGCTGACAGATGTAGTTTATCTGCATTTCAGCAAATCAGTTCACATAGTGTCTCAAAACACATTCAGAGGAAAGATGTGGGTTGACTATTTAATTGCAATTAGATGGCTCAGAGAAGGCAGAACAAACAGCACTCAAAGAGTATCGGTTAGTGTAGCTATGACAATGGCCATTTGTTCTGAGTGCCAAACACAAGGTCAAGGATATAACTAGTACTGAGTAAATATTTGTTGGTAGTAGTACACTCCTGGGGGCAGCTTTAGTGACCCATGAAAGGGGTCTTTCTCTGATTTAGCAGACATTTACAGAATAGATAAAAAGTTTAGGAAGTGGAGGAGACAAGGTCTGGTCCTTGATCAAGGGAGGCAGAAGTGGGGTCTAGTGTTGTCCATTCTCTTTTGAGAATTAGAACTCAGATTCTTGGACATGGTGATGGTTGGGGACAGCCATGGGTCTTTTACTATGCTTGAATGTACTGCATTTCACGAGCACTTAGGGATTCTAGGGGAAGATTTGGTGACTAATGTGGAAAAATTATGTCTGTGTGTGCATGTGTGTATAAGTTTGTACATGTGTATGTGTACATACTGTGTGCATAAGTGTGTATGTGTGTTTGTGTGAAGACTGTGTGTGTGCATGTTGTGTGTATGTGTGTGTTTGTATGTGTAAATACTGTGTGCGTATATGTATGTGTGTGTGTGTATGTGTGTGTGTTTGCTTTCCTGGCCCACTGCCCATCTTGAACCAAATCATCTCTGCTTACCTGTTCTTCATACTGGGCTTCTGGTAAGATTTCATTTAAAGACAGATTTTTTTGGTGGGGTGGGGTGGGGCTCAAAAATGTCTGAAAGCCACAGAACCCAGTAATGTCTAAACTTCTTTCTGGCTCTAAAAATTAACGGGCTTTTAAAAATCATGTGGGAGGAAGGCGTGCTAGAGGCAAGCTCTAAAAAAATACTGGCCTTATCTCCCTCTCCCCTCCTGCTACTCTCGGCCTCCTTGGCTCCCCTCTGAAAGTGTGTCCATTTGCTCACCTCAGGACTGCCATCTCCTTTCCTGTAAGTACGCTCTCCTCCTAGTCTTTCTGTGTGTTCCTCATATCAAATTGTCTTCTGAAGTATAAATGACTGACAGCATCCATTTTCCCAGTGGAGATACCTGTGTTGTTAAAAATGGCTCAAACAGATAGAGAGAACCACTGATTGGTAGAGATTCCCTGCCCCCGACCCCCCCCGAGATAAAATCTTGTTCTACCACCTGGTCTAGAGTGCCGTGACCTCAGCCTAGCTTACCGTAACCTCAAACTCCTGGGCTCAAGTGATGCTCTTGCCACAGCCCAAGTAGCTGGGACTATAGGTACCTGCCACCATGCCAGGCTAATTTTTCTACTTTTAGTAGACATGGCGTCTCACTGTTGCTCAGGCTGGTCTTGAACTCCTGAGCTCAAGAGATCCTCCTGCCTCAGTTTCCCAGAATGCAAGGATTGTAGGCGTGAGCCACCACACCTGGCCTGATTGGTAGAATTTTAATCAGTGTAGCCAACTGAAGTATTTGAGGAAGGATTTGAGAGCAGCTTAGGTCAGCAGAGTCTACCTGAATGCTACCTATAGAAATGGGGCCTTTTGCCCAGGATCATTAATTCCCTCAAAACTATCTTTTATGTACCTGCTGTGGGCTGGCACTCTCCTAGACACTGGGAAGAAATGTTGAGTAGACACAATCTCAGTCCCTACTCTCATAAAGCTCATAGATTTGAGGGAGGAGACTACTTTACTTAAAAGTTAATTTGGCAATATTCACCAACCGCCTACCATATGCCGGGATGCAGTGGTGAATGAGCCAGATGAAGTGCATGTCCATGTGGCGCTTATTTTAAGTGAGTGGATAATTAAAATCTAAAATAAGTGTGAAATGAATGCTAATACAGAAGTATGGACTGTGCTCCAAGATGTAAGATATTCTAATGAGATGTCTAACTAACCAACGTGGATTTCCAAGGACATATCTGTACACTGGCTCTAAGATGCTTGGACGCCTCAGCCAGACGAAGTAAAAAGGGCCAGGCAGGAGTAGGAGTTGAAATCTCCAACTACTATGGAAGTGGAGGAAATCGAGTTGCTCATGTCTGTTAGAGTTTCTCTTATAAATTGAGGTGCGTTGTAGTTGGGTGCATAAATATTAATAATTGAGATCTCATCATATTGAGTATTACCTTTAACAAATATGAAGTGTCCATCCTTATCCTTAATTATTTTGGTTGGTTTAAAGCCTATTGCGTCTGCAAACAGGATTGCAACGCCTGCTTTTTTCTGCTTTCCATTTGCCTGGAATATAGAAGACCATACCTTCACCTTGAGTCTATATCTGTCTTTTAAGATGCGATTCTTGGATGCAGCAGATATCTGGCTTGAGTTTTTGTATCCAGTCCGCCAACCTATGCCTCTTTAGAGGACAATTTAAACCATTCACATTAATTGAGAGTATTGATAAGCCTTTTGAGAGACCAGTGGACATTTTTAATCCTTTTGCAACTGTGAAAGTTGGAATTTGATCAAAAATTTTTTGGGTGGGTTTACTTTTGTGGTGGAGAATTACACTGGTCTTTATGGAGGATAGGTCTAAGAATGTCCTGGTTTAGTTGTGGCAAATTTCTTCAACATGTGAATGTCGTTGAAGTATTTAATTTCTCCATCATAAATGAAGCTCAGTTTAGCTGGGTACAGGATCCTGGGTTGAAAGTTATTTTGTTTTAGGAGATTAAAAGTCGATGACCATCCTCTTCTAGCTTGAAAGGTTTCAGCAGAGAGATCTGCAGTTTTTCTGATATTCTTCCCCTTGTAGGTAATGGTTTTCTTTCGTCTGGCAGCTTTCAGAATTTTCTCCTTCATATTAACTTTAGTGAAATTGATTATGATGTGTCTGGGGGATGTCTTATTTGGATTGAGTCATGGTGGAGTTCTGAAACTGTCTGCTATCTGAATTTCAGAATCTCTTGGCATGTCTGGAAAGTTCTCCTTCATAATCTCATGAAGAAGAGACTCTGTGCCTTGTGAAGCCACTTCATCACTTTCGGGGATCCCTATAAGACGAATATTGGTTTTCTTCAAATTATCCGCGAGCTCTCTGAGAGAGTGGTCTGTTTTTGCTCTCCATTTCTCTTCTTCTTTGAGGGTTTGGGAGCATTCGAAAGCTTTGTCTTCAATGTCAGAAATCCTTTCTTCTGCTTGCTCCATTCTGTTACCGAGGGATTCTACTGTGTTTCTCAGATCTTTGAGGGATGCAACTTCTTGTCTCAATGTGTCAAAATCTTTGGTCATTTGGTCTTTGAATCCGTTGAATTCTTGAGATAACTTTTGGAATTCTAATTCGATCTTATTTGCTATCCAGATCCTGAATTCAATTTCTGACATCTCAGCCATTTGTTTGTGCATGGGGTCTTGTGCTGTTTCTGCCCCATTGATCCTTGGGGGAGTTAATCTACTCTGATTATTCATATTGCCAGTTTTTCTGTTGATTTCGCCTCATGATTTTTTTTCACCGTTGCCTCTGGCTGTCCTCAGAGTTGGGGAGGTGTCTCTCCAAGATTAGACCCCAGCGGGATCACTCTATTGTTGCTGGATCTTTGTAGGGAGTGACCCTGTGTAGTTCCTCTGGGGCTGTTCTAGCTAGGGAGTTCTGGTTGTGGAAGCAGCTCTGGTTTGTGACACACCTGGATCCAGCAACAGGGCTGGGGGTGGTGCGCACAGTTCTGGGAGTGCCAGGTGCCCAATGACTTTGGCACAGAGAGCCCAAGGCTCCAGCAGTCTCTGGCCAGGAGAAGAGCTCTGTGCAGAGGGAGGGAGGGCTCCAAAGGGCATGCAGCTACCAGAGTCTCTGTCCAGCTGAATGGGCTAGTGTGGAAGCTGGGAGGACACAGAAGGGAGGACGGAGGGTTGCATGGCTCCCACAGTTCCTGGTCAGGGAATGCGGAGGCCCTGTGGGTGCGGGTCATGGGTCGGGGGTTGCTGCACAGCTCTTACG
This sequence comes from Nycticebus coucang, assembly GCF_027406575.1. Classification (NCBI taxonomy): domain Eukaryota; kingdom Metazoa; phylum Chordata; class Mammalia; order Primates; family Lorisidae; genus Nycticebus; species Nycticebus coucang. Next base: position 67,856,739 of record NC_069783.1, on the reverse strand, counting down.
GAGGTCTGGGCGGCACCAAGCCCAGGAGTTTGAGGTTGCTATGAGCTGTGATGTCACGGCACTCTACCCAGGGCAACAGCCCAAGGCTCTAGTGTGCCAAAACTGTCTCACCGTGCCCCTAAGGATTAAGGCTGTAAGGCAGCTCAGTCCCCGCCTTTAGGCTGCTCAGTCACTAGGTTACTTTGACCCGCACAATCCTTGCTCTGAGACCCTGAGGGTGGAGCTTGCCGGGGCAGTTCTTTCACAATGGCTTCCTGCGCCCAGCTCAGTGGCTCAGTCTGGGGCCCCAGACAATGTCCAAAGTTCTCCACACTCCTGCTCAAGCTCTCCCCAAGAAAGTTCAACTGAGTGCCAAGTCCAAGAACACCGAAACAGTTCATAGGTAAGGCCTTTCCGGTTTGCAGTCTCACTGCTGCTTGCACTTATGGTTGCCGGCGTGATTAGGTCGATCGAACACATGCAACCACTTGCCAGTTTTCCACTGTTTTTGTCCTCCTCTTGGGGTCCAGAAGTCCCTTGCTGGCTCCCTGTATCCTCCAAGAGATGATTATAGGCAGATCCCACCGGACAGAGATGCCTGGAGTCTTGTCTCCCCAGACTCACTGTTCCCAGTTGCAGGGAAGCTGTTACTCGGCCACCATCTTTAATCTCTCCCAGAGTAGGAGTTGAAAGGGATTTCTTGGAGAGGAGAGTTGCTGTGCTGTGTCCTTCGCAGCCCTCCCATCCGAGTGTCCATCAAGGGCTCTAGGGCATTCACCTCAAGTGCAGTGAGGGCTGTCCTCACAGGGCCACTTGCAGAGCTCACAAATGAGCTCCCTGAAGACTGTGGACAGAGCACTCACGTCTGAGGCAGCAGCAAAGAGCTGGGTGCAACGGGGTTCGTCCCTCCATGTGTTGGAGGAGCATCTCTCATGAACCAGTTGTGGGCCCTGCCAAGGGCGTCCAGAGCGGAGTTGCCTTGGATCATGTCCAAAGGGCCCTTTAGTAGGAATGAGGGACTTCAGCAGCCAGAGGCTGGAGGTGACTGCCAAACTCAGAGGCTACAGAAGCAGCCACAGGCAAACACTGGGAATAAACATCTTCCCATGACAAGGGAACTGCAGGAAGGAGGGTCCCAAAGGAAGCTTCAAAGAAGATCCCATGGGAAAAAGAGTCAGCATTACACACAGGCTGGGCCCGCAGAGCACAAAGCCAGCTTGTAACGAGCCCAGATGGAGGGAGATCTACATTTTCTCCTACTTCTGCTCACCTGCTTCTGCCAAGGAGGTTTCAGAAATTGGCTGCCAGGCTCGGGTGGGGACTAGGAGAAGAGGGAAGTGAGAGACAACTACATCCCCCCTTTCTACAGGAGAGCAGGGAAGATTTAATGCTGATTCAAGTTGGAGGTTTTGATTAATCTCTCAGATTGGACTTGCTACAATTGAACTCTGTGTTATTGAGGGTTAACCTGCCTATAGCTTAAGGGTGGCTGAACAGTTACAGGGCCTGCCATATCTATGTCTGGTGGTAGGAGAAAAATCTTTCTCAATGAATGGAGTTAATGAAGTGTAGAGGGAAGCATAAACCAAAGCTTTATTTTGCATGACACACATCTTCTTGTCCCATATATTAGACACCTATGCTCAGAAGGAGAGAAACACACTTACCTGGGAGCTGGTGACAAAGAACGTGATGCTGCCTGAGGGGCAGGGAATAGCTTCATCTCCCTGAACCTGGGGACTCTAGTCTCTTTTCCCTTCTTCCTCCTCATAAGCCCCAGATATGCCCTCCCAGACAAGGCCCTACAGACACTCAGTTCCTCACCCACATTTCTCTTACACAAGGCTGGCTCTGACTTGGTATGGGGACTGGGCTCCCACCCTGGGTCCAGTCCCACTCTGGATGAGCCCATCTGGCTGTGGGTTGCCCTGGTGGCTGGCAGAGGGACCAAGAGGTTGGGCTGACTTCTCTCCCACACCACACACCAGGACGTGATGCTCCTTGTTCAGAGCCCCCACCTATATGCCCTGGCTGCCGGGGCACAGTCATCGTAAACGTCAGAGGGAACGCTGACTGGAACCCAGGCCTCCTGGTGCCCAGGCCCTGGCTCGTTCCACAAACCACATTTGGGAGATGATGGACTTAGGTGTTGAAATGGAATTTCTGCACAAGCAAGAAGTAATACATCTGGGCATTTAACGGAGTGCGAGAGACAAGAGTCTGGAGAGCCGGCCAAGCTGGCTTCCATACGATGGGCTCTCCGAGGTTGGGGCTCTGGCAGACCGCTGGCCCTTGAGGAAGGTAACAGTCAACAGATCCACTTGGACTGACAGTTTACCAAGAAGGTGCTCTTTTGGAAATTGTCTGTTTCACCCTGTTGACAGCGTATGATATTTTGTTTGGTATTTTTTAAATGTACAGGAAAAACAAAGCAGCTCTGGTCCCTTAAAAAAAAAACAACAGGTATATGAAGTGGCCATTTTGTGTGAATTAGAAGCATGAAGCAGATTCGAGAGTTTCTTTTAACTCCATGTCAGGCTGTGGCCATTTGACCAAGGATGAGATTAGGACAGACTGCCCAGTGTGAGAAGCAGAGCATGGGATGGTCCGCTAGTGTGTGCTCTGGGCTACGAACTCGAGGTTCAAGCCTGGCTCCAGCTGCTCTGTGGGCTTCAGGCCCCGCCTTTGTGAAAAGGGCACTGGCTTTAGTCGGAGCCCTCTTACAGGCTTTGCTTTAGGGCTATTTAAATTGCACTTTGTAGGTTATTAATTTTGTTTAACATTTAATACTAACTATATATTGTACTATCTGGTTTAGGCAGGTGCTGTTTTCTGAATAGTGCAAAAATATTTTATAATAAAAAACTGTTTATTATAAAACACAGGTTAGGTTAAAGGGGTCTGTGCTCACTCTCAGGTATTGCACCCGCCAGTTAAGAGCTGAGGCCCCACAAATGGACCCTGCCCTTGAGCAGATGCAGCACGGAGCGGAGTGCACCTCCTGAGAGCCACTGTGCCTGGTTAGAGGAGAGAGGCTCCTGGATCTTTCCCACTCAGTAGACAAAGCCGCCTTGTCTAGGCTTTGCCTCCCACCTACACTCAACAAAAGTACCCCATCTAAGATCCTGTGAAATTTTCTTTCCGTTTGTCCCCTGCCTGCTCTCCTTACTCCCATCCTCCTCCCCTACCCTTTTCTTTGGGTTTCTCCTCCTCTACCTCCTTCCTGCTTTTCTTCTTTAATAGAGAATTCACTGAGTGTCTACCACGGGCGAGGTACCAGAGACAGGAGGGGGTAGAAAACAGCTATCCAATGCTAACCGAGTGGGATGTAAAGCAATGTTTTTTTTTATTTTTTTCTTTCTGAGATAGAGCCTCACTCTGTCGCCCTGGGTAGAGTCCCATGGCATCATCATAGCTCACAGCAATTTCAAAACTCCTGGCCTCAAGTGATTCTCTTGCCTCAGCCTCCCAAGCCACCACGCCCAGCTAGTTTTTCTACTTTTTTTTTTTGGTAGAGATGGGGTCTTGCTCTTGCTCAGGCTGGTCTCAAACTCCTGAGCTCAAGCAATCCACCTGCTTCTGTCTCCCAGAGTGCTAGAATTACAAGTGTGAGCCACTGCGCCCGGCCCTGTGTAAAGCAATGTAATGACCGTCTGAGACAGAAGGCATCTCCAGCTTGAGAGGCCACAGCGAAGCTTTCCAGAGAGGAAAGGACTTGGCCTGAGTTACAGTGAGAGGAGAGGAGGGGGCAGGGTACTTTGGGCAGCGGTCTAGGGGTGGAACACACAGGTGTACAGGTGGCAACAGCGGCATGGGCGCCGTCTGCTCTGTGCGGGACTCCTGAGAGGTAGGCAGGCTGGCCGACTGGAGGGTATGAGAGGAAAGCCAGCATTTCTCAAAGTGCCTTTCACAGAACATTAGTACCAAGAGCTGCTCGGTGAAAACAGATCGGTAATTTACAAATTTGGGACATGTGATATGTATATCCTCCCTTTGGAGGTTCCCAGCGCACACTGGCTTATTAAAGCCTCTTTAACATTGTTAAGTGCAGCATTTACCAAACTTACATGATACCCATGAGCAGCTGTAGAGTAAGTGTTCCACAAAACACACCTTGTTTGAGCAGGCAGCGGGAGCTAGTGAAAGCTTCTGAGGGAGGGTAGTTCCTTGGTGTGAAGGACAGAACCTCCCTCACGTCAGAGGGTGTGGAGTCCATGCAGATGTGCCCAACACCTGCTGCCACGCTGACCCCTGACCCCCATCAGTGTCCCTGGGAAGAGACTGTGCTCATAAGTGAAGAAGGGCGCGTTCTCATTCCTCAGCACTGAGAGCATTTATTGCCCTTGAGTATTAAGCTCAACGCACATGCCAAGAAAATGTTTTCACTGGCTGGAGGAGGAGCTGCATATACATACGCACGCACATGTAAGCCCTGGCTGATTGGCAACCTGTTCTGATCTCCTGGCTTTTCTTTATTTAGGCGGAGCCTGAGAGCCTCCTCTAAGGAAAAGCTGGAATCACACCTCCTCCTTGGAGTCTTTTCAGACCAGCAGTGGCCTCTGCTTGCTCCCTCCACCCAGCTCTCCAGCTTCTTTATCTTACTGTCAGCAGCATACAGATAATTACTTTGTGACATGCCATGTGGTTCTTAAACAGAGTTGTCCTGCCCTATTCCCTCCTTAGGCATGCCTACCCCATGCTGGCTGGTGGGACATGTGTTGATAAATAGCAGGCATGACTTTTCCAGTTTTCAAACGGTAGCAGAGCAAACAGCTCATCTTCCTGCCAGCCAAAAAGAGACTGAAAGTACAGTCACTTCACTCTTATTCCCATTTAAGTGTCTTAGAATATAGCCAGGCCTCCTTATCTTGGATGTGTCTGTAAAGGTCAACACCAACAATTAAGAGGCGAGCAGTGAGGCAGGACAATGAATTAACAAAGCACAACAAAGGGGTAATAATGACAATCTGTTGGAACACCTTTCTGCTTTTTGGACACTACTCTTAGGCAGGAGAAGGGGAATTAGATTTCCTTGAGCAGAGCCTTTCAGAAGGACACTACTGGAGGTGAAGGGGGCAGGAGGAACAGCCACGTATAAGGAGGGAGAGGTATCCACCAGCTAGTCTTTATATCCATCACACTTTTAGAATCCATCCAATTCTTGTCATTTTTTCCCTTTCTTTCTTTTTTTTTATTGTTAAATCATAGCTGTGGACATTAGTGCAATCAAGGGGTACAATGTGCTGGTTTCATATACAATCTGAAATATTCTCATCAAACTGTTCAACGTAGCCTTCATGGCATTTTCTTAGTTATTGTATGTAGACATTTGTATTCTGCCTTTACTAAGTTTCGCCTGTACCCATTCTAAGATGCACTGTAGGTGTGGCCCCACCCATTACTCTCCCTCCACTCTAACCTCCCCCGTCCCTTCCCCTTCCTTGGCCCTTTCCTGATAGTCTTGTGCTATAGTTGGGTTATGGCCTTCATGTGAAAACTGTAATTTAGCTTCATAGTAGGGCTGAGTACATTGGATACTTTTTCTTCCATTCCTGAGATACTTTGCTAAGAAGAATATGTTCCAGCTCCATCCATGTAAACATGAAAGAGGTAAAGTCTCCATCTTTCTTTAAGGCTGCATAATATTCCATGGTATAAATGTACCACAATTTGCTAGTCCATTCGTGGGTCGATGGGCACTTGGGCTTCTTCCATGACTTAGCAATTATGAATTGGGCTGCAATAAACAATTCTTGTCATTTCTACTAGGCCCCTGCCAGTCCATACCCCTGCCTCTCACCTGGGACAGCTGCACAACCTTTTCACCCATGTCCTGGCTTCCAAGATGGCCAACTTGCAATCGATTTGTCCCACTGTGTCAAATGCGGTCTTCGTAGAATGTTAATTAGATAATCTCTCCCCTTTGCTAAGCCTTCCACACCATGAAGCCTTCATGTCACACCCAGAGTAAAATCCAAATGCCTCTCCCCAGATTACAAGCCTTTCCTGCCACTGTCCCTGTCTTTCCTCTCTGACCTCACTGTCCACCTATCTTGAGTTCCTTTGAGTTCCTCCAACATACTGAGTGCCTTCCAGCCTTGCAGGCTTTGTGCCAGCTGCCGTCTCTTCATCTTGATACGGTAACACCCTCTTTTCCTTCGTACCTCACCTTTCACGTCACCTCCTTGGAGAGGGTCTTCCTTCCTTTCTTACTTTCCTTCCCTTCCCTTCTCTTCCTTTTTTCCTCACCCTTTTTCTTTTCCTCTCTCTCTCCTTGTCTTTCTTTTCATTCTTTCCTCCCTTCCTTCTTTCTTGACAGAGGCTGGCTCTGTTGCCCAGGTTAGAGTGCTGTGGCATCAGCCTAGCTCACGGCAACCTTAAATTCCTAGGTTTAAGTGATCCTTCTACTTTAACCTCCTGAGTAGTTGGGACTACAGGCACCAGCCACAATGCCCAGCGATTTTTTCTATTTTCAGTAGAGATGGGGTCTTGCTGTTGCTCAGGCTGGTATCCAGCTCCTAACCTCAAGTGATCCTCTTGCCTCAGACTCCCAGAATGCTGGGATTACAGGTGTGAGCCACCGTGCTGGACCTATTTTTGTAAATGTATTTTGCATTTCAGGGCTTCTCTACTCACCACCTATCTTAATTCTTAGTATTGCACTTAACCTTTGTGTGCTGTGAATCCTAGGATGCAAACTCCATCAATGGACCATATCCTCCTTGTTCATCAGCACAAATAAACATATGTTGAATGAATAAATGCTATTTTTCTCTAGTAGCACTGTGAAGCCTTAGCTCTTGAGCTCTCTGTAAAGAAAATTTCCTTATTTATAAAATTGGGACCCACACCATAGGCTTATCAGAAGAAACGAGTTAGAAAATAATTGTAAATTACATCATTATTGCTCTACTTAAGTCAGTTTTCTTTTTAGTAAAGTGGGAATGCTATATGCTTCCCAGGAGTTTTTCAAGGATAAAATAGAGCATCTGAGCCTCCAAATATGCAAAGACTCAGAAAAAGGTTTCAAAGCTACAAGCCCTTTCTTCTCTGGAGGAAGGAGTAGTTGCTTCTTCCTTAATTGCTTGTTTGCTTAAAAAAGAAAACAATCTCTAACATGCTGGTTTGGAGCATACAAGACTTCTGGTTAAGAATAAGAAGTCTGGAGTATGAGATGGCCCAGAAAGGCTGTCACAGCTGACCTGATAGAAAACCAGGAAGGACAGAGACCCATAATTTCTGAAGTTCTTAATGTCTCCACAAAATATAAATGCCTGGAGGACTTGGGGGCTGCGTGGGAACTGTGTCATCTCCCTTCTCACCAGTGTCTTCTAGCCTCATCCTCTGGACCAGCGCTGTCCAGCAGAAACACAACACGAGCCACTTGGGCATTTCAAAGTTTTCTGGTAGCCACGTTTGTAAAGCATAAAAAAAAATAGGTGAAATTAATTTTGCTCTTAGATCATATTTAACACAGTATATCCAGAATGCCATCGTTTCAACTTGTAATACATAAACATTATTAAACATATAAACATCCTTCATTTCATATCACTTTCACGTTTCATAAAATATACACATGCTTTGTTTCACATCACTGAAAATCCAGGGTGTATTTTGCATTTATAGCACATCTCTTCACCAGCCTCATTCAAGTGCTTGGTAGCCGTATGTGGCTAGTGGTTGCCTTATTGGGGCAGTCAACTCTAGACTTCACTTTTGAGATATTTGGGATTTAAGAACATCTTCTCCTACTTGTGGAGTTCAAAAGGAGGTCACAATATTTTATGAAGCTATACTGGTCAGCTCATCCAGCGAAGAGCCTGAAAGAAAAGTCTTTTCAGACTTTAAACTCTTATCATGAAAATACCCTTATCGTCTGTTCTCCACCAACTCTTTAAGATGTGTAAAACCGCAGTGGAGATGACATCTTCTCCTTCTTTCTCGTTTTCTCTCTCCTGAAAGTGATAATCAGGAAGATCACTCACTAAAGTCAAATCATGTTCCCCTCCTCTAACCCTGGTGTTCCTGTGGGAAGATTTATGGAAAGCTGTGTTTCTTTATGGAGGAACAGTTTGTGCCATCGTTTACAAAGCTCAAGTATTTCCATAATCAAATTGTTGCCATTAAAAAAATCAGACTTGGAAATGAATTAGAACTAAGCGTGTTATCAAGAAATGAGCTTGAAAGAGCAAATGAATTATTTTGGAATAGTTATCCAAAGACTGTGTGTTCTCCTTGGATGCATGCATCTATTGCTGGCCTAGTTTTGGACATGGATCGGTGAGTTTCATGAAGGACAGATATCACAGTCTGGCTGCAAATGACACTCCGAGGCTCAGAATGTTCATTCCAGTGTCGGAGTCTACAGATAACAAAGTACAGCAATATCGCTGGATGAAATGGGCATTTTCACATGGGCAGGGCAATCTTTCTGGAAACTTCCACTGTACTGATGAGTGATCTGCTGTGGGACATAGCCATGTAGGCTTCTGGCTTAATGCTAATTACTTGTAAGGTTCAGTTTTTGCGAGGAGATTTTGTTTGGATCCATTAGCAAACGTATTTGCAACCTTAGGGTCTCCAACAGAAGATCTAGTACAGAATGTTCTAGTGTGGTTGATAAGTGCTATGGGGACCATCAGCTATCAGGGGGTCTTGGGGGTTTATCCCTGGTGTTGGGGGACTGTGCTTACTGTTTACAAGTGCAGAAGGTGGCCTCAGCTCTGCAGCTGCCATGGCTATCTCTGGAGGCCTCCGTGGCATCCCTTAGCCGACACATGTGGTGGGGCGTTGAGGCAAGGCCTCATGTCTCTGGCCAGCTTGCTCCTTCGACTCATCCCCTTTCCCTTTCTCTGCCACGATGCCTAAGAAACCCAACCTTGTGGTCAGAATGATTTCCCCTGCTAGAAAGAAAAAGCAGAGGAACACCTTCTGTCCTGCATGGCAGCAGGGATGATTCCACAGTGGACTTTCCATCACGCCCACTTTTACTAGTTATACTGGGAAGAGGAATGGTTGCCCGTTATTATGTCCAATTTTCCAGACTCTGTGACATTTGGAGTTTCCCATTATAATTCACCTTCAGTATGTAGGAGAGTATATGGAAAAGCTTACAAAGATTTATTCCCATTTAAGTCTTGTGTCCAAGTCGGAGCCATAGAGTCCTTGAAATATAGGCGTGCCAGTCACTGAGGCGAAAGCCTGGGTGTCAGCTGGTTGGGCAACACCATTCAGCATGCTGGGGCCAAGCACAGAAATGGACAGAGGTGTCAAAGCCTAGAAGAACGGAACTCGCAGCCCAAAGCTAACTCTGTCATCAGTGTGGATTCTGAATGTGACTTTGCTCTCAGTGATACTAGCCAAAAAGAAAAAAAATGGAAAAACACTACCCATTAAGCAAATGGCCTAATTGGTAACGTCTGAGGGAGTTATTTTTTTATTAACTTTCTATTTTCAAACAAACTTTAATTTTTAGAGACAAGGTCTTGCTTTGTCACCCAGGCTTGAGTGCAGCAGAATGATCACAGCTCACTGCTGCCCTGGACTCGGGGCTCACTGGATCCTCCCCCCTCAGCATCCTGAGTAGATGGAACTACAGGCTTAACTCACTATGCCCAGCCAAACAAACCTTTTAAAAAGTCAAAGTTATTAAAAAATGGATGGCAATGCCAAAAAAGCATGAATAGCAATTGTAATAAAAGTTTAGTGTTTTAACAACCTCTAATCGGCCTCATTTTATCTGGAGATGCCCCTAGAAGACAGAGGCTTTATGGAGTTGTCTCCTTGCCCACTCCTAAAATGCAGCTGCCTGCGAATGGAGTGTCATACAAGTTTAACAGCTGCGACCTGGGAGTCACAGAAAAAGCCATAATCCCTGGGACAAGGAAACAAATGGAGCTGCGTCCTCCGTGCTGTGGGAGAGAAGGAAGGAGGCAGAGGGAGGAGGAGCCGTGACTGGGGGAGGGGACATCGCTGGGAGCCTGCAGGAGGTAGGCAGAGGCTGGAGCCACAGAGCCAGGTGAGAGTGGCTGTTCTCCCCTCCGTCCCCAGTTGCCAGCCTGTGTGTCCTCTCTCTGCCTATGCGTCCTCTCTCCATTCCTCTCCCATTGGGGCTTTCACATATGCTGTGCCCACCAACCAGAAAGCCTCACTTCACTGGGAGAATTCATCTTTCAGGTCTTGGGCAACTGGTCTCTTCTTTTTAGAAGTTTTCAGTGATCCACCAACCTGGGTTAAATATCCTGGCTCCATCTTCCTGAGGAACCCCCAGTTCCCTTCATACCACTTGCCACATGGAGTTGTAATTTAGTAATCTTTTCTGACCATTCCCATGTACACTCCACGAGGCCCAGGGTCTTGCCTTTCTCATGCTAAATCCTGCCTGCCCAGCCTGGTGCCTGCTGGAGAGGAGGAGCTCAAGATCTGTTTATTGAATGAATGGGAGTACTCTGTCTGAGGTGCAGTGTTGGTGGTAAACAGGGAGGCAGGGAGAGCAGAAGATCAAGAGGTAAAGGTGAATGTAGCATTCTGCACAGAGGTTACCAGCGCCCAAGGCGTCTTGGGCAGGGTATGAAAATGAAAAGGTGCTGGGAAGTGGAGAAGGCCGGAGGGCAGGAAGGGAATGGGTAACGAGGACTAGCTCTGCCTTCCAAAGTTGGTCTTACCATCTCTTCGAGAGATCAAGTCTGATCTGGACTTGTACCCTCCTTTTCTGGCCTGGGGTGAGGACTCAAGGGGACCCAAGCCATGGAGGGCTGGTGGGTTCTAACCTTGCCACTTCCACTAATACCCTTTGTGACCTTGAAAAGTCCAGGGGCCTTATCTGAGCCTCATCTTTCCTATATGCAAAAAGAGGGTAAAGGAAGGTGGTGATGTAGAGGTACCTGGGAGTGCTTGGGGGAGTCTCACCAGACCACCTTTCCAGACTGCAATTTCTATGCCTGTAAAACAAAGGGACTGGGATTATGAGAAATTTCCTGTCCACTTCCAAGGCTGTCAGGTAGGGGCAGGGTGGTCATGGAAATGCCAAGGGAACATCTTTGTGCGGATGTTTTACAGCTGGCTGGCTCTTCCCCAGGCTGTCAATTCCGGAAGCCTAACTCCTAGGTCAGATTTGCCATCTAGGATTCAATCCAACACTTTCAGGCCAGAACAGACCTTCCCACCAGCCTGGGTTATGCGGGTGCTTAATTGATTGATGCCTATCACAGAGCCATAGAATGTCCCGAGGGGGGAGCTTTTCCAGTGCAATCAGCTGGAGGATAGGCCCAGAGAAGCCGAGTGGCTAGACACAAACATCATGTTTGGACAAAGCAGCAAACTTCCTAAAATGTTATGCCCTTGGGTGAAATTTTGACCCTAGAGCCAAGCCCTACCTCCCTTGATCCTGAGTCTGTTTGGAAGGAAAAAACGATGAGGTCAGAGTATTTGAATGGGGGATGCTTTATCTCCATCCCTGTCTTGTTCAGCCTTAGCATTTACTTCTCCCTTGCTTGCTGTTTGCAACTTGATACTAGGACTTGACCTTCTGTTACTGCAGCTGTTTGGGAGGTGAGGCAATTTGAAATTGAAAATCCTACAAGTTGAAGCCAATAGAGGATGATGATGATGATGATAATAAGTGTATCTGAGTGTTGAATATGTACACTTGTGGGAAAAAAGGGGTCACATTGGGGAAACTGGAAGAGGTGAATGGGAGAGGGGAGAATGGGGAGGGGATAGAGGCAAAGGGAGAGGGGAGAGGGACAGACCCCAATCGCATTGATTGCCTTCACACTTATTTACTCAGAGAGAAGGAAGTTGATGCAAAAACAAAAAAACAAAAACCAAAAAACCAAAAAACCCAAACCACCCCACACCCCGCAAAACTCAAGATAGAATGTTTTATAGCATCAATTTTGAGCTTAACTACTCTGGAAAAGGTTAACTTTGCAGGTTTTGAATACAGTTTGGTTTTTGCTGTGGACAGAATGTTTTGAACTTTTTCTTTTCTTAAATTCAGGGAACTAAGCCAAGAATTCTAAGTACTCATGTACCCCTTCAATAAGCAAAAGAGAGACTTCCAAGGGTGAGGACCAAATGAATACTACTGAGAATTCAAACATCCAGGGAAGGTGCTATGCCAAGATAAATCACACCCTCTAGGAACATTTCCTATAATTTGCTTTTTTCTCCCCTTTTTCTTAAACGATCCACTGCTTATAAAAGTTCATCAAAGGTCAGGAGTCAGAGGACAGCAAATCGACTTTCTCTCCAGATCTACTGGGACCTTATAGCCTGATGTCAGAGACTGACAGAAATTCTGAAGATCTCTGTTTACTCAGGGTTCAAAGCCCGTATAAACTTATTATTTATTGTACAAGAAAAACTTGACCTTCACATAGAACTGTGATTTGTAGATGACTTGATTCTTTTAGTTGTTGCTGATTTAAACATAAATTAATCCTGAAAAAAAGGTTTTCGTACATGTTGAGGCATAACTAAAATTCTCTCAGATCAGTTTTCAGAGAGAAAGGGAAGAGAATAAACTCCCATCTATATGAATTACTCAAACCTGTCACTGTATTTAATTCTGACAACACCCATATTCCTGAGGGAAGTTCAGACATGCACTCTGGAACCTGAGGATGTGTTGCCCAGATAAGAGCAATGATTCCCAAGGTGTGGCTGTTTCCGGCAGCTCCAAGCCCAGCTGGCCCACTCCTCCAGTCTCATCACAGGGCTGCCCTTGCTTCTGCCCTCTCATCCACATCCAGGCTCGTCACTGAGGAGGACTGGGGCCTCCCTCTCATCTCTGAACCCCCGAAGGGCTCTGCATTATATCAATGTGCTCTTCTCTTAAACTACTTAGGCTGCTGGGTCTCAGTCATGAACTGTTGATCACATTTGAGTCTCCTCATCTTACAAGGACAAAGAGTCCTATCCAGGTCCAGACCCCCCCCCCCCCCAGATGCTGCCCTGGCTCTCCCTTCCACTCTCTGCTAAGCTTCACTCCTGTACCCAGGTTCCAGTGAGCCTGGGCTGCCGAGGTTGCCATGACCTCCTTACTACTAATCTCATTAGAGGACTGCTCTTGCCTCTTAGTCACTCCATCATTTCACACTGGTGACTCCGTCCTGCGTGATGTATTCTTATCTTCCCTTGGCTTCAATGACCCTCGATGCTCCTGTTGCAACCTCTCTTTCTCTGGTCTATCCTTCTTGCTCTCCTTTTTCTTTCTACACCCTGACTTAAAGGATGTGACCCTCTGGATTTAGGGCTTGACTTATTTCTCTCCTCTCTCTCTCTCTCCCCAGTTCTCCTTGTATTCACATTGGTCTTAGAGGCCATGTGGATGACTCCCAAATCTTTGTCTCCAGCCCAGAACTCTCACCACAGTGAAACTGTCCTCTAAACAGGTTGGGACTGGGGTGAGACACACGAGGTGTGCACTTGCATGCCCCCGAGAGTGAGCACCTCCTTGAGTTCGTGCCCTAGATGCCTTGCACACCTCACCCTGGTCCTGACCTGCTGCTGGCGCTCTCTCCTCATATGTTTCCTGGCACCTATGTTAAAAAGCAATTTCTTCATCTTGCCTCCCAAAACTCTCCTCTCCTTGCCCTCATTCATTAGGGCTTGACTTATTTCTCTCCTTCCACTCTCTGTCACTTGGGCAAACCCTGGAGGTTCTCCTACACACCTGTGTGGTCACCAGGGAACTGATTCTTTATCCTCAACATCTCTGAACTCTAGGCTCTGTCCTCCTGGCCCACAGTTCTGTGATTCAGGCTGCCATCATCTCTCACTGTCCCTGTATCCACACCATAGTTCCTGCTTAAAACTCTAGTGGTAAGTCTTCACTGCTGTCACAGTGGAGTCCAAACTAGGCAGACCAGGCTCCACAGCCGGCACTCCCGTGCCTCTGCCCAACGAGTATCCATCAAATTTGTGAAGGAGTTCAGACACTCCCAGGGTGACTGAAAGTCTTGAATTCAAGCCCATACCTGCCACTTACCAGCTGCGGGTCTTTGGAAAAGTTAATACCCTTCCCCAAGCCTCAATTTCTGCTTTGCAAAATGGAGAACACAGTTACCTTCAAAGTCATCATGAGTGGGTTTGTGCTTCTGTTTCATTAATTAATGAAAATTAATTCATTAGGGCTTGACTTATTTATCTCCTTCCACTCTCTGCTAAGCTTCACTCCTGTCCCCAAATTCTACCGAGCCTGGGCTGCTGAGGTTGCCATGACCTCCTGGGAGGTTAATACAACCCTTGGCCCTCCCTTCTTGTCCACATTCTACACTGAACTCCTGGAAGCCAGAGTTTAGTCCTCTTCCGATTGGCATTCTCCGTGCTTAGTGCAGAAGTGGATTCTTCGGGGGTGGAGGTGGGGTGCACTAGACCTTTGATTGTTTCAGGGAAGGCAACAACGGCAGGCCTTAGAAATTGGCAGTGATGGGGGAAATATTAAAAGGACAGGGGAAGAAGAAAGAGGGGATGCAGGGAATGTGAAGGAGGAAGAGAGGAGAGAAAGAGTGCAGGAGTTTTCTCTGAGGTCTGCTTATGTTGCAGGAAGCTCATCTGCTTTAGAAGGGGCAGGGGGCGGATGCTCTCTCTCCTCTGGAAGACAACCTGTCCAGGCCGTTCTCTTCTCTGCAACATTAAGGCAACATGGTGCCCATGTGACGGGCCTCATGCCCTTATTGGAAACAGCTGTGCAGACGGCAGCCGTGGTGCTGGAGCTCAGGGAGGATTTCACAACCTCTGGGGCTGCACTTTAGATGAGTTTCAAACACTGTTTACATGCATTTGTGTGTGTGTTTCCTGGGGTCTCTTCTGATTGCAAAGAGACCCAGGCTTGCAAAACAAACTGAGCGAGTCTTAGCATTTTGTTCTTGGAGATAGTATGGAATGTACCAGCCTCCTGATGCCAGAAGTGAGAGAAACCCAAGGAGCTGAAAACAAAGACAACATCCTACAGGAGCATGTGAAGGGGGTGGAGTTCGAATCGGGGCAGAAATGGGGAGGGCTCAGGCTAGTGGGTGGATTGATTGAATCCCACCCAGAAAAGACATAGGAGGCACACAGTTCTATTTTCTCTTTTCCATCCTCTTGGCCCTACGCAGTAATAATGATACAGCACCCCGGCTCTGGTTAACCATCTTCCTGGTAGGAAAGGGGCTGTTGAAAGCACATGAAGATTATGATCATTCATTTCCCTTATTCCTGGCAGACTCTTAGGGTTTCTGAAGGCACATGGCAAGATGCCTTTAAATTGTTTCAAGAAGGAGAGAGAAGATACTGCCTTGGGGGGAAAAACAGGGAATTGGACCAGTTCATTGGTTCTTAGCCCCAGCTGCCCATAAGCATCACTTGGGGAGCTTTAATAGTCCCAGTGTCCAGACCTCAACCCGGAACAGTTAAACAGAACCTTTCAGGTAAGACCTGAGCATCAGTCCTTTAAAGTTCCCCAGATGATCACAATGTGTAAACAGGTCAAAAATCACTGGAGTCCCTGAACTCCGATATCTGAATTCCCTCACGTTTCTGTGTTTGAAATTGGTAATCTAGGAACAGAACTACCTATAGCTGGGAAGGATTTCCCTGATTGGGGCTTCATATTTAGACGTAAGCTAGACTAGTTATTCCCCAATTGTGTCAACAGGCGGGCAAAGAAAAGTTGTGGCTTGGTGGTCAAAATAAATGTAGAAATGTTGGCTTCGAATCTCAAGCTCTCAGGGTCACAAGGACTCTGAGGTTCCTCTAATTCAGTTTATCTCACTGTTTCTCAAAGTGTGAGCCCCAGATCAGCAACATCAGCACATCTGGGAGCTTGTTAGAAATGCCAAGTCCCAGGCCCCACCCACGACTCCTGAATCGGAAACCCTGAGGACGGGTGCAGCAAGCTGTGTTTTAACAAACCTTATGGGTGGTCTGATGCTCAAATTTGAGAACTACTGATTTGCTATAGGAACCCCTACTATACCCTGGCCTAGTGGTTTAACCTGTTTTATCCTTCTTTGGTAACATCAGTTATCTGGAATATTAGTCTTTGGGGTAGCCCATCCTTGTTGCTTCTATTAGTTCTGTCCATTTGGAATGGCCCCGAGTCACATTTTACACTTCAAAGAATTTAAGATAATATTCCAGTACTTCTAGTTTATGAAACATATAACCCATAGCCCCCACAGAATCTCTCTCAAATTTATTTTAAAATATCCAGAAATACACAGAAAAGGTGACAATTCACCACCAAAAACAGAGATTGAGGGAGTAGAAGGACATTTTTGTGAAAATTTATGTTCTCTTGGAGTAGGGAAGACTGTTCTAAATTGGACACCAAAGGCAGAAATTATAAAGATTTATAGATTTGACTATGAAATTATAGATAACTTCAGAGTATTTTAAAGAAGTTACAAGGTAAATGACAAACTAGTAAAAACTTCTGCCATATATATGTGTGTGTATATGCACACACACACAGAGGTTGCCAAAAAATATAGACATTTTAAGAAAGGAAAAAAAACTGTACCAAAATTGTAATATGCAATATATAATGTTAACATTTGTTATCTTGTATATTGTATCTCTTGTAATTGTGGAAGTCAAACATGACTTGAGTATTATAATTTTAATAGAGTTCTTTCTTAAAATGTGTATACATTTTTTGGCACCCCGTGTGTGTGTATAGGTGTATATATATATAAAAATGTTAGACTTTAAGTTTCATGAGGAAGTGCCACATACAAAATGCCTAGCACCGAACTGACACATAATAGACTCTCAAATCATTTGATTAATGTATGAATGAAGATGGGTTAAGAAACTGACCATATAAAAATCAACTCTAAAATATCCAGTAGAAAAATGATCTAAATGGAAGAAAAAGTATCCAATGTACTCAGCCCTACTATGAAACTAATTTATGGCTTTCATATGAAAGCTATAACCCAGTTATAACCTAAGCATATGGGGAAGAAGGGTGGGGGGGAGGATGGGCGGGGGCGGTAATTAGTGGGACCACACCTACGGTGCATCTTACAAGGGTACATGTGAAACTTACTAAATGTAGAATATAAATGTCTTAACACAATAACTAAGAAAATGCCAGGAAGGCTGTGTTAACCAGTGTGATGAAAATACGTCAAATGGTCTATACCAATGTATGGTGCCCCATGATCGCATTAATGTACACAGTTATGATTTAATAAAAAAAAAAAAAAGAAAAGAAAAATGATCTAGACCAGTGGTTCTCAACCTATGGGTCGTGACCCCTTTTTAACAATGAAAATACATTACGGCATTAGGAAGGTTGAGAACCACTGATCTAGACCATGTATAGGCAATTGAC
The DNA here is from genome assembly GCF_027406575.1 of Nycticebus coucang. Classification (NCBI taxonomy): domain Eukaryota; kingdom Metazoa; phylum Chordata; class Mammalia; order Primates; family Lorisidae; genus Nycticebus; species Nycticebus coucang. Next base: position 67,839,428 of record NC_069783.1, on the reverse strand, counting down.
AAGTATGAAAATAAACATTTAAAAACAGTTCCACCTCACATTGGCAATAAAAAATGCCAATTAAATTGGAACCTATTACATAAATAAGTTCAGTAACACTGGTGAGTGTCAGGGGAGATGGGCTTTTCAATGATGCTGATGTGAGGTTTAATTTGTACAATTTGTCATGAGGGCATTTTGGTAATATGCGTCAAAGCTTTACAATTCTGCATATCATCTGAACCAACAGAAAGCCGAACACTGTCCTAAGAAAACATTCATGACTGTGCACAATGGTTTGGCAACAGGGACAGTAATTGCAGCTTCTTTTATACTCATAAATCTTTAGCAAAAAATATCCAAAACGTGGATATACAGTCATTAAAATGATTATGTAAGGCTATGTAGAGGCGTGGAAAGATAATTCCTTGAATATAGCAAAGTAATCAAAAATAGGTTACAAAATGGGATGCATCACATAAAGCTCCTGAATGGTCAAGTATTCTCTCAGATTGAACACTCTAAATTGCTTCAAACATTTGTCCTTGAAAGATGAGCAAATTTTCTGAACTCAGAGAGTGGCCAAAGTATGCAGGAAGCCTTGGGGATCATATAGGAAAATGTTCATGGGACACTGGTTCTAATTTCCAAACATTTTTGCTTAGTCTCTGTTGACAGTACTCTACTTTGACATGGGTCTGGCCAGAAACTTTTTGGATTTATAGGGACACCATGGGAATAATGAACAATATCACCAAAGTAATAGAAGTTAGCTACGTAGAGAGGATGGGAAAGGCATTCCAAGCAGAGGAACCCAGCAAACACACAGAGACACAAAAGGCCCTGGCATGTTTGGGGCATAGTGAGTAACTAGTCTCATGTGCTCAGCCTATTTGGAGGTGATGAGGGTCTGGGTGAGCAGCAGATGAGATGGAAAGGTAGGCCAGGATTTGGGCTTTTCCCTAGTTTTTGCAAGTCTGAAGCAGAGCCATGGTGTGTTGAGAGCCATGTTTTTGAAGGAGCACTATGATGACTGCACACTGGGAGCAGGGGACACCATATGCTTAGTGAACTTTGACAAGCTTAGGATCAGATGTGTTGCTGGTTTGTGACTAAAGTGGTTTCTTTTGGCATTTTCTCTTTTATGTTGGCCCAAGCTCCCAGGAACAATGGGGCCATGAGCCCACCCCAGGCAGAAAGAGGAAGATGGGTGATGGCAGATGGGAAGCATTCATATCCCCTGTTGCCAACCCATCATGTTTTTTCTGACCTGGGGCTTGGACGGCTCTGCAGAGGTAGGTGCCAATCCCAGGGAAGGGCGGTGGCTCCTTGCTGGAGGCTGAAGGGACTCAGGGCCTTCAGCAGCCTCAGGGCCTCTGTTGGTGGGCTTGTGTCTGCATCTGCAGGACTGGGGTGGGTCAGTTGGGTCGGCTGGGGTCGGGGAGGATGGAGGAGGCAGGAACTGCAGGGGAAGAATTGCCAGGTTTCTGTGAGGTCAACATGTGTTTGAAGCAATTCAGAATGTAACCGAGAATGTAATTAGGTGACTTTTTGTTTTTGTTTTGTTTTAAAGGAAAAATTCAGAACCTGTGACTCTTGTTCACGAGCACATGGCTAGATGTAGTCATTTTCAGTTTATGGAAAATGTGGTCAACCCCATAAATCAGTGCTGAGGAATTCTTATAGTCATCACCGTGCAAGCAGTGCAGGTCTCTAGTCAGTCTTCCAAGGTTATGCAAGACAAAACAGAAAAAGCATGTAGACAAAGCTACGCTCCTGTATTCCTTCCCCCTGGAATTCTTTCCTGAGTAGCCACACAGCAGCTCTGAATCTGGCTCTTACTTAATCTGTGACACTTCTCGTGTAACTCCATATGTACATCAAAATGCCTGTGGTTGTCACCATGACTACAAGGTCAAAATTCTCTGCATCCATTTCTCTCATGTACCTTATAATTTTAGCGAGACTTCTATAAAGAAAGCCCATTTAAGAGTAAACTGAACAATTATGACTTGTGACAGCAAGGAGAATATATGCAAAGGTATCCTAATCCTTACATTTCCTGTACTTCAAATCTATTATTTTGCATGGTTGGAGAATTAAGGTCAAAGTGGTATTGTGTTTCTCAAAAACATATGGAACATCTCCAAATGTTAATATAAACTGTCATTCAGAATTAGTAAAGAAGAGATTCAAATTAGTTGTGATTTATTAGAGGAAATTCCATCAATTCTCATTCCATTATACGTAAGTATAATCTGCCTTTTACTTCCAGTGTTTTTATATCTTATAAATGATAATATTTCTTTCTACCCTTCCTTTTTCTTATATCTCTCCCACTTGGGTTGACCCAGTTCTTGAATCTGTTTCTGCCAAACTGCTCAGTGGAGAATGGACTGTTAACATATTTTCGTGGAGATGTTTTTCAGTAGCGCTGAAAAAAATGGGATTATATACCATACTAGCACATTCTGTCACACCAAAAACAAACAAACAAAAAACTATTGAGTCCTAGTTTATGTATCTTGTTATTTTTTTCTTAATCTGTTAGAGGAGTCTCATGCATACTAAAAAAATTTCTTCATTTGCCACAGAAACCAGATACATCATTTCTAAGACCAAATACCTCCCTGAGCACTAACTTAATGGCCTACGCTCATTTCTGTTAACTGGGGTGCTTTTACTTTAAAAGTTGGTATAGAAATTTGTACTTGTGGACTGTCACAGAAAGACGTTAAATTCCATATGCCTTGAGGGCCAAGTCAAGCCAGCATTTATATAACCTGGTTTCACATTTGTACTTGCCTGCTGTACCTGCCATAACTCGGAGCAACAGCTAATTGGGCAGTAGCTCGCACAAGCTGTAAAACTTTACACCAAATCCCCTCAGCCACAAACCACCCATTGTTACCAAGTGCAAAGGGAGAGGTGTTATGGGGCTTGTCTGCCAGGCTCTGCTCTGGTGTTTATTAGTTGTGCCATGTTGAGGGGTGAGCAAAGATGGGGTCTCTCTAACACATACCAATTGCCTTAACCATGCACAGACAGAACAGCCCAGAGTAAATAATCACGAAGACTATTTTCCAGTGATTGAGCATTACTAAGTGTTTAACAGTGGACTACATGTTTTACAAACATAACCTTCCCCAACCTGCTGCACTGTGAAATAGTTATTGTCAACTAATTTATATATATATATATATATATATATATATTTTTTTTTTTTTTTGTAGAGACAGAGTCTCACTGTACCGCCCTTGGGTAGAGTGCCGTGGCGTCACATGGCTCATAGCAACCTCTAACTCTTGGGCTTACGTGATTCTCTTGCCTCAGCCTCCTGAGTAGCTGGGACTACAGGCGCCCACCACAACGCCTGGCTATTTTTTTGTTGCAGTTTGGCCGGGGCTGGGTTTGAACCCGCCACCCTCGGCATATGGGGCCGGCGCCCTACTTACTGAGCCACAGGCGTTTTAAGAGATGGGGTCTTACTATTTTTCCCAGACTGGTCTCAAATTCCTGGGCTCAAGTGATCCTCCTGCCTCAGCCTCTCAAGTAGCTGGGACCACAGGTGCACCTTACCATGCCTGGCTTTCAGCTACTTCATAAAGATGACATGGAGAGAGTTTAGGAGACTTGCCTGGAGTTTTCCAGCCAGGAAGGAAGTAAGGTTGATTTGAAAGGAGTTCTAGATTAGACACCTTTGTTTTGCTTTTTGGTTAAAGTGCCCGATTCCCAAGGAACCAGATGGAAGATATAGGTTGCTGGTAGTTGAGGGAGAATCTGGTTCCAAGTGCTCTATAAACTGGCGGAAGAGAGACTAGCTCTTAGAAGAAGTAACAGCGATGGTGTCATTCATCATCTGAACTGAAGTTGTTTCCAGCATTGTTACTTACTGCTTGGACCAGAAAAAGCTACTTCTCTTGTCCTTCGTTTTCTTATTTATGAAATGAAGGCATGGGCTGGATGGTTTCTGATGGTTTCTGAGGTCTCACTGGCTATAACTCCTCTTGGCTGGTGACACTCTAAGCTGAGCACTGACAGTGCTTAGATAAATCCTCAACCCTCTGTGGTCCTGGACCAGTTGGGCCCAATACTCGCTGGAAGATGGAAGGAGTTTCCTGCGGCCCCAGGTTCCCTCGCCCCATCCTTGAAGCACTGGCCCTCTGTTCCTTACCATCTGCAGTGTGGCTGAGGACCAGCAGGCCACCTGCTCAGGCTACTTTATTCACTGGCTTTGCCCATAAATTGAGAAGCTCAAGTTCTAGGACATTAAATTCAACATAGCTCTATCAAAATCCTTTTCAGAAAAGCAAATCAAAAATTTAAGGTCTTCTAACAACCAGAATTTTGAAAATTAGGATCTGATTTGTAACACCATTAAATAATATGAATGTGTACTTCTGGAGCTATTCTAGCTCTACAAAGACAGAAGGAGAGAAAAAGAATGTGTGTGCATGACCATAATTGAGTCCTACCGTGTCTCCTGGCTGTGGACGCATCACAGACACACGATCATATCCTTTTCTCAGTAGGACCCACAAAGCATCGAGTTTTCCCTGAAATAAAACAAATACATCCAGATTACACATGAAACCAGACCAGTGTTTAGTCACTGTAGGCATGTCGAGGTTTCCATGCTTCTTCAGTCATATGAATAAGACAGCACCCAGAATAGGGCTGTGATGGGATCATGACTGTCTAGCCCCTAAGTTCAGAATTCAGGGTATATAAACGTAGGAGAAGAGACACACAGTAGGAGACTCTGACGCTGGAGAGGGATCTGCTCTGAGACCCGAGTGCAGTCCCACATTTGCAAACATGAACTTTACTCATGCTCTTGGATTTTGTCCTTATCACACTTCTGGGCATATCTTCCCACCACAAGTTAATCTTTTCTACTTTCAAAGTATTTTCTTCCCCCTTGTTGCCTAGAATCCATAAATCTAGGCTCTCAGTAATGACAAATTTGGGAAAACAACTAAACATTAATGCTTACAGGGCAAGACCAAGTAGAGCCCCCTGGGATGCAGCCCCCTGTTGTGTGCTGGGCTCATTCAGCTGCTTGCTCAGGAGCACAGGCTCGACAGGTAAATTATCAAACATAGTGGTGTCATAGATTACCAAAAATCACAGCCCCTTTGGGGTTGTATGTAATCAGCCTAAATTGAGAAGAGTGAATAAGCCAGTGGCAAGGTTTTCAGTTTGTGGTCAAGGGCACCCCTAGAGATGACTTCCTGTAAATATGTTACCTTCCATGGCAAGTGATTTAATTTAGATCCTTTAGTATAGGGTTTGTCAACTGTGGGTTGCCACTCTTTAAACCTTCATGAAACTAATTTTGTATGTTAGGACCAGAATTCCTGAGAAATAAAACAGAATAAAAAAGAAAATATTCATTGCACATCGTGAAGGTAAGTACTGTTTTGTGAAAAATCTGTTCCAGTTAAATGTGTATGGGTGGGTATATGACTGTGTGTGTGCATGCAGTGTCTGACAATTAAGTTTCCCTCTTTCCACCATGTGCCTACATGGTCAGCCCTGAACAAACAGCTCAGTAAAATTTCATGTCGGTGTCTCACAGTGGTGTTGTGTTGATATGTGGCAGTGTCTTGCTGAGTGGCATTTGTTATTGTTGGTGCATGTTTTCATGTGCCACCATGAGAATGTTGGAGAGTGAATGAGAGCAACAAACAAACATTAAATTTCTTGTTAAACTGACTAGAGTGCAAGTGAAATCACGTACGTGTTAGTCCAAGTTTACGAGGATAATGGCATGAAGAAAACGGCAGTGTACCAATGGATTAAGCATTTTTTTTTTTTTTTTTTAAGGGGAGAGAAAGTGGCACCGGTAAAGAAAGATCCGAGTGGCTAGTAACAAGCAGAACTGACAAAAACACTGCAAAAATTCATCAAAATCATTGGTTGACTGTGAGAAGCATAGCAGACCAAGTAAACATTGAGAAAAAACTAGGAAAATCTTAACTGAAAATCTTGGCATGAGAAATGTGTGTGCAAAAATGGGTCTTGAAGAAGCTCACAGATGAAGAAAAGCAAATGTGAGTTGAAGTTTGCTAAGACCTTTTGGAAAAGTAAGGTAATGTTTTGGGCTCTGTTATTACTGGTAATGAAATGTGGGTGTGCAATACAACCCTGAAACAATGTGCAAAATAGAACTCAGACAATTCTGCATGATCAAAATGTTCCATCAGTCCAAAGTAGGAGTTAAATGATGCTGCTAACCTTTTGATATCAGAAGGATTGTTCATTATGAATTGGTACCAATTGGATAAACTTTTAACCAAGTTTACTGTTTGGAAGTGCTGACAAGGCTGCATGAAAAAGTTAGATGAAAACGGCCTGAACTTCTCTCCAATAACTCATGGCTCTTGCATCATGACAATGCACCAGCTCATACATCACTGTCTGTGAGGGAGTTTTTAGCCAGTACACAAATAACTGTATTGGAACACCCTCCCTCCTCACCTGATCTGGCCCCCCATGACATTTTTCTTTACCCTAAGATAAAGGAAATATTGAAGAAAGACATTTTGATGACATTCAGGCCATCAAGGGTAATATGACAGTTTAGAAAAAGAGTTCCAAAATTTCTTTGGAGTGCGGACTACATGCTGGTGTCAGTGCATATCTTTCCAAGGGGAATACTTCAAAGGTGACCGCAGTGACATTCAGCAATGAGTTAGTTACGTAATACTTTTTCTAGGATCAGTTCATGAACTTAATTGTCAGACTGAATATGTGCATATAAGTATACCGGGCCAAAATGTAACATGCATTTCTTAGGAATGTTGCAAAATGTCTTCGAATGACAGTGCTGGAAAGGCTGGTGAAGTCCAGAGAGTTCAAGTTCTGGGACACAAACCATTTATAACGGCAGTGTTAATTTAGGAATCATCTTGAAAACGTCATATTCTTTATTTTCTGGTGGGTTATATCATATAAAAAACTGTGTTCTTGAATCTTTATCAACTGTTGTTTGAGTTCTTGCAGGTTAAACTTTGTGTTGCCAAGCGTAGTGTTTCTCATCTCTTTTGGCAAGGAATGTACAAAGCCTTTAAAAATATTTTGAAACGACTTTAGAATGCTGGCTAGAACTGCTGGTGTGTGCAGTGTGGTTTTTTGCATTAAACCGTTTCAATCATCAGCTAAATGTTTTCCTTTAAGGTTCTTTGGGATAAGCATTTATATTTCAGGATATAACCAGGTGGATTTCCTGGATGAATGCCTCTTTTTCTTTCTCTTCCCCTGCCCCCCCCCCCTTTTTGGATGGGGAGCACCCCTAGTATTTGGCTTTATAAATCAGCCCACCCACGGCACGCTGTGTGCTAATAACTCAACTCCTTGACAAATGAGGAGCAATGAGATGGGGCTAAAAGAAGAAAATTTGGCTGTCGAAGGGTGTTAATTAATTCAGCAGAAATTTAAAGCTCCATGAATAGCAGAAGAGCAGAAACCACTTAGATGTATAATGTCAGGAGAATGGGTAAGAACACAGCGTAGTGTTCACACACAAAGTGACTGGGGCCAGCGCGCTGCATTCTGGGTCTCTTCACTAGCTTTGCAGGTTGGGCAAATTATATCATCTCTAATCCTTACCTTTATCAATTTTTTTTTTTTTTTTTTTTGTAGAGACAGAGTCTCACTGTACCGCCCTCGGTAGGGTGCCGTGGCGTCACACGGCTCACAGCAACCTCTAACTCTTGGGCTTACGCGATTCTCTTGCCTCAGCCTCCCGAGCAGCTGGGACTACAGGCACCCACCACAACGCCCGGCTATTTTTTTGTTGCAGTTTGGCCGGGGCTGGGTTTGAACCCGCCACCCTCGGCATATGGGGCCAGCGCCCTACTCACTGAGCCACAGGCACCGCCCACCTTTATCAATTTTTAAAAAATTTTTTATTAAATTTTTTTTTTTACTTTTATCATCTTTAAAATGGAGATAATTACACCATCTACTCTACAGACTTGTTATAGGGTCTGATTAAATATTACAGTTACAGCTCTCTTGCTGCCTTTCCTGTCTCCCACTGCCCCGGCATCTCCACAGCCCCTGCCTTGGCCCAGACGCTCAATCTCTGTAGCTCCATCTATGAAGAGTTTCTCGATTGGCCTTTCACCTGCCTCCAGGCTCTCTGTTCTCTCTCCATTTATTCATTAAGAACGAAGTTCATTGCTAACCCAGATGGACACACTGCAGTCGTAAAATGAACCATGAAACATCTTTAACCACTACCACTGTGAATCTGGGCAAGTGACAATGTCTCTGTACCTTAGTTTTCCCATTTGTAAAATGGGAGCAGCAGTAGATTCTACTTTTGAGGGCTGTTCTGAGAAATAAAGGTGTTAGTGCACAGAGAGCATTTGGAATTGTGCCTCACTGTGGCACCTGCTTCATCCAGGTGAGCTCCTGTCCCTGGGCTCTTCTGAGCAAGGTGAGACCAGCCGGTCCCAGGGTGGCAGAATGTTGAGGAGCACTCTGAGTTCTACTGTCCCACAAATGAACCCGAAGTCCCCGTCCGTAGCACAGAGAATCATCCGGGCATTCTACACAACCTGTGCTTCTTTCTACTGCTCCCTCAAGTGGCTTTTCTTATAAGAGTTGATGTAAACTTTTGGAAAAAGTTACAACTAAGATGAGGAGAAAAAACAACTCTCAAAAGTAAAAGAGAAATGTAAAACAAAGGCTCTAGAGCCTTGATTTTCTCAATGTGGGCAGCAGCCTGTCATTTAACTATTAACTGTCATGTTGAGTTGTAGTCAACTTATGCTAGTTTTGAGCCCGGAGCCTTGTAAAGCATATATAACTCACATGTCTCTTGACCTATCTTGACCTAATAAACACCATGGCCCCCCAATTTTTTTTTTCTTTTTTCTAGTGTGGCAGGGAATGTATTAAAGACAACAGGCTACCTCCCCAAAGACAACAGGCTACCTCCCCCTGGGGCCAGAAGTGTCTCAGGGGCATTCTTCCAACCATCCCTGGCTTTCCCTAAAGTCTGGGAAGAGCCTTCTAGGTTGTCTCCCCTTAATTCTCTCAGGTTTGGGTGTCCTTCATGCACAAGCCTCTCCGCAGGATGGGTTTAAGACACTCAGAGCCTTCCACCACAGTGTATTAGCTGACATTTAAAAATAGCTTCCTCCCATATGAAGTTCACACATTTTGACCATAAAATGAGAAGTTTACTAACTCCAGGCTCCCCAACTATATCTTAGCCTCAGACAATAACTCCCAATCCACAAAGGCGGATGAAGTGGAAGTTCCACATAAACTCCAACTTTTCTTTCTTTCTAAACAAAGAGGTTGTGCGGGAAAGATCCTGCCGTCAGCATTCGAGTGCCCTGGGGCATGGGTGTCTGTGTTTCCTCTCTCTCTTTTTTTTTTCTTGCCAGGCAACAGCTGTGTCTTCTCTTCTGGTTTGTCTGCCGTCGCTAGTTGGAAGTTAGTCAGAGATGGAGAACTGTGAGAGTGGTTTGACCGACACGGCCACTGTAGATAGAGACCTGACTTTTTACACTCTGAACTACACGGTGAATAGTGTATTGTGACTTAGGCTTCTCTTCGAATGAAGTACATTAATGGATAAAGTTGCAGCTGTTTCTTAAACATGCACACCCACGGGGGTTATTTTTGTTTTGCCCTTTTTATTTTTAAAGAAAAGTTTGGAACCTTTCTACAAAGTAGCCAGAGAAGGATAAAATCTGTTCAACATCAACAGCACATGTGACAGTGCTTAATGCTCCAGCCTGTCCTGGCTACACACGGCCTCATCCAGTATGGTTTCAGGGCTGCATCCTGTGTAGGTTAAGGTGATAAGGCCAAGAACAGGCAAGCCTGACCGGAAAGGAACAGAAGACCTCCCTACTCCTAAGCCTTGCAAATAGCACAGTCCAACCCGCCCCGTTAGCCTGGCTCTCTTGCAGAAAGCAGAGGTCTGCATGGCAAGAGGATTCTGGCTTTTGTTCTTCAGCTGTCATTTCTGCCATTTCTAGTCAAGGGGAGGAGTTACTGGAGAGGGAGAAAAACTGTTTCTCTGAAGGCTGCAGGCCTCCAGCAAACCTGAAAACAGCTCTGGTTTTAATCTGTCTGGTGGCCATATATCTGGGCATGACTTAACTTGTCTGAAATGGTCAGTCCCAATTTAATGAGAAGTCTGGGGTGCTGTAAACCCAGGGGGTGAAAACCAAGCAGAGGAAAATGCAGGCTGAATATTAGGGAAAATTTCCTGATCATGAGCCAGGAATGAGGAAGGGGGGAGATGTGGTTGATGTGGTTAGTGCCTTAAATTACACAGGGGAAAGTGGGTGAAGAGCCCACTCTTTGCTCTGTGAGTTCCCACAGGTTTGCTTGGCAAATGTGCTCACCTGCTTCTCAACTCCATGTCATGAAATGCATGAAAAAAGTGAGTTCAACGCAATACCAATATGTCTATGGTTTTGGCCACATTCACTGGGGAGGTGGGAGACTCCTCAGTACCTGGTGAAAGTTTGTGCTCAGCAGAGGTGTTGTTCCTGCTGATAGTGGGGAAAGGAGGTGGGTAGAGAGGACAGGTGGTTCTCCCTGAGCTGCCTGCCCCCATCCACTCTGCATTTCCTTGCCTACCACCATGCCTTGGAAGCTGCCTCTGCATCAGCTGGCCTCCCTTGGCAGCACCAGAGGAGATGAGAGTCAGGGCATTTGTTCTTCCCCTCTCCCTCCCTCTGGTCTTGGCTGCATCCTTGCACACATTTTCTGTAAAGGGCCAGAGAGTAAAGATTTTAGGCTTTGCAGGTCAAGAGGAAAAATTGAGGATGGTATACAGGTACTTACATAACCACTAAAAATTGTAAAAACTGTTCTTTGCTTGTGGGTCATATAAAAACAGGTGGTGGGGTGGGTTTAGAGTGCCGATTCCTACTCTGTGGCCACAGTTCCCGCGGGTGGTCCCTTTGCCAGGGCTATAGCTCTCTCTGGGCTCCAGTAACACCACTCACCCCACCCCCCACCCTGCAAGCCTCGGAGGGTAAGAACTCTCCCTGCTGCTAGTCTCCGGGCATCTCACCATCTTTCTACGTTCCCTTAACCCTGCCCACCACTTTTTCGAGGGCACCTTTCGTTTCTCACCAGGACCCTGACAAATGCAGGGAGAGGGTTCAGGAAAGGGGAGCAGAGTTCATAGCCATATGTAAGGCTAAATGTTTTGCCCAAGGCCTAGCAAATTTTGCAGGCATAGTGGCTAGAACGTGACCTGCCACAGAGCATGTATTGGGTTTAATGGTGGGAATGCTGATGTTCTGGTACCAAGTCTGCCTAAATTCTGGACAGAGTATACACTACTTCTGGGTTCCTTTCTGTGTCTTCTATTCTCCTTGTCCCCATCTTTCCCTCTGCCAGATACCCTGAGGATTACCTCTTTTCCTCTCCTCTCCTCAAAGAGGTGGCAAGAAGAAGGTCTCTTCCTGGACAGAGTGTACCAACACGATCTGTGTGGCCTGCTGGGCATGACACTCTGGGAGTGGTTTCATAATTACATCTTATGCCTCAGCTCTTTACTAAGAGATGGTGGAGTCCTTCCTCTGTGCCAGGTATAGTGCTATCTATTGGGGATTCAAAGCACAATGGGGGTCAAATCTGGCAGAGAGTAGACGCATAAATATGAGTAATCACATCGCCTCCTCCCTAGCAGAAGAAGCTGAGGAAGCACTGGCATTAGCTGGTCCACCAGGTCACAGAGGCATTCGTGCTTCTTGTGTGCTAACAAGGGAGCCCTGCTCAGAAACTCAGCAAGTCCTCCTGGGATGCAGATCTTCTCCGTCTGGCCTGCAGGGTGACTGCATGACATTCAGAGTCCCAGTCACTTACCCTGTTTCCCCGAAAATAAGACAGTGTCTTATTTTAAGATGTGCTCCCAAAGATGCGCTAGGTCTTATTTTCAGGGGATGTCTTATCTTTCCTGTAAGTAGGTCTTATTTTCTGAGGGTGTCTTATTTTCGGGGAAACAGGGTATTTATCCAGCAGTTGTGTTTGTAGTAAAAATGGACCAAGTGTGAAACCTGGTGTAGGTCTCCTTGCAGAGACTTCTGACAAATCACTGAGGCAAGATCATGGCCTCTTTGCCGATTTTAGTAATCCAGGCAACCGCAGTTTCTGTCCTCTGGAAACCTCCTATGGGATGCTGGCTGGAATCTTTGGTGACAACTTCTTGTTAAAGGCCCCACCTCCAGAGTTTTCTGATTTAGTAGATGTTGGTTGGGCCCCAGGAAGGTGCATTTCTAGTAAGTTCTTGGGTGATGCTATACTGCAGGCCCAGGGACCAGAACCACTGGTTTCACACAAAGACTGAGGGGGGAGCTCAAGAGCCCCACTGTGCAGGTGGTGGCAACTGGGGCAGCACAGAAGTATTGCTTGGGTAGTTGGGATGTGAAAATTTGGAGGCCTCGTGGATAAAAGGAACTTCATTTAATGAGAAAAAGTGGGCAAATTGTGAGAGCCAGTGTGCTTTAGGAGGTCTTTTATGAGATTCTGAGTCAACAGGCTTTGGAATTTGTATTTTTAAAGTGCTCCCAGGTGATTTTGATTCTCAGAATCAGGTCTGGGAATCTCTGTATATTCAGTATCCAACAGTGCCCGGCACATAGTAGGTACACCACAATTACTCACTGAATTGAGACTAATTGCAAGTTGAGTGTTCGGAATGTTTTTAGATTTCCAAGTGCCTGTGTCCATATTCTTATTTATTGCATGAAACTCATCTTAAATACCAGTTGACAGAAAAATAGCATGCTCTCAAGCAGAACTTGAATTCTTCAAGCAGAATTAATGTTTTCTCAATGCCCAAGATTACAGAAATAGAAACCTGGCTATACGCAAAGATGTTGTGTTAGTCACAAGGTACAGATTCCTAAAGGCGATGTAATAGAAAATCTCCTTTCTTCTCCATCTCAGAGATTCTACTTGGCTCCCTTCTGTCTGCACATGCCCGCACGCCACTGCATGTTCCCCATTAGAAAATAATTAGAAGCAAACAGCTGTTAGTCAAGCAAGCTGGGTTTTGCTTACATCATCTCAGAGTTCAATCCATTGCCCCAGGGGGATTATCTTAAAAAAAAAAAAAAAAACCTCACTGCTTTATGGCAACCCAAGATGGGAATGCATTGCAATCCGTGGGAGCCACAGCTAGCTTGGCTGAGAAAGGACCACAACCAGTAAAGGGTCGCTACACTATTTGAAACAGTATTGCTTTTTATTTTGTAGAAGAACTGCTTCAAAATTAGCACATAACTCAGTAAATGATGAAAATTATCTTTGTTGCCATTGGAAGAGGGACAAGGCTGTGCATGTATATGTGTGTGTGTGTGTGTGTGTGTGTGTGTGTGTGTGTGTGTGTGTGTGTGTCTACCAGGTGGTGATGGGTGCTGGCTCTTATACTGAGCCTTTCACTTGAGGTCTTAAGTCATGTGGTGCCTTGGGTTCCAGACCTTGGCAGAGCAAGAACTGGGCCTGTCTCAGAGTTCTGTGTGAGATGAGGGAATGGGGACAGATGATGTCTAGAGTCTTTCCAGCTATGATTTTCTAGTGGTTTCTGACCATTGGCAGAGTGCAAATGTGTATGGGGGAGACTAAAGAGGTATTGACTAAATGACATGAATTAAAGTCATTTGCAGACAAAGGGAATAGAAAAGAGGCCTTCAGGAAGCTTCAACTGCCCCCTTGGCTCATACTCCCCAATAAGTCAAAGAGGATATTAAACTCTGGAGCTGTAGAGAGAAGAGGGACGGTGAAAAAAAATGGAGATCTGCTCACAGCTAGGAAGAGTGAGTCCTAGGTCCGTGGCCAGAGTGACTTACCAGTATGCCCTGACACATGGGTGGGAGGCTTGATTGAAGCGGAATGGGCTCATGTTACAGCAAAGGGGGTGGAGACGAGCACCAGGAGAATGCTGCCATTTTTGGCAGATAGCGGATTCTACTCAATGAAACTGAAGGTTATGGAAATTTACAGTGACCCTCTGGGGTTAAAACCCAAGTCACTCGACTCATAGCATAGGCCTATTCCACTACTTCGCCATGGTGATTTTTGAAAAGTTTTCAACTTTGATAACATAGAAATTGAGACAGTAATCACACGTCCTTTCAAGTCCATATTTGTTCCCCTGCAATAAGTTGGATTTTTTTCCTCAATCACAGAAGCCACTCAGACTGCACCCTTTCCCTCTTACTCTTCTGGCGTGAGAAGGATGAGATAAGCTGGATTTTGTCTGAGATTTTATCATGTCCAAAGACTCTGATTCTTACTATGTAAGTGCTTCATCAGGACTGACGATGGGTTTTGGCAGGGAGACTCACCTTGATTGGAGAGTACCACTTCGGCGGGGAAGAGGGCCGCCGCATGTTGTTGTTGAGGTTGCGAGGCTCGGGGAATTCATACTCTTGCTCTGGCATCTTGACTCTCGCGTTCTTTGCCTTTTCCAGTTTAGCACCTTCTTCTGTGGAGCCCTTTTCTCCCCAACGGACCTAAAAATAATGAGATACAATAAAACAAGATGACAAAATAAAATATGGGAATGACAACCACATGTGTGATGTGCAGGGCAAGTGCTACCTAAGCCTCAGTTCTTCTGAGTTTTGAGGGCCAGGGAGGAAGGGAAGTATAGAAACAGAGAAAGGGGGAGAGCTGAAGGAATGGGGAGAGGGAGTCGTGTGGACGGATATGTAGGGGGATGAATTGTCCGGGCAGCAGGGATGGCACCTGCAAAGGCCTTCAGGCCCAGGTAAGAACTTTGGATTTTCTTTGGTCAGAAAAGAAACCCTGGAGAGGTTTGAGCAGATGAATGACCTGCCCTGATTCCTGGTGGGCAAAGTATGGGCACAGTGAAAAGGCTGTAGCTCTCATCTTTCTGTCTTAACAGTCTTCATCCCCACCAGACCCTGAGCATGAGTTTTCACAGAGTGGTTTGTGTTTCTGTCACGGAGTAGTCGATACACAGATAGTGTACATGACACCGTTCTCTTACCTCCATCCTCTTAATGCCTCCAACGCCTCTCCCACCATAGTACGAGGCATCTACCGTAGGCCACTTTTTCTTAGGCAGACCATCATCATCTTCTTCCTGCAGAGAGATTGGGACATGTGAAGGAAGCAAAGCACCCTGGCTATGTGGATACATCCATTACAGGAAAGTGCACAGGAGTGGAACGTAGAGTCAGACTGCCTGGCTCAAATCCCAGTGCTACTGTGTCTAAAACCTTGGGCAATCATCTAACCTACCTACCTTTTCTGTAAGGCGGGAACGACGCAGTACTACCCAGTAAGTCTGTGGCACAGACTCGGGACCTGTCACCTGAAGCTTTACTCCTCTATAGGGGACCTCATTGAATCCTATCTACATGCTGGTGACTTGCGAATTTACAGGTTTAGCCCTCACTCTTTTGAACCCTAACTGCTGACTTGACATTCACATCTTCTCTTAAGGGCTAATGATATCACAGCAAAGAGACATTCTGACCTCCTCACTCAAACCTGCTTCTCTCGTTGTCTCCCAGGTGCCTGGGGGTCACTCCAGAATCCTCTTTCCCCCACAGCACTTCAACCCTCACTTATCTCAATTTGCCAGCCAGTTCTGTTGTCCCTACTTCTAAAAGATGCCAAATCTGTTGACCTCTCCACCTCCATCTCTACCTGTACCACCCTGGGCCCTAGCCCCCAGGTGCTTTTTCCTGGATACCACGCACTGTAGCTTCCTAACTGGCCTCTTGCTGTCTGAACTCGCTACAATCCTTTCTGCACAAAGCAGCAGAGTAAATCCAAACCCCAGCTCCACCCTGCATGCCCTGGCCTTAGCTCGCCTCTCTGGCCCTCCTCCTTACCACTCTCCCCTCCGCCCTGCACATTAGCCCGCCTACCCTCTCTCTGGGCTCAGACATTCTGAGCACATTCCTGCCTCGGGGCCTCGCACACACTGTCCTCTCGTCCAGGAATCCCCTCAGCTCTCTCCACCCTGTCATCTCATGGCTGGATCTTACTTATCTCTTCTCAGACAGGCCTTCCCTGGACACTCAGCAATCTTTTTTATTTCGTTATGGGCCTTGTCCTGGCTCGAATTTACTTATGGTCTGTTTCTCCTCTTTAGAATGTATGTTCGCTTTTGTTTGTTGTGCTCACCAGAGTATTCCCAGTTTTCAGAAAAGCACTCCTTTGCATGTGGTAGATGCCCAAGGATTCTCTGTTCAATTTATAAATAAATTAAATGAGGTGACTCAAATAAAGTGGTTAACTCAGTGTCTGCCTTAGTGACAGGAAGTTAGTGTTTATAATATTTTTTAGATGAAGGAAGAAAACAAGAGGAACTTGTAACTTCATGGATGGGAGAGAGGAGGATTAGCAAGTGCTCCTCATCTTGGCATCACAATCATTCCTGTGTGGGGACAGTGTCACTGTTCACAGTCACGGGTGGAGTAGATGAAGTGGCATGATTTCTCTCCTGGGTAGAGAAAGAAAGATGGAAAAGGGATCTGCAAAACAGAGGAATGAGCCAGAGAGGGCATAGTTGCTTGGAATGCTTAAGCCTCCTTCTCTCAGCTTCATTTTGGTGGCATCTGGGGAGTGAAAGAGTCAGAGTGGAGTCCTGAGACATCCGGTTCCACACAGGGCCACCACTGCCTGGAACCAGACCTCTCATGCAGAAGGCAAAGTACAAAGCAAAGGCAAGAGAGATCAGGGGCAGAGGTGACAAAACAACAGTACCATGTTGGCACATTAAGACTCCCTGAGTTAGGTGCAGTGCTTGGGATGGGAATGTTTCTTTTAAAAAACTTTAATATATTTCAAAGGACTGGGTGATCATAGCAGACTAGAGGACTTGCAACATTCTGGCAACTGATGTTAGGTTTCCCTCCACTCCCTTTTAAAAATAGACCTGTCCTTCTTCATTAGGGGTCTGTGCCCCTGAAGGCAGAGTGGATTCTGCTAACCCTGCATTCTCTGTGCACACAGGTGCTCAGTAAACACACACTGAATTCCTGGTAACGCACCACTGAATTCCCTCAGCCTTCAGCGCATCTGTGCCCTTTAATCTCATAACCAGCCAGGGAGGTAGTTTGTGTTATAATCCGTGTTTTAGAGACCAGGAGTAGAGAGTAAAGTCATCCAGCTTGTATGTGGCAGAGCTGGATTTGAACCTGGGCAGCGTCATTCGCAGTTTGCTTGTTTCTCTGTGTTGTCAGGTTCTGGGTTTTATCCCTTAGCACTTAGCTTTGACAGTCATTGTATGGCATGAAATAAAGGCTAATTTTCTGCCTCTCTCTCCTTGTACCTGCTAATTTTGATGACTGATGATCGCAAAGCATGGGAAAATAAAACAACCCCCCCCCAAACAATAAATTACTACAGTTCACACTATTTCACCTTAGTTAATTACAGAACATTTTTTCACCTTATGATGTTAAAGTGAGAAACTTATGTGTCTTCCACATGTCCATATGGTTAAACTTTACCACCGGAGTCTGGGTTGATTCTATATGTCTAAGTGTCTGTGCACACAGATACACAAAATACAGCTCCAAAAAGCTTGGGCACTCCTGGTCCAGGGCAGTTTTCCAAAAGAGATAACAGAAATTCTATCTTCTAAAACTCAACACAGCAGTTCTAAGAATGCAAGAAACCCCAAGAATAAAAGCTGCTTTATTCAACAGGGGACTGAAATGGTCTCATGAGCCTCCTAATTTTTTAAGTGACAGCAGTGCAAACATTAAAGATCATCTAACTGATGGCTTTTCATTACATAGAAGAGGAGCCAGATCCTAAGAAATGAAGTAATGCTGAAGGTGAAGTTCTGGGTTCCTGTTGCCTTGTCCAGTGATTTTTTTCCTGCCCTGATAATTGAAGATAAGGATTTACAATCAGCTTTCTTTAATTTGCAAACTTCTCAAGTGCTAAGGATATAATAAGATGCATGCTGTTGGTCTCCAGCCTTCTCCAGGCTCTCTGGCGCCCACAAGCCCTCCCTCCCATCTCTGGCCTCTCCACCCTGGACCTGCAGCCGCAGCCTGGGGAAGAAGGGCAGTCCTGCCACGGTGCACGCCCAGGCCCCGCCTTCTCACAACAGGAAATGCCTAGACTTAGGAAATCTCCACATGCTCCTGGTCCACCAGGCCTGTCAGTTAGTCCCCTGACCCGAGAGTGCCTGCCAAATTCAGACAACAACAGCAAAAGGCAGCACAAAGGCCCAGGGTTTGACCAAAGGGACAGTCAGAGTTTCCCCTGCAGTTAGCAAGGCTCTGTTTACGCATTCTGGAGACGGGAGGGTTTTGCAATCCCCAGGAAGAAAGAGGAATCTTTGATGTGTCTTTTCATTTGGCCCAAAATGGATTTAGTAAAGTCACATTTCCCAGCTAGCCCACCAAGAAACTCGGCAGCACCTGAGGGTGAATTCCTATATCTGATTAAAGTAGAGGGCTTTTGGGAAGTTCCCCCTCATTGCCCTTCAAGGACATAGCAGGGAGTGGAAAACCACCAGTGTAGAAATCCTCAGTGTGAGAGAGCTCTCTTTCAGCATGCAAACCTTGACGTCCCTTTTTCATTATTGGAGGTCAAGGCTGGATGAGCAAACTGCTTTGTATGAGCAAAGTGGCAGGATTCAGAGCATGTAGAACAGAGTGGGACTGAGCTCCCAGCAAACTGCAGGCCCACCTGAGTTGGCGGCAGCTGGAACCTCCTGGCAGTGGGAATGACAGGATGGTAAGAAGTTACCTGTTATACTTTCAAACCTGCAGTCAAAGTGGCTGTGCAGGTGGCCCTGTGCCAATGGTGCTAGATGGTGTCTAGCAAAACCAAGAAGATGAGATAACGCAGAAGCAGGGAGTGGGAGTCAGTGGTGCCTGGGAGAAACCGCAGGGATTGGGGAGGGATGTTGGCTTCCCATCAGGAGGAAGTTATATTTAAATCTGAAAGGATGTGGTGGCCCCAGACGTCCAGTTGGCTGGCGCTGGAGTCACACAAGTGGTGGCACATTCCTTAGAGGGCAGAGGCCCCCTTTCTGACCTGCTTGTCCTCAGGCAGACCTGGGCGTGCCCCCAGGCACAGTCCTGTTCCAGTGAGGAAGAATCAGCTGTGGAGTATGAAGTCTGTGCACTTACTTTGTTAGCTCATAATTGGACTTGCCGTGTTGTCCTCAGACCCTGAACTTTTCCATCTTTCCCAACATGCCAGGCTTTTGCACAGCTCCATGCTTCAACAGGGCTGCGTGTGCCTGGGAATCCTTCCCTCACTTCTTCTACCTGTCCTTTAAGATGTAGTTCAAATGTAACCTATTCTGCCCCCGATTCTCTGGTTCCACAGAGCATTTGAGCTCCCCTCTGTGTTTCTACAGCTCCTTGTATTGAGCTCTACTCACTCAACAATATTAAATTGCTAGTTATTAAGCAACCAGACAGGTACAAGGGGAGGGGTCTCATACCCCGGGGCTGCCTCACTCCTGTATGGAGACTGCACTGGACAACTCTACAGACTTGATGTGACTAGTGGTCCCTGGAGTTGTGTGCGTGGTGGGCATCCAGGCACAAGTTCTTTAACATTCCTTCCTGTCTGATATCCACTTGCCGGAAGAGCCAGATGGCCAGTTTGACCCAAGGGGCTCTTGACCTCCATGAGGGTATCAATGGGAACTAGTCAGAAAAAAGAGAATGAGCCCAAGGCAATAGTTTTTGATCAGTTTTTGAATTAATTTTAAAATTCACTGAATTGGAGTATATCTTCAACCTGTATGATAAACCCTAGATAATGCCCAACTGAGGCCATGTAGTTGTCTGTTTCTTCATCACTCAAGCAACTGCCATTGAGCCCATACCACTTGCTGGCACTGTGTTATATTTCAACAAAAATCAAGAGACTGCAGCTGTCAACAATATTGTTTACATTTATAGAGGAGTAAATTGTGCGAGGGCAATTACTGGAATTTAAGGACAAAGGCTGTAGAAACTCCCAGGTCTGGAAGGCTCTAGAGTAGAACTGGTTGGACCATCTCATCTGGACCTTAGAGATAAAGCAGGCAGAGCCTTCACAATGTCAGTCTTACAGGTGAACTCCTGGGAGTGAATTGGCAAATCGGAAAAATCCAGCAAGACTTCTGTTCACAAATACAAAGAATTCCAAAGGACTTAAGATTTCATGGTTCGGAGTTGTATTTAACAACGTTACGGCACCACTGTGTCTGTCCATATCCACACAACGATTAAGGATGACATGATGTCGGTCTTGTATTCTTCAATAAAGAATAATGTGTTTATTTTCCTAGTAGCAATGTTCCTTTTTCTTTTTTTCAGGAAAAGTATAGAAGTATATAATATTAAATTCTGGACCTGTTCTAGGACTTCTGTTTAGAGGGACAGGTGTGAGTAAGAGCACGTGTAAGAATGACTATGTAATGTCCACTGGCAAGAAGATGCCTAATAGCAGCTTGGCCTTTCATCCCTCCAGGATGGAGCTTACTCCAGGTGTCTGTGTAAACAGGGCTGGGGGAGGGTCGACCTGCTGCTATTAGGGAGTTCAACTTGTCTGGCCCTAGACAAGTTGTATAGTTTTCTTTCTTTTTTTTAATTAAATCATAGCTGTGTACACTGATATGATCATGGGGCATCATTCACTAGCTTCACAGACCGTTTACCAAGTTTCACATATACCCTTGTAAGATGCACCGCTGGTGTAATCCCACCAATCCCCTTCCTTCTACCCACCTCCCGCCTCCCTCCCCTCCCTTTCTCCCTTCCCCCTATTCTTAGGTTGTAACTGGGTTATAGCTTTCATGTGAAAACACTAAATTAGTTTCATAGTAGGGCTGAGTACATTGGGTACTTTTTCTTCCATTCTTGACATACTTTACTAAGAAGAATATGTTCCAGCTCCATCTATGTAAACATGAAAGAGGTAAAGTCTCCATCTTTCTTTGAGGCTGCATAATATTCTGTGGTGTACATATACCACAATTTATTAATCCATTCATGGATCGATGGGCAGTTGGGCTTTTTCCACGACTTAGCAATTATGAATTGGGCTGCAATAAACATTCTGGTACAAATATCTTTGTCACGATGTGATTTTTGGTCTTCTGGGTATATGCCCAGTAGAGGGATTACAGGATTGAATGGCAGATCTATTTTTAGATCTCTAAGTGTTCTCCATATCTCTTTCCAAAAGGAATGTATTAATTTGCATTCCCACCAGCAGTGCAAAAGTGTTCCCTTTTCTCCACGCCAACATCTCTGGTCTTGGGATTTTGTGATACAGGCTAGTCTCACTGGAGTTAGATGGTATCTCAATGTAGTTTTGATTTGCATTTCTCTGATGATTAAAGATGATGAGCATTTTTATAGCTCAGTTTTCCTATCTAAAAATTTCTTGCCACAGAGAAATTGTTCAGAGCAGTGAGCATAGTAATAAATCTGGAAATAAGCTCATCATTCAAAGCCATGTTCATTGGACGCCCACCCAGTGTCAATGCCTTCAATGCATACCCCTTTCCCTCCATTTGCGCTCTTGCTCTCACACCCATACACACACTAACGCAGACAGACACATTCTAAAGCTTCACAGCAAGACCTGGTGATGTGGGAGCATGAAAGAGAAGACAGGCCAGGAAATGTGAGTCTGAGGAGGATCGCTAGATACCAGGACCGCATGAAGCCACAGAAAATGAGAAGCCACCTTCACATCAATCTGAAAAGGAGCTGCTGCAGGCCCTGTATGAATGCCATCTGGGGCTGGGTGGGTGACAAAGCCACTCGAGAAAGCATGTGATGCTCTTGTGGAGAGCTGGAGGCTTTACTGCTGGTTGCAGGAGCTACATATTCCTCTGGGTCCAGTGAGGAAGGACTGCTTTATGCTTCCCTTTCAGGTGTAAGTTCGAATCCCAGAACCATCACTTAATAACTGTGTGATCTTAAGTGAAATAGTATTTCAATCATTTTATGCCTCAGCTTTAAAAAGGGGATCATGCTAGCTTACATTTGTTCCAGGGATGTTGAGTAATTAAATAAAAATGGCATTGCACCTGGATAATCATAAATTTATCTCTAGTAATTACTACATTATTATTATTGTTATTAATTTTCACAGACTCACATGTAGTGTCTAGCTGGGATCTCGGTCTTTCTCCCCTGTTAAGATTGATTAGGTCATCAACCTTATTAATCTCCAATGACACCCTCTCTTAAGACAGTCCTGTGTGGAATCTCAGACTTGCTATCACAGCATGAAGCAGGCACTCATTCTAGAGTAGCTGAGTGGATATGAATTTTAAATATCTAAAAAGAAAAAAATGAGGGCTACTAACATACCTTTTACCTCGATCCTGACTTTTCCAATGTCCTCAAGTCAAAGCCTACGGCCTTAATTTTCCTGATGCTAAAGAATATAATGTTGTAACATTTGTTGCCCAGGCTGTCAGTTTGGGTAGTTCTTGATTTATTTCTGGCATCATATTAAATTGATTAAGCTGGAGTTTTTCAATGGGAAATGAAGGTAGTGGAGAGGAGCTCTAGGTTCCAGGAAGGGAATGTTTTATTTTTCATCAGCAAATGAAATGTATCACTCTTCTGTCCAGCACAGGGCTGGCTGAGGCAGTGTGATTAAGAAAGAAAACTGCAGGTGCTCACGAGCTGTACCTTTGATAGAGGGAGAGAGGAGACAGGAAGACATGGGAAGTACCTTCTTTGCTCCAGCATGACCCTTCATGTGTAGGTCTGTGTGTCCGAGACACAGTACTGCTTAGCGCTAAGCTGTAACCAACTTCCTATTCTATCATGGGGTTTCCTGCTACATATTCCTCTCAGGGATGTGTGAAGCTGGGAACAGGAGGATCATGGGGGAACTACAGGAATGGGAGGTGGGAGGATACAGTGTGGATTCCTGGCTATAGTTTGTATTCTGATAGTATTGAATGTGACTGAAATTTAGTTTATTGAACCATACTGTTCCAGAGAGGCCATGGTGCCTGCACCAGGCCTCTCTCCTCCGCCTAAGGGAAATTCCTCACACTATGCTCAGGTGGCCTGTCAGGGAGCACATGACTCTTCTCTTTGGCCACATTGGACCCAAGGGCAGCCGGTCTATTGGTTGGCTGTGACCCGTGACTTATGATCTATGGTCTGGAGTGAAAAGATGAACTGGACCAAGTGTACTGCCCTGTTGGGAACAGGAAGATAGAAACTGAGACTGTTTCAGGCTGTCAGCACTGGGGACAGCAGGCGAAATGAAGGCTGGGAATGCCACCAGGTAGAGTCAGGACAGAGGGGCCTGTACTAACCACAGTTAGGAGGGCAGAAGGAGGCCAGTACGAGAAAGCCGAGGGATTAGTTCCAGGAGCAAGGGTGAAAGTGCCAGCAAGGAGGCTGGCATCTGGAGCTGCCTCAGTTTCTTCCCCCACCTCAGTCTACCTGGGATCTTTCTTCCTGGACTAGCTTGAATTGGTCTGATACAAACTCAGATGTGGCCCTAAAATCCATGGACGTTAATTGCATTTACAAGGAAACCATCATATAAGTATTCCATTATTGCGTTCTTCCATAAACTGCCAATTATTTGGAATAACTAAAGACTTAATGAGACATCCTCATTCTGGAGCCATTTGGAGAGGACTCTTCACCCAGGAAATGCCCCCTCTTAGTTGTTAAAACTGAGCTTCCTTGCTTTTGTTGAATTCTTCAAATTTCAAGTAATTTTTCTTTGTACTCTGTACAAGAGTATTGCTGTTGGTTACATGGAATCTTAGAAATTCATGTCTTTTTATATAATAAATGTTCATGTTACCCATTAAAGAAGATCACTGAGAACTCATTATAAAGATTCATAAAGTTGTCTTCAGTCTCGAAGGTTCATTATTTAAAGAGTAGACATGCCTCCCTCTGGATATGATGGTTATAGACCTGATGAAAGTTTGGATAATCAATGCTTAACTTTTTCACATGCACAGCTGAGGGAGTTTGACTTCAGATCGCTATTGAGTGTCAGATGTTGTGGGATTTGAACACAGAGAGCTAGAGTGGAGAAGCTTGTCTAGATTGAGACTATGATTTTTAGGGCATTGTATAAAATGCTTTGCATGGCTTAAATTATCTGTTTCTGTGGGATTTCTTTCTTTCTTCTTCTATTTTTTTTTTTCTGCCAAAACGCATTAGGAAGGAGATTAGGCCTGCCTAACTTACACGGCTAAGGGACCCTCAGGGCCAACACACATGTTCAGGCAATCAGCACATGCTGAAAACTGCCTGATGCTAAAATGCACTATGTTTAAGTTTTATTGTCCAGGTCTCCAGTTTGGGTAGTTTCTTGATTTATTTCTGATATTATATTTAATTGATTAAGCCAGAGGGTTTCAAAGGGAGATGAAGGGGGTGGAGAGAAGCTTTTGATTTTCATCAGCAAATGAATGCACTCATCTGTCCAGCCCCGGTCTGGCCAAGGCAGTGGGACTAAGTAACAAAACTGCCATAGGAGGTACACCTGCGATGGGGTGAGAGCAGTCACAGGCGAGGATGCTCCCTTAACCTAACACAGCACCTGAGACTTCAAGTATCCAGAGGTTGTCATTCTGCATCAGAAACAGGTCTGTTTTCTTCAGAGAAAGTACAACTTCCATGAAACTGGAAAAACTCAACTACTTCTCTTCCTTTTGGGCTTTTTTTTTCTTGGCTCCCAAATTGTGCTTTGGGGTACTTCATTCTACATGTATTTATTGAGCTTGTGCTGTGTGTGGAGTCCTGCTCTAGATCTGGGGTCTGGGGGAAAGCAGACCCCCACAGTCTTCTGCCTACACCCACAAGTGTACTTTGGCCACGGTAGCTGCCACGTCACCTTCTAAAGGCCAATGAAGAGAAAGAACCAGAAGGAAGAGCAACATTTCCTCTAACACAACACAGGGAGGGAGGAGACATTCTTCACCTCGGGGCAAACGAGGTGGCCCCCATCAAAGGGGTCTTTGGGAGTCTAAGAGACAGCTGAACACAGCAGAAACAAAGTCAAACTGCCGTGGTGGCACTGTGGAACTAGCCACGGTACTTTCTCTTGAAGAACGAAGGAAAGGCGTTCGTGGATGTAAAGAGGGTTTTTTTCCTCCCTTTGCTTTGCACAGCTATGTAATTTCCTCCCTTGATTTCTGGGCAGAAAGTTAGCATTCCAATAAGATGTGTTTTAATTGATTGCAGTTATTAAACCCCTTGGCTTACATGCATATGGTTCAGGATATAAAAGCCACATGGAATTTTAAATTTAATCATTATTCTTTCTGTATGTAGAAAACTGGACAAAGGCATTGGAAAGAGGAGGGTGAGGAGGTGGTGCTTGGTTTGCACACAACGAACCTTAGGGATTTCAGACAAGAACTTGAAACTATACCAATATATCTTTTCATTTCACTAAGCATTGGGATCTGTACCCTGGCTTCTATGTTGGTGGGTGTTGCTTCTACCGAGTCAGAAGATTGGGCAAGCCAGTTGCCAGGAACTCCTACCCAGGGATGCTCTTCCTCCCCATCAGCCTTAACACCTCCACTGTATTCTACTCCTGGCCTGCTTACAGGCCAGGACTCCTTACTGGCCAATTATAGCCCAAGATTTCTGCTTTCTTTAGATGATAAAGATTTGGGAGGAAAGCCAGGATATTAGTATATCCATCTCCAGCATATTTTCATTACTGCCTGGCAAATCTCTGGGTAATATTGTTTTCAATTAAAGGAAACTGTAATACTTTGACATCGAGCTGTTCCTAGAACCAATAATTGGAGAACATGGCAAACTGCCTGATGTATACACATAAATCATAAGTTTCTGCAGGGAAACTCTAAAGTATTTGTTGTAGAGGACAAAGCAGTACCTCAAAGATCCAAATAATTGTATTGATAAAAACATTTACCTTTGCAACTCAAATTTTATCTCTGCAGGGAGAAACCCCTCCAAACCCCTTCTGTCTCTGGCTGTCAGGTTAGTTCAGTTCCCGTTCATTCCTTGCCGGGAAAGGGACAAAGACTTCCCTCCCTGCTGCTTCACACCTGCAGCTGGGGGCTTGACTCAGCTCTGCTGTGCAAGGGGTTGAGTGTCAGAGTATCAGGTCAGCCCTTATGCCCCAGGCTGCTACCCCACCCACCTGGCTGTACCCTGCTCTGGTCACTTACCTCACTCTCTTCAGCAGGGGGTGGAGGGACCTCCTTGATAATCTGAAAAGAAGAAAAAGAACAGGTCAGTGAAAAGCTCTGGCTTTCCAAGAGGTCTGGTCTCAGGAGATGACTTGGTTGTGTAGCCATAATTATTATGGTAACAGGTCAAACAAAGCAGGTTTTAAACTGTGCTAGGACATGTCTTTCTGAACCAGTAGCTTGGTTAGTCAGCCTATGACCCAGGCTGAGGGTTCCAATCTCAGTTGTGTCTGTTATAGTTTTGTATAGAGAAAGTAATGTTCTGCAGTAACAGCTCCATCTCTTATGCTGGTAGCTATCCTGCAAATTTATTCACTCACAGGAGGACAGGGAAGAGAACAGCTAGGCAGCAGCCGATAACCCTTCCTTACTCCTGGCCCCAACTTGTGCCCCTTCCCCTTATAAAAGAAAGCTCTTGTAGTTAATTGGACTTAGAGTTTCTTATATAGCAACTTGGCCATTTTTTTTTCTTTTTTACTGTGACTCCACTATATCTTGAGCTTATCATTACAATTTTGGGTCCTCTACAGAGTCTTTTTACTTAGAGTCCTTTTACTGGGACATAGACTGGTACTGGATGGTGGTCTGTTAGGAACTGGGCCACACAATAGGAGGTGAGCAGCAAGCGAGTGAGCAAAGTTTAATCCGTATTTATAGCTGCTCCACATTGCTCGCATCACTGCCTGAGCTCCGGCTCCCATAACATCAGCAGCAGCATTAAGATTCTCATAGCAGTGAGTACCATACTGTAACCTGCACATGGGAGGGATCTAAGTTGTGAGAATTTAATGCTCCTCCTTATCTCCCTCCCCATACTAGAAAAACTGTCCACTCTGAAACCGCTCCCTGGTGCCAAAAGGTTGGGGACTACTTCCTTTGAGGACTTCTGGTAGATACAAAGCTCATTTACATATCTCTTGATGCCTTAGCTTGGTAGATGGGTGCTCGGGCACTGTCTGCAGGATCAGTTCTTTAATCTTCCAGCTGGGAGCTGCCTCGCTGGCATCAAGCACTTCCTTACCTCTCCCTAACAGCACACATCTCTGATTTGATGATTATTCTGGGACCCTGTAAAGGCTCCAATCCCCACGCTGTCACCTACTCTACCATTACATGTGACGTCAGCTCTCTGTGATGAGACAGGCTTCTGATGGCAGGTTCCATTAACCCAGGCAGTTGCTTGAGATTCCAGTCATTGGAAAGTATGGTATTCAATTAATTGAAGAAGCAGAGACAAAGGCCTCCAGGGGTTTCAAACTATCATTTCATCTGCCTCCACTTCCTGGCCGCTGTGGGAAGTCTGGTGAAAGACTCTGGAAAACACGGAGCCATGATTTTGCTCACCCACTCAACCCTGGCTCAGAACTCCTTAAGGAAATCTCCGGGGAGGGCCGTTACTGCCTATGCTGATTTCCCATCCTCCCAGAGGCAGTCAATTACGTCAAAGCAGGAAATGTCTGGAAAATTTAGGGAGGGTCGAGGAGCTGGGGGCCAAGATTTGGAACACATCTTTTCTCCTGGGGGTGTAAGAAGGAGAACAGGATGCTGGGGGAACAGGCAGATGCTGACAAGAGTGCTATGGGCAGTGTGCGCGGCATGGATGGTGGGTGTGAAGAAGCTCGGGTGGAGCTGTGGGCTTTTGTCTTCAAGGTGCTGTGAGTCCATCCCACCTCACAGGGAAGCTACACTCACAGGGAAGCACAGAGTAGCCGTCAAATAGGAACCCCAGACCAGCCTTCTCTTGACTGTCAGGCTTTTTTTTTTTTTTGAGACAGACTCTCATTCTATTCCCCTGGCTAGAGGGCAGTGGTGTCATCATCATAGATTGTCAGGATTTGACAAGTCCCTTAATCTACCTGAACTCCACTGTCCTCATCTATTAGAATGGCAGCAGCGTCAACCTTGCAGAAACTGAGTCCTGATGTTAAACATCTGCTACAGAGTAGGTGCTCAGGAGGTTCTCTCTCCTTTCCCTTCCTTGTTGTCTGTGTGTCTTGCCTTTATTATACCTTTAATATTTGAGATGATGCATGGCGATTTCTAGATGGAGGGGCTAAGAGGCCAGAGCTTCATAAAGTGAGTGAGACAGGAGGCTGGTGTTCTGACAGTGGCCAGGAGGTTCAGGACAGTCAGTGGCAGTGTGTTTGGCCACACATGTGTCAGTACACTATTTGGCCAGGTGCTGACATCAGGTGGCCCACCACTCGGCCCGGCCCATCTGTGGGGCTGCTGTTCAACTTAATTTATTAAATACAATAGAATCTCCCTAGCTGACCACCTCCCTACACTGACCATCTCCCTAAATTGACCTAATTTTCATAGACCAGACATGTAGCACATGTATGTATCAGTAGAGGAGGCCTAACTCCTTATGTTGACCAACTCCATATGTTGACCAGTTTGTTACAGTCCCTTAGGTGGTCAAATTATGGTTCTACTGTATGACATTTACTGAATGTATATTTTATATCCTGGAAGATGCCAGACCCTAAGGGAGACTCAAAAGACAATGCCAAAATCTGTGACTTATTAAAATATTTATCCAAAAGGGACTAATTTATAATTCAGATTCCACATTGATACACTGAAAGTTGGGCACCTGAGCTTTTGGTAAATTGTCACCTTATTGAGATAAACAGGCTAATCTGGCTTCATTGGTTGGGTGTCTGGCTGTGTTTGACAGGAATGAGGAAGAAGTCTCCCCATCGCTTTGACCCCATGCACTGCTGGCCTGTGCCTGGGGGTGGGCAGCAGTTGGCCCACAGGATGCCAGGAGAGGTTACTAAACTCTGATCCAGATAGGTGAAGCTTGAAGTCACCTCATTCCAAGGTGAGATTGGATGGGCTGTCTGAGAGTGGGCCAATTGCTCTTGCCTAGACCAGCACATGGGCCACCCAAAGGAGTGAGTGCTCTGAGCATAGAGACATGCTGGCCCTGTCAGCACCCCTCACCCACAAAAGAGCCAGACCCCATGCTGCCTGGAAGAGCAGTTTGGGCAAAAGCCTACATCACTTTCAAGCCTGCAGCACTATGGCAGCAATGCTGCCCAAAGTGTGAGCTTCAAAATACAAATCTCAATGTACTCTAAGACCCCACACCCAACAAATGGCTTTCTGGGGCTGATGGGATAAAATGCAAACTGCCCCCACCCCACCAGGCCTCGTGCTGTGGCCTCTCCACCTTCCTACTTCTTCTCTCTCCTTCACTTTCCATGTTCAGTCTCCCAGTGCCTTCCTGTCCTTCCTCGGGCTCTGCTGCTTCTCCCGTGCAGCGTCTTCAGCCCATATGCCACCTACCCTCCCCACGCTCAGGCCACACCCCTGCATGCTCCCTGGTTAGCACCTCCTCATGGAACAGACCGCCAGAAAAGGCACCTCCCTGGACCCTCACGGGGCAGCCACATCCTCACTGTGGGCTCTCACAGTGCCTGTGTTTTTCATAGCACTTTTAATCATAATTGAAAAAGATAAATTGTATATTTTTTTGTTTCCAACTAGCACCACCAGAAAGTATTTCTAACTAGTATGCAAGCTGGAATCAGCCACCAAGGTCAGGTGTGGTTTGGCTCCATTCCCTTCTCTGCAGGTCAGGGGAGGTTTCTCTTGGTTGTGGGTGGGCTCTTCAGCTCCTTCGTTAAGAGGGACAAAGAGGACAGATAAGGTTGGAGAGATCCTTAATAAAATATTTAAAAGGAATGCTCCTTACCAAACATCTTTATAAGCATGACACGGAAGGACTGCACGGCAGTGCAGGGGGTAAATCTGAGGACATTTTTTCATAATTCCTCTCAGGAGGCCAGCACTGCTGCCCCTCATCACCATCTTTAGGTTACTTTGTAGGGGCAGGAAGTGACCATTTGCCTCTTTGGACAGCTATTTAGAGTCCCTTTTGCACTAACTGTTGGAATAAATAAGTAAAGGGGATAAGAAATATGAGATGGAACATGAAACTAATGGACACTATTGGTGTTTCCACCTAAGAATTTCTTCAAACTGTCGGTTGTGAGCTGGGAGATGTGAGTGATTTCAATTCTGATGTTTTATCTGTCTCTTTCAGCCCAACATGAGGTGGGGCCAAAGATTACTGCATGGGTAAAGGAAAGAAAGTCACCCAAGACCAGGTAGAACCTCATCAAATTGAAATGTAATTGGCAACTCCTCACCAAGTCAAAAGAAATTCAAGAGTTTACCTGCACCTTAATGACAGACAATCTGTAGAAATACATGTTAGCATGGTATGGATGGAGTAGAAAGACCTCATGTGCCCAGGGCCTGTTTGACACCTGGGAAATCTAATTATTCTGGTTTTACAAGTTCAGTTCACCCATTTGAGTCTCTGCAAAGCTCTCTTTTACAAGTTATTTTATCAATTGTTAAGGTGAAATAAAGCACCTGGTAAATTTAATTTGCTCCCCCTCCCCCAGAAGCATTGAAGTTTTGTCTCTTATGTGTAGGTCTTGATCCTTGCCACTTTGTTGGCCCTTGCTAAGTCTGCTGTTATAGTCTTAAGCAATGGAACACAGATCGCTATCTACCCAAGTTTAAGGCAGGCACCTCCTGCCTTAAGTTTAAGCCAGCCACACTCGCACACCAGGCACTGCACTTAAAGTCATGTGTCGGGTCCACACGCTGCACTTGGACTCCAGGGCTGGCAATCCCCATGGTCCTCTGTTTTGTCTCTATCACCTTGTGGAGAAGTCCTCCAGCACAACTTCATACCCTCCTTCGTCCTTCCTGTCTCTTCACGCTAGGACAGGAGGTGGCTATAGGCTAAGTTGTACAAGCTCATGCTAGACAGGTGCTCGTCTTGTAGCATGAGACGAGGGACAAACAGGGAACACTCTTTCTGGGTCCCTTATTTTAAATTACACTTAGTGTCTCAGTGCCCTCCAGTATGAGCCAGATGCAGAACGCCTCCTGCAAGTCCTCTGTGACAAAGGAAATTCCTTACACACAGGCAACTCTGCTGTCTAGACGAAGTTCAGAGAGCAGCTGAAGATAACTACTCTATCAACAACATTAGGCACTTATCTTCTCATTGTAATTACCTCAGTGGTTTCAAGCTTTATGGCGTATCAGAATTACCCAGAGGGCTTCTTAAAACATAGATTTCTGGGCTGCACCTGTGAGTTTCTCATTCATAGGTCTGGGATTTGGGCCACTACATTCCTAACATGTTCCCAAATGATGCTTTCTTGCCCTGCTGGTATGTGGACCACACTTTGAAAACCATGAATTAGTTCATTTCTAACAACACTACACCCTGATTAGATTTGAGAGGGTATATTTTGCTCTAATAGGGTTGATTAGAAACAGGACCCTTGAAAGTGATTCACTCAAAAAATGATTGCGTCTCTGCTCTACTGTCAGGAATGCTGGGGTCTCCATTGCTCCTGATATCTTGCGTGGAGGAAGACACAGAGCTGTTTCTGTAGGAAACTCAGCTGTGCGTGCAGGCACCACTTTGCTTCCTCCTGTGAGCATGCCTGGCATACAAAGCTGGCAGGGCCTGGGTTCCTGGATCCAGCCCTGAAACACTCCCCCCCAGAAGGGTCCGGGAATTAGTAACATGGATTTGATCTTTCACTGCCTTCACTATTGCAATTAAATTTCTGAACTGTATTTGTATCTCTTCTACCCACAATGGACTCTAAGCCTCTAGAAGACATGAGCATACTTAGTTTTATCTCCTTATACGCAGCTCAGTGCTACTTACTCGAATGAGTGTGCATACAGGAAAAGGTAAAGGAAACATTTCTGATGATTCCAAACTTCCTAGCCTCTCAAAAAAGCACATAAGTGATACCAGATTCAATTCTGATCATTTAACTCTCTTATAAATGTTTCTTTAGTCAACTAAGATGCTAACAGTCTCAGTCACCAAGAGTGCGTTGTGACACTTAGAGGCATCATGAGAATCTCATTAGAGTTGTGGGGTGGACTTACGCTTAATACGTACTTTACTGTCACCATTTATACCCTATTCCATCCCCCAAACCCAGCCTCCAAGTAAATTCATTTGCCCTGTGGTACAAGATCCCGTTTTCCAGCTTTGTGTCGCAAACTAATTTCTTCTTCCTGAGAATTTGAAAACTACATGCAGACTCTCTGTTGTTATAAGAGATAGATAATGTGAATTTGTTCATACACGGTAGGTAAAATAGGCAATAAAAATCATTAAATTATGATATTATGTTAGCTCAAAATATGATTTTTCACAATGGAAAGAAGGTAATATATATACATACATATGTATTTATATATGTGCGCATATGTATTAGTGTTTTTCGGATTGCAGTAAAATTCACAAAACATTAACAATCAGACATTTAAAAGTGTGGGGTGATTTTATGTGGTACCACTGAGTCCCATCAGGTGAATGTGACAATGCTGGCCAGATGCCAGTGGGGTTCTGGGAAGGAACACACAAAACCCACACTCACCTGACCTGCTGTCTCACTTCTGAGCGCCTTTGTGCAGTGCAAGTGTATATTGTGCTTGTGAGCGTGCCTACTTTTCCTCATAAAAGCATTTCATATAGCATCGCCAATAGGCAGGCATGTGGAGTTATAAGAATGCGGGGACTGAATGAAGGAAGAAAGTCTTCAGCTCGGAAGAGAAGCTTTGGAAGGGATGAGAGATGAGATACTGTGAGAGTGATGGGTATAATGAAATCCAAGGAAGCATCATCTGGGACCATGCAGAAAAACCAAAGTAAAGAGAACGGAACTCCTGGGAGCCATCATTTGCTTTCAGGGGATTAGAAACTTGTGTCATGGAGGGAAGAAAAGGCCATAATGCTGACAGCAGCAGAACAGTATTTTCATGGCTTTCAGTCTTATTTTGGAACCACATAAATAGCTTTTTTAAAATTTTTAAATAAAATAAGCAACCTGGCAACACAACAAAAGATGAATTTCTATTTTAAGCCAGTGCAGAAGGAATAACAAGACAATGAGTCACAGCCATTCACCTCTGGTGTTGTGACACTTGATCCTAAGAATGTCCTCCCTTCTGTCTGGTCTCTGTAACTCCAAGCCACAGTGCTACAACACACTCATCTTCACCAGGAAACTCCACGTGTTTATTTTTTTTAAATCAAGGTAAAGAGCCATATTAACCACAGTATTTTTTAAAATATGATTTACAACATTTAAAATGGTAGAATTTTTACTGAGTTTATTTTTTTAGTGAATTATTATACTATTATTAATTATACATAATTCTATATAACTGTATAGTTTGCTCTGACCTATTCCCTCCATTAGTGCTGCTACTTTCATGGGTCAAAATTTCATAATGAAGTGATATTTTTAGAAACACACTTCATGTTATAGGAGAAATAATGATATGTAGAGAATCTTCCATGTATATGTTATTTAACAACTATTGTGAACTTTGGAGAGAGCAAGGGAAAAACTGATGATAGGGCCTGACTTCTTTTTGTGCTTTCCATGTGTATAGTAAACCCTCTAGGGGTTTACTGGGTAGTAATATTCCTTAAGTTTCTGGTAATTTTAGATTGTGAGCTCATGTATAGTTTGCACTTATCTATGGGAATCCTGTAAGGCCTGGGTTGAGGAAAGAGCTTGCCAGAGGATTTAGGTTTACTCTTGAAGATCCGTAAGCATTTCTCAACTGGGACCACTTTTTCTCAGTTTGCAATTTAAAGAACCCTGAGTGGAATAAATTTGAACTCCAGTACTCTGAGAAATTATGGATATGAATTCTTAGGGACACACACACATCAAACCTGAAGCCTGTCCTCTGACTCAAGGCCCTGCCTTAGGCAGAAGACTCAATCCCAACTCCAAAACTTTTATGGGTCCATGAAAACCTCTAGGTTACTGAGATCAGAAAATCTACCTCAGGCCAGCCACTGCTTTAGGGTCAGCTGACCATCTTATTTCTAGATCCTTCTTTACTTTGGTCCTGGAAATGTGCCCTATTTTCTCATGAGCCTGGCTATGCATTTAAAACAACTTTTACTATATTTTGTCTGGGAGTGTTTTTGTTCTTGTTTTGCAATGGAATTCCACTGTATTGCCAGTCAAGATTTTTCACAAAAGGTTACCTCCTGCCTGCTGAGAGGGATTAGCTCAAATACATGTTATACCTGCATTTGGATAAAAAACATATTTTGGAGCTTTCAATTTAAAACACTGCAGATCCCGGGACTTCTGGGTTGATCTCTTAAAACCAACTCAGCTACGCCTCCCTGGCCTTTAGATCTGTGTGAGGAGAAGCCATCAGAATAGAGTTGTGTGTGGAGGAAACACCAATTCAGATCTGAAAAGCTATTTAATGAAGGCTTTAACATGATAGATAGAAGGGGATGCTAACTCTTGTCCTTTTATATTCTAGCATTCTATTCTGATCCCTAAACATTACAAGTATTCTTCTAATTCAAGTCGAGAAACCAAGGCAACTTGATGTGAAAAATGTCCAGGAAGGATGAGATGTGAGTGGACAGCAGATAAAAATCTTTCCACTGAAAAGAATCTTTCCACTGAACAGACAGCATAAATTTAAGAGAGACCTCACAGCTGATTGGGTGGGTTCATGTTGGCCAAGTACTGCCTGAATCCAGTAATTTTACACTGTAAATGTTTGGCAAAAACTGGTGCCAAGGGTGTTGATCTGGAATGCAGCACAGACTGCGTTTTCAAACAAGAGAGTTCAGCCTTTTTTTTTTTTTCCATTTGGAACTCAAATTTTAAGTAATTTTTAGCCTTAAGACTGGGACTATTTAAAAGGCCCAAATCATCAATATCTACAATGAGAGTTGTAGTGGGAATTTTCACATCGGTTGTTAAGTCCTAAGAGACTTACATGGTAATGTGAAAGAATGACCGTGCATGTACTCCAGCAGATGATGCACCAGTGTCACTGCAAAACTCTGAAACAGTAAAATAAATCCATGAACTCAGATTCCTGAGGCTGGGAGGAGGAGCCCCTGGCCTCTGCTTGGGTTATGGCAAGCCAATTCCAGCCACTTACAGTGCCAGTGGGACCTGAGTGGGGCACACAGGGAACCAGGATGTGTTGATGATGTTCACAGCATGCTCAAGCTTGTTGGTACTGACCCAGCCACCAGGGAGGGCAGGAAAGAGGCTACAACCGAGAATCCGGAAACCTGCTCTCTTTGCTGCGTTAGCGTTCTCTAGGACTGTGTTTCCCAAATAGTATTTGGCAGAATACTAGTGTCCTTCCAGATGTCAGTATCGCAACAGGTGTTGGGGAGGGGAATGGGTAGGGATAGGCCAAAAAAAGAGTTTCAGGGTCAAAATAAGTTTGGAGATTCAAATGCAAATTCTCCTATTAAAGATTCTGAAAAGTCCTGCAATAGGACAGTTATTCAACTTAGTTTAAGGGTGTCTTTCAAACGTACTATCTAAAAACCTCTTGTTCTGAAGTGTGGCTTTTTACATCTGGTGCAGTATTACTGTCCTGTCATAGTTTGGAAATGGTGCCCTTGATTTCTTGCATCATATAATCATCAGGTGGTTTCAACATGTAAGCAGGTTTGAGATCCATAGTCCGGGGTATCTTAAAAGGGAGGAGTAGATTCACTTATAAAAGGTAAGAATGTGAAGAAGCAACCTTAGAGGCAATACTGTTTCACTTTTCTAATTTTTTCACACAGGGAGATTAAGGTTAAAGAATCTGTCCAATCCCTTAACTCATAGAGGACGACGAGGCTTTGGAACCCAGTGGACTTCAATGACAGCTCGCCTCTTCCCATTTTGCCAGCAGGCATGAGGACAGGGTGGGTGGGTTATAAGGCAAGGAGTGAGGCCAGCCCAGCCCAGCAGGGATGAGGAAGGACAGAGGGTGTAAGGTGTGTGTGCAGTGCTTTGGAGGTGAGGGCAGGCCATGGCAGAGCTCTGTTTGCTAGTAAGAAAGAATTTTTGCCAACTACAGAGTGAGATGTGTCCAGATGGGATGGGTGGAGGCTGAAATGGGATCAAAAAAGCATAATCAATCTAGGGCCAAGATGCCTGGATAAGGAGCTGCTTGTACTAGTCATATTTTTATTAAACTGTCACTAAATCCTTTGGTGATGTTAGGCTTGGTTGTCTGGCCCTACATCTGAAATATTATACTTAGAGATGTGGAGAACAGTATTTGGATATTTTATTTTATTTTTTTCAGTTAAAGGCCTATCAAGTTCTTGATTAATTTTTGTTCCTTGCAAATTGTCATTGGAGAGGTCCAAAGAGCTTATTTGTTAAACTACCTTTGAAAGTCAATGAAGTTGACTATGAACTAGTTTTTAATTCTTTAAAAGATGAACATCTACAAGCCACTGAAAAATAAAAAAACAAGAGAACAGCCTTTTGTTTACGTAGGGAGGACTTCTGAATGTATGCAAACTGAACAAAAATAGTTGCTGTTATGTGAACAGAAATATACTTGATTTGACCTAAATAGCACAGTGCTTTAATTAACTGGATTACAGAAGAAATGTAACTATATAGGAGGATTATTTTTTTCTTTTTAATTGTGGTAGAAAACACATAACATAGAATTTACCATCTTAACTATTTTTATTTTAGGTTATTTATGGTAGGTCATTAACATGTTGACTGCCACACTAGAAAGAAATTTTTTTCCTTGGGGCCCCTGCGGCTCCCAAGGTAATAAGACACATGAGTTATATATGGTTCATGAGGTCCTGGGCTCAAAACTAGCATGAGTTACATACAACATACACAGCAGTTAGAATGTTAAATACGAAATGGGCCTGTGGCTCAGTGAGTAGGGCGCCGGCCCCATACTCACCCTCAGAGGTGTGGAGAACAGTATTTGGATAAAGTACCAAATACTGTTAAAGTATCCAAATACTGTTCTCCACACCTCTAAGGGTGTATAGGGTGATGGGTTTGAACCCCGCCCCAGCTGAACTGCAACAAAAAATAGCTGGGTGTTATGGCGGATGCCTGTAGTCCCAGCTACCCAGGAGGCTGAGACAAGGGAATCACCTAAGCCCAAGAGCTGGAGGGTGCTGTGAGTTGTGATGCCACAGCACTCTACTGGGGCAACAAAGTG
Source organism: Nycticebus coucang (assembly GCF_027406575.1). Taxonomy (NCBI): domain Eukaryota; kingdom Metazoa; phylum Chordata; class Mammalia; order Primates; family Lorisidae; genus Nycticebus; species Nycticebus coucang. The sequence continues at coordinate 67,802,224 of NC_069783.1, read as the reverse complement.
AGACTGTCTCTAAAAAAAAAAAAAAAAAAAGAAAGAAAGAAATGTCTGATTTCAAATCAAAAGTTTACTTTATTATATCTTGAACAAGAAGAATACAATTAATCAAAGTATACCCCTAAACTATTGACACAGTTTTGCCATCTTAACAGTAGCTTGTGTATGCCACTAGGGAAGAAGCCTGGAGGCATTTTCTACCGCTTTTAGAAGTTAAACATTTTTCCTTGCAAGAAGTGGTCCAAAGCCTGGAAGAAGTGGTACCCAGTTGGTGCAAGGTCTGGTGAATACGGTAGATGACAGCATTTCCAAGTTTAGCTTCTGCAGTTTGAGCAGCCTTCTTTGTGTGACATGTGGTTGAGTGTTGTCTTGCAAGAGGACTGGCCTATCTCTGTCAACCACGCTTGGCTGCTTAATCACAAGCATCCTCATCATTTCATCCAACTGGTTGCAGTAGACATCTGCTGTAATTGATTTGCTAGGTTTCATGAAGCTGTAGTGGATAGTAACAGCACTGGGCCACCAAACAGACAATATTTTTGATGAATATTTAGTTTTTATTTATTTATTTATTTTTTGGAGACAGAGTCTCGAGCTGTCACCCTGGGTAGAGTGCCATGGCGTGACATCATAGCGCACAGTAACCTCCAACTCTGGGGCTCAAGCAATCCTCTTGCCTCAGTTTTTCTATTTTTAGTAGAGATGGGGTCACGCTCTTGTTCAGGCTGGTCTTGAATTCCTGAGCAATCTACCTGCCTTGGCCTCTCAGAGTTTTAGGATTACAGGTGTGAGCTACCGCTCCTGGCCTAATATTTAGGTTTTGACTGTGTTCAGCACTTCATCTTTATCTAACTGTTGTGCTGAACATTTGTGACTGTCAAAAAAAATTCATTTTTCATCACACATATCAATCCAGTATAGAAATGTTTGCCTTTATGTCATGACAGCAAAGAAAGTCAAGATTGGAGATGACTTCTCTTCTGACAGTGGTCTAATTCATGTGGAACCCATCTATCCAGCTTCTTCACCTTGCAGATTTGTTTCAAATGGTCCAGTATTTTTGGAATAATAATATTATTATTATTCGTTGCTGCTAATTCGCACATTTTGAGATGGATTTGCTTCTACCACAGCTTTCAGCTCATCATGATCCACCTGGTTCACAGTCACTTAAATGGCTCTTTTTCAAGATTAAAATCATTGGAAGGAAACTTCTCAAACCATTGACCTATTGTGTGTTTATTAGCTACATTCTTCCCAACACTGCATTGATATTTCGAGCTACCTGTGCAGCATTGATTCCATGACGGAACTTGTATTTAAAAATAACATGAACTTTGGACTTATCTGTGATTTTACAGAAGTTGCTCTAAAAAATCTGATACATAATCACAAGCCCAACCATGCATTTGAAGGAATGAGGATGTACCTTCACAATAAATATAAAATAAGTGTCAAAGTGATACGTCAGAGATATCACATGTCAAATTAGTACTTAAGGAAATTAGGCATTTTATACTTAGTAACCGAATAAATGTACAGTTCAACAGCGTTATGTATATTCTCACTTATTTCCAGAACAACTTATTTCCAGAACTTTTCATCTATGTTAACTCTGGGGAAAGAGGTTAGATACAGCAGCATGAAAGAAGCAGGCCGGGGTGCTGAGGGAGCCCATGCAGAGGAGAGGAAGGTACGAGGTGAGGCTGTGAGGTAAGGACTGAGGCCCGGTTGGAAAAGCCCTACACAGCCCATATCAAGGAACCAGAAACCTATTTTAAGGCCACTGAACAGTCAAGGGAATTTGGGGCAGGGAAGTGTGCAAGACCATTACTTGATAGCTTTTTTTTTTTCCTTAAGAGAAAAATCTCCAGTGAAGGTGAAGAAGATTACAAGAACAGTTAGAAAGTTACTGAAATAACTCTAGCGGGAGATGCAGAATCCTTGAGTAGGGCAAAAAATAGCATTCATTCATTCATTTCACAACTACTTCTTAAGAACTCTGAATGCCAGGTCTGTGCTTGTGTGGGGGTGGATGGATGTGACAGATAAGACGAGGGGTGAGAGAAAAGGGTGCCTGGGAGTGAGATAAGGCAAGGTGTGACAGCAGGAGACACTGGTGGTCACTCTGCAGTCTCTAGTTTGGGCAACTTGGAGATAGTGACATCTACAGACCAAGACCAGGTTTGGGGGGTAGTGTGATGAGTTTAATTGGGGCACGGTGAGGGTGAGATGGTTGCATTTGAGATGTCCACTGGCCCTTATCATATGGGCCTGGTCCTCTGAAGACCAGGCCAGTGATGGGTGAATGCGTTAAGTAGCTGAAGTCATGGGAGTTGGTGATATTGCCTGGGGACTCTGTGTAGAGAAGAGGGTTGGAGATAGTCCTGGGGAACAAGCCCCTGAGGAAGACAGGGAAGAGCTGAACAGAGAGGTAGGAAAAGAGCCAGAGGGAGCAGGAGAGGACAGCATTTAAGGAGAGAGAGGTCAACAGCACCTGCCGCTGGAGGAGATAAAGAGGAATGAAAAATGAGAGAGACCGCTGGCTGGGGGATATAGGCTTGCAAGAGGAATAACAGTGACCAGGGCCAGGCTGTGGTGGGGGAAATTACAGACAGTGGATTATGCTCTGCAAACGAGTTTGTGGGGGCAAAGGAGGGAGGCAGGAGAGCAGTTGAAGGAGAAATAAAGTCTGAGATGCTTTTTAAAGGGTGCAAATGGCTGACATACGTTTGGGGCAGAGGGAGGAAGCCAGTGGAAAGGAAAGGGAAGAATGGAGACTCCACAGGAAGAGCTGATGTGAGAGGCGACAAAATGAATTGCACAAGTAGAGAGGAGAAGGGCAGAGGCCTTCTGCGGAGAAGAGGTGTCAGAGCAAGCGCACAGTGGTGTCACAGTACGGCCTCCAATTCTCCACTGGAGATAGAAGAGCAGGTTGTCTACTGAGTGTGAAAGGGCCACAGGTAGGACAGGAATCTCCAGAACAGTGACCGTCTGGAAGGGATTTTTATCCAGAAACATAAGGTAAAAGTTTATTAAGCAGTGCTGAAGGGCTCATACATGAGGGCATCTGGGGAGTAGGAGGGTAGAAGACACACAGGGGTCAGACCAGATACGGGGACGGCAGAACAAGGGAGCGTGGGGTGGGGATGTGAGGGTGCTCCTGAGAGTGTCAAGGCGGGCCAACAGAGTAAGACTCCAGACAGGCGTTCGTTCTTCCCTCCAGAGTTCTGATCTGGAGGAGCCAGGCCCTACAGGATCAGGCCGGCTCATCTGATGCCTTTGCCTGTGTGCGTGAAGCTACTAGCCTTGCTGGGCTGCAGGTTTCCCAGCGCACCGGCTTTCGGCTGGGGTGAGGGAAGATTTTTTTTCTCTATACGTTCAAGCCGTTCATAGCATTGACTCTTCTAATAACTTCAGTTCTCTTTTTCATTATCCCCTTTTTATTCAGATTTCCTAGTCTTCTTCTAAAAGTTCGATTTAGGGATTGCAATAGTATTGGATCAAACGTTTGCATAGGTGGAATGGGTGTGGCCTGACTTAAAGATTTCCGGCAATGCCCTTTGTGGAACTGACACGGGGCTTTATTTATTTCTTCTGGTAAAACATTAGCCCATTGAATTCCCCTTTTAAAAATGCAAATAAGCCCAGAATGTAATAAGTTAACTTGGGTTCCATTTAGGTAGACTTTAAGAGCCCTGATGGGAGTGGGATTCTTTGGGAAAGGTACAATGCACTGGGTGGGCGTCACCAGTCACTCTCACCCACCAGGAGCCAGGAGAGGAGAGTGTTTAAGGAACCAGAAGAAGGTTTCTTCTTCCAGGCAGAACCAGCAGGAAGCAAGAGGGTGCAGAGCAGAGGGCAGGCCTGACAGGAACCCCGTGCCTGGTCTGCTCGTCCTGGTCAGCATTTGTAAATATGCCGTTTATGATTAGTAACTGGGCACCCGAGTGCCTGTCCTTCTACACACTCTGCAGGGGTTTGTCTCCCTCCACAACATACCCAGCCATTCAGGGCTACTGTTTGACTCAGCCTTGGTGGGGGCCTTGCGGGTTGTTAAATACCTCGAGTGTCATTCCTGGAAAGAACATTGCAGAAGGACAAGGAGGCACACGGCAGAAACAGGTCTCACGCACCCGACATTTTGCAGGTCCTGCCTACTTTCTGGCTTTCCTCCAAATGTCAAGGGAGCATGTCTCACCCTTGAGGGGCGCAGGGAGAGTGACAGAGGAAGGTTTTGGGGACCACTGTTTCCAAGGACCCCTGTTAGAAGACCATGGGGAGGATTGCTGCAGGGAAACTTCCCTGCATCCTCTGAGCGGGGCTCCTGAATGGAGGCCAGCGTTTGCCCTCCTTTCTGCGTACCCCAGTTTGGAAAACACATAGCTTTACCCTGTCCCACTTGAAAACTGTCACTCATCAAGGAAGCAAAGTGATCAACAGGAGCTTTCAGGGCTACACCAAGCACTGGAACCCAGGCCAGGTTTCAGAAATAGGGGGTGGGGGCAGTTTTTATAGACACTATAAACAGGAAAACTAATTTCCAAGAGCATCCCCATAAAGAAAGCCTTTGGGACTTACAAAAGTTAGACCACATTAAGACATTCTGGCTGCCTTCCAAAGCCTACAGGGACTTAACCAGATAAATTTATTGAAAAATATTTTTGAATATTGCAAAACAATTTGGCTTTGAGCAATTATTGGCTTTCCAATAATGAAAGGTTTATTTTGAGACATATTTCCCACCAATTAAATTGAAAGCCATATGGTATTCCTATCCCAACAGATTCCCATTATGGTTAACTACTTTTTAATAATGATAATACACACTACTTCTATGTGCTAGGTACTTTCTAAGGACTATAATAAACTCCTTTAATCTTTACCATCTAACTATGAGGTGGGGGATCTTAGTGTTCTCATTATAGCAGTGAGGAAATGGAGACACAGAGAGGTTAAGTAATTTGCCCTAGATCACACAACTAGTAGTTGGTGGAACGGCTCCAGTGCTCCGAGCCGTTCCTACCCAGGGGTAATTATTGACAGTAATAAAAGGGACTAGGTGAACAACAGTGTGCACTGCCTGCTGCCACCAGCCCTGCAACCCCTTCTTTAAGAGCCCACTGTAAAGGATTTATTTTTTTCCTTCACAATTCTCTACTTAAAAATATGCTTGCTTTTGAATCACCATAAAACGCGCTCCTGCTGACTCATAGGGGATTTTTTTACTCTCAGAATAAAAAGGTTGTGCAGATTTAAGTATTTAAAACAACATATAACTCTTTGAGCTGCTGTGGTAAGAATCTGTTTAAAATTTCGGCGAAATTAGTTCAGCTTGGAGGGTACTAACAGACCTGAGACTCACGTCTGTCTCGGGTCCCTCCCTGCACACACATGCTCTAGTCTGCTGCAGGTCATCCCTCTCTGGAAGTCCCTGCCACGTGGTCCACACCTTGGCAGAGTTCCTCATTCCAATCATTGCCACCTCTTTAAAATACCATTCAAAGCCATTTTCCTCTCCTTTTCAAGTTGAGTGCTCTGTTTGTTCAGTTCTACATACAGATGTGAATTCCTTTGTACTGTGTGCTAAGTGCTAGAGTTTCAGAGATAAAATGAAGATGCAGCCCCTTCTGCAGAGGCATACTGTTTACTTTCCCCGGCCAGCTGCTCCACAGAACAGAAATGTGGGGATGGCGGATGGCACGGCAGCAGAGCAGGGCCCACTCCAAACGTATCTGGGCCTCACTGATTTGCACGAAGGCAGAGCACATGCTAGAACTAGACACATCACAGCTCATGCTATTTCCTTTATTTGGATATTACTTTGAGTTTCTCTCAGTCTAAGGGCCAGGGAATAGAAGTTAACCAAAAAAAAGATATCACTCGAGATTATCATTGTGGTGAATTATTCCAGACCCTAAGCCACGTGGGGAGACACTAGTTGAAGCCACGTGGTGACTACAGATGAGAATGATGAGAAGGAGGTAGGCTCTGACTGATCTTGTAACCAAAGTCTGACATCGTGCTGGACACATGGTAGGTGTGTCTTAAGTTAGCTGAAATTTAGGAATAAAGGGAGGTGCCTTTCTTTATTGTTGAAATAAAAAGGCCCCAGACAGTCTCTCAGATGGATAGACTAATTGCTAACACCAAGGTGGCCTTAGAAGAGCATAGGGTGGGAAACTCAACGAATGTGTGTGTACCATAAACACAGGCATATATGTTCACTGCATGTCAAGTAACACTCATTTAAGGGTGTCCCATGGCTGCTTCCTAAGCACCAGAGCCAGAAGGGCCACACCCAAGGGTGTGCCCATGGCAGTCTCACACCCCAACCCAGACTGACTGCTAATGGCTCCAAGTTCCACTGATCAATGTTGTGCCAGTTTTGTATAAATTATATATATATATATTTTTTTATTTCCTTGCTTATTTTTTTATTTTTGCAAGATCTGTCTTCCGTACACTTTAAATGTTTCTCCTCACCCATGGTCCTTGTGAACTTTTGTTCACCCTCTGCCTTGCATGGGTGAGGTTTGGGGCACTTACCACGGTGCAGCAGAGAGGCCAGAACCACCAGAGGAGGGCCAGGGCCAGCAGCAGGAACAGGATCAGCAGGGCGATGGCCAGGATGGAGCCGTCGGACTGCAGGGCCAAGGAAGAGGGAGGCAGTCAGTGGTGGGACAGGACCACGTGTGCTCGTCCCTCCCCAAGCTCCCATCACCAATATGCAGAGAAGCACACAGTTTGCAAGCAAAGGCAAAGGCTGGTTGAAACTCTGCCCATCATTCTGGGGCTCATGGCCCTGTAATGCACTTTTTAAAGCCAAGTTTGAAGATAAATGGATTTGTCTTTTTAGGGAGGCTCTGCTGTTCTCTCTCTCTCTCTCTCTTATTTTTTTGCAGTTTTTGGCTGGGGCTGTAACAGATTCGTGAGGCTGGGACAGAACGTGTGCTGATGGGATGCCATGGAGGGCAGATGAATCTCAGGGTGGGGTGTTGGGGCAGCAATAGCTGCTACACCTGGGAGGAGAGGGGTGTGGTGGCTGAGTCAGCTCTGAGTCAGGTCAAGTGGGTACATGGGCGTGAGGAAGGGAGGAAGGTACCCAAGACCAACGTTTTCTACTTCAAAACATGCCTAGGGCTGTCCTGAAAATAGACAACAGTTGCCGTGGCCCGAGATGGTGTAAACTTTTAGCAAACAGGCTCCACTCGGTACCAGCATTCTGAGGTTGCTGGTTAAAGGAGAACACTAGAGAACACCAATGTAATCCCCTCCACCCTGCCCCCTACCAGTGATGGGGAGCGCAAATCCGCACAACTTTCTAGGGGGCAGGAGGTGAATTGTTACAAGTATTGGAAGCCTCTGGACATTCCACTTTTAGTCTAAGAAAATAATCAGGTATGTCTGCAGAGATAATAATCAAAAACAAAACAACATAAATGTTTCACAATTAGAGAAGTTAAATAATGCGCTATAGAATTTTCATGCAATCAGTGACTATGTAGACATACCATTGTCAAATAATAATTAAATGAGATGGGAAAACATGCTGGTACAATGAGTGTGAGTTTATCATACGTGAATCAAAAGTGAGGGACGCAGACTGTCTCTGGTATGCAGTAAACTTTTTACTTGCATTTACTAAATTATTAATACCAATGGTTTTGCTGGCAATGGGTTTGTGATAATTTTTTTCTTTTATAAATCTTTCTTTATAAATCTTTATAAAATCTACTTCTTTATAAATCTACTTTTTAAAAAACATCTCATAGGATCAGTGCCCGTAGCACAGTGTTTACGGCGCCAGCCACGTACACCAACGGTGGTGGGTTCAAACCCAGCCCGGGCCAGCTAAACAACAATGACAACTGCAACGAAAAATAGCTGGGTGCTGTGGCAGGTGCCTGTAGTCCCAGCTACTTGGGAGGCTGAGGCAAGAGAATTGCTTAAGCCCAAGAGTTTGACGTTGCTGTGAGCTGTGACACCTGGCATTCTACTGAGGGCGACATAATTAAACTCTGTCTCAAAAAAACAAAACAAAACAAAACAAAAAACCTCATAATGAGAAAATAAACTATCGAGGCTGTTCTTTAAACATCTGTCTTTGGGGCTCCCCACTTTGGTGTCAGAGCTCACTGGGCCCAGGGGTTCTTGTCCAGGGGCTATGTGAATACACATGGGGTACAAGATGGATGGATGGAAGCTTGTGACCTTTGGCAATAACACCATTGTTGTTAGCGCACACGTCTTTTGGGAGACAGCTCACAGTAACAGCAGTCTCAGGCTGTTCCCCTCCCCTGTTTGCACAGAAGGGAGGTTGGGTGGCCGGTCCAGGGTACAGCCACAGGTTAGTGGCAGAGCACACTCCCACTCTCAGTGCTCAGGAGGGGTTACTGGAAGCTGTTTAAAGGCAGTCCTATTCCCTGAACTCCCTGGAATGTCTTTGACCAAAAAGCCAGGGAACTAAACACTCCTGGCCCCCACTAAGCCAAAGCTTGGGAATGTCAGATTGCCCCCAAGGGAGCTGCAGCCTCTCCAGTGCAGGTGCAGGGCTGGGCAACCCAGCGCAGGGGTAGGGAGTGAGCACAGGGCCCCAAGCAGGGATGCTGTGGGCCTGCAGTTTCTATAGGTGAGCACGGCAGCGGGTGAGGCTCTGGATGGTTTCAGAAAAAAATCACATCTTCCAAATGTATTGTTAGTCAAGCACAGCCCTCTTAATCTCAGTCTCTTCATTCCATCCATAAAATGGGGATAATAAACCTCACCTGCCTCACCGCAGCAGCATGAGCATAAAATGAGCCACAAGACGCAAGCAGCTGCGGCTGGGCAGTCTGACGCAAGTGGTCTTATCAAACACTGAGCTGTGACTCACTCTCCCTCTTTTTCCACAACAACAGAATACGGTGAGCATTTCAGACCATAAATCTGTTTGCATTTGGAGTGGCAAGTGGTTTGGGATACAGAGAGGCTTTTAAAATAGCAGCCTTGTAGTAAAGACTACATCTGCTCACATTATACACAATTTCCCCTGTCCTTGATTTTCTTTTTTCACTTTAGGTAGATGAACTGGAGCAGAAGGGCTGACAAATTATGGGGAACTTTTTTTACTTCCTTCTGGAAGGTTTTCCATGAAGCGGTAAGGATGAAGAACCTGGTACAGAGGGGAGAGGCTTCCACACTGGGGGAAGAGAGTGATGGCTTTTCTCCAGCCAAGCTAGGCCTGCCTCTTACCGGCCACAGTTCCCCATGGAGGTCTTGGGGAAAAACAGTGGGGCTCAGGGGAGTGGGTGATCGGGGTGAAAACACATAGGAACAGAAGCTCCGAGAGGGGCTTTCTCCTGCTCTGGAGATAGCCCTGGGATAAAGCCTTTAAATGAATTGCCTGGTTTTTTGAGATTTTTCAGAAACCATTACAGACCCAGTTCAAAAGACTTTTTGATCAACTTAGACCTACGGCTAATGTCTTAGAAGGAGGTAACATGTACATGCAACCCTACAGGTTCTTTCATTTATTCATTTAGCAGGGGTTTACTGAAGGTCTCTACAAAAAAATGGTGAGCAGAGTAAAGATGGAGTCTTTTAACACAAAGCAATTTCCTTAACCATCTACAGACAGAACAGCCCAAAGTAAATAACCATTAAGAATATCTGCTATTGTAAGAGATATGAACAGAACCTTCTCTGATGAAGACAGATGAGTGGCTAACAAACATTTGAAAAAATGCTTATTGTCCCTAACTGTCAGAAGAATGCAAATCAAAACCACCCTGAGAAATCACCTAACCCCAGTGAAAATGGACCACATCACAAAGTCTCAAAGCGGCAGATGCTGGCGTGGATGTGGAGAGAAGGGAACACTTTTACTCTGTTGGTAGTAGTATTGCAAACTAATACAACCTTTTTGGAAGGAAGTATAGAGAATCCTCAAAGAACTCAAATTAGACCTCCCATTTGATCCTATAATCCCATTACTAGGCATCTACCCAGAAGAAAACAAATCATTTTATCATAAGGACATTTGCACTAGACTTTATCACAGCTCAATTTACAATCACCAAGATATGGAAACAACCTAAATGCCTATCAACTCAGAAATGGATTAACAAGCTGTGGTATATATATACCATAGAATACTACTCAACCATTAAAAAAGATGGAGACTTTACATCTTTTGTATTAACCTAGATAGAATTGGAACATATTCTTTTTAGTAAAGTATCACAAGAATGGAGAAGCAAGAATCCAGTGTATTCAATTCTGATATGAAGCCAGTGGACACTCTAATACATTCCCTCATAAAAGGAAAAACTCAATTCAATTCAAGGTAGGGGGAGGGGAACAAAAGAGGAGGGAGAGGGGAGGGGGATGGGGTTTGCAGTGTATGGCACACCTCTTGGGGGCAGGACATTTATAAGATGGACTTTACCTAACAAATCCAAACAGTGTAACCTAATTCTTTGCACCTGCAATAAATCTGAAACAATAAAAAAAAAAAAAGAATATCTGCCATTGATTGAGCATTACTGTGTTCAACAATGGGCCACATGCTTTACAAATATCACCTTCCCTAATTGGCCACACTACGAAGCAGTTATTGTTGACTACTTTTTTTTTCTTTTTATAGATGAGGATCTCTTGAACCAGATATTTTCAAGTGGTGTGCTGCAGCCCTTTGGTGTACCATGAGACTATCTTAGGTATGCTGCAAAAAATTTTAAAGATCATTAGATTATTTTTGAAAGAAGTTCAAAGCACATTAAGTATATTCTTTTTTTACTTTTCTTTTTGATCAACATGAAATAAGTGTGCCATGGAAGTTTAACTATAGGTTCAAGCGTGCCATGAGATTAAAAAAGGTTGAAAAGCACTGTCTTAAACTCTTCAGCCCAAGTGCTGCTTTTTCTCAGCCTCTCCAATAGCTGCGACTATAGGTACATACCAGCATGCCTAGTTAATTTTTCTCTGTAAGGTCTCACTACGTTGTTCAGGCTGGTCTCAAATTGCCGGCCCAAGCATTCCTCCTGCCTTGGCCTCCCAACAAGCTAAGATTGTAGGCATGCGCCACGGTGCCCAGCTGCAAAACTGGGATTTGAATGCACATGTTCTGATTTTAGAATCTTGCCCCTCTCCCACTTAACCATTACACTATAATAACAAATTTTTAAAAATTTAGTTAGGTAATACCTGTACTTTAAGTAGTTGCATCAGTGATTATAACTGCATAATCACTGTGTTTAAGACTGTATTTTAAGCAGTTGCATCAGTGATTATAACTGCAATGTGATTGCCCTCTCGCCTCTGACAGAGCAGTTCACTCACATGGCCCGGCATGGACTGGCAGGCTGCATGGCTGAAGTGTGCTTCCAAACAAAGCCAGAAAGAAACAGGGCCCAGCACAGCTTGCCTAACTTCCCCTTAGATTTTTTTTTTTTTTGAGACAGGCTGTTACCTAGGCTAGCTTGCTGCAGCCTCAAACTCCTAGCTTCAAGTGATCCCCTGGCCTCAGCCTCCCAAATAGGTGGGACCATAGGCAAGCACCAGCATACTTGGCTAATTTTTCTATTTTTTTTTTTTTTTTATTGTTGGGGATTCATTGAGGGTACAATAAGCCAGGTTACACTGATTGCAATTGTTAGGTAAAGTCCCTCTTGCAATCATGTCTTGCCCCCATAAAGTGTGACACACACCAAGGTCCCACCCCCCTCCCTCTGTCCCTCTTTCTGCCCCCCCCACCATAACCTTAAATGTCATTAATTGTCCTCATATCAAAATTGAGTACATAGGATTCATGCTTCTCCATTCTTGTGATGCTTTACTAAGAATAAGTAGTCTCTCAATGTTGCTCAGGCTGATCTTGAACTCCTGGGCTCAAGTGATCCTCCAACCCTGGCTCTCAAAGTACTAGGATTATAAGTGTGAGCCAGCACACCCGGCTGTCTGAGAGTTTTAATCAACAGCCCTGTGAAGAGAGATTGACTAAGGTAAGATTTTACATTGCCTGTTGGATATATTATCAACATGTACTATAGAAATATACACATATCTCCATCAAATGATTGGATAAAGAAAATGTGGTATGTATTTATATACACCACAGAGAACTACTCAGCTATAAAAACCAATGAAATAATGTCTTTTGCAGCAACTTGGATATAACTGGAGATCATCATCCTAAATGAAACATCCCAGAAATGGAAAAACAAATATCACATGTTCTCACTTATAACGGAAGTGATGGGTAGATATGGTCATAAAGTGAACACTGGCAACTAAGAAAAGGGGAAGGCAGAGGAGGGTGACGGGTTAAAAATTACTCAAAGGGAGCAATGTATAAACTTTTCTGGTGTACATTGTACATTGTGTATTGTATTGTATATTCAAGTATACTAAAAGCCCAAATTCACCATTATACAATACACTGTGAGAAAACACAAATGCACCCCGTAAATCTATTGAAATAATAAAAATATAAACACATCTGCACTGTTTAGTAAATGGTGTTCATAAAATTAGTTCAGTTATTCTAAAGCAGTCCTTTTGCATCTTTACCAAGTCCCAAGATAAAGACACCCTACCCAAGTACTAAGGAGCAGGCTCTGCCTGTGGCCAGGAGGCATGTGAGGTATTCCAGAACCCACAAAGTACAGCCTGACAGCCACGAAGCCTGGCTCTGCTCTGCACTCTGTTCTCCTGCTCTGGGACAGACTGCCTCAGCTCCCTGGGCTCTGCCTCTGATTTGCCCTCCTGCGTCCCTGTTGGCTCTCCCCATGCTAACCATCACCTGCTCCTGAAAGCCTCTTCTTGGATTGGAGCCCAGGAGGGTCGGGGGCTGACTGCAGCTCACAGGCTGACTCAGGGCTTGGCCTCTGCCTTCCCCCTTCACCAGCGCAAAGGTGGCCAGGACTGGAGAAACCCCAGGCCCCGCTGAACACCATGCTGGGGCTGAGTGGGACCATTTGGGCGTGAGGTCGCTCTTAAAGAATTGTGCCTGTCCATGCTCTCAGATGGGAGTTGGCAGGAGGCAAGGTGGCTTCCGAGAACTGATGTTCACAAGTTCAGGCTCACACTGCAGGCTCAGTCTAAGAGTCCTCACTGGGCAGGGGAGCCTGAGGCTGGGATGTGCATTTTATTTTATTTATTTTTTTATGACTCAAGTGAGAACAGAAGCTGACCTGCCTAGCAAACTTTGGAATCTGGGCAGTCCCTGCATACATTTCACCACAAACCTTTGAAAGAGATTTCAGAGGGAAAAAAGCAGCAGATAAACAGCTTGAGATAAGACTCAAAGAGATTGAGTATTACCACTGTTATTTTCTCAACAGCCTAAACATACAATAGATTAAAGTCTTATTATTTAAAACATGGAAATAAAGTACAAAAAATCAACATGGTCCTTTAAAAATTTTGGTGGGAGGTGGTGTGGGAGCTGTCAGATGAGTGATTAGAGCTGAGTGGAAGTGTGTAGTCAGGCAAGAGACTGTGGGGGTGCTTTTTCCTCTTGGGGGATCCTTCATGAATACATTTAAGCCCTCCCAACCTTCATACAGAGGCCTGCCATTAAGCACGCAGACAAGTAATATTTAAAGGAGGGCAGGAGGCCTCAGCCCTGCTCCTTCCTCTGGCTGATCATTCTTTATTAGGAACATTCCCTGAAGGCTGCCTGGTTTGAATGGCCAAATCTCTGTATAATGGCTTTAATTTCTTCTGTTCCCAGATCACGAAATCAGGACATCTCTTTTAAGACAAGGAGGCACTGTTCTCAAAGACATAGATTTGGAAACTTGAATAATGAAAACATCTCTTACTTGGTAGGTGGAATGTAGGTAATTTTGGATTTCTAATGCATGGCATGGGGTGGGAGAGAGGAACCGTGCCTGGCTTGTTTCTAATCTAATAGGACAGAACCAGGCCCCTGGCCCACAGAGCAAGAAACACTGCTGCTCCTTTCTGTTTTGTTTTGTGCGTTGCCACAGTGAAGAGAGGACAGAATGGAGAGGAATTGGGGGAAGTCAATGTAAAGGAACTTGTAGAATCCTCTATTGGACTAATGTCAGGATTCTGCCTAACATCCACAGCATGGAGTTATTCTGTAGCCAACAACGCGTCCTCCATTCGGGCTTGGAAAGCTATGTTAATTAAAGGGGGAATGTGTCTTCCCCACTCCTGATGTCCCCTTCTGTGTTGGGGACGCTGTGTATGTAACTCCAGGGCTGTGTCTTCCCTTTCACTCATTCAGTAACTAAGGAAAGATCAGAATGAACACGTTTCTGGGGAGTGTGTGCCCACAGGGAGCAGGTGTGTTCTCTGCCATTCCACGCAAGCAGGTTTTGTGGGGCCTGCCACATATACAATTTTTGGGAGGGAGGCTCTTTAAGAAAGATAATGTAAAAATGCAAATGCAAAATTATAAGGACCCCTCCTAGGGCCTTAGAAGGGACTTGTTCAATGATGGCCCTTAACGCTTAAGCTAACCAGCTCCGGGTAACTCTGCTCCTGACTGCACATCCTCCCTGGACATCCTCCCATGCCTGTGACGAAGCTGGTAAATCTATTTAATTCTGAGCTCCAGTTTCCAGACCATTTGCTGCCACACTCAGCTACTGTCTCCAACTCACAGTACCAAAAGCAATCAATCCTAAGGCTTTCATGTACTGGTTTTTGGCCTCATTTCTGTTGATTCACAATCAAGGCAGGAAAGAGACAGGCTTTATTGCCCCTCCCACAGGGACCTCCCAATATCTCTTTCTTTTAACTAACCCCAGTGTGAGTCCTGGTAGTTGTAAAGATTACATTTAGAGAATAATAGGATATTCGATTTATTAATAAAGGGTCCTGGTAATTGTAATAACTACATTTCGACAACCACAGAATAGTTAATTTATTAACAAAGAGCCAGTGGTTTGGTAGGTCATGTAGATTTGAGTGTCAACACTGAACTCCTAAAGCCACTGAAGATACACAGAGGCTTTCCCAAGGTTAGGCTACCTTGTAAACACTTAACACGAAAGAATGAAGTAGCAAGGTTTATTCTGCCATATTGAAGAGATATTAGCCAATCTCTGCCAAGAATGTGACAGGAAAATAGCTGAGGAGCCATTAGTGCTTCTTGAATGCTGGCAGTGCTGTTTCCCTGGATTCTCCCCTCCCAGGGCACCCGGGGATGTGGCTGATGACTTGATGACACCAGGTTCCCCAGTGGCCTGCCCTCCTTTCTCCTGTCCTCTTCCCTCCATCCTCACGCCCCTTCCTCTGGTACAGAGTGAGGGTGTCTTTGAAGCACTGTTGGAAGGACTTCAAGGAAAAGAGACCCTTTAGTGGAGGCTGCTCTGATATATTGACTTTGTGACTTCTGAACAATCTGCTTGTTCTAAATACCAAAGAGACCATTCTGGTGAGAGGGAAATGGGCAGATCAAGGGGCTATGAACATGTTGGTCTTGCTCTGCTCCTAATGGCAGAGTCAGAGCACAGTCAGGGGGTTCGGGGCTGGAAGGCTTCCCTCCACCTTGGCTGTCCTCCTCCAGGAGCACCAGGGAGGGGCTTAGGCTGGTGCCTCCAAGGCGTCACATTCCAGAGCTCTGAAGTGGAATTTAGAACCATCTGAAGCAGCAGCAGCTCTGTTTCCTGCCCAGACAAAACTGGCAGAGGTTGGGCAGGTTTTATTTTGAAAGATGAAATTTAAGTCATTTTATTGCTGCTGAGAAGTTCTGGATGGGAAGACTCTTTCTCCTAGAGCATACGTATTCTTGTCATTTTTGGTAGGCACCTTAGCCATTATCTGACTCATCTGCCCACTCTGCCCTCCATTTTACTGAAAATCCATCCTCTCCAGCCCATCCCCCAACTGCAGCAGTATCCCCCCCCCCCCTTCTTACCTTTGACTATTCCTGTCCATCTTCCCCATCTTCCTCATGGGCTGCTCCTTGTATGCAGCCTCTTAAATGTCAGCATGCCCTACGGAGCTATCCTTTCCTTCCCGACTTTTAAAAATTATGGAAATACATGTCCTATTTTAACCAAATTTTTAAGTGTATAATTCAGTGGCATTAAAGTCCATTCACTATGTTGTGCCAGACAGGGAGCCATTCTTGTCTGTTGCTGGTTTTCTTCTAAATGCTCTCCATGGGCTGTCCCATCTCCCTCTGGAGTTTAATCCCTCATCTGGGTGTTGATAACTTCAATCTTTATCTTTAGCTCATCTCTCTCCCCATGCTTCAGGGTCATATTCAGGGCGATCCAACTGTCCCGTTAGTCCCACGGATGCCTCAAACTCAACTGTTCATACTGAGCTCACAGTTTTTCCTCAGAAGCTGCCCGATCTCCCCCTGTCATTTAGGGGCACGTATCAACCCGAGCTGGGACCTGGAAGCCAATCTCAGGCTTCTTTTCCTCTCTCTCTCCCTTCCCTAATATCATACCCTCCAGCAGTACACCATGCTCCTCATGCTCCTTTGACCTACATACTTCTCAGGTCCCTCCGTCTACTCCATCTCCAATACCACCGATCAGGTTTAGAATCCCATTATTTCTTTTTTGGACAGCTGCAATTAATCTCTTTACTGGTTTCTCCACTACTAGTAATTACCACCAGGAATTCCATCCTCTACACTGTAATTAAAGCCATTTATCTAAAATGATGACTTTGTCTGCCCATGAACTTTTTAATAGCTCTTCAGTGCCCATAAGAGTTCCTAATATTTGAGAATTTGCTGAAAGTGATACACAACCTTTCCTCATGAAAATACACATTCATATTTCATACAAGCTCAGAAAATTTTTGATCACGATTTCAGGGGGCCCATCAAATCCCTGGAATCTTTTAAAGGGCAGACCCCTAGATACAAGATTTGGGGTCCTAAGTCCACACAGGCCTCTCTTATTTCTCCAGACTCCTCTGTCACCATCACCCGCCTCACATTTTGTGCTTTGACAGAAGTAAACCGCATGGTTTAGCACAGTTCCCTGTACACACCCTGCTCTTCTTTCATGTTCTCTTCTTCCTGAGACAACTTTCTAACTTTTGTTGCTTCGCTTTTAAGTCTTAGCTCAGGCACCCCTGGATTCATGCAAACCTAACACATTCATTGAACATCTACTATGTGCTGGGCCCTCCCCAAGCATGGAGAACAGTGGCATAAAAGACGGCATGGTTTTTGTAATCACAGATCTTGTACTTGAGTGGGAAACACCACAGATCATTTAGATACCACTGAACTCTGAATTTGTGCTCTTATTTTATCCCAATTTTGTCTCTATCTTAGGCTCTACTATATGTTATAGAAATGATATCATTACATGCTTGCCTCTGCCACTGAACTATAACACTGATATACTTCACTCATCTTTGTGCTTTTAAAATAAGTACAATGTTTCAAACATAGAATGACTTAATAACTAGTCATTGATCTGTTTCTTAGATTGAGAGAATGGAGAACGTAGCCAGCTAATGCCTTCGATAGCTAGTGGGTGGTGGAAATGGCACTGGAGGTTGCCTCTTCCCCCTGTCCCTGGGAAGAGCTGTACCACTCTCCCTGCAAAGATCTTGAGCTTTGGAATCAAGAAAAGATGATCCAAATCCTAGCACTTCCACTTATTAGTATGTGGGCTTTGGATGAGTTGCATAAGCTCTCTTGACCTTCCTTTTCTGTACATACGTGAAAATAAGATAATTCCTACTTCCTGGGGTTCACTCCATGATTACTGATAAGGTATATTGATGTCCTGGCACATGGCCATCCTTCAATGTGTGACTTTCCCTTCCATTCTCCCTTGTTTCCAGGCCCAGACCAAGTTCCTGGTGATAAGCCCAGGATGGTAAATGACTTTGATTCCCGTGAACGGCGAACGGCTTCATTCTAATTGTGACTGGAGCTATGGTCTTAGTGGGTGGTCCCAGGTTATAGAAACCCAAACCCCTAAGATTGTCATCCCAGTATCAAAGAAAGGGAAAATTAGGTGGATTTTTCCAATGGTATATTTAATAGCCTTCATTAAAGTTGATCAAACATTAATAAGGGCAACATAATGAAACATCAAGACTCATTCTTGCTACCTGAGTGGTAATTTGGCTAGCAACAGCACTACAATTATGGACACTGAAGATTTTATATTTCTTAACCCAAGAAGTGGGGCAATATAGAAAAAATACTAAGTGAGAATTACCTAAGCCTTTGTGGAGCTTTTTTAAAAAATCATGGCTACAAAGCAGTGTGGCTGTTTGCACAGTGAATGGACACAACAGAACTCCCACATCCGTATGAATCTAATTCCTTCCAAACAAGCAGTTTTGGAGGTGAAGACTCTCTCCAGTGATGCAGCCACAGTTCAAAGCAATTCTGAAACACCTTCCTTAGAACTGTTTCTAAAACCAATTTATAGGCCACAAGAAGAAAATCTTAGAACCTCTTAGTCATGCTTTGCTTTTCACTAAGGGGGTCCCTAGCTTGGTAATGCACCATTCACCAAACTGAAGTTGCCTCATTCCCCTACTAAAGATATTCAAATACCTTTGAAGTGATGGCCATTCCAAAGCATGAGTACAGAAAACAGTTGGAAGAGTAAGTGTTTTTTGGAGAAAGCATAATGGTTTTCCAAGGTAAATGCTTTGAAGGAGTAGAAATTATTTGCATGTGTATATTCTAGTATGCTATAAATCTTATCACTTTATGCCTTATATGAATAATATTAGAAGGACTTAGATAAGCCATAATTAATATGCAATTAAGGGGAAGATCGAGGCCTAATTCCTACAAAATCAAGCTTTAAGGTCCTTATCATGGAAGGACACTCTTGTGGTATTCCTATCACTCTGAAACAATAACAACATTTCGTGTTACTTATGAATCCAAGATTTACTTCTTATAAATCTTGGATTCATTCAGCACTTTCCTTTCTCTCCTTAAAATGCATGGAGAATGTTAATGAAAACCAGTCTCAGAGAATAATACAGTTAAGATGTAGCTTGTTAGTTCTCAGAATGCCTTCATTCTTGTGAGTGGGCTGTTGAAATAGGATTACAGAGAAGGTACTTAGTAATGTTCAAATATTGACACTGGAAGAGAAGGGCTAATTTCTTGTTTTCATTTTTTAATTCTATTAAATATGGTAAGTATAATAATTTGTCTTATCTTTAGTGAAGGTATTTATCTAATGTATATGCTCGATTGGTATTATTCATCATCCCTTGTATGTCAGCATCATTATTGCCTCTTATTTATAAGTAAACATCACCTACTGTATACCATATACTGTTGGCTGTTGTTCTGTATTATGAACCAGGAAAGGTGGGTGTGGTGGGTGCCTCACAAAGAGAGCTGTTTACCAGTGGTGACCATGAAGATCAGTTCCTTAAACCAATCTTGTTAAACTGAATAAAAGGGATTGAGAAACCAACAAAACATTTTCTGTTGGGTTTCTAACATGTGCTCAGCAGTAAGAGGCACAGAAAGATGACCAAAGTCAGCTTCCGATCCTCAAAGAGGCTGTCACAGTCCAGTTAGAAAGTCAGTACTGATTCTCAGGACTTAGAGAGCAGCACAGGTTACATAGAGTTAAACCTTAAAAGATGCTGCAAACCACAGTGTTTGGGCTCAGAGTAGAGGGAGTCTAAGAGGCCAGGGAGGCACCCTGGCCCAGCCCCACACGGCACTTGGCAGTCCTTGCAGCCACCGGGAGACTGGATAGGTGGAAGGAAGAGAGGGCATTCCAAAGGAAGATGGAATGTGATCAAAGGCACTTCTGTAGGAATGGACACAATTTTATTTAGAGTTTGGAGGTGTGAAATACAGAATCATGATCAAACATCTTTAGGGATCTGAATATTCACAAATTTTAAGGCCAGTAGTAGGGGTCACTCAGGGCTGCCATGTCAAACTCTATTAGAAGCAGCATGTTTCAGATTTTTATTTTGGCTGAATTTGCACCTTTCATATACAATCTCGAGAACCTTGAGCTTTATAGAAACCTTTTCTAAGTCCGTGAATTTGAGTAAAGCAGGCAAAATAAAGTTGCTTTAGTTGTACCTTTCATACTTTCTTGGCTTGAAAATGAAACAGTTTTCCGGATGCTGAGTTGATTGGAAAAGAAACCCAGGAATATTTTAGTTGTCACTTACTCAAGTGCTTTTTAAAATTTTTATTAAAAAGGAAACAAAACATTAAGCCCACTGCTTTGGACACTGACTAAACTAACATCTGTTCTAACAGCCATGGTAACACCAAAGGAATGCTAGTTATGCATCACTTGTGACACTGGCTCTTCGAGGGAGAAATTGATTAAGTGGTTGACTTTTGAACTTCCTTGGTGTCCTAACAAATAGGCCAGGAGAGGGCTGCTTTGCAAAAGGAAAGGTGTTTTTATGCTTTTGTCATTCTGTTGAGAATTAAAGGAAGAGTTTGCCTGCTTTGTGGGACTGTAAACAATACAAATCATGTCAATCCCAAATACTATCTTCACTAGAAAATTCACGTAAGGATCCCAGGACAACTTCTGAGTTGGTGCAATGTGACTATAGATTACCAACTAGGGCAATAAGAATTGGATCAGGCTGTCTTCCCTCCCATTCTAGAATAGCCCAGTCCACTGATTTTGCCTGTTTGGACCACTTAAGAATTGGCAATTACTTTAGTGTTGATAGAAAGAAGATCTCAGGTTTTCTCTGCTTTTTGGTCCTAGTTCCCAAACTGTAATCAATTGTAATCTGTCCTCTTTTCCCCTCTCCTATTTCCCCTCCTCCTTCTGTCTCTTTAGTCCCTCCTTCCCGACAACTTCTTGGATACTCTTTAAAAATCATGCACTTCTTCCTAGATCTACATTGTGTCTCTCTTGAATGGATTCCCTAATCTAGAATGTTCAACCCAAAAGACCAAACCATCTGGAATAGTCCTAATAACCCAGGAATAGGGATAGGGGACACATTGGTCATTTGGTAAATCTTAGGCTCTCAGGCTATACACTTCTCAAAGTTCTATTCACAGACTAGAAATTCTTATTTTATAAATAATTTATGTAATCTTGTTTATATGATATCCAGACACCCAGAAGCTTAGACTGTCAAGTTAGAAAGTGAAGGGGGGAATATCTAGATTGGAAAACACACGTGTAATACCAAGAAGTGAGCAACCAGAAACAGTAGAACCGTGAACTTCAAAAACAAATAAACCAAAAGCTCCCCAAAACAATGACCAGAGAACACTATAGGGATGAAGTGTTCATCCTTCCTGGTTTACTGTTACTTTACAAATTGAGGATTTCACAGTAATTTGGTAAATTTTGTGCTCACCATCCCTTATTGTTAGGGAAATGCAAATTTTTTTTCTATTTAATTTAATTTTTATTTTTTTCCAAAGTCTCAAAAAATAGACCACTAATATTTACAAATAAATATAGAAGATAATTTCAAAAAACAAATTATGCCAAATATTATAGACAATAGAAAAAGAAGAAATACTTCAAATTCATTCTACTTCATCTGGATATACCTGATATTAAAATTGGAAAAAGTATATTATTATAAAGGGAAATTACAAACAGATTTCACTTATAAATGAGGATGCAATATTAACAAGCTGAATTAAAAATTATTGTTCAAATATTATACTTTGGTCAAAATTAAATCCAATTTATGTGAGAATTAGTCACTATTTTTTTTTCTTTTCCTTTCCCTCACCCCACCCCCACCATGCACCATGTCATTGATTGTCCTTATATCAAAGTTGAATACATAGGATTCATGCTTCTCCATTCCTGTGATGCTTCACTAAGAATAATGTGTTCCACCTCCATCCAGGTTAATACAAATGCTGCAAAATCTCCATTTTTTTAATGGCTGAATAGTATTCCATGGTATACATATACCACAGCTTGCCAATCCATTCCTGGCCTGAGGGGTATTTTGGCGTTTTCCATATTTTAGCGATTGTAAATTGAGCTGCGATAAACAGTCTATACAAGTGTCTTTATAATAAGTTTTTTTTCCCCCTTCTGGATAGATGCCCAGTAATGGGACTGCAGGATCAAACGGAAGGTTTAGATAATTTGGTAAATTTTAGTTGGTGGCATGGATGGAGAATAGTAACTTGTAAATATTGTACAATATTTTGACATCCATTTTGCGTGCAAAGGCTTTCCTAGGATGAGAGACTTAGGAGTAGTTGAAAGGTGAACTCAGTAGTGTGTATTTCTTAGAGCTCATGGTCAGTTGTTTTAACTCCAGCACTTCCTGAACCTGTGACAACAGTGAGTTTAGCACATCTTCCCATCAAGGTTGACCAGCACCAATGCACTGTCTTTTGGGTACATGTCTGTTTTCTCTTTCTCACCTTCTCTATGCCCAACTAACAGTTTTCTTTGATACCTCTCTATCTTGTTCTTTATACTGTTCTTACTTTATTATTTTTGTAATAATACGCCAGCTCTGGTGTATGTGGCTGGCACCTTAGCTGCCCGAGCTACACAGGTGCCCAGCCCAAGTATATGAGATTTTCAAAACTGATTGGAAATTTGTTTAGTTATTGGTTTTTAATTTTCCTTTCTCTCTCTTTCCACCCTTCCTCTTTCTTTCTTTTCAGAATTTGATCTATGATATTCATTTTTTGAAATTTGTTGAGACTTGGCTTATGGCTTTTTTTTTTTTAGTACATTTAAAAAAAATAGAAGTGTGCTTAAAAAAGGAATATTCTCTGGTGGATGCAGATTTCCTATAAACAGGAAGCCATTCCCCAAAAGGGAAAGACTGGAGGTCTCATTTTCCACGTGAATGGAGGTGGATGGTGGAGAGGGAGTAACAGATTAGTTTTGTCCAGCATATGTTTCATTATCTTTACTTTTGGTACAGTAAAGACAGATGGAAAATAGTTCACTGAATTTCATCTGCATCCATTGTAGGATACCTCACTATTTTTTTTTTAACTTTTTTTTTTATTGTTGGGGATTCATTGAGGGTACAATAAGCCAGGTTACACTGATTGCAATTGTTAGGTAAAGTCCCTCTTGCAATCATGTCTTGCCCCCATAAAGTGGATACCTCACTATTTTATGAGCTATTAGGGAAAAATACTGTCCAGTAAATCATCAATAATGTATTTTTACATTATTGGGATCTGAAACATCCCAATTTGAGAGACATCAAAATGTAAAAAAGTGTCTTAGAATTGATGAAATAAGATTTTATTTTTTTGAGACAGACTGTCATTCTTTCACCCTAGGCTAGAGTGCACTGGCATCATAGCACCCAGCAACCTCAAACTCCTGGATTCAAGTGATCTTCCTCCCTCAGACTCCCAAATAGCTAACACTATAGGCATGTGCTGCCATGCTCAGCTAATTTTTCTATTTTTAGTAGAGACAGTGTCTCACTCTTGCTCAAGCTGGTCTTGAACTCCTGAGCTCAAACAATTCACCCATCTTGTCCTCCCAGACCATAAGCCACCATGCGTGGCCTGAAATATGATATTTTTGTCATTAATGCTGTAATTGCATAATCCTCCATTTTTTGCAAACAACAATTTTTAGACCCTGTTTAGAAAGTTATGCTGGAGCCTTATTGGGTATCCATTAGATTATGATTAACTGCATTATTCAAATCATTTATATTTTATTAAATCTTTTAGATGCCTGATTCCTGTAATGGTGGATTTATCAATTTCTCTTTGCAATTCTATCAATTTTTGTTTTATACACTGCGGATGTTATTAAGTGCAGATTAGAATTACAATAGCTTCTAAGCTAACTATTCCTTTCAACATTATATAACAGTCATCTTTACATCGATAATGCTTTTCTTCATATTAATATAGCTACAATTGCTTTCTTTTGGTATTTGCCTGATAAAGCTTTTTTTCATACTTTTTCATACTCCCTCTCCACTACCCACCTCCATTCACAGTGGAAAATGAGAACTCTAGTCTTTCCCTTTTGGGGAATGGCTTACTGTTTATAGAAAATCTGCATCCAACAGAAAATATCTATTCCTTTTTAAGCATACATTTATTTTTTAAAAAGTACTAAAATGTACATTTCCATACTAATTTTCAACCTTTCTGTGTCCTTATATTTTGTTGACTGTAGCTTTCATCATACATTACCAAAAGTTGGAAATATCAATCTGTTTTTCAACTGCTGAGTCTGGTCTATTACATTTATTTTGCTTATGGATTATTTGGATTTAACTTTTATTTCTACCATCTTACTACACACTTATCTGAGTTTTCTAAAACATACATTAGGAAAATATTTTTTTCTCATTTACTCTCAAAACAGGGACATTTCAAACTTAGGCAAACACATTTTAAAATATTTTGATTTAAAAATATTGAAAGCCAATTGCTCAAACATCCAAGAAAAACAAATCTGCATGAATTCTCCAAAACGTATTTTAAAAGATATTTTTATGCATACAAGGGTTATCAAAATAGAGATGTTGGCAAACTGCTTCTACTTCAGTTCATGAACAATATTTGAGATCTGAGTTCTGTATTCTGATATTCCTGTGGTCTTTTGCCCCTTTCTAATAACAGTATGTAAAACCACAGGCTATCTTTTTAAAATAATAACAAAAAATACCAGGCCATTGTAAAAAATACCTTAAAATTACATACAGGTTTATTGAGACTGGTTAATAAATAGAGGAGATTGATTTCTGACTGGTGGATCAATTGTTTGTAAATTAAAGGGTGTG
The DNA here is from genome assembly GCF_027406575.1 of Nycticebus coucang. NCBI lineage: Eukaryota > Metazoa > Chordata > Mammalia > Primates > Lorisidae > Nycticebus > Nycticebus coucang. The sequence continues at coordinate 67,777,552 of NC_069783.1, read as the reverse complement.
TGTTGAGGTTACTTGGAAACAGATTATTCCCAGGAGGAGTTTTGAAATATGATTTTGAAAATGTTTTGAAATATGATCTCCCTTGTATTAGGTGGAGGTTGGCCCTAATCTGAATTGCTCTAAGGGAAACTGTCTCCAGTATCATCAGCAAAGGTCTCTCACATTTATTTTTAAAATGTAAAAGCCAAACTCATTTGTTATACTGTGTAGGGCTGATAATATTTATCTTAGTCCTTTACTAACATACCTTTAGATCTACAATCACAGACTCTCAGTGTTAGAAGGAGTCTGAAAGTTTTTCTAGTCCAGTCCCATACCTGGTACATGAATGGTATTTACATATTTCTGCCAAGCTGTCACATTGCCTGTGCTTGATACAACCATAATAGGGAGCTCATTCCACCTAAGCAGCCAATTAGAAGGACGTTTTAAAAATTGAACCAGAAACAGTGTTTCTCAGTCTATTCTTCCCCTTAGATCTGTGCAATAAATAATCTGGAGAATTAAGAATCTACAGGTCCAGGTGACCTTTTTCAGAATAGCCCTTTGAATGTTGTCTTCCTGCTAAATACAGCTCCAGCCTAAAGAGCCCTAAGCTTTATATTCTATATAGTATACCATATTTGGTAATGTTTCTCACATTCAGTTTCTCCAGGCTCTCCCTTGACATGTCTTTGGTGTTGAACACCAAGTTGAGAGGTCCCATCACCTCCTTCGTTTCAGATACCATACTTCCGTTAACGCAACTGGATGTCAGAGCCTTTGGAAACCACATCACTGTGCAAATTCTTATAGAGACCACGACACTAGTGCAAGAAAATCAATCAAGAAAATCAGACTGGGGAAAATCTGGGCATTTCCTGTGTACCACGTCTCATGCCAGCTATTCTAAGTATATTGTCTCAGTCTCAAGTTACATACTCAGCAAGTAGCAGAACCAGCATCTCATCATACTGATCTGATCCCAAAGCCCATGCTTGTTGCCATTTTCCTCTCTAATTAAGTCTTTTCTCACGTTTTGTTAGGTCACATATTTCAAAGGACGTGTTACCTACAATCACAGCAATAACAAAGTCATAAAAGGCCATCGGTGTTCAAGGGCTGAGTTAGAAGGTTCTAATGATTCTCTTGTAGGCCTACTGCTGGGGATTGGTCACTCTTTGTTCAAAGTTTCTTTTGCTCAAATAATGAAAAAGTAAACTAGAGTCTATTTCTTTTCCAAATGACCAAATTTATAAATCAGTGACATCCAAATTAATGCCATTTTGTTTTAGTTAATATGTTGAAGCACACACATGCTGGATTAATCTTCCTAAAATAATGCTTTGTGTTTGCTTTGAATGGTCTTTCATGGGCCACACTCCAAGTTGTGTCATTCAAACCCTCTTCAGAGTCAGTGTCCTAACTCCTCTCCAACTCAGCCTTGACTTACTCTCTTCTAGGTTATGCACCACTGAAAGAGTGGAGAGGGGCAAGGAAGTTGAATAATGTTAGGGTGAAGGAACCCATAGGGGAGAGAAAGGCGGGGTGTGGTCCATGGTCTTGCCCTCTTGAATTGGTTGTTTGGAAGGGCCTTGTCTTTTTCAGAGGTTGTTTCCTGCTATTAAGAAACAGTCTGGGGAGGGTCTGGTTGGGGAAAAAACACTCATGGGATAGAGTTTGGGGGCTGAGCTAATCATGAGCTGTTTCTATGTTACAAATGAATTCAGAATGACTTGCCTCGCTCCTTTTTTGCAGGAAGGGATGAAAAGCCTTCTTGGGTCCCTGGGAAGTAACCCACCAGGCTTATTAAGGGGACACTACTCAAAAGGGGCCATCCTTGTCTCGGTCAACTTACCCAAAGGCTCATGAGTCTTTGGAACAGACAAAGACTTGACAGATATCTTTGTGATAATGACCTTTTAACCCCAACTAGATAGTATTTACCTCCTAGATAGTATATATCCTGCCTTGGCAAGTATGTTGTAGACCTCTGGAGGGCAAGGACTGACTATTCTTTGAGCCCTTCGAATTTTGTCCACAGTACTGATTTAATACACATTGGTCCTGGTGGTTATAATGTCTTTGGTCTCATTTGTCAACACCAGCCCCTTCCTATACCACTTTCCTTAATGAAGACACCCACATGCTTATAGCTATTTTTGATTGATAGACTGCTGACCTTAGAAAAGAAATACCAGGAAAAAAGTCTTCTCTGATTTCTACTTTCTCTAAAAAGTGCACAATAATTTTTTTATTATGTTGGAAGGCGAGATTGCCACTCAGCACAGGCTACTGGATTCACTCCCTACCAGTCTGGCTAAATTCAAGAAATTTTGGCAAGAGTGGCCACACCAGCTGTCTGTTTACCTAGACAGCTGTATTGACTACAAAACCAGGCTGGATTTGTATTTTCATGTCAATTTAAAGTGATTGGTAACAGAGTTGAACTGAGTTAGAAAATGGACCCAGGATGTTGCTGAGGGCAGAACTCTGCACCCAGTGTTGGGGTGGATGCTGCCCTCCTCTGCATCCTCTTGCCCACACCCACTGCAGCCTCCCTCTCTGGGCGCCAGCACATCACCCTCTGAGCCAGCCCTCACCAAGGCAGACTATGCAACCTCAGCTGTGGCTGGCGGTGTCCAGATTAGCTGAACTGCTGTAGCCCAAGTTTCTGGTATTCCAGGGTGAGCTCGGGCCATGCCAGTATTCCCTGAGTTACAGCTTTTCTGTAGTGACCTCGAGTCTACCAGTCTCTGTATTCTGTCTAGCTTCCAGCCTTGTGCCTCAGACCCTAACAGACTAGGGGGTCTTCCCTGAATCTTGATCCAGTTGAGTGGGCTATTTCTAGACCCTTTCCCCAGGTCTACAATGCCAGCAGGGATTTGCTCCTAGCGGAACTGGTATTCTCATCAAGCAGTCTTTGATTTCCTGGGAATGTGGCTCGTAGTTTCTCACCTGGAAGTTTTTATATTTCTTAAATTATGTTTAAGCTTTTTGTATATGAAGATTGGATCTTTGGCCATCCTCTTTGGGAGGCTACCCTCCAGTTAGCCCAGAGCCCCCTGTTCTAAGCAGTCCTACCTCCTTCTGGCTCCTTTCCTCTCCCATCAGCAGGTACCGTCATTCCTGCTCTCAACCATCAGTCATTTACTGAGTAACTACAATGTGCGTACCCCGTGCCAATGTTGGCTTGCAATGGTGAACTAGACATAGTTTGTTTCTCCCCAGGGAGCAGATGGGATATACTGTGTGTGAGAGACAACTCTCTTTCCAATGTCTGTGTTTTCTTTATACCAAATTGCCAGCTGTTTCCAAAGTTATGACCCATCTCTTCTAGGGGAGTTGGAGGCCCACCTTCCTGTGACAGACACATCAGGAGCCAAGAAGTGTTGAAAACAATCCTGATGCTAAATGGGCTCTTTTTTCCTGAAATAATGAGTCTGTGGCTCACCAGACCTTGGTGTGAGAGGAGGAAATGAAGACACAACTTGGAATGTGGAAAAGAGAGAAAATGCTGCAGCCTTTGTCCAGCAACACAAATGTGAGAAGTTCCCTAAACTGGTGATATTGGGCTAAAATTAATTTTTTAGGCGAATTCCTACTGTTATATCAGGAAATAGGGCCCATAAGGAGCAACATATAGGATGGGTTTTGAATTTAAAATCTTGGGATTCTTAAATGAATGGGATTATGAGTAAATCAAAAGAATAACTCATTTTTCTTAAATGGATTTTAACTATGGTTTCATTTTTTTTTTAAAGCTTGGTGGACAAATTAGTGTTAGGTAAGAATCCTGTGTGTTTAAGATTTATCTGGCAAGTTTATTAAGATGCAAAATCCTGCATACACACACGTCCTCCCCCATTCTAATTCCTAATAGAGTTTTTCAACCATAGCACTGTTGACATTTGGATCAGCTAATTCTCTGTAGTGGAGGGGTGTACGTTGTCCTTTGCACAGAAGGTCCCTCTCTCTTTTTCTTTCAAAAACAAATATTTATAGAAAAATACCACTACTTTGGAGAAAAATGTCTAAGTTTGTGAAAATCTGAAGGATAAAATGGTTAAAAATCCGTGGGAGGGCGGCGCCTGTGGCTCAGTTGGTAAGGCGCCGGCCCCATATACCGAGGGTGGTGGGTTCAAACCCGGCCCTGGCTGAACTGCAACCAAAAAATAGCCGGGCATTGTGGCGGGCGCCTGTAGTCCCAGCTACTCGGGAGGCTGAGGCAAGAGAATTGCTTAGGCCCAGGAGTTGGAGGTTGCTGTGAGCTGTGTGATGCCATGGCACTCTACCGAGGGCCATAAAGTGAGACTCTGTCTCTACAAAAAAAAAAAAAAAATCCGTGGGAAATAAGTTGGCACCATGACCATCCCCACAGAAATCAAACCATACTCCAAACCACAGTAAGTCATGGCCACTTTCTGGGGACACTGAAGAATCCAGTCTGTAGTGCAACCTTTCCTGAGGTTGCAGATTTCATCTGTACAAAATGTGCCTGCTCTGCTAAAATGCTTCCAAAGTATGCTTGGCATGATAGAATAATTTAGTGATACTATGAATTTTCTATGTGGTAATAATAAATCAACTTTACTAAATACTTGCTTTAATTCGTGTGTCCAAGTAGTCTAAATATTACCCTCATGCAACTATTTGCTTGATTCATATATTGCAAAAACTTTTTTCAAAAGTAGCAAAGAGGCAGACTGCAACTCAGCTTTGTTTGACTTATCACCAGATCTGATTACTCGTGTTTTTTTCTTTAGTTATTCTGCAGGCAACATCTTCAAAAGTTTTTCTACCCTGTTCCTAAAATCCAGGATTATCATGGATTCAAAGGGAGTATGCTTCTTAACCAGGGGAAAATAGCTGTTTATTAGCCATAGGACATATATTGCAAATCTTAAATGGGACAGGGCATTAGACCTTTACTTGGCAAGACAAGAGAATGAGGGTGGTAAATGAATAGACAGCTGTCACTGCCTGACTAACTGTGACGTACATCAAATCCCTGACTTTTACTACAACCGTTTAGGATGGGTTCTGACACAGGCCCATGGTTAACTTGCTCAAGATCATCCTAGATGATGGAGGGACTGCGATATGAAATTAGGCTTTTTGACTTAATACTCTATATTCTTAATTCCTGTATAGTTATAAAGCAGTTGCTCTGGCCTTGATGCTTTCAGGTTTGGGTTTACTGAGCTTTTATTTTCATTCAAAAGAATTTCTCTGAACAGTCATATGACCTCAGTCCTCCCAAATTTATTAAATCTTGCTGCCACTTGTAGCCAGACTGTTTTTCATATAAATTAGTGGAGAAAGACAGGGCTTGCTATTTCTTTAGTATTGATTTTAGAACCTCATCTCTAACTTTAGGTCTCCTTTCCTTTTTAAAAAATTGTGATTTTTCCCACCTGGCACCCAAGGCAAATCATATCCTGATCAGAGTCAGCTGGGTCTGACTGCACACACTGGGTAATCAAGATCAAGGGTGTAGAATGTACGTCTTAGGAGGATAGTTGGCAACTTGAGAAATGGCCCCCAATCCAAAGGCACCAGAAACAAAATGGGAAGAAAAAACAAAACAAAACAACAAACTCACATTTCTGGGACAGACCATGAACAAACTATGCTCAGAGGTATATGTAGACCTTTCTCAGGCTGGTTTCTCTTTAGGATGTGGCTTCTTCTCATGTCTTCACCTAAAATCATCATTTTCCTTTTCTTTTTTTGAGACAGAGCCTCAAGCTATTGCCCTGTGTAGAGTGCTTTGCCATCGCAGCTCACAGCAACTTCCAACTCCTGGGCTTAAGTGATTCTCTTGCCTCAGCCTCTGGAGTAGCTGGGACTACCGGTGCCCGCCACAAGGCCCAGCTGTTTTTTGGTTGTAGTTATCACTGTTTGGCAGGCCTGGGCCAGATTGGAACCTGCCAGCTCTGGTATATGTGGCTGGTGCCTTAGCCACTTGAGCTATAGGCTCCAAGCCAAAATCATCATTTTTCAAATCACCGGTTGGTCATTATCTCCTCTATGAAGCTCCCTTGACTCTTCCTGGCTTCACTCATCCTTCCCTTCTCTGGGAACCTTGTTCCCTTCTCTTGTACAACCTTGTTCTCGATCATATACTCTCCTACATGCTTGTTGGACTCTTTCTCCAAGTGGATTTTAAGCTCCTTAAGGAACTTTGAAACCCAGGAGGAGTTCAGAAACACATGAATGATTCCTGAATTTTTGTAAATTTTAGGTGGGAAATAATAGAATTTTAAATTATGTAAAAGGAGACACTCTTCATGAATAGAATTTTAAAGTATTTATTTAGAAGGAGACATTCTTCATGAAAAGTTCTTTATGGTTCTAAAATTCGCTTGCTTTGTTTTCAAAGGACAAACCTCTTTTGAAACTTCCTTTAAAGAAGCACCAGATTAGTGATTTTTTTTTTCATCCTTTGGCTAGTGGCTGGAGAAGAAAAGGAAGGCCATGAAGAATACAGAGGTGGGTATATTTCAATGCACTGGTGAGAGAGGACTCTGGATGTCTGACCATTTTCTATAGTCATGGAGCTCAACAAAGTTTACCATTTGTATAGGAATCTTTTAGTTCTTGGATGGAAAAACATCTCTTTCCCGTAAAACTTCATGGAATTTCTACTTCTGGCTGGGGCAACGGTTATTCATTGCAGTCTTGAAAACTTGTGATGCTGTTGTCCAAATGGGCACCAAATAAAGTGAGAAAAGAAAAGTCTCAACTACATATTTTAGAATTATTTTTGGTTCCAGGTGATGGACTGGGCAGGCTGTGACTGGCACTGACAAGACTAACCCTTTACTCAGCCCTAAGAGATCACTTCTGATCTAAAAACCTTGTCCTCCAAACCAGCCGCCCAAGACACAATGCAACTCCGAGTCCTTACTTCATATTCTGGATGACACACGCTCCACCTGCATCTCTACTTTGCCCAGCAATGGTTTTAGTCTTTAATGCGAGCTTCTAGGACCTGGGGAGGATTGGAGTTTTATGTCTGAATACAGACATATCCCTTTTCTGGATGATTATGGCCATCTTGTCTGCCTTCTTTCAATCACTGGGCTTGGCTGAGTGACAAACATGTACTCCCAGGGACACATCTTATCTCAGAAGAGACTCTGAATCAAGGAGCCAACTCTCTAGGAAGACTCTCCAATTAGCTTAAAAATGTTGACTATCTTCTATCATAAACAGCTAACATTTACCTAGCACTTAAACCACCTGGCAGGCCTTCTGCCAAGCACTTGACATGAATCATTCCACTTACTGTTCACAAACCTGCTACTTCTCTTAGTTTTATCGATTAGGAAACTGAAACATGAACTCTTTTCTTACTCTTCCCCAAATCTCTCCTTCCTCCTGCGGTCTTCCTCCTTTCTGCCAGCTGCTGGCAACTCCATCCTTTCAGTTTCTTAGGCTAAAACCCTTGAGGCCATTTTTGATTCTTCTCTCAAGGCCACATTCAATGCCTTGAATCGGTTAGCCCTACTTTCAGAATATGTATAATCCAACTCTGACCACTTCTCTCCATCTCCATTTCCACCTCCTGATTCAAGCCACCATCATCTTTGGCCAGAAATACTGACATAACCCCCCTAACTGGTCACACTACTTCCTTCCTGGTCCCCTTGTCCCCCCAAAGGCTGAGTGAGCTCTCAAATGCAAATCAGCTCAAATTGTTACTCTGTTCAAAAGCCAAGGCCACCTGCTCCATCCCCCAGCACCTTCCTGGTGGCTGCTGTCCCATTCATGCTCCATTACAGGCCTTATTCCTCTTCCATGAGCACCAGGGGGACTCCGGCCTCAGGGTTACTGCTCTGGGTTTGGAATGTTTCACCCTTGCCCACCCTCCCACTACCTCATGGTTAACTTCCTTACTATGCAGGTCTCTACCCAAATGCTACCTTCTTAGTGTATCCACTACTCTATTCACAACTGGAACCACACACCCAAGTAGTACTAAGCCCTCTTTCTTTGCTCTATTCTTCCAGTAGCACGTGTTGCCTTTTAACATAGTCTGTAACTTATTTATTGTGTTTATGATTCCTTGTCTGCTTCTCCCCTCACCACGCAGAGCATTTGATCCATTGTGTCCCCAGCTGCACCCCAAGCACCCTACGTGGTGCCCAGCACACTGTGATCAAAGAATATTTGTTGAATATGTGAATGAAAGAACTTGGATCTCAAATCTTAGGGTTGTTATAATTTTGTTGGGAATTCTCAAGTGAAAATGGAAGAGTGCATTATATTTTGAGGGGGTTCTGATCAAGGGTCCACTGAAGAGAAAATTTACTGGCATATGTTCAGATGAGGGAGATACTGAGATGTAAGTGGCAGCTGGAGTGAGTCAGGAAGATGTAGTGGGCTTTTCCAGGAATTTTTTTGATTTTGCAATAAATATGTTGGTAAGGTCACCCTTTCTTCTTTACTTAAAGGCCAGGGATTTGAATATGTAGCCCTGTATGTGCCATATCACGGGTTTATTTCTGAGATGCTTTCCCTTCCCACTTCCCTGTCCTTGTGGTCTCCAGGGCAGCGGCTGCTTCTCTGTGGTATGGTCAGACATAATGAGAAATACAGATCCAAACTGCTAGATCACTCAAAAGCTGGGAAGAATCTGGAAGGGAGTTGTAAGATTTGGGATATTTTGATCAGTTCTGGCAGGTTGGTAGGTTCCAAAAGTGTCGATTTCCAACCAAATCAGGCAGGGAACACTTAAAGAAATTTTGCATACAGTTTTCAAATTTGGTGGTGTCCTACTCAGGCCTCCAGATTTGAGGGCAGACCTGAGACAGACATTTCTCAGTGGTGACACTTTTCTGTGGCAACACTAGTCTTTCGCATTGGTCAAGTAAAACATTTCCATCATCTCTGCCCATTACACTGTCTTTACCTGTTTTTAAGAAAATTGGTTTGCTCCTAACACAGGATGAAGATTGGTGGTAAGAAAAGTGAGAAGATGGGCTTCCTAGTTCATGTAGGATGACTCATTTTTATCTCCTCTGACTTCAGCACAAGCCTGCTATCACTTGTTCACCCGTGATTAAGGACACAGCCCCAATTACTGAGGGTTTCTAACAATATATCTTCCAAAGGCCAGCCAGGAAGTGCCCACATTAACTACCTAAGCCCTATGATCAGGCGAATCACATTAGTTTCTAGAATGAGCTAATGGAAAAAGCTAATTTTGTTAAAGAAATGGAATATTCGGACAAGGATGATTTTGGAAATGTTCACATTAGAGACTGAAATATTTGCATGAACTAAGTAAGCCCTGACTGCCCCCTGCCCAGCTGGGCCCTGGGATGGAGCAAGTGCACAGGCTGAAGTGTCCTGTCATAGCAGTGCATGACAAGCTGCCAGGAGGTTCTGAACCACCAAAGCCACGGCTCATGCCAGCGTTTCTGGTTCAATCAGCCTGGCATGAGGCCAGGGCATCCATCTTTTGAAAAAGCTCCCTGGGTGATTTTATGTTTAGCCAGAAATGAAAACTACCTGACACGATGGATCCAGAGAAGGAACATCTGAGGAGCTGACGGAGAGAGCCCAGTTGCCCCTTCCTCTCCTCCTGCTTCATCCATTTTCTATTCTCTCCTGGATTATATCCACAATCATAAGCGTGTTGCAATTTCTCCCATCTTAAATAAAAGGCCTGCTATACACTCCACATGCTCCTCCAGCCAATGCCCATTTTCCTGCATTCCTTTGGAGAAAAACTCCCGGAGACACACTTTCTGTATATGCTGTCCGATTGCTTTCTGTTCAGTCTCTCTTAGGTCCATTCGTTCAGCCATCCACCTTGACCACTGCACAGACACAGCCCATCTTCCCATTTGTGAGTTCAGGTCTCCCCCACCAACCACAGAAATGGGGAATCAGTTGGACTCAAAATAGGCTTTTCTTTTTCTTTTTTTTGAGACAGACTCTGTTGCCCAAGCTAGAGTGCTGTGACATTAGCCTTGCTCACAGCAATCTCAAACTTCTGGGTTCAAGGGATCCTCTTGCCTCAGCCTCCCAAACAGCTGAGACTACAGGCACCCACCATAACGCCTAATTTTCCTATTATTAGTAGAGACAGGGTCTCATTCTTACTCAGGCCAGTCTTAAACTCCTGACCTCAGGAGAACCTTCTGCCTCAGCCTCCCAGAGTGCTAGGATTACAGGCGTGAGCCACCACACCCAGCCCACAGACATTTCTGATATACTCCAGGATAAATCACACCTCTGTCCAGCCCATGGCTGGTATTACAGTGCCAGAATGAAGAACTGAACAGTTTTCTGGGAATACATCCAGATAAGGTTGGTGCTTAAACAACGTGGATGATGATAATAATGAGGTCTTTAGTAAAGGAAAGGGCTATGACTTACACAGTGTGTGGTGGTGATGATGACAGAACTGGAGATGAAAGAGAGGCCATCGTTCATGCTGACCTGGAGTGCAGCTTTCCTGCAATGACAACAGGGGAACCAGAGACACTCAGCACAGTGTGCAGTGAGCAATGGGCCCAGCGCTGCCAGACACACAGACCATCTCTGGGCTCTGTTCTTTTCTTTTCCTTTTTTCTGAGACAGTCCCTCTCTGTCACCTGAGCTAGAGTGCAGGGGTGTCATCAGAACTCATTGCCACTTTAAACTCCCAGGCTCAACTGATCCTCCTGCCTCAGCCTCCTTGATAGCTGAGACTATAGGTGCGTGTCACAATATCTGGCTAATTTGTCTATTTTTAGTAGAAATGAGGGTTTATCTCTTGCTCAGCCTGGCCTCAAACTCCTGACCTCAAGCAATCCTCCTGTCTGGACCTCCCAGAGTGCTAGGATTACAGACATGAGCCACTGCGCCCAGCCTTGGGCTCTTCTCCTGGGGGGGGCTGAGTTTCCTCCTTTGTAAAACGTGGTCTCTATGGTCTGTATGGCCCATCCTCCTCTCTAAGTTTATAGAGCTGCCAGGATATGCGTGGCTGGTACATTAAGGCAGTACACGCAGACCTTCTTGTGTTGGAGTAAATGGCACCGAATGGGTAAAGCCTGCCTCCATTGAATGTACTTGTCCCATTGTAGTAGGACAAAGTATTCTTCAAAAATGGTCCAAGTCCATGAGGATAAAGTGGACAAACTATAAGCTAGATATCCCATCACCATTATCTGGACTGTCAGTGATCTGATGGGGGCGGCTTTGCTACCTATCCAGCAGACTTACAGAGGTAAAGCAGTGGATGAACTAATCTGCCTCTGCCCCCTCCTATCTATAGCAGCCTCACTGAAATTCCAGCTTACGTTTTGTTGCCTTTTGCACTATGGACACTGGACTAATGTGTGAAATCAGTAGTATCACAAGCTGATGTTAGAAAACCAGAATTGGAAGTCTTTGTAGTATGAATAAATGATCAAAAGCAGAATTCAGATGAAGAATTTTAACATTTTTCCTTAAAGCTGCCATTCTTCCTCCAGCTTGTTACAGAAATGATTTTGCAGAGGCTGCTTTTTTTTTCGTTTGTTTGCTTTGTTTCCTGCACCAACATCCCCTCTTGGATTTTCTGTGTATTTCTTTTCTTGCTTAGGGTGCTAATTCTCTTTCTTCTGTTGAATATTTCATCACATCTCATTCACACTTATTATTATAGCATAAGATTCTCCCCCAGAGATTAGTTCAGCGAACTCTGAGGAGGAGCAGAGGAAGGGACAGTGAGGGTGAGGTCAGAGGTCTAAGTCTGAGGTCTTGGTTTGCCATGAACTATATGTGGGCCCACCTGACCTTCCTATAACTTCCTTTTCTCTACACAGGAGCTAACAATCATCCATCAGGGCAATAATGATGACAGGGCGAGGTAATGTGTGTAATGTAGAAGCAAAGCTGTGATTAAACCAGACAGGTTATCGGTTTGAGCCCAAACTCTTCCACTTGCCACTATAGGACCAAAGGACAAGCTACTTAAATTCTCTTGGCCCCAGTCTCCGTGTCTGTACAGGTGTAGTGGGAATATCTGGTTTATGGGGAAGTTGGGAGAGTGAAGTGAGATACTCTGTAGAACACTTCTTCTGGGGCCAGGCTCACAGGCAACACTGTCCTCATCATTCCCTGGAGGAGTCGGGAGAATGGCTCCACTGTGACAGTGGAGAAAGACAGTTCCTTTTCTTTTTGTTCCCTCTCCCTCCTCCCTCCCCACTGGCTGTGAGGTTCAGTTGCTGGGGAAAACTTACATGCCAACTTCTTTTAAGATAGGTGCTGGACACAGCAAATAAGTATCTTCCACAGCAAAGGGCTTCTCATCTGGAAAAAGGAAGTCACCAGATTAACAGGAGTGAGCCAAGTTTACAATTTCAAATTCAGTTCACTTCTAGAGAACATCAGCTAAGCCCAGACAGACACCACTAAAACCCAAAACTTTTCCAGATAAAAACTCCCCTTGTGTGGTGAAATCTATTAGCAGTGAACTCAAGGGCTCCTGCCAGGAGAGCAGTTTCCTCATCCTGTTACGTCTGGTTGGGCCAACCGGTGAGCAGACAGTGAGTGCACTCCTAGAAGGAGCAGGGGAACAGGGAAACTGAGGAAACAGGAAAACATTTGACAGGTGCGAAGGAGCTTCACATTTAAGTCTAGTTAGACAGAGAGAGGCCAGATTTGTGGGAAAGGTTTGCTGACAAATATAAAAAGTGACTAAATCAAAATATCATTGGGCCTCAGAAGACAAGTCCCTTACATGGGTGCATGGTCAGATCCCAGCAAAGTGCCAGACGTGAGCTGTGCTTTGGTGGGGAGAGGGGAAAGGCATTCCTGGTAAGAGGAATAGTGCGAAGGACAGGACACACAAAAGGTGTGTTCCAGGGTGGAATATGAGTAGGATTTTAAAAGATCAGTGCAGAAAGAAGTTTGGCCCAAGTTCTTTGAGCCTGAGGGATTTGGATAAAGTGCTATTACTTATGAAAAGAACTTTGGTGGGTTTTTTGAGTAAAATTGAAGTGGTGATTTTGGAGGTCATAGTATAGCAGTTCTGAACCTGTGGGTCGCGACCCCTTTGTAACAATGAAAATACATCATGAAAATACATCCGGCATATCAGATATTTACATTACAATTCATAACAGTAGCAAAATTACAGTTATGAAGTAGCAACAAAAATGATTTTATGGTTGGGGGTCACCACAACATGAGGAACCGTATTAAAGGGTCACGGCATTAGGAGACATTAGGAAGGTTGAGAACCACTGCCTTAGTAGATGTGGTGGGGGCTCTGGAGGTGGGGGAGCTCTTGCTCTTGTTCTTATGGATATCATGAAAAGTTCTGAGAGGCTTTCGTCTCCAGCTCCTTAAGAACTACATGGTGCTCCAGGACAGAGGTATGGCTAAGAAGTTATTATACTTGGTATATAATCGTCATTCCTTCATGTCTCCACATTTATTGGGCACACCTGTTGTACAAAAGACTACGGTAGGGCCTGTAAGTGAAGTGAAGGTGAATAAAATTTGTTCCACTTGTGACGGTGACTACAAATACCTCTAACTAGAAGATTACAAAGAAATACATATACTACTGAAGGACGATATTCTGCTACAGGCCTTTGTTGTAAAACTCATGTCTCTTATGACATTTGTAAGTTGTGACTGTAGAGTACAGCTTGCCTGGGTGGAGACTGGGAAGTCTTGTGCCCTTCATACCTGGATTCACGGAGCAGAGTTATGTAGGATGGGAGCACTAATCTTAGAGCACTAAACACTGTGTCCCTATTGGAAGGAGGGAGAAGAAGAAGTCCAGGGAAATCTTTAAGTGGTGTAAAGTTAGTGAGGTTATTCCAAGTCATTGGTTCATTCGTTCATTCAACACATATTTACTGAAGGCCTACTATATACTAGAGATACAGGCTTTGAGAAGAGAAACATGGTCCCTGCTTTCACAAATTTTATGAAATTTTGCAGAAGAGATAGTTATTCAACATTATTATAAAGTATATTCTTTGAGTGTCTACCATGTATCAGGTACTGTGCAAGGGCTTGCAATGAACCAGATGAAACTCCTTGCTCAAATTAGTATTTCATTGTAACTGTGCTGTGCACACGGGAGGAGGAGGGTAGCCATGTTCATCTGGGAGGTCAAGAGACACTTTCCTGAGTAAAGGCTATGTAAGCTGAAACCAGAAGGTCAGGTGAGAAGGGGGCTGGGAGAAGAGGCAGCACAGCAAAGGTCTTGGGGCAGGAAGGAGCTCAATCTTGTGAGAGCTAAAAGAAGGCCATGGAGGCTGTGGAATCTGAGTGAGACAGACAGTGGCTCAAAAGGAGGCTAGAAGAACAGCAGGGCCGGATGACCAAGGCCAGGTAGACCATGGAGAAGCTTCTGGGATTTTTCTAAAATAATAGGAAACTGCTGGGCATTACCCCCATATTTAGAACCTGCCACTGGCAGATTATGGAATGCTGCAGGAATGCTGAAGGTGTGTTGAATAAAATTCTAAGGTTGCTGATGATAGTGCAGGTTCAGGCAGTGCCTGAACTGAGCATTTGTTTTTAAGGTGTTTTCCCATCCGAGGTGATAATACCCACAAATGGGCAAGTCCCCAATTTTACGATGGAACAACATGTGATTGTCTGACTTGATGAAGGTGCTTTCAGCTGTGTATGTTACTGGTGAATACCCCTACATGACCATTCTGTTTTTCACTTTCAGCATAGTAGTCAATAATTACATAGACATTCAATCCTTTATTATAAAATAGGCTTTGTGTTAGATGATTTTGCTCAACTGTAGGGTGACATAAGTATTCCAAGCACTTTTAAGGTAGGCTTGACTGATGATGTTTTCAACTTATGGTGGGTTTATCAGGATGTAACCTCATTGTTTAAGTCATAGAGCCTCTGAACGGACAGCCAGGCTCAGGCATGCTGCACGCGTGCCTCCAAGCTCTTCATGTGTATCACTTAAGCAAATTGAACCTCCTAGCAAAGCTACTGGGATGGGGTATTACTTGTTTCATGATGACCTAGGGCAGTAGTTCTCAACCTTCCTAATGCCGTGATCCTTTAATTCAGTTCCTCATGTTGTGGTGACCCCCAACCATAAAATTATTTTTGTTCCTACTTCATAACTGTAATTTTGCTGTTATGAATCGTAATGTAAATATCTGATATGCAGGAGACCACCAAAGGGGGAACTGCTGACCTAGAGGAAGCAACATAGAGGCTTTAAGTAACCTGCCCAGTGTTACCCAGGAAGCTTGGGTCTGCCCCTAGGCAGTCTGGCTTACACACATGGTCCACGTGCTTATCCAGTAGTTTGTACCGACATCCTTGATAAGAGCTGCTCTCCATTTCCGTCCCTTGACTTTGCAAGCTAAGGCAGGGCAGGAATCATTAGGCTCATTTTTCATATGCAAAACAAAGGCTCAGAGAGGTGACAGCCACCCATGATTGTTCAGCAAGTCTGAGGCAAAGCCAAGCTAGCATTGAATTCGGCATTACTCGTTTCTCACTAAGAGACTCTCCATTTTTGGAAAGGCCGTGTTAGAGAACAGCCAGACCTTGGGACAGGCGTGGCTGACTCCAGCCTGTACTTATCTGATGGCCATGGCTTACCCTGTTGCACAGGCATCAGCAGTACCTGGGAGTGCAGATCCCTGCCCACAGAGCCAGCCCACAGAGCCATGGGGCAACCACAGAGAGGCCACAGGAGGCCTCATGACTCCTGGCTGCATTCTGTGGGAAGAGCTGGGTCACACCAAAGAGGGCGTCCGAGGTAGCACAGTGCAGTGCCTGGTGGCTGGCTCGTTGGCTCCTGTGTCAGCCTGACCTCACTTCCGCTCTCAACACCTCCCTCGTCCCTCCATCCTGGCTGGAAAGGAGTGAGAGGATGAGTACAGCCCAAGTCAGGAAGACACTTCTCACTTTCCCCCTCCTTTCATTCCCCTGTTCTGCTTGGGAGACCAGGCATTGCTGGAGCACAACAGAGGAAAGCTTGCTGGGAGGGTCGGGGAGGTTTTGCTGAGGCTGTAGAACAGGCTCCTTCCCTCAGAGTGTATCAGCCTCCCAGGCTGTGGGCCTGCTCTGAGGAGCTGGCATTTTCTGCTCTGAGAGGAATTGTTTGGTTTGGAGCCTGTTTTCACTTTACCGCAAAAATGAGTGACTTTTTTTCTTCCTCTCTCTAAACAAAGGAGGGCCATTTGGTTTCCATAACTCAGGTCATCTGACTTCTTCCTGGAACATCCACTGGGGAAGCAGAACACGAAACCCTCCTCAGCTGCTCCCCGGCCGGGCCACGGTTGGCTTGGGGGCTATGCCAGCCTCACTGTGACCTGTGCCAAGGCCAGTGTGGTGTGGTGACATTTACTGGGACATAATCTGCTCCTAGGACAATGGAGACCCCTGCCTGCCGGCTGCCAGGCAGCCATTTTGCTGCTCACCAGCACTGAGTGGGCAAGGGAAATGGAGATCAGGGGCTTGGATTGGCCTCCTTGGCTTTTGTTTGCAAATGAAGAGAAAATTAGGGAGAGGCAGGAGTTTGAAACTAGAAGTTAAACATAATTTTCAAATAATCTTGAAATATAAATTTCCTTTTCCATTACCAAAGATATTTCAGAATTCCCTCTCAACACCTAAGTTCATACCCAACTCATAGTTCACCCAAAACATTTGTCTACAGGAGCCTGATAAGCTTAATTTTACTCAGGATTTGGGAATTAATGAGTATCATTATGTCAAACTGTCAAGCACCCTAGACTTAGGAGCCAGGCATCCCCAGAGCTGAGTACTGAAGGCACAGACGGGGGCCAAGTAGACTTCAGAGTTGAGCATACCCAGGGGTGAATCCCAGGGCTTCCTCTTACTAAGGTGTGACCAAGGACAAATTCTCCATGGACAAACAGTGCTGATGACATCACTGCACAGAGTTGTATGGGGTAGTAAATAACAGTGTACTGAAGTACAAAGCACAACACTTGAAACTTTATAAGCATTTGATAAATGTTATTCCACTTCGTTACACAGGCATCCACACCTCTAAAATAGGCCATGTGAAAATGTGGCTCAAATCAGAAGGTTGAAGATTAAAACGTTTAACATGTATGTTTAATTATATTGACCTGCTAAATTAACATTTTCTTAGACATTAGGAATTCCTAGGAAAACAAAAAGCTTTAGTATGTTTGTGACTGTATTTATACACACACATATACACAAACACACACACACATACTAATTTTGTCTCACAGTATAGACTATCCATGATCTCTTTTTTTTTTACTGTCCAAACCACATGACTATCCATGATTTCATCTGATGCTTCCACAAACCTGAGCGAGATATTACTATTATTTACAGTTTGAGAAACTGAGGCTCCGAGATATTAGTAAATTGAATTAGTGCTGCACCACTCGTAAGAGTCATAGCTGGAATTCAAACCCAGATTTTGTTGATATGAATTGCTCAAGGTAATCCTAGCTCAAAATATAATGTAGCCAGAAGTACACCAGGAACTAGAGCTCTTCCTACTGAGCACTTTGAAAGCAAATAGTCAAGACCTTCAGTGCACAAGGCTGAATCCCAATGGAGGCATGCCTTCCAGAAGAGAGAACCAGAGTCAATGAGTTCAGGTGTCTTCTGAAAGGCCCTGATCTAACTGAAATGAACTCACATCCCGGAACCAGGCACTCATATGTGTATATTCCCAGGTTTTGACTTTTGGGCAATGTAATTAATCTTTTTCAGACAGACAAAGAAGTTCTCAGAATTCTTCCTTGCATTTGGGGACTAATGGATTTGGGATAAAACTGGGATTAAAATTTACTAGCCAATTCAAGTGAGTCCTTTTATAGGGCTGATTAAATAATTCAAATACTTTCCGAGTCTTGGCAATCTTTTCTTGATATAAATATTTATTTTTGGCAAAAAGGAAAAGAAAAATAACCTTCAGTTTTATCTGAGGGAGTGTGTTCAAACCGTCCAAAGACTGATGTAAGCCCCAAAGTAGAATTTACATTCCTACTGTGACATTTGCATTAGGTAGTGGGAAAAACAGCAGAGGTTAGGGACTGAATGAGTTCACCCTGCTATTTCTCTGTGTCCCCTGGGCCTAGGGTGCATTTTCAGGGCATCCTAGAGCCAAATATAACTGTTCAGTACCAAATTATCAGCTGGTTTGGGAATATGTCTCCAAAAGAAGGGAGAATAGACAGGCTGGAGTTAGGCTGGAATTTCTATCTTCTCACTGTGTCTAAAAGTAACCAGCTTTGAAAAATGTTAGACCTCTAAAATTGTGTGAAAAACTCTGAAATAAAATCATATTCAGTAGGACATCAAGTTGGTGACATTCCAACCACCCGGGTTGAGCTTTCTGTAGCCCCAGTCAGAAAGGAGATGATTGACTGTCCTGTTGGGGCTGTCTCAATGATAATTCACAAACATGGTGGGGGGGGGGTGTTACTGCAAAGCAAAAGGGGACCCACTACTAAGAGAGAAAGGAACTAACATTTATTGGCTGTGGACTATGTGTCAGGCCCTGGGCTAGAAGGTTTTTATAGATGGGTAGGATAATAAACCTAAGCATTCTTCTGATAGAAGACAGTACACATCAGGGGACAGAGCAGAGATTCTGAAATTGGAGTGGCTTCTATTTAGAAAGGCTGAATAATTGTTGTGAAGTCAGAGAAAAGAGAAGAATCAAAACAGAATGGGAGTATAAGAGCTTTGGGCCAGGTTGGGAAACATCCTCAGAACTTGAACACCCACTGTAATGTCCTATGATGCTCAGCTGAAGCCAGAGGGATGCTGTTAAGGTGGCAGAACCAAGATAGCCACTATCCTTTTTCTGTTTTTTGTTTTCATCTTTTTTTTTTTTTTTGTGACAGTCTCACTATGTTGCCCTCAGTAGAATGCTGTGGCGTCACAGCTCATGGCAACCTCAGACTCTTGGGCTTAAGCAATTCTCTTGCCTCAGCCTCCCAAGTAGCTGGGACTACAGGTGCCTGCCACAACACCTGGCTATTTTTTTGTTGCAGTTGTTTCACTGGCCCGGGCTGGGTTCGAACTGCCACCTTCGGTGTATGTGGCTGGCGCCGTAACCAGTGTGCTATGGGCGCTGAGGCACCATTATCCTTTTTCTCACATATTTCCCCTACCCACCCTTTCCCAGGCCTGGTGTTTTCACAAGGTTTCCTTGGAAGCCCTCACTGGCTAGTTGCCATGAAATCAGAGGATGAGCTTGGTCAATGGGTTCCAGGAAACTTTCCTGGGTCTACTACACCTAACTATTTCACCAGTTCCTGTAAACTATAGGTATCCAGGGTATGTCTTTTGGGTTCCTACCCTATTCTCTGGGGGCAGGTTGGAGTTAAGATGTAGAATAATGAGGAGATTAAGAGCTCAGGCTCTGGAGATCCATCATGCCTTGCCACTCACTGGCTACAGGCAAGGCTTTTTCATCCTATTCATAACTCAGAGTTGTCACTTATAAGATGGGAATAATACTCTTTTCATAGGCTGTTGTAAATTTTAATATGATGTTATTAAATGCTTAGAACTTACTAAGGACTCCACATCCATTCTTTGTTATTACAAAGGTAGGGCATTGCTGAGCTCATTTTCTGAGGCACCTAAAAAAGACAAGGTATGAACATTTGTGCAAATTGAGCAGGCCTTGTTACTTGTCTAACAGGTTGCGTCAGGGATATATGATAGATATGGGACAAGAAGTAAGTCCTCTATCTAAATAGGACCCGTGGACATGTACGTGTATATAGTGCAGTGGTTCTCAAATGTGAGTGATTTTGCCCTGCAGGGGACAAATGGTCATCACACCAAGGACGGCAGTGGTATTGGCATCTAGTGGGCACAGACCAGGAATGATGCTGAACATCCTACAATGCACAGAACAGCACCTTACTCTCCAACAAAGAATTCTCCAGCTCCAAGTGTCAATAGTGCTGAGGTTAGAAAACTTGGTATGTCTGCTGTACATAGTTTTATATCTTCTCTAGCTCATTATAGTGCGGCCTACAGATGTAGCTTGGGGGTTCATAGCCCCCAGGGTACTGGTGCAATGTCCAGAAAAGTTCAGAGGTGTTATAAGGTGATGAGTAGAAGAGAGAGAGAGAGCATAACAGCTGGAGGGATATGGGAAGACAAATCTTGGTTGGAGTAAGGAAGAGAGTGTTTCTTGATAAATCCCTTCTTGGAGGCTTTGGTGGGTCCAGGTTTTCATAGTGGTAGATAGAATCGCACCCATGCCACTCTGCATGGTGAAGCTTTATAATGTAAATGGGGCACTCCAGAAATGGGACATATGTTGCTGCCAAGGTTCTGAGATGTTGGGGTGGGAAGGCTGTACTTGTATGTTCTCATCAATACAAGACTCAGAGCTGAGGACAGTCTTGGAAAAAAATGAAGTGGGTTATGTCTTGGTTATTGTGTTCATAAAGATCAAGATTACATCATGGCCCCAGAGAGAGAGGAAGTAAAAGAAGAGAAACCATGAGTCCATTCCCAAAGGAAAGCAGGCACAGATGCAGCAGCCCTGCTGGTCTCCGGATTATCTTTTCCGGGCTCACACACTCCCAGACCTGTACAAGGCTGTGACCATAGTTTTGGACACACCCATGTTGAGAACTGGTTGTCAGCACAGCTAGTCTGGCATCTCAGTATGCAAATTATTATTTGCAAATATTTATTGTTTTTAAAAAATTAATTATGAAAGTAATACATGTTTAGTGTAAAAAAATCTGGGAAATATAGAGAATTATATGAAAAATAAATCAAAATCCTTGATAATCCTAATGCCTAGTGACAAATATCATTAACGTCTTGGGGTATACTATTTCAGAAATTTTTCTTTGCATATCATTTTTGTATAGTATAATTGGGGCCATACTACACATAATTTTGTGGTATTTGGCATTTTTCTCTATGTGAAGTTAATAGGGCGGTTTGGGGTATTGCTAGAAAACAAAGTGAAGTATATGGGGTGTGTGGCTCTTACTAAGTATTCTTTGGCAAAAATTGAAAACTTACAAATTATCTTCCAAGCAAAGTATCAGGATTTTAAAAAAGATTTTGCAATCCTGAGGTCAGAATAATTGCTACACTTCAAACAGCTTTAATTTGCTAAGAATAAATATATTTTTAAAAGCTTTGCTTTCCCTTGGAAAATTCAGGACTCCTGCACTTATGTGTCTCCTGACACACAAACTCTTACAGCAGTGCAAGGTTTATAAAGATTTTTACCTTTGGAATTGGGATCAAGAGGCAAGTCTACAAAATGGCAAAAGCCTTCCACACAATTGTGGTCACAGATTATGGCAAATATTGATTACTCTTAAAGGACACACATTTACACAGAAACTCAGAGGAGAGGTGGGAAAGAGACCCTGAGCACACATTTGAGTGACAGTGGATGGCCACCAAGCCCCTGTAGCATGCAAGTTAGGGGCCAGAGCTGAATTGCATGGAGGAGAGACCCATCAGTAGCACTTGTTCTTTCTTTCCCTCAGTAGCACCCAACTTCTGTAAGTGGATAGTAACAACTATTTAAAGATCAGTTTGAAAAGACACAGATTACTAGGCTGCCAAGGGTTCCCAGGAGTCTGGCCCATCCCTGTGTTAGTCACCTTCTCTTCCATCATTTTACTGAAATGACAGAGGAGCAGTATTGCATGGGGAAAGAGAACCGTCTGCTGTCACTGTCCATGAATGCTCAGCCTCCTGGTGCAGAAATAGAGGAGGATGCCAACTTCCATCACTCAGGGAATCAGCAACTGTCAGGCGGAGTCATAAGATCTGAACCAGTCATAAGATCGGATAAGACAAAGGTGGTGGAGAAATGGACCAAAACCAGCTAGAACCCAAATGGCCATGAAAAAAAAAACAACCTCAGGTTACTCTCATTGCTCATTATACCCTGCTTATAAGGTATTAGCATAGTAAAAGGAACTCCCACCGTGACACCTTATAACTGTATACCTGGAAGTTGATCTACATGATTTAAAAAGAGGAGGAACCTTCAGTTCTGGGAACTCTCCACCTCTTTCCCAGAAATCTTATGAATATTCCTCCTCTGTTGAACATAAAATTAAATAGGTGCTATAAAACGACACCCCAAAACTCACAAAGTTCTTTTCTCTTGCTCTAAGAGATAGCAAGGGGTTAACGCCACAGGATGCACCAAAAACTCCTAAAGTTTGAGAAAAAGAGGCCACTCTCTCTTGGAGAACCAGGAGAGGTGCCTCATCTGTGGTCACACAGTAAGCTACAGACACTGACACTCTAAGTCTGAGGCTCTTCCTTCTCACATCTGGGCCTTTTTTTCTTTTTTTTTTTTTTGCAGAGACAGAGTCTCACTTTATGGCCCTCGGCAGAGTGCCGTGGCTTCACGCAGCTCACAGCAACCTCCAACTCCTGGGCTTAAGCGACTCTCTTGCCTCAGCCTCCCGAGCAGCTGGGACCACAGGCGCCCACCACAACGCCCGGCTATTTTTTGGCTGCAGTTTGGCAGGGCCGGGTTTGAACCTGCCACCCTCGGCATATGGGGCCGGCGCCCTACCGACTGAGCCACAGGCGCCGCCAGGGCCTTTTTTTCTTGATCATGGGTTCTCATCTCAACCCCCCTACTAGCATGTTCTTGACCTTGGGTGAGTAGTTAAATCTCTCTGAGCTGAGGTTTCCTGTTTATAAAATAAGGGGGATCTGTTGAAACTGGCATCTCTGAAATAGGCACACCTCCATCTCCCGAATATTTGAGGGATCTCTGGAGACTCATGGTTCGGTGGCAATGTAGAGGCATGTGCCAAAGCCTTTGGAGTCAGACTGCCGACTTCAGATTATTTCCATTGCTGACCATCTGGGTGAGTGACCTTGGGCACTTTGTCTCTCTAAGCTTGTCAGCAAAACAGGGACACAGATAATGTTTCCCTCAGTGGGCTGCTGCACTGCAGAAGAGAGATAACACGGGAGGCACTGGGGGCAGTACCAGGTGCAGAGCAAGTACTCAGCAATGAGAAGCTGCTGTCATTTGGATGAAGCTCCCTCGTCATTCTCATGTGCATCCCAATCAGGAACCATGCATGAGACTCTATGCTCCCTTATGTTTCTCCACTCTGAGTTATACAAGGTGACATTTCATCATCTTCACTGGATAACAAATCCCTAGAGATGTATTCAGATTGCTTTAAGTACCTTTGATCACGTAGGTGATACTCTGTGACAAAGCAAACAACTGGCTTTTCTTTGGGAAATTCATACTTTCCCTCTGTCCTCCATCCCCTTTGCCACCATTGGTGCATTCTGATAATCTCTGTAAGGTGCCCACAGCAGCCCTGGGGCTCAGAGGTTTTCTAAGATGATGTATGGTTTCCAGATAATCGGACAGGTTTTGACAAACAACACCTGGAATTTCTACATTCGAAAGAGTGTTGTCTCTCTTTCCTTGGGGAAGCTGAGCCCCTCTTGGAGCTCCTAGATCTGCTTTCATTACTAATACTCCGTTTGGGAAAATATCTTCACAGAGGGCAAAGTTTGATCCTTGGAGAGTATACAAAAGTGAACCACAGCCATGCTTGGTAAATAGGACTGAAGATCAAGTTGAGAAATAGAATTTTGCATCAAAAAATAAAGTGTGCTGAGAAGATGCAAGGAATAATTTCTATTCTTCTAAATTTGCTGAGGTTAGACTTGTGCCCTAGGATATGATCCATTTGGGAGGGTGATCCATGGGCTGATGAGAAGAATGTGTGTTCAGTTTTATTAGGATGAAATGTTCTGTACATGTCTGTTAGTCTGTTGTAGGGACAAGTTTAAGTCCAATATTTCTTTGTTCAGTTTTTTTTTTTTTTTGAGGATCTATCCAGAACTGCCAAAGGGGTGTTAAAATCTCCAACTATTATAGTGCAGGAAGATATAAAATTGTTCATGTCTGTTAGAGTTTCCTTTATAAATTGAGGAGCATTCTGGTAGGGTGCATAAATGTTAACAACTGAAATCTCTTTATGTTGAGTGTTTCCCTTGACAAATATGAAGTGACCATCCTTATCTTTCCTTACTTTTGTTGGTTTAAAGCCTATTGTATCTGTGAAAAAAATTGTGATACATTTCTAAACTATTAAGAATAGAGTATGAATAAGTAACCACAACAAATTAGTAAGTGAGGAGATAGTTATGTTAATTAGTTAGATGTAAGCATTCCACATTGTATATCAAATCAGCACATTGTACCTCCTAAATGCATCAACATACACAATTATGATTTAATAAGAAATTTAAAAAAATAAAAAAAATAAAGTGTGCCTATAAAGCTGTGAAATTGATTTCTCTTGTGGCCTGCAAATTCAATTTTAGTGAATGTGTTACAAAATTGGTTTCTTTTGTTTACAGTAATACCTCATGGGTTACCATGCAACACCAGGGTAGTCTAGCATGTTTTTCATTACTATCTTAGCAACACATTCATTTTTTTATTTACTTTGTATAAGATGGATAATTTCTCAGTCCATACCTCAGTGTCTTCTTTTTAGCATCGTATTCTTCCTGCAAATGAATTTCAGATTGAAAGCAGATCTTTTCTTTGCATAGTACACTGAATACTGGAGTAGGAAAAAGTGCAGCCAGAATAAATAAATACAGTTTGTGTGAAGATTTCCAAGATATATTCTTGGCTAGCAGTGAGTTCAGCCTGGTTGACTGGGGAGCCAACCAAATGCTAATGTTAAGATGTGTGGTAGGCCTAAATAATAACCAAAAATTTTGCAATTAAATTTTAAATAACTTTTATGGATTCTTTTCTTATTATATGGGACATATGATTATACAAAACTTAGAAGACCATAGCTAGATGGAAAGAAGACAATAAAAATTAACAGTGATCTCATACAGAGAGGACCACTGATAAAATTGTCATGTATGTCTTTGAATCTCTTTCTGTATATAAATGTGTTTAAAAATAAAAAATAGCATGGATGTTCTGTGTTGTCATTGATCTTTTATACATGATGTCCTATCTTTAGCATTTTCCCACATTTAATTATTCTTCTACAATATTATTTAGGAGTGAAATATTATTTCTATAATAACCTATTGTTAAACATTTATATTGTTACCATTTAGATGTTTTTCTTTTTGTCTCCTTCCTCCCTCCCTTCATTCTTTGTATTTTTCTTTTGGTATCATAAGCAATACTGTTATGACCATCCTTAAAGCCAAGCCTTTGTAAACATTGTCAATCCTTTCCTTTCGATGAAGTTGAAATTAAAATTCTGGGTCAAAAATGTACAAAAGCAATGAATTCATTTAAAAAAATGCCTTCCAAAAGATTAAATGGTCTCTCACTGATAATGAATGAAACATTAATGCCAAAGTACTAGGCCTTGTATTATTAATCTTCACCAGTTAGAGAGAATAAAAATGATAATTGATTGTTTCAGTTTGCATTTCTTTGGTTACCCTGAGCATTTCCATATGCTTATTGATCATTATTTTCTTATAAATTTCCCTTTCTTATCTTTTACCCATGAATGTGTTCACCTACCTTTTAAAACTGATTTTAGGAGCTGTGTTTATACTAAGTTTATTGATCCCATATTTGTCATATGTCTTGTAATTAATTCTTCCAGTCTTTTGTTTCCTCTTTGCTTTTGGGAGGTGTGGGGGTAGCAGAAGAATTTGAAAATATGTATTCAAACTATCAAAATTTTCCTTCATCATATGACTCTTCATGTTTAAAAAGTCCTTCCCAATGGAAGATTATATAAATATTTTTGTTTCCTTCTAGAAGTTTTATAGCTTCATGCTCACATCAAATTTTTTGGATCATCTCGAATTTATTTAGATGTAAGGTGTGAGGTAAAAATCAAACTTTATTGTTTCCAAGTTGTTAGCCAATTGTCTCAACATCATTTTTTTTTCCAAATTCAACATCATTTTTTGAATAAGCCGTGCTTTCCTCACTTATTTGAAAAGTTACTTTATGTTATATAAATTTGTATAAGTGGTTGGCTCTGTTTACAGCCTGCTGTGGTGCTGGTCATACATTATTTCAATTACTGCAGCTGTTTTTACATCTCAAAGTTGGCTGGGGCAGGTTTCCACATTTTTCTTGGCTATTCTTGTATGTTTATTTTTCCATATAACCTTTAGAATTATTTTTTTAACTTATTAAAAAGTCTCATTGGAATTTTCACTGAGATTGTATTAAAAATATTATAAATATCAATTTGAAGACAATCGATATCTTTATAATACCCAGTTACTACTCCATTAAATTACAGTGATATTTAATAATAGCAATAATCATAAAGTAGTATCAGCAATCCACACTGACTGGCTCCTTACTATACACTAGGCGCTTTTCTAAAACCTACTTGTGGTATTTAAACCTCATAACAGTCCCCATATAAGTGTTATTATTGCCATACTCTTTTTACAGGCAGAGAACAGAGGCATGGAGATACTGCCATGTTCACACAGCTGGATACAAGAGAGCCAGGGTTCCTTTCCGTGGTAGGCTGGCTACAAAGCCTGCATTGTGTCATGAGTCTATGTCTTTCCATCTCTTCACACTTTCTTTACATCCTTCACAAAGCTTCATAACTTTCTTCATATGTCTTTACAAATTTGATAAAATGAGTTCTTACTAGATTTTATTTGTTGTTGCTATGTTTTTCCTGTGATGTTTTCTAATTGATCACTGCTAGACTCTGGCAAAGCTATTGATTTTTATAAGCAAGATATTTCTAAATCATCCATTTTAATAACCCTCTTAGAATAGTTCCCTTGATTCTCTTGTTTTCCAGGAAGATGTAACCATTTATTTTAGAATAATGATGCTTGGCCCCCCTTCCTGAATTTACAGCTCTCATCAGTTTTCCTGTGTTATTTTAATGCTTATGGCATTGTCCGACATGGCAGTTAATAAAAATTAAATAAAATCACAAATTCAGTTCCTCAGTCTAACTAGCCATATTTAAAGTGTCCAACAGCCACGCGTGGTTTGTGGCTACCATATTAGAAAATGTCCATTGTCACAGAAAGTTATATTAGATGGTGCTATTGGAACTCTCAGATCAATGTTAAATAATAGTGGTGAAATGGGTTGGCCTGCTTTTATTTTCTTAACTTTAAAGTGAATTTCTCTAATAATGATTTATTATTAGGAGGATACTGAGTTTTGAATTCAGCTTATCTAGATGTACTTTTATTATGTTTAAGAAGTCTTGTCCTATTCCTAGTTTTCTAGAAGTTTTTTAAAAATCATTAGGCATGGGCAATGAATTTTAATACATTTTGGCATCAGTATATTTTGCCATATAAGAGACAAATTCCCTCTCTTTCTTCAAAATTGTCTTAGCTATCTTGGTCCTTTTTAAATACATTGCTGGATTTTGTGTACCAATATTTTATTTAGATGTTTGTAATCAGTGAGCTTGATCTCAGATATTCTCTACTTTTAGTGCCCTTGCTCAGTTTTCTTAAAGAAAAAAAAAATTAAATTGTTACCATAAAAAGATTTAAAAAGCTTTTTCTTCTTTCCTCTCAATAGTATGTATCAAATATAGGTTATTGGTCCCTTAAAATATGGTAGTGCTCGGGTGAAAAAAAACAGGGTCTGGTGCTTTGGTTATGGGTGAGATTTCCTCTTCTCTCCATTCTAGTTCATGCATTTCATCCTCATCTGTATCTGACCACATTTTTTCAATTCATCCACGAAGTTGTATTTCAATGAATAAATAAAATTTTCGATCTATAATTCATACTCAGGTCTTCTGCAAATCTGCCTTTTGAGTGTTATTCTCCTATGATCCTTCTGAACTCATTGCACATTTTAATTGGGTTTATTCTACATTCTCTTTCAAATTTGTTCTCTGATCCTCTCGTTTGTTCTCCTGTTTCTTTCCCTCATCTTTATAAGGTTTGTAATTTGTGCTGTGAGCCCATCTTCAGAGGGGCCTGTTTGCTGCAGGAGTTCTATGGGTGTGGCTGTGCACGAGGCTCCTACAGGGTAGATGCACACAGCCTCTGTAGGGCCACAGGGATCGGGATGGTCATGGACACATTTTGGGACTGGTTTCTTGACTCAATGCTACTGTATCGTGTGAATGGTATGACATCACTGCACCTGTAGAGTCTGTTCCTTGGCTTGCTTACTCCCCCCACTTCATGTGTGGTGCAGTCCTCTGCATCCGGACTTCTCCAGGGGGCTCTGCTCTTGCACAGGCCCGAGATCTGGTGTCCTACATCTGCATTAGCATCTGATCAAAGCCTCCAGGCCAGGAGCTCCCATGGCTTTGCTTCCTGCTCAGGTTTTCATTTCCTTATTCTTTCCTGTACTTGGGGACTTCCCCTTCTTTCTTTTAAGACCACATCTTTTAAACCCTATTTTATCCAGACTTTCTGAATCTATTGTAGTGGCCACACTCCAGAAATTGTCTCAGATATTTCTAAGTAGTTGATTGTTTGACTTTATTTTTAAGCAAAGGCAAGAAAAGTGTGAGTGAAGAAGGTATTAACCTATGGTTTAAATTTTTGGTTATTTTGATCATCTAAGAATGTATCTCAACAATTTCTCCTTTTTCGCCTTACTATGTTGGCATTTTTTTGGTCTTAGCATGATAAATTTGCAAGGTTGTTATTAGAAATTTAAGAAGGCATAACAGATATAATCTATACCTTTAATTGTTTTATTAATGAGTTTATTCAGAAACTTGCAAAATCACATTAATATCTCCTACTATAATTTTTCTATGTGTTCTTTCAACTGCCTTTACTTCATATAATTTGCTACTATTTTTGTTGAAGACCCTGAAGCCTATGTCACGTTTAAAGTGAATGGAGCCATAAACATTATAGCTTCACTATGAGGTTTTAATTAATCTTTTTCTGATTAAAAATAGCATTTGTAGAGGCCAGGCTCAGTGGTTCATGCCTATAATCCTAGGACTCAGAGAGGCCAAGGGGAGTGGATTGCCTGAGCTCAGGAGTTCTAGACTGCCAGACTGAGCAAAAGTGAGATCCCGTCTCTACTAAAAATAGCAAAATGAGCTGGATCATTGTTGTGGGTGCCTGTTGTCCCAGCTACTCGGGAGGCTGAGGCAAGAAGATCTCTTGAGCCCAAAAGTTTGAGGTTGCTGTGAGCTATGACACCACTGCACTCTACTCTACTCAGGGCACAGAATGAGCCCTTGTCTCAAAAAAACAAAACAAAACAAAAAGTAAAAAAAAAAAAAATAGCACTTATATTCTCTTTTTGTTACAAACTGAAATAGTGCATTTAGGAAAAAAATTTGAAAAAGAAATAAATAACAATGAAAACATTTTAAAACATGGAGTATGGAGACAAAGAAACAAAATGGGAAATGTAAAGAAATCTAAATGTATGTTATTTACAGGGAGGAATCAAGAGAGATTGTGATGTTTGTAAGGTTGATTAAAAAATGTCAGTGTGGGGGCGGAGACAGGATGGTTGACTGAAGCCAGCTTTCCACACACAGGCTCCTGTCCAGAAGGAGAGTTAAAGGACAGAAATTTAGCAAGTAACCTGGTAGATTAGAGCTGCACCAACAGAGAAGGTTGAAGAATGCACATCAACCTCGCTGAGGCGATCTGCGACCCCAAGGATACAAACAAAAGGTAAAAAATCCATCACCAAGCAGATGGGAGTTCCCTCCATCATAAGAACGGCTCGGAGTGCCCACAAACAAACGAGCAGAGTTCAAAGGCCCACCCACTACACTCAACGTGAGAGAACCTCTAAAAATTGGACCTACCTCCCCTACTAGGGTGCCACGGCATTCTCCTGCCAAGCATAAAACTGTATAAAATGGTATATATTCTCTACCTGCAAATCTGAGCTCCCAGCACTCCCTTCCACTCTTACTCTGAGGTCTGGAGGCCTGTCCACCAGCAGTCCAGATTCTTGGGTGATTTCTCAAGGGGTGTCGACAGGGCCTAAACTACAGCTGGTCAGTGCTGACTCTACGGAATGGGAGTGAGGAGAGGACGGCCGGCTGAGAAGGAACAACACCAGAGCAGAGCACCAACAGGCTTTTAGGAACAATAGGGCTTACTCCTGGATATTCTGAAGCCACACCCCCTGTCTCCCTGGGCAACCAGAGGAGGCCAGGCATCTACTCAGGTGGTAACCACCACGGGATAGATCTGGGACAGAAATGCAGGCCCCGTGAGTAAAAAGTTTGCCTAAGGCGGTATTGGCCTGTGTGGAGCTCGGGGACTAGAAAGGCACGTGCAGAGCCGGAAAGTTCCCAGTGTGGGGCTGACCCAGAGGACTGCTTTACTGAGCCTAAGACGCACCCGGCCCTCAGGGGATCGTCAGCCTATAGACAAAGGAAGGCAGGAGGCTAGAACTGACAGCTAATCTAATGCAAACCTGCACGAGCAAAGACAGGGCCAGAGGCGCAGGCTCTGGGAACTCAAAACAGCTTCTCTTCTGCAGGGGAATTTAGCAGGGACAGAAACAAATTCCAACAAAGTTGTTCTGTTCTCTTCTGTCAGTAACATCAATCAGGGTCGGGGTTGGAACTGAGTGAACAACCCCCAGCATCCATCAAGCACCCAAAGTTGTCAGACCTCACCTCCCCCTGCTGCATAGAGGCAGAGCACAGTGGCCTGGCTGAGCACAAATAGATTTCCTTGTGATTCAGGCGGGTGCAAACCCCTGGAATATCTGTTCACTAGAGGCAACAGGGTCATAGCCCTGTGGGGCTATCAGTGACTGGATGTGACAGAGGTGCAAGGTGGGGAAGGAGGCATCAACCTTCCCAGACTAATCTATTTGCTGTGTGCGTCCTCCTGACTTCACGGAGCACTGGAGCAAGTTATAACTGAGTTGTCACCAGACCCCTGCGATCCAGTTGCCAGAGACCTTTAAAACTCTCCCACCTGAGACAGGAGATGACTGAGACAATTGATTTGGACCTTTTCAACTGAGACAATCGCCCGAGGACTATTCAAGTGGTGCCCTAGGTGTGTGGTTGTAGAAAGGTTTGATTTTCCTTTATCAATTGTTGCCGGTGGGGGGTGGGGTGACTTAATTGCTGGTATTTCTCCACAGCTGAGACTTCAACCCAGAGTAACTGTTTCACTAGGATAAAACAGAGACCACCTGAAAACGAGACAGAACCACTTACCCAACCACACCAAACAGGTCCCCAGTTTCTCAGGCCATAGCACTGTACGGGTCCTTGACAAAGCTCCAGGGGAAAAATCAAATGGTGTAAAACAATCATGGGGCAGAATCAGTGGAAAAAAATCTGGTAACATGAATAAAAAGAATAGATCAAACTCCCCAAGGAAACATATGGCAAATGTAACTGAAGATCTCATTCATAAACAGCTGGCTGAGATGTCAGAATTCAGAATTTGGATTGCAAAGAAGATTAATAAAATGGAGGAAAATTTGGAATTAGAAATTCGAGCAGCAATTCAAAAGTCGGAATTAGAAATTCGAGGAGAAATTCAACAGTTGTCTCAAGAATTTAACGAATTTAAAGACAAAACAACCAAAGATTTTGACGTACTGAACCAAGAATTTGCAGCCCTCAAAGATCAGAAAAATACAGTAGAATCCCCCAGTAACACAGTGGACAAAGCAGAAGAAAGGATTTCTAACATTGAAGAAAAAGCCTTTGAACGCTCCCAAAATCTCAAAGAGGAATAGAAATGGAGAGCAAAAACCAATCATTCTCTCAGAGAGCTCTGGGATAATTCAAAGAAGGCTAATATCCGCCTCATTGGAATCCCTGAAAGTGATGAAGTGGCCTCCTAAGGCACAGAGGCCCTTCTCCATGGAATTATTGAAGAGAATTTACCAGACATGCCAAGAGATTCTGAAATTCAGATAGCAAACAGTTTCAGAACCCCAGCACGACTCAATCCCAATAAGACATCCCCCAGGCATATCATAATTAACTTCACTAAAGTTAATATGAATGAGAAAATTCTGAAAGCAGCAAGATGTAAGAAATCCATTACCTACATAGGGAAGAATATTAGAATGGCTGCAGATCTCTCTGCTGAAACTTTTGAAGCCAGAAGAGGGTGGTCATCGACTTTTCATCTCCTAAAGCAAAATAACTTTCAACCCCGGATCCTGTATCCAGCTAAACTGATTTTCATTTATGATGGAGAAATTAAATACTTTAATGACATTCATATGTTGAAGAAATTTGCCATAACCAAACCAGCTCTTCAAGATATTCTTAGACCTATCATCCATAATGACCAGCCCAATGCTCCACCACAAAAGTAAACTCCCTCAGAAACTTTTGATCAAACTCCAACTTCCACAGTGGTGAAAGAATTAAAAATGTCCACTGGACTTTCAAAAAACTCGATACCCAAAACTTTACGAGACTTATCAATATTCTCCATTAATGTGAACGGCTTAAACTATCCTCTAAAGAGGCACAGGTTAGCTGACTGGATACAAAAACTCAGGCCAGATATTTGCTGCATACAGGAGTCACATCTTACCTTAAAAAACAAATATAGACTCAGGGTAAAAGGATGGTCATCCATATTTCAGGCAAATGGTAATCAGAAAAAAGCAGATGTTGCAATTCTATTTGCAGACACAATTGGCTTTAAACCAACAAAAGTAAGGAAGGATAAGAATGGTCACTTCATATTTGTTAAGGGTAATACTCAATATGATGAGATTTCAATTATGAATATTTATGGACCCAACCAGAATGCACCTCAATTTATAAGAGAAACTCTAACAGACATGAGCAACTTGATTTCCTGCAGCTCCATAATAGTCGGAGATTTCTACACTCCTTTGGCAGTGTTGGATAGATCCTCCAATAAGAAGCTGAGCAAAGAAATTTTAGATTTAAACCTAACCATCCAACATTTGGATTTAGCAGACATCTACAGAACATTTCATCCCAACAAAACTGAATACACATACTTCTCATCAGCCCACGGAACATACTCCAAAATCGATCACATCTTAGGTCACAAGTCTAACCTCAGTAAATTTAAAGGAATAGAAATTATTCCTTGATCTCCTCAGACCACCATGGAAAAAAAGTTGAACTCAGTAACAACAGGAATCTGCATACTCATACAAAAACATCGAAGTTAAATAACCTTATGCTGAATGATAGCTGGGTCAGAGAGGAGATTAAGAAGGAAATTGCCAAATTTTTGGAACAAAACGATAATGAAGACACCAATTATCAGAACCTCTGGGATACCGCAAAGGAAGTCCTAAGAGGGAACTATATAACACTTCAAGCTTTCCTCAAGAGAACGGAAAGAGAGGAAGTTAACAACTTAATGGGACATCTCAAGCAACTGGAAAAGGAAGAACATTCCAACCCCAAACCCAGTAGAAAAAAAGAAATAACCAAAATTACAGCACAATTAAATGAAATTGAAAACAAAAGAATTATACAACAGATCAATAAATAAAAAAGTTGGTTTTTTGAAAAGGAAAATAAAATAGATAAACCTTTGGCTAAACTAACCAGGAAAAAAAGAATAAAATCTCTAATCTCATCAATCAGAAATGAGAAAGATGAAATAACAACAGACTTCAGAAATTCAAAAAATCCTTAATGAATATGACAAGGAAATTTATTCTCAGAAATATGAAAATCTGAAGGAAATTGACCAATACTTGGAAGCACGTCACCTTCCAAGACTTAGCCAGAATCAAGTGGAAATGTTGAACAGGCCCATATCAAGTTCTGAAATAGCATCAACCATACAAAACCTATCTAAAAAGAAAAGCCTGGGACCAGATGGCTTCACGTCAGAATTCTACCAAACCTTAAAAGAGGAATTAGTACCTATATTACTCAACCTGTTCCAAAAGGTACAAAAAGAAGGAAGACTATCCAACACGTTCTATGAACAAATATCACCCTGATCCCCAAATCAGGAAAAGATGCAACAAGAAAAGAAAATTATAGACCAATATCGCTAATGAATATAGATGCAAAAATATTCAACAAGATCCTGACAAACGGAATCCAGCAACACATCAAACAAATTATACCTCATGACCTCAGTTTTATCCCAGGGTCTCAAGGCTGGTTCAATATCCGTAAATCTATAAGTATAATTCAGCACATAAATTAAAAACAAAGACCATATTATTCTCTCAATTGATGCAGAAAAAGCTTTTGATAATATACAGCATCCCTTCATGTTCAGAACACTTAAGAAAATTGGTATAGAAGGGACATATCTTAAACTGATAGAGGCCATCTACAGCAAACCCACAGCTAATATCATATTGAATGGAGTTAAATTGAAATCATTTCCACTCAGATCAGGAACCAGACAAGGCTGCCCATTGTATCCACTGCTCTTTAACATTGTAATGGAGTTTTATCCACCACAATTAGGAAAGAAAAGGTGATCAAGGGTATCCATTTAGGGTCAGAAGAGATCAAACTTTCGCTCTTCGCAGATGATATGATTGTAGAGCTGGAAAACACCAGCTCTACTACAAAACTCTTAGAAGTGATCAAGGAATACAGCAGCATGTCAGGCTACAAAATTAACATTCATAAATCAGTAGCCTTTACATATACCAACAAAAGTCAAGCTGAAAAACAGTTAAGGACTCTATCCCATTCACAGTAGTGCTAAAGAAGAAGAAATATTTGGGAGTTTATCTAACAAAGGACGTGAAAGATCTCTATAAAGAGAACTATGAAACTCTAAGAAAAGAAATAGCTGAAAATGTTAACAAATGAAAAAACATACCATGCTCATGGCTGGGAAGAATCAACATTGTTAAAATGTCGATACTACCCAAAGCAATATACAATTTTAAAGCAATCCCTATGAAAGCTTCACTGTCATACTTTTCAGATCTTGAAAAAATAATACTTCGTTTTATATGGAATCAGAAAAAACCTCGAATAGCCAAGACATTACTCAGAAATAAAAACAAAGCAAGAGGACTCATGCTACCAGACCTCAGACTATACTACAAATTGATAGTGATCAAAACAGCATGGTACTGGCACAAAAACAGAGAAGTAGATGTCTGGAACAGAATAGAGAACCAAGAGATGAATCCAGCTACTTACCATTATTTGCTCTTTGACAAGCCAATTAAAAACATTCAGTGAGGAAAAGATTCCCTATTTAACAAATGGTGCTGGGTGAACTGGGTGGCAACCTGTAGAAGACTGAAACGGGACTCACACCTTTCACCATTAAGTAAGATAGACTCTCACTGGATTAAAGATTCAAACTTTAGACATGAAACTATAAAAATACTAGAAGAGAAGAAATCGGTCTGGGTGAGTATTTTATGAGGAGGACCCCCCCCACACACACCGCCAGGGCAATTAAAGCAGCTTCAAAAATACACTACTGGGACCAAGAACACAGTAAGTAAAGCAAGCAAACAGCCCTCAGAATGTGAGAAGATATTTGCAGTTTATGTCTCTGACAAAGGTTTAATAACCAGAATCCACAGAGAATTCAAATGTATAAGCAAGAAAAGAAGAAGTGATCCCATCTCAGGCCTGGCAAGGGACTTGAAGAGAAACTTCTCTGAAGAAGACAGGCGCACAGCCTACAGACATATGAAAAAATGCTCATCAAAACTACTTTGAGATATCATCTAACTCCAGTAAGACTGGCCCATATCACAAAATCCCAAGACCAGAGATTTTGGCGTGGATGTGGAGAAAAGGGAACATTTCTACACTTCTGGTAGGAATGCAAATTAATACATTCCTTTTGGAAAGATGTTTGGAGATCTAAAATAGATCTGCCATTCAATCCTATAATTCCTCTACTAGGCATATACCCAGAAGACCAAAAATCACATCATAACAAATATATTTGTACCAGAATGTTTATTGCAGCCCAATTCATAATTGCTAAGTCATGGAAAAAGCCCAAGTGCCCATTGATCCATGAATGGATTAATAAATTGTGCTATATGTACACCATGGAATATTATACAGCCTTAAAGAAAGATGGAGACTTTACCTCCTTCATGTTTACATGGATGGAGCTGGAACATATTCTTCTTAGTAAAGTATCTCAAGAATGGAAGAAAAAGTATCCAATGTACTCAGCCCTACTATGAAACTAATTTATGGCTTTCACATGAATGGTATAGTGCAGTTATAACCTAAGAATAGGGGAAGGGTAAAAGGAGGGGAGGGAGGGGAAAGGTAGGCGGAGGGAGGGTGATTGGTGGGATTACACCTGCGGTGCATCTTACAAGGGTGCCTGTGAAACTTAGTATATATAGAATGTAAATGTCTTAACAAAATAACTAAGAAAATGCCAGGAAGGCTATGTTAACCAGTGTGATGAAAATGTGTCAAATGATCTATAAAACCAGTGTATGGTGCCCCGTGATCACATTAATGTACACAGCTATGATTTAATAATAAAAAAAAAACCTTACCACAACCACAGCCCAGGTAGGTACAGCTAAGAAAACTGATCTTAGAGAAGTTAAGTGATTTGTTCAAGATCACACAGCTAGTAACTGTCAGAATTAGAACTGGAACCCGGCCTGTCAAGACACCAGATGCCACGCCTTTAGGACTCAGGCAGTATCCTTTTTCCCACCATGCTAAAATGGATACTCATGTCCTATGATAGATGGGTAATTCAGACGTTGTGATTTTTTTTAAGGTTTACTTTATTTTGCTGTAATTTTAGGCAGGTTTGCTCATTTTGCAGAAAAGTGCAGCTGGCCTAGATGCGAAGCAAGAAACCGAAATCTAAGTAAAAGAATCCAGAAGCCCTGCATGTTCCACCAGCCGCACATATTGGAATGGATCGATGGGCACTTGGGCTTTTTCCATGACTTAGCAATTATGAATTGGGCTGCAATAAACATTCTGGTACAGATATCTTTATTATAATGTGATGTTTGGTCTTCTGGGTATATACCTAATAGAGGAATTATAGAATTGAATGGCAGATCTATTTTTAGATCTCTAAGTGTTCTCCAAACATCTTTCCAAAAGGAATGTATTAATTTGCATTCCTACCAGCAGTGTAGAAGTGTTCCCTTTTCTCCACATCCACACCAACATCTATGTTAACCAGTGTGATGAAAATGAGTCGAACTGTTTATAAAACCAGTGTATGGTGCCCCATGATCACATTAATGTACACAGCTATGATTTAGGAAAAAAAAATGTCAGTGTGAAGATGCCGCTTTTTTAACACAGGTTCTTATTCATATTCTCTAATGAATGAAAATGAAAAGGTGAATTAATAATTAAAGGCCTAGTGTTTTCCTCAAACTCTAATTATGTCCCTTAGCCTATTTTTAATAATTATATGTTTGAGTTTTAGAGTATTGTTTGCAGCACATAATATGATAAATTCACTTTCTTCATCTTCTCCAAACTGTTATGATGGCGCTGTGTGGAATCACGGCTAGGTTTGTGGTTTAAGCCAAATCCCTACCCCTCATCAGCCTTTATTGCTTTTTGAATAGGAATGAGGTGGTGAGCCTGAGCAAGTTGGCATTAGGAAAAGAAGAGATGAGTTAGAAGGGGAATGGACTGGTTCCCCCAAATATAAAATTTCATGGAGAAGTTGAAAAATAGGCCTTCAGTGTGCGACCATACAAATCCATAATCAATATGCATTTCATCTTATCTTAACACAGCATCTTGTTTAACCTTTCAAGCAATGGCAGGGTAGGTTATCTCTCTCCCCATCCTATGTCCATCCTATGTCCATTTATCTTTAAACAGGTTGGGGTCTGAAGCTCGGCTGTCTGGGAAGTCTTCCTTGGAAGGTGCTAATGTCTCTTAAGAAATCTGCAGAAGTTTACAATCTTCAACTTGGAATTTTGGTTAAAGAGAGAAGGAAGGTGGACTTAAGTGACATCACAATTAAAAGGGGGAGAAAAAGGAAGTACATGTCCAATTTTTACACTGAGACTATCCAAAGTTATTTTAAAATGTTTTCAAGTAGCATGTGAGAGCATTTCCAAATATTAAGAAAACTGAATACCTGCAATCTTTGGAATTACTCCAATATCAGAAATTCCAGATGTTTGTGGAGAAGCCACTGCATGTGTCTGTTCAAATATTTGACTGGGTTTTAAGATGTCAAGGAAGAAAAAATGAATTTTTCCTCTTTAAAAACAGGACAATATTCTCCAAAGGGCTATCAGGACTATGAAAGAAGTGTGCATGATTAGTTAATAAATGTGAGTCCTGCCCTCCTCTTTGCTCTTCTACCTGTCAGGGCTGTTGTAGTAAAAAGACATGATGCTTTTAGAAAGTATACAGCACGATGGAAAATGCAGGGCATTATGACTGCTGTTTGTCATTGCAGATGTGGAATCAATATCTGTGTGATGGATGCCAGATGCGAATAATAAGCAAGGCTCCCATAATCATCCTCCCATCTCTCCTGGTCAACCACATGAATCACACATGCCTTTGAATGAGGAACTTGACTGCTCCAAATGTTATGATAATTCCTTTTTCTCATGACGTGCACTTAGGTTTACTCCCACATTCCTATATTTTGTATAAGGTATTCACCATGATGAGAGTTTCTTGGCTACTCCAAGGAAGAATCATCTAGGTTAAAAAGAGCTACAGAATCTACATGTGGAAGTCTAAGAGTGTGGCTTTTGGTTTGCTCAGGATTAATAAATGCAGACCATCTCTT
Source organism: Nycticebus coucang (assembly GCF_027406575.1). Taxonomy (NCBI): domain Eukaryota; kingdom Metazoa; phylum Chordata; class Mammalia; order Primates; family Lorisidae; genus Nycticebus; species Nycticebus coucang. The sequence continues at coordinate 67,738,933 of NC_069783.1, read as the reverse complement.
TTTCACTCTGACCCTTAAGAGTCCTCAATAATTTATTAAGGAACCTCAAGCTTCACCAGCCCTTACTAACTAGGTAAGAGTGCATCCCTTAGCAGAAGCCGGCAGACAAGGAAATGAACCCCCCCATGGCCTACTGAGGGCTAGCTAGCACAGGGCTGCTGCTCACGGCTGCATAGGCTGTGGGGGACTCACCAGGCTGGGTACCTACGGGGAGGGCCTGCAGTGGTTAGCTATGCTCGAGGCCTGTCCCACAGGGAAGACTCTTCTCTGTCAGTTTGATGTGTGGCCTTGCTAGAAGCCAGAGCTGGGAATTCCCCTCCCTGAATCAGGCTAAAGACACCCCAACACTCTGCAAGGACTTACTGAGCGTGACGGAGTCATTGATCTTGAAGCTGCAGAGGACCCTGTCCACGTTGCGGGCATGTCGGAAGCCGTTTCCTCTCACAACTACTTGAAATGACTCTGAAGAAAAGAATAATGACAAGACCTGTTACTTGACCATTAGCCTTAAGCTTCTTATCTGCCCTGATTCAGAGCATTTGTTAATTATTTTTACTAGGCTTAAAATAAAAAAAATTAGTTCAGGTTAGAACCTTAAAGCAACCAAGTGGATTCCTTTTACCACTTACCAACTCATTCTCACCAGGTGTTCATGGCTAAGGGAGACTCCTCATTTGGGTTCCCACTTCCTTTCCTTTACGCTTACTGGTTCTCCCACCCAAAATGCTTTCCTCCCTCATCTCCATCCATTCAAATCTTACCCATTTTCCAAGTCCAGAAAGTTTTAAACCTGTCAACTTGGCTGCCAGTACGTGCCCCAACGAGAGGGGCTCCCTGCTTCCTCCTCCATCTCAACTTCTTGCCTGTTTAACATAAGGGATTCCACTGATGGGTTTCTTTATAGCTCAGGCTGCCTAAACTTTTTCAAAAGCATTGCTTTTCTGGCATTTGTAGCCTATACTGAACAAGGCAGCAGGTCACCATGCACTGCCTGGTGGTGTTCTTTTGTCATTCCTCCCTTCATCCAGAAAAACACTCCTTGGGTTGGGAGTTGTTTGATGCGGCCACAGCATGCCCATTTCGGCTAGCCACACAGTAGTGGTGCAGGGTCATGGAGGACTAATTTTATTTAGCAATAAATCAAAGTCGTGCTTGCCAGTGATCAGCTATCAGGCATTACCTCCTCCATTTGACACTATCCCTTCAAGGTACTACTTACTTCATTCTGAGTAGAAGAGATAATATATCTTGCAAGCCTGCATAGAAATTTTGCATTGGCATGATGTACGTTCAATGAATACATATGAATAAAATCCTTATTTTTAACAAACAGAAAAAACAATGATTAATTAAATGTTTTCGTATGTCTTAAGTTTGATGGCCCCTGATAGCCAATATTCTACTTTCTTTCCACTTTATCATTCTTTTGTGTATAAAAGTTGGGCTGGGATAATCCTTTAGAGCATACAAAAAAAGAAACAGACTAAAAGTCAGAAGAAAAATGTGGTACTTGTGAACAAGGACCCTAAACTGTAAATTGCTATCCAAATGTAGACTTTCTGTTGAGGCTTCGAAGCATGGAATGAGAAAACTAGCATACGGGGCTCTTTCAAAGTTTAATAAACATCACGAGTGAATGTCACCTTCATTCCCAGGAAATTAATTTTTACAGGTCATGTTTGCCAAGATCATAGTAAACCATGGTGCCAGGCCCTGTACTGAACCACGTACACATCAGAAGTAATTTAAACCTTACAACAGGTGGGGCAGAGACAAGATGGCTGACTGAAGCCGGCTTTCCACAGAGGCTCCCGTCCAGAAGGAGAGTAAAAGGACAGAAATTTAGCAAGTAACCTGGTGGATTAGAGCTGCACCAAGAGAGAAGGTTGAAGAACGCACATCAGCCCCGCTAAGGTGAGCTGTGACACCAAGGATACAAACAAAAGGTACAAAATCCATCACCAAGCGGACGGGAGTCCCCTCCCACATGAGAATGGTTTGGAGTGACCCACAAACAAACGAGCAGACTTCAAAGGTCCTCCCAATACACTCCATGGGAGAGGTGCTCTAAAAACTGGATCTACCTCCCCTACTAGGGTACCACGGCATTGTCCTTCCAGGCATAAAACTATACCTGCAGTTCTGAGCTTCCAGCAGTCCCCTCCACTCTCACTCTGAGGTCTGGAGGCCTGTACCTCAGGAGTCCAGATTCTTGGGAGATTTCTTGAGGGGTATGGACAGGGCCTAGACTGCAGCTGGTCAGTGCTGATTCTGCAGCATGGGAGGGAGGGGAGTGAGGAGAGGACGGTCGGCTGAGAGAGAACCACACCACATGACACCAATGGAGTGGTGCCCTGAAGTGGAGAGCAGGAGCCATTTTTGGCAACAATAGGGGTCACTCCTGGATATTCTGAAGCCACACCCCCTGTCTCCCTGGGCAACCAGAGGAGGCCGGGCATCTTCTCAGGTGGCAACCACTGTGGAACAGATCTAGGACAGAAATGCAGGCCCTATGAGTAAAGGGTTTGCCTAAGGCGGTACTGGCCTGGGTGGAGGGCGGGGACTAGAAAACGCACATGTAGAGTCGGGAAATTCCCAGGGCGGGGCTGACCTAGAGGACCGCTATACTGAGCCTAAGATGCACCCAGCCCTCAGGGGATTGTCAGCCTATAGACAAAGGAAGGCAGGAGGCGATAAATGACAGCCAATCCAATACAAACGTGCACAAGCAAAGACAGGGCCTGAGGCGCAGACTCTGGGAACTCAAAATAGCTTCTCTTCTGCAGGGGAATTTAGCAGGGACAGAAACAAATTTCCGCAAAGTTGTTCTGTTCTGTTCTGTCAGTAACATCAATCAGGGACAGGCCTGGAACTGAGTGAACACGCCCCAGACTCCTTCAAGTGCCCAAGGTTGTCAGGACTCACCTCCTGCTGCTGCATAGAGGCAGAGCACAGTGGCCTGGCTGAGCAGAAATAGATTTCCTTGTGATTCAGGCAGGTGCAAACACCTAGAGTATCTGTTCACTAGAGGCAACTGGGTCACAGCCCTGGGGGGCTATCAGTGACTGGGCGTGACAGAGGTGCAAGGTGCAGAAGGCGCCATCAACCTTCCCAGACTAATCTATTTGCTGTGTATGTCCTCCTGACTTCACGGAGCACCGGAGCAAGTCATAACTGAGTTGTCACCAGACCCCTGCGATCCAGTTGCCAGAGACCTTTTAAACTCTCCCACCTGAGACAGGTGCTGACTGAGACAATTGATTTGGACCTTTTCAACTGAGCCAATTGCCCGAGGACTATTCAAGTGGTGCCCTGGGTGTGTGGTTGTAAGAAGGTTTGATTTTCCTTTTCCAATTGTTGCCTGTGGGGGGTGGGGTGACTTAATTGCTGGTATTTCTCCACAGCTGAGACTTCAACCCAGAGTAACTGTTTCACTAGGGTCAAACAGAGACCAGCTGAAAACGAGACAGAACCACTTACCCAGCCACACCAAACAGGTCCCCAGTTTCTCAGGCCATAGCACTGTACGGGTCTGTGACAAAGCTCCAGGGGAAAAATCAAATGGTGGAAACAATCATGGGGTGGAATCAGCGGAAAAACTCTGGTAATATGAATAACCAGAAAAGATCAACCGCCCACCCCCAAGGAAAGATATGGATGATGTAACTGAAGATTCCACTCATAAAAAACTGGCTGAGATGTCAGAAATTGAATTCATAATTTGGATTGCAAACAAGATTAACAAAATGGAGGAAAATTTGGAATTAGAAATTCCAGGAGCAATTCAAAAGTCGGAATTAGAAATTCGAGGAGAAATTCAAAAGTTGTTTGAAGAATGTAATGAATTTAAAGACAAAACAACCAAAGATTTTGACGCACTGAACCAAGAATTTGCAGCCCTCAAAGATCTGGAAAATACAGTAGAATCCCTCAGTAATAGAGTTGAGCAAGCAGAAGAAAGGATTTCTCACATTGAAGACAAAACCTTTGAAAGTTCCCAAACTCTAAAAGAGGAATAGAAATGCAGAGCAAAAACGGATCATTCTCTCAGAGAGCTCTGGGATAATTCAAAGAAGGCTAATATCCGCCTCATTGGAATCCCTAAAAGTGATGAAGTGGCCTGTAAGTCACAGAGGCCCTTCTCCATGAAATTATGAAAGAGAATTTTCCAGACATGCCAAGACATTCTGAAATTCAGATAGCAAACAGTTTCAGAACCCCAGCATAACTCAATCCCAATAAGACATCCCCCAGGCATATCATAATTAACTTCACTAAAGTTAATATGAAGGAGAAAATTCTGAAAGCAGCCAGATGTAAGAAATCCATTACCAACAAAGGGAAGAATATTAGAATGGCTGCAGATCTCTCTGCTGAAACTTTTCAAGCCAAAAGAGGGTGGTCATAGACTTTTCATCTCCTAAAACAAAATAACTTTCAACCCCGGATCCTGTATCCAGCTAAACTAAGTTTCATTTATGATGGAGAATTTAAATTCTTTAATGACATTCAGATGTTGAAGAAATTTGCCGTAACCAAACAAACTCTTGAGGATATTCTCAGACCTATCCTCCATAATGACCAGCCCAATGCTCCACCACAAAAGTAAACTCCCTCAGAAACTTTTGATCAAACTCCAACGCCCACAGTGGTGAAAGGATTAAAAATGTCCACTGGACTTTCAAAAAACTCAATATCCAAAATGTTACCAGACTTATCAGTATTCTCCATTAATGTGAACGGCTTAAACTGTCCTCTAAAGAGGCACAGGTTAGCTGACTGGATACAAAAACTCAGGCCAGATATTTGCTGCATACAAGAGTCACATCTTACCTTAAAAGACAAATATAGATTCAGGGTAAAAGGATGGTCATCCATATTTCAGGCAAATGGTAATCAGAAAAAAGCAGATGTTGCAATTCTATTTGCAGACACAATTGGCTTTAAACCAACAAAAGTAAGGAAGGATAAGAATGGTCACTTCATATTTGTTAAGGGTAATACTCAATATGATGAGATTTCAATTATGAATATTTATGGACCCAACCAGAATGCACCTCAATTTATAAGAGAAACTCTAACAGACATGAGCAACTTGATTTCCTGCAGCTCCATAATAGTCGGAGATTTCTACACTCCTTTGGCAGTGTTGGATAGATCCTCCAATAAGAAGCTGAGCAAAGAAATTTTAGATTTAAACCTAACCATCCAACATTTGGATTTAGCAGACATCTACAGAACATTTCATCCCAACAAAACTGAATACACATACTTCTCATCAGCCCACGGAACATACTCCAAAATCGATCACATCTTAGGTCACAAGTCTAACCTCAGCAAATTTAAAGGAATAGAAATTATTCCTTGCATCTCCTCGAACCACCATGGAATAAAAGTTGAACTCAGTAACAACAGGAATCTGCATACTCATACAAAAACATTGAAGTTAAATAACCTTATGCTGAATGATAGCTAGGTCAGAGATGGGATTCAGAAGGAAACTGCCAAATTTTTGGAACAAAACGATAATGAAGACACCAATTATCAGAACCTCTGGGATACTGCAAAGGCAGTCCTAAGAGGGAAATTTATAGCACTGCAAGCCTTCCTCAAGAGAACGGATAAGAGGAAGTTAACAACTTAATGGGACATCTCAAGCAACTGGAAAAGGAAGAACATTCCAACCCCAAACCCAGTAGAAGAAAAGAAATAACCAAAATTACAGCAGAGTTAAATGAAATTGAAAACAAAAGAATTATACAACAGATCAATAAATAAAAAAGTTGGTTTTTTGAAAAGGAAAATAAAATAGATAAACCTTTGGCTAAACTAACCAGGAAAAAAAGAATAAAATCTCTAATCTCATCAATCAGAAACGACAAAGACGAAATAACAACAGACTCTTCAGAAATTCAAAAAATCCTTAACGAATATGACAAGGAACTTTATTCTCAGAAATATGAAAATCTGAAGGCAATTGACCAATACTTGGAAGCACGTCACCTTCCAAGACTCAGCCAGAATCTAGTGGATATGTTGAACAGGCCCATATCAAGTTCTGAAATACCATCAATCATACAAAATCTCCCTAAAAAGAAAAATTCAAGACCAGATGGCTTCACATCAGAATTCTACCAAACCTTTAATGAGGAACTAGTACCTATATTACTCCTGTTCCAAAAGGTAGAAAAAGAAGGAAGACTACCCAACACGTTCTATGAAGCAAATATCACCCTGATCCCCAAATCAGGAAAAGATGCAACAAGAAAAGAAAATTATAGACCAATATTACCAATGAATATAGATGCAAAAATATTCAACATGATCCTAACACACAGAATCAAGCAACACATCAAACAAATTATACATCATGACCAAGTCGGTTTTATCCCAGGGTCTCAAGGCTGATTCAATATATGCAAATCTATACGTATAATTCAGCCCATAAATTAAAAAACAAAGACCATATGATTCTCTTAATTGATCCAGAAAAAGCTTTTGATAATATCCAGCATCCCTTCATGATCAGAATCCTTAAGAAAATTGGTATAGAAGGGACGTTTCTTAAACTGATAGAGGCCATCTACTGCAAACCCACAGCAAATATCGTATTCAATGGAGTTAAATTGAAATCATTTTGACTCAGATTAGTAACCAGACAAGGCTGCCCATTGTCTACACTGTGCTTTAACATTGTAATGGAGGAAGTTTTAGCCACTGCAATTAGGGAAGAAAAGGTGATCAAGGGTATCCATATAGGGTCAGAAGGGATCAAACTTTCACTCTTCGCAGATGATATGATTGTATATCTGGAATACACCAGGGATTCTACTATAGAACTCTTAGAAGTGGAGAGTAAGATGGCAGCCGAGTAACAGTTTCTCTGCAACTGGGCACCATGAGTCTGGGGAGATAGATGCCAGGCATCTTTGGCTGGTGGGATCTGCCTATAATCATCCCTTTGAGGATACAAGGAGTCAGCGAAAGACTTCTGGATCTCAAGAGGAGGACAAAAATTGGAAAACTGGTAAGTGGTTACGTGTGTTCAATCTGTCTAATCCCGCCGGAAGCTGTAAGTACAGCAGCAATGAGACTGCAAACTGGAAAGGCCTTACCTGTGAACTGTTTTAGTGTTATTGGACTTGGCACCTAGTTGAACTGCCTTGGGGAGAGCTTGAGCAGGAGTCCTGAGAATTTTGGGTGTTTTCTTGGACCCCTCAACTCTAACCGAGCTTCTACAAGACACATTGTGATGAACCTGTCCAAAGTCAAGACAAAAGAAAAGATTCTGCACGCTTCCAGGAGTAAACGCCAGTTGACCTACAGGGGCAAATCCATCAGAGTGACTGCAGACTTCTCTAACGAAACTTTCCAAGGAAGAATACAGTGGTCATCTACCTTTAATCTCCTTAAACAGAACAATTTCCACCCCAGAATTCTATACACTGCTAAGCTCAGCTTTAAAATTGATGGAGAAATCATTCAGAAAATTAATGAAACAAGGAGTTGGTTTTTTGAAAAAAATAAATAAATTAGATAAACCATTGGCCAGACTAACTAGAAATAGAAAAGTAAAATCTCTCGTAACCTCAATCAGAAATGATAAATTGAAAATAACAACTGATGACACAGAGATACAAGAGATCATCTCTGAATACTACCAGAAACTCTATGGCCAGAAATTTGACAATGTGAAGGAAGTGGATCAATATTTGGAATCACACCTTCTCTAGACTTAGCCAGGAAGAAATAGAGCTCCTGAACAGACCAATTTCAAGCACTGAGATTAAAGAAACAATAAAAAAGCTTCCAACCAAAAAAAAAGCCCTAGTCCAGATGGCTTCACACCAGAATTCCATCAGACTTTCAAGGAAGAGCTTATTCCTGTACTGCAGAAATAATTTCAAAAAATTGAGAAGGAAGGAATCTTCCCCAACATGTTCTATGAGCAAACATCACCCTGATACCAAAACCAGGAAAAGACCCAAACAAAAAGGAGAATTTCAGACCAATCTCACTCATGAATATAGATGCAAAAATTCTCAACAAAATCCTAGCCAATAGATTACAGCTTATCATCAAAAAAGTCATACATTATGATCAAGTAGTTTTTATCCCAGGGATGCAAGGCTGGTTTACTATACGCAAGTCCATAAACGTCATCCACTGTATTAACAGAGGCAAAAATAAAGATTGTATGATCCTCTCAATAGATGCAGAAAAAACATTTGATAAAATCCAGCATCCATTTCTAATTAAAACACTGAAGAGTATAGGCATAGGTGGCACATTTCTAAAACTGATTGAAGCTATCTATGACAAACCAACAGCTAATATATTTTTCACAGCTAATATTTTACTGAATGGAGTAAAACTGAAAGCTTTCCCTCTCAGAACTGTAACCAGACCAGGTTGTCCTCTGTCACCTTTACTATTCAACGTAGTGCTGGAAGTTCTAGCCAATATAATTAGGCAAGACAAGGAAATAAAGGGAATCCAAATGGGAGCAGAGGAAGTCAAACTCTCCCTCTTTGCTGATGACATGATCTTATACTTAGAGAACCCCAAAGACTCAACCACAAGACTCCTAGAAGTCATCAAAAAATACAGTAATGTTTCAGGATATAAAATCAATGTCCACAAGTCAGTAGCCTTTGTATACACCAATAACAGTGAATATGAGAAGCTAATTAAGGACACAACTCCCTTCACCATAGTTTCAAAGAAAATGAAATACCTAGGCATATATCTAACGAAGGAGGTGAAGGACCTCTATAAAGAAAATTATGAAATCCTCAGAAAGGAAATAGCAGAGGATATTAACAAATGGAAGAACATACTAGGCTCATGGATGGGAAGAATCAACATTGTTAAAATGTCTATACTTCCCAACGCAATCTACCTATTCAATGCCATTTCTATTAAAATACCAACATTGTACTTTCAAGATTTGGAAAAAATGATTCTGCATTTTGTATGGAACCGGAAAAAACCCCTTATAGCTAAGACAGTTCTTAGTAATACAAATAAATCTGGGGGCATCACCATACCAGATTTTAGGCTGTACTACAAAGACATAGTGGTCAAGACAGCATGGTACTGGCACAAAAATAAAGACATAGACTCTTGGAATCGAATAGAAAACCAGGAAATGAAACTAACATCTTATAACCACCTAATCTTTGATAAACCAAACAAGAACATACCTTGGGGGAAATAAATATTCAATAAATGGTGTTGGGAGAACTGGATATCCACATGTAAAAGACTGAAACTGGACCCACACCTTTCTCCACTCACAAAAATTGATTCAAGATGGATAAAGGACTGAAATTTAAGGCATGAAATGATAAAAATCTTCACAGAAAGCATAGGAAAAACACTGGAAGATATTGGCCTGGGGAAAGACTTCATGAAGAAGACTGCCATGGCAATTGCAACAACAACAAAAATAAACAAATGGGACTTCATTAAACTGAAAAGCTTCTGTACTGCTAAGGAGACAATAACCAAAGCAAAGAGACAACCTACACAATGGGAAATGATATTTGCATATTTTGAATCAGACAAAAGCTTGATAACTAGGATCTATAGAGAACTCAAATTAATCCATATGAAAAAAGCCAACAATCCCATATATCAATGGGCAAGAGACATGAATAGAAACTTCTCTTCTTTATAAAGAAGACAGACAAATGGCTAACAAACATATGAAAAAAATGTTCATCATCTCTATCTATTAGAGAAATGCAAATCAAAACCACCCTGAGATACCATCTAACCCCAGCAAGAATGGCCCGCATCACAAAATCTCAAAACTGCAGATGCTGCCGTGGATGTGGAGAGAAGGTAACATTTTTACACTGCTGGTGGGACTGCAAACTAGTACAACCCTTTTGGAAGGAAGTATGGAGAAATCTCAAAGCACTCAAGCTAAACCTCCCATTTGATCCTGCAATCCCATTACTGGGCATCTACCCAGAAGGAAAAAAATCCTTTTATAATAAGGACACCTGTACTAGACTGTTTATTGCAGCTCAATTTACAATCACCAAAATGTGGAAACAGCCTAAATGCCACCAACCCAGGAATGGATTAAAAGCTGTGGTATATGTATACCATGGAATACTATTCAGCCATTTAAAAAAATGGAGACTTTAAAGCCTTCGTATTAACCTGGATGGAAATGGAAGACATTATTCTTAGTAAAGCATAACGAGAATGGAGAAGCATGAATCCTATGTACACAATTTTGTTATGAGGACAATTAATGACAATTAAGGTCACAGTGGGGGTGAGGGAAGGGGAGAGCAAAGAAAGAAGCAGGGAGGAGTGGGGAAAGGAAGAGCAGAGAGCGGAAAGGAGGGAGGGGGTGGGGGCCTTGTTGTGTGCCACAGCTTTGGGGGGCAAGACACGATTGCAAGAGGGACGTTACCTAACAAATGCAATCAGTGTAACCTGGCTTATTGTACCCTTAATGAATCCCCAAATATAAAAAAAAAACAAAACTGTTAGAAGTGATCAAGGAATACAGCAGCTTCTCAGGTTACAAAATCAACATTCATAAATCGGTAGCCTTTATATATACCAACAATAGTCAAGCTGAAAAAACAGTTAAGGACTCTATTCTATTCACAGTAGTGCCAAAGAAGATGAAATATTTGGGAGTTTATCTAACAAAGGACGTGAAAGATCTCTATAAAGAGAACTATGAAACTCTAAGAAAAGAAACAGCTAAAAATGTCAGCAAATGGAAAAACATTCCATGCTCATGGCTGGGAAGAATCAACATTGTTAAAATGTCCATACTACCCAAAGCAATATACAATTTTAAAGCAATCCCTATTAAAGCTCCACTGTTATACTTTAAAGATCTTGAAAAAAATAATACTTCATTTCATATGGAATCAGAAAAAACCTCGAATAGCCAAGACATTACTCAGAAATAAAAACAAAGCAGGAGGAATCACGCTACCAGACCTCAGACTATACTATAAATCGATGGTGATCAAAACAGCATGGTATTGGCACAAAAACAGAGAAGTAGATGTCTGGAACAGAATAGAGAACCAAGAGATGAATCCAGCTGCTTACCGTTATTTGATCTTTGACAAGCCAATTAAAAACATTCAGTGGGGAAAAGATTCCCTATTTAACAAATGGTGCTGGGTGAACTGGCTGGCAACCTGTAGAAGACTGAAACTGGGCCCACACCTTTCACCATTAACTAAGATAGACTCTGACTGAATAAAAGATTTAAACTTAAGACATGAAACTACAAAAATACTAGAAGAGAGTGTAGGGAAAACCCTTGAAGAAATCGGTGTGGGCGAGTATTTTATGAGGAGGAGCCCCTGGGCAATTGAAGCAGCTTCAAAAATACACTACTGGGACCTGATCACACGAAAAAGCTTCTGCACAGCCAAGAACACAGTAAGTAAAGCAGGCAAACAGCCCTTAAAACAGGAGAAGATATTTGCAGGTTATGTCTCCGACAAAGGTTTGGTGACCAGAATCCACAGAGAACTCAAATGTATAAGCAAGAAAAGAACAAGTGATCCCATTGCAGGCTGGGCAAGGGACTGGAAGAGAAACTTCTCTGAAGAGGACAGGTGCACCACCTACAGACATATGAAAAAATGCTCATCATCTTTAATCATCAGAGAAATGCAAATCAAAACTATTTTGAGATATCATCTAACTCTAGTAAGATTACCCCATATCACAAAATCCCAAGACCAGAGATGTTGGCATGGATGTGGAGAAAAGGGAACACTTCTACACTGCTGGTGGGAATGCAAATTAATACATTCCTTTTGGAAAGATGTTTGGAGAACACTTAGAGATTTAAAAATAGATCTGCCATTCAATTCTATAATTCCTCTATTAGGTATATACCCAGAAGACCAAACATCACATTATAATAAAGATATCTGTACCAGAATGTTTATTGCAGCCCAATTCATAATTGCTAAGTCATGGAAAAAGCCCAAGTGCCCATCGATCCATGAATGGATTAATAAATTGTGGTATATGTATACCATGGAATATTATGCAGCCTTAAAGAAAGATGGAGACTTTACCTCCTTCATGTTTACATGGATGGAGCTGGAACGTATTCTTCTTAGTAAAGTATGTCAAGAATGGAAGAAAAAGGATCCAATGTACTCAGCCCTACTATGAAACTAATTTATGGCTTTCACATGAAAGCTATAACCCAGTTATAACCTAAGAATAGGGGGAAAGGAGAGAGGGTGGGGAGGGAGGGGGGAGGATGGGCAGAGGGAGGGTGATTGGTGGAATTACACCTGCGGTGCATCTCACAAGGGTACATGTGAAACTTAGTAAATATAGAATATAAATGTCTTAACACAATAACTAAGAAAATGCCAGGAAGGCTATGTTAACCAGTGTGATGAAAATGTGTCAAATGATCTATAAAACCAGTGTATGGTGCCCCGTGATCACATTAATGTACACAGCTATGATTTAATAATTAAAAAAAAACCTTACCACAACCACAGCCCAGGTAGGTACAGCTAAGAAAACTGATCTTAGAGAAGTTAAGTGATTTGTTCAAGATCACACAGCTAGTAACTGTCAGAATTAGAACTGGAACCCGGCCTGTCAAGACACCAGATGCCACGCCTTTAGGACTCAGGCAGTATCCTCTTTCCCACCATGCTAAAATGGATACTCATGTCCTATGATAGATGGGTAATTCAGACGTTGTGATTTTTTTTAAGGTTTACTTTATTTTGCTGTAATTTTAGGCAGGTTTGCTCATTTTGCAGAAAAGTGCAGCTGGCCTAGATGCGAAGCAAGAAACCGAAATCTAAGTAAAAGAATCCAGAAGCCCTGCATGTTCCACCAGCCGCACATATTGGAATGGATTGCTTTTTGGAATATAAGAACCCTTAACAATAAGGAAAAATGATTTGCCCAGAGTCATGTAATGAGTAAGCAGCAAAACCGGGCCTCACACCCAAGGATGCAATGCCTTAGTTTTGAATTATTAAATCTTAATTAAGGTTATAGGCATATAGTTTTTCAGGACCATAAGTCCTCTGACTATTTAGATTGTATATACACATATTGATGCTTATATACAATCGCTAAGTTTAGTAAGATGGACTTACTAGTTAAATGTCTGTCAGGCATGTGACTGATCACTCAGTTGGTGCAAGCTGTATTTTATTGAGTGCCCAGTATTATGGAAGAAGCTTATTATAACTTATTTGCTCAGTTAAGCCTACGAAACCTATTTCTGTTCCCAGTTCGAACGCCAGACATACAGAAATCTGCCATTTGATATTTTTGCTGATTCCATATGTTTTCTCCCTCATTGCTATGCCTACTTCTCTTGTTTCCTCAAAGATCAGCAGAGGGAGAGGAGACTGGAAATGCAGGCCATATGCCAAACTCTCTTCTCTAACACCATGTTCTAACATTACCAGTTCAGTTGCTAAATCCTCTATAAAAGAGGCTACACATGTGTCTGCTTGACCCAACCTCAGGGAGTTTAGGAAGAAAGATAGCAGGAATCTATGATGTGGCAATGGTGGAAACCATTTAACCCCCTAGGCTTGGGTAGACAGTGGAGGAAAGCACTGACACTCGGGGAAGCATAGCAGAGCAGAGGTGAGGGCCCATCCTGCCCGGTGTAGAGTCTGTGTTAGTGCCCACGTTCCATCTGACGAGCCCAAACATCTGACCCAGCAGTCTGACCAGCACATAGACATTACATAACAAACCCTGCCCAATGAATCTGCCAGCAAGTGAAAACCAGAACATACCAGTACCAAAGCTACCTGCAAAGCCCTGACCTCATCTTTCAAAATCTGTACATCTAAACGTTTTCAGGTAACTTGCATGTTGGTTACAGTTTCTACAAGAAGTGTCTAGAGACTGTAGGGCTTTAGTGGGGAAATATCTGCCTGAAAATGGTCTTTGATTTAGTCTTTAAAGGTGCATAGCCTTTAAGGTATCTTCAAGGTTCATTACGATTCTTTTGCCACTTTTATTCCCAATTAGAATGAAAGCTTCCTGATGATAGAGGCCAGCATTTCTGTTTCTTTTGAATGCTTGGCTTTGTCTAACCCAGGACTAATTCGGCCTCAGTATCAGCTCATTGAATGAATGATCAATAATATATGTTGGCATAGAAAAGAAATAAAGGGGGAGGACAAAGTGGCCATTTATTCAGGTGCTAGTCAGGTTTCATCTTGGTTTATTTTCTGAGACTTAAAAAGGTCAATGAATGAAAAGATGCTCAATATCATTGGTCATGAGGGAACATGCAAATCAAACCCACACTGGGATATTATTTCATACCCACTAGACTGGCGATTATCAAAGAGATGGACAATACCAACTGCTGGTGAAGAAGTTATAACTCACACACATTTCCCGTGGGACTGGAGAATGGTACAGCCTCTTCGAAGAATACTTTAGCAGTTCCTCAAAAAGTTAAACACAGCCACCTGACCTGAAAATTCCACTCCTAGACATATATACCCAAGAGAAATGAAAACGCACTTCCACACAAAAGCTTGTGCATAAATGTTCATAGTAGCATTTTTCTTAATAGCCAAAAAGTGCATACAATGGAATATTACTCAGCCATAAAAAGAACTCAACTTCTGATCCATGCTACAATAGGTATGAACCTTAGAAACATTTTGCTGAATGAAGGGAGCCAGACACAAAAGACAACATATTGCATGATTGCACTAATAGGAAATGTCCAGATTCGCAAATCTAGGGAGACAGAAAGTAGATTAGGAGCTTCCGGAGTAACTGCTTAATGGGCAGAGGTTTCTTCTAGGGACGGTGAAAACATTCTGGAATTAGATAGTGGTTGTGGTGGTACAATTTTGTAATATATTAAAAGCCACTGAATTGTACTTTCTCTTTTTTTTTTTTGTTTTGTTTTGAGACAGAGCCTCAAGCTGTTGCCCTGGGTAGTGCTGTGACATCACAGCTCACAGGACCTCTAATTCCTGGGCTCAAGTGATTCTCCTGCCTCCCTCTCCCAAGTAGCTGGGACTACAGGCGCCCGCCACAACGCCGGCTATTTTTTTGGTTGCAACCATCATTGTTTGGCAGCCCGGGCTGGATTCGAACCTGCCAGCTCAGGTGTATGTGGCTGGCGCGTTAGCCCCTTGAGCCACAGGCGCTGAGCCTGAATTGTACTTTCTAAAAGGATGAGTTTTATAGTACATGAATTACAGCTCAATTTAAAAAAAAGAGTAAAAAGTAAAGTCAGTGAGTGGTCTGATAATCTTGGTCCATTCTATTCTCTCTTTTATTTCTTTGCTTTTCTCTTTTCTATTCCCTTTTCGTTTTTGGAAATGTGGAACACATAGTTTTGAGATTACCTCGATAAAGATCGCCCGTCATCTTTGTATCTGAAAATGAGAACATCTGTGGATCTGTGTTTTCTCTACTTGCTCTGGTCACCCAAGACTTTTGTGCCAAATTATTCCTGGTGATATTTCATCTTGTGAGTCAGTCTGAATTTGCTCCCTAATAGATGCTTAATGGGGCACATACCATCTACAATACAGAGACTGATGTATAACAAGTGCTTTCTGATGCCTAAATTATTACAGAAGTTTTTTCTGTTATAGCTAATAATTTATAACTGCTTTAGTGATATATAATTGAATAGAATAGCTTACACATAAAGTGTACAAGCTGACTGGTTTTGACATATGTACACAATCATGAGACAATACCACAGTCAAGACAGTGAACACATCCACACCCCCCAAAATTTCCTTGTGCAGCTTTGTAATCTCTCCTCCTGCCCCTCCCCACTTCCACTCCTATGCAACCACTGATCTCTGTAACTGTATATTAGTTTGCATTTTCTAAAATTTAATGTAAATGGGATCATACAGTAAGTAATTTTTTTTGCCTGGTTTCGTTTACTCAGAATAATTATTTTATCCACACTTATTTTGAGATTTATGCCTAGTTTATTGCTTTTTTTTTTTTTATTAAATCATAGCTGTGTACATTAATGCTATCATGGGGCACCATACACTGGTTTTATAGACCATTTGACATATTTTCATCACACTGGTTAACATAGCCTTCCTGGCATTTTCTTAGTTATTGTGTTAAGACATTTATATTCTACATTTACTAAGTTTCACATGTACCCTTGTAAGATGCACCATAGGTGTAATCCCACCAATTACCCTCCCTCTGCCCATCCTAGTTTACTGCTTCTTATTGCTGAGTATTATTCTGTTGTATGGATAAACCAAAATTTGTTTATCCATTCACATGTTAATGAACTGTTTACAGTTTTTGGCTATTAAAGAAAGAGCTGATATGAACACTTGTGCGTTTGAGTCTTTGGACATAGATTTTCCTTTCTCTTGGGTAAATAACCAAGTCATATGGTAGCTATGTATTTAATTTTTAAAGAAACTTTTTTCAAAGAGTTATGCTGTTTTAAACTCCCATCAAGAGTACACAAAGGGTCCTTCCCCCATACAGAAATTATCTTTAAATACAAGGAAAGACCAATCAGAGAATTAAATAATCCATTCAGAAGTGCCTAATGGCCAGGCATGAGTGCTCTGAAAAACTGTGAAAAGTGAGAGAAATGAAATCACTATTTGGTATTGCATGAATGTGTCAGTTTTAAGCATCTAATTTCTAAATGCTGACTGTAAAGCCCCAACTCACCTTCCTTTTGTGCTACCTCACTCAGTTTTATCAGAAACAGTGGGAAACACAATAGGAGTAATAAACTGCTTCTGCAGGGACAATATGAGGAGCTAATTACAACTTACTTCTGGTTCTCAGTACAAGAACTTCGAATGTAGAGTAGTTTGCAAGTTGCACAGTTGATTCCAATTAGTTCCTCCCCGTAATACTTGCTTACACAGCATGCTGTGAACTACACAAATTTGAAGCCAAATGACTGTGCTTGGGGAAGACTATGCTCTGGCACAGGGGGCATTTCCTAGAGAGGAGCTAAATTAGGCAGGCCAGACTAACCATGGATCAGTTTTCCTAATTACACAGAGGGTAATCTACAAAGATTTTTAATTAAAATATGCAGACTTGTAATAAAAAGTCTACATTCAAAGGAAAACAGTTGATATTACGTACCTGCAGGTAATATCAAAGGTGCCATAAAGGCTCTCCACACAGCAGGTGACTCCTGACGTGTTTTAGAACAGTGCCATAGCACAAAGCTAAATGGAAACCATATGCTGGGTATAGAGTGACAAAAAGAATGGTAAAGAGTATGGTGAACTGGACAGAGTGCATGTTTCTTTTAAAGGAAGTCATTCGGTCCCTAATAATTATTAGCTTGTAATAAATACAGGTCTAGTGCTGTCAGATTTTTCAAGAAAATGTGAAAATCTGAATTTTTAGGTGAAATCAGATTTTTAAATGTTAGCAATAAATTTAAAAACAAGTGTGCAGATTCGATATGCCCTGTAGGCTGCAGTTTATAACCTCTGAGAGTGGAGGAGCTCTGGGAAGCCTCCCTGTCCCTAAAGAGTTTCACCCACAACATTCACTGGAATTCTTTTTGATCACAGCAGATTAGATATTCTCTTCACTTCTTTTCCCTCCTAAGACTTCCTGTTAAAATGCAAATAGCTCCAGGAGTACTCCAGAAAATCAGTCATTAATACCTTAACTGCAACTGAAGTATGCATTTAGAAACCTAAAGTAAAGAAGACCCAAAGGAGGTTTCCTCCAGATAGCATCTGGTTACAGATGGCCCTTTCACCATGGCTCACGTGGTTCTATGGGTGGAGAGTTCAGACCATCACGCCATTGTTGGAAAGCTTTAGTTATAAAAGTGGCATGTGTTAAGCCAAAATTTGCCTCACTGAATTCCTCCCTAACCTCTCCATGGTGGTCCCCTGAAGCTATACATACTAAACCTTATAATTCCTTTCTGCATGGGAATCTTCCAAATAACTGCAGATGTTCTTGTATCTCAATTCTTTGTCTCAATCTCTGTGGTTATTTCAGTCTTTCCTCATTCCACAAGAATCTCATTAGTGCTCTCACTGCACTTTGAGAAGACTTTGGCTATAATGCTTAACGCATGGCTTTGTAATTTGCTTGAACATATGACTATCTCCCAGAGCAGGCGTTGAGTTTCATGGAGGTTGGGCTTTTTTGTACTCAAATCTTTTCACATTGGTTGGTACATAGAAGACAGTAAGAATGGTTGAAAAGAAAGAAGGCAGGAAAAAAGGGAGAAAGAAATAGGGAAAGAAGGAAAACAAGAAAAGAAAAAAAGCAAGCAAGAAAAGAAGACACGGAACGAATCTGTGAATAAATTATTAGTAAGGTTCCTAGATCCATTGGCTCTTCCCCTAAGGACATGTCGTTCTGAAAATGTGGGTTGGAAAATGTGTTCTGACATATAGTAGTAGGACTATTAGCTCTCTTCACTTAGACACTGGCTGGCTACTGATGCATCCTGAGATTGCATTTTTTTTTTTGTTATGATTGTTGGGAGGCATTCTTGTTGGTTGCCAAGATAGCTATGATTGGACTCCTTTCGGCCCCAGCCCTCCTCACTGCATGAACTATCCTAAGTCAGGTGTCCCTAGACCTGATTGTACATGAAATTGGCTGTATGAACTCAAGTTCAATACTTTATGTTAGCCACATTAAATTTCACCTTGTTATGTACAGCCCAGCATACAAAGGGCTGTGCTGGGTTTTGGTTCTCTTGCCTACCCAGTGCCTTATCTTGCTGCCTGGCTAAGAGCTGTTTGCTGTCAGAACCGTGGCTAGTGTTGAGTTGGTGGTGAGAGCCAGCTGAGATCACTGTCTTAAGGGAACACGGTCATGCAGAGTGTCTTGGGCAGGACAGGCGTGGGTGGGGTTCCACAGCAGGGGCTAATCTGGGGGCCAAGCAAAGTAAGCGATTCACAGACAATGAGGGGATGGGGCTGAGAGGCAAGGTTTTTGATGAAAGCAAGTTCTACCTTCTTCACCTATCTGTCTAAGGCTTGATCCCACCATTATACTTCAGAGATGTGAACCATCGGTTATTTGCTTGATTTTTGTCTCCCTCAATCACTGAGTTAATTGAGCATTTTGTAGATACTCTGAACTCTGTCAATGTCCTCCCCAAGTTTCTTTCAGTGAAGAAACACACAGGCATGCTTTTCTCATCTAGACATGATGTTATCAGCATCATGATTCTAATTTGCCTTTTAATTTTTATTAAAGTGATGCTGATGATAATAATGCATCTTGTTTTTGCAAAATTATTTATGCTCTTCAAAGCACTTTCATCTAAATCCCTGGAAAATCCCTGGATCCTTGAAGTAGCCCAGTGAAAATCACAGAGGGGCTATGCCTTGCTCTACTGAACAGGCATTTGTAGTGCAGAAAATGAAATAGGTTTTCATGCTTCAGGAAAGCCATGCTTATCCCCAGAGAATTGTCAACAATAGACCTTGCAGGAAATGCATGTGAGAACTTTTGATGTAACTTTGTGTGCAGAAGGATGTAAGGCTATCTTCTGCAAGTTTCATTTTCTTCTTAGTAATGTTATTCTGTGATCAGTGTATTTTAATCTTTCTGATTCTAACTCAAGAGATAAAGGAACCTGCCTTTTTCAAAACCTAGGGCCAGCTTCTTCCATCATTGCATTTTGTGTTAATTTTTTCTTGATAAGAAACAAAGGAAATAGAATTGGATAGTTTACTCTGGTACAGAAAACTATTGTTTAAATAGAGTATGAAATATTGCACATAAGCCAGAGAGTTGAAGAATATCTGAAAAGATCCCTTAGCTTGGATTTATCACATTTGTTTATTTCCACCAAAGAAATAGCCCTTGGAATAGTTTATCAATTTAATTACTTTAATTTGTCTAAACTTATTGATACATTTTAATCTTCTTTTCTTATATTTTCCTTAGCTTTAAAAAAATCTTTTACTTAATTCTTTCTTTTTATTTTTCATTTAATAAGAAACATATAAATATCTATGATAAGGACCAGATCTTATGAACTCTGGTATTTCTGTGCTATGTTCGTTTAGTTTACCTATGTGGTGTTTTAATTGTCTCAAACTTCTTAATGGTATGTAAAGGAGACTTTAGTTTACTTTTTCAGTCTAGAATTTTTCTATTGCCCAAGTGGTTAAGATTTTTATTTTTATTTTTGGTTGTGTTCTATCTTTTGCTATTCATATCTAATTTTGTCTTATTTTAATTAGACAGTTCAAAGTTATGATTTTTTTTTTTTGCAATTTAGCTGGGGCTGGGCTTGAACCTGCCACCTCCGGCATATGGGGCACCCTACTCCTTTGAGCCATAGGCGCCGTCCTCAAAGGTATGATTTTTAACTTCATGTGGTTAGGTGAGAGGAGTTAAGAAGGGTCAAAGAGGCAAACATCTGCAATTTTGTTTTTTGATGGTATCAAGACATTCAGTCAATGTTTACTGATCACTTCTTAAGTGCCAGATACCCTACTGGGCAGTGGGAAGTGGAGAGAAATAAAGTTCCTTCTCTGTGTGCCAGAAATCTAGAACTGACCATGCTAGTGAAGTGACAGAAATTATGGTGTCTTTAGACTTTCTGATTCATTACAAGGTTGCAGCACACACAAAAGGATTACTAAATTGAAAGTCTTGGTTTTCTTCATGAATGGGATAATTGCACAATTAAGGAACTCCTTGTTTTCTAACTATTTTAACATTAGGTAGCTATTAAAAATGTGTTATACTTATAAATGCTACACAAGATTTAATGAATCTAAATATCCCATTTATTTACTCTACCTGAAGTGCAGAAAGCCCAGAGGTGCCTTGAAGCGTATGAAGCCTAACTGATAGGCCCCTATCAGGTCTTGGCACTGTGGTCATGTGGTTGCATGTTTCTGTCAATTTTGCAAACATATGATTTCTGAATTCTTTTTCTCAAAGAGATTTTTCTGGATTTACCTCTGTCATCTCTGTTGCTAGGGAGCAATTTATTTGAAGGTTAGTAGGTAATCTCTTTTGATTGTCTTTCTTTGGGAAATTAATACATGTCTCCGATAGTCACCATCTGTTGCTAACAACTGCATATATTTACATACATACATAATGTTTTGCTCTTGGCACAGATTATTCAATGCATCTAACTCCTTGAAAGTCTTCCAGCTGTTCTAAAAGACAGCCAAAAAACTGGGATGAAATCCTCAAGGGATTCTCTCATGTATGCCAATAAAATATGCCATAAACATTGAAATGTATAGTGTCTGAAAAGGCCTGAAAGTTCTTCCTTCAATGCTTACTATCTTATCAGGGTTGTATAACATGTTTTCTGTTGATAAATTAATAACTGGTATTAATATTGGGAGGCAAAAAGGTGATACCAACATTGAACTCTCAACAGTAAGTTTCTGGACTCATGCAAAGTCTATTCTTTTCATATCTCCAGCACCTTGCATAGTGCCTGGCAAGTACTTAACAATACCTTTTAAATGAACAAAAGAAGAGTGATGGGAAACTTGTCAGAAATTATATGAGAGAGCTAGCATGTTTGACGTTTTAGGCAGTCAGTGATAGTACAAAATAAGAGCAAGACCCCAATTTTGATCAGTTAGAGAAAATATTGTGACTCATAGAAGGCCGATTCTTTGTATTCAGTAGAGATTTCCCATACTAATGACAAAATTATGAGGGGTCTCTACTGGGAGATGTCCACACCATTGTGTGAGGACTGGTAGATTATACAGTTAGGATCAATATATAAGTTGTGCAGAAAGGCCAGACCACCTAATTCTACTTCAATATATGAACATTTTAGGGGTGGCTTTTAAACACTATGATTGTCTCCTATCTGCACAGCTGTCACGAGGATGAAGGATGACTCCATTTCTACCCAGAGGCAGGGTATTGATGGTGACTCAGTATTCAGTATTGATGTGGGAATCCAGTATGTCTACACTTCCCTTGTAAGTCCCATGAAGGGAGAGAATTTGTACGGACGTTTTTCAAACTTTCAAACATTGGACATGTGCTTCTTTCTTTTCTGTTTTTCCAAAAACAAATTTAATTAGCCTTTTCTACTCCTCCTTTTACCCTCTCCCTTCTTGCTCCACTCCCTTACCCCTCCACCAAGGAAACAAACATGATTTGAACTCAAAATATTATTAATTTGTATGAAAGCGATTAGCATTTAATTTCAGTTTACCTCCTGCACATATGGTAGATGGTTCAGCTGCTAGAATTTCAATGCAGGACTTCTTCAAAATCTAGGAGGAGAGGAGATGAAAAAGTCAATGCACAACTTATTTTGTTGAAAGAGAGAACTATGGTTTTGCTATTGCTATTGAGATAGACATAGGAAGGCAGGAAAGTGCAAGACATTGGATTGCAGTAGGGGGAGGTGTAAGGGAGAGAGTAACAACTTTACTACTACCATCAATGCCAAACATTTAATGAGCCAGATTGTGCTAGATGCTGTTGGGTGACTAAAAGCCATAGAATTATTCATTCATTTGTTCCATTGGCAGACATTTATTGAGCCTAAGATATGCCAGGCTTAGTTTCATGGAGGTTTAATACAGAGTTGTGCAAATGGAACTTGAACTTGAAATGATAAACGATAATGGTTGGTCATATGTGGTACGTTCAAGGGCAAAGGGGCAGATGGTAGATCTCTGGATTTCACGGCGAAATCACTGGGGTCAGGTACACCTGGAAGGGACTCACGTTAGATATGGGAGCTAAGGGGAGGGTTCAAATGAAGGGGAGTAAGGGGAAGGTGGGGGTCCAGGTGGGGTAAGACATGAGCAAAGTGAGAAAGTAGAAATGCATACAGACTTCTTTAACTGGAATAAAGGGAGCTTGAAAAGTAAAAAATAACAGAGTTATAATAGAGAAAGCTGGAGACAGAATGGAAAGAGTCAACTCTTCACAGGAGCTGCACAGTCAGATTACTCCTTTTCTGCAAGAAAGATCTGGAAGGATATTGTGGAAAAGAGTTTAGAAGACTGTATGTTGTGCCTCATTCCTAGGAGGACCCCTGGAGCCTTATTAATGGCATTGTACTCCTGTCCACCAGAGTCTTATAGGTTTAATGGCGTCTGGGGAACCCCATGACTGTGCAGGAAGTTAATAACTAAGGCTTCTGGCCAGAGCAGGGCAACTGATTGGTAGTGTTCAAGCTTTGCTCTGCCATTTATGAATCCTGCCTCTTGCATATTGATTCTAGAATGTGAGCCAGGTATTTTAAACAAGTATAGGACACTGAGTTAATTTACAACCAAATATAGTGCCTTTACTTGGGGCTTACTTAATCTGGAATTTGAGAAGGTTCAGAGGGCTAATGGAAACCATTTCTGTATTCATGAAAGGGGCATTTGTTAAAGCAACTAATGATGTAATTATAAAATATAAAGTCTGTAAGAGAACAAATCATCCTTTAGCAATGGGAAACATCCATTCATTTGCATTGATGTATGTATTTATATCTGCTTCTTTGTTCCAGCTTAAGTAACACATACACCAGAAGACACAATCGAATAAAAGATGCAATAATTTAAAACAGGAGGGACAGATTAAGGGAAAAGCAGGAGAAGATGATGTAAGGAGCAAGAAGAACATAGAAAAAAATGCTGTGAGGAGCTTATTTCCTTGCAAACAGTGGACTTATTTCCAAGGTTTCTAGTAGCAAATGGAAAGGACAGACAATATTTATGAACTTTTCAATCTGTGAAATGAAAACAAACCAGTTTCTCAGAAGAGATAATATTTACCCATTCCAGAGAGAAATCTGGGCATCCTTATAGAGAAGCATTGTGAAAGGAAATGAAAAAACATGCTGAAGAAGACCTTTATCTGAGATACAGATGCCAAAACATTATAATTTATTTATAGAAATGGGTTGTCTTACAACCCTGAATTTTAGGTAACTCTATACACCTGCAAGTCATAAAAAGTAGCATTTCTTCTTTTGACAATTCTAAAATTCAGATTTTTCCAGCTACTTTCTCTTTACTCTATACAATTTCATGGCATTTTTGTACTTTTATTTGTTTTCAGCTTCCTCCTGATCCCACAGTTGGAAGTAAATTGTTCCTTCAGCTTTTGCTTTATTTCCTTGAGCTTACCCAGACACCTCCACCCGCCAGACACGGGAGCAGCCGCTTCTTCCTTACTAGTCCCTGAGCCTATCTTGAGTGTGGCAGGAAGAGAATATTCCAAACTCCTACATCCCTTGCCCATCTGTCAGTCAGTGGTCCTCACACACCTTGTTCTGGCCGCCTGGTGTCAACACTGAGCACGTGGTTTCCTTTCACTGTCAGTCTGACTTGGGATCAGGGACGCCCAGGATACATCTTGGGCCCTCGTGTTTCCCTGCTGGCTTCTCCACCCTCTCTTTTCCTATGCTCCATCTAGTCTCTTTGGTGTCCTAAGCACATAGCAGGGAGCTGGAACTGGGGATTGCTAGGATCCTGGTGCATGGGGACTCATCTCAGACTGCCTGCCTGGACTCTGATGGTTGTCTATCTTTCCCCACAAGCCCCCAACCCTGACCAACCTGCTACCATTATGTTCTTCCCACCAAAAGGACACTTCGGGGGTTGCTGTGATTGTCCACAGGCACAAGTCTGCAAACAGGCCACGTGTGAAGAAACAGAACTAACCCAGAAGGAGAACCTAATTCAACGGTGGCCTTAGAGCAACATAGTTATTTTTTGATGTCTTAAATACAATTCCTCAGGAATTCAACATCTAATAAATAATTTTATCATGCACAGCTAAAGATTTCAGAATAGTCCAAGAATAAAAAAAGAGCTATTAGACCAATACTGTTCCCATTCCCCAAAAACATACATAAAATTTTCATCCACGTAATTCCTGAGTTTGAACCAACCTTTTTGAATCAACTCTAATACCTAACCAGAGATGGGTGAAGGAAACATCAGTGGATCTTTGACCACAAAGATACACTAACAAAGTATGTCACAATACACACACGCTGTATTATTCTCTCAAAGTGTATGCAATTAGCTGATAAATCTAAGACATATATGAAGGGCCAAAACATGTCAGCCAAGTGCTGTGATTCAATCCAGTAAAAACACAGCTTTCCCAATCTTAACTTAAAACATCTGGAAGAAATGCATTACAGCCAATAGTGTAGAATTTATCAGTGAGGGGGATGGGCAGGATTTGTCTGAGACTGTGGCTCTATTAGTTTGAAATGTCTGGTTTCAAAAGGTAGGAAGTCACTATGGCACTGGGTGAATATCCCTTGGTTATTAGCAGCCCAGACTGTACAGTAATCAGTTTGTCTGAACTGCAGCAGACAGGAGATCTTAGGGACTGGGAGCTGTGTGGGTGGCAGGGGAGGTGGAGGCTTCCTCCCCACACAGGCAGCAGCAGCCATGGAGAAGGTCCAGATAGCATTGGGAATTGCTGACGGGCACCAGGTGCAGTGGCAGGGACTCGCACAGGGTTGGGGAGATGTCAGAGGTGACAGGCTTTGAGGGGAGGGTATAATTGGTCTGTAGAAGAGAAAGGCCTAAGACCATGGCATGACTCAAATATAATCTGATGTGAAGAGTCAGGTCTTGGCTATGGTCCTGTACTTAACCTGACCTATGTTCCTCAACAAATGTTCTAAATTTTCTGAATCCCAGTTTTGGGAAGTATTTTAACATCTCGAGCAATACCTTGAAATCTGGAATCAAATTGCTTTGGTCAACTCACTCTTGAGCGACTATGTCCTTGAGTAAGTTCCATAAACTTTCTGCACCTCTGTTTTCTCATTTATAAAAGTGGGATAACAATAGTACCCACCCTACCTAAACTACTAGCATAAAATTGTGTTGGGAAGATGAAATGAGGTCATACAGGCAGAGCCCACCACACGGCGCCAGGAACCTGATAAGCGCTCAACTAATGGTAGCTGTTATCATCAAGAAGTTGGCCTCTGAAATCAGATAAAATAGATTTTGACTCATTCCTTGCTGGCCACGTGGACTTGGGCAAGTTATCAAACTTCTGGATCTCAACTTCCTCTTCTGTAAAATGGGGTAAGAAAAACCCTAATATCAAAGGGTTATATGATAGTTAAACGAAGTAACAGAATGTAAAGATTCTTAGTCTGTAAAATCAACTTGACTACAGTGATAAAATTCATATTGGATTGGAGAGTAAAAGAGAGAGTTAGGTCAAGGGAAACTGACAAGGTTTTGTCTCACAGACAGAACTGTGTGTGAACAGATGTGACTGGTCTATAGCTAGTGAACACCCCTTGGGCCACCAGCCAGCATATGTACTTCGTGAAAATAAGGGACCAAGAAACGACCTCAGCAGTCAAGCACTCGAGAACGTCTCACGCACATTCAACAGCAGCCCTGTGAGGATCACGCCTGTCATTGCGAGGGCCACTGCTGCTGCTCTTGGGCACAGGCTGTAGTTCTTATGTGCTTGCACTCCATCACCTCCCCCAGCCTGGCCTCAGGTTTCATCGTATTTGCTGAAAGAAACTGAACCAAGTTAGTACTATTTTCCTGCCAACTTTTGGACTGATTTCAAAGAGAAAACAGTTGAGAAAGCATGTTTGAAATCCAGAAGGAACTAAATAAATGCAATGTGTTGTTACTGGTAGGATTACTTGTGTACACCTTGCTATATTACTGGGGAAGCAAAAGAGGTACAGATAGATGTACAAGAACTCGGCCAAGTGACAAGAGCTACTTAATACACAATAGAACCTCTGTAAGGTGACCCCTCAAGGGAATGTAACAAACTGGTCAACATAAGGAGGTAGTCAATGTAAGGAACTTGGCCTACTGTACAGATACGTACATGTGGCTCCTGTCCAGTTTATGAAAATTAGGTCAACTTAAGGAGGTGGTCAGTGTAGGGAGGTAGTTAACTATGGAGGTTCTACTGTATTTAAAATGAAATCCAAAAATAAAGAAAGAAAGAAAGAAAGTGAAAACCACTGTGGACCAATCCTAATTGTATATGCATTTGTTTATTTGGATTCTAAAATTCTAATATCCTTTGTCATAAAGTTCTCAATTTGTGCAGAGATTTCTCAAGGGCCCTTAAAGAATTGTTAACATTTGTTCAGGGTTATGAGGAACCCTTTCCTTACCTTAGGCACACCTAATTTCTTTTTCTTAAAAGAAAAATAAACAGTATTTATTTGGCCATTTCCTACTAGAGGACTGTGTGTGTGTGTTAATAACAAACCAGTCTCCTTTATACATCCATGGTATAGGGGCTTTTTGCTTCTACATATCTTTTACAAAGCCCTCCAGAGCATGTTCCTTGGTGTCTTATTTGTTGTGAAGGGCGCATTCTGATTTTAATGTGAAGTAGGCTGGTCTAAGCGTGGTTAAACCTATTTGGTCAATTATATCTGTCCAATTCTCTAAGGCTAAAACCCACCAGTTTTCCTTAACTTCTCTCTCTGTCACACTCCAAAACCAAGATGACTTACACCACCTAAGTGCCAGTGATTTGAACAATGAAGTATCTCTGAATCTAACTACATTTTAAAATAAACTACCATCTTTCATAGAACTTATCCTCATCTATAAGTACGGTATGTGTGTGTGTGTGTGTTTGTATGTGTGTGTCTGTGTGTGTATATTATTGATTAGTCTTTGTCTTTTGGGATTATAAACATTACAGGGCAAGGAATGGATTTATTTTTCCCCCATGGCTATATTCACAATGCCTAACCTGGAACATAGTATGAATTAAATGAATACTAGATAAATAAATGCATAAATGGCATACTTCCCATGTGACTTAATAAGCTGACATTATAGCATATTATATACTAGCTTCCCTTTTCCCCTGTAAATATAATCTCAGGGTCTTTTGAATACAAATCCATATTCTGTACAATATTAACACCTCCTTCTTCTTCTTAAGCACCACCATATTTGGGAACTGCCTCCCCAAGAGAACTATTTCAACATTTCCATTTTTTAAAAAACAATAATGTCATAAGTGCATCATTTCTCCCATCTAAGATCTGAGCTGAGCAGCTTTGTAAAAGACCTCTTTCCTCGGGAAATACACAGAGGTCTGTGTTTGGTGGGTGGGGCTCCAGCTTCCACTGCAGGGCCACACACATTTCTTACAGCTGACTGAAAAGCACATTGGATAAGCCTGGGGACCACTGCTTTTGGAAACAGCGAGGCAGCTTGGGACATACAACTAGTTCATTTGAGCCTTCCAGACGGTCAATGTCGCTCCCATGAATTTTTTGAGACAATTTAATCTATAGTATATTTATAAGATGTTAAAAAGTCTCCTTTTCTCACTAATTCCACCAGGCATACCAAGAGGCATGTCTACTGTGAACAAGGGACATTATCTTTGATCCATTCTCGTGTTACAGAATCTCACCTTAAAATAAGAATAGAGTATTATACACACATCTCTCTGGGATCCAATTGTGATTTTAAGTGTACTAACACATTATACCTAGTAAATACTCTTACACGCAAAAAAGCACATTTTAAAAGGGTTTCTGGATTTTTAAACAATAGAGCTTATCCTAAAAGCATGCCAAAGTTTTTGTCTGAGAGAGGGCACCCAAAGTGCTTAAATAGATGCTACTCTCCTCTGTTAGTTTCACACTCAATGAGAATCTGGTTTGAAGGAGTGTAGGCCAAACAATGTTCTGAGAGTGAGGAAATTCACTTTTCTCCTCCTAAACCACTTTTCTGTCATGTTTTCAGCAGAAAAGCTCAGAGAGCTGTGAACTCCAAACGTGGTTATTTAGTAAGAAGAGCTTGCTGACCTTCACATGCTAACCTGCATATGAAGTGAGTGGCCCCCCGTGGAAGTTGACTTTGTTCCAAAACTCTGCTGTTGCTTTTATAATAGGTCTCACCAGATTCCTGGACACAGGACAAGGAGCTGCAGGAGGAGTAGTGATGATCTGGGATTAACTTAATAGGCCCCTCTGTCATCTTTGTAGTCTTTTCGAGGTATGGTAATTTTTATTCCATTTGGACTTTTTAATAAGCTGAACAGAAATCATGCCTGGCCTGCACATCTGCAAAGTCTGAGTCTAATTAAAGACTGCTGAGGCAAATGATTTTTCTGAAAAAGATTTTCTGCTCACTGCAGAAATTATAGTTGATTCTATTTATGTTTTCTGTCTAGGCCTGCTAATGTGAACGGAGCCCCAAATGCCATCTTTTATAGGTTCCAACCTTGGAAGAGAGGGCGAGGGAAGGACTGAGAGGATTTTACAAGAAACAGAGCCACAAAACTGCCCATGTGTCGTACAGAGTAGGCCTCCCATGAGGCTGTACAGTCCTTTTGGCTGCTTCATGATTGATAAGTATGCAAAGCACAGTGCTGGACACCATAAGAAACATGATATGTGGGACGGTCTCTGTGACTGCACAACTGAGCATCTGACCTATGGCATGTAGCGTGGAAGAAATCCAAGTGCCAAGTGAGTGGTTCCAGTAATTGGTGCCTCTAGGGAGAGCTCATGGTGGAGGAGAGAGCAGGGCAGGCTCCTTGGAGACCAGGACTCTGAGCAACGCCTTGAGATTGAGGCAGGCCTGCAGATAGGTTCCGATGGGCAAAGGAAGGGAAGGGGGCTCCCTCTGATGACTAGTAAATCAGATTTAAGAAAAAGAGCTGCTGCGGCTGAAATGTGCCTTGCCATCTACAAGCCCTAGCATGAGACAATTAGTTGAATAAAGTCAGTCCCCCTTTTCTTCCAGGACTGTGGGAATAAGACATAGATTGTGATTGGAGGAAACTCTTAGTTCCAGGTGGGGTCTTGGAAGAGGGGGTGTAAGGGGAACCTGGAAGACTGACTTTGCCTTTTGTCACAGCTTTGCTCTGGCCTGAGCTAGATGAGAGGGTTAGGTATCTTCCATCTTCCTGTGAGTGGAAGAGAGAAATCAGCACAGGATCTGATTTCCATAAATAAAATAAATTTATATATGCCATGAAATGGATTTATTCCTCAGTTTCATTACTCTTACAGTATTCTTGATAACAAGGATGTTCATGGCAAAGCTTGCAAGAAATCCTTGTAAACATAGTTGGGTTTGCTCAATACTTGTTTATTGTTGATCCAACATGCAGAAAGCTCTAGTGCTGACTCACCCTCTCATTAATAGGCAGTCTAAAGTAGGCTTCAGTATTTATTCCAAGGAAATGCTCCTACACAGAGCTGACTTGGTGCCAGCAACTGTGGGCTCTCCTCATAGATAGTGTTCCTGGTTCCCAAAACTGTCCTCAATTGCACAGCAAGTAGGGACAGCTAGGAGGAGGAGTTGGCATCACTGAGACCGGGCCAAGTGTGGGAATTCAAAACTGCTGCTGACCTGTTTCAGGGTTATCTGAATCCAGTTTTCTGTAGGTTCCTGTTTCACTGTCTGAAGCACATCTGAAAAGGCAAAGACCCAGGACCCTTGCTGAACCTTTGCTTCATGGTTTCACTTGAGGGCTGATATGAAATTCACCAGTTGTGGTCAGTGTAAATTCCCTGAAGAAGCCACATTAAGAGAAGGCAAAAAGAGTAGTTTTCTCCTTTACAGTTGTACCAGCTTCCAGGGTTACAATCTTCTAACCATCCATAGTTTTTCTTAAAATTTTATCATTATATGGTGCAAAACTGAGCAGGAAAACCATCATGGTCCATGGAGATAGAGTACCACACAAGCGTGGAAGGGAAGATGTTCCTCTGAACCTGTGTCAAGTGGCCAGCTTCTTGTGGTGATGGCACTTCACACACTGAGCAGTAATTGCAATTTTGGGCAGTGTTCTCCACCCTAGTAAAGACAAAGAGCTCCCCCACCTACCCACTATGCATTCAGATCAGGCCACACGGGTTCTGGTCTTGCCTCTGCTACAATCAAGCATCAGGCATTTCACATTTGTGGTCTTCAGTGTCTTCTTCTCTGGAATGCAGCTGCTTCTGGCCTGTCCACGTTATTCAGTAGAGCACAGAGGCCATTCACATTGTGGGTGTTCTAGACAGATCCGGGTCTACTCTGATCACTACCACTAAGCAGTGTGGCCTTGGACAAGGTAGTCAATCTCTACAGTAGAGGTAAGAAAGGGATAATAATATCTATATCAAGTGGAGCTTCTGAGGATTTGAGGAAATGAGCATGTAAAACCGTTTGTGCAGTGCCTGCATATAGTAAGAACTCACCAAATGGTGGCCTTTTATTATTTTAACCTTCCTAAGTCTGTAGGGGCAGGGGACAGCAGGGGCTCTGGAGTCATGGAACTGGGTTCCAATCCTGCATTCCTCCTTAGAGCTGTGTGGTCTTAGGCAGGTTACCTGAGCTTCAGATTCTTTATGTGTGAAATGGAGACAACAATATTTACTTCACAGCATTGTTATGATTTTTAAATGGCATAAAGGGGCAATGTTTGGTCCTCAAGTAAGTTCTCTAGTAGCTGTTAAATTTTCTTCAGCTTTCCCCCCATGTTCTGCAGTTGAAAAACTAAAATGGAAAACAAATGAGAGCACTTGGAAAAATAAAACACTACACAAACTAGACACATAAGTAATTCTTCCTGGTGGAGAGAGGATTGAAGAACAGTAAAAACATCAAACCGCAAGTATTAGATTGAGGAAGCAGAGAATCTGGGGACTTGGTGAATCTAAGCCTGGAGTAATCGGCCCTTGGTAATTCAGTGATTTTGCCTTTTCCTGACATTAATGGCTAGTGTCATGGAAGGGACAAGAGTTCTGGAGCCAGACCTGTGTTCGAATTCCCGCTCCACCATTATGAGAGGGCAGCCAGTCCAACCTTCTTGCACCTCAGCTTTTTCACCTATAAAATAATAATAATAAATCCTTCTTCAGAGAGGGGTAGTGGAGTGCCTACTGGAAGAGCTGGTGGAGACATGCTCAGTAAGTCACAGTAGTTTTTTTTCTTCATAGGCCTACTGATTCTGAGCATTTAATCATTCATTACCCATATAGGATATAGATAAAATGACATGATGTGTAGGTTTCCCAAGACTTGATTTCAAGCCTGATTGCTCTGTTGTCACTCTGTATTTGGCCATAGCTCCGCATTGTCCTGGGAGTAAATACCATGGCCTTCGAAGGTCTGATGATGTAGCCTCTGCCAAATTCTTTGCTTCATCTTTGTCCACTCTTACCTTAAGCGTTGCTCTTTCATTCTCCTATGCACCATCTTAGAGCCATTCTCTGCTGAGAACACTCTATCCACGCTCCCATTTCATCTTTCAGTTCATCTCTTCAAAGGAGCCTGGATTCTTTGTCAATCCTTTTAATGTCAGGATCATATTATTTCTTTTACACAATTCATCACAATTTTAATTACATATATATATTTATTTACTTGTTTTTATGTGTCTCTCCCACTAGATTATAAGCTCTCCCAGGACAGGGTCTCTACCTGCTTTAGTTATTACCAAATGGACAGAGCCCACTGCAAAAGGTTTTTAATGAGTATTTGATTAAAGAATAAATACTAGCTCCTGCATCTTGATCTGAAGTTTAAAGATATCAGCAAAAGATATAGGCTCTATGGGCAGGAAAGTTTATGAACTTGTTGAGCTTCTAGAGGCTGCTCTGCAATCGTTTTTGGATAATTAAGCCCAGTCCTATTTTATGAGAAAATAACCAGTAACAAAACAATATCCATGGGAAACAAGCAGGAATAGATGCTTCAAATGGGGGTGGGGGGTTGAGAGCTTTATTTTCAGTATCCAAAAGGGGAAATGAACCTACTTCTTAAAAATAGCCAACTTTTAGGCCATAATCACTTCTGTCTGATTTGAGAAAGATGAGACTGCTGTGCTTATCCCTGTTTCTCTGTCCAGGGAAACCAATGAACAACTACCATAAACATGGGTTTCAAGTACTGGAAGGATCAAAACCACGAGCATAACTCCCAGATAAAAGCTCGCAAGAATGTTATCTTCAGCTAAAAGTCTGGAGACTTTTAAGTCTCAATTTTTTTTTTTACCCTTTGTTGGAGACTGTTTTGCTAGAATTTCTTTAACATCTTTGGAGTTATTTCCATTTGGGGGTTGGGGGGGCTTTTACAAACATCTGGACTCCTGTTCAATTTGAGTGAGTTGCTAAGGTTGAAATATTCAAGGACAACCTGATTCATGCAGATGCAAAGATTATAATTATTTGTGTAGCAACCAACTCTTGGATGATGTTAAGTGTACGGCTCGTAAGAATTTTTGAACAGATTAAGAGTTGTCTCCGTTGGGAATCCAGCCATGTGAAGGCAGGATGACCGCCTCTTGATTGGGCTACTGCCTCTGGGTGCCACCAGTCTCTTTCCTATGTACACTGACACTGCCATCAGACAATCTTCCTAAATCTCATTTGTTTCAGCGATGATACCCATTGCCCATATGCTGATTATGTCCAGGCTTATTTACTATTGCTCCTTTACCCAAACTGTCCTTCCAGGTAGATAGTTATTGCTATTGTCCCTTGAACATGCTTTGCTCTTTTCCAGCCTGTGGCCTGAGGACAGGTCATCTCTCCCTTGGTGCTACCCACCACCCTCCCCTGGTCTTGCAATGACTCAAGGTGTTCCTTGCAGGCTCCTGCTCAAAATAATCCCCCTCTGAGTCTCTAAAGGATTCTTCATCAGCCCTAAATCCCGCTGCTAATCATGTTTTTTCATTTCTTGGGTTGTTGTTTTATGTAGTTATTATAGTTCTTGTTTTTACATCGTCAAGTCTGCCACAGTGACCCTAGAAATAGTTTAGAGCAAGATCCCTTCATCTGTGGACCCATAATTGCATTTGATACTTTCCTAACCTATCAATAATTTCTAGTTTCTGGCTAAGGTAGTTTGAGTGTGTTTTTATTCTTTGCAAACAAACACATCTTAAATGAGACAACTGATATCTGTACATATGTAAGGTAAGAATTCCCAACCTGAGCTGAGATTCTTTTTTACAACTCTGAAAACTTAAAGCCACATATATCAATGTTCTAAAAGTATACCTGGGACATTTATTTTAAAAAAATAGAGATTTAAAATAGGCAGATTCTTTCAACTCATCCCAAACTGACTGCAATAGTATCTTTTGGGGTTAGGTATTGCAAACATGATTCACACACACACACACACACAACTTAGAAGATCAATGGAAGCTGATATTATTGCCCATCATATGATAGAAAAGGGAAGCAGAAGAGAAAATTATTCACATGCTTCAAGTACCTATCATATGTCTGCAAAAATACTAGGTATTTTCATTAGTAATCCTTGTAATCCTCAAATAAGCCTATGATGTAAATCTTATCATAAGTCCCTTTTTCCAAACAAGAAAAGAATGTCCAAGGATCTGTAAGTGGTAAATACATAGGCCAGCATTTAAACACTGTGCTAACTAGCTCTGAGATTCTTCTCATTCTGCTTTCCACCCTGTCGCAGGTCCCAGGAATCCTTAAAGGGAGAGGCAGCATGGAGGCCCAGCCATGCCAGAGGTCTCCTAGGTTTGTCTGAGGAAGCTGGCAGATTCTGAGCCCCCAGCTCCTAACCCTTGGGTCAAGATCCCTTGACATCATAAGAGGGCAGTGATCCTTTGAGCTCTGAATTTGCACCCTGGACCCAAAGTCTGGAGCCTGGTGAGCTTCTAGGGAAGACTGTGGGATGCCTGCCTGGTCACGAAACCTAAAGGTGGAAGCCATACCACCTCAGGATATCACAGAGATAGTATGTACACTGGCTTGCGGCTGAGGCTTTAAAGATCAGCATCTGATATTCCAAGGGTCTGGCCTTTGTGTAGAAGGGAGAAAAGAGAGACTTGGAAGCCAACATCCTGTTGACCATCCAGAAAAGCTACCTGTGTGTGGAAAGGAGGGCTGGTGACTTTCCAAAGAACAATGGAGCACGTCATTTGGGATTATCCATCTAAAGTAGTGTTCTCAACCTTGGCTCCACATTAGACTCACCTGGGGAGATTTAAGAAATTCCTGAGGCCCAGGCTGCTTCCCAGATCACAGACCAGACAGTGTTTTCCAAAGCTATGAAGAAGAGTGCCTGGTCTAAAGTGCCTCCCATAGGAGTGATCTAGGTCTGGCCTGCAAATGCTCTGGAGGCAGCCTGTGCTCAGAGGTAGCCGGGAAAGTGGAGGTCGTTGAAGCCTTCCCAGCCTGACTGAACACAGGCTGCTATGGTATGCCCCGTAAGCAACCTGAGAGGGCCGTCTGAAGTTTGGCCCACTGGCAAAGCAAGGTTCCACTCAAGTTTTAATTTTCCATTGTAGGGTAGAAATGGCACATGAGAATGAGAAAAGACACGCATGAAAGGCAGAAGGGAGAGGCGGGCGTGGCAAACACTAAGATATATGAAAAGATGTTCTCTCAGGTAGAAAAACACCAGCATTGGAGAGATGAACTGGAGAACTAGGAGCAGACGGGGCAGGCAGAAGGTGCCTGGACGTCCCGTCTCAGAGAAAGTGCTCTACTCACTGAGTGGATGATGCCTTGCAGAGCCTGGAAGCCGTCATTCACAGGAAACACATGATCCTTACTGTCTGCGATCCGGGCCAGCTGAGAACACAG
This sequence comes from Nycticebus coucang, assembly GCF_027406575.1. NCBI lineage: Eukaryota > Metazoa > Chordata > Mammalia > Primates > Lorisidae > Nycticebus > Nycticebus coucang. The sequence continues at coordinate 67,703,391 of NC_069783.1, read as the reverse complement.
CGAACACACGGAAGTGTCAGGCTTGGACATGGGAAATTTAGGAAAGCCACTGGGGTCAGGGGACTCAACCTTCCAGAACTCAAAGGACCAGGAGGACTTCACTGGGCGCAGGGGCCTCTCGGAAAAGCCTTCAGTAACAATGAGCTTACCAGCAGCCTCTCCAGAGCAGGCCCCGAGGGTCAGTTTCAGCTTTTATGTTTGTTTTAATACTGTTCTTTTTGGGAGGAGAGGTTAAGCGGGCCCGGCCTGATGAACGTTTGGCCTGAGTTGATAGTCTTATAAATCTAGGGATAGGCCATTGGCTTATTTTTCTTCCATTCACCCAAATTCCTATTGGTAACTTTATTCAAATCAAACAGACTCAAGTTTCCTTTCAGAGCAACTTTAAAAATAAATTCAAGCTTTGGTAAGGCCAGTGAGTGGGAGCCTAACCTATCACCCAAACAACTCATTAAGAAAAGGGCCTTCGGTCCCACCGATTACTAAAGGCCCTTTTCTTTTTTTTTTTTTTTTTGCAGTTTGGCCAGGGCTGGGTTGGAACCTGCCACCTTCAGTACATGGGGCCGACACCCTACTCACTGAGCCACAGGCACTGCTAAAGGCCCTTTTCTTAATGAGTGGTGCATCTTACAAGGATACATGTGAAACTTACTAAATGTAGAATATAAATGTCTTAACACAATAACTAAGAAAATGCCAGGAAGGCTATATTAACCAGTTTGATGAAAATATTTCAAATTGTATATAAAACCAGCACATGGTGCCCCATGATTGCATTAATGTATACAGGTATGATTTAATAAAATAAAATAAAATAAAATAAAATGGGCTTTGCATTGGTTGGGCTGCTGCTACTATAAGGAGCTAAGGACCAAGGGCAAGGAGAAGCTGATCTCTGAGCTTAATTATGCTCAAATCTCTGTGTAGTTCTGTGATTGCCATAGTCAGAGTCAGAGCCAGCAATGTAAGGTTCAAAAAATAATGTCTTTTTTTGTTTGTTTGTTTGTTTTTGCTGACTGAGAAAGTGATACTTACTCTTGCAAAAATTTGGGAAAATCCAAGATAGTTAAAGTAAAAAGAAAACAAAGATTACTCATTATCCATCCATCTGTCTTTATTAACAATTTGATTGATACCGATCTTCATAGTTTTTCTACACAAGTACACATATATTTATTTTAAAAGTGGGCACATGCTATTCTCACTTCTTTGTAATCCCATTTTATTCACTTAACAATATATCCTGAGCATTTTGCTATGCTATTAAAACAAAATGAAATTATGAACTACATTGAGGAACACTTATTTAGGCTGTTAGCAAGTTTTTACAATTTGTTTAGGTATGCTTTGTACACACTTCTTTTTGCCTACTTGTCCCATTTTTTTCCATATTTTTACTTTCAAAATGCATCGCATTTTTAATGTGTAAAAGGAAGATTTGTTGTTAGGGTTAAAAAAATACTTACCAAATTAAGTTTTTAAATAAAACAGGTTTTCCATGTTAGTTCAGATCTTTTTTTACATTTTGGCAATTTAACATTGAAGACCCCAAGTGCATCAACAAATGACTTCACATCTTTCCACGTCCAGTAACTCCTGCATAGCATTTCTAGAAAGATAACTTATCAAATGGGTATTTATCCTGCTGATGGACCCTCTGTCCTGACTGTACATATTCTCCATCATTCACAAACTTAGCCTTCTCCAGACCTCAGGAAATCCGTGACATACCTGTGTTTCATTGAAATCTTTCACACCAACACAGTACACGATGGCACCAAGATCTCGGGATCTATTAGCCTGGGTCAAGGAAAGAAAGGAAATTAGAAAGAGAAACAGCGACCAACAGACACTTCTTGGATTTGCCTGATTAACTTCAATAATAAGATATTTAATGAGCAGCTACAGTGTGCCAAATGTCACACAGCAGACGGCAATCCCTGTTTCCAAGAGGCTCACACTTCAGTGGACACCACATTCTAATGGTGGACCTGAGGGAAGTAATTACTTCGACGGGGAAGGGTTGAAAAAGATAGACTGAAATAGAATCCTTGTGAAGGGCTTTGACAGATAAAGGGAGGACAGGGAAACTGCAGGCTAAGATAAGCCAAATATTATAGGGAAATGATTACCTTTTCTATTCTTCTGATGGATTTTTATTCATACACTTTTGTTTGCTTGTAATTGCAGCATGGTATCATGAAAGAATACGGCCTTTGGAACCCCATATAGCTGGGTTTGACACCTGGCTTTGTTCTGTATAGTGTACTGGGGATTAAAGGGGAAAACATATGCAGAATTCCCCACCCAAGGTCTAGAACAATGTGGATACTCATTAATGTCAGCACAAGTTGGGAAAGGGCTTTTTTCACTACTACGGAATAAACTGGTTTAATGATCTGGAAATCGTGGTCCATATTTAAATATGTAAACCCACGGGACCATCTCTAAAATTAAGTATTGAGAGTGCAACATAAAATCATGCAGGTTTGACTAGAATTTAATATTTGATTTATTAAAGGCTCTTGTATTTGCTTTCCGGTGTTTCAAAATATAAAATAAAAACTGGAAATCCGACAATGGCTTCCTGCACCACTGGCTCAGTCTGGGGCCCCAGACATTGCCCAAAGTTCTCCACACTCCTGCTCAAGCTCTCCCCAAGGCAGTTCAACTGAGTGCCAAGTCCAAGAACACGGAAACAGTTCACAGGGCGGGCGGAGCAAGATGGCAGCCGAATAACAGCTTCCTTGCATCTGGGCACCGTGAGTCTGGGGAGATAGGACTCCAGGCATCTCTGGCTGGTGGGATCTGCCTATCATCACCCCTGAGAGGATACAGGGAGTCAGCGAGAGACTTCTGGACCCCAAGAGGAGGACTAAAACAGTGGAAAACCGGCAAGTGGTCCCATGTGTTCAATCCGTCTAAACCCGCCCGCAACTTCCACAGGCACGAGAACTTAAAGAGCAAGAGGAAGTGAAAGGAAAATTAGGGCAAGGAAACAGATAATAGAAATCACTCATGAGGAAGAATCAGCAGAAAACTCCAGGCAACATGAAGAACCAGTCCAGAACAACCCCACCAAGGGACCATGAGGTAGCTACTGCAGAGGATTCCACCTATACAGAAATGTTAGGAATGACAGAAAGGGAATTTAGAATACACATGTTGAAAACAATGAAAGAAATGATGGAAACAATGAAGGAAACTGCTAATAAAGTGGAAAATAACCAAAAGGAAATCCAAAAACAGAATCAAATCAGAGATGAATGATACGAAGAATATAAAAAGGATATAGCAGAGCTGAAGGAAATGAAACAGTCAATCAGGGAACTTAAAGATGCAATGGAAAGTATCAGCAACAGGTTAGACCATGCAGAAGAAAGAATTTCAGAGGTAGAAGACAAAGTTTTTGAGATAACTCAGATAGTAAAAGAGGCAGAAAAGAAGAGAGAGAAAGCAGAACATTCACTGTCAGAATTATGGGACTTTATGAAGCGTTCCAACATACGAGTTATAGGAATTCCAGAAGGGGAAGAAGAATGCCCCAGAGGAATAAAAGCCATACTAGAGAATATTATAAAAGAAAATTTCCCAAATATCACCAAAGATTCTGACACACTGCTTTCAGAGGGCTATCGGACCCCAGGTCGCCTCAACTCTAACCGAGCTTCTCCAAGACACATTGTGATGAACCTGTCCAAAGTCAAGACAAAAGAAAAGATTCTGCAAGCTGCCAGGAGTAAGCGCCAGTTGACCTACAGGGGCAAATCCATCAGAGTGACCGCAGACTTCTCTAATGAAACTTTCCAAGCAAGAAGACAATGGTCATCTACCTTTAATCTACTTAAACAGAACAATTTTCAGCCCAGAATTTTGTACCCTGCTAAGCGAAGCTTCAAAATTGACGGAGAAATCAAATTATTTACGGATATAAAAACATTGAGGAAATTCGCCACAAGACAAGCTCTACCGGAAATACTTCAACCTGTTCTGCACACTGACCACCACAATGGATCAGCAGCAAAGTAAGAACTCAGAAATTAAAGGACAGAACCTAACCTCCACACTGATGCAAAAGATAAAACTAAGCAATGGACTCTCACAAAATAAGACGAATAGAATACTACCACACTTATCAATTATCTCAATAAATGTTAATGGCTTGAATTCCCCACTGAAGAGACATAGATTGGTTGACTGGATTAAAAAACACAAGCCATCCATTTGCTGTCTGCAAGAAACACACCTGGCTTCAAAAGACAAATTAAAGCTCCGAGTCAAGGGTTGGAAGACAATTTTTCAGGCAAATGGAATTCAGAAGAAAAGAGGAGTTGCAATCTTATTTTCAGATACATGTGGATTTAAAGCAACTAAAGTCAAAAAAGACAAAGATGGTCACTTTATATTGGTCAAGGGAAAAATACAACAAGAAGACATTTCAATTCTAAATATCTATGCACCCAATTTAAATGCTCCCAGATTCTCGAAACAGACCTTACTCAGTCTGAGCAATATGATATCTGATAATACCATAATAATAGGGGACCTTAACACTCCTCTTACAGAGCTGGACAGATCCTCTAAACAGAATTAAACAAGGATATAAGAGACTTAAATGAGACCCTAGAACAACTGTGCTTGATAGACGCATATAGAACACTCCATCCCAAAGATAAAGAATATACATTCTTCTCATCACCCCATGGAACATTCTCCAAAATTGATCATATCCTGGGACACAAAACAAATATCAACAGAATCAAAAGAATTGAAATTTTACCTTGTATCTTCTCAGACCATAAGGCACTAAAGGTGGAACTCAACTCTAACAAAAATGCTCGACCCCACCCAAAGGCATGGAAATTAAACAATCTTCTGTTGAATAACAGATGGGTGCAGGAAGAAATAAAACAGGAAATCATTAACTTCCTTGAGCATAACAACAATGAAGACACAAGCTACCAAAACCTGTGGGATACTGCAAAAGCAGTTTTGAGAGGAAAATTCATCGCTTTAGATGCCTACATTAGAAAAACAGAAAGAGAGCACATCAACAATCTCACAAGAGATCTTATGGAATTGGAAATAGAAGAACAATCTAAGCCTAAACTCAGTAGAAGAAAAGAAATATCCAAAATCAAATCAGAGATCAATGAAATTGAAAACAAAAGAATCATTCAGAAAATTAATGAAACAAGGAGTTGGTTTTTTGAAAAAATAAATAAAATTGATAAACCATTGGACAGACTAATGAGGAATAGAAAAGTAAAATCTCTAGTAACCTCACAGAAATGATAAAGGGGAAATAACAACTGATCCCACAGAGATACAAGAGATCATCTCTGAATACTACCAGAAACTCTATGCCCAGAAATTTGACAATGCGAAAGAAATGGATCAATATTTGGAATCACACCCTCTCCCTAGACTCAGCCAGGAAGAAATAGAGCTCCTGAACAGACCAATTTCTGGCACTCAGATCAAAGAAACAATAAAAAATCTTCCAACCAAAAAATGCCCTGGTCCAGATGGCTTCACTCCAGAATTCTATCAAACCTTCAAGGAAGAGCTTATTCCTGTACTGCAGAAATTATTCCAAAAAATTGAGGAAGAAGGAATCTTCCCCAACACATTCTATGAAGCAAACATCACCCTGATACCAAAACCAGGAAAAGACCCAAACATAAAGAAGAATTTCAGACCACTCTCACTCATGAATATAGATGGAAAAATTCTCAACAAAATCCTAGCCAATAGATTACAGCTTATCATCAAAAAAGTCATTCATCATGATCAAGTAGGCTTCATCCCAGGGATGCAAGGCTGGTTTAACATACGCAAGTCTATAAACATTATCCACCATATTAACAGAGGCAAAAATAAAGATCACATGATCCTCTCAATAGATGCAGAAAAAGCATTTGATAAATCCAGCATCCTTTTCTAATTAGAACACTGAAGAGTATAGGCATAGGTGGCACATTTGTAAAACTGATTGAAGCTATCTATGACAAACCCACAGCCAATATTTTACTGAATGGAGTAAAACTCAAAGCTTTTCCTCTTAGAACTGGAACCAGACAAGGTTGTCCTCTGTCACCTTTACTATTCAACGTAGTGCTGGAAGTTCTAGCCAATACAATTAGGCAAGACAAGGAAATAAAGGGAATCCAAATGGGAGCAGAGGAGGTCAAACTCTCCCTCTTTGCTGACGACATGATCTTATACTTAGAGAACCCCAAAGACTCAACCACAAGACTCCTAGAAGCCATCAAAAAATACAGTAATGTTTCAGGATATAAAATCAATGCCCACAAGTCAGTAGCCTTTGTGTACGCCAGTAACAGTCAAGATGAGAAGCTAATTAAGGACACAGCTCCCTTCACCATAGTTTCAAAGAAAATGAAATACCTAGGAGTATACCTAACGAAGGAGGTGAAGGACCTCTATAAAGAAAACTATGAACTCCTCAGAAAGGAAATAGCAGAGGATATTAACAAATGGAAGAACATACCATGCTCATGGATGGGAAGAATCAACATTGTTAAAATGCCTATACTTCCCAAAGCAATCTACCTATTCAATGCCATTCCTATCAAAATACCAACATCGTACTTTCAAGATTTGGAAAAAATGATTCTGCGTTTTGTATGGAACCGGAAAAAACCCCGTATAGCTAAGGCAGTTCTCTGTAACAAAAATAAAGCTGGGGGCAGCAGCATACCAGATTTTAGTCTGTACTACAAAGCCATAGTGCTTAAGACAGCATGGTACTGGCACAAAAACAGAGACATAGACACTTGGAATGGAATCGAAAACCAAGAAATGAAACTAACATTTTACAACCACCTAATCTTTGATAAACCAAACAAGAACATACCTTGGGGGAAAGACCCCCTATTCAATAAATGGTGTTGGGAGAACTGGATGTCTACATGTAAAAGACTGAAACTGGACCCACACCTTTCCCCACTCACAAAAATTGATTCAAGATGGATAAAGGACTTAAATTTAAGGCATGAAACAATAAAAATCCTCCAAGAAAGCATAGGAAAAACACTGGAAGATATTGGCCTGGGGAAAGACTTCATGAAGAAGACTGCCATGGCAATTGCAACAACAACAAAAATAAACAAATGAGACTTCATTAAACTGAAAAGCTTCTGTACAGCTAAGGAGACAATAACCAAAGCAAAGAGACAACCTACACAATGGGAAAGGATATTTGCATATTTTCAATCAGACAAAAGCTTGATAACTAGGATCTATAGAGAACTCAAATTAATCCACATGAAAAAAGCCAACAATCCCTTATATCAATGGGCAAGGGACATGAATAGAACTTTCTCTAAAGACGACAGACGAATGGCTAACAAACACATGAAAAAATGTTCATCATCTCTATATATTAGAGAAATGCAAATCAAAACAACCCTGAGATATCATCTAACCCCAGTGAGAATGGCCCACATCACAAAATCTCAAAACTGCAGATGCTGGCGTGGATGTGGAGAGAAGGGAACACTTTTACACTGCTGGTGGGACTGCAAACTAGTACAACCTTTCTGGAAGGAAGTATGGAGAAACCTCAAAGCACTCAAGCTAGACCTCCCATTTGATCCTGCAATCCCATTACTGGGCATCTACCCAGAAGGAAAAAAATCCTTTTATCATAAGGACACTTGTACTAGACTGTTTATTGCAGCTCAATTTACAATCGCCAAAATGTGGAAACAGCCTAAATGCCCACCAACCCAGGAATGGATTAACAAGCTGTGGTATATGTATACCATGGAATACTATTCAGCCATTAAAAAAATGGAGACTTTACATCCTTCGTATTAACCTGGATGGACGTGGAAGACATTATTCTTAGTAAAGCATCACAAGAATGGAGAAGCATGAATCCTATGTACTTAATTTTGATATGAGGACAATTAATGACAATTATGGTTATGGGGGGGGGAACAGAAAGAGGGAAGGAGGGAGGTGGGTGGGGCCTTGGTGTGTGTCACACTTTATGGGGGCAAGACATGATTGCAAGAGGGACTTTACCTAACAATTGCAATCAGTGTAACTTGGCTTATTGTACCCTCAAGGAATCCCCAACAATAAAAAAAAAAAAAAGAAAGAAAGAGAAAAAAAAACCAAAAAACTGGAAATCCTTGGCTCATACAGTAGGTGCTTAATAAATAATTGATAGTAAACATACAGTAATATATGCGTATCACTTTGAAGTCTGTTTCTTTCCCCCTCCATTAGTATTCAAACCCATTTGCGCCTAACACTGAATTCTAGCAGAAAGACAAACACATGTCTTTGTAATGTTAGAAGTATTCTCCATTGCTTTCAGCATAAAACAAACTCTTACACCACAGTCTAGCCCCAACCTTATCTGCAACAACTCTGTAACTCTTTTCCTCTAACTGGCCTTAATACAGAACTATCAAGAATGGAAAGATTTCATTTCTCCCTATCTTAAGCTTTATCTTTCTTTTTCAGAAGGCCTCCTGCTATTGGCAATGGTATTCTGAATATGTTTCCAAATTTGTATGTGCCATACCTAAAATTCCTTTCTACTAACCCCTATTTTAAGACCCTGATACCCAACTTTCAGTTCTTTCCTTATTAGGGTTTTTACTCTATTTGACTGTTATTTAGTGCCCAAATAAGTCATTTTGCATTCCCATCATATAGTTAGTTTCCAGTTTAGAAGGTAGAAACGTATCATTTTCCAAATGCTCAGGGAGTATCTGCCACATTAACTTGCGTCTTTCCCCTTCATACTAGTGGGAGGAGATGAAAATTAAAGTGTTTATCTACATAATTTCCCTATGCCCTTTGCCAGTGGAGCCTTCAAAAAGCTGACCATTATTTCATGGTTACTGTGTTCCACTCACTCTCAGTTAATACTGAATGAATGAATGAATGAGCATGTATTTCACACCTGCTCAAGGAGATGGTTTTAAATTAGACAGTAGTCAAGAGCTTGAAGTAAATGTAATGCTACCCTTCACTCCGCGGCTGTGGCAAGAACCTCCTTCCCTCACTGCCTGTCCGTCACTACTGTTTCTTTCTACCTTCACCTGAATGAGCCTTTGTCCCTAAGGAGGCTTCAGTACATGTCTGTGGTTAACTTATTTCCTTTCATACCAATTATGCCAATACAGCATTATGCCAATTATCCATATAGCTCAAATCTAAAATGTGAAAGAATTTTCTAAGTGTTAACATTACTTTTCAATTCTCTTGTTCTAAGTCTCTTTCTAAAAACTGAAATCTTCATTTACAGAATTTTCTTTACTTGCCTTGAGGGAGAGTTTTTGAGAACATAAAGAAAAGGATAATATACACTAATGGAGAGATTTTCTTTTCTTTTCTTTTTTTTTTTTATTGTTGGGGATTCATTGAGGGTACAATAAGCCAGGTTACACTGATTGCAATTGTTAGGTAAAGTCCCTCTTGCAATCATGTCTTGCCCCCATAAAGTGTGACACCCACCAAGGCCCCACCCTCCCAATGGAGAGATTTTAATTAACTTTGCTACCAATTGCTGTTCACCTTTGGTTCTTAGAGTGAGAAATCTCAGCAATTAATACATTCTAACAATATTGGCTCTTACAGATTTCAAGTAAGAATTTCTCCTCCTCCCGTTTTAGTAGAAAATATGAGGGAAAACGTAGGAAAAATAGCACAACTGTTTTTTTTTTTAAAAACTGCTATACCTTCAACAAAGTCATGGTAGGTATTTTTATCCTTCAAAACAGAGTGATATGCAAACATTTTCAGAGAGGCTAAAATTTCTATCATGTGTGAGCTATGAGAATTCCCTTTAAAAATTGAATTATTATTATTTTTACATACGAAACACTCTTTCATTAAGTGATTTAGAAAGAACACCTGTTGGTTTGCCTGCATGGAGAGAGTGCCATCTAATTCAGAAAGAAGAAACCCCATTTTCCATGTATGTGTTTAAAAACCAGGCAGGCCATCACTTACCTCCCTCTCTGAGTAGAAGAAGAGATCTTCATGGAGTTCTCCATCAGTCAAAGCGATGATGACGCTGGCTGTCCTGTATCCTGTTTAACACAACACAGACTGGCTCAGTCCATCCTGCCCCCCCGCCCCCAGGAAAGCTTCCGTTCAGTCCCGAGATTTGATCTCTTAGAAGCCTGACCACCTGAAGTCAATATTATGAAAACCAACTTTTCTTTTGGGACTAGAAGCAACTCCAGTATAAAGAAGAATCTTCCACAGGGATATATAGATGGAATAGGTTTTGCTTCTGGGTTTCTCAGCTTTATCTCAAAAAATGGACAAATCTGGTAAAATGGTCACTGAACTATTATCTGGGAGTAGCTCCAGTGACTCAAGTGTGTTTATTTTCTATTAGTATGTGACTGTCACCCAGGCCTGAGAGCAAACTCTCACTTGGGCCGTTTAGCCACCTGTTATAGTCGACCACATACACCATCCCTTGACCACAGTTTGGCAAAAAAGCAATAGTCTGAATGATTCACTTGTTGACTGAAGAATTATAGCAGCCGGGAAAACTCACCAGATTCTTTCAGTGATTTTTAGGCTTCTGGTAACAATGCTCATGTTGATTTGCATTAGTAAGACTTGGTGTTGATATTTGGCTTGTTCTATTTGCTATAGTTTAGTGTGAAAAAGGAAGTGGACACCTCTACAGGCCTGGGAGTAAAATCTGCAGTGTAATATTGAATCTCTTTTAAGAGATTTTCCAGATATAAAGAAATGCAATCCACAAAAGAAGCAGAAGTAATAATAGCTGAAATAATAATCATTACTATTCCTGTGTGCTAGGCACTCTCATATTCATTTAAATGAAGAGAAGTTTAAACCAAACTGGTGTCTTGATCTTAGTATCATATGTAGTCACAGTAATGAAGAAGCCTTGGGCTCAGAAAAGGGACATGAAGATTAAATTTGACATAAAAATCCAAGACTTTGCTAACCTATCCAAGTATTTACTAATGTAATGAATTCAACATGCAAAACTGTTCATGGGAATTACAGACTGTGGCCATAATGGGAACTTAATTACTTTTATGTAACTTTTCTTGGCACCAACAGGACTGTGGCATTTGACCTGGCACGCGCCATCTTTCTATGCATTCCTTCTTTGTGATGAAGTGAGACAATATCACATATGTCTTCTGAAACATGGGATTTCTGAGGCACTTAGTCAGAAACAAATGCAGAAAAATGTTAAATAATTCGTAATGGCAATTCACACTATCGTCTTACCTTGACTGTTTTCATAATAAATCTGCTCACTGGCCTGAAAAACACATGAATGAACCATCATCAGACATACAACCACTGTTTGCCACTCCAAATACCACAGTGGGCGGTGGGCTCTGGTATTGGATATGCACTCAGGGCTCAGTCTTGATCTTTATGAAATTCACCAGGTTTCACTCATGTACTGATGAATGATATCCATGTAAAGTTACTCTCACATTAAATAATATACAGTTATGCTGTACATGTTTGTCGCCTAGAAAGAAAAGGCCATACAATATAACCTAGGTGTGTAGCAGGCAGTAACATCTAGGATTGTGTACGTACAAACTATGATGTGTGCACAAAATCGCCTAATGAGCTACTTCTCAAAATGTATCCTCATCATTAAGTGATGTATAACCGGATTGTAAACATGGTTCAGTGTCTCATTTCTCATACCCTAGCACTTGTTTTCCTTAAAGCTGAAGGCACTGGAATTCTGCCTCATCCTCTGAAGCCATGTGAGCCAGAACATTCACTTTGGGGATGGCAGGGACTTGGGTGTGGCATGATTTATGACCGCCAGCCGTGCGTCAGCTAACAAACCCTTCATCAATGTCAAGAAAGAGAAAGGAGATTCATTTCTGTAGTCCTTTTGGGTAGAATTCTCAGCACACAAGCTTATGGGGAAAAAAGTCTGCACTTTCTCACCATTGAATGCTATTCAACCCCCTTAATACATGTGCGTTAGCTCCTAATCCATGTCTATGTGGGTATTTCAATATTCCACTTAATATTTGCAATTTAAAACGGTTTTAAAATTACCCTTTCAAATCCTTCATGCATGTAAGTGTCTCCTCCTGGCAGAACTTTTTGGAGCTCTTCTAAGCCTTGACGGATCTGTTCCCTGAAATCCAAAGACATTCTGTTAGTTTTATTAGAGCACTTTTTACTTTGCTGTTGATAGATATATAGACTGGTCTTCTCCTCAGCTCTGTGGATACTGGTGTATTGCTCCACAGTCCCTCAGAAACCTAGCACAGGCAAAGTCTCTATATTACATTATAAAGTAATATATAATATATGAGATTTCAAGGGTTGAAGGAAAGGACCCTTTTGCAGGAGCCTCCATCTGCTTGCAAAAGCTTTCCTTTCTCTTAACAGGAACAAGGTTTTCATTCTACATTGGAAATGATTCTTAAAAGGCAACTGCTCCTGAGGGGATACACAGCAATCTCGCTGAAGAAGCAAATGGGTCATGTGAGCCAGAAAGAGGCAAATGCCAGGAGCCCATGGAAGGTCACTGCAAGGATGTGGGTGGAGGAGGGAGGTGTCCAGAGCAAACTCCACCATCCACATAGAACTGCCAAAGGAAACGGTGCTGTCAGCTTTGAAAATAAAAGCCCTAGGAATGAGTCTACACTTTCTAGGACAACCAAGAGTGTTTTCTGTGGGCGGGTGCCTGTGTTTTCTTACTCTGGTTGTTCAAGGTGAAGGTGAGGGCAGGAAGAAGTGAGATACAGCACTGGGAAGGAGCTGGACTGGCAATGGAAAACGTGAATGGTTTGCAGCCAAATGGAAGCCTTGTGGACTGTTATTTCTGGGATGGATGTAAGACATCCGCATTCGTGTTCCAGTCTTTCAAATAGCTCTACAGTGTGCAGAAACGGGCAAGAAAGGGTAATTTCTAGAAAAACAAATAACCTTATTCATAAACTGTAAACCTATGAAAGGGTCTGAAATTGTCTTTCCTCCCACTGGGGTCTCTTTAGGGGCAGAGGGTGAAGATGTACTATTTAAATTAGCAAAGGAAACTCCTTTTGAGTAGGGGAAGAATCTGTCATTTTTTGAGTATTCACTATATGCAAGTCACTGCTCAAAGATTTCTGATTTTATCCTCACAATAACCCCTTGAGGTATGTATTATTTATTGTCCTCATATTACAGGTGAGAAAACTTGAGCTCAAAGAGGTAAGGAGGTCAAATCTGTCTACCTCAAAAAAGGCTTTCTACTCTGCAAAGCAGCCTCCTAGTACGGAAGAATGTTGGAAAAGTAAAAGTGGGAACTCGCTTCTGTGAAGAGCAACAGCCACTTCTAATGTGATCTGGGCGCTTACGGTATGTCAGGCTCTGTCCTAAACAGAATGGAATGTAATTGATCTGCTTAAGCCTGAAGATGGCTCTTGGGATAGATACTACTGACACCTCCATTTCACAGATAAGGTAACTGAGTCACAGAGGGGCTACAAGGCACCTCCACTAGAAGTGGCAGAAGTTGGATTTCATCCCAAGGGCTCTGCTTCCAATCAATGTGCTAAACTGTTTCCTTTTCTCTCTCTTTCTCATCAATGAACAAAATTTATTACCAGTTTACCCTGGCAATTACTTGGGGGGGTGGATTCTAATAAAAAGTGAAACTTTTTAAAAACTGATGTGATGGGGCAGCCGTGGGTGAGGCTGGATCACCAGGCTGCAGGAGACTTTAAAAGGCAAACTGAAAAGCGGTTAGGCTCAGCCTGTCTCTGGTCTGCTGATGCTTCTTGGGTGGACTACTTAAAATCAAGTAACACACTCCGGGAAATGTCCTGGCTATTGTTGGATTGTCTTCCTGGTGCCCAGATATCACAGCACATGCCCCGTTGCACAAGTCAGAACCTGGAAGCCCTCCCTGAACCATACCTTTACCCTGAGCTCTCCTTCTGCGCCCCCACAGACTCTGTCATCAAATTCTGTTAGTGCTATTCCAAACATATCTGGGCATGGACTGCCCCTCCATGTCTTCTGCCAACACCAGTCTGGGCCACCATCATCTCTTGCTTAGGACACTGCAACAGGCATCTGTTGTTTTCAGACTGCCCTCTCGCTCCTCCTCCATTCTTTCTCCACATGGCTGTCAGAATGTTGTTAAAATACGGTACAAATCATGCCTGCCCTTCTCTCTCTTGCTGAAACTCTTCAATGACAGCCCGTGGTACTTGAGATAACATTCCAAACCCTTGCCCCAGCCTTGCAGCACCTACCTGGATGACTCCTGCCTGTCCAGCCTCATCTCTCATCACTACCCACCCAATTCCCTTCACTTCAGCCACATAGGTCTTCCCAAGCTCCTTTCTCCAAAAGGCGCTTGGTGTCAACAATCACGGCTGCCTGGGGACACTATCTAAGCAGCTCTGTACCAGGCTAATTCTTACCCAGCTGTCAGTGCCAAGTTAGCTGTCAACTGCTCAGAGTAGCCTTCTTTGACCTCCCTAATCTGACTTGCCTCCTTCTATTAGCCTTTATCCTAGCACCCCCACCATTTTGCTTCATAGCACCTAGGTCATTGTATAACTAATAACATTTGATTATGTAATTATTTATCTAGGTTTTGTTTCAGTCCTACACTTGAAACTCCATGAGGCCTGGAGGCCATGTCTGTCTCGATCCCCACTGTATCTTCTGCGTCTACTGCAGTGCCTGGTACACAGCAGACATTCAACAATTATTTACCCAAGAGATGAGTGAAGGGAATGGGTCCCCATTGTCAATCATCCTAGGAAGAGGTCACACTGGGAGCAGGGATGAAATTCACTGGGCCATGTGGAAGGAGGCCAGGCAGATGCTGACCCGGTTAATTGGACCTAGCACAGGTCTGGGCCCATGTAGTGGTTAAAAGTTATTCTCTGTGCTGTGATTCTTACCTTACTTCCAATGTGTTAATAAAACCCACCAAAAGACATAATGTAATTTTAGTTTTGTTGTTTGTTAAAGCAAAAGCAGGTATCAGAAGAAAGGATAAAGATTGAGCCGTGTCCCCATTGTGTCAAATGGGGACAGTACGTGTCACCTGGTGGGGGCAGCTGTGCCCTGTGGTCAGTAGTTTTGTGAGGGTCTCAGCAGCAAGGTCATGTGAGAGGGACAGGAAAGGAAGGGTCTGTTTCTGAGCACACAGGGATGGGGCTATGGGACCTGTCATAATAGCGGGAGATGCTATAGGGAAGGGAGATAATTTCTGATAATTTGGTAGAAGACTGGGCAGTAAAAGTAAATACGATTTTTTTTTTTGGTAAATATGATCTTAATTATTCTTTGGTTGTAGACTAGTGAGGATATGGATTGGAATATTGTGTCAAGACTGGAGATTTTAAAAGATGGCTGAGAAAAAAATGCATATTGGGGGTGTGGAAAAGTTTACTTGGCTTCACTTTATTTTTTCCCTGCCAAATAAAGTCTGAGAACCAGGGTATTTTCTCTAAGCCTATTCCTTTTTTTTTTTTTAAACAAGTATTTTCTTGAGCTTTCCTTTTTTTTTTTGGTACCACAAAAAGCAAAAGCTGGTTTGGAAAATGTCCTTATCTTTGATGCTTTGTGTCTGGCAAGACATGAACTCACTGTTTGTGAGTGGTAATCACAACCTCCCTGATAGACTGCCCTTACTTCTTAAAAGATCAAATAATACACGGCCCCACCTCCCTAAGCACCCACAACCTCCAAGCAAACAAAACAGATGGATTCATGGGAATCGTGAGTGTGTTTCAATTCTGGGACAACAGAACTAGTAATAAGGATACATTCTTTATGTTCTCCTAGAAACTGAAGAAAATTGAGAGAAAGGACTTTTAAAGGATGATAAGAACCTCTCTGAGAGCTCAGTTATTACCAAATGAAATGTTATCTTCCTGGGAAATGAGAGAGGCTGGGAATCCTACGACAAGAAGCTGTTATTAAAGAGCTCCTGTTTTCCTTGGTGGTTTCACATGTCTGCCAGTGTTCCTTCTTAGAAGTTAAGAGTTTTCAGGCCTCAAGGCTTGCATGTCTTGTGCTCGTTTGCAACTCCCACAACACATAATGATGAGAATGGAGTAGGTGACTGCTGACTGAATAGCAGTTTGGGTGCATTCATGCACGACCACTATTACTACTGAGCATACACCACGCACCCAGCACCACGCCGTTTTGTAAGGTGTAGTAGGTGGGGACAATCAGTCACAGTGTCTTGTAAACTTCCTAGTTTTATAAGGATTATTTGGCGGGGGTGGGGGGTGGGGGGATGGGGGATTCTGGTTGTATTCTGATATTTTGACAATCTTTGCTAGTGAAAATATTCAAGTATGAGCACTTATTTGCATGTCAAGAAATGCTTCAAAAGCTTTTATCCCAAGAATCCTACTGATGTTCCCACTGCAAAATCCCCCTTGGGTTATGCAATGTGTACCATGTTTTTGTTTTATAAAAACAACCTCCACCACTACCACCCGTAAATAACCCAACATCAGCTCTGCATTCCCGACTTCCTCGTCTCCTGGTAAAACAGCTTCTGTGGAATTGGATTCTTCTCAAATGTCTTGCAGTTGTTGGCTCTGGAGTCTTAACTTATATGGTAAATCACATCACTATTTATTACAACTAATGCTACTCTTGCAACATTTCCAGATGGCCTTATAGCTCCAGTTGTTCATTACAAAAAACAATGTAGTGAACAGAGAAGGACAGATTAATAAAGACATTTTGCTGTTACTTCTGGAGTCATGAAGTTCCACAATCAACTATAATCATTTATTTATTATGTATATGATGTTATAATGTATATAAATATATAGCCTCTTTGAGACTTTTACCAAAGATAGGTCATAATCAAGATGCATGCCAAACTTAACTTAAGCTCTTTTTCTATGTGTTTTTTTAATGAGATACAATGTATACATAGTAACGTGCTTGGATATTTGTTCAATTCCTTTATAAATGTTGGATTATTTCTATAAAATTGTTCATAATATTCCTTTAATATCTCCAAACATCTATAAGACCTATAGCAACACCCCCTCTTTTCTGCTGTTACTTGTTAGTTGCATTTTATCTCCTTGAAAAAAATCAGTATTACTAGTAGTTTATTGACTTAATTACTTTTCATCAAACTCTGATCTTTGTGATATTCTCTACTGTCTTCCTCCATTTTTTGTCTATTTTCAACTTTATTGATATCCTTTTTATTATTTTCCTGTCCCTACTTACTTTGAGTTTATAAGCTCTTCCTTTTAGTTTTTTCGCAACTTTTCATCTTTTAAGAAAAAAAACTTAAAGCCATACATTTCCCTCTAAGCACTTCATAAGCTGTATAAATGTTGATATGTTGGGTTTTCATTATTCAGTTGTAAGTATTTTCTAATTTCTTTTGTGACTTTTCTTTGACCCATGGCTTTTCTTTGATTACATTTTACCTCCAGTAAATAGTGTTTATCTTTTAGTCTACTGTGCCCACCATTAATATAGCTATTCCAACTTTTTTATGATTAGTGTTTGCCTGGTGTTATCTTTGTTCATTCTTTCACTTTTAACCTATCACCACGTTTATATTTAAAATGTGTCCCTTATAAACCATTTATAATTGTGTATGATAGACTGTTACATTAATGCCCCCAGAGATCCCCCCCACCTGGGTATCATTATTATTATTATTTTTTTAGACAGAGTCTCACTATGTTGCCCTGGTTAGAATGCCATGGCGTTACAGCTCACAGAAACCTCCAACTCCTAGGCTTAAGCAATTCTCTTGCCTCAGCCTCCCAAGTAGCTGGGATTACCAGCACTGCCACAACTCTTGGCTATTTTTTTGTTGTAGTTGTTACTGTTGTTTGGCAGGCCTGGGCTGGGTTCAAACCCTCCAGCTCCAGTGTATGTGGTTGGCATCCTTAGCTGCTGAGCTACAGGCGCCGAGCCCACCTAGGTATTCTTGTTCTTGTATATTCCCTTCCCACATCGGCTCTGCACTTGGCCACGTAACTTGCTTAGTCTATGTGACATCAATAAACTTGACAAAAGCCAAGGTTCTATTAGCACTTGTACTATGGGGTTTGACTTGTGGGATGCTGCAGTCATCAAGACAGAAAGCCTGCTGTGCCTCCATAAGAGTGAAAGACTGAATTGAGTGAGAGAGATTTGTGGCTGTCAAAGATGTATTATATTTATTTCCCAGCTCCGTCTAATCACTAGCTGATCTTACAGATAAATGGGGCTGCATAAATAAGTCCAGGTGAAGCCATCATAAGATATTTCAAGCTACTAATATTTGAGGTGTTTTTTATGCAGCATTGTATTTATGAGGTGTTGATGGTGCTTCTTTATCCAGTGTGACATTCTCTGCCTTTTAACTGGAATCTGTAGTTCATTTTATACGTAAGTATAGACAGAATCGGCTGGAAGTCTATGATCTTGCTATTTGATTTCAAATTGTCATTTCTGTTCTTTGCTTCACTTTTCCTACATTCTTTTCTTGGTATTTCCATTCACAGATCCATATTATCAAACAGTATTAGATCACTTAAGTTTATCCTACAAATCATAGGACCTGGTTCATTCTTTCCATCTCCCAAACTTTTTCCTTTCTTTCTCTTAAAAAAATGTTTTTAAGTTCATTAATTCCTTTTCTGCAAGCGTCTAATCTGCTTTTAAGCCTATCTAATGAATTTCTTAATTCAAATATTGTATTTTTCACTTCTACAGTTTTCACTTGATTCTTTCTTTAAATCTTCTTTTCTTTCTTTCTTTCTTTCTTTCTTTTTTTTTTTTTTTTTGTTTCTGATGACCCATGTCTTTCCCCTGTTAATTTCACCTTTTCCTGTAAATTCTTCAACATATTTATAACAGTTGCTTGGAAGTCCCTGTCTCCTAATTCCAAAATTGAGTCATTTGTGGTTTGTTTCTATTACTGTGTTTTTTCTTTACTATGGGTCATATTTCCCTGTTTTTTACCCATGTTTCATAATCTTTTAATTTATATTTCAGACACTGAATAGAAGAGAAGCAGTACAGTCTTAGGTGTAATATTGATTTGTTTTGTTTAGTAGCAAAAGGCAAAGTGTAAGCCTTTTACTCTTTGTACAGTAGGATGAAAGGCTGATCACTTAGATTCCTTCTTGAGTTAGACTGTGCTTGGACTGGGCTGCAGCGTTAGTGGGAGAATGCTCCCTATCATTAGCTCAACTCCTGGTCCTATGCCCTGCCCTACCTTTGTAATCGTTTTTGTACTCTAATAGTGAGGGGGATAAGTCCAGCTTCATATATTTTTGCTTGACCTTGGATTCCGTGTTGGTAGAGCTCCAGAATCCAAGCACAAGAACCCACATGATTATGTGATTTATCTTGACTTTTCAGCAACTCCTCCACTGCTACTTTCTTAGAGCAATGTGGATGAGGGGGAAGAGCTGTCAGGCTTAGAGATTTCTTTTTCATTTCCGATTCTACTGCACCCATCTGGTACATGGATGTCGAAGGCTCAGCTGACTTTTCCTCATCCCTGAAGCCTCTGTCCATGGCAGACTTATTCCTCCAACTGCCCAGACGCAGACCAGGCATCCGCCCTCAAGTACGCAGCTTCTGTGGATCTCTGCTTACTATAAAGGGCTCGTTTCTCTCTAATTCAGTTCACCAGTGCTTCCTGTGTCTCTGCTAGTCCCATGGAAACATATGAATTTTATTTTGTCCAGGCTTTTCTGGTTGACCATGGAAATGAAGGTTTTTAACATCCCCTCCATATCCTAACCAAAGACATACTTTATAGGCCTTTCCTAAATGTTTGTGACTACATATTTGTCTCAAATCAGGAAGAAAAATACTAGAGGCTGATAGCTAGCATAGAAATATACTCCAGTATCTCTCATTTTTTTTTTTCTTTTTTAAAGTCCTCTTTGACCCCATCTCTCCCTCTAGCCATCAGGTGATAGCTTATACTTATTTGCGTCTCTCTTGGGGACAGTTTCTTGAAACTTGCTTCCTTACCCCATTTTTCCTGGGGGGGAGGAGGGTCCTTCAAATGGTTAGTGATCCTTGGTTGTTCATATCAGATGAAAGGGACTAAACGGCTTGCTGGAAAATGTGTGTGCATGGTGGAGCATGCCAATTGGTGATGACCAGGTTTTGTTAATAGGTTGTTTTTGCTGAAGACCTTCAAACATTGGTGTATATACATTTTTTTCCCTTTGAGACGTTTATTCCTAAAGAGAAGTGGTTTTCAAACTCTTCCTTAGGTTTTAAATCTGAGCATGAACAAGGGGGAAGGCTGGAAGTAGCAACATTTGTTTTCCAGATGTCTCCATAATCTCCCTGTGCCTTGTGTCCCTGACTATGAGACCATTCTTATGCAATTTTGCCAGAAAATAACAAACTTCTCTTTTCTGGTGGAAGTGGAGATGGGGTAAGTTTTGTACTGTACTGGGAGCAAGGGGTGGTTCTGAAAATTGAACTGCTTCCTACATAAACCTTTAAACAATGTTATAGCTTTCATCTTCTACCCTTCCTTGACTTCTGCAGGATCTAGATGTTGAACTTTCCAGGGTTCTTCAAGGCTACATAGCTTGTTCCTCTTTGGTAAATCCTTCTGAAAGATTATATTTGACTTTTTTCCATAGTGCTATATTATTTGCCACTCTTCCTTCCTTTCCTTTCTGTCCTCAGATGAATTGTTTTTATATTTAAAGTATTTCTTGGTTTCCTCAAAGATGAGCTTTGTGCTTTTGTTTGATGTTTTCCCAGTGTGGAAGGAGGGTTGAGAGAAAGGAGCAAATGTGCCTTTACCTCTCATTTTAAAATTGGAAGTCCTCCCCTTTTAGCCCATTCTGCTCTGACTTGTGTCTCCAGAACTCTGCTGAAATTGCTCCTGCAAGGTCCCCCATGTTGCCAATCCAAAGGTCATTTCTTTGGCTTCAACCTCCTCAACTGCTTTCAGTATAATTTTTTGGTTCCCAGACACAGGTGACTGCTCTCTCATTTAAAAATGCTTTCTTCTCTTGATGTCTACTGCACCGTACTCTCTCTTTCTATCTCACCAGCTATCTTTCCTTACCTTCCTAGGTGAGCTTTTCCTTATCCTCTAGAGCTATAAAGACTGGAGCACTCTAAAACTCAGTCTGAATACTCATCCTCATATCAACACTGTTTTATAAGGTCATCTCATAATTCCTATCACTTCAGTGCTGAAGTCCATTCAATGGATCATGGACATCAGGGAAAGACTTGGGATTGAAATCCAGTTCCGCCATGTGCTAGGCTTGTCAGATAACCTCCCTGAACTTTAGTTTTCCTAACTGTAAAATGAAGGTGTGGAACTCTCAGATCTAGCTGGTCCCTTCCAGTTCAGAATACCACATCTCATTTTATTTGGGGACCAAAGAGTCAGCAGAAATGGAACCTAGGTATCTGCTGGGAACTGGAGAGACCACATGTGGCAGACAGAAGTAGTCCATGACGTAACAGAGTCTAGTACAGATTTGTAACTGAGGATGACAAAGAGAGGAGCCCATCAAGGAACTTCCAAAGGTTACAGCTTTAATTGACATAAAAGATAGGAGTAACAGTTTAATCACAGAATATGATTAATTTGTCCAAACTCCTCTTTATATAGCTCTATTTTTGTTGGTTGCTCATTTATGCAGTGGTTTTTCACCCTGTGGTTTTCTATAGCACCAGTGGGCTTTTGAAGCAAACCCTATTAAATTTAAAAATCATTAACCCTTTTCCCCAGCTGCACCATACTTTGCAGGATATGGGAGTGGTGGAAAGAAAGACTCTCTATCTTCAGGCTTGCTGAACTCAACTTCCTTTTGTGAGAACCTTCCATTGCATGCTCTTCTTAGTCCAGTAGAGACTGGGTCTTTCCTGGTCTTTCTGGTAAGCATTTATAATGGCCAGATGATGTACTTAGTTAGCTCAGTGTCAATGACCACAGTAAGTGTTTGGAGGGCACAGGAGAGAGTGGCATTTTACCATGTTCTGTGCAGCAGAGACTTCTGGAGACCTGTGTCATCTTCTGGAATGGAAGCTATAAGTGCACAGCTTTAAGGCAGATGACAGGCAGGAGTCTTTTTCTGTTTTGATCAGGCCACATCTACTTACTGTAGGCTAGTGTAGGCTACAGTTCTCTACTGAAGATAGGCTTCTCTGTCACACTTTAGAGCAATGTTAGCCAGAGGTGGGAGTGGGCAAGGGGATGCTCAGTCCACATCAGATAATCCAATCCTCAAGTCATTTGTGGGTACAATCAGTTTGAGAAGAAAAGTTGGAGAACAATATCAAGGTGTCAGGAGGATATGGAATAATGAGAACTCTCACAAATCAATAGGAGTGGAAATTGGCATATCTTCTTTGGAGAACAATTAAACAATACCTAGTGAAGTTACATATTCACATGTCCTAAGACCTAGTAATTCAACCTCTGGTTATATACAGCATAATTCAGAGATATCATAAGTTTGGTTCCAGAATATTGCAATAAAGTGATAACTACAATAGAGCGAGTCACATGAATTTTTTGGATTTCCACTTCATATAAAATTTATGTTTATACTGTACTGTACTATATTACGTGTGAAAAGGCATTATTTCTAAAAAAAAATTTACCTTAACTTAAAAAATACTTTATTGCTAAAAAAAAGTTAACAAAAATCTGAGCTTTCAATAAGTTCTAATCTTTTTGCCAATGGAGGGTCTTGCCTCCATCAGAGCCCTTGGGTGATCAAGTGCACAGATTCACCATCAAAGAACAGTCAATGAGATTCCTTTTGAAAAGAATCTTTTTTTTAAGCAGTAGATCTCAACAGTGGGTTTAAAATATTCAATAAACTAGCTGCGAACAAATGTAGGCTTTGTTGTTCCATTTATACAACATAGGCACAGTAGATTTCTACATAATTCTTAAGGGCTCTAGGATTTTTGGAATGGTAAATAAGTATTAACTTCAACTTAAAGTCATTGGCTACATGAGCCCCTAAAAACAGGGTCAGCCTGTCTTTTGATGCTTTGAAGCCAGGCTTTAACTTCTTTCTAGCTTTGAAAGTACTAGGTGGCATCTTCTTACAATACATAGGTGTTTAGTCTGCACTCAAAATCTGTTGTTTAGTGTAACTACCTTCATTAGTGATCTTAGCTAGATCTTCTGGATAATTTGCTGCAACTTCTACGTCAGCACTTGCTGCTTCACCTTCCACTTTTACCTTACGGAGATGACTTTCTTCCTTAAACTTGATGAACCAACCTCTGCTAGCTTCAAACGTTTCTTCTATAGCTTCCTCACTTTGCTCATCCTTTGTAGAACTGAAGAGAGTTAGGGCCTTGCTCTGGATGAGGCTTTGGCTTGATGGAATGTTGTGGCTAGTTTGGTCTTCTATTCACACTACAAAAACTTTCCACATATCAACAATAAGGCTGTTTCACTTTCTAAACATTTGTATATTTACCAGAGTAGCACTTTTAATTGTTTTAAAGACCTTTTCCTTTGCATTCAGTTCCTTGGCTAACTGGCACAAGAGGCTTAGTTTGCACTTGTTATGGTTTTTAACATGCCTTTTTCAATAAGCTTAATCATTTCTAGCTTTGGATTTAAAGTGAGAGATGTGCAACTCTTTATTTCACCTGAACAGTTAGAGGCTAATGTAGGGTTATGAATTGGCTCAATTTCAATGTTGTTTTGTCATATCTTGTTTTGTCTCATGGAATAGGGAGGCCTGAGAATAGGGAGGAGGAGGGAGACAGGGGAAATGCTGCTTGGTAGAACAGTCAGAACACACACAATTTACTGATTAAGTTCATTGTCTTATATGGGCGTTTCTTTTAGCACAAGTAATAATACTAACTTGAAAGATCATTGATTACCATAAGAGACATAAAAATAATAGACGTTTTAATATTGTGAGAATTACCAAAATATGACAGAGACACAAACTAAGCACATGCTGTTGAAAAAATGGCACAAATAGGCTTGTTCAAAGGCTTGCACAAACCTTGAATTTGTAAAAAATACAAAATCTGTGACATGCAATAAAGTGAAGAGCAATAAAACAAGGGTAATAAAATAAAGAAATTCTCGCTTCTACACCCCTCAACAGAGGATGAGCACAAGATGTTCACTGCGGTCTTATTTATAATAGCAAAAAGTTAGAAACAAAGTCCATGAATAGACATGAATAAGGCTACAGATTAATATGTGTGAGACATTATTACAACAGAAAACATAATGATAAAAAGCAAGTTCAAGAAAAATTCAAACAATATATCCATTTTAAATAAATTTTAACATATGCATATTGTTTATGGGTATCTAAAAGTGTGCAGCACCCTCTAAAATTATAAACTCCAAATTCAAAATAGTGATGCGGAAAGAGAAAGGAGAAATACACACACAGGACGTGGCCTGTATCTTTTATTTCACGAGCTTCATGGAGGATGATGGAAGATAATGGGTGTTCATTAGCTTTTTTTTCCTAATACTTTTGTTAACACTTCAAATACTTAAGAGATGAGAATTATATGTTAAAGGCGAAAAGTAAAGATTAACTCAGAGGTTCATAAGGAGGCAATCAAGGGGTGTCAGAACCAGGACTTTGGTGTTCAATATGTTCAGCAGATCACCTCTGCTGGCAGACAAGGAGTTAAGACTTAGGACAGACAGGAGTGTCACTTTAGATGTGGGATTGCTTTTGTAGGCCACAGGAAATTTGTTGGCTGTGGCTGGCTAGCTTGCATATGGGAACACTGCTGTTCTTAGGTTGTATTGGCCACTTCTGAAGTTTGCCTTGCTGTCATCATCCAGACAACAGAAATGTTTCTGGATGCTGCTCTATTTGTTTGTTTATACCCAAAATTGCTCATGGAGCAGCAAGTCATTTATTGTACTGACTTTCAACCCATTTTAATATATCAGCAAAACCAGGTAAGCCCCAAGTCTTATGGTACATTTTATACCATCCCCCTCAGTGCATCAAGACTTGTATTGTAGGAGCTCCCTGTGTGATTGTGCAAATAAATCAGACCATCTTCCTCCTGCCCATACACCTTCTGTTGAGACAAAAAATACTTCCAAAGTATTATATTTTCCATCTTGGTCAATAAGCTTTAGTAGGGAAGAAAAGTACCATTGTAAGGTTCATGGCTCAGACCACTACTGCACAGGAGACTTCAGAAATGAAGACCAAACAGTGTATTTTTGTGCTGAAGTTTGCAATGGCCAGTCATGGAGAAGTATGATTAGACAAAGTGGTTATGCTTTGATGGTTATAAAACTAGGGAACCTAGCAAGGCTTTTTTGTTCAGGTTCTTCTCTATATCCCTTTTGTATCAGTTTTTACCCTTAATTTGTATTTGTCCTATGAGAGTAATAGGTGAGGGGGTAGTATGAACAATTTGCCAGGGTCTCTGCTGGACACTTTCCATGCATTCACAAAAGGCTCATAACCACTTTATATGGTGGGCATTACTATCTTCATTTTACGCGTGAGAAAGCAGACTCAGAGATGTGCAGTCACGTGCACACTGTGGTGGGGCACAGACTGGGTCCTGGTCTAGAGTCCGTATTTTCTCTACTAAACACAAACTCGGTATGTAACTTTTACATTTTATAAAAACACAAGAGATGTACAATTTTTATTCCGGAGCATAAATTGTTCTCCCAAATTTGAGAACCACGATTTTTACATAACATAATATAAAATGGAATTATGGAATTATATTATGAAATACAATACAAAATGTGCATGCATTTTTAAGGTGAAAGAACTTTGAAGAAACTTCTTGCTTTTAATCAACCACTTCAACCTATACCTTAGGACTCCAGGGGTACCCTTTTACTTTATTCTACTAATGGGGGTACTCCAGAGGAAGAGTTTGAGAAGCACTGGACTACACTACTCTCACAAATCAGTCCGTTCCCAGACCTGCTGAATTGCTCTAAGGTGGGTTCTTTTACTGGTGTTATGACTCAGCCTGGGGAGCCCTTAGACAAACATCCTCTAAAGACACTGCCTGTGCACTTGTTTGGAAGAAATCTTGTTGGAACCATTTGACAAAGGAAACAGTAATATTTTACAGGCAGAATTTTCTACCTGTATCTCTCTATGTAGGTATAGACTGGGGAATGTTAATAATACACAGAAGGACGTGTGTCAGGGGGAGTTGGGGACCCACTCTTTGAATTGTTGGACATGCTGTGATTATCTGAGGCAGGGCTTATTCAGGAGGATTATTAGCTGTTTATCAAAATCCTTAAAAACAACAATAGTTACAACTAATGTTTATTGAGCACTTACTATGTGCCCGCCTTGTTAATCCTTCCAACAGTTCTGTGAGGTGGGGACCATCTTCTATTCCTTTTGCAGATAAAGAAACAGGCACAGAGAGGTAAGAAACTTGCCCATAAACTCAGACCACATGCTGTCTCTCAATCAGCAGGACACGAGAATAAATAAATGCCCCACTCCCTTGTCATTTCTCTTAATTATGCCATCAGAGCTTCTCACAATTCAATAAATAACTCAAAATGGAAAGAATCCAAGTTCCTTTCAAGCACTGAATGTATGAAGACTCTTTTTCTCTACCATTATTTTAAATTTAGAAAAGGATTCTGGAACTACGTCTCTTGGTAATGGCAGTCTGTAATCATTCTGCTCCAGGAATCAAGTGATGTGTTCAGAATATGTCATTTTCTCCTGTGACACTAATGGCAAAACCGCACTCTCAACCAAACCAAAGGATGACTGAGAGGCAGAGAGAGAAGTGTGGCCTCCTGGTTTCCACTCAGCAGTTTGAGCCAAGAGTTTGTGGCTTTCGCTCCACCTCCTTAAGCAATAAGCAAGATGCTTAACCTCTTACCCCATCTGTAAAACGCTGATGCTACCTCTTTACCTCTTTGTGAAAAGTATTTCCCAGCTTCAGTTTTCAAAAGTCCATGAAAATAAAATGTGTAGAGGGCACAGGCTTTTAGGAAACTTTCCTTAAGAAGTCGAAGGGGGTTTGGGTGGTGAATTGTGCATGTTTGGATGTGTTTTTGTGTTTCTTTTTTTAATTGATTTTTATTAAATCATAACTTTGTACATGGATGCATTTATGGGGTTTAGGGTACTGCTTCAATACACAATGTGAAATGCTTACATTGAACTAAGTAAGACATCCATCACAACTATCCTATGGTACAGTAATTAAGAACATGGATATTGAGGCCGTGCTTCCTGGGTTCAAATTCAGGTTCCCACACTTTTACATCAGAGTGGCCTTGAACCTTCTCTGCCTCAATATCTCCATCTATAATAATACGTATGATAAATAATGTAATTCTCATAATAATCCTGTTATTTTCCCTTATTATAGATGGGGAAACTATTATAGGCATTGGTACATAAAAGCCCCTTAGTAAAACATTCTGTGTAAACACACACGTATATACATGGTGGTGGCTTCCATCGGAATATCCAGAGGTAAGAAGCAAGGACAGCGGCATACATGCAGAAGCAGTGTGTACTGGGTAACTGTGGTATGTATTATAACATTCAAAATTTTTAGTTTTGTAAGTTAAAAAAAAATTGTGCTGCCACTGAGTACATGAATGTATTTCAGCAAATGATTCAAGCTCTCTGGGAATCATTTTCCTCAGCAGTGAATGAGGTCAGTGGGTTGGATAAGATAAAATAATTCTTTGACCCATAACTGTTTTGTTATGCTCTGTTTTTTAATCTTGCAAAGTTTGGAAGGAAGGTGAAATTTCCAGTCAAAGACAGTGATCTTGGTCTACACATTGTAACTCTCTCTTCCCTTTCAAACTGCTGTAGAAATAGCTAAACCAGTATAATAGAGAAAATGTTTTTTCACTGCTGGAAATTAGGCAAGGGTGCCATACTCAGGCCATAAACTTAGAATTCCTACATGACAAGGAGCTGATGAGACCTGAATGAGGGAAGGACTCACCATCCTGTAATCCAGGAACATGCAGAAAACCAGGGAGGGGCTGGGAGGAGAGGGAAGTGGAGGGAAGAAGTTCTTACTTAGCACAGTGATCCAACATGTATACCTGACCATTTTCCTTTGGGTTCAGCTTCCTCCTTACCTTGGAAAGACTGCAGGATCTATTTGTCTAAGAAAAAAATTATACTGGATATACACTTTCCCATTTTCCTTAGTTTGAGATCTTAACATTTTCTACAGGATCTTGCCTGATCTCTAACAGAACTCACTCCAAATCCCAAGACTGAAAAACCTAGCATTATACTCAGGAAAACTCTCAGCAGGAGGGAAGAAGAGGACCAATGTTAGAATTTGGGAGCTATCCCCCTTTGAAATAAATTCATATAAGAAACAGGAACACATATAACAAATTCTAATTAATATTTATAGTGAAGACGTTCCATCTCTAAAATAATAGCAAGTCTGTCTCGCACATGCCCCCACCCCCTGGAAAAAAATGGAGGAATAGGGAAGTACTCATAAAGATGAAAGATTGGCTGAAAAATACAAAAGAATTAGTGAAAAGTAAGCTGGCTACTCCAAAAACAGAACACAAAAGACACAATAAAAAGATGGGTGAATTACAGAACACAATAGAAATATTCTCCTAGAACTCAAGGAGAAATGACAGAAAGAGTAAAAAATTATACTTAGAGTATAAAAGAGATGCTGAATAGACTTAAGAATCTAATGAACATACAAAAAAAGGTCATCATAAAAAGAATAAGAAAAATTTTTTAAGCTGGATGGCTGAAATACTGTACAAAGTACTATACAAAACTAATGAAAAGACTTACACTTAAATATGTATTCTGTTGACACAGAAAATAAATACCAGGGGTGCCAAAAAACTCTATACACATTTAGAGACATTATTTTGGTCTTACTTTTCAAAGTTGAACTGAATTATGTGTAGCAATGTGTAGTGTGACGTTTGCTCAAACGATGGTATCAATCAAATGAATGCTAGGGTCACCAAGAGGTAGGAGGGACAAAGAAAATGCTGAGGAGCACAAGACCATTTTAAAGTGTTATCTGAAATTTGAGAGAGTTGTGGAAGTACAATGACAATGGAGGAGTGAGTATGCAACAGACCCTCCAACCTGCCTGATAACTGCATGCATTTGTAAGTTTGAGATGCTTGGTACTGTGTGTGATGTGGACAGGGAAAGATGAGGGAGGCCTTACACAGCAACAAGTCTTTCAGTCAGCATTGCTCAAGCAGTAGTTCACCACCATCAGAAGTGTCTGGATGCTAATGGTAACCACTTTGAGCACCTGCTATATATAGTTCGATATGTCAAAAGGATATTTCATAAAAATAAACTCTTTCAGATAAAACTTTTTTAATAAACTTATAAGACTTATAAGTTTAAAGACTTATACCTTAACATAGTAAATAAAATTTCTCTACAAAGTCAACATCTAATAAAGCACATAATTGTAAAACCTAACTGGGAATTAAAGTCTGAGAGTTTTAACCACTGTAAGAAAACACAGAGGAAAATATAAAAACTATTATATTTTAATATTAATATATAATATATTAATAACTATATTAATATTAGTATAGTATAATAATATAACTATATTAATATATTAATAACTAATATAATAAATATTAGAAAAGAAGACAGAGGTTATCATTAGTTACAAATACCATAATTATCTTATTGGAAAACAACTCCAAAATTAACTGGGGAAGTATTAGAACTATGTTTCATTAAAATGGTAGAATAAGAAATAAATCTACAAAACCTGTTGGAAAACTATTGTTTTTCCCAAACCAATATTTTTTAAGTTTTTTTTCTTTTTTTTGGTGGGGAGGAATTGTAGGCCTCTTCTGATGCAAATTACATGTTCTCTTCTATGGAAAATCCACTGACACACGAATTTTTGTCAATAATTTCATAAAGTTCACTAAAATCCCATAGACCACAAACTATAGGTTCACTGGTCTACAGTGAACAATAACGATTTAAAAAATACAACAGAAAAACATTTCATTCACAATGGAAGAAAAACTTTAAAATGCCTGGGAATAAAGTTAACAAACACTGCATAAAACTAACCTGCAGAACAGACTAAAATCTGAATGAGGAACATAAAAGATAAGTGATAGATTCTTAAATAAGAGAACAAATATAGTAAAAATGCAATGTCATTGTTGCTAGATTTAATTTATACTTTTCATACAATTCAAATGAAAACCCTAAGGACATTCTGGAGCATAAAAAATTACTTAAAATGTACATGGCTGGAAAAATCCAAAAACAACCAAGGAGATTTTTGCCCAAGATTAAAAATGAGGAAAGATAGGTCCTCCAGATTTTAAAATTAATTAAAACAATATGGTCTATTGTTTAATATCCTTAGTCCACATAGAAACAGACATAAAAACAGAATGGAGGCAACTTAGTAATGGACCTAAGTCTGTCAACTTTTTCAAGTTATTGGTAAAAGACCATTCTACAGTGGTTTTAGAAAAACTGGCTCAATAGGTAGGGATAAAAATGTTAGATGTTGGCCTTATTCTTTACAACATAATAAATTCCAGAAGTATTGATTTTTTTTTTTTAGAGACAGTGTTTTATTTTATCGACCTTGGTAGAGTGTTGCGGCATCATAGCTCACAGCAGCCTCCAACTCCTGGGCTTAGGCGATTCTCTTGCCTCAGCCTTCTGAGAAGCTGGGACTACAGGCACCCGGCACAACACCCAGCTATTTTTTTGTTGCAGTTTGGCTAGGGCCAGGTTTGAACCTGCCACTGTCGGTATATGGGGCCAGCGCCCTACTCACTGAGCCACAGGCACCATCCCCAGAAGTATTGATTTAAACTAAAAACAAATTAAAAATAAAGTCGGTCAAAAAGGACAATGGCAACTCAATCACAATTATGAAAAGGGATATTAAATTGCTGAATAATATATGGAAAATAGAATTCAGGTATGCCTTAAAAGGATATCTTATAACCAGTGCAATGAGAAATAAAAAAAAATCCAATGTTAAAAATGTTTTTAATGAATGTCACTGTACTAGTGAGTAAAAGAAAAAACTGAACCATCTTAATAGATGGCAGAATGCATTTGATTAAATTGAACTTCTATTGCTGATTTCTTTTAAATGAATAGTTGGACATCCCTGACGTGATCTCATTTCCAAATAATGACACATTTAAAGTATTTTAATTAATGCTGGGAACAAGACTATCCTTAGAGTTTTCAGAGAATCTTATATGCTGATAATTATTTTATAAGATTACTCTAAACAGAACTTAAATAGATATTACACACTCTATTATACTAAGGAAATGACCAGAAAATTATTACAATTTCTCAATTGTTTAAACTGATGAAGCTAAGAAATTTTGGAAGAACATGATATAATGCAAAGTGCAAGTGTTGTACCAAATTTTGAATCTACAAGCAGAATACTAGTTCTGCTGATTACTAGCTTTTTGATCTCAGCAAGTTATCGAAACTCTTTGAATCTCATTGTCCTTATCTGTAAAATGGAAGTAACAGCAGCCAAGAGAGAATGCACTTGTTACTGCCTATACCTTGCTGATTACGCCAAAAAACTTTGGATAAAATAAAAAAGCAATGAAGTCAAGGCTGAAAGGGCTTCCCTGGCAGATCAGGGAGGAGAGTTAAGAACCAAACAGTGGTGAGGTGTAGAATTTTCCTTCGCTTTTTTTCTTACAGCTTTAACCTGAGGATGGATCTTAGTCACATGACAGTGAGATAATCACCTCAGGCCAAGAACAGAGATGGGAAAACTGTTCAGTCTTTGGACTGAATCCAAATTTTATAGAGCATATCCTTTTATTTTTACTAATATGTTTTGTTAGTCTCCTATATTTATTTTTAAAGTGATACTTAAAATACCAAAGAATAAAATAAGTGTCAATGAAATAATTCTCTCAGAATGACCAGCACCATAAGAACATTAGTAAGCCATACGGGCTAAATTGATGGCCGCTACTTCATGATTTAGTTCTAACTGCACCTGCCTGACACAAGGCTACTTGGTAAGAGTTTATGGGGGTTAGATCCACCAGTCTCTGTTATCAGCTTTTGACAATGGTGCACTGTGCTTTTGTTTGTGAATAGTCACACAGCTCAATAGTATTTTTTAATTCTGTCTGCTCAAAAGCCCATGATGTCAAACATGACCAAGAGAATGCTGAAGAAAGAAAGCAGATTTTTAAATGAAGATTGGGAATATTATCTTGTTTCTGCTAAAGATAAAGACTATTTGCTTGCTTTTGATACTGCAATATTAACATTAAAGAAATTCAGTGCACATCAGCATTATACCACTCATAAGGACCACAAATATTTTAAATTAGAGGGAGAGGCATAAAAGGTTGTATTGCAGAAATTAAAAGATGACAAGCAAAAGCAAAGACAATTCTTTCAAGCAGCAATAAGACCTATTAATAATGTCACTGAAGCAACTTACATAGTAGCTTATATACTTGGGGGGAAAAGGGAACCTGGTCAGTGATACAGAAATTGTGAAAGAATGCATTGTCAAAGTTGTAGGATGCTTAGACCCTGATAACATTTCAAGATACAAACAACTGCCTCTTTCAAGGAGAACCACAACTGATCAGCAGCATGAATCAGCCTGCAACTTTACAGAACAACTTCATGCATACTTCAAAAGTAAAATGTATATTATTCAGTTCTTCCATTTTTTGGATGAATCAACTGATACCCCCTGACTGGGTTCAGATTTTATACTTTATTCAGGTCATAACAGAAGATTTTCTTTGCTACCTACTCACTTTGGACACTCTTGTGAACAGAACTCAGGGAATAGATATCATTAACAACTTTTAAGATAAATGTGGTGAAGGTGGACTAAATTTGATAAATTTAGTGAGTATATATACAAAGGGTGCACCTTCCATGACAGGAAAACATGATTTATTGCACAGATTTTAAAAAAAGTATAAGCAGATCCAGATGCTCTCATTTCTTTTCATTGTATCTTACATCAGGAAAATCTCTGTGCCAAGGCTCCTATTTTAAGTGACACTTTCTAACAAGTTATAAGTAAGTATTGTGTAAGTAATGTTAACTATATTTATGCAAATGTAACATGGCATCACCTGTTTCATAACATGATGAAGTTGCCTGGTGAGGTACTGAGTGTGGATTTGCTGTATTTTTCTAAAGTGCATTGGCTATTGCAGGGACAGGTTTTAGCCAAAATTTTATCTGTGTGAGAACAGATAGTCAAATTTTATGAAGAACAGAATCAGCAATGTGAATTATTTAAAGATTTCTATAGGAAGGCAGCATTCTGTGTGCTATCAAGTCAAATCCAATTATTTTCAGAAAAAGCTATCTTTTTTCAAAATGCTTCTTCAAAAGGAAATTTTTTTTTTTTTTTTGGACACAGAGTCTCACCGTGTCGCCCTTGGTAGAGTGCCATGGCATCACAGCTCACAGCAACCTCAAACTCTTGGGCTTAAGAGAGTCTCTTGCCTCAGCCTCCCAAGTAGCTGGGACTACAGGCACCCGCCACAACACCTGGGTATTTTTTTGTTGTTGTTGTAGTTGTCATTGTCCAGACCCAGCTGGGTTCAAACCTGCCAGCCCCTCATGTATGTGGCTGGCACCCTAGCCACAGAGCTACAGGGGCCACGCCTAAAAGTAAATTTTGAATGAACATTTTCCCCAGTTAGCAAAAATCACTGATGAACAGTATAATATATACAAATAAATGAAGACTACGCAGCTGTTATAGACCTATTAATCAGAGAATACAATGAAAGTTCACTGACTTTGAGAATCATGACATCACATTCAAATTAGCATCTCAGCCCTGCTTAGTTGATATCACCAAGGCATCTAAAGAATTACAGATGGAATGATTGAGCTCTCAGTGAATGACATTTTAAAGTCATTGTTTGATGCTAAGAAAGATCCAGTTGAAATATGGAAAAATGCAGTAGAATACCCATGCCTTTGGCAACATGCCTGGAAAATGTTTTCTTGGTTTTCATCCACTGATAACTGTAAATCTACATTCTCCTCCCCAGCCCAAATCAGACACTGTTAAGGTCACAAAGGACAGACCCCCATCTGGAGGATCAATTGAAATTGCGGACCTCCATGCTGCAACCAAATATTCAGACACAAAAAAAAGTCATCAAAAGGTTAGTTAACTTTAAAATTAACAAATAGTTTTCACATCCTGAAATTATTAAATACACTGTAGCCAGATTTTTACAAAATGATGTACATTTTAAAGTATATCTAACTGAAGTTTCTTCAACACAACTTTATTTGATTACAGCTAAATTAATGCAGTCTTCCAACATGAAAAGGTTCCCCATCCCCTGGCCAAGAAAATTCCCATATTTCTAGGAAGTCCTGGGAAGAAGGGCCCCTGTGGTTCAAAGACTGTGGGGAGAATCCCCATTTTTATTACTCCTGGCTTTGCCCCAAAGGTGGTGGAGAACTTTGTGGCAACAGTGTAGATAGCCAAACCTCAGAGAAAAACTCCATGTTTCTTGCTAGAGGACTTGGAAAGGCGGGTCTTAGTGGGGCAGATAGTATGAGGGGGATCCTGGAGAGAAGAGAGGTGAAGAAGGGGATCCCCCTAATTCTGTGTAGACATATAAAGTTTGTAAGTTCCAGGCTTCTCCCTGTGCAGCTCTGGACTTTGGACAGATACAAAGGAGTTTAGCAAATCCCTTAGAAATTGAAGTGATGTTGAAACTACCACCTACAGAAGAGATAGAACTTGTGATCTGCAAAGGCTTAGGTTTAAAGAGGAAAATATTAGATTAAAATAATTGACAAATTAAGGCTGGCACTAGAGCACGTCTCAGGATTACTTGGGAAGAGGTGGACTTCTTAATGTCTGGGATGAGAAATATCCTTACCTGTCTTCTGTCAGTTTCATTAAGGTTGTTCCTCGAGTAGAGAAGACAATAAAGGACATTCTTAGCTGTGGACTGGAAAGGAAAAGAAACTCTTTTAAAGCTGATAGAGACCATAGCATGCCATTCCCTTATGGGCTTCCTCCCTGTTCTTCCCTTCCCATCAGAGGTGCCAAAGCTAAAGACCCTCAACTGAAAGGGGGCCTCCAGGGCTGTGTTGAAGCACTTATTAGCTAGCAGCTGACTTGAAGCTGTGGACAGAGAAAAGACCTGCTGTGTCATCCTGGAGGCTGCTTTGGATCTG
The DNA here is from genome assembly GCF_027406575.1 of Nycticebus coucang. Taxonomy (NCBI): domain Eukaryota; kingdom Metazoa; phylum Chordata; class Mammalia; order Primates; family Lorisidae; genus Nycticebus; species Nycticebus coucang. The sequence continues at coordinate 67,668,199 of NC_069783.1, read as the reverse complement.
ACACCATCACTCAGCAAGTCTGGATTACAATTAAGAAAGATAAAATGAGGGGCGGCGCCTGTGGCTCAAGGAGTAGGGTGCTGGCCCCATATAGCAAGGGTGGTGGGTTCAAGCCCCGCCCTGGCCAAAACTGCAAAAAAAGAAAGATAAAATTCACTGTTGTCCTCTGTTCTGTTTGCAGAGTTAGTTCCCTAAAAGGGGACCGGTCTGCGTGGTGTCTATAAAAAGGGGTGTCCAGTGGACAAAATGTGACAGTAGTCGGGTGTATTCTATAATGAAGAGTGTCTCAGACTGTTGCAGCTTGATGCCATCCGCCAGTAACATCATACAACGAACTCCCTTTGGTCTGAAAGAGGGGTGGCCATCAACTTTTAATTTCTCTCCTTGGCTTGCGAAGGAGGTTATCCTATGAGGAGAAAATGTGGTGACTGGACACAAGAATACCTATTCCAGTTGGCTGTCATACTTCTCATTATTAATGCATAAATGGTTTTGGTTTCTATATGGCAGAGCTCGAGAGCACTGTTAATATAAAATTCACACGCTGAGAGACAGAACCACTCTCAGCTGAGGACCAAACATGTTTCTCAGTATGCAGGGTGGACTATTTGACTGCAGCGGCTTCAGCAATGAATTGTCTTCCTGTGAGGTCAACTTACTTGCCCAGGATAGTATTAAGCTATTTCTTCACAATATAATAGCCTCCCACACCTGATCTGGTTCCAAATATTACAATTCCTACTTCCCCAAATGTTTCTCAAACCCGTCACCTTTCCTGTCTCTTAGGTCAGGACCTCGCCTCAGCTGTCTGACCACTGCAATTGCTCCCTAGCTGTGTCTTGCTTACCATCACTCTTCACACTGCTCCTACAATTTAAATCAGATCTTGTCATTTATCTGCTGTGAAACTTCCAGGTGCTCCTGCTGCCTCCGAATAAACTTACATTTATTACCACAGTATGATACATCTTTGGAAGTCGTTAACATGGTATTTAATACTTGGTAGGAGCCCAAGCATTATCTGATGAATTGAATATTGGTCTCCTAAAACAGACCTTGGTCCTCTGTCCATGACACCGTGCTGCCTGTTACTACATCACCAGTGCCAGGTCAGCAGGACACTGTGTCCTAAATGACAATAATACCAATCATAATGACTATAATAGGATAATAATGGCCACCCTTATTGAGTCTTTACTATGTGCCAATCACTATCATAGGCAGTTTGGATGTATGATCTCATTACTCTTGGAACAACTTTATGAGATTGATAATGTTATAATTTTTATTTTCCACAAAAGGAAATTGAGGCCCTGAAAGATGAAGCAATCTCCTCAAACTTACATAGTGGGGGAATGACAGACCTGGGTCTTGAAACCGAATGTTCTGATTTTAGAACTTGGGCTCTTAACCATTGCACTATACTGCTTTCCTTTCTATTGAGTTTAGCTCTGGAAAGAATTGAAATGTGGGAAATTTATGTCTCCAACAGGTCATCAGCATATGAATCTCAGCTAGAGGCATAATGTGGGAGTAATTAGCATTCTGGTGTGCAGGCAAAGTTGTTCAGAGACTATGCCAGCAGTGAGAAGGAAAGCCAGCCATGTGCAGAACCAACACTGACGTGGGAAGGGCTGGCTGACAGCAGTGAGATGAAAGGAGACCCAGCACCAAGGAGGAGAGGTCCAAGGAAGTACAAGTCTGCATCCCATGAAGCCACTCTGCCCAGCTGAGGAAGGACTGCAAGGTACTCCCTGGATTTGTCCTCTAGGACATCACTTTGTGACCTTGGTGAGAGCAAGCAGGTGGATAGCGGATGAAGGCCAGATGGCAGTAGATTAAGGAATGAATGTAAAGTAAGGATATGCAGAGAGGCAATCTTTAGAGATATGTGAATGAGAACCCAGAAAAGAAAGGGTAGTATCTATAGGAAGACAAGATTAAGTGACTGATTGTTGACGTTCTTCTGGTACCAGGGGCAAGAGAGACCAGTTTGTGTGTGTAGATTCTGAGGAATGGGCCAGGGAAAAAGTAGCAGAAAATTCAAGAGAGAAATAAGGAGAAGACTAGAGACAATGGGATAAAACAGGACTAAAATGGAGAGGTTGGTCTTAAATAGGAGGGACACTTGGATCTAAAAGACTGACAGGCAGGACATATGTGCATCTTTTAGGAGTCGATGGGAACTTGAACTCTTGTCTGCTACTCTCTGGATTCTTAGTGAAGGAGGAGGTAAGATTTCCTGCTGAGAGTGATGAATATGAGGGGCAGGCAGTATGAAGGCTTGAGGAAAATGTAAAGAATTAGAATTATAATTAGGAAAATAAGAGGTCAGAGTAGAGACAAATAAAAGTATTTGAAATGTCAAGGATTAGAAACGATACACATGTACGGGCACCAGCCACTGTCATTGAAGAATTTGCCCCCTGCAATCTCAACTACCTTCATCTATTTATTAAAGTAAATTCACTTAATAAATAAATAGCATCCATTCAGTCATTCATTCAAAAATATTGACAGAGCATGTACTACATGTCTGGCACTGTTATGGGCACTTGGGCTGTGGCAGACAACAGAACATAGGTCCTGCCTCAATGGAGTGTGCATGAGAGTAATATGTTGGTCCCACACTTTGAGGGGGTTCATCACCAAGGGGGGCCAGAGGAGACAACCAGAGAAAGGTGCCTCGTGATCTGGATCAAGCCATGCCAACTGCTCTGTTCCTCAGTTTCCTCATCTATAAAGCAAGGGGGTTAGATTAAGTGTTCTTTCTTGGTCCCCTCCCTATCCACTCTGCCCTCAACTTTCTTTGATTCTGAGATAGTGAAGAGTCTGTCACTGCTGTGGGAACTGGGAAAGAGATGTTGTGTGCCCATTCTGTACCAGGTTCTGGACTAGTTGGTTTGCACATGTTTTCTCTTACAGGCCTTATGTGTAAACTAGAGTTCAGCCAAGGTAAGCAAATTGCTATGGTTGCATAATGGAGCTTGGATTCAAACCCAAATCTGCCTGACTTCAAAGTCTATTTCACTTGACTCCTTTCCTTCAGAGGGAACAGACAAGAAGAACAAATAGAGACAGCAGTAGATACCATTAAGGGTGTGGAGGCAGATTTGTTTAATATCACTCCAAAGAGCCAAAGGATGAGAGTGCTAGAAAGCATGTTTTGGTTCAAAGACAAAAAGACTTCTCTGAAAACTGGAACTGTCCAATGATTGGACTGCTTGCCTCAAAAGCCAACACTTTCTTACCAGAGCTATTTAAACTTGAAGGTTATTTAATGCCTCCTAGGATAGGTTTGGAAGTTGTTCCTTTCAAGTCCAAGTTTCTATGAGTCTCTTAAATATGTTTTACACCACCCATGTATGTTTCCTTCCTTTCCCTGTACTTTTTTCTCCCCTCTCTCCTCTTAGCATCTGCTTTTTCCAATCATCTTGATTTCTTATTTTTTTAATGTTTTTTTTTTTTTTTTTTTTTTTTAATTTTAGGTTAATGTGAGGGTACAACCAACCAGGTCACAGTATTTGAATTTGTTAGGTAGAGTCCATCTTGTAGTTGTCTCCCGCACCCAGAAGATGTGCCATATACCCCTACTTTGTGCCCATTAAGTGGGAAAACACCAATTCCCCCCCCCTCTTCTCCCCTATCTCCTATTTCCTCTCTCCCCAACTTGAATTGAATTGAGTTTTATTCCTATGTGGAATGGCTTCATTTTAGTATTGAGTACATTGGATATCTGTTTTCCCATTCTTGTAATACTTTATTTAGAAGAATGTGCTTCAACTCCATCCAGGTAAATATGAAAGATATAAAGTCACCATCTTTTTGTATGGTTGAATGGTATTCCATGGTGTACATATACCTACAGTTTGTTAATCCATTTCTGAGTTGATGGGCATTCAGGTTGTTTCTACATCTTGGCGATTGTAAATTGAGCTGTGATAACAATCTAGCGCAAATGTCTTTATGATAAAATAATTTTTTTTCCTTCTGGTAGATGCCTAGTAGTGGGCTTGCAAATGGAAGGTTTCATTTGAGTTTTGGGGGGGATTCTCCATACTTCTTTCCAAAGAGATTGTATGAATTTGCAATCCCACCAACGGTGTGAAAGCGATCCCTTCTCTCTATATCCATACCAGCATGTGCAACTTTGGGAATTAGAGATGTGGGCTACTCTTACTGGGGTTAGGTGATATTTCAGGGTGGTTTTGAATTGCATTTCTTTGACGATTAGGGACGAGTAGCATTTTTTCATATATTTGTTAGCCATTCATCTATATTCTTCAGAGAAGGTTCTGTTCATGTCTCTTGCCCAGTGATAGATGGGATTGTTTCCTCTTTTTATTTTTTTATTGATTAATTTGAGTTCCCTATAGAGCCTAGTTGTCAAGCCTTTGTCCAATTGGTAACATGCAAATATTTTTTCCCATTCTGAAGGTTTTCTATTTGCTTTAATTGTTGTGTCCTTAGCTGTGCAGAAGTTTTTCAGTTTAATTAAGTCCTATTTGTTTATTTTTGTTGTTGTTGCAATTACCAGTGAATTCTTCTTTATAAAATCTTTCTCCAGGCTGACATCCTCAAGAATTTTTCTCACACTTTTTGCTAGGATTTTTATCATTTCATGTCTTAGATTTAAATCTTTTATCCATCTTGAGTCAATTTTTATAAGTGGTAAAAGATGTGGGTCCAATTTCAGTTTTTTACATGTGGTTATCCAGTTCCCCCAGTACCATTTATTGAATAGGGAATCTTTCCCCCAGTATATGCTTTTGTTTTGTTTATCAAAGATCAGATGGCTATAAGAGACTGGTTTCATCTCTTGGTTTTCTTTTCGGTTCCATATGTCTATGTCTCTATTTTTGTACCAATTCCATGCTGTTTTGATCACTGTGGACTTGTAACATAACCTAAAGTCTGTTAGAGTGATACCTCTGGGTTTATTTTTATTACTAAGAAATGCCTTGGCTATATAGTTTTTTTCCCTCATTCCATACAAAATGAATAACTATTTTTTCCAGTTCTTCAAAGTATGATGTTGTTATTTTAATGGAGATTACATCTTGACTTTGGACAGGTTCATTACAATGTGTCTTGGAGATGCTCTGTTTGTGTTCAGATGACACAGGGTTCTATATCGTCTCAAAGAAGTGTTTCAGAATCTTTTGTGAAACTTGGGAACTTTTCATTTATAATATCCTACAGTAGGACTTCCATTTCTTTGGGATGTTCTTCTTTCCTTTCAGGGATACCTATAATTTCATATCTTTGAATGCTTCCTGAAGTCCTATAATTCTCTGAGAGAATATTCTACTTTCTCTCTCTTCTTTTCTGCCTCTTTAACTACCTGGGTTAGCTCAAGAGCTTTATATTCTAGCTTTAAATTCTTTCTTCTCCATGATGATCTAGTATTGATACTTTGTACTGCATCTTTAAGTTCCCCAATTGACTCCTTCAATTCCTTAAGCACCACTATATCCTTTCTATAGTCTTCATATCTTTCATCCATTTTTTGGTTCTATTTTTCCACTTTCTCATCAATTGTCTTTATTGCCTTTACCGTCCATATTTTAAATTCCCTTGCTGTCATTTCCATTAATTCTTTATAGGTGGAATCCTCTGTGGTGGTTGCTTCATGATCCCTTGGTGGAGTTGCTGTGTTTTGGTTCTTCATGTTGCCAGAATTTTTGTGTTGGTTCCTCCTCATGTGTGTTATCTTCTTGTTCACTTCCTTCCCTCTACTTTTTTCCTTCTTACTCCCCCCTTCACTTTAAACTACCTTGTCTCAGAGCTTTGGTGTTGAAATGGCCTTTTGGTATGAGACCAAAAGGAAGAGAGGGGTAAAGAATGAGAAGGGAGAAAAAAAAGAAAAGAGAAAGAGAAAAAAAAGAAGAGGGTAAGAGAAAAGAATTGATGAGAAGGAGAGAAGGACTGAAAGAAAGAAAGAGAGCAACAGGAGAAATGCTGATGATTGGCAGGGTGCTATGAAAACTCCTGAAAATCTAAGCCTTTGGGGAACTAGGCTGGGTGGATCTCTTGAAGTTAAGAGTTCCTTATCAGCCTGGGGAAAAGCAAGATTCCACCTGTGCCTAATATAGAAGAAAAAGAAAAAAAAAATTAGTATGTCATAGTGAGGACCTCCTAATATCATCTTTCCAAAGACCAAAGCTAGGACACCCTAGACTCTGAGCTCATGATGTCCTTGAGCCAGACCAAAGCTATGATGCCCCAGCCAAATGAATAGCCTTGACTCTGCAGCACTCAGAGAAAAGGAACAAAGATAATAAAAAATAAAAAGAAATAAAATTAACAATACAATTATAAAAGGTAAAGAAAAAAGGACATATCTTAGCTGTGTATGAGAAATTTATGTGGGAAAGATGAGAAAAGTAGAAAAATCTCTACCAAAAGAGAGGGGAAAAGGAGAGAAGTAAAAGAGTAGAAAAGAATAAAGGGGGCTGAAAAAAAATCACAACAAAAATGGAGGAGCCCTTGCTATTGAAGAAAGTAAAACTGAAAAAATAAAAATACAACCAGACAAAAAACAAAACAAAACAAAAAACAACCATAACAACAAAAAAGAGAAAAGGAAAAATAATTAAGAAAAAATTGTGAAAAGGAGCAAAAATGGAAGAAATTTATATATGTGTGTATACATATCACAATATGTGGTGGACACTAGGTGGTGTCATGGTATAAAATGGAAGCTGGAAGCTACTTTCTAGTTGCAGAGGAGATTGGGTCCTACCTTCCCAACTTATTTGCCCTCAATCAAGGCCTTGTCACTTTGTCATTCAGTCCTCGAGTGACTGGGGTCCTAAAGCTCTCACCAGCTTCCTTAGGAGGCCTGTTAAACAGTGCCCCCTGACAATGTGGCATTTCTGGGGGTGCAGGATCCACTCAGCTCACCCCAACGATGGTTGTCTTAGCTTATAAAGCACACCAGAGCCAGCTATGCTCTAGGACCTTGCAAAATGTTCCTCTGGTGTGGCCTTCCCATAATGGCAGTGCCCAGTTAGCAGCCAAAATGATGGGAGATCCACCCCTCCTGGTATTTAATCTTGGTCACTAGATGCTGCTCTAATCTCCTCACTTGTTTAAGCAGTTTAAACTGCTCACTGGAGCTGTTTAGTCCAAAATCAATAAACTTCAGGACAGCCCTTTCCTGTCCTCAGACTGCATGAGGGGCGGTCAGCTGGCTCCTGCCTGCACACAAGCACTTGTCTTCTGTGCTAGCTCTCCTCAGCTCCAAACCTCTTCAATGGCTCCTGGAGTCTAACATTGCTTCACTGTGCCCTCAGAGTGATGTCCCTGTGTAAGGTTAAAATGAAGTAAGTATTCTCTGTTCTGGGATCTGAGAGTCCACCTTGTGAAAAGCATCCCCAAAGTAGTTTGCAATCAGTAGAACTGCAAGCATGGGTTGGTTTTATTCACAGCAGAGAACTACATGTGAAGCAAATGCACAATTATTTCTCACCTGATGAATTTATGAGCCAATTGTTCCACAAAGTAATAGATTTCATTCCAGTGATGCAGCACACTTCCCGATCTAGGAAAACAAAAGCAGATATTGCTTGACTCATGCGTTCATTTGTCTTTACCTTGTATTATTTCTCTTCACATTCTGTTATTTTGCATTTCACCTGTTAACTGTACTCATTACCTGAAACTCCTATAACTTTGGAAATTGTTCAAAAGTCTATAGATTTTGTGGGTGGTGTCTGTGGCTCAAAGGAGCAGGGCGCTGGCCCCATATGCTGGAGGTCGTGGGTTCAAACCCAGCCCCAGCCAAAAACTGCCCCCCCCCAAAAAAAAAACCCCTACAGATTTTCTGTTAGAATTCTTAAAATTGTTGTCAAAATAAAGAAAAAAGAAAATTCCTCCCATCCCACACATGAAAATAAAAGCAAACCTCAAGAGATTCACAGGTTGAGTTTCACACCAAGCACAAATGGACAAAGATACACAGCCTCCACGGCCAGTGTCCAACTTGCTTTGTGAATATAGATGCAAAACTCTCTAAATAAAATATTAGGAAAAATAATACAGCAGATCAGGAAGACAGTGCTTCTGCCAAACACTATTGATGTGCATTGCCACTGCTGCTCAAACTCTCAAGAGTACCTTTTAAAACCAAAAAACTTCAAGCGCTTTCCAAAGCAGAACTCACTCTTTGTCATTGCAGCTTAAATGAAACTCATAAGAAGTTAAGTTAATGACTTAACAGTCTATAGGATAAAGACCTTGGGGTGAGGTTCTAATACCACAGTATTAAAACATATGGTTTTGAGGTAGGAGATACATGGAAACCTGGGGAGAGGGAAGTGTAATAGGCATGATGTGAAAAAGTGGCCTTTTTTGTCAGTACTGAGGGGTTCTTTCTGCTCAATTTGCCTGGGATCCATTTACCAGGCCAGAGCATCCACAGCTGGGGGATGGCTCCAGGGTGGAAAGGAGGAAGGTGATGTATAAAGGCATGTGGTGCCCAGGGTTTAGCTAGATAGTAAAAGTCTTTACTTAGGTCAGCAAAAGGCAGACATCTGTAAATAGACCACAAAATCCAAAGCTAAGAAACTCAGGACTCTGTGGTCTATTTACAAATTTTCTTTGTACCTGTTACCTGACATCTAGCACTGTTCTCAAGCTTCACCTTGGGCATTGCCCTTGGCTACTCTAAGACTGTGAACTATTCATGAATGTCAGAATCTGGCACTACTACTGAATCTGCTACTACTACTACTACTACTACTACTACTACCTATTAGGTTTTCCAGAGAAACAGAACTAATAAGAGATTATATATATAATATTTGTAATACTCAAGTGACATTTGACTTCTGCAATTACAAGAGGTGCTCAACATGATTTGTAGTCATCTTTTGTTCTTGGTATATATCGAACATAACAATTTTAATATAGTTATTTCCTTTTTTAAAAAAAGAGAAAATAATACAGCAGAAATTTAAAAGAATATTAATTGGTGGAGTTTATTTCAGGAAGGTAAGGACAGTTCAATATTTAAGGAAATCTGTTATAATCAATCATAGTAATAAAAGAAAAAACACTACACATCCTTTCATTATATTAAAAAAGAGTCCTCTTACTGACAAAAGAGGGAAATTGTTCCATAGCGCACATGGAATCATAGAATTTTAGACTTGGAAAGGGGGTTATTTCCCAACTTTTACTTGTGTCACTAGTACCATTTCCTAGAGTTTCAATCCGGCTTGTAAATATTTCCCACAGTGCTCCTACTCAGAGCATAGCAGTGGGTCCCCAGTAGATTCTTCCTATTTGAACCTATTCTTTTCTGTAGCTATGATGCCTCCCCCTCTCAGCAGAGTTCTGCATTTCTTTCTGTCTGCCATTCTAATCACTATAGAGGTTGGAGTTTGCTTCTTCTATGCTGACGTTCTGTCCTGCAAGCATTTTCCACTGGTTTCTGATTACTTTTATTTTTATGCATTCATTTACAATTTAAACTTCCAAAGAGTTATCTTTCCTATTTTTTTGTTTGTTTCAAACCATTTCATAGATGCATAGTATAGTAGAACCTCCACAGTTGATCACTGCTGACATTGACCACTTCCTGAAGTTCACCTAATTGGCAAGCACGACATGTATGTATCAGTACAACAGGCCTAGTACCTCTGTGAGCACCTCTGCATGTTGACCAGTTTGGTACAGTACCTTGAGTGGACAACTTAGAGCAGTTTTACTGTATTTGAGAAAATATTTTTGCCTTCCTTTTGATGATACTATGTCCCTAAAGTTACTCATTCTGGTTGGGCTTATACTATCTCTACCAGGAGAATTTATTTTTTTCTGTTCCATATCCAGACATAATCTATTTGTTCATCCTGAACAAAACTGACACAATATGTTGTGTTAAAGACTATATGACAAAGAGTTCTCGCTTTCCCCAAGTTAGTATATTACTTAAATTCTAGAAAAAATTATGAAAGGATTTTTTTTTTATAAATAGAAACTTAAAAGGGATTTTAAAAATGAAATAAAGATTAATGATCTAAAAGTAATGAAGACAATTCTGGAAAAGAAGACAAAGCCAGAGAGCTTGCTTATCAGATATAATGACCCTATATGACCCTATATACATGATATAACAGATGAGCTATGGCTGCATAGTGTCAGAGATGATTCGTATTGGGAAAGGAGAGCAAACACTTCAACACTTGATGTGACAACTGGATTTTGAACTGAGAAAAAGTCTAATTGTAACTTCATACCAAATGTAACCCTAGATGTATTCCAAAGACTAATGGGAAAAACACATGGATGAATTGTAGATGATTTTATATCCTCAGGGCAGTGAAATCCTTAACACAGATTTGGAAAATAGTAATTGTTTCTCAAGAAAAGAATAATTTTGACTACCTAAAGTGTCAAAATTTCTGAACAACAAAAGGATACCATAATCAAGTTAAAAGCAAGAACAGAATGGCAGAAGATGCTCTCAAAAAATATAAAAGGCAAAGGATTAGTGTCTGGGACATGTAAATTGATAGAAGTGAATATTAAAATGGCAAATAACAGAAAAATAGCAAAAGGATCAAAATAGGTAATCTCTTAAAAAATGGTAAATCAGCATATGAAAGAATATTTCACTCCTCCAGTAAATATAGAATGCTTATCTTGACAATGTAAAATACCACTTTATACCCTTCGGATTGGCAAAAATTAAAATGTCTGACAATAGTAAGGATTGGTAAGAATATGGCTAAGGAGGACAGCTCCTACATGGCTAGTAGATGTAGAAACTGAAATTACCTTGGAGAGCAATTTGAAAATACCTAATGGGGTTCAAGATAACATTTCCTATGACCAGCAATTATGCCTCTGGGACACTTTCCCACATAATCAAGGGGAAATGCACAGCATCTTTTAGAGTGATGGTCATTGTTACTTTTAAAGAAAAATATTATAAAGGATTTGAAAATACACCAGTAGATATATATTCACACACACATTTCTTTAAAAAATGTGAAAATGTGTTAACATTTGCTCATTTTACGTGAACTCATAGGTTTTCATTATCTTTTGTTCTTTTTTGAAGAAAATAGATTGTACAAGAAAATAGAATCTTACAAAGGGCACTGTACATCTACAAGGAGTTGAAAAATGGATTCAATCCTGGATCATCCCACATATAAGAGCTATTAATTATAATTATTTTATTTTCATATGCTAATCTTAAACCCTACTTTGGTTAATTTGAGACAGTATTTGGCATAACCAACAGTAGGATAATTGTATCAGGGATTTCATATTTCTTATTAACAATGAAAAATAACTTATCTCCCAGCACTAACCATAGCTGCCCAAGGTGCAAAGATAAATAAGAAATAGTGATTCCTTCCAGAACTCAGAGTGGAGTTGGAGAAGACAGAAGAATTGAAATGTGATATGTCATGACAAGTGCTGCAGGTGAGGTCTGTGCTTTTGGAACAAAGAAAAGGAATGGCTTGCTCTGCCTGTACGGGCTCTGAAGGGGATGGTCTTTAATGTGGATCTTGAAGGGCAGGTAAAGACTTGTGGGAAAGAGAAGAGAAAGAGCACCCTCAGTGAAAACCAGTGGAGCACGCCAGGGCAGGCTGTTTGGGAAGAGCAAGCAGTGTCATGAGACAGCACCATTCAACACAGAGAGGAGGGGCAAGGAGCTGAGGAGATGCAGAAGGAAAAGGGGAGCAGAGGGGCAGGGCCCCCTCCTGTCAAACGTAGCCCTTTCCAGTTCTGCTAGCTCAGCCTTGATACATATTCCCTCTGCTTGGGACACTCATTGTCCATGTTGGCCAACTCTGCCTCATAAGATTCAGCTCAGTCGCTCCTTGTTGCTCTGGACCAACACAGACAGGACTCACTCTCTGTGTCGTGCTCTCAGAACTCCTTGAACAGCTGTCAGTACCCTCTGATATTGGGTTGCAATAGGTTTTAAAGACGTCTCTGCCACCTAATGGTCAACCTGTTTGTTAAATGAAAGAACATGGAAAGAAGAAGCCTCTATTGCTCATGGAAGCCTCATGACCATCTGCCAATTGGATGCCACCTGTTCTTCCTGGGCTTGGATAAATATCCTAGGTTTGGGATCCATTTGGCTTCAGCCAACTCCATGACCCTATGTGAACCAAGGAGCCTTCTCAGATGGGTCAATAATTCTAGCGCATAGCTACTTGGTGACGTAATCATCAACAGCAGATCTCTTAGCTCAATGGCATCTGGCATCTCCCAGAAGCTCACCAGAACTGTATACTCTAAGTCTAGGCTTCCAAGGCCTTAGAAATCGTCTTCCATTAGGACTCAGTCATCCTCCTGGACAGGAATCACTTGTATAATTCAAGTCTCACAGACTAGTCCATGGGGTAGATGCACTGGCCCTTGGGTTCTTGGGTGAGAGTATGGCAGACATGATGCAATACAGTCTACCCGCATCAGAAGAGGCAGCACAGACTGCCTGTAAACCATAGTCCAATCCAGAATTCAATAATGCTCTATATTGGAATCAAGAGTTTTCCTTGAACACCAGCCATCTGTGACTACTTTTGAAACACAGTACTGTTTTTGGTCCTTACAGCCAGGACAATTAATCTCTGAAACTTTGGTTACTGAGGGGTAGGGTAAGATGCCTAATGACTAGTGAGGAATCCCCACACCTCTTCCAACCCATTTCCTCATCAATAGAGAAGTTCTGCAGTGAAGAAATTACACTGAGAGGAGAGGCTGAATGTTGGTGAAACAGGAGCTTCAACTAAACTTGCAAGATTATTCCTGACTTGCTGCTGCAGGAGCGTGAGTTTGAAGTATACCTTTTTGGATTACTATTTATTTTGGCCCTATTTCACAGCCACAAGTCAACTTGCATTCTTTTACTTATTAAACAGGGTCATCAATGATAATTCACACTTTCTTCTGCCTTAACACACGTCATCATCACTATTCTTCTATCTTACTGAAAAGTAACATTTATACAATTTTAGTATTTACCTGATTTGTTGATGTTAGATAATAGGGAAGATCCGCAAAATATCCTTGGATGTTGAGAAAAGTCTACACCCATTAAAAACTTTCTTACTAATGGGCAGGCATGGAATTTTCTCAAGATGAAAGTAAAATGAGACCTCTACAACAAATCTGGAGGCAGGGAGGTGTTGGCAGGTTTGCTTCTCTCATCCCATCTGTGCTAACAGCTGCCCTGGCACGGCTGGAGTTTATTGTTTCATATACTTAAATGATTATATTCTTTACACAGTTAGTTATTTAAGCCTTGGCCAAACTATATCCCCTTTGAGCCACACTTGAGGTGTACATAGCATGCTTCCTTAAGCAGCAAAGGTAAAAACATAACCTTCTATGACTATGGGACCAAACCAGTTTGTCTTCTCTGCATTACCTTGGGATTCCAAGGGGCCTCAGCTACTAAAAAGGGAAGGAAATAGGAGGTTATCTGCACCTGTGCCTTGGACTCCTTCTGCTCTGAGGCTTTTTGACCTACACACACAGGCGCTGTCCTACCAAGATCAAATCATCCTTGCAAAAGGAAAGAGTCTTGTGTCAGCTGCTTATGGTTTTGGCATTGAAGTGAGCTTGTTAGGGGTGCTCCTCACATCTCTTTAACCCACATTCCCAGTGGCAGAAGGCTCACCTGCCTGATGCCACAGCCCTCTCCCTGTCTCACCACCACCACTGACCACAGCTGGACTTCCTACTCTTGACTACTGAGACTGCAATCAGACTCCTGCCCTTCTCCCATAGGGACATATTTTCAGATTTGGAAACTGCCTTAGTGGCTACTTCCAGAATAATCCATGCAGGGTGGTGATTCAGATCCTTGCTGTCCTCTCAATTTTGGGGACCTAAATGAACTTCTGGTCACAACCAGGAGAAGCCATGTGTAAGTTGGGGAAATGGCAGAAAGTGGATCCAATTCCTGCTTCTCTCCACTCTACAACATGTAGAATATCTCATTTATCATGCTAGTCTATTTAAGAATATAATGACCTTAAATCCTAGCTAAGAGTCCTGATAACAGTTTCACACAGTATGGTTCACCCAGCCATCACTGCAAGGTAGAAATAAAAAATTCCTTCCAAACCCAAAATAACACATTAGATGCTGATGTGGATTTTTTTTTCCAGAGTTGCTTTTTTTTTTTTTTTTTTCCGGCCCTCCAACGGTCTGAGGGACAGCGAACTGGCCCCCTGTTTAAAAAGTCTGAGGACCCCTGTTTTAGAGGAATATCACAATATCTGTTATATATAATAATGAACATGTATCAAAACTATATTTTCCAGAGTTGCTTTTAACAAGTAATTGCTGGGCAAGCTATAGTCACAGATAGTTGCAGTGCCAGGTTCTAGAAAGCAGTGGATATGAAAGGCCCCTGATTTGACACAGTTAAATTCTAACGCAAATGCAGTTCTAGCCCCTGAATGCATCTATGGGTCAGCTTGGGATCAGGATCATACACAGGGGCCAGGCCCCTTTTTCGGATTTTGTGCCTCTGTTCCATAAGTATAAATCTGAGCAAAATTTGTAATGCAAGTTGTCTCCCAGTAATTCTGCTTGAAGACGGTCTTAAAGAATACTCTGTTTTAAGATTTATTTAATACACTTGGGTACTCTCAAAACCAGAGTAAATGCCCTCCCATGTTATCATCTGGGCTTTGAAGAAGGGATCACCAGACCATGGGAAGGAAAGCCACTATCCTCATTACTAATCCCAGAAGATCACTGCTGAAGGCAGATGCAGTTTCTTACTTTTTTGTTCCTCTGTGCTTTCTCTAGTGTTTGGAACGCGGTAAGAAGTCAAGAAATTTTTGTGACATTGCACTCAGTGGGTGTTCCCAGTGCAGGATTTTGCACGGAACCTGGCAATGTTCTCAGATTGCCATTCAATTATTTCCAAGGATCTAATATGCAAAGAGTAGGAGCAAAATAAGAACTCCAACTCTCATTCTTATTTGTTTTCCAAAATGCATTCTTTTCTGTTTATGTGAGTTTCCAAACCTCCCTGTGGTTAAGCTCTTTAGAAAACACAGGCTCTTTCCATTAGCCACATATACAGCTGGAGTCAGAAAGAACTCAGTGGGCCAAACTGAGTTTAAATTGTCCCCACTTCTTTTGCACATTAGTTAGAATATAATTAAAGGGAAAAAGAAAGCTTGCAGTTGGAACCATCATGCAAGTCTCTTAATACTGTAACAGCAGAGTAGTCCAAGGATGTGAATTAGAAAACTTTCCATCCCTGCTTTTCCTTAGCCCCACCAGACTAAAGTCACTGACGTCCTTAGTAACCCACTCAGGTCCCCCATCAATCACGGAAGAGTACAGATATGTTCAGTAGCCTCAGGCACCATTATGTGGGACCTGCACAGTCAGTATTACAGCCAAATCTTCCTCCTGCTCACAAAGCTTGACCTGATTCTTACTCTTCTCCAACTTCTTTAGATACCAGCTTGGACCCAAACCAACTCATTGAGCACTGTATTTTGAAATGGGGCCACCCAGCCCGTGCCCAGGATGCCCATCCCCATCCGAATGACTTGTGATGAATTTCCCATTAGTCAGTCTAACTGATGGCTATGAAAACAATGACTTTTAAGCTGGAGAATCCAATTTATTCATGATTTGGGAAATCAATTTGCTGTGATGTTTCCAGCATTAAAAAAAGAAAAAGAGTTGTTAAAGAAATAGCAGAATATATTGCATATATTAATAGAAAGAATGCTACTTGAGACTTCTGGTCAATTATGTGTAAGTATTGTATAGATACTGCATCAAGATGTTATACAAATTTTTTCTTATGGATCATGATCAAAAAGATATTGCAGCAAAATATCTCCTCCTTACACCTCCATTCTGCCTTCTCCAATACTACCCTACCACCACAGGCAAATATTTTCTGATATCAATTATTGGTACGTGTGGTGTAAATTCAACACAAAAGCATTGTTGCTGTTGAGAACACAGACAATTGGCTGCTGCCCAAAATTGAAATGCACAGCTGTGGCTCCACTTTCCACACTCTCCAGAGTCACACAGACAACATGCCAGTAGTCACTTTGCATCCCTCAGAAAGATACAAAGGGGATGACAGGCCAGCACCATCTAAGAGTGGCTACGGGTGATGTCACTAGGAAGGAGTGACTCGGAACGAGGGCAACAAAGGACAGAATATTAAAATATTGTATTATAAAAGCAAAATGCTCATTGTTGGAAATTTGGGGGTGGAGGGCAGGGAAGAACAGGTAAATGGAAGAAAAAAAATTGCCTATTATTCCATATCTCAGAAATAATCATTGCCCACACCAGAGACTCTACCTTCAGACATTCCCCAAGTATATATGCATTGCGCATTTGTAGCTTATGGTCACTGCTCTTTTCACCTAATTTATGATTATGAACAAATTTCATTTCATTAAATAACCTTCCCCAGCATCACTCATAACATCTACATTTTCTCTATTTCACAGACATATCATTATGGGTATAATTCCTTTTTTGTACATAGGGTTGTTTCTACTTTTTTTTTTTTTGCAATTACAATAGCATTATGATGAGCACTATTGTAACAATATCTTTATATATATAACGGAGGCATTGTTTTGACATTTTTACTGTACTTTTCTCATTGACATTTGCACAGAAAATTACCTATCACACCCTAGTCAGTCTAAGGCATCCATCTGCAAGGGGCAATGGCAAAAAAGTGGGGAATTGACTTTTTCCAGCATGGATGCAAAGAAAAGGGAAGAAAAAGTTAATATTTGAGGTTTAAACCAGAATTTTTGCAGGAAAATAAATGGTTGGAAAGCAAGACTTTGTCAAAAGAAAAGATTTTCTAAATTCCTTTAGCAGTTAAAGAGCCAAATGTAGTGGATTCAGGTCATAGTATCGAAGACATAATTTTGAGCCACACCCCTGTCTCCCTCTCCCTGGGCAACCAGGGGAGGCCGGGCATCTTCTCAGGTGGCAACCACCACGGAACAGATCTGGGACGGAAACACAGGCTCCCTGAGACTTCAACCCGAGTAACTGTTTCACTAGGGTTGAACAGAGACCAGCTGAAAACAAGACACAACCACTTAGCCCCACCACACCAAACATGTCCCCAGTTTCTCAGGCCATAGCACTGTACGGGTCCTCAACAAAGCTCCAGGGGAAAAATCAAATGGTGTAAAACAATCATGGGGAGGAATCACCAGAAAAACTCTGGTAACATGAATAACCAGAATAGATCAACCCCACCCAAGAAAAGATATGGCAGACGTAACTGAAGATCCCATTCATAAATAGCTGGCCGAAATGTCAGAAATCAAATTCAGAATTTGGATTGCAAACAAGATTAATAGAATGGAGGAAAATTTGGAATTAGAAATTTGAGCAGCAATTCGAAAGTCAGAATTAGAAATTTGAGGAGAAATTCAAAGTTGTCTCAAGAATTTAATGAATTTAAAGACAAAACCACCAAAGATTTTGAAGCACTGAAGCAAGAATTTGCAGACCCTCAAAGATCTGAAAAATACAGTAGAATTCCTCAGTAACAGAGTGGAGCAAGCAAAAGAAAGGATTTCTGACATTAAAAAAGCCTTTGAACGCTCCCAAACTCTCAAAGAGGAATAGAAATGGAGAGCAAAGGGTGGCACCTGTGGCTCAATGAGTAGGGCGCCAGTCCCATATGCTGGAGGTGGCGGATTCAAACCCAGGCTCGGCCAAAAAACACACACACAAAAAAAAAAAAAGAAAAAGAAATGGAGAGCAAAAACATCATTCTCTCAGAGAGCTCTGGGATAATTCGAAGAAGGCTAATATCCGCCTCATTGGGATCCCTGAAAATGATGAAGTGGCCTTGCAAGGCACAGAGGCCCTTCTCCATGAAACTATGAAAGAGAATTTTCCAGACATTCCAAGAGATTCTGAAATTCAGATAGCAGACAGTTTCAAAACCCCAGTACGACTCAACCTGAATAAGACATCCCCCAGGCATATCATAATTAACTTCACTAAAGTTAATATGAAGGAGAAAATTCAGAAAGCAGCCAGACGTAAGAAATCCATTACCTACAAAGGGAAGAATATTAGAATGACTGCAGATCTCTCTGCTGCAACTTTTCAAGCCAGAAGAGGGTGGTCATCAACTTTTAATCTCCTAAAGCAAAATAAGTTTCAACCCTGGATCCTGTATCCAGGGTTGAAACTGAGTTTCATTTAAGATGGAGAAATTAAATACTTTAATGACATTCATTAAATGTTGAAGAAATTTGCCATAACCAAACCAGCTCTTCAGGATATTCTCAGACCTATCCTCCATAATGACCAGCCGAATCCTCTACCACAAAAGTAAACTCACTCAGGAACTTGTGATCAAACTCCAATGTCCACAGTGGTGAAAGGATTAAAAATGTCCACTGGACTTTCGAAAAACTCGATACCCAAAATTTTACCAGACTTACCAATATTCTCCATTAATGTGAATGGCTTAAACTGTCCTCTAAAGAGGCACAGGTTAGCTGACTGGATACAAAAACTCAGGCCAGATATTTGCTGCATACAAGAGTCACATCTTACCTTAAAAGACAAATATAGACTCAGGGTGAAAGGATGGTCGTCCATATTTCAGGCAAATGATAATCATAAAAAAGCAGGTGTTGCAATTCTATTTGCAAACACAATAGTCTTTAAACAAACAAAAGTAAGGAAGGATAAGAATGGTCACTTCATATTTGTTAAGGGTAATACTCAATATGATGAAATTTCAATTATGAATATTTATGCACCCAACCAGAATGCACCTCAATTTATAAGAGAAACTCTAACAGGCATGAGCAACTTGATTTCCTGCAGGTCCATAATAGTCAGAGATTTCAACACTCCTTTGGCAGTGTTGAATAGATCCTCCAATAAGCTGAGCAAAGAAATTTTGGATTTAAACCTAACCAGTCAACATTTGGATTTAGCAGACATCTACAGAACATTTCATCCCAACAAAACTGAATACACATACTTCTCATCAGCCCACAGAACATACTCCAAAATTGATCACATCTTAGGTCACAAGTCTAACCTCAGTAAATTTAAAGGAATAGAAATTATTCCTTGCATCTCCTCGGACCACCATGGAATAAAATAAAAGTTGAACTCAGTAACAACAGGAATCTGCATACTCATACAAAAACATCGAAGTTAAATAACCTTATGCTGAATGATAGCTGGGTCAGAGATGAGATTCAGAAGGAAACTGCCAAATTTTTGGAACAAAACGATAATGAAGACACCAATTATCAGAACCTCTGGGATACCGCAAAGGCAGTCCTAAGAGGGAAATTTATAGCACTGCAAGCCTTCCTCAAGAGAACGGAGAGAGAGGAAGTTAACAACTTAATGGGACATCTCAAGCAACTGGAAAAGGAAGAACATTCCAACCCCAAACCCAGTAGAAGAAAAGAAATAACCAAAATTAGAGCAGAATTAAATGAAAGTGAAAAGAAAAGAATTATACAACAGATCAATAAATCAAAAAGTTGGTTTTTTGAAAAGGAAAATAAAATAGATAAACCTTTGGCTAACCTAACCAGGAAAAAAAAGAGTAAAATCTCTAATCTCATCAATCAGAAACAACAAAGATGAAATAACAACAGAGTCCTCAGAAATTAAAAAAATCTTTAATAAATATTACAAGAAACTTTATTCTCAGAAATATGAAAATCTGAAGGAAACTGACCAATACTTGGAAGCACGTCACCTTCCAAGACTCAGCCAGAATCAAGTGGAAATGTTGAACAGGCCAATATCAAGTTCTGAAATAGCATCAACCATACAAAATCTCCCTAAAAACAAAAGCCCGGGACCAGGTGGCTTCACGTCAGAATTCTACCAAACCTTTAAAGAGGAACTAGTATCTATATTACTCAACCTGTTCCAAAATGTAGAAAAAGAAGGAGCACTACCCAACTCATTCTATGAAGCAAACATCACTCTGATCCCCAAACCAGGAAAAGACCCAACAAGAAAAGAAAATTATAGACCAATATTATTAATGAATATAGATGCAAAAATATTCAACAAGATCCTAACAAACAGAATCCAGCAACACATCAAACAAATTATACATCATGACCAAGTCGGTTTTATCCCAGGCTCTCAAAGTTGGTTCAATATATGTAAATCTGTAAGTATAATTCAGCACATAAACAAATTAAAAAACAAAGACCATATGATTCTCTCAATTGATGCAAAAAAAGCTTTTGATAATATCCAGCACCCCTTCATGATCAGAACACTTAAGAAAATTAGTATAGAAGGGACATTTCTCAAACTGATAAGAGGCCATCTACAGCAAACCCACAGCCAATATCGTATTGAATGGAGTTAAATTGAAATCATTTCCACTCAGATCAGGAACCAGACAAGGCTGCCCATTGTCTCCACTGCTCTTTAACATTGTAATGGAAGGTTTAGCCACCCCAATTAGGGAAGAAAAGGTGATTAAGGGTATCCATATAGTGTCAGAAGAGATCAAACTTTCGCTCTTTGCGATGATATTATTGTACATCTGGAAAACACCAGGGATTCTACTACAAAACTCTTAGAAGTGATCAAGGAATAAAGCAGTGTCTCAGGTTACAAAATCAACATTCATAAATTGGTAGCCTTTATATATACCAACAATAGTCAAGCTGAAAAGACAGTTAAGGACTCTATTCCATTCACAGTAGTGCCAAAGAAGATGAAATATTTGGAGGTTATCTAACAAAGGACGTGAAAGATCTCTATAAAGAGAACTATGAAACTTTAAGAAAAGAAAATAGCTGAAAATGTTAACAAATGGAAAAACATACCATGCTCATGGCTGGGAAGAATCAACATTGTTAAAATGTCCATACTACCCAAAGCAATATACAATTTTAATGCAATCCCTATTAAATCTTCACTGTCATGTTTTAAAGATCTTGAAAAAATAATATTTCGTTTTATATGGAATCAGAAAAAACCTCGAATAGCCAAGAAATTACTTAGAAATAAAAACAAAGCAGGAGAAATCACGCTACCAGACCTCAAATTATAGTATAAATCGATAGTATCAAAACAGCATAAAAACAGAGAAGTAGATGTCTGGAACAGAATAGAGAACCAAGAGATGAATCCAGCTATTATTTGATCTTTGACAAGCCAATTAAAAACATTCAGTGGGGAATGATCTTTGACAAGCCAATTAAAAACATTCAGTGGGGAAAAGATTCCCTATTTAACAAATGGTGCTGGGTGAACTGGCTGGCAACCTGTAGAAGACTCAAACTGGATCCACACCTTTCACCGTTATCTAAGATAGACTCTCACTGGATTAAAGATTTAAACTTAAGACATGAAACTATAAAAATACTAGAAGAGAGTGGAGAGAAAACTCTTGACGAAATCGGTCTGGGTGAGTATTTTATGAGGAGGACCCCTCTCACCCCCCGGGCAATTGAAGCAGCTTCAAAAATACACTACTAGGACCTGGTCAAACTAAAAAGCTTCTGCACAGCCAAGAACACAGTAAGTAAAGCAAGCAGACAGCCCTCAGAATGGGAGAAGATATTTGCAGGTTATGTCTCTGACAAAGGTTTAATAACCAGAATCCACAGAGAACTCAAACGTATAAGCAAGAAAAGAACAAGTGATCCCACTGCAGGCTGGGCAAAGGACTTAAAGAGAAACTTCTCTGAAGAAGACAGGTGCACGGCCTACAGACATATGAAAAAATGCTCATCATTTTTAATCATCAGAGAAATGCAAATCAAAACTACTTTGAGATATCATCTAACTCCAGTAAGATTACCCCATATCACAAAATCCCAAGACCAGAGATGTTGGCGTGGATGTGGAGAAAAGGGAATACTTCTACACTGCAGGTGGGAATGCAAATTAATACATTCCTTTTGGAAAGATGTTTGGAGAACACTTAGAGATCTAAAAATAGATCTGCTATTCAATCCTATAATTCCTCTACTAGGTATATACCCAGAAGACCAAAAATCACATTATAACAAAGATATTTGTACCAGAACGTTTATTGCGGCCCAATTCATAATTGCTAAGTCATGGAAAAAAGCCCAAGTGCCCATCGATCCACCAATGGATTAAAAAATTGTGGTATATGTACACCATGGAATATTATGCAGCCTTAAAGAAAGATGGAGACTTTACCTCTTTCATGTTTACATGGATGGAGCTGGAACATATTCTTCTTAGTAAAGTATCTCAAGAATGGAAGAAAAAGTATCCAATGTACTCAGCCCTAATATGAAACTTATTTATGGCTTTCACATGAAAGCTGTAACCCAGTTATAACCTAAGAATAGGGGGAAGGGGGAAAGAGAGGGGAGGGAGGGCAGAGGATGGGCGGAGGGAGGGTGATTGGTAGGACTACACCTGCGGTGCATCTCACAAGGGTACATGTGAAACTTAGTAAATGTAGAATATAAATGTCTTAACACACACAAACACACAAAAAAAGAAGACATAATTTATTTTGGTGAAGAGGAAATCTGTGCCTTAGAGCAGACAATATGATGGCAGTATTGAAAGCTTTTGCTATCTGGGTTTTATGCGCAGAAAAGAGAGAAAGGGATAGAAGCCAAAAATGGGGGTTTACGTTTGAGTTTCCAGGAGGCAATTGCCTTGACAACTGCCCCTGTATCCAGGTAAAACAGGCTATGCAGTGAGGGTGGGTAGAGTAAGGATCGATTGATTTCATTATAGTTTTAATTTGGATGCGTATAATTACAGACCACAAACTTTTCTCCCATATTTTTTGTTCATTTGAGTTCCTTTGTATCAATTAGGGCCAGCTACATAATTTACAGAACCCACTGCAAAATGAAAATGCAGGGTCACCTGTTCAAAAATTAAGAATTTCAAGATAGCAAAAACAGAGAATTAAACCAAGTGCCAGGCCCTTCTACATGCGTGGCCCTGGGTGATTGCACATGTCCATGCCCATGAACCTGACCCTGGTATCGATATTCTTTGCCCATTTTCTACTGGGTTGCAAATGTTTTCTTAGTCCAGAGGCCAGAAAACTTTTTCTATGAAGGGACAAACAAAATTTTGAACAGGGTGGGGATGGGGATATGGTCTCCATGGCAACTGCTCAACTCTTGTTTATAGTACAAAAGCAGTCATTGATACTACATGAACAAAATGAGTGTGGCTGTGCTTCAATAAAATTTTATTTACAATAGGGCGGCACCTGTGGCTCAGTCGGTAAGGCGCCGGCCCCATATACCGAGGGTGGCGGGTTCAAACCTGGCCCCAGCCAAACTGCAACCAAAAAATAGCCGGGCATTGTGGCAGGCACCTGTAGTCCCAGCTACTTGAGAGGCTGAGGCAAGAGAATCGCTTAAGCCCAGGAGTTGGAGGTTGCTGTGAGCTGTGTGAGGCCACAGCACTCTGCCGAGGGCCATAAAGTGAGACTCTCTCTACAAAAAAAAAAAAAAAAATTATTTACAATAACAGGTTACAGGCCATAGTTTGCCAACCTCTGTTTTAGATAATCACTTTTTCTCAGTCTTGTTTCTTTCTAGTTCCTATATTCATTGTTATGTTTTTCTCACAATAGGATAATATAAAATTCTATATATTTTTCCCCGATAGCAGAAGTTTTGGTATAGTTCACTATTCATTTCCTGTTATTTATTGCTGAGAATGTGAACTGGAAAAATTGTGCCTGGGGATATATATGAAGGCATTCTTTGTGACTTAATAAATATTGCATGGATTTGAAAGAAAAGTTTATTTTCTGTGGGGTATAGGGTTTGAAATATATTTATTAAATCAACCTCATTAATTATTATTCATATCCTTCATATCTTTTGAATGCTTAAGTATTCAAAGAGATGTCTTTCAGATTCTGCTGAGAAAATATGGTTTTTATCTTTGGTGGTCAAAATAAATGTGAGTTATTTTAATATAGTTCTTAAATATTGAAGCCTCCTTGCATTCCCAGGATAAATTTTACTTGGCCTTAGAATATTATTCTTTTGCTACACTGTTAGTTTTGTTTTAATGTATTTAATTTTGAATTTAAAGTTTTTATTCAAAAGTTGGTAGGAAGTTTTGCATATGAAGTTCTTACCTTTGGTAGGTATTGATATCAGATGTACACTAGCTCCTTAAAGTAAAAATTCTCTCCTTCCCTGTTTTCTGTAAGAGTTTAGCACTGAAATTTTCTATTCCTTAAAGATATGATAGAACTTGCCATGAAACCAGCTGGTCCAAAATCAAAGGACTTCCTTACAAGGACAAATCAGTCTCCCGTGAATACCCAGATTCTATTGGAGGGAGAAAGGCAAAATCTGAGAGTGAGCATTTTACCTAAGGAGATTTTTGAAAATCACCAAATTGCACTATTATTACTACTTTGATTCAAAAATTAGGAATCTCGGCCAGGTGTGGTGGCATGCACCTGTACTCCTGGCTACTTGGGAGCTTGAGGCAGAAAGATTGCTTTAGCCAAGGAGTTTGAGGATGACTCAACATATGCTCATCTATAAATGTAGTTCACCACATAAATAGATGCAAAAACAAACACCATATGATCTTTTCAATTGACACAGAAAAAGCACTTGACATAATTCAGTACCTTTTCACAGTAAGAATGTTCAACAAAACTAGTATAGATAGGGCATTACTCAGTACCATTTTCAGAAGCAACAAAGAAAATACCTAGGAGTATACTTAACAACAAGGTGAAAGACTTCTATAGGAAGAGTTATGAAACACTGAGGAAAGAAAGTGCAGAGGATGTAAACAGGTGGAAAAATATATCATGCTCATGGATCAGCCAAATCAACATTGTTAATATGTGTATACTACTCAAAGTAATTTATATATTCAATGCAATCCCCATTAAAATGCCAATGCCATTTTTTTGCAGATCTAAAAAAAATAATAATTCTATACTTTATATGGAACCATAAAAGACCCTGAATACCCAATACAACCTTAAAGTGGGAGACATCATTTTACTTGACTTCAAGCTATACTACACGTCAACAGTAACCAAAACAGCATGGTACTGGCACAAAAACAGAGACATAGACCTATGGATCAGAATAGAGAAGCCAGAGATGAAATCATCCTCATATTCCCATCTGATTTTTGACAAAACAGATAAAAACATATGCTGGGGAAAAGATTCCCTATTCAATAAACAGTGCTGGGAAAACTGGATAGCCATATTAAAAGAATGAAACAGGATTCACACCTCTCACCACTCACAAAAATTAACTCATGATAGATAAAAGCTTTAAAACCTAAGGCATAAAACTACATGAATTTGAGAAGAAAATGTTAAAAAACTCTTACAGATATTGGCCTAGGCAAATAATTCATGAAGACTCCAAAAGCAATCACAGCAACACCAAAAACAAATAAATGTGATCTAATCAAATCAAAAAGCTTCTGCACAGCCAAGGACACAATCAAAAGAGCAAATAGTAGACAACCCACAGAATGGGAGAAAATATTTGCATGCAATACATCTCATAAAAGACTGATAACCTGAGTCTACAAAGAACTTAAGCAAATCATCATGCAACAACCAAACAATCCCATTAAAAAGTGAGCAGAAGACATGAACTCTAACTTTCAAATGAAGACATACTAACGGCCAACAAACTCATTAAAAAAAGGCTTACTGTCTCTAATCATTAGGGAAATGCAAATCAAATCCACATTTAGATATCACCTAACTCCAATGAGAATGGCTTGTATTAAAAAGTCCCCAAACAGATGTTAGCACAGATGCAGAGAGAAAGGAACTTTCGTATGCCATGGGTGGGACTGCAAACTAGTAGAACCTCTATGGAAAGCTGTAAGGAAGAACTTAAAGTAGAGCTGCCATTTGATCCACTAATCCCAGTGCTGGGCATATACCCAAAGGAAAAGAGGTCATTTTATAAAAAGTAAATCTTCGCTGAAATATTTCTAGTAGCACAATTCAAAACTTGCAAAGACATGGAAACAGCCCAGTGTCCACCAATAAATGAACAGATTAATAAATTGTGGTATATGCATACCACAGAGTACTACTCAGCCTTTAAAAAAAAACCCAAAAAACAAAAAATGGCAATCTAGTATATTTTGTGACAAGTTAGATGGAACTAGAAACCGTTCTTCTAAGTGAAACATCACAAGAATAGAGGAAATAACACATGTACTCACTACCAAATTAGAACTAATTGATTAACACTTAAGTGTACAGAGGAAAGTAAATCTCAATGAAAATCAAGCTGAGGGGGAAGGGATAGGCAAATTCACACCTATTGCACATTACCTGGGTGAAGGGCATTATAACTATGACTCAATCTGTATAAAAAAATAAGTAAATAAAATGTGTACCCCCTAAAATTCTGAAATTTTTTTTAAAAAATTAATTTATAAAACAAGAATACATGTGGAGGGAAGGGTAGAGAAAAGAGGCAAAGAGACCAATTTACTGAATGTTTCCATGAACTGGGTGAAAATGGTGAAGGCCTGAGCTAAGGCACCATCAAGGTAAAGAACAGCAAAGACTTAGGAAAGATATGAGAGATGGACATCAGGCCCTGAGGGTGAGAAAGAGGATTATTCCCAGTTCTCTAGCTTACATGGCTGGGCTGATGACACCATCATCCACTAAGACTAGAAACAGAGGAAGAGATAACTTCAGAGGAAAACATCATCCCTCCACTGAAATTCTGACCCTCCTTGCCTCAGTGGTACAATTCTTTGCTGGTTCTCTTGGGACTATTGTGACTACTCCTTGTCAGCTCTGTTTCTTCTTTTGCCCAGACAGTGCCTGTTGGCAATTCCTCTGGGATGGACCCTGGCCATCTTCCTCTTCAACTCCATCTCTTCTTGACATTTTAAAATACTGATGTTGGGGGCGGCACCTGTGGCTCAGTGAGTAGGGCGCCGGCCCCATATGCCGAGGGTGGTGGGTTCAAACCCAGCCCCGGCCAAACTGCAACAACAAAAAAAAAATAGCCGGGTGTTGTGGCGGGCGCCTGTAGTCCCAGCTGCTCGAGAGGCTGAGGCAAGAGAATCGCGTAAGCCCAAGAGTTAGAGGTTGCTGTGAGCCGTGTGACGCCACAGCACTCTACCCGAGGGCGGTACAGTGAGACTCTGTCTGTACAAAAATAAATAAATAAAATAAAATAAAATAAAATAAAATACTGATGTTATCTTCATGTTATTTATTATCCACACCCACATTTTCGACTACTACCATGGGGTTAATAACATTCAAGCCTTTTGTTTCAGTTCCAGAGTATCAATCCTACCATCTATACCACATCTCCATGCAAATGTCCCACACGTTCAGACTCCACACATCCACACCAAGCCTTTCTTTCCTCTGACACCTCCACCTCATGGTTCCTACTCTCTTCTTTCCAGTTCACTCACAGCAAATTGCTTGTTCAATCTTGTTGCTCCCTCAATACAAAGAAGCACCCAATTTCATTTATTCTTTTTTCCCTCATTCTCACTACAAGAATAGATGGTAAATATATATTTCTAAAACACACACACAAGCTTGTCAATTTCAACCCTGTCACATTCATATCACAAAGAGTATGTGTCACTGTTCTTTCCCATATCTTGCCCCTCTCTTTACTTTGTCTCCTGACAAAATCCTGCTCAACTTTCGAGTTCCAGATCCAAAGTCTTCCTCTGTGAAGCCTCCTAAGTCCATCGCATATCAACCAAACTTGATTATTTCATGAACTGCTTCCCCAGTGCTTAGTCTCTTCTATTAACCAAGAGTCCTTGAAGAACTGTGGCATGTCTTAGACATTTCACAATTCCAGAAGTTTACCAAAATTTGATAACTATTGAATTGAACTGATATATTCCTCACCCTAGCCAGGTAGTCCTGCTTGGAATCTAGGGAGGTGTCCTTTGTTAAAGGGTCACATCCTCTTTCTCTAGGGGTAATTACCACCACCACCACCTACATTGTCATTATCGTCACCATGACCATCATTCCTATCACTGCCATCTCCACGGCCATCGCTATTATCATAACCATGGTTACCATCACTATCACCACTACCATCATGCCATCATGATCATCACTTTCATGATCACCGTTACCATCACCTCCATCCTTACCACCATCACTTCCACTACCCCCACAATCACCATCAACACTACAACCACCATCACCACCACCAGTACCATCATTACCATCATTACCATCACAGTCACCACTGTCACCACTGCCCATCATCATCCCCATCACCATCAGCTCCACTATCATTACCACCATCACCATCTAGCATCTGGGCACTCGTGTGCCAAATGCTTGGTTAAAAGTTTTAATCATACTTAATCTTTATAACACTTATGTGAAGCAGAAGTGCTGGGCGGTGCCTGTGGCTCAGTGAGTAAGGCGCCGGCCCCATATACCAAGGGTGGTAGGTTCAAACCCAGCCCTGGCCAAACTGCAATAAAAAAAATAGCTGGGCGTTGTGGCAGGTGCCTGTAGTCACAGCTACTTAGGAGGCTGAAGCAAGAGAATCACCTAAGCCCAAGAGCTGGAGGGTGCTGTGAGCTGTGATGCCACAGCACTCTACCGAGGGCGACAAAGTGAGACTCTGTCTCTAAAAAAAAAAAAAATGTGAAGCAGAAGTGCTAATACTTATTATATTAACGAGAATACTAACAATCAGAGAGGCCAAATAATTTACCCAAGGTCACAGTACTTGGTAAAAGGTTGAGCAATTATTTGAAGGCAAAGATGCCTGATTGCACAGTTGGTCCTCTTAACCCCTGTATTTGAGCCTCTGTTCCTTCTGTGAAGCACTGAAACACATTTTGTGCATGGAGACTTGACAGAAAGGGAGCAGAGGACTGTCTAAGACTAGCAAACACTTCAGCTTAAATGTACATGCATGCAGTGAGACCTGGCAACACTGAAAGACAAAGCATGGGCCTCCCTGTGACCTTTGCTCTTCTTCCTCTCTATCACTAGAGCGTTCTTCTCCCCTCATGTAAAGTGAGAGTCTGCTTGGGGTCCAGTTCTGAGAGGTGTGCTGCCTCAGCTGAATCCTCATCACAGGGAAGAAAGGCCAGCAGTACGGGTTAACTTTTCCTGTCTTCCTGTTCAGTCTTATGATATATTATGGGAGAGAGAGACCCACATCAGAATCACCTGGGAAGCTTTTCCAAAATACACATGCCTGCCTCAGGTCTTTGAAGTTCTGATCTGGCCCTTGGTTGAGAACTTCTAGTTTAACATACTCATTTCCAAGGTCTGCAATTTCCACTGGTCCCCTCATCACTGAAGTCTCCCCACTTACTCCTCCAGACGAATGCTCTTCCTGCTCAGTGGTGACCCTTGTGGGCTGGGAATCAACATCATTAGCATGTCTCACGCTAGCCTGCATTCCTTTAGTCAAGGGTTCTCAACCAGGATGGTACTACTCCTCTAAATATATGTAGAGGCTATCACAATAGAAAGAAAAGCATTTTGAAAGCAAGGAGCAGGGATGCCAAGCACCATACTGGCCCTCACAATAAAAGACTGCCCCCCAAAAGGCCAACAGCACTCTCCCATTGAGAAACACTAGTTGAAATACAGACATTCTTTTTTTTTTTTTGCAGTTTTTGGCCAGGGCTGGGTTTGAACCCGCCACCTCCGGCATATGGGGCCGGAACCCCACTCCTTTGAGCCACAGGTGCCACCCGAAGCACAGACATTCTTGATTCAAACTTTGAATCAGCCTCTTGTAGTATAGGGCTGTCTCATCTTCCCAGCTCTGCTGCTGCAGTGTTCCCTGTCCCACTGGTTGCTCTATTCCCAGTCTTTTAAATCTCCTCGTATTCCAAAAACTGTGGAAAAAGAGATTCTTATCTTTCAAGTATATTCTTATAATACGTAGGTGGCAAAGGAGCAGGTTGAATCTCTATTTCTACTTCCCATTTAATCTAATTTAATTCCTTGCTCACTAAACTGAATATTGCATGTTTCATCTAAAGGACAAGGAGAAGGGGGGAGGGATAGAAAGGAAGAGAGCAAGAGGCTCCATTGCCTCCTATGTGTGTGAAACATCACGCCCCACAGTAACTCAGGTTGATGAATATGGTATACCCAGGACATAGTTCGAAAGTGGCTTTTTCCCAGAAGTCTTATCTCTTTACCCTCTCTCAATAACTACTCCTTTCTTTCTCGCTCAGGCCAAAGCAAGGTATAATTATGGTGTTTGCAGTAAAAGCTCTTGTTGCTGACTAATATTTGGCTTTCCTTTCCTTCTAGACACGTGGGAGAATTAGATTTCTAATTTCTTATCCCTTTCCACAAGGTGAGTCCATATTGCAGCCTAACAGGCTGAGTGGAAGGGAGCATGTCACTTCCCCCTGAAGCATTTCACAGCCAGGAAGACAGCCTCTGGCATTCTTTTCCCTCGTAGCCACGATGGTGGCAGCAGGTGTCACAAAGGATTGTCCACCAGTCCAGCTCCCAGAATGACCACTATGAGTAGAGCCCCTACTGACCCTATCAGATGTGCAGTAAACTCGGACAAGAAACCTTTGTTGTTTTGTGTACTAGAGATTTTGGGTACTGTTACCCAGCATAATCTATCCTACTCAGACTGATTCGATGTTCTTTCACGTTTAAAGTTTTTTCATATTTGTATGTAGATCATGAGTCAGAAAGGCATAAGCTGGAAGCTTAGCTTTGCCACTTAGAGTGACCTTGGCTAACCTCTCTAAACCTCAGTTTCCTCATGTGTGGAATGGTGATTATAACTGTACGGGTTGTACAAGACCTTATGCGGGTTGTAACGACTAACCAGTATTGTATGGGCAAAGTGCCTGGCAGGTAGCAAGTGCTCAGTAAATGTTATTATTTGGTCTTATTGATCTAAAATTGACCTTATCTGGCTCCTGCCCAATTGTAGCCTTAAGTTTGGGCTGCCTAGAATCCTTCTAACATCTTCCTCCATAAAAAGCCAACAGTCTAGGAGTACTTCCTGTTTATTTTACATTCCTTGTACCTCTCAGGACAGGACATCACTGGCAACAGGCATCGCGTTATCCATGCCTTTCCTGGTGTACATACGTGATCAGAAGCAAGAATGTCATGTGTGCCAAATGAATGAAAGAATAAGCTAAGTCATATTGAAGAAATCTAATTATTTTTTCAGTAAAAACCCGAGATGTCTGAAAAATGTGTCAGGGAATGTCCAACTACCCTCTCTTAGTTCTGCTACAGAGTCATCACTCGGAGAAGCAAGATCCAGTCTCTTGGCTGCATACCAAAAATAGACACACCTTTTAAATTAGCATAAATGAAATCCCATTTGCATTTATGTGACAGCCAAGTCTCCCTTGGAATGCCAGAATTTGTTCCCAGACCACCAGAGTTCTTTAGCATTTGGAGACGATTACTGGTTATATTGGGAAGGGTGTCTTCCTCCATCCAACCCTCCTGGATTCTAGTCTCAGCTTGATGCTGAGTTTTACCAGGTCTCCATAGCTAAGGAAAGTAGAAGTAATTGCTTGGCTGACCTAGACAGAAACATAAGACAAAACAAAATCACTTTTGCCTTATTTTTATTTTTGATCCATATGTCAAACCTTCTAATTTTCAGGCAGCTCTACCACCTATTGCCTAGCCTGATATGCTCTCTCCAAACCTGGAACCTAACTGGAGGAAGCTTTAAAGCCAACAATAAAGTTCAGCTCACCAAAAAAAAAAGAGAGAGAGAGAAAAAGAAATTCTTGGCCCCTGATAATTTTTTTCCTGATGCCTTTTAAGATTATTATCATAGTACTGTCAAGGTACCTTCTAATGGGCTCTTTGTATCCTTAGATGGAACCAATTTTGCACAATCTAAGCCATTTTCTAAAGTATTTCTGAAAGGGAGCTACATCTGTACATTATAACACATCCACAGACTTCCCCTTTTCCATCAGATTCAGTCTAAACAAATTCCTAATTTACCGGACGTTTAAATGCATCATAATAAGATGTCCTGAACATACCTTAGGGACTGATTCATCAATTAAACCTTCAGATCTTTGAAGCATTTCTCTGGGTTACAGGGGTTGTTAGTCCCTAAGACTTCCAATTAACCACTGCTGATTTAACAGTGGAGCCGTATCTCTTAGTTAAGCAACCTTAATTGCCTTATGCACCGTGATTTACTGAAACACTGATGCAGGAGTTTGGAATCCACCCAGTTCCTCTAGTTGTATTACCATGTGCTTCTCATTATGGCCCAACTGTACAAGGCAGAGATGAACAGAAAGACTTGGGCTGGGAGTCAGGCATAGACATCATCTTGGCTCTGTCATGATCTAATCCTGGGTTCCTGGGCAGGTCACTTAACCAAGTGGATTGAACAAAGGTATTCTTATTTGCAAATCAGGAACAATTGTGCTTGCCTTACCTACCAAACAAGGTTGTCTTTGGAGCCCTCCAGAGAGAGCAGAACTGTCTGCAAGAGTCATACAAGTTCTGATTCCAAAGTTTCTTTTGTACACTAGTAGCTAGGAACCCAGAAAGTATTTTCCCAGAAAATACAATACCTGGTGGTGAAGTTCCTAGTCTAATGACCTTGTCCCTGAAGAACAACAACCAGTAGTAGTCCTACAAATCAATACCACTGAGGGACATCCTCTGTGCACGCTGCGCTTAGGTCTGGGGGCTTGGCAAGATGGAGTCCCTTTGTAAAGGGACTGGTATCAGTCCCTGGTACTGAACAGAAAAGAAATGACAGAGGGGATCTGTCAGATCTTTAATGGAGAAAGAGCACATGGTGAGCCTGTGGGTTCCTTTACAAACACAAGGATTTCTTTGGTACAGGAAATAAATGGCAGGCTGTGGCACTGGAAGGTCCTATAAATAAAGCTGCTCAGCATCTACTCCCACTCTCCAGGTCTCTTCCCCACATCTAACATATAACACGTATACGTGTCAAGTCTTTAGGGTACCATATAACATAGCCAGCACTTCCCTAAGACTCATGATGCAAAATCCACTTTCTCCATTTCAGTGACTAATAGCTCTATATAAAATAGACCAATACATGATACATAAATGTATGCTATAAACACAGAAGGACCCTGGGAGAGGAGAAAGACACATTCATGTGTGTGGGTTGGTCAAATGGATCCATTAATCTTACAAGATCCCCTGGAAGACTTAAAAGAGGCTCCTGCTCCATTGCTATTTTTCCTTTTTGGACAGAGGCCTTCCAAATCTAACTTTTCAAATCCGTGATTGAATTCCCAGCAATCTACTTTTCCTGACTATAACCAGAAAAGCATGTTTAAGTGAACATGAAATTCCATCAGTATAAAGCCTTGTGCAGCCCAATCCATCAGACCAGTCGCCAAAGCCACTAATAATGCCCTATTGTGTTACTGTGGTATTTTCTAGGTTATCATTATGAAGTCTCTGCTCCTGGTTGAGAAAACATGACGTTCCATTAAATGTATAATCTGGGTTCCCTCCAGGCCAGACATGCGTCCTGCTTAAAGCTAAAATGAAATGAGATTTAACGTCCTGGAAAAGAGAACCAGTCACAAGGGCAAAGGGAGTCACAGGGGTGGGGAGAAGAATGGTGGATCCCGTCCCCTGCGAGCTCTTTGTTTCAGCCTGTAGATAGCGTCTTGCCCACTGAAGGATCTTAGAAGCCCAAAGAAAAAACAAGTCAGCATTCTTTCCCTTTCCACTTTGCTGTGGTTGGGTGCTGGACAGCACTGTTTGAGGAAGTTCTTTCTAGGACAAGAGATCTTGTCTTTAGAAACAACCCAGGGGCTTGTGATGGCTCCCCTTTGACCCATCCCCCAGCTCTGGCCTCAAAAAAACTGATGAATTAGCCTGGATCAAGATGGCAAGTTGGAGGTGTGAACACTATATCATACAGAGTGCTAGCAAGGTTTTTATTTAGCACAAAAGCATCCCCCTCCCAAAGCAATAGGAACACAACAAGAAACCAGAGGCAGCCATCTGAACGTAAAGCTACATGCCTATAAAGACCCCCCACTAGTTTTTTTCCTGGGGCACTTTTTGGGTCCCCAGTGTGCTTCAAAGGATCCCATGGGACATTTAGAAATTTACTCCAGAATTAAATATAAAAGAAGCAACATTCTTTATAATAGTGAGGAGCTTGGAACTTAGCATGCTAGTTGGAGACCCTCTCTACACCTGACATAATTTTTTAAAAACTCAAAATAACTTATTTTTGTTGCTGATAAAAATAATACACACTCTTTACAGAGAAATTTGAAAATTCAATAAAAGGTAAAAATAGAATTTAGAAATCTGATCTTCTAGAGAGTAACACTATTACCATATTCGGTAAATAGAAACATGCACAGGCATGTTTAACTTTTTTACAAAGGTAGAATCACAATGCATGCAATGTTGGGTAATTTCACCTAAAAATATTATAAGCATTATACATATATTTCTCCTAGAATAGTTTACAAGCATGAATAAAATGCCAGGCATACTGCATGCTGTCTATATGTTGTGCCTTACATAGTAAATGTCCTATTGTTGGATACACGTAATTCTCAGCTTTATACATACATGTAGGTACATGTTTGCAACTATTTAGATTTTTTGTTTAGGACATGGAACTGCTAGATGAAAAGGCTGACACCTCATCTTTTAAAAGTATTTGATACATGTTGCCAAATTATCTTCTTGTCTTCACTATCTGATACAGCCGTCACATGTGGCTTTTTTAAGCTTAAATTAATTTGATTTTAACAAGATTAAAAATTCAAATCCTCCATCACACCAGCCACATTGCAAGCGCTCAACAGTCACACATGGGCAGCAACTACCACACTGGACAGCGCAGATACATTAACATCATCCTAGAAAGTTCTACTGGAGAGCAAAAGTCTAGAAAGACTGTTCCAGTTTATTGTTTCACTAGTAATTTATGAAAAGGACTACCGCCCACAAACTGTCCGATACTTAATATTGTAATTCCTTAAAATTCTTTGCCAACTTAAAACAAGTTATGTTGTTTGATTTTTTTGTTTGTTTGTTTGACTACTAGTGAACTTTTTTGTTTTTTTATTGACTTTCATATATATTTTTCTTTTCTGAATTATGCAATAACCCTATGCTATAGGGTTTTTTTTTTTACTGCTTTTATGTACTTAGATCACTCTTTAGAGATCACTCTTTAGAGAGTGATGTATGTTGCAAAAGTTACTGTGACTTCTTATATTTATGGCATTGTTTTACATACAGAGGTGTAAAATTTTAACCAAATCTCTTTATATTTTCCTTTATGGTTCTTACCTTGTAATGTTTTAAAAGCTTTAAACCTAAGGTTGCAATAATATTCATCAATTATTTTCTAGTTCTTTGATCATTTTATTTTAAACACTTAAATTTTCAGTCTTTCTGGAACTTATTTTAGTGTGTGGTGGGCAGTATAAATGTAACCTTTTTCTTCATGTTATAACCACCTGTCCAAGAACTTTTAAAAAATAATGAATTCACTACTTACTTATTTGTAATTCCACTCAATGCTTACATGTACTTGGGTCTACAAGCACTTATATTTCTAGATTTTCTGTTCTGTCCACCTGTTCTTTGATTTTTACCGTCCTGTTTTTCCAATTTGCCTTTATTATATTTTAATATTTGGAGAGAAAATATTCATTATTTTTTTCCAAAAAAAATTTTTTAATCTGCTTTTTCTCTAAGATAAGTCTAGAATTATGTTGTTCAATTCCCACCATCAAAATAAATTCTCTCAAAACTTCAACTGAGAAGTTTAATTCAATTTATAAATTAATCTGAGGAGAACGGATTTTCTACAGTATTGAGACATTCAGGGATTGGTAGTTTCTGTCCCTTTTTCCCAAGTTTTCCCACCCCTCTTTTGGAACAGGCTTTTTAAAAAGCACAAATGACAGGCATCTCTAACTCTTTTTAGACACCATCTCTGAGCCTGTGAGCTGGTGCACCCAGCCACTAGAAGTAACAAAAAAATTCCACATCTTAGTATTGGAGTATATTTTCAGTATCCACCTTCTCATAAATCTGAAAAAAAAAAAATCTCACTTTTCATCCAAAGAATCTGGAGTTCAAAACAGCTTTTACGGAAAAATCAAACTCCAGAGGCAACTGCAAAGCACATTTGGTGTCTAGCTGGCCAGTTTATTTTTCAGGACTCTTTTTCCAACTCCCAAATACTTTCCAGTCTGTGAAATCCATCTCCCCACCGCTGTAACAGCAAGCGTCTCTCCTGGCACTGGGGAGCTCACACCGATTTAATGATCGTGGATCTTCCGCGAGGGGCTTTTTATTACCGAAGCTGATTTTTAGGAGGTAGCACGAAGCTTCCTTGAATGACTGTGGCTTGGCAAACCTTTGGAGACTTGGGAAGTGTTTTATTGGTTAGACTTCGGCCCTCCCTTGAGCAAATCCTGAAGCCTAAACACCATCGGTCTCAGTAAGGGAACCAGGGTTCCTGCATCTCCCTGGTAGCCCACCAGCCACATAGCCAAAAGCTTGTATTCCCTACATCTAGGGTTCTCAAGCCGAAGGAGAGGGCATTTGACAGCATTTCTGGTTGTCACCACTAAAGGGGAAAAAGGAGTGTGACTGGCATGAAGTGGAGAGAGGCCAAGGGTGCTGCTGAACCGTAGGATGCACAGGACAGCGGCCACAACAAAGAACCGCCAAGCTTGAACCTCACTATTGCCGAGGATGAGAAATCCTGCCTTACATTTTCATCAACTGCCCAGTCAAAGCATGCATTATATTATCAGGAACAAACACGGTGGATTCTGTGGGACAGAGTTTTTTTTTAATTAGACATTGACCTTAAATTGCTTACGCTTCGTACTTCAGAAGTGTCTGCAAGTTCTGCCTTTAGTAAGCAAGCCTTTCTCACCAAAATGGGAAGCATTCACGGAAACTTAGTAAGTCTATAGCATCTTCCAAGTCCCTTGCACACTTCTCGGTCGCAGAAAAGAAATGTGTTCCCCCCAAACCAGCCGCGTCGCCTCCCCTGCGGGTCCGGGTAGCGGAGGACAGGAGGAGTGCTCTCCAACAAAGACGCTGCGCTCGCCGCCGCCACCTCCTGGGTCCCGCGGGGTCCCAGAGATGCGCGCCTGTCCCAAAGCCACCCCGCCAACAAGCCCCGCCGGCGGAAAAAGGACCACAGCCCGCTTAGCCCGGCGTGGAACAACCCACGGCACTTACTTGTCCAAAATGAAGTACAGGTCAAATCCCCCATAGCAGGCTGGACCTCCATCCTCCCTGCGTCCCCCTTGCCCGGCGCAGATAAGCATGAGAGTGGCCAAGGAGAGCCACTTGAAGCCAGTGCGCAGGGCTTTCTGCTCCGCCGTGGCCATGACCGCAGCCCGGGGAGAGGCAGGGTCCTCTCCTTCCCACGCTCCGCGAACTCGCCGCGACCCTCAGGGACGCGCCATCCGAGGGCCCCTCCTCTCGGGTCCTTGATTCCCCTTCGCTCCCTCTAAACTCCCCGGAAGAGATTGTCTGGAGGAGTTCAAGGTTTTCGCTCTGATTTCCGCTTCGATTCTGTTTCTAGGTTTCAGGTTTCACGAATCCCACTACTGTACTCTGCGTTTTTAAAGGGGCTGCTCCGGGCTCCGGCCGCAGAGCCGCTCCCCAGGCCGCGCCGAGGTCCTGCAATTGAAGCAGTTCGTTCGGACTGTTCTTTGTCCCAGATCTTAAATATTATGGGGTGGGTTTTCCAATTGTTCTTGCTTGGGGGAGTGCTTTGCCTTCTCTCCCTCCTCTCTGCCCCGCTTCCTTATTTTCGTGGGGAAGAAAGTTCAAAGGATGCCACCTGGTGGCCAGTGGCGGCGGGAGCACTCTTCGGCGTGGCGGGGCTAGCGGCCGGGCCGGGTCACCGCCAGGCTTCGGACACGACTTTTTTTTTTATTTTTCCCCCCCTTACCATTTTCGTGTAAGCTGGGCGTGTTTCGTTCTCACGCACCTTCCTTTCTTTTTCCCATAACCTCTTCTCCCTTAGCGTTTTTATCCTTTCTCCTCCTTGCCTATCCTCCATCTGTTGATATGGTTCCTGTAAACGTTTGATGAAAGCTTACTTCCCCCAAGCACTGTTTGACCCCAGACTGAGACCTTTGCAAACAAGACATTGTGCAAATTGAATAGGGAAAAACGGGGCCTTTGTGATCTGAATCATCCGGGTGACCTTACATAGTCTTAGGGCAGATCATATAAGAGACTTGGGAGTCCAGTCTGGAAGCAGAACAAGCAATCCCAAGGAGGATGGTACTCTAGGCTGCTCTGACCACGGAACAGCTCAGCCTTCTAGATTTTCGCCATCTCCTTATTTTGGAGGTTCTGTGATAACAATTTTTCTTTTCAGCCTATGAACTTTGACCTTTTCTTTCTGTCTTAGATTTGAAACAGAGAAAGTGAATAGCTAGCAAAAAGTATAGATGGTCCAGACAGTTTGGGACTGCAGGAAGTCATGTGCTAGCCTTTCTAAATGGGAGAATCTTCTTTAGAGTGGCTTCTGAAGCCCAGTCCCAGGTGGGACCACAGCTCTAGATAGCCATGTCTTCTTACTGTATGAATCCTCAATGTATGCTTAACTCCATTTTTCCAGGTTCTTCCTCCAGACACACACCTTGCTCTCCTCTTGTGAGCCTCTGAGACCTTCCCACCTCAATGTGAGAATCCATGGTGCTTGTCGCCCAACATGTGTACCATAGAATCCTAGTGTCTAAGAATGCTCCATCTGTCGAATCAGTCTCCAAGATTCATAATGCATTGCTGGTGCCTGCCTCCAAAATGAAGTCCCCTTCCCATGTCCCTCTCCTCCTGATTTTTACACCTCTCCTATATTGAATAAGACTGACCTGTAGGTAATTAATAACACGTTGTATGACTTCTGAGTCTAGACCATAAGCAATACTGGATCACTCACTCTGCAGGAACCCAATGCCATGTCGTAAGAACACTCAAGCAGTCCATAAGAGTCTGCATGTCAAGAAACTGAGATGCTCTGCTGGCATCAACGTATGTCCACCATGTGAGTGACCCATTTTGGAGGTAGATCCTCCAGCTCCTGTGAAACCTTCACATGACTGCAACCTTGGCTGCCATCGTGACTACCACCTTCTAACAGACCACCCTGCTAAGCCATTCTCTGATTCCTGACCCACAGAAATCATGAGATAAAGTTTATTAGTCTTTTAAGCTCATATTTGGGGACAATTTATTATACAATAATAGAAAAGTAATAAATGCCAATTATCATAATAAAGCCTTAAGAATTTCTTTTTTCTTTTTCTTTTTTTTTTATTTTGCAGTTTTTGGCTGGGGCTGGGTTTAAACCCACCACATCCAGCATATAGGGCTGGCACCCTACTCCATTGAGCCACAGGTGCCGCCCACGCCTTAAGAATTTCTGTAGGAAAAAAAATTGTTTAACTGTTTTGAAACTGTTCTTTTCAGATAACACCTATTATACTCACAATTTGGGAATTACTACTCTCAGGAAAATGTACCATTGAGGGGATCAATTAAGATTTTAATCCTAAGACACTTCAACTTGTCCAGATCTTCCTCTTTCATCCTTCTTGCTCCTCTTCAAAACTGAAAACTCATTCTGGCCCCATCACAGCTCTGTGACAAGAAAGAAGAAAACCTAAAGAAATTAGATGGATAAAGGAAGGCAGGAAAACCAGGGAGGTGAGGGAAGGAAGGAATGGGAAATAGGACAAGGTGGTACGGAGAACATTCTCAGGATTAGCGAGGAGTAGGAAAGGGGTTGAATATGGAAAAGGGATTGAGGGGCAGGAGGAATCAGAGAGGCTTTAAGATGCCTTCTTTCATCCTCATGCCCACAGGGCACTCTGAGGTTAGAGTCTGAGTGATATGTCTTGATAGCTTTACAGGCAAAAGAATTTAGTGCCAAATTCCTTTGGGAAGAGAAAGAAAAGCCCACAGGAAAGGGATGGAGCAAGATGGCTGAAAAGATACCTCCAGTGATGGTCCCTCCTCCTGAACACCTCATTCAAAACTATCCAAGCAAGCCAGCACCTTCAGAAAGAACTAAAAATCAGGGAAGCGATCACACTACCTTGTTTTTGTGTGTGTGTGTGTGTGTGTGTGTGTGTGTGTTTAACATTATATCAAGGAAAGAGGCACTGAAGAGATCAGAAAAGATAGTGTTGTACTGCCTATGCCACCCCGTCCTGTCCCCTGGCACTGCCACACCAGCACACAGAGTGGAGAGGGAATCTGTGTGCCCAGGGCAGGGAGCATGAAGTGCTTATGAGGTTTCAAATTGAAACTCAGGGCCACATGGCACAGGGGAGCACAGCACAGAATTCTGCCAGTGCCCACAGAGGGAGCATTTTGAACAGCTCAGTCAGCAGGAAATCCTCTGCCCCAAAGCCTGAGTTCCTGAAGGAAAAGAGCAGCCTAGGGCCTGGACTAAATGTGCAAGGCAGTTGTGCCACAGGACTGCAGTCCTAGAGCAATTGCTGTGGCTGTGTGGCTCAGAGTCAGAGGACATGGGGCACATGATTTTAGGGTGTGAGCTAGTGGATGCAGGTTTTGAGAAAGATTTCTCCAAAGATTAGGATAGGAAGATGAAAACATTTATCTTTCCAAACAGAAAAGGGCCAACACCGAAATGAAAGAGATGAAGACAGAGTTGGCTGAGAGAATTAGGTACTTGGGCTTTTTATTTAGGGGCTATAAAGGGGCTGAAGAAGGTTTGTGGCTGAAGCCAAATTAACAGAGTACTGTAAACTCTTGCATCCCTTTTTCTCTCTGCTTACAGCAGGCTGATGACAGAAGTGGCAGACAGGTTGATCACTAGTAAGTAATTGTGACCTCGTCAGGAATTCTGCCCTAGAGATACGGTTTTTTGAGCAGGATACAGCTCGCACACCCTCCCCCTACTGTCCATTCAGAAGCTCTCCAAGGCTGTAAAAAGCAGATTCTAAAAGGCAATTTTTAGTTGGCAGGTCTCAAAATTTACATTTCCCTTCTCTTTGTTTAGCTCTTTTCAGATGTGAAAACAAGCCCTGCAGGGTGCCTGTCAACAGGCGAGGGAGGGTTAATGGGATTGATTTTAGCCCTTACCCAAGAGCTATGAGTTGGGTAACTTTTCCTTTACTAATATTTTTCTGTAACTTTAGAAAGGCCATCCTTTCACATGACCCAGTGGAACACCAGCAGCTACAGCCAAGCCAGTGCTTATATCACTTCTTCTCTAACTATCGGGAGCATGGCTCAGGGAGAGTCTTCTTCACTTGGAGAAAGAAAAGGAAAGAGCTCAGAGGACTTTGTCTTGTCCAGCTCAGCCACAGTAAAATAAAGTACCAACCAGACTTTTGAGGCCTCTGAGTCCAAGAGTCCTGGGCAGCATTTCTGGACTCATCCTGGGCCAGAAGGAAATATCCTGCCTTGAAGAGAAGGACCCAGTCCTGACATGATTCACTACCTGCTGACTAAAGAGCCCTTGGGCTTTGGATAAACATCAGAAGTAACAAGGAAACACTCACCATGGGCTTTGGGTAAGAGTAGGCTGGCTTCACATGTGACCTGGTGCTGACAGCCATCAGTCCGTGCCCATGTCACTCTTCCCCCGACTCCAACAGCCCAGAATAGAGAGAGAAGGAAGAGAATAAGAGACTTTGCCTGGTAATCCAGGAAATTCTTTTGTATCTTAACCAAACTCACCAAGGTGGTACCACCAGGAGTTTGCAAGAGTCACATTACTGGGCGTGGGGCACTGCTAGTGCTGATACAGCTGCAGGGACCAGAGACTTAGACCATATCACTAATCCCATTTGAGTTATTTTCAAACCCTTCTCAAGAAGGATGGGTTCAATCGCATTAATGTACACAGCTATGATTTAATAAAAAAAAAAAAAAAGAAGGATGGGCTCAAATAGTCCCAGATTGTGAGAAAATAAATGCTAACTCTTCAATGCTCAGACATCAACCAACATCTAAAACCATCAAAAACATCCAGGAAGTCAAAACCCCACCAAACAACCTAAATAAAGTACCAGTGACCAATCTTGGAATGATGGAAATAGGTGATCATTTAGACAAATAATACAAAATAGCTGTTCTGCAGAAGCTCAATGAGCTTCAAGACAACACAGAGAAGGAATTCAGAAGCCTATCAGAGAAATTTAATAAGAGTTTGTGGCACCAGAGAAAGTAGCTAGAACGCCATGCAGCAGCCAGATTCTCAGGTTTTCTATGGACCCACCAGGCCAGCACCTTTGGGGCCTCTTTCTCAAGGCAGTCTTGACCAAGATGTGGAATAGTGGTGGATTTGATAACTAAGGCAGCTCAGCCTACAGGGGAGCCGGTGGCTGCACACAGTCCCTGGGAAGCTTTGGATCTCTGACCTCTACTCAGTCTGAAAAGAAATCCAGAGCCTGAGCCCAGCATCTTGTGTCCTGTATTACATCTCAGTTGCTTTCTGCTATCCCTTTTGATGAAGCGTTCAAAACTGGGAATGTTGAGATTTCACAGGTCATTATTGTGGGGGATAATTAGACATGCAAAGAAGGCTCCAACCAACCTTGTTTTCAAAATAGATGACATGACAGCTGCACCCATGGATGTTTGCTGGTGGGTTGACACAGATAACACCAGTGGTCAAAACACTGTGGTTCCTCCAGAAACGTATGTGAAAGTGGCAGGCCACCTGAGACCTTTTCAGAACAAAAAGGGCCTGGTGGCCTTTAAGGTCATGCTCCTGGAGGATATGAATGAATTTACCACACATATTCTGGAAGTAGTCAATACACACAAGACGCTGACCAAAACTAACAGCTAGCCCCCAGTGGGGAGACCACCCATCAGCAATCCAAAATGAGTGAAGCAGGGAGTTTTGGTGGGACTAGCTTCTTGTCAGCAAATGGCCTCATTATGGCTCAAAACCAGCTGCTGAATTTGATTAAGGCTTGTCCAAGACCAAGGGATTGAACTTTCATGATCTCGAGAACCAGCTTAAACATATGACTATAGCCTCAGTTAAGCAAGCTGTGAATTTTCTGAGCAATGAGGAGCACATCTATTCTACTGTGGATAATGAACACTTTAAATCCACAGATGCAGAATAACCAGATCTAAATTGGGGACCTATTTTCATAGTCTTTGGCTACAGCTGTGCATATGTTTGGCCAGGTGACTTCTAGGAAGTAGGTTTCATCTGTAAAGGTCTCAGCTGACACCCTTTTGAAACTTACTGCTCTTCTGTCTTTTCTTGTTGTTGTTGTTGTTTGTTTGTTTGTTTGTTTGTTTTTACCTCCAAGTATTATGGGTAATTTACAGGGCTATAACCCAAAGTGAAATTTCTTGAAGAAGTTACAAATAAGCTAGTTATAGCATCAAGACAGATGGAATGAAGAAGGATGCTACCAAAAGAGTACTCAAATAATGCTCGAGTGTTTCCGTTCCTAAAATGTTTCCCGCTGAAAGCAGAAGAATGAGATGAGGGTCAGTGGGCAGGGCACTAGCTCAGAAGTGCGCTGGCCTCTTCTTGTTCTTCTTTCCCACTTTGGTTATGTGGTGTTACTTCCAGAATTGCACTTTCCTTCACCTGCTTGTCATGATTGCTATTTGTCATGATAGCATGTTTATATGAACATAAAGTTCAAGGGTGGTGCCCCCCACGGGCAGAGGAGAGGAAGAAGTATCACTGCATTTTGTACAAAGTAAGTGCATTCATATGTTTAATAAAAGAGTTCTGTTCTAAAAAAAAAAATCTGTTAGATTTCTGTTTTTAAGCATAGTTTTCATATGTTTAAAATAATTGGTAATAAAATGTTTTTTTACAAGCTTCATGGTAACCTCAAATCAAAAAACCTATAACAGATATATGAAAAATGGGAACTAAAAAATTAAAACATGCTATTTGAGAAAATTACTTTTAACAAAGGAAGGAAGGACGATGAAACAACCAGAAATCAAATAACAAGATGGAAGTAGTAACTCCTTAGATTTAAAAAAAACAAAAAACAAAAAACAAAAAAACAGAGCTAACTGTGTTCTCTGCAGGAAATGCACTTCTTTTATAAAGATACACATAGATGGAACATAAAGGGATGGAAGAAGATAGTCCATGAAAATGGAAACAAAAAAAAAAAGCAGGGAGTAGCTATATTTTTATCCGATAAAATAGAGGTAAAGACAAAAATTGTACAGAGAGACAAAAAAGGTCATTATGTAATGATAAAGGGATCAAATAACCAAGAGAATATAACAATTCTAAGGATATGCATGCAACACTAGAGTACCAAGATACATAAAGCAAATGTTATCAGACCTAAAGAGAGAGAGACACCCCAATACAATAATCATGGAGACCTCGACACTCATTCTCCACATTGGACAGATCATCCAGACAGAAAATCAATAAAGAATCATTGGACTTAATCTTCACCATAGACCAAATGGACCTAAAAGATCATGTTCATGTTCAAAGATCAGAATTCATATTCTTCTCTTCAGTTCATAGATTATTCTCAAGGAGGACCATATGTTAGGTCACAAAAAAAAGTCTCAAAGGGCGGCGCCTGTGGCTCAGCGGGTAGGGCGCCGGCCCCACATGCCGAGGGTGGTGGGTTCGAACCCGGCCCCGGCCAAACTGCAACAACAACAAAAAAAAAATAGCCGGGTGTTGTGGCGGGCGCCTGTAATCCCAGCTACTTGGGAGGCTGAGGCAAGAGAATCGCCTAAGCCTAGGAGTTGGAGGTTGCTGTGAGCTGTGTGACGCCACGGCACTCTACCAAGGGCGATAAAGTGAGACTCTGTCTCTACAAAAAAAAAAAAAAGTCTCAAAAAATTAAAAAAAAATGAAATTATACCAAG
This sequence comes from Nycticebus coucang, assembly GCF_027406575.1. NCBI lineage: Eukaryota > Metazoa > Chordata > Mammalia > Primates > Lorisidae > Nycticebus > Nycticebus coucang. The sequence goes on along the minus strand of NC_069783.1, from coordinate 67,623,324 downwards.
TACTCTCTGACCACAATGGAATAAAACTAGAAATCAATAACGAGAGGAACATTTGAACATATATAATCACATGGAAATTAAATAGTATGTTCCTGAATGACCAGTAGGTCAATAAAGAGATTAAGAAAGAAATTAAAAATCTCTCAAAGCAAGTAGAAATGAAAACACAACATACCAAATCCTATAGGATACAGCAAAAAGCACTAATTAGAGGAAAGTTTATAGCAATAAATGTCTACGTCAAAAAAGTAGCAACCTTTTTATCTCAAAAAATTAGAAAAATGAGAACAAACCAACCTCAAAAGTAATAGAAGAAAAGAAATAATAAAGATTAGAGCAGAAATAAATGAGACTGAAACCTCCCAATATACAAAAGATCAGTGAAACAAAAAGTTGGTTTCTTTGAAAAGATAAACAAAACAGGCTGAAGAGTTTAGGAAGTCAGCTGGGATGGAAGCAGGAGGTGTTCTGTCTCTTCAAAGTTAGAGACATCGTTAACCAAGGCAGGCAAGGGCACAGCGCCCAGAGTGGGAGGATATTCCATATGAAATAAAGTTAAGGAGAAGGGGAGAGGATAGAAGAGATTCCCTTGGGAGGAAGATCGTACTTTTGAGAGCACTGAGGGATTCAGATATTTGAGCATGAGTGTTCCAGCTGCCTCTGCCTCTCTTCCAAGATTCTAGAAAGAGATCTATAATACAAGTTGACCATCTCTAGATGTTAAAATGGCTCTACCATTCTCTCACTCTAGGCCAAGGAAATCCAGTCTAGGTTTCCCTTTGGACCTAGAGGGTTTTTTGTCAGCCTTACTCACTGTAGGGTGGTATCCTCCAGACATTCCCAATAAGTGAATTTGATGTTGAGCTATGGAGATATGGTTATTCTTAGGAAAGGCTGAACATGAACAAAGACATCCACAATCTATAACAATGGTGAATGAAGCCCCTTGTGTGATCCTAGCACGTTAGCTCTGTGGGGAGAGGAGACATTGTTAAGGGCTCTAAACTGGCAATAACTTTTGCCTTTGGTTGTTGGGAAGTATTAACCTCATAATTAATACATATAGAGAAGTGGGAGATGGGGGTCTGTCAGCAGAGGCTAGAGGAGGACTTAGGGAGAGTCTAAACGGGTTCCTGCTATCATTTTTCAGATTAGTTTCACAACATATGTCAATGTATCAAGATACCCCTACCCAAGTCTTACCACCCTTTGAGGTAATTCTAAGTCTTCTGGTTGGTCTGAGAGTGTTCTGGAAGAGATTGATCAGCCTTCTCAAGGTCCAAAGATATGGATAGATAGGAACTCTTTTGCCTCTCAAACTCAAGTCAAGGGAAGAACAATATACATGGTGATGGACAGGATAGATATTTCTGGGGTTGGAGAAGTACAGGAGAAAATGGACCAGGCACGTGGAAGCATCTAAATAGTAACCTGGAAGCCAAGGCAAGGAAGAGTTTCTTGGGGAAAGAAGTAGTCAGTAGTGCCATATGCTGTAGAAGTCAGGGGGACAAGCTCTGAGAAAACCCCACTGATTTGATGTGAGGGCCACTGTGTCACCAAGGAACTTTCCTATGGAGTAGTGTAAGGGGATGGTAAACTGACCCAGGTTACTAGGAAGGGGAAACCTCTTTCCAGAAGATAAGGGGATAAAGGAATAACTTGTGAATGTCCAAATGTTTTATTTTCCAGAAGGCAGAATCCAAGATATAAAGGATACCAAGAACTTCAAGTTCCTTTCCTTCCAAAAAACTGGAGAATTTGACTGACTAGACTTATTATCCCAAGGTTTCATTTGTCCTTGGGATTAGTATGTTAGGCTTCCTTCTTTTTATTTATTTATTTTTATTTTTAATTTCTTATAGAAATGAAGTTTTGCTCTGTTACCAGGCTGGTCTTGAACTCCAAATCTCAAGCAATCCTCTTGCCTTGGCCTCCCAAAGCACTAGGATTACAGCTATGAGCCACCACATCCAGCCTTCCTTCTCTGAGATAATACCTGCCTATCTATCAGTCTTTTGGTGACTCACTCTCCCTTGCTTGTTTCCATCCTCCAACACATGTGATCGAGCCCCTTTTGTCAAGCTGTTAAACACAAAGTTTACTGTACTAATAACCTTCCAAAAATCTCATTGGGCACTTAAGTGGCCTTTGTCTGAGTTCTTGACAAAGGTTCTGGAAAAGGCTGCAGATAACCTAGATTGCCCAAGAAAATTTGGGGGATTTTTTCCTTAGAAAAGAAATATTTTCCACAATATGGAAAAATTCGTTACTCTCCATTAAATTTTGTGTCAATCAAGTAAGTCCAATTTTTGCTAGGTTCTTGGAGGTTCTGTTGGTACTTGAGTCTATCATCTGCAGAAAAATTTGAATATTCTCAAAAGCTGTTTATCATCTGGAACAACAAAGTTTCTAAAGAATCTGAATTGGCTGAGTATTGGCTTTTGGTGACAGGAAATACAAAGTTACTAGTGATAAAGTTAAGCTCAGAGGCAGAGCCATAGGCTGGAGCCAGATGCCCTAACAGTGTCCTATAGGCCATCTGCAACTTTAGCCCAGAGATGGTCAGAGCCTTGTTAAACTAACATTCCATGCATGCTCTAGCCAAAGCCTAGCCAAATCTATCTTAAAAGTAAATTCAGTCCAGTACATCCCTCAATTCAGTTTAGGGAAATCCAAAACCCATCCCCAAACTCTGTTAACAGCCATTCCATTCAAGCCAGGCCAAACACAACTCTAACCAATCCAGAGCCCTGCAAAAAATGAGCTCATTTTTTAAATCAGTAAGTATCAGCCCAGGGACTGATACTGTTTAGTCTGGCCCATAACTCCGCTCAGCTAAGGCCACACACCATCTCAGTGCATCCTAAGTCGTAGCCTAAGTCTTCTGAAGAGCACATTTTTCACAAAGAACCCAGTTAAGAAAATAATCCATAATTTCTATAAAGTCCATCTCAGATCCTCCAAAGAACCCAAAGCCCAGCTGAACAAAAAGTTAATTTCACCTACAGAAGAGACCAGGCTAGTCCAACTCATAAGTAAAGACAAAGTGGAAATGGACCAGTGCAGTCCAGAGGCCTGAAAAGCCCAGAGATTACAGATACCCAATGGAAGCCCATATTAGGCAAATCAAAGTCAGTGCAAAGCTACACAGAAAGACCAGCTCAGCACAGTTCTGCCTAGTTCTAGATCAACTCTGGCAAAAATAAGCTTATTTAAGACTAGGGCCTTATTTGGAGACATCAGCCCAATTTACAACTGAAGATACCAGGAAAAATCTATCCAGATCTGTCAAGTCTATAACCCCATTGATCCATCTGCCATTTGCCACCATCCAAGTCCCAACCCAGAGGGACTAGTGGCTCTCAAAGTGTGTGAGTATGTGTGCATGTCTGAGGATGTGGGAAAGGGGTCACTGTGAAGGTTGGAGTGAGGAGCTGTGCTCATTCTGGAATAACCAGTGGGCTTTTTCAAGGTACACATATCTGTAGACTATCAATGGGTGTGGGGTTAAGGAACACACATAGTTAAATACAGTGGCCAATTTTGTTTCCTTCCTTGCCTCATGCCCTCTTCCTCTCAGATGAAATCTATTGAAATAGGTAGAATTAATGATGATTCCCACACACCGTTGGAGCCCTAGGCAAGATAACACACTGATTAATAGCATAATCTCACATCAGGCTATTTGGGGCAAAGCATAGCTCTGCCAGTACTAACTGGCGGAGTGTGAGTGAGCATGCGAGTTACTTGACCTGTCCATACTACAATTTCCTATCTGTAAAGTGGGGGTGATGTTGTATTATAATAATACTTATCGCATGGGTTGTTGTGCATTTTCAGTGAGCTAGCATATGCCGTGTGTGGCCCTCAGGAAACACACATTCGATATTGGCTTTTATTGTTATTGGGGGACTCTTGAAAATTGCATGTGAATTTCTTGTAGAAAGGAGAAAAACATATTTACAGGAACTACTTTCAGAGTGGCTCACCAGTGAACCAAAGCTGTTTCTCTGCCATGGACATTCACATGATCAACTTTGGGAAATACAAAGATAAATATTTCAGCTCATCCAGGAACTACTGGGATTTGGTGGTTTCCTAGGATGCATGCAGAAAACAAATAGAAAACACACTTTGGGGATATTAATAATCTATTGGCAGCAATGGTGTTTGGGCTAGCCAAGAATGCTAGCTAACTAAACTCTAATGATATGTCTGAGGACATTATAATAACCAGTGATGCTTCTTTCTGATATTGGTTTCTGAGATCTGGGGATCCATAGAAAAGAACAATTATATTCCTCATCATTATTCATTCATTCATTCAGAAATAGTTTTTGGATGTACACTACATGGCAGGCTTGGTATTTACACCGATGATACAAAATGAATATAACCTGGCACTTAACTGAATTTAGTTGGGAGACAGAAACGCATGGAGAGGTATAGGTATAACAATGTGGTTAGCCTGTCTTTTAGAGGAAACTCAACATGTCTCTTCCACTCCAGTGTGCCAATCCCCAGGGGAATTAGTTATGACATAATATAATCCTCAGTTATGCAGTGTTGGACTATAGCTCATTGGGATTACTTGTGCCAGAAAATGAATGAATTAAAGCATGACAAATATCTCTTCCTACCAGTAATGAGATAATCTGTCACTAAGAACATTCAGAAATGATCAAGAAGGAGCCCATGACAATGAATTCGAGATTTAGGCTAATTAAGCTTCTCTAGTCTGAGTGAAAAGGATCCCAAAATGCATGTCTCTATTCACAATCCATCATGGCTTATCAGGGCACAGAAGTGCTGGAAGGCAGAACTGTAGCCAGTGATAAGTTATGTCACGGATGAGCACCCCTCCTTGGAGAAGTTTGGGAGCCGTCAGAACGGAGTTAGCTTTCTGGTACAGGTTTTCAGGCTGAAATGTCCAAGATGGGTGACTAAGAGGTTGGCTCACCCTGGAACTGCATATATCAAAGCATTTGCCCTTACTGTGGCCAAAGTAACAGGGAGCAAATTATATGTCATTCCGTATGTGCCCTGAGATGGGGATTGATTCCTGAAGCTGGAACAGACTCCTCTCAAAATAGGATGCCCTCAAGGCAGGGTGGTGTTGATGCCCCAGGTTTTATTTTTCTTTCTTATCATATTTCTCATCCAGGGTTGGAGGAATGATCTGCTTTGCAGCCTTAACCATAGTCATAAATTTAGGTACTTAAATGATGAATTTAACCCAAAGAAATTAGTGGGGTCTACAGCATAGGGGAATTATTATTTTGGGTTGAAATAGAAAACAAAAATGAAATGATCAGAAATCCGTAGAGATGACAAGGAAGAAATAAAAGCCATGCCCAGAATAATGTTCTCCAGGAATCAGATTTTCTCAGAGGCAGTGGAAGAAAACCTCAGCAGATAGATAAGGCTTTTTAATTTGCTATCTGGACAGAAAATTATAAAATGGAAGTATGAGAGAAGTTAGTTAAAACTCCATAAGCAATGGAGTCAGGGTAAAACACAGTCTTTAATCATAAAGTTAATTCAGGAACTGTGGGAAAGAGAAGTAAAAGGGAAAAAACACACCCATATCCAGTAAACAGTAATACTTACACATATGTAGTAGATATTTTTGGAATTTACTCACATTTTGATAGGTCTCCACAAATTATATTATCCTAACATACAATTAAAATTAACTACAATTTTACAGTCTCCGTGGCTGCCAGAGTTTGGATACATGAATTGCAGTCTTCCTCTCTGAGATGTCTCTTTATAGCTTTCCTTTAAAATTTCCAATATATTATCCTTTGCTCTTAATACAGCTGCTTTCTTAGGAAACTATAATCCAGAAGACACTGATGGGAATTTTACAGTTAGGAACAATGGTGGGTTGAAGAGCTTTGGAAGTCACACATGAGTGAGCTGAAGCCATGGTTGTACCTAAATACCACCATGGGCCAAGTGGAGAGAATAATGAGACATTAGGGCCAAGGATGGAGCCCAGGGGAGCACCAACATCTGTACAGAGTGTGACAGAGAAAGGGGAAACAAGACATGAGACAAGGTACGTTTAGGAGAGAATGGTCATGAGTACCGATTTGGGTAGAGAGGTTGAGAAGATAATAACTGAAAAGGGTTCCTTAGGTTTAGCATCTGGGAGGTCTTTGGTGATCTTCATGAAAGGGGCCTAGTGGATACGTGGGAAAGAATTTATATCGCAATGAACAGAAAAGTGTATGGGGCATCCAGGTAAAGATTGTGTCGGAACGCACTCATCCAAGTTTGCTCTCTCTCAGCATGTTCCTGAAACCAAAGCATGGGTAGTAAACAACAGCAATAAGCCCACAAGGATGGGACAAGGAGGAAGAGGGAAGGATGCCAATACAAATCTAAAAGCTGGAAAGCTTCCAGTCTGCACTGCCAACCCCCTGGTATGGGTGTGGGGAGCTTGGAGCTAAAGTATGGAAGGTGATTTGAAAGCAGTTAAAAAAATAGAGTCCCAGAAATGCTCTGGCTGGTCATTCTTCCTCAACCTCAGTAGAAGATTAGAATATTATACTCTAATAATAATAATAAAACAGAGGTTTTCTGGACTGAGGGATGCCAGGCATAGCTAAGGCCATCTGTATCCTCCTGACAATAGGGAAGTTATGGGACTGGAGGAATACTAAATGCTGACTCCTCTGCCCGTCAGCCCTATTCCCCCACGGGGCTTCCAGAGTGCTGGCAGCCAGACCTTTACCTTCTAAACAGGAGATTTAAATGTTTTCTATTGGGAATTTGTCATTCCAAAAAGAAAACCCTAAAGATACTAAGAGAGAGAGACAGAGAGACAGAGAGACTGACTAATATACCAACTCGGGAGAAAGGTGAAGGGAATTGAATTGTTGGGGTGACAGCAAGGGGCCATCCCAAAATGACAGCTGTGCAGATGGCTTAGGGAACAGCCAGTCCAGACAGAAGAAGAGTGAAGACTCCTGAAAACACACTTCCAAGAGAAAAAAGAGAAATTAATAACTACTTTAATGTGATTGACATTCAAGAACTAAATCTCACCTCTAAAGTAGAAAATCAATGGGCAATGTCTGAGATTGATAAATCAGAATACATCAGTATATGCACACAGTTAGAAACATAGATGTGTGTGAATGACAGAAGAATTAGTTAAAATATTTGGAAGGGGATGGCACAGGGAGAATGGTGGGACAGGAAATAGGAGCATTTTGTTATAATATCTTTAGATAATTTGATCTTTAAACTGTGGGACAGTTTATTATTTGAAGTAACAATTTACAACAAATTTTTAAATGAGAGGCTTCAGATTTTTTCCAAAGATTCTGCTAAGAAATCTTGCTAAGCTGTTTCATCCTATTTAGCTATTATTATAATGGAATGTCAGGTCATCTTTAAAAATGACAGTCATGTGAACAAGATATCAGTAGACATCCATATATGGAGAGGTTTATAAAATAATTTTGAAAAATGAAAAAAATTGAAAAATAAACAGCACAAATTAACTTACAAACATTGAAGGCAGCATTAAATATCATATTTATATATGACATATTGCTTTCATTGTTTATAAATTACTCTATGCTTTATTTTACATACAGAGCACACAACCCCCTCCAATAATCATTATTGAAATGTAAAATAGTGCCCAAAATTAGGAGAATGATTTAAAAGGTTCTGGATCAGTAACAAAATGGTATATCATGTATCTGTCACACATAAAGCACGTGGAGACTGTAAACCATGAGCAAGTGTTCATGAGGAGTATTACCTGAGGAATATGGGTAGGATATGGGTAGCTGATGATGGCAACTAGGAAAAAATGTTCATAGATAAGAGTTCAAAAGGAAATCTGACAAGTCAAATAGTATTAGAAATAAAACAAGTAAGTTGTAGGGGCAGCAGTGGAAACAGTGACAGTGAAAGGCAACTGTGAGACTGCCAGGTGGACAATGGCGGCGATGGACCTGGAGGTGGGACACAGGTTTAAGGAGGTTTTTGTGTTTGCTTGTTTGTGTGATTTTTTTTTTTTAAGTTGGGAGATGGTTAAGTGGGTATCCATGACTGGAAGAGAAACCAAGGAAATGTAGAGGCTGACAGGCAGAGAGAGATGTGGGTGTGGGGGAGACAGACAGACACCCACACCTCACACGCAGAGCGGAATTCAGAGCACAGAGAGAGAGGTTAGCCCTGACCAAAGACATGAATGACTGTACAGGAATTCTGCCAGGGACACAAGGGCATGTTTCATTTAGCACAACAACTGTGATTTTGGTATTATGATCCACATTTTAAGATTAAAAAGTCATGACTCAGAGAAGTCAAATACTGTACTTTTGTTTAAAATCTGTGTGCCTGGGAGGGCTCGAGCTGGGATGCTGCTTCCTCCATGCCACCTTTGATGGAGAGGAAAGCGTATCAACAAGTCTGTAAGAGGGAAGGTGAGGAATTACTTTTCAATGTGACATCCTTTTTATTTATTATTTATTTTTTTGCAATTTTCTTTTGCTACTAAGATGCCTGGGAAATAAATTTTCTGTATTTCATTCATAACATAGTGCTTAGCTTCATTTCCTTGCTCTACTGCCAGGACGTTGATTTTTGTATCATCAATTTGCAGCTTATCTAAAGGCTTTGAATACTCTAAATGATTATATAATTATCATGTTTCACTAAGTGAATGTTGAGCCTTCTTCCTTTGACTTGCCTAAGAGCCAAAGATCCTTGAATTCAAACACGGGGCTGGGACTTTATATACTGTAAAGTTACTCTGCAGAGCAGATGTACAAACAAGAAGACAGGGGCCGATCACATGACTAAAATGTTACAATTGCATTTCATTTCCGAGAAGGATGGTGGGCTCCCGTGGACATCCGCACACTCTGATGGGTGGAGATCCCGGGGGAGCTGCCAGACCCACCAGAGCCTGGTGGGCAGTTTACAGGAGCTTTCCAGCTGCACTGGCCTGCCCTAACCCTTAAGAGATCAAGTGCAGAGTTCTGGGGAATCAGATTCTCAGATGCCTTTTGAATATGGTTTCAAGAATATCTGGGGTCAAAGACAAAGATCATCTACTAGTCAAAAGTCTAGCAATTCAATTCATCTTGAGTCTGAGTCATTCTCAATTTCTCTGAAGGAGTAGAGTCAGGGAAATGTACATGCATCCCAACTCCAAACAGCCATTCCTTTTTAGCCCCTGGGAAGACTTGATTCTGTATATGTTCATTTATTCTGAGTTGCGGCCAAACTAATCCTGTTTTCCTCTCACACCATGGACGCCCTACACTTCTTTAGGTGAAAAGTGCTGGATAGGGAGCTGAAATAATCCTGAAAGCCTTGTCAAAGTGCACTGGCAGCCCTGGAAGGGGGCCACGGGGCCAATGCCAAGGGAGAGCTCTGGAGAGTTTGAGGATGAGAAGAGTTTCTGTCCAGCAGGGTCCCAGATGGCTTCTGTGGTCTATAGAGATATTGGCATTGGCCAGCCTTCTGGTCACCTACTGCTGCAAAATAAACCACCCCAAAACATAATGAATAATTTAAAACAATGATTTATTATTATTTCCCATTGTTTCATAGGCTTCCTGGGGCTCGTCTGGGCAGTTCTCATTTGAGCTCTACCATGTTGTTGTAGCAAGATATCAGCTGGGCTACAAATCAGCTGGGCTGGATATCCAAGTGGCTGGCATTTGATGCTGGGAGCTCAGCTACGGTTGAAAATTTTAACATGTTCGTGTCTGGGCCCCTCATTTGGCTTGAGATCTTTACAGTTTGGTGACTGGGCTCCCAAAGGGAGTATTTCTAGAGCAAGCACTTTCAGGGGCTCAGGCGGAGGCAGTGAGTCTTCTCATGTGTTACCTTTGGAAAACTTAGATCATCGCTTCCGCTTCTCTCTATTGGTCGAGGGAAGTCAGATTAGATTCGAAGGGAGAGAATGAGACTCTACTTTTCGATTCAAGAAAAAGCATGCCAGTAGAGTGAAGAAAATCATGTCAGTAGTGGGAAGGAATTGGTAGAGGCCATATTTGACTGTCGACCAGAGCCTGAAAAGTCTTCAGCCAGAGCAGGACAGCAATGGGCCTGGAATGTATGTGATGGGATGAAGCAGATGGCTATTAAATGCTTACTGTATATCACACATTATTCTGTTTAATCTTTTCAACCACATGGAGTGGTGTAGCACTTCCGGCTCTAGTTCTTCACTGCTGCCCAGGTCCACACTCTGTTCCGTGTACCTGTCTAGTGCCTCTCCCATGAGAAGTACACAAGGGGATACGTCCCTGCACCGTAACCTTTGACTTGAACATCTGACTTATGGCCCATGGGATAATAGCAAATGTGATGCAAAGAGAGATTTATGGGGTTGACCATGTTCTCTGTCACTTCTGTGCTCACCATGAGAGGGGCTTTCCCCAGCAGATGCTGCCTGCCCTACTTGGACCCCAGAATGAGACACAGGGAGCAGACTGCAACCAACTGAACTCACAGCTTGAAGCAGAGAGTCCAGCCTCTGTCAGCCAGTTCCCAGCTAGCTGACCATAGACTGATATGAAATGCTTATTGAATACTACCGGAATTCTGTGGTTGTTTGTAATAGTTAACTCATACAGGAGGGCATTATTAGCTCAATTTTCCCTGCTAAGGCTCTGCGCCACTAATTAACTTAGCTAGGGACCGGCTCTGCCTAATCTACCACCCTACACTGTCTGCTGCACATAAGAGATGGGTAAGGTGGATGTGGCCAAGCTCCTACCCTTCCCTAATGGATGGCATGGGATCGGGCTGGAGTGGACTGGTTTTTAGGGACCTAAGGGGGAAGGCCCTTTCTCTGTAATTTTTCCCTTGGAAGTTCTTACAGATTGCCGAGAATTTTGATCTTGTGCTGTGTGTGGACTGGAGGGAGGTTACTGTACTGAGTTTCACTATTTCCTGAGCCATTTCCACTGAAGATCTGAAGAACTGAGGAGGGAGGGCCCATCGACATTTCTCAAGCTTGAAAGACGGCATTGTTGATCTGACTGCCTTGCGTGATTAGCCAAAGAACTCAAAAGGCCTGGGAGGGCGTTGTTCTTACCGAAATTAACTCTGCTTGTGTGTGTGAGTTCCTTAATGGCTGGTGTTTGATACTCTTCACAATGAGAACAGAGGATTTAGCATTCATCTAAGACTTAGCTTTTGATATCAATACAAATTAAAGCTTTCTTCCGTAAGCCTTAGTGAATGGTATTATTTGAATAAATGTGTGAGAGAAAAACAGTGGGCTCAGAGAGAGCCAAACCTGAAGCCCAGTGCTGTCCTCCAGTCCTTACTAGTAGGGTGATTCTGGATGGATCTCTTTGCCCCGCCTCACCCTGTCAGGGGTGGATAAGAGCCTTGATGGAGAAATACGCATCTTCATCTAACAGGTAGTAGGGGAGGAAATACATGTATTTCTGGAATATAAATTATAATATCCACATATCTCCAAAACTAGAAAGATGATTTTTAATTTTTTGCTTTTATCATTTGAAAAATACACATAGGGTCTGCCTCTGTTGGAATCAGGGCTAACATGACCACTGTCCACTGAAGCCAGGCCAAGACCTACAGACAGAGATATCAACAGCCCAACAATTTCCCCTCCCGTTCCTCACCTCCAGGGTCACCACAGCCTTGCCAGAGGTGCTGGTCCCACTGGCCACTAACAGGACCTCAAAACCCCTTGACAAGGCCCGAGATGGGGGGAATCTAGCATGAGCTCAGCTCCCTCTCCAGACCCTGGTCCACAGCTGCATTGTAAGCCTATATATAAACTCCCCTCTTCCATATTCCATTTGAATTGAACATGTAGTGCAAAAATAGAGTAAAAATGTGTCTCAGCAGTAGAATCGATGGAAGGATGCTATTGAAAGGCCAGAAACAAAGATGTTTTTGTTACATAACATGTGATGAAGGACTACTCTTAGAAAAGCACCAGCCAGCTCATGATTCAAGCAAGGGAAGGAAAACTTTGCCTGATCAGGACATTAGTGGGACATAGAGCAAATCCCCCAGGGAGCTGGAAGTGAAGGTGGGAGAGGAAGCGTTCAGATGCAGTCAAATCTCTAATCTACAAATGACTGTGGTCTGTGCTGGGTGGCTGAATGAAGCTTCAGTTACAGCCCCAGCTTCTGTTTCACTGTGGTGACTTGTAGGACATTTCAACATCAAGGTTGTTATGAGAATTGCCATTGTGGGCCAGGAAGGGGCCGTTTTACCGGAGGTAACTTCAGCAGTCCCAGGAAGGACCTGACAAAGGAAACATTTGGCACAGTGGGAATATTCATGAGACAGATTCTGGCCAGATCTCTGTCCCAACACAAATACTGCCATGTTCAGAAAGAAGATGATGGAGTTGAGGGCATTGCTGCAGGGCAAGGCCCTGCTCTGCTTGCAGTGTCAGGATTTTTAATAATGATAGGTGCACAGGGTGTGATGGGCTTTGACGCTTGTTACAACCAAGTAAAGCATGCTGAGAAAGGACCTTTAGGGAGTACTACGCAAAGTAAAAACCTTGTGCCCAGTTGGGACATGCCAACTTCGCTAAGGGGCCTGTTCTGGAGTGCCCTCCTTCTCTTTACATATAACACATCTCAAACAAAGTAAAAAATTCCAGGAAATTGTAGGGGAATTTTAGTTGTCAAAATTGAGGCCTGGGGGGAGTACGCTACCTATTAAAGTTGTTTGGTGGGATCTAGCTCTGCTAACTTTGTTCAGTTGTGTTTACAGCTGTGTGTCATGAAAACTTTTCCTGTGTCTCATAATATTCTGAGACTTGATACTAATTTACTTTAAACACAAGAAGTTTATTTGTATATTTGTAAATTACTAAAGGCACAACATTTTTCAGGGATATGTGTAAAAAGAGGGAAGACAGTCTTTCCTTTGTTTAGAGCACTATGGGGAACTGTTTGCCAGTCCAGGAAAGTCATGTCATCAGCACAACAAAGCTCAGGATACTTAAGCTACTGACAACAGATGCTTACAGGAGCCACCTTTCAAGGTGATTGCACCTCCTGTCCTGGTGCAAACATCTAAATATTGAAGTTTTTCATATTCTATTTGCATGCATTTGATCTGTCAAAAACTGACAGACATGGAAAAATCTCCCCCTTTTGAAGCTTTGCTAGTTCTCTTAGGATTTCTTAGGGGGTGTGTGTGTTATATACTCTGTATCTCTATAATTTGATATATATAATTTATTACTATTAGATCTTAAATGTGGATTGCATGTTTTATCATCATAAATGATTATTTCATTTACTGATTTTACCACAAATTATACATTTTTGACAATAATATTACCACCTCTGATTATTTATTTAAAATACCCATACACTGATGCTGATTTTTTCTTTATTTTTTCTAGCCCTTTTCTTTATTTTTTACATATTAGTGTTTCTTCATTTTAGTCTTGTCTTTTCTACTATCTGGATTTTTAAACAAAATCTCTACCTTTTCACAGATCTTTACCTTTTCAAAAAATGGTTCAGTCCAGTAACTTAAAATTTTGAATTTTGAAATAATTTTAGATTCATAGAGGAGTTGTAAAGATGGTACAGAGAGTTTCTATATACCTTTCACCCAGATTGCTCTAATGTGAATGATTGTCTTACATAGCCATGGCACAACGATCAAAACTTTGAAATTAATGTTGAAACCATGCTAAACAATGCTAAGAAACTAACACTGATATACGATTATTAACCAAGATATGGATTTTATTTGGATTTTGTAGCCCAGTTTTTTTTCTCCCATGAATTTTCTCTTTCTGCTCCAGGGTCCAGTGCAGGATTCCACATGGTTTTCAGTCACCATGTCCCCTTGCTTTTCCCCAGTCTATGACAGTTCCTCAGTGTCCTTGTCTTTCATGACCACAGCTGGTTAAATTGGGTCCTCCAAAAAGATGTGTCCAAGCCTCAACCATTGGTACCTTGGATGATCTTATTTGGAAATAGGGCTTTTGTAGATGTAATGAAGTTACGTCTCAGGATATCATCCTGGGTTTGGATTAGGCCCTAAACCCAATGACTGGTGTCCTTATAAGAAAGTGGAGAAGAGTGTGAGACATGCAGGTAAGAAGGCCATGGAAAGATGGAGGCAGAAATAGTCACACTGCCATAAGCCAGGGGACACCAGACACCACCAGAGGCTGGAAAAAGCAAACCAGGATTTCCCCCACAATCTTTGGATGAAATGTGGCTCTGCCGACATCATAACTTCAACCTTTTTGTTTCCAGAACTGTGAGAAAATGAGTTTCTGTTCATTGAAGCCACTGAGTTTGTGGTAATTTGTCATGGCAGTCCTGAGAAACAAATACAATGACCTTGACACTTTGACAAGTACCATCAGTTATTTTGTAAATGTCCCTTAGTCTGTATTTTGTTCAATGTTTCCTCATGAGTATACTGGGGCTATGGATTTGAGAGAAGAGTGTGAGTGAGGTGAAGGTCACACCATACGAGAGGATACAGGATATTAACCTGACTTAAAATTGGTGATTTTACTTTGATCACTTGCTTAGGTGTTGTCAGCCAGTTTGCTCCATGGTAAAGTCACTATTTTTTCCTTTTTATTATTCTTTTTGTTAGAAGAAAGTCACTGAGGCCAACCCACGCTTAAGGAAGGGAATCAAACTCCCTTTCTGTAATTTTACATTTTTTGTTGAATCTTGGAGCTGACACACATTCTTTTTCAACATCCTTGGAATGTTTTCAAGCCCTGATTTAAGCTTAAAAAAGACTCTGGAAGTTCTGGTTAGCAGAAATTTTACAGGCTGCATTTGTTAACTACAATGAAATAAAACAATAAATTAATATTAAAATAATAAATAACATAAAAACATAGAAACTCACAATGCTGTCCTACAATATTTTTTTGTTAATAAGGAAATAGAATATGAAAATATGTGTATGTCAAAAATTAAGGAATGAAGTCAAGTCATACATAAAAGAAATTAATGATGATCTGCTAGGCATGATGGCTCGGGCTTGTAATCTTAGCACTCTGGCAAGAGGATCACTTGAGCTCAGGAGTTCAAAACCAGCCTAAGCAAGTGCAGGATCCCATCTCCACTAAAAATAGAAAAATTCATCAGATGTCGTGGTGGGTGCTTGTAGTCCCAGCTACTTAGGAGGCTGAGGCAGGAGGATCACTTCAAACCAGGATTTTGAGGCTGCTGTGAGCCCTAGAGACCGGCACTCTAGCCTGGGCAACAGAGTGAGCTTCTGTCTCAACGACGACAACAACAACAATAAAGAAATTAATGATGGTAAATGATTTTTATTACTTAACAAAAAAGTTGAATGAAAAACATAAACTAAGCAACTGAATAAGCTAGGGAAAAAGTAACAAAATACGCTCAAGGAAAGTAAGAATTAACAACATTGAAGTATACACCGATGAATTATAAAACAGAACAGCAGAATTGATAAACTCTAGAACTACTTTGGTTAAAATACTTCATTCCAAGTATAAACATTTAGGAGTTTCTTTTATTAATTTCTTTCTCTTATTCCAAGTTAAAATAAACTAACAACTATTAGGTAAATGAGACAAAATAAATATTACGGTGTGTCTATAACAAACTGATTAGTGAATCAATTCTGTTTAATGGTAAAAAAAGAGATGTCAGCTAAGGACATCTGCTCTCAACTTTATGTTTTCATTGTTCTTAATGTTTTAGCTGATATAGTTAGAGCAAAAGAAAGTGAGAGGAAGAAAGAGAAAGGAAGAAAGAACAGGCAGTATGTATTGTAGAAAGGAAGTACATGATCAAATTTGTAGACATTAGGGGCAGTGCCTGTGGCTCAGCGGGTAGGGCGCCGGTCCCATATGACGGAGGTGGCGGGTTCAAACCCAGCCCCGGCCAAATTAAAAAAAAAAAAAAATTTGTAGACATTATTATGTCTACAGAAACCAACTCCAAGTTTGCTGAATCCCCAAGCCCCCCTCCCTCTGAACCCTGAGCAGGAATTGTTTAAATGTAAGGTTTGGCATATTTTCTCTTATGCTTTAGGTGGGTTGTACTTCTTGATATTCTTAATGGGTTATTTCTAACTGGTGAATATTTGGGAAATGTAATACTCAGTTAACGGTTATATGTACCCATCAGTTTAAAAGGAATTTTGGAAAAATTGACTATAGATTAAAACTCATTAGTCGAATGTTCCGGAATGATCCAATTGCAGGAGGTTTGGTTTAAACTACTTAGTTATGCCAGAAGTGCAATTGAGAAGAAACCAGAAAGATACTGTAATAATGGGCAAGGACTTACCTAAAATATTTTTGTTAACATTTCCCTTTAAAGAGTTAGGCCTGTAATAGGATATCATCTGCTCCTCTCTGGTGTCTCTTGGGGTCATGAAGTCAGCAAAACTTCTGATGACCCTGCAAGCAAGCCAGCTAAGCTCAGTGTGCTTTGTCCCTCTCTCCCTGGCCACTATGGGCTAAATGCATAAGGTGAGCCACGGCCTCGGCCTCGCATTACTGACTCAGGTTATCCCCAAAGCCAAACAAAACTCCAAATGGGAGGCTGTGCACAGCAGGCTTCCAGGCAGTGATTTAGAATCCTGCCGAGAGAGCAGGGCTTGGCAGGGACTTGACCCAGGAACAGTGGCTTCTCTCTGCAGACCTCTTGCATCCTGGTGCTGAATGAACTCATTTTCACTTACACCACTCTTCTGGGGATATGGGTCAAAGGCTGAATGTTTGGAACCACCCAACATTGAGTTGAGCCAGAGATGAGAGGGGCCTCTGGCTCATGTTGCAATGAAAGAGCAGTTTCATTCCATCCACACAGGTTTCCTTTCTTACTGCTTCATAACATGATCGTACTTATTGCGCTTTTAACTATTTAAAATTGCAATTAAGTATTACGTATAATGATTATTTTATAAACATGTAAGTGTAATATTATAACAATATTCTAACACATACCCATGAACACCCCCCCCTTCCTTCTGGTCTGAGAGAGCGAGAACATCACCGACACCTTGGAAGTCTTCCCTGTGCTCCTCCAGAAATCCTCCCCTCTCAGAAGTAAATAGTGACACTCAATTTATTTATACACGCAATGTTACCATTACCTTGCTTTTAGTCATAGTTTTATACCACATGTTTGTGTTTCTAAAACATATGGGTCATTTGGTTTTATATGTTTTTGGACTTTCTATAAATACAGTATGTTTTCTTCTATAATTTGCTTTTTGGGCCCTCAAATTATTTTCCAGAGAGTCATCCATGTTGCTGTGTGTACGTGATTATTTTGATTTTCTTTCTTTGGTATTTAGTGTTCTTGCTAATAGACACGATTTATGTATCTATCATACTATTGGAAAACTTTTGAATTGTTTCTGGTTTTTTGCTGTTTCTTTTTTTGAGACAGAACCTGAAGCTGTCACCCTGGGTAGAGTGCTGTAGCATCACATCTCACAGTAACCTCCAACTCTTGGGCTCAAGCGAGTCTCCTGCCTCCGCCTCCCAAGTAGCTGGGACTACAGGCGCCCACCACAACGCCCAGCTATTTTTTGGTTGCAGCCATCATTGTTGTTTGGCGGGCCTGGGCTGGATTTGAACCCCCCAGCTCAGGTGTATGTGGCTGGAGCCTTAGCCACTTGAGCCACAGGAGCTGAGCCTTTTTTGCTGTTTCAAACACTGTTGCTACGAATGTTTTTGTACATGTTTCTGGATGCCCACATGCTAGAGTTTCTCTGGGATATAACATAACTGCAGCTGTTGTGCCATAAGATATTCACAGCTTCAACTCTATTAGACAATGCAGAATCGTTTCCCAAAGCAGTTGTATCAATTCATATACACCCCGGCTTTACAAGGTTCTGAAATTTTTTGTGTGACATTTTTAATCTTCTAAACCTATTGCTTTACTGGTTCTACAACCATTCAGCCTTTTTATTTCTTCTGGAGTCAGCTTTAGTAAGTTATTTTTCTAGGAATTCAATTGCCCTAAGCTTTCAAATTTATTGCTGAAAAGTGGGTCACAGTACCATTTTATTAGCATCTTAATATCTGTGGCATTTATAGCTTAGTCTCCCTTTTTATTCCTAGCATTGCTTATTTTATTATTTATCTATTTTTACTTCTGGTCAATTTTACCTAAAGTTAGGCAATTTTGTACCTTCCCCCAAAGAACCAAATTTTGAATTTGTTGAAACTCATTTTTGTGCATTTCTTTTCCATTTTATTAATTTATGATGTTGTTAATATCATTTCTTTTCCTCTACTTATTTTGGATATGTTATGCTTTTCCCTCATCTTAAAAATCGAGAGCCTAACTCAATCTTCAGCCTTTCTTTTTTTGTAAGATAAAGATGTATGGCTATCACTTGTCCACTACACATTACCTTAGCTGCTACTTACCGTACTATGCAGAATTACATGTAGTGTATTCCTCATTGCACAGCTCCAAGTGGGTACTAAAAATAATTAATTTTTCTCTAGCTCTTCTGTTATTTAGAAGTATGCTACCCAATTTCAAAACAAGTGGAGTTATTTTGTTTTATTCCGAGGGGAATATTTGCTGTATATTTCTTAAAGTGATGTCAGAAAAAGTGTGTTTTTTATAATGCCAATCCTTTGAAATTTGTCAGATTTAGCTTTTGCCTCAGCAGGTAACAAGTATTTATAAATGTCCCATGCATGCTTAAGAGGAATATGTATTTTGAAGTGCTCTCTCTATGCTCATTAAAATAAGCTTGTTAATTGTGTTTAATTTTTTTTTTATATCCTTCACTGCTTCATCTATGTTACTGAAAGAGATGTGTTAAAATCTTCTGTTGGGTTAGTGAAATTATTGTATTATCCTTGCAAGTCTTACAATTTTTCATTTATGTATTTTTTTAAGAACTCAGCCTTTGTTTATTTATTTATTTACTTTTTTGAGACAGAGTCTCATTCTATTGCCCTGGTAGGGTGGCATCATCATAGTTCACAGCAACCTTTGTCTCTTGGGCTGAAGCTATCCTCTTGGCTCAGCCTCTCAAGTGGTTGGGCCTATAGGTGCCTGCCATAATGCCTGATTAGTTTTTTTAATTTTAGTAGAGATGAGGTCTCACTCTTGCTCAGGGTGGTTTCAAACTTGTGAGCTCAAGTGATCTACTCACCTCGGCCTCCCAGAGTGCTGGGTTTATAGATGTGAGCCTCCATGTCTAGGTTTCTTTTATGTATTTTGATAGGTATATATAATCTAGGACTTTTATATCTTCCCCGTGAATTTAATTTTTTTTATCCTAAAATAATGGCTAGACAACTGAGATTTACCAGTTCCCAACATCCAGGTACCTAACATAGTGTGTAGTTTCTGAGTCACAATTTTCTTTCTTTCTTACTCGCAGTACCCTAAGCCTGTAACCTTCGGTGGGTCTTTGACAGGTTTCTACCTCTCAGGACTTCAGCGTATTTTGGGAGTTCTGCTACTAACCTGGTGGTATATTTCATGTGACTAGCAATGAAATTGCATCAGGATGAAGGAAATTATAATCATTTTCTCCTAATGAGACCTGGTAAATACTGTCATTTTTTCCTAAATGGTAGAAATCAATGTCTTTAGTTTTATTTGTTAGGGTTATTTAGGAATATCTCACCCGAAGATATGGGAATGGATTAAATATCTTCTTATGGCATTTTAAGAAATTTTAAAACGACGTATGGGAGAAACTTTAAAAAACTGTAATACACAACATTTGGAGTCTATTTGCTCTGAGATCTCTCTCCTTCAGTGGAGACCCCCGTGCTGTCTAGCACCACGTGTCTTCACCCTCCTGGCCACCAATGAATGGAGGTCATGGACTCTTGAACCAAGAGCTTCAAGGAAAATTGAAATTGAGAGTTCAACATTAGCTGTAACCACTTGAACCAGAAAGACATGTCAACATTACAGAAAAAAAGATCTGTAAAGTGGAAAGAAGAGGAAAGTTGAGTTAGAGAGGGAGAAAGGAGAGCTGATACATGATTTCAGGGAGGATTTTGGCATCTTTCGGGCTCCTGGTTCCAGTCTCTTTGATACTCAACTGTTTTTCTTGCCCTTTGATTGTTTTAGATACTCCCATGTTTTTGCAATAACCCCCCCCCCACACACACACACACACTGATTTAGGCTAATTTGAATGAATTTCTGTCCTTGCTGATTTAAAATGCTACTGTGCACACCAACTACAGAGCAACCTTCAGAGGGGTTGGATGGTCTGGGCTGTGGTTAGCAGCATCTGAAGCATCTGAAGGATTTCTTTATGGGAGTCAGGATTTAAACATAGGCAAACAGTTGGGTCTAATGCACTGCGTCAACCTGCCACCACCACATTGTACTTTTGATCCTGCGCATTCCACATAGAAATCATAAGGAATGTTAGTGTAAATTGAATTCATGCTAAATGGGTTTATTGAAACTTAAAGAAACCAAACATAACTATCAGAAAAAAAAATTTTCAGAATGACAGGATAAAAACCACCAGAAGCCACATTTTTATTCATAGCATACTCCGATGACTAAATCCATACTGGCTTTTAAAAGTAGTTTTAGTTATCCACTGTTTTCCCACAGAAGGAAATGTTCACAATCCAGAGTATGTTGGTATTGAAGCACTTTCCTGAGTAAAAAAATAGGCTTGCTCCTGATAAAAAGAAAAGAAGAAGTCTGTATCAATGTCCATTTCAGGACTCCTTGAGGAAGTGTGTCACGTACTTGCATTAATTTCAAGATCTATCTATCTATCAAGATGAGGCGAATCAATTGAGAGATTTCTGCCAAATTACTGTTAGTGCAAGTTCCTGGGTGCACTCTTTGTTTTTGTGTTGTTTTTGCTGTTCTCTGAATGCCTAGAAATTGAATGATTGAGCTACAGAAAGTCAATAGATTCTATTAGTATTTTCCTTTCATTTACCCATTCATGCATCTTTTGAATATGCCTTAAGTTTAGTCTGGATTCCCTCTTTAAAAACACTATTCAAGAACGTTTAAAAGTGCAGAATCCAGAACCAAAAGGCTTTGGATTGACCCAGGCAAGGGTTTTGTGACCTTGCTCTGTGCCTCAGTTTCCTCATCCATAAAATGGGAATAATCAACAGTAAAAGATTGTTGTGAAGAACAAAAGAGATAATTCACTTAAAGCACACAGGACAGAGGCCAGCACAGAGCAAGCCCTGTACCAGTGTCAGTTTGGTGCCCGGCCCCCACATGACTGGAGCCCTTTGTGGAAACACCTATGTCCGACAACTGCACCTGTGCTGACTTGGAGTGCACAGTGGGAAGGCTACTCACCTTGTATCTCCTCAGCCAAGTAGGTTGGAACCCCCCGGCACATACTAGCAATGTTTTTTCCAAACTTGTTCAGGTCATCAACTTCGTTAGGGTTGATGGAGTACATGAGGCCCTTGGGAGGGGGTCCCTCTGGTCTCTCACCCTGAAGCTGAGTGTGAAGAAGACGGGTTAATAGGGAGAAAGAGAGAGAATGGATGCCAACCCCAGGGATTCGTTCATTTGAGGAGTGCAAGGCCAGCAGGTGTGGCTTGGCTAAAGTTTTTCCATAAGAAAGATGAGGAAAATCCTTGTGTATCTCAGAAGTTCTAAGTGTCCTAAGGGATTTAGCCAGTGTAAAACCTCAGCTTCTCGTGACAGCAGAAGCATGAGGCTAAGTTATTCTGAAACTTGGGCCTCAATTGGTCAGCATAGATTCCTCACGTTAAGCTACATGATAATCTCTTCTGAGAATGCAGTTTATGTATTTTCTCTACTTTGTCAATGAAAGGCGCCCTTTGATCAGTTGTAGGAATATGAACTCGGGCAAACATTTTATAGAACCATGAAACTCCTCTTCCCACCCACCTCAACTAGGGTGGCCCAGTCACATTTAAATTTTAGGTAAACAACCAATTACTTTTCAATATGAATATATCCCCAATATTGCATAGGAATCTTTTTATATGAAAAAAGATCCATTATTTATCTAAAATTCAAACGTAACTAGGTGCCTCTATTTTTGTTTGCTACATTTGATAACCCTAACTTACCCTTGCAGAAAAATGTCACTGGGAAGTGCTGAGGGCTCCCACGGGTGTGATGAGAGCTTCGCTCTCTAACAGCCAAGGCTACCACAAGCTCTGCTCAGCTGCTGCAGAGGCAGGTGTGAGCCACAGCACGGGGTGGGCGGAAACTGCCTCCTTTCAGGGCGGAAACTGCCTCCTTTCAGGGCGGAAACTGCCTCCTTTCTCCCTTTGTGCTGCACACTACAACACACTCTGAGCAAAAGGGAACGACTGCGATCTTCTCATTATTTACTGGAGTCATAAAACCTCTCCCCTCACCAAAAATAAAGAAACGTTTACTTTTACCTTCTTTTCTTTGACCAGTGCATCAAGGGCTTCAAGGGAGGGCATGGCATCCTTGTTCATTTTGTGCACAATGCATGACTTCTTCCGAAAGAGTCTAGTTGCAGCAAAGCCCTTTAAAGAAGATGGGAGATAGTGAGGTGTGTGTTTTCCAAGGAGCTTTTCTCTATAAAAAGTCAATTCTACCAGCAGAAGAAATGGACCTCCAAGATTGTGGTGAGCTGGGGTAAGAGCATTGGATCTGGTCCTGCCTGACGATCAGATCTATGGTTAACATTTGCAAGGACAGATCGCAAGAACTGTGAGGGCAGTGACTCACTAACTCATTCACCTTATCTTCAGGTTCTAGTGTGACAAGAACCTCTCTACATATGTCCATTTTACTGAAACAGACTTTAAAAAGCCATCGCATTTTAGTTTTCTTTAATTCTCACAACATTTCAAGAAAGCAAGTAAGATAGAAATTAGTTTTCTAATTGATTAAGACTGAAACAATAGGGCGGCACCTGTGGCTCAGTGAGTAGGGCGCCGGCCCCATACACCGAGGGTGGTGGGTTCAAACCCAGCCCCGGGCCAAACTGCAACAAAAAAATAGCCGGGCTTTGTGGCGGGTGCCTGTAGTCCCAGCTGCTCGGGAGGCTGAGGCAAGAGAATCACATAAGCCCAGGAGCTGGAAGTTGCTGTGAGCCGTGTGACGTCACGGCACTCTACTGAGGGCAGTAAAGTGAGACTCTGTCTCTACAAAAAAAAAAAAAAAAAAAGACTGAAACAATAAAGAGTCTGATGTGTACCCATCGATCTACGAATAGATTAATAAATTGTGGTATATGTACAACAGGGAATAGTATGCAGCCTTAAAGAAAGATGGAGACTTTACCTCATTCATGTTTACATGGATGGAGCTGGAACATATTCTTCTTAGTAAAGTATCTCAAGAATGGAAGAAAAAGTATCCAATGTACTCAGCCCTACTATGAAACTAATTTATGGCTTTCATATGAAAGCTATAACCCAATTATAGCCTAAGAATAAGGGGAAGGAGGAGAGAGAGGGGAGGGGAGGGGGGAAGATGGGCGGAGGGAGGGTGATTGGTGGGACCACACCTATGGTGCATCTTACAAGGGTACATGTGAAACTTAGTAAATGTAGAATATAAATGTCTTAACACAATAACTAAGAAAAAGCCAGAAAGGCTATGTTAACCAGTGTGATGAAAATATGTTAAATGGTATATAAAACCAGTGTCTGGTGCCCCATGATTGCATTAATGTACATAGCTATGACTTAATAATAAATTTTAAAAAATAAAGTGAGAAAAAATTGTTTTTCAATTAAAAAAATAAAGTTTGCTGTTTAAAAAGATGGAGTTGCTAATTGCAGAGTCAGGTCTCCTAAGCAGGGCCACGTGTTTCTTTTCTTTTTTGTTTCTCCCTTATCAATGAATATTAATATTTTTATTTCTTTTAGTCCTTCCGAATTAGAGTTGAAATGTCAATCTCAATCTCTGTAGAAGGAAATTGAAGACAGAGTGGAATGGACTATGCCTTGGAAGCAGTGATATGGTATAGGTCTTTCATTATGATTGAGGGGATCTGTAGGTAAGGCAAAAGTGTATTCGTATTTGCCTTAAATCTCCATAATCCCTGAACATAGTGGATCCTAATAACTGTTCATTGATTTGAATTCTAACTAATCATGCAACAGTTATGAGCAGTAGTTATATCCAGGGAATGAAATCGGGCAAGCAAACAGGCACTTTTACTTACATAACTATGTGCTTATTTATTTAGAATTTATTTAGAGATTTTTATGGTTAGCTTGCACTTTATTGGTTAAAAAGGCATTGCATTTATAAAGAATGAAGTAGAAATCACATGGTGACTACCTACATTTTCATAATCCCAGACGGCGTTCCAGGAGTCCCACCCGTTGTCGTTGTCAACGTTGGCCACGTTGTGTTCGTTGTTGACACTCACTGACTGCTGCCCGCTGCCAGCGGCGTTGTTGTCATCGCTGATGTTGATATTCTGAAGTTTATAAGGAGTTGAGAGTGACTAAATACCACATTTCTTCCCAAATGCATTTTGTTAACAGACTCTAAAAGGTGGGACTTACATAGTCAGCAAGAGTAGGTGCTAGGAAGATTCCAAGAAGTCCAGCAAAGACGATCTGAAATCACAAATAACACTGGCTAGAGTGACGTGACAAAAGGACGTCCTCTCCTTTCTTTCTGTATTCAAGCTTAGAGGAAACATTTACCAATTTTTACCTATGTGCTGCATTCTTGTTCAGTGTGACTTCTTTTACCTTGTATTTTCTTAACCATAAATGTTTTAAAGATGATGTAGAATCGTTGACTAATTATAAGTAATTTCATTAATGTGATATATAGCCTTCAATTTTTTTTTTTTTTTTTTTTTTTGCAGTTTTTGGCCAGGGCCGGGTTTGAACCCACCATCTCCGGTATATGGGGCCAGCGCCCTACTCCTTTGAGCCACAGGCGCCTCCCTAGCTTTAGAATTTTTAATGAAAAACTGATGAAGAATAAACTTTGAAATGAAAAATAGCAAGATATGAAAATGGTTATAAGTTGTGAAATTCATATCTGAAAATTATGTAAGTTAATTTTCCTACTTGATGTGGGATGCTGTCCTTTTGATAAGGTACATGGTTTACTTATTTGTCACGTGCTGTAGCTTATCAGACATAGGGCTTTATGCAGGGAGCCCCATTCTGGGTAACTATGCTCATTTTCTTCACCTGGGACAAAATAGTTTGAGAACTATACTGGTGGCTCAAGGTAATTTTTAAAAAAATGGTTTAATTTTTTCATGTATGCTTAATAGGGTGAAAAACTTGGTCTCTTAAAAAGTCGGGGAAGGAAGAAATTTTAGAGAACGCCTAGAACAATGCCATCCATTTACAGATGAGCAGCTGAACTTGACAGGTTAGTGACTCGACCAAGATTGTACCTCTTGTTCACGCAGAGCTAGAAGGGAAACCAGATCTTCTACCTTATACTGCGAGCTCCCCAGATTATTTAAAAATCTTGTTCCTAGTGTCTCAAGAATGGAAGAAAAAATATCCAATGTATTCACCCCTACTATGAAACTAACTTAGGACTTTCACATGAAAGCTATAACCAAGTTACAACCTAAGAACAGGGGGAAGGGGGAAAGCATGGGGAAGGAGTGGGGAGGGGGGTGGGGGAGGGATTGAAAGGATCACACCTGTGGTGCATCTTACAAGGGTACATGTGAGTCTTGGCAAATGTGGAATGTAAATGTCTTGGCAAAGTAACTAAGAAAATGCCAGGAGGGCTATGTCAACTAATGAGATGAAAATGTGTCAAATATTCTATGAAACAAGTGTATGGTGCCCCGTGATCATATTGATGTACACAGCTATGATTTAATAAAAATAAATAAATAAATAAAATCTTGTTCCTATTACGAAGACTTATTTCTTGATAATTATTTTACATTTGAAACTCTATTTTAAAGCAGAGTCTGCTGTAATATATTCTAAGGTGTAATATGTGGAAACACAAAAATATTCATCTGATTCTAGACCCTTTGCATCCTGTTACCAAAAACCCAATGCTACAGGTTCCTTTGGGAGGATTTTGTGGTCCATCTCCTACCCTTCTGAGCTTCTGCCCGGAAACACAGGTGAGATAATTACACTTGCTTCATGACAGGGCCCAAAGCAAATCTTTCTTTCTTGGAAATCCAGCCCATTCCACAGAAAAGAATGGGGCAGTAAGTCTCCTACCCACTCGCTTTGATAATAAGCTTTTAATCCTGCCTGAACATGCTCATAAATGTTGGTAAAAGGAGAAATTCAAGAATGAAGAAGATCAGGCACTTTCTAGGGCTTTCCCTGGGTAGGGACCTGAATCAGGTGATGCGGTAAGTGATTTTGTTAAAGGTAACTCAGTATAAGATGCGCAGACAGCTATATAATAGCAGCACAATGGTATTTCTCCATAGAGATGATTATAAATGATGTTTTCCATGAAAAGGAACGAGAGAATTTTTTTTTTTTTTACAAAGTTTTCCATTGCAGTGCTATGGCCACAAGAAAAACCCCCTTATCTCAGAGTGCTAACATTCTCCAGTGAGATGGTAATAAATTCAGAAGGAAAAATCTACTCACTGTGAGCTTCATCTTGTCTTCACAAAAGCAACAGAGCACAGGAGCAGGGAGGCATGGACCGGGAGGAGAAGCCTTCTCCCATTTGTACTTAACCGGCTTTACTCAAACTAGGTGTGGTCAGGTGAGGCCGCAGACTTATCTCTGTCCATTCCCTATATCTGTGCCATGACCCTGGTGTGCCAGGAAGCCCTTCAGAATATCTACCTCATTTGCAATGTGCTTTGACATGGAGTTAGTCTGACTCATCACCTGTTGAAGTTAAAGTACCACAACAAACTCAATATGATTTACGATAATTTCTTGTCTAATAAAAGCCGTGGGTGTGGGTATTTAATACATTGACATTACTCAGATTCAGAAAAATATAATCCCTAAAACCAAACAAAACCCTAGACGAGAAACTGTGTGTACACCAGCCCTTCCAGATAGCAGATCCTGTACAAATGTGGACACGGTTCCCTCTTTTACCTTTACAAGCCCATTGTCATGGTTTTGCCCAAAATGAACATGTGCTATGAGCAACTCCCACCAAACCTAACCCCTTTTCTGTGATCCTGAACACTCTCGATGACAGTGTCCTACACTGGTGCTGTCCTTTCTTCAGCCCTATGTCCAGTTAGTTACTGAACTGTGTACTTTTATCTCAGAAATGCCCCTCAACTCTGACCTTGCCCACAGCTCCCCTCAACAGCACTTCTGCAACAGAAAGTGATTGATCATTCTGATCACTGGTTTCTTATATTCCAGTGCATTCTCTCCAGTTTCTCTAAGGTTGCCTTTCTAAAGTAGGTGCATAGACTTGACTCTAGTCTCTCACCATCAGCTCACAAGGTAAAGTTCACACTCACTGGAACAGCATCCAGAATCCTTTATAATAAAGTTTCCAAAGCCTCCTCAGCTGGATCTGTCGTGTAACTCTATTCATGCTGTGCCAGAGTTCTCACTATTTCTGGAGCGCTCAGGATGCTTCATGGCTTTATGCCTTTGTACGTGTCTCTCTTTCATCCAGTCCTCCCCCAACCCCTTGGTAAACTGCTGTTCATTTGTTAAGATCCAGCTTACGTATTATTTCCTTCATCATCTCTCCCCCATTTGCTAGATGGCTTGTTTTATCCCTAGAGCTAGAAAAGAAATATCTATCCTTTTGTTTGCTTCTAATAATTTAATATTCAGAAATTATGTTAAAATAATAAAAGATGTTTTAATCAAAAGCAGAGTAAGAACTGTCACTTGGGAAAAACGTAGATGGTCAAAACAGTCTTGGAGGTGATTTAAGTTTTATTTTTTTTCCTCTTGCTTTCACTTATATAACAAGTTAGTAAATCTAATTTGCTGAAGAGGAAAACTGACTGTATCTCACTGACTGTTGAGCTACAGAATTTCCCTTTGGAGACTTTATGTCCACAGCTGTCTTCCTATGTATGGACTGCAAGTGTAACATGGGGTTACATGGTTACAGAGTTTGAGTTACTATTAATATCTCTTCCAAAATGTTGGTAGGAGTGGATTAGACCCACTGGAGTAGGATTAGACCCACTGGAGTAGGATTAAAGTGCCTACTAGTTCCTTTCAAACTCACTTTTTACTTACAGAAGGTGAGTAAGCCTGGGGTAAGGTGCAGACATGTGTGAAGAAGTCCTCATCTGCTTTAGGAACTTCATATCACCCAGGAGTGAAAGAATGGACAGCGTGGTCTCTACCTATACTCATCCTTGGGTAGACATCTAGGTGCACCCACGCACTTCCCGGTACAACTTTTGTGTGTCATACCAAGGACTTGAGGTTCTACAGTGGACCTATGAAAAGCTGGTCTGGAAGATGTTCCACAGTAGACAGATAGATAGATAGATAGACAGACAGACAGACAGAGTTCAGGGTACAATAATTCCACTCTTAGAGACTGACAATTCACTTATCAAATGGGCTAAGAAATCCATAGGGGAGAAATGAATGCAGGACTTTTGGCTTTGCATGAGACCTGGTTTGAGGTGAGGGTTTCACTGCCCCTTCAACACACACACACACACACACACACACACACACACACACACCCACCCCACAAAGCACGGCGGAAGAGGCTCTTCTGGTTTTGGAGTCATTAAACTAACAATATTGTATAAAGGAGAAAGGGCGTAAATAACTCATTGCAAGAAGAAAGAATAGAATCTAGATTTCCTGGTTCCCAGTTCTAACCAGAAGCTCCCCAAATGGATTTTCAAGTCCAGTATACATCATCAGAGGCAGCGTGGTTGTGATTTCCTTAAGGAAGGTGCCCCCCTAGGGATGTTAGTAGTGTTAGGAAAATAAATAAAAGAAAAAGGGGATGCAATCAGGTTCTGTAGTCAATTAAGTTTAGAAAAATCAGGATGAAGCAACGGGGCATCCATTTCTCTCCACGGATTTCTTAGCAAGTCTCTTGCTTCCTCTTGCCCTGAAATCTAGGGTTTAGATTTCATTCTTCCCAAGAAAGGAAGACGGAGCATGTTAGTGATTTTTGTTACCTCCATGGAACCTAAAATGTGCTGACATATATATCACGCTCAATAGACCCCTTAAAAAAAATCTGAGTTTCATAAAGGAGATGTTCAAGCCAGAGGATACAAAGTGCATATTCTTATTCTTGTGTGACTTTTGGTGCCATCTGGGGAGGTGCTTCCCTACACTGGCTGTCGTGACACATCCAGGGAGTCCCAGGTGATGGTGTGACCTCAGGGCCTCGGGGTTAGTACGGGGCCGACCAGCCCGTGGGTCAATAGGGCCTGCCCTGACACAGAGGTGGATGCTGGGCCAGATCAAGAAACACGCCCCTATTGCCGTTTTATCTCCCAGTGCACACACCCAAGCTTCCCAAAGCTG
This sequence comes from Nycticebus coucang, assembly GCF_027406575.1. NCBI lineage: Eukaryota > Metazoa > Chordata > Mammalia > Primates > Lorisidae > Nycticebus > Nycticebus coucang. The sequence continues at coordinate 67,593,941 of NC_069783.1, read as the reverse complement.
CACAATCTGTCAGGCGAGTTCGGTGGAAGTTCCCGTTGTGTGGACTGAGTGGGATGCATCTCACGTGCAATATGCCCCTGCCATGCGTCTGGGGGGACAGCTGGAGCTCTCCTACAGAAAGCTGACTTCTCACATTTCTTCTTTCCCTCTCTCCCTTCTTCCCTCCCTCCTTTCTTTTCCTTTCCCCCCTCTCTTTCATTTTTTGAGGCAGAGACTTGCTTTGTTGCCCTGGGTAGAGTACTGTGGTATCATCATAGTTCACAGCAACCTCAAACTCTTGGGCTCAAGTGATCCTCTTGCCTCAGTTTTTCTATTTTTAGTAAAGACGGGGATCTCACTTTTGCTTGAGCTGGTCTATAACTCCTGAGCTCAAGTGATCCGCCCGACTCAGCCTCCCAGAGTGCTAAGATTACGGGTGTGAGCTACTGCTCCTGGCCTCATTTCTTCTTTTTTAAAATAAATTTTTAATTATTAGGGATATATGACCATTTTTACATGTTTATAGGGTACATGTGACTTTTTTTTTTTGAGACAGAGTTTCACTATGTCACCCTAGGTAGAGTGCTGTGGCATCACAGCTCACAGCAACCTCTAACTCTTAGGCTTAAGAGATTCTCTTGCTTCAGCCTCCCAAGTAACTGGCACTGGTACAATGCCCAGCTATTTTTTTGTTATAGTTATCATTGATGTTTAGCAGGGCTGGGCCAGGTTCAAACCCACCAGCTCCCGTGTATGTGGCCAGCACCCTAACCACTGAGTACAGGCGCCAAGCCGTACATGTGGCATTTTGACTCAGGCATACGTCACCTAATCAAATCAGGTGATGGGGTAACCAACACCTTAAGCATTTATTGGTGGCTTTTTGTGTGTGCACATGTGTTAGGAACATTCCGATTCCACTCTTGTGGTTATTTGAAAATGCACAATAATCGTTGTCAACCATAGTCAGCCTATTGTACTACCAACTCCTGGATCTCACACCTTCCATCTCACTGTATTTTTGTACCCTTGAGCCATCTCCTCTGTATCCTCCCCTTCCCACTTACCCTTTCTATTCCCCCGTGACTATCATTCTACTCTCCATCTCCATAAACTCAAATTTTTTTCAGCTGCCACATATGAAGTACAACATGCTATATTTGTCTTTCTGCGCCTAATTTCACCTACCACAATGTCCTGCGGTTCCACCCACATTATTGCATGACAGGATTTCATTATTTTCTTATTGGCTGAATAACACTCCATCAGGGTACACTTAGGGTAGTTCTAGTGTTAGTTTTTGAGGAGCCTCCCTCCTGTTCCCCACATTCCCACCAAGTGTATGAGGGTTTCCCTTTCTCTGCATCCTTGCAGCAAGTGTTAGTTCTTGTCCATTTTAACGAGCGTGAGATGATAGTGTGGCTTTTATTTTATTCTCTGAGTAGAGGGGAATGTTTACTTTCAGAGCATGTTTTTATCATTAAACATTCCTTTAAAAAACTTTTCAGATTGATAGGAGGGTACGAACGATTAGGTTACAATGTTTGCGTTTGTTAGGTCAGGTCCCCGTTGTACTTGTGCCCCTCACCCAGGAGGTGTGCCATGTACCCTTACACGGTGCCCAAGAGGTGGGAGCACAACAATCCTCCCTCCTGTCTCATTAAATGTTCTCACTCAAGATTCCCTCCCCTGTATAGACCTGTTAATGGGCTGACCACTTGCGAAGCCCTTCGTAATCTTGGCTTCCCTTTAATTCTTATCCCATTTTCTGATATTTGGGACTTTTTGCCCTCAAACTATAATTTATTTGCGTGTGGAAGTCCCTTCGTGCAGAGATGCTCTCTCAGTCTCTTTGCCTTTACTGTTGTTTTCTGAGCAATCCGTGCACTGGTTTGATGGTCCCTGCTGTGGCTCCCAAGCCAGGTTCGTGTGAAGCCTGAACAGACCTCATTTCTGGGAAGCTTCTGCCTCCCGCTGTGGTCTCAGTCTACCAGCCTGTAGCTGAGGCGCTAGTTGGGGCTCCCCTGCCTGCAGTAATACGCTCTCATGAATCCTCCCCACGCACTTTTGGCTGGGAATGACACATAAAACCAACAGCAACAGGAACATGTAAAAGCACGTTTTAATAGCTATTGCTAGAAAGCTTGTGACACCAGAAAATCCAAAGTTATTACACAGTTATTTTTGCATAAGAGAGAAATTCTTTCCGAATTACAGCAGAGAGGAGGGATCACTTTCCTGAGGCATCGCTGAGCTCTTTATTTTTGTTGTCTCCGCCGGGGCCATTGCCTTCCAAAAGACACGTGCTTCTGGCTTTCTGCTGCTTCTCGTATTTGTCTGTCCAGTTGCATTTGCCAAACCTTCTGGGTCCCTCAGAGGCAAGCAATGAGATACTATGCCTCAGATTAGTCGTCACCTTGACTGTTAGAGTGTGTCAAAAGGCTTTAAAAAATCTTGCTAAAGGATTATTTCCTGGGTAATTTCATCGTGGGTATAAAATATGTGAAAGCAGTGAGGAAGAGAACGCCGATCAATAACTTCTTATTTCTTCATCATGAAGAACAATCAAACCGGTTAAGCATGTGTGTTCTGAAAAAGATTTGGCGATAATAAGCCCAGATGAGTAACAGAAATCTCCAAGTTGTAGGAACTCATGACTTTATAATTATGTTATGGCTAATTCAGAAATAATAACACTGTGCCTTGGGCAGCATTTCCATGGAAGCAGTTTAGCAATAACTGTAAAGTGCTCATGCTTAAGGCGCATCACTCAGTCGGGGCAGCCAGGACCGGAAAGGACAGAGCTGCTCCAAAGCAGACCCCACATGGTAGGTCTGCTAGAGTCACGCCTGGTGAGGACCCTGTGGTCCCTACATCACACTGTCTTCCACTGCTACCCAGCAGCAGGGGCCAAAGGAAAGGACTTGCCCTAAGGCCACTGACAATGAATCACCAAGTTTACTCCAGGACCACTGATTCTCCATCACCAATAAAACATGCACACAGAGGTGCAGTCTTTTCACTTCCTCAGAGGAAGACATCAGATCCTCCAAGGTCCTCAGGGGAAGTTTGAGTTTCCACCTATATTGTTATGCTCCTTATACTGCCCTTTGCCAGTTCTTGGAAATGCTTAATAAAGGTTATCCATCGAGACTTATTCTGCAGAGCACTTTTCCTTCAGCAGTCCCTCTGGGTTTCAATAAAAACCACTTCACTGGCTCCGTGCCTGTAGCTCAAGCTGCTAAGGCACCAGCCACATACACGAGAGCTGGCGGGTTCAAATCCAGCCTGGGCCTGCCAAATACAATGAAAATTACAATAAAAAAAAAAATAGCCAGGTGTTGTGGCAGGCGCCTGTAGTCCCAGCTACTTGGGAGGCTGAGGCAAGAGAATCGCTTAAGCCCAGGAGTTTGAGGTTGCTGTGAGCTGTGATGTCACAGCCCTCTCTACCCAGGGCAACAGCTTGAGGCTGTAAAACAAATAAACAAAAAAACCACTTCCCTCCTCCAGGCCTGGGAAGTTCTTCTATTTGCTTCTCAGCAATGGGTTATTGGCCTACAATACTCTATTCATTTTCTCATGTTGTAAATAACCAGTTAGTAGCAATTATGCTCCAGTAATGCAATGCCCCAAAAGAGCTATCGAAGATTTGAAGATCTAAAATAACCAGTGTTCCTAAGATCTACAGGAGATGGGGCAAGTTTCATGGACATGAGACTAATGCATGCAGAAGGCCCATGCTGGGAAAAGAGGCCTTCACCTGGGTTTAGTGCTCTGCGGCTGCCATTTGAAATTGCTAGTAAATTTATTTTTGAATTTGTGTTTTCTAAGTGGAGCCAGTGGGACCAGGGAGCGTGTGCTGGGTACTTGGAGCCTTGGCTCTCACGTGGTTCTGTTTCTCTTGCTCCCTGGAGGGGCTCTAAGATGAAACCACTCCTCTACTTCCCTGAATGTCAAGGCTTGCACATCATGGGGTGCACAATACCTTTGAGGATTTGCACTTACTCATGATTATCTCTGTGCCCAAGGGAGTGTGACAATGAATAGCAAATAAAAAACACCACCACAGGTTAAAAGAAAGAGAGAACCTGTAAATGAAAGGAAAAAGCTGTTTTTTCTGATTTTTTTGAAGAAAGGATTCTATATTTTTAATTTTGCATTGGCTGGGCATTGCCAATTACATAGCTGGCCCTAACGGGAAGCAAGGCACACACGTAGTCTGTGTCAAGTAAGGTGAGAAGAAGGCGAGGTTCTGAAAGGCTTTGTAACCCATCCAAGGTCACATGTCAGGTAGGAATGGAATGATGCTTCTTTCTATGTGTCTTGCGGCTTCTCCAAATGAGTAATAGAGGGCAGACGTTCAGAGGAATGAGGATCCTCCAAGCCATGGTGGTTACAGAGGCTTCATGCAGCAGATGGACCTTGGTTGAGTCTTGTGGGACAGACTGACATAGACACACGGGGGGAAGGGTCGGGCCACTCTGGATAAGAGGGGCAGCCAGGTGGTGTGAACTTGGGTCCAGTGGCTGTGAGGAGACCACCTATAGCATTCTTTATGTCTCAGATTCACCTTTATGGTTACTACATGTCTCATTTAATCACAATTAGATAAAGAAAAATTGAGTATGAATTATCTCACTTATCAAGAACCTACAACTTGCTACATACTGAGCACAAGATATAATATGGATTTAATCTTCACCAATAGGCATTCGAAACTTGCCTCTCCCTTTGGCCCAAACACTTCCCTGTGTATTTGAAGGCTTTTTTTTTTTTTTTGTTCCAACCCTTGAGCTCCTCCCTATAAAATAATATTTTAGGTGGTGGCCATGGGTGTTTCTCTAAAATAGTAATCACTTAACTATTTTTTATAATTGACACACTTCTAAATTTGATGCAGTCCCTTCGTAAAGGAATATCAGGCACGTATAAAGGGAGATATGTAAGTAAGTATGTATGTTTTGGAAATGTAAATATCTTTTATTGTTCGGAGTTTCCTGACTCACCTTGAAATCTACGGCATGCATGTATAGATGTGCTGGCCTTCCTAGATATTTATTAGGCTGTGAGTTCTTCGCAGCAGAACTCATAGGCCTGTGTCCAGCATACTCCTGCTTCCCGTTTAACATTCAATAAAGGATAATCTCAACTGAAATTCAGATGGATGCAAAAAAGGTTCTTCTAATGTTGGCCACTTTCCTCAATTCTAGTAGAGGCTAATTTCCCAGAGGCAACCCCCATCTCTTTTCTTGGTGGGAGGTAAAATAGAAAAGAATATTAACTCAAAACAATTTCTTCCTGGACCTATGGTAATGTCCATAGAGTTCAGCTTTCCTCGCCTATAGTCAACTTCTTCCCTCTTCCTTTCAGCAACTGTTCAAATTTTTGGAAGTTTATCCAAATCCTCTGTATCACCACTGTCTTTACCCTAACTTTGAGATGGTGTGGTCAGCCTAGGAACCCATTACTGTGTCATTTTCTGCCAGGCTTCCGGCAAAGGCTCAAAAACTGCTGTGGGGCTGAGGAAAGAGCCTAGGATAAAGGTAGTTATGTAGGAAAAGTTAATGTAGACCCTACTATAACCAAAATTAACCTCAAATGAATTTTAGAAATAAATGTAAACAGTGCATATGATGTAAAAGAGTCTATTTAAAAAACTGGGAGAAGATACAGGAAAACTCTGATCTGATTTTGGCAATGCAAAGGCTTTTCTAAGCCTAACAATATTGGAATAAATCATAAGAAAAAGACATAAAAGCTAACTGCATGGAATGGAACATTGTTAATTTTTTAAAGCAAAACTTGGTGCGATGTGTGCAAACCTCCACCTGCCTGTGGGATGATGCCAGGACAAGCAAGAAGCCACACACTGAAGATGGGGAAGTTGCATAAGGAAGAAGCCAGAATCCACAAATCACTCCCGGGCAGACGGCTGCTCACTGTGAGCATCCTCGGCACCAGAACTTACGCGAGAAATATAAATTTATTTTGTCAAATCACTGAGATTTGAGCAATTGCTTGTTACAGCAGTTGGTGCCAATATTCTAAGAAAACTCATTGTGACGAGGACAGTGTGCAGTGGTGACAAGAGGGAATGGAGCTGGGGTTGATGGATTGGAAAGAAAGACACCAATAGAGGAGGCAACACAGAGGAAAAATGAGAGAGGAATCAGGGATGACTTCATGGAGCGCCCGATCACCTGGAGAGAGTGTCAACGGAACCAATAATGTCCCGAAAAAGAGCTGCTTTGGGGAAAGAATGCAGCTAGGTCTACGTTAGGCAGAATGACCTTGATCTACTACATTACCTGCAGATGCCTGGGAAATACAGAAAGAGTTGCAGAAGTAAAGTGAGAGAGAGGAGAGAGAGTGAGCCCACAACTGAAAAAGAGATAATAAAAACAGAGGATTCGTAATTCAAAAGGTAATAGTTAAAATGAGTCTGAGATGGGCCTACTTGTCAAGAAAGACAACTAACAAAATCAATAGCTGGAATGAATTTTACTGTTAGATTTGAATAAAAAGTAGTGAGAAGAAGACATAAGACTATTTTAAGAACTTTGAGGGTATGTACGAAAGTTACTACACATACAAGAAAAAAACAATGAAACAAAACAGGCTGAAATAAAACAACATACTACTTTGAAAAAAAATGCATTAGAAATGTGTAATCACACTGGTAGCAGGTTTCACATCAGTAGCTATAGGGGCTGGAAGGCGAGGGAATACAGGCAGATCCCAGGCTGCGAACAAGATAGGTTCTGGGGTTTGTTCTTAGGTTGAATTTGGAAGGTTTGAAGTTGTAAGTTGGAACAGGTGTATTTACTTGTTACCTGTAATAGGTAAATGGGAGTGTAATATCCCCCTTCATAAGTGCAAATCCTGTATCAATCAGATATTTGTAACTTGGGAACTTACTTGTAATGTGTATTTTCACAATACTAGAAATAAAATAACTGTCAACTTCTATAACTGCTATTCAAAAGTGCAGACTTTTGAAACATTAAAGAAACAGGAGGTTTTAGCATCAACTGGTTCCCAGTTATAAAAACTATTTAAAGATATACTTAGCAAAAATTTAAAAAATGACGTATTCAGAATATAAAAAGGAGAATTAGCATAGAAATTGATAAAATATTATCTTAGTAAATTTAATTATCTATTGATGATAAGCTTAAATACGTCTGTGTTATTTTTTAAAGGTGAAGATAAAACTACACAATTATAACAATGTTGGGGTAGAAAGCATGACCAATAATTACTTAAAGAGTACTGAGCTCCTTGTCTCTGCCGGGAAGGTCAAAATACAGGCTGTTTTTTTGTATTTATAGGAATATAAATAATTAAATAGGCATGTTAAAATTTCAACAGAAGCACTAAATCATAAAGAAGACTTCTTTCTGAAAGATAAGGGAAAAAGAATACAATATCTTTCTCCATACAAAAAAAGAAAAATACAAAGGAATGCAAAGAAAGAAAGCAGTAAGTGTACAATAAAATGAAAATCTAAAATTTATTAGTAATCACAATTGTAGAAAACAGATGACACCTATGAAAAGGGTTTTTCAGACTATAGAATAAAAAAACTTGGTAAACTGCTATAAGCTAGAGAAATATCTAAAACAATACCACGAAGGTAACGTAAAGATAAAATGAGCAGAGGAGTGTATCCCCCAAAGAACCAAAAGAAAGCAACTAAAGGCAAAGCCAAATGAACATGAATAGAGGCAAAGTGGGACATACTACTCAAAAAAGAAAGACATGGCTCTCCGAGGCAATGCATGGGTGACAGACCTGTACGCACCAAAAAGCACTGCTGTGAATGGCATGAAGCAAAAGCTCATAAGCATTACATAGAAACAGACAGAAGCACAATCATAAAAGTTTTAAAAAACTAAATCCCTTGTAAAATTAGTTAGATTAGATAGATGAAAAATCAGAAATTACATAGATTTTCCCACCCCCTTGGGTAAATTCACAACTCGAGGGTACAGTGCACTCTCTCTGGGTCAGGGGCACACTTTGACCCAAATGGCACAAAAGCAAGGTATGCAATCAAAACATTTGTACTCTTGTAGTATTCTGAAATTAAAAAAATTAAAAATAAAAGATATAATGTAGAATATTTGAAAAGTAAAATTAACATGCTTGGCCTAATGGAAAATACATTTCAAATGTTATCATCAGGTGGAGAATATACACTTATTTCAAACATTTTTGGGATATATATACATGATGAAAGAGAAAGAGGAAGAGAAAGACGGAGAGAGAGAGGAGAAAAAAATCTTTCCTCAAGAAATTAAAAAATATTCTCCTTGACGACTTGCAGGTTCAAGAGAAAATCACAGTGCAAATTAAAAAATATTAAGAACTGATCAAAACAATTGTAGGATGCAAATAAAATGGGAATACATTTTTGTATTTTCATTATTTATGAATTCTTTCCTTAAAAAATAGCAAGAGAGATTAAACATAAATAAGTGGCATTCAGCTCAAGACGTTAGAATAATAAGACCAGAGTAATTCTGAAGGAAGTGTAAAAGAAAAAACTAATGAACAGAAATTGATAAAATGGAAAACAAATAAGCAATACAGAAAACGTACACGAATAGCCAAGATAATTTTTAAAAATCTGATAGAGATATGCTCTACCAGATATCAAAACTTGCTTAAAAAGAATGAAATTAAGATTGGGGGATATTGTCATTTGGATGAATAAATAGGACAACAGAACTGAAACACAATGAGCAGACTGACACACACAGAAACTATGTGACCGTATAAATTAGCAGAGAAAGTTTGAACCATTCAGTAGTACATGCTGGGACAACTTGACACCCAAATGGAAAAACAAAATGGATTGCAATCTAATACCATACTTAAAAATCGTAGTAAAATTAAATGTAAAAAACCAATCTTTAAGAAAATATAGGAAAATACATCAAAGGTCTTGGAAATCAGTTTACCTGATGAACTGTACACTAGACTATTAAAGAATTCTAATGCACAGTATGAATATATCCCCTACATAACAATAAAAATGGATACAAATTAGAAAAATGGGAAAAGGACATGAATCAGCAAATTATAGAGGAGGAAATCTGAATGGTCCAAGTGGTAAGAAGATACTCGATATCAGTAGTTATCAGGTCAATACAAATTTGCACCATGATGATGTATCACTTCATGCCCATCAAAATTTTAAAAGTTTAACAACACCAACTCTTGGCAAGATGTGGTAGAAACTGAACACTTTGCAACACCAGGGTAAGTGTATTTAAGGTTAACCTTTTTGTAGAATGACTTGGTATTATCCAGAATAACTGATTCTGCCCACTCACCATGACCTAAGCAAGGCATACAATCCAAGGTAGTCTTGAATATGCACCAAAATACCTGTGTCAGGAATGTTTGTATGAGCAAAGCAATGACCCAAGAAGTACAGTGGCTAAATCGATAGAGATGCCTTCATTCAATCAAGTATTGCTTCAAAAGTTTCAGTGTTTTACCTGCCAATGAATATAGGACAAGTCAGAAGGCCCTGGGACACTAACTTTGACACTATGTCTTAACCTGCCTGGGTCTTGGTCTCCTTGTGAGAGGTTTGGATGACCCATGGAGGTTTTAGAACCCTCCATGCCTGCGCCCCTTTTCATACCTACTGCCTTAGAGCACCCCAGGTGTGGGTGTGGTCAGCACCAGGCCCTTCCAGGTCAGCAAGTTCCCTCCCTCAGCAGGGAGCTGGGCACCGTGGATATGAATTTCATTCATAACAACGGTTTCAAACACAGGTTCTCATTCCTTCCATTTCAGATTTCACTCTTAAGTTGTGGATAGAACTGATAATTTCCAAGTCTCTCAGCCAGGGAGCATTCTGAAAGCAGACCTCCCCTTCTTAATGGCCCCACCTTTGCAAGGCCGGAAGTGACTCTTACCCAGCAACTAGTTAGAGTGAGGCCGTATGGTTCCTGTAGTAAAGCGTGTGGACTCTGGAGTCAGACTGGGTTCAAATCCCAACCCCTGCCTTTAGAAGCTGTGCAACCCCTGAGGGGGACTTAGCTTCTCTGCACCTTGGTTTTCCTATCTGTAAAATGGAACAGGATAGAAGGTAACTTATGAGGTTGTTATGAGGGATCAAACATCAATGTATACAAAGTGTTAGACAGTGCTAGAACTTATTAAGTGCTACATAAATGCTGGCTATTATCATTATTAGACCTATAAACTCAGAACTCCTGGGGACAGGAGGGGGATAAAGTAGAGAGTAAGGCGTTATACTCACTATGGTCATTGCTGGCTTGCTCGTTTGAATGTCTGGTACCAGGTAAGGGAGATAATTTGCACATGTACTGCAGAACTAGGATCCTTTCTGCTGCTGCTGTCTCAGAAGGACTTAATAAAGTTGCACATTAATTCTTTGCAGCAGAACAGCCAAGGTAAGGGAATTCCAGTGAACTAGGCAACCCCCAAATTGCCCAAATGTCCACTTTATGAAAATCTCATTTTTTTTTAAAGCTACTAGTTAGAAACTTGCTTCATCTGTAGAATAAGGACATTATTCATGTTATTTCTGCTTGCTGTGATGCTTCGCAGTACTTTACGATTTTACAATTTATAGGTATTTATTTTTTTATTTTTATTTTTTTGTAGTTTTTGGCCGGGGCTGGGTTTGAACTCACCACTCTGGTATATGGGGCTGGCGCCCTACTCCTTTGAGCCCCAGAGTCACCCGGTATTTATTTTTTTAATTTCCCTACCCACTGAGTTCATGATCATGACACTAGCCATTTCTAATTATAATGTTAAAAAATGACATGAATTAAACTTTATTCTCTCTCTCTTTCAAATCTGAGAATTCTTTGGCACCCCTCAAGATAACTAGAGATATGTAACTCATAGTTTTCATGGAGTTTTGGGCAAGGCTTAATGTAAAAACTTAGTTAACCCTGGTAATTGGGCAGAACGCTTCCTGAGCCTTGTTCCTCATGAATTTCTTGAAATTGGCACCACAACTAAAGGGAAGAACAAATAAAGTCATGAAGTTTTTGTTTTCAAAGCAGGGCTCCTGGCCACCACCCCCCCTCCAGTCTCATGTCCATTCAACAAGCAGGACAGTGATGGCAAAACATTGATGGGGGCCCAACTCAGGACTTAAGGAAGGACTTTATCCTTAGGAGGAGATATTAGGAATATGTCCTTCTGTGTCTATAAAATGTATGCATGAAACAAGCTTCTTGCACTAAGGGTGGAAATTTACATCTCAAGTGCAGCACAGAACAGATAAGCTGGGAATATTTACAGAGTGACCAAGTGCTGAATTTTCACTACTGACAAATGAACTTCATTGATAGCAGGTATGCGGTTGGGTCTCAGTCCTGATAAAGAAGTTTGCTGGGGTGTGTCAAAGATACAGACACGGTCTTTTCTAAAGTGATCATTCAGGAAAGAGATTTCCACACCTTAAACCCAATATAAAAGCAATAGAAGCTGTGCTGACCATTTTCACTTGCTCCAGCACCTTTTCCCTTCAGGCAAAATGAAAATCCTTGTGAGTATTTGTTTGTGCTTCTTGATATTCTTGTGGTGGCTGCTTGCAAAAAATGCTCCCATCTGATATGTCCTGGCTGTCCTGGGTCTTACAAGCTGTGAGCACTTCTACGCTTCTGTGAGTGCATTGATGACATCTTTGGCAGGAATACCATTGACCGAGTCAGGAATTTAATTGTCCATTGTCTATTTCTTGAGATATTTACTAAAAAAATACAAAGAAGACATTTTTGGAGATCTGTATCTAGACAATTTTGACTTGGAGGATGTTTAATAATAATTCCTTATTAGGAGCTTTGCAGGGATCATAGGCAATTTAAAACAACTGCATTTGCTATCTAAGAGAGAAATGGTGATTGAAAAAATAATATCGGTAATAGTAATAATAGTAGCTCTCAAATCCCCAATGCATACTAAGCCCTAGGCTAAGCATTTCACATGAATAATCTCATCCATGCATTATAACAACTGAGTTAAGTTGTATTATCCCTGGACAAGGAGACTGAGGCACAGAGCAATGTGATTTTCTCAACCCTGTAAATGTGGGATTTAGGATGCAATTTATCCACTTTAGCCCCCATTTTCAGGAGCAATCATGGCAAAATTTAAGTGGCCTAGAGTCTTCAGTGGCCACCCATCATGTTTAAATTTTCCCTTAAGACAGAGAATTCCTGCCGTCCATCTGATCCTCGCTTCCATAGCTCCACCATCTGATCCTCGCTTCCATAGCTCCACCTTGCCATATCCTATGGGTGGTGGACTATGTTGGGATCCAGAATGGAACCTCCCCCCTGAGACTCTGTCCTTTATTTTCATTCAGCAGCTCAGGGAGAAAGCAAAATGTTAAGTACCTCCCTAAAAGGTGTTAAGGGCTGTCAGCTTAAAGAGTTCCCTGTCCTAGGGAGTCTCTTGATTTTTTAACCTTAACATGCAAGCTTCTAACCATGGCATATTCATCGTGATGTCAAATGGGAGGTTATTTGGGGGAGGAAGGACAATTCCTGAGCTCACACCATTAAGGTGGTGAGCCCTTCATCCACTTGTTCAAATCTCTGTTTTAGACCCAATAAATAAAATACATAGTAGCATCAGAGATTACTAGAGCTGGCCTGGGGTAAGAGAAGAGGTGTTGCTATGCAAGTGAGCAGGTTGAATATCTACATCTTGTTAGACACTCCACTCCCAGTCAGAAGAGAGATGATGGGATGGGAAGGGAAGTAGAAAAGTCCACTGATGGTTCTTATTAATATAAACATCCACCCCTTCCCTCTGTCAGTAGTTTTCAATGATGTTCAGAATAGAGCACACAAACTGGGGTTAGCATGCTGGATTGGATGCTCACGTAACTGTGAACTATCAGAATTGCCTCAATGTCATCTGTGACCTGCTGGCCCAGCACTTGCCTGATAGCATTACAAGGGCTTGGGGTGTAGCATATGAAGAGTTTTCTTGATGTTAGCTCTAAAAGTTAATGATGCTCTCAAGAATTTTATTTTCATAGTTTCCCTTTGAAATTCATTGTATCTTATCACCCATGAATCCATTTTAAATGTGTATTATGCTCTCAGTTTTAAGGAATTAAATATTTTTTTTAGACTAGAGGACATAATTTAACCACCATGATCTAAAGCCAGTGTGAATAATGCCAGGGCATTTCCATAGTAAAACGAATCCTTCTTCACTGCTCTCCTGCACCCAGATTTCCCTCCTGTCTTGATGGTTACAGCGTGGAAAGAGTTGGGACTTGGGAGGCAAAGGTAGAACTTTGGATCTGACAAATAGTGTGAACTCAACAAATGCCTGTCCCATGAGTGAATGTGTGTGTTCACACTCTGGAAATGGACTGTTGGTCACCCATGATTGACGGTCTCCCAGAGTCTCTAAATGTATGTTTTCTGAGATAGTCATGCTTTTCCTGTCCAGTGTACCCGCCTGTCCCACTCTCAATGTTTTTCAGGTGGCATTTCTGGTGGTGCTGGCTGTCTTGGGGATACAATCTCATGGATCTGAGGTGAGGTGGTTGCTTATGGGCTTTATTTCTTAGTGATGTTGGGAGAGGAAAAAGGAAGATAAGAGATAATCTGAAGGACAGAAGAAAGCTCATAAACTCTCTTTGGGATGGAATCTCAAAAACAAGAACAGAAACAGTGGGGTTGGCTAGTTCCCTCCAGTTGTAATAACATCCCAAATGTAACCCATTACTTTAAAATGTGGTCAGTGTAATTTCTCCTGTGATGTCATTGCTCCTCCCATATATAGTATAGTGACAATGAGGAAAATCTTTACATTCTTATTGTATCATGGGCTTTTGAACCAGGATCGTGGTAGAGAGATTTTAACCTTCAATCTCTTATTCCTAGTAGGGAGGAAGCTTTATTTTGTTGAAAGGGTTGCCTTTCATTTTTTTTTCTTGGAAGTTTTTTTTTTTTATTAAGTCATTTGTACATAGATCATAAATACATTTATGCCATTATGGGATTCAATGTGTTGATTATTTGTATACATTGGAGTGTTTACATCCTACTAATTAACATAGCCTTCACTTCATTTACCCAATTACAGTTAAGGCATTTGTGTTCTACACCTGATAGACCCAACTTGTACTTGCAATATGCTCCATAGGTGTGGTCCCCCTTCTAACCCTACATCAATCCACCCCTCTCCCTTCCCCTGTTCCTCCCCTTCCCTCCTTCATCCTAGGCTATAGTTGTGTTTCATTAGGGTTGCCTTTCAAATACATAAAATTTAAGAAAAAACTATTATGTCTTTGTTGTCAATGTAGGTTTATAACATCATCAGCCCAAGCAATAATGGTGTGAATGTCCAGGAGACAGTGTCAATTGACAATGAAAAAAATGTCGCCATTGTTAACGTCCATGCAGGAACGTGCTCTTCTACCACAATATTTGACTATAAACATGTAAGCAGAAAGTTAATTTTTATACTTCCAAGACTGGGCTTTCTAAAGGGCAGAAGGAAAACGTCTTGTTATATGTATATTTGTATTCTAAGATCCATCCTTCCAATTCTTTAAGGTTAATTTCCTCACTGCCACTTTTCCCTTTAAATAATCAAGCAATCAATTAAGAAACAAACAAACCATGTCTAAGAAAAATTTATGACAGGAAACATAAGCATTTAGTGGACTTTTCTAGGTGGAAATTGGAAAGAAGAGTGGTGATATTGCCCCACTGCATGCTCAGAAAGTGCATAAAAGAGAGACCAAAGCCGAAAGTGGTTCCTGGCACTCTCAAAAAATGTGTGTCGAGTGAATAAATAAATGAATTAGGGCTTTAATATAAAACACCAGGCAAAGAAAGAAAAAGGATAATCACAAAGCAACCACAAAATAGCAGAAATTCAGAGCAAGTATACATATTTAATTATGTCTATAGAATAGGCAATAGACCCTGGTTTTTCTGTAAGAAGGAAAATATGTCATCTAAAAGCACCAAACTACTTCCAAGTTTTAGTTATTGGTATTAACAGTAAGTCTCAGAAACCTGCTCTAAAAACTTGTCCTGATTCCATTTATGCATTTGTTTTACATTTGTTCCATTGACATTAATTGTGAATCTGACTTTACCTAGACTCAGAGCTATGCACTGTGGATATATGTAGGTTGTAGCTCATCTTTCTGGACATTTGAACTTGATTTTCTTCTAGAAACTTCCTCCCATCCATCTTCCCCACAGCTGTTGGCAGTTCCTTGACACATTTAAAGTATGGAGTCTTTAAAACATAAGATTTAAAAGAAAGTGATAATAAAATTGTACCTAAGAAGTTGATGTGGAAATCTCAAAACTGTGTTTAAAAAATAGAGTGGTTAGAGGGGTGAGGAGTTGTTTTAAATTTCTTCCTTTATCAACAGGTTCTGCTTTAGTCTTTTTTTTTGAATTTTAGGAACTGGCAATTTGTAGGAATTGAAAAATAGGAACTAGAAGGATTCCTATCAGATACAATCTTATAGGGTATATAATTCTTTGGAACTCTGCAGAGACAATTTCTACTGTGGATGAAGACTCAGTGGTCTTAGATCCCTTCTGTCTCCAAGGTCCTCACCCTCCATTCCTCTTCCAATCCCATTTTCCTCAAGCCATTCCCTGCCCTCCCATCCAGCTGGCATGGGTTTGAGGTGGAGAAAGGACAGAGAAAGCTGGAGATGGAAAGGGGAGGTAAAGAAGTGGAAAATACATGAAACTTGGGTGGGGGGGTTAGGGAGACTGAGAGGATGCTTAGGGGAGTTTCCAAAGCAGCATGGTCCAGCAGAAGTCCCTGCAGTGGTGGAAGGGTTCTATATCTGTACTTCCAGTAGAAGCCCCTAGCCACTGTGGCTACTGAGCATTCAATATATGTGATGAAGAAAGTACAATTTAAATTTCATTCAATTTGAATTTAAATTTTAAAAGCCACATGTGGCTAGTAACTATCATATAGGACAGCACAATTCTAAAGAATATTGTATTTACTCTAGATTGAGGAGGAGTCAGAGTAAAACCAGTAAAAAGAGACAGGGAACTGCTTCTTCTCAATCTTTCAGACCCCAAATTGCAGAGCCTGTTCCATCACATGGAAAGTAGAATACAAGCCCTGGGTTTGCACACTTTCAAAGGGGTAGAAATGACAAGTGAGAAAACAGAAATGCTATATCAATGAAATCTAGGAGATAGAATTGATTGCATATTGGAAAGCAATCTCGTCATCTACTCACTATCTGTGCTCAAGTCTTTCTTCCCAGGCTCAGACATCACCCTCACTCACCAAGTTCAGTACTCAGGAAGCTGGGGAGGGGCAGTGACTGTGTTATTGCTCCTCAGGGCTACATCGCTTCCAGGGTGTTCTCCCGAAGAGCCTGCTTCATCCTGAAGATGAACCATCAAGCCATCCCTGCTTTGGATGCACTCCAACGGTACATCTATGAGAAACAGGTAATACTGGGGTACTCTTGAGTATTCTTTGTTCTTGATCTGGGCAATACTGGTGCCTCTCAAGAGATGAAGAGGGTGAGGGCAAAGATCATAATGTTATTTACCATAAGTACAGTACTCAGCTCACTAAAGTGCTCTTGCTTTTATTTATTTATTTTTTGAGAGCGGGAGTCCATCTCAGCTTGATTTCCATCACATGGCTCTAAGTACAGGAACTTATAATACATTCCAGGGTCTTTGTAGAAGGGACCGATCAGCCTCACGTCTCAGAGCTGGGCTCTAAGAAACAGGGATAGGCAGAAAAATGAGTAAAGTGCGAATATCCTATGACATGAAGATGCAAAGATCCATATAGTATAGTGAGCCCATGGGAACACTGCCCTGAGGCTAGAGACCTGGGCTTTAAGTCTCTCTCCATGACTCCCCATGTGCGATACCTTTGTCATGGGACCTACCGTCTCTTTTCAATGCCACCAGCAGTAAAATCATACTGATAATAATGAAGTTTCTCTGCAGACAGAGTGGTCAGGAAGAGATGATGTCTTAAGACTCCTGGATGTCCTCTGTTTAATAATCTGAAAGAGAAAAATACTCACAACATAGAGTAAGGTACGGCAGATAATGTCAGTTTATTTTTTGCTGTCCTTGTTATACTGATCTAGGCTCTGAAAAACATGTTCTCCAACAAGTACACTTGGGTCAAATATAACCCTCTGGAGGCTCTGATCAAGGATGTGGACTGGTTCCTGCTTGGGTCACCCATCGAGAAGCTCTGCAAACACATCCCCTTGTATAAGGCGGAAGTGGTTGAAAAACAGACAGGTGAGTACAATAGATCATTTATTCACCGATTTTTTAAAATTCAGATTAATATGAGGGTGCAAATGGTTAGGTTACATTGTTTGTGTTTCTAAGGTAAAGTTCAAGTTGTAGCTGAGCCCTTCATATCCAGATAGTGTGCTGTATACCCTTACAATATGCCCATTAGTCACCAAATACTTTCTCTTTCGTTTTTTTTTTTTTTTGAGACAGAGTCTCACTATGTTGCCCTGGGTAAGGTACCGTAGCGTTACAGCTCACAGCAACCTCAAACTCTTGGCCTTAAGTGATTCTTCTGCCTCAGCCTCCCAAGGAGCTGGGACTACAGGCACCCACCACTACACCTGGCTATTTTTTTTTTGTTGTTGTTGCAGTTTTGGCTGCCACCCTTGGTACATGGGACCGGCACCCTACTCCCTGAGACACAGGTGCTGCCCCCGGGTATTTTGTTGTTGTTGTTGTTGCAGTTGTCATTGTTGTTCAGCAGGCCCTGGCCAGCTTCAAACCTGCCAGCCCCAGTGTATGTGGCAGGCATCCTAACCACTGAGCCATGGGCGCCGAGCCACCTAATACTTTCTGAAAGCTACTCTGTGCCAGGCACTCTGTGTGAAATACGAATAAATAAATACATGACTCAATTCAGTTTTCCCTGGGAATTATCTACCTACTGTGTGTACAATTGCCTTAAATGTTAGGGCTATAGAAATGAATGCAATGCTGCCTCCAAGGGACTGACAGTCTAGAGGAGAGGTTGGCGAGTAAAAAGAGAGAAGGAAATAAAGGATTCCTGGGTGCCAAGGAGAAACTGTTGGATTCTGTTCTTCCACATGCAAGGACTTCAAGTAGGAAAAGTCTTCTGGATCCTTAAAGTTGCATCTTTTGGAGATGCTAAGAGGGAAATCACTGAGAAATGCTCTCAGACTCTAGAATAGAATTGGTTCAGGGCAGAGCAGGCAAAGTGCACAGACAGGGAATAAAGGCCCAGTTCATCCAGGTAATAACATATGACACGGCAGTCATATGTTTATACAAAGCCTCTCAATGTGGCCGAGTAGCCAGAGTGAACGACGGCAGTACCAACAGGTAAAGAACACCACTAAAGAAATTCCTCAGGGTAGTGGAAGGTAGGTAAAGAAGAATGCACATTTATTACCTTTCTACTGCCCAGAAAAAAATTAAGTACTCATTAGTAAAGTAAGCAAAGTCACATAGGTATGCCACCAACACAGAATGTCATGACCTCAATTGGTTTTGAGCCAACCAGCACTTCTAGAAATTGTCAGTCTTATTTCAGTGAATATATTATTATTCTTTACAATGCAAATAGAGCTAACATCATACTGAAGTTACATGTACTTCCCTTAGTCAAAGCATTTGCAAAAAGCATTGGTTCATTGCATTCTAATAACATATTTCTTAACACTCTTTCTTTAAAACATCTTCCCCTTTCTAGGAAATGTTGGTGCAGGAGGCTGTGCAAAGGTTGGGCTCCTGGGCATTCTGGGAATTTCCATCTGTGGAGATGTTCACATTTAGGATGATCTCCCCACTGGCTTCATCTTTTCAAAGAAATACTCTGCTTGTTTCCACTCGGAAGCCAAATTAAATTCTTTCCCAATGCTCCAACTCATTTTGACATCAGTAGTAAAACATAAATGCTATATTTACAGATATCTGGGTGTTTTTTCTTTTTTTGTAAAGGGAAGTCAAGCAATGCTGATGTTACTATATGGAATGGAAAAATTGTGTGGAAATTCCCAAGGTCACATGTAGAGTCATCAGCTGGGTGCCCGTTGCCATCTGCCCCCAAGACCAGATGCCCATCTGTCTGTCCCAAGGCGTGGGGGCAGCCTGGGTGGAGCAGGGGCTCAAGTGGTGGTAGCCTTGACTCCATGAGGAGGAGGGACATGGTATGATTCTATCAAACAACTTGAGGGCCTGAGGCCACATCTGTCTCCTGAAAATTTGCTCTGAGATTCTAAGGAAGTCTAGATGCAAGGCCTAGAGGGCTTGGGACCAGGACATCCTGGCCTGTCACCCAACTACAGGATGGAGAGTTAATGAGCAAGTGCTGAGAATCCAGGTCCCTTATACATTTGCAATGAGGAGAGATGCCTGGGGTTAAGCCGATCACTGCTCAGCTGAAGGAAGCCATCCCCTCTGACAGAGCACCCAGCTTTGAGGGCCATTCGTGTGCTTTTTGGGAAATATCTTTTAACTCACCAAAACAGTGGACTTAACTTTAATAAACACTATTGCGATATGTATTGTGCTGGGGTAAGGAGGGAGGGAGGAAGGAACACCTAACACCCACGAAAAGATGCACCTGATGAAAGTCTTCACAGGGCGAAAGCCTAACTAGGAATGTCAATATAGCAGGAAAGCAATTTCCCAGATTTCAAATAAGTTGCACTGGAGGGCAGTAGGCCTCACATCTGGAGTTCCTGCATGGAAACCACCCCAGAAGATAGACTGTGAGTCTGCAGGGACAGATGGTCACTGAGGGAGGTGAGTATAGGGGGTGCTTCTCCTGGAAGTAACAGCGATGTTGTGATAACTGGTTGGGGACTGTGGGTGATGGGAAATTCAGGAGCAGCTGAAGCTCAGAAGCTCAAGGAGGGGGAGCGTGGTCAGTAGGGAACAGGATTCTGCAATACCACAGAGGGCTTGGGGACTCAGGCATGAATGACAGGAAGGGGACTGGTTCCCAGACCTGGAGTCTGAGGTGGCGCTGGGTGTTTAGGGACAAGATGGAGAGAGGTCAAGGGTGGACTGGCTTTGTCAACCTTGGTAGGTAACATAGAATGCTTCCACTCAGAATGTGGTTGTATACACACCTCCACCAGCTGATGTGACCAATCCATAGGTTCAAAGCCTCTGGCCTGCTCAGCTGCACCCGTGTCAGCCCAGTCAGGAGTTTATCTTGGACTTTGCTATACAATTGCCTTGCCCTGCTGGCTTCAGGCAAGCACACAACCCCAGGACCCCAGGCCCTCAGCAGCACCGTCATCACTCAGAGCCTCCTCCATGTTGGGCACATGCGCTACACAGAACCCCACCCAGCTCCACCCAATGTTAAAGTGCTCCAGACTCCAACATGATCTTCTGTGGACATCTGTGTCTGAACCCTTCTTTATTGTTTATTCCTGTTCTTGATTTAAGAGTTGCCAAGAATGGCCCATGTGGTTTGGGTGGGGCCTGTCCCCCAGCTGTAGGATGGATGGTTAATGAGAAAGTGCTGAGAATCCAGGTCCCTTATAAATTTGCAATGGGGAGAGATGCCTGGGGTTAAGCCAGTTCCAAAAGAAGGTTCACTTGGATCTCCAAGGCTGGGACACCACAGGGAACAGGCTTCCTTAGAATCTCAGAGCTAATTATCAGGAGACAGAGATGTGGCCTCAGACCCAAGATGGTAAAGCTTGTGCTGTGGCTAGTGCCATTGTTAATTTTTGACAGATTGATTGACGAATATTTTTGAGGGGGGTCAAAATTCTCAAGGGATTCCTCAAGGGACACTCTAAAGGAGAAGCTCTTCCTCCTTCACACCACACTAGTGTGTAAGGTCCCAGGCTGTGCTTGGCTGGGAATGTCGAGAGGACAGTACAGGCAGGGAGAGCTCATCTGCTGGACCAGTGAGGCAAGAAGCTTTATTGTTCCAACCCAAAGAGAAAAGGTGTGCCCACTCTTCCAGATTGCAGAGCTGAGTGTTGGGTCCAAAGGCAGAAGGTAGAGGGCAGAAAAGAGCAGCTTCCCACAGGCACAAGGAGGACCAGATCCCCATACCAGTCTCAGGCCTGGAGGCTCCAGACTCCACATAACAGACCTGGAGGGTCAGAGCCCAAGGATCTCACCACAGATGGAGAGTCCCATAAAGGAGAGAAGTTGGACTTCAAAACAGAAATCAGGGTTAATCGCCAGGGCAGCACCTTTAAAAAGAAAGAAACATTTTATAAAAAAAGATCATGTTAGACCCCAAAGTGAGGCCAGGCATATGTAATCCTAGCACTCTGGGAGGCCAAAGTGGGTAGATTGCTCGAGCTCAGGAGTTGGAGACCAGCCTGAGCATGAGTGAGAACCCATCTCTTCTAAAAATAGAAAAACTAGTTAGTAGTAGTGGTGTACACCTATAATCCCAGCTACTCAGGAGGCTGAGGCAAGAGGATCACTCAAGTCCAAGAGTCTGAGTTTGCTGTGAGCTATGATGCCATGGCATTCTTCCCAGGGCAACAGAGTCAAACTCTGTCTCAGAAAAAAAAAAAACAAACAAAAAAAACAGACCCTAAAGTAGAATTTCCATATTGTGAGCTGCACCTAAACCAGAGGCAGTGCTCAGGACAGCTCTTCTAGCAAGGGATGCTGTGACTAAAATGGAAGATCCTGCCCCACCTCTGCCCTGGCAGTGACTGGCCCCACATCACCTCTTCTCTGTTTTACTGACCCTTAACCATCCTCCTAATCCTCCAGCTGCTTGATTTCTCCCTGTTTTCTTGCTGGGTCCTTCCATTATGAAGAAGCCTTGCTTTTTGGACTAAGTAAATGACTGGCAGCAGCCTTTTGGGGAGGGGTTATTGACTCTATCCTCTATCTGGACTAGCAGGCAGAGGATAGAGTCAGTAACCCCTCTCCAATAGGCTGCTGCTCAAACTACTCACTACTGATCATGACAGCTTCTCAAACTACTCATCACCGTCCCCCACCTGTTCCCCAGCAGGTGTTCCTTTCCCAGTGGGGCTTATAACTATTAGGGTCTGGCCTTCCAACCTCTGGGAATTTTGAGAAAAGGGAGCGAAGACTCCAAAGCCATGGGCCTCTGGTGGTGGATGCTGGGCACCATGTTGCTTGAGCAGGGGTGATGAAGTTCTGTGTCAGGGGAGGGTGTCCAGCAACTGTCAAATCCCAGTGATGAGATAACTGACTTTGACCTTCTGATCAAGCTAAGTTAACTTTGCTCTTCATCTCCATGAGCTCTGGTGTCAGGAAAGCATGTCTGCCTCTGAGGAGGCATATGTCCTCCGCCATGTTATTTTTATACCCAGTTACAAAGTAGAATAAACGTAACAATTGTCATTAAAATTTGTTAATGACCTAAAATTCTATGATAGCTCTTGACTCACGCATAGTCTCGGGTTTCTACTTAAACTATTAACACACCTTCTTTTTTCTGCTGGGCAAAGTAAGTGGGAACTTCTCTGCACATGTGCTTGATGGGCATTCCATACTGGGCTAAGTTCTTGACCCGGATGGGTATAACAGAGTAGGTCAGGCCATGGGTGGATGGGTACTGCTTGGAAGCCTGGAAAAGGTGGCACATAACAGCGTGAGACAGCACATAGAGTTGGCAGGCAAGCAGAAAAAAATGAATTCCTGGGGCCCTGGCCCACAGGTAAGTTCACAGGGCAGGTAGGTGATCCAAATGACAAAAGTAGCTCCGAACTTAAACTTGCCCTTCAGTCACTTCTCTAGCCGCAATATCCTACTTGCCACAAGGTGGCAACATTACTCCAGATATTACGCCCATGTGTAAGGGTCACAACGTCACAACTTGTAGGGCCTTTGGTGCCATCTCATCTCAAATGAAAATATACAATAGTTTAGAGATCATTTGTTGCATGTACACTATGTTTTTACTTGTTAAATAAAACAAGGGTGGGATGCTTGAGGCTTTTCTCTTTAAAAAAATGATTAAGGTGTTTTATTTTTATGCTTCCCCCCCCCCAAGAGTCAGCAAACCCTCTTACCATGGACATCAGTTCTGCTCAAACATCCTTTGTAGGTTACTTAAGCAAACTTCAGCATATTTCAACCACTAGCCAAGGACTTTCTGCTGTGCTTGTTTTTATAACTAATAGGACTACTCTTATCATTTCATAGGCCGAAGGGAAGAGAACTTCAGCTGTCCTGGGCTTATCTTCAACCAGAGACATTACAATACATATGGATGCACTGGGGACTGGGCAGGGAAGGAGACAAGATAGGGGTGTGTGAATCCTCTATTAATTCACTCTAATGTTTATATGCCACAGTTTGTATTTACAAACACATAGCTCAACTCCTTCTGGAGTACATCACAATGAGGTCATTGCATGGAATTTTTATTGATTTAATTATGATTTGACTTGGATGGGCCATTGGTTGGACCTGGTGTCCTCAGATGAGTTATGATATTTGTGGCTGTTGTAGTAAGTATGATGTTTAATTCTCTATACCTGGAGTCCTTGGTACAAAGGTGGGACTTGTGGTCTTTAAGAACCAGCATGACCTAAGTCTCCCTGAGTGCGCAACCTTGTCATAGGCGGTTGGATGCAGAGTTGAAAAAGATCAAGCTAGACGGGAACCATAGTAAGCTGGGCTCACTTACCTGTGTGTCCAGGGCCTTCCTAATGTCATCCAAACTTGGGAAGGCTGCTTGGTCCATCTTGGCCAGGACACAGGCCATCTTGCCAAATAGCTTAGCTGCTAAGAGGGACTTAAAGTGATACAGCAGAAACATGTAGTTCATTCAATTGCAATGCCAATGAACCTACCGTTCATCAGATCCAGGCACACAGCTGTGCTTCTGACTGTGCTGTAGGGCACCCCAGGGGAAAGCCATCCCAGGCATCAGAGGCAAGGTCAATGTCAGAACTGGCTACACTTGCAGAGCCCTGCTGCTCCTTAGGGCCCCATGGCTCTGTCCCCTGCTGCTGGCAAGGGTAGGAATCCCAGGGTTTTCTGCACACCGCTACTGGACAAGTGGGACAGGAGGGGAAGGGGATTAGCTCTAATAATACGGCTGACTTTCAGGCTCTGCTCTGCCACTTAGCAGCCATCATGGTCCTTAGTGGGCTCCATGATCATCAGCTTCCTCATCTGTAAAGCAGGAATAACAACAGCTCTCTCCCATAGAATGTCCTGAAGATAAGACGATGAGATAAGCTATCAAGTGCTTGTGAGAGGGTGCGAGAGCATTGTGCAAGCTACCTAGAACTCTCTGAATGGGCAGTGTTGTTAGGACCTCTGGATTCAGATTCCAGCCCTGGGTCTGCCACTGACCACCCCTCCACTGTATTGGAGTCTCTGTCAGCTTGGATTGCAGCAATGGTTCTCTGGCTCTGTCTGACTGAGCACCAGGGCCACCTGCTCCCCCCTACGACTGCCAAAGTACTGACTACTTCTGTTCCACATTGGGGACTACTGTGAAGTATTTTGTTTGAAGGAGAGTTTCTATGGCACAGAGCAGAGTTGGAAATCTTTAGATTATGTGTAGACTGTGTGCTTGGTAACAGGATTCAGGGAGCTTCTCAGGAGTAGGTTAGGTGAAGAGCAAAGGAGGTGGTCAGGGAAGGGAGTGTGCCAGGTGCAGATGGGAGCAAAGAGAAAGTCTGCATCTGAGGTGTCTGTCCCAAGATGTCCAGTGTGGCCGGAGAGAATGCCATGGAGATGGGTGGGGGAGGGGCAGAGGGCCTTCTGGGCCAGAGCAAGGAGTGTGGGCTCTTACTTACTTCTCTAGAGTCCTATCAGGTAGGCAAGGCAGCTATTGATGCTATTTTGCAAGTAAACTGCGGCCAGCAAAGGCTGGGTGATGTTTCCGGGGTTAGGGTGCTTGTCTATCAGAGAAGCAGGCCAAGGACCCAAGTGGTCTCTTCCTCCCAGTCTGGCATCTTTGTGCCAGATCTTACTACTGAAAGAGATGGTCAATTTGCTCCCAGATTTCTAAATAACTTTTAGAGTGCACACCTGTTACAAGTAATGGGGGCTCTTCAAATAGCCTTCTTAGCTCCCTTTGGTGGAGCCAAACACCTCACAGGAACACACGGGGATTTGGATCCCTGTGGACCAGCTGAGGTTCCTCCCACATTCCTGGCTTGGAAAGAAGTCACCTCAACTGTAGGAAGCTGGTCCCTAGAGACATCCATACCCACTGAGAGCCTAAACTCGGAGAAGGCAAGTACAGACAGTGTCCTCTTTTCTCTAGAAAAGCTACATTTCAGACCAAACAAGGCTTTCTTTGGCATAACAATGAACGTGTTTCACATCTTACATTTATGTAGTCGAAGAGTGCATCCCATTCACTCAAAACATTGTTGTCTCGGATGCTGACTATACCTCGGAAGACATTGACATGGACGCTTTGAGTGCCCACTGATCCATCCAGAAGATAACTGTCGCTGAGGTGCTGGAGAAAGCAACAGTGAGAATAGCTGATTGACATTTGCCCACATCCTGCAGGTTTCAGTAGTATCCACAGGAAAGTCGAGAGGGTTACCCTTACTTACCACCTTTTAAAATACTTCTGCTAAAGGAGGACCAGACAGAATGAACCTTTCCCACCCCCACTCACCATCAGCACCGGAGTCAGGGAGAAGATCACAAGGATGGAAGACGCAGCCTGGAATGGAAACGAGGATCAGTGCGCCTCCTTAGCTTCAGATGAGCTCAGACGCTCAGGGCCCAAAGCCCTGCTGGAGGCTCCCTTAAATAGCCTCTAACTCGGGCCATGGCTCCTGCCCTTGGGGCCCTGATGTGTATCAGGAGACTGTTGCTCAGCCTGGCTGGTGTGGGATGTGCTGGTCACTCCGGAAGTAAAGCTTTGTGGCTCACTCAGGAATGCCGTTTGTTTCACTCTGCTCCTGTTGTCAGTGCCTAGGCTGAATATTAGCCACCTGACCAACTCCTCCATCTGCACATGGGAAGGACCATCCCAGGCCAAATTGTAAAATAAGTGAGAATTCAGGTTCTCCCTGTTCTTTTTCTGTACCTTCCTCTCTCCATCCACCACTGGGGACCACCACCTAGTCCTTCTGGAAACTGATATCCTTCTGATTTACTCTCTTCTAAATTTTCCCACTTTGCCCGAGAATAAAAGATCACATACCACTTATTTACACCTTATTTTGAAATAGATTGTGCTTAATTAAATGGGACTCATTCTTGCCATATCTGCAGTTAATTATTTCTTCTCAGTGTGCCCTGCCTTGCCTGTTGAGGGAATTTCCAGCATTGGGGAGAAAGCGAAAGAGATTGGTGGGAGCTGGAATAGACCAGGATGAGGAATGCAGCAGCAAATCTCTCCCACTGGTCTGCTGCGGGCTTACCCAGCTCGGGTGCATTCAAACCCAAGCTGGAGTTGAGAGGAACGACCTTCCTCCCTCATCCCCACAATGACCCATGTAATATTCTACAGGCAATGACAGCAATAAAAGGGGAGCTACATCTTCAAAGGAAAAGAAAACAGCTGCTCTGTGAATGATAGCATGGTGTGGAAAGGCTAATTGATGAGATGGAGAGTTGCTCCACATATTAAATATATCTGAAACTTTACTTAAAATTCATTTTTTTCACATGCTTATTGGCCGATTGTATGACTTCTTTTGAAAAATATCAATTCATGTCTGTTGCCCACTTTTTAATGAGGTTGCTTATTGTCTGTTGTTATTGTTGCTGTTGTTGATTTGAGTTTCTCATAAATTCTGGATATCCATCCCCTGTCAGATGCATAGTTTGCAAATATTTTCTCCCATTTTGCAAGTTGTCTATTCATTCTCTTGATTATTTCTTTTGCTGTGAAGAAGTTTTAGTTTATTAAGTTCAATTTGTCCTGTAAATGTTTTTGTTGACTTCTCAAAGTCAGTTGGCTGTAGGTATGTGGCTCCATTTCTGGGTTCTCTATTCTTTCCAGACATCTTGATGAAACTAGAGTGATCCAGTTAAGGCCTCTGGATTCCTGCCCCCCCAAAACTGTGGAATGTAGTACATGTCAATTGTGTTCATGTTTTGGGCAATTTGTTATGCAGTAAGAGATAACTGATTTTTTTTTTTTAAATTGAGGTTAAATTCATGTAATATAAAATTAACAATTTGAAGTGACAATTCCTTGGCATTTATTATACTTACCAAGTAGTATTTCCATCTAGTTCCAAAACATTTTCACCACCCAAATAGGAAACTTCCTATCCATTGAGTAGTTATTACCATTTCCTCATTCGTCAGCCCCTAGCAATCATCTGCTTTCTGTCCAGATGGATTTACCTATCCTGGAAATTTCATATAAATGGAATAATACAATATACCTTTTTGTATGTAGATTCTTTTACTTAGTATAATGTTTTTAAGGTTCATCCATATGGTAACATCTATCAGTACTTTGTTCCTTTTTATGGCTGAATAATATTCCTTTGCCTGTGTACACCACGTTTTGTTTACTCTTCCATATGTGGATAGACATTTTGGTTGTTTACACCTTTTGGCTATTGCGAATAGTGTTGCTAGGAACCCTTGTGTACATGTATATGTTTGGGTACTTGTTTTCAGTTATTTTGGGTATATACATAGGAGTGAAATTGCTGGGTTACATGGCAATTTTATGTTTGACCTTATGAGAAATCATCAAACTGTAATTACCAACATTTGTGATTTTTTTACTGTAGCCATCCTGGTTGGAGTGAGATGGTATTTCACTGTAGTTTCAAGTTGCATTTAACTAATGAAGAAACAAATTATTTAAACATCAGCTATCAAGATAGGAATTTGGTCCACAGGAGGAATGATGCACTGAAGCATCCCAGTCATTAACTTAGTAATTTGCTCAGGCTTTGAACAAATATTCCTTGAGCATCTTCCAGAATAGTTTATGGGGGTTGCAGAGATCTGAAAGATAAAAAAGACAAAGTCTTTCCTCCCAAATAGCTTTCTGTCAACTGGGGAAAATGAGATGTTTAACTTAGCATAAATTTGTAATTGATTCCAACTGTAAGCAGTTTTGAGGAGTAGGTGAGGAAGTGCTAGAGGACTTAATCTCACCTTCAGGAAAGCAGATTTAAGACTTCAGTGGGAGTCAGAAACCAAGCTTTCAAGAGTTCATGAAACAAGATTGTCAACTTCATGATTTTTTTTCTGGGGCTATACCTTCCCAGACTGAACAAGGGAACACTGGCTACACCCCCATCTATCTTTTCCTCACCTGTCAGTACATCCAGGCTCCCCTGGGCTGACCTGGCCTCCTTCTTCCGCAGGATAGTCTAGTTGGTAATACACCTGCTTGGAATAGGTTGGGAGCTGGTAGGAGAAAGCGTTGGTGGTCTTTGCCCATCATCCCTTCATTCCAAACCCTGAGCCTGGACTGTGGCTCAGGCTTCATTCATTTTGCCCCACCATCGACACAGTCTCAACCCACACTAAGAATGGCTCCTGCCATACTGTTCATTCCTTCAACTTGGATAGGTTGGGAATTGCATATCTACTCTCATCAAACTTGAACCTGGGATTTTATTGGCTTTGTTGATTACCACAAGGGCTTACTTTATTTCTCTTCCTTCTGGTGGGAATCTATAGTCCCTACCCAGTCTTCTATGTATCTTTTATAACGTAATTTGTTTGCTATGTTTCCTTTACTGCTTTTCAAACGGATTCAATTCACTTCAATTTACCAAATGTATTTAAGTGTCTACAATGTGCCAGGCACAATGATAGTCCTGAGGGGATAGAATTGGACTCATTAGACATGGCTGACAGCCTCCTAGTAGGGGACATGGGGATATGGCATTGAACACATTCATCTATTCATTCAATTGGTCATTTATCCAATAAAATATTTATTGTATTCTTACTGGGTGCAGAATTCTAGGTGTTAGGAATATAGCAGTAAGCTAGATAGAGCTGGTCCTTGATGACAAGGAATTCTCACTTTGTGGAGAAGGTAGGAATGTAGTACATAAAACTTTCTGTCATCCAACTCCTCCCCAATGTCTTCACTTCTTTCTGACTTAAATTCTATGGCCAATTACCTACCGCTATTATAATCACTGCCTTGAACACACCCTCAACTCCCTTGCTCTGCTTTTGCTTCTGTAAATTCTCTTGATTAAACCATATATGTACTTGCCTACTTGGTGGCTGGAGGAGAACATACAGCTATGCTGAGGGATCTAACTTTTTAAATTCACATTCACTTTCCTCTAGTGTGGCCTTGAAACTCACAGTACTACTTAAATTATCTTCTTCAAGTCCGATCTTCAAATCCAATCACACCCTCACTCTGCCAGACAACGACCACACCCTTTTTTGTCTCTTTCCAAACCTCCAGTATCTCTCCCCCGTTCTCATTCTCAGATGATGATTTTGGGTGGTTTGTGAAACTTAGCTTCATCCCTGCCCTTCAAAGATCTTTTTTTGTATTTCAGGGAGCAGGAAGTCTCAAAACTACATTTCCGCAGGCAGTTGACAGCTGTATTTTAGCGAGGTCCTTGGAATAGGGGGCACTGACACAGATTAGAAAGCAGGGAGAGGAAGAGGCCACTCTGATTCTGGCTCTGGCAGTGGCAGTGGCCTGAAGACATCTGCAGGTTCCAGCCATGTTGGCATTTCCGGCTCCTGCAGAGGGGAGAGACTGCTCAGCATTAGCAGAGGTGTGGCCTGCAAGTCAGTGGTCTTCATACATAAAACCTCATCTCCCATTGGCTTCTCCAGCCCTGCCAACCCTTTGCAGCCAATTCCTTCCATTAAACATCTCTGTGCTTGAGAATGTTTCATGTTTTTCAAATGAGTCACTGTTTAATGAACTTTGCTCCTTATTTCAATGGGAGCATAGAAGCTATTGGGAAAGAGCTCCCAGACCTCCTGCCACTGTGTCTACCCACTTTCCAGCATCTGTGTGTGCAGACTCTAACTTCTCTCCTATATGTAAGGATAGGCTGTCAGTGCTCCTAGCTCAGGCCCTCCTCTGCTCCAGTTCTAATCCTACTTCTCTCCAGCTCATGCACATTTCCATCAATTTCTCTTTTCTGCATTATCTATTTTCACTCCTCTTCTGGATTATTTTTATGAGCAAAAATACTTGATGTTATATCTCCACATTTTAACAAAATTTAAAAATCCCACCAGAACAGATATAAAACAAAAAAGAAATTCTTCTCCTGACAACAATACTTCTTATCTTAAGAATGACCCTCTTTTCTCTCCTTCCATTTGCACCAAAATCTCTTGAAAGAGCAGTCCGTACTACCTATTCCCGTTTCCCTTGCGCCCATTTCTATCAGACCTAATCTCAAACACTTCACTGAAACCACCCCAAACAAATCTAATGACCTTCACAACACTAAATGCAGTGCTCAATTCCAAAATTCCAAGCCCTCCTGCTACTTTGACAAACCAGGAGCTTTCTACACAATAGAGCCCTCACCACCTCTTCAATGGGACTCTAGGACCCCTCATTTACCTGCTTTTACTCTACCATGTAGCTATTCGGTGTTTCATCTCCCCAACCTCAAATGAAAGCCTCTGAGTCTTTCCTCTTGTATGTTTATATTTAGCTCGCCCATAATTTCATCCAGTATCATGGCTTTAAATATAATCTCTACTCTGACAACTTTCAATTTAAATCTCTAGCCAAGGTCTCTTTCCTGACTTCTAGATTCCTGGGTCTAGCTCTTCTTGATGTCTAATTATGTAAAAATCAACCTGTCCAAACCTGAACTCTTCCCAAAGACCTGCTGTTCACAGCCTTTCCCATTTGGTGAATGGAAGAACCTCCCCCTCCTCCCTCATGCCAGTGACTCTGGAGTCATCACACCTCTTTCCCACCCATATTCAACATATTAGCAAATTTTCCAGTTCTGTTTTTAAAATATACCCAGGATTAAACTCATCAACTCTACTGCTACTGCCTTTATTTAAGCCACCCTCATCTTAGATCCAGAATATTTTGAGAAACCCCTAACAGGTGCTTGCCTGAGCACCCCTGTTAAATCCTAAGGCAGATCATGTCACCACCCCACCCCAAACCCACCTACAGCCCCTCTCATCTCACTCAGCATAAAAGCCACATGAGCCACATGACCTACAAGGCCCTCAGGCTCAGAGCTCTACTTCTCCTCTGCCTTCACTTTCTGCTACTTCTCCTCTCCTGCCTCAGCTCCTCACACCCTGGCTTCTTTGCTGTTCTTTGCTCAGGATCTTTGCATATTCTGTTATCTGTCAGGAACATTTCCCCTCAAAAATTCTTGTTCCATGCTCCCTATCTGTAAGGTCTTTATCAAAACTGACCTCAACCAGGCCTTCCCTGGGCTCGGTGTCTAAAATCGCAAATTGCATCCCCACCTCGGGTGTTCCTACCACTGTTTCTGAGTTATCTTTCTCTCTCACACCAACCACAACCTCACAATGAACACACTATGTGTTTTACCTATGTTCTCATTTGATGATACCCATCTCTTTCATTGGATATAAGCTTTGTGAAGATTTATATCCTATCCTTATATCTAATTATATAGACAGATTAGATATTTGTCTACTTTGGTTCCTGCTTTATCCCTAGCCCATAATACAGCACATAGTACCAAGGAGATACTCAGGAAATAATTATGAATAAAGGAGAAAATAAAATTTTATTTTTGAGACAGAGTCTCACCATGTCATCCTTGGTAGAGTGCTGTGGTGTGACAGATCGCAGCAACCTTGACTCTCGGAGTTAAGTGATTTTCTAGCCTCAGCCTCCCAAGTAGCTGGGACTACAGGCACCTGCCACAATGCCTGGAAATTTTTTGGTTGTAGTTGTCATTGTTTTTTTGGAAGGCCCAGGCAGGGTTTGAACCTGCCAGCTTCAGTGAATGCAGCTGGCGCCCTAGCCGCTGAGCTACAGATGCCGAGTCAGAAAATAATTTTTTTAATTTCAAAATATTATGGGGGTACAACTATTTTTGGTTACATGAATTGCTTTTGTAATGCTTGAGTCAGGGCTGTAAGTGAGCTCACCATCCATTTATTGCCTCTTTCCTCCTCCCTGTTCCTCTGCTGAATTTCCAATGACTTTTACTTCTTTTTGTACACATACGTGCTCATCAGTCAGTTCCAATTTAATAGTGAGAGCATGTGGTGTTCGTTTTTCCATTCTTGAGATACTTCACTTAGAATAATGGTCTCTGGTTCCATCCAAATTGTCACAGAATGCATTAATTTATCCTTTTGTGGGTGAGTAGTATTCCATGGTAGATATATGCCATATTTTGTTAACCCACTCATGAACTAATGGACACTTGGGTTAATTACACATGTTTGCAATTGTGAATTGGACTGCAATAAACATTTATATGCAGATGCCTTTTGATAAAATGACTTCTTTCCTTTGGGTAAGTACCCAGTACTGGGATTGTTAGATCACATGGTAGGTATATTTTTAGTTCTTTGAGGAATCTCCATACTGTTTTCTGTAGAGGTTGTACTAATTTGCAGTTCCACCTATAGAGTATAAGCATTCTTTTCTCTCCACATCCATGACAGCATCTATTGTTTTTGAAATTTTTATTAAAAGCCATTCTAGGGCGGCGCCTGTGGCTCAGTCGGTAGGGCGCTGGCCCCATATACCGAGGGTGGCGGGTTCAAACCCGGTCCCGGCCAAACTGCAACCAAAAAATAGCCGGGCGTTGTGGCAGGTGCCTGTAGTCCCAGCTACTCGGGAGGCTGAGGCAGGAGAATCGCTTGGGCCCAGGAGTTGGAGGTTGCTGTGAGCTGTGTGAGGCCACGGCACTCTACCGAGGGCCATAAAGTGAGACTCTGTCTCTACAAAAAAAAAAAAAAAAAGCCATTCTAACTGGGGTAAGGTGATGTCTCATTGTAGTTTTAATTTGCATTGCCCTGATGATTAGTGATGTTGAGCATTTTTCATATGTTAGCCATTTGTCTATCTTCTTTTGAAAATTTTCGATTCACATCTGTCAGGGTTCTGGGGGCACCCCAACCCAGACAAAGGAGATGGCGCTGAAGGAGACTTCACACCAACTTAACGTATAAAGTCTCATGCACTGAGTGGCAGATTGAGGCAATGCAACAATACTCCAATTTCTGAAAAAGCTTTTATTGATCTCTAAGACAAAGTATTAGTGAAAAAATGCAAAGGTGTCAAAATTCAAAAATAGGAAAAAAATCCCAAGCCCCCTCAATTCCCCTGAAGGTTGAATAGAAGAACATAGGGTAATAAATTGTCAACAATGGCCTGATAATGCATTCAGAAAGGGAGAGGGGAAAATAAATTTCATCGCCACAGGGCAGACAAACCATCTTCCTCAATCTAACTGCTGATGGGGGTTCAAAAGGCTCAGCCTGCCTTCCTTCTGATGTTCCATGCAAAGATGGTCTTGATGACATTACCCTGTCTGGGCTGCCTCCGGCTCCTTTCATCTTCAGTATTCTGGATAAGGAACTGCAGGAATGGCCCGCTTTTGTGCTTTATCCTGAATTGGAATGCTTGCAGAGAAATCAGCCTGTCTACCTCCCATACACATCTTTTGCCCATTTTTAACTTACTTGTTTTTTTCTTGCTGACTTGCTTGAGTTCTTTGTAGATTCCAGTTATTAGCTCTTTATCAGATATACAGCTTCCAAATATTTTCTTCCATTCTGTAGGTCTTGTATTTGCTTGATTGATTATTCTGTTAGCCCTACAGAAGCATTTTAATTTAATCAAGTTCCATTTATTTATTTTTGTTGTTGCTGTCATTGCCACTGGAGTTTTTTTCATAAATGCTTTGCCTAGGCTAATATCTAGAAGAGCTTTTATCACATTTTCTTCTAAATTATTATGATTTCATGACTTAAACTGAAGTCTTTTATCTATCTTGAATTAATTTTTGAGTGGTGTGAGATATGGATCCTGTTCCATTCTTCTGCATGTGGCTATCCATTTTTTCTAGCAACATTTATTGATTAGGGCTTATTTTTCCCTATGTATATTGTCTGTTTTGTCTAAAATTAGTTGGCTGTATGTGGATGGTTTTATACCTGGGTTCTCTGTCCCATTGGTCTATGTCTTTATTTTTGAGTTAATACCATGCTGTTTTGGTTACTATAGCCTTGTAGCACAGCTTGAAGTCTGGTAATGTGATGCTTTCAGAACTTTTTTTTTTTTTTTCCACTTAGGATTGCTTTAGCTGTTAAAGGTTTTTTTCCTGGTTCTAAATGAAGTATAGAATTATTATTTCTAAGTCTGTGAAATATGACATTGATATTTTGATGGGGATTGCATTGAATTTGTAGATCACTTTGGGTAGTATGGGCATTTTAACTATGCTGATTCTACTGATTCGTGAGCATGATACATTTTTTCTATTCGTGTCATTTGTTATTTCTTTCCTTAGTGTTCCATAACACTAAGGAGTTCTCTTTGTAGAGATAGTTCACCTGAAGGAGCAAATAATTAAGAAGCATCTTGAGAAAAGAGTACCATGAGGAATAGTAATCAGGACCCACTTCAGGTGTGGGGGAGTGGTAGGGAGATGCACGCCTCTAAGAAGCGGTTTTTGTCTTAGATCTTCCAGGAGCATGGGGAGGGCTGGGAGTGTGGGTTGGAGACAGGAAATAGCCTGATTCATTGTTTTGTTTTGCAGGGCGCAGTGAGGTTTCCCAGGATGTGGGACTTTCAGCACTAAAAGAAAAGTGGCAGGCAAAGCAGGAAGAATTGGTCACTCTGGTGGAGGAGGATGATAGTGCCCCAGCACAGGTGGTACAAGTGTGAATGCTCTGGAGAGGCTGCAGGGGCCAGGCTGGGCAGAGCCTTATAGGCTGAGGTAGAGGTGTCTCCTGTTTTCTGTGTAATTGGAGGCCACTAGAGGGTCTAGGTAAGAGCATTTCAAGCTCTCCTATGGAAAACAAAACAGAGACCAGTAAGAGTGAAGTGTGGGTGAGGAGGATTATGGAACAGGGTTTGAGTTTCATGGAAGTCTAGTCAGATTCACCCCAGGCCCTGGGGGATTGAGAGGTTGGGTTATTGCTTCCTCTTCTCTGGGGGCTGGGCAGAGGGGACAGGCTCTGGATCTGCCCAATTTCTGTTAATACCAGCACTTAACTGCAAATCGCTAAGTAGGTGAGATCGGAGTGGTTTCTTGATAAAGAGAGAGCTTGTCAAGGAGGATTTCTGAGCATCAGTTTCTACATTAGATCAGTAGAGGTGTTAATCCTCAATCTGGATAACAGAATAATTCAGCTGCAGACTTTGGCTTTAAACTCTGCTGAGAATTAACCAACTGTCAAGGACCTCAGCTGCCAGTAGATAGGCCTGGATGACAAAGAATGTCAGATACCCACAGCAGGGATCCTGGACACTCCAGGCCTGACTCTTCTTGTGGTGAGCACAGAAGCAGTGCCATAAGCTTCTGGGTGGCCCGGGATGACTTACCGCTGGCTGCCATCATACCTTAAGATGGGCAGTAAGAAACTTGTTTTGTGCTAGATTATAAGATGGGATTTTCTGGATCTGATTCTTTGAGGCAAAAACTATGATCTAGAAAGAGGTTGGAAGGCAGAGGAGCATTATCAAAATAGTTTTGTCCTTATAAAAATAAATTTTTAAATATTAATAACAGGCTGAGTGCAGTGGCTTACCCTTGTAATCTTAGCACTCTGGGAGGCTGAGGGAGGTGGATCGCTTGAGCTCAAGAGCTTGAGACCACACTGAGCAAGAGCAAGATCCATTCTCTATTAAAAATCGAAAAACTAGCTGGGCATGGTGGCATATGCCTATGGTCCCAGCTACTTGGGAGACAAGGCAAGAGACTCTCTTGAGCCCAAGAGCATGAGGTTGCCATGAGCTACAAAGATGCCCTAGCAGTCTACCCCAAGTGACAGAGTAAGACTCTGTCTAAAAAGATAAAAAATAAAAAATAAGATTAATAAGCATCTTGAAAATGAAGTTGATCTTAGCACTCTTACAACTGTGATCATTCTTGTATAATCTCTCTGGTATTTTCCTGTGTAAATACATCTTTTAACACAGTTTCAATAAATGAAAGTGTGTCCTGAATTTTTTATTATTGTATATTTCATCTAATCATTCATATTCTGATGGAAAAAAGTAACTTTTTCTAGTTTTACATGTAACATTGCAATGAACATCTTTGTGTGAAGCAAAAACAACTTTGAATTTATTTCCTTAAAATGAACTCCGAATCAAAATATTTAAGCACAGTGTAATATATGTGTATCATCACCACTAAATGGCTGTTTCAAGTATTGTATTCATTTTTACTTTACTCATGGTGTATGAGTATACAAATTTTACAGTAACAACTATTATCTTTTAATTTTTGGTTTTGTAATTTAGTTGGTACAACATCATGTCTTAGCTTTGTTTTGATTTTATTTTCAAGATTAGTGATGAGATCAAATGTTTTTCCATAAGATCTTTCCTTCTCTCCTCCCTCCCTTCCTCCCTCCCTTTCTTTCTTTCTTGTGCAATTTGTAATTTTTGTATTCAGCTTCCTTATTTTTTGCACTGTGGATACCAGCAGTATTAGGTAAATAATAGGATTATTGTGAGGATAATTAATCAGAACAACGTTGGATTGTAGTCATGGGCTTGAGCTTGGATGTCATCAGATTGTCTGGCTTTAGATGCTGGCTCTGATGTTTGAAAGCTAATGGGGCATGGAACGCTCATATGGCCATGAGAAGATGATGTTGGAGATATTGTTGTGGCTACTTTTGGACAATACCGCCTGTCATATTAATAATTTTCTTCCTCAAGTAAATTTATAATTACACAAATAATGCACCCTTGTAAAACATTAAAATCTGAAAGACAAGGCTAAATAAAAGAAATCTCTTTTGACATCCTCCTCAATCACAGTCTCCCCTGTAAGGTGATCACCATGTTCTGTTTGACAGGTGTCTAACAGAAACTCTATTAAGCACACATACACATGTACAGACATGCATGCTGATGCATAACCATGCAAAACTGGCAGAGTTTCTACTTTTTATATAAATAGTATAATTTTACTTCAACATGGTTTTCACTTAGTGTGTTTACAGATGGTACTACATTATACACGGAGATCTATTTAACCTTTCTTCATTCTCTATTCTATAACATAGTTTATTGAGTAATTTCCCTATTCACCAGTAGTAAATGAAAGTGAGCTTTCCCCCAGACTCTCACTGATCATTATAAAACCATTTTCGATCTTTGTTAATCAGATTGATCAAAACACCATCATTGCTTAATTTGAATTTTCCTGATTGTTAGTGATTATTTACATCTTTTTCATAGGTTTACTGACCATTCACTTTTCTCACAAGGATTAATTTCATGCTTTGCTTCTTTTTCATTGGGCCATTTAAAAAACTAATTTATAGGGTTTCTTCATATACTGTAATTTTGTTGCAAAATTTTCCTCTCAGACTTTCACTCGTGTTTTAATTTTATCTATGGTCTTTTATTTCACAGAATTTTCTTGTTTTGATGTAATCAATTGTATTGATCATTTTATTTAAGACCATTAAAAAGTTTTTGTTTAAAAGCCTTTTGTATGTGCAAAATATTTTCTTTAATATTATGTAGTTACATATTTAAATTGTAGATCTATAATTCATTTAGGATTCAGTTTTGTGAATGTGATTTAGGTGTTAATGGATAGTCATTTATTGAATTGACTTGAAATATCACCTCATTATATGCAAGACCCCTATATACGCAGATGTGCTTCTAGGCTTCTCATTGTTTTACATGGACCTATTTATCTAACCTGTGACAATACCACGGTTTTCATAACTATAACTTTATAATATTGTTTTTCTTTCTTCCCCGTCTTTCTATTATTTATCAACTTTGTCTTGCCTATTCTTGTTATTATTTTTCATACAATTTTAGAATCATCTCGTCTAGGGGCTTTTGATTGGCAATGCATTGATTTATTAACTAATTTGAGGGAGAAGTGACGAATCATTTTCTGTTTGTACGTTTGCCAAGTCTCTTTTTCCCCTCTCTGCTTACCATGCCTTAGCTGGAGCGTGCCGTTCCTAAAGCAGCCACAAGGTGGGTGTAGGGGCCAGGAAAGTGAAACAGGCCTTAAAGGTGCTTTTTGACAGACCCGGTAAGAGATACGAGGCAAAGGAGAATGTATCTGCTGGGTGCAATGAGGTTGCCACGATCTGCAGATAACACCGTAATGCTAATTTTGCCTCACTTACATTTTATTTTCATTATTTCCCTTGGAATAGGAGAAAAAGGTGATTTTTTCCCAATTTTGTGTATGACAAAGGAAAGCCCAGAGAGGTGAAACGACATCTTTATAAGGAGGACACAGAGCCCATGTCCTGACTTCTCTTCTCTACACTACCCCAAAGGAATACAAATGTAAGTGGAAATTAAAATCCAAAGCACAGGCAGGAAAGCGTGTGCAGGACCATCCCTCATTCCTGTGTTCAAAATCTTGGCCCCGGCTTCTATGAACCTCTCATCTCCATTCATCATTTAGGTGGCTGCCGAACCTGTGTGTTTTCCCATTTGGTATGTTTCACATGGATCCTTCCTCTCTTCCTGATGTCATCATCTTCATTGAGCTCAGATTTCTCCTGCAGCTCAGCCCCTTCACCGTGGTAATCATTGTTCTAGTCAGAGGTGGGGAAAATGAAGACAGAGTTGTTATTGTTTCTAGGATGGCGTGACTGGGGTTGGATGGGATATTGGGGGGCTTCAGAAGCAGGCTGGACCTTCTGGGGACATTTGGGTGGGTTGACCAACAAGACATCAAGGACATGTCTGTCCACACCTCTCTTGGGGGCAGTATTGTCTGTTGACCCCAGACAACAGGGCTCAGGCAGAGCAGGCAAGGATGTTGGGGTCCAGCGTTCGGCAGCATAGAGCAGGCAAGGATGTTGGGGTCCAGCATTTGGCAGCACAGGGCACGGACAAGCTGCTGGAGGCTGAGCACACCTTGGGCTCAGAATCACCAACGTGAATCTTGCTGAGTCATTGTGGAAATGGAGAGGGGGAGGGCTTGCCTCTCAGCACCTGCTGTTTCAACTTCCTATAGCCTTAAGAAGAGAAGTTAGAAGCCCCAGTGTTGCCTTATAAGGCAAATTGGGGCAATTCTTTAGGAAGGAAGAGCTGTGACTCAGGGAGGCCTGCAGAGGAGAGCGAGAGGTGGCAGCACACCAGTAGGAGGTTTGCACACTTTGAGTCACGCGGGCACACACACAAGCAGGGACAGGAGTCCTTCACCCATCTCACAAACGTACACACTCCTTTGTCTTTCATGAATTTTCTTCTTAAACTCACAGAACCTGGATTCACCTGGATCGATTTAGTGGTGGTGGTGGTGGGTGTTTATTCCCACCCTCCAGGATACAGCTGTGAATAAACTGTGCCTCTGAAAGAAGACCTCAACTCTGAGATTAGGGG
The DNA here is from genome assembly GCF_027406575.1 of Nycticebus coucang. NCBI lineage: Eukaryota > Metazoa > Chordata > Mammalia > Primates > Lorisidae > Nycticebus > Nycticebus coucang. The sequence goes on along the minus strand of NC_069783.1, from coordinate 67,554,521 downwards.
CTGCTGCTTATGGTGTGTTAAAGCCCTCTGTCTCTCCTTAGCAAAGTAGCTCAAGAATAGAAAAACAAGCATCCCATGTACTCAGTACTAAGAAACACCCATGTACTCAGTACTAAGAAACAAGTAGATAAAAACTACATGCCTGAGCGGTGCCTATGGCTCAAAGGAGTAGGGCGCTGGCCCTATGTGCCAGAGGTGGCGGTTTCAAACCCAGCTCCGGCCAAAAACTGCAAACCCCCCCCCCCCAAAACCAAAAAAAACCCCAAAAGAAAACAAAACAACTACATGCCCCCAGGAGAGGAAAAACATCATTAAATTTAAGAAAGAGGGAAAGGGGAAACTGGGGAAGGGGCCCAATAAGCCCCCACCTAATAGATACAATATAGGGGTATATGGCACACCTCCTGGTTGAAGGACTCAAATAAACTCAGACTTTTCCTAACAAATACAAACAATATAACCTAATATGTAGGAACTCTTACGCTAATCAAAAAACCCTGAAAATATGAGGGCACCGATAGCTCAGTGGGTAGGGCGCTGGCCATAAACACTAAGGCTGGCAGGTTTGAACCCAGCCCGGGCCGGCTAAACGACAATGACAATGGCAAACAAAAAATAGCCGAACGTTGTGGTGGGCACCTATAGTCCCAGCTACTTGGGAGGCTGAGACAAGAGAATCACTTAAACCCAAGAGTTTGAGGGTGCTGTGAGCTGTGACAGACACCACGGCACTCTACCCAGGGCAACAGCTTGAGATTTTGCCTCAAAAAAAAAAAAAAATAAAAAAATTTTTTTTTGAAAATAAAATAAAGCCCTGTTGTTATTCATCCAATTCCCTACACCATCCCTTAGCAAACTACCTTAGCAATCCAAAATGGGGACACAAATATGTAATTGAAGAGGTCTGACCCTCTGGAGATAGAATTGCCAACTCTCAGAAACATCCTCAAGTTTATCAGGGTCTGCTACAGGTGGGGGAAGCTCTGTGCCTCCCCTTCAATGTCCACCCTTGGTCACTGCCCAGGGCAGCTCTGCTAAGTGCCCCTCTAGGCCTTGCCCTCAGGAGCAGGAACTGGGTGGCTGAAAGTTTCTCCAGCATCTCTTGAAGTGTCAGACTCGCCCCAGGGCCTACACAGACTTCCAGCCTTTCATCTCAGACACCTGCCTGGCCTGGGTCTGGCTGGATTCGGCATCTGGTCCACACGTCTTTGTCCAGTTCCTTTCACTTAAGGATGGCATCTCAACTTCTTCTGCAGCAACTGACCCACAAAGAATGAGGAGAAAATGAGTGTGAGAATAAACCACTCCACCACACCCTCAACTCCACGCTATCAAGGTGACGGCTTTAGCCACCTCCATCAGTAGAGGACGATGGCTTTCAAGAATATTAAGTATGTTTTATTCTTGTGTAGAAAAAAGAATTCAAGAATTGAAGGCCACACAGCTACTATTTCTATGCCCCCTTTCAAGCCAAATAATAAACTTAACACTGACAATTTAGGCAATGTTTCCTATGAATCCAACCTCTAGCTAACCTCTTGCCATATATCATCTCATTTAATTCTAATTATTGTTGTTATTCATTGAAGGATGAGGAAACTGAGATGCAGATAACATTTCTTTTTTTTTTTTGTCAGAGTCTCACTTTGTCACCCCCAGTAGAGGCTATGACATCACAGTTCATAGCAATCTCCAACTCTTGGGCTTAAGTGATTCTCTTGTCTCAGCCGCCCATGTAGCTGAGACTACAGGTGCCCACCACAAGGCCGGCTTTTATTTTGTTGTTGTTGTTGTTGTTGCAGTTGTCATTGCTGTTTTAGCTGGCTGGGGCTAGGTTTGAACCTGCCACCCTCGATATATGGGGCTGGTGCCCTACCCACTGAGCCACAGGCACCGCCCCAGGTAACATTTCTTAACTTGCTGTAAGTCTCATTTTGTGATTGATTCTGTTTTCCATTCTATCTAGTTGTATTATAAAAGTCAGTATCATGAAATTATAAGATTATGTTAGGAACTCAGAAATTGAGTCTGAGATCCGCTACATTACGTATCTTGCAGGTGGGAATTCAGATCTCACTCCACAAGAAAACAATTGAGAAGCGAGAGTCTTAGAGCTAGAAGACATTATCAAATGCCTGCCCTTGCTGGGGTCCCCCCACAACACCCCTTCCTCCCTTGCCCCAATCGTGCACATGCACCCCCTTACCCCCCAGATTTCAATGTTGGATGAAATAGAGAAAGAGATTCTCGAGGGGCCTAGTAATAGTTCCAGCCTCTTCCCATATCAAGGGTGTCACCTGGATCAAGAGGTCTATTTCAATTCTCTCACTGAATTAAGACAAAAATTGAGCAGCTTAGGTGTTACCTTCTGTTAGGGTGTCTACTTTTAAAAACCAAACAGTGGTCAGGTGCAGTGGCTGATACCTGTAATCCTAGCACTCTGGGAGGCTGAGGCAGGTGGATTGCCTGAGCTCAAGAGTTCTATACCAGCCTGAGCAAGAGTGAGACCTACCTCTACTAAAAAGAGAAGGGGTATGGGCAGCTAGTTCCTTCTCTTTAAAAAGCTGGGTGTTGTGGTGTACATGTGTAGTCCCAGGTACTCAGGAGGCTGAGGCAAGAGGATCACACTTGAGCCCAGGAGTCTGAGGTTGCTGAGAGCCCGTGAGCTATGACACCATGGCCTTTTATCCAGTGTGACAGAGTGAAACTCTGTTTCAACCCCCCGCAAAACAAAAAACCAAACAGTATGCTAGTCAACTTAAGTCATCACTTTTTATACCTTTATTAATAAGACAAGTGCTAGAATGCTTACCAATTAGAGACTTTCTTTCATTGTTCAGAGTAACAGTGCAATATTGATTATATAAATTAACATCACACCTTAATGATCTCATTTTGTAGAAACTGAGTAATCTCATGCTAATATAGATAAAGAAGAATACATTGTATATTTTGTCAATAAATGAGCACCAGTTATATAATATTTATGCATAACTTATTTCTATTTTTACCCAATTACAAACTTATATAAAAGTTGCAAGTAGGAGGGAAGAGCTTTATTTTCCTGATCCATTTGAGTGTCAATTGCCACCCTGGTCCATTACCTCTAAATCCATTTTTGTATTTCCCACAAACCAGGACTTTTTTTTTTTTTTTTTTAGATAACCAGGAAACAATCAAGGGCAATTGGGAAGTGAACATTGGTACGTTGTTGCTATATCATCCTCAAGCCCCCACTCAGGTTTTGCCAATTATCCCACTAATGTTCTTTACAGAAAAATGATCCATTTTCTTTCCACGTGTCTTCAGTTCCCTCCAGTTTGGAACACTTCCTCAGTCTTTCCCTCACATTAATGACCTTGTCACGTTTGACAATGACAGGCCAGTTATTTTGTAGAAGCCTAAATTGATCCTTGAGTCAGTGTATTGTCATGGTTGGAGTCATGCTTGCCAGGAACATCACTGTGGAGACACCGTGTTCTCATTACTCAGGCAGGATGTGGTGTTGTTTTGTTCTAAATATTGATGGCACTCACTTTGATCACTTGATTAAGTTGGCTGTGGCCAAGATTTTCCTCTGTAGTTACACTCTTTCTCTTTATACTTAATAAGAATTTTGCTGAGAGACACTTGAGAAGGTAAATCCCTAATTTTTCATGCACTATTCACCTTATTTTGTGTACTTTTTATATTAATATGGACTTCTGGTGCCCTATTTTATTCACTGGATTGTAATCCATTACTAACATTTATTTTGATGCTCAAATTGTCCCTCATTTGGCCAAGGGAATGCTTCACTCGGACTTCTGTGTCCTCATGACATGCCCCCAACATTCTTTGAGCAATTCCTATTGTCTGGTACAAAATGTTCCAAGCTCATCTTGCAATTTCCCTCCCCTAATCTTGGAATCAGCCATTTCTTCAAAGGGCAATGGTTCCTTTTCCTAGAGAATGGTATTCAGAAGTCAAGATCTGTGCTTGAGATGTGTATCTCTGCTCTGGGCCTTCTCAGTGGACAGAGCTAGGAAATATATGTATGTCTGACATAGATACATATTTAGGAACATGTAGAGACAGAGATGTAAAGGTACCACATTATATATCTATATCTCAATAAGTTATTCATTCATTACACGTATTCATGTCTCCATGTATTGAAGACCATAGCTCACACCAGTATCTTCATATTAAATGCAATACCAGGATTCATTTTAGTCTCTCATGTTCCATATTTGTAGCTCCCTTCTCTGACAGTGAAGATCCTGACTCCCCTTATCCTTACTATTTTTACTTATTTGATCATCCCGCATGCAACCAATCCCCCACACCATTAGCTCTCCTTCCCCACGTGGACGCCCTTCTCCCCACACGCGGGCTCCGGTCCCTCCCTGGCCACTTCCCTGCGTGCTCTGAGCCCTCATCCCCTGTTCTGGGCTCCCATAACTCCCACTCTCACTCTGTCCTCCCCGGCATGGGTGCCTACTTCTCTGTGCTTCACCTAATGGATGTAGGGAAATGATTAAGTTGTTCAGGAAGGGATGGAAAGAGAATAGAATGAGCAAATTTATTTATTTTTTGCAAAATAAAAGAGAGGAGAGCTTTTCTACCCCAGTCTATATTACTTTAATATTCTTAATAGTGATGATTTAGAACTGGCTTAAAATTGATGAGACTAAATCTGGGAATGATACCCTGAAAGTTTCGCACCAAAAGGTTTTCTCAAGTAGATCATCTTCGCTCAACGACAAAGACTGCAAATAAGGACCCTGTGAAAATCTCTTTGTGATGTGTTCCTCCGCCTTCACACTCTCGGGGGTGGGGGCTGAGAATCAACTCTGCTTTGTAATTTTTGCTGCACAACCCATTCATGGAGAACCAGTAGAAATTCTTAACCCCCTGAGGGTCAGTCTCCTTGTGAGTCAGACCTGATAATCCCTGGATCTTCTTACAGTCGGACAGCTCAGGATCCCCACAGCTCTCTGTGCACTTAACCACATCGTCCGAGGGCAGGGACCAGGCCTCGCTCTACGTGTGCACCGTGCCAGGCCCAGTCTGGCAGACCCAGGCATCCAGCTGGCCTCTGAGGGGGAATGCAGGCCTGACTGAGCGGCTCTGTCCTCAGGCCTCCCTCAAGGGAAGCACCCCCTCTCTGCACTGATGCACTGCCCAGAAGTCATGCTTATTAGGACGGCTGGCGCACTGGAAGGGCTTACATCCACCCGCCCTCATAAAACCCCCGATTCCCTGATAAGGAGAGGAAGTGGCTGCCGCAGGAATGTGATCTGAGATAACCCGTTCCCCACTCTGGTGGACTGTGCTGCGCGTCTGCAATGTGTGGCCACTTGGTGCACGAGGCAGCGGCCGCCTCAGGCTCTAAGGAATGTGTGTCCAGTATTTGGTGCTGAAAGGCTAGAAGGAGAAGCAGATCCCAGGACGTGTCAGGGTGGCCGGTTCACCGTGATGGAGAGGGTGTGATCCCTGCAGAGCGCAGCCGGCCAGAGAGAGTCTCCAGGAAGAACGTGCAGCGGATTAGGAGAGCGTGCTCCCCTTTCCCAAATGTTTCACATCTGTTTCCCTTTATTCTTTCAACCTGGCCTTCCTTAAGACTTAGTTTTAGAGAAGCTAAAAGTTGGCCGGGCATGGTGGCTCATGCCTGTAATCCTAGCACTCTGGGATGCTGAAGCAGGTAGATTGCTTGAGCTCATGATTCTGAGACTAGCCTGAGCAAGAGCCAGACTCTCACGTCTCTACTAAAAATAGAAAAACTAGCCAGGCTGTTGTGGCCGAGCCTGTAGTCCCAGCTACTTGGTTGGTGGGGGAGTGGGGGGTGGGGTGGGGCTGAGGCAGGAGAATCGCTTGAGCCCAAAAGACTAAGATTGCTGTGAGCTATGATAAGGAAAGGGACTCTGCCCAGGATGACAAAGTCAAACTTCGTATAAAAATGGACAGCATCTCTTATGCTCATTTACAAACGTTATAAAGAGCACCACCCCTTTGCTGATCAAGCATTCCATCCATTCATTCAGGTAACTTATTGGTGTAAAGAGCCCTGTATTAAGTGGCCAACAATATGAGTGTTCACTCTGAGCTTTGCCACCCCTGGTCTGACTAGGGGAAGGAAGACTCCCCCGGAGCCTTAGCTTTGCCATCCCAGCGCCCACAGGAAGGCGTTTGGTAAAAGGCAAGGGGCTGAAGGCCCCTTCATGAGTTTTAGTATATTCAGAGTTGTGCAACCATCACCAGTCAAGTTTAGGACATTTTCATTATCATATAAAGAAACCTTGCACCCTTTAGCCCTCACCCCCTCCATCTCCTTGCAACCAACAATCCAACGTTTCTATAGATTTGTAAACATCCTCCTAATTTATATTTTAAAATAATATTTATTTTCAAGGTTGTTTTTCACTGGATTTGCCTGAGAGCCCTTCTAATGATCATGCATCAAAACAAGCATCCTTAAATTGCCTCCTCTGGACCCACGCCAGAAACCTGAGTTTCAACCATCATTACATTACATGTGGTTTTTAGACTCAGCAGTATGCTACTTAGTGTGTGGGTATCCCAAGCTTCCTTTGGCCTCTCAGGTGCTCTCATCTCTGACTGTAGAGAGAGAGATTTGTAACTTCTAGCTCCTTTTGTTTCTGATCTCAGATCTCTTTCCATTTTTTGAAGAGAGGCAGAGATATAATTGAAACTCCCACACTTACACCCATTCCCATGCTATGATCTGCACAGACTTATTATTCATCAAGAATAACTGGTTTGAAGTAAAAAGGTTTATAGATAATAGATGTAGTTCCCAAACCAGGTCAACTTAAGTCATAAATATTTTCTATGCATGTTTTGGAGATGAATGTGTCAACTTAACTTTAGGTATCAGAAATGGGATTTTATGACCAAGGAAAATGGAGTGATTTAAAAAATGGTTGCCTATTTCTTCAAATTTAAATATTTCATATAGATGAATTCATTATTCCAATATTTATTTATTTAGAGACAGTGTTCTGCTTTGTTGCCTGTGCTTGAGTGCAGTGGTGTGATTATAGCTCCCTGTAACCTCAGTCTCTTGGGCTGAAGTGATCCTCTCACTTTAGCCTCCTGCATAGCTGAGACTACAGGTGCACGCCACAATGGCTAATTTTTAAAAATTATTTGTAGATACTGGGTCTTGCTATGTTGCCCAGGAAGGTCTAAAACTCCTGGCTCTCCCAAAGTGCTGAGATTAAGTGTGAGCCACCGTAGTCAGCTGTTACTCTAATATTTATTAGCCATCTCCTATGTTGACAGCCACAAGTTAAGTGCTCAATTATATCAAGGATAATTCTGGCTTAAATAAACTTACAGTCATAGGCCTGGTTCTCCAGTCTTTGGGCACTATGTTCCTTCCTCATTTACGTTATTAAGGAGATCAGTCTCTTTATCTGTGATGGCAACCATCATCAAACCATCTAGAAAACAATGCATACGTTAAGTTGACCCATATGAAGTTACCAATATCCTACCATTCTGACACATAGTAATTTCAAATGCTTCAGTGTAGTAGGAAAAAGAACAACTCTCAATTTACCAGCATTGGGCTTAAAATATTGTATAGGCATCATTTGATTTAATATCACAACAACTCCATGAGATAGGTAGCATTCTGATTTTCGTTTTACATATAAGAAAACAGAATCTTAGAAAGATTTAATAATCAGTTCAAGTTCATATGGTAAATAAGCAGTTTTATTGTGTGATACACAGAAAGGCCCATGTGACACAAAAAGCCTATGCAGTTAAACACTGTATTAAATAGAATATTGAAGGGATTGGAGAGAAAATAAGGAAGAAGCTCTTATTCAAGTTTTTAGCACCTAGTGTATGCTTAAAACATCAGAGGAATATATGAGCTGGAGAGGAGAAGGGAAAGGTTAATGCTAATAAAAAATAGGAAATTTTTTCTGCATCTTCTTTTGTATTCAAGAGGGTTCTGAACAATCTACCTTATGTTGCAATATCTCCCAGTGGTCTCCATCTCCTGGGAAAATGGAGGCCCATTCATCTCCCTTTGGTCAGTCATCTCTGATTCCCATCAAGAATCTTCAGCTCATTGGACAAGAATCTCATTTCCATATTAAGTTCCTGTCATTCCAATGTGGCCCAAACAGTTCCAGTTTCCAACCATAAACAAGTTAGAAGATAAACTGAATAGCAATATGAAATCAATAGCAGTAGAAGAAATATTTGAAATACGAACGAGTCCTGTCCTGACTAATACATTCCAGTCAGAATTCTATTGCATCTATCGTTCCGGCAGTCTTTGGATAGAGGTGACCTGCTGGTAAGATACCTCCCAGTTTACTAACAACAGTCACCAACTGATGAAATGCCAGCGTGTGAACCACTTGACTCCATCTTGTGATGAATCCTCTTTCCCAAAGTTCTGTCATTGTGATCCACCACCCTATTATAAGTTTTGCTTCCAAAATGCGTGCTGACAACTGTTTCTGCAACTATCAATGGAACGATACAAGTCGTTCTTGTTAAGTCTTTAGTACCAAAGGGCAATGCTAAGTTTTTCCAAAACATTCTGGAAAGATCATGGTGAAGATGCCCCGAGTGCTATCAGGCACTGCGTGCCGCATGAGCGTGCCTTCAATGGGTGGGGAGAGATAGAGGTGTGGGAGGGGGTGAACATGAACATGTGCAACTAAAATTAGTTTCCAATCTGAGATCCTCATTTCTGCCTTCTCTGGAACAGCTGTTAGCGTCCATATTTTCCCCATACATGGTCCATTCTGAAAGAATCCCATTCAGAGGTCTAAATGTCAACTGCTCTGAAAAAAGCCTCTGCAATTCTGGCAATGAATGAATGTATAACATTTCAAACAGATACTTTGTGGAATCTTATCACCAGAAAGCAGCCAGGGAGGGATCTGTGGCCATATACTGCAGCAAGGCCTGCTTTATAGCCTTGTAAAGCCATGTGGCACATGGACAGCAGTATGTTTGCAGGTTGATACCTCTCCCATTCACAAATTTCCATCCTAACTTGAAGTTCTCCTGCCTCCAGAGTCCCGTGTGGGCAGCCCTATTCTCTGAGAAGGTCAGAAATTAAATTGTTCAACACAAGTGGAAAAACCCTCTCCTGGAGTCACAGAGAGTGAAACGCTTCAGAGACCAGCTGTTCTGTAGGCCCAAGTGAAAGGCAAGGATTTCCCCTGGAGTTCACCTGTGGAGAAGAGAGGTCACCTTATACCCAAGGCCTTTCAAAGTCTTACGCTGTAATTGTCTCAGTGACTTCCTTTTGACTAGTGAAGTCCTTCTTGGGAAACACATCAGCCTCCACAACCTCAGGTGGAGATTTAGTGAGGTCCATCTGATTGAACAGGTAAAGAGAAAAAGAGGCAAAGAAATTTAATCCATATTTTGTATTCCTGATAGAATGACTTCCCAATTGCAACCACTGAATGGTATTTCCCCCGTTTCCCACCAAAAAAGTCTTTTAAAGACTAAAAAGCAATAAAATAAGTGGTTATCTTAGGTCATAAATATACACATCAGGACAACTGAGAAAGCAAAGTAACGGCTAATGTTATACAAATACATATGTGCATCTGGGCTTGGGATCAGTATTCTGTTGAAAGGCTGATGTGGCAAAAGTCTGAGAAATGAAGAAAATGAGGTCTAGAAGCTGGGCTAAATGCCTCAAAACACAGCTCACGTGGATACTGAGATTTTCTTGATGGGTTTGAATGTGATGTTTAAAGGTGATGTGATATGTATTAATATATGTGTAAATACTATACAGCTAAAACCGCTATGGAATGGTTGCATTGTGCTTAGTCTCTTCCTTTCCTAATTTTGAGATATCAAATCACTTTTTCTCTCCTGCCAGGATCTGCTCAAATCACGAGGCTCCCCACTCTCAGACAGACGGACGTTCTCAGAGCTGTGCTTTCTTACAGGTCGAGGGCACTATTTCTTCCTTCATGTTTAAAGTGTATATTCTGGGGAGCAGAATACATAACAAGTTCTCAAGTATAGGAGAGAATGAACTTCCCCTTATACTAGTATTTATTCTTCTAAAGCTATCCAGCTTATTTTCTACTTGAAAACAATTCCTTGCCTATTTCCTAATTCACTTTAACTTAGACCTAATTTAACTGTTAGACCTGAGCCCCAGTTTTCATGACCACTGTTAGGGATGCTTGCCAAAGGCTTTAGCTGGGAAGAGCCATTTCACTTTTTGAGGTTTTGGCTTCCCTATTTATATAAAAAGGATAATTTTACCTGTCCTGCTGTGAAGATCAGATGACATGAAAATAAACTCTTCAGAGATTAGTACATTACTACTCAGGGGAACTTATTCAAAATTGGAATTCAGGGTTTGACCTTTACCTACACGGCATGTTCCGTCCCTGCCTCCCTCTCTTCTTTTCTTCCTTCCTTCCTCCCTCTTTCTTTCTCTCTTCCTTCTCTCTGTCTCTCTTTCTATCTCCCTTTCTCTTTCTTTAGAAATATAAGCTTTATTTACAAAACTTAAATACTATATTTTAAGTTAAAATGTTTAAAACTTATGTGTAAATTTTTTGACACATAGCATGTTTCAAATATATGACATCATGTGACCCTCAGTAATCTTAGTTAGTTTCTAGTTATAGTTGGTCCTGGTATTGGTATTGTGTGCTGCAACCTCATTATAGTTTAAATGTGCTTTTGTGAACTGGCCTGAGGCTCCAACCATCAACAGAATGATGTGAGGAGAAAATGTATTCTAAATTCCAAACAAATGGCTAACAAATGAGTGTGCAGAAGTCCACTCGTTTGTAAGCTGGGGGTTTACAGTGTGTTCTAATAGCTACATTCACCAGCACAAATCAAGTGAACAATTCCAGTGAATGAAAGTCTTCCATTAAATGAAAGTTAATTGTGTTTTTGTTTAATCGTTAAAAACTTTTCTAGGCAGTCTTCCGAAGTATGAATCGCTTGCAGATTAGCACATGATAAAAGACACACCTACGGTGCATCTTACAAGGGTACATGTGAAACTTACTAAATGTAGAATATAAATGTCTTAACACAATAACTAAGAAAATGCCAGGAAGGCTATGTTATCCAGTGTGATGAAAATATGTCAACTAGTATATAAAACCAGTGTATGGTGCCCCATGATCACATTAATGTACACAGCTATGATTTAATAAAAAAAAAAAAAAAAGAAAGAAAATGTTAACTTTGAAAACAAGATTTATCTAAAAGGAAGAATGAATGATTTCGGTTTACTGGATCTCTAGCTTCATAATAATGATTATTAGCACTAAACTTTATTATGTAAAGCTGTCTTATCTCTGCTTTACAAGTGACAGAGGTAATGCTTCCAGGAGTTAAGAAAATCACCTACTCAGAAAAAAGTTCAAGGTCTTCTGACCACAGGTCACCCTCTGAACAACAGGCAACAGGCAGAGACTAGTTTGTATCTGATTCTAGCAATACATTTTAAATGATATTTTTAAGCTATGAATGTGAAAAGAAAAATGTCGAAGGTTTTTCTTAATTCCAGGGAATAAAAATAATAGAAATTTATCTACTGATTGAATTGATAGCTGAAGTGGGAATACCACTTTGGTGCTGGGGTATGTGATATTAATGATATTACAGAGGAGAATCCCAAAAGGTTTGTTGAGAGCCTTGTGGACAAAGTCCCTGCAGGAATTTTTTTCCTGCTGTATTGTGACTCCTTCTTGTGCCATTATTTATTTTCTTCGTCCAGATCCTCGGCTTACATTCTGAGCAGCCCATAACACTTGCTATCATCCCTTCAGTTCTTCAGACACCGTGTACTTTACTACTGAACTTTACAATATGCTGAATTGCAAAGTGGAATTGACTTCAGTGACTATCAAAATGGCTCTAGTCCCACTTGTAGAGATTGGTTAAAATTCTAAAGCTGCTTAAAATTTTAAAGGAGGAAATGATATCTTTTACTGATACTTATAATTGTTGGGATTTATATTAACACATGTCTTGAATTGAACCACTAAGTTAAAAATCTTAAACCTCATAATAAGCCATAAATATATGTGACGTATTGTTACTATTAATACCTGGACGCCTTGTTTCTCTTTTGAACTTGAGATTTAGTGTATTTATTTCCTGGACGTTTTGACTTTGCTGTCCCATTTTCGGTTTAAATGTGCTAAGCTAAAAATTTCCTCCAAATCATCTCTTAGACCACAAATTTCCCAGTTCTTATCTCTTAAATGAATACTAAATTAAAGGCCACGTTTTCAATGTTCCTAATCAGTTTTGCTCACTGTTTTTTCAGCAGCTTGGTCTCTGGGCTCAGACTTCCTGGGTTAAAATCCCAGATGGGCGATTTAGTGTGTGTTCTGCAACGGGCATATCATTTCGTATCTTTGAACCTCAGTTTCCTCAAGTGCAAAATAATGTTAACCTATGGCATTGTGAGAATCAAAAGTGCTCATATAAATCCATTAATGTGTTGTCAGACACAAAGTAACTCTATACTTGCTGCTATTATTATTATCATTATCATCATCATTATTACTCTCCCTCTCCATCTTTGCACTTATTTTTTTTATAACCAGAAGACTTTACCTCTTAAATCTCAGAGGAAATTAAGCATGTTGGTAAGATTTTTCTCAACTTCTTTTCCTACCACTTCAAATGTGGAGTCATCTCATCTTTTCCCCTCTCTCTATGTTATAGATGAAGATTTTTCTTTTCTTATGCTTTGTCCTTTTCCTCCCAACTGTTTTCTGTCTGCCATGTCCTCCCTGCAATGAATCAGCCCCCTGGGGGAAGCAGAGCATGTTTAGCGGAACGACTATATTTGGGCGTCGAACAGAACTGGCGTCCATCTTAGATGTTCTTCCTGTCTCTCCCGTTAGCATCTTCGTCTGTGAAATGGAGATAATGATAGCCTCTACGTCGTAGGGTTTGGAGGAGAATAAATAAGATAATGAGCATAAAGTTGGGGCTCAGTGGCTGGCACAGAGTAGGACCTGAACAGATGGTAGCTTCTCATCATGATTTTTATTTTGGTTAGTGCCAAAATACCTTTCCCATACCTTTCCCTGCCAGCCTAGTGCCACTGTGCATTACACATGTTAGGTGCTTAATGAACACTTGTTCCCGTGATGGTGGATGATGACTCATTAGCCAGGATAAGTCGCCTCTGGCTGGGGCTCAAGATTCTTGGCTCCCAGAGCTGCCTGACATCACCACCGCAAGTCCCAGAGAGCAACATTTATGTGAGAAGGGGGACGCCCCGGGCAAAATCACTTTATTTGTACAAGGATTTTACCCCAAACCTAATGTAGTCTCCTGATGAGCTGGACTACACCAGGCAGAGGGACACTTTTGCTTTGACGTTAAGCAAGTTCAAGACTTGGAACCTGCGGGCAGTAGGTGTCTTCTTATCTCTTTCTCCTAGAGCAATGCTTCAATCCATTTAAGAAGAAAGATAGCTCTAAAGTAATCACAGAAGGGAAAAAAAGGAGTCCAGAGACATTCCTCCCACTACAATCCCTTTGAGGCTTCAGGGAGGGACTGTCGGGTTGAGGGGATATGTCTTTCCTAGCTGGGGAGGATGCCCTGACCCTTCTTGTCTCATCAGCCACTTGGAGGACCAGGATCCCCATGAGCCAAGCCCTGGCCAGTATTCCTAGAACATTATCCAAAAAAGACAGCCAGAGACAGAACGCTAATATTTTCCAAAGAGACCCCAAAGAAGGAGAGTCAGGAGAATAAGATGCATGGCAAGGGCAAGATGCAAATACCCTTAGGGATTTGATTGCACCTGCGATTTTGAGGAAGATGATGACATTTAGGAAGGTTGGTATCTTGATTTTAAATGTAGATTCCCTTGGACATATTTAAGCTTAATTCTCTGTGGAGTATAATAGCAAAAGCAGATGAAGACGTGACAGCACCATGTCCCAAATATGCACCTTTGTTTACTGGTTCATTAAGCATGTGCTATGTATCAAGCCTTAGCCTGAGTTCCAGGGATATGTGAATGGAATATAGCCCCTGCCCTCAAGTTGTCTGTGGCATTTGAGAAGACAGACATTCTAACCTTATCTCAGGGAAGCTGATACAACTCACAAGTATGTCAACCCTGCAATAGAGAATGACCATTCTTGTGACTGGAGTAACAGCTCGGGGATGCAGATTTTGGAATTCTTTTTATCATACATTTTATCATACAAAATTCACTCGAGTGTTTCATCTTAGCTAAGCCATTGATTGCTATGTGGCAAGGATGGTAGAATCTAAGTGACTGAGAAATCTCCTGAAAAATAGCTCTACATTTTTCCATAACTCACCCACCCAAGGTCCAGGTAGCTATTGGTTGGCTATTTAAAGAATCCTGTTATCCTTCACTAGAATCCCTTTGAGGTGCTGTTGTCAAGCCTAACTGCACAAAATACCCAGGGATAATTAACCAGTGAGTCCTAAACACATAGCTCTAACAGATAACTCACTAGTAATTTTGCAGAGCATGTGAAGGACCATATAAATGCCTTTGGTTTCCTGAACTTTCACACAATGTAAATTGCATTGGGACGTGCTTAACTGAAGGCACTTATCTAAAATTCGCTTTGTCAATTTCCAGTTATATATATTCACATTGCTTTGTAAGAGTTGCTTAAGCAGAATTACTGTCTTATGACATCATGTGATTAGACTGGAACTTGACTCTTGTAACCTGACCTTTTCCATTGAAGGGAAGACAGAAAAAGAGATTTTCTTGGGGGTAACTTAGCCTTTTAAGGCAGAAGTGACCATCTCTTTCTGTTCAGGAATCAAAAGGTTGTTTCTGTAAATAGACTTGCCATTCCAACATACCTAAAATTGGAGGATGTTCATGGCTTCAAGTTCCTTTTCCCCTTTGTTCAGTGCAGGCACTGAATGAAGAGCGGTCACTTCTAGATGCTAATTTCACAAAGAAATGCATGACACTCAGCAACAGGTCTGTCATGACGCACTTAGGCTGTCACTCTCATACAAAGGGCTTCTCCATGAAGCCCTTTCGGCATGAGACTTTCTATACTGGTCAAGTGAAAGTAGTCAGAAAAGTGGGTGCCCATTGATAAGGTAAATCCTGGTTATTTCCCCCTCGTTCCTTCTTTCTTCCCACTGTGTTGGAGGCCAGCAAAGTTGACCTCTGGTAGTCATTGAAGCTTTGAGTATTGATAATTGTGAGTCATGGAGCTTAATTCAGTGGATCATGAAACTGGGAGCAAGGGAATACTTTCCTATTATACATTCTTTAGGATTATACAGTCTCAGACTATGACACTGACATGCACAGATTTAATTGGCAGAGATGAATCTTTTTTATGAAACCACATTTCTTTTTCTTCTGATTATTCCTCACCTTGTGGTCATTTTCCAAGTTCAATACCAAGTTTCAATACCATAAAATTTCCAAGTCCAACGAATGTGGTTTGCCTTGACCTTGCAGGTCTCTAGGCAAGGTTCTAGTGGTAATCACTCAAAAAGGGCATGTGTGTTTTCTTTCACAATGCTGCACACTGAATTCTACATAAAGGTGACTGTGTCTTCTTAATGAAAGAAAAAAGAAAGGGAACTTATCTTCTGCCTGTTTTTCTGGGTAAATAGGACAAAACATTTGAAGTTAAATGTGTCCTAGGGAATCTAAAAACATTGGAGTGTTCATTCAGCCTTTAAGAAATGGGCACCAGTGTGCCCTATTTATGTGTATAATCCAGGGTTTATGTAGTCAGAATAGTATGCTCTGTCCCTCTTCTTAGAATTCAACTATTGGACTGTATGACTAAAAAAGGGTATTTAGAGAACTAGGAAATGGCAATGACAAGAGTGTGAGTTGGGATCCAAGTTCCTCCAGCAGTGTGAAGTTGGAGCAATTTCATGTAACCCATTGTACCTCAGGTTCATTTGTAAAATGGAGACATGCCACTTTACAGATAGTCAGTGCGAGGTGGCAGACACATAGTGCATCTCAGTGTGGGGCCCTGGGGTTATCCTCTCCCCAGTCCACATTAGCTCACTTGGAAAACCCAGTGTTTTGAGGAACATGCTCTTCAAGATTCCTCATAGAACTGGAATCCAGCAACTTGAAGTCTGCTGGTTTTCTTCCCTGAAATAATTGAATTTATTTGTATCTCTTCTTTTTCCTCTGAGCTGCTTTCCAGCTCTGAGTGTCTTGTGAGGCGTGAATGGCAGCTTATCTTGCTGAGAGTGTGGAATAAACCCTTTGCAGCCTCTGGTGTTAAAGGGCTTGACTTATCTCAGCTGGTGGCAGGGAGCCCTGGCTGGGTCTGCGCCTTTGTCTGTGCCTCTGTGTTGTTGCCCAGCACAGCTGTCAAACACCTCTGGTGCTTCTGAGAGTGCCCTGATGAGCAGTCTCTTCCACTGCTGGGATAGCCCAGGCCAGTGAGCATTTTCATTTTTAACATTTTTTGCTTAAGAAGCACATGCAAAAATGACTTTGTTAGCATCAGGAACTATGAATATGTTACTTAAAACACAGATAATGTAATTGTCTGTAATGTGTCAAAGTTGCCTCACTCTTTGCCATAAATGTGTTTCTGAAAGGAGAGTAGGTGAAACAATCTTTATTTAAATGCTACTGAGGACGTCGCTATTCTAAGGGACTCTTAGTGATGCTTTTTCTAAAGCTAATAATAATAATAATCATAATACTCTTGATTCTTTGGAATTTGATAGATAATAGCATTGCATGTACTTTTTAAAATATGGGATGTCTTTCTCTCTCTCTCTTTGAGAAATAGGGACAGGATAATAACTTAGGTTCTTATTATTCTCTAGGATTAGAGATAACATATGAGGTACCAGTTCTTGGGGAAAAGTTGGCCTCATCTCAGGACTTTTCCCAGGAAAAGCTTCAAAATAGTCCTTTCTTATGAAGCCCTTAATCCACCAGGGTTTGATTTTTGCATACAGTATGAAGTTGGTGATCAATATTTCCAATGACTGATTCCAGCATCACTTATGGAATTGTCGATATTTCCCTCACTGATCTACGATGGCAGCTATTCTATGTCAATACTTTTGCATTTGTGTTAGTATTCTTTTAGGCTCTCTTCTATTCTATGGGTCTCTTGCTAAGACACTGCCACATTATCTTGGTCATTATTGATTTTTAGTAGATCTTAATATTTGGGAAGAAAATCCTCTTATCTAATTCTTTTCCAAGAGCAGTTGTTCTCAACTTTCCTAATGCTGCAACCCTTTAATACAGTTTCTGTGAGTCGTGACCTACAGGTTGAGACCTGTTGTCCAAGAGTATCCCAGCTACTCTGAATCTTCTGCTCCTACATACAAATTTTAGGATAATCTTTTCAAGTTGTCTAAAATGTCCTGTTAGGACGGTGGTTAAAGTTTTCTTAAATTTATATATTGACTCAGGAATTAGTGACATCTTTATTCTATTGTCTTCTTATTTATGAACTGGGAATGTTGCTATATTTAAGTAGGTCTCCTTTCCTGTCCTTTAATAAAACTTTTCTGCTCCTAGTTACTGTGCTCTACATAGGTCGAACCATGTAACATAGAGTTTGGAAGCCAACACAATACCTTCAAACAACGATTCCCAGTCCAGACTATCTTTGGTTGAGGGGATTGTCTACATTCTCTGCTGCAGGTCTCAGGAATGAGTGGGAGAGAGAGCAGAAGAGGGAGCCCCCAAGGCTCAATCCCAGTCCACAAAGTCAACCAATACAAGTGTCGGCAAGGATGTGGAACAACAACTCTTGTTGGCAAGAGTGGAAATGGGGAAATCATTTGGGAAAATAATTTGGTATTACATAAAATTGTCTTTTAGAGTTTTTATTGACTAGTAACCAGCAATTCTATTCTGATACTTATTCTTATTAAATAAACTCTAGGTCTGCACTATCTAATATAGTAGTTACTAACCACTTGCAGCTATTGAAATGTAAATTAAAATTAAATAAAATAAAAAAATTCAATTTCCCAGTTTTACTAGCGACTTTCCAAATACTGAATATCTACATGCAGTTACAGTGACCACTACATTAGACAGTTCAGATAGAGGATATTTCCATTGTAACAGAAAGTTCTATTGGATAGCACTTTCTAGAGGATTTATTAAACAGAAAATAACAGTAAGATTGTATGTAATGAGAAAAAAGAAACAATCCTAGTGTCTATCTATAGTATAATAGACAAATAAACCCTTATGTATTTATAAAGCTGACAAACTATTCAATAGTAAAAATCAACAAACTACAGCTACATGCACCAATATGTGTGCTCTGAAAAACATTCTGAGCACAAAAAAGCAAGTCACACAAGAAAACCTACAATAGGATTCAATTTATATATAAGTTAAAATAGGAAAAGCCTGTTGTATAGCTTGCAAAATATTTTTATCACAACCAGTTTAAGAAGGTGTACCCCAAAGTCTTGACAACTGAGTAGGAAGCAAGAGTAATGTAATGCTGAAGGGGGCTCCCAGGGATAGAGGGAGACCCCAATGAAGTTCAATGTTAGAGCCTTCAAGTTAGCAGAGTTGTGGAAATTATCTGAAAAACGGGCCCAAAACTTTGTAGAAGCTTTGGAGCATTTTGCAGTGGGGTTGAAAAGCATGATGTATAGTTAACATTTTGCTTTCAACATGTATGGCTTCTTTTACATTTTTGGCTCAGCAAAGTGACTCTCAGTGCACTCTGAATAAATTGTAATGCATTTCGAGTGAGTGAGATCCAAAATACTGGGATCAGTGCAAAATAATAGAATAGATTGTATCCAGAAAGATCAAAATAGGAAGAGGCATGTGGAGATAATTGGACCTTCTAGAGTCAGATGAGAGTCATCAGGAAAAGCTTTTAGAGAAAAACACAGGGATAAAGAGACTCTGCAGCTAGGACCCCCATCCTCACCACTCACAAAAGGAATTCAAGATGGACAAAAGACGTAGATATAAGGTATTAAACCATAAGAATTCTAGAAGAAAATAGAGGGAAAACTCTTCTAGATGTTGACCTAGACAAAGAATTTATGAAAAAGACTCCAGTGGCAATCACGGCAACAACAAAAATAAATAAATGGAACTTGATGAAGTTAAAAACTTCTGTATAGCTAAGAAAACAATGAACAGAGCAAATAGACAACCTATAGAATGGGAGAAATTATTTGCAAACTACACATCCAGTAAAGGGCTAATATCCAGAATTTACAAAGAACTCAAAGGAGCAAGAAAAAAACAAAACATCTCAAAAAGTGGCAAAGGACATGAACAGAAGTTTTTCAAAAGAAGATAAATAAATGGCCAACAAACATGAAAAAATTCTCAATGTCACTAACCACCAGGAAAATGCAAACAAAATGAGATATCACCTTACCTCAGTCAGAATGGCTTTTATTACAAAGTCCAAAAACAGCCCAGGTGTGGTGGCTCATGCCTTTAATCCTAGCACTCTGGGGGACTGAGGTGTATGGATTGCTTGAGCTCAGGAGTTTGAGACCAGCCTGAGCAATAGTGAGACCCCGTTTCTACTAAAAAATAGAAAAAACTAGTTGAATATCATGGCAGGTACCTGTAGTCCCAGCTATTTGGGAGGCTGAGGTAGGAGAACTGCTTGATCCCAAGTACTACTTGATGCCAAGAGTTTGAGGTTGCTGTGAGTATGATGAGGTTATGACACTAAAAAAAAAAAAAGAAAGAAAGAAAAAGCCAAAAGCAACATGCTGGTGTGGATGCAGAGGACTGCTTTTATGTCTACACTGTCTGTAGGACTGCAAATTAGTGCCATCCCTAAGGAAAACAACGCAGAGATTTCTCAAGGAACTAAAAGTAGACTGCCATTAGATCTAGTAGTCCTACTACTGAATATCTATCCAAAAGAAAAAAAGTCATTTATTCAAAAAGACACCTGTGCTCAAATATTTATTGCATCACAATTCACAATTGCAAAGATATGGACTCAACCCAACTTTACATCATTTCATGAACTGCTTAATAAAATGTGGGGTATGTACACCATGGAATACTACTCAGTCATAAAAGGGATGAATTAATACCTTTTGCAGCAATTTGGAAGGAATTAAGGATCATTATCATAAGCAAAGTATCTTAAGAATGGAAAAACAAACACTACATGTACTGTTTAATAAATTGGAACTAACTGATGGGCACACATGTGGGAAGTAAAAGTCATTTCTTTGGAAACTAAGTTGGGGGCAGGAGGAGAAGGGGAGGGCAAAAACTCATTTAACAAGTACAGTGAACACTACTAGGATTACAAGCACACTTACAGCCTCGACTCAAGCCATGTAGTAAAAACATTTGTACCCCCTTAAAGTTTTGAAATAAAAAAAAGTAAAGAGACTTTGCAGCTAAAATGTGAGGTGTCCCAGGCCTTCCTCATCCACCCAGCACAGGTGTGGGGTTTGAATCTTTTACTAAGCACGCATTTTGAGATGTTGTAGATACTGAGAAATAGGTATAGTCACTTTCCTATTCTATTAATCAGCCGAAAATATAAACATTTTGATGGAGAAGCAGGTCCAGATAATTAACCCCATAGTTTCTCTATTACCAAGGATAGGGAGGCCATTAAAGTCTCTGTTCCATGGTTTTATGCCTGAGAATGCAGAGAACTGGAATGTGGTGTGGGCAGCTTGTCTCTGCTCCTGACCCCTGAAACCTGTACGCTCAGGGGCTGTAAGTACTGCCACTTACACGGCTGTCCTGTGGCAGTTACACACACATGCCTGCCATTCAGAGTTCTGGAGTGTACGCTGACATCTGCGTGTGTGTGAGGATAAACAGGTGTGTGAGGACGCAGGCCTTGCAGCTCTGCTGTCAGAGACCTCAGGTTACAATGTACCACCTGAAGAATGGCACGGCCCACTTGCTCACTTGCGGACTTGCCCAGGGTTTAATCTATGACCCCTCTACAAGGATCTTCTTACTACAGCAGCAGAAGCTTGAATCGAATCAGAACATTGATTGAAATCAACAATTACTAAATAAGTGGAAAATTAACAAGTACTAAACAGAATATAATTCTTTCCCTGATAAATAAAAAAAAAAATTGCTGTGAAGTCTTATATTTGAAGAGGAGAAAGAATCAAAAGATGTTTAGAAACCTTGGGAAGCCTGGTGGAAAAAGCTAAGTGGACATATTGTAGCTAACCAATGAGGAAGAATAAAGGAAAATTTTACTTACAAACTGAAAGAATATTCTAGTGTAGCAAATATCTTCATACAGCCCTCTGAACAGTGCCAGGATGCCTGAATAATTGCTGACCAAGGCAGGGAATTATCAGTACCACCGCCTCAGAGGGAAAAACATGTCCAGAGTCACACAGAGCCCATCAGAGCTGCCACTGACACTAATACGGGTGGGAAATGTGATGAACCTGATCTGTCTTTCCTGAACTGGTACAATCAATTCTATTATTCTTTTTTCAGACCAAAGCATTTGGCATTTTTTACCTGCTCAGTAATGTTTTTGGCTGAGCTTTTGCTGAAGACTTTCAATGACCAATCTGATTTAGTCATAAAGGTGAATTTGACAGAGATCTTGGTCATATTAACAGTTCGTTGTACAGGTAAAAACCCTGAGGTCTACATCTAGCTGCAAAAAACTGCCTTCCTGCCTCTGGATAAAGCCTTTCAGCCTCACGGTACATGCCCTTGTCCTGAAGAAAAGTTGTTTGAACATGTTTTTTTTTTTTAAAGACAGAGTCTCACTAACTATGTTGCCCTTGGTAGAGTGTTGTGGTGTCATAGCTTACAACAACCTCTAACTCTTGGGCTTTAGCGATTCTCCTCCCTCAGCCTCCCAAGTAGATAGGACTACAGGCACTGCCACAATGCCTGGCTATTTTTTTTTGTTGTTGTTATTATTGTTCAGGCCCAGGCCAGGTTCAAACCCGCCAGCCCCAGTGTATGTGCCTGGACCCCTAACCACAGAGTTACGGCCGCCGAGCTGTATGATTGTTTTTCTCTTAAGAGTCTGACTGCCTTGATTCAAATTTGGCTCATCACTTTGTGGCTTTGTGATCTCCAGCAAACTAGGGAAACTCAATGATCCGTAGATGTGATGGGGATAATAATAGGGTTATTATAGGAGCCCATTAGATAATATGTGAAAACAACACAGTGCCTATTCATAGGAAGCACCTAATATATCTTAGTAGCCATTATAATTAAGCACTTGCCCTGTTTCCCAAAGGCCATTTGAGGCAGATCGAATCTGTAGGAAAAAGGCTATTGATCATGATGTTTGTATTTTCCTGTTTCTAAAAATGTACACTTCTAAAAATTTATAGAAACTAATTTATATCTATTAACTTGGAGTTGTTGGAAATTTTGTTTGTTTCCAAAATGCTTATTTAAGGATGTAAGTCCTATCACTCACTTTAATATGTGTCACCACTATGTATATTATGTTGATTCTTAACACCTATTATGTTCATGTGTGAAACTGAACCCCATAAAAGCAGAGTTTGGGCATTCCTGCTGAAAGGAAGTGAATTAAAAGGGAGGGAAGCAGAGTCTTTGCAAGGAGAAAATTGTTCCTATCTCTCAAGCAGTGTCAGAATGTGGAAATGTTTACAAAATGCTCATTAAAAGAAATAGGAATTGCAAGATAGAAACAAAATCTGGTGCACAAGTTTACACTAGGGAGATAAGAAAGGCTAGGCCCCCTATAGGGGATTTTGTTATCCAATTACTGCAACCTGACTTTTGGGGGGAGAGGAAGAGTGAGTAAGGGGAGGGAGAGAGAGAAAGAGTTTCCAAACTTGTCTCCAGTGACAAGAGACATTTACGCCCTGCAAGATAAAACTGCCACTTAGAGCCCAGGAAAGCTAGATCTCCCCGGGTTGGCCTGGGGGCTTGAGCGGAGTCATGGGTTCCCCAGTCGGACGGCTGTGCGCTCTTCTCTGCCTGGTGGCTCACTCGGTTTCTGGCAGCCCCATCATGAGCCTTGAGCAGTCGCCTCTGGAAGAAGATATGCCCCTCTTTGACGATGTCTTCTCAGAGCAAGATGGTGTTGACTTTAACACTCTGCTACAGAGCATGAAGGATGAGTTTCTGAAGACATTGAACCTGTCTGACATCCCCATGCAGGATTCAGCCAAGGTTGATCCACCAGAGTACATGCTGGAACTCTACAACAAATTCGCAACAGATAGGACCTCCATGCCCTCTGCCAACATCATTAGGAGTTTCAGGAATGAAGGTTAGTTTATATTTTCGCTGATGAAATTTGTCTTGGCCTTTTTTTTTATTAAAGAGTAAACTTATAATGCCTGGGAATGACATACCTGGATCAGTGTATGTGTATCTATATAAGCATGTGTGTGTCTATTTAAGGGTGTATGCATACAAAGACGCACAAATTCAAAGCACGTTTGGTCCATGTCATTTATACGGTCACTTTAGAAACTCAAAAGATACTCAAAAACCTCTTTAAACCAAAGTCACAAAATGTCTGTCATTTTGACATCACAATTGGGTCTTTTTAAAATTTTAATTTAGACACCATGTAATATAAAGAATTAATGTTGGTCTGCTGCAGTATCTTTGCCCTTTTCCAGATAGGCCTCGATTTCCATTTTGGCTGTTAATTGACTAACATATTTATCAACTTTTGCTCAGAATGAAATGATAAAAATGATTAAAAAAAAAAAAAACCAGCCAGTTTATCTTGCAAAATACAAATCATTTGTATTTTGTTCAAATTTTGGATGAGTTTCTGTTTTGTGGCCTTGTTTGAGAAATGTCCATACAGGATGGAAACCTATTTTAGAGATTCTTCCTAAAGTTGTGTTGGGTTTTATGTGACATGTACCTCCTTGAAGCACTGTTTATAGGAAATGTGCATAAAATTTTAATAGTCCAGCTTATCATTTCTGTCTTTTTGAAGAGCAATGCACAAACTAAATTATTGGTGAGGAAAGTGTGTTTGCTGCCCCCATAATCTTTAAATTCAGTAACTAAATTCAATGAGTTATCAAGTTAATCCTTCACTTAATATGATGCAAGTAGGCAAAATAAAAAAAAAATCTTATACCAGGTATCTAGATTATAGTAGAGGCTGTGAGTCCAAAGAAATGAATTCTTTAATACTTATCAATTATGCTTTTATGATCATTAACCTGATATAGAGAGTTTTTTTTTTCCTTTTTTGCAGTTTTTGGCCGGGGCTGAGTTTGAACCCACCACCTCTGGCATATGGGGCCGGTGCCCTACTCTTTTAAGCCACAGGCGCCGCTTGGGAGGTTTTTTTTTTTAAATTGATGTTTGCCAGATGTTATTGAAAAGCAGAAAGGCAGTGGAAGAAATAGCTCAAGATTTGGAATTTCAGAAGCTGGTTGACTTAGTGGTTGGAGATAATTAGCTTTATTTCTCTGAGCTGCAATTTCCTTATCTGTAAACTGGAGGTAATAATATCTACATGGCAGAGTGTTCAAAAGAAGTTACTGATAAAAAAGGGCTCCAGTTGTCATGAAGTGCTGGACAAATTTTAGTGACTGTTAATGAGTTACTTCGTGTTCTAGGACTGGTGTAAATGTTGAGTAGGTGTTCAGTCTATAAAATAGCACTTGCCTTTACAATTTGGTTAACTACCAAAATTTCTATTTGGTAACATATTTCTAATGGAAGTGGCAAACTGAGATTACAGGTTTTTTTGAAGATGAGTCAAAAATGAACAACCTCCTCCTGTAGGAACCCTCCCTCAGACTTCTCAGCACTGAGCCCTCAGCATCTGGCTCAGGCATGGGTGGGAAAATGTTGCTTTCGTCCCCTGGGAAAACAGAACCATTTCCAGTTCTCACTTTTCTTATGGAGGATTTGGATGATCTGGACCATAGTGTGGAGTTCACTGTGCTTGTTGTTACCTGAAAGCAGAAGCCAGTAACATGTGGGCAACCCAGCTGCCCACACTTCTGCCGTCTGCCACTGGAAATGGGCAGCCTGAGGACTAATTTTGCCCTGCTATTGTCTCTCTTCTGACCTGTTTACCCTTCTCAGTGACGCTCCCTAGGCAATAAAGGCCAAAAATTCTCCAAATCTAACTGATTTGGGGAAAACAAATGTCACCTCTGAAGTGGGAAAATGTGCCCTCAATTCCTAGCACAGCTTCATCTTCTCCTTGTGTATGGGGAAGTCAGTTCTCCAAATCAAGGCCAATTTCTTCTGGTGTAAAATGAAATCAGTGCCTACAGTATCGGGTCATTGCAAGAACCAAATAAGACCACACTTTTGCAAAGTACCTGCCATGTGAAATTTGTCCACAAAATTCAGTTTTCTTGCCCAGAAATATTACTCCTCCATCTATTACTTACTGCATTTGCACATGCACCTAATTTCACAGTGAACTTATTTTTTTAATTAGCTTTATTAAGGTATAATTGACACACATAAAGTAACACATATTTAAAGTGTACAATTTGATAGGTTTTGACATATAAAACCATCCACTGAAACCATCACCACAATCAAGATAGTGAACATATCCATTACCATCAGAAGTTTCCCTGTTTGCCTTTGTAATTCCTCCCTTCCTCCCTCCACAGCGTGGTTTTATTCTACACATTTCTCATGCATGGAGCAATCATCTCACTCTCCCATTTTTGGTCTTCTCATGTTCCCTGTCCAAGGAGAGTCAAGTCTCTTTGACTTTTATGGTGGGGGGACTCCCAAGCCATTTTTCTTATCCAAGAGGTCAATGATATATTAAGCATATGTGCCATGCCCATAACTCAATTTAGTCTGGTTCCCAGAATCTTCACCTAATCAATATGTGTTTAAAGCATTGCCTCTGCTTAAGGCATCATAGTAGGACAGAGACATAGAAGGAAGTAAGTCTTGGTGATAGCCACCAGGATGATGGCAATCTGTTTGGGAAAATCCATTAATAGAAAGACAAGTGAAACACAAGGATATAATGATAAGGGTCAAAGGTGAGATACAGGGAGTAAGTGCTCAAGTGACTCCGGAGTGAATTTTCAGGAGGAGAGGTGAGGAAGGGAGAATTTCACAGGGAGGGAACAAAGCTGGAAAGGTAGAGGAGAGGTGAGAACTTTCCAAGAGTCAGAAGAACATATCCAAAGAGGGAAAGTATAGGAAAAAAAGGAATGTTTTGGCAAGTGGTAAATATATCAGTATATTCAGAACAGGAGGGTTTATGAAACCATTTAATTGTTCAACAAATATTAAGTGAGCAATTGAATGTTCCAATTACTGTAGAGGATGAATAGAAGGCTGGATCAGGTGGTTAAGACCTGTACATAGTTGGTCTTGAGAGCCTTGACAGTGAGTTAAACTTGACAGTAAGTGAAGTTTATGTGTCAATGTGTAAGATGATTTTAGATGGCACCCAGAGAAAGCTATGAATCATGTGAAATCATTCTATGTTTTTATTAATGTAGATTTTAAAAAATGCACATAAGTATCAAATCAACTCTCCCTCTTCCATGAATCATGTTGCTTAGGACAAGTCTAAGAGAGGTAGTAAGTATAAAATGATCAGATCAAGCTAAAAGAAATATTAAAAGATTATAATCTAAAACAGGGGCTCCACTGAAATCATTAATACAGTTAGGAATACAGTTGGGGAAATGCCGCCAGTGATGACAGAGGGCAGAGAACCCAGCTGCATGTTTGGTGTAATGAAACCTTTTGATAGGCTGATGGGAATGCCCTCAGGGCTTTCCCTTGCCTGAGGCAAGTGTGTAGGAGCTTGGTGCTCACTGTACAATCCTCAGATAGGAAGTCAACATGATAGCATTTACTAAGACTAAACGACCTTTCAAAAGTTGTTTCATAAACATTTTTCAGTGATTTGAATGCACCAAACTCCATGCCAGGTGCCAGAGGGTGTAAAACTGAGGCAACCAAGCTGGATTTATTATCTTCCATTTCTCCTTATAGAAGACCACACAACCAGAAATCAACTGCTATGTTCCTTTTGGTTTATAGTTGTCAAAGTCCTTGTCAGACTTTGTTATCTAGAGCAGAGGTCAGCAAACTTTTTCTGTAGAGGGCCAGACAGATAGTAGATATTTCAGACTTTGTAGGCAGTTTGTTCTTTGTTGTGACTATTTAATCAGGCCATACACAGTACAGAAATGAACGGGGCTGTGTTACAATAAAACTTTATTTCCAAAAGCAGGTGGCAGGCCCAATTTGACCTATGAACTATAGTTTACCAAGTCCTGGCCTGAAAGGAAGTCTTGTGGGAAGACCAGTGCCCCAGTGGTTATGTGGGATCTCCAGCCATCCACTCATTACAAACACAAAAATAAAAAGCCATGGAGTCCTCATCCCTGAATATCTCCACATGTCCCATCTGAAGGCTCTTCACTGCTTAGAGCACTGGGGACTTTCCCATAAAATCTCCAAGATTCTTCTCAGTTCTCTAATTCTGTGGCTGATAAGCTACTCAGGCAAGGCTGCCTGAATTTTATCCCAGTCATTAGCCCTCATTTTCCATTTTAGTCTTGGCGGCTTAACTCAGTTGGGCATTCTACCATTGACCTTTCAGGGTTTTCTAAGTCACAGAAGGCTGACACTGTGTGTGTTTTCATTGATTCTCTGCCCTCATTCTCTCTGTATTAAGCTTTCTGCATGGACAGGCTACCTTGTTACATAAATGAGCATCTGTTTTTCTCTGAGTCATACTGCAAATACGACCTCGGCAAATTTTGTTTTTCCAGATCTGTTCCAACCAGCCAGTTTTAATGGGCTCCGAAAATACCCTCTCCTCTTCAACGTGTCCATTCCTCACCATGAGGAGGTCGTCATGGCTGAACTAAGGCTGTATACGCTGGTGCAAAGAGATCGCATGATGTACGATGGTGTGGACCGGAAAATTACCATTTTTGAAGTACTGGAGAGCAGAGGGGACGAGGGTGAAAGAAACATGCTGGTCTTAGTGTCAGGGGAGATCTATGGGACCAACAGTGAGTGGGAAGCTTTTGACATCACAGATGCCGTCAGGCGTTGGCAAAAGTCAGGCTCATCCATCCACCAGCTGGAGGTCCACATTGAGAGCAGACACGACGAAGCCGAGGACCCCAGCAGGGGACAGCTGGAAATAGACACGAGCACCCAGAATAAACATAACCCTTTGCTCATTGTGTTTTCTGATGACCAGAGCAGTGAAAAGGAGCGGAAAGAGGAATTGAATGAAATGATCGCCCACGAACAACTTCCGGAGCTGGACAACCTGGGCCTGGATGGCTTTTCCAGCGGACCTGGGGAAGAGGCTTTATTGCAGATGAGGTCGAACATCATCTATGACTCCACAGCCCGCATCAGAAGGAACGCC
Source organism: Nycticebus coucang (assembly GCF_027406575.1). Lineage (NCBI taxonomy): Eukaryota > Metazoa > Chordata > Mammalia > Primates > Lorisidae > Nycticebus > Nycticebus coucang. The sequence goes on along the minus strand of NC_069783.1, from coordinate 67,526,190 downwards.
AAAGGAAACTACTGCAAGAGGACCCCACTCTACATCGACTTCAAGGAGATTGGGTGGGACTCCTGGATTATTGCTCCGCCTGGATATGAAGCCTACGAGTGCCGTGGTGTTTGCAACTACCCCCTGGCAGAGCACCTCACGCCCACGAAGCATGCGATCATCCAGGCCTTGGTCCACCTCAAGAATTCCCAGAAGGCTTCCAAAGCCTGTTGTGTGCCCACAAAGCTAGAGCCCATCTCCATCCTCTATTTAGACAAAGGTGTTGTCACCTACAAGTTTAAATATGAAGGCATGGCTGTCTCTGAATGTGGCTGTAGATAGGAGTCCTGTGGCTTATTTAATACTTGTAAATGTGTATATTTGGTGTTCCTATTTAATGAGATTATTTAATAAGGGTGTACAGACAGTACAGGCTAGCTGCCGTAGGGAAAAGGACAGGTTAGTTTCTTGCAGGAAATACATACTTTACTATCTGCTCTAGTCCCTTCCAATCTGTTTCTCTTTGTTCTTGCCATTTCCTGGCAATTCCAACTCCATGTCCTTTTGGAAACAACAATCCCTAAGCAAAATGCAGTGTCAGAAGACACATATTATGTATGTGTATGTGCACATACATGAACTTAAGCAAATCTTTTGGTTCTTTAGGGGAGGATTAAATTCACATACATACATGACTCACTCAACGTGCACATGTTAAAGATCAACAGTGCGTTCTCAGTCACCTCTTCTGAGTAGGATTATGACCAGATAATTTGCATCAGGACTTTAACCATCCAAGGAAGTATTACTTTCCCTAAACACTCTGGAAAGGTAAATGTAGCTTTTGTCAGTTGAGTTTGCCATTGCTCAGACCTGGTAAAGGTCGCTTCAAGGGAGGGGTTATTTGATGCCAAACGGCTTCAAAAGTCCTTAGAGGTACAACAGCAAAGAACGAACCCTTGGAGGACCAGAGGGCAGTGCCTGGTGAGGACAGGAAAGCAGGAGGGACTTCAGGATGTGAGGTGTTCCAGAGACAATAGGACAGCAAGGCTGTGTGTATCCCCTGTTACTGCTACCAGGGGTGGAGGGATGGCACAGTTCTCGAAGGAGAGAGAGGGAAAGGACACAGATGCTATCCCCAGATGCAGCTGTAAAATCAGAAGCAGTGCTAAATGGAGAATTAAATCGTTGGTACAAAATAAAATATATTATCAAAATCCAAGAGGAGGAAAGGCACACGGGACCTGTTTGTTGGGCTCTTCGCCTCTTAGTATTTTTCTTCACTTGTTAGTCTTCTCCCTGCCTCCTCACTGCCGTCTTCCTCTCCCCGCTTCCTTCTCTGTCCTGGTGCCTCACGTCCTCCTCCCCTTCCTGTGACCCCTGTCTTCCTCGGCCCTCGTTGCTCATACTCTGGGCTGCAAAGAGACTCCTAAAAGCTTGTGTTCTTAGGGTAAAAGAAGTTAGTGTTCTACTTTTAAAATTTACCCCAGATATTAAATTTGATGTTATTTTAACGATATGCTTTATGAAATGTTTTGTTCACGAAAAACACTTAAGTATTAGAAAAAAAAAAAAGAAACAGAGTCCCATTTAAACAAGTGAAGTAATGAAAAGACCTGAACAAATGACTTGAAAGGTAAGCCTGAATTTTGAAATTAAGTTTGCTCCATGGTGGAAACCCAGTAACCTTCCCATCTTCTCATTTTGCATCTGGCCAGGACTGGGGGGCTGAGAAGTGTTCCCGCCAGGAATGGACTGGTGGGTCTGCCCAGCAGGTGGCAGGGTGGAAGGACATATTGACTGTGGCTCCAGGCTGAACCCCTACCTGCTTCCCCAAACACATCCCAGGTTTGTATAGGAGGAGCCAGAGCAGAGAAGTTCCCAAACCTCTCTGGCGTCTCCAGGCAGCAACTTGGATGGCTCACACTGGACTTGGGAATGTGATTTTCAGTACATTGTCCCCATTCACCCCACTTACCTTAGGAAAGCTTCCTTAACAAGTCCGGGAAACTATCAGCTTCCCTTTAAGAACTACTTAAGGTTATAAACTCATGTTGCACTAGACAGTGGAGGTGGGGAAAGCTATTTTGAAGACTTATTGCCCAGTTTGGACCTCAGTCCCATACATTTATTATTCACTGGTGTCCAGAGGGAAAATCCTAGGGATTGCCCACGGAGGAGTCATATTTTGATCATCAGTGGGTAAACAACGACTGATCATTTGAGAAGGTCAGGCAACTCAGAACACTCATTTGTGGAAAAGCCTCCAATTAACATGATGTCTGTGAGTGCTGAGGGCATGTGTGTCCGTGTGGCTGGTTTGGGATAGCCACGCTCAGTATCCTCACTGGAATGTGGTGCATTCTGTATACTCCATGCTACTCAATGTACATTCACAGACTCCATGGTACTTCTTATTCTACCCTTCTTAAAGGGTATAAAATAAGACCTCAGCTGACCAGGATAGCTCTGGCTAGATCAAATTTTTCTTTGTGTTTGAAATATGTAAGAGAGTGGTATGCTGGTAAATACCTTGCAACCAGCAACTTGGGGTGGGGGAAAAAGCCCCAATTCGTGGATTTCGATGATGTAAATGTCCATTTCAAGCTTCCTGTGTGATGCCAAATGGCTTGCAAGAGTCCTGAAAACTTAGTCAGCTCTCAGGAGCCACGTACGAGCTCCAGCACACTGCTGACAGTAGCACACTTTAGAAGCTAAGGACGGGCCAGCTCTGGCTTTCCACCGTGCATGCTGCTGGCTTTCCCAGCCTGCTTGGAGAAACCTTGTCTCAAGCACTTACAATCACTCGTCTGTCAAAGGGGTGCTAGGCTGAATCTAGCTATTATAGATGTTTCTCTGTTACCAGTAAACCACATTTCTATGATCTTTTTCTTCCTTAGAAAAAGGAGTACAGAAAGTCACATATTGGTCATTCAAATGGTCAGTAGTTGTATTTTTCTTTTCTTGCCTTCTTTTTATCAAAAAGGAAAAGACATAACCAGCAGGAGAGTTCTCCTTGTTCCCCACACCCCCGGCCAGCATGCCTGCACCACCTCCACTTCACTGCATTGACAGGAAGCTATAAAATTGTCAGGTCTTTAGAAAAGTAGAACTTACTAACATCTTCTCTGGCCGTAGACCTTCTGCTATGTTCTGCACTAATCTTCTTTTTATGGCAGAATTATCATCATTGAAGTTGATAAACCTACATGACCCTCGAGGAAAATTGTCGCAGAAGGACTTGGGCAGCCAACAACCTAAATATTCATGTAAACATTTCTAAGCTTCCTGCTATTTATTGATTGATGTATTTATTTTTGTAATATAATGTGGAATACTAAATAGTTTATTTTTATGTCTTTGCTTCCCTCTTGGATAGGGTAGTCTTCTGTGCTTTTCAAATAGAATCTTTCCTTAGAGTACAGCTCACTTACAGTACGTAGTCTGTATTTTCAGCCCTCTCTCTTTTTGCGTCAAAATATTCTGTTACTCTAAGGAGTCTGCCATAAGCTTGCCATAATTTTGTATATTTGTGTCTTGTAGGCATGCTGTGAGCCCCTGAGTATATTTACTGATTTGTAAATAGCAGAGTTTTAACTGAAGTGTTGATGTTCCAGAAATTATTTAACCAATGAATTGCCATGACGTTCCATGAAGTGACATTGTCAGTTTGTCAGAATAGGCAAATATTGTCGGGCTATGAGGGGACATGAGTGCTACTCAATGAACAGGGGCAGTATTGAATTCACTGTTTTCATCCCAAAGAAGGGCCATCCCCTATGGCCTTCACCAACCCACCAATTCAGAGACTCAATTTGACAAAACTATTTGCATCTGGATTAACTCCCCTATAAATGTCAAAAATGTTAAATTACAATTACCAGAAGAGTCAGCCTCAAAGTGCCTAATTTATTCCTGTTGAATAATTTTTGGTTTGGGAAATTAATGATATAAACCTTTTCCAGAATGATTATGAAATGTATCGGTATTCTTTAGGATTTACAGTCTTCATGTAAAAGATGTTTTCATATAAAGGAATGTCACATGTTACTTCTTACCAAATTTTCAACAAACCATAAAGTACAGCACAGTTTGGGCAAAAAGGATTCGCGATTTGTTTCGAACACAGAAGGGACAGTGTTCTTTTTAAGGATGGTAGACCTTTTCAGAGTCATTGTGGGTTGTAGCTCTTTGTAGGTCTGCAAGCTCACATGTGGTGAAAGAGGAAATGCTACTCTGACTCTGCATTTTTTGCTTCTAAAAAAGGACATTTGAGTTTTTATATGACATGGAAGGGAAGTAGACAGCACAGTACCATGGCAGCATACAAAGGTGTTCCTGCATGTGGACTTGTGCTCATAAGGTAATAACCCTATCAAGGAACGACTGGTGGTTGTGACCCACATGTTTCTATCACACTCAAACACTGGTTTTGTGAGCGCCTCTCCCAACAGTGGTGGGGTGACCACTCTGCCCACCTGCCAAGCATCCACGGACGTGGACAATCCACTCACTGTGGACACACCAAATCAGCTGAAGTGTGTTCATGTTCTTGGGTAAAACCTGTTCTTTCTTCACCAAATTGATGTAGTGACTACAGGAATAAAAGGAAAGTGGAAACAAATGTTGTACCCTGTGTTCATAAGCTAAATATGTACATTCAAAGTTGTCTTGTTGAATAAAATGGAAAAATTATTTTGGTGAAAATTATTTGCAAGTTATTTTTCCCTGAGATGAAATCCTTTTTGCACCTCTCTCTCTTTTTTATGTTTCTGCTTCACAGTATATCTAGATGGGATAAAACCTGACGTGAGTGGCCTGAAGGAACAATAAGTCATTTTGAGCTTCTAAGCGATCTCACTCAAGAGTGGGATTTGGTCATCATGTGGTTCTCCCATTTCATATGACTTGGTGTGAATCCCATATGTAGAAAATTAAACTGGCTTCTCATTGTCAATAACTGGACAATATTTTTTCTTTGAATTCTAGATAAGGGAGGTTGGGGCAACAGGCTTGGTTAGCAGACAGACCCTGCTAACTGTTCTGGAAGGAAGTTCATTCTTATGGCAGAACATGGGATTTGAAGGGCATTGGGAGAGCAGTAGGTAGCATAAGACTCTTTCCATCAGATAATCGGCCTGCATCCCTTTAGTGTGGCATCCTCCAGTGTCCTCGCTGGCCAGCTGTACCTGGCAATGCGGCAGGAAGTCCAGCCCTTGACCCTGGTCAGCACCAGCAAGGTGAGATGGAGTTGTAGTCATGGAGGAATGGAATGCAAATGGGACTTAGCGCAGGGCTGGGTTAAGAGACCTGAAAAACCATTCTTGTAACTTGAATTTGAATTCTTTAGTAACCTTGCTATGCTCTCCTATGCATACTTTCATTTATGAATGCCTCTCACAGTGCCAGATCTGGAACTGCTCTCCACATGTGATCTGACCTGGCCTACCAGATGCCTTGTTCTGGGGTTTCTTCTCTACTGACACAGCAATGGGCAGACCCGTGACTGCAAGTTATTCCCAGGCGGGTGGGTAGTTTGTTTAAAAAGTAAGAGAAAAAATATATTTTCAAAGCTCATATTACTCATTTAAGAATATGTTACAAGTTCTAATAGTACTCCTAAATGAATGGATCTTTGTGGAATTGTGGGAAAATAATGTCATGTGACTCTGGTCACACAGATGAGAGCCCACTTTTGCACAGAAGTGACTATTTGTAAATGAGGGGCCTATTTGGAGAAGGTGAGAGCTTGTTAACTTGGGTAGTTATAAATGGATTATGTGATTATCTCCCAACTCACTCTCCCAAACTGTCAGGTTACAAGAAACAGTTCCTGCCCTCTCTTAACCTTGCTCAGACCATTCACACAGACCTAAAGTGGCTCATCTCCTCCCCAGAAGAAGGCCCAGAAATACATGGGCACCTCAATCTATTTTTACCCTTCAGTATGATTGTGAGAATCTTATAAAAATTTAGGCCACTCGGTTTAGACTAAGATTCTTTGATGGGAGACTTGAAGCATCACTGTCAAGTCAGGATTTGGTAGAACATTTTCACCAACAGAACACCAACTTCCTTGCACAGTATGGAAGGTTGTTAGAAAATCTAGTTCTGACCCTATATGATAATAGTATTCCTGATGAAATGTGTAACACGACCTTACCAATCAAAAGGAACATCATATGAACCTATTTGAAGAACATTCTATAAAACGGACTTAAATAAAAAGTCAACGGAAGGCAAAGAAAAATTAAGGAACTGTAATAGATTGAAGAGATGTGACAATTAAATGCAGCATATGATTCTGAATTTGGATGCTAGATGCCCTTTCCTCCCCCAAACAGGCAACAAGCACATTCTCTTTTTGTTAAACTCCCTGTGCTTGGACAGTAGTGTCCAAATTTATCCATTGTAGACTCTCAAATGACATTCATTTTAAAAAATCTTCTGCAGATATTGGCTCTTTTTGAAAAGCTGTGAATAGTTCTATGGAGACTAACCAGGCTTTTGTTTGATGCTGTGTCTAAGATGCACTGGCAGCATTAGAAATGATGAGATCTTTGCTCAGTAGGCACATCAACAGAAGGAACCCAGGCAAAGGGGAAGCGTTCATCACTGTGGCAATCCCGATGTTAAAAAATGAGCTGCAATGAAACATTTTCCTGAAATAACCAAGCTCAACTCTCTATTCCCCAAAAGGAAGGATGCTTTTCAGGCAATAAACCATCTGCTTCAAGTGTTTAAAAAACAGATCTCCAATCACTGGTAATTTAAACTTCCTTATACCCCAGTTCAGTGTTTGATAAGGGAAGAGTGCTAACAGGATGGGAACTAAGTTACTATAATAAGAAACCCAGCTGGAACACAAACCAGCCCCCTGCATCACTTTGTTTATGCTCCAGACCCATCTGCTTTAATTAACATAATATTTACATGAGACCAGCTCCTGTTACATCTTTTGCTGCAACTGTCACATGTTTTATTCTTTGAAGTTTTTTGCTTTTTGAAAAACTTCCTGCAAAAGCACAACAGAAAATGCCTGAATCACATCATAGGGTTCTAGCTTCCAAGTGCCAGGCTCACTTGCTCTATGCAGTTGGGATCAAGTATCAAGTTGCCAGAGAAACTACAGGATGCCCCGTAAAATTTGAATCTGAGATAAATAATGAATAATTTCAAAAATAAATAAATAACCAGCCAGGGGTTGTGACAGGTGCCTATAATCTCAGCTACTGGAGAGGCTGAGGCAAGAGGATCCCCTGAGCCCAAGCGTTTGAAGTTGCTGTGAGGTATGATGACCCCATGGCACTCTATCCAGGGTGACAGAGCAAGACTCCCTCTCTCTCTCTCTCAAAAAAGGATAATTTGTTTAGTATAAATATGTCTCAAATATTGCACAGGTATACTTATACTAAGCAATGTTCATTGCCTATCTGACATTCACATTTAATCGGATGTTTTTATTTGCTAAATCTGGCAGCCTAAGACAAGTCTTGCTCAGATTACACGAATGGGAAGGAGCCATAGAGAGATAGAGCAGTTTGCTCCTCCATCCTAAAGGGTGATTCAGACGATCACACATCAAGTCTAGAGGGGTCATTATTAAAGAGCAGCTTTGAGATTTGAGAAAATCCACCTGACCATGATAACCTGCTAATTCTCAAAATAGTAGTAATACCTCACAGTCATCGTCCCCATTTTATGTGTGAAGAAACTGAGGCACAGTGGGAATAGGCACATACTAGAAATTATACCACCAAGTAGAGGTGGAATGGGACTGGAACCAAGGCAGCTCCTTAGCCACTGCCTAAGACCATAAGATATGACAGCCTGGAGGCCTTCTACTTAAGCCCACAAAAGTTCCAAACTTTTACTTCCATTTTCTTATGAAGTCTGCCTGTCAGCAAACTGGAAATCCCCACACCTCAGCGAGGAGACACCAAGCAGGGCTCTTGCCTGGGGCCCTGGGGCCCTTCACAGCCCCATGCAGGGCCTCCCTGGGCTGTTCTGTCCCCCAGGGGCTCCTCTAGCTTGATTTCTTTTCCTCCTCTGAGCTGCCCTTCACTACTCCCTCCTTGAGAATTTTCTCCTTGTTCTTTCTTATTGCCCTTTCTCAACATGGTTAGGAGCCCACTAAAAACTGTGTAGAGACAGACAAGGAGTGATGGAAAGGACAGTCTGGAGTCACATGCACAGCCTGGGCAGCCCTGCAGAGACTCTGGGGCACTCTTTGGTCTTTTGATGGCCAATCATCAGGGTTGCCCAGAAGTTTCTCTCAAGGCCAGGAGGCAAGAAGGTGCTGGGTGTGAGAGCAGAATGAATCATGCTGACCCTGCTGGCGGGCTCTCTGTGCCCCAAAGGCTCCCCCAGTGTCCGGGCCAGCTGTGTCTTTGCAGACTTTCTCTCTCCCATCCCTCTCCCTGGCTCCCGCCTTGAGATGGTTTTCTCTTCTGTTTGGCATCAACTGGGAAGAGGCATATTTCCCCAGAACTTCAGAAGATTCCCAACTGATCTTGCTGACATTTCTATTACCCTTCCTGGGAGTCCCTCCTACTCCGAGCCTTAAAAATCTTACCCACAAAGGTTCTATTTTATTTATTTATTTTTTATGTTGACTTTTCTTACTTTAGATTTCATAAAGTTGAAATCGTTGAAGACATAACCTGCAAATATCTTCTCCCATTCTGATGGCTGTTTGCTTACTTTACTTACTGTGTTCTTGGCTGTGCAGAAGCTTTTTAGTTTGATCAGGTCCCAGTAGTGTATTTTTGAAGCTGCTTCAATTGCCTGGGGGGTCCTCCTCATAAAATACTCGCCCACACCGATTTCTTCAAGGGTTTTTCCTGCACTCTCTTCTAGTATTTTTATAGTTTCATGTTTTAAGTTTAAATCTTTAATCCAGTGAGAGTCTATCTTAGTTAATGGTGAAAGGTGTGGGTCCAGTTTCAGTCTTCTATAGGTTGCCAGCCAGTTCACCCAGCACCATTTGTTGAATAGGGAATCTTTTCCCCACTGAATGTTTTTAATTGGCTTGTCAAAGATCAAATAACGGTAAGTAGCTAGATTCATCTCTTGGTTCTCTATTCTGTTCCAGACATCTACTTCTCTGTTTTTGTGCCAGTACCATGCTGTTTTAATCACTATCGATTTGTAGTATAGTCTGAGGTCAGGTAGCGTAATTCCTTCTACTTGTTTTTATTTCTGAGTAGGGAGGTTGAGTGGTGGGATTACACCTGCAGTGCATCTTAATAAGGGTATACGTGAAACTTAGTAAATGTAGAATGTAAATGTCTTAACACAATAAATAAGAAAATGCCAGGAAGGCTATGTTAACCAGTGTGATGAAGATGTGTCAAGCGGTCTATAAAACCAGTGTATGGTGCCCCATGATCGTATTAATGTACACAGCTATGATTTAATAATAATAAAAAAAGAAATCGTTGGAGAAAAGGCTATGCAGATTCAAAACACACAATTCTGACAGACACTATCAAATGACTTTTTAATACTTTATACCAAATTATAATCCATGAGCTGTGTATAAGAGTGCTGTTTCTATACAGTTTTCAACATTCAGTACTATTATTTATCTTAGAGGATGTTGTTAGAGGTTGAATTATGTCACACCCCAAAAGGTATGCGGAAGCACTAACCCTCAATACCTTAGAATGTGACCTTGTTTGGAAATAGCATCCTCACAGAGATAACCAAGCTAAAATAAGTTCATGAAGTTAGACTCGAATCCAATATGACAGGTGTTCTTATGAAAAGGGCAAATTTAGAAGCAGAGACAGATGTGAACACATTGAGAACACCATTGAACACAAAGGCAGAGATCGGGTGATGCTCCTACAAGTCCGAGAGAACCAAAGATGGCCGCCAAACCACCAGAAGCCGCAGGGCAGACAGTTCTCCCTCACGGCCCTCGGAAGGAGCCAGCCTGGCTGGACATCTTGATCTGAGTGTCCAACCTTTATTTTCCTCTGCCACACATTGCAAGAACAGGGGTGTTGAGCCACACATTAAATACACAAACACTAACAAAAGCTGATGAGGAAAAAGGTCCATTCATACTTTTCGTGATATCCAACACCACAGGTAAGACAAATAAGCAAAAAGAGTCCTCACAAAATCAGCACGTGGCCCATGGATAGGACACCCTAGTCTAGAACGTCTACCATTTAAAACTGTGAGACAACACATTTCTGCTGATAAGGCCGCTTAGTTTGTAATATGTTGTTACAACGTCCCAGGAAGCTATTACAGATGCTACTAAGTACCATTAACTCTTTGTTGTCTTTATCTGTTACTAAACTGTTCCTGTCTTTTACTTAATTGTTTATATGTTTCTTTCAATTTGTTGAAATTCTGTACAGTTAATCCTTTGTTATATGCTATTGAGGGTTTTCCTAGTTTGTTGCTTGCATTTATGTTTTAAAAAATATTTTGCCGTTCAAAATTTCTACATTTTTATTTAGCCAAATCTGTCAGTCTTTTTCTTTGTGGGTTTTTGGCTTTGCATATCAAATAGTTAGAAACAGTTCTTCCATCTCAAATTATTAAAATGGTTTGTTGGCAAAGTAACTGTCATTTTTGGCCTGGCCCAAAACAACAGCCAAAGGAAGAAGAAAAGATGTGCATTCCTAAGACTAAGCTGGGCTAATTTCTCACCATCTGGGCCTGGGAGAAGTTTAAAGCTTTACTTCCTCTTGTGAGTTCTTTGAGAACCTCTCAGTCTGTGGTTCACGCAACCCAAGTGCTGGTCGCAACTCCTGCAATATCTAGGGAGCCAGCAGTGCAGGCCAGGCTCTTTGGTGCAAATGTCTCATCATTCCTCTCTGGTCTAGGCTGTCTTGTTGGATGGGGTCCAATTATCATTATCTATCACCGTGCAACAAACCATACCCAAACAGAGCTTTGAACAATAATAATCATTTATTTTGATCATGAATCTGGGGGTTGGTTGGGCCTAGGGAGGAGATTTTTCCTTGAGATCTCATACAGTCAGATGGTGGTGGTAGCGTCATTGTCTCAAAGGCATCTGGGTTGAGGTTTCTTGGGTCTCTGTCTGTTTCCTCCATGCTGCCTTTCCATGTGGCTCAGAGTAACAGTGCTCAGAGGCAGAGAGGGAGAAAGAGAGCTTGGGAGAGGAAAAGAGGGAGGCAGAAACTGTGTTGCCTTCCTCACATGTTATCTAGCCTTGGAAGGAGCGCAGCATCTCTTCCTCTCCATCCTGTGTGGTGGGAGTGAGTCTCCAAGGCCAGTGCACACTCAAGGCGAGGGAAATTAGACTCCACTTCATCATGGGAGGTGTGTTGAAGAATTTCAGACTTCTTTAAACGTGCCCTCCTGCAACGGACCGCCCTGTCGGTGGCCTTCAGTCCGAGGGAGTGCAGGGAGAAGGAACGAGGAAAGTTGAGAGGTCGGCGCAGGAAAGACAGTCTGACACACTACGGGTTGGAGTATGCAGCTGCAAATTTATTGGGTACACATGTTGGTATTTATACATTTTTACAGAGCTTACATAATGCAATCTTTTTGCTTACGTGCGTGGGTTATCTTTGCGTTTACAAGTGTGATTTATCATGCATTGTTATGTTTTAACGTTCTGCTTCCGGAGGGTGGTGGTTATTAGTCAACTCTGCCCACTTTGTCCTATCTCAGTTTCTTATTATCTTTTTAGAACAGCTTGACATCTTCTTTATGTTTAATGCTTGACTAATTTTACATTTACTATTTGATCTTATTGTTATTGATAATTATAATTTTGATTTAGAGTAAATTCTTTGACAAGTATTATTTTTCCTATTGATTTTTATTATGTGTGACAATTGGTGAAATAAGGTGTTCTGAACAGGACTTTATGGTGGGTGGATGTGTTTCAGTGACTTTGTAACTTATGTAGATAATTTGTATTTCATGTCCTTGGGCTTATCGTCTTAGCTCACTGGTGGGAAAACATCTTTATATGTTCATTGTTGGTGCTACTGAGTTTAGCAGCTCACAAGGCTGTGCTCTATCTGGATTAGTAGTGCATTGTGCTCATTCTTAGGAAAGCACATATTGACAATTTATTAGAACAAACAGACTTCTGGTACAGGATGACAAACACATGAGTAGACGCCACAATCTTTAAACTTAAGCGGGTAACTGAGCATGCTAGGCAACATTTCTGATGCTGTGCATACTGGGGGCGCTGGGGGCAAAGCTCCGGGGAGCACAAACCACCTTCCCGTCGTTCTATAACGCGGACAGCACTGCCTCACTACGGCTATATGCCGTGGGCGCGGCACCCTCCCCAACTCCCAACCTGGGATCTAGGAAACCTCTAAATGGAATGGATTTCTTCTGTGCACAGTACAGGGCCCATGGGGAATGTGCCTGTGTTACTCGTCTGATGAACTGGAAGCACAAGTCAGCCCCTGCTCGGCAGTAACTCTTCTTCACTCCTCCTCCAGACCGTGTCGATAGACCCCTCTTGACCTCAGACTTGCTGGCTGGGGCTTGGACTTGAGTCTTCCATGCCCACTTCCCACCTCCCAACGTCAGAAACGTATATCGAATTCTCTGAGGCATACCTTTGGAAGTAACACCTCCTTCTCTTTAATTCCAGCATCCAGAGCTTGGCTAAGAAAATTAAGATTCATTCAAAGTGAATTAGTAGTCAACCAAATCACGTTTTGAAGAATATTTGTGGCATGTCAAATATATCCTCAGTAGAACAATTTTCCTTAAGTCACAACATGATCGAATTTTAAAACTTGATGATTCATGTTGGGTACACAATGTATTCAAATTAGAGCTGTAGGTCTCTGTTAGTTATTTTTATTTATTAGTATATTTTAAAGCTATATTTGGAATTCTTGCTCTTTGAACAAAGAACTCAAAAGAATTAAGTAACTTAACTAAAATCATCTTACCAATCAGTGAAAGGATTAATCACAAAAAATAGATTTTCTCACCTTCTAGTATCAAGAGTCAACATCTTACAACCAAGATGTTTCAGTGAAGTTTAGCCTCAATCTTTCTTGTTTTAATGAAGCAGAAAATAAACAAATCATAAAAAATAGATTTTCTCACCTTCTAGTATCAAGACTCAATATCTTACAACTAAGATGTTTTCAGTGAAGTTTAGCCTCAATCTTTCTTGTTTTAATGAAGCAGAAAATAAACAAATCCCAGGTCTTACTAGACCTGGAATTATAGTTTTCTAAATGTTATGTATGCATATGAGTAAAGCCAGATTTTGATAAATAAATACTGCCAAACAATATTATTTAATAAGTCCGTATCCATGTGAGGTGGTAGAATGTTATTCGCTCGAGGAGTTGCAAAGTGAGAAGCAAAGTGCTTTTGATGCAAGCCAGGACACGGTGTTGAAAAGCTGCGTGTGGAGTTAAGTGAAGGTTGAAGGCAGTGTGGATTCACACGGCAAGTACAGTAACCAAGTCCCATGATCTATCACCTTTGGGTTTGTTGTTTTTTTCCATGACAACGACTTATCTTTGGGAGATGTTTTTGGATCCACAGCTGACACTCGAGGAAGTGGCTTTCCTTAACTGACTTGATAAACCAAATAAGAAAGTCAGCAACAGAGCAAGAGACTCCAATGTAGAATACATTATGAAGTTTATTATAACTGCTCCTTTCTTGGTCACAGCACCACAAGATGCTGAATGGAAAATATTGGTTATTCTCAACTCTGATATCCAGTAAATAGGTGCAGTTAACCAACCACTGACAGCTAAGTTGAGCCCTTTTGAGCCATTAGTGGCCTTGTTACTGGCCAAATAACTTAAAATCAATAATGGGAAGATAGATATGTTTGCCCCTAACCCTTGTGATTCAAGCAAATTAGACCAACCGACATCCCAATGCCAGATTACAGGCTCTTCTAGGCCACTCTGAGCTTGTATGCCTCTTGTTTTCCACTGATACAGCCCTAGACCCTGTCTTCTTCTTAGACCCCCAAAGGGTCCCAGAGTTCTCACTGAACTCCCTAGAGCAAGGACGGCAACCCCAGGAACTAGACAATATAAACCAGCAACATGGCCCAGGGGCAGTGAACCGCTCAGGGCTCCAGCAGCTGTGCCGTTCTGGACAATTGTTATTACACTGGAATTCAAACCCAGGTGTGCCAGATTTTCCAGTTTTTAGTATAAACTACAAATATAGAACTTACAGAGTTTTTGACTTTTCCATCTGATTCCAGAAAGTTTTACATTCTGGGAAGTACAAATAATGCACGTCTGTGAGTCAAGTTTGGCTCAGAAGCTACCTCTTTACCCTCTCTGACCTTGAGGTTACTACCAGCACTGGGGGAATCACATTCCTCCTGTCTGGGACAATGGCTTTTGCTACTAAGCCCACAGTTCTGCCAACAGTGTCCAGAGCTGGAATTGTTTCCTTTCAGGCTTATCCTCCCATTTGACTCTCAGCTGCCTTCCTTGGTTAAGACTGATCAGGGGTTGCGTTAGATGCTTCCTTGTACCCTGGTTCTGGGGTTTCATGCTGCTGCTGTTGATGTAGAGGCAACGGCTTCCTTGAAGTCCCCGGCAGGCCTGTTAGGAACTTCCCTTGACCTTAGCACTGTTCCTACAGCTCAACACTAAAATGGGATTTTTTTCAACAAAGAGGTGCTCTGTTTCAGTGGTTTGCAAGCTAATTTCTCTAAAGAGTAATTAAAAAAATAGATCCCTTGTTTTCTAAACCCTGGGTGTAGCTATTCGAGTATGGTGTTAAGCAGGGCTTCTCAAACGCTTTATTCTCAGAATCCTTTGTCCCCTAAAATTATTGGCCTCAAAGAGCTTCTATTTATCGGGCTTACATGTATCAATATTTACCATATCAGAACTTGAAATTAAAACAAATTTTACATATATATTTATTAATTCATTTAAAATTAACAAATTCATAGCACATTAATATAAATAACATTTGGGGGATAATAAATATGTCTTAAAAAATCAAAATTTGTATTATGAGAAGACTGGCATTGTTTTACAGTTTTGCAAGTCTCAGCAATGTCTGACTTAATGGGAGAAAACATACAGATTCTCCTGTCTGCCTTTGGATCCAAACCACTGTATTATGCTGTTTTGGTTGAAGTGTGTGAAGAAAATTTGGCCTTCTATCAATTTGTAGTTGAAAAGGAAGATATGTTCAGATAATTATGGATGTTCTTCTTTGATAACCATGCCAAAAATTCAATGATGATAGTTTCTTACAGGTCAACTGCAAAATGAAATCTGAAATCATTTCAATGGAGTCTTTGTATTTGGTTATATTGAAATCCATTGATTCCTCTTACACTTTTAATGGATCTTTCACCAAAGCATGGTTCTGTAACATCATATATTTGTCATTTGCAAAATATTTGTTTACAGACCTTCTAAATGTTGACATATTTTATTACACAGTGTCATCACATATCATGTGGCCTCTGGAAAAGCCCACAATATACTCCATGAGAGAATGATAGTGACAAAATCGAATAATGTCTTGTTAACAACATAATTTTGACCTCTGTGGACCTTCTGGTCCACAGAACCCTTTCTAGAACTATATAACCCTAGATTCAACTTCAGGCTGTGCTATGAACTAGCTAATTGACATTAAGGAAGGTTCTTTAATCTTTCTGTGACTCAGTTTCCCAATCATAAAATGGAAGTTTTGAACTGGAGTCAATGTTTATCAATGGGAGCATGATTGGAATTTTAGGCAGAAGCAGCTGTTGTTGTGAGGTACTGTCCTTCACCTTGTAAGATACTTAATATTTCTGGTCTCTCCCACGATATACAAGTAGTACCACACCCACTGTCAACTATGGTCAAAACCCAAAGCCCTGGAGAGAATCTTTTAGAGGGTGATATTGCCTCTAGTGGAGACCTATCCACTAAATGAATTTTAAGTTTCTTTTCAAATCTATTAAAAAATAGAAAAATGACCACTTCCAAAAATACGAAACGTGTTTCTAAATTCTCTTTTCTTGGGGGGTGGGGTATGTGCACACATTTGTGTATATCTATTTAGTGTTGTAGCTCTTCTTAAATACATTGGATTTGGACAAATGTTTGTGACTACATGGAAAGTAACAAAATTAGTAGAGCTAGGGGTGGGGCAGGAAGGAGAAAACAGTCATAGAAGAATTACATTCCACTGGACACATTTTTGCAAATTAAGGATTTTTGAGATCTTTAGTAGTTGATAGTGTTTTGCACATTCCCTTGTTTGGCTCACCAGAGATGTGGAAAGAAAGCACAAAGGCAGGAGTGGGGAACCTGCAGCCTTAAGGCCACATGTGGACTTCTGGGTCCTTAAGTGAGGACTTTTGACTAAATCCAAATTTTTAGAGTAAATCTTCTAATTTATATTAATACTTATTTTTGTATATCTTTTATATTTCTATTTTATTTTTAAAATGAACATATTTTAAATATCAAAGAATAGAATAAATTTCGACAAAATAATCCTCCCAAATTGAGGGCATAATTAGAACATCGGTAAGTCATTAAGGCTCAACTGATAGCTGCTACACTCATGATTTAGTTCTAACTTCACCCCACTGACTGGTGCCACTACTGCAAGAGGCTGGTGAGAGTTTATGGGGTCAAGTACTCCAGTCTGTCATTAGCTTTAGACAATGGTGCTATGTTTGTTTTAAGTGAAATTTGTGAACAGTTGCACAGCTCAACAGTATTTTTTAATTCTGTCTGCTTAACAGTACATCATGGTGAAGAAGACAAAAAGAACACTAAAGGAAGAAAAGAGTATTTTAATGAGGATTAGTAAGTGCAATATTATCTTCTGTCTGTTAAAGATAAGATGATTTGCTTGCTTTGTGTTACTGCAAATCAACATTAAAGAAATTCAATGCTCATTAAGAGTGTAACACTCATAAGGACCACAAACCTTTTAAATTAGAGGGAGAGGCACAAAAGGTTGTCTTGCAGAAATTAAAAGATGAAAAGCAAAAGTAAAGAAAATTCTATTGAGCAGCAATAAGACCTGGAAATAATGCCATGGAAACAACTTATAAAGAAGCTTATGTACTAGGGAAAAAAGGGAAGCCATTCAGTGATGTAGAAATGGGTTGAAAGAACGCATTGTCAAGGTTGTAGGATGCTGAGACCCTGATAACGTTTCAAAGTACAAACAACTGCCTCTTCAAGGAGAACCATAACTGACCAACAGTATGAATTAGCCTTCAACTTACCAGAACAAGTTCATGGAATACTTCAAAAGCAAAAGATATTATTCAATCGCTTTGGATGCATCAACTGATAGTACTGACTTCCACGGGTTTTATACTTCATTCAGGTCATAACTGAAAATTTTCTATTCTATGCAAAGAGTTACTTGCTTTGAGCATTCTTGCAAACAGAGCACAGAATAGATATTTTCAACAACTTTCAAGATTACTGTCACAGATTTGCACTGAATTTGGTAAGTGTAGTGAGTGTATGTGCAGAGGTGCACTTTTCATGAGAGGAAAACATAAAGAGTTTATTGCACAGATAAAAAAAGTACTAACAGATCCAGATGCTCTTATTTCTTTTCATTGTATCTTGCTTCATCAGCAGTATCTCTGTGCTAGAGCTACTACTTTATATGACACTTTGCAACAAGTTATAGGTATTGTTGGCTTCCTGAAAATGCAACACAGCATCCTCAGTTTTAACAGGCTAAAGTTGAAAGATGAGACATTCAGTGTGGATTTGCTGTACAATTCTGAAGTGCATTGGCTATCACAGGGACAGGTATTAGCCAAACGATTTCTATAGGAATACAGCATTTCTATGTGACATCATGTCAAATCAAAACAACAGGAATATTTCTTTTCAAGGTAAAACTAAGTCTATATCTACATGGCAAAAAACTCAAGCATTTAGAAAAATCAACTTTTTTTCAAAACACTTCTTCAAAAGTAAAGTTTGTGTGAACGTTTTCCCCAGTTAGCAAAGGTCATTGATAAGCAGGATGATCTATGAGAACCATTTGAAGAACACGCAGCTATTATAAACCTATTCATGGGAGAAGATGATGCAAGGTTCAGTGACTTTGAGAATCAAGACATCACACTCAAGTTAGCAGGTCAGCCTTGCCTAGTTGACACCACCAAGGGATCTAAAGAACTACAGATGTGATTGATTGAGCTCTTAGTAGATGACATTTTAAAGTCAGTGTTTGATGTTAAGAGAGATCCAATTGCAATATAAAAACATGCAGTAGAATATGCACACCTTCAGCAACATGCCCCCAAATGCTTTGCTTTCAATCACTTACTGCTGCAAAATCTGCATTCTCCTACCACACCCTAGTCAGGATGTCCTTAAGGTCACAAACCACCGATGCTCATCCAGAGGACCAACCGAAACTGCAACCTCCATGCTGCAACCAAATATTCAAATGCTTTTCAACAAAAAGCAGACACAACAAAGTCATTAAGAGGTTATTTAATGTTAAAATTAATGAATAGTTTTCATTTTTTAAAATTAAGTACATAGTAGTTAGATTTTTACTAGATAGGGCACATTTTTGTGTATATGACATATCTAACTGAAGTTTCTTGAATGCAGACTTATTTCTTTCTAGCTACATTAATGCAGCCTTCCCACATGGAAAGACTCCCCATCCCTGCATGAAGGGCTGCCTAGCTCAGCAAGCTTTGGAGGCTATGGGCGGCCATGTATTCCTCCGTCAGCCCCACCTCCTTTCTGCTCCTGAAGCAGCAGTGTGTGTGGCTCAGTGGGTAAAAGCCTGGGTGCTGGGGTCAGCCGCCTGGGTGTGAATTTCAGCTTTGCCACTTGTGGCTCCATTACCTTAGACAGTTACTTCACCACTTTAAGCCCAAGTTCCCTCATTTACCAAGTGAAAAATATAAAAACTTTGGCCTTACACACTTACTTTAAGGATTAAAGGTATTAATGCCTTCAAAGTACTTGGGACTGTGTGTGTCATTGGATAAGGAAGGATGAATGTCAGCGCAAAGCATTAGTAAGTGAGAGCAGGAGGCTTCACTGGCAACCCCGGACCACCTTCTACAGAATGTTCACTTTTCTCTGTGATATTTTTCTGTTCTTTTCTTATAAGACTGACCTTGAAGTTGATTTTATCTTTCTTTTATGGGTACTCATTAGTTGTTAGTTATGGAAGAGGGAAGTGTTATAGTATAACTCTCATGGCTTCAGCAAAGAGCTCTCAAGAAGCTTCCTGATGTCTTTTCCCAGGGAAGGCAAAAAAATTTCCCTGAGGCCAACAGAGCTGCCACACCAGAAACTGGAAGGGTTGACCACACATTATTCAATACAGTTTGCCTGATACTGTCTTCTTTGGCAATGGAAGTCCCATAGAAACAGGCTAAAATAAATTCCCGTGATTTTTAATTTTCCAGTGACCACTGAGAAATAAATTCCAGATCCAAATAGAGAGAGACCATCCTTGACAAGACGCTTCCACAGTAAGCATGTGCAAAGCTCTGGAAGCGAATCTTGGTGGAGTGCTGCCTCTTCTAAATTTGGCAGCTCACACCAAAGCCATGTCTTCTTTCTTCTCTTCTGGAAAGAAAGAGTGGGCTTAACATTTGTGCACTCTGCTCTTTGCTGAAGCTCCCTTTTAGCTCCAGACAATTTTTACTTTCACATCACTGGAGAAACGAGGGTGGTAGGAAGATAAGGCAGCAAAGGAATTTAATTCTTGGGTTAATTGTAGACCTATTTGTGACTTGTCTTCCAGCCGACTTGCGGATTCTGAAGAACAATTCCGACAGATGTGTATATTCCATCAGGACTGCAGAGATAAGGGGCGGTCACCTCATGGCAAAGCTTCCTTATGTTTGTGTGTCTCTGAATGAACACTCTCCAGTGGGCCTTCTTAGTCTGTGTTTCTCATTTTTCTTCCTAAGTGGTCCTGACGCTTGCTGCTCTTTCCTTAAGATTCTACTAATGGCCAGTTTAGTCAATGGGTAACTGGCAAGAAAGCTTTAGGGTCTCTTCCAACCTGTCAGTGTACAAATCTATGCATTTTTAAAGTTGGGAATGGCCTCAGAATTCAAATCTGTATGTACATTTGTAGAGCTGGAAATAGCCTTAGAATTCAGATAATTCAACCCTCTTATTTTCCACATGGAAAGCTGAGGCCAGAGAAGTTAAATGAACTTCTGAGATCAGAAAGTGCTTTCAGAATAGGGGATAGAGGGTTGAGAGCTCGCAAACCCTTTCTACTACTTACCTCAGAATTCTTAAAATCGGGGTCCACGTTCTCCCCTGGATTGGCCACGTTCACAAGGCACATGAACGTTACAGGAAACAACCTGCGGCGGCTTCCTAGAGCTTCCGTTTTACACTAAGGCTGGTACTAAGACAGTGTCCTTGTCACATGTGTGTCTGCATCCCCAGCTCCCAGAGCAGTGCCTGGCATGGGTAATCGAATAAATGAGTGTTAAAACTAAAATGTGTTTTTCCTAAAAGGTTAGCTTGCAATGGGCTCTTCTCACATTAGAGATATGTCGGGAGAATATTTCAAAAAAACATGGTAGTGGTACAACCAGGGATCTCCAAGAAGCGGTTATTTTATACTGTGGTCATATGAAAATCTTTCTACATATTTCCAAGTTTCAATAAAATAGATTGAACATTTGAAATTAGATCAGTAAGAAAATTGGACCTTTTGTTTCTCTCTCTGGAACAACATTTTAGTTCCTCCCTATCTCACCTATTGTGAATACTCCCTACCTGCCTAATCTTGTCTCTTATTTTCTTATCATTTCCCCAGGGCGGGCTTCCCTGAACCCTTAGAGTAGGTTAAGCCTTCCAGGTATATCCTCCACTGGACCCTGCCCTTTTTGGTTAACAGTCAGCACTCTGGATTAACATCTGTCTTTCCAGCTGGACTGTGCACTACCTCCGCAGGTGTGGCTCATGTTGGTCTCCCTCATTGCCTGCTCTCTCTGTTGCCTTGGCCAGGACCTGGAACAGGTAAGTTCTCAATAAATAGCATTTAATTAAACAATTTATTTCCTGAGTGAATCAGAGTAGCAGTTGGAGGTGCTTAGCTGATCCTGCTTTAATCTATAAACAGTGGTACTTGGCCCTCCAGAACATCAGCAGCTCACTTTCTGCCAGGTAGTAGAAGATATCTTTTCTAAGCTACTTCCTGGAGCTGAGATAGCTGCAAGTCACCGACTCTTCAGATTCAGTGGCACTTGCTGTGACTCAGGTCTTTTGTCCATCTTTTTTCCACCGAGGTCACTGATTCCCAGAGTTGCCTGATTTCCTTGTGGAGAGCTTTAGAGGGAAGATGTGCATCAAGGACATTGATGAAAAGGCCTGGTTTGGGAAAGTACAAGCACTTGATCTCGGGTAAGGATGGTGTAAGAGATAATTTCAGAAATAGGATCACCTCCAGCACTCAGCGGCGCTTCTGCTCTTCTAGCTCTTTATTTCTCACTCTCACTGCCTGTACCAGATGTTGGGCTTAAAAAGACACTAGGCCCCTTGACCACGCTCCTCATTTAGTCCTAATTTGTCAGCCCCTCCAAGTTCTGCTACCATGTCTGTCACAGACCCACTGTCCATCAGTCTGTCCACTCTCTGGCTTGTATCCTCGAGTCACCTCATCTCCTTGTCTTCTCAGCTCACCCAGAAAGCAAGACTCCAAATCTGGATTTATGTGACTTCCTGGTGTCTTCACCCCCTGCTCCCGGACTCCTTTGGAGAAAACCACGGGGCCAAGAGATCGATGCAGACTCTCTGTAATATCACAGTCTCCAGACCATATTACTGTCCAAAAATCTTTTTCAAGTGTCACTAGCAGTCTTCCTGTCCTGTTTGGTTAAAGAGTGCTCCCAAATCCTTTGCTCCCTTCCCACGCTCTGGGCCCATTGTCCTTCCTGCGGATCTCATCCACTCCTACCCATAAAAATTAGTCTCTTTGTCTATGTTGCACAGAGTACAGGACACCCAAGAGTGAACATGAAATGGTTACATCTAAGACTCCTGGGTGCTATATGCAGCAAGCAGTGATGAGACAGGATCAAAAATGATTAAGATAAAAATAAAAAATAGTAGCTAACACTTACTAAGTTCTTACTAAGTGCCAGGCAGTGTTCCAAGGGTGTCACCTCATCTAATCCTCATGACAACATCATGAAGTGGGTAAAAACAGATCCCTGTTTACTCATGCTTCTTTGCTAAGAGAACCCCAGCCCCAATTTAGTTCACACCCTAAACTCGCAAGGCTCATGACTGATCTGAACAATCCACAGTGTTCTTCCCGGCTTTGCCAGCTATGCGTGTCCTTGGCTGCCTTTCCCACAAGGGGTAGCCATGCCTGTGTTCTGAGCAAAAGGAAATCAGGGGAGGTTTCCTGGGAATGATTCCTTTTCCAGAGGAAAGGACAGTGGTTCAAAAGGAGGAAGACATTTGTCCTCTATTCCTTGACTTTGAACGTAGTCAAATGGCTGGAAATGAAGGGGTCATGTTAGAATAATGAGGTGACCAGCATGAGATAAGCCAAAAGGTGAAGAGGTCCTGGCAGGGGAGCTGGGGAAAAGTCTGCTGGACAATTTGGAGCTGCCCTGCGGCATGCAGACTGCGTATCTCTAGACTTCCTGTCGGCACAGAGAATCACCTGTCTTCACTGTGTGGGTCACTCTTAGTTCAGAGTACTGTTATTTGCTTTCTGGGTTCTGTTTCCACCTGCCAGGTTACTAGCCTTTTGTAAAGCAAAGTTGGATGACAGGTAAAGCAAGAGAACCAGATAAAAGTAACAAGAAGAGGACAAAGTAAGAGAAGATAGACAGACTGAAGAAAAGATGGCAAATAGAAGTGGTAGAAAAATCAAGGTCAAACACATTGATGAACAGATCATTTGTGGTGAAAGTGGAGAAAGTGATTTTGTGACTCCAGTGAGGGTAGAATGCAAAAGATAGGAAATAAAGTTATTTCTGGGAGGTGTTAAGACAGAAGTAAAATATAAGAATTCCTCTCTTAAAAAAAAGTTCTGATTTCCCCAGCCAGTCTTTGATACTATACTGTAAGAGAAGTTGTACAGAACCCAGAAAGCATGCCTGGAGCTCAGACCGTGCATTTCCCATGAGACTCCAGCCCCACTGACCAGCCTTAAAGGCAAAGTCACCTGTCTTCTTTGGGTCTTAGTTTCTCCCACAAAAGGGGCTAAGGATGGTAAGGACCTGATTCAGTCAAGAGTGTTTGTCTGCAAATAATAGCAGAGTGGCCTACATGGGCTCAGAGCTATAGGTTATTATGAAATAATGAAGACCCCATGGCTTCTGTACAAGAGATGAATCTTTTGGGGTAATAATTTATTCTCCACAGTTCCTAGTCTCACTGTATAACTCTTTTGGCTGCCACACTGCAGAGCAGGATGAAGAGGAGGGATGACAATGGAGTTGAGACAGGAAGGGATGAGAAGCAGCTGACACCAGGTGAATCTGTGAAATATTTATTAAAGAAAAGTTCTTAAATTCCAGAATAGTACCAATCTGCTCAACAGCAAATTTTTCAAAGTTTGAGCTGGAACAGGGGACATACAACTCTTTAACAGCTCTATTCAGAGATGTGAACTGCTAACAATTAGTATAAAATCCTGACACCTCTTCTGGGACTTCCCGCCCCCCTCCCTTTTTCCTTTCTTCTTCCTTCCTTCCTTTTCACCTTCTTTCCCTTCCCTTCCCTTTTTCCTCTCCTTCTTTTGCTCTCTTTTTCTGTCCTTTTTTCTTTTAGACAGAGGCTCTCTCTGTTGCCCAGGCTACAGTGCCATGGCATTAGCTTAGCTCACAGGAACCTCAAACTCCTGAGTTCAAGTGATCCCTCTACCTTACCCTCCAGTGCTGGGATTACTGGCAACCACCACAACACCTGGTTAATTTTTCTGTTTAGGAGAGATGGTCTTGCTCTTGCTTAGACTGATCTCGCTGTCCTGTGCTCAAGGGATTCTCCTGCCTTGGCCTCCCAGGATTACAGGCATGAGTTACTACATCTGGCTCTTATTTCTTTGATAGCATAATCACAATTTGCAGGTCTTTTATTTATCTGTTTTGAATTTATTTTTTTCTCCTTCTTAGCAGGACTTTTTATTTTCTTTCTTTCTTTCTTTTTTTTATTGTTAAATCATAGCTGTGTACATTAGTGCAATCAAGGGGTACAATGTGCTGGTTTCATATAGAATCTGAAACATTCTCATCAAACTGTTCAACATAGCCTTCATGGCTTTTCCTTAGTTATTGTATGTAGACATTTGTATTCTGCATTTAGTAAGTTTCGCCTATACCCATTCTAAGATGCCCCGTAGGTGTGGCCCCACCTATTACCCTCTCTCCACCCTGACTTCCCCCCTCCCTTCCCCTTCCTTGGCCCTTCCCCATATTCTTGTGCTATAGTTGGGTTATAGCCTTCATACGAAAGCTATAAATTAGCTTCATAGTAGGGCTGAGTACTTTGGATACTTTTTCTTCCATTCCTGAGATACTTTGCTAAGAAGAATATGTTCCACCTCCATCCATGTAAACATGAAAGAGGTAAGGTCTCCATCTTTCTTTAAGGCTGCATAATATTCCATGGTATACATGTACCACAATTTGCTAGTCCATTTGTGGGTCAATGGGCACTTGGGCTTCTTCCATGACTTAGCAATTATGACTTGGGCTGCAATAAACATTCTGGTACAGATGTCTTTGTTACGTTGTGATTTTTGGTCTTCTGGGTATAAACCTAGTAAAGAAATTATAGGATTGAATGGCAGGTCTATTTTTAGATCTCTAAGTATTCTCCAAACATCCTTCCAAAAGGAACGTATTAGTGTGCATTCCCACCAGCAGTGTAGAAGTGTGCCCTTTTCTCCGCGTCCACGCCAACATCTCTGGTTTTAGGATTTTGTTATGTGGGCTACTCTTACTGGGGTTAGGTGATATCTCAGAGTAGTTTTGATTTGCATTTCTCTGATGATTAAGGATGATGAGCTTTTTTTCATGTGTCTACAGATCGTGCATCTGTCTTCTTTAGAGAAGTTTCTCTTCAAGTCCTTTGCCCACTCTGAGATGGGATCATTTGTTTTTTTCTTGCTAATACGTTTGAGTTCTCCGTGGATTCTGGTTATTAAACCTTTATTGGAGGTATAACCTGCAAATATTTTCTCCCATTCTGAGGGCTGTCTGCTTGCTTTACTTACTATGTTCTTGGCTGTGCAGAAGCTTTTTAGTTTGATCAGGTCCCAGTAATGTATTTTTGACACTGCTTCAATTGCAGTCCTCCTCCTAAAATATTCACCCAGGCCAATTCCTTCAAGAGTTTTCCCTGCACTTTCTTCAAGTATTTTTATAGTTTCATGTCTTAAGTTTAAATCTTTTATGCAGAGTCTATCTTAGTTAATGTGAAAGGTGTGGGTCCAGTTTCAGTCTTTTACAGATCGCCAGCCAGTTCACCCAGCACCATTTGTTAAATAGGGAATCTTTTCCCCACTGAATGTTTTTAACTGGCTTGTCAAAGATCAAATAACGGTAAGTAGCTGGATTCATCTCTTGGTTCTCTATTCTGTTCCAGACATCCACTTCTCTGTTTTTGTGCCAATACCATGCTGTTTTGATCACTATTGATTTATAGTACAGTCTCAGGTCTGGTAGCGTGATTCCTCCTGCTTTGTTTTTATTTCTGAGTAATGTTTTGGCTATTCGAGGTTTTTTCTGATTCCATATAAAACAAAGTATTATTATTATTTTTTTTTTGGTTTTTGGCCAGGGCTAGGTTTGAACCCACCACCTCTGGCATATGGGACCGGCGCCCTACTCCTTGAGCCACAGGCGCTGCCCAAAACGAAGTATTATTTTTTCAAGGTCTTTAAAATATGACAATGGAGCTTTGATAGGAATTGAATTAAAATTATATATTGCTTTGGGTAGTATAGACATTTTAATGATGTTGATTCTTCCCAGCCATGAGCATGGTATTTTTTCCATTTGTTAACATCTTCAGCTATTTCTTTTCTTAAAGTTTCATAGTTCTCTTTATAGAGATCTTTCACGCTCTTTATTAGAAAAACTCCCAAATATTTCATCTTTTTTGGCACTACTGTGAAAGGAATAGAGTCCTTGACTGTTTTTTTGACTTGGAGATTGTTGGTATACATAAAGGCTACAGATTTATGGGTGTTGATTTTGTAGCCTGAGAGATTGCTATATTCCTTGATCACTTCTAAGAGTTTTGTAGTAGAAGCCCTAGTGTTTTCCAGATATACGATCATATCATCTGCGAAGAGTGAAAGTTTGATCTCTTCTGACCCTATGTGGACATCCTTGATCGCCTTTTCTTCCCTAATTGCAATGGCTAAAACTTCCATTACAATGTTAAAGAGCAATGGAGACAATGGGCAACCTTGCCTGCTTCCTGATCTAAGTGGAAATGATTTCCATTTAACTGCATTCAATACGATATTGGCTGTGGGTTTGCTGTAGATGGCCTCTATCGGTTTAAGAAATATCCCTTCTATACCAATTTTCTAAGTGTTCTGATCATGAAGGGATGCTGGATATTATCAAAAGCTTTTTCTGCATCAATTGAGAGAATGATATGGTCTTTATTTTTTAGTTTGTTTATGTGCTCAATTACATTTTTGCAAAAGGATTTTCAATGTGATGGTGTCTCCTTGTGACAATGACTACATATTTCTCTGGGAGTTTGGGTTCTTGTTTTTTTTTTTTTTGCAATTTTTGGCCAGGGCCGGGTTTGAACCTGCCACCTCTGGTAGGTAGGGTCGGTGGCTTACTCCTTGAGCCACAGGCACTGCCCTGGAGTTCAGGTTCTTCATGAGCTTTGAGCCAAAGCATATTCTCTTTCAAAATCCCTTCTTTTGGAACTATTGGTAGCACCCTTGAGCATTCCCTTGTAGGTGTTAACAGGGAAGGGACCAGACCAGAGGGGATGAAAAATGGCTTTACCTGTACATCCCAGGGAACAAAGCACAATCACAGAAATGGCTACCAAGGGGTGCATGTGGTTCAGTAAAAGCAAAAGCAAACAACAGATCAACAGCAAAGGTCAGGGCAACAGTTTTTGGGTTTTTTTTTTTTTTTTTTGATGCTCAATGCATTTTGCTTGACTGTCTAAAAGACCAAATAATGATACTATTTGCTTATTATAAGAGTGCTCTGAGAAAGCTAGCCAAAGCTTACGCAGAAAAAGACCCAGGAAAGCTGCCCCAGAGAGTCCTTCTCCACTGTGACAATGCTTCTGCTCAGGGCTCTTGTTTTACAGAGTTTTGCTGAGAAATCATTAGGTATCCAATTTATAGTCCTGATTTGGCTCCCTTTGACTTCATTTTCTTTCCTAATCTTAAAAAAACAAACAAACAAACAAACAAAAAACTTTAAAGGGCACTCATTTTTCCTCAGTTAACAGAAGAAAAAAGACGGCACTGATGTGGACTCTCAGTTCTTTAGGGAAGGACAAAATGGCTGGTATCATTGCTTCTAAAATTGTTTTGAATGTGATAGAGCTTATGTCAAGAAACAAAGGGCTGGGCATGGTGGCTCATGCCTGTAATCCTAGCACTCTGGGAGGCCGAGGTGGGTGGATTGCCTGAACTCAGAGGATTGAGACCAGCCGGGTGTTGTGGCAGGCACCTATAGTCCCAGCTACTCGGGAGGCTGAGGCAAGAGAATCGCTTGAGCCCAAGAGTTTGAGGTTACTGTGAGCTATGCCGCCATGGCACTTTACCAAAGGCAACAAAGTCAGACTGTGTCTCAAAAAAAAAAAAAAAAAAAGAAAAGAAAAAAAACAAAAACAAAGTTTATAATTTTTATCTTTTAATTCTATTTTCCATGAACTTTGTGAAGTTTTCTTGTATTGCTTGTCACCATGGCATGGAGAAGACACAACCATCTCTGTATGGTGTTTCTTGGTATACCTGGTCTTTAGCACACTATATAGATGATTGTAGAAGAGAAAGTGGGATGGGGTGGAGTACAGAGGGCTCCTGGTCCACTGCTCACCTGGTCACCCCATCACTTCAACACCAATCCCTCCCTTAAAGCAATTATGTCTCTCCTTAGAAGAAATACCCTGGCTTTGAGAGGTCCAATTTCTCCCTGATGGCTACAAAACTCCTCTAAAATGGAGCACTTACTCTCAGAGAAAGAAGTTTGGCTTTCTGTGCCTGGAAACTTCCAGCTCATTCAGGATTGTAGTACAAAACCTGGCCCAAAACGCACCTTAACTCTAATGAATTTAATGAGCCTCACTTTTCATACCAGTTCATGCCTCTCAGTGATGTCTCTGTCTAGTGACCAAGTTTTGCCCAATAGTTCCTTACATTTTGCCACATTATTAGCAAGGAACACAGTCATCCTCATCCCAAAACCTGATTCCACTGGCAATAGTGGTGAGACTTGGGGCCAATCATGTGATGTCACCAAACCTCCGTTGTTTGTTTGTTTAGTGAGAGAGATGTCGTCATTATCCTAATATTACCAAGTTTGTTAGGACTGTGTTAACTGAAATCCATGTATGCTGCTATGTAACAACATTTGGCACATTGCTAAAGCTTAAACTTTAGCAATAGCAATAAATGTGTGATGAGTTAAAATGATAGCTACTTCTGAATCTTGTATATCCTCTTGGGTTATTTTCCTACAATATAAATATGAATAATAACCTCCCTCAAAAGGCTGCTTTTTGGTTAAAAAAGGGAGGATTAAAAGAGGTGTGCTAAAAATAAATAAATTGAGGCCTGGCTAATTGTCAGTGTTCAATAACTAGTAAATGGTGAGTGTTCAGAAGGAGATCTCAGTGGTAGAGCTCTCTTCTCTGCCAGGAAAAACAAAAATTTGGCAATGCTTTTTTTTGGTAAGGGTGTTTTTCTGTGGACTTTGAATTACTTTGTGGGCAAAGTGATCACATACTTGAAGGCATGTGATCCTGAGTCCATCAATCGATCTGCAACTATTGACTAAGCCAGAAATTCACAATCCCTCACAGTTCACAGTGTCCTCAGTTTCTTAATAAGCCTTTCGTGTTGCCCCTGGGACAAAAGAAATACCTAATTGTGCCATTTATTAAGTAAAGTCAAAACAATCTAGCAAGCACTAATGTCTTAATAACTTAGAAGGGTTTGATAAAAATATATATAAACCGAAAGAAAAACAATACCATTTTCCATTTAATTTGTAAGTAAATGCAATTACAGATGAGACATGATTTTGTTGGATACTGCATGGTTTCTCAGACCTTGGGAGAGTGGACCCCATGACCCTCCTTTCCTGTTCCATGTGGATTTTTGTGCAGCCCTTGCATTTCACCACAGGAACAGCAAAAGCCTGGAGGTGATTGAAAGCAGTGCAGGCAAACCAACACTGAAGCTGTGAACTACTTCAAGCTTATAGTAGCTTCTGGGTTCTGGGATATTAAAGATTGCTGTGTTTCTCTCAAACAATATAAAATATCACAGTGGCCTTGTGATTGATTGTGCAGCAGCTCCTGGTGTGGGGTGCCTTGGCACGCAGTTTGGAAACCACTGGACTAGTCAAGTACCATGTGCCGATAGCTCTCCTGAGCAAGGGTCTAACACAGGGAATCCCACAGGCACACAGGCTGTGCTCCATGAGCTTTGCAGGTTAGTGGGTGAGATTAACATTAGTAAAATGATCTTACCAATAAATGCATGGTCACAAACAATGGTAAGTGCAGTGAAGTTGAGCCAGGATGTTGCCAAATGGGCCTTGTTCTCAGGCCTGAGGGAGGAATGTATCTTTATTTGGTTCTTGGCAGGTGTTTCCTTTGGCAAATGCAAACATCCAATTCTACCCAACATCACTCTTCCTCAAATAATGACTCGGATGGGGAAGAAAACTGGTATGTACAGAATCATCAAATTAAAAACAACAAGGTTCATGTTAACCAGGTACATCTGGCTGGGGTGGAGGATTCCCATATCCTGTGTAACCATCCTCTTTTACCCTGGTTTTCAGGGAAGATATTTAGTGGGGCCTCTCTGAGAAAGAGCACTTCATTGTTTCAAAAAAGCATTGCTACAAATCCTAGGAATAGGTCCTGGTTGAAGCCCTGGGGCGTTTAAGATGGATGCCTTTTGTCCATGTCCCAGGCAGGCTGTAGCTTGCAACCTACAAGTAGGCTGTTTTGTCCATGTCTCAGGCAGGCTGTAGCTTGCAACCTACAAGTAGGCTGCCAGGCTTCCTGAGCCTCTGGATCCATTTTCCAAACTCACGATGTTTAAGGGATCGAAGAAGTGAGGGAAGGCTGCAAGCCTCTTTTGCCCAACTAGCTGTGTGGAGTTAAGAGGGCTCCCAAAAGATAACATTGCGGGGAAGAGACTTTGGACCTCATCCTCTTTACTGTTAGCTCCAAACCCCATCAAAATATCCTCACCCTCTGATCTAGCCTTTCCTTGGGTTGATGGAGAGGCATGAACCTAGAGCGCCCACTAGTGGCAGGAGCGGGCCACCACCATTTCTCATCTTTTCTCCCCTTAACATTGGGTTTAACAGTCAGGTCTTTGGATTCCCAAGAAGCATACAAAAATGCTCTCTCCACTTTTATGGGGACATTTCTCCAAACACTGGACATTTTCTGTGGACTTTTGGGGAACATTGGCTGCCCCCAGCCCTCTATAAAAGGCTCCTCATTGTTGACCCAAAGCCTCATTTAGTAGGAGGGATGTTTATAGTTAGCTCATTCCTACCGCCATCTCTCCCCTTCCTCCTGCTACTTTCTCCTTCTGAGGAGTGTTCATAATCAAAAGACGGAAATTTTCTGGGCCCACACTTATAATCCTAGCATTCTGGGAGGCTGAGGCAGGGGGATCTCTTGAGCTCAGGAGTTTGAGACCAGCCTGAGCAAGAGCAAGACTCCATCTCTACTAAAAACAGAAAAAATTAGGTGGGTATTGTGACAGATGCCTAATAATCCCAGCTATGTGGGAGGGGGAGGCTGAGGCAGGAGGATCACTTGAACTCAGAAATTTGAGGTTGCTGTGAACTAGGCTGACATCATGGCACTGTAACCTGGGGCAACACAGTGAAGCTCTTGTCTCAAAAAAAAAAAAAAATTAGGCTCGGCGCCTGTAGCACAGTGATTACAGCACTGGCCACATGCATCAAGGCTGGTGGGTTCGAGCCCCGCACGAGCCAGCTAAACAACAATGACAACTGCAACAAAAAAATAGCCAGGTGTTGTGGTGGGCACTTGTAGTCCCAGCTACTCGGGAGGCTGAGGCAAGAGAATCACTTAAGCCCAAGAGTTTGAGGTTGTTGTGAGCTGTGATGCCCCAGCACTCTACCGAGGGTGACATAGTGAGACTCTGCCTCACGACACTTATATTGCCAGTCAAGTAATGGCACAAAAATACGCACAGAAAAGGCACTCTATAAAGCAGCTGGTGCTGGCTCCTGCTACTGCACTGTCTTGGCGTTTGTCCTGGGGCTGCAGGGAAGGAGAGAAATCGTTGGCAGAGGAACATGCTCAGCTAGCACAGCACCTCCCATGGGGACAGAGTGCAGATGTGCATGTGGTAGGGGCTCAGGTCCCACACAGGGCCTCTGGATGGATCATCCTCAGGAACTCACTGCACCCACTGAAGGTATCTAAGCTTGTACAGGCAGGTGAAGGCTTAGGAGGCAGAGAAGGGCAATGGTTCCATTACAGGGACAGCATATTTCGAAGTTGGCTAATACTCAAAACTTTGGTGCAGTTCTTTCAAGGTGATACCTGTGTTCAAACTTAATCAGTGTCATCGACCACCTGGACTAGAGAAAGGGAGTTAGTTTAGAATTGGAAGTCTGTACTTCCAATTCGCAGCCTATTCGTTCTCTCCATTACTATTTTTGATGGTGACTTCTTTATCTACAAAGAGATCTTCTCTGCTGTAAGTAACCATCATTATCCTCATCATCCTTATCACGGCTCCATTCACTAATCAAGAGCTTTCCTAAGATGGTTCTTTGGAAAATGTCTGCAGAGCTAAGAGTCCCTGAAACTCCTCTTGTCCCTGAGTTTTTGAGGTGGCGTGCCTGGTGCCTGAGCTTCCTCATTCTGCTATCCTGGGACGTCTGTGAGAGAGGCTCTTGGGTGTGAGCTGAAAGCTGTGCCCACTCTAGACTGGCTGTGCCTGGGGGAAAAGCCTCCTTTCCCTGGGTGAGCCATCAGTGTGCACAGCTGGCACCGTGCAATGCGTGCCCCTCTGCCTTCAGCCTCGCCTCTCTCTGACCCTCTCTGTGGGGTTTCTAACTGCTGGCCACCCCGCCTCTCTGCCGGCTGTGCCCTTCAGTTGGGTGGCCCGGGAAGCACCTCCATTTTGCCTGGTATTCTTTCTTTTCTTGGCAGGTGCAAACTTCAATTACACTGTTGTCTCTCTCCTCACTTTGCTGTGGTTTCCAGTAAATCCCTACGTTTCAAATTGGCCCAGCTTGGCTGTTAATATGTGAAAACAGACAAATTTGCCAAAAAGCCATTTTATCAGACGAATGATTCACCTAATTACTGGAGATTTTTTTAAAGTGCCCTAAATGTGCTCTAGCTCCATCCCCAACCCCAGAAGCTGCCAGAAAAATGTGTTCCTTCGGGAGCAGGACAGTTTGCAGCGTCACTGTGTTACCAAAGGCAGGAGCAAAAGCAGAAGCAAGTAACTTTGGTGTAAAAAGGCAATGCGTATAGGATCTAGCCCTGGGGTTTTTGTTAGGCTTAAGTCAGTTCATACAAATCAAGCTTAGAAGAGTCTGGCAGGCAGTAGTTAGCCCCAGCAAATGTTAGTGATTATTATTGTATTGTTATTAATACAATAATTACTACTTTCATTTTTAATATGGATTTAAATTCTATAAATTAAACTATGCAGTAGATGAAAAATTACAATAATAATTTAAATGGGGATGCCAGAAGAAGAAAACAGCCATCACTGTGGCCAATGCAGTGGTCTGTATACGTGATCCCATTATTTACCTCGCCTTATAATTATACCTTAGTAACCAGAGTATACACATAGAGCTATACATTATGGCTCTTACAAGCAATTTTTGTTGATTTTTGAGGGTAATTTTGACAGGGGATTTTCATCTTACAGACTTAAGAATTAGGCTACAAATATAATTAGGCTACAAATATGATTTGGCTGCCCCATCTCGAGAATTTTGAGGGGAGCAGGATTTTACGACCTTATTTGAGCAGGGAATCCATTGTTTGAAGAGTCTATTATATAAAGAAAAGCCTTCTGAGGATAAGGGTTGGAAACATTTCTATGAGGAATATGAGGGGATCATCAGAGGGCAGAAAATTCTCATGCTAGATACATGTTGTCATTACCAATAACCCGTAGGGAGAGTCTCTCCCCAGTCGGACAAAAGTCAAGGCAACGGACTTGGTGCCTCTCCTTAGAAGCACAGCAGGAGCCCGAGCCCTGTGCACTCAGACTTCTGGGAATGTCAGATTCTCCCGGGTGTGGACAGCTGATGTCTCAGCTCCTGACTATTTAAATGTGCCGTGAAAAAACCTCACTGGAGAAACAAAAAGCCAGAGGTTTTGTAAATGATGCTGGGTTTAATTGATGATTCTCAACAAAAAATAAATACAT
Source organism: Nycticebus coucang (assembly GCF_027406575.1). Lineage (NCBI taxonomy): Eukaryota > Metazoa > Chordata > Mammalia > Primates > Lorisidae > Nycticebus > Nycticebus coucang. The sequence goes on along the minus strand of NC_069783.1, from coordinate 67,492,620 downwards.
CAATCTAATGGAAGTGACCAAACTGGTTAGTGGTTCTAACAGAGTAAATAGTATCAAACACATAGGAACACTGGATGTCATCATCCTCTATTCAAACGTGGCCTGGTTTATTATTTTTAGGATCATTACTCAGATATCAGGTGACTGTTTCCTTTGGCACTCAAGCCATTGTGATCGGATGATCCAGAAATAGAATCAGGTTTCCGTGCTAGCTTTGGTCACTTATTATATTTTCTCAGTTTTAAGTAACTACCAATTTGTAATTGGTTCCATTTTAAACGAACCAGTTAATTATAAAATACATAATGGATTTCAAAAGTATTGACATGAAAAAAATATTGTCTCTCAGAAATAGGGTACTAACCATCATCCTGGGTAAATGGTTTCCTTACCTGTGAAATGGGGATGATAGTAGCAACTATCTCATAGTTTGCTATGAGAATTAATTAAGATATTGCAGGTAAAGAAGAGAAAACCACGCTTAAGGAATAGAAAGTGCTCAAAAAAAAAAAAAGACATTTTTTAAAAATGTCTACCCAGGAAAGGACAATAAAAAATAGATGAATAAAATGAAAGTGGCTTTCGTCAAGTGTAGCTCTTCTATAATGCCATTAACTGTAGGAGGAGGAATCAGTGTTATAACATTTTGCTGTATCTTAGGTGCAATCTACTTGCACTAAGTAAAAATAACATAATTATGTCAAGATTGGCGTGGCAGCTGCCATATGATTTTCATTTTTCCAATAACTCTAGAATTCTCTGGGAGTTGTATTTCAGTGTATCTGAATGGAATCTGAAATGTATTCCAGTACTTTTAGAAGAGTCATGGAGGCACACAATGATGACTGCCACTGAGTGAATGGGACGCACGATCACCAAGCCAAACCACTGAAGTGTGCATAATTAGGCTCAATACAATGACATTCCAGATGAGAAACTTAAAGGTGAGAGCTGGAGCTCCGAGGGTATTGGTTTTGCTTAATAACCAGCATTTCAACAGGTGAGTAAACTCATCATGCGAAGTGTGAGGTTAGCTTTTTTTGGATTGGGATTGGTTGTTCATGGAAGGTTAACATCTAGCCCTAAAACAGATGCAATACCTAATCCTGATCACCTGTGTCCTGCTGATCCAGTTCAAGTTCCCTCAGACTGTGTTTGTGCCCAGCCCCAGGCCAGCAGGGCTCTGTGCTCATCTAGCTCTGCCCTAGAAAAGGGACTCATGGAAAACCACTGCCCTCATTTGCCACCCGGGAAGGGGTTACTTCTAAGAGAAAGAGGGGTTTGTATCTTTACCCAAAAGTGGGCAATGATAAAACACAAGAAGCAGAGGACAAGATCGGTCATCTGTCTAAGGAGATGGGCCTTTCCGAAGTGGTCACATGGAGACTCGTCCTCTGCTGGCTGACCCTCCAGAAGTGTTTGGGAAACAGACCAGGTGAAACAAGCTGAAGATATTCCGATGCCCTCTACTCAGAAGCTGCAAGCCCCCTGTCAGGACAGGCTGTCTGAGGCTGTGAGCCTCCGCAGGGCCATATCTCAAGATGAGGAAGGGACCGGGAATGCCTGACACTATTGCCTCCCACCAACACTGGGCCCTTCACTCCGAGTCCACTGTGTGGGCTCTCTCAAAGGTCTCCTGGCCAGAGCATCCTTCAAACTTATCCAACATGCCTACTTGAGAACCAGAGGTTTGGGGGAGATCTCAATCTTTGTAGAGTTATTCCCAAGAAGTCTTTTGAGGGCAGAGCTGATAACATGGGGTGCTGACTTGACTCCAGGCCAGAACCTGGAGATACATAAGTATGTGGCCTCTTAGCACTCCCAGGGCATGCAGGTGGGTGTAACCCGGGGCTATAGGGAAGGTGGCTGCCTGTAGCTATTCTCCACCTTGGTAATGAGTCAGAAAAGGCACAATTAGCACTTCTTGCCTGAACCCTCACAAAGCTTCTTTACTTTAAAAAAGTCCATGTAAATTTTGTTTTAGTCTATCTCTACTAAGACACTTTTTCTATGTTCCTTTGGTTCCTTCCCTGCATGAAGACAAGGTCAACATAACCTTGGACAAACTGGACAGATTGTTCTTCAAACCAGAGCTCTGCTGCATTCAGACCCCAGGAAAATGGGTTTGACTGTGATCAGAAGAGTTGATTTGAGATTTAATAAAGGTGACAGGTACAGAATGCTTGGCAGAGTGCCTGACAGAAAATAAATGATATTTGTTGCTTATTAATGGTGGTGATTGTTATGACATTGATACTGATACTGATCAAGGATGAAGGATAAAGTGTAACACTGTGGGTCTCAGCCGCTGGAAGGATTGATAAAAAGAAGAGAGAGCAGAAAGGAACTTTGACCAGGTAGGTGGCAGGTGTGCCTGGGGACAAACCATTCTTCCATCCAGCAATCTGAATCCCCTTTGCAACTTTTCAGGCCTGATCTCTGCCCCCTCACTCCATCTCAGGTGGCCAGCGCCTCACACTGCAATGCTCCTTGGCACCATCCATACTCTTGCTCTATCCACCCACAACACAACTTATCCAGCCAGGCTCTCAATGCTTCATTACGCTGCTCTTGGCTAGGGATCAGATAACTAATGTAAAGATGGCATTCATGATTATCTTCCAGAAATACCACTATTTAGTCTAAGGGAAACAGGCAGGGATTTCTTGATCTAATACTAGTTCAAAAGGACGATGGTTTTAATCAGAGCTATTCTTAGGGCTCTTTAATAAAATCAGGAACTGGAGTGCTTACCATCTTTGCCTATAGATAGCGTCAACCCTTAAATCAAGTTATCAGTATTCCCACGTATTAAGGAAGTCTCAAAATCCCTGGCCTTGTTCATGACTAAGCTACTGTTATATTGAGAATTTTGGAACATCTTTGGGCTCACTTTCCTCCATCTGAAAAATGGGCATATAACATATCTCTCTATTCACTGTCTCTTCGGCGTGGCTTTTCCTGAAGAATGAACACATGATAAACCAGCATGTACAGAGGACCAGAGGACCTAACTGTCTGAGTCCACGGGAGACAGGAAAGGGAAGCTGGTAGAATCAATGCCAAACTTAGCAGTTCTAGAAGTATTTAACAATACTTAAGCCCTTAACCAGAAATACTGATTCAAGTTGATATGGAGTGAGATGTGAGCATCAGAACTTTTTAATAGATGCTAAGGTGATTCTTTTGTGCTGTCAAGACTTAGAACCACTATCTTAGAAAAGTATCAGTAATACAAAGCAGGTGAAAAACTGCATCATAGTAGGTGGGTCTTAAGCTCTGTTCTGGAAGCACTCAGCGACTGTTGTCCAATGGGTTTCACACCATGGCTGCAGTTTTGGGGAAAGAACCCTTGAAAAGAAGCCAAGAATCACTGACTGGTAGGTTAAAGAAGCCCTCAAAAATCACCTCCTTCAATGCTCTTCCTCATTGCTGTGTGAGCAGTGGATGTTCTGTCTACATGTCTGGGCCTCAGTTTCCCTGTCCATTAAATGAACAGGTTGGATTGGATAAACTCAAGAGTATCTTCCTGTTCTGTTATTCTATAAGACTAAGAGAATTGTCCAGCATCAGAAGTAGAAATTATATTTGCAGATGTACGTTGAGATTCTCTGTTCATTTGCTGCCCTGGGAAGTCTCTTCACTGCTAGCCTATGGTAGCCTGGGATTGTCAAGTGGCAGCTGGAGCGCCATCCTTGGGTGCTCCCTCCTCCCAGCGCTCTCCAGAGAGAGGAAGGGTTTCAGGTGGTCCTTCTACTTGCAGCCCGTATTAATTGCAGGAGCAGCCTCCTGGCTTCCTCTCAGCTCCCTGGCAAGCACTGGCCTAACCACTGGCTGGTATCTGCAGAGGAAGTGGTGGAATGCAGAAGTTTACAGGATGTTAGTGTACATTCGTCTTCCTGTCCCAAGCCCCTGGAGCCCAGCCAGCAGTTGCTGAGCCACTATGCTCCGTGTCCTCCTCTGCTCAGCAGCCTTGGGCAGCCTCAGAGCCTCCCCGCTCCATGCTTTTCTAAAGGCATGGGCCTCTGAGCAGAGCTTATAGTCAGAAATGGGCAAAACGACAACAAATTTTTATTGCTTACATCCTATGCAGCAGTCACTGTCCTAGGAAGGCCACAGACAACTGAAAGGGTCAGCTAGACCCCTAGTACAAATTGTCCTATCTGGTGCACAAACTTATTGGAAAACCATCCATCTGCCTCAAACTTAAGAGTGCCCTGATAGGCACTAGGCTTGCAGCTCTGAGGGAAAAGGAGCTCTGCAGGGAAGAGGGTGAGGGGTTTTAAAGTGCACACTGCAGACCTGTGTAGGTTCTCAGCTTGAGAACCATAGAAGAGGGGGTAGGGGCCGGAGGGGGTGTGGTAAGACAAAGGCAGATTTAGTAAAGTCCTGTCCATGGAAGGGAGCTCTAGCGTCCAATAGCATAGCTGGCAGGTCAGGATCCAGTAGATGGCCACAGGCACTGCCTTCCAGAAACTGGTCCCTTGGTCCAGATGAGGCCTGGAGCTTCCCTGCCATGTGCTTCCTTTTGGGTCCTGGAGTATAGTGGCATCCAACTCTAGATTCTCTTAGTCTGCCTTTGGTCTCATGAGAAAAGCTCTGACTTTTGTGTTCTCCTTGTATGGAGGGTGGCACTGGCCGAAGTAGTAGCAACTTATAAAAGCCAGACGACTCTTCTGATTATGAAGAGGAATCGACACTCCCAGGCTGCCCAGTGCTTCTGGAGCTGGAACAGCTGCTCTGCTGTCCCATAATCCTGGTGGGAGGGACAGGGCAGGAGGCATCGCCAGACTAGGATGAGGTGGGGATCCAGACGTGGTTGAGCTCTGGCTCCCAGACCCACCAAAGTCCTATAACATAGGCCTCAGAGTGAATAGACTTCAAGTGACCAGTAAGTACTTCTATGTTTGGTGCTCTGTAATTACAAAACAAGTAACCTCAAAATAGCAGATATTTTATTGGTTTTCTTAATAATGTTCCAGATCAATTAACCCTCACCCCCAATCTTCTGCAAAGAGGCCTGGAAAGGGACCCATCAATCTGGTCCTCACAGGGCTGGGTTGGTGGAGCAGGGCCTTAAGAGCAGGACAAAGAAACACCATCCCTCCTGTCTGTCCCTTTCACACTGTGGGTAATAAGTCATGGCCACAGGCGAGGGACTAACCAGATTGAGGAAGACTAAGAGAGAACAAGGAAGAACAAAGGAGGCTGAACCCGCCTCTGGGGAAGACTGTGGTGGGAAGGCTGAACCCTCACTGTGGCAAGCACAGATTTGAAATCACTGATTAAGTCCTGGGGCTCCAAATACATTTATGGGAGAAATGGGCTGAAATGGTACGGGTGATAGGTGCTGAGCAATGGACCAGGGTCTCCAGAGCTGAAAGCACATTGGAGAATACCTATTGATCTTTTAACTTATCATCATTCCATTTGGGTCCTGTGTATGTTTTATAATATGTATAATGTAATAATATAGTAGTACCTGTATATAATTTACAAATAAATAAATATATTTATATTGGGAGTGAATGCACAAACATTTCCTACTGATGGGGTACACAGTCAAGACAGTTGGAGACCACTTACTTAGAATGATAACTAAACACACAAGAGAGCCAACCCACCCACGGTGGGGTAGGGGCCCTGACTAGGGGCCTCTGCCGGGATGGTGACATAGGAGAAATAGTCAGCTGTCCACTAGGAAAGCCCTTCTCTCAGCTACTGTCTAGTGCTTGATGTCCTAAGGGGGAAAATCACTTGCATTTTGGTGAAAGAAGAAAACAGATATTACTATCATGACTATTGCTGTCTACACCCACAATAAGGGGGTCACATCATAGTAGGAAGCCTTTGTACCCAATTGCTCTATACACAGTGGTGGCCACTGAAAGGCAAGTTGAGGACTGGAATCCAGCCTATGCCCTGCTCACTAAACCAAGTGCCCCAGAGATAGTTGCATCTTTCCCAAGGAAGAGTTGACTTGTACTAATTCTCACAAAGGTGCTGTATGGATTAGCAATAGCCTTGCCTTTTTTGTTTTTTTGCTTTATTTGAATATAATTTTTGTCTTTTATAAACGCAGTTTGTTGGTGGGTGTGTCTTAGTCTAGTAATGTTCGAAAATCCCTGGTGGATGAGCATTGTGGTGGGGTGGCAGAATGGGGTTCTGGTTTCAGAAGATGCAGCCTCTCAAAGCTCAAACTCCACAGCTGAGCACTCAAAAACCAAATAGCATTTTCTGCCCTGCGGCTCAGGGATGCCCTGAGGCTATCTGACAAGGTGAGTTGTTCCACACAGAAAACAAAGAACTACCACATCAGTCCAGCCTTTATTGGAGCCAGCCTGCTGCCTGGTTGAGATGTGGCCTGCCTCAATGTCTCCACTGGAGACAGGCATCCAGCCATGGAAAGTTCCATTTGATTCTGCTTGAGACTGCAGTGGAATAACGCAATCTCTCTGAATACAGCGGTGTGCCATCACAGATGTCCACACCTGTCCGTGTTCACCCTCATCTCCCTGCAAACTCCACTGATTTATTTTCTGGGAAATGAAATGTCTTCCCCCCAAATATCTTTTCCCTCTTAGAGAACAGTTTTGCTTCCCAGTCATCGGGTAGCACCAAGAAAGGCCACAGAGTGGGGCCTCCCTCGGGCTGTCCCTGTAGTACTCATGGGACACTCAAGCCTCAGCCTTGGGTTCCTTCATGGATTTGACAAATTCCTTGACTTCTTCTTCCAAGGCCTTGTTTCTCTTCTCAACATCCTCCCGGGAGCGCTCCACGTTGCGCAGGCTGATCTCCAAGGCTGCAAATTTCTTCTTTTCGTTCTCTAGTTCTTCATTGAGCCTCACCACCTTAGCCCAGACGTCATAATTTTCCTTCTCAAGGCTAGAGGAAAGAAAGAAAAGAATGAAAGACAGGGCATTAATTCTAGGCACTTCCTCCCCACTTGATCACCACCTCCAGGTCTAATACAGGATTTAGTATATTTTTACCTCTATAGCACTTTGTACCAGTCCTGCTCAACAGAAACTGCAGATTCTGGATTCTTCAAACCTTTGTCCACAAGAGAACCCTCTCATTCTGCTTTGGTGGAGAGCAAATACCTGCACCCACTCTTATTAGGGGCCTCCTCGGGAATTGCCCTTTGGGGAACAGTGGTCCTGGCAGTCCCACTCTCACTTCTAAATCCTGCTCCAGGTGAAGACCTGCAGACCTGTAGGATTCCTGAATTCCCGAAATTACTGTAGGATTTTCATTGTTATTGGCCAAAATCCTGATAATAGTTCCAGGTGACTCCCTGCCAGGCTAAGCAGAATTAACCCTTAGAAATGAGTGTCCATATGCTATTTATTAAGGCAGAGGAGGGAATTTCAGACCTGGTGTGTGGGGAGGAGATTACGCTTCAGAATTTCATTCTGTGGGGGTGCTGCCTTGCCTCCCCAAATGACCCACCCACTCCATTTCCATATGGAGACTTGAGCTCATGCCTTGGGTTCTATCTTCAAGGCCTTGGCCCACTTCACAGGTGACGACCCCTCTTCAGGGCCTTGCCTCCTCCTCCCTGTCTCTTGTTTAAGCTAAATTAGTCTCATTCCTTCTGACTCTCTCATTGCAAATCTAGTTTTCTCCTCCAAGTTTTCCACACCCTCTGGCTGTCGGGGAAATCCCAAGTGAGACACTGGCCACCGGTTCCAAGTGGGGGAGGTGGTGTCTGCGGGCTGGGGCCTAACATGGGAGGCTCCCCTGACAGGTGGCTTCTGTGTCAGGCAGGAGGACCAGCCACCTCTGCGGGGGCCAGTATTTTTATGCTTTGTCAGTAACACTCCCTATTAAACTGTCGTGTAGCCTTCTCTGTGTCACTTCTCTCTGCTTGGGTCCTGTAATTCTGTAGGTGATTGATTTCAGGTTCTTAGATAAAAAAGCAATGTTGTGCTTTCAGATGGCGGCCCTCTGTGGGGGCACCAGATGAGGGCTCACAGAAATCTGTTTTTCAGGGACCTGAGTCTTAGTGGACGAAGACACACCCATAAATGTGAAAGACCTACAAACTGATACTGCACTGCTTCACGACTAATATTGATATGGGATGGCTGGATTGAGGTTTTCCCCCCACGAGAAAGAACTTGCTGGCCAATCAACAGTGTGAAAAGATTTCAAGAAAATATTCTACTACCTAACAGAATAAATTGTGTCCAAGTATCTATGGAATTTGCATGTGATGGTGGCAATATCTGCCCAGCTGATCTCTTGCCTGTTTGCCTCCTGCAGCCTGTGCCCAAGGGGAAGCCAGTGATCTCATGAAGCATGAGCTTGGTTGAATAAGTCCAGATGCTTCCACCTCTTCTACCAGTTACTCTCCCCTGCCCCAGCCACTTCCACACTCTCTCTGAGAGATGGTACTGGTCCTGTTCCCTTCTCATGGCCTTGGCCTCTGTTCTTGCTCTGCTCTGCCTGACAGCCGTGTACCTGCTCCCTCAGCTTCTTCCTGCCTTTACTTACATGCTGCCTTCTCAGGGAGGCCTTCCCTGATCCCCCTATTTGACAGTTGAATTCCCTTCTAAATTCTCCAACCTCTTGACCCCCATTGTTTTTCTCTATAGCATTTTCCACCAGCTGGCATAACATATTTTACTAAACAGTGTGTATATATATATATATATATCTTATATTTTTTATATTTTATTAAACAGTGTATATATATTATTTTTATATTATTTACATATATAAATAATAATATATAATATAATTATATATATAAATATACAGATATACACATATATATTATCTGTCCCCACTAGAGTAAAAGCTCTGTAAGTGTAGGAACTTTCATCTCTTTTGTTCACTGCTGATCCCTAAAACCTGGAGTGGTGTCTAGCACAGAGGAGGAACTTGAGAAATATTTACAAAATCAGTGAGTGATATTTATATGAAAAATGTTTAAAGTTCCTTTAAATTCATTAAATCATGTTAATCCTTAAAGAACCACTCTTTGGAAATTGCTGATTAAGCTAGTTTAGGTTAAAACTTAAAGCTTCACAAATATAATCAAATGTAGAGGATTTGCTAATTTCGTCATCTCATCATTTCCTTTACCCATATCAGGCCCAACTGCTGTTGACTGTCATCTTCCCCAATCAAAGCTTTTTATTATGATTTCCCTTGCAGATGAAAACAGTCCCTATTATTTCTAAAGATGGAAGCTAAGTGCTGCCCAGTGCTCCTCTGTATGGAACTTCTCCTCTGTGTGGGACTTACTTTTTAATCTGTTCCTCATACATTTGCTTCTGTGTTTCTATTTCCTTTCGCAGCTCCTGGACCATTCTCTGCAAAGAATCAAGATCCTCTTCTCCAGAGTTCTTTTCGCCTGGCCCAGTTTCAGAATTTGGGCTGGTAGGAATATCTTTCCTGGAGTCACAGGCATGGGAAGAAAGTGGACCTGCTTTGTCCCCAGGGGACGCTGGTGTGGCAGGGACATTATCATAGGTGGAAGTCCTCTGGGAATCAGAAAAGGGGTGCAAATCTTGAGACATTGCTCTCCTGTGCCCTTCTCCTGCCTTAGATTCTGAAGAAGGTGACCAGAACTCATTTTTAAAGATCTCCACTTTGCTGCTGTTGGCACCTTGAAAAGCTGATGTCAAGAAGCATTTCCGGTTAGGAAGTGTTTGTGTCCTTTTTCGAGATTGTGTCTTCCAATCCCCTGGCTTTTCCTTGGGGTCTTTGCTGCTGTCATCCAGATGCCCATCACTCGGCTGTTGTCCAGTGGGGCTGGTTGTGTCAGAGTCACTTGTCTAGAATAAAAATGGCCATTGGTGTTACATGGGCTCTCCCTCACCTCATGTAAGACAGGAAATGTTTCCTAGTTACCCACCTATAAAATTCTTAATTAGAAAGATACTTATTTCTTTTAACTTATCACATAGTTATTACGTGCATTACCCCCCCCACCAAAATATGGCACTTAAAGGAACTCATTCTCTAGAGATGAAATGCTCACTAAAATCAATTGTTTGCGACAGAGAGTCCTACACTGAGATCCTAATATAACTTTAGATGTGGTGGTCTTTCAATTATGACTCAAAATCTGGAAGCTATTAAAGAAAAGTTAAAAAAATTCAACCTACATGAATTCCTGGGACCTAAAAAATTAAAAAAAAAAAAGAAAGAAACAAATGAAAAACTGACAAAAGTATTTGTACACTTCGCACAGATAATAACCTAATCTTTCTAGTATACAAAGTTCATAAAAATTGAGGAAAAAACCCCCAGCAACTACTAAAACTACGGGAAGAGAACAAGATCAGACAGTTCACAGAGGAAAAAATGGAACCGACCCTTACACATATGCACAGATGTTCAGCTATGCTTTCATGGTATGTAAAACTCAAGTTAAAATGACTGACACTCCAGTTCTCACCTATCACATAGGCAAATCCCCAGAATTTGACAATATACTCTGTTGGTGAAAGAAGTATAAAATAGAACAAATTCTAATAATTTTCATCAAAATGGCACATTCAAATATATTTACCCTGCAATCCAGTAATTCTTTTTTCGGAAACTTATCCCAGAAATACATCAGCCTGAGTACAAAAGGTCTGATCAAGGTCATTCACCACAGACTTGTTCATAATGTAAAGGACTAAAGCCAAGCTACTTATTGATAGAGGGTGGCTGAGTAGATTGTGGTACAGCTGCGGAATGGAACACTGTACAAAAACATGAGATCATGGGAGGGGGTTGTCTATGCATCAATGTGAAAAGTCTTCGCAATATACTATTAAGTATAAAAATGCAGTGTACAGAGATAGGGGCGTGTGTGTGTATGAGAAGAAGAGAGACAGAAACAAATTCTACTACATTTTGTGTAAAAAGGAGGGTAAATAATTTACATTACTGTCTTCTTATATTTGCATAGAAAGATAAATAAAAAACTAATAAAGACAGGAAGGGTGGGGGTGGGTGAGAATGGGGAGGAAACGGGATCTCTCAATGAATACCTTTTATATCTTCTTGATTTTTTAAACCATGTGTATATATTATGTATCTTAAATTAAGTTATAAAGAAAAAGAAAAAAGGAAGAAAGTGAGAGCACAAGAGTGATCCCTAAACATAGCATTGGAAAATCAAGGCTCAAGCTCTCCCTCTCATCTACTTCTGGCTAATCACCTTGTCAGCAACCTTATTTGGAGTTAGAAGCATCCGGGTCCCAAAGTGAGAACCAGATCTGAGTCCTACTCTATAACATGCTGCTACCCTGGGGCAGCTGGTCAGCCTCAGCTCCTCAATTATAAAATACAGATGAAAAATTCTGCCCTGCAGTGTAATGGGGAGGACTCTATAAGTAATCTACTTAAATTACCCAGCACAATGCCTGCCTGTAACAAACAACCAACAGCAGAAACCTGTTGAATAAGTGTGTAATGACAGCTATTCTCAAGGTCTGCTGAGTTGATCTTATTACATGAAGTATGAGAATGTCTAAATTTTAATTTAGTTTTAGAGTATTAGTAAGATGCTAAGTCTCCAAATTGACCTCACCTAAGAAAAAAGTCACAATTATTACTATGACCCACCCTTTTTTTCATCTTTAAGATTAACAGTACATGGAGGCATGGTCCCCTGACTCCAACTGGTCTGGCAAGCAGAGGCTAGCTGGGTATGGACTGAGACTGGAGGGTGGGGCACAGTGCCCTGACTCCAACAGAGCCTGCAAACAGAAGCTTGCCAGGCAGTGGACTGAGACTGGCAGGAAGGGGCATGTTCCCCTGACTGCAACTGGTCTGGAAAGCAAAGGCTAGCTGGATATAGACTGACATTGGTGGGCGGGGCATGGCCCCTGGCTTCAACTGGGCCTATGAGCAGAGAAGTAGACAACAGTGTGTGACTAAGTCTGGCGGGCAGGAGTGTGCATCCCTGGCTCCAACTGTGCTATTGGAGACCCTTGAATCCCTCTCTGTTGAGCAGGGTTTGCACTGCCTGAGACAATTTAATTGGAACCCATGTCTGGAGCTGTCTACTCAAGGACATTCTGAGGTTGACCTTCGAAGTTCTGTAGTAGAAAAATAACTGAAGGGTGGGGACTGAGTGCCACAGCTGTTTGTATCTCTTCACAGTTGAGATTTCAACCTAATACTGTGGTTTCTTAGGATAGGGTAGAAGTTGGCTGATATCAAAACAGAGGTAGTTTGTGCTATCTCACCAAGTAGGTCCTCTGAGTCTCCAGCCAAAATTCTGAAAGGGGCCTTTGTAAGGTTGTAGGAGATAAGCCACAATTACAAAGCCCAGGGCTTCAGTAAAGGAGCTATCTCTACTACTGGGGAACCCCAATTCAATCTCATCCTACCAGTACTAATAACCAAATGGTGGAAAATAAACATGTTGCGGACCTAACAGAAGAACTCTGGCAACATGAATAACCAGAGTAGATCAACCTCCCCAAGAAATGACAAAGGATATACAACTGAAGATACCATGCATAGACAAATGTCAGAAATGTCAGAAATCAAGTTTAGAATATGGATTGCAAATAAGATAGATACAATGGAAGAAAAGATAGAAATTGAATTCCAAAGAGTAGTTCTAAAGTTGTCTCGAGAAATTAATGAATTTAAAGCCCAAGTCACCAAAGATATGGACATAATGAGAAAAGAGAAACAGAGATCAAGAAAATGAAAAAGTTAGTTGAGGAGCTCCAAAATACAGTAGATCTCTCAGTAATAGAGTTGACCAGGCAGAAGAAAGGATGTCTGAAACTGAAGACAAAGCTTTTGATTGTTTCTGAACACTCAAAGAGGCAGACAAATGGAGAGCAAAAACTGATCATTCCCTGAGAGAGTTGTGGGATCACTACAAAAGATCAAACATTGGTCTTGTAGGGATTCCTGAAGGAAAAGAGGATGGCCCTAAAGGTACAGATGCTCTACTCCAAGAGATTTTGGAGGAGAATTTCCCAAGCATTGCAAGAGATACAGAACTTCAGATAGCAGACAGTTTTAGAACCCCAGCAAGACTCAATCCAAATAAAGCATCTCCTAGACACATTGTGATTAACTTTGCCAAAGTTAAGATGAAGGAGAAAATTCTGCAAGCAGCCAGACATAAGCAAAGCATCACCTACAAAGGGAGAAGTATCAGAATGACTGCATATCTCTCAGCCGAAAGGTTTCAAGCCAGAAGAAGATGGTTATTGACCTTCGATTTTCTAAAACAAAACAACTTCCATCCCAGGATCCTGTGTCCAGCTAAACTGAGTTTCATTTGTGATGGAGAAATAAAATACTTTAATGACATAGACACGTTGAAGAAATTTTCCATAACTAAACTAGCAGTCCAGGATATTCTCAGATACATCCTCCACAATGATCAGCACAATGCTCTACCTCCAAAGTAAACTCACCCAGAAATTTTTGAGCAAAACCCAACTTTCACAGTGGCAAAAGGATTAAAAATGTCCACTGGACATCCAAAAATCATGACACCCAAAACACAACCAGGCTTATCAATTCCCTCAATTAATGTGAATGGTTAAAATTGTCCTCTAAAGAGGCACAGGCTGGCTGACTGGATACATAAAGTGAGACCAGATATCTGCTGTATACAAGAATCCCACCTTACCTTAAAGGATAAAAACAGATTCATGGTGAAGGGATGGACTTGTATAATACAGGCAAATGGAAACCAGAAAAAAGCAGGGGTTGCAATTTTAGTAGCAGATATAATTGGCTTTAAACCAACAAAGATAAAGAAAGATAAGGAAGGTCAGTACATATTTGTCAAGGGAAACACCCAACATGAAGAAATTTCGATAATTAACATTTATGCACCCTACCAGAATGTTCCTCAATTCATAAAGCAGACACTAATGGATATGAACAACTTGATATCTTCCTGCACTATAATAGATGGATATTTTAACACTCTTTTGACAGTTTTGGATAGATCCTCCAAGAAGAAACTAAACAAAGAAATATTAGACTTCAACCTAATCCTAGAACAAATGGACTTTACAGACCTCTACAGAACATTTCACACTAATAAAACTGAATATACATTCTTTTCATCAGCCCATGGGTCATCTTCCAAAATAGATCATATCCTAGGACACAAGTCTAACCTCAGCAAATTTAAAAATGTAGAAATTATTCCTTGTATCTTCTCAGACCACCATGGAATAACAGTTGAACTCAACAGCAACAGGAATCTTCATACTCAAACAAAGTCATGGAAACTAATAATCTTAGGCTGAATGATAGCTGGGTCAAAGTTAAGATTAAGAAGGAAATCACCAAATTTTTGAAACAAATTGATAATGAAGACACAAATTATCAAAACCTGTGAGATACTGCAAAGGCAGTCCTAGGAGGGAAATTTATAGCATTGGGAGCCTTCATCAAGGAAACAGAAAGAGAGGAAGCCACAACTTAATGGATCATCTAAAGCAACTGGAAAAGGAAGAACACTGCAACCCCAAACCCAGCAGAAGAAAAGAAACAACCAAAATTAGGGCAGAATTCAATCCTGTAATTCCTCTGCTGGGCATATACCCAGAAGACCAAAAATCACAACATAACAAAGATATTTGTACCAGAATGTTTATTGCAGCCCAATTCATAATTGCTAAGTCATGGAAAAAGCCCAAGTGCCCATTGATCCACGAATGGATTAATAAACTGTGGTATATGTACACCATGGAATATTATGCAGCCTTAAAGAAAGATAGAGACTTTACCTCTTTCATGTTTACATGGATGGAGCTGGAATATATTCTTCTTAGTAAAGTATGTCAAGAATGGAAGAAAAAGTACCCAATGTACTCAGCCCTACTATGAAACTAATTTGGGGCTCTCACATGAAAGCTATAACCCAGTTACAATCTAACAATAGGGGGAAGTGGGAAAGGGAGGGGAGGGAGGGGGGTGGTGGGTTGAGGGAGGAGGATTGGTGGGATCATACCTGTGGTGCATCTCACAGGGGTATTTGCGAAACTTGGTAAATGTAGAATGTAAATGTTTTGGCACAGTAACTGAGATAATGCCAGGAAGGCTATGTTAGCCATTGTGATGAAAATGTGTCAAATGGTCTATGAAGCGAGTGTATGATGCCCCATGATCATATCAATGTATACAGTTATGATTTAATAAAAAAAAAAAAACAAAAAAAAATTAGGGCAGAATTAAATGAAATTGAAAACAAAAGAATCATTCAGAAGATCAATGAAACAACAAGTTGGTTTTTTGAAAAGATTAACAAAATTGATAAACCTTTGGCCAACCTAACCAGAAATAGAAAAGTAAAATCTCTAATATCACTATCAGAAATGATAAAGGAGAAATAACAACAGACACTTCAAAAATTCAAAAAATCCTCAATGATTAATACAAAAATCTATTCCCAGAAATATGAAAATCTAAAGGAAATGGACCAATACCTGGAAGCACACCACCTTCCTAGACTCAACCAGAAAGAATAAGAAATCTTGAATAGACCTATATCAATCACTGAAATAGCATCAACAATACAAAATCTCCCAAAAAAGAAAAGTCTAGGACCAGATGGTTTCACATTCAAAGTCTATCAAACCTTTCAAGAGGAACTAGTACCTATATTATACAACCTTTTCCAAAGCATAGAAAAAGAAGGAATACTTCCCAACACATTATATGAAGCAAATATCACCCTGATATCCAAACCAGGAAAGGATTCAACAAAGAAAGAAA
Organism: Nycticebus coucang; assembly: GCF_027406575.1. Lineage (NCBI taxonomy): Eukaryota > Metazoa > Chordata > Mammalia > Primates > Lorisidae > Nycticebus > Nycticebus coucang. Next base: position 67,476,903 of record NC_069783.1, on the reverse strand, counting down.
ATTATAGACCAATATCATTAATGAATATTGATGCAAAAATATTCAATAAGATCTTAGCAAACAGAATTCAACAACACATCAAAAAAATTATACACCATGATCAAGTTGGTTTTATTCCAAGGTTACAGGGTTGGTTCAACATACAAAAATCTATAAATATAATACATCACATCAATAAAATAAAAAACATAGACCAAATGATTCTCTCAATGGATGCAGAAAAAGCCTTTGATAATATCCAGCATCCTTTCATGATCAGAATACTTAAGAAAATAGGCATAGAAGGGACAGTTCTTAAACTAATAGAAGCCATCTATAGCAACCCACAACAAATATCATATTGAATGGTGTAAAATTGAAAACATTTCCACTTAGATCAGGAACAAGGCAAGGATGCACTGTCTCCACTGCTATTCAACCTAGTAATGGAAGTCTTACCCATTGCAATCAGGCAATGGCAATCAAGTGTATCCAAATAGGGTCAGAGGAAATCAAACTTTCACTCTTCACTGATGATATGATCCTATATTTGGAAAATCCCAGGGACTCAACTTCAAAACTCTCAGAAGTGATCAAGGAATATAGCAGCAGCTCAGGATACAAAATCAATACAAGTCAGTAGCTTTTAAATATGCCAACAATAGTCAAGCTGAAAATATAGTTAAGGACTCTATTCCTTTTACAATAATGCCAAAGATGAAATATCTGGGAATTTACCAAACAAAGGATGTGAAAGATCTCTTTAAAGAGAACTATGAAACTCTGAGAAAAGAAATAGCTGAAGATGTTAACAAATGGAAAAACATACCTTGCTCATGGCTAGGAAGAATCAACATTGTTAAAATGTCCATATTACCCAAAGCAATCTACAGATTTAAAGCAATCCCTATTAAAACACCATTGTCATACTTTAAAGAACTTGAAAAAATAATTCTTTGTTTTGTATGGAATCAGAAAAAACCCTGAATAGCAAATACATTACTCAGAAATAAGAACAAATCAGGAGGTATCACATTACCAGACTTTGCACTACTATAAATCTATAGCGATCAAAACAGCATGGTACTGGCACAAAAACAGAGTGGTAGATTTATGGAACAGAATAGAGAATCAAGAGATGAACGCAGCTACTTACTGTCATTTGATCTTTGACAAGCCTATCAAAAATATTCAGTGGGGGAAAGACTTCCTATTTAATGAGTGGTGCTGGGTGAACTGGCTGATGACCCGTAGAAGACTGAAACTGGACCCACACCTTTCACCATTAACAAAAATTGATTCTCACTGGATAAAAGATTTAAACTTAAGACATGAAACTATAAAAATACTAGAAGGGAGTGCAGGGAAAACACTTAAAGAAATTGGCCTGGGAGGATATTTTATGAGGAGGACAACACCAAAAATACATTACTGGGATCTGATCAAACTAAAAAAGCTTTTGCACAGCCAAGAGCACAGTAAGCAAAGCAAACAGACAACCTTTAGAATGGGAGAATATTTTTGCAGGTTATGCTTCTGACAAAGGTCTGATAACTAGAATCTACAGAGAACTCAAACTAATCGATAAGAAAAGAATAAATAACCCCATTTCTATGTGGGCAAGAGACTTGAACAGAAACTTCTCTGATTAAGACAGGCTCATGGCCTACAAACACATGAAAAAATGCTCATCATCCTTAATCATCAGAGAAATGCAAATTAAAACCACTTTGATATATCATCTAACTCCAATAAGATTGACATACATCACAAAATCCCCAAACTACAGATGTTGGTGTGAATGTGGAGAGAAGGGAACGCTTCTACGCTGCTGGTGGGAATGCAAGCTAATATGACCTTTTGGAAAGAAGTTTGGAGAACACTCAAGGAACTAAAAGTAGACCTACCATTCGATCCTGCAATTCCTCTACTAGGTATATATCCAGATGATCAAAATTATTTTACAACAAAGACATGTTACCAGAATGTTTATTGAAGCTCAATTCATAATAGTCAAGACATGGAAACAGCCCAAGTGCCCATCTACCCATGAATGGATTAACAAATTGTTGTATATGTACACCATGGAATACTATGCAGCCATCAAAAAATATGGAGACTTCACATCTTTTATGTTTACCTAGATGGAGCTGAAACATATTCTTAGTGAAGTATCTCAAGAATGGAAAAAAAAAGTATCCAATGTACTCAATACTACTATCAATATATAATCACCTACACACTGATACGAATGGCAAAACATAACTATAGACCAGAAAGTAGAAGGGAAGAGGAGAGAGAGGGGAGTGGGGATATGGGAGGCGGGAGAGTATTTGGGGGACATCACCTAATGTGCATGATGCAATGGTACATTTCAAAACTATTAATAAATGAGTATAATTAAAATAGAAACAAAGGTACTTATTTCAAAATCAATAGAAAAACAGAGCATGCTAAATTTCCCCCCAAATAAATTCACTCTGTCATACTGATACAAGATCACCATCTTTGTCTGTGGTGTCTTGAATATTATTTGAGGATGTTTTTGAGCCCCTCATGTTCTCAATTGTAACTGCTCAACTGGTAATTCTGGGAGTTAACAAACACTGTGAATAAACTGTAACTTTCTTCGAAAAAAAAAAAGAAAGAAATGAATGTAATTGTGATGGATGTGTTACTTAGTTCAATGTAAGCATTTCACATTGTATATCGAAACAGTACCCTGAACTCCATAAATGCATCAATGTACAAAGTTATGATTTAACAAAAAAATAAATAAATAAATAAAATAAAAATAAAAAAAGATTAACAGTACGATGGGTAATAATCTGGTCAACCAGAAATCTTAAATTCATTTCTTGGCCACACATAAAGATCAAACTGCTATGTAAAGTTCACATGTTCTTTTTAAAAATATTTATTCCTATAAATACATAAATATCTTTGACCTTTGTAAATTATTGCCCTCAAATAGTCTACATTTCGGAAACAGTGCAATTTTTGGACATTGGGAACGTGAGCTCCCACCCTTTAGTACAAACAAGGGGGCTGACATTGCTGAGACAGCTTATCAGGGAATGAGAAATATTACATAAACACACCACATACTCTGAGAAAAGAATCACGTTTCACGCGTTAGCAGGAAACCAGTTCTCTCTGGACTCTCACCAGAACATTTATAATCAGGTCAAAACTTTCTCCATTGAACTTCTCTGATTATATTTGAAAAGGTTTCTCTTTTAGAGTGGGCTTCAGAGAGAATCCTCATGGCTCAGTCATTGGGCAACTGGCACACCTGTCACCAACCTCCCTCCAGGATGCTAAGAGGGACTAGATTTTGAAAGAATTCAATCTTTCAGGTGATGTGTTCAGATGGGTCTGCACCAGCTACCACATCATCCAAATTCCCCAAATGGCCACCCTGGAGCAGCTCTCACATGGAATGGCTCAGACCAAAAGAGGGCCTGTTGGAAGCAGGCAGGCTGTCCACATCTTACCATGCTACTGAGGCTGTCTGTCCTAGAAATTGGAGGGTCTTCAGTGGCATCCCAGCCCACAGAACTTCGGGGCACTGGAGGTTTCTTGGGGTCATTTTGAGGGGCCGGAGGTGACAAGGGTGCATCCTTGGACTTGGGGAAAAGGACTTCATGGTCTCTGATCATCATGGTCATCACTCTTTGGATCTGAGGAGTCCCTGAAAGAAAGAAAAAGAGAACTGTAGTTCTGAAGTGCAGGACGAGAGGCAGGTACAACTCCAGAGACTCCACGCAGGGAAGTCTCCAAACTTGGCTTTATAACCACAGGGCCCAAAGGGAGACCCATTTTGTTCCTCACAGGACCTTTTTAATGGCTTGGGGTAGGAGATTATGGTTAAAGGTATGAAATAGAAGAAGAAAATGGGAGTAGGGTCAAAGAGGGAGCTGTTTTGGTTATTTTCAGCCTATAGTCCACTGGATTAGTTTTTGATCAGGAAATACAACAGGAGAGAAAAAGAAGACATCTTTCTCTCCTGATGTGGTTCTCAACATGACATCTGCTTTCTTACAGACACAGCAAATATGTGCCAGACTCACTGCCCTCCCCATGGCAGATGTTAGTACTCTATGCCGGGAGCCTTGCTCATTGAGCCAAGACACAACTTCAGAAGCCTACTCAACACAACTTCTAAAGACTTTTTTGAACTGACTTATAAAATGACACCTGTTTTCTCTGTCTAGCTAAGGATATTTAAAAGTAACAAAGGAGCACAAAACACCAGCAAACTATTTTGGTGCTAGCCTACTGTACTGTGTACCCCTGGGCAAATCCTTAATCTCTCCCCTCTGCTGTGATCTGAAAAATGGCCGTAATTCCTACCCTGCCTACTTCACAGGGTTATCGTGGTATTCAGATGAGATAATCAGCTGAAAATGCTTGGCAGACTGCAGAGCAGTGCGCAGACATCAGGGCCTGTGTTGTATTTGTCGTTCCTTCCTCTGTGCCTGCCTTGCTACAGGACCAGCCGTACCTCTCATAATCACTGTAGGGTCCTCGACCTTCGACTTGATGAGATTCACACCGATCACAGTGGCCAGGTTGTCCACATTCATCTTGTTAACGGCACAGTTCAGCTGGATTTCATGTAGGAACCTGCAGGGTGCCAAGAAACCCCATAGTATAAAACAGGAAGTGGTTGGGGGAAGCACTTCAAGGTACCAACAAGCACTCAGGGATGGATCCCAACTCTGTCCTTCTGGTCTCAGGAATGTGACCAGCCTGCTCTGCTCACAAGATTTTAGCTTCTTCCTAAAATACCCAAGATCAAGAAAGGAAGAAAAGGGCGGCACCTGTGGCTCAGTGAGTAGGGCGCCGGCCCCATATGCCGAGGGTGGTGGGTTCAAACCCAGCCCCGGCCAAACTGCAACCAAAAAATAGCTGGGCGTTGTGGCGGGCACCTGTAGTCCCAGCTGCTCAGGAGACTGAGGCAAGAGAATTGCTAAGCCCAAGAGTTAGAGGTTGCTGTGAGCCGTGTGATGCCACGGCACTCTACCCGAGGGCAGTACAGTGAGACTCTGTCTCTACAAAAAAAAAAAAAAAAAAAAGAAAGGAAGAGAAAGCAGGCGGGGCCTGCACAGTTGCTGGGGGCTAAGTGGGCACCGCACAAGCAGGAGGCAGGATTCAGTTCGGGGAGTCAAGTGGAGTCTAGAAAGATCAAAATGGGTATTTGGCTGCCCCCTTGTCTTGCCTTACAAACCTGTCTCCCAGCTCTCAGCACCTGTCCCACCCAAGTCTCCAGGAAGGACACCTTTATTGGTAAGAAGGTCTCAGAGACAAGGAATCCATGGTGCCTCCTCCTTACTCTCATCCTCTGATCAGAGCACCAAGAATCATTAATTTTTAGCAGGTGCTCAATAACTAACACAATGTTCACTACTATTCTAACCATTTGAATCAAGCAGCTCTCAGATTCACTGTAACAAAACAAAAACAACAACAAAAAACCCTGAACAGATCAGTAGGGAATTTTTAAATACTCTATCTAAAACCATTTTTTAAATGAATAGATTGAAGCAACATAAAACTCCAAATACAGAGAAATTATTAAATACATGTAAATGATGATGTGTCCAAATGATGAAACATTATGACTATCATGGAGTCATTCATAATCCTGTTTTATAACATAGGGAAATGCTCACAATGTAACATTAAATCAAAAAAGACAGGATACAACCCTTCTTATAGGTATATAGTATAATTTAAATTTGATATTTAAAAGGTTGTTCTTCTGTATTTATATTGATGAATGAAAATATCTATCACAGAGAGAAAATATCCAAATGGGAAAATGCCTGATGTTGACAGTGATTATTGCTGGAAGAGGGAATTATAGGGATTATAGGTAAATTTATTTCTTATTTATAGTTTACTTTCCAGTTTTCAAATCAAGTATCACCTTCATAATTTGAAAACTTTAACAGATTATTTTTTAAAAATATAATAAATGACAAAATTCAGGTCTGGAATTAAGACCCAGATTCCCAAGCCAGCGAGATTTGGGTCAGTTCACATCCAGATGTTGCCACAGGGAAGGTCCAGAGCAGGTCCTCAGAAAGGGCTGAGGAATATAGAAGGACCTGGCCCAGAAGGAGTATCTCCAGCTAAATTATGGCCCAGAGTCATCAAGATGGGAGGTAATTCTAGATATAAGGATTTGGGGTTCTCTTGTGTGTTCCAGGACTCCCGGGCAGGGCTAAACACAGGAACATGTTCATTCTGTGCACAAACCCAGTTTCCAGGGATCCTTGGTATTATCTTGTGGAAACAGGAAGTTACCTCAGTGCTGTGTGAATGGATTTGATCTTCCAAAGTTCTGGGCAGAATCTCTGAGTTTACAAAGACAGCCCTCCTTGTCTAAGCAGGGACTGCTCTCTGAGGCAGCTGAAAGCTGTAACATTGATGTCAGGGTACTCTCACCTGCAGAGGTAGCTCAGGAGACTATAGTTGTCACGAGGAAGGATGGAGAGCTGCTTCATCAACTCCTGCTGAGCCTGGGAAGAGATTTTTTTTTAACTCTGGTAAATAAGCCTGCCCACTTGCCCACAATGAGACTATCTTCATATCCCAACAGAACTGGTTATCTAAGGCAGTGCCTGTGGCTCAGTGGGTAGGGCGCCAGCCCCATATACCAAGGGTGGCGGGTTCGAAACCGGCCCCCGGCCAAACTGCAACAAAAAAATAGCCGGATGTTCTGGTGGGTGCCTGTAGTACCAGCTACTTGGGAGGCTGAGGCAAGAGAATCGCCTAAGCCCAGGAGTTGGAGGTTGCTGTGAGCTGTGATGCCTCATCACTTTACCGACGGTGATAAAATAAAAAATAAAAAAAAAAAGAAAAGAAAAAGAAAGAATTGGTTATCTGTGCAGAAACAACACTTTGGCAGTCACTCCTGATCCTATAGTTTGTGGGTTAAAAATAATAATAATTAACTTAGAAAAACTATAAATTCTCAAAAAATTGTAAAAAATATCATAGAGAGGGTTGTAGTTTTTTGTCTGTCTTTAATTATGCCACTCCATCCCACTTCTAACTCCAACCTACTCTATCCCAAGCAAGGACTGACAACTCAGGCACTAATTGTTTGCTTAATGAATGCTTGAGATGTAACAATTCAATAAAGAATTGGACCATAAATATCTCAGAATCACTTTAAGACCAGCAAGAAAGAGAGAATGCTTTATTTATTTATTTATGTTTTAAAAACAAGACCTCAATTTATTGCCTGGGCTGGAGTGCAGCACTGATCACAGCTCACTGAACCTTCAAACTCTTGGGCTTAAGCGATTCTCTTGCCTCAGCCTCCCAGTAGCTGGAACTGCAGATGCATACCAACATGACCAGCTGGTTTTCTATTTTTAGTAGTGACTGGGTCTCACTCTTGCTCAGGTTGATCTTGAACTCCTGAACTCAAGTGATCTTCCTACCTTGCCCTCACAGAGTGTTAGGATTACAGGTGTTAGCCACCGCACCTGGCCAGAGGATACTTTTGAGAAGGGTTTCAAATACTGCGGCCTTCCTGAGACCTGCTGGGATGCAAGGACAGGCTGTCTATACTGGAGGACAGATGTGAGGTCAGACTGTTCAAGCTCTGTAGTGGCCACGAGTGTCACACATGGTTGTTCAAAGAGCACATGTGCTGGGGAGAAGAAAGATAGGGAGCTTTTCTTTGTTCCTTTCAGCCAGAGCTGCCTGCAGGGTCTGTAATCACCAACTGCAAGGGCATGTCCATGAGAGTGCACAAGTTCACATGAGACATGTGGGCTCTCCTCAAACATGAGCACCTCCTCACAAACTTGTGCTCTTCCAGAGAAAATGCGCCCTCCAAGCCTGCCAGCCCACCCATACGTAGAGTGCCTGCTCCATGCCAAGATCTACCCCCTTCATGTGACTCAAGCACATTCTTTGCAAAATTTGCTACAGCCTCACCCTTCCCAGCTACACCTCTGCCTCCTTTTCACCAGTGAGAAGGACGTTGTGCCTTTGTCTTGTGCAGATATGCATTGCCGTAGATCTGGACACTCTCAGATAGGTTGAGAAAAGCTGGGAGAAGTGGGTCTGAAGTGAGAAAATTCAAGGGAGGGAATCTTATGGTCACGACAGCATCTACGTGTTTTAGTTACATTCCCTACAGCTGAGGTGTGAGATGCTATGGAACTACTTTTCTTTTTAGCTGATTTTAAAATGTTATTTCATAAATTTTCATTACTTCCACACGAATAAGCTGATATACTTGTATAAATTCAGACTTTTCTCCCTCTCTAATTAATAAATTATCTACAAAATAGCCTACATTAGATCATGCAATCTAATCCTGGTTTAGAAAAAAGCTGTAATAGCTACAGCATAGCTGTTCTGTTCTTATTCTTTTCCTTTCCTAATTTTGAAATATCAAATTACTTTTCCTTTCATGCCAGGATCTACTCAAATCACGAGCCTCCCCACTCCCAGGCAGGATGGAATTTCTCACGGGGCACCATTTCTTCCTTCATTTTTAAAGTACATATTCTGGGGAGCAGAATATATAACAAATTCTCAAATAGAAGAAACTAAACTTACCCCTACACCAATATTTTTTTTTAAAAGTCACTCACCTGTGTCATACTCCTTGGCCCTCAAAACAATCCTGGGCATAGAGATGATATTATGAAAATTCTCTAAGTTTGTGCTAGCCAATATAGCAGTTACATTGCCACAGGTGGTCACTTAAATTTAAATAAATTAAAATGAAATAAAATTAAGAATTCCACTCCTCAGGGGCAATAGCCACATTCCAAGCCCAACAGCCATGTGCAGCTAGTGGTTACCACAGTGGACGATGCAGCTATACAACAGTTCCATCAGCATAGAAAGCTCTATTGGTCCAAGTCAGGGGTTCTCAACCTGTGGGTCGTGACCCCTTTCCCCTTTCACAGGGGTTGCCTGAGACCATCGGAAAACACATATTTCTGATGGTCTTAGGAACCTAGACACCGCTCCTCAGGTGTGGGGTCACCACAACATGAGGAACTGTATTAAAGGGTCGTGGCATTAGAAAGGTTGAGAACCACTGGAAGTAAATAAATGGAATCTCATAGATAATGCATAATTTGCCTAATGGCCAAATCAAAATTAAATCTAGGTCTTCATTATAGGTTTTTCTTTGTACCACTTTGCTACAAAGAGCTTTTAACATAGTTGTGATAAAAACCAACCTACTTAAAGGAATCAGACACCCCCCCCCCCAAATTAGAAGTGTAACACAAATGTACTCATGGGCCATTTGGTTTTGAAAATCTTAGTTAAAATCTATGAAGGTGTTATTGTTGTTACTTGCTTTTTAAAAAATTTTTTCCTTTTGGTGGGGGTGGGATATTCATCAGTTTATTGCCGTGACTCCAATGTGGTGATTGTTGACTATAAGGCCTCTACAGTGAAAAATCCTGCTGGCAAATTTGTGTGCTCTCATAAACGTGATGTTGTAGACTACAGTCCTTATGGGCTAAAAAGAACAAACAAAATTTCCCTGTCCTTCCTCTTCTCCACACGTGCAGTTCTTGAACGACCATGCCTGACACTCATGGCCGCCGCAGAGCTTGAACAGTTTGACCTTGCACCTGCCCTCCAGGTTGGTCACCTCTCCTTGCATCTCGGCAAGTCTCTGAAAGGCTGTAGTGCTTGAAAACATTCTCAGAGTAGCCTTTTTTATTTCACTACATTTAATGTGACTTAGGGATTTTTGATTATGGTCCAACTTTTACTGGATCATCACATCCCATGAAGGCTATCCTTTGCCAGTCACTGTGACTGGCTTCATTTGCCTTTTGTTGCTGAGGAAGTTTCAGTTTGACAATGTATCTCCCCAAAAGATATGGTGAGGGGCCTTGACCTACTGCTGCCTACCAGAATAGTGTTCAGAAAACCAATCACTTTCTGCAGAAGCAGGGCAACCAGCTCTAATGAGATACACACCTTTGCCTCATCTGTGTTTGTGAGCTGCCCGCAGACCAGGAAGCCTTCATACTGGCCCCAGGGAACCACTGGCTCCGGGAGGTCTCGGAGGTAGAGTTTTAATAGGGAGGCCACGGTGTGCACATCTGTGTCTCTGGAAGAAAGTAAACAATGCTCTTAGAAAAGGAAACTGCAACTTTTCTCGCTTCCACTCTGGTGATCCGTAAGTTACACAGGGGAGTAGAACCCTAAGTTACTCAGGAGAGCTAGGCAGAGGAGTAGAGCTCGATAAAGAAGAATCAGATCAAAACATTTTTGCTAATTCCTCCTTCTAGAGTAACAACTCCAAACACTTTTTCATCTATCTCTTCCACCCAACTACCTCAAAGGTAAGTTCAAAGTCCACTTTTTACATTAAATTTTCTTTAATTATTTTAGTCTTTATTGCTTTCTTCAGTCTCAAGTCACTTAGTGTCTCACAATTAGCACTGTCTACTTAGTCCTTAATTTTGGATGTGCTAACTTCTTTATGTCCTTGGTCCATTGATCTCTGTGCGCTTCTAGAGTTCTTAAAATAGTTCTGGGATTCTCTCATATATTCACTCAATAATTCATTCTCTTAACAAGCATCAAGATAGCCTACTAGATGCAAGATACTGTGCCAAGCAAGCACTGGGATTTCAGCAGCCAATACTAGGGACACACAAGACCCTTGGTTTCACTGACCCACAGAGCTGGGAGGACTCCAGTGTTACCAGGTCCAGACCATCTGGGAATCTTCTGGGTTTCAGTAAGGAAAAACCTAGAGTAGGCTGGGCAGATATGCCTGCTGGTCTTAGGAACTGGACAGGAAGAGAAGAGAGGCTCTTAAGGCAACAGGAATGAGCACACGGGGCCTTGGTGGAAGCTCTGCCAGAGCAGACTGTGTTTGTTTTGTTTTGTGTGTATGTTTGACAGCCAGTTGTTGGAGCTGTCATCTGAAAAGTCTTCCCCTTTGCAGCGTGTGAACTCTCAACCTCGAAAGGAGAAAACGGGCTGGCACAGAGCCCTGTCTATGCTCCACGGCTGCCCTCAGGAAATCTAGGGTGGGGACCATTCACATAACATTGGAATTCTAGAAAATCTTTCCCTGCTGAGTCACTATCTAAAAATACCCCTGTGCAAAGTCAGGCTGGGAAAAGTACTCTTGCCAAATTATAAGTTCCCAAGAAAGTGGCAGAAAAACAATTAGTTTGATGACTTGCAGGAGTCAGGCATTCTCCTGACACCTCTACCTTGCTGTCCACCACTTAGTTGTCTCTGTCAGAATCCCTGGGACTCTGGTTTAATTGAAGCCTCTCCTTTACCCTACGTCCATCAGTCTTCCAAATCCCCTGTGTTCTATTATCTCAAAGGGAGGGGGAGCCCTGCACACTCCTCCCCTACTTTCAGTGCCCTATCTCAGCAGGCCATTGTCTTTGGCCAAGACTCCACCCAGCCTGTCCAGCCTCCCATCCAATGCACTGCCCAGTGCAGGACAGAGCCTCTACACTCAGAACACACCCATAGAATGATTCATAAAATGAATCTGGAACAAGAAAAACAGCACATATAATAAGTCAAGAAACTTTATCTTTTGAAGAGAAACCACAATAATAAAAAAAGACAACTAGACTGTTGAATCAGGATAAATTAAAACAACAAAAATATCCAATATTAGAAAAAAGGCAGGGTTACAATGACAGATGTAGTATGGATACTTCAAAGTCTTAATATAAGAACACAATTAACTATATAAACCATATTAAAATGCTGAAACCTACAGAAAGCTTCCAAATTCATTTCACCAAAGATAAGGCTGAGAAGCCATGTCCCCCAGGTCTGGCTCATTCCTCATTCTTTGTTTACTGGGTCTCTGTTTAAATGTCATTTTCTTGGGGACCTCCCTAAATCCACCAAACCATGTCAAAAGCTCCCTATTCTAAGTCATCTTAGTGCTATGTTTCATGTTTAGCACTTAAAATAATGGAACTTATACAGCTAGTTCTGTACATTTTTTAAAAATTTTTTTTATTAAATCATAGCTGTGTACATTAATGCGATCATGGAGCACCACACACTGGTTTTATAGACCGTTTGACACATTTTCATCACACTGGTTAACATAGCCTTCCTGGCATTTTCTTAATTATTGTGTTAAGACATTTACATTCTACGTTTACTAAGTTTCACATATACCCTTGTAAGTATGCACCACAGGTGTTTTGTTTTAATGTTGGTTTCCCTGTAATAGGGCTGACTCAGAGGCCAATTTTGTGATCTAAGTTTCCAGCATTATTTTCTCCGATTTTGCTGTTCCTCCAAACCAATGAAACATCTTTAAGTATATGTGTATATATATATATATATACATATATATATATAATTTTATTTTATTTTTTTTAAATCAAGGGCTAGAGCAAATCAGGTAGTTTCTGGGCTTGACAGATACTTGACTGATCCACCAGATACTACCTAGGGCCCCTCAGTTGGCTTTGCCAACCCATCCCTGAGGGCACCATTGCTTGCAATGTGGCATATCTGTGAGTCCATTTTTCATGGAAATGTAGGTGTGAGAAGTATGTTGGCTTTATGGCCAGAAATTATCCATCCTAATAGAAACTGGACAGGAGGTATTAAAATTTCATTATATGGTTAATGATACTGATTCGCCTGCACTAAATATCATCAAACAGGAGCTCCTTTGTTTTTCTGTGTTCTAATGAGGCAATAGGGTGGTGGAGTCTTGGGGTGGAATTGAGCACATGGATCTAGGTGAGTGCCCACAGGAGTGATGTCAAGGCACAAGGTAGGGGCTCCCCACTCTCCCCAACCCCCTTCTTCCACTCACTGCCTCCTAGAATCTCTTATAGGAGGCAACAGAATCTATAACCACGGTCAAGGTTTAAGAAGCCAGTAACCCAAGAGAGGTCAACAAAACTGGCAAATTAACTGTGAAGTGAAAGTGACCAGCATTAGATGATTTCTTGAGCATAGTCTGGTCTGGGGATGGGAGGGGAAGAGATCCACCTTGAGACTGTTCACCTGAATTGTATATGTGTGTGTGGGGGGAGGGAGGTGGGAAGAGTGGAAGGGGATAGGCGAGGGCAAGAGAAGGGGAAGGGGAAGGTTTCTGGAGTTGTGAGTGACCCAGGGGTGAGACGACCTGAGGCCGATTCTTCACAGCCCAAGAAGAGGCTGCCTGCCCTTCAGTGAGTTGCTTGATCTTTCTAAGGCCACTTCATCACCTACAGAATGGCAATATCCCTGCTCTCCAGGTTTGCCTTGAGAATCAAATCAGGAATGTGTATGAAAATAATTTCAAAACTCTGTAGTCCAACGTGAGATTAGGCTTTCATATCACATCACAGAGGATGAAGAAATGGAAAGCTGGGCACTGGGGTGGGCTCTGCTCACTCTACTGCCAGGCCCACTGTGGGATGCTTTATTCTGATAATCCACAGATGGAGAAGTTTCCTTTAATCTGAGACATGCTTTGAGAGGAGGCCTGGCTCCTAAATATGTGCAAATGCAACTAAACAAGAATCAAATAAGAACCAATCACACCTCCCAATCGGACTTGGTCTCTCAAAAGTCACGTGAACCCAAGAGTCCACCCTGGCAGGACCCTGAAGAGCCCCAGGTGACTGACCCTTCCTATTTCTGAGTAAACTCTGCCCCTCAATTGTAGGGGTGAAGATATCATGATGAGGTGTGGCAACTCTTCTCTTTCCAGCCTCTAATATTTCACAGGAATCAAAGACTCTGACACCACCACCCATAGGTGCTTATGAACTTTATAGGTAGGTGCGTAAGCTAAGGCCTACGGCAGTTATTTGGCAAATCTCAGTAATCTCCGTTCCTTTTGGCACACTGTCTGGATTGCTTTAGCAGCACCCCACTTGTATCTTTTGATTAAGTCAAAACTAATTAAAAACGTAAGAAGAAAACTGAATATAAATGTGGTAAGTGTAATGGAACAGGGGCTGGAAAATAACACGCACTTCATGGTGCTGCTGAAAGGTCCCCAAATGTGTTGCCCATTACCTGCTATAGTTCCAGTAACAAAACCCATACCTTTGCTTCCTTAGCAGACCCTGGGTCACTGAAATACAGCACCCTTGGTAAATTAACTTATTGCATGACAAGGGCAGTGGTCCACACTCTAAGACTGGCCATGAGCACGGAGACAAACAGACGGGTCTCAGCAGTGTTTCAGGGGAAGAGCAGGCAGCACTGGTGATTAGAGTGCAGCGTGAGGGAGAGACCACACAAGCATGATGCTTAGGGCTTCACAGTTTCCCCAGAATCAGCCCTACCACTTTGGCCTAAATAAACTCTGGAGAATTGCAGTTTTCAGAAACTGAATAGCCTTCAGGCCCATCTTACTAAATCCTGGTTCTCAGCTGCTAATTTGGCAAGAAGGGTCATTCTTTTGCCAGCAGGACAAGTACACACAGACAACCTGGTGAATATTGCACAACAGACAGGGGGTGCACACTGGGGTTCGCACTCACAGAGTGTGGCAGGGAGGGAGGCCTCAGACGAGTGGCTGGAGGTGGCAGCAGGGAGAGGGATAGTGGGAAGAAGTGTCACTACGCCCCATCTGCTCCAGAGAAGGCCAGGCAACATCCACGGAGGAGATGTGGCAACACCAGGCTGCCAAGACATCAGTTCATCAGGACACCAGCCCCAAAAGGGCTCCAAACTGAATCAGAATCACACAGTCCTGTGGTCTCAGAAACTAATGAGAAGCTCTGGTTCTGGAAGGCCACTGGTGTCCTCAGATTAGATGCAGTGTGTTCTCTACCACACTGAATGTTCGTAAAGTTGGCTCGGCACTCTGTGTTCCTCATTTGCCCCAAAGGGTGGGTCTCAGTTAGGTCCCATCTTCGGTACATCCCCTTCCCCAATATCCCGAACCTCACCCGAATTCCCCCAGCAAGGCTCTAGTTCTGGTTCCCACCATCGCTCACACAAATTATCTGATACTCTCCTAACTGTGCTCTAGGCTCTCAGATTTGGAATTATGAGCAAAACAAAAGCTCTTTCTGTTTCAAGCCAGGGCTCTCAGACGTGTCTACACAAGTCCTTAGCTCAACTGAATGGAGAGGTCCTCTCACCCAAGCCAGGCAGAGGGGAGGGCAGAGGGGGGACACTGCATACCTGTCAAAGGAGGGCCGCTCCCCGGCATCAAAAGCATCTCTCAGCTGCTTCACCAGGTTGTCCTGCCCAGGCAGACGGAAGATGCCCTCTTCATTCAGGCCGTGCTCGAGGATGAACTCTGCACACTTCTCCACCAGGATGGGCACCAGATGAGGACCGAATTTCTGCTCATAGGCCACAGTCTCATCCAAGCGCTGACCAAACACGGCTGGGGAGAGGAGACACAGGACCTGACCATCATTCTCACTTCCCTTGAATGGACAGATGGGTCAATGCACTTTACCTATTTCTGGATTTTTCTGTGTCATCTGTAACTTCAAAATTCTTAGTGCAATGATGCTCAACAGTCTTTTTCTATTGGCCCTCAGTTTTTATATATTCAAAATAACAGTTGGCTTTTACTGAGTACTTCTGTGCTAGGAATTGTGCCAAGCACTTTGCACACTTTTTCTCATTTGGTCTTGACAGCAAACCCCATGGGGTGGTAGTAATGCTTTACCCATCTTACTGTTATAAGACCCTGAACCTCAGAGGTGCCAGTGAACTGGCCAAGGTCAGGCAGCTCAGGGCCCAGCCCAGTGGGAATCCAAGCCCAGGAGGTAAACTCCTGAGAATATGCACTTACCACAGCAGCAAGCAGGCTGCCTTGAATTCTGCTTGTGCCACAGAATTATAGCCTCCCCATATCCTGGGGTTTGTTTCACACACTTTCAGTTACCCACGGTTAACCATGGTCTCTGAAAATAGCAAATGGAAAATTCCAGAAATAGTTTATGAGTTTTGAGTATTGTGATGAAATCTCACGCCATCCCACGCTGTCCCACCTGGGATCTTTGTCTAGTGTATCCACGCTGTACACACTGCCCGCCTGGGAGTCACTTGGCAGCTGTCGGGTTACAAGAACAAATGACCAGCATGCTCAGTTCCAGGCATCCACTGGGGGTTTTGGAACATAAATCTCCCCAGGATAAGGGGAGACTAGCACACTGATGTTTCATACATGTAAGTAATTTGGGTTTTTAACTATGTTCTAATTATACACATTGCCACAGCACATGTGTTCATTCATCTAGCAGAGTTCTTGGAATGGCTATAGGACAAGGCATCATTTTTAATGATTTAATTAATTAACATCGAGATGGATGAACATAACACGTTTCATTCTTTTGAACTATTTCCTTAGGACAAATTCCCACATGCAGGATTACTGGGTCAAGTTGTTTGAACAATTTTATGACTTTAATGGTACGCAAATTGCTTTCCAAAAATATTTTCTTAAATTATGCTGCCTCCAGCACGGCAAGCAAGGACCAGCTCCACCCCAACCCCATCAGCACCGGATTCTATAGCCGGGCTCTCCAGCCTGGCAGGGTAACAAGATTAGTTTATAAATCAGGGCAATCCTCGCCTACCCATTCTCCCACCCAGCCTGCACACCCTTGGCATCCTGGAGGTTCAGAGACAGGCCGTGGCTTCAGTCCTGTTCTGCCTGACTTTCCCTCTGTCACACTCAGGGCTCTGCTGCACCTTGCATTTCACTCCCAAGGACACCGGTTTGCAAAGACCCTCAGTTCTCTTCCTGACTCTCTCTGGTTGTCCCCTTGTATCCAATCTCTGAATGTGGATTGCTTCTGTAAAGAGCTGTGTGAGGCTCCTCAGCATCCTCTCCACTCCCACCTGCTGCCTCAGCCCAGGGGCCTCCTCTCCACCTGTAACTGCTGCAGGCTCCTCAGCATCCTCTCCACTCACACCTGCTGCCTCAGCCCAGGGGCCTCCTCTCCACCTGTAACTGCTGCAGGCTCCTCAGCATCCTCTCCACTCACACCTGCTGCCTCAGCCCAGGGGCCTCCTCTCCACCTGCAACTGCTGCAGGCTCCTCAGCATCCTCTCCACTCACACCTGCTGCCTCAGCCCAGGGGCCTCCTCTCCACCTGTAACTGCTGCAGGCTCCTCAGCATCCTCTCCACTCATGCCCGCTGCCTCAGCCCAGGGGCCTCCTCTCCACCTGTAACTGCTGCAGGCTCCTCAGCATCCTCTCCACTCACACCTGCTGCCTCAGCCCAGGGGCCTCCTCTCCACCTGTAACTGCTGCAGGCTCCTCAGCATCCTCTCCACTCACACCTGCTGCCTCAGCCCAGGGGCCTCCTCTCCACCTGTAACTGCTGCAGGCTCCTCAGCATCCTCTCCACTCACACCTGCTGCCTCAGCCCAGGGGCCTCCTCTCCACCTGCAACTGCTGCAGGCTCCTCAGCATCCTCTCCACTCACACCTGCTGCCTCAGCCCAGGGGCCTCCTCTCCACCTGTAACTGCTGCAGGCTCCTCAGCATCCTCTCCACTCATGCCCGCTGCCTCAGCCCAGGGGCCTCCTCTCCACCTGCAACTGCTGCAGGCTCCTCAGCATCCTCTCCACTCACACCTGCTGCCTCAGCCCAGGGGCCTCCTCTCCACCTGCAACTGCTGCAAGCTCCTCAGCATCCTCTCCACTCACGCCTGCTGCCTCAGCCCAGGGGCCTCCTCTCCACCTGTAACTGCTGCAGGCTCCTCAGCATCCTCTCCACTCACACCTGCTGCCTCAGCCCAGGGGCCTCCTCTCCACCTGCAACTGCTGCAGGCTCCTCAGCATCCTCTCCACTCACGCCTGCTGCCTCAGCCCAGGGGCCTCCTCTCCACCTGTACCTGCTGCAGGCTCCTCAGCATCCTCTCCACTCATGCCCGCTGCCTCAGCCCAGGGGCCTCCTCTCCACCTGTAACTGCTGCAGGCTCCTCTCTCAACCTTGTTCAAACCCAACCTGCTGCTCACCTTCCTGAACCACTGTTCTCCCTGAGCACTTCTCCCTGTCTTTCAATAGTCATCTACTTCTTCCCTAATGGCCACTGTGATGTTTTTTAAATTGCCCTTCAAAGCCCTGGGAGTTTCTCAGAGCCCCCTCCGTCATCACATCTGGTGCTGGGAGGGGAGGGTATCCACCTAGGAGGAGCTGGGTAGGGGGACTCCTCGCTCCTTACCCATAGCCACATCTATCAGGCTGTTTTGGTTTCACTTATGGCATTGCAATGAGAAAATATTTCTGTGGCTGAAGTTTGAGAACCAAGGCTGGCATCCCCCAGGTGGGCCTGGCACCCACCTGGCTTTCTGGCCTGTCATCCTGCTGGCAGCTCCCTCTTGTGTTTCTTAAACACAGCGCTCTGCACTCCCATGTCCTCTGACAGTCTTCCTGTGTGTTTTCTCCTGTCCCATCTGCTGGAAGCCTGTGTGTCCTCCTTGGCCCTTTAAATATCATTGCCTCTGCCATGCCTCCCTGCCCCCCAGATGGAGCGACTACCTCTCCACACTGTGAGCCCATGTTCCTTCTCAAATACTCCAATCCCTCGCCACACTGTGCTGTAACAATTTGTGTGTACCTGTGTCCATGCATGACTGTAACCCCCTGATACTAGGACAAGAAGAGGAGCTATTCTTATCCTGCTGTTTATCATAATGCCTGGCACAAGGTAGATGGTCGATTAATGAATTTGTCTTTACACAAGTGTTTTCCAGGATGAATGGTTATTTGGGCATTTCTTTAGTTTAAACACTAGTGGGACTCTCCCCTGTCCGTGAATTCCACTTCATGCGACCGTCTACCAAGTGCTGCCACGTGCCAGCAGCAAGCCTCATGCACCGGGCTATACAGATAAGGTACATGGATGAGCTTGCCACCAAGTTATGAAAATAAAAGGGCAGCCCAAGAAATGTTAATAACCATCTAGACCAGGTTTCTATTTGTCTGTAAAAGGAGCTGGATGTTTTCACCAAATTGGTGCGACACGATTGAAGTGATCTGACTTAACACAGGCAAAATGGTGCTTGGAAATCCCCATTGAAGGTGAAGGAAGGGGCCCTCAAACAGAAAGGCCGATGTCTTTGGAGCAGTTGAAACTTGGCTCCAGGGTCCTGCAGGATCCTGATGGGGAAAGAGCCTAAACACAGCGTCAGGACGCGCGCAGAGAAAACAGTGCGCACATGTGAGCTCTAAGTTTGGGGCCCCAGGCCTGCGTTCCCTCTGACAGGTGATTTGGAATCACGTTCCTTCTCACACCACTATGTGACTAGTTCCTCTAACTCTCCTCATCAAGGTTGTCAGCCATGTCCTGCACCCATCCTTTTCCTCCCAAGCCCCACACGCAGCCCTTTCTGTGCCAGTCGCACCAGGACACTTGATTCCCTCCAACACCCCCCTCCTTGCCAGTTCCCATGACCCTCTCCACACCTTCACCAGGCCACCGAGAGCTGAGAGGGGATGTGCAGAAGTGCTTCATCTTCCCAAGAGTTTGGAGCCCCACCGTTCCCGCCCCTTGATGCCTCAGTGGGTGACCTGGGCTCCTCTATCTTTCTCCTGCTTTCCCAAGTGGAGGGAGATGTATAACCCCCTTCTCTGCCAGCCCTGACTGTCCCATCCTTCTTCCTTTGCCTGTGTCCCTGTCACCTGCTTTTAGAGGAAGAAAAGGGCTCTGGCTTTCTTCTAGGATGATGCCTTCCTGAACGGTGGCGTCCATCCCTTCCACCTCTTCCAGGACTTACTCTTTTTCTTTGTTTCCTCCCCCCCCCGAGAATACCAATTATAAATTTATTTATTTGTTCTTTAAAGGGGGAGATGGTGAGGAAAATAGAAACATGGTTGACATCGTCACTTTGTTTCTTCATTTTTTCTCTTTCAATTGAAAGACCTCATGTGAGTCTACTTCTTTGTCAATTTCTGAATAATCTTCCATCTCAGCTCTCCTGCAAATGACCAATATTTGCCTTTTTTCTCTTCACCATTGTATTCCTAGAGAGTCCTTCGCCCCCTGGCCCCTTCCTTACTTATAACTTGCTTTCAGCTCCTCAACCCACCGCAATCTGGTTTCATTGGCCTGCATCTCTCCCCTGAATCTGCCCATTAAGATTTCTGGTGCTTTCCTAATACTCTCTCTACTTACTGATCTTCTCTGAAGGCTCCAATGGTGCCCCTCCTCCTTCTCTTCAGGACTTCAAACCTACCCCTTCTCATTCCATCCCGCCCCCCGACAATGCCTTCAGTCTCCTTCACTATATTCCGTCCTCCCCCCGCTCTTTCAGTGTCATTTCCCGGGATTCCAACCCAGACTTCCACTTTATGCATTTTTCTTGGGAAGGTTCACATGACTCCATACACTTGAGTATCACCTAGAAATTGATAACTCGTTAATCTGTATATACGATAGCGATCTCTCTCCCCTTTACCCTGCTCTATTCCTATAAATCCAACACCTAATGGCAGTTATCCTGGTACCTTCTTTAATTTACTCTCATCCCACCCCTAAATCCCTGCTGCTCCCACACAAGCCCTAGCAGCCTGCCAAACAGTCTAATCCCAGGTGCTCCCGAGGCCCTGAGACTACAAAGCCATGAATACAGGGTGCCTGCACTCAACCAACCCAATTGGCAAAACTGGTATATTCTAAATATGCTTTAACTCAGCTCTCTATCTTCACCTCTTCACAGAATCATTGAGCAAATGGAGTCTGAGCACCTGCCGTGGGGCAGGCTCTTTGGTAGCTGGAGAGTATGATAGGAAGAATGAAAAATGATCTTTGCTCTTAAAAACTGTCAAGCTAATGCCCTTTCCTCCTACCCCCAACCTGGAAACCCAATCTGTCTGAGTTTGGATGTCTTCAGAGGGACTCTCGGTCACTGCCATCTCTGCGCCCATTGAGCTCCCTGTGTGTGCCTCTATTTTATCACTTTAAACATCTCTCTCTTCCCCTGGTCTGTGGACTCCTCAGACTGTCTGCCTGGCTCACCATCTATTTTCATCCCCTGGCACAGAGCCCAGCACCTGATGGACCAGCCCTCACAGATCTGTCACTTCCTGCTGTCTCCTAGTCCTCCCCTCCTCTGCCCACCCTCTCTGCTCCACACTTCTCCAAACCTGCTTTCATCAAGGAGTTCAATTTTTAAAATCTCAGTCTCCATCTGAACTGCTCTACCAGCAAGAGCATGTGACTTCACGAACCCACCCTCTTTCTGGGACACTTTCTCATGCAGCTTTTGGTTCATCATTACATCAGTTCTCCATTTACCTCACTAGTTGCTCCTACTTAGCCTCTGATGACTCTTTCTTTTCTTACTGTTCTCAAAATGTCATGGTGTTCAGGGCCTCCCTTCTTCACCTGCACATACTTTCTCATAATCTCATGGCTGTAAATATCACCCATATGATCAAGGTCCTGAACTTACACCTCCAGCCTAGAAATCAGTCCCAGCTAGTCCCCCCAATAAGAACTAACCACTGCATGCTCTGGAGACGTTAGGACCAACAGCGTCCCTTCGTATACCAGAGAAAGAGCTTACTTGTTTTTGTTAGTATTTTGTCACTTTCATCTCAGATCACATGTGAGGAGTACAAAACATCCCTGTGACTCCAAAGACCTGATCTTGAGCTCTCCTGATCTCTACCTGTGGGTCTTTATTGCTACCCCTTTGATTCTGTATGGGCATGAAAAAGCCTCGGTGTAGGGAAAGAGAAGAACAGAGAAATCCCTAGGAAACTAGGGATGGAGACCAGTGACGAAAGAAGACAGTGGGGCAGGAGTTACTCAAAGAGCATTCTCCATCCCAACGACAACCAGGGGAAAATCTAGGCTCTCCCTGCTGTGTCATGCCCTCCTAGGTGACATCCACTCTTTCAGAGAATTGAAGCCACAGCTTTTTCTACCCTTAGGCAGCAGGCTAGGGTCTAATCAACTTGGAACTCATCAGCACTTTAGGACTAGCATACATTTTAATTAATTATAATTATCATATGTAACATAATTACTATAAAGTAATATGACTTAATATACAATATAATAATTATAACTATTAACCAATTTAATTAATAAAATTAATTTTATGCTGAGAACTGACCTAGAGGGTTTATGTGTGCAACCTTCAGGAAAACTCCACCAAGTATATATCATTATTCCATTTTATATTTAAGAAAACAGTGACTATAATTAGGAATTTCTCTACGGTCATATTTAGGAATTTCTCTATGGACATGATTCTATATTCAGTGCTTTAATTTCTTTTGTTTAAAGTAGATGGAATAAAATTTCAGATATCAGCAGGTCTCAAGGTGAGGGAGTAAGAGGTGAAGACTGTTGGTGCTTCTTATGCAGCCCTCCCACACTAGCCCCACCTCCCCTCCTACCAAGTCCACCAGTTCTTTTCCAACGCCTAGACCTAAGGTTTTGGACACAGCCTCATCCTGAGTAACCACAGATGACCTCATCACCAGACCAGTGAGCTCTGCTCAGCAGCTGTCCTGCACTCTTTACGTCACCAGCCCCTCTAAATTGACTAGAAACCCCAGGACACCAGGTTGGTTTGGGGAAGTGAAAATGGAAGGCTCAGCTATCACCTCCTTCCCCGCCTTGCTTCTCCTTTGTCATCATTTAAAAACTCCTGGAATCAGAACAAGAGCCCCTCCCAACCACACCACAGGAGAGCACCCCTCTTCACACTGCCCCTGGCCACCCAGTGCTGGTACCAGCCTCCCAGGGGCTCATTCTAGGAGCTTCTAGGAGAGTCCCAATCCCTGACAGGAGAAGAAGAACAGCTGGGAAAAGTGTCTTTTAGTAGAAACACTGAATCACAAAATAGGGCAGAAATACCTTTCTTTTGCAGCCTGGGGGTTTTCCTCCTGAAATCCCAGCAGAGGAGCAGGGCCAGGGCAGGAAAGCCACAGTCCAGCTCCCACCGAGGCATCCTGGGGAGACGAGGCATGGCAGGGCGATGATGTACGCCTCTGATGAGCCAGTCTCAGGCCTTCCCTCTTCCCCAGGCCCTCCTCTTTTACTTCCAGATCAGCACATGCTTGTAAATACTGCTCAGGTTCTGATTCCAGAGCGGAAACCATGGGATCTGTCGGCACCTGCCCTGGTCCTCCGGGCCTCCTTCCCACGCCATATCCCCTCCCTGCTCACCTTTACACACAAGGCTCTTGGCTTTTACAGAGTGAACATAAAGCTGTCAGGGCTGGCAATAAAAATAAGTGCCTCCTTTTACTTAGCAGCTAATTGTCAACTGCCATTCAGAGGATACCTCAGAGGTAGGTTTAAAAAAAAAAATCCCACACGCAAGCCCTTACCAGCACTGCTCCATATATCAAAGTGTCTGGCACAAACACAGAATTTCACTTAGGGTTTATGAAGTCAGCCCACCCTTCCTTGGAAATGCTTTCAGAGTTGCACATGGCTCAATCAGGACCTTTAGAGATAATGATCTTGGAGGTGGGTTGCCGAGTAGATAGAGATGATGTTTACAGATAATGGTCTGGGAGGTGGGCTGCTGGGTACGTGGAGATGATGTCTCCCTCCTATTGAAAAGATTCAGCAAACAGTGCAGCAACTCTACCAGATGAACCCAGGAGAAGCGAAATGAACTCTCAGCATCACAGGGGAAGGAGCAGGGTTGTCAGGAAGGGCACTGGAGTAGTCTCATGCTGTCAAAGTAGTGTTCCACTCTCCATTCATTGGTTCATAGGCCAGAAATCATGGACTCATCTTTGAGACCACACTCTCTCTCCATGTTGAATTCACACTCACGTCCCGCCAATGTTACCTCCAAAACATTGTGCAAAGCTGTTTACTTCTATTTCCACGTCAGCACCCTTACCCAACCCACCATTCATCATCTGTTGCCCAGATGCCAGCCTGAGTTTTCTCTAGTTCAATCCATTTTCCACACAGCAACTAGAATGATCTTCTAAATATAATCTGATTTTATCACCTTCTTTCTTGAAACCCTCAATGGCTACCTATTAGAGTTAGAATGAAGACCAATATCCTCACAAAGCTGTATCTACTGTTGGCACCTTCTCTTTACTCCAGAGACTATTGCTCTTTCTATGACAGGACCTTTGCACAAGCTGTCCCCTCTGACTGAGACACCATTCCTTTCCCCCCTTCTCTGTCTAGTTAGCTCCTCATGGCCCTTCAGCATTAAGTTTAATCATTATTAGTTCAAGGAAGCCTTCCTTGACCTTGACAAAGACATTTTTCATTCTACGTGACGTATCTTTCCTCTGTGGCTCTTTTCACAGCTGTGGTTTTATGTTTTTTCTGTGTCTTCTACTAGCCTGTGAGTTCCTTGAGAGAACGGACTTGGTCCTTTCTTTTTTCTCTCTCCCCTGTCTTTCTCACTGTTGTACCCCTAGTGCCAGCATGGTGTTTGGCACGTGGCACATATTCAAGAAATAGTTATTGAGTAAATGAATAAATATCTGTTTGGTTTTAGGAGCTGTGGGAAGGGGAGATGATAGAATTAGTGAAAATAAATAAACATCGTCCCTCTTATTGTCCAATTTAACCAGTGAGAAAGAACCAGAAGACAGGGAATAACAATGGATCAAAGAGATAATGCACCCCACAGGCTCAACTGTGCTGTGGGTTATAAAATCACGCTCTGAAGGTTGCAGAGAACTTAAAAGAATGAGAGGATGAAAAGCAACCCATGGTATATAACAATTTAATATTTACATACTGCATACCTTCTGTTGGCAAACTCACAAAGATGCTTAAAACACAGGACCTGCCCCAGGCCTTACAATGGGTTGGGCAGAGCAGAATTAATGTACAATTTAAGGCCTTGCTTACTACCCAGCAGGGGCCTGAGCAAAGCCTCAGATGGTTAGCCTCAGGAGGAAGAGGAAGAAAGCAAGTTTGAACTGAATGTCAATTTGCAACTTGAATTGCCTGCCTTCTGGGGATGGGACAGAGACCAGGTTTCACTGTGGGAATCCAGAGGAGCCATTGCTTTCTTACTCAAAAGAGGGGGTGATTTAGAGAAAATGGGTGGGAGTGAGCCTGGGAACCAGTTGTTAGAAGTTGAGATGTGATTGCCTCTGGTCCCTTTCTTAAATCTGGAAAACATGGGCTTGCATCCAGAACTTCTGGGGAAAACAGTTGCTCTAAACTTTCCAGCCAAGCCCTTAAGCTAGAGTGGTGAAAATTAGCCTGCTGAGAAGAAAAAGACTGAGACGCTGAGGTCCTGCTCCCCAGGGGAGAGGAACATTCAGAGCCAGCTACAGGCAGGAGGAGCCCAGAGGAAGGTCTGGATGGTCATGGAGACCATGGGGACCCGTCTGTAGTTGGGGATGGTGGGGCCAGGGAAAGGGGCCACAAAGGGGGCTGGGAGCAGGAAGAGGTGTCAGCTCTGAAAAACTGTCGCCAGAATGCCTTCTAAAATTTAAACTTGGGATTCATTACCTAGGGTGTTCAGATGGACCCTGTGTCTGAAAAATACTCTGCTGTTGAAAGAAAAATTGTCTAGGTGTTTTTCAAGGGAGAGTCTTCATAGCTTTTACCCTATTCTCTAAGGGGGTCTTTGAACCATCAAGAACTTCACCTAGGCTCAGTACTGACATCTGGAGGGCACAACCCATTTACCGAACCATTTCTCAAATAAGCCAATGATCATTTAAGGAAGAGGAAAGCCTAGGCGAGTAGAATATAGTATGGAACATGCTACAGGAAGGAGGTCACGCCTTCACCCATTCATTCAATCAATATTTATTGAGCACTGTTTAGATCCTGGGATAGGATAGTAAACAAAACAGAGAAAAATAATTTCTGCCAAGTAGATTGAAGCTTTCATTCTAGTGAGGGGAGACTAACCATGAACAAAACAAATGAGTAAAATATTGAGCATATTGGAAGGAAGCCTGTGCCAAGGAGAAAAATGAAGTAGCACAGAGGGACAGGAAGGGCTGGGCTGGGGTAAGAAAGTGTTCAAGTTCAACAGAATTGAACTTGATCAGGGAAAGTCTTACTGCAGTGATGTTTGAGCAAAGACCTGAAGAAAGTGAGAAACCAACCATGCAGCTGTCTGTGCAAAGAGGATGCCAGACAGAGGAAACAGCAGGTGCAAGGACCCCGAGGCAGGAATGCGCCTAAGTCATTTGAGGAGGATGGTGAAGCTAGAGAGAAATGAGCATGGGAGAGGCTTCCAGAGAATAAGTCAGAGAGATAATGGGGGCTTAGATACTGTGCTATAAGACATCCTAAGGCTTTTGACTTTTTACGCTGCATGAGAAAAGGAGGCTATGAGAGAATGCTGAGTCAAGAAAATTCTTGATAAGACAGGCTGAACAGGTTCACTCTGGCTGCTCTGCTGAATATTGCTTCCATATGTGCACTTAAGTCTTCATCAATCAGATCCCAGCTGGTACTGAGTACACGCGTTTGATTCTCCATTCCCGTGATGTTTCACTTAGAAGGATGGTCTCCAGATCCATCCAAGTTATCACAAAAATACTAGATCACCATTTCCCTTTATGGCTGAGGAGTCCTCCATAGGACAATGCTGTCTGAGTGGAGGGCACTTGTATGATCTTGACTTAATTTGTGAAAAAAAAAGGTATGTAAACAAAACACAATGTACTTCCTAATATCCTGAAATTTAAAAACAAAGAAAGGAAACCACTAGAAGAAGGCAGAGGTGAAATGAGTTTGAAGGCTACTGCTGTAATTTGGACAAGAAAGGATTCCATCCTAACCAAGGTGAGATATGGGCAGCTTCTGGGTGGAACAAAGCTATAGAAAGTTTCACAAAAACCTAGAAAGGGGCAGCAGCAACATATCCCAGTGACCTCACAATATTTGGGGGACATTCCCCATCCATGTAGAAGGCCTGTGTTAGACATGCTTTACAGGTGATGATATGCCATGGCAAAAGGGCCCTGGCTCTGCCCTGCACCTGCTGGCCTCCATGAAGGTCATTTATTTCTTCAAGACAACAGTTCCCTATTTTTATATATAGGAAGAACACATTTCTGATTTGCCTAGTGGCTTTAGATGGAACTCTCTGCTATCTTGAAATGTCTTCTCATTCTGGTATCTATGATTTTGGTTCAATGAGGAAATTTAAAAACATCTGAGATGCCACACCAGAGCCAACACTGTTCTTTGAATAAATAACTATCATCACACTCTGATTTTCCCTTCCCTGGACTTTCCACCACCTACAGGACTTATGCTTGACTTGCTTCTTGGGGCAGGGTGAGGGAGAAATCCCCATGTGGTTATAACAGAGTACAGCAGTGCACCATGCACGGCTCAGCCAAGCATCACAGAAGGCTCAGGTCCTACTGAAAGTATGAAGCCAGCATTTTGACCCAGAGCAGGTACATAACTAGACAACATCCCTTGTCTATGTCGACAGCCTAAAGCACTGGACTGGAGAGGTAGAGAAGGGTGGGTCACAATCTCATGATCCAGAGCAAGAAGGAAGGTCACGGCTAAGATTACCCATGCTGAAACAGCACGTAACCAAGCTTTAATAAATAAAAATCTCAGCTCAGCCTGGGGGATGGTTAATGAAACTATGCTAGTCTTTTTTTTTTGTAACAGGATACAGATGTTAAGGAGGACTGTGGCTGGTACTCTCGAGTTGGGCTGTCCTCTTCAGGCCACTTCTTTTCGTAAAGCCCCAGTTTTGTGGGTCCCAAGTCACACAACTGCCTCCCTGCACCAGATCCTGGCTGCACAGGTGGAATTTTGACTTCAGCCAAGCCAACTAGAGTCTTTTTCTTAGGAGGGTGGGGTGGGGCTGTGGAGATTGAGCTTGTTCTCCCTCAGCACTGAAGGAAGCTGGGGCTGGCACAGCAGTATCTGAAACAAGCACATACCCTACGGGGCTGCTGACTTGCCAAGAGGCACACATGCACAGAAAAGTAGACCAAGAAATGGCTTGGCCCCAGAGAAATTGACAGGACAGGCCCAATGCTGATGGATATTCCATTTCACCAGTCCCTGGTGAGGCCTTTGCCAGTTCCTGCCCTGGTTTCTTTGAGTAACTACTGTATCTACCTAGTAAATCCCTCTTTGTTGCTTAACATCATTGGATTTCTATTTCTTATAGCCAAATAATCCCTGAAATGTATCAATTAAGATTCTGTTGCAGTGTGGAGAAATGCTTATGCTATAAAGTTGTTAAATTGCATATATATTCTATGTTTGTCCTTCTGGAAAAGCTATGTAGATGAAAACACTGGAAGGGACACATAAGAATATCTCTGGCAGCAGGCGGAGCAAGATGGCAGCCGAGTAACAGCTTCCTTGCATCTGGGCACCATGAGTCTGGGGAGATAGGACTCCAGGCATCTCTGGCTGGTGGGATCTGCCTATCATCACCCCTGAGAGGATACAGGGAGTCAGCGAGAGACTTCTGGACCCCAAGAGGAGGACTAAAACAGTGGAAAACCGGCAAGTGGTCGCGTGTGTTCAATCCGTCTAAACCCGCCCGCAACTGTAAGTTCAGTAGCAGCGAGACTGCAAACCAGAAAGGCCTTACCTGTGAACTGTTTTGGTGTCTTTGGACTTGGCACTCAGCTGATCTGCCTTGGGGAGAGCCTGAGCGGGAGTGCAGAGAACTGTGGCCTTTGTCTAGGGCCCCAGTCTGAGCCACTGAGCCATAAGGAGCTAATAGTGTTTGGCTCTGGGTCACAGGCAGCCATTGTGAGCGATCTGCCCCGGCAAGCTCCGCCCTCAGGGTCGCAGAGCTGGAATTGGGTGGGAGCTGGTAACCCAGCGACCAAGTAGCCTAAGGGCGGTGTCTGAGCCGCCTTGCAGCCCTAACCCTGGGGGCAGAGGGAGACCAGTTTTGGCACACAGGGTAAGTGGATAGCCACTTCAGCAGTGATTCCAGCGACAAGCACTTCCCTGGGAAAGCTTCTGCTCAGCAAGTGAACAAGCGCAAAGTGCCTTTTAAGTAGGCTGAAGAGAGATTTAGGGTGTCTACCTCCTGGGGTTTGAGAAACTAGCAGCCTCCAGTCGTATCAGAACTGTGATTAACATCTCATACCCCAGAAGACCACGTGTTGCCCAGACAATATTCAATAACATATACATACTGCTTTGTTTTTGGTTGTGTGTTTTTTTTTTTTTTTTTGGTTTGGTTGTTTTTTTTTTGTTTATTTTGATGTTGTTGATTGTTGTTTTGTTTTTTAAGTTCAACCTTTTCCATACAGATCCTTTTTCTTTCTCAATTTTTCTAGTTTAATTATAATTTCCCATTGCTGCCTATTTCAATAATTAGAACTTCATTTTTGTTAGTGTTTCTACCGCTATTATTTGGTTTTTACAGCCAATTTTATCCCGTAAAGTTTTCTGTTTGCTTGTTTTGGTTTGATTTATAGCATTTTTGTCTTTCCTCTCTACTTGGTGGAGGTGGGGTACTGTGTCTGATCAGGTTAGCAAAGAGCTGCTGACCTCAAGGGAACCACCCAACTGGGCACCCCCAGAAGGTGGTTTTTTTTTTTAAGGTTGTATCAAAGTACCCTACTGTACACCTATATTGCTCTGTCTCCCTCTTTCTGTGCCTCTCTTCTTTTTGTCCATATTCCTTTTACCCACCCCATCTCCTTTCTCTATTTTTCTTTTTTTTTTTTTCTTATCACTCGGTCCTCCTTTCTTTCATCCCTTTTTTGCTCTTCAACCTTCTCACCCTTCTGGTCCTGTAACCCTTAGTCCACAGGCACGAGAACTTAAACGGCAAGAGGATGTGAAAGGAAAATTAGGGCAAGGAAACAGATAAAAGAAATCATTCATGAGGAAGAATCAGCAGAAAACTCCAGGCAACATGAAGAACCAGTCCAGAACAACCCCGCCAAGGGACCATGAGGTAGCTACTGCAGAGGATTCCACCTATACAGAAATGTTAGGAATGACAGAAAGGGAATTTAGAATACACATGTTGAAAACAATGAAAGAAATGATGGAAAAAATGAAGGAAACTGCTAATAAAGTGGAAAATAACCAAAAGGAAATTCAAAAACAGAATCAAATAAGAGATGAACGATATGAATAATATAAAAAGGATATAGCAGAGCTGAAGGAAATGAAACAGTCAATCAGGGAACTTAAAGATGCAATGGAAAGTATCAGCAACAGGTTAGACCATGGAGAAGAAAGAATTTCAGAGGTAGAAGACAAAGTTTTTGAGATATCTGAGATAGTAAAAGAGGCAGAAAAGAAGAGAGAGAAAGCAGAACGTTCACTGTCAGAATTATGGGACTTTATGAAGCGTTCCAACATACGAGTTATAGGAATTCCAGAAGGGGAAGAAGAATGCCCCAGAGGAATGGAAGCCATACTAGAGAATATTATAAAAGAAAATTTCCCAAATATCAACAAAGATTCTGACACACTGCTTTCAGAGGGCTATCGGACCCCAGGTCGCCTCAACTCTAACCGAGCTTCTCCAAGACACATTGTGATGAACCTGTCCAAAGTCAAGACAAAAGAAAAGATTCTGCAAGCTGCCAGGAGTAAGCGCCAGTTGACCTACAGGGGCAAATCCATCAGAGTGACCGCAGACTTCTCTAATGAAACTTTCCAAGCAAGAAGACAATGGTCATCTACCTTTAATCTACTTAAACAGAACAATTTCCAGCCCAGAATTCTGTACCCTGCTAAGCTAAGCTTCAAAATTGACGGAGAAATCAAATCATTTATGGATATAAAATATTGAGGAAATTCGCCACAAGACCAGCTCTACAGGAAATACTTCAACCTGTTCTGCACACTGACCACCACAATGGATGAGCAGCAAAGTAAGAACTCAGAAATTAAAGGACAGAACCTAACCTCCACACTGATGCAAAAGATAAAACTAAGCAATGGACTCTTACAAAATAAGACGAATAGAATACCACAAAATAAGACGAATAGAATACTACCACACTTACCAATTATCTCAATAAATGTTAATGGCTTGAATTCCCCACTGAAGAGACATAGATTGGTTGACTGGATTAAAAAACACAAGCCATCCATTTGCTGTCTGCAAGAAACACACCTGGCTTCAAAAGACAAATTAAAGCTCTGAGTCAAGGGTTGGAAGACAATTTTTCAGGCAAATGGAATTCAGAAGAAAAGAGGAGTTGCAATCTTATTTTCAGATACATGTGGATTTAAAGCAACTAAAGTCAAAAAAGACAAAGATGGTCACTTTATATTGGTCAAGGGAAAAATACAACAAGAAGACATTTCAATTCTAAATATCTATGCACCCAATTTAAATGCTCCCAGATTCTTGAAACAGAACTGACTCAGTCTGAGCAATATGATATCTGATAATACCATAATAACAGGGGACCTTAACCCTCCTCTTACAGAGCTGGACAGATCCTCTAAACAGAAATTAAACAAGGATATAAGAGATTTAAATGAGACCCTAGAACAACTGTGCTTGATAGACGCATATAGAACACTCCATCCCAAAGAGAAAGAATATACATTCTTCTCATCACCCCATGGAACATTCTCCAAAATTGATCATATCCTGGGACACAAAACAAATATCAACAGAATCAAAAGAATTGAAATTTTACCTTGTATCTTCTCAGACCATAAGGCACTAAAGGTGGAACTCCACTCTAACAAAAATGCTCGACCCCACCCAAAGGCATGGAAATTAAACAATCTTCTGTTGAATAACAGATGGGTGCAGGAAGAAATAAAACAGGAAATCATTAACTTCCTTGAGCATAACAACAATGAAGACACAAGCTACCAAAACCTGTGGGATACTGCAAAAGCAGTTTTGAGAGGAAAATTCATCGCTTTAGGTGCCTACATTCGAAAAACAGAAAGAGAGCGCATCAACAATCTCACAAGAGATCTTATGGAATTGGAAAAAGAAGAACAATCTAAGCCTAAACTCAGTAGAAGAAAAGAAATATCCAAAATCAAATCAGAGATCAATGAAATTGAAAACAAAAGAATCATTCAGAAAATTAATGAAACAAGGAGTTGGTCCCATTACTGGGCATCTACCCAGAAGGAAAAAAATCCTTTTATCATAAGGACACTTGTACTAGACTGTTTATGGCAGCTCAATTTACCATTGCCAAAATGTGGAAACAGCCTAAATGCCCACCAAGCCAGGAATGGATTAACAAGCTGTGGTATATGTATACCATGGAATACTATTCAGCTATTAAAAAAAATGGAGACTTTACATCCTTCGTATTAACCTGGATGGAAGTGGAAGACATTATTCTTAGTAAAGCATCACAAAAATGGAGAAGCATGAATCCTATGTACTCAATCTTGATATGAAGACAATTAATGACAATTAAGTTTATGGGGGGGAAGCAGAAAGAGGGATGGAGGGAGGAGGGTGGGGCCTTGGTGTGTGTCACACTTTATCGGGGCAAGACATGATTGCAAGAGGGACTTTACCTAACAATTGCAATCAGTGTAACTGGCTTATTGTACCCTCAATGAATCCCCAACAATAAAAAAAATAAATAAATAAATAAAAAAAATAGATAAACCATTGGCCAGACTAATGAAGAATAGAAAAGTAAAATCTCTAGTAACCTCAATCAGAAATGATAAAGGGGAAATAACAACTGATCCCACAGAGATACAAGAGATCATCTCTGAATCACTACCAGAAACTCTATGCCCAGAAATTTGACAATGTGAAAGAAATGGATCAATATTTGGAATCACACCCTCTCCCTAGACTCAGCCAGGAAGAAATAGAGCTCCTGAACAGACCAATTTCAAGCACTGAGATCAAAGAAACAATAAAAAATCTTCCAACCAAAAAATGCCCTGGTCCAGATGGCTTCACTCCAGAATTCTATCAAACCTTCAAGGAAGAGCTTATTCCTGTACTGCAGAAATTATTCCAAAAAATTGAGGAAGAAGGAATCTTCCCCAACACATTCTATGAAGCAAACATCACCCTGATACCAAAACCAGGAAAAGACCCAAACAAAAAGGAGAATTTCAGACCAATCTCACTCATGAACATAGACGCGAAAATTCTCAACAAAATCCTAGCCAATAGATTACAGCTTATCATCAAAAAAGTCATTCATCATGATCAAGTAGGCTTCATCCCAGGGATGCAAGGCTGGTTTAACATACGCAAGTCTATAAACGTTATCCACCATATTAACAGAGGCAAAAATAAAGATCAC
Source organism: Nycticebus coucang (assembly GCF_027406575.1). Lineage (NCBI taxonomy): Eukaryota > Metazoa > Chordata > Mammalia > Primates > Lorisidae > Nycticebus > Nycticebus coucang. The sequence continues at coordinate 67,443,795 of NC_069783.1, read as the reverse complement.
ATGATCCTCTCAATAGATGCAGAAAAAGCATTTGATAAAATCCAGCATCCTTTTCTAATTAGAACACTGAAGAGTATAGGCATAGGTGGCACATTTCTAAAACTGATTGAAGCTATCTATGACAAACCCACAGCCAATATTTTACTGAATGGAGTAAAACTGAAAGCTTTTCCTCTTAGAACTGGAACCAGACAAGGTTGTCCTCTGTCACCTTTACTATTCAACGTAGTGCTGGAAGTTCTAGCCAATACAATTAGGCAAGACAAGGAAATAAAGGGAATCCAAATGGGAGCAGAGGAGGTCAAACTCTCCCTCTTTGCTGACGACATGATCTTATACTTAGAGAACCCCAAAGACTCAACCACAAGACTCCTAGAAGTCATCAAAAAATACAGTAATGTTTCAGGATATAAAATCAATGCCCACAATTCAGTAGCCTTTGTGTACGCCAGTAACAGTCAAGATGAGAAGCTAATTAAGGACACAACTCCCTTCACCATAGTTTCAAAGAAAATGAAATACCTAGGAGTATACCTAACGAAGGAGGTGAAGGACCTCTATAAAGAAAACTATGAAATCCTCAGAAAGGAAATAGCAGAGGATATTAACAAATGGAAGAACATACCATGCTCATGGATGGGAAGAATCAACATAGTTAAAATGTCTATACTTCCCAAAGCAATCTACCTATTCAATGCCATTCCTATCAAAATACCAACATCGTACTTTCAAGATTTGGAAAAAATGATTTTGCATTTTGTATGGAACCGGAAAAAACCCCGTATAGCTAAGGCAGTTCTCTGTAACAAAAATAATGCTGGGGGCATCAGCATACCAGATTTTAGTCTGTACTACAAAGCCATAGTGCTCAAGACAGCATGGTACTGGCACAAAAACAGAGACATAGACACTTGGAATCGAATTGAAAACCAAGAAATGAAACTAACATTGTACAACCACCTAATCTTTGATAAACCAAACAAGAACATACCTTGGGGGAAAGACTCCCTATTCAAAAAATGGTGTTGGGAGAACTGGATGTCTACATGTAAAAGACTGAAACTGGACCCACACCTTTCCCCACTCACAAAAATTGATTCAAGATGGATAAAGGACTTAAATTTAAGGCATGAAACAATAAAAATCCTCCAAGAAAGCATAGGAAAAACACTGGAAGATATTGTCCTGGGGAAAGACTTCATGAAGAAGACTGCCACGGCAATTGCAACAACAACAAAAATAAACAAATGGGACTTCATTAAACTGAAAAGCTTCTGTACAGCTAAGGAGACAATAACCAAAGCAAAGAGACAACCTACACAATGGGAAAGGATATTTGCATATTTTCAATCAGACAAAAGCTTGATAACTAGGATCTATAGAGAACTCAAATTAATCCACATGAAAAAAGCCAATGGGCAAGAGACATGAATAGAACTTTCTCTAAAGTCGACAGACGAATGGTTAACATACACATGAAAAAATGTTCATCATCTCTATATATTAGAGAAATGCAAATCAAAACAACCCTGAGATATCATCTAACCCCAGTGAGAATGGCCCACATCACAAAATCTCAAAACTGCAGATGCTGGCGTGGATGTGGAGAGAAGGGAACACTTTTACACTGCTGGTGGGACTGCAAACTAGTACAACCTTTCTGGAAGGAAGTATGGAGAAATCTCAAAGCACTCAAGCTAGACCTCCCATTTGATCCTGCAATCCCATTACTGGGCATCTACCCAGAAGGAAAGAAATCCTTTTATCATAAGGACACTTGTACTAGACTGTTTATTGCAGCTCAATTTACAATCGCCAAAATGTGGAAACAGCCTAAATGCCCACCAACCCAGGAATGGATTAACAAGCTGTGGTATATGTATACCATGGAATACTATTCAGCCATTAAAAAAAATGGAGACTTTACATCCTTCGTATTAACCTGGATGGACGTGGAAGACATTATTCTAAGTAAAGCATCACAAGAATGGAGAAGCATGAATCCTATGCACTCAATTTTGATATGAGGACAATTAATGACAATTATGGTTATGGGGGGGGAACAGAAAGAGGGAAGGAGGGAGGCGGGTGGGGCCTTGGTGTGTGTTACACTTTATGGGGGCAAGACATGATTGTAAGAGGGACTTTACCTAACAATTGCAATCAGTGTAACCTGGCTTATTGTACCCTCAATGAATCCCCAACAATAAAAAAAAAAAAAGAATATCTCTGGCAGTTTAAGGTATTTTGTTTCCAAATTTCCACAGAATTATTGTAGTATTCTTAAAATTTTTTAAAGAAGCTATGGGGCAATCACATACATATTTAATTTTTGAACTATGATTACTTCCACAAATGATTTCCAAAATAATAGGTGGCACAGCTGACAGACAATTATATACTTATACAGTTATCCTGGAGTTGACACAGTAGGTGTGTTCCTAAAAAGTTGAAAGACACTGTTAACTTGAGAACTCAGATATGTCAGTTCTTCCATAATTTTTATAAAAAAAGGGAAACATACTACACTCATGTGCTTGTTAATTTCAGGGTTTTTGGTTTGTTTGTTCATTTGTTGGTTTGGCAACAGTTTCTGCAATTAGGACCCTCCTCAGGTGTGAAATCATTACCTGGATTCACAGAGAGCTCAAACACTTGAGATTTTAAAATGCTGCATTTGCTGCATACCTGCAAGACTCTGGACAAAACTCCTGAGCCTTTCTCTAGTCTGACTGCCCCTCTTCTGGACAGCAGTTCTGTTTTCCCGTGCTGATCAGCTTCATTTACGCTTTCAGCACAGCTCTTGCCACCAGTCCTCTCAGGGTCCCACAAATCCCATGACCGGGCAGACCCCTGGTGCTCTGTGAGTTAGCGCTGTGGGGATCTGGGCGCAGCTGGGGTAACCCACACATTTTACAAAGGAGGGCACTTGGGCCCAGAGAGGAGAAAGGACCACTTCAGGGTATCATATGTGTTCACTGATCAGTGCAAAGGACTTGCATTCTCTCCAGCTAATCTGGAGTTGCCTCTTTGAGATGACCAAGGGTGGGAAGCTGGAGACTCTGAACCCAGTTTTCTCCACATTCAATGAAGGACTTGGGCGTGACCGTGCAGGGTTGTTTTCTGGTAGTCTCCCTTGAATACTGTTCAAGGAAGTTTCACATCTGCAGCTATTTGCTCCTCAAGGCTGAGATGTCACAGACACCTGCCTAGGTAAAGCTTGGTGGGGTCCTTACCTCCAGAGGGTGTGCCAGCAACTCTCCTGAGGAATTTAACCCACTCCTCCATCTCCGTCTGAGAGCTGGCCATGAGGATGTAGGAGTCCTGTCCCATGCGATTCTGGTCCCATGAGGCTGTAGGAAGAAGCAGCACTTATGAAAGTCTTAGAGTGGTAAAGAGGTTAGAGCAAGAGGAAGGGGAGGGGAGCCAAAGCTGAGCTGATGCCCAGGTTTGCTGAAGCACCGTCAAATACAAAAGCCTCATCTAATGATCCTCCATGGAATGGACAACCATGCGCTCTCACTATTATTGCTGAAGCTCTAATTCTGCAGACATATCATTAAACATTGTGGCTTGCTATTGGGATGGCTTGAGCTGAGGGCTGCTTCCACAGAGGGCAGAAGCCATTCCTACCAAAGGAAGAGGAAGTTCTTGGTGCAGCTTCAACATCAGAGGAGACAGGATTAGCCCATACAAGCTCAAAGACTTTTCAGAAGTCCTCAAACTTTTTAAATAGTGGGCCAGTTCACTGTCCCTCAGACCGTTGGAGGGCCGGACTATAGTTAAAAAAAAAAAACAACTATGAACAAATTCCTATGCACACTGCACATATCTTATTTTGAAGTAAAAAAACAAAATGGGAACAAATACAATTACACCGCTGCATGTGGCCCGCAGGCCGCAGTTTGAAGACCCCTGCTTTAGATCATCACTCCAACCATGGACACTTTCCTAAGCTAGCCCTGAGCTCAGGTTAGGGGTGGGGAAGGGGGTGACAACCTCAGAGGGAGAGACAATGAGCACATGTGTGAACGTTTTTCATAAAATTGTCACTTTCTGTTCAGATTACTGCTCTCTTGACCACGCAAACCCTTGCAATGGGAGGTTCTCAATACTCAGTTAATGAACACACAAAACTTGTTAGGACTTTACCACTAAACCTGAGATTATAGACATGTGCGTTGTTCCCTGGATTGATGTTCTCAAATGGACAGAACATGGGAGAAATGAGAAGGAGGCAGGTTGGGAGGAGTGAAAAGAGAGGAGAAGACCAAAAGAAAGAATGAGGGGAAGAGATGAAAGAAAGGAAGAAGGGAGGGAGGGAGGAAAGGAGGGGAAAGCAAGAGAGGAAAAAGTATCAAACATTGGTTTTAGACCATGGAGTTAGTAGCAGATACAAGATTAGAACTTTCGCATCTCCCATTGACCTCCTTGCAAGTAGAAATCGGCAAAGTTGGAATTTGCTTTAGTTGGTTAAAAAAAAAAAAAGATCTTAGGAGGGACAAGAAAATAATAGTGATCTCTTTCAAACTATAAGATACTGTTAAATTCCAAAGTGCCCTTTAAAACATCAATCCATTCCTCTCACAATGGCAGGCCACTTCCTTCAGAGAGAGCCTATTCTAGCTAAACGGTTGGGCCCAAACCTATACTTTCCTGCAGGGAAACACAAGATAATCAAGTTCCCTTAGGTTATGATCTCCTATGTTAATATCACTGAGCCTCACCTTCTTTCACCCTTTGGGAAAACCTAATTCTGAATCCATCTTGTCACTGGGTGATCAGTCCTCCTGACCAGAAGGGTCCCTCTGTGAAAGCCCTGGCCATTCAGGAACATCTGGAGAGCTGGGTGTTTCCAGAGGTAATGTGAGAAGTAAAAAGTGTTCAGGACAGAACGTGAACATACCCTAGGAATTACAATATGCCTTGGAAGTAGAATGGGAAAGTTAGTATTTCCCATTTCACAGATGATAGACCTGAAGCTCAGAGAGGCAAAAGTACCTGCTCATTATTATCCAGGAAGTGAAGTGCCGGGCAAGGGCACTAGGCCACTGGCTTCCTTGCTCCCAAGGGAGATTTCACTAGCTCACATCGCTTCCAAATTTGACCTTGGTCAAAGTTTATCTGGAAAACATTCCCACAATGCCTTACTGTCCCTGTCCACTATGTTGTCAAAACATGCCTTCATAGTTTCCCCTGTTTCTTGGGAGATAAATTCTCTTCAGTCACGAGCAACCCCACTGCGAAACACCCAACTCTCAGGATGTCCCTGAATGGCCAAGGCTTCCATGGACTGACCCTTCTACTCAGGAAAAGTGATGATGTGATGACATGGTAGATTCAGAATCAGGTTGCCTCAAAAGATGAAAGAAGGGGAGGCTCAGTGATGTTAATATAAGTCCAAGTAAGTGTTTGAGCATAATTGGGGTGCTGGGAATAGGCTTTCTCTGAGGGCATTTGCCTGGCATTGATGCAAAGCCCATGAACAGTAACTCTGCCCTTAAGGACATACTCTCTTTGACTTAAATATAGCCTGTCCAACATGTATTACTTATTAGGCTGTTTCCCTCCTTTCTTTTCTTAACCTACTTAGGGAACTCTTACCCATTCTTTAAAACCTGGCTCAAATGTTATCTTGTCTAGGAACCTTGTCTTCTCTCTGTACTCCAAATTGAGTGTGTGTGTGGGGCTCCCCACTCTATAATCCCTTATATCCTGTCCTAACTCTATCGCAGCAGCAGCTAAATTATATTGAGCATCAGTTTCCTTAGAACACTTGAGATGATTACTTAATACCACATACGTCTAAAACTGAAGCCCTAATCCTCCCACTCAACCGACCCCCCCACACACATAATAAACAAACAAATCTTAGCAAATACCAGCAAATCTTACCTTTCCCACTGTTTAGGCCAAAGCCTTGGAGTCCATCTTGCTGTCTCTCTCCCACATCCAATCCATCGTCACATGCAGTCCTTTCTAACTCCATCAGAAACTGCTTATTTCTCAGCCCCCTCTCCTTGCTGGCTCTGACTTGCTCTTCTTCTAAGAGCCTCCTCAGCACTCTCCCTGCTCTGCTCTTGCCTCCACTACTTATTTTTTACTCTCAACTCAGAAGAGCTTTAAAACATGAGTTGAGTCATATTATGTCACTCCTCTGCTCAAAATCTCACAACAAAGTCCTTTCGACTGCCTACAAGCGCCTATACAACCTGTGCCCAACCAACCAAGTCCCCCACTCTTATCTTTACATCACTCCATCCAACCACACTAGCCTCCTTCATGCACAAAATAGGCTTTGCACTGATGTTCCCCTCCTTGGAACACACTGCCTTCAGATGTGCCCTCAGCTCACTCTGTCGGCTCCTTCAGATCTTTGCCAAAGGTCTCCCTGTCACTGACACACACTCTGTGGGCTCTGTTTGGAACAACAAACCAACCGCCTCAGCCACGTTTTCTCTCTTTGCTTTAATTTTTTCCATGGTACTTATCCCATAAGAGAAACCACATGATTTACTCATTTATTCAGTTTGTTGCCAGCCTCTCGGCAACCCCCCACCCCTAACAATGTTATAAATGTGGGATCCCTGATTCTGCAATAGTACCTGGCTCGGAGCAGGTGCTCAACAAATTTGTTGTATAAATGAATGACAGCAGCTTTGAAAGTGGTGTGAGAATTAAATGAGATTATGCATGCAATGGAAGGGACAACCTACCTACCTATCCCTGGTGACTCCCTGGGGTAGGAGGAGAGCAGATACTGATACTTACTCTGCTAGAGGCTAGGAGGAGAGGGAAGTTTGCTCTAAATTGTTGCCTGCCCCCAATTAAAAGAAACACCTAGCATAATTACTATTAAACATTTCTATGTAGGCTTTGTGCAATTAAAACTGGTGCTCATAGATAACTCTGACTAGGATGCCCATTTCTTGCACCAGCAGTGGCCCCTTGCATAACAGAATGACGAAAGGAGGAACTAAAAATTCTCTACATCCTCACATAAAGGATGTCTCGCTTTAGATGGAGAGTAGACTTGGAAGACAGTGGTGACTTTAGGAAAAGGGCTTCCTACTTTACTGTTGTTCTGTTGCTTTACATTTGTCCTTATGAGCCTCTGAGAGAGAGAGAGAGAGAGAGAGAGAGAGAGAGAGAGAGAGAGAGAGAGAGAGAGAGAGAGAATCTGTTCAAGAATTTCCCCAGCAGCCCAGGAGACTGCTACAAGCATTAGTGATAACAAGACAAGAAATCCTCCCTCCCATGCCACAGCAATGTAGGAGGATAATGCACGTTTGGTGAAAGTCCACAGTGAATTTTCAGCTGCAGCTCTCAGTGGGGTTTTCCTAGATTGAAAACTCAGGTTTTAGGATACGTGTTGCCAGGGATGGTTGTGTCCCATAAATTGTACTGGGAGAGGGATCCTAAGACCAGAAGAACCCTTCTGGGAAGAGAGTGGGACTTTCCTAGAGAGGAGAGATTGAAAAAGCAATCTCTTTTGTCTTACCTTCAGATCACAAAGCAAAGGAGGACCCCTGAGGGGAACACCTGCGGACTACAACAATTTCATTTCTTGGTTCTCTATAAACAGTCATAGTCAGGTTTAGGATGTTTTTCCTGCATTTTAATTCCCTCTAATTATTCCCAAGACATCCAACACTTACATGGTATTTACCATAGGCATTACACCAAATATTTCATATAGATTTCTTTATTTAACTCTCACTGTTATGATCACTGACTCCATTTTTAAAGACAAACAGAGGCAGGGAGAAATTAAGCAACCTGTTACACAAACAGTAAGGGTCAGGAGAAGGACCAGGGCAGCTGGCTGCAGACTGAGCACTTCTAAGCTGTGTGCTACCCTGCCTTTTCCATGAACTTTCTTATGGACACAGCTTGTGTAAGTGGGAAGGAGAGAATTACGGGCAGGGGCACTCAGAGGAGCTGTGGCCTCCCTGCAGTGCAGTAAGGCATGGCTAGATGGGCAGTCCTGGAGTTCTAAGCAGGGATGGGGTAGGAGCAAGAGGCAGGGAGGCCGGGAAAAGCTCCTCAGCATGGCAGATTCAGAAGCAGCAGCCAAACTCCCCTTGTGGCAAAGGCACTAGAGGAGGGTAACTCTGGGATGGGAGGAAATGCCCTCCTATGTACTGCTCCCATATGTAGTAGGTGATGGCAGCGCCTAACACCTGCTAGGTGCACACCAAGTGGGAGCTGTCATTCCTCATTAAGTCATATTGAATCATATGAGATTGCTGACTTTTCACCATTTTTGACTCACCAAAATGGCAATTTCATATGGTTCAATTTCTATTTTACTGCCTAATTTAAATGTCCCACCCACTCACCTTCTAGAGACGGAACTCATGTTAGTGAGGAGAGAAGACTCACTTTTTTTTAATCAGTGGTTCAGTGCCTCGCGCATTGCCAGGGTCCAGGCATGCACTCGTGAAGTGCTCACAGGGTCGAGCTGAACGCACAGCCCCTTGGTTCACAGGTGTTATTCAAATACTTGACACTATTTAGTGAAGTAGGACTGGTCCATTAGCTATGGAACCACTGTGTGTTCTTAATAGGCTGGTTGGTGAGTTGGTTGAAGGACTCACTGAAGACTGCTTGCTGTCTAGGACACAGAAGTAAAACAGGTATGGAATACACTTTGGTGCCAACTTTCGTCACCTACCCGGAATGATTTCAAAGACAAACTTCCCAGCTTCTTCTGGGTTTGTGGCAATCTCCTTGATCGTGCTTCCTGGGAGATACATGCAGCCCTGAAAGATCAGAAGTCAGGCCTTTTAGAAGAGCAGCAGTTTTATCACCTGTGAACCATAATTAAGTTGGAGAACAGAAAGGATAAAGGTGGGACGGGAGGCGTGTAAGTGCAGAGAAGATGCGAAGCCAGGATCCAGGATCCAGGAGCCAGTCTTTTGGGGGCCCTTCTGCTACTCAGGCGCTGGGGAAATTTAGTGGCAGCTCCCAGAGAGCAAGCGAGGTGCCCAGAGAGAGGACTTGGTCCCAATAAGGACCCGAGTTCAAGGGCAATGCAGACGCTTGGTCTTTGTGAGACTGGGGTGGGAGGGCATACTACCTAGCAGGTTGTGGAGGATGCAGTCAGAACTGACCAGTGGCCCTTAGTGGGACTGGGGCATCTAGTCCTTTCTGCAGGAGGTTGTTGTGTCCGTTTACAAGTGAGAATACTGGGGATCAGAAAGGTTCTGTAATTTGCCCAAGGTCACAGAGCCAGTAAGTGGCAAAAAGGCAGCTCATTCGAGAAGTGAGTCCAAAACCAGTTCTCCTCATAGTCAAGGCAGTGGGAAATGTCACCTTAACCCCATTGCTACCCCCAATTCCTTGAGGGGTGTGCAGGTTCACTGGGCTGTGTGACTCCTTACACACAAGTATGTTAGCAGAGAAGCAATCACTTCCAGCCTGTGCATGCAGCGGCTTCATCACTCACTGCACTCTTTCACATGTGACAGCTCATTAGGCCCTGCAATAGCTCCTTAGCAAGAGCTTGGCAAGATTTATTAGTTTATCACTGCCACTGTGCAGACAAGGAAAGGCTGAGTGACCGTGTAAAGGGATGCAGTGAAACTGTACTGGAGTTAGTTACTCCTCATTACATCTCAGTGGATGTCTAAGGTACCCTGTTTCCGCGAAAATAAGACATCCACCAAAAATAAGACCTACTTACAGGAAAGATAAGATGTCCCCTGAAAATAAGACCTAGCGCATCTTTGGGAGCACACCTTCTTATTTTTGGGGAAACAGGGTAGCAACTTCTGGGTTGAGTAAACACGTGCGTCTTGATTCCAGAATAAAGTGGAGAGGATTGGCGATAGAGAACACTCCAAAGGCAAAGGGTGAAAGGAAATCTCAGAGGTAAAATCTGCTCAGGACCCTGAAAAGATAAATGTTTCTTAAAGGTCTAGAAATAAAAATGTGTAAGAATGAAGGAGAAGAAGACAGGAAGAAGGAAGGAAGAATACAGGGGTAAGGGGAAAAGGAGGGGAGCATGAGGATGAGAGGAAAAGTAAGGGGGAGAGACAGAGGAGAGGGGAAAGGAAAAGAAGAGGAGGAGAAGGGGAAAAGAATCTGCCTAGGAAATGGAATTCTGCAATTCCTCTACAATCTCTGATTTTATTACTAAAAGATAACCTTTAACTCCATGGCCCTCACCATCTTCAGTACATTATATCAATGCTCTCAAAGTGACCCTGTGTTTGTGCTGCTGGGCTACTTTGGATGAGCTTTGGCACCAGAATTAAAGGCCGTGTTACTTCTAGACAGGAAAGAGCACAGCCTCGCAGGAGGAGGAAGGTGCAATCTCCCTGGTGCCTGCTTCCCTTAAGTTCCTCTCTCTAAACCGCCATTGATACCCCAAATCATTTCATCAGAAGATGGCAAAAATAAAATACTAAAAATATACATGCCATTTATTAAGCAGTTAGTCCGTGCTGATCACCTTGGAGGTGCTAGCATATCTAATCTTCCTAACAGCTCTGGGAGAGAAGAACTGTTATTTTCCCCATTGGAGCGATGAGGCAGTAAGGCTCAGAGAGGTTAATTAGCAGACCCAACATTACAAAATTGATTACTAACTCTTAGGAAAGCTACGATTGAAACCTCAGTCAGTGTGATTCTAGAATTACAAATATGGCTTCACTTACAAGTCCCATTTGCCAGAAGAAGTGACAACCAGAGTTAAACTTATTAGCACCAATAGGTTAGTGACTAATTGTAGGCCTTCCCTCCCCACTACCTGCGCTGAGAATGAAAGCCTTGGACTTCATAAATGAATAGAAGAAGGTAGGTGAGAAGAGACACAAGTGAGGTTGAGGGTGGGTCCGTTGACATGGAAGGAAGAAGGGCCCAGGTTGCTGAGAACCACTATCGCCCACTTTGCAAGGGTGGGCTCTGTATAAAGAAGGAAGGAGGGAGAAGCTTATGATGGAGGCCACAGTGCCATAGCAACAGAGCAGGGGAGGCAGCTATGGCAGTGGGGTGCTAGAAATCCAAATATAAGTTGATCTATAAGTCAGTTATAGCCCAGTTCCTAACGACAACATTTTTCAAAATGCTTATGTTGGTTCAGGACAATTAACTGTTACATTGTCAGGAGTTCTGTGAGCCAGTTGTTAGAAATGGCAGAATTTAAATTCTATAAACTTACAATGAAATAGTTTATATTAAAAAAGGTAATGATACTCAAAATTTATGACTTCATAATTATTTTCTGTATCTGATTGTTATTTCTGCTGTTGTGTCTATTTATATCTGCTATGTATGTGTGGTGGAAATTCTGTATCATGTTGCACTATTGCACATATTTTCTCAACTCTGGGTTCAGTGATAGGACATTCGTAGTTTACATCAATCACAATGGAAGTATTTGCACCACAGAAATTAACACATGTTGCACTTCAATCAACTCCCTACCAGAGAGCTGGTTGTCAAAAACCAATGGTAGGATGGGGGGAGGGGGTAAAGGGCCAAGGACTGACCCCACCACTGATGGTTTGTGGTTTGTTTTCGCATATCCTGTTGTCCTGCTTAAACAGATGTACAACCCCCACTTCGGTGGGGTTAGTCCCTGACCCAGCCACTGGCATATGACTGTCTAGATGTTTATTGGCACACCACTGGTAGACAACCACCTGGGTTACCTTTTCAGAAAACAAGGGGATGAGGTATTGGGACAATCGGCTTACCCTACTAAGCTAGGATTGTCTGAAACTGTGATTGGAGCAGAAACTTGAGGGCAATTTTCCGAGATTCTGTTTTAAATAACTTTCCTGACAAAGAGGATTTTGCACTGGGTTATATAAAGCTAGATCATGGACTTACAGAACATTATGCTATTAGAGCTAGCTAGGCTACATACGATCTTTCTGAGAACATGGAGGAAAAGAAATGCACAGATTGCCTTCTATAGAGCCACAAGATTCCCAAAAAGCACATACAGAAAAGTGTAGAACATATAGGATTACACAATTTTTTAAACTATTCTCTTCTGTTGGACACTAGGTCCAAGATTCCTCAACATAAATAGCAGTGCATATCTTTTATTTTATTTATTTATTTATTTATTTTTTGTAAAGGATCTTAGAACCAGAATCACTGGCATTGATGATTATTTGGCTCTTAGAAAATCTGACCAAATGGCTTTCTAGAAAGGTTGTACCAACCTACACACACTATTCTCAGTGTATGTGAAGGCTCTCTTCATCTGACTGCTCCAAGATTATTAGTATATTTATGCTTTTTGATTTCTTGAGGAATAGGATGTATGGATATTTTTAAATTTACAAAGCATTATATTTTAATTGTAAAAATATTACAAAATAAGCAAAAAAGAAGAAATTAAAAGTAGTATGTGTAACCCCAGTACACAAAGATGATCCTTTAACACACAGATTCATAATTTTTTTCAAGAATGGAATTAATATATACATCATCTTCTGTTGTAAACTGTTTTTCTTTAAGACAATAATATTTAAAAATCTTTGCATTTCAAAAAGTATTAATTTAGAACATCAATGTCTCAATTATATTCTATTGCATAGATATATAAAAGTACAGGTTGGGCATGGTGGCTCATGCCCGTAATCCCAGGACTCTGGGAGACCAAGGTGGATGGATTGTCTGAAGTCAGAAGTTCAAGACCAGCCTAAGCTAGAAGGAGACCCTGTCTCTAAAAAATAGCCAGGCATTGTGGTGGGCACCTGAAGTCCCAGCTACTCAGAAGGCAGAGACAAGAGGATCTCTTAAGCCCAAGAGTTCGAGGTTGCTGTGAGCTATGACACTATGGCACTCTACCAAGGGCAACAAAGTGAGACTCTGTCTCAAAATAAATAAATGAATAAATAAATATCAAAAAGTTTGTATTTTTAGAAAGGCATTATTGCCCTCTAGAAAGGTTGTATGGATTTTCATTTCCACCAGCTGTGCATAAGAATTCCTATTTCCAGGGGTGCCTTGGCTCAGTGGGTAGGGCACTGGCCCCATATACAGAGGGTGGCAGGTTCAAACCCAGCCCTGGCCAAACTGCAACAAAAAAATAGCCGGATGTTGTGGTGGGTGCTTGTGGTGGCAGGTGCCTATTGTCCCAGCTACTTGGGAGGCTGAGGGCAAGAGAATTGCCTGGGCCCAGGAGTTGGAGGTTGCTGTGAGCTGTGTGACACCAAGGCATTCTACCAAGGGTGATAAAGTGAGACTCTGCCTCTACAAAAAAAAAAAAAAAAAAAGAAAAGAAAAAGAATTCCTATTTCCTAGTCCTCATCCACCAACACTTCTGGAAAATGTTTGCCAATTTGATAAGAGTACGTTTTTAGCTTATATTGTATGCCTTTAATTATTACTGAGATTGAACTTTGTTTTATATGTTTAGTGGCCATTTCATTTCTTTGGTAAATTGCTCATTTGTATCATAGTCCTTTTTTCTATTAAGCTGTTTGAACATTTCTTAAGGATTTGAAATAATAACTTTAAATATTAAGAATATTTGTTTACTACAATATTTGAACATAGATAATTTTTTCCTGTTTATTATTTGCCTTCTAGGTTTATTTTTATTTTTTAAGGTATATTTTTATTTATAAAATTAAATTAGTCTTTCTTTTGTGCTATTATACTTAATCCCACTTTCCCAGATATTATGCAGATATCTGCATTTTTCTTCTAGTATTTTTATGAATTCACTTTTTACATTTAAGCATTTAATCCAAGTGGAATAATAAATGGTGTAAAATGTAATGTGAAAATGTTACCTTTACTCTTTCCCGAAAATTTAACTCATGTCTATAATTTACATTTTATTTCTAGATATTTGCAATGTCTAGAAATCTTATAACAAAGTTAAATGATGGTATAATAATGGTATTTTATTTTAAATAGTTTTTTAAATCTTAAATAATTGTGGCTGTATGAAAAATCTATAAAGCTATCCACTTAATTCTTATTTGTGATAATAATACATGAACATCAGCCCAAATTTCCAACAGTAGAAAATTAATTAAATAAATTATAGACCATCCATACAATATTTTGCCACCTTTAAGAATTTTATTATATAAATGCCTACATCCAGAAATCAGAAAGATCAACAATTGAATGAATCATCTCAAGGAACTAGAAAAGAGAAAGCAATCCAATCCCAAACCTAGTAGAAGAAAAGAAACAGCTGAACTTAGTTCAGAACTACATGAAATTGAAAACAAAGAACTATTCAGAAGAATAACAAGACAAAAAGTTGGTTCTTTGAAAAGATAAATAAAATTGATAAATCCTAGGCCAGATTAACTAGAAACAGAAAAGAAAGATCTCTAATAAGCTCAAATAGAAACAAAAAAGGGGAAATAACAACAGATAACACAGAGATATAAAAGATCTTCACTGAATACTACAAAAAACTCTATGCCCAGAAATTTGAAAACACAGAGGAAATGGACTAATTCCTAGAATCACACTATCTTCCTAGACTCAACCTCCCAAAATCAACCAGGAAGAAATAGATTTCTTGAACAAATCAATACCAAGCACCAAAATTTTAACAAGTATTAAAAAGCTTCCAACAAAAATAAGTCCTAAACCAGACAGTTTCACACCAGAATTCTACCAAATCTTCAAAGAAGAGCTTTCACCTATATTTCAGAACCTATTCCAAAACATTGAGAAGGATGTCCTTCCCAACTCCTTCTATGAATCAAATGTAACCCTGAGACTGAAACTACAAAGGACACAACAAGAAAGGAAAACTACAGACCAATTTCATTAATGAATATTAATGCCGAAATACTCCACAAAATCTTAGCAAACAGAATTCAGCTACACATCAAAAAATAATTCTTCCTGAACAGGTTGGCTGGTTCAACATATGCAAATCTGTAAACATAATTTACCACATAAACAGAAGTAAAACCTAAGACCCTATAATCCTCTCAATAGATGCCGAAAAAGCATTTGACAAAATTCAGCATCTTTTTTTATAAGAACACTTAAGACAATTGGAACAGTGGGTACATTTCTTTTCTTTTCTTTTTTTATTGAGACAGAGTCTCACTTTGTCACCCTCGGTAGAGTGATGTGGCATCATAGCTCACAGCAATCTCCAACTCCAGGGCTCAAGTGATTCTCTTGCCTCAGCCTCCCTAGAAGCTGGGACTATAGGTGCCTGCCACAATGCCTGGCTATTTTTTTGGTGGAGGGAGGTTAGCAGGCCTAGGCCAGATTCAAACCCACCACCCTTGGAGCATGTGGCCAGTGCCCTAACCACTGAGCTATGGGCGCTCAGCCAGAGGGTACATTTCTTAATCTTATGGAAGCCATATATGACAAACCCACAGCCAATATCATACTGAATGGAGAAAAACTTAAAGCATTTCCACTTAGAACTGGCACCAAAAAAGGATGTCCACTATCATCTTTACTACTTAACACAGTGCTGGAAGTCTTAACCAATGCAATTAGGCAAGACAAGGATATCCAGGGTATTCAAATTCTTTGTTGATGATACGATCTTATGCTTAGAAAATCCCAAGGACTCAACCATGAGACTCCTGGAAATTTTCAAGAAATACAGTAGCATCTCAGGGTATAAAGTCAATGTTCACAAATCAGTAACCTTCTTATATGCCAACAGCAAGCAAGCTGAAAATTAAACCAAAGACATAATACCTTTCACAGTGGCATCAAAGAAAATGAAATACTTAAGGAAGGATGTAAAGAATCTCTACAGAGAGAACTATGAGACACTGAGAAAAGAAATGGCAGAGGATGTTACAGATGGAAGAACATGCCATGCTCGTGGCTGCAAAGAATTGATACTGTTAAAATGTCTATACTACCCAAAGAAATCTATATATTTAATGCAATCTCCATTAAAATTCCAATGTCATACTTTAATGAATTTAAACCTACGTTTCATATGGGACCAGAAAAAAAATGGAATAGCCAACTTGATTCTTCGAAATAAGAACAAATCTGGAGGCATTGCATTACCAGACTTCAGGTTCAGGTTATACTACAAGCCTATAGTGATCAAAACATGACGGTACTGGCATTAAAACAGAAACACAGATCTATGGAACAGAATAGAGAACATAGAGACGAAATCAGCCTCATAATTGTCCTCTGATCTTTGATAAAGCAAACAAAAGCATTCAGAGAAAAGAATCCCTATTTAATAAATGGTGCTGGGAGAACTGCTTAGCCATTTGTAAAAGACTGAATCTAGAGTATCACTTCTCATCACTTAGGAAAAATTTTAACTCATGATAGATAAAAGATTTACATCTGAGACACGAGCAAGTATAAAAACTCTAGAGGACAGTGTGGGAAAAACTCTTAATGATATTAACCTTGGGAAAGAATTTATGAAGAAGATCCCAAAGGCAATTGGAGCAACAGTAAAAATAAATAAGTGGGACCCAATCAAATTGGACAGCTAAGAACACAACCAACAAAGCAAAGAAACTATTTTCAGAGTAGGGGAAGATATTTGCATGCTACAAATTTGACAAAGGGATAATAACCAGAATCTACAAAGAACTTGTGCAAATCAACAACAACAACAACAACAAAAAGAGCAAACAACTCCGTTAAAAACTGAGCTAGAAACATGAACAGAATCTTTTCTCTTGAAGACAGACAAATGGCCAATAAACACATGAAAAAATGCTTATCATCTCTAATTATCAGACAAATGCAACTCAAAACCACTTTGAGATATCACCTAATCACAGTTAGAACAGCCTACATCACAAGGTCCCAAGGCAACAGATGGGTGCTGTGAGAAGGGAACACTCATGCACCGTTGGTGGGACTGCAAACTAGTACAGCCTTTATGGAAAGAAGTATGGAGAGTCCTCAATGAATTACAAGTAGACCTTCAATTTGATCCTGCAATCCCGTTACTAAGTATCTACCCAAAAGAAGAAGCCATTTTACCATAAGGACACTTGCACTGAAATGTACATAGCATCCCACTTCACAATTCCAAACGCCCTTCAACATGTGAATGGATTAATAAATTGTGGTAGATGCATACCATGGGTACTATTCATCCCTTTAAACAGATGAATATTTTGTATCTTTTGTGACAACATGGAGAACACTCTCCTAAGTAAAGTATCACTGGAATGGAAAAACGAGCATGTATACACTAAGTACTAATTTGAAACTAGTAGATTAAAACTATGCGTTCATATGAGAGAAAAAACTCATTTAAATTAAAGAAGGGAAAGGGGGGAGAGGGTTCATCAAGTTCCTGCCCCACAGGAATGATGTACAGATATATGTCACACTTTCCGGCTGATAGACTCCAGTACACCTTGAACTTTACCTTAGAAATACACTGTAACCTGATTATACGTACCCTCGTATTAGTCTGAAATTAAAAAATAAAATAAAATAATGAAAAGAATTACATTATAGAATCATTTAATGCTAAGGAGCAAGATTCTTGACATATTGTTAGTTTTTAGTTAAACAATGTTAGTACACTAATTTTCACTTATAATAGATGAGTTTCTAAATGTATATGTATAGGGAAGGCTAGAAAAAGTGGGGATTTAGGTGGCGATTTCTTACTAAGGGAATTATGAATAACTTTTATTTTCTACTTTGTGCTTTTCTGCATCTTCCAAATTTCCTACCATGCGCATGTACAGCTTTGCAATCAATATTTACATATTAATACAGTAAAATACGCTTATTCCTTCTACTAAATTATCAATGTATTCCTAGAAGCTTTATTTTTATATCTGAAATAAGAATTAAATTTTACCAAATGCTTTTTTCAGTTATCTATTGAGGGGGTTAAGTGGTTTTTCTTACTTGACCTATTTGATCTGATATATTATATTAAGAGATATCCTAAAAAGAAGCTATCCTTGTAAATCCATAAGAAGTTTTACTTAATTATTCTGAGCTAATTTTTTTTTACATGTAAATACAAATATATAATTTAATCAAATACAAAGTTTAGTAACAGGTGGCTGAGATTCATGATTTAATGCTTTCTAGCCCTAGTGACATTTTCTCAGAGAGTCAAGGAACATTTGACTTCGAACAGCCTTGTGCACTTCCCAGCAAGAAAAAGACCATGAAAAAGGCATGATTCACCAGGCAGCACCTGTGGCTTAGTGAGTAGGGTGCCAGCCCCATATACTGAGGGTGGTGGGTTCGAACCTGGCCTGGGCCAAACTGCAACAACCCCCACCCCCCAAAAAGGCATGATTCCAAGGCCTCCTAATAAACAGGAGCCTCCCCTGAGCTTTCTCCCTTGCCTGCAGGTCTTATTTCCCCAGATCGGTGCTCCTCCAGGTTCCAAGGGCTGGGGTGGGGAAAGAGGAGTGACTCCTCCCTCGCCAAGTCTCTGAGTCCTGAGCTATTTTAATCTTGAGAAGGCTTTGAGTTTCTTCCTCTCAGAAGTACAGGGAAGAAGCAAGGACCTTCAAATATTTATTTCACCTTTTGACATTAATTTGTTTTTACAAAACGGTTTTTTAAACATGCTTCATATCATTTGATCCAGTGAAAAGTTTGGGCCAGGCAGTCTTGCTTCATTTTATAAAAGAAGAAAGAGTAGTCCAGAAAAATTAAATTATATGGATAGGCAGTGGCAAAGCCAGGAAAAGAACATGATCTTTGATTTCAGGTACTGCTCACCCTCTACACCCGATGGAAACAAACACCACCCAGCTACTCTTTCCATAGATTTGGGATGAGCAAAGAATTATTGTCATCTCCCTTACTCTGCAGATAGGAAGACTTGCTGCTTTGTCTTAATGCACCAATTACCACTGTCTTAGCCTGAAACTACTTGCCTCTGATAAGGACTGGGTTGTTCATAAAGAGAAGGAAGTCTGATTACCACCCATAAGACACTGGGCATGAACCCAGTGGTGGGATCTCTGTGGTCCCTTCCTGGCCTCTGCAGGGAAGATACTCAGATTGCTCAGAGACCTCCAGTGGAGGACCTGCTTAGTCAAGTCCTGCTGGTGTGTGACGGGTTCCCAAACCTTTTAGTCCCATCTACCCCTAATACCCACAAACTTCTTATCCTCACCTTTTTTGGAGTTTTGTTCTGGGTTCAGAACAAAAGTTTCCAAAGTCTGTCTTCCCTAATAAATTCCTTCTGGCCCAGCCCACCCTTTGTCTCCACAGACGTGACCTCTAGGGTAGGTGACCAGCTGTGCTGATTGCACCGAGACATCTGGTTTACACTGGGGTCTCAGGATAATTGTTATAGTGCTCTCTTTCACTCTCACACACCACAGAGGGCATGAAGAATCAGCAAGGTGGAGAGAAGACATCTGGGCCCAAGAATTAGAATCAAAGTCCATTTTCACAGCCTCATCCATCCCATTAGGAAATCCTGTTTGCTCTACTTTCAAAGCATATCTGGAAGCTGACTGTTTTCCTCCAGGCCACAACTCCCACTGAGATTCTAACCATCATAACCCTTACCTAGCTTGTCCCTGCATCCCCTCCCCCAGCTCCCAATCTATCTGTGAGCATAGTAGCCAGAGCCTTTGTTTTATTATATAAGCCAAAAATGTCCACTCTCTGCTTGGAACCCTGCAATGCCTTCCTGAGGGACTCAATATGTAAATGTTCAACTTCTTGCAAGGGCCAACAATGCCTCTGGCAATCTGGCCCCCAGCCCTTGAACCTGCCCTCACTTCTCTGATCCTCACTACCCACTTGCTCTGTCTCCCCCCACCCCGCCCCCTACCCAGTGACCTCCTTGCTAGTCGCCTCACAGGCCAGGCGGGCTCCCCTTCTGCCTTCAGGCTTGGCACTGGCTGTTCCCTCTGCCTCGGGATCTTGTCTAGGGACCCGCCTGGCTAATTTCCTCTCCTTTTAGTCTCTGCTCAGATGTCATTTTCTTCCTCACGTCATTTGAACCACCCTATCTAAAACTGCAACACCTCCCCAGATTCTTGGTCTTCCCTCAACCCATTCTATTTTTCTCTCATAGATATTTTTTTTCTAACAAATTACATACTTCCCTTATTTATTTTGCTTATTTTCTGTCTTTTCCTCCCCAATATTCTAAGCTCCACATGGCAGAGATTTTTACCTATTTTCCTCACTGATTGATTTCAAGTACCTAGAACAGTGTCTGGCATGTAGTAAATGCTCTATCAATATTTTTGAATAAACAAATCAGTGAACTGCCATATCAATTTTCCCACAGCTAGATCACCACCATCACCACTGTGCTGGGAGCCTTGAACTAGAGCTGCATGTAAGATACTCCCCAGTCTCCATTGTGAGCTTCCTGCAGGACTACTGTGTCACCTGTACAACTCCATTTATCTGTCTAGAAAATGGTGACAAGGCAAAAGTGACCTCTCTCAAATGGATGTGTCTAGTCCTACTGAGAAAGCCTGGGAGAGTCTAAGTGCAGTCTCAGTGGGCTCCACGCCTGCCCCCTCCGAGCCTGTAAAGGGATGGCCATGTCACTAATGGGGACAAACATCCAGGCTGGTACCTGTGGCTTCGTGTCCTCTTCATCCTTGTAGTAGTAGAGTCGCTGTGCCCTCAGCACAAAGTATCTCTGCTGCCAGTTTTTCACGATGGACCTCTGCTTCTTCAACCAGCCCATCTTGATGGGCCTCTCCAGAGGGTTGGGGGTGGACGACAGATGAGAGGCGGCCATCTGCTCGCCAGTCATCACGCTCCTTGACCGAGCTGTAGAGAGGAACAGACAGGCAGACTGACTGAGGGACATGGGGCAGCGAGCACAGAGTGGGTGGAGAGACGACAGGGGAACCCCTGGGGGTGGTACGAGAGGTGGCTGAGGCCACAGTCAGGTCCAGTTCAAGGGTACAGATCTGTATCAGAGACAACGCCCCAGGAGCCAGAGAGGCAGCCAGGGGTCAGCTCCTGATCAGGGCCAGACCAAGACCAGAAACGAGGTGGGAGCCAGGGGCCCCGTGCACACGCAGTCCAGCACCGCTGGCTGCCCTCTCATTCCGCAAAGTGAAAGGTTGGCTGGAGCCTTCTGAAGAGGAAGTGGCCGCAGCATCTGACACAAGGTGCTTCCTTTTTCCTGCGTGGGAGTCAGCATCTGACAAGAGAGGGGAGAAAATAATGCCTCGCTCTGAGGGTTCAGGGTGAGTCCCACGCAGCTGCAGAGGCCGCCGGAAGTGGCCTGGGCATTCTTCCACAGCGGCTGCTTCTGAGGAGGAGCTAGTTGTGTTAGCTCTGACCTCCCTGTCAAATAGAGTCTCCCAACAGATACTGCTGAAGCCCCTGGTCCCTGGCCACGCAGCCAGCCTGAAGGGAGTCCCCACCTCCTGTATTTTCCTGCTGAGTGTCCTGAGTGCCACTCTGTCCTTTGCCTGCTGACAGTGCTTACAGCACTCTGATTGGACAAGGACGTCACCCTTGCCGCACTCCCATGGCCATGGTTGTCATTGCCAACAGAATTCAGAAATGGGACTGGAAGCCAGACCCCTCAACCCACTGCACGTAGTGGCTTTTGTTTTCACACAGGACTTGTGCCCATCATCGGGTTGGGTCCAGGGCTGCACATCCATACCTTGCCTCCATGGCAACCCCACCCAGGACAACTGTCTCCTTTCCTTGCCCCCACAGTGCTTCATTGATTGTCCCATCCCCATTCCACACCTTCCTTCTGAGCCTCACCTTCCTTCTTTGCTAGCCAGTTCCACCGTGACCTTAAACCCAGGTTAGAGCTCCCTGTCGCCTAGGCCTTGTGCCGCCCTCCACCCTTGCTAATACCCAGCATCTGCATTCCTTTCCCTCCACCACATGTTGCAGGAGGAAGTCTCCATTTCCAATGCCTTCGTCCAACTTTTGTCAGTCCTAGTACCTTCAGGACATAGCTGAATCAAGCCATCAACTTCTCTCTGGCTGCCTCACCTAACCAGAGACTAGGTCTACCTTTCCTAGCACTTTAACCTTTGATAAATGAAACAATTTCCTGGAGCCTCAATTTCCTTGCTTGTTAAATTGGTATTAAAATGGACCCTGCTATATGGAATTGTGGAGATTAAACAAACTAACATGTACAAACTGCACGGTCCCTGGTCAAAGATAAGCAGATGTTACTCTTATTATTTTTATCAACGGATGAGTTTATTTCCTGTTACCAGGGGCTTATTTTTGAAAGCTTCCTCAATGTCTCCACTTCGAAATGTAATGGGCACAAATATACACTTAGAAGAAATAATACCAATAGACCTATTGATACCTTGATAGGTCTATAATGTGACCATGCTCACATTAATCCATCACTCATTGCAAAATAGCTAGAAAGGACTCTGCACTAACTGGGCTCCCTGACCCTTCCAAGGGGTCTGTGTTCTTTAACACACCTTCATACCTAAGGTCCAGCTTGTAGTTCTCCTTATCTCCCACCAGGGACCTGGAGAGGCCATACCATATTGTACGTCAGGTTGCAAGACATATTTAATTCAACCTCTCATTGGATGGACCCCATCATAAGAGTGTATATACTCAGAGGGAGTGAAAAGCATTTTGATATTTGATGACAATTTGGCTGCACACTTACAAAGTGCTTTAATCAGTGAGTACCAGCAGCCTAGTTAAGAACATCATCTTAGATCTTGCTCCATTTACCTGCTGCCTTCAAGGTCTCCCATATGTAACTCAAGGGATAGCCACTCTGGGGCTGATCACTTGGTCTAAGGCTAAGCCCGGGTAAATGATTTGGCGGGGGTCCTCAAACTATGGCCTGTGGGCCACATGCAGCAGTGTGATTGTATTTGTTCCTGTTTTGTTTTTTTACTTCAAAATAAGATATGTGCAGTGTGCATAGGAATTTGTTCATAGTTTTGTTTTTTTTTTTTAAACTACAGTCCGGCCCTCCAGCGGTCTGAGGGACAGTGAACTGACCCCCTGTTTAAAAAGTTTGAGAACCCCTGAAAAGGAACCACAGAAAGGTTTGGCAGAATGCAGTGGGGAAAGGGAATTTGAAGACTGTACACACCTGTGGGTCTCACTAGTTCAGTGACTACACCTTACAAGGACTCTTATCTATCCTAAAAAGAGGGCAGAGTAGGCAGAAAGGAAATGGGTGGTTTACACACTAACTTTTTGGGAAAATGGGAGAGTAAGGCATTCTGGCCAAGGCAGAGGCCTTGTCCCCACCTCTCTGTAGTCCATCACAGTGACTTTTGTGACCATCCACCAGAAGAAACATGAGACGTGACAGGGAGGGCCTCCTCCTGGAAGCTGCTCAGTGAGGAACCTTCCCTTGACTTTCGGGGTGGTGCCTCTAACTCATGAGGGGTGGAAATCAGTCAGGTGCCACATGGTGGCTATAAGGTCTCAGGCCTCTCGTGGCACCTCCAGAAGCCCACAGACACTGTTTGGACCACTGTGGAAGAGAGGAGAAACTGGGGGTCTCCCACAGCATTGAAGAATGGGATGGCGTTCACAGGAGCTAGAAGGAGAGGTGAAAGAGAATTAGCTCCGTGTGGCAAAACTCAACAACGGGTATTATTCTGTGCTTAGTTCTGTTAAATTTTCATGCTTCATTGTGGCAAAACCAAAAAACATCCCCTTAGAAACATCTGCTTCTCTGCAGAATGGCCTGGCCAAGGCAGGAGTAGCTGTGAAGATCCTATGCTCTCAGAGCTGGCCGAGAGGGGCTCTGGGGCCCTGTGGCTGGAGGGCAGCCAACTTGTCTGCCTACATTTGACCAAGGCTTTGACTGACCATACTTCATAATCCACAAATCATACCACTCACTGTCCCTCCAAACAGTGTTTCTGTCATGCCTGTTATCATCCCACCATAGCTGGTGTGACTGTAGCTACTGAGCTGTCCTTACAACTTGGGGAGTGGGGACAGCTCAGTACCCACCCCCAACATGCTGGAATTAGGCCCAAACATGGGGGTGGGGTGAAATATGGGGGCTCTGACAAGCCAGCGATTAGACAGGGGCACTTTCTGTTCCATGTGCCGAGCCCTCCAGGGTGCTCACCAGCCAGGCCTAGCATGAGATGATTCAAATATCAGAGAAGAAAGGCCCCGGGACCTTGAGTTTGACTTGGTTTTGACTAACTTTCCTTGTTAGCTTCTTTGAAATGCCTCTCTTTGTGGGTGTGACTTGTTCCAGATAAAGTAAACACAGAGATCTGTTACTATTAATGGAGCTATTTCTCATAATGAAAATAAGCGTGATAAGATTTGCTGTGAGCCAGGCATTGTACACTGAATGCATGTTCCCAGCCCTTTGGGAAGGAGGTCTGAAGTAGGCTGTGGGTCGGAGAGGGGGCTGCAGGAGGACCAGGGAGGCAAGGCGGGAAGGCAGTTGCTCGGTGTTTACAGAATGCTCTGGGTGAGTGGGAAATGAGGCTCTCGGTGAGGTCAGAAACCCACACTCACTCTGGAAGACAAAGAACAAGTTCCTAGCACTGCACTGTCAGTACAGAAGCCCCTAGCTGAGTGGCTGTGTACGTTTAAATAAATTAAGTTAAAATTCAGTTCCTCAGTCATATCAGCTACATTTCAAGTGCTCAGTGTTCCCATGTGGCTTGTGGCTACAGTACTGGACAGCACAGATAGAGGTCTGCACTTCCTGGAACCTACTCTGTCATTACAGAGCATGGGATGAAATGAACCACAACGGTGGGGCAGTATTTCATCCAACAGTGAAATCAAACGGGATGGCCCAGAGAAGAAGAGATTGTAGGTGCAGAGTGAAGCATTCAACCTTGATCTGGGAGGTAATAGGGAGCCATTTCATGTTCTTGAGCAAGGGAGGGCTATGATGAAATACAGGTAAGTTATGTAGTTGAACTGTTTATGCTGAATTTTAGTCTGCCGTTGAGGGAGGGTGCGAGAAGGGAATGAAGAGAAATGGAAGAAGAGCCACATTGCCAGGGCTGTGGTTTCTGCAGTAGAAGTTAGCTAGTTTGGGGCCCTATGCTGGAATAAGAGAAAATTAAAGAAGGAAGTACAAACAGAGAAGTCAGCTGAGAAACATTATCACTTCCTTTCTTCATCTTCCCATCTTCTGACCCCAACCCACAAAATAATCACAAAATCTCCTAAGGTTGACACTCGGTCCTATCTGCCCTCAGTTCTGCCTCAGTCTAGATTCTACTATATTTTAGACGGCTGTTCATGTGCAGGTGAGAAGTTTTTTCCAAGATGGGGAACTATTTCAGCTGTTTCTCCATATGTTGACATGAGGACTGCATGAGTTTGGGAACCACACGTGAATGGATTGACAAAGGGAGTTGAACTTACATGGCTTCTCCCAGCCCCTTCCCCTGAGCTGCAGACCCAGGCAGCCAGCTGCTCGATGTGCCCCCACGGGAATCTTGAGCTCACCATGTTGCTAAGTACACTTAACACCTCTCCATTCACACTTTCACCCCATTCTCCTGCTTTGTGCTGATCTGCTTC
Source organism: Nycticebus coucang (assembly GCF_027406575.1). Taxonomy (NCBI): domain Eukaryota; kingdom Metazoa; phylum Chordata; class Mammalia; order Primates; family Lorisidae; genus Nycticebus; species Nycticebus coucang. The sequence goes on along the minus strand of NC_069783.1, from coordinate 67,418,385 downwards.
ACCACCACCAGGCTCTCGGAGGTGCTGTGAGTGACATTCTCCCAGACAACCCACCAAAATAGAAAGTAGCCCATTCCTGCAGTCAGCACAGATGACATTGCTTATGACACAAATATGATCATGTGACTCTCCTGCTTAAGAGCCTCCCACAGCCCTCAGTACCCCTCTCCTAAGATATGAAGGCTAAACGCCCGACTATGGAGTGCGAGTCCTCTGTGGCCTTGCCTACGTCACTTCCTGCTTTTCCTCCATACCCACCCTGTACCTTAACCATGGCAATGTGCTATTCCCTCTGCAGGAATATTCTCTCCGCCCAGCCCACACTTATCCACATCCAATTCAACCTGCTAGAAAACTCTCATTCATCCTTCAAGACTCACTTCAGAGAAGCCTTTGCAGCCCAGCCAGACTCAGTCGCTCCCTGGCCCTGCCCCCCATTGGGGACGCATGCCCACTGTAGCCCTCATCACCTTGCTTTGCCCTGTTTTATACCCTGTCTTCCCTCTCCACTTGCACTCTAAGAAGACGGGGATGCCGCCTTGGGGTTTGGCCTCGCTCATCCTTGTATCCCAGCACCTCCCCCAGCGCCTGATGGAGAAGGCGGGATAGAGGTGCAGAAGGGCATGGATGCTGACACGTGCAGCCTCTGGGCAGCCATGTCTGTCCCTGAGGGCCAGCTTCCTCCTCTGTGAAATGGTGATAATTTGTGTACCCTGTGGGGTGATTAATCTGAAAGGATTAGTAGGACAGGTGGACAGGTCCCAGCCGGTGTCTGCCTCTTGAAACATGGGTATTAAATGGAAGGTATTATTACTAGTATTGTTATAAAAGTATGGCTGGATTATATGTTAATGAGAGAAAAGAAAGAAGATATTAAGCAGGACAGGGATGAAAGGAGGGAGAAAGGTGGAACAAAGGAAGACTGGCTGGACAGTGCACAGTACCCTAGGGTGGTGCAAATGGAAAAGGAAAGAGTACACGAGGCAGACGGGCAGGCTGAGGAGGAGAAGGCTCCACAGACCGTCCTGGGGGTTGGGTTTGAGTGGCTGAGGTACAGCGGCCTCACCTGCCCATTCACACAGCTCTCACCGAGCACCGGGCATGCTCCAGGCACCACGCCAGGCCCCGGGCGTGTGAGGTCAGGCAGATGCAGCCTGGAGAGACTGGGGACACCCCTCAGGGAAGCAGGCAAAGAAATCGGAGAACAAGGCCCCTGAGTCCAGGTCTGGTTGTGATGAAGTGTGAGGGTGGACTGAGCGCCTTAGGCTTCCCCAGAGTTCTGGTTTTGACAGATCAAACTTATGGATTAAGAGATAGGGGGCGTGGTGCCCGTAGCTCAGTGGTTAGGCTCTGGCCACATACACCGGGGCTGGTGGGTTCGAACTCGGCCTAGGCCTGCTAAACAACAATAACAACAACAACAAACAGCCAGGCTTTGTGGCGAGCGCCTGTAGTCCCAGCTATTTGGGAGGCAAGGCTATCGCTTAAGCCCGAGAACTTGAGGTTGCTGTGAGCTGTGATGCCACAGCACTCTACCAAGGGCAACAAAGTCACACTCTGTCTCAATAAAAAAAAAAAAAGAAAGAGAGAGGGGTGGGGGAGAGGTTCAAGGGAAATCCAGGCGATTTGAGTGACATGAAAATCTTGGATCAGGAAAGCAACATCATAGATGTTCAGAAACTAAAGAAAAGGAAACTAGCATTGAGGGAAGACTATAGCTTGAGGCTATGGAGATAAACGTAGATGCAAGACAGAAAAGCGTGCTATTTATATCTATTGAGTGAACAAAATAAACATTTTAGACAGAAATGTGAGCCCACCATCCAGGCCTTTTATCTTTGGAGCAAATACTGACCAATTCACCTGCTTGTAGGATTTCTAGAGATGTTCACTGTGCCCATTCCCTGATCTAGTAATAATGAATATTGACATTTGCTTATAGACGACTTACCATGTGCCAGGCACAGTGGAAGCACATTGCCCAGCTAGTGTCATTTAATGGTCATGCTCTTTATGGTACATTCATAATGTCACCCCATTTTTCAGACAAGGAACTGAAGCTCATGGAGGTGAAATGATTTGCTCCAGGTAATGGCTGGAAATCTTATTTCAAAGTCCAAAATCCACACAGTCCAGAAAGGAACATGTGTTCTAGTACTACAGAGAGGCATCTGCACTGGGAACTAAATTGCTGTGCAGTAAGTCACAAGGTTACAGAGCGCAGAGTGAAGGGGACAGGAGAGATGGTGCTACCCTTCCTCTGGGCAGAGGACAAAGCCACAGCTCCTAATCTATCTCACAAAGCACCTGCCTCAGCCCCACACCTCTTGCCTCAATATTGCGCATAAGCAACTTTTGGCTATTATTTCCGCCCAATGTGTGCTCTGCGAGGCTCAGCACTCCTTGAGAAAACAGTGACAGAGAAATGGTACTGAAACCTCAAGCTCACCACCCAAGCTGTGCTGACACCCCCAACAGGAAAATGGCCATATTAGGTCATTCTGTCATGTCTTATCAGCTCACTATCCAAGCTCATGTGAAGAGACGTAAGGGTTCTGGCCAAAGCCCAGAATGGCTGAGGCGCCGGAAGAAGGGAGACTGAGAACCCAGGCTCAGGCCACACCATGGCAGAGAAGGGAGTCACTGGGGAGCCCTCTAGAACACAGGCCCCTCACCCCTGCCTCCTGAAGATGATGAACATAGATCCGTGCACCCTCGCCCCACCGTTCCCATGTACGTGCATGTAACGCCCCCTCCACACACACACACATACACACACACACGCACACCCATCAGACTGTGGGATGACAGCTTCGGTATTCATCCAGAAGAAAATTAGAACATTTGACTTCAGAACCTCCAGGCTCACTTTCTTAATCCCTCTTCTGTCTCTAAAGTAAACTGCCCTCCATTTAAAAGCCCCCATCACACAGGGGGTGAGGAGAACTTTTATAACTTTTCTCTTGTAAAAACTGGCATTGAGACTTTAGGATAAAGACTCTCCTGGATTTTTATTGCTGTTGTTATTCTAAGTTTCATTTTGAAGTTTGGTATGAAAAACTTTGCCCCTTCGAAAGTTGAGACAGATGACAGCAAAAGAGCTTTCTCTATACCCTGAAATTAAACAACGTCACCTTCCCAGGACACTCACCCTTGGGACAAATTTATATCACCTGATTCATATTCTCAAATGCCTGCCTCAAGACCCAGGAGCTGAGAGGGTTTCATTTTCCATGTTCTATAGCTTCATTGCTGGGCAGGTGAGTATTTCAATATAACAGAGTAAATTCTGCTTTGGAAAGTGGCTTACCACAGATAGCTATGTCTTCTGCAGGAGGAGGCAAAGATGCTGTCTCAGTAGCAGTAGAAACAAAGAGAGAAATCGAGAGAGAGAGAGAGCACGCTCTGAAAACCTGAGCTAGCAACAAGTCTTGCAAGCTTTTTGTACTTCATCTAGAGAATTCACTTGGGCAAGGCACGGTGCCTCTTCAGGGCCACCACTCTGGTGTTCATGTTTTCACGTTTCTTAGGAATTTAGAGTGCAGTTGCCTCTTGTAGGTCCGTATGTGTCTCCATCAGCTGCAACACTTTACCAGGCCTTCTCGGCCCATCTTTGCAAAACAGGAAGCCACGTGCAATAACGAGAAGCTTGCAGAATTGTGAATGCTTCCTACTAAATGCTGCGCTGGAGCTGCCTCTCCCTCAGCACAAGGTGAAGTGGAGATTTGGCAATCAGGTGGTGAACTTGCACGGGGTGGATGATGCAGCCAGTAACTGCCTATGGAAGTTACCCAGTTTTCGAGTCATGAATGTAAGGAAGAACAGTTCTCATAGGGTAGGACAGGTGGATAACTAGCACAGTGAGCTCTGCCCGGCACACTCGTGGTGTGTTAAATTAAGAAGAGTACTAGAAGTATTGATGCTTCCATTGTCAAAGCTTGTTATTTGTTTTAGGTAAGAGGTTGTGCTTCCTGGTTCACAATTACACATGTGCATGAGGACGCCTGAAGCGTTGGTATCGAATAAGCACAAATGGACTCTCTTCTTCATGGCAAGAATCCTGCAGGGCAACACTCGAGGACTGGCAAGATTACCAAGTGCCAGGCCTTGAGGAGGCTACACACTATTGCCCATCTCAACAGATGGCACTCCTGTCTGTTCCTGGGGCCTACACTGGTCTTTGGGAATAGTGATGTCAGCCTTTATCTCTACTGAGAGTGTGAACAATGACTAAAGCTAGCTGTGAGGTGGGCCCAGGATCCAGGTCACACTGTGTTTCTCTTATTCTACAACCCGATTAAAAAGAAATCCATTATTGCTATAGGACAGATGATGCCAATAAATTATTGATTTATTCTGTTAGGTATGATCAGGGCAATGTGGTTAGAAGATAAAATTTTTATATTTTAAAAAATGCACACTTAAACATGAAGAAAAACATATGTAATGTCTGGGATTTGTTTTTAAAATATCTCCCCAATGAAAAGGAGCAAGGGGAGAAAGAAAGAGATAAAGCAAATGTGACAAAATCTTGATGAATGTTGCATTTCATTGATGAGTCTGCGTGGGGGTTCATTATACTTTCTACCTTGATGTTTGAAACGTTTGTATAATAACAACTTGTTTTCAGTTTCTGTTAGGCTTAAGGAAAGAAATTGTATTAGGCTTTTTTCCCCTGCACATCAGCTATTGCCCTGAACTTCAACTTGCCTGTTTTCCCAGGGCTGCATTTCCAGACCTGTTAGTCACTCCGCAGAATGACACTGCACAGATGTTACACCACACATGTAGGCTTACCCTGCTAGACGACCTGCCCCACAGCCCTCCCCCACTCCACCCCACACTGTCGTTTTATCAGTTAATGAGTGGAAAGAAGCAAGGGCCTCCTGATGCTTCCAGTATGGACAGTATTTCCTGTAAAGTCAAATTTCACTCCATATGTCAGGAACCTGAGGGAGCCTGAGGATGGAATGACTGCCTGGAATTCTAGGTGGTCTGACCTCAAGGCAACAGCTCCCATTTCCAAATTTCCACTGACATGCCCAAGGGACTAGCTCAGTAATAATAAGGGGAAATCTAAAAGTAAAGTAAAAATCAAGAAGGATACTATGTGCATGTCACTGTGGGGGAGGGTGATTTCTTTAAGATGCAGGCTAGGCAAAGCTAACTGGAAAGAGCTGAACAACCCACAGCTCAGGGATGTGGGAAACAGGCTGCTCCAGAGGGGTGGACAGAGTGCCAAGAAGAGCCTGGAATTCCTGGAGAGGAGACACAGAGCTGGCAGCAGGGACCTGATGGAAACCCAAGGTGCACAAAACAGAGGCTGTTCTGTTCAGAGGGTCCAGGTGATTCCCAGTTTGCCCTGGGTGCCCAATGTCAGGCTAGACAAAAAGTGGCAGCCCCGTCTTACTGTCTCCTAATCTGGGTCACAGAACAGAGAATGATTTTTCCAACATGGAAGTACCACAGGGAGAAAGACGAGAAGAAAAAGAAACTCTCCACGGGCTGAGGGGGAGCTACCCTCCCTTAACTGGACGCTTCTTTAAAAGTTACCTGTAAGCTTACCCCACCACCCAGCAGTTCCACTACTGGGAATCTACTCAGGAAAAGGGAAAGCACGTGTATGTGAATGTTCCCAGCAACATTGTTCATGAAGGTCAAAACTGGACACAAGCTAGAAACAGGTAACTGGCTAAATAAAATGTGGGATAAGCAAGCAAAGCAATGCCACTCAGCAACAAAAAAGAACAAAGAATTACTGCACGCTACATAATGAACCTCAAAAATATCACGCCGAGTGAAGGAGGTGAATGTAAAAAACAACATATTATATAATCCCTTACATAAGAAATACCTAGAAAAGGCAGCTCTGTAGATACACAAAGAAGATCGATGGTTTCCTGGACTGAGGTGGGGGATTGATTGTAAACGGGCTGGAGAGGACTTTCTGGCTTGATGAAAGTTTTCTAACACTAGGTTGTGGTGATTGTTACACAACTCTTTAAATTTACTAAGAATCTGAATTGTGCATTTACAATAAGGAAATTTTAGGGTATATAAATTATACTCAAACAAAGCTCTAAAAAGAAAGATCATGAATGAAATAAATATATATAGAGTTGCCATACACAGCAAAGTATTCTCTGCATTAAACAAGGAATAACTTTCAACACATTTTATGAAGCTAAATATACCATAACCTCCCTGAGGTTCGAGATTTTTGCCCGTTTTGTTGCTCATCTGTCCCAAGTATCTAGTATATTCCAGGAATGCAGGGGTAACTCAATATTAGGAATACTAATAAATAGTTTATCATATCAATAAATAAAAAAGCCATATGTTTTTAAAAGATCGTGACCTTTCATTGGATAAACTCAATATTAAGTGTTAGGACTGTTAATTATCAAGAACTACAGCCTTAGGTGTTAGTAGAATATGTATTTCAAATCAAAAACAGGAAGGAATTGAAAGAATGTACTATGTTGACAAAAATTCAACTACTAAAACTTGGAAGAATGATAAGTTCTTAGGACTCAGACAAGTGTTCGCTTGGTGTGTTAGCTGTTAGGAAGCATGATAAAGACAGGTGAGACTGCAAAGCAAATGACACAGCAGAAACTTCCTGACACTTTTACTGTGACTTATAATTGAAGGCTGTGGAGCATATAAACATTTCCACTATTGTGACATTCTGCAATTCTCTTAAACATTTTTTAGCGTTGAACAGAAGAAATCATTCTAAAAGTCATGAAAGATAAAAAAAAAAAAACCAATGTCAATGCCATGCTTAGAGCTACTGACTTGTGAAAATTACTGAGGATTTACTATTGCATAAAATTATGTCACTTGTCAGCATTTCTATCAATTTCAAGCTATGCTTCATAGTTCTTGAGTGAAGCTTTGCAGAAAATAGAATTTTCCCTGTGATTCTGCCACTGACATCTGGCAGCTCTATTTCCTCTTCTAATCTGTCGAACATTATCAGTTGTCTGAAAAATGCTTTAAGGGGTTTCCCTTTTATTGTCCAAGGTCCTTGCAAAAATGTCAGGACTTATTTTGAATGCATCTGGGAGCGACCCTAGTGCCTGTCTGGCCGTGGCTTTCTTAGTGTTCATGCACCAGCCTTTGCCCTGATACATGTCTCTGTGGCTGGACACTCCTTCATAGTTTTTATAGAAGATTATGAAACATCATTTTTTTAAAATTATTTTTAAATTTTATTTTTTAAAGGCAAGATCCTGCTCTTTAAAGAGATCTTGCTCTGTCATCCAGGGTGGAGGGCAATGGCACCATTATAGCTCACTGCATCCTCAAACAACTTGGCTCAAGTGATCCTCCTGCCTCAGCCTCCCGAGTAGCTGAGACTACAGGCACATGCCACTGTGTCTGGCTATATACATATTATTAATATTTTGTAGAACCGAGGTCTCTCTATATTGCCTAGACTGGCCTCAAACTCATGGCCTCAAGGAATCCTTTTGCCTTGGCCTCCCAAAGTGTTGAGATTACAGGTATGAGCCTCTGCATCTGGATTCTTTCTTTTTTCTTTATCTGTGTGCTTTTAGCCAACTGTCGTGGAAAGCTTTGAAGAAGTGGTGCAGAGGCTGCAGCAGCAGCAGCAGCAGCAACCATGGACAACATGGGGAGGCAGAAGATGAAGCAGAGCAGGTGACTCAGCAGGCTGCCACCAGAACACCCAGGATGCGCTCCCAACCCTGGCTCCCTCTGGATCGGCACACCCAATAGATGTCTTAATAGACATCTTTTTATGGTGAAAAATAACTTGTAATGCTTGATTTTTTTCCAATTTTTTTGTGTATATACTGTAAAAGTCACTACCTTAATCATTTTTAAGTGTACAGTTTAGCAGCATTAAGTACGTTCATTTTGCTGTGCAGCCATTGCCACCATCCAGTTTTAGAACTCTATAGTTTTGAAGAACTGAAACTCTGCACCCATTAAATAGTAACTCCCCAATCCTTCTTCGTCCGTCCCCTGGTAATCGCCATTCTACTTTCTGTCTCTATGAATTTCTTTAGTTTAGGCACGTCAGATGAGTGGAATGATACAGTATTTCTGACCACTTCACTTGGCATAATGTCCTCACGGTTCACACGTGTTTCATTCCCTTTTAAGGCTGAAGAATATTCCATTGAACACATAGACCACATTTTGTTTGTCCAGTCATTTGTTAACGGACACTTGAGTCACTGCCATGCTTCAGCTGTTATGAATAATGCTGCTACAACATGGCGTACAAATATTTCTCCAAGACTCTGCTTTCGATTCTTTGAGTATATATTTAGAAGTGGATTTGCTGGATCATACAGTAATTCTATTTTTGATTTTTTGAGGAACTGCCATACTGTTTTCCACAGCAGCTGTACCATTCTAAATTCCCACAGTGTACAAAGGTTTCATTACCTCCACATTCTTGACAAAACTTGTTATTTTCTCTTTTTTGGTAGCAGTAATAATAATGGGTGTGAGGTTGTACTTTTATAGTCTTTTTTTTTTTTTGAGACAGAGCCTCAAGCTGTTGCCCTGAGTAGAGTGCTGGGGAATCACAGCTCACAGCAACCTCCAACTCCTGGGCTCAAGAGATTCTCCTGCCTCCACCTCCCAAGTAGCTGAGACTACAGGCGCCTGCCCAGCTATTTTTTGGTTGCAGCTGTCATTGTTGTTTGGCGGGCCCAGGCTGGATTCCAACCTGCCAGCTCAGGTGTATGTGGCTGGCACCTTAGATGCTAGAGCCACAGGTGCCGAGCTGTACTTTTATAGTTTTGATTTGCTTTCCTCTAATGACTAGTCATGTCGATAACATATTTGATTTTTTGATAGCATCTTTTTATGTGCTTGTTGGTCATTTGTATATCTTCTTTGAGATGACCGCATTTTTTTTTCCTTCATTCTGTTAGTAATATGTATTATGTTGACTGATTTTTGTATGTGGAATCATCCTTGCATTCCAGGAATAAATCTTAGTTGGTCATAATGTATAATCTTTTAAAGTGCTGTTTAATTTAGTTTTTTAGAATTGTGTTAAGGATTTTTGCATGGATGTTATAAGGGATATTAGTCAGTAGTTTTTTCCTAGTGTTTTTCTCCGGTTTTCATATCAGGGTAATGCTGTCTTATAGAATGTGTTAGGGAGTTTTCTCTCTTTCAAAATTTTGTGAAAAAGTTTGAAGATGATTGGTGTTAGTTCTTCTTTAAATGTTTGGTAGAATTCACTGGTAAATCCACCAAGTCTTTTCATTTGGAGATTTTTGATTATTGATTCCATATCCTTAACCATAAGTATATTCGTGTTTTCTATTTCTTTGTGGTTTAGTCTTGGTAGGTTTTGTGCTTCTAATAATTTTTCCATTTAATCTAGGTTATCAGATTTGTTGGTTTACATTTGTTCATAATACTCTTAAAATTCTTTATATTTTTGTAGAATATGTAGTAATATCCCACTTTCATTTCTGATTTTAGTAATACGAATCTTCTTTTTATTCACAGTCCACAAAAAACTTTTTAGTTATAATTTTGTCAATTTTGCTGATCTTTTTGAAGAGCCAACTGTTGATTTTGTTGATTTTCTCTATTATTTTTCTATTCTCTCTGTTTCATTTATCTCTGTTCCAATCTTTATTATTTCTTTCCTTCTTCTAGCTCTTGGTGTAGTTTGTCCTTTAGTTCTAGTTCCTTAAGTGTAAAGTTATGCTGTTAATTTGAGAACTTTTTGATTTGTAAAGCAAGCATTTATGACTATTGATTTCCCTCTTAGTACTGCTTTCTATATGCCCCATAGTTTTGATATGTTGAGTTTTCATTTTCACTCAGCTGTATTTTCTAGTTATCCTTGTGATTTCTTCTTTGATTTATTGCTTGTTTTATACTATATTGTTTAATTTCCACAATTTTGTGAATTTTCTAACTTCCTCTTATTGATTTCTAAGTTCATCTCATGCCTAGAGAAGATACTTTGTATGATAGCTACCTATTTATTTATTTGAGACAGAGTCTCCAGCTGTTGCTCTGGGTAGAGTGCCGTGGCATCATAGTGCACAGCAACCTTCAACTTTTGTGCTCAACCGATCTTCTTGCCTTAGTTTTTCTATTTTTAGTAGAGACAGGGGGTCTCACTTTGTGCTCAGGCTGGTCTCGAACTCATGAGCTCAGGCAATCCACCCGCTTCAGCCTCCCAGAGTGCTAGGATTAGAGATGTGAGCCACTGTGCCTGACCTCAATAGCTACCTTTTAAAATCTATTGAGACTTAATTTGTCCACTAACATATAGTCTATCCTGTTGAATATTCAATGTGCACTTGAGAACAATGTGTGATCTACTGTCGTTGGGTAGAGTATACCTGTCTCTTACATCTAGTTGGTTTATTACATTGTTCAAGTTCTCTATCTCTTTACTTTGCTTCTGGTCTGGTTGTCTTATATCTTACTGAGGGTGAAGTACTAAAGTCTCCAGCTATTCCTTTATAACTGTTTACTTCTTCCTTTAATTTTGTTAATTTTTACCTTATGCATGTTTATAGTCTCATTAGGTGTGTAAATGTTGATTATTACATCTTTTTGCCATATTAACCTATTATTAAGAGTGGTATATAATAGCTCTTCAAGTCTATAATAAAAAAATGGCCTCCAATAAAACTACGTTGCAAAAATTGAGAAAGAAACAGAATAGAAAGAGTAAAAGCGTTGAAGAGACAGAGCCTGAAGGATTTTTGGTGGAAAAAGTATTGGATCGATGAGTACTTGGAAGTATTGAGAAGGAGGAGGGTTTCCTAAAGTGGAGGAGATTGACAGATGCTGACAATACTTGGGAACCTGGCTTTTAGAAACCTAATCAGATGGCTAAGAGATACTGGCAATTTCAGACTTGCTGGCATAAATCGATGAACAAACTCTGTAATCTAAACTATTGACCTGCATGGTTTTTCCTTACCCCCAATTCATTCCTTACATGTAGACTCAAACTTTTCAGTATTTGGGTTACTGGTTTGAGCAGAAGTCATTAAAAAAAAAGTCAACTTCATAATAATCAGAATGTTATACAACTGTATATTATTTACTTTATTATAAATAACAGGGAACAGTGGTAAATAGTTTTATATTCCTTTCTAAAAGTTCATTTTTTCTTAAACTCTCACAGAGGGTAATCTTGAAAAGAAAATTCTTTTTCTTTTTTTCTTTTTTTGCAGTTTTTGGCCAGGGCTGGGTTTGAACCCGCCACCTCCGGTATATGAAGCCAGTGCCCTACTCCTTTGAGCCACAGGTGCTGCCTGAAAATTTATTTAATTAAAGAAAAAGTTCATTTTGTTTGATATCAGTATTTTTACTCATTGTCTTTTGGTCATTATTTGCCTGAAATATCCTTTTCTATCATTTCATTTTCAATCTGTTTGTATCTTTGAATCTAAAGTGAGTCTCGTGTAGACAGAAAATAGTTGGATCATATTTTCTTATCAATTTTTCCAATCTCTGTCTTTTGAATGGGGAGCTTAATCTTATTTACATTTAGATAATTGCTAAAAAATGAAAAATAAATTGCTGATAAGGAAAAACTTACTTCTGTTCTATAATTTTGCTATTTGTCTACGTGACTTAATAACTTTTTTGTCCCTCATTTTCTGCATTACTGTCTTCTTTTATGTTTAGTTGATATTTTTGTAGTAAAAGTTTTAACTTCCTTTCTTATTTCCTCTTGTGCATATTATTCAATAGAAAATAGCTATTTTCTATTGGTTACAATTGGGATTACACATAACATATTAAGGTTATAATATTATAATTTAAATTTATATCATCTTAACTTCAGTAACATACAAATACTCTGCTCCTTTAAAAGCTCTTTCCCCACACCTTTAAGTTGTAAATGTCACAAAATTGCTTCTTAATATACTGTGTGTCCAATTAACTCATTAATAATTTCTAATGCACTAGCCTCTTAAATTAAGTAGAAACCAAAATGTAAGATTATAAACCAAAGTTACAATAACACTAACTTCTAGATTAATCTTTGTTTTTAAATGTATTAGTCTCTTAAATCATGCAGAAAACAAAAGGTGGAGTTAATGTAAACTAGTTATAATAATTTTATCCTTTATAATTGTACATGAGATTTACTGAAATCTTTTTTATTTCTTTATATGATTTCAAGTTACTGTTTAGTGTCCTTTGATATCAACCTGCATTTCTTGCAAGGAAAATAATAAACCCCCTCAGCTTCTGTTTATCTATGAATTTCTTAGTTTCCAGCTCACTTTTTTTAAAATTAATTAATTATTTATTTATTTTGTCCAGGGCTGGGTTTGAACTTGCCACCTCCGGTATATGGGGCTGATGCCCTACTCCCTTTGAGCCATAGGCAACGCCCTCCATCTCATTTTTAAAAGATAATTTTCCTGGGCAGAAAAGTCTTAGTTGACAGCTCTTTTTAAAAAAAAAAAATTATTATTTTTAATTGTTTGGGATTCAATGAGGGTACAAAGAATTAGGTTACACTGATTGCATTTCTTAGGTAAAATCCCTTTTATAATTGTGTCCTATCCCCAAAAGGTGTGCCATGTACTATGACCCCCATCCCTCTCCCTCCTCCCTGCTTTCTTATTCCCCTACCCCCACCTTGTATTAAATCATCTACTGCCTTCATATTAGAATTAATTGCATTGGATTCTTCCTTCTCCATTCTTGTGATGCTTTATTAAGAATATGTTCCAGCTCAATCCAGGTTAATACAAAAGATGTAAAGCCTCCATCTTTTTAAGTGGCTGAATAGTATTTCATGGTATACATACACCACAGCTTATTAATCCATTCCTGAGTTGGTGGGCATTTAGGCTATTTCCACATTTTGGCAATTATAAATTCAGCTGCAATAGACAGTCTAGTGCAAATGTCCTTATGATAAAATGTTTTTTTTTGCTTCTGGGTTAGATGCCTAGTAACGGGCTTGCAGGATCAAATGGGAGGTCTAATTTGAGTTCTTTGAGGATTCTCCATACTTCCTTCCAAAAAGGTTGTATTAGTTTGCAGTCCCACCAGCAATATAAAAGTGTTCTCCTCTCTCCACTTCTAGCATCTGCAGGTTTGAGACTTTGTAATGTGGGTTATTCTCACTGGGGTTAGGTGTATCTCAGGGTAGTTTTGATACGCATTTCTCTGATGATTAGGGAAGATGAGCATTTTTTCATATGTTTGTTTGCCATTATCTGCTGTCTTCTTTAGAGAAGGCTCTATTCATGTCTCTTGCCAAGTGATATATGGGATTGTTGCCTCTTTTTCTGTTGATTAATTTGAATTCTCTATAGAGACTAGTTATCAAGCTTTTGTACAATTCATAATATGCAAATTTTTCCCCATTTTGGAGGTTGTTTATTTGCTTTGGTTGTTGTCTCCTTAGCTCTCCTTAAGTCCAATTCACTGTCCTTGCCTTCTCCTAGAAGTTTCAAGGTTTCATTTGACATTGGAGTTACAAAATAGTTACATCAGAGAGACTCTGAAAGGGCAATTGTTGTCTAGGTGGAGAGATAGATTTCTGGTGCTTCCTACTCTGCCATTTTTCCAGAGTCTTCTGTGGCAATGTTTTAAGGGTATGATTTCATTAACTATAATGCATGAAAAGAAATAGTAAGTATTTAATGTATAATTTTAAAAGTGAAACAAGAAAATTATTTGCTTCATATACTGAAGAATGAATCATATTTTTCCTCTTTTAACTTTTTAACTCAACCATTCTTCTCCCTTCTTTTCTTTCTTGGCATTTACTTATTATATTAACTGTGAAATGAACCAACTTCAAATCAGAACCAAGAGAAGTAGAAAAGAGCGGAAAAAGAAAAATAAAAGCCACCAAAAACATCTATTTCTTTTAATATTCTGGAAGATGTTTCAAAATATAAGTACATAAACAGCTAATTAATTGAGCTGAAAATTAAAAATTCCATTAGCATGTAGCATGTGTTTTGTTATACCAGGGACAGATGTTTTTGGGGGGAATGAGCTTGCAAAATGCCATTTCAATTAACTTTTATAATTTTGAGAAAGAGGATCCAGAATAATATTTCAGAGTGTTCTGCCTTAAAAATAGCATGGGCCACTCCAATCTTATAGCACTTTCCTCTGAGTGATAAAATATACTTGGAAAATGTGGCTTTTATGATCTTTGGGAGGAGGTATGGAAAGGAAAGGCTGAGGGTTCACAGTGACACAGGAAATCTGTGTCTGTAATGTTTAAGTGTGTGGGTGTGTTCGTGTGGGTAGTGCTGGTGGTAAAAATGAGAGAAAATGTCTGCACATCATTGCAAACAGGAGTTGCATGAAATCCTCAAAGAGTTTCTAATACTTATGAAATATATTTAATAGCCAAAAAATATCCTGAGTTGGGATTATCAAAATGACTCCTGACATCAAAAACATAGTCCATAAAAGAAAATCTTGATACTGGGATTCATCAAAATGAAAATATTTTTTTCCTATAAAAGGCACTAAGAGAATGAAAAACAAACCATAGACTGGGAGAAAACATTTGCCAGTCATATAACATTCAAAAGACTTGTACTCAGAATATAGAAAGAACTCTCTAAACTCAACAATAAGAATACAAGCAAGCTAAGTTTTAAAATGAACAAAATATTTGAACTGAAACTTGATCAAATAAAAAGATGCCAAATGAGCACCAGTAAAATGTAAAACACTCCAATGAGATAAAACAACTACAAACATATTAGAATGACTAAAATAATTTTTTTTAAACCTAACAATATCAAGGCCTAGTAAGGATGAGAAGCAACTGGAACTTTTATACATGGTTGGTGAGAACCCAAAATGGTATAACCATTTGGAAAAAAAAAAAAATTGGCAGTTTCTTATAAAGTTAAATATACAACTATCTTATGCCTCAGCAGTTACATTCCTCAATATTTACCCAAGAGAAATGAAATACTATGTTCACACAAACCTATAAACAAATATTAATATTTACAGCAGTATATTTGTAATCTCCAAAAATTACAAACAACCCCATTATCATTCAACTGATGAATGGATACATCCATGCAATAGAATGTTATTCAGCAATAAAAGGGACAAAACCATCAATACAAGCAACAACATGGATGAATCTCAAATGCATTCTGCTCCATAAAAGAAACAAGTCTCCAGAGCAGTGATTTTCAACTGGTGTGCCTTGGCACCTTAGTGTGCTGTGAAAAGATCTTAGATGTGCCACAGAAATTTTTAAAGGCCATTAATTAATTTTTTTTTAAGAAATTCAAAGTAAAGTATATTCTTTTTGCTCTAATTTCTTTTGATCAATATAAATTAAGCGTGCCATGGAAGTTTAACTATAGGTTCAAGTGTGCCATGAGATAAAAATGGTTGAAAAACCCTACTCCAGAGGCTACCTACTATTACTATATGATACTTTAGAAAAAGAAAAACTATAGGAATAGAGAATAGAAGAGTGGTTGCCCAAGGTTAGGGTTGGGTAAGAGGAGTTGATTAGAAATAGATAGTAGGAGGAAATTTTTACAGTGATGAAACTATTCTGTATCTTGATGGTGGTAGCTATAAAATAATTCTATGCATTTTTCAAAACTTACCTAATTGCAGATCAAAATGAATAAATTTTACTGGATCATTTAAAAACAAATATTTTTTTCATCTCACATTTGTTACATGAACTGATGTTCTTCCTCCCCACCTCAAAATGTTTCCATAGCTAATGCAAATTCTGAATGAAAAAAAGTGATGTTTACTATTACACAGTGATATGATGGATGATGCAAATGGCCTCAAAACCAAGCGAACATGAGAAGACCACATTCAACCTAAATATCAAGCTGAATTTACCCCAGTGACCTGAAAGTAAAATCTTATAATTACCCAACAGTGCCCCTTCATTGAGCTAGTCCAGAGGACTAGGGAGGGAAGGCAATGGCAAGCCATCCTTAGCAACAAGCCCAAACTGCTTCAGCTTCCTAGGGAGAAATTCCGCCATGATCCTCACCCACATTATTCCTTTTGGTGTCCCAAACAGATAAGGGAAGATAGCCAGCAGTCTTTCCTTTTATAAACATAATTTCCTAATTGAAGTAGTACTGAGTTTCATTAAAAGGGCAAGCAAAATGTTACGCAAGTTGGTGTGGTTAAAGACGGTACAAAGAAGAGCTCTTGTGGAAAGCAGTAGAGAGCCCACTAGTGTTAAAGAGATTTGATATCTGGTGTTGATTCTGCCACTAACTTGCTCTGTTTGTATTTGAGCATTTCACATAATTTCTATATGTCTTCATTTTCTCATCATCTTAGTGGATAATTTTTTAGCTACAAAAACCAGATATTGAACCAAGCTGTTTTAATCTAGATAGATAGATAGATTGATAACTTTCAGCTGGGGTGGTCCTGTCACTCACCAATAGTGGACAGTTGGCAATGTTTGGAGACATTTTTAGTTGTCACAACAGAGAGGGCTGCTTCTGCTATCACTTGGGTGAAATTCAGGGACAGTGCTAATACCCTACAATGTATAGTATGGCTCCCAACAACAAAGAATTGCCTAGCTCAAAATAGTGCTGAGGTTGGGAGACCCCTATATGTGCATGTAATTTTTAAAGGATAGCATATTATTTTACAAAATCTAAGGAAATTTTGAAAAAAAAATCATGGCCCAAGAAGAAAATAAATCAAGGCAGGTTTTGAGTGTTGTGAGTTCTCAACAGAATTCAAGAGCCTTCCTTCTAGTGCCCTGTGATTAGCAGAACTCAGTTCTAAATGCCATACTATGTGAGTCTCAGACTGAGGGAAATGAGAATGACGCAGCTTGGTTCACCCTGTTCTAGTTGTCTATGTCCAAGGGTGCAAGGTTGTAAAGTTCAAGCCAGTAACCATCCCTGGAGACTGGGAGGGGAGCCTTCAGAGAGGCGGAGCTGGGAAGATAGCCCTAAGGAGGGCAATTACATTTACTGTAAAGTGGCAGTGTTACCTGTCCTCCAGAATCCTACCTTTAAAGAAAAGGCTATTTGCCCAAGGGAACAATAGAAGCAGCAGGTCTCTCCTTGAAATGGAATTTACATTTTTTGTTTGGTTTCTTTCTGTCTTGAATGTTTTACACCACCACACAACAAACGGAACCAGGACTCACATACAACCATTTGATAAGGTTATTCATGAACATTAGCAAGCCTTATCTATGGCAGTCTCCTGTTTTACCCCCTTAGAGATGTCAGGACGCCTAGTGTATTTTGCTGACTGCCTTTTACGATGTAAGGACCAAGTGAGATGATTGAAAAGACAGTAAATCACTGCCCTAATATAATAAGAGGAGTCCAAAAAAGATTTTAAGTGGGATTTAAAATTTAGTTTTCTACTGCCCTGGTCGCGCGCATTATTTTGATGCTAATGAAATGGCTGCCATGAGCCTGAACATCTTGTGTACTGTCAGCTCCAACTAAAATCCATCCCAAACTCACATGGCTGAGTTTGCTGCCATCTGGTGGCAGCTTCAGCTTGTACATCGACAAAGAGGATTTGTGGGCAGGTGGTTTGCCAGGACCAGCAATAAGCAAGAAGCAGCTACGGTGCATCTTAGAAGAGTACAGATTAAAGTTACTAAATGCAGAATATACATGTCTGAACACAATAACTAATAAAATGCCATGAAGGCTATGTTAACCAGTTAGATGAAAATATTTCAAATTGTATATAAACCAGCACATTGTACCCCATGATTGCATTAATGTACACAGCTTTGATTAATTTTTTTTTTTTTAAAAAAAGAAGCAATTCTTAAGAATTTCATAGTTATCACTCTCAGATTGGCCTAAACCAGGAAAACTGGGCTAGGAAAAGGCTGTGAACTGTGGGACCCATGCTGTGTTTCCCAGCCAGTCTAAACTTTTCCTCCATCTTTTCTCTACACACAAAACCCTTTTGCATAGAAGAGGCAGGGCAAAGCATGGAAGGCATTTGCCCATCATGTCGTGTCTCAGCTATTACAGGATTCCTTACGGGGGGATTTTTCTGTACTTGGAAACATAAAGCCATGATTTTAACCTTTGTAAGATCGCAGGCCCCTTTGAGAATCTGCATGGACACATATTTTTCATACAATTTCAGGAGAGTTGTGAGTTTACTGAAGTCAATCCATGAACTCAAAAGGGAAGATACAATGTAGATCTGATAAGAGATGTCATTAGTTGGGTATAATTGTAAGCTACTCTGAAGTTGTTTGGAACAGAAAGGGGAAATAGCAGGGGTAGGCAAGAGAGAAGGAAGAGGACAGTGACTGCTACCTAGAGGATAACAAGTGTCACACTGTCCTCTAAAATGTGCCAGACGCCCATGGCTTTCCAGCTGTCTATACCTGCTGTGTGCGCCACTTCATCTTTTCACCTAAACGTGAGTTCCCTGTTTTGCACACTTGAGTTTTTCCTGCTCCTTCCCACATCCCTCAGGCTTCCATCCAAAGTTCCTGAAGACCAGCAATGATGTTGGAGTTGGCATTGAGAAGAGGCTAGGATTAGACCAGCACCCCAAAGTGTCCAGTGGGGGAGCCAGATCTGCACCCTGTCTGGGCCCCGAGTGAGGATGGCATCTTTCAGTCCCTTTGGGGACGGAATGAGACACTGTGGAGCTGGGAAACACTGAAAAAGTCAGAGTGGCATACAGTTTTCAGAGTCTGCAGTGTTATTCCAAAAACAAGTCCTTCTAGGATCCCCCGGGCAATTCATGTTTCCAGCAGGTAAAGTCAGGTGGACTTGCTGGGAGAAAAAGATGCAATGTGCTCTTTTCCCTGGGTCTGTTGACAAATGGCATCAATAACTGTTATTAGTACCTCCACTGTACACAGGCATTTGAAGTGAAAAACTTTCACCTGTGGTCTTGGCAACCTCCTAAAAATATCACTTCTACCTCATGAACTATTATACATCATTCAAAGCCACACTCTGGAATATTAAATAATGTTTTAATGTGCACATTTGGAGAAGAAGACTTTTCAAAACTCATACCCACCACAATAAAGTAACACAATTCCAAACATTTCAGAATCACTGCTCCACACATCTCCTTCCCATCTGTCGTAGGTGTTGCCATCTTGCTGTGGTTCTGGATCTTAGCAGCAATTATGGCAGTGATTCCCAAACGGTCCCTTAGGAGCTTGTAAAACTCTGAGTTCCTAGACCACAGCCCTTGCCACTTACATCAGTCTCTTCAGAGTGGAACCCGGGCAGTAGAATTTTTTCAAACATCCCAGGACAGCTGAGTTTGAGAGGCAATGAATTAGAGGAGGGGGAGAGAGTATCCAGCTCAAGAGCTGCTGATACCTGTGTGTGATTCCCTTGGAGCCCTGGGGTGACTGATCTGATCAATGAAATGACTAACACCCGCGCTGGGGAGCTCGCAGGGAATAAACTAAAGGCTGTGAAAACTGGAGGATGGGAAATGGTCAAAGGCTCACAGAATAATCTAGGCCTGAACTGGAGATGAGGGACGGGGTGGATCTGAGATGCAGGTAGGAAGTAGGTAGAACTGATGGGGGGGGCACTAATTGGTGTAGAAAGAGGTCCTGAGGCAAAGGGCTGGCTAAAAGATGGCCTGGTTCCTGTAATGTAAGGTGGAAGAACGGCAGGGTCAGCCATGTGATTTGCAGAGCTGAGTGAAAAATGAAAATGTGGAGCCCCTTGTTCAAAAATCGTTAAGAATTTCAAGCTGGTAACAAGAAAACATTAAGCTCAGCATGGAGCCCTTCAGAACATGGGGCCCCGTGGAACTGTGCACGTGTTACATGTCCCCTGCAGCCAGCCCTGAGAATGGGATCTCCACCACTAGAAAGAGCCAGGAGGAGTGGACAATAAAGGGAGTACATGGAGACGTGACCAGAAATGCAAGGCTACTAGACCAACAATCTCTGCGCTTCTGAGGGACCCACACGCATACCAGCTGGTATGATTGTAGGAGATTTCCCCACCACTCAGTGAACTTCTTAATGAATATGTGAATGGCAGAAATGTGTCCCTGAGGCCTGTGGTTCACTCAGACATTGAATGGCTGTTGGGGTGTTGATGATACCAGAAACTCTATAGAAATATGTGGTGAGAATCTGTGAAATGGGCCCATCTGGGTGGAGATAACAAAGTTACGTGCAAACGTAAGGATGACAAGCGAGTATATGCAAGAACCAGGCACTACCTTACAGGGATTTATACAATATTTGGAGGAGCTGAAGGAGCAGGTTCTAATCCCCTGAACCATACCCCAAAGCCATACCGAATTGATCCCTTAGGGAGTGACCCCCTTTGAAGCCGCAGCTGGGGAAATTCCATAAGTGAGGTGTCACCACAGCAGCAGCTGCCACTGCTCTTGTGCCCAGGACCTTGGAGCCTGAATACAAGGGCCCTGCTCCTCAGAAGCCGAGTGCAAAATAAGTGCTCTGCTTCTCAGAAGCTCTGGCCTTGCTCACCAGCAGCAGCAGCAGCAGCCAGAAAGGAGCCACAAGGGGATGTCTTGAGCCACTGAGAAGTTTCATTTTTGGCTTTCCGACTCTCCACGTAGACAGAAGATAGAATGGAGATAGACGGAAATAGTCCAGAGTAACAAACCCAGCCTGTTTTGTCATCAGCCAAGTGATGGCCAGCAGGATCACTTTCTGAAGGTGTGGGTGACAGCCTCAGCTGACTTGAAGGGCTTTCCCCAGTGTCCTCCCAGGCTGCAGAGCCACACGGAGGTGTCCCTGCCCACCCCCAGACATTCTCCACTTTTCCTCCTCTGAGTTCCCTCCGTCCACCTTTGCTCTGCACACCCCACACTGTGGTGTCTCTCTCACCCTCTGTCTGTCTACCTGTCTGTCCCTCCCTCTCCCTGTCTCACCCCCGTGGGCATCGTACTACCTACTGACTTCCCAGATACAAAACTGAGGTCTGACTTTTGTGTCTGGATTCCTATGTAGAGCTGCTTTCTTCATCCTCGCTAATAAATGTGAGTTGGATTTTTCTTTAAGGAGGAGGGGGAAAAGGCTACTTCAAGTTTCTCACTTTACCTGTAGCCCTCAGTATGGAAAATCTTCAAGTGCCTGAGTTAGGCTCCCTGAAGTAAAGAAGAGAAGCGATGTCCAGTCAGAGAAAAGTGGAGGGAGGGAGGCGGGCGAGCGAGACGGCCCAGCCCCTGCGTCTGAGGACCTCTTTGCCCATGATTTAGTCTCAGTCATCAAAAAGACTTTGATTACAGGAGGAAGAAGTACCCTTGTGACCCTACTCAGCCCTGACCGCCTTGGGTAGAGCTAAATGGTCAGCCATCACGTGTTGTTCCAAACCAGCTCCAGAAACTGCGAGTCCTACTTCCCCTCTCCATAAGAAAGTCAGAAATATATCTCTGGATGAAACCCTTGCTCAATCACTAGAAAGGACATGAAAAAAAAAGAAAGCTGTGGTCTTATTTAAACCTTAGCGTGAGCAACTTGGGGGATGGGAGAGCCCTTTACTAAGGTCAGGTAAACTGGGTAGGGAGGAGCAGGAAGAGAGGCAATGCAGAAGATGCAGAATTTGTTCTGGACACGCAGCGAGTATGGTGTGGGAGACAGCCAAGCAAAGATGCGCAGACGTCCAGAAGCCCCCGGGCTGGGGGGCTAAGGCATAGAAGTACAAATAGAATTCAAAGCCAAGGGGAGGGCTGAGATCACCTAAGTTTAGAGGTTGGATAAAGAGAATAGGATTCAGGTACTGAAGGTCTGGCACCAGAGCTGGCTATACAGACAGCCTGTGCTTCACACAGGGCCCCCAATTTAACTGGTCCCCCACTTGGTTTAGTGCTCTGCTATCACCATCTTGAAATTCCTAATATATCTTGAACAAGGGATGCCACAATTTCATTTCATACTAGGTCCCACAAATGATGTAGCCAGTCCTGCCTGAGACACTTCTGTGTTAAGAGTTCCAGCAGCGAAGGAGACATCATGGAAGAGCGGCTAGTGAGGTAAGGGAAGGTGAGGGGATGGTGTTGAGGAAGTCTGAAAAGAAATTATTTCAAGGAGAAAATGGGTGATTGCATCAAATGCTGCAGAAGAGCTGAGTGAGATGAGAACAGAGGGTTCGCCCATGGCTTGGCAAGAGATGAATTATTATTGGTGACTTGGATTAGAACCTTCCTGGGGGAGTGGCATGCACTCATGCTTAATTAGGTCGGCTGCTGCGTGAGAAGTGACCAGGGCTATAGCTGAGAACCTGTAGCAAGGAGACAAATGGAGGTCCCCGTCTCAGAGTCCGTGTTCCTTCTCTTCCCACACTCAGCTCCCTTTCTCACAGTGAGGGGCCTCTCACAAATGCAGGTGGACAGCCCAGCACAGACGTCCAAACTCTGGGCCTCTCTGCAATCAGCCATCCTGGGAACAAACAACTAGGAGGAAAGCTCTTACACAGTCCCTGAACACCTGTGTAGGGAATTTTACAATCACAGATGGTCTAAGAAGCAAGCAGGGCACAGGGCCTAGGTAAGCATGTCCCCTAGGTAAGCAAAGCCAGGCTCTTTGCCTCTGAGAAGGAGCACAGCTGGCGCAAGACCAGAACACGAGCCTTTAAAATATAGGTCTCCAGATGGGGGCCCCCGCTGTCTATGTCTACAGGAGTACCCGAGGTACAGATGTGGGTAGACAAAAGTCTTTGGCGGGAGGAAACAAAGTCATTCTTACTTGGTTTCATATATATTTCTTTCTATAAGTGAGGTTGATAACAGGAGGAGGTGGTGAGGCCTAGTGGAGAGAAAAAGTAAAGGCATAAAAGTTTTGGGGGAAAGGAAAGTAAAATTACTAAATAGGTACAAGGGTTTGAATGATGTTGTCCCCTTCAGAATTCATGTTGAAACTTCATACCCAATGCAACAGTATGAAGAGGGATAGCCTTTGGGAAGCAGTTAAGTCACAGATGACATTAGGCCCTTTATAAAAGAGCTGGAGGGTGTGGGTCCACCCTCCGTTTTTACTGTGTGAGGTCACCGTGCTTCTCCCC
This sequence comes from Nycticebus coucang, assembly GCF_027406575.1. NCBI lineage: Eukaryota > Metazoa > Chordata > Mammalia > Primates > Lorisidae > Nycticebus > Nycticebus coucang. Next base: position 67,395,388 of record NC_069783.1, on the reverse strand, counting down.
TTTCATACTTCGGTAGCTTTTGCCATGTGAGGTCACTTACATGGCACCATCTATGAGAAATGGAGCTGTTGCCAAACCTCCAGAATTGTGAAAAACAAACTTCTGTTTTTTATAAATTGCCTGTTCTTGGGTATTTTGTTGTAGCAGCACAAAAGTATGTAGCAGGTTTGTCAGGCTCCATTGAGTTCCTCTCTGGAACTCAAGGTACATTTGAAGGTCTATCAGGCTCTGTTGAGTACCTTCTAAGATGACTAGTCATACACTGGAAGTTTGTCAGGCTCCATTGAGTATCCCTCTGAGCTGACTGGTCATACATTTGAAGGCTTGTTGTTACCTGTGAGTACCCTCTGAGATGAATGATCATACATTTGAAGGTCTGTCAGGGCTCTGGTAAGTATCCCCTGAGATGACTGGTCATCCACTTGAAGGTAGTTGGGCTCTGTTGAGTACCCCTCTGAGATGATTGGTCATATATTTGAAGGTTTGTCAGGCTCTGTTGAGTACCCTATAAGATGACTGAGATGACTGGTCATACATTTGAAGGTCTGTCGGGCTCTGTTGAGTACTCCTCTGAGATGACTGGTCATACTGGTCTCTGTCGGGCTCTGTTGAGTATTCCTCTGAGATGACTGGTCAATTGCTTAATTGAAGGTCTGTCAGGCTTTGGCAAGTACCGTCTAAGATTACTGGTCACACATTTGAAGGTCTGTCAGGCTCTAGTAAGTACTCCTCTGAGATGACTGGTCATACATTTGAAGGTCTGTTGGGCTCTGATGAATACCCCTCTAAGATGATACATTTGAAGTAAATCTGGGCATCTCAGTGGCCTGACATTCTCCAGTGATATTCAGCTACCCAGGTACAGGCACTGAGAAGACAGACTGTTGGGTTTAAGCTGGGTTAGGGGTTCTCCAGGTGGTTATGATGAGGAAAGAGGATGTTAGGGTCCTTGTCCTGTGGTGGATGTAGTGCCAGAGTAAGGAATCTATGTTTAGGGGGATGTAATGGGGTGATTAATAGCAAAAAAGTAGTAGGAATATGGCAATGGAATGTTGCTCACTGGGGTGACATCAGAGAATTGCTGGAGTAGGCGCTCTGGGTACAGAGGATGTAGTGGGCACAGAGTGGGACGTCTGAAAGTAAGATTTCAAAGATGGTACAATTACAGGGGATGACATGGTTTACTTATGACTGTGAGTGCCTGAGCTGGTTGGAGGAAGCATTATTGAATAACTCTAGAAAATAGGCAGAACTACTGCCCCCATTTCTCAAATGAGAAAACTGAGACACAGAGACATTAAGGTGATTTGCCCAAAACCAAAGAGGTGGTAAAAGGCTGAGCTGGAAATCAAACCCAGGATTAGCTGCCTGCCAGCGCCTCCTTTTCAATGGCCCCTTCACTGCACTCAGGTCTAGCTTTTTAGTTAAATCAAGAGTCATTTTTGCTGCTTCTTTCAAGAAATAAATTTTATATGAAACCTTATTCTATCTGTGAAGACACAAAGTTGATTACCTTATCAATCACTCACATTATAAATAATGCTGGGCATTTCAGGCCACAGAAGGATGAGATTTGAGGATAATTTTGTGCTGAACAGAGAAGTGGTTAAATTCAGGGATTTTTCTAGAATTGGCTAAATTCAGGGTTAAATAATGGAAAAAGACCACATTTTTCATTGGAAAGGCAGCTACATTGTCCGTAGACACTCTCTACTGGCTCTAAATTAGAATAGCAATTTAGGATTGGAAACTTGATTTATAGGATTTGGGAAGGAGCACATAGATTTGGATTAACATGTGAAAACTTGCCCCTTGTAGATATTTAAGGGCTGTGGCTCAAGTGGGTTAAGAGAATCAGTTACGGGTGGCGCCTGTGGCTCAGTGAGTAGGGCGCCAGCCCCATATGCCGAGGGTGGCGAGTTCAAACCCAGCCCCGGCCAAACTGCAACCAAAAAATAGCCAGGCGTTGTGGCGGGGGCCTGTAGTCCCAGCTGCTCGGGAGGCTGAGGCAAGAGAATCGCGTAAGCCCAAGAGTTAAGAGGTTTCTGTGAGCCGTGTGATGCCACGGCACTCTACCCGAGGGCGGTACAGTGAGACTCTGTCTCAAAAAAAAAAGAGAATCAGTTACAGAACAAATCCTGTGTCAGCTTTTTACATGTCATGATTACAGTTACACCACATCATCTATTCTCTTTTTTAGCAGGAAAGCCCTGCTTGTTCAAAATGCCTCTAAGGAGACTGTCAGAATTTTAAACTTTTAAAAAATCTTCCTACATTCTGAGCCTTCTATAGTGTTCAGCACATAGTAATGTATTTTATGCGTCAATCAGAATAGAAGAAAAATAAGCAAAGTGGTACAGTTTCCCAGAAGAAGGAGCAACTGATCCCACTTGGATAATTTTGGAATTCTTCCCAGGAGGAGAGAAATCATGGCCATGGTCATGGGAAGAGAGGGATGGAGTTGAAAAATAAAGCCCAGTTTGATGTAAGCACTCCAAATTGTATTAAAAAACCAACGCATTGTATCCCACATGTGCATAAATATATTCATGATCTATGTGTATAAGACTTAATAAAAGGGAAAAAATAATAAAGAAAAGAAAAAGAAAGCCCAGAAAGTAATAGTAATAGAATATAAACTTAGGGGTGTGATAGAGGATCTACAAGGGCACGAATTGTTGTGTAATTCTGGAAAGAAGTACCTTGGAAAGACCCTGGAAAGAAGACTGACATCTGTGACTCCAAATCCTTCCAAAGAAAGTGTGAGCAAGAATAAACGATCTCACAAGAACAGATGGGAAAGCTAGCATGGCAGCTTCAAGTAAGTTGAAAAATGAATTTGGAAGGACCACTGACCATGGATACTAGAGAGAAAGAACAACGTGGCTGCATTTAAAATTGTTTCCTTATAATTCAATTTTTACCTTCAATTGTAGCTTCACAGGAAATTCAATCCTAGGAATAAACAGGGCACCTGAAACATGGTATTTGGTATTTGTCATATGATATTTGTTTTCTCAAGCCTCAAGAATTGATTCTAGGATTACTTTCCTGATTCTCACACTGTGAGCTCCACATCCCAGGAACTCCCTGAGACTCAGGCAAATCCAGGTCAGCTCATTCCCCTCCGCTGGCAAGGAGAGTGTGGATTGCTCAGAGGGAGAGGATCAGTTGCAAAATGAATATCAAACAGGTTGTCTCAGAACACAGCACAGAGTCCTGGGCTGAGAATGGACTGGAGGGGACAGCTCAGTGTCCGTTATCATCATAACTCTGTGTTGTGGTCCTAATAAGATTCCTCACCCACTGGCAAAGTATAAATGAGCAGGTACATGAGATAAAAAGTAGAGCACTGGTCAGAGGAAGTAGCACACTCACAAGAATCCTTGGGGAGCAACAGCAGAATCCAGGATAGAAAGATAGAATTGCGAATGTTCTGCTGATCCTTTACCATTCCCTACAAATAATGATCTGAATGTGAGTAGTGGGCCAGGTGCAGGATTCTTGTAGCAAACAGGAAAAACTTCTCTGCCCGCTGTTGCCTCTGCAGCTGCTTTAACCCACATGTAAGTGATCACAAACAGTTCAACACTGAGCCCCGGTGAGGCCCAAACAATCAAGTTGCAACCTCCCTTCGGTAGCCAGAGGCACACATGGGAAATGGTCAGCAACTGGGGAAGCAGCTCCTCAGTCATGGAGTAGGGTGGTCTGAGCAGTGCCCCACCCAGAGTCCCCCTTTTCCTACCCAAAGTAAGGAAAGTAGTTTGAAGAACTGCTCCTGTCACAATAGCACCTCTGATATTTCTGGAGGAAACTGACAAGAAGCTATGATAATCCTTACTGGAAAGTCACGACTCAGGCATTTTGCTGATTTAGAAACAAGGAAAAACCAAGCAAACAAGAATAGCTATGCAAACACACAGATAAAATTCATGTGCATTATGGAAGGGCTGAACACATGGCAGTTGGAGGCATAAAGGGTAAAAAAAACAAAATTTTTGGTCAGTCAGCTACAGAGCAGCGTGTTTGTTGTGTGCCAGGAATAAACATTGGGCAGGAAAGGGAGTCTGCAGATGTTGTAAAGGCCATATGTGTAAAGAAAAGAAAGAACTAAGCCCGGCCAAGACAAGTCAGCACTGCTGCCTCTGGTTTTCACCAAGGCCTTGATTTGAAGTTGATGTCAGACCTGCCCACTATGGTGATAATCCCAACAAGTGTTTCTAAAACACTTGCACCCTTATGTTAAGGATTTTACATGGATCATTTCCTCTCCATACCCGCATGAGTTAGCATGATGATCACAGCCATTTTACAGTTGAAAAACCTGAGGACCCAGATCACAGAGCTGATAGTCAGGGATCCAGGGATTCAAAGTTAGGCAATCTGACTCCAAAGCCAGCATCCTAACCACTACTCTACAGCTGACTCACTCCATTGGAGTTCATTTAGACTTTGTTACAAAATTCATTTCGTAAACTTTATATATTTTTTAAAACTATTAACTACTGGGAGGGAGAAGAAAGAAGGGGGAAGAGACGAGGAGAGGGGAGGAAGGAGGGGTTTGCTGTGCTCCCACCTAAGGGGCACAATGTAAGGCTCTATGGCGCACCTCCTGGGAGTGGGACACAACTACAACAGAGACTTTACCTAACAAATGCAAACATGGTAACCTAATTGTTTGTACTCTCATATTAATCTGAAATGAAAAATAAATAAATAAAATTTTAAAAATATTAACTATTATTCACATCAGACTCAGAAACTCTGTGCTATTATTCTGCTTCCTCTTTCACTTTGATATTTCAAACCGACGAGGAAGCATATAAATGTTTGGCAGTCGTGGACCAGACTCCAGCAGCAGAGCACCACCAGCCCCATAGGGCTAAAGTCTCTGTGCACACGTTTTGGGGGTGAATGGGTAGGGAGGAGTGAAGCAGCTATCACCTAAGTCAGTCACAGCCCTGGTGACAGACACATCACAGCTTATGGAGAATATATAGCAATTACAAAGTTGAGGAATACTCTCATTAGCAAGGTGGATGTGTAGGGGAATGGAGTGCTCTCAACATGAGAAGAGGCCCAGCAGGGCAATGCACCTTAAAAAGCACCTATCACACAGAGCTGAGCAAATAAATGCTTCCGTGCTGTCTGAGTGAATGAATGAATGAGATGCAGTGATGGGTTTGAATGTACTGGAGATGCCCTCATTGTATATAACTTCAGGGAAAGAACATAGGTGACCATGGAATTCTGGTGTTTTCATTTACGAACTCAAACAATCCTCAGCACTTTGATGTTCTTGGAACCTTTCATCAACCCTTGTAATGTTTAGTTGCTACTACAACATAATGGAATCTACCCACTGGAGTTGTGTATTGATTGATGTAATGCTTATCTTTGAGGAAGAGACTTCGGGAGGTTTTCCTATGCAGATAGAAAATTATTTGCCACGAACACATCAACTTTTACCAAAGATAAAGAATAGAATATGTTAATCCAATGGGCGGAAGTAGTTGTGATTGAACTTCAAATTTAGCTCAGCTTCCTGGCAGTCAAGGAGGGGAACACAGTCAGTTGAATTACCGTCTTTGAGGAAGAAACATAGCAGTTCCTCAAAGAAGACAAAATCATTCCTGAGCACTGAATCAGTGATACTTCCTCAGAAGAGTTATCTGCAGGAGTCACTGGCATTGTCCATTCCTCATCCTCATGCTTCCAACACAATGAGGAGCAGATTTCACAAAATCGTCCCTTACAGGAATGACAAAAACTGAGGGTGTAACATTAAGCACGACTCAGTAGGTCTTATTTTACGGATGCCCAAAATAATATAGTCCAAGTGCAGCCTCTAGTCTGATTTGAGGTTGGAAATAAGATTGTCTGTAATGAAAAGAAACAGATGTTTGCTGAGCACCCGACATACGTCACATGCATGAGCACTTTCTTCCTCTCGGCATACGTGCTGTTAATCTTATTTGTAGAAGCCGAGCAGCTTGCTCCAGATTCACAGGTGCTCAGCCAGGGAGCAAAGCTTATGCAGTCCTTCCTACGCCACACAACTGCCTGCCTTTCACCACTCCTATCCAGGAGCCTCGATGGACAATTCAGCCCTTAGACAATCTCTGCCCCTGCCTCTTTCGTCAGACAAGTCAAGGTTGTTGTCTCCAATTAGGGCCTACAGTGCTAATGTTACAAATCCTTTCCCTCAAAACCAAAGCATCAGTTGGTTCATGGGGCTGACTCATGCATGTTCAAAAACACTGCCCAGCTCTCTCCTCTAAGGAAGCCCCTAGTCTTGAGAGTAAAGTCTCTGTTTTAGTGGCTTGGGAAAGGGTTAGTGTTCTCTCTTTCCGGGGCTTAGCAGCCTTACAGACTCCCAGTGGACAAGATGTCTACACTGTGACCAAGGGGTGGGCAGGAGTTGGATGGTGGTCAGGGACCCACAGGTGGGGAGAGACACCAGGCAGATGAGAAAGCTGGGAGCTGCAGAAAGCAAGATGTGGCTGAAGTTCTAGTGTGTGCATCTGCGTGTGCGTGCGTGTCCACATGCTCCCAGGAAAGGGGCACAGCAAGAGACAGGGCAGGTGAGCAGGGCCAGTTCGTAAGGACTTTCCATTTAATCCCTTCACAAAAGAGGATTAAAGGAGGCGTTACACAAAATTACAAAGTTTCCACCTCTCCAAAAAAGTAGAACTATGTTCAGGAAAATCAGTGTGAGAAAACCGGCAAGTCGGGGACCTCCTGAGGAATATACACACCTGTATATTAAAGAAAGGGAATGACAGTGCTCATCACAGCGCTTCTTCCCTGCGTCAAAGTCATTTCCCACCCATGTGCCCACTTGCCTTTGCTCTGCAGGGCTGGCTTTAGATTTGGTTGAAAGACCTATAGGTATCATTTTTTTTTTTTTTTTTGTAAAGTGATTTTTTTTTTTAAACAAGATTTCAAAGAGAAAAATGATGATGAGTAAAGCATAAGACAAGAAATGTAAATCTTTTCTCTTCGTAACTTTTATATCTCAGTTCCTGTCTGGGGACTCCACAAAATTTCCGTGCCCTACTGTGTGGTGCAGTGTCTGTGACCGGCCTGTGCCTCTCCGGGCTTCTCCTTGTGCTCTCCCAGGAGCTCCCCAGTTTGGGTTTCGGTTGCTGTGGCCGCAGCTGGGGCTTTGCTTCTGCTCTTTACACCATCCCATCTCTGGTATTTGAACTTAGCTAATTAGTTAATGCGGTACTACCTCAGTGTGAGGTTCTTTTCTTTCAAGCTGTCTTGTGTGTGAAGGGACCATTGTCATCAGCTTATTCCTAGAGCCTTTCTACACCCCCATAGTGGGCACCCCTCACCCAAAGGATCATGCTCCAGCTATGCAGAGTTGCATAGAGTCCTCCCATTGGACACTCTGTGAAGATGTTTTATAAACTGTACTGCGTGAGACGAGGAGATGGCATCACCAGCACTGCCGTAAGCTGCTTATGGTGATGGGTACCCAGGCCAGGCCATGGAGCTACTCAAGCCGGCCCCATTTTCAGAGACACAGGCACCACTGAGCTAGCCTCTGCTGATCTGAGTGCTCTTGGCTCCCAGTCTAACACCAAGTATAGAATCTAAGCCAACCTCATTTAGTGTCCATAGAGGAGACTTTGTTCATAAATGGGCATAAAACCAGGTTCTGTCTTCCCATCACCACTTAGGTTGTTCCTTGCTCTGCTGCTGCCAGAGGCCCAGACATGCCATCAGCCCTTATTCCCCAGGTGACCAGGAAGTATCAGCCCGGGTATGCACCTTCCAGAAAGACTTTAATTTATGCCTAAAGGTTAAGTCAATGACAACATAGGAGCAGATGATTTTACTGGAACAAGGAATAATGACATCACCTTCACATAAGGTGACAACAGGTGTGGGCACTGCAAGGAGCACCTCCTTGTGCCAGTGTGCACTGTCCTAGGAAGGCGCGTTCCTATCCTTGACTGCACCTGCATGTGTAGGAGCCTGTATCCCGCAGAGACTGGGAGCTCCTCAGGCAACACAAAGGATTAGGCCACAACAAATAAACTACCCTCATTCCAGAACCCAGGCGGTGCTGGATTAACACATGGTAAGTTTGGTAGTGAATTGTAAAGAAAGCGTTCCCAGTGCTGAACACCAAACACAGACGGACCAGACCAGCTCACCACAGGCTGCCTGATTTCAGGACGCTCAACCCAGGGAACAAGCATTTTTGCCAAATAAGGTACAAAATACGTTCCAGCAGGCTGACCTGCTCACTGAGAAGCCATGTAGCTCTTTTAAGAAAGCCTCATACCCTGAGACTAGAGATCTAGAAGTCTCCAGAAGAAAAGGTATGCACCTTGCAGAAAGAATTTAATTTACGCCTAAAAGTTAAGTCAATGACAGCATTGAGCTTCTTCAGCCAGACAAGGGCTCTGGAGCTGGCTGCTGCGTCACTAAAGAGTGTGTGCCATCTGTAAAACACTAGGCCACGATGCTGGCCAGCACTTTGGAATGTGTGTTAGCTCTGGGTATTTTTTTAATTTTTTTGAGACAGAATCTCACACTTGGTTGCTCTTGGTAGAGTGCCGTGGCGTAATAGCTCAGAGCAACCGCAAACTGTTAATCTCAAGTGATATCTTGCCTCAGTTTTCCATTTTCAATTTTTTTTAGTAGAGACGGGGTCTCACTCTTGCTCAGGCTGGTCTCTTAACTCATGAACTCAAGCGATCCGCCCACCTCAGCCTCCCAGAATGCTAGGACAACAGGCCTAAGACATCACATTCGGCCAGCTATGTGTAGTTTTAAAAACACAGTCAATACTTATTAATTGTAGAAAATACTTACAAAATAATAATACATATATGTTTGGGTATATCTCACTCATAAATCCTTCATGCACAGTTAACTACTATTAACAAATGAAGTGCATCCTTCCAAATTTTTGAGTGTTGACTTATATTGTTTGTTTCTTTGCTCATCTGATAAGCAGTAATAAACTCTCATATACCTACGACTGAGATCAAGTATTGGCGAGCCTTCCCTAATGCACTTGCCATCCTTCCTTTCAGAAGCAACAACAACTGTGAGTTTTATAACAATTTTTGCTTTTCTTTATGATTTTTCCATATGCATTATATTTTTAACCTTAATATAAATAAGTCTGATTCTACTTTTTTTTGGCACTTCCTTTTTTTGGCCCAGTATTAAGTGTTTGCTGTTTAATCTTATTTAAACATGCAACCAGACCCAATTACTCCTTGCTTTCGTGTAGCATTCCAGTTCATATAGATACCACAGTTTGTTTTTCCATTCTGTTACTCATGGACATTCAGGCTGTTTCCAGTCTCCCCTCATTACAAACAATACTGCTATGATCATTTTGTGTATTTATTCTGGTCCACAGTCACAGGGCTTCTTTAGCGGGGAGTGTTGGGAGTGGAAGAGCTGCTGGCAGGGCTTGTACATCATCAGCTTCTCCAAGCAATGCCAAATGCTTTTCCAAAATGATTGTACCCTCTGTGTATGAGAGCCTGTCCACATCTTTGAAAACTCTGGGTATTTCAGCCAATTTGGTGGGTCAGAACAAGCATGTTGCCGTGCTCTTAATTTTCATTTCCTGATTATTGAGATTAAGTATAGCGCCATATGTTTTTTGGCCAAGCATTATTTCTGTTCTTTAAAATGGTTATTCTTATTTTTGCTCATATTTAAAAATAATTTTAAAATAATTAACAGGACTTCTTTATGTACTCAATTCTATTTCCATACATTTATATATTTACCTATGAATCTATCTATCTATCTAACAAAAACTATTCTTCCCTCCCTCCCTTCCTTTCTTTTTTTTTGTTTTTAGAGACAGGGTCCCACTCTTCCTTCCAGACTGGAGTGCAGCGGCACAGTCATAGCTCACTATAACCTTGAACTCCTGGGCTCAAGCAATACTCCTACCTCAGCCTCCGAAGTAACTGGGACTACAGGCACACACCACCATGCCTGGCTAATTTTTTAAAAAAAATTTTGTAGAGACTAGGTCTCATTATATTGCCCAGGCTGGTCTGGGTATGAAAACCTTAAGTGGTAAATGTTTCATTCCCTTTACTCTGGTTTTCTAAAAAGCAAAACTAGAGTTTTTCATTATTAAATGTCAGGGGTAAAATAAGTTGAAAATAATTACCCCTCCATAGTCATTCTCATGATGATCTCAGAATCATACACGTACTAAACCATCTTCTTCCCTGTTTTATCTTAGGGAGACTGAGAAAAAATGAGTTTGAAATATGGGTGGTCCTGAAATTCACCCCATAGTCTTTCAACTAACTGCTCCCAACTCACAGGACAGAGGGAGCCCCCCTTCAATCGATGGTCACTGCCCTCTCAGCAGACCACCTCTGTGCAAGGCTCTAGCAAGGCTCTGTACCAGACCCTAGGGAGCATGCAAGAAAGGATGCTATGTCCTACCTCCTGTCCTCCAGTGATGACTATTCAGAAAGAAAGAGTAAAATATTTGAGTAACAGTTTGTGAACACAGTGAAAGGGTGTCATGGTTCCATCTCTGGACTGTCAGTGAAGACATAAAGGATCAGAGAAAGAAAGGCACGCTCCTGGCCACAGCTCAAGTCAAGACTCTTTGCTCTGCATTTTCCCTTTTCTCCCAACCCCTTCCCCCACCCCACCCCTGCCCAGGAACAAAAGTTCAGATGCAAGATGGTCTGTGTCATGTTCTCCCATCACTGCACAAAGAGCCACCAGGCCCAAGGTGGTGGTCTCCGGTCAGTCCTGCCATCCAGCAAAGACCCCTCAGCTCTGAGATGGAGTACAACAGAAAGTCCCTCCCCCCACAGTCAGAGATTTTCACTTTCACACCAGCCCTGGCTCAGCACCCAGAAGATACAGGGGAAACTGGAAGTGCAGCTCACCAAGAAAAAGCTGGGCCCCTTCCTGGGCCACACTGTGAGTCAGTGCCCTGCTGTTTCCCCAACTGTCCATCCTGATGTTTATCCTAAGCTGTGGCCCATCCCTCTGAGGGCATATTTCAGTAAGAATCTCCTGAAAATTGAGCTGGACAGTGAACCATGAATTCATTTTGGGTTCTCATTGAGGGACCTTATAATCTACCTGTTAAGTGATCATTTACTCCAGTGGTTCTCGACTAGGAAGGATATTACACTCCCCTCCCCCACCTCCAGGGGACATTGGCATATCTGGAGACATTCCTGGTTGTCGCAACTGGTGGTGGTAGTGGGGTATGACCATCCTCTAGTGGGTAGAGGCCAAGTATTCTGCTAAATATCCTGTAATGCACAGGACAGTCTCACAATATATAACCTCAAATATATAACCTCAAAAATATAATTTAGTCTCAAAAATATAACCAACACCAAAATGTTAATGGTGTCCAGGCTGAGAAAACCTGATCTACTCCGTACTATCCAAGCTGGAAAGAAACCACACATCGTTGGCTTTCCTGACATGACCCCAACTCCACAAGCTTCCCAAATATAGGTGAGCGTCTTTGATGTATTGTTCACCCAGTTTCTACAGCTGCACCTGGATACAGGATGCTGGAGAAGGGACCAGAAGTCCTGTGACCGATTCTGTGACTGTCCCCACTCAGAGGGCTCAGCCCGTGATCTGAATTCTAGTTCACATGACACTCATAAATGCATTCTACTGCAGTCCAGTCCCTCAGGATGATAAACTTGTAGATTGCATGGATAACGACAAAGGATCCCCATGTCCCATCATGGCGTTATTATTATTTTTTTATATTAAGTCATACTAAATAATATTTTCTTGTAGTCAAACATTCATTCAGCAACAAATATCTGTGATGTGCCCAGAAAGTCCAGGCAGATGCTCTGTGCTAGCTGGATGCTGACTCTCTGAGATTGCTGGACCTAGACCATGGCACCATCGTGGGGTGATGGGAGGGGAGGGTGTTTGTTAAAATGCAGAACACTGGGCCAAGCTCCAGAGATTCTCACTGTGTAAACATGGTGCACATGAACAAGTACTTTCAGCCAGTTCTTACAATGACTCTGATGCAGGCTATCCATGGGACCTTTGTAAAAATCATAAAATCCACCCAATTTAATCCTCAGGCAAGTATTTGCAGATTCAAGCTCAAATGTGGCTAACTTCCTACATCCCTAGGGGGAAAAGTTATTTATCTATTAATTGTCTCAAGTTTTTAAACTGCAGGAGAATAAAACTCTTAAAACTGTTGAAATATAGATGGCGAGAGGGCAGAATGACCTTATGTAAGTAAAAGCAGGACATTTTGAAAGGAATAGAACCACGGAAGGTTTACTTGTAAAAGTGAATTTTTCTGACATGGACTGAGTATTAGCAAAGTATATTTAGATCAGTGGTAGTTAGTAGAGAAATCCTTTGCTCATGTAAGAAGTATGAACACTACCTTTTTTCTGAAAGGACCTCTGGATGCAATGATTCCTAGCTTGGTTAGAGAATGCCAATTCCACCTTGTTACCAAGCTAAATGATACTCTGATTACCTTGTTTTCTTTCAAATCCTTCCTCGGACCTATATCATGAACACTCCCTAACTATGAGTATTTATTTTGGTAGCACACAAACCACCTTTAGAGATATAAATCTAGGCCTTGTTCTAAGCAAAACTCCTCCAAGCTGTTAGGAACACCTTACACTTTTATACACCTAATATCAGGGAAGTTATCTTATTATATGGGTGAGAGTTGTAGAAAACATAGGAAATCACTTTCAGCCCAATTACTCTACCCTGAATTACTATGATCAATTTAACAATAGAAGAAATCTACATAAAGGACTTTATGATAACAATTCTATAACAGACTAAACTTAATGTGTCAGCATCATTAGAAGGAAAGGATATGGATTAAAGGCCGGAATATCTTAATTACTATTAAGACAATTAATCAAAAATGTATCTCTCTTCCAACTCTTAAGAATTCTTTCCCACTCTTTTCCTTTAAAATTGTCTTCATTGTACCTGCAAATAAATGTCTCTGTGTTCCTGTCTTGTCCTCCTTGTCAACTTTTTGCCCTAAGTAACCCCACCTTGACCCCTTGGGCTCATTAAACAACACTCACTGAGTTTATTTACAGGTGGAGCACTTCAAAAGACTCCAGTCGTTGTGCTTCTGTTGAAAACCATTCAAAACATGGATGAGTTTCCAAATAGGAGGGAGAAAGGAGTCTTCCATGATATATGGCAAAAAACTCACAGTTCTGTGTGTGCTCTATAGCCGTAGACCATCTGAAGTGCCCCAGATCCCACATAGCACAGGACTCCATTTCAGTCTACCTCCAAATGAAGGGGAACCCTCCCCCCTCCAAGCATTTTAGAATTTTGAGCCAACATATCAATTAGAATGCAAATTTCCCCCAAACCCAGATTTGCTGGGAGATCCATTTTTAAGTAGACTATGCTCCCTGCAGACCAACATGCAAATGCAGGGGGCTCAGGTACAATTAAGAACCACAGAGGCAACGAAGAAACGCTGACCATACCTATTTTCCCAGCCTCCACTTTCAGGTTGAAATCCCAGGTCCGTGGCAATTTCAGGGACATTTTGCTTCTGGTTTGGGTGAGCAGTTGGTGATGAAGCGAGTCTGCCAAAGTTTGCTCCCTTCTTGTCTTTCCGCGCTGTCCCTCTAGCTTGTGTCTGTTGTCATTCCCCCTCAGGTTCGCCTCACAAGCAATCTTAGGTGTGCGGCTGAGTTGCCAACGCGCCTTCTCCTTTCTCTCCGATGAAAGGTCCATCCATCTGTCACTTGGGGATGGCACCCAAACTTCCCCAGCCTCAAGGGCCCCTTGGGAGCGGGCACCAGGCTTTTCTTGCTTTCAGTTTTACCAGAAATATCCCAGTTGATACTTCCCTCTGCGTCATGGGAAGCAAAGCTCCCGTTTGAAGAATCTCAGGCCTCACTGAGGCGAGGTTGTGATAAACAACTGCAGCCTCTCAGCTTTTTTTTTTTTCTTCTTTAACTGTCTGCTTCCTTGCATTTGAGGAAGTGGGTGGCTGTTCAGTGAAGATGATGCATTATGAGTACTTTCTTGAGAAAATGATTTTTTGGAAATGCTTGTAAAATTAGAATGAGTACTTTTGTTATGAAAGGCTGTAACTAATTAAAAAAAAAAAAGAAAATGCTAAGATTCCCACTATGGACATCAACTATAAGCTCTCCTCCTCTTCACCTAACAGATCAAGCGTGCACAGATGCAGATATTGGAGGAACCACCAGCATTGCCCCAAGTTGCCTTCCTTGAAATTCTTCCTGCTGGAAGGACCACACAGCCAAGTTCTCTACTTGCTCAGGATAAAGGTTGCACGGGAACACAGCCTGATGCAGGCAGGGTTTTGATGTCTTGAGCTAATAAATCAGCTTTAGCTAGGCAGACCCGCCCACGTGTCAAAAGTGTTTTTAGGCATTGTGTACCCAGGGTGAGCTTTAGAATCAGACCCACATATCTTCAAAACTCAGTTCTTCCATTGCCTAGCTTTGCAACTTTTAGCAAGCAACTGATTCTTCCCAGACTTCTATGCCCTCATCAGTAAAAGAGGGTTGATAATAACCATGACTCACAGAGTCTTTGAGAAGGAATCTAGTGCAGAGCTTGACACAGTGGCTTCACTGCAACATTAATTCTACCCTTATTGTACTTCAGTTCCATGATAGCCTTTCATATGTTTAACCGGGTCAACCTAACCTAGGGATTAAGCATTTGTGCCCTGAAGCCAGATTGCCTGCATTCAAATCTTGGCTCTACCATTTTATTGTGTGACTTTGGACAAGTTCTGTCTACTTTATGCTTTAATTTTCTCCTATGTAAAGGGGGCAAATAATAAGGCCACTTCATATGCTTGTCATGAGGCTTTCATAGATAGCAAATACAAAGTGCTCAGAACAGTCACTGCTAGCCAGCACGCAAGCTGCACACCCTTGGTCATTGGTTCATTCTTCAGCTCTCCTGGATGACTCTGTCACACTTTCTTCTTCACTTCCCACCTGCTCACTCTCGGTAGATGACTTGGCTTCCTGTTTCATTGAGAAAACTAGAAGAGAGTGTCCCCAAGCTCCCCCTACTCTATTTGCCCACTCACTTGCCTATAAGCTCAAACCTTCAACCTCCCTGGCACAGTGGATGAACCACTGTCATCCCCACCCCCATCTCTGCTGCATCCTCATTTTCTTCTCTGTTTTGGATCTTTCTCACCTGCATTCAAACTAAATATACACTTTAAATGTGTATTTTATCCCACACTTGAAAAGTCTGTCTTAATGTCCCTTCCCCCTTGGACTATAGCCCCATTTCTCTCCTTCATGTCTGAGCAAGCTTTGGTAAGAATTGTCTTCACTTGCAATTGTCTCTCATCTTATTCTCTCTCGATTCCCCTCTGTTGATATTTTTGCCCCATGACTGCACAGAATATATTCACATCAAGGATACCAACAACTTTCCTGTCGCTAAATCCATAGGTCAGGTCTCCATCATCATCTCACTGACACATCAGCAGTGTCGGACACCTTTGATGGCTCCCTCAGCTCTGAGCCCTCTCTCCATGTGGCTCCCAGGGCCTATGACTGGCCGGGTTGTCTGCCTGCCTTCCTGGCTGCTATGTGTCTATTTTCTTGCTGATTCGTTCTTGTCTCTCTGACCTCTAAATATTGGTAGAAACCAAGACTCAAACAGTGGACTTCTTTTCCATCTGTGGTACCTTGGTGAGCTCATCTATCTTAAGGCTTTAAATATCATGTATCTGCAGACAATGCCAATGTATTTTTCCAGTGCAGACCACGCCCTCAACTCCAAATCACACACATCTCTGTTCAGATCTATAATAGCCATCTCAAACTAAATATGTCTCAAACTCTTCAGGGGACCAGACTGAAGGATCAGTGGCCGCCTGGGGCATATTCTTCTCATCGGGAATGAAAGGAACATAACAGAGAAGAACCACAGGAGTGCCTCTGCTCACATTCGATTGGCCCGTTCAGGTCACGTGCCCACACCCAAAGTCAGCAAGGCAGACAGTACAACCACCCCAAGGGGAATGGGGAAGGGAGAAAGACTGGAGTGTCGCTGATTGAGGCTCCAGTCCATCACACTAGCCCCATCTACCAGCTAGTCTCTATCCTCCCGGGGATGCTCAATGCCTCTGAACTTCACTCAGCCAGCTGGAAACTTTGGAGCCCACTCTGCACTACTGCCTCCCCAACCCAAACACCACTGCTCTCTTTTCCATCTTGACCACAGGGTTAGGCATCCTGAGCCCCAGGCCACCAGTATCTCCACAGGGAACTTGACATCAAAGTTTCAATCCTGGGACCTTTAATTCAAAAACCCTGGAAATATTTTGAAGCTGGCATTTAGAAACACATAGGGAACTTCCTATGCTCTTTAGGGTAGGTTCCTGTGAGTCTTGGAAAATCTCATGACCCATGGGGGAAGTTGGCTGTGCACATGCGGAAAGGCCCCACCCAGAGGCCCTCCCTCCACAGTGTGGGGCCCTGTTTCCATGGTGCAGAGCTCTCTCGGGTCAGTCAGCTGCCTGGGGTGGGTAGAAGGCTGTCTTCTGTGATTCTGTGATACTGCCACTCCCTGGCCTTCAGAAGATGAAAAATGACATGTCATGTCTGATCCCAAAGTTTGAATTAGCAGCTGAAAAAGCAATCATTTATTGGTCTATATGCTTATCAAATGCTAATCATTTATTAAAGACTACATTTTTGCTGGATGCTGGAGGAATGCTCACGAACAAGTAGATGTGGTATTTGCTCCCCATCCCGCTCCACCACTGTCCTGTGCAGCGTACAGTCTTTTGAGGGAGAAGAACATTGAAATGAACAATTAAGTATAGAGTGAAAAGAGCTATGTTGAGCAAGGGTAGGGAGTTGGGGGGGGGGCTTAGGGGAGGAGCCTAATTGAGACCTGGGGAGTGAGGAAAGTCTTCCAGGAATCAGTGGCTTTTACTTATTTATTATTTTTTTGCAGGTTTTTTTTTTCTTATTTATCTATGTTTGTTTTGGGGTTTTTTTCAAGTTCAAATTAATATGAGGGTACAAATTTTTAGGTTACATTATTCTCACTTCCAAGGTAAAGTTCAAGTTGTAGAAGAGCCCTTCGTCCAGGGGACGTGCTGAACACCCTCCCATTGTGCATATTGGGTGAGATCCCGCCAATTGCCTCCCTCTTTCTCTCTCCCCTCTCCTGTCTCACCACTCTCCCTTGTGAGATTGTATTTGTGTTTCATCATTAGTATGGGCATGTGATTGTTTATATGTTGTTTCATATCAGTACTGAGTACATTGGATGGTTTTTTTTTTTTTTTTCCATTCTTGAGATACTTTACTAAGAAAAATTTGTTTCAACTCCATCCAGGTAAAAATGAAAGATGTAAAATCTCTATCTTTTCTTATGGCTGAATAGTATTCCATGATGTACATATGCCACAGTTTATTAATTTATTCATGGGTTGATGGGCATTTGAGTTGCTTCCACAACTTGGCAATTGTTCCCTTCTCTCCACATCCATGCCAGCATCTGCAGCTTTGGAACTTTGTGATGTGGGCTAATCTCACTGGAATTAGGTGATACATCTCAGAATGGTTTTGGTTTGCATTTCTCTGACGATTAAAGATGATGAGCATTTATTCATGTGTTTGCTGGCCATTCATCTGTCATCTTCAGAGACGTTTCTGTTCAAGTCTCCTGCCCACTTAGAAATGGGGTTGTTTGCTCTTTTCTTGTTGATTGATTTGAGTTCTCTTTAGAGTCTAGTTATCAGGCCTTTGTCAGATTCATAACATGCAAAAATCTTCTCCCATTCTGAAGACTGTTTACTTTGGTTTTAGTACCCTTAGCAGTGAAGAAGCTTTTTAGCTTGATTAAATTCCCAAGGGGACTCTTCCTTATAAAATCTTTCCCCAGGCTAATATTTTCAAGTGTTTTCCTTATACTATCTTCTAGAATTTTTATTGCTTCATGTCTTAAATTTAAATCTTTTCAATTAAGGTTTAATGGATGAGTCAGGGAAGCCAGAGGGCTGGAAAAGGGGATCCAGACAAACCAAACAGCATACAAGAGGCAGGGAGGCAATCAAGAATTCTGCAGGTCGCTCCTGAGACGGATGAAACGCGGTAAGGTGGGGAAGAGGTGAAGCTGGAGAGCCAGGCAGGGCCTGGGTGGGTGATACAGAGCCCAGTGAGCACTGCGAAGAGTTCCAACTTTACTCTGGGGGGAAGCGGAGGTCATTAAGGACCTTTTAGCAGGGTAGGATTGAGGAGGCAGATATTGAAGTAAGAGGGAGAGTAAGGGAGAGATGTCATCATCAGTGGCAGTGGAAAGAAACACAAGAGCCACCTGTGGCTCAGTGAGTAAGGCGCCGGCCCCATATGCCGAGGGTGGCGGGTTTGGACCCAGCCCCGGCCAAACTGCAACCAAAAAATAGCCGGGCGTTGTGGCGGGCGCCTGTGGTCCCAGCTGCTCGGGAGGCTGAGGCAAGAGAATCGCTTAAGCCCAGGAGTTAGAGGTTGCTGTGAGCTGTGTGACGCCACGGCACTCTACCCAGGGCCATAAAGTGAGACTCTGTCTCTACAAAAAAAAAAAAAAAGAGAAAGAAACACAAGAGCCACATACATGGTAGAACTGATAGCCCCAGGGGAATGGTGATGGGAGAAAAAGGAGACACCCAGGATCCTAGCTGTACTCACCAGAGGGGTACAGTTTCCAATCACAGACATGGGGTATGCCCAAGAAGATCAAGGATGGATATTGAGGAATAGGCAGTCAAGGTTCCCCCAGGGGGAGTTGGCAGGTGCAGTGTGGGGCACTTGTGTGCAGATCTTCTGCAAGTGATGAGCCCAGAGCTCAGACAGACTCATTCACTTATTTTGTGCACTTACTGTATAAACATTTGTGCAGGACTTTGCTGCACGCTGAGTAAACAAGAATGAGTAAGAACCTGCCCTAATCCTCTGATGACTCATTGGAGAGAAGTGTAAACAGAACGGCAGTGCCGTGCAAGGTACAGAAATAGTGCACGCACAGGAGAGGTGGGAGCAGGAAATGGTTAGCTTTGCTAAGTGGCCAGAACAGCTTCCCAGGAAAGGTAACCGTGAGAGAGTAGTCAGAAAGCAAGGTGGGGGAGCACAAGGGGGTCGTTCCAGGCAAATGAAACAGCAGATACTGTTAAAACACAAATGCAGACCCCATTTGGAAATGGTATAGGGCTAAAGGGTGCAGGGGCCATTGGGGCCGAGGCCTGACACTTGCTGAGAGGTTGGACCCTACCCAGAGGTGAAAGTCACTGGAGAGCTTCTCAAACATTTCTACATTGTTAACTTTCCCATTACAAAAGTCCTTTCTGATCTTTCAGAACTTTTAAACAAGCATAAAGAAAATAAAATCCCAGCTCTCAGGACGCCACAGCACTCTACCCAGGGAGACATAGTGAGACTCTGTCTCAAAAAAAAAAAAAAAAAAAAGGAAAGGAAAGAAAAGAAAAAAAGAAAGAAAAGAAAATCCCTATTACCATTTAATGTGTCATAATATTTTTTTCCCATTCTTGAAAAACAAAACAAAAAGGAATAGTTATCTGTCCTTAAGCATTTTCCAAAACTTCATTAGTGGCCTCTTAGTTTTTAATTACATATACATGATGAGAGAAACATTTATTGAGCAAATCCCTTTGTCATTGAGAATTGGAGATGTGTATAATTTTCCTAATATTCTTATAGCTAACTATGTGGATAAATCCATTCATTTCCCCCCTCAGGAGGAATTCTCAGAGGTATAAATGCTGAGAAAGTGTATACAAATATGTTAAAACTTGATACGTATTCTGAACTTGCCCCCTGGAAGGTTCCACCAGGTTTTGTTTCTGTCAGCAAAATATGTGAGACCTGCTTCCCGCAGAGCCTCACTAATAGTTGACACTGTCATTCTTTTTAGAAAATCACTTCTAATTCAATAAGCGAAAATTTTTTATTAAATAGTGAAACTAAATTCTTTTTTAATGTGCTTATTGACCATTTGTAGGAGTTGGACAAGTCTAGTGTCAGTGTGTGTATGTGATACAGCAAGGAGTCAGTGCTAAAACTTTTTCTTGTATCTTTGTGATTTTTACCCTACAGAAGATCTGTTGATCTTCTCCAGAAACTCCAATTATCCGCATGCTAGCTCTCTACTTTGTCGCCCCTTGTCTTTTATTTCATCATCTCTGCTACTGTCCTTGTTTAGAGAGCATATGAGTCCTTTGTCTCACAAGTCCAAAGGACTTGGTTCTTATACAGCTTTATTGATATATAACTCATGTGCTATACAATTCACCCATCTAAAACGTACAATTCAATGACTTAATATGTTCACAGAGTTGAACAACTATCATTAGCAGACCCTCCCCATTCACTGCACCCCCTAGACAACCATTTATCTACTTCATGTCTCTATAGGTTTATCTGTTTTGGACATTTCGTACAATGGAATCATCTACTGTCACACACAGTCTTTTGTGCCTGGCTTCTTCACTCAGCACAATGCTCATGCATATTATAGCATATATCAGACTTTTATTTCTTTTCATGGCCAAGTAATATTCCATTGTACGGACATTCCACATTTTGTTTACCTCTTCATTACCTGATGACCAGTTGGGTTGTTTCTACCTCTTGGCTATAATGGTACTATGTACATTCATGCGCAAGTGTTTGTGTGAACATATGCTTTAATTTCTCTGGGGTATGGGCCTAGCGGTGGAATTTCTGGGTTAGATGGTAACTGTATGTTTAAACTTTGAGGAACTGCTGGAATGTTTTCTGAAGTACATGCATCATTTTATATTCCCTCCAGAAATACATGAGGGTTCCATTTTTTCCACATCCTCCTTAATACTTATATCCTCTGTCCTTTTGATTTTAACCACCCTTGTGGGTATGAAATGTTATCTCGTTGTGGTTTTGATTTGCATTTCCCGGATGGCTAATGATGTTGAGCATCTGTTCATGTGCTTATTGGCTGGTTTGGTTTTCCAAAGCATTAAGTCCTGCTTTGTGAAACACCCAAAGATGTAACCACACTGAACCTGCATTTCCTCAAGACCACATCTAGCTAAAACTTAAGTTTCCAACTTTGACTTCAGTTCTACTATTTTTGTTTTATTTCTTTGAATCCCTCCTTAGGGAAAGCTGGTATGTACTGTGCTCAAGATCATCTCAAATTCCAGTAGCCTTTTTCCTATATGTTTTGGAAGTGCCATCTTCCCTACCCCCGCTTGGTTCTCTAGAACTTTCAAGTGATGCTGTGTGTGAAAAAGCAGTCTTATCTCCCTGGGAATGATTCGATCTTCTGGAGAGAGTCACTTGTCGCCAGATTCCTCCCTCTCTTGCCCATTGCACACTCCAGGTTGTGGTTGTCACCACCGTCATGGAGGGAAAGGGGAGTTGAGTTTTCTGAATTTTATACAGTTTGGTCTGTGAGTGAAGAACAGACTTGGGAGTGGGCATGTGAGTGTCCACCTATGTCAGGAGGTCTCTGCTCATGGAACGAAGCTGGGGGAGGCTTCTCTGAACCCAGGCCCTGTGTAGTAGGACAAGGCCTTGTTGATCACTGAGTGGAATCTCAGCACAGGCTGACCCTTGCAGACAGGTTTTGGACAAAACCCTTACCCTCCCATGAGGCATGGCCAGGAGCCAATGCCGTCATACTTGCATTGATGTTTTCCTTCTGACAGATTTAAGAAGAAAAAAATAATACTTTGTATCATATCTCATTTAAAAGTGGGGAGAAAAATGGTAGCCGTAAGTCAAGACGGTTTCATTTGCTTCTGTCTCTCAGGGTGCTCCCGCAGTGGTGTGAATGTGGCCCCCCCCCCATTGTGGATGTACTCAGCTGGCGACTGTGCTTAAGCTAATGGCAAGTGCATAGGGCTGATGGCTGTATCTTGTGATGCTGAACGACAGATTCCCCAGCATGTAGGTCCAGAAATGTAGCATTTGGAGACACCAAAAGTAAAGGTCTTTTTCATTTGCATTTTAATAGCCTATATCTTTTTTCTTAATTAAAGAAGAATTTTTTTTCTGAAACAGAGTCTTACTCTGTGTCCTTGATAGAGTGCCATGGGGTCCTAGCTCACAGCAACCTCATACTCTTGGGCTCAAGCAATCCTCTTCCCTCAGCCTCCCAAGTAGCTGGGACTTCAGGCACCCGCCACAACACATGGCTAGTTTTTCTATTTTTAGTAGAGATGGACTCTCACTCTTGCTAAGGCTCATGTTGAACTCCTAAGTTCAAGCTACCCGCCTGCATCGGCCTCCCAGAGTGCTGGGATTACAGGCATGAGCCACTGCTCCTGAACAATGATCTATGTCTTTTAAAAAGCAAGATTTAGAAGGCACAAGTTTGAGGTTTTATTCCTTTGCCCTTGGATATATGAGAAAAACAGAAAGAGCAAAATCTTGGCTGAGAAAGAGATTTCTGTCCTCTGCCCAGATGAGTACCAGATCACAGCCTTGCTCCTGCCACCCCTGAGCAGTGAGTTGAAGGTGTCTGTCTCCTTCCTGATCTGATCTCTGCCAAGGTCCCTGCCACTGGGCCTGGTTTCTGAACACAGTTTGATAATCTGTTAACCTTTACTTTTTCTAACTGTCCCATAGCTAAAAAAGCTTATACCTGGAAGCCTGAAGGCCAGAAGACTGGCATTGTTGCAGAAGAAGGTTGCTCTGTGGATCATGGGGTTAGGAAAAAAGGTATCTATTTAAACAGGAAATGTGTTACCAAAGAATTATAAACAGAACTTTAATGTTTTCAAATGGGATCACGCAGAGCAAATGGGGAGAAAATGTCCCCCACATAACACTTCCTTACAGCCATTGTTATAGGTTACCTTATATTAGACTGAACCACATGATGCTGCCAGTATTTGAGAGCTTTTCACCTGCAAAAACAATTTCACGTGGCTCAATATAATAGGCCCACTCTGCTTCCTGCTGCTCATTCATTCAACAAATATCCAATGATTGTTCACCTATTAGGTACGAGGGGCTGCTCCAGGTGCTGAAAACACAGCCCACAGCAGGACAGACAAAAATTCCTGCTTTCATGAAGCTATCCTAGTGAGAAGACACAGACAATAAACCAAATACATAAGTGGAAACCATATAATTTGGAGAAAAAGAAAAATTAGTGGGGGAAGGGGAGGAAGAAGTGTCAGGTTAGGGGAGCAGGGAGGGAGCGCAGTTTTAAAGAGTTAGACAGCAAAGTAGGTGGCACTGAGTGAAGGCCTGAAGCAAGAAAGAATGAGGCAGGTACACACGTGTGGATGAGCCTCTCAGCAGAGGGAGGAGTGTATGCGAGAGCTCCATCCCAGGGCAGAGCAAGCCTGGTACATTTGAAGGACACCACGATGACAGAAAGGTCCAGTGTCTGGAGCATAGGAAAGAAGGGAGATTATTGGAAATGGGGTCAAAAAGATAACAGAGCACTGACTGGACCTGGCTAGGACTTTGGCTTTTACTTGGAGTGAGGTTTATAGCAGAGGAGTGACTTGATTTGATTTATACTTTAGTAAGATCATTGTGGCTTCCATGTTGAGAATACACTGAGGGTTGGGCAGGGAAAGGACAGAAGCACAGAGGCAGGGTAGCTGCTGGCCATGGTCCAAGTGAGTGAGAATGTTGTGTCTGCAGTGGGGACTGGCCAGTGCCCTGCACGTGCTCGCACAGTGGACACATACAGGGCAGCGGCCGCCATGCACTCTGCCCAGGGCCTAAGTGTGGGGCTGCATTCCTCCAAGGAAGAGGCACCATTCTCTGCACAGAGACTCTGCCTACCAGTGGGTAGGTCAGATGATGTTTTCTAAATTTTACACAACCAACACCATATGGGCCAACACAGGCTCTATTGGTAGCCAGGGAGGTGGTAAGAGGTGCTGAAACTCCAAATATATCCTGGATCTACTCTGTCAGCTTTACTGATGGACTGGATGAGGGATGTGAGAAAAGAGAGGAACAAAAGGAAAAGCTGACATGATGGCCTGAGAAATGGAACAGTGGAGGTAACCACCTGCTGAGAAGGGAAAGATGGGGAAGGCAGGCTGGGAGAGGGGTAGAGATCCGCCCATATTAAGCTAAAATGCCCAGGAGACATCCAAAGGAGATGTGTAGGCAGGTGGATATGAGCATGGTGCTTAGAGCTGAGGTCCATTGCGTGCATGGTCTAGAATCCAGATGATGTGAAAAGACTTCTTTCCTTGATCTTAAAGATTTTAGGTCACCCAAAGTGGCTCAGGAGGAAGACTGGTAAATACAGTTGGTGACAGCCTGAGTCTCCAGGTGTCTGGGGCGGGGTAGTGTTCTCTCAGCACCCTGTAGAGATTATGCCCTTGGGGGCTTGCCCCAAGAAAGGCATTGGCCCATTGTTCTTCTTTTCTATTGTTGTCCTATTGCTCAGGGCTAATAAACATTATACTCTGGGGCGGTGCCTGTGGCTCAGTGAGTAGGGCGCCGGCCCCATATGCTGAGGGTGGTGGGTTCAAACCCAGCCCCCGGCCAAACTGCAACAAAAAATAGCCGGGCGTTGTGGCGGGCGCCTGTAGTCCCAGCTGCTCGGGAGGCTGAGGCAAGAGAATCGCGTAAGCCCAGGAGTTGGAGGTTGCTGTGAGCTGTGTGACGCCACGGCACTCTACCGAGGGCCATAAAGTGAGACTCTGTCTCTACAAAAAAAACAAAAAACAAAAAACATTATACTCTGATGGCAGTGGTCTAAACTGAGAGGGCAGGTGTTCAGGGGGATCAGGAGAGAGTCACCTCCCTAATACCTGGAGACTCTGAGGGTGCAGACCAGAAGGGACTCAGGCTTCCCCATTGGAAGAAGGGTGGCCATCTTTCCAGGCACCCAGAGAGCACCTGTGGTCACTCGTCTGACAGCCCTCAGCAGCATGGTTCTGCTCTCCAGCCACCCTAGTTCATCACAGGCCCTGACCTGTCATATCTGGTTAGGCCAGGGGAGCAAGGCGGTAGAGGAGTTAACTTCTCTAGTCCCTCATCTTTCTACACTCAGGGGTCCAGGAGCCTCCCTGCAGCATGGGAGTCCCTCAGAGAGCCCCTCCATCTCAGCGTTTCCCATGCAGTCAGTTCACACCAGCCCCTACAGACGGATGTCAGTGGTTGAGATGCCAAGAGTCAGTGCCCTCTCCTTCCTCTTCCAAGGCCCCTGGACATGATGGACTGGTTACTAATCCCTGGATGGAGCCTAGGGCAAGAAGGGACCCCCTTTCCCCTTCTTCTCCCTTGGCCATGTTCTGGATGGTCACCCTCTTTCTGAGGACTGCCCTAGGTTTTTGTCTTCCTCTCTTACTCTATTCCAACTATGACAAACAGCCACAAAGGGATTCCCAATAAATGTAGCCCATTCCTGTCATCTTCAAGGGCCCCTCCAGGTCTTAGGTAGCCGACTGGTTTTCTGCTTGACAGCTGGTCTCCAAATAGGTCTGCAGGTCTGGGCAGGCTGCCCAAGGAGCCCTGTGTGGGTGAGTCCATCAGAATGCCGTCTGTCGATGCCCACTCTCCCTCCTCACACTGGCTCTGCTGAGCCTATTTTGCTATTAACCAGTAGCCATCAAGGTGGCTTCTCACAGGCTCTCATAAGCTCAGATGTTTCCTCTTGGCCTTGAGCATGAGCCCACTGCCCTGTATAGACCAACCATGTCAGGTGCCAAGACAGACAGCCTCATGGGCATTTGCCCTGGTGCTCCCAGGATTCTGTCAGGTCTGGGAGCTTTCTCTTTCAGGCTTTCAGTATATTTTTATACATAATTTAAGAATTAAAAATTGCTCTATTTCTCATCTGACAAAAATGTTATTAGCCATCTAGCTTTAGATGATGGTCTCCCACAGCAGATTTGTAAAGCTACTTTTTCCTTTCTGGCTTTCCTCTACCCTTTCTTTACTAACTCTTGTCTTGGTGAAGACCCTGGGGGTTGTACCATCCTGCCTGAGATCTCACAGTTCATGGGGACAGACTGGGCTGTGTCCAGGTGCCTGTGGTCTTGGCAGGGGTGTTCAACTTTGCATGTGGGGTCTCTAGGAAGTTACGTACCCCACACAGGTATGTAGAATTAATCACTGTAAGTCCAGTTCAAGACTGGGAAAGATAAGTCTTCTCCCTCCTGATCAAACAGACCAGACATTGCATTGTGTAGTAAAGGGCCCTGTACTAACCTGCTACTGCTTGTTGTGTGGCTTACTCAACTGCAGAGATTCTATCTTGCAGCATGGGCCTTCGGGAGCCCTGTTCTCTTTCCCCCAGAAAGCCCCAGGCTGGATCTGTGCAGTAGCTGCTCTACCAGGGCACATCTTTGGTCCCATTATGCCCTCAGTGCTCCATGCCATGAGGAGCAGCTAAAGGACTAAACCCAGAAGCCCCCTGGCCCCAGCTCCCCCTCTATGGGTAACACCCCCATCAGGGGTTCTCCAGGACCTTCCTAAGGGTCTTCTTGGTCCACAGCTGACAACATGGCCAGCAGGTCACCAACCCTTCTTAGGCCAGTAATCTGCCCTCTTGAGGTCTTTTTGGCCCACAGATTGTGGTTACCCTGGTCACTGCTCCCCCTAACCAGCTATCTCCCTTGGGGCAGGGGGACATCATGGACCCCTTTTGCATGCCTAGTTGAGCAGCATTCTTTTCACATCGGCACTCTGCCATGGAAATCACTGGTGCCATCGTTTGTGCAAGCTGGGACCAAGGGGAAGAGACCCAAGGTCTCCATCATCTCAGCTAAAGTGTGAGCTCCACAGGGGGGACCACTTCTGAGAAAAGCATTTGAAATAAAGAAACCCAAGAAGCTTTTGGATGCAGCAGCCATTGTCTTACACCAACAGACCACAGAGGCCTGCAGGACCTAGGGCAGTAATGAAACAGCCACCAAGGACTCGGAGGCCCAGCAGAGAGTATGTTTGGCTCAGAGCTACATCACTTGCCAGCTAAGTGGTTTGTGGCATGAGTGAGCTGAGCTCAGGCCCGCATGAGTCTAGCATGGCCCACAACTAGCAGGCTAACTTCACAGGCTCCCTATGGCTGAACACAGGGCTTCTCTTTCTTGAACATGCTCTCAAGGCATGTTCTCCTGAATATCAGCCCCAGACTATTAAGAATACAAATAATCTCCTTTGTTCTGTGCTTAATTCACTGACGATCCAACAACAGAACCTCCACTTACGACCACTGCCTCCCAGTGGGCCTACGGTCATGGAAAAGAGAGTGTGGAGGTGACAGTGTCCCTCTGCTGGGGCACAGGCCCATGCGTCTCCAGCTGAATCCCAGATCAGACGTTTAGGGAGTGGGGAACCCATGTGCCTGTTGACCTCCTGCCCGAGAGTGTCTGCACCAAGTAACACAGATCATGTTGGCCTGAGTCCTACTTTGCACAGTGCTTTACAAAGCTGCCCTGGAGTGCCCACATGCCCACATATGACGTGAAAAGATTGGGAAGTTCAAGAGCCTGTGCTGGGCCCCTAGAGCCAGACTGCCTGTCCAAATCCTCCCTCCTCAGCTTCCTGCCTATGTGACCCTGCCATGTGGATTGACCTCTCCAAGCTTTCCTTTCTCACCTACCAAATGGAGGTAACTATTGTATCTATTTCACAGAGCTGACAAGATAAAATGAGGTAATACATAAAAAGCATTTAATATCATGCCTGGCATATACGAAGGTCTTAATAAGTGTTAGAGAAGAGAATAATTTAAATCCATTTCCTTCTCGCTTTCCATCAGTGAAATGATGAGTTCTGAAGAGCCCGTACAGCTCTGCTTCATGTGACTGAGAGCTAACAAGTTAAACGGGACAATCTCTGCTCCAACTCAGGAAACCTGCAGTGCCTTGGGCGGCACCTGTGGCTCAAGGAGTAGGGTGCCGGTCCCATATGCCGGAGGTGGAGGGTTCAAACCCACCCCTGGCCAAAAACCACAAAAAAAAAAAAAAAAAAAAAAAACCTGCAGTGCCTGCCCGTCCTTGTTTCAAAGACCTGTCTGGGTGCCGAGCCAACCTGGGCCAGCTGGGGTGGGCAGGTGGAGGAGTGAGGAAGGACACCATCCCCAAAGCACTGCAGTCAGTGCTGGACCACAAACCACTGGTGTTCACATGCTTGGCCACTTGCCTGCCCAGTGACCCACCACACGTGCAAACAATGACACACCCAATTTGATCAGGTTGGATACACCAGATGGAAGGAAGTGGTGTCATGGGCGGGGGTGGGAGGCAGTAGACAGGAAGAGGGGAGACTTATAATCCTGATACACAGAGAATGGGAAAGGGTCCAAGTTGCAGAAAGGCAAACTTGTAATCTCCTGTCTACCAGAGGTTTCCCTGAGAGGAAACCCAACACATCAGTGGGAGAACTGTATTTTTAAGTCAAACCTGGACTGTTCTGCCAGCCAACTTCTACTCTCCTGAGATCACGAGATGCTCAGCAGGGCGCTGCCAGAACAGGAAGTGGCAAAGCCAGCTGATCTCACCGCTGATATGAAAGTCATGGTTCACCTTGAGTAATTACACACAGAATGCCCAGACCTTCAGGAGGGAAGGAAAGAGCTGTGGGGAGCATGTAACTTCACTGCCAACGAAATCCACACATTGGCAAAGAGAACGCTTTGACTTTCATAATCATTTCAAATTCATTTCCTTCTCAATGACTCTCATTACAAACTTGTAGAAAAACAGGGCAGAAAGTAGTCATCTCATTTTACAGAAAAGAGGCATGGAATGAAGGGATGATTTCTGATAGGGCAGGTCAGAAATCTGTATTTTGTCCATGAGTTGTCCCAAATCATAATGGTCAGAAAATACACTGTTGCAAACCTTAATAGTCAGGAAATATACAAAATGATCATTAAAATAAAGTATTAAATTCAAAGTAAAACATGGAATGAATTCATGATCATTAGCTCTGGTAGTCAAAAGAGGAAATAAATTGGGGCCAGCTTCATAAAAGAAACCATCACTCTTTATCTGTTACACACACAAAAAAAATATTTATGAAATCTGAAGTTGCCAGTTCAATTAAATTTGAAACATAACTATTTCCAGTGTTAATCTCGAGTTGGTGTTAGATAAAGTGTCCCCAACTAGTTTCATGTGTGGTTCCAGACACATAGGGCAGGGGAAAAAAACACTGAGGGAGTTAAACAATAATCAGGTTCTGGAGTCTGGGAGCCTTAAGTATGTATTTCTGCTTTGAGTCTTCTGTGTGCACAGCTGGATTTCTGTAGAAATTTATTTCCGTTTTGAAAGATAATATTTGTCAAGCAGAGGAGTATATTGGGATTGCCTTCAAATGTCCCAGAATATCTGAGGTTAAGGGAGTGTATCTGAAAATGACCTAGATTGTTTTAATACCACATAGATTTTGCTGATGTTGCTATAGGACTTTGGGGCTGGGAGGTGGGCACAAGGCTAAAAGCGGACTGTGGCCCTTACGCTCTTTCAGATGAGACCAATAACAAAGTGTTCATGGCATGTAATTGAGAGGAATTTGGTCTTTTCACAAAGCAAAGTTTCTAGAACAAGTGTAAGAGCCATTGTTTTTAAAGACTGTTGGAAATGTTTCCTTGTCTGTGATCTTGGCTCTTCCTCAGCTTCACTCTTGGTTCTACTCTACTCTTGAGCCATGGTTTGTTATGGAAGCTCCTTAGAGCATCACGGCTCAAGCCACTACCCCCTGCCAAAGGGTAGCATTTCTGCCTGATGCCTGTGATTTTAAAGATGGGGGCCTTCCTGCTTGGGTGTGTGATTTCTAGAAAAGAGCCCTGATCAGTCAGCTGATAGCGCACAGGAAGTTGCTAGAGATTTGCTCCAAACTCATCCACTTGGTCTTTGCGTAACATTTAAATGTCCCTTCTCAAGAAAAGTTTGGGCTTTAGATCCGTGGACATGACAGGTCACTAGATAATCCTGACCATAGGTATGACTCGTGCTGAGTTTGGGAATAAAGCAGGTGGTTACGATGGTGACGGGAGCCAGGCAGCAGGGGAAGTTCAGAAGGCCTGGCCCCTTAGGGATGTGAGTGCTAATCCCTGCTCCGTCATTAGTCACAGTGATTTCTCAACCCAGACTTCTCATTTACAAGAGCAGAATGATAATATCTGCGGGGGGCTGGGGGGAGAGTCATTCTTGTGAGAATTAGGTTTCATGTATACGTATGTGAAGTACCTGGCTCACAGAAAGCACTTGTTATAGTAGTGGTAACAATTATTAAATTACCTTAAGATAGCATCTGACAAGAAGTTTGTGTAGCTCGAATGATGGCCCCCTGAAGATATCCATGTCCTAGTACCTAGAACTTGAGAATGTATTCTTTTACATACCTTTTTACAAAACCCTTTTTTCTATAAATTTTCAACATTTCACTTCTGGTTACCAAAATGTGTGGAGTTGGTTTTCATTTGTTTGTATGTTTGTTTTTGCCACACTGATCAATTTTCTGACCCCAGCTGAGTGTCCTTCAACTCAATTCAGTTCTGACGCACTCTACCTGGAGTCAGGATCAGGTCCCACACATGAAGGGCTCAGTCTCACAAGCTTGATCCTACTTCAAATATCAACTGCAAGTCCCAGGTTGTCACCTGTACTTCTGATTGACAGTCTATAAATCAGAGGAACCAGAACCCCCTCCTTGGGTTTAATAATTTTCTAAAATAGTCTTTAGAACTCAGGGAAAAACACTTACTTAGGTTTGCTGGTTTACTATAAAATCAAGGGAATGAAGTGGTACATAGGGTAAAGTCTGGAAGGGTCTTGAGTGCAGGAACCTCCTTCCCTTTGGTGTTGGGGTACACCATCCTTCTGCTAGATAGATGTGTTTACCAACACAGAAGCTCTCCAAACCCCACGCTTTAGAGGTTTTTTTTTTTTTTTTGGAGGCTTCATCATGTAAGCATGATCAATTACTGTCCAATTTTTAACTTAATCTCTAGCCCTTCTCTCCTTCTTAGATTATTGGAAGTTCCACGTCTTTACTCATGGCTTGGTGTTTCTGGTGACTAGCCCTTATCCTGTAGTTATCTAGCAGCCCATCAGGAGCCAAAGTCTCCTTAGAAAATAAATTAAAGAAAAAAACTGTCCTATCTCCTAGGAAATACCAAGATATTAAGAAGCTCTGTGTCAGGAATCAGGGTCAAAGACTAAATATTAGAATGAAAGAGGCACCAGTGCCCTTATCACTTAGGAAATTACAGGGTTCAGGAGCTCTCTTTCCAAAACTATGGGCAGAGACCAGTACATACTATATGTTAAATAGACTTCTTATCATTTCACAAGATGGTAAAGGTGCTTCAAAGATTATATTAAGTGAAGGATCTTGAGATGGGGACACAACCCTGGCTTATCCAGGTGGGCCCTAATTGTCACAATAAAGTCTTTATAACAGGGAGGCAGGAGATTTGACTATAGAAGTAGGAAATGTGAGTACAGAGTAAAGGTCAGGGGTATGTATGAAAGGGGCCACAGGCAAGGAGGGCAGGAAGCCTCTAGAAGCTGGAAAAGGTAAAGAAATGATTCTCCCCTCAGATTCTCTAGAAGGAACCAGCCGTCCCAATACCTTGACTTCAGCCCAGTGAGACCAATTTTGGACTTTTGACTTTCTAAGTTATCAAAAAATAAATCTTTGCTGCTTTAAGCCACTAAGTTTGTGCTAATTTGTTATAGCAGCAAGAGAAAACTCATACAAAAGAGTTCAAATTGGTTAGGAAACCAATTTTCTGAGGTGGCTCAAAAACTGCCTCTGGAGACAGTTTCCAACAAAACCATTTTTCCTTTTTTTTTTTAGAGAGAGATTATTACAGAGAAAGATTCAGAGAAAGATTATTACATATTTACGACCTATCTATTTTGTACCAGATTCAAAAGTGGGCAAGTCTACCAAGGGAGAATGTGTAGAGTGGGACGAATACAGGCCCTAGGCCCTGGACACAAGTGAGTGTGTAGACATCCTATGCATTTAAATCACCTGGGTCTTGTTAAAACGAAGACTCTGATTCGGGAAGCTTAGGGTCTGGCCTAAGGCTCAGCATTTCTAACATGCTCCCAGATGATGCGATGCTGCTGGTCCTTAGACCCCCACAGCCAGGCTCTAGGGCCGAACTTTTCAACCTTTTTTATCTCACGGCCCACTTGAACTGATGGGTAAACTTCCGAGGCACACTTAAATTTAGTCGATTAAAAAAAGAGTAAAAAAACACTTATTATGCTTTGAACTTCTTTGGAAAATAATTTAATTAATGATCTTTAAAATTTTTCATGGCACACCTAAGACCCTTTCATAGCACACCAATGTGCCGTAGCACACTGGTCAACAGTAACTGCTCCAGAGGACCCCCTTGAAGGAACACTGGCACAGAGAGACCCCTTGAACAGATCTGTCCTTCACTAAGTTCCCAATTTTCTCTAGTACTTTGTAAAACTCCTTGAAAGCTTCCCAGTGTCTGCTGAATGTTTACAGCTGGTAGCAGCCATTCACTTCCACTCCCTGTAGTGAACAGAGAAACTCAGTGCTTCCATTTCCAGTTAATGCACCCCAGGTTAATGCATCTAACTACGTGATGCAGCAGGTTGCTTAAACCAAAGAAATGTGAGTGCAGAGATAAAACCAGTTCCTTCCATAAAACAAAGTTAATGGCTTTGAAAAGAGAAAATAAATGTATATTACTATAAAATGTTAATTTATATGTGGATAAGCAGAAAGGGGATCACAAAAATATTCACACTTGGAACATCTTAAAATGTGTCCTAGTTGTCCCTCTCACTTTAAAGAAGCCAAAGCTTCCCCCCCAGTGTCTTCCAGATAAGGTTTATAGAAGAAAATCCATAGGAATAGGCACCTGCTTCTAAAGTTAGAATGCAAAAGGTCAAGTGCCCGCTGTCACTCTAAATGGTGATGATGGTGCACTTGCTCCCAGTTCACACAGACCCAGCGCTGCAGTTTTTACCTGACACCCTTTTTAAGCCACAGCTCCACAAACCTGTCAGAGGCTGTGATTAAACTCTCATCTTTTGCACAGGAAGAACCTAAAGTTCAAAAGGAAAATAATAAATTGAGTCAGTTCTAGAGCCAGTAAAAGCCTCAACATCCTGACCCTGGGCCAGATGACAATGCTTCTGCCAGAACTTGGCTTTTAAAAATGGGGGTTTCTGTCTTACAGATCATGGGACCCAAGGCTAAACGTGTGTAGTCATGCACCACATAGGATGTTTCCATTGACAAACTGCATATTTAATGGTTCATAAAATTATAACATTTTATTTTTACTGTACCTGTTCTATGTTTGTGCTTCAATTGCCTACAGAATTCAGTACAGTACCACAGTAACATGCTACCACATAGCCCAGAGTTGTACCCCTGGGGTTGTGTAAGTACACCTGTGATGTTTGCGCAACCATGAAATTGCCTAACATTTCTCAGAGCATATTCTTGCATGACTGTATTTAACCGTAACAGAAACGTGAAGAGACCCACAGAAATAACTCTTAAATGCGTAGAATGTCACATTCTGACATTTAAAGTGAAAGAGTCTGCATGTATTATTCAACTAGGTTCGGAGAGTAAAGAGAAAGATAGGCTGTGGTAAAACCACATCAGATTGAAGGAAGTTTGGGTAAGAAAACTATAAAGTAGAATAAGGACGCCTATCACAGATGGCCCTAGAGACCCCGTGCTGGTTTCCCCCCAGTGTAAGAGCTACCTCAAGGTATCATCATGTGGTTGAGGGTTTGAACAAAACTATTTATATACATTCTCAGTCTGTTTGTGCCGGACAATGGAAGCTTTAGTTTCATAAAATTATGATGGCAAAAGAACTCACATTCCACATCTTCTGAGGTACCTTCTGAGAGACAAAGATGTCCAGACAAGCTCCATGGAAAGATGGGCGTAATCCACGGCAAACTCAGAAGCCCCGCAGGCCCCTTTCCCATCAAGCAGACTCCTGGCAGGGACTTGTTTGGAAGGGTCTTTTTATGGTTTGGGTATGAACCACAGAATGTAACAGGAATCATTTCCATAGCACCAGAGTATGTCCCGAAGGTTTACCTGGATGTTGCAAAGGGGAGCTTGCTGAGCAGCTCTCCCCCTCCTCTGTTTCATCTTTCCTTCTTCTTTCGGAGTGGATTACCAGGGACAAGGAGAGTCAAGTGTCATTGAAAGCAAACAGACAAGCTACCCGGGCCTCCTGATTCAAGCTGGCAAAACCAAACATGCTCCTTACCTCTCTGCTCTCCCCAAAGCTCATCTAGGTGGCGGTGAAGGACAGGAGGAATGGGGTGCAGGAAAGGATCACCAGGCCAAGAACTTTCATGCGGTTTTGGACGTCAGTCAATGGGTACAGTGACACTGTGGGAGAAACATTAGCAGAAGGAACAGCTCAGAATATGGCCTGGAGAAGGCTGCAACAGAGCAGGGAGTTGGAAGGGCCCTGGACTAAAAAATGTCAAGAATGAAAACGAACAATCCCTCGTGAATTAGGTTCGTTCCCCAGGAACCTCCCCTCACCCATGCAGGTAATAATAGAGGCTTTTGTGCCCCAACCTCGAGCAAGAGAACGGTTCTGTGCAGAAGCTTCATCCACATGTCTAGGACGAGAAAGCCTTCCAGATAGTAATTTATGGAGGTACTTGACTACTAACGTAAACTCAACTACTTTTTAACTACAAAAACCCCCAAACTTTTGGGCTCTGAAACATCCATAGGTATCTGGAGTCTTTCCACCTTCCAGCTTTTTCCACTCAGGGTGTCATACACGCCAGCACCACCAGGTGGCAGCAGCAGCCCTCTGCCTCCCAGCTAGGCGGGCCATCATCTCGCGCAAGGGCAAGGAGGGCGCCCTTCTTTTTACAGCAAGAACGTTTCCCAGAGACTCTAAAACAAAACTCCCAAGGCACTTTGTTAGCCTGAGCAGGGTCTTGCACCCACTTCTAAACCAATCACTGGGGAGAGAAATTCGAGGGTTCTCCCCCCGTTTCATTTTTTACTCTGTTGTTGTTTTTGCTGGTCTTAGAATAGTGCTTCTCAAACTTGAGAACACATCAGAAAGACCCGGAGAACTTACTAAAACATGACACGCACGGCAGGGCGCCCCGCCCAGGTTCTGATCCAGTAAGGGGGCGGGGGGCATGGGGGCTGGGAGATACGCATTCTACCCAGTTCCCGGGTGGTGCTCAAGGTGCTGCTGGCTTGAGAACCTCTCGATTTGAGGAGGCAGCCAGCGGTGAAAGAGCCCATCCTTTTTTGGCGTCCTGAGAGTGGCTCTAGCCGGACTTCCTGCCCACGCCCCTCCCTCTGGGGTTGGGAGGAGCTTTCCCCGCCCACGCCCCTCCCTCTGCTCAGGGCTAGTTGTCCCTCTCTGTCGGGGACGTTATAACTATCGGAAGGACCAGAACAGAAAGGTCTGAAAGTGTCTACCGCGGGGGAACAGCCGGGCAGGAGGAATGGGAAGGGAAGTAATGAGACACTTTATTATTCTTACGTGCCCATATCCGAACGGATTGGATTTTTCTTTTTTCTTTTTTTTTTTTTGTAGAGACAGAGTCTCACTGTACCGCCCTTGGTAGAGTGTCGTGGTGTCACACGGCTCACAGCAACCTCCAACTCTTGGGCTTACGCGATTCTCTTGCCTCAGCCTCCCGAGCAGCTGGGACTACAGGTGCCCGCCGCAACGCCCGGCTGTTTTTCTTTTTTCTTTATTGCTTTAAGAAGGATACATTTGTAGTGCACGTTTTTCTTACTAAGGAGTACTCTCAACTTGTTTCCTTTCTCCAACCATGCATTGCCATGTATCAAGATCAGTCTTTCGAGGACACCAATAATTGAGTTTAAATTACTGTATCGAGGTTGGCAAAATATTAACTATGGCTTGCACTCAACTTTATCTTAGGAAAGGCACTCTTCCCCATTGGAAAAATATTTTGAGCAGGAGCTGGGAGGAAAGTTCACACCCACTCCTCCCAGAGCCACTGCCACCCGTTCCAAGCTGGGCCTCCTGGGGAAATCCACAGAGAAGGGAAGGAGAGAGAGGTGGGTGCTGCTGAGAGGGAAGGGTTTACAGTCCACGTGAGTGATTGTGCTGTGGTGGAAACTAAAAGGCCAAGTTTCAAATATGGCATGAAGTGACCCAGACAACCCAGGAGCAAACAGAAGGCCAAGGAAGCAGAAGAGATTCTAGAACTATACGAGTTCCTTGGTTTTCACTTTCCATAGGCCAAGTTATTAAAGAGTTGAATGCAATTTTACCTTCATCTCAAGGGGCAGATCAGCTGACTCCCACTCATACAAGAACTAGAAAAAGCTACCAAGTTCATGTCAGGGAGCAAATATTTCAGCTCTGTGGAACCACCAGCTGACTGAGGACTTACATTCTGAGAAGCAGCTGCCAGTTCCCTGCTGTGGGGACATCTTCCCGGAGGGGGATGGGGCGTGAGGGTCCAGTCGGAGGGGATGGGGTGTGGGGGTCCAGCTGTATTCAGAGCCATCAAGCCAGAGGTCACTGTAAGCCAAAAGCTAAGTCTATCCTTCAGATGGAACAACTCTGAGAGCTCCTACGCTGGCATTTTATCTGTGGCTAAGCAAGCCAAGTCTGACCCATTGCAGGGGACTCTCTTTCTTACTTAAAGTATATAAATAAATAAATGCTATAAAGTTATTTTAAGCCCAGCTCACTCCATAATCATTATTTCATTTGCCTTCTGAAGAATAGAGACTTTGATTCAAATTATACTTATGTTCCATTTGGGTCTGGTCATCATTCCCCACTAATATCCAGGAAATAATCTGAAATTCTTCCATCAGTACAAAATTATTGTTATTATTCCATTTGATTAGGAACTTAATGGATTCTGTTCATCAATGCATATCTTCTAGAATTCAAATTTGTGTCTTTTTTTTTCTTTTAGGCATTTCTATTTTTCTTCAGTTGCACCCCTAGGTAGAATTATTACTTTTTCCTTACTTTCTATGGCCAATTCTCCCTTTCATTTATAAATTACCTATTTGATCCATTTGCTGACCTAACATAAAATCAACCCCATGCTATCTGCACTGGGTAATTGGCTGATTCCTTTATGGATCAAAGGGAAAGGCTTGTCACCAGACTGTTCTATAAAGCATCTCTCAGAAAGGTTAACACTATTACCTTAAGGAAAGCCATTCTTTAACTTATTAGAACAAAAAAAAAATGGAGGAGAAATGTATTGGCCATTTAGTCTCATAATCCAAAATCCAATTAGATTCTGCTCTTTTTGTCTCCACCCTGTTGAAGCTCATGAGGCCATACAGACATCGACAGTGGCTGGCCTGTGTTGCATTTATCCTCCTAGTGCTCAGGAACAAGGACCACATGGCTGGCTCAGGAAGGCAAAGTGGGACTGAAATACCAGGCACATGTACTTGCCAAATTATGGGATATTTGGATTTTGGATTAATCTGTTCCAAATTTAGCAAGTAGAGAAAAATTGTCTGTTTTTCTGCATCTGTATCCACTGGAAATAGTTGGCAAGAAGACAAAATTCTTGTTCCTTAGCTCCTCCCTCTGGTGGCAGTTCCGAAAATCACTTGTTCCCTTACTGCAGGTTCCTCAGCTTCACAAACAGAAGAGGCATCTTCCTGCCAAATGTAAGCTGGTGGGACAGTCAAGTCCACATCAACTAGGAAAACAGGCCTTGGCTTCTCAAGGAACCCAATGCTTCAAAGATGAGAATGGAAGAGGCACCTTCCCAATGCCAATTCCAGGTTAGCACACCCCACAGAGAAGTAAGGTTGAGGTGGGACCTGTGTGTGTTGACTCTGAGAAAGAATCCAAGGTCATCCTGCTGTACCTCCTGGTTAGGTACCATAGGCCCTGGAGTTCTGTTTTACAGTTTATATTTAATGCAAATTCTGGTTGCCACAGTTTAAATTTACATTTCCTTTGCAGGCTTAGTAGGGGGGAAAAGTAGAACAGCTGCTAATCATGTGCGCTTGGTTGTTTAAATGGCAGCCATAGTCTTGCTTCCTTGGGCTGAATTTTTTTTAATTAATTCTATTTTTTTTCATTGTTCCTATCCTTTTGAAAGATTCACAGGAACCAATAATTGCGATTCCAAGAGCAACTCAGCATTATGCCCGAGGTTCCCAAACCCTTGCTGCTTTCTTATCTCGGCTCTCTCGCTTATTGTCTGGGGGGTTTGCTGGTGTCATTGCACTCTCTCTGAGGCTGATGAGCAGTCAACTACACATCCACCCAGTGATGGAAGGGTCACAGCTCCCACCCTGCTCACATTCATTGTGCATGATGGCAAGGAGGACAGGGCCAGCTGCCGAATGACACACACAGCACCACTGGGCCAAGGTGACATCTGTGGATCAAACCTATCCCTGGAAAGAGATGAGATCTTGCCAGGCCAGCTCAGTAACCAAGAGATTGGTTCTCACTGGCCAGGGCAAGATTCAGATCCAATTCCATTTACCCCAGTTAGAGCTGTACCAAGAAAAAATAATTTTAAAGCTGTAGGCTATACACATGATATTGGCCAGATAGATACCTTACAAATGTAAGGTGTTTGTTTTTTCTACCAAGGGAAACAACTTAAAATTTGTCCACGTAACCATAGGTCAGTGAAAGCATATAGGACAAGAGCAAACATTTACATGGAAATCTATCCAGGAAAATACTGTTCACACACAATATAATAAAGTTTTTATAAAACATATTAATATGTGTTTTACAATCAAATTTCACAACTAAAAACAACTGATTAGTTACAATGGTTTGTTATAATTGATTTGTTGCTATATGTTGCTATATGCCTACAATTTTTAGATCAGGGAATGTTTTTTAAAAAATGGTTAACAGCTTTCAGATAAGCTCCTTGATTATTGAAAATAATATTTAAATTTTGACAAATATCAACTCAAAATATCTATATGGGCTTAATTAATGGCACAATGCACAAGCCCTCAAATTTAATCTCCTGTAAGTGGCCTTCTGAAAAATATCAGTGGCAGCACATGGGGACAGTCTCACTCTAGTGAGTGGGGGACGGAATCCTAACCTAAATGTAGGTAAAGCTCTCTGGATTTTCCAGAGACATGCCTCTTTCTAAAAAATATTTTTATTACAGATACGCAGCAGAGCTGAGAGATGCTCCTTTAAAATGTCAGCAATGCTGTGCAGAACACTGTGACTCTCCAAGGGGAAAACTGACACATGCCCTTCAGCTCCACTGGCAGTCCTTTTTATACATTTGAAAGCTCATTCTTCCATTTATTTTATATTTCACTCCAAGCAGCTAGAGATAGGTTGGGAAGGTCACAGAAAGCTGAAGGCTATGGAAAAGTTAAGCAGCGATGCTCTGGGTTATTTCCCCGGCTCTTCTCACAGCACAGGGTGGAACTGGAGGTAAGGAAAGGGTTGTAAATCCACAAATGATTAGGTTTAATTGGCATGAATGCTAACTCATTTTCCAGTCTTTTTCATGACTATTTTATTTTGGATTTTAGCATAACCTTGTCTAGCTGTCTCCATTCATTCAACAAGTGGGCATGAGTGTTACTGTGTTCTAGGCATGGTGGTCGGTGTTGGGATGCAAGAATGAAAAAGTCACTGCCTTTGTGGAGCTCACATTCCTTAGAGGAAGACTGACAGTAAGCAAGCAAACGACGATCTAATTCACAGAATGAAGGCTTTCCTAAGGGAAGAGAGAGTGATGGGGGAAGCCTCATGGAGGAGGTAGCCTATGAGAAAAGCCCTGGGAACTTCTGTGAAGGAGCAGGTGGTGTGAAGATGTGGGGGAAGAGGTCTTTAAAACAGAAAACAGCAGACCTGAAGGCCTTGAGGTCTACATTGAACACCTTCTAGGTTTTGGGCACTGTACTAGATGCTAGATATATAATGGTAGATGATGTGGGCATGAGCTGCACTGTCATGCCCTTATAACCTGCACGGGGAGGGCTCCAATGGGGTGATGTGAGAGGGGAGCATTGAGGGTGGGCGTGGGGCTGACTTACTTAAAATGGTCAGAAAAGGCACCTCGGAAGAGCTGACATTTACCTGGATGGTGACAGCAAGGAAGC
This sequence comes from Nycticebus coucang, assembly GCF_027406575.1. NCBI lineage: Eukaryota > Metazoa > Chordata > Mammalia > Primates > Lorisidae > Nycticebus > Nycticebus coucang. The sequence continues at coordinate 67,355,303 of NC_069783.1, read as the reverse complement.
AGTTGTTGTGGGCAAGAAAATGTACCTGGCAAAGAGAAGGATATTCTCCAAGTCCCTGGAAAATCATTGGTGTGTTCCATAAAGAGAGGAAAAGGCCAGCAATGCTAGCGCCCCATTGACTCGAGGGAATGTAGATTGAGGTGGGTTTGGAGAGATGGGCAAGGGTCAGACCATTTAGGGCTCCGCAGGTAATGAGGAGTTTGAAGTTTATTTAAAGTATGTTGTATAACCACGAGAGAATAGCAGGGGGATATTGCCTGATTAACATGTTTAAAAGATCACCTTGGCTACTGTGGTGGGAATAGACTAGTAAGAATACAAGAAGGGATATTGAAAGTCGGCTGTGGAGGCTACAGAGGTGGGTCAGTGCAGAGATCCTGGGGGCTGGTACCACAGAGGTAGCCATGGGAATGGAGAGACAGATTTCAGATTTATTTTGGAAGTAAGAGATGCAAGTCTTGCTGCTGGATTAAAAGAAGGAGATTAAGAAGAAGGAGAAAGTGAGATGGATGCCTTTTTCTTACATTGGACAGTAGGAGTTTAATGCCATTTACTGAGATGCTGAAGACTGGGAGGAGAAACATATTTGGTGGGGAGAGGTGGAGTCCAAGTTACATCCTGCACATGTTAAGTTTGAAATATTCATAAGGGCATTGATGGAATAGAAAATAGGCAAATTTTACATGTCATTTCTGTAAAATAAAGTTTTTAAAAACTAAGGGTGTTTGGTAACTTCTAAAGCTAGTCACGTAATATGAGAGTCTTCAGGACCAGCTCTCAGGTTGATAAAGTGGTTAAGATTCCTCAGTGTCTGATCGGTCAGTATCATGTAGGGATGCTGATACCAAGTTGATTGGCCCACAGAAGAAAAGCATAGCCTTCCATCAGTAAAATTAGTTGCACTTGGTGTAACAGATACTTAAACGTAGAATCTGAAAGAAAATTAGTAACAAAATTAAACATCTATGACAGTCTACTTACAATGGGTACATGTAAATAAGAGTACAGCTCAGAGCATCGCAAATCTTGTGCCTCTTCACAGCAACAAGACAAAGAATATGTGTAAAGCACAATATATGTGGAAAATGGATAGATGGGTGGATGGATGGGTGAATTACGTAGAAGTCAGGAAGGGTTTTAGGAAGAAAACTATTCTGGGTTTTCCACTGAAAATAGAAATCTAGGCATAATGCACATGAGCCAAAATCTTTGCCTTCGGGTATACAGCAGATGCTGTGTTGTTGCCCGTCTAACCTCTGTCACTCCTCTGTCCTCCTTCCTCACAGAGCCCTAACCATATGCAGTTCCCTGCTCCTTCTACATCACATCATGCATTTCAAAGAAAGCGGATCTCATCCCGAGCCCCAGGAATATACCCTGGTTAGAACAATTCAATTTACTGACCGTATTTCCCTTGCCTCTTACTGCTTTAGGAGTAGACTGGTGGCTCAATTCTGGCCAAGAGTATACCTGAGGAGAAGTTTTCCAGAGGATTTTGGAAGGCATTCCTCAACCCTACAAAGGAAATGCAGAAAGGAACATTAAATATGATGTCTGGAACTGCTGCAGCCTTTGCAAGCATGAAAGGTTTGTCTGAGAAAATCTGATGCAATGAGGATGAGAAAAGCTGAGTGAAAAGATGGTTGGAGACCGGATCCTTGGTGACACTCCTGGTCAGCTGATGAGACTGCACAGGAGCCCTCCCTGCCTTTAAGCTTCTCATTATTCGAAGGGTGTTGGATTCCCCTGTACACCTCTCCTGATCCAACCTCAGTTTCATAGTGACAGTGAACTCAGCATGGAGCCCGCACAACTCCATGGAGGCACAACTAAAACCTTCTTGACTTCTTGACTCATGACCACATCCTTCTTTTGTTGTTGCAGAGCATGACTGTTGACAGGAAGGCATGTGGCTGCTCTATTATCCACACGTGTGCAGCCCAGAAATGTGGGTGAATGAATACACCATTGGGCAGAACTTTAATGGGAGGGAGACAGAAATCAGTTGATAAATTCCTCTCCCTTCCTACCTCAATTGGAAAGTTCTGAAAAGCGGTCATGTATGGGGCTTCTTGAAAGACAGGGTTACACTATCAAGTAACAAATCAACTTGATTGCAAGCCACGGCTAGCGAGATAATGACCCTCACACTGACCTTCTCTCTCCTTCCCTACCTCCCTAACTTCTCTATTGTTCCCTGGGATTGCATACCCTAGTAAATTATGGACACCCAAGCCTTTGCCAAAGGCTCTCTTTAGGGGAAACAGGCTAAAACACTTCCCCCCACTAACTTGTAGTTACAACTACCCTAACTAACTAATCTTTCTTCTACTCACCCTATCAAAGCTACTTAGCCTCAAGCTACAGGTTCATCTCTGAACCCAGGCTTGGCATTCTTCAGGGAAAAACAGGAGGTCAGCACTCAGGGACTCACTCTTCTTTTATTGAAAACATGTTTAATTTCTGTTAGCAATGTTTTACAGGTTTCATTGAACAGTTCTTAAATATTTTAAAAATGTATCCCTTAATATTTTATAAACATGCTAATATAAATGGTACTTTATATAATTTCAATCTCTAAATTTTTATTGGTAGGATGTAGATTTGCAATTTTTTACTTGTACAAATTTGTGAGATTTTGTTACATGTATATAATGCATAGTGATCAAATTAGGATGCTGAGGGTGCCCATTACCTGAGGACAACACGTTTGTTCAGTATAGTCACCCTACTATCTGCTATCAAACATTGAATCTATTCTATCAATACAATGCTCTATGTTCGTACGTATTACCCACTTCTTTTCATTGTTCTCCTCCCCCCACTCACCCTTCCCAGTCTCTGTTATTGGTATTTCCAATCTCTACCTCCATGTGATTGATTTTTTTAATTCCCACATACCCATGAGAATATGTGATATTTGCCTTTTTGTACTTGGCTAAGAATATGACCTCCAGTCTCATCTAGGTTGCTCCAAATGACATTTTTTATAGCCAAATAGTATTCCATTTGCCATCTTCAGTTTCTTTCATGTGTATTTTTCTTGCAGAGTCTTTCACATTCTTGGTTATTTATTCTTGAGTATTTTTTTGTAGCTATTGTAAAGAGGATTGCCTTCTTGATTTCTTTCTTGGCTAGATCATTATTGGGGTATAGAAATGCAACTGACTTCTGGAATTTTAGATGTTGCAACTTTTAAAAATTTATCAAATATAAGAGGTTTTTGGTGACATCTATAGGTTTTTGTAAGTATAAGATCCTATCACTATTGAGGGGCAGTTCGACTTCTTCTTTTCCAGTCTGGGTGCCACTTCCCTAGTGGAGGGGATTGCATCTTTTACTTACAGAGCCAAGCACAGAGTTTATGCCACTGCTGAGAGCAGGATCACTTCATATGGCCCCAAACAGGGAGTTCTCAGACTCTGTAAGGGAAGGGCTTTGGTTTCCTATGCTGGTTGATGTACTGTTCTGTCCTTTCCCCCGGGCAGTAGTACTCCTGTGGACCAGGGTACTGGAGACTCTGCAGCACATTTGGGTCCACCCAGTGCTGTGCCACAGCAGTCCTCTGGATGGATGCTGGAGAGTATCATTAGGAGCCTCCAGGATGTAGAGATACGGGGGAAGCCTTCCAGGACAGGATGCAGTCCACTGATGGCTGCATTCCCAAAGTGGTGCCTGGCCCCAGCCTCTCAGGTCTGGGGGCAGGGGAGTGTTGAGTAACCCAGAGTAAGCTCCCTCTCTGATGCAATGCCCTCCTGGGGTTCTTATGTAGGGATCATGTGGGTAGAGGAACTCTCCTGTGGTTCAGATTGCAGCAGTCTGTAGAAGGGACATGGGCCACTGAAGCTCTCACTTACCCCTTCTCAGCAAGTCTGAGTCCCTTGGACCACCTAGCCAATCTTGGTTGAGCTGACTGCTTACTTTCCTCTCCTTCTCTGCCTCAGGTCTCCCCCCTGAGTTCTCCATTGGACTCCAGTGTGGTCTTTTAGATGCTCTATTTGAGAAATGATTATCTGTTCATAATTTTGATTGTTCTTTCTAGAGAGGGCAGATGTGTGATGTCTCTGGTCAGCCATCTTGAACCAGAATCCAAAAGTATAATTTTTTGTATATTGACTGTGTATCCTGGGACCTTGTTAAACTCATTTAATGATGCTATTAACGTTTTGTAGGTTCTTAGGATTTTCTACATAGATGACCATGTCTGAGAATAAAAATGGCTTTTACTTTCCTCTTTCTAATTCACATGCCTTTTATTCCTTTTCCTTGATTGATAGCACTGGCTCAGACATCCAGTCCCATTTTTGAATGGAAGTGAGATAGCTGGCCTTCTTCTCAATGACAATGGAAAAACGTTCATATTTTCATCACTAAGTGTAATTTAGTCATAATTTCTTTTTTGTAGATGTGAAACTTCCCTTCTGTTCCTGATTTGCTTAGAGCTTTTATCATGAATGGATGTTGAATTTTGTTGCATACTTATAGTATCTATTAAGATTATATGATTTTTCTCTTTTATTCCACTGAGATCGTGAATTATAATAATTTATTTTTGGTGTTAAATCAGTTTTGCATTCTTGAGACAAACTTCATTTAATCATGATATATTTTCCTTATTATTTATTGCTATATTTGATTTGATAGTATTTTATTCAGGGTTTTTTGTGTCTAGATTGGTGGGGCATAATCTGTGCTATGTGATGGCCTCATATAGCTATAAAACTATTCTCTGATCCGCTATTTTCTGGAAAAGTTTGTACAAGATTGTATTGTTTCTTCCTTAAATGTTTGATGGAATTTATCAGTAAACTCACCCAGGCTTGGAGTTTTCTTTATGGGAAGGTGTTTACAAGTTTTATTTGTTTAATAGACATAGGGATAATCAGATTACTATTTCTTCTTAAATGAACTTTACTAGTTTATCTATTTTCTTGATTTTTCAAATAAATCTAGCTAAAGTTTTTCTACGCCTGTAGTCCCAGCTGCTCGGGAGGCTGAGGCAAGAGAATCGCGTAAGCCCAAGAGTTAGAGGTTGCTGTGAGCCGTGTGACGCCACGGCACTCTACCCGAGGGCGGTACAGTGAGACTCTGTCTCTACAAAAAAAAAAAAAAAAAAAAGTTTTTCAATTGTATTGATCTTTTCAAAGAATAAACTTTTGATTTCATTTATCATTAATTTTCTCTATTGTATTTTTCTATTTTATTACTTTCTCTTATTTTTATTATTCCCTACATTTACAATTATATGTCTATTTTCTTAATATGGAGACTTAAATTATTGACTTATGACCTTTTATCCTTTCTCTAATATAAGCATTTGATGACATAAATTTCCCTCTAAGAACTTCTTTAAGTGTAGCTCACCATGATTTGTTGTATTTTTACATTAATTTAATTAAAATATTTTCCAATTTAGCTTGTGATTTCTTCTTTGACCTATGAATGTGTTGTTTAACTTCAAATTATTTGAAGATGTTTTAGATATGTTTCTTTTTTAAAATTTCTAGTTTAATTTCAATGTGTTTAGGGATCATATTTTACACAATTTGAATCTTTTTAAATTTATTGTGAATATTATCTTGATGAATGAAGGATATGCTCTTGAAAAGAATGTGTATTCTGCTTTTGTGAGTGCACGTTTTTATAAATTAGGTAAAACAGTTGAAAGCTTCGTTCAAGCATTCTATATTCTTACCTATTTTTTTCTACTTGTTCTATTTATTCCTAAGGGTAAAGTATTGAACTCTTCAACTATAGTGGATTTCCCCTGACTTTTTTCTGTTTTGTCAGGTTAAGCTTTTTAAACTATATTTTGAAATTCTATTATCATATTTTTGTTTCATTTTTCTCTTTTCCTGCAATTCCTTATTTTTATAATTCCTCTGATCTTATTTATTGGATTCTTAGGCATAACTTACGTATATATGTATGTATGTATTTTGGTTAGTAGTTGTTATGGGGCTACAGTAATTACTTCTAATTTATTGTTTACCTTCAAATAAGATTATACCACTTTACATATATTATAAACTATTTTCAATAGCACACATTCATTTTTCCCCACTCTGCCTTTGTGTATCATTGTAATACATTTTATTTTACATTTGTAAACACCATCAAACAATGTCATAATTTTTGCTCTAAGCCATTCGTTTTCTTCTAAAGAAATTTGGGAGATTAAAAGTAATTTAAAATTTGTTACCTTTTTGAGCCATGTTTAGTATCCTACCATCAGGTAACCTTTATCTTCTTTCTACTCAGTGCAAGGTCTAACACATAGGTAGGTTTCCTGACACTGATACTGATTAATACATAAACAAAGTTATGCATTGATCAGTTGAAAAAGAATTTTGGAAGGAGACTCATAGGAACTAATCCTATGAGAAATAGTTCTGTATTCAGTAATTCAGTGTTTCTCGTGACTTTACAGAACATAATTATTACCAATAATGAGAAGTGACTGTACATGTGTGTGAATACTGTATATGTGTATGTAAGTGTGTGTGGATATACACACACACACACAGTGTGTCCGCTGGTGTATTCCTAAAGTACCTCTGGGAGTACATGCAAGAAACCAAAGACATTGATGACATCTGAAATAGAATGGGATGGAGGAGCTGGGAAAAGGAGTGGGAAGGAGCCTTTTCACTCTATCTGCCTCCTTCTGTATCTTTTAAATTTTGAACTAAGTTAAATGTGGTACCATTTAAAGATAAATTTACACAAACTAGTCAAATTCATAGAGACAGAAAGTATAATGATGGTTTCCAGGGACTAAAGGCAGGGAGAATGAGGAATTATTACCGGCATGATGAAAAAGTTCTGGAGATGGGCGATAGTGACGGTTGCACCTCAGGGAGAATATGCTTAATGCCGCAGAACTAAACATTTAAGATTTGCTAAAATGATAACTCTTATGCCACAGTAATAAGGTGGGGGGTGCTTCTCTGAGGTCTTCTTTCCTGGCCTGATTATTCTCTTGAGCCCTGCAGTGGATGCTCATTGGAAAAGCTAGTGAGCGAGTGAGCTAGTGAAAGCTAGCTAGTGAGCACACTGCTGGAGCATCTGCGTTCCTAAACTGCCCTGCTATTCCTTTAGGTCTTAAGTTGTTCCTTAAATTTTCAGTTTATTATATACAGAAATTTCAGGCATCCCAAAGCAGGATTGCTAAAACCTGGGGTATTACAGAATTTCCAGTTTGTTCTTCAATTTTATCTCCCCATAGCCACGTGGGCGTGGAAGCTAGAGGCAGATTTAAGTTAATAGCAGTGTGTCCTCAGAATCCCTGCTCCCCCAGGAAATACATGTTTCCACTGATGGGAACTCTTTGTGCTTGGCTGCTTCTTCCCTCAGGCTATGACCTACCACAGCAGGCTGCTGCTAGGCCATCCCACCAGCAACAGAAACACCCCATTATGTCTGAACTCCAGCAGTGTGTGCAGCGGGAATCCACACTCACGCTCTTTTGCCCCCAGAGCAAGTAGCCATCTGTCACAGTAACCAGATTCGTCTGAACTCTTCTCAATGGTCTGTATCTCCAGTTGCAATTTTCACACTGAAAATGTTTTACATTAGCAAAGGTGCTTTTTCCCAAAGGACCTTAGCAAAACACAAAGCAGGCTCAAATGCTCACAGTGCAACTGGAATCACTGCATTTTAATCACATGAATTGATGTTTATAGGGTTTTATCTTTGAGAGCGGTGAGATGGTGAGGGAGGACAAAAACAGAAAAGGCCAGAGAATTTAACCAAGAAATTGTTTTTCTAGAAGTGATTTAGTGAACCCAAAGAAAAAATAAGAGCATTTTACAACAAAACAAAAATATGTTCTTTTTTTATGAGCCTAATATTTTAATAAAATGAACAGCAAAGACACTTAAAAAGGTAAATGAGTGTAAACTTCAAACATGTAACTCACTGTAACAGACTAGAAATCTCAAGTTCTCATATTTGGGATTGTTCAGGTTGTTAAAACATGTATTATAATATTTCAGATCATTGAGATTTAGGAACAGAATTTGAGACCCTTATTTATGTTTTCTTAAATTTATAATTTGTACAGGACACCCTTTAAAAATATTTGTGCTAAATTCACAGTTAATACTGCAATACAGAACAATTAATACTTATTAGTCACTTGCTTGTTCCCTGCCTTCAACACATGCTGCCCAGTTGCAGAGATGCCCTTCTCACCATGTCTACTCTCATGCCAGCATCTCTTTTTTTATTTTTATTTTTTATTAATATTAATATTATTATTATTTTGAGACAGAGTCTCAGTATGTTGCCCTCAGTAGAGTGCTGTAGCGTCACAGCTCACAGCAAAACTCCTGGGTTAAGCGATTCTCTTTCCTCAGCCTCCCAATTAGCAGGGACTACAGGTGCTGGCCATAACGCCCAGCTACTGTTTGGTTGTAGTTGTAAATGTTTGGCAGGCCTGGGCTGGGTTCAAACCCTCCAGCTCTGGTGTTTGTGGCTGGCGCCTTAGCCGCTGCGCTACAGGCACTGAGCCTGGCTAGCATCTTTTGTCTTTTTCCCTTCTTCTACTTCAGATTTCCACTCCTCTCACATGTGCTTTTGAATAAGTCTTTTAAATGACTCAGTTCTTTATATTATACCTTAGAGTGTATTTGTGCCAATGAGTCATCTTCCTCAGCGATACTTGGATTCTAAAACCTTATCTCCAACTGTGTACTGAAAATATTCTTTTAAATGAAAACCCAGTAACAGCCACCCTGGAGCTAAAAGCAAACTTGATTCAAAGTCCCCCATTCCACGGGCTTGAAATCCAAAGCCTCCTTGTGATTTTTGTGAATTTCCAACAGCGAGGCTCTCGGTGTTCCCGGCCAATGGCTCCCGGGTCTGCCCGTCCTGTCTCTGCTGTGCACCAGCTTAGACTTGGAAGTCAGTGTCATTTTCTGAGTTTGGTTGGATTTGCTGATGATTTGGAGTTACATTGCACAGTGCATGTCCCTCTAACAATCTCACCTGCTCCATTCTATCTTTTTTTTTCTTTGAACAGGAGTTGGGAAGACTGCTGGGAGATAGTCAACTTTAGTAGGTGAGTGAAGACTAGATTTTCTCCGGAGACCTGCCGGAGAGGGCATGGGCTATGGTGGTGATGGCATGCAGGCGGTTCTTAGAAAGGAACCCCACCTCTACACACTCAGCCCAGTGTGGTCAGCAGCAGTTAAGGATAGTGTTGCTGCAGCAGGGAGGAGTAGCTAGAGTAGGCAATTAATCTAGCTCCTGAAGATGAGAGGCTTTGGGGGATGTGATGAAGTCAGCCAGCACTGGCACTGGTCATGCTTCTGACTCTATTGAAAGAACAGCTCCTGTCTTACGACAGGATTTCTGCATATGGTACAAATGTAACTTCACTAAGCTTTTAATTTTTGAAAAACATGAATACATGTATAACTGCCTCTATTGCATAGCCCAAATTCAAATAATGCCTCCTCATTCAAAGAAAAACAGACAACTTCATAGTTATAAAAAATAGTTCAAGGTAATTCAGATATGCTCCATCTCTTAAAGACCTACGTTCTTCTCCAGTAGTCAAATATCATAAGCATCCTCTTTCAGCTTTGCCATTCTCAAGGTCTTTCATGTAGATACAAGTTGCTCCAAGGGAAATTCTTTCTCCCATCTCCAACTCCTGACGTAAAACTCCTTAAAACCTAACTTAACTTGGTAAATGGTCTGTAAAGCTAGTGAATGATGCCCCATGATCATATCAATGTACACAGCTATGATTTAATAAAAAAGAAAAAAATAAATAAAATCCAAAACCTCAAAAAAAAAAAAAAACCTAACTTGCTGGGCTCTTTCAGAATTCCCTCTCTTTCCCAGGTTTATTGCATTTTTTTTTAAATTTCCACATAAATTCTCTAGCTAACACCTCTCCTGTTGCCTAATAAATTAGACCTCATAATATCAAATGACCACTGGGAAAAGAGGATGGAGAAGGATGGCAGGGAGGACTGCATGGCCAAAGGGACCAAGTCAACAGTGCTAGAATTTCCTTTTCTTTCATTGCTGATAGCACTTGTGCAAACATAATGAACATTCCTAAAATCAATAAAAGCAAGGATTCTCTCTGCCCCCAGGAAAAGCAGTGTTATGACTAGAGCTAGGTCTGGTAGGCAGACTCAGCTGATTTTCCAGAAAAAGGCTCAAACTACAGAGAAGATTGTGCCAAGTCTTGTGTGTGTCCAGCCCAACTGCAAATCTAAGAGAATGCTGGCTATTAAGAGATGCAAACATTTTATGCTGACAGGAGGTAAGAAGAGTAAGGGCCAAGTGATCCAATTCTAAACGTCTTTTGTTTTATTATGAAGACAATAAAATCTTGAGGTTATGGTTACTGCACCTGGTTCAGTTGGTCTCTAGGGAGGGAATACACTAGAGCCATCCATAAAAAAGGCTAGAAAATGGTATTTATATGTAATTGATTTAAAAGATTGTTTCTTTACTATGTATCTCCACCCTGAAGATAGGCCTCATTTTGCATTTTCAATTCCCACCTATAATCAACAGCGACCTTATCAAAGATATCACTGGAAGGTCCTGCCACAAGGTATGTTAAATAACCCCACCTTGTGCCAGCATTTTGTTGATCAACCATTACAACAAATAAGAAATTTCCTTCAGCCTGTATCATTCATGATATGGATGATATTTTTTTTGCACATCCAAGTGTAGCAATCCTTCAAGAGATACTTAAATATGCCATTTTGGTATTAAAATCATATGGCCTTCAAATAGCCCCAGAAAAAGTTCAAACTACATCTCCCTATAACTATTTAGGATATAAACTAACAGAAACAAAAATATTTCCTCAACATGTCAATATTATACTAGATTCTCTTTCCACTTTGAATGATTTTCAAAAACTGTTGGGTCATATTAATTGGCTACGACCCACATTAGGAATCCCCGCTTATGCTTTAACTAATCTCTTTAAAATTCTAGAAGGCCCTGAAGACTTAAATAGTCCTTGTTCACTCACCCCCTGAAGCAAGGGAGGAGTTACAGTTAATTGAAAAGGAGTTTGCTATGAAAGAATTAGATCGAGTTAATATCAGATTTCCTATTCATTTAATCATTATTGCAACTTCTTATTCACCCACAGGAGATATTTATCAAGAAGAGGCTCTTCTTGAATGGTTATTTCTATCTAATAAAACCACATAAAAATTGCATTTAGTATTTTGGAGATCATTTCCTTACCACCCTTGAAGATCATTTCCTTGAGTACATACTTTCTTGACACCTATGAGATCATTTCCCCAGCACACAGCCCCCCGCATGTCTTTGCTTAGTAATCTTTCTGCCTTTATGTATCTTCTCAATAAAAGGACTCTGTGGGAAGTGCTCAGCGCTATCCTGCACCTATGGTTAGCCTCACCTCTTGCAGTGTGTACTGTCAATCTGTGTCTTGTGTGATCATTTATGCGGTCGAGACATCTGGCGCAGTCAGCAGGACCTGAACTGGGCCACGGACCAAAGGGGAATAAACACTCGGGTGTAACTGAAGCCTTTAGCAAACACAAGAGGGAGATTACAGGGAAGCAATGGGTAATTCCCTGTCCATTGAATCACAATATCTTGGGCTTTTAAAAACATTATTGTAGTTGAAGGGAGTGAAAGCGAAACAAAAAGTTTTTGAAGAATTATTTAAACATGTTAAGAAACATTGTTATTGGTTCTAGCCTACAGGGAGGGCAGTTCTTTTTTTTTTTTTATTGTTAAATCATAGCTGTGTACATTAGTGCAATCGCCTGTACTCATTCTAAGATGCACCGTAGATGTGGCCCCACCCATTACCCTCCCTCCACCAAAACCTCCCCCCTCCCTTCCCCTTCCTTGGCCCTTTCCCCATAGTCTTCTGCTATAGTTGGGTTATAGTCTTCATGTGAAAGCTATAATTTAGCTTCATAGTAGGGCTGAGTACATTGGATACTTTTTCTTCCATTCCTGAGATACTTTGCTAAGAAGAATATGTTCCAGCTCCATCCATGTAAACATGAAAGAGGTAAAGTCTCCATCTTTCTTTAAGTCTGCATAGTATTCCATGGTATACATGTACCACAATTTGATAGTCCATTTGTGGGTCAATGGGCACTTGGGCTTCCTCCATGACTTAGCAATTATGAATTGGGCTGCAATAAACATTCTGGTACAGATGTCTTTGTTATATTGTGACTTTTGGTCTTCTGGGTATAAACCTAGTAAAGGAATTATAGGATCGAATGGCAGGTCTATTTTTAGGTCTCTAAGTATTCTCCAAACATCCTTCCAGAAGGAACGTATTAGTGGGCATTCCCACCAGCAGTGTAGAAGTGTGCCCTTTCCTCCACATCCACGCCGACATTTCTGGTTTTGGGATTTTGTTATGTGGGCTACTCTTACTGGGGTTAGGTGATATCTCAGAGTAGTTTTGATTTGCATTTCTCTGATGATTAAGAATGATGAGCTTTTTTTCATGTGTTTGTAGATTTTACATCGGTCTTCTTTAGAGAAGTTTCTCTTTAAGTCCCTTGCCCACCCTGAAATGGGGTCATGTGTTCTTTTTTTGTTAATAAATTTGAGTTCTCTGTGGATTCTGGTTATTAGACCTTTATCAGAGGTATAACTTGCAAATATTTTCTCCCATTCTGAGGGCTGTCTGCTTGCTTTACTCACTATGTGCAGAAGCTTTTTAGTTTGATCAGGTCCCAGTAGTGTATTTTTGATACTGCTTCAATTGCCTGGGGAGTCCTCAGGGCAGTTCTTAATGTAAAGGTCTGGAAACAGGTTGTGAGAGCTCTTTGTAGAGCTCATCAATTAGGGGACATGACATCATTACGGATATAGTCCCCATGTAACATAATTACTTCAGCATTGCAACCTCTTCAGTCAGAAACTCACTCAGAGGAAGACAGTAAAAAGCAAGGAAAAACTCTGAGAGGCTACGAGCCTACTGACCCTGTGCCTTCTCACCCATTGCCTCCTCCACCTATTAATAAGAAACCAGGGGATGAGGAGAATGCAACAGAAAAGGAGGACCATGGATCTAATTAAAACTCATCTGATTCCTCCTCAGAGGAGGAATTAAGCAGCAGAAACATAAGGAAAAGGGAAGACACCTCTGTTGCCATTATGGCCACTCAAATCAAACAGTTAGAAAGTTGATTAAATAACCTAACAACAAAAAAACCACTCCTTCAGTGCCTCCATGTCCTGACAAGCCTTCGAACCCAGATAATTCCTCTACAACATCCCTCATGAAGTCTTTACTAGAAGGCAAAAAAAACAGGAGATTTTACTTTTGAGGACACTTTGGGACTTTTTCCTGTTGTTGTGACTGATATTCCATCCAGTCCGCCGTATCCACATGGGGGACAACAATATCATCATCACATGTTTACTTTTAAAACCTTACAGGACTTAAAACAGGCTGTAACACAATATGGCATGCAATCCCCTTTTTCTAGAGACATATTACAAGGACTAGCATAAGAACAGCATCTTATTCTCTATGATTGGGATGTGATAGCAGAACAATTCTAGAATCAGGGCAATATTTACAATTTAAAACATGGCGGAAAGAAGAGGCTGATTTAATGAGTAGACAGAACCAGCAAAGAAATGTTCCTATAACATCAGAACAACTCACTGGGTCTTGACAATGGATGGGAATACCATGACAATTACAATATGATGATATAGCCATAGTACAAACCAGGTTATACTGCCTTAAAGCATGGGAGAAAGTTCAGGCTCCTGGAGATATTTCTAAGTCTTTTATTAAGGTAATGCAATCAGGGAATGAGCCATATACTGATTTCTTGGCACAACTGAAAACTTCAGTCAATAAGGCTATGACATAACTTGACCTTAGGGATATGTTTTTTAAAACCTTAGCTTTTGAAAATGCCAATTTAGAATGCCAGAAGGTTTTACATCCTTTAAAGGCCCAGAATGCCCCTGTAGAAGAATATATAAGGGCATGTTCAGATGTTGGGACTGAACCATACAAAGCTAATCTCCTTGCTGCTGCCTTGAAGGATGGATTCAAATCAAATTTTATCAAGTGTCACAATTGTGGAAAATTAGACCATGTCAGGAAGGAGTGCTGCAAAGGAAAGAGTAATAATGATAGCAATAAGAGAAACTTTATTACCAATAACCAACAAAGACAAGGTGGATGCAAGCCTCCAGGCATTTGTCCTACATGTAAAAAAGGATTTCACTGGGCAAATGAATGCTACTCTCAATTTGATAAGGATGGGATGCCCCTCCAGCAGGGAAACAATCAGTCGGGCCCAACCCAGGGCCCTCAGACAAACAGTACGGGTATGGGGATGTACCCACTGATTAGCAACTTAACCCATCCAATCCCTTTTACATGCCACCCCAGGAAGTGCCGCTTTAGATTTTCCAGCCTGTGATAATGTTTTACTACTTCCTAACATAGGAGTGAAATGGCTAAAAACAGGCATTTGTGGCCCTATCCCTCCTGATTCAGTTGGCTTATTATTAGGCAGAAGCAGTTGAATGTCTTGTGGTGTGCGTGTACACATTGGTGTAATTGATAATGATTTCCTGGGAGAAATACAAATTATGATTTCAGTAGATCAACCAACACAAATTTTAGCCGGACAAAGAATTGCTCAATTATTACTTCTACCTTACATCAAATTGCAAACCACAGATAAAAAATGCACAGACAGCTTTGGCATTACAGGCAGTATATTCTGGCAAAAAGCCATTAATCAAAACAGACCTCAATTAACACTCACCTTAAAAGATAAATCCTTTACTGGCCTGTTAGATACTGGTGCTGATGTGTCTGTCATGGCTTTAAACCATGGCCTAAGGAATGGCCAAAGCAAATAGTTGATGTCACCTTTAATGGTAATAGAACTTTAAATTCAGTCTTTCTTTTTTTTTTTTTTTTTATCTCCAGTTTGGTTGGGGCCAGGTTTGAACCCATCACCCCTGGCATATGGCATATGGGGCCGGGGCCCTACTCCTTGAGCCACAGGCACCACCCTTAAATTCAGTCTTTCAAAGTACTTTACCTTTGTCCTGTTCCAGACCAGATAATCAAAATGCTCAAATTCAACCTTACATAGCTCATATAGCCATTAATTTGTGGGGAAGAGACTTGCTCCAACAATGGAAAACTATAGTTACTATACCATCCATGAACAATTCTTTTCAGATGTCAAATTTAGCCTAGAGGCCACTGCCCCAAAATATGCTCTAAAGTTATCTTGGAAAAGCAACAATCCAGTGTGGGTTGAGCAGTGGCTGATAACTAAAGAAAAATTGGATGCATTTACAAGTATCGATATAGGAACAATTAGAACAACAGCATATTGGACCATCTACTAGCCCATGGAATTCCCCAATTTTTGTTATAAAAAAGAAATCAGGTAAATGGAGAATGCTTACTGATCTCCATAAAGTTAATGAGACAATTATTCCTATGGGACCCTTACAACCAGGGTTGCCACTACCATCTATGATATCTAATAAAACTACACAAAAATTGCATTTAGTATTTTGGAGATCATTTCCTTACCACCCTTGAAGGTCATTTCCTTAAATACATACTTTCTTGACACCTATGAGATCATTTCCCTGAGCAGGCAGCCCCTGCTTGTCTTTGCTTAGTAATCTTTCCACCCATTATGTATCTTCTCAATAAAAGGACTCTGCGGGAAGTGCTCAGTGCTATCCTGCACCTATGGTTAGCTTCGCCTCTTGCAGCATGTGCTGTCAATCCGTGTCTCATGTGATCATTTATGCAATTGCAACACTAGAATTTCCAGAATGTTCCTTTGGGCAAGAGGAAAATAAGAGATTATGCGTATTTATGCATTATTTGATTTTGTCTGTACTATTTAAGGAAAACAGGATTCCTTAGACAGGATCAAGGTATTTTTTTGAAAGTGAAAAAATCATTTCTCTCCCACTTTTATCACTGAGTAAAGGCCTTCATTGCAAAAACAAAAACCAGAAGCTTAGAACAGGATTTTCTGAGGCTGGCATAAACAGATACTCATGGCCCTTGTTTACTAGACCTACTTAAGCAGGTCCTTCCTCCTAGAAGAGACCACCATGATGAAAGTCTTAATTAGTCTTCTCAGACTTGTGAGATTCATTGAGCAATGTGTTCAGGAACCTTCAGTGGCCTGCTCTGTCATTTGCTTTTTTTCCTCCTCACATTTAGGAGGCAGAACTACCATCCCCACCTGGGTAGGAATTTTTCAGGACAGGTCCCTGCAAAGAATAAGGGTCGGACCCTCTTACCCTGGCTGGTAGCAGGGAGTCAAGTTCATGGTGTGCTCTTACTGGTTAGAGCAGTGGTTCTCAACCTTCCTAATGCCAAAATGTATTTTCATTGTTAAAAAGGGGTCGCAACCCACAGGTTGAGAACCGCTGAGTTAGAGCATCACAAAGGGCTCACAGACCAACCAGATGCAGAAAGACCAACCCCCACCACACCACAGTTTCTGGAAAACTGTTCTCAGCTGGGCACCTAAATCTATTAGAGGCCTTCTCCCAACCCAACAGCATTGGAGACATGGCATCTCCCCCCAAACGCTGTGCACCTGGAGGTCTCAGTGCAGTGAATGAAACTTTTCCTGCACAGCAGAACCCAGGCCAGGCATGTTGGAAATAAGATAAGCCCCTGCTGAACACCACTTGCACTTCCATCTAAGGGACAGAAGCATGTTTCACTGACTGTCACCTAGTAAACATCATGTGTTAGAATGCTTGGTTTTCCCTACTCTTATCACACATTTATAATCAATCAAGTATCTGTTTGGAATCTACATACACTATTCATATTTTAAAACAAAAGTACAATCTAAGACATAACTCATTAGACTGGTGAATAATTATAAGGCAATGATATCTCTGAATCAAAAGATATGCTTCATAAGAATATTGCAACAACAGTAGGAGCTTGACAAACATTGAATACTTCCTGGGTGTCCAGCACACAGGGCATTATGGCATGTAATCCCCAGTCCACACCTCTTTGACTCTCAGGACTGAGGATGGATTCGGGTCCCAGAAAATGGAGACGGCATAGAAGACACAAAGTAACCACCGGTTTTGTTCTAGTACAGTTGGAAATACACTTCTTCATTAGGAAATTTGATGCAAATATGCACAATTTAAATGAAGCCCTGCTGAATTACTCAGAATAGGAAGGCAATGTTAGAAGATTTGCAAAGGAGCCTTGGAGAGACAAACAGGACAGCCCCAGGTGGTAATGGCCATCTCATTTCCTGCCCACACTCTCTCACCACACTACTGCTCTGTTTTTCTGCCTTGTAAATCAGTAAAATGAGAGCCTGCAGACCATAAAGCCTAGGATCATGAGTAAATGTGAGATTCAAAATCAGCTACAACAGAACAAAGTTTTCATGTGAGTTTCTTCTTCTCTGTCGCTAAGAAGAGGATGAAGAATGGTGCTAATTAAACTTGGCTGTGAAATGACTTTTAGTTCCTGTTCTGTGAATGAGTAGCTGAAATGCATCTTCTTAGACCCCTTAGCTCCCTTCCCACTGGCTTGATGTAACATAAAAGACTGTGGTTGGTGGGAGGGAAAGGAAATGCATAGTTTAGCTTCTGAGAAACAGGATTTCTCCAAAGCTCTGTAATTAATCTATTCTCTCCAAAACTGATGGTCTGTCTCTGCCCCTGGAACCCCAACATTAAACCACACCCATGATTTATCTTCTTACCTACTTGCAGTAAACAAAAAATAATGAAGCAAAGGTTGCAAGACTAAATTCTTATCTCAAATCTCAACTAAGTGATCTTTGCCTAAACAGTTAACCTCTCTATAATGTTTCCTTAATTGAAAAAAAGGGAGTTGGACTAGGTGGTCTCTAAGGGCCCTTCCAACTCTGAAACTCAATAGTGCGAGTCACCTGGAATAAAAGCACTTTCATCATCTAAAGGGCTCGAGTTTGAACTCAGCTATAACCCATCATGCATAGCAAATGGCCCCTTGAGTGGAAATTGCTTCCTGGAAGTATTATTGATAAGCACTTAATTTTCATACCAGACTTATATTTCCTATAAGAATTACCCAGTCTCTTATTTATAATGTGATTCAATTTCAGTTATAGTTACAACATTGATTTGAGTATAAAATTTCATGTAAAACACGTTTCATCTAATTACTGAATTTTGCTCTGCTTAGGTGATCTTTCCTTCAATGGCCCTAGGTTGTTTTTCTTTAAATAGTAAATAGAAAAAAAGCTCAAAAATACTTTTGAATTAATGAACCCTATAAACATGTATGAAAACAAATATACTGTAAAAGCTGTTGGAATCCCCAAACACTCTAAGCCTTGAGAGAGCCTTCAGAGACTGTGCACTGAATCAACACAGGTGGTTACAGTTTCTATTTCTCAGAGTACAGGTTAACTCACTTTCATGTTTTTCTTGCTCTATACAATGACCAGAGAGAATTAAACCAGGTCAGGGTCAATAACCTCCTTATCTTCTTAATTAATGGTGCTTGATAGAGATTAACCTCTCCTTTGTTGTCCTGCTTTGCTTAGACTAGATGACAGAAAATCCATGACAATTACATCCTCTATGAGATCATGTTAAATGTACACTTCCCAAAAAGAAACACTACCTATAACCGATCGAATTGCTATAACTGGATGGTAACCCAGTATAATGTGATCCTGCTAAAAACTCCTTTGACTCTGCCTATATAATTAAAATCTTAATTTCCCCACTTCAGAATCCTGATGCCATTACTTTGGAGTTGGTGTTTCCAATGGGCCCTCCTCACTTTGTGCTGAAATAAACTTTCTGTGAATTATGAATGGATTCTAACCCTTATGATTATTTTCCAGTGACATTTTGGCAACTCAGATAGGACCCGAAATAGGCTCCATCTGATTCCCACCACTCAGCAAACAGCGGGGACCCTGGTACCAGCACACGCCACGTGCATCCAACTTTGCTGGAGATGCAGGAATCTCCGGTAAGATCTCTCTTGGGTTTCCAGTCTTCCTGGCTGTGGTCTTTATTCAAGTGATTTGATTCCACACTTGATGAGTTTGGAATGGAAACTCTGCTTTTAGGCTTTAACCCAGGAATTTCATTTGTTATTTCTCTAGAGATTCTGCTGCTTGCAGGTCTGTGGTTTCACTCTCCTTTGAGGTTAAGGCTTTGCTTTTCTTACTTGCTAAAGTTTTTTAACCTTCTTTCTTGTTCAAATTTGGTCAGGGAAAAAAGAATTTCTCTTTGAAAAGAGGAAATAGACATCTGTAGTTTAAGCAAAATTTGTCATTTTAAAAACTGGCCAGGTTCTGAAGCTCAGTTCAAATGACATATCTGAATTTTCTTCTTGAATGATTAAAATTCCCGCTACAGTCTTTGATCACTTGAGAACATCCAAAATTGCATCTTTTTCCTTAAGGAGAGATCTACCTTTTGCAATTCCAGCTGGGTTCATGTATGATTCTTATGGAACTATATATTGTCCTTATTTAGAAAAATGGTTTTACATAACTTGTGAAAAATGAAAATTTTAGTGGCCAAAATGTAGTACCTTTGACACGCCCAAACTAATTTACTAATTTACTTGCACACTCAGTTATAAAAAATGTCAGCTCTGGGATAAGCCCAAATAATTGGGAGAGATGTTTTCAATGGTATTTAGAAGTACTCAAAAGAGGTTTTAATGAAGTTGTTTCTTTACAAGAGAACAACAAATTGTCTAAAACAACTTCTGAATTTAAAAAGGCTTCTGAAATTTCTCCTTCTCCTCCCTCAGTTCCTCCTTCTCTTTATCCTTTATTACCTGAACTACTTTGCCCAAACCTACCTCCTTATTCTCCTCTTCCCCCTAATCCTACCATTCTGCTTCCTTTTCTCACACAGTGAGTGTCTGCTGGGGGAGAAACTGCCCTGGTTTATTCATCATGGTCAAAGGTAGAACTTGAAACAATTAAGACATTTTCTGATCCTCATCAGGATCCTACTGGTTTTGCCAGGAAATTTAATATTCAAACTTATGTCCCTGGTTCTACATTGGCAGAACCAATGTAGAACTAAAAACTACATGGAGAACTAACAGAACTTCTTGCTAACACAAGCCCTTATTCACATTAGAGCCACATTATCTGTGGTAAATCTTATCTTACAAAGTCCTGCTCCTTGGAGTAAATAATTCAAACGGTGGCTATCACAAATGCTTCCTGTATCAGCATACAAATTTCAACCTGTATCTTTTTAATTCCCCTATCCATCTTATAGAAAAGAAACTTCTTAAAAATATATAATACTCACATTTCTTTCTCCAAAAAAGGGAGGGAAATGTATTCAGAATTAGAAAATAAAACTGAGTTACTAGATACAACAAATTTTTCCAAATCTAATCCAATTGCAAACCATATTGCCTTAGAAGACACTGAATTATTAAGAAATGAAATATTGTAAAACCTGCCAAAGGCAGTGCCTGATCAATTGTGGTGAGAGCCTTCCACTGATATTGGAAAAATCTTCTCAGCTGCCCCAATCAAAGTTCTAATACATCTATCAAACCCTTTCCAACCAGGGGTGGAGAACCTATAGCCTTAAGGCCACATGTGGCCTTCTAGGTTCTCAAATGTGGCCTTTTGACCAAATCCAAATTTTATAGAATAAATTATTTTATTAAAAGAGGTGCAGCAGAGAAAGATGAAGCTTTTCCCCCCTCCTTTAGTGCTTCAAAAAGAATAATCTTGAAATCGGAAGGCCCCAAGTTTTCCACCTCTGTAAGAACTGAAGCCCTAAAAGGAATAAAGCCTATAATTTCAGATTATTTAAAAAGAGGAATAATTATCCTCTGTTTAAGTCTGTGTAATGCTGCAATCCTTCCTGTAAGGCAGTGATTTTCAACCGGTGTGTTACGACACAGTGGTGTGCCATGAAAAATTTTAAGGATCATTAATTAAATTACTTTCTAAAGAAGTTCCAAGCACAGTAAGTATATTCTTTTTCTTACTCTTTTTTTGATCAACATAATTTAAGTGTGCCATGGAAGTTTAACTATAGGTTCAAGTGTGCATGAGATGAAAAAAGTTGCAAAACACTACTAAAAACCAAATGGTAGAGAATGGAGGTGCGTGGAAAATCTGAAAGCAATTAAAATATAGTCCATCCTTGACATGCAGTAATACCAAACCCTCACACATTCATTCCAACTGAGGGTGAGTTCTTTACTATAATAGACTTACTAAATACATCTTTAGTATTCCTGTGGATAAAAAACATTTGATTTCTCTTTGCCTTCATGTGGGAAGATAGACATGGACAGTCACGCCTCAGGGATGCACCGGGCCTAAACTTTTCGTGAACGTTAGAAGAAGATATTTTAGTTATCAACTTCTTTAAAAAATCCATTTTAATATAATATGTAGACAATTTACTTCTCTGCTCAGAGGATAAGCAAGCCTCTGTAGAATATGGGATTCACTTATTACAACAGTTAGCCCTAAAGGGATATAAAGTTTCTAAAGAAAAACTTCATTTATGTCAAAATCAAGTAAAATACTTACTCCACCAAATATCTAAGGAAGGACTTCCTGTTAATCCAGATCGATGGAAAGGAATTTAATCTCTCTACCACACAAACCAAGAAATAGTTGAGAGAGTTTGGGGACTGGTATGATATTATAGAAACTGGCTCCCAAACTTTTCTTTACAAGCCTGGCCCCTATATATTCTCTTAACACAGGACCTGCCAGACTCTCCAGATTGGACAGAGGAAAATCAACTAACGGTAGAAATGATTAAAAAAAAAAGACCTTTCTAACACCCTAGCCTGGGGCTCTAAATTATAACTTCTATTTGTAATACTTTGCACATAAAAGGGATAAAAATGCTTTAGTGATCCTAACTCCAAAATATGAAGACCAAAATAGACCCATAGGGTATTACAGGCAACAGTTAGATCTTGTAGCAAGAGGACTGCCGCCTTGCATGAGCCATAACAGCCACTACTTATTAGTGAAGGCAACTGTAGAAATTGCAATGGAGACACCCCCTACTGTTTTAATCCCTCATTTTGCAGAAACATTGCCAAACTTGTACCACACTGAACATTATTCAGTTGGTAGACTAGCTTCAAGTGAAGTTTAACTTCCTTCAGCTTCTCATATCACCATCTGTAGACATAATAATGTCGTGAATCCTGCAAATCTTCTGCCTTCGCTTTCACACAAAACACCACATTATTGAATAACCCTAACTGATCAACTTCTCTCTCCTAGGACTAACAAGAGACTCCCTTTATTAATGCTGATGTTGTTGGTTTATGCTGGAAGAATGGGGACCAAAGACCCCATTCTTGGCAAAGGAAAGCACCCCCAGAAAAAGAGGAAAAGTAAAAAGTAAGATGAGTGAGTCGGAACAAAAAAAAGTCAGCTAGTTTACATGTATACTAGGCATTGCTATCAAACTTCTTGCCTTTTCTGAAATTCTAGCCTGTTGAAGATACAGCTTACAAACACTCTGCTGGGTCTGTGAGCACTCTGAGGAGAATAATGGCCATGAAGAGATTATGGCAAGTCCTTGAAAAGATACATCTTCTAGGGCATTCCCTGCCCATTGAACAGGCAAAGCAGATACCCAATGTGGAGATTTGCATTTGCCTGGGGCAGAGACCAAGGGAGTAGCTTGAGCCCTAAGATACAGGAAGAAGAGCTTATATTTCTTATTGCAGAGGAAAATCCTCCGTGGTGGTGATGGGAGGAAAATACCTCCCTCCCACTGATTCCTCAGAGGAGATTAACACTGGGTGGCATTTTATTCCACAGAAAACTAGTGGAGTTTAACATTTTCCTAGAAATCTGTGTGTGTGATCTCAAGCAAGAGGCTCTCCCAATACAAGGCTCAGATTTCAGATTTCTGAAAGCTACCCTTAAGGTTAATAATAATAAAAACAATAGGAGCTGATATGATCAACCTGAGAAACTGCTGACATCTTTGTTTCCTCCCTCATCTTATCCCCTGGGCAAATAGACTCCAATAAAATCAGAGTGGAACAAACACTCGGTGCTATTGCCAGAATCCCACAAATGGGCAATGGACCCCTGAGCTCCCACCTTTAATTCTACTCTATGTCTTATGCCACTTTCTTTACTGTCATTTCCAATTTTGTAATTCTTTTTAGTCAATTGCCACCAGTTTCCACAGGTCTTAACGGATCCTGCTCCCAGGGTGGGACCCCAACAGGTTTACACACAGATCTTATTTAAAGGATGAATCTGGAATTTAGCACTGTTGTAGGCTATAAAGTAGTATGCTTTAACAACAAACAACAACAACAAAAATAGAAAGTGCTTACCTTCCAGAAACTGCTTTGGCTCAATAAGCAGAATTACTTACATTAATCAGGACATGTCAATTGACAAAAGAAATAGCTACTGAACATTCACAGAGACAGGACCTATGCTTTTGGAGTAGCTCATGATTCTGAAATGCTGTGGAAATAGAGAAGATTTGTAACTTTTGGTCAATCCATGAGTAATGGATACTTCATTTCACAGTTGTTTGAAACTATGTTATTACCAAATTCACTGGCCATAATTAAAACTCCAGTCTATTCCAAATCGGATGCCCCAGAAAGCAAAGGAAATAAGCTAGCTGATAAGGCAGCAAAAAACAGCTGCTCTAAATATATCTAAACAAACAAAAAATAAAATAATTTATATTATCTTAAAACAATCATTATTTGATTAAAAAAAAAAGTTCAATGCAGATCTCTTAAATTAGAACAGGAATGTTAGAAAACAAAAGGGCAACACACTCCCTCAAAGATGAGGTATGGTATGGCCCAAACAAAATGATTACTTGGAGAAAACAATGTTTTTGAAAACCTTCCCCACCTATAGGTCATAGATAGGCAATTGTTGTCACATTTGTTCAAAATATAAACTAGGGAAACCAGGACACAGTTCCCAAAGACATCTCCTGTGTGTTCATATGGAGAGATTATTTTTCCAGTTCATAATTTTTAGTTAATTGCTTTATAACAGCTACATATGTCTGCCTTTCTGCCTTTGCTATTAAAGATGTACAGTTTCCTGGAGATAATTTCATAGGTTTGCCTATTATGATTTCAAATGGATTAACTGGTGTCTACCAAAAGGGGTCAACCACAGATTCAGTAGAACCAGTGGAAGAGCTTTTGGCCAAGGAATTTTAAAAGCCTCAGCTGACTTTGCCAATTGAGTTTTTTGATCATTCCATTTGTGTGTTTCACTCATCCAGATGATGGAGGATGATGAATATAGTGAAAATGATAGAGTAGGCTAAATTTTACATACTGGTTACTTCTTTGTCCACTGAAGAAAGTATGGAGCTCAGAGGAATTCCACAGCACAGAATAATTTTTTTCTGAGAGAATTTTACTCACCACTAAGGCTGTTGCTTTTCTGCATTTACCTAGTGAGAAAGCACATACATCATTACCAGCTCATATTAGTATGTTAGTGAGGGCAGAAACCAGATAAAATCTAATTGCTACACCTCAAGAAGGACCTCAGGTAAAGAAAAATGGAATTTTATTGAATCAATGCATTTAGAAAGAATAAGTATTTTAAAAAACTGAGCCTTACAATCCATGAACATGAGCTAGTTGCTTGGATGTTTTTTTTGACTACTTCTTTAATTAAATATTTAATTTAATAACAATAGAATTAAGTAGTTTTATGTACAGAAGTCTTATACATCTGATACTGTAAATAGTATTGCTTTAAAATTTTATTCTCCAATTGCTTGTTGTTATATAGACACTTAATTGATTTTTAGATGTAAACTAATATCTTACCCTTGTGAAACTGAATTATTAATTCTAACAGATTCTTTTATAGATTACTTGACACTTTCTAGAAACAAAATGATATAATCACAAAAGATGATAGTTTTACTTGTTTTCCATTCTTTTTGTCCCTTTAAATATTGTTCTTAACTTTTATTAAACTAGCAGGCTTCTAGCAGAACATTGAACATAAATGGTAAGAGCAGGCAGCCTTGTCATGATTCAGATCTTAAATGGAAAACATTTAATGTTTATATCGGTATTTTTGTAGGTACCCTTTATTAGATTGAGGATGCTGACTTTTTTTATTTTTTTTTGAGACAGTCTCACTATGCCACCCTTGGTAGAGTGCTATGGTGTCACAGCTCACAGCAACCTCAAACTCTTGGGCTTAAGCGATTCTCTTGCTTCAGCCTCCCAAGTAGCTGGAACAACAAGCACCAGCCACAACGCCCGGCTATTTTTTTTTTTTTTTTGTAGTTGTCTTTGTTGTTTAACAAGTCTGGGCTGGGTTCGAATCCACCAGCACTGGTATGCATAGCCAGCACCCTAACCAGTAAGCTATGGGTGCTGAGCAAGGATGCTGACTTTTATTGCTAGTTTGTTGAACATTTTTTAAATCAAGAAGTGATGTTGAATTTGTTAAATATTTTATCTGTGTCTATTTAGATCATCCTGAGGTTTTCATTCTGTTAAGGTGGTATATTATATTAGTTGGTTTTCAAGTGTTTTTTCAAACTTGCAGTCCTTGGACAAATGTCATTGTGTGATTTTATTTATATATGTATGCACATACATACACATACATGTAATATATATGTATATGTACACATATGTATTACTGATGATATCTGCACATTTGAATATATCACTCACCTATTCAATTTTCTTATACCCTGTTAATTAATTTTTCATGTTAATTAGGGATGTTAGTCTGTAATTTTATTGTATTATGCTTGTCAGATTTGGTTATCAAAGTTATGCTAGCCTTATTAAACTATTTGGGACAGAGTTACTGCTCTTATTGGTGGTAGTAGTTTTTATGGAGGAGGAAGAGGATCAGGGTTTGACTGCAAATTCAATGTTTTAAATATAAAGTCACTAAGGTTTTCTATTTGTTTTTTCTTCTATTTCTTTTTGTGTTAGTTTATTGTGTTGTATCTTTCCATAAATTCATTCACTGTATCTAAATTTTAAACTGTATTAACATAAAAGTGCTCATTATTATCTCCCTTCATCTTTTTAATAATTGTATATTCTTTATTGAAGTCTCCTGTTTCAATCCTGGTCTTGGTTATTTGTATGTATTCTCTCTTATTCTTGATTGGTTTTGCTAAGGATATGAATTTATTAAGGTTTTCAAGGAACAAACTTTAAATTTGTCAGTTTTTCACAATTTTTTGGTGTGATTCTTATTTCTTTTCTTATTTCCTTTCTTCTACTTCCTTTGGATTTAATTTTCTTTTTTATTTCTAGAGTCTTCATGTGAAAACTTAGGTCATTAATTTTAAATCATTTTATTTTCAAATTAACCATTTAAAACTATACATTTACCATTAAGAAGTGTTTTAGCTGCATTCCACAAATACTGATTTATTATGTTTCATCGTCATCCAGTTCAAAATATTTTTGAATTTCCCTTGTAATTTCTTCTTTTTTTTTTTTTTGGCCGGGGCTGGGTTTGAACCCGCCACCTCCGGCATATGGGACCAGCACCCTACCCGCTGAGCCACAGGCGCTGCCCTGTAATTTCTTCCTTGAATCATTAGGTCATTTAAAAATGTGCTGCTTAATTTCCAAACTTTGGAGAATGTTTTAACTATATAATTGATATTAACTTATGATTTAATCATATTTGTCACAGAACATACTCAGTATAAAATCAATTCTTAGAAATTTATTAAAACTTTTTTTATGGCGTAGCCTATAGTCAACCTTGGTAAATTACTTGAATGTGTATTTTGAAGTTGGTGGACATTTAATGTTTTTAAATATATTGGCATAATATTCATAGTAATGTCTATGATTTTTAAAATATGTATTCTATTTGTAGTTATATCCTCCTTTCTTTTTTCTTTTTATTTTAATTGTTGGGGATTCATTAAGGGTACAAGAAACCAGGTTATACTGATTGCATTTGTTAGGTAAAGTCCCTCTTACAATCGTGTCTTGCCCCCAAAAGGTGTGGCACACAACAAGACCTCACCCCACTCCCTCCTTCCCTCTCTCTGCTCTTCCTTTCCCCACACGTCCCTCCTTCTTTCTTTCTGATCTACCCTTCCCCCACCCCCCGCCATGTCATTAATTGTCATTAATTGTCCTCATATCAAAATTGAGTACATAGGATTCATACTTCTCCATTCTTGTGATGCTTTACTAAGAATAATGTGTTCTACTTTCATCCAGGTTAATAAAAAGGCTGTAAGGTCTCCATTTTTTTAAATGGCTGAATAGTATTCCATGGTATACATATACCACAGCATGTTAATCCATTCCTGGGTTGGTGGGCATTTAGGCTGTTTCCACATTTTGGCGATTGTAAATTGAGGTGCAATAAACAGTCTAGTACAAGTGTCCTTATGATAAAAGGCTTTTTTTCCTTTTGGGTAGATGCCCAGTAATGGGATTGCAGGATTAAATGGGAGGTCTAGCCTGATTTCTTTGAGGTTTCTCCATACTTCCTTCCAAAAACGTTAGATTAGTTTGCAGTCCCACCAGCAATATAAAAGTGTTCCCTTCTCTCCACATCCACACGAGCATCTGCAGTTTTGAGATTTTGTGATGTGGGCCATTCTCGCTGGGGTTAGATAGTATCTCAGGGTGGTTTTGATTTGCATTTCTCTAATATATAGGGATGATGAACATTTTTTCATGTTTGTTAGCCATTCATCTGTCTTCTTTAGTGAAGTTTCTATTCATGTCTCTTGCCCAATGATATATGGGATTGTTGGCTTTTTTCATGTGGATTAATTTGAGTTCTCTATAGATCCTAGTTATGAAGCTTTTGTCTGATTCAAAATATTCAAATATCGTTTCCCATTGTGTAGGTTGTCTCTTTGCTTTGGTTGTTCTCTCCTTAGCCGTACAGAAGCTTTTCAGTTTAATTAAGTCCCATTTGTTTATTTTTGTTGTTGTTGCAATTGCCATGGCAGTCTTCTTCATGAAGTCTTTCTCCCAACCAATATCTTCCACTGTTTTTCCTATGGTTTCTTTGAGGATTTTTATTGTTTCATGCCTTAAATTTAAGTTCTTTATCCATCTTGAATCAATTTTTGTGAGTGGAGAAAGGTGTGGGTCCAGTTTCAGTCTTTTTCATATGGATATCCAGTTTTACCAGCACCATTTATTGAATAGGGAGTCTTTTCCCCAAGGTATAATCTTGTTTGGTTTATCGAAGATTAGGTGGTTGGAAGATGTTAGTTTCATTTCCTGGTTTTCTATTAAATTCCAAATGTCTATGTCTCTATTTTTGTGCCAGTATCATGCTGTCTTGAGCACTACAGTTTGTAGTACAGCTTAAAATCTGGTATGGTGATGCCCCTAACTTTATTTGTATTACCAAGAACTGCCTTATCTATATGGGTTTTTTTCTGGTTCCATACAAAATGCAGAATCATTTTTTCCAAATCTTGAAAGTACGATGTTGGTATTTTAATAGTAATGGCATTGAATAGGTAGATTGTTTTGGGAAGTATAGACATTTTAACAATGTTGATTCTTCCCAGCCATGAGCATGGTATGTTCTTCCATATGCTAATATCCTCTGCTATTTCCCTTCTTAGAATTTCATATTTTTCTTTATAGAGTTCCTTCACATTCTTCGTTAGGTATATTCCTAGGTATTTCATTTTCATTGACGCTATGGTGAAGGGAGTTGTGTCCTTAATTAGCCTCTCATGTTGACTGTTATTGGCATATACAAAGGCTACTAACTTGTGGACATTGATTTTATATTCTGAGTCATTACTGTATTTTTTTGATGACTTCCAGGAGTCTTGTGGTTGAGTCTCTTGTGTTCTCTAAGTATAAGATCATGTCATCAGCAAAGAGGGAGATTTTGACCTCCTCTGCTCCTATTTGGATTCCCTTTATTTCCATCTTGCCTAATTGTATTGGCTAGAACTTCCAGCATAGAACTTCCAGCCCTATGTTCAAAAGTAATGGTGACAGAGGACAACCTTGTCTGGTTCTAGTTCTAAGAGGAAAAGCTTTCAGTTTTACTCCATTCAATAAAATATTAGCCGTGGGTTTGTCATAGATAGCTTCAATCAGTTTCAGAAATGTGCCACCTATGCCTATACTCTTCAGTGTTCTAATTAGAAAAGATGCTGGATTTTATTGAATGCTTTTTCTGCATCTATCGAGAGGATCATATGGTCTTTATTTTTCCTTCTGTTAATATGGTGGATAACATTTATGGATTTGGGGCGGCGCCTGTGGCTCAGTGAGTAGGGCGCTGGCTCCATATGCCGAGGGTGGTGGGTTCAAACCCAGCCCCGACCAAACTGCAACAAAAAAATAGCCGGGCGTTGTGGCGGGCGCCTGTAGTCCCAGCTGCTCGGGAGGCTGAGGCAAGAGAATCACGTAAGCCCAAGAGTTAGAGGTTGCTGTGAGCCGTGTGATGCCACGGCACTCTATCCGAGGGCGGTACAGTGAGACTCTGTCTCTACAAAAAAAAAAAAAAAAAAAAAAAAAAAACATTTATGGATTTGTGTATGTTAAACCAGCCTTGCATCCCTGGGATGAAACCTACTTGATCATGATGTATGACTTTTTTACTGATAAGCTGTAATCTATTGGCTAGGATTTTGTTGAGAATTTTTGCATCTGTATCCATTAATGAAATTGGTCTGAAATTCTCCTTTTATTTGGGTCTTTTCCTGGTTTTGGTGTCAGGGTGATGTTTGTTCATAGAACGTGTTGTGGAAGATTCCTTCCTCCTCAATTTTTTGGAATAATTTCTGCAGTATGGGAATAAGCTGTTCCTTGAAGGTTTGATAGAATTCTGGTGTCAAGCCATCGGGACCAGGGCATTTTTTTGTTGGAAGATTTTTTATTGTTCCTTTAATCTCAGTGCATGTAATTGGTCTGTTCAGAAGCTCCATTTCTTCCTGGCTAAGTCTAGGGAGAGGGTGTGGTTCCAAATATTGATCTATTTCCTTCACATTGTCAAATTTCTGGGCATAGAGTTTCTGGTAGTATTCAGAGATGATCTTTAGAGCAATTCAAGATGGCGGCCGAGTAACAGATTCTGTGCAGCTGAGTGCAGTGAGAGTGGCGAGAGAAGACTCCAGGCATCTCTGGCCAGTGAGTTTTGCCCAGAGGCTTCCCTTTGGTGACACAGGAAACTGGTGAGAGACTTCTGGACCCCACAAGGAGGACAGAAGTAGTGGAAAATCTGGCAAGTGGTGGGTGCATTTGTTCGGTCGGAGGCTGCCTGCAGCTGGACCCATAGCAACAGTGAGACTGCAAGCAGGAAAAGCCTTACCTGTGGGCTGTTTTGGTTTTCTTGGACTTGGGCACTTGATTGAACTGCCTTGGGAGATCTTGAGATGGTGTGTGCAGATGGCTTTGGGTGTTGTTTGGGGCCCCGGTCTAAGACACTGAGCCAGAAGGAAGCTAATATCATTCAGCTGTGGGCTGCCGGCACAGCTGCTGTGGGAGAGCTGCCCCTGTGTGTTGTAGTGAGGAGATCAGCTGGGTGACCTTGGGTGAGCAATCTAGTGACTGAGCTGCCCAAAGGGGGGTACTGAGACACTGGGGAAGTGCGGAGTTCCAAGTATGGCAGATTAACAGCCTTGGCCCTCAGGGGCATAGTGGGAGTCTGGACGTGGTGCACTGGATAAGTAGGCAGACACACAGGGAGGGATCCAAGGGATAAGTGCTTTCCTTGGAAAGCTTCTGCTCAGCTAAGGTTCATAGATCGGAGTGTCTTTTAAGTGGGCTGAGGACATTTTTGGTCTCCCAAACCTGCAGGGTCTGAGAGATCAGCAGAGGCCTCCAGTCTCCATCTTGTACAGC
This sequence comes from Nycticebus coucang, assembly GCF_027406575.1. Taxonomy (NCBI): domain Eukaryota; kingdom Metazoa; phylum Chordata; class Mammalia; order Primates; family Lorisidae; genus Nycticebus; species Nycticebus coucang. Next base: position 67,324,435 of record NC_069783.1, on the reverse strand, counting down.
TGTATCAACATTGTGATTAACATCTTATACCTCAGAAGATCACCTATTGCCCAGACAATATTCAGCAAGATATATATACCATTTGGTTCTTCGGTTTTGGTTTTTGGGGAGTTTAGGGGGCAGTTCTTTTTTCTTTCTTTGATTTTTTTCTTAATTTCAACATTTTTCCCTGGTATTTTTGCCCCCCGCCCCCACTATCCTAGTTTAAATACAATCTTTCATTTTTGCCCTCTTTAACAATTAGAATTTCATTTTTGCCAGTGTTTCTGCCTGAAAGGGGGGGGGCAATCTCGACTGCCAATCTCGACTGGCAGAGATTGCATAGACCACCGAGGCTTGTACAAAAGGTCTTTATTAGTGGGGGGAGGATGTTGCAGGACAACACCAAGGAGGAGTAAGGAAAGAGAGAGAGGAGAGAAAAGAGAAAGAGAGGAAAAGGGGGGAGAGATGGAGACCGAGAAAGACATAGAGAGAGAGGGGAGAGAGAGAGCACACATGTGAGAGAGAGTTATATAGGTTTGGTTAAGGGAAGTCTTAGAATGGTGATGGGAGGGTAGAATAGCAAATAAGGAGTTACTGCCCTGGCTGGAAGAGGTGTTGGGGCAGGCCATAAGTTAATCTTGGTCTGTAGAAAGTAGGAGGGGCTTTTCTGGGGCAATTATCTAACATTCCTCCCTTCTTAATTTATTAAAAATAAGGGGTTGGCCTTGGGATAGGGGAAGTAAAGTTCTCTCTTCTGTAGTTTCCTCCTGCTGAGAGGGGCTCGTAGTTTCAATTGGCCAATTAGAGGACAATTATGATTTTTTTTCCGTTGGGAGGATGTAAGTTTTTGTTTTTCAGACTGTTCTTTTAGTCGTGGTTGTTTAGAAGTGGTGTTTAGGAAAGTCTTGTGGTTTGGAGTAGCATAGTTCATTCATGAAGCACAGTTTCTCTTGTTGTAGGTTTGGAGTACCAACTGAGTACTTGTTGAGATAACTTTGACAGCTGAGTTTGAATAAAATGAGTTATTGAGTAGGAAATGTTAGCTGTTCCTGTGTCTATGTTAGCTGTGATTCCCACTGCTGCCAGTAAGGGAAGTATGGCAACTTGGGTAGCCCATTTCATGTGCGTTGTTGGATAGAGAGAAAGAGGCACTGGAATAGGTTCATCTTCTGCAATAATTTTAAAATCAGGTAGTAATATAACTATAGAACAGAGACTTTAAATGTGGATGGGGGAATTCGGTATAATTTTTCCTGCAGAGAAATTCGAAGGAAGGATGGCACTTTCTGTGTAACTTCTTTCTTGGTTTGAAAGGGAAAGTGACTATATTAGAGTACTTTGATGGGTTTAGGTCTGATAGGGGAGTGGTGCTGGTAAAGTTGAAGTAAAGAGGGTCTGACTGGATGACTTGATTGAGTGAGGGTATAAAAGGTTTAGTTTCATGTGTGTAAGTTGTTAAATTAAGAGATGTGGGGTCTGAAAGGTTGAGAGATAAAATGTTAGGAATTATGACTAGGGCAGTTTGAAGTTTAGTGTGTAAGAGACCTTGAAGATTTAATCTAATTTAGTAGCCTAGTTTATATTTAGGGTGATGTTTTAAAAGAGAGTATGTTCGTAAGATGGAATTTTAGGTTAGATTAAGATTTAGTTGGGGTGTGAGGGTGGAGAGATTGAAATTTTGAATTTGATTTTGGCTAATTTCTTCTTTTAAAATTTGAGAATGAGTTTTAATGATTTTGATAATATCTATTAAAGGAGGGGGGATAAATTTTTGTTTTAATACTGTTATGTTGAGTTTGTAAAAGTATGGCCAAGGGCGTGGAAAAGTAGTTGTTGATAGTTGTATATAGGTGTCGGTGACTTTCCAGGGGGCTATGGATTTACAGTCTCAATAGGCACATCCTTTTCTATATTTTGTTTTAGGATTTTGAGTACTGTAAATATATATTTGGAGGGTATAGTTTAGATAACAATGTTTTTTTAAAGAACATAAGGTATATGAATTACCATAAAGGTATTCATAAGGTATATGAATTACCTTTAAATAATTTACATAAGGTGATATTAAATAATATATTAGAGTGATCTGATTTTTTAATTAATGTTTTGTTAATAGAGGTGTGATATGATTTTCAGGTGTTAGACCGCGAGTTGATGTGTAATTTTCATGTTTTTTCTCAGTGGCCAGAGAGTGAGAGAAGTTGAGGGTTTTGTAATTGAGACTCATAAGTATTCGGAGAGGTTATTAGGAATAAGAAAATTATGAGAGGCATTTTTAGGAAGGTAAGAGAATGCTTTATGAATATGGAGTAAAGGGATAGAGAGTATTTTTTTTGTGATTATTATGGTGGAGTAATTGTGATTGGATTAATCTTAAAGAGTAATATTAGGAGTATAGTTATTATTACTGTGAAGATGTCTATTGGTGAGTATTAAGGGAGGTAATGATTGAAATTTTATGAGATATATCTTTTACAGTGTTGGGACCTCAGGTGGAGGATGAATTTAGATTTTCTGGACCTCTGGAATCTAAGCGAGTTTAAGCTTTGGGGGGCTTGTTTCTTGAGTCGAGTATGAGGGAAGATTTTTAGGTGTCATTTGTTGACCTGTAGTAATAGTTGGATTAAGGAAAGGCTTAGTGAGAGATATATGAAATTATCTAGGAAATGAGGCTAATTTTACTGCAGTATGTGTTGCTAAAATTATTCCATGAGGTCCCTGTCATTTTGGCTCAAGTGGTTTTTTGGGATGATTAGGAGGAGCAACTAGAACTTGATCTCCCGGGTGAAAGGAAGTGGGTAATGAAGGTTTTGGGATAGGAAGAAGTGTGTCTGTTTGTTTCTATAAAAGGGATCGGATATACTGAAGAAGAGAGGATAAGATGGAGGCAGATAATGGGCTATTTGATGGTGTAAGTTCTGGAGGAAGAATGGGTCTATCAAATATTAATTCAAAAGGAGAGAGGTTGGAGGGTTTTTTTGGAAGGGAATATAGATGTGGAAGTGCCAGGGATAGAAGAGTGATTCAGTTTAAGTGAAGTTTAAGGGAAAGTTTGGTTAATATAGATTTTAGGGATCTGTGAGACCTTTCGACCTTCCCTGAAGATTGAGGATGGAAAGGAATATGGAAATGTTAGGGGATACCTAAGGCTTTGGTTAAGGTTTGAGAAATGGTGGAGTCCAAGTTCATTGTTGGACTGTAAAGAATAGGGGATTCCAAAGCCAGGAATAATGTCTTGGCGTAGGATAGAGGCAACAGTGGTAGTCCCTTCGTTTGTAGTAGGAAAGGTTTTAATTTAACCTGAAAAGATATCTACTAATATTAAGAGGTATTTATAATGTTTGATTTTAGCTATGTGTGTGAAATTGAGTTGCTAGTTTGTTTTAGGGAGAAGTTTTTTAGCCTGGTGAGTTGGAAAGTGTGGGAGGTCTGACTTTGTTTGTGGGTTAGAGCACTGGTAGATTTCATAGGATGATGTAAGTTGATTCAGAAACTCTGAATCTATTTTTGAGAGAGGAAAGAAAGTTTTAAGAAATTGTAGTAAATGGGCGGCGCCTGTGGCTCAGTCGGTAAGGCGCCGGCCCCATATACCGAGGGTGGTGGGTTCAAACCCGGCCCCGGCCAAACTGCAACCAAAAAATAGCCGGGCGTTGTGGGAATTAAAAGTGAGGTTTTTTGATTTTTGTATTAGAGTTATTGTGGTTGCCAATGTCTTGAGATAAGGGGTGTAACTTTGAACAGTGTGATTTGTTTTGAGAGATAAGTAGTTGGAGTAAAGGTGGGGCCTAGTTGATGTTTAAGTACGTCGAGAGAAAATATATGGTTTTTTGTAATGTATAGGAGGAAGTGGTGAGAAAGATTAGGAAGGTGGAGGGCTGGAGCTTTTTATAAAGTACACTGTAGAGATTAAAAGAAGTGGAAATGGAGGTTAGGAGAGGCTTATGAGGGCTATTTCGAGTAGTATTATATAAAGGAGTAGTTAGGAGAGAAAAGTTGGGAATCCATGCTCTGAGGTATCCAGTTAATCCTACAAAGGAGAGGAGTTCTTGTTTTGTGGTGGGTAGAGGAAAGTTGTGAAGAAGGCCTTTTTTTTTTTTTTTTCCTATGGTAATAATTTTGAAGTTTGGGGATAAAAGGATATTAAGGTACGTGATTTTCTGTTGGAATAATTGAACTTTTGAGGGAGAGATCTGATATCTCCTATTTGCAAGGAAATTAAGGAGGGAATAGGTGTTTTGCTTAGAGTCACGTAAGGTGGGATTATAGAGTAGGAGGTTATCAACATACTAAATTAAAGTTGAAGGAGAGGGATTATAGGATTGAAGGTCTCGTGCTAATGTTTGGCCAAATAAGTGGGGGCTGTTAGGAAATTTCTGGGATAGTATAGTTTAAGTAAGTTGGGAAGAAGTTTAACTTACTTTTGGAGATTTTGTATAATAGGTCGGAGTTCCAGGAGATTAGATTGGGAAGTAGATACTGATGCTGAGAAGGAAAAATAGAGGGGTTTTTTAGTTTAATAAGAATTGGAGAGTAGGAGGCAATTGAGGGGATTTTAGTATCCTAAATTTAAGGATTTACTTGCTCTGGTGGAATGGGCTAGGGTGACAAATCTTTTATAGCTTGGGAAAGGATGAGGCCGAGTGAGGCAGAGGGAGATGGATCAGCATTTATCAATTTAAGATCAAAAGTTAGGGTGGTATTTAATTTGGAAAGTATGTTACATTCCAGAAGGGGAACTGGAAGGTAACATTAAAAGGAATGTATAAATGAGAAATTGTCAATTATGCAGCATAAAAAAGGAGTTTGATGTATACAGTGGGAAAAAACCTTTACTCCTGACAATAGAGGTGGACAACAGGGAGGTACGATCACTGAACACTTTAAGAACTGAGATGCTAGTTTTTGTGTTTAATAGAAAGGCAGTTATCCTACCTGCCACCATCAGGATTACTTTTGGTTCCATAGAGGTAATCTTCATCTAGTGAGAGAAGCCAGGATCCCTTTAGTCTTCAGAAAATGCAACTCCCAAGTCTGCTTGTAGGTGCTGTAGATTGGCTGGCCCCATGTCCTGTCTGAGCTAAGGGGCAGTCAGCCTTCCAGTGACCCTTTTTTTGCAGAGAGGGAATGGCCGTGGCGGAGGTTTGGGATTGGGCAATGTATTGCCCAGTGGCCTTCTCCATTGCATTTGTTGTATGATTCAGGTGGTTGAGTCATGAAGCCGTCTTTTGCCCCTGATTACTTAGGTAGGTTAGGAATGATGGCCTTAGAGATACTGTAATGTTTTGAGCTAGCATTTGATAATTTGGGGTTTGAGATTTTTTATTTTCCCTTCGGAAAATATCATCTTGTCCCATGTAAACTTTGAAGGCCATGTTTAAAATTACAGTCTGGGTTGTCAGGGGTCCATGCTCCAAGCGCTTTAGTTTAAGTTTGATGTCAGGGTAACTTTGGTTAAAGGAATAAGTTATGAGAACGTTTTTCCCATCTATTGTTTCAGGATTTAAGTTAGTATATTTAATAAAAGGCCCAGTAAGGTGTTGGAGGAAAGCTGAAGGATTTTTAGACTTATTTTGTATGATTTTCTGTAATTTGTTAAAATTGATAATCTTTTGGCGGAAGCTTTAAGTTCATAAAGAATGAAAGTTTCTATTTTTTCTTAGTATTATTATTATTATGATTTTAATTTGGCTGGGAGTTAGGGACTGTAGTGTTACCTGTAGGATGCTTATTGTTAGATATATGAAATTGATTTGCTGCCTCTTTTGCCCTCTCCCACACTCGTTTGCACTCATTAGAGGTTAGGGTATTGGTTAAAATAATTAAAATATTATGTTAGGTAAGTTGATAGGATATAGTAATACATTGTTATATGGTGGTACTGTAGGATTATTATATGGAGGAGCTGAAGGGAGAAAGGAGTAAAGAAGTCTGGGAGAGTTTCTTGGAGCAGTCGGAAGTGGACTGAGAGACCATATGAAAGAACTGAGTGCTAGTTGGAGGGGAGGAGTTAGGAGACAGCTCAGATTGGTTGACGGGGAAGTAGGAGGGACCAAGGGTGGAGATAACTGTGTAGTTGAGGGAGGAGTCAAATATGGTGGGTGGAACAAAAATTACTAGGAACCGGTGGCCGTTTATCTGCATGGCAGAGGTTTATTTGCTGGGTCAAATAGGTTTGATTTAGGGAGATAGAGTAGGAGAGCCCTTTGTTATGAGAGTTTTGGAATTATCTGAACATAAATTAGGTTTTAAGATATAAAAAGTTCTGAACGTAGAGGAAATCGCTCCATTTGCCAAGGTGCTTACAATACCCTGTTTCCCCGAAAATAAGACAGTGTCTTATTTTAACATGTGCTCCCAAAGATGCGCTAGGTCTTATTTTCAGGGGACGTCTTATCTTTCCTGTAAGTAGGCCCTATTTTTGGAGGATGTCTTATTTTTGGGGAAACAGGGTAGTTATATAAGTTTTGAATTAAAGAAAAATTAAATAAAGTGGTTAATCCTGGGTAGAGAGTTTCTTAATTCTACTAGGTGGCATAAGGAGCACCCTGGGGGAGTTAGGTGGGCTAGAATGGCTTGCACTCATGGTGATTTGTCACAGAAATAAAGTGTGAATAGAATCACACGAGGACCAGGACAGAGAATGAACGTCTTTGTTACTTTGTTGCTGGCCGAGAAAATGAGAACACAGTCTAAGCCGGTCGTCACCATGCACTAGAGCAGTGTCAGGCCCTTGAAGCCATGGAGCTTGAGACCTGGCGCCAGGAATTTTCGTGCAAAGGCGTGGAAGCTCTGCACTAAGCCATGCAAGGTCAAGGGGAATAGGGAACTCAAGCCTTGAGAAATGGGTGAATCACCAGGAATGTAAGCAACCCAACCCATGATTAGGGAAAATTTACTCCCATGGGGGTACTTACCAAGTCTGGATGGGGCTGGTGGTGGATGCTGGTTAGAGCTCTTTGGCAAATGGACACGAGCCAATGCGGTGGTGAGCGCCGGGAGTGCCAGAGGAGGATATGGAGCTCCCAGGAGCTAAAATCCGGTGGAAGAGGTGGAAGCTACCCTTGGGAGCATTCCCTAATTACATCCCACTTTTGACACCAGATGAAAGCCGGGCACTCGACCGGCACAGATCACATAGACCACCAAGGCTTGTACGAAATGTCTTTATTGGTGAGGGGGGGGATATTGCAGGACAACACAAAGGAGGAGTGAGGAAAGAAAGAGAGAGGGGGAGAAAAGAGAGAGAGGGGAAAAGGGGGGAGAGGTGGAGACCGAGAGAGACAGAGAGAGAGGGGAGAGAGAGAAAGAGCATACATGCAAGAGAGAGTTATATAGGTTTGGTTAAGGGAAGTCTTAGAATAGTGATGGGAGGGTAGAATAGCAAATAAGGAGTTACTGCCCTGGCTGGAAGAGGTGTTAGGGGCAGGCCATAAGTTAATCTTGGTCTGTAGAAAGTAGGAGGGGCTTTTCTGGGGCAATTATCTAACACTGCCTCTATTATTTATTTATTTATTTATTTATTTATTCTCCAATGTTACCCCATAGGGTTCTTGCTTGTTTGTTTTGGTTTGATTTATAGTATTTTTGGCTTTCCTCTCTATCTGGTGGAGGTGGAGTACTGTGTTTGATCTGGCTGGCAAAGTGCTGTTGACTTTAAGTGAATCACCCAACCCAGCACCCTCAGGGGGTCTTCAAGGTTGGGTCATAGTACCCTACTATACACCTATATTACTCCTGTTTCTTTCAGTTCATTTCCTTTTTTTTTTTTTAATATTTCCTTTTACTCACCCACTTCTTTCTCTTTTTTCTTTCTTTTTTAAGTCTTTTTTCCCTTCTTGCTCTTCAATTTTCTCATCCTTCTGGTCCCCTATCAAAATAACTCATTAAAACTTTAAAGAGCAAGAAGAAGTGAGAGAATAATTAGGATAATAAAACAGAGATCATCTTTTGAATATCTGTGGCATCAATTGTTATTTCCCCTTTATCATTTCTGATTGAGGTTACTAGAGATTTTACTTTTCAATTTCTAGTTAGTCTGGCCAAAGGTTTATCTATTTTATTTATTTTTTCAAAAAACCATCTCCTGTTTCATTAATTTTCTGAATGATTCTTTTGTTTTCAATTTCACTGATCTCTGATTTAATTTTGGATATTTCTTTTCTTCTACTGAGTTTAGGCTTAGATTGTTCTTCTTTTTCCAATTCCATAAGATGGCTTGTGAGTTTGTTGATGCACTCTCTTTCTGTTTTTTGAATGTAGGCATCTAAAGCGATAAATTTTCCTCTCAGAACTGCTTTTGCAGTATCCCCCAGGTTTGAGGAGCTTGTGTAATTATTGTTGTTATGCTCAAGGAAGTTAGTGATTTCCTGTTTTATTTCTTCCTGCACCCAACTCCCATTCAACAGAGGTTGTTTTATTTCCATGCCTTTGTGTGGAGTTGAACATTTTTGTTGCAATTGAGTTCCACCTTTAGTACCTTGTGGTCTGAGAAGATACAAGGTAAAATTTCAATTCTTTTGATTCTGTTGAGGTTTGTTTTGTGTCCTAGGATGTGATCAATTTTGGAGAATGTTCCATGGGGTGATGAGAAGATTTTGTGTCCTAGGATGTGATCAATTTTGGAGAATGTTCCATGGGATGATGAGAAGAATATATATTCTTTATCTTTGGGATGGAGTGTTCTATATGCGTCTATCAAGCACAGTTGTTCTAGGGTCTCATTTAAGTCCCTATATCTTTGTTTAATTTCTGTTTAGAGGATCTATCCAGTGTAAGAGGAGTGTTAAAGTCCCCTGTTATGATGGTATTATCAGATATCACATTGCTCAGACTGAGTAAGGTCTGTTTCAAAAACTGGAAGCATTTAAATTCGGTGCATAAATATTTAGAATTGAAATGTCTTCTTGTTGTATTTTTCCCTTGACCAATATAAAGTGATCATCTTTGTCTTTTTTGACTTTAGTTGCTTTAAATCCACATGTATCTGAAAATAAGATCGTAATTCCTCTTTTTTTTCTGAATTCCATTTGCCTGAAAAATTGTCTTCCAACCCTTAACTCAGAGTTTTAATTTGTCTTTTGAAGCCAGGTGTGTTTCCTGCAGACAGCAAATGGATGGCTTTTGTTTTTTAATCCAGTCAGCTGATCTATGCCTCTTCTGTGGGGAATTCAAGCCATAAACATTTATTGAGATAATTGATAAGTGTGGTAGTGTTCTATTCATCTTATTTTGTGAGAGTCCATTGCTTAGTTTTCTTTTGCATCAGTGTGGAAGTTAAGTTCTGTCTTTTAATTGCTGAGTTTTTACTTTGCTGTTGATCCATTGTGCATTGTGATGGAAGTATTTTCTATAGAGCTGGCTTGTTGTGGCAAATTTCCTCAATGTTTGTATATGAGTAAATGATTTGATTTCTCCATCAATTTTAAAGCTTAACTTAGCAGGATATAGAATTCTGGGCTGGAAATTGTTCTGTTTAAGTAGATTAAAGGTGGATGATCATTGTCTTCTTGATTGAAAACTTTCATTAGATAAGTCTGCAGTCACCCTGATGGATTTGCCTCTGTAGTTCAACTGGCAGTTACTCCTGGCAGCTTGAAGAATCTTTTCTTTTGCTTTGACTTTGGACAGATTCATCACAATGTGTCTTGGAGAAGTTGAGGTGACCTGGGGACTGATATCCCTCTGGAAGGAGTGTGTCAGAATCTTTGGTGATATTTGGGAATTTTTATTTATAATATTCTCTAGTATGGCTTCCATTCCCCTGGGGCATTCTTCTTCCCCTTTTGTGATACCTATCACTTGTATGTTTGAACGCTTCATAAAATCCCATAATCCTGTCAGTGAACATTCTGCTTTCACTCTCTTCTTTTCTGCCTCCTTAACTATTTAAGTTATCTCAAGAGCTTTGTCCTCTAACTCTGAGATTCTTTCTTCTGCATGGTCTAGTCTGTTGTTCATACTTTCTATTGCATCTTTAAGTTCCCTAATTGACTGCTTCAGTTCCTTCAGCTCTGCTATGTCCTTTCTATATTCATATTGTTCATCTCCTATTTGATTCTGTTTTTGGATTTCTTTTTGGTCATTTTCCACTTTATCCTTCATTGTTTTCATCATTTCCTTCATTGTTTTCATCATTTATATTCTAAATTCCCTTTCTGTCATTTCTAACATTTCTTTATAGGTGGAATCCTCTGTAGTAGCTACCTCACGGTCCCTTGGTGGTGGTGGTGGTGGTGGGGTTGCTCTGGACTGGTTTTTCATGTTGCCAGGATTTTTCGGCTGAGTCTTTCTCACGAGTGATTTCTTTTATCTTTTTCCTTACCCTGATTTTCCTTTCACTTCCTCTTGCTCTTTAAGTTGCCATGCCTCTGGATCTTTTGGTACAGGACCAGAAGGATGAGAAGGTTGAAGAGGAAGAAGGGAAAAAAGAAAGAGAGAAAAAAAAGAAAAGAAAAGGAAAAAAAGAGAAAGGAGTGGGGGTGGGGTGGGTAAAAGGGAATATTGGCAAAAGGAAGAGGGGCACATAAAGAGGGAGACTGAGCAATATATGTAGACAGTAGGGTACTATGTCCCAACTTTAAAAACTCTCAACCTCTGGGGGGTGTCAGGGTGGGTGGTTCCCTTGAGGTCAGCAGCTCTTTGCTAGCCTGTTTGGACACAGTAACCCACCTCCACCAAGTAGAGAGGAAAGACAAAAATGCTATAAATCAAGCCAAAACAAACAGAAAACTTTATGGGATAAAATTGGGGGAAAAACAAATAATAGGGGTAGAAACACTAGCTAAAATGAAGTTCTAATTGTTGAAAAGGCAACAATAGGAAATTATATTTAAACTAGAAAAATGAGGAAAGAAAAGAAAAAAGGAAAAATCTATAGGGAAAATGTTGAAGTTAAAAAACAAAACAACAACAACAACCAACAACAAAAACAAACAAAAAAAAAAGCAGTATATGTCTTTCCCTGAGTATCGTCTGGGCAACGGGTGATCTTCTGAGGTATGAGATATTAATCACAATGCTGATATGCCTATACAAGATGGAGACTGAAGGCCTCTGCTGATTTCTCAAACCCTGCAGGGTGGAGAACCTAAATCTCTCCTCAACCTGCATAAAAGGCACTTTAAACTGCTAAACTTGGCTAAGCAGAAGCTTTCCCAGGAAAGTGCTTGTTGCTGGGATCACTCCTGAAGTGGCTATCCACTTAACCAGTGTGACAAATTGGTCTTGGTTATGCCCCTGAGGCCTAAGGTTGCAAGGCGTCTCAGTCCTGCCTTTAAGCTGCTCATTCACTAGATTACTAGCTCCCACCTGATCCTTGCTCTGTGACCCTGAGGGCAGAACTTACCATAGCACTTCTTCCACAATGGCTCCATGGGGCCCACAGCTGAATATTATTAGCTCCATCTTCCTTAGTGGCTCACTCTGGGGCCCTAGACAATGCTCAAAGTCCTCTGTACTCTTGCCCAAGTTCTCCCAAGGTAGTTCAACTGAGTGCCAAGTCCAGAAAAAAACCAAAGCAGCTCACAGGTAAGGCCTTTCCAATTTGCAATCTCACTGCCACTGTACTTACAGCTGTTGGTGGGATTAGACCAAACAAACACATGCAACCACTTGCCAGTTTTCCACTTGTTTTTGTCCTCCTCCTGGGGTCCAGAAGTCTCTCGCTGACTCCCTGTGTCCTCAAAGGGATGTTTATGGGCACATCCCACCAGCCAGAGATGCCTAGAGTCTTGTCTCCCCAGACTCACTGTGCCCAGTTGCAAGAAAGCTGTTACTCAGCCGCCATCTTGCTCCTCCTCATGTCCTACTTTCTTAATATAATCTATTTCTGCCTTTACTTTTTGTTTCTTTTTTCAATTTTGCCAGAGATTTATCTTTTATTATTCTTTTAAAGAACAAATGGTATTGGTTTTATTGTTCATGTGCATTTTTATTATTATTGTTTCCTGTGTTATTAATTTGATCTCTTAATTTTGATTTACTAGATTATGGCTCGCCTTCCATCATAAGAACCTAATTTCTATGTGGGAAAGGAAGGAAGTTTTTCCTCTAAATAAATGTTTGGATAAATGAATTAATGAATTATGAATAAATGAATGAATGTTTATGTGCAGCTTCCAGCACAACTGACCAACCTGGTATACCTTAGTATACATACCCATGTGTTTAATTTTCACTTCCTCCCTCTCAGTAAAATTTAGTGTATCCTCTTCTTTCACACAACCTCTCTTTGCTAGAATAGTACAAGACTTAATCATTGGACCTCCATCCTTTCTTTGCTCATCTGCTAGGCAATCTCATGCAATCCATTGGCATTACATATTGTCTAGACACTGATGACTCAAAAACTTGTATCTCCAGCCCCAATCTTTCTCCAGAGTTGAATATCCAAATAACTTCTCAATTCCTTCATTCTAACTTAACAAACTCAATATTTCCAAATACTCAATTTACCATTCTCCCAAAGCCTGATTATCATCCCCAGTATATTATATGCTATTGCTATCTTCCCTGTTTTTCAGAAAAAGTCTTGGAGGCATCCTTGACTCCTCTGATCTCCTACACCCACATCCATCTATCAGGTTTTTATCCAAAATGTATCCTGAATCCATCCATTTCTCCCTCTCTACGATTACCATCCTTGCCTATAACCTGTTTATTTCTCACCTCGGCTGGTGCTTCCTAATTGGTGTTCTTTCTCCCGCTCCTATCACTATAGTTGATTCTACCTACAATGGGGGAGTGCTCATTTTAAAGACAATTCAGATTAGTTACATCTTTGGTCAAAACTCCCCTGTGATATCCCAAACTCTTAAAATCCACAGTCCTTCATGGCCTTCAAAATCTCTGTGTAATTTGCCTCTGGCTACCTAGCTTCTATCATCCATTCTTCTCCATTACACAGTCACTGACTACAACCTATACTGGCTTTCTCACCATTCCTTAAACACTCTAATCTTTTTCCCATTTTAAGGCTTTTGCACTTGCTCTTTCTTCAACCTGGAATTTTCTGCCTCAGGTATTACAACACCTTATTGAGGTGTCTGTTCATATGCTACCTTAAAAAAAAAAAAAAAAACTTCTCTGACAATTACACTAAAATAGCCATTACCCTCAATCACTGTTAGCCTTTTTAATTCTTTTCATATTCTATAGTATATATTCATTTGTTTACTGGTTCATTTGTTCCCTGTCTATCCCTACTAGAATATAAACTTCTTGAGTATTCCCCCTAAATCCCTAATGCTATAGAGCACTTCCTGCCAAAAGTAGGCCTTGAATGAATGTTTATTAAACGGATGCATGAATTACTGACTTTGAACTTCCACTGCAACCCTGCCAGAAGGGGAATAAAATTTGTCTGAAATTCTTACTACCAGTTAGTTATGCAAACTTAAGCAAATTCCTAGAGTCAAATATTTTTTCTATAAAATAAAGAATTTAGATGAAGTAATTGCTAAGTTCTCTTCCAGCTTGATATGTTCTGTTTATAAGCCTTAAATGTTCTATAGGAGCTTCAGTTGTTTTAAGTGGGAGCACCTTACTTGACTGGCCACCAAGAGTGGAGCCTGTGTTTGAGAAGGCTCAGCATCAACTGTTGAAAAGAAGCCCAGATCCATTGGATAGTTGGTGTCAAAGGACATTGGAACTATTTTACTCCAAAATATATGTCTTTGACATGTTTTGTGATGGATGACATAAAGCTTATAGACAGAAGTAATACTACAAAGCCGGCCTGTGGAGGTGGTTGTGAATTACAACTGTAGAGAATGAAGCCAGGTTTATCCTTTCCCAACCTAGAAAAGATTGACTGAGACTTTAAGGGTCTGAAAAAAATGACTACATTTACTATTTATTCTCTCTGAAAGCTGCTACAAGGTTTCATTTACATAACATTCATTTGCTCCTACTCAAGCTTCTTCCTGTCTTCCTTCCAAAACCATTTTTTTCTTTCAAGCTCCAATTTTTAGTCTTTTTAAAAAAATTAAATCATAGCTGTGTCCATCAATACAATCATGGGGTACAATGTGCTGGTTTTATATACAATTTGAAATATTCTCATCAAACTGGTTAACTCAGCCTTCACAGCATTTTCTTAGTTATTGTGTTAAGGCACTATATTCTACATTTAGTAAATTTCACATGTACCCTTATAAGATGCACTGTGGGTGTGGTCCCACCAATTACCCTCCCTCCACCCATCCTCTTCCCTCCCCTCCCCTCACTCTCCCATTTCCCCATATTCTTGGGCTATAACTGGGTTATAGATTTCATATGAAAGGTATAAATTGGTTTTATAGTAGGGCTGAGTACATTGGATAATTTTTCTTCCATTCTTGAGATACTTTGCTAAGAAAAATATGTTCCAGCTTCATTCATGTAAACATAAAAGAGGTAAAGTCTCTATCTTTCTTTAAGGCTGTGTAATATTCCCTGGTGTACATATACCACAATTTATTAATCCATTCATGGGGCACTTGGGCTTCTTCCATGACTTAGCAATTATGAATTGGGCTGCAATAAACATTCTGGTACAAATATCTTTGTTATAATGTGATTTTTGGTCTTCTGGATATATACCTAGTGGAGGAATTGTAGGATTGAAAGGCAGGTCTATTTTTAAATCTCTAAGTGTTCTCCAAACATCTTTCCAAAAAGAACGTATTAGTTTGCATTCCCAGCAGCAGTGCAGAAGTGTTCCCTCTTCTCCAAATCCATGCCAAAATCTCTGGTTTGGGGATTTTATAATGTGGGCTAATCTTACTGGAATTAGATGATATCTCAAAGTAGTTTTGATTTGCATTTCTCTGATGATTAAGGATGATGAGCATTTTTTCATATGTCTGTAGGTCATGTGCCTGTCTTCTTCAGAGAAGTTTCTCTTCAAGTCCCTTGCCCAGCCCCAGATGGGATCACATGTTCTTTTCTTACTAATACGTTTGAATTCTCTATGGATTCTCGTTATTAAACCTTTGTTGGAAACATAACCTGAAAATATTTTCTCCCATTCTGAGGGCTGTCTGCTTGTTTTACTTACTGTGTTCTTGACTGTGCAGAAGCTTTTTAGTTTGATCATGTCCCAGTAATGTATTTTTGGTGTTGCTTCAATTGCCCGGGGTGGTCCTCCTCATAAAATATTCGCCCAGGCCAATTTCTTTAAGTGTTTTCCATGCATTTTCTTCTACTATTTTTATAGTTTCATGTCTTAAGTTTAAATCTTTAATCCAGTGAAAGTCTATCTTAAGGTGTGGGTCTAGTTTCAGTCTTGTACAGGATCACCCAGCACCAGTTCACCCAGCACCATTTGTTAAATAGGGAATCTTTTCCCCACTGAATGTTTTTAATTGGCTTGTCAAAGATGAAATAAAGTAAGTAGCTGGGTTCATCACTTGGTTCTCTGTTGTGTTCCATAACATCTACCTCTCTGTTTTGTGCCAGTAACCATGCTGTTTTGATCACTAGTGATTTATAGTATAGTCTGAGGTCTGGTAGTGTGATTCCTCCTGCTTTGTTTTTATTTCTGAGTAATGTCTTGGCTATTCGAAGTTTTTTCTGATTCCATATAAAACAAACTATTATTTTTTTGAGATCTTTAAAGTATGACAGTGGCAAGCTCCCATTTTTAAAAAACCTCTGTACTTCATTGAGGAATTGAACCTTCATTTTGAGAGTTCCAGTGTATGCAAGTTAAAATAAATTTGCATCTTTTCCTGAGTAATCAATCTGCCTCATGTCAGTGATTTTCAGTAAACCTTAGTGGGGCATGGGCCTTTGTTCCCAAAAGTTTCTCACTGTTCATCATGTAGTAGGTGTGGCCCTGGGCAGGCTCACACCCAGGTGTACTCTGGCTGGCAGGTAGATGCCGATAAGTTGGCAAGCATTGTAGGCATCTATTGTTCTAAATTACAACAGGATCAAGAGTTAAGCCATTGCCACATGTCATCACAAAATTTTCTCTTTTATAGTTAGGATATTCACATCCAAAATTATAAAAGCTTACAGCACATAAAACCTTACAAATAATTATTCTGGCTTATCGTGCTATAGCACTCATCTTTTCCTCTTAATTGGCTTCATTTTGTCCTGACCCAATTGTGTTATCACTGATTCCATTTCCCCCAACTCAATCCCCTATATTTCAACACATTGCTTTGTCTCATACATGTTGTCTCATAGTTTGGCTGTATTTCTCCTAAGAGGAAATATCCATCATGTTACTCAAAAAGTCATGGAAATTTCACTCTCCTTATAAGAGCCTATTGGAATAAGGCCCCTCCCTCAGGCATTAACTTACTGTAGAGGAAATTAAGGCAGTCTTTCCCAATTGCAGATAACAGCTCCACGGGTGAGGATTTAAGGAAAATGAAGAATTACAACCTTAAGAGCTCTCTGGACTCTAGTAACAGGCTGGAGGCCAGAAGAGGCTCTTTGTTCTTAGCCATTGAGATCAATGAAAAAACTCTACTCACCTTCATCAAAGCAGGTCTTCTGAGGCTGCCACAAGTCAGGATGAAGTAGTGGAAAAAGTTTTGGGCCATAAATTAGAGACACTAATCTCCTCTCCATGTTTTCTCCAACAAATTGTGCAGCCTTCCTGGACTTTAGACTTTAGATCTTTAAAATAAGGAATTGAACCCTCAGTTACAAATGATGGACTGAATATCTACTCACATGTGTCTCTGATCTTTCCTAAATCCCATGAAAATAACTGCAAAGGAATTTTTTAACAATAAAATAAAATAAAATAAAAGCAGGAAAGAAAAAATTGGCAATAAAATTTGGAAGCTAAAAATCAGATGAACTTAGCTGTCCAAGAAGGCTAAATCCCAAAAATCAGTGAAAAAAAAAAGCTAGGAAATAGCCATGTTCACACTGCTGAGCCACCCCACCCCCCTCCGTCCCCCAGTTCCCACCCCTAGGCCCAGAAATTGGTATGGCTTGGAGTCTTTTGAGGTGAGGATAAAGATGAGGCTGAAAGCAGGGAATGAAAAGAAAGTCTGCTGAAAAACATTTGACTGCAGGCTTCTCCCATCTTTACCAAGCTGGATGCTTGCTACAGCCTACCCAGGAAGAAATTAGAAGGCTATTCTTTAAAGAGGATTAAAGAAAGGAACTCTAGATTTGGGGCATAAAACACAATTGATGGAAGAGGGTACCAATGGCAAATAGAAGAATGACATGAAAACTTAAAACCTAAGTGTTGAGAACCTAGAAATGAATCTGACCAGCCCAAGAGAAAAGAACTGAAGATAGATCTGTTCCAAAGGATCAATACACATGGCCAGATACGCTAGAGCCTTGCCATCATAAGTAAGCCTTCCTTTCATGCCCAGAGCCCCAAGACAGCCTGTCAGGGCCCCATTCTAAAATAGGAATGAGGAGTCAGGAGTCCTCAGGCATTTGAGGAGCGTGTCTAATAGAATACAGAGAGACACCAAAGAAAATAGAAGAAATAGGAGCTAATTCTTACTGAGCATGTGCTGTGGGCTAGACAGTGTTCTAAGTACTTTATATATGTTTACTCATCTATTTTGTTTCATTGTTTTAGACAAGATCCTGCTCTGTTGCCCAGGCAGGAGTGCAGAGCTGCCGTCATATGTATTGTACAATGCAATCTCAAACTCCTGGGCTCAAGCAATCGTCCTGCCTCAGCCTCCTAAGTAGCTGAGACTACAAGTATTTTGCCACTTATACCCAGCTATTTTTTTATAATAATTTTTGCAGAGATGGGGGTCGCATTATGTTACTCAGGCTGGTCTTGAACCTTAGCCTCAAGTCATCCTCAGCCTCAACATCCCCAAATGCTAGGATTATAGGCATGAGCTACCATGCCCAGCCATCTATTTCTTCATTTAATCCTCACAATTACCATTTAAGTTAATACTATTATTAGTATATACCCATGGAAAAGACAAAGAAACTGAGGCATAGAGGCATTAAGTAACTTACTCAAAAGTATACATTAGTACACTGGGAAGCTATTATTCTATCCAAGCAATCTGGCTTTAGTTTTGTTTTTAACCCCAGTCTAAAAAATGATAATAATAAAATAAAAATACTTGCTGACAATAGAGACAGTTCAGAGGAAAAAAGGACTTAGAAAAGTAGTAATAATAAGATAAGAGAAAAAATTGCATCTAAAAAACAAGAAAAGAATGGTATAAAAATGGAATATTCAGAGAATAGAGCCTTAGCAATTAAAAAGATGGAAACAGATGTAAAAACATCAATGGAATGGAAGTCTTCCAGAAAGCAGAACAAGTTATTGCCAGAATTTCTTTCTACAGTAGATCCTTGGTCTAGGAGATTTGAAGAATGAACCAGGACCACAGAGATCAGTGATAAGATAGGATTTATTAGACTAGAAATAGTAAGGAAGGAAGGAAAGGCACCAGAGCCTCTGGCACAGTGGGGAAGAACCAAGTGGGAAGTCCCAGTGTGAGACTTTCTTGTAGGAGCTTTATACTGTTTGGAGAATTACACTTGGCTAGTACTTGACAGACTTCAATGTTGTGACTGAATGAGCATATTAACAAATGAATGCAGTTCCTTCAGCTGGTGTATGTGTATATATGGGTGGGAGGAGCAGCAGGAGGTGTACTCCAGAAGGGCCCTAGGTTAGGAGGAACAACTATCCCTCTCCTGTCTTACTTGTATTCAAAGAGTGCAGTTTGGAGAGAAAAAATCTTTTTGCTTAGGCATGGAAAATGGGAGTCCTTGCTCAGCCACGAATGGGGGACACCGTGTATCAAAGTCATAGATTCATCTGGTCTCCCAGCTTCTAGACTTTGCCTACTTCTCTGCACCCCACCCCATCCCAATAATGTTCATGCCAATAGGCCAAGCACTTAATTTTAAACTCTAATTTAGAGCCAAGTCAAAACTGCCCAGCAAACTCCCCTCACATTTAGGACGAAATTTGCACTCTACCATGCCTATGAGTGTCTGGATAATCTGCTGTGTGGTCTTCTGTTCAATATCAACCCCACTAAGTTCCTCTTTACTCACTCCAGCCACACTGGCCTCCTGCTGTTCCTTATTATCCTCTGACTTCTGCCTCAGAGAAGAAGTTCCTTTGCCTAGGAAGTTCTTTCCCCATATCTTCTCAGCATTGGCTTCTTCATCGCAGCATCCAAGAAGCCAAGCCATCCCTGCCCTCTCAGTCTAAGCCACCTCCAATTCCTTCCCACCTCGCTCCTTCAGTTGTCACTTTGCCCCTTCACTCTGCTGTCCTTTTCTCACAACACTTATCACTATCAGAAACTATATTTTATGCATGTGCTGTTCTTTAACTGTTGGTTCGTTCCAATGATTGATCTAGACTAAGCTCCATGAGGGCTAGAGCTTTGTCTTGTTCCTTGCTGAATTCCCCACACCTACATGGTACTGATGTACAGTATTAAATAGATATTTGTTAAATAAATAATGAATAAATAATGTGGTGAAAGCAACAATACCAACTGTACTGATTGTTTTTATAGAATTTTGGAATTTCCAATTTGCAAAATAATAAAGTATGCACAAAGCAAAAGAAATTGATTTCATTTTTGTTTGGGCTATACGCCCTGGAGGGGAAATGGCAAGCATGTTATCTGGGCTAACAGTATGCTTTGACGTTTGAGTCTCCGAGATATCTATCTCCCTCTGGGCACAGAAGGGGAGCAACAGAGCACAGCATTTCTATTAAGTATGTAAACAAGCCAGCAGGGATGCCTCTGCTTGTTATCTTCCTGAATACAGTGCTTCCACTGGGACACCCCAGAGGGAGAAAGACTCTAAGTGAGCTAATTTCTGCAGGAAAGTGATTCTTGACTGATGGCTCAGAGAAAATTCTTTGGAGGAAGATCCAGCCAAACTGATCTGCTTTCTACAGCTCTGCAGTTTTCTCTCAGCTTGAAATCAGGACGCGGGAAAGGGTGCGTTTTCTTTAAACCAGGAAGGAGAACTTTCTGAGAAGACCATTTAGAATGTGAATGCCTATGGAATACCTCCGTTGTGAGCGGGCATGTAAAGAGAAAACTAAGGAGAAATCCAATGGTAATTGGTTATTATTTAAGGTAACAAATACAATATTTTACCTTAAATAATAAACCTTATTTCCCCATAATGCCTTGTCTTCCAAGGAAGGTTTTGGTAGGTGTCGTCAGCATGACAGTGCAGGGTTAACAACTGGAGCCTGTGTGTGTGTGTGGATATGTAGATGCACATGCATGTGTATGTATATGTTGTATGTGTATACAAGTGTATAACACCCACTCATGATCATTGTTCATAAGAAGATGACATTGCCTGACTACCTGACTACTGATTCTTTTTTTTTTCTTGAGACACAGTCTCACTTTGTCGACCTCAGTAGAACGCTGTGGCATCATAGCTCACAGCAACCTCCAGCTATTGGGCCTAAGCAATTCTCTTGCCTCAGCCTCCCAAGTAGCTGGGAGTACAGGCACTCGCCACAATGCCAGCTATTTTTTTGTTGCACTTTGGTCGGGGCCAGGTTTGAACCCACCACCTTCTGTATATGGGGCCAGCATCCTACTCACTGAGCCACAGGAGCTGCCCTGACTGCTGATTCTTCAGGCCAAGATTAATTTGTTTCTTTTGTCTATATAAAAAGATAAAGATCTTTGGCTCTCTCTTTGATGAGACTGTATCCTTGCAGCCAGAAGGGATCCCTTTCCCCCAGCAAATGCAGATCATGAACAAACTCTGAAAACAGGTGTTTATTTTTAGTAGATGTTTGGGTATACAGTATTTTTGTTCAAGTTTTTACTCACTAATGATTACATGGTCAAGATCACACATTGGGCCAAGTACTCCTCACCGCATGTTGGATGAAAGAAGGAATTAGGCTTCCTGGACATGAGTCTACCTGAGGTGGGTTATTGGTGTCTCACTCATTTAAGACCGAAAATACTCAATTTTTGAGAAAGGCTAGTAAACTATTATGGGTATAGGATGAGGCAATTTTATCAAAGGAAATGCATATATATTCTTGTCCTAGTCTGAGGAGGAGAAATTTTTTTCCCACCCCTATGCTGGGAGACTTTGGGGAGAGGTAGTTTCTATGTAGGCAGCTGGAGCCCCCTTGTGGAGGGGCACAGCCTGTAGACTCCAGCAATAGTTGATGCTGCCTGTGAAAGTGAGCTGCCTGCCTGCTGATGTGATGAGCAGAGGCCAACAAGAAATTTATTAATCCTAGAACTTCTTTGGGAAACCCCATAATACTTGGAAAGGGGATCATGCATCAGGACTTCCTGCTATGTATGTATAGCTGGGACTTAAGCAATGTAATATCACTTCACTCTAACTATTGGAGTTGGGTGAGGTTGGGGGTGCATCAGTTTGGTAATTCCAATTGTGGTCTTCCTGGTGGATGGCCCTAGTACCCTCTGACAGGGTTTGGTCTGTCCTCCATAGATCTTTGGAGTGAACCTGGACCTGGGTCCAGACTTGCTCTCTCTCCTCTGAAGTTAGAGTGAGGTGAGGGTAACATATAAATCATGCCAGGTCAGATCATATGATTGGGTTAGATGTCAAAATTCTTGAGAATATTTTGTGGGATCCGTGGAGAACAATTCAAATTTCTGACTTATGTGGGACAGGTCTGAGAGAGGAAATAAGACATGAACTCTAATGATATCTTCGGTTCCCGCAACTTCTCGGAGGGGGTATAGAGGTTGTGGTACAGAAGTGGAAGGTCCAGAAGTGTGACCAGATCTAGTATGAGGTGGGGAAATTGGGTCTGCCATGTTTCCTTTCCCCCGCTGGGTCTTTCATCTTTCCTTTCCCACCACCCAGGGATGCTATCTTTTGTCGACCCCATGGCATGGAAGGCAAATGAGGGGCAGTGGCGAGAGGGGAGATGGGGTGGAATCCTGTGGGTAGGAAGAAGGTTGCGAGGAGCTGTGGAGGGGCAAAAGGGGGAGGGTTGTCTGCTGGGTAAAGGAAGACAATGGGGATTCAGGGAAGTTGGGGAGGGCTGGTTTGGCCTGTGCAAGGAAAATTTGAGAAGGTTCGCAAGATGAACACAAAGAAGGAATGTTTTGGAGGTGGAAGAAGGCCTGGATATTGGGGATTTCTGACCATTTGCCCAATTTCCAACAGTAATTGTCAAGATCACTGAGGATTGAAAGGTTGAAGGTGCCATTTTTAGGCCATTGTGAGACATTGTCTAGTGTGTACATAGGCCAAGCAGTATTACAGAAAAAGATGAGGCATTTAAGTTTGAGGTTAGGATAAAGGTGTAGAGGCTTGAGGTTAGTGGAGAGGCAGCTTAATGGTAAAGAAGAGGGAATGGTGACTGAGTGGTTCCCATATCAGAAACTAGAGGTAGAAAATAAATGAGGTTAAGGCGAGGATGAAAAAAGAACTTATGAGGAGAAAGAGGAAGGAAATGGCCAAGGCTGGGGTTGGGGAGGTTACCAGGCCTCCCTGAAGGACCTTTAACCAGCTGGCAAAAAGTGGTCCAGGTTCACAGGAGGGCATCCCCTTGCACGTGGCACTGGATGGATAAGTCTGACCCACAGGCGGTTAGTCTGTGACTGGCTCTGGATTTAAGAGGTACAGACTTACTGGAGTTTTTTGGCCCAGAGTGGAGAAAGGGAAGCGAAGCTAAAGTGGCTGAGAGGGGTTATATACAAATGCTTAAGAGGCCTAGAAATAGAGGAAGAGGGAGAGAGAAGTTGGAGTGGGGAAAGGGAAGAAAAGTTTAAAAGGGCTCAGAAAGGAATTCTAGACAAATGCTCACCTCACTATTAAATGGATGAATTCTGGGTGGGGGTCAGAGGGGTCCCTCCATTTCCCTTTGTCTCATTAGAGCAAGAATCCATCTAGTTTGGAGTGGGTTTGATGGGGCGTATCTTGGCGCCCTAAGGGGGCTTCTCCCCTCCCAGGTTCTCAGCTTCAAAATGAGAAGTTAAGGACTGAAAATGAGAGATTCTTCCCAGATGTGAAAGAAAGGAATCAGAGACCAAGTTCTGTGTGGGCAATGTGGCCTTCATTCACTTGGGTAGGAGTGGGCTGAGTCTAAAACAGAAGTCAGCATATGGGGTAAGGTGGGTAGGTATATAAGAGTTCTAAGGGGTAGGGATTGGTGCATTCATTCCTTCCTGGGTGGCATGTTCATGTACTCATTCTTTCTTGGGCAGGAGGTTCTTTCCCGGGCAGAACAGTTGTATTTGGGCAGGGCCCTACATTGGGCCCTACATTTGGCCCTATGAGTACCTGCCCATGGTGATATCTCGGCATGGATACGCTGACTGGCTCCTGAGAACATTTTATCTTAAGGCCTAACCTTTTCCCAGCAAAGAGTTCTTTTAAAGGCCTGAAGGTATACCTGGAATGAAATATAGTTTCTCAAATTGCGATTTTGAGAGTCTTTGCTCATTTTTTTCTTGGTGAATTCCGAAAATAATGACACTAAAATTCAAATGCCTGTTCTAATTCCAGGATTCTATAATATAGTTTCTGTTTATAGCCAGACAAAAGTGACCTTTTTCTCCCATGTTTTATAGTACAGTTAAAGCACAAAATGTTCTCATTAGGTTGTTTACTACTTATTTATGCTCAAATCGTTTTTCCTTAAAATTCATGGAAGGCTTTGGTTGTCCACTTTCTAAATAAAAAGTTCAGAGAGCTATGACAATACATTTTAATGCTTCCTACTGAGAACTGTTCTAACCGTGGGCTTTTGCAACAACCATATATTAATTTTAGCTTTCGTGTATAACTATTTCAGACTTCTCAGTTTTGAAACAGAGTCACAGGTAACTTCTCTACTCGTCACAGTCTCAGGGGTTCTTTCTGAAGGTGGGTGTGTGGAATCTAACAGCTCCATTTCTCTCCTACTTCTTGCCTTTTAGCTTAAGGTAAAATGGCAAACCCCCAGAAATTTTGCATACTTAGATTGAATTCTCATTACGAGAATTGTTTTCAGAAATATTAATTCCAGACAGTCATTTTTCCAGCTCTCTCTTGCCTTCTTTCTAGCCAGTGAAAAACAAAATAGTAAATCTGGCAAATGGCCCCACTTCTGTTATGTCATTATCCATGATGGTGTGAAGAAAATTTTATTCTATAAGGAAATCTTTAGTTTGTCCCTCTAATAATATATCTACCTCCTACACCCAATCTTTGCTTCCTTCACAGTGGGGGATATTTATATGATTTTTCAGAATTTTATCTACTCTCTTGCTTCATGGTACAATTTTTAATTAGCAATAATCACACCTCAGATAAACCTCCTTGGCTATGATACTGCCCTGTGCAAAGCGCATGATACAACTTTGAAAAGGTTGAGTTGAAACCATTTTTCATAATGTGGGTGAGATTGTGTTCCTTTCTTAGTTTGAAAACAGCTTGTATTAATATTTATCACATTGATATCTGCTGGTTTGGATACTTGTTCCCCTAAACCTCATGTTGAAGTTTGATCTGCAGTGTTGAAGATGGGGCCTAATGGAAGGTGTTTGTGTCATGGGGGAAGATCTCTCATAAATGGCTTGGTGTTGTCTTTACAGTAATGAGTGATTTCTCATTTTGTTAGTTCCATAAGAGCTGGTTGCTAAAAAGAGCCTGGCATCTCTCTTCTCTCTTGCTTCTTCTCTCACTATAAGAGCTCTGCACATGTCAGCTCTCTGCTGCTTTATACCATGAGTGGAAGCAGCCTGAGGCTTTCATCAGATGCCAAGTCTTCCAGCCAGCAGAATCCTGAGCTAAATAAACCCTTTTTCTTTATAAATTACCCAGCCCTGGGTATTCTTTTATAGCAAAAGTAAACACACTAATACAGTATCTCTATTTTTCTTTCTATCTAACTCAGTGTTGCTTATTTTATTAGGTTTAATTACACATCTTCTTCCCTATATTTCCCTAGTTTACTGTGTGTGGTTGTGTAGAAAAATACTATAGAAAGATTAATATGTTGCAAGGATTAGTGGCCAGAAGGAATGGAACCAAAGAGACAAATTAGGAGAGAGGGAAAACACAGAGGAAGAGATGAGTGGAGTGAAAGTTTTTAACTGTTACTGAAAATAAAGATGGACAAGTAGGAAGGGATGACAGTGATCTTTTAAGGTTGCGTGACTGGCAATTCAGGGGCAGGAAAATGATTTAGGTGGCAAATAAGAAGTCTATATTAGCTTCTAGGTACTAATAAAATATTTAGGTATAGCCAACAAGTAGTTATAAATATTGATGAGGAATTTAAGAAAAATGTAGAAGATTTGTCCACCTTCACTTTGAGCTATTACAAAGATCAGATTGTCAAATTAGACTTGTGAAATTAGAGCTCTTACTCAGCATCAAACTCTACTAATAATCTCAAGGGTCAAGAAATCAAGGAGTTGGAGAAACCAGGGATTATCTGGGAGTAATTCAGTGGCTCCCCAGGTCCTCCCCTCTTTGCCCCCAAATAAAAGATGAAGTCTCTAAATGTAGTTTTAAGGGCACCTGACTATATGAGACTATATGAGGAAACATTCATGTTATTTCACACAGATTATCACAGGGATTTTGTGACTTTTTTAAAAGAGGTCATGACTCAGAAGTCTACAGATTCTAGTTTTATTTAACATAAGTTATCCTGAGTAGGGATATTCTGCTAAGAACATTCTACCTTCATACCTTGAGAAAATATCTCTGGTAAAAGGGATAAAAACTGACCATACTAGCTAACTTAACATATTCCTTCTTTCATATAAACTCAGTAACTGAAATATTTGGAATGGATGAGAAGTTGGGAGGACAGAACCAATAGAGAAATTAAATAGCCATTTGAGAAATAGAAGGAATAGAATACAAAAGAGAAAATATAAACAGTCTACCCCATAAGAAAAAATATCACAGCAGACAGGAGGAAGTAAGTACAACAAATGCTTGGACTCTTAAATACATAAAGAAAATATTGAAATCATGGACTATCAGAAACGTTTACGTGTACGCGTCAAATTCGTGTGTAATGAAATAAAAAGAGATAGTTCAGCTGTAAAGAAATTCTACATGTCCAATCAAAAGTAAATACTGCTCAAAGGAAAACTCACTCCTTCAATCACTTAATATCTTAAAGAAAGAAAGAAAATAAAAGTAAGTGTATATTCAATTCAAGAAGATATGAAACGGCCAATAAAATTAATGAAAGCAGAAGCAAAATAATTCATGTAAGAACAGAAAGTAGCACGTAAGGGAGTGAAGTAATTAACTTGGTAAATAAATCTGCAATGCTACTTTTACAGGCTGTTTCTTTGTGTTTCTCAGCAACCAAAATATTCTCTCCTCTTAAGAAAAGTCATTTAGGGACACAAGCTGGAATTGTGGCATTCACCTTTGTAACCTCAGGGTCTAGGACAAGATAGGTATTAAGTAATTATGTGAAAGAGTCCTGGAACTCCAAGTTATGAGGAGAAACTCTCACTGGATTTCTGAGATGAATCTTTGCCCTCCAGATCATAATTGGGACCACCAAAAAGGCATAGAAAGAGAGAGTTGGTGAACCACAATGTCTATGGAGGCATGTTTACAAGAAAAGTGCCCAGTGAAAAGCTATTGATTTAATTCTATTTAAACATGGTGGGCCTATTCCAACCTGCCATTGCTACCAATGTTCACTCTAGTGTGCTTGTTTAGGCCTCCCCCTTGGGGCAGGTGTTCTCAACCAGTTCAAGGAGCTATGAACTTGAATGGAGAGAAAAATTGTTATTCTCATTAACTATACCTGAACATTAGTGTATTCTGCCTTTATAAAGCAAGCAACAAACCACATTGTTATTAGCTGTCCCCGAGACTGCTGCCAAGAGAAATGATAGCTATTTTACATTTCTTTGCACTTTGGGGAGAGATCTCCAGGCATCATTGACATTCATTGCTACATTAAAATTATGATGGAGATAACTATATATAGCCCTGATGCTAAATCTTATTGTATAAGACATGAGATAAAGATTTAATAAGAAGAAATGAAACATAAATATTTATGCATATAATCATATCACAAACTTAAAATAGTTTGATAATTGCATTTTAATGTAATTGATTTCTTTTGTATTCCTATACATTTGTTGAATAAATTTGATAGCATTATTTTGAGAAGGGCCCCAAAACTTCACCAGATGCCAAAAAGCTCCAACGATATTCAGAGGTTAAGGACCTCTGTATTCGGTTCAGCACTCACAGAAGGAAAAATAAAGATGGGAGTTATGTTATTCTCAGGTTTTCTTTTTTCTTTTCTTTTCTTTTTTCTTTTTTTTTGAGATAGAGTCTTACCATATATGTCACCCTGGGTAGAGTGCTGTGGCATCACAGCTCACAGAAACCTCCATCTCTTGGGCTTAAGTGATTCTCTTGCCTCAGCCTCCCAAGTAGCTGGCACTATAGGGGCCTGCCGCAACACCTGGCTATTTTTTGGTTGTAGTTGTCATTGTTGTTTGGCAGGCCTGGGCTGGATTCGACCCCGCCAGCTCCAGTGTATGTGGCAGGCACCCTTAGCAGCTAAGCCACAGGTGCTGAGACTGTTATTCTCAGTTTTTAAGAAAACCTGGTTACCCTCAAAGAATCTCCAACAATAAAAAAAAAAAAAGAAAACAAAAAAAAGAAAATCTGGTTAATTTAGGAGATGGTTATCACTCAATGATTGGACTTGAGAAAGATATTTCTATGGTTCACAAGAAAGCCAAGGAAAATCCTAGAAACAACATTTAAAGGCTGCAGCACATCATTTTCCTACTTGTGTGACCTTGAGCAACTTGTGTGAATTGAGTTTCCTCATCTGTAAAATAGAGGGATACTTGGCCCTGACTCTGCATGAGGACTGAGTGAGCAACTCCTGTAATGTGCTCAGTGTAGCCCGACACAAAGTCTTTGTTTTCAGGATTGAAGTCAGTCAAACTTGCTTTCAACACCTCCCCCTTTGCATCCTTTCTTTTATTTTTTCTCTAATTATGAGATGCTCCTTCACTCCATACACAGACCTGCTTTACTAGGCCTGTTTCTTTCTTTCCTTGTCCCCACTTGCCCATCAGAACTCACTCTTAGTAAGGCTCTGACATTCCATAGTTGTGTCTCTATAAGTTTTCCACTTTTTCGGCTACCTCTCTTAGGGATGATAATCCCATCACTATGTGAGAATTAAAAAGCCATTTCAGTCTCCAGAAGCAGAAAAATGTTTCTTTTCCTAGGTGGACTGCTTGTCTTTTTGCTTCTGTGTGGACCCCCCTCACCCAGTTCAAGTTCCACCTCATCCAGAAAGCCTCCCCCACTTCATCCTCTCTGACAGAGGTGAGAGGTAGCCCTCTCATGCCACTGAGCTCAGAGCACACAGGCCCTGCCCACCAGGCCTAACATTTGGCCAAGTGTATCTTCTTTCTCTCTCTCCTCTGCTTTCCTAGGGCAGGGCAGCTGTTCTCGTGAGATGGGGCCTAGTGTCTTTCCTTTTAGGTAAGGTAAAGAAAGAGGATCTGTGAACATTTTTTAGCAGTTCCTCCCTAAAACCTCCTGGCCTCCATGTCTGTTCTGTGAGTTTCCAGGGGTAGAATGAGCTAAACTTGGCTTGAAAAGGAACCAAGAATGTGTCTGCTAAACTTATTAAAGTCTCCAGAGAAGGCCAGACTGAGGTTGAACAGTCAGTCACCTCAAGGATTCTTGGAAAGGATCCTCCCCTTTCCAAGATTTTGATGCTCCCTGCACCCAGGAATGCTATGGCAGAAGAGCCCTTGATGGGTTTAACTCTAGTGACCAGCCATGTGACCTTGAACTTCTCTCTTCCTCATTCTGGACTTCACTTTCATCAACTGTGAAATCACTGGCTTGAATTTGATATTCTTACTTACACCCTACAAGCAAGAACTGGACTCAGTTTTTGTGGATACATTCCAAAATTTATCATATTTTTTAAGAAACAGGACTCATTATTTATAATTCTCTGGTCATCTCACAAATTCTTTGGCATTCTTTTCTATAACAAGCATGGAACTTGTTTCACGCTTCAGGGCTTGCTGTGGTGATCACTACATTGCCTTGTTTTAATGACTTTGATTGAAGAAATTATTTTTAAAATGTGCACTCAGTGGGCAACGTCTCCAAAAGTGTTCCTATAAATATGCCCTTATAGTTCCGTTACAGAAACAGTTTGCCTTTGCAAAATCATGTCTTCATCCTCTATATAAATCAAGATGCACATCTCTTTGCATATTGAAAGTATTTAGAGAACAGAAAAGAGACACATAAGCAAACTCAAATGTCACTTTCTTGGGCTTACCACCAATTTTTGGAAAAACCATCAGCTGGGCAGCCAGTTCAATGAATCTGAACATGACATGGTATATTGTAGGCTTGTCTCTTGCTCACTTTACATGTGTGGATATTAAGCCTATCAAAGCTGTAGCCTTAGCTAATAGGCATAAACAAATAGTTCCTCAGATTTCGAGTACTGGCATGCAGATGCCTGAGAATATTAATGGTTTTACCAGAGGAGACCTTCAGAAAGAGGATATATAAATCAGTTAAATTTTGTTAGGATGAGAAGAGAAGTTTATAGGCAGTAAGAGTGTGAGTTAGCGCTGTTCTCACAATTCATATGACCATGGAATCTTCTCAGTGTTCCAAGAACCATTACACTAAAACTAGGAAAAATACGGGGGAGAGGTGGAAACTACAGGAACACCATGCTCAATGATTTTTATGATATACACATATATTTTTATTTCACTTGATAACAACATAATACTTTAATTTACTATAAAATCACAAGCAGATACTAACACCTAGAAATATTACACAGAGTTGAATGAAAAATTGATACATTTCAGGGTGAAATGCTAAAAGAGTTTCGCTTGCAGCATACAAAAAGCTCCTATTAAAACTCTTGCTTAACATTCCTAATGGAAACAGCGAACATCACGACAACAAATTTTGTCATTTTACTATTTTTTAATCTAAAATTTAATTTTCTAGATGATAGAATGCAATGTTTGATTTTATTAAAAAATAAGGATTATCTTCCAGTACATGTTTGCTTAGGCTAATATTTTCATTAGTTTTCATTTTAATTAGCAGTTTAGCATAATTAGCATTCTGACTGAACTGTAGGATAAGTCTGTTGGATGATAAATGGGAAGAAATAAATAGGTTTTTGAAATGCGTGCTGCACCAAAATCAAGTAACTATAAAAAGTAAACTTTGCCACCGGAAATAAAGAGTTGATTATACTTGGAGGGGAAAATGCCACACAGTTGTCACTTTCATAGCCTTAAAAGTGTTCTACTCTAGGGCGGCGCCTGTGTTTCAGTCCGTAAGGCGCCGGCCCCATATACCTGAGGGTGGCGGGTTCAAACCCGGCCCCGGCCAAACTGCAACCAAAAAATAGCCCGGCATTGTGGCAGGCGCCTGTAGTCCCAGCTACTCAGGAGGCTGAGGCAAGAGAATCACTTGAGCCCAGGAGTTGGAGGTTGCTGTGAGCTGTGTGAGGCCACGGCACTCTACCGAAGGCCATAAAGTGAGACTCTGTCTCTACAAAAAAAAAAAAAGTGTTCTACTCTAGAATTAAATAAGAAAAGGGCAAGTCCACTCTGCAGCTCTACACACTAATGAGAATAAAAACAAATTGACAAACAACTATCCCAGGGCCCAGGCTCATGCTGGCTGGGAACAGGCATGGGAGGATGATCAGCACTTCATGATCACAACCGTGGTCTGATTCTGGAGTTTCCAAAAGCCTGAACTCATCTTATGACTGAAGACCTACCCACCATTTCCCTTATGTTTCTGCCACCAAATCTCTTGGCCTTGTTTGTTATACCAAGATGTTATTGGGAGCACAATGTATATAGCTGTGCTAAGAAGGGGAAAGAAGCAATTTACACAAATAACAATAAAAGGGGAAGATGGTAAGGTTTCCAGATACAGAAGCCAAAGCAACAGGTGTCTTCTCATCCAGTCTCTGCACACAGTCACTAGCCCATTCTTTCCAATGCTTGTGTGGTTTGATGCATTTCCCCTCACATTGTGTTGGCACCTCACACTCTGTCAGTAGGCATCACAGGTGTTAACCTTTGTCCTCTCAAAGAGGCTTTGCCTAGAGTCACATGGGTGACAAAGCCAAAAGTGAAGCTCAGAACTTCTCGTTCTAGAACACTAAATGACAAGATTGAAAACACTAAAGAAGGCAGGTTAGAAAGAGGGATGTAAGTTCAATAAGCCTGCGGGCTCTCTGAAGTCACTCTTGGGCCCAATGCCACCGATGTGTGTGTCCTTCCTTCCTGAATACCCAGGCCTCTCCCATCGCTGGTAGAATCATCTGACTCGTATCTCTTGCCACTGGATAGCATGGTTTCAATCACGCTGAGGAGGAGAATTGTGGTAGCCTTTTCTTCCCAAGAGTCCATTCAAAAAAGAAGTGGACCTTAATCTAGGGGAATAATTACCATGATGAGATCTTTTACCCTCATCTCATACCAGCGAGGGTACCTCGTCAGGCTGTCTGGCGAGGAGATGACCCCTTCCTTTGAGAGCTGGTAGTAACAGGAAAATGACCGTCGCTGGCCACATCCATGAAGCCTGTCTCTACTTTCAAAGATTCTATGCATCACAAGCATGGAGACAAAAGACTGAAAGGGAGGACTCAGGGGGAAGCCTAACTGGTTCAAGCCAGAATAACATTCTGTACTGGAGCGCCGCAGCCCTGGCCCTCAGCCCCCGGCTCCCAGAGATCCTGTGTTGACCTCCTCGGCTTACACGTCCCTTCCCCCAGCGGCAAGGAGCCGAGGGCACGTGGCCACCCTGAGCTCAGACTTCCCTCTCTAAACTTGCTCCAGGTTCCCAGAACCCTGTAATTGCCTGTCCAAATGGCATCCAGGTTTTGTGTGGCTCCCCCAAGTCTGTCCTCCTGAAGATGAGGCTTACCACACGCGAGCCCAGGCCTGTGGAGTAGAGAGCAGGGTAGGGCGGAAGCGCCGCACAGCACGTGGCCAGGGGTACTGGGCGTCGGTGCGCATGCGTGGCCCCTCAGAGAAGGCCCAGAGCAGGGAAGAGAAGGGGAGGGCTGCAGAAAGAGCTGTCTCTTCTGTATCCTTGCCTTACAAACGTTAGGAGTGAACTCAGTCCCAAGAAGGCGGACTACGTCAGTGACTGTCAGAGACATCCACACTAGCACTGCAGTCCCAGATGCCGACTCTGGTTCCCTCTTGCAAGCCCCCTTATTGGCAACTATCTTTCCCACGCCACCTGCTTCGCTTTAATCCCTGTTTCACCTTACCAACTAAATGCCCTCACCACATACAGATTTCAGCAGTGCCTAGAGGTGCGCATTGGTGGAAGCCGGCCACTGGTGAGAGTGTCTGGTCACGTGCAGCTCCCTGAACACAGTGTTCACAGGGCTGTCCATTAACCCCGTCCTCTGCGGCAAACCAAGAGTTCCCGGTTGATGGAGGGCATCCAGGGCACACGGGTCAGCGTCCCAGAGAGCGCTTGGGTCCAGCCGGGCCCTTGCCTCAGTTACTTCAGTCTGATGCAGTCCACCTCCTCCGTGGCCGGCATCGCCGTGGTTTTGAGGTCCAGGTCTGCGCTGGACTTGCCCCCGTTGTACGAAGCCTTCCAGTGGAGCAGCACGAGCCTCCTGAAGTACTTGACGGTGTTGTTCTTGACCGAGACGAAGCACACGGTGTTGATGACGCTGTTGCTCATGGCGATGCACTCCACCACGTAGAAGGCGGTGAGGTAGTGCCTCTCCTTGACGAACACGGCGGGGAAGAAGTCGCGCACGACGGTGAAGCCGTAGAAGGGCGCCCAGCAGAGCACGTAGGCGCTGAGCACCCCCATGAGCACCAGCACCGTCTTCCTGCGGCAGCGCAGCCGCTTGCGCACCTGCTCCGTCTGGAAGCCGGGCACAGCCTTGAACCACAGCTCGCGGGACACCCTGGCGTAGCACAGGGTCATGGTGACCACGGGGCCCACGAACTCCACGCCCACGATAAAGAGGAAGTAGGACTTGTAGTAGAGCTGCTGGTCCACGGGCCAGATCTGGCCGCAGAAGATCTTCTCCTGGCTCTTGACGGTGACGAGGACCGTTTCGGTCGTGAAGTAGGCGGACGGGATGGCGATGAGGATGGACACGGCCCACACCAAGGCGATCAGGCCGGTGGCCGTTTGACACCTCATCCGGGGCCTCAGCGGGTGGACGATGGCCAGATACCTGGGGACACAAGGGGAGGCAGCCTCCGTTAGGAGTGGGTGCGGTGATGGCTTAATGGTGCGGTGACCGAGCAGCAGGTGTGGAGGGAAAGGCGGGCGGCACGTGGGCTTCTGTGGAGGCGGACTTGGCTGCAAAGCCCAGCCCACTTCTGCCCGGCTTGGGTGAGGCCTCACAGGTATTGTTTAATCTCTCAGAGCCTCGGTGTCTTTTTTTTTTTTTTTTTTTTTTTTTGTAGATTTTGGCCGGGGCTGGGTTTGAACCTGCCACCTCCGGCATATGGGGTTGGCGCCTACTGCTCTGAGCCACAGGCGCTGCCCCAAGCCTCAGTGTCTTTATCTGCAAAAGTTTGCCATTAAAGACTAAATGTGATAATGTATGCACATCCCTGGCACAGTTTTCAACCTAGCATTCACTCAAAAATCGTTTAACAACTATTATTAAATATAATAATACCACCCATCAGTTTCTAGCCTGGCACTATTCCCAGCTCAGTCCTGTTCTCAGGCCGTTCCTTCTAATTACCTCACAGCTTAGAGTTAAAAGGATCTGACAATTCCAAGGAGTTGTTAGGAGAATCTGACCTTTCCTATGGGAGCAGTGGGCAAAATTTTCTTCATTCCACATTTAAAATCATATGTTATGTCTGTGCAGCACAGATGGAGGCCAAGCCTATGGCCATTTATGTCATTTTCCAGGTAGAGAGATGGAAGCTAGTGAGAGATGAGGGACTGTCTCAAGGTTGTATGCCACAGACCCTGGACAGAAAACATTTAACCCTACTTCACAGAGTTAATGTGAAAATCAATTGAGAATATACATGAATGTATTTTCTTTTTTAACCACAAAGCACTAGACAGTAAAAGACACTGCTTTTGCTTGTTCCAAAAAAAAAAAAAACCCACACTGCTGTTACCACAATGGTCCAAAAGCGAAGAGAGAGAGCACTTTCTGGGAGATGTGAGTCATTTGGGTGGTATGATAGCTGATAGCATCCTTCCCAGAGAGAGTGCACATTCTTATGCAGAGAGCTCTGGTTTCCTGGAAGACATTCTGTGGCTGGCAGGGGGTGGAAGATGGAAAAGGAGAAAAATGGGAAGTGACATGGGAGAGCATGGGTAGTCAACAGTGGAAATACACACAGTCTCGTGTCCCAGGAAGAGTGGAGAGCAAATGCCACAGGGGCCTGAAGGAAAGCCCAACCAATTCTGTTTCCTTTGAAACCAATCCCTGTGAGGTCATCTTTCTTGGGGTTATGATTTGAACAGAACTTCATCTGTTGTTTCCTGATTATATTTCTGCTATTTCTGTCCCTCCCTGCTCCCCTCTCCCCCAGTAGGCATCCAAACACTTTGGGAGAGTTCACTAGAGTAAGACTCTCACTCTCTTCTAGCTCCCAGAAGATATTAGTAGTTGGATAGGCCATGTCCACCCTCCGGACACTTGACCCTAGCCAGTCTCCCAAGTGCCAAAGAGTAAAATGAGAATGTCTGCAAGGTGTGGACAATGAGATAATCAGCGCCTGGGGTGGGCTTTTCATTAAGACGTAGTGCTCCTAATGTAACAAAAGTGTCAAACTTGCTCTGACTCACAACAAAAAGGACGAGAGTAGAGCTTCTGCTCTCACCAGCTTGCTTGCTGTATATCTCCCCTCCATGTAGCTAATTACTATGTCAAAGAAAATTGCCAAAATGTGGAAACAGCCTAAATGCCCACCAACCCAGGAATGGATTAACAAGCTATAGTATATGTATACCATGGAATACTATTCAGCTATTAAAAAAAATGGAGACTTTACATCCTTCGTATTAACCTGGATGGAAGTGGAAGACATTATTCTTAGGAAAGCATCACAAGAATGGAGAAGCATGAATCCTATGTACTCAATTTTGATATGAGGGCAATTAATGACAATTAAGGTTATGGGGGGGAAGGAAAAGCAGAAAGAGGGACGGAGGGAAGGGGGTGGGGCCTTGGTGTGTGTCACACTTTATGGGGGCAAGACATGATTGCAAGAGGGACTTTACCTAACAATTGCAATCAGTGTAACCTGGCTTATTGTACCCTCAATGAATCCCCAACAACAACAACAACAAAAAAGAAAATTTCTATATTCATATTTATTCATCATGTGAACTTTCACTATATAGTTCTATTCTTTCTTTTTTCAATACTAACTTCCTAAGCCTTTATGATGTTTCAAACTCAGAATGTGTTTTTTAAGGAGCATGTGAGAGAGAATCCTGACTTGTGACTCAGAAGATATAGAATCTAATCCCAGCTTTGTCACAAATTTGCTATGAGAATCTGAGTCATTTTTCTTAGCTCTGTACATTTAATTTCCTCATCTGTAAAATGGGAATATCTCCTAAATACTGTAAGGATGCAGTGAGACACTGCATAGAAATAACAGTAAGCTATAACTATACAAGAAACTGTTAGTATCTAAAAATGTTATTTTTTATTTTATTTATTTTTTTACATATACATGTGTTTATTAGGTTTCCACTTCTGCCTTCACTAAAAATGTTATTTTTTCCACAATTATTCTGTGTATATTGCAATTTTCCTTTATCTCCTTCACCTGTTTTTGGTAAATTGGGAGTTTGCAAGTCCTTTCCTACCTTCTATTTTATTAGATCCAACTCTTCAGATCAAAACTAATTACAAGGGTAGCATTTCACTGACTGTCAGGTAGTTTTTTCAAACTAGCTCTCTGACATCACCCCAACTCTATCCCCAGGATTAGTGTCATGAGTGGTGCAAGAGGCCTTTCTAACAAGATACATTTACCAAGCAGACAAATTGCAGAGAACTGTTTCAAGGTTTTTCTATCAGTCTTGGCTATGCTAGGATCAGAACTCCATAACTCTAGAATTAGTAATGCTTGCTCATGTTTATGAAGAAGTGTACAACATACAGCGCATTTTCAAATCCACTTTCTCACTAAGTAATCCCAACATTATTAAATAGGTGATAGCAAAGACACTCATTTTATAGACGAGTACACTGAGGCTTGGTTAAATAACCTGCCAAAGCCATTCAACTAGAAATTGACAGCACTACAACTCAGACCCTTATCTTGTTGCAAATCCAGTGGCTTCTCCAATGGTGCTATTTGCCCC
This sequence comes from Nycticebus coucang, assembly GCF_027406575.1. Classification (NCBI taxonomy): domain Eukaryota; kingdom Metazoa; phylum Chordata; class Mammalia; order Primates; family Lorisidae; genus Nycticebus; species Nycticebus coucang. The sequence continues at coordinate 67,288,150 of NC_069783.1, read as the reverse complement.
GTCCCTTTCCAGCAATGCCCCTTTCTCCTGTCTTCCTGGCATCCTAGCAGCCCTTCTCTACTTTTCCTCTCCATCATAGTTGGTTTCTACCCATGGATGTTCCAAGGAGGGGCTGGGCAATTGGCAGCTATTTTGCTTATGAGTATGCCCTTGGCTTGCCCTGTGTGTCTGCCACTACAGTGGCTCAGGTCCAGATTCATCTAGAGCCAATAGTTCCCAGACAACAAAGAATAAAGGCTTTTGGACAAAGACATGGCCAGGCAATGACTGTGTGATAATAGTGGGATGGATAATTAAGCAAACAGCATTTTGGGCTCCCTTTCTGTCCCCGAGACTCATCTCCAGATCTAACTATGGCAACAGCAGTCTTAGGAGCCACAAAGCTGGTTTGGGGATGGGCTCAGAATGCATAACCTGCTCCTTGGGCAGTAGGCCCTAACCAAAGAGCTCATTGGGGGCATTTGTGTTTCCAAAGGCTGGATGAGGACGCTCAAGCCTTAGCTGGCCTCATCAAGACAGAAGAGAGTAATAGACTGGGGTTCCTCAATGCCTCTAGTGTTGTGGGATCTGAGGGAGACATCTCAAGGACAGCATTGGTGTCTCTACATCAAAGTTGAAGCCTGGACCTAGTGGATAGTTCTCTCATGACCTTTTTCTGCCTCCTCTGCCATCAGGTCTGACTTTCTTTTTTCTGGTTTTGAGATCGTCTGGAACATGGCCCTGTCCTTTCCAATCTCTGCTCTCCTCATGTCTCTTGCCCCCGTTGGACATACCTTTCCCCAGGATCCTCACACTTACTCAGGCACTCCCACTGTTAGACTTTTGCAAACACTGTTCTACCCTCTTGGGAAACATTTCTTCTCCTCTGCTGATCTTCATTTGCTGAAGACCAGTTAAAAGTCCACCTCTTCCATGTAGTCACATCTGATGCTCCAGTCCCTGATGGTCTGACTTCACTCTTCTCCAAATTTCACCTAAAGTTTATCCTTTACTTATTCTGTAACCGCTTCATACATGTTAGTTCTCCCTATCCCCACTCTACATAGTAAGCTCTCTGAGAGCCGGGATATTGTCTTCACTTCTTTTATAAACTTTTGCTGCCTGTGAATTCTTGGTATCTAAGAGGATTTTAATGAAACTTCACCTCATCTAGTGCCTGGCACTGGGCGAACAGAAATATGAAAAGCAAAGGTGACAGTTCTCAAAAAGATTGCAACCTGGTTTTGGAAAACAGGACATGAGACTGGGAGGCAGTGTGAGGCTACATGATAAAATATTGGAAGAACGGGGGAAGAGGTTTGAGCCATACTTTGTGAGCAATGGAGTATTGGGGGTCTTTTAGTAAGAGAGGGGAGATATGTACAAGATAGAAGATGCGTTTGGTTATCTGTTTCTAGAAACTATCAGGTGTGTTCCTGCCTTTTTAGACTCATAATTCCTTTTGGAATGCTTCCTCCCCTCCTGGTCTTCACAAGGCAGTCTCCCCACCATCGCTCATTTATTGGTTCAATGTCTTCTCAGAGGTACTTCTGCTGACTGCTCACTCACGGTAGGTCCCCCCTCAGTTGCTCAGTATTTCTGTGCGTATTTGTTTGGGGGTATTTCTTGCTTCTGAAGTTATCTTCCTTTTTGTTTGCCTAACTGTAATCTCTCTCCATCCTTTGAGTATAAGATTTCTGGGGACAATGAGCCTTTTTGTCTTATTCACTGTCATATCCCTCATGCTTAGAATAGTATCTGTCACATTGTAGTCACTCACATATAAAAATGCATTGTGTGAATGAATGAATGTAATTTGGGGATGGATTGTGAGAAGGGTGGACAGATGAGCAGAACAAAGAGACAATGAAGGTAGGAGGACCAAGTCCAGCCTAGGATAGCCCAGCCCTGAAGGAAGAAGGCGAGTATTGCCCCTATCTGGAAGTCAAATAAATAAATGCTGAGGAAGAGGAAAGAGCAGCCAGGACGACAGAGACTTTCTAGTTTACATGCCTGGGAGAACAATAATATGAACAGAAATCTAAGCTGTAGACAATAAATTGTTCTATGCTGCTCTTTCTTAAAAACATTTTATTAACTTTTAAAAATCACATCATAAAAGCGACCACTTCAATGAAAAGAGGTAGTGGATCAAAAATATGCACTATTTTTGTTCTTATTTCTACAAGGGTTAATTTAAGAATTGTAATATCTACTGGTGAGTGCTTACTCTGTTTTAAGCATTGTTCTAAGCAACTACATATATTATCTCATTTCATCCCCCAAGCAGCCCAATGCATTAGATTCCCCTATTATCCCCATTTGATAGATGAGAAAATTGAGGCAGTGAGAAGTTAAATAACTTAACATAAGGCTCTACACACATTAGGTTGTACAGCAGCAATTTAAAACCAGACAGAATAACTGCTAACACTATTTCTACAGAAATTTCATTAAATAAAAGCAGTTTGACTCCCGTATGTGCATCTGTTACACCAAAAGAAAAATTAGTTGCCCCAAACTAACCAAATCAAGCTTGAAACAGTGATCAAATCTTGAACAATACATGAGCACAGACAAAAAAAAAATAATTACTAGACCATGAAATTGAAATTAGGTGACAAAAACACATAAAAATCAAGATAACTTGATGCAGAGATCACAAACATCAATGTAAGAACATTATGCTCTGGAGTCGACGGTCAGTCAGCTGGGACCACCGCGAGCCTGGGCAGGTGCACAGTGCTCCCCTCCCACGTCTGGGTGCAAGTTTTCACAACCCCACTCTAAAGGATGACAGGCTCCACCATGCCAAGCATGTTTCCTAACTCGTCTTTCTAATTTTCATTGTGTCAGGTCACCCTGCAAGAGAAATCCCTGCAGTATTTCCGACAAGCTGAGTGTGGTATGAAAGCAAGATACAACGTAGAAGGAGTTCAGAAGATCGAAGTGGATTGATTCACACAGATGTTACCTCTTACATGCCCCTACTAGCCCCATGCCCTGAGTTTATCCCAGCTCCCTTCCCCCTTGAAGTTACTTCCTCCAATGGTTGTTACCCCTTTGATAAGTGGACCCCTACGTGGTAAGATGGATCCCACCTAGGGAGTGGGGTTCCACTCCAACAGGAGGCACTTGCCTACTCCACTGGAGAGCACCGCCTGGAAGAGATGTCATGCTAGCATGAAACTTTAGGAAACGACTCCAGATGCTCTGTCCTGTTCATGTGCTAAGAGAGAAGGTGGCACCTGCCATTTTCAGAAAAGTTCAGAGACAAGGCTCTCCCTAAAGCATTTTTTTGCAGCTCTGGAGGGAACTTGGAGGTAAAGACTCTGCTTGACTCCTGCTCCTCTGCAGCTTCACCCAGTCTCCTTGCCTAGGTGGAAAGATGTTGTGGGACTCCAAGACTCAGGTGGAGAACCTTGATCAAGTAGTAGTAGCCCTCCACAAGGATGGCACTTCTGAGCACCGCTATGGCAGACCAAGGGCTGTCTAAGCTTCTAACTCTTTGACATCTTTCCCTGTAGAAAGGGGACAGAGGCTCCACTCCTCGATGGCTTTAAAGCCAGAATTCTTAGTCACTCCTTTCCTCCGGTTATCCTATCCTTTTCCAAGTCATCCTACCTTTGATGGCTCTGCCGATGGCTTCAGAAAACATATTCTATTAATTGTGCTCCTCCCTGGAATACTGTCCTGGGATGCTCTGACAGTGAGGGCCAGGCCAGCCTCCACCCCTGAGCCCTGTGGCCCTCGAACAGGGAGAGCATGTGTGCTTCAGGCTCTCTGGGTTATGGGGGAGACAGGATATTCACATCCAAGTACAAGGAGGCCTGGTCTCTGTCTGTAGACTGTAACAAGATGCTTTGTAATGACAGTCCAACTGTGGACAGAGAAGCTTACAAAGACTATCCCCTATGGGGGGGGTGGGAAGATCACCCTTGCCCATTAGCATGAGTTTATACTAAATAAAAAGACTCAATTTAAAAAATATATGCGTGGCTATTCTTATTTGTTTTATTTGCCATCACTAGACATGAGTCTTCTGAACTATTGCATGCAAATGGGTAAAAAGTGATTAATGCAGCAATAACAACATAAAGTAAGTATATGCTTCCTTTTTTTCTTTTTTTCCAAAGACAATCCATTAATCTTATTTTGAAATCAATTGGTACTAGTAGGTCATAATTTAGTAGAGAAAGTCTTGATGAGATAGAAAACTGCCTCGAGCTTTTCAAGTTGACTCAAGAGGTAACTGCCTGGAACTTAAACTTGTCCCTCAACACCTTCTCTTGCCTATCTCCTCTAGACCTTGAGCAGGTGCAACATCCCGAAGCATGTCCATAGCAGAGGGGAAGGGGGCATCAAAAGCTGTTCTGCCATCCAACCCCCAGGGGCTCCGCTGCTTCCTGCCTGACCAGAGCTGGAGAACTGAAACTCTTCTTACTGTTCAGTCCTTGCTTTGAGTCCCCCAGGCAGCCAGGTGTCTGTAGGGGGAATACAGACACCTCTCATCATTCTGCAGCTGCAGTAAGGAAGGGCAATTTCAAGCCCTCTTCCCTGACCAACCTTGTTGCCTGTACTTCCCCTGTGCTTACCTGTCAATGGCGATGGCCAGAAGGGCATTGGTGGAGACGTAGAGAGAGACCGTGCGCAGGTAGTTGACAGAGGTGCACAGGACATGGCCGTGCTCCCAGGAAAGCTGGCGTACAACATAGTAGTCCATCTCAAAGGGGCAGCAGACTATGGCCACCAGGAAGTCAGAGATGGCCAGGTTGGCAATGAGCAGGTTGGTAAGGTTGCGAAGCTTCTTGTAGCGGGCCAAGGCAGCAATAAAGATGAAGTTGCCAATGCCACAGACCAGCATGATACCCACCAGGGCCATGCCAATGACAATCCTGGCAGCAAAGAAAGTCCGGGAATTGGTCACATCTTCATCTTCATCCAACGGCATATCATAGTCTCCATAGCTGAAGTTGAAGGAGAAGGAGGCAGCATGGGCTCCATAGAGGTCAAGAACAGAAAGGGAGCTGGTGTAGGCATTGGTGGCATTCTCATCCACGATCCCTGTGGTGACCTCCATCTGGCCAGGCAGTGCTGTGAACGACATTGATGGGAATTTCTCTGGGCAATGTCTGCAAGACTGACGTCTCCCCTCTCTGCTGACACTCAGCTCTCCTTCAATGAGTTACAGTGTCCTTGGGATACAGTATCGGAGCTCCATGCTAAGCCTTTGAAAGACATACAGACAGTTGGCTGCATGTTGGGATGAACCCAGTAAAATTTAAAATCATCCTATAATCTGAGCAGACCCATTAACTACCTGCTGAGGGAGCACAGGATGGAGTAGAAATAAAGGATGCAAAAAGGGAAAACACCTACTCCATTAGGAGTGGAATGGTCTAGAGACACCTGGCACTGACTTAGTTCCTGTCTGCTTCACTGAAGACTCGGAAATGTTGAACCGTAGCTCTCAAGAACCAAAGTTGCGAGTGAGGGAAGACTGAAGAGAGCAGAAAGGACCTGCTCCACTCACCGTCCTTACTGCCTGAACTTTACCCTTGTGAAATAGTCCCATTCCCATTCAGTGGTAGCAATAACTCCTTTCCAGTGTCTTAAAACCAATGACTCTGACTGCTACTGAAGCGGGGCTGGGGGTGGGGGCAGGGGGACTTTGATATAAGCCTGTCTGGTCTCTATGAGCAGGTTGGCTTCTGGCAAAACACCTGTAATCTTGGAGCCTTTGGAGCAGCCACCTCCCCATTCCCTCACCCCATTCCCACATCAAAATCTGGTGTGATCCTAGAAGCCAGGCACAGCTGTTCACCAATGCTTACCCCCAGGCAGAGGCCACAGGGTCAAATTCACAGCCTGCCTAAATGAATGCATTAGAAAGGAGACCCCCAGTAGATGCTCCCTTGGCTGGTTGTGTGTACTGAGGTAAATAGCTTAACCACTCAGGGTTCAACATCCGCAAAGAGATCAATAACGTCTGCACAGCACAGAGCTCCCTGGAGAGGGAGGGGGTTACACCCTGGAGCTGCAGGGAGTTACCAGTGGGTACTCAGGCCACCTCCCTCAGCTGCGAGGAAGGGGAGGGGAATCCTGACGCAGAGATACCACCATGGCACTTAAAAGGGTTGGGGGTGGTGGTGGTGTGTCAGCAGCCCTTCTGGGAACAGAAAGTGAGCCAAAGTGTCTCTCTGCCCTGCCCTCTCCCTGCAGTCTCTCCCAGAGCCTGAAGACATCAGTCCTGAGGGCTGAGGTATAAAAGGAGGGCTGAGGTCTGGAGCACCCTAAATGACAAGAGAACAGAGGGAAGAGAAGAATGACAAACCTGAGATTCCTTGCACAGGGAGAGGTGAGGAAGACAGACGCCCAGTGCCCCATGGAAACCTGCTGCCCACACTCCTCAAAGTCAGGACATCTGGAGCCAGTCAGGGTTAAAGTCCCTTTGCACCCCAATGAGGCTCAGCCCCATTGCTTCTCAGCCCCTGCCTTCTGCCCAGTGGGGAGAAACAGAACCCAGAGCTGAAGATCAGGGGGGCCAGGCCTGGTGACCCCGACAGGACAGGCCTCGCTGCTTGCAGGCCCTGGGCCTGTGCGTCTCAGATGCTTGCCACCTCTGAAGGGTATTCCTACAGGCGTGCTACCTAGAGGATCAAAGTGGATTTTAAAAATAAAGAACAATAGATACTGCTGGGGGAACAGCATTAGGAGATTAAGGGTTGGTGGGAAATTGTCCAGTGGTCTTTTCTTTCTTATTCTTACCTTTCGGGGAGGAACCCCACTTGCACCCCCACCCGGTGTCCTCCAGGTCCTGGAAGCCTTTCTCACAGCCCTGCTGATAAACCAATTGTTTGCTGCTCCCAACTTTCTCCTGGCAGCTTTGGTGGCTACACGTAGGGACAGAGGAGAGGTAGACTAACTCCCCCGAAGAAAAGCACATGTGTCCCTCCCTCCCAACTCAATGCCCCAGCACCCCGCGTGGGGTCCTAGAGCATTCTCCGGGAGGGCGCGCTGGGTACCTGCAGCATCCCGGCGCCCAGCGGACGCTGTCCGGATTTCTTCATTCCTGAGCCAGGACGCGGATGCTTTCTCCAGAAGCCAGCGAGCAGAGGACAGGTCGGCGCCCTCCGCCTATCCTGCGCGGGGCTCCTTCCCGGCTCGAGTGGGAGTTGTGCTCCAGCTGCCGCGGCAGATCCCGGGAACAGCGCTCCTCGGCAAGGCTCCCAGCTGCTCGGGCCGCCTCGGACTCGTTGTCCCCGCCCCCGGTGGCCGTGGGGCGCCTGGGCCTGGGGGAGGTGTGCTCTGGCCAGGTCCTCGAGACTCCCGGGGGAGCAGGGTCAGGGCCAGCCCGTGGGGCACGTCGGGGGTCCCCCCAGGACGTGCGCTGCTGGGGAAGCTGGGGAAGCTGGGGATCGCCCCGGGCCGAAGCGTCGGGGCGCCCAGGTGGCAGCTGGCTGCGAGAACACGCGGGAGGGAGCCGGGCCAGCCAGGCGGGACTCAGGATCCGCAGCTTAGGGCGGGAACCAGGGCGCTCCCGCTCCGAGCAGGGGTCTGAGGCTCCCGTGTGCTGGCGGTACCTAAGTGGCAGGGCTGTGCCCGCCCCAGGGCACTGGACCCCGCGGCGATTCACCCTGCCAGCCAGGCGCCGCCGCCAGGGTGGGCGGACACGGCCCAACTTCGCCGTGAGCTTCCAAAGGACCTGGGGCAGCCAGCTCTGCTGCCCAGGACACCGCCCTCACCGGACACGCTGGGACCCGCCCACGCCTCGTCCCTGCGGGCGAGCCCTGCAGGACACTAGGGCCTTCTTCACTGTCACCTGCCTGCACCTCTGCGTGAAGGAGGCTCAGAGAACTGCTCTCTGGAGAGCAAAGGCCGCGGCTGGAGGGAGGGCAGGCACCCTGGGCAGAGCAGGAATGCCCCGCGGGGTATCTGATCGGAAGGCTGGGACGCCGGCGCTGACTTCCAGAGCACACTCCCGCTTCAGAAGCGTACAGAATGCTCAGAAAGCAGAACAGAGAACTAGCCTACGGCTTAGCAATTCCCCTCTAAGGCATGTAACCCCCCAAAAGTTGAAAGCAGAGACACACGTTCGCCAGTAGCATTATTCACAATAGCCAAAAGGCAGAAAAAACCAAACATGTATCAACTGATAAATTAATAAAGAAAATACATATGGTATAAACGTACATAAGACTATTGTTCAACCTGAAGAAGACGTAGCATAACAAGTGTTGGTGAGAACATGGAGAAACTGGAACCCTTGTACACTGTTGGTAAGAAAGTAAAAAGGTAAAGCCACTGTAGAAAACAGTATGGTGTTTTCTCAGAAAAAAAAATTAGAATTACCGTGTGAATCAGCATTTCCACTTCTTGGTATATATCCCTCAAATTGAAAGTAGGGTCTCAAAGACACGTGGGTAGGTCCATGTTCAATGGTAGCTAAAAGATGGAAGTCACCCAAATGTCCGTCAAAGATGAATGAATGAACAGTATGTGTACACACACACCCACATACACAAGAGAACTTCAAAAGTCCATGGAATTGGAATTAAAAGATAAAAATTTATTAAAAAATAATAAATTTATAATATAAATTTTATCTCTCAACAAAAGCACCATCAAGTTCAAAACACTTTTGTATGTGATGATAACAGCCATTTAGTTCATCCCTGAGACCTGAGTGTCAATGCAGACATTTTTACATTATTAGCTGAAGAAAATGGGTGCCCTTTAAAGATTTTGTAAGATTAAGAAACAAAAAGAAGGCTGAGGAATCAAATCAGGACTGTAAGGTAGATGCCTAATGATTTTTCTCATTAAAACTCTCTCAAAATGGCCCATGTTTGATGAGAGGAGTGAGCAAAAGCATTGTCATCGTGAAGAAGGATTTTTTCAGATGAAGCTTTACCCAGGGGTTTTCTGCTAAAGTTTTGGCAAATTTGCTCATTGACCCTCCAGAAAATCAACAAGCAAAATGCTCTGGGCATCCCAGATAGCTGTTGGCATGACCTTTGCTCTTCATGTGTCTGCTTTTGCTTTGATCAGGCTACTTCTGCCTCTTGGTAGCCTTTGCTTTGATTGTGCTTTGTCTTCAGGATGGTACTGGTAAAGCCATGTTTCAGCTCCTGTTACAGTTCTTGAAGAAATGCCTCATGATCTTGGGCCCAGTGGTTTAAAATTTTGTAGTGAATTCTGCTCTTTCTGCAGCTGATCTGGGCACAATGGTGGAAATTTTGTTCCAATTTAAATTTTTAGTCAGAATTGTGTGAACAAAACCAGTTGAGGTATCTATGATATTGGCTATTGTTTCTTCTGTTAATGATCAGTGCTTCTCCACTGGAGCAGGAAATAAGACTAATTTTTTCTTCACAAATATATGTGGATGGTCTGCCACTGTGAGCTTCATATTTAACTTGTCTCATCCCTTCTTAAAATGAATGATCCATTTGTAAACTTCTGATATTTTTGGGTCATTGTCCAATAAGCTTTTAATAAAGCATCAATGATTTCACCATTCTAACTAAGATCTATCCACCATAAATTCGATGTTTACTCTTGCTTCAATTTTGTCAGAATTCATATTGCCCTGAAAGGGGGTGTTTTTTCAAACTGATGTCTTATCCTTCTTGGTGCCTCAAAGTAGACCTTGTTCAGACACATTATAAGAAGTTAGTACGAGTTTATTTTGATGCCAAAAGTTTTTGAAATCCATGTGCAGTTTATTGTTAATACTCATTTTGCATAAACTTTTGAAGATCCTTTGTATGCATATGTGTGTGTATATACACAAACAGAGTATTATTCAGCCTCAAAACTGATGATATGGATGAACCTGGAGGACCTTAAGCCAGGTAAAATAAGCTAGTCAGAAAAGGATAAATGCTGTATGATTCCACTTACTAGAGCAGTCAAATGCATAGAGACAAGAAGTAGAATGATGTTGCCAAGGGGTGGGGGAAGGAAGGAATAAGGAGGTATTATTTAATGGATAAAAAGGGTCAGATTTGCAAAACGAAAAGAGTTCCAAAGATGGACGGTGGTGACGGTCACATAACAATCTGATTGTATTAATACCACTAACCTATACACTTAAAAATGATTAAGATGGTAAATATGTTACGTATTTTTTAACGCAATAAATCAAGAAAAAAAGGAATGAAGTACTGATACTTCATGCTATGACATGGGTGAATTTTGGAAACATGCTAAGTGAAATAATCCAGTCACAACAATATTTCATGCTTTCATGTAATACATGTAAGGTACTGGGGCTGTGGACAGAAGGAATGGGAGGTAATTGTTTAATGGATGCATAGTTTCTATTTAGGATGATTAAAAATAAAACCTTGGAAATGGATAGTGGCAATAGTTGCACAACACTGAATACACTGATGCCAATGAATTGTACATCTAAAATAGGTAAAATGGTAAATTTTAAGTTATGTATATTTTAACTCATAATACAGGGCATCCATACTATGTATATTTTAAGTGATAGCCATGTATCACTTAATGATGGGGATACATTCTAAGAAATGCATTATTAATCATTTTCATTGTGCAAATATCATAGAGTGTAGTTACACAAACCTAGATGGTATACACTACTACACCCCGAGGCAATATGGTTAGTCCATTGCTCCTAGGCTACAAGCATGTGCAGCATGTTACAGGCAATTATAACACAATGGGGAATTTGCATATCTAAATATAGAAAAGTTACAGTAAAAATAAGGTATTGTAATCTTATGGGACAATCATGGTGTATGTGGTCCATCTTTGATGAAAACATCATTACGTAGCACAGAACTGTATCTCTCCTACAGAACAGCTCAGACCTTGTTGCTGAGGTCTCCACCAAGCCTTGTCTGTCCATAATGGCCTCCGTTTGTCCATAATGGAAAGGGTGCTGTCTGGGATCCATATTTTTATAGTCACACTCTATCAATCGTTGTGACTTCAGGCAAGTCATGTATGTAACTTCTCTGGGGCTCCTTTTCCTCATTTACAAAACAAATGAGTTTGAGGTTTGCCCTAGGAAATGATTGCTAGGCATCAACACTTCATGCATTATCTTTCCCTGGCCCACGTCCTTACTGGTGACTTTCTCCTGTCACAGCACTTGCACAACTCTGAGTCTGTGTCCCCTGAAAGATGGAACAGGACACTGGTAAAGAGCCTAGGATGTGGAGTCAGCTACCTTCTTTCTACTTAGCTCTGTCCACAGAAGCTGCATGAGCTTGGGTCATGTGATAACCAAAACCCAGCTTTCCTCATTTGTAAATTAGGACGAAGATAGCTTTGACTTCATGACATTGTGAGGATTAAATAAAACCAGGCAGATAAAGTGCTTAGCACAATGCCTGGCACTTAGCACTTACCTGAGAAGTGTCAGGTATTACCAGCACTCTGTGATTCTTTCCCTATCTTGTTCCTTGAGATTCTAACCAGTCTTTGAGACCTTGCTCTGTATTGTTTCTTGCAGGAAGCATTCCTTAATTCCCCCAATGACTTTCATGTTCTCTCTACCACTTGGTGCCTCTCTTTAAATGCACTTCAGTGCGTCAATTTGCTTTCAGGCTTGCACTGTTCCCTGAGCAGGGACTATGTCTCCTTTGTTTTTGTGTCTAATTTTGCAATATTTCTTACACTTGCCTGAATAGAAGAATTATCTGGAGTGTTAGTTGAACCTACTGATTCCTGGGTCCCACTTCAAAACAGGGGAAGGGACCTAGAAATCTGCCTGTTTAACGAGGACACCAGGTGATTCTTATTACCAAATGAGTTTTGGCAACTGAGCGCCTGTAACAGAGCTTGGCACAAGAAAGAGTAATGTTGACTTGTCATTCCAGGTAGCATTCGTCTTCTTGACTATATTTATCTCTACTCAAAAATCAAAAACAGAACACGGAACACATTAGTTATCTAATGCTGCATAACAAATTACCGGAAAACATAGCAACCTAAGCATATTATTTCACACATTCTGAGGTCAAGAATCTGAGAGTGGCTGAGTTGGGTAGTTCCAGCCTTATCTGGACTCTGTCATGAGATTGGAGTCAAGCCATCAGCCAGGGCTTTAGTCTCATCTGAATGTTCAGTTGAGAGAGGATGCACCTCAGAGCTCGCTCGTGTGGTGGGGGCAGGCCTCTGTTTTTCACCAGTTGTTTCTGGAGACTCTAGTTCCTCCTCATAAGTATATATGAATATATGTGTATGGGTGTAGCTCTAAACTAACTGAGTGACTTCTCAACAACTAACTCCCCCTACTTCTGCTACATATTCTTTCATCACAAAATAAAGCCTGGTGCAATGCGGGAAAGGAACCACAACAGTATGTGAATACCAAGAGGATTGAATACCAATCCCTGTCATCTTCTGGCTCTCAGGCAGAACTTAGAATTTTCCTTTTCTCCTTCAAAGTCCTGGCAGGAGATAGTGAGAGTAACAATGGAGTTCGCCACAATGAAGATGTTTTTGACCTTCAGGGTAGGGAGGTTGGTGAGATAAAATTTGTGGGCCTAGGCCCCTCTCTGTTTAAATGAAATAATGGAAGTAGCTTCCACCGGTAGGCTCCAAGCACTGCAGGTCCTGATAAGAATTCCTCTGAAGGGTCTGGGCATCTGTATGTTATTCGCTGCTCCCTCCTGCACCTTTCCATCTGAGAAGCAGGCATCCATCTGGGACCCTGTGAGGATTCCATCCAAGTGGAATTTTAATAGTCTATCTCTGTAACAGAGGTAAACTAGGGCTAACTTGGCTTAAAGCATAATCTTCAACTCAAAAAGCTTTTTAAAGGAAAAAAATTTTAAAAACACATAGAACTCTCCATTGATTTTTTTTTTTCCCCAAATTTGTTACCTGAAATACGCCAACATCTCAGAAATTTTGCCTCCCACACAAGGGTCAGAGATGTCTTGCCTCATCCTGCCCACAAAGACATCCACAATAGCTGAGAGAATTTGCCATCCCAGGGAGTCTTGGCCAATCAGGGCTGAAAGAATCTACTTGAGAAATACTTCCTTTGGGGAAGTCCATCACTCTAAAGAATGTCCACGGGCTACTTTGGATTTTTTTCTTTCCTCTTACATTCACAGGAACCATTCAAAAGCCCTTTGAATTCTTGGTTCTTCGTCATTTTATCCTGTAATTATGTCCCTTGGGTTTGAACAGAGAAGTTTTTAACATCTTAGGGCTTTTTTTCAGCCAGGCATCTTCTGTGATCTCTAATATCACATAGAAACCCAGCCCAAGGAGGGCTGTAGAGGTCATTCAGTGAGCATTCCTGTTGAGAAAGGAGCTAACAGACGCTCAAAAAGGAAAGCTACCTGCCCAATGTACCAGCCACATTGAGAGCTCATATAAGAATCCAAGTCTCCTGACGTATAGCCCAGCTCTCTGTCCACTTCTCTGGCTGGCCACACACACCGTGCACACCTTCCTGTCCTCAGTTTGTCCCTCTTTCCATGATCCTTGACTCAAGAGTGAAGCCATAATTTCTCCTGTCTGACAAGTGTACTTAATCAGCTTGTTTTCTGCTTTCATCAGATTTGTTTTCTCAGCATACACTTTCATCCAATGCCATGAAAAATATCAGGAATTCCTGGAAGATGCCATAACTGGCTCTGAATCATCTTGCCTCTTTTTTCCAATTACCTTTCCAGCACTACAGCCAGCAATGCCAGACCGACCTCCCAAAGCCCACTCAGCAGATCAGTTGGCCTGCTCTCCACCACCCTCCTCCACGTCCCCAGATCCCACTGGAGGAGGGATTTGTGAAGGATGATTCACATAGGTGCAGGGACATGCTCCCATTCCAAACAGCAGCCCTTACACCCAAACCATGTTGACTCTCTCATTAATTTCATTGGCTTAATTCTTCTCCATGTCAGTTCTTAATGGGATTATTTTGAAAGGTGATAAACTAGTGATATGTTTGTCTCAAGAATAAACAGGTAATAACACACAAGAAGTTTTTGAAAAAGAAGAGCAATGAAAGGAGATTTTCTCTTAATGTTAAAAGATTATGAAAGTTGAAGAAGACAATGAGAAGGCAGTAAGTTTGAGGATGAGGTGTGCCCACTGTTGAGATCTGGATATACTTGGGTATAAAGACTGATAACTCACTGGAAATGCAAATCTGAAATATTTTACATGGGGGCAGTGGAAAAGGCATATGAAAGGCACAATTCCTGCCTGGTGCCTGGCTCAGATTCTGGACCCTGGTAGAAGCCCCATGGACACAGGGCTACAGGCAGTGCGACTCTGGTAGAGAAGAGAACACGGCACATCTCTCCTTGTTAGAGAACCTGGCCAGGTTTCAGTGCAGGGAGGGCCACGTGAAATGCTGCAATGCTCTGGTACCTTGCAGTCACAGGTTCTGAAGGTGCGAGGCAGCTGTTTGGCACAGACTCCATGCAATCTTAGAGAAAGTAGTGCAGACAGGTCCCCAAAAATCTTTATAGGATTTTTATATATGTATTAAGGGGGTGGGCAAGAAAGCAAGAATGTAAGAGGATTATTCAAAAACCTGAAAATAACCCTCTCCATACACACTCCCTCTCAGGGGTAAGGGGATAGGAATTTCGGCATTATGTATGGGATAGGAATTTCTAGATGAGGCAGGAGTCACTTATCTCTTTATGTTGCCCATGGTACCATGGTACCCAAATCCTGGTGAAACTGGAACAACATAAGAATGCATGACAAAAGGAAGCAGCCTGTGTCACCTACAGCACGGTGTGAAATACTTAGCAATAGTAACTGGGTGATTCAGATTCATTGTCTTATTAATAATATTTCCTATTAGTATTATTCTTGGATACAGATAGTCCACATTTATAGTTTCTTTTAGGGAAAACAATATTCATATGTAACACTGTAAAGAATTTAAAAAGCTAGAAAATCCCCAAGTAATTCTAAATTGGGTTATGTATTATATTAGTTTCCTAGGGCTGTCATAACAACTGGATGGCTTTAAAACAAGAAAAATGTATTTTCTTATAGTTGTGGAAGCTAAAGTCAATGTTCAAGGAATCAGAAAGGCACACTCCATCTGCAACTCTGGATAGGCCCCTTCCTGTCTCTTTTAACCTCTGCCAGTGGCCGTCAGTCAGTGGTGTTCTTTGGTTTGCAGCTGTATTACTCCAGGCTCTTGGAACAAGGCTCTCTCTTTGTGTGTCTATTGTTACATGGCCTTTCGTCTTACAAAAACACCAGTCATATTGGATTAGAACCCCTCTACAGACCTCATCTTCACCTAATTATATCTGCAAATAGCCCATTTCCAAATGTACAGGCCCTGGAGATGAGGATTTCAATATACCCTTTTGAAGAAACACAATTTAACCTAAACCAAGTGTATGATGACACATATGAGGTCAGACAATTAAGTTGGCAAACTCATCTTAGGAAAAATGCCACATACCTCATTGCTGAACATCACTATAGTCACCAGATGGCCAAGGGGAGTACTTCAAAAGTGACTGTAGTGATATTCAGTAATGAGGTGTGTAGCTCTTTTTTCTAGGATGAGTCTGCAAACTTGATTGTCCAACCTCATGTGAAGGAACACACTCTATAGCTGTCAAAAACAAGGCTGTGAAATGTTGTTGGACATTAGGCTAGAAGGATAGTGATAACCCCGGGGGAAGGATGATGACTGGAAAGAGCCATTTAGGGGCTAGTGTTAGTAATATTCTATTTCTTGATCTGGTGGCTTGTGACATGGTTATGTTTAGTTAGTAAAAATTCATCCGGCTGTGTACTTATGAAATGTTCACTTTTCTGAATGTACAGTACCTTCAAGGAAAAGTTAATTAGGCCATTTCCATGGTGCTGTAAAAGTATATTGATTGACACGGAAAGATAGTCCAGATATATAACTGGAAGGAAACCATCAGGCAGCAAAATCATATTGCAATATGATTCCACTTGGATTATATGGATACATATATACATCCGTGGAAAAAAATGTCTGGAGGAACAAAGCAAACTGCCAACATTCAGGTCGGAGTGGAAAGAAAACGTGTTTTCCCCTTCCTCTCAATTATCTGCATCTTCTGATTTCAAAAATAAATCTGTATGATTTGTGTAATGCTTTAAATTTCATAAATGAGAAAAGGGTGAAGTAATCAATAAAAATGAACAGAAGACTCAACTGTTAGGGAAAAACATTTTTTTAGATTTTTATTGCACACTATATCCCAAAATACAATGTGAAAGGATTAAAGAGTTAAATTCAAAAAGTTAAAAACTGAAAAAAAAAAATGGATAAAAAAGTACCTGACTTCATAGTCGTGGAGGATTTACCATACCCTCCTCCAAAAAGCAACGGCTGATATTATAAAGAAGATTATTGATGTTTTTACATTAAAATTTAAATATTTGAAAGTCAGAAAAATCATTAACAAAACTGAAATATAAATGTTAAACTAGAAAAAATGTTTATAATGAATATAGCAAACAAAAAGTCAAAATCTTTAATATGAAGTATTGTTACATTTTAATAAGAGAAAAACCTAGTATCTCAATAGATAATGAGAAAAACACACAGTTAATAAAAAAGAAATACAAATAACAATAATAATGTATTTTAGAATGCTTCTCCTCACCAGAAATCAAAGAAATACCATCAAAAAACTCTGAGATACCATTGTCTATCAAATTAGCCAGGAATATAAACTGTAAAAGTCGAAATTGGCTTAGTAGCTTGATTTAAGAATTCAAATAAACACTGTAAACTTGTAGCTTTCTTTAGGCTTTACTACTTTCTGCCCAGAACTGTACTGTAATAAATATAGGTTGATTCAGTTGATTCCACACAACAATTTTCCCCTCTTCTGATTTTAAGACTGCTGCCAGGAGAACAGCCAGAGCCAAGAAGATGACATCATGGGAAGTAAAGCCAAGTGTGTGTCAGAGGGCTGTGCTGACCAACTGTACTTGTAAAGGGAAATGCATAGGAGAAGGTTGGACTCAAATTACAGCGAGGAAATTTTAAAGTGTATAATTAATCTTTTGCATGGTTTGCTGAGTACGTTACAACAGTCAAATCGTTTTCAAGTTGCATGTGTGTGCACGTGTTGCATGCATGTGTGTGTTGGGGGAATGGTGCAGGAAGGGATACAAATGGCAAGGCCCCTTTTATCACTGGCCAAAAGGTAGGCTACAGGAGTACAGTTGATCTAATGAAACCGCTTGCAAGGTTAACTAACTAGTAATTAAGAGCACTGGGAAAATGAGAGGACTGGGGATATTGAGACAAAAAGACTTAAGACTTTTTATAAAATAGGTAAAGTAGAATGGAAGTCACCACTTAGTAAGAAGGGTTTGAACACAGTAGAAGTTGCTAAGACAGAATTCCACTTTGCCTGCAAGCACCTTGTCTTTGACTCCTCAGCCTTTGCAGCAGTTTTTCCCTGTTAATGACATCACCATCCAAGCTCAGGAGTGTCCAGAGCTCCTGCTCACCTGAATGAGTGTACACTCTTTCTCTGTCACCACATCAAATAATATCTTCAGGAACACGGAATATACACACATACATAGTGTTTAGACAGAGCACATAATGTATGTATTATCAGTGTCTTTGAGGTTTGTCTGTAGTCACAAAAGTAACATGTACTGTCATTTAAAAAATTCAAACTATACAAAACAGGAAACAAAAATTCTCACATTTACTTATCCCTATGTCTACTACTATTAGCAGTATAGAGATTTTCCTAAATACAGACTGTCTTAAAATAATCATATACAGAATTCATTAATGGGATATTGGTGTATTTTAAAGTATATTTTAACCAATCCAGAAAAAGCAATAGACTGCAAAGTCACAAATGTTCAGAATACCCACATCAGAGCCAGAGCATTTGTTGAACATTCCAGTGGTGTACGTGGTTTGTTAGAATACTGTGTACTCTCTATGTACATGTACCAAAGAAATCAGGCAGAAGATGAAGCAGTCCATGTCCTGGGAGGATCCCAAGCTCAGATTATTTTCCCTGAGAATATTGTCTGTGGAAACCCATGAGGACAAGACAGTAGTTATTCTGAGTTTTAGACACACACAGGCAGGAAATGGGTGGCTTGGGTCCACAGGAAGACAGATCTTGTGCTCTGTGGCAGGGAGGCGTGGAGAGGCTGTATTGAAGATCCAGTGGTAGAAGTGAACTGCCTGGCCTTGGAGAGCCATGATGGTTTTATAGCCAGACCTTCCTCCTCTTTCTTTACTGAGAAGAGCTCTGGCAGTGTATTGGAGTCCCAAGTTCTAGGTAGCACCCTCAGTTCCATCTGTAGCCAGAAAAACAGCTGCCCTTTGTAAGAGACATAGAGGGAAAAAATGCATTCTGGTCTTAGAGATAATAGCAGAGAAGACAGGCTTCTGGTGAGAGTCTCTGGGTTTCATGGTTAAGACATGACAGTCACAGAGCCCAGCTACACATACTGGAGGAACCAGGGGAAGCCCTCCAGCCTCCCAGGGTGCATCTGAGTTTGGATTCCCTTAGTTACAAGAGCAAACACAGAACAGGACTTGGCACACAAATATGTCTTGGGGAATCTTGGGGTCTCCCTCTCTGGGAGGATATTTTAAAAACAAGAAGGAAATTCTTTCAAGGGGTTGACTTGCACACTCAGTAGTATTTACTTTGAATAGTGTAAGGGGTGATAGCTCATTTTGTACTCCAGTCTAAGGAAGCGAACAAATCAGGGAGATTTTATATATATTATATAAGAAATTCTGGTATATCCAATAATGGAACACAATCCAGCAATTAAAAGGGAAGAAGTACATTAATTATATATGGAAAGGCATAGAAGACATGTCACCTCAATAAGCGAGTAAAGCAAAATGCAGAACAGAATATACATTTGGTTTAATAAAATTATATACCATATTTGTGTGTGTCTGTGTGTATATATATGTATAATTTCATCCCCCACATGCCCGTGCCAAGCTGATTGCCTTTTTGGGCCCTGAGTCCACCCAATGGAAGGGGCATCTTGTTCTAGTTTGCACAAAGGCATACTAAGTGGGCCATATTCTGTCCATTGGATCAATCCCTGACCTTTAAAGTCTTTGGTTTGTCAATTCAGAATTCTAGCTGATGGTTATTTACATCCAATTTTACATTTCACCATTCTGCTTTCAGATGAGGGAAGAGGGTCCAGAATGAGGCTGGAAGCCCACAGCCCTGGGTCCACATTTCTACGTCGCTGTGATCTGTGCAGTAGTGCGTGAATTGCTTTCCTTCTCTGGGATTCAGCTTTGGCATAATCTCGGAGGTCTCTCCCACCTCTAAAATCACATGACTCCTGTGACATCAGGTTATAGATGTCTTCTACACTGCCTTATTTGTTTCAAATCAATGAGGTGATCTCTCTGGGTCTTCACCACTGAATGAATGCCCTAGGAAAAGCTAGAAAGCCCACTGTCAGCACCGTGGACTACAATTCACTCAAACTGCTGACCTTTTCTCCCTCATCCCTGACCCTGGTGCATGCCCCTGAAGATGTCCTTTCATTGCTACAGAACCCCATTCTGCTTCACCTCCTAAAAATTCCAGTGGAAGTGCTGAAGCTTCTTGTGTACCTGGAAGATGGTTTGGGCAGATTCCTGGATCTTCCTCTCCAAGTCTTGTTTGATGTAGACAGCCTGCTACTTTCCTGTCCTGTGCTTGTCAATGTCATCATCTGGGCTGTTTGTACAATTTCTGTCTGTTTAAGATCTTCTGCACAGGTAACAGCAGCCTTTGCGTGCTGAATGCCTGGCATTCCAACCACAGAGTTTGTGTGGTTGCTGCCACCAGAGTTCGAGGTCACTACCCTAGAGGTCTGGGCACGAGTGCTTACTTCCTACCACTCCATCCACTCTGAAGCTGCCTCCTTTCTTGTTTGACATGTAGCAGTAGCACAAGCTATTTCTACCAGAGCTGAGCTGGTAGGAGCCTTAGTCATAGATGAAGACCTAAGCTGGCTTGACTGATAGCTGCCATCTCCTGGCCAGATTACCAACGGACTTGGGAACTTTCCTCTGGGGCCTCAGGCTTGCCCTGCCTGTTATAAAAACTTGCCTTCGCTTCATCTTGGATGGTACTCAGATTAGTGGGGCGTGGGTGGGAATACTCTCAATCTTAGTACATGTGTCCTGACTCTCCACATCCATTTCAGGTCCTGCATCAACCTGAGTTTGTTCACATTTTGTTGAGACACCGATGACCTCCCAGGCTGCAGCTAGAAGGATGCTTCCAGCCTTGGCCAATCCCATTAAAGTTCTCCAGATCACTGTGGATCATTGGGTCATTCCTAATGGTGTGTTTTCTGATTATGTCCACTTTCTGGCTTCTGTATCTGCAAAATAGAAAATTGAAAACTCGTCAATTTCTAGACAATATTTTCCCCTTATATTTGCTCTCCTCATCAATGAAAGGTTGCAACCAAATTACCCTTCCCTAACACAAGACACTATATCAATTTTCCGGCCCCCACCATCCCCCATTAAACCCTTTGGTTCTTCACAACACAGTGTATATTTGAGGCTCTCACCATGAAATCTTGCACTTTGTTTTATTTTAGTTTTTTATTTCATAATATTATGGGGGGATATAAATGTTTTGGTTACATGAATTGCTTTTGTACATTTTGAGTCAAAGTTGTAAGTGTAATCATCAATGAAACAATAAGTACTCTTCTGCTAGTATCTTAGCTCTGTGATTTTACGACTGGATTATACTTGGAGTCGGTAACAGGAAACAACAAGCCACATGCACTAATTGTAAAATTCTTGGGTCTGTTTTTGATTTCATGCCACTGATGTGGTAAAGCAGAAGAAAATGAACTAAAAACAGACCTGGCTCTGGTTCTGGCTCTTCCACTATCTGTGTAACCTTGAAAATGATTCTTTACCTTTCTGGGTCTCAGTTTACTCACTTATTAAAAAATATATATCATTTGAGAACCATCCATGTATCGGGTGCTGTTCATCATAGGTTAAGAAGACATTATCTAGACCTGTGGGTAGGGAAGACAAGCAAAAAAAAAAAAAAGGAAAAAAGGAAAGAAAAGGAAGGAAGGAGGAAGTAAGGAAGGAAGACAAGGAAAAGCAGGGAGAAAAAGGAAGAAGAGATATAAAAGGACAGGAAGAAAGGAGGGATGGAATAAGCAAATAGATATCTAATAATACATTTTATTATAAAAATAAGTGTTCTTCACGTTTTTCTTTTTCTTTCTTTTTCTTTTTTTTTGAGACAGTCTCACTTTGTCACCCTGGGTAGAGTGCTGTGGCGTCACAGCTCACAGCAACCTCAAACTCTTGGGCTTAAGCCATTCTCTTGCTTCAGTGTCCCAAGTAGTTGGGACTACAAGCGCCTGCCAAAACGCCTGGCTATTATTTTGTTGTAGTCGTCATTGTTGTTTAGCAGGCCTGAGCCGGGTTTGAACCCGCCTGCCTCGTTGTATGTGGTTGATGCCCGAAGCACTGAACTACGGGCACCAAGCCTTTCATGTCTTTCTTTAGCCATAGAGCCATTCGTTCAAGACAAATCCAACCTGGCTCCACTGACCTGCAAAGCACTGCTTGGCCCCACCTCCATCTCCCTGAGCTTATCCACTCCTGCTACTGTGGTCTTGTCATTCCTTTGGAATCATCTAACCTGGCTCTCAAATCAGTGTCTTGGCACTCGATACTTCCTCTGCTTAGACTATTTCCCCTCATATCCTCAGATGGCCTGACCTTCCTTTCATTCTTATCTTTGCTTAAATGTCATCTTAGAGGGAACATCTCTGGTAACCCTGTCTAAAATAATTTTGTTTCTCCCAGTGTTGTCCTACCTTGTTCTGATTTATTTTTCTTAGCATTTACTTCCACTTGAAATTATATGCTTTGTCATTTGTTTATTCTCTGTCCCCTGGATGTAAATTCCATGGCAAGGATTCCATTTATTAATTTCTATATTCATAGCTATTATTATTATTCCTGACACACAGCAGGAGTGCAATTAATATTTGTTGAATGAACATTGGGGGGATGGGCACTCATGAGCAGTTGGTTTTATTGAAATATTGGGGTAGAAAGCTAAGTCCTATGCCATCCATTCCCCTCCCATGCAGCCCTTGAGGACACTTCCAGGTCTAGCACTGTAGGGGTCCACAAATTATTTTATCAGAAAAGAGAGCTTACATGTTAAACTTCATTATTCCTTTTTTTTTTTTTTTTTATTCCAAACACATGTACTTTGTTCTAAGAGCTATGCTATGTACTTAGATTCAAGGACACAAATAACATTGTCCATTCAGCTTGGAGTTTATGGTCTAGTTATAAAAGCAGATTAATCACAATTAATGTGATGATAGCAGAGCTGAGGGCACATAAAAGATGCAATAAGTGCCTGCAGGATATCTTAAGTTCCTCCTCCATGAAAAGCATATTTACTTCTCAGCGCCAAAGTTTATTACGACAATAAAATAAGAGAATGGATATGCAATTGCTTGAAATACTGCAGAACATCTTCAAATGTCCAGTGTGGGTGTGGTTATTCAAGATTAAATAAGACATCAGCAAAAACGGCAGAGTAAGGAACTCTGACATTTAGCCCCTCCCTGAAATCAATGGAAAAAACAAACTGTCAAAAACTATCAGGACTTCTTTGAAACTCTGGAAATGAACCAAAGACACAGTAACATTAGGAGCATTTATTCAAGAAAACTTATGTAAGAACAGAAAGCTTTGTGATCTTTCAATTTACCTTAGTCCAAGTCCTGCCTTTCAGTTCAGCAGTAACCTTGAAAATAATAGCCCATATTCCCACTACCATAAAGAGAGAGCAAAATGGACCTCATCACTCACACACACACAGTGTTATTTAACCTATTTGGTGGCTCTCTGGAAAACTGATTAAAAGGCTTACCTTTATGTTACTTGACTCAATGTTGAACTAAACTTAAAGCACCTTTTTCACTGCATTCAATGAATTTTTATATGTTGAACTTTTTGTTGTTCAGTGTCTTTTTTTTTTCCCCTTTCAGCACTTTAAATATGTCTTTCGACTGCCTTTGGCTTCTGAAATTTCTGTGAGAAATCAACTGTTAATCTTATGAGTAACACCTATGCATAGGTTACTTTTCTGTTGCTGCTAAAGCATCTACTCATGCAAGCATTTGTCAAAAACATTTATAGAACATGTTTTAGTCACTGCTGACTGAAACAACGGATAACAGTTGGACAAATAGTAGACTAACTTCAAAACTTGAAAAAGACTGAAAAATGAGGAGGTTTAAAAGCCTCCTACATATTTCTGGGACTCTAGAAATCCTCATGTTTGCTCATAGCTGTACACGCGCTCAAGAAAGATCTGAAAAGACTCTACCCTCCTGCCCTTCTAATTCTTACTGACTCTAAGACTGTGCACAAGATGATAATAAAGCCCAAGATAATATTGTAAGTGGATAGACTTGAGTATTGACGGCATGCCTTAAAACACACATAGAGTCCTTTGGCAAAGAATGAAAGAATTTTCGGTTTCAGGTGTTTAAGAAAATCTCTTCTAATTATTAGCTCCTCACTAAGCTACCAGAATAGAAATTTCAGTGGCCACATATGACAAGGAATAAAGACTTTACAGAATTAGTTCAGAAAAGTCACTAAATAAATAAATACATAGGGCGGCGCCTGTGGCTCAAAGGGGTAGGGCACCGGCCCCATATGCCAGAGATGGCGGGTTCAAACCCAGCCCCGGCCAAAAACTGCAATAAATAAACAAATAAATAAATAAATAAATACCAAAACCACAACAAGCAGAAAAAACAAATCCTAG
Source organism: Nycticebus coucang (assembly GCF_027406575.1). Taxonomy (NCBI): domain Eukaryota; kingdom Metazoa; phylum Chordata; class Mammalia; order Primates; family Lorisidae; genus Nycticebus; species Nycticebus coucang. Next base: position 67,264,355 of record NC_069783.1, on the reverse strand, counting down.
GGAGAGAAGAGAATCTGATTTCCAAAGTTGTCACATTATATCCAAAATGTGCACTTTTCAACAAACACTTATAGGCATGCAAAAAAACCCAGAAACTGTGCCCCCTACACAGGGAGAATAAAGCAATCAATAGAAATCCATCAGAATTTCTAGACACTGTACCTACTAGACAAAGATTTCTTTAATCAGCTATTTAAAATGTGTTCAAAGGTCTAAAGGAAAGAAGAACAATGTCTCATCAAATAGAGAATATTCTGGAACTTAAATTAACAATGTATTAGAGTTGTTCAACAGCAGATTCAAGAGAAATCAAACAATTAGTGAGCTTAAAAAATGTTTAATTAAAATTCAGCTCAAGAATAAAAATGAAAATTAATAAAGAAATATAAATAAAGCCTAAGTGACCTATGAGACATTATCAAGCACCAATATGTACATAATCTAGAGAAGAACAGTAAGAGGGAGGAATAGAAAAAATTGAATAAATGGTCATAAACTTCTTAAATTTGATTCTAAAAAAATTTTAAAAATAAACCCTTCACATCCAAGAAGCTTAGTGAACTCTAAGTAGGATATGAAGGATGGAGACTCATCATAATCAAATTGATGAAAGTCAAAGATAGAGAAAAAAATCTTGATAGCAGAAACAGAGAAGAGACCTGAGGTCAAGGGATGTTCATAAAAAATAACAGCTGCTTTCTCACTAGAAACTATGTAGACCAAAAGGCAGTATGAAGCCATATTCAAAGTGCTGAAAGGAAAAATAAGAAAAGCTGAACAACAAAAAAGACAGCATATAAAATTTATTAGATGCAGTGTAAACAGTGAATAGAGAGAAATTTATAGTGGGAAAAACCTATATTAAAAAGTAAAGATCTCAAATCAATGTTTTAACCTTTCAACTTAAGATACTAGGAGAGAAGTGCAAACTAAACTCAAAGCAAGAAAAACAATAATAGGTTATAAAGGCAACACACAAAGTAGAGAATAGAAAAACAACACAGGAAACAAATGAGATAAAAATTTGGTTGCTGTGACAAACCTCTTAGCAAGACCAAAAAAAAAAAAAAATAGCAAAAAAATTACCAAAATCAGAAATGAAAGAGAGTACATTACCATTGGCCTTATACAAATAAAAAGGATTACAGGAATATTTTATGAACAATATTATCCAACAAAAACTTACATGAAATGAATAAATTCCTAGAAATACACAAATTACCACAACAGACTCAAAAAGAAATAGAAAATTTAAATAGGTGTACAAGTATACAGATTGATTTAATAATCAATAAACCTTCTAACAAAGAAAAACCAGAGCCAGATGGCTTCACTGATGAATTTTGCCAGAAGTTTAAAAAGAATAAATAGCAATTCTTCTCAAACGCTTTCAAAAATGTAAAAGAAGAAAAAACTTTCTAATTCATTCTGTAAGGCCAATATTACTCTGTTACAAAAGCAAGATAAAAATATCACAAGAAAGGAAAACTATAAACCAATATTACTTATGGATTAAATTGCAAACTCATCAACAAAAAATTTAACAAATGCTTATTGACTACTTGATATATGCAAAGCCCCATGCTAGGCAATTCAGGTCTTGAAAGAATAAAAAAGGAAGAGGTGGAGAGGGTATTTTAGGAAAAGGGAATAGATTATCTAACCCTATAAAGAAACAAAGTTATTTTTTAAAAGACTTCTGCTAAATTTTGATTATTACAAATGTGATCAATTATTTATTCAACGTATATGTGTGTCTTGTAAAAAGAACATACAAGGTTTATTCAACCTTAACATCTGTGAGTAGACTGTATTATTTGTTCATAATTCTTTGTTTATATTTGTCTATAATAAGAGTGTACTTTCCTAACTTCACTATCCCTGACTCTTCTCAGCTGACTTTGGGCTTAGTCATACGACTTGCTTTGGCCAACGGAAGCTAAGTGAACATACTCTATGTGACCGTTTGCATGGTTTGGCTTGAACTTCTGAGCGCCTGCTTTCCATGTGAGAATAGCATGTCTCAGAAGTAGTGTTTCTTTAGCATTGGTCCCCAAAATGAGGATGTAGAGAGCAGACCTGGTTCTCTCCTATATGCCAAAACCAAATCCAGTATAGCCCAGCAGCATCAAGCAGAGTCACAGGTACAGATGCAAAAGTAAAAATGAATGTTTGTGGTTTAGCCTACTGAGTTTGGGTGTTGTTAGTAATGCACCACTATTGCAGCAAAATCTGACAAAGATAGTCTGTAATGATTTACAAAGATTAGAATCACAGAATCCTGGAGTATATAGATATAGAAGCCTGAATAGTTTAGCTTAGTGTTTGTATTAATTTGCTAGGTCTGTTGTAACTAAGTACCATAAACTGAGTGGCTTAAACAACAAAAATTTGTTATTTATTTATTTATTTATTTGTTTATTTATTTATTTAGAGACAGGGTCTCCCTCTGTCACACAGTGTGGAGTGCAGTGGTGAGAACATAGCTTGCTGCAGCTTCAAACTCCTGGGCTCAAGCAATCTTCCTGCCTTGGCCTCCCAGGTACATAGGAAACTAGGACTACAGGCATGGGGCACAATGCCCAGCTTTTTCTAAAAACAATATTTTATAGAAAGAGGATTTTGTTGTGTTGCCCAGGCTAGTTTCAAACCTGATCCTCCCACCTCAACCTTCCAATGTGCTAGGATTACAGGTATGAGCCACTGAGAACAGCCATCAACAGAAATGTATTATCTCCAAGTTCTGGGGGGTAGACATCCAAGATCAAGGTACCATTAAGGATGGTTTCTTCTGATGGTTGTGAGGAAGAATCTGTTTCATACCTCACCCCTAGGATTTGGTAGTTTGCTGGCAATTCTTTGGCTTGTAGGATCTCTATCTTCATCTTCACATGACATTCCCCCCATGTGCATCTGCCTCCAAATTTATCCTTTTTAATATAAGGACACAAGTCATATTGGATTAGAGGCCCACTGCAATCCCCAGTATGACCTATATTAACTAATTACATCTGAGAATAAGGTCACATTCTGAGGCACTGGGGGGTAAAACTTCAGCATATGAATTTGGGTATAAAGGTAGGGGATACAATTCAACTTATAACTGTTTTTTACACTTTTGCTCCTTTCCCATTCTGAAGGTTGTCTATTTGCTTTGATTGTTGTGTACTTGGCTGTGCAGAAGATTTTCAGTTTAATTAAGTCCCATTTGTTTATTTTTGTTGTAGTTGCAATTGTCATGGAAGTCTTCTTCATAAAATCTTTCTGCAGGCTGACATCTTCAAGAGTTTTTCCTACACTTTTTTGAGCATTTGTATCATTTCATGCCTTCAATTTAAATATTTTATTCACCGTGAATCAATTTTTGTAAGTGGTGAAAGGTGTGGATCTAGTTTCAGTCTTTTACATGTGGTTATCCAGTTCTCACAGCACCGTTTGTTGAATAGAGATTCTCTTCCCCAGTCTATGCTTTTGTTTGGTTTATCAAAGATCAGATGGCCGTAAGAAACTGGTTTCACCTCTGGTTTTTTATTCAGTTCTAAATGTCTATGTCTCTATTTTTGTGCCAATACCATGCTGCTTTGGTCACTGTGGACTTATAATATAGCCTGAAGTCTGGTAGAGTGATGTCTCTGGCTTTGTTTTTATTACTAAGAATTGCAATGGCTTTATGGTTTTTTTTTTCTGGTTCCATACAAAACAAAGAACTATTTTTTCCAAATCTAAAGTACGATGTTTGTATTTTAATGGAGATTGCATTGTATCTGTAGATTGCTTTGAGTAGAATAGACATTTTAACAATGTTGATTCTTCCAGCCAGGAGCATGGAATGATCTTACATTCGTTAATGTCTTCCGCTATTTCCTTTCTTAGGATTTCATAATTCTCTTCATAGAGTTCCTTCACCTTTTTTGTTAGGTATATTCCTAGGTATTTCATTTTCTTTAAAGCTACTGTGAAGGGAATTGTGTCTTTGATTGGTTTCTCAACTTGGCTGTTATTGGCATATACAAAGGCTACTGATTTGTGGACATTGATTTTATACCCTGAGACATTACTATGTTTCTTAATCACTTTCATCAGTCTTGTGGTTGAGTCTCTGGGGGTTCTGTGAGTATAAGATCATATTATCAGCAATGAGCAAAAGTTTGACCTCCTCTGCCCCCATTTGGATGCCTTTTGTATCCTTCTCTCACCTGATAGCATTGGCTAGAACTTCCAGAACTATGTTGAATAGTAGTAGTGATAGAGAACAAACTTGTCTGGTTCCAGTTCTAAGTGGAAAAGCTTTCCGTTTTACTCCATTCAGTATAACATTAGCTGTGGGTTTGTCATAGATGGTTTCAATCAGCTTAAGAAATATGCCACCTAAATCTATATTCTTAAGTGTTCTTGTTAGAAAAGGATCCTGAATTTTATCAAATGCTTTTTCTGAAGCTATTGAGAGGATCATATGGTCTGTGTTTTTGCTTCTACTGATATGGCAAATTACATTTATGGATTTTCATATGTTAAACCAGGCTTGTATCCCTGGGATGAAGCTTACTTGATCATGTTGTATAATTTTTTAATATGTAGCTGTAGTCTATTGGCTAATATTTTGTTGAGTATTTTTGCATCTATATTCATTAGTAAAATTGGTTGGTAGTTCTCTTTTTAGTTGGATATTTTTCTGGCTTTAGTACCTGGGTGATGTCTGCTTCATAGAAAGTATTGGGAAAGTTCCTTCCTTCTCAATGTTTTGAAATAGTTTCTGCAGTATGGGTATAAGCTATTCGTTGAAGGTTTGATTGAATTCTGGTGTAAAGCTGTCTGGTCCAGGGCATTTTTTTTGTTGCTGTTGTTGTTGTTAGAAGACTTTTTAATGTTTCTTTGATCTCAGTGGTTGATATTGGTCTGTTCAAGAGATCTATTTCTTATTGGTTAAGTCTGGGGAGAGGGTGTGATTCCAGGGGTTGCTCCATTTCCTCCACATTGTCAAATTTCTGGGCATAGAGTTTCTTGTAGTGCTCAGAGATAATTACTTTTATCTTCATGACAGTTGATATTTCCACATTTTCATTTCTGATGAAGGTAGGTTACTAGAGATTTTATTTTTCTGTTTTAAGTTAATCTGGCCAATGGCTTATCAATTTTATTTATTTTTTCAAAGAACCAAATTTTTGTTCCTTCAATTTTCTGAATGATTCTTTTGTTTTTGGTTTTATTTATTTCTGATTAAATTTTGGTTATTTCTCTTATTCTGCTAGATTTGGGATTAGAATGTTCTGCCTTTTCATTTTACTTAAGATGATTCATTAGGTTGTTGATGTGCTTTTTTCTGTTTTTCAGATGTAGGCATCTAATGTGATAAATTTCCTTCATAAGACTGCTTCTTCAGTATCCCAAAGGTAGCTTCATTGCAGTATTTCCCACTTGTAGCTTCATTGTTGTTATATTCCAGGAATTTAACAATTTCCTACTTTATCTTTTCCTTGACACAACTGTCATTCAGCATATGGCTATTTGATTTCCATGCCTTTGTGTGGGGATGAAAGTTTTTGTTCATGTTGAGTTCCACCTTTATTGCCTCGTCTGAGAAGATACAAGGTATAATTTTAATTCTTTTAATTTTGTTCAGGTTTGATTTGTATCCTTGTATATGATCTATTTTGGAGTATGTTCTATGGGCTGACAAGAAGAACATATATTCCTTAGCTTTGGGATGGTGTGTTCTGTATATATCTATTAAACTGAATTGGTCTAAGGTCACGTTTATGTCCATTGTATCTTTGTTTAGTTTCTGTTTAGAGGATCTGTCTAGTTCTGTGAGAGGGTTGTTAAAGTACCCTGATATTATGGTGTTACGGGATATTATATTGCTCAGACTAACCAAGGTCTGTTTCATAAATCTGGGAGCACTTAAGTTGGGCACATAAACATTTAGAATTAAAATGTCCCCTTGTTGTATTGCTCCCTTGACCAGTATGAAGTGACCACCTTTGTCTTTCTTAACTTTAGTTGCTTTGAATCGACTTGTATCTGAAAATAAGATTGCAACCCCTTCTTTCTTTTGATTTCCATTTGCCTGAAATACTGTTTTCCATCCCTTAACACTGAGCCTTGATTTGTCCTTCAAAGGTAGGTGTGTTTCCTGGAGAAAGCATATGGATGGCTTGTGCTTTTTTATCCAATCAGCCAGCCTGTACCTCTTCAATGGGTAATTCAAGCCATTAACATTTATTGAGAGAATTGGTAAGTGTGGTGTAATTCTACTCATCTTATTTTGTGAGAGTCCATTGCTTAGTTTTATCCTTTGCACCACTGTGGAATCTAGGTTTTGTCCATTAGTTTGTGGGTGTTTACTTTGCTAGTGGTCCATTGTGATGGTCAGTGTTAAGAATACGTCTAAGTATTTCCTGTAGAGCTGGTCTTGATGTGGTGAGTTTCCTTAATGTTTGCATATCAGTAAAAGATTATATTTCTATAACAATTCTGAAGATTAGTTTAGTAGGATACAGAATTCTGTGCTGAAAATTGTTTTGTTTAAGAAGGTTAAAAGTAGATGAACACTTTCTTCTGGCTTGGAAAGTTTCAGCTGAATTGTTCACCTCACCCTAATGGATCTTCCCTTGTAGGTCAATTGGTGCTTACTCATAGCTGCTTGAAGAATTTTCTCTTCTGTCTTGACTTTAAAGGTTCATTTTAATGTGTCTTGGAGATGCTCTGTTTGTGTTGAGATGACCTGGGGTTCAACATCCTTCTGACAGGAATGTTTTGAAATTTTTAGTGAAACATGAGAAATTTTCATTTACACGTCCTCTGGTAGGTTGTCCATTCCTTTGGGACAGTCTTCCCCTTCAGGGATTCCTATAATTCCTATGTTTGAACATTTCATGAAGTTCCATAGTTCTCTGAGAGAATGTTCTGCTTTCTCTCTCTTCTTTTCTGTCTCTTTAAGTACCTGGGTTAGCTCAAGAACTTTATCCTCTAGCTCTGAGATTCTTTCTTCTCCATGGTCTAATCTGTCATTAAAACGATCTGCTGCATCGTTAAATTCCCTGATCGACTCCTTAAATTCTTTATGCTCTTCCATATCCTTCCTATATTATTCACAGCTATCATCCATTTTTTGGTTCTGTTTTTCCATTTTCTCATCAATTCCCTCTATTGCCTTTACCATCCATATTTTATTTTATTTATTATTTTTGTGTGTGTGTGTTTTTTTTGGCCGGGGCTGGGTTTGAACCCGCCACCTATGGCATATGGGACTGGCACCCTACTCCTTGAGCCACAGGTGCCACCCCTACCATCCATATTTTAAATACCCTTTCTTTCAATTCCATTAGCTCTTTACGGGTGGAGTCCTCTGCAGTAACTTCATCATGGTCCTTGGTGAAGTTCTTCTGTTTAGGTTTTTCATGTTGCCATAATTTTTCTATTCATTCCTCTTCATGTGTGTTTTCTTCTTGTTCACTTCCTTGCCCTTCTTTTTCTTTCTCACTGTCTCCTTCACTTTAAGTTACCTTATCTCGGAGTTTAGGTGTTGAAGTGGCCTTATACAAAGAGGAAAAGAAGGGTATACAAACAGAAGAGAAGGGTAAAGAGCAAGAAGGGAGAAAGATGAGAAAGAAAAAGAAAGAGGAATGAAAAAAGAAAAGAAAAATAAAGAAGGGGGTGAAAGAAAAGAATTAAAGAAAAGCAGAGAAGAAGAACAGAAAGGAAAGAGAGCAATAGGAGAAATGGTGTTGTTCGGCAAGGTGCTGTGGTCACACTTGCAACTCCAGGACTTTGGGATGCTGGGCTGGGCTGGTCCCTCAAAACCCAGAGCTCCTTCCTTGCCTGGGCAAAAGCAAGAACCCTTCTCTACCAAAAATAGCAAGAGAAAGAAAAAGAAAGAGAGAAAGAGAGAGGAAGAGAAAGAGAGTGAGAGAGAGAAAGAGAGAGAGAGAGAGAGAGAGAGAGAGAGAAAGAAAGAAAGAAAGAAAGAAAGAAAGAAAGAAAGAAAGAAAGAAAGAAAGAAAGAAAGAAAAGAAAAGAAAAGAAAAATTTAGTAGTATGTTGCAGAGGGTATGTGCCAATACTGTCTTTCCAGAGGCCAAAGCTAGAAGGGCACCCTGGACTGTGAGTTCATGACCTCCTTGAACCAGACCACTGCCATTACCTCCTAGCCAGACCAAGGCTATGACCCCTCAGCATTCAGAGAAAAGAATGAATAAATAAATAAATAAATAGATAGATAAAGGAAATTGAAAATTGAAAATATAATAGTATAAGATAAATGAAAAAAAGGGATATTTGGTGGCGCCTGTGGCTTAGTGAGTAGGGCACTGGCCCATATACCGAGGGTGGTGAGTTCAAACCTGGCCCCAGACGAACTGCAACGAAAAAATAGCCAGGCGTTGTGGCAGGCACCTGTAGTCCCAGCTAGTTGGGAGGCTGAGGCAAGAGAATCACCTAAGCCCAGGAACTGGAGGTTGCTGTGAGCTGTGTGATGCCACGGCACTCTACCAAGGGCGATAAAGTGAGACTCTGTCTCTACAAAAAAATTAATAAGTAAAAATAAAAATAAAAATAAAAAAGGGATATCTTAGTTTCTGTATAAGAAAAATTCATGTGGGAAAGATGAGAAAAGTAAGAATGTCTACCAAAAGAGAGATATTAAAAAGAAAGATAGAATGAAAGGGGCTAAAATAGCTTAATAAAAATGGAGGACCCCTTGCTATTGAAGAAAGTAAAAATGAAGATTAAGAATGCAACCAACCAACTAACCAAACAAACAAAAATAACCCCATAACCAACAACAACAACCCCAATAACAAAAAAAAAGAAAAGGAAAAAAACAACCCTTCCATGCCGGCTTTCCTCAGCTCCTGACCTCCTTGCTGGCTCCTGTAGTCCACCACTGCCTCACTGTGTGCCCAAAGTGATCTAGGAATCTTTTAATGTACCTCATCACATAGCTGAATGGGGAAGAAGTACAATTACTAGATGTTAAAAATGTGATACATTCAAAATATTTTTTCTGTTTTTAAAGTTCATTAAAAGCTATAGATAGAAGTAAACCTACTTAACTAGAACCTGTTGTACTGAAGAAAGCAGATTCAGTAATCAATAAAACTTCATGTGATGTATTCTAAATGTTACCATTTCAGCAAAGATTTACTTAATATTTCACCTCCCTGGACCAACTTTATGGTACTTTTATAGGTTTTTAATGTTTTCTTTTTTCCAGAAAAATATTGTGGTATCTTTTAAAATACATTCCTAGATAAATATCATGTGTGTTATCAAGGCCTTTTTAAAATTAGTCTTTTGAAGTCATCTAAGTTATTACACAAGTGCCACCTTTATCTTCCTGAGAGTCACAGTTCTCTTGAATCTTACGTTACTTGCTAACTGTTAAGACAGTTTTTGAAGGGCCATTTAGGTTGTGCTATTTTTTATTAAAAATACCCTACACTTTTGAGGAGGACTGAATTATTATTTGTCCCCTTCATTTCTTCATTTATTTTATAATGATAGTAAGCCCCATACTTTAAGGTGAAACTTTAGAAGAAATCTCATGAAAATCAGAAAGAAGATAAAGACATTGGCTGTTGCTTCTACTATTCAGTACTATCCTGGGAGTTCTACACAATTTAATGCAACAAGAAAGAGAAATGAAGTGCCAATATTGGGAAGGAATAAATAAAACTGCCATTGTTTGCAGATGATATCATTGTCTAACTAGAAAATCTCTCAGAATATGTTGAAATGCATATTAAAACTATTAAGACAGTTTATTAAATTGAACCAATAAAAGATCAACACAGGAAAATTAAGTTATTTTCTTATTCATAGCAATAGGAAAAACCAATTAGAATATGTATTCCAGTAACAAAAGCAAAAATAATGATAAAGTACTTGAAAATAAAACTACAAGAAGTGTACCAGATTTAAATTAAGAAAACTATCATGTTAATGGACATAAAAGAAGAACTGAACAGATGAAGGGGCTCATGTGTTTCTGGATGAAATTGAATTTTGTAATTATATTGGCACTCCCCAAATTAAATTATAAATTTAATGCATGCCCATTAAAAATCTGAATAGAAGTTCTTATTAAATTTGACAACCTAATCCTAACATTCACTTGCAGAAAGCCACAACAATTTTGCAAAAGAACAACAAAGGTTGAGAAAGACATGTTTGCTGCCTCTAAGTATTCATGCCCTTGTGTAATCTCCTCCCTTTGAGCATGGTCTGGCCCTAGTGTCTCACTTCTAATGAATTCATATGACAAAAATGTAGATTAGGTTACAAAAAGACTATGACCCCCAAAGAATTGGGTATGCTTTCTCTTGCTGACCTGCTTTCTCATCTTATCTAGATCCAGCAAACTTCTATGCTGTCAGCTGCCCGATGTGGCAAGGATCTGAGGGCTGCCTCCAGCCATGGTAGTGATCATCCCTAAGTTGAACCTTAGATGACTTCAGCCCCATATGACACCTTAATTGCAGTCTGTGAGAGCTCCTAAACCAGAGGCTTTCTGTTAAGCTATACCCAGGTTCCCGACCCATAGGAACTGGGGGATAATAAATGTTCGTGTTGTTAAGCTGTTAAGTTTGGTTGCATTTAATGCAGCAGTCAATAATTAGTGCACCCAAAAGGATTTAATTCCTTTAACCACCTACCAACCTCTTCCCAACCTCACTCAGCCTCCATTGCTGCCTAAGAAATTTAAGTAAAGAGAACATATGAATCACAGGGCTTTGCATATTCATGACAGTTAAGCTCCTCAGGGCTCCTATTTTTACTCCCAGGTGGCCATATTGAGGAATTTTGTGTGAAAAAGCAGGTGAATCCCCCCAAAGAAATGGCCTGAAGCTTATCTTAGCCTCATGGGAAATCATCAGCTTCCTATATCCAACAACCACTTGGGGTATGTTCAGCCTTACAGGCTCAGAAACCTAATTTTGTGGCCAAAAAAGGGCTTGTCCATCTCTTAGGGTTAGACTCACATTATTCAGGCATGCGTCTTGGAGAATCAAATGAATATTTGCAAGTAGAAATTTAAAAGAGAACCCTAACTCTCATGGGGTTTTGCATACATAGATCCACACCTCAGACTCATCTGTTCTCTCTGTGTAAATTTCTTAGCAATGGAAGCTGAATAAAGTTGATAGGTTGGTTAAAGGAATGAACGTTTATAATTATGCATTAATTATTCATTGCTGTATAAAAATTATCCAAGCTTAATAGCTTAAAACACTAACTTTGAAACTTTGAAGTGCTTCGAACTTAAAATGCTTACCACAGGACCTGGCAGCTCTCAACAACAGCAACTCCTATTATCATCCATTATCTGTGTTCTCACCAGTACTTAGGTATAAGAGGAAGATGCATGGAGTTTTGGACAGTATTTGAGCCTTGGAATCAGACAAAACTCAGTACAAATCCCTATGATGCCATTTATTAGCTGTATTTTCAATTTCCTCTGCAGTAAGGGGAATAGCACTTTCATTCTGTCACAGGTACTTGAGAAAGTAAACATATCCATATTAGAGGCATTTGAAATCACTTAGAGAAATTCAAGTATCAGCAACTACTGATAATATGAAAGCTATACTTTCAGGGGTCACTTCTAAAGGTTGTTACTATAGAAGTTTCTATATGTGCAGAGCACCAGAAACCATGAGGAGGAGGCTCCTGAGCTTAAAACCAACTCTTGGTTTTGCTTTGCTGTAACTGCTATTTGCCATTGCCTCTTCCTCTGGAAGAGTAAGAGGGAGAAGATTCAGCAGACTGAGTAAGAACAAATAAAAAGGAAATTATTATCCATTTTAACAAGGGTGGGTGTCAAAAATATTTTAGAAGTGGAGGTTGCAAACTCAAATATTTTAGAAGCAGAGGAAGGCAATGAAAATAAGTGAAGCTATCAGGCAGATAAAACTAGACTTATCAAATGTCTTTTATGTCTTATGATAAGGGTAGAAGTTGGTGTTGCTGTCTATGCTAACTACTTGGTAAACAACCAGTTGTACCATGGCCCATGCTGTGACCTATAAGATGCTTCAACCAGCTTAGGGAAATCAATGATAACTGTCCACTCCAGGTGCCTTAGTGACAACATTGCCCACGTAAAAACAAGAAGACACACATCTGCTAGAAAAGCATCAGCATTATTAATAAGAGCAAGAAGTTATTTTAAGAAGACTGTGCCCAATTTGCCACATTCACTTATAGAAGGTGCATTTACTTATTACTCAATGATATATGACTTTTCATTTAGATCAAATGACTATTCTAAGTTAATTAAACTCTGCTTCATTTAAATGTTTTTGGTGTATGCCAACAAATGGAAGTGATAGATATTAACGTATTGGCTCCATTCATAAAAGAAAAATTTTGCATAACATTTTATACTGGTGTTGTCAAATGATCTCAACTGACAGTCACTTGAGCTTATTCCAATAAAGGTTTGATATTTCTTTTTCTAACAGTCAAAATTACAGTAAATCTTTTGGAAACTAATCCTAGCAAAAGAAAACAATCAGACATTATTTGAAATGCTATTATAAACTTAAGTAAAAATAAAATTACTTCTGTGTGTTTGTTGATAAGCTGAATTTTGATGAGCTCAGTATTGTGATAGTAATAGTGTTCTTATTACATTAAGAAATTTAAGGAACAGGGGGTGGAGACAAGATGGCTGACTGAAGCGAGCTTTCCACAGAGACTCCCATCCAAAAGAAGAGTTAAAGGACAGAAATTTAGCAAGTAACCTGGTGGATTAGAGCTGCACCAAGAGAGAAGGTTGAAGAATGCACATTAACCATGCTGAGGCAAGCTGCGACCCCAAGGATACAAACAAAACGTATAAAATCCATCACCGAGCGGAAGGGAGTCCCCTCCCCATGAGAAAGGCTCAGAGTGCCCCACAAACAAAGGACCAGAGTTCAAAGGTCCTCCCACAACACTCCACGGGAGAGACCCTCTAAAAATTGGACCTACCTCCCCTACTAGGGTGCCACAGCATTCTCCTGCCAGGCATAAAACTGCATAAAACTGTATATATTCTCTAACTGCAACTCTGAGCTCCTAGCACTCCCCTCCACTCTCACTCTGAGGTTTGGAGGCCTGTCCCCCAGGAGTTCAGATTCATGGATGATTTCTCAAGGGGTGTGGCCAGGGCCTAGACTGCAGCTGGTCAGTGCTGACTCTGGGGTAGGGGAGTGAGGAGAGGACCGTGGGCTGAGAGGGAACCACACCGGAGCGGCGGTGCCCCAAAGCGCAGAGCAGCAGCGTCTTTTGGCAACAATAGGGCTCACTCCCGGATATTCTGAAGCCACACCCCCTGTCTCCCTGGGCAACCAGAGGAGGCCAGGCATCTACTCAGGTGGCCACCACCACGGAACAGATCTGGGACTGAAACACAGGCCCTGTGAGTAAAGGGTTTGCCTGAGGCGGTACTGGCCTAGGTGGAGCACGGGGACTAGAAATGCTCGTGCAGAGCTGGGAAGTTCCCAGGGTGGGGCTGACCCAGAGGACCACTTTACTGAGCCTAAGATGCACCCAGCCCTCAGGGGATAATCAGCCTATACACAAAGGAAGATAGGAGGCTAGAACTGACAGCTAAAAAAATACAAACCTGCAGGAGCAAAGACAGGGCCTGAGGTGCAGGCTCTGGGAACTCAAAACAGCTTCTCTTCTGCAGGGGAATTTAGCAGGGACAGAAACAAATTCCTGCAAAGTTGTTCTGTTCTGTTCTGTCAGTAACAGCAATCGGGGCATGGCTGGAACTGAGTGAACACTCCCCAGCTTCCATCAAGCGCAGAGGTTGTCATGCCTCACCTCCCCCTGTTAGATAGAGGCAGAGCACAGCGGCCTGGCTGAGCAGAAATAGATTTCCTTGTGATTCAGGCAGGTGCAAACCCCTAGAGTATCTGTTCACTATAGGCAACTGGGCCAAAGCCCTGTGGGACTATCAGTGACTGGGTGTAACAGAGGTGCAAGGTGGCTAAGGAGGCATCAACCTTCCCAGACTGATCTATTTGCTGGGTGGCTCCTCCTGACTCCACAGAGCACTGGAGCAAGCCATATCTGAGTAGTCACAAGACCCCTGCGATCCAGGTGCCAGAGACCTTTTAAACTCTCCCACCTGAGACAGGTGCTGACTGAGACAATTGATTTGGACCTTTTGAACTAAGCCAATCACCCGAGGACTATTCAGGTGGTGCCCTGGGTGTATGGTTGTAGGAAGGTTTGATTTTCCTTTTCCAATTGTTGCATATGGGGGGCGGGGTGACTTAATTGCTGGTATTTGTCCACAGCTGAGACTTTAACCCAGAGTAACTATTTCACTAGTGTTGAACAGAGACCAGCTGAAATGAGGACAGAACCTCTTAGCACCACCGCACCAAACAGGTCCCCAGGTTCTCAGGCCATACCACTGTACGGGTCCTCAACAAAGCTCCAGGAGAAAAAACAAATGGTGTAATACAATCATGGAGTGGAATCAGAAGAAAAACTCTGGTAACATGAAAAAACAGAATAAATCAACCCCCACCCCCAAGGAAAGATATGGCGGATATAACTGAAGATTCCATTCATAAACAGCTGGCCGAGATGTCAGAAATCAAATTCAGAATTTGGATTGCAAACAAGATTAATAAAATGGAGGACAATTTGGAATTAGAAATTTAGGAGCAATTCAAAAGTTGGAATTAGACATTCGAGGAGAAATTCAAAAGTTGTCTCAAGAATTTAACAAATTTAAAGACAAAACCACCAAAGATTTTGAGCACTGAAGCAAGAATTTGCAGCCCTCAAAGATCTGAAAAATACAGTAGAATCCATCAGTAATAGAATGGAGCAAGCAGAAGAAAGAATTTCTGACATTCCAGACAATGCCTTTGAACACTCACAAACTCTCAAAGAGGAAGAGAAATGGAGAGCAAAAACAGATCATTCTCTCAGAGAGCTCTGGGATAATTCGAAGAAGGCTAATATCCACCTCATTGGAATCCCTGAAAGTGATGAAGTGGCCTCACAGGGCACAAAGGCCCTTCCCCATGAAATTATGAAAGAGAATTTTCCAGACATGCCAAGATATTCTGAAATTCAGATAGCAGACAGTTTCAGAACCCCAGCATGAGTCAATCCAAATAAGACATCCCCCGGGCATATCATAATTAACTTCACTAAAGTTAATATGAAGGAGAAAATTCCAAAAGTAGCCAGACGTAAGAAATCCATTACCTACAAAGGGAAGAATATTAGAATGACTGCAGATCTCTCTGCTGAAACTTTTCAAGCCAGAAAAGGGTGGTCATCAACTTTTAATCTCCTAAAGCAAAATAACTTTCAACCCCAGATCCTGTATCCAGCTAAACTGAGTTTCATTTATGATGGAGAAATTAAATACTTTAATGACATTCATATGTTGAAGAAATTTTCCATAACCAAACCAGCTCTTCAGGATATTCTCAGACCTATCCTCCATAATGACCAGCCCAATCCTCTACCACAAAAGTAAACTCATTCAGAAACTTTTGATCAAACTCTAACTTCCACAGTGGTGAAAAGATTAAAACTATCCACTGGACTTTTGAAAAACTCGATACCCAAAATTTTACCAGAATTATCAATATTCTCCATTAATGTGAATGTCTTAAACTGTCCTCTAAAGTGGCACAGGTTAGCTGACTGGATACAAAAACTCAGGCCAGATATTTGCTTCATACAAGAGTCACATCTTACCTTTAAAGACAAATATAGACTTAGGGTGAAAGGATGGTCATCCATATTTCAGGCAAATGATAATCAGAAAAAAAGCAGGTGTTGCAATTCTATTTGCAGACACAATGGGCTTTAAACCAACAAAAGTAAGGAAGTATAAGAATGGTCACTTCATATTTGTAAGGGTAATACTCAATATGATGAGATTTCAATTATGAATATTTATGCACCCAACCAGAATGCACCTCAATTTATAAGAGAAACTCTAACAGACATGAGCAGCTTGATTTCCTCCAGCTCCATAACAGTTGGAGATTTCAACACTCCTTTGGAAGTGTTGGATTGATCCTCCAATAAGAAGCTGAGCAAAGAAATTTTAGCTTCAAACCTAACCATCCAACATTTGGATTTAGCAGACATCTACAGAACATTTCATCCCAACAAAACTGAATACACATACTTCTCATCAGCCCACAGAATATACTCTAAATTCAATAACATCTTAGGTCACAAGTCTAACCTCAGTAAATTTAAAGGAATAGAAATTATTCCTTGCATCTTCTCAGACCACAGTGGAATAAAAGTTGAGCTCAGTAACAACAGGAATCTGTATACTCATACAAAAACATGGAAGTTAAATAACCTTATGCTGAATGATAGCTGGGTCAGAGATGAGATTAAGAAGGAAATTGCCAAATTTTTGGAACAAAACGATAATAAAGACACCAATTATCAGAACCTCTGGGATACCGCAAAGGCAGTCCTAAGAGGGAAATTTATAGCACTGGAAGCCTTCCTCAAGAGAATGGAAAGAGAAGAAGTTAACAACTTCATGGGACATCTCAAGCAACTGGAAAAGGAAGAACATTCCAACTCCAAACCCAGTAGAAGAAAAGAAATAACCAAAATTAGAGCAGAATTAAATGAAATTGAAAACAAAAGAATAATACAACAGATCAATAAATCAAAAAGCTGGTTTTTTGAAAAGGTCAATAAAATAGATAAACTTTGGCTAACCTAACCCCCCCCCCAAAAAAGAGTAAAATCTCTAATCTCATCAATCAGAAACGACAAAGACAAAATAACAACAAACTCCTCAGAAATTCAAAAAATCCTTAATGAATATTACAAGAAACTTTATTCTCAGAAATATGAAAATATGAAGGAAATTGACCAATACTTGGAAGCATGTCACCTTCCAAGACTTAGCCAGAATCAAGTGGAAATGTTGAACAGGCCAATATCAAGTTCTGAAATAGCATCAACCATATAAAACCTCCCTAAAAAGAAAACCCTGGGACCAGATGGCTTCACGTCAGAATTCTACCAAACCTTTAAAGAGGAATTAGTACCTATATTACCCAGCCTGTTCCAAAATGTAGAAAAAGAAGGAAGACTACCCAACACATTCTATGAAGCAAACGTCACCCTGATCCCCAAACCAGGAAAAGACCCAACAAGAAAAGAAAATTATAAACCAGTATCACTAATGAATATAGATGCAAAAATATTCAACAAGATCCTAACAAACAGAATCCAGCAACACATCAAACAAATTATACATCACGACCAAGTTGGTTTTATGCCAGGGTCTCAAGGCTGGTTCAATATACGTAAATCTATAAGTATAATTCAGCACATAAACAAATTAAAAACCAAAGACCATATGATTCTCTCAATTGATGCAGAAAAAGCTTTTGATAATATCCAGCATCCCTTCATGATCAGAACACTTAAGGAAATTGGTATAGAAGGGACATTTCTTAAACTGAGATGTTGGCATGGATGTGGAGAAAAGGGAACACTTCTACACTGCTGGTGGGAATGCAAATTAATACATTCCTTTTGGAAAGATGTTTCGAGAACACTTAGAGATCTAAAAATAGATCTGCCATTCAATCCTATAATTCCTCTACTATGTATATACCCAGAAGACCAAAAATCACATCATAACAAAGATATTTGTACCAGAATGTTTATTGCAGCCCAATTCATAATTGCTAAGTCATGGAAAAAGCTCAAGTGCCCATTGATCCACGAATGGATTAATAAATTGTCGTATATGTATACCGTAGAATATTATGCAGCCTTAAAGAAAGATGGAGAGTTTACCTCTTTCATGTTTACATGGATGGAGCTGGAACTTATTTTTCTTAGTAAAGTATCTCAAGAATGGAAGAAAAAGTATCCAATGTACTCAGCCCTACTATGAAACTAATTTATGGCTTTCACATGAAAGGTATAACCCAGTTATAACCTAAGAATAGGGGGAAGGGGGAAAGGGAGGAGAGGGAGGGGAGGGAGGAGGAAGGTGGGCAGAGGGAGGGTGATTGGTAGAATTACACCTGCGGTGCATCTTACAAGGGTATATGTGAAACTTAGTAAATGTAGAATGTAAATGTCTTGACACAATAACTAAGAAAATGCCAGGAAGGCTATATTAACCAGTGTGATGAAAATGTGTAAAATGTTCTATATAAACAGTGTATGGTGCCCCATGATCGCATTAATGTATACAGCTATGATTTAATTATTAAAAAAATGAATATTGTGTTTGAGTATAATTATGAATGTATGTGTAACAAAATATTCTATGAACCAAATAAAACCTGCAGTTATCAACATTTATAAATATATGTATACAGAGAATAATGTATAATATTATTCTCTGTATATTTTTTATATATAAATATAATATATATATACACAGAGAATAATGTATATACAAAATTTTAAAGTTCATATTGTCAAATTTAAAAAAGAAACCTTTAGGTTGTCAGCAGCTGCTTTTTCTCCTTGTTTTCTGTTATCAGTCATATTTTAATAATGTTTGTGCCTTTGAAGAACTACTTTGTATACCAATGTGCCTTATTAAAATGTTAATAAATTTTGGTTGCATTTTGAGCATAAAAAATTTAAAATCTAAAGTATTCAATGACAATAACACCAAACAACATACATTTTGAAACTTTTGGAAAATTGCTATTACTGAAAAAAGAGCTTCTAAACAGATATGCTTTGTGAATCCTTTCCTTAGTGTTTTATAGTTCTCCTTGAACAGGTCTTTCACCTCCTTCATTAATTATATCCTGGGTATTTTAGTTTCTTTGTTGCTACTGTGAAAGAAATTGAATCTTTGATTTGATTCTCAGCTTGATTGTTTTGGTATATATGAAAGTTATTGCTTTGTGTACATCATAACCTGTAACTTTGCTGAATTTATTTATCAATTCCAAGAGTCTCTTGTCTGAATCTTTGGAGATTTCTAGATATAAGAACATATCATCAGCCAAGAGAGATGGTTAGATCTCTTCTTTCCTCAGTTGGATCCCCTTGATTTCCTTCTCTTGCCTGATTGCTCTGGTGAGGACTTCTACCATTATGTTGAATGAAAGTGGTGGATGTGGGCAAACTTATCAAATGCTTTTATTGCATAAATCTTCATCAGAGATATTAGACTGTAATTTCTTTTTCTTTTTTGTTGTGTCTTTACCTGACTTTTGCATCAGAGTAAGTTTACAAGTTACCCCTCCTCTTCAATTTATTGGACTAATTTGAGTAGTATTGGTGTTAATTTTCCTTTAAATGTTTGGTAGAATTCAGCATTGAAGGCATCTGGTCCTGGGCTTTTCTTATCTTTTTACCAGTTGTAGTCCTTTTCAGAAATATTGTTTCTTCATGATCCAGTCTTCATAGGTTGTTTGTAGGAATTTATTCATTTTATTGTAAACAAATTTTTTGGCGTACAAAAAATTATATTTTTTATAACCATTTTTTGGCATACATCACCCTATAATCCTTTTATTTCTGTAAAAAGGATTTTATTATCCTATTTAATTTCTGATTTTAGATATTTGAGTCTTCTCTATTTTTCTTAGTTAATCAAGCTAATGTTTTGTCAATTTTATTGATCTTTTCAAAGAATCAATTTTTGTATTGTTTATTCTCTCAATTGTTTTCTATATTCTATTTTATCTTGCTCTAACACTTCTTATTTCCTTCTTTTTGCAAGCTTTGAGTTTTTTGTCTTCTTTTTCCAGTTCCATAAGGTATAAAGTTTGGTTGCTGATTTGAGAAATCTCTTTTGTTAATACAAGTTTTTTATCAGGTATAATTTTTTCCTTTATCACTGTTTTTATTGTATCCCATACCTTTTTGTATGTTGTGTTTTGTTTTTATTTGTCTTAAGATATTTCCTAACTTCCCTTGTGACTTTTCCTGTAACTTATTGGTTGCTTAAGAGAGAGAGGTTTAATTTCCACACATTTATGATTTTATATTTTCCTTCTATTAATTCCTAGTTTCATTCTATTGTGATTGAAAAAGACACTTTGTATGGTTTCAATCTTCTTAAACATGTTAAGACTTACTTATTTGGTCTATTGTAGAAAATGTTCTATGTACATCTGTTAGTTACACTTGGCCTCCAGAGTTGTTTATGTTTTCTATTTGTATGTTGATCTTTTATCAGATTACTCTATCCATTATTGAAAGTAGGATATTAAGTCTCATACAATTATTGTAGATCTGTCTATTTCTCCCTTTGGTACCTTCAATGTTTGTTTCACATATTTAGGAGCTCATATATATTAATTGTTATCTCTTCTAGATGAATTAATATTTTATTATTATATAATGTGCCTTTATGTCTCCTATAATAGACTTTGATTTAAAGTCTAATTTATCTGATACTAGTATAGCCATTCTTGTACTCTTTTGGTTACCATTTGTTTGAAAAATCATTTTCTATCTGTTTACTTTCAAACCATACATGCTCTTAAATCTAAAGCGAGTCTCTTAGACACAGCATATAGTCAGATCCTATGTTTTTATCCATTCAGCCAATTTATGTCTTTTGATTGGGGAGTTTAACCCACTTACATTTAATGTAGTTATGCATAGGGAAGACCTTATTATTATCATTTTGTTAATTGTTTTTGTGTGCCTCAGAGAAGAATCTTTTGATGAGGATCTTATTTACAGTTAAATTATTTATTTATTTATTTGAGACAGAGCCTCAAGCTGTCACCCTGGGTAGAGTGCAGTGGCATCACAGCTCACAGCAACCTTCAACTCCTGGGCTCAAGAGATTCTCCTGCCTCCACCTCCCAAGTAGCTGGGACTACAGGCGCCCACCACAACGCCTGGCTATTTTTTGGTGGCAGCCATCATTGTTGTTTAGCGGGTTTGGGCTGGATTCAAACCAGCCAGCTCAGGTTTATGTGGCTGGTGCCTTAGCCATTTGAGCCACAGGCGCCAAGCCAACAGTTAAATAATTTAATATCCCAGACTGAAATGGAATGAAATTGAGTTTTACAGAAACTCTTTGCTGAAAGACTTCAAAGATTTATAAAGACAACATTTATTTCATGAATCTGCTGTATAAAAACATTTGGTATGAAAGAAATTCTGAATAGAGGTAAAAAATATTATCCCTGAAATATTTGGTTTGACATACTGTTCAATAAAAAACAAAATATATATGGAAATATCCTCCCTTCAGAATAATATGCTTTAAGCTTACTGGGTATCTCAGCATCCATAGTGAGAGTATTTTCTCCATTAACAACATAAGAACATAACATTATGTTCTTCAGAGAAGAGATGAATGAAGGTAAAGCAATTTCAAATCGAATAACCATAAATGGCAACTTTGAAGAATACTCTGGGTAGTTTTATGAAAAAGTTAAAAATAAGACCAAGTTAAAAAAATACATTCTACAGTCAAATACTACTAACACACAATAAGAGGCAAATATGGCTAAGAAACTTATTAAACTACTAAAATATGTGCTAATAATAAACATTCTGCTTATGTTATCTTTTAATACTTAAAAAACTTACAACGGAATTTTAAATTTTGAATAGTCATATACCCATATGTATTTAAGTTTTTAAAAAGACTTTATTTTTGAAAAATAAGTTGAATAAAACTATTTGGTTGAATAAAACTATTCAACTATTTAGTTGAATAAAACTATTTAATTTAATTTAAAAACAATTTTAGAGTTTACGCTCACTTTTAGAAGTGTCCTAATGTGGCACTAAATAACATGGTTCCCCTTGGCATACTTAAGATGTATGGATATATTGAACCCCTGAACACTGGCTTCTGAAGCTTTTAGGCTTGCCCTTACTTGTCCTTAAACTAAGAAATTTGGAATTTTTACAGATGAGGTTGCCTTTTACAGACAGCTGAGTTCTTGGAGGTTGCATCCTCCACTAACATGAGAGGATAAAAAATCACTAGGAAAAAAACAAGGAAAAAAACCCAACATGTTCTGAAATAGCCAGACTGATCCTGATACAAAAGGAAAAGTTTTTCCAATGAAACTGGTTCTCTCAGGAGGATTTGGGATTTAAAAGAAGAGGGTAATCCGAGAAGCCCACATAGCAGAGGAAAGAGGGGTCATTGAGAGGACTTTGGATGCGTAAGAAAATAATAACAGTAGTTACATGTACTCAGCAGGCATATTAAATATATCATTTTGCACTTGGTGGGCACATTACATACATCTTTTTTACTTAATTCATTCAACAGTTGCACAAGGTGTGTATGTTATCCCTATTTTCCAGATGAAAACTTGAAGCTCAGCCTGATCTGGGAGTTCTGCACTACCCTAGCTCCCCAGGGCAGTGGGGAGTACACAGGAAAAGGAAACAGAAAAGGTAAAGAAAGGCAAGAAAAATCAAGGCTACAACTTGAGAAAACTGTTCACATAGGCCAGCATGAACAAAGACCTTAAAAGACTATGAAAAATCTAGATGTTCAAAATAAATAAATTTCGGAAACACTTGAGAGCAGTGATCTGTTAGAGCCCTCATCAGTTCTACCAGAATCAGATATGCCTTCTTTTGGATGACACATATGCAGAAGCCAACACTGGGGATTAATTACAGAAAGGCTTGACTACCAGCCATCCTCTAGAAGTCCACTATGAAGTGGAATGTAGAAATAACACAGGTAATGAGATCCATGGGTTGCCGGGAATGATGCAAACATATTATTCTCCCCAAATTAAAACACTCTATTCATGTCCAGAGCTCACAAATTCGTTTCTCTGTAAAGGTCAAGAAAAGCAAACACTGCTTGAATTTAATTATTAAACCAGCTGTCAGTCACTGGCAGTGACACAAGCAGGAAGACATTTCAGAGGCAGGAAATTGGCTGCATTTAGCATGATAGGGTCCTTGCATCTTTAATCAGGAACTCCTCTTTCAGAAATACTTATCATTGAAAGAATGATGTCAAGTAGGCATCTATTTTATTCCTTCATTGTATCTTGTTCTTTTAAATAGCAAATCCAGCAAAGAAGACCTTAGTTCACTAAGATTTGATGGCTTTTAGTAGGACTGATAATTGTATTAATCTGTCATTAACTGTCCACATTCTAAAGTAATGCTCTGAAGCAAGCTCAAAGCATGAGATGAAATGGGATCTCCTTTGTTTTTAGGTTTAGGCAAAAAAGGGGCTGATTCAGATAGGAGAACTGGTTTTATCCCCTGAACACATCACTACCAACTAGGCACAGCTTCAAAAGGAACAAGGGACTTGTAAGAGCAGTGGAGGCTGCTAGGTTGGAAAGGAGTACTTGAATGACTGAAAGTGAGGAAGAGGACTGACTCACCTGTTGCCCCTTCTCGAACCACCACTGCAACTAATTTTCCCTCTGTAACCTTGAAGAATTCACTCAACTTCTCTAATCTTCAATTTACCAATTGCAAAATGGGAATGGATACTCAAAAAGGGAGTTACTAGTGAAGGTCTGAAAATGGTGGCAGTTATGATGACTTTTATGTTGTTCTTTCTGCTTGTCTGTCTTTGTTTTTTTCTGAAATAAAATTATATGCATATTATAAAATTTAAATATTCTTCAATTTTTATAATCGATGTTACCTTAAGAGTGAGTTACAGCCTAGCTATGTTAAAAATTCTTCTGCACTTTTTTCATGGTACTTTATGGCAAAAGTCATAATGAGGAACAATCCAATACTGACTCAATTCTAGCCAGCATTCTTCTATAGTCTATTGCTGCTTCTCAATAAATTCCAAAGCTTCTTCTGGAAAAAAAATTAATTGATAATGATACCTTTATTACTTTCATCCAGTACATATTCCCCAGTGATCATGATGAAACAGAAATACAAGTCTGAGGCTAACATCTGACCAGGAGTTAAAGAACAATATAGAAAAGTTCAAGAATACTAGGTAACCTGTCATCAATTCAAGACACTAACTCAAAGGGCATGATTAATTACATTTTCATTAGCTTTTAATTTTTTCTTTAGGATGATTACAGCCATTTAGAAGAAATGACTTTTTAAATTACACTGAACTAGGTTAAAATGCTCATTTTTAAACTGGAGAACAAATATTCAATTGCATACATAACATCAAAGAAGGTCTTGTTTTTAAGTTTAGTATCTCTCGCTTATATACATGTCAGCACGTAGAATTACATGTATTTCATTAATATGCATACAGGGTCTTCATAATTCCCATCTGAGTTTTTTTTTTTTTTACTTTTTTTGGATGGGGGGAACAGTCTCACTCTATAGCCCTGGGTAGAGTGCTATGGCATCGTAGTTCACAGTAACCTGTAACTCTTAGGCTCAAGCAATCAAGCAGCCTCCTGAGTAGCTAAGAATACGGATGTGCACTATGATGCCTAGCTAGTTTTTCTATTTTTAGTGGAGATGGGGTTTTGTTCTTGCTCAAGCTGATCTTGAACTCCCGAGCCCAAGCAATCCACGTGCTTTGTTGACTTTTAATAATTTGGGTGCAATTAATGGTTGTGATAAAAACATGTGTATGTTTCTCAAGTATAGCTTTGTCATTCAGCTGACCTGGATTTGGATTTTTTTGGCTATAGGGTAATTCATTTTCTCTTTTAGAGTATTCATTTTCTCAAAGCCACAAGGCTTCAGTAAAACAAACATGATATTGAATCAGCCATGTATAAAGCACTGTGCTAAGTACTATGTGTAAAAAGAGGACAGAGCCCTCACCCTTAAAAAAACTAGACCTTTGGTGATACTTCTAGCATGACTACCCTTTCCCAAGTGGAGCTTATCATCCAGTGGGATGACAGGGAACAGCCAACAAAATAGAGACCATGATAGGTGTGATAAGTGCTATAGAAACAAAACAGAAAAAGACACTTGGGAAAGACCATTGTCTTATGCATCTCTGCATATTTTTTTTTTTTAGTTTTTTTTTAACTTTTTTTATTATTAAATCATAACTGTGTACATTAATGTGATCACGGGGCACCATACACTGGTTTTATAGACCATATGACACATTTTCATCACATTGGTTAACATAGCCTTCATGGCATTTTCTTAGTTATTGTGTTAAGACATTTATATTCTACATTTACTAAGTTTCACATGTACCCTTGTAAGATGCACTACAGGTGTAATCCCACCAGTTACCCTCCCTCTGCCCATCCTTCCACTCCCTCTCCTCCCTCTCCCCCTTTCCCATATTCTTAGGTTATAACTGAGTTATAGCTTTCATATGAAAGCCATAAATTAGTTTCATCATAGGGCTGAGTACATTGGATACTTTTTCTTCCATTCTTGAGATACTTTGCTAAGAAGAATATGTTCCAGCTCCATCCATGTAAACATGAAAGAGGTAAAGTCTCCATCTTTCTTTCAAGCTGCATAATATTCCATGGTGTACATACACCACAATTTATTAATTCATTTGTGGGTCGATGGGCACTTGGGCTTTTTCCATGACTTAGCAATTATGAATTGGGCTGCAATAAACATTCTGATACAAATATCTTTGTTATAATGTGATTTTTGGTCTTCTGGGTATATACCTAGTAGGCATCTCTGCATCTTTAGTGGCAAGAGCAATGTCTGCTATAGTTCTAGCTACTCAACAGGTATTTCATTTGTTGAACAAATGAGTAGATAAATGCCCCAGAATTTTCAGAATGCCCTAGGAAAAAAATCATGGTTACATAAGTTTCAGAAACAGTAGATACTATAAACCCAGTTTTAAAGATTCACAGTATAAATTTGCTCATGCAAGGATATGGTGTGTCTCCAACCGATAAACCCATTGAATCCAGCATCTCACAAATTTATTTCATCACTGTACTCCTTTTTGAGGCTCACCAATAAATGTCCTATCAGATCAGAATTCCATTTGTGAAGGACTGCTGTGATCTATGAAAATCTGCTAAGGATATATATATATTTTTTTTTGTAGAGACAGAGTCTCACTGTACTGCCCTCAGTAGAGTGCCGTGGCATCACACAGCTCACAGCAAACTCCAACTCCTGGGCTTACGCGATTCTCTTGCCTCAGCCTCCCCAGCAGCTGGGACTACAGGCGCCCGCCACAACGCCAGGCTATTTTTTTGTTGCGGTTTGGCCAGGGCTGGGTTTGAACCCGCCACCCTCGGGATATGGGACCGGCGCCCTACTCACTGAGCCATAGGCGCTGCCCCTGCTGAGGATATTTTAAGAGGGGAATGACCTCTTCTGATCTCTGGGTAATCCTCTACTTCTTTCCCTTTTCACTTTCTCCAATTTCCTAATTTCTTGCATGGAGCAGGAACAGAGTCACATTCTTAACAGTCTGGGCACTTGAATTTGAGGCTCACTTAAGATAAGAGAAAGTCTGTCTGCTGGTGGCCACTTGGGAGATTTCGTTGCCCAAAGAGCCATATAGAGGAAAGCAATGTGTCATCCAAGCCTGTCTTACATGGGTGACAGGAGCCTCCAGCACTGCAGTACCTGCTCTCGCCCCAGTTGCAGACTCCTCCCAATACCAAATTGTCCTTCTCATGGTAAGATGTGAAGATTGTCGGATGTTATTAGATGATGAAAGTAAATCCATTTGTCTCTTCTATGTGTTACTTTTGTCATTTGTTCTTGTGTACTAGGGGTTAGGTTTAAGGTTTGATCAGATTCAGTTAAACTTTATTTTATTTATTTACTTTTTTTAGAGACAGAGTCTACCTTTGTTGCCCTCGGTAGAGTGCCGTGGCGTCATAGCTCACAGCAATCTCCAGCTCTTGGGATTAGGTGATTCTCTTGCCTCAACCTCCAGAGTAGCTGGGACTACAGGCATCTGCCACAATGCCCGGCTATTTTTTTGTTGCAGTCTGGCTGGGGCCAGGTTTGAACCCATCACCCTTGGTATATGGGGCCAGTGCCATATACTCACTCAGCCACAGGCATAGGCCAAACTTTATTTATTTTTTTTAAAGAGACAGTCTTGCTATGTTGTCCAGGCTAGAGTGCAGTGGCTATTCAAAGGCGCAGTCCCACTACTGACAAACACAGGAGTTTTGAAGTACTCAGTTTCTGACCTGGGCCATTTCACATCTCCTTAGGTAACCTGAGGGACCCCCATTCCCAAGAGGTCACCTATTGATGCCAGACTTAGTGTGGACACCTGATGGGCATAACACACTACAGCCCAGAACTTCTGGACTCAGCCTCCTGAATAGCTGGGACTACAGGCACACACACCACCACAGCCAGCCAGCTAAACATTTTTCGCAAGAGTGGAGCTGCCTCCTTCTGGGGGTGAACTCTGGTTGAGGTTGTCTGGGATCTGTCTCCCTTCTGGCACCATGCTGCACCCTCCTCTCTTCTACATTACCCCCACTGAGTCTTATTTGGGCTTCAGAAGCTGAATCTAGTGGCCTCATATATTCACTGCCTCTTGCATGTAAATTGAAGTTCACAGCATGCTCTCTCCTTGGTATGCTGTAGGCACAGGCTATAGGTAATTTTATTTTCTGTGCATCAATGAAAAGTATGCTTTTTCTCAACAAGATATATTGTTATTTTAAAACTTATGCATCCTGTGAATTTTGTAAGTGACTGTTTTCCTCTACTTTTGGAAGACTGACAGTTGGCTTTGAGTCTCTGCGGAACAGTGACCTACCCTCTTCTGTATATTCTTGTGAATTAACTTCCTCCCTGGCTTCTTTCTATTCTGCTTTGCATTCCATGTTCTTTGTCTGTTTATTTTTCATCTTATGCATGTCGGTAAGCTGCCATGAGTCCTTAATGGAATGAGGCA
Organism: Nycticebus coucang; assembly: GCF_027406575.1. Classification (NCBI taxonomy): domain Eukaryota; kingdom Metazoa; phylum Chordata; class Mammalia; order Primates; family Lorisidae; genus Nycticebus; species Nycticebus coucang. The sequence continues at coordinate 67,236,592 of NC_069783.1, read as the reverse complement.
GAAAGCAAATCACAGAGGCCTGTGAAGAACAGCAGGGTGTGTGTGGGCCAAAGGAGATGCTGGCACATGTTGACATATCTGCCTATCTTGGAAGCTTAGTGGTCAGAGTCAAAGGGCAGGAGGCCCTACACCACACTGGGAGATGAAATGCCATTTTCACTGGCTTTTAATGGTAAATTGTTTTGCAGTTCACTTACTGTACTGTTGTTGTAAAAAATAGAAATATTTTTGATTTTTAAAATTAAAGCAAATGGGAGAAATGATGTAAACCACCTTTTCTATTGGAGGCTGAGGTTTTGAGCTAGCTGTACTCTGACTGGAACTGGCAGCATTGGCCTCATGCTGCCTGAACCCATCTGATTTCCAGTCCTCAACTTGCCCTTCTAGAGGGTGGCGGGTAGAGTTCTATCAGAATTATAATCTTTCCCTAAACTTGATTAAGGGAAAAGAAGAAATAAAACGAGTATCATACTCTTGGAATTAGTGTTTAAAAGAAATACCTCTTAAGCAAGGAGGAGCACGTGCAGTCTTTTGCAGCCCGTATAACTTGAGTCAAGTACCAGCTTTAGCTCCAGGAATTGTCAGGCTTTGGCAGGTGAAAAAACAAAAGGCATGACAAGAACTGATACCGCTCACAGAGAACACCAGCCTTGTCCTCTATGGCCATTTGTCTCTGCTGCTTGAGAGCTTCATTTCTGTGTGCCTTTGAGATATCTGCTCCAAAAAGAAAAAGGAAAAAAAAAAAAAAAGCTCAACCTTGGTTTTGAGTCTGGACTTTTTGTCCAAGAGGTCAGAATTTATGTACATGGCAGAGTTGAAAAACAGAAGTTGCCAGGCAGCAGAAAGACAACTACACCCCTCCCATCAAGTAGTGTGATGCTGTAGGGCAGATTCACATAACAGAGGTAAGCTCCTGGGTGGCCATGATTTCTATCACCCCAGTGCCTTCTACAGAGCTTGACAATTAGTAGGAACTCAATTGACAGGTATTTATTGAATGAATAGATGAATGTCAGGAGTTAAATAGGCCAGCACAACATCAAAGGAATGGTATTTAATGGTCATGGATCACAAAAGCACTGTGCTAAAAATGAGTTCATAAACTCAACAGATTCAGGCTCAGATGCCCCCAGAGCTCCCAAACCCCAGTTGTTTGCTGTCCTTTCTTCACAGCAGGGGTCCTCAAACTACAGCCCGTGGGCCACATGCGGCCCGCCAAAGACATTTATCTGGCCTGCCGGGTGTTTTTGCCACTCTGCCTGTCCTGCTTAGAGCTGACCTGTCCTGGGCCGCAGTGCACATGTGTGGAATGTGCGCCAACTCTCCAACTCTGATCCTTCTCTCTGTCTCTCCCCGCCGGGTGTTTTTGCCGTCTTGCTTAGCAGCCCACTCATCCTGGCCTGCGGTGCGCATGTGTGAAATGTACCCCACACTCTCCGATTCCCCTCCTACTCTCTGTCTCTTGACTCCTCCTCTCAGTCTCTGGTGTAATTGGATGAGTCACCAGGTTGCCTGTGCAGAGCCTGCTGCTGCCTAAGGACCCAAGTAAGAACAAGTTAGGATTTTTTGTTTTTGAAGTTAGGAGGTCTATTTTTTTTTTTTTTTTTGCAGTTAGTAGGGCCTTTTTTTTTTGCAGTTAAGGGGGGCCTTTTTTTTGCAGATGGGGCGCCTTTTTTTTTGAAGTTAGAAGAGCTTTATTTTTTTGAAGTTAGCAGAGCCTTTTTTTTAAGTTGGTTAGTTGGTTGGGGGTGGTTTCTAGGGGGGTTACATCACAGTGATAATGCAAATAGTCAGCACTCAGTGGTAATGATAATTGTAAGTGCTCAGTGTTAATGCAAATGGACAGTGCTCAGTGTTATCACATGGGGGCCCCAAACCGGTAATCTGCCTAGGGCCCCATGGGAACTTTATCCAGCTCTGCAGACAACCGAGGAGTAGGAAACCCAATTTAATTGACAGTAAGTGCATTTATATTCTGATTGCTATTCAGTTGTGTATGATATTGTATGCTGTGTGCTGTGTAAGCCCCGGTTCACACTGTTGTGATCTCTGACCCATATGCTTGTATGGCTGAACTTGCATTAGATTCAGAAGAAAAAAGGCATATGTGCCTTCTTTTTTCCTGCAGTGAGTTCACAGATCCCAGTGCAGTTCACACAGGGTAGTGTGAACTGGAAAGGTGGTGGAGGAACCGGCTCTGTAATCGTGCCTGTTCCCGCACCACACCAGTGTGAGCCTGAGGTAAAAGCAGAGTTCCACCATATGGGCACTGGTGAGGCTGAAATGATGTGGACTGGCAAGGCTGCATTGATGGGCACCGATCAGACTGCACTGATGGGCACCGGTCAGACTGCACTGATGGACACCGATCAGACTGCACTGATGGGCACCGATCAGACTGCACTGATGGACACCGATCAGACTGCACTGATGGGCACCGATCAGACTGCACTGATGGGCACTGATCAGACTGCATTGATGGACACTGGTCAGACTGCATTGATGGGCACTGGTCAGACTGCATTGATGGGCACTGGTCAGACTGCATTGATGGGCAGTGCCGTCTATATGTCTCTGTGTGGGCAAAGTTATTGCTGGTATTTTGTTTTTGGAGGGCTGTATATATATATTGGTATTTTACTAATAGCAATTTGGAATCCCTAGGAAACAATGATATCAAGAAACAGAAAAATTGACTTGGAGTGTAGGATATTCAAAGAACAGTGGACTTATGATAACATTTTCATGCAGTACAAGGAAAGAGCTGTGTGTTTGATATGCCAGAATATAGTGTCTGTGTTCAAAGAATACAATTTGCGTGGACATTATCAAACTCAACATAAAGATAAATATGATTGTTTGGTTGGAGAGTGAGAAAAGATAAAATATTAAAACTGAAATATACATTGACAACTCAGCAAAATACTTTTGTGAAGCAGAAACAGCTAAATACTTCATCACTGTGAGCATTTTTCAAGTTGCCAAGCTAATAGCATGCACTGGCAGACCATTTGTGGAGGGAAAATTTGTTAAAGAATGCCTTCTTTCTGTTGCCAAAGAGATGTGTCCAGAGAAGGCCGATTTATTTAGTACAGTGAGACTTTCAGGACCCTCAATTGCACAAAGGATTGAAGAAATGGGATACAATTTGCATCAGCATTTGCAAAACTCTGCAAAAGAACTTTCCTATTTTTCCTTGGCATGTGGCTAAAGTAATGATGTTCATGATTCTGCACAACTTCTAATTTTTATTTGTGGGACAAATGACTATTTCAAAGTCACAGAAGAGCTTACTGCACTGCAAAGCATCAAAGGAACAACTACAGGAGAGGATATTTATGAAAAGGTTTGCCAAACTGTGAATAGTTTGGAGCTGGACTGGGCAAAACTAGCCAGTGTGACAACTGATGGTGCTCCTAGCATGGTGGGGTCTAAGAAAGGAGTAATTGCTCGCATTAATCAAGAGATGGACAAACATAACCATTCTCATCCACTAGCCATACACTGCCTCACCCACCAACAAGCGCTGTGTAGTAAATCACCGAAGTGGGACTCTGTTATGAAAACTGTGGTATCTTGTGTTAACTTCATTACAGGTAATGCACTAAACCATAGACAATTTCAGGAATTTCTGTCTGAGCTAAATGTTGCCTGTGAAGATGTTCCATACCACACAGAAGTCCTTTGGCTGAGTTGAGGGAGAGTTCTGAAACATTTCTATGACTTACTTCCATATTACAGCTTTTCTGCTTTCAAAAAACAAAGAAGTACCAGAGCTCAATGATGCAGAATGGAAATGGCACCTTGATTTTCTGACAGATGTAACAGAGCTACTCAACAGTTTCAATGTGCAACTTCAAGGAAAGTTGCACAGTTGCTCATCTGTGATATGCAATCACATGTGAAAGCATTTGAAGTAAAACTAAGCCTCCTCATCAAACAAGTGAAGGAGGAAAATTTCTGCTATCTCCCCACAACTCAAAATCTGTTAGTGGAAAATCCATTGGTTGCATTCCCAAATAAAACATGTCTATTCACTGGAAAAGTTGCAAAGGAGTTCCAATTTAGATTTAAAGAGCTTCATCTCCATGAACAGGACATACAGCTTTTCCGTAACCCATTTTCTATTGACATTGAAAATGTGGATACGATTTACCAAATGGAACTGACTGAACTGCAGAATTGTGACTCTCTGAAAGACGCATTCAAGTCAAGCAGCCTTCCTAATTTCTATGCATCTCTCCCCTCTGAGACATATCCTAATCTCAGGAACCAGGCACTCAAAATGGCAACCATCTTTGGCAGCATTTATGTCTGTGAACAGACTTTTTCCAGAATGAAACATCTGAAATCTCCAACCAGATCTAGACTAACTGATGCACACTTGCATCACTTGTTATGACTAGCAGTGACAAATATGGAACTGGACATTGACCATCTCATTAGCCAAAAGCAGGCCCATAGTTCCCATTGAAATACTGGTAAGTTTGTTGATTTAACTTTACTTGTTCTTCATTTTAAATATTGTATTTGTTCCCTTTTTTTTACTTCAAAATAAGATATGTGCAGTGTGCATAGGAATTTTTTCACAGTTTTTTTTTTTTTTTAATTATAGTCCGGCCCCCCAACTGTCTGAGGGACAGTGAACTGGCCCCCTGTTTAAAAAGTTTGAGTACCCCTGCTTCACAGCACTGGGAGCCATTCATTGAGGTAGGAGACCTAAGAGTGGAAAAGGTCCTGGCCTTTCCTGCTGCCACAAAGACACGAGGCTCCTGAGAATTCAGTGTACACCCCACCCCCTGAGCAGGACAAAAATCAAATTGTCTTTCTCCACTTCCACCCTTTCCCTGAGAGTGTGTCTGTGCAAAGTTGCCTCTGACCTTATCTTTAGCGCTGTTTCTCCTGGCTGCATCTGGTGTGGGAAGTGAAGGCAGAGTGCTCTGCCCCCAGTGCCCAGCAAGGTACTAACTTGCCTCTGCCCCAGCCTATCTCACTCATGCCTCCTAGGAAATGTCAAGGACAACTTGGAGGAATGTGGGCCTTGCTCTGCTTCCCAGCTTTGGAGTTCAGTTACTTCTTTATTATAATGCATGTTCAACCTAAAACTTCACTCCCAGCTTGTTCTAGTTTAAAGTTACACTTAAATCTCTAATAATAAGATGAATACAATTGGTACAGCACTTTGCACACTGAAGATCTGAAGAACTTTTCCCCTTTAGTTCCTATACATACATAAGCTCAGGAAGCCTTGACATAAGTCCCATATAACTAGAATTCACTCCTTGGCAAAATGATGGAACTTTGGGTCACCATGGTATGACAGATGTTTTAAAAAATAAACATTAACTTGGCAACCTTTCTGCCTCAGCCCGTCTCCTTAATTACGAGAAAGAACAGGAAAAGAAAGATCATAACAATGACAAAAATGTCTTTAATAAATGACAACTGTAGTGTTGGTTTATTATAAAGACCCTTCAAAGGAAGGGTTGACCAGCCAAGGAACCAAGACAGTGCCAAAGCTTTAGTGTATGGGGAGGTTTGGGTACCTGTAGTTGTAATGCCCCCTCCCATCTCCTGCTGACATCTTGCCTCTGTCTTTTCAATGCTGACTCCCTGGAAAGAGCACCTGATCACAGGATAAGATCAGGGCTCTTAGCCTGGCTGGGATGAGCAGTTACTCTAGGACCAGCTGCTGAGGCCAGAAAGGCATGGCTCTTCTCTCAGGGCCAGAGAGTGGAGGGGCTTCTGGGGGTGTCCTCCAAAGAAAGTTCAGAAGTTCTTTGAAATGAAACAAGGGTAGCTATCTTTAACATGAGGATATGTTGAGTGGAGATGCAAAGAATTTCATTAACTCCTCACCATCATTCCAAGAGGACTGATACTCTATTGTGTTAAAAAAAAGTTTCTTAGATGAGGAGCTGATGATTTTTATTAATTTAGGGGGACAATAGTCACTATGCCAGTTTGAAAACCAAGTAGAATGGTTAGGGAATGTTTGCATAAATATCCACACTGCCAATTCCAGACAGTTGTTTATTTCACAGACCAGTAAACCTGCTAAGTCATAAAAGGGCCATCTCTTTCTAGGCGGTGTGGTTAATATTTACGTATAAATGATTTAGCATCACATTGAGATGTCAACCATTAATCAGATATAACCAATACTGTCTCTAAGAAGAAAACAACAAGCAGATAGGTCTTTGGCTATTAATTAGACCTATCAAACAACATGACCTTGTCTCTTTCAATTAGTACTTACCTATCAACACTGTGAAAGAAAAGTAAATTTCTCTGGCATGTACTCAAGGGCGCTGGGCAAGTAGTTTGCTTAGTCTCAGTTTGAGAACAGCAAATTTCTCTTTCAAAACAAAAGGGATGGGGCAGTGCCTGTGGCTCAAAGGAGTAGGGTGCCGGCCCTATATACTGGAGGTGGGGGGTTCAAACCCGGCCCGGCCAAAAACTGCCCAAAAAAAGGGGATGAATCCCATGTTATACTTTCAGTAAGCTAGCATATTAAATCAGGGACTAGTCTGGACTTCATTCTTAGGCACCAAGGTGGGAGTAGAAGTTGTTTGGAGTCATAATTAGCTCAAGTTCTCCAGCCCACATTTTTTTACTCAGTGATCAGTACTAGAAGGTGAAAGGCCAGGAGGTGCTGTAGTAACACAGAAGAGAAACACTCCCAGGCATCAGCCTCCTGACCCAAAGAATCTGGCATAGTGCAGGAGCCCAAGCACTAAGACATTGAGGAGGACCCAAGTCATTCAGTGTTGATGGGCGATGCTGAACAGCATGGAATGTCAGGAGATGTCCAGGAGAAGGTGAGAAGACAAAGGGTTCCGAAGCAGCACTAAGCTGGTTCATCCTAGTTTACTTTATAATATTCCTCCACCTGCAGCTTCCATGAACTCCCCGTCCAAGGCTGACCTACAGGGTTACGTGGATGTTGTAAGTGCTGAGAGTTCGGAGGATACTAGGAAAATTTGGACATCAGATTTGGACTAGGGCATTCATTCCTTAACATTCATGGCATGGGTGTGCCTTGAATCAATAAAATCTCCTAAGATTCTACCAGTTAAGCAGTGTTTTGATTTATGCTTTGGCAAAAGTCCAGGTGTCACAGGCTTGGGAGGATTAGCACTAGTCACCAAAATATTATAGTTTTCATTGATAGAAATGTTATCGATAGCATCAGAAATAACACCAGGATTGTCTACCAGGTCTCTGAGGGCTTCATATTCTCTTTCACTGCCAGCCTCAATTGGTATCTCCAGCAATATTTCATTTTTGGACATGAGCGGTACTTGAATACATTCCTGTTAAATGGTCCAGATGATTCATCGGAGTGTAGACTGAATATGACAGCCCACCTTCCTCTCCTTCTCTCCCCACCTTCATCCCCATCCTCACAGGTAAGTACTGTAAGTTACTTGTGTTCTCTCCTGGTCATTTTTCTGTTTGCATGTAAATAAATATACACCAATACTGGGATCCTTATCCAATTATTTCCCTTTTTAAAAAAACAGAATTACTTAGAGAGCTTTCCACATCAGTACATATGTCAACTTTATCCTTCTTATTGATGGCATAAAATTCCATAGTATATGCCACAGTTTACTAACAACTTCCCTCCGAGGGAAAGCTGGATTGTTTCCTTTGATTTTCTGTTTATCTTCCTTCTCTCAAGATGGATAGATAGAGCCGGACTCCCTGGTATTTTCTTCTTTATACCAAGACACAAATGTTTCTATAGGATGGTTCCTAAAATAGGAACAACTGAGTTAAAGGGCATGCACTTTAAATATTGATAACTGTGGCTAAATTGCTTTCCGGAAAGTCTTGTGCAATGAATCCTTTCTTCCTATCACTGAAAATTATTTCAGATTTAAAATCTTGTTGGTCAAGAACTACTTCCTCAGTTTAATTTGTAACCTATGGTTACCAGAGGGGCTAAACATATACATTCATCAACTGTTTATCTTCTATATATTATTCTTCTGTGAAAAGAGAAAAGTTGTCTCTTATCTATTTTTCTTTTACATTGTTTTTAGAATATTTTTGTTTGTATATATTGCACATGCTGCAAATATTTTCTCCCAGTCTGTTGCTTTCTTTTAAAAATTTCTTAATTTTTATGAGTGAAACATATTATTTTTTTTCCTTTTTACCTTTAAAGTAAAACTTAGGTATAGGTTTTATTTAAATGTGCTTTCTCCAACAGTGGGTTAGGGAATATTCCACATTTTCTTCTTACATTTTAATTTTTTCCCATGTTTGCTTTTTAATTCACCTAAAATTTTATTTTTCAGAATCTGAAGCAAATAGTATAATTTCATTATTTTTCAGATTGTCCCAAGTGGTTTAAAATTGTTTTCTTCATCTATTTGTCTTTTTCTGTACCAGCGTCACTTTTTGAAAAAGTACATATAACTTTGTTATTTTGATACAGATATTCTGATAGGGTAGGTAAGTCTCCCCATCATTCTTGTTCAAAAATTATTGATTTGTCTAATGCATTGTTCTTCAAAATAAAATTTAGACTTAGATTGTAAAACTTTATTTATAGGCAATCCATTTGGAATTTTGATTGAAATTGCTCAATTTACGTATCAATTTGGGGACCGTGTGTGTCTTTCCACATTGCATTTTTCTATGATGTGTGTGCATCTCTATTTATGTCAGTCCCTCATGTCCTTCAAAGTTTTACTGTTTTAAGTGTATAAGTTTATTACATTGCGCACAATTGTGTTAGGTTTATTAATAAGCATTGTGGGTGTTGGTGATCTCCTAAATTCTAACTATTTACTGCTTATGTATAGGGAAGCTGGTAATTTTTGGTGATCATGTATTTAGCCATTTTTTAAAGAAAAATCTTTTTTTAGTTTTAATATTGTTTCAGTTGATATTCTTTTGCTTCCCAAATAGCTAAACATGTTACATATAGTACCGGGTTTTATTATTATTATTATTATTCAACACAGAATTGCTTTTCATTTCTATTACTCAGGGAAGGATATCCAGAAGAACACAAAATAGGAAAGGTGATAGTGGACATTCTTGTCCTGTTCCAGACTTCACTGGATACATTTCTAATGCTTCCCTATGAACTCAGAAGCCTGCTGTGGGTTCCTAACACATGTTCATCAAGTAAAAGCAGTTTCATTCTACTCCTAGCCAACCACGAGTTTTCTTTTTAATAGTTTGTTTTTTGAAGGGGAGCAGTACTTGAGTTATCAGTACCTTTTATGGCCTCCCATAAGATCATGATAAGTTGTTCCTTCTTTAATATGTTAATGTGATGAATTGCATCAATAAATTTGTAGATAGTGCACTACTCTGGCCCTCTCAGCAGAAATCTTTGGGTCAGGATATCTTAATGGACTGCTTGAATTAACTGAGTAATTATTTAGGATTTTTATATCTGTATTCAAATTGAGATTTGTAAGTTTCAAAAGCTTTCTTTGGTTGATTTAAAGAATTAGAAAGTTTCCATTTTTTGCCATACTTTATATTTATCCTTGTAATAGGGGAATTATTTGCTGATAAAGGTTGATAGCATTCACTGGTAATGCCCAGTATCCAGGGAGTAGATCTTTGAACATTTTCTCTGTGGCTACTGATCTATTTAGACTATTTTAAATCTTTGAAAGTACATTTCAGTAAATTATATTTTTCTAGAAGATTATACATTCATCTAGATTTAGAAATTTATTGATGTCAAGTTGCATATTCCCTTACAAAATTTTAAAGCTTCCATACTTACAGTTCTAACTCTTTTCATTTTAAAGTTTTTTTTTTTTTTTTTTGTACTGAGCTATTTATTTTATCGATCATCACAAAGACTTTACTTTTCATCTTACTGGTCATCCATGGCTTTTTTGTCTATTATCTCATGATTTTGCTTTACTACTGGGCCAGCATGATCCTCCATCTCAGCCTTGCAAGCAGCTTGGATTACAGATGTGCATCACTGTGCCTGGGTCTCATTGTTGCTTATTTCTGAATAGCTTATAAGTTCAACCTGATTTATTTCTTTTCCAGAAAGATGGGTTTAATCTATTCAGAAGGATAAATGAAATATCACACTAGGTAGATGTATTTTTCCTGTGCTTTGGTGATTCATTTCCAATTTCATTACACCATAGGACTCCACAGACAGAATGCCACCCAAGGACATCTGAGGAAGTTCTCCGGCAGTGTAGCTGGCACAGTGCAAACTACTAAGCTCACACCTAGTACAGTTTAAAGTCTCAAGATAAGAATAATGTATGATGCTGGTGGAATCACTTGCTTATTATTTTGTGGTTTCAAAGAGTGTTAGCTATTTCCACTCATGGCTTTTTATCTTTCATGCTTTATGAAAAACTCACCGATTAATCTCAAACTTTCAGAATGATTTTCTTTTGAGATGTCTCAGAATCTGCTTGCTTTTCACTGTTGGGGCTGGACTGCTCATTAGAGGTACATGAAAGTGGATATACACTGCCTGCTTTCCAGAACCTCTCCTTCAACAGCATCTCATCCCTGATACCAGGAAGCACAGTGTGTGTTCGTGTGTTTATTTGAATATTAATACTAGTGCCCCATGTGAGAGATCTTACTCAGTAGGTCCGTGATGGAGCCAAGCACCTTTCTTTTTAAAGAGCTTCACAGGGGATTCTGATACACAGCTAAGTCGAGAATTACTGTTTTAATAAATGTAAATTAAAATTATTAAAAAGAAGTACAAATATCCACTTCTTAAGACATACAACATTCTAAATTTCCCTCTCCACAGATTCCTTCTTCCTGCCTGTAAAACATATTTTGTGTTCTCATTATAAAAACAATATGACACAAACCAAACCTCTACCACTTTCTCTGGAGTGATTGCAGTCAATATACCTTTATTTCCTCTCCCCTATTTCTTCCTAGAAACGTTGCCATCTTGTTTCTGCCCATCCTTTGCTACTTTCTTGGTTGCAATCAAATAGTCATTTCTCCATTTAACATATACCTACTGCATACCAGTTATAGTCTAGGAACTGTTCTTGGCATTAGAGATTTAGCGGTGAAAAAATGGACAAAAATCTGTCCTTATGGAGCTTACATTTAAATGGAGAAAGGAAAATGAACAGAGATAAATTTATGGGGGCAAGACATGATTGCAAGAGGGACTTTACCTAACAATTGCAATCAGTGTAACTGGCTTATTGTACCCTCAATGAATCCCCAACAATAAAAAAAAAAAAGAAAAAAAAAGAAATAAGTATCATAGAAAATAATAGAGCTGGTATAGGGTATCAGAGGTGTATATGTGGGGTTTGGGTGGAAGAAGTTTAAATGTTAAGTATGGTGGCCAAGTGGACCTTAGACATTTGGATAAACCCTAGCAGGAGGTGAGGGTCTGATCCATGCAAATATTTTGGAAAAAAGCATTCTTCATTCCAGATAGATTGAACAGCCTGGACGCAGGACTGAAAACAGGAACATATATAAGGAACAGTATGGGGGCCAATATGGCAAGATTTGAGAAAGAAAAGGGAAAAGTAGTAGGAGATGAGATTGGAGAAATAACAGGGGACCTGTTCACGTAGGGCCTGGAAGGACATAGTAAAAACTCTGACTTTAATCTGAGTGAGACTGAGGACCACTGGAAGGTTTGGGGCAAGGAGTAACATGATTTGACTTAAGTTATAATATGATTACTCTGACTGCTGTGTTCATTGGTCCCCTTATTGTAGGGGACCAATGGTTGATGCAGAGAGCCCAAGTTGTTATCAGTGGAAGTACAGAGATACAGCCAGATTCTGCAAATATTTTGGAAGTAGAACAAGATTTTGCTGAGTGTGGAAGGAAATGGGACTGAAGAATAATCTTAAGGTTTCTGGCCTGACATAGGGCAAGAAAGTTTTTCAGGGACAATTAGAATTTGGTATTGAACATGTGAAGTTTGAGATGTCTATCCTATCTATTCAAGTAGACATGCTGAGTAGACAGAGCTTAGGAAGGTCTGGGAGTTATCAGCAAGTAGAATAAAGCCACAGGATTGCATGAAATCACCAAGGAAATGAATGTAGAAAGGAAAACGAAGACCAAGGACTCTGTCCTGAGACACTAAGTGTTCGTGGAAAAGAGAAATATCTAGAAAAGGACATTGGAGGAAGGTACGTAGAAAACTCAAGATACCCTAATTTCCTGGAAGTCAAGTAGAGGAAGAGTTTCAAGGAAATGGGAGTGACATTTTGTTTCAAGTGTTATAGAAAGATTTTAAGAAGAGTGAGGGCTGAGAATTGACCAAGGGATTCAGGAGAGTGGAAATTATGGGTGCACAGGACAAAAGTATTTTGGGACAAAAGCATTTTCAATCCAGAGGTGCTGGAGAAAGCTTGATTTAAAGCATTTAAAGCCTTGATAATAGCAGATATGCTAGATAATTTTGAGGCATTTTGCTGTTAAGAGAAGAGAAATAGGGCAGTAAAGCTGTCAGGGAAAGTGAAGTCAAGGGAGGTTTTTCATGTGTTTTCAGGATGGAAGAAATATCAATAGGTTTACAAGGTGATGGGAATGATTTAGTACATGGGAAAAAAATTGATGAAGAAAGGAGAGGGAGGAGGGAGGGATTACCAGACACGATTGATCTAGGGAATTTGCTTTAGATAAAAACAGACAATTCATCTATAATCTCAGGGAAAAAGACAGAGAATATAAAAGTGGCTGATAGGTGTGTAGATGCAGGTGAGAATTTGTAGAAGTTCTCATTGAACAGCTTCAATTATCTCAATGCAGTAGGAATCCAAATCTAACCTCAGAATTTGGGCTTGTAACCCTTCTGTAGCAACTGACAATGTTGACTATTTCTTCCTTGTTATTATTCACTCTACTTTTAGCTTCTGTGACACAGAAAGCTCCTGACCTCTCCTCCAATTCTTTTAAAGACTCTTCTTTTTTTTCCTGTTCCTTAATGACCACACTCACGATCTTATCCTCACCTGTCTTTTCCCCACATATCACTCGCTCCATTAGCAACTGTGGTAGACATTACTCACGTTCACTTGATCTGGTTATCACCTTTTGGAGCATTCATAAAACTATACTTTCCAGGTCCTTTTCAGCAGATAAGCCATGTGACTACTTGTGACCATTAGGAGTGATGAGTGTTACTTCAGCCTAAAAACTTTAATTACCAGGGTGTGATCCTCCACTTTCTCTATCCCCTCTGCAGTCATGATTAAGGTCTCATGTCCCAGATGATGCAACTACAAGGAGGTAGAGTCTCCAAGTCTGGAATGCTGAGTTGCCACATGGAATATAGACCCTGCAGAGTCACCAAACACAGAAAATCTTGGCATTAGAAAACTTTACTTGTGTTAATGAACTGAAATGTGGGGGTTATGCTAGCATAACGAGTCTACTGAATGGTATAATGACCTACTTGAGTTATTCTTAATATTTTGAGTCTCAAGGCTTTATTCACTTTTAAAAATTGAGAACCCCAAATCTATAAATATTTACAATATTGAAAATTACAACTGATAAATTTAAAAAATATTTACTTACTAATTCAATTAAAAATAACAATAAATTCATTATATATTGATGCAAATACTATGTTTTATGAAAAATAATTAATTTTCAAAATGTAGTGAGATGAGCAGCACTGTTTTACACTTTTGGAAATCTCCTTAATGTCTGGCTTAGTAGAAGGCAGCTGGATTCTCCTGACCACTCTCAGATGATGTTTTGCTTGAAGTACATGAAGAAAATCAGGCTTTACACAGACAGGTAGTTAAGAGGGAAAGGAGTATTTTAACAGACTTTTCAGACAATTGTGGAAATTCTTCTTGATAATGTCATCAAATTAGACAAATGGCAGTTTCTAAAAGGTTAGTTGCAATATGGAATCTGAAACCCTCTTAATAAACTTCATAGACTTTGTTCTTCTACTTGAGGTCTGTAGTATACATTAAGTGGATCCTTTGCCCATGTCTAATTTTATAAGATCCTAACTGATCATAAGGAAAATATTGGTTTACTGACTTTTGGATATCTTCCAAATACTGACACGTTTTATTAAGAATCTATCATATCACCTCTCATATTATCAGAACAGTTTTTAGAATTCTGAAAAACTATCAAGCTCATGGTGATGGATACAAATTTTGCAACATTCTGTTCTTTTGCTTAAAGCTCAAATTTCAGCATTACAACAAACACTGTTGGTTGTTTTCCTTGACAAAAAAACTCATTTAGTTAATTCTTGAGAAGTCCGCCAAACTCAAATTTGAATAACCCTAGTATGTCTGCTATTCTTTCAAGTAAAGATGCTGTCCTATGAGAAAGTCCACTACTCAGACACTGGGGACTGACAACTGGAGCAGCTCAGAGGCAGCTCTTCAAGTCTGCAATAAAAAATGGCCTCCAATAAAACTGCATTGCAAAAAATGGGAAAGAAACAGAATGGAAAGGGTAAAAAGGTTGAAGAGGCAGAGGCTGAAGAATTTGTGGTAAAAAAAAGAAAAAAGTACTGGATCGACACATAGTAAATGGGAAGGTGGAGTATTTCCTGAAGTGGAGGGATCTACAGATGTTGAGATTACTTGGGAACTTGAAGAAAGTTTAGATTGTCCAGAGTTAATTGAAGGGAAATCTCTTACAATGAATCGCATGGTAACAAATCAAAGAAGAAAAGCGGTGCTGCTAACAAACCCAAGAGGCTTCGCCAGAGGTCTTGATCCTGAAAGAATAATTGGTGCCCCCGACAGCAGTGGGAATTGATGTTTCTTACGAAATGTGAAGATTCTGATGAGGCAGATTTGGTGCTGGCAAAAGAGGCAAATATGGAGTGTCCTCAAATTATAACTGCCTTTTTCTTGTTGTTGTTGCAGTTTGGCTGGGGCTGGGTTCAAACCTGCCACCCTTGGTATATGGGGCCAGTGTCCTACTCACTGAGCCATAGGCACTGCCCAATTATAACTGCTTTTTATGAATAGAGACTAACTTGGCATTTCTATGTGGAAGATGAAGCTCAATAATTGTATCGCTCTACTCTCTCCTCCACCACTGCCCCCCCCCCCATATATATGTATGGTTGAGAGATGTTGGCAGTTTTAGACCTGCTGACATAAATGGATGAACCAGCTTTGTGATCTAAACTATTGACCGGCATGTCTTTTCCTCACTCCAAGTCATTTCTTATGTGTAGATTCAAACTTTTCAGTATTTAGGTTACTGGTTGAGCAGAAGCCATAAAACAAAAAAACTTCATAGTAATCATAATGTTAGCCAGCTGTACATTGTTTATTGTCAATGATGGTGAACAGTGGTCAACAGTTTTATATTCCAAAATAAAAAGGAAAGAAAAAGAAAAAAGTCTGCTACTTCAGTTTGTGACTCTGTCATACAAAACTCTTCTTAAGAGAGAGACTGTTTATAATTCCATATACAGCAAGAAGGTATATTCACATTACACTTGCTATTCCCATCTCTTGACTCATCCTATTCTATCCATTATGTTATTTGAATGCTTGTCTCATTGCCTTTGTAAAATCTTTGACTGCAGATACCATGTCTTTGTCTTCCTTGGACCTTTTACAGTAGTCGGTAATTGTGTTATTGAATGAATAAATATATTATCACCCCAAACAGATTGTAAGCACATTGAAAACAGGGACTTGATGTTATTCTCCTTTGACTCGTCAGCACCTGAGATGAGGTGTTGAGCACAACACACACACACTCTTATAAACGCCTAACCAACAAAGAGAACTTCATGGGAAGCGGGTGGTGTCAGAGAGCAGGACTGGAGCCTGGGAAGTTTTCCCTTCCACAAGGTGTGTTGATGACACTGAACTCTAAAGAGATCAGTTGCAAGAAAATCACTATCCAATTATTCTCAGCTTTACATCACCATTCTGGAAGAATTATGATCACATTCTATCTTCTTTCATTACAATGAATGTTTATTACCAATAGGATCTTCTAGTTCTAGAAACAAACTCAGTATTAGCAAAGCCATTTGCAACCTGAAGGAAAAAGTACAGTTAGTGCCTGGTTATCCCTGAAAAATCTTCAGGTCTCCAGCTTCCCAAGGTCCCAGAAAACCCACCTGCCTTCAGAAGTTCAACCCAAAATACTTGCTTTTAGCAGTTAGCACATAGGTGAGAAATACATATGTTACCATTTTCACTATGACAAAGGATGCTGGCATATAGTTTAAATTCCACGAATACCATGATAGGGAAAATTGGCTCTTATCCACTGCTTGTGAAAGAAGTTAATTAAAGAATTAAGTTTTTGTTAATATTGCTCGAGACCACTGACAGACTAATGTCATCAGTTTTCTATTTTGAAAATCACAGATTTAAACACAGTCCAATTATAAGTAGAAAATTTTCATTACACTAAGGTCAGTTAAGTTATATATTTGTTTATGAAATAGTTATGCTCAAAAGTATCTTCAGGATAATTATGAAATTTGCATCAAACTATCCTTAAAAAGCACCTACCATTACTCTACTACAAAGAATATCTTTTGATATTAAATGCTTTTTTCTTCCTAAAAGTTTGATATTACCCTTTGCATTTTTATAGCAGCTTTATTGAGGTATATAACTTACCTGCCATAAAATTCACTCTTTGAATAATTCATTGGTTTTTAGGATATTTACAGAGTTGTCCAACCATCACTGTTATCGAGTTTTAGAGCACTTTTTATCATTAAAGGAAACTTTATATTCATTACCAGTCACTCCCCTTCCCAGTCCCTGACAACCTAATAATCTACTTCTATCTCTATGCATTTGTCTATTTTGGACATTTCATATAAATGAGTTCATATGATATGTGGTATTTTGGGGCTAGCTTATTTTACTCAGCATAATGTTTTCAAGGTTCATACATGATGTAATATGTATCAGTACTTCTTTCCTTTTTATGGCCAAGTAATATTCTATTGCTCAGAAGTATCAAATTTTGTTTATATATTTATCAGTTGATGGATATTTGGGTGTTTTCACTTTTTGGCTACTAAGAATAATGCTCCTGGGAGCATTATATGCCATTTTTATGTGGAATTATTTTCAATTCCTTTCAGTATATATGTATACCTAGGTGTGGATTAAGAACACTTTAAATAGATTAAGAAGACTTTGAAGACTAAATTGATACAGGGATAATAATAAAGTTCAAAGATTTTATTCACTGATCTGTCAGCCCCCAAGACTAAAGGAACATTAATTAGAAGGGGAAAATGAGCTCTCAAGTAATATTAAGAGATAAAATCAGAATAATAGGTCACTGTCCAGAGAAATACTTATCTTGTTCTTTGCTTTAGTTTCAGCTAATTTTAATATTGTGCAATAACTTGAAGGGAGATTAAAAATACTAAGAAAACAATATTATTTAACTGTCTCACTCTTTTAAGATAAATTTTTAGGTTTCCTTAGGGTAGGAAAATTAGTATTTAACATGGATTATTTTAGTGATATATGATTTTAAAAATATACCTTCTACTCTTATGTACACATACTCAACTGCTATTAAAGTTTACAATATTAGGCTAGGCACAGTGGCTCACACCTATAATTCTAGCACTCTGGGAGGCCAAAGAGGATGGATTGCTTAAGCTTACAACTTCAAGACCAGCCTGAGGAAGAGTGAGACCCCTGTTTCTACTAAAAATAGAAAATCAAAGGCAAGAAGATCGCTTGAGCCCAAGAGTTGGAGGTTGCTATGAGCTATGATGCCACTGCACTCTACCCAGGGCAACAGCTTGAGACTCTGACTCAAAAAATAAAAAAAAAGGGCAGCGCCTGTGGTTCAAGGAGTAGGGCGCTGGTCCCATATGCCAGAGGTGGTGGGTTCAAACCCAGCCCCAGCCAAAAAAAAAAAAAAAAAGATTACAATATTATTAAAACTCTAAGTCACCTAAAATGAAGCATTATACTTTAAGCATTAGGCTTGGCACCTGTAGCATAGTGGTTACAGTGCCAGCCACATACACGGAGGCTGGAGGGTTTGAACCCGGCCTGGGCCAGATAAACAACAATGACAAATGCAACAACAAAAAATAGCTGGGCATTGTGGTGGGCGCCTGTAGTCCCAGCTACTCAGGAGGCTGAAGTCAAGAGAATCGCTTAAGCCTAAGAGTTTTAGGTTGCTGTGAGCTGTGATGTGACAGCACTCTACTGAGTGAGACTCCATCTTAAAAAAAAAAGAACAGAAATACAAAGACAGTTAATAAATTGGAGAATAAGTAATTTTTTAATAAAAGAGGCCACAGTCTTGAACTTTCAACTGGCAAGTAACTTGCTACCTTCACCTAAAGTCTAAAACCTAGAATCATTTGAGAAAATAATGTTAATTCTACACTTTATACACTGCTTCTCCTGTGTACGAAGATAGCACAGTGGGAATTAAAATAATCAGGTAGGGCTTTAGCTTGAAAAAAATATCAAATTCTTTGGGTTGTTCTACCTTTAAAGTCAGATACACAGTAAATTACAGATGTAAGGCACAAAATAGCATTCCCTGCATCTTGAGCATTTCTTTCCTACATCCTATATGAATCTACTTTCAGTATCTATTTGATACTAATCTCCCCAACTTCCAAAGAATAAAAGTAGTGAATGAAAATGCAAAGCTCACATCTAGGGCACTAGAAAAAAATAGCCATTATATGAAAAGAAAATGACCCACAAGATTCATTTTTTAAAGTTTGGTTCTGCCTGAAAAATTTCTTCAATAGCTATGCAAGAGACATGCTTTCCCACCTATCATGTAATTTTCCTGGTTATACTTGCATATTACTCTATAAAGACAATCAGTGGATAAAAGAAAAAAGACCAAAGTTTTGTGCAACCTAAATCTTTTTCTTTTTATTACCAACATACAAAGTATATGAAAAATATCAACTGTTACTCTTTAACTTATCTGTCTTCTTCCTAAGTCCATATGCTTTAAATAGAAAAGGCTTGCAACAAATTAAGTTCCACCTACTACAGTGAAGGCTGAAGTTTCACGGTCTCCTTTGCAGTGTCAATAGTAAAAGTCATAACTATCAAAGGAAGGAAAAAAATATTGTTTGAGTACCCCCTTAGTTCTTAAATTTTTTCTCACAAAGAAAAAGTAAATGTGAGCCATATATTATTGCAGGAAAGAGTTACTTTTTCCTTTTCATAAACTTTTTTGCTTCTTTCACAAGCTCTTCCACGTCCTCCTCCTCTTGGACTTCCTTTTCTGGCTCCCATTCAGAATCTTCATCTGTTGGCTCATACTCTTCCTCATCATCTATGAAGCTGTCATTCAGGTCATACTCATTGGGGTGCCCAACATCATCATTATCTTCTTCTGAAACATTTCTCACTGAAAAACATTAGATTAGTACGCATCAATCAACATGAGATTGGGTCCTACTGTAAAATGTCTTTCTGTATTAAGAAGAATTAATTTTGTGAATATGTAGCTTATCACTACAAATTTCTAGAAAGGGCACTAAAATGACATTTATTATTTAATACTTCAACTTGAGGATCCTGAGAAGAAAATGCCCCTTAAGATTCATAATGGTGGTTCCTAATGATATCATAATCATATTCATGATCCTCTACCTTCCCATGTGGTAGTATGTAATCTTGTCCCAGTTTGTCACTGCCTCTCCTGTGATATGATTAAACGTCCCACCTCAATGAGTGGCCAAAGCAATCTAAGTGAAAGTAGCATGCGCCACTTCCAAAAAGAAGCTTTCTGTGGTCCTGCTGTTTTCCCTCTGCCACCAGAAAAGCATATCCTATATAGAGGCTGATCCTTCAGCCTGAATTCCAGGATGAGGACACACATGGGACGGGGCACAGACAATTCCCAGCTACAACAGGAAGGAGAAATATACTTATTGTTAGACACTAGGAAAAGCTGACTGACACACCAGGGCTGTGATCAAATGAGAACACATGAGTTTAAGTACTTCAGAAAGTATAGTTTTATAAGTCTAAGATATTCTTAAAGGTCATGTTTCAATGAGACTAGGATTGCAATGGTAACAACTATTAAAATTTGTAGATCTCTAAATATTTAATACAAGAATTTATTTGTTTATAAATTCATTTCTTCTCATATCCCACTCTGTTTTATATTCTTTCCACAGCGAGGAACAGATTTGGTTTAAAATAAGGCAGTGAGAGACTCTAGGACAGTGGTTCTCAACCTGTGGGTTGCGACCCCTTTGGGGGTTAACAGGGGTCGCCTAAGACCATCCTGCATATCAGATATTCATATTACGATTCTTAACAGTAGCAAAATTACAGTTATGAAGTGGCAATGAAAATAATTTTAGGTTGGGGGTCACCACAACATAAGGAACTATATTAAAGGGTTGCGGCATTAGGAAGGTTGAGAACCATTGCTCTAGGACAATGTAAAATATTTAAAAAAAAATACTAGATTTTATGAAAGTCTTCCAAATGTCAGAGAACAATACCTAATAAACAGCAAATGTATAAGTTAAAAACATTAATGCTTGTACTTTATATGCTCTGGTTAACATCTTTCTAAAATGTTCAATGCAACATATAGTTACGTTTAAATGGAAGTCAAGGGACTTGATGGAGGAAAAAAACTAAGAATGACAAAGGAAGTGATATATCTGTCCCTTTAACTCCTATAACCCAATACACTTATACTGGGTTATTACTCAAATACAGAGAATATTTGACCCAGTTTATAATTATAATAACTTAATAATAAAATACTAACAAAAGTAGAATCTAAAAGGGAAAAACAGAATATATGTATGTTAACTTTAATTTTTAATATAATTATATAAACTAAGCATCAAATTTCTCTCCATGTTTTGGTAGCCATGACTAAAAAGCCTATATAATAACTGATACAATTCTCATTAGCATGAAGTAGGAAGCACACCGGTTTAAGGGAAACCTTGTATTACTTTTATCTGTATATGTATCTTTTCTCCTGCAAATCACAAGGGCATGTTTTAGGTCTAGCTAATCTCAATTCCTCATAATTGTTTAATGATAAAATGCATTTAAGAAACATTTGGAGGCTACTTTTCAGGGAAGGGAGAGGGAAAGAATACCAATATCTCTATTCATAACTGTTTCTGCAAGACATGAATTCACATTCCCACATGGCATCTATTAATGATATCTCAAGAAATGGTTTTCTTTCTGATTCACAAATTGTCTTTGCAAGACTCATAAGAAAATGGCAATAAAGCTGAAACACTTCAGGTTCTCCTCTCAGCTGACTGGCTGCTCCTTCTCAGTCTTCTTTGCTGGATCTTCCTCACCTCTGAATGTTGGGGTATCCATGTTTCAGGCTAGGACCTCTTCTCTAACTCACTCCTTAGATGATTCTACTCGGTCTTATATCCTACATTCCCAAATTTATATTTTAAGCATGACCCATTGCCCTGAATTCCAGATTCATTAATCTAACTACTTATGTATCATCCCAACTTAAATGACTTATAAAGATCTGGAACATACCATTTCCAAAACATAACTCTTTGAATTGCTTCTCCAAATCTGGTCATGTTCTTATCAGTTTTGAATACATGACTTCTCCAACCATCCAACCTGCTAGTTGTTTTAGTAAAAAATCTTGGATACACCTCTCTGAAAACCCAACATTCAATATGTCATGCTCCACCTACCAGGTATACTCCCACTTCTCACCACACCCACTCTCCACTAACCTCCTGGTCTAAACACTATCATCTTCTTCCTGGACACCACAGCCTCCAAACTGATTTCCTTGCTTCCATTCTATTCTCCACAAAACAGCCAGAAAAATCTTCCAAGATTTTTCTCTCTTACTCTAAATAAAACCTAAAGTCCTGACTTGCAGGTTTTGGCTTCCCAGAGCCCACACAAATGGCTAGCTTTTCTGATCTCTTCTCATTAACACCCTTTCTTTACTCTCTTTGTTCCAAGTCTACTGCTTTTTGATTCTCCTAGAATACTCCAAGCATGATTCTTGCCAGGGTTTCTAAATTTACTGTTCCCGCTGCCTGGCATATTCCTCCTCAGATAATTGCCTGGCTTGCTCCCTCCTTCAGGCTTTTGCTCTCATGTCAACTGTCAGACATAGTGCTTCATTTACTATCCTATCTGAAATGGTGCTCCCCTTCCCCCATAAACACCCCTGCTATTCTATCCTCTTACATAGCTTTATCTCTCTTCTTTGCAGTTATCATTACATGACATGGTATAATTGTCTATATGTACCTTCACAAACTTCTACAAGAGCAGGGCTTTATTTCTGCTGTATTCTCAGCTCCTACAACAGTACTTAACATATAGAAGACACTTAGTAAATATATCTGTTGACTGTATCAATGGATAAATAAACCATCTGCAAATAAATTAACAAACATTTTTAGTTTTACAGAAAACCTTCTTATTTTAGCTTACAGTTTTGATCACTAGCCCAGGCAGTATTTAGTATAATGAATTGCATAAAAGACTTGTATTTGCTAAATTACAGGACTTTAAAGCCTCAATAACACCTGGAATTTTAAGCAACTTATTGAATATACTCATATTAATCAGAAGAATCTCAATTGTTTCCTAAAAAACTTGTTTATACTATGTAACTATCACATTTACAATTGAGATTTACTTTCACACATTTGTGTTCTTTAAACAGGAAGTCCAGTACCTAACAAAATCATCTGTAAAAGGACACAATATATGGAGAATACTTAGAGATCTAAAAATAGACCTGTCATTGGATCCTATAATTCCTCTCCTAGGTATATATCCAGAAGACAAAAAATCACATTATAACAAAGATATTTGTATCAGAATGTTTATTGCAGCCCAATTCATAATTGCTAAGTCATGGAAAAAGCCCAAGTGCCCATCGTCTCACGAATGGATTAATAAATCGTGGCATATGTACACCATGGAATATTATATAGCCTTAAAGAAAGATGGAGACTTTACCTCTTTCATGTTTACATGGATGGAGCTGGAAAATATTCTTCTTAGCAAGGTATCTCAAGAATGGAAGAAAAAGTATCCAATGTACTCAGCCCTAATATGAAACTAATTTATAGCTTTCAAATGAAAACTATAACCTAATCTCAGCACAAAAATATGGGGAAAGGGGCAAGGGAGGGGAGGAGAGAAGGGAGGATGGGTGGAGGGAGGGTAATTACTTGGTCCATAACTAAGGTGCATCTTAGAAGGGTATAGGTAAAACTTACTAAATGTAGAATATAAAAGTCTGAACACAATAACTAAGAAAATTCCATGAAGGCTATGTTAACCAGTTCGATAAAAATATTTCAAACTACATATAAAACCAGCACGTTGTACCCCATGATTGCATTATTGTACACAGCTATGATTTAATAAAAAAAGAAAAAGAAAAAAAAGAACATGATATAGAGCTATTCTTTTTATTTTTATTTATACCTATTCTTTTTATTTCAAATGAACCGGTACTTTTTATTTTTATTTATACCTATTCTTTTTGTTTCAAATGAACCGGTACTTTAACTGTATTTTCAGTGAAAACAAGGGAAGAACCAAAGTGATAACATGAGTGCAAAGTCAGCTCTGGGATTCAGCTCTGTGCCCTTCGTTAGTGGTGTCATGTAGACCCTCCTTACCAGAGTTTTAAATGCTGACGTGATTGTCTTTGTGGAATGAATTGAGTAATAGATTCTCTTGTAGCAAATTCAATTAATGACTTTAAATACTATATAACACAAATGCTACCTAGGTGAGAGTTTCCTTTATTGTAATCATTAGCAAATTCTGAAGGTGGTTTTAGAGAAGTGTCTGTTTCTGCCTTTCAGAATAACTTGGTTAAGGAAGAAATGAAACTTTTTTTACTTGGAAAATGCTCTGAATCAGTGAATTTACTGATTTAAATTACTACATGAGTTCCTGAATTGTGGGAACAGTCTCAGGAAGAAAGGTTCTGAAATAAATATGACTAGCATCGAACCAAGGAATAAAATGTCTGCTTTTACTATAAACGTTAATATGCTTTTATACAAAAAGAGATTAGAGAACACTGAAGGTGGGGGGTGGGGGGTGGAGTATGCATTTATTGTCTAACTAAGCAAACCAAAGCACATAGTTTGGTGTCTAGGTATCTGGCCAGGTGTGGTGGCTCTCATTTGTAATCCTAGCACTCTGGGAAACTGAGGCAGGAGAAGCTTGAGCTCCTGGAGTTTGACAGCAGCCTAAGCAAGAACAAGAACTCATCTCTACTAAAAATAGAAAAAATAGTGGGGTGTGGTTTGGGGTGCCTGTAGTCCCAGCTACTCAGGAGGCTAAAATGAGAAGATCACTTGAGCCTAGGAGTCTGAGGTTGCTATGAGCTAGGCTGAGGCCATGGCACTCCAGCTTCAGCAACAAAGTGAGACTTTGTCTCAAAAATAAAGTAATTAAACTATTAAAATTCCCATAAAACTTCCTATATCACTCTTTGTCATACAAAAAATTTTAAAGAAAGCTTCTCATACAAGGAAGCTTTTTAGTTAGAAAAGTAGACAACTCGGGTATGAAGGAGGTACCTGATAGTAGATCCCCAGCCATGATTCCAGTATTGCACAGAGAGTGCCATTTTAGTGAAAGGTGCCTGAAGCAAGCACAGAAAACAAACACATTTAACTACGACACACACGTTCCCATTACAATGCTCTATTTCCTAAGAAGTGTCTTTTGTTTTAGAGAACCTTTCTCTGTTTGTTATTTAGGTTAACATATACAGTGTCAAGAGTGGGGCTGACAAGTATCACTATTTGAAGTAATCAGTGATTCCTGGAAACCGTGCACTCCTCACTTGAAAACCCTTTGAACTTCTTGCACCGCAGCTCACCTTGGTGCTGCTTCTCTCAGGCTGAGCCACTCTCATTTAAAAAGGGCTTTTTGATATATTTGGAATGTAATTTGATATGGCCACTTTAATAAAGAAAATACATTTCTCCTAGCATAATAAAAGTCTTTTTACCTTTTCTGGTAAGTCCCTCAATTCAGAAGACAAGTGTCTTTCTAAATTGAGTCCTCTTGGTTTCAACAGAATTTATAATTTGTGAGACATATCTTTTCTGGTAAATTTATTTTCAGTTTAGTCTGGACACTGAGTTTAACATTTTATTTGATCTAGTGTCTCAGTTAAAATTTTGTAAAGGCTCTTTTCTTGATTTCTTTTGATTTGGTGTGAATGTTTTCCCTTAGTTTCTGAAAATCTTCTGAGAGCAAAAATAAGCATTCTCAATGGTGGGCCTATGACGGCTAATTAAGAGCCAGCAGGATAGTCACCACCATCTAAAACCCAGAGAAAACACCTGATATTCTCTCCCAGGATTTATAACATTTTCTTTGCTCTTGAGAGGTTACTAAAAAACCAAACAGGGATTCTAAACATTAAGACGTGCTGAGTTTTATAGGACTGCACCCAGCTATCTATTACAGTCCATTCTTATACACATTTTGAAAACGCAGGATAAAATTTTATCAAGAAAAATTCAGCTCAAATGAACATCTTTCAAAAAACCTACAACTATAAAGTTAGCATATTGAGTCTTCTAAGTTCTCTATTTTTTTGTTCCAGCCTAATTTAAATCTGCTGACTTTTCTACTGGTGCTGCAATAAAACTGACTACTTCTAACATTTCAGACAAGATTTAAAGAAAATAAAGTATTAAAGGACTTTTAAATTAATGATTTTACTGTATATAATAATAGCATGTAATTTAAAATTAATAATGTGAAAATAACTAAAAATATGTTTATAAAAGGTAGGCTCTCAGATCAAATAGGGCAAAATCTTGAGCTTAGAATAATTAATATGTGGCATTTCTATCCAACATAAAAGTTTTGCTATTTCCTGCCAAATAAAGGCCAAAATTAGCACCATCCCCACCAAAAAAAAAAAAAAACTTCTAAAATTCTTTCATGCCTAGATTTGTTAATCAAACAAACTATATCATTAAACAAAAGATAACTTTATTCCTAATTCAAGGTTAAGATTTTGTTTTTATTATGCAATTTGGCAAGTCCTACCTAAAATGTAAACATTAAAAATGTGACCCTAAACTCATTTAAAATAACTAAACAAAATTTTTTAAATTTTTAAAAGAATTAAACAGTCATAAAAACTACCCACAATTCTGGTCCACATTAAATTATGAAATAAGACAAAGCTTAGTCCCATAAACAGGTCCCAATTTTATAAAAAAATATAATTTAGATTGAACTGTCTTTTATAAACAGCTAAGTTTTCATGCACACGGACTTTATCATTCTGAATGTGGCCACACAAACACACATAAATATCTGTGTGTTTAAATGTGTTTATATGTACATTCACATATTAGGTGATATGCTGAGTCTACATGATAAACTCTAACATAGTCAAAAATCCCTTAAAAAATTCTATGTAGATAAATGAGTATACACATAAAATATAAAATATGTAGTAATTAGCCCAAATACTTTTTAGTACTTAGTTCACATGACCTAAATAAATCTTCAAAAAATAAGCACATTTACAAATCATCAATAAAATAATAATAAAAATATCTTCAACATTGTCAATATACTTTTTTACCAGGGTTTACTGGTCAGTTTTATATTTGTCTCTGATAGATGTTTTAAAGTGTTAAGTGTTTAACACAAAGGATATGTTACTAAAACTATCAACCCAGCCTGAAAGAATCTTTGTGTAATTTTTTAAATATATGACTAATTTACCATTGGTTTAACAAAAATGGCTATTTCTTCTGAGTAATAAACAAAATACCCATACATCTAACATTTAGGTCAATGATTTTTAACCGGTGTGCCATGGCACACTGGTGTACTGTGAGAGGATCTTAGATGTGTCGAGAAAATTTTAAAAAATCATTAATTAAATTATTTTTGAAAGAAATTCAAAGCACAGTAATAAGTGTCATACCCAGCAAAGGGACCCCTAAAGGCCCCTAACCGTCTCAGCCTGAGTCCCCACTTGCCTCAAAACTCCCTCCCCCTTGGATTTATTCTGAGAACAGGTTTCAGAACAAGGGAATTCTCTCTGAGTCCCCTGGCTCCCTTGTCAGACAATAGTGAAAACTCACTCAAGCAGAATTTCCCAGGTTCTGTAACCCCCCTGAACTTACCCCAACCCTCTAGCAATAAAAACAATGGTGAAAGCTTACTCAAGCTGTCCCCATGCCATCTGCCACACAGTAGGCCCCCTGACTGTAACCCCACCCCTGTGACTGTAACCAGCCACGTTCTGCTTCTGTTTTTGCTTGGCTTGCCACGTAGCACAAAAAGGCTATAAAAGACAACCTGCTTCTCTCTTCAGGGCCGTTTGCCCTTTGGGGTGGCAACCCACCTGCGCAGGTGTAATAAATCACCACCTGATTTATACGTGAAGTGGGGTCCAAGTCTTTTGTACAGGTGGCAAATGAGTACAACATAAGCATATACTTTTATTTAACTCTTCTTTTGATCAACATAATTTAAGTGTGCTGTGGAAATTTAACTTAGGCTCAAGAGTGCCATGAGATATAAAAGGTTGAAAAACACTGATTTGTTTCTCACTTAAATAAACAGGCTTCAAAAATGCTTAATAAAAAAACCCCAAAATAATGAGTAATTTTGTCTAATATCTCAGTTCTCATAAATAATTTATGAAAAATAAACCAGGTAAATTAGTTGAGGTAAATACTTATGATAAGCTTTTCATATAATTTAAAATCTTAAAGTTATACTTTGTTAAACTTGATAATAGACTCTAAATAGACTTAGCTTGATATCCAGTCCCTTCAATTTTTCTTATTACTTAAAAGTGACTAAAAGGTGGCTTGGCGTCCATAGCACAGTGGTTATGGCACCAGCCACATGCACCAAGGCTGGCATGTTTGAGCCCAGGCCAGCCAAACAATGACAACTGCCACAAAAAATAGCTGGGCATTGTGACAGGCACCTGTAGTCTCAGCTACTTAGGAGGCTGAGGCAAGAGAATCGCTTAAGCCCAAGAGTTTGAGGTTGCTGTGAGCTGTGACGCGATGGCACTCTACTGAGAGAACATAGTGAGACTCTGTCTCAAAAAAAAAAGTGACTAAAAGGGTTTTGATATTGACTCCTAGTCACCAATCACTTCCTTTGAGATAAACAGGATCAAACAGTACAGGTCCATCACGACATCAAGAGACATCTTAATTACAAAATAAACCATAATAATTTCACAAAAGATCTTGGTCAAACAGGAGGACTATCAGAATCAAAATGGAGTCACTAACATTTTTTTTAAAACCCTGACAATTAGAGCTGAAGAATGCCATAAAGACAGGTTTCTCATAGTTAAATGCCTGATAACAAAAAGACTCTATAAAACCTACAAATTTGCACAAAGTCCAAATATACAAAAAGTACTTCTACAAAGACATTTTCCCAATAACTAATTGCTTAAAATGCTATTACCCTTGTTATTAATTTTTATAGCCAAGGATAATTATTTCAAAACAATTATGTAATCATTTTCATTTTTCCTTTAAAAACCTTTACCCCCCCCAATAAATGCATAATTTATGACATATTTCCATTACAATGCTCTATTCCCAAATAAATATCTTTTTTTTAAGAGAGCCTCTCTCTATGTATTATTTAGGTCAACATTTTCCCACATTTCAACATTTGGGAAAATGTCTTTATGTGTATTTGGACTACGTGCAAATTTGTAGGTTTTGTACAGTCTTTTTGTTATCAGACATTTAACTGTTGAGAAACCTTTTATGGCATTCCTGCATTCCTTAGCTCTATTTGTCAGGATTTTTAAAAAATATTAGTGACTCCATTTTGATTCTGATTGTCGTCCTGTTTGGCCAAGGTCTTCTTTGAAATTACTATGTATTATTTTGTTTGTGATTAAGATGTTTCCAAATCATGGAAAGCTTAAGGAAATTAGCTTTTTTCTCTGTCTTCCCTTAGAAGGCTTTCTTGTTGCTAGTTACAGCTGTTCTCATTTGTCTGTCCTTTCAGTGGGCAAAAAGACTCTTTAAGCCACAAAATTCTTTTATTCTACTCTAATTGGTATCTAGTTCCCATATCTGTGTTATTTGTCAATATGTTTTTAATCATTTTGATTTATTTTTATGATGGAGTGGAATCTGGACTGAATTGTATTTCCAAGAGATGTCACTAATAATTTCAAATCCATAAACTTAGATAGGAAGCAAAAAACTGCAAAATGGAGGCTGTGCTTTTCTTATTAAAGAGAGTTTTGTGTTGCAAAAAAAAAAACAAAAAACCCCCCAGCATGGCTTAAAAGAAGGAGAACTCAACCAGAGGGTAGAAGTGTAACTATCTGTGTCATAAACTAGCCCATGATAATGAACAAATTGCTTAACCTAAAGGAGTTTATTTTTTTAAACTACAAATCAAAATAATTAAATGATTTCAAAGATTCTTTCTAACATCCAAATTCTAATATTCCTTTTTCTACAAATCAATGAAGTAACATGAAATAGGGACAGGGATTGGCAGCTTGAAGGCAACGCTAAGGGTATAACTTGTCACTTATTTGTAAAAACTGATGCCTAACACTAAACTGCCATGACGAAAAATAACTTTTAGAAAAAGTAATAAAGTCTCTTTTTAAACATATTTCAAACAACATTTTATTAACTATATGGTATTAGGATATGATACTTTCTAGCTTTTCTATTTATGTGGAAGAATTTGTAATATGAGAATGACAATTCAGATTTTTTAATCTAATATTTCTTTTACAATTTAAAATGTCACTGTCAATTCTTATCCCAAGATCTAAGTCTGCAGAGCTACTGGAGAGTCCACTGTGTCAAAAGCATGTTGGAAGAAATGCTGACTTTGCATGGAGCAAAGATCTTTTCAAATCGCTGACTGTTAGTTTCCTGGTATTAAAACTTAAGAAGATGGGAGATAATTCATTTCATATTAACAGCTTAACAATAATAATTCTTCATGTTTTATTTTCTTTTATTTTTCATTAAATCTAAGGACGAATTAGGATATTATTTTTATTAAATTAAGAAATATTTTGGCCCAATATCCCCAAAGATAGAAATTTACTATGTATAGTATAATGCACCAAGCAAATAGTGGGTATTCATTTTTAGCTATGGGAAAGAAGTTTGCATAGTATTTCTTTAAAATATTATTGTACCAGGTTTTCTCATATTTCATATTCTCTCAGCTTTTTCCATACTAAGCAGCAATTTATAGAATCTCATTTAAGTGTCCTTAGCCCTTCTTAATAGCTTTCTTTCTAGAACTTTTGGTTTTAACTACTGGGGAGAAAAAATATGTGTATATATATATGTGTATATATGTACATTATTGTAGAAATAGGGAAATATTAAAGTATCTGTCAATGGAACATTCTAAATTTTTAGCCAGCAACAGTACTAATTACCTAGAATAATGGGTATCACATGATGATGGAGGCCAGAAAGAATGATTCCAGTATTTGGATGATAAAACACTAATGATAATTTCTTTTAAATACTGTCAACGGGTAAGGTAGTTAAAAAGTATAAAACAAAATTTTCCTGGCACTGGTTACTCTTGCATTTAGTATTCTGTGCTCCAGAAACTGGAGTATTCTGCAAAAAGCAAAATTTTAAACCAATTAGATAGACATACAAGACATCAGTCAAACCCATAAAAAAAGAGTATGACTATATACATCATGGCATGTATGGAAGAAGTCTATAGATGGAAGTGTCTGGGGTATTACAAATCAGAAATTAAATAGTTTAATATAGGTATTTTAATACTGGCACTATATTAATAATTGTATTGTCTTTTATGTAGTTATGATACCCTTACCTCAATTCAGTATGCTTAAATTAAAACAAAAACTACCTAGTTATCCTTCTAATCTGTTATGTGTAAATGCCATTTCCAGTGTCCCGAAAACTAGTATAATCCTGACCCATTCCTATTTCCTTTACCATCCCCCATCCCCCAGATCATACCCAATCAGTTGGTAAATCCTCTTAATTCTTCCTTCAAAATCTCTTATATCCAATCCTACCTTTCCGCTTTCATGATGGCAACTCTACATGGATCTGGCCCCTTACTGAACAACCTAACTGATTTCCAAAGGTCTTCCCAACTCCAATTCGGATTGTTTATCATCCAGCTTGACTCTGGTGAAACATTTGCTTACCATTACCTACCAAAGCGCCCACATCTTTGGTCTGGGCTTTGAGTGCTTCCATAACCTGGCTTCAATATACCCTTTTAATATTGTCCTAACTACAGAGACTCTCTACATCAGCTAAACTGATCCACTTGCTAATTTCAACCACAACATCTCTACCTTGATGTCCTTGATTGACTTACTATTCAGTTTGTCTGGATGCCCTATACTCAGCCACCACAAAGCTAAGAAACAAAGATGACTGAAATCCTATCACCTTAAAGCCGAATTTAACTTAACATCCCCACATCAAATCTACCCTGATAATCCCCAGCAGAAAGTGCTCCTTCCCTTCCTTCCAGGATCTCACCACGAGCAGGTGGAACCCGAGTTGGTTCTCATAATTGTGGTTGTGAGCTGGCTCTCCTCTATTGGGACCTTAGCTCACATGGAAGACATAATAAATGAATAAATGAATCAATACATACATGAGATTAAGATTTGGGTAATTAAGTAAGCTTTAAGGTTTTGAGGTATAAGAAAAATAAGTGTGCTAGAATTCAGTGTTTGAGATTTCTAAATTAGGAAATGCAATGACACCTAAACATTTAATATTTGAAATACTTGAGACTCTCAATTTATAGATTTTATAGGGGGAGGAGATGTTCTGACTATATTGACATATAACAACTCTTGAAAGTACATTAAAAATCTAGGGCTACATTTACACCCTTAAACTCATTGCTTTAAAATATCTATACTTTCTTAAAAAACTGCCTTTCTAATAAAAGTTTTTCTTTTAAAAAATTATCTTAAAATACATTATGCTGAAAATACTTGAATAATTTCAAGAAATTTTTCTTTTTTTTTTTTCAGATACAGTCTCACTGTCACCCTTAGTACAGTGCCGTGGTGTCACAGCTCACAGCAACCTCAAACTCTTGGGCTTAAGCAATTCTCTTGTCTCAGCTCCCAAGATGGGTGCCTGTAGATGGGGCTACAGGCACCCATCACAATGCCTGGATATTTTGTTGTTGTTGTCACTGTTTAGCAGGCCTGGGCCAGGTTCGATCCCACTAGCCCCGGGGCATATGGCCAGTGCCCTAACCACTGAGCAACAGGCACCAAGCCTCAAGAAACTTTTCAAAGAAATTTCAGGTATTTTAAGCTATGCTATAGGATGTATATTCATATCCATGGTTTTAGATCAACAATTCCTATTTCTATAAAGTTGTACAAATGTGCTAAATTCCCTTTCATAGGACAATGCTATAATTTGTCAATAATATAGTTTTAATCAAATATTATTACTTTATTACAGGAAAGGAAGATACTTTAACTACCTTTAATACTGTATCATTAGATATAGTCCCAGTAAAGAAAATATAACATACTACTTTATCTCAGTTAGGGATAAAGTCTGAAATACTAAAGCACTAAAGTGTGTTTCAGTAAAAAATAGTAAATGGAATTCCCTTATAGTGAAATTAATTATTTTCATCACTTGATTATGAGTTGGTTGTATGAATACACATACCACATATAAATGCAAGTAACATAGCCTTGAGAGTATGCATTTTTTTTTTTTTTTTTTGTGATTTTTTTGGCCGGGGCTGGGTTTGAACCCGCCACCTCCGGCATATGGGACCAGTGCCCTACTCCTTGAGCCACAGGCGCCGCCCGAGAGTATGCATTTTATACTCCCACTCTATGGGCAGAAATAATATGTGTTGAATTGGCCTCTGTATAAATATAGTGTAAGTGATATGAAAAAGTCACATGTTGTTAAACAGTTCAGAAGCAGGGAAAACAGGGTAAAATGGATTGATGTAAATAGGACAGAAGGATGTTGGAGGGCTGCTTCTCTGGTGTTCATCCTCCTCCTCACCTTTCTTCAAAGCTTTAGTTTCTGTTGGAGATCCCTGTGGTTCTGATGAAGGTAACTCTACTCTGGTTTCATAAGTGATACAAACTGATCAGTGGCCACTGTGGTTGGTACAAGGATAAGAATACATCTAGTGTGGGACTTTACCTAACAAATGCAAACATTGTAACCTAATCCTTTGTATTTTCAATTAACCTGAAACAATTTAAAAAAGGAAAAAAGAATGTGATCTAGGCCACTAAAAGAAGAAAATTTTAAGATTCTTCCCAGAAATCATGAAAGTCAAAGTTGTTCGTCTCTTTCTGTCTCTCTGTCCCCATCCGCCTTAGCTGTAAACATGGACACTTATGGTCCCAGCTGAATGAGGATGCATATAGTCCCACATGGGAGAGGAGCCAGCCTTGGAATGGTAATGAGACCCTCTAAAGACAGAATGATGGAAGCAGATTGGTTTCTTGGGGACATTATTGACAATATCAACCAAAACAATAAATCTTATCTAAATCCATTTTCAACACTGGACTTTTTAGTTACAGAAGTCAGTTACCGTTTAGGCCAGTCTGAGATATTATTTTCAGGTACTTGAAAACAAAGGAAATCCTAAGAGATACAAGAACAAATACATATTTTGGACAGTGATTGGGGAAAACATTTGCTGTATAAAAGGTTCACTGTTGTTTTCTTTTAACTAAAAAAAACACATTAAAGTCAGGAATTCAACAAATTCATAGAGGCAGAGATGAAAAAAAACTCATAAAAACTGAAAACTGCAGTGAGGTTTAACAGGAAAATCATTCAAAGGTTTCATTCTGAGTTTTCCGAAGCAGAATAACTTACCTGGAAGTGTACTATGTCTATATTCTATCTTGTGCTGGGGATTCTTCCTGGAAGGCAAAAAAAAAAAAAAAGGGAAAAATAAGATCTAGTTTTCCAGTCACTGGAAATTGATAAGACTATTTAAACTAAACTAGAACACTAACTTACAAATGAAATTAGGACCTAATAGGCTTCTTAATGAAAACCATTTGCTTTTTAATTACAATATTTACTGGGTCAGGCACATTTCTAGATGCAAAGATAATAATGGTGAACCAGACAAAGCTCTTACTTCAAAGAACTCGCACACTTACCAGAAAGAACTTACACTCACAGAACAATATATGCTATTTCTAAAATATATACCACATACAAAAAAATATAATGTAAAATAGGTGACACAGATATCAAATATGTCTATGTCTCTGTTTGTATGTGGTTAGTGTTTACAAAGATACTTCCAAGGCTCTTTTTGAAACCAGAAAAAAAAGATCTTGTAAGTAATTTCTCTCCAAAGAACATCAATCATTCGTTATGAAAAAGAGGAAAGTCACTATCATTGAAAACTCATATCACATGAAGTTAAACAGCAACTAGTATTTGGATCAGGAGTAGTGGCTCAGAAATTTTCACTTATAAAGTCCTTTATGAAACTAATGTAATCTCAGAAATTTGGGAGGCTGAAGCAGGAGGATTGCTTGAGTCCAGAAGTTCAAGGCTTCAGTGAACTATGATCTGCCTCTGTATCCTAGCCTGGGTGACAGAGTGGGGCCATGTCTCAAATACAAAATAAAATAAATAAACCTCAAAAACCAAAACCCCCCAAATCCCAAAACAAAACAAAAATGTCCTATACTATTTGAAGATCTATTTTTGAGTAAATGTACTTTCAATCCTTTCTCTCGTTTTGTTAAGCAAATGTTTGGGCACCCTATATATACAAGACAACCTGTTTCAGCAGCCAAAATTCAAAGCCAACAAGTTCATCATAATCCAATTGGATTGGCACCTCTCTCTTAGGGGACTGACAAAGCAGGGCCAGGGTACACTGACAACAGATACGTGCTGAGATATGCAACTTTTTAACATCCTATGTCAGGAGTAATTATTTTTACATGATAAAGGTTCATTTGTTTATTCATTCACCAAGTATTGGCTGAGTGTTATACAGTATTCTGTCTCTAAGTAGGCACTGAGGATAAAATATTTAACAAGACACGTGTTCTTGCTCCTAAGGAGACACAGTCTGGGGGCAGGGGCAAGACAGACATTGGATAAGCATTTTTTACACTGATAAGAACCTCTGTGAGGATGGGAAATACTCCTTATAATATCTTCTAGAACACAGGAACGAGGTCAAACCTTAGGCTTCTTTTTCTCAGACTAACCCTTGTTCTTCATTTGTTTTGTTTTCTTTTTACTTGGACAAATAAGATAATTTTTTAAAAAAATACATAGCTTATGTTATTTATGAATTTAAATTTGTCTATAAGTCTTCTCATTCAACTTTACATTTCCTTATCTAATCCAATGGGGGGAAATGGCCAAAGTCTCAAGAAGTGAATCTCCAGCCTTAAACTTAGTCTACAAATCATAGCATGTAAATACTACCAGGGATGATCTCAGAGTAGCTATTCTACCTCCTTCAGGTGGCAAATAAGCTATCGAGGTGAAGTTCTTGTCCACAGTCTTTCCAACTTGAGTAATGACCATATTAGGTCAGACTAATGACCATATTAGTCTGTAAGTTTAGGTAAACTTACAGACTAAATTTTAAAAACATTTCTAAAATAATTAGGTTATTAAATTTTTCACTTATAAAGTCCTTTATGAAACTAATGTAAAAACTGCATTCCATTGCAAAAGTGTAGATTTGTGTTTAAAATATTTCATAATAAAAATTTTACTTTAAAAATGCTGTATTTTTTTTCCCCTGTGCCTTTGGCACTATTGTGATATTGGTGAACAAAATACCGTCTAGTCATACAATAGACCAGTTGCTTTATAAATATTTCTGTCTTCTTATGTCTAACATTGCCTAATATTTTGCACTTGCTCCAAGTATTAATTTCCCTTGTCCTTATCATAATTTATTGGATGCTGAGAATTATACATAAAATTAGTTCATACAACTGAGAAAAACAGAGTGTTATGCAAGCTGATGTATCCCTGCTCTTCTCTAGCTGGTGAGGCTGCTTCACTTCACCAGATGTAATTGCTGAGCTGCAGTAGCGGACAGCGCTGACCAAGGCAGCCCATGAAAGAACTTTCCATTATACTTCTTTTCTTTTGAGACAAAAGATTTCTTTCTTCTAGGGAAGCTCACTGAAGTTTCCGGAATTCCAACTATAATAAACTTCACTTAGGCTGAAGAGATTTTTATCAAGGTTGATGGTCAAATGTAACTTTGTGATGAGGGGAATGGAGGAGTTCTAACCTTTGAAGAACTTTCTCTGAGTGTGGTTGGAGGGGGATGATGTATAGACCAAATGAATTCATTATAGAGTCAGTGCAACCTGAGTTTCAATTTCAGTTTGGCTCTTTCCAGTTGAAAGAACCTTGGGCAAGACTTGTTCATCTCACTATCCATTATCTGTAAAATGGAGGTGGCCTAATGTCCACTTCCCAGAGCTGAGGTAGCATCTGATCTTTAAAGCAGCAAACAAATGTAAATGTGGTGGTTGTCTTTGTTAACTGCATGGTGAGACATACACCTGTGACCAATTTTATGCCCTTATAATCAACTCCCCATGTTCCCAAGCTCCAATCTTTTTACTTAGTTCATAGCTTGTTGTTTTAAACAAGAAAATAAAATTTCCATTTAATGCCTTTTTCTGTGACTTATATGACACCCCCGGGAAAGCTTAACATTAACAAAATGGCACACATCATAAACCACCCAATAATGCCCCTTCATTATTCTTTTCAGGCCTGTCCTTATTCATCTTTCTCCCCCTTGGAATTGTTTTCTGTCTCCTATGGAATAATCTGAACATCAATCTTGTTTAAGCACAGTTCAGTTTGGAAGTCCAGTAACTTATTTCCAAAGTACTTCTTGGCCCAGTTAAGCAATAATTGTCATGTAATGGGTATCTCCTAGGAATCATGTTTTACTCAACCTTCTTTCACCTTCTCTCCCTTTCACCAGTGGCAGTTTCTCGGCTTTTAATTTCTGTTACATAGTAGGTGGAAAATGGAAGGTCTCATAAGCCATGTTCTGTCACCGAGGTTCTTTGTGGTCTCTGACTTCACCTCCTCTTCACTATGTTCTAGCAACTCCAGACTACTCACAGAGTCACTGCTCACCTTGATGCCTCTGCAACAGCCACTCAGCTTTCTCTACCTGCTTGACATTTGTGGATTCCTTAAAACTCAGGGCCCACCACATTGCCTTCAGAAAGACTTGCACAGCTGTAAAAAGATTTCTTTTCTTCCTTTTACATTTTAACTCCTTATGTATTTATCTCTCCTGCCATTTATGAGTTCCTCAAGGAACTCTGACACCTCTGGACTCATCTTTGTATTCCAGCACCCAGCATGATCTCAGCATAAATGGAGGTTCTCACAAGATGTTTGTTGAAAGAAAGTTGAATTGAAATGAATTTAGATGCTAAGATTTGGGAAGATAAAGGCTGTGTCTTTTTCCGTTTGTTATTGAAACCCAACTCCTATAGCAGTCCCTGCTATGGCAGTTAAATATTTGCAGAAAGAATAAAAGAAGATAAAAATGAAAAAAAGAGAGAAACAGAGTGTTATTGCTTGACAGCTATGGTAATCATGGAATCTATTTTTTAAGATAAATTTTAACTAGTGTTACTTTCAATAGTTCCAACTGAAAACTCTAGAATTTCGTAACACTATGCAAAAGAACTTTCTGTGATAAGGAAAATTTTCTCTATCTCTATTGTCCAATGCAGTAGTGACTAACTGCATGTGTCTGCTGAGCACTTGAAATGTGGGTAATAAAGCTGGGGAACTGAATTCTAAATTGTATTTCATTTTAGTTCATTTACATTGAAAAAAAGTAAATAGCCACAAGTGGCTAGTGGCTACCATGTGGGATGATAAGTTTTAAAAAAAACAAGAAAATGAAGATCCTTCCTCCCCAATCAAGATTGATTTAAAATTAATACCCCCAAACAAACAATGAAACACCCTCTTTTTAATGGATTGACCCTAAAAAATAAAGTTAAAACAGGTTCTGTAGGTAGAAATACTATCATTGAAAGTACAAGGGTAGTTAAGTAAAATCAGAAAGACCCAGTCAGAATCTTGGCTCAGCCACCTCACTGCACACTGTCTAAGCTTCAGTTTCCCTACTTGTAAAAGGTGGATTACAATAGACCCAGACTCATATGAAGCTGTAGTGAGGATTCATGAAATAACATACAATAAGTCCTTAGTCTAAGGGCTTAGCAGGTGAATAATATTAGCCATCGATTCATTATCAGTTCAAGAAATAGTCACTGAGTACTTATTACCCCACAGGCCTCCAGTCGGTGTCAGTGACATTCCTTATTGCTAACACCTCCTCTTTTTGTAACTTTTACTATAACACGAGCATTCAACACAGTCCAGAGTGCAACTGCAGTTAATTTGGGTCATAACCCAAGTCTTGAAAAGTGGAAAAAAAGATTCTACACAAGATTGTGTACTTAGGGTAATTAACCCAAATTTGACCTTTTGATGGAAAAGAAATTCAAACTTAAAAAAAAATAAACTGAACAACTCAAATGTGATGAAGAGAGCTGCAAATGATCACAGCTATGGTAGTGATTTGTGGGAATATCTTTCCTACTGAACATGCTGGGGCAGATCAGTGACTTGTCAAATTCAGTTTTTATAAAGTACACTTAATGGTGGGCATTGGGAAAGGAGGAAGAGAAAAATGGGGGACATTAATACTAAAGGTATTCTTTATCATTGATCTAAAAAACATTACTAGTCATTTGAGATATTTTAGTAACTTTTTATTTTGAAAAAAAAAAAAAATCCAAATCTCCATATACCTTTATCAAGATTTTTCAAGGGTTCATACTCAAAACTGGTGTCTTATATTTATTATCTCTCTATAGTCATTTGAGATTTAAAGGCTTTTTCCCCTTCCTTTTAATATATATTTCCTTCAAGTACCAAGCAGTTCTATCTTTTCCCACTTTGCCAGTAACAGGTAAGCAGGGATTACTAAAAAATTAAATATGGGCTTAATTGCTTGCTTCTGGGACCTCCTTCAAAAGCTGCTTTAGAAACTCTTAACTAAATGACAGGCTTTAAAAAGAAGGGTAGAAAGGGAACCAAGGGAGTTAATAGAGATGCAAGTACAATTAATGCACCAAATAACAGTTAATTGCTGGCTAGAAAGATTAAAAGGGAGAGCAACTTTTTAAAAAGAGAATGTGAGACAGTATCAGAAGGTGGAGGGTGAAGTACTGGTTCAACTTTAAAGTTTCAGAAGGTGGTTCCTCATTTTCTACTATCTTGGAACATCCATAGCTGCACTTAAATATGCTCTAACACTGTGTACCACCATTGTACTCCACCTAGGAAAAGGAAAGCCGTTTCAGAATAAACGATGAATAAGAAATGTTTTACATTTGCATATTCCAAAAAGGAAGAGCAGAAAATATGTTACAAAATTTTATATTTAAGAATGGGAACAATTTTTCAGCCCACGTGCAGATTTAGATCTGCCGTTGAAGGAGAGAACTGTTTCTTAGAAGCTCTGTTAATAGTTTCCATTTTTTTCTACAAGAACTTCTATGTTTATAAAAAGATGTATGACTGCAATAGAAAGACCAAAAAAAAAAAAAAAAAAAAAGAACTAGTTGAGTTGGTGCTTTTGCACATTTAACTCAGACACCAAATCTCCAATTTAAAGCAAACAAATTAATATCAATAAAATTTTCTAGCTATTTCATTGAAAATGAAGGAAAAAAATATCCTGTGCCAAGGTCAGAAGTTTCCTATTTGGGGTATTTTCCAAAATACTTTATTCTTTTTGATGACAAATACAATGCACAGGATAGATGAACTTCAATAAGAAAATGAACCCAGGGCAGTGCCTGTGGCTCAAAGGAGTAGGGTGCCAGCCCCATATGCCAGAGGTGGTGGGTTCAAACCCGGCCCCGGCCAAAAACTGCAAAAAAAAAAAAAAAAAAAGCATGTTTGATTTATATAACAATTCAAATGCTTCAGTAGAGTATTCTGGATGCTAAATTCTTACATTATTTTCTGCAGCCTATCTTTTATTTCTATTCCAGGGGAGTAGTTTTTGTTTTTTTCTCATTGATAGCCACCATCTCACAGCTTTTTTGCCAAGCATATTCTTCTAACTCTGCACTGACTCAGTTCGATCATACCACTTTCAGGAAAGCAGCTCTAATAATGAATGGGAAATATCTCCAGAATATATTGTCTATATCCACCATTTGGTATTTACCACAAGATTTCTTATACTATCATGTAAATTTTCAACACAGACACTCTCAATTTACATGTATGTGTATTATCTCTATCTTCTGTCAAGTAAGCTGCTGGAGAGCATATTTTTCTTTGCAGTTTTTGGTCGGGGCTGGGTTTGAACCTGCTACCTCCAGCATATGGGGCTGGCGCCCTACTCCTTTGAGCCACAGGCACTGCCCCATATTTTTCTTATACTTATTACTACCTTTCATAGCATTTACAAGAGTGCTTTTCATAAGGTTGTAGTCAATTATATTAAATATGTCTCATAGATAAATCTATCTACAAAGAATTTTTAAGTTTTCACATAAATTTTCAAAATGATGTAATAATTTATCATTTCTACAATTTCACTATTGGATGAATACTCAAAGGAAATGAAATCAGTGTGTGGAAGAGATATCTGCTATCCCATGTTCACTGCAGCACTATTCACAATAGCCAAGACGTGAAGTAAGTGTCAGTCAACAGATGAATGGAAAATATGGTATATGTAAACGATGGATACTATTCAGCCTTAAAAAAAAGGCAATTCTGTCAATTCCTGGATAAGACTGGAGGCCATTATGTTAAGTGAAATAGGCCAGGTACAGAGAGATATACCACATGATCTCACGTTTACATGGAATATAAAAGTACCAGCCTTTGGTGGTTACTAGAGATGGCCAGGAGGGTGTTGGGAGATGTTGGTCAATGGATACAAAATTTCATTTAGAAGGAAAAACTTCAAGTGCTCTATTATACAACATGGTCACTATAGTTAATAACAATGTATTTCATATATACATAGTTAACAATGTATGGTTACTAACAATGCATTGTATACTTGAAAATTGAGTGCTAAGAGAGTAGATTTTAAGTGTTCTCACCCTGAAAAATGGTTTAAGTGTGTGAGATGATGCATATATTAATTAGCTTAATTTAGCCATTCTGCAATGTATATATATTTCAAAACATCAAGTTGTATACTACAAATATATACAATTCTATTTCTTAACTAAATAGTAAATTTGTTAAAAAAAGAAAAATATAAATTTTTTCTGAAGTCAGGTACCTAAATATAAATTTTTTCTGAAGTCAGATACCTAAATATAAATTTTTTAGGTATTTATATTTAGATATATTTATATATCTACATTTATTAGGTATATAATATACCTAAATATAAATTTTTTCTGAAGTCAGGTAATGTGACACCTAAACCTTTGTTCATTTTGCTCAAGATTGCTTTAACTATTTGTGGTACTTTTATTTTTAATTTTTTGAGGAACTTCCATACTGTTTTCTATAATAGCTGTACTAATTTAGATTAACACCAAGAGTGTGCAAGCATTCATTTTTCTCTATACCCTTGCCAACACTTTTTTATTTTTGGTCTTTTTCACAAATATTCTAATATATTTGGTCTTTTTGATATAGATATATAGATATAGATATAGATATTCTAATATATTCTAATAGGTTTAAGGTGGTATCTCACTGTGGTTTCTAATTTGTATTTCCCTAAAGATTAGTGATGTTCAGCATTTCTCAGACTCTTTTTGGTGATGTGTATGCTTTTTAAAGGAATCTACTGAAGTTCTTTAAAATCAGGTTATTTGTTTCCTTGATGTAGAGTTGTTTGAGTTCTAATATATCTTGGTTATTAACACCTTAATAAATGTAAAGTTTGTAATAATTTCCTCTCATTTCACAGGTTGTTTCCTCACTCTGTTAATTATTTCCTTAGCTGTGCAGAAGTTTTTCAGTTTTATGTTGTCTTATTTATCTATTTTCACTTTTGTTACCTATTCTTCTATGGTCATATCAAAAAAAAAAAAAAATCATTGCCAAGACCAATGTTATGGAGCTTGTCCTCTTCATTTTCTTTCTAGTACTTTTACATCTTTAGGTCTTACATTTAAATCTTTTATCCATTTTAGTTGACTTTTTATATGGTGTGAGACAAGGATTTAATTTCATTCTTGTATGTGTGGATATCCAATTTTTCCAACACCATTGATTTAAAAAACTGTTCTTTTCCTATTGTGTGTTCTTGGCATCTTTGATGAAAATCAATTTGCTATAAATGTTGAATTTATTTCTGAGCTCTCTACTACATTCCACTAGGCTATGTGTCTGTTTTTATGCCAGTATCATGTTGTCTTGATTACTACAGCTTTGAAGTATATTTTGAAGTCAGGTAGTGTAATACCGAAAGCTTTGTTCATTTTGCTCAAGATTGCTTTAACTATGTGGGGTATTTCGTGGTTCCAGAACTGGAACACAAAAGGACTGTTTTTTCTATTTCTATGAAAAATGTCACCTGAATTTTGACAGGGATTGCACTGAATCAAGCAGTGTTTGCTTTGGGCAGTATTGGACATTTTAATAATACAATTCATGAATACAAGACATATTTTATTTATGTCTTCTTCAATTTCTTTTATAGTTTTATAGTTTTTAGTATACAGATTTTTG
Organism: Nycticebus coucang; assembly: GCF_027406575.1. Taxonomy (NCBI): domain Eukaryota; kingdom Metazoa; phylum Chordata; class Mammalia; order Primates; family Lorisidae; genus Nycticebus; species Nycticebus coucang. The sequence continues at coordinate 67,193,832 of NC_069783.1, read as the reverse complement.
GGGGATTTGGGGGGTTTTTTTGAGACAGAGTTTCATTCTGCTGCCCTGTGTTGAGTGCTGTAGCATCATAGTTCACAAAAACCTCAAACTCTTGGGGTCAAATAATCTTCTTGCCTCAGCCTTCCAAGTCACTGGGACTATAGGTGTTTGACACAACATCCAGCTAGTTTTTCTATTTTTAGTAGAGATAGAGTCTCGCTCTTACTCAGGCTGGTCTCTAACTCCTGAGCTTAGGCAAACCACCCGTCTTGGCCTACCAGAGTGCTAGGATTATAGGTGTAAGCCATTGCACCTAGCCTAGTATACAGGTCTTTTATCCCTTTGGTTAAATTTATTCCTGAGTAATTTTGGTATTTTGTAGGTATTGTAAATGAGGTTGCTTTCTTGATTTATTTTTTGGGGTAGTTCACCATTAGTGTATACAAATGCTACTGATTTTTGTATGTTAATTTTATACCTTACAACTTTATTGAGTATATTTATTAGTTCTAACAGTTTTTTTTTTTATCAGAGTCTTCAGGGTTTCTATATACAAGGTTATGTCATTTGCTATATTTTTCTACTTAATAGAAAATGACACTTGTTTTTGCTATCTTTATTATTTCTTAAGAAAATAATTTTAATATTAATTCTTAAGAAAAAGAATTTGAAAGAATCATTTGTAATACTAACCAGAAGTTTAGCATTCTCACTGGTTGAAGTATTAGAAACAGTTTCTAATAATTTCTGAACTAAAAATGAACTTTCTTGAGTTAATGCTAATACTTTAAATTTAGTTTTTAGTAAAACCTGATACATGGCTCCTACTGTTTTTCAGACATCAACCTTTTGAATATATTCCAGAAGATACGCCTATTCTTATTAGGTTGAGAAGACAACCAATTTGTGAAGTTGGTTTGCACTCACACCTATAAAGTTAATAATCAAAGCACTCATTGAATCATTTTATATGAACTCAAGACTAAAATATGTTAGCATTTCCTGCCATTAACAATTCACATTAGTTCCACAGGAAACAATGAAAATATGACACTCATATTAATCAAACTCCATTGCAATCAAGTTCCTGAGATACAGACAGCTCAGCACTGTAAGATATTTAGGTTTAGTAAATCAATCACTCAGGTCAACTAGACACATTGAGAGTCCTTTGCAAGTGCTTAAAAAATAAATACCACTATCTCTTGGACCATATAAAATAAAAAGTCTTGTATGGCTTTTTAAGCTTTTGATTACTAACATTAAGGTATAGAAGGGTCTCAGGTTTGGAGATCAGAAGAGATGAGCCTGAATTCAAACTACACAGTTTATTAGTTGTGTGACTTAGGAGAAGTCCTTTAAACCAAGTCTCTTTCCTCATGTGAAAAACAAATTGCATTGATTACCTCACATAGGGTTGTTCCAAGGGTTAGATGAAGTAATGTGTATAAACATCTGTATGTTATTAAGCATTTTACAGATATCAGCTATTCTGATAGACATAAAAATCAATTTCACTGTAAGACATCCAACAATGGCTAGAAATCCTATGTGCCAGTAAAAGTAACTGTCAATTAATATTAAATGGCTGACTTTTTCCTTCAATAATACATACTGTTCTGGTTGAAAATTTCCCCAGCCACATTTCAGACATTTATATTTCCTAACATTTGGTTTTGTAGAGTCCATTTTCAAAAATAAGTTATTTCATAAGAAAGCAAAATGTCTTTTTCTCACAACCCTAGGTTAAGGCTAAGCAGCAACTCTGTATAGCTCTTTGAGGGCATATGAACATTTGAAATAACTTTTCAAGGGCAATGCCAAATGTGACCCAGATATTTTTCCAGTAATGAATGGAATTACTTAATCAGAGTTCATTCATAAAAGATTTACATCAACCTTTTTCACAAATGGCATTTTCTGTAACTTGGCAGGTCTCAAATCCTTTCTGTTTTTTTTTTTCCATTGTTTTAAATTATTAACAGTAATCTTTGATTTCTAAACATAAAGCTATATACCCGTAATCTCATCAGCTGTAACATTTTAAAATACATATTTTCCAAAACATTATTCTTATCTTAATGATATAGGTACACAAATAACAAAAATTTTAAGTAAAAGTATATTTTAATACCATAAGAAACATGGTATTTTATAAATTTTTCTACATGGCTCTTATAAATCATTGTAATTCTAGTGAACCAATGGAAAAATGTGAATTTTTCTAGTATTTCACGATTATGATCCTATGAACAATGTTTAAACAGAAATGATTAAAATAGATCCTGTTTCCATCCATTTCATTTGTATCATCTATCAATAAAAATTCACTGAATACCTACTATGTACCAAGCACTGTTCAAGCTTCCAAAGATGCAGTCACTAGTAAATAAACAGATAGTTTCTGCTTTCATGGGCTTTATGCACTGGTAAGACAGACAAACACATTTATAATTTCAGGAAGTGATTCCTCTGAAGATAATTAAAGAGTGAGTAAGCATGGAAAGATGGGGTAGGTATTTAGGTAGAGCGGTCATAGAAGGCATTTCTGAGGAGATGTAACACATACATATCTGAAGGAAAAACACTCCAGGAAGAGGAAATGTAAATATGTGCTAAGGCCCAGAAAAGGAAACAAGCTAGAGTACGTGGTAAAGCCTGGTATAGCTCAAAGGGAATAGGTAAGAAGGAAAATAATAGGTCGTGAAGTCAGAGAAAGACAGTAAGCTATGGTAAAGTTTACTGTGGGAAGCCTTTGGAAAGTCTTGAGTAGGAAAACAACATACGTTTTATCCTTAAAGAATTACTGTGGCAGCTATGTGGACTGTGAATTCTAGGAAGAAAGAGAAAAACCAGGCATATTAGTTAAGAAACTAAGACAGTACTACAGCCAAGAGATGATGGTGTTGCGACTAAGGTGGTAGAAAGCAGAAGTGGAGGACCTAAAAGTGGTTAGCTTTCTAATTATTTTAAAGGTTGAAGTGGCAGTACCCACTGATAAACTGAATGAATAAAGGGAAAAAAAAGAATCAAGGGTGCCTTTTGGCTACAGAGCTATGTGGATAGTGGAGTCCTTTATAGAGGTGGGGAACATTTGGGAAAGAGTTATTTTCATGATAAAAATTAAGAGTTCTGTTTCAGATGTGATCCTTTTGTACTACCTATTACACAACCAAATAAAGGCACTTAAACATATGGCTATGGAGCCATTACATTGAATCAGCTCACCTAGGAAATAAGAACTTGATACCAAAGGTAGAAAATGACAAAAAAAAAAAAAAAACCCTCAAAACTACAGACTAATATTCCTCATGAATGTAGATGCAAAAATTCTAGCAAACCAAATTCAGCAGCACATAAAAAAAAAAGAAAAAAGAAAAGAAAATCCACCACAACCAAGCAGGCTTCATCCCAAGGATTCAAGGATGGCTCAACACATGAAAATCTAAAAGTTTAATTCACCACATAAACAGAAGCAAAAACAAAGACCATGATCATCCCAATAGACACAGAGAAAGAATTTGACAAAATTTAGCATCCTTTTATGATAAGAACACTTAACAAAATATGTACAGATGGAACATACCTAAAAATTATGAAATCCGTATATGACAAACTCACAGCCAACATCATACTGAACAGGGACAGATTGAAAGCATTCCCACTCAGATTTGGAACTAGACAAGGGTGCTCACTGCCAGCACTTCTATTTAACATAGTCCTGGAAGTCCTAGCCAGAGTAATCAGACATGAAAAGGAAACCACAGGTATCCAAATGGGGACAGAAGTGGTCAAACTATCACTCTTTGATGATGATATGATCTTATCCCTAGAAAACCTTAAGAGACTCCTGGAATTGATAAACAGATTCAGCAGAGTCTCAGGATACAAAATTAAGGTACATAACTCACTAGCATTCCTATATACCAACAATCAAGCTGAGAATCAAATCAAAGACTCAATACTTTTCACAATAGCACGGAGAAAATAAAACACCTAAGAATATATTTAACCAAGGAGATTAGATTGTGTAGTTCTCTGTAGGGAGAACTTTGAATTACTGAGGAAAGACACAGCAGAGGATGTAAACAAATGGAAAAATAAATCATGCACCGAATCAGCAGAATCAACACTGTTAAAACATCTAGGCTGCCCTAAGTGAGCTATACATTGAATGCAATCCCTATTAAAATGCTAAGACTATTTTTCACAGCTTTAGAAAAATAACTCTATGCTTTGTATGGAACCAGAAAACAGCCCAAATAGCCAAAGCAACCTTAAGCAAAAAAGACAAATCAGGAGGCATCACTTTACCAGAGTTCAAGCTATATTTCAAGGCTATAGTAAGTAAAATAGCACAGTACTGGTATAAGAGCAGAGACATATACCAATGGATCATAACAGAAAACCCAGATATAAAACCATCCACATATTGCCATCTGGTCTTTGATGAAGCAGACAAAAACATACACTAGGGAAAAGAATCCCCAATCAATAAATGGTGCTGGCAAACTGGAAAGCCACATGTAGAAGACTGAAACAGGATCTGTACCTCTTACCACTCACAAAATTTAATTCATAATGTATAAAAGACTTAAACCTAAGGCATGAAACTATAAGACTTCTACAAGGAAATGTCTGAAAAACTCTTACAGATATTGGCATAGGCAAAGAAATTATGAAGAAGCCCCAAAGGCAATCAGAGCAACAACAAAAATTAACGAATGGGATCTGATTAAATTAAAAAGCTTCTGCGTAGCCAGGAAAACAACAGAACAATAATTTTTTATGGCATTGTTTGATTTTTTTCTTGCTGATTTGCTTGAGTTCTTTATAGATTCTAGTCATCAGCTGTTTATCAGATGTATAGCATACAAATATTTTCTCCAATTCTGTAGGTTGTTTATTCACTTTATTGATTTATATTTTATTAAAATAAAATAACTTACCTCTCATTTTTGAAATTCACACTTATTTTAAAACCTGAACCAAAAACATGAACCCTATATTATCAAATATTTAGGTCTCAAAAATTTATGAGAAAGAGGAAAGAATGAACAAATATGGTCTTTATTAAATACCAAAAGAGTGAACCAACATAAAATAGGAAGTACTCAGTTTCTTCACTGATGATCACTATAATTTACTATGCATGCCAAAAAAACTCTGACAATTCTTATATATGTGTAATAAACACTAAATATAACAAAGAGAAACAAATTGTTATGAAAATAAATGTATATTCAAATAAATAAAATTTAAAAACCACAAAAATATTCCAGAACATTTTATCAAGGCTACATGAATATAACTGATGTTACTGCATTTCTATATGAAGCTTTAAAAAAAAGTATAGCCAAGTCTACAAAAAACTGTGTAGCAAGTTTTATTTAGTCTAAGATGCTCTCTTCCAAGATCATAGCCTTACACATAATTTTCAAATTCTAAGTATGGCAAATGATGATAGGTTTACCTTCTTTATATGCAGAACATTTAAAAATGGATTAAGGTGCTACTAAATTTGATTATTCTTAACTATAAATAAAGTGATTGATAGCATCTCATAAGTCTAGAAATCTCAACTACCTGACAATTACTCTCTTTCTGAAGACCTATAAATTTTTATCTCAATATTTCCTGGATTTGCACTGAATATACATGTTCTGATTTTTTTTTATTAAGCGGTTTCTAAATATCATTATCTTGTAGTTTGAAGTGTACATCTTCATATAAAGATGTGAAGGACTGGGTTCAGTATCTGCAGATTCAACCAACTGTAGACTGAAAACATAGTTACCATCTATGATGACTGAGTTTGTACTGAACATGTATACTTTTTTGGTCATTATTCCTAAACAATAGAGTATAACAAATGTGTATATAGACTTTAGATGTTATTAGGTATTGCACGGAATCTAGAGATGATTTAAAGTATACTGGAGAATTTGTGTAGGTTTTATGCAAATAATACACCTTTTATATAGGAGACTTGAACATCTACAGATTTTGCTATCTGCTGGGATACTGGAACAAATCCCTCAGAGATACCAAGGAAAGACTACACTTTCTGTCAGTTAAGAAAATATTGTAATAACTTGGAAATTTTTCAAAAATAACAGTGGGACTAGCAAAAATTTTACATAAAAGCTATAAACCTGGATCATCAAATAACAAAAAACAATGAATTTACTTACTACCAAATATGTTTTGAAAAATAAATTGTGCTTGTGGAGAAACATTGTGTTCTTTTGTGCAATACAGGCATCTAGCAAATTCAATACTACATTGCAAGCACTTATAATTGATAATTGAAATATGCTTCCCTACATGATCTCTTTTAGAAAACATTATAATTTTTTTAAATTTGGCACCAGCTTCTGAAAGCCAGTATTTTCATTTGCATGAGTACCTAGAATTTTGTAATCCAATACAATATATATGAGTTTGACTTTAATACATTAAGTTGCATGAAAATAGATCCCATTCATTTTAGTACATGCCCACATATATTCTAGATGTAGTGCTTACCTTAACAAGTAAAAACAGGAATAATGCACTGCATAAAATCCTATTATTCATGAGAGGAAGTGAATGAGTCAGAGGCAGGAACAGCAATCACTGGGTTATGCTGGACACCAAGGATCTAATGCTGTAATTCAGACAAGTGCCTTAAACTAATCAAATCCATTAGACTGAATGAGTCTTCTGACAAACAGCAGCGTGCAGTGCACACACAAAAATAAATTAAAAAGTCAGGATTCTTAAAATGACAACATCAGCTATTTCTTTCAAATTATCTCTTTTCAAAGTTGAATTTAAATTTGTTAGATTAAAAAGTATAAGTCAAAGAAAATGTGAACAATGCCTGTAGTCTAGAAAAAAGTAAAATTCAATAATAACATTGTTTACTAAACACCAACCTTCAATATTTGAACAACTATTGATGTCTTTATTTTTACTACAGTATGCATTTATATATGTGATCCATATCTACTTTTTTCTATTTTACTCATGAAATGGAATGGAATGTTTGATTATGAAATATATCCAATTATGTACAATTATATGTTTACATATTAGTTCTACTATAATAAAAGTTGGACCTCATATGACAATAGTCGGAAATACAATATCATATAAATTTACGTAGCTGGTATGTAGTATAAAACTAAGATCATTTAACAGGGTATACAACACCTGTGATTGCCTAGATATATCAAAATGAGAAACTGACTTGACTTGCATACCTGCAAAAGATTAAAAAGTAAACTGAAAACCAAAAATAAAAATAAAGATAGAAAGCTAGCTAGCATTTGGTTGAAAAAATAATTGTTTTTACCTAAGACTCATTCTTAACCTTTTTTGTGAAGGCAAATTTCTAAGATCTAAAAGAAGCAAATATACATGTCATAGCTCTCATTCCCCTTCCAAATGTGCCATCCACCATGGAAAACAGCTTATCACAACTCTGCTTTTGGAATATATAATTTTTCACTTTTCTAAATATAATTATTTGACAGCTTGTTTTATGATCTGTGAAACTTCAATATTTTTATTTTGTGACAACAGGAAAAATCTAATATGCATATATATGTATATATATATGCTTTTAAGCAAACGAAATCAGAACTTTTATCATTTTGATACACAAAGCTTATTTTCTGACATTAAACATTCTGCTAATAAAAATAACATTGTCACAAATCAAGATTGTTAAAAAGTAAATTGATTACAATACAATAAAGGTTTAGCATTACTAGTGATATGAAATAAATCTATTTTACATACACTTTGCCCAATAATGATAATGGGACAAGAGAAAGTACAGGTATGTAAATACATATGGTGACTTCTGCAACCAGAATTTCTATTATGATATTGTTGACCTAAAAAAATTAATAATCCCTTCAATCAAAATACCTTGTTTAGGCTATTGGCCTTAGAGTAATTGCTCTGGACTATTCCTTGCTCTGACTTCTTTTAAAGAGATGGTAATATAGAGACAGCAATTATTTACATAATTTTTCTTAGTAAGGATTTGTATTTTCTTCTTATTCTTCTCAATAATAGGATATTTGCATTTTGCTTTTGAGAAGGACATAGGATATCATAGTGGAATAATACTCTTGTTTTAACAACTTGAAAAAATCCTGTTAGACTGCACAAATTACTTTTATGACAGAATTGTGGGAGCAGTGAGAATTTTAGATTACCTAAAACTCTGGAGACAAGAAAGCTTTTTCTACATGAGCTGTCAGTGTTAGCTGGGTTTTTTTTCTGTTTGTTTTGTTTTGTTTTTCCCTTGAAAGTCAATTCTTGGTGTGGGTTAAGTATAAGATTTGAACCAAGTAGAGAACCCTATTTCAAGAAACAGAAACTAGTTGAGCTTTTCATGCTTTCATAGGGTTGTCATGATAGTTTGGAAACTAAAGGAGCCCTAAATACAAAGCTTATTTTTCCCCAAAAAATGTTTGTTGAGCTTCAAACATAGCTAGTTGAACAAAACTTCAACCTAGCTATCATCTATCTAAATCTCTAACTAGACAGTGATGACTAGTCCCTATCTGCCAAACAGAGGGGTACCCTTACCTATGGAAGATAGCATTGTTTCCTTTTTATAAACAATGTGAAGATTGCAATAAAAGAGTATTAGACACAAAGAGGCAGAAAAATATGACTAATAATCAAGAGAAAAAAAGAAAAGAAAAGAAAAGCAGAACCAGAAATGTTGGTTAGCAGATAAAAACTTTAACTAAGACTGACATGTTAAACAAAAGAGAAAAATGAGGAAAATGAATGTCAAGATAGATAGTTTCACTAAAATTAGATTTTAAATAATAATTAATGAACATCCTGGAACTGGAAAATGCAGTATCTGAAATTAAGAACTCTTTGGATGGGCTTAACAGCAGGCTAAACACAAAAGAAGAGAGGATTAGTAAATAAGTCAATAGCAAATACCCAATCTGAAGCACAGACCCTTCCCCACCCCGCACAATGGAAATAACAAAACAAGCAAACAAGCAAAAGAGATGTGTGGGACAAAAGATTTAATATATATTTAATTGGAATACAAGAAGGAGAAAAAATATAGAATGGTACAGAAACAATATCTGATGAGGTAATAGCAAGTAATCTCCCCATATTAATAAAAGTTGTGAATTTGGGAAAAAGCTCAGCCAACTTGAAATAGGATGAATTAAGAACAAATAAACAAATAAATAAAAATCAAAGTGGCCACAAAAGAAGCACATTAATCTCAAAAGAACAACAATAAGATAGACAACTAATTTTCAAGTGAACCTATAGAAGCAAGAATCAGTGAAGTGACATCTTATAAATGGGAAAAGGAAACAAAACGTGCTAAGATAGAATCCTATACCTAATGAAAAGGGCCTTTAAGGCTCAGCACTCGTAGCACAGTGGTTATGGCGCCAGCCACATACACCAAGACTGGCGGGTTCAAACCCGGCCCCAGACAGCTAAATAAATGCAACAAAAAAATACCCAGCTGTAGTCCCAGCTACTTGGGAGGCTGAGGCAAGAGGATTGCTTAAGCCCAAGAGTCTGAGGTTGCTGTGAACTGTGATGCCATGGGACTCTACTGAGGGTGACATAGTGAGACTCTATCTCAAAAAACAAAAAAAGAAAGAAAGAAAAAAAAAGAAAAGAGCCTTTTAAAAAATCAAAATAAGACACATCAAAACTGAAAGATTTAAGACTAAAAGAAAATGTCAGAATAAAGTATAAAACTCTAGGAACAAACCAAAAGATGTTCAAAATGATAAGCAAACATAAGAGAATGTTGATGCTTAAAACTAAAATATAATATCAATATCTTGTGAGTTAATATACAGTGGTATATATATAATGCAAAAGTTTTTGAAAAGGCAGAAGAGAAAGTAGATGGAATTAAACTGATGTAAGGTTTGTGAATGTTTGGGAAATGGTAAAATCATCAAAAGTAAAGTAGATTGTAAGTCATAGAAGCCTATGGAAATCTAGTGTAGCTACTGAGAAAAACAGAAATGATATAAAATTAAAAAGATAACAGAGAAGAAAAATGAAATGAAAAATATGCCAAAGGGAAAAAAGCCAGACAAAGAAAAATACACACACACATACACACACACACACACACACACACACACACAATCTATGGGGCAAATAAAAACAGTAAAAAGAAAAAATTAAACACAAATGTATCAATAATTGTATTAAATGTATTTAATTGTATTAAATGTATTAAATGTAAGCACACTACCTAAAAGGCAGAGACTACACAATTAGATTAAAAGTAAAAACCCATGAATCAACTGTTTTCTCTTTATAAGAGATTCTTTATAAAACTCTTTATTAAGAGTCCTTAAACATAAGGACACAGGTTGAAGGTCAAAGGATGAGAAAAGATACTGTGTAAACACAAACTAACAAAAGCTGGATAGCTCTTCTATATTAGATAAAACAGGAGTTGTAGTAAGGACAGAGTAAATTGTATCAGATCAACACTTTCACAGGTACCAATTATATTCTAGAAAAAAATATTAAAGAAAATAGCCAGGGGATAGCTACCAAAAGTGAGTCAATATGTGGAAGAAGTGAACAGCACTGAGTGAATTCCCCATTTTTATGGTTTTTCCACTGAGGACAAACTCCTGTTAATGCACTAAGAAAAACTGAAAGAATTAAGGGGAGAAGTAGACAAATAATTTTAACATCCCTCTCTTAATAACTAATAGAACAACTACAGAAACTATCATCAACAATATAAAATCTAGACAACACTTTAACCACCTGACCAAGTTGACATTAATAGAGTCTTATTTCCAGCAACTAGAAAATACACATTTAAGTGTGCATTATATGTTCAGGAAAACAAATGTCAGTACATTTCGAAAGATGCAAAATTTAAATTTCCAGAGTCTAAAGATTTGTCTACATAACTACATGGAAATATATTATAAACTAATAATAATAATTAGATAGAGAGCAATTCTCAAGTATTTGTAAATACCAAAGAAGACTTCAAAAGTTAAAGCATTTTAGAGACCAAGAGGGAAATAATACTCACAGGACCAGCCAACTTGTACAATTTTTAGAACTGATATCTGATCAACCCTTTAGCTCTAACTATTAATACAAATTATTGTGACACACAGGGGAACATAACGAATGGTATCCTGATAATGTAATGAGAAATCCAGTGTATGGAATCCTCCTCACAACAAATGATTGGCTTTCTTCAACAGACATGTAGAGCAAGAGAAACCTATTGACCAAATAACTTAAGAGACATTGCCACTTTTGATATATGTGGACTTTAATTGGATCCTGATTGCAATAAAGTGTAAAAAAATTAAGACATTATGAAGAAATTTGACTACTTATTAGGATATTGAATAATATTAAATATTTTTATATTAGCAATGGTGTTTCGTATGTTTTTAGAGAGTTTTTGTTTTTTAGAGATACATGTTAAGATACCCATGGATAAAATGAGGTGTAAAAGATACAAAGTTACAGATTGGCTTCGAAATAATATAAGGGCAGAAGTAACAAGTGGTGGTGAGGTAGATGAAGTAATACCAGTCAGGAGTTGATGATTACTGAAACTGAATGATGGCTTCATTGGAACTCCTTGGAAGTTACTCTGCATTCTCTCCACTTATGTGCATATATAAAACTCTCCATTACAAAATATTTTTATGAATAAAAAGACATATCACCATAGGACCATGAATTATGACATGACCTAAGAAAGGCTGCTTTGTTCCCAAAACAAAGACAAGTAAATATATACAAAATATTTGTCCTATAAGCACATCCCAACACTGTTTTATCAGTACTTGGCATTTGATGATTCTTTGAAACATATTTGTTGAATGAATGAATGGAAGTAAATAATTAGTTACTTTAAGGTAATGTGTGTGAGAGTGAGCAAAGACACGTGCACATATGCATGTGCATGATTTCCCCAGTTACTAAAGACATTGAACACTTTTTTTTTTTTATATATATTTTCACCATTTGGATTTCCCTTTGGGCAAAAAGCCTATACATATCACTAAGCAACAGGAATCTGAAAAATCTTTTCATGTGTTCTGATGTATGTGCTACTATCAGGTATGCAGGTTGCAGTTTTTCCCCCTACTCTCTGGTTTATTTTCACAGTCTTAATGTACACTGATGGATTTTTTTTAAAAATCTTTATTTTTATTTAATCAAATAATTAAATGTTTTCTATTCTAATTATTGCCTTTTGTAGCTTGTTTTAGAAAATAATTTCTGCTCTAGAATCATAAAACAATTCTCTTATGTTTATTTTTAAAGCTTTATAATTTTTCACATTTAGAACTATAGGTCTGCTGTAATTCAGTTTTTGACTATGGTGTGATAAAGGATTCCAATTTTATTTTTTCTTCAGATGTATGTTCAATTATCTCCAGTTAATTGAAAAAATCCATTTTTCTTAATGTCTGCAATGTCCCTGATTGTGTCACCTGAGAAGACACAGGACTGTTTCTGGGCTCCACTCTACTTTATCTTGGTGTGCAGACCACACTGCTTTAATTGCTATAAGGTATAACAAGTACTGCTACCTGCTCTTCACTACAATCATCATGGCTACTTTGGGTCCTTTGCAAATCCATATACATTTTAGAATCACATTATAAATTTCTATACAAATGTATTATGATTTTCAATGGGTATTCACACAAATCAATTTGGAGAAAATTAGCTTTTTAACAAAACTGAATTTTCAATGATGAACATTTAAATCTTTATAATTATTTAGCTCTTCCTAAAAAATGTTTTCTCGTTAAAGTTTTACAGTTTTCTCCATAGAGGTTTTCACATCTTTTATGTTCATTCCCAGGAACTAGATACTTTTTGATGTTGTCATAATCTGTAAAAGATTTTATTTTCTAACTGGCTGGTGTTGAAGTACAGAAATATGATTGATTTTATATATTGATTTCTGTATCAAACCACCTTATTAAGCACTCATTAATATTTATAATCATCAGTAAATGCTTTTATTTCCTACATATACAATAATATCATCTCTGAACACTGAAGTTTTATTTCTTCCTTTCTAGTTCTTATTCATTTTCCTTTTCTGTCTTACATACTTCCTTGAATCTCCAGTAAAACGATGAACAGAAGTACTAATAACAGGCATTCCTGTCTCATTTCTGATTTCAAAAAGAAAAATTTAAATGTACTACCTCTGGGCGGAGGGAAGCTTTCCACAGAGGCTCCCATCCAGAAAGAGAAAGGACAGAAGTTTAGCAAGTTAACTGATGGTTTGGAGCTGAGTCAACAGAGAAGGTTGAAGAATGCACATCACCCCTGCTGAGGCGAGCTGCAACTCCAAGGAAACAAACAATAGGTACAAAATCCATTGCCAAGCGGATGGGAGTCCCCACCCCCATGAGAACAGTTCACAGTATACTTTCTACAAACAAGTGAGCAGAGTTCATATCTTCTCCTATATTATCCCACAAGAGAGACCCTCTAAAGACCATAACTCCTTCCCCAGAGAGGACCCACTAGAGTGCCATGGCCTTCTCCTGCCAGGTATAAAACTGTACATATTCCCTACCTGCAATTCTGAACTCTGAGCACTCCCCTCCTCTCTCACTCTGAGGTCTAGAAGCCTGCGCCCCATGGAGTCCAAATTCTTGGGCATTTTCTCAAGAGGTGTGGACAAGGTGTGAGCTGTTGCAGGTCTGTGCTGATTCCGTGGCAAGGGGGTAAAGAAAGGACTGTGGACCAAGGGAGCCATATGGGAGAGGGAGAAGTGGTGCCCCGCAGCGCAGAGCAGCAGCTGCAGTGGCATAAACAGTAGGGATCACACCCCTGGGGATATTTTTTAGATACTCCCTGCCTCTCTTGGCAACCACAGAAAGCCAGCCTCCACTCTGGTGGCAGCCACTGGTGGAACAGATCTGGGATGGAAATGCAAGCCCCATGAGTAAAGGGTATGCCTGAAACGGTACCTGCCTGGGCGAGGAGCAAAGGGGACAGAGACTAGAACACATGTGCGCAGAGACAGCATACTCCCAGGGCAGAGCTGAGTCAGAAGTGCTACTTTAGTGAGCCTAAGAAGCAACTGGCCCCCAGGGGAACATAGCTGAGACTAAAGTAGGCATGGCAATAGAACCAGTCCAGGGAGAAGCAGAAACTGAGAGCTGACTGCGAGCACCAGCTCAGGGAGAGGCAGGAACTGAGAGCTGAATGTGAGTGCTAACCCACCTGTCCCAACATGGAATACAGCAGAGACAGACACGCCAGCTCTGTGAGAACCGGTGCAACGGCAGTGTCGTGGGGCAGGGCTCAGTCGCAGCTTCTGTGAACTCAAAGAGAGCCTGGCCCACAGGGGATTATAGCCAGGACAGAAACGCAAATTCTACGAGAATATAAGTGGCAGCAACATCAATCTGTGGTGGGGCTGGAACTAAGTGAATCGCCCCAGCTTCCATTAAACATCCAAAGTTGTCAAGGTTCAGCTTGCCCTGCTGGCTGGTGGCAGAGTGCAGCAGTCTGGGTGAGGAGATGTAGATCTCCCTGTGACTGAGGTAGATGCAACCTCCTAGAACATCTGCTCATTGAAAGGAACTGGCTCACAGCCCCTGTGGGGTTACCAGTGACTGGGTGTGACAGAGGGGTAAGATTGGGAAGGAGGCATCGACCTTCCCAGCCTAATTCATTTGCTAGGTGGGTCTTTCTGACTCCACAGAGCACCAGAGCAAGTCATACTCGAGCTTCCAGCAGACCCCTGCTATCCAGTTGCTCAAGACCTTTTCAACTCTCCCACTTGAGACTGGGTAATGACTGGGACAATTGATTTGGAACTCTTAACCTGGGCCAATCACCCGAGGACTAGGTGATGGGAAGGTTTGATTTTCCTTTTCCAGTTGTTGCCTGTGTGGGGTGGGGTGACTTAGTGACTGTTATTTCTCCACAGCTGAGACTTCAACCCACAGTTACTGATTCACTAGGATTGGACAGAGACCAGCTGAAAACAAGACTGAGCCACTTAGTCCCACCACTCCAAGAAGCTCCCCAGTGTCTCAGGCCTTAGCACTGTATGAGTTTTTTGCAAAGCTCTAGGGGGAAAGGTACAGACACCAGTCCCAGCATTTGGGCAAAGGGCTGGTTAATCACTACTCCAGAAGCTCCCAATCCAACTTAACCTTATCTGCTCATCTAGCCAAACGATGTAAAATAATTATGGGGTGGAATCAGTGGAAAAACTCCAGCAACATGAATAATCACAATAGATCAACTCCCCCAAGGAACACCATGGCAGGCACACCAGAAGATCCCATTCATAAACAAATGGCTGAGATGTCAGAAATCAAATTCGGAATTTGGATTGCAAATAAGATTAATAGAATGGAGGTAAAGTTGGAATTAGAAATTCAAGGAGCATTTTAAAAGATGTACCAAGTATTCAATGAATTCAAAGACAAAATCACCGAAGATTTTGACACGTTGAGGCAAGAACCTGCAGCCCTCAAAGATCTGAGAAATACAGTAGAATCCCTCAGTAACAGAAAGAAACAGGCAGAAGACAGGATTTCTGACATTGAAGACAAAGCTTTTGAATGCACCCAAACACTCAAAAGGGAAGAGAAGTGGAGAGCAAAAATGGATCAGATCATTCTTTCAGAGAGCTCTGGGATAATTAAAAGAAAACTAATATTCGACTTATAGGAATTCCTGAAGGAGATGAGGTTGCTACAGAAAGCTCAGATGCTCTACTCCATGAGATAATCAAGGAGAACTTCCCAGACATGCCAAGAGATTCTGAAATTCAGATACCAGACAGTTTCAGCATGACTTAACCCAAAAAGGCATCTCCCAGACACATTATAATTAACTTTGATAAAAGTTAATATGAAGAAGGAAATTCTGCAAGCAGCCAGACGTAAGAAAACCGTAACCTACAAGCAGAAGAATATTAGAATGACTATAGATCTCTCTCCTGAAAACATTCAAGCTACAAGAGGGTGGTCATCAACTTTTAATCTCCTAAAACAAAATACCATTCAAACCAGGATCCTGTATCCAGCTAAACTGAGTTTCATTTATGATGGAGAAATTAAATACTTTAATGATATTAACATGTTGAAGAAATTTACCATAAGTAAACAAGCTCTCCAGGATATTCCCAGACCTACCCTCCATAATGACCAGTGCAATATTCTACCACCAAAGTAAACTCACTCAGAAACTTTTGATCAAATTCCAACATCCATAGTGACAAGGATTAAAAATGTCCACTGGACTTTCGAAAAACTCAATACCTAAAATTCTACCAGTCCTATCAATATTCTCAATTAATGTGAATGGTCTAAATTGTCCTCTAAAGAGGCACAGGTTGGCTGACTGGATGCAAAACTCAGGCCAGATATCTGCTGTACACAAGAATCTCATCTTACCTTAAAAGATAAATATAGACTAAGGGTGAAGGGACAGTCATCTGTATTTCAGGCAAATGGAAATCAGAAAAAAAGCAGATGCCATAATTTTATTCACAGATACAATAGGCTTTAAAACAACAAAAGTAAGGAAAGATAAGAATGGTCACTTCCTATTTGTTAAGGGTAACACTCAACATGATAAGATTTCAATTATTAACGTTTACGCACCCAACCAGAATTTGCCTCTATTTATAAGAGAGACTCTAACAAGCATGAACAACTTGATTTCCTCTAGCACCATAATAGTCAGAGATTTTAAGAGTCCTTTGGCAGTATTGGATAGATCCTCCAATAAGAGACTCAGCAAAGAAATTTTAGACTTATACATAACCATTCAACAATTGGATATAACAGACATCTACAGAACATTTCATCCTAACAAGATTGAATACACATTCTTCCCATAAGCCCATGGAACATCCTCCAAACTTGATCACATCTTAGGTCACAAGTCTAATTTAAAAGAATAGAAATCATTCCTTGCATCTTCTCGGACCATCATAGAATAAAAGTTGAAATCAGCAACAACAGGAATCTGCATATTCATACAAAAACATGAATAATAGCTGGGTCATAGACAAGACTAAGAAGGAAATTATCCACATTTTTGGAACAAAATGATAATGAATATATGAATTACCAGAACCGCTGGGATACTACAAAGACAGTCAGAAGAGGGAAATTTATAGTACTGCAAACCTTCCTCAAGAGAATGAACAGAGAGGAAATTAACAACTTAATGGGACATCCCAAGCAACTGGAAAAGGAAGAACATTCCAAACCCAGCAGAAGAAAAGAAATAACCAAAATTAGAGCAGAATTAAATGAAATTGAAAGCAAAAGGATTATACAACAGATCAATAAATCAAAAAGTTGTTTTTTTTAAAAGGTCAATAAAATAGATGAACCTTTGGCTAACCTAACAAGGAGAAAAAGAGTAAAATCTCTAATTTAATCAGTCAGAAAGGACAAAGAAGAAATAACAACAGACCCCTCAGAAATTCAAAAAATCCTTAATGAATATTACAAGAAACTTTATTCTCAGAAATATGAAAATCTGAAGGAAATTTACCAATACTTGGAAGCATGCCACCTTCTAAGACTTAGCCAGAATGAAGTGGAAATGTTGAACAGGCCTATATCAAGTTCTGAAATAGCATCAACTATACAAAATCTCCCTAAAAAGAAAAGCCCGGGGCCACATGGCTTCACATCAGAATTCTACCAAACCTTTAAAGAGGAACTAGTACCTATATTACTCAACCTTTTCCAAAATATAGAAAAAGAAAGAATACTACCCAACACATTCTATGAAGCAAATATCACCTTGATCCCCAAACCAGGAAAAGACCCAACAAGAAAAGAAAACTATAGGCCGATATCACTAATGAATATAGATGCAAAAATATTCAACAAGATCCTAACAAACAGAATCCAGCAACACATCAAATAAATAATACACCGTGACCAAGTGGGTTTTATCCCAGGGTCTCAAGGCTAGTTCCATATACATAAATCTATAAATATAATTCAGCACATAAACAAATTAAAAAACAAAGACCATATGATTCTCTCAATTGATGCAGAGAAAGCTTTTGATAATATGCAGCATCCCTTCATGATCAGACACTTAAGAAAATTGGTATAGAAGGGATATTTCTTAAATTGATAGAGGCCATCTACAGCAAACCCACAGTCAATATTCTATTGAATAAAGTTAAATTGAACCCATTTCCACTCCAATCAGGAACCAGACAAGGCTGCCCAGGCACCCTTATCCATTGTTTCCACTGCTTTTCAACATTGTAATGGAAATCTTAACCATCGCAATTAGGCAAGAAAAGGCAATCAAGGGTATCCACATAGGGTCAGAGGAGATCAAACTTTCACTCTTTGCAGATGATATGATTGTATATCTGGAAAACACCAGGGATTCAACTACAAATCTCTTAGAAGTGATCAGGAATACAGCAGTGTCTCAGGTTACAAAGTCAACACTCATAAATCTATAGCCTTTATGTATACCAACAATAGTCAAGCTGAAAAAACAGTCAAGAACTCTATTCCTTTCATAGTAGTTCCAAAGAAGATAAAATATTTGGGAGTTTACCTAACAAAGGATGTGAAAGATCTCTATAAAGTGAACTATGAAACTCTAAGTAAAGAAATAGCTGAAGATGTTAACAAATGGAAAAACATACCATGCTCATGGCTGGAAAGAATCAACATTGTTAAAATGTCCATACTACCAAAAGCAATATACAATTTTAATGCAATCCCTATTAAAGCTCCACTGCCATACTTTAAAGATCTCGAAAAAATAATACTTCATTTTATATGGAATCAGAAAAAACCTTGAATAGCCAAGACATTACTCCGAAATAAAAACAAAGCAGGACCTCAGACTATACTATAAATCATGCTACCGGACCTCAGACAATACTATAAATCGATAGTGATCAAAACAGCATGGTATTGGCACAAAAACAGAGAAGTAGATGTCTGGAACAGAACAGAGAATCAAAAGATGAACCCAGCTACTTACCATTATTTGATCTTCAATAAGCCAATTAAAAACATTCAGTGGGGTAAAGATTCCCTATTTAACAAATGGTGCTTGGTGAACTGGCTGGCGACCTGTAGAAGACTGAAACTGGACCCACACCTTTCACCATTAACTAAGATAGACTCTCACTGGATTAAAGATTTAAACTTAAGACATGAAACTATAAAAATACTAGAAGAGAGTGCAGGGAAAGCTCTTGAAGAAATCGGTCTGGGTGAGTATTTTATGAGGAGGACCCCCAGGGCAATTGAAGCAGCTTCAAAAATACACTACTGGGACCTGATCAAACTAAAAAGCTTCTGCACAGCCAAGAACTCAGTAAGTAAAGCAAGCAGACAGCCCACAGAATGGGTGAAGATATTTGCAGTTATGTCTCTGACAAAGGTAATAACCAGAATCTACAGAGAACTCAAACATATTAGCAAGAAAAGAACAAGTGACCCCATCTCAGGGTGGCGAGGGACTTAAGAGAAACTTCTCTGAAAACCGGCGCATGGCCTATAGAGACATGAAAAAATGCTCATCATCCTCAATCATCAGAGAAATGCAAATCAAACCCACTTTGAGATATCATCTAACCCCAGTAAGATTAGCCCACATCACAAAATCCCAAAACCAGAGATGTTGGCATTGATGTGGAGAAAAGGGAACACTTCTGCACTGGAGGTGGGAATTCAAACCAATACGTTCCTTTTGGAAAGATATTTGGAGATCACTTAGGGATCTAAAAATAGACCTGCAATTCAATCCTGCAATTCCTCTGCTAGTTATATAAACAGAAGACCAAAAATCACATTATAACAAAGATATCTGTGCCAGAATTTTTATTGCAGCCCAATTCATAATTGCGAAGTCAGAGAAGAAGCCCAAGTGGCCATTGACACATGAATGGATTAATAAATTGTGGTATATGTACACCATGGAATATTATGCATTCTTAAAAAGATGGAGACTTTACCTCTTTCATGTTTACATGGATAGAGCTGGAACATATTCTTAGCAAAGTATATCAAGAATAGAAGAAAAAGTATCCAGTGTACTCAGCCGTATTATGAACCAATTTATAGTTTTCATATGAAAGCTATAACCCAACTATAGCCCAAGAATATGGGGAAAGAGGAGAGGGAAGGGAGGGGAGTGGGGAGAATGGGTGGGAAGGGAGGGGAGGTTAATTGGTGGGACCACACCTATGGTACATTTTACAAGGGTACACGCTAAATTTATTAAGTGTAGAATATAAATGTCTTAACACAATAACTATGAAAATGTGGTGAAGATTTTGTTAACCAGTTTGATGAAAATATTTCAAATGGTATATAAACCAGCACATTGTACCCCATGATTGCATTAATGTACACAGCTATGATTTAATAAAAATAAATACATAAATAAATAAATAAACAAACTACTTCTAACTATGATATTTGGTACCAATTTTTTTTTCAGATATACTTTGGGATATTAAAGAAATTCCCTTGTAGTCCTACTTTCTAATGAGTTTTTTTTTCCCCCCATAAATGAATGCTGATTTATGTCAGGTTTTTTTCAATGATCTATTGGGATGAATATATGACTTTTCTACTTACTCTGATGGCATGGTAAATTACATTACTTAAGTTAAAAAAAAGATGCCTTCCTTGGATAAACCTTCTTTGGTCACCACATTTTCCTTTTCAATTTACTGCTTGATTACAACTAAGTTCAAAAGTAAACTTATCCTATAGTTTTTCCTTCTTGTATTCTTGCTACTTTGGTATCAAAGTTAGGCTGTCCTCATAAATGAGCTGGAAAATATACTCTCCTTTACTTTCATTGGAATAGTTTATATAAAAAGTATTTCTTCTTTAAATTTTTATTAGAACTTGCCATTAAAACCAAAGAGATCCGTAATTTCTTTGGAAGAAGTTTTTAAATTATGTATTTGATTTCTTTCTTATTATAAGATTATTCATTCCATTTTTCTATTTCTTCTTTTATTTCTAAAGTGGCATATTTCTAGGAATTTATTCATTTCTTCTAAATTTTCAAATTTGTTTAAAGTTGATCATAATAGCCTCTGATTATCTGCAGGATGTTCTGCTGGGATGAAACACTTACTTTCAAATGATAAGGCATAAGACTTCAATTTTCCTTTCAGGTCTCAGAAACCTATTTTGCCTTCTTTATAAAAACCACAAGCATGGAAATAGCACCAACTTTAAGGAGCCCAGTAGATTCAGTGATATGTGTTTAGAATTATCTAAGAAAGATGGCTGTCTGGAATTAAATCTCTCTAAAGCTGAAATCATTACTTCTTTGGTAGAGTGGCATTTCAAGTTCATTAATTTATTAAGCTAGTTGTAAGATACAAGGGTAACATTCCTTGCTGTCAAGACATTTGGCTGCTTGTGGCAGGAGATATTTTGGTAAAGAATCTCATGAAGTAAGCTCTACTCTATGCATGATAGAGACAGGACCAGATATTATGGAAGCCTAGAGGAGAGGGACTCTTATTGTTTCTTTTAGAATTGAATTTCACGTGCTGGCAAGAATAAGAGAATAGTAGGAATCAAGGAAGTAAAGGGAGGCAGAGCTAACATTCCAAATGGACCTATAAGTCACACTTAGAGTCTGATTAGAGGGTATGTTCAGGTAGGATCAACAGCTTTTAAATGCTCTCATTTGAATCTCAGAAAGTTAAAAATAAAGAAAGATTTCAGGTATTTATACGTTTTATAAATTATAAATTTATAGAATTTATAGGTATTTATAATTTCAACAATTTAGAATTACTTAGACAAAAATGTAATTCTACCAGCTGACAAAACAAAAACCTGTTATTTATAGTTTAAAAGCTAAAAGTTAAAGGCTTGAGATGAGAAGCTGTCTGCAGTTTCTCCTAAATAAATAACAAAGATTAGAAAGAAATAAAGTGCAGACAAACATCTACATCTATGTACCTATAACAGGATGCTCCATAGGGACATTCAGGCCGGTCATCAGTCTCATCTTGGCTCCTGATTTGTACACCTCCATAATCACTGTCACCAGGGTGGCTGAAGTGTTGAAAATGGATGGGATTCTTCCTAGGAAGGTAACAAATATACAGTCAGAAAAAAATCATTAATAGGCTATTTTAGATTTAAAGTGAATAGATCAGGAAACCAAGCAATACACATCTGATTATTCCTCAACATGCATCAACACACACTGATCACATTAACTGCAGATGACATCAACATGCTGTGTTGATGACGTAAGTTGATGGCATCTAGTCAGTAGAGGGCTCTTGTGGTATCACAATGTATTTCTGGTGTCATGTGATAGGTCACGAATATCAATAGATAATTTGCAAAGATTACTACGTATAGGATACTTGTATGTAAGTATACAATATAAATATCATAAACATCTATAGCCTGTAAAGATTTCTAATAAACTAAATACATCTACACACTCTCTACTAAGGTAAAAACAGAAATTATCAACACTCAAGAAAATTCCCTACATGCCTCCTTCCAATCATTAAACCTATTTTATTACCCAGCATTAACTACCCTGCTTTCTAAAAGTGTTTCTCAAACTTTTCGGTCCCGAGACTCTTTGAACTCTAAAAATTATTAAAACTCCAGAGAGCCTTTGTTTATATAGTTCATTTACCCTATTATAAAATTTAAATGAGAAGCTGAAAAATACATTTTTCAATTTAACTATAAAAGTAATAAATCCTTTATATATTATCATAAACAACATGCCTTAACACAACTCTTTCTTCCAAGAAAAATTCATGGAGATGTTGTTTTCATATTACGGGAATTTCCCTAATGTCTGGCTTAATAGAAGACTCTGGCTTTGCTTCTCAATGCTGCTCCTATGTGCAATCACTGATAACAACATACATCATATGACCCCTGAGAAACTCTACTATACACAACGTGAGTGAGAGAATGAGAGTAAAAAAGACACATGCACAAAACTCTTAATATTATTATGAAAGAGTGTCAACCTAACAGATTTCCTAAAGGTGTTCTGAGGACTTCTAGGGGTTTCCAGAGCATACTTCAAAAAATGGTATTATAAAGCAATAGATCAGTATTATCTGCTTTGAAAGTAAATAGAAATATATACTAGCTGTACTGGAGTTTGCCTTTTTATGTCTGTATGATTAATGCATGTTGTTGTTACATGCAGCAGTAGCACATTTTCATTATTATATAACATTCCATTTTGTGAAGCTAATGCTATTTATATATTACTGATGAAATTTTGGATTCATCCTAGCTATTGGCTTTTTCTGTAAGTAATACTGCTGCGAACATTCTACTATAAGCCTTTTGTTGTACATATACAGGTGTCCGTTAAGTTCATGTGTAATTTAAAACAGTTGTAATTTGTAAATTTTAAATTATACACAAACTTAATGGACATCCCGTATATGCATTTTCCTGAGGATATAGGTAGGAGTGGTCATAGGGTTTATACATACTAAGGTTTGGAAAATATTGCCAAATTTCCAAAATGATTTTGTAAATCTCACGAGCAAGTTATTAGAGTTCCAATTTTTCAACAACCTCACCAACACCTGGTATTGTAATTTTTTTTAATGCAGTAGTATTTATGGCAAAGATTGGCAAACTGTGGATAGCAGGCTAAATCTAGCCCACTGGGTTTTTTTGTTGTTGTTCGTTAAAAAAAATAATAATAATAATACATAAAATTTACCATCTTAAAAATTTCTAAATGTAAAGTTCAGCATAGTGTTAAGCATATTGATGTTTGTTGCACAACCATTACCTAGAATTTTTTTTTTTGAAAAGTAAATTTATTTCAGGCTAATGTGAGGATATAGGGAGGCAGAGCATGATGGCAGACAGGAAGGACGTTTAGCTCAGCTCTCCTGGAAAAACAGGTGAGAGTGAGTGGGCTGGATCATTCCCAGAATGGAATATTGGTGTGGAGTGGCAGTTTGGGGTGTGCAGCAAGGTGACAGATTACTGGATTTGGAGTGTAATCCAGGGTTACAGAGACTGCCAGGAAAGTTTCTGTGCTGTGGCTGCAGTGGCAGCGGGCAGTGGCAACAACCCCCCTCACCACCACCACCACCACCAAGGAGGATTACAATTCCCAGTTCGTGGGGAAACTAGGTGTTGTATGGAAAGACTGGTGAAGCGTGGAATCCCAAGCGGAAATAGGCGGCCAGAGTTGGCTGCCTTCTGGTGCGGCACCACCACCATCAGGTGGCGGAAGAGAAACTCAGATGGGAAAGATCCCAGATAGAAAAAGGCCATTGTTTTAAAATTGGAGATGGTGGTCTCCACAGGCACCTTTCCGCATGGGCCAGGCGCAACAATTTAAGTCTCACTGGCAGACAGTCTCACACTCAGAACTGGCCCAGGGTGTCCTGTACTTCACGGGAACTATTGCGGGGGAAATTTGTGAGACCTGCCTGTGGAAGGTCTCACAAATTGATGGTGGAATCAGCAGTTTGGTGAGGCCTAGGCTCCAGGCGAGTGGTTGGGCAGACACCAAAAACAATCTAAGCCAGGATACAGGTATAAGCCTGGGAACCACTCACGGTGCCACCTGGTGTCCAGAAAGTATATTGCAACATAAATATATTCCTACTAAAGTTGATCCCTATAGCACATATGTACTTGTATGTTTCTATATATATGTAAATAATCCCTATAGCACATATATACTTGTATGTTTCTATATATATACGTAAATAATTTTGTTGCCTTCTGCTTCCCTTTTCTTTCTTTCTTTTTTTTAGACAGAGTCTCACTGTGTCACCCTCAGTGGAGTACTGTGGCATTGCAGCTCACAGCCACCTCTAACTCTCTTAGGCTGAGCAGTTCTCTTGCCTCAGCCTCCCCGGTGGCTGGGGCTGCAGGCACCTGCCATGGTACCTGGCTATTTTTGGGTTGTGGTTGTCATTGTTGTTCGGTGGGTCCTGGGCCAAGTTTGAGCCCACCAGCCTTGTGTGTGGCCGGTGCCCTGGCTTCCAGGCTATGGGCACCAAATCTGCCCCTTCCTCTTATGGTTGCTGAGAGTGCTTATATCAAGCTATTCGAGTTTGTTTTGTTGTTGTTTGTTTTTTGTTTTTGAGTCTTTGTTTGTGTGTCCATTTGTGTGTTTCTGTGTCTGTTTATTTGTTTGTTCGTTTTGTTTCAATGTGCCTGGTGTTCTGCTAAATCCTTGGGTTGGCTATGTTCCCTAACTCCAATTTCTACATTCAACAAGTGCAAAGGGGAGTGGGGGATGGTAGCCAACTGAAGCCTGTTTTCAACAGAACCTCCTGTCCAAAGGGAGAGATAACTGCCAGGAAGAACCCAAAAAGCTGGCAGGTGGGAGCTGAGCTGAGAGAAGAGACTGATAATTGCACATTTTCTCTGCTGAGGCAAGCTGCGACTCCAAGGAAACAAATTTCATTCGTCCACCCCAAAGAGGATGCGTGTCCATCCCTCCCCCAAGACAGTTGCTTGCTTGCTTGCTGTGGGATCTCTATTAGTGAGCAGTGAAAGGTCCTCTTCTCTCATCCCATGGGAGCGGGTTGCTAGAAGCTGGGACTCCTTCTCCAGAGAGTCCCTGCTGTGAGCCTGGCCATTCTCTTCTGGCATAAAGTTGGAACAAATATTTTCCCTGCCATTTTGAATCCCCAGTCCACCCTTCCCCCTGTCCTGGAGGTCTAGAAGCCCAACCCTTGCAGAAACCATAATGTTCATAGTTCTTTGTTAAGAATGGGCATTGCTCAGTCTGAGGTAGTGTAGCTATACTGTACTGTGAATCCAGTAACAGTGCAGAAAGGCATGGGGGGAAGGTATCTGGCTTGGCTCTGAGAAAGCACAACTTAGCAGTGGGCAGAGGCTTGGGTCTCGGCATGACAGGTGGAAGCTCGGGAACTAATGAGGCACATGAACCTGAGTGAAGACACCTCCCACCTGGCAGCAGCATTAATAGAGCGAACCCACCAAAGTCAAATTTCAGAGAGACACTTTCCCAATTCTATGGACTGCTGGAGGGAGCTAGACCTTGCATTGCAGGGATACCAGAGGAGCAGAGTGGCTGGGGCAGGGGCACAGTCTCTGAGGGTGAAAAACATTTGCTGCCTTGTTAGCCTCTGGTTTGAAACAAGCTCAGGTAGAACATTCCCCAGTTTCCATTGAGCACACGAGGTAGTCAGACTTCAACTCCCCTAGCTGGCTGGTGGCAGAGTATGGTCACCCGGCCGACGAGGCATTGACTTTCCTCTGACTCTGGGTGGCCCAAATCCCTGGTACATTTGCTCATTGGAGGGAATGGGGCCACAGCCCTGTGCGGCTACCAGTGCCTGGGTGTGACGGAGGTGCAAGGTTGGGAAGGAGGCACCAGGCCCAATGGACTATTTTGCTGGGCGGGCCTTTCTGACTCCACAGAGCACTGGAGTGAGTTACACATGAGCTGCCAGTGGACCCCCACTACCTAGATGCTGAAGACCTTTTCAACTCTCCCACTTGATCTGTGTTTGTGTTGACCAGGACAATTGGTTTGGAACTCTTGACCTGGGCTGATCACTCAGGGACTCACCAAGGTTGTACCCTGGTTGGGTTGTTGTGGGAATATAGGATTCTCCTCTTCCAGTTGTTGCCTGTGGGGGATCAGGGTGTCTAAGTTGCTTAAACATTTCCACAGCTGAGATTTCAGCCCAAAGCCACTGATTCACTAGGACTGGACAGAGACTAGCTGAATACAGGTCAGAGTTATCTAGTCCCATCACACCAAGCAGGTCCCCAGAGTTTCAGGCTGTAGTAGTGAATGGGACTTTTGTAAAGCCATAGGAGAAAAGCTGCAATCACCAGTCCCAGTTCTTTGGTAAAGGGCTGATTAATTACAACTCTAGGAGCACTCAATTCAATTTCACCTTACCAGCTTCTCTAGCCAAATGATGAAAAATAATCATGGCGTGGAATCAGTGGAGAAACTCTGGCAACATGAATAATCAGAGTAGATCATCTCCCCCAAGGAATGACAAAGGAGACACAACAGAAGATCCAATTCATAAACAAATGGCTGAGATGTCAGAAATCAAATTCAGAATTTGAATTCAAATAAGATGAACCAAATGGAGGTAAAGTTGGAAGTAGAAATTCAAGGAGCAATTCAAAAGTTGTCTCAAGAATTCAAAGACAAAATCACCAAAGATTTTGACATATTGAGGCCAGAACTTGTAGCCCTCAAAGATCTGAGAAATGCAGTAGAATCCCTCAGTAACAGAATGGAATAGAATCCCTCAGTAACTGAATGGACAAAGAGGAAGAAAAGCGGAGAACAAAAACAAATCATTCCCTCAGAGAATTGTGGAACCACTCCAAAAGAGCAAACATTCACCTTATCAGAATCCTTGAAAGAGAAGAGAATGGTCCAAAAGGCACAGAAACTCTACTCCAAGAGATAATTGAGGAGAACTTCCCAAGCATGGCAAGAGATACTGAAATTCAGATGGCAGTTTCAGAACCCCAACATGACTCAACAAAATAAAGCATCTTCTAGACACACTGTAATTAACTTCACCAAAGTTAATATGAAGGAGAAAATCCTGCATGCAGCCAGATGTAAGAAAACAATAACCTATAAGGGGAAGAATATTAGAATGATTGCAGATCTCTCTGATGAAACTTTTCAAGCCAGAAGAGGATGGTCATCGACCTTCAATCTCCTAAAACAAAAAAACTTTCAGTTGAGGATTCTATATCCAGCTAAATTGAATTTCAATTATGACAGAGAAGTTAAATACTTTAATGACATACACATGTAGAAGAAATTTGCCATAACCAAACCAACTCTTCGGGATATTCTCAGACCCATCCTCCATAATGATCAGCACAATGCCCTACCACTAAAGTAAACTCACTCTGAAATTCATGATCAAACACTGGTGAAAAGATTTAAAATGTACACTGGACTTTTGAAAAACATGACACCCAAAATATTACCAGGCTTATCAATACTCTCAATTAATGTTAACGGCTTAAATTTTCCTCTTAAGAGGCATGGGTTGGCTGACTGATACAAAACCTCAGGCCAGATATATGCTGCATACAAGAATCTCTTCTTACCTTAAAGGATAAACATAAACTCAGGGTGAAGGAATGAACATCTGTAATTCAGGCAAAAGGAAATCAGAAAAAAGCAGGGGTGGCAATTTTAGTTGCAGATACATTAGGTTTTAACTAACAAAAGTATCAATTCTTAACATTTATGTGTCCAACCAGAATGCTACTCAATTTATAAGGGATACCCTAACAGACATGAACAATTTAATATCTTTCAGCACCATAATATTAGAGATTTTAACACCACTTTGGCATTGTTGGATAGATCCTCCAATAAGAAACGAAGCAAATAAATTTTAAATTAAACTTCATCATACAACAATTGAATTTAACAGACATCTATACAACTTTTCATCCTAACAAAACTGAATACACATTCTTCTCATCAGCCCATGGAACATCCTTCAAAATTGATCACATCTTAGGTCACAAGTCTAACCTCAGCAAATTTAAAAGTATAGAAATTATTCCTTGTATTTTCTTGGATCATCATGCAATAAAAGTTGAATTCATTATATAATAATAGGTATCTGCATACTCATATGACGACATGGAAACTAAATAACCTTATGTTGAATGATAGCTGGGTCATAGATGAGATTAAGAAGAAGGGGCGGAGGCAAGATGGCTGACTGAAGCCAGCTTTCCACAGATGTTCCTATCCAGAAGGTGAGTTAAGGACAGAAATTTAGCAAGTAACCCAGTGCATTTAGCAAGTAACCCAGCATTCTGGTTGGACACATAAATGTTAATAATTGACATCTTATCATGTTGAATGTTTCCCTTAACGAATTTAAAGTGACCATTCTTGTTTTTCCATACTTTTGTTAGTTTAAAACCTAATGTAAAACCAAGACAGAAGGTTCAAGAACACACATAAATCCCGCTGAGGCGAACTGCGACCCGAAGGATACAAACAAAAGGTACAAAATCCATCACCCAGCAGAAGGGAGTCCCCTCCCCCATGAGAATGGCTCTGAGTACCCCACAAACAAATAAGCAGAGTTCAAAGGTCCTCCCACTACACTCCACAGGAGAGACCCTCTAAAAACTGGACCTACCTCCCCTACTGGGGTGCCACGGCATTCTCCTGCCAGGCTTAAAACTGTATAAAACTGTATATATTCTCTACCTGCAATTCTGAGCTCCCAGCACTCCCCTCCACTCTCACTCAGAGGTCTGGGGGCCTGTCCCCCAAGAGTACAGATTCTTGGGTGAATTCTCAAGGGGTGTGGACAGGGCCTAGACTGCAGCTGATCGGTGCTGATTCTGTGGCATGCAAGTGAGGAGAGGATAGTCGGCTGAGAGGAAACCACATGTGAGTGACAGTGCCCCGAGGTGCAGAGCACCAGCCGTTTTTGGCAACAATAGGGCTCACTCACTCCCAGATATTCCGAAGCCACAACCCCTGTCTCCCTGGGCAACCAGAGGAGGCCGGTCATCTCCTCAGGTGGCAAACACCACGGAACAGATCTGGGACTGAAACAAAGGCCCCGTGAGTAAAGGGTTTGCCTGAGCTGGTACCGACCTGGGTGGAGCACAGGGACTAGAAAACACATGCGCAGAGCCAGGAAATTCCCAGGGAAGGGCTGACACAGAGGACCGCTTTACTGAGCCCAAGACACACCTGGCACTCAGGGGATCATCAGCCTATAGACAAAGGAAGGCAGGAGGCTAGAACTGACAGCTAAGCTAATACAAACCTGGAGCAAAGACAGGGCCTGAGACACAGGCTCTGAGAACTGAAAACAGCCTCTCTATTGCAGGGGAATTTAGCAGGGACAGAAACGAATTCCCTCAAAGTTGTTCTCTTCTTTCCTGTCAGTAACATCAATCAGGGGCGGGGCTGGAACTGAGTGAACATCCCTCAGCCTCCATCAAGCGCCCGAGGTTGTCAGGCCTCACCTCCCCCTGCTGGATAGAGGCAGAGCGCAGCGGCCCGGCTGACCAAATATAGATTTCCTTGTGATTCAGGCAGGTGCAAACACCTGGAGTATCTGTTCATTACAGGCAACTGCCGGGGTACCAGTGACTGGGTGTGACAGAGGTGCAAGGTGGGGAAGGAGGCATCCACCTTCCCAGACTAATCTATTTGCTGGGTGGGTCCTCCTGACTTCACGGAGGACCGTTGTCACCAGACCCCTACCATCCAGTTGCCAGAGACCATTTAAACTCTCCCACCTGAGAGAAGTGCTGACTGAGACAATTGATTTGGAGCTTTTGAACTGAACCAATCACCTGAGCACTATTCAAGTGGTGCCCTGGGTGTATGGTTGTAGGAAAGTTTGATTTTCCTTTCCAATTGTTGCCTGTGAGGGGTGGGGTGACTTAATTGCTGGTATTTATCCACAGCTGAGACTTCAACTAAGAGTAACTGTTTCACTAGGGTCGGACAGAGACCAGTTGAAAACAAGACAGAACCACTTAGCCCCAACAAACAGGTCCCCAGTTCCACAGGCCATAGCACTGTACAGGTCCTCGACAAAGCTCCAGGGGAAAAATCAAACGGTGTAAAATAATCATGGGGCAGAATCAACGGAAAAACTCTGGTAACATGAATAACCAGAATGGATCAACACCCCCAAGGAAAGATATGGCAGATGTAACTGAAGATCCCATTCATATCATACTTAACTTCACTAAAGTTAATATGAAGTAGAAAATTCTGAAAGCAGCCAGACGTAAGAAATCCATTACTTATAAAGAGAAGAATATTAGAATGACTGCAGATCTCTCTGCTTAAACTTTTCAAGCCAGAAGAGGGTGGTCATCGGCTTTTAATCTCCTAAAGCAAAGTAACTTTCAACCCTGGATCCTGTATCCGGCTAAACTGAGTTTCATTTATGATGGAGAAATTAAATACTTTAATGACATTCATATGTTGAAGAAATTTTCCATAACCAAACCAGCTCTTCAGGATATTCTCAGACCTATCCTCCATAATGACCAGCCCATTCATCTACCACAAAAGTAAACTCACTCAGAAACTTTTGATCAAACTCCAACTTCCACAGTGGTGAAAGGATTAAAAATGAACTTTTGAAAAACTCGATACCCAAAATTTTACCAGACTTATCAATATTCTCCATTAATGTGAACAGCTTAAACTGTCCTCTAAAGAGGCACAGGTTAGCTGACTGGATACAAAAACTCAGGCCAGGTATTTGCCACATACAAGAGTCACATCTTACTTTAAAAGATAAATATAGACTCAGGGTGAAAGGATGGTCATCCATATTTCAGGCAAATGGTAATCAGAAAAAAGCAGGTGTTGCATCTATTTGCAGACATAATAGGCTTTAAACCAACAAAAGTAAGGAAGGATAAGAATGGTCACTTCATATTTATTAAGGGTAATACTCAGTATGATGAGATTTCAATTATTAATATTTATGCACCCAACCAGAACACAGTTCAATTTATAAGAGAAACTCTAACAGACATGAGCAACTTGATTTCCTCCAGCTCCATAATAGTCAGAGATTTCAACACTCCTTTGGCAGTGTTGGGTAGATCCTCCAATAAGAGGCTGAGCAAAGAAATTTTAGACTTAAACCTAACAAGCCAACATTTGGATGTAGCAGACATCTACAGAACATTTCATCCCAACAAAACTGAATACACATACCTTCTCATCACCCCATGGAACATACTCCAAAATCGATCACATCTCAGGTCACAACTCAAACCTCAGTAAATTTAAAGGAATAGAAATTATTCCTTGCATCTTCTTGGACCACCATGGAATAAAAGTTGAACTCAGTAACAAGAGGAATCTGCATACTCATACAAAAACATGGAAGTTAAATAACCTTATGCTGAATGATAGCTGGGTAAGAGATGAGATTAAGAAGGAAATTGTCAAATTTTTGGAACAAAACGACAATGAAGACACCAATTATCAGAACCCTGGGATATGGCAAGGCAGTCCTAAGAGGGAAATTTATAGCACTGCAAGCCTTTCTCAAGAGAACAGAAAAGAGAGGAAGTTAACAATTTAATGGGACATCTCAAGCAACTGGAAAAAGAAGAACATTCCAACTCCAAACCCAGTAGAAGAAAAGAAATAACCAAAATTAGCTCAGAATTAAAGGAAATTGAAAACAAAAGAGTTATACAACAGATCAATAAATCAAAAGTTGGCTTTTTGAAAAGGTCAATAAAATAGATAAATCTTTGGCTAACCTAAGTGGGAAAAAAAGAGTAAAGTCTCTAATTTCATCAAGCAGAAACGACAAAGACTAAATAACAACAGACCCCTCAGAAATTCAAAAAATCCTAATATCACTAATGAATATAGATGCAAAAATATTCAACAAGATCCTAACAAACAGAATCC
This sequence comes from Nycticebus coucang, assembly GCF_027406575.1. Classification (NCBI taxonomy): domain Eukaryota; kingdom Metazoa; phylum Chordata; class Mammalia; order Primates; family Lorisidae; genus Nycticebus; species Nycticebus coucang. Next base: position 67,161,381 of record NC_069783.1, on the reverse strand, counting down.
AGCAACATATCAAACAAATCATACATCATGACCAACTCGATTTTATCCCAGGGTCTCAAGGCTGGGATTTACGTACAAATATACGTAAATTTGTAAGTATAATTCAGCACATGAACAAATTAAAAAACAAAGACCATACGATTCCTCAATTGATGCAGAAAAAGCTTTTGATAATATCCAGCATCCCTTCATGATCAGAACACTTAAGAAAATTGGTATAGAAGGGACATTTCTTAAACTGATAGAGGCCATCTACAGCAAACCCACAGCCAATATCGTATTGAATGGAGTTAAATTGAAATCATTTCCACTCAGATCAGGAACCAGACAAGGCTGCCCATTGTCTCCACTGCTATTTAACATTATAATGGAAGTTTTAGCCATAGCAATTAGGTAAGAAAAAGCGATCAAGGGTATCCTCCGTATAGGGGCAGAAGATGTCAAACTTTCGGTCTTTGCAGATGATATGATTGTATATCTGGAAAACACCAGGGATTCTACTACAAAACTCTTAGAAGTGATCAAGGAATACAGCAGCGTCTCGGGTTACAAAATCAACATTCATAAATCGGTAGCCTTTATATATACCAACAATAATCAAGCTGAAAAAACAGTTAAGGACTCTATTCCATTCACAGTACTGCCAAAGAAGATGAAATATTTGGGAGTTTATCTAACAAAGGACATGAAAGATCTCTATAATGAGAACTATGAAACTCTAAGAAAAGAAATAGCTGAAAATGTTAACAAATGGGAAAACATACCATGCTCATGGCTGGGAAGAATCGACATTTGTTAAAATGTCCATACTTCCCAAAGCAATATACAATTTTAATGCAATCCCTATTAAAGCTCCACTGTTATACTTTAAAGATCCTGAAAAAAATAATACTTCGTTTTTTATGGAATCAGAAAAAAACCTCGAATAGCCAAGACATTACTCAGAAATAAGAACAAAGCAGGAGGAATCATGCTACCAGACCTCAGACTATACTATAAATCGATAGTGATTAAAACAGGATGATACTGGCACAAAAACAGAGAAGTAGATGTCTGGAACAGAATAGAGAACCAAGAGATGAATCCAGCTACTTACCGTTATTTGATCTTTGACAAGCCAATTAAAAACATTCAGTGGGGAAAAGATTCCCTATTTAACAAATGGTGCTGGGTGAACTGGCTGCCAACCTGTAGAAGACTGAAATTGGACCCACACCTTTCACCATTAATTAAGATAGACTCTCACTGGATAAAAGATTTAAACTTAAGACATGAAACTATAAAAATACTAGAAGAGAGTGAAGGGAAAACCCTTGAAGAAATCAGTCTGGCAGAGTATTTTATGAGGAGGACACCCCAAGCAATTGAAGCAGCTTCAAAAATACACTACTGGGACCTGATCACACTAAAAAGCTTCTGCACAGCCAAGAACACAGTAAGTAACGCAAGCAAACAGCCCTCAGAATGGAAGAAGATATTTGCAGGTTATGTCTCGGACAAAGGTTTAATAACCAGAATCCACAGAGAACTCAAACGTATAAGCAAGAAAAGAACAACTGATCCCATCGCAGGCTGGGCAAGGGACTTAAAGAGAAACTTCTCTGAAGAAGACAGGCGCACAGTCTACAGACATATGAAAAAATGCTCATCACCTTTAATCATCAGAGAAACGCAAATCAAAACTACTTTGAGATATCATCTAACTCCAGTAAGATTATCCCATATCACAAAATCCCAAGACCAGGGATGCTGGCGTAGATGTGGAAAAAAGGGAACATTTCTACACTGCTGGTGGGAAAGCAAATTAATATGTTCCTTGTGGAAAAATGTATGGATAACACTTAGAGATCTAAAAATAGATCTGCCATTCAATCCTATAATTCCTCTACTAGGTATATACCCAGAAGACCAAAAATCACATTATAACAAAGATATTTGTACCAGAATGTTTATTGCAGCCCAATTCATAATTGCTAAGTCATGGAAAAAGCCCAAGTGCCCATCGATCCACAAATGGATCAATAAATTATGGTATATGTACAGCATGGAATATTATGCAGACTTAAAAAAGATGGAGACTTTACCTCTTTCACGTTTACATGGATAGAGCTGGAACATATTCTTCTTAGTAAAGTATCTCAAGAATGGAAGAAAATGTATCTAATGTACTCAGCCCTACTATGAAACTAATTTATGGCTTTCACATGAAAGCTATAACCCAGTTATAACCTAAGAATATGGGGAAGGTAGAGAGGGAGGGGAGGGAGGGGGAGGATGGGTGGAGGGAGAGTGATTGGTGGGATTACACCTGCGGTGCATCTTACAAGGGTACATGTGAAACTTAGTAAATGTAGAATATAAATGTCTTAACACAATAACTAAGAAAATGCCAAGAAGGCTATGTTAACCAGTGTGATGAAAATGTGTCAAACGGTCTATAAAACCAGAGTATGGTGCCCCATGATTGCATTAATGTACACAGCTATGAGTTAATAATAAGAAAAAATAAAATAAAAAAATAAAGAGATTAAGAAGGAAATTGCCAAATTTTTGGAGAAAACAATAATGAAAACATGAGTTATCAGAACCAATGGGATACTGCAAAGGCAGTCCTAAGAGGGAAATTTTTATACTCTGGTTTCTCTTCAGATCGCACAAATCTTTCGCCTTTTACTAAGAGGGAAATTTGTAGTGTTATAAGCCTTCCTCAACAGAACAAAAAGAGAGGAAGTCAGTAACTTAATAGGACATCTTAAGCAACTGGAAAAGGAAGAACATTCCAACCCCAAACCCAGCAGAAGAAAAGAAATAACTAAAATTGGACCACAATTAAACAAAATTAAAAACAAAAGAATTATTCAAAACATCAATAAATCAAAAAGTTGGTTTTTTGAAAAATTCAACAAAATTGATAAACCTTTGGCCAACCTAACCAAAAATAGAAAATTAAAGTCCCCATTATCATCCATCAGAAATGACAAATACAAAATTACAACAGACACCTCAGAAATTTAAAGAATCCTTAATGAATAATATAAAAAACTTAATCCTCAGAAATATGAAAATCTGAAAGAAATGGACCAATACTTGGAAGCACACCAACTTCCTAAACTTAGTCAGAATTGGAAATGCTGAATAGACCTATATCAAGTACTGAAATAGAATCAACTGTATGAAATCTCCCAAAAAAGAAGAGTCCGGGACCAGATGGCTTCACATCAGAATTCTACCAAACCTTTAAAAAGGAACTAGTACCCTTTCCAAAACATCGAAAAGAAGGAATACTTCCTAAAACATTCTATGAAGCAAATATCACCTTGATCCCCAAACCAGGAAAAGACCCAACAGAAAAGAAAATTATAGACTAATATTTTTAATGAACATAGATACAAAAATATTCAATAAGATCCTAGCAAACAGAGTCCAGCAACATTATCAAACAAATTATACACCCTGACCAAGTGGGTTTTATTCCAGGGTCTCAAGGTTGGTTCTATATACATAAATCTATAAAAGTAATACATCACATAAACAAACTAAAAAAAAAAAAACACACGACCATATGATTCTCTCAATAGATGAAGAAAAAGCTTTTGACAATATCTAGCATCCTTTCTTGATCAAAACACTTAAGAAAACAGGTATAGAAGGGACTTTTCTTAAACTCATAGAGGCCATCTACAGCAAACAGCCAATATCATATTGAATGGAATAAAACTGAAAACATTTCCACTCAGATTAGGAACCAGACAAGGTTGTCCATTGTCTCCTCTGCTTTTTAACATTGCAATGGAAGCCTTAGCTATTGCAATCAGGCAAGAGAAGGTGATCAAGGGTATACAAATAGGGTCAGAGGAGATCAAACTTTCACTCTTCACTGATGATGTGATTTTATACCTGGAAAACCCCAGGGACTCAACCACAAAACTCCTAGACGTGATCAAGGAATACAGTAGCATCTCAGGATACAAAATCAGATCAAGGAACACAAGTAGCATCTCAGGATACAAAATACTCACAAATCAGTAGCTTTTACATATACCAACAATATTCAAGCCGAAAAAAGTCAAGGACTCTATTCCCTTTATAGTTGTGCAGAGAAGATGAAATATTTGGGAATTTACTTAACTCTGAGAAAAGAAATAGCTGAACATGTTAACAAATGGAAAAACATACCATGCTCATGGCTGGGAAGAATCAACATTATTAAAATGTTCATATTACCCAAAGCAATTTACAAATTTAATGCAATCCCTATCAAAGCACCATGGTCATACTTTAAAGATCTGGAAAAAATAGTACTTTGTTTTATATGCAACGAGAAAAAAACCTCATACAGCCTAGACATTACTCAGAAATAAAAACAAATCAGGAGGAATCATGCTATCAGACTTCAAACTATACTATCAATCTATAGTGATCAAAACAGCATGGTACTGGCACAAAAATAGAGAGGTCAATGTATGGAATAGAATTGAGAACCAAAAGATGAACCCATACCCTTAGTCATTTGATCTTTGATAAGCCCATCAAAAATATAAATTGGAGGAATGATTCTCTATTTAATAAATGGTGCAGGGAGAATTGGCTGGCAACTTGTAGAAGACTGAAACTGGACCCACACCTCTCACCTTTAAAAACCTCTCACCGTTAAAAAAATTGACTCTCACTGGATAAAAGATTTAAATTAAGACATGAAACTATAAAGATCCTTGGAGAGAGTGCAGGAGAAACACTTGAAAAAATTGTCCTGGGAGAATACTTTATGAGGAGGAACCACCCCTCTCCCCTGGGCAATTGAAGCAATGCCAAAAATACATTACTGGTGTTTGTAAATAAAAAGCTTCTACACAGCCAAGATCACAGTAAGTAAAGCAAGCAGACAGCCATCAGAATGGGAGAGGATATTTGCAGGTTATGCTTCTGAAAACAGTTTGATAACCAGAATCCACACAGAACGCATACTTATTAATAAGAAAAGAACAAGTAATCCCATTTCGTGGTGGGCAAGGGACTTGAATAGAAGCTTCTCTGAAGATGATAGGTGCATGGCCTACAGACAAATGAAAAATGCTCACCATCTTTAATCATCAGAGAAATGCAAATAAAAACCACTTCGAGATATCACCTAACTCCCATAAACCTGGCTCACATAACAAAATCCCAAAACTACAGATGTTGGTGTGGATGTGGAGAAAAGGGAACACTTCTGCACTACTGGTGGGAGTGCAAGCTAATACATCCCTTTTGGAAAGAAGTATGAAAAATACTCAGGGATCTAAAAGTAGACCTGCTGTTTAATCCTGCAATTCCTCTACTAGATGTATATCCAAAAGACCAAAAATTACTTTATAACAAAGATATTTGCACCAGATATTTGCACTGCAGCTCAATTCATAATAGCTAAGTCATGGAAGAAGCCCAAGTGCCCACTAACCCATGAATGGATTAATAAATTGTGGTATATGTGTACCATGGAATATTATGCAGCCTTAAAAAATGAAGACTTTACCTCTTTTACGTTAACATGAATGGAGCTGGACATATCCTATTTAGTAAAGTATCTCAAGAATGGAAGAAAAAAATATCCCATGTATTCAGTACTATTATGAAACCAATTTACAATCACTCACACTTTCATATGAAGAATAGATCACAGCTATGGTCCAGGGTGAAAGAGGGAGGAGAGGAGGATGGGAGCGGAGGGGGGAGGTCAGATTGAGGGAGGGTGAATACTAGGATCACACCTATGGTGCTTATTGCAAGAGTACATGTCGGATCTATTAAGTATAGGGTATAAATGTCTTAACACAATAATTAAGTAAATGAGATGAGGTATATATTAACCAGTGCGATAAGTGTTCCTAATTCTATATGAAATCAGCACATTGTACTCCATAATGCATTAATGTATACACGATCTATGTGTTTATGATTTAAGAAAAAATAAAAAAAATGTGAGGATACAAACAACCAGGTCAAAATATTTGATTTTGTTAGGTAGAGCCCCTAGAATTTTTTTCATCTTGCAAAACAGGAACTCTATACTTACTAAACAACACCTTCCCAACCTCTCCTTTCCCTAATATCCACCATTTTCATTTCTGTTTCTCCTCCCCTCCCCTTGCTAACTGTAATTTAATTTGTTTCTCCCGCTAACCCCTGATAACTACCATTCTAATTTCTGTTTCTATGAATCTAACTATTGTAGATACCTCCTACAAGTGGAATTACACAATATTTGTCTTTTTGTGACTAGTTTATTTCACTTAGCTTTATGTCCTCAAGGTTCATCCATGAAGGAGCACATGTCAGAATTTCCCTGCTATTTTAAGGCTGAAGAAAAACCCCACTGTATGTATATACCACATTTAGTTTATACATTCAACTTAAGCTAACTATAAGCTAAGACTGATTAAAACTAATATGCATCATTATCAAGTAAGTAAATTCATTATGATCTTGATAAAGCTTTTAATCATTTTTGATAAAAACAAACAACAGTACTGAATACTGTTCCTCCCCTTGCCCCACAAATTTCCTACGTTGAAGAGTTAATTCCCAATATGACAGTATCAGGAGACAGGGCCTTGAAAGAGGTAATTAAGGTTCAATGAGGTTATAGGAGTAAGGCCTAATCCAAAATGACTAGTGTCCTTATAAGATGAGAAAAAGATACTGGGGAGGTATGTGTACCGAGAAAAGGCTATGCAAGGATGTAGTGAAAAAGTGACCATCGGCAAGCCCAGGAGAGAAGTCTTAGGAGAAATCAAGCTTCCCAACACCTTACACTAAGGTTTCCAGCCTCCAGACATAAATTTTTGTGGGTTAAGCCACCACCTAGACTGTGGTATTTTGTGATGGCAGCCTTGGTAAACTAATATGAATACCAAATAGGATTTTTCAAAATCCAAAGTAATAGAAAGTTTATATACAGCATGTCTATTTTACAAGTTTTTACATGACATTCAGATGTGGAACTAAAGCCATTGCAAACAGACAAAATTGTGTATAAGTACATAAAGTAGAACTGCTGAATCTGAAGAATATTGTTATTCAGGGGCTACAATGGCAATTTATTTTAAAATGAAATAATGGAAATGTGAAATTAACAGCATAAATATCTGACATAAATACCTTATTGCACAGAAGACAAGAAACTACCAAAATGCATTAGTAAGATACTTAGTTTGAGAAGTTGGAATAGCAAAGAAAAACTTCGGAAATAGGGTTGCAAAACTATAAATAGGATACCAGAAACATTATATAAAGTATAGCTCAAAACTAAGAGATTATAGTTTTTTAGAGGTTATAATTTAAATTCACAAAATATAAAATTAGAAAATATACTACAAAGTAATTAAATGATGTAAGTATAGGATCAACCAATGAATTTAGGTGTTTTCAAAGTTTCACACTGAGTCAAAGCCCCATTAGAAAAATATAAAGAAAAATACACAAGCATAATAAGATACATAAACACAACCTAAAATTATCTTAATAGCTATACTATACACAGCAATGATGTATGATAGCATCTCTCTAATACCCAATAAGAGATTAAGTAAATGGTAGTTAGGTCTGAAGGATTCAATTTTCAAGTCTGGATTCCCCAATATGCAGATCCTTACATTAGTCAGCATGTCTACATATAATTCCCCACAGTATCATAAAAGCCTCTGGTAGTATTTTCTACAATGGGCACTGAGAAAGTGCAAATCAGCAGAAACACGTTAAAGCTCTAACCTTTCGGCTGATGGGTTTTATTAGGTTTTTAAATATACTATCACATATATCTACATTGCTACATGCTATTGAAATAATGGAAGGATATGCTACCTGTAATTTTACTTTACCTGTAGCAGTTAGCACCATATATGCAGGATGTCCTCTTGACCTGGTTTTCTTTACATCCTTGCAGAACTGAATCAGTTGACTTTGCAGGCAAAGTTTCAGACTTGGAGCAATCAGAACTAGACTCAGGATGAGATCCTTGAGTCTTATCCCAGAATGACTTGTCTTGGGCACTTGAACAACTCTCAGAACAGCTTACTACCCCATCGTCTTTACTTGGTGTGCCTGTAGTGATCATTTTATGTTCAGAAACCTTATCAAGTTCCTCTATTGGAATTTCACTTCTCTGTGTATTAGTCTTCATATTATTCATTTCTGTGTTACTTAATGTAATTGAAGAAGCTGATTGTGGCATTTCCTATAAAATGAGTATGAAAAAAACCAGAAATACATGAAACACTTTTAAATATATATATTTATATATATAATATATATATGAGTACAAAAACCATGAAACTTAAAGATCTGTGTAATATGTAAATCTTTAAAACTTTAAGATCAACATATTAAAGTTACTACAAATATCACTATTTTCTCTGTCTCTAGTTTAATAACTGATAAACCATTTTCAGATATTAGAAAATAAATTTATGACAATGACATTCAGTGAAAAATAACCAAAAAAAAATGAAACATAAGAAGTCATTTACTTACTTTTGAATATAATTTTCCCAACAATCCTTAAATATCATATCACATAATATGGCATGGTTTTAACATGCACAATCCCTTGTAATTTCCTATAAATTACTGCAATATTTTATTTCTACCCTCTAAATATGGCTGTGTTATTCTATAGCTAAATGTTAAAACTATTCCACCATAAATGTTTTAACACATTTTATAATAATTAAGTAAATGAGGCGAGGGATAACTTAACCAGTATGATATAAGCATTCCAAATTGTATATGAAATCAGCACATTGTACAATTTAAAAGTAAGCTTAGTGTTATCCAGTTAGAAATGACCACTTAATATATATTCTTCTACTGAGGAGTAGAAACATTAGCTAAGATAAACCCCAGGCCTCCTGGTAACCATTTCTAGGATGTGATGACAACATACCAGATTAACATTAATGTTCACTCCCAGTTATAACTAAAGTCTCATGTATGGTGGCTGCCATCTAATAAAAGTTGCTCTTAATAATAATATATTAAATAGCTTAAATTTCTTGTCATTAGCATGACTTTTTTTTATACTAATTACTTACATGTTTTGATATATTTTATTTTTTTAAGTTGCATAATATATAATTTTAAAATGTTATCTAAACTGACTAAAGACTTTGCAAACAGAACCTAGCATGGTTCTTGCATAGTAACCGATAACTTATGTGAAAAGCAATCATTTGGCTATCTCTTACAGCTGACCCTCTGCTAGTGGTGACACAGGGTTCCCCTGCTCAGGACTGGACAGGGACCCCTCCATTTTCTAGGCCTGAGCAGCCTCAGGTTCAGACCCCTATTCTCTAGGCACAAATAGGCTCTTTGTAGGTCGTATTCTCTGAACACAAATAAGCTCACAAAAGCCAACCTGACTAGTCCCTCTTCGGGGCTACCTCTTCAGGAGCAGGGAACATGCCCTACTGTCGCTCCTGGCCCAGAGAAGAGCTCACTTACAGCAAGGACTGACTATGGCAATTTTAGAGTTAACTTCTGCCCACAGGCTTCCGGCACCAAACAGTTATGACATATTCCAGATGTACATTCCATCTCCCCAAAACCCCACAGGAAAGGAAAAGCAGTATTTAAATCCCTATGCTGAAGGCCCAAAAGGATCCCCACCTGGGTCCCCCTCTGCTGCTGGCGGTTCCATCTCCCTCTTTTGCTTATCTATCTATCAATAAAATCTGTCCTTTCGCTTACTTGGTGGTCTGTGGATTCATTCCTAGAATCTCTGATACCAAGGACTCAGCAGAGAGAGATTCTGGCTAGAGGCATTCATGCTGCATCCTTTTAAAATACATACTCTTTGCTCCTAAGCTCCTCCCCTGCACCCCAATCTTCTCCCCCTCCACGATAGGACCAACTGGCACATGGCAATGACTGGAACTCTAGAGTGGGAATGGGCAATCCTGACCCACTTCCCTACTTGACAGTCTCCTACTGGGTCACCCCTCCCCAATTTTCTTTTTCCTTATTCAGATAGCAATAGGGTAGGACAGCAAATCCACTGGCTAAGCAGATGTCCAATAAAATGCCAGTGTCTTGCTCCTGTTGGCATTTCCAGGCTTTATAAGTAATTCTCTAAGAGTGTACTCCTCTCTTGATTTTAGAAAAAGAGGCAATAATTTCCCCTTTATAAGTATGGCCAGTCTTTATAATGAAATGGCAGTAGTTATTAACTCACAGTCTTTCAGTAAGGACTAAAATCAATCTCTCTTGCTCTTTCTCTACCTAGCAGCTCCTCCTCTACCCATCCTGAAGTTCCTTTTTCACAAACAACTGAAAAAACAAACAGAAAGAAAATGTCAATTCTTCTCTTCACTTTCACCAGCTCCTTTGTCTTCTAGAATTTGTTCCTATTAAGGGCTCCAAGTTGTCCCTGACTGAACAATGGGGCTGTGTACATATGGCTTCAGCATCAGAAACACATGTAAAAAGTCAGACCTCCAACCTCACTAGGAGAAAAACAGAAACAAAATTCACATCCACGATACCTAGTGAATTTGACTGCAGTTATCTTTTATCTTTGTGCCCCTTAAATTCAGCAAATTCAGCATTTGACCTCAGCTGTAGGCATTCTTTTATTCTTTCTTTCTTTGGTATATCATGCCATCTCTCTTTTCTCTCTCTCCCCACTCTCTTCCCCTCTCGTTCCCTTTCTCCTTTTAAAACAGTGGTTGTCAACCTTCCTAATGCCACCATGTATTTTCATTGTTACAATGGGGTCGCAACCCACAGGTTGAGAACTGCTGATCTAAAACATAAAATAAACTTATACTTTTATATCCTAATCTTGGTCTAGAAAAATTATTTTTTCATCCCTCAAGGAGTACCTACTGAGCTTTCCACCCTAACACTCCTTACAAACACAGCCTTCTTCTAAGCCTTAAAGCCTTCTGTACAAAGTCTGGGAGTGGGATGGCAAACACTACTTAGATCTTTCAATAAGCCCTGCAGGGAAAGGGCTGGTCCTTAGTGCTAGCAGCTCCTTTCGAATATGGAATACTCGTATTCAGTACTTTTGTCCCCAGCTTTGGGCCTCAGTAGCAGCTTGGGGACAACAGGGAAACGATCCCACTCAATATCCATCACACTCACACTAGAGAGAGGCCAGGCACAGTGGCTCACACCTGTTGTCTCAGTGCTTTAGGTGGGTGGCTGAAGCAGGAGTATCACATGAGGCAAGGAGTTCAAGACCAGCTAAGGCAGCAAGCAACATCCTGTCTCTACAAAAAATTGAAAAAAAAAAAAAATTAGCCAGGCATAGTGGCACATGCCTATAGTCCCAGCCACTCAGGAGGCTGAGGTGGAAGGACAGTTTGAGTTCAGGATTTATAGTGAGTTCAAGGTTATAGTGAGCTCTGATCACTCCAGCCTGGGTGCTATGCCTTCTAACCATAATCCTGCACTTTAGGAGGTTGAGGCAGGAGGATCACTTGAAGCCAGGAGTTTGAAACCAGCCTGAGCAACATAGTGAGACTCCATCTCTGCAAAACACAGAAAAATTGGCTGGATATAGTGGTGCACACCTATAGTCTGAGCTACTTGGGGTGGGAGCAGGGATGGGGGTGGACTGAGGCAGGAGGATTGCCTGGGCCTAAGAATTTGAGACTGTAGTAAGCTATGATGATGCCACTGTACCACTCAAGCCTGGGCAACAGAGACTGTTTCCAATTTTTAAAAAATGACACAACTAGGGGGAAGTGGTTAAATGTTCTTAGTATGTATCATTATGCAACATTTAAATAATAATGATGTATCTAAGGATGTTTTTAATTAAATAAGAATATACTGTGATGCTATTTAACTTTTCTTTTTTGCAGTTTTTGGCCAAGGCTGGGTTTGAACCCGCCTCCTCCAGCATATGGGGCCAGCGCCATACTCCTTTGAGCCCCAGGCGCCGCCCTGATGCTATTTAACTTTTTAAAAACTATGTGTACATTTACTTGTGTAAATCCAAATAAAAATGTTTAAGATAGAAACCAAAATATTAGTAAGACAATGGGATAGAAAGATGAGGCAAACTGAGGTTTTTTTACTCTTTACATGCTTCTGAATATTCTATTTTTGACAATAACCATGTATTATTTTGCATTTTAAAAATCCTCACAAGGGGGCGGCGCCTGTGGCTCAGTGAGTAGGGCACCGGCCCCATATGCCGAGGGTGGTGGGTTCAAACCCAGCCCCGGCCAAACTGCAACAACAACAAAAAAAAATAGCCGGGCGTTGTGGCGGGTGCCTGTAGTCCCAGCTGCTCGGGAGGCTGAGGCAAGAGAATCACATAAGCCCAAGAGCTGGAGGTTGCTGTGAGCTGTGTGAGGTCATGGCACTCTACTGAGGGCAGTAAAGTGAGACTTGGTCTCTACAAAAAAAAAAAAAAAAAATCCTCACAAGGAGTACATTTAATGTGTTAATTTATTCTAAAAGAGAAAAGAATGTTAAAGTCACTACTATCAATACTATGGATCAGAGGTTCTCAAATATATTTTAAGAGGCACAAAAGCTAGAATTCTTAATGCTTTTTATGGAACTCCATGAAATATTGATATACAGTAGACCCTTAGCTTTCAAGAATTTAACATTCATGGTTTCAATTATTTATAAATGACCCCCAAAACCCATTACTAGTTGGGCAATAATTTGTGCTTGCGGAGACATAAATTTGCTCTGTGCCAATACAATTTGCTCATGAGCGACAGCAAGTCACAGAATGGGTGAGAGAGGGAACATGAAAGACAGAAGGTGCTCTGTACCTGGAAGAAGCAGGAGAGAACAGAGAGGTCTGTAACTCCTAAGCATTCCACATAGCTTATTTCTTAGATTAGATAAAAATGTGAAGGATTATGGTGGCCAGATCCCTTTAAGTGCAGAAATACATGTTAGAGACCTCAGGGATCTAAAAGCAGCAAGGAAGGTGGAAGGTGGAAGGTGACCTTGGTTTTTGAAGAAGGTAGGAATTAAAGGTATAAAATATCCGATTAACTTGTCCAACTAGTTCTTTCTTCTCCCCTCAAATATCTGAAGTTTTACTATACTACAAGGAGAAAGAAAGAACTTCCATCTAATACAAGTTCAATGAAGTAATTTGTTGTTGTTTCTGAACTATCCCCTGCCAAGAATGTCTGTGCTGATAAATTACCTTCTAAGTCCTGCATCAATCCCATTAGCTCCAATATACTAAAAACTAAAAAAGACCTAACCTCCAGCTCCAATTGCACTCCTAAGTTTCAAACTCATATTTTCAATGACTAGCTAAAACACTTCTTCCTCAATATTCTGTGCACCTAAACTCAAAACATCGAAACTGAAATTCTGCCCCTGTATTCTGTCATAGGTTCTGCCAACATAATCCAGCCATTCATCCTAGACAGGTATTTGGAAGTCTTTCACTCCTTCTTCCCCTCTCTCCCCAGAGCTAAGCAACAAAGATTACAATTTTGCTTCCTAAATATTTTTATAATCCAGTGCCTTCTTGTCATCCTTACCAGTCACTGCCACGTGTCAGATGTTCTTTATTTCTTGACTGAATTAATGCCATAATCTCGTCCCTCATCTCTCAGTCTTTCATCTCATTCCCTTCAATCTCTCCTCCAGGGAACTTCCAGTTATCCCTGTGGCTGAAATCATTTCAAGTTCCTCTCTTTACAAACTGGTTCCACTGCCATCCTCACCCTCATCTCACACTGCCAGATGCCTGGGACTTGGGAACTTGCTCTGACCAAAAGAATTCAGCAATAGTGACACTACACCAGCTCCAGTCCTCAGCCTTAGAAGAGTTGGCAGCTCCTCCTTTCACACTATTGGGATCCAGCTGTCAGGTAAATATGATCAGTCTAGACTGCTTGATGGTAAGTAGAGGCAGGGAGGTTTAGCCAGTCCTCAGCCATTCCATCAACCTTTCCTGGGGCACCATTCATATGAATAAAGCCATCCTGGATGCTTTAGCCTCAGCTAAGCTCCCAACCCAATGCAGCCCCACTGACACCAAAGAGATGTCATAAAAGAATTGCCCAAATGAGCCTGGCCAACTAAGGAAATATAAAACATAATTAATCATTGTTGTGTTAAGGCACTAAGTGTTGAGGTAGCTTGTTTTACAGCAACAGACAGCTGATACGTTTTACAAAACTGTATTTCTTAAGTTGTTTCAGTTATGCTTCCTTCTGTCATGTTCCATAGAGTTCTCATTAGATGATACAAAGGAAATAAGATAGTCCTTTGTCTTAAGACGCTACAACAGAATATCACAAACAGGGAAATTTATAATGAACAAAAATGTATTCTTTCACAGTTCCGGGGTCTGGGAAGTCCAAGATCAAGACAGAAACATCTGGTGTTGATCTTCTCACTGTATACTTACAAGGGGGAAGGTGGCATGTTGTATCCTCACATGGCAGAAGAGCAAGAGTATGTGAACCCACTCCTGCAAGCCCCTCCCATTTTTAGAGACATAGTCTTACTTTGATGCCCAGGCTGGCCTGCAATTCCTGGGCTCAAGTAATCCTCCCTCCCAGCACAGCTCTCACCCCCAGGAGCTGAGTGATACTCTACTAAGTGTACACTCTACTAAGACCAATCAACTGAGTGCAGCATCATACCTAGCTCCTGGGAGCCCTTTTTATGGTATTAACGCATTCATAAGGGTGGTACCCTCATGACATAAACAACTGCCCATTAGGCCTCATCCTCTCAATATTATTGCCTTGGAGAATAAATTTCAACATGAATTTTTAGGGATGACAAAAGCATTCATACAATAGCAACCATACTTTTCTTTAAAGTTAATCAATTTAAGCATCTTCATTTTCACTCCTCAACAGTTATATAACTGGTAAGGAGTTACTGAAAGACATACAACAAATGAGGAAAAGAGTAAATGTCTTCATTAAGACAAGTTACTAGGGTCACAAAACTCTTATACACAGTTTAATAGGTATGATAGAGAAATCCACTGTACTCAAAATGAAAAGACCTACATTGAGACTCAGGGTCCTAGAATTGTGACCTTGGGCCTAAGTTTCCTCTGAATTATGGTTGCTCTTAACTTTGAGGGTACATTAAAATTCAGAGAGTTCATTTAACATACCACTGATACACAGGTCCCATAGACTAAATGAATTAGAATCTCAGGAACAGGGCCTTGCTGGGGGAGGGTGATTTCTGTCATTTCTCTCCACTGCTATTCTTATTCTTCCCTAAAATAATGTAATCATTCTCACCAAGTATATTGACCTAAATCTACTATGTCATTCTGGCCAAATTATTTTCAGTTCTTTGTCCTTGGCATCCTTCTGCCATGAGACTGGATAGGTAAATCAGCCTCTTGTTTTCTCTCTCACCTGCTCTGGACTGTAGCCACCCCTTTGAGATCACCTGTTCATCAGTGTTAGAACCGAAACTAAGCAGGGATTACAGGTGGGCTTTGTGAAGGCCCTGCTGGGGTTTTCAGTTTAAGGCATGTTCTCTGGCCCTGCTGTACCAGAGAGCCCCGCATAAAGAGTCATGAGCCTTGTTTTTTTTCTTTGCTAGGAAAGATAAATCTCCCACAAAGGCTATAAGGGAAAAAATAAAAAAACAGCTGGCCAAGTAGAGCTCAGGCATTCCTGGGCCCTGTCTGTGATACTCCCCTAATATTATCAAAACTCAGTAATACTTGAATATCTTGGATCTACTGCTCCTCTCTACAATCAATTAAAAATATGTTTCTCAAAGTTGTTCTTGTGACTATCCACAGATATTTTTTCTGAATGCAAAGGTATATAGCACACTTTCCAGGTAAAGGACACACCTATAACTCTGTCTTTAGTCACAGAAAAGCAAACTATGTAACCAAACTGTATGTACCCCCACAATAACCTGAAATTTAAAAAATAAGAATTTCTCTTCTTGAAAAAAAAGAAAAGTCAATTGATATGTTCAGAATTCCGAAAGTGGAGTGTATGAGTTTGTAAGTTTATACCACAAAACAAGTTTTATTTTGTTTTTATGGCTATATACATAAGCCAGAAAACATGTTTTCATTGATAAAACTGTGGCTGAAATTAAGTAATTAAGTACGGAATTGAGTTTATAGTGACTAGATCCAACTTTTCCAACTTCTCCAGTGAGAAGCTGTTTCCTCTCTCTGGGAGAGGAAGCAAGAGTGAGGGGAGAATGTAAGAGAATGGGTCTCTAGGGTGGTTCCTAGTGTTTCAGTGCACACTCAGTACTAAGACCAACCCTTTGGGGCTTTCCCTGAGACTAAAAAGACAGAGACCCACAGAGCTAAGCCATTGGTTTACAAGGATCATGAAAACTGTCATCTTAAGCCAAAGCTCTCCAGAGAAGAATACCTAAACTTTCTGCCCTGGAGCTATCTCTATCTTTCTCTCTCTTTTTAAATGCACCCAATAAGTAATCCTTATTTTCTTTAAGTACCCAGTGTTACAGAATGTGCAACTGAGCCAAACCATTTAGTTACCAAAAACTGAAAGAAGAAAGGGTTTATAAATAACATATGTTAGCTCCGAAGTGATCCTGCAACAAGCTATAAAGAACTACCCCATGATTATTTTTCCCTCTCCATTCTTAGCAAGAAAAAGGTAGTTACATGCAGTCTGAGGATAACCAATGGAATAAGAGAACAGGTTGTCAGAATGGAAGTGCCATGTTATGACCAGAGTCAAGTGCTCTTCACATTTTTCCCCAATATATACTATATACTATACTAAGTATAACTAATACTATATATAACTTGCTATATACTATATATACTATATATAACTAATTTCTAACTAGAATACCTGACAAGGAAAAGAAACAATCAAATAGTGAATTTTTTTAAATCACCTTGGATGAAATGACAGATTCTTCCTGATTAGCATTTTTGGACTTTTTTCCTGCTTCTTGTTCTGCTGATGTACTTTCTGAACTTCCTGGTGAAATTAATCGCTTTCGTCCTTGCTGTATTATATTTACTTGGGTTTTATCTTTGCAATTTCCTTCTTTTCCATGTCCCTGGATTACATTACCTTAAACACATACAAACACATACACACAAAGAAAAAGAAGAAGAAAATTATCTTCTGTATGCTCAACTGTCAAAAATCCAAATAATCAAATGAAAGAAAAAGGCTAAAAGGGCAAGTAAAATAAGGTTCCATTTATAGCAATTCCAACTTGAAAATGCTTATTTGTAAATCTCAGAAAGTATTAAACAGCACAATAGCCAAAAGCTCCAGCCCTGGAGTCTGCCTGCCCAAAATGCCAGCACTCCACCCAGGGTGACAGATTGAGACTCTATCCATAAATAAATAAATAAATAAAATGGTCTTCACAAAAAGTATATAAAATAAGTGGCTTAACTGGCTCACAACAATCTTTATATCTGGAATAACCAATATTTTCTAAATAACAAATATAAAAATTAACTATTAATCTGAATGAGTTTATTTTACTTTTAACTATTACTAGTGGCACCTATATGAGCTATTATAGTAATTCTATACGAATAACAGCTCAATTATATGCATATGCCTATATATCCTTAAAAATACATTCTTCCAATCTTACCCAGAGAAACCATTCATAATGGCTATATTAACAATTTGATGTGTATCCATCTCAACTTTTTCCTAAGTTTAAGCAAATATATTTACAAATACATATATGTAAACAAATACAGGACAAATGTACAAAATACTATTATTTCTGTGGGATATATCTAGAATAGTAATTTCTGGATTAAAGTGTATTGGATATTTAAAAATTTAAGAGATAATAGCAAATGACTTTATAAAGCTATCCTAATTTATACTTCCACCAACAATGTTTGAAAATACCCATTTCTATCAGCACTAGATATTATCAGTTGCTTTAATTTTAATAAGTTAAAGAACAAACGAAGGGTAACTGGTTGTTTCAATTTATATTTTCTTATCATATAGTAAAGTCATGTATTTATTATTAGTATTTATTCTTCTGTAATATAATACCCAAAATTTTTAGTGAGTTTTATATTTTTTGTTACTGAACAATTTTTTTAAATGTTCTCTCTTTTATAAGAGTGGCAGATACTATATCTCAGTATACTGTTTACCAGTCTGTTATTTACCTTCGACTTTATTTATAATTCATTTTGCATACAGTATTTCTTTTTAGATAAATCTTTCAGTTTTCCCCTTAAGGTTCTAACCTTCCTATAGACTTAAGATGCCTACAGAAGTAATAAAAAACATTTTCCTATATTTCCTTCAAATGCCTTAATAGTTTTAATTTTATATTAAGCTTATCAATTCAATGGAAATTTATATCTGAATGTGATATGAAGTAGTACTCTAATATGAATTTCTTTAAATGGAGAGCTAATTTTTCCAATATCATTTTTTGAATAATACATCCTTTCTCTATTGAATGAACTGATAATTTTTTATAAATTAAATAAATGTATGTATTTTGATCTGTTTCTAGATGTTGCTTTTTTTTTTCAAACTGGTCTAACTTACCTATTCCTATGCAAGAACTATCAACTATTAAAAGCAGGTACCAGGCCCAGATTGTGATGTAAGAGGATTCCATGAAGGAATATACTTTTTCTGTCATTAAAATTGTCTATGACCACATATAAAAAACTTCTGAATTCATTTTATACACAGCTGACATAGTTCTCACACTAAAATCTTACACATATGGCATACATAGAGAAAAATACTAACAATACTTATAAATATAGATAGAAATATCCTAAACCTAATATTAGCAAATCTAACCTAAGAGTATCAAAATAATATGCTATCACGATAAAGTTAAACTTATTCCAAGAACATAAGCATGGTACAATATTAGGATATCTACTAACATCATTATTTACATTAAACATCATTATGCAGAATTATTTCTATACCAAAAAATTTTCAAGTAATTCAATAGTTGTTCCTGGGGGAAAAAGTAAAAATAAAGGAAACATCCTAAATACGATATGACTATTTAACCGAATCTAATACCAGGTTAAACGGTAAAATACTAACAGAATTTCTATTAAAATCAAGAATGAGGGGCGGCGCCTGTGGCTCAGTCGGTGAGGCGCCGGCCCCATATACCGAGGGTGGCGGGTTCAAACCCCACCCCGGCCAAACTGCAACCAAAAGATAGCCGGGCATTGTGGAGGGCGCCTGTAGTCCCAGCTACTTGGGAGGCTGAGGCAAGAGAATCGCTTAAGCCCAGGAGTTGGAGGTTGCTGTGAGCTGTGTGAGGCCACGGCACTCTACCGAAGGCCATAAAGTGAGACTCTGTCTCTACAAAAAAAAAAAAAAAAATTAAGAATGAGATACAGATGCCAATTTTATCCATTTTTATTTAAAATTTTTAGAGTCCAATTACTAAGACAAGAAAAGATAGCAAGAAATAGATCAGAAAAGCCAAAATTACCACAATTTTGTAGATATGACTTTTCAACTAGAAAATATAAAGATTTGAAAACTATTAGAATTTATCAATTTAACTTTATCAAAGTAAATAGAATAACTAGTACCTTAAGTAAGTTTAAGTAAATTCTGAACTACAGTCCAATTAAAACAGTATCAGTTTATTATTATCTGCATCAAGTAGCCATATTGAAAATACTCACAATACAAAATTAAATGCGAACAAATTGGTACTACTTTAATTTGCATCAGCATATGTAACTTTTTAATCATAAAAAGGGAAGTGGAGGGTATCATGACAACAATATAAATACAAAAACTCCTTTTTTAATCTACCAAGAGCATCATAATCTCATTCACTTATCCTGAGACCTGGAAGGCTGAGAGACCAGAGATAACTTGAGATCTAGAAAGAGGAGACTCGGAAAGGCTTTGTCTAAATATATTCACTTCTCAATCACATGGAAAAACTTTCAACTCAGGCCTGAGAAATGTATGATAACAATCAAGAGCTAGTATCTAGGATGCAGAAAATAAAATAAACTAAAAAAACGATATTAACTGAAAAACAAAAAGACTAGCCTGATCACAGCAAAAATTTATCTACAAATAAAGATTAGACCAAGAATTAAACTGAAAGACGATTCAGGAGCGAATGTAAAAGTGTATCAAAAAAAAACAAATAAAAAGGGAAACAAACAATAACGGGACATATAAAGAGAAAATTTAGGTGGCTGTATATTGATGTGGTTGAAACATGGGCATTAAAGCCTAACAGAGCTAAGTCTAAATTACAGCTCTGACATTTATTATATGATCTTAGATAAGTCACTTAATATCAGTTAATGCTATTTGTCCTTTTCCTAATGATTCAAAAGGTTCTAAAATATCAAGTTGATTTCAGATAATTTAAGTAAATATTAATGACCATAAGTATAGTAAAAGCTGCAAAAGACCTTAAAAAGTTACCTATATCTAAATAAGCCTAAAATGCAACCTAGAAATTGAATTTTTTAAATCTGTAGCATTGGTCTATTGATCTGGGTCATTTATTACTTAAACAAATGTATAAAAAAAGTTTTTAAAAGACTATGCAGCATAAAGGGTTTAATTATTTTAACTGCACTCTAATGTGCTAAACTGTCCTATACTTCTAAATGTTTCTGTCTTTAAAGAGATTAAATAACTTAAGCTTTCTCATATAAGTACTTCTCCCAAAGTCTAAGTTTATAAAAAGATATATCTGAGTCCAAAGACTTTTCTATCTTCTTTTGAAGCTTTAGTATTTTAGGTACATTGTATACTATATAATATTCCCATATAGACCAATATCAAATAACTCTCATTTCTATTTTCAAGATGAAGTGCCCCCAAACAGTGCTTCAAATTTTACATGGGATATCAATCAAGTGAAAGAAAACATATTTGAACCAAAATACATTTTAGACAATTATAAGCAAGTGGTAGCCCAGAAGCAGGTACAGTCTCATACAACTCTGAAAGAAAAAGACTTGTTTACAGAGAGCTATTTCATGTTGATCCAATTTTTGGTCTATTTAAGTTATTCTTTCTATTATCAGAGAAATTGTTTTACTGAGGTAAAGTGCCTTTCCCTCCCTACTACCATCCCCCATTTCCTTCCTGCAAATTGAGGATCACCACACTTAATGAGAGATGTCATTGATAAAAATATATTACATGTGAAATAATTGCCAGAGGGAAGGGCAGATTGAAAACCACTGTACTAGCATAAAGCTCTTACCAGGAAACTCTAACCACATCCCTCCCAACACATAATGTATGGCTTGCTTTTCCCATGAGAACACTCTGCTTCTATTATAATCCAAACTACCATTAAATAAGTGATATTTTCATATATTACATATTTGATCAAAAACTTTAGAAGACTTCTGTGACTATCATGCAGAATATGAGCAGCCATAAGAGTAGTAACTTACATTCCAACTAAAATGTATATTCATTTGCGCTGTTAATTTATAAAAGAAAATGTACAGGGTAAAATAGCAAAATAGCTTAATCGAACTAATCATCCCAAATAAAACCATTATAAATTCAGGATAAAATATTTTTTTAAAAACCCTATTTAAAAGCACTGGGGAGTAACCAAAAAGGCAGAGCTGGAGAGGTCTAACCTTGAAAAATTGACTACAAGCTATTAAGTTTGTGAATTTGCAGCTTTCTTCCTGAGGGCATTCAATTCACAGGTGGCAGAAAGCTGTAGCCCTACTGGCTTAAATGGTCAGAAGCCAGAGTTTGAGGCTAGTAGAACAGAAAGAGGGTTAGAGATGAAATACTGAAAGGAAGGGAGCCTCAGAAAGGGCAAGAATCAAAATCTACCTATAAAACAACCAAAATCCTGGCTGACTGCTAAACCACATGCACATGGGGGAAAAACCCCAGACACTGGGGGTGGGTGGCAGCAGCAGATGAAAAGTAAATGGAAAGTGAAAGAACTAAGTATAGACAGCAGCTGCTGTCCACAGTAGAGGAAACGGAGGGTATGGTCTGAATCCAGCCAAATCAAACACCAATTAGAACAAACATATTTCTTCAGAGGAATAGAAAATTGAGAGGCTCCACATTATTTAAAATACCCAATATCCAATTAAAAAAATCAGAGAATACATAGGAAAAACGTGACCTATATATAAATATGTATTTTAAAGTCAATAGAAAGTAAACCTGAGATGACTGAAAAGTTGCACATAGATGCAAACTTTTTTTTTTTTCTTTTTTTTCTTTTGTTTTTTATTGTTGGGGATTCATTGAGGGTACAATAAGCCAGTTAGATGCAAACTTTAATGCCCCTATTATAAATGTGCTCAAGGATTTATAGGAATACATATACATATAAATGAAATGACTTAGTAAATGGGGAATCTCATCAGAGGAACAGAACGATACAAAAAAGAACTAAACAGGAATTCCTGAATTGAAAAGTACAATAACTAAAATGAAAAATTTGATAGAAAGGGTTAATAGAAAATTCAGAGATAACAGAAAAAAAGAATCAGTACACCTAAATGATTATCAATAGAAATTATCCAAATTGAAGAACAGAGAAAACAAAATGAAAATCAACAAATTTAACAGATTACTAGGATAATATCAGGCAGTATATTATGTATATCTGTAACTAGAAATCTAGAAAGAAAAAAATAGGAAAGAAAAATATTTGAAAAAAAATGGCAAAATCTTTCCAAATTTGGTGAATGACATTTAAGAAGGTAAATGGATCTCAAGAAAGATTAATGTAAAGTAGACCACAATTAATATACATATTAGTCAAATGACTTAAAACCAAAGATAAAAATCTTCCAACGAAGAAAACGTTAGGCTCAGGTGGCTTTATTGGGAAATTCTGTTGCACATTTAAAAAAGAAATACTATCCATATTTCATAAACTCCACTATGGATAAATATATTATGTCCCCTCAAAAGGCATATGTTGAAGTGCTAATCCCCAATATGATTGGCATTTGGAGGTGGTACTTTTGGGAGGTAATCAGGTCATGAGAGTGGAGGCCTCATGAACGAGATTAGTGCCCTTAGAAGGGGGTATGACCAGAGCTTGCTCTCTCCACCATATGAGATACAAAGAGAAGGAAGCCATCTACAAGCCAGGAAGAGGACCTTCACCAAAATACAATCATGTTAGCACCCTGATCTTGGACTTCTAGCCTCTACAACCATGAGAAAATACATAGTTTTTCTCTATATTATTGTTTAGGCCTCCTAGCCTATGACATTCTGTTATAACATCCTGAAGATAAACTTTTTGAAAATAGATGAAGGAGTAATACTTCCCAACTCATTTTATCTTATCAGCACAATTCTTATATCAAAATTTAGCAAAGACATTACAAGAAAAGAAAAATTATAGACCAAAATATGCAAAAAAATCCTTAACAAATACATCTAAGGAATATATAAAAATAGATAATACATTATACTCAAATGGTCTTTTCCAGCAATGAAAGGTTTATTAATATTCAAAAATAAATAGATAGAACTGCCAGATAGGTGGAATAAAGAATAAAAACCATGTGATTATCTTATTTGATGTAGAAAAAGCATTCAACAACATTCAACATCTACCAAGATAAAAACTCAGAGAAATCAGAAATAGAAGGTAACTTCTTCAATCTGAAAAAGGAATCTCTGAAAACCTACAAGTACTGTCAAGCTTAAATGAAGAAATGCTTCAGAGTATCTATTTTAAAAAAAAGCTACCAGAACTAATACACCAGTTTTAAAAATTCATAGTATACTCCATCAATATACAAAACCAATGGTACTTCTACATACTAGCAATGAAGAATCAGAAATTGACATTTAAAAAATGATACCAATTACAAATAGCATCAAAATGTAATTAGGAATAAATTAAGCAAAAGATATGCACAACTTATAACTGAAAACCATAACATTGACAAGAGAAATAAAAGACCCAAATAAACATAGAGTTGTACACTTAAAAAGCTTATGTAAATACACAGTAAGGTAAAACTGCACACCATGACAACTGCTAACACAGAAACAGACTACAATAAAACATTAGCAAAGATGTGGAATCACCAGAACTCTCAGATTATTTCTAGAGCCTGTATAAATGGCCCAACACCGCCGGAAAAAGATTTGGCAGCATTTTAGAAAGTTGACATATATCTACTCAGTGACCCAACAGTTTCACTGTGTGATTTTCATTCAAGAGCAATGAAAGCATATGTTTACATATATACTTATATAAGAATGTTTACTGAAGCTTTGACACAACAACTAAAAACTAGAAACAACCCAAATGTCTGTCCATCAATAGAGTAATAGGTAAATAAACTGATACATTCAAATAACAATACAGAAAAAGAATTTAACTATTTATATATATAAAGATAAATGAATCTCAGACATTTTGCTGAGAAAAAGGAGCTAGCCACAAAAGAGTATCTTCTGTAATAAGTAATAAGTAAACATGAATAACAGAGTATTGTTAATTATTGAAGTTGTGTAATGGGTACATGGGGACTCATATGTACTGTTTCTATTTTTAAAACTATTCACAGATAAAATTTAAAAGACAATGTTTAGTTTTGGGAAAGTTTCCTATTTCCCTAGTCATTTTTTACAGTACTTTGCAGAAAAACCTTTAAAAAGCACTTTGGTACCAAAGTTCTATTTGTTTCATTTCTATCTAACACTGTATCTCTAGACATAATAACTTTTTTAAAAAGTTCTACTACATGGCAGAACTGATAAGATCTTAAAACTATTTATTTATATAGGCATCTGACCAACTTTTACTTATGTATATGTATGTTATAGATGCCCATCATTTCCTTCCGGACCATACTTTCTTAGGAAACCTGGACCTGGGGTGTAGTTCAAAGTAAACTGAACAAATTCTGTTATCTAGAATTTGGAGTTGATAGACAAAGTATTCTACTAACTATTGGGCAGTGAAGGCTTGAAGAGAAGAGAATTAGCCCAGTGTCAGAAATGAGGCAAGCCAAGCCCATATGCAAAATCACAGGTGAACAAAAATGACCATTCTTTGAAACAAAGAGAAAGAAACAGAAGACAGCTCACATGTCCACAGATAAGGGAGGGACAGTCTAATCCTGTCTCCTGTGAGACCTTATTATACTTCCTACATGTAGCCACGAATTCTTAATTAAACTGAGTTTCTGTTATTCAATAAATAAGTTGTCTAATTAAGACAATTAGTAAACATTTTTAAAATCTTGAAACAACGAGAATAACCAGCAGAAGTCATAAATCACTGTGATATCTACTGTGACACTGAGCTACATCAGAGAAGAGTGCACCATGGAATATTATGCAGCCTTAAAGAAAGATGGAGACTTTACCTCTTTCATGTTCACATGGATGGAGCTGGAACATATTCTTCTTAGTGAAGTATCTCAAGAATGGAAGAAAAAGTATCCAATGTACTCAGCCCTACTATGAAACTAATTTATGGCTTTTGTATGAAAGCTATAACCCAGTTATAACCTAAGAATATGGGGAAGGGAGAGAGGGAGGGGAGGAAGGCGGGAGGATGGGAGGAGGGAGGGTGATTGGTGGGATTACACCTGCAGTGCATCTTACAAGGGTACATGTGAAACTTAGTAAATGTAGAATATAATTGTCTTAACACATAACTAAGAAAATGCCAGGAAGGCTATGTTAACCAGTATGATGAAAATGTGTCAAACTGTTTATAAAACCAGTGTGTGGTGCCAAACTGTTTATAAAACCAGTGTATGGTGCCCCATGATCGCATTAATGTACACAGCTATGATTTAATATTAATTAAAAAAAAAAAAAAGAATTTGAAACCAAAAAAAAAAAAAGAGGTCACGCCTTCTTTGAATACCCCAGCATATAACATTGTACATTTGACAATTTTTTATTTAATTAACTTTCAACACTCTTACTGTGCCAGCCTTTCATCTTAGACTTGATGCCAACAGGTTTGTCTGAAAATCTGTACTAATATAAGTCTAGCACATAATAGCACTTGTTCAGTTAAAAACATATAAGGATGGTAGTTGATAAATAGCATAAAATAACAGCTTATATTTTAAATTAGACTTCATGTACATATCTAAAAAGAATGTTAGGCTAACCTATGCCCTAACACAACTGCTATTCTATAAAAATAGTTTATAATGTTTACTTATAAAAATGTTCAAATTTTGTTTCACATTTTCTTGAAAGTCAACATTAGCAGAAACAAAAACCTACTTTCACTGATGACTGCTGCTGAAAGGTTCTGATCATTTAAATTTTCTAACATCCAAGCTGGAAGGAATCTTTTCCTCTCAGCAAGATTTGGCTGCTGCTTACTGAATTCTCTACTTTGACCTAGAAAAGACTAAAAAGGCATCTACATATTAATTACTAACAATAACCATACATCCTTAATGAATTTATAAAATTATTTTTAAAAAACTACAATTAAAATATCCATCTGTAACTGTAAGCTAAACTAATCAAATTTCTTACAAAGAAATTCATCACCTCTGTTAGTTGAAGTGTTGAACTAGTGTGATATGCTCTGGAGCAGTGATTTTCAACTGGTGTGCCATGGCATACTGCTGTGCCATGAGAGGATCTTAGGTGTGCCGTGAAAATTTTTAAAGATCATTAATTAAATTATTTGCAAAATAAATTCAAAGCATAGGAAGTATGTTTTTTTCTTACCCTTTTTTTTTAATCAACATAATTCAAGTATGCCACAGAAGTTTAACTATAGGTTCAAGTGTACCATAAGATAAAAAAAGGTTAAAAAACATTGCTCTAGAGCTTAACTTAAAAATAGCAAAAGCAGATCAATACTGTCAATACTGTCATTTCTCTCCTTGAAATAACTTAGAGAACATGATGTCAATGGATGAAATCCTAAGTTTCTCACCACACTATCTGTGGTAGTAGTAGTCTGGGGCTTGGTTATTTCTGTGCTTCTTGCCAGCTGCGAGGCACCAGTCTCATCTGGTACATTAATCACAGGGGATTCTGGTATTTCATTCAATATGTCATCTTCATCAAGCATCTGACTGTTTCTATAAAATAAAACATAAATTCGTTTTCTAATCACTTGAATTTAACATTCTTCTGCTACCAACCATATCACTGCCAATGTGATTCTTCTGAGTACAATTGACAGATTACTTAATGCTCCTTTTCTCAGACTTGGCAAAAACAAAACAGCACATAATAGTATATTAGAATAAAATATATAAACTAGACTATGTTCTTCATCTTCTGCCTATAATAATGCCATAAAATACACTAATATTTCCAAATAATGAGCCTAGAAATCATAATTATTTTTGTGCTGTAAGGCAGCCATCTCTCTCAATAGGCTTAAAAGCTATTTACATATTTAATATTTGTCCAGATAATCCATACAAATTAAGATCACCACCCAACATTCAAAGAGATAATGTGAACTGCAAGGGCATCAACTAAGCTGGGTAGGCTCTTGAGAAAAAATGAGTAACATCCTGAGTTTAAGTTTACACACAGCTGCTAACAGAGTTTTGGCTAGTAGAGCCACCTATGAAATATCCCAAATTTGTAGTACAACTGCAAGCTAAATGTTCTGGAACAGAAACAGCAATGGTCCCATGTGGGACATACTAGCAGAACCAATTACTTCATACTCTGCAATGTGCAGTAAGTTCATCCAAAGGTGTAGTGTCGTTATTACTTATATTTGAATAGAGATGATCCAATGCATTTATCTTACTGAAAACCTGAAAACGTAGATGGAATACTACTCAAAATAAAAAGGAATGAACTACTGATATGAGCAACAACATAGATGAATCCCAGAGACATTTTGCAAGTGAAAGAAGCCAGACACAAAAGGTATATTGTAAGATTCCATTTACATCACACCCTAAAATGGTGAAACTACAGGGACAGAAATCAGATTGGTAGTTGCCAAAGTTTGGGGGTGGAGGGAAGGGATTAACTATAAAGAAGCACAGTGGAACATTTTGGGGAAATGGAAATGTTCTACACATCACCATGGTAGCACTTAAAATGACTACATATGTGCCAAAGTGCACTGAATTATACATTTAAAAGGAATGAATTATACTATGTATAAATTGTTCCTCCTTAAATGTGGATTTTATAAAATGGAAGGTATAACAGTTTTAGAAATGTGTCTGGTTGAGAAGAGTCTATATAATGGCTTGTTTTAGTATTTCAATAATCCCCTTCGAAGGCAGACTTAATTTCAATAGCAGGAATCAGCCAAAAGAGAAAACTGACTTACACTAAAGTACTATGCAGCACCACATTTTTTATTCATTTAATAAATTTTTTTAAAAAATCTTTTAAATGCATTTCCTTATCATGTGTCAGGTACATAGACTTGAAAACATATAATTGCCCTATCTTTGAAAGCTCATTCTACTATATTACCCAGATCCATCTTACTCATAGGATATAGGTATACATCCAAATTATGTTTTTTTCCTCGAATTTCTTAATATTAAATTTGAAAAATATTAAGAAACATTCAAGAGTAGTGCATAAATTTTCCACAATTTATAGTATTAGGAATTAAGCAACATCATAAATTCCATTTCTAGTTTATTTGCTATTCTGGCGTAAGTTTGAGACTAATATGTAAGAGGTCTGTCTGGAGAGTATCCAGCCACTATTAATACTATTTTCATATTGCATGGCTGGATACTTTCCAGACAGACCTCAGACACACTCTACAGTCCACAGATATTATTAAAAATAATATTTTATTAATATTTACCAAGAATAAGTATAACAATACAAAAATAAGTCAATCCAGGAACAAAATTCTATTTAACATTTACTTCAAAAGAAATCAAAGAACAATTTATTCTATTAGGCTATTATTTAAATATCAAACACTGTGACTGTGATCCAGATATATTTTTATTTTATAATCTACTATCACAGGATGCATAACGCATTATTACTAGATTTGTTAAATAAAAAAATTAAAACTTGGAAATTTTTCTAAATACAGTATAATAAAGGGAGTTATCCTTTTTAAAAATAATTTCATATTAAAAACTAGTTCACATAACCATAAAATTCATCCTGTTAAAATGTACTATACAGTAATTTTTACTATATTAACAGAGTTATACAACTATCACCAGTATCTATTATAATTTGAGGAGGTATTCATGACCTCAAAAAGTAATCCGATCTCCATGGGCAATCCTCTCTTATTCCCTGTCCCCCAGCCCCTGGCAACCACTAATCTACCTTCTGTATCCATGTATTTATACTTTCTAAATATTTCACATAAATGAAACCATTCAATACATGGCCTTTTCTGTCTGGGTTCTTTCAAGATTCATCTATGTTGTGCATGTATCAGTATTTCACTCTTCTTAATGGCTGAATAATACTCTGTTGTATGAATACACCACATTTGTTTATCCAGTTGGACATCTGGGTCATTTCCACTTTGGGGCTATTATAAATAATGCTACTGTGAACATCCATGTACAAGTTTTTATGTGGACATATGTCTTTAATTATTTGGGGGATAGGTCTAGGAGTGGAATTACTGGGCCATACAGTAATTTAAATTTTAAGGAACTGCCAGAATATGTTCCAAGGAGGTGGTATCACTTTGCAACCCCACAACGTGTAAGAGTTCCAGTTTCTCCACATTCTTTTTGATTACAGCCATCTGAAATGTGATTTTGATTTACATTTCTCTATGACTAATGAAGCTGAACATCTTTTCATGTTCTTATTGACCATTTGTACACCTTCTTTGAAGAAAAGTCTACTTAAATCAGTTGAGCATTTTTAAATTGAGTCGCTTGCCTTTGCATTGCTGAGTTATATTAATTTTTGGATATTATGGAAGTAAGTCTGTTATGAGATATATGATTTACAAATATTTTCTCTTATTCTCTGGGTTATCTTTTACTTTCTTGATGATGTCCTTAGAAGCACAGATTTTTTTATTGTTTTGCTTTTAAGGTAGTATTTATTATTATTTTTTATTTTAGATTAATATGAGGGTACATATGGTGTTTGCATTTGTTAGGTCAGGTCCCTGTTGTAGTTGGGTTAGCACCCAGTGAGTATGCCATATACGCATTGTGTCCCTTAGGTGAGAGCCCATCTCCTCTCCACTCCCACACAGAAGTTTGAATGGGATCAAGTCCATTTCATCTACTTTTTCTTTGTTTGCTTGTATTTTTGGTACATAAGAAACCATTGCCCAAGGTCATAAAGATTTACATTTATGTTTTTTTCTAAGAGTTATATACTTTTAGTTCTTATATTTAGGTTTCTGATTCATTTTAAGTTAATTTTTACATGGTATGAGGTAAGAATCTAACTTTCTATTCTTTCCCCAATTGTCTTGATACTTTTGTCAAAAATCAACCGACCATAAATGCAAGGGTTTATTTCTATACCCTCAATTCTATTCCACTGATCTATATATGTTTCTTTATGCCAGGACTACACTATCCTTATTACTGCAGCTTTGTTATACGTTTTGAAATCATAAAATATGAATTCTCCAACTCTCCTTCTTTAATTTCTGTTTTTTCTATTTACTTTGAGATTTACTCCTTTTTATCTATCTTCTTAAATAAAGCATAGATCATTTGTTTTATAACATGTTCTCTTCTAATACAGATTTTCAACTATAAATTTCCCTCTACAAACTAATTTAGCTACATCTCACAAATTTTAATGTTGTTTTCAATATCACTCTGTTCAAAATGTTTTCTAATTTTAGCAGTTGAATTTCCCTTATGACTTCTCTTTGTCCCAGGGTTTATTTAGAACTCTACATTTAATTTCAAAATATTTTTTAAAATTTATAAATATCTTAATTACTGTTTCTGATTTAATACCATTTTAATCAGAGAACATACTCTGTATAATTATGTCCATTTACTTCTACAGGTCTGGTTTATGCATTCTAGAATTTAAAGCTAAGACAAAGGCAAATAAATCTTCCAATGACTGACTCAAAAAAATGTGTATGAATTTTAACTTTACATTAGAATAACAGTATGTTTATACTAACACCTCATTTCCTCAGTTTCCCTATTATATATTTTCTGCTATTTTTTATAAGAAAAAGGAGTTATACTAATGTATTTTAAGATATAAGTTAATACCTTAATAAAATTTAAAAAGCTAAAAAAAATTAAGAAAAAGTACCCAATTCCAAATTAACTACACTGGTTATTGATAGATAGGAAATACATTTTAAATAAAATGGTAGAAGACACCACATATGGGAGTAACCACTGTCACATAAGTTGCCAAAGTCAAATATTTTCTAGAAACACACACACACACGCATGTTCACGCACACACGTGCACACACAAATCATGTAGTTTCTCTATCTCCAATTCGGTTTAATCAGAATGTTTTCTACCGAAACATTTATGACAGCTGATAAATTAGATTACAAATATCATCATTAACTCTCATTTCATCAGACAATCTTACCTTAAGGTACATTCCATATCTACTTCAGATTCTGTAGACAAAACATGGAAAGTGTATTTGTCAACCAACAAAGAAAAACTATCTCCAGGATTCAACCAGTGCCATAGATTTGTCTTCAGTGGTAAAAGCTGACGCTTCTCAGAAGACTGATAAAAACATGGATTGGTGTGTATCTAACAAATAAAAAAGAATACACTAATGTTATAACTCAAAATTACAACAAAATACAACTACATGTGAACTCATCTAGAATTTTGTTATCAAAACAATTTAAGTTTAATAAACCTGACACTTAGAAGTACCGTAATTATTTTTCATACATAAAAGAGGAAAAAGTATGTTTATGTGTATGTATGTTGCCTTGTTTGAAAGTATTTAATTATAAAATGATTGAATTGGACTTGTATTATTTGAAAAATGCAATCGATAATCTAAATTCTTTTCAACTCTTCCCAAAACAAGACCTGAGTGGATTTAAAGATTTTTCTGAATATTCAAACCCTTCTTGTGAGCAGAAAGAGATGAAAGGATCCCCAATTCCTCCCATGAGACAAATTTAACTTTGATTCTAAAAGTAGACAAGGACAGACAAAATATTAGCAAGCCCAAACATGCAGTGATTAAAAAAATGTAAGCAACTTATATGAGAGATATATTATTGGTGTGTCTTTTAGCATATCCTTCAGATTATAAATGCAAACTTAGATTGTATTGTAACTTTAGCAGTAGTGCAAAGAATGTATTATCCTGGAAGAAATGGAACTAAAATACAAATCAATTTTCCATAGCTTTCTCTCAGAGTTATCATTAAATATTAAAGCAAGATTGATGTATACCCCCCAAAAAGGCACCTGTATTTTCAGTGTTTCTTTTTTAAATTTGAGAAGCTTTTTTGTTTGCTTTTTCAAAATAAGTTCAGGAAAGGCTAATGATTATTATAGTATCTTCTAGATATTTTCCAAGTACATTAATAATTTTATTTGAAGAAAAACAATTGCTACTAAAAAATTTTGTGCAACAGAAAAAACACAACCACCCAAAGATGTATATTTTGAGGATCAATACCAAAAAACAAAACAAACAAAAAAAAATTTATATGCAGCTATAGAGCTACTACTTCAATCAACCAAGAACCAAAATGAGTAAGATTTTATTAAAATGAAATAAAAGCACCTACAGCTATGAATCCACCCTGAGGACATAACCAATCACTGGTAATATGGTCATTTACAGAGAACATCATCAGTTTGCTTTTATAATGCCTTTTCTCCCTGCTGATACCAGACTGTAGATTAAATTTAAATGACACATAAAAAAGCTAACATCATCTCCTCATGAGCTAGCATTATCTCCTCATGCACTATTTCTGAGAACTGCTGGAGAGCTACAGTACTTTTTAAAGGAGATATATTAGAAGGAAGAAAGGCAAAAATTAATGCAATCCAAAAGTACAAATTAGTAATTGCCCTAATTGTATTCAACTATCAATGTCAAAGCTATCTTTTTATTTGGTGGTAGGTTTGGATTTCCAAATTAAAGGAAAGCAGAGAACATTTAATTACTTAGACATATTTTGAAATATACAGCATACAGATCATCACAGCAAAACATTTGGTATATTCTCTTACATAATTTTACCAAGTTTTCTTAACTAAAATTTCTCTCTCAACATTTTATTACAGTTGTATATATAACTTTATTTATCAGATAAAAGAATTTGTAACAGATTAAGAAACAGAGGATAAATGATATTTAACACACATTAAGATAAAATGAATGAACTGGAAGTCACTTTTCAATCTCATCCTCAGTTTCAAGATCTTAAAATGTCCATTAACAATTAACGTCAGTATTAGATATGTCTCTAAATTTCTCTAAGTTGCACCTTTTATGTACAATAAGTACCGAAGTATTACACAGAGCAAGAGACTTATACATTTACAGCCAAGACCAAGATGCAGCTTTCCTTCAAGTAGCATAATGTAAACATAATTCTTGGTATAAAATCCAAAATTCAATTAAATATTTCCTGAAATGATAATCAAATTCAGGATTACAGTTGTACATTTCCTTAAAAATAAATATACTTTTTCAGGTCTTTCACTGTTTGGTAAACAGTGTAGCTGCAGTATATTATGCTATTCTTTATACCCCATGTCACAAATGTTTCACAATAATTTTTTAAAGACATAACAGTGCATGTAAGGCATTATGTGTGGACCAGCACCCCATTTAAGAAAATAAATTTTACCACTACCTTTAAGGTCCCCATGAGCCTTTCCCTATCCCATTCTCTTCTCAATTCCAAGTTAATAATTATGTTTATTTTTCTTTACCACTTTCTTGCTTTTCTCTATAATTTTCCTGCCTCCAGGAAATATTTATGATCCTAAATATACTGTTCATTTTGTAGGATTTTAAATTTTATAAAAACATAAATCATATTAAACATATTTTTCTAATGTCTGCCTTTATCATTTAATACTGTGTTCCAGATTTTAATCCATGTTTTTTGTGTTTTCACATGTAGTATATTTCATTATATAAATATATTATAATATATTTATCAATTCTGCTGGTCATGGAAATTTATGTTGCTTCTAGCATTTTTTTCTATGCAGCTTTGCTATAAAATATTGCTATGCAGGTTCTTTTATCTGTCTCTTAGTGTATCTGTGTGTAAGGAGCTTCCAATGAACACATCTTCATCTTTAAGAAATAATTTCAACCCATTTTCCAAGGTGGCTTTCCATCTAAGCGCCATCTAAGTTCCCACCTACAGTTTATAATCATCCCAGTTCTATATCCTCACCAATATTCGAAATTGCAAGACATTTTCCTTTTTGCCAATCTTTTGGATATGAAATGATATCTCATTGTGATTTCACCTGCATTTCTCCACTTAATAAGGACGTTAAGCCCTTTTTTCATATTTATTAGACAGTCAGGTTTCTACTTTTATAATTTGCAATTCAAGCCTTCAGCCCATGGACTATTTTTCTTTTTCTCATTAATTAAAGAGATTCATTATATAGTTTGGATATTACTCTTTTGTCAATTACAAGTGTTTTAAATATCTTTCCCTGTTGTATTTTTTTTTCACTATAGTGTCTTGACAAAGCTACCTAATTTTACCGTAATTGGCATTTTTTCTTTTTTTTACACATGGCAAATTCTTTATTTTCATATTAACAGTAAAACATAAAATAAATATTAAAACATAGAACACAAACAAACATAGATCACTTTGCCCTGTTTTCAAAGCAGTTGCACAGATTCATATAATGACAAGGTATTTTGATTGCCTAACTCCAATCCTCAAACAGGAAAACATCTTTTAGAGGTAGGAGTGAGGAAACATGAGGAAGGGGAACAGAAAGCCTGGTGGTGCCCAGGAACCTAGAGGCTAGGGACAAGGTTTTCTCAATTTAGAGAAATAAGTTACAGTCACATGAATATGCTTCCAAAAACATCCAAATTTTATAGGAATGTAAGAATTGGCAAGACTTAGGAATTCTCCCAACTTCCCTGGTAGTCTTGGTTCCCTCTCTCAGAGGAATCAATCATCATCAGTTGAGTGTACTTCAAAGCAAGTAAAATGTAATTGGCACTTTTTGATCTTTCTTTCATGGTTTCTGTTTGTTACATCTTATCACTAAACACTTCCCTACAATAAAATCATAAATCTCTCCCTATATATCTTTTAACAGTTTCATAGTTTTGACCTTCACATTTAATACACCTGGAATAGATTTTGGAATATGGTTTACAGTAGAGGTCTAATATTTTTTTTTCCAAATAACAAACTGTCCCCCTACCATTTATTGATAAAAAGTCCTCTTCCCCACTGATATGTAATGCCAGCCCTATCTCAAATCAAACTTCTATATACACAAGTCTGACTCTAAGGCTGCCTTCAGATCTAAATTTAATTCAACTAAAGTCACTAAAACTTCTTAGTAAGATAAATCATCAATTAGTTTTAACTTTAAAAATTTTTTTTAAAACAAGAGAACATCAAATGACAAGCAAATCCTGACTTGGAAAAACATAATATAGTGAAAAATATTACTGCAAAGGGCTCAAAGAACCTGGGTTCTAAATCCCATTCCACAACTTGCTGACTATGCAGGAGCAAACAGTCTCTAGAAGGCCATGACATTCTAAATTGTCAAAAACATGGTCAAGGAAAGGGTACAAAATATTTAACTTTCTCACAGGTACAAAAGTCACATTTACTAGAAAGTTCATAAAATTATACTAAATAATATTTCAAGGATAAATAGAAACAGAAGTATAATTCGAATAAACTTTATCATTCCAAATTTTAGTATTGTATCTATAATCTTATGAGGAATTTTAGTTCTAGCTTCTAATATTATATCTACTACAGTTTGGTGCTCAACTTGTTAATTTCACACACAGTTGTTTTACCATCTGAGTACTATCGAATTAAAGATCTAATAAGTATTTTCAAAAAGAAGCCTTCTTTTACCTGAAAATTGCTGAAATCTTACATAAAAATTTGGCCCTCTAGGAACTGGATAAAGTTTAACTCAAAGAAAGGATTGTATTTACCATTAAGTTAAGTCAGAGTGCTGACTACAAATATTAACACTAAGACAATGCAAAACAAGAATCAGACAAAAACTGTTTTTTGGTTTTTTTTTTGAGACAGAGTCTTACTTTGTCACCCTTGGTAGACTGCCGTGGTGTCACAGCTCACAGCAACCTCAAACTCTTGGGCTCAAGTGATTCTCTTGCCTCAGCCTCCCCAGTAGCTGGGACTACAGGCACATGCCACAATGTCCAGCTATTTTTTTGTTGTTGCTGTACTTGTCACTGTTGTTTAACAGGCCAAGGCTGGGTTTGAAAGTGCCAGCCCTCGTGTATGTAGCCAGCGCCCTAACCACTGAGTATAGGCGCCAAGCCAGTCAAAAACCTTTTAAAAATTATTTATTCAAGGGTAAGATGGGGTGAATTCACCTTGTCAAAAGTTTTCCTAGTACTACAATTAAAAATACGCTTTC
The DNA here is from genome assembly GCF_027406575.1 of Nycticebus coucang. Classification (NCBI taxonomy): domain Eukaryota; kingdom Metazoa; phylum Chordata; class Mammalia; order Primates; family Lorisidae; genus Nycticebus; species Nycticebus coucang. Next base: position 67,124,905 of record NC_069783.1, on the reverse strand, counting down.
GAAATCTGAGATCAATTTAATGTGGGATAATAAAAGAACAAACTAGCAACTATACAGAAAAGATAAAAATACAAATTGATTTTAAAATGTTATAAATTAATGAATTTAATTCCATAATGATAATTTTACCAACACACCATCTAGTCCAAAATTAATGGACCCTCATACACATATTTCATGTGTAGACAATAGATTCTGCAAATGAAAGGAAGTAATTACTACTATATTCCCAGAAACTGGTTTTCCCTGCAAATCATTGGTGATTTTGCATCAGTAAACTACAAAGCCTGCAATTAAAAGTCTAACCCTAAACAGAAACTTTTGAATTAAAATCATGTTTAAAATCTTGAAGTTGAACAAGGTCTATATTTGAGAAATATTCAACTCTACATACAGATATACAGGAATTTGGGAAAATACAACCCTATAACATTTAACTGTAGTCCTTACCCCACTCCAAACAACCAACCATTGCATAGTTATAGGTTTTCTTATGGGATCTTATTTGGAATATCCAGTTATAAACAAAATCATACATGAACTGACAATCATCTTTTGTTAAAATGCCAATTAATGGGCAGGCATGGTGGCTCACAAGTGAAGGGAGAGAATGGCTTAAAGCCAGGAGTTCAAGACCAGCTTTGCCAAAATAGCAAGACCCCATGTCTACAAAACTTTTTAAAAATTAAGTGGGTGTGGTGGCACATGCTTACAGTCCCAGCTGCTTAGGAAGCTGAAGTGGGAGAACAGAACGGTTGGAGCCAGGAGTTTAAGGTTGTATTGTGCTATGATCACAGCATTGTACTTCAGCTTAAGCAACGGAGCAAGACACTATCTCAGAGAAATAAGAATTCTAACCATATAAATGTAGCATTGTGCTATGAGAAAAGTTGTAGAAGATGCAATTTTAATAATTTAGATCTTTGCCTCCTAATTATTTTCTGGCAATGAGACAGATACACTCTTGACATTAATTCCCTATTTCCATAACCTAATAGGCAACTCCAATCAGGAACCAAAAGGGTGAGAGATAAAAAGTTAAAATAAAGCATTAATAACAAATTTACCGGTTTGATTCGAAGCTGACCACCCACCACCTCAAGAATGGCATGTCTTCTGGATACTCTCTTGTCTGTTATCTACAGGGGAAAAAAATTAAAATTTCAAGCATAGCCACCTCCTTAAAAAACAATAAAACAAACAAGCAAAGCAAGCCCAATGTTTCTGAAATCAGTAGCTAGGAATGAAATATATCATTCATTCAACAACTGTATATTGAAATGATTGTCTTCATTTAATAGCTAATGAAATTTAGAAATTCAAAGACCTGCCCAAAGTCTTAACAGAGTAAATTACAAAGTCAAGACTCAAGTTGAGATCTAATAGTTTCCATTCCTGACAGATATGTACTGGGAATTTTTACTAAAAAATTCGTAACTGATAGATATCTTTATCATAAGTACTTATTAAGAAATGTTTCAAATACAAGAAATATATAATATAAGTATAAAGGCCTTCAAAGGAGGTTGTTGGATAAATACAAACAGGCTCTGGGATCAGGCAGGCCCAGATGAGACAGAACTGCATTTTAAGCTCTGGGGCCATCAGTAGCAGTGAAGAGATCAGGAAGGCAGGAAGAGCAATAGTGAAAACCAAGTATTTGTGGTGAGGAAAAAATTAGCATCTTTGTTTTTGTATTTGCTTCTTGTTTTGAGCCAATGGTATTCTTTTCTGTGTACCAAAGTTCAAAAGTTGTTTGTACTTTTTCTTTTTGAGACAGAGTCTCACTTTGTCACCCTCAATATAGTGGCATCCATCATAGCTTACAGCAACCTCAAAACTCTTGGGTTCAATCAATCCTCTTGCCTCAACCTCCTAAGTAGCTGGGACTACAGGCACCCACCACAACACCCAGCTATTTTTAAGAGACTGTGTCTTGCTCTTGCTCAGGCTGGTCTTTAACTAGTGAGTTCAGGCATTCCACCCATCTCTGCCTCCAACAGTGCTAGGATTACAATGTTCGTACTTTAAATGCTGAAAATGCTAATCAACCCTTCCTCTTTTCACAACAGTTAGGATTACCTTTATTATTTGCAGCTTACACAAAATGACAACATGTTAAGCACCAACTTCACATAACACAACATAATTACCTGACCCATCTCTTGGTTACCTTGGTATCTAGTATTTGAATTCTGTCATTATCCACATCGAGACCAAAATTGTCAGGAAAAACAGACCATGATAACACAAATTCAATTAACCCCATTAGTGCTGCAAAAATGCAAAACTACCAGGAATCAATACGCACTTTTTAAAAAACTGAACAGCAATTCCACACTTAAGGCTGTGATTATATATGTGTACAAATAGTAACATTAAGCATCAGAATGAATACTATATAAATAAATTTTTCACTAACTAAAGTTAATAAATATTTTAAGAATAGTTAATTTAAAATATATCTATTAGCCACAATGGCTATTTCAGAGAAAAAATATGAATAATCTATTCTATCAAACAAAGGGATAGAAATTTAAAGATTCCTTTATTTTTCTAAGAATATACCCTAACAACAGCATTTATCTAATAACTCACTTTATCATGTGCATAGAACAATTCACTTAAATGGTAAGGCTGACTATAAAACACTGCCATAGATATTATTCACACTTTACTTTTTCTGATTAGAAATAGCTCAGAGAATTTAAGTAACTTCATGATACAGTTTGGATGTTTTGCTCCCTAAATCTTATTTTGAAATTTAATTCCCAATGCTGGATATGTGGCCCAACAGGAGGCATCTGGGTAATGAGGGTGGATCCCTCAGGAATGGATGGTGGGAGGGGTAACTAAGTGCTCTCATTCATCCCACCAGGGCCGGTTGTTAAACACAGCCTGGCACCTCCCCCGTCTCTTGCTTCCTCTCTCACCATGTGGTCTCTGCACCCCTCAGCTTTTCGTCCCTTCCACCAGGAGTGGAAGCAGCATGAGGCTTTGGCCTAATGTCTGGCAATTCTAGCCAGCAGAATTATGAGCCAAATAAACCTTTTTCTATATAAATTCCCCAGCCTCAGACACTCCTTTACAGCAACACAAAACAGACTGAGGCACTTAAGTAGGTCATTTTTCAGGTAGGCAGTGCTCCACATCTACTCTTATTAATAAAATTAGAGAATGTACATAAGAAAAACCTTCATTCATGTAATTATTCAAAGACAATTTCAAGGATTTCAAATTATTCTGTGTCTAAGAGTATGAAGCTCTCATTTCTAACTTGCATATCAAAATCTCATTGTTATTTCCATAATACAAACCAATTTCCTAACAGAGTAGTAAGTTGTCGAATATAAAACCATGACATATTGTGGTTACTATCAGTCAGTCCATTTCAGGTTTCTTTCTTTCCTTTCTTAAACTTTTTGCAGGAAGTAATGGTGGACTCTTCCTATCTCAGTCTTTCTTTGAAGTAGACTTTAACTGACAGTACAAAGATAACATTTTAAGTAATACAAAAGTATAACATGACCTCTAGTGGACAGATTCCATGACAGTGTTAAAATGCAATTTTAAAGTGCACATCTCTATAGAATACCCCAAAAAAGCACTTTAAAGTGCTTTTGAAATTAACATCATTCAAACATTTAGTAATGTCCATTTAAACCAAACCTCTAAATAGTGAACAGACAACACGATAGCCATTTATCCTTTCTCAATGGGTAACTTAAAGTCTTAATAAATTATCATTAAAATATTTTAATTTCAGGATAGGGGTATGGGGAGGGATGGCGAGCGGGTAACATATAGATTATCCTAAAGTGTTTAAGACTCACTTTATTTAATAGCCTATCACTGCTCCTTGTGCAGAATGAATATCCAACATATTCTCATTAATTGATATGTCAAATGTAATAGCAATTATTTATCATGGCCAAGGCACTGTTCTATACTTGTCATTTATTGCCATCTTTAGTCTCCACAAAAGCTGTGGTAGAAAATACTATTATCTTCATTTTATAAGTGAGAAAATGAAGTGCAGAGAGGTTAAACAACTACTCACAATTACACAATGAGCAGCAGGGCCAGGATTTGAACATAAGGAATCTGATTCCAGAGCCAGCCCTGCTCTTAACACTGCACTGCCTCGCTCAATATTATTACATAAAACCTAAAGTAACACCTCAGTTTTAAGGTTATTTATCCAGTTTAACTCTCTCAGTTAGGAGACAGTAAAGGACTGGCAGTAAGTCAGAAATAACTAATAATCAAATAGAAGATTCGAGCCCTAAATAAAGCTCCAAGTAGCCCTACAGGCTTTCATTTGGTTTTATTTCTTCTAATGTCATATTCAAGATACAGCATCTAAATTCCCAATTCTCTATTCATAGCAGATAATAAAGTGGCTAGGGTTTAGAAGGTAGCATGTTGACAATGGGAGAAAATGACTGATGTTGGTCTTCAAGTGGAAAGAGAAAAGCCAGGAAAAAAGCAAAGAAACCCAAGAACTCAAAAAGAATGCACTGGCTAGAGCCCATTTAGGGTAGAGACCAATGCATAACATACTTCAACATATACTAAAAACTTAGCCAAGTTTACTTACTGATTACCAGAAGTCACTAAGTTTAAATTAAAACTTCCATTGAAAGTCAGGCTGGGCACTATGTCTCACCTCCGTAATCTTAGCCCTTTGGGGGATAGAGGCAAGAGGATTGCTTAAGGCCAGAAGCTTAAGATCAGTCTGGGCAACATAAAGAACTCATTTCTACAAAAAATTTAAAAATTAGCTGGTTGAGGTGGTACGCAACTGCAGTCTTAGCTACTTGGGCGGCTGAGGCAGGAAGACTGCTTGACTCCATGAGTTTGAGGTTGCAGTGAGCTATGAAATTCACTGTAACACCATCATAGCTAGCCTGCAACACTCTAGCCCAAGCAACAGAATAACACTTTGTCTTAAAAAAAAAAAAAAAGACATTTAAAGTATATTTCACATCTTACAAAGCCATAAAAACAGTTAAAACTGAGGAATACCAGTTCCTGTAGAATAATAGTATCCATGTAAATTCTAATCACACCACACACCCTTTAAAAAAAAATCAAAGAAATCAATAAAGACAGTAAATAAAACTATCCATTTAAAGTACAACCAGGAAACAGAGATTACTAAAAACTTTTAATTTACATCTAAGAGGGGAAAGAAATATTACATCTGGAAGGTTAAACCCCAGAACCTATGCTGGAACAGAAAAAAATCATGTGGCAACTGAGAGGAAAAGAAAAGAGAGGGAGGGGGTTAAAGGGATGCTAAAACAAGTAATACCATTCCCAGAAAAAGTTAAGTCATATCTTGTGGAAGTACTAAAAAAACCTCTCAGGTCCAGCATTTGAGAGACACAGCTAATCCAACAGAAAAGGCTTAAAAATACATGAAACCAGGGATAGCAAGCTCAGAAAAATCATCACTCGTGAGAGAGAAGGAGGACTTGGAAAAGAAATCAATCCAATAGCACAGATTTTGGCTTCTGAATACCATTCCACACTAAAAGAAAACAGTGCTCTTTTCAAAAATAGCTGATTCCAGGTCTGGAGGAAAAAAATAGATATTATGTGGGCCTAGGACATCTTGTCATGCCAGAGGACAAGGAAATGCTTAAGAACTGATGGGCACATGTTAGAAGGACACAAAAGCTCCCACTGACCACATCTGAAATCATTCTGGAAACATATCAACAATGATAAAATCAAAATAAACAATGATAATAATAGAGTATAGCACACTGAATACTAAAATAATCCATTAATTTATACTGAACTCCAAAATAGCAGATTAGGCAGGGAAGAAACACTTCTTTATAAAAGAATGCTAGCTAAAGAAGAAAAAAAATGATAGAATCAAAAAATCACAATTTTGTAACTACAATGTAGTAAATAATTTAGGAAGGATCAAAGAATGTTAACTTTCAGACCAAGGCTTGCTGGAAAAAAAAAATATTCATGAAGTCTCAGAGTAAAATTCCACAGATTACTTACAAAGGGAATTGTATCTTAACAGCAAAATCTGGCAAACAGCATTTTACCCAAGCAGTTACACTTAACCATAACACCAACAAGATGAATTGATGTGATATTCTGAGCTCCCTTCTCCTATGTAATGTCCATGCCAAAAATGATTAACTTAAATCAAATTAAGAGCAAACAACCAGATAAATTGAAATTTTGGGAGACTTTATGCAACAACTGACCTGGACTCAGAAAAGCATTAATGTTATGAAAGATGGAAGGTAGGAGAACCATTCTAGATTAAAAAAAAAACAGTATTTAACTAGATCCTGAATTTTTAAACATGCTAAAAAGATATTGGAAAACATAGGTAAAACTGGATATGGCTTAAAATTTATTGCACAGTTGCAAATTTCTGGAGTGTAATAATAGAATATAGTTATGTAGAAATGTCCCTGTTCTTAGGTGACATGTTGGCATCAGGGATGAAGTGTCATAATGTATGCAATATACTTTCAAACGTGTTTGGAAAAAGAAATACACACACATATATATAGACACACATGTAACAGAAGAAAAATCAATGTCTTATTTGAATAAATGCCTTTGTGTTGAGTTTCTGTTATTTGCAGCCAAAAGCAATTCTAGCTACTCAGACCCAGAGTCAGCTATGACTCTGGTTCTGCACAATGGAAAAGTCAAACTGCCAGATACCTATGCTCCCAACTGGAGAAATAGCCCAGCAGTCCTGCTCCTGGTGACCCTACCCTACCCACAAGCTAGTCAAACTGCTAGACACTCAGACTCCCAGCCAGAGAAATACTCATGTAGACCCACTCCCAAACAGGCCTAATCATTGTATACCTGCATCCCCAGTTAGAGAAATAGTCTGGTAGACCAGTCCCTGGTGAACACACATCTCAAACTGTCAGACCACCACAGGCCTGCACCCCTAGCTAGAGAAACAGGCCAATGGCCCTATGCCCTGCAAGCCAGCCCCAAGCCAACACACTACCATATGCTTGCTCCCTACTGGGTCTGAGAAACAGCCCTGAAGTTGGACCCTCAATGAGCCAATCCCTAAGCCAGACCACTCACTGTGTGTACGTGCATACCTCCAGCCTGAGCACCAGGCTGGCAAGCCTATCTAATCTCCAGCAAAGCCAAACCATCACCACCACAAACTAGCCTAGGCTACTGAAGCAATTGGAAATAGCACTAACAGGTATTGCCAGTAAAGACACTGGGACAACATTACCATGTCTACCCTGAACCTCAGCCAGTGCACCCAACAGACACCATAAACCCATTTGCAGAAGTCTTTCCCTGTGAAAGCCAGTCCATAAAATTAGAAGAGGTGACTATTCTACCAAATGAGCAGATAATAATATAGGGACATAAGAAACATGAAAAAGCAAGGAAATATGACACTGCCAAAGCAACATAGTAATCCTCTAATAACAGCCCCCCAAAAAGGAAATTTAAAAATTGCCAAAAAAGAAATTCAAAATAATGATCTTAAGAGAAGCCAGCAGGATACCAGAAAATAAAGGCAGACAATTCATCAAAATCAGAAAAAAAAATTCATTAACTGATGACTCCATACTGAATCTCAGACTCAAAGCATTCTATAATAGACATACTCTTATTTGACAATGTGAATGTTACTTTCTTTACATTATTATTATTGCTTAATATTTTGATGTAGCAATTGTCTGATTCCTTTTCTGAATGTATTTATGTTCGTTCGTTCTTTACAAGGTTTTTGTTTCTAATCCTTATCTTAAACATTGCTATCATTATTATATTTTAAGTCTTTTTAATTTTGTGAAGGCAAAAAAAATGGAAACCTAATTAACACGTGTATATGTAAAAATAAAAATTAAAAAAAAATTCATGATCTAAATGAGAAATTTAACAAAAAATAATGTTATTAAAAAAGAACCAAACAGAAATCCTGGAGCTGATACAATGAATAAAATTAAAACTATAATTAAGAATATCAACAACAGACTACAGCAAGCAGAAGAAAGTTTCTGTTCATGCTCACCCAGGGATGCCAGAAAAAAAAAAAAAAGAATTTCTGACTTAAAAACAAGTCTTAAAATAACTCAGATACCTCCCCCCCCCAAAAAAAAAAGAAAATAAAGAATTTTTAAAAATGAAGAAAACACCTGGGACTGACAGGATACCATTATGTGAACAAATGTTGGCATTAAGAAAATTCCAGAGGGCGGCGCCTGTGGCTCAAGGAGTAGGGCGCCGGTCCCATATGCTGGAGGTGGCAGGTTCAAACCCAGCCCCGGCCAAAAAATAAATAAATAAAACCACCAAAAAAAAAAAAAAAAAAAAAAAGAAAATTCCAGAAAAAGAAAAGATAGGAAAAGGCATAGAAGAAAACTTACAATAGCTGAAAACTTACCGAGTCTTGAAGTATGGACATCCAGATCCAGGAAGCTCAAAAGTCCCCAAATACATTTAACCAAAGAGGTCCTCTCCAAGCCACATTACAGTCAAAATGTCAAAAATCAAAACAAGAAGAGACTTCTAAAAACAGCAAGAGAAAAGTATCAAGTCACATAATAAAATCCCCATTAGACTAACAGCAGATTTCTCAGAAGAAACCTTATAAATTCGGACCAAATGGGATGATACGATTTACTGCCAAAAGAAAGAAAGAAAGTCAACAATACTATACTCAGTCAAGTTACTCTTCAGAAGTGAAGAAGAAATAAAGTCCCAGACAAGGAAAACGCAAAGAATTCATTACCACCAGACTGATCCTTCCAAATATACTTCAGGAATTCCTACATGGCATCACTGATTAATTCTACCAAACTTTTAAAGAAGAACTAATACCAATTCTTCTCGAATCACTCCAAAAAACTAAAGGGGAAGTAATTCTCACAAATTCATCGCACAAGACCAACATTACCCTGATAGCAAAACCAGACAAGGACACAAGAAATAAAGAACACTAGTATAGGCCAGTACCTCTGATGAACACAGATTCAAAAATACTCAACAAAATCCTGGCAGAACTAATGCAACAGAATCTCAAAAAGACTACACATCCGGATCAAGAGAGATTTATCCCAAGGATGCAAGGTTAGTTTAAACATACAAAAATTAATAAACATGTTACATCATGTCAGCATTACACAGGACAAAAATCATATGATTATCCCAATAGATACAGAAAAAGCATTTAATAAAGTACAGTATCTTTTTATGATTAAAAAAACTCGACAAATTAGGCATCTAAGAAACATACATCACAATAAAGCACATATATGGCAGAATCATAATTAACAACATACTGAATGTGGAAAAGCTGAAAGCCTATCCTCTAAGAACTGGAGCAAGACAAGGATCCCTGCTCTCATCACTCTTATTCAGTGTAGTATTAAAAGTCTTAGCCAGAGCAGTTAGGCAAGAGAAAGAAATAAAGGGCATTGAAATTAAAAAGGAGGAAGTCAAAAATGTCCCTATTTGCAGATGATAAGATCTTATATTTATAAAAACCTAAAGACTTCACACACACACAAAAAAAAAACTCTTGGAACTGATAAACTCAGTAAAGTTACAGGACACAAAATCAACAGAGTTGACCCCTGAACAATGTGGGGCTTAGGGATGCCAACCCCCTATACAGCTGAAAATTCATGTACTACTTTTGACTCCCCAAAACTTACTAATAGTCTACTGTTGATCACAGGCTTACCGATAATACAGTACACTTATTTTATGTGTCATGTTTATTATTACTGTATTCTTAAAATAGAGAAAGCTAGCGAAAATAAAATGTTATTAAGAAAATTAAAGGAGAAAATATATTTAGTATTCATTAAGTGAGAGTGGATCATCATGGTCTTTATCCTTATTGTCTTTACAGTTAATAGGTTGAGGAAATAGAGAAAGAGGTATTGGTTTTGCTGTCTTACAGTTGGTAAAGATGAAAAAGGTAAAGGTGGAAGGGGAGGCAGGAAAGACAGGCTCACTTAGTGTAACTTTACAGGAAATATATTGTAACTTTTGTCTGACTTATTTTTCAATTTCTCTAAAGATCTTTCTATAAGGAATCCCTCCTTCCTCTACCCTGCTTTAGCTACAGCACCTATCATCATAGAAGGGTCCATGCCATAAAAACAAAAGAAGTCTTGAATAATCAAAATTCTTTTGCCAGATTACTGAATGTCAATTTGTTTTCTGGCATTGCTTCTTCTTTTTTTCATTGAATGGCACTGTTTCAGAAGCACTTGCCTCAATCAAGCCATTTTCTGTTAATCCCTCTAGTGTGGCATATTTTAGTTCCTGAATTTCTCCAAGATCTGTATCTTGAAATCTTTCACCTTCCACCAATCTTTGCCATACCCACACTCTCTTCCATGATTTCTTGATTGGCTCTGTTGTAAATCCTGTAAAGTCATGCATAACATCTGGACCCAGTTTTCTCCAGCAGAAATTTGTTTTAGGCTTGATGGCTTTCATGACTTTTTCTATGACATCTTCAATGGTGCAATGTTTCTAGACTTTCACGATGTTCTATCAAGGTTCTCTTCCATAGTGTTTAACAATCCTTTCCGTAGAGTATTATGTGTAAAGAGACTTACAGGTCCTTATGACCCCCTGATCTAGAGACTGAATTAGACATGTATTTGGAGTGGGGGGTGGCAAGCAGACCACTTTGATGCCTTTAGTGTTGAACTCATGGGGTTCTGGGTGGTCAGGGCATTGTCCAGTATCAAAAAACTTTAAAAGGCAGTCCCTTAATGACAAGATAATTCCTAACTTCAAGGAGAAAGCATCAATACAGCCAATTCAGAAAAAGTTTTCTCATCGTTCAGGTTTTCTAGTTGTACAATCAGGATTGGCATCTTATCTTTTCCCTTCAAAGCTTAGGGGGGAGAAGCTTTACAGATAAGAGCAGTCCTGATCATAAAACCATCTGCATTTACACAAAACAGTAGGATTAGCCTATCTCTTCTTGCCTTAAATACTGGTGATCACTTCTCTTCCTCAATAATAAATGTCCTATGTGGCATTTTACCCCCAGAACAGGGCTCTAAAAACCCCTTCAGGCAGATATCCTTTCTCCTCAATGATTTTCTGAATAGTGTCTGGGAACTCACCTGCTGCTTCTTTGTCAAAAGAAGTTGCTTTTCCTTTTATCCTGACATTTCAAAGCCAAATATCTTTCTAAAATTATCAAATAATCCTTCTCTATCATTAAATTCTTTAGCTTTAGGTTGTTCACCTTAAGTTGTCAAAATAACCACAATGCTTCTCTCTTGTTAATTGACTTGAAAGTGCTTATTTTTTCTTCCTTCTTACTTGATTTTGGTGAAATTTCCTCATCCTTCACATGAAATATATAATCTTGTAAAACTGGGAAAAAGCATAATATATTTTTAAGTCTTTGTAATTTACAGTGATTTTCTCCAAGATTATCTAGTTTGTTCTATTAATAGACAAATAAAAAGATGGACAAATTCAAATTTTTATGGTAAGACAAAAACAGAAAATCTTCTAGTATAAGATGTGATCCAGTACTATGAAGAAATGCCTAAACCTAAAGGATCTATTTCAGGCATAATTTTGTAATATTTTTTCTTCGTATTTTTGCGCAAGTAAATAAAATCTAAAAGTAAGACCCAGATTGAATCCAGGCTGGTTACAGTAAAGAAGTACACAAATCATTAAATTTTCTTATCAAGACAGCTGATTAGTGACAGGTCCAGCATGCACTCCAGAGTTAAGTCATCAACACAGAGACTTAGTCATAATATTTGATGAGAAACTGGTCTTATTCTTCAATAGAACAAAAGTTAATTCATACAACATGTTTAACATTATTGTACATGAATATACAATATAATGTATGCTAATATCTGATGTTAAGGCGGAGCAAGTTTGAAGAAAACGACTTGGTTTTGGTCAGGAGCTCTCTACATGGACTCCAATTTATCAAAAAAAAAAAGTCTTCCTTTGAAAGGTTACTAATATACTGGATAGGGAGTATTCTTGGACTTTTGAATGCATTCTACTGTAAAAACAGTGGTTATAAACAGTAGTTAGGTTATCAGTGTACCTCAGAAACACCTATTAAATTCACAATACTGATGAGTGTGGATCACTGAGATTTTAAATTCCACACTTTCTGACCTCCTGATTCAAGGCTGCTGAGTTGCTAACCAATGTGATGGAACTATTTTGGTTTGTTGCCACTGAAATTTCGATTATTTCAACCTGCTCATCTTGCAATGTTGCTTGTGAAGTGAATGCTGTACAAGTGTGAGAACACAATCCTCATCATTAATATATTGTGATAGAGAAAACTGACATATATTGAGACATATATTGAGAAAAGACATAAGCAGAGTTTAGGAAGACAAACGTGGGTTTAGACCCCCACTTGGGACTCTGGAAAATTAATGATTCTGAATAGTTTAATTTCTTATTCAGCTCAGTTCAGCAGACATTTCTTAAAGAGCTATTCTGCATCAAGCATTCTGGTTAGTTCATCTAGCAGAGGTTTTTAATTCTGGCTTCACAATGGAATCATTTTCAGAGCTTTAAAAATACAGACATGAAATATTACCTACAAAATCAAATTATCAAAGAAAGAAGCTTGTACAAAAGCATGGAAGCATGTGAGAAGATAGCACATTCAAGTTGCGTAGTAAGAAGAGAGAGAGAATTTGGAATCATTGATCTAGAAAAAAGATATATGCATATATATGTGTGCACATATATATACACACACATGATATTATAATACATATTTGGTCTTCAATCTCACTTCTTGACATAGAATTCCTAAAATCATTAGAATATACAAAGTAATGTCTTTTATATGCTAATGAGTTGACTAATAACTGTCAGGCCCTAGGTAGCTTCAGGATGAACACTGGTCTCCAGCAAGACCAAAGCTGGATTAGAGGGTTGGGATTTTCAACCCTACTTCTCAACCTCGAGGGAGGGGACAGGGACTAAAGGTCAAGTTGATCACCAATGGCCAATAGTCTAATCAATCATGCTAAGTAATGATGCCTCCATAAGGATCCAAAGGGGTCCAGGTTAGGAGAACTTACAAATAACTTCAAAGTGGACGTTGCTAGAAGTTGGCACAGCTCGGGAAAGCTCCACACCCCTTCCCTGTACTTTGTAACATTATTTATAATAAAACAGTAAATGTAAGTGTAATAAAAGAGGTGATGGGAAAAAAACCTCTGTTGGACCACGTAGGAAAAGCTTCCCTCCCCCCGCCACACACACACACAGAAAAAAGCTTTCCAGGACAGCCAAGATTCTGCAACAAGAAGTTAAAGCACAGGGTTTCCAGGTCATGAAGTGGTTACTTTGTGCAAATGTTGTGAAACACTTAACAACCTTCTTCAAAGGGGTCAACTAATGCCACCTGAAGAGTCTATGCTGCAGTCCATGACCTTCCCTATCCCTCAACCAGGACCACTTATCTTTTCAATCAAAGCAGTCGATTCAATTACATTGAGAAAAATTTCAGTAGATACCTGATGCTGGAAGAAAACAGGTCATAAAGAAATATGTCTCATAATCTCTGGAGGAAAATAGATCATATAGAAATGTGTCTCATAATCTTTACTGCCAAAACAGATTAAACCAAATTTGAAATCAGAAACATATTTCATTTAAGAGTGTAATCAGCTTCAATTAAAGAAAAGCATGAAGATATAATGTGGTCTAACAGTGTTCTATTTTTTGAAATGCTATACTGGAAAACCTTTTAAATTAATTATTTTTATTTAAGATAATCGTTAATTCACATATAGTTGAAAGATACAATATAGAAAGATCCTTTGTGCTATTTACCCCATAGCCCCCAATGGTAACATCTTGCAAAATTACAAAATATATCAAACAAGGATATTGATACAATCTGGATACAGAACATTTCCATCATCAGGAGAATCTCTCATGTTACTATTTTATTACCATATCTAATTCCTTATGATCCTTGCCCACTTCCTTAACCCTTGGCAACCACTATCCTATCCTCCATTTTTATAATTTTGGTCTTTCAGTTATATTATATAAATGGAATCATATAATATGTAACCTTTGGGATTGGCTACTATTACCCAGGACAGTTCTCTAGAGATTCATAATCCTCCTGTAAAACCCTTACATTGATGCTGATCATGAAACAGAATTAAAATCTAGTAAAGTAAACAGAGACCTGGAGTTCTCTGATAACTCACATGAAAGCATACAGCACAAGAAACATTAAATTTCACTGGCTCTGCTGTGTTTTCTTACCACTGTGAAGATATAAAGATGTTTTTATTGTGAAATTATTACTAACCTTTACACATGTAAATTACAAACCTTTATCCTTGTGTGGTTTACATATTGAAATTACAAACCTTTATACTTGTGTGGCCATCAAAGTTTGTGAAACTTGCCTCAGAAAAACATAGCCAATTAAATAAGAGAGTTCAAAAATCATCCATATTAATAATTTCATATATCTATACATTAAAGTGAACTTCCTGAGTTTTCCCACTTTATAACAAAGTCTTTGCTCTCTCATACTATGCAACAAAAGCAAAACAAAAACAAAAACTAACTGGAATTGCAGTTTTTTGAAACACTAGCCCTTATGTTGTGTTTCAACCACTACAGACAAAAAACAAATGCATGTAGCTTCAAAATCTAAAAAGCCACAAACTAGTTTGTTTTTCCAATTTTTCCTTCAAGGCATTTAGGCTATCATTCATAATCACTCCAATATCTGCCAAACAAGGCAAAAGAATCTCATCATGGAATAATTATTTTAAAAGTAAAAGCAAAATTCTGACCAGATAATTTACCAACTTTCTATTTCTTACCATTTTTAAAAACAGAAACCAGATAGACTCATCTCACATTAGCAAGCCTATAACAAAAAGAACAAGCTACAAATAATGAAAGGGTCTGCAACCCACTGCATGTATATAAAACACAGGCCCAAAATTCATCCATCTTTCAACCAGAGCCCCAGTACTCTGTATTGGTGACACAATTTCTGAAGCAAGTCAAAAGTCATTAGTCACCAGACATATAATTACTAAAGCACATACCCTATTAAGTTTGTAACCTACATATTTAAAAGAGGAAAAAAAAACCCCAACCAGTTCTTTCAAATGTTTGCATAAGCTAATAAACTGTGGGGAAAGGTAACAAGATGTTATTTAAACATTTAAATAATCATTTGCCCTGTAAAAAAATAAATAGCACGTGAACTTCTACTTTCCCAATAACTTTACTACATATACATGTAGAGTTACATAAACACACACTCTTTTAGGCTTAACCTACCCTTCCTTTTCCTGTTCATGGAAGGCCCCTAAGACTAATAGCAATGATCCCATTTAGACACTGGAAGTTAAGTAGGATTAACAGTCCCACACTCCTTACTCTGTGTGTTAGCTCACTGACATGGGTCTGCCACACCAGTCCCAACAGAAACTCCTAGAAGACAGGGGGTCATGTCTCATTCATCTTTGTATGACCAACAGTGCTAGGTCTGCAAAATGTTCTGCACAAAGTAAGCATTAAACAAGAAATGCTGAATGTTAAGAAAAAAAGAAAATGTACTTAGGAAGAGATCCATACAATTCCAGAATCCAATATGCAAATTTTCTAACTCCTAAATGTCCCCCAAAGGGTATTAGTTTAGTGACACTATGTACCTAAAAGCTTTTGTATTACCTCTAAAACAAACATCAACAAAAAAACAGATTTGTGGCTGAAATCTGGTTTTTCATCTGAACAATGGGGATAATAAAAACACTTGGCTCAAAGGGCTTTGAAAGGATAAAAAAGTTGGTGATGAAGTCTCCTTACATCAATGAATGGAACAACACACACACTACTTAAGGGTTAGCTACCAATATTACTAAAAAAATCCTATTATAATAAGAGTAAGGCCCACGCACACTGCAAAAGAGGCCAGAGTTTAAAAGGAATTAGCCTAGAAGAGAGAAAACAACAGCTGCCACATTCATCCTGTAAAGGGCCAGATACCACTGTAAATATTTTAGGCTTTAATCAAGACCCAATATCCTTAACAGTTGGAGCAACTACTATAACTGAAAAACTAATAGGTCTTTTGTTTCTTTACATTTTAAAATTTAAAAATCACTGTTAGTTCAAGGGCCCATACAAAATTCGGCTGGATTTGGCCTGTGGGTCCTAGTTTGCCATCCCCTCACTAAGATGTCGGTGATAATACACTGTTTCATAAACGCAACATAAAGAAATGTTCGTGAGTTGATTACAGTTGACTGAAAAACGTGCTGCCCGAAACGTCTAAAATCCAGACAGACAGGACTGGGAGTGGTGGAGAACCGGGCCAGGGCGGCAAGCAGGACCTCAGGAGTCAGCAAGGCCCTCCTGTGGCTCTCGGGGTCCGACGGGCCTCCTCCCACACTTACTCCGAGGAGCGGCCCGCGGCCGATCACGGTCTCCCCGGGCGCCAGGGCCACCCGGGGGCCCCCGTCCTGCGGCTGCAACTCGAAGCCCCCGGACATCACGGGCGAGAATTAGGCTCCTTTACAGGGACAGTCCCCGCAGCCGTTTCCGCCGCCTACAGACACGCGCGGAACTTGCCCAGGGCCCGGAAAAACGCTGGGAAAGAGGGTAGCAGGACCCCCCTAGGCCGTGCCCAGGCCCCGCCAGCTCTTCCGGAGTCCCCCTCCACCTCCTCCCAACTCAGTGACGCAGTTGGGGATTCCCCTATGGCGCCGCCTCAACACCCCTCCCGACTCCTTCACCGCTCGCCGGACCTTGTAGTCCCTCGCTCCTCCCTTCCCCTCCTTTCCCGAGCTGAGGACGCCCAAGAGAAACTACCAATCCCAGAAGGCAGTGCGCACTCGCCCCTGCGCTTGCGCGCCACGTCAGCTAGGCGGGGCTAGAATGGGAGTGGGGTGAAGAACTGGGAACAAGGATTTGAATTCCGGAGGATGGAGGATTTGCATGGCGGAAGGACACGTCCTGCGGCCGGCCCACTAGGTAGGAGGGTCTTCCCTTTTCAAGTGGCTGTCAGTGCCAGCACTCTAAGGCGCCGCCTGTGCGCAAGCACAGCTTTCCCCCAGCGGCTTGGAGCTGCGCTGACAGAGCTGACGATTGTCATTTTTGTTTACTTGTTAGTGGGTGTTCTTGGGACTGAAGCGTCTGCTGCCTGAGCGAGACACACAAGGAGGGCGGCTCAGACGGGACTTGAGGTCGTTACTCGCTACTTGCAGGGTCCGGACAGAGTGGGGTCTCCCCTCCCCTCCCAGGGATCTGCCCCGGGATCGCTCCCTCTGAGTGACAGATGAAAGAGGGACGAGCTCTTACCTACCTGGAGATGTAATCCATCAAAGCTCGATTCGTAAAGGAAAAGCGGCAGAAAAGGGGTAGTTTCCAGGCATCCAGACAAAACTAGACTTAGAAGAAAGATTCCTAGAGAGATTCTAGGAACCTCCCCAAGGCATCACCTACTGTTAAATGCCTTCATCCGCCAACTGTGGAGTTCCGTAATGGGAGGGAGCATTTTATATCACCAGTGACGTCCTGGGAGAAGTACAAATATTTAAATACACAGTAACATTCCCCTAATAACATACTAGTTGGTCTTTGCTTTGTGTTTGTGGCAAAACTTGCTCTTGCCTCATACTCTGGTTTTTACTAGTTTATTTCTTACTTCCCCAAACCCTCAAGAGGAAATTTTCTGTTGAGCACAGATAACGTAATGAACGGAAGCCACCCTGGTCTTGTCAAGTCCAGAAACATGGCTGAGCAGCACATCTAGAAAAGGGAGGCTAGAAAAGGGAGTTGTTTTTGGTGAGTTAAAAAGAAGTAATTAGCTGTATCTTAAACTCGTCTTCCTGCATATCCAACCCCTCCCCATGTTACAAAAGAAAGTGCAAAATGGAATAAACTGATTTTAATTAAGTATGAGATGTCTTTATATCCAAAAGTAACTAACTCAAGGGTGGTGAAGTACCCAGCAATACTTTTCACTGATTTTGGAAGCCCACAAGGTTTGCCTCAGCTAAATTAGCCGAAACTGTGCTTTAAATCTTGAGTCACCTATACCTAGCTGACTAATAAACATTGTTTATAGTTGTTATTAACTGTTGCTTGATGGCCTCCATGACTGTTTTCTTTGGCTCATAATTAACTGTGCATGTTATCCTTGGCTCATAATTAACTATCCAACATATGTAGGATAGCTTCAAGAAGTCATTTCTAAAACACTGATCTTAAAATTGAATTTAATACTTGAGACTTTGTGTCATAATCCAGATCTCATCCTCTTGTCCATCTCAGGTAGTGTTTGTGTCAAACGTGAGCACCTACCCATTAAGTACAAATAGACAAACAACCCTTTTTTTAATTGTTGGGGACTCATTGAGGATACACTGATTGCATTTGTTAGGTAAATTCCATCTTATAATTACGTCCTGCCTCCAAGAGGTGTGTCACACACCATAACTAAAAGTCTAGCAAGTTTATGATTAAGTCACAAATTGCAAGTGAAGAACTTACTGACAAGGCTTTAGTTCCCGCAGACAACAAATATTCAGGAGTTTAATAGGATTGACTCATATAAATTTTCAAAGACTTGAATGTGTTATTGCTACCACTAAACTCAATAAATACGGTCTGATATATAGAATCATTTCTTTTTAAGATGATGGTTTGGGGTAGGGGGAGGAGGGCCAAATGTCTAGAAACAAAACCACTTACTAAAAACACTTCAGAAAAGAACTAGTCTGTTGAGCACCTCCCATGTGCAATTCAGATGTGGTAGGGCTGGATGGATGTTTTATATATTATCCCTGTTAATCCTTTAAAGAACAAACAGGAGAGGAGCAGCATTGGCTCCTTTTACAGTTTAAGAAACTGAAATCAAAAAAATTAAAGTTCTTTAAATCACACCCCAGAAGTATCTTAACACAGAATAGTTTTTTTTTAATTGTTAAATCATAGCTGTGTACATTAATGCGATCATGGGGGCACCATACACTGGTTCAGAGTAGTTTTTATAGACTGATTTGAGAAGACTGAGTATGTTTAAACTTTGCCTTTTAGATTACATACAAGAATAATTTACCAAAACTTCAAGCTTTGTGGAAAATCTCCAGGAGGAACAATAATTCAACAGTTTCTAATTTAGGATTAAACTCTGTGAATGCTGAGGAGGAACAAAATGAACTTTGTTGAACTGCTGCCTCCAGAAATTGCCTTTAAAATTTTCAGTCAGCTAGACATTCAGAGTTTGTGCAGGGCTTCAGTGACATGCTGGAGCTGGAATTACGCAATAAGAAACAGTGACTTCTTATGGAAATCTCACTGCTTAGTTGTAAAAGCTGTGTGCCCAAACGAAATAAATGACGATGAAAGAAGTGGTTATTCCTGGAGGGTAAGTTTTATCTTTGCAATCTGCAGTGTTTTCTGACAGTGCTGTGGTAACAGATTTGAGCCAATTCTAACTTCTCCTTGAAGGAGACAGAATTGCATATGAAGAGAACCCGGAGAGTGTGTTGACTGTAGGGAATAAAGTTCAGTTATTACTTCTGTCCTGTTAACCATGTGATTTCTACACTATCACTCATCCTTTTGCATTTTTTAAATTCTAAATTCAGGAATTTTCTCATTAGCAAATTGACTACTTCTTTTCACTGCACCTTACCCAAGATCTTCAGTGAACTCTGCAGCTCACTGTGCATACATACGTATACATTTATAAATATATGTGCATATTAATATTTAATCTTTCTGCTCTGTCAATCAACTTTTCTAGTTTTAAACAAACTCACTAACCAACCACCTCCTACAACTTTTTTTTAATGATTATCATTTACTTCTTTCAGGAAATATTACTGAGGAATTACCAGAATTACCAGAGGAATAAAGTGAAACTCGAATGGCTAAGTGGCAGATACAGCAATATACGTTCTCCCACTACTTTACTAAAAAAAAATATGTACCCAATGGATGTAGATACCTGGGGAGAAATTTTAGAAGCCGAACTGGAAAGACAAGCAGAAAAACACCAACAATAACTGTGAGAGTTTAAAACTCAAATGATTCTGAGGTTACAAAATGTATATCTTTTTTCTTTTTCTTTTCTTCTTTTTTTTTTTTTTTTTTTGCTGTTCACCTTCCTCGTATTTAACATTTAAAAGAAAATGAAATAGGAAATATTATAAAAGTAAAACTTTATTTTTATATAGGTCATGAAGTACGCAACGTCCAATTTCAAGTCAAAGGTGTAGTTTAATATATTTCAAGCAAGAAGCCGTATAATTAATCAAAGTATGTGCCTAAACTGTCGACACAGTTTTGTTGTCTTAACGGTAGTTTGTTTATGCCAACAGCGAAGAAGCAGCGTGGAATACAAATGGTGAGAAAATTGTAAAAATCATTTTCTACAGATCGTTGAGAATTAAATGTTTTTCCTTGCAAGAAATGGTCCAAAGCCTGGAAGAAGTGGCAGAAAGTTTCCAAGATCAGCTTCTGTAGTTCAAGCAGCTTTGGTTGAGTGTTGTTTTTTGCAAGAGGATTGGCCTATTTTCTAATCACAAACATCTTCATCGTTTCATCCAGTTGGTTGCAGTAGACATCTGCTTTTATCAGTTGACTACATTTTATGAAGATGTAGGGATACCAGCACTGAACCACAAACCACCGTTAGCTTTTTTGATGATTATTTGGTTTGAGGCTGTGTTTCAGCACTTCATCTTAATCCAGCCATTGTGCCAAATGATTGAGATTGTCAAAAAGAATCCATTTTTTATCACATGTAGCAATACAGTGTGGAAATGGTTTGTTTTTACGATATCTGACAGTTAAGTTTGTGAACTTGCTACTATATGTTTACTTTGGCAGCACTGTACAAATGACATGGTAAGGTTTCATAACCTTGGTATATCATTGTGTTCATGTCAATGTGTGCTGGGCCTTGCTCAGAGGCGTTCAGTATTGCGTATTTTTATTGGCCATTATGAGAATGTCAGAACTTGAATTAGAGCAACAAACATTAAGTTTCTTATTAAATGTGGCAAGAGTAGAAATGAAATCAGGCACATGTTACTCCAAGTTTATAGGGATAATGCCATAAAGAAAATGGCAGTGTATTAATGTATTAAACGTTTCTCTGAGGGGAGAGAAAGCATCACTGGTAAAGAGAGGTCAGAGTGGCCAGTAAGGATAACTGATGAAAACATTACAAAAGTTCATCAGGTTGTGAGTCAAAATTGTTGGCTGACTGTGAGAAACATAACAGACCAATAAACATTGATAGAGAAACAGGAAAATCTTAACTGAAAATCTTGGCATGAGAAAGGTGTGACTCTTGCATCACGACAAGGCACCAGCTCACACAGCGCTGTCTATGGGGTAGTTTTTAGCCAGTAAACAAATAACTGTATTGGAACACCCTCTCTACTCACTTGATGTGGCCCCCCCATAACTTTTTTATTTACCTGAAGATAAAGGAAATATTGCAAGGAAGACGTTTGATGACATTCAGGACATCAAGCGTAATACAACAACAGCTCTGATAGCCATTCCAGAAAAAGAGTTCCAAAATTGGGACTAGGGTGGATTAGGCACTGGCATTGGTGCATAGCTTCCCAAGAGACATACTTTGAAGGTGACTGCAGTCATACGTCATACTCAGCAATGACTCATGTAGCACTTTTTCTAGGATGAGTTCGTGAACTTAATTGTTAGACTTTGCATGTCATGACAGCAAAGAAAGGCAATCTTCGATATGATTAATCTTCTGATGCTTATGCGGAATTCATCTGTCCAGCTTCTTTATCTTGTCGTTTTGTTTCAAATGGTCCAATAGTATTGGAATAGTAACGTCAAACTTTGCTGCTAATTCACATGTAGGTTGAGATGGATTTGTTCCCGACAGTTTTAAGCTCTTCATTATCCACCTTGGTCTCAGGTGTCCACTTGGCTCATTATCAAGATTAAAATCACCAGAACAAAACTTTTCAAACCATCAACGTACCCTATGTTCCTTAGCTGCTTCCTTCCCAAACACTTTGTTGATGTTTCCGGCTGTCTCCTCTGCACTGGTTCCATGACGAAACTCCAATTTGAAAATAATGCCGATTTTTGACTTAACTATGGTTTCACAAAAATTGCTCTAAAAAACTTGAAAAAGAATCACAAGCCAAAATGTGCATTTCAAAGACTGAAGATGTACCGTCACAATAAAAATAAAACAAGAAGTGCCAAAGGGAAATGTTATAGAAATGTCAACTGTCAAACTCAGCACTTTAAAGAAATTGGACATTTCATACTTAATAACCTAATATTTTTGCACTTGAGTAAAATATATTTTTCTGGTTTTTCTATAATATGGAAAAATAATGAAATGCTATATTTATAAGAAATAATGTATTGATAGAATATCAGAATGTGCATTTGTGTTAGTATATCACATTACTTTAAATGATGAATTTTATTGGTAATTTCAGCTTAATGATCAAGTGGCTTAAAAATGGATTAGCCAACTCAGGAACACTAGTAAAATGAAATTAATAGCAATGAGTTTAACTAAATAACAAATTTGCATTTCAGTAACTTTAAAATTTACATTTTATTACATCAGATTGTATTGTCAGATAGTGACACTATTTTAAAAATGTGTGGCTTAGTTTAAAATTAATGTGATTTAAGGGCCAAAATGTGTCAGATTAACATTCCCGTTACTTTCCTACAAACCTGGGATTGCTCTCAGGATATGGAAAGTTTCCAGAACTCTGATCTACCATCAGAACTGCTCACACTACTCAGCTTGGTAAGTCTTTCTGACAGCCTTGTAGCACATCTAGCGTACTGTTCACACATACCAACACCAACATGGTCAACTCCTTCTTTTACCCCCATATTTAAAAGAAAGAAGAATATTCTAGAGAACCCTTAAAATTTGACTTTGTTAAGGTTTATAACATTTTAGGAAACTTTATGTCAACTTTTGCTTCTCTTTTTCATAAAAGTAGATGATATAGTACTCACCATATTAGATTATTTTCTCTGAATCTGTAGTCAACACCATCGTAAAAAGTGTCTATAAAATTTTTTCTTCTTGAGTTCCCTTCTATACCATGAAAAATAAGAATCCAATAAATCGGTATTTAACAAATAGATAAATATCAGAAAGACGCCCCACTGTATACAAATTTCCTTTGTTAGATCAGGCAGTTGATAATTGGTTGTCTCCCATATTTTCTTAGAGTTGAAAGAGGCCTTGAAAATCAGGCAGTCCAGTCTCCAGAACTATTTGGTAATTTCTTCTGTAGAAACACTGAGAGCCAGCTCAAGCTCAAATGCCATGTTTCTAGTGACAGGATCTCTGTTACATCATAAAAGACTCCTATTTATTGTATTCTATGATTGTTCCAATCATTAGAAATTATTCCTCATTAAACTGAAGGCCACCTCTCTGTAGCATTTGCCTACCAGGCCTGAGTCCACCATCTAGAACTAGACTAACTCAATTCTCTATGATTGCCATTCGAAGCTTTTAAGTCTGTTAATCTGTCTCTTTCCACATCTCGCCAATTCCTCTGCTGATCATAGAATATTATTCCTAGATGCAACAACATTCTCTTCTGTCCATGCCCTCTTAATAAAAAAAAGGTATCCTACTAATTTTATTTCATAAGAAATGAGATGAAAACACTTTGAAATTTTGAAAGTGAGAGGAAAAGTAAAGCTATAGGCATTTTACTGACTAGCATCTATGTACTGAAAGGATAGCATTATGCATCAACTATCTAACAGAAAAAAAAATAAATAGAAAAAAGAAAGATCACAGTGCACAACTGCCCCCTTTGTTTGATTAATCATTTGTGGCTTAATGATTTTTTTTTCTTTTTTTGCAATTTTTGGCCAGGGCTGGGTTTGAACCCGCCACCTCTGCCATATGGGGCTGGCACCCTACTCCTTTGAGCCACAGGCACCACCCTGGCTTAACTTGTCTTTTAAGATTAACCACCTGTGGCTTAACTTGTTGCCTTTGAAAGTTTGTTTTAACAGTTCTTGAAGAGTTCCCAGGCAGACAGCAGAGGTACACGGGAGCTCCCACATCCATCACACCACATTCTAAGGAGACTGATAAGCCAGCCTCACAGAGAAGAGAAAACAAACAAACACAGCCACTTCACAACTGCCTTCTGCTATCAGCTGGCAGCAATAATTATTTTTTTTTCTTTCTCTTTATTCCAATTAGAAACCCCAAACTCCTTACCCTCAATGCCAGCACTTCTTTCTTTCTCTCCTTCCCTCCCTTGGGAAGTAAAATAAACTTTTTCTCCAAACATACTCTATTCTTTGTGTCAAGATTTCTGTCTCATCCTGCACTATAGGTTTCCACCCTAATATGTACAATCGTGTTATCTGCTTTTTTAATGGATGTGGATTATCTTTGTTTAATCCCCTTGATGTCTATTAAACTTCATCTGTTAAGAGAATTGTCCTAATTAGAGAGAATTTTCCCTCCTCATTTCTTCCCCATGTGGGCTTTTTACGTTATCTCCTCTTTCCCAGCCTCTGTGTTAAATCTAGGGATGGGAACATGACCCAAACCATCCTCTTTCCTCTTTGGGCAGAAAACTGTTTCTTGCCCACACAGAAAAAACAAGTCCTCAGTAAGAGGATGTGGAAAAAAACAATTGCAGAGAGAGGCCTGATTGTATTCAAGACGCTGGCCCCAGCCATTCCCAGTCTGCTCACCTAAACTAATTCAAACTTGAGTTTCAGTCTCTCACTGGGAACCCTACCTGATATGGTTTTCTTTGCCTATTTTTCCAGTACATGGTATCTGTGGTTTACATTAATATCCTTGTTTTTAAAATATAATACCTTGCTTTATCCTTAGGACTACAAGTTTTATGTCCTCCTGAAGATAGGTCCTTGCTTCCGACTTCCTGCTCATTCATTTCTCAAGCCGTTATAATCTAACCATCATTCCACATGATTGAAACTGTTGTTATCCAGATTACAAGTGACTTAATTGCTAAGTCTGTTGGATACATTTTAGTTGTTAATATATTTGACACACATAAACACTCAGTACTTCTTGTAACTCTTTAATTTGCTGCGTTTGTTGGCATTTCCCCAGGTTCCGACTGTTGTCCTCTCCTCTTTTTCTGTTCTAAACATCATTGATGACACCACTACTCACTTCTCTGTCCACTACCGTCATTGGTGCTGATGACACCCATGTCCATGTCTCACGGTCACATCTCCCCATTGTGCTCCAGAATTACATATGCCACTGTCAGTTGAATTTTTAACTAAATCATGAATTCCTGAATTGCAACTCATCATCTCATAAAACTAGTTCTTCTTCCCCAGTTCCCCATTTCAGTGAATGACCAGAGGAGCTGGTCACCATTTTTTACTTTTCTCCTTCATCCTCTGTATGCAATCAAAAGTCAATTCTTACCAATTTTGTCATCCAAATATGTAAATAATCTAACCTTCCTTTATCTTTCCTCTGCTTCATTGCTTAATTCTAGTCTTTATTTAAATCTGGGATTATTACAATAATCTCTTAACTAGTGTTCCTGCCTTCAGTTACTTCCTCTGACTTTCATCAGTGTAATCTTCCTAAAATCTCCAAATTAGGATTTTCCCCCCTACCTTAAACTTCTTGCTGCGTTCATGCAGAATGTAGAAATTATAGTTCTCTAGGGAAGCATGTAGGTCCTTTAATGATGTGGTCTTCATACCTTTCTAGCCTCTTTTTTCGCAACTGTACTATGCTATAACTTTCAGTTCTGTCATACCAAACTATTTTCAGTTTCTTGAACATAAAAATTTTCTCACTCCTCTGCCTTTGCACAGGGTTTTCCACATAGCTGGGATGTTCTTCTTTTGCCCAGCATTAACTTTTTTCCTTGGCAATATCTTTTGTAAAACTCATCATCTTGGCCTGGAAACTATCCCTAACTATTATGTTCTGAATTAAGTGATCTTCTCTAGGTTCCTGTAGTTCTTGGGCACACCTCTCTCAAAGCTGATGTACTACATTAAATCGTGTATTTCATTTGTCTGTCTGCCCCTTTATACTGTGAACTTCTTAATAGTAAGGACCATTTTTTTATTTATTTTTGTGTTCTCAAAGCTTAGCATATAGTAGGTACTATATAAATATTTGTTAAATTATTTGTATAATTTATTGCAATCCTACCTGGAATATATAAAAATAATTTACTATTTTGTTAGTGAATGAGATTGTTTTGAAATGCAATGTGAAATCCTTAAGCTTCATGAGATGCTTAATATTAATGCAAATATATGAATAGTTATTCTAATCTTCTCCAAAGCTATAAAAGGAAACAGGAAAGTATATATGTTTCTTATACACACTTAAAAATAAACTTTTCCTCAAAAATGTCACTTATTTTAAATCATTGGGTCATCCCAGTTTTAAGTATTACCTTTGTAAATTATATAATTAAACATTTGAGGGTTTTTTAAGTGCTATTTATTAAAATAATTATTTATATTAATGTAACATTCCTGACCACTTTAATTTCATCTTTGTTCTGACTTTACATCATATATTCTCTTTAAGGCTTCAAATGCCCCATTAATATTAACAGAAATAAGATGAATAGTGACATAAGGAAATGGATTAGGAAGAATAATACATAAGATGAAAGTGCACACATTTTTTAAAAAATTAGAGTTGAAAGACAAGAAAGCATTAAATGGATGAAGTTAGATCTGCGGTAGACACAGCGGACTGACTGTAACAGCCAGCATTCATGGTGTACCTACTCGGCATCAAGCCTTGTGTGTACATGGCAGGTGTGCTCACTCCATCTCCATGTTATGGATGAGAAGGCCAAAGGGAGCCACCTCATCAGTCTAGTTCACCATCACTTCCCAGCACCTGTAAAAGTATGCAGTGCATAACGGATGCTCAACAAATGTTTATTGAATGAATTTTTAAACCTAGAATGAGAGAGAGGGACCAAGAATGTTCCTCTAAGTTTTTATTTTGAAAAATGTCAAATCCACATAAAAGTAAAAATATCTGAAAAACAACTTTGATGTACATCATACATCCTAGATATACAAGTTAACATGTTTCTATGTTTGATTTATTATATTTTTTGCTGAAATATTTGATAAGTTGCAGATATGATACTTCACCTCTATGTACTTAAACATACATTTAAGAATCAATATATGCAATATCATTATCACATCTAAAATGTTTTATATTAATTCAATAGTATATAATTTACAGTACAAGTTTAAATTCCCTAATGCCCCCCAAAATATCTTTTATAGTTTTTCTTTTTTCAATTCAAGATCCAAACAAAGTTTACATATGTGTCTGGTTTTTTATTGGTTTAATTTCTTTTAACCAGAAGTGTACCCCTGCCTTTGGTTTTGTGTTTCTGGAAACTGATTTTTTTGTTTGTTTGTTTAAGGATTAAGACTGATCATTGTAGAGAATATTCTGTAATTGATTTGTTGGATTCTCTCTTCCTGATTTGATTCAAGTAAAATACATTTGGCAATTATACTAAAGTGGTGTAATATATTTCTCATTAAATCACTTAAGAAGCACATAAAGTACATTCTACTCTGTAAGTCTGATTGTTTGGTTGGTAGTAATCATCAGCTCTTTCTGTCTTAAAGGGACATTTTTCCTTTAAAAACAAAGGGATCCTGTGTTTCTTTTTCCAATAGTCCCTTTCTGGAGTACTCCCCTGTAGCTAACTCTATGCTAAGTGCTTTGTAGACATTATCTGACTCAAAGTATTCTCCACAAGACATTTGCCAAATTCTGAAACTCTGCAGGACTGGAGGTTAAGAAGCTAAGCAGAGAGACTTTGAGAAGCAACATGGAGTGTTTAGACTGTCTCCTACTACCAAGGACAGGTGATCAGGGAAGGGGCCTGATAAATAACCCAGGTTCTCAGTTGAAATCTTTGGTGGGCTCCATACAATAGGCCCCAGCCTCAATTCACCTGAATTTAATTAAGGTGAGCAAAATCTCTATAGTATTTCATATACAATGTCTGCATTCAAAAAAAAAAAAAGAAAGAAAGAAAATCGGGCATGCTAAAAGAAAGAACTAGATAATTGAAAGTAATAAGAAAAAACAGACAATACTCCCAAAGTCACAGGAATTTAGTTAGTGGAGTTTGCAGACAAGAATTTTTAAGTAATTATGTTAGTGAAAGTTCAGCACTTGTGCCTGAGGCTGTATCAGAAGCACAAAGACAAGTCATTTGAGGAGAAGGAAAGGACAGTTTATTAATTTGCTGCCAAATGAGGAAAAGGCAGACTAGCATCTTAAAGTACCATTTTTCTATGTATAAGCAGAAATACAGAGCTTTTTTTTTTTTTTTTTTGGTTTTTGGCCAGGGCTGGGTTTGAACCCACCACCTCTGGCATATGGGACTGGTGCCCTACTCCTTGAGCCACAGGCACCGCCCAATACAGAGCTTTTAAAGGGAGAGTTTTCAGCTTTTAAGCTATTACTGTTTAACTAGTTAATGGTTCTGACCCATTCCATCTCTGGCAAAGACAATCTCATGACCTCTGCCCCCAATAATTCTGTTGAGACATCTTCTGTGGTTCAAAGAACAAAAAACACTCCCCTTCTCCTCTGATTACTGACCTCAG
Source organism: Nycticebus coucang (assembly GCF_027406575.1). NCBI lineage: Eukaryota > Metazoa > Chordata > Mammalia > Primates > Lorisidae > Nycticebus > Nycticebus coucang. Next base: position 67,096,219 of record NC_069783.1, on the reverse strand, counting down.
ACAGGGATGCATGTTTTAATTCCCATAAAGTATTAGGGAGTTTTAAAGAGAAAGCTTATGAAACATTCTGCCCTTTTTCAGACTGTTACCTCGGTTACAAGTATGATTAAAAAGTCTGGGCAAATTGGCTGGGCAATGTGGCTCACACCTGTAATCCCAGCACTCTGGGAGGCCAAGGTAGGAAGATTACTTGAGCTCAGGATTTCAAGACCAGCCTGATCAAGATTAAGACCCTATCTCTAGTAAAAATAGAAAAACTAGCTGGGTTTTGTGGTGGGTTCCTATAGTCCAGCTACTTGGGAAACTGAGGCAGAAAGATCACTTGAACAGAGGAGTTTGAGGTTGCTGCAAGCTAAGCTGTCACCATTGCACTCTAAGTTGGGGGGGGAGTGGGAAACATCTGGGAAAATGGAGGAAAAGATGAAAATAGATTAACATGGAGACCTTTGCCACAACCAGAGAATTAAATGGAAATTCTAGAACTGGAAAATACCATAACAGAAATTAAAACAATACATAGGTTTGGTAGCACATTGTAAACTACTGAAAGAAAGCAATAGAAAATGATAAAGCTGATGTACATGGAGAAAAATTTAAAAAATATTTAGAGATTATGAGACAAAATACAAAGGTACAATATATTCATATTGGATGTTCAGGTGGGTGGAGAGAGAAAGGCAGCGCTCCAGTTTCCCTCAGCTTCATGGGACAGAGGAGATATGGAGTTCCCATGCTCTGTGAGAGGACTGTAGAAGTCTCTGAGAAGCAAGCTGCAGGGACTGCAGAGCAAAAGCATGGAAGTGACAGCCTGCGCCAGGAGCCTAGTAGAGGATGCTGTAGAGTCTTCAGATCATCAGTAGCAGCGGTGAGATTGGAGGTAGGCTACAGTCAGCCCTGGGAGGATACCATTTCTTGAATCTTGTTTGTGCTGGAAGAAAACACTGAAAATTACAGTGGCAAAGGATGCAGTGAGAGGAGAGGCTATGTTCAAAGTGCAAAGAGATTTCTCAAGAAAGGCTCCGAGGAATAGAAGGCAGCATGCAGGCCTGGGGCACCCATGCTGTTACTTCAGCTTCCTGCTCTGCCTGGATGCCAGGAAAGAGGGGGCTTTAAACAGGTTTGCCACGCTTAGCAAATAAAATTTAGGTGTTTTGGATAAACAATAAATCATTTTTAGTATGAATATGTACCAAATATTGAAATGGACATACTTACACTAAAAAATTACTTTATCTGAAACTCAAATTTGACTGGGTGTCTTGTGTTTTTCCTGACAATCCTAACCCTGATAAACTGAGTAGGGTGCTGAGCCAGAATTAACATGGAAATGACTAGGTTACAATCAGCCCTCCCTATCTGTAGGTTTACCAACGACAAATGGAAAATATTTGTGGGGCACAGGTCGGTGGATTGCTTGAGCTCACGGGTTCAAGACCAGTCTTAGCTTAGTTCAAGAACGAGACCCCATCTCTACTAAAAATACAAAAACCTGAGGCAAGAGGATCACTTGAGCCCAAGAGTTGGAGGTTGCTGTGAGCTATGATGTTGCCATGGCACTCTACCCAGGGTGACAGTTTGAGACTCTGTCTCAGAAAAAAAAAAGAAGACGAAAGAAAGAAAGGAAAGAAAGAAAAATATTTGTGGGGAGAAAAGAAGAATAAATGATAACAAGACAATAAAATAAAATATTTACATAGCACTTACTTTATGTCAGATATCTTAAGTAATGTAGAGATGATTTAAAGTTTAGGTAGGATGTACACGGGTTATATGCAAATATTACTGCATTTTATCTAAGACGTGAGCATCGACAGATTTTGGTGATTATCAGAGGATGAGTGTACTTTTAATGGGCAAGATGAAATTTTACAGGGTGTCCGAGCCCCCTCCCGACTCCACACTGCTCATGGAACAGAAAATGAGAATCGGCCAGATGGTGACGCTGTACAGTAACACAGTCTCTTCTCAGGCCCACTCTGCCCAAACACCCCACAGCACGTCCCATTTCTACTCTTCTGTGGTTTGTTATAGGGCTTCCTTCCCTCAGACTTCAGGTGGAATGGAAAGCGAATTATGCTCTTCATGAAATCTTCAGTATGTCTGGGGGGTTTCAACCTTGGAGGAAGGTAGACCTCCCTGAGAGAGTTCATGTAACCTCCTTTACTTTTTCATTCTCTTCTTTTCAGCAACTGACAAACATCTCAATCTCCTTTGGGGTGGGAATGGGGCACTGTACTTCAGTCAAATCCTACCTTTTCCCTCCTTCTTACTTTTTGGTAATGAACACTGCTGTCGGTTATTTTTAAATGAATTATTTAGAATTAAGAAGACCCTTTTCTCTTGCAAGTACCTGGATCTTTGCATTGAAAACCTGACTGTGAAGATGTGTGTTTCCTCTATGCTTTTTTAAGTCTTTTGAAATTCAAAGCTGAACTCTAACTTTGTTATTCTTACTGCATCCACCCTCCCCACAAAACTCTGGATGCCTGCCTTCCTGGATAGAGAGCTGCAGGGAAATAGAAATTGCTGCGAGTGAAAAAATACAGTGGAAAGTATTGCAAAGGTATCAACCCATTCTATTATTACACTGCACAATTAAAGAATGCTGGAAAAGGAAGAACGAGTAAGAGCAGAAGAACCCCAGAAACTGAACAAGACAGAAGAAGGTGATGAAACAAAGCAAAGCACGCAAGTCACGTTTCTGATCAAAGCTCGGGATCTTTATATTCAGTTCCACCATAAATAAAACCTACTTTATTGTTAAACCCATTGTACATTTTCCAGTGCTTCCTAGTTCTTTCCTGGTCATGGCAGCATGGATGATAAAATAAGATAAAATTGAAGTTTTACAAACCACACCAATTATTCTGTGTTTGGCAAGGAAAAACATTAAGTTAGCAAGGAAAAAAAATTAATAATCATTTTCTGAGTCCTGTTTTTCAGCAATGGCTCTTCTAAGCCCTGTGTGGAAAAACAAAAACACAAACAGAACAGCTGCTCATTCTGATTTTGTTTTAATGTGATAAAATTATATACAGGGTGTTCCAAAGGTTACCATAAACATGAAAATTAGGTGTAATTTTCTATTTTCCCTATGCACATGTGTATGGTGACCTTTGGGACGCCCTGTAGATGATCACCACATAGTGAAAGCTTAGTCTTTCTCAACTTACTGCTGTGGCTATGTTTTTTGTTGCCTGATAAGCAGATTGAGCACATTTTCTGTCTTTGTTCTAGTAAGTAAAAAATTGACTAGTAAAAAAAGAAAATAAATAACTATTGTTACCATTGTTTTTCCATGTGTAGTCTATTGTTTCATTAGTTCAGTTTCTTTTTTCTCCCTTTGCCTCTGTCCTTATATATTTTTTTAATTTGATAAATGTTTGAAAATTTTCAACCTTACAGAAAAGTTGAAAGAATAGTATAATGGTATACTCACCTCGATTAGCCAAATGTTAACTTTAACCACATTTGCTTTATCTCTGTCTCTCTGTACCAGGCTTCTAAAAGTTGGCACTATTGGAGTTTGGGGCTTGATAATGCTTTGTGTAGGTGGTTCTCCTGTACATTGTAACACATTTAGCGGCATCCTTGGCCCTTATTCATTAGATGCCAGTAGCCCCTCTCCCAAGTTGGGACAACCAAAAATGCCTCCAGACATTGCCAAAATCTCTCTCAAGAACCACTGGTCTGTATTGCATTTAACACACACACACACACACACTCTTTTGTTGAGCAGAAGTTTTCAAGAGTCAGACTTCATGACTTCTTACTACTAAATATCCTGGCATGTATTTCTTAGGGATGTGAACATACGCCTACATAACCATAACACCATAATCACACCCATGAAATTTCACTTTCATACAAAGACATCATCTAATACCTGCCTCAGATTCAAATTTCCCTCCATTGACCATAGAAAAATGTGTTTCAAACTTCTGAATATACTATAATCTGAAAAGGAGAAATACCTTGATTTTTTGTTAATGGTTATGAACTTTTTCAAACATGCACTAAAGTCAAAACAACTTTCTTATTGTGGATTTGCATTTCTCTTGTCATGAACATATGAACTTCAGATGTTCATCCATTCCTGTGTGTGAATCTTTGTGTTTCTCACTTTGTGAGTATTTTGTAAATTGGGGAGGTTAACTATTTATCTATGATAACTGTATATGTTGCAATTATATTCCTCCCCTATTGTCATTATTAGTCTTTTTACTTTGCTTGTAGTACTTTTCTTCACAAAGCTTCTTTTTATTAATATCAAAATGACATGATACCCTTCACGGTAGCTTCAAAGAAAATGAAATACCTGGGGATATGTCAAAATGTTTGCTCTTTTCTTCTATTGCATCTGGATGATGAACATAGTTGAAAAAGTTTTCCCCACAGTAAGATTACAAATAAATTCATTTATGTTTTCTTCTAGTACTTGCATGGCTCACTGTTTTCATTTGAGTTTTTCCTGGAGCGTGGTATATGTTAAGGATCCAAAGTTATCCTTTTCAAAGGGCTGCTCATTTATCTTAACACCTTTTATTAAAAAGTCTGTCAGTGATTTGAGATGCATGTTATTCAGACAATAAATTTTCTTTTTACTTACTAAACTCTTGTGTTTATATTGGTGTTATCATTGATTCTACTGGGTTTTCCAGATATATTACCATATCCCTGAAAATGGAAAAAGTTTTACTTCTTTTACAATTCCTATGCCTCTATTTTTTCCCTTGAATATTTACACTAACACCTCTAGTATTATGTTAAATATTAATGGAGACAGGGAACATTTTTGCCTTGTTTGTTACCTTAGTGAGTATGCCTCTAGTAGTTCTCCCTTATAATATGCTCTCTCTGCCTCTCTCTCTCTCTCTCTTCCATTTCTGTCTCTCCTTTCATACACACATACACACAGTCTGACAATTAAGTTCATGAACTCATCCTAGAAAAAGTGCTGCATACCTCATTGCTGAATATCATTATGATCACATTCAAAGTACTCCCCTTGGGAAGCTATACACTGGTGCCAATACTAATTCACCCTTCCAAAAAATTTTAGAACTCTTTTTCAAAATGACCATTAGACCTGTCATTATATAGCACACAACAACAACAAACATTGCTACATGTCAACATGAACACAGTTGTGAGACACTGATGTACCAAGGTTATGAAACCTTACTGAGTTGTTTGGTGCTGTCAACATAAGCACACGCTGGCAAGTTTATGAACTTAATTGTCAGACCTTGTACAAAGGCAGATCTGATGGTCATTCCAGGAAAAGTGTTCCAAAATTGCTTTGAAGGATGGAGTAGGTTCTGGATTCAGTGCATAGCTTCCAAAGGGGAGTACTTTGAAAATGACCATGGTGATATTCAACAATGAGGTATGTAGCACTTTTTTCAAGATGAGCTCATGAACTTAATTGTCAGACATCGTGTATGTGTGTGTGTATGTGAGTAGTATAAAAGCATGTTAAAGGAGTATTCGTTAACTTTTATTTCATATAATACTTTTATTAAGAATGTTGGATTTTGGCATCTGTGATTTCAGCTATGTGTTTCTCACCTGACAATTTTTAAGAACTTTATAAATATTATGTTATTACTCTATACTCCATAACAGTAGTTTCTTCAGTTGATACATGCATATTTTCTTGGACCTAGAGAACCAATAATATTGAACATCGTATTTTACAACCTTAAAAAACTTGACAGTCTGGCTTTCTTTCCCCAAACTGCCTTACAATAAATCTTTCACTAATTAAGTGCCTTTTAGGTGGCCAGTTATGTATTCATCGGTCTTGAAAGGTATTTTTAACGTTGATATTCTAAAGATAAGAGATGGAGACTGAAATAAGTAAAGTTACTTAAACCATGTCATAAAACTTGCAAGTGAAGGAGAGAGACCCTGACCTCAGGACAAACTCCAACGCGCTTTCAGTCCCATTATCCTTGAGTCCTGGTAAATGCTAATCTTCTGCCAGCAGAGGGCGCAATGTTCCCGACGAAGCGCTGGCCTAGGCGCAGCCGCGCGCTCCTCATTCCCGCCACATTTGCTGAATGGAAAATCTCAGAATTTGTCTGAACCCTTCTACTGCAAGTGACAAACCTGAAACTAGTCTTTCCCAACTTAGGTGAGAGGGTTGGCCTGAAAGTGGAGTGGGATCTTTCCCGGAAGAGAACATGTGGTATAGCCCCCCAAAGACAAACGGCCTGTACTGCTAGAAATTTGAGAAATCAAGGAACATACTTCAGTGAAGAGATTTCTTACCCTACTCCATCCTTCAGTCCGGGCTTGACCACCAGGAAATGCCTTAGGTTTCTACCTTAATTTCAAAAGGCCAAATTAAGAACGTTTAATTCTAGCTTTTGCATTTAGAATGTTCACATCTTCATCCTGTGCTGGTTTTTCCACAGAGGCATTATTTCATATTGCATGTGTTCTCCGAATCTTCAGCCCAGTGAATCTATGTATAATGAGACTCCGTAGCTCTGTGAAGCTGGGCTGTAAGTGTGAATGTATCCCATTGACATAACAGATCTGAGCTCCAAGGTTGGGTTCCAAGAGCTTAGAATCAAACATTTATGGTTTTACAGTCTTTGAATATAAAGAAAGTTCCCACTCTTTTACTAGCATTGAGAATAACCTTGAGTCTCTTATATGAAAAGACTAAAGAGCTCACCTAAGGATGATAGAACTTCTAAAATTATGTTTTTATTCTTTCCCTCCGAAACTCATATAGGCAAAAAGAATGAGCAGGGAACCTTGGTACAAGTTAATCAAAATTCACATGCAAGATTCCTTTTCGTGTAGAAATAAGCCTGTCAGACATTAATTTTGAAATTCATCTCCTGAATTATGTGCTTTAGTATATGCATTTACAATGGAAAGCAAAATGTACCTGGGCATGGTGTATGATTTTATCTTAATGTGATTCATTTTTGGATTCTACTTTCCTGGGTAAGTCTAAAGTATAGTGTATTTGTGATTAAAAAGTCATCAATCAAGATTAATGTCCATAGATAAGCATGACTCTGCATTGATTGCTTAGTCTGCGGAAGGTATCCTCCCAGCAACCTTTGGAGGAATTTCATTCCTGCTACCTGTCCTTTACATGGGCAAGTTACCTGTGCCTCAAATTTTCATATGTAAAGTGAAGATTACAAAATAGCTAATGTAGGGACTAATGTATGAGGATTAGCAGTAACATCTGTCTCCAAATTCCCTATCTCACCACCGCCTCAGCCACTACTAATCTACTTCTTATCTCTGGATTTGCCTATTCTGTACATTTTATTTTTTATAAAGGGTATGAAAGAGGGAACTTTATATTTTTGCATGTAGCTCTCCAGTTGTTCTGGCATCATTTGTTGAATAATTATTCTTTGTTGAATATTTCTTGGCACCCTTGTGGAAAATCATTTGACTGATGGATACATGGGTTCATTTCTGGACTTTCAATTCTGTTCCGTTGATCTGTATATCTACCTTTATCCATTACTCCACCATCTTTTACGTGCTAAAATAGAGAAGTGTAAGTCTTCCAACTTTGTTCTTTTTAAGATCGTTTTGGCTATTCTGAGACCCAGGAGAATAGCCTTTTAAATTTTATTTTAACTAGGACTTTAAATAGGGGGTATATTTTATAAGAAGGAGAGAGAAAACTTCTCTCTCTTTGGAAGCAAAGACCTCCAAGTGATTGGCTGTCTTCCCTGCTAGTCTTAGCCAGGAGTGCATTTCTTTTGTCATAAAAGTTGCAGAAGGCATTTACGATACGTTCACACTCAATGAATATTCCCTCTAGTATTTTCTGTATTGTACATTTTTGTATAGAAACACACAGGAACAGAGATGGGGTAATAAAAAGACTCTTGATTCTAGTTAAGAGTGATGCTCCAAGCTGATTACTTGCTGATGGGCAACAAGCCTGCTAACGGCATTAAGGAGGCACTTGAGAGATCCCAGACCCTGCCCTCAGAAAGTCTGGCTGGAAACCCCAACTCACGAGAGTTACTTCAGCTCAGAGGCTGCTCTTAGTAAGTCATGCAGCTTGTCAGCTTTGTTTCTTTTTATATAATGGGAGTTTATTTTTCCAGACCTTTGGTGCATAAATGCATGGGGATTTAGATTTAAATTTTAGCAAGTTTGAACATTTTGATTTTATGCACTTCCTGCTTTAGTCTTTTATCACCTATTTTTGTTCTCTGTAAACAAAATATCCTTTTAGTCTTTTGTCACCTATTTTTGTTCCCTATGAACAAAAATATCCTTCAGCTTACTTTAGCTTTGCGATGATTTTACCTTTCTAAATTTTAGGGTTTTTATTTTTCACCCTGTCTATTCTTGACTTTGCAATGTATATTTTATCCTTTTTATCTTTTTAAATTTTAGCCCTAATTTTTAACTTTAATCTTATTCTTTACCTTTTTAGTTCTGTTTTCTTTTACTCTTTCCATTTTGTTTTTTTAATTTTTAATCACATCTATTACTTTAATTTCTGAATCATTCCTTGGCTCATTTCTTGTATTTACAATTCCCTTTTTATTCTTTTAACTTAAATTTCTGTTCACATGATCTTCTTTTTAAATGTGTTCTCTTTTGCCCATAATAATTTTTTAAATGTCTTATTGTTTTCAATTCCCAAACTATAATGGTGGGCAGGGAATATGGTTCTGGAAGTAACACAGCTGTGGCAAGGTCCATCCACAAATAGTGAGTGCGGGATTCTTCTTTCCTTCTGGCTGTCTCTGTGCTTCCTATTCTGGCTCTGCAAGCAGATCATCCATCTCCTTCAGTGTGTTTCTCCAAAAATAAGTGTTACGTTGGTTATGCCAGAGACTCAGGAAAGACAACTCCTTCCCATGGTTCTAAGTTTCCTACTTACACAGGCAATATTCTGAAATATTGGAATGAGCGTCCCTCTGTGAGGCGTTACATGCTCTAAAAACCCTGGTCTCTGACATATATAACAATGAAAGGGGTGGAGATTGGGCAGAAAGTGTCTCTTCCTCCTCCACCTTTCCCCGTTGCAGTAAACCATGTATCCTGCTGCTCAGACAAGAATCTCACAAGACATCCATGCAAGTTCTGTCCATTCTACCTCCAAAATCCATTCCGTATTTCCCTCTTCTCATTAATTTTACTTCTCACCTGGGCTACTATCACATCATCCTATCTTTGCTTCTAATCTTGATTCCTTCTACCCATTTTCTATATAACAGCCAACATGCTCTTTTAAAATATCAGATCACATCACTCCCTACATAAAACCTATCAGTAGTTTTTCAATGTTCCGCGTGTGGCGTCAGAACTCTACCAGAGCCTTCACCACGTGACCTGGTCCCTGCCTGTCTCTTCCACCTCCTCTTGTCCTTCAGCCTCCTCTGTTACACTGATCCTCCGGTTCCAGGCCAAGCTCTCCCTCAACTCAGAGACTTTGTGCATGCCATTCCCTCCTTGGGGGGCACCTGCTCCCCTACTCTCTGCAGTGCTGGCTCTTTCTCATCTTTCAAGGACAGTGACCAGCCATTCCAGTTTCCCCAGGACTAAGGGGACTATCAGGTTGCAGAACTTTTTGTTTTAAAACCGACAACATCCTGAGCAAGCTGGGTCTAGTTGATCACCTGCATCCAGTCCCAGCTTCAGTATCATTTGCTCAGCTAGACTTTCCTGGCCTGCTATCTACAAAGCACGTTCCTCACCTGACCCTCCGCCAGCCCTCATTTCAACACCCTGTGTCCTGCACAGGACTCACTGCACTTTGAAATTGTTGTACTTTGTTTGTCTTTACTTGTTTCTCCTTGTATCATTCCCTAATGTCTCATATCCTGAGGTGCCATCGTATTTGTCTTATTTCTTATTATCTCCTCCTTGCCTGGCACTGGGCCTGGCACACATTACCAGGAAGGAAGGACAGAAATAAGAAGAGAAAGGAAGAGAGAGTGCCCTCCAGGAAACACTCTGGCTCACTTCGTAGGGAAGCATGTCATCTTTAACTTGCCCACAAAGCCCTACAGAATGAGGCAAACCCCTTCTTCACAAGCCTACTTCTATCTGCATTTTTACTGAAATCCTGCCCATTTGCTATGAAATTTCTAAAAAGGTTTTTTAGCAGGTGAGCTTAGGGTGTGAATGATCTTTGCTTCCCTCCTTTTGTATTCCTTCATTGTATCAAGGAGTTCCTGCAGAGTCATTTGATTTCCTTAAATGCAGAAATGCATAAACCCTAAATGGCTCTGGGGGCAGAGGCAGCAATATGCAGGAACCAGGCAGGCTAAGGGAAAGAAGAATTCACTGATGACAGACCTGACAAAACTGGCCTTGTTTTCACTGAACAAGGCTTGAGGATATAAGACACATTTGTATAACATTGAAAACTTTCTTTTGGAAGAGGAAATGGTACCCAAATTTAAAAATTAAATATTTCATTATCCTTAATGCTGTGATATTTTTATAGAACTTCCTTATTTACTTGTGCATATTTGTGGTGTACAAGTACAATTTTGCTATATGGATATGTTTTGTTGTGGCCTACAGTGCCTCTGTCTTTGGACATGACTTGCATGCATAAAGAAAAGTGTTCTTTCTTTATTAAGCTGATTTAAGTGATCAGGTATTCCTCCCAAGACTCCAACCTTTGGGTTTCAGCAGGGAATAAAGATTCGATATTCAATCTACTTCGAACTTCTAACCAGTCCAATAAGGACGTATTATTAAATGTCAGACTTTTGAGGACCATGTTCATTGCTTTACGTTTCTGTGGAGATCTGCCCTACTCCCATTCACAGTGGCACTGGAGGCAGAGGATTCCTGTGCTTTTTTCCAGACATCACATGACGTCTATTCCTTGACAGTCGATTTCTCCTGCAGCAGAGTATCTGTCTTACATCCTCTGAAGCACAGTTGGCTGACCTATCCCCTGGCTTTCTGCTGGCATCTACTGCTGTCCTACATCTGGGGCACGCATGACCTCTCCTCTAGGGCACAGTCATTGGTGATGGTTTAGGGGTCCTCATGCTAACCAGCCTACCCTTAGACCCAAACCTCTTCTTAAGAGAGGATAGCCGAGAAGGGTGAGGTCTAGAAGAACAGGTCTTCTCAAGGAGACCACAAGGATACACATGCAGGGTCCTCTCCAGTGACTCAGCTCTTGGGAATTTGCAAACTTAACTTCCCGAAACTTGGAAATTTCCAAGTTCTGTGAAATCCTGTAGTTTTGTGGGAGAGGGTATAGCATCTCCCGCTTGATTCAAACTGGCCAATGAGAAGGGTACCTGTGGGGTGGAACTTTTTGACTGTCAATAAAAAGGGAAAGACCAAGGCAGTCGAGGAGCACGCCCATTTGGAATTCTTTTATGCCGTAAGCTCCCGGCTGGTGAATAAAGCCCTTCCTCTTATAAACGTGGTGTTTGGGTGCTCTTTCTCTCCATTGGGCCTTGTCTTCCTGCAACATTCTAAGCTCCAGTAGACTCATAGCCAATCAGTCTCCCTCCATATCTGCTGCAGACAGCCTGCTTCTGCCCATGCAGGCATGTTGACAGCCGCCTGGCTTTCAGGATGAGCTGGAGAGGACTAGAGTCTAATCAACTACTCTCTTCCTGGTCCTGCCAGCAGCTCTCTTGGCTATGCTGGTTCACCCAGATTAGCATGAAGCTTCCACCCAGGAGTCTCCTCCAGAATCTCAAACCATGAGCAGCAAAAGCTGCTCTCTCTTCACCTTACCTAACTACCCCCACACTCCACCCCATGGCTCAGAGGCAGGATCACCACACACTTCTATCCCACCTAATTCCTTCTCCCTGATTTCTCACACCCCCAGAACTAGAACAGGCATGTTTCTATCACCAGTGTCATCACTTCACCATCTCAGCAGGAGTGTCTTCTTTCTATGATCTATGTGTTCAGGCCTTAAAAAAAAAAAAAAAGGAAGCCCTTTCCCTCTCACAAATGAATGACTGGATTTTAAGCCTATTTTCACGCTGTCAAAATCAAAGAATGCCCCCAATGGATTTTGCCTTATTCTCCCTTGCACATTGCTTCTGTGAAAGATTCAGATCTTCCCAAGGTTAAAGGCGACGGTCCTGCCCTTGGAAAGCCACTGTAATGCTCCTCTGTTAAATGGCACTTCTCTTTTAAATTTGTTACTTCTTCAATTTGGAGCTAAAAATCTCACACATTTTCTTCCTCACCACGCTGTCACTGTCAGGTCCTGTATCTCTTCTTATCGTTTACAATACAGAATTTGGCCTTAAATCCTTTAAGTAGGAGAGAGATTTATTTTATGCATAATGAAAACAACTGATAGCAAATTAGGTACTTCCAAATATGGATGCCATCTGTACACAATGGTTTCATATCCATGCTGGCCACTTTTAAGATATTTTTAAAATTCTGCTCTTCTGAAATCACTTTATTTCTTTTTAGTGATCTTGTTGATCTACTTCAGTTTGAAGTTGCTACTTCCGTTTGTAGCAATTTTTCTCCACACTATTGATATTAAGTTAGACATTAAGAAGTAGGTAGTCTTAGCTCTCATATTTTCATAAAGTTGGAAATCAGAGAACTTTTTGAAATTTAGTCCTCAGCTTCACAGTTACACTTCATACTGTGATTTCTATATCTGGATACTGACTTCCATGAAGTAAAGTGGGTCAAATTATTTTCCAGTTGAGTTTCCATCAAGATAAAATTTCAGTAGGAATGAGAATATTATATAATACATTTATGTAACCACCTATTGATACACACGCAGGGATATCTTCAAAGCGCTGCAATGAGTTAAAATATCAATTAAGAGCTCAAGTCTCTGATACATACTTCCTGGTTATCTAAGGCAGCAATTTTTTCTTTTTAATATGGCATAAAGTGGGTTGGACTTTTCTCCTTAAATTAACATTTAAAAAAAATCTCTTCAGCATTTGGCAGAGCCAAATCATTCAGTTGCTGCTCCCACACTGTGCAGCCAATGGATTAAGCAGAGTATAGAACTCTCTGGGGATTACACAATAGGGCCATATTTAGTTTCCACAATACATCTGTAGCGTTTTCCATTTCAAGGACAGAGTACTTATGGTGACTCTGTAATAAACACTTATGTATATTATATCCTTACAGGATAGTTTGGTTTTAAATTTAAGTTTTGTAACACTGTCAGCTTTACCGCAAACCACGGCAGGAGCACAGTCATTTTGCTTGGTTTGTATTTAAAAGTTCAAGATACTTTGCAAAATTTGATTAAATAGATAAAAAGAGATCCAAAAACTGAGCTCCGAATCACCCCATCATCCACTTCACTACTGCCTCATTGTACCTTCAGGCTCCTTTTTCTCCCGGTCTCCCACTCAGACTTTGCTGTGCAACCTGATCTTCTTTGATGCCCTCCAGGCATACTCACAAGTTCCCTCAATGTGAAATGCTTTCCCTAGATGTCAACATGGCTCATGCTCTTCCTTTGGTCTCTTCTCCAATGTCATCTTAGCTGAGACTACATCCCTGACCACCCTCCCTCAAAGTGTACCACTTTATTCCCTTGACTCTTTGTTTGTCATTTCACTTTTTAATGTCATAACCATCACCACATTGTAATGCATCTATTTAGGGAAAATATAAACTCAATGAGATCAGCAACTAAAATAGTGCCTGGCACACAGTGATTAATCGATAAATACTTTGTGCATTAATTGAGTGAATGCAATGAATGGAAAATAATTTGCCAGAATAATTTTAGAGTAACTAGATATGGTATAATTATTAATCTTCCAAGAAGAGTTAAAACCCCAACTTTGATTAAAGGACATATTTTTAGAATCTGAAACAGATGACTTTCAAACACCCTTCCCATTTTGTCTGACATAACATAAATGGCTACCTAAGAACATTCTCCTCAAAGCTCTTTCCTATTTCCTGTAGATACTTTACTACTTTTTTCTATTCTCTAAATGCCCTCCAGTAACAAGTTTCTGACTTCATTTTGAATGAATTTTTAAAATGTGTTATGTAAGCTTTTATTTGCACACTAATTAGCAGAATAATCACACAATAATAGTGCCTACATATTACTTTAAAATTTCCTCTATTTTAAATATTAATTTGCTTATGTTAAATATATACATATATTCTTTTTTTTTTTTTTTTTTTGGAGAGTCTCACCTGTTGCCCTTGGTAGAGTGTCGTGGCATCATAGCTCACAGCAACCTCAAATTCCTGGGCTCAAGCTATTCTCTTGCCTCAGCCTCCTGAGTAGCTGGGACTACAGGTGCCCGCCACAATGCCCAGCTATTTTTAGAGACAGGGTCTTGCACTTGCTCAGGCTGGTCTCGAACCTGTGAGCTCAGGCAATCCACCCACCTTGGCCTCCCAAAGTGCTAGGATTACAGGCATGAGCCACCACACCAGGCCTATGTTAACTCTTTAATAAACTATATATACATAATTTTATTTTGAGGCTTCACATTTAAACTAACTTTTATTGACTTTAGGAATTTCAGCTTTTAAAAATCCTCAGGCTTTGTAAGGGAACTTATACAAGGCACTCAGCCAGTTAGTAGTTACAGCCGTCATCTGTGTCCAGACTGAGTAAAAACGATAAATGGCACACCGTCACGTGTGTGCTCCATATGCCTAGAGACTCTGGACTTCGGAACTGCATCCCTGGCATCTGTTTCCAAATGACGTTGAAGTGCATGAACCAAGTCAAGGGGACAGTTGTAACTTGAATGACTCACATAACTAAAAGCCTCTAACTTGAATGACTCATTCAACAAAGACAAAAAATTCATAGGCAAATGCATACGAAGGGGGGATGGAGAGAATAAAAGGATAATCATCTGTAAAGAAAATGGGAAGGTACTTTCTAATCTTTCACATGACAACAGGCCCTGAGAAAACATTTACATAGAGAATGATTAGAACAGATGCATGAATAAATATAAATAGCCGTATAAATGTGTGTAAAATATACAGGCAACAATGCAACAATAAATTCCAGGAAGACAGCAATAGTATTATAGTTACAGTTTGAATGTGCCTTATTCTTTTGCCTTCCTGAGAATAAAAACCTAACCTAGTAATCTACGTGAGTGGGGAAAATAGGGTGGAATTAGAATCGCCAATAGGCTGTAATTAGAGGCTTTTAGTGGTTTATAATCAATTAGCATCTGTTGAAAGATTAAATGAGTGAGTAAAATTAAACAATTAGAGCCTCCATCAAGGAATGCAGTCCTATCAACACCTTGAGACCTTATAACTGCCAGAACTGAAAGTTAATAAATTTGTGTTGTTTTAAGCCACTGAATTTGTGGTTCAGGCAGCAGGAAACTTATACAATAATTTTGCACAGAAAGAGTATATAATTTAATGTAAAAAAAGCATATTAGTCTTAAATGTACAGCCTGAATATTTGTCTTTCACATATTAATGCATAAGTGTATCTAACTCTCAGATGAAATTACAGGGCATCCCAGCAGGATCCTATGAGATGCCTTCCTGGAACTCTCCAATTTGTACATCACACTCCTGAAAAGGAAAAAGTAATGTTTCTATACACTCACAATACTTCTGGCACTAAATGTGGGGTGTTTTCCCTCACCTTAAGCAATTCTCCAGACACCAAGGGGTGACCTACAATTCAGTTATGACAGTAACTGCACAAAGTTAATGCAGACCAACCAGGTTAAGGACTCAGTCTCGCAAAGCTGCCCCTTACTTCAAACACCAGTTGTTAAGTTCCGGTTTGTGACCTGTACTTTTGGCCAACTATAAATTGGAGGTTCCAGGACCTCCTCTTTAGGTTGGACAATTTGCATTTGCTAGAATTGTTCACAGAACCCAGGAAGGTGCTTTGCTTTCAATTACCAGCTTATTATAAAGGAAACCACTCAAGATCAGCCAGAGGAAGAGATACACAGGGCAGGGGTGAGGGAGGAGCTCGGAGCTTCCAGGCCCTCTCGGGATGTGTCACCAGCACAGCACTTCCATGTGTCCACTCACCAACCCTGTCTTTATTTTATTTTATTTTATTTTATTTTTCATTTGCAGTTTTGGCCAGGGCCAAGCTTAAACCCGCCACCCCAGGTATATGGGGCCAGCGCCCTACTCCTTGAGCCACAGATACCACCCAACCAAACCCTGTCTTTTAGAGGATTTATGGAGATTCCTTTACTTAGGCATGATTGATTAAATTATTGACCAATGATGATCGAACTCAATCTCCAGAGGCTGGGGAGGTGGGATTGAAAGTGCCAATCCACTAATCACATGGTTGGCCCCCCTGGCAGCCAACACCCAGCTTCCAAAAGTCACTCACTAGCATAAACTCAGACATGGTTGAAAGAGCTTATTATGAATAACAAAAGATGTTCCCCTCACCCCTATTAGGAAATTCAAAGTGTCTTAGAAGCACTATACCAGGAACAGGGGATGAAGACCAAATGCATGTTTCTTATTAGGTCACAATATATAGTCCTCCAACTAATCACTATTCTGACTTTTATAAACATTGATTCATTTCACCTAATCTTAAACTTCACATAAAGAATCATACAGTCTACTCCTTTTAGGAGGCTGGCTTCTTTCACCCAACATAATATCTATGAGATCACTTCATGCAAGACAGTAATTTAAAATAAATCAGAAGTACTTTTATTCCTGAGTCCTGACAATTTGTATTATTCCCTTAGCTCTTTCAAAGAAGTAAGCAGAACCCAAGTGCAAAAAAAAAAAAAGGAAACGGTGTTCCACTTTTCCTTTCAAAATAGGCTTTTGAAGTCCATTTTAGAGATAATAGTTAAGAAGGCAAAGTTTCCATTAGGAAGTGCCAAGTTTTATTGGGAAAAGGAAAGAATTCTGTGTTCAGTTGAGCCAAAACTGGAGGATTAGTGCATAGAGCTCACTTAAAAAGTTAACCAGAAGCTGGGCGTGGGTGGCACATGCTGTTGTCCCAGCTACTGAAGAGGCTGAGGCAGGCGGATCCCTTGAGCCAGGAGTTTGAGGCTACAGTGAACTATAATCACACCACTGCATGCTAGCCTGGGCAAAGAGTGAGACCCTGTCTCTATAAAAAGTAAAAGTAAATAAATAAATTTAACATAACTAGACTCCTTGTCTCTTATCTTCCAGTCTTTTTCCTTACAGGCCCCTAACAAGAGCGACCACTGTGTATGAGTCCATGTATATTATCACTTTGGGCCAGTTCTCCTTCCACATGAAGTGGATAGCCAGGTAGACTGCTCAATGCTCTGTCCATGGGCAGGGCTGCCCCTGGCCACTTTCTTTCAAGGCCAACCCTGTTGTCAGATTTGCACTGCTGTCTGAAGGCTTTCCCTACCCAAATTCTGCTTCCTTCCTCTTTTATGTCTTATGAGATTATTCCACCCCCCTTCTAAAAAAAACCTCTTCCACACTTACTCCAGTCTCACCTCTGCTTTCCAGAGAGCCCAGAGAAGTGCCCTGTGTCACTTCTCAAGAAATAAGGCCAGGGGGCATTTTGCCCCAGAAGAACTGCAAGCATGTAGTTGAAACTGTGCCCACTCAAATTGTACCATGCTTGCCCTTGCAAACACATTTTCTAGTCCACAAAATAACATCAATACCTCATTCATCTCCCAGGAAAGACAAATGATGTTAAAGCAATCAGACCAGGGTTCTTCATTATTCTCTCACACTTAAATACAGTATTGCTATAGCTCAAGCAGAACCTACAGTTAGAGGAATATTTGAAAGGACCTGCTTACTAAGTGCATTAGAAAGCATGTCCTATTTCTACCTTGCATGGGCCATGTGGCATATTAAACTTTTCATATAACCTTACTCATCATTATGCTGCACACTTAACATGGTGTTTCAGCAGCGCTCATTTAAAATTATGGACATACCACCATCAGAAAGTGGAGGATTTCCAAATTGTTTAACCCCTATCCAAGGGCAGTTAGGGGAATCTCTTGCATTTATGTGAGTCACTATGAAAGTTTTGAGACAGACTGTTATGGTTTATTTATTACACTTCAAAGAAAAACAGTTGACAGCATCTTTTCTGATTCACCTATGAAATTTTCAACTTGCTGTTGCTGGGAGGGCTTCATTTGTTTCTGTCTGTGAAGATTGTATGTTTCTTCCCTTTTGTGTACCTCAAAACTTCAGCAATGACCCACGTATTTCCTGGTTTTTATGGTTTTGATTTGCAGTGGTGTTCCTGCAACAGTAATCATGTGGGCGCTATAAACCTATGTAACAAAGTAGATCGCCAAGTAAAAGTGTAAGAGGCCCCAGAAGAACCTTGTATTCCATCCCAAACCTGGGCACTCATTCTGTTGCTTCTAATTACTCACACCAAAGTCCCCACATCTTGTTCCCGTTTCCTTATACCTCAGCTTCCATTCCCTGACAAGCAGTTTCAGATTAGGGATATCTCCTGCCTCAGGACCCGTACCCATTCTTTCTCTAGAGCAGAATGTGCTTACTTCATGCCTTGTTTCATCTTCATTACGGTATACTCAATATTTGAAATTGTCAGGCCGGGCCTGTGGCTCAGACCTGTAATCCTAGCACTCTGGGAGCCTGAGATGGGTGGATGGCTTGAGCTCAGGAGTTCAAGACCAGCCTGAACAATTCTGAGACCCTATCTCTACTAAAAATATTAAAAATATCCAGGCATTATGTGGGCACCTACTTGCGAGGCTAAGGCAAGAGGATCATTTGAACCCAGGAGTTTGAGTTTGCTGTGAGCTATTGATGCCACCGCATTCTAGCCAGGGTGACAGAGTAAGACTCTGTCTCCAAAAAAAAAAAAAAAAAAAATCAAAACTCTCATCTTTGTTTATGGACGCTCCCATGCTAGAATATAAGCTTCATCACAATGGGGATCTTGCTTTCCACACCTAGCAGTGAACAAGTTCCTAGTGGGGATCCAACAAACAGGGGCCTATTGAACAAACAAATGAATGAGTTACCCTATCACTCCTGGCAGCTACAAGCCAGTTCTCTATACTTCACTGTAACAAATTTCCGCAGTGAATAGCTTAGGACCATTGCTTTCCCCTTTTCACTACTGCCCCCTATTTTCTCTGTACTATGACTTTTCCCTTCACCATTCTTCTGTTACAGGTGCCTGGAAGGTCACTATAATGCTTTGCTGACCAAACCTAATTGCCTTTTCCAAGTTTTCCTCTCTTTTACCTGTGTGCATTTGACACTGCCGGCCACTTCCCTTTTCTTGCAGAAACCCTCTTCTCTCTGGGTTTCTGAGTCTTCTGCAGGCCTCATCTTTACCAACACTGTTGCTGATTCCTCTTCCTTCTCCTTATCTCCACCCATCAGCCTTTCCAGTTGTCTCAAAATAAAGCAGTATCAGTTCTTAATTCTACGGTATCAATTCTTAGTTTTACGTGTTCTCTTTTGGTGAACACATCTCCCATAACTTCCCCTATTGCTTCTCCGCTCACAAGTCTAAGGGGATCTGTGCATCCCCCGTCTCTCTCCTTTCCTTCAAACTATGTCCTGAACCTGCCTGCAATCTATAACTTTGTTTTTTGATTAAGGAGCTGCTTTTCTCATGGTACGCGGAGTACTTCTTAACTCTTGACATCTTATTGAGTCAATACAATCCGTAGATTCTTCCTTTGAAATGGTTCTGTCTATCCTTATTCCTGCTACCCACACACTCTTCTCACCTCCCTTACTGATACACCACAATCGTCCACTAATTGATTTCCCCATTTCTAGCTACAAACTAGCTACATCCAGGCCCCTTTCTAGCTACAAACTACCTTCCTCCAAACTAGCTACATCCAGGCCCCTTTCACAAATGTCCCCCATTCATTTCCTATAAGAAAAAAAGGTCTAACTCTAATTCTTTAGTTATTCATTCAGCATACGTAGAAACTCAAGCCAATTTTCTAGGCTTTCCTTAACATTCCCACTTTCTTAACTTTTTAGGATATTTTCTAGAAATAGAAGTATAACCCCATCACAGGGTCATCTGTACAGTTCTCTGGCATTTATCTTTATATACCAATGCTGAATAATGTACTACCTGAGGGCCTGATAGGGTCTTCACTTTTTTGCATCTAAGTAACACTTAGCTCAGGAAATGGTCAATTAAAATGTATTGCACTGATTTCTTTTGAAACATAAACCTTCTAAGTCCATTATTTGCACAGCAGAAGAAACAGAGAATAGGAGAAATGAACAATTGGTAAGTATGATGGACTCACTGCAAAATTTAACAATATCAACAGCTTTGTGTACAATTTCCCGAAATGTTTAAGTTATTTTTCTCTCATGAACAAAGAGATTTTTTGCAAGTTGAGATAAAATTCAACGTAGTTTTCAACTCCAGAATGTCTCCTTCATCTTTAATAAGTGCTCTCTTGGTTTCCTGTACCCACATAGTTATCATCTCTTTATCTTTTTCCCTGCAGTTAGATTTCTTGAAGGAAGAGCACACACTCCTATTTTTCTTTAAAGCAGACACTCTACCAGGTCGACCTCACTTTTCTTCAGTCACCAAATCATGGACTCTCCATTACACCGAGTGTGTTCATGAGTGAATGCCTGGACTTCCCTTGCTCTCCGTGGGCATTCTCACTTACTCTTACAGCTTCAAGTTCCCCCAGCCATGACTCCTCGATATAAAACTCCATTTTGACCTTTCTCCTTTGTTCCAGTCCTATTGATCCCTAACGGCCACAGGGAATCCATGCCTAGATCCCTAACTGGAACTCTAAGCTAGCTACTTGCCAGTCTGACTGCATTAGCCTTTCCTGGAGCTCGGTGGTTTGACTCACGCTTCCTACACTCATCAGTGAAAAGATCATCATCCAGGTCACTAAATCATGTGACAGAAATCATCTCAGACTCTTTCCTCTCTTGCAGATTCTTCCTCCTAAGCTTTCAAATCTGTTTCCTGCCCTTTTCATCTCATTCATCCTTTAAAGTTTCATTTTTTTGTCACCATTTCTGGGAATTGTTCTCTGAACAGCCCATTTTCCCATCATCTGCCCATCACAGCACTCCGCAACCAAAGGTGTTGAAATCATTAACTCAGGAGCTTTCCTCTCCCTAAGAAAGATGAGCTCCTGAGGGAAGAGAGGAAGGCTCAATTACCTGCCCCCTTAGCACTGTTCCTGACACATAGTGGGCTCTCTGTAAAAATCTTTGGAGCTGTCGATTCAACTGAACTTCCACCAGACTTCACTGCTGGGATTCAAACCCTGGCATCTCTCACCTTAACTCTGACAACAGTTTGGACTGCCATTATTCTCTCAGGGATGCCCAGCCCCAAACAGCCTCCACACTGTGCTTGGAATGAGTTTATAAAACCCTGATATGAATAATGTCATGGAGAGGCCCAAACAAGTGACTTGCCTAAGATCACACAGCTGGTTAATGGTGGTAGAGAAATTTATGAATTACCTATCACCAAGCCTTAAATGAAACCAGAGACTCCAATCTAGCCAATCCTACTCATAACTGTCCACAAAAGATTTTTCAGACAGTTGGAAGATTGTAAAAGTGTTTTTACAAACAGTAAAATGGTGTTTCATCATATTTATTAAGACATCGTTCATTTTTGTATGGCCTTTACCTTAAGCAGCAAGGTAAAGATCGTTCACTGCCATCCCTAGTACCTTCAAATGGGACTTGTTTTCCTATTGCAACACTATTGAAATCAAAATTAAAACCCTCTGTGAATAGTCTCAAAGAAAACATGAAAAAAATTGAATACAATGTTAGGATGGAAATATTGGGCAAGATGCAGTGGCTCACGCCTATAATCCTAGCACTTTGGGAGGCTGGGAGGGGGGTATTGCTTGAATTCAAGAGTTCAAAACCAGCCTGAGCAAGAGTGAGACACCATCTCTACTGAAAATAGAAAAATGCGCTGGGCATTATAGCAGGTGCCTATAATTCCAGCTACTCCAGAGGCTGAAGCAGGAGGATCCTTGAGCTCATGAGGTTGCAGTGAGCTACAATACCAGGGCACTCTACCCAGGGTGACAGAGTGAGAGATTCTGTCTCAAAAAAAAAAAAAAAAAGTGGAAAGATGTTGGCTCTGAATCTCCTTAAATGGACCTAGCATCTGCTGTGGCAATCCCAGCACCTCACGATTTTGAAAGGCCAGCAGGAAATGGGGAGGGAGGCACAACAGAATCAGTGTGCTGTTTGTCCAGCCGGGGCACTCCCTGTGACGGGAATCAAATGACCAAACTGAAGCAGTGAGCCTGCTGACCTTCCTTGTCACCCAAAGATAAGATAACCAGAAAGTTCTCTCTCTTGTGTGTTGAGACACTGACAATAAAGGAGAATCTACACAGGGGTCATGTACTAGATTTGTCATTCCCCTCTGAATTACTGCTAACTCACAGAACAGCAAGGAGGACAAGGACAACGCTAAAAGATCCTGATATTTCAGGTTGCTGAGAATGGAAATAAGGAGCCTAAAGAAGAAATGTGGGCATTCACCAAGGTTTCAAGGGATAGGGAGAGTCAGGGAGCTCACTTGTGCTCCCTTCCGGGCCCTGTGCTGGACCCATGGGGACGGTGAGGGCACCACACATACCTCCTGCTCACTGTGGGCTGGTTATGGGATCTGCCCCATGTTTTTGACATTCTCCCTTTAGGAACCACCCAAATTGAGAGAGCAAAGACTATCAGGAACCACGTTGTTCAATCAAAACACACTCAAGCCACATTCTAAATTCTAAATTTTCTAATAACCATATGTTAAACAGTAAAAGGAAGCAAATGAAATTAATTTCAGTAGTATTTCTTATTTAATCCACTATATTCAAAATGTATCTTTCCAAAAAGTAATTAATACAAAAATTATTGATCTGATATTTTACATGCTCTTTTTTATACTAAGCCTTTGAAGTCTGATATGTCTTTTATTCTTATAGCACATCTCAAATTTGTTCTAGTCTTTTTTAAACATTCAATAGCTATGTGTGGCTACAGGGTGAATCTGGACGGTGGCAGAAAAAAGAGAGGATCTTATTCCAGCAACCAAACACTCAACCCAGAACTGGAAACACCCAACCCTGGGGGGATGGCATGTGCAATCCTACCCTATGCCCAGAAAACAGAAAGATGGGGATATGCAGGGAACAACCTTCAAGCCTGTCACATTCGTCTTCATGAATGGTGTCTTCCTATAATAATAATAATAGCTGCTATTATGTCAGATAAGATGGACTCCTCAGAAGCAATCAGAATGAGCCTTTTTTCCCTCACATTGAAATCAGTTCTCAGGGATGAAATCTTTCCCCACTCCAGTACGGACTCTCAGGCAGGTGCCATCAGTTTTGAGTATCTCTCAAATAATAAAATGTTCTCTAATCACTTCATATCACAAAAGCATCTCAACTCAGTAATTAACATAATAGGGTTCCATGCAAGACTCTGAATGTCATCTGGAGGAAGGAGTCTGCCCTTACAAGCCGGACTTCGGGGCTGCGAAGCCTGCAGAGGGCAAGGTGGCTGATGTGCTAAGGCTCTCTCTGTTTCCCTGTCTGGCCTCTGCCCTCGCTTCCTTTAGGTCTTCCAGAAATGAAGGAGGGTTGGGCAAAAGGGAGACAGGAGTGAGGAAGGCTTGCTGTCCTGGTACCAACCTAACCTAGTTTTGGTTTCCTCTCAGCTGGTGTATGTTCAAAGATGTCTCTTCAGGGGGCTCTAGTGGGTTTCCAGAAACGTCCCTCCCATCCCAGCACCCCACACTCCCCCTGGGCAACATTCAGGTGCACTCTCCTGGAGGCAAGCTGGCTGCCTACCAAGATCTATCCCTCTATGGGGACAATACCCTGCTTTCAAGCAGTTCTCTCTAGAAGGATTTTCCAAAGCCCTGTGTGGCCTTCTCCTGCCAATACCCACATGGGAAGCACTCACTCACATATCTTTCGACGGTCCTGAAACACAGGCAGATTCCAGTGCAGCCACCTCCCCTTGCCTCTGCCACGAGGGCATTGGTCAGCCACAGCCTCTGGCCTTTATGCTGTTCCCAAGCAAGATTTGCCACTGGGCCATGCAGTGCCCCAAATATCCTTGATGTGCCCACCCAGAGACTGCTTGAGGTAATGGGGGTGCACCCTCCCACCATCCGGGGAGCAGGGGTGGAGATTTTATTACCCTGCAGCTGCTTTCCCCAGAGAAATGATTTCTTTAATTTCCAACTGGCATCTCCAAGTTCTTCAGCCGTCCTGGCTCTTCAGATGGAAGAAGAGCTGAGAGTTTCAGAGCTGGCTTTGGGCCACCCCCTGGCAAGTCCCACATTGCTTTGAAGTGGGAGTACCTTTCACCTACTATTCAGAGCTGGACCGAGACAAAAATAATCTCATTTTAACATTCTATTAAACTAATACATATTGAACATCCATGCTGGTGTCAGTCCTTTTACTCATCTTATTTCATCCTCATATCGATGGTACAAGGCAGGTGGTGATATCTCCATACGACGGGTACATATGCAAAGCTCAGCTTAGTTAGGGACTGATGAAGCAGGTCGGGTATTTGACTTGCCTGCTGATAATAAGATATTCATTCCCAGCACCATTTAAAATCATCCAGCTCCAACAGCATGATCTTCTGCTAGTGTCTTGTACAAGCACCCTTGTCTGTACACAAAGCAAACGGTGCTTTCCTGTTAACATGAGCTCAGCAGCCAACTCGCCACTCCTGCCTGGCTTGGGCAGTTTGTTCAGCTTTGTGGATTTGTACACATCAGAAAATCTATTTCCTCTGAGCTGTCATTCAGAGTGAATGTCTCCAGTTAGAAAAAGCTTTGACTAAACAAAACCTCAACTGACCAGAACTCTAAAATAACAGGAATTTAAAGAGGCAAGCGAAGGATCAAAAATGACCACTTGGGTAACTGTTGTCCACTATCTGGGTGACAGGTACACTAAGAACCCTGACTTAATCACTCTACATCAGCAATGTAACAAAAAAAAGACAACTTGTACTCCCTACATCTATTGAAATTCAAAATAAATAAATTAATGCAATAAATTTTGAAACGCAAAATAAAGAGGCAAGTGGCCACAGCGCAGGTCAATGTGAAAGATTTGAGGATGGGGGGAGTGTTTAAGAGAACAGCTTCCTGCTGGTGTCTTGAGTCTGTTCAGACCTACCCCGTTCCTTTCCATGTTCTCCCATTTTTACTCCTCCTTCCCTGTAGAGTAAGAGCTGCTGCCTTGAAGCAAAGCAAGATCCTTCGTCAGCAAAGAGAATCTCAGGCAGATTCACTACAGTCCTTACAAAGGCAGGAGCCTGGCCTCACGGCTTCAGGAAGGTTGTCAAGCTAGGGACTTAACTTTAATTCATTATATTAATGAATATCTCATAATCAGCAGGCAGGTCAAACACCACACCCGCTTCCCTACCTAACCTCTCTGGGCTTGCATATGTACCCACGGTATAGAGATCTTGCCACCTGCCTTGTACCTTTGGCATGAGGATTCAGTGAGGTAATGTGAGTGAAATGACTGACACCAGCATGAATGTTCAATATGGAGGAGTTTAATAGGGTGTTAAAAGGATGTTAGCTTCATGGAAGGGTGCCCAACTAATCCTCAAAGAGTGAGAACTCTCGGTCAGCCTGAACATCACATCCCAACAGCTTTCTACTGTATCCAAATTTTACTCTCAGAGGCTGCTCCCCACACCAGAGATGAAGGATGGTGTTTTAAAATGCTGCTGACTTCTCCTGGGCCAGCCCCTCAAGAGTGCTGAGAGCTGGGCGATTCAGCAAGAAAGTCAGGAGCAGCTGCTCACATGGCAGGGCACTTGTGTCTGCCAAACTCAGAATACATGGCCTCCTCTGTGCAAAGCACAGCTCTATGGGGGACACAACTGCCATGCCATAAACAATATTTACAGCATGCAATTTGGCAACTTTTGACATACTTAAAACCATTGCCACAACCAAGATAAATGAACAAATCCATCCCTCTCAGAAGTTTTCTCTTTTCCTTTGTAATTCCTCCCACCTGTTGCTCTTTGCCCCTCTCATCCCAGGCCATCGCTATGGACTAGTTTGCATTTTCTATTTTATGTCAGCAGATACACAGCATGTACTCTTTTTTATCTGGCTTTTTTCACTTAACACACTTATTGCACATAGCAATAATTCATTTCTTTGTATTGCTGAGTAATATATTATCATATGAGTGTACACAATTTATTTCTCTATAAACCTTTTGTTGGCTATTTGGATTACTTCTTGGTTTTCACTATCATGAAAAAAGCCACAGTGAACATTCATGTACAGGTTTTTGTATGGACAGATGCTTTCATTTCTCTTGGATATGTACTTAGGAATGGTGTAGATGTATATGTTTAACTTTTTAAGAAACTGTCAAGCTGTTCTGCAAAGTTGTACCATTTTGCTTTCCCACCAACAGGATATGAGAGTTTCAAATTTTCTACACCCCTGCCAACACCTGGAATGGTCAGTCTTTGTAATTTTGGACATTCTGGTAAGCACTCAGTGGTATCTGATTGTAGTTTTAATCTGCATTTCTCTTATGACTAAGGATATTGAGCATCTTTTCAAGTGTTTATTTGCTATCCATACATCTTTAGTAAAGTGCCTCCCTTCCTTTTTTTTTATTATGTTGTCTTCTTACTGTTGACAAAACATGTTACACAGCAGTTTTTTTCCCGTACACACACCCACTACTTATCATCAGCAAAATTAGGTTTTATTTTATTTTATTTTACTTTATTTTTTTGAGACAGAGTCTCACTATATCACCCTCAATAGCGTGCCGTGGTGTCACAGATTACAGCAACCTCAAACTCTTGGGCTTAAGTGATTCTCTTGCCTCAGCCTCCCAAGTAGCTGGGACTACAGGCACCTTCAACAACGCCCCGCTATTTTTTGTTGCAGTTGTCATTGTTGTTTACCAGGCTTGGGCTGGGTTCAAACCCACCAGCCTTGTTGTATGTGGCTGGCACCATAACTACTGTGCTATGGGTGCCAAGCCCAGAATTAGGTTTTAAAAGTTTTAAGTATGCATGCAAGTGCACAATTACATATAAAAATAGACACAGCCACACTAATCAGCTCAAGAGAATGTTTTGCAATGAAATGTTAGAGAAAAGAAATGTAATGCTAGAGAAGCCTCAGAACAAGATCAGCAGGGCAAACCTACTTGTATAGCTGTATCTGACCACAGAGATTGCCTTTTAAACAAAGAAAAGCCTGCAGGGTTAGGGCTGGCCATGTCTGAATGGGGAAATGTCGCTGCAGTTGATAGGACAGGAATGGTGGGCAAAGTAAGCAGGGGGTCCCCAAGGTAACAACATAGATCCAAAGTGGTATGAATCAAATATGGCACAGCAGAGTGATTAAGAACATGAATCTTATTCAACCACCCACCCAGGGCTCTTGGACAAGCTGATCAACCTCATTTTCTTCACGTGTGAAATGGAGATAAAATATGACTGTTGTACAAATTAAGTGAGAAATTTGTGTGGTTTGTACCAAAGTTCCTGGCACTCAGAGTCAGCACTAACTAAACTCCAGCTGATGTTACGAACTTGGAGACCAGCCAGAATGGGCTAGAACACTGACTAACAATTCCTAGGTGTATGAGCTGGGAGAAGTCACCTCACTTCTCTGTGCCACAATATTCTCACCTGTAAAATGGGAATAATATGGCATGTTCCAGGGTTGTTATGAAGATTAACTGAGTTCTTATCTACAAAGTACTTAGGATGGTGATGGCAGACAGAAAGGGTTTACTATGACAGCACAGAGATATCCCTAAGCTCAAGTCAGTTTGCAGGCACAGGCATACCTTGGAAATAGTTCAGGTTCAGTTTCAGATCACCAGAACAAAACAAATATTACAGTAAAGTGAGTCACACAAATGTTTTGTTTTCCCAGTGCCCCATAAAAGTTATGGTTACATCATACTATATTCTATTCAATGTGCAATAACATATGTCTAATAAAAACAATGTGCATGCCTTAATTTTAAAATATTTTATTGCTAAAAGATGCTAACAACCATCTGAGCTTTCAGCAAGTCATAATCTTCTTGCTGGTGGAGGGTCTTGGCTCCATGTTGAGGGTCCTCTGCTGGACTAGGCATTAGCTTAAGGGAACGTTGTGGCTGGTTTGGTCTTCTATCCAGACAGCTAAAACTTCCTGTTTATAAAACTGTTATATTAACAGTAAGGCTGTTCCACTTTCTTATAATTTGTGTGTTCACTGGAGTAGCACTTTTAATATCCTTCAGGAACTTTTCCTTGGCATTTACAACTCGGCAACCTGGCGCAAGGGCCTAACTTTGGGCCTGCCTCAGTTTTCAGCATGCCATCTTCACTAAGCTTAAGCATTTCTAACTTTCAATTTGAAATGAGTGATGTGGGACTCTTCCTCTCATATGAATACTCAGAGGCACCCCAAAACAATCACAACGGTAACATCAAAGATCACTGACAGATCACAGTAAAGGATATACTAATAATAAAGTTTGAAATATTGTGAGAATTACCAAAATGTGGCACCGAGACATAAGATGAGCACATGTTGTTGGAAAAACGGCGCTGATGGACTTGCTCAACACAGGGTGGACACAAACCTTTTGTAAAAGACGCAATACTGCAAGGTATACTAAAGTGAAACATGGTAGGACAAGATAGCCCCATTTAAGGAGTCTCCTAAGTGTGACTAGTAATTACTTTATTCCAACAGCTGTTTATAGAGCACTTTCTAGGCACAAGCACTGAACTCGATATTAGGAAGGGTTGAAAAAATTGTAAAGAACAAACACATTTCTGACCCCCCAAAACAGAAAGCCTAAAACAGAAAAAATGGCTGATGATGTCAGCTAATGTGGGATGAGACCGTGGCCAATTGCCTGGTGCTAATAGATGGTAGAGAAATCCAGAAGCAGAGTCTACCACGGAAGCAGGAGAAGTGCAGAGGGTGGGGGTGGGGCTAAGGCATGATGCTGGACCTTCAAGGATAAACAAGAATGAGCAGAGAGCGTTCTAGGCCATGTGGTTGTGTAAAGAAAACAAAGTCACAGAAGTGTGAAGGTCCCTCCGAGGACCATGGCGAGACTGGAGTGAAAAGGAGGGCAAAGAGAAAATACTTTGGAAGGGGATATTGGGACTAGTTTACAGAGCCTTAGTGTTATGGTTTTGTATCAATGTCTGAACTGTGAGCAGAGGAGGATCAAGTGATTTATTAATAGCTTTTAACTTTATTATTGGTAAAAATTGTCCATCTATTTTTTTAAAAGCAGCAATGCACTGCACCCTTGGGAAATCAGAATCCCTGGAGTTGGGCTCCAGGCATATCTTTAATGAAACAAATTCTGCAGGCAATTCTGACAGAGAACAAAAGTTAAAAACCACTACTATCAAGTCTAGATTACCAGGATTGTCTTGTATGGCAGAAGAGTCAGAAGAGAGGAAACTAGAATTTGAGTGCCCACCTGAGCCAGGTGACTTACAAGTATTATTTTTTTTAGTTTTGACAACAACCCTATAACAAGAACGACACCATTTCATTTTAGAGGTGTAAAAACTGAGACTTAGAGATGTCAAAAATGCAGTATGTCACAGCCCAGGCCCCAAGACCACTGGCTTCCTGCAGGACCACATGACCTCCCCACAAACACTTGTGTGCGTTCCCCCTGAAACTTACTGCAGGTCAAATGAAGTAGCAGATGTGGTATCACAAAACCTCTCCTGCCATCCTGCTTTATTTTCTCCAGTGATGTCTAAATTTTACCTTCCTTTTGCCCTGACACTGAGCTTAAACCCCTGTGGGCTATAATTTCAGGTTTTTTTCCCCAAAATATTAAGGGAGTACAAAGCTTTTGTTAACCTTGTATGATACTTAAGTTAGAGCTGTCAGCGTGCCCATCACCAGAGTTCATTGTATCTGATAGGTAAGTTTTTGCTCCCCCAAACCCCGCCCATCTCCCTTCTTGGTTTCTAATGTCCTTTTTATCTCCTGTGTCCATGTGTGTCCTTGGTTTATCTCCCAATTATGAGAGAGTACATATGATGTTTGCTTTTCCATTCCTTAGATACTTTGAATAGAATAATTCTCCAATTCTATTTAAGTTGCTGCAAAAGACAATATTTCATTCCTTTTTCTGGCTAATACTCCATGGTGTGGAGGTGTGTGTGTATCTGTATCTATATTGACCACATTTTTTTTAATCCATTCATGAAATGATGGGCTCTTAGGCTGATTCCACATCTTTGCAATTATGAATTGTGCTGCAGTAAACGTTTGAGCATTTGAGTAGTGTCTTTTTGATAGATGACTTATTTTGACCCAGTAGTGCAATTTCTGGAACAACTGGTAGGTCTACATTGATTTCTTTGTGGAATCTCCATACGGTTCTCCATGGAGACTGTACTCAACTGCAGTCCCACCAACAGCGTATAAGCATTCTTCTCTCTCTGCATCTAGGCCAGTTTCTATTGTTTTTTGAAGTTTTAACAAGAATAATTTTGATGCAATTTTCATTACCCTGATTAGTGATGTTTACTTTTTTAAACAAGCTAAATTAACTTTCTCATAACTTTCTGTTTCTTCTATCGCCTTCTCGAGGATGTCTTCTAACACACCCTACAGCTTTGAAACTCCTTATTCCAAGCAGAACACAAAATGAAATCTGAAATATTAAGTAATTATGTTAGTGATTTTTCTTTTCACTCTATGGCTGGTGAGAACTCTGTATAGCAAACTTTGCACAAAATGCAAAGGAAACGATGTTGATAGTCGGGTTAGTTTACTACTAACAAGCAGAGAAAAACTGTTATTTTAATCTAAGTGAGTTCCTCATTTTGCTTTTCAAAGCCATTCTCTGTGGCTAGAATTTTAGCCACTGTGTGTGCGTCTGTGTCTGTGGGTGTCGACAAGAGAAACTTAACATCTCTTCTTAAATCAGCACTAAATCTCCACGTATGTGTAAGATTCTTACCCAATGTGCCTGCTTCTCTTTTTTTCCTCAGGTTGCATTCTTTATTTCTCTTATTATCAATTGCATGACATTTTCCTCCTTTACATATACTTTTTTCAAGTCTCCATGATGGATTATTTCACAGTTTTTTCCCCTCACTCTAGATTGGAATCTTGAGTAAATGTTGCCTACCCTTTTTTTCCAGCTTCAAATGCAATTGACATTTTGTACATACCTTTATTCATGTCACTGAGGGTAATGTTTGTCACTCTGGGACTCAGGGCCACGTGGATTAGCCTATTTCTATGCCTGATGGGGCCTAAACTTGCATTCTAAGCCAAAGGAAAAGGTTCAGACATCTGTATCTGTTCTCTAAATGTCTGCTTTGGCAGTGAGACCTTCATTCCAGCAAGAAGAATTGATTGTCCATGCTAGGAAGCCTTAATGATGCTTTGAATACTTGTCAACCCACTGTGAACAAAAGTGCAAATCGTGTAAGGGAAGACCCAGGGGACAACAGTCACCTAGACTACAACACAAACAGTGCCCTCTGGACTTTGCAGTGAACATTCTGCTCAACCACACATAGTAGCCTTTCAGTAGGAACATTATTTCCCCCTAAAATAAATAGTTTTCTATATCCTTAATGAATTTTTTGCTTGCCTGGAGATTATAATCAGGTCTCATAAATTAAACATCAGTGAACATGGGACATATATATATACATATACATATTTTTAAGCCTTATCTTTACTTTTCCTGTATTTTTATTATTCCCTAGAATAAATAGACTTTGCTTTTAAAGAAATCAAGTTATTTAGATGACATGAGAGTCAAAAGATCGTTTTATCCTTTGTAAATGAATTGACTTGCAGAAAAGGAAAGTCCTTAATGGTGAGCAAAACAGAATCAGGACACTAACAAGGCATTAGACACAGTTCTATTTATTTCAAAACATAAGGTTAACTCGATATTAATAAATATTTTTAACACTGAATATAGAAAAACTATTGTGCAGATTCCATGAAGACAACCTTCTAAAGAATCAGAGAAAAAGATAGTTCCTTCACCTCTAGGCCATTGATAGAACAATCTGGGAGCAGCAATAGCCTCAGAAATGTTGCAGGGAATTGAAGGAAGACAAGAGAGGAGTT
Source organism: Nycticebus coucang (assembly GCF_027406575.1). NCBI lineage: Eukaryota > Metazoa > Chordata > Mammalia > Primates > Lorisidae > Nycticebus > Nycticebus coucang. Next base: position 67,064,130 of record NC_069783.1, on the reverse strand, counting down.
GATAAAATTGGGAAAATTTTTCTATTCTCCTTTCCTTACTGGGACCTTAAAATTTAAAAACTGGAGTTGGAAAGATACATCTTCACACACATATGTGGTTCTATGTGTGCCTTCTTTCTCAATTTTGAAGAAGAATTACTAGTCAGGGTCAGGGTCAGGGTCAAAACAAGCACCTATAGTCCCAACTACTTGGGAGGCAGAAGCAAGAGGATCTCTTGAGCCCAAGAGTTTGAGGCTGTTGTGAACTATGACACCACGGCACTCTACCAAGGGCAATAAAGTAAGAAACTGTCTCCCCCACAAAAATAAAATTGTAAACAAGTTCCCATTTTCAACCTAGGTCTCTCATAACCCAAGCAAGAGCTGCTTCTGCTTATGCTTAAAGCTTGGGCACAACCACCAACTCATAAGCTGGAGAACTGAAGGTGCCACTGCCAGAAGCTCTGTGCAGATCTGAGTCCTTTTAGTGCTGTCTCTGGATGAGCTGGCCCTACACCCTCTGCAACTGGGGTCAGCGTACATATCAGCCAGGGAGCTGCCCAGGCCCCCACCCATGGAGGGAACCTCTCTGTCCACATTTTTCCTGTAAATCTCAAATAAAACAACCTCACACATTTAGGGTCCCCCTCCCCTGATTATAATAAAGAGTAAAGAAATGTTCCAGAAAGGAACAAAGGTAGACCCCTTTCAGATCAGCTGGAGTCAGAGTACAAACTCCTGCTCTGGGAGGCTTGCGGGCATAGAAGGGACCCTCAACTACTCTTGGCTTTCTCGGGTCTTTTTCCCAGAAGGCATAACTCTGAAAGCCACCACTGCTCTCAGGAAGTTTCTGGGTAGGATGAGGAAGAGCAGAGTATGCCTTCATGTTGTTACATGATCTCAAGGCCAAAGGGAAGCAGAAGACAGCTAAAGAGAACAAAAGAAGTTTGCAGTGAGTACAACAGTTTCAAAGGGAAGAATTGTCTCAGGTTCTGGCTCATTTGAAGACAGCTAAAGGCCAAGGCTTAGCCAATGAGCCGGCAGAACAGCTACATACACTTTCACTTTTCTTTGGTATTTTTTTAAGCTAAGGAGGACCTCAGGGATTTCCTAGTTTAATTCCTTCATTTTCCATTTCCTGCAGAGGGTAAGCAGCCTACAGGGGCCTCACAGCTCATTCTATCTGCTTGGAGGCTGCAGGGAGGGCTGGGGAGGCTGCAGTGAGCAATGTGGTGCAGGGGGCCTTGTGCCATGTGTTTAATTACATGCGGAATCTGGTGCAGAGGAAAACTTCCCACCCTGGGCCTTTCCTGTTGACTTGTCACAGACATGGGCAGGTCGTGGACTGAGCTTATCCGTGGACTTCCCTCAGGAGGAGCTGCGGGGGTGCAGGTGTGCCTTCACTTCCCAGTCCGGGAGGCCACCTGGATAGCTTTGATCCACTCTGTGCGCTCCTTGTGGGTGGCTGCTTGCAAGAAGTAATGCACTTCATCTGCCGTGATAATCTCAAAAAGGTTCTCCTCTTCACTCTTCCTGCCTAGGGAAAGAAAAAGGGAAGGAAGGGCAGCACATTCAGACACCAGACAGGCTGCTCGGTCCGCCCTCCTCTGCAAGTCAGGAAATCTCTGTTTCTTAGTGTTCTAAGGAAATGAAATATGTGATTTTCAAACCTATATTGCATGATTATAGAATAATTTATTGTATAATTATATATAGTATTCATGTAGATAGATATATAGTATAAAGATGTGTGTGTATATGTGTGTCTATTTTTAAGAAATACATGAAACACTCAAAGAGAAACATTTTCTTTTATAGTTTATAAGCAAACTAAATTCCTCATCTTTGCATATTAACAGTATTTAATGAGTCATCTCTAATAGTGTCTAATGAGTACCTTTCCTCTGTTCATAACACAAGCCAAGGGCTGACCTTGAAATCTACCTATCTATCTATTTATCATCTAGCTATCTGCATACAGAAGATTGGGCAGTTAAGTTTGTGAACTCATCCTAGAAAACAGTGCTACATAGCTCATTGTTGAATATCACCACAATCACCAGATGGCTGAGGGGAGTACTTCAAAGGTGATAATAGTGATATTCAGCAAGGAGGTATGTAGCACTTAGTCTAGGATAAGTTCATGAACTTAATTGTCAGACTTCATATACATATACAAAGCCAGATCTACTACCAGCACCATGAGTACAACCTGAACTGGTGCTTATCAAGGGCTAAGTTAGAGCTTCTGCTGACAGATCAAAAGGCAATATACTGGCCAACACTGGGACAAGACCTAAAATATCACAAATCAAATTAAAAAACATGTGCCCTACCCCAAAACTAAAGCATAATTCTTGGGGGAAGGGGGTGAGGCAGTTTCAGGTATGGTAAAGATCTAGATTTTGCAACTGTGGTATTTTCCCATCCACTTGATCATACCACGAACCCAAGGTGGCAAGAGTTTGGGATGTGAAAACCACATCACCCCAGACATACCATTTCTTTCCAGCTGCTAAGAAGTCAGTTTACACCCACATGGTTATTCCATGCACCAAATCATAGACTTGTGATCTGAGGTCATCTAGTGTAACTGCTTCATTTTTACAGGAGGAACTAAGATCCAAAGTAGTTAGGTGACTCATGGAAGGGCGTGAGGATAACTTCCTAGCACACACCTGACTGCAACTCATGTGCTCTTGCCTCTCACTTCACTGCCTCAGGTACAAAAGCTTGTTTGGTTGTGGGATAGTCCCTGGTCTACATATGTGAAAGACTTGCATTAAGCAAAAGCACGTGAATTACAGGTGTCAGGGGCTGACAACTGTCCGTCTAAGCCAGTCCTGAAGACATGGAGTTTTCTCAGTGCCGGTCATGGACTTACTCAAGGCACCTACGAAGCCACTCCAGCTCCCTGAGGCCTGGGAAGCCCAGGCAGCAGTTGGGAGAGAATAAATAGCTCTTGGTCTCTTCAATGTTTTCAGACAATAAATCCATTCAGGCTTCTGCTGATTAATGGACAGATCGATATTGGTTCAGGATGTTCAAGTACAGGAAGGGAATCTGAGCAGACACACGCCTCTCACACAGAAATTACCTTACCATCAGAGTTGCTCTCCACTGAAGTCACCACACAGCCTCTCAAGCGAATTGCTCCCAGGGGATCTTCCCCCTACAGGAAAGAGAAGTAGTTCCTTATGTTTGCAAAATAGAGTGCATGGATATACCTTTTCTTGTGGGTACAAAAGTCATACAAACTTACTCTGTTATAGCTCAGAGTCTGCCCAAAACATAAGAACAGAAGGACATTAAAGGAAACTACTTGGAGACCTAAGGTCCTTCCATATCCTCCACACTCCACTTTGGTGGGGCCAGGAGGCTGGATGAGAAGATACACATCACTATGGACCTCCATCTGGAGGAAAGTGGCAGGCGAGGTGGAAAAGCTCATGTTTCCCACTAAGAAAGATCTAGGTGTTTCCAGAGCTTGATGGCCCCATGAGCCTGCCACAGTAATATAACTTTCACAGGAGTGATCAAAGGGCCTTGAGATGCGAGCAGAGGCTGGAGACATAGATAGAGCTATCTTTATGCTTTGGAAGTGGCTTGTTTTATTGAGAAAGAAATAAACAGTGCTCTCATCCACGTAGACCAGGATGAGGAATTACCAACATTTTGCATATGGAACCATAAGTAAACATTGGACTTCTTGAGTTCCCCATGAAAATATCAGTTTGGGGTAAACAAAAAATTATATTGAGTTGAGGAAATAAATTGTATAGTAATTTTTTTTTCCATCCCTTAGCTCAGGCCAGCCTCAAAGGCCCAAGATCTCAGACTCCTGCAGCAAAAGAAGGTAGGAAATAGTGAAGGGGAATGTGAGAGAAAATAGTGGGTGGTGAAGAGAAAAAGGGGGTATCAGCAGAGGAGAAAGTGGAGTGGGAAGCCAAGCTCCCGAATGCAGTGGAAGAATGGATTATTGACCACAAAATCTCACCCCAGCAGGGTCGTAGTAGTGCAGGTAGGCAGGGTCTTCTCTCAGAATAAACTTCCTCACTTTCCAGTTTTTCCTCCTATGCCCCTGTATCCAGGATCAACAACAAAAAAGAAATGGTGAGTTTCTAGCATCACTCTCTACACACAATACCTATGTAGTAAGTCTTTACTGAGTTGAAAAGAAAAGGAAAAGATGAAATATTAAGTCCAACCCAGGTTTTTTTTTTTTTCAGGGAGACAGCACCAAGGCCAAGTAATAATTTGGATATTATTATATTAAATGAATGGCTTAAGTTATTTCTAATTATTGTCTTCCAGCTTTTATACGACATAAGATAGTACTATATGTTATGTTAGAAACATAGGGGACATAAAGAGGTTTAGGATATGGCCCTGCTCTTCAGGGAATTTATGACCTATGTGGAAGTATAAAATAGCAAATGCCCAAGTCACACAATTGGGGTAGACAATGGGTTTCAAAGATATTACATGAGAGATATGTAATTGTGGGCTTTGGATGTCAAAGAAACCCTCAGAAAGTCCTGCCGACTGACCTTTGTGTGGGACATACAGGATTTAGGTAGGTGAGACAAAGGTGGGTGGGAAGACAGTTGCCGCACAAAAGCAGAAGTGAGAATGCACAAGGCCTGCTCTGGCACTGACGAATGAGACCAGTCTGCCTAGAACAGAGGGCTGCGAGGAGTAGCAGAGGCAAGGTCGGAACAGTGGACAGGGACTTAGTGAAAATAAAAGATAGGGGCAGTGGCTCATGGTTTTTGAGTAGGAAGTGAAAAGATTCCATTTTGGGAAGATAATATGGAGCTACTACATACTAGGATGAACCAGCCAGTTAGATGAAAGGAAAGCCAGGGGAAAGAAAACAAAGTAAAAAAGGAGACCATTAGGGAACAACTGCAACCATCTGGGCATAAAATTACTAGGAACTAAACTTTCATTAGCAGAGTGGAAATGGAAATGAATGTGGCTGTAACAGACATGACGAAAAAAGAACAGGACTTGACCTTTCCCCATAGACTTAAACCTGGCAAACTGGGAGTTTCCAAGGCAGGATTTATGTCTTGCTCATTTTCATTACCCAGTGCCCAGCACAGAGCCTGGCACATGAAAGCTGCTTCGTATCTGTTTGTAATTGCCATGAATTACCCAGTTATTTCCATTAGCTTATCACGGATTTTAAAATTTCATGGTAAACCTTGTTCTGTGATTTCCCACAAAAAGTTCAAATGATTTAACTCCAGAAACCAAAACAAATATTAGATTAGATGATAGTTTCTGTCTTGCTGATATAAAGAATACTATTTATAATTTCTAAAGAGCCACATATTGACAAGTTTGCATATAAATGTTCCAATTTCCTTCATGGCACTTGTGTTAAAAGTAATGAAATGTGTGCTTTTAGCAAACGTGCCTTCTTCATAAAGCCAGGCCAGAGGAGTTAAAAGGAAGCTTTCAGGAATGGGTCTAAGTTTTTTTGGCCAAACATTTGGTGAAGAAATTCGTTTCAAAAGAAGCTTTTATTTGTCTGGAGGATGGAGCCAGGAACTCTACACAGTAAAGTGCCAGGAAAGACAAGATTTCTCCCGGCTATGTCATGTCCAGGTTGGCTTTCGCAAATCATAGACTTCTAAAAGTATGGATTCTTACACTTGGCCTTAACTAACATTGCCCATAAGATTAAGGATGCTAAAGTTGCAACCCTGCCCCACTTCCTCTTCATAGATAGACACACGCATCATGCTCTCTTATGCAATTGCTGGATGATCACCAAGTTGTCATGAGTCAGTGGAAGGGAAGGTAACAGGAGAATGTGAAATCAGCCCATCTTGACCAACCATCATATTCCCTGTAAGCCCTCGCTGACATCACAAGGTGCATGTTGAAGAGTTCGGTGTTAATAAATAGATTTCTGACCATCTTTCATTTCTTGAGTATTTCCTGAGGAGTTTCAAGAAATGTGTGCATGCCTGTCATTTCCAAGAATTGTTGCTTCACTGTCCAAGTCATCTACTTGTACTTCACTTAATTCACCCTACAAGTGTTTTTTGCCTGTTACGTACCAAGAAGGATGCTGAACTCTGCAGCAGATGCAAGAAGAACACATGCAACACATTGTCCCTCTCCCTCAAATAATCTACATGGAAATGTTAAACAAGGAGATACTTTATTCATGGTCACAACAGAAGGAATTATATAAAAAGGAATGAGGTTGAATATAATCCAAGATCATTCATCCTCAAACTTGCTACATTTGCCAGTTAGAATTACTTCCTCTGGGATGAGAGAAGTGGAAATAAAGAGGAGTGGATAGGCTCCAGTTGGACACAGCTACTTCCCATCTGTGAGGTGTGGAGCACAGGTGTCCTTTCTCATGCTAGTAAGGCTTCTATGGAGGTTAACCCTGGCTCACTCCCAGCAGTGGACACAAAGTAGGTGTACTTTTTGTAGAACTTAAGTTTAAAATTTTTTTAAATGTTCCCTCTTGTGATTCTGATATGAATCAGGGTTACATTAACCACTCACCTAAGAGATTAGAAACATTAAAGGGAATGAAGGGAATGCCAATTCAAATAGAAGAGGTTTTGCTCATCGCCTTCTGCTGACAAATAAAATTAAGAAACATTCCAAAAGGACACAGCACATGAATCACATAGATTTCTGAATTCTTCATGTAAAAAGGAAGCTTCTAAGGACTACTGAAATTGTTGTATTGTAATAATAAGGTAGATTAGCTTTTAAGAAAATGGCTAGCTCAAGTTCTCAGTGATTCTCACATCAGAATCACTTGGGAGCTATAAAAATTTAGACTCTGATTTAATTGCCAGGGGATGCAATTTTAACAGTTACCTGGGAGAGTCACAAGTGCACCAACTGGGCTAGCTAAAGCTAAACTGTACCTACCGAAGGCCATGTAAAGGAGGGCAGAGGAAGACACACAGGAAATTTGTTTCCTGTCCCTATTTAAAACACACTTGGGCACCCATTACCCACAGCCACTTTTTGACCATACAAGGTCTCCAACTGGGGTGCTTTGCTCAGACATGGCTCCAGACCAGTCCAAATATCTACCCTTTATAAAACCTCATGCTCAGTTTTCAAAGAGCCCCACTCCAGATTAGGGCTTATCCAATTAACTAATTCAAGAAATAGCTGGTAACAATATAGATGTATGGAAGGAATCAACAAAATAAGGAAATTGCCTCCCAAGTTACTCTTGTCCTAACAGCCATCTTCCAACACCTGCAATCAAAAAGCAAGGAACGTAGGACTGTTTGGCAGAACCAATGGGGAAGCCAGCGGTGGGCAAACTCTGCCCATGGACAACTGCCAGAGCCTTCCTTATACAAGGCTGACCTGCCCCAGGACTTTCCTTCAATCTAGTTAACTGGTCACCCATCATAGTTCAAGAATTTTTTCTAAATCCTTACTGTATTTAGAAAGGTACCCTGTTCTCTTAAAACCTCTGGTGAAGGTAAGTTTCCCATTCTAATGAAGTCATATGGCAGTGAAACTAAAGATCCATGTTGGGCTACTCCCAACTAGTCTGAAGTCTCTCTGTGTAAATGTAAATATATGCTCTGATCTGGGTTTTCCCTCCTTGCCCACCCCATTAATCACTAATATGGAACTTAATAGGCCCTAATATAAAGTCAAATCTCTCAGTTCCATGGGACCTATAGACCAGGCGTCCTCAAACTTTTTAAACAGGGGGCCAATTCACTGTCCCTCAGACCATTGGAGGCCGGACTATAGTTAAAAAAAAAACAAAACTATGAACAAATTCCTATGCACACTGTGCATATCTTATTTTGAAGTAAAAAACAAAACGGGAACAAATACAATGTGGCCCACGTGCCGCAGTTTGAGGACGCCTGCTATAGACAGTGAGTTCATGGAAATCTCCTTCCAGCAAAGGGTTCTTACCATTATATACCAAGCAGTGCTTTTAAGGCAGCTCACAGCACAGCCAGGAAGGCAAAACCTTGGCCCTGTAAAGTGGCCTTGGCCTCTATGTCACCATGTGCTAGTAATTTGCTTCACCCTGAATATTCCCTGGTCTTCCTGCCACTTCTTCCTCTACCAGGTGCTGGCCCTGGCTCACACGCTTGGCCCAGACCATGTATTATCTTGCCTCTTGGCATTGTCGCTTGCCTTGGCACCTGGTAACTCTAGAGTTCTTCAGTTTGTACTGACTCCTGCCTTCCGGAATGATGGTGGCCTGTACCTGTGGACACCTGCACTCCCCCCAGGACGCCATCCATACCCCCAGTCTGGATTTGACCTTTGCCTGCTGTTCCTGTGGAGCTGGCCTCAGGCATGCCCTGGCTGGGTCTCACCATGCCCTCCTTACAGTCCAGAAAAGCACTGTTATCGTGGTATATGATGTTCCCTCTGGACGGGTCCGCTCCTGTTTCCCTGCTTACTCTGAAGGGAGGAGGGACAGCCAAAATGCAAGTACTTTCACCATGAAACACCTCTGTCTTTTGAATGGCATCTCTTAGATAATTTATCTCCTCCAGCTAATGAAAAGAGCAATATTTTTATTTAGTTTTTAATTAAATCATAACTGTATACATTTGTGGGGTACAATGTGATGATTTAATATACAATGTGGAATGCTTAAATCAAACTGATTAACATAACCATTACCTCACTTGCTTATTTTTTGTGGTAAGACATGAATAATTTACTGTTAGTCATTTTGAATTATACCCTTGCGTTGCGCACTTTAGGTGAGAGCCTACCAAATGGCCTTCCTCCTCCCACCAATCACCCTCCCCTTTCTGGAAACATCTTTTTGTCCTATGAAATTGATACAAGAGGCATCTCCCTACTTCTAGGGGCATCTTCTGCCCTGTCTGCCTCAGTCTTCCTGACCTAATGCCACTTTGATCACCTACATACATCTATTTCTCACTCTGTGGCCTTGTTTTCTGCTTGACTACAGGCCAAACAAATGAAATGTCATTTGGTAATTTAGAAATTAGAAGGACCCGGTAAGGGGGAAATGCTGGAAGGAAATAGTGGTGGCCACTCACCTGCTTCAGTAGACAACCCTGCTTGATAATGACCCCTCTGAATTCTTCCTTCAGAATCACGTCGTCATCACTGGAATTCTCTTCACAGAAGAACCCGCTGTCTGGCTATTGGGGAATCAAAGGGCAAGTTGGTTCTACCAGTAAGCGTACCATTGCCATCCCCATGTCCCCTCCCGCCACTGGGGTAGACACTTCCTTTTTTCCCCCCTACTGTGTATATCCTGATCTGTACTTCAAAGGTTGTCCTTGACTAGCTAGTTTCTCCTCTGCTTTTTTGCCTCCACTCAGGTGTGACCTTACCAATATCCTTTTATTCTACAGGGTCCCCCAAGCTATATCCTAGGTTTAGCTCCATCTTCCTCCCTGTACACATTTCTGCCTTCAAAGCCTTCCTTCCCTTGAGTGGCCATAGGCACATCCTTGAAAGCAATGTGGGCTGATTTATAATTAGCAACAATATCTTCATCTCAACCTTTGCCACTAAGCTCCTTCTCTGAGAAAATGGGGAGCATGTGTCCAGCCTCATCCCCTGAGGGCAAGAGGGAACTGGAACTCACTCAGCAAGATTGGGTGATGAATCAACAGAGGAAGAGGAGCCTCTGTGAGGGGTATTTTTAGAATCCTGCATTTAAATAGCTATAAACAACTAGACCTTGGGCAGGGTTGAGGGAGGGGGTGGGGTGAACCAAATTAACAGTAGAATTTCCCCAAAGTGAAATGAAACTCTCTCTGGGGCATTCACTTTAGTTTTGTAAGAAGAGTGGTTCTTTTAAGTACCTTCCTAATTTCTGTGCTCTGATCCAAAATAGAAATCAAATTGCCAGAATTCCCCCTAGAAAGCCTCTGTTGCTTGTTTTTCACCTGGGTGGAGTTTAGCTTCATGTTGCATAACATCGTGTTTCCCAGTCTTGAGCAGGCATTCAGAGCAAGGGAGGCACACAACATGATTGCGGGAGGGGACGTGGATGAACTTGTTTTGAGTTGAATATTTTGACATATATTTGGAATAATACAGCTAGCCCATCACACCTGTGACTTTATGGATGCCCCTCTGGAAAGGAAGCTCCACAAGGGCTGTGTTTTGCCTGTTTCCCATCCCGTACTTCTGTATCTCTTTGTCTAAGAGAGTATCTGCCATGAACTAGGCCCTACCAAATTTTTCAAAATGCTTAAAACAAGAAAGATGTAATACAATAAAGTTTAAAAGGTCAGTGTAAAGAAAATTATTTAAGTAACCAATCATTTTCTTTTAACCAGTTGACTTGGATCTGGGAAGGGCATTGTAGAGGAGCAGCTATCAGTTCTGGGACACACAGTGTAATGGCAGCTCCAAATGGGCTTGGGAGCTTCCGGTATTTTCTGTTCTTGCTGGCTGACCTCGTTCCTACACCTCACCTAACAGCACTCTGTAGAATTGGGCCATTATTTTCAATGTATTTCTACGAACTGAAATCAACCTAGAATCTAGATCTTCCATTACAGGGAGAATAGATGGATTGCCTTCCTCACTTACAAAGTAGTAGAAGGCATCGGGGTTGTCCAGGAAAGGGTTTTCAGCAGTCCCATCCACTGCGTTCTTGGCCATGTCTCCAGCAGGCTGCAGATATCCCTCGTTGAGCAGTGAGGAGGCAATCATGATGCCTTCCTGACGATTCCGGACAGACTGGTTAGATACCAGCCAGTCAATGACACAGCTACCTAGATGGGACCAGAAGAGGGAGAGTGAACTCTCATTACTGAGGAAAAAGTCACAGGCAATCATCCCTGAACTTATTCTAGGGTCTGACTTATCTTATCTCCCCTGTTAGGCCAAGAAAGAAGAAACAAAATTACTGGGCTAGGTACCTATAAACAAAAGAAATGATGTAAAGAATTTCTTAAAACATCTGCATGCTGCTTAAGAAGCAACATATGCATCAAAAAAATCATTTTCATTAACTCAGTCATTTCTTCCAATAAGGAACAAACATTTGCTGAGTGCCTACTAGATGCCATGTATTAGTAGAGATGTTGGGGTGATTCCCCCAGGGCATATAAAAGGGCAAGATGAGTGACAAATAAGTCTCATAACAAGTGCTGTGACACAGGTTAGTCCTGGGACAAACAACTGGGTCAAAACGAAGGGTATGAAAGGGGTGGAGGGGAGAGGCTCTGCACACATGGTCAAGAAAAGATTCATCAAGGAAGTGACACTGGGCAGAGGCTCCAAAAATGAATGGGGATCCGCCAAGCCTATGAGACAAGGACTCTGAGGAACCAGCCCCAGCTGAGGGGGCAGCGGCATGAACAGACGCTCACAGGCATGAAGCAGCCCCGTGGGGGTAGGGGGAGTGGGCGCTGGAAAGAAGGCAAAAGAGAACAAGAGGAGGAGGAAGGTTCAGGGTGGGTGGGGAAAGCTGTGATGGCACGTTAAGAAATTTGGCAATGAGAAATTATCACAAGTTTTTAAAGTGAAAATAACACGATGGATGTGGTGTCCTAAGTTAAAACTTGATGACATCACCCACACTGATCGTCACGCCTGTGCAGGATCTGGCAGAAGCCTTGAGAGTTTCATCAACCCTCTGCCTCAACAGAGGATTGCAAAGAGAAAAAAAATGAACTCAATCCATAAATTGGATAGTTAGGTGACAATGAAGCTTTGCATTAAAAACAGCATGTTCCTTCTCACAATAACAAAAAATGTATAAGGTTTGGGATATGCTAATTACCATGATTTGATCATTGCACAATGTATGCAGTACCAGAACATCAGCTGTACTCTATAAATATCTACAATTATGTGTCAATAAAGAATTAAATTAAATTAAAAAATGGCATGTTCCTTATAAATGTAGCCACAGAGAGGGCCAACATGACAGCCTGCCAGTCCCAGATCATCCAAGCAAGAGCAGTGGGGGATACACTGAAAGGACAGAAGAGAGCCTTCCACAGATTTCATATATGAAGGGTTTTTGCCCACTTTTCTTTGTCCACAGGGGTAAACTAGTGATACTGCCTTTCTGCTTTTAAATCTCATAGCAACCTTATAAAGGAGATAGGGCAGTCCTTGTTTTAAGGATAACAAAATGAAGACTCAAAGACTTTAAGTGACTTTTGTCACTCCTACTTTGGGCCAGGATGCTGAGTCTGCGCATGTTCAGCTCAGCTGAAGCTTAAAGGCAAGTTCAATCTAGCATCCCTGTAACCTGACATTCAAGGTCTCTATCACGTGCCAGCACTACCTGGGTCCCAGGCTCTATTGCAGCATTCATCTCCCAGCTCAGGACAGCTGACATGAAGTCCCACATGAACACTCCACCTGTAGAAATTTCTAGAACCCATTCTGACCTTCAACAGGACAGGCTTAAGAAATGCTGGCCCAATACTGTGGGGCTCAGTCACACGATGCACAGGAAGTAAGCCTGGTCCAGATCTTGAACTCAAGTCTACACTGGAACCCCTCCTTCAGGGGCCCTGTTTTGGTGATCTCAGTCCTGCTGGAGTTAGGGCCTGACTTGGTCTTGTCCATTTTCCTGACTACTGCCCACAGCTTGGTATCAGGATCCCAAATCTCCCCTCAGTTCTAACTTGTCTAATGCCATAACTCTCTAAGCCTCATTCCCGTGGGGGTACTCCCCTATCACACAGATCAGACCTGTGCCCCTTGGCCCTGCTGACCCTGACCTGGACCATCTTCATGAATAATCTGCTGACTGCACATCTCTGGGAGTCTACGTCTGTTGCATCTTCTCAGAGCTGGCTTCCTTTGATCCCTCTTGTCATCATAGTCAGCCAGGCCTAGCAGCTGACAAACCTAGTCCCAAACTGTACATTCCATTTTGTTCTCCTTATGAACCAACAGCCCGACCAGGATCAATCTCATTTCCTGGATGCATGTTCTGCACGTCTCTGCCCCACAACTTTGTCCTCACCGTTCCCTGCCCAGCCTCCTCCTCATAAATTCTCCCCATAAGTTCTTAGTGAAATTCTACCCATCTTTCAGGATCAGATTTAGGTACTACTTTCTATTCACCCCATCAACCCCTAGAGCCCTTCCTCTTTTCTGAACTCATGGAATTGAGTGTGAAACAAATGCAACCTTTTAACTCATAATAACCACGTGAGAGCTCACACCATACAGCACTTAGCCAGGCCTTGTTCCACACATGTAACAGCAAGCCTGTGAAGTTGGTGCACTGGGATTGTCTCCATCTTACAGACAAGGAAAGCGAAGCACAGAGAGGACAAGTTACTGGCCCAAGGTTTCATAGCTAGTAAGTTGCAGAGCCAGGATTTGAACCAATGTAGTCCGGCTCCAAAGAACGTGTTTTTAACCATACTACCTAAACTCGTAAAACTTAATGCCCAGCCCTGTGCAGCCTCTGACTTCTCTAACATTGTCCTTTCAATCTTACATTGTGTGCCTTGATCCCTATTGATCATAGTAAGGATTGCATCTCATCTGATTGTGTCTGTTTTGTAGCAATGTTCAACATTATTCCATTTATGGAAAGAAAGTGAGAGGGAATCCTTTGATTTAGCTGGGACTTCCAAAACATTATCTTGAACAACCAAATTCTCTTCTACCCTTCTTTCTGTTTTCACTCTGGCAAGCTCCACTCTCACTCCCCAGTTGCATTCTGGGACCCCGGCCACCCACCGCACTCCACACCCCCATCATCACACTGAAGCTGAAGGAGAACCCCCGCCCCCAGCTGACCTATTTCAGGCTTGAAGTCCTTTTACCTGTGAAGCAGTGGTTAAAAATCTTCTTGTCCTTCTCTAGGTTCAGCTCTTTTATTCCCTTTTCAGTGTCTTTCATGTGCAAATACAAGGCACTGCAGAGATTTAGAAAAAAACAAACAAAAACCCAGTTGAATGGATGGGGAACATTTCAGAACAGTGAGTATGTCCCAGGAGCTATGGCCTTAGGGAGGCTGCTCGTGAATACACCGCCCAGCCCCAGGTATCCCCTGAGTATAATCTCTCCATCAGGTCATAAGTAGTTAAAAGGCAACATTCATATTTGCATAACTGTGGCCTGCATAGCGTTTAGCGAAATGGACTAGAAAAATACTTAATGTCTCTTAAATTCATTCCGTTCTTTGTTGATTTAACTGTTGGTAGCTGACATGGTGAGTTGTCCCAAGTTAGGTGCCAAAGATGAAAGATTCTCAGAGTAATTTTTCCATACATTAGGGATCTTTAATAAGGTCTCTCAATCCTCATGTTCCAATTTTTTAAGGGTCTTCAAAACACCATCTATTGTAGACATTTGCCTCAAAGAAAATGAATGTTTCCACTAAGCTTATCTCTTATTTTTAAAACGGGAAGATATAAGAAAACCTAGTGAGAAGTTCTCACCTTTGCCCTTGAAGTAACAGTAAACCAAAGCTAGTCTCATCAGAGAAATTCTAAGTAACAAAACAGAAGGCCACTTGCACGGGTTCTGCGTCTTTACAGCGTCCAAACATCATTCCCACTTAGTTCTGAGAGTCCTGGCCAAGAGTGTGGTCCCTCGGCATCCCCAGGCAGCCGCTGAAACTAGACCAGATGCCTCCTCTTGGGTCTTTCCCAAATAGCTTTCATGGTGAGGGAGGCTGCCAGTCTCAGTAAGCTCAGTGCCCACACTTTTGTCTCCTTTCAGAGTCTCTCCCCACTTTACAGCCCATGAAAACAGAAATCTAATTGGACATTTTAATCAGTGCAGCATGAGATTCTTTTTGACACGGCTTCTGATTCAGAGAATGTTCAATATAAAAGCAAAACCACCAGGAAAAAAAGAGATTTCTGGGGAAAAGAGCCCCATTCCCAATCTCTGTCAGGGAATATCTGCTGGCCTTTGGTCACCTTTAGGCTATAGCCATCACCTGCAATTCCAAACCAGCCAACATCAGACGCTGTTAAACCTGATCAGGGTACAGATGGCTTCTACCCAGGATGGGTGTTCCCCTGGCTGGCCCCTCCTTACGGTATGAATGCATGAACTTGAACTTGAAACCTTCCCTGCTTGAATACATAGCCCCTTCCTTTTCCTTCCTACCTAGACATTCCAAAGCTTTTTTTCAAAATTAATCTAAAACAAGAAGCCTTGGAGCAGGATCTGTTGTGTTTTTCTCTGTTAGAAGGAAGGAAGAATAAAAAGAAAGAAAAAGAAGAAGGAAGGAAGGAGAAGAGAGAAATAAACACAGAAAATCACCCTAAGTCAATGGTTTCTGGCAGTCGAATGGACCTCCTGGTGGATTTCCTGGAAAACTTCTGACCTCCTTCAATGCATTTAATGGCCTTCTTGATGTCCCGATTCCAGGCATCTCTCTCCTCCAGGAAGGCTGCCTGGAAGAAGTGGTCCTGCTGTTTGGTGGTAGTGATCTTAAACACAAACTAAAAAGCAAAACACATCCCATTAGGAATGACTCCTTTCAAAGAATAGACAGACAACTAATATTTATAAATGAAAGTAAAAGATAATTTCAAAATAGCCGGGCGTTGTGGCGGCCGCCTGTAGTCCCAGCTACTCGGGAGGCTGAGGCAAGAGAATTGCCTAAGCCCAAGGAGTTGGAGGTTGCTGTGAGCTGTGTGATGCCACAGCACTCTACCGAGGGCCATAAAGTGAGACTCTGTCTCTACAAAAAAAAAAAAAAAGATAATTTCAAAAAACAGATCATGCCAAATCTTATAGACAATAAAAAAAGAAGAAATACTTCAAAATCATTCTACTTGACGTGAGTACACCTGATATTAAAATTGGAGAAAATATATTATTATAAAGGGGAAATTACAAACATATATCACTTATAAATGAGGATGCAATATCCTGAACAACATATTAACAAGTTGAATGAAAAATTAATGTTTAAGTAATGTACTTTGGTCAAAATTAAATCCAATTTATATGAGAATTAATTACTATTTTCTTTTCTTTTTTTTTCCTTCTTTTCCTTTCCCTCACCCCTTCCTTCCTTCTCTGTCTGGTCTCCCCTTCCGCCATGCCCCACCATGTCATTAATTGACATTAATTGTCTTCATATCAAAATTGAATACATAGGATTCATACTTCTCCATTCCTGCAATGCTTCACTAAGAATAATGTGTTCCACCTCCATCCAGGTTAGTACAAATGCTGCAAAATCTCCATTTTTCAGTGGCTGAATAATATTCCATGGTATACTTATACCACACTTTACCAATCCATTCCTGGATTGAAGGACATTTAGGTTGTTTCCACATTGTGGCAATTGTAAATTGGGCTGCGATAAACAGCCTAGTACAGTGTCTTTATAGTAAAATGTTTTTTTCCCTTCTGGATAGATGCCCAGTAATGGGATTGCAGAAACAAACGGGAGGCCTAGGTTGAGGTCTTTGAGGTTTCCCCATACTTTCTTTCGTACTTTTATTTATAAATATTAGTTGTCTATTCTTTGAGGCTTAAAAAAATAAGAAGAAGTTAACTGATGACTCCATACTGAATCTCAGAGTCAAAGCATTCTATAATAGACATACTCTAATTTGACAATGTGACTGTTGCTTTCTTTGCATTATTATTATTATCGCTTAATATTTCGATGTAGCAATTGTCTGATTCCTTTTCTGAATGTATTTATATTCGTTCGTTCTTCACAAGGTTTTTGTTTCTAGTCCTTATTTTAAACATTGTTATTGTTATTAAAATTCAAGCCTTTTTAATTTTGTGAAGGCAAAAAAAATAGAAACCTAATAAACACATGTATATGTAAAAAAAAAGGAATGACTCCTTTCAATGTGCCACGACCCCTTATGAAGCAGAGCAGTTGACACAGATCCGTTCTGATAAAGAGAGACCCAAAAGTGAAGGTGGCATGTGTGGACCACTGAAAGGGACCGTAGGTTATGTGTGGACTGAGAGATCAGTGTCTGACCAGGGGTTCATTCCAGCCAGTAATGCCAACTCACCATCCTTTTGCCAAAGTCCTGACAAGGGCTGGTCAGAGTGCTTCCTTTCAGGGGGATCATTCCTTTGGGGCTATTGTCACTTTTCTTCTTATAGAATTCAATCCCATCTTCTAACAGTACAACCCACATGGGTTTCCAGGTGTTGAACACACTCCCCTGCAAAGACAGCAGAAAGTGTGAGACTGGCGGTGTCTTTGTAAACTGTATTTTCTTACTAACAGAAGAGAGTCTACATTTTCTTAGAGTTGACTAAAAAATGCTTTGTGACATCATCTCTGTTCCTTCAAGATAAAACCTGTCAAGTCAGTGGCTTCTTGAGGTAGCTGATTTCTATGCCCAGCCCTTTGCTAGAGCTGACCCCACTCTCTTGCCCTTGGCCAACTCTACCCTCTCCCTTTTATCGCCTCCACTGGCCTCTCCCCATCCTGCCAGGCTTAGCTTAGTCACCTCATTGATGAGGCTCCCTGAACTGAAACCACTCACCTTGCTCTTAGGGTCACCACCCACTTTTCTCACTGAAGGTGCACATGCTCTGGAAGTTTGTTACCTATCACCTTTTATAGTTCTTTAATTGTCTTTAGTATGCTTACCTTTTCTTCTCCATGGCAATGACATTGCCAGGTACTTCCACTGGCTCACAGCATGAGCATTCAGTAGATGTTCATGAAAATAATGCAGAAGATTATTTCCCAGACAGCCAAATGCTGGCAGTTATCTTACTTCATTGAGAGGAGCAACCGGTCCTTCTTATCGCTTACTTCTTTTCCACCCAGACCCGTTCCTGCTCTAATTTCCTCTGCGCCCCTTTTCAAAGAACCACAAAGGGACAGCCTCATGTCCACATCCTCACCGCACTGCTTTGTGTAAGAACTGTCAACGCGTCTGCCTCCTGTAACTTCGTCTTACCCAGGATCTTCAAGTACAGTTTGTATTTTTTTGTTTTCATTAATTTTTAAATTTTTAACTGTCTCAAGAGAAAGTAATAGGAAAAGTGGTAAACACTGGTATTTGTTTGGAAGGGTTTTTATTTTTGTTTTAGAAATTTTAATTCTTGGGAGGGTTTGTCAGAATTAAAGAACTAGTCAAATATTCTAAAGTCAAAATGTAGGAAGCTCTTTTCAAAATATGGTCTATAAACCACCTAATTTGACTCACTGAAGATGGATTTAAATAAAAGCTGATTCCACTCCAAATCTGCCTTTGGTTTTCACCCCCGGGAATGCTGCTGAAATCACCATCAGACATTCTAGCTCAAGCTTTAGTTGTTTCCTACCACTCAAAGTTGGGCAAACCATTTACCTCCTGGAGTCTCAGTTTCTAGCACTAAAGTGAGGGTAAGAATGACAGCCTGGGCACTTTGTAGCACATGTTAAGTGAAATAATGTAGACGGGACTTCGTAAGTTCAAATGTGCTCTACAAATGGGAGGCTGTATTATTAACTGTCTTGAGAGATGGCTACGTATGAATGCCTTCAATACTTGGTGTTTCCAGAATACTGAACAGCTTTTTCATGCCCTCTCTGTTCCTGGAAAACGATAATGAACTGGTATCACTATCATCGCATTAATGAGGAAGAAGCTCTGGAGTACTGAGCCAGTTGCCACATTGAGTAATGAATGGGAAAGCTGAAGGCTCTGCACAAAGGTGTATGAGAGGAAACAAATCACTTTCTCAGTTTCTTTTCGAGTGAAATGAAGTTCAAGGGTCATGAGAAATCTGGCTTGCCCCAGTTGTTTAGTCCTCTTTTGCCATCATATGACATGTCATACAATGATGCTTGAAGTGTTTAAGGTATGCTATGCTTTAGGGTCAAACCTTGAACCTGCAGTTGAGCTTCAAGTCAATCATTTATTAGTTATATACATTCTTGGAGAAAATGTTAATATTTCTGAGCTGCAGGATTTTTTCCTTTTCAAGGAGACAATAATTCAACCTTATAGCATAGTAATAAGTATTAATTAGATTTAGATAATGTATAAAATATGTACAAATGTATAATGATGGTATATACTTACACGTATACATTATATATATGCATGATACAACGTATATATTTTATAAATAAGTACTTACATTTTATGCACAAGGTGTATTAAAAAACTCTGTCAACTACAAATTGCTACCAAATTATAAATTCCAGAAGAGCAGGAACCTACCTCACCATATTACTAGGTGCTCAATAAACAATCTGTGGAATGAATGATTGTAATTAAAATTATACAATGTGCTAAGGAACAGATAAGACTGAATAAAGAAGATATAAAGAAATTATTAACATAAGAATAGAAACAGTAATATGTAACAAGGTTTTCTCAGCATTGCATTCTATAGATATATTCACATTTGTATGACCAGGCTGAGTAGGAAGACGGCCTTAGGGGAGAGGAGGATTGTCATTCTGCTGGAATTTTTTAAAAGTTAAGATAAGGTGTATTTATATATATCTATAATCCAGCCATGGGCCATGACAAAGGAGATACAGTGTGGATCTCTCCACTGTCCTTCCTGTGAACTTCAGGTTTACTTTCTATGGCTTATTCTCTGCTTCTAAGCCTTATGTTCAGTTCCGCTCAGGAATGCAAGTGGATTCTGTCTCAATGCCAACTCAGACTAAGCACTAGTAGATGCCTAAGACTGTCCTCACTGGGAAAGTGTCATGACCCAACCGCCGTGTTTCCTATAGGCAAGAAGGCCATGAATGAGCATACAGGCTGCAGTTGCTTCCATCCCTTGGGCTAATCAGATTTAATCTGAATATGAATATCCAGGAGAAACTTAGGCAGCAGCCTTGTGTGCAGGCATGGCTCAATTGTGTAAAAATCACTTGCAAAATGTTTTACGAGGCCAGAACAATATTGTCTACATCAATGTGGCCCTTAGGAAAACCTTAATTAAAATATTTTCAGTTTGGGTTAAAATTAACTGCCCCTTTAGAAATAAATTAACCATTCTGACTAGACCAAGGAATTCTGGTCTACATTTCAGGAGGGCTTTGGAAAAAGTCTATTCTTTAACCTATGATGTCAGCCTGTCATATCCACCACAAAAAAGAATTATCGTCCAGTTCCCAGCAGATCCTGCTGCTTATCTCAGGATACAAAGGCCTCTATATAAAGGTCCAGTTGCCCAAAAGGAAGACTATGTATACAAAGATAAATAGTTGTGGGACTATCACTTCTCTTGTTCCTTGGTTTTAGTTACTAAAATAATGTTTTACATTAAAACATCCTATCTCTTTTCCCACAGGCAGAATAACTTTTCCAGGATAACGCTACATTATTTCCTTTTTAAAAAAAAATAAGCAAGTTCAGATGCTGTACCAACGTGTGAAATAACTTTAATCAAATGCTTTTCTCTTTTAAATCTGAGAGAAACTCACATCCAAAATACAAAGGGCTCCTACAAATCAATAAGAAAAGTACAAATAATCAAATTTTTAAATGAGCAAAAAGTGTTTAACAGGTATTTAACTTAAAAAAGATAACCAAAATCTTATGGAAAAGTGTTCAACATTATTTAGCAGGGAAATAAGTAAACATCATTTATCAGAGTCAAACCACAATGAGATACCTCTACACACCACTAGAGTACCTAAGATTTTAAGAGATGGTGAAGAGCAAGATTTGGCAAGAAGCTAGAATAACTGGAAGTCCCATATATGGCTAGCAGGAGTAGGAATATCATATCCAATTTGGAAAAGTGTTTAGTAGTTTATGCAAGAACTACACACATACAAGCCTTTTACACCAGAAATTCCACTTCTGGGCACAGATATGAGGGAAGTGAGCTCATATTTTCACAAAGGTCACATACAGGAATGTTCATAGCACCAGTATTGATAGTACCAAAAACAGAGAATAACTCAAATTCCATCAATAGGAGAATGGATGAGTAAATTTTATGTTACAACACATAAGTTCATTATTAATATAGTAAACTCACATAATGGAATACAACTTAGTTTGTTTTGGTTGTTTTTATGGGGGGTTTTGTTTGTTTGTTTGTTTTTTGTTTTTTGAGACAGGGTGCAAGTCACCTGGGCTCAAATGCAGTGGCATCAGGCTACCAAGTAGCTAGGACTATAGGTGTGTGCCACCATGCCCACCTAATTTTTCTATTTTTTGTAGAGATAGGGGTTTGCTATTTTGTTCAGGTTGGTCTTGAACTCCTGGCCTCAAGTGATCCTTCTGCCTCATCCTCCCAGAGTGTTAGCATTTTAGGTGTGAGCCACTATACCTAGCTGCAGTTTAGTAAATAAAAAAAAAAAATGAGGCAATCCAGGCTCAGTGGCTGGGAAGGAAGATAATCATCAGCCTTCATGATGCTTCTATAGAAAGAAACTACACCATCTTATGTTTCTCATTAATCACTGGAAAAAACAACACATTCATACAAGACAGGACCCTTGATTGAACTGTGGATTTTTTTAAAGCAGCTATCTAGGATATTACTGAGTCATTTAGGATCATTTGAATATAAAAGCTATATTACATACTAACATTGCATCAGTGTTATATTTCTTGGATGTGATATCAGCATTGTGATTATGTAGGAAAATGGTTCTTGGTCTTAGAAAATATATGTTAAAGTACTTAAGAGTGAGGTAGCATGATGTCTGCTATTTACTCTTAAATGTCTCAACCTAAAAGCATATGTGTATATTTATATAGAGATATAAAGGCAGGGAGAGACTGAGCCAAGCATGCCCTACCATTATCAACTGATGAATCTAGATAAAGGGTATATGGGTAATGGTACTACAATGGGAAACTACAAGTTTCTCATCTTTCTATCAATTTAAAATTTTTTTAATAATTGGGAAAATTAATTATTGAACAGCATTTTACTCTACTATTTTTAAAATTTGGGATGGTTGGGTATGATAGCTCATGCCTGTACCTATCACTTTGGGAGGCCAAGATGGAAAGATCTCTTGAGCTCATGAGTTCAAGACCAGCCTGAGCAAGATGAGACACCCCTCTTTACAAAACATAGAAAAATTATCTGGGTGTGGTGGCATGACCTGTAGTCCTGTCACTTGGGAGGCTGAGGGAAGAGGATCACTTGAGCCCAGAAGTTGGAGGTTGCAGTGAGCTGTGATGATGCCATGGCACTCTAGTCCAGAGCAGACCCCGTCTCCAAAAAAAAAAAAAAAGAAAAGAAAGACATAATCATAGAGCTAGGAGTAAAAAGTTGGACTATATGACTATAATCCCTTCCAAGCCTAAAATTTAATATTCAACCTAGAGCTATCTTGTATTATTAACTGTCACGGTCATTCAGGGCTTTTGGCCTTGGAATTGAGATACATTGGTAGAGGTCAGCCAGCATTGCATTCCTTCGGTAGACAAAACTTCAAGAGACAACTGTCCAAAATAAGGATGTGCTTGCCTAGTTCAAATAATGTGTCCTCTGGGACTCTGTCAGCTCACTCTGAGGAAGAGGTGTCATTTGGTAGTCAGGATCATTACTTACAATAAGGAGGCTAATGCCTTGTAAAACAAGAGAAATCTGACCACTTACAAAGCTTAAACAACATTCTTCCAGGCTAGATAGTGGTTAGTTAGGTTGGGATGATGGAATGGGGGTGATTTCTCTGTCTTCTCAGCCATCACTGCAGCCACCAGTTTTTCATGGAGTATCCTGGTACCTCCCTCAGCCATCCCTATATTTTCCCCTTTCTGGCCCCCACCCTCTCATATTATGGAATGTCCAAATTAGAGAGGAATTTAGGTTCATCTACCAACACTTTCATCATACAGGTCAAAATGTAGCGGCCTAGTTAAGTGACTGGCCTAGTGTACCTGACCAGTGCTTTGTGGGGTAGACTGGGCACCAGGGTCAGTGCACAACTTCCCCAGGGAGTACTTTGAAAGTGACCACAGTGATATTCAGTAGTGAGGTATTTAGCACTTTTTCTAGGATGAGTTCACCAACTAAAATGTCTGACCTTAGATATCCATATGCTGTATAAAGAGATATGTCTCCATACGATATATATGTATGTGTGTATATTTATGTATAGTATATGTCTAATTTCTCCCATTATACACCAAAACGTATATAATTACTTGTCCACAATAGGTAGGTTTTAGATGATGAGTCAGATTTAAGGTTTCCCAGCAGCTGGTCATCGTCATGGGACTGGCATGATTTAGCACATACAGTCTGACATTGCATGACACCAAAAGAAGGAATGAGATATTTGGCCATATTAAAAAAAATGAACTTCTGTACATTTAAAGTAAATTATAACTGAAAATGCATAGATAATTATAATATGTTGTTACATTATTAAAAGTTAGTATCCTTAATATATTTTTTAAACTCTTTAGAATCAATAAGAAATATGCAATTTTTTAAATAGGCAAACAATATAAATAGGCAATTCTCCAAAGAAGAAATACCTAGGTCTCATAAACATAAAAATATATTGCTTTGACTGCAATCAAAGATGTGCAAGTTAAAATAAGATACAGTTTTTTCTTTAATAACATTTTGAAAGATTTTTTTAAAAAATTTTTTTAAAGATGTGGGGAAAAAAAGAGCTCTATATGTCAGCATTTTCAAGGGGGCTGAAGCATAAGATCTAAGGTAAGGAAATTTTTTGTTTTGTTTTATTTTTTCAAGACAGGGTCTGGCTACATTGGCCATGCTGGTCTCAGACTTCTGGACTCAAGAGGTCCTCCCAACGCAGCATCCCCAGTAGCTGGGATTACAGACCTGAGCTCTAATTTTAAACAAAGCCAGCAAGTGACCATGGGCTCTGGGGCTGAATGGTTCAAGGTCAAATCTCAACTCTGCCACTTTACAGTCATGTGACCTTGAGGAAGTTTTTAAATTTTATATTCTTTATCTGACATATGGAGATGATGATATCTATTTCTTAGGGTTATGGGAAATGGAATAAAACAAACCACATAAATTGTTTAAATCAATATCTGGTAGGTAGTAAGCAAGCACTCATTGATTATTCTCTGTTCTGTCTGTAATTCTGTGGTTATCAGGTGCCCCTGGAGAACTACATTGAGTTCAGGGATCCTTAAAGCTGCAGATTACAAAGAGCCTGTTCAAAAGAAGGAACCAAGATCGCATCAGCTCTCCTGGGAAAATGTTAAAGGAAATGGCTAGGTGTTAACTCATACAGGGATGGGCTCAGCAGATGAGAATGCCTTCAAAGATGTAAAACAGCTAGATTGTTTGGAAGTACCAATAAGTAGAAGTTTCAGGAAAACAGTTTTCTGCCTAACCTATAGGAGAAAACTAAATTAAGGAATTCCCTGACAAGAGAGATATTCAAGCATGCTTGTTAACATATTAGCAAAAGAAATGCAGGCTACCGATGAGTTTGATTAAATATGTAACATCCATTTGACACTAAGATACTATACATGTATTCCAAAGAGCCTACTGCTCCACTTCCATTTAGTCTTCTATTTCTGGGTGCTCCTATCAACCACTGAGCTTCACTTGCAAGCCAAAAGAAATAATTAATCTTTGAAACATGTTTTACATAATCTAAAAATTAATACCCTGTCAGAAATGATTATTTTTATACTTAAAAAGTTACTACAATATGGAACCCTAATTCCTTGGTCTCTGTGAGTCTATTTTAGGCAAGTTTCTTTCTTTGAGACATGTTTATTCAACAAATAATGATACAACAGCTGCTATGCTTCAAAAGTTGGTCTGGGTGTCGGGGGTATAAAAATGAACAAGATCCATCCTCCACTCTCAAA
The DNA here is from genome assembly GCF_027406575.1 of Nycticebus coucang. NCBI lineage: Eukaryota > Metazoa > Chordata > Mammalia > Primates > Lorisidae > Nycticebus > Nycticebus coucang. The sequence continues at coordinate 67,039,447 of NC_069783.1, read as the reverse complement.
TAGTTGACACTCTACCAGGGGAGAGATTGACCTCCAAGTCAGTGTAACCAATGTACAAATTGGAATGTGCCTTCCTATGTATGTCCAATTTCCCTGAAAGACACCACCACCAAGGGCTAAGAGTTGGGGTAATTGGATATTTGTGCTTAGAGCCCTCCCAGACACTTTCCACAAAGTGAAGACATCACTTTTAACTTCCTCTTTCCCTGAACTTCTCTTTTCACATGCTGACGTACAACTGAACTTCAAAGGAAAATTACATTATGATCAAAAGTACGGTATCCAACAAAAGCAGAACTATAAGTTATTATTACCGGTTTTCCCACACCCCTGGGCCATGTTATTTTAAGTTGATGTTGCATTCCAGTAAGCCCACATTTCTGCTACATCATAAGTCATATCTTCCAGTTTTCCAAACTGATTCATAAAATCATCTGCATAACATCCCAAACGAATAGTTGTTTTGTGCCTATGTAACTCATTGAAGGCAAGGGGACTACTCTATTCAGCAGCTGTGGTATATTTCTTATATAACTAAACTCTTTCAGGTTGGACAGGTTTTCGATAAAAACATATTAAATAAGCAACACAGAAATGGCACAGAGTGCTCAACAGCATAATTTATGGAGTTTTAGATTTAGATTTAAATCTCTACTTTGCTTCTTCCAGGTTCTGTGGCCTTAAGCAAGTTGCTTAATTTTTCCAACCATTGGTGTCCTCACCTGTGAAATGAAGGTAACAAAGTACTCACTTCCCATTGTCATAAAGATTAAATGAGATCATGTACTTAACAGGGCTTAGCATGGCAGCTGGCATGTAGCAGGTAGTAGAGAAATGCTAACCATATGGACAGGCAAGAGCACAGTTTTGTAGGTAACACTGAGGGGTCATTCTGGTCTGAGGTTTTCCTGGGTACCACCCATCACAGCAACAGTGCTTTGGAAGAGGAAGTCACTGTGATAGGAGCCCATGAGGGCCACATGGATTGTGGCTACATGTGTGATGCTGGGGCCAGACTGCTGAGTTTCAAATTACTTTTGCCACTTACTATCTGTGTGACCTTGAACAAGGCCCTCAGCCTCTTTGTACCTCAATTTCCTCATTGGTAAAGATAATAATTGTACCCATTTTGTAGGGTCATTATAAGTATGTTATATAACTGCATTCAATGCTCACAACCAACTCGCTGCAGTGTAAACACCACATATACAGCTATTATGATGGTGATGATGCTTTGATGGGTGTAAATCGCTGGGGATTATTTCATCCTGTCCTGGAGATAAAGTAGCTGCAGGAAATACTCCTGGGCCAGGACAGCAGCCTCTCCACTCCCACTTTAGCCCCAGGCTTTCCCCCCTCTACCACAGCTTTCTGCAGTCCTTTTCTCTAGCTACTTGTCCTCTTTCCACCACCTCCGTTCCTGTGCTTTCTCCCAGCCTCACAGGACATTCCAGTCCCTACGCCATTCTTTGAATTAGTGCTGCTGGGTTGGTTGGTATGGAAGTGACAGTTTGCTCCTGAAACCTCTTGGAATGAGATTAGTTTGAAAAAGGAATTGGAGGAGTCAAGGTTATTTATGACAAGTAATTTGCTCCTCTATCTTTTCTTTTTTTTTTTTTTTTTGTAGAGACAGAGTCTCACTTTATGGCCCTCGGTAGAGTGCCGTGGCCTCATACAGCTCACAGCAACCTCCAACTCCTGGGCTTAAGCGATTCTCTTGCCTCAGCCTCCCGAGTAGCTGGGACTACAGGCACCCGCCACAACGCCCGCCTATTTTTTTTTTTTGGTTGCAGTTTGGCCGGGGCCGGGTTTGAACCCGTCACCCTCGGTATATGGGGCCAGCGCCTTACCGACTGAGCCACAGGCGCCACCCTGCTCCTCTATCTTTTCTTAAACCATGGTGATAAACATATCCAATTCAGTAGTATGTGTTCAAGGACCTTCCAAGTATGTTTATTGCCCAGAAAGTCACACCCTAATCAGAGAAAAAGGGAGGCTGAGGTTACTGAACCCAAGTTTTGCCCATAATACAGTTGGTCCAGGCCCGACTCTGACACTGGGGAGTTCATCTGAGTTCTCTTTTGCTGGCTTAGGCAAACTTGCCTTTCTGAATGTCACCTGGGATAAAGGAGACAGTGAGTGGGCTATGCTGTTAGGCAGACCTGGGTTTGAATCCCAAGTCGCCCTCTCACCCGCAGTTTGTGGGAAGTCACTTACTCTCTCTGAGCCTGTAGGGTGAGGATCGCACAGGGCAGTCAAGACTAAGTGTGCTCCTATCTGCACAGCAGCTGGCTGCTCTGTGCTTGGCTCCAAGTGCTTTCTTGTGAATTAAAACTGGCAAGACTGAGGCAGGAAAACCTTGGTGGTATTTGGAATGACAAAGCTGGAAAATGACAGAATCATGTAATTTCCCCTTCCCCCTTTTAACCATCATCTTCATTTAAAGATCTTGTCAGGAGGAAAAAGGGAAATCTGAGTTGTGAAATGGACAATTAATCTTGCACGAAAAAAACCAGAAGCATTTTACAGTTAGTGCCATTGACTGCTGACCCCAAGATTTCTGACTTGACAAAACTGCACAAGTACCAGCCTAAGCAAAAAGCGAGACCCCATCTCTACTAAAAATAGAAAAACTGAAGCAAGCAAATCACTTGATCCCAAGAGTTGGAGGTTGCTTTGAGCTATGATGCCACGGCACTCTACCCAAGGTGACAGCTTGAGACTCTGTCTCAAAAAAACAAAAACAGGGCGGCACCTGTGGCTCAGTCGGTAGGTGAGTAGGTGAGTCGGTAGGCTCAGTCGGTAGGTGCTCAGTCGGCACCTGTGGCTCACCCGGCCCCGGCTGAACTGCAACCAAAAAATAGCCGGGCGTTGTTGCAGGCGCCTGTAGTCCCAGCTACTCGGGAAGCTGAGGCAAGAGAATCGCTTAAGCCCAGGAGTTGGAGGTTGCTGTGAGCTGTATGATGCCATTGCACTCTACCGAGGGCCTTAAAGTGAAACTCTGTCTCTAAAAAAAAAAAAAAAACTGCACCAGCATTTCCCAATGTTGTATTTTTTCTTCTGAAAATATCTATCTCCAATAAAAGTATTTCATAAAACAAGACATAGGAGAAAGTTGTTCTTTAACACAGCCCAGTTATCTAAAGCAGTGTAAGAGGAGGAAAGATTCATCTATTATTGCTTGTCGTGCTTTAATATCAATGACCACAGCCAAGACTCCTAAGTCTTGTCAGAGAAAGATTTTCATGGCTCTTTCTTCATGATTAATTTGGCAACCCAATAACCAACACGTGTCCCCGTCAGCATCTAGAAGAAGATCCACGGTTCACTGAAGTATATGTTGATGCAAGAATCGGTGTCTTTTGTAGCTTATGTAGCACCTGCTTTGTGCTAGACACGTATGGTTTTTTAACCTACACATGGGATAATTGTAAGAAACTTAATGTCTAAAGAAATTAAGAACTTTAATACCTTATTGGGGAAGTCTGGTTTCAGGTTTAGTTCTGCATCTGACAAAGGGAGTATTTCCGAATTACACATTTCTTAAAGATGCCAAATTTGAGAATGTTAATGCATTACATTAGAGAAGATTCAAAAGTCTCCAGAGAAAAATGCAAAAATTATGGAAGATATCAATTATAAGCACGAAAATTAAGGAAGATATAAATTGTAGAACTATCACATGAAATTTCACTACATTTTCTTCCAGATACTTTTACTTTCACTTATTGAAAACTATTTATTAATGTAAGTCCAATGTGCCTTACAATCCTGAATCCATCTTCCCCATTTAATAGTGAGAGAGCCTTACTTATTAGAGATTTAGTCTTCATATCTTTATAATTCTGGACATTTAAAATATGGGGATACAACCTTTATAACAGCAATATTCATTGCAAGATGTTTTTAATTTAAAAAGAATTTTTTAAAACAAAAACATCTTGCAGAAATAATCCATTTCCTTGCTTCTTACGATACTAGCCCAAGTGATCAAGAAATAAATAAATCAATATTAATTATTATTGGTTCTTGGAGAGCATATTGGTACCTATTGCAAGCAATCTACATGCATCTCCATACACATATGTGCCTTTTCAAAGGGATGTTTCAAAGTGTGTCAAGTTGGAGAGATTATCCACTGAGTATTCATTTATTCTCCAGTGCCAACTCATAACTCTCACCACCATAATACTTCATAAACCCGCTTTTTTTTTTTATAAAGGAGACAGTTGTGAGGTTATAAAAGGGGAGGGCTGGGTGCAAGAACAATTGCATTGAAAATATTAAGCTGGATCTGGGCACCGTGAGTCTGGGGAGATAGGACTCCAGGCATCTCTGGCTGGTGGGAACTGCCTATCATCACTCCTATGAGGATACAGGGAGTCAGCGAGAGACTTCTGGACCCCAAGAGGAGGACTAAAACAGTGGAAAACCGGCAAGTGGTCGCGTGTGTTCAACCCGTCTAAACCCGCCCACAACTGTAAGTTCAGTAGCAGCGAGACTGCAAACCAGAAAGGCCTTACCTGTGAACTCTTTTGATGTCCATGGACTTGGCACTGAGTTGAACTGCCTTGGGGAAGGCCTGAGTGGGAGTGCGGAGAACTTTGGCCGTTGTCTAGGGCCCCAGTCTGAGCCGCTGAGCCAGACGGAGCTAATAGTGTTTGGCGGTGGGTCACACGGATCCATTGTCAGCGATCTGCCCCGGCAAGCTCCGCCCTCAGGGTAGCAGAGCTAGAAACGGGTGGGAGCTGGTAACCCAGCAACCAAGTAGCCTAAGGGTGGGGTCTGAGCCGCCTTGCAGCCCTAACCCTCAGGGGCAGAGTGAGACCTGTTTTGGCACACTGAGTAAGTGGATAGCCACTTCAGCAGTGATTCCAGCGAGAAAGCTGGGAAAGCTTCTGCTCAGCAAGTTTACAAGTTCAAAGTGCCTTTTAAGTGGGCTGAAGAGAGATTTAGGGTGTCTACCTGCTGGGGTTTGAGAAATCAGCAGCCTCCAGTCCTATCAGAACTGTGACTAACATCTCATACCCCAAAAGACCACGTGTTGCCCAGACAATATTCAACAACATATACAAACTGCTTTGTTTTTGGTTGTGTATTTTTTTTTCTTTTTTTTTTGTTTGGTTGGGTTTTTTTGTTTGTTTATTTTGACGTTGTTGATGTTCTTTTGTTTCTTAATTTCAATCTTTTCCATACAGATCCCTTTTTCTTTCTCAATTTTTCTAGTTTAATTATAATTTCCCATTGCTGCCTTTTTTAATAACTACAACTTCATTTTTGCTAGTGTTTCTACCGCTATCACTTGGTTTTTCACCCAATTTTATCGCCATAAAGTTTTCCGTTTGCTTGTTTTGGTTTGATTTATAGCATTTTTGTCTTTCCTCTCTACTTGGTGGAGGTGGGGTACTGTGTCTGACCAGGTTAGCAAAGAGCTGCTGACCTCAAGGGAACCACCCAACTGGGCACCCAACCCCCAGAAGGTGGGGTTTTTTAAGGTTGTGTCAAAGTACCCTACTGTACACCTATATTGCCCTGTCTCCCTCTTTCTGTGCCTCTCTTCTTTTTGTCAATATTCCTTATCCCTACCCCCTCTCCTTTCTCTATCTTTCTTTTTTTTCTTATCACTCGGTCATCCTTTCTTTCATCCCTTTTTTGCTCTTCAACCTTCTCACCTTTCTGGTCCTGTAACCCTTAGTCCACAGGCACAAGAACTTAAAGAGCAAGAGGAAGTGAAAGGAAAATTAGGGCAAGGAAACAGATAAAAGAAATCACTCATGAGGAAGAATCAGCAGAAAACTCCAGGCAACATGAAGAACCAGTCCAGAACAACCCCGCCAAGGGACCATGAGGTAGCTACTGCAGAGGATTCCACCTATACAGAAATGTTAGGAATGACAGAAAGGGAATTTAGAATACACATGTTGAAAACAATGAAAGAAATGATGGAAACAATGAAGGAAACTGCTAATAAAGTGGAAAATAACCAAAAGGAAATCCAAAAACAGAATCAAATCAGAGATGAACGATATGAAGAACATAAAAAGGATATAGCAGAGCTGAAGGAAATGAAACAGTCAATCAGGGAACTTAAAGATGCAATGGAAAGTATCAGCAACAGGTTAGACCATGCAGAAGAAAGAATTTCAGAGGTAGAAGACAAAGTTTTTGAGATAACTCAGATAGTAAAAGAGGCAGAAAAGAAGAGAGAGAAAGCAGAACGTTCACTGTCAGAATTATGGGACTTTATGAAACGTTCCAACATACGAGTTATAGGAATTCCAGAAGGGGAAGAAGAATGCCCCAGAGGAATGGAAGCCATACTTGAGAATATTATAAAAGAAAATTTCCCAAACATCACCAAAGATTCTGACACACTGCTTTCAGAGGGCTATCGGACCCCAGGTCGCCTCAACTCTAACCGAGCTTCTCCAAGACACATTGTGATGAACCTGTCCAAAGTCAAGACAAAAGAAAAGATTCTGCAAGCTGCCAGGAGTAAGCGCCAGTTGACCTACAGGGGCAAATCCATCAGAGTGACCTCAGACTTCTCTAATGAAACTTTCCAAGCAAGAAGACAATGGTCATCTACCTTTAATCTACTTAAACAGAACAATTTTCAGCCCAGAATTCTGTACCCTGCTAAGCTAAGCTTCAAAATTGATGGAGAAATCAAATCATTTACGGATATACAAACATTGAGGAAATTCACCACAACAAGACCAGCTCTACAGGGAATACTTCAACCTGTTCTGCACACTGACCACCACAATGGATCAGCAGCAAAGTAAGAACTCAGAAATCAAAGGACAGAACCTAACCTCCACACTGATGCAAAAGATAAAACTAAGCAATGGACTCTCACCAAATAAGACGAATAGAATACTACCACACTTATCAATTATCTCCATAAATGTTAATGGCTTGAATTCCCCACTGAAGAGACATAGATTGGCTGACTGGATTAAAAAACACAAGCCATCCATTTGCTGTCTGCAAGAAACACACCTGGCTTCAAAAGACAAATTAAAGCTCCGAGTCAAGGGTTGGAAGACAATTTTTCAGGCAAATGGAATTCAGAAGAAAAGAGGAGTTGCAATCTTATTTTCAGATACATGTGGATTTAAAGCAACTAAAGTCAAAAAAGACAAAGATGGTCACTTTATATTGGTCAAGGGAAAACTACAACAAGAAGACATTTCAATTCTAAATATCTATGCACCAAATTTAAATGCTCCCAGATTCTTGAAACAGACCTTACTCAGTCTGAGCAATATGATATCTGATAACACCATCATAACAGGGGACTTTAACACACCTCTTACAGAGCTGGACAGATCCTCTAAACAGAAATTAAACAAAGATATAAGAGATTTAAATGAGACCCTAGAACAATTATGCTTGATAGACGCATATAGAACACTCCACCCCAAAGATAAAGAATATACATTCTTCTCATCACCCCATGGAACATTCTCCAAAATTGATCATATCCTGGGACACAAAACAAATATCAACAGAATCAAAAGAATTGAAATTTTACCTTGTATCTTTTCAGACCATAAGGCACTAAAGGTGGAACTCAACTCTAACAAAAATGCTCGACCCCATCCAAAGGCATGGAAATTAAACAATCTTCTGTTGAATAACAGATGGGTGCAGGAAGAAATCAAACAGGAAATCACTAACTTCCTTAAGCATAACAACAATGAAGACACAAGCTACCAAAACCTGTGGGATACTGCAAAAGCAGTTTTGAGAGGAAAATTCATCGCTTTAGATGCCTACATTCGAAAAACAGACAGAGAGCACATCAACAATCTCACAAGAGACCTTATGGAATTGGAAAAAGAAGAACAATCTAAGCCTAAACTCAGTAGAAGAAAAGAAATCTCCAAAATCAAATCAGAGATCAATGAAATTGAAAACAAAAGAATCATTCAGAAAATTAATGAAACAAGGAGTTGGTTTTTTGAAAAAATAAATAAAATAGATAAACCATTGGCCAGACTAACTAGAAATAGAAAAGTAAAATCTCTAGTAACCTCAATCAGAAATGATAAAGGGGAAATAACAACTGATCCCACAGAGATACAAGAGATCATCTCTGAATACTACCAGAAACTGTATGCCCAGAAATTTGACAATGTGAAGGAAATGGATCAATATTTGGAATCACACCCTCTCCCTAGACTTGGCCAGGAAGAAATAGACCTCCTGAACAGACCAATTTCAAGCACTGAGATCAAAGAAACAATAAAAAAGCTTCCAACTAAAAAATGCCCTGGTCCAGATGGCTTCACTCCAGAATTCTATCAAACCTTCAAGGAAGAGCTTATTCCTGTACTGCAGAAATTATTCCAAAAAATTGAGGAAGAAGGAATCTTCCCCAACACATTCTATGAAGCAAACATCACCCTGATACCAAAACCAGGAAAAGACACAAACAAAAAGGAGAATTTCAGACCAATCTCACTCATGAATATAGATGGAAAAATTCTCAACAAAATCCTAGCCAATAGATTACAGCTTATCATCAAAAAAGTCATTCATCATGATCAAGCAGGCTTCATCCCAGGGATGCAAGGCTGGTTCAACATACGCAAGTCCATAAACGTTATCCACCATATTAACAGAGGCAAAAATAAAGATCACATGATCCTCTCAATAGATGCAGAAAAAGCATTTGATAAAATCCAGCATCCTTTTCTAATTAGAACACTGAAGAGTATAGGCATAGGTGGCACATTTCTAAAACTGATTGAAGCTATCTATGACAAACCCACAGCCAATATTTTACTGAATGGAGTAAAACTGAAAGCTTTTCCTCTTAGAACTGGAACCAGACAAGGTTGTCCTCTGTCACCTTTACTATTCAACATAGTGCTGGAAGTTCTAGCCAATACAATTAGGCAAGACAAGGAAATAAAGGGAATCCAAATGGGAGCAGAGGAGGTCAAACTCTCCCTCTTTGCTGACGACATGATCTTATACTTAGAGAACCCCAAAGACTCAACCACAAGACTCCTAGAAGTCATCAAAAAATACAGTAACGTTTCAGGATATAAAATCAATGTCCACAAGTCAGTAGCCTTTGTATACACCAATAACAGTCAAGAGGAGAAGCTAATTAAGGACACAACTCCCTTCACCATAGTTTCAAAGAAAATGAAATACCTAGGAATATACCTAACGAAGGAGGTGAAGGACCTTTATAAAGAAAACTATGAACTCCTCAGAAAGGAAATAGCAGAGGATATTAACAAATGGAAGAACATACCATGCTCATGGATCGGAAGAATCAACATTGTTAAAATGTCTATACTTCCCAAAGCAATCTACCTATTCAATGCCATTCCTATCAAAGTACCTACATCGTACTTTCAAGATTTGGAAAAAATGATTCTGCGTTTTGTATGGAACCGGAAAAAACCCCGTATAGCTAAGGCAGTTCTTAGTAACAAAAATAAAGCTGGGGGCATCAGCATACCAGATTTTAGTCTGTACTACAAAGCCATAGTGCTCAAGACAGCATGGTACTGGCACAAAAACAGAGACATAGACACTTGGAATCGAATTGAACACCAAGAAATGAAACTAACATCTTACAACCACCTAATCTTCGATAAACCAAACAAGAACTTACCTTGGGGGAAAGACTCCCTATTCAATAAATGGTGTTGGGAGAATTGGATGTCTGCATGTAAAAGACTAAAACTGGACCCACACCTTTCCCCACTCACAAAAATTGATTCAAGATGGATAAAGGACTTAAATTTAAGGCACGAAACAATAAAAATCCTCAAAGAAAGCATAGGAAAAACACTGGAAGATATTGGCCTGGGGAAAGACTTCATGAAGAAGACTGCCATGGCAATTGCAACAACAACAAAAATAAACAAATGGGACTTCATTAAACTGAAAAGCTTCTGTACAGCTAAGGTGACGATAACCAAAGCAAAGAGACAACCCACACAATGGGAAAGGATATTTGCATATTTTCAATCAGACAAAAGCTTGATAACCAGGATCTATAGAGAACTCAAATTAATCCACATGAAAAAAGCCAACAATCCCTTATATCAATGGGCAAGAGACATGAATAGAACTTTCTCTAAAGACGACAGACGAATGGCTAACAAACACATGAAAAAATGTTCATCATCTCTATATATTAGAGAAATGCAAATCAAAACAACCCTGAGATATCATCTAACCCCAGAGAGAATGGCCCACATCACAAAATCTCAAAACTGCAGATGCTGGCGTGGATGTGGAGAGAAGGGAACACTTTTACACTGCTGGTGGGACTGCAAACTAGTACAACCTTTCTGGAAGGAAGTATGGAGAAACCTCAAAGCACTCAACCTAGACCTCCCATTCGATCCTGCAATCCCATTACTGGGCATCTACCCAGAAGGAAAAAAATCCTTTTATCATAAGGACACTTGTACTAGACTGTTTATTGCAGCTCAATTTACAATCGCCAAAATGTGGAAACAGCCTAAATGCCCACCAACCCAGGAATGGATTAACAAGCTGTGGTATATGTATACCATGGAATACTATTCAGCCATTAAAAAAAATGGAGACTTTACATCCTTCATATTAACCTGGATGGACGTGGAAGACATTATTCTTAGTAAAGCATCACAAGAATGGAGAAGCATGAATCCTATGTACTCAATCTTGATATGAGGACAATTAATGACAATTAAGGTTATGGGGGGGGGGAAGCAGAAAGAGAGAGGGAGGGAGTGGGGTGGGGCCTTAGTGTGTGTCACACTTTATGGGGGCAGGACATGATTGCAAGAGGGACTTTACCTAGCAATTGCAATCAGTGTAACTGGCTTATTGTACCCTCAATGAATCCCCAACAATAAAAAAAAAAGAAAAAAAAAAAAAAAAAAAAAAAAAAATACTTCATAAACCCTAACTTAGTTTAAGTGATATTTAAGGAAACATAAGGGTACTGAACAACAGGTAAGTACCATATAAGAGTTAGAGAGTGGATTTCTGGTCCCAGCTATGTCACAGTCATGGGTCTATCTCCTCTTCTGCAAATGAGGGAGTTAGGCCAGATGACCTCAGTCTTTCAGCTTGAAAACAAAATGGAATTAGTACCAGTGTGTGCTAGTTAACCCCAAGTGAATGGCACAAAACAAAGTCACATTAAGTGGCATCCAAAGGAATGTACTAAATTCAGGTCACTTCTGAAACACTGAGCTCACTGATGTGAGCACACTTGTGTAGCTATGTGTTGCCCACAGGATGCCAGCAGGCCCCAAGTGTGAATTCACTATTCTGGGGAGTTTCACAACAACTCAGCCCACACCCAGCATCAGAGAAAAGACCGACAGAGCTAGCAAAATTCAATTTTCTTGATGCAACGCCAGTGTGACTAAGCACGCTTGAGTAAACTGGAGCCTCTATTTCCTAATTTTTTAAATATTGCATGTACTGCCTGGATGGCATGTTATATAAATTAACTAAGAATTATGAGTGAAGAGATTTCATTCAGCCCAATACAAAAGATAAGATTTTTTTTTTTTTTCAGTTTTTGGCCAGGGCTGGGTTTGAACCCACCATCTCCAACATATGAGGCCAGCGCCCTACTCCTTTGAGCCACAGGCGCCACCCCAAAAAAGATAAGATTTTTAATGCATCAATTCTAAGAAGATGGCCCAAGAAATAAGCTCTAATTATTGTATCATTATATCAACTCATCTTTAACCACTTTATTTTTTCTCCCCTTCCTCAAAAAAAGGAAAAACAAGGGGCAAGGAAAATTAAAAAGCAAATGATAGTCTCTCCAAGTAAACTCTATTGCACAGGAGTTTGAGTCTTTCAGCAGAACATGTATGTGTGGCGGGGAGAGGAGTTCAAATATCCTTGAAAGGAATCTTCTAAATCCTGAGGGAATTAGCTTAGGCCTCCACCTTCCAGACCCTGAAGTCTGCAATTCTCAGATTCATCATATCAAACTGTGATGAAACCTGAACAGAATTAATTCACCTGCAGTTTCTTTCTTTTTTTTTTTTTTAGAGACAGAGTCTCACTTTATCACCCTCAGTAGAGTGCTATGGTGTCACACAGCTCACAGCAACCTCCAACTCCTGGTCTTAGGTGATTCTCTTACTCCCTCCAGAGTAGCTGGGTCTATAGGCACCCGCCACAACACCCGGCTATTTTGTTTTGTTGTTGCGGTTTAGCCGGGGCCAGGTTTGAACCCGCCACCCTCAGTATATGGGACTGGTGCCTTACCCACTGAGCCATAGGCGCGGCCCTCACCTGCAGTTTCTTAAATACCCTCTACTGAAATACGTGCTGCCCCCGAGTTGCACATTCCATGTGCTTATGTCCTCTCCAATTTCAACCCAATAGGTTCAACATGAAACATTCCTAAAATGAACAGGTGGAGCAAAAAGCTGAACGACAATCCTCCCCGGCCCATCTCCAGTTACATACAGCCTTGCAAGGGGCACTTCTACTCACCCTCTTCACAAGGTAGCCCTCCCTGATCTTCTTTGGTTCCATGTCGGATGGACAGGCAGGTCCACTCTCAGACAAGTTGTCTCAGCCACTCAGCCTCCTCTGAGAGCCGGGGTGCTTGCAGGCTGACTTTTCTACAGCGGGTCTCTTTCACAATTTCCCCTCTGCTGTGATCTCATGATCACATCCTCTTCCCCTCACTGGGGTGCATGATCAGAATAAGGAACTGCAGAGCTAAACAAACCATTCTTTGCTAATGTTGGAGACTTACTAAAACCACAGTTGGGTTGAATATTTACCTAAAGAGAAAAAAAAATGATGAAAGGGAGAGGAAAATGAACAAGAAAACCTTATTGATGGAAATTATCCTATTAGGGATTATTCTTGAGATCTGGGAAGTGACTAATAAAAATGCCAAGAAATTTAGAACCATGTGGTTAGCATAACGAAATGAATGCCTATTTCTTTTCTTTCGATGCCAGGCACTGAACCTGGTGTTTTTCAGCCTACCTAATTTAAATTAAATCATCACAAGAAACTCATAGGGAAAGGATATAATTGTCCTTTATCTTAGAGAAAAGGAAACTCGGGCTCAGATGCTCAAGGTGGGACCACAGGTAAGAGGTGAAAGCAGAAGATGAGGGAGGGACTACATTAGCCAGCACTGCGTCCCATTGGGCATGAGAATGGTGTTCCACATGGACCACGAAATTCCCGGTAGGCTTGTGAAAGTCCATCATCAAACATGTTTTTGAGAAACTGTATATAAAAATCCCAACTTGGAGACTCCTCTCACATATTAACCAATTAAAGGCACCTTCCTCTCCACCAGGTACTACAACAAAGAATTCTATAATGACATTTCCCAAACTCTTTTGACCACAGAATTCTCTTTTGAACAATTTCCACTAATTTTCTTTATTTCAAAATCTTAAGGGGGTTAAAATGATTTTGTCACATGTATAGTTTTTATCATGTTTAAGTCAGGGCTCCTAGTATGCCCATCACCCAAATAGTGTTTATTATACTTGTTTTAAGAAGGTCTTCTATTAACATTTTTGTTGTGTGTTGAATTATGTCCTAATGTCTAGAAATTCAGAATGTGACCTTATTTGGACATAGGGTCATTGTAGATATAATTAGTTAAGATGAGGTCACACTGGAATGGGTGGGCCCTTAATCCAATATGACTGGTGTTCTTATAAGAAAAGGAGAGAGAGACACAGTAAACGGTCATGTGATGACAGAAGCAGAGATTGGAGTGGTGCATTTACAAGCCAAGGAATGCCAAGGATTGCTGGCCAGCAAATACCAGAAGCTGCAAGAGGCAAGCAAGGATTCTCCCTTAGGGCCGTCACAGAGAGCATGGCCCTGCCAAGATCTTGATTTCAGACTCCTAGCCTCTAGAACTGCAAGACATTAAATTAAAATGTTTTTCTTTAAGCCACCCAGTTTTTAGTACCTTGTTATCGTAGCCCTAATAAGCTAATACAAGTCTGAAAAATGAATACTCTATAGAATAAACTTTGAGAAATATTAATCTGATCGCAAGAAATTGACTTTCACAAGGAAAAGTTAATTACTCTGCACATCAGCTTTCTCATCTGTAAAATGGAGATAATAACATCTATTCAGCTGGGTCATTCTGAAGATTAAATAAGGCATACATGAGTATTTAGAAGAATGTTTGGAGCATAGTGTCCGTAGATGTTAATTATCTGTCATCTTCATGGCAAGCCTCCATCCTCCTAGGGCTAATTCTTTTCAATAAGTAACAGAGATTACAGAAGTAACTATAGGATTATATTTCCTTCTAGTTCCTTTTCCTTATTGTACTAGTCAATGTTCCTTGGCTACATTCAACAGACACCAACTGTGGCTAATATGGCCAAATAAGAATCTATGGGAAGAGAATGAGGTACTTGACAGACCTGAAGGAAAAATAAAGATTCAGACTCTGATGAGCAGGAACCAGGGCAGATGTGAGATTCTAGAAAGCGAGACATCAAGAAGAAGCCACCTCAGTGGTTTTCATGCTCTAAGAGGGTTTCCAGGGACCAGGCCTCTGGTTGGCTCAACCTGGCTTAGTGCTTTTCTCTCAGGCACCTGAAGGGGGAGCATGGGAACCGAATGGGCTAAGGGATTTATCTCCTAGAGTAAAATCAAGGTGCCATTAACAGCAGAAGAGAGAAAGTTCCCAGGGTGGGCAAAACCAGCAGATGTCCAGGAAGGCATCTGAAGAACAGGGAAGTTCTGTTCTTGGGGTTTTCTGAGAGCTTCCTAATTCCCTCTCCTCTTCCTTCCAGTTATGTTTCTAACCAGCAGCCAGTGCCCTTCTATTTTTTCACTTTTCTTTTTATGCTAATGTAGATCACGTGAAATTATAGACAGTTTGCAATCAGTTTCTCATTGCACCAAAGTAGTTAAAATTACTGGAAAGTATCAGGGATAGTGGGAGTGGAGGAATCCATATTTGATGGCACCTGAGCAAAACAAAAGAGGGTGACTCGCCACATCTCTGTGTATAAGCAATGGAAAGTGCATATATTTACGAAATCTGATTTCACAGCTAAATATATCTCCTTTTGTTTAATCAAGTGGTATCTAATTTGGAATTTTTTTCTCCCTTTCTCCTAGTATGATCAGAAGACTTTAAAGAATCTTACTCAGAAATGTCATATTATTTTTGGCTGCCTACAGTGTAATGCACCCCCTGTGTTCTGAGTAATTAAATTTCTTTCAAGAAACATTGTACTGAGTGCTTTCTACATGCCAGGTGCTGGAACAGGGGCAGGCGTAAAAATGTCTTGTCACCCAGGGGTGTCCAACTCGCAGGTGCAGCCTGCAGATTGTGTGCAGATTATGTGGAGACTTTTTTTGTTTATCTGTGGCTGTGGGTATCACAAAAATTATGCATCGAATTTTTTTTCTGGTCAGCTTTCGTCAGTGTTTGGGTATTTCACGTGTGGGCCAAGACAACTCTTCTTCCACTATGGCCCAGAGAAGCCAAAAAGGTTGGACCCGCCTACCACAGGTCATCATGCCTGCTTGGCGACACCTGCTGGTCAGTAAAGGGAACTATCTGAATCAGATAGTTCCTCGGACGTCCTCTCAACGAAGTTTGAGCACATTTTCTTCTGATGTGTCAGGCTGCCTTCTCAGGACAGATCATTAGAAACTCTTCCAATATCTTTCTTATGAATGTGTGTTTAGGCTTACTTTAAAAAATATCTGTATGTCACATATTTGATCAACAACCTTGGAAACATTCTTGTAGTACATTTTATTGCTGTAAGGAAAAATTAAGACTTTTCTGAATAAGCAAAAATGATTACTGTGCATCTCCAATGGAAAACTATGCATTGTTTACAGCACTCCTTTCCAAGTTATCTGTTTTTATGGATTTTTTGCCTTTTCTGCCTTGGAGTTGTTTTACAGATCTGTAACTTGTGGATAAATTCAAATAATTCTTACAAATAAATTCTGTCCGGTGGAGATTCAATAGACTCTACTTGGCCCACTCCCCCACCCCACCTTCCATGGAAGAAGCCAGTTTTGTGCCCACTTGTAAAAGGATTTCAGCATTCCTTTACTCCATATAAATTTGTGTTTGACCTCTCCTTTTAATCAGTTGCGATATTTAGCTGCTTTTCTTTTTAATTCGTGGTTAAATAAAATTTTGATGTTTTCATTTTATTATATACAGAATCATAATTTTATTCCTTTTTAAATGTATTTTTTCTCATTGGTAGCTCAAAAAAGACCCTTAAATTTAGCAGAGAAATATCAGAATACTGCTAGTGCTAAATACAAATCAAGGAAAAGGTGTCACAAACTGTGAACAGTCTGAGACTTAGTCCGACTTGCACCCTACCAAGTCAGCCTGCCAGTTTTGTGGATGCTCACAGAGGA
Source organism: Nycticebus coucang (assembly GCF_027406575.1). Classification (NCBI taxonomy): domain Eukaryota; kingdom Metazoa; phylum Chordata; class Mammalia; order Primates; family Lorisidae; genus Nycticebus; species Nycticebus coucang. The sequence continues at coordinate 67,023,046 of NC_069783.1, read as the reverse complement.
CAGACTTCTGGACTTTTGGACGAGGCAAATGACTTTGTTCTCACGGCACAGTGAACATGATGAGCTTCATGTTTGCATTGGTTCCTCTTGACCCCAAGTGCCATTGAGGGCAAAGTGGAGCCGCCCAGGTACACTCTGCACATACAGAGGGTTTGAATCACAGCTAAGGCAGCCTGAGCTTAGGGAACATGAATCTTTTGTCATGGACTGCAAGCAAACATGCCCAAATTTTGCCTCAGAGGGAGATATTGTCTTTATTATGGCATTTATACAAGACAGCAAATGAATCAGCTTTGGTTCAACATGTGGTTAAAAATTTAATAGTTCAAAGGAAGACTGAATGGGAGCTACAGAAAACCACACTGATAAATCAGAAAAGTAAATTTAAAACATACACCATAGCCAACCTATCATATATGCTTGAAGACTTTTTAAAAAGACATTTTCATGTGTTTAAAATCTTGGAAAGCAGATTAGTTTTTTTTTTTAATTAAAGAAAAGGATTTGATGAAGTGTCTGAGCTAACAAAACAATTCATTTAACCCTAATTATTTGCAGGAAGGAAAATCAGTGTAGTCTATTTCCTGACACCCAGAATGTAGACTGTGGCCAAAAAATACATTTGAAAGTCTGTTTAGGGAAGAGTTGATCCCACCTGTCCCCTGACCAGCTCACCAACCCAGCCCAGTGACTGCCTCAAGCCTATTTTAGCAGAAGATGAGAAGCTTACTGTATAGAGCAAGAATATGATATTGACTAATAAAACATTCTTAAACATTATTGGCCTCAGGACCATTTGGTACTCTTAAAAATTACTGAGGACCCCCCAAAGAGCTTTGGTTTATGTGGATTCTATTTATTGACATTTGTAATTAGAAATTAAAAACTAAGAGATTTAAAAATTACTCTCTTATTTAAAAATAATAATAATAACCTCATTACATGTTATCACAAATAACATTTCTATATATATATATATATATTTTTTTTTTTTTGAGACAGAGTCTCACTATGTTGCCCTTGGTAGAGTGCTATGGCATCACAGCTCACAGTAAACCTCAAACTCTCGGGCTTAAGTGATTCTCTTGCCTCAGCCTCCCTAGTAGCTGGGACTACAGGCGCCTGCCACAACGTTTGGCTATTTTTTTTTTTTTTTTGGTTGCAGTTGTCATTGTTGTTTAGCAGGCCCAGGCCTGGCTAGAACCTGCCAGCCTGGGTGTATGTGGCTGGTGCCCTACTCACTGAGCTACAGTTGCCTAGCCCACAAATAACATTTCTTTTTTTTTTTTTTTTTTGTGGTTTTTGGCTGGGGCTGAGTTTGAACTTGCCACCTCCGGCATATGGGACCGGTGCCCTACTCCTTGAGCCACAGGCGCCACCCATAAAAGGGAATTTTATTTTATTTATTTATTTATTTTTTTTTGTAGAGACAGAGTCTCACTTTATGGCCCTCGGTAGAGTGCCGCGGCCTCACACAGCTCACAGCAACCTCCAACTCCTAGGCTTAAGTGATTCTCTTGCCTCAGCCTCCCAAGTAGCTGGGACTACAGGCTCCTGCCACTACGACCGGCTATTTTTTGGTTGCAGTTTGGCAGGGGCCGGGTTTGAACCTGCCACCCTCGGTATATGGGGCCGGCGCCTTACCGACTGAGCCACAGGCGCCGCCCAGGCAAATAACATTTCTTAACGAAAAATGTTTTGTTTAAATAAGTTCAGTCATGAGTGACACTATTTTACATTTTTGTAAGGCTCTTAAATGTCTAAATGAATAAAACACAGCAAGATTCTAGTAGCTTCTTCTGTTTTGAACTGTTGTGATATGTTGCTGAGGTTGAAGTAAATGAAGAAAATATGACCTTACACGGATATAGAAAAGGGGACAGCATTTTAATGGTCTTTTTAGGTAAGTAATTGTTCATATTCTTCTTATGAACCACACCAGAATTTTAGGTAAGTAATTGTTCATATTCTTCTTATGAACCACACCAGAACCACACCACTAATTTAACTTTTAGTTACAATGTAGAATTTGAAGCCATGTCAAGAAACCTTTGATACTCTGTGATATTAAAATTATTCATCTACCTTATGTTTTAAATATATTTATTTTATCCCTGCACAATTTTGATGATTTGAAAAATAAAGGGTTCACCAAGTTAGCAGATCTTCCAAATGTTGATATGATGGCCTATTTTACAGTATTTTTAAAAATCACATTTAAAATATCATCACAAATCTCACTGAAATAGTCTTAAATTTATTGGAAAATTATCAAGATCATGGTAGCAGATACAATTTCTTAAAAATTCTAATTTTCATTTGAAAGTTTGAATTATATCATTAGCAGCTATTATCATTTTCTCTGAAGTGACAGGTCATTTTATTCATTTTCAAGAAAATGTCTATAAATACCTAAGTGTGAATAACCAGCTTGTCAGTCATTCGTTTGAGTAAAAATTGTGTTTCTACAAAAAAAGTAGCTAGTTACACTCACAGCTCAAAGAATCATGCAAGTATTTTTTCTTGAGATAATCATACATAATATTAACAAAACATGTACTCAAGGGTAAGGATTTAATAAAATTAACAACTTTAACTGCCAGATTCAGGACATTTTGGAATACACTGGCTTTTTTTTAACTTTGAATCACAATGAAAAACACACGCTACTGCCCTGATTTATACCAAGGTGTCAGCAATTTTACTCGTCATTTTTTTTGCATCATCAGTATAAATGTCAACATACTAAAAACAAAAAGCAAATGACATCTTAGTATTATTGTGAACCTAGTTTTGACCTCTTAAACCCCTGAAAGAGTCTCAAAGACCGCTAAGGGCCTGGGGACCATACTTTGGGAACTAATCATTTTAGAGATATTGAACAGGAAAGACAAGAGGATTCGCAGACAACTGCCATGGCAGAAAATGGAGATGAAGCACATGCTGAACAGAGGGCTAAAGTTTGCACGCCAAACAATGAGGTGGAAAGCCCACTCCTTCCTGTATTGGTGACCAGGTGGACACCCATCCCAGAGATGACTGGGAGACTCCTTTCCGGGGAAACGACCATCACACACAGGCATTGTGACCATCAACAGCCAGACCTCTGCCCAGCCTGACACCGAGAGCAAGTGAAGTTGAAAAGTTCCACCAGACCACAAGGTTTTTAGGACCTTATTTCTGAGAACAGCATCAAAAGACAACCAGACACAGAAAGAAAAATGTTAAGATGAAACCAGATATGAAAAACAAACAAGCAGTCTGGGGGCAGTAGCTCACAACTGTAATCCTAGCACTCTGGGAGGCCAAGGTGGGCCGATCGCCTGAGCTCACAGGTTCAAGATCAGACTGATCAAAAGCCAGACCCTGTCTCTAAAAATAGCCGGGCGTTGTGGCAGGCATCTATAATCCCAGATACTTGGGAGGCTGAAGCAAGAGAATTGCTTGAGCCCAAGGGTTTGAGGTTGCTGTGAGCTATGATGCCACTGCACTCTACCAAAGGCAACAAAGTGAGACTCTGCCACAAAAAAGAAAAACAAGCAAGCAAATCGAAAAGAACTGTATGAAAAGAGCAATACGAAGAACAAAAGAAAAATATGTAATAAATATATCTGCTTCTCATAAAGAATAACCTCAGAGAGTTAAGAGCATTACATAAGAATTAAAAACAGTCTTCTTTTATGACCTTTTTCTTCCTGCTTTTATTGCTCAATATTATATTCTTTTTTTTTTTTTTTTTTTGTGGTTTTTGGCCGGGGCTAGGTTTGAACCCACCACCTCCGGCATATGGGACCAGCGCCCTACTCCTTGAGCCACAGGCGCCGCCCTCAATATTATATTCTTGAAGTCCGGATACCATATGCAGCATTTTGAGGCTGATAGCTGTACATGCATTCGTTTATTCACACCTCTATGTCTCATTCTATTATGTAAATATGCCTAAATTTATTCCTAATGCTCCTGGTGATAGACATGTGTTATTTCAAGTTCTTTGTCTTTGCAATGAGCCTGTGAATGTTGGGCACTTGTCTTCTTGCACCTATACACCCTCATTTATGTTGGCGACATACTGAGGACTGGAGCTGCTGGATCTTATTTCATAAGTTAATGCCAAATTGTTTTACACAATTTACAAATCTATTCTCACACTCACAGAATTCCAGTTATTCCACATTTCTGTCAATAATTAGTATTGTCAGACTTTAAAATGTTTGCCAATCTAGAGGATGTAAAACAGTATCTTGTGGTTTTAATTATACTTTTCTCTGATTACTTAGACAGTTGAATAAATTTTGCAGGCTTATTAGCTGTCTTACCAAAAACAAAGATAGTTTCAACATAAAAAGAGAGGCTTAAACAATAGACACTTATTTTTCTCTCATGTGACGGAGTCTAAGCAATCCAGTGCCAATCTACAACTCTGTGGTGTCAAGCAGCCAGACCCCTTAGATTCACTTGTTCCGCTTCCTTCACAAGTGGTTGCGTCTCACGGCCCAAGATGCCTGCTCTAGTTCCCGTTATCAGGTGAATTTTCTTGAAGACTGCCCCCAAAGTCTCCATTCACAGACATGGTGTATTCCAGCCCAACCCTCTCTCACTCACATCAACTTGTGTTTTCAAAAACAGAAATGAGTAGGAGGCGGGATGTGATCCAGAGCAAGGGGGAAAAGGTACTGTGAGGTGCAACTGTCCTGCAGACTCTAGTGTCCCATTAGAGACCAACCAGTGCAATAATGCCGTGTCATTATTCTAAGATTCAAGTGCAGCCTTGGGGTGGAGGAAAGACACTTTCAAAGCAAGCACAGGATCTCTAAAAGAGCTCAGAAGGGCTAAACACAAAGCTATGTTGCTCCAGCATTTCCTAGCAAGGTCTTCCTAAGCACATCCCAGCTCATTAAACCCTGCTGAGACCTCCTCCTTTTGGGACAGGCCATCAGGGTGGAAGAAAGATGCCTTAGAATTGTAAGATGGGAAAGAACATTAGTTTTGGACTCAGACAAACATGTGCTCAAATTCAGACTCAATGTCTCATCTTGCGCTTTACCTCTCTGAACTTCAGTTTCCTCATCTGTAAAATGCAGAGAGCACTAGTATCCACCTCTAGGATTGTTCTTAAAGTTAGATGAGATGACGAGTAATGCCTGTGGAGGGCCACGTGGAAGAGCGGGAAGATCTTGTCTGGGGTCTGACCTCACCTCTGCTATTTCCTAGCCAATCTGGCCCTGGAAAGTTCCTTGGCTTTTTTTATGAATCAATTTCCTTATTTGAAACACTGGGGTAACAATAAATAGTTCCTATCTCTTAAAATTGGGGTGAGGAGTTAATGAGATATGCTTAGTAAATATGAGGCCTTATTAGTCTTTAAAAAGTTAAAGCACAGATGATAGCCTGGAAAAATGTTTGAAATAAGCATAAAATACTTAAAAAATACAAAAAGTTATTATTCCTAACATAGGAGGAACTTTCTACAAATATAATACAAAAAACTCCAAGAGAAAAAATGGGCTAAAGATATAAAAAGGCATTTTACAAAATAAATATAGATGGTTAATATAGATTAAAAATGCCCACTTCAGTAGAAATATTTTTAAAATGTAGCTTAAAAAAATGAGGATGTACCATTTATTGCCCATCAGACTTGGAAACTTTTTCTTTTTTTTATTTTTTTATTAAGTCTTTTGTATATAGATAATAAATACATTTATGCCCATTTCAGTGTGTTGATTATTTGTACAGATTGGAGTGCTTACATCATACTAATCAGCAGAGCTTTCATCTCATTTACCCAACTGTAGCATTAGGACATTTGTGTTCTACACATGATAGAACCAACTTGTACTTGCAATGTGCTCCATAGTTGTGGTCCCCCCTACTACCCCCTACTATCCCTCCCACACCCTCCCGGAAACTTTTTCAAATTTATGAGAGCCTGAGGATGTTCTTAAATACTACTAGAGAGGATATTAAGTTAGTAAAAGTTTTTTTGGAGAACACTGTGTTAGTACTTCTCGAAATTTTAAATGCATGCTTATGAATGGCATATCCCAAGGATCATATACTTCCCACATTCGCTCGTTGGTATGCTTTTTCTGTAGAAGGCTAGATAGTAAATATTTCTGGTCCTAAGAGCCACACGTCCCTGCTCAAATACTCAACTCTACCGTTGCAGTGCAAAAGGCACCATGGACAATACATAAATGAACAAGTATGGCTGTGTTCTAATAAAGCTTTATTTATGGACATAAATAGAGTTTCCTATAATTTTCGTGTGTCATAAAATATTCTTCTTTTGATTTTCAACTGTTAAAAATTGTAAAAGACATTCTTAGCTTGCAGGCCACATAAAAATGGGTGGCAAGCTAGACTTAGCCTGTGGGCTATAGTTTGTCCATTTCTAATCTGATGACTGGAACTCTTGCCTTTTGCAGATTAAACAAATGGAGTATAGAATGATCCTTTGTTCTCAACTCCAGAGAACAACAGAAAAATCCTCAACTAAATTTCTGTTTCAGGGTGGTGCCTGTGGCTCAGTGGGTAGGGCACCGGCCCCATATACTGAGGGTGGTGGGTTCAAATCCGACCCCAGCCAAACTGAAAAAAATATCTAGGCATTCTGGTGGGCACCTGTAGTCCCAGCTACTCGGAGGGCTGAGGCAAGAGAATCGCCTAAGCCCAGGAGTTGGAGGTTGCTGTGAGCTGTGACGCCACAGCACCCTACCGAGGGCAATAAAGTGAGACTCTATCTCAAAAAAAAATAATAAAAAATAAAAAAGAAATAAAAAGAAATAAATTTATTTCCTAGCTACTCCATAATGTGCATACATTACAATAAATATAACAAGTTTCCTTTTTAATGGTTTCGGGAAACAGCTGGCATCCTTTAGAGGTTATCCAATTCTAACATTTTTGTAAGTATATATGTGTATTTGGGGGGTTGTAGTTATAAAAATAATATAAATTTGTGAGCATTTCAAATAGTACAGAAATGAATAATGTAAATATGGAAATTAAAGAGAGTGAATTTGGCTTGGCTCCTGTAGTTTAGTGATTAGGGCACGAAACACATACACGGGGGCTGGTGGGTTCAAACCCGGCCTGTTAAACAACAGTGACAACTACAACAAAAAAATAGCCAGGCACCGTGGCGGGTGACTATACTCCCTGCAACCTGGGGAGCTGAATCAAGAGAATTGCTGAAGCCCAAGTCCAAGAGTTTGAGGTTGCTGTGAGTTATGATGCCAAAGCACTCTACCGAGGGCAACATAGTAAAACTATGTCTAAAAAAAAGGGGGGGGGTTGTGAATTAATGTCTTCCATTAAAACCAAGTATTTTATATTTCAAAAGGATTATTTTCATCACATCAAAAGAGGTAGATGCCAAAGTATCAGAATTACCTCCTTCTATCTGCAGGTGCACAGAAGAACATCTGAAAGAATGGACACAAAACCATTAGCACAACACCAGATGTTTCAGGATGTGGGAAGAATAGCAAAGAGTAAGGTTTCATCATCTACCTGAGTCACTTGTATGTTTGAACTTGTTACAACGTGTGTGTAGGTATAACTGCAGTATTTTTTTAAAAATCCAATAAACATTTATTGTAATGATTCACCCAGACTTATCCAAAGCATGGTAGAAATGTAAATTAGTCCCACCATTTCAGAGGGAAACTAGAATAGTGTGTGTCAAAAGCCTTGAAAAGTACATGCCCTTTGACTTAGGAACCAGGATTCTCTCCTCTAAGGAAACAATTATAGTGAAAAAAAAAAAAATAGCCAAGAGGATGTTCATCACAGCATAGTTTATAATAATGAGAAGGTGGAGGAAAAGCTTAAATGTGCAAACATAACAGATTAATAAAATGAATTATGAAGTATGTATAGAATGAATTAAAAGTCATGTAATAGAAATAAATGAGGAAAAAACAAGATACAAACCAATTAGAAACATTAAGTGCGAATTTTTAAGTGGCAAACTTATAACCTTCATAAGGCTGAAAAGGTGTCTGTAATTCCATGATAATCTAGGTACTGTAGAAGAAACTGTTAAGTTTTTAATAAAAGCATGTTTAATAATGGTCCATAAACATTTTGATAGTGCTGATCCTGAACCCCATAAATGCATCAATGTACAAAGTTATGATTTAATAAAAATTGGTTAATTAGAAAAATAGTGCTGGTGATTTTTATATATCATATAACAGACTACTCCAAAGTGCCCCCTGCTGTGGTGTGGCTTCAGCACACTGAAGGTCACAGAAGACCAAGGGCAGCTTTGAGGAGACTTGACCCATCAGCACTTCTGTTGGCAGCAAGCACCGTCACCTGGGCTCTGCAGGTGTGAGACGTGCTCTTGGTGCAGACACGTGCACCTCCACTGGTGGGCATCAGGCATCAGCAGCCAGGATGCAGCAGACCTCAGCAGGTGGCCATGTGGGCTGCAGGAGAGAATGGTAATGGAGATCCAACAGAGGAAACCCACTGTGACTGATAGGACTGTGTCCCTGATGAGCTCATGTGAGTCATCTCCTGCAGAATCTTCAAAACACATAGGGGACCCAGAAAGGAGACCAGAGTTACCATCACACAAGGTATTTGCAGAGAACAGAGAAATACCAACTGCTGTGATGTTAGATCCCCAGACTTGAGCTAGGGACACGCTGGTTCTATATTTGCATCAAGGTTACCAGATGCCAAGGGCTATCTTCAATCTTCAACTTGTTCAGACAAGTTCTTTCCTAAAACGGGCTTCTTTAGATACAGCTGCTTAGAGTTCCAGTTGTCACCTATCCTTCTTACATTTCCTGCCCATGTTCAGATGAGCTAAGTGGCATTAAGTTATCTGAGGTCACTGAGAAGGTTTTTAAATAAACTATTTTAAAAGTTACTGACATCATCAGCTCAGAGCTGTTATTCCTGGGTCAGCACAACCTCCCCTGTGTGGCAGCATCTGTCTCTTCCCGGCTGTTTAGGGGCTGGATGCAGGAGCCCCAGTGCAGTAAGATCTCATTCACACTGCCTGACAGCCAAACTTCTGTAAAAAGTGAAGAAAGCTGCTTCCCAATGGCATTTAAACCAAATAAAATAGCAGATCATGATTTGCTTCTGAAAATATTTTGACACTTGAAGTTTAGAAATAATATGTATATATTTCATTCTAATTCAAGCAGATTTCCCATTTCTTTAAAAGATACCTTAGTCTCATTTCTAGGGGAAAAAGTTAATATTGAGGTTTATTTAAATATTTCCCAAGTAACTCTGGGAAAGAAGATTGGACTAGATGGAATCTAAATTCTAGCCCAACATCTAGATTCTGTAATTCTATAAAGCAAATAGGATTCAATCACATTTTTGTTGGTTTTGGATAGTTTGATCTTTTTTCAAGTTCCTAATTTCTAAGATATAAAGAACAATAACAAAAGATAAATAATTCACCTCTTTAGGGAAAGAACAGATGCCAGTGCGCCTAAGGCTAGTAGTGTTAATCTTTCAAATCCTGTCAACTTTTAATTTTATTTTTATTTTTTATTAAATCATAAACCCATAGCTCACGTATACATTAATGCATTTATGAGTACAATGTGCTGATTTCACACGGAATTAGGAATGCTTGCATCACACTGGTTAATATTACCTCATATCGTTTACTTAGTTATTGTGTTAAGACATTTGTACTCTATAATAATAGATCCAACATGTACCCTTGCAATAAACACCATAGGTGTGATCCCACCATTCACCCTCCCTCAATCTGACCTCCTCTCCCCTCCCAGCCCTTTCCTCCCTCCTTCATCTTGAGCCATAGTTGTGATCTATTCTTCATATGAAAGTGTGAGTGATTGTAAATTGGTTTCATAATAGTACTGAGTACATGGGATATTTTTTCTTCCATTCTTGAGATACTTTACTAAGTAGGATATGTTCCAGCTCCATCTATGTAAACATAAAAGAGGTAAAGTCTCCATCTTTCTTTAAGGCTGCACAATATTCCATGGCGTACATATACCACAATTTATTAATCCATTCATGGGTCAATGGGCACTTGGGCTTCTTCCATGACTTGGCTATTATGAATTGAGCTGCAATGAACAATCTGATGCAAATATCTTTGTTATAAAGTGATTTTTGGTCTTTTGCATATACACCTAGTAGAGGAATTGCAGGATCAAATGGCAGGTCTACTTTTAGATCCCTGAGTATTCTCCATACTTTTCTCCAAAAGGGACATATTAGCTTACACTCCCAGCAGCAGTGCAGAAGTGTTCCCTTTCCTCCACATCCACACCAACATCTGTAGTTTTGGGATTTTGTTATGTGAGCCAGTCTTACAGGAGTTAGATGATATCTCGAAGTGGTTTTTATTTGCATTTCTCTGATGATTAAAGATGATGAGCATTTTTTTCATGTTGTCTGTAGGCCATGTGCCTATCTTCTTCAGGGAAGCTTCTGTTCAAGTCCCTTGCCCACAATGAAATGGGATTACTTGTTCTTTTCTTATCAATAAGTTTGAGTTCTCTGTGGATTCTGGTTATCAAATCGTTGTCAGAAGCATAACCTGCAAATATCCTCTCTCATTCTAAAGGCTGTCTGCTTGATTTACTTACTGTGTTCTTGGCTGTGCAGAAGCTTTTTAATTTGATCAGATCCCAGTTATGTATTTTTGGTGTTGCTTCAATTGCCCAGTGGGGTCCTCATAAGGTATTCTCCCAGGCCAATTGCTTCAAGTGTTTCTCCTGCACTCTCTCCAAGGATCTTTATACTTTCATGTCTTAAGTTTAATTCTTTTATCCAGTGAGAGTCAATTTTTGTTAATGGTGAAAGGTGTGGGTCCAGTTTCAGTCTTCTACAAGTCAAAGCCAATTCTCCCAGCATCATTTGTTAAATAGGAAATCTTTTCCCTAATTTATATTTTTGATGGGCTTATCAAAGATCAAATGATGATAAGTGCCTGGGTTCATCTCTTGGTTCTCAATTCTGTTCCATACATTTACCTCTCTATTTTTGTGCCAGTACTGTTTTGATCACTATAGATTTATAGTATAATTTGAAGTCTGGTAGCACAATTCCTCCTGATTCATTTTTATTTCTGAGTAATGTCTTGGCTATTTCAGGTTTTTTCTGGTTCCATATAAAAAGAAGTACTATTTTTTCCAGATCTTTAAAGTATGATGGTGGTGCTTTGATAGGGATTGCATTAAATTTGTAAATTTCTTTGGGTAATATGGACATTTTAACAATGTTGCTTCTTCCTAGCCATGAGCATGGTATGCTTTTCCATTTGCTAACATCTTCAGCTATTTCTTCTCTCAGATTTTCATAATTCTCTTTATGGAGATCTTTCACATCCTTTGTTAGGTAAATTTCCAAATATTTCATAATAGAGTCCTTGACTTGTTTTTTTTCGGCTTGATTATTATTGGTACATATAAAAGCTACTGATTTGTGAGTATTGATTTCGTATCCTGAGATGCTACTGTATTCCTTGATCACTTCTAAGAGTTATGTGTTTGAGTCCCTGGGGTTTTCCAGGTATAAAATCATATCTTCTGCGAAGAGTGAAAGTTTGATCTCCTCTGACCCTATTTGTATACCCTTGATCTCCTTCTCTTTCCTGCTTTCTGATGGCTAAAACTTCCATTACAAAGTTAAAAACCAGTGGAGACAATGGGCAACCTTGCCTGCTTCCTGATCTGACGGGAAATGTTTTCAATTTTATTCCATTCAATAAGATATTGGCTGTGGGTTTGCTGTAGATGGCTTCTATCAGTTTAAGAAATGTCCCTATTTTCTTAAGTGTTCTGTAGGTGAAAGGATACTGGATCTGTCAAAAGCTTTTTCAGCATCAACTGAGAGAATTATATGGTCTTTGTTTTTTAGTTTGTTTATGTGATGTATTACATTTATAGATTTACATATATTGAACCAACCTTGATACCCTGAGATGAAACCCACTTGGTCATGGTATATAATTGGTTTGATGTGTTGCTGGATTCTGTTTGCTAGGATCTTATTGAATATTTTTGCATCTATATTCATTAAAGATATTGGTCTATAGTTTTCTTTTCTTTTGGGGTCTTTTCCTCGTCTGGGGATCAGAGTGATATTTGCTTCATAGAATGTGTTGGGAAGTATTCCTTCTTTTTCAATGTTTTGGAAAAAGTTAAGTAATATAGGTACTAGTTCCTCTTTAAAGGTTTGGTAGAATTCTGATGTGAAGCCATCTGGTCCTGAGTTCTTCTACTCTTCTTTTTTGGGAAATTTCATATAGTTGATTCTAATATATATATATATATATTTTTTTTTTTTTTGCAGTTTTTGGCCAGGGCTGGGGTTGAACCCACCACCTCCGGCATATGGGGCTAGTGCCCTACTCCTTTGAGCCATAGCACTGCCTGTATAGTTGATATTATTTCAGTGCTTGATATTGGTCTGTTTATCATTTCCAATTCTTTCTGATTAAGTCTAGGAAGTTGGTGTGCTTCCAAGTATTGGTCAATTTCTTTCAGATGGTCATATTTCTGAGAATAAAGATTTTTATAGTATTCATTGAGGATTTTTTGAATTTCTGAGGTGTCTGTTGTTATTTTGCCTTTGTCATTTCTGATTGATGATACTATGGACTTTAATTTTCTATTTTTGGTTAGGTTGGCCAAGGGTGTATCAATTTTGTTGAATTTTTCAAAAAAACCAATGTTTTGATTCACTGATCTTTTGAATAATTCTTCTGTTTTTGATTTCATTTAATTCTGCTCTAATTTTATTATTTTTTATTTTTGTATTTATTTATTTATTAACACAAACAAAATGCATCAGCATGGCCAAAAAATAAAATAAAACAATTTATTATGATTTGTAATAAAAAGATAACAATTAAAATTCTTTACAAATCCTATTTATATTTACTTTTCTGATTATTAAAACTTAACATTTAATGAGATACCTGAGCTTGACTTTCTAATTTTAGTTATTTCTTTTCTTCTGCTGGGTTTGGGGTTGGAATGTTCTTCCTTTTCCAGTTGCTTAAGATGTCCCATTAAGTTATTGACTTCCTCTCTTTCTATTCTCTTGAGGAAGGCTTGCAATGCTATAAATATTCCTCTTAAGACTGCCTTTGAGGTATCACACAGGTTCTGATAATTTGTGTCTTCATTATTGTTGTGTTCCAAAAATTTAGCAATTTCCTTCTTAATCTCATCTAACCCAGCTGTCATTCAGCATAAGGTTAGTTAGTTTCCATGTCTTTGTGTGAGTATGCAGATACCTGTTATTGGTGAGTTCAACTTTTATTGTGTGATTATCCAAGAAAATACAAGGAATAATTTCTATACTTTTAAATCTACTGAGGTTAGACTTGTGACCTAAGATGTGATCAATTTTGGAGGATGTTCCATGGGCTGATGAGAAGAATGTGTATTTAGTTTTGTTAGGATGAAAAGTTCTGTAGATGTCTGTTAAATTCAACTGATGTCGGGTGAAGTTTAAGTCCAAAATTTCTTTGCTTAGTTTCTTATTGAAGGATCTATCCAACAATGCCAAAGGTGTTAAAATCTCCAACTATTATGGTGCAGGAAGACATTAAACTGTTCATGTCTGTTAGCGTCTCCCTTATAAATTGAGGCACATTCTGGTTGGGCACATAAATGTTAATAATTGACATCTCATCATGTTGAGTGTTTCCCTTAACAAATATGAAATGACCATCCTTGTCTTTCTTTACTTTTGTTGGTTTAAAGCCTAGTGTATCTGCAAATAAAATTGCTACCCCTGCTTTTTTCTGATTTCCATTTGCCTGGATTACAGATGCCCATCCCTTTACCCTGGGTCTATATTTATCCTTTAAGGTAAGATGAGATTCTTGTATGTAGCAGATATCTGACCTGAGTTTTTGTATCTAGTCAGCCAACCCAGGCCTCTTAAGAAGACAGTTTAAGCTGTTCACATTAATTGAGAGTATTAATAAACCTGGTAGTATTTTGGGTGTCAAGTTTTTCGAAAGTCCAGTGGACATTTTGAATCTTTTCACCAATGTGGAAATTGGATTTTGGTCAAGAATTTCAGACTGCATTTACTTTGGTGGTGGAACATTGTGCTGGTCATTATGGAGGATGTGTCTGAGGATATCCTGAAGAGTTGGTTTGGTTATGGCAAATTTCTTCAACATGTGTATGTCATTAAAGTATTTAACTTCTTTGTCATAAATGAAGCTCAATTTAGCTGAATACAGGACCTCAGCTGAAAGTTGTTTTTGTTTTAAGAGATTGAAGGTCGATAACCATCATCTCCTGGCTTGAAAAGTTTCATCAGAGAGATCTGCAGTCATTCTAATATTCTTCCCCTGTAGCTTATGATTTTCTTATGTCTGGCTGCTTGCAGGATTTTCACCTTCATATTGACTTTGGTGAAGTTGACTACAATGTGTCTAGAAGATGCTTTATTTGTGTTGAGTCGGGCTGGGGTTTTGAAACTGTCTGCTATCTGAATTTCAGTATCTCTTGCCATGCTTGGGAAATTCTTTTCAATTATCTCTTGGAGTAGAGTAGCTGTGCCTTTTGGACCATCCTTTTCTCCTTCAGAGATTCCTATAAGGCAAATATTTGCTCTTTTGGAGTGGTCTCACAATTCTCTCAGGGAATGATCCAGTTTTGCTCTCCACTTCTCTTCCTCATTGAGCATTTGGGAGCATTCAAAAGCTTTGCCTTCAATATCAGAGATCCTTTCTTCTACCTGCTCCATTCTGTTACTGAGAGATTCTACTGTATTTCTCAGATCTTTGAGGACTGCTCAATGTGTCAAAATCTTTGGTGATTTTGTCTTTTAATTCATTGAAAAAAAAATTTTTTTTGAGACAGAGCCTCAGCTGTTGTCCTGGGCAGAGTGTCATGGCATCACAGCTCACAGCAACCTCCAAGTCCCGGGCTTAAGCGATTCTCTTGCCTCAGCCTCCCAAGTAGCTGGGACTACAGGTGCCTGCCCCAATGCCCAGCTATTTCTTGGTTGTAGTTGTCATTGTTGTTTGGTAGGCCTGGGCTGGATTCAGACCTGCCAGCTCTAGTTTATGTGGCTGGCGCCTTAGCCACTTTAGCTATCAGCGCCAAGCCAATTCATTGAATTCTTGAGACAACTTTTGTTTGTTTGTTTTGTTTTTGTTTTTGCAGTTTTTGGCCAGGGCTGGGTTTGAACCCGCCACCACCGGCATATGGGGCCAGCACCCTACTCCTTTGAGCCACAGGCGCTGCCCAAGACAACTTTTGAATTGTTCCTTGAATTTCTAATTTCATCTTTACCTCCATTCTGTTAATCTTATTTGCAATCCAAATTCTGAATTTGATTTCTGACATCTCAGCCATTTGTTTATGAATGGGATCTTCTGTTGTGTCTCCTCTGTCATTCCTTGGAGGAGTTGATCTACTCTGATTATTTGTTTCCAGAGTTTTTCCACCCCATGATTATTTTTCACCATTTGGCTAGAGAAGCTAACAAGGTGAAATTGAATTGAGGGCTCCTGGAGTTGTAATTAACCAGACCTTTACCAAAGGACTGGAACTGGTTATTGCAGCTTTCCCCTTAGAGCTTTACAAAGGTCCCATTCAGAACTACAGCCTGAAAGTCTAGGGACCTGGTTGGTGTGGTGGGGTTAGATGGTGCTAATCAGTATTCAGCTAGTCTCTGCCCAATACTAGTGAATCGGTGGCTTTGGGCTGAAATCTCAGCTGTGGAGATATATAAGCAACTAAGGCACCCTACCCCCCCACAGGCAACAACTGGAAGGGGATAATCCCACACTCCCACAACAACACAACCAGAGTACAACCTTGGTGGGTCCCCAGGTGATCGGCCCAGGTCAAGAGTTCCAAACCAATGGTCCTCGTCAACACAAACACTGATCAGGTGGGAGAGTTCAAATGATCTTCAGCATCTAGGCAGCGGGGGTCCACTGGCAGCTCAACTTGACCCCAGTGGGAGGACCACTGTCAGGGGCAGTGCTTCCATTGTTGGGGGTGGTGCAACTGGTCTGGGGTACTGCTGTATGCAAGTCGCCTGAGGCAGCAGCGTGCTAGAGGGTGGAGCCGTTGACCCCCAGCCTTGGGCCACAGGAGCGGGGCAGGAAGCCTGAGGGCAGAGTTGCCAGCCTCGGGGGATTCAGGGGTCACAGGTGCAGGGCAGGAGTCTCCAGCCATAGACTGCAGGTCACAGGACCCCGGCAGGGAGCAGAGCCACCCACCTGCGGGCTGCTGAGCAGGGAAGCCAGAGGGCTGCAATCCCTGGATGTTGGTAGCATGGGTCCTGAGCTATGCTCTTTCCAACATAGAAGTCTCTCTCCCCTTGTGACTCCCTGCCTCTTTTAAAGTTATAGTTTCAGCACAACTGCCCCATAGCTCATGAGGTGCCCCACCCTAGCAAAAATCTGCCAAATGCTTCGGATTTTGCAAGGGGTAGTCTTCCAGACCGCCAAGAGAGGGGGGAGGGGTGGAATGAGAGTTCAGGAAGGTAGGGAGAATCTTAGATCAACTTTTAGCCCAGGCCAGAGACTGCCTGGGCTTGCAGAGGTATCTCTCTATGGAGGGAGTTTTCCCAGCCCTCAGTCACTCTCTCCCCTTTGGTGAAACAAAAGGTTCTCTATTCTCTACTTGCCTCAAGCCGCTCTCCTGGGGTGGGGGGAAGGATTCCCATCCTCTTTGTGATGGGTTTTGAACCTGAAATTTGTTTCCTTGGGGTCCCAGCTTGTCACAGCAGGGGTGATGCAAACCTGTCGATCTTCTCTCTCAGCTCAGCTCTTGATCTTCCTCTTTATTGGATTATTTCTGGCCATTATTTCTCCCTCTGGACAGGCTTCTCTGCCAAAAGCTGGCTTCAGATGGCCATCTTGCCTCCCTCTACCACTGTCAACTTTTTTAAAAATGACATGCTTCTTAACACCTGATCAACATAAATTCATAATCATGAGAGCTAATATTTATTGAATGCTTACTGTGTTGGCTTTATGTTAAATCCTTCACTTATTTTCAACCTCACTTAATCCTCCCAATTAGGCAGCTATAATTATTATCCCTGTTTCCCAGATGAAGCAGGTAGGACAAAGACCTTAAATCACTTGCTTGAGGCAACTCAGCTCATCAGGGTAACAGCTGGGGTGTGATCCAGATCTGTCTCATTCCAAAGTCCACAAACTCCAAGCAGTACCTGGTATACCATCACACCTAAGTTTTGTTTCTTGGCAGCCAAAAGAAATCAATCATGAAATTCACATCAACCCCTCAAAACAGCCAGATATCCAGAAGATACACAAACCTTCCTTGACTCTTCTTTCTTAGGTGAAAAAAATGTGGTTCTGGGTAGTTTATGTAGAAGACATTGAATAAAATATCTCTACAATAAATGCAGTGTTAGATTTTTGTATAGCAATTTTTAAAAATCTCTCAACAGATTGTAAGTAAGGAAGTTAATGCTCAACTTGAAAAAGGCACTTCTGATGGGCATTCAGACAACAGGAGCCATATGTAAGTCTGTAATCATCTGTCTTTCAAGAATAAAACTTGGAAAATAGAAAGAACACACATATAACACATAATATCAGATGAACAGCTTTTAAAAATCCTCCACATAAATCATTTTTTATCACAATGCTGAAGTAAAAACTAGAACATTAATAAGTTTGAGGATGTAGTCTTGGCAAAAGCCTAAAGTGTGTGTGTTTTGAGTGGCCAGTTAAGAGCAGATATACATGGTCTGAAACATTATCAGGCTATTATTTAACAAATGGTGGTGTTGTAGTGGAAAGCCATGTGAGAAAAAGAGATAAATTCTATCTCTCATACCTATGTCAAAATAAATTTCAAATGAATCAAAATGAAAATTTTCGATAGGCATGTTTCTTGAAAAAAAAATGTAAATGTTGGCTGGACATGTGGCTCATGTCTGTAATCCCAACATTGTTGAAGGCTAGGCACAAGGATCACTTGAGGCCAGGAGTTTGAGACCAGCTTGGGCAATGTAGCAAGACTTCATCTCTACAAAAAATAAAAAATTAGGCAGGCATTGTGGTGCGAGCCCATAGTCCTGGCTACTCATGAGGCTGAGGCAGAAAGATCACTTGAACCCAGGAGTTCCAGGCTGCAATTAGCTATGACCACATCACTGCACTCAAGTCAGGGAAAGAACGAGACCCTGTCTCTTAAAAAATGTAAGTATTTCAGTTGGTAAGGCGCCGGCCCCATATACCGAGGGTGGTGGTTCAAACCCGGCCCCGGCCAAACTGCAACCAAAAAATAGCCGGGCGTTGTGGCGGGCGCCTGTAGTCCCAGCTACTCGGGAGGCTGAGGCAAGAGAATCGCTTAAGCCCAGGAGTTGGAGGTTGCTGTGAGCTGTGTGAGGCCACGGCACTCTACCAAGGGCCGTAAAGTGAGACTCTTTCTCTACAAAAAAAAAAAAAAGTAAGTATTAAAGTTGATATCAGAAAATTTCTATCATAAAACATGAAAAAAATTATTTTTATAATCTCAGAATGGGAATGCCATAAGAGGTTAAGAAATTAAATTACATAAAAGTTAAAAAATGTGTATAAGAAAAACACACAAAACAAAAAGATAAATGTGAAATTCAAAGATTATTATTGCCTATCATGGACAAAAGGCTAATTTCTCTAATGTACTAAGCATTCATACAAAGAAATAAGATAAAGACAATAGAAAATGGGTAAAGGTCATGAACAGACAGTTACTACAGGGTGAGTTCAAATGATTCTTAAACTTTATGAAAAATGTGTAACCCAATTCACAATAAAAGGCATGCACAGAAGAATGATGAGATGCTATTCTTTACATATCAAATGGTTCAGATCCAAAACTTAGATTGTTTCCTATGCTGATGAAGGTCTGGGGGAATAGGTTCATTTCTGGTGGAAATGCGAAATGGAACAACTCTACAACAGGAAATTTGCCAATACTTACCAAAACTATAAAAGCACATAGGCTTTGACTCAAAAAATCTGCTATTGAGCAATTGTCTGTAGATATACTTAGCTGTGTGCAAATGATATCATCAAGGACTCCCCTCATTAAGGTATAAAGTAGCACCTTCCATCATCCACTATCTCTTTCTACTTTATTGGTCACTATAACATTTGTCAATAACTGTCTTACAACATCCTTGCTTTGTCTATCTCCTCCTCAAAAGTATGTGTATGGATAAAGGATAAATTGCTTGAGGAGAGGACCCAGTTTCACTGCATTATTTCCTTGCATAAACATAAAATATTGTATACCATGAGTTGGTTATCTCTATTGCTTAGTAGAAGAGTAAGGCAAATGAATTGGCACTCATGCCTTGGACCTATATGTCTGAAAAGACAACTGGGGAATTAGAGTGGTGCATTTCCTATTTCGAGGTGAGTCATATGTAATTGGCCTGGTTCACAGAAATTATGTTTGCATTCCCAGTTGCTGGACCACTGATGAGACCAAAGATGTTCGTGTGCTGTTTTCCCTGACCTGTTTCCATCTAGAGCAGTGATTTTCAACTGGTGTTCCATTAGAGGATCTTAGGTGTGCCTTGAACATTTCTAAAGACCACTGATTAAATTATTTTCTGAAGAAGTTCAAAGCACAGTTAGTATATTCCTTGTTTTTACTTTTTTTTTTTGATCAACATAATTTAAGTGTACTGCAGAAGTTAAAGTGTGCCATGAGATAAAAAAAGATTGAAAAACACTAGTCTAGAGAGTAAACAGTGTTAGACTCAGCCCTGTTTTGTCTTGCTAGTTGGATTGCCTGTGTGAAACCTGAACCTACTGCGGGTGATGGGACAACGCATCACTAGAGAGGCTGTGTATGCGGCACATCTAGAACAGGGCCTCGCACACAGAAGGAACTCTGTGAGTAATGTTTACATGATGAATGAATGAACGGATGAATTGTTAGGTGAAAAAGAGCACAGCGCCAAATGGCAACACTGCGTGTTACCATCTCCCCCCTGCTCCCTGCAATCCCTTCCTCACCAGACTGAAAAAGCCAGCCCGTCTCCCCTAACTCTGATCACTGCCTGAGTCATCCGTGCTCTGCTTCAATTCTCCTTCCTGCCCCATGTCCTGGAATCAACCGTGGACAGTAAGACAGGAGAATTAAAGGGCTCACCTTATTGGTTTCCCTTCTCTCAGTTTTCACCGTCCTGTTTCCAGTTGTCTGCTATCACAAAACAGTTGTTATGCAATATACTTTTCTCAATTTTCTAGTTGTTTATTTCATAGGGAAATTCTTGCAGCAATTAAACTTTCATGGGAAGAAGTAAAGGTTAATGATTTTATTCTTCATTATTCTCTGAGGGTGATAAAGAATATCCCCAAGGTCAATTTAAATGGCATTATGGTTATGTTAAAAACACATGCACACAGGGTGGCACCTGTGGCTCAAAGAAGTAAGGTGCCGGCCCCATATGCCTGAGGTGGTGGGTTCAAACCCAGCCCTGGCCAAAAACTGCAAAAAAAACAAAACAAAAAAAACCACATGCACACAGATACACAAAGGCAAAACCAATTCTTGTCTTTTAATGTCCTATTGAAATCTTTATAGACTATGATAATATTTTGAGGATTCATTTAAAAATTATGGATAAGGGTAAAATTATATGAGGATATATATTGCCCATGAATTGGTAATCATCAAAGTTCAGTAGGAAGTACAGTCTACGTTTTCGTGTTTGCCATTGTCTATAATAAAAAGCTCTCATGACTAAATTTATAGGAATCTCTATGTTTAATGCCCTTTCAATTACTGCTTCTGGGTCAGCTTGGTGAAAAGAAGGATGCCGCAAAGGAGCAGAACCCAAGGACATGTGAACTGAAATGCCAGGCCTGTTGGCTCACACCTGTAATCCCAGCTCTTTAGGTGGCTGAGGTGAGAACATTTGAGCCCAGGAGTTGAAACCAGCCGGGGCAACGTAGTGAAACCTCATCTCTACAAAAAATTTAAAAATTAGCCAGGTATGAAGGCACATACCTATAGTCCCTGCTACTTGGGAGGCTGAGGCTGGAGGATCACTTGAGCCCAGGAGTGCAAGGCTGCTATGATAAGCTATGATAAGGCCACTGCACTCCAGCCTGAGTGACAGAATGAGAAAAGAAAGGAAAGGAGGGAAGTTAGGAAGGAAGGGAGGGAGGGAGGAAGGGAGGGAGGAAGGAAGGAAGGAAGGAAGGAAGGGAGGAAGGAAGGGAGGAAGGGAGGAAGCAAGCAAGGAAGGAAGGAAGGAAACTGGATAGCTAACAGAAATCTTTAACTTCTGTAACTTATCAGCAGTTTGTCCCCTAGATAAACCCAGAGCTTCACAACCTCTGCTACTGTGTGGCTGAAAGGTGGCAGAAGCTCTCCCCAACACCAAGTTGTTACTGCCACCCTGACTGCCTGCTTCTTATTTTTAGAGAGTGAGATTTCACAAATTGCAAAGACCAATCTGTCCTGTCGCAGACTTCTTCTAAAATGAACCTGGATCACCATGGTAACAGCAAAGGCAGGCAGTAGGGGAGGGACTCATACTTTGTCATAGCCACAAAAAAGCAAGTGGAAAGCATCAGAAAAAGCACCCTATCCCTCCCTCAGCATCCAACTCAGAGCGCTCTCCAGTAAATGCTCTGAAGAGTGCAAATTCTGTCTCCCCTCAACCACTACGGCCCCCTCTATAGAGCTGTTTATAGAGCACCTAGTGTGTGTATATACAAGGAAGGCATTACCATCTCCATTTTGCAGAAGGGCAAACTAAGGCATAAAAAAGCTAAGAATGTCTCTGAAATCTAATACATGTCAAAGCTGTGATTAAAACCCAGATTTATTTTGTAGCAAGGCCCAAGTTCTCCCATCTCTGACCCTGTACCTTTTAGCATGCGCTCATTCAGAAATTCCTCCAGTAAACCCTTTTGTCACCACTAATAAAATAAACACAATGCACAAAGTAACAAAGGCAAAGATAAAATGCATATAGGTTGTGAGCATTTAGAGGTCCAGAGTATTTGGAGAACTCAATATTTAATTCCTTTCCTCTCCCAAATGTCTACCAAGTAAGGACATGATATTACAATATAACAATAAAGGGGAGATCTCTTTCCATTCTGGAGACCTGAGAAGAAACACACACACACAGAGCTGTGTCAAGGGGTGGGCCAAACAAGCAATATCCCAGGACAGCAATCTGTACATCAACCTAAACATCACTGGGATGAGTAAAAATCATACTGTTCAGGGCAGTTTCCTCATGCAGTAATTCCTTGTATAAGCAGTACAATGTCCATCAGTCACATTTTTGTTCAATGTTTATATATAGTATTAAATCCTTTATTTAAAAATGTTTAAATGTGGTAGACAAGGTGTATTTATCGTCTCATACTAGTTTCTAAGGAAGGTGTTTTTGCTCGTTGCTATTTGGGGATCTTGTTTGTTTAGGAATATTTCTGATGTTTTGTTAAACATAAAATGTTTATCCTCAGTATAGTTTCCTTCTGTATCAGACACACAAAATACTTTTATTTCTCTTACAGGGTCAACACAGCACACTTCACCCCCGGTCACCAAAATGTGAGGGGGGGTGTGTCCTCACACACCAAGCAATTCTCCAGAAGATACTAACTAGGTGTCCTATAATGGAATTCAATTCTGACACGGCCTACCTGGAGTTAGAGTCGGCTCCCACAGTTTGAAGGCTCATTCCCACAAGACCGCTCCCCTCCACTTCAGATGTCAATTGCAAGTCTGGTTACCCACAACGTCTGTCCAGCTTGGCTACAAATCCAAGGTTCTGATTTGCATGTCTCCTCAGCTTCAACTGATGTGCTCAGATAGTTCATTGAACTCAGAGAAACACTTACACTTACAGGTTTATTATGTAGAATGTTACAAAGTATATAGATAAATAGCCAGAGGGAAGTGATGTATAGGGCAAAGTATGTGGGAAGGGACGCAAAGCTTCCATACCATCTACAGGCATGACACCCCAGGTACCGCCACTGCTCAGGCAGTCTAGAAGCTCTTAGAACACCACAGTTCAGGGACTTTTATGGAAGCCTCATCACATAAGTGTAATAATTATTAAATACATTTCTAGCCTTGCCTCTTTCCCAAAGGATGAGGGGCAGAGCTGAAAGTTCCAAGTTTCTAATCATGGCATGATCCTTCTGGTGACCAGACACCATATCTAGGGCCAACTTAGAGTCACCTTATTAGAACAAAAGATGTTCTTATCCCTCAGGAAATTCAAAGGAATTTAGGAGCTCTGTGTCAGAAACTCCTAGTACTCTAGAACTTATAATGGTCTTAGGAGCTCTGTGCCAGAAACTGGGGACAAAAACCAAAATATGGAAATGAAAAATGGTCCAGCCACATTAGGAAACAATTTGGCAGTTTCTTATAAAGTTAAAGATATCATATCACCTAGTGATTCAAGTTGAATGATAAGTACGGGTCACATAAAAACCTATATATACACAGGAATGTTTTTAGTTCCTTTATTCATAATTGTCTAAAACTGAAAACAATTCAAATGCAATTCAACTGCTAAATGGATAAACAAAGTATGATATTTCCACACAGGGAAGACTATCCAGCAACAAAAAAGATGTTTCCCCAACATGGATGAGTCTCAATTCCATTATGCCAAATGAAAAAGCCAGTCTCATGCTGTATGATTCCATTTCTATCACATGCTGGGCCAGGGGACGATCACAAATGTTGGCAAGAGCCTATTTGGGCCTGGGAATAGGGGAAATGGTTGACTCACAACATGAGGGTGTTTGGGATGATAGAAATGTTCTATATCCTGAGTATGGTGTTACATAATTATATTTGTTTCTCAGAACTTACAGAATTGAGTGTTTAACTGAGATATATACAAAGGGTGCCCCCAAAATGTCTACACATTTTAAGAAAGGAAAGAACTATATTGAAATTGTAATACTCAATATAGACTAATAACAAAAGACGAATACAAGTCACATTTGAGCACCTCTTGTAATTGCAGAAGTCAAACATGACTTGAGTATTACAAATGTAATACACTTTTTTCTTTCATAAAATGTGCATACATTCTTTGGCACCTTGTATAGATTCACTATATTTTGTTACATATATAAATTATTTTTTAACAGATATAAGTGAGATTAAAAACAATTCCAATGGAGGATAGACCTCCATGTAAATAGGGAAACCAAAAGCTTTAAGAAGTAAATATGAAAAAAGTTATTTGAGAACTTAGGTTAAGCAAATAGAAATAAAAGATGAAGAAATAAATCTACATTAACATTAGAAACCTTTGTTTATCAAAAGCCATCATTAAAGGAATAAAAATCTAACTTACAGAGTGGGAACAGATAGTGGGATTATATCTAGCCAACAAAGAAATCGTATCTAAACTATATAAAGAATTTATTACAAATTATTAAGAAAAAATAGACTTTTTCAAATTTGCAAAAGACATAAAAAGGTATTTCACAAAAGAGGCTATCCTAAAGCTCATTAAAATTATGAGGAAGGCGAACAATCCAAGATGACGGCCGAGTAACAGCTTCCCTGCAACAGGGCATGGTGAGTCTGGGGAGATAAGACTCCAGGCATCTCTGGCTGGTGGGATCTGCCTGTAATCATCCCTTTGAGGATACAGGGAGTCAGCAAGGGACTTCTGGACCCCAAGAGGAGGACAAAAACAGTGGAAAACTGGCAAGTGGTTGCGTATGTTCAATCGAACTAATCCCGCCAGCAGCCATAAGTACAAGCAGCAGTGTGACTGCAAACCGGCAAGGCCTTACCTGTGAACTGTTTCAGTGTTTTTGGACTTGGCACTCAGTTGAACTGCCTTGGTGAGAGCTTGAGCAGGAGTGCAGAGAACTTTGGGCATTGTCTAGGGCCCCAGACTAAGCCGCTGACCCAGATGGAGCTAATAGTGTTTGGCTGTGGGATGCAGGGAGCCATTGTGAGAGAACTGCCCTGGCAAGCTCCGCCCTCAGGGTCACAGAGCAAGGATCGGGCAGGAGCTAGTAACCTAGTGACTGAGCAGCCTAAAGGCAGGGACTGAGCTGCCTTACAGCCTTAACCCTCAGGGGCAGAGTGAGACCCGTTTTGGCACACTGGAGCCTTGGGCTATTGCCCTGGGTAGAGTGCCATGTCATCATATCTCATAGCAACCTCACTGGGCTTGGTGCTGCCTGGACTTCCATAAGAGCTATGCCACAACCCCCGACCAGCGACCCATGCATGCCGGGCCTCTGCATGCCCTGACCAGGAACTGCAGGAGCCACGCAACCCTGCATCTTCCCTCCTGTACCCTCCCTGCCTCCACACTGGCCCACTCGTCTGGCCGGGGAATCTGGTAGCCACATGCCCTCTGGAGCCTTCCCTGCCTCTGCACAGAGCCCTTCTCCTGGCCAGAGACTGCTGGAGCCTTGGGTTCTTGGTGCCAAAGTCACTGGGTGCCAGGCACTCCCAGAACCATGTGCACCACCTCCTACCCTGTTGCTGGATCCGGGTGTGTCACACTCCGGAGCTTCTTCCACAACCAGAACTCCCTGCCTGGGGCAGCCCCAGAGGAAACTACACGGGGTCACTCCCTACAAAGATCCAGCAACAATAGAGTGATCCCACTGGGGTCTGATCTTGGAGAGACACCTCCCCAACTCTGAGGACAGCCACAGGCAATGGTGAAAAACAATCATGAGGCAAAATCAACAGAAAAACACTGGCAATATGAATAATCAGAGTAGATCAACTCCCCCAAGGATCAATGGGGCAGACACAGCACAAGATCCCATGCATAAACAAGTAGCTGAGATGTCAGAAATCAAATTCAGAATCTGGATAGAAGCAATAACCCAAAAGATATCTCAAAAATTCAATGAATTCAAAGACCAAATGACCAAAGATTTTGACACATTGAGACAAGAAGTTGCAGCTCTCAAAGATGTGAGAAACACGGTAGAATCTCTCAGTAACAGAATGGAGCAAGCAGAAGAAAGGATTTCTGACATTGAAGACAAAGCTGTCGAACGCTCCCATACTCTCAAAGAGGAAGAGAAATGGAGGGCAAAAACAGATCACTCTCTCAGAGAGCTCTGGGATAATTCAAAGAAAACCAACATTCATCTTATAGGGATCCCCAAAAGCGATGAAGTGGCTTCACAAGGCACAGAATCTCTTCTCCATGAGATTATGAAGGAGAACTTTCCAGACATGCCAAGAGATTCTGAAATTCAGATAGCAGACAGTTTCAGAACTCAACCCAAATAAGACATCCCCCAGACACATCATAATCAATTTCACTAAAGTTAATATGAAGGAGAAAATTCTGAAAGCAGCCAGACGAAAGAAAACCATCACCTACAAGGGCAAGAGTATTAGAATAACTGCAGATCTCTCTGCTGAAACCTTTCAAGCTAGAAGAGGATGGTCATCAACTTTTAATCTCCTAAAACAAAATAACTTTCAACCCAGGATCCTGTACCCAGCTAAACTGAGTTTCATTTATGATGGAGAAATTAAATACTTTAATGACATTCACATGTCGAAGAAATTTGCCATAACTAAACCAGCTCTCCAGGATATTTTCAGACCTATCCTCCATAAAGACCAGCATAATCCTCCACCACAAAAGTAAACCCACCCAGAAAATTTTGATCAAATTCCAACTTCCACAGTCGCAAAAGGATTAAAAATGTCCACCGGACTCTTGAAAGGCTTATCAATTTTCTCATTTAATGTGAATGTTTTAAATTGTCCTCTAAAGAGGCACAGGTTGGCTAACTGGATACACAAACTCAGGCCAAATATCTGCTGCATACAAGAACTGCATCTTACATTAAAAGACAAATATAGACTTAAGGTGAAGGGATGGTCATCTATACTCCAGGCAAATGGAAAGCAGGAAAAAGCAGGCATTGCAATCCTACATGCAGATGCAATAGGCTTTAAACCAACTGAAATAAAGAAGGATAAGGATGGACACTTCATATTTGTTAAAGGTAATACTCAATATGACAAGATTTCAATTATTAATATGTATGCACCCAACCAGAACGCACCTCATTTATAAAAGAAACTCTAACAGACATGAGCAACTTGATTTCCTCCACTTCCATAGTAGTTGGAGATTTTAACACACCTTTAGCAGTGCTGGATGGAGCCTCCAAAAAAGAAGCTAAGCAAAGAAATTTTAGATTTAAACTTAACCATTCAACATCTGGACTTAACAGACATCTACAGAACATTTCATCCCAACAAAACAAAATACACATTCTTCTCATAAGCCCATGGAACGTACTCCAAAATTGACCACATCCTAGGCCACAAATATAACCTCAGCAAATTTCAAAAAATAGAAATTATTCCTTGCATCTTTTCAGACCATCATGGAATAAAATTTGAACTCAATAACAACAGGAATCTGCATACCCATACAAAAACATGGAAGCTAAGCAACCTTATGCTGAAGGATAGATGGGTTATAGATGAGATTAAGAAGGAAATCACCAAATTTTTGGAACAAAACAACAATCAAGACACGAATTACCAGAACCTCTGGGATTCTGCAAAGGCAGTCCTAAGAGGGAAATTTATAGCACTGCAAGCCTTCCTTAAGAAAACGGAAAGAGAGGAAGTTAATAACTTAATGGGACATCTCAAGCAACTGGACAAGGAAGAACACTCCAACCCCAAACCCAGCAGAAGAAATGAAATAACCAAAATCAGAGCAGAATTAAATGAAATTGAAAACAAAAGAATTGTACAACAGATCAATAAATCCAAAAGTTGGGTTTTTGAAAACATCAATAAAATAGATAAACCTTTGGCCAACCTGACCAGGAAAAAAAGAGTAAAATATCTAATTTCAATCAGAAATGGTAATGATGAAATAACAACAGACCCCTAAGAAAAGAAATAGCTGAAAATGTTAACAAATGGAAAAACATACCATGCTCATGGCTGGGAAGAATCAACATTATCAAAATGTCCATACTACCCAAAGCAATATATAATTTCAATGCACTCCCTATTAAAGCTCCACTGTCTATTTTAAAGATCTTGAAAAAACATTACTTCGTTTTATATGCAATCAGAAAAAACCTCGAATAGCCAAGACATTACTCAGAAATAAAAACAAAACAGGAGGAATCACACTACCAGACCTCAGACTTTACTACAAATCGATAGTGATCAAAACAGCATGATATTGGCACAAAAACAGAGAAGTAGATATCTGGAACAGAATAGAGAACCAAGAGATGAATCCAGCTACTTACTGCTATTTGATTTTTGACAAGCCAATTAAAAACATTCAGTGGGGAAAAGATTCCCTATTTAACAAATGGTGCTGGGTGAACTGGCTGGCAACCTGCAGAAGACTGAAATTGGACCCACACCTTTCACCATTAACTAAGATAGACTCTCATTGGATTAAAGATTTAAACTTAAAACATGAAACTATAAAAATACTAGAGGAGAATGCAGGGAAAACCCTTGAAGAAATTGGTCTGGGTGAGTATTTCATGAGGAGAACCCCCCGGGCAATTGAAGCAGCTTCAAAAATACACTACTGGGACTTGATCAAACTAAAAAGCTTCTGCACAGCTAAGAACACAGTAAGCAGAGCAAGCAGACAACCCTCAGAATGGGAGAAGATATTTGCAGGGCATATCTCTGACAAAGGTTTAATAACCAGAATCCACAGAGAACTCAAACGCATCAGCAAGAAAAAAACAAGGGATCCCATCGCAGGCTGGGCAAGGGATTTGAAGAGAAACTTCTCTGAAGAAGACAGGCGCAAGGCCTTCAGACATATGAAAAAATGCTCATCATCTTCAATCATCAGAGAAATGCAAATCAAAACTACTTTGAGATATCATCTAACTCCAATGAGACTAGCCTATATCACAAAATCTCAAGACCAGAGATGTTGGCGTGGATGCGGAGAAAAGGGAACACTTCTGCACTGCTGGTGGGAATGCAAATTAATACATTCCTTTTGGAAAGATATATGGAGAACACTCAGAGATCTAAAAATAGATCTGCCATTCAATCCTGTAATTCCTCTGCTGGGCATATACCCAGAAGACCAAAAATCACAACATAACAAAGATATTTGTACCAGAATGTTTATTGCAGCCCAATTCATAATAGCTAAGTCATGGAAAAAGCCCAAGTGCCCATCGATCCACGAATGGATTAATAAATTGTGGTATATGTATACCATGGAATACTATGCAGCCTTAAAGAAAGATGGAGACTTTACCTCTTTCATGTTTACATGGATGGAGCTGGAACATATTCTTAGTAAAGTATCCCAAGAATGGAAGAAAAAGTACCCAATGTACACAGCCCTACTATGAAACTGATTTGGGACTCTCACATGAAAGCTATAACCCAGCTACAACTTAACAATAGGGGGAAGTGGGAAGGGGGGATGGGTAGAGGGAGGGGGATCGGTGGGATCACACCTGTGGTGCATCTTACAGGGGTATTTGCGAAACTTGGTAAATGTGGAATGTAAATGTTTTGGCACAGTAACTGAGATAATGCCAGAAAGGCTATGTTAACCACTGTGATAAAAATGTGTCAAATGGTTTATGAAGCGAGTGTATGATGCCCCATGATCATATCAATGTATACAGTTATGATTTAATAAAAAAAAAAAGAAATAACAACAGACCCCTCAGAAATTCAAAATATCCTTAACCAATACTACAAGAAACTCTACTCTCAAAAATATGAAAATCTGAAAGAAATTGACCAATACCTGGAAGTACACCACCTACCAAGACTTAGCCAGAACGAAGCGGAAATGTTGAACAGGCCTATATCAAGTTCTGAAATAGCATCAACTATACAAAATTTCCCTAAAAAGAAAAGCCCAGGACCAGATGGCTTTACATCAGAATTCTACCAAAACTTTAAAGAAGAGCTAGTACCTATATTACTAAACCTCTTCCAAAATATAGAAAAAGAAGGAACATTACCCAACACATTCTACAAAGCAAACATCACCTTGATCCCAAACCAGGGAAAGACCCAACAAGAAAAGAAAATTATAGACCAATATCACTAATTAATATTAGTGAGATCAAAATACTCAATAAGATCCTAACAAACAGAATCCAACAACACATCAAAAAAATTATACACCACAACCAAGTGGAATTTATCCCAGGGTCTCAAGGCTGGTTCAATATACGTAAATCTATAAATGTAATTCAGCACATAAACAAACTAAAAAATAAGGACATATGATTCTTTCAATTGATGCAGAAAAAGCTTTTGATAATATCCAGCATCCTTCATGATCAGAATACTTAAGAAAATTGATATAGAAGGGACATTTCTTAAACTAATAGAGGCCATCTACAGCAAACCCACAGACAATATCATATTGAATGGAGTTAAATCGAAATCATTTCCACTTAAATCAGGAACCAGGCAAGGTTGTCCATTGTCTCCATTGCTCTTTAACATTGGAAAGTTTTAGCCATTGCAATTAGGGAAGAAAAGGCAATCAAGGGTATCCACATAGGGTCAGAAGAGATCAAACTTTCACTCTTCGCAGATGACATGACCGTATATCTGGAAAACACTAGGGATTCTACTACAAAACTTTTAGAAGTGATCAAGGAATACAGCAATGTCTCAAGCTACAAAATCAACACCCATAAATCTGTAGCCGTTATATACCAACAATAACCAAGCCGAAAAAACAGTCAAGGACTCTATTCCTTTCATAGTAGTACCAAAGAAGATGAAATATTTGGGAGTATACCTAACAAAGGATGTGAAAGATCTCTACAAAGAGAACTATGATACTTTAAGAAAAGAAATAGCTGAAGATGTCAACAAATGGAAAAACATACCATGCTTATGGCTGGGAAGAATCAACATTGTTAAAATGTCTATACTACCCAAAGCAATATATAATTTTAATGCAATTCCTATTAAAGCTCCATTGTAATATTTTAAAGATCTTGAGAAAATAATACTTCGTTTTATATGGAATCAGAAAAAACCTCAAATAGCCAAAACATTACTCAGCAATAAAAACACAGCAGGAGGAATCACTCTACCAGACCTGAGACTGTACTATAAATCCATAGTGATCAAAACAGCATGGTTATTGGCACAAAAACAGAGAAGTAGATGTCTGGAACAGAATAGAAAGCCAAGAGATGAATCCGGCTACTTACCATTATTTTATCTTTGACAAGCCAATTAAAAACATCCAATGGGGAAAAGATTCCCTATTTAACAAATGGTGCTGGGTGAACTGGCTGGCAACCTGTAGAAGACTGAAACTGGACCCAAACCTTTCACCATTAACTAAGATAGACTCTCACTGGATAAAAAATTTAAACTTAAGACACGAAACTATAAAAATACTTGAAGAAAGTGCAGGGAAAACTCTTGAAGGAATAGGCCTGGATGAATTTTTTTTTTTTTTTTGTAGAGACAGAGTCTCAGTCCATGGCCCTTGGTAGAGTGCTGTGGCATCACACAGCTCACAGAAACCTCCAACTCCTGGGCTTAAGCAATTCTCTTGCCTCAGCCTCCCGAGTAGCTGGGATTACAGGTGCCCGCCACAACGCCCAGCTATTTTGTTGTTGTTGTTGCAGTTTGGCCGGGGCTGGGTTTGAACCCGCCACCCTCGGTATATGGGGCCAGCACCTTACCGACTGAGCCACAGGTGCCGCCCGGCCTGGGTGAATATTTTATGAGGAGGACTCCCCAGGCACTTGAAGCAGTATCAAAAATATACTACTGGGACCTGATCAAACTAAAAAGCTTCTGCACGGCCAAGGACATAGTAAGTAAAGTAAGCAGACAGCCCTCAGAATGGGAGAAAATATTTGCAGGTTATACCTCCAATAAATGTCTAATAACCAGAATCCACAGGGAACTCAAACGTATGAGCAAGAAAAGAACATGTGATCCCATCTCAGGGTGGGCAAAGGACTCGAAGAGAAACTTTTCTAAAGAAGACAGATGCATGATCTACAAACACATGAAAAAAAGCTAATCATCCTTAACCATCAGAGAAATGCAAATCAAAACTATTTTGAGATATCACCTAACCCCAGTAAGAGTAGCCCACATAACAAATTCCCAAAACTAGAGATCTTGGCGTGGATGTGGAGAAAAGGACACATTTCTACACTGCTGGTGGGAATGCACACTAATACATTCCTTCTGGAAGGATGTTTGGAGAATACTTAGAGACCTAAAAATAGACCTGCCATTCGATCCTATAATTCCTTTACTAGGTTTATACCCAGAAGACCAAAAATCACAATATAACAAAGACATCCATACCAGAATGTTTATTGCAGCCCAATTCATAATCACTAAGTCACGGAAGAAACCCAAGTGCCCATCAACACACGAATGGACTATCAAATTGTGGTACATGTATACCATGGAATATTATGCAGCCTTAAAGAAAGATGGAGACTTTACCTCTTTCATGTTTACATGGATGGAGCTGGAACATATTCTTCTTAGCAAAGTATCTTAGGAATGGAAGAAAAAGTATCCAATGTACTCAGCCCTACTATGAAGCTAAATTATAGCTTTCACATGAAGGCTATAACCCAACTATAGCACAAGACTATGGGGAAAGGGCCAAGGAAGGGGAAGGGAGGGGGGATTTTAGGGTGGAGGGAGTGTAATGGGTGGGGCCACACCTACAGTGCATCTTAGAATGGGTACAGGTAAAACTTACTAAAGGCAGAATACAAATGTCTACATACAATAACTAAGAAAATGCCATGAAGGCTATGTTGAACAGTTTGATGAGAATATTACAGATTGTATATGAAACCAGCACATTGTACCCCTTGATTGCACTAATGTACACAGCTGTGATTTAACAATAAAAAAAAGAAAAAAAATTATGAGGAAAAATGAGCCTCATTAGTCACTATGAAAATGCATAATTTTAAATAAAACTCAGACATAAATTAAAACCACAATGACATACCATTATTCACCCACCATGGTGGCTAACAGTTAAATGATTAACAATCCCAAATGTTGGCTAGAATGTAGAAGAATGAGAACTCTTGAACACCGATGGGGGGAATGTAAATTAGTAAAACAATTTTGGAAAGCTGTTTGGCACTGTTTACTAAATTTGAACATTTGCAAATGAATCCATATGTTCACCCATAAAAGAAGTATAAAGAGTTCATAACTGTCCTCTTCATATTAGCCAAAAAGTAGAAATAGTTCAATTTCTATCAACAGTAAAAAAAAAAAACAAAAAACTGGTATATTTCTTCAATGGAAAGAGTATGTAACATAAGCCTAAATAGATAGCTGCTAAACACAGCAACTCAGATAAATCTCACAAATATGCTGATCAGAAGAAGCCAGGCAAAAGAATTCATACTGTATAATCCCATTTATACAAGTTCAAAAACAAGAGAAACTAATTCATGACGTTGGACATCAAATTTGTAATTATCTGTGGGGAGGAGTAAGTGGGTAATGATCAGGAGGGGCTCTGGGGAATGCTATTTTATTTCTTGATGTTGATGATAGTTACATAGCATGAATTCATCAGTCTGTTCTCTATTTTTGTGATGCATTTTATATTTCAACGTAAAAGCAAAAAATAATTCTTTCTAAGAAAATACTTAAGGACATACATTTTGAAAAATATTCAGTTTTAAAACACTGCCTTAAAACAGTATGTAGAAAATCATCTTAAAAGATATTCATTGCTTTGGACTGCTCATCATTTTTACCTTGCTTTCATGATAAAATAACTGTCCCTTTACAACCCACCCCCTCCAATACACATACACTCCTCATCACATTCCATGCAGTGTTAGCAGTGCTAGTGGGATCGCCTAATACAGAGCTCAATGCTGGCAGATAATCTACTTTCCTGGATTTTAAATCCTGAGTATAACTATTCAGATATAAAAGTTGTTTAAAGATGAAACAACCCATAGAAGAGTCCTAGGGAGACTGTCCATGACTCCTGGTTGCTGACAGCTAGGGGGCCACCAAGGTTGCTATGCATTCCCAGGCCCGAGTGTTCTGCTTGAATTGTGTGAGCTCTCTAGTATCCTTCTAATAAACGCTTTTTATTGTTTAGGTAAGTCAGCATCTGTTTTCTTCACTGGCAACCAAATGACAATAATGAAATCAGGCCAGGGATATAAGGATGGGGAGGGTGTATAATCAGAGAATATACATTAAGATTTTATAAGTAACAATTGCCTTTTTTTCCTTTTTCTTGTCTATTTTCTACAATGAATAATGAATATGTATTACTTTTACATCAATAATATGAAATGAAAGGATAATAAAACTATTTCTACAAGCAGGATTGGGGCAGAGATGGTACTAGGCACTGGAAATGTGATAGTTACTATACCTGAGCCCTTCATGTAGCTCTAACTTGTCTGGCATTATTGCAAACAACTCCGCCCTTCTGTGGATTGTCTTTTTTCTGCTTTGATGGTGTCTTTGATAAATAGGCATTGAATTCATTTTAATAATTTTCTCCAGTTACTGAGGGGTCTTTTGTTGTTTTTCTGCGTTCTCAAGAGGCAGCTCTGGCATGTGGCTTACTGATGAATATGGTCAGATAAGTACAACATAATTGTTTAAGAAAAACGATGACTGGCCCAGACCAGCTGAACAACAATGACAACTGCAACAAAAAAAACAGCCAGGGGCTGTGGCAGGCACCTGTAATCCCAGCTACTTGGGAGGCTAAGGCAAGAGAAGCACTTAAGCCCAAAAGTTTGAGGCTGCTGTGAGCTAATGCCATGGCACTCTACCCAGGGCGACAAAGTGAGATTGTCTCAAAAAATAAAATAAAATAAAATACCAACATCACACTTTTAAGACTTGGAAAAAAATGATTCTTTGTTTTGTATGGAACCAGAAAAAACCCCGTATAGATAAGGCATTTCTTAGTAATAAAAACAAAGCCAGAGGCATCAGCATACCAGATTTTAGGCTGTACTACAAGGCCATAGGGGTCAAGACAGCATGCTACTGGCACAAAAATACAGACATAGACATTTGGAATCGAATAGAAAACCAGGAAATGAAACTAACACCTTAGAGCCACCTAATCTTTGATAAACCAAATAAGAAAACACTGGGAGAAAGAATACCTATTCAATAAATGGTGCTGGGAGAACTGGATATCCACATGTAAAAGACTGAAACTGTACCCGCACCTTTTTCCACTCACAAAAATTGATTCAAAATGGATAAAAGACCTAAATTTAAGATATGAAATGATAAAAACCCTCAAAGAAAGCATATGAAAAACACTTGATGATTTTGGCCTGGGGAAAGACTTTATGAAGAAGACTGCCGTGGCAAATTCCAACAACAAAAATAAACAAATGGGACTTAATTAAACTGAAAAGCTTCTGTACAACTAAGGAGACAACAACCAAAGCAAATAGACCATCTACACAATGGGAAAGGATATTTGCATATTTTGAATCAGACAAAAGTTTGATAACTAGGATCTATAGAGAACGCAAATTAATCCATATGAAAAAAAGCCAACAATCCCATATACCAATGGGCAAGAGACATGAATAGAACCTTCTCTCTAGAAGACAGATGAATGGCTAGTAAACATATGAAAAATGCTCATCATCCCTAATTATTAGAGAAATGAAAATCAAAACCACCCTGAGGTATCATCTAACCCCAGCAAGAATGGCCCACATCACAAAATCTCAAAACTGCAGATGCTGGCGCAAATATAGAGAGAAAGGAACACTTTTACACTGCTGCTGGGACTGCAAACTAATACAACCTTTTTGGAAGGAAGTATGGAGAACTCTCAAAGAACTCAAGCTAGACCTCCCATTTGATCCTGCAATCCCATTACTGGGCATCTACCCAGAAGGAAAAAAATCCTTTTACCATAAGGACACTTGCACTAGACTGTTTATCACAGCTCAATTTATAATCGCCAAAATGTGGAACAGCCTAAATGTCCACCCACCCAGGAATGGATTAATAAGCTATGGTATATGTACGCCATGGAATACTATTCAGCCATTAAAAAAAGATGGAGACTTTCCGTCCTTTGAATTAACCTGGATGGACGTGGAAGACATTATTCTTAGTAGAGCATCACAAGAATGGAGAAGCATGAATCCTATGTACTCAATTCTCATATGAGGACAATTAATGACCTAGTACATGGTGGGGTGTGGGGTTGGGGGAAGGGGAGAGCAGAGAGAGAAAGAGGGAGGGAAGGGCATAGGGGAAAGGAAGAGCAGAAAGAGGGAAGGGGGAGGGGGGAGGGGACTCAGTATGTGACACACCTTTTGGGGGCAAGACACAATTATAAGAGGGACTTCACCTAACAAATGCAATCAGTGTAAACTGGTTTCTTGTACCCTCAATGAATTCCCCAACAATAAAAAGAAAAAAAAAAGAAATATGCCATTCTATTACCCATAATTTATGCATCTACTGCTGGTGGATATATTTGATTTTCTCCCCAGCTCTGTAATGTTTTTTGGAAATGGATTGCTGCTACCTGGCCTCATTGAATTTTAAATACCTTTTCATAGCTACCTGGGAATATTTTATAATCTCATGACCCAGCTTATCTTTGTGGTTTCAACTTTTTTTATTTGAACAGTTCATTTATAGCTACTTTATATTTACTATCTGATTTTCTAATATCTGAAGTCAGTAGTGGTCTAAGTAATGAGGTTTTTTGCATTTTTTTAACTTTAGGTTAGTATGAGTGCACATATTGTTAGGTTACATAATTGCTTTTGTAAGGTTAAAGTCCACGTTTTAGTTGTGTCCTTCATCCAAGAAATGTGCCACATATCCGGGCAATGTACCCACTGGGTGAGAACTTACCCATCCCCTTCCTCTCCTCCCCACCTTTGAATTTAATT
Organism: Nycticebus coucang; assembly: GCF_027406575.1. Classification (NCBI taxonomy): domain Eukaryota; kingdom Metazoa; phylum Chordata; class Mammalia; order Primates; family Lorisidae; genus Nycticebus; species Nycticebus coucang. Next base: position 66,986,139 of record NC_069783.1, on the reverse strand, counting down.
TAGTTTTTCTCTCCTGTGTTGTTCACTGTTTGTGTTAAGTCTTGTTTTTTTGTCTGTTTGTTCATTTTCCTACAGGGTTTTGGTACTCTTTGATCATAAGCTGATATTTTGTTGGTATTCATTGTGGGCCTAAATGGAGGATGATTCTTCTAGAAATAATTTTTATTCAATTCTTTAAGGAGCCAGGGGCTACTACAAGTCTTCAACCATTTTAAATCCATATTTGGAGTGTCCGAAGTCCTAGGCTGTTCCCTCCCCACCACCTCCCCCATCCTGCCACTGGCCTAATAGCTTAGTTTCTGGATTGCAGGGATAATCCTATAATTTCATTTTCCCCTTCTTTGACTCCACCTTCTCAAGGCACCCAAGACTCACTGAGTATTTATTATTGTTTTTCTTTGGAAAGTTTCCTATTTCCTGTAACATAATCAATATAGTAAGAATTGTGTTTTAGAAGACCTTTAGCATTGCCATGACGAAGCCAAGACAGGCCCTCTGGTTGGAGATCTATGTAACGACTTACTGTGACCTAGGAAAGGCAGCCAAGGATGACTTCAATAAAGGACATGGGTTTGTCATGGTCGAAATTCATCTGAAAACCAAGTCTTATAGCAGAGTGGAATTTTCTACTTCTGGTCGTGCATACACTGATACAGGGAAAGCGTCAGGCAACCTAGAGACCAAACATAAGGTCTGTAACTATGGACTTACCTTCACCTAAAAATGGAACACAGACAATACTCTTGGGACAGAAATCTCTTTGGAGAATAAGTTGGCTGAAGAGTCGAAACTGACTCTTGATACCATATTTGTACTGAACACAGGAAAGAAGAGTGGGAAATTAAAGGCTTCCTATAAATGGGATGGTTTCAGTCTTGGCAGTAAAGTTGATATAGATTTTTCTAGACTAACCATCTATAGCTGGGCTGTGTTGGCCTTTGAAAGTTGGCTTGCTGGCTATCAGATGAGTTTTGACACAGCCAAATCCAAACTGTCACAGAATAATTTTGCCCTGGGTTACAAGGCTACAGACTTTTAGCTGCACATGTGAATGATGGCACTGAATTTGGAGGTTCTATCTACTAGAAGGCTAACGAGAAGATTGAAACATCAATAAACTTGCTTGGACAGCTGGCAGTAATAATACCCATTTTGGCATCACTGCTAAATACAAACTGGATTGTAGAACTTCTCTATCTGCTAAAGTAAATAATGCCAGCTTGATTGGACTGGGTTATACTCAGACCCTTCGACCAGGAGTCAAACTAACCTTATCAACTTTAATTGATAGAAAGAACTTCAATGCAGGAGGTCACAAGGTTGGGCTGGAATTTGAACTGGAAGCTTAATATGGTTTGAGTAGAAAGAACATCAGATTTGTCCTTGGAAGTGAAGAGAAATGAACCCACTATGTTTTGGCCTTAAAATTCTTCTGTGAAATTTCAAAAGTGTGAATGAACTTTTTATTCTTCCAAAGAATTGTAATCCTCCCCACACTGAAGTCTAGAGATTGCAGGTCCATCCTAAGGGAGGGGCTTGAAGGCATGCCTGGCCTTGTCCTGTTTATGCCACAGTTCAGTTCAGTTCTGCAGTGTTAATTTAAATGTGTTATTCAGCGACAGTGTAGTGTTACCCTAAAGAAAATGACCCAACCCTCCAGTTTGTACATCACGTTCTGCATGTCCCATGCCACTTTTTCACGATCTTTGAATATATCAGTCTCTGTGCTGTAGTAGAATCTTTGGTTTTGCATCAGAGTAAAGTAAAATAAACCCATCACATTTGGAACATAAAAAAAATTGTGTTTTATGTAGGTTCAGATTGTTTGATAAGAGGAGAGCTCTTGTTAAGAAGAGAACTACATGGTTCACTATCCTGCTTTTGACTTGACTTCTGTCATGTGTTTTTTTGGTACGTTTGGCAAGGCACTGAAGGTAAGGTCTTTGTTTGAGAACAATAGATCAAAGTTATTCCACTAACCACACTTTTATTGTGTTGAGTAATGTAGGCAAAACCTAGATTGTCCTCACTTGAGGACAAGAGATGGTATTGGATCACAGAGAAGATTTCCAGAGGTTGGGGAAGAGAAAGAGGTTAACTGGGAAGAAGTACAAACTCAACTGGATGAGTTTGATTACATTTCTGGTGCTCGGAGAGGAATGTAAATTTGGATCTACTTTGGAAGAATAAAACCTTTAAGGTAAATGAAAGAAGGAACTGAGTTTACCTACACTTAGTTGATATCTAGAGAAGGAAATTTATCTTGACCTTATTATTTTAGTCTCTTGTACAAATATCTTCACTATGTTAAATTTAATGTTACTCTCTTAGTTTTTATATCATACTAATATTAAAAAATCCATTTGAAGAACATTCTGTCTTTTGAAAACCACATTTCAACATAATATCCATTAAGCTACTCAGTGTACCTTCCACAAGAACCCACACACATACAAGATTTCTCCTAAAATTCAGTGCCAGGGAAAACCTGTCTCTTTAGAAAAATATGTTTGCTTCTTTTTATCAGACTAAATAGCCCATATGTTTCCCATCCCAACTTCTTTCCTTAACTCCCCAAAAAGTTGGAGCTAAACCTAAGGCTTAACTATGATAACAAACAAATCCCAGGTGCCTGGTTTAACTCCCATCTCTCGTTCTACTCGTAAACATAGCTTTATTATACTTTTATTTCATATTATACAAATAATACATATGCATTATTTATTGTAGGAAATACAAAAATAAAAAAAGCAACTGATACTTTTAAAATCTTAGGGTGTATTCTCTGACTATACCACAGACTCTATTATTGGTATTTGATTACCAGAAATGAAAATTGACTCTGAGGGAGGCGGAGCAAGATGGCAGCCGAGTAACAGCTTCCTTGCATCTGGGCACCGTGAGTCTGGGGAGATAGGACTCCAGGCATCTCTGGCTGGTGGGAACTGCCTATCATCACTCCTATGAAGATACAGGGAGTCAGCGAGAGACTTCTGGACCCCAAGAGGAGGACTAAAACAGTGGAAAACCGGCAAGTGGTCGCGTGTGTTCAATCCGTCTAAACCCGCCCACAACTGTAAGTTCAGTAGCAGCGAGACTGCAAACCAGAAAGGCCTTACCGGTGAACTATTTTGATGTCCTTGGACTTGGCACTGAGTTGAACTGCCTTGGGGGAGGCCTGAGCGGGAGTGCAGAGAACTTTGGCCGTTGTCTAGGGCCCCAGTCTGAGCCGCTGAGCCAGACGGAGCTAATAGTGTTTGGCGGTGGGTCACACGGATCCATTGTCAGTGATCTGCCCCGGCAAGCTCTGCCCTCAGGGTCGCAGAGCTACAAACGGGTGGGAGCTGGTAACCCAGCAACCAAGTAGCCTAAGGGTGGGGTTTGAGCCGCCTTGCAGCCCTAACCCTCAGGGGCAAAGTGAGACCGGTTTTGGCACACTGAGTAAGTGGATAGCCACTTCAGCAGCGATTCCAGCGAGAAAGCTGGGAAAGCTTCTGCTCAGCAAGTTTACAAGTTCAAAGTGCCTTTTAAGTAGGCTGAAGAGAGATTTACGGTGTCTACCTGCTGGGGTTTGAGAAATCAGCAGCCTCCAGTCGTATCAGAACTGTGACTAACATCTCATACCCCAGAAGACCACGTGTTGCCCAGACAATATTCAATAACATATACAAACCGCTTTGTTTTTGGTTCTGTATTTTTTTCTTTTTTTGTGTGTGTGTTTGGTTGTTTTTTTTTGTTTCTTTATTTTGACGTTGCTGATGTTCTTTTGTTTTTTTAATTTCAATCTTTTCCACACAGATCCCTTTTTCTTTCTCAATTTTCCTAGTTTAATTATAATTTCCCATTGCTGCCTTTTTTAATAACTTCAGCTTCATTTTTGCTAGTGTTTCTACCGATATAATTTGGTTTTTCACCCAATTTTATCCCCGTAAAGTTTTCTGTTTGCTTCTTTTGGTTTGATTTATAGCATTTTTGTCTTTCCTCTCTACTTGGTGGAGGTGGGGTACTGTGTCTGATCAGGTTAGCAAAGAGCTGCTGACCTCAAGGGAACCACGCAACTGGGCACCCCCAGAAGGTGGGGTTTTTGAAGGTTGTGTCAAAGTACCCTACTGTACACCTATATTGCCCTGTCTCCCTCTTTCTGTGCCTCTCTTCTTTTTGTCAATATTCCTTATACCCACCCCCTCTCCTTTCTCTATCTTTCTTTTTTTCTTATCACTCGGTCCTCCCTTCTTTCATCCCCTTTTTTTGCTCTTCAACCTTCTCACCTTTCTGGTCCTGTAACCCTTAGTCCACAGGCACAAGAACTTAAAGAGCAAGAGGAAGTGAAAGGAAAATTAGGGCAAGGAAACAGATAAAAGAAACCACTCATGAGGAAGAATCAGCAGAAAACTCCAGGCAACATGAAGAACCAGTCTACAACAACCCCACCAAGGGACCATGAGGTAGCTACTGCAGATGATTCCACCAGTATAGAAATGTTAGGAATGACAGAAAGGGAATTTAGAATACACATGTTGAAAACAATGAAAGAAATGATGGAAACAATGAAGGAAATTGCTAATAAAGTGGAAAATAACCAAAAGGAAATCCAAAAACAGAATCAAATAAGAGATGAACGATATGAAGAATATAAAAAGGATATAGCAGACTTGAAGGAACTGAAACAGTCCATTAGGGAACTTAAAGATACAATGGAAAGTATCAGCAACAGGTTAGACCATGCAGAAGAAAGAATTTCAGAGGTAGAAGACAAAGTTCTTGAGATAACTCAGACAGTAAAAGAGGCAGAAAAGAAGAGAAAGAAAGCAGAACGTTCACTGTCAGAATTATGGGACTTTATGAAGCGTTCAACATACAAGTTATAGGAATTCCAGAAGGGGAAGAAGAATGCCCCAGAGGAATGGAAGCCATACTAGAGAACATTATAAAAGAAAATTTCCCAAACATCACCAAAGATTCTGACACACTGCTTTCAGAGGGATATCGGACCCCAGGTCGCCTCAACTCTAACCGAGCTTCTCCAAGACACATTGTGATGAACCTGTCTAAAGTCAAGACAAAAGAAAAGATTCTGCAAGCTGCCAGGAGTAAGCGCCAGTTGACCTACAGGGGCAAATCCATCAGAGTGACCGCAGACTTCTCTAATGAAACTTTCCAAGCAAGAAGACAATGGTCATCTACCTTTAATCTACTTAAACAGAACAATTTTCAGCCCAGAATTCTGTACCCTGCTAAGCTAAGCTTCAAAATTGACGGAGAAATCAAATCATTTACAGATATACAAACATTGAGGAAATTCGCTACAACAAGACCAGCTCTACAGGAAATACTTCAACCTGTTCTGCACACTGACCACCACAATGGATCAGCAGCAAAGTAAGAACTCAGAAATCAAAGGACAGAACCTAACCTCCACACTGATGCAAAAGATAAAACTAAGCAATGGACTCTCACCAAATAAGACGAATAGAATACTGCTACACTTAATCAATTATCTCAATAAATGTTAATGGCTTGAATTCCCCACTGAGGAGACATAGATTGGCTGACTGGATTAAAAAACACAAGCCATCCATTTGCTGTCTGCAAGAAACACACCTGGCTTCAAAAGACAAATTAAAGCTCCGAGTCAAGGGTTGGAAGACAATTTTTCAGGCAAATGGAATTCAGAAGAAAAGAGGAGTTGCAATCTTATTTTCAGATACATGTGGATTTAAAGCAACTAAAGTCAAAAAAGACAAAGATGGTCACTTTATATTGGTCAAGGGAAAACTACAACAAGAAGACATTTCAATTCTAAATATTTATGCACCCAATTTAAATGCTCCCAGATTCTTGAAGCAGACCTTACTCAGTCTGAGCAATATGATATCTGATAATACCATCATAACAGGGGACTTTAACACACCTCTTACAGAGCTGGACAGATCCTCTAAACAGAAATTAAACAAAGATGTAAGAGATTTAAATGAGACCCTAGAACAACTATGCTTGATAGACGCATATAGAACACTCCACCCCAAAGATAAAGAAAATACATTCTTCTCATCATCCCATGGCACATTCTCCAAAATTGATCATATCCTGGGACACAAAACAAATATCAACAGAATCAAAAGAACTGAAATTTTACCTTGTATCTTTTCAGACCATAAGGCACTAAAGGTGGAACCCAACTCTAACAAAAACATTCAACCCCACACAAAGGCATGGAAATTAAATAACCTTCTGTTGAATGACAGATGAGTGCAGGAAGAAATAAAACAGGAAATCATTAACTTCCTTGAGCATAACATAACAACAATGAAGATACAAGCTATCCAAACCTGTGGGATACTGCAAAAGCAGTTTTGAGAGGAAAATTCATCGCTTTAGATGCCTACATTCGAAAAACAGAAAGAGAGCACATCAACAATCTCACAAGAGATCTTATGGAATTGGAAAAAGAGGAACAATCTAAGCCTAAACTCAGTAGAAGAAAAGAAATATCCAAAATCAAATCAGAGATCAATGAAATTGAAAACAAAAGAATCATTCAGAAAATTAATGAAACAAGGAGTTGGTTTTTTGAAAAAATAAATAAAATAGACAAACCATTGGCCAGACTAATGAGGAATAGAAAAGTAAAATCTCTAGTAACCTCAATCAGAAATGATAAAGGGGAAATAACAACTGATTCCACAGAGATACAAGAGATCATCTCTGAATACTACCAGAAACTCTATGCCCAGAAATTTGACAATGTGAAGGAAATGGATCAATATTTGGAATCACACCCTCTCCCTAGACTTAGCGAGGAAGAAATAGACCTCCTGAACAGACCAATTTCAAGCACTGAGATCAAAGAAACAATAAAAAAGCTTCCAACTAAAAAATGCCCTGGTCCAGATGGGTTCACTCCAGAATTCTATCAAACCTTCAAGGAAGAGCTTATTCCTGTACTGCAGAAATTATTCCAAAAAACTGAGGAACAAGGAATCTTCCCCAACACATTCTATGAAGCAAACATCACCCTGATACTAAAACCAGGAAAAGACCCAAACAAAAAGGAGAATTTCAGACCAATCTCACTCATGAATATAGATGGAAAAATTCTCAACAAAATCCTAGCCAATACATTACAGCTTATCATCAAAAAAGTCATTCATCATGATCAAGTACGCTTCATCCCAGGGATGCAAGGCTGGTTTAACATACGCAAGTCCATAAACGTTATCCACCATATTAACAGAGGCAAAAATAAAGATCACATGATCCTCTCAATAGATGCAGAAAAAGCATTTGATAAAATCCAGCATCCTTTTCTAATTAGAACACTGAAGAGTATAGGCATAGGTGGCACATTTCTAAAACTGATTGAAGCTATCTATGACAAACCCACAGCCAATATTTTACTGAATGGAGTAAAACTGAAAGCTTTTCCTCTTAGAACTGGAACCAGACAAGGTTGCCCTCTGTCACCTTTACTATTCAACATAGTGCTGGAAGTTCTAGCCAATACAGTTAGGCAAGACAAGGAAATAAAGGGAATCCAAATGGGAGCAGAGGAGGTCAAACTCTCCCTCTTTGCTGATGACATGATCTTATACTTAGAGAACCCCAAAGACTCAACCACAAGACTCCTAGAAGTCATCAAAAAATACAGTAATGTTTCAGGATATAAAATCAAGGTCCACAAGTCAGTAGCCTTTGTGTATACCAATAACAGTCAAGATGAGAAGCTAATTAAGGACACAACTCCCTACACCATAGTTTCAAAGAAAATGAAATACCTAGGAATATACCTAACGAAGGAGGTGAAGGACCTCTATAAAGAAAACTATGAAATCCTCAGAAAGGAAATAGCAGAGGATATTAACAAATGGAAGAACATACCATGCTCATGGATGGGAAGAATCAACATTGTTAAAATGTCTATACTTCCCAAAGCAATCTACCTATTCAATGCCATTCCTATCAAAGTACCTACATCGTACTTTCAAGATTTGGAAAAAATGATTCTGCGTTTTGTATGGAACCGGAAAAAAACCCGTATAGCTAAGGCAGTTCTTAGTAACAAAAATAAAGCTGGGGGCATCAGCATACCAGATTTTAGTCTGTACTACAAAGCCATAGTGGTCAAGACAGCATGGTACTGGCACAAAAACAGAGACATAGACACTTGGAATCGAATTGAATACCAAGAAATGAAACTAACATCTTACAACCACCTAATCTTTGATAAACCAAACAAGAACTTACCTTGGGGGAAAGACTCCCTATTCAATAAATGGTGTTGGGAGAACTGGATGTCTACATGTAAAAGACTGAAACTGGACCCACACCTTTCCCCACTCACAAAAATTGATTCAAGATGGATAAAGGACTTAAATTTAAGGCATGAAACAATAAAAATCCTCAAAGAAAGCATAGGAAAAACACTGGAAGATATTGGCCTGGGGGAAGACTTCATGAAGAAGACTGCCATGGCAATTGCAACAACAACAAAAATAAACAAATGGGACTTCATTAAACTGAAAAGCTTCTGTACAGCTAAGGACACAATAACCAAAGCAAAGAGACAACCTACACAATGGGAAAGGATATTTGCATATTTTCAAACAGACAAAAGCTTGATAACCAGGATCTATAGAGAACTCAAATTAATCCACATGAAAAAAGCCAAGAATCCCTTATATCAATGGGCAAGAGACATGAATAGAACTTTCTCTAAAGATGACAGACGAATGGCTAACAAACACATGAAAAAATGTTCATCATCTCTATATATTAGAGAAATGCAAATCAAAACAACCCTGAGATATCATCTAACCCCAGTGAGAATGGCCCACATCACAAAATCTCAAAACTGCAGATGCTGGCGTGGATGTGGAGAGAAGGGAACACTTTTACACTGCTGGTGGGCCTGCAAACTAGTACAACCTTTCTGGAAGGAAGTATGGAGAAACCTCAAAGCACTCAACCTAGACCTCCCATTCGATCCTGCAATCCCATTACTGGGCATCTACCCAGAAGGAAAAAAATCCTTTTATCATAAGGACACTTGTACTAGACTGTTTATTGCAGCTCAATTTTCCATTGCCAAAATGTGGAAACAGCCTAAATGCCCACCAACCCAGGAATGGATTAACAAGCTGTGGTATATGTATACCATGGAATACTATTCAGCTATTAAAAAAAATGGAGACTTTACATCCTTCATATTGACCTGGATGGAAGTGGAAGACATTATTCTTAGTAAAGCGTCACAAAAATGGAGAAGCATGAGTCCTATGTACTCAATCTTGATACGAGGACAATTAATGACAATTAAGTTTATGGGGGGGAAGCAGAAAGAGGGATGGAGGGAGGAGGGTGGGGCCTTAGTGTGTGTCACACTTCATGGGGGCAAGACATGATTGCAAGAGGGACTTTACCTAACAATTGCAATCAGTGTAACTGGCTTATTGTACCCTCAATGAATCCCCAACAATAAAAAAAAAAAAAAAGAATAGATCAAGGGTGATACATCAAGGCACTCTTGTATATGTATCTATTACATGTGTAAAATGATTAAATCAATAATAAAAATTAATAATTGATAAAAAAAAAAGAAAATTGACTCTGAGTTACTTAAATTTTAAAAGCATCTATTAGAAGGATTCTGGAGAACTGGCATCATTCAAACAGAACTCTCAGGCCTCAGAATGCCCATAAACCTTGGCAGACCTGGGCAATGAAAATCATGGACAATGTCCGTAGGATCCTGTCACTGACCAATTCTTCTCCAAACTACTTTTTTCCCTCAGTAATGGCCAGCACGAAGCATTGTATTTGATAATTCCACTAAGACTGCATGAAATGGGGCAGAGCCAGACAGCCAGTATATATGAGTAGGGAAATGAATGGTTCTGTTACCATAAAAGTATAGTGAGACTGCTGAGTAGGCTGGGACATTGGAAGGGACATGGGAGGGGACAGGCCAAAAGCCCTTGAAACAACCCAAAAAAGCAGGACAAAGAGATGAATGAGAAGGATAAGGCCTTCAAACAGAAACAAAAAGAGGAGCTGAAAAACTCAAGGAGCAAAAGGAGAAGGCCTTGGGAGGAGCCCCTTGACCACAGGGGGAATTAAGAAATCTGGCAAAAAGGGCGGCACCTGTGGCTCAGTGGGTAGGGCACTGGCCCCATATACCGTTTGAATGCGGCCCTGGCCAAACTGCAACAAAACATAGCCGGACGTTGTGGTGGGCGCCTATAGTCCCAGCTATTCGGAGGCTGAGGCAAGAGAATTGCTTGATCCCAGGAGTTGGAGGTTGCTGTGAGCTGTGATGCCACAGCACTCTACTGAGGGCAACAAAGTGAAAGTCTGTCTCAAAAAAAGAGGGGGGGGCAGTGCCTGTGGCTCAAAGGAGTAGGGCGCTGGCCCCATATACCGGAGGTGGCAGGTTCAAACCTGGGCCCAGCTAAAAACTGCAAAGAAATAAAATAAAATAAAAAGAAATTTGGCAAAAAGTAAGGTGTTCCTTGTGCCTAAGGCAATGGTGACCCTTGATTCCTATCTAAACATCTGTGTCCCTGCCATAACATCTTTTGTCACCTATAGCTAAAACGAAGTGTTGCCTTGGAGCCTATTATACATTTACGAATAAACTTTTGTGGAAAAGAAAAAAAAGGAGAAAAAGAGGACATTTCAAGGCACTGAGCTGGAAATCGTCTTGGGCTGGGCACATGTCTGGTTTTTCTCCCTTCTTTCTGCTTACAGCCAAGAGTTCAGGAATTTATGTTGCCCTACCCTGTCATCATGGCCTTAAGAAAATACCTGGGGCTAATTCTCCTGGTAGCTTTCCTTTGTGGGCTTCATTGCTGAGTACTCTTCATTGTTGAGGCTGTCTGTAGCCTCCATCGTTCTCCCCACCTACCAAAGATGGCTGGGTCTTCAGAGGAGGGAGAATAGGAGGTCACATTGGGCAGGAGGCCATAATCTTCTGAGTTCATTACACACAGATCGAAATAAAAGTTGATTCTGTTTATTTTATAAACTAACATTTTATAAACTAACATATTTTATAAACATAATTCTGTTTATACCCTTAACAAGTGATACATAATTGACATTATGTTATGTATCTAATGCAACATTTATCAATATTTACAGCAAGGAATAGTGTAAGGAACAGTAGTGCCTACAGTGATATTAATATTAGTTTTAGCTGGGCGTGGTGGCAAGTTCTCGTAGTCCCAACTACTCAGGATGCTGAGATGGGAAGAAGGCTTGAGTCCAAGATTTCAAGAAGCCTAATCAATGTAGCAAGACCCCATCTGTAATAAATAAATAATAAGTTTTGAGGAAAGTGTTTTGGCAGTTGAAAAACATTTGGGAAACATTTTGTACTATGTTATATTTTTAGAAATAAGAAATTTACTGTATCTAAAGGTTCTAGAAAGTTCTATAGTTTTATGTGTGCATGTGTGTCTGTATAGATACGTATATATGGTAACTTTTTTTTTTTTTTGTAGAGACAGAGTCTTACTTTATCACCCTTGGTAGAGTGCGGTGGTTTCACACAGCTCACAGCAACCTCCAACTCCTGGGCTTAGGTGATTCTCTTGGCTCAGCCTCCCAAGTAGGTGGGACTACAGGTGCCTGCCACAATAGCCCTAGTTATTTTTTTCTTGCAGTTTGGCCAGTGCCGGGTTTGAACCTGCCACCCTTGGTGTATGGGGATGGCGCCCTACCCACTGAGCCACAGGCGCCCACCCATGTTAACATTTTTATAAATTCTGAATTTTTCAGTTTTTTGACCACAGATCATTTTTCGTGGAACTCCAATAATACTTGTGGGGTTGGTGTTCTGTTTAAATAGTTTATGAAACATTGCTTTAATATTTTACAGATATTTAATATTACAAAATTTGGCCTAGTCAAAAAAGTTATCCACTTACCTGACATATATATGCCTATCATTTAACATTATTATTAATTTTTATGTCAAGTATTTAGCTAATATATGTGTGTGTGTATATATGTATATATCCACTGTCAAGTATTTAGCTAATACGTGTGTATGTGTATATATATATATATATATATATATGTACGTGTATTACATGTATATGTGTCAGGTAAGTGGATATATACATATATTCGCACACATATGTATTAGCTAAATACTTGACAGTGGATATATACATATATACATATATACACACATATATTAGCTAAATACTTGACATAAAAATTAATAATAATGTTAAATGATAGGTTACATCTACCCTTTTCTCAGAATGCTCGGAAATAATGCAGACATCAACTATAAGCTGTTAGTATCATATAACAAATGTCCAGAACACAATTTTTTCTCCTACTGGTTAAGTCATCTCTTCAAATATCTTTATTACTACAGAATCCAGCTCACTCTGCTCTCATGATACAATGTACAAAAAGTACTGTTTGATTCTTAATATAGCCATACTCACATAATAATTTGTAAAATAAGAAACCGCTTTTTCTCTTATCAAATTTTCAAAACTTAAAAATAATGATAACACCCAGCGTTGTGACTATTGATAGGAGTCAAAGGTGGAACAACTCGTGATAGAGCAGTTTAACGTAAAGGTGACCTCCAATGAAAGTTATCTAGACCTCAAAGGGCAAGAAACTTCCTTTGGTATTTGTGATATATTTATACCGTAACACATCCATGTACCTACAAGAACAGGTAGGAGGATACACACTAAAGTAACTGATTATCCATGAGGGAGGTGAAAGTGAGGCTATTTTTCCTTTGTTTTGCTTATCTTTATATTTATTATGATTTTTCTGCAGTTAGTATAAACAGTTCAAACATGAGTTGAACTTCATGGGCCCACTTACATGTAAACTTTTTTCAACTGAAGGTGCATGGAAAATGCAGTATTCACAGGATGTGAAACCCACATAATACAGAGGACCAACTTTTCATGTAGGTGGATTCCATAGGGCTGACAGCAGAACTTGAGTATGTATGGATTTTGGTATACATGGGGGAGGTGAGGCTGGAACCAATCCCCTGAGTATACTGAAGAGATAGCCATGTATACACGTGTATGTTAAGAAAAAGAAAGTGACTTAGCAATTTATACAAAAATAGGTGGCAATTTAAAGATTGAATATTTGTTGAATACAACAAATGAGGAGACTTTGTTCCCATCAAATACATGAAGAGTTTGATAATATCTCCCATCATTTATTAGGTTCAGCACACGGTTCATTAAATAAGCTGAATAGAAATAGCAATATCAGAGTTTCCATAACATTCAACAAAATATTACTATTTTATTATACAAATATTAATCCCTAAAACACACTCTATGATCAATAAAATCTTTTTCTTATTCTTTTATCACATCTAAGTAACAAGGACATTATTTTAAATCATGGGTTGGCAAACTTTTTATGGAAATAGACAAATAGTAAATATTTTAGATTTCCAGTCTATATATTCTCTGTTACAATGGCTTAACTTTGCTATTTTAGCACAAATGCAGTCATAGGAAGTATCTAAATAAATGAGCATGGCTGTGTTCCAAGAAAACTTTATGGACACTGAAAATTGAATTGCAAAGTTTTCACATGGCATTCAATATAGTTATTGTTTTGACTTTTCCCCACCCATTTAAAAATGTAAAACTGTTCTTAGTTCGAAGGCAGAGTCAGATTTGGCCCAAGGGCTACCATTTGCCAATCCTTGTTTTAAGAATTTGTAGAATAGTGATCACGTTAGAAAAAAAAAACAGTAAAAATAAAATTTTTTTTTGAAAGTTCTTTATTTAAATGGAAACACGTCAATGCTTCAGGGCTTTCTTATTGGGAAAATTTAAGACCTAACCATCCAAGTGCTTGTTCTTCCTCTCTTTCTTCAATTTCTGCCATGTTTTATGGTGAGGCCTATATGGCAAGAAACTGAAGCTTCCAGCCAGAGAGAAACCAAGGCCTGCCAACACCGACTTGCATGAACTTGAAAGCTGACCTACCAGCCCCAAGGGAGCCTTCAGATGACTGCTGCTCCAGCTAACAGCTTAAATGCAACCTCATCAAAGGCCCTGAGACAAAACCACCCACCTAAGTGCCCCGGGGCTCCTGAACACCCAGAAACCGTAAGATAATAACTGTTTTTTGTTTTAAGCTGCTAAGTTATAGGATCATTTTTAATGCATCCATAGATAAGTAATACAATGCCTACGTTAGAACAAGACCCGTTAGGTTCCTACCACGTACCCCTTGCATACTGCTGCTCTCAAGACCCTTTTGTTCTGACTTATAACCCAGCCCCTTGTCTGGGTGCCCAGGCTACGGACCTTGCTGTTCCAGACACTCCCTGAAACTGAGACTTAACTCCAGTCTTTGGAATGTCTGTGCGTCACATATGGAACTAGTAAAGGAAAAAAGGGAAATTCCCTGCACATTATTTTCCATAAAACACCGGTCAGATTTTCTGAACCTAGCAATTTTTTCCCCCCTCAAAAAAAAAAAAAAAAAAGGTAAAACTTTATCACTGCTTCCTAACCTGCTTATCTAACTCCCCACATTGTCCTCATTCCCACTTTCAGTATCGTTTCAAACAGTATATTGCACCTTCCTTTAAGTACCAATTTGATCTTTGGAAATTATGCTGTGTTGTTCCATCAGTCATCTGATTCTCCTCTAGGGTGCATGATCTATTCCACTGTTTATTACTTCTTACTTGTCAGCATTACAGGTCTTGTGATAATTGAAGAATGACATTTTGTAAAACATAAGGCAGGAAAAGCAAGAAAGTAATGGTCACTCTGCCAAACGAATCACATGATTCTGACAGACTCTTGGAGCCAGCCCAGTCATCATTAGCAGGAAGTCATCTCATCATATTTTATGATTTAAGAGCCCCAGAATTTCTTAATGTTCACAAATACCTTCCATACATTGAGAATACACACTGGGGTGTGTATTCTATTTCAGTGTAAGGGGTTTCAGGCATCTAAGTGTGTATGTGTATGGCCATGTACATGGATGATGGGGAGAGACATTGCAGTGGGAAATAAGAAATATCCCAGATGCTCTAACTTCCATTATTCAGCTTGCTTCTTAATTAGTCAAGGAACTCTAGAGATAGAACAAACTTCAAGAGATCATTACAAGTTCCCATCTGGTCTTTGAACTACATAGCTATGTCTTCTATAAGATTAGATAGGGTTACAGTTATTTGACCAGTGTGACAAGGGTTATCAGTGATGATCGGCTTCCCACGCACTGTGCTTGGAATGCAGGTACTAGAGTTGGACCACCTGAGCTCAAATCCCACCTCTGTTATTTATTGTTGCTTTGATTTCATGTTTTGCCTTCCCAGAACCTTCTCTGGTTCCTTCTCTGGGAAACAGTATCCCTTTGGGGGAGGAAAATGATTCTTTCTTTCCAAACATGTGGCTCTAAAAGTTCTATTCCAATTATTCCTGAAGATCAGCTCATCTTTTCCCTCTCTATGTATTGCTAAATCAACTTTTTCTTTTGTTGTGTAATATACCTAGGTAGTCTCCCCTAAGCTGGTGAGAGTTGAATTTTTTTACTTGCAGCCATTTGTAAAAGAATCTTGACTAACTCAGCTGTGCTAGGTGTTATGGTGTGAGAAAAACAAGGAGGAAATTATGGTCTGGTTGAAACATGAGACATATGAAAGAGAAAAAGTTATAAAACCATATAAGATACATATAAATATAATTGTTATAGTAATCGATTACAAATTACTGGTGGTATATGAGCTGGTTTGCAACATAAGTGCATTTCAAAAGCAGTATTGCATTTGTGGAAGACCCTATTAAAATTTCTACAACACCTGCATATTTTAAAACATCTATTGATTAATACCATATGTCAATTATTAAACCTCTAACCAATCAAATACAACTTACAGTATCATTGTACCATAGCCTGACATTCTGCCACCGTTTTGTGGAAATTTGAGCTATACACTGTTGTTTATAGCAACAAAAAGTTCAAGTGTAATTAAAATAACATTAGTAATCAAAGTGTCAGCATCTTAACATTGAAAAAATGTTTGAAATATTTGAACAATTAGAAAAATGAAAAAAGGGGCAAGTGTTGGGCAACTTGGATTCTTATCACTTGTGTTTAATTGAGTTAAAAGGGGGGAAGTATTTTTCTGGGAAGGGAAAAGGCAGTAGGGTCCATCACAGAAGACTCAGGGAATAGCCTTGCCTGTTTTGATCTGCACTAAACAAAAAATATGCACAGCCTTGGGAACAGAAGATAGCTCTAATGTGCTTTTTTGCTTGGTAACCATATTGATACAGTATTGATTAGATTGAAGAAAATGGCAATGACTAATGAGTTGAGTGCAATACATGGAAACCTTGCTTGTAAAGAGTGAGAAATGACAGCTTTGTGAGATGGATGGGGAATGATGGAGGAAGCAGAGAGCAAAAGGAAAATTATGATCAATATTTCAGACTATGGCAAGAAAGTATAGAACTCTAAAAGGACATTTTTTCCTTGATAAACTCACATTTCACGGGCTTCACTGTGTTATTGGAAAACAAAGAACTTCACCATTTGGGGGGTTGAGGACCTTGTGCGACATTCTGCATTCCTAAAAGTAGCCGTATCACTTTTGCCTTTGAAAGAAGTCACCCAGAAGGGAAAACACATCCTAAAATATTGATGTATTATTAATATTATACCCACTTTGTACTAGATTTTTTTTTACTAAGTCTATTTTTATCATGGATTAGGGTTATCTATGGCCATGTTCTCTTCTTCCAGCCTTCATGATGCCCCATATTTAAATCAATTGAAAATTGACTATACCGTGATTGCTGTAGGACTTCAAAGGAAGGGAATGTTGCTGGCGGCTGGACTTATCAGTAACAGCTTCAGGGAGAAGGCAGGACTTGACTTGGGTCTTAATGAATAAGAAGCATGACAAATAATATTGAAGAGTTAATTTATCTATGAATTCAGTCATTTAACAAATATTAAGCACCCTTCTATGACGGGCTCAGTTGTAAGTACTGGGAATATAGCTATAAACAGGATAGAATCCCTGTCCCAAACATGTTTATATGCAGGGGAGGAAAACACTGTACATATAGGCAAGTTTATTTTATAATTTCATTTGGTGATGTATGCTCAGAAGAAAGATGAAGATGGGAAAGGCATGGAGTGTGATCTGAGAGTGGTGATATTTACAGCACACTGCCAGGACAAAGAGTAGAAGTAGATATGTGTAATATTTGGGATTTTTTGAAATTTTTATTTATTTGTTTTTTGAGACAGAATCTCTCTGTTGCCCTGGGTAGAGTGCTGCAGCATCATAGCTCACAGAAATCTCAAACTCTTGGGCTCAAGCAATCCTCTTGCTTTAGCCTCCCAAGGAGCTGGGACTTCTTGGCACCTGCCACAATGTCCAGCTGGTTTTAGTAGAGATGGGGTCTGACTCTTGCTCAGACTGGTTTTGAACTCCAGCTTAAGAAATCCACTCCACGTATGCCTCAGCCTCCCAGAGTGCTGGGGTTACAAGAGTGAGCCATCACGCCCACACTCAGTATTTGGTGTGAGGAGTGGTATTGGCCTGCACCAAGGTGGTGACAGTGGAGATGGAGAGAAGGGACTGGAAACAGCATTTATTATGAAGAACTGATAGGACTTCCTAACAGATTGGATGTGAAGGACCAGACACAAAGGAATTAAGAAAGACACCAATTTCTACCTGAGCAACCGTGTAAATTGTGATGCCTTTTCCTGAGTTAAGAAGTCCTCAGGGAGAAATTGAGGTGGAAAAAATAAAAAGTAACTTCTGGCCATGCTGAAATTGAGATACCTATTAGACACCTAAATGGAGATATTTTTTCAGGAGTTAGTTATCTGAGTCAAGAACTTTGGAAGAATGTTTATATCTGGAAATATAAAATTAGGAGTATGAGTGCGGCAGTGGCATTTACTACTATTGCTATTGTATCTAATGCAAGGAGGTTTATGTCCTTTTTGTTTGTTTGTTTTGTTTTGTTTGTTTTTGTCGAGACAGAGTTCTACCCTATGCCCTGAGCAGAGTGCAATGGTGTCATAGCTCACCGCAACCTCAGACTCAGGCTGTGGGCATCCTGCTGCCTCAGCCTCCGAGGGCACTGGGATTACAGGCACTCACTGTGCGCCCGGCTGGGTTTTTTCATTTTTTTCATGAGTTGGGGTCTCACTCTTGCTCAGACAAGCCTCAAACTCCTGAGCTCAAACAATCCTCCCACCTCAGCCTCCCACAGTGCTGGGATTAAAGGCGTGAGTCACTGTACCTGGAGAAGTTTATGTCCTTTATCCATGAAACCCTAACCATACCAGCTCACAAAAGGTATCAAGGATGGAAAGTGTAGAAAACCACCTTTGTAGAATCCAGTTTTAATTGACCATTTGTTTGCATTTGTGGAGAAAAAGTGAGTGAGGTTTTCTTGGTTGTTCACAGATAACATCCATGCTAGGAAACAACACAAGTTTTATTTGAAACATAAATTGCTGTGCTAAATTGGTCCAGAACAAATGCTGGTATTAGGCTCACCATGACTGAGCAGAGGAGTGAATTCTGCCTGCACTGTGACTGTGTGGAGAGAGAACCAGATTCCCCTGAGAGCCCAGCAAATATGAAGGCTGCTGCTCATTGTCATGGCTACAAAATCCTTTGGGTCTAAGGTAGGACCTGGGTTCTTTAGAATTCATCCAGGAAGATGGCTTTATCTTCAAGCCTAGAAAAATCTAACCAGGAGCAAGCCCTAATATAAATATAAAGGTTGAGACCCCTAATTCTAAATTATCATAAGGCAGGAGAAGGGAAGGAATCAGGCACATCATTAACACTGATTTAAAAATAAAAAATAAGAAACAACTCCTACAGATGTTAAACTATACCCAAACATAGACACCAACATAAAAGATGTAGTTAAGTATGGTGGGATTATAACGTGTGTGTGTGTGCAATCCAAGCCCAACACTCTTAACTGCTTTCTTCTTCATACACATGCATAAACACACACACACACACACACACACACACAACTATGTCCCATAACATGATACTAAATGCTTTTTTTTTTTGAGACAGAGTCCCACTCTGTTGCCCTGGATAGAGTGCCATGGCATCATAGCTCACAGAAACTTCACGCTACTGGGCTCAAGCAATCCTCTTGCCTGTGCCTCCTGAGTAGTTCTGACTACAGGCACCTGCCACAAACCCAGCTAGTTTTTCTATTTTTAGCAGAGATGGGGTCTCGCTCTTGCTCAAGCTGGTCTTGAATTCCTGAACTCAAGCAATCCATCTGCTTTGGCTTCCTGGAGCACTAAGATTACAGGCATGAGCCACCATGCCCAGCCAATGCTAACTGCATTTCAAATGCAAAGACCGGAACAGTGAATACAGAACTACAGTTAACATGATGTCTCTGTCCATTCAGGCTGCCATAATAAAATACTTTGGACTGGGTAACACCAGAAATTTATTGTTCACAGTTCTGGAGGCTTGGAAGTCCAAGTTCAAGGAGCCTCTAATTTGGTATTTGGTTAGAGCTCACTCTCTGCTTCATAGATGGCAACTACTTGTTGCATCCTCACATGGCAGAAGGGGACATACAAGCTCCCTCAGGCCTGTTTTATAAGGGCACTAATCCCATTTATGAAAGCAGAGCCTTCATGACCTAATCACCCCCTAACAGCCCCACTTCTTAATACTATTGCATTTGGGATTAGGTTTCAATGTATATATTTTAGGAGTACACAAACACACCATAGCAGTTGATTTCCTCTGAATTATAGCTAAATTCATCACTTGCTTGGGCTCAATTTCCCAATCTCCAAAAGATTAACAATATTAGTTGCCCTGTGGACAATGTTTAAGGTCACTGATTGGAGGTAATAGCTAACAAATCTACAATGAGACTAAAAACACAAGATTCCTTAAGAATACACAAGAAGTATATTTTTAGGTAAACAACAATAGCTACAATTTATGGAGTGTCCATACGTGATTCATAATCTTATAAATTTTATATAATCACTTGTATCTATAAGCATTACATGTGTCACCATCATCATTTTACAAATAAGAAAAATGGGGCTCTGAGAGCCTAAATCAGCTTGCTCAAGGTCAGCCTGTAATCCACAGATCTGGCAATGCAAATACAGATCCATTAGCTCCGTGTTCATATTCTCTGCACATATGAATCAGTGAAGAGAAATGTTCTAACTACTTTTACATTTACTAATTTCATTTTAAGGCACTGCATTGTGTAGTTCTGATAATATTATTCCTACTAATGCACAGCAATAGTAACACTTTATTATCTGAAAAGGAATTTGGTTTTCCAGTTTCCAATTTCTCATTTAATTCTCACAATATTGGGAAGGAGCTATTTTAATCCCCACTTTACAAATAATGAAGATTGAAACACAAATATGTTAAGTGCTTTGCACAAAGGAGCTAATAAGTGACAAAGCCAGAATTTATTTGCTTATTTAAATTTCAGAGATGGAGGTCTTCCCATGTTGCCCAGGCTGGCCTTGAACTCATAGGCTCAAGTGATCCTCCCACCTCAGCTTTCCAAGTAGCTGGGATTATGAGCATATGCCAAGCTTAAAGCCTGGCTAGAGCCTGGCTAGAGCCAGGCTTTAAGTAGCAGTCACTGTACTCCAAGTCTAACACTCTTTTCAATACACAGGGGGAAGTTGGTTTGAGATTGTGGGATTACTGAGCAAAAGATAGAGAAAAAAATGGTGAATTTTCCAAAAAGGCTTTGAAATAATTCGAAAAGGATATTCACCCTCTTTCCATGAGTAACCAACATTAACTGACCAACTCATTACCTTAACCACTGACTTTCTCAGGTTGCTTCATTTATTGGACCAGTCCAGGGGAGGGCTCTCCAGAGGTAAAGTTAGTTACTACCCCGTTTCCCCAAAAATAAGACAGTGTCTTATTTTAAGGTGTGCTCCCAAAGATGCACTAGGTCTTATTTTCAGGGGATGTCTTATCTTTCCTGTAAGTAGGTCTTATTTTTGGAGGATGTCTTATTTTTGGGGAAACGGGGTAACAGACCAACAGGTGTCTTCAATTCCATCTGTGCTTACAAGTGCTTCTCTCCAAAAGCCCACGTGGACAGGGAGAGGGAATCTCAGACTGAGAAGCTTTCCTTCCTTCCGAAGGTGTAGCAGTGGCTTGGGTTAGGATTAAGGGTGGTCCAACACCAAAACAGAGTGCTTGCCCTTATCCTTCCTCCCCCGCAGAGCAATTGCTTAAGACAGCATCAAAGCAGGGCACCCTTGTCACTAGAGGCGCCAGAGATCCTACCTACCTAACATACACACTGCTTGGAAGTAGATTTTTTCCTCCTTACATCATTCCATTTAAGCCATATGGACATAATTCATTTTAAAGATATGAAATAATGTACATATGGACATGTTTAAGGCAAGAAAAGCAATTCAATTCAACAAATAGTTTTGGAGCACCTACTATGTGCCAGGCACTGTTCTGAGTATGGTGGGGATACAGCAATGAACAAATATGACAAAATGCCTGCCCTCAGGCTTCCATAGTTTCCCAGATACCCCACTTTTATCATTAATAGTTTCAGGGTATGTGTTTGCCAATGCAACATACAATATTTTAATAGTTGTGTAACATTATATAGTGTAGGTATATGACAATTGAATTAACCATTTCTTTATTGGTTGACATTTCATTTAGGTTTTGTTTTGATTTTTGCAACGAATGTTACAATAAACACCCCTAT
Source organism: Nycticebus coucang (assembly GCF_027406575.1). Lineage (NCBI taxonomy): Eukaryota > Metazoa > Chordata > Mammalia > Primates > Lorisidae > Nycticebus > Nycticebus coucang. The sequence continues at coordinate 66,964,354 of NC_069783.1, read as the reverse complement.
TACATATACATCATATGCATGGCTTATTATTTATAAAGAAAAGCAGTCTATCTCCGGTGAGCAAAAACTGCCAAGCAAACCCGTCCATACTCATTTGTTCTCACTAACCCACTCACTTCTCCACTTCCTAGGTGTGCTGGATGATTCTGGTACTATCCACCTAGGTGGTGCTGAAGCACTCTCCGCTCTGAGATATTCCCAGTACAGCCCTAATACCTCTAGAGTCCCCTTCCAAAAACCACAAGCTGTCAACCGACCTGTGCCACCACGGAAGACCGTCTAATCACGCTCACTATGCAAATCCAAACTCTGCCGTGTCGCACGGGGAGTCCTGCCAATAATCGCTTGACCCATCCCTCCTTGGCCAATGTTATTAAGTTTTATTATCATATGTATGTTATCGGTGAAGAAGGAAGCTCGTAAAGGTTAAATACGTGTTATACAAGTCTGCTTTAGGCTCAGGCCAGGTGCCATTGACAGGATTAATGGCTCATTCTTCCAGATCTTTCTGTATATATGTATGTAATTCTTGACACCCCGTCATTTTTGAGACAAGGGGTATGTTTAATGGAAATGCACACTCACGACAAGGTGTAACTCCTTGAAGACGTTTCTTTTCTTTTTCTTTCGTACGTTCCTAATGTAGTGTGGCTGGCAGCCCACGTTAGATGGAATTGCGCCTTCCCTCGGCCATTTCCCCTAAGCTTTGGAAAGACTCGAATTTCCTGCAATGTAAATCTCTAGCTAGCGGTTTCCTGTCCCCACTCCCGCTTCCCTTTCCCATTTGAGTCTCCTCTCGCCTGGCTGGCTGGGACCGGATGGCAAACAGCAGTGTCTACATCCCCTTAGCGGCCTGTGCGGTATCCAGATTCCAGGGACCTCCCTCCTTGGGAGTCGCTTAACCCCAAGGCCTCCCATTCCTCTCCTCCTCCCACCCTGCGCTGTTCTAGGAGGAGCCTAAATGTCCCTTCCCCAGCTGAAGGGGATTGTGGTGCGTAAACAGGATTAACTCCCTCGCCCCCGAGTGGCCTGCGGGCCGGAGAGAGCCCTTGGGTGCGTGGAGGGCGCAGCGCCGGGAGCGGGGGATGGGGCAGCTCGCGCCCTCGGGGCAGTCTCTGGGGCGCGCGTCCTCGTTGACTGGGGCTGGGGGCCACAGCCTCAGCAGCTGCTGCTCCAAAGCTCCAGCGGCCCGCGGCTCCGGCGCGGGTTCCTAGCGGCAGCCTCCCCTCCACCACCTCCCCTTCCTCCCCGCGCTTGTTCTCCGCCCCCCCACGCTCCAGCCTCTCGGTAGCAGCCCGCGCCGTCCTCAGCCCCCCGGAGCCGCCGCTCCAGCCCCTAGCCCAGCTATGGGGGACCTGCCGGGTCTCGTGCGTTTCTCCATCTCGCTGCGCATCCAGCCCAACGACGGCCCGGTCTTCTACAAGGTGGACGGGCAGCGGTTCGGTCAGAATCGCACCATCAAGCTGCTCACCGGCTCCTCCTACAAGGTGGAGGTGAAGATTAAGCCCACCACACTGCAGGTCGAGTGAGTGCGGGGTGCGCCGCGGTGGCACGATCCTGCGTGGGGTGCAGGCGGGGGATGGGGACGCCCGGGACGACACGAGCCTGTCCGGGGCCTCTGGCCTCGCGACGCGCCCAGCGGGCCCGGGGGTGGAGGGAAGAGGTCGACTCCCAGTTCGCCTTCGCCCCCTCCTCCGCCTTAGGATTGATTGCATTCATCTATTCTCGCTTCCCTCCACCCCTCGGGGCGACCTCAGTGGGTTCATTAAAATCCTCGACTAGAAGCCAGGGTTTTTGCTTGTTTCTCGTAAATTTCTCATCCCTTGTGTTCAGCCACCACAGCAGAACCGCAGGCGGCCGGGTGGGGCAGAGGGGAGCAGCTCAGCAGGGTCCAGTACCGCAATCCCTGCGCTGTTCCTGTCCTGGCCCGCAGCCGGGTCTGCCCTCCAGGCTGGAGTGGGGGGTGGGGGGGCAGCGCTGAAGAATGAGGAGTTAAGGCCGGGGAGGGCTAGTTCTTGGGGCTCCTGAGGGATGCCCCGCACTCCCCTGCGTGGCCGAGGTCCCCAGGTCCCGAGGAGCAGGCGCGAGCCGGAGGGCGGGCGCCTCTGCTCGGGCCTAACTGGGTTCACCGTCTTCCACGCCTGTGCTCTGTTCAGGCTGGTGATTGGTGCCTGGGATTAGCAACATCCTCGTAGCAAGAGGATGTTTTTTGGTTTATTCGTGACAGGGATTATCTCTTCCCAGTGATCACAAGATGAGGTACTTACTCAGTAGACTTCTTTTAGGAAAGTCTTTATATAGCCTACCGAAAAGAATCAATCCACAGCTGAGGGCCTTGACCGTTCAGCTTCCACCTAAACGTTATGAGAAGTCTAGTCTGGAAAGAGAAAATAAACCAACATTTATTGTATCTACCATATGCTAAACATTAAGGAGGAGGAGGGTTTTGAATCCTTTTACAGTTTAAATTAGAACGATGAACTTGTACTAGTCTTCCAGGTGCAAGCACCTAGGGCCAAACTTTGATGGTTTCTTGTATTCCGGATCCACCTATTGGTCAGCTCCCCCACAACTGCGTGTTCTGTGCCCCTGGATAGAACCCAGGCTTTTCCTTTACTGGCAACGTTATCCCTAGATTGGTTGGAGGACTGGTTGTCAGGAAAGGTTATGCATTCTCTATGTGTTTATGATTTAATAAAAAATAAAAATTAAAAATAAAAATAAATTGTAATTAACTTGGTGCTCTTGCAAATAAAAAGGTAAAAAATTAGAAATAACAATTAATTGAATGGCAAGCAACTGGTTTTCTTACAAATATTGATTAAATAATGTATCAATGTAGAAAATTTAAAAACATTTGTATCCCCTTAATATTTTGTAATAAAAATATTTTTTAAAGAAAGAAAATTCAGTAACATGTAATCAACTTTTGTGTTACTGTTTACATAAAGTTTTTTATTTAAACCTTCAAAAAAGGTTATGCATTCTCTATTCCATTTTCTTCAAAGTAGTTCTCTAGGTTTCAGACTAATCTGAAAATTGATTTGTTAATAACAAAACTATTTTTTCCATTTACACTTTAATTTCATGAAGGATTTTTCAGTGCCCTAACTTGATAGTTCTGAGTATAGGTCAGAAACATCTGGAGACCTTATTAAAATGCAGATGGCTGAGGCCCATCCCACAGTTTCTACTTTACTTTATGTAGGGTAGGGCCTGAGTATTTGCTTTCTAACAGGTCCACAGGTGATGCTGGTACTGCCAGACCAGGGACTTCATTTTGAGAACCATTATCCTAGTGCCATGGCAAGCTTCGGGTACCCTAATTGTTGGAACAGAACAAGCTGTTAGAGAACTGGTTCACTGGTTCTTGACCCTACCTACACATGAGGATCATCTAGATAACCTTAAAATCAATTTATCAGTGCCCAAACCATATCCCAGACCAACGGAATCTTAATCACTGGGGTTGTGGGTGGGGCTGGGTGTAGGTAGCATCTGAATAGCTGCACAGATGATGAACTTTCAGAACTTTCTCCCTTAGCCAAACCCTGTGGGTTTACTGCCTAGGATTTTGCTCCAAACCAGAACAGGATGCCTAGGCTAATTCCTACCACATGTGGTCAACTCAAGTTCATTACAGGAACATTTCCATTGGTGGCGTGCTTGTCCCGCTGGAACTGAAGTCTAAAGAGCCTGATGGGGACAGAATTGTTTATACGGGCACATATGACACAGAAGGTGTGGCCCCAACCAAGAGTGGAGAACGGCAGCCCATCCAGATCACCATGCCGGTAAGGCCTGCTTGGGGTCATAGAGGTGTGGTACCAAGGCAAATGGAAACCTAGGAAAGAAAACAGACACTGTCTCCCTTTAAGAAAAGGCTTATTCAAAGCCAATTACTGTGGAAATTGGGTTGTAAGTTTCCTTCAAGGATCTGCCAAAGAGAGAACTATATAATTATCTTTTGTATGGCAGTCTGACCCTATATATAGTAAATGCTCAAAGACACTATATAAGTAGAAGGTTTGAGAGTGACTGTACCTACATCACTGTTTCTCCTGTTATATTCTACATCTGGACTGGTTTAGATAATTGGCCTGCAAAGTTTCTGTTTCCAAGTAGCCACAATCTTTTGGTTATGCGAAAGCTAATTTGAATGACATTTTGCTACTTAAATTTATGCTAAATGGAAGAGCCCAAAAAGTGACTGCCATGGAAAATAATAAGACTCTTAATACATATCTAGTCCTACCAGTGATAATACATAATAAAACGATGATATAGCCTGGTAATATTGGCCCCAAAATTAAAAAAAAAAAAAGAATTGGTAGCAAGGATAGTCAAAATAAAGATTTAAATATATGTGCAAGCATAGTAGGTGATGAAGTAAGCTTGCTAACCACAGGGAAAGGAGGCCTCACCTAACCTGCTACTATAAAAACTGGGCAGCTTTCCCTCTCTCTGCAAGAACAACCTTGAAATGTCTGCCTTCTAGCTTTATAGGAAATACCACAAATGTTCTCAAATGTCAGTGTGCTTAGGATCTCCTTGTTTGTTTAAAATGCCAGGGTTAAGCCCCACTTCCAGTGATTTTAGTTCAGGAGAGCCATGGTGAATCCAAAGAAACTCTGATGGGGATGGTTTATAGAATGTGCTTTGAGAAGCACTGATCTAAGAGCTAATCCATACAGCTTGAAAGGTCACCATAAATAGGAAAAATTCAGAAACTCTTATGTCTTATATTTTTATTTTATGTTAATACATCAACACATAGGAAAATATATTGTCAATCTTATAAAATTTTGAAATTAATACTTGTAAATAAAGGTACATTTAGCTACAAGCCCCCATTTTCCCCGTGTATGTATATACCTATGGTGACCTTTAGGACACCTATATATATTTTATTATCAAATATACATCCAAAGATGTAGACACGTATATGGAACATCATTTTAAAGTCTGCATGGGTCCTTTATGATATGAATTTATCAAATTATCCTCAGTCATCTATTACTGATTATTTCTATTTTTCAGTATTACAAAGAAAACTACATTAAAAATCACTCACTTCTGCACAATTGTCTAATGTTTTCTTGATTCCTATAAGAAATTTACATGTTAAGACACTTTATAAGATTTCCTAACTGACCTCCAGAAAGTAGGCAATTTACACTCCTATCATCTGTTTAAGTATCTATCTCCTTCTGCATTAGGTCTAATTAATCATTTAAAAATATTTTTTATGGGCGGCGCCTGTGGCTCAAGGAGTAGGGCGCCAGTCCCATATGCCGGAGGTGGCGGGTTCAAACCCAGCCCTGGCCAAAAAAAACAAAAAAACAAAAAAACACACACACACACAAATAAAATATTTTTTATCTGATAGGCAGAATGTTTTTATTTTTATTAGTTTAATTTGAAATCTTGACATGTCCATTTCCATTAGTATTTCCTTTGTATATTGCATGTTCATAGTTTTGTTTTTTTTTTTTTTTTTTAGAGATCTTCATTTTATCGCCCTCAGTAGAGTGCTGTTATGTCATAGCTCACAGCAACCTCCAACTCCTGGGCTTAGGCAATTCTCTTGCCTCAGCCTCCCAAGTAACTGAGACTACAGGCACCCACCAAAATGCCTGGCTATGTCTCAGTGATTTTTAGGAAACCTTTATAAATTAAAAATACTCATCTTTGGGTAGCACCTATAGCTTAGTAGGTAGGGCACCGGCCACATATACCAAAGCTGGTAGGTTCAAACCCAGCCCAGACCAGCCAAAACAACAATGGCAACCACAACAGAAAAATAGCCAGGCGTTGTGGCGGGTACCTGTAGTTCCAGCTACTTGGGAGGTTCAGGCAAGAGAATCGCTTAAGCCCAAGAATTTGAGGTTGCTGTGAGCTGTGACGCTACGGCACTCTACCCAGGGTGACAGCTTGAGACTCTGTCTCAAAAAAAAAACACCTCATCTTTTATCACATCTTGAGTGTGTTCATCATTTATCATTTGCATTTTAACTTTGCTTGCAATATAAATTTTAAATTTCATATAGTCCAGCACATAAACTTTTCCTTTATGGCTTTTGCAGTTAAGATCCAGCTTATAAAGTCTGCCTTGACTTCAAGATTGATTAATTATGCACACATCGAAACACAGCTGAATGTGTGTATTTTCATCTGAACTCTTGTGGTCTTATTTGTTAAATTTCAAATGAATTATAGATTTAAATATTTTAATTTGTACTTTTATATTGGAATGTATTTGTCTTAATACAATTATATAAGTAATCCATACTTCTCCAATGATCAGTTTCATGGTAACTATACAGCAAAAATTATCTTTTTGTATACTTTCTAATCCTGTTGATTTGTCTACTTTTATACTAAAATTGCATTATTTTAAATACATTGTTTTTATAGCATTTGTATATTTTGTAATTGACCATCTTATTGAACTTGCTTACTAAAATTCTTCAAATAATTATCTTGGGCTTTTCAGATGGATGGTCAGAAGCTCTTTATAATTGTCATTTTCTGATTTTTTTTCCTAGCTTTGTATAGTTTTTTTTTTCCAGGTATTGTATGTTTCTAGAATATGTCAGTTTCAGTGTTAGGTACAATATTTATCTTAAAGCAAATTTTTATAGCTCACTGAGGTATTTTTTTTAATTGGAAGATGCGTTGAATTTTATCTAATTCTTTCTCCATCTATAAAGATAATTTATCTTCTTTGATATATTACTGTGGTGAATTATATAAAATAGTACAGATTCAGGGCAGCAGCGTGGCTCAATGGAATGGGGTGCCGGCCCCATATACTAGAGGTGGCGGGTTCAAACCTGGCCCTGGCCAAAAACTGCAAAAAAAAAAAAAAAAAAAAAAAAAACTAATAAAAATGTAGATTCAAGTACTAAGCTATCCTTTATTTCCTAAAAATAAGCCCTATTTAAAGATGGTGTTAGTTATCATATGAGTAAATTCGATGTGCTAAGATTTTATTTAGGATTTTTATGTTTTCATTTATTTGCTTTATGAGTAAGTATTTGAGGATTTCTCACATATTGACTGAGAGAAATGTGGTAAATAAAATAGATATCCCTAGCTTCACAGAGCTAATGATGTGTAGGGGGAAAATATACTTTATACTATGTATTAATATATGATTGTCAATAAGACAAATAATTGCTATTATAAAGTGTAGTGAAAAAGTAGTGGTGGCCTTGGAGCATATACTGGGGGGTCTTATCCTAATTTGGGGGATGGCTTTCTGGAGAAAGAAATTAAAGATGGATAAGAGATGGGAAAAGAGAAAGTGCTCGAGGAAAGAGAAGTTGCAAAAAATGAGAGCTGGGAGAGAGTATATTATGTTCTAATGAATGAGAGAAGCCCATATGCCTGGAGCAGAGAATGTGGCAGAGTCTGGATGAAGATAAAGCTGCAGAGGTAAGTAGGGGGGTAGATATTATTGGGTCTTCTTTATTGGACTTATCCTAGTTACTGTGGGAATTCATTGAAGATTTTTAGATCAATTTTGAAATAAGATTTATACACAGTGAAATGTACCAATGTTAAGTGTACCATAACATAGGTTTTGACAAATGGATACTACTGTATAATCACCATCCCAATAAAGATATAGAACATGTCTTTCATCTTGAAAACTCCCTTGTACCCAAGTGCAGTTAATTACCCCAACTCAACCCCCTCCCCAGTTTCCCATCTCAGTATCAATTTTAACTATGTGAGAACGTCATGTAATATTATACTGTTGTGTCTGACTTCTTTCACTTAGTATAATGTTCTTGAGCTTCATCCTTATTGCACGTACCCGTACTTTTTATCACTAGGTAGTACAGGGTGTTATTTAGATATACACCAATTTACCCCTTTACCAATCAATGGGCATTCGGGTGGTTTTCAGCCTTTGGTATTGTGTTGCTATGAACGTTTGAGTGTAACTCTTGGTGTGAATACATATTTTCATTTCTCTTGAGCAAATACCTAAAAGAAGAATTGCTAAGTCACACGGTGAGCATTTATTTATCTATATAAAAAATGTCCAGACCCTGTACCATTTCATATTTCCACCAGGAATGTATTAGACTTCCATTTGCTTTACGCACTCCATGTACATCAGTCTTTGACATTTAGAAATACAAATGACCCAGAAGAGCCAAAACAATTTTATTTCATTATCTATATTCTAGTCCTTAAATCAGGTAGCACAAATCTTCCAGCTTTGCTCATTCAACATTATTTTGGCTACACTAGATTATTTATATCTATATAAGCATATATATTTATTTATGTTAGATTGAGCTTGTCAGTTTCTCCAGAAATTGAGATATTGGGTTTGTATTAAATCTGAAATTTGGAGAGTTTTGAGTACTGAGTTTTCTAATCCACGAATATGATACATCTCTATTTAGGACATCTTAAATTTTCTCTGCAGTATATTACAATGTTCCCTCCAGATTTTATACATATTTTGTTAATCTTATTCACTACATATTTTTGAATGCTACTATACATGGCATTGTTTTGTTGCTAGTATATATATAGAAATAAAATTGATTTTGTACATTGATCTTGAATCCTGAGACTTTGCTAATCTCACTTATTAATTCTAATAGCTTTCCTTGTAGAACTTTTAGAATTTTCTACTTACATTATCATGTCATTGGTAAATAAAAACAGCTCTTCACCTTATTTTCCAATCTGTATCCCTTTTATCTTTGGTTCAATTGCAATGACTAAGACCTTCAATATGCTGCTAAGTAGAAATGGGGAGAGTGGATGTTCTTATTCCTCAGTCTTCGGGAGCAAACATTCAGTTTTTTAACAGCAAGTATAATGTTATCTGTATGATTTTTTTTATTCAGTTAAGGAAATTCCCTTCTATTCCTAGTTGACTGAGGGTTTTTCCATGAATGTATTGTAAAATGTTCTCAAAATTTTCTGTATCTTTTGAGATGATAATAAAGCATTTTTTCTTCTGGTAAATTACATTGCTTTTTTCAATGTTAAAATAACCTTGAATTCCCAGGTTAAATACCACTTGGTTATGGTACATTCTCTGTATGTATAGCAGTATTTGATTCAGTAATGTTTTATTGAGGAATTTTATATATGTTTCTGGAGGATATTGGGCTGTGGTTTCTTATGTCTTTGTCTAGTTCTGGTATCAGGGTAATAGTGGCTGCATTAAATCATTTGGAAAGTGTTCACTCTTCTGTCTTCTAAAAGAGTTTATAAAACTGATATTATTCCTAGTGTCAGAATTCAACAACAAAGTTATTTTACTTAATTTGAAGGCTTTTAACTACAAATTCTATTTCCTTAATTGGTATTGGGCTATTATTCAAGTTTATTTCTTGAGTTAGTTTTATAATTTGTCTTTGAAGTCATTTCAATTAAGTTGTGGAATTTGTTGGCATAGAGTATTCACAATAATTCTCCCCCATCCTTTACTGTCTTAGGATCTCTGATAGTGTCTATTCTTGCACTCTTGATATTCAGTATTTTCCTTTTTTCTGATCATTCTAACTAGAGATTTCAACTTTATTGGCCTTTTCAAAATCCTAGCTTTATTTTTATATGCTTTACTCTCCATTTTTTTATTTCATTTTTTTGGTCCTGTATTTCCTTTGCTTTGTAATATTTTAATTAAGGCTTAATGCATATACTGTAAATGATCCCTTTGTATATTGTAGAGTTCTGGTTTTCAATAATTTGACTATGTTGCACATTAGTGTGCTTTTCCTTTGAATCATCTTTCTTGGGATCATTGAATTTTTTGAACCCATACATGAATGTTTTCATGAAATTTGCCACATTATTAACCATTACTTTGTCAAATACTTTTTTCTTCTCCATTCTCTTCTCTCTTTGTAGGACTTAAACTAAACATAAGTTGGAAAGCTTCATATTATCCCAGAAGTCCTTGAGGCCCTATTCAATTTTCTTCAAGTTTTTTTAATGGATCTTCAGATTAGATCATTTCTACCAATGTGTCCTTAAGCTTACTTATTCTTTCTTCTGCTATTTCCAGCCTTATATTGGTCTCATCTTATAAATCGTCCTCTCTTATATTTTAAAGCTATAGTATTCTTACTGCACTTTTTATAATTGCAATTTCTCAAGATTCCTTGTTTATTCCTTTTGTCTATTCCTTGAGACCACGTTTTCCTTTATTTCTTTGAACAATTATAATACTGATTTGAAGTCTTTGATAAATCAACACCTGATTCTATTTTGAGCAAATTACTGTGGACTGACATTTTTCTTCAATGTGGGTCATGCTTTCCTGTTTCATTATGTATCTAGTAATTTTTGGTTAGAAACTTAACATTTTGGATAATTTGTTATTGACTCTGATTTCTGTATATATACTTAGTATTTTTTTTTTTTATTCTAGCAGGCAGTAAGCATTCCTGTACTCAAACTTTAAACTCTGTCTTCCTAACAGTACATATCAGCTAATATCTCCCCACTCAGTCTTTTTTAACTTCTAGTTGCTGGGTTTTTTGTTGTTGTTTTTTTTTTTTTTTATTTTTTTTTTTAGCCTAGTCCTCTTTTGTGCCCATGGAGTTCAGCAGTCAGCCAGAGAATCAGAGAGTTTATAGTGAAATTTTGGTATCTACCCACCCTTAGATTTCCCTAAAGTTCCAGTTGCTCTGCCAGTCCTAAACACCTCAAGCCAAAAAGGCTCCAACTTTTCAGGTATGGGAATCCACTCAGTCAAAAAAAACCCTGAATTTATAAATGTTATTCAGTCCAATTTTACTGTTCCAAAATTGACTATGCTTATTTGTCAGCTTTCTCAATGAGTCCCCTAGGGTGTCCCTCTCCCACTATCCTAATCATGCAGTTGGCTACAGATTATGGTAGCGTTAAAGCCAGATTTTAGGTTCCATCCTTTCTCTTTTTTCCCAGTGTTTTCTACCTACATTTCCAGCTTCTCTGCTAGTCCTGATGTCTTCTGCCACTTGTAGCAAGTATGGCTGCCATTTTCTCCTTCTAGACCTTCAAGGGACTAAGGAGTGCCCTTGGGCAAGAAATCTACTTTCTTAACTTTTGTAATTGAGGTCTTAACAGAATGACTGTCCTCTGGCTTCTGTCCTACTTTTAGGCTAAAGCCCTCAAATAGTTTTTGTTTATATTTAGTTATATAACTGTATGAGGTTCACCCAGCAAATCCATTTCACCATTACTCCCTTTTTAAAATACTCTTCAATGTAGGAGTTTTAGTTCCTGGTAAGGTGATAAGTTTAACATGTTAAAATTGTCATAGTGTAGATTGGAAAAAGATAGGCAAAGAACAATCAGAAAGCAGTCTTAAGTTTTGGCGTCAAGATTAATGGCTTTGCAAAATGAAGTAGAAAATATGTTTATAATTTTATATTCTGAGACAGTTTATATAACATAGGACTTAGATGTTACTTGAAAGTCTTACAGAATTTGCCCATAAATCAGGACCAAAAATAAGGACCTTTGGGAAGACTATCTTTAACTTCTAATGTAGTCTATGGCTTTTGCCTTTTGGAGGTTTTGAATCAATATCATATTTTTCTAAGGAAAATATCCATTTCTACAGAAATGTTTTTTAAATGTATTTAAATACACTTAAAATGTATTTTTATACGTTTAGGAATATTAAGCACTATTGTTAGACCAGGTAAGCCATCAAAAACAACACTCTTAAACTAGTCTACATGCACTTTTACTAAATCTGAATTATATTTTGACATTAGGCTTTCAGTTTGCTCACAGCTAAATGCCCTTTAATGTGCTATGTGGAGTTTTTTGTTTGTTTTGTTTTGTTTTTAGAATTCAGAGCTAGGAAAACTTTGTTGATTTTTTTTTTTTTTCTTTGAGGAGTTGATACTATTTTTCTCCTTTCTAATGAGAACGACTTAACTCATTCTATAATCTGTTTTCTGAAGTTTTAGGATTCCCCTGAGGTACTATTTTCAGGGCTTGTTGAAAGGGACAGGGAGAATACAAGCATTTCTCTTGTTATATATTACAGCACTGCCTTATATTTCTTGTGAAGAAAAAGTTCTATAATGTTTAAAATCACTGATATTTGACAGTCTTTTTTTGCATTGACAACCAGAAAACCCAGAACCAAATCTAAGCTCAAAGAACACATTACATTTAATATGCTTTTATTTTTCATGTTCATTATTTACATATTTGTAGTTTTCTGTAAAATCTAAGCGCATCTTAAATTCTTTATAAAGTATGTGATTTATGGTAAATACTATTATCTTTTAAAGGACTAAGTCTGAATTACTCAAACATTAAAAGATGGAGCCCTGTTCTTCATCCATTCCATAGAATATAGAAATTCTCACTTTATAGATCCAACTAGGAAGACGTTTTAAATCAAATCCTTTCGAAATTGAGCTAGTTTTCTTGTCTTCTGACACCTTAAGCAAAAGAAGTACAAATCCATCTCCTAAGACCAGAGGTCCAGCAGGGAGGAGCAGCCTCAGGAAATTGTAACTCTGATTTCCCAGTCCATGTTGGCGCCAGAAAGAAGTTGGAGAGATCTCCTCCTCCGTCCTGTAAGCACTTGGAAGAGAGGGGAGGGTCTCGTTTATGGTAGCCTTCTCCACACTTACCCAGTGCTCAGTATGTGTTAAGTGGAAGGATTATAACCTAAAGGTCACTTATTGACTCATAAGACCTCAATGAAAAGTCTGACAATAATAGTATCTGCTTCAAGTTAATATTTCAAGTCTAATTACATGCTATTATGAATCTTATGATTCCAAAGTTATTTCAGAGTAGTTCTTTTTTTTTTATTTTATTTTTTATTTTTATTAAACCATAGCTGTGTACATTAGTATGATCGTGGGGCACCATACACTTGGTTCATAGATCGTTTGACACATTTTCATCACATTAGTTAACATAGCTTTTGTAGCATTTTCTTAGTTATTTTGCTAAGACCTTTACATTCCACATTTACTAGGATTCACATATACCCTTATAAGATGCACCGCAGGTGTAATCCCATTAATCCCCTTCCTTACCCCTCACTCCCCCCTCCCTCCCCTCCCTTTCCCCTTTCTCCCTATTCTTAGGTTATAACTGGGATATAGCTTTCATGTGAAGGTCCTACATTAGTTTCATAATAAGGGTGAGTACATTGGGTACTTTTTCTTCCATTCTTGAGACACTTTACTAAGAAGAATATGTTCCAGCTCCATCCATGTAAACGTGAAAGAGGTAAAGTCTCCATCTTTCTTTAAGGCTGCATAATATTCCATGGTGTACATATATATTGATCCATTCCTGGATCGATGGGCACTTGGGCTTTTTCCATGACTTAGCAATTATGAATAGGGCTGCAATAAATATTCTGATACAAATATCTTTGTTATGGTGTGATTTTTGGTCTTCTGGGTATATGCCCAGTAGGGGGATTACAGGATTGAATGGCAGATCTATTTTTAGATCTCTAAGTGTTCTCCATATCTCTTTCCAAAAGGAATGTATTAATTTGCATTCCCACCAGCAGTGCAAAAGTGTTCCCTTTTCTCCACATCCGTGCCAACATCTCTGGTCTTGGGATTTTGTGATATAGGCTAGTCTCACTGGAGTTAGATGATATCTCAAAGTGGTTTTGATTTGCATTTCTCTGATGATTAAAGATGATGAGCATTTTTTCATATGTCTGAAGGCCATGCGCCTGTCTTCTTCAGAGAAGTTTCTCTTCAAGTCCCTTGCCCAGCCTGCGATGGGATTCCTTGTTCTTTTCTTGCTAATGCGTTTGAGTTCTCTGTGGATTCTGGTTATTAAACCTTTGTCGGAGACATAACCTGCAAATATCTTCTCCCATTCTGAGGGCTGTTTGCTTGCTTTACTTACTGTGTTCTTGGCTGTGCAGAAGCTTTTTAGTTTGATCAAGTCCCAGTAGTGTATTTTTGAAGCAGCTTCAATTGCCCGGGGGGTCCTTCTCATAAAAAACTCGCCCAACCCAATTTCTTCAAGGGTTTTCCCTACACTCTCTTCTAGTATTTTTATAGTTTCATGTCTTAGGTTTAAATCTTTAATCCAGTGAGAGTCTATCTTGGTTAATGGTGAGAGGTGTGGGTCCAGTTTCAGTCTTCTACAGGTTGCCAGCCAGTTCACCCAGCACCATTTGTTAAATAGGGAATCTTTTCCCCACTGAATGTTTTTAAGTGGCTTGTCAAAGATTAAATAATGGTAAGTAGCTGGATTCATCTCTTGGTTCTCTATTCTGTTCCACACATCTACTTCTCTGTTTTTGTGCCAGTACCATGCTGTTTTGATCACTATCGATTTGTAATATAGTCTGAGGTCTGGTAGTGTGATTCCTCCTGCTTCGTTTTTATTTTTGAGTAATGTCTTGGTTATTCGAGGTTTTTTCTGATTCCATATAAAACGAAGAATTATTTTTTCAAGATCTTTAAAGTATGACAGTGGAGCTTTAATGGGGATTGCGTTGAAATTATATATTGCTTTGGGTAGTATGGACATTTTAACAATGTTGATTCTTCCCAACCATGAGCATGGTAAATTTTTCCATTTGTTAACATTCTCAGCTATCTCTTTTCTTAGAGTTTCATAGTTCTCTTTACATAGATCTTTCACGTCCTTTGTTAGATAAACTCCCAAGTATTTCATCTTCTTTGGCACTACTGTGAATGGGATAGAGTCCTTAATTGTTTTTTCAACTTGACTATTGTTGGTATATATAAAGGTTACCGATTTATGAATGTTGATTTTGTAACCTGAGACACTGCTGTATTCCTTAATCACTTCTAAGGGTTTTGTAGTAGAGTCCCTAGTATTTTCCAGATATACAATCATATCATCTGTGAAGAGCGAAAGTTTGATCTCTTCTGACCCTATGTGGATACCCTTGATCACCTTTTCTTCCCTAATTGCAATGGCTAAAACTTCCATGACAATGTTAAAGAGCAAATTCTCAAAGCTGCCAAGAGAAAGAAATCTATTACCTTCAAAGGGAAGAATATTAGAATGACTGCAGATCTCTCTGCTGAAACTTTTCAAGCCAGAAGAGGGTGGTCATCAACGTTTAATCTCCTCAAGCAAAATAACTTTCAACCCCGGATCTTGTATCCAGCTAAACTGAGTTTCATTTACGACGGAGATATTAAATACTTTAATGACATACATATGCTAAAGAAATTCGCCATAACTAAACCAGCTCTTCAGGATATTCTCAGACCTATCCTCCATAATAACCAACCCAATCCTCTACTACAAAAGTAAACTCACTCAGAAACTTCTGATCAAACTCTAACTTCCACAATGGCAAAAGGATTAAAAATGCCCACTGGACTTTCAAAAAACTCAATACCCCAAATTTCACCAAACTTATCAATGCTCTCCATTAATGTGAATGGCTTAAACTGCCCTCTAAAGAGACACAGGTTAGCGGACTGGATACAAAAACTCAAGCCAGACATTTGTTGCATACAAGAGTCACATCTTAACTTAAAAGACAAATACAGACTCAGGGTGAAAGGATGGTCATCCATATTTCAGGCAAATGGTAACCAGAGTAGTTTTTGAAGAATTTTTTAATCATTGAATAAATGATGCTGGGATAGTTGAAGAAAAATTTGGGAGAAAAATCATCATCATTCTTCCCTGATTCCACACTCCATAATTTATTTCAGACAGAAATAGTTAACTTTTTTAAAACTCTAGATCAAGGGTATCCAACCTTCAACCTACAGGCCACATGCTGATTTTGTGAGGATTTTGCTTATCTATGGTGTCCAATATCACAAAAAGTAGGGATTGACCTTTTTTTTCCTCATCGGGTTAGCTTTTGTTAGTGTTTGTGTATCTAATGTGTGACCCAAGACAACTCTTACAGTTCTAATGTGTGGCAAAGAAAAAAAAAGTTGAACATTTCTGCAGAAATAAAAAGAATCTCAGCTTGTAAACTATGGAAGAAATTCAAAAGTAAAAGTTGAACTTCGATTCTACATAATGTAAAATTTCTATCAAACATCATAAAATTAAATTTTAATGAGGAGTCAGTTTAAATTAAAATGCAGATGACAATTAGGGAAAAATTATTGGTAACATACAAAGTTTCCTAAGCTGTGTTGCCTGAAACAATGAGTGGCTACTGATGTCCGGAAGCAGTCAAATGTCATGTGACTTAGATTAGTGGCAGGGATCTTATTATTCCAATAATTCCACAAGCTTGGTACTGGCAAGATTAGCTCCATTTATTAAGAAAAATACCCACCTCTAATACCTCTCAACCCTCACTTCAAACAGTGGTGTAATTCCCCATTCAGTACCTGTAAGGAGAGAGTCCAGGTGCAGATTCTGTCTGCATGATTCATCATGGCAATACCTTTTGTTGGCCCTCTTCAGAGGGAGACTGGTGGGGGTTTGGAGGAATAAGGCAGAAAGGTACATGAGACTGAGTGTGTGCATGCAGGTGGGCAGCCTCCCGAATAGAAAAGTTAGTCCTCGTGCCAGCTGTTTAGTCTAATATTTGGCAAGAGCTATAACCTTAATATACAAAAAATTCTTGAAAACCAATAAGAGATAATTATAGGATGTGAGAAATAAAAAATGAACAAAAACAAATAGGCAATTTACAAAAATACAGATGATCAAGAAATATATGAAAAATGGTTTGATTTCACTATTTGTAAAAAAAAAAAATACAACTAGGACAATGCTAATTTTCACCTATAAAATTAGTGAAATAATGAAAATACCAATTGTTCAGGACTAGTATATTAAATACAGTGATTTTTGTAAACTGATATTGTATCCTGCAACTTTACTAAATTCAGTTATCCTAGTAGCTTTTTGTGAGATTTAGTGTTTTCTGCAGAGTTGTACATTTGAGGATACAGACAGTTTAACTCTTCTCCCCTAGCCCTCTACCACCTGCAATACAATTCTGTAAGGGGTGATCAGAGCACATATTCTTGCCTTGTTTTGGAACTCAAAGGGAAAGGACTCAGTCTCTTGCCATTAAGGATAAAGTTAGCTAGAGATTTTTTATCAGTGTCCCTTAATGAAATTGAAGAATTTTCCTTTTATTCCTTGTTTTCTGAGAATAGAATCAGTATTACATTTTCTTTTTTTCCCCAAATTTTTATTTTTATTTATTTAGTTTTTTTATTATTAAATCATAGCTGTGTACATTAATGCGATCATGGGGCACCATACACTGGTTTTATAGACCATTTGACACATTTTCATCACACTGGTTAACATAGCCTTCCTGGCATTTTCTTAGTTACTGTGTTAAGACGTTTACATTTTACATTTACTAATTTTCACATATATGTACTCAGCCCTACTATGAAACTAATTTATGGCTTTCACATGAAAGCTATAACCCAGTTATAACCTAAGAATAGGGGGAAGGGGGAAAGGGAGAGGAGGAAGGGGGGTGGAGGGAGGGTGATTGGTGGGATTACACCTGCATTATTACATTTTTCAAGTGCTCTTTCTGCATCTACTGATATGATTACATGTGTTTTTTTTTTTCTTTTCCATTAATATGGTAGATTTTCAAATGTTGAACCACACATGAACTTTAAAGAATAAACTCCTCCGGGTCCTGATGTATTATCCTTATTATATATTGATGGATTTGATACAAAATATAAATTGTAACCAAATTTTGTATATATGCCTGTAAGGCATCTGCCTGTAATTTTTCTTGTAACATTTTTTTCAGGTCTCAGTATTAGGGTAATGTTGGCTTCATAAAGTGAATTAAGAAATGTTGCCTGAAAGAATTTACATAGAATTAGTATTTTTTCCCCCTCGGATATCTGAATTTATCAATGGACATTTGGGCCTGGAAAATTTTTGCCAACAGATTTCATTTCTTTAGTAAATAGAGATTGACTGATAATTTGTGTCTTTCAAGGAGGGATTTGTTCTTTTGTTGAAATTGTTGGTATAGATTCTCTTTATAGGATCTATAGTCATGTTCCCTCTTTTATTTCTAATGATATTGGTAATTTTTCTCACTTAGTTTAGGGATTTATCAATTTTAAAGACATTTTCAAAAGAATAGATTTTAGTTTCATTGATTTTTTTTCCTCTATTCTTCCTTTTCTAATTCATTGATTTCTTCTCTTTATTTCCTTTCTTCTTCTTATCCCTATATAGTCACTAAACTGG
Organism: Nycticebus coucang; assembly: GCF_027406575.1. Taxonomy (NCBI): domain Eukaryota; kingdom Metazoa; phylum Chordata; class Mammalia; order Primates; family Lorisidae; genus Nycticebus; species Nycticebus coucang. The sequence continues at coordinate 66,946,177 of NC_069783.1, read as the reverse complement.
CTAAAATTAAAAGGACTGGCAATGCCAAGTGTTGGAGAGGATGTTGAGCAACTGGCTGGTGGGAATATAAAATGGTACAAACACATAGGAAAAGTTTTACAGTTTCTTATAAAGACACATGCTTTATAAGACCATAGCTTTTAGTCCTATTTATTTAGTAAGAGTGATGGAAATTTACTAATAAAACCAAACAGTACAGGAATATAGAGGCTTGGAATCCAGGGAGAATTGACAGATCACACCACACTAAAAGTCACAGATGTTTGTTTATACTGAATTTGTTTCCTAATAAAGTCACATCATTTCTACTAATATAATAGGATTGTTCTGTGATCCCAAGTCAATGGATTTCTGAGTAGCTTTATTCTTGATGAATGTCATATGTCTCCAGTGGAAGTGTGTTGCATGGTGGATAGATGTACTCTGAGAATTCTAAGCCACATGCTTGTAAGACCATGGAAATTGTTTAAAATAAACTCTGCAAGTTCCTAATTTGTTATTGAGGACAACAAATGAGTCTCCTTACCTTGGAATCAGATGTGTTCTCTCTGATAATAGTTGCAAAATAAAAATGTACCTAGGTTTATAATTTGTAAGAACACTATGGGAAATAAAATGTCCAGGTAGAGTGTCTGTTTTAGCCAGGGCTTCTGTAATATATTACCATAGACTGGGTGGCTTAAGCAATAACCATTTATTTCTAAGAATTTTAGAAGCTGAGAAGTCCAAAAATCAAGACACTAGCACGTCAGGTGTCTGGTGAGGACCCTCTCTTTAGTTAATAGCCACTTTCTTGCTACATCCTCCTATGGCAGGGGACAGATAGATCGTCTTTCCAGTTTCTCTTCTTACAGGGCACTAATCCCATTCTTGAGGTCTCTATCCTTAAGACCTAATTACCTCTCAAAGGCCCCACCTTGAAATACCCACAACATTATGGCGATCTAGGTTTCAACATGAATTTGGGAAGGGATATCACAATGTCCTAAGCATTCTGCATATAACAATTCATATAACTCCACAGGGAGAAAAAAATAGCCCACCAACTCTTTGCCCTTTTGCTCATATAAGCAGTTTGGTACAGGGATAATAGCTCCTAGCAGAAATTAGGAGACCTAGGGTCTGATCCTATAATTAGGTGGTTTTGGAGTCTAGACCTAGGACAAATCACCTAACCTTGAGCTTTTTCATCCATGAAATGTAGATACCAAGGTGGAATGATGTCTGTGGACATATCATGTAAAATAAAGAATGCTATGAAAATACCCAGAATTATACTTGAGTATAGATCACATCACCCAGGAGTCTGCCTGGAGAGATTTTTCTCAGAAGGGACAGATAGGCTAGGAGGGAGCCTAGGGAGTTGCTTCCTTTCCTTAAGAAGAATGTCAGCTTTAGCAACCCCATCTGAGCCAGATAAGAAATTTTGGGCTTGGTAGCAAGAATCTTAGGAAGTAGAACTCCAAAAGAAAGACTAGAAAGAAGGCTAATGGGGAGTGTAAACTACTAAGGCATGGGAGAAAGGAAAACATGAGCTTAGTGAGCAGGAATTAAGTTTACATCAATGTAATTTTGAATCCAACATTAATAAAAGAGAAACCAAAACTGAAACACAAACACCTAAATGTCCCGTATCTTTAGCTGTGACTGCTGCTGTCAGCACATTTTAATTTTGGTTCTCGGTGTTGCTGAGAGCTCTTAGGTTGAAACTTTCTTAAAATTAAGTTTATTCAGACATAAGCCTTAAGTTTTTTTTTTTTTTTCCTGTTGTTATAATCATGGGTCATTGTGAAAATTTTGAAATAACACAAAAATCAAGAAACATAACATCCACACAGTTGGAAACAAGTGAAGCCCTCTCAGCAACACTGATAAGCCAAGCAGGTTGAAACTTGCACGGGTGAATCAGAAGGGACGCTGTTGACTGTGTTTCTTGGGAGTGAAATAATAAACCAATACGGCCTGTCTCAAAACTTTCATAATGACCCGTGTAATTATCTTGATTGACTTTTTGTTTTTACAAAGAAAAGATCTCAGCATTGTTTCTCTTAGTTGCCATGTTTCCAGGCTGCTTTCCTCAAAAGATTAGCTGGTATTTAAAAAATATAAAACATTTTATTGTAAAATACATATTATAATATGAAATATTTTATTATGAAATATTTTTATTTGAATTTTAAAATTCATTTGCACTTAAAATGTGCAGTGCCTTGTGCTGGTCAAAAATAATAGCACTAAGCCCTCTTTAAAAGCCTTGGTGAATTAAATTCATACTACCTCTACCCTATTGTGAACAAAGCTGTAATATTTTCATTAGAATGCACATATTCTTAATATAATTTATAAAATCCCTTGGGCTTGGGGGCTTATATTTTTGAAAATTATTTCATCACTTAAAAAATTCTGATTGTAAAGGTAATGTTTATTGCAGAGAAGCCTGAGTGCAAAGATACAAAAATTCAATTTCTTAGATATTAACATTTTCCATCTTCTTTTTTATATACATCTCATTTTACATATTTGAGCTCATAATGTACACACACCACTTGAATTCATCTCTTTCCTTTAACATTGTTCTGTGCATTTCTTGCATCAATCCTAAATTCCTTTATAATGGTGATATAAGTTCTTTATATGAATAAGTCCCTGTTTTTATATTTTCCTAATGTGGGAAGCTTAGATGCCTTTCAGAATTTAGAATTTTTTCCTAAGTTGATAAAGGAAATAGTACCTCTGTAAAAGCTCTTTACTAATACACATAACAGTACATTTGAATGTTTTTCAGATGTTAGCCATTTTTTATTTTTAATGAACTATTTCAGTCTTTTATCCAAATGTTCTTAGTGGTTCTAATTCATGTCATTTTTTATAATAAGGATATTGACTATTTGGTAATGTTTGTAAGTACTTACAGTTTTGCTTTAATTTTTTTCTGATTATAAATAATCATTAAAGTTTGAAAATACAAATAAGCTGGCTCGGCACCTATAGCCCAGTGAGTAGGGTGCCAGCCACAAACATGGAGGCTGGCAAGTTCGAGCCTGGCCCAGGCCTGCTAAACAACAATGACAACTGCAACCAAAAAATAGCCAGGTGTTGTGGTAGGCCCCTGTAGTCCCAGCTACTTGGGAGGCTGAGGCAAGAGAATCATTTAAGCCCAAGAGTTTGAGGTTGCTGTGAGCTGTGATGCCACGGCACTCTACCAAGGATGACATAGTGAGTCACTGCCTCGGAAAAAAAAAAAAAAGAAAATACAAATAAACACAAGAAAATAACGTAAAATGTATTCCATCAGAGTGTCCAGCAATAACAAATATAATTTTAATTGGATTAATACTATACCTTCTTGGGAGTACTCTGCTTAGTTCATGTAACAATATAAAATAATAGAAAAATGTTATTAAATATATTACATTTAAAATTATTACATTGTGGGCAGCACCTGTGGCTCAAGCAGTAGGGCGCTGGCCCCATATACCGGATGTGGTGTGTTCAAACCTGGTCCTGGCCCAAAAAAAAAAGAAAAAAAAAATTACATCGTATTCCATTGTAGAGATATGCCATAATTAATGCCTTAAAGATGGACATTTAGTGTTCAGTTTTTTACTACTATAAACATTGTGATATTCTTAAATAATAAGAGTAGAATTGCACCCGACTTGTACTTGTACTTTTTTTTTTTTGGGCCAGGGCTGGGTTTGAACCTGCCACCTTCAGTGTATGGGGCTGGCACCCTACTCCTTTGACCCACAGGTGCTTCCCTGTACTTGTACCTTTAAGTTACTACAAATTACCTCTTCAAAAGGCTGTAAAATTCAGTTCCCATTGGCAGTGTTTAAAATACCTGTATCCTGTAGCTCACTGAAAATGGGATGTTTGTATTTTTCTGAATCAACTTGGAGGTATAATTTACATGTAATAAATGCACCCATTTTAAGCATTTAGCAGTTCAATGAGTTTTAATCAACATGTGCATGTACCCATGTAAGCACCACCACAGTCAAGATATGAAATGCTTCCATTACTCCCCAAAAGTTCCCTTTTGTTCATCTGTGTCAATCCCCTCTTCTCACCTGAGAAATATCTCAGGCCCTAGATATTTCCTGTTGGTGTAGATTATATTCTATCATACGGAGTTTTATATAAATAGAGTCATACAATATGTATTCTTTGGGGGCTAGATTCTTATGCTGAGCATGTCTTTGAGATCCATCCGTGCTGTTGCCTGAATCAGCACACTCTTCTTTGTTAGTGAACAGAATGTCATTTTATAAATACACCAAATCTTGTGTCACCAGGTGAATGAGTTAACATTTGGATTGACCCCCATCTGGGTATTTTGAATAAAGCTGCTGGATGCTTGTATAGATCTCTAAGCTGTGACTCCCTAAAAAGAGATACTTCATTTTCATAGCTTGGAGGTTTGTAAACTCTAGGTATATTACCCACTGTTACAAGTCAAGCAAATTTTCCAAAGGAAAGACCAGATCTTATTTTGGGATCAAATCAGCAGGCTGAGGCAATGGTGCAGGATATAATTTTGCGAGTGTCTTGGAAAGCTATCTGGGAAGCACCTGATCCCTGTATCAGCAAGAAGCATAAGACTCCTACCACTTGCTGCCCTCCCCCTCCATGTCTTCTGGCCCCTAACAAGTCTAAGAATCCTGCCAAGTCAATCCCTGTCCCCTCCCATGACAGGAGGGTCAGAGGAGAAAATAACGACAGGCATCATGCTGTTTAATGCCAGATCCCCTAAATAGCTTCAGAAGTCAGTGGCAGGGTCAGGCTACCCCACAGGCCACTTGAGCACCTGCCCAGTAGCCTCTAGGGTATTCTATGCCCTCTCCTTGTCTAAAGAGAAATTCGTCCTTATAGCTCAGGAGAGTTCTGTGCAGTGATTCACGGGGCCTACCTTCTGCAAGTAGAATCCAGACTTCACCAGAGCAAGAATCATGCCTTATACAAATTTTTATATGTGCAAGGTCCATAGTAGATACTCAAATATGGTTTTGGATATTGTATAATCTAAGCCTAAGACATGAGCACAGACTCCTACTTATGTACACTCAATATTTGATAGTTAAGGTAGGGCCTTTTAACATTAAAATACTTCAAATAAAACATATTTTGTTATCCCTTTGCATGCAATATTTTTGCCTCGGAATTGAAGCTAATGGCAGAAGGGAAATTACATCTAATATAGCTACTTGTACATATGTTATTTCGTACTGGTGTCTTTCAAAGTAAAAATGAAAAAACAGTAAACATTCCTCCTCTTTCCCAGTCCCCCTTCTGTGGCAAAGGCCTTGTTAGAGGAAGCTTTAAAATTCTGAAATTCTAAGGGTGGTTTTTAGAAAATTAAACTCAAAAAACAAGATAAACTCAGTTGTTTTTATTAAAAGCAATACTCATCCTGTGGGAATAAGATTTCATAGAGAAGAATGGTTTACAAACAGTTTTCCAGCAAAATGTCTCCTGTAATAAAAAACAGTAGACCCCTATAGAAAAGGCTTTTATGCTTTGCAGACCAAGAGAGCCTTGGCTGGTTACACTGGGTCCCCCAGGGGCTCTGTCACTAATGTTAGCGCTCATCTACTGCTCATGGCAGAATGAGGTTTTTACTGGGCATGTTTCTCTTCCCTCAGTTCACTGACATTGGGACGTTTGAGACCATGTGGCAAGTCAAGTTCTACAATTACCACAAGCGAGATCACTGCCAGTGGGGAAGCCCCTTCTCTGTCATTGAGTACGAATGCAAACCCAACGAGACACGCAGTCTGATGTGGGTGAACAAGGAGTCCTTCCTCTGAAGATGGCTCTTTCTCATGTTGCTGGACAATCTCCTCAGAAATCTACTCTTAGACAAATCAGCACAAGCCTTAACCAAGGCATGCCACACCGTTGCTGTTTCCCTTGTGGTACTGATGACCCGCTAGCCCTGATTAATTTGCAAGTGTAATTCCCTTCTGATACAACATCCCCGACATGAAGCTCAAGACATACCACTCCCAGAAATATCCCCTTTCTGTATTCCGTGCTGGTGCTGCAGCATCCAATTGTGCTCGGTCATGCCATTGGCCACTCGTGACCGGAACTCAGTGGAACTTGTAGGCTTGTCCTGTTCTTGAGAGTTCCACTGACTCTGTGTTTTGTTTCCAAGTCGAGTGATTGCTCCTTTTCTGTTTAGTGTTCCATTTAAAAATAGCAATCTGTATGGGTCCTCCCATGTGTAATACGGTGACATGTAACTTGTGATGTTTGCCAGTTCTCAAAGCAGGCTTTGTGAAAATGTAATACTAACAGCAGTCAAGGGGACTCAAATGTTGTGCTTCCTGTAACCAGCTCTGCTTTTTCAGGGAATGATAATGACAGACAAATGCTTAAGTATTTGTAACATCCTAAAGCTCTTCAAAGTAACTTAAGGTATTGTGCAATGGTCTACTAGAAATGGGGACAAAGCAGCGTTGTGGACCACTATGAAAGTGATAAGAGTTGTAGGGTTACCCTGTGACACTCTCCCATAGTATTCAAAGATGCACATGTAGACATCCCTACATTCTTCACTTGAACTTTGTAAAACAGTGTATGGACCTATAAGCAACTTTTGATATTTCTTAATAAAGGCATTGAAAATTATGCCCCTGACTTGCATCCTTTTTTTTTTTTTTTTTTTGGCAGTCTTGCTGTTTCCCCAGCAGTGCAATGGCATCATCATTGCTCACTGCCACTTCAAATTCCTGTGCTCAAGAAATGTGATCCCCCTGCCTCTGCCTCCCAAGTAGCTGGGACTACTGGCACACAACACCAAGCCCAGCTAATTTTCCTATTTTTTTATAGAGACAGAATCTCACTCTTGCTCAGGGCCATCTTGAACTCCTAGCTCCAAGGGGTCCTCCTGCCTCAGCCTCCCAGAGTGCTAGGATTATGGACGTGAGCCACCATGCCCAGCCCTGGCTTGTGTTCTTAATGAGGGCGGCAGCTATCTAGCAGGTGGACCTCTGCTTCATGCCAGCTCTGCTCAGGTTTGTTCCAGGGTGAGGGGGATGCTTATGGAGTAGAATTAGCACACTTATTCATGGATCAAGTCTGACTGTTTAGCAGGATTCTCCAGCCAAGTCTAAGAGGGTTAGCACACGCCCACGTACTTGGTTGGCAATCAAAACATGCTTGTCTCTATCCTTACTCCATCCCTCCTCCCCCATCGATCAGCTGTGTAGCTCAGTAGTAGGACAGCATGGTGCTGTAATAGTGTGTGTACCCCAGGATTGAGACCTCCTTGCCTGCTCCCACAGCACCTGGCACATATCCATACAGTTTGAGGATAAATTCCAGAAGAAGGAAAGAAACTTCCTCTTAAAAATAACTGTTTTCCAACAACATAACATTCATTTAGGCAACACAAATCCTATTGTGTTGGAAATAGTTGGGAATTTGTTTGAGGGTGAGAGGGGCTTGCTACCTATAAACCAGGTAAGAAAAAATAAGCAAGATTAATGGGAGTATTTTTTAATTAAATGCCATATTTTATTTCAGAATATTACGGGGTACACATTTTGTTTTTTGCATAAAATGAGTCAAGATTATAAGTGTGTATTTTAAAGAGTCCGTTTATTGTCTCTGAATAACTGAGAATTGAATTTGGAAGGCTGGCACTCAAAAGCCTTTCCACCTGTAAGAAACTTACCTGCAGTGAGGCTCTACTGCCAGCAGGGAACAGCAATGCCTTGCCTTTGGGCTAAACGTAAATGATGTTAAAAGAGGGCAGAATGTTTCTCAATTAGCTTGTTTTTCCAAAATGTCTATTACAACTGCCTATTACATGACATTTATCTATCACAAACATAAGCACTAACCCATTCCTACCTACTATATCTTAAAAGCCAACACTCAATTGTTTGAACGCACATTGACATATTTAAAACATTGTATTTACTACATAGGCTTAAATTTTCTTCCCAAATATCTATTCAAAATGCAGAGAATTAGGAGGTTTTTAAAAAAGGGAGAACTACACATTTTAAACTATTTAAGCATTTGGTTAGTAAATATTTTCATTTGTGAAACGAGTGGTTTCAAGCCAGTGACTCATCTATCAGAGCCTTAGTGTTTTCTTGGAGGGTGGTAGCAATATCATGGCTTTTGCAGTATTCCACACTTTTTTTTTTTTTTAACCAGAGCCTTCATTTAGAGCTGGAAATGACTCAAGACAGGCCTGGAGGAAATGTGGCCTGGTGTGACTGCTCACCACCCCCAACCCCCGCAGGGGAGTGGGAAGATGAGCCCTGCTGAGAAGCTGGTGTGTATGAGTCCCACTTGCACTGGTTGAATCTAAGTAATCACACCTTCCTCTGTCTATTTGTGTGTCTCTAAAACAGGGAACGAGACTCAGAGTTCTAAAATCTTTCAAGGTTTGTGGTTTTTACCTCTTTTTATATACTTTTAAAAAATTGTGTGAATGTGCACACACATGGGGCCAGAGGTGAGGTTGAATCAAGGGAGGTGGGAATGAGATGGAAATGAAGCAACAGAAAATCTTAACAGCTAATCTTGCCACGTTAAGTGATCTCTCCTGGCGTATACTGTTCTACTTATGATTGGACTCAAGCCCAGCCTCTCTGGCTACTTCTCACATAGCTCTCCTCCTACTCCAAAATTTGAGTGCTCAGCTATATCAAGCTGCTGAGTTGTAACTTTGCCCCTCAGCCATCTGGAAGGGCTATTTTTATACTAGTTGTAGCCATATCTCTCTACTTCCAAGCATCAGATGGCTACCTAGAAGCTTGAGGAACTGGGCCATCCTTTCCAATCATGAGGATGACTAAAACACTTTTGAACAGGTGGTATAGAAATGCCTTGAGTTTTATATTTTGTGACACCTTGCTTATTGAGAAGTCACATATCCAGCCATCTAAACTATCTGGATCACAGTTGAGAACAGAAAGCATGCCAAAAAATAAAGGTCCCAATCACAGATGTCCCAGAGTCCATTCATGAAAGGCTTGGGTCTTCTCTCAAGGCCTAATGACTCCTACTTTAGACACAGTTCGAACGTGGGGTAATATGGTTTCTGATTCTTGGGAAATTAGAAGCACAATAATTAGAAGAAAGAAGACAATTTGTAGAGGTAATTATACTGAAAATAAATTTTTGGGGGGACAAAGAAAAATGTAAAAAGCAGACATAGTAAAAGTATAATAGATAGGGATATCCCTATATTGTAGGTATGCAATCCTATACCAAAACACAGTAGCTTCCGTAGGTAGCAAATAAAAATGGATATACATAATAGCCATGATTCATTTAGGGAGATGGCATATTTTCTTCAATAGTGCATCATGGTTCCATGTTTAGGGTTCAGATTCTGGAGTCAAAAGACCTCAATTCAATTCTTGTATTGGTTGCTTATTAGTTATGTGATCTTAGGCAAGGAAGTCACTTTTAAATTTTTGTGGCTCAATTTTCTCATTTGGAAAATAGAAGTAATGATAGTATTTACCTGATAGAATAGTTGTAAGGATTAAATAAGTTAATACATATTAAGCCTTTAGGACAGTGCTTAGCATGTAACATCATTATTTTGTACATTTTATTTAAAAAGAAAGGGAGGGATACATTTTTCAAAAAAAATATTGAAAATGCCAAGAGAAGAACCAAAGGTGTTTAAAGGAATAAAATCCATTTTCCTAAAGTATTTCTTGGATGGAATTGAAATACAGCCCACAGAATTTGTGTATCAGAAAAGGGTGTATATAGACATAAAATTTTTAATTATTTAGAAATTATATAAAGTAGTATGTTTTAAGATATTCTAGGAAAAGACTTTCTCCACGTAGTCTCTTTTGTAAAGAACCTGCCCATTTTGGATAATATACAAACATTAGGACGGATTCATAAAACTTAAAATTTGATGAAGAATGTGAATAATGTGAAAACATTTATTTCTTTTGGTCCTCCTGTGAGGTGGGTGATGCACAGCTTATCTCCATTTAACAGAAGAACAGTGTCTCAGAGGTTGGAAAAAAAGACTCAAATTTAAACAAGGTAATTTTATAAGAAACATCTTCAGTTTTCTCAATTATGAAATGGTGTTTTAGGATTGAATAATATGTCACATGACATGCTCCTTGTTTTTCTTCTCCCCATCACCTTCCTCCTGACAAATGCATTTCATTTAAAATCACATCATTATATGCCCACCCTTCTGCAGTATGTGTTTTAATAACCTGGTGATTTTGTCTTAATCTGTTTGCAGTCTAGTAGACCATTTGCTTTTCCCAAAGAAAATTACTGTGGATAGGGTGGCGCCTCTGGCTCAGTGAGTAGGGTGCCGGCCCCATATACCGAGGGTGGCGGGTTCAAACCCAGCCCCGGCTGAACTGCAACCAAAAAATAGCCGGGCGTTGTGGCGGGCGCCTATAGTCCCAGCTGCTCGGGAGGCTGAGGCAGGAGAATCGCGGAAGCCCAAGAGCTGGAGGTTGCTGTGAGTCCTGTGACATCATTGCCTCTACTGAAAGCGGTAAAGTGAGACTCTTTCTCTACAAAAAAAAAAAGAAAGAAAAAGAAAGAAAGAAAGAAAATTACTGTGGATATATTAAATATACATATGACTTACAAATTGTCAATAAACAAAAGTGTTCCATTTCTAGAAACTCATTTGCCCATAGCACTCTAGGTAACAAATTACTTGCAATCTTTCCTCTTTGAAGTCATATTAACTACTTACTGTTGGAGCACAAAGTAGGACTCAATAAAACTTTTCCTTAACAAATAGGATATTTCTTCCCCCACTTGCTAACAAATGAAAAATGCAGTAATATTTGTGGTCCTCTGTTAGTGCTTTAACAGGGGTCCTGACAGGCGTCCTAGCCTCCGGCAGACACACCACACCCAAGCAGTTTCCCTGCCACTGCACAGCCTGTTCCCTCTGCTTGGAAAGCCCTACTCCATTTTATATCTAGCAAACGCCTTCAAGTGCCAGCTTAAATGTCACCTCAGCTATGATGTCTTTTCTGACTCCTCCAAAACGTTGAGTCAAGAATAATTTTGAAATACTGTTTATTCAAATGTTTTATTTCATTACCCCATTTCTCAAAAGCTTCACCGTCCTGTATCTAACTTCTGCTTTTCTTAAGTTCTCTGGACGGCTTCCACATCTTCTTACTGACTCAGTGAAAATAAGCTGACTCAATAAAAAGGTGATGAGATTCTAGAAAGAGCTGGCTGGCTGGCTAGCTGGCTGAAAAAAACAGCCAATGAGAAGTTTGGAATTTATTAGCCTTTAGCAAGTAAGTTCTCCTGCTCCCTTTCAAGGGAGCTCCCTTTTTTTCTTAATGATAAGAAAAAAAAGTTTCTGGATTCTCTTACTGAGGTTGCTTGCTGTGAATTTGCCTTGTTAGTATTGATGATGATGGTACTAAAAACGGAAGTATGCCCTTCTTTGAAGGAGGTTATGAAGTTGTTTATTGTCACCTGGGTAATCACTTGTGCAGCTCACCAAATGTTTCCAGTCCTCCCCCAGCTGGGCACCTGATAGAATTTGACCTTGATAGGACTTGACTGCACCTGGTTGGGGGGCTGCCATGTGCAAGTAGTTCTGGCCAATGGGTCATGAGCAGCAGTAACATGTGTCACTTCAAGGCTGGAACATCCCATAGTCTGTGCAAATGCCCAACAGAGCACAGCACGTTTCCTGTGACATGGCAACCAGCCACTTGCAAATTGATCTCTCATCCTGGGTCTCAGAGTGAGAAGATACGGAGGAGAACACTAGCCAACCATTGTTGAAATAAACTTTTAATAAACCTTAGAAATAAACTTTTCTAAAAGTTTATTAGACTAATAAACTTTTCTAAAAGTTTATTTCAACAATAAACATTGTTGAAATAAACTTTTAATAAACCTTAGAAATAAACTTTTCTCTCAACATTTTATTGTGAAAAATGTTGAAATATACAGAAAAGTTGAAAGACCTGCACCACATACCAATTTCCTGGATTTCCCAATTAACATGTTGCTGTATTTGCTTTATTCCTTACCTGTCCCTTGATGCTACATCAATTCATCTTTTATGAACAAAAAACTATTGTAAACCATTGCTGAGATTTGGAGCAGGTTTATTACCACAGCTTAACCTTGCCTTTCCTGATCCCCAACATCTGAGGAATCTAGACCAGATACTCTCCTTTTCTACTGAGGACCACACATGGAACTACTCCAAAAAGAAAAAAGTAAGTATTAATATTTGAAGTTAGCTTGAAGAAACCATTTCTAGCCAGAGAAAGTTAAAATCATGGATGGATTGGGACAGTGCTTGTCAGCCTTTTTTTATCTCACGGCACACTTGAACCTACAGCTAAACTTCCTTGGCACATTTAAATTATGTTGATAAAAAAAAAAAGTAAAAAAAGAATGTACTTACTGTGTTTTGAACTTCTTTCAAAAGTAATTCATGATCTTTAAAAATTTTCACAGCATACCTAATTTCCTCTCACAACACACCAGTGCGCTTTGGAACACAAGTTGAAAAATCACTGGATTAGGAGAAGGATTAAGCCACCTTTTTTCTCTCATGATCTTAAAAAATAAGATAAACTGACTGAACTACTTTGAGTAAGGCTGTGTTTGGAGGTAGATAATTAAATGGAGAAAGAGAAGCAAAAATTAGAATTTTTTGAGTACCTGTTGAATAGCAGTCATTTTATGGATGAGGTACGGCAATTAAGATCACAAACTCATTCTAGAAAAAGTGCTACATACCTCCTTGCTAAATATTACTTTGGTCACCTTCAAAGTACTTCCCTTGGGAAGCTATGCATTGACACCACCCTTCAAAGCAATTATAGAACGTATTTTCTGGAATAGCCATATCGTATTATCCTCTATGACCTTAACGTCATCAAAATGTCTTCCTTTCAATATTTCCTTTATCTTTGGGTAAAGAAAAAGTCATTGAATGGGTCAGGTGAATAGGGAGGGTGTTCCAATACAGTTATTTGTTTACTGGCTAAAAATCGCTCAGCTCACAGTGCTGAGTAAACTGGTGCATTGTCATGATGCAAGAGCCATGACTTGTTAACTAGTTAAGGTTTTCCTAAAATTTTCTCTATTGATGATTACTTGGTCTGCAATGCTTCTCATAGTCAACCAATGATTTTGATACAAAATTTGACAAATTTTTCAATTTTTCATCATTCTGCTTGTTACTGGCTACCCTGACCTTCTTGTTCATCTCTCCCCTCAGGAAAACATTTACTCCATCTGTACACTGCCATTTTCTTCATGGTATTACCCCATAAACTTGTACTAACATAACCCTGATTTCACTTCTACTCATTGCCAAGTTTAATGAGAAATTTACAAATGTTTGTTCATTGCTCTAAGTCAAGCTCCCACATTTTCAGGATGGCACCGAAACCGTGCAACAGCGATAATGAACACCAATCAGCAGGGCACTGCCACACATTGACATGAACACAGCTGTGAGACACGGTTATAAAACCTTACCAGGTTGTTTGTACAGTGCCACAATGTAAGTGCACTGTGCCAAGTTTAAGAATTCAGTTATTAGATCTTGTATGCTACCTCATTCAATCCTAAAACCACCCTACCAACTATAATGTTTTTCACTGTTAAAATGAGGATGTTAAGAACAGAGAGGTTAAGCTACCTTCCCAGAGTCACAAAGCTAACATGATGAGAAGAGGCAGAATTAAAGCCCAAATCAGTATGATTTCAATGTGCTTACCCTCTCTATAAGTCTACAAACCCTTGGAACACAAGTTGAAAAATCACTGGATTAGGAGAAGGATTGATATTTTCTCCCACTGAAATGACCAACCCTAGAGAGACCATGGCCTAAGAAATAATAACTGTATTAGTGGCAACTGCTCTCCTTGCTTAAGTAGAATTCGAAATGTCAAAATTATTTGACAAGAATATTTTTCAAAGTACATAAAAGTTCAAGAAATTCTCTAAACTTAGGAGCATTGTGAATTTCCCAAAGCTGAAGAAACCAGTTTTTCCTTAACCTTTATCTGGAAGTCACTTTCACTGACAAAAACATGTTTTAAAATACTAATATTTAGCGGGGGTTAATAACTCAAAACCCAGGTGGAATCTTCAGCTATTGTTTAGGCCTGTCTTTTGGTATGAAATAGATCTACATGTGTGTGTAGGGTGCTTAGTTTTCCCAAATCTAGATGGTTACACCTTGAAATTTAATTCATATGACCATACCGAAGGTTTATTTTCAGAAGTTTCATGGCTACAGCATAATGACTTGGAATTCACATTAGTTAACCCAGAAGAATGGGACTGTTGGATGTAATCTTTAATCATCAGGTTTCCACTCAGGATAGGAATTTTTTTTTTTTCCTGAGCTAGGAAACTCTTGCTTGCCTGAGTATGAGGAAATAGCTAACCAAACTTCCCTGGGAAGACAACCAAAGCACCCACATCGTTCTGGAGTAATGGGAATTTGTCCCTATCCCAGAAAAGTAATCCAACCTTGAATGACACATTCCTTCCAATAATTAAATGCAGATTATCTTTATTTTCTATAGATTTTAACTTTTTCCTGGAGATTTTTGTGAGATTAAGGCCTTAAAAGAAAGCTTGGATACAGTCAAGGGGTATCACGAGAGAGTTTTCTAGGATAATGGAACAGTTCTGAATCCTGATAGTGGTGGTGGGCAAATGAACCTATAGATAAATTAAACTCATAGAGCAGTGCACACACGTGCACACAGACATGCTGAGTTAATTGTATTATATGTTTATTTAAAAACAAACAAACATGACACCAATGCAAAGTGTCCCGTGAGGCAAGAAATCAAGCTATCAGGGTCAGACCACCTCCACAAAGCATCAGGAAATATTCCCAAAGGGGTAGACTACTGACCAGTGTTCCCCAGGGTAGTTGCCAGTGCGGTTCCCTCGTCTCCCTCATACGGTCTGCTTCAGATATACGTGTGTTTTACTATGGCCCTGTGGTGGCATCATCCTCAAGTCTGGAGTCAAGGAGCTGAAAATTGAGGATGCTAACCGGCTATGATTGAGACGTGCTCTAAGCCTAGAGTCAGAGAGGTACCTAACTCAGACAGCACTGACTAAGCTGAGTTAACCTCATTGGCTCTGAAGACAAATATGAAAAATCAGAGTCCGTAGGAATATGCAAGAAAAAGAGCTGACAAGGTGTTCACCCAAAGATAAATCACAGAAAAGAGGGATCAGAGTGCCTGCAGGGAGATCCAGGGAGCTAAGCTTGGAGCCCCCAGACCTCTGGGAGACCTAGCATTCTGCACCTAGTGGACACCTGCTGCTTAAAGATTGTGCCTTCTGAATGAGAACCTGATCCGTGTTTACCATCATCTCTGCAAATTCTCTTAGAGTCATTGTACAGAAGCTTTGCTTAGGCCAACGTGGTCCTTGGCAGTTCTGCCTTGTCTGGAACCTGTGAATCTTTTCAGAGTTTATCTATCCTGGGAGGGAAACTGAGCAGACTTGAAGGCAGGGGTGGAAGCCACCTGCTGAAGACAATAACTGAGCATTTGGCAGGGTGGGTGGGGAAAATGAGACAGCGCAGAGGGGAGGGGGCTGGGGAGGATCCCACCCTCGCTCCTGCCTGCATCTGCTGCCCCAGGAGCTGCTCTTGAGCAATGCCTCCCTAACGAGTTGGCGTGAACTTATGCTTGTTCCTCCCTCAGGGAGAGAGGGAAGACAAGCTTAAAGCTGCTAAAATGCTTGGAGAACGTCCAAAGAGAAGCTTGACACAAATGCAATGTATTAATGAAAACAGCTTGGGCCTGGCTAAACAGTGACTATTGTAACAAAACAAACATATGGGAGTTGACGACAATTGTCCTTAAAAAGAAACAGCCCAGCCCTCTGAACCAGAGCCTAATGCTTCTTTATAGTCTTCACGGAATTCGCCTCACTGTGGTTTTCTCAAACTTAGGCTAGCGGCTATTTATTCCCCAGAGTACTGAGAACAATCACCTCAAGGGATCTCTTAGGAGCAGAAGCACCTTCTTCAGTGCATGCTATCTTGGACAACAAACGTTCTTTGCCTCTTTTCCAAATTATTTGTTTTGCATTGTAGGGAAAGGCTTCTTGCAGGCCTTAAGGATGCTTTTTAAAGTGGGGATCCCTGAACTCCACCTTTTTAGACTTGCTAAATCAAGTGTGAACTCTGGGAGTATATCCAAAGCATCTGCATTTTAATAAGCACTTTAGGTGATTCTTATCATATTAAAGTTTGGAAAGCACTGCCCTAGGGTTTACTGACTATAGTCCTTCTTTTTATTGTTCATTTATTCATTCAACAAGCGTTTATGTGCCAGGTACCCTGAGGGCAAGGGATGGTGATAGAAGTGCTAGGATAAGTAATCCAGTTGCTCATGCCAAATAATTATAATAAAATGAGATACGTGCTATATTTGAAGTGAATATAAAATAAATGAAGGCAGAGAGGAGGAGTCAGTGGGAGTTGGAGGCAGATGGTATTTGAGTTGCACCTCAAGAATTGAGTAGAACCTAATCAGGAAGACCACAGAGCAAATGCTTTGCAGGTGTGAGGAAGGTCCTTCAGAGTGTTGACTGGTCTCGAAAGGAAGAAGGATCCTTCCTGGCTGGACCAGAGGGAGAAAGGGCACAGGTTGGGACCAGACTATGGGGGGTCTTGGATAATGCCAAGGAGCTTAGGCCAAGTTCTATAGAAAGTGGGTACTAGAGGTATTTTTTAAACATAAAATGACAGAATGATATTTGTGTTATAGAACAATCTTCCCAGCAGGAGTTTGATGGCAGGGAGATGAGAACAGAGGCTTTTGCACTGGTGAGGGGTGAGCAAGCTAAGTGGAGACCAGGGCTGGGAGGGCAGGGGTCTCTGGGGTGAGTTGCAGACTGTGAGAGTATAGGAGGGGAGGAGAAGGTGGCAGCCCGGCCACCAGTGGCGAAGGCCAGTCTGAGTCTGAGTCAAGAATGTCATCTGGGGGGAGGCATTTTCTATAATCATATCACAGTTCCTCAGCTCAGAATTTAAAAGCAGACTTGATACTTGAGCTTGTAAGTAAACGCTGTCTGGGCCCATTAGCCATAATTTCTACTGTTCTAGGAAATAGATGTAAAGATATTCATTAAGTAAAAAACATAATCCCCAAAATGTAAGTGATTAAGTGATTTCATTTATGTTTTAAAAGCTCAGAGAGAGAGAGTATAGGAGAGAGAGGTTGAAATTTGAGGAAAGGCATGAGAAAGGCAGGATTACCACGAATAAAGTAGAGCTGAGAGAGACTGGAACTGAAGGATCCTTGACAGTTTACTCTGAATTCTTGTGCATTTTCCAATTGTTTTTAACAATGGGTTTTATTGATGTATTGTATTTTTTAAATGATTTTTTTAAAAAGATGCTTACACGTCTTCTTGGCTACCACTAGGTGGTACTAGTGGCAGGACAGATTGATTGGCTTTAAGCTTCCTGAGTTCATCCATAACACCTTAATATGCATCTAATTTTAGACACCTGCATGTGGGTCTAACTTCTTCACTTTATAGAGTGAAACAATTGCCTTTGTCAATTATTACAGACACGTGTCTTCAGAGCTTAGGGATCAAGGCTCCTAGACTTCCCTTCTCTTCATCCTCAGCTACAAGATGTAGGGTTTTCTACTTAATTTGTATCAAAACACAAGTAGAAAGTTTCTTTCTGCATCAAAGCTGCACACAGTTTGGTTCACATGTATCTATATTTATCTCAAGATTTCCACTTTATAATGATATTCCTAAGCCAAACTTTAATCAGATGTGTAGAAACAATGGAGCATTATGATACTATCCTTCATCTAAGCTTTCCTTATTCTAAGACTAGGATTTCCCTTCTAACCACTTTCCCTTCATTTTCTTAGACTGTCATGTCTTCCGTCACCTCAGCTGACATGGCTGGAGACTGAAGTGTTCCCACTTGCCCTCTTTCTACACATGGGCATGTTTATTGCAATCCATGCGTAACACAGCATTTATGATCTCGCTTCTGAGGGTTTTCCTGTATTGGGCAGGGCTTATCACCTATTGTAGCATGAAATGGTTCGAATCAGCTACTGTGTTGTTTGTACGAAAGCAACACTTCATTCCAAAGCAAAGTGCCTGAGATTCTCAACCCTGGAGTTAGCATAGCATAGGAGGGACACAGCAAAAACACTCCCCTGCTTTCTTTGAAATACCCAGGAGGCCAACCTGGCACATACAAAGAACTCCCAAAGTCACTGGGAACTCCCTGGTCACATACAAAGTCCCAAAGAGTGCAAACCTAAGAGATGTCTGCAGTGGCTCTGACTTGGCTAAGACATGCTCCTGGCTGTAATCTTTACTGAACGTGGCTTGATTCTTTACTCTCTAAACCCACTCCACCCCTATACTCCATCAGGGGCAGTTTCCTGAGTTAGTCTTTGGACAGAATCCAAGAAGAAACTGTCCAAGGTTATAGAGCTATACTTGATACCTCTGCATGGTCAGTTGAGTCACCAACAAATACTGGAGCAGAGAGTCAGAAACATTCCAGGAAAAGGATATTAGATATTAAATAGATATTAGCCACTATTCATCATTAATAATAATGAAGACTACTGTTTATTTGAACTCTTGCTATTTGCCAAGGCCTATGCTGAGTTCTTTATATATTTTATCTTGTTCGATTTCCTCAGTCACCTTGTGAAGTAGTATTATTGCTCCCATTCTACAGATGTGAAAACAAAGTTTTAAAAAAATTTAAGTGATGGGCTTGGGGTTCTTCAATGCTTGTATTCTTAATTCCTATCTTATTCCAAAAATAGTTACGGGCTCTGATTGTTCAGAATTTTTTCCACAAACCCTTTTCTAGACTACTAAGGACCTTGACTTTGACTTCTTCTCCTCCATATTACTCAGTTTGCTATCCTTTCCAAAGGGGAGAGACAAGAACAAGGCAAGAAGTTAATACAAACCTCCCCATATGCTTTGCACTGGCCTTCAGACTCAGTTATAATGCAATAACTATGCTCTTTTATTGCCCTGTGTCTCCCTTCAGCAGCTCCCATGGTGTTCCCCCCATAGCAGTTTCTCAAGACTGTGCTTCTTCAGTGACTGGCTGGCCCCTTGTTACCATTTGGGGTTGAAAAGGTTAGTGATGTGATGTAAGTCAATGTCTCTGTGTTCCTGTAGGTCATTTATATTAAATGTCTGTTTCCCCTTACCATGTGCCCTTGAAAATTAAAAGCAAATTGCTCTCCAAGTTGAGACATTATTTTATTAGATGAGTCAACTTTTATTGTTTTAAGAAAAATGAATCAAGAGCGAAAAGAGAAAACAAGAATAAGCCTATCAACCTTCTCTTTCCTAAGAACTATGAGCTAGAACTTGTTTTCATCGTATAATTAGGCAGGGACTACTGTGACTTCATTTCAAATGTCTGAATTATAGTCACATTTTTTTTCAAAACATTTTTTTTTTCTCTGCTACCCCTAGATGAACCTGGCTTTGCTTCTCTAAATTCAATGATGTCAGGTCAGCAGGGAGAAAATTTGAGACTGTGCAATTCCCATCAGCTATTAGCTAGGGAGATCTTTTCATCCCCAAGGTCTAAGTTCAATTATAAAGGGCATGTTTTCTTTTCTACGTAGGTGGTTGTGGCCTATTAACAGTAATAGGCGTTACACAGAATGTGCAGAAGACTCTATACCCCTAAGATTTGCCCATGTATGAATTTCATAAGGCCGAAGTAAACACCAACTCCTTGGTACCTTCCCACTACAGGTTAGGATAAACACTGGTACCTGGATAAGACTGCAAATGATGAAAGGCCAACTTCTGTCGCTTCGGCATATGTCCTCTAAAGTAGGTGGCTTTTAAAAATGAGCTCCTTTCATCTCTGTTCAATGCTTTATAACCCTGCCAGGAAGGGGAAGAGACATTTCTAAACCATTTCTTTCTGCCAGATGTCATATGACTTGTGCCAGTGAGTGAGACCCACCCAGGACCAATGTCCTGGTCCGAAATGCCTGCATTCCGTTCACCTTCTGCTGATTTGATCAGTATCAAATACTCCCATATCATGAAATGAAAAACAGGTGTGAAAAAAAGAGGACTGAAATATGAATAACAAACTGTTCAAGACAACACAGCCAGTTCTGGAGGGCCGGCTCCACTTCCTTGAGAGGTGTGTACCAACGCCAAATAAGCCAAAGTGAGAGACGGCCTTGTTTGTACAGCACTTAATAGGCCCCGGAGGGAAAAAGAACAGCTGAATGACAATCTTGCCCAATTTTTCTTCCCCCACAGGCTCTTTATTTCATGTTAACTCATGCTTTAGAAAGGTCTGTAAAACATGATTATAAGAATACTAATCTGCCAAGACTCTTAAAATGTATTTTAATGACTTAAATTCCATTGCAGATAGAGCTATCAGTAGTACCCTGTTTTCCCGAAAATAAGACATCCTCCGAAAATAAGACCTACTTACAGGAAAGATCAGACGTGCCCTGAAAATAAGACCTAGCGCATCTTTGGGAGCAATACTTAATATAAGACACTGTCTTATTTTCAGGGAAACAGGGTAGCAAAGGCATTTGGCGTGTATTTGAACTTAGTAATTTCTGCATGGGAAGAAAGTTACTTACGTTTATAAATTTTTCCCCTAAAAAAGGAGCAGAAAACGGTGTGATTAACAGTGAGATGAAGACTCTTTCATTTCTTTCAAGATTATTTTTTTAGGAACATAAACAAGTGACCCCCTTCTTTGCTAGTATGAACCTGCAAAACACAAAAAGGCAACATGCAGTTACCTTTTCAATGTGGTTGGCCTCAATTCCTGGCTCAGGAAAAAATATAAAGCAGTTCAACTGGTTTTGTCTTGTTTGAGAAACTAAAATTAAAATCTCAGGAGTTATTTAACTTTGACCTAGAAACAGGAAAAACTGTGGTCCATCAGAAAGAATCATACTGACAGTTTTCCAAATGTGTGGACTTTTTAAACTTAGTACTGATCTAAAAAAAAAGTAGGTCTTAAAAAACAGTGGGTTAAATCTTTCTCTAGCTGCAACTGGAAACTTTAGGTTTTATTCTCATCCTTCGGCTATTGGCATGTCATAGTCTACTCTGGGGAATGGCTGCCTAAATTACTATATCCATAAATATTCTAGTGGAAAAACACCGCCAGGCTCCTTTTCAGAAGTGCACTCCAGTACCTCAAAGTTGAAACCTATTTTGTAAGACCAAATTCAATTCTATTTTTCTGTATTATAGCAACTATTTCAAGGCGTTATTTGGTCTATCACAACTCCAAAAGTTAGACAAAATAGATCTTACGTGGATTCTAAATAAACCCATATTGCAGTTATTATGAAAAAAACACCACACAACAATGGGTAGTTCCCCTTTTCAATTAACTAATACTAGTCATCAAGCAGCCTCTAGCATTTATTCTTGGCTAGGAAAAGTGATGTTTTAGAAAACGAAATTTGGACAAATGTATGTTATGCTGGCTCTTGACACATTCAATCTCTTTCTTTTTTTAATTTTCTTTTTATTTTGTAAGTTTTGGGGGTAGAAGTTGAATTCTGTTACATGAATTTATTGTGTAGTGGTGGAATCTGAGTTCTTTTAAAAATTATAAATCATATCCCAGTTGTTAAAATTCTGGTTTTTTTTTTTTTAAGAAATGGCATTAGGTGTTTATTCATTAAAGTTAACTGACTTGAAGTTAACATGGCTAAATCTAGTTCATTTCTGAGATTCTTCTAATCGCAAATTACTTGATTAAATTCTTATATTATACTTAATATAATAGTTTATATTAGTGGAATGCCTGAGTAAAGTTGTTTATACATTGTATTATTCACTATACAACTTCCCAATCTAAGACTGGGAGGAGCATTTCGTTTCAGCCACTAACTCCCTATTAGTGCCCTCTCTACACTGAGGAGGGAGGACTGGGGAGAAAAATCACAAAGTGATTCCCGGATTATCTTACCTGTTACAACTGTTGAGGAAAACTGCAAAAGTAAAACCACAATAAACAAGTAAATCACTTATTGCTTGAAGCAGAAATCTCTTTTATTTTCCTTGTTTCTTTCAGTCTTCTTGCTCTTAATAAATTCCATTTTTAATCCACCTATACGAACCCTTAAAGCTTATTAAGTAGGTGTAGATTTAACAGATTGATGTGTTAGCATTGCCAACAAATTATTTGTGGTCGCAGCTTCTACAAACAATTAGCTAACATTTGGGGGATCTTGGTAGTACGTGCAAATCATGCCCCCCAATATAGCAATCTAATGGGAAGCAGAAATGTTTTTATGCATGAGGAATGATCTCTCCTTAAGTTATAAACACATAGTGCTCAGAGTCCAACCTGTTGGTTTCTCTTTTCTGATTCAGCAGCTTCTCCCAGGCATCTCCAGGGGGAATTACTTGGTCTCATGAAATCCTCTCTCTGCCTGTTCAAAGGAGAGGAAAGGCAATAATACCTTTACCACAGGGGTGTTGGTAAAATTAATTAGTATTTATTATGTGCTCTATTAACATCCTCAGGTAATGTAAAACTTGGAATTTATATGGCGTTGATCATGGCTTTAAGTTTTGAAAACAGTCCTTAGATTTTCAACTCAGGCAAACAAATCTAACAAATCTTTGTATTTCCAACAATAAAATTAAGTGTAGGAACATTTTAGCTTTTCTAAGAACAATTATTTTCCTAGGGTGAACATATCAGCAGGTTACAATGGCTTATTTCCCCAGCTTTAGACGATGAATAGAGTAGCTTTCATTTATAGTTGATAAAAGCCAAAGGAAAGAAAGTTTTATAAAAGCCATTTTTAATAGCTTATTCTGCCATTTTTGGTAGTGTTTTAAACTACTCACACTTAAAGGGAAATTGGTTCCTCTATTTATAATTATTTAATTCTAGCACTTAAACCCAAGAAGTCATGTACTTGAACCTCCCTGCCTGCAATAATAATACTGAGCACCTGCTCTGCAAAGCACCATTCTCATTTCTTAGATAAGAAACTAAGGCTTGGTGAGCTTAAGTAACAACCTGGAGAATCAAATACCATCATTCATTCTCTTTCCACCACCTTAGAGAGACATCTCCAAGAAGTTATATCTAAAGCTGCCCTATATAGAGTTTTATCCTTATTCTCTCTCTTTCTCTCAACTTAAAAATTCAACCAAGATTTTCTAATGGAACTTCAGTCCTATCCCCAGAGAGCTCATGCACATCCTCACATCATCAGATAAAAGTTATTTTGAAAGATACCCTGTTTCCCTGAAAATAAGACATTCTCTGGAAATAAGACCTACTTACAGGAAAGATAAGACGTCCCCTGAAAATAAGACCTAGTGCATCTTTGGGAGCACACCTTAAAATAAGACACTGTCTTATTTTTGGGGAAACAGGGTAGGTAGTTAAAAATCACTCTTAAAAGATGCTTCTATAAATTTTTATTGAAGAAATGAAAGCAACACATATCCTTTCTTGAGAATTGACTTAGTTCACTTAGTTTTAGTGATTTTTATGCCAAATTAACATGCATCCTAAAAATTATGACAACAGATATCTTGGAATGCATTCTCACTATGAGAAAAAGAGATTTCACTTGTGTGTAAATAGATGTAGTCAACACATAAAGAATACTTTGTAAGTATTCTGTAAAATTGTGTAATGAATATTATATAAACAAAGATATGTTTAGCTACAGTTTCCCATGTTCCCTTTGTGGGGACACCCTGTATATTGTCAGAGCCTTTTCAACTTTGTCTTGAAGTACCTAGTCCCTCCTTATCCACAGGGGATATGTTCCAAGTCTCCCAACAGATGCCTAAAACTTCAGGTAGTATTGGATACTATCTATATAATATTTTTCTTATATATACATACTTATGCTAAAGTTTAATTTATAAATTAGGTAGAGTAAGAGATTCACAACAACAATAATACAATAGAACAATTATAACAATATAATGTAATAACATTTATAAAATATGGCCTCCCTCTCTTTCTCAAAACATCTTATTGTACTGTACCACAGGTAACTGAAACCATGGAAAGCATGAAACCATGGAAACCGCTGTACTGTGCTGTCCATACCAAAGTGAAGTACTTTTTTTTGAAATGTCTAAAAATCCATCCTATCTTCATCTTGTAATTAGAGACAGATATATTATTGCCATTTTACATCTCAGAGGAATGTACTATGTGTAGTAAAGAACTCTACTGATGTACAAATTAGCTTATACATCTGAGTGCTTTGAAAGCTTAAACTCAATATTTAAAGCATCATTGGTAAGCTGTTATTATAATTGTGATTATCATTTTAAATGATATATTTTCTTATACTTTTGGGCAGCAGGCAAAAAAAAAAAAGAAAGCTAATTTTAAAAATTGTGTAGGCGCCTCTGTATGCTATTGTTTTTTTTTAATTTATTTATTTTTATTGTTAAATCATAGCTGTGTACATTAGTGCAATTGAGGGGTACAATGTGCGGGTTTCATATACAATCTGAAATATTCTCATCAAACTGTTCAATGTAGCCTTCATGTCATTTTCTTAGTTACTGTATGCAGGCATTTGTATTCTGCATTTAGTAAGTTTTGCCTGGGATTCTAAGATGTATAGATGTGAATAAAATTTTGTTCATACAATTTATCTCCCAATCATTGTTGCCTATTATTGAAACAATGAGGTCTTCAATTCCAGAAGGACCCAAGAATTTAATAGCAATTCAGAGAAGTTCATCTCAAACTGATATCCATCTTTGTCCTTTAATTTTGACTCATGTTGCTCTATTTAATATTGATGGAGAGGCCTTATCCAACTCACGCCACTACTCTACCCTACTCTACACTACTCTACTCTCATTTACACTGTCAGTAAATGTCAGACCCTCAACTATAGAGGTGCTATGATGCTGTTGAACTGGAAGCACATAATTTATTGAAACATTGTCCCTGAAAATAAGTCTTTTTCTTTTAAATTGTAGCTCATTGCAATACTATTGTCTCTAGATGGTGAATCAGCTCAGCCTTACCTTTAAATTGAGTACAAGAACATAGGCCACTAAGTCTCCTGCTCTAAGCCAAGACTCTAATTAAACAAAAACAAAATAGCCGTCCTTTACACGCCTTGAAAGACTCAACTGGATTTAATCCCTTTCCTTAGTGTCTAGTGTAGCAGGTTCAAGAGCCAAGCAGCCTTCTGGGGACTGTGTCTCTGTGGTGCAGCTCCCTCCTGGTCATGTGGCTCTGGCACCAGTAGCAGAAAACACCCTGAGGAAATTCCTCAGAGACTGAATTCAGTGCTTTTGTCCGCCCAGTGAAAAACATAATTGTTCTCTATCAAGTCCCTTAGGATTTTTCCTTAGGGAATAACACAGAACACTGAACTGACCCAATTGAAGAACAAGTTAGCTAGATGAGAAAGCAAAATAATGTCCCATAACCTTACTGATTTTGCAACCTTAATAATTGGAGTTTAATTTGCTATCAGAAGTTGATTAATTATAATTTTTCAGAGTTGATTCTCATTTTTCACTCTTAGAGTGCTGAATTCTGGCTGTAAGCTTTCAGGAAAAAAATCATATTTTTAAAGAGTATTAAATATAAATGTAGGTATTAGAGAAATAATAAAAACTTTCTTATCTAAGTGCTTTAGTGAGAGTAACTTGTTACTTATGAAATTTACTATTATCCAACATCATCACTTATTTAAATCACTTGATTTTTCTAACTTTTTCTTCAGAGTTACAATTTTTGCACTGTTTCAGGTGTAAAAATAATTTTATTTACATGGAAATTTTTTAAAGGACTTCATTTTATAAACATTTTGTAGTCCCAGAACTTAAACAAACAAACAAATAGAACAAACCACCAATTTAAAAAGATTTCCAGGGTAAAACGGGGAAAGGAATTAGAATTAATCCACTGATCATGTATTTTTCTTGCAAAATCAGAGGAATCCCGAGGTCAGCAAATAAAAAGCTACTCCAATTTCCCTTACAAATGCATACTAATACTTCAACAGCTTCCATGGTAAGAAAGTGTTTTCAGGTATCAAATATTAATAATACAAAATGAAGGGTCATCTACATGGAAACACTATATTTTGGTACAATAAAACTCAAAAATTAAATTTATAAATTAAAAATAAGTAAACAGAGGTCTGTATGGACCTATTTTAGAGACAAAATCTCTTGACTAATTCAACAGTATCACTCTCCCCGCTCCCTCACACACTCACTAGATTTCTTTAACTTATCCAGTTATATAACTGATTCTGTAACTTATAAACAAACAGCCCCATTGCTTGACAATTCGAGAGCTGTGGGCTTGTACTGCTGTTTCCCTGTGGAGGTTGAGAGCTGCATAATGATTTATTCTTTCCCCACCCCCTGCCTTCCTTTCCTATTTTGTTCCTTCTTTTTCCTTTTTTTTGTCAAAGATGGTTAAAAAAAAAAAAAAATCCAAGGGAGTGAAATGTGAAAACAAGCCCTGGTGTTACCGAATTGAGGCCACCAATTTAAACACCCTAGGCACAAGAAATGCAAAATTGGAGGGTCTCATAGCTGAATGAGGTCCTCACAGGCTCATAGGGAGACTGCTAATATGCAGTGTTTTCCAGCATCCCCCGACTCCTAACCATATGCTTTTGTATAAGGTAGCTTTGATTCCCCTGAATTCCCACGCATGAAACACTCACTGGCTTCAAAGAGAGCTCTGCATGCAAAAGACACATGGGGGTGTAGTTCAGGAGGAGAATGGGGACAGTAGGCAGAATGTGGGAGAGTTAACATTCAAGTCTCTGTGTTAATTCCACCACCACCTTTCTCTGGTGTGCTCCAGTTATAATTTGACTGCTGGTAAACTGGAAGCTTTCCATAGCAGTGATTAAATCTAATCAATTGCCAATTGCCTAGAATTATTAACAAAACACATCTAATTCCACAAAGAGAAGTTAGATTCTAGATTGGTTGACACTTTGTGAATTTATTATTGATAGTATATGTGAAGTGCCATTATGATCTAGGCCACACATTTACTGTCACTTTCTGTTATTGATAAAACAGGAAAATTATTATTGGATAATAATTATTTAAGCTACACCAATTATGTGTAATAATAATTTAGTTCAGGTTAAATAGGTATAGAATAAATTTTGAATTTTAAAATTTAGAAAATCATTTGATGTTAAGAAAGACAACAAAATCTTTAAATACCTTCCAGGATTACATAAAATTTTAACTAGTTCTTCTTTTGTATTTTCTATTTTAGAAAATCTTTATTTCTAAATATATCCAAACCATTTTTTTCTCCCATTTATCTCCTATTCTTCCAACCAGTCTGGGCATTGCAAATTATTTCTTTGCCAAAGGATGTATTGGAACATTACAGTCTGGTCTACTAGTGGCCTTTCTTCTTATAAAAAGAAAAAAGGTGGGGGGAGGGACCATTTTAGCAACTGCAACAAGGCAGAAAAAGGATTTTTTAAAATCACAAATGGCTTCTTTGAATGCTGTCTTTGGAGGTTTTGTCTTTTTCCTAGGATTGTAAGTAATTTGTGATTAAGACATCTTTATAAGGAGTTTGCCTGTCCCTCACTTTAAAAATCATTTTGTTCTGAGAACTTTTTTTATTAGCACATTTCCGAGATTAATTGATTGATTGATTGATTTTGAGACAGAGTCTCACTATGTAGAGTGCCATTGTGTCACGGCTCACAGCAACCTCAAACTCTTGGGCTCAAGCAATTCTCTTGCCTCAGCCTCCCAAGCAGCTAGGACTACAGGTGCCTGCCACAGAACCTGGCTATTTTTTATTTTTTTATTAAATCATAGCTGTGTACATTAATGCAATTATGGGGTACAATGTGTGGGTTTTATATACAATTTGTGATACTTTCATCAAACTGGTTAAAATAGCCTTCACATTTTCTTAGTTATTTATTGTATTAAGATATTTATATTCTACCCTTAGTAGATTTAACATGTACCCTTGTAAAATGCACCGTAGGTGTGGTCCCACCAATTGTTCTCGCTCCACCAATCCTTCCCTGTCCCCTCCCCTTCTTCTCCTCTTTCCCCTTCATCTTGGGCTATAGTTGGGTTATAGTTTTCATATAGAAGTGTGGGTGCTTATAAATTATTTTCATAATAGGGCTGAGTACATTGGATACTTTTTTTCCCCATTCTTGAAATACTTTGCCAAGAAGAATATGTTCCAGCTCCATCCATGTAAACATAAAAGAAGTAAAGTCTCCATCTTTTTTAAGGCTGCATAATATTCCATGGTGTACACATACCATAATTTATTAATCCATTCATGGGTCGATGGGAACTTGGGCTTCTTCCATGACTTAGCAGTTATGAATTGGACTGCAATAAACATTCTCTTGCAAATATCATTGTTATAAAGTGATTTTTGGTCCTCTGGATATATAGCTAATAGAGGAATTGAAGGATCTTCTTTTTAGGTCCATTTTTAGATCTCGAAGTGATCTCCAAACATCTTTCCAAAAGGAATGTATTAGTTTGCATTCCCACCAGCAGTGTAGAAGTGTTCCCTTTTCTCCACATCCACGCCAACATCTCTGGTTTTTGCATTTTGTGATGTGGGCTAATCTTACTGGGAATAGATGATATCTCAAAGTAGTTTTGATTTGCATTTCTCTGATAATTAAGGATGATGAGCATTTTTTCATGTGCCGGTAGGCTGTGTGCCTGTCTTCAGAGAAGTTTCTCTTCAAGTTCCTTATCCACACTTTTCTTGCTAATACGTTTGAGTTCTCTGTGGATTCTGGTTATTAAACCTTTGTCAGAGACATAACCTGCAAATATCTTCTCCCATTCTGAGGGCTGTCTGCTTGCTTTA
Source organism: Nycticebus coucang (assembly GCF_027406575.1). Lineage (NCBI taxonomy): Eukaryota > Metazoa > Chordata > Mammalia > Primates > Lorisidae > Nycticebus > Nycticebus coucang. Next base: position 66,917,283 of record NC_069783.1, on the reverse strand, counting down.
CTTACTGTGTTCTTGGTTGTACAGAAGTTTTTAGTTTGATCAGATCCCAGTAATGTATTTTTGGTGATGCTTCAATTGCATGGGGGGGGAGGGGTGTCCTCCTCATAAAATATTGGCCCAGACCGATTTCTTCAAGTGTTTTCCCTACACTTTCTTCTAGCATTTTTATAGTTTCATGTCTTAAGTTTAAATCTTTTATCCAGTGAGAGTCTATCTTTGTTAATGGTGAAAGGTGTGGGTCCAGTTTTAGTCTTCTACAGGTCACCAGCCAGATCACCCAGCACCATTTGTTAAACAGGAAGTCATTTCCCCACTGAATATTTTTAATTGGCTTATCAAAGATCAAATGACAGTAAGTAGCTGGGTTCATCTCTTGGTTCTCTATTCTGTTCCATATATCTACCTCTGTTTTTGTGCCAGTACCATGCTATTTTGATCACTATTGATTTATACCCTGTTTCCCTGATAATAAGACATCCTCCGAAAATAAGACCTACTTACAGGAAAGATAAGATGTCCCCTGAAAATAAGACCTAGCGCATCTTTGGGAGCACACCTTAAAATAAGACACTGTCTTATTTTCAAGGAAACAGGGTAGTATAACCTGAGGTCTGGTAGCATGATTCCTCCTGCTTTGTTTTTATTTCTGAGTAATGTCTTGGCTATTCAAGGTTTTTTTCCAATTCCATAGAAAATGAAGTATTATCTTTTCGAGGTCTTTAAAGTATGATAGTGATGCTTTAATAGGGATTGCATTTAAATTGTATATTGCTTTGGGTAGTATGGGCATTTTAACAATCTTGATTTTTCCCAGCCATGAGCATGGTATATTTTTCCATTTGTTAACATCTTCAGCTATTTCTTTTCTTAGAGTTTCATAGTTCTCTTTATAGAGATCTTTCAAGTCCTTTGTTAGACAAACTCCCAAATATTTTATCTTCTTTGGTGCTACTGTAAAAGGAATAGAGACCTTGACTGTTTTTTCAGCTTGACTATTGTCAGTATATATAAAGGCTACAGATGTGTGAGTATTGATTTTGTAACCTGAGACATTGCTATATTCCTTGATCACTCTCAGAGTTATGTAGTTGAATCCCTGGTGTTTTCCAGATATACAATCATATCGTCTGTGAAGAGTAAAAGTTTGATTTCCTCTGACCCTGTATGGATACCCTTGATCTCCTTTGCTTGCCTGATTGTGATGGCTAAGACTTCCATTACAATGTTAAAAAGCAGTGGAGACAATGGGCAATGTTGCCTGGTTCCTGATCTAAGTGGAAATGATTTCAATTTAACTCCATTCAGTATGATATTGGCCTCTATCAGTTTAAGAAATGTCCCCTTTATACCTATTTTCTTAAGTGTTCTGATCATGAAAGGATGCTGGGTATTATCAAAAGCTTTTTCTGCAACAATTGAGAAAATAATATGGTCTTTGTTTTTTATTTTGTTTATGGGATGAATTACATTTATAGATTTACATATATTGAACCAGCCTTGAGACTCTGGGATAAAACCCACTTGGTCATGGTGTATAATTTGTTTGATATGTTGCTGGATTCTGTTTGCTAGGATTTTATTGAATATTTTTTCACCAATATTCATTAGAGATATTGGTCTATAATTTTCTTTTCTTGTTGGGTCTTTTCCTGGTTTGGGGATCAAGGTGATGTTTGCTTCATAGAATGTGTTGGGTAGTATTCCTTCTTTTTCTATATTTTGGAAAAGGTTAAGTAATATAGGTACTAGTTCCTCTTTAAAAGTTTGGTAGAATTCTGAGCTGAAGCCACCTGGTCCTGAGCTTTTCTTTTTGGGGAGATTTTGGATACTTGATTCTATTTCTGATCTCGATATAGGCCTTTTCAACATTTCCACTTCATTCTGGCTAAGTCTAGGAAGGTGGCATGCTTCCAAGTGTTGGTCAATTTCCTTTAGATTTTTGTATTTCTGAGAATAGAGTTTCTTGTAATATTCATTAAGGATTTTTTTAATTTCTGAGGAGTCTGTTGTTATTTCATCTTTGTCATTTCTGATTGATGAAATTAGAGATTTTACTTTTTTATTCCCAATTAGGTTAGTCAAAGGTTTATCTATTTTATTGATCTTTTCAAAAAACCAACTTTTTGATTTATTGATCTGTTGTATGATCCTTTTGTTTTAAATTTAATTTAATTCTGCTCTAATTTTGGTTATTCTTTTCTTCTGCTGGGTTTGGGGTTGGAATGTTCTTCCTTTTCCAGTTGCTTAAGATGTCCCATTAAGTTATTGACTTCTTCTCTTTTTGTTCTCTTGAGGAAGTAGATTTCCCTGTTAGGACTGCCTTTGCAGTATCCCAGAGGTTCTGGTAATTTGTGTCTTCATTATCATTTTGTTCCAAAAATTTAGTAATTTCCTTCTTAATCTCATCTATGAGCCATATTTCATTCAGCATAAAGTTATTTAGTTTCCATGTCTTTGTATGAGTATGCAGATTCCTATTGTTACTGAGTTCAACTTTTATTCCATGATGGTCTGAGAATATGCAAGGAATAATTTCTATTCTTTTAAATTTGCTGAGGTTATACTTGTGACCTAAGATGTGATCAATTTTTGAGGATGTTTCATGAGCTGATGAGTAGAACATGTATTCAGTTTTGTTAAGATGGAATGTTCTGTAGATGTCTGTGAAATCCAATTGTTGAATGGTTAAGTGTAAGCCTAAAATTTCTTTGCTTAGTTTCTTATTGGAGGATCTATCCAACACTGCCAAAGGGGTGTTAAAATCTCTGACTATTATGGTGCTGTAGGAAATCAAGCTACTCATGTCTATTAGAGTCTCTCTTATAAATTGAGGTGAGTTCTGGTTGGATGCATAAATGTTAATAATTGAAATCTCATCATGCTGAGTGTTACCATTAACAAATAGGAAGTGACCATCCTTATCTTTCCTTACTTTTGTTGATTTAAAGCCTATTGTTTCTGCAAATAAAATTGCAACACCTGCTTTTTTCTGATTTCCATTTGCCTGAACTATAGATGACCATCCCTTCACCCTAAGTCTATATTTATCTTTTAAGATAGGATGAGATTCTTGTATGCAGCAGATATCTGGCCTGAGCTTTTGTATCCAGTCAGCCAATCTGTGCTTCTTTAAAGGACAATTTAAGCCATTCACATTAATTGAGAATACTGATAAGCCTGGTAGTATTTTGGGTATCGAGTTTTTTGAAAGTCTAGTGGACATTATTAATCCTTTCGCCACTGTGGAAGTTGGAGTTTGATGAAAAGTTTCTGAGTGAGTTTACTTTTGTGGTAGTCATTATGGAGGATAGGTCTGAGAATATCCTGAAGAGCTGGTTTGGTTATGGCAAATTTCTTCATTAAAGTATTTAATTTCTCCTTCATAAATGAAACTTAGTTTAGCTGGATACAGGATCCCGGGTTGAAAGATATTTTGTTTTAGGAGGTCAAACGTGGATGACCACCCTCTTCTAGCTTGAAAAGTTTCAGCTAACTGTATTGAGTTCAGTTTGATACATCTCTCCTTCTTAATTGCACATCTGTCATCCTCCAGTTATGGTGATACTAAATTGTATTTCTATGAGAGAGACACAAGCACAGAGTGTTTCTTTTGAAAAATTCAAATCGTTTAAAAAGCATACACATGACAGTTATGAAGTATACAAATCAAACTGAAGGATACAGTTTTATGACATCAAAGCCTGCTATTCCAAATTTGGAGGCCATTTATGTCCTTTTTTAAACTTATGTGATATTTAAGAGTGATGATCAGTTCCTACATTATCATTGTAAACAAATGTAAGCCAGCTATGCTAAGGTTTTCTTTGATAAGCAATTTTAGTCTTTCTATTTAGGAGTGGATTATTTCTGCTGTTTGAAAAAATGTCCTTACCATTATAAAATTAAGAACAAATTCCAAATTTGGGTAACACCTCAAGTAAAAGAACAGACCTGCTAAATAGTCCCAAATATGAAATCTACATTTTAAATAAAACTTTTGTCTAAAACTGGTGTAATACATAAGACAACTTGTTATCATTCAGCCCTTACAGAAAGACTTTTAAAAAAATTGAAATGCTCCAGGTATGGTGGCTCACACCTGTAACTTTAGCCTCTGGGAGGCCGAGGTGGGTGGATTGCCTGAGTTCAGGTGTTCAAGACCAGCCTGAGCAAGAGCAAGACCCTATTCCTAAAAAAAATAGCTGAGTGTTGTGGCGGGTGCCTGTAGTCCAGCTACTTGGGAGGCTGAGGCAAGAGAATTGCTTGAGCCCAAGATTTTGAGGTTGTTGTGAGCTATAATGCCACTGCACTCTACTGAGGGCAACAAAGTAAGACTTGGTCTCAAATAAATAAATAAATAAATGGACTTTCTGAGTGATTATTATTTAAGGATAATATTTTGAAGAAGAATGTATTTTCTTTTAACTTTCTGTATTTGAAAGAGTGAAATAGAAATAACAATATTAAACACATTTCAAAAATCACATAGGTCTCTTCCTGTATATAATGACTTTGTTAATAAATGAATAATAAGTAATTCCTTAAAAAAAGAGGCCTCAACATATAACGTGTCACTCATCCCAATCCACAAATACTCTCATAAACTTTCTGAACAAGAGAAGAGGTCTACACAAAGACCGTTTTAAAAATATCCCTTCCGTGTTTTCTTATTACGTTTCATCTTTTAGGCCCTTTCACTTATGATCTTCTTTTTGTTCCTGGTTTCTGTAACGGGCTTCATGGATTTTATTTAAAAAGTAGTAGATAGGCCAGGCACGATGGCTTACACCTATAATCCCCAGCCCTCTGAGAGGCCAAGGTGGGTGGATTGCCTGAGCTCACAGGTTTGAGACCAGCCTGAGTTAGAGTGAGACCCCCCCCCTCTAAAATAGCTGGGCATTGTGGTGGACACCTGTAGCCCCAGCTACTCAGCAGGCTGAGGCAAGAGAATTGCTTGAGCCCAAGAGTCTGAGGTTGCTGTGAGCTGTGACGCTACGGCACTCTACCAGGGGCAACAAAGTGAGACTCTGTCTCATAAAAAAAAAAAAAAAAAAGTAGTAGATAAACTTGTGAAATCAGAGATTTGACTAATAAAAATTGATTTTTAAAAATACTTTCCTACTCAGATTTTCATTTCAATACCTTATTTTATATAATGACAAACCCCAACTTTGAAACATAATAAAACAGTACTACAGAAGAGTGTGTGTTCAAGCAATGGGACCATAAACATGGTTGTAGTTTAAAGAAAAAAGGATAGTTTAAAATTTCATTTAAAAAAAAAAAAAAGAAAAGAAAAAAGAAAATTTCATTTTCTTACTATACATATCTGCTTTCTGTTCATCCTGAAATACAGTTATTTACTGTATAGTCAATAGTGTAGATTTTTTCTTTTCTTTTTGTTTTGAGAAAAGATCTTGCTCTGTTGCCCTGGTTAGAGTGCAGTGGTGTCATCATAGCTTCCTGGAGCCTTAAACTCCTGGGTTCAAGTGATCCTCCTGCCTCAGGCTCCTAAATAGCTGGGACTGCATGTACAGGCCACCATGCCTGGGTAATTTTTCTACGTTTTGTAGAGATTGGGTCTCACTCTTGCTCAGGTTGATGTTGAACTCCTGGCCTCAAGTGATCTTCTTGACATTGGTCTTCCAAAGTGCCAGAATTGCAGATGTGAGTCCCTGTACATGGCCCAATATCATAAGTTTCATGAAGTTTACTGTTACATATCATCATCTAATGAGTAGAAACACACTAATTTAGACAACAGTATAGAAGATCATATTTTTTTCTATTTCTACAGTAACAGCCCAAACCTTCCAAATGAGAAAATGTTGGCAAGTTCTAGGCCATGAGTATCTCTAAAAGTTTCCATGATCTGACTGTGCAGAGTCAGAGGAATTGGATCATTACCTTTCTTAACAGTAACTTCTCGGTTTGTTGTTTGACAGACTAATGGGCCACCTCATTGGTAGCTTCAGTACGGTCCTCTAGAGCTGTTCTTTTTGTGTTTTTTTTTTTTGTTTTTGAGACAGAGTCTCATTTTGTCTTCCTTCATAGAGTGCTATGGCGTCACAGCCCACAGCAACCTCAAACTCTTGGGCTCCATCGATTCTCTTGCCTCAAGTAGCTAGGACTACAGGTCCGGGACTGTTCTTGATGGAAAGAATTGGCTCATATTTATATATGGTTCTTTATACAAGTCTATCTTTATTTATAAAAAATAATATACAACTAAAGCTAATTTGATTTTTAAAATAAAATTTATTTAGTGATAATGTATATTTTATAATAAAATTGTAGTAAAATACTGACATTTGATAGTTTAAACAAAGAATCATTCATGTAAAAATCATGTTATAGCATGTAAAATTTAACTAGGAAATTCGTAGTTCACAAAAGTATATATATGGTTCTTAAGCTTACGTTTGGGTCCCTTAAACCACTGTTACCAGAGCGCTGCAAAGCCTAATGGGTTACATGGATGTAAGAGTTGATGAGAAAAACAGTCACAATACAGCAGGATCCTATTTTATTTTTAAAAGAAAATGAAATGTGTAACAAATAATCCATGTGCACGTGTGTACACACACACAGAGAACAGTTATGCACCAAATACCTTAACGTTGAAAAACTTGGGTTTTGGAGCCACACAGACCTGAGTTCAGCCCCAGCAGTTAATCTCCCTCTTCTCTGACTCACAAAATGTTTTTTCCATCAACTGAGAAGACTTAAAAACGATATATGGTAGAGGTTTCAAAGTGCTTAAAACTGTGCATTCATAAACCGGCAGTACACACCCCCATGCTCTTGCAGCCACACCTGTGATTTTTCATGTCCTGCTAAGCAGCCGGGCTCAGACCCCTGAACCCTCTCCACCAAGGCTGAGTCCTGAGCACTCTGGGTTCAAACTTTTTAAACTTGGTATTCATAATGCCTAACCTACCCCCAAATCACCACAGTCTAAACATCCTGTAGCTCCTTTTTGCCTAATGTTTCCGTCACCCTATCTTATAAACATGCTCATCTCTACCACTGCTTGATTCCAATCTTCTGATACTCTCTTAGGATCTCAACCCCATGAATACTTATTCTTAAACACACATCCTTTGAGCACCAGGACCTTTTTGTACCCGATCTCCAAAGATCAGTCTTTTCCCAAAGCATCTGCTAAAGGCAAATGATTCAACATCTCTGGTGTCCAGATTACTGAGGTTTTACTCTCCATTGAGAGTACTCATTACTAATTAGACCTTGAATATGCATGTTTTGGAGTTTAACTTAAATACCACTATGAATAAGTTTCCTTTTATGCTTTCTTTATCAAAGATCATGAAAAAGAGTTTCTTGCATTGCTACATCACTTAGAAAAGATAAAAATAAGAAATATACTCACATTTAAGGAAAGACCATGGGATTCAATACTTCCTAGTTAAGGAGAAAGCTCTTTCTTCTCCAACATGAAACAGTTTGTAATGAATAGCAGATTGCAATATATCATGGTCCATAGTGCTCTTACTCTGCAATTTATTCAATTGCATGACAGAGGGAACTTCTCTTCAGGCTCTATTCAGTCACAGCCAAGTTTTACCCAGTATCACAGACAGCTGGCTCTTGGGTAGATCCGCTCTAATTGCTAATTTCAATGCTTTATTTAGCAGGGGACCTCAACTTTCCTAATGCCACGGCCCTTTCATAGAGTTCCTGTGGGAACTCAACCCACAGGTTGAGAGCTACTGCTTTATAGGATCTCATAAAAAGAAGCAAGGAAAGAAAGGGACCCGGTGTGTGGGTCAGAAAGGGTTGTAGGTTGAAGATTTAAAAACTTAGTATAGGGCATCCATGTCCTTGAGGCCCAAAGGCAGCATGAGGATTTTTTGAGGCTTCTTTTGCTTATCTGTGGTGTTGGATATTGTGAAAATTATGCACAGATCCTTTGTTGTTGTTGTTTTTTTGCTCATCAGCTTTCCTTAGTGTTTGTCTATTTAATGTGTGGCCCAAGACAATTCTTCTTCCAATGTGCAGTGGAAAAAGGTTGGAAATCCCTGAAGTAGGGGCAAGAAAGGAAAGGTGATAACCAGAAAGTGTAAAACTGGAGCTTGATTTTCTGGGAGGACCTGGATGCGATTGTTAGCTGGAGGCTCTACTATTCCCTCACCCTTTCACTCTCCACTGTCCCCCATTGTTTATGGCAAAGTTCTCTTTTTCTTGGCAACCTGTGCTTATAAAGCTACTTATGTTGATGCTGGGAAAGTGCATAGGTCCTGCTAATTGTAGACACAATCTTTTCTGCTTAGATGGAATAATTAATGATATAGTAGTACCTAGGAAATAAAATTGGCAGCAATTTGATGCATAACAGGAAAAACTAATTGAAACTAACCAGAATAACCAATGACAAAATATGTGCCTCAAATGGAATGGCCCTAAAACTCAATTGCTTTGGGACATAGGTAATCTGCTTATATGTTACCTTAATCTCTTTTCCTTCATGTTTGTCACTTGAGGGGTTAAGAGATCCTTATCTGGTTTTGTGAGCAATTGGAAATACTCTTTAAAATCACAGACACATAGTATTTACTGAAGAACACTTATTTACTAAACATTGCATTTTTACTCAAAAATACACAAATTTTAAAATATTTAAAATATTCTTAGAAGTGTGACTTCTTCATTTTGATCAAATGTATAAAATGAATCTATGCTGCAATTTCCAGCTCATATTGAGAATTTTAGTGCTAATGCAATTTGCCGTTTATGCAGAAACAAGTTCTATGTACAATATTTTAAGATTTTTATGTCTGGTACATATTTATAAATTATTTTCAAAAAAGCAGACTATTTTTTTAAAGCCTACTGATTATTTTTAGTAATAGAATTTTGAATAAGCAGGCATAGCTCATTTTTTTATACATTAACAATTTACAACATTATTTTGTATATATTTATTTCTGTGAGTAGCCTTTTTGGTTACTCTTTTATTTCATGGAATAGCATTATAGATAATATTCTAGTGAATATTTTAAATTTGGTTACAATAAATTTGCCCTGGAAAAAAACAAATTTCTATGACAATCTTAATTATTACAAAGAGAACTGATATAACCAGTTGATTTTTTTTTTTTAATAAAAGATGTTTTAAATTTAGATCACACAAGGAAGAATCTATTCTACCAGGAAAACAGAATGAGAATAACTGCCTAGGATGGAAATCAGGCTCTATATCTAGTTATGATGTTACTTTTATTGAAGCAAATTGTTTTAATGTATTCATAGAATATATATTTACACATACATACACGTGGGTCATTATGAAAGTTTTGAGACACACAAAAATCAAGAAACATAAAATCCACATGGATGGAAACAAACTAAGTCCTCCCAGCAACACCAATAATCCATCTAGTTGAAATTTGCACAAGTGAATCAAAAAGAACAAAAAGGATACTGTTAAAGTGTTTTTTGGACGTGAAATAACGGACAACACAGTCTGTCTGAAAACTTTTGTAGTGACCCATGTATACATTTATCTGAACTATATTGAAATTACCTTTATGTACAAATGATAAGTTGGTTTTATTTTCTATCAGTTACTTTACTTAGGGTACTATGGAAGAAAGAATGATATGATATAAAATGTTGTGTAATTTTGAAAGTGGTATATATGCCTGCACAGAGTAAAACCATAAAACAATGTATATCCCGTAAAGAACAGTTTATAGCCATAAGGGTATGTGGGCTATGTGTGAAATCAAAGCAAATTTTAACAAAATAATACACATAATTGACCCAAGACCAAATGACATTTTCAGAAGATAATATCTTCAGCTGTTTTGTCATCTCTGAAGATTTTGTGTTTTAGTTGAATGAAGAAGTTCATTATGTGACTTTAGTGTATGTAGTATTTACATATATTGCTGCCTCTTTAAATGATTATAAATCAGTTTTGCTTATTTTTAGAGCCAAAATTAAGTTGTGAATGACTTGGATTAGCTATTCAATAGAAGACAGAGTAAGCAGCTAACATCAAGTCAGACTTAACCTATACTCAGCAAGTAAAAAGTTTTTGGAAATTTACTAGTTTACCTTCACATCTAGCCATTCACTATATACACAATGTTCAGCATAGATGAGGTAGATGAATAATAAGAAAAAAAATAGTTCTTGATTAACTAGAAGCATATTTACAGGGGAGGGATATGCACTTAGGGGTTGTTATCCATAGGTTGTATTGTTTCTCATACACAGAATGGGAAAAATAATCTTTAAAAATGCCACAAACAGAATTAAAAGTCAAACTACAAACTTGGGTGAATCATCCAAACACATAAAGGGATCATATTCTTCGGATACAAAAAGTGCTTATAAATTTCCTCAAGAAAAGTAGGCAATTAACATACAATTCACAGGGAATATTCTTAGTAGTTTATTTAAAAATTCAAAACTTAAGAAAAATGTCTAATGTTACCATCAAACCAAGAATTGCAAATTAATATGAGGTGCCAGTTGTTTAGAAGCTTATAAAATCTGCATTTAAAGGAACCATCAATATATAGTTTGCACAGCGGTGGGGAAATGTGTGCTCCTGGTGGAAATACACAATGGCACAAACTTCCATAAAATGTTTATACCCTTTGGTTCTGTCATTTCACTATGATTGTATCTTTGAAAAATCAGAGATGTGCACAAAGATATATATACCATAGTTTATACTACCAAAAAAGAAAAAAAAAAAAAAGCACCAAAATCAAAGTTTATTGTATCCATTCAGGGAAAAACGGTTGATACACATATAGCAAAATATTAACCAATGTTAAATTTAGATGACAGGTATTTACTATACCATTCTCTCTGTTTTTCTACATTTGAAAATTTTAATAAATACTAAATAAATTAAAAAAAGTTTATAGGGAATTTGTTAAATAAAGGCATATATTAACATAATTGGATATGTAAAATTAAAAATAATATTCTTAAAGAATAAATATGTGAGAAATGTTCCCCAAATATTAGGTGGAAAAGTATTTAATAAAAGAATATGTTCTCAATTTATAAATATGCATAAATTGTGGAAATATATATTATAGAAATATATATTTTACTATAGAAATATATATATTATAGAAATATATATAATATACAGGATTGGGCATATACCCAAATATAAACAATAATTATGGTGGTATGATTACAGATGTTTTTCCTTTCTTTACTCTTTTCTGTATTTAAAACATTTTCTATCCATGTAATTACCATGTTAATGTTCCAATAATTTCCCCCCCCATCCAGCCATAGAGATTCTTTAGAATTGAGCTATTTCATTTACATCACTAAACAATTACCCGGTCTCCCAGGGTTAGGCAAAAGAGAGAATAGATATGCTAAAAAAAAATAATAGTGCAATGTTCAGCTCTAGTGGAAACAACAGAAGTAAAGGACAGGCAGGGGCAGGTTACTAATGCCTAATGCGTAGCCTCAGTATTCCCTACTTTCTCCATATCCCCACCTAGAAAGTGCCATTCTAAGCTAGGCTTCGGTGACGGTTTGCCCACAATGTAAGGGCATTGTTGCGGCATTGTCTCCTTATTTCCAAGAGAGGTCACTGGGGACTTCTGAAGTCAGCCATCAATAACCAGCTAATCCCTAGTACACATGAGTTACAGTCTGTAAAATCCTGTTCCCTCTTCTAGTGGTCAGCCTGATGCTGGAGTATTTATGTTTTCAAATATCGAGGTCAAGGTAATGAATGGATGTTCTATGCAAAACAATCTTCTTTGTCTAGTTTACTCATTTCCTTTCTTTTCAAAAATAGCTTGTACTTTTTTTCTTTTTGGAAGCCACAACTACCTTCAATATTCCCAAGAAGAACCCTGACAAGTGAAAAAATTGGACTCAGTGTGTTGCCTACACAAAGTCCTGATTCAGGAAAGATTATTTTTAGATTTAAAAATAGATATATATATGAAAAATATATAAATATGTATATATTTGAAAAAATATAAATTTATATATAAAAGACAAAATGTAAAACTGAAATCCTAATCTTTGATTTATTAAAGATCTCTTATGAATTGTGAGATGACCCAAATATTCCTTACTACATTCTCTCTGCATTTAAAAATTTGTCTGTAGTGTTCTGATTGCTATCTGAAATCTATATTAATGCTGGGGTAAAACGTGGATATTAGATTATAGCAAAAGATAAAAATCTTTAGTGAAAGCAAAGTATAAGTTCCAAAAGTAAATTAGGAATTAATTCTACAAAGTTGCTAAAAATATTTTTATAAATTAAAAGCTTCTATTACGTTTGTTGCAATGTACTATTTGATGTTGCAATATATTTTTTGGCCAATACATTTTAATATAGAATAAATGCATTTTTGGTAAAAAGTACTACAAATATTCCTTATGGGGAAATGATTGAATTAAAACCCCCCAATATACTCTGGAAGGCCAAGGCAGGTGGAATGCCTGAGCTCACAGGTTTGACACCAGCCCTAGCAAGAGCAAGACCTGGTCTCTTAAAAAATAGCTGGGCATTGTGGTGCATGCCTATAGTCCCAGCTACTTGGGAGGCTGAGGCAAGAGAATCACTTGAGCCCAAAGAGTTTGAGGTGGCTGAGAGCTATGACACCATAGCACTCTACTGAGGATGAGAAAGCAATACCCTATCTCAAACAACAACAACAACAACAACAACAACAACAAAAACCCAATATTCTTTGACATGTTTATTTGTCTTCAGTCTCTCCTTTATATATATATATATATATATATATATGTATATATATATATATATATACACACACATATGTGTGTGTGTGTGGGGGTCGGGTGGGTATGTGTATGTGTACACATATATATGGGTATGCATATTGATATTAGATTTTTCATTTGCTTGAATATATTTTTCTTTTTGTAAAAAAGAAGTGTTAATCATGTGTGTTCAAATGGTAAGGGTATGTAAAATAGTGTCAATTAACTCATTATATTTGAAATGTGCTTACCCTTACACTGATACATTATACATGTATTAGTGGATGGTAATGAATATTTTGAGGTAACGGACTTACATGAGTGCTGTCCAATAGAACTTCCTGTGATATCCAGTTAGGTAGCCCCAAGTATGTAGCCATTGAGCACTTGTAGTTAACAAGACAGAAAAACTAACTTTGATTTTATCCAATTTTAATTGCTGTAAATCCAAATAGCTCAAAATGGCTACTGGCTGCCATATTACACAGCTCATACTTAGACTACATGACTATCCAGTGTTCACACAGAATGGCAGGGCATGGTGGCTCATACCTGTAATCTTAGCACTTTGGGAAGCCAAGGCAGGTGGATTGCCTGAGCTCAGGAGTTTGAGACCAGACTGAGCAAGAACAAGAGCCCATCTCTAAAGAATACCCAGGCATTTTTGTGGGCACCTATAGTCCCAGCTACTTGGGAGGCCGAGGCAAGAGGCTTGCTTGAGGTTAAAAGTTTGAGGTTGTTGTGAACTATGCAATGGCACTCTACCAAGGGCAACAAAGTGAGACTGTTTCAAAAAAAAAAAAAAAAAGAAAGAAAAGAAAAATTCACACAGAAATGGACTGGCCGCAGAGGTGAGATAAGAAACGGGAGACTCATTCTAGTCTTGACAACAACCCATGTACGGAGCTCTGCATGCAGACATTTTTGAGTGTAGAGGTGTATTAGTGAGTCAACAAGCATGACAGGGAGGTTTCTCTAGTGCTGTAATAGTTCTGATTTATACTTATATTTTCTGATACATTAGGTAAACAGTATGAGATAAATACCTATCAGAAACTAGTAACATGGGTGGCACCTGTGACTCAGGGAGTATATGCCGGCCCCATATACCGAGGGTGGTGGGTTCAAACCCAGCCCCTACCAAACTGCAACAACAACAACAACAAAAAAAATAGCCAGGCGTTGTGGCGGACGCCTGTAGTCCCAACTGCTCGGGAGGCTGAGGCAAGAGAATCGCGGAAGCCCAAGAGTTAGAGGTTGCTGTGAGCTGTGTGATGCCACGGCACTCTACTGAGGGCGATAAAGTGAGACTCTGTCCCTACAAAAAAAAAAAAAAAAAATAGCCAGGCGTTGTGGCAGGCACCTGTAGTCCCAGCTACTTGGGAGGCTGAGGCAAGAGAATTGCCTAAGTCCAGGAGTTGGAGGTTGCTATGAGCTGTGTGACGCCATGGCACTCTACTGAGGGCGATAAAGTGAGACTCTGTCCCCACAAAAAAAAAGAAACTAGTAACATGAAAATACAGGGTGTCCATAAAGTTCATGTGCAATTAAAAACTGACAACTATTTTAAATTGCACACAAATTTTATGGACACTCTGTACTATCAAAGTCCAAATAACCAGGTTTTAAGTACTCACTTTTATGTGCAAGAGATGAAATAAATGAGTGAGACTTTTAATTCAGAGAAAGAACTTTAAGACATAACTTAGGCCGATTCAATGGGTATGTACAGTGTAGACCAATTGCCTGCATATCTCCACCTTGGTCCTCTTTGACCACACTGCTGGGCCAACCAACAATTGTGGACAATGTTGGTCAACCTCTGATCTTGAATTCTCCTTCCACTTCCAGAGTATCCTCGCTTGGTCTCCTAACCCTCTGGATGGTCCATCACCTTTCCTATCACTTCTTTGTCCTTCCTCTGCTCAAATCTAGATGTTACTCAAATTCTCCTTTGGCTTCACTCTATCATTGATATGCTGGGACTTCTGTCCCACTCTATTGATTTCAATAGTCATCTTTAGGGAGATAATTATCCAAATGTAACATACTCACATATGGAAAATTAATTCACACAGAAGAATAAACCTTATTATGTAAAGAATGTTAACAAAGTGCATGTGTTTTTCTTCCAACACATGAAATTAGATTTGGATGCAGTAGTTTTAGGAATAAACTTTGGGAAGTCTTTATTATTCCCTTTTCCTTTTGATCCAGGGTATAATATAGAAACAAGTTATGTAACCAGTTTATTGCATACTTTTTGGAAATCTTTCTTAATTAAAAATTGTCCTAATTTGTGTTTCATCTAAAAAGTAAGCAATGAAGAATTAGAAGGTTTTATTTTGAACAATTCATTGTTATTAATTCTCTTGTGGGAATTGAAAAAGTTGCATAAAGTGCACCATTTAAAAAGTAGTTATGTTTAAAATTAAAGGAAAAAAAAATCCATTCAGTACTTGGGACATTTTCCTCAAACCCATTATTTCACACACACAAATATTTTTTAAGAGTACTATTTTCTACTATTGTGTTTTTAATAGCAAATATACAAAATTTCAGCTACAGTATAATTTAAGTATGCTTTTATAGGAAGGCCCTGTTTATACAACTTTTTGTGAAATGGTTTCTATGGAGAAATGAGTTTCCAACATGTTATTTAGAATCCTTGGCACAAACCTCCGCTTCTTAGCAGGAAGGGAATGACCCACTTCCCTGGCCATTTCAGACGCCAGGGAACCCTTTTCATCCACACTCTGGAGCAGGGGGCTAGTGAGCACCCCTACTTTCTCCTCACTACAAAAAACAAGTCTGCAAAGAAAGGTGATCTCTTCTCCATCCAGAGTTGGTGCCTATTAAGAAAAGCATTTGGTGGTGTGAAACCATATGGCAAAAGGTATAATACAGTCTTAAATCTGAGATTCTTGAACAGGGGCATACATCTTACTAGAAAGAGAGGATGACATTTCCTGTTTATATGTGATAACAAACATGTACTAAAAAGAAAGAGACATCACTTTCAAGTGATTTTAACTGATTCTCCTTCTTAATTGGCATTTTCTTCCTATGCATAAGTGTATAAAAAACAAACCTGGTTTCTAGTTGTCATTAATAAATACAATCATGAATAAAAGTGAATATGTTGAGAGAGTTATAGTGTACTAGAATACCTTACCAGAGTGTCAAACCTTTTTTTTTCTCTGCAGCACATTGGAAGAGTTGTCTTGGGCCACCCTTTAAATTTACAAACACTAATGAAAGATGATTAGCAAAAAATGTCTATGCATACTTTTCATGATATCCAGATACCACAGATAAGCGAAAAGCCCTCACAAAATCAGCACGTGGCCAGCAGGCCATAGGTTGGACACCCCTACAGCTTAAACAACTACAGGATTGGCAATTTGTTTCTTTTGTAACCCTTAAATATTGTATAAGTAAATGACAGTGATCAGTCTTTTAAGAATAAGGTATCTAGCTTTCTAGATATCACTATAATCTTGAAAGTATCCAAATAACATAATGCCTTGTGATCTTCCTAACTTCTAAAGATAGCTGTAGAGACACAAAAGCCTGCAGCTGCCTGTGGTCAAATATGTCTATAAACTTTGTTCTTTCTTTTTTTTGTGTGTGTGTTTTTTTTTGGCCAGGGCTGGGTTTGAACCCGCCACCTCTGGCATATGGGACCGGCGCCCTACTCCTTGAGCCACAGGCACTGCCCAACTTTGCTCTTTCTAAAAACCTTCTTTTCCATTTTCTTGGAACTTTACTAGCAACTTTACTACTAGCTTTGAGTTTATTTCCTTCCCTATTTAGTTATAATAAGAAAAAATGTGAAGATAATAGTTTTAATCTCCATTTTAAAGTTGATTCCCACATCTCTATTCCTTTCTAACCTGCACTTCTAGCTTCTTTTTTGGTGGTTCTACTAGGATGGTACATCAGCAATTCAAACTTTGCATCTTTTTAAACCTAAACTCATCTCTTCTTACTTGATAACCAAACTTCTCTTGACTGCTCTATTAGCAGCATCATTATGTTCTGTCATTCACACTAAAACTGGTCACTTTTTCCCCCCTCTCCTTTTTTCCTCATATCAGTAAGTTGCACAGTTAGTTCATTTTTGCTTCCGGTCTTTCATATTCACCCTTCCTCTCCTCTCCCATTGGTACCTCTCACTCCTGCTTATCTGTTACCATGCTTGTAACCGCTATCACTGTCTGAAGTGTCTCTCTCTTTAATTTATGATTATTATGTCCTAATAATCATCTTTTGGTTGCTAAGTTTTCTAGAAAAAAAAAGCACAAATATACGTCTTCTGCTTCTTCATTTGTCATTCAAAACATGTTTGCTTTTGGCACATACATGCTTAGAATACATATGCATTTAGCAGAACTATTTGGTAGTTGTTCCTTCTCATACTGAGCTTCACAAACCAAACCAAGGAGGATGACCACACATCATATTTTTTGTGTGTGTGCCTTTGCTAAAAAAGCCAGGGTGTTAAAGGTGTCTTCTGGATTTACTTCTCTTACTGGATTCAGAATACTCCAAATTGCTGGATGTGGTGGCTCATACCTATAATCCTAGCACTTGGGGAGGCCAACGCGGGTGGATTGCTTGAAGTCAGGAGTTTGAGACCAGCTTGAGAAACAGTGAGACCCTGTCTCTACCAAAAATAGAAAAACTAGCTGGGCATTGTGGCAGGTGCCTATAGTTCTAGCTACTTGGGAGGCTGAGGCAGAAGGATCACTCAAACCCAGCAATTTGATGTTGCTGTGAGCTACAATACTATAGCACTCTATTCAGAGTGACAGAGTGGGACTCTGTCTAAAAAAAAAAAAAAAATAATAAAAAAAAATCCACATTGACTCTAAAATAACAAAATTGTAGGTTACTTGAAAGCGATTGTATTCCATATAGCCTAAATTCCTTCTTAGTATGTAACCCTTACATACTAAGTGATAATTGGATTTTTACTGAAAATGTGTAAGGGACACATATAAATGTAGTTAATATGATTTCCTTTGAGAAGTGGAGAAATTTTTTATATAGTACTTACAAAAATTGAGCATTAGGTATAGTAGTTCACACTTGTAATCCAAGCACTTTGGGAATCTGAAGGAGGATCCTTTGAGGCCAGGAATTCAAAAGCAGCCAGGGCAACAATTTAAGACTCTCTTTATACAAAAACATATTAAAAATTAGCCAGGCATGGTGGCGCAGGCTGTAGTCCTAGCTACCCCACAGGATGAGGCAGCAGGAGTTTGAGGCCAGCCTGGGCAACACAGTGAAACCTAGTCACTAAAAAAAAAATTTTTTTAATTGTTATGTCTTAATTTGATGATAGAAAACTAATTTAAAATAATATAATGTTACAGACATTGAGGTTGCAGACTTTTCTCAAACTGTATTTTAACACATTAATATCAAATAGCAACATATCTAAGTCAAGAAACTCAGATTAAGTGTAGAAGAAACAGTGTAACTTCTTGGCCTTTCCTTGATACATTCATTGTTTCTTTTCTTAACTCAATCTGACACAAAACCAAAATAGCTCTTTGAAGAGAAACACACACATTACTGAGCCTTTATTAGAAAAGATGCATGCTTATTATATGGAAAAATAATTAGCACAGAAAAAAGAATAGCATTGTCATGTACAGAGCATAAACAGGCTGCCTTTACCCAGAAGGACAAAAAAAATCACTTTATCATAAAAAATTTGCACTAGATTGCTTATTGCAGCTCAATCTACAATTGCCAAGATTTTAAGTGCCCATCAACCCCTGAATGGATTAATAAACTGTGGTATATCCGTATACCAGAGTACAATTCAGCCACAAAAAGATGGATACTTTACATCTTTTGTATTTACCTGGATGGAGTTGAAACATTCTTCTTAGTAAACTATTACAAGAATGTAAAAGCAAGTATCCAATGTACTCAGCACTAATATAAAGCCAGTAGACTAATTAATACACTCCCACATAAGAGAAAAACTCAATTCATTCAAATTGGGGGTGTAGGGATTGGTATGCTCCCATTTAATGGGCTCAGTGTAATGGTCTATGGCACACTTCCTGCCATAGGAAGGAAGTCTACAACAGGGACTTTACCTAACAAATGGAAACATGGTAATTTAATAATTTGTACTCTCGTATTAATCTGAAATAAAAAAAACAGGCTGCCTTTAATAACCTTATGGTTTTTAACAAACTCCTCAAAGGATTTATCAATAAGGAGTTTCTGATTTATCATTCAGAAAACATCCTTCCTTTCGCCTTCCCTCTCTTTTCACATTCACAGATACACAACCCACGTGTTCTTATCAGAACTTCTGGAGGAATTGTTAAATTAGTTACAGAATGTGTTTTTTTCACCCCACTTCTCCTGACAGCTTTATTTCTTCTCTTGAACATAACTTTTCTCCTTTTGCTATTCTGGACTTCATTTCCTACTGCAGTGTGAATTTTCTGGGAATATAACTCTCACCAGAGTGGATATAGCTTCCCATACAAAAAGGATAGGTGGCCAATTTATCTTCGGGCATTTTTCATAAACGACACTGCTGCACCCGCCAAACGCAGACTGGAGGGTTTATGGAAAATGCAGAGTTGGGTAAGAGCTCTGCTGCTTTTTTGCCCAGGTTCTCCTCACGCTTCAAGCTGCAGCCAGCTTTCCTCTCCTCCCCGTCCTTCCAACCTGGTTCCTGACTCTACCAATTCACACTACAGTGTGGGCCTGCAGATGCTGCACTAGGCGACAACAGTGCTGATGCGCCTGGTAATCCCACAGTGGGTCCAAGCCGGTGCACAGATGCAAAGATACCTTTGACTCCCTCTACCCAGCACTTGGATTTCCCGTTTTGTTGGTGCGTCATCTGGATGGTTCTGACCCCCTAAGACCACCCATCTGCTCCTCCTTTCCCACCCAGGGCCCACTCCTCTATCTCTCGCCGCCCGCTTGCGCACCCTTCACGTTTCCTCTCTCCGGAGGTACCGTCGCATTTCCTCCTCCCCCTCCCTTCCCTGCCTTCCTCCCCGCCCGCCTCCAGCCACATGACAGGAAGGGCTCCGCCACGCGACGTCATCGACGTCCGCGCCCCCGCCCCCGGCCTCCCCCCCGCACCTCACGCAAGGGGCGGCCGGCGGAGGGGCTAACGTGGTCCGCGCGCTCCGCGCTCCCCAACCAGAGCTCGCTAGAGCGCCGCAGCTGCCGCAGCCGAGCCGGGCGCGCGGGTTCCCGGATGTGCGGCGCTCACGGAAGCCCCACCCCCGCCGCCGGCCCGCGCGCGCCCCCGCCCTCCGCCCCGCGCGCTGCTGCGCTCGGTTCTCCCCTCCCTCTCCCGCCCTCCCCCTTTTTCGTGCCTTGAGGTTGCGGGTCAGCGAGAACCACTGCAGTGAGTCCGTCACGGCTCCAGCGCGAGCGTGAGGCTGCAGCCCCCCAGCCGCCCGGCCCTCTCCCTCTTTTCTGCCTGTCTGCCTCTCCACCCTGTCGCTGTCTCTTCCTCCCGCGCTCTCCGTCTGTGAATCTCGACCTTAATTTCTTCCACCCCGCCCTGCCCGCTCCCTCAGTCACCCAGCCGGCGCGGGCCCTGCGGAGCCGCCTCCCCTCCCCCACCCTGCACCCCCTTCCCCGGGCGACCGGAGGGCCGCAGCTGGGCCTCCTTCGCCGCTTCCTGCTGGAGCCCGTCTTAGCGCAGACACTTCTCCACGCAAGCGAGCCTCCGACCCGCCGAGCAAAATGGTGAGACTCTGGCTTCCCCAGTGCACCGTCCCTCCCCTGCCCGCCGCTGACGGATCGGGTGCGGGGGCGAGTCCTGAAGCCCCCGGCCGGCTTCCCTCAGTGGAAAATTCGAGAGACCGGGGCCCGGCGGGTGCGGGAGAGACCGCAGCGGCCGGGGTGTTGGCGGCAGGCGGGGGCGGTGGGCCGGCTGCTTGACAGAACCGTGGTCCGCCCGGCGCTGCGGTGGCGGAACTCCCGCGCCCAACCCCGGGCCCCTGCGGCGCCCTCCCCGCCGCCCCACCCCCGCGGCCACCGGGATTCCGCTTCGCCGCGACCCTCGGTCGGAAGCCGCCAGCCTGACACTGTCGTCCTGTCGCCCCTCTTGTCTCCCGAACCTCCAACACGTGGAACCTCCCTGTGTACCCCAGACGGACTCTGTTTTTCAAGTTCCAGAGTATTATGAAATCCTACCGAAATAATAATATGTGGCCAGTGGCGCTTTATATAAGACCCACTTTCTCTCCAGAGCTGCTCTTTCTCCCACTCAGTCCTAGTGTTCAAGCAGTTAAGTCTTGGCAGGAATCCTGCCACTTACCTCCCCCCTCCGGTTAGCTTTTATTTCGCTGCTGTTTGCAGTCTTACGGTGTTTCTTTCGCTGCCGTTTTTCTCTGCACTGGCGAACCGGAAAGGTCCAAGGTGTATATTCATTAAAACATACATTAACTTGGATTGGCGAAACTTGTTTTTTAATACTTCCTGACTACCCAGGGTTTTTCATTTTCTTTGTTGCTTTCATGTGTCTCTCTCTTGGTTGTGTTGTTTTTGAATCATGGCGATTTAAATTTGTCTTTCCTTACCCTCACATTAATCCCTAGGTAGAATTCTCTGCTGTAGTGTTTCAGACCGACGCTAGGGGTGTGTCTCCCGCCGGTGTCACTGGAGCCAAGAAATCAACGACGCCCTTTTAGCCTGTTACCTTACCGGTTCTCTCATTCCCGGTGGCTCTTGTAGTTGTTTCTCATTGTAATCAAGAATTGTATACATGGTAGAAAGAGTTCGGAGTGCCATTTCATATATATCCGATATTGCAACGTAATTCCTTTGGTTTCTCTAAAAAGTCTTGGGACAGTTGTTAAAAGATTTTGAGACTGGTTGTTTAACGTTGGGCAATTTCTTGCACCTTTTAATTGTGTGGTATTCCACCTTATATGTAGAATTGAAGTATTTCACAATATGTAGTGGATTAGCGATGAGAGATTCTGTTGATTGCCGTTTAAAATTAGTTTGGTCGTGATTTTGAAGGAAGAGTGAAATTAGTCAGCCTTAATTTAAAATATAGGGCAAGTGGATGTGTGCTTTTTGATGTACTTAAAACTCAGATTAGGAGCAGACTTAATAAATGATTCGTGATTTTTATGTGTAAATGTTTTTCACTGCCAACTGGAGAGACAGCTCAGGGACAACTTTGGTCCCCAAAGTAACAACACTTAGGTGTGCTTTTCCAGGCTATTACCAAAAAACATTTAGGAAGGTCAGAGCCATTGCTAGTTCTTTTGAAGTTAAGAAATGCACTATTTAGTGCTTTCATAGAACTTCCTTATGCATATTACTTGAAGGTCAGGATCTTGAAGATCTTTGTTCATTGCAGAGAATGTTTTTACTTGTATTTATAAACTATGTATTTTGAGGAACGATAATCTAGCCTTTTGTTGTTTATGTATTATATAGTAAAGTGATTGGATTTCTTAGCAGTTTTTACTCCTTAGGGTGCACCCCCACCTTTTTTAAACAGAATGCATTTGGGAAATCCTTCTTTAGATCTTGTTTATCTTCCTGTTAGTCAATATTTCCTTATCTTTTAAAACATTTTGAGATGTACCATATGGTATCATTTTCTGCCAGGTCATTGTTTTCCTCTTTTTTCCAACTTCCTTTTCAGTATTTATTTTCTAATTCACCCTGGGCTCTCTTTTTCATTCTCCTAATTACCATTTCAGGACTTACTAATACGTAATTCAAGATGACAGTGGCTTTTCAACTTTAGGGTTATTTTGGTCTGTTTAATAAAGCATTGGTTTGAAAGTGTCAGGTACCTATAATTCAACTTTGCCATATGAGGTATTGATTAACTCAAATCAGGCTTCAGAGTGATCTTGTTAATTTTCTAGTTAATTGAACTTACAGTTTTGAAAATCTTGCTGCTGTTTAGAAAATCTCTCTTCCTGAATATCACAGACATTTACATTCTTGTCAACAGGTTTTACAGTGTTAATTTATGAAGTATTACTGATTAATTCAAGTGTGGAGAGAGTAAAAAGGCTTATGGGATTTAATTGAATCATTCAAGGATCTTTCCTGGCAGGTATTAATTTTAGTTGCTACCTAAAAAGTAGCTCATTTCTTTCTTTTACCTCCTTTCACCCAGTTTGAGTTTTAAACTGTTGAGTATTGAGAGGGAGTGAAGATTGTGTATGTGTTTACAGAAATTTATGAGTACTGATGACCCGGGAATTTTCCTTGAATGAGGATTTTTTTTTTTTTTTTTTAAATGAGGATTTTTCTATCTGTTTTTGTTGGGTTA
Organism: Nycticebus coucang; assembly: GCF_027406575.1. Taxonomy (NCBI): domain Eukaryota; kingdom Metazoa; phylum Chordata; class Mammalia; order Primates; family Lorisidae; genus Nycticebus; species Nycticebus coucang. Next base: position 66,894,224 of record NC_069783.1, on the reverse strand, counting down.
GATACTGTGGATTTTGTTCCGGATGCTTATATGAATACAACGTAAAGATGATTCTCTGTTTCAAGTTTTGTTTTTTAAGGCAACCTTCAGTGTTACAAAGGACTTTTTTATGTCTTCATCTATATGATCTGTAACTAAAACTTAAATTTTTTACTATGGCAACTGCACTGAGAGTTGTGTATAGCATAATTCTAGTTCAGATTCTATGACAAGTCTATTTTCTTTTTTAGAGCAAATCAAGGCAACTGTCCTATGGCCTGCAGAACTAAATGTGTTACAACTTTTCTCCACTTGTTAGATCTTGGTAGTGGATGAGACAATTAAAATGGCTTGGGGTACAAGGTAAAGAAGCTGCCTAAGGGTAAGTCAGTAACGAAAGGGGCAGGCAAATATGGAAGGATCAGGCACCTATCACTGGAAGGAAGGCACAGTGTAAGAAAGTAAGCATGGGCCAGGGAGATTAAGGAAGTAGAAAGACATGGACCTGGAGTCTGGGGCAAGCAGCAAGGATTCGCTCATCTCAGCAAATACTTGTAGATCTATCTCCTGCACATTGATTACCATGCTCTGTCTTGGGTGTGATATAAAAATTACTGAGACAGGTTTCCTACCATTTATGTAAACAATAATAAGAAAAATATGCTGAAGTAACTGAAGTAAGCAAGCATATGTGATTAGTAGCCTGTTGAGTAATATACAGAAAGCCCAATAACAATTGAGAAAAAAGCAAGATCAATTTCATCTGGGATTTAGGGAAAGTTTTATGAACTAGGTGACAATTGAACTGGATCTAAAAAGATGATTAGAATTGAAGTAGGCAGAGTTGGAGGCTTCTAGAAGACACCTTAAATCCTGGAGGTAGGAGGAGACAATTTACATTTGGAGCACCGATTCTCAAAATGTGGTTTCTGCACCAGCAGCATTAGCATCATCTGGAAACTTGTCAGGCCCCACCCTGGAACAACTGACTTTGAAACTCTGGAGCTGAGCCAAGCAGTCCAAGTTTTATAGGTCTTCCAGATGATTGTGATGCATGCTAAGTTTTGAGAGCCACTGTTTAGAGAATAGCAAGGAATGTTTTAATTTAAATTTTAGTCAAATGTCTGTTTTATATCTAGCATTAACTATACAAACATAAGACATGATTGTTATCTGCAAAGAACTTAATTGGGGTAAACAAGGCAATGATTGTGTAGTGTGATATGATTTAATCAAGTGGGGAAACAAGACGGTGATTGTGGAGTGTGATGTGTACTCTTTAACAGATGAAACATGGGGTGCTGCTATAAGAGCACTTGGCAGTGAAGAGGCTTAATCCAAACTAGGGATGAATGTCACTCAAAGAAAGCTTCCCAGAAGAGATGGTGCCTGAGCTGAGTCTAAAAGGATGAATATTTAGCCAATGGGGACAGGCTTTCCAGATACAGATAATATGCTCAAAGTCTTAGAGGCGTTAGCTGTTATAAACCATTCAAAGAACTAAAATATTAGTTTAGCATGGCTGGAGAGAAGGGGTGGGTACAGTGGAAGGGAGAGAGTGTCAGGTAGATTGAAATAGGTTATAGAGGGGCTTGCGTATCATGGAAAAGTTAATTTTTCCCCTCTAAAAGCAGTGGGAAGTTATTTTTAAACAGGAGAATGGCATTGTCTCATGTATTTTATTAAAGAGATCCGTCTCATGGCTATGTGGATAATAGGACAGATGAATCTAGACATGGGAATCCATTAAGAAATAATTACAATAATTCATGGGAAAAATAAAGACCTGAAAGAATACTGTAAACAGTGCTGATGGATAGGAGGGGCTGGAAATAATGCAACAGTTAGGAGGAGGGGCTGGAAATAATGTAACTATTGGGCTATGGGAAAGGGAAACCATGTGAATCCGGCTTTGGTGATTGGATAGATGATAGTGCTCTGCACTCAGCAAATACTATTTAGTACCTTGGGTAAGGCTAGGTTCTAAGGATACATACCTACTGTTCCTGTCCTCAAGAAACTTCCACTTTGCTGGGATGACCATTGTTTCATCTCTTGTCTTATATTATCATTTGGTAATTAATGCGTGGAACACTATGTTGCAAAATTCCACCTTCAATAGGCTAGAGTGCTGTGAAATATTAACAGTGCCTGCTGCGTAGATATCTTGGCTTAGGAGATAGCAGAAGGAACTTGATAGCTTGGAGGCATCACATGTTTGAGCAGTGATTCTCAAAATGTGCGTCTTGGGACTAGCAGCATTGGCATCTGGGACCTTGTTAGAAATGTACATTCTCCCAGGAGATGTAGGAAGAGATTTGGGGGAGTGATGAGGATTTCTATTTTGGGCTTATTGAATTTAAAGTAGGCACAGGTCCTCTGGATAGTTAGGGCCAACAGGTAATTGGTTACCTGTACGTATCAGGAGCTCTGAAAAGAGAACTGGGCTTGGATTAAAGATTTGAGTGTTGTCTGTGTATTTAATGTATTAGGTCGTGGTGTAAGCCATGAAATTGGATGAAGTCCTATATAGAGAGAATATAAAATGAGAAGTGAAGAGGGTAAATTCTAAAGAATGCTGCATTTAAGAGGCAGGTAGAGAGGATGAGGATAGCAGTGAAGTTTTTCTGAGAATGAATAGCTAGTGAGATACTGGAAGATTAGCAATGTGATGTCATATTGAAGGGAATTTTAAGGAGAAAAGAGTCAGTTGTGAACAGATACTGCAGAGATCAGGAAAGAGAACTTAAAGAATGTCTTTTGCAGGGAACAGGAGAGTTCTGGTGACTTGGGCAATAGTAGTTTGTGTCAAGGAAAGTCAGGGTGTAGTGAGCTGAGTAATAAATATGTGGCCAGACATTGAATTTGTACTGCTCTGCACAGCTTTGAATAGAAGAGAGGATGGAAACCAGACAACTTAGGCTTGAGGAAGGTTCTATTTTGGAGTCAAAAGGAGCCTGGAAAAGGCAAAAATGTTGTTTTTTGAATTTTTTTCTAAGGGAAAAGTTGGGATTATTGACAATTTGATGTCCCCAAGAAGGTGAGAAGGAATGTGACTTTTCTTAGACAAGAGGAGGGATTTTTCTCATCGGTTGTCAAGAAAGGGAAGTAGATAAAAATGAAAACTATTAATGTAGGCCATGTAAGAATTTAGGCTGAAAAGGAAGTCATGTTAAGTTGTAAATGACCTTAACTGTTTGACTTCAGTTTGGTCCCTTTGGGAACCATTGATTAATCTGTAGATAACTGGGTGATTGGGAAGGGGTGGGATATTTTAGGTAAGAGTACTGCTTTGTAGTATTACAGATAGGAAGTTATAAGAACTTAAAAGTGAATAGAGTTGGAGATATTTAAATACAGAGTTGAAAAAGGTGAAAACTGTTTATGAAGAAACAATCATAAAGGGTGACCCAACCTGGTGATTGCATATAAAGCAAGCTCTACATTTTTTATGGGAGTAGGAAAGAAGCACTGAGTTGCTTATTGAAAAAAAGTATTGTTTGAGATGATGTGTTTGAGATGTTCCACTCTGTTTCTATCTAACAAAGAAGCTTCACAGTGAAGTGGAGTTAGAGAATATTTGAGTGAAGATAATACAGGTGAAGGGAGGGTTATACAGATGATAATTAAGATATTGATGGAATTCATTAGATGAATATTGGTAATCTCTAAGACAAACTTCATTTATGTCCTAGGTGATTAAAATGAGATTTTAGGGGAACATAACTCAATGCAGAGATCTTGTCTTTGTCTTTTCATTGTTATACCTGTATTCCAGATACTTGGGATATAATTATTAGGTACTGTTTGAAGAAGGAATGTGTAAATGAGTAAGTGGAATAAAGGAATAGGTACTGATGAGGCATTGGAAACAGTAAGTATCAATTCCTTTTTTTAGATATTTATGAAATAAGAAAGGATAGTTAACTTCCTTGGAATATAGTTCTTTGTAGGGGGGAGGGAATAGAGGAAGATGTGGCTATTCTTAATTAAGAATTACAAAAGAAAAGCCAGGAAGAGGGAACTGTAACAGAGAATGGTTAATGATTAATGGTATGAACTTCAGAAGAGATAAAAGAAAAGGAGGGATATGAAAAGAGAAAAATTATGGGGAGGTTGGGCCACAGCAGTAGGTATGTTTTAATGATGGAGTTCATACCAAGTGGTCTAAGACATTTATTATGTCAGGATAGCTTGAGGCAAGATTGCTTGCTGGGATTGAGATTGAGGCTAAAGCAAATGGGGTGGGTTTGAGGGTGAGGGCTGTGGTAGACATTCCTAAATATTGTGTAGTACCTAGGAAAAGGCAACAACAGTGAGTTAGTGACCTAGGAAATGAATTTAGAAAACGGGTTCTGACAAGAAAAGAGCTTAATAAACTTTGCCAGTCTTTGCTTTAGTAACTCAGATTTAATGAAGTTACCCAGCTCTAAAGGGAACCATTATAAGTTCAGGTTTTATGTAGTGGGGACATGTAGTGGTATAGCAATATTAAAATTTTTTTTAAAGTTCTATACAATTACTTAAAAATGGAAATGATATTGAAAAGTATAAAATGAAAGTAAGAATCTTCTCTGGAAACCCTTTTCCCAGTATTAAGTTTCTTATATATTCTTCTAGGAAGGTTTTTTGTGTGGGTTTTTCCCTCTTCTTCCTTTTTTTTTTTTTTTTCCATCACCAGCATATGGATTTTTTAAATAATTCGGTTTTTATTAAAAAGCGTACAAAGGGGTTTTAATGATATTATGCTCCAGTTTACTCATTAAAAAGTTTTATTCCTTAATTTTAAACTGTATTTTAAATATAAACATTGAGTCAAAAATCATTCGTAATTCTTATCATGTGGCCTTTTATATTCATAAGTTCTGTATCCGTGGATCAAAAATATTCAGAAAATAAACAATAAATAATACAAATTAAAAATATAGTATAATATGTTTACATTGTATCAGGTACTATAAGTAATCTAGAGATGGTTTAAAGTATATATAGGAGGATGTGCATAGATTATAGTAAATACTATGGGATTTTATATAAGGTACTTGAGCACCTGTGGATTTTGGTATCTGAGGGGAGTCCTGGAACCAGTCCCCAGTGGATACTGTGGGCCCACTGGAAAGTATCTTGACAATCCAGTCAGTACTCATTAAGTGCATTTGATTCTTCATTCTTCTTGTCTTGTTTGTAATGTTGGGCCTTGTTGGGAAATTTTGAAATTCTCTCCTCTTTTTGCTTCTGTGATCTTTCTCCAAGTTGCTATTCTACTTTTCTGACCATTTTTAGTCTTTATTGCTAGCCTCACAACTGGGTTTGGTCCAACGCCCTCTCAAAATACGACTGTATCACTTTCCCACTTAAAATCCCAAGTATTTTGGGGGAGGAGACAAGATGGCTGACTGAAGCCAGCTTTCCACAGAGGCTCCCATCCAGAAGGAGAGTTAAAGGACAGAAATTTAGCAAGTAACCTGGTGGATTAGAGCTGCACCAAGAAAGAAGGTTGAAGAACGCACATCAACCCCGCTGAGGCCAGCTGTGATTCCAAGGATACAAACAAAAGGTACCAAATCCATCACCAAGTGGATGGGAGTCCCCTCCCCCATGAGAACAGCTCGGAGTGCCCCACAAACAAAGGAGCAGAGTTCAAAGGTCCTCCCACTAGACTGCACGGGAGAGACCCTCCAAAAACTGGACCTACCTCCCCTACTAGGGTGCCATGGCGTTCTTCTGCCAGGGATAAAGCTGTATATATTCTTTACCTGCAACTCTGGGCTCCTAGCACTCCCCATCACTCTCTGAGGTCTGGAGGCTTGTCCCTGAGGAGTCCAGATTCTTGGGTGATTTCTCGAGGGGTGTGGACAGGGTCTAAACTGCAGCTGGTCAGTGCTGACTCTATGGCATGGGAGTGAGGAGAGGACGGTGGGCTGAGAAGGAACCACACCGGAGCGGTGGTGCCCTGAGGTGCAGAGAAGCAGCTGTCCTTTGGCAACAATAGAGCTCACTCCTGGGTATTCCGAAGCCACACCCCCATCTCCCTGGGCAACCAGAGGAGGCCGGGCATCTACTCAGGTGGCAACCACCACGGAACAGATCTGGGATTGGAACACAGGCCCCTTGAGTAAAGGGTTTGCCTGAGGCAGTACCGGCCTGGGTGGAGCACAGGGACTAGAAACACACGTGCAGAGCTGGGAAGTTCCCAGGGCGGGGCTGACACAGAGGACTGCTTTACTGAGACTAAGACACACCCGACCCTCAGGGGATCATCAGCCTATAGACAAAGGAAGAGAGGAGGCTAGAATTGACAGGTAACTGAATAAAAACCTGCAGGAGCAAAGACAGGGCCTGAGGTGCAGGCTCTGGGAACTCAAAACAGCTTCTCTTCTGCAGGGGAATTTAGCAGGGACAGAAACAAATTCCTGCAAACTTGTTCTGTTCTCTTCTGGAACTGAGTGAACAGCCCCCAGCCTCCATCAAGTGCCCTCACCTCCCCCTGCTAGATAGAGGCAGAGCGCAGTGGCCTGGCTGAGCAGAAATAGATTTCCTTGTGATTCAGGCAGGTGCAAACCTCTGGAGTATCTTTTCACTACAGGCAACTAAGTCACAGCCCTGCCAGGCTATCAGTGACTGGGTGTGACAGAGGTGCAAGGTGGAGAAGGAGGCATCAACCTTCCCAGACTGATCTATTTGCTGGGTGGGTCCTCCTGATTCCACGGAGCACCAGAGCAAGCCATATCTGAGTAGTCACCAGACCCCTGCGATCCAGTTGCCAGAGACCTTTTAAACTCTCCCACCTGAGACAGGTGCTGACTGAGACAATTGATTTGGACCTTCTGACATAGCCAATCACCTGAGGAATATTCAGGTGGTGCCTTGGGTGTGTGGTTGTAGGAGGGTTTGATTTTCCTTTTCCAATTGTTGCCTGTGGGGGCAGGGTGACTTAATTGCTGATATTTCTCCACAGCTGAGACTTCAACCCAGAGTAACTGTTTCACTAGGGTCAAACGGAGACCAGCTGAAAATAAGACAGAACCACTTAGCCCCCCAACACCAAACAGGTCCCCAGTTTCTCAGGCCATAGCACTGTATGGTCCTTGACAAAGCTCCAGGGGAAAAATCAAATGGTGTAAAACAGTCAGGGGGCGGGATCAGTGGAAAAACTCTGGTAACATGAATAACCAGAATAGATCAAACCCTCCCCCCCCCCAAGGAAAGATATGGCAGATGTAACTGAAGATCCAATTCATAAACAGCTGGCCGAGATGTCAGAAATCGAATTCAGAATTTGGATTGCAAACAAGATTAACAAAATGGAGGAAAATTTGGAATTAGAAATTCAAGCAGCAATTCAAAAGTCAGAATTAGAAATTAGAGGAGAAATTCAAAAGTTGTCTCAAGAATTTAATGAAAAAACCACCAAAGATTTTGATGCACTGAAGCAAGAATTTGCACCCCTCAAAGATCTGAAAAATACAGTAGAAACCCTCAGTAACAGAGTGGAGCAAGCAGAAGAAAGGTTTTCTGACATTGAAGGCAAAGCCTTTGAACGTTCCCAAACTCTCAAAGAGGAAGAGAAATGGAGAGCAATAATGGATCATTCTCTCATAGAGCTCTGGGATAATTCGAAGAAGGCTAATATCCGCCTCATTGGAATCCCTGAAAGTGATGAAGTGGCCTCACAAGGCACAGAGGCCCTTCTCCATGAAATTATGAAAGAGAATTTTCCAGACATGCCAAGAGATTCTGAAATTCAGATAGCAGACAGTTTCAGAACCCCAGCAGGACTCAATCCGAATAAGACATCCCCTAGGCATATCATAATTAACTTCACGAAAGTTAATATGAAGGAGAAAATTCTGAAAGCAGCCAGACGTAAGAAATCCATTACCTACAAAGGGAAGATATTAGAATGACTGCAGATCTCTCTGCTAAAACTTCTTAAGCCAGAAGATGGTGGTCATTGACTTTTAATCTCCTAAAGCAAAATAACTTTCAGCCCCGGATCCTGTATCTAGCTTAACTGAGTTTCATTTATGATGAAATTAAATACATGAATGACATTCATATGTTGAAGAAATTTGCCATAACCAAACCAGCTCTTCAGGATATTCTCAGACCTTTCCTCCATAATGACCAGCCCAATCCTTTACCACAAAAGTAAATTCACTCAGAAACCTTTGATCAAACTCCAGCTTCCACACTGGTGAAAGGATTAAAAATGTCCACTGGACTTTCAAAAAACTCGATATCCAAAATTTTACCAGACTTATCAATATTCTCCATTAATGTGAACGGCTTAAACTGTCCTCTAAAGAGGCACAGGTTGGCTGACTGGATACAAAAACTCAGGCCAGGTATTTGCTGCATGCAAGAGTCACATATTACATTAAAAGATAAATATAGGCTCAGGGTGAAAGGATGGTCATCCATATTTCAGGCAAATGGTAAACAGAAAAAAGCAGGTGTTGCAATTCTATTTGCAGATACAATAGGCTTTAAACCAACAAAAAGGAAGGATAAGAATGGTCACTTCATATTTATTAAGGATAATACTCAATATGATGATATTTCAATTATTAATATCTATGTACCCAATCAGAATGCACCTCAATTTATAAGAGAAACTCTAACAGACGTGAGCAACTTGATTTCCTCCAGCTCCATAATAGTTGGAGATTTCAACACTCCTTTGGTAGTGTTGGATCGATCCTCCGGTAAGACTCTGAGCAAAGAAATTTTAGATTTAAACCTAACCATCCAACATTCGGATTTAGCAATCACGTACAGAACATTTCATCCCAACAAAACTAAATACACATACTTCTCATCAGCCCATGGAACATACTCCAAAATCGATCACATCTTAGGTCACAAGTCTAACCTCAGTAAATCTAAAGGTTAACTCTTTTATTTTTTTTGGCTGGGGCTAGGTCTGAACCCACCACCTCTGGTATATGGGGCCAGCGCCTTACTCCTTAAGCCACAGGAGCTGCCCAATTTAAAGGAAGAGAAATTATTCCTTGCATCTTCTTGGACCACCATGGAATAAAAGTTGAACTCAGTAACAACAGGAATCTGCATACTCATACAAAAACATAGAAGTTAAATAAACTTATGCTGAATGATAGCTGGGTCAGAGATGAGAGTAAGAAGGAAATTGCCAAATTTTTGAACAAAATGACAAGACAAGAATTATCAGAACCTCTGGGATACGGCAAACGCAGTCCTAAGAGGGAAATTTATAGCACTGCAAGCCTTCCTCGATAGAAAGAGAGGAAGTTAACAACTTAATGGGACATCTCAAGCAACTGGACAAGGAAGAACACTCCAACCCCAAACCTAGCAGAAGAAAAGAAATAACCAAAATCAGAGCAGAATTAAATGAAATTGAAATCAAAAGAATTATACAACAGATCAATAAATTAAAAAGTTGGTTTTTTGAAAAGGTCAATAAAATAGATAAACCTTTGGCTAACTTAACCAGGAAAAAAAGTAATTTCATCAATCAGAAATGACAAAGACGAAATAACAGACTCTTCAGAAATTCAAAAAATCCTTAATGAATATTACAAGAAAGTTTACTCTCAGAAATAGGAAAATCTGAAGGAAATAGACAAATACTTGGAAGCTCGTCACGTTCCAAGACTTAGCCAAAATCAAGTGGAAATGTTGAACAGGCCAATATCAAGTTCTGAAATAGCATCAACCATACAAAATCTCCCTAAAAAGAAAAGCTCAGGACCAAATGGCTTTTCGTCAGAATTCTACCAAAACTTTAAAGAAGAACTAGTACCTATATTACTCAAACTGTTCCAAAATGTAGAAAAAGAAGGAAGACTACCCAACACATTCTATGAAGCAAACATCACCCTGATCCCCAAACCAGGAAAAGACCCAACAAGAAAAGAAAATTATAGACCAATATCACTAATGAATGTAGATGCAAAAATATTCAACAAGATCCTAGCAAACAGAATCCAGCAACACATCAAACAAATCATACATCATGACCAAGTCGGTTTTATCCCAGGCTCTCAAGGCTGGTTCAATATATGTAAATCTATAAGTATAATTCAGCACATAAACAAATTAAAAAACAAAGACCATATGATTCTCCCAATTGATGCAGAAAAGCTTTTGATAATATCCAGCATGCCTTCATGATCAGAACACTTAAGAAAATTGGTATAGAATGGACATTTCTTAAACTGATAGAGGCCATCTACAGTAAACCCACAGCCAATATCGTATTGAATGGAGTTAAATTGAAATCATTTCCACTCAGATCAGGAACCAGACTAGGCTGCCCATTGTCTCCTGCTCTTTAACCTTGTAATGGAAGTTTTAGCCACCCCAATTAGGGAAGAAATGGCGATCAAGGGTATCCATATAGGGTCAGAAGAGATCAAACTTTCACTCTTCACAGATGATATGATTGTATATCTGGAAAACAGGGATTCTATTACAAAACTCTTAGAAGTGATCAAGGAATACAGCAGCATCTCAGGTTACAAAATCAACATTCATAAATCAGTAGCCTTTATATATACCAATAATAGTCAAGCTGAAAAAACAGTTAAGGACTCTGTTTTATTTATAGTAGTGCCAAAGAAGATGAAATATTTGGGAGTTTATCTAAGAAAGGATGTGAAAGATCTCTATAAAGAGAACTATGAAACTCTTAAGAAAAGATATAGCTGAAAACGTTAACAAATGCTAAAACATACCATGCTCATGGCTGGGAAGAATCACATTGTTAAAATGTCCATACTACCCAAAGCAATATATAATTTTAATGCAATGCCTATTAAAGCTCCATCGTCATACTTTAAAGATCTTGAAAAAATAATACTTCATTTTATATGGAATCAGAAAAAATCTCGAATAGCCAAGACATTACTCACAAAGAAAAACAAAGCAGTAGGAATCACGCTACCAGACCTCAGACTATTCTATAAATCGATAGTGATCAAAACAGCATGGTATTGGCACAAAAACAGAGAAGTAAATGTCTGGAACAGAATAGATAACTAAGAGATGAATCCAGCTACTTACCATTATTTAATCTTTGACAAGCCACTTAAAAACATTCAGTGGGGAAAAGATTCCCTATTTAACAAATGGTGCTGGGTGAACTGGCTGGCAACCTGTAGAAGACTGAAACTGGACCCACACCTCTCACCATTAACTAAGATAGACTCTCACTGGATTAAAGATTTAAACTGAAGACATGAAACTAAAAAAATACTAGAAGAGAGTGCAGGGAAAACCCTTGAAGAAATCGGTCTGGGCGAGTATTTTATGAGGAGGACAACCCGGGCAATTGAAACAGCTTCAAAAATACACTACTGGGATCTGATCAAACTAAAAATCTTCTGCACAGCCAAGAACACAGTAAGTAAAGCAAGCAAACAGCCCTCGGAAAGGGAGAACATATTTGCAGGTTATGTTTCCGACAAAGGTTTAAGAACCAGAATCCACAGAGAATTCAAACGTATAAGCAAGAGAACAACACGTGATCCCGTCACAGGCTGGTCAAGGGACTTGAAGAGAAAATTCTCTGAAGAAGACAGGCGCACGGCCTACAGAAAAAATGCTCATCATCTTTAATCGTCAGAGTAATGCAAATCAAAACTACTTTGAGATATTATTTAACTCCAGTAAGATTGGCCCATATCACAAATCCCAAGACTAGAGATGTTGGCGTGGATGTGGAGAAAAGGGAACACTTCTACACTGCTGGTGGGAATGCAAATTAATACATTCCTTTTGGAAAGATGTTTGGAGAACACTTAGAGATCTAAAAATAGATCTGCCATTCAATCCTTTAATTCCTCTACAAGGTATATACTCAGAAGAACAAAAATCACATCATAAGAAAGATATTTGTAGCAGAATGTTATCGCAGCCCAGTTCATAATTGCTAAGTCATGGAAAAAGCCCAAGTGCCCATCGATCCACGAATGGATTAATAAATTGTGGCATACGTACACCATGGAATATTATGCAGCCTTAAAGAAAGATGGAGACTTTATCTCTTTCATGTTTACATGGATGGAGCTGGAACATACTCTTCTTAGTAAAGTATCTCAAGAATGGAAGAAAAAGTATCCAATATATTCAGCCCTACTATGAAAGTAATTTATGGCTTTCACATGAAAGCTGTAACTCAGTTACAACCTAAGCATATGGGGAAGGAGGGGAGGGAGGAGAGAGGTGGGTGGAGGGAGGTTGATTTGTGGGATTACACCTGCGGTGCATCTTACAAGGGTACATGTGAAACTTAGGAAATGTAGAATGTAAATGTTTTAACACAACAACTAAGAAAATGCCAGGAAGGCTATGTTAACCAGTGTGATGAAAATGTGTCAAACAGTGTATAAAACCAGTGTATGGTGCCCCACGATCGCATTAATGTACACAGCTATGATTTAATAAAGAAAAAATATCCCATGTATTTTGAAGACTGAAATTCTTAACATAGCCTGTAGATTCCATAGGTGCTGCCTCTGCTTAACTCTTCCACTGTATTCTTATTTGTTTACTTAAGCTATTGGCTCTGTGTCACTTATTCACATTCATTCTTCCCTATTTCACCAGCAGAAGCTTTGTATGTGTTATGTTTGGAATGGCTCAGAAGTTCCTCAATTAAGTGGCTGAGCCTACTCCCACAGTAGGTCAGGTCATGTTCAGTGTTGTGCCCTTTTAGTGCATTTTATATCTCCTTAGCAACATATAATTGATTCATTTTGCTGTAGGCGTTTGGTTGCTTTCTGTCTCCCTACGTTTTAATGTGAACTCCTGGAGAGTGGACATCTTGTATGTCTTGTTCTTTACTCATTTCAAAGAAAAACTTCATACAAGTTAAATTTAGCAGAGTTTAACTGAGCAAAAACAAAAAATTCATGACTCAAGCAGCTCTCAGAACCAGAACAGGTCTGGGAGAACTAATCAACAACGTGGTCAAGCACTATTTATAAATAGAAAACAATAGTGAGGTATAGAGATAGAAATGAGGCGTAGAACTCAGCATTTACCTTACTTGAATTAGTTGGCTGCCTGTGATTGACTGAAGCTCTCAGCTACTGTAAATCAGCCAAGAATCAGCAGCTTGCCGCAAAAGTATGGTGTTCCTCCCCTTACAATGATTTCATGTCTCAGTAAACCCACTCTAAGTTGAAAATGCATTTCATAACCCTGCTAATCTACCAAACATTGTCACTTACCTGAGCCTACCTTAAAAGTGCTCAGAATGCTTAAATTAGCCTATAGTTGGGCAAAATTGTCTTGACACAAAGCCTGTTTTATGTCTCATGTAGTTTATTGCATACTGTACTGAAAGTAAAAAACAGTAGTTATAGAGCAGTGCCTGTGGCTCAAAGTAGTAGGGCGCTGGCCCCATATGCTGGAGGTGGCGGGTTCAAACCCAACCCTGGCCAAAACCTGCAAAAACAAACAAACAAACAAATAAACAAAAAATGGTTGTACAGGAACCGTTGCAAAGTAACAAAATTCTAAGTTGAACTGTTGTCCTTAGAGACTGTATACTCTTAAGTTAGGTTTTTAGTTAGTTTTACTAAGTCAGGCTGTAGTTATGTAAGGACTCAAGTGTGGAGGCTTCCTCAGCCCTGATCTAGGCTAGATTAACAACTCATATATGCCCTTGCTGCCGTCATTGGACCCTACATGTGTTAGGAATTTAATACCTATGTGTTTGAGTGAATGAATAAAGTGAATGCATGAATTCTTTGTTTTTCCTCAGAGTGCCATCTAGCTCCCAATTGCTGATGATTCATATTTTTAACTCATATCATTCTGTTCTGCCCTAGTCTATAGATCTGCTTACTGGATTCTGTCTAAAAAAGGATATTTCTAAGATACCTCAAACTCAACTGAATGTTAACTAAAACCTCATTCATTATCTTTTTCATATTCATACTTCAATATTGCTTATTTTTTCTTAACGGAACAATGTCTGACCATTTACTCCTAATTGGAAGGCTGGTATAGTCATACTTTTTTTTTCTCCTCTTCACTGCTATCTAAGTCTTAAGGCTGTTATGAGTTGCAGTCCATAAAGTACTTATTTTGTAATACAAATTGGTTTATGTACTATGAGTAAACAGGGAACTATGTAACATTCACCTCATACTATACTTTGTGCTACTAAGTAGTGGCAGATGAATTCAAAATACACCAACACAACTGAAGGCAGCAAGCTACAGTATGTTGTCTACTTAGTTCATATCTTTTCTCTTATTTTGGCTGTTTCTTTGTGTTGGAAGAATTTGTTGCACAATTCTCCCAGATCTTTATGCATTTTCCTTTCTATATCTTAGCTTTCAATATCCTTACACCTTTTTCTATTATTTTCACTAGTATTTTTAGAAGTTCTGTTTTATCATATTTATCAGTTATTCATCACAAATTTAACTGTTAATATTTCTGTTAGGATTTTTATTGTTTTTGTTAGTATTTTGGTTACACAATTTGCATAGGTTTTAAATGTTTGTCCCCAACTCTGTTTTCCTTAAATCGTATTGTTTTTAATGTGTGGTTTTAAGAAAGTAAGTTTTTTTTCAGGAACGTAAACGTTATGTTATAGCAAATATGTCCCTCCATTTAGATCTCTCAAGGCCTCTCGTCAGCTGTTTTTTGTCCTCATTGCCACTGGTATTATTGCAGTTCCATTTATTTCTCATGTGGGCTATTTCTATAGCCTACTAATGCTTTTTTCTTTTTGCCTCCAGTTTCTTCTTTCTTTATTCTGTCTTCTATATTGCCATCAGAGTTTTTCTTCTGAAAGAAAAATCTAATGTCAATGCCTTTATTTGAAAGTCTATGCTACTCTAGAATTAAAAATTTAAACTCCTTTGCTTGGCATTCATGCTATGACCCCTATTTCTTGCCATCCTTATTCTGTAACCAAGTCAAACTGTTTGTTTCTCAATTGCCTCATCCTTTTTTCACTTTGGGTACCTTCATTTGTAATCTATCAGCAGTCTTCTATCTGCAATGTCCTTCCCCTTTCTCTCTCTGGCAAATATCAACACTTTGTTTTAGTGATATTCTGTGAAAACTTTCCAAACTCTCCGAGGCAGTTAATGACCATTGTTAGTAACTTTCACTTTTGTACATCCCATGTGTCATTGTGTTAAACTGCCTCCCTTCCTAAACTGTGGGCTTCTCGAGGGCAGAGGATACGTTTTATTTATTTTTTTTTTTTATTCAAACTTTTGTAAATCTAGTCCTTATGTGGTATCTCATGAAGTCAGAGATGCAGTGGATTAAGTTACGTTTATCCTTTTAGGCCAGGGAGATCTTTAGAAGTCATATGGGCAAATGCCTAGAAAGCCCCAATTGTGTTAGGCAAAATGAGAAATCGTATCAGAGGAAACTGCTCTTGAGTCTAAAAGTTGGGTTACTCTTCAAAATTCTTTCTACATATCTGAGTAGAGAGTTAAGTGTTAAGGTGTTACTTTCATTTGTAAATGGTAAGTAAATGTTTTCATAATTAAAGGAAACTAAATTTATATACAGTGTTTACTTAAGCTGATTTATCTTTTTTCTTCTGGAGATTATAGAACAGCTGGTAAGTGAAGATTGCAATTCTAAATCTTTGATTTCCTTCACGTAGCAAGCATTTAGTATTCACCTATTACATGTATGAAACAGTGTTAAGTATTGAAGATGAAAAAATAAAAGGTATATCCTCAGAGACTTCATAGCACAGATTGAGTCAGGCATGTGGAGGGAAACAATATGGTAGGCTCTTCTTTTTTTTTTTTTTTTTTGTGGTTTTTGGCCGGGGCTGGGTTTGAACCCGCCACCTCTGGCATATGGGACCGGCGCCCTACTCCTTGAGCCACAGGCGTCACCCATGGCAGGCTCTTACAAGGTGCTAGATTTCTTCTGGCTCCTCTACTTGCCCAGTTAGAACTTAACATTTAGCTGTTATTTGCACATTTCATTATTTATTCTAGTCAAATTACTTGCGGAGTTGTATATGTCAAGCAGTTAGTTATTTCAGCGCTGAAAGGATGCTGTGATCCTTTTGTTGATGATTGTTGCTTTTCAGTAAATTTTATTTGATGGTATAGGAGCAATATTATAGAACAAGCATGGGGTATAAAATTGGGGAAAAAAAAAAATTGGGAAGACCTATTTTGGAGTACCCTGAATTTGTTTTTTAAAAATATATGTGAAATGGCCACAAAATTGTCTGATTCAGAGTTCTTGTGTGTATTGGGATAGGTAATTATCTATCCTGTTCCCCTAAAAATAAGATAGTGTCTTATATTAATTTTTGCTCCCAAAGATGTGCTAAGTCTTATTTTCAGGGGATGTCTTATTTTTCCATGAAGAAGAATATGGTACACATTTATTGTTTTCCGCGACCCGACTGCTCTGATCCTCCTGTTCTTCTACATGCATCTGCGAAAGTCTCCTCCTCTCTCCTGCCCTGCGTTCACTGCTCACTCCAGCCTCCGCTCTGCCTCCACACAGCACTGACCTCAGGACTCCACGTAACGTCATTGGTTGCTAGACGCCAGTTGGGGCGGTCCTAGCAACCAGTTTACAGTAAATTAATTTTCATTCCGAGACAGAGCCTGTGGGGGACTTATTTTCGGGGGGATGCCTTATATTTTACCCAGAAGGAAACCTTTAAGTAGGTCTTATTTTCGGAGGATGTTTTATTTTCGGGGAAACTCGGTAAGATGCTTGATAAATGATAAAGCACTGTTTACATCTTTTAGAATCAGTTAAACTGCTAAAAAAGTAATATGTAGTATTCCTGGCAGGTCCGTGTTTGAAGATCACCTCTAATTTCTGTGCATCCCCCTGTCCAGTAAGGTACTAATTAACAAAGTAGAAAATGTGTCAAGAGTATTTTTGATTACAAATGACAGAACCCGCTAAAACTGACTTAAACAGTAGCAGTGTATTGCTTCAAAGGATGATAGCCAGGACCAAAAGGATTGGTTCCACAGTTGATCAGTTTCCTCAAGGGCATAAGCCTTGTTTACTTTCAAGCCGTGCATGTGTTGAGAGGGGTACCACAATTTCAGACATCAATATCTGACTGAAGAAGAGCAGGGGTGTTGCTTAAATTATCTCTTTATTAGGGAGGAAAAACTTTGTTACACGACTCACAGAAAGTTTTTTCCTTAGGTCTCAATGTATTCTCAGTGGCTCTTGCATATCAGAAGATGACCAAACACTTACAACCTGGCCCTAGCTTACCTTTCATCACCAGAGGCTAGGGCTTATGATAGTAAAAACAATCTCATTAATACTTTATTTGATACTCGGAACAAAGGTCACAGATTATGGATGAAATTGTAAATAGTGAAAACTATGTCTGGCTTCTGATGTTATACCGTAGCTCTTCCCTCACCAGTCATAGCTATGCCCTATGTTGTCAGAGGCTTCACCAAAATATTTTCTCTGCCTAGTTTACCATAACCAAAATTCTGCTTCATATGGTTGATCTTAGACCTTAATGAGAAACTGTGAGTTAGATAATTTTTCTGTTACTGATATTTTTCTGTTACTTTAGCATAGCTGTCCTTTCAATAACTTAACTGCTTTTCTTGTGTAAAACAGAAAGGCTGTGATTTTATGATATATTGGTAAGAATGCTGTGGGACTACAGGTGCTCATCACAATGCCTGGCATTTTTTCTTTCTTTCTTTCTTTTTTTTTTTTTTGTTGTTGTTGTAATTGTCATTTGTTGTTTTGCAGACCCAGGCTGAGTTTGAACCCGCCAGCCCTGGTTTATGTGGCTGGTGCCCTAGTCACTGAGCTACAAGCACCAAGACCATGCTTAACTTCCTTGAAACTTCTCTTTACCCAGAGTATTCTTTGGAGGATAAAAGATAGTATATGTGAAGTCTCTAAGAGAGTACCTAACACATGATATTTGACTTTTTTTTTCTCAAATAAATGATATTTCCTTTTGTCTATCCATATTTATATTCATGGAGTAACTTTTAAGGATTACTTCCTAGATCTGTTACTTTCTACCTTCAAAAAATCTTTTAAAACTTGAAACTTGACAAAGTAGCCATATTTGTGTTTAGTTTGAACTATTAATTTTGGTTTTAGTTGAGATAGAATCTTCTTTCATCCACAGCCAAAGTGATTGTGTGTGATCACCCAGAAAATATTTTTTTGTAAGACTTGTTTGTCTTTGTGTGTTCAGCAAATAAGAATGTATTTGTAATTGTATGTTATAGTAAGTCAGCTTACTCTGAAAAATCTTCTTAAAGTCAATTTAAAGATAGTTTTGGAGGGGTAGGGTTGATAATTACTCTTCAGTAACCTTCATAGCTTAAAGTTGTTATTGATAAAATTAAATATATACTTTGTTTTTATATGATTTATGCAAAGTCTGAATCTAACCCCCCTTAATGGGAGTATTTGTTGTTTGTCCCTTTTGCTGCTCTTAATCCTTTGCTTCTTAAACTTTTTCTTACTTGATTTCTAGTACCCTGCCAGAATAGACTTCTAATAGTAGGATATCTATGTATTCATAACAAAATATATATAGTTATATTCTATTATGATATAAGAAAATATTATAGAAAATATCATGCCTGTAATCCTAGCACTCTGGGAGGCTGAGTTTGAGACCAGTCTGAGCCAGAGCAAGACCTCATCTCTACAAAAAGCCGGGCATAGTGGTCAGTGCCTGTAGTCCCAGCTACTTGGGAGGCTGAGGCAAGAGAGTCACTTTAGCCCAAGAGTTGGAGGTTGCTGTGAGCTGTAACACCATGGCACTTTACTGAGAGCAACACAGTGAGACTGTCTCAAAAACAAAAAAAGAAAAATATCAATTATGATAGAGCCATAGTAAAATATTAAAAACCTTTAAAATAGAATCATATTTTACTGATTTCCTGTATTTAATCATTTGTTTTGTTTTTGGTGACTTTCTTTTCTTCTAATTCTTTGTATGTTGATGATTACACTTGATTTCCATTTTCAATCAACTCTCCCTTGGATGGGGAAAGTTTACTGTCTATATGCTGATAATTTCCAATCTTGTATCTCTAGCCATGCCATTTTTCCCAAGTCCAGGTTCTGTTAGATACTTGCATGTATATCCATAGATCCTTGCAGCTTCAAAATTGTATGTTTAGGGTGAGGGTCTGAGAACCTGCCTTGTTTATACCTTGGTGCCTACTGCATTGCATTGCATATGGTCATTTCCCCCTCTTCACTAATGACTCCATAAAAAGGGTATTAATACAGTCTTAATTACCCTCTTCACATGTAGCAAAAAATACTGCAGATTATCAATAAAGCAGTATAAACAGATACAGCTCAATAAAAGGGTAATCATGTGTTATGGATTAGTGTAACATAATCATAGTGTAACATAAGAGATGAGTAAATTAGATTAAAATTACGGACTTCTCTTTATCAAGGGATACTATTAACTATTTTCCACTGAAAGGAGTTATAGAGTTCCTTGGAGAAATAGCTAATTTCAGGACTGCAGCAGGGAAAGTACAATGTGTGCCTAGAACATCTTGTGCTGGGGTAGGAAAAGTACAGTGTATGTCTGGAACATCTTGTGCCAGAAGATAAGGAAGAACTCAGAGAATGAGGTGGACCTGTCAGAAGGATACAGGAACCAGCCTGAAGAGGCAGGACTACCATTGACCAAATGTAGCATAATTTAAACATCAAATTAGGTAATGACAGTAACCCATTGACATAAAACCCACGAACCCACAAAAATGGAGGAGAAAGGAAAACCTTACAGGAGAAAGTCAAATAATAAATTTTGAAAGAATAGTGAAATTAAAAAATGAACAAACAGCCATTCTATCAGTTACCTGTTTCTTGATAACATATTACTCCAGACACATCCGTTTATTACTTCACAGTGTATATGGGCATCCTCTGCTTGATGGTCTTGGAATACAAAAAGCAAAGGATTGGATCAGGGTCTTTGGTCTCATCTGAAGGTTTGATTGGGAAGGATCTACTTCTACCTCATTCATTGATTGGCAGCATTCAGTTCTAAATGGGCCACCTTCAGTTCCTTGGCATATGAGCTTTATCAAAGTGTTCAAGCTGAGGAAGCAATAGAGGCTGTTAGCAAAATAAGAAATCACAGTCATTTGTATCCTAATCCCAGAAATGATACCCCCCTTAATGTTGTCATATTTAGTTGGTTTTAAAAGCAGATTACACAAGGGAGAGGATTACATAAGGCTGTGAACACCAGGAGGTGGTGTTCATCTTAAAGGCTGGCTACCACAGCAGTCATCATATAATTGACTTAAGCAAAAATCATCCATTGGTGTTAAAATGAGTGTGAAATTGAGGAGTACTTGGATATTTACATAGTCTAAAACTATTTTCTCAAAATATTAACTACAAAAGGGAAAGTATAACTTCATGATGGAGAAACCTGGTAAACACATCTTAACTAAGTGATCAAAGTTAACATTGCCAGTAATGAAAAAAATCAACATTGTCTACCTTTTAATAGCTAGGAAAAATAACATTACCACCGCTATGGTAGTCTTCAAAGTACATAATCTGTATCTAATCATGAGGAAGCATTGGGAAGACCTGTTGAGGGACAGTCTATAAAATAACTGGCATTACTCTTCAAAATGCCTGTCAAGGAAGACATAAGTGGACAGAAGGCTTATTAACAATTTATTTTTATTTTTTTCTATTAACAATTTACAGAGAGACATGACAGTTGAATACAATGCATGATCCAGGATTTTTTTGTGCTTTTCAAAAAAAATTTTGCTACAAAGAACACTATTAGGATGTCTTTATGTATTATAGGAAATATGGGATATTATGATAGAACTATAATAATAGACTATTAGGACAATTAAAGTAGATCCATTGTCTACTGGTTCTATTGCTGCATGGATTGTTTTCTTTTTCTTTTGTGAATTTGTCTTCAAATTCTTTAAATGTTTATATTCTCTAATGGCAAAACCTAAATAAGATCTTAAGATTTTGATTGGCAGTTTTCAAAGTGCCAGTGTTGGGGATTCCCCAAGACCTTTCCAAGGATTCCATGAGGTCAAAACTGTTTTCACAACAACACTAAAACATTTGTCTCATTTACCGTATTTACATTTGTATTGCTAAAACCACTAGTACCTTAGCATAAGGCAAAACAACATGGCCATACTGTACTAGGAGTCATTGTATTCTTCATTTCCATGTATTTTCAGTTTTAAAACATACCAATTTTGTTTAAGAATATTTTTGATAATGCAGTGTTTTATTAAATCTCAGCCATTAGGTACATGTATTTTTAATATTTATGCGATGACATGATTAGTGTGTAAAATACCAGTTTTACATATGTAGTTGTGGTAATCATTTTGAGGAAGAACAAGCAATTCAGTGATTTTTAAAAACTGAACTAGCTGCTTTTTTTATGGAATACCAAAACTTGAAAAAGCAACTGACAAAATCTCTTACTCAGACTTGAGGATTTGGCACACATTTTCTTAAAAAACGTTAGCCTGTGTCAATTAAACAAGAAAAAAATAGAAAACCTCAGCAGAGAAATAGAAGATATAAAGAACAACCAAATGGTAATTTTAGAACTGAAAAATACAATAATAAATAGCCCCAATGAGTGGGCTCAGTAGCAGAATAGATGTGATAGGGGAAAAATTAGTCAACTAGCAGATAGAAGAAATTACCCATCTGAGCAACAGAAAATAGACAGGAAAAGGCTGGGTGCAGTGGCTTATGCCTATAATCCTGGCATTCTGGGAGGCTGGGGTGGAAGGATTGCCTTAGGTCAGGAGTTTGAGACCAGCCTGAGCAAAACAAGACACCATCTCTACTAAAAATAGAGTGCCTGTACTGTATGTAGTCCCAGATACTTGGGAGGCTGAGGCAGGAGGATTGTTTGAGGGAAGGCTGAGGCAGGAGGATTGTTTGAGCCCTGCAGTTTGAGGTTGCTGTAAACTAGGCTGAGGCCATGGCATTCTAGAATAGGTGATAGAGTAAAACACTGTCAACAGTGCTTGTTCAAACAAACAAACAACAACAAACCCAAAGATAATAGGAAAAAAATATTTCCTACAGAGCCTTAGAGACTGTGGGACTATAAAAAAGAATTAATGTTTGTATTGTTGGATTCACAGAAGAGGGGAGGAAAGAGAGCAGGGTTGAAAAAATATTAATACTTAGAAATAATGAATGAAAATTCCACAAATTGGGCAAAAGAACTAAACATACAGATTCAAGATGCTGAGGGAGCATTCATCTGGATAAACACATAGAAATCCAGACAAAGATATCTTAAAGTGAAACTTACAAAAATTAAAGACAGATGTTGAAATCTGTATGAGGGAAATGACACATCACAATTGTCAATTTGGGATAAAATTAAATAGGAATCAGGAAAATTATCTAAAGAAAGTTTCTGGCAAAGAAAAACTTTTTTGGAGCTCTCTTTTGTTTATGGTTATGTTTTTTGGTTACTTTGATTTTAAAGTGACAAGGTTTGAGAGACTAAAAATAAACTTTATAGATGTGTTCTGTGAAGTTTAGAATATTTTCAAAGGATATGTTGTCAGAGTATTTAGATGTTTGGTAGACTTAAGAGGTGACAACATTGCCTTGTTTGGTTATAGGGTGTTCTTGTGGAATATGAATATTACTTCGGTATTAGAAGTTATTGATTATGAAAGGTAAACACTGAGGAAAGTGAAAATCTAAAGTTCTGTAATAACTGGACTTTTGAGAATTTGCATCTTTTAATGCCCTGGTCTACTTGTATACTTTAACATATTGATGTTTAAAATGTGACTTGCACTAGGGGCCAGATTTTTGCCATGTACCTATAAAATTCTTCCGTAAGGCAAATTTGGGTCAATGTTAAATCTGGTGAGGGATATCAAAAGGTAGTAAGACAGTTACTGCCTTCATAGGGTTTAAAATCAGAGAAGAGAACTAAGGGATGAATTATAACTGTGAAGATTATTGTAACTACAAATTATTTTTGATTTTTCATAATTCTGTAGGATTAATCTGGAAAATATGTATTATCAACATGTTATCTAGAAATGCATATATAGCTCAAAAATCCATGTGGTTTTTGCATTTTTAATAATAGCATGACAGTTATGAAACTAAATTTATTATTTTAAAGCAAGTGATGAGATTGCTTTTTAGCAACAACGCAGCAGTTGTTATGAAGCAATTTTGTACTTAGAACTAAGGTCCTTAATACAGTGAGTTTTAAAAATAAACTTTATTTAAGGCATAACTAACTTCCATAAAATAAAATTAACCAGTTTTAAGTATACAGTTAGTGTGCCTTAACAGATTCATACAGTTTTTAAAGCCCCATCACAACCAAGAGGAACATATCACCCTGCATTGTTACCTGGCACTTCTTTGCATTCACTCCACACCCTCGGCAACCCCTGAACTTTAAATTACTATACAGGGTGTCCCAAAAGTTGCTTTTGGCCACATTTACTGTATGTCTGGATATTCGTTTCTATTGCTGCGTGACAGATTACCATAAACACAGTGGCTTAAAACAGTGCCTGTTTCTTATTTCATAGTCTGTAGATCATACATAGCATGATTGCATTCTCAAAGCCATCACAAAGCTGAAATCAAGGTGTCACTGAGACTGAGTTCTCCTCGCGAGGTTCTGGAGAAGAATCTGCTTCTGAGTTGTTTGATGTTTTTGGATGAATTAATCTCCTTAATGATGTTGTAGGATTGAGATCTCTTAATTGTATGTGCCTGCCTTTGCTACCATGTGGCCCCTCCTCCCCTGTGTTGAATTTCTCTCATGCATTGAATCTCCAATTTTCCCTTTCATACTTAGACAATATGGAGAAACCTGCACTTAAGGGCTCTCATATTAGGCCCACATGGATAATTTTACGCAAAAGTCCTTGATTTGGGACCTTAATTGCATGTGCAAAATTCTTTTGCAGCTATACCTAGATTAGTTGTTTGATCAAAATAACTAGAAGAAAATGTATGTATACAAGGGGTTTGTAATTTTGAAGGGCTATCTAAGAATTTCTTCCAGCACCTATCATTTGTTCTGTGTCTTCAGTAATGCTTAGTGTATGAGTTTTTAAATTGTAGCCACTGCTAGTTGCTTGTATACAACCTCTCATTGTGGTTACATTTCTCTTATGGCTATTGATGTTAAATTTTTTCGTGTGTTAATCTACTGTTAATGTACCTTGTTGTGAAGTGTCTATTCAAGGTGCATCTATCTTTAATTGTATATTCAATCGTTCTAGAATTAATTGTTCTTTGCTTGTTGCAAAGATTATTTTTTCCACATTGAGTTACCTGGAAACTCTCAGCTATGTTTATCAAAAATTGTGTGTATGTGTTTACTTTGTTCTGTTGATCTTGACTATTCTCAACAACATCACTCTGTTGTTTCATTTCTGTATAAATTTAAAAATTATTTTATTGATTTCTATACAATATTCTGAGATTTCGATTGCGATTGTGTTCTATTTGTAGATCAGCATGTGAAGAATTGCCACCTTAACATCAAGTCTTCTGATCTATAAACAAGATATGGCTGGCTGTTTTAGATTATCTCCAGTTTTTCTCAGCTATGTTTTATAGTCTTCATTGTGTACTCACTACACATTTTATTCATTTTATTCCTAAGTATTTTGCATTTTTGATGATTTTATAAATAGATATGTCCTAATTCCATTGTTTCCAGAACATGGACATACATTTGATTCTTGTATGTTGACATTTTATCCTGTCACCTTATTCAATTTATTCTTCTAGCTTATTTGTAGTTTCCTTAGGATTTATGTATATATACAAGCATGTCATCTACAGTCCTTTTTAATTTGCATTCCTTTTATTTTGTCTTGCCTTATTGTACTGTATTGTTCCTGATATTAAGGAGAAAGAATTCAGTCTGTCACCATATTGTGAATGATGTTGACACTTTTGGGGAAGAATTTTTGTAGCTACCCTTTATAAATTGAGAAAGATTCTTAGTTTACTGAGTTGTTCTTGTTTTATTGTGAATAAATGTTGAAATTTGTTACATGTCTTTATTGAATCTGTTGAGATGACCACTGTGATTTTCATTTTTTTAGAGCTGGTGTCTTCTTCTGTCACCCAGACTAGAGTGCTGTGAGATTATCATAGCTTAATGTACACCCCAACTCCTAGGTCAGTGGTTGTCAACTTTCCTAATGCCGCAACTCTTTAATACAGTTCCTGTGGGTTGCGACCCACAGGTTGAGAACTGCAGCCCTAGGCTCAAGTCATCTCTTGCCTCAACCTCCTGACCAAGCAGCTGGGATTACAGATGCATGCCACCATGCTCAGCTAATTAAAAAAAATTTTTTTTAGAGGCAGGGTTTCAGTATGTTGCTTAGGCTAGTCTCTACCTCCTGGGCTAAAGAGATCCTTTTGCCTCAGCCTTCCAAAGTGCTAGAATTACAGATGTGAGCCTGCTTACCTGGCCATGATTTTAATTCCTTTTAAATTTTTCTGGATTTCATTTGCTAAAATACTGTTCAGGATTTTTGCATTTGTGGTCATGAGGAAATACTAAACTATACTTTTCTTTTTTGCAGTGTCATTGTCTGATTTTGGTATTAGGGTAATACTGCCTTCATTAAACAAATTCAGAATTAATCCTTCCCCTTCTACTTTGTGAAAGAATTTGTGTAGAGGTGGCATATTTTTGGAATTCATCTTTCTGATGAATTGACTTACTCAACATTTTAACCAATATTAATGGTTAATATTTCATGTTCTGAACTATGCATTTTCTAAGGCTACTTAGCTACTTACTATGCTGTATCTTTGATTAGTGTTTTTTGTATGGTATGTTTTTTTCTATCTTTTTAGTTTTAACCTATTTGTAACCTATGTTTTTTTAAAGAAGATTGTTTTGTACTTAGTGTATAGTTGCATCCTTTTAGTTAAAATTATTAGACTACTTACATTTATAACTCCCAAAATGTTTACATTTAAATCTGCCATCTTGCTATTTATTTATTCTCATTTCCTTTTTGTTTATTTTTATCTGTTTGTATGCCTTCCTTTGGATTGAGGTGTTTTTTTGTTTTTTGTTTTTTCCAGACAGGGTCTTGGTCTGTTGCCCAAGCTCTAGTGCAGTGGCATCATTGTCGCTTTCTGTAGCTTCACACTCCTGGGCATAAGTGATGCTTTTTGCCTCAATCTCTTGAGTAACTGGGACTACACATGTGCCCCACCACACTGAGCTAATTTTTATATTTTTTGGTAGAGACAGGGTCTCAGTCTTGCTCAGGCTGGTCAAGTACTCCTGGCCTCAAGTGACTCGCCCATCTCCGCCATCCATGGTGCTGCCATTAGAGGTGTGAGCTGGGATTTTCCATTTTCGGTTACTGGTAAAAGCATTTTGTCACTCCCAGCCTAGATTGAGTATTCCTTAATATTATTAGTCAGTATTCTCTATAGAAACAGAAACAACAGGAGATATATATGTATATAGAAAGAAATTTGTTATATGGTATTGCTTCCCATGATTATGGAGGTTGTAAAGTCCTACTGTATGTATTCTATAAACTGGAGATCTAGGAGAGTAGATGGTGTAGTTTGAAGGCCTGAGAGCTTAAAGGGTTCGTATGAATTCCAGTATGAGTCTGAAGGATTGGGAAGAATTGAAGTAAATTTGATTTAATTTAATCAGGTATTGAGCTAACTGAACTACAGCTAGTGAACATATGTTGCAGCCTAATTTTTGCCTTTTTCTTCTATTTAGGTGCTCATCAGATTAGGTAACCAATCTGTGCTTTATTGGGTTCTTCAATTCAAAAGCTAATATCTTCCATAAACACACCCCAAAATAAGTTTAACTGGATATCTAAGCATCCCTTGGCCCAGTCACATTGACACAAAATTAACCATCACAATAATACTTTATTTTGTCTCCTTTTTTGGAAAATAGTTCCTCTAGGGGTTATAATATGCATCTTTACTACATCATATTCTGCTTTCACATAATGATAAATGTTTGCCATATAATGTAAGATCCTGACAACAGTACACATCCATTTTTTCCTCTCACCCTTTGTGCTGCAGTTGTCATACATTTTATTTCTACACTTTGTATGCCCCTTAATCTGTTATGTTTGTTTTATATAATCAATTATATTTTAAAGACATTTAAAAATGAGGAAAAATGGTCCTTTTTACTTACATACTTAACCATTTCTGGTGTTCTTCGTTCCTTGGTCTAGATCCAGCTTTCCATCTGGTACCATTTTTTTTTTCCGCCTGAAGAATTTTTGACAGTTTTTTGTAGTGAACATGTGTTACAGCCTAATTTTTTCCATTTTGGTTACCTATAAAAGCATTTTGCCTTGATATTCGACAGATATTTTTGCTGAGTATAAAAACTGACTTTGTTTTAAAAAACACTTCTGACAGGTTTATTGTTTTCTGTCCTTGTATTTCTGTCAAGAAATCTGTAGTCTTTTTGTCATGTGTACATAGTATCTTTTTCCCCCTCTGATTATTTAGGTTATTTTGTATCAGAGATCATTAGTAATTTTGAGTATGTGCCTTGGTGTGGGTTTTTTTCATTTTTCTTCTGCATGGGGGTTATTGAGCTCGAATTTTTGAGTTTAAAGTTTTTGTCAAATTTGGAAGATTTTTGGCCCTTCTTTAAACGGCATATATATTAAAAATTTTATTGAGGTGAAATGCACATAACAAAATTAGTCCTCTTAAAGTGAATAGTTTAATGGCATTTAATACATTTATGTTGTGCAACCACCATCTCTATATGGTTCTAAAATATTTGTCATCACAAAAGGAAACCCTAGCCATGAAGCAGTTGTTTACCACCTGGCAACTACCAGTTTGCATTCTTTTTTTTTTTTTTTCCTTCTCTAGTCCTGTTTGTAGTACACCAATTTGCATTCTATTTTCTGTAGATTTACCTTATCAGAATATTTCATATAAATGGAGTCATACACTGTGGCTTCTTTTACTTAGCATGATGTTTTTGAGGTTCATCTGTGTTGAAGCATGCTGAAGTGTTTTTTATTGGATGTCATATGTTGTGAATGTTATGTTATTGTGCTGGATTTTGTTTTATTCCTGTAAAGAGTGTTGGGATTTGTTTTGGGGACTTAAATTACTTGATATCAATTTGATCTTTATGAGGCTAACTTTTCAATCTTTTTTAAAGCAGATCCAGAGCAGCTTTTAGTTCAGGGCTGTGATGGCCATTCTGAGAGTTCTATCCAATTCCCTATATATTAAAAGTTTTCTTTCTTCTGGCTCAAGGGGTAATGAACTTATGCAAACTCTAAAAAGTTAATTCATCCTGCTATAAGTTCTTTCCCTAGCTTTGGAGAGTTTCTTCTAAAACTTGCCTATACTTTTAGTATAGGTAAAGTAAGTTCCCTAAAGGGAACTTTTCTGCAGATCTCCAAAGGGGTCTCTAGGATACTCTTCCGCATGCATCTAAACTCCGTGGCCTCCTAAACTCCATGTATCTTTG
Source organism: Nycticebus coucang (assembly GCF_027406575.1). Taxonomy (NCBI): domain Eukaryota; kingdom Metazoa; phylum Chordata; class Mammalia; order Primates; family Lorisidae; genus Nycticebus; species Nycticebus coucang. The sequence continues at coordinate 66,865,723 of NC_069783.1, read as the reverse complement.
ACTTTTCAATCCAACAACATTATGGAGTTCAGTTTCTGTTCTCTTTCTGTGCTGTGGCCTGGAAACTTTCTCTAGGCAGTAAGCTGGGATAATCCTTGGGCTTACCTCTTTTGTTTCCTTATGTAGGCAATCACAGATCATGTCTGAAAAATGGTTGTTTTATATCATTTTTCTGATTTACTAGTTTTTTATACCAGTAGAGCAGTACATACAGCATTTCTCCGTCATAGGCAGGTATTACTGAGTTTTAAAATCAGTATAGTAGAAGAAAAGTCTTTTGAACTTAAAGCAAGTGGATTTATTTAAAGATATTATTGTCAAATGATCTTGCCAGTTACTTAATCATGTGGTACAGTGTTTGAACTTCTCAGGCTTTGTTATTTAAGTTTAAACATGTTTATTTGCTTTATGATTTTTTTTCATATTTATGATTTTATAGTTTAGTTTCCTCTTAGCTGTAAAGCCAATGCATTATTGGATGTGTCTTTCATAGTATTTATCATTATTTCAATATTTTAAAACCTGAACTGGTGCTATCAGCTAGAAATTCATTACAGAACTAACTTACTTTCACATGTGCTGTTTTTTTTCTAGTTAAGTCTGATATAATAATTTACAAAGTGGTAACGTATTTCTTGTTTAAATATAATTGTTTCTTAGGTTCAGAGATCAACAAACTATGGCCCACAGGCCAAATCTGAATGAAATAATTCCTGATAAATTTAATATTCTCCTGTAGTAGCTTAAGAAGCAGGGGTGTGGGAAATAAGAGGGAAGCTCCAAAAGGCCTATTTTTACTAATGACAAAACATGATGAAGACTGAATGTGGGGCAAAATTATATTGACTTGACAAAATTATATTGTCATGTCTTACTTTGGTTTCTTTTGTTTTTTCTTTTCTGTTTTTTTTTTTTTTTTTTTTTGAGATAGTCTCACTTTGTAACCCTTGGTTGCTCACAGCAACCACAAACTCTTAGGGAGTGAGTGATCGATCCTCTTGCCTCAGCCTCCCAACTAGCTAGGACTAGAGGTGCCAGCCACCAATGCCTGGCTATTTTTAGAGAGATGGGGTCTTGCTCTTGGTCAGTCTGTTCTCGAACAACTGAGTTTAAGCAATCCACCCGTCTTGGCCTCCTAGAGTGCTAGGATTACAGGTGTGAGCTGCTGTGCCTGGTCCTTGGGGGTTTTTTTTGTTGTTGTTGTTGTTTGTTTGTTTTTGATGAAAGGCAAATTATGGAGACATTGTTGCTGTAAAGGTTCAAACAATATAGTGGGGGGTGTAGGATAGAGATGGTAGTGCTGCTTGGGAGATGAACTACTGAGATAGGAATCTCTTAATTAAAGGGCTTTACATGGCTTTTAAAGAAGGCCTGGTAATAATAATATCAAGTAACATCAAAATAAGCAGAAACTCATTTAGTAATGTCAAACTTTATTAATGTTTGCTTTTCTTTTGTTTTTACTTGAATATATATTTGATATTTAGAGTGACCTAATGTCAGTCCATTTTGGAAAATTGCAGTTATCTACTATAACTTATAATGAAAAGATTAGCTATTGGTTTACCTGTCAAGAATTAAGGATGAGTTAAACTTTTCTTAGACTTTAAGTTTATATAGTATTAAAGATACTTTTATGAGTTTAAAAGCCAACCATCTATACTAAATTTTTTTCATGGCGTTTCCAATAATTTATTTGGATAGATATAAGTATACTTGAACAGTCTAATGTTAATTGTACACTTACAATTACTATTTAGTTGCTAAGCAGGACCAAGAATAGATAAATGGAATATAAAATGCTTGATTCTCAATTTACCACTAAACTTTAGAAACTTAATTTATATTACTTTTAAATACTGTAGACCCTTTTAAATATTTTAGTGATTCTACCTCTGTGAGTCTGTTATACTTGTAATTTTTACTATTTTAGATTTAGAACTAGTTCTGATTGCATTGCTAGTCAAATGGTGTGATCTTCCACCAGATAAGTGACCCCTCGCCCAGTCCATGAGAGTTGTTAAATGTAGGCATTGGCCTAGACCTGATAGTTTTCTATCTAATAGAAAACCTTTTTCCCTTAAATACACTTCACACAGAATACAAGTATAGAAAATGGATTGTTTTATATTTTTTAAAAAATTAGGACTTAAGTAAATTATATTAGAGTTCTATTCATGAGATAAGACTTTACATGAAAAAGAAAATTTGAAGTGGATTTGAAGTGACTGGCTGCCTTATACTGGGCTCACCTTCCCATTAGTATTTTTCTTGTTTCAGTTGCACAGCATATAGGAAATTTTGTTTCAATGCAGGTAAAAATAGGTTTTTGGTTTTTTTTTTCTTTTTTTAACAGCTCACTTTGCAGTCTCAGGAAACTCTTCAGTTAAAGATGGCAAGGGAAACTTTTTTTTCTGAGTTCTACCCCAAAATGAATTCACCAGCAAAATAAATTAGAGAATTGACAATCTCCCTTGTGTTAAAATTTGACATACTACACGTTTAGGGTAATATTGAAAAATATTTAAAATATGTTTTAATCAAATGTCTATGTAAGTCCTAAGTACAGAGCCACAAGTCAGACCAGTTTGATTCAAGAGTTCTTTCTATCATGGTAAAACTTTTCTTACCAGTTTTTTAAAAATGTGAATGTAATTTATAGATCTAGACAAATTAGTTTATGGCTTATTTCCCTATGTTTTGTGACTTAAAATGTTAAGTTTAATATTTTAACGAAATTTGTGCTTATTTTGTGACTAATTTTTTTTTCCTCCCTCCCAGGGAAATGAGGCAAGTTATCCTTTGGAAATGTGCTCACACTGTAAGTTGAATATTCTTATTATCAAGAGTTTCTTTTATTCTCATGTATTTATTTATATATGTTTATATATACATATATTATGTACATCTAAAATAATGTTTTTATTCTTATAGCAAAGTTAGCTCTTAACTATTCACCAGAGTAAGGAAATTTTTTAATAGGCTTCTTTATTATTAATATCTCTACTATGCTGTAGTTACAAATAAACCCTCAAATCTCAGTGGCTTTACCTCACAGAAATTTTTCAGATTAACAGAGTTTTAAAATGAATTTGTAGGAACTTCTTTCTTTTCTTTTCTTTTCATTCATTCATTCTTTCTTTCTTTTTTTGTTTTTTGACACTCTACCCAGTCTCACTACGTTGCCCTGCGTAGTAGAGAGCAATTGTCTTGCCTCAGCCTCCCTAGTAGCTGGGACTACAGGTGCCCGCCACAACATCTGGCTATTTTTTGGTTGTAGTTGTCATTGTTGTTTGGCAACCCGGGCTAGATTTGAACCTGCCAGCTCCAGTGTATGTAGTTGGCAACCTAGCCACTGAGCTACAGGCACCAAGCCAGGAATTGTTTTCTTTTTGGTGACTCAGGGTCCCTTGTCTGTAATGCCATTTAGCATCTCTGTGCATGGTTCCCAAGATAACTGAGGAAGGGGGAATGCAAGGACCTGCAGGCAGTGCTGCTATCAGCCTTGGCTCAGAAGTGACATATTGTGTAATGCTCATATTTCATATTCTGTGAACCAGATCTAATCATAAACCCCAACAAACTGCCACAGGGCTGAAAGTATAGCTTTCTATATATTTAGGGATGAGAAATGGACACAGTATCCATTAAGTATTGTCTTTGTTCTTTTCCAACAGATGGCATTATTCATGTTTTTGTTAGTTTTTCAAATTTTAGGGTGGGGTGAGAGTGATCCTCTGTCATCTGAGTGAACAGCACACTCCCAGAATAAGCATCTGTTGTCTAAAACCTTTTTCTAATATTTAACATGTTTTATTCTTAAGTTTGAAAAAGGAATTCATTTATGCATTTGATGGAATATATTTGAAAGACTGGATGTGAATTTAGAAGTTGAGTTAGTTAATTTACTTGTATTAGTATTGCAGTAAGGGTTAAGAAAGACTTAGGCTAGTGCTCTGATCATCTATAGTATCTGATAGTACCATTAATACAGTTTTTTTTTTTTTAGTCCAGAGCATTTCATTTCAATATACCTTTAAAATATGTAGGATTCTGCAGTTTTCTATTCCAACATACAGTATTTGAGTTTTATTTTGTTACTGTTAGCTCTTAGGGTTTGGAATTAAGTCTAAAAAAATTCACTGTTTGGTACATAAAACAACATTTATTCTTCCTCATAGTCTGTTTTATTTATACTTTAGTATTTACAAACAAAAGATAAGGACTTAGTGACCCTCAAGTTCTTGGTCATACTGTTCTTACACATTACATTTTTATTAATTCAGTTCTATCTGCTCTACTATTTCTCCACCCACTTTGCCCTTTGTCTTCAAATCCTGATTTTTTAATATTCTCTGAGCAATTTCATTCCCTTAAGTTGCATTCTGTACTCTTCTGTTATAGTATGTCTACTGACATAGAAACCAGAATTTCTGTTATGTTGCCAAGGGTGGCAAACATCATTCATACCTCCATCTGGTATATAGAAACTTAAAACTCAGATTCATTTGCAGCCAGGGTTCTTAATGTTACTTTATTTCTGCCATAGATACACTCATGTGAAATTTGGAAGGTAGAAGTGAGTTGGAGTTTGTTCTCCCTATTTTTATTGTTTCTGCTGATAGGCTTCTGGTTGTGATTTTTTTTTTTTTTTGTATGCGTATACAGTGTTCTAGAGCATGAAGCTTCCAAATTCACTATGTAGCTTCCAAATGGTGGGACACACAGGTACACTTCATGTTATTGTGCTTGGATGTATTGCACTTTGCAGATACTATGTTTCCAAGTTAAGGATTTTTGGCAAGTCCTTCAGTGGTGATTTTTAGTAGCATGTGCTCACTTTGACTCAGTCACATTTTGGTAATTCTCACAGTATTTCAGACTTTCTTCTATTTGTGAGATAATCTATGATTAATGGTCTTTGGTGTTATATGTAAGTATATGTGTTTGTGTGTATGTACATATATATATATATTTATTCCCCCCCCTTTTAGTGTTGTGGTATATTATATAGATCACTGCAGGCTTGAACTCCTGGGTTCAAACTTATCTTCCTGCCTCAACCTTCCTAGTAGCTGGAACTATAGGCACACACCACAATGCTCAGCAATTATTTATTTATTTATTTATTTACTGGTGGACAGGGTCTTGCTATGAAATATGTAGAAAAATTAGCTGAGCATGGTAGTGTGTCTATAGTCTCAGCTGCTTGGGAGACTACAGCAGGAGGATTGCCTGAGCTCAGGAATTTAAGACTTCAGTGAGCTATGATGACCTAGGAGACAACAATAAGACTCCATTTAGAAAATAAATAAATTAGTAAGTAAGTGAACAAATAATTGCCTGGGGGCACCATGAGCAGCACCCATATAAAATGTGGTCAATAGATGTTGATTGTATTCTGAATGCTCCAGTGACTACCAGTTCCCTGCCTTTCTCCCTCTCCTCAGCCCTCCCTGGTTCCTGAGGCACAATAGTGTTGAAAGTAGGCCAGTTAGTAACCCTACAACGGCCTTTGTTCAAGCGAAAGGAAGAGTTGTACATCTCACTTGAGTCAAAAGTTGGAAATGGTTAAGCTTAGTGAGGAAGGCGTGGAAGGCCAAGATAGGTTGAAAGCTAGACCTCTTGCACAAAACATTTAGCCAAGATATGAATGCAAGGGAAAAGTTCTTGAAGGACATTAAAAATGTTATTCCAGTGAACACGTGAATGAGAAGCAAAACAGCCCAACAAAACCCCATTGTTGATATAGGGAAAGTTTTAGTGGTCTGAATAGATCAGACAACTACAGCATTCTCTTAAAACTAAAAACCCAGAGCAAGGCCCTAACTCTCTTCAACTATAAGGTTAAGAAAGAAAGGAAGCTGCAGAAGAAAAAGTTTAGAGTTGACAGAGGTTGATTCATAAGGTTTGAGGGAAGAAGCTGTCTTTATAACATAAAAATGCAAGGAAAGGGGCAAGTTATCCAGAAGATAATAGCCTTGATTAAGGTGGCTATGCTAATTTTCACTGTAGATGAAACAGCCTTCTATTGGAGGAAGAGTTAAGGCTTTCATAACTAGAGAGAGTCGTGCCTGGCTTCAAAGGATGGATGGACTCTCTTGTTAGGGGCTGATGCAGCTGGTCATTTCAAGTTGAAGCCAGTGCTCACATACCATTCTGAAAATTCTAGGGCCCTTAAGAATTAGGCTAAAGCGACTCTGCTTGTGCTCTGTAAATGGAACAACAAAGCCTAGATGATAGCATATTTGTTTATAGCAAGGTTTACTGAGTATTTTCATCTTGTCCCTATATCCTACTCAGAAAAAAAGTTCTTTCAGAATATTATTGCTCATTGATTACGTACCTCCTCACCCAAGGGCTCTAATGGAGATATACAAAGAGAGGGATGTTGTCATGCTTGCTAACATACCATCCATTCTGCAACCCATGCATTAAATGAGTAATTTCAACTTTGAAGTTTTATTATTTAAGAAGTACATTTTGTAAGGCTGTCACTGCCATAGATAGTGATTCCTCTAGTGGATTGGGGCAAAGTAAATTAAAAGTCTTCTGGAAAGGATTCACCATTCCAGATGCCTTTACGAACATATATGATTAAGGAGGTCAAAATATTAAAGAAGTTTGAAAGAAGTTGATCCCAACTCATCTGGATGACTTTGAGGCATTTAAGAGCTTCATGGAGGAAGTAACTGCAAATAATGGTAGAAATAATAAAAGAACCAGAATTAGAAGTGGGACTTGAAGATGTGACTGAATTGCTGCAATCTCATAAAATTGGAATGCATGAGGAGTTGCTTCTTTAGGATGGGAAACAAAGGATTTTAAATAATACGTAAACTTATTTGATAAAGCAGTGGCAGGGTTTGAGAAGATTGACTCCAATTTTAAAAATTGTTGTTGTGGATAAAATACAGTATCGCAGGTTGCAGAGGGATCTTTCTTGAAAGGAAGAGTTAATTTTTGGACTGTTGTCTTAAGAATTCTGACAGCTATCGTGATCAGTCAGTAACATTCGGCATCAAAGCAGGACCCTCCACTGGTACAAAGGTTAAAACTCACTGAATGTTCAGATGATCATTAGCATTGTTAAGCAACAAGTCATTTTAAAATTAAGGCATATACATTGTTTTTTAGACATAATGTTATTGTACACTTAATAGATTACAATTTAATGTAAACATTTGTGGGATTTGCTTTAGTGTGGTAGGAACTGAACTTTCAATATTTCTAAGATATACCTGTATTTCCATTTGTATATATTAACTGAATATCTGAAATCCAAAATATTCCAGTGAGCATTTCCTTTGATGGTCATGTCAGCACTCAAGAAGTTTCAGATTTTGGATTTCATATTTTCAGACATGGGATGTTCAACCTTTTTTTTTTTTTTGATGGCTCATTTCTATAATATGACTTTGTAAATTGTTCCTAAAAGTTCTATCCAGACTTTTTTTTTTTTTAGCCTTTTAACAATTTCTCACATTGGTAAGCAATGTGTTGACTGCTTCAACTAGCTACATAGAGTTTGAGTTTGTTACCTAAATAGTGTAATTTCATAAATGGTATAGACTCTCCAGTTATCTGACCTGGTTGGATTTGGAGGCAGTGATGATCCTATTTTCATGAAAAAGTAGAACATTGGTAAACAGTTAACCTTTATATGTTGTTTTATATATTTAACTTTTTACATTTTTATCGTGTGGTGCATAAGATAAAAGTGCATATCAGAGGGAAAACTTAGAGCAACTAGATATTGTGAAAGATTTTCTGGGGAGAAAGAGGAGTATGGATGAGAATAAGGAGTGTGGATGGGGTGTTTACTTCTGACTGTGCTAGAAAACATAGAGAAAAAATAACAAGTTTAGAAATTCTTGATTTAGGACCAGTAAGATCACCAGGAAGCTTATGTGAACTCATTGAAAAAAATCTTAAGATGTCTTGTGTGAGAGGCCAGTGATTGGAAAAGAGGGAGAACCTAAGAATAGAAGTGGACACTGTTGATAGATTAAGGCAGCGGTTCTCAACCTTTGGGTCGCGCCCACAGCAACTGTATTAAAGGGCCGCGTCTTTAGGAAGGTTGAGAACCACTGGATTAAGGTATCTTGAGGTTCCAGAACCCTCTGAACCTTCCTTGCTAACAGAAATAGGTATTTCAGCCCCTGTTTGATGAGGCTGTGTCTGCCCTGCTTAGAGACCTCTTTACTTGGGATGAGGTGTTGTTTCCCTTTTGTGTATTGTTAAAACCACTTTCCCCATCCCTCATTCTGTTTCAGGAGTCTTCTTTTCCCAGTACCCTTGCCAATTTTTTTCATTCCCCTCACGACCTTTGCTCACTTATGAGTTTGGGTGGAGTGCTCTTTTGTTCTTTACTTGGTTTAACTTCATTCTCCTTTAACTCAGAGTAAGTGATGTTTTTTATTACTCTCCATTCTATCATAGATAGTACCTTTCTTCAGAGAGTTAACACAAACCCATGTTACTTATTTATTAATTCATTGTGTTTTTCATTTTGTAATTTACACAATTTTTAAAACTTTTAAAAAATGGTGCTATCTGTGACCAGTTATTCCGTCTTTCCATCCCAGCCACTACTTATATTTTATTTTACTATTTCCTCCCAGACTTTTTTAAAAAATTAATTTCCTAAGTAATTAGGATTATGTTTCTATTTTAAACATGAAGATAAAATATTACATCTAGAATATTGTTAAAATTGACAAAAACCAGACCTAATTATGACTCTGTTGGTAGAGTACTTACTGCTAGTGTTTTTTTTATTAATAAAGTTTTATTGGAACATAACTGTGCCTATTTGTTTACATGTGTCTCTGGCTGATTTTGTGTTTCTGTGGCAGAGTTGAGTAAGTTGCAGCAGAGACCATGTGGACAACAAAGTCTAAAATATTTATTACCTGGCCTTTTACAGAAAAAACTTGCTGATCCCTATTACAGACTGTGGTGACCTTCTGTATTTGGGAACTCTTATTTCTGTCACTATTACACAGCTAACTTAAGGTCAAGACAGAGAGAAGTTACAGACTAGTGCTCTGGCTGTTAGATACTTAACCTCTGGCAAGGTTAATGTGTCAGTTTTATAGTTTCTCTAGAATTGAAAAGGTTCCATTCACATTGTGCTTTGCCACTCACTGTTCAGTTTGAGCATGTGACATTATTTCTCCACTTGCTAGTAGGGAGAAAGAGGTGTGGAAGTCTGTAATCAGCTAGGCTTCAGGCTGCGTTAGAGTTGGTATTGGTTGTTGTTAATTCAATTCTGTAGAGATGAGGTAGTAGAAGTTAGTTTTCATTTCTCAGTCCAGGAACTGCTTATTTCTTCTAAGGGAGCTGTAGTTCCCAGATCCTTACCTCCTGTTTTTAAATCTGGGACTGAAGGCCATTTACTTGGTTGCAGGGGAAAAATGTTCCAGGGCAAAAGGCAGATGAGTGTTCCCTTTTTGCACATTTGGGATGACAAAAACAAGGTTCTTTATGTGGTAAGGATTGGAAATAGGTTTCATACACTGTTAAAGCTGCCCCTCTCAGTTTTATCCTCAGAACTTAATAAGCCTTCTTTAATCCATACTTTGATTAAACTGTTGATCCTGTGAATTCTGCTATCTACTATATAGTCTTTCCTCCTCTGCTGTTTCCTACTTGGTTCACTAGAATATGATATATTTGTATCATATTTTACACATGATTTGGGTAACTTTCCCCAAAATGAACTTGTCCACATTAAAACCGGCAGTTTTTTGTCCACCCACACGTAGGTAATGTTTTTTTTTGCTCTTCTCCAAAGCCTCTTTACTATTGAAAGAGCGTAGTGTTGTCTGTGAACAGCTACACTAGTTTACAAGATTGTTAAAACCAAGCCTCGAGGCTCTTCACTATTTATACTTCCCTGTTCAGATTAATTCCTGTCCTGCCTTCTCGCTCCAGTCATTGTTCTCTGTGGGGCCTTCTGTAATTGCCCCAGCTGCAGTGTTCTTTTAGCTTTTCAAGTGGTTATTTCTCTCAGTATTTAAGTTGTGTTTTTTGTGAGAAAGGTACTAAGATGCTGTAAGGTACTGTCTCCAGTCCTGTGACACACAGATAAGTAAGTACCCACAAAGTGTTTACAGTTTTGCTGCTGGGAAAAGGAGAAATGTAGAAATTAGTACAGTGCAAAAACACTATTACAAGAAACAGAAAGATTTCAAGGGGAGAAATTGCAGTTGGCTGAGGAAATTAAGAAAAGCTTCATGGAAGGAGTGACATTTGGAATTTCTTGAAAGTTATGTACGATTTGAATGCTGATTAATTCTTTGACCTGTCTGGTTCTCTTGCCAGTTTCTTCACATTTCCTTCCAATCATCAATGTTCTGCCCAAACCTTCATTTTCTCCTTTTAATAAATGATTTTGCCTCCTAATGCAGGGGAAAACTGAGGACTTTTAAGTGTTAGCCCCATTCTTGCCTCATCCCCACCTGTCACAGAAACAGCTTATTTTCAGTCTTAATTCTTGTCCTTTAGAGTAAGTGGTTGGATTACGCCTCCCTTGTTCAGAGTTAGCTTTTGTTCTGTGCTTTTAATCTTGTCCCATCTCATCTCTAAGATCTTATTTGTTTCTTTTTTTCCTTATTATAGCTTTAGCTTTTCTTCAGTTTACAAACGTAACCAGTTTCTCTTTGATTTTGATTCTGTACGTACCTTTTAGTTTTTCTCTTTGAGCTTCTCAAAAGAAGAGCTTACACGATTATCTTTATTTCCTTATTTCTGCTATTATCTTGGCAACTGCAATCTGGGTTTCATCTGCTATTATTCCACCGAAACTGTTATTAAGATCCTCTTCATTTTATTTCCAGATTGCCTAATTGCCAAATCTGATGGATTAAAAAATTCTGTAAAATTATGTATGTCTTTTGGGAAAATTTGAACAGTAATTTATTTGATATCAAGGAATTACTCATTTTTAGGTCTAGTAATAGTACTGTGATTTTTTTTTTTTTTTTTAAGGATAAGAGATAGTAAATACTGAATAGTTACAAGGAAATCATGCATCTGGGATGTGCTCTAATACGTAAAGGTATAGAGAAAATAGTTCTCGTATTAACTGGTTGAAACCGAATGCTGGGTATGTGGGAGTTATGCTTTTTTTCAATAATTTTTTTTAAATAAGAGGAAAAAGGGAGAAGGAAATAAACTAAGAATAAAATTAAGGAGAAGTAATTATCTAATTACAATTAAGTATGGCAGGCAAATAGCAAGCTTCAATAAGAATAAATGATTGTTTAAGCTAATTTTCACCAATAAAAGAATTGGGATATTGACAATGGAAATATTAGCACAATGCCTAGCATGAAGTAAATGCTGAGTAAATATTTGTTGAATCAGCTAGTAAAAGCTCAGAGATGGGCAATATAGACAATTATTAATAGTTGGAGAGGCCAGGTGCACTGGCTCATGCCTGTAATCCTTGCACTCTGGGAGACTGAAGCAGGTGGATTGCTTGAGCTCAGGAGTTTGAGACCAAACTGAACAAGAGTGAGACCCTGGTCTCTACTAAAAACAGAAAAACTAGCTGGGTACTTGTGGTCCCAGCTACTCTGGAGGCTGAGGCAAGAGGATTGCTTGAATCCAGGAGTTTGGAGGTCGCCGCGGGTTATGATGATGCCATGGCACTCAACCAGGGCCACAAAGACTGTCTCCAAAAAAAAAAAAGTAGTTGGATTATTTTAAAGGCTGCACCTTTGGGAAAACCCAGTATTTAACTAGTCACCGCATTTGTTTTCATAAGTAACACCCTATTTGTTTTCATAAGACAACAACACTTGTCTAGCACTTAACTGTATGCCAGGTACTATTCTAAGCAGTTTACATATACAGTATTAACCTTTTAAATCCTCACATTAGCCTCATGAGAGAGGCTCTATTACTTTCCTCATTTTGCAGATGAGAAGATAGAAACAGACCTTGAATAACTGGCCTAAACTCACACAGCAGGTGAACTAAAAAAGCCATAATTTGATTTTAGGTAGCTACACTTTAGAGTCGTATTTTTATTCACCTTACTATTTATATATAACTCCTACGACAATAATTTATATTTTTCCACATGAATGATTATAGGCAAAACTGGATTTGTCTAAGACATAATTCATTCTGGTTTTTTTTGTCATTCAAAGTTTATTGTTGGTTTTTTGTTGAATTAAGATATTCCTAGGCCATTGTGACTTTGTTAGTTAACCTGTCTGGACTAGAAAATATATATACTCTGTTGGTGATTTGCTCAAAGTTGAGACCTTAGTTATAACTTGGCATGGTAACTTGGAAAAGTGACTCTGTGCAAGATACTGCTTTAGATAGTTAAAGCAGAGGACTAGAGTGAGATGTGAATTTGAAGGTGGGAGTGGATGATCATATTCAAATATTTTTTATTTATAAAGTCAGTATAATTCTGAATGGTTTTGATAAAATTAGTAAATACAGGCCTATTTTGTAGACAATGCTGATGAAAGGTTAAGTGTTTTTATCTAAAAAGTTTTCTTAACTTTCTTTTGCTAAAAGGTGACCCAAGAAGAGCTTGGCAGACTCTGAAAAAATGTTTCCTTTTGCATAATGAACTGTCTATAGAAACCTTGAAGGCTTTTTTGTCCATTAGAACCCTGCTCTGGTTTTGAGTACAGTCATGTATTAGCAGTTCTGTTTCTATAATAGTTTGAATATTCACAGGTGACTTGAAAATTTAGACATTGACTTAGCTATTAATGTCTGCTCTTAATCAGATTTTCTCAGGGAGGTTTACAAATTCATATTCTTAGATTGAGAGGTTTTTTGTTGTTGATTTGAAAACACCATTATCAGAGAAAAAGATAATCCAAAGTTAATTCTATTTCCTCCATTTCAGCATTGCTTTCTTATATGGACTAGCTTAATTCATTTCAATTTTTAATGTTGTGTTCTACCTGCTAACTAAACCTTTTTCATCATCTCAGAAATCTTTAGAAGAAACTTTGTTAATATCAATAAAAATTCAGTTTGAATGTGAAAAGGTAAAAATGTTATTGAAACATTCCTAAGATGCTATTTATTATAAAAAATTGTCATTAACTGCGAAATTGATTTGTATATTTTTTTTGCTTTAAATTAGTATTTTCATGAATGCATCATAATGCTTCTGAAATAATCTTTGAGCCTTCATTTCTCATTTACTTGGTAATTTAATGATCCAGAATTCTAATTATTTTACCCAGTCACTGAAAATTATTTATATTCTGCCTACTTTTCATGAAGCTTTAAAGTTAAGTAATGAAGAAAGAGACAAAGGATTTCTTAAGTATGGTACATAAGCTTAAGTACTTTGGGTTGCTACCTTGTTTTGCTATCATAGTCCTTTTTTTCTTAAAAATCCCTAGGGCAGCACCTGTGGCTCAGTGGGTAGGGTGCCAGCCCCATATACTGAGGGTGGCGGGTTCAAACCCAGCCCCGGCCAAACTGCAAAAAAAAACAACCCTAAAAATTTATCTTTAAGTATATATCTCCACTATATTTTAAACATTTTGCATTTTTAGACAAACAGCAAAATAAAGTGCTAGCTCAGTTTTCGTTACCCACACTGTCAAATTTTAGTATCATGGCAGCACTAATAAGTTCATAGTTTTTGTAATGAGGTTTATGACATACAGTAATTTGATTATCTAGCAATTTTGAGTAATTTTTTAGCCACTATGTAGAAATTAGTTACATCAGCTTGTTAAAAATCTTAGCACCCATCTAGTAAAAATATGAATTCCTCAATCTTGCTTAGAATATTAGAACAAAATATGGAAAAATGTGCAGAAAAAGAATGACTTGGGGAATAAATAAACAGAGTGGTAGCATCTGTCTGAAGGAAATTTCAGGAGATGTATTTTTCTTTTTAACCTTGTTTCCAATGGATTTGTCTGATTCAGGAGATGTATTAAATAAAATAGGAGGGGAAATAATCAGTGAAATAGTGGGTAAAAACTTAGAGATAGATATAGTCTTGTATATTAGATATAGATACAGTCTTGAATTATTCTTTCTGTTATTGCTTTCTTTCCACAAAGAAAACTCCAGGGCCAAGTGACTTTAATGGTAAATTCTATCAAGCATTTAATGAAAAAAAAAAAAAATCCAGGGCAGCGCCTGTGGCTCAAAGGAGTAAGGCACTGGCCCCATATGCTGGAGGTGGCGGGTTCAAACCCAGCCCCAGCCAAAAAAAAAAAATCCAATCTTATCTAGATTCTTCTAGAAAATAGAAGTTACCATTACCTTGATAGCAATACCCAAGACCTAAGAAAACCAATATTCCATATAGATCAAAATCTACATAAACATATGTGCATTAAACATTTTCAAGTCAGATTCAGCAGTGTGTATCAAGATAATACAAGACCAAGGGTTTTTTAAAACCAAGAATTGGATTTTAACATACATTATGATTTAACATAATGTAATTCACTATGTTGATAAAAGAGAAAAAAATCTTCTCAGTATAGCAAAGTATTTGCCAAAATTTGATACTCAGTCTTGATAAATACTATTATCAAATTGGAAACAGAAGAAATCTTTCTCAACCTAATAAATAGGCACTTGCTCAAAAACCTACAGCTTATATCATATCCAGTTGTGAAAAACTGAATAGTTTCCACCTAAGACTAGGAAGAAAGCAAGATTTTTCACTCTGGCCACTCCTTTTCTACATTGTATTACAAGTCCTAGTCACTACAGTAAGTCAAGAAAACTATTAAGATTGGAAATGCAAGATTAAAATTGTCTTCATTCTCTGATGATATATATAATATGTTGTATTAAATATACGTACAAAAACACATACACAGTAGAACTTCTGTAAGTTGACTACTCAAGGGACCACTACAAACTGTTCAACACAGGGAGGTGGTCAACGTAAGGAACTAGGCCTACTGTATGGATACGTACATGTGGTGCGTGTTTGGTCTGTGGAAAGTTAGGTCAACTTAAGCAGGTAGTTAGTGTAGGGAGTTAATTAAGGAGGTTCTACGGTATACAGCAAATCCTAAATTACTATAACTAGTAAGTGAATTCAGCAAGATTGTAGGATATAAGGACAATGTACAGAAATCAATGTAATTTCCTTGTAATAGCAAAGAACGATTGAACAGTGAAATTGGCAAACACTAGTCATTCTTAATAGGACAGAAACCTAAATTACTGAGGTATAAGTGTGACCAAATATATAAAAAATGTATTCATTGAATAACCAAATATTACTGAATAAATGGAGACATTTATAGTTTGGAAGATTTGTTATTAAGATACTCATTTTACTTGGATTGATCAACAGCTTCAAGACAGTCCCAATCAAATTCTCATCAAAAGTGTTCTAAAAAATTACCAAACTGATTATGAATTCCACATGGAAATGCACAGGGCTTACAAAAGTCAGAAGAGTTTTTAAAAAAGAAGAACAAAGTAAAAGGACAGTGTTCCCTGATTTGAAGATTTACCCTAAAACAAAGGAGGGTGGTGCTGGTGTAGGTAAGACAAAACTAAGGAACAGAGTAGTGGGTCCAGATTCCTATATCTATATATAGATATAAAATTTGATTGGTTTTTGACAAAGGTGTCATCATAAGGGGAGTCTTTTTCTTTCTTTTGAAACAAAAATTTACTTCTATTCCTACTTAAACTACCAAAAAAAAAAAACTTGGGTAATAGATTTAACATGACAGTAAAAACTCTGGAACTTCTAGAAGAAAACATGGGAGAAAATCTGCATGACCTGGGATGGACAATGAGTTTTACTACACACAAAAGAGGAATCATAAACAGAAAAACTTAGATTTTAAAAGATACGTATGAGATGGCAGCTTAGAGACAGAAAAAATGTCAGGTAATACCTAACAAAGGACTTTTATCAGTGTGTGTCTGTGTGTATAGAGAGAGAAAATTTCACGAATCTTTTAGATAATTCAGTTTTAAAAAGCACAAAAGATTTCAACAGTCACATCACTAATAAAGATAAATGAAAAAACTGACAATACCACTTGCTGGTAAGGCTGTTGTGGAGTTACTAGAATTCCCATACATTGCTGTTGGGAGCGTAAAATGGTACACTACTTTGGAAAACAACAATTACTGAAAGTTAAACATAAGCTTGCCCTGTGACTCAGCAATTCCAGGAAAACATTTGTTTACAGAAAGACTTACACATTAATACTTAATAGTAGCTTTATTCATAATAGCCCAAACTGGAAACATCAGGAATGTCTATCAGCAGTTGAATGCATAAACAAATTGTGGTATATTCATACAGCGGACTGTACCACTATACAATAAAAAGGGACAAACTATTGAACAACAACATGGATTAATGTCAAAGCGTAGTAAAAGAAGATAGATATAGGAGTACATACTATATGATTCCATATATGTGAAATTCTAGGTAGAATTTAGTTACAGAAAGAACAGTAGTTGTCTGGGATGGTGAGAGGAGGGTGATTGCAGGGGGAACCAAGGGAACATTTGTGGGTGATGTAATGTTCTTGTTTCTTGATTGTAGTAATGCTCACAGGTGTATATATTTGTCAAAACCTGTATAATTATGTACTTAATGGATTGAATGTTAGTTATTTCTCTTGCATTTTTGTTTAGCATTTTTATTACAATTTGACAACTGTTTTGTTGGTTAAGTCTAACTTCTGCATATTTGACAATTGCTTGATAATTTTAAAAGTATGCTATGTAAGAATTGCAATCTAGAAACACCAAAGCACACATTACCTCTTACATTCTAAAATTAGGGTGTAGGGGAGCTCACTTGTAGTCCTAGCTACTTGGGAAGCTGACGTGGGAGGGTCATTTGAGCCCAGGAATTTGAGGCTGTGAAGAGCTGCAATTGTGTTGCCACACTTCAGCCTGGGCAATTTAAAAAAAAAAAAAATATATATATATATACACACACACACACACACACACACACACATGTATGCATGTACATATACATGCACACACAAAGAGGCTCGATATGGTGACACGTACCTGTAATCCTACCTAGCACTTTGGGAGGCTGAAGCAGGATGATCCCTTGAGCGTAGGAGTTCTAGAACAGCTAAAGCAAAAGTGAGACCCCATCTCTACTAAAAGTAGAAAAATTATCTGGGTTTTGTGGTGGGAGCTTGTAGTCCTACCTACTTGGGAGGCTGAGGCAGGAGAATTACTTGAACCCAGGAGTTTGAGGTTGCTGTGAGCTAAACTGACACTGTGGCACTCTAGCCTGGGCAACAGAGTGAGACTTTTGTCTCAAAAAAATAAAGTATGATTTATTTCTAAAATCTAGGTCTTTTATATGGATGAAAGTTTTTTATCTTTGAGAAATGATATAGCACAAATATGTGACTTTGTTCCAGTAGTGTATTTATTTCATAATACACTGTTTCAGTTATTTTATGATTTTGGTAGGGTGTCATCTTTGATCTGTTCATTTGGTAAACTAGTCTGTGCAGATTATGAATTTAAACTGCTTGTCTATATACAAAGTCAATTTGAGGTTTTTTGGAGCTGCTTGCAAATTATCTACTGCGCCCCCTGGTGGATATTAGTTCTCATTTGGGATAACCTGCAAGTATAGCCATTACCTTTACAGGAGATGACTTTTACAAATGGCTTTAAAACTTTTGAATTAGCTTTTGTGTTGAAAACCTTCTCAGTTTTTCTTGATAATACTATTACTTTTTATTCTTATGGACTTTACAAAAGTTATTCAATACAGGCTTCTCGATGGATAATTCTGTGATACGTATATATTTTTGAGACAGAATCTTACTATGTCCCCCTCAGAAGAATACTATGCCGTCATAGCTCACAGCAACCTCAAACTCTTGGGTGTAAACAATTCTTTTTGCCTCAGCCTCCAAAGTAGCTGGGACTACAGATACCTGCCACAATGCCTACTATTTTTTTGCTGTAGTTGTCATTGTTGTTTTTAGCCGGCCTTAGCTGGGTTCAAGCCCGCCAACCCTGATGTATGTGGCTGGTGCCCTAACCACTGAGCTATAGGCACCCAGCCAATTCTGTGATATCTTATGGCTCTTTTCAAAATACTTGTGAGGTAGGAATTCTGAGATCCCAATTTATAATAGTATTTCCTAATACAGTAGAACCTCAGTAGTTGACCACCTCCCTATATCCATTTGTACTTAAGTCGACCTAATTTGCATAGCCAGGACATGCACCACATGTAAGTATCACTACAGTAGGCCTAGTTCCTTATGTTGACCAGTTCCATATGTTGACCAGTTTGTTACAGTTCCTCAGGTGGTCAACTTACAGAGATTCTACTTTAGTTCTTATTCCATAGTATAGTTCTAAATTTCTTCTCACTATGCAAAAGGTATTGGAGAATATCTTAGAAATATTATGTAGAGTTAAGATAAGATTTGAACACCTTACGGTGCCATAAATTAAGGATGTACTGGAAGAAAATTGCTAAAAGGACACACAATAGTTAGTACCTGAAGACCAAAGCTGGAGTAATTTGACCGACTAAATAATGATAATATTAGAGGCCAGGTATGGTGGCTTATGCCTGTAATCCCAGCATTTTGAGAGGCTCAGGCAGGAGAATTGCATAATCCTAAGAGTTCAAGACCAGCCTGAGCAACATAGCAAGACCCTGTCTCTACAAAAAACCAAAATTTTTTTATACATATATGTATACGTATACATACATATATATATATATGTATATAGCTGGGCATGGTGATATATGCCTGTAGTTGTAGCTACCCAAGAGGTTGAGTCAGGAAGATCTCTTGAGCCCTGGAGTTCCAAGCTGCAGTGAGGTTTAATCACAACACTGTACTCAGCCAGGGTAGCAGAGCAAGAAACTATCTCAAGAAGTAAAAAAACCCCAAACAAACCATGGTAATAATGATATTTTTAACTTACAGATAAAGTAAATATCCACAATTCCATGCTGATATTGCAGACAAGACCCACTGATGGATGCTAACATTAGGTTAGAGTTTGAGGGGAAATAGAATATTTGTATAGTTTAAAAGTTTTCCCCCAGGATATTTTTTAACTACAAGTGAAAGGATAGTAGTTTTATAGTGTAGAAATCTGGCAGACACCACCTTGCCCAAGTGATCAAAGTTAACATCACTACTACAAAGACACACTGATGTCACAAACTCCTTGATACAGGGTACCAGAAGACAACATAATTTCTGTGATATTGTTACCCCAAATGCCTAAATTCTTTATGATCTTGAGAAAACCGTTAGTTGAAACTGAGCTACATGTTATAAAATATTGAATCAAAAATTTCAAGGTCATGAAAGAGAAGGAAAGAATTAAGAGCTGTCACAAATTTGCAAGAGACTCAGGACATATTACAGGAGAATTTAAAAAGAATTACTTTATCTTTTTTTGTTGTTAAATCATTAATTGGTCTATTAATAGGTAATAAATTATTTATAAAAGAATTTCCTGAAGAAAAAATTGTCTTGTTGCTGTTTTCTACTATGTAGTTATTGGAAATTGACTAAAATTTGAAGGAAGTTGTTATTATTATTTTTTTTTTGGTTGCAGTTTTGGCCAGGGACGGGTTTGAATCCGCCATCCTCTGTATATGGGACTGGCGCCCTACTCCCTGAGCCACAAGCGCTGACCAGAAAGTTTATTTTCTACCATTTTGAGTATTTCTTTTCATTTTGAGAATTTAGACTTCAAGTTGTTTGTACTTGTAGTCCTAAGAATTGAATTGCAGCTTGTTGTGACTGTCTTAGTAACAGTGCTTTAAGAGCTAGAGACCGTGGTGTCTCTGTCACTATTTTGGAATCTCTTTATATTCCTTTTTTTTAAATGAAGAAAAGTCGATAATCATAATAAAGGGAAATGAGTTATGATTCTTCGTATGAAAAGTGGTAAATGAATATGTAACATTCTATTAGTATTATATTGCTGGTATTAATATGTCAGTTGCAAATATGAAGATTTACTGTAGCAACCTGAGGTCTCTAAAAGAAAAGTATTAATCATTTTATATGATTAATAAGATTCTTGAAATCACTTGTTAAAGTGAGTTACCATCCAAATTTCACATTAATCCTTGAGAATACTCAGTACATTGGTCCAGGTAAGGTCTCAGCGATTTAATTGGTATTTTCTTTGTAAGCATTCTGGCGATTCCTTATTAACTACTTTTATATTTTATAAACTCAAAAGAACTAAATGTTTGCTGCCTTGCTTAAATTTTAGGTAGCAGTATATATGATTTTAGGATTCTTTATTATAATATCTTGTCCAATATAATTTAATATGTGGGCAATTTCAGCTATTAAAAAAGGTTGTTTTCCCAAAGATAGCCTTCCAAAAAGTGGAAAAATAACATGAGTTTCATTTTGGCAAAACATGTGAAAAAGGGTATCTCTGAGTCACAAAATGAGTCAAGAGGGTGAGGTTTGTTTGCTTTTCCTTGTCCATCTGTTTTAAGGGAGTATGATCCTAAGCAGTAGGAAAAAAATTTTTTTAATGAAAGGTGGCACCAACAGTTGGAATTTGTTCTTCCATATTTATTTAACTGGTGCTAAGTGTAGATCATCTGTGAATATACTCAAATTAAATAGTGCTGACAAGACAAATTTGACTTAGAGATTTGTGCCTACCAGTGATTGTAGAAGATCGCTATGTACTAATATTTCAAGAATTAAAACCCTGTTTTTACTTTAATTTCTTACAACACATCCAAGTGGAATTATTTCAATACCTGCTTCTGTGGTAACTAACAACCAAATATGTCACTTTGTTTGAGACCTAAAGAACTATTTTTTTACAATTTGTTTTTGAAAGCTAGCTTTCTCGGATCTTGCCTTTAAAAATCATTCATTCCATTACTTTTCAAACTAGCCACTTTTAACTATTCAGATATTTAAATATGAATTCTTCTAGTTACCCAGCTAGCCTCAACTAGACAGTAAATACCAAGTTAGTCTGTGTCTTACTCATTGTTGTAATTTTCACTGAAAGGAAGGGAGTGGAGGAAAGGAGGAAATAATGGATGGTTGGAGAAAAATGTCTCTTTACACCCTGCACTTCTTAAAGAGCTCAAGGTCAGTTTCGCTGCATGAGGTATATGGGAATGGTGCTGAATGGAAAGATTATCAGCTACTTCATGACACTTCATAAGCTATATAAAGCAAAATAAATAGACTTTAAATATTGCTTTAAGGGCTTTTGCCAGAAGTGAGGTAATAATACAAGTATACAATGTATTTTTTATAACAACCCCTTTCTTTAATCAGAGAAAATCCATAGGGGTCTCATAAATGGAGAGGAACATTAGACAGGAACATTCCAGCAGAAGGTTTATAGGGAAATGTGGAGATTTTAAAATTTCTACTGTAACAGAATTATACCAAGAGCATTGTAGTTAAAGAAAAGGAAATGGGGGAAGAGATAAGAAAGAAATTTGTATTGATATTAAATATCAGTAGCTTTAGACTTTTTATCCTGTTTACATTGGAACTCAATAGAAAATTTAAAGCACAGGAGCTAGCAATTTGACTGAATTTGACTTTTAGAAAGATTACTATCAACACTGTAAAGAAAGAGAGATTGAACCAAACATGTTTATTTGACAATTTCTCTATATTCTCTAAGTGTGATATTCCTTATTCATTCATCAAGATTGGAATGCTGTCTTCCAGATTAGAGGGTTATTCCAAGTTACAGAAGCATAATCTTTCAAGTGCTCTTCAGTTTCAGTTTTTTTTCCAGTCTTTTTTTTTTTTTTTTTTTGTAGAGACAGAGTCTCACTTTATGGCCCTCGGTAGAGTGCCGTGGCCTCACACAGCTCACAGCAACCTCCAACTCCTGGGCTTAAGCGATTCTCTTGCCTCAGCCTCCCGAGTAGCTGGGACTACAGGTGCCCGCCACAACGCCCAGCTATTTTTTGGTTGCAGTTTGGCCGGGGCCAGATTTGAACCCACAACCCTCGGTATATGGGGCCGGCGCCTTACCGACTGAGCCACAGGCGCCGCCCAATTTCAGTTTCTTAATAGATAACTTTCTGAGCTATTTTACATGCGTCAGCTTCAATAAATTGAGTCTAATAAATAGTTTCCATAAATATGATGGTATTACATTTCTTCTTCTTTCCATTAATGAAAGTCTGTCTTTTCATAGTCCACTTTTAATACACCTTTGTGATTCATTTTCCCCGTAACATTTTCTGGTCTGTGGTGTAAACTAAAACAAAACTAAAAATTACAAGAAGGAAATGGTTAACTAGTCCTTGGTATATGTGTAAAATTAGGCAAGCATGGAGAGGATAGCTTTCAACAAAATCTGTGTACTTTGAGAAACTGGTTTATTGATGTATGATTAGATAAGTATCGAGTTTTACTTTAAATATTGATGGAGTTTTAATCATTAAGTTTTTTTTTTTAATTTTTTTTGTGTGTTTTTGGCCGGGGCTGGGTTTGAACCCGCCACTTCTGGCATATGGGACCGGTGCCCTACTCCTTGAGCCACAGGCGCCACCCGATTTAATCATTAAGTTTTAAATCTGAAACATGTATAATGAATACTCACTGAGAACATTTAGCCTGGGTATGTAGCAGGCCATGCTATCTAGGTATGTAAGTACACTCCCTGATGTTCACACAGTGGTGGAGTAGCCAAACAGCACTTTTCTCAGGACCTGTTCCTGATACAAAGCAGTGCATGACTGTGTGAGTATTTTGCTGTTTGCAGCAGTATTAAAGAACAGTTTTTCATTAAACCAATCCAAAAGCATTTCTGATATAATGCAGTATATGTGCTCCTGAGAAACTTCACATGCTGCAGAATCACTTACCTGGGGAAAATATGGGTAAGGTAGAACACTCAAATTATGTAGCTTTGTATTGACATAAATAATAATGATCTTAAAAACACAAGTAAAGATTAACTCTGACATTTGTATTAATGCCTTAGCCCATCACTTATGAGCTTGAAATTGGGGCTTGTTTTTCCTGTTTTGAGGTTCTTAAAGTTACTTGCTTTGGTAGAGGCTAAGAATGAACCAGTGTTTGGCCACCTTTATTAATAGTTTTTTGGGAGTTAGAGGGAGGGTTAAAACAAGAAATTATCTTTACAGCTTCTTCATCTACACCTTTAGTTTTCACAATTTCCCCTTTCACATAATGTTGGAAAGTCTCAAGGTTCTTGAAGCCAGTAAACTTGCTCCTATTTTCTCTAAAGGAAAGCAATTATTGTTTTCACCACTTTTTTTGAGATCTTCATATACAAGTATTAAGACTTTCTTAAGAAACTTGCCCGTGATCCCTTTATAACGTACTGGGGAAAATCCCTGTGAACCAGTGAAGTGTCTATGCTGTCCAGACATCACTCTCCTCTCTCAGTTACATGTGTACTAACTGACATTAGAGCACCATCTTGCAGTTAGTTTTTACTTTAATGGTACAGTTGATTGTAGTTCCATTACATTTTAATATAAGGTTTTTATATTTTAAAAATTTGTACATTATAAGAGCAGATGATGATTCTGTAAAAAATAAATAAATTTTTTAGTTCTTACAATGAGGATACCATGTATTTAAGCTGCCAAAACAGCAGTTTTGTACTCCTGTCACTAATATTCATGTGCAGTATAAAATCTGCCTTAATTTTTTTTAAGTTGATGGTTGCATTTAATTTTTTAAATATATTTATTTATAAGATTTTTGTTAAGCCACAATCAAAATTATGTCAATTAGTCTGATATTTTTTAAAAATGAAAATGTTGTAATTTAGGAGAAAATGATTTGAACGTTTTTAAAGAATTCAGATGATAAAAGATGATGCTTCTTTTTATAGAGTACTTAACAAACTAATACAGACATTTCTTAATTTTTTTTCTCTTTTAAAGTTAAAATATGAATTTTATTAGCTTTTCTGAGTGGTGCCTGTGGCTCAATGGGTAAGGTGGCAGCCCCATATACCGAGGGTGGTGGGTTCCAACCTGGCCTCAGCCAAACTGCAACAAAAAATAGCCGGGCATTATGGTGGGCACCTGTAGTCCCAGCTACTTGGGAGGCTGAGACAAGAGAATTGCCTACGCCCAGGAGTTGGAGGTTGCTGTGACGCCAGGGCACTCTACTGAGGGTATTAAAGTGAGACTCTGTCTCTTAAAAAAAAAAAAAAAGGAATTTTATTAGCGTTTCTGGTTTTGTTTTGCGAAGAGTATCTCCGGAAGAATTCAAGAAAGTGGCAGGTATTGGATGTCTTGGGCTGGGCTGGGAGTGAAACTGAATTTTGAATACCCTTTGGTTTTGAGCCATGAATAAAGTAAATTAAAATTTAAAAAGTAAAATGAAAATAAAAGCACTTTGGTGTACAGAACAGAGGTTAATGTCTGTAGAACCTCCATGATCCAGCTTAACATTGTCAGTCCTGGAATAACTTGAGTGACCTGTTTGATCAGCTTAGCATTTGTCAGTCTTAGAATTATCTTGGGACTCAGCGTGCAATTGGCTACATAATGGCAGGTGCACACAAAAAGAAAGGTAAACAAATAAAAATATTTACGATATATTTTCCCTGTTAGAAATTAGTCAACAGTATATATAACACTTTTAATCAAAGCTTAAATGGAATTAAAGAGTTTTAGTTTAATTGGAAATTAAACTATCAGATAACTGCTGGATTTTTTCCTAAAATTATCATAAAATAATTTTTAAAAATCTTGCTACTTTTTTGTTTGCTTCTAGTTGATGCAGATGAAATTAAAAGGTTAGGGAAAAGATTTAAGAAGCTTGATTTGGACAATTCTGGTTCTTTGAGCGTGGAAGAGTTCATGTCTCTGCCTGAGTTACAACAGAATCCTTTAGTACAGCGAGTAATAGATATATTCGACACAGATGGGAATGGAGAAGTAGATTTCAAAGGTAAGAAAGTAGTTTTATTTTTTTAATCACAAAAAGTTAATCTATGTGTAGTTGTATAGCTCTTAGCATAAAAACGTCTGAAAATTTTAGTTTTTCTGAAATGTCTGTATTCTTGGTGATCTTATGTTGAAACCTCAAAATCTGATATGATTAAATATTTTTATTTTAGAAAACTCATCTCATTCTAAGGCAGTTTATACAGTATGAGACGCTACATTATGGTATAGTATAGTGTAGAGTATACTTAGTACAAAATGAAGCCTGTACTAGTTAGCAGTAAGAAAGCAACTCTAGGATGTGAGTGCTTTATCATAGATAGAACAGGATTATTTTAGATTTTATAAAGACAGTAGTGCTTTTTGCTAATATTAATGTGATACATTATTTTATATTTGATTCTATGCTTAGAAGTAAATATTTTTCTAGGGAAATTGTCAACAGATGCTATTTTAGTTGGATAACTGAATTATAAGTGAAGGAATCTAAAACTGATTATTTAGTACTTATGAGGCAATGAAGAAAATAATCATTTGTCATAAAACTTCTAACTGTGTTTAAGTGATGAGTTTTGAAACAGAAATCTAAAATTATCTTTGTTGCAAAACAATTTATAGTATTTTTTAAAGTCCCTTTTCATAGTCATATTCCAAGATGAAAGAGTTACATCGATTAAAGCATATGTTTTTGAGTGTTGTGCTTTGTGATACTTAACAGATATTTGCTCAATTGACTGATCTTAGAGAACTCCAAGTTTAGATAAGAAAAAAACATATATGGAACCTCATTAGTTGAGATTTTAAATTTGGCATTTTTCCTTTTAAACACTGCTAGTAATTTTGTTTTGCGGCAAGGAAATATCCTTTTGTGGGTATGTAAGGTAAACATTTTTCTATGTAAAAAATTAAAAGTTCTGATTTGTCAACGTTTTTAACTCTTCTTACCCAGAATTTATTGAGGGAGTCTCTCAGTTCAGTGTCAAAGGAGATAAGGAGCAGAAGTTAAGGTGTAAGTATTTTTCTTCACTGGCTTCCTTTTTCTTCTTACATCACTACTATTACTTACTGCATTATACAATTCTTTTTAAATATTTTTAAGGATGTCTTTTATTCCAGACTGTTTTTCTTAGACATAACAGAAATTTTATATTCTGGTGAAAAATCCTTTAAGGACACTTGCAGCTAGTATATTTGAATAATGTGTCATTGTTGCCTTTTTAGTTTGATAGAAGGAAAGCAGAATTTCCTACTGAACACAGCCATATAAACTACGTATATAATGTGGCTAAAAGATTTTATGATGGAAGTGAGAAGAAATGTTCTAAAGACCCTAAAACAGTGGTTATCAACCTGTGGGTCATGACCCCTTTGTAACAATGAATATCCATCCTGCATATCAGATATTTACATTACAATTCATAACAGTAGCAAAATTACAATTATGAAGTAGCAACGAAAATAATTTTATAGTTGAGCATTACCACAACATGGGGAACTGTATTAAAGGGTTGCGGCATTAGGAGGCATTAGGAAGGTTGAGAACCACTGCCCTAAAAGGTTGGAATTGTTATTAATCCTCAGTTTTATCTGGGCAGAAACTGAAGCTTAGCAAAGTTAAATAACTTAGCCCTAGGTCACACTGATTGCCCTAGTCTTGACTCTATATGCTCATTGAACATGTTACTTTGATTGTTGCCTTGTCATTCCTGTTGATTTTTCTTTCTCTTTTTTTAGTTGCTTTTCGTATCTATGACATGGATAAAGATGGCTATATTTCCAATGGGGAACTCTTCCAGGTGTTGAAGATGATGGTGGGGAACAATCTGAAAGATACACAGTTACAGCAAATTGTAGACAAAACCATAATAAATGCAGATAAGGATGGCGATGGAAGAATATCCTTTGAAGAATTCTGTGCTGTGAGTATAAAAGAGCTGGTTCTTTCATTAGTTATGTTTTATAATATGTTTTAAAATCTACTCAATAGAGAGTTGCTTATAGGTATTTTGTCCTAAAAATTTTATGTATTTTATTTGATTTACCTAAGTGTTCCATATTCAAAGCTTTGAAGTGTGTTCTTTGTTGTAATTGTTTGTAATTAACAATTATTATTCTCAAGAATTAATATTCTCAGGATCCTCTGATCAAATACCACAAGAATGGTACTAGTAACTTTTACTTACTGTTAATAACACCACCACCCCCCTAATTACAACTAGGTTATATTCTTAAGGTTCATTTAAAAATAAACATGCTTGAAAATAATTCTGTGGGAAGTACGTGTTCATGGATTTCAGGTGGGAATACCAGAGAATTAGCTTCATGGGGACAATAGAAATGAAGACTCCCTGCCTATTCTAAACTCACCTGCTAGGCAGTGTGAGTCATGCTTTTTATTTTCCTCCTTCTCCAAGTATATGGATGGATACTTCTTGTGTTCTGGGGCCTGGGCTCTGTGTAGGTGGCAATAGCCCATGCCCTACAACACTAACTCTAGGTAGAAAATGGGGCAACAACTTGGTTTCCCAAGTTGACTGCCTGTCTTCAGGATACCCAGGGATTTGCTGCCACTCATGGCTTCCAAACAGGAGCTTCTCTTCTCTTCTGCTACTCAGAAAGCAAAAAGAGTAGATTTCTGATGTGTTATAAGACTTTTTAACTGCAGGCCAGAAGTACTAGAGAATACTGGAGCATCCAGAGCAGAGGCAAAAATGAAAAAGTTTTAGATTGTTTTCATTAAGTCACGATTGGATGCTTCTATGGAAAGATTTTCCTCCTCTTCTTCTTTTCATTTTTTTAAAAAAATTAAATCATAGGAGGAAAAAACAGGTGACTTTGATAGTTGTGTGTTAGATAAGAACTGAGGTATAGCTGTATAATACTATCCTTTAATCATCTTTCAGCAAAAGGCAAGCTATATTCACATTTTGTTTCAAAAGGTAGGGCTCTGGTAATGTATGAAGAATAGGCTGTCTTTTGGGAAGAGTTAAGTGGATTTGAGACCTGAGGCTGTCCACATGGTAGGGCGACAAGTGTTTGCTGTCCCTTCTGCTTCTACCCCTCCACACTGCCAGGAGTCAGTGAAGGACTGCTGTGGACCAGCACATGGTTGTGTGTGACATGAGAGCAGGCCAGTAGTGCATCATAGATAGCAGCCCGTTTTCAAAAGAAGGAAAGAAAAGAAAAATCCCCAAGCCTTGGGGAACAAAATAAATGGAATACTCTTGGCTAGAGTGGTATGGAAGGGATGTAGATGAATGAAGACTGCTTGCATTTAGTAAATGTAAAATGCAAAAATGCATCCTTGTCGAAGGAAGTAAAAGTACATTTTTATTTATAGAAATGATGGTCTTATCTACACCGAAGACCTAAGCTAACCCTGAGTTCATTTTCCAGTATTTGCAATACATTGCTTTTACTTGCATAATCTAGGAATGGAGAAAAATATTTATTTTGTGTTTAAAACTAACTCCACTGATCAAACCCATTTATGGCTTTCTTTACTTCTTATTCTGACTCTTAAAGCTATACTAGTGAAAGAGATGGAAAAAGTGATTTTAGAAGATTACATGCTATGAATATGCTTTAAAAAATTTTTAGAATATACAAATAAATCTTTAAAATGATAATGACAGGATTAGTGTTGGTGACTCGAACTCATGTATTTATTTTTGCTTCCTCCTAAAACTCCAGTAAAATGAAATGGATTAAAAAGAAAAGGTTATGCACTCACAAGGACAAAAGGAATATCAGAGAAGATAGCGTTAAATGTGGTAATTTGGAAAACTGAATGTTTATCTGACCTAGCTGAATGATTCTAAACTGCCAGCTTAGAAATCTGATAAGCAACCTGGTTTGTAACGGAGAATCCATGAAAGGATCAGAAGTTAGTGGCATGAGTAACTCTGGAAGTGGGGATGAAGGCGGAAGCTAAAAACAGGAGGGTTAGCTAAGGTTTGTTTTAAGAAGAAATTGGAAGACTAGATTTCCTCCCCTATTGTGTTCAGCTTGTCAGCTTTCTCTTCTGCCACCCTAGTGAGACACTGGGGAGAGTCTGTAGGCTCTGTAGGTAAATGTGAGGCAGTGATGGGTAATGGTGAGCTTTAACACTCAATTAGTAGGGCTCCAGAAAGAAAGTAGGGTATGTGTATGTTGAAGAATTAAGTAAAAATAGCATATTTGCATGTTGAGAACTCTAGCCTTCTTCCTGGACCTGACCTGTCTGGCAGCTGGACTTTCTGTCTTCTCGGCAAGAGGTGGGAAACAGCCCTCTTCAGAGAATCTCATCTTCCCAAACAAATGGTCCTACTATATCACTCACA